>NC_083730.1:66944561-71944561 GCF_028564815.1 Eubalaena glacialis | reverse complement strand
GAGTAAGGTCTGTAATGTAGTTAATGGTATTGTTCCAATGACAATATCCTGGTTTCAATATTATATACCAATATATAAAATGTCACCATGGAGGGAAGCTGGGTGAAGGGTACATGATACCTTTTGTGTACTATTTTTGCAATTTCCTGTAAGTCTATAATTATTTTAAAAATAACATTTTATAAAAAGTAGTTGAGGGACTTCCCTGGTGGCACAGTGGTTAAGAATCCACCTGCTGATGCAGGGGACACGGGTTCGAGCCCTGGTCTGGGAAGATCCCACATGCCGTGGAGCAACTAAGCCCGTGTGCCACAGCTACTGAGCCTGCGCTCTAGAGCCTGTGAGCCACAACTACTGAGCCCGTGTGCCACAACTACTGAAGCCCACGCGCCTAGAGCCCGTGCTCCGCGACAAGAGAAGCCACTGCAATGAGAAGCCCGCACACTGCAACGAAGAGTAGTCCCCACTCGCCTCAACTAGAGAACACCCGTGCGCAGCAGTGAAGACCCAACGCAGCCAAAAATAAATAAATAAAATAAATAAATTTTTTAAAAAGGTAGTTGAGGCTGATTAAACATATAAAACTATATTAAAACAGTAATATCTGGACTAGATGGGACATACAGACTTGGCTGTGCATGCTTACTTATCAATACATTTTATAATATTAAAAGATTGGTGACAACCTGAGTGTTCAGCTGTAGGGGATTGTTTTTTAGAACAGTGATGCCATCCATACTGTAGAATTCCATGCAGGCATTGGAAAGCACCAAATAGAAATGTATTTATTGTTTTGGGAAAGCTTTACCAATATCTTGGTGAGTTAAAAATACCGCATGATATGTCGAGTCTGGAAGGGTATTCACCAAAATGTTAAAAATGATTGCCTTAGGTCGGTGGGATTGCAGATGATTTTTTATCTCCTTTTGCTTACTAGTATATTTCCATTTCTCTACAATGCAAATATTATTTTAAATATTTTAAAGAGAATGATCAGAAATTATCTAGGAGGAGGAGAAAGTTAATAGTACCAGAGCTGGGAGCGAGATAGCTATAGCAATTGAGGTCCTGGCCGACCCAGCAAAAGGGGAAATGGGACATTATGAAGTTCTCCTTGGAGGGTCTGAGGTTTTCCCCTAAAACGCGGAATTCCCCTAAGGGCTGCACTGAAGGGCTGCAAGCGCTAGACTAGACTCACAGCTCTAGTTTAACTCTTCCCTTCACAAGGTAAGTGCTCTTGAGCAACACCTGCCCCTTTCAGAACCTCAGTTTTCCCGTCTGTAACACAGACGGGGAAACTGACCTCAAAGTCTCTACGAACTTTTCCATCTCCATCACGTTAAATTGCTTAACGGTTAGCTGGCCTAGTTTTTCTCCGCGCTCTACAGAAGACAGCGGCAGAGAAGGACGTGTCGGGGGCGGAGTTAATTCCGGTAGGCCCCGCCCCTTCTGGCCCCACCCCGCGGGCACCAACCCCCGCCCCAGCCAGTGCACCCTTGACCCCGCCCCCAGCCCGTGCGTCCACCGGAAGTGCCCGCGCGCGGGCAGCTCACTTCCGCCCGGCAGGTGACAGCCGCGGGGCTCGGAGCGGCTGGCGGCACGGACGCGCCGGGAGAGCGGGAGGACAAGGCCGCAGACATTTTACTGCCGCGTCGAGCAGCGCCGTGGCGCCGGGAGCCGTTCGGACCTGTGGGTGAGGAAACGGGAAGCCCGGCGAGGCCGGAGAAGTGGTGGGGCGGGGAGTCAGGGGTCTGAGGTGAGGGGTTTCTGGGGTCAAAGGTCACGGAGAGGACAGGGAGCTGGAGGGGCTAGAGTGGCTTCCCAGGTCAGGACGAGGCAGAAGGGCTGCGGGTTCATTCATTCGCGCCCCCTTGGCCGCCGGCCTGCACCCCAGACACCCCAAGTCCGCAGTCCCTCCCCGGGCGCCCTCCCGGAGAGGCTCCTAGACTTAGGCCTGAGGGAGCCTGCGCCTGGCCAGACAGGAAACTTCTCTTCGGGTACTGGTTCCCCCTGCATACTCACCCCCGTGGCTGTCCTGAGGCCTCCTCGTCGTTCAGGGCCTTATCTCTTTGCCAAGGTTCAAAAAGGAAAAAAAGAAAAGCTAAGAAATGGCCCGGCGCCGCCTCCTCTGGGGTGGGGTTGGGCTTGGGCTTGGTCTGTCCGTAGGCGCCTCACGGACAAGTTAACTGGGGACACCTGTAATAATGCCAAAAGTACTGATGGAAATGCTAGCTACTGGTTACTGAGCTCCTACTGTGTACCAAACCCTGTGCTAGGCACTTTACTTATAATGCCGCATTTAAGCTTCCCAGCAACCTTTGTGAGGTAGCTACTGTTGTTATCCCCATTTTATCCACGAGGAAACTGAGGCACAGAGAGGTTAAATCACACCTGTAAGGTCAATCGGGTAGTATAGACAAGAGCCAGGGTTCCCACCCAGGCTCTCAAGGACCTGTAAGTGCAGAGACAAAGGAGAGGCTGGAGCAAGGTTAGGGTGTAAGGGCTATTTAATATCTTTAGCTGCCATTAAATTTGCACCTATATAAAGATGTAGCCTTCTTGCTTCTCGTCTGACCTTCATAAGGAGTATTTGATTCACTTTCTTCAGGATGAAACAGTCCTGCAGGTTATTGCTATAACTGATTACCTTTCAGGGCAAGAGAGGAAGTTTTTCCTGACTATTGAGAACTGTGAGACATAAAACAAGCTGGCCATGAAACGAATTTAAGAATATCCAGGACTTCCCTGGTGGTGCAGTGGTTGGGAATCCGCCTGCCAATGCAGGGGACATGGGTTCGAGCCCTGGTCTGGGAAGATCCCACATGCCGCAGAGTAACTAAGCCCATGTGCCACAACTACTTAGCCTGCGCTCTAGAGCCTCTGAGCCACAACTTCTGAGCCCACACACCACAACTACTGAAGCCCACACGCCTAGAGCCCGTGTTCCACAACAAGAGAAGCCATGACAATGAGAAGCCCGCGCACCGCAACGAAGAGTAGCCCCCACTTGCTGCAACTAGAGAAAGCCTGCGCGCAGCAATGAAGACCCAACACAGCCAAAAAACTAACTAAAGAAATTAATTTAAAAAAAAAAAGAAAAAAACAATATCCAGAACCTCTCTTGAGAGTGGTTGAGCTGCATTCTTTTTGGAGTGAAGAGAGGAACCACATGACCGCTAGGGGATCTTTTGGCCCTAGGTTCTTGAAGAACATTCCCAAGGGAAGGGTCTGTGTCTCTGAGAAAAGTACAGGTCCCATGGCTTCTTGACTGGGGAGCCATATCTTGTCCAGGAGCTGGTAAGGTGGTTTCATGGCCAGAGGATGAGGCTTTGTGAGTCTGAGCCTTATTCCTTTGCAGAGACATTCACTTGCTCCAGTTCTGCCTCAGTTTCCCTGATAGCAGCACAGACCCGCTGATTTCCTACCCACTCCTAGGTATTATAAGCCTTAACGGACGCTTGAGGGTTTCCACATGCTTCTGAAGAAAGCTGTGATATAAATATTACTGTAGTGCCTGTTTTTAAACTCTACGATCTGTTCTCCTAGTTCCATTGAATTCACGGAAACTTAATATTGTCACCTTATCCCCATCCTTCCAAGGGAGGATTTGAGATGAAGTGACTTGTCACAGATGGTAGGAACATGAGCAGAGCTCAGAGCATCTGGCTCCCTGTCCTGAGTTGGGCCCACCAGGCTCCTTCGACCTCTTAGACCAGCTTCATGAAGAGTGGCTTCACTAGTTTTCAAAGACTCAGATCCCTCAGAGGTTGTGTAGAGATTATCTGTTGAGTGTGGTTTGAGCAGAGGCTTCACCTGAGTGACATGAATAGCTCAGAGGTGTGATGGAAAAAGCACTCCTCGACTCCCCATCAGTCAACCCTGGGTTCCAGTCCCAGCTCAGCAGCTTCTTGGTAGTGTGACTTGGAGCCTTCTTTACCTCAGCTCTCAAATAATACCTTCCCCTTGCCCCCCCACCGAACACTGGCATATGTGGGGGCTGGACAAGGACATTTGTCAGAGCCTGTTGTGGTGGTGGGTGCCTTGACCCTAGGCAGTTGATGCCCGCTGGGGGCCTGGTTTTGGGGGTGTTACTTCCATCTGCAGACAGAGACCTTTATGTACACAGGACTTCTCCCATCCTTCTTGTTTCACTTCCTAGAAGTGTTTCAGAAGAAATTCAGTCTGTTGGTCCTGCTGGCTCTGGGCTTGGACTTTCATCTTTTTCTAGTCATCCTCTGAAGCTGTTGCATGTCTTGACTGCTCACTTCCTGAAAACCCCCACGCCTGGCACCAAAGCCTGATGTGCTGATGGTGAGCAAGCATTGCTTGGTTATGAGTTTTGCGCTTTGGTGTATTTCTGAAAGCTAAAGGGGCATCTGTTGCTTGTAGGTATTTCTTTTTCTGAACAGGTCTTTTTGCCTAAAATAGGTCACTGATAAATTATCAGAGCCCAGGAATGGTTTTTGTGTTCTTCTTCGCTTCACACAGAGAGGAACAAATAACTCCAGAGAGAGAATATTACTTGGGCAAGTGGGGAATCCTTTAAAAAAAAATTCTGCTTGAATATCCATCAGTGGATTCTCATTGCTCTCAGGCTGAAACTCACATTCCTTCGCGTGGCCGTCAAAGCCTTTTGAGCTCTGACCTCTGCCGGGTTCTCCTGCCTCATCTCTCCTACTCCTCACTTCCAGCCTCTCCCCAAGTTCCAGTCAAACTCAACTGCTTGCCACTTCTGCCAGCCCCAGTTGTTTACCTCTGTGTCTTTGCTTTGTGCTGTTCCCACCTCCTGAGCACCAGTTCCTGTCACACACACCTGCTTCTTTGCTAGACCACTACTTGGTGCTTCCCATCTGATCATCTCCCCCACCTTGCAGGCCTGAACTGGATGTCCTGTGGCATTGATCACAGTGGGTTGTCATTGTCTGCGTACTCGGCTGTATTCTAAGTAAACAGCTCGTAATCCCTGGAAAGGACTTGTTTTAACTGTGTCTCCAGCACCTAGTGAAATATCTGGCACATAGTAGGTGCTCAGTAAATGTTTGGTAAATGAATGAATGAATATCACATTGAATTTTTAGGATTCCGTGACTCCTAAGGAATTCAGAGCACTTCCCAGATGATCTCCTGTCCATCCTCATGTCACCCCAGGGGGGTAGGGAGAAATCTGCCCAACGGTGGAAATAACTACTCTCAAACTACTGCTACCACCCAGCCAGCCATCAGAGTGCTTCAGGGCCTCCAGAGACCTGGGGGTTGGGGAGCAGCAGGAGGTGCTGGTGGTAACGGCTCTCCCTGTGTAGTAGTAAAAGTGGCTAACATTTATCAAGCACTTGGTGGACTGGGTACTGCTGAGGGCTTTGTATGTATTCACTTGTTTTAGCCTCACAAACCCCTCAAGTATGTGACATTATAATTCTCGTTTTGCAGTTGTGGTATGGTTGTGCTTGTTAGGTTGTGTAGACCCCTTGAGAGCCCAGGTTGTACCCTCTGTGGCCACCTTTCCTTTCCCAATCCCTTGTTCTTGAATTGTCTCCTGTTATTTAATGGAGCTGAGGAAGGGCTTGGCTATGGTTCTAGCCTCCCAAGCCTCATGCTTTTTGGGTCTTTGGCCTTGGGCTTGACCTCTGACCTCTGTTAAGAGGGTCTCCCTGAAGTTGGGAGGCCTTCTCTAGTTAAGGTAACAGTATGGTTGGTTGACTACAGAATGCCCAGAGGTCATCATCAGCCAGGATGCCTTAGTCACTGATCCCTCGTCTCCTCTGTGGACTTGAGCGGCAAGATGATAGGTTTGGAAGTCAGCTCTCAAAAGCTTTAAAACTGGGACTTCAATGGCGGTCCAGGGGTTAAGACTCCACGCTTCCACTGCAGGGGGTGCGGGTTCAATCCCTGGTATGGGAAATAAGATACCACAAGCTGTGTGGCGTGGCCAGAAAGTTTAAAAAAAAAAAAAAAGTTTTAAAACCAGCCCTTCAGTGTTGGTTTTCAGCACTGAAGACATTCGTTACAGCTGAGCTCTATAGAGGACTAGCCTTGGGTGACATACTTTTTATCACACCCTAATTGCTTTTAGGGTCCTAAGCATATTTAGAGTAGAATGACAAAATTTCATTATAGCAAGCTATTGGGTCTGTTCTGTGGTTTTCACTCTCTGATCTCTAAGGGCTGGGTGGCTGGATGTTGAGACACTGAGGACAGAGCCTTCGTATGCCCAACATTCATTTATTTGTTCGTTCCTTCCTTCATTCATTCAGTATTTATTGAGCCCTGCTGTGTGCCTGGCACTGGGCTAAATGTGGTGACAGGTAAACAAGCCAGACAGTTTCTGCCCTTGGATTGCTTACCACATTCTAGTGGGGGAGAGTGACAAAGAAGAAATAGAAAACAAATGTAATAATTAGAAAAACAGATAAATCGTGAGGGAAATGAGGCAGAGCAGCTCACCCCTGTTAAAATGTAAGCCAGATCTCAGGACTCTTGCTTAAAACCCTCCAGTGGCTCTCAGCTCATTCAGAGTAAAAGCCAGAGTCCTTACCTTGATCTGTAAGGCCCCCTCCATTCTCTGACCTCATAACCCACTGCCCCCCTCACAGCTCACTCTGTTCAAGCCACATCGCCTCCCTGCTGTTCCTCAAACAGGCCAGGCATACTCCCACCTTTGCACTATTTTTTATGCCTGGAAGGCTCTTCCCCAGGCAGTGTCACCTCTCAAGGAGGCCTTTTGTGGCCACCCTGGTTAAATTTCAACCTCCCACTCGTCCTCCCCCACACTCCCTATCCTTCTTCCCTGCTTTCTTTTTCTCCATAGCATTTATCACTGTCTGAGATACTATATATGTTACTTATTTATCTTGCTTATAGTCGCTGTCTGCCGTTAGGATGTAAGCTCTATGAAGGGAAAGGTTTTTGTCTGTTTAATTCACTGCTTCATCCCCAGCATATAGACCTATTTATGGCTCAGTAAATATGTGAATAGGAGTACTGGGCTATGAGGACAGAAAAATACCTACTTAGTGTGTGCAAGGATGGTATCTTTGAAGTGATGTCACCTAAGCTGAGATTTGAAGGATAAGTCTAGAAGCTGGAGAGATAATCCAGGCAGAAAGATCAGCAAGTATGAAGGCAGTGAAGAGCTTGGCAACTAGAGGAACACAGAAGGCCTGTGGGCCTGGAGGGTTATAGGCAGAAGGAAGGGCCTACCTGAGCTCACATCATAGCCTGTGTCAGAGCCCCCTCTGCACACCTCCCCCAGCAATTTGTTTCCCCACTTCCTGCAGCTCTGGTCACTCTGAGCTGATGCCCAGGGCCAGGGATAGTGATCTGATGGTGATCTGAAGGAAGTGGCCTGAACATTTCTCCCATTGGAGATGTTGCCACCTGACCTTCTACCCTTTGCCCTTTCTTCTCTCTCTTATCATTTATTTACTTACCTTCCATTTACTGTCTGTAAAATGGGCTAGGGTGTTTGGCATTCTCAATTTCAAAATAGCTTGACAACCAGAACAGATGTAGCTCTGACCCTGGCAAACCCCATGAAATCAACATTGGGAAGCTGCTCTCTAGCTGAGGTTGGTTTACAAAACATGAAATTTCCCCAAGAGGAGGATTGAGCACCAGTCATTTGAATATTTACTGAGCACCTACTACTTGCCAGGTACCAGTCTAGGAGCTAGGAATACGGTAGGGAACAAAATGAACAAAATCCTTGTCCTTATGGAATTTCATTATGGAGGGGAAAAAAAATAGATAAGTGTTTTATCCTATGTTGGTGATAAGTACTTAGAGGAAAAAACAAAAAGAGGAAAGAAGGATAGGAAGTGTGGGGGATTTGTTGGGGGTGTGTACAATTTTAAATAAAGTGGTCGGAGAAGACCTCAGTGAGAAGGTGACATTTGAGCCAAGACATGAAAGAGGTGAGGGATACATACACTACCAAATGTAAAATAGATAGCTAGTGGGAAGCAACTGCATAGCACAGGGAGATCAGCTCGGTGCTTTGTGACCACCTAGAGGGGTGGGATAGGGAGGGTGGGATAAGGAGGGTGGGAGGGAGACGCAAGAGGGAGGAGATATGGGGATATATGTATATGTGTAGCTGGTTCACTTTGTCATAAAGCAGAAACTAACACACCATTGTAAAGCAATTATACTCCAATAAAGATATTAAAAAAAAAAAAAAAAGGTGAGGGACTGGGGTGGGGGGGGGAAGGAAAGAAATAGGTGCGGGAGATTAAGAGGTACAAACTTCCAGTTACAAAATAAATGAGTCACAGGTATGAAATATACAGCGTGGAGAATATAGTGCATAACTATGTAATATCTGTGTGGTGACATATAACTAGACTTATCATGGTGATCACTTGGAAATATGTATAAATATCGAATCACTATGTTGTGTAAAAGGAACTAACATAGTGTTGTAGGTCAATTATACTTGAAAAAACAAACTTATAGAGAAAGAGATAAGATTTGTGGTTACCAGAGGTGGGGGTTGGGGGAAGGGGAATTGAATGAAGGCAGTCAAAAGGTACAAACTCCCAGTTAAAAGATACATAAGTATTAGGAATGTAATGCACAACATGATAAATATAATTAACACTGCTGTATGTTGTGTATGAAAGTTGTCGAGAGTAAACTGTTAGATTTCTCATCACAAGGAAAAAATTTTTTTTTCTGTTTTATTTTGTATTTATATGAGATGATGGATGTTCACTAAACTTATTGTGATAATTTCATGATGTATGAAAGTCAAATCATTATGCTGTACAGCTTAAACTTATACAGTGCTGTATGTCAATTATATCTCGATAAAACTGGAGGGGGGAAAAAAGATGAGGAGCTGAGCCATGAGACTGTCTAGAGAAAGAGCCTCCTTGGCAAAGTGAACAGCATGTTCAAAGGCCCTGGGGTTGAAACATGCCTGTTGTGTTCCAGGATCAGCAAAGAGGCCCATATGGCTGGAACTGAGGGAGTGATGGGGAGAACAGTGGAAGAAGTTTGAAAGAGATAATGACAGGGAGGGTGTGTGTGTGAGAGACAGAAGGGGGTATGCATCTCATCCAGGGCTTTGTGGGCCATGAGGCCATGGTAGGGACTTTGGCTTTTACTCTGAGTGAGACAGGGAACCATTGGGGGATTTTGAGCAAAGGGGTGCCATTGTCTGATTTAGACTGTCATAGGACCATTCTGGCTGTTGCCGGGATGGGTTGTCAGGTGCAGTGTGGAAGCAGCTTTGGTAGCAATCTCAGTGGGAGGGGATGATGGCCTGGGGCCAGGTGGTAGTGATAGAGCTGGTGAGAAGCCCCTTCATGGACTCTGAATTCATTTTGAGGGTAGGCCCGACAGGAATTGCTGATGGATTAGATGTGTGATATGAGAGAGAGTGTATTATCAAGGGTAACTGAGGTTTTGGGCCTGAGAACCTGTCAAAGATGGTTTTGGTAATAACTGGACAATGAAGACTGCAGGATGAGTCAGTTGGGGGATAGGAGGAAGCAAGTGGTAGTTTTTATCATTTTAAGTTTGAGCTGCCTGTTAGCCATATAGACATTCCAGTGATATCAGGCAATTTGAATATATGAGCTGGGAGTTCAGAGGAGAGGTTGGGCCTGGGGATGTAAAGTTGTGAGTTGTCAGCGCATAGATAGTACTTAAAGGCATGACACTGGATGAAGCAAGCAGCTGGAGGAGGGAAGAGGGCCTCTGGGAAAGGGCAGAGGAACCAGGCCTGAGCCCTGGGGCACTCCAGGTGTTGAAGGAGAGGGAGAGGAGGAGGAACAAAGGAGACTAGACAGTGGGGTAGAAGGGAAAGTAGAGAGCATGGCATCCTGGAATCCAAGGGAAGAAAATGTTTCAGGGAGGATGGAGTGATCAGTAGCATCAAATGCTTGTTAGCATGAGACTTGTCATTTGATAAGATCACTGCATCTTCTGCTGGCAGGATCCAACTCACCCTGGAATCCAAGGCTGTCTTTGAATCTCATCCTTCCCTGACTAACCTCATCTGCTCCTTTACCTGCCATGATCTTGCCTTCAGCCAAGCAGGGGTCTCACAGACTCCTAAATATGTGTGCTTGTTTTGGCCTTGGATATGTCACTCCTCTCTCAGCATCTCTAACTCCTCATTTTTAAATAGGTTACTGGAGAATTAAATGACACAGGGGCTCTAAATTACTTAGCACAGAACCTGTGCCCCAGCCAGTGTTTGTGTTGGTTTAGTTATTCTCAATTCACTCCCTGTTAATGCTGACATCTTGTGGGTCTTCTCCATGTCACCTTCGCCCCACCCTTTCCAAATCCAACACATCTTTTCATGTCCAGCCAAGCCCCTTTTAATCCAAGAGGGCTTCCTTTGATGCTCCACCCATCTCAAAGTCTCTTCCTCAGAGCTTTGGTGGCAGTCATTTGGAGGGCATGATTACTCTGCTGTTCCCCTGAAGTCCTTCACCTGCGCTCTGAATCTGTAGGAGCCATCAGGAAAAGATTGTTCTTTGTCTACTGTGTGTGAGCTCCTGTGTGGGGTGCAGTTGCAGGCTTGGAGCCGACGGTGCTCCACACTGTTAAACATGCTATATCCAAAATGTGACAGATTTTCAGAAAGTGTTCCCAATGTATAGGTGGGAAAACTGAGGTCTCAGGAGCCTAGTTCTGTAGTCTTTGGCTTCTGTTTCCTCATCTTCATTGATTTAAGGATTGTTCAGAAGAAGCCCCTATTATTTCGTTTATTTATTTATTTATTTATTTTTGGCTGTGTTGGGTCTTCATTGCTGTGCCCAGGCTTTCTCTAGTTGTGGCGAGCGGGGGCTACTCTTCATTGCGGTGCGCAGGCTTCTTATTGCAGTGGCTTCTCTTGTTGCAGAGCAGGGCTCTAGGGGTGCGGGCTTCTGTAGTTATGGCTCACAGGCTCCAGAGCGCAGGCTCAGTAGTTGTGGCGCACGGGCTTAGTTGCTCCGCGGCATGTGGGATCTTCCCAGACCAGGGCGCGAACCTGTGTCCCTTGCATTGGCAGGCAGATTCTTAACCAATGCGCCACCAGGGAAGTCCCTAGTATTTCGTTTTTAAGGAACTTTTCCTTGGCAGCAGATCTTTCCACGCATTACTGCTTGTAGATTAGTCAAGAACTGGCCCTTGATGCTAGAATTCAGTCCTAGAGACTCAGTGCTGATAGAACATTTGCATGTACCATTTGCCTGCCTTTAGTTCCTTTTCATTTTGAGACTTTAATTGCTAGTGGGTCTCAGAAGATTGACTTTGATTAATCAGTTTTCCTCCAAATCCCAGGAGACCCATAACTAGGTGATCTCATCCAGACAGGCTTTCACTAGGCACATTACCAAACTTGACATTCCTCCTGTCCAAACTGGATGGGCTGGCCCTAAAATAACCTGTAATTCAACCTTCGAGGGACTCGGCAGGGATGTGTGGCAACATACTTCACATACCATTTAGCCTAGAGTGTGTGTTTCTGCCAGGGTTTCCTCAGAGAGGAGGAGCTGCCTCACTGGACACAGTGGGACATGTGTGACCTCATTATGGGGCAAGAGTAGAGTGTGTCGGCGCTACCATTTTCTAGCTGTGTGACTCCAGACAAATGCCTTGACCTCTCTGGGCTTTGGTTTCCTTATATATAAACTTGGGATATTATCAATACCTTCTTCACAGATTACTGTAAAGCTCTTTACGTAGTTTCTGGCCCGTAGCGCATATCCATCTGTCATTACCACTTCCACTGCCACCTTTGTTTCAAATCTTGTGCCAAGCCCAAAGAAGAATACAGCTTATTTTCTCATAGTAATTGAACTGGCTTGAAAGAGCCTATCTGAGTTTGGTGACCACATTGTCTCAGAGAGAAAGTCTGAAATCTGGTTTCTCTACTGCTGACTCACCTTTTAGTCTTCAAGGTGGCCTTACCTGTTTACCTGTCTATAATGTGAACTTTAGTACTTACTTGTGAGGACCTTTTCCTTTTTTTTTTTCTATTTATTTATTTTATTTTTCTCTGTGTTGGGTCTTCATTGCTGCGCGCGGGCTTTCTCTAGTTGCGGCGAGCGGGAGCTACTCTTCATTGTGGTGCGCAGGCTTCTCATTGAGGGCTTCTCTTGTTGCGGAGCACAGGCTCTAGGCACATGGGCTTCAGTAGTTGTGGCACACGGGCTCAGTAGTTGTGGCTCGCAGGCTCTAGAGCGCAGGCTCAGTAGTTGTGGCCCACAGGCTTAGTTGCTCCACAGCATGTGGGATCTTCCTGGACCAGGGCTCGAACCTGTGTCCCCTGCATTGGCAGGTGGATTCTTAACCACTGCGCCACCAGGGAAGTCCCCCTAGCTTAGTCTTGACTGTCCTTGAGCAGGTTTCTGAAAGCTATTCATCAGGCAAGGGTTTAACAGTGAATTTCAGCACTGAAGTTGGAAGCCACCAACACAGACTTTTAAGGATCAGTTTTCCCTGCCCGGATATCCTTGAATTCAGAGATGGGTCTTGGGAGCTGGATCAGACCTTGTCAGATGTCTCTCTCCCCGTTTCGTTTCTTCAACTTCTCTGGCTGGTCTCACTACACCTATAGTCTCCCTGGTTCCATCACTGGATGCCGATGGCGTGTGGTCCACTGTGCTGGTGCTGCCAACTTCATGCTTCTCGTCCGACTGCAGAGTATGGGCTGCTCTGACATGAACCACTGCCCTGAGACTAGAAAAGTCCTCTCCCTGGCCATTGGCTGGCCATTTGGGGAATTGCTTGGCTTGTTACTGTTTTCCCTTCTACTGAAGACCTAATGAGGTTTGCTGGCCCTGGCTGCATTCTGAATTTGTTTTCTTTTTTGTCCCCTTGGAAACATTTTCTGTCATGCTCTGTGAATGATCATGCTCCATTTTCTCTTGTTTGATACCCAGGAAGAACACTCTGGTGAGGAAGTGGATTCCACCTCTAGCAAGGAATCATAGAACATGAGATGCAGGAGGGATCTTGTCCTTTAAACTTTGTTTTCAAACTTTGTTCTATGGAACTATGGGGTGTCTGAAGGGCCCCCGGTGAGGAGGGGGAAAAGTGGGCATAGTGAAATGAGTCAGGCTCTGGGCCCTCACCCTTACTTCAATCAGAGCAGTTCCACTTTTATTTTAAACAATTTAACAACGGGGTGACGGGGTGGGGCTTGAAAAGCCATTGATCTGGTTGAATTCTCTTGTTTGACAATTGGAGAAAGGAAGGCCCAGAGATGGGGGGTATTTGCCCAGGGTCACACAGCTGTTGGTAGCAAAACTAGAATTCCTGGCAGCCATCTTGGCATTGGATCAGCCGTGCCATGTTTGTGGAAAGTTAGCTGCAAAGCCTCATGTTCCCGGTTTGCCCAGTTGTCGCTGTCTGGCACTCATCAGGGAGTCCTATTGTTTTGATCTGTTATGGGCCCTTGGTTTTCTACCTTCTCTGGGAACCTGTCCTTTCATTTTGCCAGCAAACATTTGGTGAACTCGTGGAATATGTCAGACATTGTGCCAGTCACTGGGTTGACAGCATTAAACAGGAAAGATCCTAAATTAGAGTTGTGAGGAGGGCTGTGGAGAAGTCCACAGTATGATTGACTCAAATGTCGAGGAGGCTTCTGCCCCTCTGGGTCTGGAGAGGGGTCCTCTGGGGCAATGGTATTTGAGCAGAGACTGAAGGAGGAGCCCGGGGGTGGGGATAGTGTTTTGAATTAGATGCACCATTGTCTTCTAAACTGCATTATGTTTAAAAGAGATGATACATGCATAGGATATAAAATTCCCAAGATAGACAAAGGTAAACGATGAAGGGTCAGTCTCTTACCCCAACCATTGGTAATCCAGCTTCCTTTCTTGAGGAAACCACTGTCCACTTTTCTTATTTACCCTTTCAAGGATAGTCCATGCATTTGCAAACACTTGGTATTTATGTTTTATTAATATTTTAATTTTTAATAGAAATGGTAGTATACTACATATAGTTTTTCATCTTGCTTTTTATCACTTAATATCTTACAGAGTGTTGCATACAAGTACATGTAGAACTGCCTCATTCTTTTTCATGATTGCACAGTATTCCCCATGTCTGTATGTAGTGCCGTAATTTTTTAAACCAGTCAGTCCTCTGTGGGAGGACATTTAAGGTGTTTACAATGTTTTGCTATTATAAAGGATGCCACATGAGTAACTGTATCTATATAGTTTTATACATATAGAAGAAACTCCTGGAAGCAGAATTGCTAGGTCAGTGGGTAAGTACCTTTGCAATTTTGGTAGCTGCTGTTGCCAAATTACTATAGAAGTTGTAGCAATTTAGACTCTCACTAGCATCATATGAGGGTATCTATTTCCCCACATCAACACCAGCAAGGAGTGTTAGCAGACTTCTGGGCCTTTACCAATCCAATAGCTGATGGATGGTATTTCATTGTAATTTTAATTTCCATTTATCTTACAAGTAAGCCTAAACCGTTGTATTTCATTTTCTATGAATGGGTCACATCCTTCGCCATTCTTCTCTTTGTAGTCACTTTTTATGTATTAAGGAAAATAAGCTTTTGTGATGTGATGCAACTTTTTGTGTGTGTGTGTTTCTTTTGTTTTGTACGTCATTTGGTTTTTATTGGTTTTGGCCATGCAGGAAAACTTGATTATTATATAATTGAATTCATAGATCTTTTAAGACTTCTTGATTTTATGTCATACTCAGAAAGGCTTTATTTCCTTTGGATTATACAGTGCTCTATTTTTCTTCTCCAGCATTGGGTTCTATTTTGTTATTTAAAAAAAAAAATTAATGTTTGTTTAATTTACACCAAGTGAAATGCTCAGCTCTTACGTGTACAGTTTGGCCAGTATCTGCATCAAAATACAGATCATTTCCGTCACCCCTAGAGTTCTTTCACCCACACATAAATCAGTCCTTCCCACCTAGAAGCATCCACTGATCAGATTTCTGTCACTATAGGTTAATTTTGCCTCTTCTGCTTATTCTGTAATTTCATATTTACGATGTTTATGTTTGCAGTTGTCAGTGTCTTTCATTCTCACATTATCCCCTGTCAGTGGTGAATTCCCCATTTTTTTTTTAATTTTTTTTTTATTTATCTTTGGCTGCTTTGGGTCTTCGTTGCTGTGCACGGGCTTTCTCTAGTAGCGGCGGGCGGGGGCTACTCTTCATTGCGGTGCGCGGGTTTCTCATTGCGGTGGCTTCTCTTGTTGTGGAGCACAGACTCTAGGCGCACGGGCTTCAGTATTTGTGGCTTGCAGGCTCTAGAGTGCAGGCTCAGTAGTTGTGGCGCATGGGCTTAGTTGCTCCGCGGCATGTGGGATCTTCCTGGACCAGGGCTCAAACCCATGTCCCCTGCGTTGGCAGGTGGATTCTTAACCACTGCGCCACCAGGGAAGTCCCTGAATTCCCCATTTTTAAGAGATGAAGTTGAATTGTAGAGCTGAAGTAAACTGTAACCTCAGTTCAGTATTCTTCAGTTAATTATTATTAGCAAGTTTGAGACCTTGGAGAAAAGTTGAAGTATATTCAGTATTTTCTTTTTAAAAAAATTAATTAATTTATTGATCTTGGTTGCGTCGGGTCTTCGTTGCTGTGCGCGGGCTTTCTCCAGTTGCGGCAAGCAGGGGCCACTCCTCGTTGCTGTGCGCAGGCCTTTCACTGCGGTGGCCTCTCCCGTTGCGGAGCATGGGCTCCAGGCACGCGGGCCTCAATAGTTGCGGCATGTGGGCTCAGTAGTTGTGGCACACAGGCTCTAGAGCGCAGGCTCAGTAGTTGTGGTGCACAGGCTCAGTTGCTCTGCGGCATGTGGGATCCTCCCGGACCAGGGATCGAACCCGTGTCCCCTTCATTGGCAGGCGTATTCCTAACCACTGCGCCACTGGGAAGTCCCTCAATATTTTCTCAATTTTTTTTTTTTGTTTTTGATGGCGCTGTGCGGTATGCGGGATCCTAGTTCCCCAGCCAGGGATCTAACCCATGCCTCCTGCACTGGGAGCACGGAGTCTTAACCACTGGACCACCAGGGAAGTCCCTTAACGTATTTTTTAATTGATTTAAATTCATTTTATTAGCTTAAAACACAGAAAGATATTTTTAATCTCCTGGTTATAAAATTACATTTAGATTTGTGATGACTCAAAAATTTAAAAAGTGTTGAGGACTTTTTTTCTTAAACCCAACCCTAACTCCAGTTGCTAAAATTCAAAGTCTTTAACTGACAATATTTTTTTATGAGTTTTTTCCTTTCCTTTTCTTCCTAAGGCCTCATTTTTCCACTCTTAAATTAAATTACATCTTTGTCCCTGGCCAGTATGTCAGTGATTCTCACCAAGGACTTCTTTATAATTCTAGAAAACATAAGAGAAAACTACTCTGTTTCAGGCCTTATTACTCAGTTCATTTCTTTACACCTAGTGACAAGGGAAGCAGCCCTGTCAATAGGATTTAAAACCAAGAAAAAAGTGAGATTAACAGGAACTGGCCCTGGGATTATGGCATCAGAGTCATCTACTGAGAATGGATGTGGGGAGGGAGGACAGAGGTGGGGACAGCGGCAGTGTCTCCTCAAAGACAAACTGGTCCCAGGTGTGCCCCGCTTGAATTTGGACAATGCCATCCCCTTCAGGCATTCCTTGGCCTGTAAATACTGAAACTGAGGGGTATCCCAGCATAGAATGCTGTATCCTTAGCAGAAGTGACTCATCACATTGGCCAGAGCAGCTTCTGAAACAAAAATTCCCTCCAATTACTGCTTTTTTTAATGCGCTCTGCCACTTCCAAAGATGGAATCCAAACCCTAAGCTTTTTCTTGCCTAAATTGGCTGCTTGCTTTCAATTGTGGCTCATGTACATAGTCAGAGTCTTGGCCCCTGTGGCCTCCATTAGCAGGGATACAATGCATAGCGACGGCTGAGAGCAGGGCCAAGAAAAGCACCAGTCGTTCCTGTGGCATCTGCAAGTCTGAGTTCAAAGTCTGACTGAACTGTAGGGTTTTTTCCATTCCTGCAGAGAGAATGAAAAATCTCTCTTGCGCTGATACCCTAGGCAACTGCGGTGAAAGAACATGAGGAGATAGCCACCCTCTGTAGATCCACATGGTGCTGGTGATCTTTCATGGTGAGGTGAGGTTTTTTAATCGGTGCTCTGGGGTGGCTTTGCAAAAGCATTTTCATTTCTCCCCATCTTCTCCTTCCTCCTCTACCTTAATTTCCTGTATATGAAACAACTTCAGAGGGATACAATTTCTGCATCAGCAGTCCCACTGGGCCCTCTGCAGAGGGATATGCGAAATAGATACTGCGGAGGAAAGAGGCCTCCAGCGCCAGCCGTCTCATGGTGTGGTGGTTTAAGTTTGTGAGTAGTTGCTTAGCACCTGTAAAAGGAAGAGTGTCATCAAAAACTCCAGCTGTAGGGGCATCAGCAGCTGTGGTGGCTTCACTAGCTGACCCTGAAGGTCTCTTGCTTTTTTTAATCCCCCAAAGAGAAATTTTCCCACCCTTTCCTCCATCTGGGTGGTTGCATCCAACACAGATCTGCCAGGCTGTGTTCTGGGAATTCAGGGCCCTTGGATGTTGTGTTGTGCCTGCAGATGAGGGGAAAGCCCGTGACACCCTCCTCTACCAGAGAAGGAAGAATTTCTGGGCAGGGCTGAAGTTGGACATCTAAGGTAGTTTTTGCTTTGTTCACTTTGATTTCCTTCTAGATTTAACGTTGGAGGGGTTTGTACGTTACTTTCTGTGATTCTTTTGGCCTGTGATTTTTAGCCCTTCTTGCCTTCATTGATCCCTCTTCAACTAAATTTAACCTTGGGAAACCCAAGGTACTCTCCTATTCTGGATACCTCTGGTTATGCTCTCAGGCCTGTGACCTCTGAAGCCATACAGCCTTTTATTGTGTGACAGACATGCCATTGTCTTCTTTACCTGCTCATTCTCACAGCTCCACAAAGAACCTCTAGGTTGGTGAGGTTTCTCTGAGAAAATGGCTTTCTCTGTGCTCAAAATGAAATTATTTTTAATGTATGTAAACTCCGGTAGGAAACAAATGCTTATATAGTTACCTCACAGCTGTCGGAGAGCAGGCTGAGGGTCCCTGGGCTTTTCAGTGGCAACTTTTCATTTCTTTCAACAACTATTGACAACCCTGGCCACGCTTGTGTGGAGGATGGATGCAGCTGTGGACCAGGCTGACTTGGGTCCTTGCCTTTGTGGATCTGTCTGCAGCCCTGACTCCCGCTGCCGAGACTGGCAGTTAGTGGCCCCGCAGCAGCACTGGCATCAGCAGACACAGGGGTCTCTTCTGCTCTTTCCCACAGCTCCCACAGAAAAGTGCCATCATCCCTTTTCAACCTGACAAAGCAAAAGGAATGTGGAATTGTGTCTTTTTCTTTATACTTTTGTCAGTGAAGCCTTTATTCCTTTATCCTAATGGGATCCACAAAGGCTTTAAGGCAGCCCTGAGGCAGTACTTATTGGTTCCCTGTTGGTTACTGAAACAAAACCTATGGGCAGGCATCTCAGTTGGGAAACAGCCCTATTGCCATCCTGCCATAAATACAGGCTTAAACTGGAAAAATACAGTTCGGCTGCAGGGGAGCTGTGTTGCCATTGTTTCCAGAGATTTTTTTTTTTTACTAAATTTATTTATTTTATTTATTTATTTTTGGCTGTGTTGGGTCTTCGTTGCTGCGTATGGGCTTTCTCTAGTTGTGGCGAGCAGGGGCTACTCTTCGTTGCAGTGCATGGGCTTCTCATTGCAGTGGCTTTTCTTGTTGTGGAGCACGGGCTCTAGGCGCACGGGCTTCATTAGTTGTGGCTCGTGGGCTCTAGAGCTCAGGCTCAGTAGTAGTGGCGCACTGGCTTAGTTGCTCCGTGGCATGTGGGATCTTCCCGGACCAGGGTTTGAACCCATGTCCCCTGCATTGGCAGGTGGATTCTTAACCACTGCGCCACTAGGGAAGCCCCTCCAGAGACTTTTGAGATGTTCCTTGACTCCTCACATCCATCCCAAGAGTAACCTTAATCTCCCCCCACCGATAGCAGTGAATTGGAAGAAGATATTAATGGTTTACATGTTTGAGTCTCTTTTATAGAGGCAACAGAAGGGACCAAGTGAGTGAGTTTTCTCCATTCAAATGTCTGTTCTTTGGGTTGTGTGGTTTTCTGTACCATGTGAAACTATAGGTAGGACTGGAAGTTGAAAGTCTCATGGCTTTTTGGACTGAATCCTTAAGCCACTCTCAGGGTTCTGTCCTTTCTCTCAGATGGGGAAGCAGAATTCCCTCCTCTCTAGAGCACAGGTCCTGAGCTCAGATGGACCTGAAATTGTCTCTCAGTCCAGCCACTTACAAGCCATGTGACCTTGGGCAAGTTACTTAACATCCCTGAGCCTTAGTTTCCTCATCTAAAAAGGGGGTAAAAGCAATTACTTTATTGGTAGAATTAAATGAGATAATGTGTGTAAAGCTTTAATAGGGGTTCAGTAAATGATAGCTTCTTAATAAATGTTAGAACAACCCCTGAAGCCTCTGCCATGCATCCAGGGTACTTGGCTCCTGTGTAGCTTCTTTTATCTCTCATCTGTTGACCAAGAAGAACTATTGAAGTTACATAGTAAATGCTCAGCAAATTGTTGAATGAACAAGAGGGCCTTGGTATTTTCTTTGCCCTGTTGCCTTAGACCAGTACTTCACAGTGTGAGTTTTACCCTAGGAGGTGTCCTGAGAGATGCTTTGAGAAAACTGGCCAGTTAGATTTGGGGAGTGCTGTAGAGTCTGCAGTGTGTAGTTTCTAGCCCTCTCTAGAGATGAATAGTTCCTATCACTGTTTAGAGAAGCTTGGAAAAGTTGGGTAGAGAAGAAATCTCTCTAGCTTTTTAACCTTGGCGTTTTCCAAGCTCCTTTGACTATATAGGCAATGATAGTGATAGTACTTCCATGAGGCTGTGATGAGGCTTCAGTGAGTTCACGAGTGAGAAGCACTTAGTGCTGGACAGAGTGAGCACCACAGAGGGGCTGCTGTAACCATGATTGTTCAGTGCTTTTTAATCTGTGGACTCTTCCAAAGTATTGAGCCATTCCCTATTGATGGACATTTAAGTTATTTCCAGTGGTACATTGTTATGGACAGTGCTGCAGGATATAAAACCCTTTTATCCTGTGCAGATATTTCTGTGGGAGAGATTCCTAGAAGTAAAATCACTGGGTCAAAGAATATGCACATTTTAAAATTTGATAGATCCTTCGGAATTACCCTCCAAAATCTAATCAGCCATTATCTAACAGTTCATTTGCCCAGTAAAGAGATGAGACGCCATCTCCCCTCACCAGGCATGCACTGGATCCCTCTCCCCTCTTGTGAAATGAAAATGGAATGGAACACAAGGGCAAGTCACCTCTTTTCTGTCTTGCAGAGTCTGGCCACAGATAAGGGACCAAAATGACGGACTCAAAATATTTCACCACAACCAAGAAAGGTACTGTTTGTTTCACTGTGGGGTCTTTTTTTTTTTTTTTTTTTTTTTTTTTTTGGCTGCCTTTGGTCTTCGTTGCTGCACACGGGCTTTCTCTAGTTGCGGCAGGCGGGGGCTACTTTTCATTGCAGTGCACGGGCTTCTCATTGCAGTGGCTTCTCTTGTTGCAGAGCACGGGCTCTAGGCGTGTGGGCTTCAGTAGTCATGGCATGTGGACTCAGTAGTTGTGGCTCGTGGGCTCAGTAGTTGTGGCTCGCGGGCTCTAGAACACAGGCTCAGTAGTTGTGGCGCATGGGCTTAGCTGCTCTGTGGCATGTGGGATCTTCCCGGACCAGGGCTCAAACCCGTGTCCCCTGCATTGGCAGGCGGATTCTTAACCACTGCGCCACCAGGGACATCCCCACTGTGGGGTCTTATCCTCCTCTTTCCTTGCTCGACCCTTCTGCTTGCTCCCTGTGGTAGTGGTGGGTGAGGGCGCGTAGAGGCCTGGAAGCAAGTGGCAAGAATCACCGAGAGCATTTTGAACCTTGTGGATCCGGAAATTTGAACTGCGGATGGTGTAAGAAGTATGACTACTTCTTTCAGAATTCCAGAAGGAAAAAGCATTAGCTCCAAGTATAGAAAAAAGCCCTCTTTTGTTCCCCGTGGCTTTAAATTGTTTAAAATGATGCCCCACCGCCCAGAGGAAAGAAAGCACACAATCCTGTCAGCAACCGCACAGTGGTATCTGTGCATGTTTGGTCCTTATCGTTGGGCATATGTTTTACGTGGTTGAAGTCAGAGTTTATATCCTGTTTTTCATCTGACATTATCATAAACGTTTCCCCACAGTTCTGAAGACTCAGTCTGTTGAGTTGCTGCATCAAAATTTGCTAAGCTAGTCTTGTATTGTTTGGGTATTACCGTTGATTTTGCTTTTCGGGAAATGGAGTTTGTTGTAGTGGCTGACAAATGCGCTTTAACCCTGTAAGCATCTTTCTGGCTGGCCCTTCCTTCCTCCTTCCTTCCCTCCAAGTGAGATTAACTCTCGCCTGCTGACCAGATGAGGAGAGTTTGTTGTTGGGTCAGCTGAGCCAGGACCTGCAGTCCCCTCATCAGGTGGTTCATTTCTCAGTCCAGCTAGTTTTCCTGTGTCTCTTCCATGTGCAGCGGAGGAGACAAATGGAGTCTCTGACCTAGCTTTGCTTGTCCTTGGGCAGAGAGGACAGTTTATTTATTTATTTATCTATTTATTTTGATTTAAAAAATTTTTTATTTTATTTATTTATTTTTGGCTGTGTTGGGTCTTCATTGCTGCACGCGGGCTTTCTCTTGTTGTGGCGAGCGGAGACTCCTCTTCGTTGCAGTGCGCGGGCTTCTCATTGTGGTGGCTTCTCTTGTAGAGCACGGGCTCTAGGTGCACGGACTTCAGAAGTTGTGGCGAGCGGGCTCTAGAGCACAGGCTCAGTAGTTGTGGCGCACGGGCTTAGTTGTTCCGCGGCCTGTGGGATCTTCCCGGACCAGGGATCAAACCTGTGTCCCCTGCATTGGCAGGCAGATTCTTATCCAGTGCGCCACCAGGGAAGCCTGAGAGGACAGTTTAGTAAGTAGTAATCACTCTAAAGGGCAGTGGGTGCTGTGATAAGGGAGGGGCAGGGCCTGTGGGAGGGCTGGGGTGGAGCTAGACAGATAAACGGGGGCAGAGTGAGTGCTGGCCCAGGTCCATCAGGGAAAGGAAAGCCTAGGCACAAGTTATGAAGAGTGTGATGGAAGAAAGGTTGGAGAGGTGTGTGGGGCCTGCCGAGCCAGGTCAGAGTGGGTGAACAGTGCCAAGTAAACTGGGGTGTCAGTAGTGGGGTTTTTTTTTATGGGTTTTCTTTTGAGGAGAATGTCTAGAGAAATGTCTGGGACCAAATTTGACATCATTGATGGTTTTAGGCAGAGGGAGGTCAGAGGCAGATTCTAATCAAGGATCGAAGTGGGTGAGGCTGTGGGGAGGCAGGGAGACCAGAACCACAGTTCGCATGAGAGATGATGCTGCCTGAGCTGGGGAGGAAGGCGGGGGTGTTGGGGATAGAATTGGATGCCTCGTATATGATTGAGGAGGTAGGCTTGGTGACTGGTTGGATTTCAGGCACATTATAGGAAGGAGCCATTTCTGAAGCAGGCAGATCCCGGGATCACCCCACTAGCTTTCTTGGGGCCAAGGTGAATCGGGACTACATCCATCAATTGACTGCCACTTGTACTGAATCTGGCCGAACACCTCAAACAAAGCAGGGGCAGCCCAGCAGCAAGGCCCAGGGTCAGTCACATGGTCTGTTGGGTCCCATAGCAGGGACACAGCCCCCTTAGTCTCTTGGAGGAGAAGGGCGTGTGTTCCTTCAGCTCTCCAGAGCCTTGGATTTGAACTGCAAGGTCTGCAGATTCCTTCTGGCTCTGTTGAGCAATATCCTCAGTGTGGCCTTGCCCGGGCTGTGCTGCATGATTGTTCTTAATTAACCTGCTTACGGTCTCTCATCTCAAGTTCTTTGCTGAACACCACATTGTTCAGTCATTAAAAAAATTTTTTAAAAAAGAACAAAACAAAAAAACCCTGTTAGTTTTCTTTTTTTCACTGTAAATCCATCTAGAACTTCTTCTAGCACTTCCCCCCACATGATAGTTTCTGCTTCACCCCCAACCCAAGTAACTTGAGAGGGAAGCCTGGGACTCTCCTACAAAAGAGGGAGCCAAGACAGAGGTTCACGTGGTAAATTAGTAATAATAGCGACCACCTTTAATGCAGGCCACTGAGTGCAAGGCACTAAGCCGAGTGTTTTGCATCTATTACATGAGAAGAGTCAAGGCCCCAGGCAAGGCAGAGTGTACAGACAAGGAAATGGTTTCAGAGAAGCAGGGTGAATGTCCTGGGTCGGCCAGAGCACATGGGCTTTGGAGCTGGCAGACCTGGTTTTGAATCTTAGCCTTCCTCCTCATGGCTGTGTCCTTGGGCAAGTTCCTGAACCTCTTCTAGCCTCCATTTGCTCATCTGCAAAATGGGGGCAAGTGTGGAGTTGTTGTGAGGATGCAATGAGAAAAGGTGTGGGAAGAAGTTAGGGAGGTGCCTGGCTTAGAGAAAGGCTCAGGAAAGGCTGGCTGCAGCTGGTTTGAGGGCAGGAGGCCTGTCTCACTCCAGCATCTGCCCTCTTAACCTGTTATTGGGGTTATCAGGCCCCTGACTACCTCTCCATGGCAGGGCCCTGAACAGTCCTACTTCCTCGTTTGCTTTTTCTAGATCATCAAGTTCTTAAGAACAGTTTATTAACTGCTAGAGCCCTCGTGGGACAGCTGAATTCCCATTTTCAGAGCCGAGCAACCACTTGTGGCTCAGGAAGTGAAACGCTGAGTGAGCTCTTTTAACTCGAAGCTCTAGGAAAACAGGAAAAGCCTATGTGTTGAAACTGAGCAAATCCTGCCCTTTTCCCTCAAACCTTAAGTCCCCAGGTTCCATCCCACGCTGCTTTGAGGGCTTTGGGTGAGGGTGGCTGAGGAGAGCTTTGCTTCCCTCGGCATGTTTTTAGCCATCTGGCTGAGCAGGACCTGGCAGCACACTTTTTGTCTCCCTCAGAACCTCTGTAGCTTCCATGGCTCCTCTCCCCTAAATCTGACGTGATCTCCAACCTTCCATCCTGGTAATTCAGAGTTGTTTCCCTTGCTGCCTGCCCACCCAGGGCCAGGGCCTGAAGCTGCCTTCAGCGGGCAGCACAGAGTGTCTTCCCTGCCTCCCTCCCATTCTTTTGGAAGTTGGGTACTGGGAATCGCCCCTTGGCAGAGTGGAAATGGATCACTCATGCTGCCTCCTTTTTTAGGGGAGATCTTCGAGCTGAAGGCAGAGCTGAACAGTGACAAGAAGGAGAAGAAGAAGGAGGCGGTGAAGAAAGTGATTGCGTCTATGACCGTGGGCAAAGACGTCAGGTGTGCAGGAGTAGGCCGGCTGGCAGCTGGAGGCAGCTGACAGAGGGAAGCTTTTGAGTTTGGGTCCAGTTCAATCTCTCCTTAAAGATATCCCTAGGGACCCATGTCTCCCCTGGTGTAGCTCCCTTCACAGATCTTTCCAAATAGAAGGTTTTGTTTGCAGAGGGGTCATGCGCTCAAATGTTGATGGGGTCAGGCAGTAATGGAGCAAATGAAGTGGGCTGGGCCGAAAAAGCAACAGGCAATGCAGTGGATGTGCTGTGAGCCCTGTCAGAAACTCCAGAGGATGCTGCCTGCTGGGGAAAATGACCCCAGTGGGACCAGGTCTTTTGGTTTTTAAAAAGAACAGGAAATCTGGATTTTTCATTTTAAATCTCCTTGTTTTAGATTGCCAGATGAGGGAATTCCCTGGCAGTCTAGTGGTTAAGACTTGGCGCTTTCACTGCTGTGGCCCGGGGTTCAATCCCTGGTCAGGGAACTAAGATCCCACAAGCCATGCGGTGTGGCAAAAAAAAAAAAAAAATTGCCAGATAATACTAAACAAACAAATAAACACTGTGCAAGTAAAACACACCTGCACGTTGGGCTTGTTAAATTTGTCGTCAGTTTGCAGCCTCTGGTGTGCATCTGTTGCCAGAGCAGACCACATGTAGAATTGTGGCCACTCCTTTGCTCATGCATCTCCCCAGCCTGGAACGTCCCTTCCCCTTGTCCATTTACACTGCTGCCTCCCTCATCATGCCGGCTGACTACCCTGAACACGCAGCATTTGCTGTGTTCCTGTCTCCTGGCACTAATTGTAGACTGTCCTCTTCTTATGTATACTTGTGCTTACCTGCCCACCACATTGTTGAGTCCCCAAGGACAGGAGCTGGGTTCTATGACAACTTAACACTTGCACAGTGTTTGAGAGTCAGCAAAACACTTTTAAATGTTTTCCTGGCAATTCCCATACTGTAGGTAAGGATATTTTTCCTTCCAAAGAAACCAGAAACATGACTGCCCCATGGTCACGTGGTTAATGGCGGAACTGGACTCATGCTCAGCCCTTCTGAAATCCAGACCCAGGGTGCTTTCCCCCATTCCCTCTCGTTTGGGCCCTTTTGGTGCCCAGTCCTGTGCCTCATAGGCCTGGGTGCTCACATGGAGCAGCTCCCCATCTGGATCCCTCAGCAGGAACCCACAGCTCCAGACTTCTCCATGGATTTCCCTGTCCCATTGCCATGCTCAGCAAGGGGCCTTCTGACAGCGCACAGTAGAAACAGTTCTGCAGAGAAACCTGCTGAGGACACAGCGGCAAAGGAATCAGGCGTCTGCTGGAAAACTGGGCCTCCTTCCAAGACAGATTCTTCCCAGGACAAAGCTGCTTTCCTTCAACTAGAACACCCCTGTCACAGAGGAGGCACCTCTGTCATCTCAAATGGGCTTGTTGTGCTGATGTAACGGGCCCAAAAGAGCAAGTCAGGCCTCTCAGCTCCCCCCCTTCCTGGTTTGTCGTCTTCCAAGGTGATGCATCAGCTTCAGCACTGACTGGACTCTCCTGCCTGTCGGGGCTCAGGAAATTCACTTTGACCTCTTAAGTCTGTGTTACTGGGTCCTTGCCCATAAAATCACGAAAATTGAGAAGGGAGGTGATAGATAATTCCAGAGACAGAAAATTGACCACTAACCATATTTCACATGTCAAGGGGCCTGTGACCCTGGGACTGTGGGGTACCATGTTGGGAAGGGTTCTGCCCAGTATAACAGCGGTCCTGAGCACGGGCTTTGGACTCAGACCTGGTGCCTTAGGCAATTGTTTGATATTTGTGAACCTCAGTATTGTCTTCCGTAAAGTGGGGGTAATCCACTGACTTCTCAGGGCTGTTAAACGAGATCATTATGTAAAGCCCCTAGCACCAAGCCTGGCGTGTAGCATGTGCTCTGTACACACGGGCTGGTTCTTAGTGGGTGCCTTGTAGTGACTGCAGCCCAGCCCACCCCTGCTCCCCTAAGCCCTCTGCAACCAGCAGCCCAATATAAGTGGCCATGTCAAGTATCAGAGAAGGAAAAACAATCGTTTTCATTTCTGTAGCACCTCCTAGATGTCAAGGACTAGATACCTTAAGTATGTTGTCTCTTTCAGTTATCACAAGGGCCCTGTGAAATGGGGTTTTGTTATATCTTTCTTGCAAATGAGGAAGCTGAAACTGGGGGTAAAAGAATTTTCCCAACTTGATTCAGCCAGCAAGAGGCAGAGCTGGGTTTGAGCCAGGTCAGATGGGCTCTAGAGCTTATGTTTGAACCCTGTGTAAAGAACAGAGGACTTTTTTGCTTTTAAAATCACCCTTTGGAATTCCATTTCTACCAACAGATGTTCACGGTAATGGAGCTGTTGCCCTGCCTTTTACTAAGAAGTCCTGTTATATTTTCCTTCCCTCCTTCCCACTCACCCTCCTCCCCAGCCCCCATTAGCTGCCTGAAAAGTCTTCCTCTTCTTTTTTTTCACCTTTCCCACATTGACGCTGCTTTGACCTTCCAGTGCCCTCTTCCCCGACGTGGTGAACTGTATGCAGACGGACAACCTGGAACTGAAGAAGCTGGTGTACCTGTACTTGATGAACTATGCCAAGAGTCAGCCTGACATGGCCATCATGGCCGTCAACACCTTTGTGAAGGTAAGTAGAAGCTTGGTGTGGGGCTGGGGTGCTCACTGCTCCATCTCCCCTCAGTCTCCCGGGGTGGGGCGCTACAGCCCTGGGTAGAAACACGGAGGATCCTTTCCAGGCCGTCTGACTCCCAGCCTGGGGGCCTCTTCCTCCAGCAGAGGGCTCCCGTTGTCTCCAGAAAATCTGATGCTACAGACCCTGCTAACTCATTCCATGTGAGGTGGCCCCAGGCCTTTTGATCCCCGTGTGCCCTGGGGTGAGCCATGGCCCTGTGTCATTTGCCAGCTCAGGATGCAGCATGTGTCTGAGGGCTTCCGTATTGCCCTTCTAGACTTCGCTCCTTTCTGCATGTTCTGTCCTCTAGATTGAGGAGAAACAGGGACTTGCGTTGTCAGCTCTGTGCCCCTTTAAAACCTTAGCTCCCCAGCCCTGTCGATGCTTAGATGTGGGCGAATGAGGGTTCTGTGGCCCAGTGGGAAGATTGAGGGTTGTGGTGCTAGGTGGACGTGGCTTGAATTGTGGCTCTGCTCTGTGACCGGGTGAGCTCCCAACCTTCCTGAGGGCCTCAGCTCCCTCACCTGTGACATGGGAACAGTATTGTGTGTCTGCTGTGAGGATCAGAGGGAACAGTGCAAAGCCTGGTATCTGGCAGATGCTACGTGCCCACACACGGCACTTACTTTTGGTGCTGTTGGCCGCAGTCGGTGGGATATCCCACAGCAGCTGTCTAATGTTGCTCAGCTCTTCCCCGCCCCCGGCCAATGGCTGGTTTCCCTCAGGACTGTGAGGACCCCAACCCCCTGATCCGGGCCCTGGCTGTGCGGACCATGGGCTGCATCCGCGTTGACAAGATCACAGAGTACCTGTGCGAGCCACTCCGGAAGTGCCTGAAGGACGAGGACCCATATGTGCGCAAGACGGCGGCCGTGTGCGTGGCCAAGCTCCACGACATCAATGCCCAGCTGGTAGAGGACCAGGGCTTCCTGGATACCCTTAAAGACCTCATCTCTGACTCTAACCCCATGGTAAGTCTCTGCCACCCACCCTGCCACCTCCACCACCTCCAGGGTTGCTTGGGAAGACCTCTGCTTGACCCTCCACCAGGCAGCCCCAGTTCTTGGAAGTCAGAGCCCTGCGGGGTGGGCTAGCTGTTTTCCTACCCGCAGTGGTTTGGGCGCCATCTTTGGAGTGAGCTAGACCTGGATTCCCTTCTCTGTACAGCCCTCTCTAAGGAGCTGTGTGACCTCAGGCATCCTGCCTAACCTTCCAGAGTCCTCTTTTCTTCATCAGTAAGATGGATCTAATTCTGCATGGCTGCCGGGGGTGTTGGGAGGCTTAAGCCATTAAGGTAATGTGCCTGGCATACAGTGGGTGTGCACCCAAGACTAGTACCCTCCTTCCCCTTCCAGTCACTGTCATTGTCACCGTCCTCTCACCAAGACTGTCAGAGAGCTCTGAATGTGAGGTACTTCTCCCTTTCCCCACTTCTTTGCAGGGTTGTAGAGAATCACCCTTGAAGTAGTGTAGCCTGGAGGACAGGGCACCAGAACACAGCTGGGAGGGGAGCTGGTCTCCTCACGGCTGGTGATGGCAGCAGTTTGGAGAACAGTTCAGTAGGGCCATGTTTAAAATGAAATGTACAACCCACCCGGCCCAGACGTCTCATTCTGTGTCTCTCTGAAACACTGATCACACGCGGGTGCCGAGTGGCCAGTACGGCGATGGCCGTGGGAGCACTGCTTGGTTACGGGAAAGTTGAAAACCACGCAGAACACACATAAAAACGGCTGCTCTGGTGGAACTGGGTTGCAGGCCCAGAGCTTCACCTGGCAACCCCTCTGTGCTCTAGCCCCTCCAGCCCCCGAGGGGCTCTGCAGGAGGAACCTTCTAGCTCTGAGAAGCACAGTTGTCAGCTCCCACAGTGAGCTGCTGTAACTGGTAGAGCGGTACTGCGTGTTAGGTAGCAGGGAGCGCTATTTTTTGCAGGAACTTGGAGCTAGAGCTTTCTTGTTTTGTGTTTTTCTTTATTGGCAGGTGCACTGACTTTAGTTTCAGCTTACAGAGGAGTCAGTAGGGTGCGTGCTTGGAGTGGGTCTCGGTGCTCCAGACCCTGCCCTTCAGGTCATACTCCTTTCAGGATGTTTGAGCTCTGACTGGCCAACATCATTAGCCTCACTGCCTCCCTGGCCTGAGAGCAGCGTCCCAGCCTCTGCCCCTTCCACCCTCTCAACCAGGTGGTGGCAAACGCAGTGGCTGCCCTCTCGGAGATCGCCGAGTCTCACCCCAGCAGCAACCTGCTTGACCTGAACCCGCAGTCCATTAACAAGCTACTGACGGCCCTGAACGAGTGCACCGAGTGGGGCCAGATCTTCATCCTGGACTGCCTGGCCAACTACACACCCAAGGACGACCGGGAGGCCCAGAGGTAAGAGGCTGCCCTTGCTTGCCGGCCTCACCGGGCCCCGGGGTGGGAGGCTCCAACCATGAGCTGGCCCCAGGCCTCCGGGGGACTTCTTTCCAGGCCTTGCCCCACAGACCATCCTCAGATACAGAGCCAGGTTGACAGTGGTGTTGCTTTGGGCAGTCAGCTCACTGCTCACTGAGGGCACAGAACAGAAGCCAGGGCCTGACCTGGGAGCTGACAGAGAGATCTAGGTCACTGCGGGCTGAGGAAAGAGGTGGACAGCATGAGAGCCACCACTCATTGAATTCTTACTGGGTGCCTGAGGCTCTGCTGGGTGCTTCCTACGCGTTAGATAATCTTTAAAGAAACTCTGTGAAGGCAGCGCCATCATTGTCCCCGTTTTACAGGTAGGGAAACTCTGGCTTAGGGAGGTGGAAGAAATCACCTAGGTCACCCAGCTGGGTCTCCCCTGACTCTTGGTCCTAACCAACATGGTATCCTGCCCCTTTTGAATGCCCTCACAACAGAAGGGAGTGAGTTGACATTCATCCAGTGTTTACTGACTGCCAGGCACTGTGCTCAGTGCTGTACATGCATTGTCTCATTTAAGCCCCCAGCAACCGTGTGAAGTTGGCATCATCATCTCCATTTTTTTAGATGAGGAAACTTGAGGCTCAGAGTGGTTTTAACCTGCTTGGGATTAGTTAGCAGGAAACAGAACCAGGAGCTAGGTCTTCCTCCTACAGAAGACATGCTATCTTGATAACTAAAAACAGGGTGTTTCCCCTTGCTTGTCTCTCCTATTTGTCCACCTCGGAATGGACCGCAGCATCTGTGAGCGGGTCACCCCCAGGCTCTCCCACGCCAACTCCGCTGTAGTGTTGTCTGCTGTGAAGGTGCTGATGAAGTTCATGGAGATGTTGTCCAAGGACCTGGACTACTACGGCACGCTGCTCAAGAAGCTGGCCCCGCCCCTGGTCACACTGCTGTCGGCCGAGCCGGAGCTGCAGTACGTGGCCCTGCGAAACATCAACCTCATCGTGCAGAAAAGGTACTGGGGCCACCACATGTGGGTAGTGTGTGCCCTGGGGGGGATCGCCTGCTGGGAACAGGGGCTCTGAAGGGAAACTGACCTGTCACCGTGCAGGATGTCTCAACAGCTTATCCCAGGGGTTCTGAGCCACCGGCATCTTTGTCCCACAGGGGACATTTGACAATGTCTGGAGACATTTTTGGTTGTCACAGTGGGGGCTGCTACTGGCATCTAGTGGGTGGAAGCCAGGGATGCTGTTCAACATCCTACAGTGCACAGGACAGCTCTGCCCCCCCATAGAACTATCCATACCAAAATGTCAGTAGTGCTGAGGTTGGGAAACCTTGGCTTAGCCTAACCAGGTAGCATGCCGGATAAAGGCTAGCGTGCACTTCTTAACCATGGAGAGTGGATGGTCCACAGTCCACACAGCCTTCCTGAAACAGGCTGTAAGATCGTGTATGTGTGCGCACGCTCATTTTTCCTGGGTAGGAGTCCATAGCTCTAGAGGCTGGAGGACTCCAAGACGAGGCGCCATGGATTTTGCATCAGCCTCGGGGCCGCTCAGAATGCTGAGCAGCCAGTTTCCATCCACCCAGTAGGAATGACCACAGTAGTGAGCCACTGCTCGAGGGAAGGCACCTGACACCCGGGGTGGGTTGGGCTAAAAAACAAGGACCGATCCAGTAAGGGTGCCGGGCAGCTCCGTGGAGTGGGGCCAGACTCTGCAGTTCTACTTCCAGCCTCTTTGGTCAGATGGCTGGATCAGCAACTAACTCAAAAGCAGAACAAGGGCCTCTTGTGGGCAGGGAGCATGTGTGGAAGACCACACATGCTCCCTGTCCTTATAGCTTCAGTCTGGTTCTTAGTACACACATGGGGGCCCAGAAAGATCAGTGGAATTCAGACATTTGTAAAGGTTTGGGAGGTAAATTGGGGCAAGCTTTCTGAGTGCCTGAACAAAGGGATGAGACTAGGGATTACAGTTGCAGTGTGGGGTTTAGTGAGGTGTCGTGACCTGTGGATCCCAATCAGCAGGAGGGGCTCCCTGTGCTATATTTAACAAGGCAAACCTCCTAAGAAGTTGACCCTGTTGCTGAGGCACCACCAGGTCCAGGCCCAACATGCTGTTGGGCAGCTTGTGCCGAGTCCTGATGGCAGAAATCACAGCTTCTGCCCCCCAGCTCAGGATCCTGCCTCGCTTTGCCAGAACCTCCCCGCAGCCTGCTCAGCAGCACTGAGGACCACCCTGGGCAGGGTCCCTCCTTTCTCTTTGCTGGGTCTTCTCACCTCTTCACCATCTGTCCTCATTCCTTTTTGTTCCTCCTCTCTTTTCTGGAAAGGGTGTGGGAGTAGGAGTCAGGTAGGGGTGGTGACTCTCATCTTGCTCTCGCCCTTATTAGCACTAGATGTGTGACCTAGGGCAGGCCCCTCCCCCCCCAGGTTTCCTCAGCTAAGAAAAATGAGGTGGGTGGTGCCGGTGAGGGAGGAGCAATGACACTGGCGACAGTTCCTGCCTAGCAAGTGCCTCCTCTGAGGCAGATATGGATCATGCTAGATGCTTTGCATCTACCTCTCACAACAGCCCTGTTATGTAGGTGTCTGTGTCGGGATCCCCAGGACCAGCCCCCCCACACACACACACTTAGAGATTCACTAGAAGGACTCACAGGAGACAGCATATAATTGTTTTCATAGCTGAGGTTTATCATCGACCTAGTAGGGCTGCACAGCTGGATCATGAGGGAGAAAGACAGGTGGAGTCTGGAGGAATCCTCGTACAGGCTTCCCATGGGGGGGTCACACAGAGAATGTTTCTCCCCCAGCGACAGTGCAGCAGCATGTGTGTAATGTTTCTGCCCAGGGATACCTGTTTGAGACTTAGCACCCTGGGTTTTTTTGGTGGGGACGAGTGATAAAGGCACCCTCTGCCTGACACCTACCAAAATTCCAGGCTCCTAGAAGGAAAGCAGGTGTTCAGCAAAAACCATGTTGTTTATACAAACAGTCAAGGCACAGTTAACCACCTTTATCATTTAGGGAACAGTGAGAGCACTCCCAAAAGGTGAATTCCCAGATGCCAGGCCTTTCTAAGACTGGCAACTCGGGCCTGCAAAGGTAATGCTTCCGACACAGAACGCTTCCTATTTCGTGAGTGAGGAAACGGGCCTGAGGTCACCAGCTAGGATTGGAACTGAGGCCTGACTCCCAAGCCTGTTGCCTGATGCCTGTGGCCTCTTGAATGTGAACTGTTTCTTGCTCATATTCCCTCTTCCCTTCCTGGAATGTGGTTGGACACACAGGGGCCGGTCAGAACTTTGGTTGGCAGGTCCTGTGCCCAGGAGCGTGCAGCCATGGAGGCGACTGCTTTCACGGATGTCAGTTTCCATGTCCGACCCCAGAAATGTCCCAGCAAATGTGGAAGGGTTTTCTCACAGGGCCTATGACTTGCTCTTTGCTCTTCGGGCAACCTTGCCCACCACCAGGCCTGAGATCCTGAAGCACGAGATGAAGGTGTTCTTTGTGAAGTACAATGACCCCATCTACGTGAAGCTGGAGAAGCTGGACATCATGATCCGCCTGGCCTCCCAGGCCAACATCGCCCAGGTCAGCAGAGGGTGGTGCCCAGCACACCGGGCTCTGTGAGCAAGCTCTCCACAAATGTTAACTGATATTTTTGTGATTAAAGAGTTTGTTCTCTCTGTTATTACTTCACATCCATTGAAGTGGTAGTTAGGTGGATATGTTAGCTAGATCAACCAAACTAAGGATTGTCCATCCCTGCCAACTAGTCCTTCCTGTTTTCCTCTTGGGGCACGTGACAGCTCTCTCCCTCCCTTGGAACTTCCACCTCGAACAGGAGGCAGAATCCCACCCTTCTAGGGGTATGTGCATACCCACAGCCCAGGGGTGTTCCAGGAGGTTGCCCTGCCAGATCCCCCCAACTGCATCTTTGTTTGGGCCACAGGTGTTGGCGGAGCTGAAAGAGTACGCAACAGAGGTGGATGTGGACTTTGTACGGAAGGCTGTGCGAGCCATTGGCCGTTGCGCCATCAAGGTGGAGGTGAGGCTCTGAGACTCTGTCCTTGGCGGGGGGAAGGAGGAAAGGAAAGGAAGCTGAAACCAGGAAACCAGTCTTATTCCAGCAGAATCTGCCAGCTGCTCATGGTCCAGGAAGGCCTGAGGGTCACAACTGGAGCCCCCAAGGCACCCACGGTACAGATTTGGTTAGGCTCCTTCTCATCTGTAATCTCCCTTGGGCCTCTGAGTTGCTGCAGATGAAATTAGCCCGTCATTGTCAGGGGTCTCCTGCAGCATTAGCTAAGACAGTGTGGCAGCCCAAGCTGGTGGTGGCCCTGGTAGACTTAGCTCTCACTTTGTGGAGCTTTGGGGCAGGGGCTCTGCCTGTTGGACGTTTTGGCAGGTATCATGATTCAACTGTCCATGTGCCCTTATCTTCAAATTCCCAAGGGTCATTCAGACCCCTGTGTCCTGGCACTTCGTCCCTCCCATTCTCTGCCTCTGGAGAGGTTCCTTGATCACTGATCTGACTCTCCTTAAATGGATCTCCTGGAGGCTAGGGGATCTGGGACAGCTGGTCACTTCAGCCCAGCCCCTTGAGACGTTTTCCGTTTGGCACCCGTGATGGCAGTCTGAGAAATCTCTCCCATAGAGCTTAGTGCAGCGTGATGGAGTAGAGGGGTGTGGGGAGGGCTGATCCAAGCAGAGACCTCCTAAATGTTTTTGGTCACGGGAGCCCTTTTTGTGGAACAAGTAGAAGTGAAGCCCTGCTCTCAGGGCTTGGCCTAGAAGAGCTCCAAAGACCCTCCCTGCTCTCAGAAGCTCTACTGGCCTTCTCCTCAGTCTAATTCTATCTCCCTGTGTCCCTGCCATCCCAGGACCATCATTTTGTGCGCATTCTCCCACCTGTTAACCTGCAGAGAGGGTTCTCCTGTTTTCCTGCTGTGAAAAGGAAGGCGGGCAAGGTGTGACTGAGCCCTTGACCAAGGCATGTTGGTCAGAGGTTCTGCTGGAAGTGGGTGCAAGGCCTTGCCCACACTCTCCTCTTCCCACACAGCAATCTGCCGAGCGCTGCGTGAGCACGCTGCTCGATCTCATCCAGACCAAGGTCAACTACGTGGTCCAGGAAGCCATCGTGGTCATCAAGGACATCTTCCGCAAGTACCCCAACAAGTACGTGGCTGCCCCCCTGCCCCATGAGGGTGTTGTGGCTCTGCCAGGGGCGGGCTGGTGGGGAGGGAAAGCAAGGAGGAGCCTCTCCCTCTTCCTTATTTTTCTGCCGCAAACAACATTCTGAAAAGAAACCCTTTATTTTTTTCTTATTTCTCCTGAGCCGCCCCTGCTCTGCTCCCCAGGCCCAAATAAGAACTAAAATATAAAGGATAAAACTCAAATCCTGTTACTCGCCAGCCTCTCGGGCTCTTGTGGGGCAGCTGCCCGTCTCTGTTGGCCCCTCCTGGGCCTCCCCTGGGTGGCCCGGGCTCCCTCAGTGCTCATGTGCTGGCCGTGCCCTGGTCTCCAGGTATGAGAGTGTGATCGCCACGCTGTGCGAGAACCTGGACTCTCTGGACGAGCCTGAGGCCCGGGCCGCCATGATCTGGATTGTGGGCGAGTACGCCGAGCGGATAGACAACGCGGATGAGCTGCTGGAGAGCTTCCTAGAGGGCTTCCATGACGAGAGCACCCAGGTGAGACGTTGGGTGGCCTACTTGGGCACCTGCGGTCCCTCCTGCCCTGAAACCCTCCTCTCAGCCAGCAGGCCTCAGGGCCCTGCCCCTCCTAAAACTGCAGTGACAGTGCGGACAGACACAGGAGTGCCGTATGGGCGACAGGTGTGGCCCCTTTGCTCCCACACTGCGGTACCTAAGGGGGACATGTGAGGACAGTCTGTGGTGGTGGATATTGAAGACTGCGAAAGTTTCTGGTTTTGTTTTAATTTTGTATTTATGTTTGGATAGGTAGTACATTGACTTGGTTCAAAATTGAAAAGACACAAAAGGATATATAGTGAAAATTCTGTTTCCTACCACTTTCCTGGTCACAAGTTCTCCTGGAGAACACCATGTTATTTATTGGTTTCTTGCGGGTACTTCCAGAGAGAGAGTTTAGGAACACACCAGCCAGTTCCTTTACAGAGACATGAATAGTCAGTTTTCATCGTTTGTGGTACTTATATTCCATAAAGTCAAACACTGATTTAGTAAGTGCTAAACCATTGCTCCCAGGAGAAATACAGAGTTGGGTTCCTACAAACCCCAGTCACAGCATTTTTATCAGCTGGTCAAGGTAAACCTTGTTTTATGTGTGTCTCTGTTTAAAGACACCTTATTTAATATATACTGTTGATTCATTAGCATTGAACTCATAGCCAGCAGCATTGTAACTCACGCCTGAACAAAGCTCATCTAACACATGTATTTTCTCTAAAAGGCACATCACAGCCTTCTTGTGCTTAGGAACACCAGACTGCGCTTTAGCACTACACTGGGGGTGGGGTGGGGGCATTTTAAACAGCAAAATCACCAACAAAAAGCACCAAAATGTGGAAGACATGGCACTAAGTAGACTGTGAAGAAGTCACTTGTTTACAATATGAGAGCTGAGACAGACGGCAGAGCACCGCCTCACTCGACCTCAGCTGGGGATGTGTACTTCAGGCAACTCGAATTTTTCCCTGCTATGCACGTCTGTGAATGACCGTGAAAACGCCACAAGCACTGATTTCCGGATCACCAGTAAATTTTAGCAAGCAGACAAATTTGCAGATGTGTCCTCTGTGAATAATGAGGATCGACTATATATATATATTTCCTTCTCACTTTTTTTAAAATTTATTTATTTATTTATTTATTTATCTTTGGCTGTGTTGGGTCTTCGTTGCTGCGCGCGGGCTTTCTCTAGTTGCGGCGAGCAGGGGCTACTGTTCGTTGCGGCACGCAGGCTTCTCATTCCATGGCTTCTCTTGTTGCGGAGCACGGGCTCTAGGCACACGGGCTTCAGTAGTTGTGCTACACAGGCTCAGTAGTTGTGGCTTTCGGGCTCTAGAGCGCAGGCTCAGTAGTTGTGGCACACGGGCTTAGTTGCTCCGTGGCATGTGGGATCTTCCCGGACCAGGGCTCGAACCCGTGTCCCCTGCATTGGCAGGCGGATTCTTAACCACTGCACCACCAGGAAAGTCCCCTCACTTATTTTTAAATACTGATAGTAAACTATACAAATTGAAACTGTTCAGTACCTTTCATTTTTCCCTTAAAAATACATTTGAAGGCCATGCCATTATTAATTATTAATTTATGCCATTATTAATTTATTAATTTACAGTTTCAGAGGAGTCCTTCATGCAGAAGGACCATGTTTGTTCAACCAGCCTCCCCTGACGGATATTTAGGTGTCCAACCTTCTGCTCTTTTAAACAGTACTGCTGTGAATAACCTGTGGAAAGCACATCTGCATGTGCAGCTGGAGGGTGAATTCTTAGAAGCACAATGCTAGGTAGAAGGGCCCGTGCATTGCAGGTTCAGGTTGCTGTAGCAGATTCCCTTGGTGTGGAGATTGTTCTGGTTTACACTCCTGTCTCAGAGGTGGGAGAGTCCTCTCCTTACCTCCTTTGCCAGCCTAGTGCATGCTCAGACTTTATTTTTGCCTATCTGGTTGATAACAAATGGTACCTTGGTATAGTTTTGTTTGCATTTCTGTTTTGAGTGGGGTTGAACATCTGTACATTTGTATTCCCTCTTACGTGAACTGTCTGCTCATGCACGTGGGGCCTTTAAAATGTCTGTGAGCACAGAAATCTTAGCTGCCCAGCTGGCGCAGTGGAACCCAGTGGGTCAGACCCTGGACCTTGAATCGGAGATACCAGAGTCCAAACCCCTCTTCTGCCCCTTCCTGGCTTGCTGCCTTTATGCTAACCCTTTACCTATCTGAGCCTCAGTTTCCTCATTTACAAAATGAGAGTCATAAGACTTTCCCTCATCCTGTGCTGTGAAAGTTAAATGGGATGCTTTGTGTAATGTCCCTAACATGTGCGCAGCCCCTAAATTAGAAGCACTCATTAATGGTGGTGTTGGTGTTGGTCAGAATTGGTTTAAAAGCACACTTGTGCAGGCAGAAAAGGGGACCTATGGGTTCCTGTAGCTGAGTCCAAGGAGCGTTCTCTCTTCTGCACCCCTGGGTGTAGGTGCGTGGGCGGTGGCAGCGGGGCTGTCTGTGCCTTCCTTGGGTGGCGTTGTCCTTGGGCAGGCTCCCCACCAGTGAAGCTTGTGAGGGGTCAGTGCTTCCAGGCTACGTCCTTCTCACTTAGCAACCCCGTAACTGCCTTCCCCTCAGTGGTTCCAGCAACAGTTCAGGCCTGTTTGCATTACCCTGAGCCAGTCCCTGTCTCCGTGGATTGAGAGGGCCAGAGAGAAGGACAGTTCTCTGAGGGAAAGCCAGCGTTTCAAAGCCAGAAGATCGAATGGATGCGGGGTGGGAAAAACAACAGGTGTCCGTCACAAAATAATAATAGTAATTCCCACCGACTCCCACTGCCACCTGCCACGTCCAGCTGGCAGCCTGCCCCAGGGCTGCCTCCACTTCCACCGCACCAGCCTCCCTCCTTTGTCTGAGAAGCAAAGCCCAGTCTGGGCTGGTTTCTGCTCCTGTAGTCAGGTCCTGCTGGGATGACTGCAGAGGATGCCCTGTGGGGGTGTTTCTGCCTGTGGCTCCTCCCCCATTGTAGGATCTGGAGCGTTAAACCCGCCAAGCCCATTTCCTCATCTCTAGCACAGGGTTCCTGCAAAGCTTATTGGATGTAAACTGCCCACTCCAGTGCTCAGCAAACAGTAGTTGGGTGATGATGGTGTTTTAATTAGGTGGCCTGCTTCCTTTGCCTCCTGGGTTCACAGCACAGTTCAGAGCTTTTATAAGAATACTTAATGCTTTGCAGTTTGGGAACTTATTTTATTTATTTATTTTTGGCTGCATTGGGTCTTCGTTGCTGCGCTGGCTTTCTCTAAGTTGCGGACCGTGGGCTCAGTAGTTGTGGCGCACGGGCTTAGTTCTGCGGCATGTGGGATCTTCCTGGACCAGGGCTCAAACCTGTGTCCCCTGCATTGGCAGGCGGATTCTTAACCAGTGCATCACCAGGGAAGTCCTAGGAACTTATTTTAGATTGTCTCTTTGAGCCCCCTCATCCTGGCTCCTAAGCCTCTCCAGCCGTGGACAGGGAGCGCTGTGTCTGGCCTGTCTGAGGGCAGGGGCAGCAGCATCTTGGCAGGGGGACTGCCCTGACCTGCAGGCTAACAGGGGCCTCAGTGTGTGTGTGGGGAGACTAGGTAGGGAGCTGAGGCAGCCCTGTTCCCAGGCAGCACTGCAGACCCGACAGTGATGAATGAGTGCTGGCAGCCAGCTGCCCGGGGTTGGGGAGAACTTGGTAAAGAGTCCCTGTGTGGCAGTTGTGGTGACGTTGACGATGATGACAGCTGTTGTGCATTGAGCAGAGGACACAGTCAGTTCTTTCCGTTTGTTGTCTCATTGACTCTTCCCATCAACTCTGTGAGGTGTTGCCTCCATTTTATAGATGAGGAAACAGACTCAGAAGTTAAATGGCTCTTCCAGGGTCACCAGCTGGAAAGTGGTAGAATCAGAGTTCAAATGAGGTGTGGTCTAACTCTGGCTCCAAGTAAGCTTCCATAGATTGCGTCTTCAGAGCTCACAAGAACCCCCTGAGGTAGGCCACACCTCTCCCTCAACGACTGAGGGTAAGTGGCTTTCTCTAGGCTACCCAGCCAGGGACTCGAGCCAGGTCTGAAAGCCAGTCCCCGAGCCGCTTCCTGCCTTGGACACAGCTAGCCTGCTCCTCTGCCATTGGCCCGTGTGTCACCAAATTGCAGGGACTCTGGATGCTTAGTCCCAGAAACAGACTGCATCCCCTCAATCCTGCCTCCTGCTGTCAGCCCGCCCTGCATACCAGGGCAGCTAAGCCATTTGTTTTTGTAAGTTCCCTCCTGCCGGACAGGCCCAGGAGGTGCAACCAGCCCCGTTGCCACCCTTCTGCCGCAGGCCTGTCCCTAGCACAGTCCGGGGAGCCTCAGGCTGTCCTCTTGTCCCAGGACTGACAAAATGCGATGGGGCTAAGGAAGGGCTATGCACAGAGAATTGTTCTTCAGAGGTGTGTTTTTAGTCAGCAGGTTTTTCTTAAGTGCCTGTTACGCACCAGGCACTAGAATGAACAATAGCCAGGGATGCAGCAGTGACAGACACGATCCCTGCCCTCAAGGAGATCTCTCCGCAGGGCAGCCCAGTGGCTGGAAAGCATTTCCAGTACTGTGGGGTGGCGCCAGTGAGGGGGACAGGAGGCTACAGAAGTGGGAGGGGGCACAGGAGGCACGTTCAGGTGAAGGCAGTGGCGGGTGAGAGGTGGGGCTGGTGGGGGTGGGGCAGGAATGGTTCCTGCCCTCTGGTGGAAGCACAGTTCCTCACAACAGGCTGACTGTGTGAGCCCTGCTGCCCCCGTCTGCTGGGCATCCCTGGCACCTGTTCCACTTGTTGGCAGATGGTCTTTAATAAGCATACCAGGCACACGTGTTGCCTCCGTAAGCTGCGAGCTCCTGAAGGCTGTGAGGCCTGGAGCCCTGATGGGTTTCTGGGACCTTAGCACTGGGCAGCAGCCTCCATCTGCCTGGGGTTGCCAGATAGCGCCGTGGCCAGCTCCTTCCTGAGCAGTCGGGCCAAGGTCCAGGCTTCTCAGCACTACCTCACCCCTGCTGGAATTGGCCTGTTTGCGTGGCTAACCCCAAACCCAGAAAAGCTGTTCTCAGTCTTTGAACATCGTTTTCCCTCTCTGAGGTCCTCACCTGGTTTCCTACTGTCCCCACAAGAAGCTTACACTCCTTCCTCGCCTCCTCTCTGTCTTCCTGCAGGTCCAGCTGCAGCTGCTGACAGCCATCGTGAAACTCTTTCTGAAGAAGCCGACAGAGACCCAGGAGCTGGTGCAGCAGGTCCTCAGCTTGGCCACTCAGGTGGGTGCGCAGCTTCCCTGCTGTGCCCAGCACAGCCCTTGTTCCACGGAGGGAGCTTCAGTCCAAGGAGTCAGACCTGGGTGGTCCTGCCCCTAAAACTGGCACCACTGGGGTTTGGCCCCAGAGCATTCCAGGATCCCTGCTCAAGGAGCTCAGTCACAATCAGATAGAGGTGGGGCGGGGGCAGGTGGTGACTTTGAGCCAGACCATAAATGAGAGAGGAGAGGGAAGTCCCTGAGAACCGGGAGGGCAGACGGTGGAGGAGGCAGGGAACAGAGGCAGGAGCGGGCTGGGGGGAAACCGGGGGGCTGGGCCACATCTGTTCAGGCGGTTTACGGGTGTGCTCCCGCCAGTTCTCAGGTTGCCATCATCAGTCGCCCTGTGATCCCACCCGTGTCGTGGGACTACGGATGAGGCTCCCCCTTCCCCTCACCTGGTTGCTCTGAGTTTCACTGGCTTCTCATCACCTCCCAGGACTCAGACAACCCGGACTTGCGAGACCGCGGCTACATCTACTGGCGCCTGCTCTCCACGGACCCCGTGGCTGCCAAGGAGGTGGTGCTGGCGGAGAAGCCGCTCATCTCAGAGGAGACAGACCTCATCGAGCCCACGCTGCTGGACGAGCTCATCTGCTACATCGGCACCCTGGCCTCCGTCTACCACAAGCCGCCCAGCGCCTTTGTGGAGGGGGGCCGGGGCGTCGTGCACAAGAGCCTGCCGCCCCGCACGGCCTCGTGAGTACCGGGGACCACTCGCTGGCCTGAGCCCCCCCACCTGCTTCCTCGGTTCAGTAGCACAAGCGCTCGGGCCTGAGTCTGAACAAAATTACGATTCTAGCAACTTTTTAGTGAATGCTTACTACATACCAGGTGTTGACTCGGTGACAACAGCTCTGAGAGATGTCCCCTCTTAAGAGATGGGGACAAGAGGCATAGAGAGCTTGAGTGCCTGGTGCAGCATCCCAGGCAGCAGAGCTGGGCTCAGATTCGATTCTGCCGGACTCCAGAGCCCTGTTCCTCTCGCCTTCCTGCTCTGCGGCTCCCAGGGTTGTTGGCCTGGTTGTCCAGTCCTCTGGGACCAGCACCCGCTCTTCTCTTTAGAGTGGGCTGAGTGAGGGGAATACAGATGGCCCTCCCTTCCCTCAGCCCATGAAGCTGGATCTCTCGGAGAGCCAACAAGATGGATCAGGCTTTGGAAGCGGGAGGAAGGGGGGGATATAGACAGGCTTCTGGGACAGTGAGGAGACCCAGGTGCCTGTCCTGAGGGTGGATCCTGGAGACTGGGGGCTCTGGCCTCCCTGAGATAGCCTGACCCCCCACCCTGCTGAACCTCTTGCCCTGTCCTGGCAGGAGTGAGAGCACGGAGAGCCCGGAGACGGCCCCTGCCGGAGCGCCCCCTGGCGAGCAGCTGGATGTCATCCCCACCCAGGGCGACCTGCTGGGCGACCTCCTCAACCTGGACCTTGGCCCTCCGGTGAGTGGCCCACCCCTGGCCACCTCCTCGGTGCAGATGGGAGCTGTGGACCTTCTTGGCAGCGGCCTCGACAGCCTGGTATGTCCTGGGGCCCCCTCTGGATGAGGTTGATAGTGATCTTTGGAAGAGCGATCATTGAACGCCCTCTCTGCCAGATGCCAACCAAGGGCTTCAGGCACATTTGCCTGCAAAGGTGATCATGTACACCTTACACATCGGTGAGAAACTGAGGCTTAAAGAGGTCAGGTGACCTTCCTTCCAAGAGCACACAGCTGCTAAGTGGCAGACACAGGATTTAGCCCCTTGCCAGGCTGCTGAACCCCAAGAGACCTGGGGCAGTGTAGGGCCTGTCCTAGCCCCTTCCCCTGAGTCTGGCATCTTGGCCCTGTAAGGCTGGAGGAGCCATACCTGCATCCACTTACCCCACACGCTGCACTGGTTGGGGGTAGCAGCCCAGCAGGCCTGAGAGAGGCCCATGAGAGGTCAGGGACAGTCCCTCCTCCCCTGTGAAAGGGGGTGGTAAGACTGGCCTGGGTGTTTCCCTGGGATTTCTTCAGGCAGCTGGTAGAGCCGGGTGGAGGGGGCAGTGGGGCCCTTGTCACTTGGCCATGCCTGGCTCAGGTCCCCAAGGCCACAGCATAGGAAAGGGTAGGAAGGACGAGGGTGGTCAAGTGAGGCCAGTGGGTCATGCCCTTCACAGAGACAATGTGGACCCCTCATAGGCCCGGCACAGCCTCACACCAGGCCCCTTTTGGGTGGAGCAGCAATGACTAATTTTCTCCCTCTTTCCCTCTCTTTTTTATCTCTCTGTGTCTTCTTTCCTGGCTTTTCTCTCTGCATGTGGCTGCCTGTTCTCTTCACTCTGCCTGCTTCTGCTTGGAGATGGGGGATGAGCCTGAAGGGGTATGGTTCAACCCTTGTGCCACCAACCCTGCTCATAGATCGCCCACCCAGCATCCCAAGGGTTGGATGATGTCAAAGCAGTCCCTCCCTGCTAGCCCTGGCCTCTGTCCAGTGTCCTGGCAGCCTCCGCATTGACTGCCCAGCATCCAGCTGCCCTTGGGCCCCCATGTCCATTAATTCCTCAGCCCATCCTCACTACCCTACGATGAAGTTGCCTTGTTATCCTGAGGCTCGCCGGCCCTCTCAGTCCCCACGACTCCTCTCTGACATCCTGGGGTGCGTGCTCCCGTCTCCTGAGCACAGCCCCCTCACAGCATTGTGTCTCAAGTACCCCTTTATCCATGGGCTGTTAGTTTGTGAGTGTCCCCAGCCCTTTCCCTCAGGGCCTGCGGGGCACGGGAGGGCTCGGCCTCTCCTCTCCACCCACCTCACTCTGTCTTGTTTCTGCAACTTAGAGTTGATGTGATGGCAGCCCTGCAATACCCACTCCTGGCCTGCCCCCCTGTTTTCTAAAGGGCCAGGTGGCCACACTCATCCTGAGGCCCTGATGTCCCTGCCTTTGATGCCCGCCTTTGACCCGTTTCCCTTCCTTTCTAGATCGGGGCCCCCAACTTCGTGTCACCCCCAGCAGCAGCAGTACCAGCCAACCTAGGAGCACCCATGGGCAGTGGCCTGAGTGACCTCTTTGACCTGACCAGTGGCGTGGGCACCTTATCAGGATCATATGTGGCTCCCAAAGCAGTAAGTGCCATGGCTTCTCTCGTGGCAGGACGTGTGGGCTCCTTAAGTGGCCCACTGTGTGGGATCGGCTCAGGCCGGCCAGGATGGGCTCCCGGAGCAGCAGTTGGCCAGCACGAGGCTGAGGGCAGCAGGGAGCACAGGGAAGGGATGCTAAGTCGGGCGTGGAGGCCTGGGGAAGGCTTCCCAGAGGGTGGTGTTGCTGGAGCTCAGGCCTTCGGATCAAGTCAGAATTAGCAAGGCAAAAATGGGGAGAGGGCTCCAGGCCCAGAGTTGAGGGAGAGCCCACACCTTCCAGAAAACTGGCAAAAGTCCCATCTAGTTGGGTCAGTGGTTCTCAGTGCTGTCCGACCCAAAGCTCCTTATTGATAATAGGGGTTTTATAACTCCCCCTCCTTTCATAATAAATGAGATCTGTGGACTGTACATCCTACCTACACATATAATTTCAAAAATGATAAGATGTTGTCATCGCATAAAAGAGGCTTAAAAGGAAGAGAGTGAAATGGTGTGTTTCTGTGTTGTGGAGGCTTGGGCATGCCCGCCCCAGATCTGATGACATTGTTGGGTGCTGGCAGCAGTGCAGAGTCACAGTGACACCACAGCTATAGAGAGTGTTTGTAGCTCACGTGCCATGAGTGATGTGGCCAGAGGTGCCATTAGTTTCTGAAATGGTGACTGACTTCCAGTAAAGTTCCAAACAAAACAAGGAACAGGCTTCCCTTGATTTTCACCATCATTAGTTTCCTAGAAATTTCAGGGCATGTTGAAACCATGCAGAAAATACTCAAGGGCTGCAGGACAGTGGCTCATTGTGAAGACCGTTGTCCCCAAGGCAGCATCCATGACCCCAGCCCACCAAACACAGTGTTTCCCCCCTGCCACCATTGCCTGCCTGGCGGTGCCCCACAATGCCCACTGGGTCACCCAGGGCAGTACCCCCGCCCCCCACCCCCAGACTCTTGCCTGGACCAGAGCTGAGGAGGGAGGAAGCTGGCGAGGTCGGTGGCACCCGCTTTGAGGCTTTGCTCTTGATCCTGGTGCAGCAGGAGACATTGGAAGGTTTTAAGCAGAGATGAAGCAAATTTGCACTTGAGAGCGATCCTTTGGCCACCATGTGGAGGCCAGACTGGAAAGGCTAGAGCAGAAGCAAGGAGCCAGTGAGGAGACTGGCAGGAGTTGGCTGATGGCTGCCGGACAGCAAGGCACTTGTAGGGGTGGAAAGGAGGCTGGACTGGAGGCAGACTGGAGGCAGGCGTGGCAGGACGTGGGGCTGGCGGGGAGGGGGATTCCAGCTGGAACAGTGGGCAAGGGGCAGGGTGAGGGAAGGAGAGCTGAGTTCGGGGTGTGAGAACACATGGGCCTGGCACTAAGGAGAGCACAGTGTGGGCCAGGCTTTCAGCCTCAAGGAAGCTGCCAGAGGGGACAGACGTGGCCTGATCCCTCACAACACTCAGGTCACACACCATGTCTGCTGCTTCGTTCCCAGCCAGAGCCCCTCTCTCTCTTCCGAGGTCCCCTCCCCAAAGCAGGACACAGCAGGGCTTCAGGGGCACAGGGACATCTCCCTCATGACTGGGGAGCTATGAGCCAGCACCTGCCCTGCCCTGCCCGCTACACCACAGTGGTGGTGGCCAGAGCCCCCAGCCAGGATTCCTGGCAGGATCTGGGCCTGAGGGGCCCCCAGCAGACGGCAAGTCTAGTGCTAGCAACCACACACTTCCGTGCCGGGTACTGCATGAACGTGGCATGGCCACCATCCCACTAAGTCTTCCCAGCAGCCTTATGATGCTGTTATTCCCATTTTTGCAGTTGAGAAATCTGAGTGCTTTTGCCTAAGGTCACATAGCTGGTAAGTGACAGAGTCTGGAACTAAATGTAGGGCTGTGGCACCAAAGCCTCTGCCCCCAACCCTTATGCGATCTTTTTTTTTTTTCTTTAAAGATTTAATTTCATTTATTTTTGGCTGCATTGGGTCTTTGTTGCTGTGCACAGGCTTTCTCTAGTTGTGGTGAGCGGGGGCTACTCTTTGTTGTGGTGTGCGGGCTTCTTACTGCAGTGGCTTCTCTTGTTGCGGAGCACGGGCTCTAGGCACGCGGGCTTTAGTAGTTGTGGCTTGTGGGCTCTAGAGCCAGTAGTTGGGGCGCACGGGCTTAGTTGCTCCGCAGCGTGTGGGATCCTCTCGGACCAGGGCTCGAACCCATGTCCCTGCATTGGCAGGTAGATTCTTAACCACTGCGCCACCAGGGAGGTCCCCCTTATGTGATCTTAAAGTGTTTAAGAACCTCAACGTGCCTACCTTAATGTCATGGGTTGTCAGAATCAGCTGGCCCTCGGGGAGCTTGCCCTTTGCATGTAGGTTCATTTTAACAGGTATTATCACTGCTTTGTCTTAGTGGAGAGCCAGATGAGTGTACCAACCGGAAGGAGAGGTGAGGGGATCCCAGGTTAGGAGTAATCAGGGCAGGCTGCCTGGAGGAGGAGTCCTTGCAACATGGGCAGGACTTTCTCCCTCCCACTACCGTAGTCACAGGCGGGTTCTGGGATGTGGGTATGCTCTCCCTCCAGAAGCAGTGGCTGTGCGGGCTACATTTTCCTGACAGCGCTGTGACTACCTCGAATTGTTTGTCCTGCGTACATTCCCCGCCCCTCCTGGTCAAGGGGGATGAGGCTCTCTGTACAAGAACTTGGAGTTCCTCAAGCACTTGGGCCAGTGGGTGCTGACAGTTCTAGACTCCATGAACCTACAATGACCAAGAGAGATGAGGTCCCCACCCTCGGCAGTCAGGACGGTGACAGTGCCAGAAAGAGCCAGTTCTGCAAGAACCTGGGAAAGGAAGCCAGGTTCCTTGGAGGGGCGGGGAGCAGGGAAGTCACCGTGGGAGCCCTCTGAGTGCTGTGTGCCAAATCACAGCTCATGGCTGAAGCCATGAGATTCTGCCCTCACAGATTTGTCTGGGGGAAGCAAAGCACGATCAGAGTTAGCAATTAGGATGGGGTCAGGGTGGGGCATGCTTTCCAAGCAGAGGGAACAGTGTGTGTGTGAGGACCAGAGCCCAGGGAGAGCAGGGCACCAGGCCTCGGAGGCCGTGGGCAGTGGAAGCATTGCAGGATTGAGGGGGTTCAAGGGTGCCATGATCAGATTTACATTTTAAAAGATGGCTTTGGCTGCTGTGGAAATTGGGGATAGAAGAATTGGGCAGCTATGCGGTGGCTGCCATCTTACCTGGGGAACTCTGATGGTGGCTCAGACGCAAGTGGTGCCTGTGGAGAGGGGAGAGCAGAGGACGTGGTGGCAGATGGGAGGAGGTGGTGTTGACAGGACCTGAGCTGCATGACCATGGCGTGGGGGTCAGGGTGGGCTGAGGGCTGGTGCCCAGATGCTCTGGTTCCTGGCGTTGGCGACTTGAGAGACAGTGGGGCGTTCACTGACATAGGGCACCTGGGGAAGCTGGCCTGGGGCGGGGCTGTGAGCTGTCCTGGTGAGAATGGCAACCTGAGAGGCATTTGCGCGTCCACAGGATGGCCCCCACTGGTGTCCCTCACGGGCAGAGCTTTAATTCATGCTGTTCGCTTAGCAAACGTTCCCTGAATACCAATCTCACACCAGGCTCCGAGCCAAGGATGCAGACAGAAAAGCAGAACCCTCCCCCCGAAGAGCTGTCTGAGGACTGAGAAGACAGTTTATTTGCTAAAACGTCACTGCAGCGGGAGGCTGGAGAAGGAGCCTTGGGGCAGGCTTCCCGGAGGAGGTGGGGTTGAGCTGAGACTCGGATGACAAGGGCAGCCAAGCAAGCAGCAGAAGGCCTGCCAGGCAAGGGGTCCTCTTAGTACTGTCCTTGGTCAGGCCAGTTTGTACAATTAAAGGCCAGCCCTGCCTTCTGCGAGGAAGGGCAGGCTGTGACAGCCAGGGAGGCCTAAGGCTCTGGCCGAGGCCCAGAGTGCCCTTGGCTCTCGACTCTCCTTGGCTCGTCAGGAGGCTGGCAGGGCCCGCTTGTCTCATCGCCTTCCTCAGCCCTGCTTCTGAGTCGTCCTTCTCTGACCTCTGGAGACTCGGCTCAGCCTTGGGCACACCAAGTTCCTCCCTGCCCTGCGCTGCTCCAGCACGTGGCCACACCACGGCGGGGGGTCCTGGGCAGGCTGTGCAGGAGTCTTCCTCCCATCCCACGGTTCATATGGTCGTCCCCTGATGGTAAAGGCAGGTGTGATCGATCTGAGAGGCCCCTTTAGGTGTGAGGGAACGGGCGTGGGGGAAGGACCCTCACGTGGGCTGTGGAGTTGGGGACATGGTGAACACCAGCCCCCTTCCCATCGTCTTCCCTGCAGGTCTGGCTCCCGGCTATGAAGGCCAAAGGATTGGAGATCTCAGGCACCTTCACCCGCCAGGTGGGCTCCATCTCCATGGACCTGCAGCTGACCAACAAGGCCTTGCAGGTCATGACCGACTTTGCCATCCAGTTCAACCGCAACAGGTGAGCTCCCCGAGGCCAGCCTGCTGAGAGCCCATGCTGGTGACTGCAGGCAGGCGCTGAGGGCTGTGGGCCTGGAGCCTCTTTCTGGTGAAGGAGGATATTCCTCACAACCACATCTCAGACCAAAACTCTGTAAAGCAGTGATTTTTCCCCATAGTAACCTCTTTATGTGGACACCAAAGTATGAGGTGGAGGGGCAGCGCACCTCCCTTTATTTTTGCCTTCCGCCACTGCCCGGGGGGCATTTTACTGACATAATCTCCAGATCTGAGCAGCTTCCGTCTCAGGACCTGTCTCTAAGAAGGAGGATGGGGAGTGGGCCTGCCCGCCAACCTCCCCCACGTGGCAGGATTAAATCACCAGACAGGACCTCTGTGAATGGTGGCTGCTCCAGGCTCCTCACCGCCACCAGGTCCCCTGTCAGTAGGGAAGGTCTCCTGTCTGGCACCATCAGGGTCTTCATGGACCAGGCCAGCTAGGCCAGGGCTCTCTGGGGGACCCCAGCAGCCTCTCCTGATGATCCTTCTTCCTGAGCGGCTCTAGTGATGAGCAAACTGAGCCTCTAAGAAGTTGACTGAAGGGGCTGTTTCCTCAGGGAGAGCCTGTGGGCCAGTGGTTTCCGACCCTCCGTCAGACCAGGGAGGGTGGGCAGCTCTGCTGCTTACCCTCAGGGGACCCTAGAGGCCACAGAAACACTCCAGTGTCTCTTATGCTCTTGGGCATACTCCTGATTTGCTCACATGCTGCTATACCAAGAAGCAGGGCTTTTCTGAATCTCTGTGGCCATCTTATGATCTAGCCAGTTCTGGCCCAGACAGTAAAACCCAGTGTGTTGCTTGGGATGGTCACATCCCTCCTGGGAGATGGAGGTTGGTCACTGAGAGTTGGGCAGTCACAGAGTTTTCAAATTAAAAGAAGCTTAAAGGCCCCCTGGTTTGTTTTGTTTTGTTTTGTTTTGTTGTTTGTTTGTTTTTTCCCCTGGTTTTAAATGGAGCTCCTTGAGGGCAGGGCAGGGCAGGGGCTCGCTTACCTGGGCCTGCCCAGCACCTCACCCAGAGGAGAAAGAGGAACAGAGATGGGCTTCAGGCCTTCAGCTGTCCCAGATTTCTCTTCCTGTTCCTGTGGCCATTGAGGGGTGGGGAGTGGGGGTCAGGAGCTTGTCCTTCAGGCCTGGGTCTGGGCCTGGGCCAGCTCACTGGAGAGGCTTCTCGCCAGCTGCTGCCCAGGCTCTGGAGCCCCAGGAGCCCGCCTGTCCTGTGTCAGCACCTGTTCCCCTGCCACCTCCACGGGGGCTTCTCTCTCCCCAGCTTTGGCCTGGCCCCCGCCGCCCCCCTCCAGGTCCATGCGCCGCTCAGCCCCAACCAGACTGTGGAGATCTCCCTGCCTCTCAACACAGTGGGCTCAGTCATGAAGATGGAACCTCTGAACAACCTCCAGGTGTGTTCCCGGCAGGGCTTGGCACCCCAGTCCTTACCCACCTGTCCTGGGGAGGAGCCTGGGGGAACCGTCTTGGGCCTGGCTGGTGCTGGCAAAGGGCTGTCTGTGGAATCTTGCTCTTGGACACAGACTGGGGGCGGGGATGGGGAGTGGGGGAGGCCGGTGGGAAGGGGGTGTTGGGCATGGCTACTGGGGAAGTCATGAGAGGGAACCTGCTCAGGTGGGCTCACAGGGAGCAGGCACTTCCTGGGGCCTCAGGGTATCGAGCATCAGGGACTGATCAGGGACCCCCTTGTTCCTAGGTGGCCGTAAAGAACAACATCGACGTCTTCTACTTCAGCACCTTGTACCCGCTGCACATCCTGTTTGTGGAGGATGGGAAGATGGGTGAGTCATGAGGGTACCCCTGGGGTCCCTAGAACAGATGGATTGGCTTTGCCCCACGATAGAGTCCATGAGTCGCCGGCTTCCCTGCAGAGTCTAGAGTGAGGGTCACACCTTCACCGGGGCCCCCAGGGTCTTATCTGGCTAGCTCTGCCCCTCAGCCTTGCCTGCAGCCTCTAGACAGTCGTCCCATGGGCCCCCTGAGGCAGGGAGCCTCGGCCATGTGTCACACCTGATGCCCATCCCCTGTGCCCCAGCTGGAACCCCTGGGAAGACTCATCCCAGCACCCAGAGGGCATGGAGCACTTTGCCCACATCATCTCTGTCACATCAGAAGCCCTGTAACACCACTGTGACTAATGAGCAGGGTGCTCGGCTCCAGAGCAGCAGGAGGGCGGATGTGGGTGGTAGTGGGGAGAACTCTGAGGCCCAGAGGCAGGAACCCTGGGTCTTTTGGGAACAGCACAAGTGGCCACCCTCACAGAGCTCAGGGTTTGCTCAGGGAAGCAGGAGGGGCTGTGGCAGAGCCAGTCCTGTCCTCAGCCTCAAGGTGGCAGTGCCCCCCGACCCACTTCCTGCTGAGGGTGACTGAGCGGGATCAGGGGTGTATCAGGATCCCACCTCTACTCCTCCAGACCGGCAGATGTTCCTGGCCACGTGGAAAGACATTCCCAATGAGAACGAAGCCCAGTTCCAGATCAGAGACTGCCCCCTGAATGCGGGTAGGACTCCTGAGCCCCACCCCCACTCCATGCTGCCCCTCGCCTGTGCCCCAGGCCTCCCCATCTCTGACTGGGGGCCTTCTGACCCCCAGAGGCCGTGAGCAGTAGGCTGCAGAGCAGCAACATCTTCACCGTTGCCAAGAGGAACGTGGAGGGCCAGGACATGCTTTACCAGTCCCTCAAGCTGACCAATGGCATCTGGGTGCTGGCGGAGCTGCGCATCCAGCCCGGCAACCCCAGCTTCATGGTGAGGGCCCCCCCTCCTGCCTGCCTGCCGTGGGGCCTCTGCCTTCCTGTCTTGGCAGCCTCTCCCGTTCCCCTTCTTCTCGGGCTAGGGGTCGGCCCTGATTGGGGGGCACTCTAGCCCAGCTGAGCTGGGATCCCTTTGAGCCTGGCATTGGAGGAGCATCAGAATTCTGACCTTAGAAAGCTTCCAACTCAGTCCCATCTAGTTTCTCAGATAAGACACCAAATTGGGTCTCAGAACAGTGAGTTGGACTAGAAGATTCTGTAAAATTGGGCCCTGTGAGGTGGCCCAGTTAGCCCAAGGCCCGTCTGACTGGAAAGTGGCTCCGCTGGGCCCCGGCCCTGGCCCTCCGGCTCTTCCCCACCTGAGTGTCCTCCTGGGAGGACGTGGATTCCGAGCAACTCATCCTTCCTGACCTTTGAGTGAGACCTCAGTCAGGACGTGGCTTCCCAGAGGCCAAGCCGCTGTTCCAGGCCCTAGAGAGCCCAGGCTTTGCTCCTCCCTGCACCCAAGTCTCGGGCAGGCATGACCCTCCAGATGCTGCTCCCTGGGCCCCGCTGGTGGTGTGGGCGCAGAGGTCGGGTGGGGCCTCGGCGGTGGCTTCGGTGGTGGTAATTTCCGTCTCCCTGTGTTCGGTTGCTGCATGTCCACCTTCCCTGCTGGTGCCCGTGGTGCAGGACTTGGAGGTTAGCGGATTGCTTTTCTCTTCCTCTTCCCCTCCATCCTCCCAGCCATGCCTCGCACACCCCGTCTCTTGGCCCGGCTCTCCTGAGTTGGCCTCACCCCGCTGCCCCCGAAAGCCGGGCAGACACGCATGCAGGCTGCAGGCAGGAGGATAGGCTGCCCTGTGCTCCTCAGCCTGGTGCCTTCACTTCCCACAGTCAGTGTGCACAGAGCCCTTCGGAGGAGACTGGGGCCCTGACTGCTAGAGCGCCACGTGCCCCTCCCCCTTCCCAACGGCCCCCTTCAGAGGGGTGATGTTGGCAGGAGGGGTGGCTGCGCTTGTCTCCGCTGCTGGGGCTCTCCAGGCTCTTCCCGCAGTTAGAGCCGAGCCAAGTCTGGCGTGCCTGCTTCCTGTGCAGGAAACCAGAAAGACCACCCAGCGTCCCCATGGCCTCCCTCCCAGCCCCAAACCTCCTCCGCCCTCCATGGGCTGTGGGGGGCCTGGCAGCTCTGCAGGGTGCGGCCAGCACTGCCTGGCAGCCTCGGGCTTGTGATTCATGCAGCAGAGGGCCACGGTGGCGGGCGGACAGCAGGCGTGTGGGTGCGAGTAAATTTGGTCCCCACCCGGCTGGCTGCGACAGCCGCCCCCTCGCCTACACCACACAGCTGCCCCAGCCGCTGCTGCCACCAGGCCACGTGTGCGTACCACCTTCTCCCATCTGGTTCCCTCCTCTGCCTTCCCCGCCTGTTCCTTCCCGGCCCTGGACAGGAGCTCCGGGAATGAGCGCTCCCTGTCCCCTGACCCCTCTCTCCCTACAGCTGTCCCTGAAGTGCCGAGCACCGGAGGTGTCCCAGCACGTGTACCAGGCCTACGAGACCATCCTCAAGAACTGAGGCCCCGTCCAGCATCCGCTCCAGCCTTCCACCAGCCGCGTTGAGGAGCCCCCTGGGAGGTGGCAGCACCTCTTTCTCCCGGGAGGGGCTGGGCAAGGCTCCTGGCACCCACGGGCTTCCCTGGTCCTGACAGTAGGGCCTGCCCGGGTCCTCGGGATACTCCCGTGCTTGAGACCCCCCTCTTTCCATTGCTGCTGATGTTTAGCGTCAGATGAGGAGGGGACCACAGGAGCCAGAGCGGCACAAGAGCTGGACGGCGAGATCCAGGGTTCTTCTCTTGCTTTTCCCAGCACCTGAGGGCGAGCACACAGTTCCCTCCTCAGGCTCCCAGCCCAGGAAGCCCCCTGCCCCAGTCTCTCTTGGGGTGGTGTTAGTCTCTCTTGGTGGTGCCCTCCCCACCGCCCCTCTCCTGGGACGGGCCCTGGCAGGCGTCCTGGCGTGTGTGGAGGGTCCACTGGGTACCAGGAGAGCTGCTCTGTCAGGACCTGGGGCTCCTAGGACCTACAACCCCACCCTCCCGAGCACTGAGCCACTCGGGGAAGACCAGGCAGAAGCTCCCAGAACCCCTCCTGGGCTCCTGCTCCCCTGGCAGACACGCACGCCCGCTCCCCCTCTTGCCCGCGAGAACGGGCTCTGCCTCTGATATATTCCTCGGTGTGCCCGGGGTTCCTGGAGCGGAGACACGGCTGAGAGGTGGGGCATGTGGGCGAGCGGGGTGCATCCTGTCTGGGGTTTCTCCTTAGCATCTGCTGCCCCCCTCCTGGCCTCCCAAGTTTCAGTTGTGTCTGACAGAGCATTAGGTTTTCCTGTTAACTGCTGTTTAATAATAAAAAAAGATTCTGCTTTTGGCAATCACGGACACTTTTTTCCTCTTCCACCAAATGTCAGAATTAAAAACTGCTTCCAAGTGGTTGAGGACGGTTTTCTTGAGCCCTGCAGTAACGATGTCTAATATATATAAATAGAGACTATATATTGTATGTTTACTCTTATTTTCAAAAAGAGAAAGTGAATAAAAATGATGACATCAAGTGTGTCCCTGGCCAGTGTGTCAGGTCCTGAGGCTCTTCTGGGCAGGGTTCTGGATCTCCTGGGGTCCAGGGTCAAGGGCTTGAGCTGTCAGCCCCTCCCTAGCCCTGCTGACAGTACCTTTCCCTCTCTTGTCCTTGGAAACTGCCTGCTGAGGCCTGCTGGTCTCCCAGCACCTCTCCCACCCTTGACCCCAGCTCTACCCCAGCCCACGCCATCTTGACTTTAGATGCTGATTGGGCCGAGCCCATCTTGGTTTTCCTCAGCTCCTGGGAGCGGCAGGGAGGCCCAGCACCAGGCCTGTCTGGGTGGGCTGTTTCCCGCCCTGCATCTGCAGGGGCCTCCCCAGCCACCACCAGGGACACCCCATGTGGCTCCAGTTCTGGCACTGGCCTGGCTCCCGGGGTGGGGAGGGAGGTGGGGGGACCCTGGGCAGGGCTCTGTGGGCAGAGCTGCCAGTGGGTTCTCAGTGCCTCTTGGCTGGTGGGCCCTCAGCCCCTTCTTGCCATGGCCACTCCCTGCACCCTGCCCATGCCGGACACACTGCTATCCCAGCTGCCAGGGCTGCAGGAAGGGCATTGGCAGGGGCGCCTGGCCTTCCACTGCCCCACCTCTGACCCCTGGGGTGTCACCATACTGCCCTGGGACCCCAGAGTCTAGAACCAACCAAGGCCCCTGACTGCACAACCCCAGTTCTCGCCTCACCTGAAAGTCCCCGGCTCAGAAGGCCCCACACAAACGCAGCTGGAGTCCCCTCCGTCTGTGGACTCACTGCAGCCTGCCCTGTCGCCTGCCGTCCTGACCTGCTGAGGCCCAACGCCCACCCAGCCTTGTGAGTGCACTGCTGTCCCCAGTGGGGCGATGATGAGGCCCAGGACCAAGCCCCTGAGGTGAGGGGGAAGTGCCAATGAGGAAGGCTGTCCTGGCTGGACAGAGGCCCTTGGACCGTCATCGGACACCTTGGGTTCGTGTGCTCAGGCCTCAGGCGGTTGTGGGAGGAAACTTACCATGATTTTGTACCTCTCCAGCTTTCCTGTCCCTCCCTCACCCCAGTGACACCCATCACGTGCCTCCTCCCCCTCATGTGCTCTCCCCGGTCCCGGTCCCCGTGTGCTCAGGCGTCCTTATTCTCAGCTCCCGATGCTTCTCAGGGGCCTTGGCATCTTGCAAAAGATTCTCCAGGGTCCTGAGCCTTCCCAGCCAGTCGGGGAATTCAACACAGCAACCAGTTATTTGAGAGGGTCCAACAAACACCCAGGGGCCTGATGGGTTCCCTGTGTGCCAGACACCCTGCCAAGGCCTGCGGCGTGACCTCATTGAGCATTTTTTTTATCTTCAACTAGTGGTTTGTTTTATGGAGAGAGTGATTCTGGACCATGGTGAGATCAGTCACACAAAGGATAAAGTTCTCCCTTCCACACTTCCTCAGTTCTTTTTTTCCTGCCTAGAGGCAAAGTTTGTTGCTACATTTTGGTTTTCCAGGAATAATTCTGTGCCTGTATAAAGCAAATCCAGGGAGATGTTTACTAAATAAATAGCACACCCTAGACGCTACCAGCACTTTGCTTTATTTACCTATCAGTACAAATAGAGCCACCTTGGAATTTCTTGTGCAGATGGGCTGGTGTCTGCAGACGGACATTCTGGCTGTTTCCATCTGTGACTCCAAGCAAAGGTGCAGTGAATATCTTTCTAGACATCCTTGCTCGTAGACACAAATGCAGCTATAGGATCTAGCCGCAGAATTACTGGACCAGAGGGTATAAGCATTTCACATTCTAAATTTTAGTTCTTGTTTTGAAAAGGTAATGCATTCACATGGTTCAAAATCCAAAAGGCAAAAAGAATATAGAAGTGAAATATTCCTCCTTCTCATTCTTCTCCCTAAAGGGACCAATGTTACCTTCCAAAGAGACTCAATGATGTCTAATACGATTTTTTCCCTTTTTATACACAAAGAGTAGCATGGAATACACCCCGATCTGCATCGTACTTGTATCTTGGAGACTTTTCCATTATTAGCCCATCATAGAGAGCGGCCTCATGCCTTTATATAACAGCCGTGTGGTTTTCCATTGAATGGAGGCACCATGATGAACCAGTCCTCGCCGTGATGTCCTCTTAATTGTGTCTCTGGTGGTGGTGGTGCAACTGATACTGCAAAGAACATACATTTTCATGTCGGTAAATTCCTCAGACTGAAATTTCTGGGTCGAAGGTAGGTGTGTTCATCATTTTGATAGCTACTGCTAAAACTTCTCTAGTTTACAGCCCCACCAACCAGGAATGCGACGCCTGGTTCCCCACACCCTCACACACTCAGCGTATCGCGGTGTGTTTAAGTGACGGGCAAAAAACTGTACCTTACTGTGTTTTAAACATGCCTCCGTTCATGTGTTTTCGAGCCATTTGTGTGTCCTTTTCTGTGAGCCGTTTTCATATTTGTTGCCCTTTTTTGATATGGTTATTGGTCCTTTTCTTCCCGATTTGTCGTTATTTCTCCCCATTTTGTTACTGTTTTTACTTTTCCATGCTGAAATTGTGTTGGGCATTGTCGTCCTTCAATCTCTTCTTCCTTTTTTTTTTTTTATAAATGTATTTATTTTTGGCTGTGTTGGGTCTTCGTTGCGGTGCGCGGGCTTCTCGTGGCAGTGGCTTCTCTTGTTGCGGAGCACGGGCTCTAGGCACGTGGGCTTCAGTAGTTGTGGCACGCAGGCTCAGTAATTGTGGCTCGCGGGCTCTAGAGCTCAGGCTCAGTGGTTGTGGCGCATGGGTTTAGTTGCTCTGCAGCATGTGGCATCTTCCTGGACCAGGGCTTGAACCCGTGTCCCCTGCTTTGGCAGGTGGATTCTTAACCACTGCACCACCAGGGAAGTCCTAATCTCTTCTTTATTTCCAGTGCTTGTCTCATCTCAGTTTTTGCATTTTGAGCCTGTTCCATGTGGGCTTTATGTTAGGAACGAGGTAGGGATTCAACTTTCTTTTCCCAGATGGTTACCTAGTTGTTTCCACACCATTTACTGGATAATTCATCTTTTCCCCACAGATCTGAAATATCATTTGTATCCTATACTAAATTTCCACATATATATCAGTGCTTTTCTGGACTCTGTTCAGTACCAGAGAATTTGTCTTTACATTGGTCATTGCGTTTGTTTTTGTTTGTTTTTGTTTTTGTTTGGCTGTATCGTGTGGCTTGCGGGATCTTCCCCAACCAGATGTTGAACCCAGGCCATGGCAGTGAAAGTCCAGAATCCTAACCACTAGGCCACCAGAAAACTCCTCACCACTGAGTTTTTTAAAAAGTACCTTTATATTTTCATAATTTATAGTACCCTCTTATTCACCCTTTTGGTCCCATTTGAACTTTAGAACTAAGTTTCTTTTTTTTTTAATGATGGTATTATTTTTATTTGGATCACATCAAATGTTTATATTAACTTATGGAGAATTGACATCCTCAAAATGATGTGAGGATAATAATATTAATAATATTAATCTGGACTTCCCTGGTGGCGCAGTGGTTAAGAATCTGCCTGCCAACACAAGGGACACGGGTTCAAGCCCTGGTCTGGGAAGATCCCACATGCCGCGGAACAACAAACAAATAAATAAAATAAATAAATTTTTAAAAACCCCAAAACAAATAATAATAATAATAATATTAATCTGTACATCCAAATATAGGAGTAGATGCCTTTCCATTGTTTCATGCTTTCTTTTACGTCTCTATAACTTTTTTTTTTTTAATAAATTTATTTATTATTTTTGGCTGCGTTGGGTCTTTGTTGCTGCGCGTGGGCTTTCTCTAGTTGCGGCGAGCGGGGGCTGCTCTTCATTGTGTGCACGGGCTTCTCATTGCGGTGGCTTCTCTTGTTGTGGAGCACAGGCTCTAGAGCACAGGCTCAGTAGTTGTGGTGCACAGGCTTAGTTGCTCCACGGCATGTGGGATCTTCCCGGATGAGGGATTGAACCCGTGTCCCCTGCATTGGCAGATGGATTCTTAACCACTGCTCCACCAGGGAAGTCCTCTATAACCTTTTAAGTTTTCTTCATTTAGAAGTTCTTGCATGGGGAATTCCCTGGCAGTCCAGTGGTTAGGACTCGGTGCTTTCACTGCCAGGGCCTGGGTTTGATCCCTGCAAGCTGTGGTGTGCCAGAAAAAAAAAAATTCTTGCATGCACATTTATTCTTCATAGATACATGAGTTTTTTCTATTTTTTTGTTCCTTTTGTAAATGGGATCTTTTCCATTCTTTTCTATATATATAATGTTTATGATGTAAATATGTTTATTAATATATAATACACAAGAATAAGAATAATATATATTTATAATATAAAATAAATAACAAATTATATAACATATAATTTTAAAACTAAACTCCAGACTTTATTCAGTTTTCACTAGTTTTCCCACTCATGTCCTCGTTCTGTTCCCAGATCCCACGTTCCATGTGGTTGTCATGTTTCCTGAGTCTCCTTAGGTCTGTGACAGTTTCTGAGACTTTCTTTGTTTGTCATGACCTTAACCATTCCGAGGAGTGCTGGTCAGGTATTTTGTAGACTGTCCCTCAACTTGGGTCTGTCTGATGTTTTTCTCACGGTTAGACTGGGGTTACAGGTTTTTAGGAAGGAGACCAGGGAGGCGCCCTTCTCGTCCCATCATATCAGGGGTCCACGCTATCAACGTGAGTTATCGCCGTCACATCAGCCTGGATCACTTGGCCGAGGTAGTGTTTCCAGTGGTCTCCACTGCAAAGTTACTTTCTCCCCTTTCCACACTCTGTTCTTCAGAAGCAAGTCACGAAGTGCAGCCTACACTCGGGAAAGAGCGTGGGGGCAGGGAGCAGCTACATAAAACGTTCGGAGTTCTTCTGTAAGGAAAATTTGTTTCTTCTCCTGCATTTATGTATTAATTCAATCATTTTATATCAGTTTGGACTCATGGATATTTATTTTATAATTTGGGTTTAATCCAAAAGTGCATTATTTATTTTGTTGCTTAAATTTTTTAAGCTTTGGCTATTGGGAGCTCTTTCAAGTAGGCTCTGTGTCCCTTTGACATGCCCCCATCCTTTGGGTTCTTTTGATCACTTCCTTACTTTCCAATACTATAAGATGCTCCAGGCTCATCTTTTATTCGTCCTGCTCCAACCCTAGCATCAGCCATTTTCCAGGGAGCCTGGAGAACAGAATTAGAAACCAAGATCTGTGTGCTGGGTGTGTTTGTTGCTCTTGGGGTGGCACTTCTAGGCCCTTTTGGCAGACAGAACTAGGAAATACGTGTCTACATACTTACCTGTGTGTACACACATATGCCTCCGTTATAGTTTGTAAACTAGCATATAAAATGAAATTATTTTATATGTACAAACTTAGTCCCCCCACCAGCCTTACTAAATTGTCTTGTTTTCCTCTTTGTATCATCTCATTTCATCCCACAACAACTATATGAAGTCAAGACCATTATTATCCCCTTTAGAGAAGGAAACTGAGGTTCAGAGAGTTTAAATAACTTGTACAGATGACACCCCTCCAGGGAGGAGGTTTCAAACCCTAGAGGTCTCACTCCAGAGGCCTGGAAGCCCTGCCCTTTGCTGCCTCCTTGTGTCCTGATGGTTATAAAACCCCATGGCGTTCAAAGGGCTGATGGGCTACAATCAATGGGCAGTCTTACGATGGCCACCAAGGACCCACCGTGCATGAGGCATCCAAGTGGTAAGGGTTTCCCCCATCAGGACTCTGGGGGAGTGAGTTAAGCTGGGACAAGTGATTAACAGGCAGGACAGACTACGATTAATGGTCAGTGGACTGACGCAGATGGCTGGGCAAGAGGAGTCCAGAGCAAATACCCCTGGGAGCTGGACGTGGTCCACGGTGCTCAACCCCAGAGAAAGGGCTGGAATCAGGCTGGATGGGAAGAAACCTTTTTGGCAAATGTCAGGCGGCGGCCGACAGGCAGCCCGAGCTCTCTGGCTAGCTAGTCTTTGGGAAGCCTGGCCCTGGGCGGCCCACTCCTGTCTCAGCTCAGCTCCCACAGTGACAGGGGCTTCCTCAGAGTCCCTCCCTACAGGGCCACAGGCTCCAGCTGACCTCCTCCTGAAGCCCTTCTGGTCTCTGAGCCCCAGTGAAGTTGGGCTTCTCAGAAAGTCAGCTTCAGTGGCCTAAGGTCCTGGGTTCTGGTCCCTGTGCTGCCACTTTCCTGCTCATCCCTTTGAGCCTCTATGAGCACAGCTACAGTCAAGGCTTGGCACATCACAGGTCCTTTTTTTTTTTTTTTTGGCCGCACCTTGTGGCTTGTGGGATCTTAGTTCCCCGACCAGGGATCGAACCCATGCTCCCTGCAGTGGAAGCTTGGAGTCCTAACCACTGGACCACCAGGGAATTCCCCACAGGTCCTTGATAAATGGGAACAGCTGCTAGTGATACTGATGGGAGAGTTCCCTTGGGAATGTGTCACCCCTGTGGAGTGTGCACGACTTTGTGGGAGCTTTTGGACATACTCTGTCCAGAGTGTCTTCCATCACTCCAAAAACCACACGCTGGGGCCCAGAGATGCCTCACACACAGCCCTGTTTGTGGTTCCCAAAGAAGCCCTACCCAAGAATAGGGCGCTCTGTCAGAAAGTGAAGCAAGGAAGGTTTCCAGGGTAAGGACACCCAGAGCTGGCTCCCAAGTGTGGGCGGGAGGGTGCTCCAGGCAGGGGTTGGTCCCGAGTGCCCCAAGGAAGACCATAATGATGTCAGCCCCACACCCTGCTGAGTGCCAACAGGGAAGGGGGTGCCTAGTTTATTTACTCCCTGCCTTGTTCCCCAAAGGAACTGAGGCAGCTTACAAAACCCAGATGCCTGAAAAGTTAAAAAGTCAGAGGGGAAATCGGGTGAAGGGAAAAATCACAGCAGGAAAGTAAGATAAAGCCAAGTCTCCCCGCTCACTGGGCCTGAAGACCTGGAACACCTGCCAGATGTAGCCACAACTCTGGCTCTGCTCTCCCTAGTGGCTGAGAAGAAGAGTGAAAGCAGACCCATATCCCTGATCCAGGTACCATCGCCTGCTCCCAGGAGGATGAACCCCATTCCCCACTTCAAGACTCAGCTCCTTCTCCCTCTCCCACTTCTCCCAGGCTGGGGTGGGCATGTTGTCTGTGCTCTTACAATTCCTGCATCCCATCCCTAGAACGTTCTCTCTTAAGGCAGGACTTAAAAAAAAATCTCTCTCAGCATCCTGGCAAGCAGTAAGATTGGGGATGTTTGTTGAAGAGACAGATAAGAAAAACCCTTGTTCAGTGCAGAAACAGATATGCCTGTGCATTTCACCCAGTACCTGGGCATCAGAGATGTGGGAGCCCCCCACTATAGGGGGTAGGCAAGCAGAGGCAGAGGATGGGGCCGGTAAACCCAGACTTCCCAAGCCCTGATGGGGAAGGAGCTTCCCGCCAGCTCCAGGGAGGGATTTGGGCTCTGGGAATCTGGCATGGAGGCTGCAGGGTTTGAGGGAAGCTACAGTGGAGACTTAGAAAACTTGGCCTTAGCCATGATGAAGGTGGTGTCGACCAATTTCTGGATCTTTCAGCATTGTTGGGACAGGGATTTGGGGCTGAGCTGCTGGGACCTGGTGCATACCGGGTTCAGCACCCTCTGTCCCACGCCCCCCTCCATGATGCCATTTGACATGTTATTTAGTGCTGGCCATTTACCCCTGTGGTCAGGAGGGAGGTGGGAGAGCTCCTCAGAGGAGACCGCAGGGTGGTGGGTCAGGGGCCACCCACTGCCCCCCTACCTCGGAGAGTCCCCTCTCCAGCCTTAGTTTTCTTTTCCTCTCTCAGAGACACCAGGTTGAGGCTTTGATTCAAGGATCACATATCTTAGTATAGGGCTTGGCACGTAGTAGGTTCTCAAGAAAAGGTGTCTGCCTTTGATGGATGTGGAGCAGAGCCGGCGCAGTGCGGCAACTCGCCCAAGGTCACACAGCTGGGCCGGATCCGACCCGGGCGCCCTGACTCCAGCGGGCCGGATTTGTGAGGAGCCAGCTTGGGGGAGCGGTGTTTGGAGGAGGGGACAAGGATGTGGGCGGGAAGGGACTTCTATTTTGGAGCGGATGACAGGAGTGCGGAACGCAGAGGGGGCTGGGTCCCTCCCCGGGCTCCCCGAGTCCCAGTCACCTTCCCGCGACCCTTCCCGGGAGGGGCGTCCCGGGCGGGTAGGGGGTAGGTGGGAGGGGCGGGCGGGCAGGCGGTTACCTCATCGCCGCCTCCGGGAGGCTCCGCTCGCTCGCTTCCTCGCGCCGCCGGCTGGGGCGGCGACTCCGGGCGCCGGAGCGAGAGAAGGACAGAGGGACGGAGGCGCCGAGAGGCAGCGCCGCCCCCAGCGCCCCTCTCCGCCGCGGGACCCGAGCGGCAAGGGGGGTCCGACCTCGGTGCCCCGCGCTGCGGGCGGCGCCTCCAGTCGCGCTGCGGGAGGAGGCCGTGTCTGTGCGCGGCGCGCTCTGTCTGTTCTCTCCCGAGCTTGGCACCCGCCGGAGCTGCTCGCACGTCTTCCGTCGGCCTGCTCGGCTGTCTGTCTGCCCTCCCACCGCCAGTTGTGTCCTCCGGCCTGGCCTTCCTGGGCCCCGGGTGCTCCGAGGGGCGATGAGGAACGCGGCGGGGCCGGGGCGCACGGGGTAGGGCGCGCGGCGCGCGCCGAGCGGCACCGGCCCATGAGGCTTCTCAGCGCGGGGCGCGGCAGCACGCGCGGGCCATGGGGGGCAGCCTGCGGGTGGCGGTGCTGGGCGCCCCGGGCGTGGGCAAGACAGCCATCATCCGCCAGTTCCTATTCGGTGACTACCCCGAGCGCCACCGGCCCACGGACGGGCCGCGCCTCTACCGGCCCGCGGTGCTGCTCGACGGCGCCGTCTACGACCTGAGCATCCGCGACGGCGACGGTGCTGGCCCCGGTCAGAGCCCCGGGGGGCTAGAGGTAGCAGCTCGAGGAGTGGGCAGGGGCGTGTGACAGCATGTGTGTGGGTGCTCGGTACACACGTGCGTGTCCGCGTGGACGGCTCAGGGGTGCCCGACTGTGTTCATGGGCCGAAGGATGAATGTGTGTCCTGGCGTTTGTGTGTCTCACCCCTTCTGCTGGCCTGAAGTTGCCCCAAATCAGGCCCGAGACCCGGCGAGTTTGCAAGGTGGCTTTTTCTAGCTCGCTTAAGTGCCTCTCTATTTGCCTGCCTCCGCTGGTGGGTGGGGATCCGTGCGTGGGGGAGCATGGTCCTGCCTCCCTGAGGGTGAGCGTTGTGGGTCTGGGGCCTTGAGCAGAGCCACAGTGGGAGAGGTTGAAGCCAGACATAGGGGTGTACTTTCTAGGGGGATCATTCTCTGCTCCCTCATTCCTGTGACCTGCAGCAAAGACTCTTCTAGTAATTTTGCAAAGTCCAGGACAGACTTTGAATCCTTGGAGCTGATGCCTTCGAGAGGTGAAGAGGAAAGAGCAGGCAGGATTAAGCAGGGCTTCCTGGAGGGGGTGGCATTTGGGCTAAACCTGGAAGGATGAGTGAAATTTTGATGAAAAGAAGTGGTGGAAGCATTCCAGGTGGGAAGAGCAGCATGTGCTTAGGCCGAAGGCCTAAACGTGTACAGCTGCCGCTAATTAGTGGTCTCCGCGGGCTAGGGGAACACCGGCCGAGGGCTTTGGAATTAGGCTGAGGCGTAACTACCAAGGAGGGGGTCTGGGGAGGGGCGGGGTTTGCCCCGAGTTGAACTGTGGGAAACTGGAGGAGGAGGAAGAAGAAAGGAGTGAGGAGAGAGGAGACCCAGAGTGAAGGAGGGCTGGGGGCTGACCGGCTTCAGGCACAGTTTTAAAATTCATACCCCAGCGGCCGTGAGGACAGTAGGGCCCAGGGAGCTTGGAAGAGAGGGCGCACAGACGAGGATGAGGTTGGCCAAGGCCTGAGCATGAACTGTGGGTTTAGCGTCAAGGCCCCGGCAGGAGGCCTGGGCATGGGAGAGTGGGAAGGGGGCACTCCGGCAAATTCTGGCCTCCCGCCCCCAGGAGTGGCCGGACCCTAAAGGCTGGAGCTTGCAGGACACGGACGCCTTCGTGCTCGTCTATGATATCTGCAGCCCAGACAGCTTCGACTATGTGAAGGCGCTGCGGCAGCGCATCGCGGACACCAGGTAGGTGAGCGGCGGGGCGGAGGGGAGTGTTTGCGGGTCTGGCCAGGCCTTTGCCCGAGGTGAGTGAGGGGGTTCTTCCGCCATCTTGGGCCTGGTCTCAGGCCTTCTGGGCCTGGCCTCTAGCCCTGTGCGGTCTTTAGGCCTGGCTCTTTGTGTCTTTGTGGTTCTGGTATTTGCTGGGGGGGGGGGGGGGGGTCTCTGGCCGCAAGAGGGAAATGTATATACCCACTTGGGGGGATTCTCCGGCCATGGGGTCCGTGGCACCGCGACCCTCTTCCCCATTTGGCCCCCAGACCGGCGGGCGCACCCGAGGCGCCCATCCTTGTGGTGGGCAACAAGCGGGACCGGCAGCGGCTGCGGTTCGGGCCTCGGCGCGCACTGGCTGCGCTAGTGCGCAGGGGCTGGCGCTGTGGATACCTCGAGTGCTCAGCCAAGTACAATTGGCACGTGCTGCGTCTCTTCCGCGAGCTGCTGCGCTGCGCTTTGGTGCGCGCACGCCCTGCGCATCCGGCTCTGCGCCTGCAGGGGGCGCTGCATCCGGCGCGCTGCAGCCTCATGTGATCGAATTGGACGACACCGCCAATGGCGGGGAGGGGTCCTCCATTTGACTGGAACAACTGGGGACCCGGATTGGACGAGATTGCCCAACTTCTCTCGGATTGGACAGGACAGTCTCCTCCCTGATTGGCTGAGGAACGCTCCCACCCAATCTCCTGGGCGACAGGCTTCTCTTTGAATCTCATTGGACCCAGCTAGGCCCCATTGGACAGTCCTTTCTGGGACCTCATTGGGTCACGATCCCATTGGATGGAAGGGACTTGGTTATGCATCTGATTGGAAGCTCTCAGACTGCTCTTGGAGTTTCATTGGACAAACAGTTAAATCCCGCCTCTCAGGAGGAAATAAAGGGGGAAACAACTCAAGTGCACCTGGCACTTCTGGATGGCAGGATAATCTTAAACCTAAAGGTCAGAGCTGCAAGGCGTTGCCCCTTGGCAATTAACTCCAGAATCCCAACCTGTAATGAGGGCCCCCAAATGGGTGTGATGGCCCCAAGGCTGAGTCCCCAAGAAGCAGACACAAGCAGCTGGAACAAAACTTTACTGTCAGGCTCTGCAGGGCCACAGGACCTCAGGAAGGGTCCTTATTGGGCTGGCCCAGCCCCCTCTAAGGCATTCAATAATATTAGTAATTAAATAGCAATGCTCATCCCCCAACCGGAATGTACAACAGAGGTCCCATTGTGCCATGTGGTCCCAAGGGGTCTGGTCCCATGAGGTCTGGTCCCCCAAGAGGCAGGGGGGGCTCCCTGATGCAGAGGGGTTAAGGCCACAAAGGAAAAGGAGAAGGAATGGGGGACTGGGGGCAGCTGGGCTGGTCCATCACATCCAGGAATCCGGCTCAGCCCTTGGGCTGACGGAGTGCAGGGCATGCCAGGCCCTGGTCTCCGTGGGTCCAGATGGGCGGCGGGGCCCCCTCGGTGTGGGGATGCGTGAGGGTTTTCGGTCTGGCTGTGTGTCCATCCGGCCTCGTGCCCAGGTCCTCAGGGGCTCTGGGCCGGCCATGGGGCTCCCAGGTGCATCTGGTGGGCCCCCTACACCGGGGCAGGGGTTGCCTTCATCGGAAGAGCTGGACAGAGCTGGACCTCGGGGCCCGGGCAGCCCATTGGGCATCCTGCCAGAGTCTGCGGGTTGGCCACACTTGCCACCCAGGACGCTGAGGGACGAAGAGGAGGAGCTGGAGGAACAGTAGGCTGAGTCAGGAGCTGGAGGGTCTGGGGCCCGAACCAGGTCAGGGGCTGGTCCAGTGGGGGTCCCGCCAGCAGCAACCTCAAGGGCTCGGGCATTGGCCAGGAACTCCTCTTCCAGGCGCCGGAATAGTTGCTGCTCCTGCTTTGGGTCAAGCTGCAGGGGGGTGCGGAAGACACTGGCTGGGGTGGTGCTCAACTCTGGACTGGAGCTGGGGACCCGGGGAGGCCGGGGGGCTGCGGGGCTGTGGGCACGGGGAGTCTGGGGTCTGCTCCTGCCCCGTGGCATCCACGAGTGCTGCCCATCTCGGTCCCGACGCACCAGCAGCACAGCCTGCTCTTCACGGCTCTGGCTCCGGGCCCGCCGGGCAGGGCTGGGGCCCAACAGCTGGCCTCCCCTGCCTCCTGGGGCCCCACGCGGCCGCCCCCGATCCAGCCGGTCTCGGGACTGGCTGCGCGGGGCGGGGGGGCGTCTCGGGGAGGCCGGAGTGCCTGTGGTCACCCGCCGGCTGGGCCGTTCCCGTCGGGGGCCAGTGCTTGAGTCTTCACTGCGGGCACCAAGGGGGCCGCTCTGGGCTGAGGAGGCTGAGGAATCGCTGTCCCCGGAGTAGCGGCGGGAGCGGGGATGGGGGGGCAGCTGGTCCCGGACCCTGGGGCAGGGGAGCAAGAGGGAGAGCTGGGGCAACGCGGAGGGAACTGGCGTGCAGAAAGGGCAGGGAGAGTAAGGAACCAGCAGCCGCGTGGTTGGGGGGTGGGGAAGGCACCTGTGGTGTGGTGACGGGGGTGCCAAGGGTGTCTGTTGCCCTGGGGACTTCCAGGGAGAAGTGAGAGGCTCTGCCACAGCTTCCTGCAGCCAGGGGCACCCCCGCCGCCCCAAGGCAGCAGAAGAAGTAAGGCCCTAAGCTCCCCCTCCCCGGGCCTCCGGTTTCCTGGGCAGGCCAGCGGGAAGCAGGGTTGGACTGGCCGCCACCCAGCCCCCAAGGCCCGCCCAGCTGTGTTGTTCGTTTGGTTGGGTTGCCATGGAGACGGGAAGCCAGGCCCGCCGCCCCGCCCCCGCCCCCGCCCCCCCCGAACTTTTCCCAGGGTGTGAGTCACTGGGGCACAGTCATCCAGGCCAGGGCGGGCGCCCCCACCCCCACCCCCTGGACCCCTCACCCCGTGTCCTCCTGCTTCTCACCTGAGCGGGGTCTCGGGCCCCTCCTTCGAGCTGCGTAAGCTAATGGGTGTCACCTCCGGGCGGGAGCCCCTGCGCTCACACCCGGGGGCTGGGCTACCAGCTCGGGGGCTGCGGGTGGGCGACACCCGCTGCGGGGAGAAGGTGCGGGCCCTCGTCTGGGGTGGGCGGTGGGCTGCAGGGAGAGAGGACGGGCGGCGCATGAGAGGTGGGGCCACAGAGCTGCCTGCCCCGCCCCCCACCCCTGCCGTGGGCACTGACCCGTGGAGGAGCAGCGGCAGGGGTCGTGCTTGTCCAGGTAGTGCTCCAGCGTGTCCCAGCCACCGCCCACGCGCACCATCACGTGGCTTCTCAGCACCTGTGGGAGCCCGGCGTGGGCAGGTCACAGCCTGTCCCCCCCACCTCCCAGGCTGCCACCTGCTCGGGTAGCCCCTGGCTCTCACCCGCACAAAGATGAGCAGACTGGAGTCTCCCACGCGGTATTTTCCCTCCGAGACTTTGATCATGGGAAACTGGTCTGGGCAGGTGCAGCGCCCCAAGATCTCTCTCACCTGAGGCCAGAGAGAGGCTGGAGGTCAGGGGTCAGGTCACTCCTCCCCGGGCCCGATGTCAGCAACTCCAGGGTCAGAAGGAAGTAAGTCCTTCTGGAAGCTCTCCTTCCCCTTTGGCTACCAGGGGTCAGGGAGCTGACTAGGAAAAGATGGAGGGACTGTGGTCGGGCCAGGGCCTGGGACCCCAACAAGGCACATCCTGGAAGTCCCTGAGCCCTGGGGGAGTCCTCACTCCCCCTCGCCCACTTCACAGACATGAATTTGAGACCCACAGAGAGGCCAGGTTTGGGGAGGAGGCAGGAGTGCCACAGACATGTGGGGCACACGCATACACCAATGTGCACACCAGGCCACCCGCCCAGCTAGCACACATCTGCCCACATGCTCCCCCAGGCCGGGAGCTGCCAGGCTGGCTGTGTGGGCGGCCCGCCCGCCTCCTTGCCCACAGCGGAGCTGCTGAGAAAATGAGCAGGTGGAGCCTCTGGTGACCCTGGCCCAGGATGGGGTGGGGTGGCAGCCTCTGCCCACAGCCATCCGGCTACCCGCCTCCAGGACGGGCACATCATGTCCTAACCTCCTGATAAGAAGGAAACTCTTGGCCCGGCTGTGGGGGTGTTAGGGACACCTAGGTCCCGGGAAGAGGAGGAGGGAGCGGGGGTCATGGTCTGGCACCTCCTATGCTCAGGGTAGAACTAATCCTGCAGCTCCTGAAAGGACTTCAGCTCCCAGTAGCAGCAGCTACTCCAGGCTTGGGTTCCCAGATAAGTGACGTGTGCAGGGCCCTGGGGAGGAGGAGGGACCTGCAGAGCCCCTGGGAGCTTCCCTAGGCACTCACTGAGCACCTACTGTGTGCCAAGCGCCTTGCCCAGGACCGAACAACACAAGCACCCATTCAACCTCGAGCTCAGTGATAGTGTGAATGCAAATGTCTAGCAGCTAAGCGCAGGGAGGGCATACAGGAGGGGCTCAAATCACGCGGCCCCCAGGATGAAGGAACACCTAGCACTTATCTGGTGCATGGTTACCACAGAAAGGAAGCAGGGAGATCGTGCAATGGAGCCCGAGTTTTCTCCCAGGCCGTGCTGGGCCCTGTGACCTCACCCAGCACCTCTCCCTCTCTGGGCCTGCTCAACTCCTTGGGGCCAGGTATCCACTTGGTGCTCAACATAAGCACTCTTTCCATGGGGCAGGCTGTCCTGCAGATACGAGGATAGGCCCCCGGAGGTTGCAGGCACCACCCTGCTGTCTGGTCCCTGGGTAAAGGGAGAGTAAGCCAGGCCGCCGGGCATGCGCACTCGGGGACTCACCAGCTCGTCAAGGTTGCGCAGGTCGCTGGGTGTCATGCGGGGCCCGCGGGCGGGAGCCCCCGGGGCGGTGGCGATCTCGGCAGCAGCAGCAGCGGCGGTGGCAGCATCCTCCCTGGCACTGGGGGCGTTGGGGGCCGGGGGCGCGGCGCGCAGCTCCTGCTCAATCTCCTGTTCGAACTGCACAAGGCGAGGGGCCAGCAGGCCGAGGCGGGCCCCGCGCCGCGCCACCTCCAGCAGGCACAGCACCACGCTTTTCTCGTTCTTTCGCAGCACCAAGTCCTCGGTCTCGAACATGAGCACTTCGGGCACACCCAGCTCTGCGCGGCACCAGCCGATGAAGGTGGCCACATTGTCTCGGGCCATGAAGGAGCCGGGTGCCACGCTGTGTGCCTGGAAGGCCACCCCACGGGCTGGGCGGGCGGCGGCCATCGCGCGGGCGGCCTCGGTGACGGCATTGGCATGCTGGCACAGGGTGGTGCCCGTGGCCAGCCCCGTCAGGAAGCCATCGCCACCGCTGGGCAGACCCAGGCCGTACAAGGCGTTGAGCCACTCGGCCAGGTCCTCCTTCATGGCCTCCACATAGGCCTCACTTGAGCGGAACGGCCGCACGCTCTTGGCTGCCGAGCCCGCGATGCCCACCACGGGGTCTGCCATGCCCAGGCCAGCCGAGTCACTGTGGGCAGGGACACGGGTCAGGATGGCTGTGAGGACCCAGCAGGTGCTCAGTACAGGCTATGCCGCTGACCACCTGCACCTGCCTGTCGTTTCAGACCAAATGCCTGGGTTTGAGCCCTGGCTGTGAGAAACTCTTCGCCTTAGTTTTCCCGTCTGCAAAATGGATACAATAATAGTACCTTCCTCGTAGGAACTAATGGGATGATTTTTATAAATGACTTAGTGTCCATAAGTGTTTGCTGCTTGGTTCTTTGGGGGAAGGGGGACTGAAGGACTTGGCCGAGTCCTCCCGCCCAGGCAGGGAGGCACCCATCCTTACTGCCCCTCTGATAGGTGAAGAGATGAGCCCTAGAGAGATGTAGCCCACGGCCCTGGACTCACAGTAGGAACCCCGGTCCCGACCTCAGAGAGGGGTTAGGTCGACTGCTCAGGGCTGGTGGCGATCCCACTTCCTCCGGAAAGATCCCAGGTCCTCCCTCAGCCCCCCTTCCGTAAGGACTGTGTCATTCTAACGACAGAACAGCAGCAGTAGTAAAGTAATCGCAATGACCTTGGCCAGGTCTGAGCGTGCAGTGATATTATCTCCATTTTACAGATGAGGAAACTGAGGCGCAGAGCTCGCTTAAGGTCACGGAGCAGTGGGTGGCGGAGCCGGGCCGACCTGCCCGCATTGCTGATCCGGCAACCGGCTGGCCCGGGCCAGGCCCCGCCTCCTCCAAGGAGCCTCTCTAGCGCCCCAGGCTGGTGCCTGTGAGCCGGGACTCAGAAGGGCCTTCGCCAGTCCTGGCTGTCCTCTGGACTTCGGCCCAGAGAGGGTGCGGGGCTGCCCAAGGTCACACAGCCCTGGGGAACAGAGGCCCGCGGCTGCCGCCGCCAGGTCCCCTTCAGTGTGAGCCGGGCAGTGGGTGCTGGGGGTCCCCGCGCTCACCTGGCTCATCCCGCGGCCTCGGGGAGCATCGCCCCGGCGGGGCCGGAGCCGGGCCGGGCCGCCGCAGGGAGGCGCCGCCCGAGCTACAGCAGATCCCTGTCCCACCACCGCGTCCTCTGCGCCTGCAGTCTCCGCCCCGCCTCTCTGGAATTCGGATCCGGCCCGGAGGGGGTGGGCGGGGCCGCGCTCTCTTAAAGGGGACGCGCTGTTCCTGGCCTGGGGAGGGGCTGGAGTCTCCATATGCGGGGCGGGCCAGGGACTCGGCCCAGCCCTGAGCGGAGGCGGGACCACGGCCCCCAGGCGACCCTTCCAGCCCAGAAGTCCCATCCCCAGCCAGGCTAGTCCTCACGGTCCCCTCCACCCTCCTTGGTCTCCTGGGGAGGGGTTTGGGTGTTTCTTGTTGCTCTGCCTCCCCAGATAGTGGCCTCCCCGGGTGAGCACAAACGGGCAGTTCCCAAGACGAACTCAGGAAGCGATAGGGGCCTGGGGATGCAAGTCACCTCTGGCCGGAGTGGACCTCCTTAGGTCAGATAAATGAGGCCGTCCAGCCTTGGGTGGCGGGCTTCCTATCAGCAACGGCGGCCTGGGGGAGGGGGAGGATGGCTCCGTTTTACCCCCACTCAACCACTGGCTCCTTGTCGAATGCTCTTTGTTAACCCTCAGGTTAGGGGAATCCGTTTCTCAGATGAGGACACTGAGGCTGGGGGTGGGTAGGTGGGTGGCTGAGGCCCACGTTTCTGACGCTGCGGCCCATACCCTGCAGTGGGGACAGGCCAGTCCTGGACCACCTCTGGCTATCGGGGTGGGGCATGGAATGAACGGCAGAGGCTAGGCGGCAGCCTGGCTCTGGAGAGTTAAGACCCGCTGGTTTCTTTTCAAACTGCAGAGGAGGGACCTGGCTGGGACCAGCGGGAAATCCTGCCCCTGCTGCGGCTGGGCGGGGACACCAGGCCTGGCTGGGCAGCAGCCTCACTGGCCAGGCGGGGGTGCTTTGGGGAAGCACCACCACCAACAGCCGATGCTCAGAGCTTTAATAAAGCTCCTACTGTGTGCCAGGCCAGCTGTGTGCCCTTGACCTGAAGGAACCAATGAGTCACCTCTATGAGGGACACTCATGCCCAAACTTGGGCTGAGTCAGGAGAGTAGCTGGTGGCGCCGGGATTTGAACAATGACTATTATGGGAATACCCTCATTCAAGGATCGGGGCATTTGTTACCTACTATGTGCCTGACCTCCTGGTGGCAGGCTGCTCACATGCATCATCTCACTGAGTCCTCGTGACCTTTCAAAAGGTGGGCTCTTACCCCAATACCCAGGTCGTGCAGGTCCCACTCTACCCTCTCCACAGCCCCCTCCATCCACTGCAGAGTGAGGAAGGCCCATGCCTAGAAGTAGTAACTAACGGCTGACATTGACATGGAGCCTACTGGGTGCTGTCTTTTGGCACTGCAAACCAAGAGCAAAAAGCAGAGAACAAAACAGAGCCAGCTCCCAGGCTCACAGTCTAGAGGTGGCTCCTGGGCTGCAACAGGGACAAGGCACTGGGGAGAAGAGAGCGGGGAGCAGGAGTGGGGGTGGGATGGGCCTGCAATTTTTTAAAAAATTTATTTATTTAGTATTTATTTTTGGCTGCATTGGGTCTTCGTTGCTGCGCGCGGGGGCTACTCTTCATTGTGGTGCGTGGGCTTCTCATTGCGGTGGCTTCTCTTGTTGCAGAGCATGGGCTCTAGGTGCACAAGCTTCAGTAGTTGTGGCATGTGGGCTCAGTAGTTGTGGCTCACAGGCTCTAGAGTGCAGGCTCAGTAGTTGTGGCGCATGGGCTTAGTTGCTCCACGGCATGTGGGATCTTCCGGGACCAGGGATTGAACCTGTGTCCCCTGCATTGGCAGGCGGATTCTTAACCACCGTGCCACCAGGGAAGTCCGTTTGTTTTTTTAAAAATATTTATTTATTTATTTGGCTGCGCCAGGTCTTAGTTGCGGCAAGAGGGATCTTTGTTGCAGCATGCGGGATCTTTAGTTGCGGCATGTGGGATCTAGTTCCCTGACCAGGGATTGAACCCGGGCCCCCTGCATTGGGAGAACGGAGTCTTAGCTACTGGACCACCAGGGAAGTCCCGGGCCTGTAATTTTTGATCAGTGAACAGTAAAGGTGAGGGAGGGAGCTGTGTGGACATCTGGAAGGAAAGTGTTTCAGGCTCAGGGAATAGCCAGGGCAAAGGTCAAGGTGGGCTTGTGCCTGGTGTGTTCAAGAAAGAGAGAGGTGGCCTGTGAGGCTGGGTGGAGGCAGATGGAGGCAGGGCTGAGGGGGCCATGCCTCTTTTGAGGGACCTGGGAGCCATGGAGGGAATTAGAGCAGGGGAGGGGTGTGACCTGACTTAGGTCATAACAGGTTCCCTGTGGTAGTGTGGTGGGCAGGGCAGGGGCCCTAGAGGAAACCAGGTGGTGCCAATGTTGAGAGGAATTGGATTCTGGCTGTATTTTGAGGGGAAAGCGGATAGAATGTGCTGGTGAATTGGGTATGAAGGTGAGGACAGAGTCCCAGGTTTGGGGCCGCTGATACCTGGGGAGGACAGGATTGCTGCAGATGGCGCAGGGTAAGATCAGGGTGTGGAAACTAAGTAATTAAATTCTCAAAACAATGCTTTTATGTGTTCTCCTTTTACAATTTTGGGAAACTGAGGCCCAGAGAGGGAAAGGGATGTGTGTGGTCAGCAGCTGTGCAGGAATTTGACCCCTGCTCATATCTACCTCGTGTCACTGCAGGGTCCTGGACACAAGAGAGGTCAGACTGAACCTAGGCCCTGCTGTTGGTCATTGGGTGAGACGGTTAAGCTCCCTGAGTCAGTTGCACTGTCTGTAAAATGGGACAACAGTAGTCACACCACAGAGTTGTGAAAATGTTATTACTCAGCCCAGTGCAGCCAGGGCATACATCCACTGCTCCTCTGAGGAGGAGGAGCCGAGGGGGGATTGTTCCTCTCTATCTCCAGTCCCCTGAGCTGTAGCCTGCCATCACAGAGGCCCACTGCAGACCAGAGACTCCAATATTCTGACTCTAGGACACATGGCAGGTGTGGTGCCCACTGGTGTGGCCAGACCCATGGCCCAGGCCATGGAGGGCCTTGGCTTTGACCCCCTCTATCGTAAGGCGTCCTCTCCTCTTCCTGGCAGGACCAAGGGAAGCATAGACACCGCTGGTGGGACGAGAGGTTTGGGCTATGGTTGTCCTGAGCCCATCCCCACAGACCCCACAGGCCACCTTCGAGTACAGAATGCTGTGGCTCCAGTGCAGGCTCAGGCTGGCCCTTGGACAACGGGCACATGGCTGGATTTCCAGCCTCGGTTGCTGGGTGCTAGGGCACAGCCTGCTGGCCTTGGTTGCAGCCGGAGGTTGGATGATGGGCTTGCGGGCAGGCCCCAGCCCTGGCACTGAGCAGCTCAGGTCCTGGCTGGTTCCATCCGATGCCCTCTGGGCTAGACTGACCTGTGAGCATGGCCCAGGATGAGTTGGTGACCCAGGGGGGCTTCAGGATGCTTTGTCCAGATGTGAGTCCAACCATGACGACTGCTCCTGCCCCGGCTGTGGGGTGAGTGACCCCAAGCTCCCCTGCGCTGCCTCCTGTGCCCCGGAGAAGCAGGACTGGAAAGCCTGGAAGGCCCACTTCCCCACCAGCCTCCATGTCCCTGTGCTCACGCTCACCCTGCGCCCGGCAGCTCTGTTAGGAGTGGGGCAGGATGGGGCGGCTCCAGGGCCTGTGGTTGGGCCTAGGGGCGTGGGGTCTGGCCCTGTCACTGCACTGTCCTCGGCCCCAATTTCCTCCCTTGGAGGTAAGCCACTCCCTGTGAGCCTTTGTCCACGCGTAGGGGCAGAGATCGGTCTCCCACTGACCCCTGAACCTTGGCCAAGGTCTGCGGGGTGTGGTCTTGTGGGACCACGAGGGTGTGCCGGAAATTTTTATTCTAAGTGTGACTGACCAGGAGCTCTTGAGAATTGGGAGCAGCGTGAGGAACTCGGTTTCCACTCCCCACCCAATCCCCAGGCTTCAGCCAGCTCTGCGCAGCCCTTTGAGACAGGGCTTGGAACCCACGCTGCCTGAGGGCATCTGAGGTCAGTGCAGTCCAGACGTTTCTTTTGGCTGAGAGGACCTGGCCTGCCTGATGTAAGCACCTCCCCTGGGCCTAGGCGCCAGGGACGCGAGGCTGCTCCTGCGGGGGGGCCTCAAGCTCTGGGCAGGAGTTAGGCAACGCCTGTCACACTTGGTGGCTGTCCCTGCAGCAGCTGCTGGGAGGGCTGCTCGTGGTCCCCTAGCTTGGGCTGCAGGCCGGGGAGGGGGTGGACCGGGCACCCATCCCTTTAGAAATAGGATGCCTGTGGATGGCAGGTCAGGAGGGGGAGAGCGCAGGCTCTGAGGAGCCCCCTCGGGCCTGAAGGCAAGTCTCATCTCCTCACCTGAGCCACGGGGTGCTCACTGCCTCAGGGGCTGATGAGCACTTGGCACGATGCAGGAGCCCGGTGACGGAGCCCGGTGATGTCGTGGGTGCGTTCGGGCCTCAGGAGTGTGAACTCTGGCTCTGACACCTGCCAAGACTGAGGTGGGAGCGTCCTTGGCCCCTTGCGAGAACAGCACTGGCCTGTGTGGTGGGACTGCGGGGAGGAAGGCAGAGAGGGCAGCTCGGGTCACGGGGCCCTGAGGGAGGCCAGATCTCATGGGTCATGGCCAGCGTAGCAGGAGCCTCCGGAGGGTTTCGAGAATGGTGAGGTCGGTCAGCCTCTGGGGGGTAAGGGCTAGAGGGGTGGAGGGAAGCTGGGAGCCCTGCAAGAGGGCCGTGGGAGGCATGGGTGTTTCTGGTGCTGCGTCTTGGAGAGCCTGATGGTTTGCTTTGGGGTCTGAGAGAACAGCAGTCAATGAGGAACTCCAAGGTTCAGGATGAGGGGACAAACTCTTCCACTTGCTGAGAATGGGGTGGAGGGAGGTGCGGGGCAGGATCCAGCCCTTTCAGCCCATCAGATCCCGGGAAGAGCTGGCACTTGGGAGAAGGGTGGGCGGTCAGCCAAGCAGTGAGAGGTCAGAGGAGCCCTATCACAGCCTGGGAGCTCCTGTATTTAGAGGTCAGGCAGAGAAGGAGGGCAGCAGAGGCTGGGAAGGCACCACCAGTGATTTGGTGACATGGAGGTCGCTACTGTCTCAGCAGAGGCAAGACTGGTTGGAAGTGGTTTCTAGAAAGGGAGAGGAGGTGGATGCCGAGGAAAACAGTAAAATGGCTTGGTGGCTGGAGGGGGATTAATGAGGGGTAAGGGAGGGTTTTCCAAAGGTGCAAGCACAATGTGTATTCATTTGGGAAATGGGCTGGTAATGCAGAAAAAGAAACAGGAAACCACAGAGTTGTATGTAAAGTACGTCCAGGTGGGCTGGGGAGAGAGCAGAAGACCCGGGGTGAGTGGTCAGAACTTGGGGCCAGCAGGGTGCTGTGAGCAGTGTACCCGCTTCCCCAGGCCCTGCTCCCACTGGGCAGGGGATGGAAGGGAAAATTCACTCCAAACCCTTGCCCCTTCCCCTGGCTGAAGGTGACAATCTCTCCTTGAGCCTTAGGACACTAGCTATCTTTGACTGGGTGGGTGTGTTAAGGCCGAAGTTTGTTTCTTGAGCATCTGCCTGGGGACACATTTATGGATTAAGTTACAATTGCTTACCTGGAAAATGGCTTTTCCCAGATGGCCGTGTTAAGAGCCTTGGATCTTTGAATGACTGAAACCTACTGGCCTGCTTTGGATACTTATGCGGCTCCAAGAAGAGACCAGACTGACCACAAGGCCAACAGGTGATGGGTCTGGGGCTCTTCACATCTCCTCCCCGACAACAGAAATGTGCTCTGACCCCACAGAAGGCAACCAAGGCAATCTTAACCAAGGCCTCCATTTTAGTCTTAGGCTGTTTACCTAATTTTCAAACTCTAACCCCATAACATCAAGGAAGCACAATAACCACTACCACTTGAGTAGGAAATATAAAAACGGTTCCCCTCCTTAGCTGTCACTAAGGCAGACCTGTATCCTGAAGTGTGTGGAGCCTCAGAGGCCCACCAACTCTACCACTGCTGGGAGGGGCGTTCACAGAGGGCCCCGTGACCCAAAGCTCCCTCAGAGGGCTCCCAGCCACGGATCCCCAACACAGTGCCCCCCACTGCAAATCCGACAGACCTGGGCTATGATGTCCCCTTGAGACACGGCTCAGGGTCAAAGTGACACTCGAACCCCCTTTCCTTGCCAGCAGCACCGTGACCAACACCGCACTGTCACATCTTGACCATTCAGATTTCCTCACACATGACGCTTGAATGAGCTGTGATCTGGGGGGTTGGGGGCATGCTCCAAGTAGATGTGCAGTGGCTGCAGAACAGAGGCCGAGAAGGATGACGGTTTATAAACATTTGGAATTTTATTATTTAAAAAAAAAAACATCACAACCATGAACATTGTTACAGTTAGAGAGGCCCTCTTGGTTCTCCACAATGATAACTGAGCATGCTCACAAGGGATTCCCATTGTTTAGTCTTAGTCTTAGTTAGTTAAACAACCATCTTTAAAAGAAGGAAAAAAAAAAACTCGGCACACTACCATTTAACTTGTTTTAATGTTTCTTCACAAATGGTGAAAAATACTAAAGTACAGACAGGAATAATCATAATGTTGTGGCCAACATTATAAATATGGAATTATAAATTTAAAACATTTTCTGGTTTAAAAAATAAATCTGGTAGTCAATGCAGCTCTGCGGGGTCTCTGCGTCTAGTAGGGCCGGTCTCTGCGTTCCTGACGGTGCTCGCCTCTGCAGGGCAAAAAGGAAAAAGGGGCCATGTGTTAAAATGGGGAGAGGAAAGGAAGCCCTTCCACAGCCCTGAGCTGAGCTTCCTGCCTCATTCCCACAGAGCGGGTGAGACCTGCTCCAAAGATGGGAATGGCCTGCCGCCCAATGGGCCCTGTGCTCCACAGCTGGTTCTACCACCACATACTTATCCATTTTTCCAGGTCCTCCACGCCCGCCTCTTCTTCCTCCCATCTGTTCCATCAAAGGTCCAGGGGGTCCCCCAGGGCCACCTCGTCTTCCTCCACCAAAGCCACCGCGGTCCATGCCCCGGGTGCCACGGAAGCCACCTCTGTCTCCACCACGGCCACCTCTGAACATTCCACCAGGACCACCTCGATCCATGAGGCCACCTCTTCCTCCCCGCATGCCACCAGGGCCACCTCTGCCACGGTCACCACCTAAAGGTAAGGGAAAGTACAGGAGAGGCCAGCTCAGTGCTAAGACAGAGAGAATGGGTGAATGCAGAGGTCCCCTCAGGATCTGCTGTCTTCCCCGAGAGCAGAAACGGATACTTACTCACCCGAACACCTGGGTCACAATTTAGAACTGATGATGGAACTACAGGTGACCGCTGAACAACAGGTTTGAAGTGCATGGGTCCACTTATACATCGGTTTTTTCCCACTAAATATAAACTACAGTACTACATGATCTGAGGTTGGTAGAATCTGAGGATGTGGAACCACAGATATGGAGGGAGGGCCGACTGTAAAGTTTTAAGTGGATTTTTTTTGACTGCACAGAGGCCCGGCGCCCCAACCCCTGCATTGTTCAAGGGTCAACCGTGTAACTTAAAGAGCCACAGTGTCCAGGGCTGCACTTGCTGAACTCACCAACCTGGTCTGGGCAGCTGAATTTTGTTTACCAAGCCCACCAAGTTAACACAAGAGGTTTTAGTGTTACCAAGAAGCTGAGGGTACCTACCCGGGGGTGGGAAAGGTGGTGGGAGGAAGCCTTCAGGCTTTGGGGCCTTACACTGGTTGCACTCTGTTCTCCACGCAAAGTTCTGGTTTCCACACCCCCTGCATAAAGTTACATCACAACAGTATCACTTATTGAACAAGTGAAGGCACCACCTGAGCAGAAACCACCATAATCACTGAATCCCGGGGTCCAACACCACTAAGAGGATCAGTCCACAGAAAACGGCTTTTGAGCCGTAGCCTCAGGCAGCAACACACCATAGCACCAGAGTTTGATCCAGCAAAGTGTCTGTACAACCATGTGGGCCTGAGTCGAATGGACTGTGACCTTCTCCCGAAGGCTCCAAAACAGCCGGTAAAGGACCGACTAGGCCACCCCCCCCCCACCCCCAGCAGAGCCATCAGGGTCATCATTACGCTCCTCCGGATGAAAAGAATCCAGCAGGCCTCTCCAGAATGGGAATGGGGCAAGATGTAGGGAGACTGCACTAGTAGGCTATCAGTGTGCCCGGAGAAGTACATACGGATTGGGGCACTGCCAGTCTCCAGCTCGGTGCTGGACGTTTCCTCCTCCAGACGGGTTCCCTCGGGAACCGCGGGGCCCTCTTGGTGGGAAGCCTCCTCTGTCTCCTCCACGGCCTCCCATGCGACCCATGGGTCCTCCAGGACCTCCTGGGCCTCCTGGACCTGCAATAAGAAAGCATAAACCACCTCTTTGCAGCACCAGATTTGCTACAGGCATACGTCTCATGAAGGGAATCAGAGATCACAGCTGTCGCTGCCCCATCACCTGGCCCATACTTTCCCACAGGCCCAAGGGCTAGTCACTGTCATCACTGCAGTTAGCTCCACAACAACTTGAGGAGGGCAGATGAAGAGAACAGCCCAGGGCTAAACCCCAGGCAGCGTGGTTCCCTGGGGATTCCAGCCTCCCTGACCAATCAACCCATCCTCTTCTTTTTCTTTTACTCCCACCAACTTTTACCATCAGCATCCAATAGTCTAGTATCGATTCTACACACCTTTTCAGTATTGCTAATGGGCTTGCCTTCACTCTAGAAACCAAGTTCCTCAAAGACAAGTGTACTAAAAAACTTCCAAAGCAACACAGAAACAGCCCAGAGACAGTATCCAGTAAATACCTCCTCGGAGCGGCGGCGGCATCCCTCTGCCCTCACGGGGGGGCATTCCTCCCCGCATGCTGTTCATTGGAGGCTTCTTCCGAGCAAGAGAAACTTTAAGTTTGCTCCCTTGAAAATCCTTCCCTGAAACAAGATTAACAGAACGCCAATTACTCCCAACCTCCAACTCTTAGTCCCCTTGAGGGACCAGGCAAGGTTAGATGACTCCTTTTTCACCAACCCCCGCCTATTATCAAACCAACCATTCCTGCTTCATCAAGTGTGCCCACCCATGATGTTCCCTAAGATTTTTACAGGCAAGGCCAGAAACAAACAGAAAAACAAAAAATAGGGTGAGAAGCAAGGACAAGTAGAGCAGGAAGTGGCCAATAGAGGAGACGCAGAACTTTCTGACACTTTAAAGTTGGTTTTGTGTGAAGTGAAATTCCAGGATCAATGTCAAAGCCACATATGTATGTAAACGCAAATGTATACGGCTGAGATGTCTGTGGGACTTTCTGCACCTCTGACATCTGTGCTTAGAAGAATTACAACTTTAGCATGAGGCTTTGAACAACGACTGAAAGTAAGGGATCTCTTAACCCATGGTCAGCACCCGGGCCCTCATGTGGCTGAGGGGAGCGCGACAAGCACTTCCCAGCAGCCATCCAGTGCTCCTCCAGGAGCAGAAAAAGGGTCTTCTTGCTCCTTTGGCTCTTGAGGTCCTCCTTCCTGCCACGCCCTATAGCCACACAGAGGGAGAACCTATCTGTCCCTGGTCCCTAGAACCACTTTAAGAGAACAACATTCTAACAGCCAGAATTAAATACATCAGAGCAAGACCCTTTCTTAACCCACAAGTTGACACAGGCAACACTTGCTACCAGACCCTGTGTGCCCCAGAGGAGGCAGAGCTAAGAAGGCTAGGAGCACACACCCTTGTTGACCTAGGGTTCCTACCATCAAACCACTCGACAGCAGTTTTGGCAGTTGGCGGGTCTTCATAGGATACAGTAGCATCGCCTTTGGGCTTTCCTGTTTCCTTGTCCAAATAGATATGGATCATGGGTTGTCCAGTCCTCTTATTTATCTAGGCATAAAATAGCATAATTAAGCTGTGACCAGAATATACTAGTTTTCAGGGGAATAAATCCATGTGAAATTTTTTTTCCCATCCAAGTTCTTTAAACTGTCAAAAGCAGTAAATTTTCCAGACACACATTCAGAAGGACGTTGTTATAGTTTATCTCTGAGTGGTGGAATTATGGGTAACTTATTTCCTAAATAGCTACCACAAATCTGTACTTAGAAGACTTTTCCTCTTAGATGTGTTTTATCATAAAACCAAAATAGGTTTTATCATAAAACCAAAGTTCCAAATTGTGTAAATGAACAGTACAGGTCCCATTCCTTCCCCAGCCACCTTTTCCTGTGTCCCTGCACCTGCCCCAACACCCTGTGGGTCACACTAACAGGCACCCAGTGAGCAGCCACCTCTTAGGACTCAGTCAGGCTTTGATGCCATCATATAAGACACATATCACATAAAGTAAAAATTACCCTGAAATCATTAAGTACAACATACAGGGCTGTGAGTGTGCTAAAAGGAGTCCTGATTATCTCAAGTTCAACACAGCCAGTTTTTCCTCCAGAGACAGAACAGGTGACTAGTTTTTCAGCTCAACACCAGATGCAAGTGGCTTGAATTCAAGAGCCACACTGCACAAAAATATGGCTTTATGTGTTTTTTGCATATGATCAAACTCTTATCTGCATTTATAAATAAATTATGATATACATATATATATATATGCTGATACCTATGTTTCACATAAACACTGAAAGGAAATGTGGCGAAATAGTGGTATGAATGATGGGGTATGTCAGTTTAAAATCTGTAATTTTACAAAACTTTGATAGTAAACACTGCTTTCTTAACTACAAATAAACCCCACATACCCAAATAAACAACATATAAATCACAAGTAGAGAGAAATCTCCTTATATGATTTAAGATTTACCAAAATCGCTGAATCAGAAAATGCCATTCAAAATAGACCATTAACTAAAAAATAAATCTAAAAATAAAATAAAGATCTGCAAAACTTTTAAGGAGATTGGCTTTACCAAAGACCTAATAAATGGAGAAATACAATGTTAATGGGGAGTGGGGGGGGGAACTACTCAGTACTATAAAAATATCAATTCTCCTCAAATTCTTATAGATTCAGTGACTTCCCCGCAGTGGTTAAGAATCCGCCTGCCAATGCAGGGAACACGGATTCGATCCCTGCTCCAGGAAGATCCCACATGCCATGGAGCAACTAACCCCGTGTGCCACAACTACTGAGCCCTCACGTGCAGCAATGAAGACCCGATGCAGCCAAAATAAATAAATAAAATTCTTACAGGTTCAGTAAACATCCAATAGATTTTTGTGTTTTTTTTTTGCCGCTCTGCACAGCATATGGATGGGATCTTAGTTCCCTGACTAGGGATCAAATGAGTGCCCCCTGCAGTGGAAGCGTGGAGTCCTAACCACTGGACGGCTAGGGAATTCCCCCAATTGGGGTTTTTTAAGGAACTTCATAAACTGGTTCTAAAACGTATATATATATAAAATGTATATATATAGAAGAGCAAGGAGTAAACAACAAAACATTTCTGAAGAAAAAGAATAAAATGGAAGAATTTGCCTTACTAGGTATCAATATTGAGCATAGAATAATTAGCAGTGCTACTAGCATAGGATCACGCAAATTAACCAAGTATACAAAACAGCCAAGAAACAGCTCCAGGTAAAGGTGTACTTTCTACGTGAAAGCATTATATACCACCAGGGAGAAGATGGCTCTTTCAAAAGATGTTGCGGAATAAAAGGTCTTGCAAATGGAAAAAAATAAAGACACAAACCAGTAAGGTAATGACCTCTAAGTTCAACTACAGTAAAATTAAGAACTTCTACTCATCAAAAAAAAAATGAATAAGTGGGCCACAGGGAATTCCCTGGCAGTCCAGTGGTTAGGACTCTGCCCTTTCACTGCTGAGGGCACAGGTTCAATCCCTGGTCGGGGAACTAGGATCCCGCAAGTTGTGTGGCACGGCCAAAAAAAGAAAAAAGTGAGCCACAAACTGGGAGACCTGTATTTGCAACAAAGACAAGAATCAGCATTCAGACAATAAAGAACCACTAATAAATCAACAAAGGACTAACAACCCAATGAAAAATGCGTACAAAACACAAACAGGTATTTCAAAGAAGATAGCGTGCCATTTTAACATTATTAATGATCAGGGAAAAGCAAGTTAAATTACATTTCCATTTTCTTCTACCGGATTAGTGAAAGTTAAAAAAAAGGTGATTCCCAGTGAGGCTGTGGCAGGTGTGCAGTCAGAGTGCCAGTGGGAGTCTAAGCTGGTCAGCCAGACAGTTATTTTGAGGTTAAACACTGTACACATCTTAAGAACCAGCAGTTCTACACCTGGGCATAGTGGGTTCTCATTATCCGTGGATTCAGATTTGCAAATCTGCCTACTCATCAGTATTTTGCCTACCAAAATCAATACTTGTGGCACTTTTTGTGGTTATTTGCAGACATGCAGAGAGCGTGAAACACATGTTGCCAGATGCACATGTTCCCAGCTGAGAAGGAAAAAGATGACGCTCTCCCCTCTCGTTCTAGCTCTCTCTAGAAATGACCAGAGGACAGAGACCGGGAGGATGGGGCAGTGTTCTGTAAGAAGTTCTGGCTCTGGGACTAAATGGATGAATATGAATACCAACTTGGGCAAGTCACATTTCTGAATCTTTTTTTCTTTGTAAAATAAAGTGAGTAGGATCTATCAGGATGAATTTTTTTAGAATTTATGATTATAACATATGTGAGATGTGTATGTGTATATGTGTACATACTTCCCCCAGGGACAGTGGCTCAGCATTCACTAATTCAGTGTTTATAGTGATTTTATAGAACTTAACTACCATGAATAACAAGAATCAACTATATACACAATAGAGAAACTGGCACACCAGGAGATAGGTACAAGGACATTCAATGGAGCATGGCTTATAAACTAAAAAGTTAGCAGCAGCCTGTTAAGAGAATTTACGAATAACTTGTGATATATTTATGAATGAAATATAAGATGCCCAGACTTTTGAAATTTTGACCTAGGGACCCCCCCCACAACTTCTCAAAATCCCAGTTTCTCTTAGTTTTCCTCATCTAATTAATAACCCCACCACCATTACAGCAGCTCAGACAAAACCATTCTAGCCACACTAGCTTCTTTGAGTTTGCCAGGCAAGCTCCTGCCTCACTATTCCCTCCACTATTCTGAAATTATTTCCCTGCTCCTAATGGCTCTGTTCCTCATTTTATCCCTGTTCTATCTTGCTGTATTTATTTTCCTCCCTAACAATCACGATCACTGAACATAGCACAACTATATTCCTTTTTACAATATGTTCCCCACTATATGTAAACTCCAAGGGTTCTTATCTGTTTGTTCCCAGTATACTGCCTTACAGTAGTGTTTAATAAATACTCTTCAAAATTATGTAAAACAAAATATTACTGAGGACACATCTATAAAGTAAAGAAAGGGAATGATAAATTTCAGGATGGGAGTTGAGAGAAGGGGTAAAACTGGGAAGGGAAGACATATACCAGGTACTTCAAAGGTACTCATAAAGCCGTACTTCCTATGCTGGGATATGGATACGTAAGTGTTCATTATTTTTAAAACTATGTCATATTCTATATTTCACAATAAGTAATGTTCATGTTAAGTATTCTTACAATTAACATGATAATTATAAAAATGACCCTGAGTTATCAAGTATGCTTAAATCATGTTTAGCTTTTCTTTTCTATAAAAAATTTTTGTTTTTTGCTTTTTGTATTTTGAGGAGCAAACCACAATATGGACAGTCCAGAAGGAAAAGTCAAGCAACTTCAGACACTCTCAAGTCAATTCTCTTTAAAATGCTCTGTGGTTGAAAGATCTGCCAAATCACATGGTCACGCTTTTACTTACCTTGACAACTCCACACTGCTTAAAGAAGTCTGCCAGATCATCTAGAGTCACATTGTCACTTAATCCTTGCACATAAATTGCACTGTTGTCACAGTCTTCATCTGGATCTACAGGTGGGCCTTCCAGAGAAAAGTAGACAAAGGGAGTTATTGTCATGTATCCATAAGGGCTTATTAACCAATGGTCACTACTGCCCACTGGTATTCATCACAAAGCTAAGAGAACTACCAACCTTACTAATAAGAATGACATGGAACTCTTGGTTTACTTTATTTTTGTTTAAGGTGGTTATGAGTAGTCACTCATGATAAAGGAAGCCCCAAACTGCTCTTGACAGCAAGAGTATCCCATTGATTTACCAGGCTGTTGAACCCCAACACGCACTTACTTCTGTGCTATTCATTTATAAAGCACAATATAAAAATCAGGAATTTGGAATTACCTAAATCAAGATCTGGTCCTTCGTCCATGGGTCCTGCCAACCAGGAAAGATCATATAAAATACTGTTAGTGCACGTCTTGCAAGCTACAAACCTTACAAACACACATAGCTATCTACTACACCACCATTTGATGGGGCTTCATTAAATTCAAAATGACCCGCACTGCTAAAATGGAACAGTGCCCCTTTAACATTTGTGAAAGGTTTGCTAGGGTTTGCTTTTTCTTTGCTGGTTTGCTTTTAAACCATTAACCAAATACACTCTCAATGCTTATGTGCCAAATTAGTGTTAAATTTAAGTCAAATTTTTTCCTCCAAATAAACCAAATTTTAAAACTGTATTCTCCCCCATATTACAGAAGCAGCTGCTCAATACTTCAAGTTACCCTTTGTTTTGTAACCATAGGTTAACCTTATTACCCCTAAGACAATGCCGGCAGTACCCATTAGTCTCTTTTGTATAGATCATTTTTAAACCGCTTATGAAACTAATATAAAATTATAGTTTTCTAAAAACTGACTGTATTTTTTTTAAACACTATCCATGGTAATACTCAAAAACTTACCACCAGGCTTATTGAAGCCACCTCGCTCTCCAGCGCTGCTGGGGGGATAAACGAAGAAATGAAGGCCTTTCCCTTTAAAAGCCAGTACCGCTCTGAGCCTTGGGGGGGCTCGTGGGGAAGAAGGGCACTGGCTAAACACATCTCCAAACAATGCATCTCTCTCATCTTGTCACTATGCCTTTCTTCAGGGCAGCTCGCTCAAATTTCCTTTATATACAACCTTGCTCGTCTGATTGTACACACCACTGTGGTTGGTTCCTTTCATTTCGGGGGGGCTGGTATTAATAGTGCAATACTTGGCAAACTGGGGGAAAAATACATCCCAAACACCCACCCCGTCAGCTGAAAAACAGGGAGAGCTTGGTGTGGAGAGAAGTAGCAAGCTGGGGTAACTGCTGTGATGAATCTTTTCATGTTCATAAAGGTGCACCCTCAACCTCTCCCAGGGGAGAGCCAAGTGAGGCCCCGGGCTTCCTAACAAGTCACAGTATAATAAAGCAGGAGACACCAAAGTAAAGGCCTACAACACACACCAGAGGACGCATCCAGCCGATCTTCAGCATAAAGCCATACATTTCAGGGCACTAATGGGTTTAACAATCGCTGTGAAAGGAGAATTTACAACAAATACCAAGGCTCCACGGACTGGGGGTGCAACTTTATAGACATATCCGTTGAAAACAATGACAACGGCAGTATAAAATCACCGCCTTACACATCTTAAAGGGGGAAGAAATATGAATTGGGCCTTTTTGTTTTTTAAAAAATTAAATAAAGGCAGCTCCTCAGTGGGAGGCCCTGAGCTTTTTCTAACCAGTATTGCACCTTTAATACCTGAATATACAATTTCAAGCTGTTGCATGCAGCTTTGTTTCCTTTTTAAAAGTACACACCATAAAATGTTCTCTCTCTTTAAACACAAAAGTTTACACTTTAATGTTACACAATTCTAGAGTATTATACCTCCTCTGGTTCATTACCAAACAACAAGTATGCAGTTACCAAAGTTACAGAAGGATTCCATTTATACAATGAATACATTTTGTTAAAAATATTCTATGTATATTTTTCCTCTCCATATGGACACCGTGTCTAGTCCCACTTTTCATTATGCTGCCGGCTGAGTACTGAGTACGGGTACTTTTTAAGTATTGAAGTGTATACAAGGCTCTCACTTTGTAACCTGTAGCATATAAATGCGACAAAGCATGTTAAAAAGTTTCCACGTTTAACAGCCAACGAAAATATCAAAATACTGAGGCAATGAAAAAGGGCATGTTAACAACATTGAGTGCCTTACCTGCAGAAGACACTGAAAACCATCACCACACCACAATAAAAAAGAGGGGAGAGGGGAAAGCCCTTGTCCTGTCCCCAAAGGATCCAACCGACTGCTTCACAGTCTGTTGAAAAACCTATGAGGAAAGCCATGATGTTTTCTATGGCTTCAGGAGAGACTTCTCACCCAGAAAGAGGGAACCCCTCTACTAGCAAAGTCTAGCAAAATTAGTAGAATTATTACTTCTGGAGAATTAAAATGAATAAACTTGAAATTGGTTTTGCAATCAAAAAATACTAAGGATTCTAAGTGATTGGAAACGTGATGATAGTGATTTCAAGTGTCTACATCTACTTAAAACATCCATAAAGAAGGTGAAACCTTTATAATGGAATGACATTCTTCAAATCAGAATATTAATTTTACTTTATACCAAATTATTCATAAGTTTTTGCATCTTGTAAAGTGACTTTCTTCCAATAAAGATTTCACCGAAGACTTTTTAAGTTATGCAGAATATGCAAAACAGTATTTTAAACCAGTATTGTTCAATATAAACAGATTGCTAATGTAAAAAATAAAGACCAACTTTTTAATGTATTTAATCTTGAACTACATTTCTAAAGAAATTCTATTCAGTTTTTCCTTGAACCTACAGTGGCACCAAATCCAATTTATACTTACATTAACATTCTGCATAACTTTTTAACTATTTATATAGGGACAGAACACACACAGAACTAAGCCTTCTGGATTATGTTAACCAACATTATACCTCACCTTCATCAAAGTATAGACACCAGAAAGGGAAGAGGGTATGGGAGAAGGGAGGGGAAGGGCAGGCACAAGTAGCAGGGTTATGTTACTGATCTAAACAAAGTTTTCTAAACCAGATTGTGCCATAAATTAAAATGGTCAAACCGATTTAGACTTCTCAAAATCTCCAATGGGAAGAGTGATCCCATAATTATATACATTACTCTTCAAAAAGCTATTGGACTTCCTGTGTACCAGGTGCACCTCAGGCCATAGTTCAAGGGTTATGGGACCAAGATCTTCATCATTATGTTCAACAATTCCGAGTACAAACAGAAGTTGGGGACAAACATTGTGGAAGACAGCTGCATTCCTTTTTTGCAGTATATATACCAGGTATTTCAAGACAACCATTCAGAAGCAATTAGTTAAATACCTAGGGTTGTTATAAGAGTTGTGTGTGTTCCATCCCAAGTCTATTACCCACAGAGGCTTTTGACCTCTGGAAACCATGAAGGGAACTGAAAGCTCTAGTTTCAAAACCATTCTTTGTTCTCCCCATCCCAACCAAGTAGATTGGCACTGAAAAAAGCAAACTGCCTCTATAGATATGCCACAGAGATGACATTTCCATGTTTTGGAAGATGGCTTGGGCTCATCAGATTATCCATGGAAATGCAGAAATAAATTTCTTATGTCTTTCAGTCCCTTCTTGCCATTGAAAATCCTATGGATGAAACAAAATTAGGTAAAAGGAGAAAAGGTTTGCTCTTACCCCATTCCACCGCGTCCTCCTCCCCGCCCACCTCTGCTCATGCCTCCACGATCAAATCCCCCTCTTCCCCTGCCCCGGTTATCAGGGCCACTCATGCTCCGGTTCTCTCCTGGTCCGGAAAATCCTCCAGACTCCTGCCCATAAACACCCATGCTACTGGGGTGGTCCTGTCGGAATGAACCTGAGGAAAGAGTCACATCTGTAAGCCGTGGACCAGCATTTACACCACTGCCTGTTGTACTTTCTCCTGGAATCATAGAATTCTCAACTGCAAGGCACAAACCAAGGTACCATCTTCTTTACACCTGATTAAGCACCCCTGATCAGTGGGCTTTTTAAAGTTCAACAAGAACAGCTGGCTCATTAAGGCTGAAGTAACCTCATATAGTTCGTCTAGAATAAACCACTCCCAAACAAAAAAAGGACTCTGGTCAACAGTTTACAGGGATCTGTATCCTAAGATGTCTTTAAAAAGTTGCTTCTTTAAACCACACTCAAGAAACAAAAATGGAGCCAGGTTTCTTGGGGGTTGCTAAGGGGTAGTCTCCATCAAGTAGCACTACTCATCTCATTGTCATAATGAGACATACTCAGAATGGAATTTAGTTAAAAGACAACAACAATCCAGGTAGAGATTAAACTGTGAAGACAGTTTTTTGTTTTTGGTTGCTTTTCCACATAAAACTGTAAGCATTCTGTGAAACTTTTTTTTGTTTTATGAATGTAAACAAAAACAAAACATAGCATTTTGTTAACTATCAAAATTGCAGTAGTCTTCAATAGCTACCTGCTCACTCACTCTTAATAAGCTGGGGTGGGCAGGCCATAAGAAATGCTGGCTTCACTCACTGCATATAACCTCCCCAAAGAGAGCAGGGCTGGCAGTCTACAACGTTTTCTCTGGTCAGTTACAAACTCTCTTTTCTTGTAAGGCATACTAATAACAATTAAATTGGAGAAAAGCCAGGATATTAGCCAGGATATGATACCTTCAAGATGCATCCTGGAGTTCAAAAGTACACAATAGTAAAGAGCATTTCCCCATTTCAGAAACTCCAAACATAACCATTCTTATTTGGTTTTCTCTCTTAGCAACTCACTCTGCTGCCCGTAGCTGCTGCTCTGTTGGCTATATTGACTTGGAGCCTGGCTGTAGGATCCAGTTTGGGGGGGGTAACTAGTGGGCGGCTGCTGCCCATAGCTGCTTTGTTGACCATAGCTACTCTGTTGTCCATAGCTGCTCGGCTGCCCATAGGTGTTCTGCTGGGAGTAACTGCTCTGATCATAACTAGTCGGCTGTGTAGAAGAATAGCTGAAAGTAAAAAAAAAAAAAAAGAAAAAAAAAGAAAAAGAGCTTGTTAGGAAGGAGAGACTTGTTATTTCTTCTAGTCCCCTAAACATGAGACATTAATAGTACATGGCATAGAAATCCTTAAAAATGCAGTTACTTTCTACATATTAACATACAATGAATTTAAAATAAGCAAATATTTTTGTATTCAGAATAAAGCTCTGAATGGAAGGGAGAGGATATTATTAAAAACAACCCATCTATAAAATGTACAACCCTAGAGCGTCTCCTTTACCCCCACCCTCATTAAAACAATAGTTATTCTCAACCAAATTCAAGACAAATTCGGGAGTTTAGGTGCTTCCTGTATTAAGGGAAGAATAGGCAGATGTGCTGCCAGGGAAGGTTGCCCCAGCAAAAAGGCACTGAGAAAAATGAGGCAGTTAAGTGCGGTATTCAGTTCTAAGGCTGCCTCCAATAATTCCCTTGAGTGATGACAATTTTTCTGAAGCTAGAAGGCCACTTGGTATGTGTTTGGCCATTTTTCTCTTGAGGATAAGTCTAACTTTCAAATTGCTTTGGTATGTATACAGTTTCAAACTTTCAGACATGCCTGATCATCTACGAAATCCGGGCATTAATAAAGAAAAGATGGACAAGGAAATGTCAGTATCAAGGCGTTGTATGAAAGATGAGTATTACACTGATATTCATCTTCACACATGTCAACTACAGGGCAGGGAAACTAAACAAAGATACATTCTTACACAGAAATAAAGCTTGAAAGAACTGGTATTAAACTCTGGATGAACCATGATAATGAAAAACCAAAAAGACAACACATTTTACAATTTTAATTCTAAGAACAACAATTTTAAGTATCACCACCTCCCTCACCACAGCTGTAAGTATTCAAAGGCCTCTCTTCACACCAAGTGCACCTATTCCACTAGCCAAATTAAGTGCTCTCAGCATGACAGCTGTGGGTGGGCCCTGTGGAAGAACTGCTAGAGCCCTGCCCACTGCTGCTCCAAGCTGAACAGAGACACTTACCAGTCAGCTGTATTTGCTCATAAGCCTGCTCATGTCTGCTGTACTTTAATGTATAAACCAATGAAATGAGTACAAAAAGGGGAACTGTTAATTCTACCAAAACTAAGTTAACACTTTAGGACACAATTCAGACAAATCATTTGAAAACTTGCATCAAATTAAATGTGAGAACTTGCAGTTCTTCCTCTACTTTAAAGAAACCAAAACTGGACATTGTAGCTGCTGGTGCGGTTAATGTACGACAAAATACAGAACAAGTAAACTCTTAGTCAAAAGGAGGGGCCTTGGCCTAACCGTTAAAAGGCTGGTGCATGGACTTCCCCGGTGGCCCAGTGGTTAGGAGTCTGCCTGCCAATGCAGGGGACACAGGTTTGATCCCTGGTCCGGGAAGATCCCACATGTCATGGAGCAACTAAGCCCGTGCTCCACAACTACTGAGCCTGCGCTCTAGAGCCCACGAGCCACAACTACTGAGCCCATGTGCCACAACTACTGAAGCCTGCACGCCTTGAGCCCGTGCTCCGCAACAATAGAAGCCACTGCAATGGGAAGCCCACGCACTGCAACGAAGAGTGGCCCTCACTCGCCGCAACTAGAGAAAGCCCGCGCGCAGCAACGAAGACCCAATGCGGCCATAAATAAATAAACAAATAAATTTATTAAAAAAAAAAAAAAAAGCCTGGTGCATGAATGAACCTTTAAATATAAAATGAATAAGGTGAACTTTCTTTTTTCGAAAAAATAATGCCCTGCACTTTACCCAGCTCAAATGCATCAGAGAATGTGGCTTCTATGGTTCTGTTTACCTGCTTTCATTGTTTCTCATCTGAATAAACTAAAAGAAAAAAATTAAAAGAAAAAACCTAGAGTGATAAAAACGTATTTAGAGAGAAGAGTTTTTGACTGTCAGGCACTGCTATCAGAACTTAGGACTGAGGTTTTAATGTACACTATGTGGTCAGGCTTATCACTGGGAGAGTCAGATAACATAGCCCACCTGAGGAAGCAGAAGCAAGCTGGTCAGCCTGAAAAAAATCTGTTTTGTTATTCTACTAGCTCACTAGCCACAAGAACAAGCAATGAGAAGACTGACCTGGTAGGAGGATAGGATGGTGGTGCCGTGACTGGCTGCATGGGGTAGCTCCCAGGTACCTGGGGATAACTGTAGTTACTCTGTCCATATCCTAGGCTGGGCTGGTTGTAACCCCCTGTGCTAGATTGAGGTTGACTAGTCTCAGCGGGTTTGTTACCATCCTGCGGTCTAAAAGGAGAAATAAAAAAGTGAGACTTCTTTTTTCTCAACCACAAAACTCTTGGGTAAGAACTCTACAATCTATGAGCAATAAGCAATGTTAGTATTGAGCTTGGAAATATATACAATTGCAAAGTGAACTACATCAAAACCCAATGTCGGTCCAACTGTTTCTGCTGGAAGACAACACTAAAGATGGGGGAGACTTAATCTCATCCACAGAAGAGACATCAACATGCTCCATTCATTCCACATCAGCAGCTACAAAAGGCAGTTACAATACTTTGTGCTGCCCATTTAAGAGATGTGGGAGGGGAGGTGGTTTGTTCGGGAAGAAAATGCCTTTTCTCAAAAAGGACCATTAAAGACAAACAAGAAACTTTAAAAATAATGCAAATTCTGGGTCAGAGTAACATTTACATAAGTCCATGGCATTTATAAGTTTGGACAATCTGTGGGTTTATGTTTCTTTTTATGTTTCTCATCTATTAAGAACAGACCTGAAAAAAACATTTCCTAACTTGAACTGCCATAAATTAATCTAACCCTGCCTCAGTCTCCATAATGGAAATACCAGAGTAGGGCAGGGACACACATAGGGATGGAGACAGACAAACACACACACTCCTCTCACGCTCAGGTGAACTGGAAAACATCCTTGTTAAGTGACGAAAACCAATCTTAATCCCAAGGAAAAAAAAGAGGTTTCTATAATCCCTTTACCTTAACAGTTTATAACAGGGTTGTAGCAAAGTGAGCATATGCTATTTTAAGCAAAGCCCAAGAATCAGCAGGCAGACCAGGGAGGATGTGGAAGCACTGGTTTCTCCAAAGAGCTGAAAGGGGTCACAAGCCCCCTCTTTCCAGGGGAAAAGGGAGTAGCTATCACTGATCACAAGACAGCTGTTATAAAGTGTTAAGGATCGAAAAATTAAGAAAAAGGAATCAAAAAGGATGATTTATTCAAAGACCAATTAGTATATACCCCCACCCCCCAGCTATGGCTTGGATATACTGTTGCAATGGAGCATCAAATGGGACTTCAAACACCTGAGAACACTCTAGGTCAACTGAATTGGGACCCTACAGGAATCAGCTTAACACTAACCACTGCACAGGCTGTCTAGAAGAGGTAAACTACCAAGTAGCTCTGATTACTCACTGTGCATTTTAGAAGTAATCTCATGAGTGTTTGCCAGAGCTAATTTCTTACCTCTACAGCAGACAAAAAGTCTAGGTTACAAGTTGATCTCTTGTTTACTCCCTAAAAAGTCTTCTTTCAAACCACAATTCAATGTTCCTTCAAGACTGTATGCAGAAGCCACCTAAGTGCATTGCCTAAAGCAGAGACCTGAAATCTTCTGTTAAGTAATAATTAATACTGTTTACTTGCTAATCAGTCACGGAGTATGAACTTTATTTTTTTAAAACATCTTTATTGGAGTATAATTGCTTTACAATGGTGTGACGGAGTATGAACTTTGCTCAAATATTCACCCTATAGCAGGGCACCCAGTTAAGAATTTATACTTGCCTGGGATATTTAGATTACCAAGCCAATACATAATACAGAGAAAATCATGTCACCAACGTTTGACTTCTGGATATGGATATATCCTTTACTGACAACTGGATCGTGTGACTATCTCTTGAACCACATGATTCTACCCCCTACCCCAACTGTGAACTACAGTGTTTTTCCCAAAGAGAAAGGTGTTACCCATTTACAGGGTCAATAAAACCAAAGGTAAAAGCATCAAAGTACAATTCTATCAGTTGTTCTGTTGTGAGGAAACCACACTCAATTTTCTTCTGGGTTTAGCAAAGTAAATATACAACAGCTTCCTCCTACCGGAAAGTCCACTCTTCTGAAACTAGACAACCCACTCAGTGACATTCCTCATTTTGGCCCCTGGATGGCACCATTTCTCTATTAAATGAAGAGTACTGTTTGTGGTGTGACTGTACCTGGTGAAGAACAATTAGTTAACACCTAAGTATGTGAGTAAGCATTACAAAGGAACCAAGTCATACATTCTAAGTGAGGTTGCTCTCTTTTCTGAAAGCCTGAGGTTGCTGCGTTAGGAGTAGGTGAGGGGGCCTTACCTTGCAGGCGCGGTGGCTGCTGGCTGCTGCCCATAGGCTGGATAAGCAGGCTGAGTGCCATATGCAGACTGAGCTGCATAGGAGGCCTGGGTAGTAGTGACTGTAGCAGTGGTGGTATCATAAGCACCAGTGCCGTACCCCTGGACAGGCTGACTGTATGCCTGGGGGGCAGTTGGAGTAGAATATCCTGGAATAAAGGAGAGCTATGTCAGATTTCTGGCTCTTCAGAGACCTGCCTAGACACTCATTAACAGGACAATCTGTAAACCACCTACTTTCAACCATCATGATATTTAGCTCCTTTAAATATTTCCACTTCAGTAAAAATAGCAACAAACCAATATTTAAAGCCTAAGTTCTCTGAAAATACTCAGTTTTCAGCAAAGCACTGTCTCTTTTGCTCTAAACCACACCTAAAAGAAAGGAGGAAAGAGAGTAGGCCATAGAAAGTGCTGGTATAGAAAAAAGGGCTCCCTTTGCCCCCACCTGAAAAGCATTCAATAGGGGACAAGTCTGCTTTCACTAATTCTATACTCCAACAGGAATAAAATGTCCCAGAAAGGGAAGTAAAAGGCAAATGACACAACATCTTTAAGTAGCTATAAAATAATGATCCAGGTACAAGTTTTAGCATTAAAACCTATCATTTGGAATTATTTGCTTTCAGCCCCAAGCATCATGGGCAGTTCACGTTTAAGGAAACTGGAAATTGCAGAGAACATGTGTTTAATTTTCAGTGAGATGTTAACAATTGATTAAACACTCTAAGAACTGCTAATTTTGTTTCGGGTAACAAACAACTAAGAAAATGCTTGTAACCAGCACTAAGATTTGAAATGGCACATTAGTAATAAACACATACTACAAATTATATTTGCTTACATACATATGACCAACAAAGCTTTTCCCTATTTAACTTTTCTGATAAATTATTCTAAATTAAAGTTAACATTCCCAAAATAAACATTGAAAAGGTAAATGTTTTTCACATAATAAAACCATTTGAGATTCTAAGCCCGTCATCAAATTACCCACCCCATTTCCCTTATTTACCCACCGCGAGCAAATGAGTCTTTTTCCTGCTCAGCAATACTAGAGATGGACTCTGCAGCCCCCTTGCTATTTCCCTAACCAAATGTTACAGACCTGCTGTCACAGGTGTGCAGAGACCAAGCTAGGCTCTTTCCCTAGTTCCTGCCTCTGCCAAACCAGGCAGGATCCATGCCCTTCCTTTTCTTTCTTTTTTTGCCGTACTGCTCGGCTTGCAAGATCTTAGTTCCCTGACCAGGGACTGAACCCAGGCCCTGGAGTCCTAACCACTGGACTGCCAGGGAATTCCCGGGATCCATGCCCTTTAACCTGGAACTTGGGCTTGGAATGTGACAACTCCCACCCCTGGACCTGCAGCTCCTAACTTGCGTCCCTTTCCTATAAGAAGTATTATAACCTTTCCTGGTGCTTGGCTTCCCTCCCTCCTACTCCTCCCTCATGGTCAACGAGCACAAGCTAAAGCCATGCAATAAAAAGTTGGGTCTAGCTGTCAGCATTTATGTCCATCAAAGAAAAACCCAAATCTCACTAAAGTAAAAATGTTTCAGTACTTAAACTTCAGTTAGAATAAAGTGTCCTCACTATATACACAAAAATAAATACAAATACCAACTTAGCCAAATACCAACAAATACCAACAGCCACAAACAAATACCAACTTCCCTTTGTACAATCTAAAGTGTCATCTTTTGTAGCAGAGTATAATACTTTCTTCTCCATCTCAAACATTTTAGGGAAATTCTGAAATTAATTATACACATATTTCCTTCTCAAATATGTTGGGCTGAAGCGTATATGAAAGCGTATTTCACAGAACAGGGAGCCCCAAGCACTGGAAGTTTTTCGAGTTGGCATGTTATTCATCTGAACTGTTTATTTAATTTAAAAGTTATTTGCAGAATCCTAATGTCAACCACATAAAGCACTCATTTATTTAACTGGAATCTAATTCCACCTACCCTATTACTCCTACACAGATTTTTTTTTTCCCCTACATGACAGGCCATCTATAAGATTTACAAGAAGAGGACTTCCCTGGTGGCGCAGTGGTTAAGAATCCACCTGCCAATGCAGGGGACACGGGTTCAAGCCCCGGTCCGGGAAGATCCTACATGCCGCAGAGCAACGAAGCCCGTGCGCCACAACTATTGAGCCTGTGCTCTAGAGCCTGCGAGCCACAACTACTGAAGCCCGTGCTTCGCAACAAAAGAAGCCACCGCAATGAGAAGCCCACGCATCGGAACGAAGAGTAGCCCCCGCCTACGCCAACTAGAGAAAGCCCGCGGGCAGCAACAAAGACCCAATGCAGCCAAAAATAAATAAATACAATTAATAAAAAAAGATTTATAAGAACAATTAAAAAACAACAACAACAACAAAAAGTGACAAGGGCAATAACTCGTGTCATAAAAGTATCCAGCAACAGAGCCTTGCAGTGCTAAAGATTACACTAATAGACACTGGGTTAATTAATAATCTTTTTTTAAAATTAATAATCTTTTAATTAATTGTAGTACCCGCACAAGCAGCCAATCAAAATGAGCAAAAATTAAAAGAGCAAAATGATTTAATGACAATAAAAAAGACCAACAGCAAAAAGACAACATATCTACTATGTGTTGATAAATTTAAGGAAAAAGGTAGTAAGAAACATCACACAAACCAACCAGAATTTTTGTTCAACGGTAAAAACTAAAGTCTAAGATTTCTATTCCAATTAATGAGTTGAGATTTATATAGCTCCCTTCTCATGAAGCTTAATTTTAAAATATTCTAGAAGTGTCTTTTTATATTTCTTCCAATAATTATCCAATGACTTTTTTAAAAATAAATTTATTTATTTTTATTTATTTATTTATTAGTTTTGGCTGTGTTGGGTCTTCGTTGCTGTGTGTGGGCTTTCTCTAGTTGCAGTGAGCAGGGGCTACTCTTCGTTGTGGTGCGCGGGCTTCTCACCGTGGTGGCTTCTCTTGTAGAGCACGGGCTCTAGAGCGCGGGCTTTAGGTGCGGCGCGTGGGCTCAGTAGTTGTGGCTCGTGAGCTCTAGAGCACAGGCTCTGTAGTTGCGGCACATGGGCTTCGTTGCTCCGCGGCATGTGGGATCTTCCCGGACCAGGGGTCGAACCCATGTCCCCTGCATTGGCAGGCAGATTCTTAACCACTGTGCCACCAGGGAAGCCCTATCCAATGACTTTTATGTGTAAAGGCAGTAAGAGGTAAGGAAAAAAGTATTAAGTGTTCCTGAACCTACTTACTACTGTCAGGGTCCTGCTTGGTTTGGTTCAGCCTCAATTTGCTCACTAGGTTTAATTTTAGTTCCTACACTCCAAAAGTTGATGGAAGAATTTGGGGAGATATGAAGGGTAAACTACATAAACTACATAAACTTCCATAAACTACAAAGCAAAAACATGGCTCCATAGAATCTAGAAGGCTACTGTATTTCCTATAAATGACTTTATCATGTTCTTATAAAATGATCCAAAGGCTCCAAAGGCTAGATCTAAGCTGTATTACTTCAGATGATACTTATTTTTAAAGTAAGTTAAGGTCAAAAAGATACAAAACATCTGGTTATAATAAATCAGTCATGGGGATGTAATGTGCAGCATGATGACTACAGTTAGCAATACTGTATTGTACATTTGAAAGTTGCTAAGAGAGACGATCCTAAAAGCTCTCATCAAAAGGATGTGTGGTGATTCATGTTAACTAGACTTACTGTGGTGATTTCACAACATACACAAATATTGAATCATGTTGTACACCTGAAACTAAATGTTATATATGTCAATTACATCTCATTAAAAACATAATAGCTTAAATATGTAAAGTTCATCTCACAATTTCAAAATTCTGTGCTAAAAATACAAACTGCAGAGTCTCAGTTCCAGCTTTTCCTACAGTTGCCAACACCCACAGAAAGTTTAAACATTTCCCATCCTATTCAATGATATGCATTAATGAGATAGATTAGGAAATACTTCCCATCAAATCCAGGACATTGTCACGAAGTGAGATAAATTACAGGTGGGTTTCTCCCTACTAATGACTCTGATAGACCATATATAACTTGGGGATTAAAGATAGTTTGAAAAATAAAAGTTTTTACATCTTTAAGGTAGGGATCCTGAAATGTCACACAGCACCAAACATAAAAAAGTTATTGTAAAATTTTCACAGGCTCCACTTTCAACCCCAGTATTAGGATACAATTTATTCTAATTCTTAAAATAATTTTTCTTTTTTGCTCCCTGGAATGCTGTTACATATATATTTAAGACATACTATGAATTAAAATAATTCATTAACACTTAAACAGAAAATAAAATGTGTCTGGACTGGAAGCCAACCAACAGACAAACATAATACATGCAAGGTGGCGATCTGTTCCTCTGAATAAATCTAATCATGCAATCTATCCTTCAGGGAATAGGGGGAAATCAGCTGGGGAGTAGTCACCTGAAATACCTTTGAGAAGGTGAGCAACTATTATTAAGGCTTGACACAAAATAATGTAAAATAAAACAAAGCGAAACCTTTCCCAAAATCACATAAAGAAACGGGACATGGATCTGCGAATGGCACCTGAAGCAGTTTTCCATTAGCACCTTATTGTGTGTGATGTTAGAAAGTTTGAGGGTTAAACAAATGAAAACACCTAAAGGGTTAACATTACAGGGTTAGACAAGATGGAAAGCAATTCCCATGCAAGAATGAGCAGGATAGTCAAACCTGTACTGGTCCCTTCTACTGTGGAAAGCACAAAACAAAAAGTAGAGGGCACACTATCAGATGAAGCAAACAGATGTGAAAATCAGTTTGATTTTTAAGCAGCTCAGTTTAAGAAGGCTCATTCTTTCCCAGTATTAGCATTAGCACAATCTCTTATATATTCTCCATTTTGTCGTGAGATTACTCAATACACTGTATAAAATAGTTAGAAGGAAAAGTTCTTTTTTCCCTTGGAATTTATCCCACCCACATTCTATTAGAGATCCCTCAAGGAGAATATAAGGAAAAGGAAAAAAAACAAAACAAAAACCCCCAGCTCCTCCTAAGAACAAAGAATTCCCAAACGCCAAGGTATCAACCAGAATATACACCCAAGAGCACAAGTAACAAGCTTCTTAGCAAACACCCTAGCTAATGTAACCCCAAAGTCTCTCTAGAGTCTTACCAGTGGGAGGCTGTCCATAAGAAGTTGCATAGGCGGTCTGCCCATAGGTTGCAGTGGTCTGAGCCTGGGTATAGCTGACATCAGTGGGCTGTCCATAGGTTCCGTAACTTTGTTGCCCATATGCCTGCTCAAAGAAAATGGATTTAAGGACTTCATATATGAATCTTGTATTTTCGCAATAAAATGGACTGACTTCTAAGTTCCTAAATTGGAAAAACAAAGTCAAAAATATGCTTTCTAATAAAAAGATTTAAAAAAAACAGACAAGTGATCGCAGTATCATGAATGCTTGTTTCCCCTTATCTAATCCACTCATATTTTCATAAACTACAAAAAAGTTCCTGAGATAATCAGGCAAAACCACAATTTAACGATACAGGAGATTAACAAGATGCCCTCAAATGATTAACAATGAGGGAACAGGTGTATAATTGCCAGCACTTAGTGTAGCAGTTTTAGCAACTGGAAACAAATGCTAGGAAGATAAAATGAACAACGAAAATGAAAATGGGACTAAAATCTGTCAGACAATTTTGAAAACTATATTTTCAGCTTGAGACAAAATTTTAAAAATTATCATACCACTTCAAAGAAAATGAACAAGAACACTGCATATATTCTTAAGACAGCAAGAGCGCTGTCTTTTGAACCCGGACATCAGTAATACTTAAAACCTGGCAAGGAATAAACTGTTTTTTCAGATATTAGCAAGATCACATTCTAGATGTGAATGACCAGTTATGTAAGATCAGCTAGAGGCATCACATTCTGCCTGTCCTATAATGTTTCCATGGCAGAGCTACTATATCCATTTTATGCCACAGACCATTTCAGAATTTGAGATGATATTGAGAACACTAGGTGGCTAATTTCTAGTATCTGTTGGCCTAGACTTCAGAATAGACTCATGTACTAGAAAGAGCTCAAAAGCCCTATAGTTAGGCAGCCATAAGAGCTAACCCATCACTTACTGTGTGACCAGTGGCGAATGGTGTAATATCTATGCACTGCAATTTTTCATCTGCAGAATGTCATAATATCACCTTCCTCTGCAGAACTGCTGTATGATTAAGTTAAATAAATTTAAACACAAAATATGTAGAAGGAACAAGCATGGAGCAAAACACCTAACTTGAGAAACCATACTAGGAAGGAAAGGAGAGCTAACAACTCCCAGTTTGAGGATGGTTTCATTACAAAGGCACTCCCACTGTGAAAGTTTAAACGCCTGTGTATTTTATGATTACAAGCACATTATACTCTTCTACTACCTAATTTCTGAAAAAGATTCATGCTAGCTATTGTTTCAATGGCTGATGGAAATATTTTACTTAGGGATGCAGCCACAAATAATTATCTTAAAGATTACCTGGGTGGTCTGTGCATATCCTTGAGTGGGCTGGGCGGTGTAAGCACTGTAGCTGTAAGAGAAATTAAATGCAAGAACTGAATATAGAAATCCAGATTCCATTACTAAATCCTCTACAATTAAAGGAGGCTCTGTACTCTAAAAAACAACCAATCACACCCAAGGTACTGCTGTAAAAGTCTGACTTACCCCTGCTGGGCTGCAGCTTGGCTGTAGGTACTGTAATCTAGAGAAAACAAGGAGAGAAAATAGTGTGAAGCCAACGTTTACAAGGAGAAAGGAGAAAAGGGGGGAAGGCATTCAGGTGGCAGGAAGATGAATTTTAAAAACTGTACTGAGGGACTTTCCTGGTGGCACAGTGGTTAAGAATCCGCCTGCCAATGCAGGGGACACGGGTTCGAGCCCTGGTCTGGGAAGATCCCACATGCCGCGGAGCAACTAAGCCCGTGCGCCACAACTACTGAAGCCCGTGCGCCACAATTACTGAAGCCCGTGTGCCTAGAGCCCGTGCTCCGCAACAAGAGAAGCCCCCGCTCGCCATAACTAGAGAAAGCCCACAAGCAGCAATGAAGACCCAACACAGCCAAAAATAAATAAATAAAATAAATATATTTTTAAAAACCCCAAAAAACGGTATTGAGAGGACCTACAGGACAACACAGGTCCAAATGAGTACCTCTTATCTTTCAACACCAAACTAAAAAAACCTGAGCCAGTTAAACAGAAAATCTGAACAAAGTGCCAGCTAATGAGGTCAAGATCATCTGATTTGGCAAAGATACTTTGCATGTTCCCATGACTACAAACTTCCCTTAACTGTAGGCTGTCATTTCAAATATATGATCATCATCCTAAAACTAACAGGAGAACAAGATAAACTCAAGAGGATCCGAAGTTTTACCTTCATATAAAAAGGAGGCATGCAACAATATAACGTTTAACACCAGAATGGTTACATCAGAAGCTACATCTCCTCAAAAACTAGTTAAAAAAAAAAAAAAATCACTCCCTCACTTTAGCAAGTTAGACCAACCATAATTCCCTAGGAGGACTGTGAAATGAAATGGCAGAAAACAAGAGGACAGTCATCTCAATCCAGTGTTCTAAAGGGTTTGCTGACTGTATGAGGGTTACATCTGTAGAATAATTAAAAAACTAGACACATTGTAAGTACCAGTGAAGCAGTCAAGGCAGAATCATGATAACTGGCAGAGGAGAAAGCATTTAATCTTTTGGGGAATAACTTGGTTTTAGGTAACATCATCTTTTTAAACTCAAGTGATTTCAACTTAAAAAAAAAAAACAACTTTTCTTTCCCTCTCCTCTCTAAGTAAAGCTTCCTACAACTTTCCTTTTCATAAGAAATTTACAACACGCACAAAAAAGGACTAAAAAACGAAACAAAAAAACCCCTCTGGTCCACTGAGGCATCTGCAAGTAGTGAAAACAGAAAATAAAATGGTTAATAGGTTTTCATGGCACTACTGAATCAAACATATATTTTTAAAGAAGTTAAAGTAATTATTTTTTAAAACTCCTGCCCAATTCTTTGCTCTCCACAAGAACTATGTATCTTATTCTATGTTAGAAGGCAACACTGTCATTAAGGCAGACCAAAGGGTCCTTTCTTTTCCAATCAGAAAATAGTCCCTCATCTGAAAGCAATAGTTGACAGCTCTTCGTGGAGGGGTTTCTAACCCCACTCCATTCAAAGCCTGCTTCACAGTTCACCTGGCCTGCCCCCAGAGCATTTTGCTGAATCCATCTCTTTAACTTGGCTCATTCTTCATCTCTATATACTTCACTTGACCACTTTCCTTCCTCTGTACACCCTTAACTCAGAACCCTGAATCATCAACATTATCAAATCAATGGCCAAAGGCTATGCATAATGAACAAATTGATTTGTTCAAGACAATCTTAGCTCTGTATGTGACATATAAAAAATTAAATGCAAATCACTTCTTCCATGTTGTAGTTACAAAATAAACATACCAATGAAGCATCAAAAATCAAATATTTCAAACTACCTTCTGCAGAGGCTTCTGTATGAGAAATGATTCTAAATAGCTGACATGTAAGCTCAATGTCTGCAAGAGGACTGCTACACAAGAACAGTTATGTAAAACATCAAAGTGGCGAAGCTGACATGAACAAGGAATGATCTCAGATCCATGGGAAAGCAGCTGATTTAGCCCCATATTGGTGGGCTACGGGAAGTAGCAAATATGTTTCATGAGAACTTATGTTACCTACCTACAGCATACAAACATTATATGGCCTCAAAAATCTACAGTTACACATTGGTCAGATTATTTAGCAGTTACGTTTTTTTGTTTTGTTTTTTTAACTCCCAAATCTGCAGCTGAAGACTACACTAAAAATACAGGACAGGTTGAGGAGAGAAGGGGCTGTGACTGGGGCGGGGCGAGGGGGAGCCTCCAGAGTGCTGACAATGTTCTATTTCTTGGTCTGAATGGTGGTTACTTGGGAGTTCGTGTTGTAATTCTTCGTTAAAGTGGACATATACTCTAGGTACTTTTCTATATATGCTACACATGAGGAGAGGAGGAAAAACAACTAACATTACCCAAGGTGGTGGCTTTTAGATACTTTAAGGCAGTCACGATCGAAACTGCAGAGATTCAGAGCTTCAGACTACATCATGAGTTAAAGTCACTACGGGACAACTTTGTGGGAGCCAAAATACTTTGCTGTAAGGTCAGAAGCTGAAGGCTGAAAAAGCTCTTAAAAGGTCTAGCCTAACCCCTTCATTTGGACTGAAAGGAAACCAAAGTCCAGATAAGTTAATGACCCCCCAAAGGGCCCCCAGCCAGGCCTACTACTGTGTCTACATAATCCACAATTGTAATTCTAATATAGTATGTGGTGGTTACCAGTAAACAGAGCTTGAGCAAAGCAGAACGAAAAAGGGGCAAGTCCAGCCACACACAAATTTGAACACACACATATTTACTCCCCAAACGTTAACAGGGAAGGGAGAGTAGCACTCCCCCTTACAAAATCCTAACACTGCAGGGAAGAGGAAGGTGGAAAGGGCTCTGAGGAAACCATTTCCCACCAAGATGTGTCTAAGACTGTGGTTATTTCAGAGTTCTTTCTTCTAGGGGCACTCTGTACCCTGGCACTAACAGCCAGCATCTACCTGCTTGTTTACTGACAACATAGTTGCGGAGAGTTCTTAAACTGTCATTCCGTTGCTGGATTCTGGACCCTTTCCAAATTAAAACTCTGAAGGACCCAGAGCTTTTCCCATTTTCCATCTTCTCCAACTGCCTCTTAAGGCCTGGAGTGAGGCTGCCTAAGAACACCCCCGGAGGCAAAAATGCCCCACTCGACCAATAACCACAAGTTAGTGCAGGAACAGGCTGCAAACTGCAGGTCACGTTTAGGCTACTCTCTTACACACTCCGGGCGTCAAGGAACACCCCAAACATCATATTGCAGCTCCCACCCCGGGCTTTCAAAGTCCAGTCCGCGCCTCCTTCCGCTCTCTTCTATCAGTCCACGAAATAAACAAGCCTCTCGGCTTAACCTAAGCGAATAAACGTGCGAAACGATTACTTAAGTATAATTCAGACGCCGACTGGGGCCTTTTGTTTCCCCTAAGTCGAAGACGCCAGAAATTTCTTTCGGTGGGAATTTCTGGCCACACGATCCGGGTTGGCCTTATACAAAAAATCTCCCTCGCCGTCTGCTTAAAAATGGCCCTGGGAATTGATTTTTGGGGCGGTAAGGAGAATTAATAATGGTAAAAAGCCAATCCCGAAGAGGCAGCCGATTGGGGGGCTGTAAAGGAGCGGGGGGGGGCACTCCGTCTAAAGCCCAGTTCGGGCAGAAGTTCGGCTTGGGGGTTGGAGCCCGCCGAGGAGACAGCTTGGCGGCCCCGGACGCCCCAGCCGACCCGGCTTTAAGAATGACGGGGCTCCCGCTCATAGGTCGGCGCCCCTCGGCTCACAAATCCGCGAAACCTTTTTTGTTTATTTGCTTTTTTCCCTCGTTTTCTCGGTGAGGCAGAGGAGCGCTCGGGCTTGGACTGCCGCCCTGGAAATGGGGTTGGGGTGGGGAGAGTTAGAGGGTCAGCGGGCCTGCGGCTTCTCGAGCCGCCGCCGGCCCCCCCCTCCGGTTTCGGGGTGTCGGGCCCGAAGCCTAGCCGAGCCCTCCCCCCACCCCCACGCGGGGCCCCAGGGGCCGCAGGCCCCGCCCACGTGGCGGGCTGCCCAGGGTGCGGGGCCCGACGGCCACCACACAATGGAGACCAAAGCAGGCCCCGCGCGTACCCGCCGCCTCGAGCCCCCCGCGCGCGCGGGGGGCGCCGGAAGGTTCCAGAACTGGCCTGCCCAGTTGGGGGAGGGGAGGGAGCGGAGGGGGACGCCGGCCGTCGAGCTTCTCGAGCCGCGACGGGTACCTCACGTCCCTCTCTGCAGGTCCACTCAGTCGTCCCGGCCACCCCGAGAAACAAGCGGCCCCCAATTTGGGCATCCTAGCAGTCGCCGGAGCGACCGCAGTTCCACCATACTCACCCGTGGACGCCATTTTCTCTCTCCTTCCTTCTCGTTCTCTCAACGTCCGTCTCCCTCTCGCTTTCCCTCTAGGCGCCGCACTGCGCAGGCGCGAAACCTGCAACCTCGGGCGCTACCATCGGGCCAGGCCACGGGGGTGGGAAAGGGAGGGACGAACCACAGCTTTCTCGCCCTTCGCGCCCGCAACTCTAGTCCTAATCCTCTCTAAAGATCACCGGATGTGACGTGAGGGCCAAAATAGCACCGCAGGGGCGGGAGCGGCTGGCGAGCGGATCTTGGTAACAAGTCGGAGTGATTCTCCGGTCGATGCTAGGTTGTTTGGAATGGTTACTCCCGCTGGCTCTAGGGACCGTCTCTGAAGAGTCGGCCTTGGAGGGAAACGGAGGCCGGCGGGAGGGCTGGGGGAAGGGACCGGGGCCTAGAACAACTGCTGACTAATCGGCGGGCGGCGGCGGCGGAGGAGGAGGGGGTGGCGTGCCGACCGGTCAGCCCGGGTCACGCGCCCGAGGGCGAGCAGAATGGGCTCGGGGCGCTCGGGTGTCGGCGGGAGGCTAGAGTACCGACTCCCAGCCAAGGGCTCCACTCGGCCTTCTGGGGCGGGGGGTGCGCTGCGCCGTGAGTACCCCAGACACGTGGCCCGGTCCGCGGGGGAGGGGGCCAAGGCCGGTGGGCTGGATGGGAGGCTCCGAACGTAGCGCCCGGCCCGAGAGCCCCCCAGTAACGGTCGAGGTTGAGAAGACCCTTTAATCACCTCTCATCCAACAACCTTGTTTTTACAGAAGGGGAAACTGAGACCCAAGGACTTGGGGTACTTTTCCTAAAGTCACAAAGCTGAGCCCCACCCACACCCTGGGACCCCCCCCCCTCCACACACACACACACACACACACACACACACACACACACACTCTCCATCACCCGGAAGAATTGTCCCCGTCCTGTCTTACCATTCTGTCCTCCCGGCTTCCCAGTAAGGTAGGCAGAGCCTGATGCTGCACAGCCCCGTTTTATAGATAAAGAGACTGAGACCTGGAGCGTTCAGATCCCAGTTCGGCTGGTCCATGAGCAAGTCTCTCACTCTTGCTAAAGTACACGGGGTGGGGTGGGGGGATGGTTGTGAGGGTGCAGGAGAAGGCTGGCAGTGGGTGCCTTGGCTCCCCGCAAGGCTGGCACCTGGCTGACTTCTTGGATTCAACCCAGTCTCCCTAGGCAGATGCCCACGCCCAGTGAAGGGCAGGACTCACCAAATCCTTCAGCGGGACCTGGAGCAAAGCTAGTGTCTTTCTTTCAGTGAAGACACATAAAGCACGAGCTATGTGCTAGGAGCACCCTGGGGAACTTGACCATGAGTAAGAGGAGCACCCCTCCTCCCCCAGTTCAGACCACCTGCCTAGAGAAAAACAGGCCAAGCGGTGCTCACTGTATAGGGTAGGCTCCAAGATGTGGAGGGACCAGAGGAGGGGAAGGGGACCTTTGAGCTGAGCTTCAAAGGGTGAATAGGAGTTTGCTGTTAGAGAGACGAAGGGAAGGACGTCACAGGCAGAGGAGTTTTCTGTATTTTTCCTGCAGGAAACTGGCGGGTGGGTTTTGATGCCAAGGATGCCCATGACAAGGGAGCTGATGAAGCAGCCTTCTTGTCTCTGGAATTTTGCTTCCTGCCCTATAAAATCAGCTCAGTGGGAGTCCTGAGACAGGCTAGGGTACAGGAGTGAGGGGATTCCAGCAGGGCCTAGAGGACAGGCTGGATGTGAGGAGGGAGAATGGGAGAGAAAGCCTTGCCTCATGGGCAGGAAATTGGCACATTTGAGGGCTGGAGCAGCTGCTTCCATGTTCAGGCTTCCCCTTGTTGGGGACAGCCAGGATGGCTACAGTTTATCCAGCAGGAGCTGTGGGACTGCCTGAGTCCATTCCTTTTTCTCATTCTATGAGGAATGGATTTTCTTAATCCCCAATTTACAGATGAGGAAGGAGAGGCTCCAGATTTGCCCAGGGAGAGATACACAGCAGGAAGAAGTGGAGTGGATACTGAAACCTTTCTGTGAAAGGGAGGGTAGGGTCAGAGGGGCTGTGGTCGGGGCTCGAGGAAGGGGACGTCTCTGTCCAGTGCCACTGTGTGCACTCAGGGTGTGAGACTCCTGTTGCCTCTCCTCCAACCCTTCTGCTCCACCCCCTCTCTAATCTGCCTGCCCTTTGGCTGGCCTTACCCCCTCTGTCAAGGGCAGCTCAGGCCACCTGGAGCTCTAAGTCAGTGGAGGGGAGGAGGGAGGGAGGAAGGTGGCTGGTCTGTAGCCCGAGGGAAGAGGGAGGCAGAGGAAAGCTGGAGATGGCCCTGAATTTGCCCTGGGGGGGCTGCAGAAATCCAAAAAATTTTGGGAGTCCAGGGCCCCCGTTCAACTTCCCATTCCCCGTGCTTCCCACTCCAGGCTCCTTTCCAGGGCCCATCAGGGCTCAGGGACCTTTTGGCCTGGCCTCTTCCCATCCTCACACATCGGTGGGATGGCAAGATGGCTAAACACATGGTTAGGCTCTGAGGTCCTCTACGGCCAAGTTGCTGCACCCGCCTCTCCAGCCTCAGTTTTTATTTCTGTAAAATTGTGCTGTTGGTATGGTAGCCGAAAGGAAGTCAGATAAAAGCTGCGATAATAACTGTTGTTATTGTTTTCCTTTACCCCTAGCACACAGCCCCAAGACCACCTTTGATCACCTTCAGACAAGCTATGCATGCCAGAGGTCCCCCTGGCCTACTGACCCCGGCGCTGCCTCTCGCCTCCTCCGTCCTGATGCTGCTCATGAGCGGCCTGTGGCTGCTGGGAGCCGGCCCCAGCCTTGTCCTGGCCCCAGAGCTGCTGCTGGACCCTTGGCAGGGTGAGGGCCAGCCACATGGGCCTTGGAGGAGGCAGGAGACTTGCTGTAGGGCCGGAGACCAGTTGGCAGGAGCAGCATGCATCCTGCAGTTGTCAGGCAAGGACAGGACCCAGGGCCCCGGGGAAGGTCAGCCTTGGACGGGAGCATGCCCAGCTCAACTACAGCCAAGAAGGGAGGGCCGAGGACCTGGGCAGAGGGGCCAGCACAGGGGTGGGAGCCTGTGAGTAGGAATTCTTTTCAGACGGCTCCCCTTTCTGGTGGCTTTCCCTTAAAATAAACTAAGACTTTCAGTTAAGCCCCAAAACAGGAAGGAGGCACTAGAGGTTTGAGGAGTGACCCCAGCTGAACACCTGTTTCCCAAGAATGACAGCTTCCATTTACATTTGAGGAACCCAAATGATGCTCACAGAAGTGAAGTGACTTATCCATGGTTGGTTGTTCTTAAGAAGACCGAGTGTTGGGTCTGGCTTGTTCTACTTAAAGGAGCAGGGGGGCGGTCACAGTGTTTGGAAGCCCTTGGTCCCCACCACCAGTGATTAAACTACTGGCAGTGGGCAGACTTTGGTTCCCAGGGAGGGGAGGCTGGCTTAGTGGGCGGCCCTGGTGGAGGGTGTTTCCCCATCTGGCACACCTGGGCCAGCCTTGGGGGTTAGGGGCACTAACCTGGCACATAAGCCCGTTCTCTCTCCCAGCGCACCGGCTGCTGACACATGCCCTGGGCCACAAGGCCCTCCCAGGGCTGCTGCTGAGCCTGCTGCTCCTGCCCACGCTGGGCTGGCGGCAGGAGTGCCACCTGGGCACACTGCGGTTCCTGCATGCCTCCACCCTCCTCGCCCTGGCCTCCGGGCTGATGGCTGTGCTGCTGGCAGGCCTCGGGGTGTCCAGTGCAGCCGGGGGCTGTGGATACATGCCTGTCCACCTGGCCATGCTGGCGGGGCAGGGTTACCACCCTAGACGGCCCCGTGGGGCACTGCCACCATGGCTCCTGCCGTGGCTGCTGCTCGCCCTGACACCACTGCTCAGCTCCGAGCCGCCCTTCCTGCAGCTCTTCTGCGGCCTCCTGGCTGGCCTGGCCTGTATCCTTTGCCTGGGCCCAGGGCTCGTGTGGACGTGTGGGTTGTGTGGCTGGGCCCCCAGGGTGCCTGGGAAGGAATTGGCACAAGGGGTCGGGCCCCCACATTCACACACATCCCAGCAGCGTCTCCAAGTCCTCCTCTCGCCTGGCTCTGGGCTGGGGACTGGGGGCTTGTGGCCATGTAGAGGTACCAATTACAATTTAAAGGAGAGCCTGGGAGCTGAGGGGCCCAAGGAGGCACTTAATCTGGACGTCCCAGTGGAGGTGGGTCTACGCCGAGACCATGCAGAAGGAGGGGTTCAGGTGACGAGAAGTGGAAAAGGAGAGCACGGGCCTGGCAGACAGTACAGAGGGTGTAAGGACCAGGGTGAGTGTGAGCCTGCGACTTTCCTGGCACCAAAAGGGGGAACGACCTGCAGCCGGTGATGCAGGTGTGTTAAACACAGACTTTTGCTCGAAAGACGCTTAATGCCTGTCGGGGACAACAGTGCAGTCAGAGGGAACAGTGGGTGCAGGCTGACCCTGGAGTCGTTTAGGATTGGGGACACCCGGCTGAATCCTGGAGAGGGGAGCATGTCGCCCTGGCTGGGGCAGGGCCCAGGGGTGGGCCTGGTGTCACAGGCCTGAGCAGGCACACAGGCCTCAGGGGACAGCGGGCAGGGGGCGGCTGAATGGGGATGAGACAGGTTTTGGGATGAGGCACATCTGGCTCTGCCTCTCGTTGTCTGGGTAGCTTCAGGCAGGGCCCTCTTCCTCTCTGAGCCTCCGCTGCTGACGAGGGTGATGACACCTCCCTGGCAGGGCCACAGTGAGGAGACAGGAGGGAATTCCCATCAGACACTTGGCACAGGGCCTGGCATGTGGCGCGGGCTCACCCCTGGCTGGATGTGGTTTTCCTTGACCGGCCGCCCTGCCCTGGGCAGACAGACGCGGCTGGGGCCTTCTGGTGGCTAGAGATCTCCGAGCAGCGGCTGCAGGCACTGCAGGAGGGTGTCCTGTGCAGGGCCCTGGCGGGGTGCTGGCCACTCCAGCTCCTTCCCACCCCAGGCAGCCAGGCTGAGCTGCCTGTTACCCATCCTGCCGGAGTGAGGTGAGGGTGATGCCGAGGACACTGGCCCCGGTGGTGGAAGCCATGCCGGTGGCTGGCAGTCAGGCCTTCTTCTGCTTCTGCCCCTCCAGGCCACCCACCCCTGGACCTCCTTACATGGCCTCCCCTAGCCTCTGGCCCCTCAGCGAAGGCTCAGCCCCGCTCCCGCCAGGCGTGGGGCCTGTGCAGCCGCTCTGGGAGGGCTCCTCAGAGGTGGGACTGGCCTGGTCTGGGCCCAGCTTCCCCCCAGGGACCCCGCTGTGGGCAGCCCTGGACGAGCAGATACTGCAGAAGGGGATCCAGGCCTCGCTCCTTGAGGGGCCAGTCCAGGGTCCCGAGAGCCCACTCCGGCTGCCTAAGTCCTCTGTCTCCTCCCTGCGGTAAGGTGGGGTAAGTAGGGGTGGGGTCCCCTGGTGTGGGGGCTGGAGGCGGCCCTGACACTCCCTCCCTGTCCCCTCTTCCCACAGGCTGCAGCAACTGGAGCGCATGGGCTTCCCCACGGAGCAGGCGGTGGTGGCCCTGGCAGCCACGGGCCGTGTGGAGGGTGCCGTGTCACTGCTGGTTGGTGGGGAGGTGGGCACCGAGGCACTGGTGACTCAGGGGAGGGGTGGGCTCACCCACCCTGAGGGTCCTGGGCCCCCCTAGCACAGGCAGACTCTCAGGTGAGAAGAAGCCTGGCCTGTGGGTGGGAAGTCGGAGCCCAGGCCCGTCTGCTGAGAGTCAGGGTGGGTTCAGGGGCGGCCCCCCAGCATCCTGCCCTGGTACTGTTTAGAATAAAAACCAGTTCACTTTTCAACCTGGACCTCCTTGGAGGCAGCAGTTGTGTCTGACTCTTCTACGTTAGCATCAGGGGGATGAATGAATGAATGAAAGAATGAACGAGCAGTGAACGAACAGCCGACTGCAGGAGAGCAGCTCCCTGATGTCCAGAGACGCAGTGTTACCGAGCTTCCGCCTCAGGGTTTTTGTTGGGCTGGACCCTCTGCCAAGGCGCATTTGTCATCTGTTTCCCAGCTAATTTCTACCCATCCTCAGGTCTTGGCCTACACGGAGACCTTCCTCCAGGAAGCCTTCCCTGATTCGCCAGGAACAGCATGCCGTCACTGCCCACAGCCCCCTGTGTCCCTGCTGGACAAGGGCCAGTTCAGTCCGTGTCCTCAGGCCTGGCCCAGGGCAGGCTCTGAGGCCGGTGGCTGGGCCCTGCGGGGCCCCCGGGGGCAGGAAGCAATGTGGGCGTGCTGTGGGGGAGAAGCTTCCTCAGCTTTGAAGAAGCAGCTCCTCCCTCCTGGCCCCTCTCAGTCCTTGCCCCCTCCCAGGGAGGGGAGGTGTAGCCAGAGCCTAGAGGGCAGAGGGTGGGGCATGGGTGTGAGTCGCCGATGGGAACTCTGCAAGGCAGAGGGGCCGGGAAGCTGGACTTTGAGGAGCAGTACAGGGGGCTGTAGGTCCCGGAGCGGCCTGTGCTCTGGTCACCCGTGAGGCTGTACCCCAGGCCAGGGCCAGAGTGGAGGGGCCGCAGAGACCGACCCTGCCGTTGGTCACCAGCCAGGGGCCAGAAACAGACTGGGAAACCTGAGGACTACACCATCAGTCTCATTTTACAGGTGAGGAAACAGGCTCAGAGAAGGGAAGCTGCCCCGAGGTCTGGTAGCTCCTGCTGGACACCTGGCCAGGGGGTGGGGATGGCCTGACCCTCTGTTCTGCTCACCTACCCCCATTCCCCAGCTGCCCAGGTGATGGCCAGGGGAGCCCTGGCCTCACAGTCGTGCTTTGCAGGTGGACAGTGAAGGCCACTGAGAAGAGAGGCTGCTGGCCCTGCCCGGCTGCCCCTCATCTAAGCACACACTGAGACCAGGCCGGTGGGCAATGAGGCTGGGGGCCTTTATTGGCTGATACACATCTACCTCCTGGTGTCTGTCACAAGCCGTTGTGGGAGCAGGTGGCCCCTCCCTCTCCATGCCCCCTCCGCCTGGGACATGAGAAGGACTGAGGGTTCAGGGGTCAGAACTGAGACAAGGAGCCCTGAATGTCCAGTCAGATCAGGTAGCTTGACCTCAGGGCCAGGAACCCAGCACCAGAAAACAAGGAGACAAGGGATACAGGTGGGCCCCCCAGGTTTGGCTGGGGAGTGGGGAGGTGAGACTGCCCGCTCTCATCATCCCTGGGTGTGCTGAGGGCCGGGCAGAGCCCCAGCTTCCAACTCCCTCTGTTGCTTGGGGCCTGGATGGCCGGGCAGTTGATGAGAAGACAGAAGCTCCGAACTTGCCGCCCCTCCCCACAGGCCTGCATCACCCCATTTCACAGAGGGAAACTGAGGCCCAGGGCCCTGAGCAAGGCCTCACCTCTTGCCTGGACCACAGCTCCTTCTCAGGCTCCAGTCCCTGCTCAGCCTCATAGGAGGCAGATGCGCACGGGGTGCCAGGACCAAGACATGCCCACCCCAAAGGCCTAGGTGGCAGAAGGGACCCTGAGGATATTAATAAATACGGATGGCGGACCTTGGAGGCAGCTGGCCAAGTCCAGGCTGGGAAGGGAAGCCTGGCCTGGCCCTCCCCAAGGGGCCACCACCACACTCAGTCTCTCTCGTTTCGGCTCCTGTGGGCCACGATCCGGTAGCTGGTGGCGTGTCCTCCCCTCTTGCCCCGCAGGAGGCTGGGGGTGCCCGTGCCGGCAGGGTCTGCCCCTGACCCCTCTGGTTCTGTGGGAGGGAAGGAAAGAGGCCGGGTTAGTGATGTCTGTGTGAGGTGCCCACCTTCCCTTGGCCCTCTGGGGGGTGGGGGGTGGGGCTCTCTGCCCGAGTCTGAGAGGCAGAGGTGTGTGAAAAGAAGGAGGTCTGCAAAGCTGGTTAGTGCCCCTACCCCCAGGAGTTATTAGCCCCTAACCCAGCTAGAACACTCAGGGCCTCTATTTGATTTTCTCTGTCAAGTGGGGATCAATGAACCCACCATGTTTCTGAAATGCTTAGCATGTAGTAGATGCTCCATAAACAGTATAGCTCTTTTTTTTGTTAACATATCTTGGAGCAGAGGTGTGCCCTGAATCATTCCCATTTCAGAGCTGGGTAAACTAAGGCCAGGCATCAGCCTCACTCTTCCTCTCTCCTCAGGTTAGGCCACCTGTAGTGGGGAAGGGTTTAGGAAGGCCAGGCTCTGCCACTGACCTACTGTGTGGCTTTGGACCTCTGTCAGGGCCTCAGTTGTCTCATCTCTAAAACCAGGGGGACAGTTCCAGATACAGAGGCCCTGGCCAACTCCAGTAATTACTGAAGTCAGTTCCGATTTGGCTATGGTGAGATTATGCCCCAACCTGCAAATAAGCTGGCCCCCAAGAGTAAAACCGGATAATTGGCATTCTTCCCACCTGGAAAACTACTCAACCTTCAAAACGCAGATCAGGACCTACCTCTTCCAGGAAGCCTTATGTAACTATCACCTCAGTCCCTCTCAAAGTTAAATGAGGGGTTAGGCAGCTCGGAAGGATGGGTTGTTTTTCCAGGGGGAGGGCCCCAGGATGGAGGACTTGGCTGAGCCTTCGAAACCCTGTTCACAGGAGAGACACTTTGACTCTGGTGAGCACCAGCTTCCCACTGAAGGCAATGCCAGGGAGGGAGCTATACCCTCATACTCATAACTGTCTAGCGCTCTGACCCTGTGTCCCATGCACCTCTGGGCTGAGATTTGGGGCCCTTGGGGCAGACAGGTATCTGCAATCACAGTCAAGGAACATTTCATGCCCTAAAACAGGGAGCATAGGAGGAGGGTAGCTCAAAGCTCAGGTTCCAACATCAGCTCAGGCCAAGTCCTGGCCCCACCATGTCCCAGTTATGTGGCCTTGGGCAAGTCCCAGAACCTTTAAGCCTCATCTGGAATGTGGGGATGACACTCCTGTTGTCACACCCTTGCAGAGTGTTCAATGTGACCAAGAGTGAAAAGTGGTTTTCACAGTAAATGTTGGATTATTATGGTCACTAGGTTGGTGTGTTTTCGACCCAGGGCTCCTGCAGGTCTGGTCACTGTGAGTCAGTCATGAGATGCTGTTCTGACATGATCAAATTCAGGGCCTTGGTTTCCCCCGGGCCCCACTCAGTGCCTAGCAAAGCAGAGGGGTCAGGGAACCTTTGCCGATGGAGCCCAAAGAGCTGGCGCTTTAGAGGCCTGACCTAGGGCGGACCCCTGGCCTCACCACTACTATCCCTATGTCCCGGGGGAGTCACACGAGCCCTCTGAACCTGTGTTTCTTCATCTGTGAAGTGGGCACAGTATCGCCCACCTAGAAAGCTTGTTGCAAGGACTGGAGATGATGGATGTAAATTTCCCGGCCCAGGTAGACTGGATGTGTGACAGCTGTTACTATTATCATCATTATTGATTATAATCTAAACATGAGCCCCATCGGGGTCTTTTGTTAGCACCTGCTGTGTATGATGGGCCAATGGGGAAGGCTCCATCTCCTCTACTCCCCTCCTCCTGGCCACACTGCCAGGTGCCTGGCACTTCCTCCCTGGGCTGCTGGAGACAGAGCCGGCTGAGGGGGGCAGAGCACAGATCCAAGGCCACAGTGTGTCCCTTCTGGCTCCCCTCCCAATCCTCCTGAGAGGGGAATCGGGGGACACCTGACAAGGAGCTGAGCGCCTGGGATTTGGTCCTTGGTCCTTCCTCTGGGAGAGGGGAGGAGGTCTGGGAGATGGTCTGAGTTTTCAGAAGTTGGGGAAGCCCTGGGGCATGGCGAGAGCAGCTTTGGAAGCAGAACCCACACACCTTCCCACCTCTAGGCCTCTGTCCCCACGGGGGCTGCCCTCCCACCTCTTCCTCCTGGCACACTTGTAGGGACCTTCCATGACTAATGCAAGGGTCCCATCTTCCAGGAAGGCTTCTCCTCACACACATCCTTTGGTGCTCCTGTACCCAATGGCCCTCATCTCTATAGATGCTGAGGATTGCCCACCACCCGATGGGCAGCTCCCCAAGGCGGGTACCCTGAGATCTGCCTCAGACCCAGCCTGCAGTAGGTGTGCCCTACAGTTTTGCCAAATGAAGGCGGCTTGGCTCTAACCTTGGCTCTCCTTCCTGCTGGGGGCCTCAATTTCCCCATCTGTAAAATAGATGGGAGGTTGGACATGATGTCTGAGGCTGTGTGCACTGATGCGCTAGGACTGGGCTGAGAGATGGGGCAGCTGGGAGAAGGGCTGGGGCCTCTTCACGGGTAGATGAGGAACAGGGTGGCCAATCCCTGACTCTCTCCAGGGCCAGCCACAGGCTCCAGTTTAATGTGGAGAGACCTCCTTAGGACCACTGTGACAGCCAGGTGGTGTCTAACCTCCTTCCGTGCCTCCCTGACCTACTTTCGAGGACCTTCTCAAATGGGACCCTGCCAGATCTTCTAGCCTCTGTTCTCACCCTCAGCAACCTCACGGAACTGTCCCTCTAGGTTCTCTCTGGTCTCCTGGCTTTTGTCCATGCTGTTCCTCTGCCTGTTCACTTGCCCCCGATCGTTGCCTTTCAGGTCTCCACTTAGACGCCTCCTCCTCCAGGAAGCCCTCCTGAGATGCCCTCTGCCACCCCCCAGCCTGCATCAGGAGCACTTGTGGGCTTTGGTGGCCACCTGTATTCACTCCACTGTGGTATTCCTCACCCTAGGTTTAACGCCCAGTTCCAGGGCTTCCCCCCAGCACCCTAAGCTCCATGACAGCAGGACCCTGTCTGTCTTATCTGTTGGAGACTGTGCCAGCGAGGTACCTGGCACAGAGCAGGTGCTCATTCACTCAAGAACTAGTTACCAGAACCTCCTCTGTGCCAGACACCGTCTGCTGGCCGGATGGAAGGGCCGAAGAGTGGCTGTCTGCTAGTGTGGATCCAGTATTGGGAGGTGCCTTCTGTGTCCCCAGGCCCTTCCCAGGCCCTTCCTGGCAGGGGCTGCCCCTGCCTGCCCACCCTGCCGTTACCTGGCCAGATGATGGCTTCCAGCAGGGTGACCCGTCTGGCCAGGAGCTCCAGCTGAGCCTGCTGCTGCAGGAAGCTCTGTAAGCTAGGAGCCTGATGGGAGATCGAGAAGAGCAGACGGTGCGTGTCCGGCCTCCAGGGGCTGGGCTGGGCACCGAGGGTGGGGGGTGGGGCCAGTTTCCGCTGGCTTCCGGGCAGGAGCCTGGGCGTGAGTCTCTGTTGGGAACTTGGCTGCTCCTTCTAAGTGGGGACGGGACTCGCTTGGCTCCTCAAGTGACCAGATAGGTGGAGAACTAGTGGGTGAATGCCTGGGGGAGGGTCTCTCAGGCCACTAAAGGGGGACCCTGGGGCCAGGATGGCCTGCCCAGTGAAAGCCTCTGGGGTCAGAACTGGTGGGCGGTACATTACCCAGAGTCCCCTGGGACCTGAGCCTGGCTCTGTCACCCACAGTCCCCTGCACTTCTGGAGTCTAGCCCCATGACCTGTTGTCCTGTGGGCCTGCAGACTGGCTCTGTTCCCCACAATTTCTCTTGAGCTGAGGCCTGACTGGGGTCTGGATTCATTACCCATAATCCTCCTGGGGGCCTGGGCTCTGACGTTATTACCCACAACCCCCTGCACTGTTGCAGTCTGGCTCTGTTACCCACAATCCCCTGCAGCTCTGGAGTTTGGCTCCATTGCCCATAATTCCTTTCAGACTCGAAATCTGTCACCTCTGGTTCCCCTGCAGGCCTGGAAACCACATTACCCACAATGTCTGGAGCCCCAGGTCTTACCACAGGGGTGGGGGCCTGGGTTTCTAGGGCCACCCCCTTCACCTGTGGACAAGGGACCAGTCATTGAGAGATGGGTGGTCTTGACCTTTCAGGTTCCCACCTGGAGAAGGGCAGGTACCTTATCCAGCCTCTTGACTGGACCCAGGCAGCTCCACCCTGGAGGGCCTGGGGAAGCCTGGCAGGCGGGGGCTGGGCTGTCTGTCCGTCTGTCTGTCTCTACTCACCATAGAGCCCAATCATTGTTTCCAAGATTAAAACCCTCTCAGCTAAAATCTTCAAAGCCTCGCGTAGTTGGTGCAACCCCTCCCCCTGTGGAGGAAAGAGACAGATGCAGCCGTGAAGGGGGCAGGGGAGGGGGCCCTGCAAAGCTTGTTGGAGGCCCATGCCCCACCCTGGACATGCACCTGCAGCTCCACACCACCTGCCACAGCCCAGGGCCCACGGACAGCCGGGACAAGACCAGGAGAGGATGGGAGGGGGACAAGGCAGGCGGAAGCAACCTCCTCAGTAGGATCCCACCCAGCTGGCTGCTCTTTCCTCACACCACTGCAAATCCTGCTGCACTGGGGGCGGGGAGAGGCCAGTCTGCAGGGGCGGCACTGCTGTCCCAGAGCCTGCCACAGAACCTGCCCAGAGGTTGCCACAGAGCCCCGGCCCCTCCTCCATCTCTGTTGCCTGAAACCAGTTGTTCTCACATCATCTGCATGATTCCTGCCACATCCCTGGGCCACCTGTACTCTTCTTTACTTAACAGTCTTTAAACTGACTCAGTTTTGCCTTAAATACTGTATTTGTCTCACCCTAATTAACTCCATTGGTGGGATCAGGCTACTTACCGATGTCCTTCCCTCGCCTTCACTTCTTCCCAGTGTCTGTCTGTCTGTCCTTTCCTCCCCCAGCATAGGGTCCATGGTCTTGCCAAAACTCCACACTCCCTCACTCCTTCCTCTTTCCGAGTCCAGACTAAAGCTATTTCCGGAATGTAGATATCGTAATTCTGACAGAGCACCGGGACGGCAACAGAACTATTCCAGCCCTGACACATCTGGGAGTCTCTCTTAGAGTGCTTTACTTAGTACAGATTAAATGAAGGGATGAGGTATAATATGCATCTTGGTACAATTACTACCTTCAAGGAAGCTGTTCCCACAAAAACATCTAACAATCAAGAGTCCTGCCAACATGTCTGTTCTGAGCAAGCCCACTGTGGCCATGCTGAGACTGTCCCTTATGACCTGGCTGTCCTGTCCACATCACATGGATGGGGCCACTGACTGGCCATTGGGCCTGGGGGTCACCGGGTCACACTAAAGTAATCTCTCTTCAAGTATTACACCCATCTAAACATGGATGACCTTCAAAAATTACATTAAGCCACTGCCAGCATCAACAATGGGACAAGCTGATGTCATGAGCCTCCTGATGAGATGCAATAAGAGGGCACTACATCCCCAGTTAGTGCACCTGCCAAGGGTATTTAACCTGCATCTCATCACGAGGGAACAGTCAGACAAATCTAGACAGTGGGACAGTCACAAAATGACAAAGTCAAGAGAAAGAAGAAAAGGGCAGGGGGCCTATTTTAGATTAAAAGAACCTAGAGACGTGACAACCAAATGCAACACATGAATCTTGATTGATCTTGTTTTCTTTTTTTTTTTAAACCAGCTACAAAAGGCATTTTGGGGACAATGGGTAAAATTTATATATAAGCTGTATATTAAGTGGCATCATTTCACTGAATTAATGTCAGCTTTCTCAGGTGTGACAGTGTTACTGTGGCTCTTTGGGAGAATGTCCATATTCTTTCAAGACACATGCTGATGTGTTAGGGGAGATGTGGATGAGATCTGCAACTTACTTTCAAATGGATTAGAAAAAAAAAGATCTATAGGGCTTCCCTGGTGGCGCAGTGGTTGAGAATCTGCCTGCCAATGCAGGGGACACGGGTTCAAGCCCTGGTCTGGGAAGATCCCACATGCCGCGGAGCAACTCGGCCCGTGAGCCACAATTACTGAGCCTGCGCATCTGGAGCCTGTGCTCCGCAACAAGAGAGGCCGCGACAGTGAGAGGCCCGCGCACCGCGATGAAGAGTGGCCCCCGCTTGCCGCAACTGGAGAAAGCCCTCGCACAGAAACGAAGACCCAACACAGCCATAAATAAATAAATAAATAAATTAATTAATTAATTAAGGAAAAAAAAGATCTATAGATATATAAAGAGCGAAAGAACAAAAGCAGCAAAATACTAATAATCGGTCAGTCTAGAAGAAGGGTACAAGGATAGTCATTGTACCAAATTTTCTATGTATTTGAAAATTTTCAAAGTAAAAATATGGGGGAAAATGCCAAAAAAATATTCTGGGTGGGTGGCCTGCTGTTTGCACCGATGACGTCCCAGTGCCCTCCAATCCTGGCCTGAGTGTCCAGGGCCTGTTGGACACCCCCACTCAGCTGTCACGTAGACATTCCCCATTCTCCACGGAGAAAACTCAGCAGGCCAGCTTCTCCTGGCTCTCTTCTCTCTTTTACTATTGTAAACGTCTCCCTTAACTTCTCGCTCCCCTCTCCACAGCCAGACAAGCACCCAAGTGTCTCTCAGCTCCACTGACATCTGTCCCTCTTCACTGTCCCCCTTCCAGTTCCGGCCCCCACAGCCTCTTGCCAGGGTGACCAGGACAGCCTCCTGTCTAGTCTCTCTTTCTGCTCCCTTCTCCCATCCTTTCTCCACATGGCAATCAGAGGGATCTTTTGCAAACAAAAATCTGACCATGTCACTTCCCTACTTATAAATATTTCAATGACTCCCCACTGCCCATAGAACAAAGTTCAAATTCCTCAGCATGGCCTCTTAAGTCCTAAAAGCCTCTATGACCTCTGTCTCACTCCTTGCCTGTCACACTCTGTCACTCCAAGTATTTGCAGCTCCTCAAACACCCTGGGCCCCAGGGTGCCCCAGGGCCTTTGCACGTGATGTTTCCTCTCCTCTGCGTGAACACCCTTTGCCAGGCTTCAGCCTGGGTCTCCTTATCCAAGAAGATGCTAAATCCACCCCTCCACAATCATAGCTGAGCTCCCCCTGTCCTGTCACTGCTGGTTACTGGTCTGTTTCCCCCCACCCCACTGTGACCACCCTGAGGATGGGAACTGTGTCCAAATCACATCTATGTCCACAGTGCCCAGCCTGGGGCCTGGCACCCACCAAGGAGGCGCTTGGGGAAAGTTAGCTGGCTCCCTCAGTCCTGGGAGCTGAAAAGCCTGGGCTTCAGTTCAAGCTCTGCCAACAATTCACTCTGTGGAGCTGGGCCTCAGTTTTTCCTGTTTGAATAAGGGGTATGAGCTTTGGTCTAGATGGGCCAGCTGAGCGCCATCACTCCCAGGCAGTGCCTGCAGTGCATCCTCATGACCACTGGGTGTCAATGCTGAGCCACAGCCAGGTCAGTGGCTCCAAAAGCTTCACTAAGTGGGGGTTGGTAGGTGGAGTGTGTATAGGAGCCCTCAGGCCTCTTCCCCACACAGACCTCATCCCCACCTGCCCCCAACAGAGCTGGTCCCCCAGCCCCCAAAGCCTCATGCAATCCCCAGCCCAGCGGGTCCCCTCCCAGGCAGGCGGCAAGCAGGGGCAGAAGTGCAGGTGGGTGAGGGGAAAGCAGGTGGATGGGCAGGGGCCCTGCTACCTCTTGGGGGGGGGCCCTCCCACAGGTGGTCCTGAGTTTGAAGTCTGTTCTGGGAGAGTTCAGGCATCTGTTCTCCTGTTGGGACCCCCATATAGGGATGGGGCTGCCCAGCCTAATTCAGCCTTCATCCCACCTCTCCCACCTCCTCTGGGCTGGGTGAAAAATGTGTTTCCAAACGAAAGGTCTCTGGGAGAGGTCAGTGAAGGGGCCTAGAGGAGGCAGAGGGCTGGGATCACATAGGTCTAGCTGACCCCCAGCCCAGCTCACGCCCAAGCAGGCAGTATGCTTAAGAGGCTCTGGAGCCACTAGGGGGTAGAGGGTGGGTAAGGGAGTGGGGTGGCAGTGAGGGGCTGGGAGAGGCTTGCCAGAGAGGTAGCAGGACCCCAGAAGTCATGGAAAGACATGGGGGAGGGCTCGTGCAGGGTGGGGGGCTCCCACGGCTGTATCCATCACTGACCCCACAATCAGGAGCAGAGAGGGCAGGGCAGGCGCTGGGTGCTTCCCATGTCTTCATTAACTAATGCATGCCAGGAAGTAGGGCGTCCCAGCCAGACTGAACCAGGGAGAGGGGTGGAGGAGGGAGGGAGGCACAATACCAGCCTCCAAAAGAACTCCCCAGTTGCCTCTCCTGTCTGCCCCCATCCCATCCAGTTTTCCAAATGTCTCCTATGTCAGTGATGGTTTCCAGGTCCCTGCACCACGGGACTTTTAGTCCTCCCCCCATGTCTCCTGGGTGGGTGATTTCTAGGCCCTGAAATTCATTCACTGCAAGTTTCTCTCGTGATTGTGAAGGTTCTAGGATCCCACATGTGGTTTCTAGGTCCCCTTTCCCATTTATTCTATGTCTGCTGTGTATGTGACAGTTTCTAGGCCTCCCTTCCCAGTCTTCATGGGCTTCCTTTGTGTACAGTGGTTTCTAGATCCCCCATCTCATTTTCCATGGTTCTCTGGTGCGTATGGTAGTTTCTAGGCCTCTCCTCCCACTCCTCATGGGTCTCCTGTGTATGTGATGGTGTCTGGGACCTCATGTTAATTATAGGTCTTTTGGGTACAATGGATCTAGGTCCCCTGACCTCATTTACCATGTACAATGTGTCCATGGTGGTTTCCAGGTCTCCCTTCCTGTGATTCACGGATTCCTATGTGTATGGTGGTGTCTAGTGCCCTGTCCCTTTTACCGAAGCGCTCCTGTGTACCTCAGCGTTTCTACACCTCCCTTCCTCTGCTTCATGGCTCTCCTAAGGCCTCCTGTCCCATTCTTCTGTGTGGATATTGTTTTCATGCTTCCCTTTCTTTTGCAGACAGGGGAGCAGAAGCCAAAGCCCTTGCTGGGAGGGGGCTATGGAGGCAGGGGATGCAGTCTGGACTGGGTCAGCCCAAACTGCCCAGGAGGAACTGGCAGGGTCACCCTGGCCTGGAAAGGCCACAGAGGGAAGGCAGAGATAGGGATAAAGACAGAGACAGAGAATGTAGGGTCTGCTGATAAGGCTGGCCCTGCCCACTGGGGAGGGACAGGGTGGGGGAGGACGCTGGGGCTGAGAACTGGCAAGGCTCCCCACTTGGAGACCAGGTTGCAAAGGGGATTTGGATGGGGTGCCCCCACCCCCAAATAATCTCCTGAGTGTCCAGGGCGGGGGGACAGCGGGAGGTCAGTGCTGGGCTAGAGCTTACCCAGTGGCTCTTCTCACCAGGGTCTCCTTTGGGGCCAGGTTCTCCCTGCAAGGAGAGAGAGGTAGGAACAGTGAGAGAGGCGAGGAGGGAGAGAGGAAGAGAGGCTGAGCAAGGATGAGACACAGAGTAGCTCGTTTGGGCGAGATAAAAATGCAAAAAAACAACTGTTTGAAGGCAATGGAAAGTGATAAAGAGCAGCCAGTAACTGAAGGATATCTGACCTTAGAAAGAAGGGAACCGCACTGGGTAACATCAGTATATTTATGGCTTTTCCTCTGAGGGCTCATCCCAGCCTCCTCTGCCTGGCAAACAGCTCAAGCAGGAAGCTTTAGTCTTATTGGCCTGAGGAATCAGAGGTTGGGGTCAAGACTGCCAAAGAAGGAGGAAATTGAGGGGAAATGCTGGAAAGCAGGGAGCCACAGTAAGGGAGCAAAATCTGTATAAATACTCCACTCTAATCCTTGGATAGTCCGTGACCTGCCCATCCTAAAGTCACAAAGCTGAGTTGGAGCCACACCGTAGAGCAAAACTCAACACTCTTCAGAGGAAGACTGTCTTCACTATATTGTCTATATTGTTCAGGATGCAATACAAAATTATTAGACATGTGAAGAAATGGAAAAATGTGACCCATATGCAAGAGAAAAATCAGTCAGTAGAAACAGATCCATAGCCAACCCAGGTACTGGAATTACCAAACATGGAGATTAAAATATCTGTGACAACTATGTTAAAGGATATAGTGGAGGGACTTCCCTGGTGGTCCAGTGGTAAAGAATCCACCTTCCAATGCAGGGGATGTGGGGCAACTAAACCTGCATGCCACAACTACTGAGCTCACGTTCCTCAACTAGAGAGCCTGCGTGCTGCAAACCACAGAGCCCATGCACCCCAGAGGCAGCATGCCACAACTAGAGAAGAGAAAACCTGCACGCCACAACTAGAGAGAATCGTGCGCGCCGCAGTTAAGAGCCCGCGTGCCGCAACAAAAGATCCCGCATGCCTCAGTGAAGATCCCGCCTGCCACAACTAAGACCCAACGCAGCCAAAAATAAAAAAATTAAAAAAAAAAAAGAATCTAGTGGAATTGATACAATGGGTGATGAGATGGGGAATTTCAGGAGGGATGCAAAAATTATGAAAAAAGAATCAAATGGAAATCCTGGAAATGAAAATGATAATACTTGAAATAAAAAATTCATTAGCTGGGATTAACTGAAGATGTGCCATAACAGAAGAAAGAATCAATTAACTTGACGACAGGTCAATGCAATAATTCTAAGTGAAGCACAGAGAGAAGAAAGATTTTTTAAAAAATTAACAGAGCCTCAGACTTCCCTGGTGGCGCAGTGGTTAAGAATCCGCCTGCCAATGCAGGGGACACGGGTTCGAGCCCTGGTCCGGGAAGATCCCATATGCTGCGGAGCAACTAAGCCCGTGCGCCACAACTACCGAGCCCGCGCTCTAGAGCCCGCGAGCCACAACTACTGAGGCTGCGTGCCACAAATACTGAAGCCCACGCACCTAGAGCCCGTCCTCTGCAACAAGAGAAGCCACAGCAATGAGAAGCCCGTGCACCGCAACAAATAGTAGCTCCCACTCGCCACATCTAGAGAAAAGCCCGCGCGCAGCAACAAAGACCCAATGCAGCCAAAAATAAAATAAAGTAAATTAATTTTTTAACAAAAGTGGGAGTAGCTATATTAATTTCAGACAGAGCACACTTCAGAGCAAGGAAAGTTATCACGGATATAGAGGGGTCAGCACTCCATGAAGGCATAACAATCTTTAATGTGTATGCACTTTACAACAGAGCATCAAAATATGTGAGGCCAAAACCGATAGAACTGCAAAGAGAAATAGATGAATCCGCCAATGCCATTAATCAACCAGATAAAATTGACATCTATAGACCACTTCATCCAACAATAGCAGATTACACATTCTTCTCAAGCTCACATGGAACATTCACCAAGATAGACCACATTCTGGCCCATAAAATATATCTCAACAAATTAAAAAGAATAAAAATCATACAATGTATGCTCTTAGACCACAATGGAGTTAAACTAGAAATCCCTAACAAAAACATAACTGGAGGGAATTCCCTGGCGGTCCAGTGGTTAGGACTCCAAGCTTCCATTGCAGGGGGCATGGGTTCGATCCCGGGTTGGGGAATTAAGATCCCACAAGCCGCGAGGCACAGCCCCCCTCACAAAAAAAGATAACCGGAAACTCCCCCAATACTTGGAGATTAAACAAAAGACTTCTAAATAACACATGGGCCAAAGAACAAATCTCAAGAGAAATTTTAAAATACTTTGAACTACATGAAAATAAAAATGCAACTTAGCAAAATTTGTGGGAGATAGTGAAAGCAGTGCTTAGAGGGAAACTTAGTATAAATCTACACTAGTCAAGACAGTGTGGTATTGGCTAAAGAACAGTCAAATAGATTAATGGAACAGAATAGAGAGCCCAGAAATAGACCCACATAAATATAGTTGACTGATCTTTGACAAAGGAGCAAAGGCAATACAATGGAGCAAAGGTAGTCTTTTCCACAAATGATGCTGGAACAACTGGACATCTAAATGCAAAATCATGAATCTAAACACAGACCTCATATTCTTCACAAAAATTAACTCAAAATATATCACAGACCTAAATGTAAAATGCAAAACTATAAAATTCATAGAAGATAACATAGGAGAAAACCTTGATGACCTTGGGTTTGATGATGACTTTTTAGATACAACTCCAGAAGCACAATCCATGAAAGAAATCATTGATAAGCTGGACTTCATTAAAATTACAAACTTCTGCTCTGCAAAAGTGAATGTCAAGAGAATTAGAAGACAAGTTATAGACTCGGAGAAAATATTTGCAAAAGATACATCTGATAAAGGTGTACAAAGGTGTATCTCTGTATATGCAAAATATACAAAGAACTCTTAAAATTCAACAAGAAGAAAACAAACAACCCAATTTAAAAAGCTTTTGCACAGGAAAGGAAACCATCAACAAAATGAAAAGGCAACCTATGAAATCGGAGAAGATATTTGCAAGCCACATGTCCAATAAGGAGTTAATATCCAAAATATATAAGGAAGTTATACAACTCAATAGCAAAACCCCCAAATAAGCCAATTAAAAAATGGGCTAAGGACCTGAATAGACATTTTTGCAAAGAAGATATACAAATGGCCAATAGGTATGTGAAAAGATGCTCAACATCACTAGTCATCAGGAATATGCAAATCAAAACCACAACTTGAGCTATCACTTCATACCTGTTAGGATGTCTGTTATCAAAAAGATGAGAGATAACAAATGCTGGTGAGAATGTGGAAAAAGGGGAACACTTGTATACTGCTGGTGGAAATGTAAACTGGTACAGCCATTATGGAAAACAGTATGGAGATTCCTCAAGAAATTAAAAATAGAACTACTGTATGATCCAGCAATCCCACTTCTGGTTATCTATCCAAAGGAAAGGAAATCACTGTCTTGCAGACGTATGTTCATTGCAGCATTATTCATGATAGCCAAGATATGGAAAGAACCTGTGTCCATTGATTGATGAACAGATAAATACTATGTGGGTTACACACACACACACACAGGAATATTATTCAGCCTTAAAAAAGAAGAAAATCCTGCCATTTGTGACCACATGGATGAATCTGAAGGGCATTATGCTAAGTGAAACAAGCCAGACAGAGAAAGACAACTACCGTGTGGTATCACTTATATGTGGAATGCGAAAAAAAAAGAAAAGAAAAGAAAAGTTGAACTCAGAGAAACAGTAGAACAGTGGTTGCCAGGGACTGGATTGTGGGGAGGGAAGGAATGGAGAAAGGTTGGTAAAAGGGTACAAACTTTCAGTTATAAGATGACTAAGTTCTTTTTTTTTTTCTTTTGGCTGCATCGTGCAGCTTGAGGGATCTTAGTTCCCTGACCAGGGATTGAACCCAGGGCAGTGAAAGTGCCAAGTCCTAACCACTAGACTGCCAGGGAACTCCCAGATGACTAAGTTCTAATCTAAGGATCTAAGATATAGTATGGTGACCATAGTTTCTTACAAAAACTTCCAAAAAAGTTTATAAAACTAAACATACTCTTACCATATGATCCAGCAATTGCACTCATTGGTATTTAACCAAATTAATTGAAAAGTTATGTCCACACAAAGACCTACACTTGGATGTTTATAGCAGCTTTATTCACTATTGCCAAAACTTGGAAGCAACCAAGATGTCCTTCAGTAGGTGAATGGATAAATGAACTGTGGTACATACAATGGAATATTATTCAAACCAAAAAAAAAAAAAAAGGGCTATCAAGCCATGAAGAGACACGCTGGAACCTTAAATGTGTATTACTAAGTGAAAAAAGCCAATCTGAAAAGGCTACATACTGTATTATTCCAGCTATATGACATTCTGGAAAAAGCAAAAATGTGGAGACAGTTAAAAGATCAGGGGTTAGAAGGGAGAGAGGGATGAATAAGCAGAGCACAGAGGATTTTGAGGGCAGTGAAATATTCTATATGATCCTACAATGGTGTATACATGTCATTATACATCTATTAATACCCATAGAATGTACAACACCAAGAATGAATCCTAATGTAAACTATGGACTTTGGGTGATAATGACATGACAATGTGGGTTCATCAATTGTATCAAATGCACCACTGTGATGTAAGATGTCGATGGTGGGGTAGGCTATCCACGTGTGGGGACAGGGAGTATATGAGAATTCTCTGTACTTTCTACTCAATTTTGCTGTGAACTCAAAAAATGCTGTAAAAAAGAATTTTATTCATTAAACAAAACAACCAACGAAAAACACAACCCAGCAACCTTACAGATCCGGGAATCTCAGCCAACCCGAAGCAGGATAAACACAAAGAAAATCACAGCCAACCACATCATGATCAATCTGATGAAAACCAAGGGTAAAGAGAAAGTCTTAAATGCCAAAGGAAAAAAAGACATATTACGTACAGGGGAAAAACAATAAGAATGACAGTCAGTTTCTCATGAGAAATTGTAATTGTCTACGTAAGCCAGAGGACCACGGAACAATATCTTTAAAGTAATAAAGGGGGATAAAACTGCCAACCTATCATTTTATATCCAGTGAAAATATCTTTCAAAAATTAAGGTTAAATACAGTTTTAGATAAACAAAAGCAGTGAGGATTTGTTGCCAGCAGACCCACACTACAAAAAAGGCTAAAGGATGTTCTTTAGGCTCAAGAGAGATGATACTATATGAAAATCTGGATCTACAGGAAGGTATAAAGAGTATAGAAATGATAAATACATCATGAGATGTAAAAGACTATTTTTCTTTGTTTTTTAAACTTCTTTAAAAGTCAACTGTTTAAAGCAATAACAACAATGTATTGAGGATTTATAACAAATACAGAAGTAAAATACATGATGGCAATAGCACAAGGACAGAAGGGAGTGAATTATACAGTTGCAACGTTCTTATGTATACATGAAGAGGTATAATACTAATTCAAGTAAAAGGATGCATATTATTATCCTTAGAGCAACCATGAAAAAAATAACACAAAGAGGTATAGTGAAAAAGTCATTAGTAGAGACAACACAGGACAATTCTCAGTCCAAAAGAAGGCAGGGAATCTAAAAAAAAGGTACAAATGAACTTATTTACAAAGCAGGAATAGAGTCACAGATGTAGAAAACAAACTTACGGTTACCAGGGAGGAAAGGGGGGAGGAGGGATAAATTGGGAGATTGGGACTGACATATACACACTACTGCAAATAAAATAGATAACTAATAAGGACCTACTGTATAGCACAGTGAACTCTACTCAATACTCTGTAATGACCTATATGGGAGAAGAATCTAAAAAAGAGCAGGTATTTGTATATGTATAACCGATTCACTTTGCTGTATACCTGAAACACAACACTGTAAATCAACTATACTCCAATAAAAATTTTTTTAAAATCTAAAATAAAAAAAAAAGAAGGCAGGAAAAGAAGGGGAAAAAAAGAAATAAAGGAGAGATTGGGGTAAACAGAACACAAATAGCCAGATAGTTGACTTAAACAGAACCATATCAATAATAATATACATCACTAAATGTAAATGGAGGGACTTCCCTGGTGGCACAGTGGTTAAGACTCCATGCTCCCAATGCAGGGGGCCTGGGTTCGATCCCTGCTCAGGGAACTAGATCCCACATGCATGCTGCAACTAAGAGTTCACATGCTACAACTAAGGAGACCACGAACTGCAACTAAGGAGCCCATGAGCTGCAACTAAGGAGCCTGCCTGCTGCAACTAAGACCCAGCGCAACCAAATAAATAAATAAATGTAAATGGGGAATTCCCTGGTGGTCCAGCGGTTAGGACTCTGTGTTTTCACTGCCGAGGGCACGGGTTCAATCCCTTGTTGGGGAGCTAAGATCCTGCAAGCTGGGCAGTGTGGCCAAAAAAAAAAAAAAAAAAAAGTAAATGAACTCAATAGTTAGGCTGTTTAAAAAAAAAAAGCAAGACTCAAGTATGTCTTTTTTCTTTTTTTGGCCACACCACGCAGCATGCAGGATCCCAGTTCCCTGACCAGGGCTCGAACCCATGTCCCCTGCATTGGCAGGTGGATTCTTAACCACTGCGCCACCAGGGAAGCCCAAGATGCACTTTAAATAGAAAGACAAACAGGTTGAAAGTAAAAGGATTGGAAAATATATACCACGCAAACACCAAGCATAAGAAAGCTGGTGTGGCTATTTTAATATCAAACAAAATAGAATTCAAGACAAGAAGTATTACCAGAGAGAAAGATATTCATTTCATAAAGATAAAAGGACCAAGAAGACATTAAAATCTTGAATGTGTATACACCTAATAACAAAGCTTCAAAATACATGAAGCAAAAACTGACCAAACTAGAGCGAGAAACAGACAAATCTACAGTCATAGTTGGAGAGATGGAGAAAGAGAGAAATACAAAGAGTCAGAGAGATGGAGACACAGAGGGAAGATAGAGAAAGAGAAACAGGTACAGAGACACAGAGCCAGAGCGAGGGAGATGGAGGCAGCCTGATCCTAAGAGGCTGATGGGACCCTGAGACAGGGGGTGAGAAAGGAGATGGAGCTTGCTCTGGACCAGACAGGGAGGGTCAGGGGCTCTGGCCATAGGAGATGGAGCCATAGCAGGGGTCTGGGCCTGTGGGATCCTGGAGGGGGTGCTGCAGGGTGGGCAGCATCACTTACCTGCTGCCCCACGGAGCCCTGGGGGCCGGGCTCCCCACGCAGTCCCTGTAGGAGGGAGGAGAAGAATGGAGTGCGCTGTCAGAGGGTCTGACCCAGGGTGCCCAGGACTCCCCAGAATCCTCCACCCAGGGCCACCTCAATACTCACTCTCTCGCCCTTCTCTCCTGGGTGGCCGGAGATTCCTTTGGGTCCAGTGGGGCCTGGGGGTCCCTGAGCAACAAGACAGGGCCTCAGCCTTGTGCTGGGGCAGGGTAGAGTGGGCAGGGACTTAGGGGTCAGAGGGGTAGGGAAGGGCACCCCAGCTTGGCCTGGGCCTCTGGGCCCTTCACCACACACCCAATGCCTGGCACACAACAGGAAGTTCATACAGCTCAGTGTTCAGAGCGATGGCCCTGGAGTCAGACAGTCCCTGCATTGATCTGGAAGCTGCCATGTGCTGGCCACAGCCCTAGGGCAAGAATCTCCACCTTTCTTGGCCTTAGGTGATAACAATACTTGCTTCTTGTTACATGGACTGAATAAGAAGATTTATGGAAAGTATTTTGCACATTAAGTGCTCCATAAATGCTTGAATGAATGAATGAAAGGATGGATGAATGGATGATGGATGGATGGGTGGTTGAGTGGGTGGGTGGGTGGATAGGTGAGTGGATGGATGGGTTGGGTGTGGGGGGGTGGATGGACGGACAGAAGAGTGGGAGTATTTGGAGAAATACTCACTATATGTCCAGGATTCCCAGGGATGCCCATGGGACCAGGAGGTCCAGGAGGACCTGGAATAAGACATGATGTCCTCAGGTCCGAAACAGTACTATGCCAGGAAGTCCACCATCAGCTCCCTCCTGATAGCCAGCCCTAGTCTCTCTGCCATCCCTCAACCCTGCCCCTTACCCTAGACCTGGACTCAACTTACCCATGGGTCCTGGGGGGCCTGGGGGCCCAGCCGGTCCCTGGGGCCAGTGGCTGCTGGTCTCAGTGAAGGTGTTGGACAGAAATGGGTCCCCTGGGGGAGGAAAGATGAGTGAGCAGGGCTGGGCTGGGCGGGGCAGAGTGGGGCAGTCAGTTTTAACCTGTCACTTCTGCCAAGCCAGCTTTGACTGCCCTGTGGGACAGCCTGCAGCATGGCTGGGGCCACCAGGCACCCACTCCAAGGGTGGGGAGTCAGGAGACTGTTGGCCATGCAGGACCAGGAAGCAGGGAGACACTGCCAGAGTCTAGCCAGTGACATCCAGCAAGTGTCTACCCTGCTGAGCCTGTACTGTCACATGCCTAATGGGAATAATAATAAAAGTTACCATTTTTGACACTTACTTTGTGTCAAGCTTCTGTGCATGGGTGTCATACAGATAAGGAAACAGAGGCTCTGAGACGGAGAATGTTTTGTTGTTGTTGTTGTTTTTTTGGCAACACCCCGCCACACGTGGGATCTTGGTTCCCTGAGCAGGGATCGAACCCGTGCCCCCTGCATTGGAAGGGCAGAGTCTTAACCACTGAACCGCCAGGGAAGTCCCTTGGAGAGGGAGAATGAATGAATGGTGCCTGGTCACGCACCAAAGGTATGATGCAGATGGGGTTGAACCTGGCACTCCAAGCGCTGACCCCTGGCAGCGCGCGTGCAAGTCAGGCTTCGGAGAAGGTGAAGGATGCGTGTCAGGGCCCAGCTGGGTGGAGGGGGCAGGGCCTCTCTGAGCACAGAGGCAGGGCTGTGGCCTTGGGAGTTCAGGGCTCACGTCCTGCTGCTAGGCCTTAAGCTTCCCAGTGCTCTGAGGGCTGGATCCCGGCCAACTCCAAGGCTTGGTGGGAGGGCCTGATGCTGGTGGTTCCCAGCACAGGCTCTGGAGGCCTCGTGGATCTGAAGCCGGCCCCCCTGTGCCCTGGCTGTGTGATCTCCCCTCTCTGGCCCTCAGTTTTCCTCATCAGTGACAACAGCGCCCATTGAAGGATCAGGTGACTTATGGCCCAAGGGCAAGCCTGGTATACAGAAGGTGCCTGGCAGATGGTCATGCCAGCCTCACCCCACCACCACCTGGACCTGCTGTGACCCCAAGGGACTCACCATGCTGGGAGATCCGGGTGTAGGGTGGTCCAAGTGGGGCTGGGGGGCCAGGAGGCCCTGGGGGGCCTGGAGGTCCCCTCTCTCCAGGGGTGCCCACAGCTCCAGCCTGGCCAGGGCTCCCTGGGGGGCCCTGCGGACCTGCAATGGAACCAGGGGGTTTGGTGGGTATGCAAGAGGCAGGGAGGCCCAGGGTGGCTGCAAGGGGGAGGGATGAGGCAGCCAGGGGCAGCGGGTATGAGACGGCTCCAGAGGCCACAGGCCAGACTCCCTGGCCGCCTATGAGGTGGATGAACACAGCCCTCCCCTGGGGCTTCAGGACAGTGGACACTTGGTACACAACAGGTGCCTAGCAGATGCTGATTTCCAGAATGTTCTCTCCTCTCTCTTCTAGGCTTTTGCATGAGCTGCTCCCTCTATCAGTCCTCCCTTGGCGCTGCCTGGTGTGCACTTCAGGTCATTCTGAGGCCTCACCTAAGGTGTAGCTCCCACTGGGAAGCCCTCCCCGTCCCCCACTCCATCCAGGCTGGGTCTGGGCTTCCTTCCTTAGGGCTCCCTTAGCTGCAACGTCCCCCATAAGAACCCTGGTCACATGGGGTGGGCACTGCTATTTCTCCCCTGCCTAGGCCTACCCCCCACTAGCCTCCATGGTCTGGGAGCTCCAGGAGGGCAGGGTCTGGTAAGGAAGGCCCCAGCCTGGGCTCACCTGAGCGGGGCTGGCCAGGGGAGCTGGAAAGGCCGGTGTTGTGGGCACTCACCTGGCGGGCCTCGCATCCCCATTGGGCCCCGGCTGCCAGGGTCTCCCTTGGGGCCAGAGGGCCCAGGAAGCCCCCGGGCACCAACTTGATCTGGGGGAGAAAGTTCATCAGCTCCGCAGCTCCAGTCTTGCGCTTGGCCTGCCCCCAGCCCTGCCCGCCCCGCCAGCACCTACCATCTCGGGGGAGCAGAGAGGCCCTCACGTTTTCTCTGGTTCCTGGTAGCCCTGGGGTGGAGGGGTAGGCAGGGGTCAGTGGTGTCTAGAGTTCCTACCCCTGCTCCACCAGCTGCTGGGCCTCCCAGGACTCCAGTGTTCAGGGGCCCCTGGAGACCATCCCCTCAGGCCCAAGGGAAAACTAGGAAGACTGAGGCCCACAAGGGGGTCAAGCTGGGAGTCAGCAGCAGGGAGGGGGCTGGATCCAACTCATCGCCACACGGGAGCGTGTTCCCCACTGACCCACTCACCTTGGAGGCCTCCATCCCCGGGGCTGCCCTGGGCAGCTGGGGAACCCCAGAGCGGGGCGGGGTCCTCGGGGGCAGCTGGGGTCGGGGGCACTGCCTGCTCGGTGACAGTCAGCACCGCCACCTATGGAGGAAGAGGACAATAGGGATGGGGTGGGTACCAGGGTCTTGCCAGGGTCAGGCCAGCTCGGGGCCCTGGTGTTGGGGGCAGGAGGCCACGTGGCTGGCGGAACCCAGCCTGGAGTGGAGACCCGGACTCACAGGGGCCCAGAACTTCATCAGAAGTGACTATGGTTTTCAAAATGCACAATTCATCACATTCATTGTAGAAAAGTCATCACACACCATCACAGTCACCCACTTTGAGTTCTGAGACTGTCCTCGTGTTTGCTGGGCCGTGCGGTTTTTTCCTATGCTTACCTGAATGTTAATAAGTATATTTATATACATTTATATGCATACATAATATGAAACTTCTCTTGGTCTGTTAAAGCACCACAGGCTGCAAGGATTTTTACTAAATTTGAAGGGAAATTTGGGAGGGTCTGGCATGAAACAGAGGTGCTGAGGTGTGTACAAAATCACTTTTGGACCCAGTGGAGGGGAGAGCCTGAAGGGTCAGCGGTGTCCCGTGAGCCACTTACTGAGGATTAAGAGAGGCCAGAATGCCCGCAGACCAGAAAGTGGGGGGCCGTGTAGACCTGCCCAGAGAGAAGCTGACCCGGAACTGAGACCCAGCCCCCAGATCTGAGCTGAGCTGCCCCTCATGCCGGCTTCCCCTGGGAGGGAGCTTGGGGAGCAGGGTGGGGTTCCTGGGGTGCTCACACCTCATAACGGGGGTTTTAACCCATGCTGTTTAGAAGCTTGGTTTTTCCACTTGATAGATAGATCAGGGGCATCTTTTCGTGTTGGAAAATGGAGGCATTGTTAATGGCTGTCCAGTATCCCACTGAGCCACACTTGCTCATTACACAACCACCCCTTCTGTTGTTTGGTTTTCAAATTTCCCTCTTAATTAACACTTGGATGAACATCTTCGCAACTAATCTTCCTAAGATAAATTCCCAGAGGAGGGAATGGATATGCAGATTAATGTAAATGCCTCTATGTGTGTTTAAAAAATCTGGAAGAAAAGATGCTTAAATGTTGGCAATCGCTCTCTCTGGGGGCACAGGCGACGGAGGCCAATGGTTTTCTGGTAGGTTTTTCATGGTGCTGAGTTTTTCATGTTTCTAAATTTAGAATGTCTTACTTTTTAATGGTTAAAAACTTTTTATCTTGAGATAATTTGAGACATGCAATAGATGTTTTTGCTTTCTGGAACTGGGAAGATAGCATTATGAGTGGGTGGGATAAAGGATGAAGGTGACGGGGCAATGAGGGGACCCAGCCACGAGCTCTGGGGGGGTGTCTAGGAGTCTCTGGATGGGATGGGGATAGGAGAACCTCATGGATCTCCTGGAAGGAGAGCAGGCCAGGCTGTCTGACTGTGAGCAGGCTTCCCGGGGTGGGCACTGGAAGGGAGGCTGAGAAAGCTGGATGGGAGGGTGGTGCCTGCCTGCCCCAGAAGCTGTTCACCCACCTTGGCCTCTAGAACCTTCAGCCTCTCCGTCAGCTCCGACACTTTGCTGCAGTTGAGACAACCTGCAGGGAGGAAGCAGGCTGGGCCAGGGCTCCCAGGTTCCCCTTGGAGCCCCTCAGCCCCTGGGGGCAGGATGGAGGGAGGGGACAGATACCTGATGACCCCAACCCATGAGATAGCCCATCACAGGGAAGGGGCTAAAGAGTCACAGCCTGTCCAGGGTGAGCCATGCCCTGTGGGTGTCCTTTGGCTCCAGAGCCTCCAAGGGGACTGTTTCTCTCAGAGCAGGACCAGGGATCTGACTCCTCATCCAAAACGACTGCATCCCACATGGGCGGGGCTGGCCTCGGCTTGAAGCTTTGGGGACCGACACATTACAGTCCAGACTGGGATGGCCTTAGGTGCCACGCTCTGACCCTTCTTCCAGAACCACCATCCAGCTCCCTGGCCTCCTCACTGATACCCCAACGTTATTCATAACAGTGCTGGGCAGCCGCCGAGCACGATACAAGCTCGCCTCTCCGGTCCTCACCATGATCCTGCGTGTTAGGACAAGTGTCACCCCATTCACACCTGGGAAGGCTGAGCTCAGAGCAAGGGTGGAGTGAGTGTGTAACAGGCAAAAACCCTGGGTCGAGGCCCAGCGCTGTCCCTTCTTGGCTGCGGGGCCCCAGGCAGGGTATGTCCCCTCTCTGACCCTCAGCCTCCCCCTCTTTAAAGTGGCGACAATGATGCCTTCCTGGGGTGAGGTTTAAACAAGTTGATTACGGAAAGCTCCTGGCACAGTGCCCTGCATCCTACAGACACTCAGAAAAGTGTCGTTTCAATAAAAAAAGGAAACTGGGGGCTTGGACCTGTGTCTGCAAGACTCTGGGGGTCCTGGGTCTCAGGTGCCTGGGCCCAGGTCAGACTCCCCTTGGGGGGCCCTTCCTCCACCTTCCAGTTTTCTTTCTAGCCTGCGGTGGACAAGCGCAGGGTGCTATCCCTGACCCTCCACTGCTGGGCCCAGCTGGCTTTTAGGACAGTCACCACCAGCCCCTCCAGCCTCCCCTAGCCCAGGGGGACCCCAAGCAGCTGCCCCAGGACCCACCTGACAGGGCTGTGGGCCGAAGTGCCATCCGCCACATGGCGTTGCCCGACCACCCGGGCTCCACGAAGCCAGAGGAGCCTACAACTGACGGACAGTGAGGGTGAGAGCCCTGCTGGCTGTGACATTTTGTTCTGTCCCCCTCCCCCCCACACACCTGCCACTGCAGCCACAGAGGGATCCCTACTCCCCTTAGTGCAAAGGGAGACAGGCCCAGAGAGGTGGGGCAGTTTACCTGGGTCACACAGCATGAACTGGGCTGAGCTGGGACAAGGCTATCAACCTGACGGGGCTGGGGAGAGGGGCTGGCAATGGGTGGGGGCCACAGGTGAGGCTGGGGGCTTCTCCAACAACCCCAGCAAGCTGCATGGGTTAAGAGCTTAGAGTCAACAGATGCAAGGTCAGGTCCCAGCCCTGCTACTTGCTGACCTGTGTGACTTGTCCTCCCTGGACCTGCTGATTTTCCCATCTGTAAAATGGGATCATAAGGTCTCTACACCTCCTGGGCTGGTGTGAGGCCTGAGGATGGCCATGCATGCAAAGGGCTCACTGAGCACACACAGGGCCTGGTATGCAGTAGGTGCTCAATAAACACAGCAACGTCACCATCTACCCTCTCCCTGCCCCACTTGGTAAGAAGACACCGAAGTGGATCCAGCTCTGGTTTTAAATGAAAACCAGAGGGAGGCTGGCTGCCTGGGAGGGCACGGGGGGCCTGTTCCAGGAGGCCACCCCTGCCGCCACCCCTGTGAGGAGCAGGCCATCCTGGCTGGTCTGGCTTTGGGGACCTGGTTCTCTCCATAGCTGGAGGGTTGGGCTGGCCAAGCCAGCGGGGGGCGCAGCTGGAGGGGCTCTGAAGCCAGCAGTGGCAACTGCCCCCACCCCCACAGCCCGGGCCTGCCTTTTAAGGCCGCAGAGTGTCGCCTGGGGGGAGACAAGACCCAAATAAGGCATGGGCCTGGCAGCTCAGAGCCAGGCTGTGGGTTGGTGCAGGGAGTGAGAGGCGCCGGGAATTCAAACCAGACGGGTCCCTCTGGCCAACCCCCAGCAGGGTTGCTGCCAGACCCTCTCCGGGTCCCACCACGGGGCCTTCGCCCAGGCTGGGCCCGCATCCCCAGCATGCCCTCCCTGGGGGCCTGCGACTTGTACTCTCACAGGGGGTAAATCTCACCTGGGATAGAGGAAGGGGGTTGGCAGCCCACGACTGGGGCAGGGGTTGGGGGCTCTGTGGGCAGAACAACAGCAGTGGGGGGTGGTAATGCCACCATGAGCCACGCCCGGTGCTAAGCCCAGCTCGATCCTACAAGGTAGGTAATAATAATAACAGCCAATGCTTGTGCAGCACTTATGCTGGGCCCGGCACATTCTAAGCACTTCTCATAAACAGTCTTAACTCACTGTCCTCACGAAGCCCTGTGAGTGGGTGCTAGTAACCCCTCTGCTTTACAGATGGGGAAACTGGGGCACAGAGTAGCTTGGTACTACCACTCTTCTGCCCCCCCACCCCGTGCTCAGATAAATGGATGAGTGAATATGAATATTTCCCTTTGGGGGGAAACAACGCAGAGAGGGAAAGAGACTGGTCACCCAGCTGAAGGCTGGAGCCTGGAGTGGATCCCAGGTTAGTCTAACTCCAGGGCCCGTCGTCCTCTCTCCTGGGCCACCTGGCACTGCAAGTCCCCTAGGTTCCCCTGGGCAGAGGCAGGGAGGCGCGGCGCCCATCAAGAACGCTGGTTCCTGAGAAGAACGGCCTCGGTAAGCCCTCCTCATCCCCTTTCCTCCCAGGTGAAGATGTAAAAGGCCACTAGATGACTGCTTCCAGGAAGTCGACCAAAAGAAGAGGCCGTCCCTCCAACCCCGTGGAACTTTGGGTTTTCTCTGGGATGAAGTTGGGCAGAGCGTCCGCCCTGCCCATCCTCCCCACCACTCTGCTATCGTCTTCCATTTTTTCCATGGCACTTTCCACCCTCTAACATGTTATCTGCTTGCCAGTTCCCCGGTCTGATCTTCCGCCCTCCTTGGCTGGAACGTGAACTCCACCAGGCAGGGACCTCGTCCGTCTTACGAGTGGCTGGGGAAAGTGCCTGGCGCGCAGTAGGGCCTCAGGGCTTCACTAAACCTCTTGTTGAGGAATGCATGAATCACTGGCTGAAAATGAATTTAAAGTAAGCAAACAAAATAAAAGGCAAAATAATGTGGACGGCAGACATGACTGTCTTGAAAATGAACATAAGGGTTCGAATGTCACGCCAGGGTGTCCCCGAGTTTTTAATCTGTGAACATATGGTTGGAAATTCTTTTTCAACCCACTTGCTTTGGGACATTTCACTGGGAGCCAGAGAGAACTAGAAAAACTAATGAAAGCATGGTCTGACCAGCAGTGCAGACATAACTGGCTCAAAGAAATTGTGAGTTAAAATTAAAAAAAAAAAAAAAAGAAAGAAAGTTTAAATAACAAAAACTGTCAAAAAGACCAGAAAATATTGGCTCTGGATTCAAGATTCACAAAAAATGGCCCCCCAAGCTCCCCCCAAATTCTAATAAACGGACAGAAATACTTTAAGGGATGAACCATGTCGTAAATGGCCCTATACCACACAAGATTCCAGTACGTAAAAAGCCTAGGGCTGGGGGAGGTCTCCTGTAGGATAAAAATGTCACATCCCGGGGCTTCCCTGGTGGCGCAGTGGTTGAGAATCTGCCTGCCAATGCAGGGGACACGGGTTCGAGCCCTGGTCTGGGAAGATCCCACATGCCGCGGAGCGACTCGGCCCGTGAGCCACAATTACTGAGCCTGCGCGTCTGGAGTCTGTGCTCCGCAACAAGAGAGGCAGCGATAGTGAGAGGCCCGCGCACCGCGATGAAGAGCGGCCCCCGCTTGCCGCAACTGGAGAAAGCCCTCGCACAGAAATGAAGACCCAACACAGCCATAAATAAATAAATAAATAAATAAAATTTAAAAAAAAAAGTCACATCCCTCCCACTGGTGTTGAGCCAGGGCCCCTGGAGCGGGCCCCAGTGGGCTGAGAGCCCCCCTCACCCCAGCCTGGTGGTCCACCCTGAAGGGTCCCTCCCCAGCCTCAACCTCGCCCTCCAAGGAGCTCCCGGCTAGTCCCAGGACCACAAACCCTGGCTCCACTCCGGGACCCTGACTGTGGGCCACTTCCCACCATCTGGGAGGTCCCGGCCAGCTCTATACACACACACACACACACACACACGCACGCGCGCTGCCTCCTCATCCCCACAGCCACTGCTCCCATGTCACCTCCTCCAGAAAGCCTTCCTGGACAGACCAGGGAACCCACCAAAGCCTCCCACCAACAAGCTCTCATCACTCCATCTTGACCTCCACAAGGCCAGTGCCATCTGCAGTTTCTAGCCCTGTGCCCCCCTAAGCAGCCGCCCTTCCCTCTGCCCAGTGTCTCATGTTCCTTCTCAACAGATCCTCATGAGAACACTGAGGCCCAGAGAGGAGAGGCTGCCCGTCCACACAGCAGGACCAGGGCAGGAGAAGAGGGGAGCAGAGCATGGTGTTTAAATCCCACCCTCAGCTGGGAACGGGGGTGTGAGGCGTTGGCGGTGTCCCTGGGCTCCAGTTCTGACTTTCTCTCCGAGGGGCTTATTCCTTCATAACCCTCCCCCTAGGTCTGCTGGGTCCAGTGACCACAGACCACATGAGCGCAGCCTCCCCTGCCCCAGCCCAGCTCCCCTCCCGGGAATTTACTTTGCAAATGTAAATATTTGCTACTGTTGGCCTGAGCCAGGGTTTGGGGTCAGGGCTGGAGCTGGGAGCTCCAAGAACTCTCCAGCAGCCCTCTGGGAAGCCCTGGTCTGTGTCTGTCCTGGTCCCTCTGCGGGTAAAATGAGGTTTCCACTCATTTCCCGTGCACCCACTTAACGCCAGACCCGTTCCAGGAACCAGAGAGACAGGATTAGTGATGAAAGGGTGGGGATCCTCGGAGCCAGGAGGGAGCGCCAAGAAGGTTACAGGCAGAGAGGACAGCCACTGCCCAGGCTCTGGGGTGGGAGAGAAGGCCATAGTGGGCCCCGGGCAAAACGGAGGGAGGGCGAGGCTGGGGCACCTCGCTGGGGCAGCTGGGAGGGCAGAGGGGGAGCCTCCCGGCTGGGGGTGGAGGATACACTGGTGGGAGTCGGAGGTGGGGGCCACTGAGCCTCCCAGACAGGAGTGGAGTAGACGGGTGGCAGATATGGGCAAATTCCAACAGCATTTAACCTGCAGGATTCTGAATCTGCAGAGTAAGGCACAGGCTTGGCACTGCACCTGGCATTTGGTTAGAGCACAAGAGCCGTGTTTGGGAAGGGCCCAGCCCTGGACGGTGGAGAGGCCGAGGGGCCCAGGAAGTACTGGGCTGGAATCTCTGTCTGCTTTTAAGCTTTTTTACTGTGTGACCCTGGGCAAACTTCTTCCCTTGCTGTTCCCCACCGCAGAAGACAAGGGCTGTGGGGGTCCACGGATGGGGAAGGGACAGGTGTGATGGACAGACGGGGACAGTGAGGGGGAAAGTGGAGGCTGCCCGGCTCTGGGGGAGCCCATGGGGAGGGGAAGGTGAGGGAGCCCCCTCTCCTCTATCTTTCTATCTGGGAGGAGCTGGGGCAGAGGCTGGCTTCCATCAGTCCCAGCTGTCTGAACACGTGCCCCACGAAGTCCTTGGCCAGCGCTGCTGCAGAGGAAAGACCTCGGCTCTGGTCAGACTGAAGGGCTTTGAATCCAGCTGTGACCCAGAGCAAGGCACTCCTCTCTCCCAGCCTCAGTTTCCACAATTGGACCTTCTGTACCATGACATGATGGCACGATGCAGGTGAGTACAAATCATGGTGCCCAGCACAGAGGACAGTGGCAGCTTTCCTCCCCCTTTATGACAGTGGCAGTCATAAAGTCTACATCATTATGACTGCAGGAGGGTCTGAGGCAGGGCGACATTGCAGACCTCAGGTCAGAGCCCTTGGGAGAATCCCAGCCATGATGCTTACTTGCTGTGTGACCTTATGTGAGACCTGTACCCTCTCTGAGCCTCACTTACATCATCTGGACAATGGGGTTGTTGGGTGAGAGATCAGTCTGCGGGGAGCCCCCAGAGGCAGGGTGATCACTACAGCCCTACCCTCAGCAGAGCCCAACAGCCCAGGCCACTCAGGGGATCAGGACCAGCCCACGTGATGCATTCTGGCCTTGGCCATTCCTTGCCCGTTGTTTCTGGTAGTAGCAGGCAGCCAGGTGAGAGCCTGGGCCAGTCTCCTCCCTGCCATCCAGCCCCAAGGCCTGGAGGCACTGACAGATGGACGCTTGGTCAGGCTGGTCCCAGTCCCAGCTCTCACATACTGAGTGACCCCAGGCCAACCCCCTCACCTCTCTGAGCCTCAGTTTCTCCATTTGTAAAAAGGGGCCCATTCTAGCCCCTTCCTCACGGTTGTCAAGAACATTAAAAAAACCATCCTCACTCATTATCACAGAGTGAACACTCCCACTATACAGATGGGAAAACCAGCACTAAAAGTCATGAAGTCTGCTGGCCTCACAAACATCAAGTCCAGAGAGTAGAGGCCTGTTTTCTGAGCAGCTGACTGAGAAATGGGGTCTCAGAGCTGGGAGGCAGGGCAGACTCCCCAGCACAGGGGGCCAAAGGGGAGAGGAAGACATTTATTAAGTAGCTATGTTGGAGGCATGTCTCTGGTCCTCATAATAAGGTGTGAGGCAGGCACTTCTCCATCTGAGGTGACTTTCAGATAGAGACGGGGTTCAGAGAGGTGAAGTGACTTGCCCCAAGTCACACAGCAGAGCACAGCTGATCCAAGGCTGGATTCTGGAATGATAGGTGTTTCCTTTCCCTCTTCAGCTCACTCTGGGCCCTGTTGCCCCTAGTGACGCAGCTCTTTGACCTCAGGTCATGTCACAACACTGGACAGACCGCAAGGGAAGTCACCAGCAGGGAAAACAGCTGGGGGAGCCCAGCCTGAAGCTGGCTGTCATAGGAAGGGCAGGGTCCGGCGTGGGTCAGCAATGTCCTCATGCTTCGCCATCCCCATTCCCAGGGCCCCAGCAGAGCAGTTTTCTAGAATATCCAGGCCTTGGCATCCCTTTACTCGTCTCCAACCTCGTGGGTGTGGAGAGGCCCTTCCTGTCCCATTGGGCATCACGCCACGTGCTGCCCTCCATGGGCTGCGGCGCCACCTGCTTCATTTCACCCTTGCAACATCCCTGGGAGGCCGACTGTATGATCCTGCCCATTTCACAGGTGAGGACACTGAGGCCCAGGGCAGGAGAGCCCCAGGTGTTGCAAGAGCACAAGGCAGCTTGGTGCCCTTTAGAGAAGGTGCCCCTCACTCTGAGTGGGCACGAGACAAGTGCCGTCTGAACTGCAGCCTCCCCCACCCCCGGCCCGATACCCCTGCACAACGACTCGCACGGTGCACGGGGAGTACCCGGCCCAAGGCCACACAGCTGGTGTGTGGCAGAGCTGGCCCATCCCCAGGCTGGAACCCCAAGGCCCTGCCGAGGGAGACATCAGGGTTGGCCCGGCCCCAGTCCTTGTCTCACACCCCCACCTCACCCCCGCGGCAGAGCCCCAGCCCTTGGCTTGGTCGTGGATGCACAGCCTCCAGCTGCTGCACTCAAGGGCATGGGCGCTGCCGCCACCTGCTCCACGATGGCCCCACAGACCTGGGAAGGTTTGCCCTTGGGAGGGGAGCCAGGGACAGAGTGGCCTATGTACCGGCAAGCGCTCTGCACCCAGGGGGCCCCCGCACCCTGGGGATTCGCCCCCTCCTTACCACCAGCTCCTCTGTGGCCTCCTTGGCAACAGTCCCTCCTGGCTGGCTCCCCTCCTGCCCCTGGGGCCCTTCTGCCTCCCCCTCTTCCTCCCAGCATGTAGGGGAGGGCGCTGTTCCTGGCCCCCTCCCTTCCCTTCCTGTCTGCCCCTCCCAGCCTCCCACATCTGCCTTGGTGAGAGTCTCAGCCAGTTTCCTTCCCTGCCATCCAGCCTCAAGGCCTGGAGGCACTGACACATGGACGCTTGGTCAGGCTGGTCCCAGTCCCAGCTCTCACATACTGAGTGACCGCAGGTCAACCCCCTCACCTCTCTGAGCCTCAGTTTCTCCATCTGTAAAAGGGGCTGCCTCTCCATACCGGACCCCTGCTGGACGTCGGGCAGCTCCCCCCTCCCTCTGGCCACCCTGCTCCTCCCCCGCTGTGTTGGGGGCTCTCCCACCCCACATGGAAACCACCAGGCTCCCTCCCTGCCCCACTCCATGGGGAGTCTGCCCCCACCCCGTATGACTTCACCTCTCTGGGCCTCCGTTGCCCCATCTGTGAACTGGGGCTGCTGTGGGGTCCCAGGGAGGTGAAGTGTGTAAATCTCTCAAGAAACACCTATGAATGGCGCTATAAGCATCACCTTCCCTTGATTCGGAGGCTGTGTTTCACACGTCGGTGTTTCTGGAATCAGAATGCATCTTTCGACCGATAGTCACATTAAAGTGCTACTTGGGGGCCCCGAATGCCTCTTTCTATTGAGGGGCCTACGGGCCTGGTTCTCAGGCTGGCTCTAGGCCAGTCCATCCTCTTTCTGGACATTCTTCGGAGCACACTGGGTTCAGCCAGGCAGTGAGGGTGGATGCAGCCTGGACCCCTCAGCAGAGGTAGGCGCCCTCGAGGAGACGGCGCTGCCGGTAGCTGTGTGGCCAGGGGAGGGGCAGGCTGCCTCCTCTGCGCCCCTGCTGGGTGCTTGGCCCCAAACCACCGAGCTGCACGCAGAGAAGGTGGGGGGTGAGAGGGGGGCCTCTGCCTGGGACACACTCCGCATACAGGGTGCCCAGCTGAGTCCTCCCATCCCTGAGGGCCTGGGGGAAGCCAGGCAGACCTGGGTTCGAATCCTGCCACTTAGGAGCTGTGTGCCCATCACACGCCCCTCCCTGTGTGCCCATCACACAGCCTTGGTTTCCTCACCTGCAGACTGGTGTAGCCATCCCAACCTTGCTGACCCACTGCACTAAGTGGTGCTTCGCTTCCCTGCACCGTTACCACCTCCCATGGAAATGTCCCCAAGTTTGGAGGAAAGGCTTGGGATGTGTGACCTAAGACGTGAGCTACCCAGCATGTATGAAATTCCTCCAGGGGTCCTGACAGTGTCCCAAGAGGCAGGTGGTCAACACCCGTGGGACAGCAGACACCCACTGTGGCCCAGCTGCGTCTGGCCGGCAGCTCTGTGCAGCAGCCCCGGTAAGTGTGGCGCTGCGCCCTTGAGCACCTACCGACTCAGCGATGGTTTACAGCTCCCTCCCACACACCTGAGGGGAGGCACCTGGTCTTCGCCTGGGGCAGTCCTACCTTCCTCACAGCTCGACCCCGAGCGCCCAGGGCAGCACCTCCACTCGCGGGCTGTCACCGTCTTGTACATCACCTTGTATGTGGGTCTCACCACGGTTCTGTAGCTGAAAGAGCGCCCAGGTGGCCCGGTTCAGATGGGCCTTCCGCCACCCCTCCCACCATCCATGGGGACAAGCCCAGAGCCTCCAGGGTCCTCTGCCACCTCCAGGTCCCTCTGGAGCCTCTTTCCTCATGCATTCTGGGACTCAGCCCTTCCATTCCCTCCCCAGCCCACAGCCGGGGGGATCTAGAAACCAGCTGGACAGAAAGCCCCTGCGAGCTGGGCTAGACTGTCCCCAGTGGTGAACGCTCACTGAGCGAAGGCGTGCAGGTGAATGCTGGAATCCCTCCCCCAAGGAAGGCCCAAAAGTCAAGGGGAGGCACTGGGAATGGACAATGGTCCCTTTGTCCGCCCACCCTTGGGGTCCCAGGCATCTCCTGCACTGGGTCCCAGCCCCAGCACCAGCCCTTCGACCAGGCCGTGCCCACAGCGGGAACGCCAGCAGCTCCTGCTCCACGCGGTCTCGCTCACCTGTTCCCAGGGCAGCTCATGGGCCAGGGGCAATTCTGCAGCACACGCTGCAGGTAGGTGCCATTCTGCACGTGGCACGAGATGGTGCGGGTCACCACGTATGAGCACCAGTTCCTGAAACAGACCAGCAGAGAGGAAGCTCAGGTGCCACGCGCAGCCCATGTTCTCTCTGGGAGCCCCGAGTCTCCAGGCAGGGAGACCCCTAAGCTCTCTGAGTTCTTCGGGCCCTGGTGGGAGTCTTTGGGCTGAAGTGGCTGAGCAGTGAATTCCAGAACCCTGGAGGGGACAGCTGTGCTGGGGGCTCTCGGAGGTCTTGGGGAATGAGCTGCAGGCGGCCAGACGGGAGCAGGGCATCTTCACTGGGGCTCTTCCTCCTCAGCATCTCCTTTCCAACCCTGACCCGTCCAGGCCACCACTGCCTCCCACCTCCCACCGGGACAAGGGCAGCGAGTAGGTGTCTTTCCCCTCACTCTCTCCCCAGACGGAGGGTCAGACAATGGAAACCTGGCAGTGTCCCTTGCCTAGCCCTACCCTCAGCCCTCCAAGTCTCCTGCTCCCACTCCTGCTGTGGATCCCTCACCTCCAGGCCTTTGCTCATGCTGGACCTGATGCCTGGAGCACCCTTCCCCCAGTTCTCTTCCTGACACCTCCTACCTTCGAAGCCCCGCTGTGCTGTCACCTCTTCCCTTGTCCTCTTCCACCTCCACCCCCATCTGAGTAGAAGCGATGGTTCCCTGCCTAGGATCCTAAGCGCTCTGTATCCCTGTCATGCTGAATTAAGCTGGTGATTCGATTCATGTCTGCCCTCTCCCTCCCTGAGGCATGTGAGAAAGAGGCTCTGTCTCACTTATCCTCAGGTCCCCTCTGTGTGACAGCTGGGATGCACAATCAATATCCCAAGCATGGAGGACTGACTTTTTCAAATGCCAACGAATAATCATCTTGCACTGCACATACTGAGCACCTACTGTATGCTAAAGGTATTTACATCATCTTCCCACAGTGAACCAGGAACCACCCCCCCATTTAACAGAGGGGTAAACTGAGCCTCAGGGAGGGGAAGACAATTGTTCATGTTAAAGAGCTGGTGCATGGCGGATCTGGATTTGAACCCAGGAATGTGGACGGCTCAGCCTGGCCCCCACCTCCATCCCAGAGGCCCCGTCAGCTCCCGTCTCCTCCCCACCTCCTGAGCCACGGTCTGTGGCTCTGTGAAGGCCTCAGCCTGGGAACCTGCTGACCCTGGGCTCCAGGCCACAAAGGAAAGTCTGGTGGGGTGGGGGCTCAAGCTGAGAAGGGTCACCTGAAATGGTCACTCCTTTCCCAGCACCAGCAAAAAAACGCAGGTCCGTGACCCCGTGCAGGGCTGAGGGCCGGTGAGCACCTGGAATGTCCCAGCCATCACGGAGGTGCCTGCCACCTCAGAAACCCAGCCCTGCAGCTGCAGCCCCACCCCCACCCAGCCCACCTGAAGGAGAAAGTCTTTGGCAGGGACCAGTTGACAAACTCGCTATGGGACTCTGCGGAAGTCCCTTCACCGTTCTGTGTCACGCTGAAATCAGTCCAGGAGGAGGAAACACCCTGGCCGACCGCACGGAGGTGGGAAAGCCAGAGAAGGGTGGCTCTGATCAGCCCAGTGATGGGGCAGGAGCTCAAAAGAGCCCTCGGCCAGGGAACCCACAGCAGAGGTGCCAGGCGCTTGTTACAGCACTGTCAGGAATGGCGCAAAACTGGAACAGCCTAAGTGGGACCCCTAGACACAGAGAACCAGGTGCTGTGACAGAGTTCAAGGTCTCCATGTGCCTGGTTAAGGGGGAAAAAGTATGTGTGGACCAAGAGAATGACATTTCCATTAATACATGAAAACCAGAGAAAGCCAAAAGACTGTAAATGTATGTACATATAAAGCTATGTGTGTATTTTTTTTTTTTTTAATTTTATTTGGCCACGCTATGCGGCTTGTGGGACCTTAGTTCCCCAACCAGGGATCGAACCCCGGCCCTTGGCAGTGAAAGCACGGAGTCCTAACCGCTGGACGCCAGGGAATTCCCTATGTGTGTATTAAGTGAGGAAAAATCACATGCCTAGATGAGCTCCATCCACTCAGGACCCTGTGCTCACAGCAGCCTCCGTTTACCATGCCAGGAGCTGTGCCCAGGGCCTTCCATACACCTAATTATAAGCGCCACTTTACAGATGGGAAGACTGAGGCTCTGGGGTCTGGGATGTGCCCCAGGCACCCACGATGAGCGACACCGTCACGGTTGGAACTCAGCTTCTTCTAACCCCAGGGCTTGTGCTCTTAACCACAGGCTGGAAATGTTTCTCCTAATGAGCAAGTGGGGATTTTATGTTTAAAAAGATGCATTTCAAAAAGGCCCCCCAGTGCTCGCTTCGGCAGCACATATACTAAAATTGGAACGATACAGAGAAGATTAGCATGGCCCCTGCGCAAGGATGACACGCAAATTCGTGAAGCATTCCATATTTAAAAAAAAAAAAAAGGTTCTGAAGAACCTAGGGGCAGGACAGGAATAAAGATGCAGACGTAGAGAATGGACTTGAGGACACGGGGAGTGGGAAAGGTAAGCTGGGACGAAGTGAGAGAGTGGCATGGCCATATATACACTACCAAATGTAAAATAGATAGCTAGTGGGAAGCAGCCGCATAGCACAGGGAGATCAGCTGGGTGCTTTGTGACCAACTAGAGTGGTGGGATAGGGAGGGTGGGAGGGAGACGCAAGATGGAGGAGATATGGGGATATATGTATATATATAGCTGATTCACTTTGTTATAAAGCAGAAACTAACACACCACTGTAAAACAATTATACTCCAATAAAGATGTTAAAAAAAAAAAGGCCCCTCACCCGTTAGAGCCTCTGGGTCCCCAGAGCTGTGGTTTAAAACCCGCTGGGATCTTGTTTGGGGGGGACATAAGCCCCTTTGGAGACTGATGTGAGCTGTCGCTCCTCCCCCCAAAAATGCATAAAACTTGGGGTACAAGTTCAGGGGGACTCAGGGGCTCCCTGAGCCTGTGTGATGTCCCGCAGGCTAGCTCAGGGGCTCTGTGAGTGGAGGAAGGAGGGAGGGAGGGAGCAACCTGGGCAGAGGACGGCCAGAGCATGGGACACAGGAGGAGGGCCCTGGGCACGGACTGAAGACTCCATGCCAGTGTACAGACTCACACACATGCACACACATCAATATGCACACACACATGCAGACATGAAAGCACACAGACACACCCACATACACAACTTCCAGACACACGTGTCCATGTGCACACACAGACCCACATAAGCGTGCACGCACACACACACACTACAGCACGCAATCAGACCAAGGTCAATCTGGCAGGACACATAACCACAGAAATGACTGTCCAACTTGCACTCGGGCCCACACCTGCAGACACAGGGCTGTGCACCCTCACACACATGTGTGCACACCCCCCCCCCCCATGCCCAGCCCCTGGACTGGACTGGGGGAGGCAGGCCTGTGACTGCCCACAATTGCCCTAGCAATTCTTTTGACCACAGGGGAGCTAGAGAAAACAATTTTTTTCTTCTTCTTCCTTACTTAAAATCTCCCCCATGTGAGTTGCTGCCTGGTTCCCCGGGTTATTTCCCACGAGCTGGAGTTTGCTTGAATCCCCTGCTTAGGAGACACGGAGCTGATGGCCGGCTAGCAGACATTTTAGACAGGAGGGGACACTCTGGCCAGGTGGGGTTCAAGGTCAGCCCCTCGTGCCCTCCACCTGGGGGGTCACCAATAATTACGCGCTGCCCCTCCCTGGCCTTGAAGACCCAGCCCCACTGCTGCCAGGATAAGCCCGAGCTCCTCCGCAGGGTCCTAGCCTGGCTCCGCCACCCGCCCACCCCTCCGTCCACTTTCCAGGGGCGCTGCTGGCCTGAAGTCCACAGCCCACCACGCTGCCCGCCACCCTGCAAGCCCTGACCGCTGGGTCCTGCACACTTGTGCTGCTGCTTTCTCCTTCCTGCCCTCCCCCCCATGCGCGTCTTCTCCCCACCTCAGATCTTTGCATAGGAGATTCCCCCTGCCTGGAAAGCCCTCTCCCTGCTCCAGCAAACTCCTATTCATCCTCTGGGTCTCAGTCCTGAGGCTCTGGGCACAGTTGGGCACCTGCAGGGCCCCCCCTCAGCCACTCACAGCAGCCCTGAGCTTTTTCCTCCCCCGATGGTGCTGTGGGAGGGCGCTGGTGGGGACCAAGCCAGTATGGGGCTCAGCCCGGGGGCGCTCAGGGAGGTTTGCTGAATGACTGAACGACTGAGAACAGACAGTGGCCCTGGGCAGAAGAGCCAGGACCCAGGTTCCCAGAGATGGGCGCAGTCCTTGGAGGCCCCGCCCCCATCCTGCTGCCCTTGGGAGCTTCTTTTCTGGGGCGTGGTTGGTGATAAGCCACCCAGGAACCTGATGACACTGGGTTACCTCCTGTGGGATGGGACAATGGCAGGGGCTGGGAGGAGGCAGCACCTCTCTCCTGGGCCTGCCACTTCTGCCCACTCAGCACCTCCTGGGCCTCCAGAGGCTGCCGGGAGGAGAGCAAACAGGCCAGACCAGCTCGGCCTGGCACTGGCCACCCCCACGAGGGCCCCCCCACATCTGCCCTCCACCCCCTGCCACGAGGAGCTCAGGGGACTTTGTCTCCATGGGGCCCAGGGCTGTGATCCGGAACAGTGATAGGGGCTAATTGCAGGAGGCAGCCAAGCGGGCTGGGGGCCAAGGGCCGCTATGAAAAGGAGAGGAAAGAAAGAAGACCCACAGGGTGGGGGTGGGGTGAACAGAGCCAGAACCCCACACCGGAGGCAAACCCCACACACTGGCTCTGCTGCTTCCTAAGTTGGTGACCTTGGACAAAGCCCTGACCCACTCGGGGCCTCACTTTGTCCATCTGCAAATGGGGACAGCAGACTCTCCTCCAGCAAGGGAGGTTTCATGCAAAGCCCTTAGCGCAGCGCTGACGGCTTTTGGTAGTTCTTGTTCCTGGACCGTGACATAGGGCCCACACCAGGCGGCTGTGGTCCAGGGGCTTCCCTGAGGGACACCAGCACTGTACCTTCTACACAAGGTCCTCCCCCTTGACTTTGGGATAGGGATTGCCAGGCTCTGCATTCTACCAAGTGGAAACTGAGGCTCCAAGAGAAGTCACCTACCCAGGTCACCCCTGTGGGTATAGCGCTGGGATCTGAGCTCCCAAGGGAGGGGGTGGGGAAGAAAATTCTCCACTCTCCTTGATTCTTGGATTTGCCCAAAAAAAGCCAGTACTGCAGGGGAAGAAGCCTGGACCAGGACACCGGTGACGGCTTCAACTCTACAGCCACAGCGTTGAGACACTGAGATGGGTCATTAAAGGCTGGAAGGGCCCTCAGAGGGGCAGGAAGCACCCCCAGCAGGGACTGGGGGGGCAGATAGGGGCAAGGGCGAGCCAAGGCAGCTCTGCACAGCCCCGGGCACCCTGGTTCCGGGGGTCTCAAAGTCTTGCCACATTCTTGGGCCTGGGGGCGGCCCCTTGGATGCCTTCCCAGGCCTCCCCCTCCCCAGGCACAAAGCCTCTTTTCTCCCTCTGGTCTCTCGGCTGCCAAGGGGCACCTGGGGCACCGGGATAGGGGTGGAGGGAGGGCTGATGGGGAGCAACATCCCCATGCCATCTCCAATGATGCTGGGACAGGGCCACAAGGGGAGGTCCTGGCAGCCGAGAACCACAGATTCCTCTGGCTAGGGGTCCCTCCCCTCACTTAATGTTGGTCATAGCAGGAACCACTGTACATCAGGTCCTGCACTGGTTCCTCCCATGGGGAACCGTCCTCAGAACAGGCCTGTGTGCAGGGGATGAGGGGAGGGAAGAGGGGAACAGTGAGGAAACTGAGAGGGGAACTGAGACCTGGGGCCCTGAAGAGACCTGCCTGAGGTCACACACTGAGTGGGTGACAGAGCCAGGAATAAAACCCTGCTCTATCTGAGGCCAGAGCCCCTAATTCCTAACCACGACCTGCAAACCTTTTTCAGCTCCCCAAGCTGACAAAAGCTTGCTCTCCTCCAGGAGAGCTGCTGGGGTGAAAAGTACACTGGATCTGGAAACTGATTGACTTAGATTGAGGTGCCTTTCCCTCTCTAGGCCTTGGTTTTCTTATCTGTAAAATGGGAGCAACAGCATTGCCTACAGAGCTTTTGTGATGCTCAGGCCACTGTGAGCCTTCTATGACCAGATGGGGTGACAGTCCTCAGTGACCACCAGATACCTGCCCACAGACACCATTCTGCTCCCACATAGCAAGTCCTGGGGGGCCAAGGAGTCCAGGCTGCGAGGCAGTGGACTGGCTGAAGGGCAGTCCAGGCCTTATGCCTTCTCAACCATCATCCTGAGCTTGACACTGGGGACCCTGGGGGTTCACATCCTTGGCCTAGGCAGGTCATGTCCCCTCTCTGAGCCTCACCTTCCTCCTCTATGAAATGAGGACCATAAAAATGTGTGCCTCCCATGGCAGTCGGGAAGATTCTGGAGGGGATAGGTACAGGTGAAATGCCAGCCCAGGTCAGCATGCATGGTGGTGGCTGTGACATCTGCCAGCCGTCAGTCCCTGTCTCAAGACAACTGCTCCTCTGGCCTCTGATGCCACGGCCACCTCTGCCCTCCAGCCCTGCCCATGTCACCTGCTCTTGCTAGCCCAGTGGGGGCACGCTGGCCCCTGACCACTGGGAAAAGGGAATTTCTGAAAAGAATTAAAGAATTGAGCCCGTAGGGGGTGGGGGCCGGGCAGGCCTTTGAATGGGATGAAAAGGCCTGGAGAGGCCTGGCTACTCCGTATTGTCTGCCTCAGACAACAGTGGCGGCTGGCCCTCGAGAGGGGACCCCAGCAGGGGCAGGGGCAGGGGCAGGGGCTACAGCCAGGAGAGGGGCCTGGGTAGGTTCAAACAGTGTCACCAAGGCCAGAAAGACACAGATTTGAATCCCAGTTCTGCTATTAATGGTCAATGAGCCTAGAAGATTATGTTAATTGTCTGGGGCCTCAATTTGCTCATCTGCTAAATGGGGACAAGAGTTCCCTACCTCATTCAATCCTTGAACACTGCACATAAAGGGCCCCCCTCACTGGTACTGGGAGATGCTCCATAAACACCACCAGACAGAATGCTCCCTGCTCCTGAGAGAGCAGCAGGAAGACAGAGCACTTGCTCCCAGCGCAGTCCAAAATGCCAGGTCCCTGGGGGCCGACACTGACCCTCGGTCTGTGAAACTCCACCCCAGTCTTCTTCCTTTGAGGGAAATAAATAGCTGGGATACTAAAAAATAGCCAGGAGCACAGTAAAGCGGGGAGGGTCCCCCAAGTGTCAGCTAGAGGGTGTCCTGGGGCTTCTCCTATGTGCAGGAAGGGGGCCCTAGGGAGAGGGTGGGGGAAGTCTTGGTGGTTTCCTCCCTCGGGGGAAACCACCCCCTGGGGCTCTGGAGGTGAAGTGGTGGGGGGTGGAGAAGGCTGTCGGGGGACTGCCGGCTCCGTATACGTGAAGTAGGGGACCCCCGCAGGGCCTGGAGCTTCTGCCAGATAGCGGGGAGGCCCAGGGTTCCTGCCCCAACCCGGGCTGGCAATGAGGTGGGGAACCAGGTCCCTTTCCCAATCCCAGGCTTGCACGGAGTTTGGGGGGGGGGCGGTGCCTGGAGTCCCTGTCCCCAACCCCGGTCTGGCAGGGCACAGAGGTGGTGCGGGGGGTGGGGGCAGCCCTTACCTGCGTGCAGAGAACGGGGCTCCCCCAACGCTCCACGCGGCGCTGCCTCCCGGGAGCAGGAGCCCGAAGCAAAGCAGCGCCCAGGCCCGCGGGCCGCCCATGTTGCGCCCGGTGCCCTCCGCGCGCGGCCCCTCGCCGTCGCCCCCAGCCTGGCGTCCCCGCCCGCGCAGCCAGCCGCCTAGGACGCGCGGATCCCGGTTCCCAGCGCAGCGGCGGGAGGGAGGGCGGGCGGGAGGCGGGCGCGGGGCGGGGGCGCGCGTTCCAGGCCTCGCCCGGCCCCTCCGCGCGGCCCCCCGCCCCTTGCGCCGCCGCTGCCAACGCGGAAGGAGCCCCGGGGGGCCGGGCACCCCCGCCAGGAAGGCCGCCAGGTGCCCACCTGAGCCTGGCGCCCTGCGCCGCGTGGCCCTTTTGGGGGCGCGGTGCCAGTTTCGAGGTGCCCTCCCACGTGTTGCAAAGTGGGGAGCTGAGGCTGGGCCACGGTCTCAGACGCAGCCAGGACCCAAACCCAACAAGCCTGGGCTAATGATGCGGGGGCCTCATCCCCTCTCGACATTTTTGAGGGTTCCAGTTCCCGAGCTACGAGGGACGGTCCATCTATGCAACAAAGGCTTCCTGAGCAGTGAGCGCCACTGTGTGCAGGGCACCTCACCGCTGCCTCACATCCTCTCTGGGTTTAATCTTCAAACCACTCTGGGTGAGGTGGGCACGATTATCCCCATTTTACAGAGAGAAAAAAGGAGGCCCAGGCACTCGTAGTCCCCCTAGGAGAAGACCTGGGCTGACCCCATAAAGTCAATGTCCACTCTTATCACCATTTTACAGATGGAGAAACTGAGGCAGAGAGGAGATGTCATCTGCCTAAAGCACCCCATCAGTGGTTGGAAGAGCTAGGATTCAAATCCAGGTCTCCTGACTTCAGAGGGGGTGTCAGCTCTTTAGCACAATTAAGGAAGAGTGCAGACATCAGTTGCTCTGGGCCTGGGTTTCCCCATCAGTGACAAGGAAAGGACTGGCTTACAGTGGAGTTACTTCATCTGGGGTACATGGATGAGCTTCTGGGGAGAGGGCTGTGAATCCTACCAAAGTATATGAAAGTATGGTATGTGTGTGTGATACATATGTGTGCAGGTGTGATAGGGGCATGTGAAATGTGTGATGCCTGTGTGCATGTGTGTGATGTATGTGTCTGTGACCGGAGTGTGTGTTTATGTTCTCATCAAAGGGCACCCAGACCCTCCCCAAACTCCAGGACAGTCTCTGACCTCCCCCCACCCCCTTCTGCCAGAACTGATGGGCAGCAGGCAGTCCCAGGCTGGTGAAGCCCCTACCACCCTGGCAGTGCACCGGGGGCCTGTCCTACAGGATCCTGCTGTGGCTTGTCCAGATCTAGGATCTCTGCTAGAAATACTCCAGCAAGAAGAGCATGCTGGCCCTGACCTCTGATTCCTGGGACTACCTCTCCTAGACTCCCCAGAGCAGCACAGGGCCCTGGGCTGAGTCAGAGGGCGGAGGGTGTGCCAGTGGAGAGATCCGACCCCTGTCTCCCGAGGGGGCAGGCAGTGAGAGCTGGGTTCAAACCCTCCCTCTGCCCCCTCTGCCCGTGTTAGCTGGGGCAAGGCCTGCCCCTCTCTGAGCCTCAGTTTCTCTTTGTAAGGAGAACAGTTGCACGTTCCTTATGGGGTGTGTGCAGGAATGAGATATGCCTTGGCCCCCACAGTCCCCTGCTTCACGTGGTTCCCCCAAGGGCTACTCACATCCTCCAACAACGTCATCATGGTGCCAACTTTGCCCCCCTAGGGGAGCTGCCTCCCTCCCTTCCATCTGTGATTTTTGGGCACCTCTATGTGCCATCTGTCTGACCCCCAAGAAAAGCAGCTTTGCACCTCTCTGGTTAGCTCTTATTTTTGACACAACTAGATCAGTTACTTAATCCTCTAGATAACTTGTCACTCTCAAGGGGCCATCTCATGAGATGGTCCCAGGCCCATCTGAGGCCTGGTCAGGTGGCCACGATCAAAACCCAACACCCCAAAGGGCACTTTGGAGGGTATGCAGCTCTTTAGGAAGGGGAAGTGCTGGGCAGTGGCTTCTGTCCTGGGAAGGCCCAGGAGGGCCACAGAATGAGGAGGCACTACCACATCTGTTTGCAATGTGTCTGAGATGCTCCTGTGATGAATGGCATATATGTTCCTTTATCACCAAACTCGTGGGTGCTCCAGGCCACTGCGAATTTCTCCAGCAATGGATGCTCCCAGGAAAAGCTGTGATCAACATTTTGACATCAGAAAGGGTCCTATCCTTACTGAGGCTGGGGTCCCTTGGTCCAGGGTATGTATTTAAAACTACAGCTAGGCCCCCATGCCAGTGCAGCCTGGTGGTTACCACATAGGCTCAGCACCCCATAGGCCTAGGTGTCAATTCCAGAGCAACCACTGGACACTGTGTGACCCGGGACAAGTCACCTCCCCTCTCGGAGCCTCATTTCCTTGCCTGAAAAAACAAGGCAGTTTTAAGACATGGAAGCAACCTAAGTGTCCATCGACAGATGAATGGATAAAGAAGATGTGGTATATATATATACCATGGAATATTACTCAACCATAAAAAAGAATGAAATATTGCCATTTACAGAAACATGGATGCACCTAGAGATTATCATACTAAGAGAAGTCAGTCAGAGAGAGAAAGGCAAATACCATATGATATCACTTACATGTGGATTCTAAAAAAATGGTACAAATGAACTTATTTACAAAACAGAAACAGACTCACAGACATAGAAAACAAACCTATGGTTACCAAAGGGGAAAGCGGGGGAGGGATAAACTAGGAGTTTGGGATTAACAGATACATACTACTTTATATAAGACAGATAAACAACAAGGTCCTACTGTATAGCATAGGGAACTATATTCAGTATCTTGTAATAAGCTATAATGGAAAATAATCTGAAAAACTGAATATATATATAACTGAATCACTTGGCTGTACACCAGAAACTAACACAACATTGTAAATCAACTATACTTCAATTAAACAAACAAAAAACAAGGCAGTTTTTAAAGCTTTGGGTCTCTGCGTGGTGGTCCTGGGGCACAGTATGAAGCCCCCTTTTGAGGGTGCACTCTCCTAGTGGATATCAGCCTATTTTCTGGTCCTCTTTCCCCCCTGAGCAGGAAGGGCAGGAAATGCTGCAGGGACCTGGGTTTGGTCATTTGAGGTTTCAGTGTTTGCTGAGATGGGGAGGAGAGGGGCCCGCTGGCTCAAGGCCCCTGTGGGTGGGGCCTCTTCCCTGGGGGGCTGATCTTCTCAGCTGCCAAGACTGAACCACAGCCGCCAGTAACAACAGCAGCTTCCGGTCCGGTCTGAGCACTGACCGTGTGCCAGGCGCTGTGCTAAGCATTTTGCTTGCATTGTCGCCTGCCCTCTTCTCCCACACCCGGGAGGCCTCCATATCATCCCCAGGTGCGGGGCCCACGGCTGGTGAGTGATGGGTGCCGGCCTCTGCGCTTACCCATTAGGCAACACTGCTGCCCTCTGACCCTGCAAGGGGGGTTTCTTTGGGCAAAAAGAGAACTCAGCTCAGATTTAGACTCCCGTCGGGAGGCTGAGGAGGTGAGAGGGAGCACATGCATACACACACACACACACACACACACACACACACACACCCAACCCGGGAGCAGGCCCTGGGGTCTGGGAAACACAGCCCTTCTGGTGTGGATTCACTGACACATCCAGCCGGCCTAATCCAAACAGGAAATGCTGTTCTTCTAACAGCAAACAAACCTGGGTCGCAGCCTCCCTTCCCTGTGAACTGCCCCTGGAGCCTGTGCTAAGGACCTCTTCCCTCTGCCTATGTCCCAAGGACAGTTTCCCTGGCTGGGGGTGGGGGGGCCCATAAAATTAGCCCTGCTTGCACACCAGCTTGTGTGAGCCCAGGTGCCCTAGTTGATCTGTACCCATGCCGTGCCCATTCTATAGGGGAGGGAGCAGCCCAAGAGGCCTGGGGGTACCCGGAGCCTGTGGCAGCAGCCCCCAGGGGCCCAGTCAGCGCCAGCGCCATCGCCATCGAAGCCTCTGCCCAGACAAAGGGCAGGGCCGGTGGGCCGGCCTTCCAGGTTAGGGAACAATGCCCGCTTTCTGTGCCTTTGATCTGGAGGCCTGGCCCTGCGGCCCCTCGCTGGGCCAGGGCGGGGATGCTGGGGGACCCAGAGAGCCTGCAGCTGCCCAGCCAAGTTATTTATGCTCCATGGAGCTGCCCTTCTCACCCAGTTCATTCCTTCCTCATGGAGCTGGGACTGGAGCTGGAAGGAGTGATGGGAGGAAGGAAGCTGTCGGAAAATCATAAATTAGGGCTCCGAGAGAGGGCTTTCCTGCCCTCCTCAGGAATCCTCGGGGGAGAGACCAGCACCTTGGGTCAGGGGAGGACGACAGGGTGGCAGCCTGGGCACCTGTATTTGGAGTTCGGACACCTGGATGTCTGCATGATCTACAGTGAGTCCCTTCTCTCTGGGCCTCAGTGCCCCCATCTGGAAACCAGGGGAGGTAGGGGACTTGGGGACTTTCCTGTGACTGTGCTTTGCTGACTGTGAAGAAATGGACAGATAAGAGGCCTTCTCCTTAACAATGTTTGTCCCACTTCCCTTCCTCTGGTTCCTTGCCCACAAATCCCCTCCTTTCTGCCCCCCATCTTTGCCCTACCTCCCTTCTTTGGGTATCCCTGGCTCTGCTTCTTTTTCCACATCTCTCCTCCTGCAAAAACAGACTAATGAGGTCTCCTTAGGCAACATCCACCTAGCTGGAGGGGGTAGAGGTTGGCTCATTTACACTAGAGTGTTAATGAATGTTGTTAAATGTTGGGGCCCAGTTAACAGGGATTCTTCCTCATTTAAACCCTAAATCACTAGTAGTGGGCTAGTAATCACTTCTAGGCTAGTAAGGGGGATGCTTGGTGACCAAGGGTCTAGGAACAAGGTCTGCCAAGTGAAAGGGCCTTCTGTGTGGGAAAATGTCCTCTTCCCGGCCACAGTGAGGTGAAACCCACCCCCTGCTGGACGCATCTGGAGTGGTGGCCACAAGTCCCTGTGGTTGAGATGGACCTGGCAGGCACGAAGGACAGGCAAGAGGAGCCACTCAGAGCGGAGACCCTGGAGCTGCCTGCCAGCCCTGCCAGTCCCAGGAGGTGCCTGCTGGGCCAGGAGCATGTGGGCCTGCCCCACCTGACACCCCCAGGATGAATGGGTTCCACTCTGAGGAAGTGATTCTGAGGAGGAAGAGGAGAGGGAGAGAGAAAGAGCCAGAGAGAGACATAGAGATATAGAGAGATACTCAGAAAGACAGAAAGAGAGCCAGCAAGCTGGAGACAAGAGGGAGAGATGTCAGCCAGAGAGATGTAGAGAGAGGCAGATGGAAAGACAGAGAGACAGATAAAGAGACAGACAGACACAGAGAGAAGAGCACTTGGGGAAGAGGACCCCAGGTTGTCGGTCTCAGCTCCTATGGGGACCGGGCAGAGGGGTCAGGACCAGGGTGCCAGCCCAGCACCATCCTCTGCACGACAGGCTCTGCCTCCCTCAGACCCACACTCCCACACCCCTAAGAGGCAGGAGCTGGTCCTTCTGCCATCTGCTGCCCTTGCCTGGCACTGGCTGACCAATGGGCTCTGGGCTGCCTGCATTGGTATAAATTGTGCCTGGGAAGCCCTGTAAGGCAGATGGAGCTGCTGGACCCAGAAGAGATGGATTTCTAGCCCGTGGCTTGGCCCAGGGAGTCATAAGTGGATGGACAGCATATGGGGGATGTGCACCCCTGGAGCACCTGGACTCCAGGCTCTCCCTGCCCTGCCCTCCTGTCCAGCCCTGCGGGGCCAAGCCTGGATCCTCTCCATCTGCCCACTCCTCGGCTCTGTCCCTTCCAGCCTCCCCACCCTCTATAGGATGTGGCCTCAGTTTCCTTGGTGGCTTCTCACCTCCTCTCTGACCCTTCCAGTCTTTTGGGATCTTCCCAAAGGTGACTGGAGGTATTTCCCTGTGAGGGAAACCTTCAGTGTCCCTGCTGCCCTCAGGGTGGGAACTGAATGTGGCCTGGCCTGCTCATCCTCCCTGTGTCCCAGACCCTGGGACACCAAAGCAAGTCTCTATCCTCCCAGCTAACCCTGTGCTCTCCAGCTGGACTGCAGGGCTTTTCCATCCCATCCCCTCTGCCTACCAATGCCCACTCCCCCTTCTGTCACAGCTCAGACATCACCCCCTCCCTGCCTCTAGGAAGGTGTCCCATACCCCAAGACTAGATCACATGTCCACTGGGCTTCTCCACTCACAGCGTTCTATGCAGGAGCCATCTGTTGATTTGTCTGATTCCCCTGATGGATCATAAATAGATGCTGGGCCCTTTCCGTAATCTTTCTAAGAGTACTAGGAAAACTACATACCCCAGAAGCCATAAAGGATACACTGGGTACATAAAAATTTCTGCATTGAAAAAGAATAATCTGATTAACTGTGGAAAAACTTTTCAACATATCAATCAGAAAAAAAAGACTAATTTCCTCCTCATGTAAAGAGCTCTTACAAATCAATAACATCAATCAATGACCCAGTAGAGAAATAGACAAAAGTTATGAACAGACAACTCAGAATGAAAAGGCATTCAATTTCACTCAAAAGAAAAAATTGCAGATGAAAACCACAATGAGATAGCACCTTCCAAAACTGATGGTAAGGACTTAAAATCTTTGATAAAATGAGTTGGCAAGGATGTGGAGAAAATGTCACTTCACATATGCCCTCTTTGGAGCACAGTTGGTAATATGTAATAGAAGGTAAAATGTGTCTTCCTTTGACCTAGTAATTCCACAGTGAGGAAGTTTCTTACATGTATATTTGCAAAGAACAGAAGGAAATTAACTGCAGTACTATACGTAGTATCAAAAGACTGGAAACAACCTAAATGCCCCTTGCAGGAGACTAGTATATTAAGGTACACCCATCAGTGGAATGCTGTATTGCCAGTAAAAAGAACAGAGATAAGTGAAATGTGGCATACATATACAGTGGAATATTAGTCAGCCATTGAAAGGAACACAGTACTGATACATGCTCTAGCACGGATGAACCTTGAAAACATCATGCTGAGTGAAAGAAGCCAGACACAAAAGGCTACATATTGTATTTATATGAAATGTCTAGAATAGGCAAATCCCTAGAGACAAAAAATAGATTAGTGGTTGCCAGGGGCTGGGGGCAGGGTATGGGGAGTGACTGCTAGTGGGTATGGGGTTTCTTTTTAGGGTGATGAAAATGTTCTAAAATTAGTGGCAATGGTTACACAACTCTGAATATACTAAAAACCACTGAATTGTTCATACTAAAGAATGAGTTTTGTGGCATGTGAATTATATATACATATACATATAAAGATGAGGCTTATATATATTTATATATATAAAGATGAGGTAGATTATGGAACTTTTTGTTTTTTTTGGCTGCTTTGGGTCTTCGTTGCTGCGCACGGGCTTTTCTCTAGTTGCAGCGAGTGGGGGCTACTTTTCTCTGTGGTGGTTTCTCTTGTTGCAGAGCACAGACTATAGGCACATGGGCTTCAGTAGTTGTGGCACGCAGGCTCAGTAGTTGTGGCTCACGGGCTCTAGAGCGCAGGCTCAGTAGTTGTGGCAGGCGGGCTTAGTTGCTCCGCGGCATGTGGGATCTTCCTGGACCAGGGCTCGAATGCATGTCCCCTGCATTGGCAGGCGGATTCTTAACCACTGCGCCACCAGGGAAGTCCCTAGATTATGGAACTTCTAAGAGCAGTTGTTAAGTGAAAAAAGTAAGTGCAGCTGTGTGTAAAGGATGCTGCCATTGGGGGGAAATTGCAGGAATATCTACCCGTAAGTACTCAGATCATGCACTTACTTTCTTTAGAAGAATTCACAAGAAACTGCTAACTGGCTGCCTTTGGGAAGGTGAACTGAGGAACTGAGGGTGTTAGTTTTCACTGTGAATCTTTTTGCATGGTTTGAAAAAAATTAATACCAAAAAGTATACATATTATATCCACCCTCTGCCCTAAGAATTAAATTCATGTGTGTGTGCGCCCGCGCATGCACACATATGAAATGGCAACTCTTACAATTCCAGCTCTGGAAGCTGCTATTGCCTGCATCCTGGGAGGGCCCCTGGGTGCTGGGGTGAAGTTTCGACATGGATCTCCACCTCTGGGCAGGCAGAGGATCCACAAGGGCCAGGGCTGGATCAGGAGCTGCGCCTCTGAACCAGCTGTACCCTGGGAGGCGGCCCCTCCCTCCCCTCCCGGGAAGGACCCTGTGCCCCTGTCCTCAGCAGGCCTGGCCCAGGGATTCCGGTTACTCATGACACACCTGAATGGAGGCTGTTCAGGGAGGTGATGGGGAGGTGAGGGCCCTGGCCAGAGGGAAGGACCTGGCAGAGAGCCAGGGCTGCCCCCCATGTCCACCCGCTGGAGCCACGAGAAGCTGAAGTTGACTGTGTCCTCCCCTGATCCCAGGGAGGGAAGAAGAGGAAGAGAAGGGGAGAGAAGACAGAGAGAGAGAAGAGGAGGGTGAGAGAGAGAGGGAGGATATGAGAGAGAGAAAGAGAATGTTAGGGACAAAGATAAACACACAGAGACAGAGAGACTGAGCCCTGCCGTCAGCAGGGAGGAGCCGGGCCTGACATGGAAAGAGGTGGGGCTCAGAGTAGCCACACAGGCAGACAGCGATGTGGAGAGAGCAGAGAGACCGCAGGAGGACAGGATGGTGGAGAGGAGCAGGGGGTGGGGGGTGGGCAGTAATGACCTGTCTTCTACTGAGTCAGCCCCAAGCCTTTATCTATGTGCCTGCAGACGGCATGCATTATCACAGCCGCCCATGCAGAGGTATTCTGCCCAGGAAAGGGAGGCCAGGGAGGCTGATAAACTGCACAGCTAGTGACCACAGAGTGCGACTCAGCGTCTTGCTGCAGAACCCTGGAGCAGGTGGTCGGGACAGTCCAGGTCCCAAATTGGCCCTGGGACCCTGCACTGTGCCCAGCCCCCTCCTGACGGGGCCCGTTGGCCCATCTGGGCTGCTTGTGCCCTGCCCCGGTGGGACGTTCCCCGGAGCACAGCTGACCTGCTTAGACTCCTCCAGCAAGAAGGGCAGCCTGCTGTCAGGAAGGGGCTGATATTGTGGGGTCTGTAGCCCCAGCTTGGCCAGGAGGACGTTTCAATCCTGCCTGTATCTTCCTCACTGTGTGACCTTGGCCAAGTTGCTTCCCCTCTCTGAGCCTCAGTGTATTTGCCTGGAAAATGGGGATAGCAGCACTTGTCTCAGGGTAGGTTGCTAAGAGGAGAATTCAGATGAGCTCCTTATGCAGGGCCTGGCATATTCTGCTCAGGAAAAAGTACCGACGTGACTCTGAGGCATGCTGTATGTAGTTTGCAGAATGAGAAATCTGGGCAGCTTGGGAACCTGATAGACAGAAGAGTCAGTCTTTGGCAAAGAGAATATTGGGGAAGAATTTTGGGTTTTCTAAAGGCCCTTTGTTGCTACTAGCTGTTGCCTGACATTCTTCTATTGGCCAATCTCTTGGGCTAAAGCAAGGAAAACCCATGTTGAAATGCAAAACTTTTCTCTAGGAGGGCTACTGTATTTGCTTAAGACTAGACTGCATAGTTTATTTACTGTCATCGTGACTGGCTTTGCTGGCCCAGGGATCCGGTTCTTTCTAAAACTGGGGATATGGGCTTCCCTGGTGGCGCAGTGGTTGAGAGTCTGCCTGCCGATGCAGGGGACACGGATTCGAGCCCTGGTCTGGGAAGATCCCACATGCTGCAGAGCAACTAAGCCCGTGAGCCGCAACTACTGAGCCTGTGCGTCTGGAGCCTGTGCTCCGCAACGAGAGGCCGCAACAGTGAGAGGCCCGCGCACCACGATGAAGAGTGGCCCCCGCTCACCGCAACTGGAGAAAGCCCTCACACAGAAACGAAGACCCAACACAGCCAAAAATAATAAATAAATAAATAAAAATTAATTTAAAAAAATAAATAAAACTGGGGATAGTTTTAGTTGTACTCTGCCTGCAATTAGGAAGCTCTGTCACTAGGTGGTGCCTTGGGTTTGTACTTGCACATTAATGAGTGGTTTTTGTTTTGTTTTTTTTTTGCCCCCTCTGATTCACTCCTAGAAGTTACCTTTTGAGAAGAATAGATAGGGATACAGAGACAGTCTTTAGTTTGGTGGAAAAGAGTGCTGTGATCACTTAGCAATGTCTACCCTGGGTGAAGGAGTGGAAAGCAGCAGCTTCTGTGCCAGGCATCCAGCCACCTCTAGACTGTGCTTCTGAGTAGACAAGAATGTGTTCCTGTTTAATGATACTTTTTAGAATAAGTGGAAATCTTTAAAACACTTGATCATGAATATTAGAATTACTAATATCTGTTTAAGAAGGGATGCTTATAAGAATTATTTTTGTAATAACGAACATATAGTTTGGGAAAAGGTTTGCAGCAAGATATTTAAGAAAGCAAACATGAAGTTTCAGCCTTTCTTACCGGTCATGAATGGTTAAGAATTTCCATTTTTTCCCCACAATCGTTTTAAAGAGAGACACTTTTAATGCCTTTTCTTACCTGCTTTTTCCTATGTGCTCACAGGCAACTCTCATTCTTGGAGTTGAGGTGTTCATAGCTTCCCTCAGGTCTGCGGCTGTCTGCTCACTCGGCCTCTGTCTCAGTGAGCCCATTCTTGGAAGAAACTATAAAAGAACAAAAAAGGCCTTTTTGGCCGCACTCTCCTTAAGAATTGCTGGGTTTTATAAAATCACTCTTTTTCATCAGTAATCCCTCAAAGCCTTCTTAGAATCTTTTTAGTGGTAAAACATTATAATAATATAATATCATTAAATTTTTTCAAAAAGAAAAAAAATCACTTGTAATCCATCTATCTTGATGTAATGATTCCCTAGATGATTTTTGTTTGGGGTTTGGGCTTCCCTTCTTTTTAGTGCTTTTTTTTTTTTTTTTTTTTGGCCAAAGAATGAGAAGTTCCAGCCCCATTGAAAATCTTTCCCCCATCTCCAGACAGCTGAAAATCCTCCTTCTTTCTTAGCTGTTAGCTAAACTCTTAGCTGTTTGTCCTTTGAAGTTAAAGCTGGTTTCATTTCTAATCTGTGCTGAATGGTTCTTTATTGATAGTCACAAGAGAGATCAGAGGAAGTTGAATGCAAGGGCCAGGAGTTGTCACAGTTTCCACATACACGGCCTCCCGTTCACAATCCATATAAGTAAACAAGAGCAAAGGGATGTTTCCAGGGCAGGACACCAGATATCTTTGTTTGTAGGGATTATGGATGTGTCTGTATTTTCTTGTTTCTAATTTGTGGCTTTGGTGATCTCTCGTGTTTTGCATTTGTAATTTAAAATATAAATTATTTTTAATTAAGAAAAACACATTCACCACACTTAGGTATAGACCCAAGAAAAATGAAAACATATATCCACACAGAAACTTGCACACAAAGGTTCACAGCATCACTATTCATCATAGCCCCAAAGTGGAAACAACCCAAATGTCCATCAGCTGATGAATGGATAAATAGTGGTCTATCCATATAATGGAATATTATTCGGGCAATAAAAAGGAATGCAGTGCTGACACATGCTACAACGTGGCTGAATCTCGAAAACATTACGCTAAGTGAAAGAAGCCAGACACAAAAGGCCACGTACTGGAAGATTCTTTTGGTATGAAATGTCCAGAATAGGGAACTCCATGGAGACAGAGAGATTAGTGGTTGCCTGAGGCTGGGGCTGGGGAAGGGGTGCAGTCGGAGGGAAATGGGTCGTGACTGCTCGTATGTATAGGATTTCTTTTGGGGGTAATGAAAATGTTCTAAAGTTGATTGTAGTGATGATTGCACAATTCTGAATACACTGAAAACTATTGACTTGTACACTTTGGGTGAATTGTACGGTATGTAAATTATATCTCAATAAAGCTATTATATAGGAAACACACATACATACATTCAAACAGAACTTAAGATTTTAAAGGTGGGAAAAAAGTGTTTCCCTAGACTCTGACGAAGGAAGATGGGCCGGGGTGGGAGGTGGGAAGAAAGATCCAGCCATGTCTGACCCTCACGCTCCCCCAGACACACTGCAGGACGCCAGCTGTGCCCTGCAGCGGGTGGCGGCCATTCTGCAGTGAGCAGGATGGATGTGGGTGAGGTGGGCCCTGCTCCGGCCGAGCTCGCAGTCCGGAGAGCAAAGACAGGTGAACCCACGTTATAACCCCCTGGGACGACTCGTGACGGGGACAGGCTGTGGGAACTCAGGCCCCCGATTCACTTGTCAAGGGGAGTGCAGGAGAATCTCTCTAAACAGACTTGGTAGACGAGCAAAAGTCATCCAGGTGAAGCCCACGGGAAGAGTCCCAGGCAGAGGGAGTGGCGGTAACCGCACGGGGGACGTCTGAAGGCAAGAGCACGCGTGGACCCTTGCAGGAACAAAGGGCAGGTCAGTGTGGTGGGAACAGGGTGCGGGGAGGGGAGCAGGGAGACCCGAGGCCTGAGAGGTCAGCAGGACCTGGCCGAGGGAGCTTCCTGAGGCTCTGGGAGCCTGTGAGGCTTTAAGTTGGAAGGGACTGGGGTCTGGTCTCTGCTTCTGAAAGATTCCTCTGGCTGTGCGCGCTGGAGGCTGGGAGACAGGGTAGTTGCAGTGGCCCAGCTTGGATGATGGCAGCTGGGACTATAAGAAGGGGTTGAATGGTGACCCCCAAAACATATGTCCACATCCTGGAAGCTGTGAAGGTGTCCTTACTTGGAAAAGAGTCTCTGCAGATGTAATTAACGATTTTGAGATGACATCGTCCTGGATTACCTGGGTGAGCCCTAAATCCAAGGACAAATGTCCTTATAAAGGACACTGGAGGAGAGACAGAGAAGAGGAGGCCATGTGGAGACAGAGGCAGAGATCGGAGAGGGATGCAGCCACAAGCCAAGGAATGCCTGGAGCCACCAGAAGCTGCACATGGCAGGGAAGGATCCCCCTCTAGAGGCTTCAGAGGGAGCCCTGCTGACATCTTGACTTCCGGCTTCCAGAAGTGTGATAGAATAAACTTCTGTTGTTTTAAGCCACCAAGTCTATGGTCATTTGTTACAGCAGCCCCAGGACACGGATACAGGCAGGCACGTGGGGATGGAGAGAAGTCACCAGATCCGAAGATTTTTAGGAGGTAGAAATAACCTCCCCCTCACACCTCCTCTCCTGCCTGAATTCCCAGGCATTGCCTTTTACTCCAACTGCAATGATCTAAGCTTCATTCCTTCAACTGAGGGCTGTGTCACCCACCTGTGAAATGGGATGGTAACAGCTGCCCTGCAGCTAAGGATGGGGGAGTGTGTATGCCCAGTGCCTGGCACACGGCGAGCATTCAGTACATGCGATGATGGTTATAAATTCACAAAACCTTAGAGAGTACGTGAAATACCCTTTCACTTTGCAAACGTCCCCAACCCTCAGAACCTTCCCCACTGGCCTCCAGGGAGGCTGAGAGGAGTAAGAGTGTAGTGGAACAGAGTTATGGGTTGGATGGTGTCCCCTAAAAGATGTTGAAGTCCCACCCCTTGAAATGTGACGTTATTTAGAAATAGAGTCTTTGTAGATGATCAAGTTAAGATGAGGTCATTGGGGTGGGTCCTCATCCACTACGGCCGTGTCCTTACGAAAGGGGAAATTTGGACACAGAGACAGATGGAGGGAAGATGATGTGAAGACACAGGGAGAAGGCCACCTATGAGCCAAGGAATGCCTGAGGCCACCAGGAGGTGGAGAGAGCAATGGAACAGATTCTCCCTCCCAACCCACAAAGGCACCTGCTGAGCCCTCAACTGCAGACTCCCAGCCTCCGAGCTGTGACACAATAAGTGTGTTGTTTATACCCTCCAGTTGTGATACTTTGTTACTGCGGCCCCAGGGCACGAGCTCAGGTGAGGATAAGATGAGTCTCACGGTCGGAGGAAACTGGGCATTCCAGGGCCTGTAGGGGTACCTTGGGTTGGTGCCAACCCCTGTCGCCCACAACAGTCACCGTCCAGGCCAGTAGCCAGGCTTGGCTGCCTCTCTGCCCCCCACCATCCCAGCAAGAGGGCACCAGGCACTTCCAGGACAGAAGTCTGGGATGCATTTGGAAACCCTGGAGGAGGGGTTTTCCAATTCGGCCCCATCCTGGTCAGCAGGGGAACCACCATCTGGATCCTGTCTGTAGCCACTGGCAGGGGAATCAGAGCAGAGCTGTAGCAAGTAATCAGAGAGGGGCGGCTCCCTTTGCGGCCAGGGCTCCCGGTGGGAGACAGCAGGTTCTGCAGTCTGGCCCTGGGTCAAGCCCTGGCTCTACACTTACTTGCTGGGTGAACTCAGGCCACTCATGTCACCTCCCTCGTCTTTGTTTTCTTACCTATTAAATGAGAATAATAGTAGAAGTTACCTCCAAATGTTGCTGCCAGCATTCAGTGGGAGAATGGGAATAGCAGGATGCTTGATGAAGGGAAATTTTAGATATTTTTTTTAACTTAAAAAAATTGTAGGGCTTCCCTGGTGGCGCAGTGGTTGAGAATCCACCTGCCAGTGCAGGGGACACGGGTTCAAGCCCTGGTCTGGGAAGATCCCACATGCCACGGAGCAACTAAGCCTGTGTGCTACAACTACTGAGCCTGCGCTCTAGAGCCCACGTGCCACAACTACTGAGCCCAAGTGCCACAACTACTGAAGCCTGTGCGCCTAGAGCCTGTGCTCCGCAACAAGAGAAGCTACCGCAATGAGAAGCCCGGGAACCGCAACAAAGAGTAGCCCTCACTTGCCTCAACCAGAGAAAAGCCCACGCACAGCGACGAAGACCCAATGCAGACAGAAACAATAAATAAATAAAATAAAGTAATAAAATACATAAATTTACCAAAAATATTGTGGCAAAATATACATCATTTAAATTTACCTTTTTAACCATTTTTAAGTGTATGGTTCAGTGGCATTAAGTACATTCATATTTGTTGTGCAACTGTCAGTACCATCCGTCTCCAGAGCTCTTTTCATCTTGCAAAACTGAAACCCCATCCTCATTAAACACTAACTCCCCATCCCTCCTCCCCTCCTGCCCCTGGCAACCACCACTCTACTTTCTGTCTCTATGAATTTGGCTGCTCTAGGGACCTCATATAAGTGGAATCATACAGTATTTGTCTTTTTGTGACTGGCTAACTTCACTCAGCATAATGTCCTCAAGGTTCATCCATGTTGCAGCATGTATCGGAATTTCCTTTAGATTTTATTTTCCACGAGAAGACTATTGTGAGCGGCTTGTGCGGTGGTGAGCTCCAGCCACCTTGGCAGGAGGTGCTGAGCAGCTCCTCTGCTCTAGGTAGGTGCCGTGGGCCCAGAGGAAGGAGGCCCTGGGATGGGTCTGCTCTCGGAGCTGCCTGTCTCCTGACCTCTCGCCTGGGGAGCTGGAAGGGGGCATTTTATTAGGGGGGCCGGAGCTCCTGACCCACTCCCTTGTGAGTTTCTAAAGTTTCTAGGAGGAGACCCCAGGGTTCCAGGGACCTGCACTGGACTGAGGGGAGGTGGGCACTGGTTCCCAGCCTGCCGGGGGCTGGGGTGGGGTGAGGAGATGGCTGGGTGCACACACATTATGTATATGAACCCATGTGAACTAAAAATGAGGATTGACTAAAATACTGAGGGGACCCAGGTTAATGTGGGGTGGCTCAGCCAGCGTCTGACCCAGGTCCTGGAAATCTCCCCTCAAGGGCTGCATCTGAGTTCAGGTTCTGCCATAAGTGCAGCCAGGCTGGACCCTGCCTGAAAGAATCCCGAGGTTCCCAGACATGGGATGGAGACCCTGGCCTCTGGGTCACCCTCCGCCTCATACACGGCTGCATTTCCATGGCTCCCTCCCAGCATGTAAATGGCCCTGGGTACCACTCCACAATGGAATGGTTCTTAGGTGGATGGTGGACTCAAAAGGCCTTGGGGTCATCCTTCTGCACAGCGATCTTCACTGTCCAGGTAGTAGGGGATGCAGTGGAAAATGCGACCAAGCATGGAGCCTGGAGGTTAGACAGACTTGGGCCACCACGGGCCTGAGCAAGGGTCCTCACCTCCCTTCACCAGCCACAGTCTCCTCACTTGTAAACTGGAGATAATAACAACTGTGTTCACCTGACAGGGCGGGCGAGGATTCGTGGGGTGATGTACAATGTCCAGCCTGGGCCTGGTGCCTTATGAGGAAATGGCCCCGTTACCGTTAGGAGAGGGGACAGCTGCCCGGGCTGAATGTGCATTGGGACGCCCCCTTGGATGCTTTTTTTTCTTTTTGGATGTGTCAGCTCACTTTCTAGCCACTGGCCTCTTCTAGAAGTTGCACACAGATAAAAGGTCCCAGTTAATGAGGACTCTAGCTAAAGTTTTAAAATTCACAGCAAGCCCACTCCGCATAATAATGTATTAGAAACACAACAATCCTTTAATCTAGAAGGAACTAATTGCTGGCCTCAGAAATTCAGGGCACGCTGACAGAATCCTTAATTTCTTGAGTTGATGGTTTCAAAAAGCAACTGATTTTAGACTGGCTTCTCTCTACGTGTAAGTAAGACTCCCACAGTTCTGACAAAGGGCGAGATTGTCTCAATGCCTCACTCAGTAAGAATCATGTATGTGGGGTCTGAATTCATGTCAGCTCTGAATTTTTCCTGCTGGGTGGAACGTGGCCGACTTGAATCCCCAGGAGATTCAATGCTGGCTCTGTGGCCTGAGCATCCCGGGCCTGTACAGGGAATGGCCTCATTCGTCCCACACACAAGTTTGCTGAGTGGCCACTCGGAGCCCAAGTTCAGATTCGGTGTTGGATATGCAGGAGCATATAAATAAAAAATCTTTGCCTAACCTAAGGTTGCAAAGATTTTCTTTTCCTATCTTTTCTTCTAGAAGTTTTATAGTTTTAGGTTTTACATTTAGGTTTATGATCTATTTTTGAGCTAATTTTTATATACAGTGCAAGGTGTGGATCAAAATTCTTTTTAAAAAAAATTGCATATGGATGTCTACATTAGTTTCTTGAGGATGCCATGACAAATTACCACATACTTGGTGGCTTAAAACAACTCTCTAACAGTTCTGGAGTTCAGAAGTCTGAAAGCAAGATGTTGGCAGGGCTGTGCTCCCTCGGGGCCTCTGTGAGAAAATCTCTTCCTCATATCTTGTAGCTTCTGGTGGCTGCCTGGCATTCCTTGGTCACATCACTCCCATCTCTGCCTCTGACTTCATACCACCTTCTCCTTGTATGTCTCTCCTCTGTGTGTCTCTTATAAACATACTTGTCATTGGATTTAGGGCCCACTCAGATAATCCAGGATGATCTTCTCATTTCATGATCCTTAATGTAATTACATCTGCAAAGACCATTTTCCCAAATAAGGTAACATTCAAAGGTTCTGGGAATTAGGATGTGGACGTATCTTGGGGGTGGAGGTTCAGCACACTATCATTGTTTTAGCACCATTTGTTGAAAATATCAATACTACACTTTCTCTATGAAATTGCCTTTGCACCTTTGTTGAAAGTCAATTGACCATATACATACATGAGTCTATTTCTGGATTCTTTGTTCTGTTCCATTAAATCACTTGTCTATTTTTATACCAATGCCACATCGTCTTCATTGCTGTAGCTTTATAATATCTTGAAGTCATTTATTTAAGCCCTCCAACTTTGTTCTTTTTAAAAGTTGTTGAAAGGACTATTCTAAGTCCTTTGCATTTCCATGTAAATTTTAGAATCAGCATGTCAATGTCTACCAAAAGGCCTGCTGGGATTTCGACTAGGATTATATTGAATCTGTAGATTGATTTAGGGAGAATTGACATGTTTGACAATCTTAAGTCTTTCGATCCACAAACATGGCATACTTTTCCACTTATTTAGACTTTTTAAATTTCTCGGAACAATGTTCTGTACGATGCTTCATACTTCCTGTTGTATTTATCCCTATTTCATATTTTTGTACTATTGTAAATAAATTTTTTTAAATTTCCAATTGTTTGTTGCTAGTAATACTATTGATTTTTGTATGTTGATCTTGTATCTTGCATCCTTATTATACTCACTTACTTGTTCTCATAGCTTTTTTGTAAATTCCATCAGATTTTCAATGTAGACATACATGTTATTTGCAAATAAAGGCAGTTTTCCCCCTTTCTCTCAAATACAGATGCCTTTTATTTCTTTTTCTTGCCAGATTATATTGGCTAGAACCTCTCGTACAATGCTGAATAGAAGTGGTGAGAGTAGACAGGCCTGTCTTGTTCATGATCTTGGGGGAAAGTATTCAGTCTTCCGTCATTAAAGATGATGTTAGCTGTAGGATTTTTGTTGTTGTCGTTTGGTGTTTTTTGTGTAGATGTCCTTTATTAGGTACGGAATTTCCCTTCTATTCCTGGTTTGCTTAAAGTTTTTTTTTAACAGGAATGCATGTTTTTCTGCATTTATTGAGATGCTCTTACAGTTTTTATTTTTCAGTCTATTAATACAGTGAATCATACTGATTGATTTTCCAATATTAAAGCAACTTTGTATTCTTTAGAGAAATCTCACTTGGTTGTGATGTATTACTCTTTTTACATGTCATATATTCAGAGATGGCTTATGGAATAGTGGTGTGAGGAACTCTGTGGCTCCCTCTCCCCAGAGAAACAACTATAATTGATAACAATTATTTGTAAAACAAACAAACAAAAAACACACTTAAAGTCTCTGAAAATTGCCTTAAGGGCATACAGCAAACAAAGAAACATTTATTCAAGAAAATCTAGTAAATCTCAGAACAGCAAGAGTCTGTAGCATTTGAGACATGGCACATTCCCTCCCTCCCCCACCCATTTCAGCTCAGAAAGAATCAGCAAATGAGGATAGACTGACAGAGATTATACAATCTGAAGAATGGAGAGAGAAAAGAATGCAGAAAAATGAACAGAGAGTTAGAGAAATGTGATACAGCATTACGTGCACCAACACATGTATAATGGGAGCACCAGAGGAGAGGAGAGGAGAGAGAAAAGGGGGAAGAAAAACGATTTGAAGAAATAATGGGGCTTCCCTGGTGGCACAGTAGTTGAGAATCTGCCTGTCAATGCAGGGGACACGGGTTCGAGCCCTGGTCTGGGAAGATCCCACATGCCGCGGAGCAACTAGGCCCGTGAGCCACAACTACTGAGCCTGCGCATCTGGAGCCTGTGCTCTCCAACAAGAGAGGCCGTGATAGTGAGAGGCCCACGCACCGTGATGAAGAGTGGCCCCCGCTTGCCACAACTAAAGAAAGCCTTTGCACAGAAACGAAGACCCAACACAGCCAAAAATAAATAAATAAAATAAAAATAAAGGAATTCCTTTAAAAAAAAAAGAAGAAATAATGGCTGAAAACTCCTCAAATTTGATGAAAACGTTAATCTACGTATCCAAGAAGCTTAATGAACTCCAAGCAGGAAAAATGCAAACAGATCCACATCCAAACACATCATAATAAAAAAAAAGTTTAAGGACAAAAAGAAATTCTTGAAAGCATCAAAAGAAAAGTATGTCATCACATACAAGAGGACTTCAATAAGACTAGTAGCTGACTTCTCATCAGAAACAATGGAGGCAGGGCTTCCCTGGTGGTGCAGTGGTTAAGAATCCACCTGCCAATGCAGGGGACATGGGTTCAAGCCCTGGTCTGGGAAGATCCCACATGCTGCGGAGCAAAGAAGCCCATGTGCCACAACTGCTGAGCCCGCGCTCTAGAGCCCGCGAGCCACACCTACTGAAGCCCATGTGCCACAACTACTGAGCCTGCGTGCCACAACTACTGAAGCCCATGCACCTAGAACCTGTGCTCTGCAACAAGAGAAGCCACTGCAATGAGAAGCCCATGCACCACACCAAAGAGTAGCCCCCGCTCACCACAGCTAGAGATAGTCTGCGTGCAGCAATGAAGACCCAACGCAGCCAAAAATAAATAAAGTAAATAAATTTATTAAAAAAATAAAAGAATCCGCCTGCCAGTGGAGGGGATACTGATTTGAGCCCTGTTCTGGGAAGATCCCACATGCTGCAGAGCAACTAAGCCCGTGCGCCATGACTACTGAGCCTGCACTCTAGAGCCCGTGAGCCACAACTACTGAACCTGTGTGCCACAACCACTGAAGGATGCACGCCTAGAGCCTGTGCTCCGCAACAAGAGAAGCCACCGCAATGAGAAGCATGAGCACCACAATGAAGAGTAGTCCCCGTTTGCCGCAACTGGAGAAAGCCTGCACGCAGCAACAAAGACCCAACACAGCCAAAAATAAATAGATAGATAAATAAATAAATAAATTTATAAAAAAAAAAGAGAAAGAAACAATGTAGGCAAAGTGCTGAAAGGAAAAATATGTCAGCCAAGAATCTTATATCCAGCAAAAACTATCTTTCAAAGCTGAAGGTGAAATAAAGACATCCCCAGATAGACAAAAAACAAGAGAATTTGCTGTATATTATTGGATTCAATTTGCCAACATTTTGGTAAGAATTTTTGTTTCTATGTTCATGAGTGATATTGTAATTTTTCTATTCTTAAAATACTACTGTCTGGTTTTGGTATCAGTTGAATTAATGGCCTCATAGAATGAATTGGGAAATATTTCTTCCTGTTCAATTTTCTGAAAGTTTGTATGGAATTGGTATTATTTCTTCCTTAAATGTTGGGGGGGATTTGCGGGCCCAGTGAAGCCATTTAGGCCTCAAGTTTTGTTTGTAGGAAGGTTTTTAACTATAAATTCAAAGTCTTTAATAGATAAAGAGGTATTCAGTGTATTTCTTGGTTCTTGAATGATCTTTGGTAAATCATGTCTTTTCAAGGAATTTGTCTATTTCATTTAAATTGCCAAAATTTTTGGCACAAAGCTGTTCAAAATATTCCCTTTTTGTTTTTTAAATATCTATAAAATCTATAGTGATGTCACTTCTGTAGTGTGTCTTCTTTCTTTTTTTTTTGGCCAATCTGGCTGGAGGTTAATCAATTTTATTGCTCTCAGAGAACCAGTTTTTTTTTTCCAGTGATTTTCTCTATTATTTTTCTGTTTTCCATTTATTTGATTTCCATGTTGATTTTTATGCCTTTCTTCTACTTACTTGGGGTCTCACTAATCTCCTCCTCCTCCTCCCCCACCCCCCCTTCTTCATCTCCTCCTTCTGCTCTTCACCTTTTTCTTCTTGCCTTTTAGTTTCTTAAGGCGAAAGCCCACTCCAATCCTTTAAAATTCATTGAGGTCTGTTTTATAGCCCAGAATATGGTCTATCTTGGTAAATGTTCCATGTGCATTCTGCTATTTTGGGGTAGGAAGTTGTATAAATGTCAATTAAGTTGAAAACAATGTGGAAAAACCCTGAATGAGTCCAGGCAGTGAAGAGAAGGTCAAGGGTTGTTGCAGAAACTGCAGGAATATTTCTCAGTCATAGCGAAGGCTGAGGCTGTACAGAGATGGTCTGTCCAGGGTCTGTGGGTAAACACCTGGTTCTGGCAAGGAGAGGTCCAGGAGGGAGGTGCAGGTTCAATGTCATCTTGGCCCTGGGCCTGTCTGCATTGTGGCCCTCATAGCTGCCTCCCTGGCTATCTCCTTCACAGGTCCCCTCTGCTGGGCTGGGCTGATACCCAAGTTCCAATTTCTACCCTCCTCAAGGCCCCAGGCCTTGACGTGGCCACTGGGTCTACCAATGAAACTCTGGCCACAGAGAGACCCCCCCCACAACTGGATTCTGTGTCCACTCAGGTGGGGTACAGGCACTATATGTTTGGGTCCTGGCTCCTCTATTTCCCAGAAAGTTATCTGTGGCAGGCAGCCTACCCTGAGCCTCACTCTTCCTCTTCAGATCATGGGTCCTATTCCCACACCCAGTTCTTTTATGCTCCTCCCCACTGCCTGTAGCCCCTTGGCTCAGACAAAACTAAGCTCTCAGCACCTGTATCAGGTGAACTGTGCCCACCCCCAAACTCATATGTTGATGTCCTAACTCCCAGTATCTCAAAAAGTAACCACATTTGGACCTAAGGTTTTTAAAGAGGTAATTAAGTTAAAAGAAGGTCATTAGGGTAGACCCGAATCTGGTATGACTGGAGTCCTTTTGATAAGAGGAAATTTGGATACACAAAGAGATACCAGGGATGAACATGCACACAGGGACAACTATGTGAAGAGGCAGAAAGAGGGTGGCCATCTGCAAGCCAAGGATAGGGGTCTCAGGAGAAACCAAACCTGCCAGCACTCTGATCTTGGACTTTCAGCCTTCAGGACTATGAGAAAATACATTTCTGTTATTTAAACCACCTAGTCTGTGGTATTTTGTTATGGTAGCCCTAGCAAATTAATCATCACCCCTCATCCCCTCCTCACACACACAACAAGCTTTTCTACCCATTGAGGGAGGTGGCCCAGCCATACCCTCAGCCAGTCTGCAGAGCTGGGTGCAGATCTTTTTGGTTCCTGGCAGAGCCAAGAGGCCACAGCCCGAGGATCTGAGGGCGGAAGAATCCAACCACCAACAAAGGTTGGAGCAGAACCTGTTTCCTCCACACCTAGATCCTCCAAATTCTGAGGAACTCTTTATTAGTTATCTGTTGCTCTTGTGGGTCAAGAGTTCAGGAGCAGCTTAGCTGAGCTGTTCTGGCTCAGGTCACTCATGAGACTGAGGTCAAGATATTGGCTAAGGCTACCATCACCTGAAGACTTGACTGGAGCTGAAACAACCACTTCCAAGATGGCTTGCTCACATGGCTCTTGGCTGGAGGTCTCAGTTCCTCATCACACAGGCCTCCCATGGGGCTGCTTCAGTGTCCTCACAATATGGTGGCTGGCTTTCCCCAGAGCAAGTGATCCAAGAGAGAGGAAGGCAGGCACTGCAATGCCTTTTATGGCCAACCCTTGGAAACCAAGGGTAGTCTGACCCATCTCCCTTCTGACCTCCCCTTTTTAGTTCAGTGGAGATCCATGGGGCTGCCCTGGCTCCCCTGTCCACCTCCCTATGCCAGGGGCAGAACTGCCCCTTCGGGCAAAACCACCATGCCTCAGAGACCCCCTCCCGCACGTCTGCAGCTGAGGGTGGCATTCCACCACCAGGGAAGGTTAGGGTTCTGTTCCCCTTAAGATGCAAAGGCTGGATAGAAGAAACCAGCACTCTGCCGATTGTCCCCAAAGTCTGCAGAAAGGGCAGGAGGCCCCATCCCCATCTCTGTCTCCATCCCTCCCCTCTCCCCCACACGCTTGGGAGGTTTCAAGGAGACTTCCCTCCTCTCCTCTGACTCAGCCTCTGACTCAGGTGGGGTGGGGAGGGGTCTGCTAAGGAGGGAGGTGTGACATATGTGCCACTGGCTGCACATTCCCTTCCTAACTAGAGGCTCCTCCAGCCCTTTGTGGGAGGTCTTGAGACTGGGAAGGGTGAGGGGCTCACCTGGACCACCCAGCAGGACCCAGGCCCCTTGGCAGGCTCCCCGAGGGCAGCTCAGAGACCCCAGATCTGAGAGCAGGTTATAAGAGCTTGTTCTCAGGAAGGCAGGCTTGGGCAGGGGGAGCTGGCCGCCCACTGGGACTCTGCTGCTGGTATGGCCCTTTGGACTTGTGCAAAGTGAGCCACTGAAGGCGGACCAGGTCCCCCAAGGGAGGACAAGGAGGACATCTAGCCATGTGTTCCCACTTCCTGGCTGCTGGGACGAGCTCTGGGCTACTGGGATGAGCTCTGGGTGCCTCGGCCTGGAAGGGGGATCTGGACAGTGCCCCTCAGAGTGTCCACCACAAGCTTCAAGTTTGTGGGACAAGTGTGCTGCCTCCTTGACCTGCTCCCCTCCTCCCCCTGGCCTCCCAGATCCTATCCTTCTGGAAGCAGCTGCAGTGGTTCTGGGCTCTGCGGGAAGAGGAAATGGAAAAGTTGCTTGTATTTGAGACATTTCCTTGTATTCCTCTGATAAAAGAAATGTTCACGTATTGAGGTCTGGGGAAGTCATTCTGGCTTATACATGAGTTAACTTGAATTTTATGCTAACTAGTACAGCCCGTTTGTGGCCTATTAAACATACATTGTACATCTGCTTTGATTAAAGAAAAGGGCGCTTTGACCAGAAGTAAAGAATGCCCATGTTAAAAATAAAGATTAAATGCCTCCCTTCCTGGGATGGCACTCCTCTGATGCTAAGACTCCCTTCCCAGGTGCCAAGGCCATACTGACTTGTGTACATGCTGATCTGTTTTTTTTTTTTTAACTTGAAGGAATGTATCCCTGACTTGTTTGATGTTCTTTGTTCTGACAAGACATAAAACTGTGCTGAAAACCATGCTTCTATGGAGCAGTTTCTCAGAGTTATCTGAGAGGCTGTCTTCCTGGCTATAGTCCTTAGTTTGGCTCAGATAAAACTCTTTGCTATTCCTATTACAGATTGTTTGTTGATTATTTTCATCACCACCTCCATCCCCAGCCCTGAGGCTTCCAGGGAAACCCCAGGTTATGGAGCTGTGGAGAGAGTGGACAGTTCAGCCGACCTCACTAAGCCCTGGGCACTGGCTGAAAGATCTGGGCTGCAGGAGCCAGCTGGAGGCATCTGGAAGGTCACTTGCATTCCTGCAATAATAACAGCAAACTTGAGCTTGCACTCACCAGGCGCTGGCTAAAATGCCTCACAAGCCTCATCTCAGGGTCCTCACAACCCTGGTGGACAGATGTTAAGATGCCTGCTGTACAGAGGAGGACACCGAGGGCCACAGGCCTGGTGCATAGCAGGATCTGCACTCATACTCAGCTTGTCTTAACTCCCAGCAGGCTGGATACCCAAGGACCAGAGCAATTAGCAGAGATGGGCTTTGACAAACTTAGCCAGAATCTGGCTGGAAGATAGCAGAAGATTTAGAAAGAAGCTATTTTAATTCCAACATGCACAAAGGTTTGGAACTTATGGTTAGTTTTGTTTGAGTTGTAATTGGCTATGGGGAGGGGACGGGGCAGTGTCAGCTTGTCATTGGCAGCCTCTAAAGGTCTCAGCTGGCTGTGTCCAATGCCACTGTCCTGAACTGCTCTGCCACTTCCACCCCGTTGTCACCTCTGTCCTTTCCCTGGCCCAGCTCCTACTAGGGCTGAGTTACCTTCAGCATTTTCCTGGGCTCCCCAGCAAGGGGACTGTCAGCTCCTCTGTGTAGCAAAGGGGCATCAAGGCCAGAATCATTCAAAGGCCGTCATAACAAAGACCATTGATATGGTTTCAGATTCCACACTGCAACTAACCTTTGAAAAACTGCCAATTTTGTGTTTTAGTTTATATCAAAGAAGAATAGCCATTGTTGTCTGAAAAAGCTATTGAAATGCTCCCCTTTTTTTCCACCTTCCTATCTGTATGAGGTTGAATTTTCTTCATATTTTCAACCAAAACAATACATCACAACAGACAGAATGCAGGAGCAGACATGGGAATCCAGCTATCATCTGTGGAGCCAGACATGAAAAGATTTACGAAAATATTTTTTAAAAAGCCATATTCTCACTAATGTTTTTTAAAATATAGTTACTTTAAAATAAAAATATTTTTATGCTAACAAAAAATATACTTACTGTTATTTTTAAACAAATTAATAGATTTTTAAAGTTCTCAATTTAAATTTCTAATAGGAGTATTAGTTTTCTATGACTGCTGTAACAAATTACCACAAACTTTGTGTGGCTTAAAATAACACTAATTCATTCTCTTACCATTCTAAAGGTCAGAAGTTGGAAATGGGTCTCATTGAGCCAAAACCAAGGTGTCACCAGGGCAGTTTGGGGCATTTAAACAGTGCCTGGAGCTCAGTAGGTGCTAAGTGTTGGCAATCATCATCACCTTCTTCTTTTTCTTCTTCTTCTTCTTATTAATGAGGTTAGAGAGGTCAGTTGAAGCCAGATCATAAAAGCCCAGGAAGCCCCATTATCCTGGGAGCACGGGTTCTTAGGGCTGGTGTTCGGTTGTGGAAGCGTTTAGGCAGGAAGGAGCTGGTCAGCCCTGGGTTCAGGAGGGCCCCCCTGTGGGAGGGTGGAGAATAGATAGGAGGCGGAAGACCACCAAGGACACTACTGCTGTCACCCAGCAAGGGGTGGTTGTGGCTTGACCTCGGCAGTGGCAGAGGGATAAAGGGCAGTAGATGGGATTGAGAGAAAGGTTGGGACAAGGCCCACGTTTCTGGGCCAACAAGAGTCCAAGGGCCGGACAGGTAAGAGTCACACCTGTCAAGTGCAGGAGTGGCTGCCTTCAGAGGTACAAGCTTCCTGCCGCAGGAAGGTGAACGCAGGGGTAAAGGGCCACCTGCTGAGGATGTTACAGGGGGTGCCTGCACTTGGACAGAGCACGACCTCCAGCTCTGACAGACAGACATTCCAGATTGTGACTTAAATTACTTGGTTCTGGCATATAGGAAAGCATCTGTAACCAGAGGTAAATTAGGCAGGCCTGGGCCACAGATGGGGTGGTCAGCCTCCCTCAAAGTCTCAACGTGCTGAGGGCCTCCAGGCTCTCTTACATGCATGCATGGGCCTGCCCACCAGGCGCACACTCCATCTGTTATCACCCACTACCCTTGTCTTCTGCTGGGTGCCCAGGCTGCCCACTGGTGCCAAAAGCCTGTGGTTGAAGTCATGGTGGGACTGTGGTCCTCAGGGCTGGTGTCCGGACGGGAGGTCCGGGGTGCCCAAATCCTGCTTCCCGTGAGGTTGCCCAGTGAAATATACACACCAAGACATTGACAAACAGAAAAATGATATACAACTTGGTTCTGGAACAGTCTCAGAGGAGCCCGCACTGGGCTTGGGGGCCTTTGATGTCACCGAGTGACAAGTCCCGCTTTGCCATTAAATGATTATGGCCATTGATCCTGAGCAAGCCACACAAGGCTTTATGTGCTTGTCCAGATGATAAAACATATTGCGACCAGGGCTGGATTCCTTTGCGGCATCCCTCCTTCTGTCTGCTCTGGCGTTTGTGGCTTGCTGTGTGCTGTTTCACTGAGAGAACACAGTGGGACCTCCGGGGGTCCCAGATGAGGTAAGAAAGTTGTGACCTGCCTCAAGCAAGTCAGATGGTTGTGGGACATCTGTTACAGTCGATGAACCTACACTGACATGTCATTATCAGCCCAAGTCCAAAGTTCACACTACAGTTCACTCTTGGTGTTGTACGTTCTATGGGTTTTGGCAAATGTATAATGACATGTATCCACCATCAAAGTATCATACAGAGTATTTTCACCATCTTCTGTGCTCTGCCTACTCATTCCTCCCTCCCCACTAACCCCTGCTGTCTTTTTGCTGGATCTTTTTGCTGTCTCCATAGTTTTGCCTTTTCCAGAATGTCATATAGTTGGCATCATACAGTATGTAGCCTTTTCAGATTGGCTTCTTTCACGTAGTAAAACATTTTTAAGTTTCCTCCACATCTTTTCATGGCTTGATGGATTATTCCTTTTCAGTGCTGAATAATATTCCATTGCCTGGATGTAGCACAGTTTATTTATACATTCACCTCCTGAAGGACATTTTGGTTTCTTCCAAGTTTTGGCAATTATGAATAAAGCTGCCATACTCATTTGAGTGCGCGTTTTTATGTGGACATGTTTTCAATTCCTTTTGGTAAATACCAAGGAGCATGACTGCAGGATCATATAGTAAGAGTATGTTTAGTTTTGTAAGAAACCACCAAACTGTCTTCCAAAGTGGCTGTACCATTTTGCATTCCCACCAGCAATGAATGAGAGTTCCTATTGCTCCTCACCAGCATTTGGTGTTGTCAGTATTCTGGATTTGGTTCATTCTAATAGGTGTGTAGTGGTATCTAATTGTTGTTTTAATTTGCATTTCCCTGATGACATACGACATGGCGCATATTTTCACTTGCTATTTGTCATCTGTATATCTTTTTTGGTGAGATGTATGTTAAGGTCTTTGGCCCATTTTAAAAATCAGGTCATTTATTTTCTTATTGTTGTTTTAAGAGTTCTTTTTTTTTTTTTAATTATTAGCACCTTTAATTATTATTTATTTATTTATTTATTTATTTGGCTGTGTTGGGTCTTCGTTTCTGTGCGAGGGCTTCCTCTAGCTGTGGCAAGCGGGGGCCATTCTTCATCGCGGTGCGCGGGCCTCTCACTATCGTGGCCTCTCCTGTTGCGGAGCATAGGCTCCAGATGCGCAGGCTCAGTAGTTGTGGCTCACGGGCCTAGTTGCTCCGCGGCATGTGGGATCTTCCCAGACCAGGGCTTGAACCCGTGTTCCCTGCATTAGCAGGCAGATTCTCAACCACTGCGCCACCAGGGAAGCCCTTAAGAGTTCTTTGTAAATATATTTTGTTTTGTTTTGTTTTTTTAATTTTTTTTAACATCTTTATTGGAGTATAATTGCTTTACAATGGTGTGTTAGTTTCTGCTTTATAACAAAGTGAATCAGTTATACATATACATATGTTCCCGTGTAAATATATTTTGGATAACAGTTTTTGTCAGATGTGTCTTTTGCAAATATTTTCCCCCAGTGTGTGGCTTGTCTTCTCATTCTCTTGATATGTCTTTGCAGAGCAGAAGTTTTACATTTTAATGAAGTCCAGCTTATCAACGATTTCTTTCATGGATCGTGCCTTTGGTGTTGTATCTAAAAAAGTCATCACCGTACACAAGGTCATCTAGGTTTTCTCCTTTATTATCTTCTAGAAGTTTTATAGTTTCACATTTTACATTTATGTCTGTGATTCATTTCAAGTTAAGTTTTGTTAGAGGTGTAAGGTCTGTGGTTAGATTTTTTTTTTTTTTTTTTTACATATGATGTCCAGTTGTTCCAATATCATTTGCTGAAAAGACTATCTTTGCTCCATTATATTGCCTTTGTTTCTTTGTTAAAGATAAGTTGACTATATTTATGGGGATCTTCTTCTGGGTTCTCTATTCTGTTCCACTGATTGATTTGTCTGTCCTTTCACTGATACCACACTGTCTTGATTACCGTAACTTTATAGTAAGTTTTGACATCAGGTAGTGTCATTCCTCCAACTTTGTTCTTCTCCTTCAATATCATGTTGGCTACTCTGGGTCTTTTGCATTTCCGTATAAACTTTAGAGTCAGTTTTTCAATATCCAAAAATAACTTGCTGAGACTTCAATTGGAATTGCATTGGATCTATAGATCAAGTTGGGAAGAACTGACATCTTGACAATATTGAGTCCTTCTATTCATGAACATGAAATATCTCTCCATTTATTTAGTTATTCTTTGATATCTTTCATCAGAGTTTTCTGGTTTTCTTCAGATAGATTTCATACATATTTTGTTAGATTTATACCTAAGTATTCCATTTTGGGGGGTACTCATGTAAACAGTACTATTTCTCTAATTTCAACTTCCACTTGTGCATTGTTAGTATATAGGAAACTAATTAACTTTTGTATATTAATCTTATTATCCTGCAACTTTGCTATAATCACTAATTAGTTCTGGGAGGTTTTTTTTACTGATTCTTTCAGATTTTCTACATGGATGATCATGTCATCTGTGAACAAAGACAGTTTTATTTCTTCCTTCCCACTCTGTATACCTTTAATTTCCTTTTCTTGTCTTATTGCATTAGCTAGGAGAGACCACACCTATTTTTAATGCCACTGTATCCTTTGTACCCAGCACCATGCCAGGCATAAGTAGGTGTTCAATAAATATTTATGGAAAAAATGAACCATGTGGTCACTTAGAGGCAGAAAGCCTAAGAGAAGAGTGTGTGGTGTGTGTGCATGTGTGTGTGTGTGTGTCACATGTGCACCTGCATGATAAGCACATTTGTATGACAGTGTGGGCATGCTTGTGCACGTGTGGTTGTGTGCATGCATGTGGTATGTGTGTATGGAGAGACAGTGTGTGTGTGCATGTGTGTAGTGTATGTGTATGTGAAGGATCTTCTAACAGTGACTAGTAAACTCTACTCAGTCACTGTTCTGCAATCAGACTCATTCGAAGTAGCAGCCCACTCTCTTGGGGAGAAGTGAGGAAGGGTTGGAGAGATACAGCCCCTTTCTCTACCTCTTATTCACTGGTGCCCTCCCGGGGCCAAAGCTCCCAATGGCTTGTGGGAGAGTCGGGGAGAAGATGCCCTTCCCACTTGGGACTCTCCAAAGGAGAGAAATGCAACATCTTCCTGCTTGGAGTCCAGGGTCTAACAGGGTTTGTGAGCATTTCTGTCAGTCCTCGCTTACATCATCCCTGCTTACCATAGAGCTCAGACATATCCAAGGGACAGCTGGGTTCAAATCCCAGCTCTGCTATTAGTTCTTTGATATTGAACAAACTTTCTTCCTCCGAGTAGGGGAAAATATTATTACCAACTCTGTTGTCATGATTAAATGAGATAATGCAAGCAACATGCTGTAGTACGCAGCCCCCACAGTGGCCACAAATGATCCTCACCTCCTGGTATTCACACCCTTGTGTAGTTGCCTCCCACACCGAATAGGTTTGATCTCTGTACCAGCAGGACATTGCAGAAATGACCAAGTGTGATTTCTGAGGCTACATCATAGAAGACATTGAGGCTTCCATCCTCCTCTCTCTTGCATCACATGCTCCAGTAGCCAGCTACCATGTCTTGAGGATGCTTAAGAAGTACCATGCAGAGGTTTAAGAGACAAGGAACTGAGGGGGCCAGGACCGAATTGCCAGCTGCATGAGTGCACCATCCTGGACATGGATTCTCCAGCCCCAGACAAGCCTTCAGATGACGGCCTCCCTGGCTGACATCTTGATTATAACCTTGTGGGAGACCCTAAACCAAAACCACTCAGCTAAACTGCTCCTGAATCCTGACCCAGAGAAACTGTCAATAATACATTTTCATTGTTTTAAGCTGCTAAACTGTGGGGTATGTTACACAGCAGAGTATAACTCATACATGTGTGCAGCACAGTGGCTGGCACTGTGTGTACTCAACAAATGATAGGAAGGCGCAGTTATTAATCACTCCTCTCCTTTGGAATCAAGCTTTGTATCTGGGTTGAGCTTACTGTACTAGGTTCCTTCTTCCCTTAGGCTGTGGGCTGTTCTAGGTAATGCAATGGAGGGCTGGTCCCATCACTTTGCCAGCTGTGTCTGAATCCCTCTTTGACTTGAAGAGGATCCCCACCACCACCATCCACAGCCATTTCCATTTTGGACTAGTTAACCTATTTCCTGATTTTGTGATGTCTCCAACATCAGGACTGGTTTTAAAAAACATACAGGCAGGTCTCCTTGAATGTCTCTTTGTCTATGAAGGTAGAGGTTCCTAAAGTTAGGATGAACCTCAAGTCTCCTAGTCTAACGCCCCTCCCTCTCATTTTAATCCACTGTCTCCATTTCCCCATTTGGGCACCTGGACTTCATCTATCATCTGTCATTCTCAACATCACATCTCTTACAGAGCTCATCATTCTCAATTTTTAAAAAAATCTCTCACCGGCAAGCACCTGTTTCCTCCCAATCTGGCTCCCTGAGCAAGTGGAATCTGAAACCAGTCCCTCCTAAATGTTTATACCTGAGAACACTAAGGAACAAGACACACCTGAGCTGACCAGCCCCCACTCCCCATCTTCCTCTAGATCCATCTCCTGTTGCCTTGCTATCCCATCAGGCTGGAAAGCAGCCTCTGTCAGCAGCACCCCTGCCCTGGAGGCAGGGTCATCATGCCGATACCGCTAGATATAGGGCTGGCTACATAATTTGTGGGGCCCAATGCACAATGAAAACGTGGGGCCCCTTCTTTGACAATTATTAAGAATTTCAAGATGGTGACAGCAGAGCCGAGCACGGGACCTTTCTGAACGTGTGGCCCTGTGTCACCGCAGAGGTAGCCTTTGTGTGACGCGGGCCCTGCTGGCACCAGTCCCTGTTGTCTTAGAACTCCCCGGTGCCCTGTGTTTGCTTTCTCCTCTGTTCTTTATTTTCATTTTCCAGCTCCCCCTTGCATCCTCTTCTTTTCTGGAAAGTTGGCCAGGACTCTTGGCTGGTGTGGCCTCCTCTGGACATCTTCAGGGCTATTGGGTTTCCCTTAACATTCATCTGCTTCTTGCTCTGGCACCATCTTTTTTTTTTTTTTTTTTTTTTAAACATCTTTATTGGAGTATAATTGCTTTACAATGGTGTGTTAGTTTCTGCTTTATAACAAAGTGAATCAGCTATACATATACATATATCCCCATATCCCCTCCCTCTTGCGTCTCCCTCCCACCCTCCCTATCCCACCCCTCTAGGCGGTCACAAAGCACCGAGCTGATCTCCCTGTGCTATGCGGCTGCTTCCCACTAGCTATCTATTTTACATTTGGTAGTGTATATCTGTCCATGCCACTCTCTCACTTTGTCCCAGCTTACCCTTCCCCCTCCCCGTGTCCTCAAGTCCATTCTCTACGTCTGGGTCTTTATTCCTGTCCTGCCCCTAGGTTCTTCAGAACCAGTTTTTTTGTTGTTGTTGTTGTCTTTAGATTCCATATATATGTGTTAGCATACGGTATTTATTTTTCTCTTTCTGACTTACTTCACTCTGTATGACTGTCTCTAGGTCCATCCACCTCACTACAAATAACTGTTTCGTTTCTTTTTATGGCTGAGTAATATTCCATTGTATACATGTGTCTGGCACCATCTTGTCCCTCTCCTGCCGTGGCTGAATTGATGTCAGGGACTCGACCCACATGGGGCTTGGTTGCAAATCAGTACCCTCTCTCCCTGCTACTTTTCCACTGGTGTTTCTCAAGCTGGGCCAGCCCACTTCTCCAGCCTCACCCACTTGCTCCTCCTACATGCTATGCTGAACAGCACTCTCACTGGACCTCCCTCAGATCTTGAGGCATTTCAGACCCTGACACGACTGTGAGATTTTGAATAGTCATGGCAGAGACAGTGCTGTGGATTCACCAATTTCATTTCCCACACCGCCTCCCCTGCAGGAGGACTACATTTCCCAGAAGCCCTTGTACCCAGCCCAGCCCATGTGACTGGTTACAGCCAATGGGATGTGGGAGGAAGTGAAGTACAGTGAAGGAGTATACTCCTGGGTCCTGCCCCTAAAATCTCCTGGAGACCCTCTGCCCACTCACTCCCCACTCTGCCTGTTTGTGACACTAAGGGTGCCTTGAATCCACAAGATGCTGGAGCTAAAGATGGAAGCAGTCCACGGCTGACTTTGCATAAAGGAAGAAACACCCTTAGCAACTGGGTGATGCCCTCCATCTAAACCGAGGGCCCAGGGAACACGCCAGATCAGCTTTCTCCCCATCTTCCCAGTCCAGTGCTTGCCACCACCTTCAGTTTTTTTTTCAGGAAGCTCCATGCAGCCGTGGAAAGGGCACAGACTGTGGAGGCAAAGTCATAGTGGCAACTTGGGCATGAATTCTGCCTTCTGGGCCTCAGTTTCCCCATTGGAAAGATGGAGGAGGATGATCCTTTGAGATCCCCCAGCCTTTCATGATGGGCTTCGGGACCTGGGGGCTGACAGCTGCCCCTCTCACTCCCTCTGGGTACCCCCAAGTGGCGAGCTGGTCTGTGCACTCAGCTCCCACAGGTAGCTCCTTTGAGTTCGGCATTGCTTCTGGAAGTCTGAAAGGTGATAACCGTCGTTTGTGTTAGTGAACACAAATGGACAGGGATGGCCAGAGGTGACTTTGAAGTTGCAAAGCCCTGGGTTTCAGTCCCAGCTCTGCCACCACTCACCAGGTCGATGACCTCGGGAAAGGGACACCTATCATCTGAAGAGGAGGACCTAACCAGCCAGAATTAAATGAGACTAAAAAAAAAATAAAGCAGACTTTACTTCTCTGAGACTCAATTTCCTCATCTGTGAAACGTGAATATAACCATACCCACCCTACTGGGTGGTTGGGAGGATCAAATGAAATAATATGAAGTGTGTCGAGTTTAGCAGGGAGTCTGGTCCTCGGGCATTTAATCAATGTCCACCATTGATATGACAAAGTACCTGCTCTTCAGCAAATGTTAGCCCCGTGGTGGGTGGGCGTTGCTCCCTCCGACTCTGTGTACACACCCATCATCAGGGGGTCTTGCCCCAAGTGGTATGAATGCTGTAGCTGCTCACAACCCTTCACCTGGAGCGGGTGCTGTGGTGTCGGGCGCTTTCTCAGGGTGAGTCCCTAGTGCCTAATTCAGAGTTTTAAAGATGTAGCCGGCGTCATTTCCAGAGAGCATTCCAAGGCCTCAAAAGCCCATCAATAGCAAAGTTATAGCAGAAGCCCACATCAGCCACCCTCCTCAAACTGCTGCAGACCCGTTGGCTGAAGATCAGACACCCCGATTGCTAAGAGTTAATTACAAACTTGGCGCCCATCTGCTCGAGAACTCGCAAGAGTCTTTCTTTTTTCTCTTTCCAAAGGCATAAACATTTGTACTGCAAGTAGCCCGGGGGGCTGGAGTTGTTTATTTTGTAGTTAACAAAGAGAAGAACCTTTTGGCTTGTGGCCCAAGTGTTCTGCTGGCCCCAGGGAGAACCTTTTGGGAGGCCCCCCTACACAAGCAGGTGCCTCTGGGGGTGGCTCAGGTTGGGGTGGGGCAGGCTAGCAGCTTCAGCCCGCCCCTGAGAGCCCAGGTGACTTCCCCAAGCAGGGGAAGTGCTGCTTCTCAGGCTTAGTCTGTCTTGGAAACACACACCCCAGCATTTTGACTCTTCAACAGAAGAAAGAACTGCTCGCTTCTGAGTGGTGTGCCAGTGAGAGGCAAATGTTGCTTTGTTTTTTACACTTTCCAGTTTTAAAAAAATAATCAATGTGCTTTTTTCTCCCCAAATTGCACATGTAATTCAATAATATAAAAGATTCAAGCTACGTATAAACACATCAAATAAAATGTGTTGAACGGTGACTTAGAATTTCATAGTATGGAAGTAGAATAATTCATCTGCTCACGTACCTGCTGATGGGATGTGTTCCTTTTATAAGCAGACAAAAAGGATGCTCTTAAATAAAGATCTTCCTGTTGTTGGGTACCGTGGGGTCAGGGCGCAGAGGACTCGCCTTCTGAGCAGACAGTTTGAGAATCCGAGAGCTCCTAGGTGTCGTGGTGAGAGAGAGTGTCCTGGGTTAGTCAACAGGGTTAGGGCCCAGAGCAATGGAGGTGGCGGTTCAGGGCTGATGTTCTGCCGCAGCACTCTGATATTACCACTGAGCAGCGCTGGTGAGCAAGGCTGCGCAGGGGCGGCTCCTGCCATGAAAGCAAGGGCGCGGGAGGCAGGGTCGGGGCCGTGTGGAGAGAGAGCTGGGCCTGGGGTTTTAGCCTGCCTGTTTGCCCACCTGGGGCCAGGAGGGAAATAAAAGGACATCCAAATTCTGCATTTGTTCCTGACCTGAAGCAACAGATAAAGAAATCCACTGCAGGCAGGAGGCCAGCAGAGAAGGGTATTTTCACCCAACAGATAACGTTGCTGAGAAGGTGATGGTCAGTAGATATTTTTATAAAATAGGGCCATATATTGAACATATTGGGGGAAATTAGCTACTTAAAGGAACCGAGTCAGGAATTATTTTTCTAAGGAGCGAACTGCCCTTTGTGCATTGTGTGCTTGGAATTTGATAAACAGAGTTTCAATCCCAAAGGCAGGGCGCATCTGAGGTCCCATGCTCTTGGTGGTCCCCGGGAGGTCTGGCTGCAGAACCATGTGATTCCGCTCCCGTTTGGGACTATGGACCAGACCCTTGACATGCTGACCTCTCCAGGCCTGTGTGGTTAGAGCGTCACCACCCTTAGTTTACTGATGAAAATCATTAAAATGCCAGTGCCAGAGCTGAACACTTTACCTTTATTATGTTATTTAATCTTCACAACAACTCTATGAGAAAACTACTGTTAGACCTGTGTTATAGATGAGTCAACTGAGGTTAGAAAGGTAAAATAACTTGCCTGAGGTCTGGGAGCTGGTGACAGCAGAGCCTGCATTAAACCCAGTCCCCACAAGTTCAGAGCTCACGGTATTAATGCTCCTCTGATGAGGAATCAAGGCTTCCTCAGTGAAGCCAGGTGGCTTGGCTAGGGTTACCTACACAGGTGTGTTGGCAAGCCCGCCTCCTTCCCCCACCCCTCAGCAGCGGCTGCCTTCCTCAGCCCCAGCTTCCGGTCCCTGTCACCCCAAACAAGACAGAGGCACAGCCCGGAGTGTTTCTGGGGTAGAGGGTTCCCAAGACTTGGGCCCAAGTTGCAAATGACTCAGTGGGAATGGAGAAAAGGCGAATAGCACTAAAGAGAAAGGCCACCCGTGCAGTCAGTCTCCTGCCCCGAGAGTCAGCCAGGGAGGCAAGGGGTTGGAGAAAGTTAAGCAGATTCTTTGCTAAGACCCTTTGCTGAGAGATTTGATGGCAAATCTCAGCCAAGCAAGGCCACATGCAAAAGGGCCGCCCTGCCCGCCTTGCGGCACTGAGAAGGCCAGTTTCTAAGAGACTGGGGCTCCCTACGTGGGAAAGGGAAGTGATTTTTGCCCAACATTTGGCTGGGAGTCTGGCTCATGGTTCCAACTCATGGGTATTAGCAAAGGAGAACAAGGCATTGCTGAGGGTGGCAAATTAGTTATAATTAAGAGAACCTGGGAGACGCAAAACAATGTGAGGGCCACCAGCTGTCCTGGATCTGGGGCCTCTGGAGGAAACCAGCCGCCACCCCTGCAGTGCAGCCCATTCAAGCAAAGAGCCTCCCCCACCCCGCCCTCCCTTGTGCTCCCGGGGGGCAAGTGCTGCTGTGCGTTAGGGTCTCCCTTTCTGCCCCACCAGCACCTTTTCCTTCCCTTTCTCCACAATTTAAACTCACCCGGCTTGTCTCTCAGGAAAGCGAACAGGCTTGGGGGCGGGTTCAAGTCCTGATTCCTGTGCTTCTTGAGTGAGTTATTTAACCTCTCTGAGCCTCAGTGTCCTCATCTGACACATGGGGATAATAACGAGGCCTAACCCATCCAGCTGTTGTGAGCATTCAAAAGGACGAAAAGCGGTTGGGATGGTGCAGGGGCTGGCCTGTGGGCTTGCCGCCTGTTTTCCTACAGCCCGCGAGCTAAGAATGGTATTTACATGTTTTAATTATTGGGGGAGAGTCAAAAGAGGAAGAATATTTTGGTGACATGTGAAAGCTATACAAAATCCAGGTTTCAGTGTCCATAAATGTTTTATTGGCATACAAGCTGCCATGTGTTCATATATTGTCTGTGGCTGTTTAGGGGTGGGCCTTGGTGCCCGCCTCCCACTGCCAATCCCCACCCCCTCACAGTCACCCAAAGGCTTGAGGACTTGAGGTGATGGGGGGGTCCTTGGGGGTCCCTGGGAATGGGCTGTGGTTCGAGTGGATGCTGCCCCCAACCAGTGCAGGCAGAGTTGAGAGGTTGTGACAGAGACTGGAGACCATAGGACCCACAAAAGGTAAAATAGTTACTATTTAGCCCTTTGCAGAAAAAGTTTGCTAACTCCTGGTGTGAGTACCTGACACTGGATAAGTGATCAGTAAAATGTATGCATGGTTACTATTATTATTATTACTCTTTTGGTCTAGTTTTTACTTTCAGGTACCCCTGTTTTGGCTTAATGGAGAGATTCTGTACCTGAAGTCCATGGAAGGGTTTCTGGGGCTGGGTGGGGAGCGTCTCTGAATCTCCAGAATTTCTATGTAGCTTTTGCAGGTGAGGTCTTTTGGGGACGGGCTTCATGACATTCCTCTGATTCCCAAAGGAGTCTGGGTTGCCAAATAGGTAAAGAAGTGTAGGTTTGATGCCTTCCTCACCCTAGGCAAATTGATCTGTATTTTTCCTGGGCTGTCTGGAGGCAACAGGGATGATATTTGGGGGAGATATTTGGGGGCCACAGGGTTTCCCCTCAGAGCCCAACCCCCTGGCCAAGTGGGAGGGGCTTGCAGAGCAACAGGAACCAGGAGTCCTGGCTTTGGAGCCAGCAGACTTGGGCTCAGTCCTGGCCTTGCCCTCCACCAGCTGGACTGCTTCTCCGAGCCTTGGTTCCCAGGCTGGGTTGACCCAGGGATGACTTTGAGGGTTGAGCACAGTGTCTGGCACACATAGGTACCGCAGAAATGGTAGCTATTATTATCATCATCATCAGCATCCTTGCACATTCAGATTTCCTCAGCTCACCTGGGACCTATAAAAAGCTGCCCCACATTTGGCTAATATGAGGTTTGAATTCCCACTGAGTGCTCTTGATCCGATTTTATCTTTGGTACCAGCAACTAAGGCGAGTTCATTACACATATTCTCACGATCAGTGTGCAAAACAGCAGGTCCCCAATTAAGTTTTTAGAAGTTCAGTGGCTTCACTTGAACAGGGACAATGGTAAACGTTCCTGAGAGCTAAATAAGAGATCTGAAGCTTCTCTGTTGCAAGAACCTTGGCTGTTTCAAATCCTGCCATCTTTTTTTCCCCAAGGAGTTACTCTGGACCTCAAGCTTGGATCTGTTTTCCCCCTAAAATGCTTCTCTGTGGAGCCTGGTTCCCCAGCCCAGTCATCCACAGTGGGCAGGTTCATTCCAGAGCCTGGTAACCACCACTGAGAGGGCTGAGGGCATCCCTGCCACCGGGCTGTCCTGGAGACGGGCCTCCCGGACACAGGCTGGTCCACGGCCAGCCCAGCCCAGTGCTGTCTGCGCCCAGTTGCCGGGTGTAGTCCCATTCAGCAGGGATCTGGTGGCTCCAGACAACAGCTGGAGACCAGGACGGGAGACTTCCAGCTACAAGCAAATGTTGCTGCTTCTTGAGGTTGAAATATTCTATCCCCAAAGTGTCCCTTTCAGCCAAGCGAAAACAATCCCCCATGGGGACCCGACCCCGCCAGAGGAACAAAAGCTTCCCAGTTCTCTGCGTCCCAGAGACCGTCTGCAGTTTCAGGCACACACAGCCCAGTGGGGAGAGGGGATGATCACGTTACCCCCAAGCTTGGAGACAAGGTCACCCTTGTCCAGCCCTTTCGTCTCCATAGGAAGAAGGGCCTTGGTTGCCTGACCGAGGATGGTGCTGATGCTGCCCTGGTGCTGGCTCCCGGGTGGGCGGGTTTTAGTGTCCCATCTTGCAGGTTCGGAACAAGGAGATGAGGTCAAGGCCAGCGATCCCCAGAGTCCACTCAGATGGGTTTTGGGGGCTCCTCCTGGCGCTGCTTTAGGCAGGACAGTGGTGTGCATCCTGGCTGCGTGTATTTATTTTTCTGTTGCAGGCGGATCCATCTCTAAGAAGTTCACCAGCTAGGCCGCCCCATTTGTCTTCCACCAGCCATTAAAAATATTTTCCTTCAGGGAAGGAAAGCGCTTATGGGAAAGAGAGGAGAGCTCAGAGAAGATAAACACTCAAGTGAAGCTGGCCTGTGAGGTGCCATCATGTGGCAACGGCCACAGCAGGTTAGGGCTGACTGCCTGGGCGCAGGCCGAGGTCAGGAAGGGAGGGGACAGCGGGAGGGGGGCACAAACCCCACGTCAAGGCAGCGCTTTCTGGAGAAGTGTCTGGAATGACTGCTGTGCTGCGCAGCTCTCCTCCCCTGCCTCTCTCTGTTCCGCAATGAATCTCTAGAGTGATACGGCCTTCAAAGTCAAGTAACCAATACACTGTGGATGGTGGAGGAAGCAGCCAGTGGAACTTAAGGCCACTGCCTATGAGTGGATGATTCGTTTTAGAGGAAAAGGGGACTACCGACCAAACGTCTCAGGCAAGAGGGCTGTCACAGTTCAGTGAGCGTCGGCATCACTCAGAAGCTTCCCAGGGATTCTGGCAGGTCTGGGGTGGGGCCCAGGAACCTGCATTTCGAACAAGCACACCAGGGATTCTGAGGCAAGTGGTCCAGGCACCGCTCTGAGGAACACGTCTGCATCTGAGGTGGTGGTAATGTGCCCCCTTTTCTCCTTGCCATAACCGGCTGGAGCAGGGAGACCTCCCCCAGCAAATTGCCTCCTGAGAATTTGGACCTGGGGCTCACAGAACCAGCAGTGGCTGTGTGACTGAACCAGGCAGGTCAAAAGCTTGGCTTCTGGGGCTGCCCCCTCTCCTTCCCCACGAGCCAGCTCCCCCCGCCCCAGTCCTGCCCAGGCTCCCCCTCATCTGCCTGAGTGTGTCCGTGACACTGTCCTCAGCAGCCTCCTGGGTGGCCCCAGACACACCCCGGAGATGTCATGTGTCCCCATTTCCATGGGCTGTAGAACCCAGGCCTGACCCTCCCTGGGTCTCAGGCTGCCTGTCCGGGCCTGACAGCTCTGCCTCCATGTCCCATGGGACCTCACTCGACTCAGCCCAAACAGAACTCAGTGTGTCTTCTCTCTCTTCTGGTGCCTTTTACGTCCTTTATCAAAAAGACTGGCCTCTCTCTCTCCCCAGCACCCAAGTCAGGATACTTGGGCATCACCCTAGACACTCCCTTGTTCTTCACCCCCCAGCTCCATTCTAAAATAACAAGGAACAGCCACCACTTACTGAAAACATACCACAGGTAATAACTCATCACAACTCGATGAGGTAAGTAAGTACTGTAATTGCCCTCACCTGACAGGTGAGAAAACAGGCACCTGGGTGCCCCCACCACCCGCCACGCCCGAGGTCACGTGGTGGTGGGGTTGGGGGATGAGCCAGGCCCCTGGCCTGTGGCAGTGGCCAGCTCTCTGTCAGGCCCTCCCCTCCCTCCACGGCGCTGGTGTGGGGGCCTCGGCATCTCCCGACTGGCCTCCTCGCCCTCGGTCTTACCCCACTCCGACCTGTTTTCCAAATGCAAGTAGGAAATCCTTCTCACTGGGAATCTGGCGTCGCTCCTCCACTGAAACCCCTCAAAGGCTCCCTGTTTTACACCCCCGGCCTCACAGCGAACCTATGGTGGGAGCTGAATCCTGCAGGCTGACTCAGCCGTGCTCTTAGTTTACTGCCCCGCACTCCTGAGCCTCAGCTTCCTCATCATCAAAACGGGGACCAAAGGACCCACTGAAAGGGCCACTGGGGTGCACGGCTCCTCACGGGAGAGGGCAACTCACACCCCAGCTTCTTCCGTGTTATGAAAAGGAAGGGGTGGGGGGAAAGGGGAGAGGAAGAGCTGGCTGCTCTGAAAGGCAGGGAAACCCATGTGGACGATAATCATGCAGCATGCTAGCCTTCTCGACCTTCTGAGACGTAGATGCCGTGCATCCTACAGGAGGGGAAGCTGGACCGACCGACCTGAGGCCACTTCGGACCCAGGTTTTCTGAGTGCAGAGCCCTGTGCCCTTGCCCGTGGCCACCCTGTGTCCACCGTGCACCATGTGAGTTTGGAATCCCCACTCTTCAGACCTTACCGGCCGGAGATCGGCTGTGGGTCAGAGATGTGATGAGAGCTGAGGGACTGGAAGACGCTGACCCAGGGAGAGCCTGAGGTCCTCCCAGCGCGACACCTTCCTGGCCTCGGGCTTGGGAGCCTCCCGTAAACACGACAACCTAGGGCCCATCGCGATTTCTACAACAATGAGAATATTTATTTTCTCCAGACGGTAAAAATAACATCTTTCTCTCTTTTGTAAAAGTTAAGTACCATTACATTCCATTTTCTTAAATAACAATCCTAAAAATATATATTAAATTGTATACAGTGCGTCACACTTCATCTTATATTTTAAAATACATGATGTTTCTATTTTATTCTCAAAGTTGTGTATTAAGAGCATATTTACAAATAAAGCCTTGTCATCCAAAGTCAGGATCCCTGCGGGAAGGTGAGTCTGGATGTGGGCAGGTGCTGACGCTGTGTGGACCCCTCGGCGGCAGCCCCCCAACCGTGTGCTCCTGACGATACGTCCTTTCTGAAGCAGTAGATTGACCTCAGACTTTCCTCCACACCCCACTGCTGCCTCGTTAAATATGTTCAACTTGGCAAGACAGGAACCTGGGAGATGGGCCCCCTGGGGTCTGCAAACAGAGGGTGAGGCCCATCCCCCAGGCCAGCCAGCCTGAGGGGAGGCAGCTGCGGCTGGAAGGTCTGAAAAACACCCCGCGCCAGGGTAGCTAAGCTGAGAGCCCTGGTCAGGAGGTAGAACAGTGAGGAGGGTAAACAAAGACACCAGAGGAAAACAATCAAAAGGTTAAACATTCCCAAGGTGGTAGCAAAAGCAGACATCAAACAGCAAGGAGAAGACTGGAAACCCAAGAGGGCAGCAGTTGACCGGGCCACAGAGTGGGGGCCACCCGGCTCTGCGGGAGGCCTGGGGTGCTCATCAGACAAGGGGATGGGACCTCGGAGGCCGTTCCCCTGTAAGTGCTAGGGAATATGAAGTGCCAGGAAGCATGGGGGCTTGGTGACAGGCTGCATGCCCTGCTGGTGTCAGGACGACCTGGCCGGACACTGAGCAGGTCAGGCCACTCCTGCCTGGGGCTGACGATGGGCCATGCGGGTGGGGCCGTGCCCAGGCGTGCCCATCCATGGGTTCAGCCTAAGGGCCAGGACAGCTGTGCTTGCGAGTGCTTTGATTGTTGCGTTGCCGGTTTCTGGTCGACTGGAGTCTTGAGCCAGAGCCCACACTTCAGAAGTTACAGCAACCTGGTTACCTCGCTCATGCCCAGAAAGGGGGAGCCTCACCCTTTTCTCAGGGTCACCCCTTTCCAGTCCCCTCCAACCCCCACTTTCTCGCCTCTAAAGTGGTTTCTTAGCAGATCAAGTGCTTCCTCCTTCGGTGCTCCTGGGTGTACATCTCCCCTCTTCTGGGACAATTTACATCTCCGGTGTTTACTTAGCCGCGGGGGGCCCTCTGGGGGATCACGCTTACAGAGGTTGGCCTGGGACAATTTATGGCCCTCTCCCCCCATGCTGTCCTGAGGCCGGTTTGGGATTCCCGGGGCTGCTCCCGGGATGGTAAGTGGGTCCCAGGGTGCTGGGCTGTGCCTGGGGTGGGAAGAAGGACAACACTGGGGTCACAGCCCTTCTGGGGTCTCTGAAAAAGGGCTGCTCCAGGTGCTCAGACACACCGTGACCTGAAGTCACGAAGTGTGAAGAGGGCAGGCGGGCCCACAGGATGCACCAAGGCCAGTGATCAGAGGGAGCCCATGGCTGCGAGCAACTGCCCCCGGCCGGCTGGACGCCCCCCCGGGTGGGATTCCACATTCCCTCTGTGCTGCGTGGACCTATTCACAGCACAGGGCCCTCTGTGACTGCACACACCTGACACTTGTGTTTGAGAGGAGATTCCATAAAGGCCAGGAATAGCTTGGAGGGGAGACTGCACACATCAGTATATTCCAGTGGTCCTTGCACTCAGCAGGCCTGTCTCCAGACCCTGGGGCCGGCAGACAGCTGCTTAGGGTAACCGCCCTTTCCAGATCAAAGCCTCACCCGGTGCCTGGGGCAGCGCCCCCACTCTCCCGTGGACACGTGGTATTTCCCTCTCCAAACGCCCCTCGCCCACCCTGCCAGCTCCCAGCGTCTCTCCTGGTTGCCAGTGTCGCCTCCCAGCTGGCCCCACGCGGCCCTCTGTCTTTCTGGGAGCCGGGCGCAGACGTCTGCCGGTGTGGAGAACCCTAGGGAAGGCCACAGCAGGCAGTAGCTCAGGGGCTCGGCGAGGGGGGCAAAGTGCCCCAAACAAGGAACCTGTGAGGCCAGAGGCACAATGAGGCCCAAGGCTCGAGTGCCTGCGGGAGAGCCACACTCCGACAGAGGCCAGGCCCGGCCTTCGGGGTCCCAGGTGCTCCTCCCGGCTGCTGTGGACGAGGCTGCTCTCGGACGGGTCGGCAGGGCTTCTGGACGGGATGGCACTGACTCCCACCGCCCGCGGACGCTGCAGCTGCAGCTCTCAATCTTCGGAGGCCTTTCCTCAGTGGGGCTCCCGTTCCCACACCCTCCCTCCCCACTCCGTATGCCACTCTGTGGCTCCCCTCCCCTTCTGGGGGGCAGAGGGTGTGGGAGCAGGGACAAGAGGCCTCTCCTTCCCCACTGAGCCATTCCGAAGCCCACCCTGTCCCCATAAGAAGAGGCATGGAGGCCGCAGAGAGCACAGGCCATTGGGAATTTTTCATCCTCTTAAAATAAGGGACACTTAAAGGAGGGACTGCTGGCACCCTGTGTCACACGTTGCTTCCTGGATGCTCAACCACGTTTACACTCCCTGTTCTGAACTGAGAGTCAGCTTAGGAATCCCGAGACGGGGCCTGGCTCAGGCTCCACAGGACGAGCTGCTTGGGGGAGAGGTCACCAAATCCAGCCCAACAAGGAGCTACTGACACCTAGAAAAGCTTTCGGTAAAGTCTACTGCATGAATAAATGAATGGATGTTTCCTATGACCACCCCTCAAACTTGTCTGCTGGTCACCAAGCTGCAGAAGAAGCCATAGAAAGAAGCCCATTGGTGAAGGTGTCAGGTTTGACATGACAGGCCCTCCCAGGCTGGAGGCGGCCCATTCTCACCTGGAGCCCCAGAGTCAGCACAGAACGTGGGTTTCCGTCATGCTCTGGGGGGCCAACCCCCAGGACAGCCTCAGAACTCTCTATGCCTGGCCTGTTCCAAACCATAAAGACCAGGAGAAAGCGATCTGTGTGTGGACAAAACTGAGAAGCAGCACTACCTACCCACTACCTGACAGTCGTCTAGAACGTACCTGAGCCCAGTGCTGGACACAACCATCTCTGTCATCTCAGCCCCACTGTCCCGACACCCTGTTCCTAGATCAGAGAGAGAGAGATGCAGGAGGCACGGACCGTGGGACCGTGAGTCTCTCTCCTAAGTGCAGTGATGAAGCAGGTCGAATCCAAGCTATGCTGCCCCTATGGCCGGTGCCCCAGAAGAGGCTGAGGGAGAGGCAGGAAGAGTCAGTCAAACGAAACCACGGGAGAAGTGGTCCCCAGGGGCCTCGAGCTCAGAGGGATCTCGTGTCCTGGGCACGGAGGGGGCAGGTTTTAGTCACTCACAAGAGGATTACGGTCATCTTGTTGACTCTGACCCTTGAGCTTCTTCTTAAAGATGGAAATCGAAGTAGAAGGCTTATAAAAAATGCTCCAGATTTCCCCCGACGTCCCTGGTTGATGACAGTCCCTAAGGTCCCCTAAGGCAGGAACACGATGGGATCTGTCAAACAAAAATAACTTAATTTTTCAAGTAGAATAGAACAAAGCGTCCAAAACAACCTACCATCTCATGAGATACCTGCACCTATAAAATGGGACATTCGGTGAGGCGAGGCCTCAGGAAACCTCATAGCTGCCTTTAGAGACCCAAGGGACCACCTTGTGGATGACCTGTGCCCTGTGGGATGGCAGTGCAGTGGGCCAGGTTCCAGCTCAGTGTAATGAAGAACCTTCTAGCTGGCAGGATTATTCAAATCTGGAAAGGGCTGGCCTGAGAGATTATGAGTTTTCAAAATACTTCTTTGTTTTTAAGCAGAAGAACTCTTTTCAAATGACACTTATTCGGAAGCCCACCTAGCTAAACAGGATGAAGGCAAGCCTGCTCTTCTTGGACTAGGACCTGCCTTTCTGCCCACGCCTGCCCTGCCCCCGTGCCAGCCCCCGGCACTGCTTGACAGGGAAGCTGCAGAGGGGCTCGGTGTCAGAGCGCGTCAGACACGGGCTTTGGGGCCTCAGCGTGCGGTGAAGTGCTGGGCCCTACAGAGAGTGTCCTGCGCTCTCCCTGCTGTGGGGGACATGCAGACGGGACTGTGCCTGAGAGGCTTCCCCAGAACGTGTGAACTGGGACTTAAAAAAAAAAAGAGAAACACAGATATAGAAGCTCAGTAAACAATAACAAGGACATTGTTTCCACTGAAAAATGTAAAGTGCAGGGTGGAGAGGCCTATGGGTGGTGCCGAAGTGGCCAAGGGCAGCCTTTACAGGGCAATGGAGGAGCCGGCATTTAATGTACAAAGAAGTCTGTGGCAGAGAGCAAGCCAGAAGGTCAGGGAAAAGGTAGCTTTTACAGGACACCAATGCTCAGGAAGGCCTTGAAATGGAGAGAGCCCTTATGTCAATTATATCTCAGTAAAACTGAGAAAAAAGTTTTACTGAGGAAAAAAAAGAAATGGAGAGAGCCTGGACTGGGAACCACAGGAAAGACAGAGCAGAGGGCTAGGAAAATTAGCACCCCCCCTCTGTAGGCACACAAACATCAGTACATGAACAATCGCCCCTTTCCTGGAAGGCAGAACAGTTAAACCTGAACAGCGGAAGTAAGGGGAGGAAATATTTTTTTCCAAATTGGTCAGAACTGAAGGGTGAAGCTTTTAAAAGCTTCTTAAATAATTGTTTTAAAATAATTATTAAACAGTAGTTAATAAAATGTTGGAATTCTCTTCCTAAGAATGTCTCACAGTTTCTAGAAGGCATCAGGAAATATGCCTGGTATTGTCCTAGGAATCTTTGCCCTTACGTAAAGATCTCTTCAAGGGGCCAGCACAAGCCAAAAAATGGAAATTGTCCTGTTTTATGCCCAGACTATTTCAATCCTCCTTGAAATCGTATCCTTTAGACCCAGGAGCACACACAATCCCTCAAACCTAGTGAGATTTGTCCAGTTGTACATTTCACTCTACAGGGAATGAGGAATGTCTATGGCCTCACGCTGCCCAGCACTGAGGGCTCTGGAATCATGTTCCGATATTACAAGTGTTCTCAGACAACTGAAGCATAGTAGAAAAGGAGCCCTGAGCCTTCCCCTCCTGGAGTCAGGCGGCTCTCATACTCACTTGAAAGTGATGTGCAGAAGTATCTTTGCTATGATGGCTGTGACTGTGAGGATAAGGAGCGTTGCCAGGCCATACACTGTCCATCCTGCAAGTGCAAAAGACAGGGGTGATCGGACTGTGTGTGTGAGCTCACTTTTCAGAAGGAGGTCTGAGTGAGCCCTGGCGGCTCAGAGAAGCAGGCCTGGCTGAGGAGCTCCCTGCAGGTGGGGGTAGCCACGCAACGCAGCTCGAGCTGGGCTGGCCCGGAGTCCCAGGCCTTCTGAGCACCTCGCCTTGCTCTAGACTACCTCCTGGAGAGAAGCAGGCAGCGTGGTCCAAAGCACACTCAACTTGGAGTTGAAAGGGGTGATGCACATTCTGTCTCTACTACTGGAATCACTGTGCGACCGCAGACAAATTACATAAACTCTCTGGGCCTCACTTCCTCATCTGAGGAATGGGATGTGTGACTTGTGAAATCCTACAGATACACAAACAATAGGATACACAGGAAGGGGCTCTCCTCCCTGACTTCCTACTGTGAGTCCTGCAGGGGAAAACCTCTAGTCCAGGGAATCGCGAATGGTATCTGCAGCTCTACCAGCTTGTAAAGGCTCCAACTTCCTTGGCAGAAAAGAGAGAGTGACAGTCCGTACCCGACCAAGTTAGCCAGCTTGAACCATAAGATCACCACCCTCTCTCCACCCGTCTCCTGCAGGACCTGCCTTCACAGCTCTGGTGACTATCTGACTTCTTCTTTTGCTTTTTGTCTTTCTCCTTCCACTTGTCAGCCACAGAAGGGCAGGGATTTTGTGTGGTTCGCTGTACAATCCAGTGCCTAAGACAGAGCCTGACACCATTAAAGCACTTACACATCTTCCGAATGACTGAATAAACACAGCTCTGGCAACTGCCGATGCACTCAGAGAGCTACAACTTGGGGCCGTAGGAAACACTGGGTTAGCTGATTAATCACCATGTACTAAAGGCAGCCGTGTTGGATCTTGGAGGTAAGGATTAAGGAATCAAGCTAAAGAGAAAATGTCCCTCCAAGGCCAGGACAAACAGAGTCATGAAGCCAGGACCCCCAGCCCGCCTCGGAAAGAGAAACACCTGAGAGAGCTCTGTTTCTGTAACCGCCAAGGGCACTACCCCCAAGCTCTGTGGCTCCCACCCCTTTGATGGTGTCTGGGAACTGCTACCTGGCACGGTCTGGGGTGGGTGGCTGGGGCTGGTGGTGATGACGTAGAGGACTTTGGAGGACCGGGCAGCACTGACACTGAGGTTGGCCTGCTCCGTGATCACCTCAGCCAGCGTCTGGTTGGCAGTGGGCCTCTCCTGTGGCGGGTCTTCCTTGACGGCTGGAAGATCAAAAGGAATTAGCTGGGGGAAAGCTGGTGGAGACAACGAAGAGGAGGAGGCACTGGTCATGAAGAGGAGGCAGTTTTCTATGGTTCAGTGCTGGGGGCAATTCTTGGCCCCGCTGGCCCCAAAGCAGAACCTGCCAGGCTCTGGCTCCGAAGGAGCCATTTGACGTATCTCTGCATGGACACCTGAACATGCTTTAGGGTTTTCCTTCCCTTGTGCCTCTGCAGCTATGGTCCCTCTGCCCCGAAGGCCCTCTTCCTTCCTACCTGTCCTCCCCAATCCTACCTGTTCTTTCAGCCTGTCCCACCCGTGAGGAGGCCTCCTCCTCCTTCCTGTAGCTGCACACTGACTGAACTCTTCTTGAGGCCCTTGACGTCCAGGACAGAGACTAGGTCGTGGACACCTGCTGTGTTCTCATGTGCAGGCAAGGAGGTGTGCCTAGCACACGTGTGTTCACATTACAGGGGCAGGAGTGCAGCTCCATGTTAGGAGGGTCTGAAGATGGTAAACCAGGCTTTGGGGATTGGCTGGGATGTTCAGAGGCAGGAGGATGGACCAACTGACCTCTCTAGAACCTTCCAATTCTACCAATCTCAGCTCTTTCTTTTAGTTAGTCTTTTAACTCTCCCATGAAAACTGTCATGAGAACGACTAAAACAGCAGAACTCACACAGAACAGTGGCACCTCGTTTCTGTATCATGAAGTGGGTACAAGTTATAAAATAGGAGGCAGGAAAACCTGCAAGTTGAGTGGGCAGATCCTGACGCACAGTCCTTCCGGCAACAAGCACCCGAGGTCCACACGTCACAATGAGGTTCAAGGGGAGCCCGAGGAGGCCGGGGTCTTACCTTGGTACAAGACAGCAAATCCCTGGGCCTGATTGATGCGATCAGAGAAGAAATACAAGATGACAAAGTCCAGAGAGATGTTAAAGGACGAAGGTGGGCGGTTCCTCCCGTTGAAACGGACCAGGACGCGGTGCGTGTAGCCGTCCAGCAGCTCTACCATGTCTGCGGAATCCCGGATGTCAAACAAGGCGAAGTTGAAGTAGATGTGGGAGGCTCCCGGGACCCGGATGGTCCAGTAGCAGACCCTCCCTGTGGCATACGCGTCAGGAAAGTCGGGGGAATAGACCACGGAAGTCATGGCCGAGTAATTCCCACCACAGGCACCGACCAGAGCTGCAGGAGACAAAAGGACACCAGCCCTCAGGCTGGGGCTCGGCCACAGGGCTCGCTTTTCAACCTGTTACAAACAAAACTTCCTAGCTGATGGGATCCAGTTTGGGATGTTGTTTTTTGCCTGCAAAACCAGACTGTCTTATGTTTCAGGATTGAATCACAGAATGAATCGCTTAAACCCTGAACAAATGACTGGAGGCTTTTTATTTTTTTCCCAGGAGACCTTAAAGTTAGCACACAGCACAGCAGTGCGGCCCCGGCAGGGGCCAGGCTGGAGTCAGAGAGTCTGGGTTCGGAACCAGCTGGGCCATTGATCCCAGGGGCCATACTTCACATCCAGGCCTCTAGCTTCTCGCAGCTTTGAGGGTGGAGAGACCACCACCTACATGCTCTCATATCACATAAATGTGTGAGGACAGATGAGACAAAGCACATGAAAACACAGGACCTCTCTGCAGGGGGCACTCGATGAGGTAAGGTAGTAAAAAGCCGAGGGCATCCCAAGTACCTTAGGGGTGCGAGGTTCATTTGAGGGGCCACACTTGTTTTTCAAGTGGGAAACTGTGGCACAAGAAATGACTTTCTCAGAGGGGAAGCTCACTGATCACTCTGCAGCAACACATTTGATGTCTCTGGACTCCTGGTTCTGAGTGGCAGATACACTTCACTGTATCTTACGTGCTGAAGTGCAAATAAGATCCTGGAAATGAAAGTCCTCAAGAGGGAGGGTAGGGCCGGGATTTAAAAAGCAGGCTTTGGGGGACTTCTGCTTCCCTTTAGGATGTAGAAAGCTGCTTTCATCCTAACAATGAGAAAAAGCTCAGAACTTTTCTTCAACCCATTAGAAAGCTGAGATCTCAAGACAACCAAGGCAATTTAATTCTAAAAAGTAAGAAGCTCCTCTGAGGAGAGTCAGGCCACACAAAGTGTTTCATCGTCGACGGAGCACAAGAGGAAGAGGGCTTCGCCATGAAAGTAAATAAGAAGAAAGCAGCTAAAATTTTATCAAATTTCTAAAGGCTGAATGTGGGCTAGCCTCTCAGTCCAGGATGTCCGGGGACCCCAGACACAATAGGAGTCTGCACTCACTTGCAAGCAATTCTGTGCAGGCCTCCACCCAGGGCCCACGAGAATGACCAGGGTAGGGCAGGAGATCAAAGGGTCCCCATTGGTGGCACCAGTGAGCAGGAGGTGATGGGTAGGAGGTGATGAGCCACTGCTGGGGGACAGGCCTGAAACCCTGCCCTCTTCCAGGACCCTCCTCTCAAAGGAAACAAAAGCCTTAAGCTGCAAGGGGAGGGGCAGCAAACCCTCCTGCTCCCAGGGCCAGGGTAGAAGCCCTTGGGGAGGGAGCAGGAGACTCTCTCGTTCCTGTCAAAGTAACCAGGCAAAGACTCATTGCTTCTGGGGGAAGAGCAGAGGCAAAAGCCATCAGCCCCTGGTTGCCTTGAGCCCCAGGATCCTGCACCAATGCAAAGCAGAGGTCTGCTACCCAATGGAGGGGCAGGAGACCCTCTTCTTCCTGGGAGCCCCCACAGATACAAGGCGGTGCTCGGCTGCCAGGAGAGGGGTATTTGGGGATGCTGGAAAGACCCCATCCCTGAGGCCCAGTGACACGACATGTCTGAGATGGAGGATGGGGCAGGAGAACCAAGAACCCCCAACCATACCACGAGCACAGCACCAAGTAACAAGCAGCAGAAGTCTACCATCGAGGGAGGGGAAAGGTCACGGGCATGGAGGAACTGCTCAAAGCTGAGGGTAGAATGGCAACAATGAAAAAACCCCACTGGCATCCCAGGCTCCACACTGAGCACGAGGTAACAGCAGCCATCATGGGAGGAAACTGAAGGCTAACATGCACTGCAGGTGACGATAGGAACAAGGAAACCCAAACCCAGCTCGACCACTGACAGAAAGGCTCAATCAATCCCCACACCGAGCAGGCCTGCCCATTTCCAGGTGTAAATACACTTCCTCAGCCTCTACTATCCTTCTACATATAGTGTACGGTATTCAATACAATATTACAACACACAAAACATAAAAGCAAGCAAGTAAGAAAGAAAGGAAAATAAAAGACACTGTCGGGACTTCCCTGGTGGTGCAATAGTTAAGAATCCGCCTGCCAATGCAGGGGACACGGGTTCAATCCCTGGTCGGGGAAGATCCCACATGCCGCGAAGCAACTAAGCCCGTGCGCCACAGCTACTGAGCCTGCGCTCTAGAGCTTGCAAGCCACAACTACTGAGCCTGAGTGCCACAACCACTGAAGCCCGTGCGCCTAGAGCCCCTGCTCCACAACAAGAGAAGCCAGCGCAATGAGAAGCCCGTGCGCCGCAACGAAGAGCCAACGCAGCCAAAAATAAATAAATAAATAAATTTATATTTAAAAAAAAGACACTGTCAAGCGATAAAACATCTGGTAATCATTTCACAATATATATACATATTGAGTGATTATGCTGTACACCTAAAACTAATACAGTGTTATACGTCAATTATATCTCAATTTTTAAAAAAGGAGATAAAACAATCCACAGAGCCAGACTCAATAATGACCCAGACATTAGAACTACCAGACAGAAAATATCTAGGGGAAAAGATGGACAACATGCTTGAACAGGTTGGAAATTTCAGCAGAGATAGAGAAACTACAAAAAAGAGTCAGATGTAAATGCTATAAATAAACAATATTAGAGATGAAGAATTCCTTTGATGGGCTTAGAAACAGATTACACACACTGAGGAAAGAATCAACGCGTTTGAAAATAGGTGAGTAGAAATTTTCCAAAATGAAACACAGAGAAAAAAATAAATGAAAACAGCAGAACAGAGCATCCAATAGCTGGGGCACAATATCAAACGGTCTAACAATATATAATTGGAGTCCCAGAAAGAGAAGAAAAAGAGAATAAGATAGCAGAAACAGTTGAAGAGATAATGGCTAAGAATGCTCCAAAGTTGATGAAAGGTTATTTAAGAATCTCAGCAATCTTCAGGCAAATAAAACAAAAATTTAAAAAACAAAGGGAATTCCCAGGCGGTCCAGTAGTTAGGACTCGGTGCTTTCACTGTCGAGGGCCCAGGTTCAATCCCTGGTGGGGGAACTAAGATCCCACATGCCGTGTGTGGCATGGCCAAAAAAAAAAAAAGAAGGTGAAATAAGGCTTTCTCAAACAAAAGCTGAGAGAAGCCATTGACAGCAGACCTGCATTAGAGAAGATGCTAAAGGAACTTCTTTAGGCCGAAAGAATATGATACCAGATGGCAAATAAGAACATGAAAAGATGTTCAACATCATTAGAAATTATGGAAATGCAAAGTAAAACCATGAGTTACCACGACACACATGATAGAATGGTTAACATTAAAAAACAGACAATACAAAAGTACAGGTGAGGATGAGGAGCAACTGGAAATCTGATATCTTGTCAGCCAGAGTGCAAAATGGTATAACCACTTCAAAAAACAGCTGGCAGTGTCTTATAAATGCTGAATATGCACTTAGTGTACGGCCCAGAAATGCTGTAACTCCTAGGTACTCACCCAAGAGAAATACAAACACATGCTCACACAAACACCTGTACATGTGTGTGTACAGCAGCCGTACAGCATCTTTATCACAGACTGATGTTTATCGATTGGTAAATGATGAATGAGTTGTGATACATTTGTACAAAGGCATGCTTCTTAGCAATAAAAAGGAACTACTGAAACAACACAACTGAATCTCAAAAGTATTTTTCTAAGTGAAAGAAGCCAGACGCAAATGTTTAAGTACTGTATAATTCCATTTATATGACTTTGTTCAGAACACAAAACCATACAGATGGAACACGGTATCAGAGGCTACTGAGGGCTGGGGGTGGTGACCACAAAGGGGCACAAGAGAGCTTTCTGAGGTGACAAAAATGTCCTATATTTCGACTGTGTACATATTTGTCAAATCTTATTGGACTATGCAACTAAAAGGGTGATTTTACTGTATGTAATTTCACCTCAATAAACCTAAATTAAAAAAATAAAGATTCCTGGGTTCTAATCTTGACTTTACCATGTACTATGAATTTGAGCAAGATACTTATCTTCTGTATACCTCAGTTTCCTCATCTATAGAATGAAATTAGTAATAGTTTCTCCCTCATGAGGTTATAAGAATCAAAATGAGTTGATGCATGTAAAGTGTTTAGTATGAGATCTGGCACAGAGTACAAGCTCAGTTACGTGTTAGTTATTTTATTATTATTATTATTATTTGAAAAGAAAAAAGTGTCCAGGTTAAACTGATATTTCAACAGCAAAGGCAGACAAACTCAGAAATTTCGATTCCGAGATGCGTGCCGTGCTGACAGTACATCCAATTCAGCAATTTTGAGAATAAGCACATGACATCTATGATGGATTATTAAAGTTCAGTGATAATTCAGGAAAAAAGGAAACTTACATTTCGGATAATAAGGAAACTTAAAACTTATGAATATATTCAAGATCTTATTTTTTGAAGGGGACATTGACCTGACACACAACCTAGGATGTGTCTTTCAGTCCGTGCATGTCACTGTTTAATTGGAAGCATTTTTTTCCCTTCAGTGGCATATAAAATAATGTTGTATCTCACAACTGATAGCATTTTGGAATCTATGAAATACAATTACTAATATAGTCCCAGCTGTCAGATCCTACCTGTCCTTAGGCCCTCAATCTTTTTCACCATTAATCTCCTCCCTTCCCACCAAAATGTAAGTCCCATGAGGGCAGGATCTCTATCTGTGGGACTCCGGGCAAGTTACTAAACTTTTATGAGCCTCAGTTTTCTTGTGGGGCAAGTAAGGGTAACAGTACCTGCTTCACAGTATTATGAGAATTAAGGGAGAGAATGCCTGGGAAATGGATAGCACAGTGCCCTGTAAATATAAGTGCTCCACTAATGTTACCAAGTATGACCCAACCTATATGACTCACTTCTCCCTTCAGTGCCTAGAAGATGAGGGAGGCCAAGAGGGTTGCTTGGGCAGTCCCTGTGACCTGTTGCTGATGCCAGCCTATCTGATCTTCTGTTTGGTTCTGTTAATTCAATACATTTAACTCTGGGGGCAGCAGAGGCTCTGAAGCCTTCATCAGCGCCACATTTACACACAGAACACAACCTACTTCAGCAACCTCCCTAAGCTCATGAGAGCTTGCTGGAAAATCAGCCACAGAGCCTGTGACAAATCACTGGATGTGGCAACAACCACTGAGCAGACAGCTTCCGCCCACTGCCTGAGTAGTCTCTCTCCCGAGGTTGTTGTTCTGGGACACAGAGACTGCAACCTGGTCCCTTTCTCACATCTAACTCTCCTCCAATCTCTTTGGAGAGGCACCTTTGCCCTCCCAAATTATGGGATAGTCTGCAGTCACCATCTCTGAAATGCTCAGCCTCATCCAGTGGATCATAAGGATCTCCATGAGGCAGTACTTAAGCTCTTTAAACTATTTTACTCCTAACAGGTGAAACTTTACAGATTATTTCTACAGTGCTGCATTTTGTACCTTTCTTTACAAAGCTGTGGGGTGTGAATTGAGTTGGCTGCTGTCAGGGGCCCCTGCCAGTCAACACACATCAGGGCCTCTGAAGACTGGAATGGGCAGCCTCTCAGTGCCATTGTTTTTAGTCCTCGAGGGCATGGAAGCCAGAGGGGGCAGCTTCTAGAGACCTGCGGAAGGGGCCAGTTTGATCATAATCTGAACAACCGGGCAAACTTTGTTCACATACTTTTAAAGCATTAAACTGGATCTGGTATTATGATCTATTTTGTTATTGTTAATAAAAGGGATTTTTAGCTGCTGAAACTAGAAAAATAAAAAACTGTGGCAAACCTGAGTTTGAATCCTGGCTCTGGCACTTATTAGCTTGGACAAATTATTTAATCTTTTGATCCACAGCTTCCTTATCAACTGGGCTGTTGCAAGGATTAAATAACAAAATAAACAAGTGCCCCAGTATCAAGTCTAGCATGAAGCAAGCACTCAATAGAGAGCAATTATTTTCATCATAATTAATTTGTCTTAGGGCACTTTTGTGTGAGGCCCAGCACTATCTCCTAGATATATTTCTAGTACCAAAGATGATACTTGGTACAAAGATGACTGATTTTAAACCAAATTATTTCCATTTGACGCTCCAGTAGAGGCACTGTGCAAATAAAACATAATTTATCTGCCACACTGCAGAGACCCAATAAAAATGTGCTAAATGAATGAAAGAGTATCATATAAAAACTACACTTATTTTTATTGATATGAAATTCACCACTTTAACCATTTAAAAGAGTACAATTCAGTGGTATTTAGTATTGTCACAATGTTGTGCATCCACCACTACTATCTAATTCCAGGATATTTTCATCACCCCAAAAAGAAAACCCATACCTCCTAAGCAATCACTTCTCATTCCTCCCCTTTCCCCAGCCCTTGGCAACCATTAATCTGTTTTCTGTCTGTATGGATTTGCCTATTCTGGACATTTCTTATCAATGGAATCATTAAATATGCGCCCCGTGTGTCTGGTTTCTTTCACCGAGCATCATGTTTTCAAGGTTCCTCATGTTGTGGCAAGGGTCGGTAATTCATTTCTTTTTGGGGCTAAATAATATTCTCTTGTATGGACACACCACATTTTGTTCATCCATTCGTCAGTTGATGGACATCTGGGTTGTTGCTACTTTTTGGCTGTTATGAATAATGCTGCTATGAACATTCATGTACAAGCTTTTGTGTGAACATGTTTTCAGCTCTCTCGGGTATATACTTAGGAGTGGAATTACTGGGTCATAAGATGATTCTGTTTCACGTTTTGAGGAACTGCCAGACTGCTTCAAAGGAGCTGCACCATTAACATTAATACCAGCAACGTACAGGGTTTCAATTTCTCCATATTCTCACCAACACTTATTTTCCATTAAAAAAAATTAACACTATATTCTGTTTAAAGTAGAAAAACAGGTAGTGAACCCACACACCCTGCTTCTGTTTACTGTCTACGCCCACGGTTTGTTGGTGGTGTGAGTCCTGGCAAGTTATTTATCCTCTCCACAACCTAGGACTCTCTTCCGTAAAATGAGAGGGATAATAATAATGCCTTCCTCAGATGGCTGCCAGGAGGGCCCAACGTGACAATTCTTATAAAGCCTTACGTACTAGGGACTCAATGTTTATCTCATTTTTTTTACTTAAGAGTATACCAGGCACTCTGTAAGGTCAGCCAACATACTCTCCTGGGTCGGGGTGTTGAGGCAGAGGATTTTATAACAATGAACTCTGGAGATGAAAGGCTAAATGGACGTGCAGCACATATTATTTGCCAACTATTCTCCCTTAAACATTAGCTAAGGTGCAGCCTTTAACAGAGGTACTAACACTGAGCAAAACAGGATGTATAGGAAGCCACTGGCAGTCTCCAATGGGCACACAACTAAAAAGACCAACAATTAACCACGTGAGTTCTGCTCACCAATCCTCCCGCTGTCCTCCCCCCCACAAAAAACACATTTTTGACAGTGTCTAAGCTGTAACCTGCGAAAGCATCAGTTATAAACTCGGGCTGGGTTTTACAGACACCATGTGTAGTGGCTGAATCATGTCCTCCAAAAAGATATGTTTAAGTCCTAATGCCTGGTGTCTGTGATGGTGACCTTATTTGAAAACAGGTTAACTGAGGCTGTACTAGATTAGGGTAGGCCTAATCCAATGACTAGTGTCCTTGTAAGGAGGCACAGAGGGAAGTCAGTCACGTAAAGAAGACAGAGACTGGAGTGATGCAGCTACCAGTCAAGGAATGCCGAAGACTGCCAGCAATGACTGGAAAGTAGGAAGAGGCAAAGGAAGATTCTTCCCTGGAGCCTTCATAGGGAACATGGCCCTGACAATGCCTTGATTTTGGACTTCTAGGCTTCCAAACTATGAGAGAAGAAATTTCTGTTGTTTGAAGCCACCCAGTTGGTGATAATTTGCTATGGCAGCAGCCCCAGGACACTGACGCACCACATGACATTCTGGCTTAAAACTGAGCCACTCAGCCTAGTCAAGATGTCAGCATCTACTCTAGCCTGGGGACTAACAACACTGTAGACTCTACAGTGTATCTCAGTAAGCTCAAGCCTTTCCCTTCGTCTGCCTCATCTGTGACTATCTCCTTTCTGCCATCTTAAAATCTGGCCCTGCATTGGTACGAGGGCGCTTGCAAAGTCTCATTACCACCGCGTAGATGTGGGTGGATTACGGGGGATCAAGTGGCCCAGAGGTTGAAGAGGTCAAGGCCCCAGGCCATACCCCGTTTAGATGCTCTGCCCTGGCCAGCATCTCACACGCGTGGCAGGTCAGGGAGGAGATGGGTCAGGGCACACTCAGTACCAGGCCTGGAAAGACAACTCGAAGCTTTGCATTTCTTCTCTGCTCTATCACAGTAAGATGTAAATCTCAGATGCCTCAGAAAACACTAAAAGGGCTTGCAAATTACATTAAACAAGAGGATCTTAAAGCTGATACTGAACCATTACATCAGTGTCCCTATTACCTTTTCTAGGTTGTCTGAGCATCTCACAATAGGTCAGGGCACAACTGTAAGTAATTACTTGTTAAAGGTCTGTGCTCCCTTCTAGAGTCTTCTTGTTCAGTGCTGTATCTCCAGGGTCTGGTCAGTGACTGCCTGGCCTGCAGTAGGTGCTTAATAAATACTGCCAAGTGAATGAATGGATAACGGGGAGGGAGGAAGCAGGGGCAGGCCGGTTCCCCTAGCCCAGGGTTCCCGTGCCTTGGACAGTGCCGGGCACAGGGCATACTCACTGTCAAAGACGATGATCCTGCCATCGCCCCCACAGGGCTGGGTGTGATCCCCGAAGCAGACGCTGTTGCACTCAGTACTGGCTGCCTCCCCGTACTTCCAGTAATCAGGACTGTTTCCACAGAAGCAAGCATAGCCTGACTCCATCCCGGCAAACTGCCACGACAGAGAAGCAGCACTTGGTAAGCGTCAGTCAGGGGTGTCGGTGGCCTGAAGGAGCCTGGCAGGTTCGGCCCCCAGCAAGCAAGCACTTCGTCTTCCCAGCCCACGTTCCCCGGGGACCTCTGCCTCATCCCACCCTCACCACACTTCATGACATGCAGACCGGTAACTACACACCACCACGGTGCTTCCCCTTCAGTAAGCATCCCTTATTAATGTTTGTATTTCTACTGTATTTAAGTAAGTTAAAGGCGGGGGGGAATCTCATTAACTTGAAACTTTAATAATAATAACAGCTAAACATTTTATTGAATGTTTACTATGTGCCAGGTGGTAAATGCTTTAAAGTTAGTCCTCACAGAAAACTTACTGTAGGCCCCATTTAACTTTTTTTTTTATATTACCATACAGTACAGCTATTTATATGGTACACAGTCCTATGAATTTTAACCCACGTATAGATTTGTACACCCACCACTACAATCAGGATACAGAACAGGTGCATCACCCCAGGAACCTTCCTTGTGCTATCGCTTTATATAATAGTTCTCCCTCTATAACCCCTGGCAACCACTAATTAGCTTTCTACACTATAGTTTTATCTTTTCGAGTATGTCATATGCTATAGACTGAATGCCTGTGTCGCCCACAACCCCCAAAATTTATATGTTGAAAGCTAATTCCCAATGTGATGGTACTTACTGGTGAGACCTTTGGGAAGTGAGGGCTTGCTCTCATGAATGCGATTAGAGCCTTTATAAAAGAGACCCCCTTGCCCCTTCTGCCATGTGAGGACACAGTGAGAAGATGGCCGTCTATGAACCAGGAAACGGGCCATCACCAGACACCATATCTGCCAAAGCCTTGATCTTGGACTTCTCAGCCTTTAGAACCATGAGAAATGAATGCTTGGTTTAAGCCAACCATTTTGTACAGCAGCCGGAATGGACTAAGACATTGTATACTGTACATGGAATCATATAGTATGTTATGTTTTGAGACTGGCTTCTTTCACTCAGCATAATGTCTCTGAGGTTCATCCAAATTGATGCACGTATTTTATAATTTGCTGAGTAGTAGTCTGTTGTATGAGTGTACCACAGTTTGTAAATCCATTGGGTTGTTTTTAGTTTTTCATAATTATAAAATAGAGCTGCTATAAACATTTGTGTAGATTTTTATGTGAACATAAGTTTTCCTTTCTCTAGGGTAAATACCTAGAAATGGGATTTCTGGGTTGTAATTTCTCTACAACCTCACTAACACTTGCTTTTGTCGTTTAAAAAAAATTACAGCTGTCCTAGGTTATTTATTGTATGAAGTGGTATCTCATTGGTTTTGATTTGTATTTCCCTAAAGACTACTAATATTCAGCATCTTTTCATGTGCTTATTGGCCATTTGTACATCTTCTATGGAGAAACGTCTATTCAAATCCTTTGCTCATCAGGGCTTCCCTGGTGGCACAGTGGTTAAGAATCCGCCTGCCAATGTAGGGGACAAGGGTTTCAGCCTTGGTCTGGGAAGATCCCACATGCCGTGGAGCAACTAAGCCCGTGAGCCACAACTACTGAGCCTGCGCTCTACAGCCTCCGAGCCACAACTACTGAGCCCGCGTGCCACAACTACTGAACCCTGTGTGCCTAGAGCCCGTGCTCCGCAACACGAGAAGCCACCGCAATGAGAAGCCTGTGCACCGCAACGAAGAGCAGCCCCCGCTAGCCACAACTATGCCGTGGAGCAACTAAGCCTGTGCACCACAACTACTGAGCCTGCACTCTACAGCCTGCGAGCCACAACTACTGAGCCCGCATGCCACAACTACTGAACCCCGCATGCCTACAGCCCGTGCTCCACAACAAGAGAAGCCACCGCAATGAGAAGCCTGTGCACCGGCAACGAAGAGTAGCCCCCGCTCGCTGCAACTAGAGAAAGCCCATGCGCAGCAACAAAGACCCAATGCAGCCAAAAATAAATAAATAAATAAATAAAAATTAAAAAAAAAAAAATCTACAAATCGTTTGCTCATTTTTCAGTTGGGTTGTTTGTCTTTTTATTGTCACTTTGCAAGAGTTCTTTATATATTCTGGGCATTAGATTTTTATTCAGATATATGTTTTGCAAATATTTTCTCTATTCTGTGAGTTGTTTTTTCACTTTCTTAATAGTGTCCCTGATACATAGAAGTTTTAAATTTTGATGAAGTCCAATTTACTTATTTTTTCTTTGATTGTTTGTGCTTTTGGTATCATAACTAAAAAAACCAGTGCCTAATCCAAGGTCATGTATATTTGTACCCATACTTCTTTCTAAACTTTTATAGTTTTAGCTATTACATGTAGGCCTGTGATCCATTTTTAATTAATTTTCATATGTAATATGAGGTAGGGGTCCAAATTCATTCTTTTCCATGTGGATATCCAGTTGTCCCAGCACTATTTGTTGAAAAGACTATTCTTTCCCCATTGAATGATATGGCACCCTTGTCAAATATCAGTTGGCCTTGGGACTTCCCTGGCGGCCCAGTGGCTAAGACTTTGCCTTCCAATGCAGGGGGTGTGGGTTCGATCCCTGTTCGGGGAGCTAAGATCCCACACGCCTCAGGGCCAAAAAACCAAAACATAAAACAGAAGCAATATTGTAACAAATTTAATAAAGACTTTAAAAAAATGGTCCACATAAAAAAAAACTTTTAAAAAAAATATCAATTGGCCTTAAATAAATGTATGGGTTTATCTCTGGATTCTAAATTCTATTCCATTGGCTTATATGTCCATCTTTATGTCAGTACTATAGCTATTTTTTCAGTAGTATAATTTAAAGTTATGATGTGATGTAAGGACAGGGGTTCATTTTTTTCATAAAGAGCTCCAGTTCTCCAGAACCATTTGTTGAAAGACTATCCTCTCTCCCACTGAATTACCTTGGCATCTCTGTTGAAAATCAATTGTCCATCTAAGTGCAGGTCTATTTCTGGACTCTCTATCCAGTTCCATTGATCTATAACAAAGGTTGGAAAACTCCTTCTATAAAAGGTCATACAGTAAATGTTTTCAGCTTTGTGGGTCACACGGTCTCTTCTCAACGACTCAACATGAAAGCAGGCCTGGACAATATATACAGGAATGGGTGTGGCTGTGTGTCAATAAAACTTTTTTTTTTTTTTACAGAAATATGTGGGTGGTAGGATTTGGCCCACACGCCAAATCTGACTCATGATCTATGTGACTATTCATATGCCAATACTACTGTCTTGATTACTGTAGCTTTACAGAAAGTCTTGAGATCACGCAGGGCAAGTCCTCCTAGGATGATCTCTTTAAAAATTATTTTGGTTATTCTAAGTTCTTTGCCTTTCCATATAAATTCTAGGATCAGCCTGTCAATTTAAAAAAATTTGCTACGATTTTGATTAGGATTGTATTGAATCTATAGATCAATTTGGGGAAAACTGACATTATAACAATATTGAGCCTTCCGATCTATGAACAATGTCTATGTCTCCATTCATTTAGGTCGTCTTTAATTTTCCCTTGCCATGTTAGTAGTATTCAGTGTATAGGTCTTCAATACCTTTTGTTAAATTTATTTCTGTTATTTATGCTACTGTAAATGGCATTTAAATTTTTGTTTTAATTTTTAAAATAAAACTTTAATTAAAAATTATTTTTAAAATTAATTTTTAAATTGAAAATTTATATTTAATTGTTCACTTTTAGTATATAGAAATGCAACTAATTTTTGTATATGACCTTATAAACTGCAACCCTGCTAAATCTACTTATTAGTTCTAATAGCTTTTTCATAGATTCCTTATGTCTACATACATGATCATCTTGTCCATAAATAAAGAAAATTTTACTTCTCCCTTTCCAACCTACATGACTTTTATTTACTTTTCTTTCCTTATTTTATTGGCAAGGACCTCCAGTACAATGCTGATCAGAAGAGGTGGCAGTGGGCCTCACTGTTTGTTCCTGATCATACATGTAAAGCACTGAACCTTTCACCACTGAATATAAATTTAGCTTTAGGGTTTTTGGTAGATGCTCGTAATCAAATTGAGGAAGTTCCCTTCTCTTCCTAGTTTGCTTATGACTTTTCTCATTAATGGGTGTTGTGTTTTCTCAAATACTTATGCTGTATTTTCATTTTGAAATAATTCCAAACCTACAGAAAAATTGCAAGAATAATACAAAGAACTGCCCTTTCCCTCTCACCTAGAGACCCACATTCAAGTTGGCAACTGCCTGCCCTGTATCCTTTGTAGAAAAGGATCCAATCCAGCATCACAGACATACTTAGCTGTCGGGTCTCCTCAGTCTCCTTCAATCTGGAATAGCTGCAGGCCTTCCTTGACCTTTGTGACCTTAACATTTTTGAAGAATAAAGCCTATTTTGTGGAATGTCCCTCGTTTCAGATTTACCTAGTGTTTCATGCTTAGATTCATATTATGCATTTTTGGCAGACAATCACCAAAGTGATGTTATGCTCTTGACAGGTCAGGCGGGACACAATGTCTAGTGGTCCCATCACTGGTGATGCTAACTTTGATCACCTGTGTACGGTAGTGTATGCCAGTTTTCTTCACTGTAGAATTACTTGTTTTCCCTTTATGGTAGTATTTTGTGGGGAGATCTCTGAAGCTATATAAATATCCTGTGCCTCACGCAACTTTCACTCACTAGTAAAACTTTTACTCACCATCCATGAGGATGTGGAATATTTACATACCTTGATATTTGTTCTCTGAATCAATTATTACTATGATGGTGGCCAAATGGTGAATTTTCTAATTCCATCATTTCTTCTACATTTATTAGTTGGCATTCTCCTGTAAGGAAATGCTTTTCTTCTTCTCATTTATTTATTCACTTTTTTTTTTTTAACATCTTTATTGGAGTATAACTGCTTTACAATGGTGTGTTAGTTTCTGCTCTATAACAAAGTGAATCGGCTATACATATACATACATCCCCATATCTCCTCCCTCTTGCATCTCCTTCCCACCCTCCCTATCCCACCCCCTCTAGGTGGTCACAAAGCACCGAGCTGATCTCCCTGTGCTATGTGGCTGCTTCCCACTAGCTATCTATTTTACATTTGGTAGTATTCAGTTATTTTTTTATATCAGCGTGAATTTGCGGATTCTTATTTTATTTAATGGAGTATATTTATTATTCTTATTATTTGTTTTGAAGCTCAAATTATGTTAGATTTAGCCAGTGGGAGTCCCTCCAAGCAGGTTCCTGTGTCCTTTTGACAAGTCCCTCACATTCCTTACTTTCTTGTACAAGATGTTTCAGGATCATCTTGTGCTTTCTCAGAAAAAAAAAAAAAAACAACTTTATCTTGCGATTTCTCTAGAATCAGCAATTTTGTCCAAGGAGCCCTAGTTCTTTTTAATGGAGAATAGTATTTATAAACCAAGATATGAGTGCTAAATGTGACCTTTACTACCAGTGTGTCACTGTTCCCAGGCCTTCTCAGTGGACAGAGCTAGGAAATATACATGTACATACATACATACACATACACACACACTTTTATACTTAAATTTATTTCTATCTCTCTCTATATGTATCAGAAACCATGCACTACACTAATAACTTCAATCCCTGTCCAACACTATAGACTTCATTCCAGTTTTCCCTGGCTTTCTTCTCTAATAGTGAGAAACCTGGCTCCCATTATCCTCAATATAGTTACTTATATGCTCAATCTTTTGCAAGCAACCGATCGCTTGATCACGTTGGGCCAACTGCCTTGCTCAGCTACCTGGCCCACAGAGGCCCTGAACCCTGCCAGTCTATTCTCCTCGCTTGGGCCTGATTAATGATCTTTTGACTGAAGAAGGAAGGAAGGAAGGAAGGAAGGAAGGAAGGAAGGAAGGAAGGAAGGAAGGAAGGAAGGGAGGGAGGGAGGGAGGGAGGGAGGGAGAGAGGGAGGGAGGGAGAGAGGGAGGGAGGGAAAGACTTTTCTTTCTTTTTTTTGATATAATAAACAAGAGCATTATTGAACCTTAACGGCCGACGAATGAGTTTCAGATAGAAGAATGGATAGGAAGGAAAGAAAATATTTTGGACTGGTGTCCAGGCTAGGGCCCCCTAATGTATCAAAGAAGTAACCACTACCTTGGCTTATTCCCAGATCCCCCACGGAGCCAGAGATGTCTCTGCTCATAACACGCAGGGGCTCAAGGACACATGTAACTGTGTTGGAGGTCAAACTGGGATGCAGATATTGGTGCTTTTCCTCCCCTTTTCTCGCAGTCTTTGGACAGGGTGCTGCCTCACGCCCCTGAATCCCAAGCCTCACTCTTCCTCCAACTTCTCCTTGGCAGAAAAGTATACAGTCATATAGCTTCACAGGTTGTTTTTTAAAATTTATATGTTTTAAAGGTATCTTAGCAGAATGCACTTACACCTTTATCTTTTTCTATAGATACATAGCCACAGAACCGTTACCTTGAACCTTTGACTCCGACAAAAACTGATGCAGGTTTGTATGGTAAGTCTGTTAGACGTTTTACTGGCGCCAGTTAGAGGAGGTGGGTTTCCATGATCCTTGTAGCAGCCAAGGTTTCCAGGCACTGAAGAAAAAAGAAAAACAAAAGAACTTTACAACATCTGGCTGTGAACACCAAGAGGGAAAAGCGTGTTTTGCCAGGTACTCTCATCTCAGCCAACATTTCCTCTCCTAAGGTGCAAATGAATAACAAGCAACAAGCTTTAAAAATGGAAGCCTTAGTGTCCTCTGCTAGCTGCTATGTTTTTGTTTTATTTTGACGAGTGAGGCCCATATAACTAAGCCTAAGAAATTTTTCACCTGTTCAATACTGATAGAATTTAGTATTGACGAGAACTGGGAATAACTTTCTAAAAACAGAGAAGCTACAATATGTAAATTATGTTTCAGAGTCACTGGACGGCAAAAAAAAGCCCTTGGAAGCCCACCATCCTATGCCTTGTGCCTTCCCTTGCCCTTAAAAAGCCCCACAAGTTGGTTTAACCAGGTCCTTTGGTGAATGTATTAGTTTCCTATTGCTACTGGAATAAATGACCACAAATCTAGTGGCTTAAAGTAGCATAAATTCATTATCTTAACTGTTCTGGAGGTCAGATGTACTAAATGGGTCTTTTGGGGCTAAAATCAAGGTGTCAGCAGAGCTGTGTTCCTTCGCAGGCTCGAGGGGACAACCTGTTCCTTGCCTTTTCCGTCTCCTAGAAGCTGCCCCTATTCCTTGGCTTGTGGCTGCCCCATCCCAGCCTCTGCTTGCCCCCCTCTGCTTCTATCATCACATCACCTTCTCTGACTCTAATCCTCCTGCCTCTCTGTTACAAGGACCTGTGTGGTTACACTGGCCCACCTGGGTAATTCAGGATAATCCTCCCCGTCTCAAAATTCTTAACTTGATCACATGTGCCATGTAAGGTAACATATTTAAAGATTCCGGGGGTTACAAAATAGACATTTTGGGGAAGGAGTATTCTGTTTACCACAGTGAACATATTAGTGTTTCACAACCACACAATCAGATGGTCTGGTCTATAGAAAAAGCTGCAACTGAGAATAAGGAAACCTAAATATATATACCAACTGTGGTAGAGAGCTTTCAAAGACGGCCCTCCATGACCGCTACCTCCTGGTGTGCCCTTGTGTGATCCCCTCCCCTTGAGTGTGGGCTGGAAGAGTGACTTGCTTTCGTCCGACAGAACGTGGCAAAGTTGATGGGATGCCACTTCTGTGATTGGGTTACAAGAGACTGTGACTTCGGTCTTGCTAGTAGACTCTATCGCCCTCTCAGCTTATATACTTCGATAAAGCAACATATCATGTCCGAGATGTCATGTGGCAAGGAACTGAGAATGGCCTTCAGCCAACAGCCAGCAAGGAACTGAGACTTTCAGTTTCTGCAAAGGCTGAATCCCACCAACAACTATGTATGCTTGAAGTAGATCCTTCCCCAGGGGAACCTTCAGAGGAGATCCCGGCCCTGGCAGACACATGACAGACCTTGAAGCAGAGGACCCAGCTAAGCCATGCCCAGATTTCCTGACCCACAGAAAGTGTGAGATAATAAATGTGTGTTGGGGCTTTCCTGGTGGTGCAGTGGTTAAGAATCCGCCTGCCAATGCAGGGGACATGGGTTCGAGCCCTGGTCCGGGAAGATCCCACATGCCATGGAGCAACTACACCCGTGCGCCACAGCTACTGAGCCTGTGCTCTACAGCTCGCGAGCCACAACTACTGAGCCCACGTGCCGCAACCACTGAAGCCCGTGCGCCTAGAGCCAGTGCTCCGCAACAAGAGAAGCCACCACAATGAGAAGCCCATGCGCCACAACAAAGAGTAGCCCCCGCTCGCCACAACTAGAGAAAGCCCACCTGCAGCAACGAAGACCCAATGCAGCCAAATAAATAAATAAAAAATAATAATTTTTTTAAAAGTCATTTAAAAATGTGTGTTGTTTTAATTCATTAAATTTTAGAGTAATCTGTCATATAGCAATAGACAACTAACACACCTATATAACACATACTAAATACATGCTCATTGAATGAAGGAATGAATTTATTGTGAGCCATGGACAAATCAACCTCTCTGCCCCTTAGTTTTCCATCTGTGTTATTAATTTATGAATCACTTCACCATCAGATGAAGCCCTTTCCCTACTTTCTCTGTTTGGCTCCTCACAGTTTACATAACTACAGCTATAATAAGACATGAATGAGGCCTGGTCCTAGAAGCACTTCTAGGTCAGTCAAGAGTTATACATTATCCAATTCCAAAGTGAGACATATAGATTCTTAGGAAGCACTTTTCCTTTATGTTTAAGACTGGAGAACAGTATGGTCCAGTTTAGTAAGCTTTATATCCAAACTAGTTTTTGGCATATAAAAATATACATATGTATACATATATATGTATATAGGTATATGTGTGCATAATATATATATGTACACATACACACTTTTTAATTTCTGTCACCATCTACATCTAACCAGTTCATTTTAAATTGGCAGGAAGTTAACCCAAAGAGTCACCCTTCCCCCCTAAGCCAAGTGGTTACCCTTCTCCTTTGCATCACACATGGTTCAAATATAACAAATGTGGCTCACCACACAAATGTTAAAATGCATCTTTCGGAAACAAACCAAATCTCTATAGAAGCAAATGTAAACAGAAAAGCTCTAGGCAGTAGGAGTTCACAGTGTTCAGTGGGGGCCTAGCTTGGGAATGGCTGGATTTTAGAGTTTAAACAAATGCAGTGAGTTAAGTAAGCATCTCTAGTTGGAGGCATATCATATAAGCCAAGTTTGTTAAAGGGGCTTTACATATGGAAACCTGAGCCATGCATTTAATGGTTTTTAATAAGAGCTACTTGATCATGATCGTCTTGGTCATTTACTCTGATTTCTCTCTCATTTATTCCATTATGCTCACAAATAAGCATGATATTATGTATTCATTTATAGACAGCCCAAGGCACATAATCATAAATGTTAAGATTAGACATAAACAGGGTCGTAGTTTGCATTGATGCAGCTGGAACCTATAAGCTTTATTCACAATAATTCGGTGAGCAAATCCAGGCAGCTCATGTTCTAGTGGGGCAGTGAGGTCCCAGAACACACCGGGAGGTAGATCACTGGAAATCAGACCACACCACGCTGCTGCTGCTCCACCCCTCTGAATACCCACGGCCTTAGGTATCATCCTTGACACCCAAGTCAATCGCTTGCCAGACACTGTCATTTCTACCTCCTAAAATATTGCAGACACCTGTCCACGTCTCTATCCAGTCTGCCATTTCCCCTGTTTAGGCCACCGTTCCCTCCCACTCAGACTATTCCATTTCCCTGCTCCTAGGCCCTATTCTAATCTAGTTAGTACACTGCAAGCAGAGTAATCTTTACAGTACTTTCCAGGCAGAGGAAGGCCAAGGGCAAAGGCCTAAGGCAAGAACAACCTTGGCCTTTGCAGGAACACAAAGAAGTGAGTATGACCAGTGAAAGAGAGGGAAAAGCAGCAGGAGCTGCAGAGGTATGCAGGAGCCCTGCCTAAAACCCTCAAAGCTCCCAGGCTGCCCTTCAGGATAAAGTCCAAACTCTCTCACATGGTACACAAGGCCCTGCCTGATCTGTGCTGTTCCCCTACCCCACCCCCATCAGCATGACCCCTCTCTCTATCCCTCGGCTCACATTCTATATGAAAGCCAAGATAAATTATAGTGCATCTGCAAGTTTCCCACCTGCACATTGCTGTATGGCCTCTGGACTTTCTTACAAAAGTCTGTTTCTTCTGCTTAGAATGCTCTTCCCTGCTTAAGATTGCAGCCTGAGCATCATTTCCCTTGGGAAGCCCCACGGGCCTCCCATCATCCTCCCATCCCACAAAACAGGTTATACGCCCCCTGCTGTGTAGTCCTACAGCAGCCTATGCTAAGCTTGATTCTAAACACTTGTTTATGTGTTTCTCTCCCCAATTAACCATGAACAACTTAAGGGTAGGACTGTACCTTCTGCCCACTTGTATTCCCAGGGCCTGGCATGGTCCTAGCCATACAGCAGGTGCTCTAAAACTGTGTGCTGAATGAACAAATGTGTCCCACATTGCCAGCTGAACTCATGGAGAGGGAGAGGTACCTCTTAGGCAGCAGGGAGTCGAGAGAGCAGAGTGAAAGGCAGAGCTGATCTGCATCACGACGTCCACTTACAGCCAGTACCCACTGGTTTTGACTCCTCACTGTCCTCTTTGACTATCTAGAAACACCATTCCAGATAACCAAGTTCTCCATTAAAGGTTAACTTTAAAACTTAAAATTCTATCTTTATCATTTTGGATGAAACTTTTCTAAAATGCATTAACTATTTTTTAAAAAAAACTTAGTTTAACTTACATACTTTAAGTTTTTCTTGGTGGCTTGAGGTCACCAGATGTACGTCACCAAATGGTCCCAGACTGGTGTGCTCTTCTGTGTTCCTGTGTCTGACTTTAATAGTTAATCTGTCTCCGTGGTTACTGTTGGGGCAGCTGAACCCTCAGAACATTAGAACTGGAAGGAGTCTTAGCGTCTACTTGCTACTGTTCGTGCCTGTGGTCTTTGCTTATCCTCTTCTTAATTTTCTGCTTCTTAGGCTTAGAAGAAAACTATCGAGCTTATTAGAACTGTGTGGAAAATAATAGTTTCTGAAAGAGGGAAGGCTTTTACCACTTCCCACTTTCGGCCGTCCATACTGTAGCTCAGGGGTTGTTTTTTGCTTGCTCACTTCCCAGTTCTTGGCAACGTTCTGAAGAGCACTGGTGCTACCATCACCTGTCCAGAAGCAGCCAGCATTTTGCATCATTCACAAATGTGGGCTTTCGAGTCAGAAGGACCCCAGGCTGAACTCTGGCCCCTCCACCACGGCCTTTCTAAGCTGAGGTTCGTCCACAGTGGAATGAGGAACAATATGGGCCTCAAAGGGTTCTTGTGAGAATTAAAATTAGATAATGTAAATAAAGTAAACACCACAAGGCCTGGCAACATAGTATGTGCTGAATAAACAGTGTTTGTTATCATTATATACAACAAGACTTTCATCATTTACCACACCAACGAGAATAACCTGCTCGGTTAATAGAAGAGTAAAATAGGACTTCCCTAGTGGTGCAGTGGTTAAGAACCTGCCTGCCAATGCAGGGGACACGAGTTCAAGCCCTGGTCTGGGAGATCCCACATGCCGTGGAGCAACTAAGCCCCGGTGCCACAACTACTGAGCCTGCGCTCTGGAGCCCGCAAGCCACAACTACTGAGTCTCCATACCACAACTACGGAAGCCGGTGCGCCTAGAGCCCATGCTCCGCAACAAGAGAAGCCACCACAATGAAAAGCCCACGCACCGCAACGAAGAGTAGCCCCCGCTCGCCGCAACTAGAGAAAGCCTCCATGCAGCAACGAAGACCCAGCACAGCCAAAAATAAATAAATTAAAAAAAAAAAAAGGAGTAAAATAGCATTGAATTAAAAGATAAAGTCAAAGGCAGCCACCTTGGAAAACTGGGTTTGATTCTAGATATTAAAATATTAACCTCTTACATCTGGTTAGATACAGTGCACTGCCACGCGAGCCTTTCACATGAAACTCAGGTCCCTTTCAAGAAGGTGGGACAGGTGATGTGCTTCCTAGGTGACTGAGAAGAAGCTGCAGTTCAGCAAGGTTAAGGGCCTTGCGTGGGGACACACAAGATGGAACTAACTGGAGAGCAGAGGTCAGCTCTAGAGTGGCAGATTCTCACTCCACGGTATTTTTCTTGGTGTCCCTGCCCCCCCCCTTTCCTCATGGGGACAGTCTGGGAGCTAAATGAAAGTGACTTCCTGAGAATAAAGACTGAATCTGCAAACACGCAGTCCCTCAGCGCCCTGTGTCCCACAAAGCCAGCCTCTGAGGGCTGTCACTGCCTCTGACTCGCACTGGAAAGTGTGGCTCGAAGTCTCGCCAGAGAAGACACGTCATTGTCGTCTTCAAAAGCATGACTGGTCAACTGAGTGGATTTCCAGACTGTGTCCCACCCTTAGCTCTTCCCAGAAGCAGGGAGGAAAAGTCAATTTGAAAAAGGGTATTTGTCCTCAGATTCCTTTTTACTTTCAAGACCACTTTAAAGTCCTGTTGCTTGGTCATGCATTTTTTTCTTACCAAAGAGGCTCCAACACATTCAATTTTTTAAAATCATCTTAAAATATAAATGGACCCCTTGTTTATCATACTTGATGCTTTAAAACATGACAGTTAATTACCAACAACCTCTTCAGATGTTCAGAGTTCCTGACAGAGATAAAAGTTTTAGAGGTGGCTGAGGGAAGATGGTTCTCTCTTCGGATTAATCCAGGAACTATTGTTCTTTTACTACCACAAGGAACCGTTGGGAAGCAACCAGGCAGGCTTCCTAAATAGCCATTACATTTGGATATAACTGTGGCCTCACTGTGAAGGTGCTAAGCACACCTCCATGGGGGCCTCCACAGCCAACAGCCCTTTTCTGAGAACCACCGTCTCAGAGGATCTGCTACCTGCCAACGTAACTGCTGCTGGGTGGGGACAGGCCAAAGAACCCCACCCATCCTCTGGCCACAGCTGACTCCCACTGGGGCCACCAGATCCTCTCTCCCAGGAAGGTGGAACCAGGATTCCCGTAAGTGAATTACAGGCACTGGACTTGTAGGGTTCAGTCAAGTAGGGATTAAGGCAACCAGCCACGTTTGGAGCACGTGAGTGGATGAGTGAGGTGATTCTGTTGGTCCACAAAGAGGAAGAAGAATGGACACCATACTGAGAGAGAGGCAGAGACGGGAGGCCATGTGGCCCCAAAGAGAAATGGCAAGAGTGGGTACTTCCTTCCCAGGTTCTTGGGACACAGGTATTGGCTTCTGCGATATACTCCCAGTGTCCTTCCAATAAATCTCTTTTGCTCAAGTTAGCCTGAGTGAGTTCTATTCCTCGCAATCTAACAATTCCTGACAAACACAGAAAACATGGCTTTTATTGTAAAAGCTCAATCTGAATAAAAATCTTCAGATGGTAATTTGCTTAAGAAGAAGTCCTGACCCATTACTGTGTTTTCTATTCCAGTGCTCTGACCAAATCTGAGATATTTGTTTAAGAAACCAGAAGCAAAGTTCTACATTTTAGAAAACTCTTCCCTGGCTCTACAGAACTCCTCTTACTTTTTCTTACAAATAAAAATCTGGTTCCTCAGAAACCATGCAGTGACTGCTTATGTTATTTTTTTATACTACAAGAATAAAGATTTTTATCAAGCATTGTAAGTTGCATTCAATAGCCTTCAGATACACCACACCACAACCCATATACAATCAGTCAAACCCAACAGCAGTTCATTCTTGCACAATCCATGAGTTAAGGCAAAACTCCCTTCAACTTACAGTAAGATCCTACTCAGGTCTTGCAGGCAGGGACTGGGGAATTGCATCTTATTTCTGATCACTAATGTGTGATGAAGAGCATCAGGAGAATTATATAAAAATGAATAAGAAGTGATCTGATTTCAAAGTACATTGTTTGGAAACATTGACAAAAACATCAAAATGATATTAAGTATACCTGCTTCTATTAAATTCTTGATGGGAAAGTTCTCAAGAACAAGCAATTTGTTTCCTGCTACAGAAGGGGGGGGGCGGTGACTGCTTATTTTAAATGTCATTTAACCTTGTGTGGCAGAGACTATCTTCTGCCTCAGGGACTCCACATTGGTGCCTCTGTAGCTGAATTCTCCCTTCCGTGGGAATAAGGACTAAGTACACATGAGATGATACCACTGGTGTCCTATCAGAGGACCAGTCAATTTAAACACCTCCTTCAGAGCATCAATAGGTTAAGCGTGGATTATTCCACACTCTCAGCCCATGACTATGAGCACACTGTACCCCATCCTGTCCATCTATAACTTCCATTCCAAACCTGACAGCCACCAGTTTGGTCCAAGTCCTATCATAATATGGCCCCTTTCTACCACTACAACTTTTTTTTTTTTTAGTTTTTTTTCTTTTTTTCTTTTTTTGGTCATGCTGTGCGGCATGCGAGATCTTAGTTCCCCCACCAGGGATTGAACCTGTGCCCCCTGCAGTGGAAGCATGGAGTCTTAACCACTGGACCACCAGGGAATCCCTCCACCTCTATAACTTTATTTCTAAACATCAATTCTCGTTTTCAGTCACTCTGATTCTTCAAGCAGCCCTACTTACGTCTCTGAGTCTCATTATCGACTCACCCAAATAAATAAGTAAACACCACTTTTTCTTCCCCTTTGAAATTTTACCTTTAGGGGAAGGTAGTAAGAGTTCCTAAGGATCCTGACCCCCATATAACCCTGATGTATCACAGAGATAGTTCTTCTCTGGTAGGAGTTCCTTCTTTGAAACTTAATTTCTGGTGATATAATGCAGTAGACAGTCTCCAAAGGAGGGTCTAATCTTTTCTCCCCTCCCCACTCATGTCATATATGTGTGTGACTCCCCACTTTAAACTTGGAATCAATTTCTTCTCCTCTTGAATCTGGACTGACCTTGTGACTTGCTTTGATTAACAGAATATGGTGGACTTCTGAGTTCACTTCTTAAGGGGACTGGAAGCTTCTCTTGGAAGCCGGCCACCCTATAAGAGGTCTAAGTATGTTGTTGGAAAGAGAGGTTGCCCAGGTAGAGGCCTGAAGCTGTCTTGGATGCCCCAGCCCCAGGAGAGCCCCCAGGTGGATGCAGCCACCCGATTGAGCCCAGATGAGAGCAGTAGAAGCGCGGCCGAGCTGAAACTCAGCCAACCCACAGAGTCAGGAGAAATGACAAGTTGTTGTTGTTTTAAGCCACTGGGGTTTGGGGTGGCTTCTGATGCAGTAACAGACAACTGAAACACCTTACTCGACAAAAGTTCAGTCCAAGTTCAAGAGGAATGATACAGCTGTGTCTCTGGGAAGAAGAGCTCAGTTTGACTTGAACTTTTTTTCTGGGACACCACAAATATCCCAGGCAAAGAACCACAGAGGCATCTTTTACTCTTCCTGCTGTTTCATCCCTTATATATTCCACTTGTCAAGTTCTGACTTCTTCCTAAACGCATCTTGGATTAACCCTTCCTGCACGATCTCACTGCTGCCACCACCGCCCAGGCCCTCATCCCCTGCGTTTAGAAATTTACACCCATTCTCTCCTCCCCAAACGTCCCTCCCCCGATCTATCCTCTAAGGGACACTGGGCTCATCTTCCTGAACGAGGGCTTTCAGCGTGTCAGCTGCCAACTAATCAGCCCTGGCTTTCAAGGTTCTGACCCAGTTCCTCTCCGTCCGCTCCTTTCCTCAGGCATCTTGGCTCCCATCAGCGTGCATGGCAATCCCGTGTCCTTCCTCCAAGTCTCTGTCCAGCTGTTCCCTGACCTGCTGTGCCCTGACCCGTCCAGCCCCACCAGCCTTACTCCATAATGATGCCTCCAGCTCCCCAACCCTCACAGGGCCCTCTCATCTTCAAAAACTCACAGCTCTCTACCTCATAATTCAATCTTATTTATATAATTGGTGGGCTGGTCTCCAATTTTCTCCTGTGTTTATAACTCAGATTCCTAATTACATCATAAGATTGAGGGTAGGGACTATTTCTTATGTTTATGTATACTCCTTACAGGCAAGTGCTGGTGTAAAGATTTTCAGTAAAATTGTCCTTATTGATCTGAATGATTTTCCCTTTTTAAGTTATTAGTATGCTTTACACAACTTTGCTTTAGAACATTTTGGAAATGTGATATATATAACTGTTACTGAAGAAAATGTCCATTTGGTTCAGAAAGTCTGTATTTTTTTAGTGAAAAATTAAATAATATCCACTGCCAAAAACAATGAGTAATCGAGTATATGCCAGATCTGAAACCATAAAACTGCACTGTCACAAGGAATGTGGGGCCTCCTGTGCTCCCCAAGTGCAGTGTCACATCAGGCCCCAGGGGAACGGCCTCCGAGCAGCTGAGGCACAGCTCCGGGGCCCCAGGGCCAATCATATAAAGCAGGAACAGACAGAAATAAAATGCAGGTTAGGAATAACCTGTTTAGGAATTAGATGACAGGAGCATGCCAATGGTGGTTTATGCCTTGGAGAAAGCAGAGACCACCACAATCCATGCTGTTACTTTCATGCCTTCCCTCTGCTAGGTCCTGGACTCAGAGTCATGTGTATTTTACTCATCTAATCTTCAAAATAACCCTGAAAGGTAGAGATGTGGAAACCAAGGCTCAGAGGAGAGCCATTTGGCCGTGAACTATTAAGCGAGTAACGATTACAACCTAAGCCGGTATGACTCTGGAGGCCACATTCTTTCCACTAGATTGTGTTGTCTCTCTTTTTGGGAGAGATATGACATCACATCAGCAAGAATATTTGGTGAGCACCTGTTACAGCCTCCACAGTACTAGATGTTGTGGAAGATTGTTAAAATATATGGCTCGAGGAGGGAAAGCCCCAATAAATACCATCAGTACCCCTCTGTAAATAAACATACAGTCCAAGTAAAATGAGGGGGCCGGCTGAGCAAACACAGCTCTCAGAGAAACCCTCGAGTACGCCTCCACCTTAAGTCTCTCCTTCACAGAGATTCCAGAGCTACCCCTGTGCCGATATTTCAACAGCTTAGTCCAGTTGGGAAAACAAAACTGCTCACGTCATGCAAGAATAAACAATCAAAAACAGGATTCTGACCATGCTAATTTGGGTAGTCTAAAAGGGTTCAATTAGACAAAAACATTAAATAATTGTAGTGGAAAGAGAGAAAAGGTAAAAAATGAGTCGGCATAATTCATATTATTAATGTTCATCTTTTCTTTGGCTACCAGCTAAAGTTTAAGGTTTCATTTTAGCTGTAAAGTGTTAGTGACGTGCTGAGGTGTGTCTTTTTCAAGGTGAGGTTCAGCCAGTGCAATGGAAACACGGTTTTGGGAGAGACCCTGAGGCCTGGACAAGGCTGCTGATGCAGGGTTTCAAACAAAAGGTCCACTTCTGGGGAGCCCCTTCCCAGCTGAGAACAGCTGGGCCGGGAACACCCGCAGAGATGGGCCCAACAGTCTCCAGAGCTGGCTCTGCCTGCAACAAATGCTTCCTGGATACCATCGCAGCCTGCTTACTCCCGGGGCTTGGGATTTCCCAAACTCAAAGAAGAAAAGAAAATGACTTGGAGCTAACAGCTTGAACTGCAGACCCTCTGTCGCCACTGAGTTAATCCTTTGGTTTCTACAATGTCAAAAAGGCAATCCTAATAATTCAGCATACTATCAGAATTTCAAACTCTAATTCCCAAACAATCCACAAAGAAAAATTCTCAAGAATGACCTCAACAGTAGCCTGGATCCATCTCAAGGCTCCCGCTTTTAAGGAAATAAAGGAAATGGGGCTGGTCTCAAGTACTGGACAGAAAGGGCACTGGTCTTGCCATTAGGAGTCCTAGATTCAAATCCTATTTGGCTCAGAGGGTAATCCTCATCAAATCACTTAACCACTCCAGCTTCATTTTCTCATCTGACCAAGGGGGGCAGGCGGGAGAGGACATACTATCTGCTTCATAGAATTGTTGAAAAGGTTAATAAGACAATGTGAATATAAGTGCTTTACACGTACTAGGTACTCAATAAAAACTGAAATAAAAGCTAAAATGTTTAAAAATCAGTGCTGACATTAAAATGCAGAAAGTGCTTACAAAAACAAAACATTTTCTATAATTGAGAGACTGCTTTGACCACCATTGCCAAAGTACTCTTGGCTTTTTACTCAAAGTCTGAACTTCAAAAACTCAAAGTCTGAACTTTAAAACTCGAAGTTTGAACTTGAAAAACTCTTATTAGGGATCACATTCAGAAGGTTTCAAATCCTGTTTTGGGGGTTGCACTTTTGTAAGGAACAACAAATCTGTTTTAACAAAGTCAGGGTATCACTTAAATAAAAGGAAATTGAGCCAGTGAGGTCACTAGCTGAGACTGACCGAAGGTCCCATATGGCAGAGGTGCTATTGCTGGCATCCTCTTAGGGCTGGTCTGGGAGAATATGATACAATCACTAGAGAACTTCTCACGGATTAGGAGGGAGAAACCTCACCCCATATCCCTAATACAGAGGCTTAAGAAGTTATGGAGAAATGTTTCCTTCTGACCCTCCACACTCCCCTCAGCCTCATCACTATCTTCTTGGGTCAAGTCTGTACCCAGAACATTATCTGGCCCCATCTAATTCTTCTCGGACCTCATCTCCTGTCCTTCCTTCTTAAAACTGATATCTCAGCAATACTGATTTTGCTTGGGAATTCACGTGTGTGTGTGTGTGTGTGTGTGTGTATACGCATGTAAACTGTTCCCTCTGCCCAACCCTAACATCTAGAATCTGGCTGCTTAAAGTATGGTCCTGCAGTGCCAACATCCCAGGGGTGTGTTAGAAATGCAGAGTCCCAGGTCTGTCCCAGAACTACTGAATCAGAATCTGCACTTTATTTTTTTTTTGCACTTTAATAAGATCCTTGGTGATGGTATGTACCTTACAGTGGGAGAAGCCCTGAACTAAGACCCCACTTCTTCCAGAAGCCCTCTGACAAAGAGCAGCCCTGCCACCCACTGTGCCAGGGCAGATGCCCCCCTTCAGTGCTCCCATCCTTTTGCTCATCTCACTTATTACAGAGTATCTCGCATTTGCTGATCTGTTTATATATCGGCCTTCAGTCCTAAACTAGGGGCTCTCCACAGGCTGCAGACCATGCCACCCTGTGTCCCCTACTTTGTACAAGGTCTGGTATATGGTCAGAGCTTAAATAATGTCATTTGTCACAGCTAATGACTTCTAAAGTCCTTGTGATTTTAAACTCTAATAACTAATTTTAAATAACTCTAATAACTAATAGTTTTAATAACTTTAAATAACTAACAGTTTTAATAAGTTTAATAACTAAAACTTTAATAACTAACTCAAATACCTGTGAGCTATATTTTAAAAGTACTACAATTTAGCTTAGTCATGTTACACATTAGAATCCAGATACTTTGAATGTATTTACACATTTACACTTTTAAATTTTTAAAATTTTTTAATATTACAAAAATTATTTTTATAATTGAAACTTTCAAGTATACACAAAAGTAGGAAAGAATATGAGGCCCTTACCGAGCATCAACAAATAGCCACTTTTTAAAAAACCATTCTTATTTCATCTATTTCCCTCCCCCCTCCTAACTCACTCTTTGGAAGGCTAGATCACTTTAAAACAAATCCCAGATATAATATAACTTCAACTACAAATATTTCAGTATGTATCTGTAATTTAAAAGGACTCTCTGTATATGTAAACAACCATGCCATTATTGTACCTAATAAAATTAAGAGTGATTTCTTTTTTTTCTTTTTTTTTAAAATTAATTAATTAATTAATTTATTTTTGGCCGTGTTGGGTCTTCGTTTCTGTGCGAGGGCTTTCTCTCTAGTTGCGGCAAGTGGGGGCCACTCTTCATCACGGTGCGCGGGCCTCTCACTATCGCGGCCTCTCTAGTTGCGGAGCACAGGCTCCAGACGCGCAGGCTCAGTAGTTGTGGCTCACGGGCCTAGTTGCTCCGCGGCATGTGGGATCTTCCCAGACCAGGGCTCGAACCCGTGTCCCCTGCATTGGCAGGCAGATTCTCAACCACTGCGCCACCAGGGAAGCCCAAGAGTGATTTCTTAATATAATCTAATACTCAGCCTGTATTCAAATTTCCCTATTTCAAAGATGAATTTTTATAGTTGAGTTTGTAGAAATCAGGTGAATATTTAACAGCAAACCAAAAATAGTTCTCGGAGCCAACATGATAAATATCTCATGCCTGTGGCCTCAGGCCCTAATCAGGTATGTGAAAAAAATTATATTTGCCTTTAAGTGCCATTTGCAGGTTCTGCTCCCCCTCAACTAGATTACTTACTTTAAAAAACTGTACAAAACTTTTATAAGAATCTATAGGTAAAAGAGAACAAAACAAAAGCCATGCTGAGTATTACGCAGCATGTCCCTCAAAAGCAATAAAATAAAGAGGAATTGGACTGGTGAGGATGATTATTTAACAACAGACAGATACACAAGGGGTGGACATTAAGCCAAATGATTTCTCCCTCAGTAGCCAAACCAATAGGACTTAGAGATTTAGAAGGCAGGACACAGAGGAGTGGTAAACTTGATGCTGTTGAAATTTCTTTTTAAAAATCTGTATTTCTTCTCTCTGCAATAAGAACGAGGTTTCTGAGAAACATACTGGCAGAAGCAGTTTAAACAGCAAATCCAATCCTTTTAACAGTAAGTTCTGATCCGTGTTCCGTAGGTCAAGAGCACAGTTCAAATCTCTCTTTGCCCCCTTCTGAATCAGGCTTGTCTCTGCCTCCCTGCTCCTTTTAGCTCTCTACGTAACAGAGATTCCGGTCTCCACACAATGGCCCACCATTCAACCACGCTCAGCTTTGTCCCTAAACATTCACTCCCCCTGGCTCCTGCTGGGTCTGTTATATTCAGATATGAACTTTCCAGGAATCTGATCATGTCACAGGCCTTTTCCTGTATGACAAGTTCAATGCTAATCATGAATAGCAGGCTTCACACAGAGGGTTAGTATTATTCATGAAAATGATGACTCCACATCCAGAAATAGGGCAAAACTGGCCTAAAATAGGCAGGCTGGATCTCAGTTGAGTCCACCAGGCAATTACCAAGGTCTCTTGCTGCAAACAGCACAGGAGTTTTTCTCAACTATGTTAATCTGACACATTAGAAGCACAATGTCCTTCCAGACTCAAGGTCTGAGGCTCAGCTTCATGGGAAGCGCTGGTGCCCACAGGGTGAACAGAAGGGTTTTCCAAAGAACCAAAGCCAGACACTGCTCACTCCTCCCACACCCCCAAACCAGGGCCTCCCCAGTTCTCATTCCCAACTTCTGTATGTCTCCCTACCCTGACCATTTCAAGGCTGGCTTTAGAAGCTTTGAGAGGGTTACCAAAGGGCCTTAAGAAAAATGATATTTAATTTTTCTTTTTTGGGACAGTGAGGCACATCTGACAAATATTACAAATTAGAGGGGAATTAAGTGGTTCATACTGTTTTGCTATAATTCTCTCCTCTGGAACTTAGTCTCAGTGACCACATGAGTCCACTCCCATTGGCCCAAATTATATTTTATAAATGCGAGTTGAGGATTATCTTTCCAAATAAAAGCGACCGGATTGAAATCCCCTCTTTGCCATTCCTGAGAGAATGACATAGGCTGGTACTAAAAGACTATCTTTGTGTAGAACAAATGGACCGAGGAAAATCTGCTTTCCTCTCCCCCTGCCCCTTCCTTTTTTACATAACTAGAGCCAAATGAGATGTTTTTCACTTTAAAAATTTGATTAAGCAGCCTGGGCAAAAGCCTATTCTTCTGGTCTTTACTGTTTTCTCAATTTGGGGGACTGAATCAAGGTATATCAGGTTGGAAGGATAGCAAAGTGAGGGTATGACTGCCAGACAGTGGTGACATGTGGAAGTTTAGTTCATGAAAGGTGAGCACTGGTCCCCTTGAGGCAGCAGAATTCAGACCGCTGTGGTGGGCAGGAGGGAGAGGGTCGCGGGTCCCACGTGGACCTCCATACCCTCTCCACACACACCCTCCTGCCCTGAGGAGTGGGAGAGGAGGCAGGGCGAGGGGTAGGTTTAAATCATAAGGAAAAAGAAAAAAAAAAACAGGTAGAATTATTATGAATGAGCTGTCCTTTCCTTCAGCTCTAGGAACTGAAAAATCCTGTTTCTTTGGCATATTTAAGAAGATATTATAAACACTGCATTAGTAAACGCCTTACAATACCATGTTTGATTTTGGTTCCTGTACTCTAAATCTTCCCACAACAGTTTCCACCTTGTTTTAAAGTATCTTTCTAAGATCCCCTGCCACATCACATATTCCCTGAGGGTCAGGGTATCTTTCTGCCTTTGTACCTTACAGATAATAAACACTGAATGCGGGAATGAATGAATGAACCAGTTAGAAAACAGGTCTTGTGCTAAAAGACAGAAGAAAGTGGGTTTTCCAGTAGTAGAGAGTGACAAGTTGTGAGTTATCATAAAATAACAATAGAACATATTTATGCTAATGTGAGGAAAGGGACTATCACATTGGCTTTGGAGGGTATCTAATTAGATATTTACTGAACACCATTTTTCAGGAGACATACCACATCAAATCTAAACAGTAAGCAGTGTCGTAACTTAGTTTTACTGTCTATAAAGGGCTATTCATTCATCCTAAAAAAAAAAATTTTTTTTTTTGGTGGCACCATGTGGCCTGAGAGATCTTAGTTCCCCGACTAGGGACTGAACCTGGGCCCCAGCAGTGAGAGTGCTGAGCCCTAACCACTGGACTGCCAGGGAATTCTCTCATTCTAAAAAATTAATTCCCCAAAGTGCAAGGTACTTTTTTTTTTCTGGACTGCTACTGATCTGGTGCCATCTCTATCCATGAAAGAATCAGCATGAGGAAATCAAGCAGAAGCAGAAATTGTGGTTGGGCTTATCCATCAAGGGAATGGGGTCCTGAGAGAACCTGAGAGTCCCGTTTCTGAAAAGCCTCCATAAGAGAAGTGAAAATCCTCAGCCCAGGTGGCTCCTCCTTTCACCTGCTTCAGGAAATCCACCTGCCTGCACTACCTGCCCCCGGCAGTGGCCTCCACTCTGCACGCCTAGCGCTCAGGGTCCCGAAACCTGCCATGGGTGCATTAGAGCCTTACTCTGGCAGGCGGGAATCTCACAGTACTTCCAGTAGACACCGTCCTCATGCTCCGCCACGTAGCACCAGGGGCTCACATCGCCGTCTGGGTTTCTGTGGAGGGAAAAGGACACACCTGGTAACACTCCCATTGTTTTAAGTCAACTGGCTCATTGCTTTTCAGTTTTACCAAACGCCCCTCACCAAAAACAAACAAAAAAAAACAAAAACACACTTCGGCTTCTGTGTTGTTTCTAATAATTCGTATATATCTTAATGCCACCTCTTATGAGGAAGAAAAAAGTGGTTAATACTACAAGAACAAAGCTATCCACTCCAACAGAAACTTCAGAGTTTGAGGGCGGGGGTAGGGAGTGAGCAAAGGTGAAACATGTTTACACAAATTCACTGCAGTGTAACCAGGACAACTAACCACTGAACAGATGATGCCAAACAGCACTGGCACCTTAACCATGAACACGGTGGTCCCATGGCTGGGAGAACACAGGTGCTCGCAAAACTACAGATAAGAATGTGAATGGAGCAGGGACTTCCCTGGTGGCACAGTGGTTAAGAATCCACCTGCCGTGGAGAAAAGGGACCCTCCTGCACTGTTGGTGGGAATGTAAATTGATACAACCACTATGGAGAACAGTATGGAGGTTCCTTAAAAAACTAAAAATAGAATTACCATATGACCCAGCAATCCCACTACTGGGCATATACCCAGAGAAAACCGTAATTCAGAAAGACACATGCACCCCAAGGTTCACTGCAGCACTATTTACAATAGCCAGGTCATGGAAGCAACCTAAATGCCCATCGACAGACGAATGGATAAAGAAGATGTGGTACATATATACAATGGAATATTGCTCAGCCATTAAAAGGAACGAAACTGGGTCATTTGTAGAGACGTGCATGGACCTAGAGACTGTCATACAGAGTGAAGTTAATTCAGAAAGAGAAAAACAAATATCGTATATTAATGCATATATGTGGAATCTAGAAAAATGGTGCAGATGAACTGGTTTGCAAAGCAGAAATTGAAACACAGATATAGAGAACAAACATATGGACACCAAGGGGGGAAAGTGGTTGGGGGGGGGCGTGGTGGTGGTGGGATGAATTGGGAGATTGGGATTGATATATATACACTAATATGTATAAAATAGATAACTAATAAGAACCTGCTGTATAAAAATAAATAAAATAAAATAAAAAAAAGAATCCACCTGCCAATGCAGGGGACACAGGTTTGAGCCCTGGTCCAGGAAGATCCCACATGCCGTGCAGCAACTAAGCCCGTGCGCCACAACTACTGAGCTTGTGCTCTAGACCCCGTGAGCCACAACTACTGAGCCGCATGCCATTAACTACTGAAGCCCACGCACCTAGAACCCGTGCTCCGCAACAAGAGAAGCCACCGCAATGAGAAGCCCGCGCACTGCAATGAAGAGCAGCCCCTGCTCGCCGCAACTAGAGAAAGCCCGCGCACAGCAACGAAGACCCAACGCAGCGAAAATAAATAAATAAATTTTAAAAATAATAATAATAATGTGAATGGAGTAAACAGTCAGGATGGAAACTTGGTGATTAGAGTCAAAGGCCCTGAAGATACGCAAACCCCCTTTACCTGGCAATTTCTCCTTTAGTGCTATATTCTAAGGAAATCTTTACTTACAAAGATGTTCACCACAGCATTTTCATAATGCAAAAAAGTTAGAAACAACAATTAAGGATTGGTTAAACAAATATGTCCATATAAGGGAATGCTAGGCAGCTGGTAAAAATGTGGTATAGAGACACATTTATTAATATGGAAAGATATTCACAATGTCTTGTTAGGTTTTTTTAAAAGGCAGCTCTAAAACATGATGGATGACAACAATCCCATTTTTGAAAAGATATATTTAGGGAAGGATACGCACCAGACTCTTGAAAGTATTTATCACTGGATGATGGGACTACTGGTAATTTTAATTTTTTTCTTTTCCAATTCTCTTTATTTTCTCATTTCTTCTACAATGAACACTGTGTAATTTTTAAGCAATAAAGTAAAATTCACATCACGTAGACTGCACTGACAAACTTTCACCAGGATCAGGCCAGTCAACTCACGTTTGATAAAAATGGGTCCTATTTCCACGTCAAAACACTAACTTCTCGGAGAATTCTGAAAAAAACTATGCCAAAGAGTTTCACTCAGAACATACAGTCCTATAATCCTGGTACCAACTTCTGATATGGCAATAATAATTGCAAAAGACTTACTCCACATTTCTAAATGAATGGCTTGGAATAAATGCCTTTAAGGTCTTTTCAACTCAGAGATGCCACGACAATAATGGGCAGCGCTGCTGAAACAGAGCAAAAGATGGCAGGGGTTACTGGACACACAGAAAAGCCTCGCCTCTCTTCGCTGCTTTTCAAGCTCCTTTTATTTGGACTCAGAACACTGGAAACCTGACACTCCGGTTAGGCCGGAAATGGGCATAAAGACCCCGCAGCCGGAGCTTTGGAGCAGCCCCTATCAGGCCTGGGAGGGATCAGCCTATTGTGTGGCCCAGAAGATAAGCTGCCCTGAAGCACAAAGGGTCCTTTTATTTTTTGTGCCCAAAGGCAGGTACCAGTGCCAACCCTGCTGTCCTGGCCTCTCTGCCTCCCCCCAGTCCAGATACGTGGAGCCAGAGAAGCGCGTTCCCATCACTCGCCATCTCACAGACATCTCAACTGGGATGGGTCTGGAAACATCGCATAAGACAAACAGGGTGTCGGATGTCAGCTGAGAAATCAAAGTCGGAGAATTTGTACAAAGCCCTTCTTTAAACAGTTTCACTGTCATTTTCCTCCCTCTATTCAGTGTTCGGCTTTGATGTAGTATTTGGTAAAGGCTTTCGAAAACAACTGTTTGTTATCAATGTCAAAACCATTTTGAAAAGCATCGGAATAGGTTAAAAAAAAAACAAGCAAATTCATCTTTGACTCTGCTGCAGTGCTAAAATGAAAGGCCCCAGCTCCCTGATGTGATAATAATCGACAATTTCAGTATCCCTTTTTTTGAAGGATAAATTGTTAGTTCAGGTCTGGTACATTCCATCAAATCAAAGGAGAGGACCGCAGCCAGCCAAGGCTCAGGAGGAAGGTGGTCCCCCCGCTCTCAGTGTTTTCTTAATGGATATTTACTGGTGCATTTCTGAGAGCCTAGTGGTAGAACTGGGTACTAATCTATAAGAAAAGATTTTTTTTTCAGATAAATTAAACCTCATTGGAAATTTAAAATTTACCTTAAAGTCAGGAGCATGTCTGAGAAGGCTTGCTTGATAGAAGGCAACAGAATAATATAATAGAATAACAGAATAATATAACTGAATAAACCAACAGCCTAATACCAAGAGACACTTTAGAACAATAAGATAAGTAACTATGTAAAAATAAAAAACAAACACTGGTTTCTCTTCCTAAATACTCTTCCCCAACCCAAGCCAACTATTCCCATGAATAGGAAAACTAGGGGAAGGAAATAAGCCAGAAGTGGAGTGGGGTTAATTTTTTTAATTATGCAAGAAAAAAAATAATGAATATGTATAACTTTGAAAATAAAACAACAAAGAATTCTTTAATGAGCATGTGTAATGTTAACAATAAAATACAAATGATAGCGAAATGTGAAATAGCACATATACAAATTGTTACCTCTGGGAAGTAGGCCTTGTTGGAGAGGATTTGGGAGGAAAGAGGTAAAATGGGGACTTTTATTTAAACAATATATATATCTGTTGTGTTTGAGAATTTTTTTTTTGGAAAAACTTTTAATACTTTTATAGCAAACAAATAATAAAATGTAACATATAAAATATAGCAATCAAATAACAAACTAAAAAATAGTGCAACAGCAACGATGGGGGAATGGCCAGTTGGTACACATTAGAACCAAGGTGAAGCAAAGAGCTGAAGGCACAGGGATAAACATGGACTACAGGCCTTGAGACTTCAAGATAAGCATAAGGGTCCTAGGGTGTTAGCAAAGGTACCTGGAAAGGGCAGTAGGTAAACACTGTGGCCCATGCAATGCAGGTATAAATATGTTGTCTCAGCTGGGTCAACAGTGCCATGGTTGAGATTCCAACATTCTGGTAGCACTGGGGGCACAGTGTGTAGCTCAAAGAGTAGCTCGGTGATCATTTTTCCCTGTCCCAATGGCTCAAGAGGCTGCCTTTGCACCTGTCCTATTAATAATTAAATTCAACACATGGCTGACCCATGAGTCATGTTACCAGGATCCTGGGTATAAATAGCTAAAACGTAGCTATAACCAAGGGTGCTCTGGTCCCTACTGACCAGTGATTCTCAACTTGTTTTGGATCACTGACAACTTTGAGAATCTGATCAAAGCCATGGATCATCTCCCATGATGAGACCCTCATCATGGATCTCAGCCCCTGCGAGGGTCAGACAGGAGGTGAAAGAGCAAAGGAACACCTTAGTCTGTTGAAAAGAAGGAAACAGCACAAATCTGATGGCTACAGCTGCTCCCAGAGCAAGGTGGTCCTGGGCTGGCAGGAGGTGGTACAACGCAGGGCAGCTTCCTTTGCTCAGAAGCAGAGGGAGGTTTGGGTCACAGATGGTGCTCTGCTTGCCCATGACATTCACAGCAGCTTAAGAAGCTCCGCTGTTTGTGCACTGTCTTCTGGGCCAACTAAGAAAACCCTCCCAAAGAGACATGGAAGCTATCAGACAGGAAAGCAGAGCTCTGAAAACCAGTATCAAAGCAACCCAAGTTGAAAAGAGCGGGTAGATTGTGTGTGCGCGCACGCAGTTTTGGGAGAAAGATTTTTAAAACAGTAACAAGAAAGGCCTTGTGAGTTGGGCAAAAGAAGACAAAGAAGCTTTCCCTGTTGTGAGCAAGGCCAGAAGAAATGGGAAGAGGAGACCAGAGCTTTTTTTAAGTACTGTGCAACCCCATCTTACCTGCAGTAGTTATGCTCGCCCAGGCCCCCCTCTCCGTTGGGGTATTTCAGAGTGTTGTATGGATGCTGGAAAGTCTCGTTCCAGAACAGACATGGCTTCCCGCCTTGCAGTGCTGTCCAGTTCTGCGTTCCCCTATAATCTGCACCATTGGCTGTGAAACATTCTAGGAGAAAGAAAAGACAGAGCAAACTAATTTTCTGGCAACATCTATAGCTTCCTCCCTCTTTGCTTGATGTTTTATTTGTTTTGTTTGGACCAAGCTAGAAATGGATAGTGTCTTGCTAGATCCTGGACACAGTGGATTTAACATTGGTAGGGCTGAGGAAATCTGAAACGAGGTACCCTCCAAATGCTAGGCTCATCTTGGCACTCGCTTGTCTACAGACACTAGGACATTTTCCCCTAAAGTATACAGATCCCAACTAGGATATAAACAGGGAGCTGAACTGTAATGAAGCCTATGGAGTGAACCGGGAAACCCCCAAATCTGGGAAGAGCTGGTAACAGCCATCCGTGAGGAACTCTGGGTGCTCGGAGGGGGTCACTGCTCTTGCCAGCATCTCTGTGTGGTAACTAGAACCAGGTCACCAGCTGTAACTGAGCTCTCCCCTACAGTCTGAAAGGCTGCACTGACACTTGGATTTAATAAGACCATCAGATACAGCAACGTTTTGGAATCCCAATCACACAAGTCTGCGAATGACTCACATTCCCTGGTAATGAAGAACAGTCCTCCCCACGCTGTTTGAGATAGAGGTGCCACAAAACAGACAGTCAACAGGAGGGAGCAGGGGCTGAGTTGGCATTTTCTCTCACCTCTTTCTGAAATTCGTTCCTATAGGACACATTCAACATAGTCTGAGGTCCGTTTAATAAAATGACAAAATCCTTGCAGGTGCAGCAATGTGCTTCTAAAATCTGCCTCTCAGGGACTTCCCTGGTGGTGCAGTGGTTAAGAATCCACCTGCCAATGCAGGGGACACGGGTTCGAGCCCTGGTCCGGGAAGATCCCACATGCCGCGGAGCAACTAAGCCCATGCGCCACTACTACTGAGCCTGCTCTCTAGAGCCCGCGTGCTGCAACTACTGAGTCTACATGCTGCAACTACTGAAGCCCGCATGCCTAAAGCCCGTGCTCCACAACAAGAGAAGCCACCGCAATGAGAAGCCCACGCACCGCAACGAAGAGCAGCCCCTGCTCGCCACAACTAGAGAAAGCCCGCGCATAGCAACGAAGACCCAACGCAGCCAAATCAAATCATTCTGCCTCTCAGACTTTGGGGGGGGTATGGGAACTCTAGCTGAGAGAATTTCCCCCCACATGTTGCATGCATTAAATTCACAGAGGTTCATGAGAAAGGCACAGTACAAAGAGCAATTTTTAAAAACTAGCTTAGTTGAAACTGACAGATAGAGCACTTCAAACACTTTTTTAAGATGTATCGGGCTTCCCTGGTGGCGCAGTGGTTGAGAGTCTGCCTGCCAGTGCAGGGGACACGGGTTCGAGCTCTGGTCTGGGAGGATCCCTCATGCTGCGGAGCAACTGGGCGCGTGAGCCACAATTACTGAGCCTGCGCGTCTGGAGCCTGTGCTCCACAACAAGAGAGGCCGCGATGGTGAGAGGCCCGCGCACCGCGGTGAAGGGTGGCCCCCACTTGCCGCAACAAGAGAAAGCCCTCGCACAGAAACGAAGACCCAATGCAGCCATAAATAAATAAATAAATAAAATTAAAAAAAAAAAAAAAAAAGATGTATCACTAGGAACCTGACAATCTGGGGGAGTTACACTAACATTCTTAGCTTTATTTCTTTCCCTCTCCTGGCATGTGCTGACCCACGACTTCCGGTATGAAGGACTCTCACTGCCGGCTCCTGGTGCAGTGCATGTGCCTCCTCTGGCCTAAGCATGTGCACAACACAAGCACATCTATATTCTGAAAGATATTCCTTTTACTATTTGAAATCTACCTGCTAACCATCTCTCTTCCTGTACCCCCTTCCTCTCCCTATCTGGGCCCTGCGTTTTGTCTGGAACAGTCTGGTTTTATGGACAGCCAAAATAACCTGGACTCCCAGGCGGCACAGGATACCCTAGCACTTTATCGTGCCTGGTGTGACATTTACATGTTACGAGAAGTGCAACTCATCATGTTCCAAGACAACTGAGCCCTCCACCAAGAGTCTGCATAAATAAAAAAGTTCAAAGGTAACTGATGTTTACAGAGTGTTCTACCGTGTGCCAAGCTCTGCGCTAAGTGCTTTACATCAACTCACCACCAACCCAGTGGGGAGGTCCCTTAATACTCCCATTTCACAGATGAGGCACCTGGGGCACTCGATCACACCCTATACTGCCTCCGATAGAACGCTTCGGCATCATCCTTGCTTTCCCCATGCTCTTCCTCACCCCCTTTCTGCTCATCAGCAAGTCCTGTTGACTTTCTTCAAATATGTTCCCTGAAACCCCACTCTCCTCTCCATCTTGGGTGCTGCCACCTTCTTCCTGTTCACCATCGGAGGACAATACGGTCCTGTTCAGGTCTCACAGCTTCGACTTTCGTGCTCCCGCAACGCATTCTCTGCACAGGGTTCAAAGTTCCCAGGAAAACGTGAGCACTGGGAACAAAACCCAAAGCCATCATCCTTGTCTGTGAAGCCCCCTCGATGTGGCCCCAGGCCCTCCCTCCACCGGGCCCGAGCTCTTCCCCTCATCACGTGCTGTGCTCCAGCCACACTCGTCTGCTTTTAATTCTGTAAACACACCACGCTATTTCCTGCCCGAAACGTTCTTTCCCTAATACTTCCCATCACAGACTAAATATTACCTCCTCAGAAAACCCTTCCCCACCATCTCCACTCCTGTTTTTCTGCCCTTCATTTGCTTGCTTCATAGCACTTATTATCACTAGGAATATATATGATCTGCTAGAGAGAAAGAGACTCGTGTGTGTGTGCGTGTGCGTGTGTGTGTGTACCACACCAGAGCCCTACCCAATCCCAACGTTAGAGTGGGACCTGGGAACCTATATTTCTAGAAAGCTGCCCATGTGATGATTCTAGGAACATCAAGCCAATCTTCGCCAATTGCTAGAATTTTAATTGCTATGTGTTAATACATCTTTTTCTCCTATCAAAAGTGGTAGGAGATATTATTCATTAATTCAACAAAGGAGTGGCTTGGGAGCCAGAAATGCTGGCCGACCACTGGAAAGCCTTAGCAATAGACAGCAACCTGCAGGGCAGTGGGGTCGGTGTTCCCAGAGACTCAGATGACTTGATTTGTAACACAAAAGAATGTGGTAGCCATACACACAAGTGTCAGCCCTCAGGAATGGAATGAGGTGGCATCTGAGAGAGGGAATGGGTAAGAGCAGGCCTGTTTGCTTTAGTCTATTCCTCCTAGACCCAGTCTTGTTCTTAGCTACGCTAGGGAAATGGAGGCAGTGTTACCAGATTTGACAATTATTTTTTAACAGACTTGTCCAGTGCATGTCAATTGTGGGGGGGGGGGGAACAAACTTGAACATTCTGGATTAAAGTTATGTGTGCATCTTGATTTCATCAGAATACTGGGGTGTGCACTAGGTAATGAGGACCCTGCCTCCCTTGTTTCCTACCACTATGAAACTGGCCTAAGCTTTGGCTAGACAAGCAAGGTGTGGCTTAAACCAATAAAAAATAAAATATCACATGGCTGGTTGTAATATTTATGCATTCAGTGAAAGAGAACAAGCAAAGGTGATAAATCTAATGTCTACGATATTATTCATTAATTCAACAAATATTTACTCAACACTTACTATGTGTCTGGCACTGTTCACAGCACTGGGATGGCAGTGGTGAACACTCTTGTGTTCCTAGAGCTCACATGCTCACAGGGCTTCACGCTCATAATACACCAATCAAAATTAACACTAGCCAGTGAGAAGTGCTACAAGGGAAAATGGAGTTAGGGGACAGAGATGGAAGGGTGGGGGTTCTCTTTTAGAAGAGGTGGGTCAGGAAAGGCCTGGAGAGGAGACGAGGGGAGGACAAGGGGAGATGTGGACAAGGGGAGGAAGCGAACAACGTAAAGGACACGGGAAGGGCTTTCCAGGCAGAGGGCACAGGCAGTGCAAACCCCCCTGCAAGCAGCAATGTGCTGGGGAAGGTTTGGGGAACTGTGAGGCAGCTCCTCTGATCCGATCAGGTAGGGTGAGTGCAGGGGAGGGTGGTGGGAAATGAAGAGGAGGAGGAGGCAGGCAAGGCCAGGACATGTAAAGTCTTGAGGGTCGTATAAATTAGATTTTGGCTTTTGTTCTAAGAGTGACAGGACGTCATTGGAGGGCTTTGAGCAGAGAAATGACACGATCTGACTTATCTTTTAGTAGAACTGTAGCTGCTGGGTGGAGGAAGAGCTATGTAGAGACGGCTAAGCACTCAGCAGGGAGACCAGTTAGGTGCTTACTGCAGAAGGATGAGCTGAAAAGAAGGATGGCTTGGGCCAGGCTAGTAGCTGAAGGATAGGAAGAAGTGGCCGGATTCCGGACGTATTTTGAAGGTAGAACCAATAGTATTTGCTGGGGTCCCAGAGAAAGAGGAGTTAGGTACAACACCGAGCAGCTGGATGAGCAGTGCTGCCATTTACTACGATGGGGAGGACCCAAGAGGCACAGAATATCTTGGGGTGGAATCAAGGCTTTGGTTTTGGATAGGAAAATTGGACGGAGATACAGAGTAAGCAGATGGCTAGATGAGCCTAGAGTTGGGGAAAGAAGCCAAGGCTAGATCCACAGTGTGGAGGTAATAGCACCTGCGTGGAGAGAGAAGACATCTGGGGCTGAGCCCTGGGGCCCTGCATTGTTTCAGGCCTGGAAAGAGAAGGGCCCAGCAGTGATGTGCAGCCTGGGAGGTGGGAGAAAAGCTAAGGAAGCATGTGGGTCTCAGAAGGTAAGGGAGAAGGTGTTTTGAAAAGAGAGGAATAATAAGCTGTGAAAGCACTTTTATTTCCTCCCTGTCTTCTCCAGTTGGAACCCATTCCATTCATCTCTGTTTGGACCTTCCTCTCCATCAGAAAACTGCAAATCTTTTGCTTTGGGGATTGAATGAAAACAGCCGTTAAGTTAGACACAAGCCTGACAAAAACTTAGTAAATACAGAAGAAAACTCCTTAATAAAAACTTCCAAGGCTGGCATCAAAGCACTCGGGATTAATTCTACTTTTCTAAGTTGGCGATTCCTTATCTTTTTCTCCAGCACCAAAACCCTCCAAAATATGGCATATGGCATTTATTTTTAAAAACTGGAGATGCGGGCTTCCCTGGTGGTGCAGTGGTTAAGAATCCGCATGCCACGGAGTAAATAAGCCTGTGCACCACAACTACTGAGTCTGTGCTCTAGAAGCCACGAGCCACAACTACTGAGCCCACGCGTCTAGAGCCCGTGCTCCGCAACAAGAGAAGCCACTGCAATGAGAAGCCCGTGCACGGCAACAAAGAGTAGCCCCCGCTCGCCGCAACTAGAGAAAGCCCGCGCCCAGCAATGAAGACCCAACGCAGCCAAAAATAAATAAATAAAATAAATAAATGTATTAAAAAAAAAAAACTGGAGATGCTAATTTCATTGAAATTCTCTTGAGATACGTGGAATCACATTAGGGTATACAAATCTTGGGTGAGAATCTCTGAGCAAATGGTTTTGTGCAGACCAACTGTTTTCTGCAGGACCTGCTGCTGCATGCAGGCCTGGAGGTCATCCCCATGGTAGGAAGATCTGAGGACAAAGACCATGTCTGGGTGAAAGTTCAATATTCCCCATTGCTAATAAAAGCAAGCTTGAGTTTTGTCTCATAAAACTATTATTGTTTATTATGTTTGGAATTCAGAAGGGTTGGTATAAAGACTGATTGACTTGATGGCATATATATTCAAAACTTTGATATTTATCCCTCAAATTCCATAGGCTCTCATACTCGCATGCTGTATGTAACATTATTTGAAGATTTCAGTTGATTTAGAGGCATGACCTGTAGAGGACCTAGAAATATTCCCAGATACATTTTCCACAATACAATTCCCAAAGTCTGTCTACCTAGTGACTTAATGGGCAGTTATCAGGCTACCATCAGGATAGGAAAAATATATATGGTTTGAACCCTACGTTGAATCCCAGCATTCAGTGGATAAAAAGTAAGGAAAAAAAGGTACATGTTTTTCTTAATCAAAATCTGAACTGTGGGATGAAACACATCTTTGTTTATATATGCTACTGAAATCACATAATTCAATATCTGTACTTATTATAAGTGAGGAAAATGCTAAGTTAAGAGAACCAGGCAATTTAACTCCTGACAGGTTGCACGTGCACTGCGTTTTTAAAGTTCATGTTTAAAACTATAACGATGTGTTTTAAAATAATTAAAACTTGACATATATGAGATGGTGGTAGGAAAGCAAAAGACATTCTATTCCTTGATAACATTTAATAAAGTTGAAGAATAAGTTCTCAATGAAGCTCTATAACTAGGTCATTCCTAACTACACTGTTTGCCTGAAACCACACTATTGAGGTTTTTCTCATATTGAGTCTTGAATTTTCCTGGTTTTCTGGTAGCTAATTACTAGTTAGATCTCTATTATATGATGTTTGTGAGAGTCACTGTTTTTAATCCATCAAAGCTGACTTTCTGTTCCATCCATGTAGGACCACTCAGCATCTCTATTGATCCTATGTTGGAAGAATCTGGCTGGTTTTAGCCTAGTTTGAAATCAACATGAATCAATAAGCATTAAATTGAATTATGGCATCTTAAAATAAGAAGGCAGAAAACATTTTCCAGTGGGAACATCTGTTCTTTTAAAGACATCTACAAAATTTGGTAGGTGGGTAGATTATAGAAATACAAGGCTTAGGTGGAAAAAGCTCCTTTTAATATTTAGAGGGCAACACAAGAGTGTTGTCAGATGTTTGCACAACACACCTGCTGCTCTGTTGGGTTTCCAGTACAGACTGGTGTCCAGTGGGAACTCATGGGTAGGTCTTCAAAGCCTATGGTCCCTGGCAAAATCACCTTTTGCCCTCAGACACTCAAAAGCACTTCAGGAATGCTTATTTCAGTTATGTGGAACCCCGTGGTAAAGAAGCACGTGGCCTTGGGAAGGCAGGGGTTCCCAGACTTTCCCATCCTAACACAGCTGAGCCTGTGAGAAGACACTCTGCGTCTTTAACGCCGATGGCTCCCCAAGGGAAGAGATTCCCATGATTACATGGAGGCAGGTGATCAGGTCTAGATCACCTAGATTACTTAGAGAGAGGGTAGGAGGAAGGGGTCTTCTATACACATGGTACATATTGAGAATCACTGGAAGAAAGGGGAAATAACACCAGATGAGTAGCTGACACTGCGGGGTTTGAAGAAATCACCTGGATTTGGGGCTCCATTTCTTCACTGGTGAAACAAGAGGATTTGAGACAGGTGGTCTCAATATCCCTTCACTCTAAACTCTAATTTCAAGATTCTAACAAAATAGAACTGAGGCTCAAAAGTCTGAGGGAGTGTGACAGGAAAGGATTGATGGCTAAAATCTCTCCCAGGCTTAAAATTCTCTAATTCTACCCATTTCTCTAATGGAAGTGAGAATTCTATGGAAAAAAATAACTCACCTTCCATGTGGGCCCTCCCTCTGAAAGAGGCACTTAAGCACTCTTTTTGTTTAGAAGAAACTACATCTTCAACAAATAAATTTCAAGAAAAAAAAGAAAAAGAGGAGAAACCTCTAGGTTAATAGAGACTCAAAAGTCACATCACCTAACTGTACCTGGCTTAGGTCCTGCTTTGAATGGTAAAAACACCGATGAGACAACCAGGGATATCTGAAAACTGATTACTGACTGGATATTTGACGATATTAAGAAATTATTGTTAAAATTTTAGTTGTGATAATGGTAGTGGTACTGTTACTATGTTTGGTTTTTTAAAATATCTATTCATTTATTTAGGTTGCGCCGGATCTTAGTTGTGGCACGTGGGAGCTTCGTTGCAGCATGTGGGATCCTTTTTTTTTTTTTAGTTGCGGTGTGTGGACTTCTTAGTTATGGCACACGGACTCTTACTTGCAGCATGCATGCTGGATCTAGTTCCCCAAGCAGGGATCAAACCCAGGCCCCCCCGAGCCCCGCATTGGGAGCACGGAGTCTTACCCAGTGGACCACCAGGGAAGTCTCTGTTGCTATGTTTTTGAAAGGAGTTCTTATCCTTTAGGGATACATACTGAAATATTTACAGATAAGATGATATGATATCTGAGATTTGTTATGAAATAATCTAGTTGGGGGGATGAAAGAGGTAGAGATGAAATACTTTGGCCTTGGTTTATGATTGTGGAAGCTGGAAGATGGATACACACGACTTCCTTACACTTTTATTTTTGAATATGTTCTAAATTTCCCAAAGCAAAATTTTTTGAAAGGACATCTTGAAAATACTTACTAACATGTTGTTTTACAATTAATCTACCTTAGTTTCTTTTCAAGAACGATAAACAAACTCAATCAGCCATAAATTCAGTCATCTAAAATCAAGACAGACATTCACCTACCATGTTCTTGGACTACGTATTCACAGTTCAAATGACCAGAGGACAAAGTACTTTTGTACTTTTGCCCAAAGTAGAATTACCACAAAAATAATCACTGCAATTATTTATCAGTAGCTTTTCCATTAAAATATCTTTTAGATCTTCCTTTTCATTCATGGGAACAATGTCAGAAGAAAAGGCCATACCTCTCAAAGTTATTTTAACTAAAGAATTCATACTTTTGGAAGGAGACCTGAGATCTTCTATTTGAATCTCCAGTTTATTCATCTCTATTAACAGATAAATACTTAATTAAAAGACTATTTTAAGAAAAACTGAACATATCGTAAGCAATAGACAATAGGTTTAAATTCAGAAGACCCACGAAAACACTTCAGAGAGGGGTCCTTACTATTTGTTATATAAAAATTGGAAAAATAGATAATTCTTGAGGCAGAGCAGGCCCAGAATGCAATGCTGCTTGGGTACCACTCTTCCCATCTGGCTCTCATCTTGAATATGTTCCACTCCTACACAGGCAGGACCCACTGGAAAGCATGCCGTGGCTGTCACTGTGAAGGACATGTGTTTTTGCCAGGAAGAGTCACCATGAACATGCAGTAGTGCTTGAGGAACTTACATTCATCATTTAGGATATTATATACAAGTACACTCATCAAATTGAAGACCAGGAGATAGTTCTTAAGAAAGAATGACCATTAACCTATCAACATCTAGTTCTGTAACATATACAGAGAGATTAGGCCAAGCCTCAGTGAAAGCATGGACTCACTCAGTTAGAAGTCACTAGCTCAGCAGAACTCTAAGAAAAACATTTCATTAATTAACCATGGACTTTACTGCCAATACCAACAGAACATATTCTATCACGGTGTGGTGATGGCACCTCTCTCGGTGTAATGTTTGAGTATAAATGAATCTACTTTAGATGTTTATTTATAAATATCCTCTTCAATCTTGAAATAAAATTTCACACTAGAGTTTTCACATAAGGAAAAGGGAAGCACAATAAGATGTTTTAAAGCTCAAAGTCCAGTTCTCTGATGGGCAATAACTTAGTACATTATAAATCAACTCTAAAGGAAATAAAAAAGACAAAAGATGGAGAACTATTTGAAAGCTCAGGGTCTAGAGGAGATAGCGCTATACTCCTATGGAAACCAGAGGCTCTAAAACAAGTCCCACAGCATCTGCTGCCCCAGCTCTTCTAAGACTTGATCAGCTTGACCTATAATTGCTCAAGAAGCACCTGGCCCTGCTTCCACTAGCCCGTAAGTTTCTTCACTCATCTTTGTATTCTCAGCAACTACAGACCACACAGAACGTGCCTGGCAAACTTTTGTTGAATGAGGGAAGCAGATGTATGGAGGGCTAGGGGGAAAAACCCATGACAGACATGTTCAGAGTGCCCTGGTTTCCTCACCAATTTGCGCCTCCAGGCTAGCTATCATGCCCTACCTAGCAATGACCTGGGAGAAGTTCCAGGAAAGCTTATATAAATCAAGTATTTGAAATCAAATGCTTGCTATTTAAACCAGGGGAGTCTGCTATTTAAATGGAATCCATGGTAGAGCTATTTGTAATAGGGAATAAGCAACCCCCTTTGTAATGAATACTCATGTTGATATTGAGTTTGCTTTCAATGGGAGACACCTGGCTCAAATCTACACCTTGCCTCACCATCACTTGAGCAACACTATTTCACGCTGTCTGAAGCTCTCAGTCAGACTAAAAAGGAGATAAAACAAACTAATATAATCCAGCTTTTGGACAACTTTCATCAGTATTGCCTGTACCCTATTTTTAATTTCAGAGGGCGAGAAAGTTCCCCAATAATGGAGCCCTGGAGGGCAGCCAATGCTCCATGGAAACCAGGCTCTGGGCTATTCAGCTTCCCTTGGCTGACGTGGGATGGGCAAATAATACAACAGTCCTTGAATGGGGAGCTAGCTGACTGCCAGGTAGACAGTGTATCTCTAGAGCACATCTTTAAAGTAAAACCCGAAGCAACAAAGTTGTCGTCTTCTAAGAATTGGTACAGGGACGAGTCCTAGTCGGAGATGCTGGGCATACAGTAGGCATTTGATAAGCGTTTGTTAGTTGGTCCCAAGATAAAAATATGACTCAAGTGACAAGTTTCAGAAGTTCTGGCCATGGAGACAGCTTGAGGCAGAAGGAAAGTCTCAGTGTAGCACTGACTTAAAAACAAGAACAAGCGTTGCTGTCACCTCTAGTCACCCAGAACAATAAGGGCAGATGGTGGCCAACGGACTGATTTGCTAGTCAAAGGTTTAAAGTTTCATGTAATGTTTCATGGATCTAGAGTAGGGTTGTCAGATTTAGCAAATGAAAGTACAGAATGCCCAGTTAAATTTGAATTTCAGATAAACAACGAATGATTTTTAAAGATAAGTATTCCCAAATATTGCATGAGACAAACACAAAAAATTACTGTTTATCTGAAATTCAAATTTAATTGAGTGTCCTATATTTAATCTGGCACTCTTACCAGAGTGGAAACATACGGTGACCCACAGACCTTACTCCATTAAGATTTCTGAAACACTGTTCATGGAAATGCTTAAGGAGTTTAGATATGGACAATGAAGAATCTATTTTCTTAAGAGTGAAAAAAGATGTTGATCAGAGTTGCCTACTCCGAGGCCACAGTGAAGGGAAGGATAAAAGAATAATATAATTAGGACACTGTTTCTCAACCTCAGGACTACTGACGTTTCAGGTTGGATAATTCTGGGGGAGAAGGGGGCCACTGTCCTGTGCATTCCAGGATCGTAAGCAGCATCCCTGGCCTCTCTACCTGCTAGATGCCAGTAGCACACCCCTCCCCACAGCACAGTGAGTTGTGACAAGCAAAAATGTCTCCAGATATTGCCAAGTGTCCCTTGGGGGCAAAAAATCTCCTCTAGTAGAAACCACTGAATTAGAAGAAATGGTCAAATAAACAGAAAGTGTCAGATCCATTAACCAACCAGTGGTCACATAACAAAAGATTCTTCTCAAGGGAGAAATTTTCAGCTCGCCCTGGGGCTGCCTCAAGCCCATAACAAGGATGAGAGGACTAGTCATTTCAGCTAAGACAATCAGAAACCCTTCATCTGCCAGAAGCACTAGAGAAGAATCTTCGGTGAGCCAAGCCGATGAAGCTCTGCATGGCAGTGCACACACCACAGCAAGCAGGGCATCGAACCCAGCCTTTGAAGATGTTCCTTTTAAGTTAACCTCCCTTCCAACTAAACTTTTTCCAAATCTCTTCCTGCCATTTGGAAGTTGAGTGATTCTCAGCTGAAAAGGCCTGTATATACGAGGTGCAGATGGCAGCAGTTACGGCCCTCACCAGATGCTGCAGTCTCTAATTTGATTGAAAGGATATAATTAGACAACAGAAACACTTTAATAAAAGAGCAAAACATGGAGGGAGGGAAGGATTGAAGGCCCTTAACTGATGCCAAAACACCCACCAGTAATAGAGGCTTTGAGTCTGGGGAAAAGGAAGGGGAAAGCCCCTTAAAAGGACAGTCCCCATCCTGTTTATTTCCCCATAGACATAGGAATAGGGATTTTATTATTGTAGATTTCCACTGTATTTTATGTGGGAACAATCTGATTCAAACCAGAAGAAGTCTTCAGAAGAACATCAAAGAAAAACAAATATGGCTTCTGTGGTCATTATTAAAAATATTTTTACCAGCCCAATAATTTTCTTTGAAGATGAATTTTTATAGATTGAACAGCAGCAAGTAATTTACATACTGTGATGACATTGGTTAACAATCCCTACTGTTCTAGAACTACTTGGTCGCCATGTTTTCATCCAACTTTAGGACACCAAGGAACGTGGACAGCCATTTAACATTTCTGTTTAAAAGAATAAACTCTAACTCTGTTTAGAGTTAGTCCTATAAGTCAATGCCACAACTGTTTTGTATCATCTTTAAAAGTTGCCTATGCTGTTTTTATTATTTCCGAGCTTTCAAACTTTGAGTGTGAATATACTGCTCTGGTTCTAACCAAGAATCTAACCAAACTGAAAGAAATCCAGCCCTCAAAGTCTGAAGTTGCTAATGTGGTGTGACACTGGGGTTTGGAAGCCTCCTCAGCCCACTAGAAGCAGGGCCCCGCCCTCGTGGTAAATTGAACAATAAAAGTTTAATGCTTTGGCTACTTGCCAGGGATTAAATCAGTGGCAAGAGAAACTAGAAGCTGGGCCCAGCAGAGGGGCAGCCCCGAGAGGGTACTGTTATTAAGTACCCTCTCATAACTGCAGGAGGGAGAGGCAGCCTTGCGTGTGAGGTGGCCTCAAATCTTTTGTCTGTAAAGTACTTCCTAGCCCCAACCTCATTCCTCTTCAAACTGGTGCAAGTCCAGGAGAGGGAGGTGTTTACCTAGAAAGAGGATTAAAAGGGGGATGGAAGGAATTTCCTTAGAGGACGAGAAGGCAGGTTTCTGTGGAGTGGCTATTTTTGAGGAGTATGGACACCCTTCTAATATTTCTACAACGGCCTCTTTCCTTTCCCTGTTTAATCTGAATCCAGGATAATGTCCCAGAGGCGACGTCTGGGGAAGAAGCACTGCCATCTTGAGAGAATGACACTGAAGACAACAGAGAAGGGGAAAAAACAGAGTGACCTCAGGCTCCTCTCCTAGACTAATGCTTCTGGGTTCCACCTGGATACTCAAGGTCAAAATGAATGTGGAAGAATGTCAATCACCGTTCTCACCCATTCACTGTGAGCCAGCCAGAAACTAACCTGCCAGGTGACAAAAGAGGGCTTGAGGAGACCTCACCTCAAAACCTGCACAGGTAGTTTGCTAAGGAACACATTCACTTCCTCCTCTGTTATCCTTATTCAGGAGGCAAAAACTAAGAAAAAACTACAGATCCAAACTTACGGCCTCTCGCAAGTGTTTTGCATTGACTGTTCCACAGTACAAACACAATCAATTTGGTATGTTTGAGTGTTTCATTTTGTTTTTTCGAAAATGTTTTAATTAAAACAAAATAATCATCCATGCTAAGCACACTGTTGTTTTTTAAAGGCCATTTAAAAAATGACAATAGAACCATTCAACTGTTTAGGAAAGTGACAGAAGTTTGTTTTCTTCTTTTTTTTCTCCTGTTTTTTTGTTTTTTTTTAAATGTCTCAGGGCCGGTGCCACCTGCTGCCTGGGCTTTCCTCTGAGAAACAAATCTCTCAACAGTTTGATCCAAGCAACATCTGCATAGCTAACAAACAATGGGCTGGTTCCGAGGAAGGCTCTATTTTCTTTATGTAGTGCACACTGAACCATACTGAATTTCTTTTTAAAGTATTTTTTAAAGTCTTATTAAAGATCCAAATGTATGTGTATGAAATTTCCCTCCCTCGATATGTTTTTTTTTAATTGTGGTAAAATATACCTAACACAAAATTTACCTTTTTAACCATTTCTCCCATGCCTCTTAAAGTTAGTTTATAGTAAAAGGTAAAAGGTTCATTCAGCAAGCCTCCTTGTCACTTTTCCAGACCAGTGAACACTAGAAAAAATAAACACATATGGACCTAGAGCAGAACTTGGTCAAGTCCAGCCTGCAGGCCAACTCTGGCCCACTGCCCATTTTTGTATGGCCCATGAGCTAAAAATGCTTTTTAAATGGTTGAAAACAACCAAAAGAACAATATTTTGTGACATATAAAAACCACATTAGACTTCTCTGGTGGTTAAGAATCTACCTGCCAATGCAGGGGACACGGGTTCAAGCCCTGGTCCAGGAAGATCCCACATGCCGCGGAGCAACTAAGCCCGTGTGCCACAACTACTGAGTCTGCGCTCTAGAGCCTGCAAGCCACAACTACTGAGCCCACGTGCCACAACTACTGAAGCCCGCACGCCTACAGCCCGTGCTCCGCAATTAGAGAAGCCACCGCAGTGAGAAGCCTGCTCACCACAACAAAGAGTTGCCCCCACTCGCTGCAACTAGAGAACGCCCGCGTGTACAACAATGAAGACCCAACACAGCCAAAAATAAATAAAATTTTTTTAAAACTGTTAAAAAGAAATCACATGAAATTCAAATACCGGTGTCCATGTAAGTTTTCTTGGAAGACAGCCACACCTATCCATTCAGTTTGTCTATGGCTGCTTTGCTCTACAAACATGACCTCCCTTCTCTTCATTCTTTGAGATTCTGCAGCTGTTGTACTGCAACAGACAGTACATGGCCCACAAAGCCCAACTTATTTACTGTCTAGCCCTTTACAAAAAATGTTTGCTGACACCTACCTGACCTACAGCCTAAGATGGCATTATAGGCTCAAAAATTCTAAACTAAAGATGGTATATTGCCCATCACCCAAAATTCCTAATCTGTATATTGTGAAGCAATTTAAAGCAATATATTTTACCTTCATCATTTATTGCTTTTGATCCAAATATGCTAAATCATAAGTAAGTGTATCAATAATATCTATACTAAGTGTACCAACTTGCTGTTTATTAGCAGTGAGCCTAAATTGAACTTCTTTTTGCTCTAAGATTTATAAAAGGTCTCACTGCATATCTCAAACACTTAAACAGCTTTGTCGAGGGGCCAAAAATTTTCACAAAAAGATCAGAGTTCTTTGATGCCAGGTCAGTTTTGACGGTTTCCTGTTTCTTAAAAATACATAAAAGTAACTGGTATGCACGTTAGTCCCCTTCACTCCTCTCAGCCCCTGGGTTGTATACAGGTAATTCTATACAACATTAATGGAGTCCCCAAGAGGGATAAGGCCCTGTACAGTATGAAACTCTCACTGTTAACTGAACTCATAGGTTTTATGGCAAGACACACTGCTGTCTAATGGGACAAATTCTACATGAGGAGCTGGAGGAGGATGAGCATAAAAGGCTGTTCACAGCAAACATAGCCAGAGTTGACGCACACCCGAAAGCCCCTAAATGTGGTGAAACACCCAAGCAGGTATATGCCTTAGGTGGAAAACTCACAGCAGAAGTCCACTCAGCCTTCTCTGCTCTTCCTACCTCTCGGCTGTCCCCTGCAGGTCAGTAAATTCCAGATGGGAGTTCACTTCAGAGAGCCCATCAGCCCACGGCCCTGGCTGCCTTCCTCCTTGAAAAGGGAGTCTAGATTCCTAACCTAGAATTTCACTAACCTCTAGGTTTCACTAACCTCTACCTTCCTCCTTATCAGTTGTGAAGGAAGGGAGAGAATCTCAAAGAATGAAGAGAAGGGAGGTCATCTGGGGTTGGCTACACACTGTAATTAGAAGTAGCACTGATAGGGAATGAGCTAACTTTTTATAAAGTCAGCATTCAAAAATGCAAACCACCAGTAATTTAAATATTACAAAATTATGCAGAATATAAGTATTGAAATAATTTTTTCCATCCACGAAATTTTAGAGAAAATTACAGTATCAAAAATATGAAATGTCAAGTTTGGCATATCCTCAGAGTAAAACGTGTTTTTTATTGGAAAGGATTTTTAAAAACTAGTGGGTAGGCTCTAGACAGGATGTGATGCTGAAGACCATGTGGTATCTCCCTAAAACTGCCTCTGGAACTAAAGAGGAGAAATCACAAAGGCACTGATGTACTAGGATGGGAGGGAAAAAAGCTGGTGAGGCTCACTGAATTGGGAACATGGGCCACTTATCATAAATCATTTCACAATGGTTATTTATTTGTCCCTACCCCAGACTCCAATAAAAGCACACACCAAGGTTTGAGGTTCAAACTACATAAGAGCTGCTGCATTTGACCCTTCTAAGCAAAGCAAAGCAAAGGTGCCTGAGGAGAGGGTGCCACCTTCCAACAAGCATAAGCACACAGCTGGTTCACTGAACACTTTTCAGAGCTATTACTCTGCCCTTTCCAGGAGAGGAAACAGTTTATTTCCACCCATACCTCTCTCTCCATAGAGGACATTAAATCCTGACCACACATATGGCAAAGTGGAGCTAAGGGGTTACTAGGTTACAGTTATGTTGACATATCCTGGCTCTCAGAAAGTCCCTCCTTCATTCCCCACATACAGCAAACAGTAGAAGTGATCAAACTTCTGCACAAGTTTTTGTAGTTGTCCCCTAGAAGGCCACTGATCACTCAGAAACCACTTCCTGAGCCTAAGGTTTATAGCACTTGGAGAGCCCCCTTCTACCACTCTAAAGCCAAGCTTTGCCTTTTACAGGGATTAATCAGACTGGAAGCTCATAGCATTCCCAGGGCAAAGGAGGTGTCCAGCACTTGGTGAACCGTAAAGCACTATAAAAAGAAGTATTAAATATGTTTAGTGACTGCCTGCTATACGTGGGTGTGTTACCTGCAGTACATCATTTAATCTTCACAACACCCTGCAAGGGAGTTATCATCATCCCTCCTTTACAGATGAGGAAACTGAGGCTCAGAGAGCTGAAGGCACAACCCAAAGTCACATAGTAAGTGACAACACTAAATCCTTATCTTTATCACAAATCCAAGCTGGTAAGTAAACAAAGCAACTTGGAGTTTTCTTTCATCAGCAAAATCCATCTCTCCAATATCACAGTCTGCGACTTTGGGTGGAGAATCCAGAGGCCGGTTTTCTTACTTCAGCAAACCTGTAATGCACTTTTCCCGTCCCTTCCATTAATGCCGAATTCTCAACACCTGAACAACCTGCGGACAAATGTACCTGGGCCAGACAACGCCCCCTTGCCTGCTCTTCAACTTGGAGAGTTCTGCTGCAAGGAAGGGTGTTCGGGCAAGCTAAGCAAAGTCCCAGCTTCCATCCTGGTCTAGGGCCCCACTTGGGAAGACCTGGCCTTGACCTTGGCCTGGGGAGCGGGTTACCCTGTTTAAAGTCAGGATAAGCACCCTAAGCTCTGTAGGGGAGAAGTTTCCCATCACCCCTTCCTTTCTTCCCCTCTCCACACTGGACCTACACCGAGTCACGGGGAAGTTCAAAGCGGTCCCGGTGGGGTGGGGGGTGGCTAGGGAGGGAACGTTCTGCTTGGGTAGAGCCGGTCGTCTCCGGACCCAGGTCTACCTCTAGCAGGGCGGGCAGGTCAACTTTACTCTTCACGACTTGTACTCAGAAATTAGTGTTAGGCAAGCGGGTGCAGCCGGGACCGGGCAGAGGGGCCGGGCGCCCGCTCCCGTCGCCTCCGCACCCGCTCGTGAGCGGGTAGGCGCAGGGTTCGCGGGCGTGGGTGGGAGGGGGTACTGGGGGCGTCGTTGTGGGGCTTGCGGAGGGAATCCTGACCCGGGGTGTCGCTGAGGGGCTTGGGGAGGGGGGGGCAGCGTCTTGAGGCGGGGTGGGGGAGCGTCCCGGCCCCGGGGGGAGTCGCTGAGGGACTTGAGCTGGGGGTGCCGGGTCCTGAGACAGAGGAGACATCCCGGCCGGGGGGACGTCGCTGAGGAGCCTGGCGAAAGGGTCTGGGAGGTACTGAGGCAGACTGGGCACCGGCCGAGGGCGTAGCTGAGAGGTCTGGGGGAGTCCCAGGTCCTGAGGAGAGGGGCCGCTCCGTCTGAGGGGCGTCGCTGAGGGGCTGGAGAAGGAGTCCCAGAAGGCAGGGGCGAGGGAGTTGGGCCCCCCGGGCGGGCTCCGCGCAGGACGGGCGGAGCGGGGGGTGGGGGGAGTCGCTCACTCACCGGGTCCGGGGCCGAGGCCGGGGCTGGGCGCGGGCCGGGCGGCCAGCGTGAGCGCGGCGGCGGAGAGCAGGGCGAGGCGGGCGGCGGGCGGCGCCATGGGCCGTCAGTGCGGGGCCCCGGGGCGCGGCCCGGGGGAGAAGGGGCAACGCACGGAGCCGGGGGCGGCCATGGGAGCGGGACGCTAGGCTCGAGCGTGGCCCCGCCCCGGCCGCCCGGCCGCCCCGCCCCGGCCCGCCCTCCCCAGCGCCGCCACCGCCCCTGCCGCCAGCGGCCCGCCAGGCTCCGCCGCGAGGCCCGAGGGGCGGAGCCGACTGCGCACGCCCGCCTCGCCCCACCCGCGCCTGCCACTCACGCTCCAGGCCCCGCCCACATCCCCCTACACCTGGGCCCGCCCACCCGCGGACCACTTTCTTGGTTGGTTCGAGGGGCGGGGCCAGCAGGTGAGGGGCGGGGCCTGGGGCACAGCCTCCGAGTCCACAAGCAGAGGTTTGACCCGGCTGGACCGGGCCGGGCGCCCAGTGACCCCTGCTCCACCCTCACTCGGGTCGTGACCCACACGCGGGCTCAACCGCAGCCGTAATAGTCAGAACAGCAGTCTGCAAACCGCTTTTCCCTGCTTGGCTCTTCGCAGCGGTTTAAAAAAGGGTGCTCTGGAGTCAGCCTGTCCGGGTTCATATCCCACTTGATCACCTGTAAAATCTTGGGCGGATTTAAAGGAAAAATAGCTCTCTTACTTCAATTTCCTTATCTGTTAAATGCGGACGTTGATAGCAATTACTCCCAAAGAGGTTGTACTAAATGAGACAATGCGTGGAAACTTTTACACACACACAGTAGGATCTTAGAAAATGTTGAGTTCCTTTCACCATCCCAATTTTTGCAGCCACAAAAGAGGCAGCATACGGCTTCCCTGGTGGCGCAGTGGTTGAGAGTCTGCCTGCCGGTGCAGGGGACAAGGGTTCGAGCCCTCGTCTGGGAGGATCCCACATGCCGCGGAGCAACTGGGCCGGTGGGCCACAATTACTGAGCCTGCGCGTCTGGAGCCTGTGCTCCGCAACAGGAGAGGCCGCGGTAATGAGAGGCTCGCGCACCGCGAGGAAGGGTGGCCCTCGCTTGCCACAACTAGAGAAAGCCCTCACACAGAAACGAAGACCCAACACAGCCATAAATAAATAAATAAAAATTAACTAAAAAAAAAAAAAGGAGGCAGCATACTGAGCCCCGGTTCGGAATCCTATCGCACATTTTTTGTCAGCTGGGGCAAGTTTCCTGCTCTTTGTCAAATGCAAAATAGGAATATTAAATGGCCTTCACAAGATTAGATTAGATTAGATTAGATAGACGCAAGTAAAGCGCCCGACACCAAGAAAGTCCAGAAGTGGGTGGGGCAATGGTGCTTTCTTAGACACTGCGATCCCGGGACGCAGAGAGCGCGTGGCTCGCTTAAACTCTCGGCCCCGCGTGGCCTCACTCCCCAACATGGTCTTCCCCTCCCGCCCCCGGGGTCTGTGGTGGGCCTCTCTCCTCCCCCGCACTCCCCCAGGCAGAGATTTTCCTTCGGCTCCAGCCTAAACCGCCGCGGTGACGCCCCGCGGGGCAGGTCCGGGCGGTGCGCCGGGCGCTTTTAAGTCCCTGGTCCCAGACTTGCAAGTGCGGGCCTGTGCCCGGCGCGGCGGCGGGAACCTCAGCCCTCCTGTGCTGACTCGCCGCGCCCTGAGCGGGGCTGGTCTATCCCCGTCCCGCCTTAGGTGCACCGGCCCCCTAGCCATCCCCCTCGCCCAGTCCCAAGACTCGCCACCTCGCCCCCAACCATCCCCCCATCCCAGCTGCTCCCAGAGCTGGGCCCCAAAGGCGCAACTACTCCCACGAGGCTTCTTGGCTCCGTCACACCACCCACACGACCCAGTGCCACGGCAAGAGTGCGCTTGTTCAATCACTGTTTTCCCTGGGTCATTACCAAGGTCGAGAATCCTCTGGGCTCCTTATTGGAGCAGGGGGATGCCCTCCACATCCCACCTGGTGTCTCCCACTCTTGCTTACCTTCTCCTGCACCATTTTGGGCCCTTCCCCACCTCCAAAATCACCTCCTCCAACATAACCTGGGAATGCTTCAACACTTAACTTGCACCCTCCCAGGCAGGAGGCCCTAGAAGGAGAATAAAATGGGGAGATGCAGGTAAAACCATCAGCACAAAGCAAGTACTCAGTAAGGGTGATCCTTCCTCCATTCAACAAATATTCAGTGAGGAGCCTGTCAAGAGCACCAGCAAGACAAGAACTTACGCTCCTAGAACTGAACTCAAACAGAGCAGAGAGGCCAGTCAACCAACAGGAAAACAATGTGAATTTCAGAGAGCAAAAAGTACTACAAAAACAAGAAAATGATGATATTGACAGAGGGTGCTCTGTGGACTGTTTTAAATAGTGCTGGGGCAAGGTTTTAGCAAAGCGGGACACAGCTGTCTACAGTTTACAAGGTCCTTTCATATCTCATCCTAGTTTCAGAGGAGGAAATAAGAAGAGGCAGATGGGGGGGGGGGTCGAAATCAGGTTTATTTGGCCAAGTCTGGGGATTTATGCCTCATGGTAGTAGCTCCCATCTGTCTTACTGCCCTGCAGAAAGGCACCCTTGTTGACTGGGTACCAGCCCCCTTCCTTTATTCTGCTCTCTTGGCCTTGTGTAACCAGAATGGGCTACAGTGAAAAATGAAAATGTGGGGCCCCGTGTTCAAAATATTTTAGAATTTCAAGATGGTGACAACAGAGCATTAAACCAAGCCTGAGGTCCTTCTAAGCTCGGGGGCCTGTGTCATTAACTACACACACCCCTGAAATGTTGCAAGCCCATGAAAGCTGACTTGTACAACAGAGCTCAGAAATAGTGTGCAAGCTCCTGCCCCCACTGGCTGCCATGAGAAACATCTCTCTAGCTGTCCCCAGCACCCTCCCCCCCTCTTTTCCAGCATAAAGCCCAGCACAGGTGATGGAAACAGCACACAGAGGCTAAAAATACAACCAAGCAGGTCTAGGTCAGGGCACGTAATGGCTCAAGGTCTTTGCTCAGTTATGTGGTCCCCGGCCCTGGCAAGGAGCTGCCTGAGATATTCATTTCAATGCTTCACATGCCTCAGTCCTTAAGCAGCTTTATTTCATGGAAAGAGTGAGGGCATTGACTGTAGCCCCTGGGCCTCCAGGAAGATATTGGTGTCTGTCTGTCTCTCTGTCTGCCGGCTCTGCAGTCAGGCCCTTGGATTCCTCCCGAGGGCAGCAGGATTTGCCAAGAAGCTGAGAGATCTCAGCTGGTGGAGTTTGGGCGATCCTGGTATCTTTGAAACTCCAGCTGGGGTAATTTCTGCTCAAAGGGCAGTCATGTTGTAGAGAGAGCACTGGATGAGGAGTCTGATTATAATAACAAGAATAGCAAACCTTTACTGAGGATTTTAATAAGCTTTCAGCAGTGTGCAATGTTTGTCATCACATTTCTCATATGACGGTAGCCCTATGAAGGAGGCACTCTTATGAGCCCCCTCATACAGAGAGGTTAAATGGCTTGCCCAAAGGTTGCCTAGTGGTGGAGCTGGGCTATGACCCCAGGCAGTGGGACTTCAAGACCCTACTCCTCATCACCGTGGTGAATTGCCTTATTATCTTTATGGGGTTCTAGCAACCAATGCCTACTGAGTGGTCCAGGGCTGGGATTAGGGTGAGGCAAGTGAGGCATTGGCCTCAGGCACAAGATTTAAGGGGGCCCCCCCAAAACTCAGTAATCAAGACAAATATTTAATCAATTTTTAAATATATTAAATATATTTAATGGACAGTGTTTTTATGCAATATCTTTTAAAACTCTAAATGAATGTTAAAAAATTAATGATGAACAGAATCTCAAAACTTTAAATAAAAACAGGACCTAGATTCCTGATTTTCCTTTAGCCTCAGGCTCATCTCAGCACTGATCCTGTCTCCCAGGTTCTGGGTCAGGCAACTAGTGATGGAAAATTCAAGAGAAGCAGTAGTTAGTCTGTTCTGATGGGGGTGAAGGGAGAAAAAGAATTTGGTTTTGAACATAACGAGTTAGCAGTGTCTGTGGGGCATCCAGGTGGAAACATCTGAGAACTCAGAGCCAGGTGAGAAGGGGTGGCAGCATGGGCAGGGCACCCTCATTTCACATACTTGGCCCGTGATAGGTGTGTATTCAGCACATGTGGTCTAAATCACTGGTCCTCCGAGTTTGCATCATGGTTCAGGAATCTTTTCAAGTTCTCTCATCCAAAGTTTTTCTCTTCTCTCCTAAAACTTCTACATCACAAACCTCAGACGTGTTCCCATATGGGTGTGGAAGTTTACTTGCTTGGGTGTTAAAATAAAAACATCTTCTGAGGAATTAAACACAACTAAATTCCACTAGAATTTGGGGGTGGGACATGAAGGAGGAAGATGAGAATTCATATAAATTGGCTCAATTTCCTCTTTTCTTTTAAACTTTTTTTTTTTTTTTTTTTTTTTGGCTGCGTTGGGTCTTCATTGCTGCACGCAGGCTTTCTCTAGTTGTGGAGAGCGGGGCTGCTCTTCAGTGAGTGTGCGGGCTTCTCATCACGGTGGCTTCTCTCCTTGTGGAGCATGGGCTCCAGGCGCGCAGACTTCAGTAGCTGCGGCGCATGGACTCAGTAGTTGTGGCTCGCCGGCTCTAGAGCACAGGCTCAGTAGTTGTGGCGCACGGGCTTAGTTGCTTTGCGGCATGAGGGATCTTCCCTGACCAGGGCTCGAGCCCGTGTTCCCTGCATTGGCAGGCGGATTCTTAACCACTGCTCCACCAGGGAAGCCCAGCTCAATTTCCTCTTTATTCACTGACCCTCCAGAAAGAGAACAGGAGCTCAGAGAAATTAAAGCGAAGAGTGGTAGTAGAGGAGAAAAAGAAAGAAGAAAGATTATTGGAGCTAAAAATACAGTGAGTAGAGACTGGCTAAGCATCAGACAAGGGCAGATGTGTTTCCAGATAGAAGCGGTGGTTTAGATATGTCAGAAAGAACAGCTCCAAAAGATGGGTGGAAAATAAAGGTTATTTAGACTGAGCTCAGCAGAGTGAAAAAGGTTAATTGGCGAACCAAACTCAGGAACAGGACTCTCAGCAACATGGAAGCCCTACGGCCTCAGCCCCAAGGTCTCTGGATTGAGTGTTGGCACCAACAATGGAAACTCTTGCCATGGTTTCAGGACCCTGGATCAAATAAGAGTCTTTCCATCCTGACTTTATACTTCTGAACAACCTTCAACAGAACAACCTCTGTTAAAGACTAGTTACTTTCCTTAGTGTATCCTCAGGTACCCGCTTCCCTTTCCATCTAACAAAGCAGGGATATTTGGGACAACTTCTAAAACCAGGGAGAAATGTAGCTCTTGTAGATACATCACCTCCGTAAGGTTGATGAATCTGACAAATGTTTAGTGAAGATGGATCGTGGGAAAAGAAATGTCATGATACCCAAGTCAGATCAGAATCATCCCCCGTTTCAAGAGGCTGATTGCTTGACAACAAGGATTTACTGTGTGACACAGGGAACTATATTCAATATCTTGTAATAACCTATAATGGAAAAGAATCTGAAAAACTATACTTCAATTAAAAAAAAAAAAGAGGCTCATTGCTTGGCCTCATAAACCAGATGGGCACACAACTAGGGACCTGGGATGAAGTTCCTATAAAATGTTGGGTTAAGTCACTCCGACCATGAGCAACAGGAGCTCAAGAAGGGGTCAGATGAGTGAATGGGCCATAATATTAATAACATTAGGGACTTCCCTGGTGGTCCAGTGGTTAAGACTCCGTGCTTCCACCACAGGGGGCGTGGGTTCAATCTTTGGTTCGGGAACTAAGGTCCCACGTGCCTCACAGCATAGCCAAAAAAAAAAACAAAAACCAACATTAATTAGAACTTTATTTACTGAGCACTTACTCTCTGCCAGGAGCCATGCCAAGTGCTTCACATGCGTTGTCCCATTTCCTCCTCATAGTGATCCTGGGGTAGGCACTCCTACTATCCGCATTTCACAGATGAGGAAAGTAAGGCCCAGAGATGTGAATTCACTTGCCCATTGAGAAATGGATCTGGGATCCATCAATAGGACTTGATGTGGTCCGTGCCCAGGTGTGGTATGTGGATGGGCCAACCAGATGCAAGGCAAAGTGTCACAACGTAGCTCTGAGTGGATAAGAGCAAAGGTGGTGTAGACCCTGGTTGGGTTGAGTCCAGGCTTTGTTGGTTACTAGCTTTTGGGCCTGAGGCATGGTCCTTGAGCAACTGGACCTTCAGTTTCTTTTCTTTTTTAAAAATTTTAATTAATGAATGAATTAATGTATTTATTTATGGCTGCGTCGGGTCTTAGTTGCAGCACGCAGGCTTTTCGTTGCGGTGTGGGCTTCTCTCTAGTTGTGGCATGTGGGTTTTCTCTCTCTAGAGTTGTGGCACGCGGGCTCCAGAGCACGTGGGCTCCGTAGTTTGCGGCATTCGGGCTCTCTAGTTGAGGCGCAAGAGCTCAGTAGTTGTGGCGTGTGGGCTTAGTTGCCCCACAGCATGTGGGACCTTAGTTCCCCAGCCAGGGATTGAACCCACGTCCCCTGCATTGGAAGGCAGATTCTTTACCACTGGACCACCAGGGAAGTCCCTGACCTTCAGTTTCTTCATCTATAAAGTAGGGATGGCAGCAGCACCCAAACTCATGCAGAAGACTGTTGGTAGCATTTGGTGAGATGATGTTGGTAAAGTGTTGTCTAGAACCATGTTTGGACTACAGTGAGCATTCAATCAACACAGATTTTACTGAAATAGGAGAAATAGCACAGGCCAAATTACCCTGAGTTATTTCTAAGGAACGTGAGGCTTACTACTAGGGCAGGGTCAATTGAAGGGAGTTACACAGAAGGGAGAGAAGGTAGAATTTGATAGAACTTGAAGAGTCTGTATCAGCTGCCACCTGTGTGAACAGCTCTGTGCTAGAAGGAGATACTGAGTGCTCCTTGAGTCAAAGGCCTAGGAAAGTAAATACATTTGAGTGTCTGGAAAGAGGTGGTGTGGGAAAGCCAACCTCAAGATGGGGAAGGAGAGAAGGAAAGCAGAAGAGCAGCTCCATGTGCCATTCTTGCCCTTCTGTCCCTGCCATGCGGAGTAAAGGCAGACCGTAGCCCCAGAGCCTGGTGTCACTTCTCCTGGTGGCACTTCACTGGCTTTGAAAGGATGCCTGCCTGCCCGGTCTCCAGACGTTTGCAAACCCTTCCCAAAGACAAACCCTTTCCAACGCTCAGCTCTAAAACTGACCCACCCCTCGGGAGGTGAGGCCAGAGCTTGCCACTGAATGGACCCTATTGTCCTCCCAAGCGTCTGTGGGTCCAGATGCCGGTGGCCTGGTGGTGGTTCCACGGCGGCCTGCGGTGCGGTCTACCTGCGACTTTGATTCACTCCAGGGACAAAAAAATCAAACAGGCAACGCATGTGATTCCAGGAACTCCTGCCAGACTCATACTCTGTTTTTCCACCATTTCGCTCTCCTCCCCCCGGAGAGGGAGCCTCCTTTGGCATTTTGCACATGAAAAATCAAAACCACCAACAGGGCAGGCACCTGATAAGGAGATAGGCATTGCCCAAGAGTTCCCAGGAAGAGGCGTCTTTGTTCCTGTTTCAAGCCCTTGACACTGTTAACAGCTCTAATTACTGCATTTGCCATGGGATGTAAAATAAAACCACATTCCAGAAACCATGTATTCTCCCGGGGAGAGACATGCGGGCAGAGGTGCCCAGGGCTGCAGGAACGTGTTCTTTCATTTCTGGTCCCTAACCTTGGCAGCTATTCTGAGAACTTAACAGTACCTTCTTTATGTGCACGGAGAAGGGCCCTTTCGCACCTGTAAGGATGCATCTCGCTACCTGTATCCAAAAATCTGGTCTGCATATTTGACTACATTGCGTGCAAAGTGTGCTTCTTAAGAATGTCAGAACCTTCAAAATTCACCTGTGCCATATTGGGGAAAATGAGGGCTTGAGAAGTTCCTGAGGTTGTAAGCACAAGAAAATAGAACTTCTTCCAACATAATTTAACTATAAAAATCTGATGATGTAACACCCACCCACACCCACATCACAAACGAAAGTGACAGCACAAATACTAGAGATAATGGTTCAAAACTGCATGAGAGCCAAAATCTAAACAAACAGCAATTTGCCCATACATGACTGAGGCAGAGAAAGACAGGTGATAGAAGTATTAAAACAAAACAAAACAAAAAAAAAAAAGAAAAAGGGAAAAGAAAATACATATTTCTTCCCCCTACTAAGCTAACTAAAATAAAATTTAAGGCAACCGAAATATGGTAAGGTGATTTTATTTTATTACAGATGACATTTCTTAGAAAGCCAGGTCTCTTTAAGTGTGTGATTCTAATCTATCCAAATTGTTCTCTTGTTCTTGGCTGGTCCCGAGAAACGGAGGCCAGCATCATTTACATTGTGCTTTTGCCTTTTTAGACCCCAGTGTATATTTCCCTGCTTAGCAGCTTTTCTTGGCTCATGGCAGTCTGGTTAGAAAGTGATTTCAGGGCTTGGCAGGATTTTACCTGCTGTCATTTCTGGGTTGCAGCATAGTTGAGGAGTGGCTACAGCTCCTATAGGAAGCTTGAGTGATCCCATCTCCCATTCCTTTCCTGCCATGGGTTCCCTTAGCTTTCCAGGGGACAGAAATGGTTTTTAATTCCTTATAAATGCTCACTGACCCTCCCTCTGCTTCCAGCCCAAGCCTGCTATGTTCTTTGAGAACCTGACCATCACTGTGACCTTGTGAAGTTCTACTGCTTCCCTACTTGGTACAAAAGGTTTTGGTGAGCAGGAGAGAGGTTGTGCAGAAAGATTTCTAAGAGCTGTGTGGAAGGAATGGTCTATAAAAAAATGTTAATACTTTACCTCCAAAATAGACCTTCTAGTCTCTGCTTGAGAATTGGTCTTTTTTATTCCTTTTCTCCCCCTTATAATTCTAGCATCCAATCTCTGTGAGACGAGATCCCAGCAACCCCACCTATGGACTCCGACAGTCTATCTTACTGAACACCAGGCTTCAGGACTGCTATGTGGACTCGCCAGCTCTCACCAACATCTGGACAACCAGAACGTGTGCAAAGCAGAACACCAATGCTCCCATACCAGGTACCACCTCTTCTTGGGAAGTTGTAAAGAACCCATTAATTGCCAGTTCCTTCTCCCTGGTTAAACTGTTGCTCAGGCGACAACTGAAGGAGAAATGCTGCCCAGTACCACGCAAGTTTGGAGATGCGAAACCCTCAAAGAGATTAAAGCCCAAGGACGATTCAGCAACAAAAGCCGCCCAGCAGGGCTGGATAAGAAACTCCATCAGTTCCAAGAGCAAGCGGCCAGTGGGGCCGTGGCCAGGCTCACCCAGGCACAGGAGGCCTGCAGGAGGCATCAACGAGGTAGGTGATGGCTGGTGGTGGAGAAAATGTGATGGGGTAGGGAGAGGGAAAGGTAAGCTAGGGCTTCATGCCAAGAGAAGGAAACCCTGAAGTTAAAGACAGGATTGTGGGGTGTCAGGATGGGGGTGGGGGCGTGATTTAGTGGAGAGAGGACAGATCTGGGGTCATGCATATTTCTCCTTTGCTCAGTTTGAGAGGAGGATAAAGTGGCTTTCAGAAGTGGAGACAAAAGAAACTTGATGTGAAGCGAAAATGAGGATGGGAAAGGCTCAGATGCACATGCTTGAACCCCAGAGCTGAGCCACAGACCTGGCCATGAACTTCCACATGGAGAACTTGGTGTCCAGAGGCCTGATCTGAGTCCAGCTCCGTTAGTCCATGGTGGCCAGCAGAGCTCAGAATGCACCCTGGAGCTAGGTGGTCAGTGTTCAAATCCCAGCTCTGACCATAATTGTGGGGGACTGTGGGCTCAGTCTCTTTCTACCTTGGTTTTTGTCGTCTATAGATGTGGAGAAATAGCCCTTCCCTCACAGGGTTTCACGAGGATGAAATGAGTTAATGCATGCAAAGGGCTTTTGAGCAGAGCCTGGCACAGAGTAGAGGCTTAGGGTCCTGGGTGGCACTCAGTAGGTGACAGCCGTGGTCCACCTTCTGGCTGTGTGGCCTTGGGCAAACCCATTCCAATTTCCTTGCCTTTAAAGCTGTCTCCTGCTGACCTTACAGGGCTGTGGGGAAACGCTCGCAGCGGTATCCCTGAAGGAATTCGGTAAACTAGAACATGCTAGACAAATGTTGGTTGTGGCTGTAACCAAGACTTGGGGACACAAATCCCAGATAATTATCCTGAGCTCCCTTCTCAAGTTTTTGCTTTGACTTCTCTGCGTTCTTCCTGGCTAGAGTAAAGAAAGTTCAAAGGAGAAAAAAGTAACACTCTGCCAAGATCTTGAGAGCAGATATGCTGAACATGTGGCTGCCACCCAAGTGCTACCCCGGGACATTGGGACAGTGTCCTGGAAGGGCCGAGCCTCACTTCCGGAAACCAGGAAGAGACAGCAGTTGTCGGAGGACGCATTCACCATCCATGGCCTCCACACAGAAGGCCACCGGACTCTGCACCACACGGTGGTGGAGCCAATGCTGTGGAATCCTTCGGGGACCCCCGAGAGGTCCAGTTTGGAGCTGGGCAAGACCATCAAGAAAAAGCCCTGGGAGGCTCTTTGCAGCCAGGCTGCCACCCCTGAAGGTGCTCAGAAGGACCCACTGCCAGGCAGGAAGAGGCCGGAGGTCCACGAGGAGGCTGCTCCCAAGAAATGGCCCAAGTTAAGGAGCGAGAAATAGGGACAGGAGCTCACTGGATTAGGGTATTCTCTGGTAGATGTCTGAAGAATAAACACCACTTTGCACCTTCCACGCGATCTCAGAGCACTTTACAGATCAGTGACTACCCTCCCCGGGAAACAAGATGGGTACAAGATTCACTTTAGACTCAGGGCCCCTCTCCACCTTCATGATTTGGTCATTTCCAGGCTGGATGCTTAAGCTTTTTTCCTACAAGTCCCTTTTCCTTAAAGAGGGGCTGGAGGGCCTCAGTCTTCCAGATAGGAAAAGGCTTGGCAGATGAAGTCGATGGTTATACCCAGTTTACAGTCCCTATGTTCGAAAAGTGGACTGCTGGGATTGACCACCATTCCCCCCATAGGGCTGAGCAGAAAACCTATCACCACCTCAGGGACATAATCTCAAACGCTGTCTCTCGGATGCTTGCCCAGACACCACCTGGATCCCCAATGACCTGAACTCTGTGTTAACAGGAGAGGAAATTACACAGATGCTCCCATGAGCGAGCTGATATTATTAGGCACTGCTTCACGCAGACCTCTCCTTTGTGGAATCTATAGACCTTTACCAAATAGAGCAATGACAATATATAACATGTACTTGATAAAATTGTATTTTTTTTTACAGTCATTTGTACAATTTGTTACAAAACCATAGAAGACTACAACTTGTTTTAAATCATTTTTGGTCAGCAAATATGTAAAATCTGTGTGCAATTATCATGTATTTACAGGGCCTCATGTTAGTCATTTTCAATGATTATTCCAACGTCACACTCTCAACATAAGACATGGCTTAAGATAAATATATTAGTAAATAAATATTCTGAGAACATATTTCCATAAATGAAATGTGCTGCTATACATATACAGAATATACATAAGTTGTTTTCTAGCCTTTAAAACATTTTTTTTTAAATGGTAATGTTGGAGAAGGAGCCCTTAGACCACTTTATTACAAAATCTTTACAGCAAAGTCTTTACAAAATATCTTTTAAGTGCTATGGGAGAAATTTTTTAAAAAACATTTTAAAATAGTGCCTTGTTAGACCAACACAATAGAGTTTATATAAAGAATAGAAAAAGGCAGTTCTGTTTAAAAAATAATACTCTTGATCAGTAATTATTTTTTAGACCTCATTTTAAAAGCATTAGTCCTGCATGAGCTTTGAGTAGGAACTAGCAGCACGTAAGGGAGGGTGTGAGTGGCGGACAGCAGAGTGGTGGACATGTCATAAAACGGCGTGGGTTAGGGTTAGGGTCAGGATTAGGGTTAGGGTTAGGGAGAGGCAAAGAGACGGAGAGTTAAGGCCAGCATCCTGGGGCTGTGTCTACTACAAAGAGGTACCTGGTGGACCAGAACTCCCAAACCCCCATTTTTAACTGGTTCTAGCACTCTTCAGTCTACATGGCTGTCCTACACCCGAGGCTGGGCCAAGGGACCACGCCCAACAGTCACATTCCTGCGTGTGTGTGTGTGTGTGTGTGTGTGTGTCTCAATGGAAGATGTGATGCTCCCAGTTTCCATAGCTATATAACTCCCACATGCCACTGAGAGGCCACCGAGAAAAGGTACTCGTCATCATTATTGGAGTCTTATGACTTCAAAGAAGACATTTCTTTTGATTTGAATGGTGAGGCGATATAGTTGGTCACCATACTCTGGTGACCCAACACAAATTTAAGACAACGGCTGAGGTTTAAAGTCTGAAAGTTTCACTTTTCTGTTTCTACCACCCTATAAACTATGAAAATTAAATGTGGTTTTTTTGGCCATCTGTAGTTACTGCTCTTTCAAATGAAAATTGGGCTCATTTATTTTAATAAGCCCAGTTGAAGCCACATGCTCTCCTCATCTATTTATTGCTTAAGGCTGCTGGGGAGTGGTTTTCCAGCCAGGGCTAAAGAAAGCCACTTTGGGGGTATGATTTCAGACAAGGAAGATAATATGCACTCAAAGGCATTAAAAACAAACAAACAAACACAAAGCCACAAACAAACAAACAAAATCTCAACAATGAGAAGCTGCTTTTTGTAGTTCATGTTAGAAGCCATACCCCCCACCCCTTCCCTAAAACCACAAGATGCAAGCTGCTGTCCTCAGCAGCTGCTACTCCTGGCCCGAGGAATAAAGGCGGCCCAGATCACGTGTCACAGGCTCAGGCATTTCGCACACCCTCGCCAACAGGTGTGCTGGGCACAGGCGGGGCTGGGGGTGGGGGCAGCCCCCAAGGGACTGCACCTCAGAGGCTGGACGACAAATCTCACCACAGTGAGCTCCTTAATGGCAAATGGCTCAATCGTTTGACGCTGGAATTTCTTTCTGACAAATCCTGGCTGGAAGTAAGTAAATTTCCTCATCACAGGCTGGGGTTTTTAAGAAAAAGGGATTCAGTAAGATTCTCATTCAAAACGTTGTAATGTGGACCCTGGGCTGACCTTCCCTGGGCCTGACTGGAGAAGAGCCATCACAGTCCCCTGGCAGCCCAGGGCGGGTCTCTGCTTCCCCACCTACAGGGGGCCAGGACTCAAGGTTCCTATTCAGCAAACGAGCATTTCAGATGACAACAAACACCTGCTGAATAAATGAATAAACAGAAGTGACCAGAAGAGTTAGCGAACTCAAGGGCTAATGTGATTAGTTTCTTCTAAAAATATTTTTTAATAACAAGAAATACACTGAACAAAAAGGATAACGATCCCTGATCTGAAATAGCTTTAAATAGATTCTCCCTTTTAAAATGGAAACATCTTTTTAAAAATGGTTTGGGTTTTTAAACTCTTCCCTCTTAAAACAACAACAACAGCAACAACAAACAACAAAAGGTTGGAACAATATACAAAAACCTACCCTTTGGGTCTAAACTATCTGATAGTCTCTTTCACTCTGTCTCATGGAGAATCAATACAGAATAGTGCATTAGGTAGAAAGGATAGTAGACATTTGCAGGCGAGATGAGCAATTTCAGCCACGAGGCAGAGGGCTGAACAACCCTGAAGCAATGGGATGGGAAACGTTGTCATTCAAAGGGAGCTCAGACCCTATCGGTCCCGGCGACGCGCACCCAGAAAGACAGCCCAACGCGGGAAGCAGCCGGGGTGGGGGGGGGTGTGTTGCCGGGCGCACACGGACGCATGCGCACAGGCCCGCGCGGGGGCGCCCTCCATCCCCCCTCTCCCACAGCTGGGGCAGACACCAAGGCTGCAAAAACCACGTACATTCCTCCTGGGTGTCTCTCCCCCCACACCTCGTCGAGCCATCTCTGCAGCCAGTGGCAGGAAGCCCAAAATCAGGACTGTAAACTCTGTCCTTCTAGTTAGGACGATGACCAGAGGGGACAGACTGAGGACACTACGCAGAATCGTCCCTGTCACCCTGGGGCTTACGTAGCAATGGCTTGTCCCGGCTCCGCAGTGCTGCAGACCTTCCACCCGACCCCAAGCTGTTTCCATCAGCTGCCTGAAGGTGCGGGCTGGAGAGGCATGGCTTCCGAGAAGGCCTGACATTTTGTACGTTGGGATTTGCCACGAGAAAGTAAGAGGCAGCATTGCATTGTTCTCAGAGTTTGTACCCATATCAACTAGCTTTACTTCAAGTTTCTGGTTCATTTTCTAAGGCAGGTGTAGCCCTGAGATTTTCAAAGGCCTGAGCTCCCTCCAGGGAGACAACAGTATCTACACATGATGTGGTTCAATTAATGCAGCAGTGATTTTTTTTTTCAGCAAAAGTTGGCGGTTAGGGTTCTTTAAAATATATATTTAAATAACTTTTTACATTTACATATAATATCTTAAAAAACAAAGCAGAAAGTCAATCCCACACACCTCGAACCCCAAGCACACACACTTTACAAAACAGAAGAGTAACATGTTATCAAGAGGCAAAAGACTAAGAGAATTTTGTCTGTTGGTTTGTTAATTGGGAGGAGGGGTTGCCACACGTGGCTCACATTTTGGGTTGAGGAGGGCTCTCTTTTTTACCACTTTTGTGTTTGTCAAAGCTAAAAAAATCTTTTTTTTTTTCTTTTTTTTTCTGTAGGAAGTCAGAGTTTGGAGTCTCCGTACAGTTCCCATTTCCACGGAAGAGTTCCTTCTGAGCTCAGGCTCCAGGGCTGCCACTGTCGGCCAGGCAAGATCTCGGTCCTGGGAGAGAGAGAACAATCGTCAGGGGAGGGGGCCGGCCCCGCAGGCTTTGGGCACCACATGCAGGGATGAGGCAAGGGACCTGGGGGCCCATCCCAGCGTGTGGTGGGCTCTCAGAAGTGACAGCTCTGGATACTGGATGGACTGTGTATATGCTAAAGGGCTGAAGTGGAGCCCCCTTTCTGAGGGCACGGGGGCCTTCTAGGAACCCGGCCTCCCTCATCGGGGTGTGCAGAGCCTTCTGGAAACCCTTAGGCAGCATGAAAACACAATGTACAAAAGATGTGCCTCGGGCCCTGTTGCAGGCACTGGGAAGACCCCCATCGCGGAGCTCCCACACCTCACAACAAAGTAATTTCAGATCGTGAAAACCTGGGAAGTAAACAGAGGGTGTGAGAGTGAGCTCGGAGGGGGCTGGAGGGCGGCTCTTAAGCCAAGATCTGCAGGAGAGAAGCGGTAGAGAGGCCTGGAGGCTGGAATGAGCCTGGCATGTTGGAGGAACAGGACAGGGGCAAGGCGGCTGACGTCGTGAACAAGGAGGGACGCGGGAGGAGGTTTTGGGCGGCGGCAGGGCCTGATCATACAGACATGGGTGAGGGGTTTACATTTCTAAAATTTGGAAGGTAATGGCAAGTCAGTGAAGAGTTTTCTGGTGTAAAGACACAGACTTATGTTTTAAAAAAGACGACTCTGGCGCCCACTTGGAACAGAAGGCAAGAGCAGCCACAGGAGACCAGTCAGAAGGCTACTGCCCTCGCCCTGGAGAGAGGAAACGGGCCCAGCTGCGGACAGCAGGCGGGGAGCAGAGCAGATCCATGTGGGTTTACTTTGGAGATGGAATTGTCCCAGTGCTACTCAAAGGTGCTAGACTGCACACTGTTCACTACTGAAGACAAAAGGTTTGGCAACTTTATCACAATTTGATGATGTCTGCTGAATCTAATAATAAAAAATCTGGACTTGGGTTTTGCATGTCTTTTGCTAAGTTTCATTTTTCTGGGGATTCAATTTTCTGGACCAGGGGAAAACCAGCACATGTGGTTCTCACAGACAGGCTGAGAAGCCCAGGACCCTGGAGCGTGAGGGGCAGGGCAGGCTCAGGGCTGGGGCCTGGGCTTTTGGCCTGAGCATCTAGGTAGGGAGCCTTGGAGAAGGGGGTGCAGAGGGAGGAACTCGAGACACTGCTGTGGCAGGATCAAGTGGGATGCTTCCGCAGCATCTGGGGGAGAGCTCATGGAAGCAGAGGGCCCAGCAGGTCTGGAGCCCAGAGGAAGGGCTGGACTGGGGAGTAACACTTGGAAATCAGGTACGGATGGTGTTTAAAGCCAAGGGCACCAAGAAAGTCACTCAGAAAGTGACTGTGTAGAGAGAAGACCCAGATCCTGGCCTACTGTCACCGCCCGCTCTCACCTGCAGCCTCAGCGGCTGTGGCGCTGGAGTCCTGAGTGTCCTGGGGGGCACTGGGGGAGCTGGCCCCAGGGGCCCCCACATCCTCTGGAGGGCAGGGAGGTGACAGCGGTGCCCTGGCCGGGCAGCACGGAACCCGCTCTTCTTGCTGGGCTGCTCCCAGGCCCCTGTGGGGCCACAGGGCATCCGGACCTGGCAGCGTCCCACCCCAGGGGCCGAGGCCCCGGGTCCCTTGGCATTCGGAGGGCAAGCCCAAGTCACAGTCCACATCCTCCGGAATGATGGGGATGCGCTGGCTCAGGTCCCGGGCCCCGGGGTGGCAGCTGGGCGGGAGCTCCTGGGCCAGCGTGTACTGCACGCGAACCGAGCAGTCGTCGGTGTAGCAGCCGCCGCCCCCGCCCCCGCCCCCGCCCCCGCCATGGGCCACCTGCTTCTCTTCATAGAAGCAGCAGGGCAGGCCCTCGTACTTCACCCCATCTGTCCTGGGCAAATGGTCCGGGTGAAGGCCATAGCGGCCCTGGGAGCTCCCCGGCTGCGACTCCCCACCCTGGGGGCTGCAGCCCTCACAGGGCGGGGGGCCCAGGAACAAGAGGCCGCCCCCAGCCGCTCCCGCTCCGGGGTCTGGGGCGGGGGTCTGGGGCTCACAGCAGCAGGCACACGGCGGCCCCTCCCGGGCCCCCTTCCAGGTCCTCCTGAGGTCCGGGGCGGCCCCGGGAGAGGCCTCGAGCCCCCCTTCTGAGGTAGAGCTGTTGGGCCCCCGGGGCTCCAGGGAGGAGCTACTGCTGTAGTTCATCTCCAGGCTGCAGGTGGACAGCTGGTCCCCCGAGGGAGAGGCGGGCCCGGGCCAGGGCTCTCCCCGCCCCGCACCTGGGCGTCGGGCCGCAGCCCGGAGCTCCTCGGGGGGCGGGGAGCCCTCGAGGCGCACCACGGGCCCCCGGCCTGAGCCCCCCACGTCTCCGGTGCGACAGGGGCTGCGGCTGCGGTAGACGAAGGGGTCGTAGTCGCTGCTGAGAGAGCTGCGGAAGGTGGAACAGCTCCCGTACACACCCTGGTTGCTGACCTCCGTGCAGTCCACCACCGAGTCGCTGGAGGAGCAGCGGCACTGGCCCGAGCTGCCGCTGCTGCTGCTGCTGTCGCTACCCGGGCCGTCGGCCAGGTAGCCGCTGCACACCGAGCGGTGGCCGTGGTAGCAGCTGAAGCTGGACGCGCTGCCGCTCTCCAGGTGCGAGGCCGGGGCTGCGTGCACCGCGGGGGCGAAAAGCAGGCCCCCACCGCCCGGGGGGAAGGCCCGAGCCGGGCCCCCGGGGGCGAGGCCGGGAGGGGGCTGCCCCTCCTGCTCGGGGTAGCTGAGGCCCCGGAAGTAGTAGTGCTGGTACATGGTCTCGTACTGGGAGAAGCAAGCTGCCTTGGAGAAGCTGCGGCCGCCGAACTTGGGCCTGCGGAAGGGGGGCGCCGGCGAGTAGGGCCGGTGCTCCAGGCCGCAGCGGTGAGGGGCCAGGCTGTGGTCCAGGTGGAGGGGCGGGTAGCCGCGGATGTAGGCGGGGGTCTGCGGCGGGAAGAGGCCCTGCTCCCCGCGCCGGTCCACGGTCAGCAGCGTGACAGGGTTCCCGTGGGCGTCCATGCTTGTCCTCGTCGGGTAGGCGGGGATGGCGCTGGCCCTGTGTACGCGGCCGGGGTAGTGCACCGGCAAGATCACCCTCTGCTGCCGGCCGCGCGCCAGGCTGCCGGTCTCCAAGCACACGGCGCTCGGGTTTCCCTTTTGTTCTGGGGAGAGGCGGAGGAAACGCGGTCAGGGGGGCGAGCACGCTGGGGCCAAGGGCTCGAGGGGCGGATGCGGGCACAGACTGAGGCGGCCGGCGCCAAGGTGCCCAGTCTCACGACCATGGCCCATTCTAAGCTGCCACCAAACCCGGCCACGCGGGTAGAGGCCTCCTGCTTCTCCACTCGAAAGGTGGTCACTCCTGTCAGGGTCCATCTCCCACCTCCCAGCTGCTCTGCACGGCATAAGGCTCGAGAGAGCAACAGGGACACGGAGAGGAAAGGCATTTTCCCTCTTGGGAGAACAGCTACCTGGAGGGCACCCTGCCTTCCGGGCCCTCATCCACCACCACAGGGAGGCAGCGGCAGCATCACAACCCCGAGGTACCAGGCATAGCAAGCATCACCACTGTCATCCCGCTGAAGAGATTGTGGGCCCAGGGCCTGGAGAGGCCGGGTGCCTGGCCCAAGGTCAGGAAGCCAGTTCATGTCAAAGCCAGAACCCAAACTCAGGGTGATTCTTCAGAGGCCTCCAAACCCCAAGCCCCCACGCCTCCAAGTCCAGGCGGCAATGCTGCGGTGGTTTGCTCGCTCCCCAGCACGTGTCCTGCTCCTGCTGGGTACTCGGTAAAGACAGTGACACTCCAGCAACAACAGAGGCAGCGGAGAATTACCTATGATGTTGTGTCGACAGTGGGGGCAGGTGTGGTGCTGCAGCAGCCACGGGTCCACGCACTTCCTGTGAAAGCGGTGAGTACAGGGGATGACCCGCAGCTCCTGGGAGGGAGAGAGGACACACAGCCTGAAGGGAGGGCACAGGCAGAGGGCGGTGCTGTCTTCAGCCCTGCACGTGCTTCTTCCCGTGGAGCCTGGAGTGGACCAAGGAGCCCAGTTCACTGTGGCAGTGCCCAGAGGCTCCCCTCCCCATCTCTAGCTACAAGTGGGCTCTGTTCCCTGGAGTCAGGGCCCACACACGGGTTCTAGGGAGAAAGACACGGACCATCAGCCAGCTCCAACCACGGTGCTTGGTGTTGAGGGAGGAAGCAAGCTCCTTTCCTGTGAGAAGGGCACTCATACCCACGCCACACACACGGGACCGCCAGCGCTGTATGCTAGTGCAAATGGTGAGCCTGGGGGTATGGAAGGATGGCTAGATACACCCCAAAACCTTCTGCACTTCTGGGATGGTGGCTGGCTCCAGATACCCAAAATGCAGTGGGTAGAAAGGAAGATGCCCGGGACTCATGATTGACAGGTGGGGCAGCAAGGGGGCAAAGTTCTCCCGTCCTCCCCTTCACTGGACCCTCAGCACTCACCTGGGGGCACACAGTTAATAACAAAGCACCCGACGTGGAGAGGAGGTAATGGGGTTCTGAGGCAGGCAGAACCACCTCTAAAGTTCCTGAGCCCAAAGCACCCTCCAAACTTGCTAATTTTACTTTGATTTTCCATTCTCTGACCAGCTCAATGCAGTAACATTCAAACTAACACCTAAGGCTGTGCCTGACCGTGGCAAGAGTCCTACCTGGATTTTCTCGTGTAACCTTTGTGATCACCTGGAGTACAGGTCAGTCTCGGGCCCATGTCACAAGCATAGGCACAGAGAATAAAGTCACTTGCCCAAGATCACAAAGCTAGAACCCTCCTGGGCCCAGATGAGAACTCAGGCAGTCTGCAGGTAGAGACCATGTGAGACTATTCATCTGAAGGCCTCTGCAAAACCTCTTTTTTCATCCAACAGTCTACACAGCGGCGGGACACTTTCATCAAAGGGGCATCAAATGCCTGCAACTAATTCTGAAGTGGTTTGCTCCCCACTCCCCAAAATGTGTGTGTATATGCACGCCTCTATCCAGAAGGAGATGAAGCAAATGTGGCAAAATGTTAACAATGGGTGATTCTAGGTGAATGATGCAGCATTCATTGTCTGATTCTTGCAACTTTTCTGAAAGTTTGAAATTTTCAGAAAAAAGCTAGAACGAAAAAGGGGACATCACATCCCGTGTCTCTTTAAAAACGTAAATGTTCCATACAGCTTTGTAAGAGAGGTTTGTATCAAGTCAAGTGCCAGAGTTTTCAGAAGAGCAATTCTGAAATTAACTGTAAATGTTCTTAAAACTAGACGTTTTCTGGCCCATTATGTATTTCTGATCAACTTCCGAAATCACCTATGTTCAGCTTGGTCCCCTGGAGAGAGTGTCTGTGTGTGTGGCCACCCCCTTCCGGGGGGGAGGGGGCGGAATAACAGTTTGAAGGTCTCAGGACGTCCCTTGGAGACCTAGGCGGCTCGGCCCTTCCCCTTCCATTTGCGGGCCTGTCTACCTCATCCCCACCAGGACTGGCCCCGCCTCTGCCGTTACCTCTCCATCGATGTACTTCTCCAGGCAGATGGCACAGTCGGACGTGGAGCTGCTGCTGAGCGTGTCCAGGGCCCCGCAGCTCCCCTCCCGGCGCCCCTTGCTCTTGGAGTTGAACTTCCTGGTTTCCATCTTCTCCAGGGCCTGCACGGCCAGTCTGTTCATGGAATTCTGCACAGCAGAACGTGGTCCATGTTAGGGTCTGGGACATGTTAACAGCAGTAGTCACCCCTGGGGCCATGGTCGGCCAAACACTAGTCTCCATCAGGCCAGGACAGACTTCTGAGAAATCACTAAAGATTCAGAGGCCACAGCACAAGAGCACAGATCTTCTAGACTCCCAAGTGTCCACCACATCAGCCTAAGCAGCAGTACCAGCAGAGGTCTAGTCTAATTATTTGGCCAACTCTGCTCTGTGCTAAGGGTTCCTCCCTTCATTGGAGAATGTTCTGAGGGCAAATGAGACCATGCATGGGGGTGCCCAGCACTTGGCAAACCAGACCCGCTCGACAAACGTCAGCTGCTGCTCCGTCGGTGATGGCCACCCATCCTCGAGAGAACTCAGCGCCCAGGTCCACTGTCTCTCGCTGTGGACATCACACTGCTACACCTCTGAGAGTCTAGATTCCCGAGTATCCTCCCATTGCCCTCTACCCCCAAATCCTTCCTTCCTACAAGCACACAGTGGTGTGCCGGCTGGGGCACTAGGGCGGCTACTCTGTTTATTGAGAAACGCCTGGAGAGCTTGGTAGATGCAGAGTCGGATGAAGCAGGTCTGAGGTGGGGCCTGAGATTCTGCGTTTCTGCCAAAAGCTCCCAGGTGATGCTGATGCTGCTGGTCCCAAGATCATATTTGAGGAGCAGGGCTCTAGGGCTCCAGGTTGACATTTAAACATTTCTTTGGAAAAACCCCTGGCTGGAAACGGCCCCAGGGCTCGGCCTTTGTAGGACTGGCCCTTTCGGAACAGAGATGACACAGTGCTATAAGCTTTGCTCTGGTTTTTCTCCATCTTTGTTGGTTCTAGGCCACTGGGAACAGGCTGCAGGGCTCAGGACCAGGTTTGCACCGGCAAAGGGGCAGCAGGGATGAACACTTACAGGCTGCTCTGAGTTACCTGACTGCGTCGCTGCTTCAGCTTGATTTTGACAAGGAGGATGAGGCAGACCAAGGAGACCACGACGAAGAAGGCCAGGAAGATCCCCATATCAAAGTATTCCGTGGGTTGCTGGAACAGAACACAGACACAGTGAGTCACAGCTCTCTTCAGCCTGGGGATTGGCACACGGGCTGGGTCAGCCCTGGTCGGGAGAAGGATGGGGCCACCGGGCTGCATTTCCCCTCCTTTGCAGGGCACATGTGGGGTTCTGCTAACACACACACAGTGTGCTATCCAGGCCCAGGTAGTGCCCCGCAGTGTGGCCCGGGGAGGCCGCAGCGGTCTCAGCCAGGCCTCCTAACAGCCAAGAGAACTCTGTTCACAGAGCCTCGCTCCCTGCAGAATAGCGCAAAGTTCACCGTAACCGGCAGGAGCGGCCCTTCCAAATAAACACAAATATCACATTTATGGGACAAAGGAGTGAGTGTCATGTTTTGAGGGAACAGTGATTACTAACCATATAATTAATGGTTTACAACAACTCAGAAAATTGTATGCTGCTTCCACAAATATCAGCTTCCACTACAATGAGTCATATTTACCAAAGTGCTCTTTTTTCCTTTAAAAAGCAGCCAGCAAGTCAGTTCTTTTGCAAACTCCCTCTAGTTTTAGTTCTTACCTTTTCCTTATGGCACACTGCCTCCTAAAACCTTAAAGTTACCTCATCTGGGACGTGTTTAGCCAACAGGAATGGAGTTTTGCTAATTCAACGCTATGGGTATCCGGATATTTTGTGCAAAAGACCCATCCTCTATGTGAATATTCCAACATTCGTGAGGAGGAAATAAACCATCTGTGGGGCACCTGTCCCAGGTTCCTAGAATCTTCAGCCTGAGGTTGGGCAAAAGATGCCAGCAGTGTCCCTTTAATACACCTAAGAGAAGCCTAAAAAATGAAGCTATTCATTAACCACCTGGAAGTCGTGAGCCCCAATCCCTGTTGAAAGCTTACTTTTCCAGAATCAAATACAAGTTAGGGGGTTTCAGTAATGCATTTGCCCCATAGGAAGAAGGAAGCACAGGCCTTATCCTCTAGTCTAGGCCAGACAGAAGGAGGGAGATACAGGAAGCTGAGTGCGGGGTGTCCTTCCCTTCAGTGCTCCTCAGTTAGCCTTTCACAGGGAGATGGGACAGAAGAGAAAAAAGGACAGGAGGTTACCCAGAGGGGATGCCGGGTGGAAGAGACATTTGGTCACAAATCACCTATCTCTGGAAGGACTTTTCAAATCCCCTCTAGAGGAGCCGGGTGAAATTTCTCCCTGGCCTCCAGCCTTACGTCTGATCTAAACCTGCAGGAACCTGGGGCGCATCAGCATTGTAGACGGAAAGAAGGCAGGAGCAAAAGGCCAAAGCCCAAAGGGGATTAAGGCACAGGCGGCAGCAGGGAAGGTGGCGGCGTGGCCAGCGGAGGCTCACTCGAGGAGGGCGGTGCTGGATCCTTGCTCGAGCCACTTTCTGCTTGTTGACAATGTTCATCAGCTTGATGGCGTCTGCGCCCTTCACATAGACCACTGGCCTCTTGAGTGGGTCTTCTGACCCCTGGTTTAGCTAAGGAAGGAGAGGAGGTCCTGGTTAGAAGACGTAATTACTTCAAGAAGCAGGAGAGAGAAAGAAAGACTGGAGGAAAAGAACACGAAATACCCTTTTGGAAATCCTCAAACTCCTCAAGCATCATAGGCTTGGAGCTCCCAGAAGGACGAGGCTGAGGATGATGCCCCTTTTAGGATGGAGCGGGACCCCAGAAGGGTCTTTGAAAATGCCTCACCAACCCTCAACTTCTTGGCTCTTACCCCTCTTGATACACTTGCCTTGGAGTATGATGTGCAAACACGGATAACTAACGAGGGCAGACAAGCGCAAGGGCCCTGAGGATGAGGGTGACACGACCGTGAGAAGCCAGGCTAAGTAAAGGAGGTGCTTCTCTCAGGGACACTGCAGCACTGGCCTGGCCCGAGGAGCTTACCTGGTCGATAGCTTCTGGGTTTTCAGACACATCGAAGATGACTGCAGTGGCTCCCCGCTGCACGGCTCGCTTGGCCTGGCAGAGTGAAAAAGAGCAGGTTGGCACCCTGGTCCTTACCTTTCCGAAGCTGGCCTTGGAAATCAGACCTGTATTCGAATGCAGAATCTGACAGTCACCAATTTATGTGACTGGGTGAGTTACTAACTTTCCTAAGCCTCAACTTGCCCATCTGTTTAAAAAAAAGGGGGGTGGGGGTGGGCAATAGCACCTTGTACAGTTATCCTGGGAACCAAATGAGTTAGCAATGGTGAAAATAAATAGCTGGGTACTCAATTAACCTTTGTCTCCCTATCCAGCCTAAATCTTAAAATCAAACTACAAATCAACAACCTGCCCAGTCAGCATAAAGGTATTGGTTTCAGTATTTTCTGCTATGAACACAGGGCCGTTGGCAGCTAAAGCAAATGCCTTTGGTCCTTCTCTTGCGGTCCTGCTTCCTCCCCACATCATCCAGCACCGCAGTTAGAGGAACGTACTGAATATTTCCGAAGGAATCTCAAAACGGTCAATTTTAATAAGTGACATAAGCTAAAGACCTTTGGACATGCTGTCGGGGGAAAAGCTACGAGAAATAATTGTAAATGGGGATTTAGAGCAGTTGGCTGCCAAACCTGGCTGCACATCAAAAACCACTTGGGAAGTTTGTAAAGCAGATTTCCTGGCTCAAACCACAGAGACTGATTCAGCAGGGCTGGAGTAAGGCCCAGGAAACTGAGTTCTGAAGGTTTTCTGAGGGATTCTGATGATTCAACCACTTGGGGAACTACTGATCAGAGATGAGATTAGAACGTTTTAGGAACAAATGAGAAGGGGTGGGATTCTCTTTTGGAGGAAAGGATTCCTTTCCACCCCAGTGAACCTTCTAATTTCATGTCCAGCTAAGGGGACAACGGGTAGAAGCTGAGGAAGAACAAGACATAAGACATAATCCTTGCTTATAGGAACCTGAATCTCGTTAGGGAAGCGAGACACCTCTAACGGGTGGGGGGAGGGCTCAAAACAAAAACCAAACCCCCTATAAGATGGGCAAATGATGGCTAGTACTCAGAGGTCAAGAAAGTCTCTGTGAGCCAGAGTGCTTGAGAAAGAATAAAATCTGAATTCCTTCCGCACAGGAAAGCAACACTGAGCCTTAGACCAGAATGTGGCTAGAGCAATGGCTCCATCAGCCACCAGAGGGCGGTCTTACCTCACAGCTTCTACAACAAGACAGCTCCCTGTACTTGGTACTAAATAAGCAGGACGGTGGATTGTCAGGGATGCAGCAAAGTCCTCCGCAACTGAACAAGCTCAAACACCTGAGTGCTGTGCTGCAGAAGCTGTCCTTGTTCTGCTGGGGACCCTTTCCTGTTGAACTGAGATTCGATGTATTTAGTCTGCTCTGCCGCTTGCCCGTCCCACCCCGTTTCCCCGCCAGCACGCTGCATCAGGAGGGGCTCCTGGGCGCTGTCTCCATCTCTGCCAGACAAGCTGCCAGTGGTGGGCGAGTCAGAGTCTCTTTCAGCCCCAGCCTCAGTTTCCCCATCTGTAAAAGGAGGAGGGAGCCTGTGTCATGAGGACTAGGGTCCCTTCCAGTTCCCAGTCTTGGCCACTCAAGGAGGCAAGGGACTGTCCAGAGCGACGCAGAAAGAGCTGCAACAGCTGTCATTTGCCTCCAGCAAGAGAGGACATGATGGCCCAGTGAGAAAGTTCGGGGCCAGGTGGTGTCACTTTCCTCCATAAAGCTCTTTAGGGGCACAGACCCCTTTGCCTGAGGTCAACAGGCCCTCGGGGGCTCCAGAGTTAACTAACAGCAAGTGGGTGCCAGTCTCACGGGGTAGCCCAGCCGTGTTCACAAATTCAGGGACACAGAGGGCCCTGAGGGACAGCACCACAAACGAGGAAATAAACAGGACTTCTCGTTCCTTTATTTGGCTTTTGTTCCCTGCTTGAGCACATCAGACAGCACCTGAGGGGACTGTGCGTGCAGCTCCCTCTTGCTTGGGAGCTTCAATGGGGTGCATCTGGAGAGCCTGGAGGCCGCGGGACAAGAGGCTGCAGGCCCCGGGGCAGTGCAAGCCTCGGCTGCCGCCTGCTCCCGCCTCCAGCCCCCCTGGCTTCACGAGGAGGCAGAAGTCATGGGGATCTGGAGGCCAGGCATGACCCCCATGGGCCAGGCACGTTTTAAAAGACATTTTAAACAAAATCTAGGAGGGAGGACTCATCTCCAGGTTTCTCGAGTGAAAAGAGCAGGTCAAGAATAAGGTGCTTAATCCTGTTTATAGCTCAACTTTAGGCACAACCAGGTTAATGCACAGGGTCCAAAGTACTAATATTTTGAGAAAATGATAATTCTCACAGTTGGCTTACTTTAAAAGTTATGTTTAATGTAAGCTGCTGTTAAAGTAAGGTTGTATTTCCTGCACTCAGGACTGGACAGGAGGCAAGTCAGGATTACATCAGGAACTCGCCTGTCAGGAGCAAGGCTTGGGATTGAAAATAGGCCATGAAATGGCCATGAATATGGCCATTCCTCGCCATGAATGACACGTTGATCACACTATTCCCAAAACAAATGAAAACATAGAACACTACTTGGTCATACTTTCCCCCTTGCCCCACATTTTCAGTTTAAAAATTGATGAGGCATCCTTGAACATGTCTTCATATGTTAGATCTTTCACTGTTTTCTCCAGTCAAGCTTGGGCTGGAATATTATTTCAAAACCCTATCTTTATAAAGGCACACACCCAATGTCCAAATTTCTCAGAATAAGGCTGTTTCAACAAAAGGCTGAGAAAGATGCAGCCTGGTGCCTGTTGCTAGATGAAGGTCACTGGTCACTGGGCTTCAGTTGGAGAAGGCAGTTACCCTTGACCTGTGCACAGACCGGAATGGGAAGAAGAGCATGAGAAGGGTGTGAGCAGCAGAAAGCAGGTGGCATGTCCTGGCAAGGCCTCCCAGAAGCAGCTGAAGGCCTTGCCTACTGACCTCTGCTCGCCCTTCCCCTCACCCCACTCACACAGGTGTTCCCCACCCTTCATCACCGCTGCTGCTTCCATCAGGCCAGGACAGGTTGGCACCAGCCAGCAGGTGACCACAAGCCCTGCAGCAGAATGAGGAATAAAAGGTTGTCATGGGGGCTTCCCTGGTGGCGCAGCAGTTAAGAATCTGCCTGCCAATGCAGGGGACACGGGTTCGAGCCCTGGTCTGGGAAGATCCCACATGCCGCGGAGCAACCAGGCCCGTGAGCCACAACTACTGAGCCTGCACGTCTGGAGCCTGTGCTCCGCGACAAGAGAGGCCACGATAGTGAGAGGCCCGCGCACCGCGATGAAGAGTGGCCCCCGCTTGCCGCAACTAGAGAAAGCCCTCGCATAGAAACGAAGACCCAACACAGCCAAAAATAAATAAATAGAGATTAAAAAGTGAAATTCTAAAAAAAAAAAAAAAAAAAAGGTTCTCATGGTCTCTCATTTACCTTTCCAGGGCTGTGAGACCCGAGGCTAGACAGTTGTCACAGCCACTGAGACACGTAGCAAAAGCACAAACATCTGCAGACTTACATCTTGCAAAGTACAAAAGGTCAAGCTCTAGAAGACAGGATCTTACGTGGCTGGCACTTATCGCAATGCGAGACTCCTATGGTTATTCACTAAACGTTTATTCTAATTGAAAGCAAACCTGCCTGGACCGTACTCTTGGGTTACTGCTCCCTGAATGTGGATGTGGTTTTCCCCTAAGAAAGTGCTTCTATCAATACGTTTGAGTCTTGGGACTTCCCTGGCGGTCCAGTGGTTAAGACTCCACACTCTCAATGCAGGGGGCTTGTGAATTTCTGGACGCATGGGGGGCATTCTGATAAGAATAGTCCCATTACCACCTTGTGGGTGAGAAAACCTACAGCCTAGAGTCTGCTTGGGTTTCAATTAAATTCAGGAATTCCAATCAGGAATGGACCTGGTGCTCTCCCCGGTGCGTGCAGTTACACCCAGACTTGGTTCGGGGCTTGGTCCCACCCCATAGCTACTCCACAGAGCCCCTGGGAACAGATTCCATTTCCCCGTTTATCCGTTTCTTCGTCAAGCACTGGACGTGGCGTCCCCAGTGCCTAATCTTTATTGTAGGAAAACTTTCGATAGCATACAACCTTAATCGGAAATAACCCAAAAGATGGCCCCAAATCTCCTTTGTCCCAAACGCCTGACCAGAGGATAACCCAGGAAGCTGGACTGTTAGCACTGATATGGAGGCTTGTGTCTTCAACCTCTCACAGGAAGTTCTGACATATGGGGGCTTCAAGCAGACTTTTTTTTTTGCCTCTATTGAATATAATTTCCCATTCTGGTCTTTTTGTACTTATTGTAAGCTTCTAACAAGTCATTTAAATTTTTTTGTTAATATGTTTAAGGCTGTGATATATCCCTTCAGATACGCTACTCATATCTTTTTGATATTTGGGCTATTCCAGTTTTTTCTTTATTCTTGTAATTAATGCCACGTTGAATGAATCTTGGCTTACATTTCCAATTTTCTTAGGATGGAGGCCCAGGGCCAAAGAATATGAAGATTATTAAGAATCTTAATACAATCCACATAGGATTTTAATGCCCCTCCTTATAAACCCACTCAACTCTTAATTTATCTGCAGTAATGACAAGATAAGATGACACAGACAGTAAAAGACAAATCTGTCAACAGATTTAACTTCTGGATAAAGTGGCCCATTGGTGAGCTGGCTAGGAGGAGGCAGGCAGTCTCAGAGTAATTCTCTGCGTGATCCTTCACGTGCACAAAGATCTCCAGAGTGAACTATAATGAGTTGATCTTACCTAGCCTACTGATTCTTCAAGGTCAAGTTCATGTGCAAAGCCTGCCGCATAAGACCGGTAAGTGCTTCTCTTTAGTGAAAAGCAGCTCTTATCCCTCTCTTAGTTCTAATACCGGTCAAGATTCTCCTCTGCCACTTACCACTTTCTGGGATGCATTTTTCCCCGCAAGTGTGACCACCTTTTTAGTATTTTTGCTATTAATAAAAGTAATATGAGCTTGACATGAAAATTTTAAAATAATTGAGAAATTGAAAGCAAAAGATAATCTACCTATTACCTCCCTATATCCCAGCTTTATAATAGTGTGGTTTATATCTTTCCATTTTTTTTAAACTCATATATTAGCAGCAATAAAATGCTTATGTTTATATACACTCATATACCAAAATATACTTAAAAATAAATTGGATGTATATAATGTTCTCAACTCTGCCATTTTCCCCCTTAACTCAACCATTTACTCAACAATATTATATGCAGTGATGCAGAAAAATGTCCATTCTTCTTACCAGCTACATATATTCTTCCATTATATGGAGCTTAAGACTGTCCCTCTGACAGGCATTCAGGGGATTTCTTCATTTTCTCTATTATGAACAGTGCTGTATTTATCTTCTTGTACTAGCATTCTGGTGGAATCTATCCTTTAAATCGCTACAAGTGGCCCTGTGGAGTCGAATGGCACTAACATCTCACATGTAAATGTCTTGACTGGGTGCCAGGCTAACCTGCCCCAGGGTCTATGGAGCCAGGAGGTACATCTCTGACCCGTGTCTGTGCCCCGTAAAGCCTAACAGAGCAGACTGCCCTGGGCGCGGCCCATACTCCACAAATTAACATAGTAGGTGGCAGTAGAGTTTAATTCTATTTGAGGTGCCATTTATTACTTTATTTGTTCAACGGTAGTAATTAACCAGTTACTACGTGTGCCAGGCCTGGAGGATACACACAGTGAGCAGAATGGTGGCCGCGCGTCCTCACGGAGCGTCCATTCTGCCAGCAGTGCTGGCACAGGCCTCTCTGAAGAGGCTGGGGGAGTCATCAGGAAAGGTCCGAGCGTTTGGTCCTGAGGGCCAATGAGTAAGAAACTACCAACCAGGAGTCACTTATCCCACATCCCTGTAGTAGGTGTCAGGGGAGGAGAGACTGTCCCAGTCAGTGTCCTTTGAGAAATGCTGCGTGTGATAAGGCTCTTAGCTACCCGGCATCCCCAGGTTTTTTGACACAGGACCCTTTTTGCAGCAACTCCTGTCCACACCCTACCCTCCCTTCCATGGGAGAAATTTTGGGACCCAAGGCTCCGTGCACATGGCACGCTCACGTGACAGGAATCTCACCCCCTAACCACTCCCTGGCTCTAACTCACGTAAGAGGGTGAGGGATGGGCCACAGATCGACGTTTTGATCTGGAAAATGATTACTAAGGAATACACACACTGCAGTTTAAATGAGATGGTTCCTGGTATATTCAATTACAGTTGACCCTTGAACGACGTGGGGGTTAGGGTGCTAACCCTCTGCGCAGTTGAAGGAAAATCCATGTGTAACTCAGTCACCCTCCGTAATCTCGGTTCCTCTGTCTCCAAGGTCCTCCGTACCCGCAGTTCTGCATCCACAGATTCAACCAACTGGGATGTGTAGCACTGTAATATTTACTACCGAAAAGAAACCTGTGTATAAGTGGGCTGCATGGTTCAAACCTGTGTTGTTCAAGGGTCAACTGTATACAGTTCAATTTGACAACTACTTAAGAGGGCCAACTGTGTGCCAGGAGCCCCAAGAAAGATACAAGCCAGGACCTCCTAGAAGTGTCTGTCTCTACACACTTGCTGGTGTCCTGGGGGAAGAGATCTTGCTTAGCAAGGAGCAGGGTGAGGGCGCTGAGGTCTCTTCCTTTCTTACCCGAGAGAGTGTTCTCTTGCAGCTCTCCTCTGGCATACTGATACAGCAGTATGACCCAAGGTGGCAGAAACCATGATCATGGAGAATCCAAAATGGCACCAGAGTCCCAGGGCTTAGTTCCCACAACCTGGCATCAGCTTTCTGCTTCAGCAGGGTCCCCAAGCTCCTTCTGCCGCTGTTCCCGGGGCAGAGCTCACTGTTCTTGCTCAGGCTGACACAGGTGCATGGGCCTACCCTCCATGCAGTCCTCACATTCCTACAACCAGGGCTCCCTCCTTAGGGAGGTGCCCTGCTAGCGCCTCCCAGGGGGCCAAGCTAAACTACAACCCTTTGCCCTCACCCCTACACTCGACTGCTTACTAAGTTTTGCTGATTCCATCTTCCAAATCCATCCACTGTTTTTCCATCTCCACTGCTGCCACCCTGTACAGGACACCAGACTTCCCATGTGAGTCACAAAACACTCCCCCCTGGGGGTTCCTTAGTCCACCCCGCCTGCCCCTGGTAGGGTCTCCACGCAGCATAAGAGGGACTATTCTAGTCAATAAACCACAGATCTGACCTGCCCCACTCTCCCTGAACGACTCTGTGTCTGCTCTTAGAATAAGATGTGACTTTCCTGGCTTTTAGCAAACTCAATACTCCAGCCCCAGAGCCTGACTAGGAGGAGCCTCTATAGGTGAGCCTGCCCACCTGCTGGGGAAACACACTGCGTCTCCCCACAGCCCGCCTTACCTCCTCTAACTCTCACTGCCTTGGGTGTCACTCCCTCCGCACTGCCTGGCCTGCCGCCTGCCTCTGAGCCCCATGGGTGCAGCTCTTGTGACATCACACTGTAACTGTTTACTTAAAGTGCCTCCCTCACTAGAGGGCAGCCAAGGCCTCAGACTTCTTTCCTGCTCAATGCCCAGAATCCCACAAAGAGCCTGGCACAGGGTAAAAGACCAAGAAATGTCTGTTGCTTAACCTAAAAAGGATGAGCTTTTGCCCTTGGGGTTAGCATCAAACACCCTGGGCCTTGCTACTCCAAACACAGGCTGTAGCTCGCTCCAGGCCACCTGATCTCCTGTTTCTTTTGACTCTTGAATTGTGGAAGGTCCAATTCTCTACCATATCTTCTTGGAACTCAAGATTCTCCGCACTGCAGATGTTCAGGATTTGGTTTCTTATTAACCGCATGCATGTCTTCTGCTGTAGTGCTTGCTGATGGGTCTTTTATTGGTGGTTGGTTCTGATGTAGGAATTATTCTCCCTGGGCAACCTCGACCCCAGTCACTGAAAGTGGCTCTGCCTCGTGGTGGATCTTTATGGGGCCCCAGGCCTCTTGTGAACACATCTCCGATGTCAGAGCTCTCAGAAAACGAGCCTGTGCACTTGCAGAGTCTGCCCTTTCTACTCGAGGGAGGAATGCAAGCCTCCCTGAGAACTCTCACCAAAGGAAAGCTGACCAAACGATCAGCTTCGGGCATATCCACAGGGACAAACGGCAGGAGATGTGGATTTTCACAGTTTTCTCCCGATATCACTTAGGGGAACTTTGCTTTTCTTCAGCCTAAAAGACTGATGGAAAAAGATGGCCTGCACCACACAGGAGACAGTGTGTGGACACTGGCCTGCCCTCCCCACCTGCTGTGAAGATCCTGGGAACTGGCCGCAGATTCCAAACTCTAAACTCAGTGGTGGCCTCAGGTGGAGCAATGAGAGACTAAAAGCACAGGCTTGCGAGGCTCATCCACCTGAGGCCTGAGCTTCAAGCACGTCACTGCCAGGAACCCAGGGCCGGTAACAAGCCCTGCTTAGGCTGCCACTGCCACAGGGCCTGCTCCTGTGGCCAGGGAGGGGCAAGGGCCTGTCAACACGACAGAGACCCACCAGCCAGACCCAGAGACACCCCGCCTGACGGCCACCAGTCTCCCTTGGCTGCTCCCACCCCAGTGCAAACAAGCCAGAGCTCACCATGTCCCTTTATGCCCCTCCCTCTGGAGGCCACTAAGTGGATTTTAAAGCTGCCCTCCTCACTTTTTCCTTTCCTCCTCCCCCGTGTTCTTCACTGAGTAGTGACCACCCAGGCACCGGGCTCTTGAGCATTCTGGTCAGCTGCTGTGCCCTGAAGCATGAGTCACTGCACGACAGGGGACACTCTTGCCAGGCAAGGGGGCTTGCAAGGCCCGTCTCACCAAGAGCCCTGTTTTCCTACAGAAACCTTTCATTCCATAGGAAATGAGGTCACACACCAGCGCACATGGGTAACTGGTGAGAAAATCCTGGTGCCAAGAAGGGGGCGGGGCATCAGAAGAAGTGGCCAGAAAAAACCGACCCTAACACCTTAACTTGCACAAACCGTCAGGGGAATCACCTGCAGCTCTGGGGGAATCTGTAGGGGGTAGGCAGGAAGGGGGGCACATAGCTTAAAAAATAACCTGGTTTCTTTTACAGTATGTACAACAAACACGATCTTTGCAAACCAAACGTGCAGGGCATTTGGCTAGTTTACTGTCACGACTTGGAGCCCCTAACCCACTGCCTAAGGCAGACCAACACAAAACAGCCCCCGCGGAGTGGAGGTCCGGGTGCCGGGCAGCCAGGCGGGCTCACTTTCCGCGGCGGGAGGAGGCGGGTGGGGGGTGGAGGTGGGTGGCGCAGCCCGGCCCACTCCACCGGCTCCTGGCTCCGGGGCTTGGCTGCAGCCCGGCCTGACCTTCCAGGTTTCCCTGGCCGGAGATCAAAGCGCCAGAGCCACAAACACGGCTCAGAACTCCGAGGCCCCGCGGCCACCCCCGTCCCCGGTCCCTCCCCCTCGGCTTCCCCACACCCCCAGCCCCTCCCCCCACCCGGTGGGGCCACCTTCGGGGTGGGGGGTGGGGGCGGGGGCGGGCTCCCATCCGGCCTCCTCTGACCCTAGCTCGCCGGCCGGGCCCCTCCCACCCGGAGAAGGTACTCCTCGCCATAATTAAAGTCATTAAGCCTCCAAAGTCTGTCGGCTGCTGGTTCTGAGCTCCGGAATGAAGGTGATGCATTTTAAGTCCTAGTGAAGATTATGCTCATCTATTTAGGAGACATGTAGCAGCGAGAACTCAGCGGTTAAGTTAGTGGTTAAGGCTGCCTACGTTTAGCGTTATTTATTCTCAAAATATGTAGCAGCCCCACTTAATTTCTCCTAATTAAAGGAACCGGCAGAAGAGACTGGAGGCCGCGGCCGTGTCACGGCGCCATTACCAGGTTGGTGCCCTTCACAATCAGAAAATACTGGGTCTCAAACGGAAATGCGTTTCCCTAGATCTTAATCTTAAACATAGACATTTAGGCCAGTTCCAAGAAACACAATGATCCTCTTTGTTTTAACACCTGACAAGGAGCACCAAAACCCAGGAAGCTGTCCACACCCTCCGCTCCGTCGCCACTGCCGGGTCAGGGGGTGTTATGGAAAAACGTCGGCAGTTGGCTTGTTTTGTGAGATGTCTATGGCTGCAAGAGAAACTTCTGGAAGAACCTGTTAGCTGCTAGCTATCCCGGGTTGAGTTTCCAGAAGTCCCACTTCAGGCCAAATCTTACAAAGTCAGCAACTGGAAACTTCAAAAAGGACCACCCCCTTCTCTGCATATGGCAGCGAACACTTGTTTTATAAACAAGTGTTAATTAGGTGGCGGAATGGGGCTTAACAAGGAACAACAGTGCCTGCAAAGTCTGAAGACCCTACAGTCTCCCTTCCACCAGGAGAGTGGAGGCGGGGCTCTTGTTGAGGCTGAGCTGGGTGGACTTGCTTCTCAACTTTGGCCCACTGGGGAGGCAACTGGGCCCCGCCCACCCCTCGAGATGCCTATTTCATCTATGTGGAATGGAGCCCCACAGAAGTATTTTTCTCAAAGTTTCCCAGTTAGTTTTAAAATTCAGGTAGGGCTGAGTACCACTGAGCCCCAAACTGCACGAAGCCTCTGGGATGCCTGTCAGATGCACATTCCAGACCCTCTCCTGGTTCAGCTGGACTCGCGGAGGTCCAGAAGCTGCCTACCCAGCACCCCAGGCAAAACTTGTGATGAGGCAAAGGAACATGGAAGAGAATTCCTGAATCAGGTGGCAAACTGAAAAAACAAAACAAAACAAAAACCCAAGATATTTTGATTATATGACCTTCTTATTTTTATTAAGAGGAAAGGAATCTGGATGAAAGAATTTCTGCATGCCCGAAGCAGGCTTGCTCCTAACATTTCTGGGGCTTGGGACAAAGCTAAAAAACTATTAAATAAAATCTATGCTACTCTCTATCTTGACATATACACCGTCATAAAGACCTGAAAGGTCAGGTTCCAACCGAGATTTCTCTAACTCCTTGTCAGAATGTGTCAGTGTGGAGAAAGCTCACCCCTGGCCCACTGTGCATTTTGAGGGGGGCTTACACACATGCGAGTGGACACCCCAGCCTTGAGGCCAAGGTCTGTCCACCCTCCTTGGGAAGACGGGTGTGCTGCTAGGATAGTCTGCGCCCAGGAGGAGGGTCTTGGAGAAGAGGTCTGCAAGGTCCTGGAAGCCAGCACAGGGTCATCTTGGGGCAATGTGGGGATCCCGGAAATGATTTAGAAGGGGACTTCCTCTTGGACTCGTCACCAGGTGGCCAGAAGCTTTAGAAGCAGGGGCTCCCTTGCCTGGTCTTGGGACATTACTGCTCCAAAGCATCAGACTCCAAGTGGGAAAAGTAAGGAAAGTACTTATTATGTACGGGGCAAGGCAATGAGCGCTTTCAAATAGCACTAAATCTGCACAGCATCTGCAGGCAAGGTGGGGCTGATTCCCATTTTACAGCTGGAGGCTCAGAAGTTACATCACACAGCCATGGAGTAGTAGAGAGCTGACAATTTGACATCAGCCTCTCTCCATAATCCCAGGCTACAGAAATACTCATGTTATCCTAGGGGCTTCCAAAAATCAAGCATGATGGAGGTATGTGCACAAGTATAAACATGAATGCTGAAACTCAGGTAGTCCATTAACAGCTTATGTAAGTATTGTATTTCCTAACCCCACAAGGAAATTCCAGGTATCTCTTATCCTAACCCATCTGGACTCCCTCCATCTTTTTTCTGGGGCGTTGGGGGGGGGGCATGCCACACAGCATGTGGGATCTTTGTTCTCCAACCAGGGATCGAACCCATGCCCCCTGCATTGGAAACACAGAGTCTTAACCACTGGACCTCCAGGGAAGTCCCACGGACTCCATCTTTAAAACTCCCTTTACAAATGTCATGCAGCTCATATAGTCAACATAAGGAGGGACGGCAGGGTGGAAAGTTCTACTTTTGTACAAGGTTAGCTGCTTTGAAAGCTCATGTCTGTTTCATCAGAGGCTCTTTCATTCACAGGAGTTATATCCATTGCTCTTTAGCCAATGCAAGTTCACAAACAGTACAACCTTCACCCTGTATACTTCTTAAGGATCTACGAAGCTTGTTTCAATATGGTCCTCGGCATACCCTATTGTATTGATTCCTTGTATCTGTGACTTGTATTAGAATTTAAGAATGATATAGTTTCATTATCTCAACTTCACACCAAAATCATTTATAACAGCAACAGAACCAAATCTCTCCCCACACTTACCTTGGGCAGTGTTACCAGCTGGGTCCCCCTCAGCCTAGCTATTCTTATCTGGCCCCCAACCACAGTGGCCCTGAGGAAGAACACAGCCTGAAGGTGACTTGTGAATGGGCGGGCCAACCCAGGTTCTTTTTAGCACTGCCATGGGGGAAGGGCAGGGGGTGGAGCTGTCACCTCACACTGCTTGCGTCAAAATTCGGGCTCATCTCCCCAGCTCTGGCTGTGAGTAGACGTGACGACCTTTCTCAGCTCCCATTTGTTCACCTGCACAATGGGGATAATGCTAACAGGCAAGATGAGAAGATGCCTGGCACACGGTAAGCACTTTGGCCGGATCTCCATCTCGACACAGCACATACACTATGAGTGTTTCCTTGGGGCACCTGGCCCTCCCCTTGACCATCTGCATACAGGGTTCCTCTCCTCTCCAGGAAGGAGAGCTGAGGCACCCTGTCTGAACCCTCCTGCAGGTCCAGTTCCCACACAGAGTGGCAGGCACTTGGGACTCACGGTGACTGTACCTTCGGAAGGTTCTGGAAGTCGACCTGAGTGTACTGCACACCATATACACACAGGAACCTCACAGTTTAGGCACCAAAACCGGCAGAAGGTGGTCAGTGGCTGTCAGAGTGGCACATCGGAATGTTCTGGGGAGCTTTTTAACAATACAGGGGCAGGGACTTCCCTGGTGGTCCAGTGGCTAAGACTCCGTGCTCCCAATGCAGGGGGCCCAGGTTCGATCCCTGCTCAGGGAACTAAGATCCCACATGCTGCAACTAAGACCCGAGGCAGCCAAATAAATAAATAAATATTAAAAACAGGGACAGACCCCTCCCTGGAGACTGGGGGGCACTGGGTTAGAAGTGGACCCGGCCTCTGTAGGCCTGAAAGCTCCCCGGCTTGATCCTTGGGCACAGCCAAGATAGGGACCCACCAGACAAAGACCTTAAGGAGGTCAGAGGACAGGGTGGTGGGAGTGTGCTTCTCAAGCCCAGCTCACCCATCCCTTGTTCCTCCCCTCCTGGAACTGCCAGATTCCTTTCTCAGTTAGACTATTTGGTTTCTAGAAACCCACTTAGGCTACTGTAACTCAGACTTAAGGAAAGCTCTCAGAAAAATGTGCTTCAAGGCAATAAGCAGTTGAGCTTCTTGGCATGTCTGGCTGTGGGAATGATACACCTCCCCCACCCCCACAACCCCAAGCAGAAGCCTGGGGCTCTCATAGTCAAAGGTCTGGGGGTGGGCAGCCACTATCCCAGGCATCCTCTGGTCACCAGGCCCCCAGCAGGCAGGGTACCTGGAACCCAGCAGGCAGCAAATGCCACGGGGCACAGATGCTGGGGGGAGGTGCTATGGCATAAGAGCAACTATCTATCCCTTACAGGGCAGGCTTTGGGGTTCACAGCTTAGGACCTCCCTGAGTCCAGGGCCCTCCACCCCCTGACTGGACAGAGCAATAGAATGTAAGTTCCAAAAGAGTCTTCTGTGATAATAGGATGATGAAAATTCAGAAAGACAAGAATTTCAAGAACGCCATTTTCAAGTTTAAGTCCCATTTTTCTTCACAAAACACATGCTTTTTTTAAAAAAAAATTTATTTATTTAATTAATTTATTTATCTATTTTTGGCTGCGTTGGGTCTTTGTTGCTGCGCGTGGGCTTTCTCTAGTTACAGCAAACCGGGGCTTCTCTTCGTTGCGGTGCGCGGGCTTCTCATTGCCGTGGCTTCTCTTGTTGCGGAGCACGGGCTCCAGGCACGTGGGCTTCAGTAGTTGTGGCACACAGGCTCAGTAGTTGTGGCTCGTGGGCTCTAGAGTGCAGGCTCAGTAGTTGTGGTGCATGGGCTTAGTTGCTCCGTGGCATGTGGGATCTTTGCAGACCAGGGCTCGAACCCGTGTGCCCTGCATTGGCAGGTGGATTCTTAACCACTGCGCCACCAGGGAAGTCCCTGAAACACATGCTTTCCTGAATGAAGTCTCCAAACACACACTGAGCTGAGTTTACCAAGTCACAGAACTTGGATGCCAACTGCCCACCTAACCTCCACTTCCCTGCAAAAAGTCATGACTGCTTTGCCGTTAGGAGTGATTCTGGTGACGGGACTATGCGTGTGGAGGGGGGATACAGGCTGCAGCAGCTCAGATGTTTTAGGCTATAAAACATAATGTGAGTTAAACCCAGAAAGGCCATATTTTAGTGTCTAATTCAAAGAACAAGCCTTAGGATCCCATTTCTATAGGCCAACAAGCTGAAGGCCACATTGAAAGTACACTCTTATTTTTTTCCGAATGCATTCCAGGCCTGGCGCTCAATAAACAGTCACAACAATGGTGGTGATGACGGAAGGGGAAGGAGAAAAGCTGAATAGACACCAAACAGGCCTTCCTCAGGCCGAGAAAGGACCTGAGCTGGAGGAAAAAGATGCTCTCGGGCATCCCTGCCCAGTGTCAGGCAATGGTACTTCCTGCTCCTGGGTTCACAGTCCCATCCTGCCCCACCACCTGGGCTGCAAAGCAGTCGGGAATGAGAGCTCGCCTGTGCAGAGCTTGCAATCTCCTGACTTAGAGAGAGGGAGCTGGACCAACAAGGGAAACAAATGGATCAAGAGCCCAACTGTGTGGGACCACCCTGAGGGAGGCTCCAAACAGGTCTGGAACAGATGAGCTTGGATGGGGGTGGTGTGTGCTATGGGCTGGCGTGGTCGGGAAGGGCTTCATGGAGACCAAGCTGCCCGGATGAAGAGGAAGGGAAGGCTGGCCAGGAGCTGGACACACAAGGCGCTGGCTGAGGCCACAGACCCTGCAAACACATCAAGTCCCACGAAGGGAAGAGGCGGTGCTCGGTTGCATGGTGATTACGCATTACAGTCCACTCCCAAGGCCATCATATAAACACTGAATACTGCTTACTGACTCTTTTTCTCTCAGTAGCAGGCAGCACACCCACAGGTTAGTTTGTGACACAGTGTCCAAGTAGCCCCTATAGTTTACTGACATTTTTGGATCACTAACTGAAATTTTATTTTCTCTGGAAAAGGGTTCTCTGACCCCTACACAAGCTCAGTCTGCTCACTACGTGCTTACAGGGAAACGTGTAATTCTAAGTGACCGTCTTCCCCAGGAGTTAATTTAACACCTATTTCTTGAACGCCTACCATGATGGTACAATCGTATGCTGAACAGGCTCAGTCCTAGATTTAGTCCCTCTTAACTTGGAGCTCCAGTAGTCACACTAGGGGCCCTACGTGCACAGCAAGAAATACTTCCTTGAATGAAGGGAAGGCGGGGGTGGCAGGGGGGGAAGAAAGGTGCCTGCTGACAGGGCTCACGTGTCTCCCCTTTACATCAGAACTCAACTCATCATCCTGTGCACGGAACCCTCACTCCGCAAATATTAAAACATCTCTCTTATCCAACAACAAATATACGGGCAATTATTGCTTCAAGAAGGCAGATTAATTTTAAAGTACAGTTTGATAGCCTTTAACTGTGCCGAAAATTGAAAAAACCAGTTAATAACTTTGAAAGTCATTATAATGAAACAGACTAAAGGGACTATGAACCACAGAAAGGTGGAGTTGGGCTGGATCACTTCCTTCGGTCAATAATAGGTCGATGACTGTGTCATTAAGAAAAGGACTTCTTGCAAAGGAACAGCTTAATCCCAGGAAAAGGAAAGAGTAAGAAGGTTACATTAAGGGAATCAGGGATAATCTCTATCAATTACCCAGAGCCTTTCCTGTTGGGGAAGTCTCAAAAGAAGAACAGGAAAAGAGCTGGGTCATGATCCAGGTGCTTACGCTTTGTTTCACGATCTAGGAGCTTGGCAGTCTGGTTTGTGATAAGTGGAGAGAGCTGAAACTAGAAAGTGCCATGGGACTCCCCCCCGCAAACAAGCAGACAATTGTAGAATATGCCAAGGTTGGTTCAAGAGGCACCCAACCATCAGGCAGGCGGGGGGGGGGGGAGGGCTGGCTGGCATCATTTTGAGGCTAAACAAGTCAAATTGTGTACCCTGCAGGAGGCTGGACATTTGGAAGGACCAGTGAGCCAAATCCAGAGGAGAGACTGAGCCTGCTTTCCCCAGCCCCGGGCACCAGCATGGCCCAGCTGAAGAGTCACTGCAGTCCTCATGCAGAGGGACAAAGGGGGCCTCTTAGGCAACAATGACCTTGACTATGGTCCATCGGAATCGATTAAGTGCCTCTCAGTCCTGGAATGGGATTAAAGAGCACCTAGTCCCACGTCCCAGATTTGCAAAGGATGCGGTGACTTCCCGAGGTCAGAGCCGCTGGCAGCAGGGGAGGGTGTTCAACTCAGAGCTGACTGCATCCTGTCAGCCCTGCCCCCCAACTTCTTTATAGTCCCGTACGTTTTGTCATGTCTGAGTTTTCCCTTTTGGAGAAAATCAAAACTTAGGGAAATCCAATGTTAGTTTTCCAAAAATAACTGAAAGATATATTTAACCAGCACCTATTAGTAAGAATATAAGTATTTTGCATATTATTTTAAGCAATCGTTTACTAGAACATTCCTGTACTAAGAGGTCTGAAACCAAGCATTTAAGGAAAGAGTTTATTAAAAACTGATTTGTGAAAGGAAGAAGGTTGACTGTAATGAACTTGCTAGCAGACAAGTGTATGTTAGCCTTAAAAGGGGATGGAGTCTTGAAAAGAAGTATAAATGAAAATAATTTCAAATATACCAATTGAGTTCACTATAAAAAAAATAAATCCTAAAGTGAGTACTTTTGAAACAATACAGAAGTCCCCTAATTTCTGCCCATATACTGAGTTTGCTTTTACTGGGCATTTGCATAGCTCAGGTGTATAAATAAAAGAGAGTTGACTGAAGCCCAAGCTTTTCACTGAGCACCCAGCTCCTCCTATTCTGCTGGTCACACCACCATAAAGCCCAAAGTCCCACTGTCATGAGAGCATGAAGATGTGCTACATTCAGATACGATGCTGGGCAGGGACCAACCAAGACTCACAAGTACTGGGTTCCCCAAGCCCCACAGCCCGACTTCAGTTTTAGCCCCGAGAGAAAGGGTGCCCAGGATCAGGGTCTGACAGTCAAGAGGAGGTTAGGTTTGGGGGTCACGTTAACAGCTAACAGATGAAGTTATAGATTAACTCATCACTGGCATTAGTTGGTTAATGTACAATTTTGTAGGTAACTTCAATAGTCCTGGGTCAAGTTCAGTTAAAAAAAGCAGTGTTCCCTTTTCTCGTTTAAAATTTAAAAAGGAATAAAAAGGAATAAACTGCTGATACAATCAACATGGATGAATCTCACAGTAATTATGCTGAGTGAAAGAAGTCGGATTAAAGAGTACATATTGTATGATTTCATTCATATAAAGTCAAACTAATCTAGAGAGAAGAAAGCAGATAACGGTTGTGTGGGGATTGGCAAGGGACAGAGAGAGAAGGGGGAGGAAGGGCTTCAAAGAGGCATGAGGGAACTTTTTGGAGCGATGGGAAGTTCATTATTTTGATGGTGGTCATGGTTTCATGGACGTGTGTGTGTGTGTGTGTGTAGGTCAAGACTTATCAAATTGTACACTTTAAATACATACTGTTTATTATGTCTACTGTACTTCAATAAAGAACTTTAAAAAATTAGGGGTGGGGGCAGAATGTACAAACATTCTTTTCCCATTATTGCTCTTATTGCTTAAAAGCAAAATTTTTATGACACAAATAGCTTTCATCATGTGAATGCTGTTAATTCTAGTTAATATAGGAAAATTCTAAAGCTGGTTTTAAAAATTATCCAGACTGAGCAAGGTAAGACCTCCTTCTGATATGTAAAAGTGTCCCAGCATCCTAAAACAAATCCACTCTCAATGAATCTGGGTGAATGGTAAAGCTGGACCAGCAGTAGGGAGCCCACAGGGGCTCCCAGGTCACGCAGGAGACATCAACGTGAGGATGGCCAGGACTGGAAGGGGCAGCGAGGGGGGCGCGTGTCCCTGTGCACTTGCTCCTGCTGCCCGTAGTCCTGGGAGCCCAGTGGCCTGAGGGATTTTACAAAATTCCCGATTCTATTACTTCCTAAATAGGTGCCCATTGTTGAGTCACTTCTGATCCTCAGGCGCCTCATCTGTAGAAATGGGCCAGTGACAGGACTCCGTAAGGTTGTTCAAGGGATCAGACAGTTCATGGGCGTAAAGTGCTTGCCACGGTTTGGGCACACTGAAGGCACCAATTAATGGCAGCTATGACCTAGTCTTAAATGAGTCACGGCGCTAAGAAGTGTTGATTGCTGCAAATTGGACAATGCTGCTTTGAGAGAAAGGAACTTGGGTTTGAGTTTTCAACGAGGTATATCAATGTCTTTAGTAATCGCTTTAGCTTGCTCTCATGAATACGAGTGGCATTGTTTTCCCCTGCACCACCTTCAGTTTTCATTTGGAGCAGAACTGAAACAATCTCCACAATTAGATGAGTCTTCAGAATTTAAATTGCTCCACTGTGATCTTCAATCCTTCCTGGCTCAGTTGAGAATTACACGATTGACCCAAAGCATCAAATAGCTCCTTTGGCCAACTGTTACGAGAAATTCACACCTGTCAGGGTAGATGGGGAAAAAATGGCCACAATACTTTGTGGCTCCTCCCATCAAGAGGTGGAGTTTATTTCTACAGCCCTTGAACTTGAGCTTGGTCATGTTACTTGCTTTGGCCAGTGGTTCATTAGCACATATGATGCTTGCAGAGGCTTGGTAAGTGCCTGTGCACTGGGCTTGCCCTCTTCTGCTGCTGGGAACCCTGAGACGACCACATGAAGAAGCCTGGGCCAGCCTCCTGGATGATGAGAGCACGGACTGAGAAGGTACCACTGTTCTGAGCGAGGCCCCAAAGAACCGCCAGCAGACCACAGGGATCAGCCAAGCTGGCCCAGACCAAAACTGCTCAGCTGACCCATAGAATCATGAACAAATGAGAACAACTGCTGTTTTTTAAGATACTAGGTTTCAGGGTAGTTTGTTATGCAGCAAAAACTAATGGATACACATGTGTTAACTGAATGCACAACAAGGTCATGCTCCCTTGCCTGGGTTGTCCTCTGTGCTGGTCCACAACCCTGTGAACACTGCTCTGTGCTCACGGGCTGGCCTCTCTCCTCTCTCACACGTTCAGGTTCCCCTTGATGACTCTTACGTGGTCCCACTCACTGCCTGCTTGCCTCTGGAAATTTCCAAACACTAATCTCCTCTTGACATACCGCTCTCCTCAACTCCTCCTCAATCTCTTTTATTGGCTTTCCCCTCCATCATCCCTTATTCCAAGTTTTCCTTGGAATCCTGTGCTGGCCCCTTTTCTCTTCCTGGTCTATATTTTCTTCCTGGACAAGCTCATTCAGACCCTTGGTTTGAAAACACACTCCCCCCCTAATGACTTCCCAACCTCCAGCCCCCACCCCTTTCTTAGATTCCAGGGCTCCTATTCAATACAGCCAAAATCAGCCACCAATTTTCTCTCAAACCTACATTACTTGTCTCAGATTAATGGAACCACCATCACGTGAATCCAGAAACCCTCTCCCGCTGTCTGCCTCCAAAGCACTGTGTGCTCCTGACATATGGTGGCCCCAATTCTGAAAAATTAAGACACACAAACACCTTCTTGCTTAGGCTATTCCTTTTCCCTGAATGGCTCTCCTGGATCCTTCTCTACCTCTCAAAGCCCTCCTCACGCTCAAGGACCTACCCAAAAGCCTCCTTTCTCTGCAAAGTCTTGCCCATTTTTTCCAGAACCATCTCTATACCACTGTAGCCTCCGTGTGAGCCCCTCTTATGAACCTTTACTTCACTCACCCTTGTTGATGGAATGTAAGCTTCCTGTTTTCATGTCATATAGGCCTAGCACAGTCATATGTCCTGTCCCCAGCATGCCTGGGACAGCCGTGATTTACACTTGTCTTCCCACCATAATGAATAGTGACAGCATCCCCTTCCATTCTCAAAAGTGTTCTAGCATGGATGACAAATGACGTGGTCGCCCTACATTGGTCTTATAGTGCTTGACACAAATCAGAGGCATAAAAGAATTTGGCAAGTCCAACCCATCTTGGATTCTTCTTCATACTCACTGTTTGACCATCAGAAAATATTGGTCTGTGTTCACACTTGATTCACTAAACCTTGTGCAGACAACCTTGATGGTATTTCCCTGGCAGTTTAAAAATCACGCAATGGAGATCACAAACTCAGCTGCCCACAGGGCCAGGTAGAAGGCTGACGGCAGCACATATGCTGCCACGGTGAGAGGAAAGCAGCCGAGTGGTGGGGACAGTGGCAGACTGGTCGGGGCACGTCCGTCTGATGGGGGCAGGGGCCATGCAGCTCAGGTGATCCTGATCAGCAGGGATGGGGCATCAGCATTGCCGGACCTTCTCATTTTTCAAGAGAAGGTAGAAATGCAGGTTTTTATATTAAAATCTTCCAACTGAAGTGTTGAAACCTAATTTATACTTAAAACACTGTGCAGGTGCACCTTGAGTGGCCAGTGCCTTACATCTTTGGCCTTCAACAAACCCTCAGATTTCTGCCTGGAAAACGCCCCACTTCGGGAATGGAAATAAACGAGCAGGCTCCTGAGCTGGGCCGAGTCCGTCTCTGCCACTCACCAGCTCTGCCCCCAAAGACCATTTGTGGGGGCAGAGCACCGCTGTCTCAGTTTATCTAGAATACAGGGACCAGACCACCTTTCTCTCTAGGCAAGCGTTACGTTTCTCTCCCATTTCAAGTCTCCTGGATGAAAATGAGTGGCAGAGGTGGCTTTGTGCACTGCTGTGCACACTCCCGAGGACATGGGGGAGCCTCACCCAGAAGGGGAGGGATGTTTCTCCAGCTGAAGTCACGTTTCTGTGAGGTACAGCAGCCCCCCACTGCTCCCAGCCCACCCCAACATAAGCCAGCTCTCTCTCAGCCGGGGCAAGTACTTTAAATCAGAATATGAAAAGTCTTATTTGAAACTCCTTGGTTAATCAGTAATCACTTAAATACTAAGAGGTCACTCACGTATTAAGGAACAAATACACTTCTGTTTCCACTGCCTCTAACAGGTAATTTGCAAAAATCCCTAAATTCAAGCTTTATCTCAAGTCTCATTAAATTAACCCTTAAGTTCCTTAAATTAACCTTCATTGAACAAGTGAAAGGATGGCCTCATTCAGGCTTTTCCTACTATAATTATTCAGTGTTAGCAAGACTTTACTTAGTAGAACAAACAAAGGAAGTGGGTTCTAGTATAACCTTTTATTTGCTAGAGCTCCCACCCCTTGCCCTGGCAAAGCCTTGCTTCCCATTCACTTTTTTCTAAAGAGAAAGTTCTCTAGCTCATTGCAACCTGTCTCCACACTTGCGTCTTCCGTAGGTGGTCAGGCACCGCTTCACCTTCCCAAATGCACTGATCGCGGGCTGAGAGGGCGCTTGGGTGGTCTGGTCTCTAGATTCTGAAGCAAAGGCAAGGTCAACGCACCGGGAAGCTCTGCATGAACTGTCACCGCGGCCTTTGCCAGGACCACAGACACAGGGATGATCAGCTGACCTCTTGCAACATTATTTAATTCAGAATAGAAGATACAAGTCTCATCAGCCAAGCCAGTCTGCATGTTAATCAGTTTTGGGTTGTTTTTTTTCCCCTTTCCTTCCTTCCCTTCTTAAAGCCACTGGGAGAGGGCAATAAGTCTGGAAGGAAGGATGTTAACTTGAAGCAATACACCAAAACCGGACTAAGTTTCAATTAAACTTTGGGTGTCTTAGGCTACAACTTAGCATTAAAAAAAAAACCCACACGGTAAGTTTTTGGCAATTATTAGAATAAAGATTTTGCATATAGTACATCCTTTTACATCACATAGCACATTATATAACTTTTAGAGGGTTTGAAAGCAGTTGTCACCAAATAGTCAAGTAGATAATATTTAACAAGATACCTAAAATAAGCCGTTAACTTTCTGCAAGACTTGAGTGCTCTTGTTTTATTACTTGGCAGATAGGACATATATGGTAGCGAAGTGCCATTTGATGGTTAGAAAGTGACAGGAATCACAGGAATCAAGAGCTCACACCTCACGCGGCAGATGTGCTGAAGAGCAGGTGCCGGAGCGGGTAGGTGCGGAGGCAGGCACACTGTGTCGTGGTGAGGGGTGTGGGAATGTTTCCCTCTTTTTATCCAGGAACCTTGAACCTGGGCTCTCAGCTCAAGGCAGCCTATGTGGAGAGACATACCACTCACCCTCCCACCCCTGTTTATTGGTCTTGCGATGCACGTCACAGGCTGCACTCAGCCTGTTGTGTGTGTGTGTACTTGCTGGTGTCCTCTGCATCCCCCCACTGCCTGTGAGCCCCCTGTGGGCAGGGGACTTGTCTATCTGAGTCACCACTGTATCAGCAGCGTTTAGCAGAAGACCTAGGATATAGGAGGTACTTAATAAACAGAGGAATGAAATCTAAAGATGCAGTCAGTTCTTCTACATTGAGCTACAAAAGGGAGCCGCTTAGAGTCAAGCTCGTTGCATCCTTTCACCACTGCTGGGAGCCTCGGGTGTCTTTGCTTCTGGTCACATGAGGGGGTTGCAGTAAAATGGTCCACAAGCTTTTGTCCCCACCCTGGCTTCTGTGCAGTGCGCTGCTGAGCTGCCCTGGCTCAGGGATCCCACAGACATGAGAAATCACAGCACCCAAGCCTGCCCGACAGCTCAAGCAGCCCACGGGGCTACTGCTCCTGGGGGAAAGGGCTGAGGGCATGTAGGGCATTAACAAATGACTTCAGATGACTGAGTGACACCAAAGATGCCACTACTATTAAACTGCCTTGTTAAAAAAACAAACAAACAAACAAAAAAAAACAATTAAAAAAAGTGGCGGGGACGGGGGAGCACAAAGCAAGAAAAACAACAGTGGTAATTCGAGTGACATTTCTCAGCTCTTCCTAGGGGCAAGATTTGAGCGAGGATCCTCACTGTTGTTTCAGCCCTCGCACGTCTGTGTGACTTTCTGGCAACATGGAAATAACCAGGGCAAGAGGAAAAATACAGGGAAAGATATTTAGGGAACAATATTAAGACTATGCAGACTTTTGCACTGTTTTGTTCTGTTTTTTTCTCTTCTGAGCATGGAGATATTTTAACATTATTAACAATGCTAGGCTGTTCTGGGAAAGACCACCACCAATATTCTGTGACGCCTGTGGTTGCTTACGTTACAGAACAGTACCCACTCCAACCCAGACCCACCCCACCCAGTTCCTCATGCTAATGGAGTGAAGCATCATTGCCGTAAATCCACTATTGTTCAGTTTTCTCCGTGTCCTAGCTACACCGGCAATTGAAAATCTGTGATAGAATTCGGTTCCTGACACGTGAGTCCCTTCCCAAGCCCACTGTCATCACAAGTTTAGCAGGCAACGGTTTAAGCTGTTCATTAGGTACAAGTTGACATGCAAATGATCATATACCCTCCTTTCGGTCTGATACAGCTTTAAATTAGCTGTGAGTGTGTAACATGGCCAAGATGTTCTATAACAACAAGGGTCAAGTTGCTACCACATTCTGTCACCTAAGCACCACACTCCCCAAAGAGCGACAGGATAAATCGAGGCCATGGTGGGAAGGTTTTCTTTTGTCTTATCTCTTTAAAAGGATCAACGTGGCCTCTAAAAACTTAGTTGTCTTTTTATTTCTGGATCTACCCGTCTCCCAATGACTTTAAGTAGTTTCTACAAGCCCCAATGAAAACTGAAGCACGAATGCGAGGTTGGAACAGGGCCAGTTGCTGGCACTGACAGGATACTCTCCACCGGCATCATCTTGCCAGGCAGCGGACGAGCTACAGCGGCCTAACCACAGGCATGGCGCGGGAAGACAGACGTCCTGGGGTTCCCTGAAACCTCACTTCAGACAGTCTGAGCAAGCTGAGGGCTTGTGGGAAACAGACGCAGCGGACACGTCCCTCTGGCACATGACAACCAGGAATGGGTGGCAGTGCTGGGCTCCTCCCCCGTGGGGGGCGTGGACTGTCGATCAGGAATCTGTCTGTCTGTCCTGTTACACATGCACAAGTGGAAGAAGAACTGCCGTCTGTAGGCTCAGCTTCTAATTCAAAGGACAGAACTAACGGGCAAAGAGGAGCTTGGGTGGCCTAGAAAGAGCAAGTCTGAAGTTACCTCAGGACCTGGACAGAGCCAGGAGGTGGCTGTGGGTAAGTCTCCTCCCCAAGACTCAGTGTATTCATCTTAAAGGCGGGTATCAACTGGCTCCCGGAGCTGTGAACACCAGAGGACACTCTATCTGGACAGAGTGCGGCCCAGGGCTCAGCACGGAACAGCAGCTCAGGAGAAGCGTGCTTCACACATTTGACTCCAAAAAGTGTAATTTCCCCTTATGAACTTTTAAAGTCACTCAGGCACAAGCATCCAGTGAACTTAACGATGAATAAGGTAACAGCCCTCAATTGTGCATAAAATGCTCAGGTACACAAAGTTCTCACACGCCCTTCACACACTTACCAACGTGAAGGACGAAGGGTGCCTCAAAGATCAGCTAGGAAAAGGCACATCACCCGAGCTCATGGTAATTATCTAGAATTGTCTTAAATTGATTCTATCATTTACCAACAGCCTTATACTTCGGGCCCAGAGAACACTGCTCATTTGCCTTTTTAGGACAAAAGAGTAAAAATGAGAGAGATCATCTGTTCTAGCCCCTGAGGGTCCCTGGCCAAGTCAATGATGTACCCACAACAAAACAAAACGGGTGTATGTGGATTCTCTACACACGCGATACTTCCGGATAATCAAGAACTAAGAGGTGATCAGTCTGAAGGGAGCATAGCCCCTCTGCTTCATGGTCAAGATCGAGAAGCATAGACTCATGTGCAAGGCTGAAGACATAAGAGGGTCCCACCACCCAGTGCCAATTCGACCTTGGCCTTGGCACCTCAGAGCTGCAGTTCCCCCTCACTGCTTTGCATTTTGTTCTCACTGTTCTCCTTCAGGACTTAAGAAACTTCACTTGCAGTCTAAGCATGGATTTGAGCATCTCATGGGGCGGGGGGGCAGCCTGGGATCCAACTTGGCCAACAGCTTCAAACGACCGGCCAATCCAGGTGACCCAGCTCTTGGCCCAGACCGAGCTCTTTGTTTTGGGTTAGGTTGGTGGTGGGGTCCCCCGGCTGCGGTGGGCCCACATTGTCAGCTTGTTGCTTCTTTCCCAAAAGAGGATCTTGTTACAAAGAGAAGCTGGAAATTTCTTTGCACACAAGCAGAGACATGGCGGCCCTGCAAAGGCCCCAGGGTAAGGATTAAAGAAAAACAAAATAGAAACCCTTCCATCTCTAATTAGGGTCTTCACTTGCCAAAGTGCCATTCCCCAGCAGGAGAATTTACATTCAGGCCGTTGCTTGGAGTTACTTGGAAAACGTCTCCCAGCAGGTTGGTTCCTCGGTTCAGGGTCCTTTGAGCCAACAGTTTCTGGTTACTTGGAGGAGAGCTGCCTGCATATTGTTTTAACTGGCCTGGCTTCTGCAGCCAGCTTAGCTGTGTGAACAATCTCCCATTCAGAATCCAAAGATAAAAGCACAGTTTGGTTGAAAAATCTTTTTTTCTTTTTTAAACTTGGGAATTATAGGTTTTGGAACTGGCACTACTTCTCTCATACACAAGAGTGTTTTCCCCCTCCGCCTTGGTTCTCCGCCAGCAAAGGCTGCATCCTGGAGCCCGGCCAGCCGCCAGCCCCCACTTCCTCGCCATTCACACCATGGGGCTGGTGGCAGCTGGCCACGGAGGCGGACAGGAGCTCCCCACTTGCAAGGGGTCAACCACAGAATAGTGTAGCCAGCTTGCTGGACCCCTGTGGCCAGCCTAGGAACAGCCTTGGAAACTTCTGTGCAGTTCCGTATCATTCTTTGTATCCACAACAGCACATCTTCCAACATATCGAGTCCCCGAGAGCCTGGCCCAGGAAGCAAAATTTCTCTTCCTTTCTGGAATTCTCAGGACAACAGTAAATTCTAAACCAAGACCGAGTAGTAAGATATGCTTGTATAACTTTCTATGTGTAAGAAAATGTTAGCTGATGATGAATTAAGGAGCAAGTGCAAAAGAGAGAGAAGAGACACCAAAAGCTCAGGCCACAAAAGGAAAAAAAAAACTGGAGAATCTGGATTTCAACTCAATTAAAAAATGGGTAAAGGACTTGAATAGTCCTTCTCCAAAGCAGATATACAAATAGCCAATAAGAACATGAAAAGATGCTCAGCATCACTAATCATTAGGAAAATGCAAGTCAAAGTCACAGTGAAAAACCACCTCACACCTCTTAAGATGACTATTCTACAAAACAAAACAGAAAACAAGAAGTGTTGATAGGATGTGGAGAAATTGAACCCTTGTACATTACTGGTGGGAATGCAAAATGGTGCAACTGTTGTAGAAAATGGAATTACCGTATGACCCAGCAATTCCACTTCTGGGTATATACCCAAAAGAACCAAAAGTAGGGTCTTAACGAGACATTTGTATATGTGTTCATAGTAACGTTATTCACAATACCCAAAAGATGGAAACAACCCAAATGTCCATCGAGGGATGAATGCATAAACAGACATGGTGTATACATACAGTGGGATATTACTCAACCATAAAAAGGAAGGAAATTCTGATACGTGCTACAGCATGGATGAACCTTAAAGACATTATGCTAAGTAAAAAGCATATAAAAGGACAAATATTATATGATTCCACTTACATGAGACACCTGGAGTAGTCAAATTCATAGAGACAGAAAGTAGAATGGTGGCTGCCAGGGGCTGGGGAGAGGGATGAACGCGGAGTTAGTATTTAACGGGTACGGAGTTTCAACTGTAGAAAATGAGAAAGTTCTGGAGATGGATGGTGGTGATGGTGGCACAAAATGTGAATGCACTTAATGCCACAGAATTGTACGCTTGAAAATGCCTAAAATGGTAACTTTATGTTATGTATATATTGAACCACAATTTAGAGAGAGAGAGAGAAGATTCAGGGTAAAAAGAATTAGCGCCACAGGGAAGGGAAATTAGAGCCCTGTTTGTGTTTTACGTTGGCCGGGCAAGTTCTACCAAGTACCACCTTAGTTCAATCATGTAAAACTTCTCTGGGATTTTACACTTTAAGGCCTCTGATACGTTAAGTTTCATTCCTCTCTTTTACTTAAATTGCCACAGAATAGCAATTTACAGCAACATCATAGAAATGTCCAAATTGGAAATCTATTTCTAGGCCTAATCACATCCTGGTTCCCTCTGCTGGGACCACGTGCCCCTCCCCTCCACTGTGTGTTCCTCTTTTGCATACCTCTTGACACACTCCCTGGAAATGCCTTCCCTACCAAGGGGATCTCCTGTTTACTAAAACCACGAGGCCGGGTCAAGTCGCTCTTTCTGACCCACCCTGGGACACACCAAGGGTTATTGCTACTCCTGCTGGCCCCACTCCTGGTGTTTCCTCCTGCATCCCTTTCTTACCCCAAACCCATTCTTGAAAGTTCAGTTTCACCTCTTCTGTGAAGCCTTCCCTTGCTAACACACCACGAACCCAGAAAGACTTTTAAGAGAAAGCAATGTATAAGCAAAGACCTGAAGGAGTCCATCCTGATTTTCTCCCCATGATGGCCTTGTAGTGCCCAGAGGGTGGTTGGAGTCCTGTGGACACCCCGAAGCTACCTCTGTAGATCAAGGGACCATGGCAACCAGGGCAAAGGAGTATGTGGGAAGCTGTAGTTCTGAGCCATCAGGTAAATTTAACATCCTGTACACATCCACACCTTAAATGACAAACCCTGGCCCAATAACTGAATAAACCTTCTTGGTAACAAAAAAGATTAATTGGCTCCCTATACTATCACAGCCACAGAACTTGGACAAACAACAGAACTGAATTGGAGAATCAATTTCGAGTGGTGAGAGACATGCAATTCTCCTAATCCTTCTATTAAAGCTGCCAACAAGGATAGTCGTTAGCATAACTGGTGAAAAACCAATAACCTTCTTCTGAAGAACTGCTAAATTCAAGTCAAGAGCCATCACCAATGCACTCTCCACCTGCCATCCCACGCCCGTCCCCTTTAGTTCTGTCCTGAGAACACACAGAAAGAAAACGGTGCTCATTCATTCAGCCTTGAAGTACTACGCCCAAGTTAGGCCTGACACTGGGGAGAAAGGAAAGACAGAAAACCCAAAAGGTTCAAATGAATCAAGAACCCTAACCTCTCTTTCCTAGTTTCTTCAAGACACGTGCCTGACACCTAAAAGGGCCAAAGTAAATCACACCACCATTAATTTCTGCATGTCGAGGTAGATAAAGAATCTCGAGAGAGTTGGCTCAGAACCTGGAATGAGGGAAGCCATCACCTCCAGGAGCATGCACTCGGGTGAACAGCTATCCCCGGACCGCATGGCCACGGGCCAGACTCTGAACAGCTCAAAGTCTCCAACTCCCACTAGTAAGAATACAATTTGGAGCGTGTACTCTGCCCACCAAACAGGACATGGTGATGATGACATTTTTTAATACACAGAACTTGTGCCATCCTTGCATGTCCTTCCTCATCACCTGAGCGTGCAAACGAGAGAAGTACCATTTCAGATAGTTTTGTAAAAAGGAAAGAGATACAGTTTTTATAGAAGGGGCAAATGAGCAAGAGAAAAAGAGGAGGTACGATTAAAATATTACAAAAGGTAAAGATAGGTAGCAAATTAACAGCTGGAGAAACATCCAATTTCCCACACATGCTCAGGAAGCTCAAGGCAGAAATTAACATCTTGGGCTCCAAGCAAGGGGGGCAGGCTTGACATTTGAAAGGTGAGCTCTCAGAGGACATTCACCTTTTACTTCCAGCATCACTGTACAGCAGCCCTCCCAGATGGTTAACATTGATTTTGTCTCTCCAAACAACGTGAGAGGCTCCACTCCTCTGCATTATTCAACAAACAAGCAAAGATGAAAGTCAAACCTGGAGGTGGGGGGTAGGGTGACTGCTCCGGCATCCGTGGTCCTGGAGGAGTGAGCAGATACCCCCCTCACCCTGGCTCTGGGGACAGGAAGCCAGTGCCACCTGCCTTGACTCCATTCTCTGCTGACCCCAAAGGCTAACGGAGAAAGTCCCACATGGCCGGCCAGTCCCACGACCTTCCTCAGTCCAAGCCTCCTCTTCCTTCCCCTCTCCTGCCCACAACGAGGCCACCTCTCTTCCAGTTATAAGGGGCTTAGGCTTTGCTCTTTCCTTCAACTTCAGAAAGGCTCCCAAAGGCTCACCACCTGTAATCTCTACATCCCATCCAAATCTAGCAGGGGCACATGAGACGGGTGTGCACGTGCACTCGCCTGCCCTGTGCACATCCACACGCTCTGCTGAGGGCATTTCTGCGAGGCTGCACAGCCTCACTCGGCAGAGACAAGGTTTTCCTCATGGCAAGCGAGGGTCAGAGGCCTGGCTCGGAGGAGCTGCTTATTGTGTGGCTGCCTGGGGCGGGCAGCTCAAGCGCCGGGAGGGGAAAGGTTCCCTTTGAAGCACATGGCGCTGAGCGCTTCCCAGTGACCATGGAAACAGGCGCAGTGGGTTCCCAGCCTGAGAACCAGGGAGAGCAGCCATGATTCAAACACAAAACACACACTGGGTCTGAAAAGCAGAGACAGGAGGGGCTGGGGTGAGGGGCAGGCGGCTGGGCTGGCAGGAACTGAGCGGCTCCCTGGTAGGAAAATCTGGCCAGTGAAGCCAAGCAGGTTCACAGGGTTTCCTTTTCATTCCCGAGGCTTTCTTCTTGCTCCCGTCACTGCCCCTCGGGTCCTATTCAGCACCTCATCAGATCAGTAGAGCCGGGCCTTTGGCTGGCCTGCTGGCGGTGGGGCCTGGAACCGGGAGGGAGGTGATCAAAGGGGCCGCTGGTGCAGCCACCACCCTCCTCCTGCCAGCCCTCCCGCCCTCTTCGGATGAGGCCCTGCCAAGGTGATCCAGTGGAAGCCACTGGGGGAGGGCAAGGAAGAGAGGGAGTTTTCACGTCTGCCGTTCTGTTAGAAGAGACACAAAGCACAGCTTGAATGGAGGAGACATGCCACTAGCAGGTCAGAGCAACCTCCTTCTGGGATGTCTCTGCTCTTAAACCAGGAGACCCAGAAGCCACCTAGACTGATGCACTTGGGGTGCACCTGGATGCCCAGCCCCCCTGAGACATGCTACTTCCGGGTCCTCTTTTATAGCTGTCCACCTCCTAACCCTTGAGATGGATGAAGTTACACTGAAAAAGTTATCTGAGATGCTATGCCCCGTCTCTTCAGCGTTCCAATTTAAAAGGGGAGAAAAAGCTATCGGGGATTTTTTCAGCAAGGAAGAGGAAGCTATGTGATTAGAATCTGTTAAGGAGGAAAGATCTCTCCCTTACTGATAAGTATCTTTCCTCTCGGGTCGGACGGATCAAAGTCCAACAGCGTCCTACTGGGCACAGGGCCAGGGTCAGTGAGAGAAGTGAGCCCACTTCTCGGCCAGGCCTTGTCGCCACCACCGAGCAGGGGAGGCTTTGGCCCTGACCAGCAGCTCTTGAGGAAGGCAGTGTTTGGACAGGCCTGTAATTTGAAAAGCCCATGAGGTGCGTTCTCCCTTGCTTACCTTTGTTGGGCTGCCAAAATATTTACTTGACTTCTTAACTCTAAATCTCTGAAACACACCTGCATTGCCTAAAACAGGCAATTTTCTTATTTTCTCTCATTCATAGAAGAGAACCCAACCTAAGCAGAGATGACAATAGCACAGGGGGATAAAGAGGGTGGGGGCCTGGTAAGAGATGCAGCTTTATAGAATACCACCTTCTTAACATAATACAATGCTTAAGAGATGGGCGTATACTGCATTTGTCTCTTTTTTTGGTGGTGGGGTGGGGTTCGTTTGCAGAGCAGTGTGGATAGCTGAAAGCAATTCTACAAGTAATCCTTTTGCAAAACAGATTCTACTTTGACCTTTAGGGAAGAGTCCATTTCCATGTCAAGTAAACATTCTGTGTGGTAGCCAATTGCATCCAGTCTCCTATCTATCGATCGATCCATCTATCCATCTTAACATAATCATGATATAAAGGCTAACTGCACTGTAATATGAGCAGAGGAACTCAAGACTATATAACAGGAAAAATGGGGTGCTTGAACAACAAACAGTATTTGCAGGGTCTTAGATGAATTTCAGATGCTATAAATGACACAGAAATAACTACAAGAACTTTTCCCCCTTTTCTCGGTGCTTCTGGCCTCATGAGAAAGAACTTGGGAAAAGTCTCAGGTCTAGCAGGCATGAAGTCACTGCACCACCAGCTCCCCTGAAGTCAGGCCTTCCAGACAGGCTGTGGGTTACGGCTAGAACTCAACGGAAGGTCCCTGCACTGCCTGTTGGTGTGCTCTTAGGAGCACAGCATCCTGGTCGATGACCCTCAACCCTGAAGACTGTACCTACACCCTCTTCTGAGAACAGGGGCGTGGCCATCAGTTAGGGGGAATTATTTTCACAGTCTGGTACTCATCAGTAAACCCTTGAGAGAAAAATTATTTTGGAAACATTTCAAGATCTTGAGTGTTCTAAAATGGGACCTTTGAGCTATTGTCTTTTCAAAGGCACTAATAGCACAGCGGAGGTGGGAGCCTTACTGACAGCTGTCACTCGCCTACGTCCTTTCTGTAGCATTTCAAAATTGGCTTTTCTTTTCCCTTTATTTTGGTACACTGTCTTGTCTCCCCTACTTAAACCTGACAGAATATAACCTTAAACCCTACAGAAGTCGGGTCCCTAAGTCTGGTCAGCAGGAGTACCCACATTCATGGGCATTTGCTGGGATGCTAGGAAGTAGCAGGCCAGTCTCTTCCAGAACCATCATTAGCTAAAAAAAGGAGAAGGCTGGGCAGTAGCTCTGCTGCCTTTCCATATATTTAACCCAGCCATTCAGCTACTGAGCTGGAACTGAAGGAGTCTTGACCACTGCATGCCCCGTGCTGGACCAGCCACCTGCCATAGGATACGTGGAGACTGTAGTGGCTCAGATGACCCCGGTGAAATCAAGGGATCTGGAGGGCAGCTCAAGACAAGGACTGGCGACGAAGAGAGACCAGTGCTTCCTGGCCCTCTGTTAGCTTTAAGCTTCTGGAGGGAAAGAGAATAAATTCTTTATTACAAATCCCAGAAGGGCCTTAAATATACGACCATGTAAAATACCACACTAAGGATGACTAGTGGGTCTCAGTGAAAGAATGAGCTTTCCATCCTGTGATAAACCACAATGGAAAAGAATATGAAAAAGAATATATATATATATGTATAACTCAATCACTTTGCTGTACAACAGAAATTGATACAACATTGTAAATCAACTATACTTCAATAAAATTAAAAAAAAAAAAGAATGAGTTTTCCAATGGTTTCTTAGGCATGACACCAAAAGAAAATAGATCAACTGAACTTTGCTGAAATTTAAACTTTTATGCTTCAAAGGACACTATCAACAAAGTGAAAGAAACCCCACAGAATAGGAGAAAATATTTGCAAATCATGTGTCTGATAAGGGACATGTATCTAGGATACATAAAGAACACTTACAACTCAATAATAAAGAGATAAATTACCAATTAAAAAATGGGCAAAGGATCTGAAGAGATATTTCTCCAAAGAAGATATACAACCCTTCAATAAGCACATGGAAAAGATGTTCAGCGTCATTAGCCATCAGGGAAATGCAAATCAAAACCACAATGAGATACCACTTCATACCCACTAGGATGGCTGTAATCAAAAAGACAGATAATAACAAGTGTTGGCTAGAATGTGGAGAAATCATACACTGCTGGCGGTAATGTAGAATGTGTGGTCACTTTGGAAAACAGTCTGGCAGTTCTTCAAAGGTTAAACAGTTACCATATGACCTAGCAATTCCACTCTTAGTTATTTACCCAAGAGAAGTGAAAACCTATACCTACACAAAATCATGTACACAGGGACTTCCCTGGTGGTCCGGTGGTAAAGAATCCACCTTACAATGCAGGGGACACGGGTTCGATCCCTGGTCAGGGAACTAGGATCCCACATGCCGTGGGGCAACTAAGCCCGCACACCACAACTACTGAGCTCGTGCGCCTCAACTAGAGAGCCCACGTGCCACAACTACAGAGCTCATGTGCCCTGGAGCCTGCGCGCCACAACTAGAGAAGAGAAAACCCACATGCCACAACTAGAGAGAAGCTCGTGCGCCACCATGAAGAGCCCGCGCACCTCAACGAATGTCCTGCATGCTGCCACAAATGTCCCGCATGCTGCAACTAAGACCTGATGCAGCCAAAAATAAATAAAATAAATAAATAAAAAATAAATCTTAAAAAAGAAATCATGTACACAAACGTTCACAGATCATTCTTAGTAACCAAAATGTCCATCAACTGATAAACAAGCAGTAAACACACAATGAACTATTATTTGGCAATAAGAAGAAACGATGTACTGTTGCTTGCTGCAACATGGATGAACCCTGAAAACATAATGGTAAACAAAAGGAAACAGATACAAAAGACCACGTTCTGCATGATTCCATTTATATGGAATGTCCAGTATGGAAGGGAGATGACGGCTCAGTGGTAAGGGGTTTCTTTTTGGGTTGATGGAAATGTTCAGACATCTGATAAGGGACTTGTATCTATAATATATAAAGAACATTAAAATACTAAAATTGATTGTGGGTGGTAGTTGCACAATTCTATGAATATACTAAAAACCACTGGACACTTAGAAAAAAAGAAGCCTTCATGTGGGAACAATCTGATCAGTCATTTCTGTTCTATTTCTGTATAGAGTCCAATCATCTACTTCTTGAACAGAAATGGGTAGAAAAGTTTTGGTGGTGAAACAATCTTGGGTAACTGAAAGTTGAAATAGGCTTAGTAGTTGGTTTTAACCACAGTATACATTTCCTAATAAAAATTTTGTGTGCGTGCTGGAATGGAGTGAAACTTGAATATGGCAATTACAATAATGAACAGATTCTGAAAGCAGCTCCCCATGCTGACAGAGTTGGGGCAGGGTTATGATATACTCACTAAGTGGGAGAGGATGAGGATTAACTAGGATTCCCTGCTCTAAAGAATACCACAAACAGGCATTTGCTTTGTTGATTTACCGATGGATTAATTCTTTTAAATGTGTTCGCAAGCATATTTCACTTAACTCTGGGACTGTGTTCTAAAACAACAAAAATTAAAACAGTGTGGTATTGGCCCAAAAAGGGATACAGAATTTGACAGTAGATAACACAGGATGTGATTCTGTTACAGAATTCAGTAGAACAGAATATATTATTTTTAAAAGGAGGAAGATACATAAAATGAAGGCAATGACAACTTTGAGAAAGAGAGAGACTCTACTTAGCCACTCCCTGATATTACACATCAAAATAAATTGAGTGATTTAAAGGTGTAATATATTAAAACCAGTGTTCACAGAAAATGCAGAAAAGGCAAAAATGATTCTAAGCTTGCAAGGGAGGGAAGAAAATAATTAAGTTTAAAAGCAAAAGAAGAAATCATGAAGGAGTGATGACTGTGTAAAAATATTAAACTTCTGCATGCCAAGAGAGCTAAAACAAAAAAAAATTAGTAAATAAAAGGGCCAGTTTAAAAATATTCCAAAATGACAAGGAATTAATACAGTGCTATAAAAAAAACCCCTACATTAAGATCCACCCATAAACGAGCAAGGGACCAGAATAGACAATTCACAAGAGAGGAAATTTAATTAGCAGATGGAAAAATGCTTGGCGCTTAATACTTGCTAATAATCAAAGAAATGCGAATGAAAACAATGAAGTACTATTTTTATCTTTCAAACTAGTAAAGAAACATTAACGATAACAGTCAATGCTAGCATTGTTTCTGTGGAAAATGGTTCACTCTTACTTCACTAGTGGCAAGGTAAACTGAGGGAACTTTCCTGAAAAGCAATTTGTAACTGTCTGCACCAAGAATCATTTAAAAAATGTTCATATCCTTTGATCTATAATCTCCTCCTGGAATATTACCATGAGAGAATAATTCAAAGAGGGAAAAAAATCCCCAAAACCCATCTTACATAAAGAAAGCTTTCAGTTTGGTTTCTTTGTAAGGATTAAAAATAAAACAGAAGCAATCTAATTACAGAACCCTGGGGGAATGGTCAACTATATCACGGTATGTTCTATTGTCATGTTATGCAACCAATAAAATGATAGGTTATGAAGATAATAGCAAACTGGTAAAATGACTAGCATATGTTATTAAGTTTGAAAAGGCAGAACAGATGTTCATACCTTCATAATAATTACGTTAAAAATCAGACTCGGGTTCCCTGGAAGACTGGAAGGGAATAAACCAAGACTGACAGTACATGTGTTAAAGGAGCAAAATTAAAGTTGGGTTTTTTCCTTCTACTTTTAAATTCTCCATAATTAATTGTTTCATGCAACAAATATCTACCGAGTGCCCACTATATGTACCAGGCACTGTTCCTGACACTAGGAATATGAGAATTACACACTTAAAAAAAAAAAAAAAAAAAAAGACAAAGGGACCAGAAAATTTGTTAGTTACAAAAACAGTAAAATAAGTTAATGCTATAAATTTTGGGTATACCTTTAAAATTAGGGGTTATAAAAAATGTTAAGATTCTAGCAACTGAAACTCTCAAAAAAGGAAAAACACTAAGAAAATAACTCACTTAAAAAACCAATCTACTGGGCTTCCCTGGTGGCGCAGTGGTTGAGAGTCTGCCTGCCAATGCAGGGGACACGGGTTCGAGTCCTGGTCTGGGAAGATCCCACATGCAGCGTAGCAACTGGGCCCGTGAGCCACAATTACTGAGCCTGCGCGTCTGGAGCCTGCGCTCCGCAACAAGAGAGGCCGCGATAGTGAGAGGCCCGCGCACCACGATGAAGAGTGGCCCCCGCTTGCCACAACTAGAGAAAGCCCTCGCACAGAAACGAAGACCCAACACAGCCATAAATAATAAAATAAATAAATAAATAGCATTCCCTTTAAAAAAAAAAAAAAACCAATCTACTATGCTTACAAATAGATGAAAAAGAAAGCTTTTGAAGCTAAACACTTTAAAATTTGATTAAGAGCAAGCCAAGGTAACAAAAGTTCCTTGCATATTCCACATTCTTTTCTCTGAGGTTCAGTTAAGAGTTGATACATTTGTGAACATCTATCAGCAACCGGGTAAGGTGTAATAGTGAAGGCCAAGGGCTTTATACATGCCAAGAAACAGCCAAAGTTCTTCAGGCTAACTAGAATTTTATTGCATCCAGCAGTGCATAGAACTACTGGAATGTGTTGATACTCTTATTATTTTTATAACTAGCAAAAATGATGCAGAATTTAAAGGATTTCAGTATCCCAATTGTTTAGACTGCCTCGAACTTAAAACAGCACAGAAAGTATTAGAACACACAGCCCGAGGTCTGATTTGGAAAATAAGATCACCAAAGCTGAATGCTACCTTTTATCAAATGAAATATGGTGCTTTCTGTAAGGGGAACAAACACGAAAGACAGGGGACGAGGCAAAGAAGTGGCTTTTGTCCGCAGTCTGAGAAGGTCTTGTGACCAAGGTTAGCAGACAAGATCTGGCCAGTATTCCCGTTCCTCCACATCTTCACCCAATGGGTCTCTCTGCCCAGGTTGGGCACCCAGGCGCCCTCCTGCACAGGTGCAGCTCAAGCGCCCTATACTGTGAGCTGGTCAAACCTCGTGCACAGGTTCTCCACGTAGATCGTTAACCAGTTACATGCAGTCACTGTCAAGACAGCCCCCCGCCAAATCTGAAATGCCCCTGGACGTGGCCAGAAACGCACTCGAGGGGCAGCCCGCTGCTGCTTATTTGGGTTAATTCACGCACACAGCCAGGTGTGTGCAAGACCCCTCTCTCTGAGAACCTTGAGCAGATGGGACTCTGGGGCTTATCTCCAGGTATGAGAGATTCAGGTCACCTGACTTGGGACTGGTACTATACATATTATCATGACTTAATATGTTAGGTTTTAACTTCGTTTATTATTCAAAATGGCCTCTCAAAAGTCGACAAGGTCATCAGCTGTTTTTGATGGTCTTTCTGCTGGCCCGTCACACCAGTCCTAGTCTCCTAGGATAGCCTCATTTGTGGCCCCTGCTCTATTGAGAGCCTGGCTCAATCAGAGGGGACAATGGCCAGAAGGAGTGTTGTGAGCCAGGCTTCCCCCAGTCTGGGGAGATGGCCATCAGCCTGTGCTCCTTGGGTTGGCAGAAACATTATTTGTTCTATTCACTCGCTCTATCTTCAAAACTCCCTTAAGTCTTTCAGAGGATTTCAAATAATGGTTTCAGTTAGCCTTTTATAGCTGAAAATGTCTCAGACCTAGTTTAAGAAAAAGAAAAAGTCTTGTGCTTAATATAGCCTTTTAACCAAGAGGTTCCTGGAAGATTTAGGCATAGAAGAAAAGCATCAGATTAAAAGTTTGTGACTTTCAAATCAGACACATGACCTTAGAAGAAAAGTGGTATTCCCCGAGTTTTTCCTTTTTCCATTCATATCATGTCAATCTTTTCCTCCTGGTCTGATTTCTTTCACTAAGTTCCTTTCTTGCTTTCCTTTTTAACCAAATATGGGAGTTATTTACCCAAGTACTCCTTAAAATAAATCTGAAGAGCCTTCCAAACTTCCTCTCCAACCAGAAACCCACCTCACCTCAGGAGTATGTTTAGAGAAGGGAGGAAATTGATATTTGTTGAGTATTCACACACTCCGAGAACTCTACACACATCATTTTTTTAATTGTCACAACTATCTTTACAGAGGGCAATATGGAGAAACGAAGACAAAGAGAGGTTAACTGGCCTAAAGTGAGGAGCGCAGAGGACCGCAGGGAGCCCAGATCGTGAAGCCACGCGGCATAGTTGCAAACTGTGCTCCCTGCACTCCTCACGTGGAAACACAAATGCGCTCTAACATTGATCGTGCACTTCAACGAACACACCACAGGACACCGTGAACCTGTCTCTGTACTGGAGGCCAGCAGGGCAGAGAAGCAAAGGATGAAGGAGGAAGTGGAATTTAAGGTCTTCTTAGGGAGAGAAAACGTGTCACAGAAAGACAGGGATTCTCAATGGTGACACTACTGACATTGGGGCCAGAATGTTCTTTGTTGTAGGGGGGGCTGGCCTGTGCCTTGTAGGGTGTTGAGCAGCAGCCCCACCCCCATCCTCTCCTGGATATTTTTGTCTGAAAACCAAAAACGTCTCCAGATATTGCCAAATGTCCCCTGGGGCAGTGTGTGTGTGTGTGTGTGTGTGTGTGTGTGTGTGTGTGCGTGCGCGCGCACCCGCACGTGCTGTGTACGCCCCCAGTTGAGAACCGCTGCAATAAGATGCCTCGGGTAACATGCTCTGGGAAGGTGTGACACAGGTAAGTGTCCCAAGCACAGGTGCTCTCAAGGATACCACGGCAATGAGCTGCGGGTAGTCACAGTACCCTGAGCTCAGGTATGTGGCAAATATCACACTCACTTCCCTGCCTCAAGAGGCCAATGCCTGTGATGGGGGCAGCTGCTCTGAGACCCTGCTCCAGTCAGCCACCACCTTCCTTTCAAGTCAGACCCCAAGATTTTAGTCCCACCATCGCTCTTGAGACAGAGCGGGGAATCTCATTCTCAGGAGCACTAGGCTGGGCTCGGCCTAAGGGCCGGGGGACCCAATACTGTAGGAAACACCCATCTGTGACCAAACCCTGAACGAGAAGGGCACGACGAGCCCCCCGCTCCCTCCACCACCGCCCATCTTCAGAACTTTTCCACCTCCTCCTGAAACTCCGGCCCCGTTAAACTCTAATTCCTCATTCTCCCCTTCCCGCAGCCCTGGCAACCACCACTCTATTTTCTGTCTCTAAGGATCTGACTGCTTAAGTAACAGCACTGTGAGTGCTGAAAGAAACTGAAGGATAATAAGGGAGGGAGAGAGGGAGGGAGGGAGGGAGGGAGGGAGAGAGGATGGGCACCAAGAGCTGCTAATTTGTGTTTCCAGCCACGCGTGAACCTGACACACACTCTCTCCCTGAGGTGCCTCGAGGTTCCTGTCTCCAGAGGTGGAAACGGGCAGAGGGGTTCAGGGACCATCCCAGGTCACATGGATTAAAGGGCTGGAACTGGGGTTTAAATTCAGGTTAGTTTGATGACTAAACCCCAGTCTTAACCATTATGTGTTCCCTCTCCTCCCAACCATCCTGAAAAAATTAAATTCCTTTGATTCTGTTTTCTGCCTTGCGGTCACTTTGGTCACTAAGGTCTTTGTTCTCTTTGAAGAAGTTACCTAGGCACTCCGAGGGCTGGATGTGGGTCGGTGGAGTGAACGCAAGGGTTCAGTTCTCCACCGAGCACCCCCCCACCTGCCACCGGGTTGCGCACCGCTCATCAGAAGAACCAGGACTGCCGAGCCGCTCCCCGCCTCACAGGCACGGCGGTTCCCGGCAGTGTCCACCTGCCGTGCGCTCGGCCAGGCTGCTGCCGCAGGTGGAAACAGGAGAGGCGAGATGAAGAGCCGGGAAATCTGAAGGCGAACGCGAGGTGTCCTTGGCAACGTCACTGGCTAGAGCCTCACCAAAGCGTTCAAGAGACTTGACGTCTGGGCCCATTCAGCTCCAGAAGCACCCACCAGCAGAGTAACCTGACCCTCCCCTCTCCCACCAGCCTAGACACACTGCCCAATGAACATCCCCACAACCTTCAGTGGCTCCCAACTTCCTGGGGGATGAAGATGAAACTCCTGCATCCGAAACCCTCTTCCTGCCCCAGCAACTTTCAACGATCCCCTGAGGAACTTGCTCCCGTTCTTCCCGCCCTCTTCCTGGAGGTTACGCGCCCGCCTCATAGCCCCAACCCCTCCGGCCCCGGGGACATGCTTCTCCTCACTCACAACAACCACCGTCTGTGCCAGGGACTGGCCCTCGGTTCAGGGCAAGAGGAAGTGACTCTTGCCAGCACACAGGAACCAGAGCAGGCTCTTCCAAGTGGCGCCTCTCTGACCGACCTGGGATAAACTGAGGCCATCGCCCAGCGGCTTGTGAGTGCACACGTGACTGGGTGACTGAGGGGGCTGCTTGGGGACGGTAGGCCAGCACTGTCCCCACCAGCTTCCTTCTGGAAGGCACACCTTCCACCCATGCCGCACACACGGCTGGGCAGTTGCAGCGTGCTCCCAGCCCCGGATCACAGCTGACCAGACTACAGGTGAGCACCTGATCCAAGATGGGCCACTAAATCCCTTTTCTGGAATCCTTTAGACTTGAAACCAAGAGCGACAGGCCAAGGGATATTGCGGCGCTGTCCCCGACCAAGGGGGGGGTGGGGGGTGGGGAATAACGCAGATTCCCAGAAGACCTAAGCCCTGCGGTCGGCGGTTCCAGAGGAGCAGCAGCGCCCCCATCACGGGCTCCCTGACAACACTCAGGAGCTTCCAGAGCGGATTCCCCTTTCGGCTCAACACAGCTCAAGCACGGTTTCTATTCAATGTGACCAACGGTCCTTGCCCAGCCAGTGACTACTGAAACGCATCCGATTTTTATCTAGAAAAACCGGCAAAGGCAAAAGGAGGCAAGAGGAAGAAACCAGCGCTGATGCGGCGGCATGACAGTCCTGATCTCAGATCTCGGCTCAGCAATTGGGAGCCGTTGGATCTCAGGTTAGGTTGAGATCTCCTCATCGTAAGATGGGAATCTGGACACAGTCCCAGAGTTGGCCTGACAACGAGAGGAGATGCTGCTCGGAAAGCTCTTGGCATTCAGCGAGCACCCACCACACGAGGGCTGCTCTTACACTCTTGCCGGCGTCCCCCGAGAGCCAGGCTCTGTGTTCAGGGCCCCTCGCAGTACCCCCAACACAGTTACAAGGGCAGCATGAGCCCCAAGAACTGACGTGACCTTTCCGAGGTCACTCAGCCAAAGCTGCATCTCTTTGACCTAAATCCCTTGTTTTTCTTGTCTTTCTACTAACTTTCTGCTCTCCTCCTAAGGACTGGCAAGAGCCAATTTCATGCCTGTTGTCCATCCTGCCCTTCAAAACCCTCCCTACGAGTCCACTCCAGCATGGGGTGTGAGGGAGGGAGGCTGGTTTTCTTCCACGTTTGGTGAATCTGGGCCAGGCGGGCTGTGTTAGATCTGAGCACGTCTTGTGTGTTCCCTGCCACAACGCTCTCCATGAGGTGGAAGAGTCATAAGAACCACGGCTATTAAAGTCGACCTTCCAATGTCTTACCAATCCCATAAGATGCTTAAATAATAAACACTGTTTGAACTGAAGGGTTAAAATGCCTGAGGCATAAACAGACTCCTGCACTTTGGGGATGGTTTAAGACCCTTACTTTCAATAGCAAGCTGCTCAGTAATGTCTATTTTTTTCTGTTTCAATTTCCGAGGACGTAAACTGTTGCAGGTTAACAGAGCCTTTCAAGGCTGCACCTAGAAATCCCCGAAAACTAGAATATCAAGGGGAGATTTTTAATATGATACAGAAGTTCAAAATGTTAGACAATCAAGGAGCCCAGAACAGCCTCTTCACATGAAGTGGAAAAGAAAGGCCCAGAAAGCGGAAGGGATTTGCCCGGGGCCTGGCCTGGTGCCCTGGCCTGCTACGTTCTGGGGGAGCTCACTCCCACCCCAGCTCTGCCCCACTAGCTGATCCGACTGTCTGCCCTGCCTCCTCCAGAATCAAAAAGATTATAAGGAGGGGATCATAAATCATTTTTCTCTCATGAGTTTATAGTGTTCCTTTTTTGAGGAGTTCAAAAGCACTCAGTAATAAACCGAGGTGATGAGTCTATGTATTTCCCTTTTAAAATGAAACTTTATTTGAACTCCTGGAGAGGCATTTATGTTTTCTTAATTTAGGACATTCCTCTGTTATTTTCAACATTTCACCCCATGGCACTTTCTGTGGGCAGGTGGGTGATGGGGGTAGGTGATGGGGGAGGGAGAGGGGGTCTGTGTCTGCTCTCCCCCTTCTCCCCCAGGCTCCTCCAAACGCCCAGCAGCATCCTCCCCCCATCTATGGTTTTCAACAAGTCTCAACATCTACACGGAGGAGGAGTCCCTCCCCCACCCCCACGGGGACTTGGCTGTAGCGTCTTCCTTTTGTGCTTCTCTTAGCTGCCCACCTCCTTCTTGCCTCCACCACTAAGGGCAAAGAAAGGGTAGAAAACCATGCTGTGTGTCTGCAGGCGAGCAGGCCGCCCATGAGGACCACTTTGCTCTTCCTACCCTAGCCTCTTGCCACTGCACTTGGGGGCTCAGAAAGAAAGAAAACACAGTTAGCGAAGTTAATAAAATTGAAGCTGAAAACAACTACACTTAAGAACAAGGTGAGAGAGCAGAAGAGAGGGAGGGAGAAAGAGGAAGAGGAAGGAGAAGGAGAGGGAGAGGGAGAGGGAGAGATGCCTGACTCTTTGTTCCTCCTATACCAACCCAGGTTTTAAGCAAAAGCTAAACCGTCTTGCTTCGTCTGGCCCAAGCAGGTTGGTTAATGATTTTATTCAGGTGTTAAGCCAAATTTCAGTAATTAACCACGTGCAAATACGGCCTGGCCACCACCACAGCCTCTCCAAACAGAAACATGTTTCTCCAAACACGGAGAAACATGGAGCGGGGTGCTGCTTGTTAGCAGGTACAACCATGCGCTTAGCTCCCGGGCCCCTGCATTCAATAAACACTTGGTGAATGAATAAACTCAAGAAATACTTAATGAGGCAATATATGTTGAGGGTTTTTAATTCCCCCTGGCTTCACAGGCCGGCAGGCCAAACCATACAGAACTCTTCAAGTCAAACCACTACATGGTTGTCCCAGGCGGAGGAGGAGCATTTGGGTTCTCTGAGGGACTTCAACACCACTAAGCCATGGGAGAACAGGCGGTGTCCCCGAGGGGCCCTGTTCCAACCCATTTACAGACATAACAGACGCGTAGGTGGAGACCCACTGGACTGGGGCAAAGCAAAATTAAGCCGAGCTGCTGAGCCCTGCGTAGCAGCAGCTTAAGTACAGGAGAAAATATTCTATTAGGAGAGTGCTACCTACAAGGAAAGCACTGTTCCTAATCTTTGGATGGAGCTGGCATTTCTCCTAGGAAAACACTAACGTATTCTCAAGGGGGTCACTGCTCTCTGAGCATCATTAGGCAGCTCTGGCCAACTATTTAAATGATGAAGTATCGGGGCCTGGGCTGCCTAAAACACGTTGATTCAACTTCAGGAATTATAAACCAAACAGGTAATAGTCCCTGTGGTTTTTTGTTTTTTGTTTGTTTTTTTTTTCTTCTCCTTCTATAAAAGGGCAGGGGAACTTGACAAGTGGTCGGAAGCTACTCAGAAGACAAGTGGGACGCAAACATCACAGATTAGATCCATGAGGGTCTCCTGGGCCAAAAGCCTTTCAGGAGACACCGGCTGGGACAGCTTTGACTGTGGGAAAGGCTCCCTACATCAAAACCACCTCTTCTCTGGCCTGAATCTCCTCAAGAGGTCAGAACCAGGACTGTTTTCCTCCCAGCTGTCTCTCCATTATACTTAGAACAGCAGCTTCTGAGAATATAAAAATTACCCAGGCAATAACACTACCCTTAGGATATACTACCTTTCCTCCAACCAAAATTCTAACAACTTTCTCCAAACCCTTCCCTTTAACAAAATGATCCAGTTTAAAACAGGTTGTTGGGACTTCCCTGGGGGCACAGTGGTTAAGAATCCACCTGCCAATGCAGGGGACACGGGTTCAAGCCCTGGTCCAGGAAGATCCCACATGTTGCGGAGCAACTAAGCCCGTGTGCCACAACTACTGAGCCCGCGTGCTGCAACTACTGAAGCCCGCGCCTAGAGCCCGTGCTCCGCAACAAAAGAAGCAACCACAGTGAGAAGCCCGCGCACCACAACGAAGAGCAGCCCCCGCTCACTGCAACCAGAGAAAGCCTGCGCGCGGCAACGAAGACCCAATGCAGCCAAAAATAAATAATAAAAAAAAACCAAAACAGGTTGCTATCTGTCATATTTTAAGATCATTGACAGATGGTTTTCCAAAGTAAATGTATTTCTGTCTTTTATCTTATACTGCAGCCAGAGGTAATGCTGACCCTTGAGGCTAAGAAAGATTTTTTTTTTAGTACTTCTAAACGGAATAACAATAGCCAATGGCAGTAAACATTTCTAGAGAGCTTCCTCTGCTAGACGTTTGTATCTCATCTCACCTGCTAACCATCCTATGAGGTAAGGTCTAATACAGGACCATAATTGCTGTCTGCCATTCTGAAACCAAAAAAGCTCTACAACCCCAAAGTCTTCTCAGAACTTACTTGGCAGCGAAACTTAATGGCCCTGAACTCATTTGGAGGCACAGCTGCCCTGAACTAACATGGGGCTATTTAGATTTTAGTTGTCCCACTTAATGTGAATATCCATGTAGTTTGCTACACAAATATGCATGTGTTTGGTTCCTGAGGACGGCCCCACATCTCCTGGGGGTTCCTTAATACAAAATATGTGCATCTTAATACCTTTCTAAATGTCTCAAATCTCAGAATTCTGAAATATCTGGCCCCAAGGGTGTAAGATAGGGATTGTGAATCTCTATTTTCAACCCAGTTCACAGAGAAGAAACTGAGACTCCTCGAGGGGAAGTGACCTGCCCAAGGCCACACAGTGGGCAGGGTGGAGCCCACTCTGAGGCTGGCAGCTGCCATCAGAGTCCAAGCTTCTGGGTACCATGGGGGGCTGCTCCAAGACATGACTTCAGCCAGGAAAGAGTGCTGTGCCAGCAAGGCTCTTCTCCGTAACCGGCTATTTGAGGAATTGGGGAAATGAGGGTGTGGAGAACACCAATCAAAACGGGAGCAATTTGGAGGGCCTGGTGCTTACCTTGCCGAGGACAGTGAGGCATGGTTTCGGGTCCAGTTCTGGCTGTTCCAGCTTCACCACTCCTACCCAGCCATATTCATACAAGTCCTCTTCGTCATTGTTATTACACAGGCCCAGTGGGTGCATCTAGGAAACAAATGGAAAGAAAATTTCAGTAGGCAGGCTGCAGACCTGCTTGACTCCCGGTGTGCATGTCTCAGACTCGACAGTCAAAAGCAACGTCAAAACTTAAAGTTATATGGGGAGGATGCATTTTTCAACCCATTGAGTGGATCCTATTTCAGTACAATGAGTTGAGCCCTGGGGAGAACACAATAGAGCCACTACAAATAGACTTCACAGATGCTTTCTCACTGCTTTGTAAGCAGTGGTCACCCAAGGTGGACACCCCCCAGTGGGATGTAGGAAAAGAGAGACAGCGTAACTCCCACATAAATCCCGGTCTAGATGGCTGTGAAATACCATAACATTCAGTGGCAGCTACAGAGGAGACGAGCTAGGTCAGCATCCAAAACTATTTGGCTTCCAGACCTTAACAACACATCTACTTCAACTGACGCAAGAGGACCTCGAAACACATTCAGGAATTTATGGAGAGACCACTAGACATACGGCAGAATCACCAGGATAATTAACAGGCTGTTTAAAGGCTACCCCTGGTTACTGGAAAACAGATGAAATTCTTTGAGGTTTCTTCAAAATTTGCAAAACACAAAATCAAAGATAGGTAGGAGAGCACTGTCAAATTTTTACTAGTATAAGTGCATTTAGTGAAAGCCTGAACACAGAATGATACTATGGCTTGCGCTCACAGTTCTAGTATTGAGCTTTATCAGACCCTAGAATCCCTAATAACCATCTGAGAAGAGGAAGTCCTTGTGGATAAACCTAACTTACCGAGACGTGAAGGAGTCTAGCACGGTGCTAAGCTCTTTAAATAATTGGAAGAAATATGTCTTTAGAGTCATGGCATGTTAGAGATACAAGAGACTGAAGAATCTACTGTGTTAGCCAGAATAATGGCCCATGAGACATCTATGTCTTAAACCCCAGAACCTGTGAATACGTTACTTTACAAGGCACCAGAAACTTTATAGACGTGATTAAGTTTGATATCTTGGATTACCTGGGTGAGCCCAATGTAATCGCAAAGCTCCTTACAAGGAAAAAAGGGAATCGTGGAAACAGAGGAGATGTGACCAGGGAAGCAGAGGTTGGAGTGATGTGCTCAGAAGATGGAGGTGGGAGCCATGAGCCAAGGAATGCAGGCAGCCCGCCTCCAGAAGCTGGAAAAGACAAGGAAAAGGATTCTCTCTAGACCCTCCACAAGGAACGTAGCCCTGCCGACCCATTTTTGACTTCTGACCTCCAGAACTATGAGAGAATAAGTTTGTGTTGCTTTAAGCCACTAAGTTTGTAGTAACTTGTTATAGTAGCAAATAGGAAACTAATACACCCTCCTTATCCCCCACTCATTTTACGGATGAGAAGTTCAAGATAAACAGCTTTTCCAAGACAACGCAGCCAGCAAGTGGCTGCCCCAGGGGTGGCCTGGCCCTTGAATTCACAGTCCAGTACCTTCCAACTCCACTTGCTTAACTTTATTGTCCCTTCTTCTGAGAGCTGGTCACCTGACTGGGGAGAAAAGACTAAGAGGTAAAATCTCTGTAAAGAAAGGCTGCCTGCCAGCTCTGAACTGGGTGGTGTGGGAGTGTAATGTGAGTTTGGTGCAGGTGGCCAGAGTTGCAGCTGAGCTTCACAGGGAGAGCTGGACGGGTCCGGGGCAGGGGAGAGGACGGGCGGCCATCCACGCCCGGGGACGAGGAGCTGAGGGATTCAGGGGGAGAGGAGAGGCTACCTGAGCAGCATGGGGGGCCACAGCCGACACCAAGAAGAAAGAGATGGGCTCAAAAATCAGGAAGGCGTGTGGACACCAGGACAGCACCACAGGTTCTTCGGAAAAGCGGCGTACCGAGAACAGTAATTTGAGGCAGGCGGGTTGCACCTTCTGGCAATGGTGGCCCTGGACTGGAGAGGATGAGTGAGTGGAGGAGGGGAGGGAGCAGCCCAGAGGGCAGAGATCCTTGGCAAGTCGATGGAACCACAAGGAAGGGTGAGCCCTGCGAGCTTAAGCGGTGGCCGGCAGCTGTCTTCATGGCGGGCACAGGATAACACTGCCCTGGGAATTGCAGGACTTGAGATGGGGAAGCCTGCGACATATGATTTTTGCACCAGCCCTCAGGCTCGAAGAGTCTGCCCAAAGGACCAAGGAGGGTCCTGCGGTGCAGTGGACGGCACAGCTTCCCTCCAGCTGCCCCTGAAAAACTCAGCCCACTCTAGGATGTTCGATGGTTATTAAATGATGAGCGACTTGAAATGCAGATCTCCAACTGGAGAGGATGGGCAAGGGCAATAAGCCAGTCGTGCCAAGAGCCAGGCACTTCTGACCCTCCAGGAAGTGGCTCCCAGCTGGGCTCAAGTCAGCTTCCTGACATCCCAGGTCAAGTCACGTCAACGGCAGCCCCACTACTGACACTTTTCTACAGAGTTCCATGATATTTTTAACCTGGCCATATGCCTTGGAGGTTTCCAGAGGGAAAGGTGCTTTTTGTTACTTACACCTGTATAGGGTTTGGTCAGTGATAGAGAGCTGCGTCGAGGGAAGCAGAGGAATCATGCAGGTCTAAGACTTTGTATGTGTATTAAAACTTTACAGAAGAAGCCAGATATAAAAGGCCATATATTGTATAATTCCACTGATATGAAATATCCAGAACAGGCAAATCCATAGAAACAGAAAGCAGCAGATTAGTGGATGCCTGCCTGGGGGAGGGGGAAACGGAGAGTGACTGCTTAATAGGTACAGGAGTCCTTTTACGGTGATAAAAATGTTCTGGCATCAGATGATAGTAATGGATGGGTGATCACCGTGAATGTACTAAATGCCTCTGAATTGTACTTTCAAATGGCTTAAGTGGTAAATTCTGTATCAATTTCACCACAATAAATAAGTTTTTTTAAAAAGTCCCAAGAGTCAGGGACTTCCCTGATGGTCCAGTGGGTAAGACTCCACGCTCCCAACGCAGGGGGCCCGGGTTCGATCCCTGGTTGGGGAACTAGATCCCGCATGCACGCTGCAACTAAAAGATCCCGCATGCCACAACTAAGAGCCAGTGCAGCCAAAATAAATTATAAATAAATAAATTAATTAATTAATTAAATAAATTAAAAAAAAAAAGTCCTAAGAGTTTACTCAGAAATGACTGCCCTCAGCCAACATGGGAATCCACAGTGTAGGACGATGTGGTTTCCACCCTTCCAGAGCCTAAGCCAAGCACCAGAGCCCTTCGGGAAACTGTGTCCTGCAGAATACTAGCCCTGCACGATGATAAATGGGTTCCTGCACACGCAACTAATGCTGAGGAACACGACATAGGGATTCGGGATCTACATTTGGAAATTAAAGCTCTGCAGAGGCCTAAGGTTTAAATAACTTAAAAGGGTTTTAACCTTTGCTAAAACCAGCATTTCCTACCCGTTGATGATCAACCCATTTTGTGTTTAATATGCTCACACTGTTTCATGGGACACACTCCGAGAAATGCCAAGTTAGGGAGAGCACAGGTACATGCGTGAGAAGAAACGAACCTAAAGTAGATGTGATCCGAGCCAAACGCTGACACACATGACGCGAAGAGCAAAGGCTGCAGTGGGAGGAGATGGAGGGACGGTGTGGGGCGGCTGGAGAGAAGGGGGGGCCTGGGAGGGCGGGAGGAGGAGGAGGGCGGGACTGTGAACCCAGAGCAGCAGAAGCAGGAGTAGAAGCTGAGGCTCGAGCTGCGGGGCAGGACACGTGGCCACGGGAGGCATGGCAAGAGGGCGTCCGGAGCACTTGGAAATCCCAACTGCGTGAGCCTCACACACGCTGAGGTCCCCCCGGCACCCTGGGCCGCACCCCATGTGGGGCCCTCCCCCTCCTTGGGCCCAAGACTCCTTTTCAAAGCATCCGCTGTCACTGGGGTGACTGTGAGCAGCTCAAAGTGTCAGCCCTGTCAAGGGTGTTGACTTCTGCACAGGGATCAAAGATTTAAAAACCAAAAGGAATTTTTTCTCAAGTGCTGGTGGGTGTAATCGGTTGGCGTGGGTGGTTTATTTTCCCAGGGAGGGTAAAGGGCCACCAAAATCACATCTCAGAGCATCCAAAACCGACCTCACCATCCTCCCCCTTCCCAGCTCCACTCCGGAGTTTCTTCTCTTCTGAGTTCCGTATTCTAGTCTGTATCTCCAGAGACCCAAACTACTGGGGCTGTGAATTCAACCTCAGCTACGTCTCAAGTGTAACTGGCCTCTTTGACTCACCTGCCAATATTGTACAATTCAGGTCTCTTTCAGCTCACCCCTGATGACAGCATCAGCTTCCAGAAATGCCCGCCACCCTAGGTCTCCAAACATTTACGCCCTGGGGTTCTCTTTTCCCAAGGGCTCCAAGTTATGAGCTCAGCAGAATGTTTTATAGGGAAGCCATAACATGAAAATATTCACTCGTAAACTGACCTGTGTCAAAGGATGGAATATTCTAGGCAAAGGCATAAAATGCAAACGAATATGCCAAGTCTGGGGAAAGTGAAGGAGAGGGCTTTCTTGTTAATTGAGCATCAACTATATTACTCTGTTTATGTATTTTATCTTGTTTAATCCTTACAGCAACCTCTTGCTAATTGGTCTATCAGATGATAGAGTGACTAGACCATGTCGATAAATTGCAAGCTAGAACCGCAAATCAGCCAATGATGCAAATATAACAGAGTCCACCAAAGTCATATTAGTCAGCAACAGGATCCACTCAAAGCAAATGGCAAACAATCTAGCTAAGGATTAAAGAAGAAATCCACATGGGGGCTTCCACAGAGAATGATCAAAGGATTAAGACAGAACTTCGGGAAAAGAGAGAGTTCTCTAACATTTTTGGAAAAATGACTTTGGGTGATCCTGCTGCTGGAGTCAAACGTAAGCGAAGGATGTCACATCCACATTCTCAGACAGTTTTGCTGGAAATATCCCAACACTGCCAACAGGGGATTCACTCTTCATTCTCAGAAATCAGAACAAAGTTGCAATTATAATTTAACTTGTTAAATTCAAATACAAACTTATTTTCTGTTCCACGTTTCAAGATAAAGCCCCAGCCAAATCCTTCTACTGTCTACTGAGAAACAGTAGCCCTTAACTTAAAAAGATCCCAAAGTCCTTTTCTGGACCACAGTCACCTATGGAGAATGAGGACCTCCAACATATGAAACACATATATTCTAAATATTCAGTGAGACATTGCTGCCACACTATTGCTCCAGGCTGTCATCACATGAAAACCACGCTTGTGAATTCGTACATGCTGACACCAGCCAGTGACATACAGGCAGTGACTACACATAAGACCTGTGTGTGCAAAATTAATCTTAGGAGATTTCAATGAATGATGTTCAAGCATGTTAACTTTGAACTTAATGCGGCACATAAGCATTTAACAATTATAGGAATTTCTGAGTTTATTTTGTTAAAATGTTTGGGTGCGTGGGGTTTACCTGATCAGATGTTTGAAATTTAAGAAGTTTTTGCCTTCATATTTTTAAGAAGGTTAAAAATGGCTGAATTGGGGGTGGGGAGAACTGGATGTAGGTAGTCAGAAAGTACAAATTTCCAGGACATAAGATAAATAAGTACCAGGGATGTAATGTACATCATGATAAATATAATGAACACTGCTGTATGTTACATATGAAATGGTTAAGAGAATAAATCCTGAGTTCTCATCACAAGGAAAAAATATATTTTTCTCTCTTTAATGTTGTATCTATATGAGATGATGGACGTTCACTAGACTTCTTGTGATAATCATTTCATGATGTATGTAAGTCAAATCATGATGCTCTACATCCTAAACTTATACAGTGCTGTATGTCAAACAAAACTGGAAGAAAAAAAATGGCTAAATCGTGTATAAGAACTCAGGGTTGTCAGAAAGAACCACTAATGAAAACATAAAGGAAAAACCAAATAAACTCAGAAACCTAGAATGGAACTTGACAAAAACTCACTGGACAGATAATACTGAAGGAGGAGAAGGACAGCCTGAAATGAGAAGATAAGCAAAACTCCTGGGGCAGGTCTGGAGAAGAAAAATGCCAATAATTAACAAGCCACACTAAAGTGTGAGGATTTAACAGAAGATATGTCCTGAGTTATAACTTTGGTCTTGTGCTCTCAGAATAACTTCGGGATGTCAACACCCTGGCTTAAGTCAATTGAAGGCAAATTCCCAGTTAGTCCTCTATCGGGAGGTTTGACATTAAGAAGCGGTGCCTCTGGCTGCCTCACTCCTGATTTTGTTCTGAGGGGTGTTTGGGGGATGGAGAGGATGAGAGCTTTAGAATCATGTAACCATATTTTGAAACCTGCCTCTTATGAGGCATACCTCCTTGAGCAGATGACTCGATTTCTATAAACCTCTATTTTCTCATCTGTAAAATGGGGACAGTACCATCCACTTCAACAGGGTGCTGTGCAGATTAAATGAGATAAAATATATAATCTTAGCTGCATGGTAGACGCTCAATCAGTGGGAAAGCCCTCTCCTTCTTCACTTTCTCTTGACATGTCACGTTTGCTTGTCCTTCATGCATTTGCCTAGAATTCTCTGTCCTTCAAGACCAGTTTAAATGTCAGCCCTTCCATGGAGCTTTCTTGAATGCACCAATATAGCTAGTTGCTTCCACCTCTACATTCCCAAATGTTTTACATGGTGCTTAGCACAGTTCCTTCAGCCTCTCCTCTGGGATGGGTACCTGCTCCTACAAGGAGTCTTTCTCAGAGGTCCCCTTTCACCCCACCCAGAGCCTTGTGCCCAATAGGTGCTCAATAAATGACTGCTGGGTGTCTCCAGCCCTCAGCCTGGAGACAGGCCTGCTTCCGCATCTCAGCTCTGTTTGGGGAAGCCATTTGCGTCTCTGTTCGGCTAAGTGAGGGAACAGGACAAAGAGGTCAGGATTTCAACAAATTGCTGCCGGAACTTTAAAAGATCCGGCTCTTAGAGTCATTGATCCCCAAGTCACCAAACACATTCCCAGGACTTTACCGGCAATCTCAAGATTTACTGGGAATGGCACAGGAGCAAAGGCTGTTCCTTCTTGGTCTCAGCAGCTGGGCTTGCAGAGGCAGGTAACACTCTCCACGTGCAGAAAACACAACGCCGCTGCCCTTCACTCAGGCAGGCCCACCACAGTGCTTTATGAGGGTGATGGAGGGGGAAGAGGAAGAGAGGATTCCTCCCCTAAAAAGCAAAACCTCAAAATTCCCGGCCCCTGTCTGATCTCAGAAGCTGCTGTCAGCTCCGAGAAAACAAGGGAATAAACCGAGGAAGAAGCAGGCATGGGATCCAGGGCACAGAGAATCCAACAGAGAAGAAAAATAGACGGAAATCCCAGGAGGACAGCTATGCCACCAGCCTGCCAGGCGACCAGCCCAGATGGGGTCAGAAGGATGAGGGCTGCAGGAGAGCTCCCAAAATAAGCAAACAAACAACAACAACCTGAGTCATCACCCGGTGGGACTGACAGTACTGAGAAGAGTGTTACAGTCCCGAACAGGAGAATGAAATGTGATAATCAGAGAGCAAACTAAAGTAATGGGGCGGGGGGGACAGTTATTAACTCCAGAAAAAAACCAAAAAGTCACACCAGAATTGTAAACCATAAGCAGGGTATGGCATGCATGGCCTGGCTGGGAACAGTGACAGCCATAATAACGTAAATCCTGATCTAAACATTGATTGTGATATAACTACATTGGGAAAATGCAGAGATGGGAAATGTGTGTATGGGGGTGGGGAGGTGGAAAGGCAGGGCAGGGGAAGGGATGAGGGGGGTAAGAGAACAAAATCGCCATCTTCCAGAGTAGGAAGTTGAAAAATGTATAAATGGGCTAAAAATATGAGGCAGTATAAGCAGGTTTAGAAATTATTGACAGAAATTTAGAAATATTCCCAGAGGTGAACGGCAGAAGAAACCACTAAATAATTGAAAGTAGTTGCCTCTGAGAATAGCAATCAGGGATGGCAAAGGGTACACCAGAGGAACGCTCTTTTAATTAAAAGCCATGAAGTACTCTTTCCCTTCTGTAAACGTATACGTGCTTTATTTTGGTTAAGATCTTCGTAGGCACTGCTGGACAGATGTCCCCTTCCTCCAGGTGTTCCAGTCGATTCTCTGGGTCCTGCAGGGAAGCATTCCATCAGGCCAAAGAGAGACCCCAACAGGCAACCTGCACAGGACTATGGACTTGGAGGACTGCCTGGGACGACGCTCGGGAGCCCCCAGGCCCTGGGCTGGGGACGGCTGGAACACAGCACACGGATGATTCAGGGAGAATGGTGCAGAAGGAACCAGCAGCCCTCACCACCCCCATAAGCCAAATAACTTCCAGGGGGCACCAGAGTGTGATGTGGATTTGGGTGTTACAGAGGTGGCAGACACAACAACCAGGGTGGTTGTTCTAGGGAGCCCCAGTTTTCTCCCAGACACAGACAGATCCTATAACCTCTGCAAGGGGTGCTGAACATCTTACTTGCATTTCCAAACAAGGAGCTGCTCGGGCAAAATGGCTAACAATAAGCAGGGCAGAGTCCTGGCCACCATCAGTGCCAGGTATCGAGCATCTGGTTTTATGCTGAAACATGAAGATGGACCCTCTTCAAATTTCTCGGAGCCCGATGAGGTTGGCTATCATGGTTTCACTGTTTTGTTAATGGACAAAGACTCTACGGGAACTTCAAAGCCCAAAGACTATGTCAGACAAGGTTAAGTATCTGGAGAAATAGAACTACGTTCCCTTGGGTACAAGACATCAAGCCAAGCTTTGAAACCAAGACCAGCTCTTTAAGAAGCTTTCAGTACAAAATCCTTGAGATATACTGGGGCACTTTCCACACGTCTGAAAGGGCAAAACTGAAACCGGGGCTGGTGGTGCTCTTATCCAAGGCTACAATATCTCCACACTCTGCTGGAAGTTTAAAATAACTTCAAAAGGGCCGCCTGCTTCTAAGTGGGTTACTGTTACACTGGAGCCAAACACGGAACGAATAGGAGGAGAGACATTTCACTCTGTAATATTATCTCATCAAAAAATTCCTGGGGATTTAAAAGGGAAACTTCCTTCCTTTTGTCCTTTTGCCGCCGCAGACCAGGCTAGGGTGTCACTGTGGTACAGAGTTTCACCTGAAACAACAGCCCTGGACCTTTTCTTAAAAGGTGTGGTGGCTGGAATCAAGACTTATAATTTATGTGAAAGAATGGAAAAGGACAGCTCCACCCATTTTTCTCTTGAATCATAAGGATTATTTTTTCTCTTCTGTGTACAAGGAAACAGACAACTCTTTTTTGCTCTTTGAACAAACAGCCTGAACCTTTTTCTGGATCTAGAATCCAGAGGTACCCGAACACAGTTTTTTCCCCCCGTTGTCATAGCAATGGGAACAGAAAGGACCCCAGACACAGAAAAGGAGCTGGCTGTTGCTGCTGTTTGTTGGAAACTTCCAAATGGGAATTGCCTGAGGATTAAAACCCGCATTTCTTCGCTGAGGGGTCTGGTTTTCCGAACACTGTCTTCTGTAGTGAGTGTCACTTTTTAGAGAAAAACCAAGAACAGCCTCTACCCTGTTTGGTTCCTCTTGTTCTTGGTACCAAAAGAACAACTGAGAAGCTGCCTGTCGGAATCTGGGCAAAGCAGCAAGTATTTCAAATCTACCTTCTCACCTGAATATCTCCCATCCCCTGAATTGCATTTTGTCAGATAATCATGTTGAAACTTAGATACGGCCCTGTGTATATCGCATGTCTGACTTTACAGACCTTCACTTAGAACTTCCAATTCCAAGTAGGTAAGGGGATGTTTCATAGGTTAAATTTAGTAAAAAAAACAAAAAGTATCCAGTAGCCGATAGGAAACGATCTGAAAATGTTAAGCAAAATTTAATTCTAAATCTATTCTTTAAATGACTCAAAGTGACACATACAGCTACCAGATGACAAGTATTGAGCTCTACATAGAAATTCACAGACATAGTTTTATTTTAAATTACAAGGCAACATCATAAAGGACACTTGATTGTTCTTATTATAAAAAGGTAAGGATTTGGTACTTGTACACACAAAACAGTTATTAAATCAAGAAGAAGTATATTGGAGGGGAAAGGGTAAAGAAGGCTTCTCATTCTTCCAGATTTAAAAAGAATACTATAAAACCACAAAATCAATAAAACTACATGATGCCAGTCTGAAACTAGAAAAATAAAACAAGTGGAAAAGAAATTCCAAAAACACATTTAAATTTTTAAAAGATCTTATGATGCAAACCAGGACAACATAAGGATGCAGAAAGGACTCACTTAATACACCTGTTGGGACAGGTGGATAGCAATGCAGAGAAAAGCTCAGTTTCGCCGTCCATAAGTTATTCTGAGAATCAGTGAGGCAACTCGAGTTAAGGGAAGTCCTTTAGGACAATTAACAAGCTAGACAGTGAGAAAGGAGGCGGAAAGAGCAATATATTCTTAAAACTTCTCCATATTATCAGTAACAGAAAGGAATGAAGTGACAGTTATGGGATATATATAAATAGTTTATAGTAAGAAAACAGAAAGACCGTCAACCTTGTTGCTGATGAATGCACAGTAAAATCACCAACGTTAACTCAATGCTACTGGGTGTATGGGCTGCTGGGTGTATGTGGACACAGCTGGCTGGCCATGCTGCAAATCGGCTCAATTTGGGGTAATCTGTCTATCAATATACAACAAACCCAAGATCCTATGACTTTCTTTCCCCCATAATTCCATTTTTAGAGCAGATCCTGAGGAAGTAACCTAAAACTAAGTCAAAAACAAATGAAATAAATAAATAAAACAAAGAAGTAACTTGCCATGATAAAATCTTCAAGCAGTCCTTCTCCAAACTATGAAAATGTAGAAAGAAAAAAGAAAATGTCTTCCCAAAGACTATATAATCAAACAAAACAATGTGCATAATTTATGGGATATTATATAATTATAAGAGGATAATGATGAAGATAACATGGTATAAAAAGTACCATGTATGAAATTTTAAGAAAAGCATATGTGCAAAACAACACCTATTTAAAAATACCATCTGCAGATGGGCGAAAACTGCAAGGAAACAAAGAATTTTAAAAGTTGATGGGTTTAGAGAGTAAGGGTAGCTGGAGACTTTCCTTTTTTGGATTCTAGTATTCATCCAAACCAATATTTGCTGAGCACTGACCCTGTGCCGGACACTGTGGACAAGAAAAGGTAATTAAGACCCATTGTTGTTTGATCAGTAATTTGAAAAAAAAAAAATCTAAAATGTATGTGCATTTGCTGACACAACAGGTGACGGAAATTTGAAGCTCACCAGGGCTTTTTCCTATAAATCAGCTCATGTACAACACAGTTTAAAAGTAACAAACGGCATTACTAGGTAGTGACACGCATCCGCAAACAGATGTGCTCCTCCCCACAGCAACACGCCACCACAGAATGGTCCAGCAGCTGAGCGCACCCTGGAGAGAGCGTTCCGTGGGTGCTGGACAGGACGGCCAGGCACTGGAGCCTGCGCTGGCCAAGCAGCACAGGCTGCCTGCAAGGGCTCAGCAAGAAAACATGAGAGGAAAGTATGATAAACCGGCACGCAGTGTGGAATCAACAATAAACACCATCCTAATGGATGATGACAGCAGTTTAGCATCGGTCATCCCGACACGATGAGCTTGAGCCAGAGGCCACCTGATCACAGAAATACTTTATGAAGTTACACCATGGTTTTGGTTCCTTCCTTTGACACACACAAAACAGATGGAGAAAAACACTCAAAACAAAAACAAAGCTAAAAATCCTTTCACCATCTGCTAGAAAATACACTCCCTCCCCCCACACAAAAACTTGTACCTGAAAGTTTATGGTAACATTATTCATAGCAGCCAAAAAAGTGGAAATAACCCAAACGTCCATCAACGGGTGAATCGGTAAACAAAATGTGGTATACCCAAACAATGGAATATCATTTGGCTACACAAAGGAACAATATTGATACATGCTACAACATGGATGAACCTGGAAAATATTAAGCTGAGTGAAAGAAGCCAGTCAAAAGTCCACATCTTCTATTCTCTATTCATATGAAAGTCTGGCATAGGGAAATCTATAAAGACAGAAAATAGATTAGTGGTTGCATAAGGCTGGAGGGTTGAGGAATGAAAGGATAGGGAAGTAGGAGCTAAAAGGTACAGGGTTTGTTTTTTGATACGATTTATATGTTCTAAAATTGATTGTGGTGATGGTCTACAACTCTGTGAATACACTAAAACCCACTAAACTGTACACTTCATATAGGTGAATTGTATGGTGTGTGAATTATATCTCAACAAAGCTGTTATTGAAAGAGTTAATGCAAATAAAGGGCAAGTTAGAAAAGAAGAAATAAATAGTAGGGCAAGACTCTAATTATGAGCAACGGTATGGCGTGCTGAAAAGAACACAGCCCCAAGGTCCAGTTTCCTCGTGTGTAAAACAGGGACAGCGCCTGCATCACCCGAGTTAGATGGCACAAGCCAATGCACTCGGTAAATTAGGATTCCAAGGTTGGGGGTGAGGGGACTGTATTAGGGCACAGTGCCTAAGAGGGAAAGGGCTCCAGCCAGGGCAATGTCACCATGAAAAGAGTGACAACAGGAGATCGGTGAGAGCAGAGTGAGGTGGAAATAGAACTACTCCTATTCACCATGCCCAAGACCATGGACCCAAGCAAGAAACCTATCGCAAGAATGCAGGAAAGCAGGACACCAGTGATAGATCCAGAATGGGGGCAAGAGCTCGCGGGGAGGGGAAGGGCACCTCAAGTTCCTCGAGGACTCGCTAGCTACACCCACAGGCTACAGATTCACCCCCATCCCATCCTCGCTTCTCTGTAATTGCACTGGTGAGTTTCCAAACCAGAGCGCTTCAGAAAGGGTCACTTGATGAAAATCGCTGTTAATAACAGGGGCAGGGGGCTAGGGAGGAGAGGAAACCACAGCGTTAAAAGCAATAAATTATATGCTGTGCTTTGCCACCCTCACCCGACCTTGGGTGAGTCATATAAGGGCCCCATTCTCTCTGATCCTGAGAGCAAGGGGAATGCCTGCCACCTGCCTACCCCATGGGGGTTTTGGGAGGATTAATGAGATAATGTCTGAGCTGTGCTTCGGGCTCCCTGGAGACAATACTAGGTCTCAGGCACTAATAGCACAAGCTAGGACAGTTTCTTGCCCATTCCTCACCTCATTATGCCACCTGTGCTTTATTACGTCTGCTATTAAAGTTCTCTCTCAAAGAGTGGACCAGAGAGATCATAACCCAGGCTGGGTCTGCTCTGCCTGGCCAACCTTGTTAACGCCACTCCCTACACCCTGCTCATCAGCAACAGGGTACCCTGAACGTTCAGCACAGCGCCCAGCATTTGATGCCAGAGACGGATGGTTAAAAAGGCTCTCTGGACTTCTGGGTTTTAATTGAGACCCTTTGCTTCGTGTTACCGCCCTCACACCCCAACATGTAGGGCCCTAGGGGAGCGACTGCCAGGCTGGGGAGGGGAGCAGGAACAAGCTCCTGGAGTACTGAACTACTCTGTTCCTGGATGTCAGGCTCACGGACAGGTTTTTGCAGGTTTTAAGTTCAAGGCTACCAACTAACGAAACCAGGTGGACTCTGAGTTCACATACAAAGAAACCTGCATTTACGGTGTTTCAAAGCGAGGGCAAGGCCATGTGTAAAATTGTGTGTGTGTGCAAAATTGATACAAAAAACTTGATGTGGGTCTCTGTCTTCAAGGGTCTCTATCCAGTTTGGTGACCTGATATTATAAGGGTGTTGTGAAGATTAGAGATAACATATGTTAAACTTCCAGAGCGGTGATTATAATAGCCGCTAACACTTATTTTGTGTTTGCCATGTTCTGGGCACTGGTTTTCTAGTTTTATAGGTGTCAACTCATTTGATCCTAACAGCCTTGAGGTAGGTATTCTTAGTATTCTCGTTTTATAGATGAGGAAACCAAGACAGAGGTTCAGTGATTTGCTCAAGGTCACACCCAAGTCAGTGGCAGAGCTGGGATTTAAACCCGGGTAGCCTTTACCACCCTGCCATAGTAGACATGAAATATATTCCCATTACCTTCTTGGTGCTGAAAAGAAAGTAACATGTTTTATCTAATCCAAGTGCTAAGAATGGTGCCTGTCCTGATACCCTCTTAGTTATTCGATTAACCTTGAGTTTAAACAAACAAACAAACAATGAGAAAAAGAGAAGGCTTGGCAGGGATGTAGATAACAAGAGACTGTAGAAGTGATAAGTGATTGGGGAGGGGGGAGCAGAGCAGAATCAAATAGATTCCCAGTTAAGAAGGACAAACTGAGCTTCATGACCCTCTGCCTCCACAAACCAAAGGTCCAAATCTAGGAATATGCAAGCATCCATAATAACTCAGCCAAACACTGGACCCATGTAAGATAGATGTAGCAATGGAAGTAAAAATACCAAATTCAAGATGGGGTCACATTTTGCAGGAAAGGAGAGGGAAATACTATTTCTTGGGCTTGTTCATAAATACCCAAGTATCTGATATATTGTTTCACATCTCAATCCCTTGATTTCTTACGAAAGCATAAACCGAATGACATTATTACATAAGAAATCCACCCATAGCACCCCCATCTCAAGCACACTCTACCCACTCCATAAATCAGTGATCGCCCTAGTATGTCTCCTGTCTACTTTCAGATATTTTCCCCAAAGCCCTGAGTAGCAAAAACCTAATTCCTACCTCTGCAAAGCTCTTAGGTCCTTATCTAAATGAAGGGGAAAGGTGTAAAAAAATTAAACGTCTGAAATTCAACAGGGTACCAAAAACACCTTGGCAGGAAGAAAACTACCAATCTATGTCAACTTTCCTAACCTGAAGAAAAAAGTAACACATAATAGCAAATCGTAAGTGTACCAACTTGGTCCAGCAACAAGTTAATAAAGGAAATAGGTCATTTAAAGAAAAAAAACACTGGGAGGCGGCCAAAGCAGCAGGGACTACACCAGGTATTTAGTCTGTGTGTCGGCACAGGAGGGTAACCAGCCAGTCTTCCCTTCTCCTTCACCAGGATGCAGCGGACCCACAGCCAGAAGCCCTGGTGAGAAAGATCACCTGCCACAATAGGAGCCCAGAGAGAGAACTTTAACTTACACCTTAGCCTGGAGAACTAAATAATTCCAGATCGCCCGGGACGTCTGCTTAGCTGATTTACCACCCTGAGGAGAGGCGGACAGAGCACGGACTCTGGGTCACAGCCTCTACTCGGTCTCTTACACCAATGGCCTTGAACATGTCATTGTCATTTAGCCCCTCTGGGCCTCGAGGTTCTGCGTCTATAAAACATGGCAAGAAACACCCCAGCTCGTACATCTTCGGATACAGTGTGTAGCAGAGGGTGGCCACTTGAACACAGGTCCCCTTCCCGCTCAACGAGGCAATCTGTGGCTGCTTAAGGGCATAAACAATAACCTACTGCCTTAGCATTTAGGATCGAGGCTTGTGATGAAGTAGGATGTGGTCAGAAAAAAAGACTACCTTAAAACTGCCGCTCCTTGGTAGATTACCTGCCTTGTCTCTTTCGGTGGTTTGGGAGATTTTTGCTTTATCCCTACATTGGGCTATTTCACTGCAACATGCCTAGGGGTGGACTTGTGGGTTTATTTTAATTCACCTTGTTAAACAAAGCACTGTGTGTGTTTTCAATCTGAAAACTCATGTCTTATTTTGCTTCTGGAAAATTCTCAGTCTTCATCTTTCTGAACAGTGCTTGTCTGCCACTGCCCCATCTCTCTTCCTCTAGAACATCTATCAGACCAGGGTTGGAGGCGTAGGTCTGCCCTCCATGTGACCCAACTACTCTGTCAAAACATTCCTACTCCTCCGCCTGCATTCTGCATATCTTCCAATTCACTAATCCTATCTTCATCTTTGGCCAGTGTGGAGCTTCATTTATTAAGATTTAAATTTCGATGCTTATTTTTCATTTCCAGCATTTACAGGTTTTTGTTCATATCTACCTATTAATATTTCCTTTCTGCCTGTTGTGTTTCATATTCTCTTTTAGCTGTAAGGCCTTTCATCTCTGATAATTCTAAACATGCATTTTACACTTGGTATCAGAGGGCTCTATTTTCATTTAATCCTGAACAAATTAATCTCTCACTGTTGATTTTGTTGGCTATCTTTAGTAGTTTAGGTGTTCTGGAATTTTGGTTTGCAAATTCATACGGTCAGAGTTGAGGAGGAGGTGGAGTGGGGCGAGGTAGGGTGGGGGGAGGGGAGGTCTTCTCCGTACCACCCCTCCCCCACAGTTTTGTGGTCACTACTCCCAGGATCTGCAAGCCTAGAACAAGTCTCGTGTTGACAGACCAGGACCCCTCGCACACAGTGACACAGGTAAACTTCAGTCATGCCTCCAGGTGATGTTGGCCCATGAGTGGGCTGCAAGCTTGTGTCTGTTTCTTCCCGCCGCCCTAGACTTCACCCTGAGCAGTAATTGTCTTGGATGTTTTTAGCCTCCTTCCATAGCTGGAGCAGCCCAGCCCAGACCTTGTTTTCAGCAGTGAGTCTGGCTCATGGGCTACTTTTAGTTCCCTCTGCCCCAGCAGAGCGGAGCTCCCAGCTCCACCGCCTATTTCCAGACTCACAGCAGAGCGGGGCTGTGGCTTCAGCATCAATCTTTGCTTTGTATTTGTTTTTTACAGATATGTTTATCTTGTTTTTGAGCATAATTACATCTTTAACTTTGTTTGGTGTTTGGAACTGGGGGGCAAATGGAAGTGATCCAAAATTAAACATATACACTGAACAGAAGGTGATATTTAAACAAAGACGTAAAGGGAAGTAAGGGAGAGAGTCACGCCTGGAGGAAGAAAATTATTCCAGACAAAGGGAACAACAGCAAGTGCAAAAAGCCTGAGGCAGGTCTGGAATGTTTGAAGAACAGAGTGAGCACGGGGGATGGAGCGCAGCAGAGAAAGGGGAGAGAGGGGACAGGAGGCCAAACCACGGAGGGTTACGAGCCCTCATAAGTCAATGGGAAATTCTCAACAGAGTAGCAAGAAGGTTGGACTTAGATTTTAACAGGATTGTTCTGGCTGCTACACTTGGGAAAAGATGGGGTAGGGGAGAGTGGCAGGAAGTGGGAGGTTAGATGAAGGGAGACCAGTTAGGAGGTTCCTGCAAGAACCCAGAGGATAAATGAGGGTGGGTGAGAACAGGGTAGAGGTGGTGAAAGTGGATGGATTCTGAACATAATTTGAAGGTAGAGCAGCAGAAATTGTTGATGGGCTGGATGTGGGCGGGGGAGAAAGACAGGAGTCAAGAATGACTCCAAGGATAGAAACGCTATTAGCTGAGATGAGGAAGAATGACAGAATACGTTTGTTTCGGAAGGAGTTCAGTTTTAAACACTAAAATGAAAGTTGGGCCTTGTCTTACTACAAAGACACCAAAATTACTGTGAGACTCAAAAGAAGACTGAGGACTACTATCCGGAATATATGAAGAACTCTTAAAACTCAATAATAGAAACACAAAACAATCTAATTAAAAACGGGCAAAGGATTTGAATAAAGACTTCACAAAGGAGAGACAGGGATGACAAACAAGCACATGAAAAGATGCTCAACATCGTTAGTCATCAGAGAAATGCAAAGTAAACACAAGATACTGCTACATACCCACTAGAATGGCTGAAATTAAAAGACTGATAATACGAAGCGTTGGTGACAACGTGGAGCAACGGGAACTCTCATGCACTGCTTTCAGGAATGCAAAGTGCCACAGACACTCTGGAAAACAGTTTGGCAGTTTCTTATAAAGTAAAACATACACCTAGCAGGTGACCCAGCCATTCTACTCCTAGTTATTTATACAAGAGAAATGAAAACATTTTTCCACACAAATCTTGTACTCACATAGCCATAGCAGCTTTGTCTGTAAAAGCCAAAAAGTGGAAACAACCCAACGTCCATCAACAAAGTAAATGAATACAAAAAATCTGGTGCATCCATACAATGGAATACTACCCGGCCATAAAAAGCAACAAAACATTGATGCATGCTACAACATAGATGAACCCCAAAATCAACACATTGAATAAAATAACCCAGACTTACTCCCCTCCCCCAAAAAAGGGTACATAATGCATGTTTCCATTAATATAAAATTCTAGAAAATAAAGGTTATCTACAGTGACAGAATGCAGTGATTGTCTGGGGCTGGGGCAGGGGAAGGGATGGACTGCCAAGGGACAAGAAACATTAAGGGGTGATGAAAATGTTGGTTGTGGTGTTGGTTTCATAGGTGTATACATCTATCAAAACTCCCTAATGGGGGCTTCCCTGGTGGTGCAGTGGTTAAGAATCCGCCTGCTAATGCAGGAGACACGGGTTCCAGGCCTGGTCCGGGAAGATCCCACATGCCGTGGAGTAACTAAGCCCGTGCGCCACAACTACTGAGCCTGCGCTCTAGAGCCCGTGAGCCACAACTACTGAAGCCTGCACGCCTAGAGCCTGTGCTCCGCAACAAGAGAATCCACCACAATGAGAAGCCCACGCACCGCAACAAAGAGCAGCCCCCACTCGCTGCAACTAGAGAAAGACCGCGCGCAGCAACAAAGACCCAATGCAGCCAAAAATAAATAAATTAATCAATTAATTTTTTAAAAAACCCTACATCGCATCTTTAAATGGTTAGTTTATGGTAAATAAATACTTCAATTAAAAGGGTTTTGGGGTTTTTTTTTAAGGAAATTGCTGCATTCTGTGTAAAAACAAAGACAGCATTCTAAAAAGAGAGTCAACAACTCTACCATGGAGCTCTCCAACCCAACCCAAAGTAACAAGCATCCCAGCGTCAACACTCAGTTATGTAAGTGGGCTTTAATTCATAAACACATGATGACCCAGGGAAGAAAAAAGAAAACTTTCCTTTTCTGATTCAGGTCTAGCTCAGAATCGGGCCATGAAAACCAATACGAGACAACATCTTTTTTAGACAGCTAGCATGGATTTGGCTCTTCATGCTTCGTAAACCCTAATCTTGGTAGAATAAAGGCTAAAACCTAGAGCAGGGCCCTTGGGATGTCTAACCATCCCATCAGAGGCAGTGTACATGCTGAGACACACAAGAGCCCTCTTTGCCACCCTCTTCCAAAAGGACACTCCCAGTGTAAGCCACTGTGCGTAAAACGACTCACCTCGATGCACTTGAACTAAGACCAGCCCCTTACCCGTAACTCTGCATTCAGGTTTTCATTCTTGCAAACCGAAAGTATGTACAAACCAAATTCCAGTCGGAGACCGGCAACAAAGAACATTCTTAAGGGTGGAGGCGGCAACATGGCAGCTCGTTCCTCTGCACAGGAGCTTTTCTGGCTACAGCTGTTCTCCCCACCATACCTCTCCCAACACAGGCAGATATCTTCACACGTATGCATTCATCCACCCACACACAACCGTGTATATACGCACCACTAACAGCACATGTAATATGACCACATATAAACATGGGACAAACGATAATACGGTTGTCCCTCAGTCTCCACGGGTGACTGGTTCTGGGACCCCTGCGGATACCAAAATCCGAGGATGCTCAAGTCCCTTAAACGAAATGGTGCAGTATTTGCATATAACCTACACACATCCTCCCGTATACTTTAAATCATCTCTAGATTACTTATAATACTCAGTACAATGTAAACAGTTGTAAATACAATGTAAATGCTAAATAGTCGCCATAATGAGGCAAATTCACTTTTTGCTTTCTGGAACTTTCTGGAATTTTGTTTCCCAACTGAACATTTTCAATCTATGGTTGGTTGAATCCATGGATGTGGAACCTGTGGTTACACTGGGCCGACGGACACTGGTTCTAGATTCTATCGTGGGATGCTGCCCAACCACAGGAGCACTTGTACCGGAGTCAGTACAACTCAGGTCAGAGGTCTTCCCTCTCTGTGAAAAACAAGCGACTGCTTGTGTCTTTTAGGGAGCTGAACCAGAGACTGCTAGAACATGGCCTGAACACGTGTCAGTGCCATGGACAGCTTTATCACACCTTCTGTGTTCCGAGCCTTCCTCGTAAGGTCAGAGGTCATGGGAAGTCACTCAGTGGGGGCTGCGGCTGTGGATCAGGGCTGGCAAACAACAGCACCTTCCGCGGCGATGGGCAAGCTCTGTTCCTGCACTGACAATGCAGGAGCCATGAGCCACGTGTGGCTGTTGGAGGCAGAGAACTGGACTTTAAGTTTTACTTAATTTTAATTAATTCAAATTTAAGAAGCCACATCTGGTTAGTGACTGCTATCTTAACTTTAGACTCTGAAATCTTAACTTTAGACTCTGAAATCTAATACACCCCTACAATCTCAAGAAAGAAAGGAAAACAAAAGTCCAAACATACTCTTACCCTGTCCACCTCCAGTTATCTTAAAAGTATCAAATTAAAATCAGGACTGGCTCAAATCTAGAAGATAAAGAAATGTGTTTGATGCTACAGGTTAACAGCGGAAATGTTGTTTTAAAAAGATTTTGTTTTGGCAGCACCGGGCAATGCAAAATAAAACAAAACACCACAGGAAACGAGCAGTGAAGGTGTTCTGGGGTCAGAGACCAGTGGGAGGTCAGGTGACACAGGAAACTTAAGATAGCAAGAGGGAGAGCTCAGGCTGCCAGTGATCTCACTGGGTAGTCTTGGGCAAATCACTTCTTCTCTCTGGACCTCAGTTTCTCAGCAATACATAGGATTCACGTACATACATCTAATTCAAAGAGCTGTTAGAAAGGAGAAGAAAAAGTAATGAGTACCAAAGAGTACCAAATGCTACCTAAAAGCAAGATGTCACCATAAATTCACCTAAGTGACTTGGAGGTCCTTATGCCCCATTCCTTGGCTCCATCCACTCTTCATGGTCCAGCTCTAACCCCACTGCCTCTGCTTGATCTTTCCAGAACCCCTCCACTCACTATTACTGCTCCCACTTCTGAACGCCTACCCTGTTTGGACTCTTCTAAGCTTACCTATTGCATGTATATTCTCTCCCCATGGAGAGGGGAGGGGGTTGTCAATCACTGGCTCTGGATCAAATGACAAACCTTGATATTATGAAAAATAAACAGCAACATCATAAAGGAAAGGGAGCTGATGCACTCAAGTGAGTCACCAAGAAGAAGCCAAGAATGGCATTGGTCTTCTACACTTAGGATGACTGGGAACAGCCGCAGAAGAACCAGTAGCTGGGAAACCCTGACCATGGAATTGCAGGGGACCCCGCCAAGAAGGGGTTGGAGCCTGCAAGAGCCTGACAGGCGATGCGCTCTGCTATGGTCTGAATGCTTGTCTCCCCACAGAATTCCTATGTTGCAATCCTAACCCCCAAAGGTGATGGTATTAAGTAGGTGGGGCCTCTGGGAGGTGCTTAAAGTCACATATGGGATCAGTGCCTCATGAAAGAGGCTCCACAGAGCTCCCTGGCCTCCTCTGCCATGTGAGGATACGAGAAGTCTGCAACCCAGGAGAGGGCCCTCACTCGACCATGCTGGCACCCACATCTCAGACTTCCAGCCTCCAGGACGGTGAATGATAAATTTCGGTTGTTTATAAGCTACCCAGTCCGTAGTATTTTGTTAAAACAGCCCAAAGGAGTTGAAAGTCCAAGCAACAATGTAGACGCCACATCTGGAACTGCAAACACCCTGATTTCAGAAGGGAGAAGCAAGGCAGGCCCAGAGGTTGCCTGCAACTCCTAAGCAAGTTGCCAAAATATGTCTCTTTAAAATATAGTCCCTATCAATAGGATCCAAGATCTACAGAATTCAAGAACCTTGAATTCAGATGGTAACTCCAATCCCCAGCCCTTCCTGCTAGATCAAACTTCCAACTCTGTGCTGTAGTTCATTAATTACCAGTGGCTCTCTGGCCTCAGCCATTACTAACAAGAAGCCCTGGGGCACTGCTAGATGCACAGTCCAGTGGGGACTGACTGGGAAGGGGCACAAGGGAATCTTCTGGACTGATGGTCATATTGTTCTTTATCTTGACAAAAAAGATAAAGGTTGAGTTACATAAGGAGACACATTTGTCAAAACCCACAGGGTAGAATACTTAAGATTTGTACATTTCATTCCATGCAAATTTTAACCTCAAAGAAAGAACTGTAAAGAAACAGAAAATTCACGGTCCAGCCATACACAGAACCCCAATCAGAATCTCTAGGGCTGGGACACAGACTTAGGGATTTTAACATGATTCTGATGAAGGTGAACTTCTGAGAACACTTTGAAAATTACTTGCCTAGGCCAAAGAAAACAGGTCAAGTGTAGACAAGGAAGATAATTCAAATTAGGTTTCCCATTTCTACCTGAAACTGACTACATGACAGAAATCATAACTCAATGCTTCCAAGTAGTGGAAAAAATGATATGAAATGGCCACTGTTTGCCAAGTTCTTTATTTACAAAACTTGCACTTGCATATGGTAATAAGGTAATATTACTTCTAGATGCAAGCATGCACCTTGGCGAATGGGCATCTTCTTATCCATAGAAGAGGATAACCTTAATTTGTCAATATAAGAGGTCCACTCAGGCCAGAGGTTTGTCTCCATTGTGAACTGCACTGCTCCCCTAGGAGAGGGGAGGTGGCACCAGCCAGGGTGTGTGGCAGTCCGCGGGCATGGCGTCCCTCCAGCTGCCCGGTTCCACAGCTAAGGGATCACTTCCCATGTGGGAGCCACGGAGCTGCTGGGCCAGAGCCTTGTGTAAGCTGAATCTCCTTCGTCCTCCAAAAAGACCAGCTTGTATCTTCCTGTTTCTGAGGTCTAGTTTTTCAACAAAACTGGGATTCTCATCCCTGTGGTTGTAAGACATACTTGAGAAGCTACTCAGCTTCCCTTGGGAAGGATGGGAGAGTGAGTACCAAAAGGTAATTTTCATGAGCACTTGTGACTGGTGAGAAATTCCAGACCAGAAAGGGCACCCTCCTCCAGGGCCTCACCTTCCCACGAGACTGCGTTCTTCTCTGCTGATGAAGTCGGCACTCACTCTGCCAAGCTGCCAGGGTACCATTTAGCTCTTGCTATAAGATGCGAGGACAGAATGTACCAGGTGCAAGTCATTCAGTTTTGAACACGGTAACTTGTTTACCTAGAGCTAAGAGAGAAGCCAAACTGGGAAATGGGCCAAATGAAGGAAACTGGATGAGTCGGTACCCACCAAATGCAGCCCGTCACAAGCCTGAGGCTCCTGGAGTCTCTGTGCCCCACAAGGGCCACTCTTTCATCCTCTCCCCCCATGAGCGGCAACCACTTTGGGGTACCCAGTCTTTACAACCCTTAATGAAGGTCATATCCACTCCTTCACTGCAGGTGTGCATGACAGAGATTACTGTTCCTGTGTGTTGAGGAAGAGCCTGCACTCAGGAGGCGACACATCCAAACAGACACGGAGGCAGCTGGACCCACGTTCAAACCAGCCACTCTGATCCCCTCTGCCAACTAGGCCCCCGAGTCACTGGGTCATACACCTTCCCCAACAGGAAAAATAAATGACTTTTTAGTCATTCTTTGGATTTGAGGGAGACAAAAGTAAAACCAACTTTTACCCATCGCCAAATCAATCAGTTACTGATTTATTGCCTGCATAGTAGGCACTCAAGTAGTTGTTGGTAGATCAACTGGTTTCTGCAAAGACCAAACTGATTCCAATGACTTGGAGCCTCAGTTCTTATTAACAACTAGACAGAAGAGTCACTTGCTTTTCAAAGCATCCTTCTCCACTACGCTCCCCCACCCCATATCCCAAAGTTCTTCACACTGCCAGACCGAGAACAAACATTGGTTCCCGCCTCTAAACGTGGTGCAACCTGGGGGAGGCAGTATACGATCTTGCTGGATGCAGTGCAATGGACGAGGTCTCAGAAACAGTAAGCATTATCATCCAATCAGAAAGCAATCTGTGGGCTTCCCTGGTGGCACAGTGGTTGAGAGTCTGCCTGCCAGTGCAGGGGACACGGGTTCGAGCCCTGGTCTGGGAGGATCCCACATGCCGCGGAGCAACTGGCCCGTGAGCCACAATTGCTGAGCCTGCGCGTCTGGAGCCTGTGCTCTGCAACAAGAGAAGCCGCGATAGTGAGAGGCCCCCACTTGCCGCAACTAGAGAAAGCCCTCGCACAGAAACGAAGACCCAACACAGCCATAAATAAATAAATAAATAAAATTAAAAAAAAAAAAAAAAAAGAAAGCAATCTGTAAGTTTATAAACCCGTTCAGGGTTTCCCTGGTGGCGCAGTGGTTAAGAATCGCCTGCCAATGCAGGGGACACGGGTTCGAGCCCTGGTCCAGGAAGATCCCACATGCCATGGAGCAACTAAGCCCGTGCGTCACAACTACTAAGCCTGCGCTCTAGAGCTCACAAGCCACAACTACTGAGCCTGTGTGCCACAACTACTGAAGCCCACGTGCCTAGAGCCCGTGCTCCGCAACGAGAAGCCACTGCAGTGAGAAGCCCGCGCACCACAAGGAAGAGTAGCCCCCGCTCACCACAACTAGAGAAAGCCCATGCTCAGCAACGAAGACCCAATGCAACCAAAAATAAATAAATAAAATAAATAAATTTATTAAAAAAATATATATAAACCCGTTCACTAAATTTACTGAGCACCCTCTGGGTGTCATGCACTGTGACAGGTGCTGTGAGTGACACAGTGAAGAGTCAGACCAAGGATCCCACGCTGGAGGGGCTCCAGATGATAATCGGCTTGGAATTCTGTGACTGTCAGTCTTATCTTGTAACCGGTGCCAACAGACCAGAATCTCAGAACTGCAAAGCCCCTCGACAAAGACAGAATTTGGAAAGCACTGTCCTGGCTCCAAAGATGGAATTTTGAAAGCACTGTCCTGGCTCCAAACCATAACACTGTAATAAACCAAAAATTGTCATAAACCAAAGACACTACAAACAAATCTACACTGCTCTACAATTCTCTTCCAAATGCAGACAGCCTTGAATAAAAAGCCCTGTGGTCTGCCCAATATGCATATTACCTTTCTAGACCTAATTCAAATCTTCCTTGTTAACAAATCAAGATGTGCTAGGAGGGGGAAGTGCCACTCAGGACTCCTGGCGCCCCTGGAACCCACTTGGCTGCTGAGACCCTCAGGGCTAAATACACTTTGGGGTGAAAAGCAGTCATGGCTGTTAGGCCCTATTTTTCCTCCAGAACGGACCCAGCATGATTCCAAAGCCTTCTGGGACTATTCATCCCCCAGGCCTGAAGGCATGTAGACCCCCCTCTACAGGAGGCCTGTGATGCCCAGAGGTCTAAGAAGCAGGAGTGCCTTACTCAGTTCTCAGTTCTCTGGCAGATAAAGTTAAAGCAGGAATGCATGAAGCCCTCCGCACGCACCTCACGTACTGCTTTGGGGGCGATTAAGTAATTTTTTGCTCAGCTCAAGGTTCAAGAAGCTAGTGGGGAAACGGTCTCAGTCAGAGCAGATGACTTCAAAGGACTGAAAGACAGGCCCCATGCTTTGTAGACATGCCTCTCTTCCTGGAGGAGAAAAGGCAAAATCAGCTTCCCCAAATTCTCCATGCTACACACTCGGTCATGAAGAAAACACCAGCCCCAGAAAAGGGAAGGAAAGAAGATCAGGAGGTCCCTTTGTTTCTAGGAAGCTCGGGATTTCATCCAATGCAAGAAGCTGCTGCTAAAAAAAGAAAAAAAAATCAAGGAAACAGAAATCAAAGGCTGCTCAGAAAATCTAAAATAGTCATCAGACACTTAACGGCTAACAGGAAGATCTACAGGTATTAGCAGGAACTATCCCTCACCCCTCCCCACCTTATCTGTACTACACACCTGTCCGGTCCCTTGTATTTCAGGGTTGGCCTCCCACATCACTTTACCAGCCCATTTCCATCCCAGAAAGCAGCCTGCAGAGAACACACCCCCTACTTGAAGGCACTATTGGCCAAGGCGGACATCCCTGTCTCTGACCATCTCTGTGGTACTTGATATGCTCCAACAATGGACAGAGCCACCACCCATCAGCCAGGTGGGCCAACGTGCTTTTCCTGTCCCAGGGATGAAGAGAACCCTTTGCACCCCATCCTGCCCGGCCTTTAGGACCTCAGCAGGTGGTCAGTGGGGCAAATGGAAGGATGGCTTATTGCTGGTTTCCAAGCCATGTTTAGTACAGGAAGCCCTTTCTTTTTCTTTTTTTAAATTATTAATTAATTTATTTATTTTTGGCTGCGTTGGGTCTTCGTTGCTGCACGTGGGCTTTCTCTAGTTGTGGCGAGCAGGGGCTACTTACTCTTCATTGCGGTGCGTGGGCTTCTCATTGTGGTGGTTTCTCTTGTTGAGAAGCACGGGCTCTAGGCGCATGGGCTTCAGTAGTTGTGGCATGCGGGCTCAGTAGTTGTGGCTCACGGGCTCTAGAGAGCAGGCTCAGTAGTTGTGGCGCACGGGCTTAGTTGCTCCGCGACATGTGGGATCTTCCTGGACCAGGGCTTGAACCCGTGTCCCCTGCATTAGCAGGCGGATTCTTAACCACTGCACCACCAGGGAAGCCCCAGGAAGTCCTTTCTATCAACCCACCCTTAAGTAAATCCACAGAGGATTCTAGGTGGTGGACAGGTGGACTTTTTAAAACATATATTTTATGTTCATATACATAAATATACATATGTTCATTTTACAATGAATTAGAAGAGATAAGCACAAATTCTTGATAAAATCTCCTTTTTCACCAAAGCTAAGGCACCATCAACCAAACATCTTTGAGTCGCAAGGAAAAAATTAAACGAGGACACACAATGGATTTTAAGACATTCCAATGTCAGAAATGATAAGAGACAAAAAAAGCAAAGCATCTAAGAATCAACAAAATAAGTTATTTCAGTTTTTAGAATTATAGTCACTTTAAAGAGAAATATTAAATGACTGTGGCACACAGATATGGGAGGAACTGTGAAGGTGTTATAAGAATGACTACATTATATAACAAGAGCACACAGAGCAAGCCGTGTGCCGGGCCCTGCTCTAAGTGCTTTATAGAACTGAACATATTTAATCTTTAAAACAACTCCACGACGAGGTACCGCATCATGCCTGTCTTCAGAGCAGCGAACTGCAGAACGATGGGGGCGGTGACCTGCCCAATGTCACACACAGGTGGTGCCGAGGTGAGAAGCCCAGCCCAGCACCAGGCATGTGGGTCCCAGCTCCCTGCTCTTCTGAGCCTCTCCAGAGAACTCCGGGTAGGACCATGGGAAATCGCCAATATTCAACTATTTCTGACTTACAAAACTGGCAAGTTCAAAGGATTCAATCTAATAGCTGCACCAGCCATTTGTTAAATGTCTGATTAACGGCTGAAACGTGACTGACTAGAGAGAATTCCTTTCAGGGCAGAGTGGAACCTCGGTCGTGGGCGGCGCATCCCTAACCTCAATCCAAAACCCTGAAACTTTTGAAATATTCTAGAATGTTTACCTAAAGCCCCTTTCATTTTCTTCACTTGGACTCCAGTCTCCAGAATCAATTGAAGGACAGGAAGGAATACTTGCAGGAGAAAGGTATAAAAAGGAGAAATGCGAGGACGTTCTGTTCCTAAACTTCAGGGCTGTCCTGCAAGCAGTTTCAGGACAACCTTAAGAGACAACTGATAATTCTCTGGATTGATCTTTCACAAGCTGTGGCCTCACCCCTGTCAAGCTGTGGCTAAGCTAGTGGCTGGAGGGCAAAAGCCATAAGCCAGGGTTGGCCAAATACTTCTCGAGATGAATGATTTGGTTCATCAAGGGCACAGAATATCAAAGGTTATGCCCAGGGTCTGTTTCTAAAAGTAATTATGTAATAAATGACCCCAAAAGCAAGGGCCCCCACCCACCATGCCTTTCCTGTCAGCACCTGCACTCAGGGCTGCACGCAGCCGGCTCCAGCCGGCACCCTTCACACCCTGGTCTCATCTACTCAGATGAATGGGGCCCCTAGAGTTGTGCAACATGCTGGCCCTTCCTGCACATATGTAGAGAAGGAGCTCAGGTTTCTAATAACTCTGGGCAAATGCCCAGAGAAGATCTGAAGTTAAGCAGAAACCTGATACACAAAACTGGGATCATCACGGAGGAAGGCAAGGAAAAACCTGGATCTTATTTTAGGAAAATACTTTATTCTGACATTTAACTCAAAATACCTTAATAGTCAAGGACTCTGAGCTAGTTAATACTCCTGGTTCTAAGAGCAGCACAGACCCCGACATAGGAACCTCTTTCATTTTTATTTCTTTGTAACTTGCAAAGCTCATTCTCATTACTGATATGCCTCCATTAACTCCTAATTCCAGAGAAGTTTAAAATACATACATTCTCAAACATGTTCTTTTTTTTTTTTAATCGTCAAAGCTCAGCACCAGAAAAAATTAACTCAAGCCAGAGAAGATTATCTTCATAAACATTATGTTCTTAATAGAAGTAAACTGCTCTTTTCCCTTAAGCAAAATAGAACATTATGCAGTGCCTTTTGTACTCGGCTTTCAAAATGTGAATGGGAACACTTTTCCAAAGTCACGAATATACAAAAGGACCAAACAAAATCACAAAAAAAACATGGAAATGAAAAACTTCTCTCTGCCGAAAGGAACTGTTCTTTGTTGATAAAGGGAGGTTCAAACATATTTTAAATATTTTTAAACAAAGGCCTAGCTGATGTCCCTTAATCCATCCATCCAGCTCAACTTTCTGCGCAGGCAGCTGCCACAGCGCAGCGCCCGTCCAGAAGGGAGGGCCGGAGGCATTTCCTCAGTGGCCCACATTCCTGGGGGACACGGGACTTAGCAAAGTTAACAGCAATTCTCAACCTCCAATGCAAGTACAACAACATCTTCATAAAAGTTTTACAAGGACATCCTGGCAAGAACCAAACTACCATGAAGAGCAATGTTTCGGGGCCCCAAGCATTCCAGCAGCTCGGTTTTCTTGGCCACCTCTCCTTGCAGTGTGGTGCAAACAGGCGGTCAGCTGGGAACCCACAGGAGGGTCGCAGGGAGAAAGCACTTGGAGAAAATAAAGCCAAATATACCCATTCTGGCTCAACACTCCTTGCTCCGCAGGAAAGGGGAGCAAGAGGAGGCCAGGCAGATTTCAACATCTCTCATCAGTGCCGGGGAAAGGATGGGTGCAGATGCGTGAAGCTGCCTGCCTCGGGGTCCAATACCGTCTCTCTCCATCCTTCCAGAAGATGCCATCCTCAACCTTGCATTCCTCATCAGTGTGAGCACTAAGGGAGCATTGCTCTGAGCAGGACCCTCACACGGGGGGCGGCACAGGTCGCCCTGGGAGACCATCCATGGTGTGACCTATGGAACAAAGGTCCAAGGTGAATAACAGAACCACGGGGCCATGAGGGAGAGCAGTCAGCCTTGAAACCAGGATCAGTGTCCTAGGGCTGTCCTAACAAATGCCACAGACTGGGTGGCTTCAACACCAATGCACTGTCTCACAGTGCAGGAGGCCAGAAGTCAGAGATCAAGGTGTCTGAGGGCTGAGGGAGAATCTGTTCCCGCCTCTCCCTTCGCTTCTGGGGGGGCTGCTGGCAATCTTTGGCATTCCGTGGTCTGTAGAATCATCACCCCATCACTGCTTCCCATCTTCACATGGTTCTCCCTGTGTTCGTGTCTGTGTCCAGATTTCCCCATTTTATAAGGACACCAGCCATATTTGATCAGGACCCACCCTAATGATCTCATTTTAACTTGATTACCTCTGTGAAGAATCTATCTCCAAAAACGGTCACATTCTGAGGTACTGGGGGTTAAAACTTCAACACATGAATTTGGGGGAAGGGACATAATTCAACCCCGTAAGAAAGCCCTTGGAGAATCACTGGTAGTTGAAAAAGAAAGGGTCCTGTAAGAAATCAGCATTTTCATTTTTTAGCATCTCTTGCACAATAAGTAACTACAGAAGCCAAAAGCCTGTATCACAATGCAGGAATAAGTTAAATGAATAATTTTTTTAAGTGGGCAGAAAGATGTGGGAGAGAAACACAGGCAAGGTACCATCACAAGGGGAAACAGGAAAAATGAGGTGTAAAATGATACATTCATAAACAGTTTTGGCAGAGGCCTGTTGCCAGTAGCTATACAGTAGACTCTCCGAGTTTGGCAAGATATAAAAGAGGACAAGCCCCAAAATACATTAATGGCCCAGCTATGGCTTTAGATCGGGTCATAACTGGCTGGGAAACGGGGCTCACCTTACAATTCCGTGAACTGCTAACTTTGAGTCTCATGCCATTCAGTGAGGATTTACATGGCAAGGATCAGGTCATTGCCAGCCACTGGCCTGGGCTTGAGCTAGACACCCATCTAGGGTTTTCAGAGTAAGGAGTGTCCTGAGAAACGGACATATGCAGGAAGGCTCTAAAGGGCCCCTGCTTTCTCAAACTCAAAACATGAAATAAGGAAACATCACATCTGGCAAAGGTGGGTGATGAAGAGAGGCCTTTTCTTGGAAGAAAGAAAAAGAAAAGAAAATGGGAAGGCATTTTATTTTCAAAGGAGCCTCAGTGGTAATAGCTTTGTGATTCTGAATATTGCTGAAGACTAGGAAGAATGTCCAACTACAAGGTGCATAATACACACACAAACACTGTCACTATCATCATGCAAATGTGTGCTAACATCTGAGATAACAGAGGGGCAAGTGCCTTCAAAACAATTTCACCCCAATTTCCATTAAATGCCATCTAGCCCATGGGTCCTCAAAGTCCACTCTATAAGCTCCTGGTGGGGGCGGCAGTGGGGGTGGTCCTTAAACCTTTTAAGAGAATCTGCGAGGGCAATACCATATTTGTAATAATACTAAGACAACAATTGCCTTTTACATTGTGCCGACATTTGCACTGATTGTGTAAATGTAACAGTGGGATAATACTGTTGAGTGAATCAAGGCAGTGGCGCCAGACTGCACTCCTGACTACTGTATACTTGCAATCAGAAAAAGGAGTTTCCTTAAGAATGTTGACAAAGCAATACTGATGAAGAACACTGATGAATAAAAACTATTTTTATTTTATTATTTTTTATTTTATTAGCTCCCAACTCCTGAGTACATACTTTTTAATATTCTGTGTGACAAAGGAAGTATGCGTAGAGCACTTCTGCTGCATACCAAAGCACATGGTTGCTTCCTGATAAAGTACTTGTGCAATTGTGAGTTGCAAGCTGAAATAGCCACTTTTTTATGGGACACCATTTTTACTTAAAAGAATAACTGACAAAGTATGGTTATACAGATAAGTATAGGGCAGACATTTTCTCACAAATGAATGAAGTGAGCCTGCCACTTCAAGGAAAACATTATTTTTGACAAATATTGACAATATTTGTTGCCAACAATAAAATCTGAGCTTCCAAGCAAAATCAGAATTTGGGGAAATTTGTATCTACCACCATGTGCTTGACAGAATCCCAATACTACTTAAAGACTTTCCTATTGAGGATGATGAGGATATTAACAAATGTGATTTTTTTAATATTGTATAATGAAATGTGTCAGAGTTTGAAAGAGCCGTATGACTCAGTGAATCAGTGTTTTCTAAATAACCAATGTACAATAATACAAAATCATCCATTAGTAACAGACCCATTCAAAGTGCAAGCAAGACCAATGGATTTCAATGTAAAAGAGTATGAAGAGTTCATCTATATGGCTTCAGGTTCCACACTACAATTAACCTTCAAGAAACTACCTCTTGCTGAGTTTTGATATAGTATCAAAGATATCCACAATTATCTTAAGAAACGAATAAAATACTTCTCCCTTTTCCAATTACACATCTGTGTAAGGCCAGATTTTCTTCATATACTTCAACCAAAGCATATCAAAACAAACTGGGTACAGAAGTAGATGTGAGAATCCAACTATCTTCTATTAAGCCAGATATTAAAGAGATAAAAATATTAAAAAGACCACTCTTCACTATATTTTCCAAAGCATAATATTGTTCATAAAAAATGTTAGCTATGTTAACATGTAATGGGTTTATTATTATTTTAAAGCATATTTTAAAATTAAATATTTTTAAAGTTTTTGTTTTAATTTCTCACCTGGCAAATATCAGTAGATACAACCCACATAAAGAAAATCTCTTTGTGCACCTTAATACTTTATGAGGGACTTCCCTCGTGGTCCAGTGGGTAAGACTCTGCGCTCCCAATGCAGGGGGCCCAGGTTCGTTCCTGGCTGGGGAACTAGATCCCACATGCATGCCACAACTAAGAGTCCGCATGCTGCAACCAATAAGTCCACATGCCACAACCAAGGAGCATGCGTGCTGCAACTAAGACCCAGTGCAACCTAAATAAATAAATATTAAAAAAACAAACTTTATGAGCATTAAGAACTCTTACAATAAAAAAAAAAAAATTACCCAATTAAAGTGGACAAAGGATCTGAGTAGACATTTGTCCAAATAAGATATACAAATGACCAATAAGCATACGGAAAGATGCTTAACATCATTAGCCCCAGAGAAATGCAATCAGAACACGAGGTACTACTTCACATCTACTAGGATGACTATGATCAAAAAAACAGACAACAACAAGTGTTGATGAGGACAGAGAGAAATTGGAACCCTCATGCACTGCTGATAAGAATGTAAAATGGTGCAACCACTTGGAAAATAGTCTAGTAGTTGATGAAAATATGAAACATAGAGTAACCGTATGACCTAACAATTCTACTGATACGTTTACACCCAAGAGAAATGAAAACATGTCTACACAAGGACGTGAACATGAATGTTCACAGCAGCACTGTTTATAATAACCAAAGAGTGGAAACAACCCAAATGATCATCAACTGATGAATGGATAAACAAAATGTGGTGTCTATACAATGTAACATTATTCAGTAATCTATGGTTAATAACAGGATACCAGTTAAAAGAAAACTCTATCTAGACACCTGTGGATTCCCACATGTGCCTATTTAAAGGATTCAAAATAGAAGAGAGTATTAAAAAACTAAACCCTCTCAGGAGAGCCAACCCTAACTTCACCAGTCCCTCCCACAAGATGAACCCAACAGAAGCTAGTTTTACCCATATTCCAGCATTCTAGACTTGCCTCTCAATGCTTTCCCAAGAAATGACTGCTATATTTCTCTTCCTCCCAGCTTTATGAGCTTCCCAATTCACTGTAATTGGTGACAGTGAGGGTTGAAGAAGCATAAGGCTTGTAGCATAGCTGAGTAACTCAACCAACCTCATAGTCAAGTTCACCTTAACAGACAGTGCAGACCTTCCTACCATCAGCCGCCATCTGCTACTATCAAACACAAATGAAACCCACCCTCTGGTCCCCAAAACGCTCTCCCACCACCCTGATGCCCCTAGATAACCTGCTCATAGAACTATCACCTGCGAATACTTCTCATTCTTCCCCCAAATCACAAATATTTCCAAATAAAGGTAAGGTCCATAACTAGTGATTTCAACCACTAACAAACAGAAGGGCTTCCAAAGCCCACTGCCATGCATCCACCTTTAACAAATGGACAGTCCACCTGGACTTTGCCAAAAACAACCAATCCAAACACCAATGCCCATAAACTAGTAAGTCACTTTGAAGTCAGGCATCATTGCATGATTACAAAAGATGATATATTATTTTATTGAATTCCTGCTAAGGGATAGAACTTCCTTTTGGATAAAACCACAACTTCTTAAAGCTGCAAAGCCATTTCTCTCACACAAAGAATGATGGTGGTATCAATTAAAAAAAAAACACAAGCACATTCTAACGATAAAAAAACAAAGAACAGATGTATTATCTTGGTTCACCTATTTAAAAAATACTTAGTTTTAAAAGAAAATATTATCAATGTACTTTGTGGGTTAATCGGCAGGGAATCAATTTTTTAAATTTCTCAGCTTATAAAAGTAATTATCTGATCATTGAAGAACTCAGAATATGAAGAAAATTAACACACCCCAAAATCTCATTACCGGAGAAAAAACTGAGAGGTAGTATTTCATTATAGTCTTTTTCTATGTATGCCATACAATTTTTCTTATTTTTTAATTAAAAAAAAGTAGGATCATATGATATACTACACTTTTTTTGCTGCACCTCGCAGCATGCGGGATCTTAGTTCCGCAACCAGGGATCGAACCCATACCCCTGCAGTGGAAGCACAGAGCCCTAACTACTGGACCGCCAGGGAATTCCCTAAACTACATTATTATATTCTGCTTTTTTTCCACTTATGAGCATTTTCCCTTGACATTAAATACTCTCAAACAATTTTAATGTCTGTAAAGCACTCTACTATATGAACAAAAGTACTATCACTTTGCCAGCCAGATATTCTCATTGTTGGCAATTTTTATCATAAATAACATATTAGTGAACATCCTCACACAAAAATCTTGATATGCACCTCTGATTTTGTTTTTTGTTTTTTAGGATAAATTCCTAGAAGAAAAACTGTTGAGTCAAGGAGTATGAATATTTTTAAGGCTCTTGATACATACGCTGCTACAAACAACCCTCCTACCAGCAGTGCATAAAAATGTCTATTTTCTTGTACCTTTTTACCAAAATGGGCGCTACTATTATTTTAGCCGTTGTCACTTGGATAGGTTAAAAAAAAAAAAAAAAAAAGGCTAGTTTTTGTTTTAATCCAGGGTTCCTCTGGAATCCTTGCTGTTCCACAATGTCCTCATTCTGTCCAAGGCAAGTTCACAGAGCTGAACAGAAATCCACGCACTAGCTGTGCACAGCACATCAGGGACTGTCCAAGCAAGACAGGGGCCACATGTGAGGGGATTCTGCTGCTGTAAAGAAAGAGAAAACTTGATGCTTTGGGGGAAAACACGGGTGTTCAAGTGTGTGGAGATTTAGGTACTTGGCAATTCCCAGCACTCAGATTATATGGGGAAGCAAGTTTAGTGCCAATATACCAACACCTGGGGGGAGTGGGGGGCCAAAGAGTGCCCTCCCCTCCTAATGAGTGTTAATCACATTATGATAAAAATGAAAAGTAAACCAAATAGCTTCAGTAAGGAATCACTGCAGCAACTATTTCCACATTATCTCACAACTAGGGCAATCCTACACACTCAAAACTGTGTTTGATTCAGCACAAATATCCCCTCCACACCCCCACCCCCGCAAAACCTCATATTCTGGAAAGAGAAAGCACAGGCTGAGAGACGCTGGGAACCCTAAAAGAAATGTGCTAACAGCAGGCTCCTACCCCCAGCCTGGTAAATCTCTCATCTATAATCCAACACAAGAGACAACAGGCAAACAGCAAGAGGTCATCTTCAAAGAGCCGGTTGCTACGGGAAGCAAGTGTAGAGGCAGCAAGCATGTCCCCATCAAAGTCCGGCAGCTGCAGAAGAACCACAAAGGTACAGCTCCCCTCGGAGCAGAGCACGGATGCGGGAGGGGCGTCTCCGGGGGAGGGGGCACAGGAGGAGGAGGAAGAAGGGGAGAGAAAAACATCAGACCAGCAGCAACTGCCCAGTGGAACATAAAACCTGGCAGTTTTGTGCTGCTCAACAAGCGGGAAAGTAGGGAAAGAAGAAACACAGAAAATAGCATTTCTTGAACTTGCCTTTTTAAGCGCTAGTCAAAACTGTCAGCGTACCTGAGAGACGGCCAGATAAAACCCACGTCTACGGAAAGAGAAACACAGCCATTAGTGATAAAACGGCAAGTACCAGCTTTAAGCACCATCTCAGTACAAATGTGATCATCTCCCGGCAGAAAAATCTCTAAATCCTTGGTCCAAATGCCCCCTTCCCAATACAGCAACAGCAGCCACAAAGAAGAGTAGACCAACCACTTGTCCACAGAATCTAAATAGGGGAATCTCAGGGCGGCCTTTACTTTGGGTAGAAGCTGCCCTCATTTTTCCAGGTAAAAAGCACAAGAGTCGACAGGCTTCACAGCCCCTAAGTGGACATCTCAAATAGTCCCTTTTGCATTTGAGCTCTCCAACCCCAGATGTAGCACTGGTGCACAGAAATCACACAGGACTCAGGGGGAAGAGACCGCTAGAGAATCAAGTCCCATTCCTTCACTCCGAATGAAGACAGACCTTGGGACATTCCCCCAGCTCATCTGGAAGCCAGGTCTCCCAACTCCCAAGCTGAAGTTCTTGGTTGTCATGGGCGACAACCATAAAGGTCTAGGGACAAGGAGAGGGGCTAAAGCTTCGTCTTCATTTCTGGCTGCTACTAAATGGCTTGATGTGCTATATGAAAGTTCTGAAACAAAGTGCTCCCAAAGAACAGTCCGTCTGTTGGTTTTGGTGGGTTTTCACAGAAGTCAGGCCCACAGGCAGGTGGACACATCTGTATGTCCTCACCCTGCTCTCCGTGTCTGTATCACATGGCTCTGCTGAGAAAGTGCTCAGACTCTCAAAGAAGGTATCATTTTGCTCAAAATGATTTCCTGAAACAGGTGAGAGGTTCATGGGGCTAGATGTACACACACAAAGGGTTCAGGCCTGAAACTCAATCACAGAACCATATCCCATGTGAAAGGGCAAGGCTAAAATGGCACGGGTGATTTCTTCCAGGGTAAACACTCAGAAGTCACAGACTTGTGCAATCTGTTTTTATGAATGGCTCTGTCTTCACCACATTTTGTGGATATAAAATGTGCTGTGTTAAAAACAAAAATCAAACAAATTTAAATGGCTCTTTCAATAGGCCAAGACTTTATCTGTATTTGTCCTCAGCCAAGTGGAAAAGAGTAAACATGAAATTAAAAAAATAAAAATGAAATAAACTCTGAATTCAAATCAACAAAAATAAATCTGCAGTACTCCAGACACCTTTTATTGCCACCCAGCTAGTAAACAAGCGAGTGCTCCTAATCAGCATGCCAGGGTCTCATCACTTTCTTCCTCAGCTGCCAATGCTGCCACCAACACAGGACTTCTCAGAACCCTACTTCTACTATTGTGGGTTTTTTGTTTTGTTTTGTTTTTTAGTGTCAAGAAAAGAGAGAAGTACAGTACTCTGTAATGGCCTATATGGGAAAATAATCTAAAAAAGAGTAGATATATGTATAACTGATTCACTTTGCTATACAGCAGAAACTAACACAACATTGTAAATCAATTATACTCCAATAAAAATTTTTAAAAAAAGAAAAGAGAAGTATGAGGAGAGATGTAGGCACTTATTTATATGAAGAAAGACTTCTCGAGTACCTTCCACTGTCACTGAACATGTTAGAGAATTGAAGACAGAAAAAGAGGAGGGGAAAAAAAAAAAAGGAATTCATGAGGGTGATTCAAGTGCCTGAAAAGGAACAACTGTCCATAAAATGAACAACCTCAGTTAAATACATTTTTGTTATATTGGGTCATTTTCATAAATATTTTTGGCTGAAACCATTAGAAGCTTCTGGCTGCAATGGTAAATGATAAAGGGGAGTTGGTCTCTGATGGTTGGTCTCCCTTACAGCTCACAACTGGAGATTAAGTTTAAGAGACCCAACCCAACCCCCTAACCCAAAGAATCGAACTTGCTCCTGCCCTCTCAGCCTTCCAAAGGCCCAGAGGAAGACCTCTGTGGCCCCAGGTCAGGTGCCAGCAGCCTCTGATGGGGAGGGAAAGGGCCTCTGAATGACCAGATTAAGTCTGAATGGAGGAAGAACCTGTGATTAAGTTTTCTGAATAGTTGGCTCTCTTAGGGGGAGCAAACTCCTTCAAAAAAAAACAAAAAACAGAAAACGGCAGAAACCTCGCCTGGCTCTCTGTTACTACCCTTCAGAAATGGGAGTCCTGCTCTTCGGATCTAGGAAAGTGGATTTTCACATACTCAAGTCAAGCCCACTTTCCAACCAACGTGTGGGGTTCAGCCAATTTTCAAGGGAAAGGAGAAAAAAAATAACACTGCCTTATTTCTTCTCAAGATTACTATTTAGACAGTTCAGGTTGACACGGACTATGTTTTAACCGCCAATCCCCCAGGACAAACTTAGAAATTTCTCCAAGCCATTACACAGCAAAGAAGCTAGTCTTTCCTTCAACTCACTTAGCTTCATCTTCAACCAAAGCGTCTTTACAATATTATTTCAGCTTTGCTGGTCCAGACTCTTTGCCAGAAGGTTCTTTACCCCAAGCATAAGTAGGAAAGGAAAAAGGAAAAAGGCATTTTATTTAACCTATGGCAGTCTGGTCGGAATTGTCCTGGCTACACAAGACGCAGGCCTGCTGAGGTTTTGTTCTGCTTTTCTAAGTTGGGGGGGCGGGGAATATCAACATAAATCTATCTTCCCAGTGAAAGATCCGAGGATTAAGTTAACTCATAATACAGACTACTCGTATATTAAGATACAGTTCATTAAAAATCTTGAACAAAATGTTGAGTGACCCATCCATGTTAAAAACTCAAGTTTGGGTGTAAAAGGCCAACGTCTGAAAAACCCAGGGGGGAAGAATGGTTGGGAGAGATGAAAAAACTCTTCCAAGACCATCCTGTTTAAGCTCGACCATCTTGGCAAGGAGAGCGTGCACCTCCCCTCCTAAAGCACCTGGTTCTGCAACTGATGTTCAACGTGTTTCCATTTAACTTCAGGGGACACAAGAATGAAAGACAGGGATCCTGTCCTTCAAAGAGACTGCAGTTACACAGAGGAGAGAAGGCACGAAAAGAATAAAATGCAGGTGGGAGTGAGGGGTAAGTGCCAAGAGCGAGGCCCATCAAGAGAAGGCAAGACGGGGGCATGAGGCGTCCCGGGAGGGCTTCAGGATTTGGTCTCGAGAGATAAAAGACTGTGAGATTTGGTTCCTTACTTATTTCTGTCTAGAACTTTTCAAGGATTTTTTTTTTTTTTTTTTTTTTTAATTTAGGCCGCGCCGCGTAGCATGCATGATCCTAGTTCCCCAACGAGGGATCAAACCTGTGCCCCCTGCAGTGGAAGCGCTGAGTCCCAACCACTGGACCGCCAGGGAAGTCCTCCAAGTTTCCACTCAGCAATTGATGTGGCAGAGATTACACATTTATATTTATTAAGCCCACTAAATATATAAAATACTTAATATATATTTGTGTATTTATTGAGCATAACAATAGCTAGCTCTTACTATGTATCTATTTAATCTTACAACCATAAGAAGTATTTTTTAAGATACTCATAACAAAAACTCAGAGAGGCTAAGTGCCTTACCTAGGGTCACTCAGCTGAAAAGTAATACTAGACTTCGAACTCAGGTCAGATTGCCAAGTCTGATGCTGCATTTCCCTCTGCACCTCTGCAATGCAACAGTTCCAAGCACACATCACCTCCTCCAGTGGATTTTTTTTAAGGTGTCAAAACCCCACCAGTAATTTAAAACCTCCGGTGTAATTCTTAGCCTATAATTATTTGTTTACATGCATGTCCTCCCAACTAGCCCAAGTTCCTTAACGACATCCTTCACCTTCATATTCTAGCACTGGGTGTGGCACACAGGAAAGCTGAACAAACACGCCATGGTCACACTAAACTGAGTGGCTCACGACACTCAAAACACCAGAGAGCCTGCTTCAGCTAGAAAGTCGTCAAAGGGTTTTGCTCGCTTAACCTCCCTGACCCTGTTTCCTCATCTGTTAATAAGGACAATAATGATACCTGTTTCGTAAGGTTGTTTTGATAAGTGTGTTAGATAATGTATGCTAAAGGCTTGGCAGTGCCTGGAACATGCTAAGTACTCCACAGAAGCGGGCAAATAATGTCTAACTTCCAATGCAAGATAAAAGGGAGGTATGCCAGACCTCACCTTTCATCCACTAGATTTAAATTCTGGAAACTGATAAGATATTATTAAGTTTTAAAAGGGTACCAAACAATGTGTGCTATCCATTGAAACACAATGGGACAGATCTAGATATACTGATAAGGAAGAACTTTCAAGACACATTAAATGAAAAAAAAAAGGTGTGTGTGTGTGTGATTACATGGGTATACAAGAGCACAGAAAAATACTCTGAAATATATAGGTAATGAGATGGGAGGAGTAAAGAGGTCTTTTCCTTCTGTCACTATGCAGTTCTGATATTTGAATCTTATTATGAAAAAACATTAAAAGTAATATTTTCATTAAAAGCAAAAATAGTGTGGAGTTAACAGTAATGTACCACTGTTGGTTCCTTAGTTGTGACAAATGTACCACAATAATGTAAGACATTAACAATAAGAGAAACTGGGTGAATGGTATATGGGAACTCTCTATCTTTGCAGCTTATCTGTAAGTCTAAAACGATTCTAAAATTTAAAGTTTGTTTTGGACTTCCCTGGCGGTCCAGTGGTTAAGATTCCGTGTTTCCACTGCAGGGGGTGCAGGTTCAATCCCTGGTGGGGGAAGTTCCACATGCTGCAAGGTACAGTCAAAAAAAAAAAAGTTTTTTTTTAAAAAGCAATAATATGTATAGCACAGAACCATCTTTGCTTTTAAAACTCTGTCCATATACATAAGTATATATTCACTACATTTCAAATGTTAACAATGGTTCTGAGTGGTAAGATTGAAGATGGTGCTCATTTCCTTGTACCTTCTAGATCAGTGGTTCTCAAAGGGTGGTTGCCAGATCAGCCGTAGCAGCGATATCTGGAAACTTGTTAGAAACGCAAATTCTCAGGCCCCACCCCAGGGCCACTGAATCAGACTCTCTAGAGGTGGGGGCCAGATGATTCTGATGCACACCAGAGTTTGAGAACCCTGTTCCAGATCACAGAAACTGGTTTTATAAAAAGTGTCACTTTTATAGTCAAAACAACAGAACAATGAAACTTGAAAAGGGGGTATGTTGACGAATGAATAGCATTTTAAGCCCAGATGCAGGCCCTGACACAGCACGTGCACCGGGAGGCAAGCACAGGCCAGTCCCAACTCAGACTGACCCGCTCTGTCCCTTCTCTTGTCTCCCCACCATCCCAGGCCAGCTTCCATGGGAGCCCCTGGGATACCTACAGAGACAAGTCTCAGACAAACAAATCTGGCATGGGGGGAGGGTTTCTTTTTTTAAAAATTTTTTATTGTAAGAGGAAAGTTTGTTGGCACCAGCTCATCATCTTCAAATTTATGGCCTCCGGTCTCGGTTGTATATTAACAGCACCAGCCAGGGCATGACAACTAACAGTTTAAGAGGTAGAGACTCATCTTCATAATTAAAAAAAAAAAAAAAAAATTCCTAAACATGAATGTAGTAGCAGCTCAAATGAACAAGGTGTGAGCCTATCAGCCCTGCCTTTGGAATGGCCCCGGATGTCCTCTGCCATCCTACTCCGAGGCCCGGGAGTATTTATAATGCCCGGCTGGCTTCCTCCCCTCCAGGTACATCCCGAGACTCCTTCCACCTCGTGCAGAAGACCCTTGGAGTCTGTACTTCAGCTCTGCTTTCAGAGGCCCTCAAGGGGCTGCTCTGCCTGCTGGCTCAGCTCCATGAGAGCCATGGTAAAGGGAGTATGGGTGTATCGCTGGCAGCGGCAGCAGGTGAGGCAGAGCAGAGTACGCGGCGAGAGGAGCCTGTGAAGGGATTCCCGCGGTCCCCAGAATCCTGCTCTGCCCTGGATTTCAATTTGTTGAAATGAGCAGTCGTAAATCAAAGAGTAAGAACTTAATACAAGCAGAATACCTTTCACAGGTACAAAGAATTTTACGTGAAAGATTTTGTCATCAGAGTCCACATAGTAGCCTATTTGGAGTACAAGTACAATATAAACACTTAATTGAGCTGCTGAAAAGAACTGCTATCCATGGAGAAAGTAACTCTGCTCTCATTATTGGACCCCAAGGATCAGGAAAGACTATGTTAATAAACCATGCTTTGAAAGAACTAATAGAAGGAGAAGAGGGAGTGAAAATGTATTACAAGTTCACTTAAATGGACTGCTGCAGATCAACGATAAAATTGCCCTAAAGGCAGTTAAATCTGGAAACTGTAGTTGGAGATAAAGTTTTGGAAGCTTTGCTGAAAACCTTTCATTTCTTCTGGAAGCTTTAAAAAAAGGTGACTGGACTAGTAGTTGCCCAGCGATCTTCATATTAGATGAATTTGATCTTTTTGCTCATCATAAAAACCAAACACTCCTCTATAATCTTTTTGACATTTCTCAGTTTGCACAGACTCCAGTAGCAGTTATTGGTCTTACGCGTAGATTGGATATTTTGGAACTCTTAGAAAAAAGAGTGAAGTCACGATTTTCCCACTGGCAGATACACTTAATGAATTCATTTGGTTTTCCGCAGTATCTTAAAATATTTAAAGAATAATTATCTCTATCTGCAGTATTTCCAGACAAGATTTTCGCTGAGAAGCGGAATGAGAAGGTTCAGAGTCTCTCAGAAGATAGAAGTGTGCAAGAAGTGCTGCAGAAGCATTTCAATGTCAGCAAAAACCTGCGGTCATTACACATGCTATTGAGGCTTGTTTTAAATCGCGTAACACCATCACAACCATTTATGACTGCAGCAGATCTGACGGAGGCAAACCAGCTGTGTAGCGTGAACTCTAAAGCAAATATTGTACGTGGTCTGTCGGTCTTGGAAATCTGTCTTATCATAGCAATGAAACATTTAAATGACATCTATGAAGAGGAGCCCTTTAATTTTCAAATGGTTTATAATGAGTTTCAGAAGTTTGTTCAAAGGAGGGCCCATTCTGTTTATAATTTTGAGAAACCTGTTGTTATGAAGGCTTTTGAACACTTACAACAATTAGAATTAATAAGGCCCCTGGAAAGAACATCAGTAAATGCACAGAGGGAGTACCAGCTGATGAAACTACTTCTGGATAATACACAAATTATGAATGCTTTGCAGAAATACCCTAACTGTCCTACAGATGTTAGGCAGTGGGCAACATCCTCCCTAAACTGGTTATAAATATAACCATGGCTTCAGTTATGGAGTTTCAGGCATACTTCTCTAAAGAACTAAAAGCTATTGTCCTTTAACAAGATATGTTACTATGTTTTCCTATATTTATAAAGATGTATTTTTGTATTTATGGGAGACTGTTACATATGCAGTATCATGGCTGTGCCTTGCCTTTGAATCACGAGCAGTTACATGATTTATAATTCCAGTGATTCAGATTATTTTGTAAGTAGCTGTTCAAAAAAATAAGCATGACTATTTTAGGGATTGAACCACATGCTTATTTAACACTTGTGAAGTATTTATGTGGTACATTTGAAGAGTTCATTTCAACCCAGCAGCCAGATGTTTTAACAATCCTTAAACAAAACAGTAAAAAAACAATGGTAAGAGTTGAGGTGTAATGAGTAATCTTTTGGTCCATTGGGAGGTGCTGCAGTTTTTCTGTATTCATGGAAATTTGGGTTTCTGTCCCAGACCAAGGTCTTCTAGTTCAGGAGACTGATCAGTTTGGCTAGAAGATGGTTCACATGGAAGAAAAAAGCCAAAAGTTTGAACATTTTCTTCCAGACTTCTTAAAATATGGTACTCATACCATCTACAGAAGAATCTCTTGTAGGAGGCTTTTAAATACAGATTTTTGGGCCTCTTCTAGGGACTAGCATTTGTCTTTCTAACAGGCACTTTAGGAAATTCCTGTAAAACCACTCCCACAAATAACGGAAAGTGTATGACAGTGTTAACTAAATCTATTTGCAACAAAAAGTAGACCCCTATGAGGAATGTGGAAATGTCAAAGCATCACCTTATAAATTCAGGAATCCATGAACTAATACTGGTATATGTTTGTTTGTTTGTTTATTTATTTATTTTTATTTTGGCTGCAATGGATCTTCATTGCGGGCGAGCGCGCAGGTTCAGTAGTTGCGCCATGTGGGCTTAGTTGCCCTGAGGCGTATGGGATCTTAGTTCCCCGACCAGGGATTGAACCTGTGTCCCCTGCACTGGAAGGCGGATTCTTAACCACGGGACCACCAGGGAAGCCCCTGGTATATGTTTAAAGTGAAATTTAATAAGCATTCATTAAGTGTTGTGACTTCATTTATTCAAGAATATTTGATTGCCTATTATTTTCATGGAAGGTTTACAAAAGAGAGAGTCCCTATCCTTGTGCAGTTTGTAATCCTTTTAACTGTCAAAGACCCTATGATATTTAGTTACTGTTGTTTACAGGTGAGAAAACTAACACAGTAGTGGCCCTGTCCAGAGGATTGACAGACCCTGGAATTCAACTAATTTCGTTGACACCAAAGCTCAGTAACGTGTTCCTTACCATGTATTTTTAAAACTCTAAGAAATTATTTACTTGGTTTTTAAGAAGTATTGCGTTTAGAATGGAATATGAGATTTCTGCGCATAAAAATAGCTCTTCAGTAGTTACAACGTATTCTTTGCATACTTAGGCATTCTAAGTTTTCAGATCACTGTCAATTACTTTTCAGCAGTGTCTCATGAAAGCTAAGGCTTGCATCCTGGTTCTACGCAATAGTCTATAGATTTTTGGGGGACAGTTTGCCAAAATACTTACCATGGTAGATTCACTATTACTAGAAGCAAGGATTTTGCACTGGAGCTAAAATTGTCCCTTTAAAAATTTTTCTGAACTGTTTTAGGGAAGTACCCTCTGCTTTAAAGGCACTGACCAAAGAAGTACCTAAAGAACTGTCTTGAAGATTGCAAATTTTGGGCTTCCCTGGTGGCGCAGTGGTTGAGAATCTGCCTGCCAATGCAGGGGAAAATGGGTTCGAGCCCTGGTCTGGGAAGATCCCACATGCCACGGAGCAACTGGGCCCGTGAGCCACAACTACTGAGCCTGCGCGTCTGGAGCCTGTGCTCCCCAACAAGAGAGGCCGCGATAATGAGAGGACCGCGCACCGCGATGAAGAGTGGCCCCCGCTCGCCGCAACTAAAGAAAGCCCTCGCACATAAACGAAGACCCAACACAGCCAAAAATAAATAAATAAATAAATAAATAAATTTATTAAAAAAAAAAAAGATTGCAAATTTTTATCAGCTTAAGATTCCACTAAAAGGTTAAGAGCACTCATCTGCCTCCCTGGCTCCATAAGAGCTACAGAAAATCCATCAACATCAGTGAAAGAGCTATAAAACAAACTAGAAAAAATAGGTTAGCAAAAGTCATACAAATGAAGCACGTGCCTACATTTCAAAGGCATTTTTTCAGAGAAGGAATGTTGAAATTCCCCTTTCCATATTCCCTAATACAGAGAAGCTAAAATGTACTTTAAATTTTTTAACCTAACTTCATCTCTTAAATTGTTTAAACCATCATCAATAAAATAAAAACCAAATCTGAAAAAGCCCTAGTAAAAAACTTTTGAGAATAATGTAAACAAATATGGCTTAAAGATATTTTCATTTACTAGAGGAGGAATGTAGCCTGTTAACAGCACAATCAAAAGATTGAAAAACAGGTGAGGAGGAATGTTACCGGCATTGGTGCAGTTTTCACTCATGTGATCCCTCCAAGTGCCCTACCAAAAACAGGATCTTATTAAGAAAAACAACAAAAACAAAAAGTCTTTCCAATTTTGTGGACATGCATGTGAATGGCTCTGAGGAATTAAGAGCTGTTGGTTCAAATTTACCACATCATAATGCTATATATGATGATTATATACAATTAACTTCCTGAAGAATCTGTTTTGCAGAGCAGCGCTGTGGAAACAGTTTTGGTCTTTCTGCAGAGATTCCTTGCTGATTCCACTGTGGTTTGCATTTTCATTTGGTTTTAGAAGACAACGCAGGTTCTTTCAAACCACCATAACCTAAGTGTTGCCCCTTCCTTCACCTTTACCCTAAAAAAATTGAGAATCCATTGGTGTGAACTGTGACACTCAATGTGACTAGGTGGGGCTCTTCCACCCCCATTTTCTTTGAAAGTCACGGGATAAACAAAAGAATTTGCAACACTAAAAATGTAAATGAAAGCTAGCTTCCTTGGTGATCACTCTTACTGATTACCCTAAGTGAAAATACCAGAATTCTTCCGTTCAATTGTTAAACTAGTTATAGCTGGGAAGTATAGTTTATATCTTTGATGTCTATTTCCTAAGCCACTTTTTAAAAATCTCTGTATGAAAAGACAAGATAACTAATGCCATTTAGCCTCTTTTAAAATTGACAGGACCAACATACGTACTTTTGTGGGAATACAATCTGCTTACACAACAAAGGAGGGAAATACCACAATTGACAAACCTCCCCTTCACCTATCCCCATTCTTGCAAATCTCAAGGTGTAAGCCTCACTATAAATTATAAAGCTACTGTTCCCCTCTTTAAGAACATATAACTGAAGAAAAACTTCATATGCAAATCATACAATTTTTTTTTTTTAACTTGGGAATGGAATGGGGATAGCATACATTTTATTTGTACAATACTTAATCACTTACCCAAGGTGGGGTTTTATGGGACTTTTTTTCTTTTTTTAACTTTTTGTTAAATACTTGCAGAAAAAACAGCAAGTAAAATTTGACAGTAGCACAACAACCTGTGCCCAAAACACTGACACGTAATACAGAATAAAGCTAAAATAATTGTTTACCAATATTTTGAGAGGTAACAAATAGGATATAGGTTGAGACTGCATAAAAAATGTACTGCTGGTTGAATATCTGAGGTAAATGATGTTCAGTCAAGATGCTACTTGTGGCTTCCCTGGTGGTGCAGTGGTTAGGAATCCGCCTGCCAATGCAGGGGACACAGGTTCGAGCCCTGGTCCGGGAAGATCCCACATGCCGCGGAGCAGCTAAGCCTGTGTGCACAACTACTGAACCTGTGCTCTAGAGCCCGCGAGCCACAACTACTGAGCCCACGTGCCACAGCCCATGAAGCCCGTGCGCCTAGAGCCCATGCTCCGAAACAAGAGAAGCCACCACAATGAGAAACCTGCGCACCACAATGAAGAGTAGCCCCAGCTCGCCACAACTAGAGAAAGCCCACTCGCAGCAACGAAGAACCAGTGCAGCCAAAAATAAAATAAATAAATTTATGAAAAAAAAGATGCTATTTGTATCATTTTGTCCATAAATCAGTAAATAATTTTATGCACATTATACCAAATGTTCCTAAAAAGTATTATTTTTAAAAGGTAAAAAAGAGAAACTGGAAAGCCATGGCAAAGAAAAGCACAGAGGGGCTTCCCTGGTGGTGCAGTGGTTAAGAATCCGCCTGCCAATGCAGGGGACACAGGTTCGAGCCCTGGTCCAGGAAGATCCCATGTGCTGCAGAGCAACTAAGCCCGTGCGCCACAACTACTGAGCCTGTGCTCTAGAGCCCGCGAGCCACAACTACTGAAGCCCGCGTGCCACAACTACTGAAGCCCGTGCGCCTAGAGCCCGTGCTCTGCAACAAGAGAAGCCACTGCAATGAGAAGCCCACGCACCCACCTGCCACAACTAGAGAAAGCCCGCGCGCAGCAATGAAGACCCAATGCAGCCAAAGATAAATAATAAATTAATTAATTAAAAAAAAAATTTACTACCTCCTAGAGCCAAGGGGGAGGAGGAATGGGAGATGAGCAAGATCACAGCCATCAGAAGTGAGCCACCCACGACCCAGCAGCCACTCAGGGCACTTCACAGGCCCAGGAACTGAGGGCCACACTCCCAGGCACTGAGCCTGCTGCTCTGCCAGGGCCCCGGGAACCCAAGAGAGGTGCCAAGGCACTGGGACCTGAAAGGTGTCGTGCCTGCCGCTGACGGACTCCAGGGCTCGGGGACAGCATGTCCTCAAGGCAGGAGACTGCACAGGTGTGGCGTGCGGGGGGGGCATGACAGCCACAAAACCCAGGTTGCTCAAGTAGAGATGGGAGGTCGACCAAGCTAGAAAGGCCACCTAGGGTCCGAGTCTGGGTCATGGCTGGGTCAGGTCAGGACTTTCAGCCAGAGGATAAGGAGAATGACACTGGAGAGCCGACAGGAGACTGTCCTCCCCATTAGGGACCTACAGCTGAAAGACCTTCACATGAGTCTGGGAGCAGCAGGCCAGCCAGTGAGTGGAAACCAGCAATAAAGGTGCCGGGTGAATCAAAACAGCTCTTGGGAGAGCCTGACAGATGCAGAGAAACCTAGGCCAGAGAAGCGAGGGTCTGGCTTCCTAAATCACCTCAACTGGGCCTTTGGTCTACACCCCTGGAGTCTCCCACACCGAGGAGGGGACCAGGAAAGGCCTGGTGGGGTTCAGTGCATGGTGGGGAAGGACAAAAAGTACAAGCAGTGCTTCTTCTAATAAAAAGATCATCTACTCACTTCCCCAGACTCCTGGGGTTGGTGAGGTGGTTGGGAATTCAGGTGGGGAGCCTCTTTGGAGACCCTCAGGGAATACTCTGTTGCTGGTGGAAGGGCCCCCATATCCGGTTTAGGAAAATGGATTCTCTCATAAACCACTGTGATGGAATTGTAGAAAATCATTTTCTGCAGCCACTGGAGGACGGAACCCAACAAACCTTGGAGGAGGCGGCGGGCTGACCCGGGGCAGTTGGTCAGATGTGTGGGGTGTCGGGGTGGGTACCTCACCCACACAGGGGATCAACAGTGGACAGGCCAGCCTCCGAGGTGCAAAGACAGCAGCCTTGCCCTCAGGGAGCGGAGCCTGGTGAATGTACGCCAAGCAAAGAACCCGGAATAAAGACAGATGAACCGAGGGCACCGGCAGGGCACCCGAAACCCAAGCCACAGAGAAGCAATGCCAAGGTCGGGGCCGAGTGACTAGAAACCTGAAAACAACGGGGCTTTATCACTTGTGACACCAAGGTGGGCTGCCTCTGAAGGGCTCCCGCAGAGATGCCTCTCGGGACAAAGGACGGGTACAGGGACAGGGTCTGTGTGCTCGTATCTGAGATCGAAGGAATTGAGATATTCAGAAATTCCATTCTGGAATTGCCCTATTAGGAGAACAACACCAGAAGAATCAAGAATCATTGACAGCCATACCCAGAAACTGGGGCAACATCTGAAGCGTACAGAAGAGACATGAAACCCAGGGGCGTAAGGTAAGCACCACTGCCCCACAAATGCCTGCAAGTGTGTCCTGTTTCACGTGACCCGCACTGCACGCCACGCTGAGGCTTGGTTATGGTGCTCCGGTGCCCCTGCTCCATTCGGAGAAGCCCTGGGTCAGCAAGTCTAGGAACAGGGCACACAGATAACTGCCAAAAAGAAAAACCAGGCACCCAGCTGGTAATGGCAGCATCTACAGGAGGAAGAGTAGGGTGGGAAGGCTTCTCCTTTCTTAATCTACATACTTTTTCACTGATTAGACTTTAATGCTTGCTTGAATTATAGGAGTTATGCCTTAAAACAATTTTTTAAAACAAAATTTAAGGCCAAAAATACAGGAGCACTGAGCGATGGCGATCAATGAATGGCCTTTGATGTCAACTCTCAATGCACCTCATCAGCTCTTTTTCCAGAGGGTATTTGAGAGTAAATAAGAGGCAGAGAGAAATGGCCACTCCAAAGCACTCTATACAGAAACAGGCTAAAATTTTATGGGGCCCTCTAGGCTGAGAAGCTATTGGAAGCCACAGCTCCAAAGCAGCTAGGTGGCAGAGAAAGCACTCCAGAGGGGCTATTCAGGAGCCTCCAACATCGTCCCATTTGTGAGTTTGAAAGTACTTTTGTTCTTCTCCGGGTTTAAGTTTCTGGGTCACCCCAGCCTTTTGTTAATAACCAAATGAACACATCTGCAATAGAGCAGTACCCCCTTTATGTGTCCCCCCAAATATTAGTGGCCTCAGAGCATTAATACGTCAGAGAGCACTCGACTGTGTCTCATTGTACCTCGCCATCACTCTGTCTCCACGAAGCAATTTTAATGAGTATCCCTAATAGGAAAAGAGGTACCATTCATTTTTATACAATAAAATAATTACTACAGCCCTCTCCCCCGGATCCAGATAACTCGTGTGTGTGTGTGTGTGTGTGTGTGTGTGTGTGTGTGTGTGTGTGTGTTTGTGTATTGGGGGGGCAGGGGGTGTTGACAGGAGGTTACAAAATGTTAAGAAGGCAAACTCTATGTACCCACAAAGCCAGTTGTTTCTCTGGATATAATCAAGAATCTTCCTTTGTTGAGGCCTAATGTCTATTCTCATCCTGTTCTAGCATCTCCTCAGAGGAAAAACAAAGCTCGACTGCCAGAAAATGTTCCAAATAATTGTTGATAACAGATAACGGCAGAGGAAGCCCTCTGGTTAATGTTTAAACACGGCAAGGGTAACACTAACTCCTTAACAGTTATGATGCCCACCAGAAGACTCCAACGTTTGCTTCACGGGCCCATGGCTCATCAGGAACACTGACGGCTTCAATCAAGTTCAGGAATGTTCCTTAAAAAAAGAGAATCAGAATAACACCTAAAACTCCTTTTAACTACCATACTGCTCAGACTCGAACTGATTCATTTTTGAACACTTATAATGTACAATCCCCCAGTTTTTATAAGTAGATTCCAATAATTTCTAGAGACATTAAGGAGAAGAAAGGGAAGATCATGGTAGAATCAGGGTATAACTGAGAAGAATGCATTTTAAAATATCATCTAAACTTACGAACAAATGCACACAATGACCCCGTGTTGCTGTGTGGCTCCTGCACTCTCACGCTGCCTGAGCTTCTGTACATGACAACAGGGGCCTGGCCATCTATAAACAGACGTTTTGCATTCACTCCAAAGGTAGCGGGAGCCAGGAAAAGCCAGGTCCCCTCCACTCACCCGGATCACTGATCAAAGATCAAAGAGGCAAGTGGTTAGATTCTTACTCAACAATGTTAAGTTTTTTCTGTTTTTTGTTTTGTTTTTTTTTTAATCAAACCAGGAGAGACCTTTGAGATGTAGGCCTAGTTTTCCAGGTGAGGAAACCAAGCTCAGGAGAGGGCCAGGCCTCTCCCCAGCTAAGATAAGCATCAGCTCCTCCACACCCTACTGCCCCAGGCAGACCTCCCTGTTCTAGGCTTTCACCCTTGATTTCAAATAGGTGCTCAGGGATGACTGTGTGCGTGGCTCAACTCATCCTCTCCGAGCTTGAGCAGGGTAAGGTCATCACCTGAGCCTCAGCTATAGGTACCGCACACACCCCTGTCCCTTCCACAGCCTCTGTTCCAAGTTGGCCCCATGCCTGGCTGACAGCCTACACTTGTCACCGAGTTCGGGTCTCCCAGGCTCTCCACACTGATGCATCACCAAGCTCGGCAAGTCCCCATCACGCCTTCTCTGACCACGGGAGCCTCACCTGTATTTTGCCATGTGACCAAAGCTTAGCTGTTTCTCGATCACACATGTACTACACATACAGCCCCGGGGAACTGGACAGGAAGAGTCCCTCTGTTTCCAGAATGACTGTACTGGGACACAGGTTCCCTAGTGCGATGTTGGATCCGTGCCTTTTCCATTGCAGTGTTCCTAGTGCCTGACCTAGTGCCTGGCAAGGATGGATGGGCTCCCTAACCAATAGTAGCCTCCTGGATTGATTCCCCTTTTGTCACTTCCCATGTCAAAAGACTAGTGCTAGCTTCTGGGCAGAATTTGTGCTGTATTAATAACAATTTGCATCATAATTCCAGGGTTTCCCTAATGCTAACTGCAACACAATTTCGCTATTCTTCAAGCTACAAACATACTTACAAAGTAATGTCTTCACTTACTGGGAAGATTCTAGCTTCCCTTGATGGGAGAAGGAGGAAGGTTACAAAAAGAGCAATTGGATGGGCTCAGTGTCCCTAACTGGTGACACTCCACAACAAGCGGTCCTTCAAGGTCTGAACATCAGTGTGAGATTTATCTAACCATTCATTCAACAGCACAAGACTCTGCTGACATATCCAACGTTGGTCAGCCTGATGATGAAAGAATGAAAGTGGCATCCTGGCAAAAATAAATAAATTTTACCGTCCAGAAGACCCTAGAATGTTGCACCGCAACGATGACTTCTTTTCCTCCGGGGTGGTGCAGTATCCACAAGTCACTTGCTTTGCATGCGCATCAAAGCGCGGGTACAGGACCTGTGATAAGAACCCTGCCAGCCTCCGACACCCCAGCCGAGCCCCTGTCCTCCCACCTCCTGCCCCCTCACTCCCGCCTGCTCTCTGGGTTCATCACTGAGAAGCCAGTAATCTCCGCTCAAGCAAGACCTGCAACAAAGACTCAGTCACGCCATGTGGCTTTGCCATCAGCATGGTAGGAGCCCAGAGCGATTTCCTCAGGGATGGGTATGAACATGCACTGAGCAAAGTCGCTTGTTTCCTACTCTGGCCCAAAGCTCTCAGTGTGAGGGTTCAAGTGTCCTCTGGTCAGAGAGCAAGAAGCAGCCAACACATCCTCAGAAGAGCAATCCATTCTCAGACTCAGCAAAAGCTGACTCATTAATAACACCCCAGGGGCCCACAGCACATTTGCAAAGGCACATCCTGCGTGTCCGTTAGGTGACCTGCGTGGAACCTGCAGGATAACCTGCTTGGTAGTTACGCATAACTGTCACTCCCACCTGACAGATGAGCAACGAGAAGGTTGGGGCCTCTAAGGCAGATCTTGCCCCCAGATCTTCCAACTCCTGAGGAGGCCCACACTTAGAAAGGGCACCGCCTTTGTCTGGAGCCTCTCCGCTACTTCAGAATAGAGCAGGGGCTATTGACAAACCTGCCCAATACGCCGTGAGCCGGTACCTGCTCCCACTGCAGATGCCTGGCCAGGAAACCATCACCAGGACCACCACACGCCACTGCTCCCACCAGCCAGGCTGTACGTGTTTGTAGATCTGTTTATGCTAACTCTATCTGATATAAATTTATAACAAAACTAAATCTTAAATGATGCAAAAAGTTGAGTTTTATCCTAGGAAAACTAAGTCAAATAATTTGGAAAGAAAGATTAAACGAGACTCTATTACCCAAAGCAATCTACAGATTCAATGCAATCCCTATCAAACTACCACTGGCATTTTTCACAGAACTAGAACAAAAAATTTCACAATTTGTATGGAAACACAAAAGACCCCGAATAGCCAAAGCAATCTTGAGAACAAAAAATGGAGCTGGAGGAATCAGGCTCCCTGACTTCAGACTATATTACAAAGCTACAGTAATCAAGACAGTTTGGTACTGGCACAAAAACAGAAATATAGATCAATGGAACAGGATAGAAAGCCCAGAGATAAGCCCACGCACATATGGTCACCTTATCTTTGATAAAGGAGGCAAGCATATACAGTGGAGAAAAGACAGCCTCTTCAATAAGTGGTGCTGGGAAAATTGGACAGGTACATGTAAAAGTATGAAATTAGAACACTCCCTGACACCATACACAAAAATAAACTCAAAATGGATTAAAGACCTAAGTGTAAGGCCAGACACTATCAAACTCTTAGAGGAAAACATAGGCAGAACACTCTATGACATAAATCACAGCAAGATCCTTTTTGACCCACCTCTTAGAGAAATGGAAATAAAAACACAAATAAACAAATGGGACCTAATGAAACTTAAAAGCTTTTGCACAGCAAAGGAAACCATAAACAAGATCAAAAGATAACCCTCAGAATGGGAGAAAATATTTGCAAATGAAGCAACTGACAAAGGATTAATCTCCAAGATTTACAAGCAGCTCATGCTGCTCAATAACAAAAAAACAAACAACCCAATCCAAAAATGGGCAGAAGACCTAAATAGACATTTCTCCAAAGAAGATATTCAGATTGCCAACAGACACATGAAAGAATGCTCAACATCATTAATCATTAGAGAAATGCAAATCAAAACTACAATGAGGTATCATCTCACACCGGTCAGAATGGCCATCAACAAAAAATCTAGAAACAATAAATGCTGGAGAGGGTGTGGAGAAAAGGGAACACTCTTGCACTGTTGGTGGGAATGTAAATGGATACAGCCACTTTGGAGAACCGTATGGAGGTTCCTTAAAAAACTAAAAATAGAACTACCATACGACCCAGCAATCCCACTACTGGGCATATACCCTGAGAAAACCATAATTCAGAAAGAGTCATGTACCAAAATATTCATTGCAGCTCTGTTTACAATAGCCAGGACATGGAAGCAACCTAGGTGTCCATCATCGGATGAATGGATAAAGAAGATGTGGCACATATATACAATGGAATATTACTCAGCCATAAAAAGAAATGAAATGGAGGTATTTGTAATGAGGTGGATGGAGTTAGAGTCTGCCATACAGAGTGAAGTAAGTCAGAAAGAGAAAAAGAAATACAGTATGCTAACACATATATATGGAATCTAAGGAAAAAAAAAAGGTCATGAAGAACCTAGTGGCAAGATGGGAATAAAGACACAGACCTACTAGAGAATGGACTTGAGGATATGGGGAGGGGGAGGGGTGAGATGTGACAGGGTGAGAGAGTGTCATGGACATATATACACTACCAAATGTAAAATTAGATAGCTAGTGGGAAGCAGCCGCATAGCACAGGGAGATCAGCTCGGTGCTTTGTGACCACCTAGAGGGGTGGGATAGGGAGGGTGGGAGGGAGGGAAATGCAAGAGGGAAGAGATATGGGAACATACGTATATGTATAACTGATTCACTTTGTTATAAAGTAGAAAGTAACACACCATTGTAAAGCAATTATACTTCAATAAAGATGTTTTAAAAAAAAAAAAAGATTAAACGAAGACAAATAACTAAAAATGGCTGAGAACTAAGTGCAACTTTTGAAGACTAGACAAAAAGGGGGAAAATGGCAAATTTCTAGAAGGCTCCTGATAGTCTGCAAGTGCTTGCAAGTTTTCCCTTCACTTTGAAAAAAAGCCCAGAACTGTGAATTTTAAGTGCTAAATCAAGAGGAAGGCTAAAGTAAGACTCTAAGGAATACAGATCAGTGGTCCCATTCACAAAAGCCTGGGTTTGACTGTCTGCTCACAGACTTTAATTAAAATATAATTTTAAACTTTTTAAATCATTCCCAGCTTCAACTGAACTGACCGTTTTCAATCACCCAACTATCCACAGGTCCCAATAATATCAGGTAACAAGCTCCGGCTAAAGTGTGAAAATCACAAAAGGCACACACTCTGTTGTCATCTGCCAAGTGATTTCAATCCCTTCTAGATGCCAGTGACATCTAGAAATTTCTGGGTTCTCAGACAGGGATAGGGCTTAACATAGTTTAATTCTCACCGTAATAGGAAATGTCTCTCCACAGAAATTCATCAGTAGCATAGTTAACCCCAACTCAATAATTAACCCTAAAGAGTTTCTAAAACAATGGTTCTTAACTACGGGCAGTTTTGTGCTGTGCCCCTGCCCCCCAACACACACACACATATCTGGAGACGTTTCTAGCTGTCATAACTGAGAGGGAAGCTTGTTACCGGCATCTAGTGGGTAGGGGCCTGGGATGCTGCTCGACATCCTCTGATGCGTGGGACAGTGCCCCCACCACAAAGAATGATCCAGCTTGAAGTGCCAAGAGTAGAGAAGCCACCCTGGAAAAAGGAGATCCAAGACCTACAGACACTGTTACATCATCAGAAAAAACCAGCCTTCTGAACAAACCAAAGGAAGAGCTGATTTCTTCCCTCTTGATTCAAACAGTACTCAAAGGCCACTGGCCTCCTGACATTCTTAGTAAAACTCCCAATCTCTCAGCAAGAATTTTCAAAGACCACAATTTTTGGTTATGTGGTGAAACTGCGCAAGAGTCCTGGTCAGTTTTCTTTTTTCTTTTTCTTTTACATTCCACAATACCTCCAATTATCTCATGGATGATGATAAAAATGAACTAAAAATTTGTCCAGAGCTTCGTTTTTAAATATAAGAAGATGGAAAAGTGAAATTCGTTTGGTTTATTGTGATAGTAGGATTGTGGAAGAAGCTTTTCCTTTTATTTTGCTTTCCCATTAGCATTACAGTATCTGTGCATCAACACAATATAACTACTTAAAAGTTGAATACTATGAGAGAAGCCTGAATGCATCCTGGATGTTTTAAGGCCAGCTATTTCAGACATGTCTGAGACACTTAGAGAAATCTAAACATGTCAATTTCACAGGCGTGATGATGACACAGTGGTTAGGAGCATGTCCTTAATCTTAGCTGGATGTATGCTGGAGTATTAAGGGGTAAAAAGTCATGGTATTGGCATCTTTCAAATGGTCTAGCCAAAACAGAAACACACACACACACACACACACACACACACACACACACACACACACAGAGCATATGTTAGAGTATAAACTGAGCCACTGTTAACATTTTGCCACACTCAACTATTCATTCAACTTTTCTAAATGCTTAAAAACTTCAAAATAAAAGAGCTAGGCAAAAATTAACACAGACCAAGACAGGGGTCAGGGAGACAATCAAATCACAAGTACCGCTGGATCATGGATCTAGACCAAACAAAAAAAAGGTCTCCAAACAGAATCAAACTGGAGATGGTGGTCTTAGCTTCATTATTAAAAGGCTGCATAACTGCCTTCTACCGCTACAGCAAAATAAAATAGGTATAACCCTGGAGTAAAAAAAAGGCACACCCAGCAGATTCACAACACAACCCATGTCACAGACCTCTTGGCATCCTGGAGGCACCATGGAGACCATGGCAAAGTCAGGTCGTTCTTCTGAACACACACACACACACCCCTAAAACTGAAACCTCTTTGAACCCAACCCCTTAAGCAAGGAAACCACAGGCTGGAATGAAAATATGCTCACCACGCGCAAGTTGAAGAGCTTACCCATCCTATGAAGAGAAAGAATCTGGTAAGCTTGCAGACCTGGTCCATTTCCTGCTTTTAACAGTGAAAGAAAGGGCTTCTGCTCTAGAAGACTTTGCACACACCCACAATCCCATCGGCTTGTTCCGGAGGAGACACAAAGCTGAGCAAAGCGAAGAAAAAGGAAAGCTCACGCGAAGCCAGTTTAAGTGCAACAAGCTGTGGTTCATCTAAACTTTGCAAAGCTTTTTACATCTAAGTTTTTACATCTAAGTCAAAATATTTTAGGATTCCAGGATCCTTTGAGCAGATTTACAAGTGAGAGCTAAAGCCTTTCAACTGAAAGGGTCATACAAATAAGCTGACTTTGCCAATTCCAATGAGATTTCCCTCCAAAGCACATGTTCATACTGATATTTCAAGAAACATGACTTGTTTTACTTACTCAAAAATAAAAATAAAAAACACAATACTCTTCAAACTAGAGATCTTTAAAACCAGTTTAAAAACCTACCAGAAGTTCCACCCAGCTGGCTAACCGTTTACTCTACAGTAGCACACTTTTGTACGAAAACCTACAGTCTCTGAGCCCTGCAACCATCAGGCAGCAAAGGGTGGGACAAGCTGGAGGAAGAGCAATGGGCTCCGTTCCAGGAAGCATGAGGAGGCAAGTCATTCAAACACAACAGGTCTCCAAGGCAAACTCCATGCCCCAGGTTGTCCTCTGGCCACTGCAAGCTTCTGGGTTCTCCCTTGAGTGTCCAAATCAAGAAGCAAAATCCCTGGGGCTGCTCCAACTTGAGAGAGAGAGAGAGAGAGAGAGAGAGAGAGACAGACAGAAAGAAAGACAGATATTTGGATCTAAAAGTTGTAAAACCAGAATAAAAAGGGAACCTCAAAAAACCCTGTCATATCCATTAAAACATCTGAGCACCTACCATATACATGTACCCAGGTTTCAAATATTAAAGACACATCACATGAACAGATGGATAGATAAGTGATACAGCAAGTATAGTAAAATGTTAATGGTAGAATACAGACAATGAGTATATAGGTGTTCACTATAAAATTCTTTTACTTTTCTTATATGTCTGAAATTTTTCATGATAAAATACTGGGGGGGGGGTGTTGTAGAAGATGGGGCAAATCTGATTTATAGTTTAAAAAAGGATAAAAAACCTCCCAGTCTTGCTGTCAAGGAGCTTACAGACAATTCGACATGCGTGGACAGAGGCATCTTTGGGGCCAGAAGAGAGAAGACAGTCTAGACAGACAACAGGATTTGAGCTTGAGTTACAGGCAAGAACCCAAGAGAAAAGGATTTGGGGACAGAAGAAAAATCTGGTTTTACAGGTGCTGGTTTGCTCGGTGTGCCCATAAGATGCCGAGGTGGACGTTAGCCTCCATGACTTAGCCTGGTTGAGTGCCTCAGACCCCACTGATCCCGACCTCTGATGTAAGAAAGATCCTGGGAAGGAGCTCAAGGGCCAGCAAGCTGGCTCAATTTGGAAGACTGCTTTATCTGTGCAACTATTTGTCTGTAAGACAATGGGGCATGGCTATCATGGAGGTATGCATGGCACAGGCTTTCGCCAGTGTGTGTACTGAACAAACGGCTTAAGGCAGACACACCAGCTTAAGCTGGGAAGACCTAGAAAATCAGCCACCCGTCTGTGATTCTTATAAAGACTTGGAAAATATTCAGGCTGGGGGTGGTGGAGATCCTGGCATTCTGCCATATTGTTGGGGACCCCCCCCTCAACAGAAAGCCCTGCTCACTAGCCTCGGGCAAGCCTCTCACACCCACTGGGGAAGGGACAGATAAGCAGGAACGACCCCAGGCAGCCCACACACACCCCTGCCTACTCCTGGTTTGTCTCCCACCTGGTTCACCAGGTGTGTTCCAAAGCCTGACTCACCCACCAGAGGAGGCTGCTTTCAAAATCTCAGGAGGGTCACTTGGGAACAAACCCGACCACCCTAAGAAAGGGATAAAAATCAACTGCTCTTAAGAGAAACAGTTTGTCTTTTGCGGAGAAATCTGAAGTCCATCTAAGAAAACTCCTTCCGCTTGGGGCATTCCTGCCCTACCGCCCCCGCTCCCGCCCCCCGCGCCCACCCCAGCCCGGCTTAGAGCCTCCAGATGCCGCCTGCCCTCCGCGGCACACGCTTCACCTCTCTAAACAAACAAGGGGTGTCTTTGTTTAAATTAAAAAAAAAAAAAGAACCTGTCTCACAGGCTATGATTACATCAGCAGAGCGCTCTCATTCTCTGCATCAATCCGGGCTGCTCCGGCGGCTTTGAAGCGCTGAGCGCGCGGCGCCTTTTGATCTTGAGGTTCCAGCCCTGGGGCCAAGCTGATACTATCGCGCGCCCACGCAGGGACCCACCGTCCACGCTGGGACCATCCGGCCCGCGCCCGCCTCTGTCCCTACCAGCTCTCCGTCCCCGCCAGTGCCCGCCCGATCAGGGCGCCAGTGCCCGCCCGATCAGGGCGCCAGTGCCAGGGACACTTGACGGCTTACAAAGTGGGGGGAAGGGGCACTGTCCCTTTGGGGGGACACCACTAACTTAGCGTTAACCTGTTGTGGGAATAGCACTGAGATTACGTTAAAAAAAAAAACTCAGAGATATTTACAGATTTATAAATATTTACAGATTAAAAAATGATAATGCTGGCTTTGCTTCAAAAGAACATGAGAGGTTGGGGTGCAGATGAAACAAGAGGGGCCAGGAGTTGACAACTTCTAAAGCAGGTGATGGTGACTGGGTGGGGCGTGACAGCGGAGGTACACTGTGTACTGGACACCTACTGTCTACTTGTGAATACATGTAACATTTTCTATAATAAGAACTTGAAAAAGAAACCAACCTCTAACTCTTTGCTATTTTAAAAGGTTATTCCTCACAGACTTTTATTTTAGGAAAGAAAACAGCAGTTTGACACTGGATGGGGTGAGGGTGGATCACATCAGACTTTCCAACTGTGCCCCCAGGGCAGTCCCTGGAGTTACCAGGGTGCAGCAGGCCCACATGGCCAGCTTCCCCAGTGCAATCCCTGCAGGGGGAGGGGCACAAATGGCACCCCCCCCCTTGGGGGCTCTTCACTGGTTGAAGGATCTCAGCCCTCTTTAACAGAAAGATGAATGTTGTAAAACTCATCTCTCCAGAAAAACACCCATAAACACAGGAGAACCTGGAGGAAATACCAAACCCACCCTCAAAATCCATTATGTATAGAAATCTGATTAGAAATGGCCCTTGGAGTAAGCACTCCAGGTTGCTCCATTTGGACAACTCCCTCCCTCAAAGGGCTACAGGTACCCAACCAGTCACTGGCCTCCCAATGCCACCACACAGGGCCGTCATGGGGCATGGCACATCTCTGAGTTGCCTCACAAAGCCAATTCTGCTCCTTACTGGCCCTGTGGCCTTGGGTAAGTCGTGAACCACTCCCAGCCGGTCCCTGCATTTTGTAAATGGAGAGCTATTAATGACGACCTGTGTTGCCACCACCTCTTCTACTACACGCTTAACTGGGGAGTAAGAAGTGGAAAAAATGCCAAGAAGGAAAAGGTATATGGGGATGCAAACACGATTCTATCCACTGCTGCAGCTGAACAAGCCACACGCAGACCAGGCACAAAAGAGTTAACTCAGAAGCAGGAAGGGTCCAGGACTGTTAGGTGTGTTCAAAGCCAGAATTTCATACACACAGGCCAGAAGGCAGAGGGAAGGAATGGGAGGGGGCGGAGAAGGGAAAATATATCCTTCCCATACAGGTGGATCCACCTTTGGGAGGTCAAACTAAAAATCCAGTGAAGACCACCAACCTACCTGCACCCCTCAGAGTCGAGGGCAAAACCACAAACTATGGAAAGGGTCAAGGAAACAAAACACAGTATCATAATAGCTAAGAAGATTAGGGGCACTTCTAATCTAACCACTGGTAGTCCAGTGGTTAAGACCCCGTGCTTCCACTGCAGGGGGCAAGGGTTTGATCCCCGGTCGGGGAACTAAGATTCCCCATGCCACGCAGCAAAAAAAAAAAAAAAAGAAAAGATTAGGGATATTTTTAAGAGAAGAACACAACTATAACAGTGTGAGAAGAGATCCAAGAAATGAGTTTGGGGGAGAAGTTATCAGAACACTGAAGTAAAAGCCTAAAAATAAAAGGGCAACTAACTGGGGAGCAAAACATCAACAGCAGATTAAAACTGCACGTATTTGTTAGCTTTCATCCTGAAGGGGTCTAGGTCCAAAATCGCCACTACAGACCATTTCCCAGTAAAACCACACATATTAAAAAATGTACACAAACTCCCCGATTCATTCAAGGACTCCTGATTTAAAAGCATACTGATTCTGGCATAGCAAGATCTCAAGATCTTTCTGGCATAAAAATCTCTCTGCTAATTATTTTATTTTGGAAACTCATTTATCAAGTCTTTCGTTCCTATTAACAGAAAAAAGTTAACATTACAGTCCCAGATCCTTATGTAGCATCCAGCCTAGGCCCAATGAAGTGCTGGTGTGATGTAAAGCAGTTCAGAAGGCCTGCCTCTGACCTCAGTAGGCCCGCAATCTTGTGAGAAGACAGACACACCCACAAATTAAACAACAAAAAATAACATATTATGAAGTGTCAAATGCATGACCAGACCAGGTTGTCTCAAGTTCAGAGGCAGCAGAGATGACTGGGTGCTGCAGTGGTCCAAGAGAGCTTCCTGGAGGTGGCAGCCTTGAAAGATGGGCAGAATGTGAGCAAAGAGACAAATAAAGGCCAGAGCCTGCTCGGAGGAGGCGAGTGGTTCTACAGTAGGGTATCAAACTGCAGAGACAGATGGGGAGCAAAATGCCAAGGGCTTTAACATTAGGGTAAGACAGGGTTTAGACTCCATCCTATAAAGAGTAAAAAATCTCTTAAAGATTTGTGAAGAGCAATGTGACATCTGGCAGCCAAGTAGCAGAATCAAAGAGGGGATGTGGGGCCCTAACTGAAACAGACCACTGGAGGGTGGGGGGCTTCCTGCTAAAAGAAAAATGACTGTTCCCTCAATGAACCAGAGAGAATCATGTGCTCAGGCTACTACCAGCGTGGCTTTTTGGTGTGTGTGTGTGTGTGTGTGTGTGTGTGTGTGTGTGTGTGTGTGTGTGTGTGTGTGTGTGTAACAAGGGGGTGAAGATCAAAAGAAACTGTTTGCAAACGACAGCCCTCCTACTCCTCTGACTTGTCATTTCTATTCCTTTCATCTTCCCTCCTGTTTGAAATTCAGGTGAAAAGAAGAAGCATGTGGCCAGTGGCCTGCTGGCCAGCCCTGGGTCTGGCCCCAAGTGCAATAGGGGGCAAATCACTCAAGCTTTCCCAGCTCGCTCCCCCTCTCCCTCCTTAACTGAGGAAGGTCAAGGATGGGATCTCAAGTCCCTTGCAGTAAATGCCAAGTCTGGATCTAGGCTGGGGAAAGACCAAAAGCCTAAAGCTAAGATTCCTAGAGGTACAGACTAACCATCAATCCCTAACACCAAGAACTTCAACTGTAGGAAAGCCACGACTACAGAGCCCTATGACCATCGTCCCTCCTTCCCAATGAGAAAGAAAACAGCATTTATGTTATAAAGACAACACAGAGAGTTAGAAATTAGAAAAGTTCCTTTCAAGAAACGACAAGGGGAAAAAGCATTTACGTTTATTCAAATACAACTGATCAGCAAGAATCAACAGATGAACGTAACCGTCCGAAGAGTTCAACATTCTGCTTCTTTCCCTAAAAACAGTTTCTGACCGCGCTTGGGGCACTGAATTAAATTTCATCCTTCAACACTTACTGTAATTTAGAGCTATGAAGAGTAAAGGGTCTAAAATCAGCTTGAGTGGGTCTGTATTTCCATACTTGTATAAGTAGGTAGTAAGACCTTGGGTAAGTCATTTCACTTCTTTAAGCCTCAGTTTCTTCATCTATAAAACGGGGACAAGTGCTTCACAGCACAAGACTGTTATGAGGACTAAATATGATCGTTTGTGTTGGGTGCTTAATGTCATGCCTGGCACAAGTCAGCGATAAATGTTAGCCCTGTGATATTTTAAATCTGTGGCCCTCACGCCTTGTCTAAGAGAGACAGGAAGTAGTGTCATGAGAAGTAAGAAATCCATATGATAAGGCCATCTCCCAAGGAAGAAAGGACTGCAAACCCCAGCTCAGAAAGAACTTGTGTGGCCCCATCTGTGGGGAGAAACAGGTTGGCATTCTTCTCTAGAATATAACAGCTGCCTCTCCTCCCATCTCGCCCTGACCCCTCCTCGGCTGCAAATACTCAAGGATTAAGAAGACATTCAAGCTTTGTTCCGTCTCATTTCTGCTCTGGCATTCTTCTCTTCGGCCCCTTTTTCCTAAATGCCATTTCTGCTCAACAGCAGGCCCTGCACTGGAGAAGTGTCTTGTACTTTCTCAGGGTGCCCCCAACCCTTTATTTCCACAGATCCTTACAACGTCCTGGTGGCAGGAGCTGCCAGCCCCACTTTACAGAATGGGACCCCAAGGTTAAGAGGAGTCAGAGCATCGTGCTGGGTCTCAGCAAGTAGTCCCAAGCGTCAGAACCAGAACTTCCCTGCTCTGAGCCCACGGGTCGTCTGGGCTGAGCTGCTCTGATCTGAATCAGAGGCGGGATCTGTGGCGGCTGTCCTACCCCGGTGTGGGGGGCAAGGAGCCACGCTCACCGCTTGAGGACCAAGTAGAGATACCAGGGCTTCCCATGAACCAGGACGCCACCCCGCCACCCCCACTGGAGCAGCCCCAGGGAGCCGTGCGGTCAAAGGGATTCCTGCCCGCGCCAGGAGCTGCAGTCTAACCATCTCTCTCGTGGAGAAACACTCCTTTCGCAGAGACTTTAAACACAAATACACACATACACACAGAGGAAGCCAGCTGCGACCCGGCTGTAAGCTGTGAAATGTGTGGGGAGACCCTACCGGCCGGTGGGTCACCAGGAAGCCTGGGGGCTCGGTCCCCCGGCAGCTTCCTGGGAGAGACATGCGCGCAGGCCCCGCTCCAGGTTCGGTTCGCCACCAGGTTTTACCCTTCACCGCTTCTCCCCACACTTCAAAGGAAGTATTTTTGTACAGCCCAGGGAGGAGTGTAAACTGGCCAGCTGCTTCCAAAGCAGAGCCGTTAACCCTGAGAGGGCCGTGGGGGCCTGCTGGGGTCGCGGGGAGCGGAGCCACGCCCGCGCAGCCTGCACCGAGGCTCGGCTCCTCACCCCCTGCAGCCAGGCCGCCCCGCTTCCTCCGAGCGCGAGCGCGCAAACAGCCCGTGATAAATCCCCTCCCGCTGGAGGTTCAGAGGCTCCTGCAGCCAGCGCTTCAGTGGCAACTCCAACTAACAGGACAGGCCTCTCTCTCACGCCCAGTCCCTCCCTGAGCCGCGCGAGGGGCTGAAGGGCTCAAAAGCCAGCACCGTGAAACCTGCCCCCCAAAGTCCGACCCCTTCAGGCCTGGAGGCCGGGGGAGAGCTCACCCTCAGCAGCATCCTAGCAGCTGAGCCCTTTCTAAACGTTCAAAGCAGCGCCCTGAGGGGGGGCTGCCCCTTCCCCTGGACTCTCAAGGGCGGCCTGCAAAGCTTTCCACAGGGGCAGGTGAGGGAAGATTAAGACCCGAGACCCTATCAGGCCTTCTCCAGAGCTTTCACATTCTCTCCAGATTCTTCACCCTCTGGAGATTGTACCGACCCAAATCCAAAGCCAGCATCTTCAGTTCCTGGGTTGAAATCTGAGGGATCCTTCCAAGGACGATTACACAGACACTGCACTGCACACTGATCTAACCTAACAAGCTTCTCTGCACAGACCACTGAAGACACAGCTACCTGGGGGGTGGCAGTTAGAGCAGCGTGGGCTTCTCTCAAGAGTCCACATACCTCGGCATCCTTTGTTCTTTTACCCCCAGCCACACCATCTCCAAGGACCTGGGCTCTACCAGAGCAGTGCTAACCATAAGTCTTCTGACTCAGGCATTGATGTTTAGAGTGCTCAGGGTCCAAGTTTATTCACCAGTCTTGTCCTTCCTTATACTTCAGTTTTAGGAAAGCCAGTGGGGATACTTATTTCAAAAGAACAAATAAATGTAGAGATGTGTTTATTCTTTTGAAGTGTAATTGGCGTCCCAGCAGGCCTCAGCCCAGGGAGGCCCCCGCAGCACTCAGGTGGGACTCAGCTCCTGCCACCTGGCTGCAAGCTTCTGGGCAGCAGTGGAGTGGCGAGCAGGTGGGTGTTTGCCCTGTCCCACTGGCAAGAGCATCCTGTAATTTCCTGACACTGAAAAGTATGCTATAAATAGTTGGTGTTTTTGATGTTGTCGGGCCTAACAGCTGTGTGGGGCCAGGGCTCTGGGCATCTCAGAGCTACAATTTGGAAACCCTGGGCAGTGTAGTCAAAGCATCTTCAAAGAAAGGAACTCCAAGAGTGCCGCACTCCATCTGAACAGACTACAGTGGAGGGAGAAAGTCTGTCAGAACTATCCATCAGGATTTACAAACCACTACTTAGCAGAAAAGTGAATGGCACTGAGGGTCTCTTCGTGGAAAGATCCACAATTCAACAGCAAAAGGGGAAGCAACCAGAATAACCCCCAAACCCCAAGCTGATATTTCTGCCGCATTTAGGCCTCTGAGACACAACAGGACACTCCTGATTAAATAAGCACAAGATGATTCAGAGGCTTCATTTAGTCATTCAACAAACTTTTTTTTTTTTAAACTTCGCTCTGCCAAGTGCTGAAAATATGAAGAACAAAACAGATAAGCCTTTTGACACTTAATTTCTGGTGGAGGAGATGTGGGCAATAAGAAGTAAAACAATCTCCAAAAGTGAAGAGGATACCTTATAATTTTAAATCTAATTACACTAGAACTTGGCATAAGAGTCTGTACCTAAAAGGAGTTATATTCAAGTAACTGAGTTACTTCTAGACTCTCCAGACAGCAATTACACTTCAAAAGAACACACACATCTCTACATTTATTTGTTCTTTTGAAATAACTACCCGCATTGGCTTTCCTAAAACTGAAGTATAAGGAAGGACAAGAGTGGTGAATAAACTTGGACCCTGAGCCCTTAACTCTAAACATCAATGCCTGACTCAGAAGAAGACTTATGGTTAGCACTGCTCTCATGAGTGTGTGTGTGTGTGTGTGTGTATGTATACACGTGTGCATGTGTCAATGGTCAGACCTATTCAGGCACAATTAAAGATGAATATATAAAAGTTGCCACTGAAACTCAGGTCCATTTTTAGTCTTTTAAATTTTTCAAAAAAATCATCAAAACCATTTGCTGGAGCAGATATTGGGATGAATTCCATCTAGAATACAGCAAGGAGTCCAGGGTGCTTGACTTTGTCTCTTCTTAACTGAAAGCAAGTCTAGAAGACTCCAAGACAGTCAGGGACCTCAAAACCATCTCATGTGAAGAATAATGAAAAGAACCAGGGTGCTCAGCAAGGAGAAAACAAATGTTATTGGTTTCATCGGTGGTGGTGGTGGGTAGGGGGTGACAGGATAACCGCCTTCAAAGATCTGAAGGGCCATCATGTCTTAGTGGCTCTATGTTATGGGTTGAATTGTGTCTCCCCAAATCTCTATATTGAAGGTCAAACCCCCAGGACCTCAGAGTGTGACTATTTGGAGACAGGGTCTTTAAAGAGGTAATTAAGTTAAAGATGAGCTCTAATCCAATAATGACTGGTGTCATTTTTAAGAGGAGGAAATTTGGACACAGACAGTTACAGAGGGAAGACCATGTGAAGACATAGGAAGAAGACAGTTGGCCGTCTACAAGCCAAAGGGAAAGGCCTCTGAAGAAATCAACCCTGCCATCACTTTGATCTTGGACTTGTAGCCTCCAGAACTGTGAGAAAACTAATTTCTGTTGTTTAAGCCACCTACTCTGTGGTGCTTTGTTCTGGCAGCCCTAGGACACTAATATACTCTAGAAAGCAGAACCAGAACCAAGGCACAGAAGTCTTATTCAGTATAAGGAAGAACTTTCTGACAATCAGCACCCTGCAAGAAGGGGATGCTTCCTTAAGGGGTGTGTGTGTGTTGAGGGGGGAAGCTGAGGAGGGGCTGAGCCCCACCCTTAGTGCAGTAGCAGAGCCTGGGGCCTCATCAAAAGCCACTGAGGCAAAGGGCTGGATGCCCAAGGCTACGGAGAGAACTTAGCTGCTGACAATATCCATCAGGTAGGTCAACCCAACTTTAAAAAGTTAAAAAAAAAAAAAAAGCCCTATGTCAACACTCTATGAAATGTGACACGTTGTTGGAGAAGAATTTAAATTCATCTGGATTCTCCTCTTAGCACCTCACAGGGGGAGGAGCATCTCAGCCCTGCTCACGTCACATTCTTCCTAAAGGCAACTAGAGCCAGAAGAGCATATTTAATCTTTTTGTGCATTAACCAAGGTAGACAAAGTTGAAAAATGCACTACCATTCACCTCAGCCCAGCGCCTCCAAGGCAGCAGGCCCCCAAAACCCGGCAGCCAAACTCACAGCTTAAGAGTCAGAGTTGGGGAGGGTGGCCAACCCCAAATCCAGCAGAGCAGCCAGAGACAGCTCCTTTCCAGAGAGCTCTCAGAGCTGCATTTCATCCAACTCTTAACACGTCAACCTTGGGGGAGTCTAAGGGACTGTTCCGCGTGAACATGTGCTAAACACAGGGCCGAGTCTAACAACAAGTCATTTAGGACGTCCCAGCTGCCAGGGTGCTCCTCTATCTTATCTCCCCACAGCTCGCTCAGTTGCAACACACGCACTCCTTCCCACCCCTGACAAGCGCCCAGAGGACAGCCTGCTTGGACCCGGTGCTAAGCTTGCTTTGGTATCACTTCCTATCCGCTTGGAAGGTATTTCTGTTTAACTCTTTCATGAATCTTCCCATCCTAGTAGAAATTAATTTCTTCAAAGAGAGGTGCTGTTTCTTGGTTCTTTTATACTCCGACCCTTACCCCATCCATCACCCAAGTACAGAGAAGACCACAAACCTGCTAAGCCCAAATGGGAGAAAAGGTCCCATCACAGCTGAAAGGCATTCTGACCGCTCTTGGTGGGCACAACTGTATCCCAGGGCCCTGTGGGAAGTTGGAAATCAACACAGTCTTGGGCTTCCGTGCTCATAATCCAGTGGGACACCAACTGGACAAGCGCGGCCCCTAAACCAACCTAACACCAGCTGTTTGAGAGTGGAGTTTCCCCAGCACCTTGGGGCCTTTGAAAGGAGTTCTGGGATCAAGGATATGTGCGAAATGCCAGCTTGAATAGAGTTCATTTAAATTCCTTTTCAGCAGCATTTCTAAGAGCCATTACTACTGTGCAGTCTAAATCTCCAAGAGGCAATGATGATAAACAGCATTCTCAAAGTTAGCTCACCAAGGAACCCTTTCCAGAGCATTCTGTAGGACTGGTATCCTTCAGAAGGCGCCTTGAAGAAAGCTCATTTTGAGGCATAATCCAGAGAAATCTGCATCTGGCATTAGAAACTGTACCTCTATTTTAATACAGGTGTGCCTGAGGCCCTAAAAATTCACAGCATTCCCAAACCAAAATAAATCAAGCCAGCCGGTAAAGACCCAAATCAGTAAGAGCTGGGAAACTCTGTCCCTGAGCCTGATGGTCTTTGCCTATCCCCAGAAGCACATCTTATGGGACAACAACAAAGGCAAGGCAGCCTCTGTCTCCCTCCCCTGGAGTGTTTGCTCTGCACCTGACATCTTTCCTAGGGACAGAGAAGCAATAATTAAGTGCTTTGGTTAGGAGGAGGGTTCCTTGATCCCCAGATGTAATCCAGCATAGCTAAGAGATAAGGATCAACCTAAAAAAAAAAAAAAAAAGTTACTTAAGCAGAAAGGAATAAAGGTCACAAAGAGCTGAAATTATGAGAAGCAGGGAAAGATGAAAATAGAAAATTAAACATCCTAGAGAAAATTCCGCCTGGACTGGCCCAGATCATTCTGCACCTCCTGCCCTAAATTAAAAAGCTGACGTGTGCTTTGGTCCTGGCTAGAGCAAGCAACGTTTCTGGAACAACTTCACCTTGGTTACATATTTCTACTTTAAACATTCCAAAGTTGCTAAAGGCCTCCCAGGAGCATCTGCTCCTGTTTCTCAGGAGGGAGTTAGTTCCTGTGGAAAGTGTTTGTTTAGTTTGATTACAACTTTGAAGAGGGGTAGGAATTCTGGCCCAGAAGAATTTAATGGCCAGGCCCTTCTCTTACATAATTTGTAAACAAACAGAGTTTATCCTAGTGTGGCTCATTTGGCTCAGTGGCTGGATTTAGAAAAATATATTCCTCATTCATTTGGGAGAAGCCACAGTAAGGCCTGTCAATAACCAGAAAAATGTCCAAACCAGCCTGTCACTCTATTGCCTAATCCTAACGGACCTCGAAACCTCTCCTCTGAAACCCAGGACTGTCAACAGATGGAGCCCCAACTGATGGGTTATGGGCAGAACCTGAATGGCAGCTGATGAATCGCCCTCCCGAAGTTTCTACGCACTCATGGTATATTTAAAAAAAACTCTCAGAAAAAAGAGCCACAACAGCAAATTTCCCCAGGGTGTCATGAATGGTTGAGAGTATGGGTGGAGAGCAATTTGTTAGTAATAACAGTTAAAGGCCAAAGCTGGCATGTAATTTATTTATCTTTAATAAAGCGAATTCAAGGTTTTCACTTGAATGCCACTTACTCCCTTACATTCCAGGCTGTTCTCGGGAGAGGAGAGCACAGCTCCCAACTGAGCCTCCCGGCTGGTGTGATTACAAACTGTGCTGCTGGGGAACATAGACCGGGGGAGGTCGTGTTATCAAAAATCTGGCTGTGCACATAGACCTCATCTACCGCACATGGCTGTGGGACCCATCAGGCTCTACAAAAAAAGTCAAACACCTTCCCTGGCATTGAGAGCCCCTCCTGTCCATCCCCTACTCGCCCTCTGAAGTTCATTTCCCTCCCTGGTTCTCCAGTTTGGGTGATTCTCCCCCTTCCTGCTCCTGCCCCACCCCCCGGGCACACAGATCTAAGCCCCCAGGCATCTCACCCAGTTTACGGATGTGTGGGCTGAGGCTCAGGGAGGCTGGCTCCCCTCCGGTCTCACTTAAGTGACAGATCGGGGAGCAGATCGGGCGACTTGTCTCCTAGCCATGCCTCATTCTGCCACGAGCACGTTCCACGCCAGGCGGCCTCCGGTCTACTTGTTAGCCCCACAAGCTAGGGAAAGCCCCATCGGATGCCAAGCCAGCCTGGGTCTCAGCAAGGAATGCCCCCCACCTACCCACCCACCCTCCCACGGGCTGGCAGGGCTAAGATCCAAGCAGCAGCCTTCTTTAAGAACCCAGCTGGAGGCCCGCCCCCAGGAGCTTCTCAGAAATTCTAGGCACTTTCCCGCAACCCCAGGCATGTGGTACTCAGTCCAGCCATGTCACCATCTCAGGGACACATGCTGGCTTTCCCACTGGCCCATAAGCCCTCCCCTCCACCCCTGCCCCCAGACACTCAGAAGGAGGCCGGCAGTGATTCTGTGAACACTATCCAGAAGATGTCAAGCCCACATCCATCAAACCGCTCCAGGAAAGAGGGCACTAAGCACAGCCAGACACACCTTTATACACCCGAGGCTTCCTCACCGCCGTACCCAAGAACACAGGAACAGGGCAGACCTCGGTGAAGACACTGGGGCTGCTCCAATCCATAGAAGACGGCACTGCGTTACCTCACCTTTCCCCTTACTACCTTTCAGACCCAAAGTCTAACAGAGAAACTGAGGCTCCCGGGCACAAACCAGATTTCATCAAATTCATTGCGTAAATGAGGAAAGTACATGAGCCAGAGGAAGGCCTTTTCTTCTTTTTGCTGAACATTTCCAGGAACATAAGCATATGGACCTGATTTGCATAATCATCCTATACCAGCAAGAGCAAATTTTAGTTTGATTATTTTCTGAGAAAATCAGTACAAGTGAAAACCGTCCTGGTCTAGAGGTAGAGTCCACAGCAGGGCAGTGAACAAGGCCAACAGGAAGGCCCCAGGACGGTCGAGGCTAAGAGGCTGTCGGCTCCTAGGTGCTGCCCATCCCCAAAGGGCAAGTTTCCACAGACTTAAGACCAGGAAGGGCTTCAGAGTTTGGGAAAGTGGTTCAAAAGCAAAAAAGCTTCTGCAGGCAAGGGTGCCTAAAAAGCCCAACTGAGACAAGAGGCCTGGCCTGGGAACCCGTGGTCTCTACTCGACCATTACCTTCATCTTTGCTCCCTGCCCAGACAGCTCTAATCCCCAATTACAAACACCCAAACTGCAAGCACAGGTCCTATCACTGTATCATCAATGCAGGCTTTCCCCTCCTTGAGCAAAACCACACTGCGTCCGACTGACTGTGCAAGCGGCAGTCCAACTGAGCCGGAGAAAGGGGTGCGATGTGGAATGGCTTTTGCTCCTAGTTTTGACAACCAGAGTGGGGGCAGACACACCCCATAGGACATGGGGCAAGTGGATCGTCCATAAGTATTGTTAGAAAACATAAACATCGCCACATTCAGGCCCCAGGGGGACTAATTCAACCCTCTTGGACTTCTTTCTGTCCAAATTTGTTAGTGATGCCCACTTCTCCCCTCCAAAACAGCCTTGCACACTACCCAACACTGCTTGGAGATGTGCTTCCAGACACTACTGCCTTATCCTTATCCATGGCTGGAGTGTACTGGGGACCAAGGACAAAAGGACGCCACCAAGATGCCCAAGAGAAGGTAAGTAAACATCGAGGGTTGTTGGGGGTTCTTTGGAAAGAAATCGGCTTTGCTCAATTCTCATGGACACTACGGAGCTGACCTGCAGCAAATTTCAGTCGCATGCTGCCTTCTCTCTCTCATTCACCCTTCTTCCAAACCCTCCTCCTAAATCAATCAGTGCTTGATTTAGCTGAATATAAGCTACTTTAATGTGAAGTTAAGCATGCTATTTAAAGAAAGCATGGGTACCAACAATGCTGAATAGATTTGACCCACCCTGGTGGTACCTTCAAACAGAGCCAGGTAAAAAATTAACATTATGTTCATGGTCCAAAAGTAGTTAGATCATTATCTTAGCTTCAAATCAACAGTGTATTTAGAAAACACCCACCTCCCACTGAAAGCTCGCTAACTCTACGAGAAAGGCACAGAAATGACCTTAAATCTATTTTAGAAAAAAGGCTTATTTGGGTTCTTAAAGTATATAGAAGACAATACCAACTGCCTTTCAACTGTATCTTTTGTTCAATTGTATTACTTGTTAAAAATATTTAACATATTTGGTTAAATGTTATCAATCAACTCAACAAATGAAAGTTATGAACCATCCACTCTGGACCACGCACACGGTGGTTAGTTAAAAAGTTCTCCTGCACAACCATCCCCGCGGCTTGTGAAGGGGTGGGGAGGTGAAGAATGGGACCTATGTTTCCAGACAGCCAATGACAGAGACAATGAAACTAAGCACAGAAACAAGCTACAGTGCCGGTAATCAAATCCGAATATGGCACTGGGTTGGAAAACCAAATCAAAGCAAAATCTTATCAACAAAATCCCCACGGAACCAGACCATGAGAAGGCACGGACACCATCTGGGCACTGTGAGGAACAAAAGGATCACCACCTGCTCCCTCGGCAAGTCGCTTGTACATTCTCAAGGACAGTACCGTTTTCATGTATGAGAGACCGGGAAAATTAGATAAGGTTAAAATAACAGTTGAAGGATAACACAAAGCCATAAGAGATAAACTGTCAAATGCCCATTTGGCACCTTAGGATTTCATGTGAAAATGACTTCTGGAAATTTTTCTCCAGGTGGCAATTAACATTTTAACTCAAATTCCCCCAAGGGAAAGGGAAATTTCAGGAGGGGGAGGGGAGTGTGACTCAAAGCTCTGCCTCGCACACACGGCAAGCACTCAATCCGCATCTGCTGAATGAAAGGAAGACATAAAACCAAGCCGGTGGCGCTGTCCTGGGCCCGTGCTAAGCACTAGCACATCTCTGCTGCAGCTACCACGTTCACCTGTTTTACCTGACTGTCCTTCCAGCAGGACTGTGAATTCCTTGAGGGTGATGATTCTATAACAGCAAAGCCACAGGTACTACATGTATTAAGCACTTACTGGATGCCTTACATATATTATCTCATTTAATCCTCACAATCCTTTGGAGGTACAAGCTATACTGTCCCATGTTAGAGATGAGGAAACAGTAGTTCAGGGAGGTTGGGTGACCTGGCCAAGGTCACAGAGCTGGCAGTGGCAGAGCCGGGATGCAAATGCTGGCCTGACTCCAGGACCCTTCTCTCCACTACTGTGCCCCTTACGTGGCAAGAGTCTGGTCAACTCTGAACTCTCAGAATGCAACTCACAGCTGATGTTAGATGTAAAAGGTTTTTAGACGTAAGAGATCAGCAGACCGCCATCGGATTTACCCACCTCAGACTACCTTATGGTGAGGCTGGAAACACAGTCCTGCGCTCCAGGCCAGCTTCTCCGCTCACTAGTTGTGTTAAACCTCTCTGCACCTTGGTGTCCTCATCTAGAAACACAGGGATGGAACCTCTTATCGCTCAGAATGGTCCTGAGGATCTAGTGGGACCAACGATGTAAAGCTCCAAGGACAGTGTCTGACAGTATTCATTCATTCAAATATTTCACCAACCACCTATGTGACCTTCAGCCCCAAAAACCTTCCATGTAGGAGGAGGCAGAGCCAGCAGCGGTGAAGGCAGCCACGGAAAGGTTCCAGGCCCGGGTAAGTGACAACAGCTGAGAGGTAATAAAAAAAGCTTAGATTGTTTCACAAGCAGAATGTTTACCCAGAGTCCAGGCTGGAGAAACCACTGTCCTCTGTCCTGTCATTTGATTTGATTGGTACAAAGTTTCCTTTTCCTTTTCCTTAATGGTTTAACAAATCTACATCACAGCTCTGTTTTTCCCATTCCTGAGTCTGAAGTCGACGATTCTCTATTACTTTCGGCCAGGAAGTCCAGCAAAGCCAAATGGAGCAAGCCTGCAATGATCAGAACAGAGTTCTGTCTATCTGTATTTCCTGCCCCAGCTACAACAGTCTCTGCCAAAGTTACATCATAAATCATAACTTGCTGAGGCCCGGTCAAGACGCACAGGCAGAGTAGGACAGCGCAGCCTGGTCATCCATAAAGAGACACCTTCACACACGTTGCCCAGGTCTCTGCATGGATCTAAAAGGTTTCAGGTTAGCCAGAGAGCAGATTCCTGAGACAAATCAGAAAAAACCTCAGTCTCTAGAAAGTCGAGGGACAAAGAGAAGCGCCTTAAGCAATCTCAAGCAGGCAGATGATACACAGAGGTAGCCTTTACCAAAGGAGCAAAAGGAAGAGTCAATCCTGTGTGTGTGAATGCAGCCAAAGAGCCTTCACCAAAGCTGCAAAGGAAACAAAAATAAACTAACAGGATAAAAGGAAGGCTGTTGCATGAGGAAGAACTTTTGCTCCAGTTTGGAAAAAAAAAAAAACAGAGAGAGAGAGAAGAAAAGAAAAGAAAAAGAAAGCACACGCTGAAATGATCTAAAGCTGCCTATAAATATTTGGGAACATCAAAGGCGGTCCTGTTAAATTAAAAATGCTGTCACACAGATAGGAACTAGCCTCTAGCACTGCCAGCTTCAACATGTGAGCCTGTGATCTGAGGAGTGAGGGCTCAGCTCCTCGAGAAATCTGATTCACTAAAGAAAAAAGCGAACGAGCAGTTGAGTTTTAATAAGGGCATTAAATACCTTAGGAATGAGCTAATTAGAGTTTAACTCTTTCAAGACTGTCCGAGCTCTTAAGAATGCTGTAAAGTGAGCTCCCTCCAGAATCTAGTTAAATCGGTCTCGAAACCTGCAGTGTAAAAGAAAAGTATTAAAATAGCACCTTAGGACTTCAAAGCTGGTAAATCCCACCAGGTCCGCTCAGAGGCCGAGTGAAGAGAAGGGAGGAGGCTGGCCCAGAATCGTTTTCAAGGTGAGGTTAGGTTGCTTGCTTATTTAGAGGCTTTTCTTTTTTCCAGTTTGGACTGGGTAAGAACGACCTCACTTCCTGATACCAGATGCATTCTACTTACCCTGTGAGTGGGCCCTTCACCTAAGACACTGCGAGGGTGTCGAGTGGAAGCCCTGACCTCGCTCGAGTGCCTCACGAGAAATTACAGCTGAGCCCCGCCAGGCACACTCAAGGTCACTGCAGGAAGTCACTGAGCAGTTTCCCTACACACATTCAGGACAGGATCCTAAGGAAACCAGAAGAGTCCCCATTTAAGAAAGTTCCATCAGGACGGCAGATCCTTTGAGGAGCAAGATTCTTTGGCCTTGAAGTAGAAAGAAGCAGTACCTCTTGGAGAAAGCAAGGAGAAAACACACCTGCACAGAAGGGAAAGGGGCATCTTTCCGTCACCCAGTCTCAGGAATGTGCGAGAAGGGGGTAGACAGAGATAGAAGCTACCGTCTCCATTCAAGGAGAGGAAAGCACTTGGCAGAGTGGGTGGGGGGAGTTATAAAAAAAACAAACAAACCCACAATGCACTCCTATCATTCCCATTTTTAGAAAAAGTCCATGTGCCTAACTTGGGGGGTTAAGATTAATACAGTATTTGCATTGGCATAATAGCACAGTGGATCAAATCAAGCATTGAAGTCACCTGTGCCTGCCACAGGTCCCACATAATTAGGCCCCCAGAGCACAGCCTTAGCACATCACAACATTCCACATGACCTGGCTGGATCCAGAGAAGCAAGCCACCACGCCGCTTCCCTTCAGAGCAGTCACGCCCATGTGCAGGCCAAGCGGGCTCAGGAACAACAGACAGGCTGGCCTAGAAACCCAGCCTCCTGTGCACTGGACTTGCATTTCACACGCTTCTGTGTGTGTGTGTGTGTGTGTGTGTGTGTGTACGGGCCCAAGTGAGAGAGCTCGGAGCCTGGACGGTGATCTAGCTGTAGCGCACAGGGATGCGCACATGGAGCTGCAGCAAACACCCCCCACGCCCCCCCGCCCCCGCACAGGACACAGAGCTGAAGGAGGGAACCAGGGATCAGCAAGGTGTGAAGGCCCCGGCCCCTCGCAGAGCGCTTCCAGGGGAGAAAGGACACAGGTGCAAGTGGTCAGCACTGAGCATGTTGGAAATGATACCTACAATCTGATCACTTCTCTTGTCAATGACTACCATCTTTGGATTCTTTAACCTTGATAAACTACAACTTTAGAATAAAAATTTCCAGCCATTTGGGAACTACAACATAAGTATTAGTATATGTGAGGAACATTACGTAACTCTGTATGTTATTTTCTTCATCATCATCGTTATCATCACTAGACACAAAGAGCGTGGTGTGAGTAACTCAACTCCATTGTATAGATGAAGAAACTAAGACCCAGAGAGGCAAAGTCACCTTTCCACAGCAGGTAACTGGCAGAGTCGGGTCCAAGCCAAGGCAGTCTGGCTCCAGACTTGGTGCTCTGCTGCCTCTCCCATCAGCAAAGGAAATCCAGAACCACTTTGTTCTGCAAAATTTACAACACAGTTTAAGGAACCCGACAAACCTTGGGTGTCTGCATAGCAAAGGTGCAGACTCCTGCTTCTAACAGCCACACCAATGTCCCATGACACGGAAGTGCTGTCCCAACTCCTCCCAAATACAGTTGGTTCAAGGTTGTAACACAGAACTAAAGAGAACTTACACCCAAATCAGGTTATAGACAGAAACTTAATTTTTAAGTTGGTTACTAGGAAGACATGTGTATCTTCTCCCATAAAATGGTGGTGCCATTTCTGCTCCACAAAAGGCCTATCCATTTGATTGTAATGCACCCAAGGCCTGAGGACCCCGATCCAGTCAGCACAAAGCAAAAAAGCAGCCAAAGGAGATGTCAAGAATCCGTGTACTAAACTCCTTACTCACCTTGGTATCTTGTTTTTTAACGTTACACTCAATTCTGGCAAACGTGCTTCCCTGGTGTTCTAGGAATAGACTACAGATATTAGAAGCGGCAAATCACAACTGCTGAGAGAGAAGCACTGGAGAGGAGGGAACGACTTGCAGACAGGTGTCTCAAGCCTGCACAACTCTAGGGGGCGCCGTCCACTTCTGGAGTCATCCTAGATCCACATTATGGCAAACAGAAGCCAGGTATCTTAAGGAAGGGACAGCTTTTCCTAATTCACACAGAGGGACCCTTTGTGTTGGAGTGGGGAAATGTTAAAAGGTTGAGACACCAGCCCTGTGCTGAAGATGAGACAATCTACTAGGGAGTCACACAGGCGACTCCAAGTCAGCAAGCAATGATTAGATGTGTGGTCAGCATCCACTTCTGAAATAGTAAGTTTTCATTCAAAGGCAGGGACTTCCCTGGTGGCGCAGTGGTTAAGAATCCGCCTGCCAATGCAGGGGACGCGGGTTTGAGCCCTGGTCTGGGAGGATCCCACATGCTGCGGAGCAACAAAGCCCGTACACCACAACTACTGAGCCTGCGCTCTAGAGCCCACGGGCCACAACTACTGAGCCTGCGTGACACAACTACTGAAGCCCGGTGCCTAGAGCCCGTGCTCCACGAGAGAAGCCACCACAGTGAGAAGCCTGCGCACCACAACGAAGAGTAGCCCCCGCGCACAGCAACGAGGATCCAACACAGCCATAAATAAATAAATAAATAAATTTACAAAGGGGTGGGGTGCTTTCTTTTCTGTGGGATGAGCCTTGAGGACAGGCCCTCTACATCATGGGACTGCCTGAGCTACTGAAGCTGCACAAGCCCAGCCTCCAGTGGCTCGGGTCTCCTTCTGTAGAGGGGCTCTAGGACAGAGGATGGTGCCCAAGCGTCCCATCCCATCCTGCCATCCGGGGCTCCCATCTGGCTTACCAGGCCTGATCAATTCCCTTCTGGACCTTTCACTGCACAACCCCAAGCACCACAGAATTAATTATGCGGGATACCATATGCAAAGGGGTCGACAGAATTCCAGTGCTGGATGCCAAGACACATCACTCCTCTTCCTCTCTCAGCTCCTGAATGCCAAACCTTGAGAGCTGGGCATCCTAAGATCCCACTTATGGGTGATGGCACCTGCCACCATGGTCTTTGCTGAATATACACGATCAGGGAGGGGAGAGGATAAGCCTTCTTGAAATGGGAAGTAGGGAGGAATGAGGATAAGGAGCTGGGGAGGGGGAGTCCCCCAACCATCCCACCTACTGTTCTTTCCCTTCCCCTCCCCCAATCAGCCATCACTGGATCAGAGTTACCAGAGGGCAAGGGATGTTGGCAGGAGGTGGGAGGGTTTGTAAATAGTAAGACACAGAAGATTCCTTATTTATCCTGCAGCAAGTAGGGAAGACATTCATACGTGAACTTAGACAAGTTTGCAAGAGGACAATTAAAACAGCCTTGCCTAAGTAAATTTTAAAAATTAATTATTAAGAAAATTAATGTCATCTGAGCATGTTGTAAGAATTCTAGAGTTTTCTACATCTTCTTGTAGGAACACATATACGGAATAATTTCACTTGGAATATTCAAAACTATTCTACCCCCATCCCATTGCTGTTTCAGAGCCTCCCCCTTCCAAAAACAAGGTTGGCATGGCAACCAGAGCACCAGTCACTGTGGTCCCTAACCACATCCGCCAGGGCCTGGCTTGCTAAGACGTGTGCCAGCTCTGTTGTCTGTAGGGCACTCCTGGCCACAGCACACAGCAAGCTATAATCAAGTCAGAAACCATCGCATTCGTATAGAACTCGGCTCAACATAAATATTCATTAAATGTGAAATCCTACGGTGATGCAATGTTGAGACTGCAAATTTAAACACAAGAGTCAGGAAATGCAAAAATTGCCTCTCGAACTTGAATCACTCATACGGCACATTTAATGCCAAGCAAGTTTATATGTGTCCTAGAGATTTAAACCTAATAACTCCAAAGTTTCAAAACTACACATTAGCTGTTCATTTAACTCCCTGAGTGAGGGTGACATTTACTGATGGGCACTGGAACATTTCCGGAGTGGACATGCCGTGAAAAGGCATGACAACCCTCTAGTACAAGTGAACTATAACATGTCATGGATAGACTCTGGAATATTCCTGGAGGCCCCAGCACCCATATAATAACCACTGTTCCACAACAAACAGCAACAATAACCAAAAAAAATTTCAACATGCCAACATGTACATAACGAAGCAATAACTTAATAATTCCCAAATGCTTATAGTGGGGCCCTTAAAGAGTAGAAAATCACATTCATTAAACTGAAATCTAAATTTCTTCCACTTGCAGTCTGCTGGTCTCTTTAGAAATACTACTGTAGTCCTTTAAAACTGCTTCCCATCCAACACCTAAACACAGGCTCAGCCATTAACTTCCAAGGCTGGAGGGAGGGGGATCGAGGAAACAATATGGTATAAATTTAAGTAAGGATGGGTCATTCTGGAAATACATGTAACTTTTACTATTTCCCAAAACGCCAGTTTTCTAAGTGACACCAAAATATTGTCCATATTTAAATAAAACATACCCCCTAAAAGTCTACTGTCAGGCTGAGATGTCTCTTCTCCAGCATGCTCTGAACACTGCACCCAGGCAGCCACACGCCAGCCTGGGAGGAGTCAGATGGTGCTACGTCCTGATCCCACCTCCTTTTTCCAGGCCTGGAGAACAGAGGCAAGGTGAAATTATTTTCAGAGTCTGGTCCATTCCCAAATACTTGGAATAGCCCTAGGACATACCCATGTCTTGTGAATTGTTTCTACAATCACAGAAAGCTCTCCCTCAAAAAGCCAAGTCTTCTTCTGGCTACACTAACATCTCCATCACTACCCTATCCCAAAGTATCATGATCTAGAAGAATTTCAGCTCAGTAAATATTTAAGAGTTTTACTGCAGGGCAATAGGGGGATGAGTAAGACACAAGCCCGCTCTGCTGGGAGCTGTGATTTTGTGGGGAAAAGAAAACAAAGAATAAGGTATTGAAGACCAGCTGAGAAGTGAAAAATGGAGTGCTTCAGTCGAAGGAACCCACCAGTAGAACTTGGAAACACTTGATGGGAAGAGCTGGAAGTTTGACCATAGGTGAAAGCGTTGGGAGAGAGGATAGGAGGGTAGGGGGCAAAGGTGGGGGTCAGGAACGTGGAGGCGTAGAAACATATTCCCGCAGAAGGGCAATCCAAAACGAAGGGCACAGAGGGAAGAAAGCCCAGGACCCATTCAGGAAGTAAGGGCGGGAACACACAGGACCCAGGCCCGCATCCCAGGCCATCTCTGTGCTCAGCTCGCTAGTAAACAGGATGGCACTGAAAGATTTTGATCAAGGGAATGACAAGATCAGAGGTTACTTTGGAAAGATGAATCTGGTGGGGAGGGGAAGAACTGTTGGGAGGAGTGAGACTGTGAGGCAGGGAGATGCTTAGGCAGCACCTGGCATGAAGCAGTAAGGTCAGCAAGGAAAGAACAAGTTCATTTCCTCTGACTTGGCCACAAGCTACCTTGATTTAAATTTTGAAATGGCTTTGCAAGTCAAGCTTGCAACATTCTTTACATGCCATTAGCTGCCTGCTTCCCACCTACTCCAAGACTGAGGCACTTTCTGAAAAGATGCCAAGTCGACGAGTACCCACTGATGGTTCCAAAAATCGCATAAAGGTGCTGAACACACAATGTCAAATGCATTTAAGTAAAAGCATACAATAGGTACAAAGAAAAGCATTCTACGTCAAGTGTGGGACAAGCCTTGGCAACCGGGACAACCTGAACAGCAGACGGCCTTCTGGGTAGAATCCAGGGAAGGCGCTCCTAGCTGGGAGGATGAAACAAGATAATACGGGTGAAAGTTCATGGGGGCCCCTAAAGCATGTGGAAGATTTGCTGGAACCTGAGCATCAGAGAGGGATGCCGCTCTAGAAAGACCAGCACCTGGGAACACCAAGACCCGAGTTCTAACCCCAGCTCCTCTCGTGACCAAAGGCTTGAGGAGCCTTCCCACAGCGCCCTCACTGTAAAAGGAGAGCAGAGCCACAGCATTCCAGGGTGCCCTCCAGCTCAATCAAGGACTCTCGCAGTCAAAAGAAACCAAGGAGCAAAAAGAGAGAAGGGACAAAGATCATAATGAAGGCACAGGCCAAATGGCTCTAGAAAACGAAAGCCCCTGTGTCAAAGTGAAGAGAACACTCTGGTCACCCTAGGGCCGGTGCAGCCCTCCCCGGTAGCAGAACTTGAGGCTCACATGGTCCGGTGAAGTGTCATAAAGCCACTAATGGCCATCTGACACGCAGATGGCCAAGAAAGGAGAGAACAGAGACCTGCCAAACGCAACTTAAAAGCTTTCAGCTCCAGAACTTCCAGCGACAGAATGGATGGCAAACATCAATGCCCACAGGGCCCAGGCACTGGTAGACACAGGATCGTTACAGTGTGCGCAGCAAGCCGCAGCAATGCAACAGAGGCTTATAAACTGGGGCCTGTGTCCCATCTGAAGAGGGCAGCTGTTATTCCACTGGGGCAGGCTGTCGCCATGTGGGAATGTGGGCCCAACGTTGCCAGATCTTTTCATTTTTCAAGAAGAGCCAAAGCTCCAGATTATTATGTAAAATTTCTAGATTTTTTAACAGGGATCAAACAAAATAGCAGGAAGCCATTTTCAGCCCATGGGCCTGCTGTTTGGAGGCACCCTGACGGTCTGGTGCTTGGCTCTAATGCATCTCTGCCCACCACAAACTGACGGCGTCACTCTGAATGAGGACGGGGAAAGAGGGCAGAAAACATCAAGTGCAGCAGCACCCACCTGGGCCACAATCAGTTGCCACGGGGTGTGCCGACAGCACAGTGGTCCCTCCCGTGAGGCCGCCTCTAGGCCTCGGAGCATGGCCATCTGCCTGACCAGCCGATATGTCCCTGCCCAGAACGCTAGGGTAGCAGCTCCTGGATTGTGCTCAGATACGCCTACAAGGGAGGGACCCAGGTACCATGCCAGGTACCTTCCCTTCGATGCAGACATTGGTCATAACTCAGATCCTCATGGCAGAGGGAAAAAGCCAGTACTTTACCATTTACTAAGTGATAGGAATATATAGCCTTTCACTTTTATGAAACTGTTTTCTGATGTAGGTTTGTTTTTTTTTTTTAAGAAACAGATACTACCCATTGTGAGTGGGGGTGTGTGGAAACACGTGTGCTGACCTGGTTGGGGAGTGTAAACTAGATCCACTCTTCTGCAGAGCAAACTGACAATACATAACAAGAGCATGAAAAATGTTTATACCTCTCGGCCCAGTGGTCCCAATTCTAGAACTTGATTCTTTGAAGACAATCAAGAGACAGAGAAAAGATGTTCCTCACAGCATTACTTATAATAAAGAAAAACAAGACACTAAAAATGTTTCAGAGTATTTATTAGTAAGAGGAAAATAATTAAGGTACATGAAGGGTTATAAACACTATGTAATGCTTTTTCCAATTTTCTTAAAAATCCCTCCAAGCTCATAGGAAAAAAAGAAAGGAAATCTATACCAAAACACAAAAGGTTAACAGAGGTATGTGTAGGCAGCGGGACTGATTTTCTTTTTCATACTTTTCTGTATTTTCCAAGTATTCTACACTATATATTATTTTTATAATTAAAAAATAAGTTAGATGATTTTTTTTTAAAGGAAAATTTTGGCCCTGACAAGAAGTAATGTAAAATGAATCTATTCTAACATTTTTGCCCAAATTGTATCAAAATACACCCAGGTCCTTAAGCAAGAGGGTCAGTGAGCTTTGTGACAAGTGACCCAAGTTCAATCCCAGCTCTGTGGCCTTGAGAAGCTTACTTACACTCTCAGCCCTGGTTTCCTCTGTTAAGTGCAGCTAATTCAACTGCCCAAATATGTATGGGAGAAATCATGAAAATGACATCTGTAAATCACAAACTGTATTGTGGGTGTATTATGTTTCTTCTCTAGGCTGTATTCATGGTAAGAACTCAATAAATGTCTGCTGACAAGTTAGGGTACTCAGTTTAAGTAGAAAATCAAGTTTTAATTAAATTCTTACAGCACTGAATGGCTTCCCGTACCCACACCTAATCGAGCACCACCCCTACTCTCCTATTTTTAAAATGCAGCAGCTTCTACACCAGGAGACCAGAAGTCCCCATTCCAACATAAAATTCCCCCGTGAAACTTCTAGAATCATCAAAGTCTGTTTTCACCAAATCAGCTCTACACACTGAGTTTCTAAACAACCATAACAGACTGGTTGCTGGGGAAAGAAGGGGGTTAATATCAAGTCTTACAACACATCTTAAGGGTAATAAAAATAAAACGCTCTCCCTTGAACCACAATAGGCCAGCTGACCTCATTCTCTTCACACTATCATGAGTCAACAGAGCCACTAAAAGTCAGATTTTAAAACATCTCATTCAAGCTGCAAATGGAACAAAGAACCTCTACTCTTTACGGCCTCCCCATCCTGTTTGACAGGTATAAAGGCACGTCTCCACGAAGGGGTTATCAGCTTTAACCTCAAAGGTAAGTAAAAATGAGTCAGAAAGGGCCAGAAGGCGCAAATCCATGTACTGTGTCATTACAGACGTTTTTCTTCAGAATGGGCTGCCCAGGCCTACACGTAGCACCTGGGCCAGGCGTACCCTCAGTATCCCATAGGTGTGTTCCACCAGAGGACCTGTGGTTGGCACGCTGTCTGCCCCCTCCACTCAGCTGCCTGCAGGCAAGGCCAGTGTCTCACTCATCCCCACCTGCCGCCTCACCCCGCACAGGGTCTGGGGAACAGAAGGCAGCAGTGAATGCCTGTCCACTGCGGAAATGCAGACCTATGGGAAGGTTTAACAGCCAGGAGGATGGCATGAGCAGGGAGAAGCCACAGCTTTAGGTTCTTACAATCTTTTAAATCAAATTTCAAATCACAGGGAACATACAGACTGTAAAGTAAGAAAGGCGATGGACACAGGATGGGGCCTCTTTGGAGAAAGCCATGCAGGCTCCGAAATGGCTCTAAAAAGCTGGCCACAGGAAGGAGGTGTGTCTCACGTCAGAAATCCCTTTAAATGCCAGAGCGCCATGGCCATTCCAACTTTCCCAAAGCCAAAAAACAAGGGACGTGCCACGGAGCGACAGTTGTGTACTCAAGTCACTGGTCCCTCTTCCCAACCTTGGCAGAATGGCTCTTTGTGGAAAAAACAAGGTAGAATGAGACTGTGTGATTAAAAAAAGAAGAGAGAGAAAAGGGGAGGGAAGGAAGGAAGGGAGGGAGGGAGGGAGGGAGGGAGGGAGGGAGGGAGAGAAGAGATCTCTAAGATCTCTAAGAGCGGAGGGTTTTCTCAGTTGAAGTTACAGACTCATTTCTTGGTCCATCAGTCTGGATTACTGACTCTAAATTCCACCATCAGCTGCCATAATCTCATCCCAAGCAGAAGAAAGTGCCAAGTGAAGCAGTCTTGTAAAAACAGAAATGGCTTAGAATCACACAGACCTGGGTTTGAATCTGATCCCTGCTACCGATCTGCTCAGTGACTTTACCTCTCTGAGCTTAGTTTCTGCATCTGAAAACCCGGGGCATCCATTTACCTCGTCCGTTAAGTATAAGCACAGCACTGTGCCCAAGGCCTGGCATGCAGAAGCATATGATCATTACTACCTATTTTTAAAAGCTCTGACAGAGGAAAACTGAGCGACTCAAAATCTAAATTAAAGGAGAAAAGCAACCACTTAAACCCAATGTGCAGATTTAGAAGGTCTGGCTTTCCCCAATTATACACCTGATCATAAAGCACGCTCCTCTATTGGCTCTCCCTGGCACACTCAGCCGAGGTGCAGCTGAGGATGACATGAAGGCCCAAGCCTGGAAGTCAGGAGACCCAAACAGTTCTCCAAGGTCATCTCTACCTCACCACATGGCCCTGGCCCTTCACTTCTTTGGACCTTGGTCTCCTTATCGAACACATTAAAGGGCTGAGTCTGGTTCTTCGGATTATTAAGATGGATTTAAAAGTCATTTTCGTCATGAACTGCAAATCCGCATCGTCCAGACGTGGGAAACACCATCAAGAAGCAAAGTTTTCACATGACATATATTCAGGTTAATGATGATTCTGAATACCAAACCTTTATAGTTATTCCCAGGGACACTAGGGCTTGGCTGTGAACTATTCTCCATGTGTCTGTCCATCCGTAACAGCTGTCCACATTAGGGCTTTCTCAATAATCAGTGTTTTACCACGAAAAGCATGTCTTCAGACCTTTATGTCAGGTACCCTGCCCCTGAACATGTGCACACACACAGGTCACTTTCATACAACCTGGTATTATAATATCAGTGGGTCCACCAGAACCATTCTTTGCATCTAATCAAGCAAGTTTCTGTAAATAACAACCAAAAAGGAAAGCTAATCCCAGAATGTATAGCCAAAGCAAATGACGTTGTTCTCATCAATTAATCCAAGCCCATTAAGACCCACTGCCTGCCTGGTGTCCACTCTGAATCCATCATTCATTCACTAACAGTGAGTGTCTGATAAGCAGCAAGCACCGGGGACCCAGGGATGAACAAAAGCAAACAGGCCTGTGCCCAGGTCCACAAGGAAGATGTAAGGAGTTGCTCTTAAGGCATTTCAACATCGATGGACACTCCGTTTCATTTTCCAGTGAATTACTGCAAAGGCACACACATCTGCACTTCGCACTCTCACACCCTGCATTGAGCCTCACCTTCTTGCCCTTCACCAGCTAAATGCAGAAAATTCTTTTTTTAACTTAAGTATAAAGTATAGTTCCAGGTACACAACATAGTGATTCGATATTAAATGCACAAAATTCTTGGAGTGACTATCTTCTCACTTCTCCCAAGGATGATGCATTTAACTACTATCAGATAGATGCACAGGAGAGAAGTTAATCCATTAGAGACAATGGATGCCTTCAGGACCAAGGGCTCTATTGTGTAGGGAAACCCAGTTGGGAAGAATTATCATTTATCCACACACGTCTGGCTCTATAAGGGACTGTGAACTCCAGAAGACAACAGCAATACAGTATCTGGTACAGAATAGGGCTTTGGTAGAAATCTATCAAATGAACATGCTCGATGGAGACACATAAACCTGTAGACCTCTCTACAACTCACGCCGCTCAAATCCTCAGTGATGCACTACTTGATGACAGGTACTAGGTGAGTGCTTCTCTTTTTCCTCTTGGAGAGGAGGGGCATCACAGAACCCACCAAGGGGAAAAATTATGTACCTTCTCAGGAAAATGAAAGTGCACGGGATTTTGTGTATAATTTCAGGGGTTCACAGGCCCTCTCTGGAAGTCTGTGTCCCTCGGGTTAAGAACCCCTATGCTAGACTGTTAAAAATTAGACTTGGGACTTCCCTGGCGGTCCAGTGGTAAAGAATCCACCTTCCGATGCAGGGGACACGGGTTCAATCCCTAGTCGGGGAACTAAGATCCCACATGCCATGGGGCAAATAAGCCTGCGCGCCACAACTACTGAGCCCGTGCATCCTGGAGCCCCAGCGCCACAACTAGAGAGAAACCCGTGCCACAGCTAGAGAGAAGCCCACGCACCACAACGAAGAGCCCGCAACGCAATGAAAGATCCCGTATGCCTCAACGAAGATCCCACATGCTGCAACTAAGACCCAATGCAGCCAAAAAAATAAAATTAAATAAATAAAATAAATAATTTTAAAAATTAAAAAAAAATTAGACTTGAATTAATGTCCAGACCTAGCCGGCTAAGTTCTATTTATTTGGCGATAATAGGAAGAAAGAGGCCAGAAAGAGCTGGGTTTCAACCCAGGTTTTATCATGCGCTAGATGTGTGAGGTTGAATAAGTCAAATCGCCTTTCTCAACCTGTTTCCTCATCTGTGAAATGGGTTAACAACAGTTGTTGATTCCACGTTAAAGTAATGATTAGATGAGCAAACACATGACGTGCTTGGCACAGTGCCCGGTACAAAATAAATGCTCCTAAATGGAAGCCATCACCACCCTCTCTAGTCTCCAGACCCCACACTTACCTCCCACTCCCATTTTCATCTCCATACAGAGCTGTATTAGTAACCCCCAGGGCATCTCAGAGAACAAGACAGAAAATAAGAGCCCCTAAGAATTCACAAGGTCACAAAACACAGCCCTAATGTTTTTCCCAAAATCAAATGCTTGGTTTTAACCTATGAAGGCCCTTCTGACAAGACAGTCAGCAGTCCCTTTTTGTGTAAATCCAGGTCAGCTGTCAGCACGCAATTGTTCTATTAGGCCAAGTCAATTTTTAGAGGCAGGCCTGTTAAGTTAACTTAAAATGGAGATGAAAAGAAAGTGTTTGATCAAACGCTAAACTGCAGAAACAAACTGACAGGGAAACAAGGCAGAGGAATTAGTTTCCTAAAATTATTCTCTCTGATACCCTTAGTTAACACTGGCTATTTAAGGACCTCACTCAGCCTTTCTAACCCACCACTCAGCTCTCCTCTCGCCCCTCATGGCTAAAGGCACTGGCTTAGTGATTTTTTTTTTTTTAAATAAATGTATTTATTTTTGGCTGCGTTGGCTCCTCGTTGCTGTGAGTGGGCTTTCTCTAGTTGCAGCGAGCGGGGACTACTCTTCCTTGCAGTGCGCGGGCGTCTCACTGAAGTGGCTTCTCTTGTTGCGGAGCACGGGCTCTAGGCGCACGGGCTTCAGTAGTTGTAGCACGCAGGCTCAGTAGTTGTGGCTCGCGGGCTCTAGAGCGCAGGCTCGGTAGCTGTGGCGCACGGGCTTAGTTGCTCCATGGCATGTGGGATCTTCACGAACCAGGGATCGAACCCGCGTCCCCTGCATTGGCAGGCGGATTCTTAACCACTGCACCAGGGAAGTCCCACTGGCTTAGTTCTTAAATGTTCTCAGCAAGCTCTGCTTTCAAGACCATTCAACACTTAACCCAGGATCCACAGAGGCCGATTTTAAAGTTACACAAAACCTACCATTCAGATTTCTTCTACAAATGAATTTCTCAAGCATTTCCAAATATCTGACTTCAAGAGGGGAAAAGATGCATTTCCACTTTGAAACAATCTTTCACCTCTACGCAAATTTTCTTTGTTTGCTTAACCAATCCACATACCCCTAGCCCGTGTTTAATTGGGCATTTATTTAACATCACTAACCATGTGAGTTGAACAACCAAGTCTCAAAGTTTCAGATAAGGATCTCATTAATAGCAACAAATTGGTTCAAAGATGAAATATGTATCAATATGTCTAAGAACCCTTTAAACTTCCACACTTCAGAACTATGAGAGAAGTGTAATTACTTCCTCCATCATTCACACTGTATGCTTGACACTTAAAAGCAAATGGGCTTTAATGCTGTATGAATAAATAAGATAATAAAAGTAATGAATAGCATTTCATAGCGACACATTGTTTCCACAACTTTCACAGATGAAGATGTCAAAAAAAAAAAAAAATCTCTTTTTCCAGAGCACACTGATGACCTTGGGAAAGTTATTTAAGCCTAAAATGCACAAGGAGAGATCCAAGACTCCTGTGACTAATCCCAAGGTTTGAATACCTCTCTCTCTCTCTCTCTCACTCACACAGACAGACACACACACACAAACACACACACACACCCTTCTTAACCAGGCCTCCCCCTACTCCAACTCATGCAGATGAATGAACAGGTACTCTAATTAGGAGTATCTGGGCAAACCAGACTATGATAAGGTATCTACTCTATAAACATACACACACACATACTTCCATTGCATACAACAGGGAGGGGAAAAAATCAGTGATACAAACCAATTTCCTATCTTAGAATTCTTAAAGGAGAGAGTCTCCGAAAACGGTTCTTTTCTCCCCTAAAGCATGAACAACAGGGCTGCGGAATCCCACGGGAAATAACAAAAGCAATCCTATAAGGGCTACTATTTAGGTTCCGTTAAAGGAAAATGAACTCTGCTCTGAAGACCATAAAATATTAAATAGCAAATTATGCAGAGTTTTTTCAAGATAGTAAATAGAAGGAGGCTTGAAAAGTTCAACAAGGGCACTTAGAAAACCTGATTAATCTGAGGCTGAACACCAATTTGTTTCTTGTACATTCTCATTTCTCATGCAAAATGTGACGTTCCCTCTCAGCAGTCCTAAAACATCAGCTTTCCTTACAAAAACCTTCTTCAGGGCTGACGGGCCACACCAGTTCCTTCACTCAAGCGTATTCGAAGAAATAATAGAAGCATGCCAGCCTCTGTACACACACAGCCCTAGAAGCCACGCTGAGCTCCTTCTGTGCACACGGAGAGGTTCGGCAAGTAGGCCTCACAATAAAGTTATCAAAGATATAGAGTGAGAACACCAAGAAATGACTATTCAGACAGCTCAGATAAACTCACCAGCGTTACTGCAGTTATAAGGGAATTAAGGACACCTATTAGTGATTGCTTAACAGGTAAACTTATTAAATACCATTTAAGTCATCTTTCTTTACTTAGCAATTGTTGACTTTTTTTTTGGCAAGGCTAATGGACTACAAAGGAGTTAGATAAGCACTTCAAAAAGTTTTAAAAGAGAATAGATTCCTTCTGCCAAATTCACACATTATCTCTCCACTCACAAGGATAAAATAGTTACAAATGGTGTGTTTAAACTGCTAATTTTGTATTAAATGGTGAACCCCAGATTATCTCCAAAGCATAGCACTACTCATAACGGATAGCTCGCCAGACAAACTACCAGGGAGAAAGAGTACAAGTTAAAAAACACTGCAGACAAAAATCGCAAACTTCAAAAGTCTCCTTCAAAAAGTGAAGTGCCACGTTAAAACATCTTTTCTCTTAGAAGGCTGTAAATCAAATATTTTCTATAGGCATCAGGCCACAGTGAAAGCCTCAAAGAGAAACAAGGAGTCACAACGAGTAAGCTTTAAGATTCAAACTGTGCTTGAAGGTTGCGAATGAAATGTGTAGGAATCTTCAGCAGACCATGGTCTCTAAATCTTATAAAGACCGTAATTATAACATTATCAAAAAAAAAAAAAGTCCAAAATCCTTTAACATATATGTAGTCACAGAACTCAAACAACATGTGTTTTCCCTTCTATTCATCCTGCAGAAGTTTAAGATAGGGATGTAAGGACACACCTCTAAGGGCCAAGCTGCAGGGCTCCCTGTCCTAACCATGCAGGGCTTTGAGTCTGCACCAGGAGAGGGGAAAGGAAAGGCTGCTTGCAGTTATTCCACTCGGTTCCCCTCTCTTCATTCATAACTCATCCAAGAGTGAAGTGCAGAAGGCCCAAAGCTTAGAGCCCTGCAGCCAACTCTTCTCCCCCAAAAGGTTCAAAGACAAGCCAACCGTTTCAAATCGCCCCCATCCCAGGCACGCATATTAACCGCAGTAAGTGCGCTGGCTGTCTACTAACAAGTTGATAAAATCATAGCCCCGAAGCAGGAAGGCATCTACCCAGTTCACCATCTGCAGAGGCTTGGGCTCAGAGTTCCTCCTCGAAAGAGCGGGGTCAGCTTAAAGCTAGCTCTCCCTAGCCTCTGGAATGCACACCTCTTTCATCTGGAGCAAGGTGGAGGCCCTGTCAGTGAGCGACCCCGTCTCCCGATTTGCAGGCCCTCTGCAGAAGTCCTTGGCCGAGGAGCGGGCAGGCTGCCTCCCTCCCACCCTCTGTAATCTGAGGCACGCAGCGAGGGCTGCCTGCTTCGTCCACTCCAGGGCACCCGCGATCCCCACTCCTCGGCGGGCTCCCGCTGCTCTCCTCCCGCCGCTGCTTGTCCAGAGCCCCACAGGAGGGTCAGCGCCCAGGTGAGGCTGGCGGCAGGTTCCAGGGGAGAACCTGATGCTGTGCAGCCCCTCAGACAAGGCTGGCTACTCCCCAAAAGAACATGCACGGGTGGGAAGGACAGCCTGCGACCTGAAACAAGCCACTCCATCCTTCATCACTTATCTTTCCGAAGTTGGCATTCAACAGGTAGTTCCCGGGACTTCCACCTGAGGCAAACCGAAAGCCCCAACGGCCCGAGGCGGCTGCCCCAACGTGGGTGCCCTGACCCGGGGTCCCCCTCCCGCTCCCCGGACCCACAGGAGGCCGAGCCCCCACGTGCGCTCGCCCCCCGCGGCGGCGCCCTGGAGGCCGCGTCCCGCCCGCCAGCCAGGGAGGGATGCCGCTGGCCTCCTCACCGCCCCTCCCGCCCGCCCGCCAGCCCGCGGCGGGGTCGGCGGGCGCAGCCCCCGGAGCCATCTTGTGGCGGCGGCGGCGCGGGGCCCGGGCGGCGGGCTGCTACCTGCACAATCTCGCCCTCCGCGCTGAGCGTGGCCCCGGCCCGCGAGAAGCGGCCCGTGAGGCCGGTGGTGTAGGTGGTGTAGTCGCCGCTCGGGCTCGACTCGAACAGCACCACCTCCACGAACGCCGTCTCCTTGGCCCGCGCCGCGCCGGGCCCCGCGGCCGCCAGCAACAGCCCGAGCAGCAGCGGCAGCGGCGGCGGCGGCGGCAGGCGGCGGCCGCGGGGGCAGCGGGGGCGGCGGCGGAGGCGGCGGCGGCAGCGGCCCGGGGCCCCTGGGCGCCCGCCCGAGCGCGGCCTCATGGTCCTGCGGCGGGAGGGCGCGGAGGGCGGGCGCGGCCGGGCATAGTCGCGGGCCGGCGGAGGACCAAGCGCGGGCGGACGCCTCACAGCCCCATCGCGGCGGCGGCGGCGGCGGCGGCTTTGTGGGTCGCAGGCTCTGCTCGGCTCCCCCGGGCGTCGCGCCGCGGCCCTTTCATCTGCTCCACGTGAGGGGTTATCCCCGCCCCGGCAACGTCGTGACCCGCTCTCCCCTCCCTCTCAGCGCTCGACCGCCTCTGCAGCCGGGGGGAGCGGGAAGGCGGGGCGGGCGCGCCTGCGGCGGGGGCGGGGCCGGATGGCCGGGCACGCCCCCGTGTTCGCTCCGCCCCTCATCCCAGCCCCGCCTCTCCTCCGCCGTCTGCGCTCCTCCCCTTGCTGTCGCCCCGCCCACCGCCCACCGTCTCGCTCCGCCCCCTCATCCTCGCTCCGCCCCCACGCTCTAGCTCCACCCCTTGGGTCGAGCTCCGCCCCCACCGCGCTCCGCCCTCCGCGGCGGACATTTCTCCTCGCGGTTGCTGAAGTTCGGCGGGAATGGGGACAGCATTCTGCTCTGGGCCGATGTGCGTCCTCTTTGGAGACCCCACGCCTCCTGCTCCCATGCAAGATTTAGATTCTTGTCCTTCCTGGCTCCCCCGCCCCAATCTGCAGTTCCTGGGAGCGGAGGCACCGCACCTGGTCCTCTACCCCCATCCCCACCCCCACCCCCAGGATCGAACGGGAATGACTCCGGCGGTCTGGGGAGGTGTGCCGCTGGGCCATGACGGGGCGTGTCCGGGTCTTGCACTGGTGTCGCTTAGACAGTTACTCTCAACTGTGTGTGTAGGAGCGGGGCGGGGGTGAGAAAGCCATTAAGTCATTTGGACTCTGATGGAAATAATCTGCAGCCCCGGAGGCTGTAACTGAAACATCCCCCTCGATAGAAGTTCTGAAACTTTGATTGTCTCCTGTGCAGGAGTCCAGAGGATTCCAACACCATCGCACTTTATGCGCAGAGGATAGATGCTAAATTATCATACCTAAGACACGTGCTCCAGGGCCCAGGGGTTCCCAGTCACCCAAAAGATAAACTTTGAATTCTCTTTGGAACGTGCCTTTTCCTTCCTCATCTATTCCTCTCTGAGAATCGAACCTTCTTTCAAAATCCAGATTCAATTCCCATTTCCTCCGTGGAGTCTTCCCTGTATGACCAGAATGACTTTGTTCAGATATTTGCAAATAATTGGTTAGGATGATCTGCTTCTACTTGCTACCACACCCAAAATATTAAAAAGAAAAGAAAACTCATTGCGAATTGTCTTGGGTAAACAACTTACCAAGGTTACAATTTAAAGTAGAAAAAATATGGAATAGAAAATACACTTGAAAAAAACCCACAGGTCTGTGTTGCCGCATTTGGACCACCCAGAGCTACTGCTCAGGAGGGAGGCACCTGGAAAAGCAGGGTTTTGAGTATGGTGGCTTTTTAGTTTCTCCAGAACCAAGCCTAACCAGTGCTGACTGGACTGGGCAACATCAGTCCTGACAATGGGCTCCCTCTACATGGCACAGTCCAGTCCTTAACAGGGAGGTCCATCACTACAGCCCATCCATGACACTCTGCAACATTTAAAATTCAAGGTCACCATCAACTGATGAATGGATAAACAAAATGTGGTATATCCATACAATGGCATATTATTCTTCAAGGAATGAAGTACTGATGCATGCTACAACATGGATGAACCTTGAAAACATGCTGAGTGAAAGAAGCCAGTCACAAAGGACCACATAGTACATGATTCCATTTATATGAAATGTCCAAAATAGGCAAATCTACAGAGACAGAAAGTAGATTAGTGGTTGCCAGGGACCGGGGGGAGTCAGGAATGGGTAGTGACTGCTAATGGGTTTCTTCTGGGAGTGATGAAAATGTTCCAGAATTAGATAATGGTGATGGTTGCACAACTCTGTAAATACACTAAAAACTACTGAATTGTGCACTTTAAAAGGATGAGTTTAATGGTATGAGCATTATATCTCAGTACAGTTGCAGTTGTTCAACAAATACAAAGTCATTAGTGGTCTTTTTCATGCAAACATACACATAACACACAAGATACTATGTAAGGATATTCTGTGTTCTTTGAAGTCTTAGTTCAAATCTCACACCCTCAGCAAAAACAGCAGTATGCCCCCTGTCCCCCCAATCCCAACCTCCTTTGGCCTGCTCATCCCCCCACCCCATAGCATTTATCACCTCCGAACATACTAAATAATTTGCTTATTTATTTTTGTCTCTCCTCCATGCCCCATAAACACACATGCTGGAGAACAAACTCTATAATGGCAAGGATCTTGTCTTGTTCACTGACTTAGGCTGAGGCTGCCTGGCCCAGAGTCCACACTCAATATAAATATTTGTTGCATGAATTAATGACTAAATGAATGAGTGATAAGCTCATTGTTGTGTAACCCTCTCATTTTGCAGGCATTTGGGGCAGCTTGTTAACAGCTGTTTAGGAGCACTGGGCTTCATGGAACCAAAATAAACTCTGAACATGGAGAAGAGCAACAGTCTTTCCCTCAGGGACTGTGATGAAAACCCAGTCAAGGGTCAAAAAAGAAACTGGTTTAGATTTTTTAAAATCTGCTTAAAGAAAGGTACAGTTAATAAGACACAGATCATCAACACAGAGGTAATATGATTCATCTCAGCAGTGTAAAGCTGTTTAGAAATGGAGGTGTTTACTGAGTAATGAAATGTCACCAAAATCTGCTGGGCAGTAAGGGAAGATAGAAGATAACTTCAAATAAGAGGGAAGACACATAGGCCAGGAGCAAGGGCTGGATCAGCGAGCTGGATCAAGTGATAGGAGTGAAGAGAAGCAATGCACATTCACTATCCTTCAAGGCACATCCCTAATCATCCCGAGTATAACTTACCTTGTTCCTTTCTCTACTTACCAGACACAGCTCAGATGAAAATAACGGAGAACAGGTGCATCAGCATCAGTTAAAGCTGCCAGCCAGACCTTGAACAAATCTCACTGACTTAGGCCAGAAACCACACAAAGCTTCAGGAAATTTTCTGCCATCAAAGTTCTATTTACATGACCAAATAGCGAAGTTTGGGGATTTCAGATCCATAAAACATATGCTTTAGTACCTAAAGAGACTGTATCTGTTATAGAGAACAGACTTGTGGTTGCCAGGGGGGAGGTGGGGAGGGGAGGGAAGGAATGGGAGTTTGGGATTAGCAGAGGCAAACTATTATATATGGGATGGATAAACAACAAGGTCCTACTGTATAGCACAGAGAACTATATTCAATATCCTGTGACAAAACATAATAGAAAAGAATATGAAAAAGAATATATATATGTATATATTACTGAGTCACTTTGCTGTACATAAGAAATTAACACAACATTGTAAATCAACTATGCTTCAATAAAATTTTTAAAAAAGAGAGAGACTGTATCTGCTTAAATCAAAACAGACATGGATATTCACAACAGTATTGTCTCCCCTCCCCCTAACCCCAAGCCTTGGCGTGCGGGATCTTAGTTCAACAACCAGGGACCAGGGATCAAACCCACGTCCCCTGCAGTGGAAGAGTGGAAGCACAGAGTCTTAACCACTGGACCACGGGAAGTCCCACAGCCATATTGCTTTTAATAATAAAAGATAGGAAACAGTCTAAATGCTTATCAATAGGGGATTAGTTAAATAAATTCTTTTATGATACATCCATTTCTTATATCATGGAACACATATTAAATAGTCATTAGAAAGAATGAAGAAGCATTCTATAAACTTACATAGAATGATCTCCAATATATATTGCCCAGTGAAGAAGATGTGCATATGGTATTCTACAATGGAGGGGGGTGGTGAGGAGGCAACAGATACGTGAGGTATGAACTTGCAAACATGAACAATGTGTGGAAGAAGCTATAAGAAATGAATAAATGGTTGCCTCTGGAGGCATCTGGGTGACTGGGAGGCAGGGAAAGGAGGGAGACGTACTCTTCCCTGTATACCCTTTGAACGTATTGAATTTGTTCCCTGCACATATATTACCTATTCAAAGGTAATAAAATAAAATAGAGCAACCAACCCGCTAAGTCAACAGATAACATTCATTTTCCATATGCAAACATATTCATTCAATAAACCTTATTTAAAAAAAATTTTTTTGAAAGTCTTTACTGAATTTGTTAAAATATCGCTTCTGTTTTATGTTTTGGCTTTTGGCCACAAGGCATGTGGGATCTTAGCTCCCTGACCAGGGATCGAATCTGTACCCCCTGCATTGGAAGGCGAGGTCTTGACCACTGGACCACCAGGGAAGTCCCCTCAAAAAACTATATTGAACACCTTCTACGTGCCACTGGTATGTGAAATGGGATTGGCCTACAGTTATGGAAGGTGTTAGCATTAGTGGAATCTAGGTAATGGGAACACGGGACCTCTCTGTACTATTTTTGCAACTTCTTCTTCTAGTTATTTACAAGTAAAAATTAAAATTTTAATAATGGATTGGCCGTGGGACTTCCCTGGTGGTCCAGTGGTTAAGCCTTCACCTTCCAATGCAGGGGGTGCAGGTTCGATCCCTGGTCAGGGAGCTAAGATCCCACATGCATCATGGCCAAAAAACCAAAACATAAAACAGAAGCAATATTTTAACAAATTCAATAAAACTTAAAAAATGGTCCACATCAAAATAAATCTTAAAAAAAAAATCAATTGGCAAGTCCCCGTATTCAAGTAGCTTCCTTCCTTTTTCCTTCCTTCCTTTCTTCTCTCCTTCCATCCTTCTGCAAACATTGATGTCTCTATGGGGCAGTTAGAGAAGTCATAAAAGATTACAATAAAGTCTACTTTATTTTACAAAGTGATTTTAAGAGTTTGAATCTCATCTTGTTTCTTTAAGGCGATTTAAATTTAAGACATGCTAGCATTCTTCCACAGTATTTATATCTATTTCTGGAAACTTTAATTTATTGTATTTAAAGATCATATAATTCTCTTGAAAGGTACAATAGATGTTACACGGACAAGTAGCGGCAGTTCTTTCAAAACTCTTAGAAGTGTCTCTTCCGCCTTTGAAGTATACCATCAATCTACGTCTACTTTGAGCCTTGAGGCAGAAGGCCAATCTGGGCCCGATGCATCAGTGGTTTAAACCCTGCTTCAACCTGTCCCTGATTTGCAATGGCCACCCAACCAGGAGTCACAAACTCAAACAATGCTCCAGGGGCCAGGCAGGGAATGTGATTGAGTGAGGTGGGCCAGGTGTAAGCAAAAATAACCAGCAAGTAAGAAGGTAAATGGCAAAGGGGCCTCAGGCAGGAACACCCTTGGGAGTGGTGGCCAGGGAACGCATGGCCAGTCCAGAGGGCCACTCCTGAGCATCATTGCTCTGGGGAACATGGGCCCAGGTTCACAGATCTTCCGAGTTGTTCAAAACAAGCAAAAATCCAAATGTATTTGTAGTGTCTCTTGGTTTTAAAATGTTTAAAATAGATTTAAAATATTTATATTGCTGTGTGGGGCCAAATAAACACACCTACAGGTCCAAAAAGCAACATATTTTGTGCCCAAAAGACACAGACCAGTGACAAAGCAAATGCTGATTGGACCAGGTCGTAAAACTGTTGCTTCTAGGCTGCTAAGGTAGAGGAAAAGGAAGAAACCCCAATATCTGAGAAGTATAAATACTGCACTATATAAAGGAGATAGCTGTATGTGCAGGCTGCACCTCTGACCACAGGAGGAACCTATCTTCAGGATGCAATATTTAACTGAGGTGGAAATGTAATCACATGCCTACTTGACAAAGAAAGGCTGATAGTAGATAAGGGGGTCATTGGAGCTTTGAAAGATAGATGAGTCAGGTGGCTTTAACATTGATTATACCTTTATTTGAAGGTAAAAAGGGATTGAGTGAAAACACTAGAAGAAAGTAAAGGCCAATCACTTGCTTTTCTCCAACTGTATAGGACAAGGTGGCTTAGAACAGAGGTGAGTCAATAAGAGAGAAGAGGGATTTGGGGTGAGAATGCTGAAATGCACACTCCATTCACCCTGGCTGGAAAGCCCCATCAGCTTGCAGAGAAGTGGTAATGAACAGGAATTGTTGACTCAGCATCTCTTCCTGTGGGTACCCACCTCTTCCTGGCCCATACCATCTCTCTGGGGCTGTCAAACACAGGACTCAGCTCCCCAACTTAGGTGGGCATGTGGCCCAGAATGGCCAGAGTACTCCACTCCTCTAGCTACAGTGATTGGTTCAGAGGTAGGCATGTGACCAAAGCAGGGGCAACCAGAGTCTTCCCTAAAATTTGATCTTTTTGGAAACTGAGGGAGAGAAGGTCTGTCTTCCCCCATGGGATCTCAAACCCTAAGGATTATGTAAATTTAAGGTATTTGTGGCCATTTTCCCCAACCACAGAGAAGATGCTGCTACTGTAGGAGAAGAAAGAGAAGCAGAGGCAAGCTGAGATGAGACAAACAAGAATAAGAAGGGTACTGGCTGCATCCTTTGATCCCCTGGATCCATCCCTATGACAAAAGACTCATGGGATTTCCCTGGTGGTCCAGGGTCCAGTGGGACTCCACACTCCCAATGCAGGGGGTCTGGGTTCAATCCCTGGTCAGGGAACTAGATCCCGCATGCATGCTGCAACTAAGAGTCCACATGCTGCAACTAAAAAAAAAAGATCCCACGTACCGCAACTAAGACCCAGTGCAGCCAAAATAAATAAATAAATATTTTTTTAAAAAAAGACTCATGACGAATACAACACTAAAAAAGGTGCCTAGTTCAATGATAGCTGCAGCAGCAGCAATAGGAAGTAAACACACACACACACACACCCATAAAACCAAAGAAACTCTGAGATTGAGGTAGATCGAGAAACCCACATTTTGCTAAAAGCAATTGAGTCAATCAGCTTCATCTTGAGATCTCTAGTATCTATCACGCCCCCCAAATTTTTGCAAGTCGAGAAAAACGAAAGAAAGAATTCCAAAACAAAAGATCTAAAGTAAAGAAGTAGTCAATATATTAACTGAGTGGATGAATGAATGAATGAGTACATACTCAGACTAGAGTTCATGTCATTTCAATTTGAGAAAACGGAAATAGCTCACTACATAGAAAACAACAAAACTGTAATCTCCAAAATGTGACATGGAATTCAGAGAGGCCTCCCATTTTACTGCTGAAAGGCACCTTAGAAATCATATAAGTGTTGTTTGTTTGACAGATAAGAAATCCAAGACCTAGAACCCACAACAAGCTAATAGATGGACATAAATTATATAGAGTACAGCTTTCCCCAGCCTTCGACATCTCCTCATTTATGTACAAGTGCTGTCTGGCAACAATTAAACACTGGGCACAGAAGTGCTGTGGAAGAGAGAAATCCCACACTTTTGCTTTATTTGTTTGTGTGTTTGGGGCACTGGCTTGCAGCCGTGCCACTTTCTCCCGCCCTGGTCAGCTGGAGCCTTGAGGCTCTTGGAAGCCACAGCCCTCAGGCCCCAAGGAGCTGACAGTCCTCTCCCAAGAACAGCTTGATGAGTGGCCTTACTTCTGCCTTTCATACTTTTTCCTGCCTCTGGGCATCTTTCCTGTTTTCATCTTAGATAGAAGGAAGAAGAGAAAAATCAAGAAACAGCAACCTGAAATGAATTTCTCATTACTGAATGAGAAAGAGGTTTAAAAGATGCCAAAGAACTGGACTTCCCTGGTGGTCCAGCGGTTAAGACTCCATGCTCCCAACGCAGGGGGCCCGGGTTTGATCCCTGGTCAGGGAACTAGATCCCTCATGCTGCAATTAAAGGATCCCGCATGCCACAACTAAGACCCGGTGCAGCCAAATAAGTAAATAAATATTTTTTTAAAAAAGATGCCAAAGAATTGATGATGCAGAGTGGGAACTGGGGCAACCCCTTTAGGAGACAATCTGGCAAAATCCATCAGAATTTAAAATTCATTTGCCCTTTGGATCAAACAAGCCCACTAGTGTAAACTTATTCTACAGATTCCCTTACACTTGCTGTAAAGATTTATTTATAAGGATGTTCACTGTAGCACTGTTCATAGAAGCCAAAGAGTGCAAACAACCTGTGTTCACCAATAGAGCGCAAGTTATGGACAAATGATAAGATAGCCAAGATTTGCTTCAAAATAATGCACTGGGGGAGGGAGCAGGGATGGGGTACAGATGAAACAAGATTGGCCAGATGATGATAATTACTGAAGCAGGGTGTTGGATACATGGAACTCCCTTTTGCCGTTCTCTTGTATATGTTTGAAATTTTCCATGATGAAAATTTTTAACTATTTAAATTATGATATGTCCATTAACAGAATATTCCGTAACAGTTAAAAATTATATAGGATGTGCTATATGCGCTGATACAGCAAGAGTTCCAAGACATATTGTTACATACAAAATACAGGGTGCATTATAACATACACAGTATTTTCCCAATTTATTTTTCTCTCTGGTCCTCAGGTATATAGAATTAAATTAGCCTTGGCACACACATTATTGGACACATTATTGGTCCATACATGGCCCACTTTTATTTAGTTAGCTAATTAGTTTTAATAATAGAATACCACCCATGATCCCACTGAATTTCATTTTGGATGAAACGAAAACTAGGACCTTGAAAATAACCTATAGGCTATTGTATAATGTGACATGAATTATGTTAAGAGAAGCATTACTCACAAGAGCAAAAACTTGGGAGATAGCCCAAATGCACATCAACATAAGAACGAAATGAATAAACTCTGACATATCTATGCAATGAAATATTATACCAGTCAAAACAAGTAAACTTCAACGACTTAGAACAATATGGATGAATATTAGCAATATAATATTAAGTGAAAAAAAGATCCCCAAAGATTATATTCATTGTGATATCCTTTTATAAAGTTAAAAGTAACTAATTTGGGAAAAAACTCAGCATTATATATAAGTGCAATTAAAGTATATAAAAGGAAAGCCAGGGATTCAAGATGAATAACTCAATGGGGGAAGGCAGGGTCATGAGATGGAGGTATCTTATGGTTAGATATTCCATTTCTGTAAAACAAACAAACATATATGTATATATACATATTTTTTTTTCCTGGAATGTACAGAAGAAACTGTTATTCAGAATTGTTTGAATAAAGGAAAAAATTGTAAGTCTGGGATGGGAGAGAGACTAAACATAATCCTTTCTCTTATAACAGAAATCCAACTCAAACAGCCTTAAGCAAAAAAAAAAAAGGGGGGGCGGTGGATTTAATGATTCACATAACCGCAAGGTCCAGAGATAATTTTGGTTTCAGACACAGCTGGGTTCAGGGGCTCAAAGGATGTTATCAAGCACCTTCTTTCTCCAGCTCTCAGCTCTGCTTTCTATGACGTCATTTTTCTCGGTTTCTACTCAGCAACCCCTCTCTTCCAGGCTCACATCATCCACGTTGCCAACACTCCCAGGGAAGGCAGAGCTTCTTTACTCTCGTTTCCAACCCGTCATAACTTGACTCTCATTGGCCAGAGCTGGTTTACGTACACCTCAGTGAACCAATCACTATGGCCAGGAGGATGGACTATGCTGATTGACTAGGCCTGGCTCAAGGCGCTCCTTGGAGCTGGAGAAGAGGGTCAGTCCCTTCCAGCCACAGGGACTGAGATTGACTGATGACTGGAGGGGGAATGGATGCTGGGCAGGCAAACCCCACAAAAGCAAAACTAGATGCCATAGTCACCTCCTCCTTCCCCGGCTCCCTACCCCTGCATGGACAGGTGTTCCTCCCCTGTTCTCCTGGCACCTTAAGCAGATCCCTTTTAGAGTTTCGATCACACTGACAACATTCCTCCATTTGTGTGTCTGTTTCCTCCTACTGGACCATTTAATTCCTTGAGGACAACGACTATGCCTTTCACTTAGGCGGTAATTCCTGCCAAAATGCCTTACGTACAGTTGGCACATGATAAATATTTACTAAATGAATGAATGGCTCTTCAGTCTATGCCAAAATAAAGTCCTGACATTCAAACCATCCCTCCTGCCTCTTCTGCACCTTCCACAGCCTATAGGTCAGCAACCACCTCTAAGCCTTCATCCTGCTACTCCCTTGGCCTGATTGCCCTCCCTCCACACCCAAAGGGTTCACAATGGAGGGATCTGGAAAGGTTGGCCAACCAGTTTTCTGACCACAAGACCTTGCAGTTGAAATTTCTGTAATAGAAACCTTTTGACTAGTCTGCTCAGCTTCTCATCTCCACTTTTCTTTCTTTTTTTATAAAGTACTATTATTTTTTTTAATTATTTATCTATTTATTTGGCTGCTTCGGGTCTTAGTTGTGGCAGGCGGGATGCTTGTTGCAGCATGCAGGTTCTTCGTTACAGTGCACGGGCTTCTCTCTAGTTGTGGCGCAGGCTCCAGAGCCCGCAGGCTCAGTAGTTGTGGCACGCAGGCTTAGTTGACCCACGGCATGTGGGATCTTAGTTCCCCGACCAGGGATGGAACCCACGTCCTCCGCATTGGAAGGCAGACTCCTAACCACTGGACCACCACGGAAGTCCCTCATCTCCACTTTTCTTAAAGCTAATCTACACTCACTTGAGACTGCGTTTGAACAAAAGCACCCTCCCTTGCGATAGTTGGTTCTCTGACTGAAGAAGTCAGGACCAGGTGCTAGTGAGTGGATGGGCAGTGTTGGAGCCGGGAGGGCTGGGGAGGCTGTTTCCTACCATGTTTCCTACCATAAGAGCAACTCCTGTTTTTTGAGCATTTATTATGTGCCAGGCTTTGTGCCAAGGGCTTTGCACGTGTTATCACCTTTGATACCTCCATGGGAAGCACAGCAACCCCATTTAGTGGTGGGGAAGTGGCATGCGTGCCTGAGGTCACAGAGGTAATAAATGGTGAGGCTAGGATTGGACCCAGCTCTGATGCTATCACCCTTGCTCATAACCCAAAAATAGAGGGAGGAATAAAATTAATGTTCAGTTAGAAGTAGAGTTGGGAGACTATGTAATCCCTGAAAAAGAGAGAGAAGGGGACAGTGGCCTCCTGGCCTCCTGATGGCTTTGCTGGTCCTGGCCCCTGTCTTTTAAGAGGCCCAGTTATGCTTGCTGCCCTTAAGGTCCTAAACACACCCTGAACCTTAATTCATTCCCCTTTTTGCTAAAGCCAGCTCTGTTGTTTTCCCCACCACTGATAAGCTGTGTGACTGGGCCAAGTTCTCTCCCTCTCTGGGCTTGGTTTTCCTGGTCTGTGAAATGTGGGCAGTCCTCACCCTACCTCAGAGGATCGGCATGAGGATTAGATGAGATCATGAAGGGTCGTGGAGGGCACGGTGATGGCATACCCATGGTGGCACGTGGATACCCGCGATAGCTGTGAGCTCTGGTACCCCCAGCTCTGAGCTGAGGGCAGATTCTGACTGTCCATGCCTCTGTCCGCACAGCACCCGCACTGTGACTCCTTTGTAGAGAAGTTGCTCAGCAAATGCTCCCACCAGCCTGTGGGAACCTTGAGTGGCAGCCTCTCCTGATAAGTGGGACTTCTTAACGTCCAGGTGGCTCTCACGTCCTCGTGCTGGAGTGGCCTACGCTCCTGTCTGTTTCTTCAGTGAGTTAATGATTTACCTCCAGTGTTTAATTTTGTTTAAACAGACATGACCCTGTTGGTGCCCAAGGCTCTGTCTCCACCAAAGTGGCCCAGGGATCAAAGAAGCTCAAAGACACAGCGAGCCTCCCACTGCCCCGTCCTGGAATTGTCCTTTAGTCTGCAAGCATCCACCTCTGCACTGCTGCCCCCTGGACCTTACCTATTCTGCCATTAGCTGCGCACTGGTTAGCCCTTAGCCTGTCTTTGAGACTCGTCTGCCGCTCTCTGGCCCACTGTGGCGGCTGAAGTGTCCACTCCCTCACTGCCCCATGCTACCTGGGCCTCCCTGGGGTCCCTCCTGCCTCTCTCCTCTGTAGGTGAGGTATCTCAAGGGGTCTGGAGTGGATTCATTCATTTCACTGGGGACACTGGGAGCCAAGGTTCCTTCCATTGTGGCCCTGTCACTTACACCCTCTCCCTGGCCGCTGTGCCCTCTTCCTGGAAGTGAGGGAGTGGACTTCCTCCTGGCTGGGAGTTTGGGCAGGCTGCATCCTGCTGCCCACCTCATCTTCTCCAGCCCTCCAGCCTGGGCTCCCCATCCATCAGGCCCCCCCTCCAGCTACCCACCCGTATGAGTCTCCTAGGGCTGCCGGAACAAATTCCCACAAACTTGGGGGCTTACCACAACAGAAATATAGTCTCTCACAGTTCTGGAGGCCAGAAGTCTGAAATCAAGGTGTCCCCAGGACTATGCTCCCTCCAAAGACTCTTGGGAGAGGATCCTTCCTTGGCTCTCCCAGCTTCTGGTGGTTGCCTGAGTTCCTGGGCTTGTGGCTGCTTCACTCCAACTCTGCCTCCATCTTTACACAGCCTTCTTCTTCTCTCTGTGTGGCTTTTTGTCTTCTGTCTCTTACGAGGACACTTGGCATTGGATTTAGGGTCTACTAGGTAATCCAGGATGATCTCGTCTTGAGATCTTTAACATTATTACATTTGCAAAGACACTTTTTCCAAATAAGATCATAGTTACGGATTCTGGGTAGATGTATCTTTTGCGGGGGGGCACCATTCAACCCACCACAACTAATATTAACTGAGACCAGAAGAATATGGACATGCTAGGTAATGAGAACAAAACCAGTGAAGGCCCGAGGTAATAGAGAGCCTGGTCCATGTGGCTGGAGCACAGAATGGTGAGAGGAGAAGGGGGAACTTTGGGGGGGTAGTATGTGCAAGACCTTGCAGACTGAAGCAAGGAAACTGGGGCCTCTCCTCATGGCATGGAGAACCATGGAAGGGTTTTAAGTAGGGGAATGACATTAGCCAATTGTCATTGATTATTGAACATCTGGTGAACAGACAACTTGTTATCCAAATAGAAAAATGAGGGGAGGGAATCCCTGCATCACAACATCCCCAAAAATCAATTCCAAGAAGATTAAATTGCTCAACTTAAAAAGCAAAACTTCAAAAGGCAAATATTGTTTTGACTCTGGAGTAGGAAAATATATCTTAAACAAGTCACACCATAAAGGAAAAGAGAGACAAATTAAACTTTAAATCTTCTGTTCAACAAAAAACATCATTAAAAAGGGAAAACACAAACCACAGATGGGAAGATTTTTGCAATACGTAATCAACAAAATATCAGTATCAGGAAGACCTAAAGAGCATCTATGAACAAATAGGATAAAGATAAGCATCCAATAGAAAAGTGGGCACAACACAATCAGGCAAGCCACAGAATAGGCAATGAGAACGGCCAATAAATGTGTGAAGAAACTCACTGATGAAAAAGGAAGCGCAAATTAAAACCATGGTGAGATCCATTTCACGGCCATCAGTTGGCAAAAGTTAAAAAGGCTGACAATACCAAGTGTTGGTAATGATGTGGAACCACAGAAACTCACACTGCTGGGAGCATGTAAGTTGGCATGGTGGGTTTGGAGAGTAATTTCATAGTATCTGGTAAAGCGAAAGATGTGTTGCCCCAAACCGTCTCTCACTCACACGCCTACATGCATATATCTGCAAAAAGTCGTGCTCATGCACACAAGGAGGTGAGTCAAAATGTTCAGAGAGCATTGTTTGTAATAGCAAAAAATTGGGGAGAAAATGACTATTAACAGAAGAATGGATAAATGTGGTTCATTCACCATGAAACAGCATAGAGCAGGGGAAGTGAATGGACTAAGCTACATGCCTCAACTTGGTTGTTTCATAAATGCTAAATAAAAAGGTGAAGACACACTGCATGATTTCATTTAAATAAGCTGTACAAACATGCAAAACAATACTACTTTTTGGTAGGGCATACATATAGATTTAATATAGTTATAAAGAAATACACGGGAATAATAGACATCAGGCTTGGGATAGGGTTCACGTGGGGGAGAAGTGAATGGGAAGGGACGCAGAGGGAATCCTGCAGCTTGGAGGATGTTTTATTTCTTGAGCCATGTGGTGGAAACACAGATGTTTATTGTATCATCCTTTATATACTTTGGCACATCAAATATTACATACTTTTAAAAGAGATGATACCAAAGAAATAGATAAATGGCCAACAAGGTCATGAAACGATTCTCAATGTCTTTAGCCATCAGGGAAATCCAAATCAAAACCACAGTGAGATACTACTTCACAGCCACTAGGATGGCCATGATTTAAAAAACAAAAACAGAAAGTAACAAGTGTTGGCAAAGATGCAGAGAAATTGAAACACTCTGCACTGCTGGTGGGAATGGAAAATAGTGCAGCTGCTATAGAAAACAGTTTGGCAGTTCCTCAAAAAGTTAAATATAAATTACTAAATAATCCTGCAATTCCACTTCTAGGTATATACCAGAAAGAACTGAAAGCAGGGATTTGCATTCCAATATCCATAGCAGTGTTATTCACAATAATGAAAAGGTGGAAACCACCCAAATGTCCAATAGATGAATGGACAAACAAAATGTGGTGAGTACATATACTATTCAGCCTTAAAAAGAAAGGAGACTCTGTTACATGCTACATGGATAAACTTGAAAACATCACGCTAAGTGAAGTAAGCCAGACACAAAAGGACAAATATTATGTTATTTCACTTGTATAAACTATCTAGAATAGGCAAATTCACAGAGACAGAAAGTATAATAGTGGTTACTGGGGGCTGGGGAAATTATTGTTTAATGGGTTCAGATTTTTTGTTTGGAATGGTGAGAATTCTCTGGAAATGGATAGTGATGATAGTTGTACAACATTGTGAATATACTTAATGCCACTGAATTGTACACCTGAAAATGATTAAAATGGTAAGTTTTATGTTATGTATATTTTATCACAATAAAAAATTCACTGTGACTTCCCTGGTGGTCCAGTGGTTAAGGCTCTGCACTTCCACTGCAGTGGCACGGGTTCAATCCCTGCATGGCCAAAAAAATTCACCAAAAAAGTAAAAGGATGGGGACTTCCCTGGCAGTCTAGTGGTTGGGACTTCACCTTCCAAGGCAGGGGGTGCAGGTTCGATCCCTGGTCAGGGAGCTAGGATCCCACATGCCTCCCCGCCAAAAAAACAGAAGCAATATTGTAACAAATTCAATGAAGACTTTAAAAACGGTCCACATCAAAAAAAAAAAAAATCTTAAAAAAAAAGTTGGTATTAAGCTATTTAAAAAATAATAATAAAAGGATGGAAAAAGATATACCAACTAAATTCTAATAAAAAGAAAACTGTAGTGACTGTATTTTTTTAAAAAAGACACTATAGCAAAGTGACACAGGGTTGAATCTAAGCTAGTTATCACCAATATTTACTTAATAAATATTTTATTTTAAAAATGTAACTCTTTAACGTTTCCGGGTCGGGGGCATACACGTTATTTTATCATAGATTAACCTACTTGCAGAGAAGTGCAAAAAATCATAAGCGTGCACCTTGATGAATTTTTACAAAATGAACACATCTGTGTAACCAGCTACTAGATCAAGAAACAAAACATTATCCTGCCCCACCCAGAAGCCTTCTTTTTTTTTTAAAATATGAGCAATGTAATTTTTTTTTAATTTATTTATTTTATTTGTTTTATTTTTGGCTGCATTGGGTCTTCATTGCTGCGCACGGGCTTTCTCTAGTTGCAGCGAGCAGGGGCTACTCTTTATTGCGGTGCAGGGGCTTCTCATTGCAGTGACTACTCTTGTTGCAGAGCACGGGCTCTACGTGCACGGGCTTCAGTAGTTGTGGCACGTGGGCTCAGTAGTTGTGGCTCGTGGGCTCTAGAGCACAGGCTCAGTAGTTGTGGCACACTGGGCTTTGTTGCTCCGCGGCATGTGGGATCTTCCCGGACCAGGGCTGGAACCCGTGTCCCCTGCATTAGCAGACGGAGTCTTAACTACTACGCCACCAGGGAAGCCCCAGAAGCCTTCTTAATACCTACCTTCCCCCAAGAGTAACCAGTATCCTGACTTTCATCACCACAAATGAGTTTTGCCTGTTTTTGAACTTAATATAAATGGAATTACATGGCACATAGTCTTTTGAGTTGGCACTTTTAATTCAACATGACATTTATAAGATTCCTCCTATTGCAGTAAGTAATTTTAGCTCTTTCATTCTCACTGCTGAATATAATCCCATTGTGCAAATATACCCGTTTATTTATCCATTCTACTGTTGATGAGCTTCGGGGCAGTTTTCAGTGTTTGCTGCTATTACAAAGAGTGCTGCTGTGAACACTCTGGTCCATGTCTTTTGGTGCACATATGCACACATTTCTGTTGAGTGAATACCTAGGAGTGGCACTACTGGGTCATAAAATTTGTGTATATTGCCAACTTCAGTAAACAGTTTTCCAAAGTGGCTGTCCCAGTCATCACTCCTGCCAGCAGCATGCAAGAGTTCCAACTGCTCCACATCCCCAACATTTGGTATTGTGTGCCTTTTTCATCTTAACACATCTTAATCTAGTGGGTGTGTGACATGCACGTTTTTAAAAGGCTTTTGATTCATGTTGCCCAGTAGATCTCTGGAGAGCTGCTCTGATTTTGTTTCTGCCAACAATGCATGAGAGCTCAGAAATCTGGCGTTCCTTGACTGAGTCCACGATGATAAATATGACCTAAGTGTCCATCAACAGATGAATGGATAAAGCTGATGTGGTATATGTATACAATGGAATATTATCTCACCATAAAAAAGAATGAAATTTTGCCATTTGCGGCAACATGGATGGACTTGAAGGGCATTATGCTAAGTGAAAGAAGTCAGAGAAAGACAAATACTGTATGATATCACTTATATGTGGAATCTAAAAAAATACAACAAACTAGTGAATATAACAGAAAAGAAGCAGACTCACAGATACAGAGAACAAACTAGTGGTTACTAGTGGGGAGAGGGAAGTGGGGAGAGGGTGGGGAATGGGAGGTACAAACTATTGGGTGTAAGCTAGGTTACAAGGATATATTGTACATGAGGAATATAGTCAATATTTTGTAATAACTGTAAATGGAAAGTAACCTTTAAAAATTGTATTAAAATTTTAAAAAATGTTTTTAAAGTAGAAAGAAGAGCAAAAAAAAAAAAAAAAAAAAAAGGATGATAAATACGTCCCCAAAAGGGTCCCTACAAAAATCCATATCACGTTCCCTTGGACTTGTATGGTGTATTTGCCCTTTGCAATGTAGTTTCAGGTATATGGTCTTTGACCTTCATAACCTGAGATAGGAAAAGTAGGTATAATTATCCCCATTTTATAGGTGGGGGGACTGAGGTTCTGAGACGTTTAGTCACTAGGTTTATAAATAGTGAGGCCAGGAACAGAACCCAGGTCTTCTGACTTCTAGTCCAGTAGTACTAACAGGACACATTTACTTGCATCCGTTTTTAAATGGATGGTGGCTACATCATACAATGGACATATCTTTCAGGAATGAAACCCTAGTTAACTCCAAATTTCCTTAGAGGAACCTGATATTTGTGCCTAAATGTAGCCACATTCTGTACCTGGATGTGAAAATTCCAAGCAAAGTTCTGAAGGTCAAGGGCAAAGTTGCGTACATGCTCTCCTTGCATTCAGGCTGTGGCTCTTCTTCTCTATGCATGGCCTCAATGGACCTTCCCATCACGTGCTGGTCTTATCGGTACATCACAGCAAGAGAGTATCGCTAAACTGTTTTCTCTTCCAAACAAAATCTGTCTACACCCTAGTGTTCCTCCTTCTGGTTGTCCATTTGTCATTCACAGCCCATTTATCACCCACATGCCTTCCCTCCAACTACATGTGTGATCCATGACAGATAGAAAAGTGATGGATCCAAGATTCATGGGCGATTCAGCCCTGTTCCCTTTGATGGAAGTCTGAGTCTCCAGCCAGATAGAAAAGTGATGGATCCAAGATTCATGGGCGATTCAGCCCTGTTCCCTTTGATGGAAGTCTGAGTCTCCAGCCATCCCTGTAGAAGGTTCGGGTTTGTGAGCTTAAGGTTTCAGAAGAGGTAGGGGAACCAAAGCAGAGAGCAATCATCTTTCTGCATCAACCCCTGCATCTAACAGCACGAACTGCAATAGCAGAATGCGTTCCAATGTTCTGACCGCCCCCTAGTGCTAGAAACAAGAACAGCACACTACGGGGGTTGTAACAATTTCTAGCTGCAAAAAACTGCCCTTAGAGATCAATTCAATCAAAACCCTTCATTTCAAGTCTAATAAGGACACTAATCCTATTGGATTAGAGAGGAAGTTGAGTAAGGCAAGGTCCACAGAGGGAAAGGAAATCATCAGGATGTATGGTAACTTAATGGTGAAGCCAGGACTAGAACCAACTCCTAAACTTGGACTCCCATATTCTGGATGCCTACCATAAAGCAATAATCCAAGAAATAATTTTCTCAAAAACCCAATATAGAACATGATATAAGACAGACAAATTCACATAAATTTTTTTTCTTGTTTTAGAATGCAAATTATTTGAAGGCAAGAACTTTGGGTGATGTACCCCGAGGATTAATGACAATGATGGTGGCCTTACTACCTGTTGTGCTATGTTCCAGACACTGAGCTTCGTAGCACTGGGCTGCTGTGACCACCACCCCATCTTCCTTCTTTCATTCACTCAACAAACACTTATGGAGCTCTTCCTCTGTACCAGGCACTGTTATTGGTTCTGGGGATGCCAATTTGACCCAAATGGAGTCCCTGCCTTCAGGGAGACTAGATTCTAATTTGGAAAGATGGGTGGTAAACACGTCAATAACCAAACACATGGCATGTTGGTGTTATGGACTGAATGTTTGTGTCCCCCCACCCCAAATCCTAATCTTGCTCTAAGCCCCAGTATGACTTTGGAGAGAGGACCTATAAGGAACTAATTAAGATTAAATGAGGTCATAAGGGTGGGGCCCTGATCCAGTAGGATTAGTGTCCTCATAAGGTGAGACCCCAAAGAGCACTTGTTTGCTCTCTGTCCCCTCAGGCACAAAGAGGTCATGTGAGCACACAGTGGGAAGGCAGCAGCACACAGCCAGGAAGGGGACTCTCCCCAGAAACAGAATCAGCCCAAACCTTGAATCTCGAACTTCTCAGCCTCCAGAACTACAAGAAAACAAATGTCTGTTGTTTAGGCCACCCCGTCTGTGGTACTATGTTATGGCAGCCCAAGCTGACTAAGACAGTTGAGTAGTCATAATTACTGTGAAGAAAAATAAGATAGGGCCACAGTATCAGGATGTAGGGAGGCAATATACTACTTCCACTGAAGTGGTGAAGAAAAGTCTTTCTGATATGGTGCCAGTGTACATATATCATACTTATGGAACATCCATCCAGATCAAGACGTGAAACATTTCCATAAATCAACTATACTTCAATTTTTTAAAAAGATATGAAAATTTCCACACCTAAACACACTCACTTGTGGCCCCTGAAAGTCAGTACCCACCTAAGGGTAACTTTTTTTTTTTTTTTGGCCGCGCCTCTCGGCTTGCAGGATCTTAGTTCCCTGACCAGGGATTGAACACCATCCTGTCAGTGAAAGCGCCAAGTCCTAACCACTGGACCACCAGGGAATTCCCAGGTAACCATTATTCTGATTTCCATCATTGTGGATTAATTTTGCCTGTTTCTAAACTTTATACTAGTGGAATCTTATGTTGATGGACATTTGGGTTGTTTCCAGTTTGAGGTCATTATGAATAAAGCTACAGAGAACATTCTTGAACATGTCCTTTGGTAGATGTAACACTCACTTCTGTTGGGTATGTGCCCAGGAATGGAATTGCTGGGTCATGGAGTATACATATATTTAGGTTTAGTAACTACTGCCGAATACTTTTTCAAAGCGGTATCAACACATGTTCCCGGTATCAACACGGTATCAACAGAATGAGAGGATTCCATTGTTCCTCACCAACACTTGGTATGTCGGTCTTTTTCACTTTAGCCATTCTGGTGAGTATATTGTGCTAACCCTTTATGGTTGTAATTTACATTTCTCTCATGAAGACGGTGAGCACATTTTCATGAGTTTATTGGTCATTTTGATATTCTTTTCTGTGAAATATCTGTGCAATTCTTTTGCCCATTTAAAAAATTGGATTGTTTACCCACAGAAGGGGAGGTGCAAATTATACATAAGGGTCTAGTATCCAGAATATATAAAGAATTCCTACAACTCAGCAACAAAAATACAAACAACCCCATTTAAAAATGAGCAAAGGACTTGTGTAGACATTTCTTCAAAGAAGATATGTAAATGTCCAACAAGCATGTGAAAAGGTGTTCAACATCATTAGTCAATAGGGAAATGCAAATCAAAACCACAATGAGGTACCATTTCACACCCACTAGGATAGCCATTAGAACAAAATAATAATAATAATAATAATAAATATGCAGGGAATTTGGAACCCTCACACATTGCTGGTGGGAATGTCTAATGGCGTAGCTCCTGTGGAAAACAGTTTGGCAGTTCCTCAAAAAGTTAAACATAGAATCACCATATGACCCAGCAATTCAACTCTCAGTTATATCCCAAAAGAACTGAAAACATACGTCCACACTTGTGCAAAAACTTGTATGCGCATGTTTATAGCAACTCTATTAACAATAGTCAAAATGTGGAAACAACCCAAGTGTCCATCAACTGATGAAGGATAAACTAAATGTAGTGCAACCATACAATGGAATATTATTCAGCCAGAAAAGGAATGAAGCACAACCTAGATGAACCTTGGAAACATTATGCCAAGTGAAAGAAGCCAGACCCCAAAGGCCTCATGTTGTATAATTCCATTTATATGCAATATCCAGAAAAGGCAAATCCATAGACACAGAAAGCAGATTAGTGGTTACCAGAGGATGAGGGAGGGGGGAATAGGGAGTGACTGCTTAATGGGTATTTGACGTGATGGAAAAGTTCTGGAATTAGATAGAGGTGATGGTTGCACAACACTGTAGATGTCCTTAATGCCACTGAACTGTACACTTTAAAATTTACAATGACGAATTTTATATTCTGTGTATTTTACCCCATACAAAAAAGTGGGTTGCCTGTCATTTCTTATTCATTTGTAAGAGTTTTTTATATATTCTGGATATGAGTCTTTTGCAATATATATCTATGATAAATATCTTCTTCATCTCTGTGTCTTACCTTCCCACTCTCAGTGTTGTCTTTTTTTTGGCCACACCATGCAGCATGCGGGATCTTAGTTCCTCAACTCGGGATCAAACCTGTGTGCCCTTCAGTGAAAGCATGGAGTCTTAACCACTGGACCGTCAGGGAAGTCCTCAGTGTTGTCTTTTGATGAATGAAAGTCCTTAATTCTGATGATATCCAGTTCATCAGTCTTTTATATTAATAGTGCTTTCTGTGCCTTATTTAAGAAATCTTTGCCTATCCTAAGGTCATGAAATATTCTTCTATATCTTTTTCTAGATGCTTGATTTGTTTCAAGTTGAAGTCTGTGATTATCCCTAATTAATTCTTGTGCATGGTATGAAGTATGAGTGAAGGTTCATTTTCTTCCATACAGAAACCAAGTTCACTCAGATCATTTATTGAAATACCATCCTTTCCCCACTGCACTGCAGTGTCACCTTTGTTATAAATCTGGTGATGAACTATGTGAGGGTCTGTTTCTGGACCCTGTGTTCCATCTGTTGGACTGTTTGTTGGCCCACCTGGCACCAGTACCAAATTGTCTAATTGGCTGCAGCTTTTTACAGGGTCTCAATATCTGGTAGTGCTGGTCTTCTAGCTTTGTTCTTCTTTGCTATTATCTTGGTTATTCTAGGTCTTTTGCATTTCCATATAAATTTTACAATCAATTTACCAATTTACACACACACACACCTGCTGGGATTTTGACTGGGATTATACTGAAGCTATAGATCTATTGGAGGAAGACTGATAGAGAGTCAAGAGGCCATCCTCAATCTTTCTCTCCCGCAAGCAGGCAAAGATCCTGCTCCATCAGGTTGCCATGCCTCCCCATACTCCTCTCCTCACCTTCATGTCATCAGCAAGTTTCCACTAATGCTACTTTCTCCCAGAAATGCTTGCTTCCTTCTCTGAAGTTCCACAGAAAGCTCTCCACATCTTTCTATTGTATCTCAACACAGTCCTACATTGTATTAAAATCCTTTGGCTATCTGGTTGTCTGTGAGCTTCTAGAGAACAGGGAACAACATCGGATTCATTTGAGAGTGGGTGGGGAAAGCAGTATGATGAAGTGGGAAAGGTATAGACCAGCACATTCCAAGAGAACATCTGTGATGACGGATATGTGCTCTATCTGCTCTGTCCAGTCCTATGCCAGTAGCCAAGTATGGCTTGAAATGTGACAAGTGTGGCTGAGGAACTGAATTTTCAATTTTCCTTAATTGTAATTAATTAAATTGAATTTTGGAGAGGCAACTGATCCCCCACTTACCACTTACAAGCTGTTACCAAGCCTTGTCCACTCTGCTTCCTGCAGGTGTTCCAAATCCACAGCCTCCTCCCCATCCCACTGTCAATCTGACTTACATCACAGCCAAAACCTGGTGCAGGGTGCTCACTTACTGCTGCCAGACTGATCTTTTGGACTAAAAATCTGATCCTTTCCCTTCTTTACTGAAAATACTTCAGTGTCCCCCACTAATAAGAGCTGCTTCTGAAACCAAGAGCTAATGATGTATTCTTGGGGCTCCCTGAGCTGTCTGTGATAATTTTCTCTCTAAATCTCAAATCCACAGAAGAGTGTCAAGAACAGTCTATATAGCTTTCATTTAGAATTACAAATTATTAACCTTCTTCCCTATCTTTCTGTTCCACTTTTGCTGAACTATTTGAAAGTAAGTTACAGATATGAAAACATTTTACTCCTACACACTTCAAAATACATCTCCTAAGAATAAGGACATTTTCTTATATAACCACAATATTTTTATGTTTATGACGATTTTAGTGTTCTGTTCTAATAATATAAAAAACTTGATATAAACATATTCTGGATCATCCAGATTACCTCTTTATATTATAACATTGCCACTCAAATTCAGTGCCTGGATTAGACAGGATAGGTTAGATTATGCTGCAGTAACAAACAGACTCCAAACCTCAGTGTCTTGTAACAAAGTTACTATCTTTATTATTATCTTATGCTACATATTCATTACCTGTTGGCTGGTGCTTTGTTCCACACCACCTCCCTTCAAAAGCCAGCATAATACCAAAGTAGCCCCCATTTTGAATGTTGCTGGTTGTCATGACAGCAGAGAAGAGAGCTCTGAAAGCTCTCACACCAACAATGAAATATTCTGGCTCAGTTCACCTCTCATTGGTCCATAGGTGGCCAGAAGTCAGAGAGGCAGAAATTTAGGTGAACAGAGTTAATGAGCAACACAATGCTCCAGTTTTTGTTTGTGTTTAATCCTCATGGAGATGAGACAGCACTGCTTTAATTGTCATGGGCTAGTAAGGAAAGAAAAGAGTTGGACTCAATGCTTAAAATTTATGCTTGCATCAAGCAAAGGCTGGTGATAACCCAGCAGGGTGAACAGTGGAAGGTTTCAGAGCCCTCATCCCCTCCTCCTTTCCTTCCTCCCCCTCTGCCTCCTAGCACTTCTGCTGTCACTAATACAAACACTGTTCTAAGCATCTTACACAAATTATTTCATTTTGTTATCCCTATGAGATAGGTGTCATCACCACACCATTTTATTCCTGAGAAAACCATGACTCAGAGAAGAGAAGTCATTTGCCCAAAGCACATAGCTAGTAAGTGGTAGGAGCCCGGGTCTACCTCGGGCAGCCTGACTCCAGAGCTCACATTACAAAGACCAGGTGGGGTCGATACTCAGAGAAAAGTCGTGGGAAAATAGCGTCAGCCTGACCCACTGGACTATAAGCAGGTCACATGTAAAGAACTGAACCATTGCAGTCAGCATGAGCTTTGTTGAGCAAAGCAACACCATCTGGGGCTTCCCTGGTGGTCCGGTGGTTAGGACTCCGTGCTTCCATTGCAGGGGGCACGGGTTCGATTCCTGGTCGGGGAACTAAGATCCTACCTGCTGTGAGGTGCGGGCAAAAAAACAAACAAACAAAACAACATCATCTGTCACATTAGATTGTTGACAACTGTAATTTTTATTTGAAAATTTGGTTTTATAGCTCTGTGAGGAGTGTACAGCTAGTGTTATATTTCTGCATTATCATAAAAGCACTTGCAGTGAATACTATGGCAAGGAGAGGGCAGGAAGAAGTATCTTCCTTTTAAAGAAGTCCATTTATACATTATCCAGGTTTAAGGAACAGAAGCCTCCAGGATAAAGCCCAAATCCCTAGGCAAAACATCAAAGGCCCTTTGTGATCTGGTCCCTGCACATGTGTCCAACCCCATCATCTCTACAGCCCCTTTTCTCCAGTCCCCTGAACCACTTCTAGCTCCGCAGCTTAACATATCATGCTCTCTCAGGCCTTGAATAAATTAGGAATTGGTTTGGCTGCATATAACAGAAAGCCCAGCTTATGGTGGCTTAACCAAATGGGGGCCTTATTCTTCTCATGTAACAGAAAGCCCAGATTTGGGCAGCCGAGTGCTTGAATTGCGGCCCCTCGATGCCAACAGAGATCCCTTATTGAAGCACAGTTGATGTACAATGTTGTGTTAGTTTCAGGTGTACAGCAAAGTGATTCAGTTTTATATATATATATACATATATATATATACACACACATATATATATATTCTGATGTATATATCTTATATATAAGATATATATATATATTATTTTGCGGATTCTTTTCCATTATAGGTTATTACAAGATACTGAGTATAGTTCCCTGTGCTATATAGTAGGTCTTTGTTGTTTATCTATTTTATATATACAATAGTGTGTATCTGTTAATCCCAAACTCCTAATTTATCCCTCCTCTTCCTTTCCCCTTTGGTAACCATAAGTTTGTTTTCTATGTCTGTGAGTCTGTTTGTTTTGTAAATAAATTCATTTGTATTATTTTTTAAGATTCCACATATAAGTAAAATCATAGGATATTTGTCTTTCTCTGCCTGACTTTTCTTAGTATGATAATCTCTAGGTCCATCCATGTTGCTGCAAATGGCATTATTTCATTCTTTTTATGGCTAATATTCCATTGTATATGTGTACCACATTTTCTTTATCTATTCATCTGTTGATGGACATTTAGGTAGCTTCCATGTCTTGGCTATTGTAAATAGTGCTGCTATGAACATTGGGATGCATGTATCTTTTTGAATTAGAGTTTTCATCTTTTCTGCCCAGGAGTGGAATTGCCAGATTATATGGTAACTCTATTTTAGTTTTTTAAGGAACCTCCATACTGTTGTCCATAGTGACTGAGCCAGGTTACATTCCCACCAACAGTTTAGGAGGGTTCCCTTTTCTCCACACCCTCTCCAGCATTTATTATTTTTGGTGGTGGCCATTCTGACTAATGTGAGGCAATACCTCATTGTAGTTTTTATTTGCATTTCTCTAATAATTAGCGATATTGAGCATCTTTTCATGTGCCTGTTGGCCATCTGTATGTCTTCTTTGGAGAAATGTCTATTTAGGTCTTCTGCCCACTTTTTGATTGGGTTGTTTGTATTTTTGATATTGAGCTGAATGAGCTATTTGTATATTTTAGAAATTAAGCCCTTTGACACACAAAAGTTTTAAATTTTGATGCTGTCCAATTAATCTATTTTTGCATCTTGCTTTTTACCTGGCCCTTGACTCTGATGGACTTAGGCAAAGCTAGTGCTGTAAGAACCTCAGGAAACTATGTTTCTTATCGACTTGCAGCTTTTTTGTAGGACCTGAATGAATTTTTCTGTCTTTGCTATAGCCTCTCTCACTTGGAGTGTTTTTTGTTTTTGTTTTTTTTAAATATTTATTTATTTGTCTTCGCTGGGTCTTAGTTGCAGCACACGGGCTCTTTGTTGCGGCATGTGAACTCTTAGTTGCACCATGTGGGATCTAGTTCCCTGACCAGATATCGAACCCAGGCCCCCTGCATTGGGAGCGTGGAGTCTTAGCCACTGGACCACCAGGGAAGTCCCTGGAGTGGTTTTTATATTGGGCAAACTTAATTTATTATTAGGCTCTAGCCAGTCACAACTCACATTTTCATTTAATCTTTGTTGCTTTCAACATGCCGTCTCAACCATGTCTAGATTTGGCCACCAGGTTCTGAAACGTTTGCTTACCTGCTGGCGGTGACTGTCAGTTTCTCCGGTGAAGCTGAGAAAATGGAAAGGATTTCCACATCCTGGACAATGGCTGCTTCTACTGCAAAAAGTCCCCAAAATACAGATGCATCTGTCACATTTTCCAAGAAGCAGACGGTGAGATAGGCTTAGACATGGGAGAGATTTATGGGAGAAACAGCTGTGGACGTTAAAGGGGAGGAGACAGAGAAGGAAAGGAGAGTCTTTAGACCTCCACGCAGGTCTCAAACATGTGAAAGGGAGGGGCCGGAAGGAGGGCTGGCTGAGAAGACTCTCAGATGACCATGCAGTTCTAGTAAAGTTTCAGCCAGGCCAACGGGGAGGCCTGGAGCCAATGCTGCCTGTTTTAGGTGTCCCGAGTCTCCTAGGGATGGGCGTGCACCAGTAGCCCCACTTGCTGTGTCACTGGCTGGGAGGCGTTGGTGTGAATGCAGGCTGGACCCAGAGGGCAGCACCTGGGCGGCCAGTCAGTGATGCTCCCTGAAGCAGAAGAGCTGACCGACGCATCTTCATGACGCCATACGATGTGTTAGATTTTTGGATTGAAGGACTTCTCAAAAATCCTACTCCCATGATGCCTGCAGAACCAAGTCTGAAGTTCAAGCTCATGTCCTGAATGTCCTGGGCTCTTCTCCCCTCCACCCAGTGTGGAGGAGGAGTCCCTTCCCCCCTCTGTGTGTGTGGAGTTCCCTGCTAGGTGAATCTTGGAAGAACACTCTTCCCACCCCAGAAGCCCCCGGCCCCAGACGCCAGCTTGCCCTGCACCCCCAGGCAGCTAAGCTTGGCCATCCTACTGTTGGCAAGTGAGGCAACAGTACTTCGCAGAGTTGTTTTGATGACTAAATGGGGTAAAAACAAAACGGCCCCAGCACATACTTGACCCTCAATAATTGTTACTCCCTCGTCCCCACTGAGAAATGTGGAGAAAGCTGACATGCACCACCTCAGCCGGGTGATCAAGGTCAACATCAACAGTGATGACTCATGTTGGAAGTGTGTGCCCTGGACTGGATGTGATGAGAGTGGCACTGTACCTCTGGAGTCTTCCTCCTAAAAACTCATAACTCTGGTCTAATCGTCAGAAAACTATACCTGACCAGGACTCCTCAAAACTGTCAAGGTCATCAAAAACAAGGAAAGTCCAAGAAACTGTCACAGCCAACAGCAGCCTAAGGAGACATGATTACTAAATATAATGTGGTCTTCCGGATGGAATCCTGGAGCAGAAGGACATTAGGTAAAAACTAAGGAAACTTGAATAAAGTATGGACCTTAGTTAATAAAAACATATTGCTATGGGTTCATTCATTGTAACAAATGTACCACATTGATGTAAGATGTTAATATAGGAGAAAACTGGGTGTCGGGTGTGTAGGGACTCTGTATACTATCTTTGCAATTTTTCTTGGTATATCTAAAACTGTTCTTAACAAATTATGTTTATTTTAAAAAATATGTTATCATGATCAGAGTTAGCAACAAACATAGAGTGGTGTGAAGTTGTCACCATAGTCACTTGCCTTAAGATGTCACCTCCTTTTCTTTTTTAAAAAATATTTATTTATTTTATTTAATTGGTTGCGCCGGGTCCTAGCTGTGGCTCATGGGCTCCTTAGTTGTGGCATGCGAACTCCCGGCCGTGGCATGCATGCAGGATCCAGCTCCCCGACCATGGATCAAACCCGGGCCCCCCGCCACCCCGCACTGGGAGCACAGAGTCCTAACCACTGCACCACCAGGGAAATCCCACCTCCTTTTCTTGAAGGCTAGTATATTTGAAAAGGGGATCTATGGAAAGCAGAGAGCTTAAGCTGATTGCTCAGGTGCTCCAAGGGCAGGTTTAAAGGCACAAAACAACCCCAGAGAACTGTGGGCTAAAGAGAGCTTGATAGCTGCCTTTTACCGTAACTGAAAATTTTGATTCAATTTTTAAATACCTATAGGCTGTGGTAGCCCAGGCTAGCCCTGCTGCATTGAAACCTCAAGTGGGTTTAGTAGGGCAGCGAGAAATAAAATGCAGAGGTGACTGGTGACTGGGGCATTTTGAACTTTGTAAGGAATTTTGAACTTACCAATATCAGGCTCATGGCACAGTGGCTAACCTAGGTCCCTCTTCCAGAATAAAAAGAGACAAATGCCTCCCCACCAGGGTTCTAGACCCCTCTGGTGGGTAACATTCCCCCTCCCACTAGGAAAGCTGAGGCCACTGGATTTCGGGTGCATCTCTGGGGACTAGGGGTCTAAATCCATGGCCGGGGGTACCTTACATCTCACTATCTCCTTCATGCAGCTCTTTGGCAGCTGGTCCAAGTCACCTGCCTCACCAGTCCTTGAATCTGGCGAGCATCTGGCCTAGCTCATAGTCTCACCTAGTTATGGGTGGTCACAGACTACAGAGGAGGAAATGGCTTGAAGGGTGAGATACCTCTCCAGGCAGAAGCCCTGTGAACACGAAGCATGTAGTAAGTCAGAAACGGTCACCGTCACTTTTCCCTTTACAATGCAATTTGTCACGCAGATGTTTTTAATTTTGATACAGTCAAATTTGACAATCTTTTCTTTAATGGTTTGCACTTTTTGCATCTTATTTAAAAGATCCTTCTCCCCTCTGACGTTCCAAATATATTTGTTAAAATTTTTTCTAAAATTTTAAGGTTTTGGGACTTCCCTGGTGGCGCAGTGGTTAAGAATCCGCCTGCCAATGCAGGGAACACGGGTTCGAGCCCTGGTCCGGGAAGATCCCACATGCCGCAGAGCAACTAAGCCCATGCACCACAACTACTGAGCCTGCGCGCCTAGAGCCTGTGCTCTGCAACAAGAGAAGCCACCGCAATGAGAAGCCCGCGCACCGCATCGAAGAGCAGCCCCTGCTCGCCGCAACTAGAGAAAGCCCGTGGGCAGCAACAAAGACCCAAAGCAGCCAAAAATAAATAAATAAATTTATAAAAAATAAAAAAATAAAATAAAATTGTAAAGTTTCATGTTTCACCTTTGGAGCTTTAATGCATCTGAAATTCATTTATGGTCTGATGGGACAGAGGGAGCCAATTCTGGTTTTTTCCATACAAAGAGTCTGTTGTCTCAACACCACCCCTTCCCTGCCGACCTGCTGGGCTGGCACCTGAGTCAAAGTGGGCCAGTTCAGCAGCCGCAGGGGAGGCCTGTCGGAGCAGCCGCCCTCTTCGGCGCTGAACTTACAGCCAACACTTTAGAAGCTGCGTTGATGAAGGAGACACCTTTTATGGTTTTTAGAAAAGTTGCAGTTTAAAACTCTAGAAAGTATGGGCAGAGAGTGAAGAGTAGTCCAAGGTCACAGTTACAGATCCAGGGTTTAGAGTCAGGCAGATTTAGCATCAGCCCCCACTTTCCCTCTCACACGTGTTTCCTCCTGGTGCTCCATGGCTGCCCCTCCTGGGTATCCCCTGCTCCGACCACAACATCAACCCCCGCTCTTCCCTGGCTGCCTAACTCCGCGCCCCCCCCCCCAAGTCACAGATGGCTCAGGTGGGCGCTGGACAAAGGGAGCCCACTCTCAGAGGCTTAGGTTGGGTTCCCTAGAAGCAGAGCCTGGAGCAGGCAGGGATTCTAGTGCAAGTGATTTATTGAGGAAGGACCCTAGGGAGGAACCTGTAAGGAAGTGAAAGAAGCAAGACAGAGCCAGGGAGGAAGCCAAGAAAATGTGTGCTTTCAGGAGAGGTCTAACCACAGCCTGATCCCACAGGGAGCTGGGGGTATTTATTACACTGCAGAGTCTGTCCCGCCTTGAGGCCAGGGAGCTGGGCTTTATATCCCACCCTGTTAGTCATTGGCCATGGGCCACCCCAGCCAGTCGTGTGTGTAACCTCCCAGGCATCTCCTGGAAGGGCAGATCCCATTAGCTAAGAGAATCCTCCAGAGGAGGATGGAGCCATGAGCTTTTAGCAGCCAACACCCAGAACAGCTAGGAAGTTGGTGTACCAGTGGGCAGGGCACCAACAGCATCTAGCCCAGAGACCAAATCTCCCTACACGCTGCAGTTCAGTGTGAATTAGAAAGAAATAGTCTAAGCAGAGTCTGAGGATGTGCTGATGGGAAAGGAATAGTGAAAAATATGTACATGGACATATCTTCACAAAGCTTTGTCTGAGAATGATCTATTTTACTGTTTGATGCTTGTTATGTTACGTTGGTTTAATTAAATCGTCCTTTGGCTTTATTTCTTCTGATGACAAAAGAAATCTAGGTCCATGGTAAATTTTTCAGATGCTAAAGTAATTTATATCTTAGCAAGTAATGTCATACAACCTCTCTCCCATTCTGAGAGAACCACTGTTAAGAGTTGGAAGTATATTATCTCAGCTCTTATCTATAGGAGTCACCATTTGGAAAGGTCTAGAAAGCAGAAGACATCCCATTAAAACTGACCCTCTGGAAACCTTTAGCAAATATACTTAATGGTAACTTTGAAAGCTCTCTTTCTGAGATGGGGAAGGAGACCAAGGTATCTGCTCTCGTCACAAATATTTACCATGGTCCTTTAGTCCATTCGAGAGGCAATAATTAAGGCATAAGGTATGGACAGACAGAAGTAAAACTACCAGTATTCAATAGTCCCATGATTGTGCATGTAGAAAGCCCAAATGAATCTAAACATAAACTGTTAAAATAAAGACGTTAATTTAGCAAGTTTGCTAGATACAAGGTTGATATAAAAGATGCATTTCTACACACAAGCAACAATTATAAAATGAAATGTAAAAAAGCACCGTGTATAATGGCATCAAAAGTAAAATACCTAGAAATCAATATTAAAAAGCTGTATATGATCTCTTTACAAAGAAAAACAACATATATACACTACTATATATAAAATAGATAAACAAGGACCTACTGTATAGCACAGGGAACTCTACTCAATATTTCTGTAATAACCTATATGGGAAAAGAATCTGAAAAAGAATGGATATATGTATATGTATAACTGAATCACTTTGCTGTACACCTGAAACTAATACATTGTAAATCAACTATACCCCAATATAAAATAAAAATCAAATTAAAAAAAAAGACAAACGAAAAACAACGAACAACACCTATAAAACATTATTGAGAGGAAGTAAAGGATTTCTGAGACAATGCTTGGGCTCTTCATAGTGAGCCTTTTACAATACTTGAGCCTGTTGGGTGGATTTGTGTCACTACCTGGGCTATGCTGTCTTTCTATAAGCACTGAACAAATTAATAGCAGAAGTTTACTTGTCAGGAACAGTGGCAAATACACAACATGTACACTTTCCTTTGTCTTCAGAACAATCCTGTCCACTGTTATCTCCATTGTGTAAGAGGAAACTGAGGGTCAGAGAGTTTGGGTAACTTGCCCAAAGTCACCCAGACAGCAAACTCACCCAGGCCTGACTTGGGTAACAGTGCTCAGAATCACCATTTAATGGCTGGAAACGCAATCTTCAGATTTATTCTGAGGCAATAATTTTAAGTCTAAGGTTGTAGGAACGTTTTTAAAATGAATTTCAGAAATTCCACAAAATGACCAAGGTTGATTCTCATGCCAGAAACCCTGGGGGGGAATTAACCTTTGTTGGGAGCTGTGGAATAGTTGTCACTTGCACATACAGTGAGAACAAATGGCCACTAGATGGCCCTGTAGTTCTTTGCGGTGTCACCGCCCTCCACCTTGGCCTCTGCGTTCCTGGTGGCCAAACCACAAAAAGAGCAGAGAAATGAGAAAAATATGCACAATGTGGGGCATTTTGCAAAAAGTTTAATGTACTAAATTTAAAAGACCATTCTCTATTCTGAGATCATTCCCTTCTTACTTTGGGGGATGGTAATGGATGGTCGTTCCTTAGCAAATATTCTTCCTTGGCAAAATTGACCTACTGGAAAGTCTGGGATCAGTAAAGTACTAGCTTCTCATGAAAAACGGATCCAAGTCAAATATCTTAATGCGGTTTAAGGATTCTCAGTCCTCCAATCAGCGACCCTTGAAATAAACAATCTACAGTACCTGAGAAATTTCAATATAGTCATGAACACCGTATTTAGAGGCTTTTTAAAAAATAGTGAAATGAAAAGATGTTGATAAAAGAATCGTAAAGTCAAGGAAGTTCAGAGTCAGTAGGAATTTCCCAAGGGAAATATTGACTCAGTTGTTAAATAGTAGGAGTGTCAGGAAGGTATCAGTAGAAAGATACGTGGAGATGGTTCTAGAGAAAGTAAAGCAAGAAGTCTTTTATCACATTGCAGGTCAAGGCACAACTGAGAGGTTGATGAGAAAGCTCAGGCCTGCCCAGGGTTGTGGATGTTCTGAAATGGAAGGAAGGGGAACAGGGAAGAGGAATCCTGGATGAACATAGGCTTTTGTTTTGCACTTAAAGATGGTGAGTCTCTAGGTGTGGCCAAACGGCATCAGAGCCCCGGGGATGGGTGTAGAAGACCATCCAAGTATGCACACAGCTGTTGTTCTATATGTTTTGTTTTTTTCTTAAGAACTGTTAAAATCTGAAACCCTCACTCAGCTTGGCCTCGCTTCCAGACGTCTTGGCTCTGTCCCGCTGCCCACGCACTCACCAAAGCCAGCTGTCTGCTGCTGTTTCTTGGCCTGGCTAGAAATTCTCCTTCAGTGTTTCTTTGGCTAATAATTTCCTTAGGCCCACTCTGTGCCGGTCACGGTTCGAACTGCTGTACACCTTGAATCTTCACAACACGAACAATCTCTCCCAAGTTACCAGTGAGGGGTCTGAGACTTCAGAGAGCTGTGGTGATTCTCTAGAGGTGACTTTCCCTCTTGGTCATGCAGGTGGATCCTGGATTCTTCCTAGGCCAGGCCTTCGGGAGCCGGGCTGGGTGCAGTTGGTCTGCAGCTGTGGGGTGTATGCAGGAATTGGAGTCTGAACCCCAAATGCGGAGAAGCAGGCAAAGTCCCAAGTGTCATGTTTAGAAAAGTAGGTTTTGGGCAAGGTCAGCTAGGAAGCCAAGATGGTCATCTGAGAGCAAGCAAACTGAGCCAGTGAGTCTGGGATGCAGTGCTGGGAAGATTCCCATAGACACAGGGATTGATGAGCAAGAACATTCTGGGGGCGGGGGTGGGGGTTGGAGGGGTGGGACTGTATGGCACCTGGAATGCATAACCTCAGAGGGAGAAGGGCAGCAAGAAATGAGGCTGGCCCCAGGAGTTAGACACAGCTGGAGGTGGAGGAGAGTGTCCCTGTGTGGGGCAACTCACCTCCAATTCTTGCATTTTCCCCTCCCTCCCCCATCTCGGTGCTCTGAGCTCTAAAAGTAACCCCCATTTTCCTGAATAGGAAATAGGCATGCAAAAGTGTTCAGTAGGCACGCCATTTGATTATTCTAATTCTAGGTTTCCCTTTTTAAACTACATTCTAAGTAACATGTGCATATAGCTTGTTTTGTTTTTAGTCAAGGCAGACTTAAAAGGCTTACAACAAAATCCAGGTTGCCTACCCTACCTCTCCCCTCTCCCCAGTCTTACCCCTCAGAGGCAACTTCTTTGCCATTACTTCATGTTATGTCATGGGTTTATCTCCATTTCTGTAAATAATAATCTTATATTGTTCTATTTTGACTTCCTTAATTGACTTGCAGGTGAGAAATCCATTCTCTTTTTACCATCACCCCCCACTGCCCCTCATTCTTCTGGTATATTTTATGTCACCATTTTTATTAGTGGTGTGAGTTATTATGATTGTTATTATTAGTCACAGCTGAGACACATAGTCTATGATGATTAGATTTCCTTTCTTTTCGGAACTTTTTTTTTTCCTGTACATGATAACAACCTTGTTTTTTTCATTTTCTTACTTTTCTATGTAATTGTTGCTTTTTTAAAAAATTTTTTAACCAAATGCTTCTGTGGATTTTTGTTGTTGTTGTTCCTATCTAGAGCCTTCCTGCTCCAATGTAGACTGTTTGCTTCCTTAGCCTGTGGTACAAACGTCCTCCTCAGATTCTCTTCACCCGCTCCTGCGTGGGAGTCCTTTATTTTCTGGATCTCATGACTTCCTCTTTCTTGGACACGTTCTTATTTTCCTGAAGCACATCTGGCCTGTAGTGCCCTAAACATATGCAGTGAACATCTTTATGTATGGACATCTTTAATTTACATAAAATTTACATACCGTATAATTAATCCATTTAAAGTGTAAAATTCAATGGTTTTCAGTATATTCACAGAGTTGTGAAATCATCACCACAATCATCCCCACGCCAAAAGAAACTCCATACCTTTAGCTGTTACCCCCAACCCCTCTCACTATTCTACCACGCCAGCCCTGGGCAACCACAAACCTACTTTCTGCCTCTATGGATTTGCCTGTTATGAACATTTCATATAAATGGAATCACACAGTACATGGTTCTTTGTGACTGGCTGCTTTCACTTAGCATAAAGTTTTCAAGATTCATCCACGTTGTAGCATGTATCAGCACTTTATTTAAAAACTTTATGGTAAAATACACATAATAAAATTTACCATCTTAACCATTTAAGTGTACAGTTCTGTAGTGTTAAGTACATTCACATTGTGTTGTGCATCCCGTCTCCAAAACTCTTTTTTGTCTTGCAAAACTGAAACGCTATACCCACTAAACATCTCCCTATTTGCCCTCCCCCTAGTCCCAGGCATTCATTGTTCTACTTTCTCTATGAAATTGATTACTCATGGGGACCTCATGTCATTTGTGACTGGCTTATTTCACTTGCCATAACATCCTCCAGGTTTATCCGTGTCAGAGCGTGTGTCACCATTTCCTTCCTTTTCCATTGTAGGTATAGACCACATTTTGTTTATCCATTCATCCATCAATGGACACTTGGGTTGCTCTCACCTTTTTGCTATTTGTGAATAATGCTGCTATGAACATGATGTGCAAGTATCTTGAGTCCCTGCTTTCAACTCTTTTTATTGCCAAATATTATTCCATTGTAGAGATAAACTACGTTTTATTTATCTACTCATCAGTTGATGGGCATAAGTTGTCTCTACTTTTTGGCTCTTATGAATAATGCTGCTATGAAAATTTGTGTACAAGTTTTTGTATAGACATGTTTTCATTTCTCTTGGGTATATACCTAGGAGTGGAATTGCTGGGTCATAGGGTAACTCTGTTTCACATTTTGAGGAACCTGCAGACTGTTTTCCAAAGCAGCTGCACCATTTAACATTCCTACCAGCAGTGGGTGAGAGTTGATTCCAATTTCTCCACCTTCTCATCAACACTTGTTATTTTCTGTCTTTTTAATTAAAGCCACCCTAGTTGGTATAAAGTGATATCTCATTGTGCTTTTGATTTGCATTTCCCTAAATGACTAATGATGTTGAACATCTTTTCATGTGCTTGTTGGCCATTTGTGTATCTTCTTTAGAGAAATGTCTACTCAGATCCTTTTTCCATTTTTAATGGCTTGTCTTTTTATTATTAAATTATAATAGACTATATATTTTAAATACAAGTCCTTTATCAGATATAGGATTTTCAAACATTTTCTCCCATTCTATGGGATGGCAGGATACTTTTTTTTTTTTTTTCGGCTGCATCACACGGCTTGCAGGAGCTTAGTTCCCTGACCAGGGATCGACCCAGGCCCACAGCAGTGAAAGCGCCGAGTCCTAACCACTGGACTGCCAGGAATTCCCGCAAGATAACATTTTTTGAGTCCTGGAATGTTTGAAGAAATTCTTTATTCCATCCTAACACTTGATTAGTGGGTTTGGCTGGGTTGCGAAGTCAAAGTTGAAAATAATTTTCCTCAAAATTTGAAGACGTTGCCCATGACTTCAAGGTTTGAATGTTGCTCTTGAGAAAGTCTATCTGTTATGATTTCCAGTCTGTTGTATTTGATTGTTTTTCTTTCTAGAAATGTACTACTCTCTCTTTATCCATGGTGTTCTGAATGTAAAAATGCCTTCCTGTGGCTCTTTGCATTCTCTGTGCTGGGTAGTCAGAAAACCCTTTTAAAGATAAAGCTTCATGGCCTCCACTTTGGGGAAAATTTTTTTTTGTATTACTTCTTCAATAATTTCCTCGCTTCCATTTTCTCTGTTCTTTCTTACTGGAACTTCTATTAGTTGGATATTGGACCTCCTGGATTGAGCCACCAATAGGGAATACTTTTTTCTCTCCTATTGTCCATCTCTTTGTCTTTTTGTTCTACTCCCCCAAGCATTTCTTTGTCTCTACCTTACAAACTTTCTGGGGTTTTTTACTGTTGTTTTTTAATTTTAGCTATCATACTTCTTCATATCAAGAGCTCTTTTTAAATTTTGTTCCTTTTTTTAAAAATTGAAGTATAGTTGATTTACAATGTTATGTTTATTTCAGGTGTATAGCAAAGTGACTCAGTTATACATCTATATATATTCTTTTCCGTGATAGGTTATTATAAGATATTGAATATAGTTCCCTGTGCTATACAGTAGGCCCTTGTTTATTTTATATATAGTAGTGTGAAAATTTTGTTCCTTTTTCATAGCATCCTGTTCTGGAGTGATGGCAATATTTTCCCTGCCTCTCTGAGGATAATGACTCTAGGTTTGGGGTTACTTGTTTATTACTGTTGTTTTGTTTTCTCATACCCCCTGCATTGCTTCTGTTTTCTCAGGTCCCTTTTTCTTCTTATTTTGTTCTCAGGCTTTCATAGTGAAGAATTTCCTCAAATGGCTGAGGATCCTTGGCCATCAGTTCAAAGTTAAGAATGGAGGAACTGGGCTTCCCTGGTGGCGCAGTGGTTAAGAACCCGCCTGCCAATGCAGGGGACATGGGATCGAGCCCTGGTCCGGGAGGATCCCACATGCTGCGGAGCAATGAAGCCCGTGCACCACAACTACTGAGCCTGCGCTCTAGAGCCCGTGAGCCACAGCTACTGAGCCTGCATGCCACAACTACTGAAGCCCACACGCCTGGAGCCTGTGCTCCGCAACAAGAGAAGCCACCGCAATGAGAAGCCCGTGCACCACAACGAAGTCAGCGCAACTGAAGAAAGCCCGCCTGCAGCAACGAAGACCCAATGCAGCCAAAAATAAATAAATAAATAATTATTTTTAAAAAAAGAGTGGAGGAACTAGAAACCTGATTCAAGGTTCTGTATTTGCTGGGGGTTGGGGGGCTTGTTAATAATTTGGTTTTCCCTGTAACGTGATCAAGGGAAAGCCCATCTTTTTCCTTTGAGGGCTCCCAAAATGACAGGGCGTGTAAGTCATTTATCTGGGACAATTCAGTTTTTCTGGAGAAGAACCTCCGAACTCCTGTTTTGGGATAAACTGTTTGGGACTAGGAGAGAGAATGAGGCCTGGAAGTCTAACCATTTGTTCTGAAGACTTTCCATTAATCCTTTTGTTCTTAGTTCAGTCTTACTTCCATCCTCTGCTGTGCCGGGGTCCCCAAATCTAAGGTCTCTGAGGCTCAGTTTTCCCGGAGTCTAAATTTAGCTCCACAGGTGAACTTTTCAGAGAATGAATCTGTTTATTTTTCACCAGATATGTCATTTCATTTTATCCCTTAATGATGACAAGGCTTTCTATAATGCCTCAAACATAGGATTGCCAGATTTAGCAAATGAAAATACAGGATAATCAGTTAAATGTGAATTTCAGACAAACAGTACGATATTTGATACATGCTTTGTATTAGTCAGCTTGGACTGCCATAACGAAATACCATAGGTGTGGGGGCTTAAACAACAAAAATGATTTTCTCACAGTTCTGGAGGCCAGGGGTCCAAGATCAAGGTTCTGGCTAATTCATTTTCTAGTGAGAGTTCTCTTCCTGGCTTGCAGATGGCAGCCTTCTCACTGTGTCTTTACAGGATGAGGAGAGAACAGAGAGCAGCTTTCTGGTGTTTCTTCTAAGGACACTAACTTTATTGCATCAGGGCCTCACCCATCTGACCTCATTTAACCTTAATTACTTCTTCCAAATACAGGTTAGGGCTTCAACGTGTGAATTTGGGGGATGGAGGGGCAAACACAAACATTCAGTGCATAACGCTGATATGCTAAAGATTATTTGTTGTTTATTTGAAATTCAAATGTAACTGGACGTCCTACATTTTACCTGACAATCCTACTCACACAGCCATGCTTTCTGACGCCTTTCCCTGTGCTGGACTCTGGGATCAGCTGGCTCAGTCCTCAAGACAGTGCTGCTAGGGGGGCTGTTATCATCCCTGCTTTTACCCCAGGAGGAAGGCATGCCTTGAGAGATTAAGCAACTTGCCCAAAGTCACACAACTACCAAGTGGCTGAGGCAGATAGATGAGGCAGGGTCAAATCCAGAGCATCTGACTACAAAACAAGGCTGGTGACCACTTTTTCTTTTCTTTTCTTTTTTTTAATCTTTTGGCCATGCCTCGTGGCATGCGGGATCTTAGTTCCCCGACCAGGGATGCAACCGGCGCCCCCTGCATTGGAAGCACGTGGTCTTAACCACTGGACCACCAGGGAAGTCCCCAGGTGACCGCTTTTTCAAAGCCCCTCTCCAGAGAGGGCTAAACCCACTGTTGTGCTCAGGACCCAGCTCCATTAGCTCAAAGCACATAGAGTTCTCCGAAATGAAATTATGTGTGTACAAAAGCCACATGCCCACAAGTTAATAATAATGCAACCTCTTCCCCTCCAAAAACTGTACTCATAAAACAAGCAATGAAGTACCAGCAAACAGTTCTTCAGGGCAACACCTTTAAAAATGGATGAATTCCTACTGTATAGCACAGGGAACTCTACTTAATACTCTGTAATGACCTATATGGGAATAGAATCTAAAAAAGAGTGGATATATGTATATGAATAACGGCTTCACTTTGCGGTACAGCAGAAACTAACACAACATTGTAAATCAACTATACTCCAATAAAAATTAATTTTAAAAAAATGGATGAATTGACTCCAGGGAAACTTGTCAAATCAAATATTGCTGGGACCAGGACTTCCCTGGTGGCGCAGTGGTTAGGAATCTGCCTGCCAATGCAGGGGACATGGGATCGAGCCCTGGTCTGGGAGGATTCCACATGCCGCGGAGAAACTAAGCCCGTGTGCCATAACTGCTGACCCCGCGTGCCTAGAGCCTGTGCTCCACAAGAAGAGAAGCCACCGCGATGAGAAGCCCGCACATCGAAACGAAGAGTGGCCCCCACTGGCTGCAACTAGAGAAAGCCCGTGAGCAGCAACTAAGACCCAATGCAGCCAAAAATTAATTAAAAATAAATAAATGTTAAACAAAATATATCGCTGGGGCCTCTGCCTTTTTTTTTTTTATTTGGCTGCACCACGCGGCTTAGGGGATCTTGGTTCCCCGACCAGGGATTGAACCTGGGCCCTCGGCAGTGAAAGCGTGGAGTCCTAACCACTGGACCACCAGGGAATTCCCCACCTTTCCATTTTTTTAATTAAAAATCTAAAAAAAATTTTAATGAGGTATAATTAACATCAATAAAATGCACAAATCTTAACATACAATTCAGTACTTTTGGACAATTGTTTATACTCTGTAACAATTACCCAAAACAAGATGCAGACAATTTCCATCACTCCAGAAAGTTCCCTGTGCCTCTTTCCAGCCACGCCCTTTCCTCCCCGGCTACCCCTGATTTCTATCACCAGAGACAAGCCTGTTCCCAAACTTCAGATAAATTGATTCATACAGATCATATTCTTTTGTATCTGGCTTCGTAAGATTTTTTGTTTTTGATTGAGGTGAAATTCACATAACATAAAAGTAATCATTTTAAACTGTGCAGTTTCATGGCATTTAGTACATTCACAATGTTGTGAAACCACCACCTCTATCAAGTTCTAAAACAGTTTCATCACTCCCCCAAAGGAGACCCCGCCCCCAATAAGCACTCACCCTCCAGTTCTTCCCCACCCCCAGCACCTGGCAACCATTCATCTGCTCTCTAACCTTTACTTTTTATGGCTCATCAATCCTCAACTGTCTGGTAAAATCCCACAAGTAGAGAGGAATTATTAAAAAGGGCTCCAAGGAAGGGAAAGCAGGAGGACAGAAGCAACACTAGGTAAAGTAAAATTAAGTCACATGATCAAGCCACGAAGAAGGACAACATGCCTAACACCAGCAAGAGAAAACCTATTCTTCATCTTGAGCAGAAGGCTCCTGCTCCAACCAGTCTTAAAGGCTGCTCGGTGCTTTCTTAGCAAGTGGTGTTTATTTTCTTATCAACAAAGCACAATTCAGGGACAATGTTGAAACAGAAAAGCCCCACAGCTGGCTCTCTGTACAAAAGGCATTGACATAAAGACCAAAGTAAATGTTAGCATCCTGGAAACAGCAGCAGGTGTTTTAAATACAAGAATAGCAGCCACTTGGGAGAATTGTGACCACCTGCTAAGTAGCATCTACTCAGTCTAAAATGGTTATCACAGGGATGATTTCTGACCTCTAGGTGCTTTCTGCCGTTGGTCTTTTTGCTCGGTCTTTCTTTGCAGGGGATTTCTGGATAATTTTGATGTTTTCTAACCAGATTCTTGCTCACCATCATGTGCTTAGTACCTAATATCTAAGATGATGCTTGGCACACAGTAGGTGAACAATAAGACATTTTGGAGTGAAATAAATGAACTGTGCTACTGACTGTAAAAGTGGAATCATAAAATCACCATACTTTAGACTCAGTAGAACTAGAGAGAAGGAAAACAAATGACCTCCCACAAGGGACTGTGCAAGGCAGTTTCCATACATCATCCCACTTCATCCTCACAATTACCTTAAAAGGTATCATGATGCCAACTTCACAGATAAGGAAACTGATGGTCACAGAGGCACCCTGCTATCCCCTGGAATAGCAAGTTCAAGGCTTTTGTTTGGTAACTGAGGAAACTTGGGCCCAAGGCAGTCAGGGGTCTTGACTCAGGTGACAGAGTCAAGGCTGCTTAGTTAGCAACCTACCTGGAATATTCCCAGGTGTTGGGCTGCACCTCACAGGCCTGAGATCCTTGTAGTTGCCCAGCCTTGAGACCAAAGAAAGAGCCTGGAGACAGCAACAGAGACATCAATGGCTTATTGGACAGAGGATTTTACACAAAGGGTCCTGGAGCGATACCGCCACCATGTACAGCAGACAGCAGGAAGGACATGGCAGTAATCTTCCTTACTTGGAGAAGGAGGCTGCCCTTTATAGGGGGAATTGACATCAGGTGGGCTCATCAATAAACAGGGATTAATGAAGCCCTATAATGAAGAGGGTTGGGTAGTCATGTGAGTGAAGCAGGGACTGGTAGGGCAGGGGGATGGACAGAGAGCAAGAGAACATCCATCTTGAGTGGCCGAAACTCACACCAAGTCTGTTAGCTGAAGGCAGGATGTACTGATCCTAGAAGCAAAAGGACCATTGTGTCTAGGCATAGAGTTTCCAAATCTAGTGCTTGTTTAAAAAAATAAATAAAAAGCACCAGCCTCCTGGGCAGGTTTTAGGCAATTAAGCCTTTACCGGTTACACTAGGTACACCCATATCTCAGGAATCCCAGGGGATGATCATGGGTGAGCAGCAGCAGGCCGGGGACACTCAGGAGGCAGGCAGGCTGGGCACTGGAACACCAGGGATTAGCCAGTGGGTCCTGGCCAAGTTCCTTTTTCCTTTCTGTGCCTCAGATATGAAACGGATTAGGGATGTGCTGAGTGCCTGCCAAGCGCTCTGCCAGAAAGGGCAAACTCAGTCAAGAAAAATTACTGAGTGCAATCAAGTGGCTCAGGGACACAAAAGTGCATAAGATCTGGTCCCTGCTTCTTTCTCTGATAGGCGACCAACCATCCTGGTTTGCTGGGACTCTTCCAATTTAAGCACTGAATGTCCCGCATCCCGGAAAACCCCTCAGTCCCTTGGCTGCCTCTGTGCGGTCTCGGTGGCCAGAGGAAAGCACACGCATGAAAATGACAGCACCACAGGGAGCCGTGTGTAATACAAAGACCCCAGTGGACACAGGGCAACGGTGCTGTGCCAACCTCAATAGAGCATGCAGCACAAGGAAAAACCAGCAACACTGATCCGAAACAGACTTAGAGAACGAACTCATGGTTACCAGGAGGAAGGGTGTGGGGAGGGATAGAATGGGAGTCTGGGATTGACCTGTACACACTGCTATATTTAAAATAACCAACAAGGACCTACTGTATAGCACAGGGAACTCTGCTCGATATTCTGTAATAACCTAAATGGGAAAAGAATTTGAAAAAAAATAGATACTAGTATAACCAAATCACTGTTGTACACCTGAAACTAACACAACATTGTTAATCAAGGATACTCCAGTATAAAACATTTAAAAAAATAGTAACAAAAAATGGGATACTTTGTTCATCACAGATTTCTTCTGCAGCAATTTAGATTTTTAAAAATATTGCATCAAAGTATTCTTTATCTTGATTACTGAATTTCTCTTGAATTTTGCACCTGAGGCAAGTGTCTCACTTGTCTCATCCCTGTCCCAACCCTGCAGGGCAGCCTTCAAAGCTAGTCACCAGACCTGGGACAAATCACAGATCTTCTCCATCTGAATGTCTTCATCCACATGCAGAGGAGGGTGGACTACACAGTCCCTAGGGGTCCTCCAGGTCCAAGTTCTGTGGTTTCACGACTAGATGTGGGAAAACTGAGAGGAGCAGGAGGTAGTGGGTCCTGGGGGGGTCAGGGAAGAGAAAGGGAAGAAGCGTGTCTGCTTGCCTCCTACCAAAGAAACAGGACCAGGAGGAGGGATGAGTCATATACATGTGTGTATATAGATAAAGATTCATATATGTATATGAATTGGCTTATGTGGTTGTGAGGCTGGCAAGTCTGAAGTTTGCAGGGTAGACTGGCAGGCTGGAAACTGGGCAGAAGCCAGTGCTGTCTGAGAAGGAATTTCTTCTTCTTCTGAGTAACTTCAGATTTGCTCCTAAGGCCTGTCTTTGATTGGAGGAGGCCTACTCAGATGATCCCCTTTACCTGATTGCAGATGTTAATCACGTCTACAAAATATCTTCACAGCAACACTTAGATTAGTGTTTAACGGACTAACTGGATATTATAGCTTAGCCAAATTGACTCATAAAACTAACCATCATAAGAGGAGAAAATCATTCAGAGAAGTTATGAAAATTGTCCAAGATTATCCAGCTGACCGGTGTCACGTCGGGACTGAAAACGTGCTATGGTGACCACAAAGTACACATTCTCCCATGAGTCTTGCTGTGTCTGGGCCTCCAGAGAAGTTTCTGAAGCATCAGGGCAGCTTCCTTATCCTCTGCATGATGCTGTTACTTCTGTGTCGTAACCATTTGGGCGCATCTCCTCCTGGACAGTGGGTTCTTTGAGAAAAGGTCCGTGTGTTAATATCTTCATATCATCCACAGAACTAGTAAAGAGCCCTGCAGGTGCCAGGAATTCAGTGAATATTTGCAGAATTAGGGAATCACTAATAATTCCCAACATCTGTTTCCTAGATACCAGCACTGAACTAAGCTTTAACTCTAAGAGGTTAACTCTTTTTTTGTTTGTTAACTTTTGCTTGAATTGAATCTCAGTTTCCCCAACAACAACAAAAAGCCAAAGGAAAGAACTCTTGTAGCCAGGATGGAATATTCTAGAATTCTATTGTGCATTCTGACTCTTTCTTGATAACCCTGTGAGGTGGGTCCTGCTATTATTCTTGGATGAATAATAGGAAAACAGAGGCTCTGAAAAGTTAGGGACTTGTCTAGGGTCACAGAGTTTGTAAGTGGTGAAGCTCACACTTGAACCCAGGGACCTGGATTCTACCCTCTGCAGGCCTACCCACCAGGCCGCACTGCCCAAGGCAAACTGACCCCTGCAGCCAGATTCCTACATCATTGAGTTGATTTCCTCCACTTCCAGATGAGGGACAGAGAAGTACAAGTGGCAGCACCAGAACCAGCGCTCCGGGCTCCCAGCTCCTAGCCCACAGACCCCTTCTCCTGTTTGCCTCTCAAAATGAGGCCTCGCTGGGGACCTTGCGTGCCCTGCCTGGGCCTCCAGGTGCTATTTACTCAGCTAGGTTTGGCTCTGCCTGGATCCCAGTCTGCTGTTTGCACAGTAAATTTCACCTAGTCTATACCCCCAACGATGGAGGGGAACAGGGACCGAAAGGAATATTCTTTTGCTGGTTTCAGACACCTTGACTTGGGTTTTCAGTTTCTTAGATACAATGCAAATCACTGAAGGTGGGGGTTGCCTCAGAAGCATCTTGTCCTAAAAACAATAGGCCAGGCCTGGGTTCTTTCCATGCCTGTGCAACCTCCAGGAAACCGGACAATCTCCAAAGTCACAGGGATCTAAGTTTGAATCCCAGTTCTACCACATGACCTTGGGCTTAACCCCTCAGAGCCTCACCTTCCTCCTCTGAGAAATGGAGCCAATTCCTACCTTACAGAAATTAAAGAGTAGATGCCAAGGGCTCTGCACAGTTCCCGGCTCACGTCCTGTACTCATTAGCTAATGTTCCTAATACTGACTTATTTCACACATCCTCATGCTGGTTCCTTGGAAAATAAAGGGAGTAAGGAGGATACAAACAAGGCTTACTGTTCTTTATTATCCCGATTTCCCATTACCTGCCTTCTTCCTGGAAAAGCGTTCCAAGAACTTTTAGAAGTAGAGAGTAAACAAACAAGGGAGGTTTCAATCTGTGAAAGAAACATGCAGATTCTGCCTTTCTCAGGAAGGCCACTGCCTGAAGCTTGAAGCAGATCCACTAATTCAGTAACTTTACTCCCTGATTGATTTCCAACCAGCGGTTCCGGCTTTTGAACCAGGATGTGCAAACAAGAGCACTTACCGGAAGGGAGGTTTCGAGGCTTCTGGATTTCGTCAGCTGCCCACTCTCCCAGGAGAGCAGGTGGGACCAGTCAAGCCAGCGGCCAAGGCCAGAAAGCAAGCTGAACGTTTCAAGGTCTACAAGGCCTCTTCCTTTTGAGTTTTTAATTTCAGTGGGATACACGTAAGAAATGCCAAGGAGGAAACAGGGTTGATTCATGGTTGCCAAACCAAGTGGGGTGCAGAGAAAAAAAAACAAGATGAAATGGAAAAGGTCAGCTACCTCATTGTACAAAGTGAGGAGAGCTGCAGGGGATGGGGGGCACAGCCTCCGGTCCTAGGACCCTGGGTTCCCACCGGGTTCCTGACCCCGAGAGATAACCCGTCTCTGGGGCTCGGGAGAGTGACAGCACTGCCTGAGCTCAGACACCCAGAAGTCCCTTCTGGCTCCTTTAAGGAGAGAAGCACAGCAAGGAACCAGGGAGAGAGTGACTGTGCAGAATTTAAAGCCAAACAAGGGAAAGGTGGGGAGGATGGGAGGGAATCCTCTCTCTCTCTCTCTCTCTCTCTCACTCCTGCCTCCATTTTTAAAGACAAGTTGTTGGTTAAAACAAAAATACCAAGGAAGTCTTGAAGGAGGCTAAGGATGAGAGTAGGAAAGGGAAAAAGGATGTCCCAGGAGAGTTGAAATAAGTATACAGAAATCTGGAAGGATCTTCTTATCCACTTAGTCTCAGGAATAGTAGCAGGTGTCAAAGGTTGAATGCATATATGTTGTGTTAGTTTCAGGTCTTTTTTAGCCCCAGGTGAACTATTACTGCTTTCTTGAGATTCTAGCTCAGGGTCCAGGTGGCATCTAGCTCTGGCAGGGAGAAGCGGCAAGGGAAAAAGTAAAGCTAAATCCTATGCAAACTCCTACTCATCCTTCAAGGCCCTCACAAACATTGCCTCCTCTATGAGGCCTTCCCTGATGGCCCTACAGAGTTAGGTCCTTGCTCCTCGGTACCACTCCTAAGGGCTGGTTACAGTTATACTACGTTAGAATTACTTATTATCTTTCTCCTCTTCTAGATTCTGCTCCCCGAGAGAAGATAAAGGTGGCACAGCTTTCGGGATGAATGAATGACCCCAAATCAAGGTTTTCTGGCTGTGGTTCTGATCATGATGCTGGAAATATCAGTTTATTGCACGTGGACACATAAATTTTAAAAAATCCTTGAATGCAAATGTTTGAGCACAGGCAAAGGGTGGAAATTTTCAGGAGAACCTCAAGTCAGTACAAACTGTTCTCCTTGCTCTTGTCCTGGTTCCTGGAGGGGTGGGGGACATTTGCTGATCAAGATTAGGGGAGTCCCTTTAGAAAACTGTTTTCAATTCCCCCCCGCCAAATTTTTAAAGTGACACTTAGACAATCCATTTCCTGCAAGCCTGAACAAATTTGATTTTTCAAGACACTGATGAAACACCTCAATTGAGAAATGTTTATTCCTATTCAAAGCTGTACCCAGGGCAGCTATCTTCTCACCCCCTTTCTCTGTTCCAGAAGGTAAGAAAAAGTCAGACTCACACACCCTTCGAGTTATAAAGTCACCTGGTCATCTGGAAAGTGACTCTAGAGGACCCCTGTCCCCCAGTATGTATCTTTGGGATGTCGGAGAATCTGTGTTCGTTCCTTCAGTGGATGCACCTGTCCCTGGACAGTGCTGCCCTGGGTGGGGATCTGAGGCCGGTGGGTGGGCACTCTGGTCACCTGCACTTTGTTCCCGGGCGCCAAAGAGGCCATTTGTGGGCAGGGGGAGTTCAAACAGGGGGTTGTCTCTGCTGCTGTCATCCTCCTTCAGATACCAAGGCAGGGCCTCCCAAGTGAAGTGAAGAGGCTCAGGCTGGGATGGGCTGCCTTTGCTCTGGAGGCTGGAACTAAATGCAAGAAGCTTCTTCCTGTGTTCCAGGCACTCTGCTAGGTTACTTTCATGCACACGCCTGTCTTTTCTAGTAAAACAAACAACAAGAAAAAAAAAACTTTTTTTTTAACATCTTTATTGGAGTATAATTGCTTTACAATGTTGTGTTAGTTTCTGCTGTATAACAAAGTGAATCAGCTATATGTATACGTATATCCCCATATCTCCTCCCTCTTGCGTCTCCCTCCCACCCTCCCTATCCCACCCGTCTAGGTGGTCACAAAGCACTGAGCTGATCTCCCTGTGCTATGGGGCTGCTGCCCACTAGCTATCTATTTTACATTTGGTAGTGTATATAAGTCCATGCCACTCTCTCACTTCGTCCCAGCTTACACTTCCCCCTCCCAGTGTCCTCAAGTCCATTCTCTACATCTGGGTCTTTATTCCTGTCCTGCCCCTAGGTTCTTCAGAACCATTCAAAAAAAAAAACTCTTCAAGAGGTTCATGGTTTATTCCAGGTCACCCAGCAGAGCCAAGCACTAACCTCCACCGTCCTGTTCAAGTTTAGTGGTCGGTCCCCCACCTCTGGCACAGACCATGACAAGGGCTTTTGGGAGCACGTTGCGGGTGCTAAGGACTATAATAAACTCTGTAATTCCGGAACTCTAGGCTGGAAATTACAACTCGTTTCCAAACAGAAAATGATTGTGTTTAGTAGAAAACAACGTTTCCTTTTTTAAATTGGAGATCCAACCTCTTCTTTCTCAGATCCTGCAGGCTGGCTCACCTGTTCTGTGCAGAGCAGCTCGCACAAGCCCCCCACCCCCAGGGATGGCGTCATCCAGACCCTGCCCCAGAATCTCACCGGAGGTCAGGGGTCTGTGTACCCAGGAAATGTTTGCTGCCCTCTGCTGGGAATGTTGTCCTAGGTCACACTGACAGAGCTGGTCATCAGCAGCCCGTGGCCAGGTCCAGTCCACCCAGGGATCAAGTGGGCATTTTGTTCTCTGGTTGGGGGAGGGAGCAGCTGGCGAAAACTCACCTGGTGTCCATTGCTATGACACATCTCCTGCTTCATGGACCCTGTCCCTGCTTGTGACCAGTGATCAAATTTTATACTCAGACATATTTTAAAGATTTGGACCCACCATTGTTCTACTTAACCTTCTGGGACCTGTCAAACTTCCTGGCTGCCAAATATCAAAAGACAGACGAAAGGATGAGATTAATTGGGAAACTAGGAAGATTGTGGGGATGGTACTTGGCATTAAGGTGGATGGCCCTCGGTAACAATAATTCTTAACACGCATGGTGTGCTTTCTCTGTGTCATGAACTGTGTTTAATATATTATCTTGGTCAACTCTGATTCTCATTCTTCTGACAGGGAAACTGAGGCTCAGAGGGGTTAAGTAACTTGTCCAAGTTTCCCTAACTAGTGCATGTTAGAGCCGAAAACCTGCCTGATGTCCATCCATCTGTGTCACAAGCCCAGGCTCCCAGCACCCAGGTTGTAAGGACTGTTCTTACAGTGTCTGGAAATGGAAGATGGATGGTCTCTCTCCCAATATTCTCAGAGGCAATCATAATTCTACTCCTCCGCTCCCAAAGTTTTTCTCTTCTCGTATCTCCTTTATTCACCAAACCAGAGTTTCATCTATATTTTACCCAGCTGACTCTTGGAATCACATAAATCCTGGATGTTTTCATGAAAAAAAAAAAAAAAGTTTATGAGACAACAGAATATGTACAGCTTGCTGTCTTTCCCCACAGGAATATCAGATGTACAAAGTCAGCTATAAATAAAAGAGAGGATTTTTTTTTTTTTTTTTTTTTTAAATGTTGAGAGTCCCTGGGCCATTCTCAGGAAATCTAGTCTCCTACAAGTCAGGTCATGAAGAACCTCACAGCATCACCTAAAGGCAAGGCCACCTCACCAGTGGGGGAGGGATTCAGTTGCTGTTATTTTGGAGTCAGAGCCTCAGGGTACGTATGTGTCTGGGAAGGTTGCACTTGAGTAAATCCAGCACTTCAAACAAATATCATTTACTGAAATTAGTCATGAAACATTTTGCAAAAATAGATGTTCCATACAGAAGCTAAGTAATCAAAACCAAGGCAGGATCCTGGAACAGAAAACAGACTTTAAGAGGGAAACTGTTGAAATCCAAATAAAGTCTAGAGTTTAGTTAATAGCACTGTGTCAGTGTTGGTTTCTGAGTTTTGACAAATGTACCAATGGTAGTGTAGGCTGATAACGTTAGGGGAAACTAGAACCAGGTTGGGGGTTGGTAGCATATGGGAATTCTCTGTACCAGCCTTGCAACTTTTCTGTCAATCTAGAATTACACCAAAAAAAAAAAAGTTTATTAAAAAAAGTTCAAAACCAGTGAACTGATGTTTATTCTCTTAGTACTAATGGGGCCTACAGCGCTTAAACTTCTTTCAAGTAAGATAAAACTTGCTTCTCTTGCCACCTTTGAACCTTGGTGTCAATAAAGGTACCGACAATGGAGAGTTTGTGCTTTCTTTAAGGAGACAAAACCAAATGTTGAGCCATTTACTGCTCTGGGTCAATGCCAAGTGCAAAAGACAGCGTGCAATATCCTTTCACTTTTCAAACTTTTCCTTTTGTTGTTGTGCCCTTTTAGGCACTGTTTAATTTACCGAGCAAACGAACTGCAGCGTTTTGTGGAAGCCAAAGGAGTACTGAATTTCTTAGAACCCTAATACACACAAACGAACTTCAAGAAGTGTTGCAACTCTTCTCCAGAAAGGGGTGGGCAGCCGCAGGATTGAAGGAAACATCCGCCAATACCACCAGGAGGATTTCCTGCCCACACATTTGGCGTACTCAACGTTACTTAAACGGTTCAAAAACGTCCGCCTTTAAAAACACAGTCATGAAATTAAAAGCGCTAGAATCACTAGTCCCAGCAAACCAAACGACTTCCTCCAACTCTCGAGGGTACTGAATCCCTGTGCATCCAGGTCGGTTTCTTAGTTGTGACAAATGTACCATGGTCGTGTAAAAGGACAACATCAGGGGAAATCGGAACTGGGTGAGGGGTGTACATAGCACTTTTTGCAAGATTAAGATGCAACTTTGATTCCATTAAGGAAACAAAAATAGTATATATAGACCTTTGCTCTTTCCCCTATCATTTAAGGGTTTTTCATTTCTCCTTGTGAGAGTATGAAAAGTTGTCTTACAATTCTTGCTTTCCATTTCCATTTAACTTGTGTTTAGAACAATGAGCAACGTAGCGCTTTCCTGCTAGAATCTGCCTCTTGACTACAGCGTGGGAGCCTGTAAAATATGACACCAAGCAAAGGCGCGGGACACAGGAGTCTTTAAGAGTGAGTGTGAAAATCATGGCATCAAGGAGCCAGGATTCCTGAAATCTATTCCCATTCTTCTCCTGGACCATTTAAAAATCTGTTTAGTAGATGAGCAGGGGGATTACAAAGATGAGCCAGATGCAGTCCCTGCCTTCTGGGAGCTCACAGTCTAATGTGGAGATCCAGACAGGTGGATTGTACTGCCAAGTATCACAGGTGTGTTGCTGGAAGTCTGTGCAGGTGCACAGTAGGGTGATGTTTGACACAGTTTAGAGCAGTGGATCTCAGCTGGGGGAGGTCTTGGCTCTCAGGGATATTTGGCAATGTCCAGAGACAGTTTTGGTTGTCATAACTGGGAAGAGTGGGGGGTGCTCCTGGCATCTTGTGAGTAGGACCTGGGGTGCTAGTAAAATTTACAATGCACAGGACAGCCCTCACCCCACAACAAAGAATTGTCCAGCCCCAAATGTCAGTAATGCTGAGGTTGAGAAACTATGGTGTAAACAGAGAGAGGAAAAGGGCATTCCAGGAAAACGGTAGGACTGAAGTATGGGACAGATAGATAAGCTGGAAAAGTAATCTACAGCCCTAAGATGATTATTTTGTCCCTTTGAACCTCAATTTTTCTGGCCACAAAATAGTGATGCTAATGCTAAATGACTCATCTCTTTTCCTGGTGTCAGAAGAAAGTGCCACTAATAAAAATTATGTCCTTGGGATCCACCTACTTCCTGATGCCATACTTAAGCATACTAGTTCCTCAGCCATACTAGTAGCCTGTTCATGGAAAAACAAAGACGGTATTTGGAAAATCTAACTTAGGGCAGTATGGTAAGTGCCTGTAAAAGTGAGGATTGTGTTGTATGGCATGTAATAAAAACCCAGCCACCATGATATTTCTATTTGTCACGTAACTTGGGATCTGGAAGTGGGCAGTCTAGAGCTAGGTCAGGGCTAGATGGTCACTCCATGATGCCATCAGGAACCCAGACTCCTTCTGTCTTTCCCCTCTGACATCCTTAGCTTGTGGCTTCCTTCCTCATGCTTGAAGGATGGCTGCTGAACTGTCTCAACCTTTCGAACTTTCATCAGCATTCTAGGCAAGAAGAAGCATTGCCTGGGGGAAAGGGGCAACAGGAAAAAGGTGAAAGGCATCCCAGTAGAGTCTTCTCCATTTAACAAGCTTTCCTGGAATTCTCTCTGCCTAGAACTTCCACTTATACATTGGCCTGGACTTTATTCCACAGCTACTCATAATTTCAAGGGAATCCAGAAGCTGAGTGTTTTCAGCTAGGTACCCTGAACAAAAATTATTATTATTATTTTTAATAAGAAAAAAAAGTAGAATAGACACCATGTAACTAGAAATACTGCCTTAGTGCCTTAAAATGAGCACATTTCAGGCTTTAGTAATAAGTCCAAGATAGACCAACCTTGTGTTGAATTCTGCTTTCAAGAAAATGGTATTATGTAGCAGTCTGCCAGAGTAATTTAAAAGATGTTCTATCTTTTAAAGCATATTGCAGACAACCTAACAGTTTAATAATCATTTAAAAATATATTTATTGAATGTCTAATGTGTACTCAGCACTATACTAAACACAAAGAAGTATAACCCATGCTTCTGTTTCTAATGAGCTTTTCGAAATCCAGTTGGAAAAAAACATAACAACGTAAACAAATGAAAAGTTGGGTAACAATGAAAGAGTTAAATAACAATCTGTTATAGTAGTCTAAGAACGCCTTGTGTTGCTGGTGGAAATGTCGAATGATAAAACCACTTTGGGAAGCTGGCAGTTTCTAAAAATGTTAAACATACACCTACCTCGTGATCCCGCAGTTTCCCCACTGGGTATTGAATATTTACCCAAGAGAAATGAAAATACAAAGATTTCTTTCACACAAAGGTTTGTACACAAGTGCTCACAGCAGCTTTATTCATAAAAGCTAAAACTTGGAAACAATTCCATTTCTAAACCCTGAAACACAGATCAATCTCACTCTGCAAGAGGAAAATGACATCAAATGTTGTGAATGTTTCACATGTTCCTGGTGGAGAGGAAAGTTCTCTGTGAGATCGTATTTGTTAATTGTGCTATTCACATCTTTCCTGTCTGCTCTATTGGTTGATTCTGAGCGAGGTGTATTCGTCTCCCACTGTGATTGTGGATCTGTCATTTTCGCCATTTATTTTCAGTTTTTGTTTTATACATTTCAAAATTATGCTATGTTTATAAAATGTATGACTCATAACTTGTGCCTTTAATCGACATGAAACACCCTGCTTTGTGCTTTTAAATGTTTTTGTCTTAAATTCTATTTTGTCTGATACAAATGTTGCTCCATATGCTTGTTTTCTGTATACATTTGCCTGGTGAGCCATTTTCCATTCTTATGCTGTTTTGTTTTATGTGTATTTCCTATAAACAGCATATAGCTGGAATTTGGATTTTTCACTTAAACCAGAGCCTCCTTCTTTTACGAAGGGAATATAATCCATTCATATTTATTTTTGATTATTTATATATTTGGACGTATTCCTACCATGTTATTTCATGTTTTCTCCTTACCATGTTTCTTGTGTTTTCCTCTTTTCTTATATTTTTTGGAATGATTGTTGTTCTCTGTCTCTCACTGGCTCACTGGCTCACTCTTGTCCTCTGTTTCTCTCTCCGAATGGTTTGGTTCTATTCTTCTGCTACAATGGTCTTAAAACTTTTTTGTTTATATGGTCCCTAAAATAATTTAGTAAAACTAGATACCACATTTTAAATACACCCCACATTTTAAACGTCTAAAATTTCTCATGATAAGCTTAAATATTAGTTGCAATGGATGTCATTTCTAATGCAACTGGGAGTATTGACATTTTAAAGTAAAACTTTTGTATCACTCTTTTAGCTGTGTTCAATGGAATCGAAATACCACAGTTATTTGCCATCCGTCATCACACAGTTGGAAATATGAGTCAAGGATTTGGCCAAGAATAGCTGGCTGGGGTGAGGGGGTTTGCATATTCTGGGGCCAAGGATTCAACCAGCCATTGCCAATAGATTAATTACATACATTTGTATACATGAGAATTTAATAGGCATCTGTTTCCTTATTGTCAGAGAACAGAGTTAAAATCATGAAAAGAGGGAGGGCTAGAACAAACTCTTTGGTGTTGAATTGGAGTTGCAGTTATTGGTGTGCACGCATGAGATTTTAATACATAAGATCGATATAAAAATAGGTATAGACATACAAACATCTATATATTTCTATATCTTTTTATGTGGGTATGTATACACATATATATACAAATATTATTTCCTAGTTCTATCCACTGAGACAACCTAGAAGCAATGACACCCCAGTAGCAATGAGCGCACGTAGTACACAGATCTTTGTCACTAAATATTATTCTCCATGAAAAGGAGCCAGACCTCCTTGGAGAAATGGCCCATTCAAGGGCTGGGCCTGGGAAAGAATAGATGAGTCTGGAATATCTTGTTCTACCAGAAAATAAGTAAGTGGTCAAAGAATGATTGGGACATGCCAGAAAGGACACACGTCAGGAAGAGGCTCTCATACATGCTACAACATGGATAACCTTGAAGCTATTATATTACGTGAAATAAATCAGACACAGAGGGACAAGTACTGTATGACTCCACTTACACAAGGTACCTAGAATAGGCAAATTCATAGAGACAGAAAGAACAGAGGTAACTAGAGGCTGGGAGGATGGGGGAGTGGAGAGTTATTGTTGAATGGGTACAGAGTTTCTGCTTGGGATGATGAGAAGGTTCTGGAGATGGACAGTGGTGCTGGTTGTACAACAACGTGAATGTACCTAATGCCACTGAGTTGTATGCCTAAAAATGGTTATTGGTAAATTCTATGTTATGTATATTTTACCAAAATTAAAAATGGAGGTCATTAAAAATGGAGACCAATGGTCTCCCACTGGTCAAGTCTGAGACAATTTAAGAATCCAAATAAATAATGTAGTAATAGATTTTTTTAAACCCACTGAGTAAAATAGTACTCTGTGAGTTGATATCGATATGAATAACTAAATAAATAAGAAGGGAAAGTTCTACCTCACAGTAGAATTCCAAGGAATAAATGCAGAAGGAATGATAGAATTAGGAAATCACTATTTGGAAATCACTATGGTAAGAATTAATTTAGGCAAGAATCGTCAATGGATCCTAGAACTGTGAGTGAAGATATAATGAGGAACAGGATAGGTAGATATCTTTAAATATCCTTCTACAAAATAGGTATTATTAATAAGTACAAAAGCTACTAATTAACTTTAGGAGACAGCATCTTAACCAATTGGTAAAAGTTAATATCACTGGTTATGGGACAAATTGACATCTCCTGCCTCCTGATATGATGCACCGAGAAGAAAACAGCATCACTGTGTGGTATTCCTGCCCAAAACACATAAATCATGAAGTCACATCAGACAAACCCACACTGAGGGTCATTCTACAAAATAATTGACCCATACATTTCAAAGATGTCAACATCAGAAAAGACATGAGGCAGGCTTTCCTGGTGGCGCAGTGGTTAAGAATCTGCCTGCCAATGCAGGGGACACGGGTTCGAGCCCTGGTCTGGGAAGATGCCACATGCTGTGGAGCAACTAAGCCCGTGCGCCACAACTACTGAGCCTGTGCTCTAGAGCCCATGAGCCACAACTACTGAGCCCACGTGCCACAACTACTGAAGCCTGCGCACAGCAACGAAGACCCAACACAGCCAAAAATAAGTAAATAAATAAATAAATTTATTAAAAAAAAAAAAAAAGACAAGACATGAGGCCCCACCCCGCATGGAGCCTCTCCCGGCGGTGGCAGAACCCAAGACACCTCCAGTGTTCCGATGGCACGCTCTCTCGATGGCCTGCTATGAAGAGGTGAGCATGTCTGGCTACGAGGAATTCACGCAGGTGGTGGAGCAGCACAGTGGCAAGACCATTTTCACCTATTTTTCCGGTTTTAAGGACGCCGAAGGCAAAAGCTGGTGCCCCGACTGCGTGCAGGCTGAACCAGTCGTACGAGAGGGGCTGAAGCATGTTGGTGAAGGATGAGTGTTTATCTACTGCCAAGTAGGAGAAAAACCTTATTGGAAAGATCCAAATAATGACTTCAGGAAAAAGTTGGAATTAACTGCAGTGCCTACACTACTTAAGTATGGAACACCTCAAAAACTGGTAGAATCTGAGTGTCTTCAGGCCGACCTCGTGGGGATGTTGTTCTCTGAAGATTAAGATTTGATGATGGCAATTGTGTCTTTATTTCCTGATTTGCTCTAGAATAAAAGAATCTGCATACTCGCTTTGAATTCATGTTAGCAATAAGTAAATAAATGATGATAAAAAAAAAAGACATGAAAAGACTGAGGAACTGTTCCCAGTTGAAGGACACTAAAAAGCATGATAATCACCATATGCAATGCTTGATTTTGGAACAGATCCTGTACTTTAAAGGACAGTATTTGTGTATTTATTTATTTATTTATATTGAACTATAGTTGATTTACAACATTGTGTTAGTTTCAGGTGTACAGCAAAGTGATCTAGTTATATATATATATTCAGATTCTTTTCCCTTGTAGGTTATTATTATAAGATATTGAATATAGCTCCCTATGCTATACAGTAAATCCTTGTTGTCTATCTATTTTATACATTGTAGTGTGCATCTGTTAATCACATACTCCTAATTTATCCCTCCCCTGCCCTTCCCTTTGGTAACCATAAGTTTGTTTTCTATGTCTGTGAGTCTGTTTCTGTTTTGTAAATAAATTCATTTGTATTATTTTTTAGATTCTGCATATATGTAATAGCATATAATATTTGTCTTTCTCTGACTTACTTCACTTAATATAATATTCTCTATGTCCATCCATATTGCTGCAAATGGCAATATTTCATTCTTTTTTATGGCTGAGTAATATTCCATTGTATATGTATATATATGCCACATCTTTATCTATTCAAATGTCGATGAACATTCAGGTTGCTTCCATGCCTTGGCTATTGTAAATAGTGTTGCTATGAACATCGGGGTGCATGTATCTTTTTGAATTAGAGTTTTCATCTTTTCCAAATATATGTCCAGGAGTTGGATTACAGAATCATATGGTAGCTCTAGTTTTACTTTTTTAAGGAACCTCCACACTGTTCTTCATAGTGGCCATACCAATTTAAATTCCCACCAACAGTGTAGGAGGGTTCCCTTAAAGGACATTATTAGAAGAATCAGAGAAATTTGAATGGAGTTTGGGGATTAGATAGTGATACTGTATCTCTACATATGCTAATTTCCTGATTTTGATGGTTGCACTGCCGCTATGAGGAGAATATGCCTTGGTTTTAGGAAACACATGCTGAAGTATTTAGGAGTAATGGGGCATCATAACTGAAACTTATTCATAAATAGTTCAGAAAAAAATTGTGAATATATATATACATATATGAGATACACAGTGAATATATATATATACATATATGAGATACACACACGTACATACAGAGAGAGACTGATAATGCAAACACAGTAAAAAGTTAACTGGTGAGTCTGAGTAAAAAGTCTGGGTGGGCTTCCCTGGTGGCAGTGGTTAAGAATCCGCCTGCCAATGCAGGGGACACGTGTTCAAGCCCTGGTCTGGGAAGGTCCCACATGCCGCAGCGCAACTAAGCCCGGGCGCCAAAACTACTGAAGCCTGCGTGCCTAGAGCCCGTGCTCCGCAACGAGAGAAGCCACCTCAATGAGAAGCCCACGCACTGCAATGATGAGCAGCCCCCGCTCACCGCAACTAGAGAAAGCCCACGCGCAGCAACGAAGACCCAACGCAGCCAAAAAAAAAAAGTCTGGGTGAAGAGTCTGCCGGAACTCTTTGTACAATTCTTGCATCTTTGCTGTAAGTTTGAAATTATATCAAAATCAAAAGTTAAAAAAAAATCAACAAGCTCTTTATTAAGAACCAGAAAACTTACCTTATTTCTCTTTCCTTTTTAAGCTATATTTCCATTCTACTTTCCTTACAGACTTTTATCTCAATGTAATATAGTTTTATGTTTAAAAGTCTACTATTGATTACCCAATAGGCTACCTTGCGTAAAAATATACACATTTAAATATTTTAAAGCTTTCTTCAAACCATAAAAAATTATTCTACATGGAGCTATCATAACAATTAAAATCAGTACAAATTTTACAAAGTTTATCAAAACAACAAATATTCCAAATTTTGATAATTATTAAACATAGAGAGTAAAATGATATTGGAAATGTATCTTTGCATCATGTATCAGTGGATTAATAATACTTATTGCTATAGTGAGGCAGGATCCAGCATTAATTTTATTCCTTTTTTTTAATTAAAAAAAGTCCCCCAAAACGTTGTTCATATAACTAAGTGGATGGGGAAGGAAGGCATTTTGTTATAACGATGTCCTTCAATTGTTTGAACATCTTTCAAGTTAGAAGCCAAGTCACATAATGACCTATTATTAAAAATTATTGTATTCAAGTCTCAGCTGACAACTCAATCTTGTCTTCCATCAATTTTGTTGAAAACAAAGAATTAGAACCAATGGAGTTGGAAAGGGATTGATACTCAGTGATGAGGGTCATTTCCTTTTTCAATCTCATCACTAATAGCTTGACTAGTCGATTTGTTCGGAGCCCCAGAGATTTTTCTACCTCAGGGCAGTGCACCTTGGGAAAATTAAGCGTGAGTGATGTGAGTGAAGAGTGCTAGACTGGAGACTGTGAAAAAGACAGGTGGGAAAAAGAATCAATAGCCACCTGTGGTCAGTGGCTACCGTATTAGAGAGCAGTTCTTGAATTTTAGTTTCAGATTGCTACTGGGTTTGGTGTAGTTCTTTTACTTATTTAGACTTAATGTTCTACTGTTTCTTGCATTTCACAAAGACTAAGAACTTTGTATTTTATATATTTTATAGCTCTTATCACAAGTGCCTAGTAACTGTTTTAAAATATTACTGGCATCTGATGCAAGAATTATCAGAGAAATGTTACAGAGAGGATATAAAACTGTTCAAAGGTTTGGACACGAGTGTTCATGATTCCACAGACAGCAATCTGCACTGGGTCCAATTACTGTTTTTGAGTATGATTTAACATGTTTATCAAAAAGATGAAAGCCTTGAAAACAAAGCTGTGGGAGTCAATTTCAACATTCCATTTCTACCCAATTAACCAAGACTAAAATGCAATCCACTGGCTTTTTCCCCTCTGCCCCAGCATCTTGTACCTTCTCCTTATGGTTACTCATTTACACCATGACGGACTCATGCATTTTCTTTTTATGTCTAAATGATTTAAATTTCTTCTAGTTTCCCTGAGATTTCTTACACAGTACCAGACGTTCTTTTGGCATTCACAAATATTAACTTAAATAAAAGACTGCATGACAATTACATGACTTTTCTCAGAACCTCTTACAGCTTTCCAAGGTCCTTTAACAGGAACGAGTAGGTCTCAACCAGAAGGTATTCTGAAGAATTCTCCCCAAAGGTCCCAGGGCCAGGAGTGAGTCTCCCACCCCTGCAGGCACTTTAGGACCCAGCTAGCTCAAGGCTGATGGGAGTTAAAAACAAGGCAGGCTGTTTTGTCCTGGTCTCTGATTAGCCCCCATGTCTTTCCCAGTCCACAGAAGCAGCCTGTGTTCAGGACGGCCTGAGCTGGGCCAGCTCAGTTTAAATAAAGTCATTGATTTCACTCTGCCAATTTGGAGGAAGAAAATACTAGGAGGCTCACAGTCCAGTCCTGGGAATGACGGAAACTACGTCCTTAAAAGGGCCTATATATCGAAAGACTGAACTGCTTTCATTCATTCCTTCTTCCCATACTGTTTTCTTCCACCAAAATATAATTGAAGGGCTAACCTGACTTAGTAACACCGAAGAATTACCTGGAAGCGTTCTATCTTTTCACTTTTTGCATATCTTCCAAACGCCAGCTACGAGGTTTACTCATCTCTGCATCCCTGGAACCTAGAACAGTGCTGAGCATAGAGGAAGCAGTAACTACTTACTAAAGAAAGTATTGCTTTGTAATTCTAGGGAACTTAACATTTTGTAATTTGCTTCAAAAAAGTGAAAATGTCCGTGTGGGGTGTTTCCTCGGGTTTCTCCATTTTAATATTCCTGTGTCTAAACTGGTCCCTAGCGACCGTTCGGAGGCCCCTCTTTCACAAGCCCCCCCCGCCCCTTTGCGCCGCAACAGGCGGGCAAGAGCCCTGAACCTCCCCTCATGTCTTATACGTGACATTTTTTCTTTTCATAATAATAATAATAATAATGTATGCTCATAGCATAAAGTTTAGAGATGCAAAGAAAAATGAAATTACACGTATTCCCGCCACTCTGAGAGAACACCACCTAAGGTTTATTAAGCCTTCACTATGAGTTAAACCTAGTTTTAAAACGCGCGATCTCATTCCCTAAAGACTTATTTCGCGGAATTTCTTTGCAGGCTTTTCTCTAACCCAAGCCCCGATTCGCGCTGGTCTTTCGATTTTCTGCTCAGCTCCGGGCCCTAAGTGGCGCACAAGATACAATTCTGCCAGGGGCGGGTAAAAATCTGTTAGTCTCCGTAAAAATTGGTCTGGAAATCTCTCGGTTTGGAATTAAACTCTGCGTCAGCCTAGGGGGGAAATTCCATTTATTGAGGAAACTCCGCCTGGCTCCGGACCCTTCCTCACGAGCACGGGACTTCCCCAGACCCGGCCCTCCGTTGCCCTAACCCACCGCCGAGCTACGCCTACCGGCCACCCCGGCGAAAAATGCCCGGCACCGCGGCCGCCACGCTGGACGCCCTGGCCCCACCTCCTCCGGATCGGCCGGACCAATGGGCGCCGAAATAGGCCTGCGTCACTCGGCGCTGGCCAATCGAGGAGGGCCACGATAGTAGAAAGGCTGGGCGCGACGGAACCGGCCCGCTGGGCGGTGGGGGTGCGCACTCGCGTAGACACGCTCCGGCCATGGTGGTGGTGGCAGCCGCGCAGAGCCCGGCCGCCGGGGCACCCAAAGTTCTGCTTCTGTCCGGCCAGCCCGCCACCACCACCGCCGCCGCCGCCGCCGCCGCCGCCGGAGCCCCGGCAGGCCGGGCTCTGCCGATCATGTTGCCGGGCCAGCGAGGGGCCAGCCCGGAGGCGGCGAGCGGGGGGCCGCCCCAGGCGCGCAAACGACAGCGCCTCACGCACCTGAGCCCCGAGGAGAAGGCGCTGCGGAGGTGGGCGAGGGTCGAGGCGCGGAGCCGGAGGGCGAGGGCCTGGGGTCTGGGACCGAATCCGAAGGCGAGACAGGGACCTGGGGCCGCGCTGACCGTCCGCAGCGCTCAGGCGTTGGTGGCCGGGCCAGTCCGGTGCCAGCGTGGCGCGGGGCGGGGCAGGAAGTCTGGACTAGCAGATCCACCGCGCTGGGTGGAGTCCAGAGCTGCGCAGGCCTTTTTTATTTACTTCTTTTCTATCTCATTAGAGATAACCAGAGCTGGGTATAAGGGTACCTGGGTTCCAGGCCCTCTAGCTGTGACCACAGACCCGTGGTCAGCTTTTCTGAACTTGGGCTGTGACATGAAGCCAATTGGTTAACCTATCTTTTTGGAGACGCACGGAACTGAAATGTCAGCTGTTGAAGGGGGCTGGGAGCGCTGTAAGGCTCACTAGTCAAACTCAGCCTCTGCATCCTTAAAATGGTATCTACTTCATCAGGCTGCTGGGGAGATTGAGAAATGCCCAGTACTTAGTCCTCCGTAAATGTTAGTTCTCTTATGATCATTGTGCTTTTTGTGATTTATGAAGTGCCTCCTGGAGTAGACACGGGCCTAGGCTCTCAGCACCAGGGCGGAAGTCGCATCAGCCTCTCCCTCTTTTGAGTTGGGTTTAGGGAGGGAGGGTTTATGTCCTAGCGCTATTGCAGCCTTTACTAGGTTTAATCAGTCCAGGTTGGATCCTGTTTAGGGGGATTGGAGTCAGGAAGCAACGGGGGAGTAGAAAGGGGAGGAGGAAATATCTTGTGATGCAAGGTGAATAATATTTGTGTCCAGCCTCTGTGCTGTGGCCAGGGATGAGACGGAGGTGGATGACTCAGTATGGGGGAGAATAAAGTAGGTCTTCAAGCTAGATCCACAGAAGGCTGATTTTTTTTTTTTTTTTTTTTGGTTTGGTTTTCTTGAGGGGAGAAGCCTGAAGTGTATTTTACCATTAGTCTACCTTATGCTGTAAATTAAAATGAAAGCACCAGGTGGCCAAGTTTTCAAATAAAGATATAAATAAGGTTTGAGATGACTCAGTGTGGTATGTCTCTTTCTGTTCTCAGGAAACTGAAAAACAGAGTAGCAGCTCAGACTGCCAGAGACCGAAAGAAAGCTCGAATGAGTGAGCTGGAGCAACAAGTGGTAGATTTGGAAGAAGAGGTAAAAATACTTAAGGCCAAACTCGTATCTTTTATCCATTGTATATCTTTCCTTGGTTAATGGTTGCTTCATCTCCTTTAGAATACAATTGGACATATAATTAAAAGTTAAACTTTTAGTTAATCTAAGGGTAGATAGGTAGTTGGTTAAGTGGTGAAGCTTGATGAGAGCAGAAGTGATTGACCCTCTTGGCATTTGGTGCTAGCTCTATCTCAAAGCTGGTGAATTACAACATTTCAATAATGTTTTATCAGTTAGTACTAAAAAATTAGTAAAAGCAGTTAGGAAATCATTGCTTAAACTTGAGACCTTTTCTGGCTTATCCAAAAGTCCACTAACGTTTCCCTTCCCCTTCTAGGGTCTACTTGTTACCTAAACTTAAATTGTTGCCAGTTACACATCTTGAATACATAAGGATTATTTGTGTTGTTCTTTTTTTTTAACATGTTGATTTTACAGTCCACCACTACCACTTTTATTATCACCCGCCAGTTCAAGATAGGATTTTTTTAAACATCATATCTAAATTAAAGCCACAAGTCACTCTTTGCTGAAGTCTCTATTAGTAGTTGGGGGCATTGTGTTATATGTGACCCCATGAGATAGCACTTCCTAAATAACTTTTTTTTGTAATTATAACCTTGCCTTCTAATACCCACTCTGAACAACTTCATAAGCATAGAGTTTTCCAAAAGACCCGGGAGAAGGAAAGGAAACCTATTGTAGTGAAATGCTGTCAGGTGGATTCTTAAGTGAAAGAATTAGATGTCTTAATAGCCTCTTCTGAACTTTCTTCCAGAACCAAAAACTTTTGCTAGAAAATCAGCTTTTACGAGAGAAAACTCATGGCCTCGTAGTTGAGAACCAGGAATTGAGACAGCGCTTGGGGATGGATGCCCTAGTGACTGAAGAGGAGGCAGAGACCAAAGTAAGTCATGTCCTTTATTTGGTGCCATATGTGAGAACTGGTTTTAAGTGACATGACCTCTTTCTTTAATGATACTTATTCATTTTTCAAGAGTGTAGTGAATAGTACTAGGTCCGAATAATTAACATTAGATGACTCTCCAAGAGCAAGTACTAACAAATGCCAGTAGTCGACAAGATATATCTACCATGCCAACATTAAGGAGAACCAGGATAAGAGAGCCAGTCAAACCTGACTTTGAATGCTACTAAAATTATAGTGGTTCTTTGATGAACATGATTGAGAAGGGATTCATTGTGATAGTGACACCTTTCTGATAGAAGAGTGATGTATGGGTTTTAATTTACGAATCATGGCAAATTCAGTGATAACACTTAAGTGGCCTAAGATTGACAGTAGGGCAGTTCTACTCAGAAGATAATGTTCAGGACAAACTTTTAAAAAAATTACTATCCAAAATGATTCTGGGCCTAAATTCACTATAGAACTTTATTACTAGGAACGTTATTCTTATTGAGAATATGAGTAAGATATTATTTAAGAATATCGGTCCTGCCTGAATCTTTGCTTGGGGAAGAAAAATGTTTCATTGTACAGAAAATCACAATGAAGTTAGTCTACCTTCCTTTTCTTATCTGTTCTTGAGGAGGGCTCAAGAAAATGGAAATAACAAAGGTTTAAGGGAAAGATTTCAGCTCTAAAGAATAGTTTTCTAGCTTTCTTGAAAGTCAAGAATCAAAGCTTCCTGGCAAGTGTTTCCCTGGGGACTCTCAGCTGTTGGAGCTGTTCCTTCACTTTGGTCTTTCTTCCCAGGGGAATGGAGCGAGGCCGGTGGCCGGGTCTGCTGAGTCCGCAGCACTCAGACTACGTGCACCTCTGCAGCAGGTGCAGGCCCAGTTGTCACCCCTCCAGAACATCTCCCCATGGATTCTGACGGTGTTGACTCTTCAGACTCTGAGGTAGGGCTTATTCAGGTTTACTAAAGAGGTGTATAACTATTTAATTCCATTTGTTTGATGCCTGACATCCCTAACCAGACAGATGAGGGCAGAGAAGGTAGTTTCGGTTGAGTTGGAGGTGAACATTAACTACCTTCCTATTTCCAGGTGGTTTAGGACATGGAGTGGAGTATAGATAAATGGGTCTGGTGGGTCCTGGAGGTCATCCTATAGCCTAATGATTAATTTACATTATGGAACCTAGCACTAAGGTAGATTCTCAGTGCATTCTAATAGTTGAACTCTAATTTTTCCTTTTACAGTCTGATATCCTGTTGGGCATTTTGTTCAACTTGGACCCAGTTATGTTCTTCAGATGTCCTTCCCCAGAGTCTACCAGCCTGGAGCAGCTCCCAGAAGTCGACCCAGAAGGACCCAGTTCCTTACCCACACCCCCCTCTCCATCCCTGGGGACGTCATCAGCCAAGCTGGAAGCCATTAATGAACTGATTCGTTTTGACCACGTATATACAAAGCCCCTAGTCTTAGAGATACCCTCTGAGACAGAGAGCCAAGCTAATGTGGTAGTGAAAATTGAGGAAGCACCTTCCAGTCCCTCAGAGAAGGATCACCCTGAATTCACTGTCTCAGTGAAGGAAGAACTTGTAGACGATGACTTCATTCCAGAGCTGGGTATCTCAGATCTGCTTTCAACCAGCCACTGCCTGAAGCCATCTTCCTGCCTACTGGATGCTTATAGTGACTGTAGCTATGAGGGTTCCCCTTCTCCCTTGAGTGACATGTCCTCTCTGCTTGGTGTAGACCATTCTTGGGAGGACACTTTTGCCAGTGAACTCTTTCCCCAGCTGATTAGTGTCTAAGGAGTGATCCAATACTGATGCCCTTTTCTTGACTATTAATTACACTGCTGGAGGATATAGCACAGAAGCCTGTGCTTCATTCAAAAAGCCAAAGTAGAGGGTGTATGGTCCTAGAGAATTCCTCTAAAGTATTTGTTCAAACCTCATAGGTCACCCCAAGTATTGTCTTTTGACATTCAGCAGTCCAGGGTACACAGATACATTACTATAATCCAGAATTACAGATTCTGAGGTTGTACCTTTATCTTAAGGGCAGTGGTTTGCCCTAAAGTATTTACGTAAGCATCACTAGAAAAGTGTCTTAGACATGGAATTAACGAATGGCCCTTTATCATTTCTCTTTACCCATCTTGGCATCCCAGGCTTGCCTCCGATCTTAGGTCCTTTAGTTTGCTTCTGCAAGCAGAGAGAACACCTATTTGAGGGGGCTCCTTTTCCCTTATCATGTACAGTTCAAGTAAAGATCAAGAATCTTTTGTAAAATAGAAATTTACTATGTAAATGCTTGATGGAATCTTTCCCTGCTAGTTTAACTTTTGGAAGGTGCTTTCTCCATTTATTTAAAACTACCTGTGCAGTTAAAAAGAAGTACAATGCAGTGTCTTTGTTCTTTGATTCCTTCTTGAACCTCAAGTCTTACTGTTGTTATTCTCTCTTGGTTTTCACTGTTTGCCATGGTAGTGATTTATCCCACTTCAGTGAGCATGCCACTTTTTAAAGTGACTGAAGGCTTTCCCCCCTTAATTACCACCTGCTTCAATTCCTGGCTGCCTGAAGTAATACACTCTGAGCAGTTACTATATTTGAGACAGTTTCTTCAGCCTAACTGACCAATATTACAGCTAGTAAATGGCAGAGCTAGAACACTTAACAACTTTTGCTATTAACATGTTAGAGAAGGACATGCCATTAAATATCAATACTTTTGCTATTATTATAGAGATTAAGCATTTTCTAGACTCAAACTCCCTGGGTTCAACTCTACCACCAGTTCAGCTGGGTAACCCTGGGCATAAATTACCACTTACTTCCTCATCTGTAAAGGGGTATAATAGTATCTCTAAAGGCTGCTAGAGGATTCAAAGAGACGATGCATTATAAGCACTTAGTATATGCCAGGCACCGTCCCAAGCACTCAAAAGTTAACTCTTATCTCCTAATCCACTTTGGAAGGGTTTTAATCTCTTACAGAATTATATACACTCTAGGACATGTTTCACAAAAGAATGAATCTGTTACAACCCCCAAACTACAGACTTGATAAACTCATCATCCAAGGTGCATCTTTTCCTTGGGAATCCACTTACAAGATATTAAAGGAGTCCCCTAATTTATAGAAATTATTTTACCCATGCCAGCATTCTATGCCAGTATTTACTGACTACCTCTGGGGAGGTCAGAGTGAGCGAGCAGACCAAATGAGGTGGGATTCGAAGAATCCCCAGCAGCAAGGCAAAGCAGGCTATGGTTCCAGCCAAGTACAAGGGAATGCCTTTGGTGTGATTGGGGGCGTGTCCACAAGCATACTAGTAGGCAAGAGAGCCTAAGGTCCCTGGTTGCTGAAACCAGAGCCCAATCCTAGTACTTGGCAATGCAAACTTGCTTAATCTCTGAGTTTCTGTTTTGTAAGTGTAAGAACAATCCTTCAGCTGCCCCACAATTAAAAACCTGATCACCAGATGTTCTAGAACTGAAAATTTAAGTGCTGAGAATCTATTTAGGGATTGTGTAGGCAGATGTAATTACAGATACATTTTAGCTTTCAACATTATAGAACAAGCATCTGAAGACTGGGGCTCAAGTAATTTACAATCAATGACATCACGTGAAAGAGACAGCTGTACAACAGGAATAACACAGGACACAACCTGTGTAGATTGAGTTTTCATTTCCTGCACAGATGGGTGAAAATTACTAAACACTCAGGATATCCTATCTTCATACTGAAACACTAAATGGAATGGTTAGAAATAAAAACATCTTTCTCTGCAAAACCAAAGCAAGATTTCTATTAAATGCAGTAGATTGTCCATAACTCAAAGAAGCAGGTGACAGATATCTGTACACCATTTCCCTGGGCCTTGTAACACCAACGTGTGCTTCTCTGCTTTTCTACTATGTGTGCTACTGGAGCAGGCAAAGTAGGGACAGAACTGTAGGCAGAGGTAGTTAACACCGCCTACTCCAAGAATATTTTATGGCATCAGATTCTAATCTTCTAAGATTAAATCTTTACCCTCTGACTTCTAAAGTTAATTAAGGGACAGGAAGACTGGCTTGTTTACCCACTAACCAGTTGCTGAAAGACAACATCCTGTCTTGCTGGAGCTATAGTCTAACACCATATTATAACTGCACGTAGCTCATCTATTAAATGCCACTAGTAGAATATTTGAACCAAACTGATACATACAAAACTATATTCCCTCAAGGAGTTTAAAGTTACACTGCCTGAACCATACTTCATTGTAGATTATTTCAATGAAACCTAAACATGTTAGGTATTGCTGTAAAAAGACCACTGGTCAAGTAGGAACCCTGGACCTGGTGAATTGGATTATTATACTAAATTGTCACTCTCTACTTAGGCTTAGTTTCCAAATCTATAAAAATAGATAACTTCTAGCTGTGATTTCCAAATTTTGGTAAAAAACCCCAATATCCTGAGTTTTCTGTAGCCGTAACTCAAACTCTGCCTGCCCACAAATCAGGGATCCACATTTATCAACTAATGGTTGTAAATATGCACGCAATACTGCCACCCAGTGACCTGTCAACTCAAGAAAGGAATGACCATGTAACTGAACATCAAGAGGAATTTTCCTACTCCCTATTTTTAAAGGTCCCAAACTTGATTTCATTTACTTAAGTGCAGGAATACAATATCTCAAACACTTAAGTCCAAAACACTTAAGAAGTTTTATTGAAAACAAAATACAAAAACACCAAATTCTCATTTTAAAGTAAAACAGCATCTTTCACAACTTTCCAAGTACTCCACCATTCTTATCACTATTAAAAAACAAAACCAAGGTTCCAGATCCAAAATAATTAATGAACCCACTGGTGAACATTTTTCTCATGGTTCTAGCTTCCACTCATTTTTTAAATTTTACATTTGCACCTTTTCAAGAATGAGTAGCAGTTTTTATTTAATATCTGTGAGAACCACACTTAACTTTCTTCATATGAAATAGAAAGAAAACCACACACACCCTAATCAAACTCAGAGAAGATACACATTTGTTCATTAAAGCTCACCTGCTTTAATTTTTTCTCTTCACACATTAGCATAGTAAGCCAATGTTTGATCCATGCTGCAAAAGCTGTACAAAATGAAAAGACCTGTTAATTCCCTAGGGAAACCTTAAGGCAAAAGCAAAAGCCTTACTCTACAAAAGAAAAACAAAGCAGAGGCATGGGGACTGTGGAGACGGCTCAGATGAGTAAGCACCACAAGGATGAAGAAGACGATTTTTGTACAAACATATGCAGGATAAAGTTTAAAAAGGAGCATTGAACGTCCATGTTTCCTGCAGAAATAATGATGTCAGGTAAAATGACTCCTGAAACAAGTTCTGCTTGGATCTTAATTAACAGAATCTTATTAGTTCTCTCCTACATATACCCGTGGTATCAGAGCCTTGTTTCAGAGCTCTTCTTTCCTCCTGTTCACTGTACAGACCTGGATCCAGGCCTGCCCAACAATCCCTATAGAAGACAGTGTTCGTGTGCTTGGGTCCTTCTTTGGAAAGCTGTCACCTCTCCTTCACCTGAACGCTGGGACTAACTCCGAATTCCAGGCAGTCACATCATGTTTTTGAGCTGTAGCAGAACAAACGCATGGAGGTTTCTTTAAGGCTACAAACTTTACAAGTTGGTCCCATTAACAACGACCGAGAGGCAGGAGTTTTTTAAACGGCATGAATCAAACACTTGCACATTTCAACAGAATACAGTTTACATTCATCTCTAAATCTGAGATTAAGAAACTATTAGCTGGCTTCCAACTGGTTTCAATACTGGTTTGAAGTTTGAATAATTTTACTGTGTAGACATTAAATATTTTGTTTAAATATTAAACATTAAATCTTTTCCTGACTATCCAGACAGAAATAGAGAAAGCAGGAACAACAGGCAGGAGAAGAAACAGTCCAGTTAACAGACTTGTGACTTCTATGCCATCTGTAAAAAGGGGAGGGACTTCGGCATGGGTTTCAAAATTGCCTGGGAGCTGCCTCCTAAAGTCACCTCTACTTGGCATAAACCATGTTTTCTACACAAGGTATCTGATTCCAACAAAGGCAAAAGAAACCCAGAAAACAAAACAGAAAGAACTGGGGTGGTCTCCCATTGTCTGATAAAAGAGCTAGTATTACACTCAATAAGTTATAGTGGATATTCTGTAGCACTAAAGGAATTGTCATTTTACTTCGTACTACTGAGTCCTTGCCACACAGAAGAGCTCTTCCTGAGAAATAAAAAACTTCAATCCTGGTTACCCTCAGAGGACGCCTTGAGCCTGGGTAAGGTCCTCAAGATGAAGATTTCCTGCTAGCAGGAAGCTATTCTCTACTAACTTTTAGGCTTACTGCACCATAGTTGAAACAATAGGCAAATTGGCTATTTCAGTAAATCTCAATGTCACTTGCCCATATGTGCTCAGTGAATTATTCAGTCACTATTTTCTAAATCAACATTAAAAAACTCAACTTGCTTATACAGGCACAACTTTTTTTTTTTAACTACATAAGTTATATGCTGGGCTTAGCTGATACAGCACTGCCCCAGGATTACCTGAGGGATGCTTCTCCCAGAGCCAATTTGCACATGGTTTACCTCACAACCTTTTAAACTATCACTCAAAGTTAATTAAGCTGTAAACATTACTGAATAGCTGGGCTTATCCATTATGCAAGGGAAACCAAGGAGCAACAGTAGCACAAGGCAAAAAAGCCTCAAAGGAAAAACCTTTTCTTTGTATTTTTCATTGCATTTTCAGAGGCAAAGAGGGGAGCCACAACACTACTGGCTATTTAATCAATATAGCTACACTGAATTGACAACTAATATACAAGTTTCAGAGCCTCTGTTAATTTCCCCAGCATAGGCTTAAGCTACCACCTCCTTACTCCTTCTCCCCAATCATATATAGTCACCACTGTAAACAGAGCTCATATCTACAGATGAAGTTGTGGCTCAACTGTCAAAGTACACGTAGTAGGAGAGCATCCTACTTTAATGCATCTTTTTCAACTCAAGTATCTGAATGATATAGACAATGTGACAGATGACTTAAAAGTCATGCTTACACATATAGCTTCTATACTTGACTTAGCAGAATGTACTTATTCCTTTAATAAGACCCCTAGAAAACTGCTTTTCTCTTGAGACAAGTTTCCTTGGCAAAAGTTGAATTCAAGAAATGGCTACCCAAAATGAGAGTCCCACCCCAAATCACAGGTGGAGATATTACACCCGTTTCAAAACTTTCAAGTCCCTATACTGTACAAGCAGGCTCATGACTGAACACATAAGCCTTCTAAAATTTGACTTTAGTGTAGAAACTGGTGTCTAGAGTTCCATCTCTTCTTCTGTGCAAGCAGCTGTCTCCAAACTAGTGTAAACAGGCAACCCTGTTTGCCGAGGTTCCAAGAACAGTTCAGTTCTTTGAGGGAAGGCAGTGCCAGCAGCTGCATGCTTAGTTTGGCTCTCTCCTGTGTAGTTCTTAGCATTAGATGACGGCTTTGGCTTATCAGAAAGGAGTTCAGGGAGAGGTTTCCAGAGCACAAGCTCCATGGAAGGACGGCTCCTAAGACATAAAATACAGATTTTTATCAATAATTTTATAACATGAAAATAAAAGACATACATTGAAAAACTAATGTTTGCTACCTAACATCTAAAAACTGATGGGATTAAATAGGAGATTTATGACAATCCAAATTGATCTTTACAAAGGCCACTCAAGTACATTAAATTTTACAGTTCTGCATGCATTTTTAAGCAAACCAACTGGCTGTACTGATGCTGTGATTAGAATATAAACATTCAACATGAAGAACAGAGGCCCTTGATTTAATTTATTATAGTTTTTTCTTAAATTGTGGTTAATATTAGCAGATGTGAGCTACTATCTTGTACTAAACCATTATAAATGAAAAAGAAACACTGGCCAAACACACTAAAAATATCTCAGTATGCCTTTTGCTTAGTACAGCTATGAAACATAATGCTTTTTGCAGTAAGCCACTGTCTGTGCTTACCCCCACCCCCTCGCCGCCCTCTCCATCTAGTGATGGTTTGATGGTTTCTGGGACCCAAGGGCAAGTAAGGAAAAATAAAACACAAACAATGAAGAACACCCACACCCACACACACAAGGCTAGCTTCTGGAAAACTACCAAGAGCAGAAAGTGCTATGTTTTAGGCTGGAGGGCAATGTGACCTGCTTACTCTTGGCTAAACTATTTACCTATCCTAAGGGCTGGGTAGTCAGAATTATAAGCTCAAGCTAGGAGGCTAATACAAAACCCTTGTGAGCTAACATCGAGCAGCAGTGGAACCCACTGTGTCTAAAGACAATACTGCCTCATCTACCTGGCGTCAGTGGGACTGGTATCCTAGGAGAATTTTTCAGGTGTCTGACACTTACCCTCACTGAGTACCAAGTCTATCTGAAGTCTTTTCTAGGCAACACCTAAATGGCACTTTATAACTTGCCTACTACAGTTGGCCCTCCATATCTGTGGGTTTTTGATTCAGACCATTTTATTTTTTTAATTAATTAATTAATCTATTTACTTATTTTTGGCTGTGTTGGGTCTTCATTGCTGTGTGCAGGTTTTCTCTAGCTGTGGCGAGTGGGGGCTACTCTTCGTTGCAGTGCGTGGGCTCCCCATTGCAGTGGCTTCTCTTGTTGTAGAGCACAGGCTCTAGGCACGCAGGCCTCAGCAGCTACGGCATGCGGGCTCAGTAGTTGTGGCTCACGGGCTCTAGCGCGCAGGCTCAGTAGTTGTGGCACAAGGGCTTAGTTGCTCCGCGGCATGTGGGATCTTCCCAGACCAGAGCTCGAACCCGTGTCCCGTGCATCAGCAGGCGGATTCCTAACCACTGCGCCTCCAGGGAAGCCCCCAGACCATTTCATATAAGGGAACTGAGCATCCTTGGATTTTAGTATCCACAGGGAGTCCTGGAACCAATCCCCCCATGGATATTAAGAGACAGCTGTACTTTACAGAGGCAGTAATGACCACTTGAGATCATCTAAGCTCAAGGACTACAAGAATTACAGGGCTATCATTAGTTCTTATGTAAATGGGCTCCAGGCTGCTTTGCTTTTCAGGTTCTTATGTTTGTTTTCCACTTGCCTCTCCTGTTCTCACACTGTACTGTCACTATTCACTACTATGAGTTTGTCTGTTCTGCTGTTTGTGTGTTTCTACTCTGATGATCGAGGAAACCAGATAACTGAGCTGATCACACTGGGTCTAAACTAAGTGCAAAATGGCTCTTAGAGCTAAAGGCCTGAGGGGCTACATACTATGAGGTAAGAATATGAGCTGTGGATTGTGGCCTTTGTGATAACTTTTTTGACTGCTGGGAGACTTTTGTTTCCTAGGTCCTAATAGTGGTCCTAGATAACTGAGAGAGCCAGGTAAAAGGTACTTTTGAAATGTGGTTCCTACATCCTATCATAGGAATTTGAGAGAATGGGTTCTTTTTTTCTTAACTTCTTTATTGGAGTTAAATTGCTCTACAATGGTGTGTTAGTTTCTGCTGAATAACAAAGTGAATCAGCTATACATATACATATGACAATGGGTTCTTTCTTGCCAATCCTCCCATTTCCAAGTATTAGACTATTAGCGCATTTTAGGACTTCAAAACAACCCAGGGGTGAGTACAAAAGGCAGCCAACTCCTGCTTGCATAGCATTTTGCTCACCCCAATGAACTAATAAGAAAAGGTCTCCAACCTGGGCTAAATACAAAATGTACTGTGCTTTCACTTGGTTGGCGATCATGAAGTATCTAGAGACTGGGTTTTCCCTCCAAGATCATAATTGAATGGAAACCAGAAATCAAAACTTACATGGACTCAATCATTTTCTTTGTAAAGACTTCATCAAATTCCCTCTTCAAACCTGTTTTCATGGTATCAGAAAGGACAAGGCTGGGGAGATGGTTAATATTTCTATCAGCTTCAACTTCTTCATCTTCGTCAATTATTCTAAATAAAGACAGAAGCGAAGGAAGATAGAAAAATTATTTAGTTAAGCTATTATATATTCTATTAATTGGACAAAATTTAAAAAATAAAAAAAGGATAAACGCAACAGGTGCTGCAGCAAAATATCAAGTAAAATATGAGACTATACCTGAGAGAAAGAAGTATACACAAAAGAGTTGTTCAACATTTAACCAAAATGTTTTACATTAGAGGCAATCAAATTTGAAGAATGTGTCCCTAAAAACCCTCATACCAAAAATATTCAGAGATAGTAAGTGAAAATATTTAGTACAGTTCTATGAGAAGAGCTTACTTTAACATTTAAAGTGTATACTTTGAGCTTCCTGATTTTTATAGTCTGATACGTTGAGGATCAAGGAATCACCAAATGATGAATTACACTAACTTGAAAGAGTAGAGATGTTACATAGGAACAATAATAAGCAGCTAGATATATGCTGCCCATTTACCTGTCCTCAATTTCCTGAAGCCTCCTTCGGGCAACTTCACACTGTGGTTCTCCCGTTGTCTGATCCATCTCTTCACAAATAACATCTAACATGCCAGGTGCAGAAAGGCCACTAATGCACGGATTTACTCCATGACCCTCTATATCCTGATGTGCACAAAGAATCCAGTCATTAGGACCAGCACAGAGCCCTGCTTCAGTTAGCCTTTTCTTTCTTACTGGACAACTGAAAAAAAAAAAAAATCAATGAAAATCCTGGCTAATATAAATGAAATGGGTATCATCCCCATCTCTAGTCAAATTCTTCTACAAAAAAACTCTAATTTTTGACAGTGTGTGATTACAAGAATGGAAAATCACACATTTTCTTTTCTGTCATTCTCACAGCCTCCCTGAGATGTTTCCCTTACTGACATTTGTCAAATTAGGTTGCAACTGCAAGATTTTTGCCTTTCCAGATTAGAAGTGTTCGATGTGGGAATTTAAAGTCGTTCTTACTTATTCAGCTCTGGAAAGGTCAAGTGGGAGGTAAAGAATACAAAAATCACTAAGTAGCAATTCAGTACCAGCCATATTTTTTCATACCGCTGCTGCTCCATTACACTGGGCATATGAGGAGGTAATCTGCAGGCATCCTATATTCCCTTAGGGCAAAAATATATGCTTCATCAGGTCTGCAGCAAGTACTACAGGTGCAAATGGTATTGCTGATTTTTTGGTTCTCTCCAAAAATGGCAGAGGCTGTCATTTGCTCTATGGGTCCCTGACTAATAACGGGATGCACTTTTCTCCTGCCTTGCAACATAAACTATCTTCACTTCCTAGAAATTTTGTATTTCCTTGAGACCTTAGAGTTCATCAAATCCAATTGCTTTGTTTTGCACATGTGGAAACTAGGACCTAGAAAACTAAAGTGCCCCCTCCAAAGTGTCACGTAAGGTGAGTTGTATTGATACTTTGGGTACCAGACCCCAGAGACAGACCCTGAATCCTACCTCTATGCCATTTTCACTAAAACCTCCTGCCTTGTTAGGGAAATTCAACTGTTCAAGCTCTTACCACGAACTAGTATCTGCAAGCACTATGACATGCCTGGTGTTTAGCTGAGAGCTGTCCTGAAGCAAGTTAAAAAGACAACCAGCCCTGCTCTATTTGAGTATTTAGACCAAAAGTACATTATTGCCTGGGCATCACCAAGCACAATCTCAAGACCAGAACACAGCTCTACAACCAAAAAATTCATTAATGGCTACCAGAGCTTCTGATTCTAAACTAAGAGTCAAAGGAAGAAGCATGTATTTTATAGAGAGAAATTTCTATTTCATGTCAAGACTATGAAAATCAACATTCAAGTCTCTGGCAATATAAAATCTGACAAGTAATAATGCTCTCTTGAACCTAGATTTTTGACTGGAATCAACTATTAAATGAGATGGTTTATAAATATTTTTAATTCATAAGAAAGTATTAAGAATGTCTATCCATAAATCAAACATTTCTGTAATATTTGGATAAAGTATGTGACGTTTTTGAAAGCAGAAGAAAAAGTTATAGACATAAGAAGTCATGTTGGACTTCCCTGGTGGCTCAGTGCTTAAGAATCCACCTACCAATGCAGGGGACATGGGTTTGAGCCCGGTCTGAGAAGATCCCACATGCCGCAGAGCAACTAAGCCCGTGCGCCGCAACTACTGAGCCTGTGCTCTAGAGCCCATGAGCCGCAACTCCTGAGCCCGCGTGCCGCAACTACTAAGCCCGCACGCCTAGAGCCTGTGCTCCGCAATGAGAAGCCACTGCACCGCAACAAAGAGTAGCCCCCACTCGCTGCAACCAGAGAAAGCCCACGTGCAGCAATGAAGACTCAACACAGCCAAAAAAAAAAAAAAAAGTCATCTAAGAAAAAGCAGAATAAATCGAGAAGGAACAGGTAATTTCCTAGCATATCTAACAATTCAACTATTAAATACAGCTGAGGGACTTCCCTGCTGGTCCAGTGGGTAAGACTCCATGCTCCCAATGCAGGGAGCCTGGGTTCCATCCCTGGTGGGGTAACTAGATCCTGCATGCATGCAGCAACTAAGAGTTCAAATGCCGCAACTACAAAATCCTGTATGCCGCAACGAAGACCTGGAGTAGCCTAAATAAATAAATAAATTTTTTTTTTTTTAAAAAAAGATCTTTAAATGCAACTGAGTATCAGAGCTGGGTTCTGATCTCTGACCTCCAACATAATTTGGGCTAAATTATTTCATGCCTCTAGGTCCACTTTGCAAATAATTAGAGATCAATGATGATTAAGTCCCAAAGAAAATGGGATATAAAAGACTCTAAAGTTCTGATAAGAGCTATGGAAGTGGCAGGCGGGCAGCACACTTCTGGGTATTTGACATCCAATTGTCCAGTACCAGGGCCTCAATCTCTCCATGTGTATATTAAAGATGGTTATTTAACTTTTAAAGCCAATTGTTTGTACACTTCAAACTTTTTATTTATGACACTGGAATCCTTTATTCAATAATCTCCTATAGGGAACCCCAAAAGATAAAAGCAAAGAGGTCCCGGTGTATCCACAGCAATCCCAAGGCTATAAAGAACATAAATATTGTCTGGTCCAGAGTTTTTTAATCTTATTATTTATTTATTTAAAAAAAATTTTGGCCATACGCCGCAGCATTCGGGATTTTTAGTTCCCCAACCAGGGATCAAACCCATGCCCCGTGCAATGGAAGCGCAGAGGCTTAACCACTGGACTGCCAGGGATGTCCCTGAAGTTTTTTAAAACTGAGACAACTTTCAAATCTACTGTCTCATTTGTCTATGTATCAGCCAGGTGAGAAAAGTCAAAGTTTCTGCTGGCAAAAAAAGAAAAAAAAAAAAGATCATACACAAAGTTGAAAGAAAAACAACAAATCTGGGGAAAACAAAACATATATAATAAACTGGCTTCCTTAATAAAATTTTTTATAGATTAACAAGAAAAAGACCAATAAGCCAATAAAAAATTTGCAGAAACATGAACAATTCACACAAAATGAAACACAGATGGCTTAAAAGATGTTCAACATCCCCTATAATTTACAAAATACAAATTAAAACAGTGATCTAATTTCTTTAATTATAAAATGTCTACACTTATAAAAGTACATACAATTTAATAATTATGAAACAAAAATCCATGAAAATAATATTCAAGATATAGACTGCTGTTAGAATCCCAAAATGGTACTCTACTCCCTCCTCCCTGTAGGTAAATACTGTCTTTTATGGTAATCACTTCATTTTAAAAAAAATACATTATCAAGTATGTAGATATGCAATCTTCAAGTTTTTAGTTTTGCCTGGTTTTGAACCTTATATATAAGGAATTATACTGTATACATATACATTCTTTTTTTTTTTATAAATTTTATTTTATTTTATTTGTTTATTATTTTTGGCTGCATTGGGTCTTCGTTGCTGTATGCAGGCTTTCTCTAGTTGCGGTGAGCGGGGGCTATTCTTCGTTGGGGTGCGTGGCCTTCTCATTGCGGTGGCTTCTCTTGTTGTGGAGCACGGGCTCTAGGCGCAGGCTTCAGCAGTTGTGGCTCACAGGCTCTAGAGTGCAGGCTCAGCAGTTGTGGCACACGGGCTTAGTTGCTCTGTGGCATGTGGGATCTTCCCGGACCAGGGCTTGAACCTGTGTTCCCTGCTTTGGCAGGCGGATTCTTAACCACTGCGCCACCAGGAAGTCCCTACATATACATTCTTGTGATGTTTCTTTTGCTCATACTATAAGACACATCTAGGTTGATAGATGTGGGTTTTTTGTTTTTCTTTTTGCTGAATTGAACTCAGCAAAAAATTTACTTTATCCATTGTACTGTTCAGGGACATTCCAATTTTGAGCTATCATGAACAAGGATGCTATGGACTTTCTTGTACATGTCTCCTGATGAGCACATGTACATACTCAAGAGGAGAACTGCTGGGTAAATGGGTATGTGCACCTTCAACTCATGCGATAATGCAAAACTGTTTCCCAAAGTGTTGTAGCAATTTACATACTCATCCATAGTGTTTGAGAGTTCCTGGTGCTACAGAACCCTCCAGTATCTGGTGGTGAAATATCTTATTGTGCCTTTAATATGCATTTTTCTAAAGACGGATGAGGTCAAACATCTTTTCACTTAGTTGGTCATTTGGATATCCCCTTTGGGGAAATCATTTACTCATTTTTTTTTTTTGACTGTCTGCCTATGAGATGCAATTTTTTACCTATCAGTTAAGTGGTGATCAAAAAGTTTGAAAATACAGTTCTGATGAGAAGATGGAGAAACAGGCATTCCCACTGTAAAAGGAGTATAAATTGGCAACTTTTTTCAAAATTCAAAATGCATATACTTTAAGATCCAGCAATTTCCCATCTAGGAATCCATTTACCTACTTGCAAATATATACAAAGAACTTAAAAAGAATGGTGGTCCAATTTCACTGCAGCACTATTTACAATAGCCAGGACATGGAAGCAACCTAATTGTCCATTGACAGATGAATGGATAAAGATGTGGCACATATATACAATGGAATATTACTCAGCCATAGAAAGGAACGAAATTGAGTTACTTGTAGTGAGGTGGATGGACCTAGAGTCTTTCATACAGAGTGAATTAAGTCAGAAAACGAAAAACAAATACTGTATGCTAACACATATATATGGAATCTTAAAAAAAAAAAAAAAAAAGGTTCTGAAGAACCTAGGGACAGGACAGGAATAAAGACGCAGACGTAGAGAATGGACTTGAGGACGTGGAGAGGGGGAAGGGTAAGCTGGGACGAAGTGAGAGAGTAGCACTGACATATATACACTACCAAATGTAAAATAAATAGCTAGTGCGAAGCAGCTGCATCGCACAGGGAGATCAGCTCCATGCTTTGTGACCACGTAGAGGGGTGGGATAGGGAGGGTGCGATAAGGAGGGTGGGAGGGAGACCCAAGAGGGAGGGGATATGGGGATGTATGTATACCTACAGCTGATTCACTTTGTTATACAGCAGAAACTAACACACCATTGTAAAGCAATTAGACTCCAATAAAGATGTTAAAAAAAAAAAAGAATGGTGGTCATGGTAGATTTGTTAGTAATAACAAAGATTAGAATTAACTTAGAAATCCATCACTAGGAGACTGGTTAATTATCTGTACCTAGCCTTACAATAGAATTCCACTCACCTGTTGAAAAAGAAATTAGGTAGAACTCTATGTGCCCATATGCAACAAGCTACAGGAGAGTAAAATGAAAAGATCCGATGTGCTGCAGTGTGAACAGTATCTTACTTACAATGTAAAAAAACAGAAATATATAGTTATAAACTTGTAAATTTTTACATTATCTTCCTTAGGAGACATAGGAAACAGGCAACAAGGGTAACCTCTGGGGAGAACTGGGAGCAAGGAGTGTAAGACTTTTCAATATGTAGCCTTCTGCAAACTCTTTTATTTTGTGCATATAACAATATTCACATGGCTCAAAGTTCAAACATTACAATCGCTTATGTATTTTTTTTTAATATCTTTATTGGAGTATAATTGTTTTACAATGTTGTGTTAGTTTCTGCTGTATAACAAAGTGAATCAGCTATACATATACATATATCCCCATATCCCCTCTCACCTTCCCTATTCCATCCTTCTAGGTGGTCACAAAGCACTGAGCTGATCTCCCTGTGCTATGCGGCTGCTTCCCACTAGCTATCTATTTTACATTTGGTAGTGTATATAAGTCCATGCCACTCTCTCACTTCGTCCCAGCTTACCCTTCCCCCTCCCCGTGTCCTCAAGTCCATTCTCTACGTCTGGGTCTTTATTCCTGTCCTGCCCCTAGGTTCTTCAGAACCATTTTTTTTTTTTTAGATTCCACATATATGTGTTAGCATGCGGTATTTGTTTTTCTCTTTCTGACTTACTTCACTCTGTATGACAGACTCTAGGTCCATCCAACCTCACTACAAATAACTCAATTTCGTTTCTTTTGATGGCTGAGTAATACTCCATTGTATATGTGCCACATCTTCTTTATCCATTCATCTGTCGATGGACACTTAGGTTGCTTCCATGTCCTGGCTATACAGTTGTTTACAGAGTGACAAGTTTCCCTCTGACCTGCCCAGCTCCGTTCTCTAAAACGTAACCCATGTTATCAGTTCCTTGGACCTCCTTTCAGACACCTGATGTTTCACCCTTTCACTTAAAAACAAATAGCTATGGATATAAAATAGGTTAAATTAAGTGACCATTAAGTGAATAAAAGGCACCTGAAACTTACTCATCCTCCTCCTCCTCTCGCTTGTGTTTCTTTCTATGGTGAACTGAAACACTGTTGAAACAAACCAGAAAATCAGTCAGTTGAGAAATTTATGGAGCGGGTGCGTTCAGCATCCACTTTCTGGCTCCGATAATCTTGCCCACCCCATTCCCACCAGCTGTCCCCTTCCTTGCCGAGTGGGATGGATATACAGGTCACAAGTTCAGTCAGGTATAGAGACCGAAATCTAAACTTCTCATTTGGTCAAGACCGGGGGAGATAAATTGAGGGGGACCGCCGTAGGGAAAACGTATCGGGGCAGGCACCGGGCTAAGCACTTTATTTTATGATCCCACTAGGAGGACCCACTTCTGTCCCAAGTTGCGGATGAGAAAACTCAGTGTCCGAGAGGCGCTGAAAGTTAGCAGCAGCGGCGGCTCCGCCGCGGTCTGGAGGGAGCGAGGCGAGTGCGCGCCCAGGGCAGCTCCAGGCCCGGCTCGACCCGGCTCGACCCGGCTCGACCCGGCTCCCTTCCTCGCAGGCCCTGGGCGAGCTCGGACCGTCTCCTCACTTCCCGGGACGCAGGGGGGCCAGAGTCCGAACCGGACCCCCGCGCTATGCTACCTCAGGCGACTTACGGTAACCGACTGTGGGGCTCAGTATCCTCATCAGCAACCTGGGGCTGAGAAGTCCCCGCCGAGGTCGCGGGGAGGGTCAACTAGCCCGCGCCTGCCCGCCCGCCGCCCGCCGAGATCCTCACCGTCCGCGCGCCGCGCTCCCGCCCGGGCTGCTCGGGGCGGCGCGGGGTTCCCACCGCGGGGCCAGCTCGGTGCCGTCCGCCCCCGGCGGGAAGGCCCGGCCGGGGAAAGCCGGTGGCGGCTGTAGGAAATCCGAGCCGCCTCTCAGCGGGAGGCCGCTAAAGGGCCGGCCGAGCGCGGCCATGGCCGGGGAGATGAGGAGGCTGCGCCCGCGGCCCCGGCCGCCCGCGGCCCCAGACCCGGCCGCGGCTGCCACAGCGACTGCCAAGAGGCGCCCGCTTCTGCGCCCGCTCCCGACCCCACGTCACGCCTTCTAGAACCCTCCACCCCAAGCCGCCCGGGGCACGCCGGGATTTGTTGTGTGTGGAGAACTGCTGACGCGAGGGTTGCCGGGAGTTGAAGTCCGTGCGGACTACAAACAAGATGGCTGCCCGGCCGAGTCTCGGGGGCTGGAGGATGGCCCTGGCCAACCTAGAATATGATCTAGGTTCGAATCCTCACTCAGCAAGTTATGGAACCTCCGTACCTCAGTTTTCTCAGTAGTAAAACCTGAAAACAGTAGTACCTATGTTCATAAGACCGATGGGAGAATTAAATGGATTAAAACATCTAGAGCCCTTAGGACACTTCTTGGCACATAGTACACGTTAAAAATCAGCTACTAATTCCTTCTGTGTTTTAATGTAAATGAAGTTGATGATGCCTTAGAGGGAACAGCATGGAGGATCAAGGAAAACCTCAGAGCTCTTGTGAGAGGGACTGGCAAGACTTCCAGGCTCTATCTGGGGCATCCAGAGACAAAGTCTTGCTAAAGGGCTAGCAGAATTTGCCACCACAACCACTGATTACGATCATTTTTCCCATCTCAGGAAATGGCACCATCATCTAGTCTGAGTTGCTTATTATACCAAAGTCAATGCCCTTCAGCCAAAGACCACCAAGAACACACCTGTAATTGACCAAAGATGGATTTATTGACTTACCGCAGTCAGGGAGTGTCTCAGTAAGAGGGTGTTAGAAAAGGCTTCCTATAGGATTTCAGTGTGTCATAGTGGGATTTGGGGGCAGGTCAAAGAAGCAGGGCTTTGCTCTGGACTTAATACTGTCAGGAAGCAGAGATAATTCTATAGTTATCTTAGCTAATCTTTTCTAGAAGGTGGGGGGAATGAAGGGAGCCTAAACCTACAGTTGGTAAAGAAGCAACAGTCCTTGCATTAGCCAGGATGGGAGATGTTTGGTCATTTTTGTGCTTTGGACAATGTTTAGGATTGGATTACAGACAGGATTACAAAGGGGTCTTGCTTTTATCTTGATCCATAGAAGTCACATCTCAGTTCCTGTTTGATGTTGATATTCTGTGAAATTGTTTAACAAGAAACACCAGGGTCCACCTGATAGTACCAGGCCAGTTTCAGCTGTCAGAAGATGCTTTTCTCTTTCTAACCAAAACCCTAAGCATCATCATTGATGCCTCTTTTTTGTTCACCGTCCCCCCCCCATATTTAATCAGTTAGCAAGTCCTATGGGCTCATGAAAGGCCTCCAGATTTCTCTTCATTTTTCCCCATCTCCATTGCCTTCATGATAGTATGGGAAAAAGTAAATGGACCCCTTTGTCTAATGTAATATGATTGATTCAGTTTAAGTTTTCTTAGTGACATTTACAATGCAGTTTTGCCTCCTTAAGGTAACACCCTACTTACCTCAACTGGATATAAAAGATATTCTCCTGGCTCACTTCTACAAATGGCCAACTCATTCCTCACCTGAAAAAAAAAATCATTCCAGATGATGTTATATACACATATACATACAAATATACATTTATAAAAGGGAGTCCTACTCTATATATTATTCTGAAACTTCTTTTCCACCTAATTATATTTCTTGAATGTCTATCCAAATTCATTCTTTTATGCTTTAATTCACAATTCTATACTAAGTTGCATGCCCCTTATCAAGCAATGTATTAGAATTTATAATTTATTAGGTACTTCCTATTTGCAGGTGCTCTTTACCCAGATAAAGTCAAGTATTCCTCATAATAATGCTAAATTGGATGCTTTTATGCCCCCATTTTACAGATAAGGAAATTGAGGCAGGTTATGGTTCCCAATTCCCTCAGCTGTAAGTGATGGAGCCAGTGTTCAGCCCCAGGTCTGAGACCCTAGATCCTGCCTTAAACTTCTAGGCTTTGCTCCATCTCATTGAATTCCCTGGAAAAAGTGCTTTGGGGGAATCAGTGAAAGCCTCAGTATAATGTGTCTGAGAGAGACTACATGGAGCTTTGGACCCCTGGAAGAAAAAAACAGGATCATTGTGCACTGTCTCCCACACTAGCTTGGGGAGAGTGGCTACGGAACTTAACAGTGGCCACTGAGAACATCTCTTCTTTTCAGTGACAATCCAGGCCTGCCTCCTAGAGGTGACTTCTGGCTCACCTCTCATAGGATTGGTGGGTCAGAGGCGTACAGACACTTAGACGATCCCTTCTTGACTCCTTTTTCCTGGTGGCTAATCTTATTTATCTTTTTGTTAAAAAAAAAATGTTTTCTGGTCTTAAAACTAACACAGGTTCTTAGTAAAAAATTAGTTGAAGTGGTGATAAAAGGCTAGAGAAGCAAATAAAAATTGCCTTAATACCATCCCATTAGAAGCATGATTGTTATGAATATCCTTCCAGTCTTTTTTCTTATTTGTGTGTATGTGCACACTCACGTACCTGTGTGCTAGCGTCCAATACACACATAAGAGCTCTGCATTATCGCAACTAGACCACAGATACTCATATGACTCTATATAAAGACAGCAAAACCAAACTCAGAGAGGGTGAGTAATTTGTCTACATAATTAATAGTCGTTAGTTACTAGAGCTTAGCAAGAAACAACCTCATCAGGATGTTCATACAAAAATATTAGGCTTCATCCCCTCTGGAAGAAACGACACCAAGCCAAAATGTTGATGGCAATACCAGAACTTACACTTTCTGGATGTAAGTTTTTATTCTTTTCCAATGAATATGTACTATTTATTAGGCCATAAAGGATAAATGTTTTTGAAATAAACAATTGATGAGGTACAATGGACTGAATGTTTGTGTCCCCCCCAAATTCATGTGTTGAAATCCTGACCCCCAATGTGATAGTATTAGGATAGTATTAGGCCTCTGAGAGGTGATTAGGTCATGAAGGTGGAGCCCTCACAAATGCCCTTATAAAGAGACCCTAGGAAGCTCCCCTGCCCCCTCTACCATGTGAGGACGCAGCAGAAAGATGGCCATCTATGAACTAGGAATGTGTTGTCACCAGACACTGAATCTGCTGGCGCCTCCATCTCAGACCTCCCGGCCTCCAGAACTGTGAGCATAAATTTCTGTTGTTTATACAACACCCAGTCTATGATATTTGTTATATCAGCCCGGATGGACTAGGACATGATGTTAAAAACAAGAGGCTGAAAGAAGCAGACGACACCAGCAGCATGCATTTATTGAACACTTACTATGTACCAGGCACTGTGCTGAGGGCACTATTTCATGTCAGCTCCACAACAACTCTGTACTACGGTGTTAATATCACCACTTTGCAGAATTAGAGGCTAAGATTCAGTGAGGTGAAGGACCAATCTCAAGGTCTCACAGTTAGTAATGATGGTTCTAGAAAGATCTGACTGATTCCAAAACCAGGAATATCATTACCGCTTTCCACAAGCAAATAGAAACTTTTTTTTTCCTGCTGAGGATCCTCAAATGCATATTTGAGGGAAGATCCTTGCATTAGTCAGGGTTCTGCAGAGAAACAGAAACTACATGATATACAGGGATATATCCTGGGATATATATATGAGACCTATTACAGGAATTGACTTACTTGGTTATGGAAGCCAGGAAGTCCCATCATCTGCCATCTGCAACTAGAAAACCAGAAAGCCAGTGATGTAATTCAGCCTGAGTCTGAAGGCTTGCCAATCAGGGGGTTGATGGTGTAAGTCTCTGAGTGCGAAAGCCTGAGTACCAGGAGGACCGACGTCCAAGGGCAGAAGATGGATGTCTCAGCTCAAGCAGAAAGAGAGAGCCAATTTGCCCTTCCTCCTCCTCTTTCTTCTATTAGAGCCCCCAGTGGATTGGCGGGTGGCCAACCACATCGAAGGGCCATCTGCAATAGTTAGTTCCCCAATTCAAATTCTAATCTCTTCCAGAAACATCCTCAGAAACACACCCAAAAATGATGTTTTACCAGCTATTGGGGCATCCCTTAGGCTAATCAAGTTGATACATAAAATTAACCATCACAATCCCTAAGGAATTAATGCTCCTGCTTTAAAAAGGAGAACGACCTTGGCTGTCAAGGACAGAGTGAAACCTGTACGTTCAGGGGTTGCCAATGACATTCCAGAGGAGCCCCTTCTCAAAAGCAGCATTTGTTCTCAGATCATAAAAGAATTGGTGTATTATGGCTACAGGCATGGAAAAAAATGTGTGCGTATGAGGATAAAAAAGGATGCAATATGTAAATAGGAAATACTGTGTTAGGGCACGGGAATTTTTTATGATTATTTTAAAGCAAATCCCAAAATTGTATTTTATCTGTAAATGCTTTAACATTTATCTCTAACAAATATTTAAAACAAAACAAAACATAACCACAATGCTTTTATCACACCTAAACAGAATTAATAATAATTCTTTAAAATCATCTCATCCGTATTCACATTTTTCCAAGTGTCCCCACATGTCTTTTTTCCATTGGTTTGATGGCATCACAATTCAACCTCGCATTAGGTTTGCCTGTCTCTTTTTTTTTCTTAATTCTTTTTTTCATTTCTAATATCCTACTGGTCTTTTAAAAAATTTATTTATTTATTTATTTAATTTTTTGGGCTACGTTGGGTCTTCGTCACTGCGTGTGGGCTTTCTCTAGTTGTGGCAAGCGGGGGCTACTCTTCGTTGCGGTGCGCAGGCTTCTTATTGCGGAGGCTTCTCGTTGCAGAGCATGGGCTCTAGGCGTGCGGGTTTCAGTAGTTATGGCGCATGGGCTCAGTAGTTGTGGCTCGCAGGCTCTAGAGCACAGCCTCAGTAGTTGTGGCACACAGGCTTAGTTGCTCCGCGGCATGTGGTATCTTCCCAGACCAGGGCTTGAACCCGTGTCCCCTGCACTGGCAGGCGGATCCTTAACCACTGCGCCACCAGGGAAGCCCTTGCCTGTCTCTTGAGTCTCCGTTAGTCTAGACCTCCCGTCTGCTTTTTCCCTTGTTCATCATTTGTTGACTAATGGGTCATCTGGTCACTGGCATTGTCCTGGTGAGCACTGATGGTGGTGATGAGGTATCTTCACATGGCTTCTTGGGTCGACATCAACAAGGGAGCCTGGAGCAGAAGAGGAAGGAAATGGCAGATACTCCCACCTGCCGGGTAAGCACAGTCCCAGTGGTGGGCAGCTTCCTCGTGCAGGCAATTAGGATTTTGCAGAAGAACTGGGATATCGGTATCGCCATGACTCCAGAGGCTCTGTTTTTCTCTTCCGTACTGGAGCCTCCTAGCTGGTCTCCCTGCTCCACTCTTGCCCTCCAGCCCGTGAACCACAGAGATATTTGTCCACCATGCAATCCTGATGTGCTCCTCCCCTGCACTAAACCCTTCTATGACTCCCTATTACTCTTAATGGGGTCCAACCTCCTTACCAGACTCCACATTCCTTCAGGTTCCCTCCCCTTCCCACCTCCCGAGCTTTATCTCTATCCCCACCTGATGTCTGCATCCAGCAGTTTGGATTTTCTTCAGTTTTCTATTGACTTCCTCTTGCTTCTTCTCTCTCACCTCCAAACTTTTGCATACATTTTTCCTTCTCCCTGGTAACAACTTCCTTCTTTTGCACCCAAACTGACCTATCCAGGATATCAGATGTTTGTGATGCTTTTGGAGGCATAAGAGGGGAGGTACTATAGATTGCAGGCAATGACAAGTGGGCCTACTTGAAGCTCTTGGAGTACTCTGGAGAATGATTCTGCCAGGGGTAGGCTTGAAAGTAGGAAATGAAGGATTTTCACACGGTTCTTTGGGGTTAGCATCAATGAGAATGCCCAGGACCTTAGTTGGTTTCCTTGGTGCCCATGACTCAGGCAGAATAAATGGGCAATAGGTCTGGGCAATGAAGCAACAGCCTTGTTTCCACATTGTCCTGAGGAACAATGGAGGAGCTCCCATGCTCATTCTTAGCTATTCATTATGTGTTGTTCTCACAGCTCTGATATGTATTTAAAAAAATAAAACTGAATTTATTTATAAAGTTTTATCTAGAGATATTTTCCCATGCATTACACTGTGATGTGACCTTCAATTTTCTTTCTATTATTTCTCCACAGACTGTGTGATGGAATGTTTGTGTTGGCATTGGTCCACCCCAGGGTGGGTATGCTCCTCCCTAACCACAATACACACTCCTGGGTGGCAAGGAGATTCAATCAAAGGCAACTCTTACAAGTGCTTCAGCTGTCTTTCACTTTTCTGAACTCTAGAATTTCTGCTCATTAACATTATCAATGTTGAAATCAGCTTTTCATTGATAAGATGAGTGGTGTTTAAGATGTGGACTAACTGGAATTACTTTGGGGGTGTCTTCATCCTGGCATTAATAAGGTATAAAAATCTAGTGAGCCCTTCACCCTCTTGTACTCAAGATAGCATTCTTGGTTTGATTCTTAACTAGTCCTGTGCTCCATACTGGTGGGGAGGGTTCTTGGTTATACCGTGCCACTGGAATACTTTTTCATTTGCCTCAGATGAACCTGTTGTGTAATGAATTTTGGAGAAACAAAGAGGAACAGAGCTGGGACTTGGAGATTCTAGAATAAGTCGTATCACTATTTTGTGCCTGCTTGCTAAATGTCCTTACTGAAGGAAGAATTTTTTGTGAAACTTGCTTTCATTAAAACCTAGTAGAGGGCTTCCCTGGTGGCGCAGTGCGGGAAACACGGGTTCAAGCCCTGGTCTGGGAAGATCCCACATGCCGTAGAGCAACTAAGCCCGTGTGTCACAACTACTGAGCCTGTGCTCTAGGGCCTGCGAGCCACAACTACTGAAGCCCTCGCACCACAACTACTGAAGCCTGCGTGCCCTAGAGCCTGTGCTCCGCAACAAGAGAAGCCCCACTCGCTGCAACTAGAGAAAGCCCACACGTAGCAACGAAAACCCAACACAGCCAAAAATAATAAATAAATAAAATAAATAAATTTATTTTAAAAACCTAGTAGAAAAAGAAAACAAAACCCAAAAAACCTAGTAGAACCAAAGGGTGAAAAAGAAATCCCAGGGGAAACTGGGAAATGCTTTGAGATGAATGAAAACAAAAATACAATATACCACGACTTATGGGATTCAGTAAAAGCAATGCCTAAGGGAAATTTAGCTATAAACACTTCCACCTTAAGAAACTAGAAAAAGGAAGAGTAAACTAAACACAAAGCAAGCAGAAGGGAGGAAATAATAAAGATTAGAGCAGAAATAAATGAAATAAAGAGTAGAAAAAAATAAAGAGAAATCAAGGAAACTAAAAGTTGATTCTTTGAAAAGACTAACACAACTGACAAACTGACAAACCTTTAGCTAGATGGATCAAGAAACAGAAAGCAAAGACTCAAATTACTAAAATTAGGAATGAAAGGGAATTTTAAGGGAAAATCATAAACAAATGTATGCCAACAAATTAGATAATTTATATGAAATGGATAAATTCACAGAAAGACAAATTAAAACTGATTTGAGAAGAAATAGAAATTTTGAATAGACCTATAATAAGAGACTGAATTAGTAATTAACAATCTTCCTACAAAGAAAAGACCAGGTCCACATGGCTTCACCAGTGAAATCTACTGAATATTTAAAGAAAAATTAACAGCAATCCTTTACAAACTCTTCCAGCAAACAGAAGAGGAGGGAAATTTTCCCAATCCATTATAAGAGGCCAGTGTTACCTTGATGCCTAAATCAAATACTAACTAAAGAATGTCACTCACCATCCGGCTTTATAAGGATTAGGTCATTAGCCACTGCAAGAGCTGACTTTCAACACACTCTGAAAGGAGTTCAGGGCAGAGATAAGGAATGAGGCACTCTGCTCTGGGAAATCTGGCAGGTCTGCAGGTAGATAGATTTTTTTTTTAATTTATTTTATTTTTGGCTGCGTTGGGTCTTCATTGCTGCTGCACACGGGCTTTTCTCTGGTTGCAGTGAGTGGGGGCTATTCTTCGCTGTGGTGCGCGGGATGTTCACTGCGGTGGCTTCTCTTGTTGCAGAGCACGGGCTCTAGGCACGCGGGCTCAGTAATTGTGGCTCTCAGGCTGTAGAGCACAGGCTCAGTAGTTGTGGCACACAGGCTTTGTTGCTCCACGGCATGTGGGATCTTCCCGGACCAGGGCTCAAACCCGTGTCCCCTGCATTGGCAGGTGGATCCTTAACCACTGCGCCACCAGGGAAGTCCCTGTTTGTAGATTTTTTGATGATGGCTATTCTGACCGGTGTGAGGTGATATCTCATTGTAATTTTGATTTGCATTTCTCTAATAATTAGTGATGTTGAGCATCTTTTCATGTGCCTCTTGGCCATCTGTATGACTTCTTTGGAGAAACGTCTATTTAGGTCTTCAGCATAGTTAATATTTTGATCTTGTTCCTTTCATTAATTTCTTAAGTGCAACCATCTTCACATAATTGAGATCATATTGTCTGCACAGGTTTGTATTTTGGTTTGTTTCATTTTTTCTAAATTTATTTATTTATTTTGGCTGTGTTGGATCTTCGTTGCTGTGCACGGGCTTTCTCTAGTTGTGGCGAGTGGGGGCTACTCTTCGTTGTGGTGCACGGGCTTCTCATTGCAGTGGCTTCTCTTGTTGCAGAGCTGGGCTCTAGGCGTGCGGGCTTCAGCAGTTGTGGTACGCGGGCTCAGTAGTTGTGGTTCGTGGGCTCTAGAATGCAGGCTCAGTAGTTGTGGCTTGCGGGCTCTAGAACGCAGGCGCAGTAGTTGTGGCGCTCAGTAGTTGCTCCACGGCATGTGGGATCTTCCTGCACCAGGGCTCAAATCCGTGTCCCCTGTATTAGCAGGCAGATTTTATTTTTAATTAATTAATTTTTTTTTTTTTGGGCTGCATTAGGTCTTTGTTGCTGCGTGGGCTTTCTCTAGTTGTGGCAAGCAGGGGCTTCTCATTGCATCATTGCGGTTCACGGGCTTCTCATTGCAGTGGCTTCTCTTGTTGAGGAGCATGGGTTCTAGGCATGTGGGCTTCAGTAGCTGTGGCTCATGGGCTCTAGAGCACAGGCTCAGAACTTGTGGCGCATGGGCTTAGCTGCTCCATGGCATGTGGGATCTTCCTGGACCAGGGATTGAACCCATGTCCCCTGCCTTGGCAGGGGGATTCTTAACCACTGCGGCAGGCAGATTCTTAACCACTGCACTACCAGAGAAGTCCCTTCTGGTTTTTTTCTTAATATAACTTTAAATTGCCAAGGAAAAGCCTGAGTACATTTTTGCATTTATTCATTCATTCTCTCAATCAAAATATACATGTATAAATATGTATGTTTATAACTATATGTATATATGTGAACACACATACATATATAGTGATACATTTGTATGTAAGGTACTATGTTGGCTGCTTCTTGGAAAGTTTATTGTCTTTCACGGCACAAAAGTTAACTATAATATAAAGCAGACTATGAAGAATGTCCATGTTCTCTTGAAATTCAGACAAGGAACCTCTCTGGATTATCTAAACTTTGTCTCACAAAGTTTCTTCGTTTGTAGATTCCTCTCTTTGGTGCTAAGACTGTTGGCCGGAGAAGTCCTGATGGACCAGTGCTGAGCAAAGCTGAATTTGTTGAGAAAGTTCGTCAGAGTAATCAGGCCTGTCATGATGGAGATTTCCACACAGCTGTTGTTCTGTACAATGAAGCCCTAGCTGTTGACCCTCAGAACTGCATCTTATACAGCAATAGATCTGCAGCCTATATGAAAATCCAGCAGTATGACAAGGCACTGGACGATGCAATCAAAGCCCGACTTCTCAATCCCAAATGGCCAAAGGTAGAAATTTCATTTACTTTCACAGAATCTTTTGTGCTGATTTCTTATTTTAATGTAACACTTTATTGACTGAGTGCAGTTATTAATTTTTTAATAGTCTGTACTTCAGCAAGATGTGGAATGGCTTCATTGAGCTGGTACACTAGTGAATAGCTTCCTTTTTGTATGCTTTGGAAGTATGCTTTCCTTGTCTAAGTTTAATTCTTTTCCTGTATGTTTGAGATATAAATTTTATTTTCACTCAGTTTCTTGATAGGATGCGTTCTAGTTATTTTATAGGTTTTGGACATCTCTATTTTGCACAGATGTTTTAGATGGAGTATTATGATCAGCCACATACAATTACTTAACATAGTTCCAACCGTGTTATAAATTTTGACTATTCAGATGATATAGAAAAATACTTAGGACTTCCCTGGTGGCGCAGTGGTTAAGAATCTGTCTGCCAGTGCAGGGGACATGGGTTTGAGCACTGGTCCAGGAAGATCCCACATGCTGTGGAGCAACTAAGCCCGTGCGCCACAACTACTGAGCCTGCGCTCTAGAGCCCGCGAGCCACAGCTACGGAGCCCACATGCCACAACGACTGAAGCCCACGCACCTAGAGCCTGTGCTCCGCAACAGAGAAACCACCGCAATGAGAAGCCTGCTCACTGCAACGAACAGTAGCCCCCACTCGCCGCAACAAGAGAAAGCCCATGACGTGCAGTAACAAAGACCCAACGCAGCCAAAAGTAAATTAATTAACTAATTAATTAAAAGAAAAGAATTTGGTCTTTGTCTCTGGTTCCTGGAGGGAGATTCTAAACCCTCGGAATTTCTTGAGTGATAGGTGTGTGTGTTATTCATGAGCTCCTCAGATCACTCCTGAGTTTATGCTAATGAATGAGGTGACTCCAGATGGGGGCTGGTCACCAAACAGACCATCCACGTGATAAGAGGATTGTGGCTTTGAGCCAGCCCAGCCCCCAGGGAGAGGAGGGAGACTGAAGATTGAATCCAACCACATGGCCAATGATTCAATCGATAATATTTGCACAATAAAACCCCAATAAAAACTCTGGACACCAAAGCTCATTGGAGCTTTCTGATTGGTGAACACATTGATATACTGGGAGGGTGAAACACCCTGAATCCATGGGGAGAGGGCATGGAAACTCTGCACTCAGGACCCTACCATACCTTGTACTATGTGTCACTTCATTTGTATCCCTAACAATGCAACTGTCATCATAAACATAACTTTTTCCTCAGTTCTGTGAATCATTCTAGTGAATTATTGAACCAAAGAGGTGTCACGGGAACCTCCTGGATTTGTAGCTGGTCTGTCATAAGTATAGGTGACCTGAGGACCCCATGTGATGCTGGCATCTGAAATAAGGGAAATCTTGTTTGACCTAATCCTGTGCCCTTAAACTTGTGGAGTCTGATGCTAACTGTAGGTGGTTAGTGTCAGAATTACACTGCAGTATTGCACTGGTGTCAGAACAGCAAGGGACCCAGAAAGCCAAATGATCTTAAAAAAGAAGAACAAAGTTGGTGCATTCAACCAACCTCTCTTCTGCGATGAGAAAAACACACAGAGTTCTGAGCTGGTGCCCAGGCATTTTACAATGTGATAACCCTGCTCACATCCAGAGTCTGAACATCTAGATAAGGACTTGAGTTTAGCATCCCCGCTGTTAAGTTCCCACTTTGCTTTTCCCAGGGCACCTCTTAAAGTAACCACTTGAGAGTTAAGCTTATAAAAAGTTAGTCACCTCCGCCCCAACTACCTAATAAGTAATAGGTGCTTACTACCCTGCTCTCTATCTCCTGCTTACTCCTGACCTGGGATGGAGGACTGCCTTTCCCCCAGCTCATTGTAAACCACCTCCCTTTCTGGGATCTATAAGTAAAAATTCTTGTGACTTTACTTCCTCTGTGTGGGTATATTGAAACTTTGCCTTTAATCAAAATCACCCCATGGGTTTCACTTCCCCAAAGTGGGAGCTCGGATGCTGAGAGAACTACCTGGGGATCCCAAGTGGGTGGTTTGAGCCCCCTTATTCAGCAGGTCATAATCTGCATATTCTTAATTCAATACACCGGCTCCAGCTTCTCAACACACTTTCCAATTTCAAAACAGTGGGGTACTGGTATAAGGATAGACATATGTATCTACAGAATAGAATTCAGAATGCAGAAATGTACTACATTTATGATCAGTTAATTTTCAACAAGGGTGCCAAGACAATTCAATGTGGGGGGGATGGACTGTTCAACAATGATTTGGGGACAACTGGATAGTCACTTGTAAGAGCGAGGTTGGACCCCTGCTTCACATCATACCTAAAAATTAACTCAAAATGGAGGAAAACATTTAGAAGTAAATATTTGTGACCTTGGGTTAGGTAATGGCTTCTTAGATATGACACCAAAAGGATAAGAAAAGATTTATAAGTTGGGCTTCATCAAAACTAAAAAGAAATGTGATTCAAAGGATATCATCAAGAAAGTGAAAAGATGGCTCACAAAATGGGAGAAAATATTTGCAAGTCATATATCCAATAAGGGACTTGTATCCAGAACACATAAAAAAAATTCTTACAACTCAGCAATAAAAAGACAACCCAGGGACTTCCCTGGTAGTCCAGCAGTTAAGAATCCACCTTGAAATGCAGGGGACGCCAGTTCGACCCCTGGTTGGGGAACTAAGATCCCACATGCCGCGGGGCAACTAAGCCCGCGTGCCACAACTAGAGAGAAGCCCGCACACAACAACGAAGAGCCTGCGTGTCACAACTAAGACCTGACGCAGCCAATAAATAAATAAATAAATAAATAAATAAACAAACAAATAAAAAGACAACCCAGTTTTAAAATGGGCAAAGGATGTGAATTGACATTTCTTCAAAAAAGATTTACAAATGGCTAGTAAGTACATGAAAATATGTTCAACAACATTAGTCAGAAATGCAAATCAAGACGAGGTACCACTTTATACCTACCAGGATGGCTAAAATTAAAAAGACAGACAATAACAAGTGTTTACAAGAGTGTGGAGAAATTGGAACCTTCATACACTGCTGGTGAGATTGTAAATGGTACAACCACTTTGGAAAACTGTTTGGCAGTTCCTCAACAGATTAAACACAGGGTTACCATATAAAATTCCACTCCTAGGCATATGCCCAAGAAAAATAAAATATATGCCCACACAAAAACGTGTACATTTATGCTAAGTGAAAGAAGTCAGTCACAAAAGACCATTTATCCATTATGTGAAATGTCCAGACCAGGCAAATATATAGATTATTATTTGCCTAGGGCAGGCGGTGGGGAGGGGAAGGGGAGGTGGGTTGGGAAAGGTATAAATTCCTTTTTGAGATGACAAAAATGTTCTAAAATTAGATCCTGGACTTCCCTGGTGGCACAGTGGTTAAGAATCAGCCTGCCAATGCAGGGGACACGGATTTGAGCCCTGGTCTGGGAAGATCCCACATGCCGAGGAGCAACTAAGCCCATGTGCCACAACTACTGAGCCTGCGCTCTAGAACCTGTGAGCCACAACTACTGAGCCTGCATGCCACAACTACTGAAGCCCTCACACCTAAAGCCCGTGCTCCACAACAAGAGAAGCCACTGCAATGAGAAGCCAGCGCACCGCAGCGAAGAGTAGCCCCCGCCTGCCGCAACTAGAGAAAGCCCACGCACAGCAACAAAGACCCAGTGTAGGCAAAAATAAATAAATAAGTAAATAAATTAAAAAAAATAAAATTAGATCCTGGTGATGGTTGCACAGCTCTGTAAATAGGCTAAAAACCATTGAATTGTACACTTTGCATGGGTGAGCTTCATGGTATATATATCTCAATGCAACTTTTTATAAAAACAAACCCAGTAGAAAGGTAGTGGGGGAATAGCCAACCTCACCTATCTCATAGTCTTGGTGGTTTCTGATACTTACTGAAAGGAACCCTATAGTTATGCATGACCGAGTTGGCTTAGGTCAATGTGTGTTACAAACTACCTTGCTTGTTACTGGTATGTGCTATTTTTTTCTAATATATATATGTATACCTAATATATACCAAATTTCCTAGGGAATTTGGTAACTCTTGTGACTAAGAGATTCATAGGTGTTATAGTGAGGTTTCCTCTCCTCTGAGAATTTGAAACTAAGGAAGCCAGACAAAATAGAAAATATTATCATAGGGATGAAAGCAAACATTATAGAAACAGCATAGAGAGAAATGATGGCTCCTCAGCCAACACTTGCAATATAATTGGTGGTCAGGACCACATTTTCCTTCTTTCTTTTTTTTTATTGTGGTAAAATATATATAACATAAAATTTACCCTTTTGACCCTTTTTAGGTGTACAATTTTAAGTGCACAATTCAGTGGCATTAAGCACATTAGGGTTGTGCAACCATCACCACCATCCACCTTCAGAACTTTTTCATCTTCCCAAACCTACACTGTGTACCAGCTGCCCATTTTCTGAAGTTAGCGACCCGAGTTTGATTTTCCCCCAAACTATTACTATGTGAACTTGGAAGAGCTACTCTGCTCTTCAAAGCCTTAGTTTCTCCATCCATGAAATGGGGATGATAGTTCTTGCCTGAAAGGGCCCATTTGAGGATTCAGTGAGAAGCGGAGTGTAACGTGCTTATTAAATGCCCACCCACCAGATCTGTGTCTCCTGCCCAGACAGTCTTCCTCAGCTGCAAGCCATCCTCCAGTTGCCTATCGAACATCTACAGGAAGTTCCAAGGTCACAAATACAACCTGTCCAAGTGGAGCTCAGCGCCCCCCCCACCGCAAGCTGCAGCCCCTCTTCCTGGGTCAAGGCCTCTCCATCCCCCCAGTGCTCACACCAGACACTTGAGTCCCCTTAACTCAGCCCTCATCATAGCCCTATTAGCGGCCAAGTCCTAATGGTCCCATCTCCTAGAATGCTGTTGAATCTGTCCACTTACTGTCCCCTTACCATAATGCTGCCTTTGTTCAGGAAACATCAGCTCTCAACTCTACCGAAGTCCCCAGATGGGTCTCCTTTACTCCAATGTCTACACTGCTCCTCCTGCTCTGGCTGCCTCCTTCTCAATAGCATCTCTACCCCTTCCCCACTCCCACCCTCACCCTGTTGCAGTAAGATTCTTCTTTACTTGTATGCATGCCATTTCTCCTGCTAACCTACTTGAAAATGCAAATGCCTCTAATCCTTCAAGATTTAGCTCACTGGTCAAGGTTAGGGACCCCTCCTCTCTGCCCCCATCTCATTCTATGCTTCCCACTAATATTTGCTGAGTGTAGTGCCAGGCCTTGTGCTGAGCACTTTGTGTGCATTATTTTATATTCTCTTCCCTCCTGATGTCATATCTGCACTTCGTCATGATTGAGGTTGGTGCTATGGTTATCCTTGTCTTACAGATGAGAAAAATGAAACCTAGAGAACTTAACTGCTCAAGGTCATACAGTGAGTAAGAGGAACTACCAGATACAAAAACCAATTCTGTCTGATTCTCTGAAATCTGCAGTATCACAAATATAATTTGTAACCGAACTTCTTCCTTCCTTGGTTCACTGCGTGAACTGTCTCATTTTTTACCCTACTGCTCTCATATTACTTCCTCTGCAGCCCTTTCTCACCTCTCTCCTTTCCCCAGCTGACTTAGCTCTTTCTTGCTTGGTGTTTCCATGGGCAGCCCCAGGGAAATTTCCTATTAAAATCCCAGCTCCAGCTTCTCTTGAAACAATCCAGAGATTGTCAACACCACGTCTGAATCTCGCCATGGCAGCAATTACCAGGGTTGAGTAGCATCTCCCGCCTCCTCCCCAGCTTTGACATGGGGCGTGTGCTCGCAGTTCTTCAAAGACCTCACCCCTCTCTGATAGCAGCCACTTCCACCACCGTCACCTGTGTGTGTTTCCTCCCTGGAGCCCTCACCCCTCTGAACTCTGCTGAGTCTCTCTTGCCTCCCAACACTGATACCTAGAAAGGAAAAGATGGTGTCTTCTCTTTATTTTTTCATCTGGCCACATCTGATATATCCAACATGTTATCAAAAGTGACAGAACCAAAGGAATTCTTTGTCAAAGCAAAGCTTTAGGTCTGAGTCTGCTGCAGCTATTTGTCACTTGCTGCTGAGCACACTACGTGGCATGACTGCTTTGTCCACTCAGCAGCATCTTTCTCTTTGCCTGGTGGAGGCCACGGAGACAGGAAAAAGCCCTTTTGCAACGGAGGTGCTTTCCTCTCTGATTATAGATTACTTGTTATATAATTCCCTCAACTGTGACAGGACCGCCCCTTGACTTCTGTGCAGAAAAGTTAACCCAGCAGCCCCAAGATTGCACATCCTTATGAAGTCCTGCTTACAAGGTTGGCCCTTGGCTGGTGTCTGGGAACTGGGATTTGGGGAGGGTTTCCCTATTTCCAGAACTGATAAGAGTGGCTCACTCTGCCTAAATTGTTTGTACAAACAATGTAATTTATGCTGAATACCTGTTTTCTTTCTTGGAGTCTGGAATTTTGGCACATGCTAGACAAAGAGTGCTTATGTGACCAGCACCAAAGAAAAACTCTGGGTACTGAGTTTCTAACAAGCTTCCCTTGCAGACAGCATTTTCACACGTGTTGTCACAACTTGTTGCCGGGGAATTAAGTGTGTTCTCTGTGATTGCACTAGGGAAAGGAGCCTTGGAAGCTTGTGCCTGGTTTCCGTCAGACTTCACCCCATGTGCCTTTTCTCTTTGTTGATTTAACTTTGTATCCTTTTGCTGTAATAATTCATAGCCATGAGTAGGACTATGTACCGAGTCCTGTGGGTTCTCCCCTTGAGTCGTTGAAACTGGGGGTGGTCTTGGGGACACCTGACACAGTCTCTCTCTGCTTGTCTGGATGCCACTTCCCCTCTTCCCTGAAGACTTCTTCCCTGGTTACCACACCTGGGAGTGATCTTTCCCTGTGCCCAGTGAAGCTGTATGTGCAAACTTTGGAAACAGAGACTTGGATCAAATACTGCTTTGGCTTGGCATGGAGCAGGCCCTGGTAAATGGCCCCTCTTGTAAAGATTGTTTAGTCCCTTGGCTGGTACTTAATCTTGGCCGGTTCAGCCTCCCTAAGAGCAGAGGCTTTGCAGACAGGCCTGGGTTTGAATCCCTGCTCTTGACTCTCTTACCTTCTGGGAGCTTGTTTCTTCATCTGTAAAATGGGTGGAATTGGGTTTAATTTGATGGAATCATGCCAAGTACTGACCATAGTGCCTGGCACACAGTTAGCGCACAGCAAATGGGAACTTTTATCATTGTTTTGGTTATTGGTGTAAAAGTCTTCTCCCCAAATAGACAGGAAGCATCTCACTGTTCTGTGTTACTCTCTCAGGTTAGAGCATCCTGTTACACCAAGTAGGTGCTTGAACCTTTGTTGAAAGGAGAATATTTACTCTGCAGTGAAAGGCATGACTTTGTTGCCAAAATAAAAACAAAAGTAGTCATTACCATTTAAAAAATCACATTTGAGTGCTTACCTGCCATGCACTGGGCTAAACAATTTGCATAATTTATTCCATTTAATCTTCACAATGACCCTGTGAGTGTGGTACTATTATTATTATCACCATTTTAAAGATGAGGAAATGAAGCTTAGCACAATCATGGACTTACAGCAAATTAGTGGCAGAGCTGTAATTCAAAACCAGGTGTAGGGGCTTCCCTGGTGGTGCAGTGGTTAAGAATCCGCCTGCCAATGCAGGGTACACAGGTTCGAGCCCTGGTCCAGGAATATCCCACATGCCGCGGAGCAACTAAGCCCGTGAGCCACAACTACGGAGCCTGCGTGCCACAACTACTGAAGCCCGTGTGCCACACCTACTGAAGCCCACGTGCCACAACTACTGAAGCCCACACACCTAGAGCCCGTGCTCCGCAACGAGAAGCCACTGCAATGAGAAGCCCGCGCACCACAACGAAGAGTAGCCCCTGCTCACTGCAACCAGAGAAAAGCCCGCGTGCAGCAACGAAAACCCAACGCAGCCAAAAATAAAGTAAATAAAATAAACAAACAAATAAACAAAAAACCCCAGGTGTATTAGTCTGCTCAGGCTGCCGTAACAAAATATCACAGATTGGGTGTCTTAAACAACAGAAATTAATTTTCTCACAGTCTGGAGGCTGGAAGTCCAAGATCAAGGTGCTGTCAGGGTCAGTTTCACTACCCGTTGAGGAGTCTCTTCCTGGTTTGTAGATGGTAGGCGTCTCCCTGGCTTTCTCAAAGGGCCTTTCCCTGGTGCATGAGTGTGGGAAGACTGAGCAAGGGTGTTTTTCTTATAAGGACACTAATCTATAAAACCAGGGCTTCACCTCTACAACCTCATTTATCCTTAATTACTTCCCTAGAGGCACCATCTCCAAATACAGCCACACTGGAGGTTAGGGATTCAACATACGAATTTTGGGGGGGACACATTCAGTCCATAACACCAGGCCTATTTGACACTGGAGCAGTCACAAATTAGTCAAAACTTCTGACTTGTTCTGATGCCATATTAAGAACGATGTGGGGTTAGGAGGTGGGTGCTTAATTTCCTTCACTCAGTCAGAAACTTTAACCCAAATAGGGCTGCTAACCTTTCAGAGGTCTAGAAGCATCCCTCCCATAGGGCTTTGTCAGGGAACACTTGAAAGGGTTCCTGGATTTAGAAGTCCAGCTAAACTTGGAGTTTAGACTAAAAGGGAAAGAATTTGGAAGAGAGGGGAAAAATAAGTAATTCCACTGACTCAGAAGCCATGTCTCAGAAATAGTCTTTTTAATTTATTCCCCCAATCAGAAATGTTTGCTCAGGACTTCCTTGGCGGTCCAGTGGTTAAGACTCCGTGCTTCCAATGCAGGGGGCATGGGTTCGATCCCCGGTCTAGCAACTAAGATCCCACATGCCGTGCTGTGCGGTCAAAAAAAAAGAAAAAAAAAAGAAATGGTTTGCTGGGAGGTCCAGTGGCCTTTCCAGCTGATGGCAACAGGTAAGGGAAAGTTTCTTCGAAGTTCCTCCAAAGACGTTGTTTGAAGCAAATTTGTTTATCTGATTTCTTTTTGTGGTCAGATTGTTTCAGTTTTGATCTTTGTTCCAAAGGATGGAAGATTGTCTACAGGCATATTTCAAACACTCCTTTCATTTTCTCCTTCTTTTCAGAAGCACCCAAACTAATCAGGACATTTGCTTGCTTTGTAATTATTTACTTAAAGGATTCCCTGTGTGTGTTCAGACAAGAAACTCATTCTTCTTGTAAATTGTGAGGGGGCTGGAGATTGTACTGATATTCCCCAGTACCATTAAGCCAGACAGCTGCTGTGGTTCATTAGCCTTCAGAAGATTCATAAATCCTGAAATGTTAACTGAGTATAACTGGATCAGGATTCACAAGGTATAAATTCTTAGACAATGACAAGGGAGGATGCAAAGCTCTAGGAGTAGTACTTAAACCTTGGTTCAGAACCCTGAATTTTTTCACTTATAAACAAGCAATTCTAAGAATTTGAATGCTGTTTCTCAGAATTTTTCATCCGAATTTTCTATTTTAATCTTCCTTGATCCAGAGACTTAAAAAAAATTTTTTTTCTTCTGGAAATGAATCAAGAACTTAAACTGAATTTCCAAAGATCCAAAAAGGGAAGGGAAGCTGCTTCCGGTGACAGAAGAGCAGCTGTTCAGGAATAAATTAAAAATGCTCCACTTCACCAAGGTGGAGCTGAACATGTGGTTAGTGTTTAATGCCAGACTAATTCATTTCTTTTTAAAACAGTTACTTTTTAAAACTAACTTTTATTTTTGGCTGCCATCGGGTCTTAGTTGCAGGCACGCGGGACCTTTCATTGCGGCACGCGAGCTTAGTTGCCCCGCGGCTTGTGGGATCTTAGTTCCCCGACCAGGGATCGAACCCGTGTCCCCCGCATTGGCGGGTGGATTCTTAACCACTGGACCACCAGGGAAGTTCCCAGACTAATTCTTGATAATATTATCTATATTTCATGTAGATAAAATGCATTTATGTATTTAAGTGTAGACCAAAGAGACCCTTAGGCAGCTTTGCACGGTTGCCAAACAATTCCTTGAAGGACACACTAACAAGACTGACTATCTATCTGTGAACGTCATGCCATTGGAAGGAAGATGTGGTTCTACAGCAGAGGGTGGCAAACCCATGTCAAATTTAGCCTACTGCCTGTTTAGTAAATAACGTGCTACAAGGGCAGAGTTTATTTGCAACAGAGGTGGTATGGCCCACAAAGTCTAAAATATTTACTACTGGCCCTTTGCAGAAAAACTCCCCTCCCCTCGAGGGCCTCGAGTTGGCCTTATTTCCACCTCCTCATCCACAGGCCTAGATGAGGAACATGGTATATCAAGTATCCCATGAAGAACTGACCACTCAAACCCTGGCTGGGCTGTTCTTCTGCTGACATGACAAGCTTTGCAGCCCACTAATGCTTGAGCCACAGGTTTAATTAAGATGGTCAAAGCGGGCTTCCCTGGTGGCGCAGTGGTTAAGAATCTGCCTGCCAATGCAAGGGACACGGGTTCGAGCCCTGGCCCAGGAAGATCCCGCATGCCGCGGAGCAATTAATCCTGTGTGCCACAACTACTGAGCCTGAGCTCTAGAGCCCGCAAGCCACAACTACTGAGCCTGCGTGCCTAGAGCCCGTGCTCCGCAATAAGAGAAGCCACGACAATGAGAAGCCCGCGCACCGCCAACGAAGAGTAGGCCCGGCTCACCGCAACTAGAGAAAGCCTGCGCACAGCAACAAGACCCAACATAGCCAAAAAAAAAGAAAGAAAGAAAAGAAAGATGGTCAAAGCAGTTGAAACACCTTTACTCTGAATCAGCAGAGTCCAGAAAAGAAATAGATAAGAACTTTATTTTTAAAACTTTAAAATTAGCAACCATTAGAGGGGAATCTTCTTTAACTTAATCTTTTCTTCAACGTTTGAAAAGTATCTCATCTTTGTTAAAAGTTCCTTGGCTTTTTCAAAATCATCTGAAATAAAGAGAGACATTAATGCGAGGCTTCATTTCAAGCAAGAATAAAATCACTCTATTATCCAAGGCAGCTGGATCAAAGCTGAGCCCCAGGCTCTGGAAGGCTGATCAATTACTCAGTAGATTTGAGAAAGAGAAAACATCTGGATTGTTCAGGGGATAAAGGGCTTAACCAAAGGGAGCAAAAGCATGCTTCTTCACAGGATTCAGACTCTAAATGAGAAGCTGCTTCTTCTTCAGGACAATACCCAATAACTAAGTTGTGTTTTAAGAGTTTTCCCCTATCATACATGGTGGTCTAACCCTGATGAGGATGTGGAAGCACCTGGTGCTTCCTCTGTGCCAGATGCTGCGATACAGAGCTGCCCCCAGGAGGCTCGCAGGTTCTGGAAAGATGCCCTTAGACCCGTGGTTCTTGACTGCAGGTGATTTCTCGCCTGTGGGGATGTTTGGCAATGTCTGGAGACGTTTTTTGGTTGTCACCCTGGGGAGGTGGCACTGACATCTAGTGGGCAGAGGCCAGAGGTGCTGCCAAACAGCCTACAGTGTACAGGACAGCCCCCCACAACAAAGAATTATCTGGCCCAAAATGTTGGTAGTGCCAAGGTTGAGAAACCCTGACTTAGATTTATGTGTAATAAAATAATACACCGTTATATTCATATATGGTTAAAACTACCAAGAAAAGCAAGGGAATGGTTAGTACAAAAATTCAGGAGACTAGTTGCTACCATGGAAGGGGAATGCAATTACAAAGGGCCTACCAGGGGCTTGAAGGCAGTGGTCATGTTTATTTCTTTATTTCATTTGATTATTTTTTTGTATTTATAAATATTCTTTTAATTATGATAAAATATACATGACATAAATTTACCATTGTGACCATTTTTAAGTGTAGAACTCAGTGACATTAAGTACATTCACAAAACTGAAACTCTACGTACGAAACAATAACTTGCTATTCCCCACTCCCTTTGGTCCCTGGCAACCACCATTCTACTTTCTGTCTCTATGAATTTGACTGCTCTAGGGACCTCATGTAAGTGAAATCATACAGTGTTTATCTTTTTGTGACTAGCTTACTTTACTTAGCATAATATCCTCAAGGTTCATCCAGGTTGTAGCATGCATCAAAATTTCCTTCCTTTTAAAGGCTGTATAATATTCCCTTGCATGGATAGACCACATTTTGTTTATCCATTCATCAGTTGATGGACAGTTAGGTTGCTTTCACCTGTTAGCTATTACGAAAAATTGTATGAACGTTGGTGCTGACAAAAATTATCTCCTTCACCAAACTCTAGCCAGGCTCCTCTGAGCCCTCTTCTTGACTAGCCCTCCACCTTGGCCTATAGGGACTTGAACAAACAATAACATAGTTACTTACAGCTCAAAGGCGGCATCCCTAGGATGATCCCAGCCCCACCTTAAAATGCCTGCCTGAGAACACAGGGCTGCCAAAAGAATTTATCACAGTTTACACCTGAAGCTAGGGCCCGTCTCCCAGGGTCTGTGGGAGGGTAGGAACCTAACTTCAAGAAGTACCCGTTAGCAAACCCAGATGGGTTTCAAATGGTCCAACTCCTGCTTCCCACTTTTTGTAAATTTTCACTTCCTTGGTCCTGTGCGCTGCCCACCCCCACCCCACTCCCTCATTCTACCTTTAAAATGCCCAGTCACACATCGAAGCTGAGTTCAGTTCATGCTGGACTATTCCCCTACTGCAATGGTTATTACTGATTAGAACCCGTCCTTAGCACTTTAACTAACGTCTGGCTTTGTTTATCTTTGACAGTAATCTGGTGCCGTGACTTGGATCTAGATTGGAAACACCATCAGGCCCTCAGACATGACGGTTGGACCTTTCAGTGAGCATAGAGACCTTGGTCTCCTCTCCAGCCCACCTGCTCGTTTGGGAACCTGGGGTGAGTCTGACTCCTGCTCAAATTCTGCAGACACACCTCTGTTGAAGCACGGTGAGGACAGATTTGGAATCTCACGATTCTGAGTATCCTCTCAGAAGGATAGAGTCCCAGCCTTCTTTTGAAAGGTAGCTCCAGGCTGGAATTCTTTCCGGCTCCTCGTTTTGAGTGGGGATTGACTCCCGGGCTGGACATTTTCTTTTTCTGGGCTCCTTGAGAGGCCTCTATATTCTATTTGACCCTGCTCCTCCCATGGGAACTTGTCAGTCCTCTGAAACCTCCTTCTTGAACTTCTACTGACTGCGTGCCACCATGGTGCTTGGTCTACCTCTTTTCTTGCTGCTGTGACTTTATAGGCAGATCTTGTTTTATCACACTTTGCAGATACTGCGTTTTTTACAAATTGAAGGTTTGTGGCAACCCTGCGTCGAGCAAGTCTATGTATAACATTTTCCCAACAGCATTTGCTCACTTCGTGTCCCTGTGTCAGACTTTGGTAATTCTCCCAATTTTTCAAACTTTTTCATTATTATTATATTTGTTCTAGTGATCTGTGATCAGTGATCTTTGATGTTGCCATGGCTAAAAGATTATGACTCATTGAAGGCTCAGAGGATGGTTAGCAATTTTTAGCAATAAAGTATTTTTTAATTAATTGGTTTTATTAGACATAATGCTACTGCACACTTAATAGACTACAATTAGTGTAAACATAACTTTGATATGCAGGGAAATAAAAAAAAATGCATGTGACTTGTTTTATTGCAATATTCACTTTCTTGTGGTGGTCTGGAACCAAACCCGCAGTATCTCCGTGGCCTACCTGTACTTAGGAAAAATTGGAACTTCTCTGGCTTCTTTGGGAAACTTAAGATTCCCCACACTGGCTCCTTTAAGACCTCTCGCCTCCTCCTCCCTCCTCTCACCACCTTCCATCTTCCCTTCCGCTCCCTCGCATCCTTTGATATGTCCCCCTTCAAGCCCCTACCTCCTCAGTCCCTCTGTCCATCCTACCAGACCTTTCCCTTCCCACTCCCGCCCCCCAACTCCCTACAAGCACTGGACTTTTGGGCCTCCTGTCCCCATCAGGGGCTTGCAAGGGACTCAGGTACCTCCAAAAGCAACCAACTGAAGCTGAAAAGAAAAAAAAAGCTAACTGGAAACAGATATTTAGTCCACAGACTCCATAAGATTATATATCAGGGCAAAAAAAAAAAACCCCAAAACAAAAAAACAAACAACCAAACCAAAAAAACCTTAAAAAAACCTCTACAACTCACATTGAGCAGGCAACCTTTAAAACTTGCTCCATCTGCCAGAAACTCAATTCAGATAAATATATAAAATAGAGCAAAACTGAGAACTACCCATATAAACTAGAGAGTTTAAATTTTTTTCTTTAATTTCCCAGTTTTGCTGAGATATAATTGACATAAAGTCATATTAGTTTTAGGTGTATAACATGATTTGATATGTGTACATATTGCAAAATGATTACCACAAAAAGTTAACATCCATCACCTCACATAAAGTGTTTTATATTATCTTATTTGTGCCTGACTTATGGCAGAATTTTTTAATGAAAAATGTCATATCTATTTGCATCTGTCTGTATATTTATGTATCTACACATATACATAAACATATATTTCCCTAGCTTCTGATGGTATTATGAAATTAATTTATAAAATCCTTTGAAGGAACTGTATCCTAATTTGCTTAGAGAGAAATGAGTACTTACATAAATTAAATCTTCCTAAAACTTCCAGAAATACAAGAACCAACTCAAATGTTTTCAATTGCATGTAATTTGGGTAAATCTTTGGTAAATAAAACTAGTGTGATGTTCTTGGTTTAATAAAATGGATATGTCTTCAGAGTTGTTAACATTAAATATAATGCAAGCATACTTTTTTACTCTACTTACATTTACTAGTCAAATAAGCTAACATTTACTAGATGTTTAAGATGATAAAAATGATAAATTTGATATTATTCAAATTAAATCATTCTGACAAACTTCATTTCAATGATAATTGTGTCTTATATATTGTTTAAAAATCATTTCCAAAATCTTTGGGCTAATTCTAAGTTAAATAATAGATATTCTTTAAATATCTAAATAATTTATAAGTAAGGTAAAGTGCTGAAACATTCAGTATTAAGCATAAATTTATATACTTTCGACTTCTTATTTTTATATAGTACAGAGAGAACAAAGATATTTGGGTCTATTTTTAAACATGTCCGTCTTGCCACATTAAAAAAAATTGTATCATAAAAAGCATATGCCTCTAGGGACTTCCCTGGTGGTCCAGTGGGTAAGACTCCATGCTCTCAGTGCCGGGGGCCCAGGTTCGATCCCTGGTCAGGGAACTGGATCCTGCATGCATGCCACAACTAAAAGTCTGCATGCTGCAACCAAGAATGCTGAGTGCTGCAACTAGGAAGTCCGAATGCTGCAAATAAGTCTGCATGCCGCAACTAAGAAGTCCGCCTGCTGCAACTAAGATGCCATGTGCCGCAACTAAGACCCAGTGCAGTCTAAATAAATAAATAAATAAATACATATTTTTAAAAAAAGCATATGCCTCTAGAGATTATGAAGTGGTATATTCATAAAACTTGCTAATCTGCTACAAAATACTGGTATGTAATAGCTCATAATTTCTACCTCCTAGTTTTCTCTGTAAAATAAAGTACTAATGGTTAAAATTTATAATTGGTATATGAAAATAAAACTACTGGAAATGATAAGAGTGAAGAAAAACAACTTTGTACACAAAGTATGGGAGAAAAGTAGGATGTGTTTTTACATGAAAAGCATGTAAAGAATGGAAATGTGTTTTTGTTAAGATTAAAAAGAGTAATTTTGTTCTAAAGTAGACCGTGAAAGAGGGAAAGAATAAGACAAAACCTGAATGAATGTAGAAAGCTGTAGAAGGTTTGTGGAAAAGGAATTTTTTATGTTGTAAGGTCAAAGCTGGCTAAGATTAAGTGGATTTATACATAAAGTGTTTTTAAAAAAATGAACTTTAATATCAATAGTGTACTAATACAAAACCAGAGTGGTTTTCTCTCTGTCAAAATGACACAGTTTCTTGGATTACTGGTCTGCTGTTAATAAAAGATTGTCAAAGGTTTTTCTTTACCTTTTGAGTAATCCGCCTAGGAAACATATTCTGTCTTATCAAAATAATTTCCTGTGCTTCATGTTGTCTTTATCATGTCCTCGATTATGTAAGAGAATCGAGCCTCCTCACTGTCAAACGAGCTAAGGGTTTTTTTTTTCCCATGTTACCTCATATTTCCCTTCGAAATTTTATTTTTTAAATTTTTTAAAGTTTTGGCTGCATTGGGTCTTCGTTGCTGCGCGCGCTTTCTCTAGTTGCGGTGAGCAGGGGCTACTCTTCGTTGCGGTGCGGGGGCTCTAGGCACGCTGGCTTCAGTAGTTGTGGCTCACGGGCTTAGCTGCTCCGCGGCACGTGGGATCTTCCCGGACCAGGGCTCAAACCCGTGTCCCCTGCATTGGCAGGCGGATTCCCAACCACTGCTCCACCAGGAAAGTCCCCGAAATCTTTCATTATTACTTCAGTTTGATAACTAAGTGTTGTTTCACAATGATCTATGATCCTATTTAATTAAATATTCAAACCTTTTAACATTTTTGACAACTTCCCCAAACCAAATTCTAAATAAAGTCTTCTTGACTTTGAACTGACTTTGAAGTTTCTGAGAGGTCCCCTGGAAAACCTCAAAGGATTTGTTCTCTCACCTTGTAAAAAGAGAGATGTTAAACTGAGTAGGTTTATTTGATATATTAAATTACAATGGAAGCAGTGTCAAAGAAAAGATACTTAACCTTCCCTAGGTTACTTTTATATGGGTTAAATGTTATTATTTCAGAAATTGTATAAAGTTCTTAGAATTTGTCAATGCCCTCATTATCCATGATATATCCTGGTAAGATGTTATCGCCCAGTTATTATATGAAAATGTGATATGTCACAGAAACAACCAGATTTCCTTTTCAGTTGTATTATTTTTATAATAACCTCTCACCAGATCTTTAACTATGGCCATTTTAAGTCTTTTGCTATCCACGGATGGTTGTTACCTTACTCTGATGCTTTCCTAAAAGCTTTTGCAACCAGCTATAAGCCAGAGTACTTGTGATCAATAAACAGGTACTGTACCAGGTACTCTGTGGTACAGGCTTCTGATGGCATTGCTTACATTACTGAGTTCAAACCAGTCGACTAAGTCAGGATTTCCAAAACGCTAATGAAAAAGCCGATGGGTTCATGAAACTGCTAACCCAAGATCAAGCAGAACAAAATTAACTACATAGGATTGAGTAAACTGATAAGTTGATTATAATTTTTTATATTTTTTGTTTGAACTATTGCTGGCTTTTAAATGTTCTATTTTCTAGATATGAGGAAATCCCCTCTCCTTTTCTCTTAAGCTATCTATGACTCATTAACAATCTAGTAAATTATACACTTTTGTAAACAAAATTAAAACATCTTCTCCCTGCCTGATCCCTCAAAAAGTTAGAAACTATTATTGAGTATTCTTGTTTTCACGGCAATATAGTTATTTGCATAGCTTCAGTAAGAATCTGTCCTCTTTGTGATAGGACATAATTAAGAATAAGGCTTTGACGGGAATGTCATATTTGAAAATGATGCATAAAGTCATCAATTTTAGGGAAATAAGGTTGATTTTATAGAGATAATGCTTTCAAAGCCCTGTTGCAGAAACTGGCTTGGTACCTGGTTTACAGGGTTCCCAGCCTTACAGGTGATTAAGGGCACTCGGCAGGCCCATGAATCTTAGAATATTTGGGGGACGTTGGGAAGAGAGGAATTCACCTGAATCTATAGGTAATGCAGGTGAAGAATTTTGATGGAGAAATCTTGGCTTGACTTCCTAGCAGAGAGGTTTTTCAAGTCTGATCTGAGATTCCTCATACAGGCAGACCTCAGAGATACTGGGGGCTGGGTTCCAGACCACTGCAACAAAGTGAATGTTGAAATAAAGCAAGTCACACAAATTTTTTGGTTTCCCAGTGTGTATAAATATTGATATTATACTATAGTCTATTAAGTGCACAATAGCATTATGTCTAAAGAAACAATGTACATACCTTACTTAAAAATATTTTATTGCTGAAAAATGCTAACCATCATCTGACAACACAGGAGTGCTACAAACCTTCAATTTGTAAAAAATGCAGTATCTGCAAAGTGCAATAAAACCAGTTAATGCCTGTAAAAAGTTCCATTAGGAAAACTTAAAAAGGCCTTTATGGTCAGTTACCATTCTTGATGCACGTAATAAATAATCAGGCCAAATTTCATGAAACTAAATTTATTTTGTAAACAAGAACAATGCTACTTTATCTTTGATTAAAAAGAAGGGGTGACTGTGGAGAGAAATTTTATGTTTCAGTGGAAAAGAATAACACAACCTTGCGAATTATCAGAATCCCATCCTGTTCATTGTCTTTGAGGTTTTATTATCTACTTGTAAACTGAACTGGATCCTTACACATTTTGTCGGCCCTCAGCAAATCCTCAATTCTTCTAGTTTCTTTCAACATCTGGCTACAACTTTCCAAACCAATGTTTCCAATGTTCCTCCCTCCCTCCTGACTTACTGTCACTAAGAACGAAAACCTGACTGCCCAGATCCTCAGTGGGACTCAGGCTGTCTTATAGCTGCCCCTTTCCTCCAGGATCTGGAAAAGTCCTGCAAGCTGAAGCTGGAGGACTTGATAGAAACTTCAAAGAACTCATCACAACAAATCACGGGCAACCTTTGTGCCTGGAGCTGCTGGTACACGGGCCACTCAGAAAGCGCGCACCTTCCACGCTGTGCTCTGCAGAATAACCATGACTGTGATGCTGATGTCTCTGCCATCACCACAAACATTCAAACTACAAGCCAGGAGATGCGTCAGATTGCCTCTGCTGTCCTCATGCCAACACCTAAAGACGCTTAAGCGGTCAGTGTCTTCTCAGGTGGCTGCCCTCTGGACTCAGAAACTGGGGTTATAGTCGGCTCCAGCCATTGACCTTTGTTTTCCTTTTCGTTTCCATAGAGATGCTCCTCAGTAAATGCACATTTGCTCATGTCATCTCCCAAATATCCTCTACTATCAGGCCTCAACAGATGGCTCAGCTAGTCCTTCATAAACAAAAGACGACTGAGTGAGAAATGGACTTATGTCATTCAGAGGAAAGAAGGTTTCTTCTGTCTCTTTCTTGCTGTTCGTTCCAGTCAACACCTGATGATAGGGCCCCTGTCTCCAGGCTCTGTGGGAGGGTGGGAGCCTAACTTCCATGAGGGCCAATTAACAAACTCAGATGGGTTTCATAGGACCAACTCCTTCTTCCCGCTTTTTGTAATATTTCACTTCCCCAATTCTACTGAGCCCCTGCGCACCCCCACCCTACTCCCTCATTCTCCCTTTAAAATGCCCAGTTACCTCTGTACAAATCGAAATTGAGTTCAGTTCACGCTGGACTCTTTTCCCTATCGCCATAGTTATTACTGATTCAAATCTGTCCTTACGACGTTAACTAGTATCTGGCTTTGTTTATCTGTGACAGTGCATCTCTCTGAGTTTCTGCTGTCAATTCTTTAGGTGTACACCCAGACGTGGAATTGCTGGATTGCACCGTAATTCTATTTTTAATTTTTTGAGGAACTGCCATACTGTTTTCCATAGTGGGTGCACTATTTTACATTCCCACCAGCAGTGCACAAAGGTCCCAACTTCTCTACAACCTTGCCCACATTTGCTATTTTCTTTTTTTTTTAATAGCACCCATCTTTATAGGTGTGAGGTGGTATCTCACTGTGGTTTTGATTTTCATTTCCCTAATGATTAGTGATGTTGAGCACCTTTTTTCTATTCCTTAACCTGGGTGGTGGGGACATGGGTGTTTCTTCTGTTGTTATTCTTCCAATTGTACTTATGTACTATTCATTCTTTAAGAAATTGTATTTTGTAATTAAAAAAATAAAAGCCCACAAAGGTATAACAGGAACTGGGGGTGGGCCTTGGTGGAACATAATCTGACCATCTTAACCAGTAGGCTGGGGACATGGATTTCAGGCAGATACGTTGGGCCAGGTTCCTGTCTTTTCTGCTATTAATCTATATTCCTCCCCATCTTTTTAGAGACACCTCTCCCTCCCCCCCACCTTCTGCCTGCTTCTCAGAATAAACTCCTACAGTCCCTGCAAAGTAGGCAGTACACTGTGCAAGCTTATCTCCTTGGCCCTCAGTGATCAGACTGGAGTGGACATCTGACTCAAACTGGGGCAATCAAATCCCCCCTCCCAGGAATCTAGATTGGATCTAGAAGACTCTAGTCAGATGATAAAAGGCCCTGCTCTTATGAGGTAATAGACCAAAGAGGACTGAGGAGTCATCCAGTGGGGAAGGCCAGTTTGGAGCACTGTACACCAATAAGAAAGCAGACGGAACTGGTGTATAGCGGTGGGGAGAAGGATGGAGTGGCCAGCTAGGCCACCAAGTTCAGGACCACAGTCTTGGTTCCAGACTGCTTTCTGGTTCCCAGGTCTTGTTCTAGAAAAGCTCTTATCACACAATACTATACTCATCTCAGGGACTTTGGATTCTGAGAGAGAGCCCTGATTCCTTAGAGTAACCTCCTTTTATCTGGGCTAGTATGAGTTGTGTTCTCCTTTCTGTAGTCAAACGATCCCTAAGCCAAAGGGCTATTAATCTCTTATTTAAGGAGTGGCACAAGTCAGGGATGGAGAGAAAGGCTGTTCTTGCTTAAAAATAGCTAGAAATAGATCTAGTCTCTTTAGCCTGAGAGCCAGGAGCAGTGGGGACAAGGATGAACACGCCCTATTTGCAATCTGGGCACAGCTCGGCCATAGGATTCTCCTCCTGGGCTTTGCAGAAGAAAGGGGTGTGCGGGCTTTGCCAAATGTTGACTGTGCAGCCTTGCCCTCAGAGTCTGCCTGTGTTGGCTTCAGCCCACATCCCTCACCTTATCTTCTACTTGCTAAAGGGGAATGGGAGCACTTTCTCTCATCTAATCTTCAATGGGCATATCACTGGTTTTGGCACACCCCTTGTTTCTCTAGCAAGACTTTGAATCCTTGAAGGCAGAAACGTAGACTCATCTATATTTTATAGCTCCCATGTACCCGTCATAGGATGGGCATATAATAGCTACTTATTGAATGGATGGTTATACCTCAGTGCTTACAGTTTCTTTCCATATAAAGTCAAGAAATGAAGGAAGTACCTCTTTCAAAAGCTCTGCTCACATTGTCAGTCAATTCTTTCTGTTTAGCTGAAAAAGAAAAACATTATCTTAATTTTTCTATTTAAATAGACTCATAATATGAAGACAACGCTTTGTCATCTTGTTGTTGTGAACACAACATAGCAGGGAGTTTGGATTTAAGGGTAAGGCCTCATAACCTCTGTCTCTACAGTTCCATGATGGCAGCTCCTGTTTAGTACAGCTCTGGCTGATCCTAGTTACACTGTTTTTCTATCCATGAAAGGTCTGAGGGGCAATCACCAAAGCTCATAAAATGGCTATAGAAGCATTAAAAAAAAAGACAAGGAAGTTCCTTAGATTATCTCCACCAAGCACTCTGAGTCTTCCAGATTTCAGCTAGGAGAAAATTAACAAGTGGGACTTGCCTATCAGCAGGGCATTAGAGTGTGCCAGGCAACTACTAGCAAATTACACAGCCTCTCAGGAAAATGAAACATTTCGATCATATTGTACCTTAAGAGAGAAGATGCCAGATGAAGTAAAGGAGCAGCTACCTCACATTTTTATTGTTTGCTCATTAGAAAATTGTATGATAAGTGCCTTTTCCAGATACAAACAGTATCAATCATTTATATGGTGACTGCTTTCAAGGCACTTTCAAATACATTATATCCCCATGGTAAGCAATGACAGGTACTGGGAGAACGTATATGGTCACATAGTTGGTGAGTGGAGGAGCTAAGAGCAGACCCCAAGTCACCTGCCTTCTGGTCCAGTGGTTGGAAACTCGCTTCTCAGGTGGCAACGTGGTGTTGACAAAAGAACACTGGATTAGGAGTCTGGAGCCACTGAAGTCCTGACCCCAAAACTATCTAGCTCATGCGCTTGAACGTTCACATTACCTGGGCCTTAGCAGGTAAAAGGAAATTTAGGAATTACTCTAAATGAAGGTCAGTGACCTGCTCAAAACCAGATGTTAACTATAGAGCTAGAAATAACCCCCACCATTGACTGGGAACTTACCATGGGCCAGGCACTGTGTCAAGTGTTTTACATGCTTTAACTTAATTGTTGCAACAACCAGTACTAATATTATCTCCATTTTACAGATGAGGAAACTGAAGCTCAGAGGGGTGAAGTCACTTTACTGAAGGTCACACAAAAAGTCAGTGGCAGTGTTGGGACTGAACCCAAGTCTACCTCACCCAGAGCTTCATGAACCTCTGCTTTCCAAAGCCGTGCAGCTGGGCCTTCTGACTAAAAATCCCGAGTTTCTCTTTTCCCAACACCACCCAGCCCTAATGTTGCTGGTACACCCCTAGCTGACAGCTCCCCCACCACAACTTCTATTTTACTGCTTTTAACTTCTTTGTTTGTTATTTATTCACTCACTTGACAAATATTTACTGAGTCCCTATTATACTCCAAGTACTATTGCATGTGCTAAGGATGTGAGGGAAGCAAAAAGCAGACACAATTTCTGCCTCTGTAGAACTTCTGGTCTAGTAGGGGAGACTGATATTGGTCCGGTAATCTCACATAGACCAGTGATTAGGCCTACAAAGGAGGGGTACCCACGACCAAAAGGTATAGACAGAGAGGTCCTCTGCGGATTCTTTGAGGAAGTGATGATTGCCCCCAGATCTGAAGGAGGAAGAGTTAAATAGATGGGGTAGAGGAGAAGAGGGTTTCGGGCAGGAGCAACAGCATGCGCAAATGCCCTGGGTAGGGAGGTACAAGGTACAGATGAAGAACTGGAAGCAGCCTGTGTGGCTGGAGTGGAAGGAGCAAATGGGAGGAAGCAGAGGCCAAGCCATGCAGGTCTCTTTAACCTGAGGCGCGGGGCGGGGAGCCACTTAAAGTTTTTAAGCAAGGCCAAGGGTGATATGATTAGATTTGGGTTTCAAAAAATTCACACATGTGACAGTGTAGGAATATATCAGATTGAAGGTAGAGACGGACCAGTGTGGAGTTACTCCAGTTGTCCGGGTGAGAGAGAATGGTAGCTTGGGACAGGGTGGTGGCAGTGAAAATGGATAGATGGATCTGAGACACATTTAGAAGGTCAGCTTTTCAAGACTTGGTGATGGACTGTCTATGGGGGTAAGGGAGAATAAGTTGTGAAGGACACCTCCTCGGTGTTTTGGACTTGTGCAACCGCAGAGCGTCATTCACTTAGAAACGGAACATCAGCAGAGGAGCAGAAGAGAGACGCTCATGACTTCCATTTGGGATACACTGAGTTGGAATATATAAACTCCAAGAAGGCCCAGGCCATGTCTTTCTTGTTCATTGCTGTATCCTCAGTGTCCTGCACAGTGCCTGATACAGTAAGCATACCATAACATTTGTGAAAGTTCATATCTGCATACAATTTGAATGAGAAACCTGGAGCCTTTTCTACATGGCATGGTTAATTTTATGTGCCAGCTTGTTTAGGCTGTGGTGCCCAATTGTTTGGTCAAACACTAGTCTAGACGTTGCTGTGAAGGTATTCTGTAGATGTGATTAACATTTACAGTCAGTTGACTTTAAGAAGATTATCTTCCATAACATGGGTGGGCCTCATCCAATCAGTTGAAGGTAGTAAGCAAAAACTGAGGTTTCCTGAGGAGGGAATTCTGCCTCATGACTAACATAGAAGTCCTGCCTGAGTTTCCAGCCTGCTAGTCTATCTACATATTTTGAACTTGCTAGCTCTCATAATAACATGAGCCATTCCTTAAAATAAATTTCTCTCTCTCTCTCCACATACACATACACTACTGATTCTGTTTCTCTGAAGAACCCTGACTGATACACTATGGAATAAAGTGGAAAGTAAAGCAATATGGGATCATAAGATCAAGGTTTCAATCTTTGCTCTGCTATATCTGCTGTGTGACCTTGGGCATTCCCATGAACTTGAGGTCTATTTTTCTTGTCAGAGATAATATTATTATCCAAATGATGTCATGGGTGGGAAGGAGCACAGCAATCTGCAAAATACTATTACATTCTTGGTTTAAGCCCGCCTTCCAGAGAATTAGGAATTTTGCAAGTCTAACCTCTAGACAAAATGGGTTTCAGCGTAATCAAGAAAAAAAAAATTCCCTGAGTCATTATGAAGGCCAACATGTATTCTTTATAACCATTTTTCACTTATCCCCTACATGTACTCAAAACAGCAATAAAATGCATTCGGTGGTATTTTATCTTTTACCTCTGACAATAGATTCCATCTCTTTCATGGCAGTTTCACCTTGAGCTTCTGCAAGTTTTTCATTGATTTCCATTATTTCCATGAGGAATTGACTGTCCATTTCATAATCTGTCCCTTCGGGAATCTCTACTCCACAGAGCTTTAGCTATTGGGGCATAAAGCAGGGAAAATAAGTTTAGTTCAAGGAACTATGGCCAGAGTCATAAAACCTCCTCACCACATATCCTCCTCACCGTTCAGAACAGAATGCCACTCACAGGGAAAACTTGAACTGTCCCAATAGTGAAAGTGTGAGGGTAGGGTGCTGGAAAGTTAGACTGAGATAGGAGTGCTGGGATGGGATCACTCCCTGCTACCTGGAACTATGTGACCCTGGGGGAGTCATTCTTCCACTTGGGAAAAAAGTGGAAGGAGGCTGAATTAGGTATTTGTAAAAATTCTATTAAATCCTAAAATTCTAAGGTGCTCAATTCTCCCCCACAAAAAAACAAAACAAAAATTACTCTTCCCTAAAAGCCAGCACCATCTAATCCTTGAAATTTATAGAAAATGGTAAAAAAAAAAAAAAAAAAAGGCAATTGGGCAAGTAAGATTTACAGAGATACACAGAGAAAACTATACTCATGTAATAGTATCTTTGAGGTTAATTATCGTTGGGTCCCTAGATTAGCTCAGGTCTCAAGCACTCTTCTGTTGAACACAGGGGAGCAGCTGTCCTACAGAGCAATGGGACCAGGCTGTCATGATAGACGGGTAGGAAAATCACCTTACAAGGTATATTCCCCTGCTCAGGGGAGCCAGAAGGGTCTCATAGGCATCATTAACAAGGGTCGAATGCTTCTCTGAGAAATCCTTTTCAGTCTGTAAGTGGAAATGAAGACAGTCATATTACCACGCAAATAGGCCATCTTACATTCACAAACTGTTTCATAAAATACTGATGGGCAAGCACATAAGGAAGTGGTCAAAGGAGAACTGGTATGGGATAAGCTGTTTTTATTTTCAAGTGATGATGCGTTCTAATTCTGCTGGGAAATCAGGTAAAAGCTCTGAGTGTAAGACAGGTCCAGGGTCTGGATGGCTGGGGTCAGGCTGCCTCAGGGTGAAGCTGGTTGTCCGGCTCTGTCCCTGATAATCACATAACCATAAGGACACTGCCACCCACCCAGGGTACACACGTGTTTGGGTGTGATTATGGGTGGCCAATAGGCTACCTGAGACCTCTGGCTGAAGAAATCTGGGTGGATAAGACGCTGTAGTTGCTGGTACCTACACTGGAGCTTCGCAGTGTCAACTCTGAAGGAGCGGTTGCTGGAAGGAAATCAGGAGATGAAATTCATGCATCAAATGTTTATAGATTTGTATAGTATGGGCCTGGTTCCTGTTCTCATGGGGGATGACGCAATAAACATACAGACAGAGCTATTTCAAAAAGTGGTAGGTACTGCAAAGGAAAACAGAATAGGATCAGAGAATGGTAGATGTGGTGGACAAAGAGATGACATTTGAGCTGAGACCTGAATGATGATGAGGAGTAATCGAAGATCACAGGAAAGAGTCATTCAGGCACAGGGAACATGCAAAGGCCTTGAAGTGGGAACAAGACTGGCATGTTTGAACAACGTAAAGAGTAGTGTTACTGCAGCCCTTCATAAGTGCTCAGTGACTGGTGGGGCCAGAGCCCAGAGTTAAGGGGAAGAGGCATTCCTGAATCCCACTCTATTTTTCTAAGGCCCAGGTCCCTTCATCTCTACCTCTCACTTTATCTTAATCGAATCCTCTTCGCTTTCTATTCCCAGAGCGTGCCCTATCTCATTAGTTTAGCTTCGCCCAAACTTCACCACCTCTCCAAGCTCCTCGACCTTCGGAGGTAAACAGAAAAAACATCTATTTCTCAGACCTTCCAATTCTCACTTTTCCCTTAGACTCTGCCCACAGCATTAAGTTTTTCTTTGTTCTTACTCTCTTATTTTGGATAACACCTCAGTATTTCTTTCTTAAAAGTCTCAACCCAACTTTAAAAGTTCTGAACCTATTCCTCAAGTCTCCATCCTCCAAGGGCCGCGCAAGCACCCTTCCCTCAGGCCCCACCTCTGAACTTCCTTCTCTCAGATCCCGCCCCTCAAGTCTCCCTCCATTGCAGGCTCCAAACCTCAATTTCCCCTAATCACACTCCTCGCCCCACCAGTCCACGCTCCACTCTCCCCCAAAGCGTCGCCGCTCAGTCCGGCCCCTCGATTTCCTCTCCCGACACATCCCACCCACCTTCTCCCAGGCCCCACCCCCAGCCCCTGTTCTCTAGGGTTCCGCCCACCCAAGTAACTGGTCCCGCCTTCTCCTCCCTTAGCCTGACCCGCCCTCCATCTCGCACGCCCAGACGCATTTCCCGAAACGGCCTCCCGTACCAGTTCATGAGGCTGAAGTAGTCTCGCGTGGGGTCAGGTGGCTGCAGCGCGCGGCACTGAGGGCAGAAGAACCGGTCCCCTCGCAAGGGGCCCCCTAGGCCGCCGCAGTTCCAACACCGGGGGGAGTTGCTTCCCGCCAGTGACGCAGCACTGCAGTTTAGCGGTCTCCTCCCGAGCACCCCTGTCGGCCATAACCCCGACATCCGGAGCAAGGCCCTGGTCCTTCCGCACCACATCTGGCCGGCGGTCGGCCTCCCCGCGGTCACCTGTGGGGGAGAGAAAGTGGTCGACCAGACTCGTGCTGCTGATTGGCCGGGAAGCTGAGGGGGCGGGACTACCCGGGGGGCACCTGGATTCCGAGTCCCGTTCTGCGTTTTAAACTACAACTCCCAGAAAGCATTGAGGCTAAGTGGGCCGCCACATCCGCTGTTTGTCATTGGTCCGGCGGGGGCGGAGGGGTGTTTTGATTGGCTGAGGGTGGAGTTTGTATCAGCGGGTTTAGCGCCACTCCGCTGGCTACGGCTGCTCTGAGTGTGCGGTTCTAGGTGGGCTCGCGGTGAGTCATAGTGGGAACTTCTCTTGGGTATTGAGGGGTTCGAATCCTGTCCTCAGGGTCTTTTTGCGAGCTGAATTTCCCGAGCTTCCGTTTTGTACTGTGTTTGAGCTTGGGAAGGGGGAGAGGAATGCGTGGCCGACTCTCTTCCTTCTTTGTAGATAAATTTCGAGGTGGAGGTCACTTCCCTTGTAACTTTCAAGCTGAAACTGGCCCAGACGTAAAGGATAAGAAAGAACAAAGTTGTCCCCTTCAAAATGAAAGCGAAGTTGCTCTGTAGAGAGTTTTATAGGTGTTAGTAATTATTTCCATATTTAGGTTCAATCTGGAAAATGCGTACTGAGAACCCATTATTAGCTGCAAGGTGCTGCAGGAACTGGAAACACACCGACTTGTGTAGGAGGATGCTCTGCGAGTGTCCCTAAGGAAGTGTGGGGGGTGGGGTGGCAAGGGGAGGGTAGGAGGGCACCAGTCTTCCTTGGGACTCAGTTTCTCTATTTGAAAAAAAAAATTGTGTTGCACTTGTAAGGCCTTTTCCTGCTTTCAGATTCTTTGGGCCTGGAATTCCCAATTATCAAGCATTACCGAGGGGTGGGGGGAGGAACGTTGATGCATCATCTCATTTGATACGCAAGCTCTATCTACTTTTCTGGGTTCAGAGAGGTTGCGATCTACGTAAAGGTCGTGCAAAGAGTTGACTTAGACATCTGACTCGACTCCAGATCTGTTTGCTTATAACCTCTCCACTATACTTTTTCCTCATGGCAGAGGCCAATGCAGTCCTGGTCTGGTGGACCCTCTTATCATGAGCGATGATAGCAGCTACCTTTTGACACACTGTCTTTTGCTAGTTTTCAGGGCAGAGAAGTCTTGCTCAAGAAGCTGCAGGAGGACACAGCTCGGCTGAGGTGGTATTAGAGCAGCAGGTCCTGAAGTGGCGGACCCAGCTCTGGCAACACCTACCTCCCTGGTGTGCTTTCAGGAAAACTCATCAGGACCTTTGCATCTGGAAAGCTGTGTAAATGCAATAATCAGTGTGAGTCATGTTTACTATATTTTCCTTGAGGGGTAGCCTGAGTGTGGGATTCAGGAGAGAAAGCACTTTTTTTTTTTTTAATCAAATTAGGGATTTAAAGTTAGGGATTGAAAGTTACTTTGACTTTACTATAGGTTCTGTTATTGGAGTTTAACTGTCCATCAGATTAATTTTAAAGCTGGGGTGGGAACCTCTGTTATGGTCTTCGGTGTCTCATCATGGTTTTCTTCAGGCTTCTGTTGGGCTGGGAGGCCATTTAGGATGCGGAAAAGATGAGCCCCATAGTTAATTAGCATCACAAAGGGCTAGGTGGAGTTGTTTAGAGCAGTCTTTGTGTTTTGCCTCATTAAGTGGCCCAGCTCTTAGTTTGGAGTCAAGGAATCTAGAATGAACTTGGGTCCTACCCTCCAGGAGCTGGTTTGGGGGAGAGGGGGCATCAGTGGCATTTTATGTATAACATAGCCACCCCTGGGGTGATGCAGCGAATTTCTGTAGAGTTTCTCTTAGTCTATGCCAAGCCACCTGACCCTTCCCTTTCTTTCTTTTTCAAAAATACATATGAAGTTTAAGTGTAGTGTTGATTGTATTAATGAATACATTTTAGGTTCCATTTTTAATTTTAAAAAATTGGATGAGTGTAAGCTGTTATGAGTCTCTCCCCCTCCCCAATTCAGTTTCATTGCTTTTTACTTATTTATAGCCTTCAAATAATTTCTTTGTTTCTGTCCTCTGTGGTTGTGGCTGTCACACAAAAACTTATCAGGTGAAAATGATGTGATGAAAAGCTCAGCCGAGAAGAATGATAGGTCTAAACTGTTAGAATTTTAATTTTTGCAGAGCATGCGTATCCTGGATCTTTTTTTTTTTTTTTTTTTTGGCTGTTGTAATATACCCATCCTTCACTCTTGACCTTTACGATGTCTTGTTCCTTGAAATTCACCTTACTGTTGGACACTTATTTTTGAGGTGGTGATGTCTCGGGAGACGGATGTGGAGTGTCATCAGCCCCATGGCAGTGCCTCCCCGCAGTCCCAAGGTGGCTTCTCGCAGTCCCACGGTCCCTCCTCACAGCCACACGGCTCCTCTTCACAGTCCCAGGGCACGTCCAGCTCCTCTACCAGCACGGTGCCCACGTCCAGCCAGTCCTCTCACTCCAGCTCGGGTACGCTGAGCTCCTTAGACACAGTGTCCACGCAGGAACTCTATTCTATTCCCGAGGACCAAGAACCCGAGGAGCCTGTCCCTGCCCCTTGGGCTCGATTATGGGCCCTTCAGGATGGATTCTCTAATCTTGGTAAGACCCTTTGTAATATTTTGTTCAGAAAAACAGTTATAGAAAGTTGTTGCAACAGACAGCTCAAGACACTCCTGGAATGATTCTGGAGTTTGAAGGTGATGAAAGACGGAACCAAGGAAGCAGTTTTGGGGTATGCACTGGCTCTTACTTGCTGTAGAGCCCCTTCATTTATACTTTCAACAAACATTAATTGGGCATCTGCCATGTGTTGTCCATCTGAAGAGGGTTGTGGATCTGTTCCCTAGAAAAATGCGGATTCATGCAAGCTAGCAAACATTTGTCATCTAATCACAGAAACTTCACCACTTAACTCCTGCTGGTGGTACAGCAGTTTCAGAGCATCAGTTTTACAGTTTCAGAATGGGGAAGGTTATTTGTTGACTCCCTGTTACTTATTTTTATCTCAAAATAGCCAACCTTGCTGTTTAAATATACTCATCCTCTCTGACACCTGGTTCCAACAGTAAGGCTTTGCTCTCGGTATGTTTTAAGTAGCATTTTTCCTCTGTCTCGAATTAAAATGACCTCTTCATTAAAAAAAAAAAAAAAAAAGAACTTGACATTAATGGAATAGAAAATAATAATGTAAAGAAATGAATGGCTAATGTACCATTTTGTACCTTGTCACTCACCCTTTCCTTTTATGTCACGTGCAACTTTGATGACTTGAAAAAAACAGTAAAAAATGGAGAAATAATATAGCAATATTCATACGTACAACTTTAAATTTAGAAGTAAGCATTTGAAGCTAATTTTTACTCATTTAAGCTAGGCTTAGGGCTGATGTATGGTGAGTGGGACACAGAAATGGTGAGTTAGGGTGAAGTTGGATGTATCTCCTTTAAACGTAAGATTACATACACAAAGAGCTTGTTAGGGAGACCAGCATAAAGTAATTGCTCAATGAAGAGAAGCTATAATATTTTATTGTTATTATTTGTTATTGATTCACACCTATCTTTTCTTCTAAATAATTTACAGTTTTAGCTCTTATCCCTTTTGAGTTGATTTTTGTACATGGTATGAGGTATTGTCCAAATTCATCCTTTGGCATGGGAACGTTCAGTTGTCCGAGCACTATTTCTTTCTTTCTTTTTTTTTTTTTTTTTTTATAAATTTGTTTATTTTTGGCTGCATTGGGTCTTCGTTGCTGCACGTGGGCTTTGTCTAGTTGTGGCGAGTGGTGGCTACTTTTCATTGCGGTGCATGGGCTTCTCATCACCGTGGCGTCTCTTGTTGCGAGCACGGCCTCTAGGCGTGAGGACTTCAGTAGCTGTAGCACGTGGGCTCAGTAGTTGTGGCTCGTGGGCTCTCGAGCGCAGGCTCAGTAGTTGTGGCGCATGGGCTTAGTTGCTCCGCGGCATGTGGGATCTTCCCGGGCTAGGGTTCGAACCCGTGTCCGCTGCACTGGCAGGCGGATTCTTAACCATTGCGCCACCAGGGAAGCCCCCCGAGCACTATTTCTTGAAGAGACTATTCTTTCCCCCTTGAATGGTCTTGACACCCTCATTAAAGATCATTTGACCATAAATGTGAGGGTTTAATTCCGGACTTTCAGTTCTGTTCCATGGATCTGTGTGTCTGTCTCTCCTTATGCCAGTACCACAAAATCTTGATTACTGTAGCTTTGTAGTAAATTTTGAAATCCAGAGTGAGTCCTGATTTGTTCTTTTTCAAGATTATTTTGACTACTATGGTTCTTTACTTTTCCATAGGAATTTTAGGATAAGCTTGTCACTTCCTGCAAAGAAGGCAGCTGGGATTAAATCTGTAGATCAATATGGGTAATATTCCCATCTTAACTGTATTAAGTCTTCCAATCTGTGAACGTGGTGTAGCTTTCATTTATTTAGGTCTTCTTTAATTTCTTTCAACAGTGTTTTGTAGTTTTCAGGGTACAAGTCTTGCACTTTAAAAACTTTATTCCTTAGTATTTTTTAATGTTTACTTCTTTTCATTGTGATAAAATATATATAACATAAAATTTTGCCATTTTAACCATTAAGTGTGCAGTCCATTGGCATTAGTACTTTCACAGTGTTGTGCAACCATCACCATTATCTAGTTCCAAAATTTTTTCCTCTGGTAATTTCTTTTCCCCCCTAGCTTTATTGAGACATATATAAGTGACATATATAACATTGTGTAAGTTTAAGGTGTACAGTTTGATACACTTATATATTGCAAAATGATCTCCACCATAGCCTTAGCTAACACCTCCTTCACATCACATAATTACCATTTGTTTTCTTCTAGTTTTATGGTTTCACTTCTTCTGTTTAAGTCCTTAATCGATTTCAAATTAATTTTTTTGAGTGGTGTAAGATAGGGGTCCAATTTCATTCTTCTGCATGTGGTTATTCAGTTTTCCCAGCACCATTTATTGAAGAGATTATCCTTTCCCCATTGAGTTCTTTTAGTAATTTCTAACCTATTTTCTCTGTCTTTGAATTTACCTATTCTAGATATTTCGTTTAAGTGAAATCATAATATTTGTCCTTTTGTGTCTGGCTTCTTTCATGTAGCATAATATTTTCAAAATTCATGTTGTATCATGTATCAGAACTTTGTTTCTTTTTATGTCTGAATAATATATCTGAATAATAATATTGTATAAATATATCACATTTTCTTTATCCCTTCTTCTGTTGATGGACATTCGGACCTTTTGGCCATTTTGAAAAATGCTGCTATGAATATTTGTGACAAGTATCTGTTTGAGTCTCTGTTTTCAATTTTTTGGGGGGTATTTAGTGCCTAGGAGTGGAATTGCTGGATAACATGTTTAAGTTTTTTAAGAAACCACCAAACTGTTTTCCACAGCAGCTGCACTATTCCATATTCCCACTACTAATGTATGAGAGTTCTAATTTCTCCACATTTTGCCACCACTTAATATCTGTCTTTTGATTTCCATCATCATAGTAGGTGTGAAGTGGTGTCTCATTGTGATTTTGTTTTACATTTCCCTGATCGCTCTAATGATGTTAAACATCTTTTCATGTGCTTATTGGTCATTTTTATGTATTTGGAGAAATGTCTATTCAAATCTTTTGCTCATTTTTATTTTATTTTTTCTTAACATCTTTATTGGAGTATAATTGCTTTACAGTGTGTTAGTTTCTGCTTTATAACAAAGTGAATCAGCTATACATATACATATATCCCCATCTTTGCTCATTTTTAAATTGGATTGTCGTATTAATTGAGTTGTAAGTGTCCTTTTTTATATGGTAGATATAAATCCCTTACTAGATATGTGTTTTGCAAATATTTTCTCCCATTCACTTCTTTTCACTTTCTTGATGATGTTCTTTGATTCACACACATTTTAAATTTTAATTGTGTCCAATTTTTATATTTTTTCTTTCGTTTCTTGTGCTTTGGGGTCATATCTAGACAGACTTGCTTAACCCAAGGTAACAAAGCCTTATCACTATTTTTTCTTCTTAGAGTGTTATAGTTTTGGTTCCTGCAATTAGTCTTTGATTCTCTTTCAGTTGCTTTTTGCACATGGTGTGAGGTAAGTTCCAACTAGATTATTTTACATGTAGATATCCACTTGTCCTAGCACCATTTGAAAAGACTATTTTTTCCCCTATGAATTTTGTTGTCACCTTGTTGAAAATCAGTTGACTGTAAATGTGATTTATTTTCGGTCTCTTAATTTTTTTCCATTGATCTGTATGTCTAACCTTTCACTAGTACCACACTGCCTTGATTATGATAGCTTTGTAGTAAGTTTTTTAAATTTTATTTATTTATTTATTTTTGGCTGTGTTGGGTCTTTGTTGCTGTGCGTGGGCTTTCTCTAGTTGCAGTGACCGGGAGCTACTCTTCATTGCGGTGCGCGCACTTCTCATTGTGTTAGCTTCTCTTGTTGCGGAGCACAGGCTCTAGGTACGTGGGCTTCAGTAACTGTGGCACACGGGTTCAGTAGTTTGTGGCTTGCGGGCTCTAGAGTGCAGGCTTAGTAGTTGTGGCGCATGGGCTTAGTTGCTCCACGGCATGTGGGATCTTCCCGGATCAGGGCTTGAACCTGTGTCCCCTGCATTGGCAGGTGGATTCTTAACCACTGCGCCACCAGGGAAGTCCTGTAGTAAGTTCTGAAACTGCAAAATGTAAGTAAGCCCTTTGTACTTCATTTTCAAGATTGTTTTGCTATTCCGGGTCCTTGCTTTTTTATAGGAATTTTAGTTTGAGCTTGTTAATTTCTGCAAAGAAGGCAGCTGGGATTTTGATAGGAATTGTGTATAGTTTGGGAGTTTTGCCATCTTAACAACATTAAGTCTTCCAATCCATGCACATTTACATAGGTCTTTCAAATTTTTTTCCAACAATGTTTTGTAGTTTTTAGACTATAAGATTTGCACTTCTGGGCTTCCCTGGTGGTGTAGTGGTTGGGAGTCCGCCTGCCAGTGCGGGGGGTGCGGGTTCGATCCCTGGTCCGGGAGGATCCCACATGCCGCGGAGCGGCTGGGCCCGTGTGCCACAACTGCTGAGCCTGCGCTCTGGAGCCTGCGGGCCACGTCTGCTGAGCCCGCGTGCCGCAACTGCTGGGGTCCCACGCCTGGAGCCTGTGCTCCGCAGCAGGGGAGGCCACCGCAGTGAGAAGCCCCTGCTCGCCGCAGTTGGAGGGGGCCTGCGCGCGGCGGCGGGGGCCCAACGTAGCTAAAGGTAAAAAATGGATAAATAAATAAATAAAGAGATACACTGAGTGTTTAAAAAAAAAAAAAAAAGATTTGCACTTCTTTTGTTAAATTTATTCCCAAGTATTTTATTCTTTTTATGCTATTGTAAATGGAATTATTTTCTTAATTTCATTTTAGGTTGTCCATTGCTAGTGTGTAGAAATACAAGTGGTTTTTAAATATTGATCCTGTATCCTGTAATGTTGCTGAACTTGTTTATTTGGGCTAATCTTTTTTAGTGGGTTCCTTAGGATTTTCTACATATAAGATTATGTCATTTGTGAATAGGATTAGATAGATCTGCTTCTTCCTTTCCAATATGGGTGCCTTGGCTTTTCATCTCCCTCTCCCTCCCTCCGTTAATTGTCCTGGCTTGAACCTCTTACACAGAATGGAAGTTTTAAGAGCAGACATCCTTGTCTTGTTTGTGATGTTCCTCTCCCCTGTCACCATCTCACCTGTGCCCCATTCTTCACTACTAGGAGAAGGGGCCCATCCTTCCCAGGGTTCTTACTCCTAATTGCCTCACTGAGAGTTTTGGTCTCTTTGCCTCCTGCCTTGCTGTCCTTGCCCTCCTCCACACATCTGCCTGAGGCCTCCTCTAATGAGCCAAGGTCAGAGCAGGCTCTTCCATGGGCAGCCTCCCCTTCCACTCTCTGTCCATCATCCCTGGACTGTTGGTGTCCTGATGAAATCTCCATGCCTTTCCTTCTCAACTGTCCCAGAAGCTCCTGGTTTCTAGCAGAAATACCACGGTTCATTTATACCTTTCCCTGTTAATAGATGCTTAGGTTGTTGCCAGTTTTTATTCCTGCAAGCAAGACTGCAATGAATGTCCTTGTCTCCTTGGTCATTTGGACAAATGTCTCTCTAGGGTAGAGCCTGTGTTGAGTTGCTGGATCATAGAGTAGGCATGGCTTTACCTTGTAATGGGTACTGCCATGTTGCCTTCCAAAAGGGCTGTTCAATCTATCCTTCCTATCTTGCCTCATGAAGCCTTTTTGATAGTCCCAGGCAGAGTTGCCAGAGCCTTGCATCTGTGCTTCCCCTGGAGAGTCTACCTGCTGTATTGTTGTTGCTTCCCTGTTTGTCTCCCCACCAGACTGCAAACTCTTTAAGCGATTAATTTAACTTTTTGAAGAGGTTATATTTGCATTAGGTGCAAAATTCAAAACAGTGCAAGGCCTTCATCCAATTTCTGTCTTTCCCCCAAGTACTTCCCAGGATTGCTGATTTCTTATGTAGCCTTCCAGAAGTATTTGGTGCACATATAAGCAACTAAGTATCTATGTGTTCTTTTTTCCCCCTTTATTATTTATACCAACTGTAATTTACAGCACACTGGTTGTAACCTGTTGTTTATGTTTAACAATGTATCTTAGACATTCTTCTATCAGAATGTAAAGATCCCCATTTCTTTTGTAGATATATAAATTTATTGAACTAGCTCCTTACTAATGGACATTAAAGTTGTTGCTATAAGAATAATGCTATAGGTCTTTCCTGGTGGCAGAGTGGTTAAGAATCCACCTGCCAGTGCAGGGGACATGGGTTCGATCCCTGGTCCGGGAAGATCCCACATGCCGCGGAGCAACTAAGCCTGCGCTCTAGAGCCCATGAGCCACAACTACTGAAGCCCGCACGCCTAGAGCCCGTGCTCCGCAACAAGAGAAGCCACCACAGTGGGAAGCCCGCGCACCGCAACGAAGAGTAGCCCCCGCTTGCCACAACTAGAGAAAGCCCGTGAGCAGCAATGAAGACCCAACGCAGCCAAAATAAATAAATATATAAATAAATAAATTTATTAAAAAAAAAGGAATAATGCTATAGTGAATAACCTTGTACATATGTCCTTATGTCCTTCCGTAATACATATGATTCTATCTGTAGGATAAATTCCTAGAAGTGGGATTTCTGGACCAATGGGTGTGTGCATATGTAACTTTAAGGAACTGAGGTGAAGTTCACATAACATAAAATTAACCATTTTTAAAAATTATTTATTTATTTATGGCCGTGTTGGGTCTTTGTTGCTGCATGCGGGCTTTCTCTAGTTGCGACGAGTGGGGGCTAGTTTTTGCTGCGGTGCGCGGGCTTCTTATTGCGGTGGCGTCTCTTGTTGCAGAGCGCAGGCTCTAGGCGCGCAGCCTTCAGTAGTTGGGGCGTTCAGGCTTCAGTAGTTGTGGCACGTGGGCTCAGTAGTTGCGGCTTGTGGGCTCTAGAGCACAGGCTCAGTAGTTATGGCGCATGGGCTTGGTTGCTCCGCGGCATGTGGGATCTTCCCAGACCAGCGATAGAACCCATGTCCCCTGCATTGACAGGCAGATTCCTAACCATTGCACCACCAGGAAGTCCCTAGAATTAACGATTTTAATGTGAACAGTTCAGTGACCTTTAGTACATTCACAACATTGTGCAACCACCACTTCTATCCAGTTCTGAAACATTTCCTTTACTCCAAAATGAAACCTTATATCCATTAAGCAGTTACTCCCCATTCCTTTCTGCTCTGCCCCTGGCAACCACCAATCTGTATTTCATATCTATGGATTTAACTATTCTGGATATTTCATATAAATACAGTCATACAATCTGTGGCATTTTGTGTCTGGCTTCTTTCACTTAGCATAATGTTTTCAAGGTTCATCCATGTTGTAGCATGTATGAGTTTTAACATTTATTCCTTTTTATGGGTGAAAAATAGTCCATTATATGTAAATATCACAATTTGTTTATCCATTCATCCATTGTAGGACATTTGGTTTGTTTCCATCATTTGCCTATTGTAACTAGTGCTGGTATGAACACTTGTGTACAAGGATTTGTTTGGGTACATGTTTTCAGTTCTTTGGGGTATATACTTAGGAGTGGAATTGCTGAGTCATAAGGCAATCCTATGTTTAACTTTTTGAGGAACCACAAAATTTTCCACAGAGGTGTACCATTTTACATTCCCACTAGCAATGTATGAGGGTTCCTATTTCTTTGCATCCTTGCCAACACTTATTATTTTCCTTTTTTAAAAAATTAAAGCCGTCTTCATGGGTGTGAAGTGGTTGCATATGTAATTTTTTTAAAAAGTTATTTATTTATTTATTTAGGCTGTGTTGGGTCTTCATTGCTGTGCACGGGCTTTCTCTAGTTGCGGCGAGCGGGGGCTACTCTTCGTTGTGGTGCGCGGGCTTCCCACTGTGGTGGCTTCTCTTGTTGCGGAGCACAGGCTCTAGGCGTGCGGGCTTCAGTAGTTGTGGCGCATGGACTCAGTAGTTGTGGCTGGCGGGCTCTAGAGTGCAGGCTCAGTAGTTATGGTGCACGGGTTTAGTTGCTCTGCGGCATGTGGGATCTTCCTGGAGCAGGGCTCGAACCTGTGTCCCCTGCATTGGCAGGCAGATTCTCAACCACTTCCCCACCAGGGAAGCCCCTACATATGTAATTTTGGTCTTGCCAAATTATCCTCCCTAGACGGTGTATAAATTACATTCTCACTGGAAACGTATGGGAATACCTGCTTCTTCATACCTCTTGCCAACACAGTATAATATGAAACATTTTGATTTTTGTCAATCTGAAAGTTGAAACGTGGAATCTTAATGTATGGTTTTCAGAATTTCTTGTATTGAGTTAGCTTGGCCATCTTTTCATATGTTTGAGCCATTTGTATTTCTGTCTCTTATAAATTTTTTTGTATCCTTTACCTATTTTCTACTGGATTGTTTGTCTTTTTCTTATTGCTTTGTAGAAACTTTACAGATATTAGGGAAATAGTCCTTTGATTGTGACATGAGTTGCTAATATTTTCCCTAGTCTGTCTTTCCATGAACATTTTGCTTGCCTACCATATGCATTGTCCTAGGTGCTGGAGCTGTATTCTTAAACAAGAGACTCAAGGCTGCCCTTCTGGAATTTGTTCTAACAGGGGAATGCCAGGAGACAATATACAAATAATCAAGATAATTTTCAGTTATAGAGGGAAACGGAACAGGCTCTTGTGGTTATGGTGGGTGGGTGGTGAGCTGGGAGTGTGCTTATACAGAAAGCTGAGTGGAAGATGATAATTTGCAGACACAAAAGGCAAGATGGCCATTCAAATCACTGGGAATGAAGAATTCAAAGGCCACAAGGGAGGTTGAACCCAGCATATTTGGGGCAGTGGAAGGAGGCCAGTGGAGCTGAGTGTAGCGATCAAGGGGAGAGGTACAAGGTGAAGCTGGGAGGGACGCAGGGGCCAGATCCTGAGCATCTAGCCTGCCATGTGGAGTGTAGATTTCATACTAAGTATGATGGGAAGCCTCAGGAGAGTAATGAGTAGGAAGTTATTATTATATCATAAGTATTTTTCCAAATCATTAAAAATTATTTGAGAATTTTAATGACTGCTTAGCATTTCATGGCTATGTATAAACCATAATTTGTTAAACTCGTTGGAAATATTTGGTTTTTTTCTCCCCACTGATTTTGAATCTTATGAAATCTTGATGGACAAGTCTATAATTTTGATTGCCTTCTTAGGCTGTTTTCCTACAAGCAGATTTTATGAGCAGTTTTTAAAGGTGTTTGATACATGAAATTCAACAGCCCTCTGGGGTGTGCTTTTGTGTTACAGAGTGTGTTAACGACAGCTACTGGTTTGGGAGGGATAGAAACTGTGAATACTGCTTTGATGAGCCCCTGCTGAAAAGAACCGATAAATACCGGACTTACAGCAAGAAGCACTTCCGGATCTTCAGAGTAGGTGGCAAATATCCATACATTTGGGAGAACTGGTCATCTAGACATCACTCTTAGTTGTCTCCCCACTGAAACAGCCCACCATTAAAACTCCGAAATAAAATGTTTTCTATTTTAGGAAATGGGTCCTAAAAGCTCTTACATCGCATACATAGAAGATCACAGTGGGAATGGAACCTTTGTAAATAGAGAGCTTGTAGGGAAAGGAAGACGCCTTCCTTTGAATAACAATTCTGAAATTGCACTTTCAGTATGGAGTAATAAAGGTAATATTATTATCTTCTGGTTACTGGAATTTTTTCTTCTGTATAAAAGGAAAAATGACATTGTGTCCTTTGTAGAGTGTGGTTAGGTACATAGAGTAAGTAGGTTAGTATTCAAGATTCACCTCAATCCTAGTTGCATTTTTTAACAATCAAAAGTTCTATCAAGCCAGATTTTCTAAGGTTTAATTGGTTTGATTAGTTTTATTTAAAGCCATATGCTTTAAATTATCATTTTGCTTAGTTGTCATTCATTAATTGATTCACTTTTATCACATCAATCTTAGCTATCTATCTTAGCTTTAAATTATCATTTTGCTTAGTTATCATTCATTAATTGATTCACTTTTATCACATCAATCTTAGCTATCTATGAGTTGTTATTTTAGGCCATTAGTTCATCCCTTCCCCTGCTTTTTCTCTTCCTTCCTTATTCTTTCCTTTCTTTATTTCTTTCAGTCATTAATTTCTGCATATATTTATTGAACTATTATATATAACCTGGCATTAGGCTATGGGTTTTTCTGTAACAGTCTCAATTTAGACCTTCCACCTTCTTAAATATGACATGGTTACCCTTTGAAAGTGGAGATGTTTATCATCATTATTGGGTAGTATTTTATAAACATCTATTCCTAAAACTTCATGAATATCACATCTAAAACGAACAGTTGTCATTCAGTGTAAATAAAAACAACCTACAGAATTAAATATAGCTCACAGTGATTTTAAAATCTTGGACAAGAGGAATACTCTCGTTTCTTTAATTTGAAAAAAAACTCACAGAACTTCCCAAAACTATCTGAGAGTTGAGCAGCTTGGAATGGTATGTGTTTGTGTGGATAACACCTTAAAAATATAAATTCCCAGAGGCACTGTCCCATAAATCCTGATCCAGTAGTTCCAAGGATTTAAAAAATCCTGCCCAGGTGATTCTCATGCAGCCAGTCTTCAGACTGGCATCTCGGAATTATGGCTATTCTGGACATCCTGGAGTACATTTTATGATTGCCTTAGTTTCTCCTGTTTTCTGACTATTTTATTTCCTGTCTGATAATGACAGTCAGGACAGCTGCACAGGCTTTTGCTGTTTGTGAGCACCTGGTCAAGGTGGGCAACTGGTCGCTGAAATGTGGCCTGTCCTCTACTTGACAAGTGGTGTGCTATCTTTTTCTAATTGTTCTATCTGAAGGGCACCTTTTATTTGAACAAAGGTGTTATGTGGTCTGAAGCTGGCCGTGATGGAAATTGATCAAACTGGTACTCTGCAGACTGATTCAGCCTATTGACATTTTTTTAGGCCTTTGCTGATATTTGTGCTTTAATATGAAAATCCAGTTTTCTTTGAAAAGATGGAATATCTGGCTATACTTGAGCATATTATCCCTAATTCAAGGATTTGCAGGTGCTAAGTAGAGGCTGCCTCCTTCAGATGGATGATGTTTTCCTGTTCAAGTCTCCACTGCTCCACATCTTACTCTCACTCCAGCCTTACCTGTGTGCATGACCTTCCTGGCTTGTGTAGGCAACTGAGTTTACAGCCCCTGAAGTAGACATCGACACTTGGGAAAATACATCTCCAGAGCCCCTCAAGTTCCCTGATTCTCAGGTGTCACTGTAACATCTAGGTTCATCAATATCAATAAGCAGGGAGGAATGGTTGTATCCTAGGTAGCCAGCAGGTCTCATTCATTAGGCAGCTGTCTGCCTTCTGGGGACCAGCCTGGATTGAAGCATGCTGAGCTGGTTCAGATTTGTGCCAGAGACTGGATCTCTAGGTTACTCCAGGGAGGTCAAGACCCATCACCTGAAATCTGAGAAACTCAAGGGTCTTAACAAATTTCACTGTTTCCAGATATTATAGGCAGTTGAAAATTTACCACTTTGTAGAACTGGAATGTTTGATAACTGATTGCAGGTTTGGCCCAATGGATGGTTAAATTATGAAATAAGCGGTTTTTTGGTTTTCTTTTTCTGAGTTACAGGCCGAATAATGAAGAAATAAAGGGGATTTTTTGGGAAAGTGTTATTTAGTTAATTTTACAAGTAAGTTCAAGGTGGTTTGCACTGTAAAATACCAGCTAGGTAAAGGTAGAAATGGTTGAGAGAAGATAATACTAGTATGGTGACCTCTGGCCTGATTTTTTTTTTGGATATTTACTTGCCTAGAACATATTTTCTAGATTCAGACTAATTGCCTTTTGGTTCTGGGCCTGTGCAGTTGATAACTGTTCTGAGGTCAAGGAATAAGAATAGCATTTATGTATGAGTTTCCTGCATTATAGTGAGAATGATGCTGTGTGTTTCCATTGTGGAATGAAGCTTGTCTATCATCATTTTTCAAGGGTTTCACAACATGCATTAGCCTAGCTAAATGATTTCTTTGGGGTTAGATGTTAAATGGAATTAAGAACGATTGTCTTATATTCCATATGTTTACTAAGTTATAGGACTATTTATCTTTTCTTTATCAAATGGATTAATGAGACCTATTTCTGCCATTTTTTCCTTAGTTTTCGTATTTTTTGATCTGACTGTAGATGATCAGTCAGTTTATCCCAAGGAATTAAGAGACGAATACATCATGTCAAAAACTCTTGGAAGGTAATTTTTTTTTTCTTATGGAACTTGCACTTAATTTCTTTCTAAACATTTGTCATTGGTTAGTTTTTTGTTCCTGGTTTTATGGCATTCATTATGTATTCATGACATTTGTAGGGTACCTATTTGTGATAGGTATGTTATTGACTTATAATGATCAGTTGAGCAGTTTTTCTTTATAAATTTTATTGGTGATAACTTTTTAAAAGCAGTTTTATTGAGATATAACTTGCATACCGTACAATTCACCCATTTAAAAGTATACAGTTCAGTGGTTTTTAGTATATTCACAGAGCTGTGAAGCCTTTACCACAGTCAGTTTTAGAACATTTTCATTACCTTCCATAAAGAAACATTTACTGCATTTCTTTTTTTTTTTTTTTTTTTGTAATTTTATCTTATCTTTGGCTGCGTTGGGTCTTTGTTGCTGCACGCGGGCTTTCTCTAGTTGTGGCAAGCGGGGGCTACTCTTCATTGCGGTGTGTGGGCTTCTCATTGCGGTGGCTTCTCTTATTGAGGAGCACGGGCTCTAGGTGTGTGGGCTTCAGTAGTTGTGGCATGCGGGCTCCGTAGTTGTGGCTCACGGACTCTAGAGCGCAGGCTCAGTAGTTGTGGCGCACGGGCTTAGTTGCTCCGCAGCATGTGGGATCTTCCCAGACCAGGGCTCGAACCGTGTCCTCTGCGTTGGCAGGCGGATTCTTAACCACTGCGCCACCAGGGACGTCCCAGCAGTGGTTTCTTAAATGGCACCAAAAGCGCAAGCAACAAAAGAAAAAATAGAAAAATTAGACTTCGTCCAATTTTAAAACTTTTGCCTCAAAAGACACTATCAAGAGAGTGAAACACAAGCCATAAAATGAGAGAAAATATTGCAAATGATATATCTGATAAGAATCTAGTGTTTAGAATAGATAAAGAACTTCTACAATTCAACAACAAAAAGATAACCCAATTTAAAAATGGGCAAAGGACATTTCTCCAAAGAACATATAGAAATGGCCAAAAACCACTTGAGAAGATACTCAGCATCATTAGTCATTAGGGAAGTGCAAATCAAAACCACAATGAGATGCTGCTTTGCACCCATTAGGATGGCCATAATAAAGAGACGGAAAGTGACATGTGTTTGTGAGGATGCGGAGAAATTGGCACCCTTATGCACTGCTGTTGGGAATGTAAAATGGTGCAGCCACTGTGGGAAATAGTATGATGTTTTCTCAAAAAGTTAAACAGAATTACCATATGATACAGTAATTCCCCTTGTTAGGTATATACCCCCCAGATTGAAAACAGATGTTCAACAAAAGCTTGTGCACGAACAGTTCACTGCAGCTCTATTCACAGTAGCGAAAAGGTGGGAACAACCTAAGTGTCCATCAACAAAAGAATGGATATACAAAATGTGATATATCCATAAAATGGGCTATTATTTAGCTATAAAAAGGAATGGAATACTGATACATGCTACAGCATGGGTGAGCCTTCAAAACATTCCAAGTGAAAGAAGTCAGACACAAAAGACCACATAGTGTATGATTCCACTGATGCGAGATATTCTGAGCAGGCAAATCCATAGAGAGAGAGCAGATTAGAGGTTGCCAGGGGCTGGGGGCAGGGAAAAAGGAGAGTGAACACTTAATGGGTTTGGGGTTTCCATTTGTGCCGATGAAAAATTTCCGGAAATAGATAGAGGTGATGGCTGCACAACATTGTGGATGTACTTAATGCCACTGAATTGTACACTTTAAAATGATTATAATGGCATGTAAAGCAACTATACGCCAATAAAAAAAAAAAATCTTTAAGATAAAGCGAAAAAAAAAAACCCCACAAAACAAAAACAAAAAAAATAAAATGCGATTTTTGTTAATAAAATGTTAATAGGATTGACAAAAAAAAATGATTACAATGGCAAATTTTATGTTATTTATATACACAATACATAGTAAAAAAGATGTCTTGGCAACCCCCTCACCCCATCCCCCAACCCACAGTGGTTAGAAAAGTCTACTTGCGGCAGGTAATGGGTGACTGATGCTTGATTAACTGTACTGGGTGTCATCCTGGGTTGCAGTCCTCCTCCATTTTAGCATCCCAATTAATTGCAAATCTTCAAGAGCTTGCTGCAAGCAGATTCATGGTGCACTTTTGGTTTCTTATGTATTGTGATTTTATTTTGGGTGCAATTCATGGCATCAACTGCTTACGCGCTTCCTTTGAAGACAGGATAAGAAAGAAGAGAAATGGATCAGTGAAAGTAATTCATTTGCAGTTGCTGTTTACTATTACTTGTTTCAGGCACTCATTTTTAACTTGGACTTGGTTATATTTGGTCTTTCTCTGGCCCCTGGGATAAATCATTTCTCTCTGATTTGTTCTTAATGTCTTTCTGAGAGTTTCACAATCTGGGGTGACAGCAAGACCTAAGTCTATATCACTCAGCTCAAAAAGTGGCATTTGGAGCTGAGTCAGTGTTGCTGGATGGTCCCTATTCACTTATGCCTTTGACATTTTACACTGGTGAGGTTTCTGAAAACAGAGACAATGGGCTGTCTTTAACTCAAAATGGTTGAGGCCAGTTCAGGAGTGGTGGGTCTCAGGATTAAAAACATTTTGACAGTCAGTCACTTTCTGTGTTTTTCCCTGTAGTGGCGCCTGTGGTGAGGTGAAGCTAGCTTTCGAGAGGAAGACGTGTAAGAAAGTAGCCATAAAGATCATCAGCAAAAGGAAGTTTGCTATTGGCTCCGAGAGAGAGGCAGTAAGTACCCTTGTTTGTGGCTGTTTGGTCATTCTTAACACTTCTTACCTTCCCCAAATAATTTTAGAGTGGTGATTTTCAATGTCAGGAAGGATTTATTGCTCAGAATTTGTATCAAAGAACATTGAAAATTTTTGAGTGTATTCAACTAATCTAAACACTTACTTATAGATAATTTGGTTCCAAAAATATTTGGTTATACATTATAATACACATAGCAGGAACTTGTTTTTGCTTTTTTTTCCCCCTTCCAAGTTGTTACAAGACTGTTTTTACAATAAATGAAAGGAAATTAGGAAAAAAAAAAAATCCAGCCGTATCCACACCACTGTAACCCCACAGCTGTTTTCAGTTTTCTCCTTCCTTCTAGTCTTTGTTCCTATGAATTTCTGTTTCTAGATGGTTGAGATCATATTGTGTATACAATTTTGCATTTTGCTTTTTCACATAAGCATTAATACATGTACTTTTCCCTAATATATCCTTTTTGATGATCGAGTCTCTGTTTCACCAATTTTATCATAATTTATTCAACCATTTCTCTGGTTGATCATTTAGATAAGTTAGGTCATTTAGGTAATTTCTAATTCTTTGCTCTTCCTGATAACGTGGCAATGAATACCTTCATGTTTATAGATTTTTAAAAATCTTAAATTATTTTAAAAGTCTCTTTATATGGTAACTATTCATTTTATTACATTTTCTGTAATACACGCTTATGCGTTGCTGAAGTGGCCAAGTGTATTTGTCTTTCAACACATGACCCAACAAAGTAATGTAAAACATAGCCTCTAATCACGTTTTCCTTTGTGGCCAGCTGTTTCTGGCTATTATACTCTAACATTCTTTAAAGATCAATTTCTTTTTTTTTTTTCTCCCTAGACAATGCCATTCTCACACAGCAAGAGGAATTTCCTTTCAGTGTTCACATTGTTATAGATCTTTCCCCTGTGATTCTGGATTTGTTTCCCATTTTGGGGGGAAGAAAATAACCTACCAGATTCTTAATGACTTGGAGCACAATTTTACTTCTTAATTTCATCTTTCAAATCCTGTCGGACTCTTTAGACCTCTCCATCATCAGAGTACACCCGGATTTGGTAATAAGTTTACCGGCTTACAGGAAGAGGCAGGTTTTTAAAATTAAACATCTGGGTTTCTTCGCTGAAGTCCATTTTACATAAATATGTAATTCTGTATCCTCTTTGCTTGTGGAGGGTGTAGCCCGTGAGGTTGAGTAACTCGAGTCATCCTTTTGGAATTGTAACGGAGAGCAACTTCGCTACCCTGAAGCCTACTCTCGTTAGAGTCTCAGTAAATATCTCAGCTTGTACTTGAAATTGGAACCTGGGTCTGCTCTATTATTAGAAATGTGACTTGGCGTTTTCTTTACACATTTTAATTGAATACCTTCTTGTCTGTGGTTTTTGTTTGTTGTATCATTTTTATGAATGTAAACAATTCCACAGTCGATGAGACAAGCAGAGCTTACCAGGGCAGTGTGAGAACAGTGGAAACACACTTTGTTTCTGGCTGTGGGAACTGCAGCAAGTGGCTTCCTTTCTCTGAGCCTCAGTTGTTCCATCTGTGAAACGGGGATACTTTTAGAACCCAGTTCACTTGGATTATGAGGCTTATGTGAGATGACCCTTTTAAATAAAGAGCTTGGCATAGAGCCTGGTCATTATTGAATGCTTACTATTTGCCAAGCATTTTGTAGGGTGATTTTAGATGAGTTGTGTAATTCATCCACCTCTGTGCCTTGATTTCTCTGTATGAATAGTGCTGACTTTGGAACTCAGGCAGCCTTTTTTTTTTTTTTTTTAATTAATCAATTAATTAATTAATTAAGTTTTGCCTACGTTGGGTCTTCGTTGCTGTGCGAGGGCTACTCTTCGTTGTGGTGCATGGGCTTCTCACTGCGGTGGCTTCTCCTGTTGAGGAGCATGGGCTCTAGGCAGGTGGGCTTCAGTAGTTGTGGCGTGCAGGCTCAGTAGTTGTGGTTCGCGGGCTCTAGAACACAGGCTCAGTAGTTGTGGCGCATGGGCCTAGTTGCTCTGTGGCATGTGGGATCTTCCTGGACCAGGACTCGAACCCATGTCCCCTGCATTGGCAGGCAGATTCTTTTTTTTTTTTTTTTTAATAAATTTATTTATTTGTTTTTATTTTTGGCTGTATTGGGTCTTCGTTGCTGTGCGCGGGCTTTCTCTAGTTGTGGTGAGTGGGGGCTACTCTTCGTTGCGGTGCGCGGGCTTCTCATTGTGGTGGCTTTTCTTGTTGCAGAGCACGGGCTCTAGGCACGAGGGCTTCACTAGTTGTGGCTCTCGGGCTCTAGAGCGCAGGCTCAGTAGTTGTGGCGCACGGGCTTAGTTGCTCTGTGGCATGTGGGATCTTCCCGGACCAGGGCTCGAAGCTGTGTCCCCTGCATTGGCAGGTGGATTCTTAACCACTGCGCCACCAGGGAAGTCCAGGCAGCCTTTACTCAGCTAAATTGAACTGTAAATATTTTCTGAATATTGGTTATTATTATTACTAATAAACTCTAATGTTATTTTTTTTTCCAAAGGATCCAGCACTCAATGTTGAAACAGAAATAGAAATTTTGAAAAAACTAAATCATGTAAGTACTGCTGTAAAAAATGACCCATACTTAAATTCATTTATGTCAAAATATGGGGAGAGTGCAAAGCACTTCAGTGTAATAAAGCTAGTATTAACCTGGGTTCCTTAATTGTGTGTGTGTATGTGTGTGTTCGTGTGTGTATGCATGCATACATGTGTTTAGCTATCATTTAGCTGGGAAGAGCTTTACCCTGAAATTTTGAAAGGACAATACTTTTTTTTTTTTTTTTTAACATCTTTATCGGAGTATAATTGTTTTACAATGTTGTGTTAGTTTCTGCTGTATAAGAAAGTGAATCAGCTTTACATATACATATATCCCCATATCCCCTCCCTGTTGCATCTCCCTCCCACCCTCCCTATCCCACCCCTCTAGGTGGTCACAAAGCACGGAGCTGATCTCCCTGTGCGATGCGGCTGCTTCCCACTAGCTATCTGTTTTACATTTGGTAGTGTATATATGTCAATGCCACTCTCTTAGTTCGTCCCAGCTTACCCTTCCCCCTTCCCGTGAAAGGACAATACTTTATAAAGATTTTTATGATTAAATAATTATGTGATATTTCCACTGAGTTAGTTCTGGACCAAAAGACACAGTAAGTCTCCTAAATGTAATGTCTTATGGGTGTTTGATCAACTGATTATGTTTGTGGAGACAATGCTCATTTGGTACATTTGGTTTAATTATACCTGAAATTTTCACACCTCTAAATACCTCTTGATGGTGCCGATTTCCATTCACCTCAGTTGGAATAAATCAAATAAATCCAAGGGTATCCAGTACGTATGACAACATCCTGGATGATTAAACGGTGCCTGTGGCCTCATTGAGTGTAAATAGTTCTTGTCTTTTTTGTGCAGTGATGACCTTGTCTCAATGGAAAGAATCTAAAGATGTGAGAAGAGAAAGTTGGACTAGTGGGACTGATCCCATCTTCGTTTTTATTCTTTCTGTTTTGTCATTAATTCATGGGCCCCCATGCAGTCCTGAGCTAGGTAGGCACTGGAGTTAAACTTGAAATGAAACCTCCAGTCTGTCCAGCTAAGAATTGTCTGATTCTGGTTCTTAACCTCCAAACAACAAAAGGTTTCTTCTCCCTGCTCTGACCTGCTCAGACCATCCTAACAGCAAATAGAAACTAAGAACAACATCACAGGGACACAATAATTCAATAGATTCCTTTAGAACTCGTGGTGGATCCGAAAACCCATAAGAATGTGAGTGGCTGACCTTCCTGCTTGACTTTCTTCTAATGCCCTTGCAACTTCTTCCTCTTCCCTGCATTCGCCTCCTTTTTCCATGGGATCTGGAATCTCGTTAAAGAGAGGAGCCCTCTAATTTTCTGGGGTGGTGTTGCTTCAAACATCCCCCAAAGATAAACACTTAGAATCCTCAGAGAATTTTCTCTGATGTCAGAAGATCCCCAAACATAACATTTATACAAATCCAATGTCCGCTGCAGAGGAGAGGAATTTAAAACCCTAAAAAAGATCCTTGGAGGTATTTGTTGGCAATTTACAGGGGCACTTGGAAGCCCTTGGGAATTAAAGATGGGCTCATGAGTGCATTTTGATGTTTGGGGACATCTTTGGGGACAAAGATGGGCTCATGAGTGCATTTTGATGTTTGGGGACAATGTTTGGGGTATTTGTTGGCAATTTACAGGGGCACTTGGAAGCCCATGGGAATTAAAGATGGGCTCACGAGTCCATTTTGATGTTTTGCGACAATGAGTAGAGCCTAGCAGAGTCCAGTAGACCCTGGCCTTTGGAGTCCGGTGTTGATTTATCAATTGTCAAATGTTTGTTGTGCCAGCCTGTTTTCTAGGCTCCGGGCAGTGAGCACAGATGGACTTGGTCATCCCTCCTCTTATGTGGCTTCAGTCTAGTGGGAAGACAGACCTGGGTTCCCATCCTTGCTCTGAGCATGTCATTTCACTTTGCAGAGCCTCTAGTCCCTCATCTGTACAGTGGAGACAGTAGGATACTTAACCTCAAAGGTCAGTGTGAGACTTGAAAGAGATGTGCTCCTAAAGGTTTCAGCACAGGGAACACACTAGGGGAATGACAGTGATCTGTAATTCCCTACCCTTTGCCCTGTAGGACCTAAGTGGAGGGTCTGGGTTGGTGGCTTCTGGTTTCTGAGAGACACTTTCAGCTATGACAGCTGCAGCCCATGGCCCTGGAGATAGTGGGGACTGGAAACAGCCCGTGCTGGCTCCGTCTGGTGGGGGCCTCTTCTTGCTCTGTCAGCTCCCAGCCCCACCCATTCCCAGAAGGGCACTGCCAGTGATGAAGCCAAGCAGACCAAGCAGTTTGCATTCCTTCCTCTCATCTCCTATTCCTTTTCCATGTGTGTGTCTTTTCTTCTGCTTTTCGTTTTATCAAAATATCACATGCATTTCCCTCCCTGCATTTTAAAACTCTTTCAGCTTTTTTTTTAAAGAATTTTTTAAAAATTAATTTTTATTGGAGTATAGTTGCTTTACAATGTTGTTAGTTTCTGCTGTGCAGCAAAGTGAATCAGTTATACGTATACATATATCCACTCTTTTTTAGATTTCCTTTCCATGTAGGTCACCACAAAGCATTAAGTAGAGTTCCCTGTGCTCTACAGTAGTTTCTCATTAGTTATGTCATACATAATAGTGTATGTATGTCAGTCCCAATTCATCCCACCCTCCCCTTCCCCCCTTGGTAACCATAAGTTTGTTCTCTACATCTGTGAGTCTATTTCTGCTTTGCAAATAAGTTCACCTGTACCATTTTTCTAGATTTCACATATAAGCAATATTATACGGTATTTGTGTTTCTCTTTCTGACTTACTTCACTCTGTATGACAGTCTCTAGGTCCATCCACATCTCTGCAAATGGCACTATTTCGTTCCTTTTTATGGCTGGGTAATATTCCATTGTATATATATGTACCACATCTTCTTTATCCATTCCTCTGTCGATGGACATTTAGGTTGCTTCCATGTCCTGGCTATTGTAAATAGTGCTGCAATGAACATCGGGGTGATTTTTAAAGAATTTACCTCTGTATTTCTACATAATACACATAAACTGCTCTCTCTTGGTTTATTAATGATAATAGCTCATTGCCTTCCTGTTATATGAGAATTTCAGCTCTCCTTTCCTTTCTGTTCCTCTTAGTGTAATACTACAGTGCATATTCAGTGTTTCCATTATTGTGACAATAACAAATGGTCATGCAGAGCCAAGTATACTATGATATGATCATAGGTAAGGAGAGGTGGAAATGGTTTGCTCTCAGCCTGACCCCATGGCTGTTTAGTCCATGACCAAAATGTGGCTGGCAGGGCTCACCCTCAGTGGGTGGTGTGTCTGTTATTGATGTTGATGGTATTAATCTGGGCAGCATATGGTGTCTCCTGTGTGCCAGCTGCTCTGCTGAGTGTTGGTCTTAGAAAGATAAATAAGACTTGACTCAGCCCATGCAGTGCCTGGTGAAAGGAGACTTGTGGTGGGTGTCAGTTTCCTTGTGGGGCAACACAGATTAGAGCCACTGCAGGAAGTGTGGATCTCAATTCCAAGGGGGACATTTGAGCTGGGGCTTGATGCCTGAGGCCAAGTATGCCCAGAAGGCTGGATCACCAGGCCTGGAGGGTAGTGTGAGCAAAAGTGTGACACAGGGAGAGAATCTGAGGCGGGCCGGGAGTTTTGTGGCCTGGAAAGGAGGATGTCTGGGACTGGCCGCAGGAGATGAGGCTGGGGTGGTGGGTGGTGACAGGACGAGGCTGGGTCTTGAAAGGCTTGCTAATCCCTGCTGAGAAGTTGGAATTTAGCCTCTAGGCAGCAAGGTGCTAAAGGATTTCTTTTTTCTTGTCTTCCTCCCTTCCTTCCCTCCTCCTCACTCTTCTCCCTTCCTTCCTTTAAATAATTTAAAATTATATAATATTTGACACATGTAAAATAAGTGTAAATTATAAAGCAAACCAATAAAGTGAACACCTTTGAACTCACCATTAATTTAACAACGAAAACTTTGCCCATACAATTAAATCTACCTCATACTCTTTGAAGTCTGTCGAGACTTGCCTTTTCCACTCAGCACTGTATTTCTAAGATCCATCGTGCTGGGGAGGCTGTGGGGCATTCATTCACCGCTGTCTAACAGTTCATCACGGGGAGGTACCACTTGGAGGATTTTTTTCTTTAAGATTTATTTATTATTTTTTTATTTAATTTATGTTTGGCTGTATCAGGTCTTAGTTGCGGCACGCGGGATCTTCGCTGAGGTATGTGGGATCTTTCATTCCGGTGCATGGGCTCTAGTTTGCGGCACGCAGCCTCTCTAGTTGAGGTGCTTGAGCTCAGTAGTTGGGACGTGCGGGCTTAGTTGCCCCGCAGTATGTGAGATCTTAGTTCCCCAACCAGGGATCGAACCTGTGTCCCCTGCCATTGTAAGGTGGATTCTTTACCACTGGACCACCAGGGAAGTCCCTACTTGGAGGATTTTAATCAGCAATGGAAGTGATGAAATTTGCTTTGTAGCAAGATCACTCTGGCGGGTTTTGCTATTCTTTTTAATCTAAAATCTAAAAATCTTATGGGACTTCCCTGGCGGTCCAGTGGTTAAGACTCCGCGCTGCCAATGCAGGGGGCATGGGTTTGATCCCTGGTCGGGGAACTAAGATCCCACATGCTGCAGGTCGTGGCCAAAAATAAATAAATAAATAAGTAAAAATCTTACAGCTCTCTTCTCTTTAATTCTTTTTTTTTTTTTTTTTATAAATTTATTTATTTATTTTTGGCCACGTTGGGTCTTCGTTGCTGCGCGTGGGCTTTCTCTAGTTGTGGCGAGTGGGGGCTACTCTTCGTTGCGGTGCGCGGGCTTCTCATTGCGGTGGCTTCTCTTGTTGAGGAGCATGGGCTCTAGGCGCACGGACTTCAGTAGTTGTGGTTCGCGGGCTCTAGAGCGCAGGCTCAGCAGTTGTGGCGCACGGGCTTAGTTGCTCCATGGCATGTGGGATCTTCCCGGACCAGGGCTTGAATCCATGTCGCCTGCATGAGAAGGTGGATTCTTAACCACTGCGCCACCAGGGAAGCCCTTCCCTTTAATTCTGACGTAGCCACAATCTTCTTCTCTGCTGGGTGGGAGTGTATGTCCCTAATAGATACTCACCACATCGTTTTTCTACCCCGACCATTAGCTTTACTGTCAGTCATTTGTACTATTAAAACAATAGGTGTGTTTTCCAAGTATAAAATCATGCTATTAAATATGCATTTTAAACTGTACAATACTGTTCTCTGTTGTTCTTCAGCAAATGCACCCAGCATTGATCAGAGATCACAAACTATGAGCCAAAGGTGTGTGTGTGTCTCTCTCTCCTCCACCCCACAGAAGTGCTGTAGAGTTCGTATGAAACTGGAATTTCCCTCTTCTCTTGGAAAATGGAGGATCTTGTCACATGGGGTCCCCTGTGGTGCCAGTTGCTTGGAGCTGAATAGCCCTGCTGTCTGGCAGCATGGCTGGGCTCCCCACCTGGCCCGCTCCCTTTATTCATGCTACCTGCTAGGCTCCCAGGTTCCTTAGGTGTCCTTGAGTCCCTGTGCTCGGGGGTCAGTGAGGAGGAAGGCTAGGAGGAAGGCTGGGAGGAGACTGGCCTCCCTTCCGTGGCACCAGCCTTGTATACAAAGCGTGAACTGCTCTCTTACCAGCTTGGTGCGGTGGAGAGTTTCTTGTATTTTCTCAGTCAGGAGCCAGCTATGTTGTGTTCTGCCTTCCCCCATGCGTGGAATTCAGAGTGTACCGAGGCAGGGGGCCAGAGGCCTGGTCTGGGCCTCCTTGACCCCTTGGGTGGATGTCCTGAGTTCTGCTCTTGTGGTTTTCCTCTTGGGGAGCTTCTCACTACTTTTCCTCTTTTTTCCCTTTTAGCCTTGTATCATCAAGATTAAAGACTTTTTTGATGCCGAAGATTATTATATTGTTTTGGAATTGTGAGTAATATACTTTTTTTTGTTTCCATTTAAAAGTTTATAAGCCACCAAAGAGCCTAATGCTGGCTTGCATTTATCCATCCTGGGGACCCTCAATGTATGTATGTAGTGGGGGGTTAGTATCAATTCTAAAATCCCTCTAGTGTGTCCAAAGGCATGTGGATCTGAGGCCTGTGTTTGAATCTTAACTCTGCTGGTGACTGACTGTCTACCCATGGGTTAGTTTACTTCACCTCTCTGAGTCTCGTATTCCCTGTGTTAAATTGGGGTAATAATTATACCCCCAGGCACAGATTCATAAGGTTCAAATGCTGTGAGGGCTGGAAAGCCCCCAGCAGAGCACCTGGCACACTAGGTGCTCAAACACAGGTGCATATTATTACTCTGAAATAACAGGCCTGGGTGGCCCTTGCTGCTTGGGATCACAGTACCAGGTTGCATGGTGACACCTGAGTATCTTTCAGGTGCTGGTTTTCTTGCAGGTTTATTTGGTGTGATTAAAATAATTTCCTGTCTCATTCCTGGAAGAGGCCTGTTTTGATGTTCGTTCTGCATAAATGTGCAGTGTTTCTGGGAGTGGCTGTCATGGCAGACAGACAAGGGTTTACTCCTGCGGGAAACAGTGGCTATGCTGGCTGACCATTAAGATTATAGAGTAAACAGCAGCCCCAGTCATAGCACTAGGAGAGACTGGACGGCCCTTGTGCTTAAGGTAATATCTGTTGCTATGAAATAGGAGGTTGTTATTTGACTGGATCTAGTTAAAACATTTTAATAATAATAGTAATAATAATACAATAACAGTAACTGATACTAATTAAGCACTTAATATGAGCCAAGTCCTGCTCTAAGCACGTCACAGGGATTGACTCATTTAACTTTCCTAACTGTCATCCAGATTACTTACAAGTTACTGGTGAGTTACTATTTTTAGGTCCACTTTACAGAAATGAGAACTGAATTGCAGAGGGATTGAATAATCTTGCCAAGCATCTCCACTGTGCCAGGTGCTTTACCTACATCAGTTATCTCTTAATTTTTACAACAGCCATCAAGGTAGGTGGGATTTTATCCCCATTTTTTGAGGAGGTAGAAACAAGCTCAGAGAGGTTGTGTAACTTGCCCAAAGTCCCACAGCTGGGAAGTGGTGGAGCTGGGGTTCAGACCCCAGTTGTCAGATTGTAGGTTCCTGCTTTCTCCTCTACACCAATCTCAGAACCACCTGGGGTGCACAATAAAAATGCAAACTCCTGGGTCCCACCTCTGATCTACTGCATCGGATTTTTTAAAAGCTCCCCAAGCGTCTCCAATTCCCACTGTGCTCTTCCTCCATCTTTCCTTGTTCCTTAGTTTCCAATGGGCACATCTTTGTTGTGGACGAGGCTTATTACATCACTGCGTTTACAAATGGGAGTCAAGAGTGAATGAACACTTTGCTTGTCTTAATGAGTTTGCTTTGTTTGTGTTATTCTCTTCCCTCCAAGTGAGTTTCCCTCCAGGAATGAACCCCCTGATTTGCCTGTGTGTTTCAGGATGGAAGGAGGAGAGCTGTTTGATAGGGTGGTGGGAAATAAGCGCCTGAAAGAAGCTACATGCAAACTCTATTTTTACCAGATGCTCCTGGCTGTGCAGGTAAGAGAAGCCCTTGCTGCTTTTGACAGTGTACTTTCTTTTAAGTGTTACTCTCCGAGTTAGGCAGAAGATGAGGGACGGGGGATAAAAACCCAGAGAGCAGAGTGTGTGTGTGGGTTGTTCCATTCTTGGCAAAAACATCCCACCCCTTTGACTCAGATGAGAAAACTCTTGCTGTGAGGCTTAAGAGAGTAAAAAAAACGAAGTTAAAGAAATAAACACAGTCCCACATGGCCTCTCTCTAGCTTGGAGGTATTTCTGGAGGGGAAGGGATCTCTACTGCTGCCTGATCCTTGCAGAAATCCCCCTTACCTCTCAAGGGGGGAACTGGGCAGGTATGAGGACAGATCACACCCCCGTGGCACAGTGCTAGGGGTTTCTTGCACATGTAGCATCTTGTTAACTGTAGCAGGCACGCGGGCAGGCACATGCTCTGCCTTCTCTTCAATATTCGGGGCAAGTGTTGGGTGGAGGAACAGCTGATGGCACCCTGCATGCTTCAGAGAACATCACCCTTTCTCAACCCAGATTTGGTTGTGGCGATTCCCTGCCAAGGCCTCTTCCCTTGAGAACCTACTGTGTGCAAGAAACGCAGTGATTGGGAGCAGCTCTTGCATTGAGCAAGGATTGAGGGAGATTTTCCAGGGGCTGGTCTACCTGGGTGCCCACCCTGGGGGCTTCACCAGATCCCTTTCCGAGTGGAGGTGTTTTGGAGGATTTTTCCTCTAGGCCAGAGGGATATCCAGAGAAAATTGAAGCCCATAAATACCTAACCAGTGCTTTACTCTCTTAATGGTTTGTTCCCAACCTTATACCAAGAATATTAAGATGAATTGAGTGCAGATCAGTGGATGTGGGAAACTTTTTTTTCCTAAAGAAATATGACTTAGTATATAAAAATGAATACACAAAGAAATATCACCATTCTATTTCAGCCATAGTTTTCAAAGACTAATCTTTGCATCAAGGAATATGTTAACTCTGGGTGTTCAAACAGATAATCTACACATGTGTACTTTACAGAGTCCCTTTAAAAATATTCTCAGGGATGGAATAACCAAATATACTATTTTGGTGGAATTTTTATAGTTTAAGATGGTCTCATAATATTTTATATCACCCATTTACATTTTTATTATGGAAATTGACATCTGTTTCTGCCAATGTGAAGGGATAGTTATTATCTTGAAGAGTGAAGTAAAATGTCTACTGTCATAAGTTGCCTTTTTCATTTTTCTACTTTTTTAAAGAGTTTCTTGCAAACAAATTTGTAAACACTAATCCATTTATCCAGTGGTTTTCTATGATTTGGGGGAATATGGTTGTGAGTAACATGGCTTACAGTTTCATCCAGCTGTAAAATGTGTGTGTGTGTGTATGTGTGTGTGTCTCTCTACTCACATCCTACTTCATATATCTAAGGGTCATGCCTGTCTTTCTATGCAGTACCTTCACGAAAATGGCATTATACATCGGGACTTAAAGCCAGAGAATGTTCTACTCTCATCTCAAAAAGAGGACTGCCTTATAAAGGTAAGAAATGTATGTTCTATATGTGGCCACTCCAGTAGATTTCTGTTCAGAAACTCTTTTTAAATTCATCAAGTAAAAAGTGGGAGCATAAAAAGGTAGAGAACTTGACCTTCCCACTCTTTAGCAGTTCTTTTAGAGATCAAGTGGTATTGCTCCAATCCAGATGTAATGAACATTTATTGCGCTCCATTGTGTATAAGCCACTTTCATCTTCAGAGGGAGGAAGTAGGGGTCTAGATGGGAGAAACACATCCCCTGTCTTCCTCTGTTTAAAACATTACTTCCCAAGCCTGGCTTCATTTTAGAATCCTCTGTTGATTTAAAAAAAAAAAAAGACAAACCATGACACCAAGGCTACGCCTCAGAATTGCTGTAGGTGGCACCCAGGTGTAAATATTTTCCCCAGGCTCCTCGGGTATTCCAGTTTGCAGCCAAGGTTGAGAAACTGGGGTCTAAGGAGAACCAGGAATAACTAATTAGAATTCTAGAGTGTCTGTTTAGGGTTATAAGCCTTTTGTAAGGTTACAGAAAGCCCAGATCTAAGTTGAGAAAACCTGGGCCTTAAAGTTCCTTGGCTCAGGAGTTTTCATTTAAGCAAAATTAAATAACTTGCAGAGTATAAAATTACCTTACCAAAGCATCAATGTGTAGATTCCAGATTAATGGCAGCATGAACCATAGGATAGGAACTGTTCTAATCTGCATGTCTTTTGGGACTGGCAGACTATGTTACTCTTTATTTTATGATGTCATTAAAAGTGATTCCCTTTTGTCCTTACTTCAGATTACTGATTTTGGGCAGTCCAAGATTTTGGGGGAGACCTCTCTGATGAGAACCTTATGTGGTACCCCCACTTACCTGGCTCCTGAGGTTCTTAATTCTTTTGGGACTGCTGGATATAACCGTGCTGTGGACTGCTGGAGTTTAGGAGTTATTCTTTTCATTTGGTAAGAAAAAGTTTTCATCTCTTCAGACTCTGGTTGGAGGTATTTAGGTGAAATCAGAAATGTGTCCAGGTCGAGAGCTTGTGTTTAATTTAGGTCACTTTTTTTGACCATCGATTTAAAGTAACACCTAATTTTTCATGATGCTGAAAAAGAAATCGTTATATCCACTAATGCCACTGAGAATGCCACTTGATTTCTTTTCCTTTCTCTCTCTACCAATATTAAGCCTTAGTGGGTATCCACCTTTCTCTGAGCATAAGACTCACGTGTCATTGAAGGATCAGATCACCAGTGGAAAATACAACTTCATTCCTGAAGTCTGGGCAGAGGTCTCAGAGAAGGGTATGGATACGAAAGGGTTAAGAATTTGTGGTTTGCTAAAAATGTGTGTGTGCCGTGGTGGGAATTTCTTTTCAAATTCTGTGATGTTTTCTCCTGTCAATCCTGTTCTTATTTTCTGTTGTTAGTTTTGCACCATTTGAGAGGCAAAGGAAATTATTAGGAACTTGGGCTCCAGGGCCAGGCTGATGTAGGCTCGTGTCCCGGCTCTGCTACTTCCTAGCTGTGTGACCTTAGGCAAGTTACTTAACATCTCTGGGTCTCCCTTTCGTTTATTTGTAAAAGGGGCACAATAAACCCCCACTTGAGGGGTTTTGTGAGGGTTAAGTGTAATATGCTCACTGTGCCTGGTATCTATTTAAGTGTGCAAAATAATGGGTAACTTTTTAGTTACAAGGTCTCCTTTGAATTAGTAAGCGCAGCAAGAGCTAAATGTAATTACTTTGTATTTTAGAATTTAAAAGGGTAACTTTGTAATTCTCAAAAGAAAAAGTAGAAAACTAAAACAATGTACCACAGATGATTGTGCTAAGTGTCACAGTGTCTAAGGAATAATATTGCAATATACAGCCAGCCTCCACTTGTTGCTGGCTGTCAAGCTTTGTTTCTGCCAAGCCTGGGATTCCAAGGAGCGAGCTCTCGCTGGCCGAGGAACTCTCACCATCACTCTGTGGGTCTTGGAGAGAGTTGGCCGAACATCCTGAGTTTTAGAACTGGGGGAAGTTCAGCTTTAATTAGTTTGAACTTGAGTCCAGCAAGGAGAGTAGGGACGGAGAGCTAAGAGGTTGTGATGTCTGAGCAGGGAGTGTTGGGGAGCATCATGGTCGTTCCTGGTGTTCTAGAGCACGTGGACAAATACAGAGTGGGGAGGATTAGGGGGCCCTGCCTACCGTGCCTACTGATCACAATGACCTCAGCCCCTCTCTCCTCTTTCTGGATGTTGGCCTGTGATTCTGGCACACTCTAATTTTGTTGATTTAATGTCTTTATCCTTCTCACTGTGATTTGCCGAATTATCTTACTGCTTTAGCTCTGGACCTCGTCAAGAAGTTGCTGATAGTGGATCCAAAGGCACGTTTTACGACAGAAGAAGCTTTAAGACACCCGTGGCTTCAGGTGTGTATGGGGCAGTGCCTGCCAGCCTAAAATACCCGGGCAGCCCTGAACTGTGCCTTAGAGATGGGGAAGAGGCTGAAAACATACGTTTGCTTTGTTGGGTCTGTTTAATGCAATTTTTAAAGACTGAGGTTTAGGTGTGTGGGTATGTTTATGTTTGTCTATGGGTCTGAGTGTGGGTGTGTCTCGTGTTTGTGTGCAACCTTTACAACTTGACTTGGATAGACAGGCTCACTTTATGGCCTGTCCTGGTTCCACCTGGCTTCTCTGAGTCTGCGGTTCAGTTGTGTTCCATTGTGTTCCTTTGAGAGATTGTTCTAGCTCCGAACTTCCACCCTAGCTATGTTCTTCTCTTCCCTCAAACACTGTACCCCAGACGGGCAGGATGGGCTGTGTTCCAGCCATCTTCAACCTTAGATCAGGGAAGCAGGGGTGGGAGGAGGGGAGCAGCCTCGCTGGGGGAGAATCTGGCTATTTCTTAAGCCCAAGTGATCGGGCATGAGGGGTCCCACTTCTCGTTCATGGTGAGTAAGCATGCCGTTAGCAGATTGTCACCTGCGCCTTTCAAGTCTGCATTTCCTCTGTGTCCCTGCTGGGGGTTGTGGCTGCCATTAGATTATGCACTGATCTCATTCGAGCTGCCAGGGTTGGAAGTCCTTAGTGGCTTTGGTGGGCTAGTCTTTGGTTTTAGAATTCACTATGGCCTTGGGCAGGCTTTTTGATGGATGCCAGGTCTTCTGTTAAGTGGAGTTCCTTTCAGCACAGCCATACGCCTTTCTGTTAACTTTCATTTGGTCTCTGTTTCCTGTGGGGATGGGGGACTTAACCAGGTTGCTTGAGCGGGAGGCTCACATACTGTGGGAATTTCTAGTCCAGGAACTCCTTGGGCCATCTAGTCTCAGCACTGTGCTTCTGGGGCTCTGGGAAGACTGTCCTCGTTCTTTCTCTCTTCCAACCCTCCACACCGAACAGTTCTGCTCAGGCCAGCTCAGGTTGAGAACAAGAAATCCTTACAAGAAACAAAAAGTAGATATATGTGTTTGGGATGTTGCCCTGGAAACAGCAGTCCCTCCAGAAAAAAATCTGTCAGATGATTTAGCATTTAATAGACCACACAGATTTGAAACTGCAGAACCCTGGAGAAAAGGAATTTGGAAATAAAGGGTGCCTTTGCATGTGGGGACTTAATTTTGATGAAAAAGAAAAACATTCCTCTTGGCTCTTTTCATGTGCCTTAATAGGGAAACTCTTGGGGGCCAGATATGGAGGTAGCAGAGCTGTGTTAGTCTTGAAGAAAACAGAGCTTGCCAGTTAGGCCTGGGAACAGGGTTTACATCTGCCCCAAATGTACAAACAAGCATAGCCTATTTTTCTTGTACTTTTTGTCTCAAAATTGTTAACAACTAAGGAAAAGGTGAAATTCAACCCTGCCACAGGGGTCTCACTTGAATACTCTTTTGTCCACATTTTATTTTTGCAGCAGAAGGTGGAGTGAACATTCAGTGAGGACGAGGATGCCAAGTGCCCACATAAATCACCTGCTGGTGACAGTTTAGGTTTCATTTTGGGAAAATTCAGTGTGTTTGAGGAAACTAAATGGTTTTATGGGTCTGGCACTGGACTGAGTGTTTGGAATGTGAGTTCTGATCTCTTTTTTGTTATTAACAGTGTCCAATTTTGGGAGCATCCCTTATATCCACCTTTGACCTCATGTTCACCTCTTTTTTTAAAAAAAAATTAATTAATTAATTAATTTTTGGCTGCGTTGAGTCTTCGTTGCTGTGCGTGGGTTTTCTCTAGCCGCGGCGAGAGGGGGCTACTCTTCGTTGCGGTGCGAGGGCTTCTCATTGCAGTGGCTTCTCTTGTTGCGGAGCACGGGCTCTAGGCATGTGGGCTTCAGTAGTTGTGGCATGCGGGCTCAGTAGTTGTGGCTCGTGGGCTCTAGAGTGCAGGCTTAGTAGCTGTGGTGCCTGGGCTTAGTTGCTCCGCGGCATGTGGGATCTTCCCAGACAAGGGCATGCACCCATGTCCCCTGCACTGGCAGGCGGATTCCTAACCACCCCGCCACCACGGAAGTCCATGCTTACTTCTTGAAATAGAGGATTTTTTCCTGCTTAACCTGGAGGCATATTACAATGTATTTTTGAATAGATTGTAGACATCTCAAAGGAAGGGTATTTACAGATACACATTCTATCTGTGGTATGTAATGATCTCCTTTTTCAGATTACTGCTTACCGATAACTCTTTTTTATTTTTATTTTTGGCCGTGCCGTGGCTTGTGGGAACTTAGTTCCCCAACCGGGGACTGAATCCGGGCCCCAGCAGTGAAAGCACCGAGTCCTAACCACTTGACCGCCAGGGAATTCCCGACTGATGACTTGTTTTAAATACAGGCTTAAATAAGCTTGTGGTCATTTCTGTTTGGCTGCATGGTTTCATCTCTTCATGCATGCATTCATGCTTTCAGAGGACAGGTAAGGAGCTCATGTGTCAAGCACTGTTAGGCACTGTGGATACACAGTCCAGGTGGTGGCCAACCCTGACTACAGAGCAGTGAGATACATGTGGGAATAGGGGTAGGCACAGAGTATGGAGGATCCCCAGGATGAGGACTGCCCACAGGGCTTCCGCTACCCACAAGTTCACACGGTGTGGAGAGTGTCTAAGGGCAGGGTGGCCTGGGGATGACATAGCAGTATTACTTTGCTCAGGCTGCCATAACAGAGTACCACTGACTGGGTGGTTTAAACAATAGAAATTTATTTTCACACAATTCTGGAGGCTGGAAGTCCAATTTCAAAGTGCCAGCAGGTTTGGTTTCTCCTGAGGCCTCTTTCCTTGCCCTGCAGGTGGCTGCCTTCTCTCTGTGTCTTCACTTGGTCTTTTCTCCGTGTGCTCACATCCCTGGTGTCTTCTTCTTTTCTTATGAGGACATCAGCCATAATGGATTAGGGCCCCACCCTAAGAGCCCAATTTAAACAAAAAATTTATTATATTTAAGTATGGTTGATTTACAGTGTTGTGTTGGGCTTCCCTGGTGGCACAGTGGTTAAGAATCCACCTGCCAATGCAGGGGACACGGGTTCGAGCCCTGGTCTGGGAAGATCCCACATGCCACAGAGCAACTAAGCCCGTGCACCACAACTACTGAGCCTGTGCTCTAGAGCCTGCGAGCACAACTACTGAGCCCACGAGCCACAACTGCTGAAGCCCGTGCGCCTAGAGCCCATGCTCCGTCAGAAGCCACTGCAATGAGAAGCCCACTCACCACAACGAAGAGTAGCTCCCGCTTGCTGCAACTAGAGAAAGCCCGCGCACAGCAACAAAGACCCAATGCAGCCAAAAGTAAATAAATAAATAAATTTATATTGAAAAAAATGTGTTAATTTCTGCTGTACAGCAAAGTGATTCAGTTATATATATGTATACATTCTTTTTCATATTATTTTCCATTATGGTTTATCACAGGATATTGAATATGGTTCCCTGTGCTATACAGTAGGACCTTATTGTTTATCCATTCTCCATATAATAGTTTGCATCTGCTAATCCCAAATTCCCAGTCCATCCCTCTCCCACCCCTACTCCCCCTTGGCAACGAGTCTGTTCTTCATGTCTGTGAGTCTGTTTCTGTTTCATAGATAAGTTCATTTGTGTTATATTTTAGATTCCACATATAAGTGATATCATATGGTATTTGTCTTTCTCTTTCTGACTTACTTCACTTACTATAATCTCTAGGTCCATCCATGTTGCTGCAAATGGCATTATTCTATTCTTTTTTATGGCTGAGTAGTATTCCATTGTATATATGCACCACATCTTTATCCATTCATCTGTCGATGGACATTTAGGTTGTTTGGCTATTGTAAATAGTGCTGCTATGAATATACGGGTGCATGTATCTTTTTGAATTATAGTTTTGTCCAGATATATGCCCAGGAGTGGGATTGCTGGATCATATGGCAACTATTTTTAGTTTTTTGAGGAACCTGCATACTGTTTTTCCATAGTGGCTGCACCAATTTACATTCCTACCAACAGTGTAGGAGGGTTCCCTTTTCTCCAAATCCTCTCCAGCATTTTTAATTTGTGGACTTTTTAACGATGGCCATTTTGACCAGTGTGAAGTGGTACCTCATTGTAATTTTGATTTTCATCTCTCTAATAATTAGCGATGTTGAGCATCTTTTCATGTGCCTGTTGGCCATCTGTATGTCTTCTTTGGAGACATGTCTATTTAGGTCTTCTGCCCATTTTTTTTTTTTTTTAAATAAATTTATTTATTTATTTATTTTTGGGTGTGTTGGGTCTTTGTTTCTGTGTGAGGGCTTTCTCCAGTTGCGGCGAGTGGGGGCCACTCTTCATCGCCGTGCGCGGGCCTCTCACTGTCGTGGCCTCTCCCCTTGCGGAGCACAGGCTCCAGACGCGCAGGCTCAGTAGTTGTGGCTCACGGGCCCAGTTGCTCCGCGGCATGTGGGATCTTCCCAGACCAGGGCTCGAACCCGTGTGCCCTGCATTGGCAGGCAGATTCTTAACCACTGCGCCACCAGGGAAGCCCCTCTGCCCATTTTTTGATTGGGTTTTTTGATTTTTTTTGTCATTGAGCTGTATGAGCTGTTTATATATTTTGGAAATTAAGCCCTTGTTGCTCGAATCATTTGCAAATATTTTCTCCCAGTCTGTAGGTTGTCCTTTGGTTTTGTTTGTGGTTTCCTTTGCTGTACAAAAGCTTGTAAGTTTGATAAGGTCCCATTTGTTTATTTTTGCTTTTATTTCTATTGCCTTGGGAGACTGACCTAAGAAAACAATGGTACGATTTATGTCAGAGAATGTTTTGCCTATATTCTCTTCTAGAGTTTTATGGTGTCATGTCTTATATTTAAGCTAAGAGCCTCATTTTAACTTAATTATCTGTTTGAAGGCCCTGTCTCCAAATACAGTCACAATTCTGGGGGTTGGCTTCAACATATAAATGGGGTCTGGGGGGCCACAATTCAGTCATAACTCACACAGTTCAGCCATAACAATCACAATTCAGTTGCCACAGCAACGGGGGAATAGCATTTTCAACATTGATTGAGTCCCTCCGATATGGAGGCCTCTGTGCTTATTACAGTGCCTGGCATCTAAGGGTCCTCAACTGTTCACTGAGTGAATGAGGAAGGTGGGTGAGGTGGGTGGGCAGGGAGGCACAGAGGGCATTTCTGGTGGAGGCTGTAAGCAGGTGTAGGAGGAAATAAGGGATGGACCTTTGAGAGTGGCCTTGCTGAGAAGTGAGATCCTAGAGGACAGTGTGGAGTGGAATCCAGATGAACTTGGCACTTGGGCAGTGGGGAGCTACACTGAGTGATGCAATAAACAGAGTGATGGAAGCAGGTGATTCTAGCTACTAGATGTAGAACAGGTGAATTCATCCTCGAGCACCAATTTTTCTATATCCATCAAATTGCTGAATATTGAAGGCCTTCACTCCTAGGTCCTTTCTCCGCACCCACCATGGTGCACTTGGTGTAGTGGGAGGAGTGGAGCGGGGGTTGGATGGAAAAGTACATGGGGATTTGGAAGTGGGCTGCTCTGGGTCTGTATTCCACTTGTGAGTGGCTGAGCTCAGCTTTCAGCTGGCCCCAAAGCCCACAGTCCTAGTCATGGATGTTTCACCTTTCTGAAGGTAGGGAGGGCTGTCACCTCTCAGGGCTCCCAGATGCAGAAGTGAGCCCTGCAGAAGTGATTATCCATGGAGGTGGGCAGGAGTTTTCTGAGTACCCTGCCCCACCCCTCATTTCCCTCTCCAGCAGCAAGAAACACCTGTTCACTTTTTTTTCTCATTAGCTCTGGGATATTGTGGGCTTGAAGTCCTTCTGGCAACTTGGGCAGTGCTTGCTGGGTGAATTTTCCTAGGGTGCAGGGTTGCTTTGTTAGGGTGGCCCCGGTAACTGGTCTTATTGTTGGCAGTGGGAGGGGGGACCTCCTGGAAAGATCTGGGGAGCAGCATGGAGCCAACCCCAGCCTCTGACCTCCTGATCGCCATCTCTCAGGATCTGGGATGCTGGCTCTGAAAGATTGACTACTAAGGTCTATGATTCTCTCTGACCCACCCGGAGCTCTTTTTTTTTTTTGCAAAATAAAATTTATTTGCTAATGAAATTAAAATATAGTGAAAACCAAGAAAATGCTCTTTCAGAAGATTTTATCATATTTCAGCTATATTCTATTGATAATAATTCTGTTTTTATTATTTGTATATCACCTTTCAGTTTACAAAGTCTTATCTAATAATTCTCTCCTACCTTAACACTAGTCAAACCACTTGAAACCATTTGAAATAGTTTGATGGGGCTTTGTGACATAGTGTAACGCATTTTCTACCACAGATTTTCAAGGATCATATAATGAAAATAAATTTATATGACAGGTTTGGATAAGCAACTACTTCTTTGCTCCCTTGTTTTCACAGATGAAATTATGTAATTCCATAAGTATATTTTAGTCAACCAATCCTTTTGTTACATAGTTATATAATGGAAAGGTGACAGTTGCTCATTATGTTGTAGTCAGTCTATTAGTAGTAGACATTCACCTGGAGCTCTTAAGCCTATGGGTTTGGTTCAGCCAGTGTTGACTGAGCACCGACTGCTGAGTAGACTTTTCCCTTTTCTCCACATTCCTCCCCGTCTTAGCCTACTTCCCTGTTTCTGGGGGCATCCTAGCCCTGCCTTTCAGGAGCTTTCTTTCCCTCATTCACAGCCTGCTTATGTTTTTCATTTCTTCACAGGATGAGGACATGAAGAGAAAATTTAAGAATTTGCTTTTTGAAGAAGAAAAGTCGATGACTCTGCCCCAGGTTCCCGCCCAGGTATTCTGGATCATGGTCATTAAATGTAGGCTAAGTTTAAAGAGCCAATGAGTGGAGGATAAGGAGTTTGAATAGTCTCTTTAGCAGTGATTGCTTAACATTTTTTTGGTAAGGAATAATGTAGTAGATACTTTGTTTCAGCTTGATCTGCTTTGGCACCTTTAGAAGATTTAATAATGAAGAGTATGTTTAATGCGTTAGAGAAGCACAGCTAGGGGTTGTCATTCAGGAAGTCTCCTGTAAGGCAAGATTGGAAGACTTATTAGAGGCTCAGATTTAAACTTGTTGAAAAATTTAAAATTTGGGGGAGTGGTTGATGATTTCTGATTATAATCTTATTCCTCTAAAGTTCTTTGTAGGTATCAGTTAATATCTGTTCATTCCTGTCCTGCCTTCTTTCCATAACACTCCTCTTCCTTCTGCTCCCTTGCGATTTTATAAATGGGGAAAAAAAGACACAAAAAAGATTGTCTTCCCACAAAAGAGCAAGACTTGAGGCTCCCTGGGAGAGGTATTGTGGTCCCTTTACATTTCCTAATTTAGAAGACAACCAAGAGGAGGCTGGTTATGCTGCTTACTTTGAATAGACATCATTGAGTGGTTGGAAGCCCCAAGGGAGAGAAATGTCAGTCCGATAAGGGTGTCTGAGTTTGGGAGGGATGTGGTGGGGATTCAGAGTCAATGAGAACAACCAGTATTCTTGGTCCTAGAAGTTTCACATGAAAGGCTCCAAGTTCACTGGAAGTATATAGGGAAACTTTGATAAATTGTAACCAAGCCAGAGGTTTTCTTTGAACATCTCTCCCTTTTCCTTTACTTTCAGCCTTCCACAAGTCGAAAGCGGCTTCTTGAAGGGGAAGCAGAGGATGCCGACCCCACAAAGCGCCTGGCTGTGTGTGCTGCTGTCTCGTGAACACCGGTTGACCATGAAAGAAATGAACTTTCTTGAACCCTGCTGCCGTGTTCTTTAAATCTGTTTTGCATAGTTTGTATTTTCATTATGGGAACAGTTGCTTTTCCACAATCGTTGATACACAATTCAAAACGTAATGGAACCTGGGCTTTGTGCTTTTGCTTGTTGATCAGCTCTTAATTACACGCCTTTAGTGTGTGCATATTTGAAGTTGTGTGCCTTTCCTCTGGTGCCTCTACCTTGGCTGTAACCAGGCAGATTTCTTAGGATGTATCCCTGGGTGAGCTGCATACAAATTCTAAAGTTGCAGGGGACGCGGCACAGTGAGTCAGGGTGGGGTTTGTCGAGACTGGCCAGAGTCCTTACAAGACGTTCGGTACCTTGGTGCATCTACTATGGGCCAGTTTTGTTTTATTTTTTTTTAACTTTAATTTTTTTAAATTTTATTTTTCATTTTTATTTTTTTGGCCATGCGGCTTTCGGGATCTTAGTTCCCTGACCAGGGATCGAACCCGTACCCCCTGCAGTGGAAGTGTGGAGTCCTAACCACTGGACTGCCAGGGAATTCCCCCATGGGCCAGTTTTAGAGTCCCATTCTCCCCCTCATCATCCCTGAAACCACAGAGCCAGATAAGTTGTGAAATTTAAAAATTTCCTGATTTTAGGAAGAGGACCAGGCACATCAACTGTGTTTATATGTAATACCCAGCTGAATCCTATAACCAAACACTTTAATATTTCTGCAGCAAATATTCACAGTAAGAGGAATAGAGAAAACTGTAAATAGCTTCATGTCACTTCAGGTCCATCTTTTCTGCCACGAGAGTTATGGAGGACTCTCCAGTTTCAGAGCTGTTTGGATTTTGGAAATGTAACTAAGGCATGTGGGCATGTCATGTTGACCCAATGATGACCAAGGAGGCCCTGTGTATAAGCGCCTCCCCAGGTTGGTCTTGTCTAGTGATTCTATGGAGGGGGGGGCTAGGTCCTCTGATCACCTTTATGTTATAGGTGAGGAACCCAGGCTGAAGGAGTAAGGTGACTTACCCAGTGTCACACAGCTAGGAAGTGGTGGAGCTGGGACCCAACCCAGGGCTTTCTGACTCAAATTCATGTTCCTCATCTCCTCCGTCCCTTATTCAGTCAGACTCAGGTATGTTGACTCACACTGACAAAACTCACGTGAGACTGATTTCTAAATTTTGAATGCCAGTATGTTCAATCATGATGAATGGGTACAACGCCATGATCTGTGGAAGCTGGGACATCTTGGTGACAAGGAACAGAGGCCCATTCAAATTACTTCATGGAAAAGGGGATCTGTTTCAGCCTTACAGAGGGCTGGGCCTGGGAGCCATCAGGAGCCCAGGCAGTTCTAATGGCTGGCTCTTCTTGTCTCTTTCTGACCCACTGATTTTGCTTCTTTTGTAACTTTGGCTGACTGATGCTAGGCCACATTGTAGCTTGCTGACTATGCCATGAGTTGAGTGTCTTGGTTCAGATGCCACTGGTGAGCCAGCCAGGGGAGGGTGAGGGGCACACAGCTGTTGCCCCAGGCAATGAGGGTGGTGGTTGGCAATGGAAATTAGAAGGGTGTGCAAGCATTCTGAGGCTTGGCTGGCCTGTTGCTGAGGGCTAGATGGGGATTTAGGTGGTTTGCCTATTTAAAGGAATGAGGCTGAGATTGCCAAGTTAGATGGGTTTTAGCTCATTTGAATATTTAATGTGGAGGCTGTGGTTTCTTAGGGCATCTTTCTCTCTTGGGGTAGTCAGCAAGCCCTTCTCTGTTTCCAGAGCACTTTGTATTAGCTCTCTGATTATACCTGCCATGGTAGGATGAATAATGGCCTCCAAAGATGTTCTTATCCTAATCCCCAGAATTTATGAATACTTGCCTTTACATGGCAAAAGAGACTTTGCAGATGTGATTAAGTGAAGGATCTCGAGATGGGAAGACCATCCTGTTTTATCAAGGTGGGCCCAGTGTTATCACAATGTTCCTTTTAAGAGGGACACAGGAAGAGTCAGAGTCAGAAGAGATGGAGTGGTGCTCTTTCAAAACAGAGGAAGAGGCCACAAGCCACTACAGGCAGCCACTAGAAGCTGACAGACAAAAAGCAAGGAAATGGATTCTTCCATTGGAGCCTCCTGAAGGAACCAGTCCTTTTACTTTACACCTTGACTTTAGCCAGGTGAAACTGATTTCAGACTTCTGACCTACGAAAGTTAAGAGAATAAATGTGTTATTTTAAGCCACCCAATTTGTGGTAATTTGTTACAGCAGCCAGGGGAAACTAATATACTCATTACTAATGGGGAGACATCAGCTGCCGATCTGCGGACACACAGCATCCACCTCCTCTTCTTAACCTTATACTCTGGTTTTCTTTTTGGGGAATTCTTTCTCCCTATCCCATGAAGTCATAGAGGGAGGGGGAGATGGTACCTAGGTGTCTGCCTCCCCCCCCCCCCGCCCCCGCACGCTATAGAAGCCAAAGGGGTCCCTAGAGGCTCCTCCTCTGATAGAGCTCCTCTCACTGCCCACCCAGCTGGAGGTGGGCACAGGATTTTGAAATGTGAGCAAATGGAGCTGGGATGGCAACATCAGTAGTGGGAGGAATATTGTGCTAATCTGAGCTCTCTGAACTTCCTGACCTTTGGCTTTGGACAAGTTACTTCTAATTGCTGAGCTTTTATTTCCTTATCTGTAAAATGGGTGCAATAAGAGTACCATCTTAATACGGCATTTCTGAGGATTCAGTGGTGGAAGTTTCATTTAAAGTGCCTGGTAGGGGATCTGTCAGTGTCGGCTTCTATCATTAAAGGTGGGAGGGTCACATACATAGCCAGAGGGAGCCATAGAAAGTTCTTGAGCAAGGAAGTAACATAACCTGTTTACCTTTTTTGGGTTCACACAAGATGGGTGGATAACTGAGATGCCTTTGACAAAGCAGATTTGGGAAATGCCAGGCCTGGGGTGGGTGGTGGGAGCAGAGATGGAGGGGTACCACCCAGTGACTAAAGTAACTGCCAGTCCCTTTTGAAGAACAGGCGTGTTGCTTGGTGGTGGACCTCCGGTGCCTTGATGATGGTGCAGTAGAGAGCTGTACTTTGTTACTGTCCTGAACCTGATGCCTCTTACGGTAATTGCAGCCCTATTTTTTCTGGGGGAGGGGAATCCCTCCTCCCACTTGCCCCCACCCCAGGTCCTTCTGGCAGGGTTGACCCCACCCCCTTCCTAGAGGGCTCCATATAGTCAGATCTAGCCAATCTTGCTGTGATTGGCTCAGGCAGGTGCACGTGACCCAAATGGGTCCAGTGAAAGAAAACCCAAGACTTTGGCTGGAACTACTGGGAAACAGCTCCTGCTATGAATATGTAAAGTTACGTATTCATAAATTCTGGGGAATTAGGATGAGAACATCTTTGGAAGCCATTATTCACCCTACCGTGGTAGGTGTGAGCTAGGAGCTGCCCAGGACACTATGTGGAGAGAACTGCATGAGAATGAAATCATCACAGAGGGAAGCAGAGCTGAGAGATTGTAGAAACACTGAGGTTATCGTTTGAGCACCTGGATCCAGCTATGCCTTAAGTGAGGTACCACCCAGGACTTTTCAATTATTCCCTTAATTGTTTTACTCCAGGTTGAGTTTTTTAAATTAAAAAAAAATTTTTTTGTTTTAAAAATTTTTGGTCACTTGTGTCTGGAAAAGGCCAGACTAATAAATTCAACCACTTAGAAACTCCAAGAGACCCTCAGGCACTCTTCTTCTTTTCTTTTCTTTTTTTTACAAGTGAAAACATTCTCTGCTGTTGTTTTTGTGCCAACTTTAGGGTTTCCAGAGAGGTTTGGGTCAGAGAATGGAAAGTGAAGATGTGGGAACTAAGTCCCTCCAGCCCCAAGGTTGAGCGAACCCCCTCCCAGTTAATTATACCACAGGGTTTGGGATCAGAGCCCCCTTCACTAAACTTTAGGAGTCTTTGAAGGATAGGGCTGGAATTATACCACTGAAGCTTGGATAGCTTGGTGTGTGCCAGGCATTGTGCTCAGGGAGGTGTGTGCCTCATCGGAAAGCTCACCTCAACCCTGTGAGGTATTACTGCCGCTCCTCCCTTTGCAGATTTAGAGATCAAGGCTCTCTGGGTCTGTCAAGTGACCTGTTCAAGGTTTCCCAGTTTGCAAGAACCGGAGGCAAGACTTGAACCGATTTCCCTTTTCAAGGGCCCTTGGTTTTTGACCATAAAACAAAATTACTTAAGAGGTCTTTTCACCGGATTACCATTTGGTGAGCACTAGGCGCGGTGTTGACATTTTATCTGGATTTTTTCAAGTCCTCCTAACTTGCTGGACGTTCCCGATGAAGGAGAAACAGGCTCCTGGAGACCTGACCTTAATCAGGCAAAGATGAGTGGAGATGCGGGACTCGAACTCAGATTCTCCATTGAGTCTGGCTTTCCAGGGACATGGACATCAACTGTGCTACTTAGGCTCGCGCACGTGCTCACACACCTTCGCGATGGGGCTCTCATCACCTTAGCGGCGTCTTCCCCCGGGACTTCTTGGGATAATTCCCTCTTGGCTTGGACCACCTCCTCAAGCCCAAGTAGGTGAAGCAAAAGGGGCAGTGCCGAGGGGCCTGGTCCGGCGTCGTCCGCAGTGCGGCAGGCGGCGGCACCCAGCCCAGAACGGCGAGCTCTCTGGCCCGGCCGGACGGCTGCAGAGGGGGTGGGCACAACGCTGGGAACAGCGGCCGGCTCCGGAGGGCGCGAGGCGGGGCGCCCGGGGAGGGGGCGCGGCGAGTGCGCACTTGCGCGGTCGTGGGGACTCGCGGAGGCGCGCGGGGAGTGGGCGCGGCGATGCGCGCGTGCGCGGTGTTGGGTGTTGGGGGGTGTGGGGGTCGCCGCGGCGGCGCGCGGCACGGCGGGAACATGGCGCGCGGGGCCGGCGCGCGCTTCTAGCTGGCGGGACCGTTAGCTCGAGGCGGACGCGGCCCGGGCCCCGCGGAGATGGAGCAGTCGCCGCCGCCGGCGCTCGAGCCCACCCCGGGGTCGACCCCGGCACGGAGCCGTAGGCGGCGGGAGCCCGAGTCACCGCCGGCGCCGCCTCCGGTGAGTGCGTGAGGGGCGCGGGCCGGGAGACTTTCTTTGTGAAACTCCGTCGGTGCGAGCCGGGCCGGGCCTCGGCGGCTGACGAGCGCCCGCGAGGCGGAACCCGCCCCGTCGTCCGGGTTCGAGCCCTGCCTCGCGCCGCTCGGCAGCGGGACCCGGTCTGTTGCCTGCCCGCCTCAGTTTCCGCGGGAGTGTGTGTGCGCGCACGGGGGGGCCGTATACAGTCGGCGCCTAATGCGCGCGGTGCCAATCCCTTGCCTCCGTCCCCGCCGGGCGGTGGCTGCCCGTGAGCCGAGCCCACGGGAGAGGTAGACCGCAGCCGCTAGGAGACAGGTGTCGGCGCAGCCCCGGGAGGCTCAGGTGCAGACAGCCCCAGGTGGAATCTAAGGCAGTGAGCTGTCCGTTCCCGGAAGGAAGCAAGTCTGTCGATGTCTCAGCACAGAGTGATTTTGGAATGGTTTACATCCATCTCAGCGTGGTGGTGTGTTTGGGGTATTTATCGGTCAGGGTGAAGGAAGTTGAGTGAAATGGACTTCGGAGGTGTGGCTCCGGCTGGATGGGATGGGATGCCCCCGAGCATTGGGCTCCTCAAACAGCCAGGGCATAGGAATAATCTGGAGCGCTTGATAAAAATACAGGCGTCACAACTCACCCCAGGCCCACGGACTCAGACTCTCCAAAGCAGAGGAGCAGATTTTGAATTTTTAACAAGCTCCTGCGTGATTATGATTAGGCACATGTGACAAGCACTGTTTTAGTGTAAGCTTCCTGCGAGCAGGGACCTGATCTGTTCATTGCTCACCATGGCATCCTGGTATCAGGCGCAGTGCTTAGCACATGGTAGATGGTCAGTAAATATTTGTAGAAAGTCTAAATGACTTAGGGAGTTTCCAGAATAGGAGTTCTTGTATTTTCAGGAGCTTTTTGAAGTTATTATCTCTGTCACATTTACTGTATGATGTGATTTTTCTCAGTCCCAACTTAACTTTTGTAACTGTTTATAAATGCCTTGTTTTCAGTATATTTAAGGCAAAAGCAGGGTATACCTTGCTCAGTATAAACCATCAACTATGTATAATCCTAACTAGGTTAAAATTAATTCTGAAACTAAATTCTGAATTAAAAAAATGCATTTTTCTTTCTTTTCATCATTTGGGAACACTAGGCGTATAGGATTTTGTTCTTTTGAGGCGGGTAAATATTTACATGTTCATCAAAGCAAACCTGAATTACTGTTTATTCAGAAAAGTTGGCAATTTGCTTAAACCTCTGAGTATTTGTAATTTTTATGTGATATTTTGAAATTGATATTTATGTTTAGTTCAGAGTCATGCTAAAGTAGAATTGTTTGAAAGTTATTTGATATTTCAGGAGCTGTTTTTTTCATGTTTTTTGAATTTCAATACTTGATTTAATTTCAGTAGTTTGTTGTTCATGGACAAAATATGAATGTATAGGAAGACAAAATTTTAGGAATATGCATGTGAAGAAGAAAAATTGAAAATTAGGTGCTTTGTTTTCTCTCAGCGTTTCATTTTTGTAGTTCATGCACATGTCTTTTTAAAAATTCCTTATTTTAATTAAGATATCAATATAATTGACATGTAACATATTAGTTTCAGGTGTACAACATAATGATTTGATATTTATATATATTGCAGAGTGATCACCACAATAAGTCTAGTTAACATCCATTACCATACCTAGTTACAGATTTTTTTCTTGTGATGAGAGCTTTTAAGATCTACTCTTTTAGCAACAATCAAATATACAATACAGTGCTATTAACTATAGTCACCATACTGTGCATCCCCATGACTTTTTTTTTTTTAAAGTGTCTTAAAAAACCCCAGCTTTGTTGAGATATAATTAATCTTACAATATGTGGTCTTTTTGTGACTGGCTTCTTTCACTTATCACAGTGTTTTTGAAGTTTATCCATGTTGTACCTGTATCATTTATTTATTGCTGAATAATACTTAATTGAACAGGTATACTGCATTGTATCTTTTCATGCATTGATAGACATAGGTTTTTTTCCCCCCACTTTTTGGTTATAATGAGTGATGCTACTATGAACATTTGTGTACAAGCTTTAGTGTGGACATATGTTTTCATTTCTCTTGGGCATATCCCAATTGCTGGGTTATATGGTAACTCTCTTTTAACCTTTTGAAGAGTTGAAAAATTGTTTCCTAAGTCATTGCATCATTTTGCATTCCCACCAGCAGTGTATGAGAGTTTTACAATCTTGCCAGTACTTGTTATTGGTTTGTCTTTTTTTTTTTTTAATTAATTTTATTTATTTTTGGCTGTGTTGGGTCTTCATTGTTGCCCACTGGCTTTTTCTAGTGGTGGCGAGCGGGTGCGCAGGCTTCTCATTACAGTGGCTTCTCTTGTTGTGGAGCACCGGCTCTAGGTGTGCGGGCTTCAGTAGTTGTGGCACATGGGCTCAGTAGTTGTGGCTCGCAGGCTTAGTTGCTCCGCGGCATGTGGGATCTTCCCGGACTAGGGATCGAACCCGTGTCCCCTGCATTGGCAGGCAGATTCTTAACCACTGTGTCACCAGGGAAGTCCCATGGTTTGTCTTTTTAACTTAGCCATCCTAGTAGGTGTTAAATGGTATCTTATTGCAATTTTGATTTGCATTTCCTTGATGACTAATGATGTTGGGCATATTTTTGTGTGTGTGCTTATTGGCCACTTGTATATCTTTGGAGAAATTTCTGTTCAAATCCTTTGTCCATTTTGGGGGGGGTCCAATTTTTGATTGGGTTATTTGTCTTTTTATTATTGAGTTGTCGGAGTTTTAAAAATATTTTGGATACTAAATTAGATATATGATTTGCAAATGTTTTCTCCCGTTCTGTAAGTTGTGTTTTAACTTTTTTGACAGTGTCCTTTGTTGCAAAAAAAGTTTTAATTGTGATGAAGTTCTTTTCTTGCTCATGCTTTTGGTGTCATATCTAAGAATCCATTGCCAAATACAAGGTCATGAAGGTTTACCCCTATGCTTTCTTCTAAGAATTTTATGTTTTTAGTCCTTATATTTAGGTCGTCAATCCATTTTGAGTTAATTTTTGCATATGGTGTAAGGCAGTGGTCCACATTCATTCTTTTGCATATTGTGATCCAGTTGTCCCAGCACTATATATTGAAAAGACTGTTCTTATCCCATTGGGTGGTCTTTGCACCCTTATTGAAAAATCAGCTGAATATGTGTTAGGTTTTTTTCTGGATTCTCAATCTTATTCTATTGTCTATCCTTATGCCAGTACAACACTATTTGGTTACAGTAGCTTTGTAATAGGTTTTGAAATTAAGTGTAAGTCCTATAACTTTGTTCTTTTTCAAGACTGTTTTGACTTTTCTGGGTCCCTTACATATGGATTTTAGGATCAGCTTATCAATTTCTGCCCAAGAGTAGCTGGGATTTTTATAGAGATTGTGTTTAATCTGTCCTTTCAATGATGTTTTATGGTTTTCAGGCCCAAGTCTTACACTTCTTCCAAAAATTTATCTGTAAGTATTTATTCTATTAGATTCTGTTGTACCTGGTACTGTTTTTAACATTTCATTTCACATCATTGTTCATCACTAGCTCATTGTTAGTGTATAGAAAAAATACAGTTGAGTTTTGGATATATCTTTTAGCTTCATCATTTAGTGGTAGTCTGTTCCAATTTTCTGTTTCAGATCTTTCCTCGAAAATAGTGAGGAAGAATGGTCTTTGAAAGCTCAAGTATGGATGCAAATCCAGGTTCATATCTCTAAGTTTTGGCTCTGCTACTTACTAGTTGAGTTTTTGACAAATCTTGTGTTATATATCCAGTGTTCTCATATGTATAATGGGACAGTAATATCCATCTCAAAGAATTGTTAAGTAAAAGAGAATGTAGGTAGATATTTAGAACAAAGCCTTGCGTGTGGTAGGGATTTGGTACTTTGTTGTTTATCTTCTTTTGCTAATTAACTCATTTAAAAGCAAGCCCCAAAGCAAACAAAACTGCCACACCAAAAAAAAAAACAAAAACAACCCTCCCCCCCAAAATAAACAAACCTAAAACCTCAGACCAAAAAAAAAAAAAACCACAAACCTCTTCCTGTCCCCGTCACTTTTCTGTGACCCAAGAAATCCCTGTGAGTGCTTGAGGAACAGTGAAAGACAGAGTCTCTCACACCACACAGTTGTACTATAAAAGGCTGCTAAAAATCTAGGCTGCTCTATATGATATTTGACAACGTATTTGTATGTATTATTAAAAATAATAAAAGTGTAACTGAAAGCTGTTTGCTTTTACCCCATAGTTCTTATTAATGTCCTGTTCTTTTACTACTTATTTCTCCTAAAAGCAGAAGCAATATTTTTTCATTAAGTTGATTACAAGTCTTGTTTCTTTCGAATGATTGCTATTTTTTTTTTTAACATCTTTATTGGAGTCTAATTGCTTTACAATGTTGTGTTAGTTTCTGCTGTACAACAAAGTGAATCAGCTATATGTATACATATATCCCCATATCCCCTCCCTCTTGCATCTCCCTCCCACCCTCTCTATCCCACCCCTCTAGGTGGTCACACAGCACTGAGCTGATCTCCCTGTGTGATGCAGCTGCTTCCCACTAGCTATCTATTTTACATTTGGTAGTGTATGTATATCAGTGTTAGTCTCTCACTTCATCCCAGTTTTCCCTTCCCCCTCACCGTGTCCTCAAGTCCATTCTCTACTTCTGCGTTTTTATTCCTGTCCTGCCCCTAGGTTCGTCAGAACCAATTTTTTTTTTTTTTTTTTTTTAGATTCCATATATATGTGTTAGCATACGGTATTTGTTTTTCCCTTTCTGACTTACTTCACTCTGTATGACAGACTCTAGGTCCATCCACCTTCACTGCAGCACTATTTACAATAGCCAGGACATGGAAGCAACCTAAGTGTCCATCGACAGATGAATGGATAAAGAAGATGTGACACATATATACAATGGAATATTACTCAGCCATAAAATGATTGCTGTATTTAAAAAACTCTTAGAGACAAAGCCTGATGTTTGAATTGAAATTTAATAGTATTATTTTTATTTTGGTGCTTCTTCAGTAGCTGGAGTAGATTGCTATTTTGTGCAGGAGGAAACCAGAGACAACAATATAATGCAGATATGATGCTTGTAACATATCATGTTCATTGAATGTGTATTCACTATGAACCAAAGAAAATAATTGTTTATACTGTAAATATTATTTAAATAATATAAACTTACCTTCAGAATCACAATTATAATTAAATTCATAACCCACAGATCCACAGATTGATCTCACAGACATTTCTATAAGAATATTTTAATATTTATTTTAAAATATATTTATTTATTTATTTATTTTTGGCTGTGTTGGGTCTTCGTTGCTGCGCACGGGCTTTCTCTCTAGTTATGGTGTGCGGGGGGCTACTCTTCATTGTGGTGCGCGGGCTTCTCGTTGCAGTGGCTTCTCTTGTTGCAGAGCACAGGCTTCTCATTGTGGTGGCTTCTCATTGTGGTGGCTTCTCGTTGCAGATACGGGCTCTAGGTGCGTGGGCTTCAGTAGTGTGGCACGTGGGCTCAGTAGCTGTGGCTTGCGGGCTCTAGAGCGCAGGCTCAGTAGTTGTGGGGCACGGGCTTAGTTGCTTCGAGACGTGTGGGATCTTCCCGGACCAGGGCTCGAACCTGTGTCCCCTGCATTGGCAGGCGGATTCTTAACCATTGTGCCACCAGGGAAGTCCCTATAAGAAAATTTTAAATCAAAGTGTCTGTATTAAAAAACAAAAAACACAGCCTTTTATTATTACAAAAAGTGCATGTGTGCATGGTATAAAATTAGAAAACATAAGACAAGCAAAAATACTCCCCCCCGTAACATTACTAATACAGTGATTACTACTATTAATACCTTAATACATAACTTTCTGGAACTTTTTCTGTACATCTTTCTATATAACAATATTTGCACACATACACACAAATGTATATAGGTATTTTAACTAAAATAAGACTGCACAAAATGTCTTTACTTCTAATTATATTTAAAATCATCTTTATTTAGGTATAATTTATAAAAAAATAAAATTTATCAACTTTAAGTGTATAGTTTTATGAGTTCTGACAAGTATATATAGTTGTATAATCACCATCACAGTCCGTAAAAGTTATAGAAGACTTTTCCTTTTTATTACTGAGTACTGCTGCAATGTATGTGTCGTGCAATTTGCTATCCAGTTACTAGTCGATGAGCATTTGGGTTTTTTTCTGGTTTTTAGTGATTGTGAATAGAGCTACTATGAACATTCACATACAAGTCTTTGTGTGTTTCATAAGACATACAGACAGACAAACATATGTATATATTTTGTAAGTATTTAGGAGTGGGATTGCTGGATTGTATGGTGAATATTATATAGATACTGTTTTGAAAACTTTTTTTTCAGGCAGTGACCCCCCTCCCCACCAACTTTCCATTTAAGTAAATTTTCCTCTTAATAAATTCTCAGACAATATTAAAAATTTTGCCTATGGGGCTTCCCTGGTGGTGCAGTGCTTAAGAATCCGCTTGCCAATGCAAGGGACACGGGTTCGAGCCCTGGTCCAGGAAGATCCCACATGCCGTGGAGCAACTAAGCCCGTGTACCGCAACTACTGAGCCTGTGCTCTAGAGCCTGCATGCCACAACTACTGAGCCCACGTGCCACAACTACTGAAGCCTGCGCGCCCAGAGCCTGTGCTCCACAGCAAGAGAAGCCACCGCAATGAGAAGCCCGTGCACTGCAATGAAGAGTAGCCCTGGCTCGACGCAACTAAAGAAAGCCCACGCTCAGGGCTTCCCTGGTGGCACAGTGGTTAAGAATCCACCTGCCAATGCAAGGGACATGGGTTCAAGCCCTGGTCCGGGAAGATCCCACATGCCGTGGAGCAACTAAGCCCGTGCGCCACAACTACTGAGCCCGTGCGCCACAACTACTGAGCCTGCGCTCTAGAGCCCGTACTCCAGAACAAGAGAAGCCACTGCAATGAGAAGCCCACGCGCCGCAATGAAGAGTAGCCCCCACTCACCACAACTAGAGAGAGCCCACAGCAATGAAGACCCAACGCAGCCAAAAATAAATAAATAAAATAAATAAATTAAAAAAAAAAAAGAAAGCCCGTGCTCAGCAATGAAGACCCAACACAGCCAAAAATAAATAAATTTATTAAAAAAAAAAATTTGCCTATCTAAGAATGTTCTCTGAAGCTCTTATGTCAAAATCAGTATCTAATCCAGGATCATGCCTTAATTAATGTCACTTAAGTTTCTTTTAATGTAGCATGGTCCCTTTTTTCATGACTCTGAGTCATTGGGGAGACCAAACCAGTTGTCCTGCAGTTATCTTCTGGATTTGTCTGGTATCTTCCATGTGGTGCCATTTATCTTGTTTCTTTATTTCCTGTAAACTAGAAGCTGTATAAAAAGACTTGATGGATACAAGTTAAATATTTTGGCTAGATTATACCACTGGTAATGTCTACTTAATGTTACGATATAAGGCTTTTTTTTTTTTTTTTTTAAACAAGATCTAGTAGCAGCAGGTCTCCTTTTTTTTTTTTAAAGTTTAATTTTTAAAATTTATTTATGGCTGTGTTGGGTCTTCGTTTCTGTGCGAGGGCCTTCTCCAGCTGCGGCAAGTGGGGTCCACTCTTCATCGCGGTGCGCGGGCCTCTCATTATCGCGGCCTCTCTTGTTGCGGAGCACAGGCTCCAAACGCACAGGCTCAGTAATTGTGGCTCACGGGCCCAGTTGCCCCGCGGCATGTGGGATCCTCCCAGACCAGGGCTCGAACCCATGTCCCCTGCACTGGCAGGCAGACTCTCAACCACTGCGCCACCAGGGAAGCCCCTAAGGCTTGTTGTATCATTAATATTTCCTTGCTGTTGAGAAACAGAAAGCAGTTATAATATCCTTCTATTCTTTAACTAGAGATCAGAGACTAGTCCCTTTTACTAGAGATCAAAAGTAGTATTGGGAGAGAGCCTCCCAACAAGCCTCTTAGATAACCTCAACCACCAGAGGGCAGACAGCAGAAGCAAGAAAAAGTATAATCCTGCAGCCTGTGGAACAAAAACCACATTCACAGAAAGATAGACAAGATGAAAAGGCAGAGGGCTGTATACCAGATGAAGGAACAAGATAAAACCCCAGAAAAACAACTAAATGAAGTGGAGATAGGCAACCTTCCAGAAAAAGAATTCAGAATAATGATAGTGAAGATGATCCAGGACCTCGGAATAAGAATGGAGGCAAAGATCAAGAAGATGCAAGAAATGTTTAACAAAGACCTAGAAAAATTAAAGAACAAACAAACAGAGATGAACAATACAATAACTGAAATGAAAACTACACTAGAAGGAATCAATAGCAGAATAACTGAGGCAGAAGAACGGATAAGTGACCTGGAAGACAGAACGGTGGAATTCACTGCTGCGGAACAGACTAAAGAAAAAAGAATGAAAAGAAATGAAGACAGCCTAAGAGACCTCTGGGACAACATTAAATGCAACAACATTTGCATTATAGGGGTCCCAGAAGGAGAAGAGAGAGAGAAAGGACCCGAGAAAATATTTGAAGAGATTATAGTCGAAAACTTTCCTAACATGGGAAAGGAAATAGCCACCCAAGTCCAGGAAGCGCAGAGAGTCCCATACAGGATAAACCCAAGGAGGAACATGCCGAGACACATAGTAATCAAATTGGCAAAAATTAAAGACAAAGAAAAATTATTGAAAGCAGCAAGGGAAAAACGACAAATAACATACAAGGGAACACCCGTAAGGTTAACAGCTGATTTCTCAGCAGAAACTCTACAAGCCAGAAGGGAGTGGCATGATATACTTAAAGTGATGAAAGGGAAGAACCTACAACCAAGATTACTCTACCCGGCAAGGATCTCATTCAGACTCAATGGAGAAATCAAAAGCTTTACAGACAAGCAAAAGCTAAGAGAATTCAGCACCACCAAACCAGCTCTACAACAAATGCTGAAGGAACTTCTCTAAGTGGGAAACACAAGAGAAGAAAAGGACCTACAAAAACAAACCCAAAACAATTAAGAAAATGGTCATAGGAACATACATATCGATAATTACCTTAAACGTGAATGGATTAAATGCTCCAACCAAAAGATACAGGCTTGCTGAACGGATACAAAAACAAGACCCATATATACGCTGTCTACAAGAGACCCACTTCAGACCTAGGGACACATACAGACTGAAAGTGAGGAGATGGAAAAAGATATTCCATGCAAATGGAAATCAAAAAAAAGCTGGAGTAGCAATACTCATATCAGATAAAATAGACTTTAAAATAAAGAATGTTACAAGAGACAAGGAAGGACACTACATAATGATCAAGGGATCAATCCAAGAAGAAGATATAGCAGTTATAAATATATATGCACCCAACATAGGAGCACCTCAATACACAGGCAACTGCTAACAGCTATAAAAGAGGAAATCAACAGAAACACAATAATAGTGGGGGACTTTAACACCTCACTTACACCAATGGACAGATCATCCAAAATGAAAATAAATAAGGAAACAGAAGCTTTAAATGACACAATAGACCAGATAGATTTAATTGATATTTATAGGACATTCCATCCAAAAACAGCAGATTACACTTTCTTCTCAAGTGTGCATGGAATATTCTCCAGGATAGATCACATCTTGGGTCACAAATCAAGCCTAAGTAAATTTAAGAAAATTGAAATCATATCAAGTATCTTTTCTGACCACAATGCTATGAGACTAGAAATGAATTACAGGGAAAAAAACGTAAAAAACACACACGTGGAGGCTAAACACTACATTACTAAATAACCAAGAGATCACTGAAGAAATCAAAGAGGAAATCAAAAAATACCTAGAGACAAATGACAATGAAAACACGATGATCCAAAACCTATGGGATGCAGCAAAAGCAGTTCTAAGAGGGAAGTTTATAGCTATACAAGCCTACCTAAAGAAACAAGAAAAATCTCAAGTAAACAATCTAACCTTACACCTAAAGGAACTAGAGAAAGAAGAACAAACAAAACCCAAAGTTAGCAGAAGGAAAAAAATCATAAAGATCAGAGCAGAAATAAATGAAATAGAAACAAAGAAAACAATAGCAAAGATCAATAAAACTAAAAGCTGGTTCTTTGAGAAGATAAACAAAATTGATAAGCCATTAGCCAGACTCATCAAGAAAAAGAGGAAGAGGACTCAAATCAATAAAATTAGAAATGAAAAAGGAGAAGTTACAACAGACACTGCAGAAATACAAAGCATCCTAAGAGACTACTGCAAGCAACTCTATTCCAATAAAATGGACAACCTGGAAGAAATGGACAAATTCTTAGAAAGGTATAACCTTCCAAGACTAAACCAGGAAGAAACAGAAAATATGAACAGACCAATCACAAGTAATGAAATTGAAACTGTGATTAAAAATCTTCCAACAAACAGAAGTCCAGGACCAGATGGCTTCACAGGTGAATTCTATCAAACATTTAGAGAAGAGCTAACACCCATCCTTCTCAAACTCTTCCAAAAAATTGCAGAGGAAGGAACACTCCCAAACTCACTCTATGAGGCCACCATCACCCTGATACCAAAACCAGACAAAGATACTACAAAAAAAGAAAATTACAGACCAATATCACTGATGAATATAGATGCAAAAATCCTCAACAAAATACTAGCAAACAGAATCCAACAACACATTAAAAGGATCATACACCATGATCAAGTGGGATTTATCCCAGGGATGCAAGGATTCTTCAATATACGCAAATCAATCAATGTGATACACCATATTAACAAATTGAAGGGCTTCCCTGGTGGCACAGTGGTTAAGAATCCGCCTGCCAATGCAGGGGACACGGGTTCGAGACCTGATCCGGGAAGATCCCACATGCTGTAGAGCAACTAAGCCCGTGCACCACAACTACTGAGTCTGAACTCTAGAGCCCATGAGCCACAACTACTGAGCCCACGTGCCACAACTACTGAAGCCCATGTGCCTAGAGCCCATGCTCCGCAACAAGAGAAGCCACCGCAATGAGAAGCCCATGCACCGCAACAAAGAGTAGCCCCCGCTCGCCGCAACCAGAGAAAAGCCCGCATGCAGCAACAAAGACCCAACTCAGCCAAAAAATAAAAAATAAAATAATAAAATAAATAAATTAAAAAAAAACAAAAAACAAATTGAAGAATAAAAACCATATGATCATCTCAATAGATGCAGAAAAAGCTTTTGACAAAATTCAACACCTATTTATGATAAAAACTCTCCAGAAAGTGGGCATAGAGGGAACCTACCTCAACATAATAAAGGCCATATACGACAAATGCACAGCAAACATCATTCTCAACGGTGAAAAACAAAGCATTTCCTGTAACATCAGGAACAAGACAAGGATGTCCACTCTCACCATTAGTCAACATAGTTTTGGAAGTCCTTGCCACGGCAATCAGAGAAGAAAAAGAAATAAAAGGAATACAAATTGGAAAAGAAGAAGTAAAACTGTCACTGTTTGCAGATGACATGATACTATACATAGAGAATCCTAAAAATGCCACTAGAAAACTACTAGAGCTAATCAATGAATTTGGTAAAGTTGCAGGATACAAAATTAATGCACAGAAATCTCTTGCATTCCTATACACTAATGATGAAAAATCTGAAAGAGAAATTAAGGAAACACTCCCATTTACCATTGCAACAAAAAGAATAAAATACCTAGGAATAAACCTACCTAGGGAGACAAAAGACCTGTATGCAGAAAACTATAAGACACTGATAAAAGAAATTAAAGATGATACCAACAGATGGGGAGATATACCATGTTCTTGGATTGGAAAAATCAATATTGTGAAAATGACTGTACTACCCAAAGCAATCTACAGATTCAATGCAATCCCTATCAAATTACCAGTGGCATTTTTTACGGAAGTAGAACAAATCATCTTAAAATTTGTATGGAGACACAAAAGACCCCGAATAGCCAAAGCAGTCTCGAGGGAAAAAAGCAGAGCTGGAGGAATCAGACTCCCTGACTTCAGACTATACTACAAAGCTACAGTAATCAAGACAATATGGTACTGGCACAAAAACAGAAACATAGATCAATGGAACAAGATAGAAAGCCCAGAGATAAACCCACGCAGCTATGGTCAACTAATCTATGAGAAAGGAGGCAAAGATATACAATGGAGAAAAGACAGTCTCTTCAATAAGTGGTGCTGGGAAAACTGGACAGCTACATGTAAAAGAATGAAATTAGAATACTCCCTAGCACCATACACAAAAATAAACTCAAAATGGATTCGAGACCTAAATGTAAGACCGGACACTATAAAACTCTTAGGGGAAAACATAGGAAGAACACTCTTTGACATAAATCACAGCAAGATCTTTTTTGATCCACCTCCTAGAGTAATGGAAATAAAAACAAAAATAAACAAATGGGACCTAATGAAACTTCAAAGCTTTTGCACAGCAAAGGAAACCATAAACAAGACAAAAAGACAACCCTCAGAATGGGAGAAAATATTTGCAAACGTATCAGCGGACAAAGGATTAATCTCCAAAATATATAAACAGCTCATTCAGCTCAATATTAAAGAAACAAACAACCCAATCCAAAAATGGGCAGAAGACCTAAATAGACATTTCTCCAAAGAAGACATACAGATGGCCGAGAAGCATATGAAAATATTCTCAGCATCACTAATTATTAGAGAAATGCAAATCAAAACTACAATGAGGTATCACCTCACACCAGTTAGAATGGGCATCATCAGAAAATCTACAAACAACAAATGCTGGAGAGGGTGTGGAGAAAAGGGAACCCTCTTGCACTGTTGGTGGGAATGTAAATTGATACAGCCACTATGGAGAACAATATGGAGGTTCCTTAGAAAACTAAAAATAGAATTACCATATGACCCAGCAATCCCACTACTGGGCATATACCCAGAGAAAACCGTAATTCAAAAAGACACATGCACCCCAATGTTCATTGCAGCACTATTTACAATAGCCAGGTCATGGAAGCAACCTAAATGCCCATCGACAGACGAATGGATAAAGAAGTTGTGGTACATATATACAATGGAATATTAGCCATAAAAAGGAACGAAATTGAGTCATTTGTTGAGACGTGGATGGATCCAGAGACTGTCATACAGAGTGAAGTAAGTCAGAAAGAGAAAAACAAATATCGTATATTGACGCATATATGTGGAACCGAGAAAAATGGTACAGATGAACCGGTTTGCAGGGCAGAAGTTGAGACACAGATGTAGAGAACAAACGTATGGACACCAAGGGGGGAGAACCGCGGTGGGGTGGGGATGGTGGTGTGCTGAATTGGGCAATTGGGATTGACATGTGTATGCTGATGTGTATAAAATTGATGACTGATTAAAAAAAAAAAAGTAGTATTGGGAGATTGAACAAGCAGTAACAGCAACTAGAGAGTAGAACAGTAGAAGGGGGGAAGCAGGTGTCATAGTATGGCTCTAACTGCCCTTACTGTGACCACTACCAAAAAACCCCTTTTTATCTCATGGCTGTATTACCTCTAGGAGAGGAAATTTCAGTCTGGAGAACATGCATTATTTAATAATTAATAGTGTAAAGTTAAATTGCAGTAATCTGAAATGTGAGTTGTTGAGATTCTAGCTGACAAATAACTGTAATGAGGATGTGGTACTATGTTGTGGATGAAGAATGGATTGCTAAGAAATAGCAGGTGGTCTAAGCAACACAGCAAACCTGACTGTTGTAGCTTTGCAAGAGTGAAAAAAAAGTTTAGCTGTGACTGTTAAATATGGAAGGCATCTTATTGTATATGGTTTTCCTTTTCATGATTATATATCTGGCATTTCCATGCTATCACTGGCTAAGTTTGCTGTAGTAGAAGTTCAAAAATTGCCATAGTAGTGTTTCAACTTACTGTGGACTTAGTTCAGAAAAATGTAGGAAAATTTTCTTATCAGTATTCTCTGCACTTCCAGAATTGCATAAAGAACATCACTTTGATGAAGATGAAACTTACTATGATTATTATTTCCCTCTGTCAGTCATCATAAAAGGAAAATCAGAAACCTTGATACTTATATTTTGCCAAATCATGCATATAGAAAGCCATTGGTGCCCATTTTTAGATTATAGATGCAAGAAAAAATAGTTTTTGAAGACGAGGAGGGGAAAGTAAGAATAGATTAAAAGAAAAGACATATTGGAAAAGAATCATCCAAATAAATAAAAAGTAGGAGCAAGTGGAGATGAGAGAAGAGGGTAATTATTAGATTTAAAGGACAAACATTCTAAAAATTATTATTGGGATCTCTTGTGTGACTTTTCTTTCTTTTGTGATTGAACTCTGCAGCATCAAGTAAAGCTGGAATGGATTCAGTTCTTTGGGGCTGAAGGTATTTTTCTTGGTTGTTTTATTTTAGCAGTTGGACTGGGCAGTTTAAGGAATGTAGTTTTAAAATAATAAGTCTAATCTTGACATCCTATATTCATGGACCAGAAGACTTAACAGTGTTAATATCGCAGTACTCCCCCAAATGATGTACAGGTTAAGTGCAATTCCTATCAAAATCCCATCTGCCTTTTTTGCAGAGATTGACAAGCTGATCCTAAAATCCATATGGAAATGCAGGGTACCCAGAATAGCCAAGACAATCTTGAAAAAGAACAAACTTAGAGGTCTCACACTTCCCAATTTCAAAATCTACTATAAAGCAACAGTAATCAAGACGGTGTGGTACTAGCTTAAGAATAACACAGGTCAATGGAATTGAGAGTCCAGAAATAAATCCTCACATTGACGGCCAACTGATTCTCAACAATGGTGTGAAGACCATTAAATGGGGGAAAGAATGGTCTTTTCAGTGAATGTTGCTGGACAACAGACAACTGAATATCCACATGCAAAAGGATGAATTTGGACCCCTGTCTCACACCATACACAAAAATTAACTCAAAATAGATCGAAGACCTAAACGTAAGAGCAAAAACAATGAAAATCTTATCAGAAAACACAGGTTTATAAGTGACAACATTTTTATAAATTTATTTATTTTTGGCTGCGTTGGTTCTTCATTGCTGTGTGCAGCTTTCTCTAGTTGCAGCGAGCAGGGGCCACTGTTCCCTGTGGTGCGTGGGCCTCTCATCGCGGTGGCCTCTTCCGTTGTGGAGCACGGGCTCCAGGCATGTGGGCCCCAGCAGTTGTGGTACGTGGGCTCAGCAGTTGTGGCTCGTGGGTTCCAGAGTGCAGGCTCAGTAGTTGTGGCGCACGGGCCCACCTGCTCCGTGGCATGTGGGATCCTTCTGGACCAGGGCCTGAACCTGCGTCCCCCGCATTGGCAGGCGGATTCTCAACCACTGCACCACCAGCGAAGCCCGTGACGACATTTTTAATGCAATCATGTTAACCTCCGTGTGCTTATGAGATATTATGCCAAATTGTAGAGCAGAGGACGCCATCAACTCCATAAGACTTAACCCTGTGACCATCCTTTACTAAGAGCTTAGTTTCCTGAAATTTTGTTAGTACAGTTTGATACTGAAGAGTATATATTTAATAAGGGCAAACACTTAGGTTGAAACAGTACCTTTTATTTTGGAGTTAATTGGTCATTCTCATTCCCCTCTCAGGAATTTGCATGCTACTAATATGATTTTGGAATTCAGGCACCTTTATTGGACATTTGGTCCTGTGTATAGTTTCTTGTCCTTGGGAAAAGTATCTGACAGGGGATTGCACAATTTCCTGAGAGGGTACTAAAAAAGTACTAAAAACACTGCCACAAATGCTTTTGTTCTGTATGTAATGTTTTTGTGTAGAGTGCTGTCTTGGATCCTTATGGTTTTAGCTTATGTAGAAACAGGATTTCTGAAAGTTGCTCCACTGTCAAATAACGCTCTTCTTAAATTCATTGCTTCTTTCTTTCTTTATTTTATTTTTGGCTGTGTTGGGTCTCTGTTGCTGTGCGCGGGCTCTCTCTAGTTGCGGAGAGCGGGGGCCACTCTGTTGCGGTGCGTGGGCCTCTCATTGTGGTGGCTTCTGTTGTTGCAGAGCACGGGCTCCAGGTGCGTGGGCCTCCGTAGTTGCAGCACGTGGGCTCAGTAGTTGTGGTGCATGGGCTTTTAGCTGCTCTGTGGCATGTGGGATCTTCCCAGACCAGGGCTTGAACCCGTGTTGCCTACATTGGCAGGCGGATTCTTAACCACTGTACCACCAAGGAAGTCCCAAATTCATTGCTTCTTAATCTCCACAAAGATTTATGAAAACCATTTATAAAAATTGTTCAGGAAATTGGTCATAAATTCCAAATATATTTCATAAAAAAATAAAATTTTTGTTAGGTATATTTGGAAGAACCATGTAAATTATAGAGTACTGTGTGTAGGCAGTGTTCCTTCCATAAGTATAAGGTCTGTTGGTTTCAGATTATTATCACTAACATGTTGTGCTTACTATGTGTTAAGCACTGTTCTAAGTCCTTTACATAAATTAACTCATTTAATCCTCACAACTATCTTATGAGGTAGTTACTGTCGTTATCACTGTTTTACACATGAGGAAACTGAGATACAGCAAGGTCACTAAGTAGTAACTTACTCAAGCTCCACAGTTAGGAAGCTGAGTTGCCCTGGATTGTAATTTAGTAGTTTGGCTCTGGAGTCTATGTTCTTAACCACTGCCCTAGACTATCTTTGATTTGAATGATCATTAAGGAAATAGTAATCAATTTTGCTACTGAATGTTAGACTTGTTGCAGAACAGCAATATAGGAATTCCCCTGGATATTTTGTTAAAATCTAGTTTTCATTGTGGGGTTTAAGGTTATGTTGGCACAGTATTCTGGAATTTGAGTCCTTATAATGATGTTAGAGCCAAAGAATGAGTACTTGATACTAAGTTTATTCTTTCATTTTATTATCTTGCAACTTTTCATCAATCAAAAGATAAAATTAACTACAATGTAAGCAGTTTATTTTTAAGTATTTAAAGTTATAAAGCTGTTATTAAGCTAATGCTCAATGGAGTACCTGACATAAAGGTTTCTTGATGAATAATGGGAATTAAACCAGATAATGAAGAAAAGTATTAAATGAAATGAGTCTATATAGAAATAATAGTTTTTAAGATAGTAAAGGAATGATTCTAATTTCATATGCATCTCTGAAATAAAAGGAATTATAAAGTAAAATCATAGCTTGTATCTTCCTTGTTTATTGATGAAGGGAATCAGTCTTTATAATGCAAATTAAAAGTTGTTAACTAAAAACAAAGCAAAATTAATACTGTAAGTCATTTATTGATTCAGAATTTTAGCCCAAGGTCAGGTTTGTGAAATTAACATATAATTTTAGCTTCCTGAAAGAAGTTTTTGATTATTTAAAAAAAAAAATGGATTCCAGAAATATATTCTTCATTTGAATTTCCTGTGAGAGTAAAATGTATTTACTTAATAAATATCAATTTTTGAGCTTTTCCTTATTCTTGAAGGAAAGAATTGAAATAATTGAATGTCTAGAGACAGTTTTACACTGCTTTTTGTTTGTTTGTTTTTTTGCTGCACTGCACAGCTTGTGGGATCTCAGTTCCCCACCCAGGGATTGAACCCCAGTCCCGGCAGTGAAAGCGCTGCGTCCTAACCACTGGACCACCAGTGAATTCCCTACACTGCTTTGTTTTAAGTCATGTCTATTTGTGAACTCAAAGCTATTTAGAGAAGGATTTAAAATTTTTATCCTTTGTGAGATGGGTTGTAAACAAATTGGCAGATATTGAGAAATACGATTACTCTTCTACTTTAGAGTACATATTTATTTCTCGTTGAAGTTGGAAGAGATAGAATTAGTCGATGTGTTTGCTAGTTAATTTTTTTTCAAAATGTGCTTGGTTTCCCACCATTGTCATAGCATTTTGATTGATTTTATAGAGGGAGTTGTGAACGTGAATTTGTGTCAATTTGGCTCAAACATTTAAAAAAAGTTTTGTTTCTTGTGTATTTTATCACTTTTTGTTCATAGTGAGTTTAGATACAGCAGTATTTTAACATTGGCTTTTAAAAATCATGACACTAAAAACATGTATTATGTTTAACAATACTGCAGAAAATAAAAGTTACTTTTATTAAATTTCCACTTATACAAAGTTTGTATGTAAGACATGTATTTACTATTAAGGATAACCGACTCTTATATTCTCAGCCCAAGATATTTTTGAGCTTTAGTAAATAGAAACAATAATTTATAAAATAAATTGTGTATAACTACCATGAATTACCTTACTTTTGATTTCTGAATGGGACAATAGTGAAGGTAGTAGTTTTATTTTGCAGTGTGGAAGATGATTTCATTGCCTGATTTTCTACCCATTTTGTCCTGTGTGTGTTGTCAGGTCAGATGTTCTCAACCAAGAGTCTTAAAAAATCACTCCATATGTGAGAAAATTATTTCCCTTATAGCTGCAAGTCCAGATATGAACTTTAAAAAGCATGTAAGCAAGTTGTGTTTAAGTGTTGCATTTCAAAGGCTGCCTTAAATTTAGAGAGTTGTGTATCATGGCATGTAGCATATGTAGTGTCAAAAGCATGAGCTCTGTACCTTATTGTCCCATCCATAAAGTGAGAATGCTACCGTTGCTTATTTTACAGGGTTGTTGTCAGGATTAAATGAATTAATACATATATATTATTTAAAACACTTCCAGGCACATAGTAAGTGCTAAATAAATGCTAGATGTGTGTGTGTGTGTGTGTGTGTATGTGTGTGTGTGTGTGTTTTGTTGTTGTTATTACTATTGTTGACCTAAAACAAATAGACTGCCAGATATTTCTCCAGCAAAGATGGGTTTATTTGGGATCAGCAGAGAATTGCAGTTTGGGGTGGGCATCCATGGTGAGCACGCACGGCAGGGGAAGGAGAACACTTTTATAAAGAGGAATGTTGGGAGGACTGTAGTAAAGGAGTCCATGGCTTTTCAGTGGTTGTGTCCTTGCCAGGAAAGAAGAGGAGTCTTTCTTCTTCCTGTTGGGCTCTGCTATCGTTACAGGGTACGGGAGCTCCCCTTTCTGGTCTCCCAACTCTATTTAACTGAGGTTTCTGTTTATTAATTTTTAACATTTCTCCCTTTTGATCAAGATCTTTCTCTGAAAGCATCTTTTATCAAGAGTCAGGTTTGCTAGTATCAGTGGCTTTTTGTCCCTCAATGCCAGGAAGGACCTTTCCTGGGTGTAGTATCTCATGTTGGAGGGAAAGTGCACAGATTGGAAAGTTAATGATGTCGTATTTGAGTAACAAGGAGGGCTAGGAGGGATAACTCTCAGGTACTTTTAATCTAAAATCCATATGCTATCAAGATCATAGACACTGGAGATCATCTGAAGTGCTATATTATCATCAAAGGTTTGGTGGCAAACTTCCAACAGGCTTGGTCCAGATATCTTGGGAAAGCTGTCTCATCAGATGTCATCTGCTTCAATTCCAGGAAATCTTTACTTTCAGATCACCAGATGATGGTGCAGGTCCATTCAGGGTTTGGTGCTTTCTTTAGGTGTGTCACATGAATCCAAGAGTCTATTCCTTGAAGTTTGGTGGTATAAGGGTTGGTTAGCAGTACCTGATAGGGGTCTCTGCAGTGAGGTTGAAGAGAGCTCTTCTGGAGGTGTCTTTTCCAGTAGATGAAATCTTCAGGTTTCAAGGTGTGATGCTTAAGTATTTTGTCTCCCGAGAGTGCACTATGAAAAGATTGCTCTACCAAAGCACGGTAATTTTTATTTTTATTTATTTATTTACTTATTTATTTATTTAATGACATGCTACTTTTTAAAAAATAAATTTATTTATTTTTTATTTATTTATTTTTGGCTGCATTGGATCTTCGTTGCTGCTCGTGGGCTTTCTATAGTTGCTGTGAGCGGGGGCTACTCTTCGTTGCGGTGCGTGGGCTTCCCATTGCGGTGGCTTTTCTTGGTGTGGAGCATGGGCTCGAGGCACGTGGGCTTCAGTAGTTGCGGCACACAGGCTCAGTAGTTGTGGCCTACGGGCTCTAGAGCGCAGGCTCAGTAATTGTGGCGCACGGGCTTAGTTGCTCTATGGCATGTGGGATCTTCCTGGACCAGGGATCGAACCCGTGTCCCCTGCATTGGCAGGTGGATTCTCAACCACTGCGCCACCAGGGAAGCCCAGCAGGGGTATTTTTAATACAAGCAATTATGCCTTTGCAATATTGGAGTATCTCTCCTTTTATCAGTTGTGCATCAAAAGAACCAGGAGCCAAAGGCATTAGGCATCCTGTGACTATCTCAAAGGTAAGAGTTTATGAATTCCAAAAGGGGTGGATCTAAGATTTAAAAGGACCAATGGCAATGCTTTTGGCCGAGGTAGTTAAAGAGCCTCTACAGATTTTTCCAGTTGAGTCTTAATAAAGCCCTTAGTGCATTTGACTAAAGCAGAGGATTGAGGGTGGTAAGCACAGTGAAAGTATTATAAAACTGGCCAAACTGCACAGACTTGTTGAAGTACCTGGCCATTAAATGGGTTCCTGGGTCACTATGAAGTTTGAGAGGCGTTCCCTAAGTAGGGATAATTTTTTCCAAAAGGACTTTTTAGCCATAAAGGAGGCAGTAGCCTGTCTGCCAGGGAGGCCTTCAGTCCAGTGTGATAACATACAGACCATAACTAAAACATATTTATATCCATGAGACAGAGGAAGTTGTATGAAATCTGTTTGCCAGACCTCAAATGGTCCATTAAGCAGTTTAAAATGTCTGAGAGCAGTACGAACAGGCTTTCCTGGGTTGTACTTCAGATAAATGGGACAAGTGAGGTAGGCACTTTTGGTGGCCTTATTAATGTTTTCTCACCAATACTGATTCACGAAGGCTATCATTTTGTCAGTAGACCAATGGTTTATTGCGTGTACAATGGTGAGGACTGGGAATTTTAGAGCCTCTGGTAGGACTTGGTTGTTATTTGGTCCAAACCAGAGCTTTCTCTTTTTATCAAGTCAACAGTTGTTGAGTTTCCAATCTTGTTTTTCTTTTTCTGAGGCCAATTGTTGGGCTTCTCTAGCCAGTTTTTCTAAGTTATCATTTGGAGAAATATCCCTTTCGACCATGACAGAGGTTTGGCTATTGTTGGTTCCTTTAAGGGCAGCTTTCCTTGCGGAAATATCAGCAAGGTGATTTCCCTTAAATTGCAGAGAGTCAAGTTTAGAATGCCCTGGAATCTTAATAATAGCTAAAGTGGTAGGTAAAAGTATTGCATCCAGTAATTCCTGAACATAGGGGCCATTTTAAATTTTATTTCCACTGGAAGTAAGAAAGCCATGTTGCTTCCACTACATTTCAAAATCATGAGTTATTTAAGCACATCTACTCTTAATATAAATATTGGCAGTTTTGTCATTGGCTAAAGTATGGGCATACCTCATTTTACTGTGCTTCACTTTATTGCATTTTGCAGATATTGCATTTTTTACAAATTGAATGTTTGTGGCGATTCTGCATTGAGCAAGTCTGTCGGCGGCATTTTTTTCCAACAGCGTTTGCTCACTTTGTATCTCTGTGTCACATTTTGGTAATTCTCACAATATTGCAAAATTTTTCATTAATTTTATATTTGTTGTGGTGATCTGTGATCAGTGATCTTTGATGTTAGTATTGTGATTGTTTTGGGGCACCACGAATTGCGCCCACATAAGATGTCGAACTTAAATGATAAATGTTGTGTGTGTCCTGACTGCTCCACTCACGGGCCGTTCTCCTGTCTATCTCTGTCTCCTTGGGCCTCCCTATTTCCTGAGACATAACAGTATTGAAATTAGGCCAATGAATAAACCCTTCGGTTGCCTCTAAGTGGTCAAATCAAAGGAAGAGTTGCAAATCTTTCACTTTAAATCGAAAGCTAGAAATGATTAAGCTTAGTGAGGAAGGCATGTCGAAAGCTGAGATAGGCTAAAAACTAGGCCTCTTGTGCCAGTTACCCAAGTTGTGAATGCAAAGGAAAAGTTCTTGAAGGAAATTAAAAGTGCTGCTCCAGTGAATACACAAATGATAAGGAAGCGGAACAACCTTATTGCTGATATGAAGAAAGTTTTAATGGTCTGGATAGAAGATCAAGCTAGCCACAGCATTCCCTTAAGCCAAAGCCTAATCCAGAGTAAGGCCCTAACTCTCTTTGCTTCTGTGAAGGCTGAGAGAGGTGAGGAAGCTGCAGAAGTAAAGTCTGAGCTAGTAGAGGTTGGCTCATGAAATTTAAGGAAAGAAGCTGTCTCCATAACATAAAAGTGCAAGGTGAAGCAGCAGGTGCTGATGTAGAAGCTTCTGCAAGTTATCCAGATCTAGCTAAGATAATTAATGAATGTGGCTACACTAAACAGTAGATTTTCAATGTAGATGAAACAGCCTTCTATTGGAAGAAGATGCCATCTAGGACTTCCATAGCTAGAGAGAAGTCAGTGCCTGACTTTAAAGCTTCAAAGGACAGGCTGACTCTTATTAGGGGCTAATGCAGCTAGTGATTTTAAGTTGAAGCCAATGCTATTTACTATTCAAGAAATCCTAGGGCCCTTAGGAATTATGCTAAATCTACTCTGCCTGGATGACAGCACATCTGTTGACAACACGGTTTACTGAATATTTTAAGCCCACTGTTGAGACCTACTGCTCAGAAAAAAAGATTCCTTTCAAGATATTACTGCTCATTGACAGTGCACCTGTTCACCCAAGCGCCCTGATGGAGATATACAATGAGATTAGTGTTGTTTTCATGCATGTTAACACAACATCATTTTGCAGCCCATGGATCAAGGAGTAATTTCGACTTTTAGGTCTTATTATTTAAGAAATACATTTTGTAAGGCTGTAGTCACCATAGATGGTGATTCTAATGATGGATCTGGGCAAAGTAAATTGAAAAACATTCTGGAAAGGATTCAGCATTCTGGATGCCATTAAGAACATTCATGATTCGTGGGAAGAGGTCAAAATATCAACATTAAAAGAAGTTTAGAATAAGTTGCTTCCAACCCACGTGGATGACTTTGAGGGGTTCAAGACTTCAGTGGAGGAAGTAACTGCAGATGTGGTAGAAACAGCAAGAGAACTAGAATTAGAAGTGGCTCCTGAAGGTGTGACTGGATTGTAGCAATCTCATGATAAAACTTTAACAGATGAGGAGTGCTTCTTATAAATGAGTGAAGAAAGTGGTTTCTTGAGATGGAATCTACTCCTGGTGAAGAAGCTGTGAAGATTGTTGAAAGTGACAAAGGATTTAGAATATTACATGAACTTAGTTGATAAAGCAGCAGCAGGGTTTGAGAGGATTGACTCCAATTTTGACAGTTCTACTGTGGGTAAAACGCTATCAAACAGCACTGTGTGCTACAGAGAAATGGTTCATGAAAGGAAGAGTCAATTGATGAGGCAACCTTCACTGTGGTCTTATTTTCAGAAACTGTCATGGCCACCCCAGCCTTCAGCAACTACCACCCTCATCAGTCAGTAGCCATCAACATTGAGGCAAGACCCTCCACCAGCAAAAAGATTACCACTCACTGAAGGCTCAGACAATGGTTACCTTTTTTAGCAATAAAGTATTTTTAAATTAAGGTATATATAGATATATTTTTGGACATAATCCTATTACACACTTTATAGACTACAGTTTAGTGTAAACATGACTTCTAAACGCACTAGGAAACCAAAAAATTCATGTGACTCGCTTTGTTGTGATATTTGATTTATTGCAGGGGTCTGGAACTGAACCGGCAATGTTACCGAAGTATGCTTGTATAAGCCTACCACATTTTGAAAGATGTCTGGCAAAAACAATAGAGTAGTTGCTATCAAGACATTATTTCTGATAACAGATAGCAGAATTGGTTAACCAGCATAACCTTTTATTCTCTGTAGCAAGGAAACCTACCAGATCACTGCGTCCTACTGTTTTGTGGATTCTAAGGGAGGTCATGGTTCAATTCATATGTAGACCATCTGTAGACTGAGTAAATAAAATAACTTGTTTACACATGCCTCTGTTTTTTTTCAAATATGTATAGATACTGTTTTTTTTTAACTTTGATTTTAAAAAAATATTTATTTTAATTTTTTGCTACGTTGGGTCTTCGTTGCTGCGCGTGGGCTTTCTCTAGTTGAGGCGAGCAGGGGCTACTCTTCTTTGTAGTGCAGCGGGCTTCTCATTGCGGTGGCTTCTCTTGTTGCAGAGCATAGGCTCTAGGCATGCAGGCTTCAGTAGTTGTGGCACACGGGCTCAGTAGTTGTGGCATACGGGCTTAGTTGCTCCGTGGCATGTGGCATCTTCCCGGACCAGGGCTCGAACCCGTGTCCCCTGCATTGGCAGGCAGATTCTTAACCACTGTGTCACCAGGGAAGCCCCTTATTGCCTTTAAATACATGTATATTTTATGAATCAAAACAGTATCTAGGGCTGTGATTGCACCCCTCCTACCGTCTCATTGTGGCTTCTCCTTTTTCTTTGGGTGTGGGGTATCTTTTTTGGTGAGTTCCAGTGTCTTCCTGTTGATGACTGTCCAGCAGCTACTTGTGATTCTGGTGTTCTCACAAGAGGGAGTGAGAGCATGTCCTTCTACTCTGCCATCTTGGTTCAGGCTCTGTCTTATATATATCTTAAACTTCACATTACAGTTACTATTTTGTATAGCTGATGTTCATTTATATTTACTCATATATTTGCCTTTACCAGTATTATTCCTTCCTTTCTACATTTCCATATTTCTGTCTAAGATCGTTTTCCTGCAGTATTTCTTTTAGTATTTCTTTTAGAGTGGGCCTGATGTTGATGAATTCCCTCAGTGTTTGTTTGTTTGAACAAGTATTTATTTTACATTTTAAAAATTAACACACCATAAAATTCACCATTTAAAATTGTACAATTTAGTGGATTTTAGTATATTCACAACCATCACCACTGTCTAATCCCGAAAATTTCCATCACCCCAAAAACAAATCCAGTACTTGTTAGGTGTTCCATTTCCCCCATCTCTGGCCCTTGACAACCACTAATTTGCTTTCTGCCTCTATGGATTTGCCTACTATGGACATTTAATATAAATGGAGTCATACAAATGTGGCCATTTGTTTCTGGCTTCTTTCACTTAGCATAGTGTTTTAAAGGTTCATCCATATTCTCATGTGTATTAGTGTTTTGTTCCTTTTTTTGGTTCCATTGTGTGGCTATGCCACATTTTGTTTATTTACTTATCATTTGATGGATATTTGTGTTGTTATACTTTTTGGCCATTATGAATAATGCTGCTATGAACATTTGTGTACATGTTGTTGTGTGGATATACATTTTCAATTCGTTTGGGTAGATACCCAGGAGTGGAATTTCTGGGTCATATGGTAACTCTATGTTTAACTTTTTGAAGACCTGCCAACTGTTTTCCACAATGGCTGAACCATTTTAAATTCCACCAGTAATGTATGATCAATCCTATTTCCACTTCATTTTTTAATAATATTTTCTCTGGGTGTAGAATTGTAGGCTAGCTGCTAGTTCAGCTTCCATCATTCCTGTTGAGTTTGCAGCTTGTAGCCCCTTTGAAGGTAATGTGTCTTTTTTTCTCCTTTGTTTGCTTTAACATTTTCTTTGTTTTTGGTTTTTAGTGGTTTGACTGTGATGTGTGTTGGTCTAGTTTTCTTTGTGATATCTTGAGGTTGGATGAAGTTCAGTGGGGTCAGTATTCTGAGTTGATGTCTTTCATCAGTTTTAGAAAATTCTTGGTCATGAGGTATTCAAATATTGCATCTAATCCCTTTTCTCTCCTTCTGGGATCCCAATTATATGTGTGTTAGACCTCTTTGGCATGTTCCTCTTGTCTCTTATGCACCTATCATTTTTCCCCGTTTCCTTTTTCTATTTGAGTATATTTCATTTTGGGTATTTTCTATGGACTTTTCTTTCAGTTTATTCTGTCATTTGTGGGTCAAATCTTGCGAACCCATCCACGAAGTTCTTAACTTCATGTATTATATATTTTATATATAATACATATATATCATGTAATATATATTATATATTCTACATATATTTTGGAATGTACACTGAGTTCTTTTATTATATGGTCAATTCTCCAGTGAATTTTTTCTTATCATCTATTTAAAAAAATACATAATTAATATATAGCAGCTTATCCATATTTGGCCTTTGTGTGAATTCAAGAAAGATCCTACTCCCTAGCCATAAGAATAGCTTGGTGAGTAGAGAGTGACTTTGTAAGAAGATGGTACCTCCATTCTAGGCTTATGTAGCTCTGGGCCAGGGTGCAAAGGCTGGTTTTTAATTCCCTTTCACCTTCTTAGCCAGATACCCTTAGAAAGTGAACAGATTTTGCAACCATATATGGATACCCTGATATATAAAAGTAAGCTATGCTCTCTTTTCAGAATGATTTTTTTCATGTTTTAAAAAAGTAGGTAATATATGCATATAGTAAAATATCAGACAGTACAAAATTGAAAAGTTGGTCTCTCTACTACCTCTGCCTTCCAGTCCTCAAACAACTCTCTTTTGAGACAGTTACTCTACTGGTTTTTATATTGTTTCTGGCATAATTAATTCATAATATATTTAAGTATGCAAATGTATGTACATGTATATGCATTATTCCTCCCACTTATTTCATAGAAGGTAACATATCCTATCTCTCTGTTCTGCATCTTGATTTTTTCTAACTTTACATATCAGTATATAAAATCTACCTCATTCTTTTGGCTGGCTTTATAGTATCAATTACATGGATCTATTAAAACTAATTTATCTATTTTCCTATTGTCCAGTGTTGTGGTTATTTCTAATCTCATGCTAATACAAATGATGCTGTTATGAATATCCTGGTGTATGTAACTTTGTTTACATAAGTTAATGTATCTGAAGGCTAATTTACCAGAAGTAGGAAAAATGTCTAGAATTCAAAGGGTATGTATCTTTTACATTTTTAGAAGTATTCCAAAATTGTTCTATAATTACATCAGCTTACACTTTCACCAACAATGTATGGGTGGAATTTTTTCTTTGTTCCCTTATTAAAGTGTACTGATAATTTTTTTCCATTAGTATGAGAGGTGAAAAATGATATTTCAAGGTTTGATTTTCTTTTAAAATAAAAGAAACCACACATTAAAAAATATGATTAAAAGCCATATAGATTTCCTTTCTCATGATCTGTCTGTGCATATTTTTTGTTCATTTATTCCACTAGGTTTTATTTTTAAAAATTTTATTTATTTATTTATTTATTTATTTATTTATGGCTGTGTTGGGTCTTCGTTGCTATGTGCGGGGTTTCTCTAGTTGCGGTGAGTGGGGGCTACTCTTCGTCATGGTGCGCAGGCTTCTCATTGCGGTGGCTTCTCTTGTTGTGGAGCACGGGTTCTAGGTGTGTGGGCTTCGGTAGTTGTGGCACGCAGGCTCAGTAGTTGTGGCTCGCGGGCTCTAGAGCACAGGCTCAGTAGTTGTGGCGCATGAGCTTAGTTGCTCCGCTGCATGTGGGATCTTCCCAGACCAGGGCTCCAATCAGTGTCCCCTGCATTGGCAGGTGGATTCTTAACCACTGTGCCACCAGGGGATCCTCCACTAGATTTTTTTTCTGATTTATTTGTAGGACATTTTTATATAGTAAGCAAATTAGCTTTTTATTGTGTGTTACAAATAGTTTTATTTTATTTTTTTTACTCATTTGTGACTTATCTTTTTGCTTAATTAAAAATTATTTTTTCTATGCAGATATTTAAAACTTTTATGTTGTCAGATTTATCAGTGTTTTCTGTTATGTTTTTAGGTTTTATGTTGTACTTAGAAATGCCTTCCTCAGTTTACATGGTAAAAAATTCTGTTTCCTTTTAGTACTTTTATAATTTTATCTTATCTTAAACAGTTAATTCTTTGATTCCCCTATAGTTTTTTAATATAAAGGATGATAAATATTTTTCTTTTTTAAAATAATTTATTCTTTTAAATTTATTTATTTATTTTTGGCTGCATTGGGTCTTCGTTGCTGCGTGTGGGCTTTCTCTAGTTGCGGCGAGTGGAGGCTACTCTTTGTTGCAGTGCGTGGGCTTCTCATTGCGGTGGCTTCTCTTGTTGCGGAGCACGGGCTCTAGGCACGTGGGCTTCAATAGTTGTGGTGCGCGGGCTTCAGTAGTTGTGGCTCACCGACTCTAGAGCGCAGGCTCAGTAGTTGTGGTGCATGGGCTTAGTTGCTCCGTGACATGTGGGATCTTCCCGGACCAGGGCTCGAACCCTTGTCCCCTGCATTGGCAGGTGGATTCTTAACCACTGTGCCACTGGGGAAGCCCTGGTCCATATGTTATTGATGCTCCTTCTACCCTTTTAAGGTGAGTTTGTCAGAGGGTCAGAAGAAAATATCAACAATGTTAATGTATGTTGACATCCATAAACTATACCTATATGAAATATATGTGGAAAGAAAGAATATCAGAGGAATTAAATGAGTATTTCAGAATTTTATTTTTCTTTGTCTCCTTAAGTAGTACTGTATATTCACCCTAATAGTCTATGAATTTAATATGGCTGCTTGTTCCAAGTACTATATATATATAATCTGAGAAATACATGCAAGTCTTTTTTTAATCTCTCTGTATTGCCAAGTTTATCAATTGCCGAGAAGATAGAGAAGGACTAGGCAAATTATATCCCTTTTAAAAAACCATACACAAAAATGGCTATTTCTTAGCCTCCTAAGGACCACATTGTAACCAGCTGAGTAGATACAGGCATATTTTGACAAATTAGATACTTCTATGGACACTTAACTAGAGTGCATTTTCTCTTAAATTTGTGGGTACTTGGTGGTGATGATGGTGTTGGAGTTCTCCTCTAGTATTTATAATCTTTCTGCACTAGCATTGACTTTTCCATGGCATTTTTCTTTGCTCTCAGAGGCCTTATATTTAATAGTTTACACCAGTGTTTCAAGCATTTTCTGGTCCAGCTAGGTACTCTACCAAAAAGATACTTTGATCTCATAATGTATGGTATCTCTTCTCTCAGATTCACAGTGTGCAAAATAGAAGCTCTTAGAGGTCTTCCACTAAAGAAGAAACTTAATTTAACTTTGTTCATCCTAGTCTCCTGAGGACCTAGGGTTCCTTGGAATGTGTTTTGGAAAATGTTATTTTGTGTTACTGTATATGGAGGTAATAGAATGCAGACTCTTTCTTTTCTTAATTTGATTCTTATCTATTTTGGCATTGAACCAAATTACCCTGGGAAGCAGGGAATGCTGTAATAGTAGGATCATGTCTTTTTCACTTTTAGGCTACCTGTGAACCTAACGATTTTACTTTTAAAGGCTGCTATTGCTATTTTTATGTTGTACCCCTGAATTTTCAAATGTAGAATTTGTTTCTATGACTTATGGCTAGTACTGCCTTTAAGTAGAGTCATGATGACTGTATTTTCCAAAATGAAATCAGTCTTATACATTGTCACTGTCTTACATATTAGTTTGATGATGTGGATGAAATAAATAAACATCAAGGCTGTTTAGGAAAATCCTGGTTGTTTGGTAAATGTTCCATAGTCCATTCACTTTCAAGCAATATGCTTCATGATCATAATTTAAAATAAAAAACAAAAAACAAAACCCTAACTAGAGTACATTATTGGTTACTTCTAGTATGAGGTAGTTGAAGGATATAACTTGGGCACTGATATTTGAAACTTCTAGGATATTTTAAATTGTCCTGGAAATCTAGGCTATGATATCCCTGTAAGCAGAGGAAAAAATCTGGTTGCCTGTGTGGGAGATTAGCTCTGCCTTCTTCCTGCTCTCTGTAAAGTCTGCTCTTTTTAATGCAAATACCTCTGTGAGGAATCTATTACTTTTGTGCATGTTGATGTGTCACATATTAGATCTATCCACTTTTTGCAGTGGTTAAGAATCCGCCTGCCAATGCAGGGGATATGGGTTCGAGCCCTGGTCCGGGAAGATCCCACATGCTGCAGAGCAACTAAGCCCGTGCGCCACAACTACTGACCCTGTGCTCTAGAGCCCACGAGCCACAACTACTGAGCCTGTGTGCCACAACTACTGAAGCCCGCGCACCTACAGCCCGTGCTCCACAACAAGAGAAGCCACCGCAATGAGAAGCCTGCGCAACGCAACAAAGAGTAACCCCCGCTTGCCGCACCTAGAAAAAGACCGAGCGCAGCAAAAAAGACCCAATGCAGCCAAAAAAAAAAAAAAGGAAAAAAAAGATTATGCACTTTTGAATAGAGGGACTGGACTGAGTCTTAAAGGAAGACACCGGGAAGGAAATCACACTTTTTGTTGTAATTTCACTTAGGGCAAGCCTGCTTGAAATTGCAAGCTGTCTCTCTTGATACTGCTGTCTTAAGCTTCTATCCTCGGGACTCTAATGCAGTTTATAATTTTCCTGTTTTAAAAATGAGTAACATTTGACTCATTCACTCTCTTTCATTTTAAAGTCACTGCTATAAAATCATAGAAAACTTAGTGATTTGGAAAAATCAACATCAAAGACAGGTCTTAAATTGCCAAGATACAATTTACAGCAGATTATTTTTTTTCTTTTTGGTGATCTCCAAAAACTGATGTTTGTCTTTGAAATTCCATGGTAGTAGCAAAATTATAGTTAGCAAATTTGCCAGTCTAAAAAAATTCATTGGTGCATGAAAATTTATTTTTAAAAAGTTTTATTTTTTTAAAATTTAAAACTTATGTATGCTTATTGCCCAACATTGGGGTAAGAGAAAATTTTAAGAAAATAACTCACAATCTTATATCCAAAGATAACTTAGCATAGTTTACATATATATATATATTTTTAATTGGGGTATAGTTGTTCTACAGTGTTGTGTTAGTTTCTACTGTACAGCGAAGTGAATCAGCCATATGTATACATATATCCCCTCTTTTTTGGATTTCCTTCCCATTTAGGTCACCGCAGAGCACTAAGTAGAGTTCCCTGTGGTATACAGCAGGTTCTCATTAGTTATCTATTTTATACCTATTAGAGTATACATGTCAATCCCAATCTCCCAGTTCATCCCACCCCCCATTTCTCGCCTTGGTGTCCATGCGTTTGTTCTCTATGTCTTTGTCTGTATTTCTGCCTTGCAAACAGGTTCATCTGTACCATTTTTCTAGATTCCACAAATATGCGTTAATATACGATATTTGTTTTTCTCTTTCTGGCTTACTTCAGTCTGTATGACAGTCTCTAGGTCCATCCACGTCTCTACAAATGACCCAATTTCGTTCCTTTTTATGGCTGAGTAATATTCCATTGTATGTATGTACCACATCTTTTTTATCCATTCATCTGTCAATGGCATTTAGGTTGCTTCCATGACCTGGCTATTGTAAGTAGCGCTGCCGTGAACATTGGGGTGCATGTGTCTTTTTGAATTATGGTTTTCTCTGGATATATGCCCAGTAGCGGGATTGCTGGGTCATAATGGTAATTCTATTTTTAGTTTTTTAAGGAACCTCCATACTGTTCTCCATAGTGGCTGTATCAATTTACATTCCCACCGACAGTGCAAGAGGGTTCCCTTTTCTCCACACCCTCTCCAGCATTTATTGTTTGTAGATTTTTAAAAAATTAACTAATTAATTTATTTTACTTTTTTCTGCGTTGGGTCTTTGTTGCTGCGCACGGGCCTTCTCCAGTTGCGGCGAGCGGGGGCTACTCTTCATTGTGGTGCGAGGGCTTCTCATTGCGGTGGCTTCTCCTGTTGCGGAGCATGGGCTCTAGGCGCGTGGGCTTTAGTGGTTGTGGCATGCGGGGTCAGTAGTTGTGGCTCGCGGGCTCTAGAGCGCAGGCTCAGTAGTTGTGGAGCACAGGCTTAGTTGCTCCACGGCATGTGGGATCTTCCTGGACCGGGCTCGAACCCGTGTCCCTTGCATTGGCAGGTGGATTCTTAACCACTGCACCACCAGGGAAGTCCCTGTTTGTAGATTTTCTGATGAAGCCCATTCTGACTGGTGTGAAGTGATACCTCATTGTAGTTTTGATTTACATTTCTCTAATAATTAGTGATGTTGAGCTGCTTTTCATGTGCTTCTTGGCCATCTGTATGTCTTCTTTGGAGAAACGTCTATTTAGGTCTTCAGCATAGTTAATATTTTGATCTTGTTCCTTTCATTAATTTCTTAAGTGAAACCATCTTCACATAATTGAGATCATATTGTCTGCATAGGTTTGTATTTTGGTTTGTTTCTTTTTTTCTAAATTTATTTATTTTTGGCTGCATTGGGTCTTTGTTGCTGTGTGCAGGCTTTCTCTAGTTGTGGCGAGCGGGGACTACTCTTCATTGTGGTGCATGGGCTTCTCATTGCGGTGGCTTCTCTTGTTGCGGAACATGGGCTCTAAGCATGCGGGCTTCAGTAGTTGTGGCACATGGGCTCAGTAGTTGTGGCTCGCGGGCTCTAGAACGCAGGCTCAGTGATTGTGGCGCTCAGTAGTTGCTCCGCGGCATGTGGGATCTTCCTGGACCAGGGCTCGAATCCGTGTCCCCTGCATTAGCAGGCAGATTTTATTTTTAATTAATTAATTAATTTTATTTTATTTATTTTGTCTGCGTTGGGTCTTCGTTGCTGCGTGGGCTTTCTCTAGTTGTGGCGAGCAGGGGCTTTTCATTGCATCTTTGCGATGCACAGGCTTCTCATTGCGGTGGCTTCTCTTATTGCGGAGCACGGGCTCTAGGCACGTGGGCTTCAGTAGCTGTGGCTCACGGGCTCTAGAGCACAGGCTCAGTACTTGTGGCGCACGGGCTTAGTTGCTCCATGACATGTGGCATCTTCCCGGACCAGGGATTGAACCTGTGTCCCCTGCCTTGGTAGGGGGATTCTTAACCACTGCGGCAAGCAGATTCTTAACCACTGCGCCACCAGGGAAGTCCCTTTTGGTTTTTTTCTTAGTATAACTTTAGATTGCCAAGGAAAAGCCTGAGTACTTTTTTGCATTTATACATTCATTCTCTCAATCAAAAATATATACATGTATAAATATGTATGTTTATAACTATATGTATATATATGAACACACATACGTATATAGTGATACATTTGTATTTAAGGTACTATGTTGGCTGCTTCTTGGAAAGTTTATTGTCTTTCACGGCACAAAAGTTAACTATAATATAAAGCAGACTATGAAGAATGTCCATGTTCTCTTGAAATTCAGACAAGGAACCTCTCTGGATTATCTAAACTTTGTCTCACAAAGTTTCTTTGTTTGTAGATTCCTCTCTTTGGTGCTAAGACTGTTGGCCGGAGAAGTCCTGATGGACCAGTGCTGAGCAAAGCTGAATTTGTTGAGAAAGTTCGTCAGAGTAATCAGGCCTGTCATGATGGAGATTTCCACACAGCTGTTGTTCTGTACAATGAAGCCCTAGCTGTTGACCCTCAGAACTGCATCTTATACAGCAATAGATCTGCAGCCTATATGAAAATCCAGCAGTATGACAAGGCACTGGACGATGCAATCAAAGCCCGACTTCTCAATCCCAAATGGCCAAAGGTAGAAATTTCATTTACTTTCACAGAATCTTTTGTGCTGATTTCTTATTTTAATGTAACACTTTATTGACTGAGTGCAGTTATTAATTTTTTAATAGTCTGTACTTCAGCAAGATGTGGAATGGCTTCATTGAGCTGGTACACTAGTGAATAGCTTCCTTTTTTTATGCTTTGGAAGTATGCTTTCCTTGTCTAAGTTTAATTCTTTTCCTGTATGTTTGAGATATAAATTTTATTTTCACTCAGTTTCTTGATAGGATGCGTTCTAGTTATTTCTATAGGTTTTGGACACCTCTTTTTTGCACAGATGTTTTAGATGGAGTATTATGATCGTGTTTCTTTCCTTCAATTTTAAATAATTTTATTCCCTGTCAATGACTGCTTATTTTCAGAATGGTATTTAATCAGAGAAACTTTTTTTTCCCTAATAAATCATTGTAATTATCTATTTTCCCTTGAATAGTTTAAGTCTTGAGTTGTTATCTTTGTTTTGTATATACTTTATTTTCATTGTGCCTCTTCACCTTCTAATCCCCAGTTTATTTTAGAAATGATTTCTTAAGATGTGACTTGAAGTGTTGAGATTTTTTTTTATTGAACCACAGAACCATTTCATCCTATTTTTGGCTTTCTGTTGGGTTAACAAAGGTTAATGGAAATTTCCCAGAAGTTTAAAAAAGATTCTTACTGTCTTAATAATATGTCATAGTCATAGCTTTCTACCTTAATTCTGGTAGGTATTTTTGGCCTCATTCAGTGGAATTTCTAGTATTGCTGCTACCTTATGAGTTGTTTAGTATTCTGTAAATCCCTAAAGGATTTCTCTTATAAGTATAATCATTGTAAATGAAACAAAATCTGTTTTAAAAAATTGTTGTATGCCAACATTCGGTAGTTAGATTGCTGTTTTCAAAGGACAGACCTAGGTTCAAATTCCTTCTCTTCTATTAATGACAAAATGGTTTTGGATAAATCTCTTAACCTCTCTGAGGTTAAGATAAATGGGATGATAATACCTATCTTGTAAGGTTATTTAAGAGTTAGAGATAATATGTTACTTGTACATACTTGGTGTTTGGTGTATAATAGCTATGATTGTGCATTTTTATTAAATGTTCAAATTAGTAAATTATTCTAGCAAGGCTTGGCCTGTGTCTTCTCTTTTTCTTTCTTTCTTTTTTTTTTTTTTTAAGCCTGTGATTGATGTAATGAGCCTGATAAATACAGAGAGCTTAAATTTCAGATCAGATATCTTCATTCCTTTTTTATTGTGGTCCACTTAACTTGTGTCCTTATATTTGTGAATAGCTATAAACTTTTATCTTTTTCCTTTTTCTATGTCATTTCTACTTTCTCTTGTCAACCTCTTGTGATTTTTACACAGAAAATGGCTGAAAAGTTGCACTTTTATGATTATAGATGAAAAATCAACTTTTTTTGATAATTTCAAGTTTTAGTCTCTGATTTTTTTCCCTTATGATAAGTAAATTTATTGTATATTTATAATTTGCATTAATATTTCAACTCCATATTTGGCTTTAAGCAATCTAACTTAGGAACATTTAGAATTATACAAAATACAAATTAGGGTTTGTTATTGAAATCATGAAGGGTCTTTCTGTATAATATGATTCATAATAAAATTAATTTATAAAGAAATTACTACTGCATACAAAGTTGCATTTTATAAAAACTTGCTTTTATACTTACTTTTCTGGGAATATACTCATTATGTAAAAGAAAGTTCATTTATACTCTCTGTCATGAAAATATGCCTGGTAAATTTTTATCAATTCCTTTTTCTTTTAATTTTGACTTTTCTAACTGACTTTTTCATTATGATCCTTTCTGAAATCTTTCTCTGAAATGTCATTGTTGTCTAGTTTGATGTGGTAAAACATACCTTCCAATTTCTCTCTTTCTCTGTAAAAGTTAATTTTTTATATTAAGATGCAAGGGCTTCAGAGGTTGGTTGGAGAGTTTTTTATTCACATTCATTTTGTCTGAATGAAAGAATGATTTTGATGTTATATGGGCTGCAAAAGAAGTATGAGCAAAAGCACTATGAGAGCGCCCCCACCCGCAGAAAAGAATAAGCCCAGTCCCATTATGATACCTTATCTCCAGCTGCCTCTTAGCTGTTGTCTGTATATGTTCATTCTTTCTGTGTCCTGTTTAAGAAATATTTGTCTTACTCAAAGTTATAAAGTTTTTCTTATCTTTTCTTCTAGGATTTTTATAGTTTCTGCCTTTAAGTCTGTGATTCATTTCAAGTTAATTTTGGGGTATTGTATGAAGTAAGGGTCAAGGTTTATTTATTTTCCATATAGATAACCATGTTCCAGCAACATTTGTTGAAAAGACTGTCCTTTGCCCATTGAATTATCTTTGGCACCTTTGTCACAAACCATTTGATCATAAAAGTATTGGGGTATTTACTGGACTCTCTATTTTGTTCCATTGATTTATTATCTGTCTTTATCAAAACCATGCTATTTTGATTACTGTAGTTTTATTTTAAGTTTCAACATCAGATACTGTGAGTGTTCTAGCTTTATTCTTCTTTTTCTAGGTTGTTTTTGCTCTTCTGTCTTTGCATTTTTATATAAATGTAAAATCAACTTATCAATTTCTTCAAAAAACCTACTAGGAAACTAGTGGGATTGCACTGAATTTTTAATTTGGAGAGAATTGCTATCTAACATTCCAGTCCATAAATATGGTATATCTCTCCATTTATTCAGTTTTTCTTTTATTTCCCTTTACAAATTTTTGTAGCTTTCAGGTCTTGCACATCTTTTATTAAATTTATTCCTAAGTATTTTGTTTTTTGATGCTATTATAAATGGATTTAAAATTTTTCATTTTCTAATTTTTAATTGCTAGTCTATAGAAAAAAATGTATTTTTTTACTTTGTGTCATGTGACCCTGTTGCGTTTTCTTTTAAGTTCTAGTAGGACTTTTTACAGATCCCTTAGGATCCTTTCTGTACATGATCATGTCATCTGCAGGTAATGACATTTCTACTTCTTCCTTTTTTTTTTTTTTGCATATGCCTTTTATTTCTTTTTCTTGCTTCATTGTACTGGTTAGGATATCCACTACAATTATGCATAGAAATGGTGAGAGCAAACTTCCTTTACTCATTCCTGATCTTAGTGCAAAAGTAGTGAGCTTTTTATTGTTGATGATGATGCCCTTAATCAGGTGGAGGATATTCCCTTCAATTCCTATTACAATTGAGTGTTGAATTTTGTCAAAATTTTTCTTCATCTATTGAAATTATAATACATATTTTTTCTCATTTAGTGTGTTAATGTGGTAAGTTAAATTGATTTTGTTTTGGGATGTTAAGTCAACCTTGCATTCATGGGATACATACCACTTAGTCATTATGTATTATCACTTTTATATATTGTCAAATTTGATTTGCTGTAATTTTGTTAAGAATTTTTGCATCTGTGTTTATGAGGGATATTGATCTATGTTTTCTTTTCTCATGACGTCTTTGCTGGTTTTGGTATCAAAGTGATACTGGCCTCATACAATGAGCTGTGAAGTGTTCCCTCTTCTTGTGTTTTCTGAAAAAAATTTATGTAGAATTGGCATTGTTTTGTCCTTAAGTATTTGATAGAATTGACCAGTCAAGTCATCTTTACGTGGACTTTTCTTTGTGGGAAGATTTTAATTATGAATTCAATTTCTTTGATTGATATGAGGCCATTCAAGTTTTCTAATTGTTAGATTAGTTTTGGTATTTTGTTTCTTTCAGTTAATTTTTACATTTAATCTAGGTTGCAAATTTATTGGCATGAAGTTGTTAATAACATTCCTTTATTATCCTTTTCATTTCTGTAGGATCTATAATGATGTCCTTTCTTTCATTCTTGCTATTGTTAATTTGTATTTTCTCTCTTTTGTCTCATTAGTCTGCCCAGATGTTTATCAATTTTTTTTCTAGACAATCAGTTGTTGGGTTTATTGATTTTCAGTGTTGTACATTTTCTCTTTAATCAATTTCTGCTCTTTATTATTTTCTTCTTTCTAATTATTTTACATTTAGTTTGCTCTCCTTTTCATTTCCTGAGATGGGAGGTTAGGCCATTGATTTTAAATCTTTCTTCTTTTTTAATGTAATCATTTAAAGCTAAAATGTTCTCTCCAATCACTGCTTTTGCTGTATCCCACAAATTTTGACATGTTATGTTTTCATTATCATTCAGTTAAGAATATTTTCTAATTTTCCTTATGATTACTTCTTTCATCCATGAGTTTATTAAAGTTCGTTACTTAATTTCCTAATACTTGGGTTTTTTTTTAAAGTTATCTTATTATTGATATCTAACCTGGTTCCATTGTGGTTAAAGAACATACTTGGTATGATGTTACTGCTTTTCAATTTACTGAGGCTTGTTTCATGGCCAGCATATGATTTATCTTGGTGAACCTACTATGAGCAATTGAAAAGAATGGGTATTTTGCAGTTGTGAGGTATAATTCTATGGATATCAACTTGGTCAAGGTGGTTGATAGTGTTGTTCATATCTTCTTTGTCTTTGCTGACTTATATTTGTCTAGTTATTCCATCAATTGCTGAAATAAAGATAAATAGTTTCACTTTATTCATAAAATAAATAGTTTCATTCTTATTTTGGTGTAATAAACTTTTATTGTAACAGTTTTCTCATCAAAAGCTTTCTGTTGTTCCATATTGCCAATTGGCCTGATATTCAAGACTCTGCACAAGTGGTCACATTTCCCCATTTTTTTCTTGCTACTCTGCTGATAAACCTGCTCTTGTTGGTCCAGTCCTTTCCTTTTTCTTCCAATTAAGATTTCGGAATTGGTGATTTTCCCCTTTAATATTGTCAAATTTTGCTCCATGATTTTTGAAGCTCTATTATTAACATATACACTTTTATTATTATTATGTCTTATTGATCCTTTTATCATTATGCAAGGTCCCTCTTTATTTCTGGTACTAATTTTTGTCCTAAAATCTGTTTTGTCTGATATAATATAGCCACTCTAGCCATCTTCTGCTTACTTCTTGCATTATGTATCTTTTTCTATCCATATATTTTCAGTCTCTCTGGGCCTTTACATTTAAAATTCATCTCTTTTGGACAGCATATAATTGTGTCTTGCTTTTTAAATCAGTTTTGGAAGCCTCTGTCTCTTAATTGGATCTTTGTCCATTAACATTTAGCATGATTATCAATGCTGTTGATTGTGCCTCTACCATTTTGTTTGTCTTCTCTGTTTTTGTTCCTCTGTTACTCTTTTCTGACTATTTGTTGGTTTATTTGAATACTTTTTGAATTGATTTTTTTTCTTGAGAAAGTTTTCCATTGTTTTCTGTGGTTGTTGAAGTTGTTGTTTGGCCAGTAATTCTCTCGGTCAGAATAGAATTGCATACTTTATTTCTTGAGTTGAAGCTCCAGCTTCAGTACAGATATTTTGTCTTTAGTTGAACTGCTTTGAATTTGTTTCATACATGTTAATTCAAGGGTTATCCAAAGATGTTGGAAGACAGAATTTGTGTATCCCTTTTCTGGTTCTTTTCCTTCTGGAATCCCCTTCCTCCTTGGCCAAAGACTATGATTTCCTGTGCTTCAATATTCTGATTCCACAGACCAGAAAGACAGCACTCCTGTTGCCCTGCTGACCTGCAGTCAGCACCTCATCTCTGCACCCTGAAAATGGAAAGTCATTTCACAGCTTTCTTCCTCCAGAATCTGCCTGCTTCTTGTTACTCTCCAGTGCTTTCAGGTAGCTTCTTTTTGTGTTATGTCTAGATTTTATAGTTGTTTTCTATGTGGGAGTGGATCCACTAGGATCTTGCTCAGTCATTACTGGAAGCAGAAGTGACATCTTTTCTGTGATCTAAGGTTCCTCATGGTCAGTGGATCCCCCAACAAACTCATCTTGCTTCTTTGGACAAGGTGGCTTTCTTGATGTTTTGAATTCTGTCATTGGGGTCATTGTTCCTAGTTACCTGGTCTCATACATTTAGGTTATTTATCTCTTTTTCCTTTTTAATTCTTTCTATCAAATTGGTCAATAACCCCTCTGCATTCTTTTTTAAATATATTTCGTATATATCTTATACAGTTTATTTCCATAGTTAGTATTATAGTCTAGGTTCTTATAGTTTCATTCTTATTTTGTTGTGATAAGCTTTTATTGTAACAGTTTTCTCATCAAAAACTTTCTGTTCATATTGCCAATTGGCCTGATATTCAAGACTCTGCACAAGTGGTCACATTTCCCCGTTTTTTTCTTGCTATTCTGCTGATAAACCTGCTCTTGTTGGTCCAGTCTTTTCCTTTTTCTCCTTACTTCTTGTTTATGTCAAGCTCTGTGCCTGGAGTTTTCTTCCCTGCTCCCACTATTATTGGGCTACATAGGATAGGTCCAGACTCCTACTTTTTTTTTTTTTTTTAATTTAAGTATAGTTAATTTACAATGCTGTGTCAGTTTCAAGTGTACAGAAAAGTGATTCAGTTATATTTATATACACACATATGTATATATAGATATTCATATATTCTTTTTCAGATTCTTTTCCATTATAGGTTACTGTAAGATATTGAGTATAGTTCCCTGTGCTATACAGTAAATCCTTGTTGTTTACCTCTTTTATATATAGTAGTATGTATATGTTAATCCCAAACTCCTAATTTATCCCCCATTCCCCCCTGCTATCCCCTTTGGTAACCATAAGTTTGTTTTCTATGTCTGTGAGTCTGTTTCTGTTTTGTAAGTTCATTTGTGTCATTTTTTTAGATTCCACATGTAAGTGATATATGATATTTGTCTTTCCCTGTCTGACTTACTTCACTTAACATGATAATCTCTAGGTCCAGCCTTGGTTGCTGCAAATGGCATTACTTCATTCTTTTTTATGGCGGTCAACTCTTACTTTTTCCTGGAGGCTACATTGAGCTTCTGTGAATATCATTCGTTGTCTGTTGCTAACTTCACTTAATTAATTATTTATATTGTTATGTAAACATGTCACTTGAATGTATCTGAGTCTTAAATTGGCTTGAAAATCCCTTGAAAGTTTGTTGTTTATTTTATAGTCCTGATATTCCTGTGTACTTTTTTTTAAACCTCAGTATTTAAATCAATGAGAAAATTAGGAGACGTAATTGTGCGTTTTTTTCTTGAAGACTTCTAAGGATGCAGATGTCACAAACCATAAACTTATCACCTTGATGTTTATTTATTTATTTTAAATTAATTAATTAATTAATTTTTGGCTGTGTTGGGTTTTTGTTGCTGCGAGTGGGCTTTCTCTAGTTGCAGCAAGCGGGGGCTACTCTTCGTTGTGGTGCGTGGGCTCCTCATTGTGGTGGCTTCTCTTGTTGTGGAGCACGGGCTCTAGGCGCGCGGGCTTCAGTAGTTGTGGCACATGGGCTCATAGTTGTGGTGCATGGGCTTAGTTGCTCCATGGCATGTGGGATCTTCACGGACCAGGGATCGAACCCGTGTCCCCTGCATTGGCAGGTGGATTCTTAACCATTGTGCACCAGGGAAGTCCCCACCTTGATGTTTAGAAGTTCTTTTTTATTGTTAGCTGAAGACCTCAATAGTTTTAGTCTACTTTTTAATCAGTTCTGGAAGCAATCTAACATTTCTTTCAAATCTCCCACATTGAAACCTTTTGTATGTTTAGCAAGATAGCATAGTATAATGGAAACAGCATATACAGGCACTCCTTGCTTTGCATGGTAGCACAGTACCATAGAAACGACTGTGCAAGCTGAACAATCTTGCAGTGTGATCATTGTAACAATTTTGATTGTTCTGTGACCTTTACCGGTTTTTGTCAAAATATTAAAAACTTTCTTATTGTAGATTATAAGTGTATAAGGAATGGAAAATATTAAAACTATATTTATTTTTTATTTTTCTATAAAAAGCTTATCCAGAGTTATTTGAACAGTGCTTACTGCCTTCTTCTCATCATGTAATTCGCAATACAGAGTGAGCAAATGCCAATGACAATATGCCTTGGCAAACTCTCATACGCCTTTCTAATTTGGATCAGCTTCTAATGTTTTAATCTTTGTACTTTCAGTTTTGTGAAATATCTCTGAGAATTCCTATAATTCCAGTAATTTTACCAGCATCACTTTCTCTGGAACATTTTCAGCTTTTTTGTCAGAACTGCTTTCTTCATTTATGTCCTTAAGTTTATCGTCACTAAGTTCTTCTGACTGAATCCCTTGAACAGTGGGTGTGTCAGCATTCCCACAGTCAGCTCTTTCTCCTATAGCTCCCTTTATATTTGATTTGAATTTTACCTTCAGTGTTGTCACTTTTTATTTCTTTGCTACACTCATCTTTGTTGGTCAGTTCTCTCTTCAAAAATTCATTTTTATAAAATGTCCACATGAGGTTTATCACTGGGAGATAAGGAGGCAACACAACTACCTCTTTGCTGCTTGTGTATGGGCTGAATAACAGATGTGCAGTGACCAATCGCTGACAGACTTTGAAACAAATGATGTTTGGTCGCTAATCATGATGCACGTACCCTCATGTACCCTCATTCCTAAAATATCATATCCCTTTTTAGTTGTATATACTTTAGTTTGATTTCTTACCCTTTATCTTTCTGTTTTGGAATTTTCTTGAATCACATTTTTTCAGACAAGTTAGTTGTGAAGTAGTTACTATCATTTTAGTGTGAATTATGAGTTACAGAAATAGTTATATTCTTCAAAGGTACCGTAGGAAGAGAAACCCAAAGGAATGATAGTCTTCGTGTGGTATAACACTATATAAGGAATAGTTTCACAGTGGGACTTTCCCATTAATTTTAAAGCATACCATAAATACCTCCTCGTTCTGTACAGCTCTTCTCATATTCTCATTCATTGATTATACCTGATGACAGAATCCTATCATCAGGTATAATACTTGATGACAGAGTATTATACCTTATTTGTCAGGTATTATACCTGATGACAGTTATATGTAGTAAAAAATATTAAGAAATATCATGGCCTCATGTTTCCTTTTGGTTTACCTAAATTATAATAGTAACAAAATATAATAGCTCTTATCGAATGCTTATTTACCAAAGTGTTGTCTAAATCCTTTTATTTGTGATATCAATTTTATACCACATTAAGCTCATGAAGTACATATTATTATCCTAACTTTGCAAAAGCAAATGTTGATACTCAGTGAGAGGTTAAATAACTTGTCCAGGACATCCAGTTAGTAACTAGAAGAGTTAGATTTTCACCCAGGTCTGTCTGATTCTAAAGAATTTTTCCTTAATCAGTATACTATACTACTTTCCTAGACAAAGGAGTTAATTAATTAAGGAATCTTAAGAGTTCAGAATTCTCTTTCAAGTTTTAACATGATATGTCCATATAATGTTGAGCAGACTGTTCAATTTCAGATTCCTGTGGTATAAACCAGAGTCTGAGATTGCAATTTATTTGCCTTTTACTTGTCATTACAAGTAAAAAAAGTGTTTTAAATACCTTGGAGCTTAATAACAGAAATGCAGAAAATAATGCTGCATTTTTATAGATGATAGTATGCATTTGTTATACACTTTTGGGGTATGTGTGCTTTTTATAATTTCAATTCATTTCTTCAGCAAGAAATAAAATTATTTATTGAGCATTTCTATGTGCTAGGCACTGTTCTAAACTTCAGTGATTCAGCCAAGAACAGGGCTGTTACAGCTAACATTCTAGTGGGGAGAAGCAGAAAATAGAGTAATAAATACATATGAAAATGATTGAAAGTGACAAGTGCTCAGAAGACTTAAAAAGACTAGACTAAAGGGAAAGAGTACTGAGAAAAGAGAATGACAGAATTATGGGAGAGTTTATGGGAGGAGGTGAGATTCAGATGAGACCTGAAAGAACTAAATGTGAAGATCTGGGCAAAGTGCATTCTGGGCAGAGTAAACAGCTAATTTGAACTTGCCTAATTGAAGAAAATAGCATGAAGATCAGTGGAGCACAATGAATGAGTGAGTGAAGAGGAGATAGTAGGAGATGAGGTTGTTGCTGTGGCCAGGAGCCAGGTCACGTAGGGCCTTGGCCTTTTAAGCCATTTGTAGGGCTGTAATGTTTTATTCAAAGAATGATGGGATGTGATCAGAAGATTTTAACTAGATAACATATTTAATTTATGGTCAGTCTAGTTAAAGGTTATGAGTGTGTTTAATTTCTACATATTTGTGACTTTCCAAAATTTCTTCTGTTATTTATTTCAAATTTCATCCCATTGTGGTTGGAGAACATACTTTGTGTCATATCAGTCATTTTAAATTTATTGAGGCTTGCTTTATGGCTTAGCATATCTTTCCTCAAGAATGTTCCATCTGCACTTGAGAAAAATGTGTATTCTGCTGTGTTGAGTGGGGTGTTTTATAGATGTGCATTAGGTCTAATTAGTTTATAGTGTTGTTCGAGTCTTCTTTTTTCTTGTTGATATGATGGATGGTCCTATTCATCATTGGAAGTGGAATATGTATTGAAGTTGAATTGTTGAATTGTCTATTTCTCCCTTCAATTCTACCAGTTCTGCGTCATGTATTTTGGGAGCTCTGTTGTTTGGTGCTAATATTTTTATGATTTTATGTCTTCCTGAAAGATTGATCCTTTTATCATTACAAAATATCCTTTGTCTGTAGTGACAATTTTTGCCTTAAAAGCTATTTTGTCTGATATTAATATAGCCACACCATTTCTATTTTGGTTACTGCTTATATGGTATATTTTTTTTCTTACTTTTCCTTTCAACCTATTTGTGTTTTTGAAACTGAAGTGAGTGTCTTGTAGACAGCATATAGTTACATCATGGTTTTATTTAAAAAAAAAAAAACTATTGTGCCAGTCCCTCTCCTTTGATTGTAGTGTCTAATCCATTTATATTTAATGTAACTGCTCATAAGGTAGGATTTACACCTGCCTCTTTGTTATACGTTTTTTATATGACTTTTTCGGTGTCTTTCATATGTTTTCTATATGTCTTTTTCTCTTCCTACACTACTTCCTTTTTTTTTATGTTAAATATTTTCTAGTATACCATTTACATTCCCCTGTTATTGTTGTTGTTGTTTTTACTGTATATATTTTTAGTTATTTTCTTGGTTCCTAGGCATTATAATTAACATTTTTATTTAAAATAATATAGTTTGAATTTATATCAGTTTAGTTTCAAAAGTATACAAAACTTTGCTGTGATATAGCTTCATTCCTTTCTCTTTTCTTTGTGCTATTATTGTCATACAAATTACATCTTTACACATTATAAGCCCTTCAGCATGATCTTATAATTATTGCTTTATGCCATTGTCTTTTTTTTTTAATATATTTATTAATTTTATTTATTTATTTTTGTCTGCATTGGGTCTTCATTGCTGCGCGTGGGCTGTCTCTAGTTGCGGTGAGCGGGGGCCACTCCTTGCCATGGTGCGTGGGGCTTCTCACTGCGGCGGCCTCTCCCATTGTGGAGCATGGGCTCCAGGTGCGTGGGCCTCAGCAGTTGTGGTTCACGGGCTCCAGAGCACAGGCTCAGCAGTTGTGGCGCATGGGCCCAGCCGCTCTGCAGCATATGGGATCTTCCTGGACCAGGGATCAAACCTGTGTCCCCTGCATTGGCAGGCGGACTCTCAACCACTGCACCACCAAGGAAGCCCTATGCCATTGTCTTTTGAAACAATTTCTACCTCTTTATTGATATTCTCTATTTGGTGAGGCATTGTACTCAGGCTTTTTTTTTTTTTAATTCCTTAGACATGGTTTTCTTTAGTACTTTGAACATGTTTATAATAGGTGACTTAAAGTCTTTGTCTTCTAAGTCCAACATCTGGGTTTCCTCAGATTCTCTTGCCTGCTTTTTTTTTGCAGTGTATGGGCCATACTTACCTGTTTCTTTGGGTATCTCATAATTTTTTGTTGAAAAGTGGACATTTTAAGCAACATATTGTAGCAACTTTGAAAAAAATCAGTTCCCTTGTTGTCCTCCCTCCCCGGGTTTATTGTTGCTGTTTGTTGTTGTTCCTGCCTTTTGTGAATTAGTGGCTTTCCTGGACTAATTTTTTAAAGTCTGTATTCTTTGTCATGTGTAGCCACTGAAGTTTCTGCTTGGTTAGCTTAGTGGTCAGCTGTTGATTGGACAGAGATTCATTAAATGCCTTGAACCAATAATTCTCCCAGCCTTTGTTGAAGAGTTCTTTGTGTTGGGGCATACTTTCAACATTCTGGCAACTTGCAACTCTGTCTTAGCCTTCACTTCCTGCTTGTGTAAAACCTCACGTTCAGCCAGCGGTGAGAGATTAGTACATTCTCAGTTCTTTCTTGAGCATGCACAGAGCTGTGCACATTCCTAGAGTCCCAAGAATATTTTGGAGTTTTTCAAAGCCTCCTATGAACATCTGATTCTCCAGATATTTCTTCTAAGTTTTTTCTTTAGCCTCTTGTTTACCCAACTTGTATTGCAGCTTCAGGCAGCTGTGATGTTCAGCAATTGCCACTGCTTTTGTTTGACACATGCCCTGAGGGGAGGGCTGTTTGCACTGAGCCATCTCTGAGTCAGGTCAAATGAAGTCCTATGACTGGAGCTTTCTTAAGAAGCTACCAGACAGGTCAGATAGTGGTGTTTTTCTGGGGATAGGGTGCTTTGGAAAGCTCCAAACCATTATTACTCCCACCATTGGCTCCTAAGCTTCTGGTTTTCACAAGTATTTTGCTTGAGAGGCTGCTTGGTTTTCACATTTACCACAGAGCTGGGAGAAGGGGATAAAAATAGTATAGGGTAAAACCCCACAAACTTGTTGTTCTTTGAGATTCAGCTGTTTCTTTTGAAGAAACACTTCTTGGGCTGCTGCAAGTCATTGGTTAATTTCCAGAATTCTGAGAAAGTTGATTTTGAAAAGTTTTGCTAATGTTCTCACTGCTTTTACGGAAAAGCAGATATTTGGAGGTCCTTACTGTGCTATTTTGGAAGTGCTTCTTCATAATTTTCTTTATGGAAAAATATAAAAAACCACTGTGAGAGAAATGGAAAGTAGGAGGGTGAAAGCAGAAGCAGGCAGACCAATGATGATGCTAACTTGGACTAGAGTTCTGGTGGGGAATGGAAAGAAATTGAAGGACTTGGGATAAGCTTTGTAAAAACTCACTGAATGTCATAACTGTAAGGCTATCACTGATTCTTATAACAATCATCATAGGTGGTGCTGTCTTTATTTCATAAGTAAGGTGAGGTTCAGAGAGATTTAAGCAGTTTGTCCAGAGTCAGAGAGTAAGAAAAAAAATCAGAATTAGAAACTCTATTTATCTAACTCCAGTTTTCTTAACATCTGTGCATTCTGTCTCATGACGTTAAAATCAAAGTTACGAGTCAAATATTAAATTCACAATAAATATTTACAATAAAGTTGACTGTCTTCCTTACATAATTTCTTTGCATAATTTTATTCTTGCTTTTAAGGAGGTGAGACTTTAGTTATTCAGAAGTTTTTGGTAGACAGTTGGGATGATAATCAGGAAATGGGATTTTTCATATGCAAGAATATGACACTTCCTTTAAATTTAAGTGGACTCTATATTTTACCGTAAGTGAAATCCATCACAGTCAGCTGTTTCTTCTTTTAATGTTATTGATTACCAAAACAAATGTTATTACCGATTTATCTTTGGGAATAAATGGTTTCTTGTTATATTAATATAGGCCATTATTTCATACGTCTTTTTTTTTCCTGTGTGCAAGATGTTTATTATAGAGTGGCCCAGGAGAGACCCTATGGAAGGGAGGGGAGGAGGCAGGGTGGGCAGGCAGAAGGTGAGCTGTGCTGCAGGCCTAAACTCATATGTCTTAAAACATGATTTTATGACAGGCTTACTATTTGTATGCATTTGAAGCTATGTTTCAGGTGTTTTGGATTAATCTATAAATTGTACATTCACACACACAATTTTTTTATTATTACAAAAGTAACTCAAAATTACTTTTGGAAAAATATCAGACAATAAAAATTATATTCCTCTCGTTCCATTCCTCATCCCCCATTCCAGTCCTAGAGTTAACTGTTTTTATTCAATTTAAATATTTTTTGAGATATTTTGTGATATATGTACAACTCTACATGCACATACATATATGCTCACACACATATACCTACATACTTTTTAAATGTTAGATTTGTAATGTGTTTATTTTTCTCAGTTTATACAGCTAATTGTTTTAACAGCTATATAATATTCCACATTATGAATATGCCAATTTAATATTTTTAATTTTTTATTTAAGAAGAAGATAAAAATCTGTAGTAAGAGATGAGGTAAAAGTGGTTTAGGGTTTCTGTATTTTCTTGGGTGCATCTAAGAGGGCACAATGTAGTCCTTGTTTCTTTGTTTTTCCAGAAAAGACTACAAAGATGACGAACAAAAATATATTTTCTAGTTGCCACCATTTGATTGGTAGCTTTTTATATTTGTTGATGAAGTGAGTTTTAAGCTCATTGGTCATTGTTTACTTATTTATACATTAAGTTTTTATTTTATTGTTGTTGATTTGTTATGAAAATCACAGTTTTTAATGAGAGGAATTTTTCTCATAAATGTGAGCCTGAAGTAATGCAAAGTCCACAGCATCTCCTTGGAAACCAGCCTTTTGTGGGATAGAACCAAGTAATTTAAGATGGGTGCTTTATCCTTAGGAAATGATTCAGGAAGTGTGGCAAGAAGGGAAGTCTTGCTGTAAACGAAATTCAGGAAATAGGAGCTCAGTTATTCAAGTCTCAGGTTTGTTTGTCATAATTCATTTCAAGAATGTTCTAATGACCAAGCTATAAACACATGATAAGTAACAAGTTTCACTTCCAGCTCCCAGATGGGACGAATTTATCACTAAGGAATGTGAATGCATTGTTTTAAATGAAGTGAAAGTTTTGTTGTCATTTATACTTGACTGTTGATTAAACTGTAGGTGTATGCTTTGTGGGTGATATTGTTCAAAATGTATTAGGTCATTCAACTTCTAAAGATTTCTGTTTGTCTTGTTCTGTAATAAAAGGTTGGTAGCATTTTTTATGTTAATGAAAAGAGAAAACTATCCTAGGGGTTTCCACAGTCATTTCATTTAAGTATTTTCCAATAGTCTCAAAGGAACGTTTCAGATTAGAAGTTATGAAAGCAACTCCAGAAACAATGGCAAAGAAGTGTTTTTCCAAAAAATTTTTTTACATGATAAGACTGGTAGATGGCCAATATGTGTAAAAACTGAATCTTTTTTTTGGAAATTGAAGTATTACTGCTACCAGAATTGGAATTCTTTTTACATTTGTATTACTATAGCAACACTGGAAGTCATTGAGTAAAGCTAGTCATTGATGAAATTTAGTGATTTTTCTTTTCACTTATAGGAGATTAAACTGCTTCAGTTTTGGAGAAGGTTACTAAAAGCATTATTTTTATTTTTATTTACTTATTATATTTTAAAAGGTAAAAAATATTTTACCTGCAGATTGCTCTCTAGAATGTGTACATTATTACCTTCATTTGAGTTCTCTGGAAGGAGCATGGTCTCATTAATTTGAGGAAAATATTTTTTCATGTTAATTGAAGTCCAGTGAGGCTTTTAGGAATTGAGGTTAGAATTGCTCCATGTGTTTATCAGTGTAGATGCTTTTTGAGATGTACTATACTCTATTGTCAAAGCATTTCATTTCTTTTGTTTTTTTACTTTTTATTTAAAAATAATTTCATGTGTTTATTAGTTTAGAGGTTTTTTTTTTTTTTTTTTTTTTTTTTTTTTGGCTGTTCCGCGCTCCATGTGGGATCCTAGCTCCCCAGCCAGGGATTGAACCTGTGTCCCCCGCACTGGAAGCACGGAGTCTTAACCACTGGACTGTCAAGGAAGTCCCCCAGATATTTCTTTTAAAATATGCTACACTCCATTATCAAAGCATCTATAAATTTTATTTACTTATATAGTTTTATATTTTTAATTTTGAAATAATGTGAAACATGCAGAAAAGTTGTGATATTAGTTCAAAGGGCTCCTATATGTCCTTCATCTAGATCCCCCAGTTGTTAACATTTTATCATATTTGGCTTATAATTCTTTCTTTACCTATAATTATTATTGCTATTTTCTGAACCATTTGAGAGTGAATTGTGGACATGATGTCCCATTACCCCTAAATCCTTCAGTATGTATTGAGAACACCCTGCTATATAACCACAGTACAACACTTAAAATCAAGACGTTAACATTGATGCAATACTGCTATCCAATCCACAGACCGTATTCAAATTTCAGTGAGGCTCCAGTAATATTTTTTATAGATGCCCTTTCCTTTCTGGTCCAGGATCAAGTACCTGGCAAGAAGTATATTAGGAGTCTAGTTCAGATAGATAAACTGTAGTGTCAGGTCTGTACCACCTGCTTGGATTACAATTAACTTATTTAATTGACTGGATTCTGACGAGTCTTGGGTTCCTGATTGTTATTCCCTTGATTTGTGCCCTGACTTTTGATCGCTGAAATAATCCTTATCCTTTGTTCTGGATTGTCAGCCTTTGCCCATACTACCTAACCTGTAGCTCACTGCTACTGGTCTGGGCTTTTTGCCTGACTCTCTTGATCCTAGCAGCCAGTTCATCTCTCTTTTTTATTTCCTTCACATAGTAATATGTATGGGATAAGTAATATTCAGGTGCCTCTTCTGTGTAGGACGTAGGCAACATATGAAACTACTGGCATTCAGAATAATTTCATGTGTCACAGCCTGCATTAGGACTATATAAAGCTGAATAGAGTTACATACCTAGAACTGTGTGTTTGTGTGTGTGTGTGTGTGTGTGTGTGTGTGTGTGTGTGTGTGTGTGTATAGAGTATATTCTGCTGTGAATCTTAGGTTAGGCTGAATGTGCTCTGCAGTTATTTTGGATTATGCTCCTGCCTATAGGCTCTGTAATCTTAGTCTGATTGCTTTACATACAGAAACTTCTCAGATGGTAACTTATTATTTTATGAGGGAGTGAACTAATGAAATCATAGTCTATTTGGGAGCGACTTGCAACCAATTTTGGAATAGAATGTTATAGACAGAATATTAACTACACGAGAATTAAATAGCTGATATTAGTATGACATAAATTTGCATCAGTTTCCAAAAGTTGGAGGTCTGTTTCCTATAACTAAGTTTATTATGATTCTAATCATTAAATGGAGAAGCTTTAAGTTATTTGAAAATAGGTATTTTAAGAGTTGGCTAGCTTCTAAATAGTAGGTTTTCCAAGGAGAAGTTAGATTAAAAGGTGACATACACTTCTGATTAAAAGTCATACTTTTTCTTTTATTTATTTATTTAAAAAATTTATTTATTTAAAAAATTTATTTAATTTTGGCTGCATTGGGTCTTCGTTGCTGCACGCGGTCTTTCTCTAGTTGCGGCGAGCGGGGGCTACTCTTTGTTGCGGTGTGCGGGCTTCTCATTGAGGTGGCTTCTCTTGTTGCAGAGCATGGGCTCCAAGCATGTGGGCTTCAGTAGTTGGGGCAGATGGGCTCAGTAGTGTGGCTTGCGGGCTCTAGAGCGCAGCCGCAGTAGTTGTGGCACATGGGCTTAGTTGCTCCGCGGCATGTGGGATCTTCCCAGACCAGGGCTGGAACCCGTGTCCCCTGCGTTGGCAGGCGGATTCTTAACCACTGCGCCACCAGGGAAGTCCCTGGCAGGCAATTGTTAACCACTGCACCACCAGAGAAGTCCCCATACTTTTTCTTAATGATAAAATATTAAAATGTAAGTTTAAAATCTATTTGGATAAGGAATTTGTGTCACAAAGAGAAGCAGTGATTTGATTTCTGGAGAGTATATTGAGAAAGGGAAATATTTTCATTGCAATTGGCCTCTAGTACATGCATGAAGACTCCTTTGTAAATCCATGTGCCTATGTAGATGGTTGAGCAAAATGTGACTTGCCTTTGGTTTTATGAATTTCCCAGACTTGTGCGCCCTCTTGTGTTTATTTATAATTAAGACTGTTCTGACTTTCAGTAGTTTGATGGGTTGGGTTGGTATATGTGCATTTTTTGAAGAGATTAAAATTTTTCAAGTATAATGATAACTATTCAATGCATATTACCTAATCTCATTATTAGAAGAGGAAAGAATGTTAAGTGTCTCCCTGGTTCTGTTCCCTACATTTACTTTCACATACTCCACGTCAAATTTTATTATATTTAGTTAATGCATTTATGAAGTATATGGTTCTGAACATAAATTATTTTTTAAAAGGCTAAGAAGGGGCTTCCTTGGTGGCACAGTTGTTAAGAATCCGCCTCCCAATGCAGGGGACACGGGTTGAGCCCTGGTCCGGGAAGATCCCACATGCCACGGAGCAGCTAAGCCTGTGAGCTACAACTACTGAGCCTGCGCTCTAGAGCCCGCGAGCCACAACTACTGGAGCCGGCACGCCTAGAGCTCGTGCTCTGCAACAAGAGAAGCCACTGCAATGAGAAGCCCGCACACCACAACGAAGAGTAGCCCCCGCTCGCCGCAACTAGAGAAAGCCCGCGCCCAGCAACAAAGACCCAACTCAGACAAAAAAAAGAAAAAAGGCTAAGAAGATTTAATTATACCATTATTTTTATATGAAGGTTCTATGGCTGTTGTAGACTCTATTGGGTGATCAAGATAGTAAGTGCTTGGCACATTGTAGGCCTTCAATAAATATTTGTTGAAAGGAAGAATGGAAGTATCATAACTGATGATACTTATTGACCGAAAGATTTGAAATTAGTTGGATAATTGCCACCTTGCTGTACTCTGAAGGACAGCTTGTTGCTCTGGTTCCAAAGGCACCTGGAGAATAAGTGACTTTTGATCTTTGGGTCAGTATTTAGTTGAAGCAGGACCTTTATACCCCATGGTACTTATAATCATGTTAAAATCTCACACTATAGCCTTTTTCTAATTGACATGGAACCCCCCCTTTATCTGGACTCGTCATGGACAGAATTACTGTGATTCATTTTGTTGATCCATTAGAATCAGATCAACTTCAGTGCAGGTTTATGAGCCACTGTGCCAACTGATTGTAGAAGCTTAGCAAATAGTGTCATAAACAAAGCATTCCTTTCAAAAGGGGGAGGAATTTAAAAGGTGGTTATAAAGGGTTCGCTACCAGAGGTTCAGAATTTGAGAATGCCTTGCCTGCCTACTAGATAATAATAAAACCCTCTTACGTTTGATTTGTATAGGCAATTATAGGCTAACTCATACAATTCAGAGCTGGAAATAAATGACTTTATATAGCTTTCTTGATTATATTCTCAAATTTAATACAAGTTACCTTTTGAAGAATGAGATATAGGATTCTTCATGTAAATTCCACATAGTTCTGTAACTATATAATGTCACAGAGAAGTACTTGTGTTCTTGATTTTAGTGTTAATTTGTCCTGTACAGAAACTTGCCTGCAGTTGTGCCTTTGTAATTTTCATCGAACAAGCATTCCACTGATAGTTGTTCAATTTACCAAATCACCAATTCATAAAGAAAGTACTTTTGGAAAAAGTTACACAGAGTATATTTTTCTAAAGGCTAACTGTTCTGTATCATGAATAACCACACCTATAATCCTGCCCCTTTTGTTCTTATTACATGCAGTCTCTAGATTTGTATTTTGATCTTCTTTTAATTTTGACCTCACCATTAGCAGATTTAAGACAATTCATTTTCTTTGCACCAGATGGATAGAGGAAATTTTTCTGTCTCTTCATATTCAGGGCACTCTATAAATTATTTGACAAATATTTTGTAAATATTAATTGCATACATAGCACTGTGTTGACTATTTCTTGGTTACAAGTGATACATTTTTTGATTTATCTTTAGACAGTTTATATATGTGTAGAAGTGTTTACAACTTTCAAATTGTGTTTATATTTATTATTTCATTCTTTTCCTTGTTTCAACCTTATGAGGTCAGCATGGTAGGCATTTTTATCTCTTTTACAGAAGAAGAAAACATCCGGAGGGATTGTGACTTAACTAAATGAATTGTTGTATGTGGAAGTTCCTGATAAAATATAAAAATAAAAGAGAAGTTTATTATTGTCCATTAGGCTATTCTCAAACTTAAGTCTTTTTATTTTAAGTCCAGTGTTCATTCTTCTATGTACTATGTATTTTTCCATATAAATACATTGTATAGTGGCCAGTAACCTTACTTCTCTATAATAATTTTGTTAGTGGTGGATTGGAAATAGTGTAGTGTGTATTACAGTGTAATTCCTGGTCACTTCTGTGTTCTTGCCTACATATTGGAGGCAATTCTTAACCCTCTACTATCCACATTTTGGTTTAGGAAACAGGGATGAAATTGTGTTTAAACAAAAGCAAACCAACTAAAATACCAACTCAGAAGCTTGTATACATAGTTGCTTTTGTAGGAGCTTGTGTAGTATTACAATGTAATATTATAAGTAAAAAACACCAGGAAGTGATATTGAAACACAGAGTTGAATGGTGGTTGCCAGGGGTTACGGGGAGAGGGAAATAGGCAGTTGTTCAGTGGGTATAGAATGTCAGTTTCGCAAAATGAAAAAGTTCTGGAGGTCCGTTGTACAGCAGTGTGAATATATTTAACAATACTGAACTGTACACTTGAAAATAGCTAAGATGGTGATTTTATGTTACTTTTTTTTTTTTTACCATAAAAATAAAAACACATTAAAAAGGTAGAAAATACATAAAGTATAATATATCAAATGTGCCGGAACCTGCTACCTAGAATGTGCAAATGATAATATTTTCTCTGCATTGACTATTTGTGAGGTTAAATTTAACTGAATCTTGGTGCTGTAGCTTGGAATTAGCCTTGAGGCTTCTACAGCACCTATATCATCTCAGGTGAAATTTAAACCTGCACTTAATTTTTAGGCTATTGCTGTATCTTGTTCAGTTAACATGGTGAGAAAGTGTTCTCTCTTCTAAATGGGTATTACTTTTTTCATTCTGGTTTCTCTGGTAAGAGGAAGAGATTTATTATGTTTAATGATACTTCCATACTTTCACTCAGAACCTCCTCTCCAGATGTCTGTCTGGCACTCATCATGAGCTATTTGGAGATCTTAGGCTTTGCAAAATTAATAAGTGATTAGCATAAGATCCTAGTATAGTCATCTGTAATGTACAGTGGTTTATGCAGGAGCTCTTCAATTTCTTCCAATAATGATTGTCAAAATCTCATTATTCTAACTTCTGTTAACATGTTAGTAGACACTGCTGTTTTATCCTTTAGTCTGAAGATTTAATTATGAAATAACTTTTCACTAAAAAGTAATTTATTAAAACAGAAAGGCTCCCTAACCAATAGCATAGTAATTTTCCTTTCTCAGAATTAATTTTCCTTTAGTGCTACCAACTACACAAATGCAGCAATTCAAATTGGCAAATACATATTACGGAGCCTTAAAGAATTTTCTGTTTCACTCAGAATAAAATTCTTATCATGGCCCAAGAAAGCCCTGATCTGGCCCCTGCCCGCCTCTCTGACTTCATATTTTATCACCCACTCATTGGCCCACTGCTCTAACCACGGTCTTTTTTTTTTTCCTGTTCCTTGAATATTTCCGTTTCTTGCCCACTTTGGCATTTGCCACCTGGAATTGTCTTTTCCTCATATAGTTATGGCTCGTTATTTTTTATATTCAGATGCCAGCTTGAATATCACTGCCTAATCTATTGTAATTGCATAGCCAACTGTAGTCACATTGCCCTATTTTTATTTTCTCTATAGCTCTTCTTACTACCTTGTTTTGGTTTTTGTTTTTTTTGGTCATCTGCCTTTGCCTCCTAGAATACATGTTCCATGAGAGTAGGGAGCTTGGCTTTCTTTTTCACCGCTGAATCCCCTGTGTCCAGAACAGCCCCTGACTTTAATACTTGGAAAATGCCTGAATGGTTCATTGCTATGTCTTGCTATGTGCTAGACACTGCAAAGTCCTGTGGAGGTACAGAGTTTAGTTACAGAGACTGCCAATTCAATAACCATAATACAAAAGTGTTAAGTCTTATAATAGAGGGATCTATAAAATGTTATGGGGCCACAGTTAAAAGAATAATTTCTCCTAGAGATAGGTCATGGGGTATTAGAGATGAATTAATGTATTAATGCTTCATATTTTACATTAAATCATTCTGTGGCACTTTGCTGATTAGAGTACTGACTAGTTCTTCAATTTCTGATACTTAACCTTGCTGTTTACTTTTCTGTAAAAAGATGGTGGTGATATTGACCTCAAGAATGTTCTAAAGATTAATCATTTAATGTTGGCTAAGTGGTTTGAAAATGCAAAATGCTGTATAAGTCCTGATGTTCTTAATCATATTAACAACCACTTTCTGTAATTAAGTTTTGTTATGTACTTTGTTCCCAATTATTCAGATAGAAATAAACATAACAGTTAAAAATAGAGATTATTTAGGAAAGGCCTACTTGTTATTTGACATGAACCTTTTGTATTGTGTTTTTAGTAGAAAATAATATCTGTGTTTTCTGTTTATGCCAGTTTTCTCAGAAGAGTAGTAATATACTATAACCCCCAGGAGGCAGTAGTATACCAAGAAGATTGTGTGCTTAGGCAAGCTAAATAGCAGTGCAAGTCTGTTAGTGATTAGTGACTTGATTTACCATGCAGAGACTTCCCTTCTTATTGATCAGATAGTGAAGGCTGCAACAAATATTTTGACTTTCATTTTCCCATAGTATTGTGTTATCTTGTGTTTAAGAGTTCTTCCTTCCTAAAGAGAGGATCCTATCTCTTTCAGTAGTTGAAGTGTAATGATATCTAGGGATTGTTATACACACAGGGGTACCTCACTTTATACTATATTATACTATCCTATGCTATATTATAGATTTTCTCTAAAAGTTATGAATTGATTGGAATTCTAAATTTAAATTGAATCTTATTTTAAATTTATTTTGGCAGTGAATTTCAACCTTTGTCTCTAGCCTAAAGTACTAAGGGATAAGATATACTTAAACCTCTAACAGTGGCTTGCTGCTTCAGTGATTCTCAACTTATGGCAATTTTTTTTCCAGATCTTAGAGGGCTTCATGTTTCATTATATAACTAAAGAGTCCTACTTCAGAGAATTAGGGTCATTCATCTTCACAAAATAAGGGATGGCAGTCATCAAAAAGAATATTATTTTAAATGCTTTACCCCTACATCCCACTTATCCTTAAGGGTTTTTTATATTAAGCACCAGCAACAGTGTTTTATAAAGTATGGAAATATAAAAGATTCTTAACTGTGGAGCATTTGGGCATTTATAGATTCTTCTTGGGGGTCCCTATGTGTGTTCCCATAATACTCTATCATTATCCCTACCCTAAGTATTGACTGATAACCCTGTATTATAACTGACTGTTAGCCTTCTCTGTATCCCTAGACTGTGAATTTCTTGAGGGTGGGAACTTTGTCTTGTTCACGTATGTGTTCCAGGTCCGTAGTGCCTGGTATGTAGTAAGTGCTCAACAAATGTTGTAAATGAATACTGGATTTGTGTAAACTTGAAATATTTTAAATAAAGATACTTCGTGCAGAAACAGAAAGATGCCATTTACAGAGGTCTTCTGCTGTAGAGGGTGTTTGGGAGTTGTTTTACACAATGCATTGTATCAGTGAAATTTTAGGAAATCCTGCTGGGAATACTGGTTTCAGAGCTTTCTGAAAGCACCAATGGACACTTAAAACTGGTTTTACTCCTCTGTGACAAAGATATGGATGCTGAAAGACTAGATAATATTTTCTGAAGGTGGTTTGGCACATTGTTTCATTGATTACTAATTTTTGGAAATTACATGGAGTTGATGAGAACTAGCATTTAAAAAAAATAAATTTATTTATTTATTTATTTTTGGCTGTGTTGGGTCTTCGTTGCTGCATGCGGGCTTTCTCTAGTTGCGGTGAGTGGGGGCTACTCTTCGTTGTGGTGCACAGGCTTCTCATTGTGGTGGCTTCTCTTGTTGCAGAGCACGGGCTCTAGGCACATGGGCTTCAGTAGCTGTGGCTCGCGGGCTCTAGAGCACGGGCTCAGTAGTTGTGGCACACGGGCTTAGTTGCTCTCTGGCATGTGGGATCTTCCCGGACCAGGGCTCGAAGCCGTGTCCCCTGCATTGGCAGGTGGATTCTTAACCACTGCGCCATCAGGGAAGTCCCGCATTTTAACTTAATTTCAAAATAGGTGTGAAGCTTGATTTTAATGTTTAGTATTAACTTTATTTATTTATTTAATTTATTTATTTTTGGCTGCGTTGGGTCTTTGCTGCTGCATGTGGGCTTTCCCTAGTTGTGGCGAGTGGTGGCTACTCTTCGTTGTGGTGCACAGGCTTCTCATTGTGGTGGCTTCTCTTGTTGCAGAGCACGGGCTCTGGGTGCGTGGGCTTCAGTAGTTGTGGCACGCAGGCTCAGTAGTTGTGGCTCGTGGGCTCTAGAGCGCAGGGTCAGTAGTTGTGGCGCACGGGCTTAGTTGCTCCGCAGCATGTGGGATCTTCCCGGACCAAGGCTCGAACCCTTGTCCCCTGCATTGGCAGGTGGATTCTTAACCACTGTGCCACCAGGGAAGCCCAGTATTAACTTTAAAATGTGGAATGCCTGTGTAAAAGGCATTCTACATTCTCTATGGAGATATGAAGTTGTGAAAGCCCTACTCTTCCTCCTGTGGTACTCTACCCTTACACCAATACATGTAGAGTCAGCACATGAATAGTTTAGGCCATGCTGTCAACTCGGGTAGCTTAAATAGATCAGTGACATAAGGTACTGTTCTGTTGTTTAGTTCTAGAAATATAGTCTTTGGCTAAAGCTTGATTGTCTGAACTTTCATCTGCTTACAGTTATGATAATTACACCCTCATTACTATCATCTGTACTAAAAACTGCACAGCTTTATGTTGCTTAGGTTGCTTTTTGTTCTCTTTGTTTTCTGAAATCCAGAACATGAGAAAATCCTTTTAAAAATACTTGAAACTCTAGAATAAGACTTCTCACTACAATGATTAGTTGTTTGGGGCTCACTGACAGATAAGTGTAAGGAACATTTTTCCCCCACTGTGACTTACAAGAATTGAAAAAGAACTTTAAAAAACCCCTGTTCTCTTCTAAAAGCCACATAGAAACCCTGAATTCTCTGGGAGAGAGATACTACCAGTTGGTAATGACTTTGGTACTGGAAGTTAGGGAAAATACTCTAATGCTTCATTTTCCTAGATTCCCCAGAATGTGTATTTTAGGTTAAAAGATCTAGTAAACTGTGGTAATTTATGTAATCCCTGATTAAACTCTTCAATTTATTGAAATTCCCAAATTATACTTCTGGCTAGTCTCCTACTTTCGGGGTTTATTAAATGTTGGAATTATCTCATAATAAGGTAAAAAAAGCTATAATTTGGGACTTCCCTGGTGGTCCAGTGGTTACGAATCTGCCTTCCAGTGCAGGGGACATGAGTTCGATCCCTGGTCGGGGAACTAAGATCCCACATGCCGTGGGGCAACTAAGCCCGCGCTGCAACTACTGAGCACGTGAGCCACAACTCGAGAGAAGCCCCCACGCTGCAACCAAGAACCTGCTCACCTCAGTGAAAGATCCCGCACGTTGCAACAAAGATCCTGTGTGCTGCAACTAAGACCCAACGCAGCCAAAACTAAAATAAATAAATAAATATTTTTTTAAAAAGCTGTAATTCTCCTTGGGGATGAGAGATGAGATTAGCTATTAATAATTAAACAATAATGCTGGAGACTAAATGGCCTCTAAAACTCATATTGTCTTTAAAGTTTTAGGTACAGCGTAGATGTCTCTCATCACAACTTCCAGCACTTCATCTGTGCCTTAATTATAGCACTGGGGACTTCTTGTTTTTATCTTTGTATCTTTCAAGGGTGGTTGTTAAATATACCAGTGAATGAATGAGAAAATTTCTTCTTCCAAGCTTGAGAAGCTTTGACCAACGGCTCTGTAGCTGATCTTTCCCCTATGAGTACAAAACCTCATTCCTGAGAAGTCATTGTCCTCTCCCTATTCTACTACTCCCTCCAGCTCAGAGCTTTGAACAGTAAAACTAATAAATGACCATAGGCAGAAAAGACCTCTGGGTCCGTGGGGCCCTTAGGGGCATAAAACAATAACTATGTGGGTAGGTAACTTTTAAATAATTACTTCATTTTTGAATAGGTCATACATGCTTATAGTATGAAGTTCAAGAAGGTACAAAAGGGTATACAGTAAAAAATAAGTTTTCCTTTCATTCCTTTCCTCTAGATATTCAGTTTCCCTCTCCAAAGGTAACTTGTTACTAGGTTGTTTTGTATCCTTCCCAGGTATTTCATAGATATATAAATCTCTCCTTTTATATTTATATCTACATATAAATATACACACAACAAAAAGTAAAATTTTATATATCTATATATCTGTCTGCACATAGATAGATATATAAATAAATCTGTATATCTATACCTAATCTATTTCTTTATGGTTGTTAACAGTTTGGGATTGATAAGGCAAATATCTTAGGAATATTTAAGAGATATTAATAATATTAAATAATAATAAATTATATAAATAATATTAAAGATATTTAATATCTTTAGGAAAATAAAGGCATTTATCTTAGGAATAAGAGTTTAAATCTGGGAATTAGGGCTTACATGAATATTGGAAGAGCTGAGGGAGTGAATGTCAGGGAAGTTACTTTGGAAAGTCAGGGAAGCTTCTGCAGGAAGGTCAGGGAAGTAGACACTGAAGACCTTCAGGGTTCTCAAAAGCTGATTAGGAAATTGCTGCAATCATCATGCATCTTTGAGAATGCTTCTGTCATGTGTCTTGGGCTGCAGCAATAAAGCAGGTGATTCTCAAGCACTTGCCCCAAAGCTACTATGAATCTAACATCTGCCTCCAGCCACTCCAAAAAGTAATGTAATGGCTTCTATTCTTTCCATATCTCACATACATTCCTTTCACTAGTACAGTCTAACCCAAATCGATATAGGGAAGGGGTTTCTGAGAAATATAGAGGAGTCTTGGAAGACTAGATGGTTTGTGCTAAGTTACCCAGACAATGGCCAATGAGATTTTTGACCTGGGAAAACTGCTGTGTCCCAAATGGGACTGTAATTCTTACTTGTACTCTACGAAAGGGGTCTGAGGTTTTTGATAAAAGGCAATAGATTAGAGACAACAAAAAGACAACAAAAAAGGAGCGTCAAGGGAGTGCAGTGTCCTAAAAGCCAATGAAGGAGAAAGTTTCCATAAGAATTAAGCAGTTAATTGTAAACAGTACTGTCATGAGGATGATAAGGAGGAGGAAAAAGAAATCTACCAGGTTTGAAATTGAAGGATGGCCATTAGTGAGATGCAAGAGGAGTTTTTGTGGATTAGCCAGAGCAGAGATGTCTTTATAATTGGTCTGTAGCATCATAATAACAAATCACATAAATGAAGAAAAGTTTATCAAATCAACTTTGCCCTCCTTTACCATTAATCATATCTTCAAATCCCTTTCTGTTGTAATGTTTATGTTATTAAGTATAAATACCCAAAATGGAATGTAATACTCCTATAATTATCAGAGCAAAATAGTATATACCTAGGAATTACCTCTTAGCTTATTTATGTAAATTATTTTCACTTGAGTTAAAAAAAATCTTTGAATCATATCATTTGTGATCCATTATCATTCCCAAATACTATATTAAAAAGTACATTCATGGATTTGATATCATATAATACTTATATAAGATGTAACCATTGGAGGGAACCTGGTTCAGGGCACATGAGTCCTCTGTACTATTTTTGCAACTTCCTGTGAATCTGTGATTATTTCAAAATTTTAAAAAAGATATATGGACCTGGAATTGAATCTAGGAATCTACTTATTAGCTAAGTCTCCTTGGGAAATTCTTTTAACTTCTGTTAGCTTCAGTTACCCATCAGTAAAATGGGATTGGTGATAATACATCTCTCAGGATCGATGTAAGGATCAAATAAGGTTTTTTTCTGAAAACAGTTTGTAGACAGTGGAGCTCTATGTGAATCTTACTTAAAATTGTATACTTTTTATTATTAAGAATATTTTTACCTATTAAGGGTCATCTTGGTTTGTTTGTTTGGTTTTTTGGCCACATCACGTGGCTTGCAGGATCTTAGTTCCCCAACCAGGGATCGAACCTGGGCCCCGGCAGTGAGAGCGCCGAGTCCTAACCACTGGACTGCCAGGGAATTCCCTGTTTTTTTGGTGTTTTGTTTTGTTTTTGTTTTTTTTATGGACCAGTTCACAAATTCAAAGTCACTTTGAAGCTTTGAACTTTAATTCTACTTTCTAAAGTAGAAATAAATTTATAATTCTTCTAAACTTGGTTTTACCTGCAAACAATGAGTTTGCTCTCAATACTACATATAGACCAAAAATCTGCAATGGGATAAGGTCCCTTTTGGATTAAATTCATGTTTTTATGCTCTTAGGAACAACGTGAAGCCATAACTTGCAAGACTTGTCATTATTTGCAGGGCCAGTAGGTTTATAATCTATTTGTTAGGCTAGATTGGACAAAAAAAGCAAAGTAAAGGTAGCACTGGTGAGAGGGTGAGAGTGAGTGTAGGTTTTATGCAAAACATAATACTTGAGCAAAGAGTTTAAGAAAGTGAGGAAGTTAACCATGAAGTTATCTGGAGAAAGAGTACTCTAAGCGGAGGGAACATCTAAAGCAAAGCCCCTTAGGCAGGAGTTACCTGGTGCATCTAAAGAAGGAATTTCATATGGCTGGAGAGGAATGAGCAGAGAGGAAATTAATGGGACATTAGGGGGACCAGATCATGTAGGTCATTGTAGGCTATTGTAAGAACTCTAGCTTTTCTAAATGAAATGTGAGCAGAGAAGTAATAATCTAACTTACTATTTAAGAGGATTACTCTGACTGTGGGGTATAGGAATAAGAGACCCGTTAGGAAGCCATTGAAGTAATCTATGCGAGAAATAAGGGTGGAAGTGTGGAGGTAGTGAGAAGTAGTCAGATTCTGGATATATTTTGGAGTAGTGCCAACAGTATTTTCTAAAAATTTGGAGGAAGTCAAGGATGATTCCAAGGCATTTTGCCTGAGTAACTGGAAGGATAGATTTGCTGTCACCTGAGATGCAGAAGGTTATGGTTGGAGTTGGATTGGGAAGATCAGGAGCTCAGTTTTGGACATGTTGAGTCTGAGATACCTAAAAGATATCCATGTGAAAAGTTGAGTAGGCAGTTAAATATATGAGCCTGGGACTTTAGAGAGAGATATGAACTGGAGATAACAAATTTGTATTTAAATCCATGATACTGGATGGAATAACCGAGGGGAGATAGAAAAGAGAAGATGTCTAAGACTGAGTCTGGAGATGTTCTACCATTTAGGGTCAGGGAGAAGGCAAACAACAAGCAAAAAGGAGATTGAGGAGGAGTGATGAGCAATGAAGAAATAGACAAAAGAGTGTGGCATCTTGCAGGCGGTAATATAACTCATTATTGGGTCAACTGTCATTGAGCATGATCAAGATACAGGAAATGTATTCAATATATTATATCAGAAGATGCTTTGTGAATATCATTCCTGGAAGTAGTGGGTTTAGTTTAAGTGGGTGTGGAAGTTGCTGATAGCATTCTATAAATGTCCTTTAATTGAAAAATTTTTTAAAAATCACAATTTCTATAATTGTTTTGCAGAGGTTCATCAATCCTTCTCATTCATTGCGTAAGCAAATATTTTGCATCATTGTTGGAGATTTGGGGAGTTCTTGCAAATTTGTTCTAAATTTTCCATGGAGAAGATTACTGAGGCCTCCCAGAAGACTTAGAAATTGGATGATGCTCATGAAATCAAATAGGAAGTTATAGGAATCTTTTCAAGATCTTTGTTATTTTTGTAATTCAAATAGTGAGAATTGTGGGAAGTTACTGAAAGCCCCATAGATTTCATAAAACTGGATTTAAGTACAACAGTCCCTTTCAGGGAAAGTGTCACTAAGAATGTACAACAAGGTTATTTAGATAAACTAGAGGATAAACTAGAGGACTTAGGAATGCCTGAGGTAAGAATTGGAGGGACTCATTTCAGAGTATCTCAGTGCCACTTTATTTTCCTTAAGTGGTAAAAGAGAAATGAGAGCTAAGAAGGCTTGAGCCTAGTATATGTGGAAGTTAAGGATGATGCTCAGTGAAAGATGCATAGTTTTTTTCTCTAGGATCTGAAAACATGAGCTAGATTATAGAAATATATCTCATAAATTATTTTTGAGATGTTACTTAAAAAAATCATTTATTTAGGGATTCTAGTCTTTGGAGGAGAATAACTAACCAAAAGGCAGTTTCAAAATATGAATGAACAGGTTTTCAAGAGCCCCACGAGCAGCATACATACCCTGGGTTTAGGCATTCCTAGTCAATTTGTAAAGGAGTAAAGGTGCAAAAGTCCATCCAAAATGGAAGCTTTTTCTATAGCCCTGGTATAGAATGGAGTTTGATCTATAGTGCCTTGTCTGCTACTGGTGGTTGAGGGTCTTCAAGTTCAAGAAGGTATTTCATTTTTTTGTACTATTGTGCTACTGTCAGATCTGCTGGTATTTGTATTTGATGCTAGGGAAGCAAAGAGAAATGAACTTAGCTCTTTCCTTGAAGGAACTAAGAATCAAGTTGGGGAGCTAGACATAAAGCTATGCCTTTTCCGTTTCAACTATTGTCATTTTGAAAAAGGTCACTTCCAGTAGTTAATCACAGTAATTTTAAATTCCCTATGTGTTAATTTAATATCTGGGTGGATTCTGTTGATTGCATTGTCTCTTGACAGTGTGTTATCTTTTCTTGGTTCTTTGTGAGTCTTACATGTTTTGGTTGAAAGCAGACATGTTGTGTAGAACATGTGCAGACATGTTGTGCAGACACTGGAGTCAATAGTATTTATGCCTGGAAAGGGTCATGCCTCTTCTTTTGCTTGGCCTTTTTTGTAGGAGTTGTGTCAGGTTAGAAGCTCAGCTGAGTTTTGGTTTTGTCGTTGCTGTTATTATCCTCAGTCTACCACAGGCTTCAAATTCCTTTAGTGTTACCTTGTGCTTGGCTGGGGGGCTGGTTTACCAGACTTTTTCTCAAAGTCTGATCTACCCTCAGCTTCCCTTTGTACCTGCATGTCAGAGAGGGTCCTTTTCATGTTCTTGCCTTTCCCCCAGCAGTAGATCTGCCACTATTTGTTACTCAGTGTCTCTTAACTTGGTATTGGGGGCCAGGGAGGGGGTGTTTTCTCCTGTCGTGGTTCAGCTTCAGCCTTAGGCAGTTACTGTGTTGGGGCCTTCTTGGTGTTCGTGACCCAAGTGCCCTCAGAGGTGGGAAATGGTCTGGACCTAGAACATTTTGCTGTCTTTTCCCCCACCTCAGGTCTTCTTCTGATTCCCTTTCCCAGCTTCAGTCACCTTATGGCTTTTTTTCTGTAAGGGAGAAGGGTTTGGATGGGGCTTCAGGCTTTTCTTGGAGCAGCTGCTGCTTCCCTCCCCTGGTCCTGCACCACAAGGGAGGCCTTCTCTGGTTTCTCACATTGTCCCCGCTCCCCATTTCCTCCCCAGCACCAGGTAAGGTCTCTAGAGAAGAACCTGTGAGTGGGTGCAAATTCCCCTTGTTCTGTGGCTCCCATGGGTTCTACACTCCTAGCCCACACACTGAGCTATTAGCAATTTTTAAACAATTTTAGCCGATTTTTTTCTACCAGGTGTGTAGTACCTGATATCTGCTCCAGGTAAGCAAATGCTCACCTCCTATTTCTCCTTGGAGGCATCTGTCTTTCCTTAGATTTCAGAGTAGTTGGTTATCGTACAACCTTAGCTCTCTAACGGTTTCCAGAAAAGTTATATTTCTTTAGCTTATCCATTTTTTCCTTGTTGTAAGAGTGGGAGCAACTCTTCAGCATTCTGCATCCTAAATGGAAGCCAGGAATTATTTATGATGTTTTAAAATTTTAAACTTTGTTTCTATCATAGCCAAGCTTAAATTTTGGTTGTGCTGCGCAGCTTGTGGGATCTCAGCTCCCCAACCAGGGATTGAGCCGGGCCACGGCATTGAAAGCTGCGAGTCCTAGCCACTAGACAACCAGGGAATTCCCAAGCTTAACTGACATTTAAAGATAAATTAGTTCTAGTCATTAATGACAGAAAGTGTAATGCTCTATTACTGAAGTTTACAGCTTTATACGTACTTTAAATTATATTTTACTATTAATAACATCATTACATCATATACATATAAGTATATTTTTTCTACTTTAGGGAAAATCACTCATAGTTAGAAATTTAAAAAGTATTTATATTTAAATATTTGTTTAAATTATGAGGATTCTTTTACAGTTCAGAATTGAAGATAAATGATCTGAAAGGTCTTTATAAAAAATTCAAATTGTGGAGCAAATGCATGGTTTTAGCATTAATTGAAAAATTATCAAACACATTTAGTTTCCCCTAATTTGTGACAAGTTCAGTGAAAGGTGATGCCTCATACCTTTCTATTATTTATGAAAAAATATAGCTATTGTAAATTTTATGTTAAATTATTTTACTACAATAAAAATTTGGAAAAAATATAGCTGAAAATTATGTGTCAAAAGAATTTTGATTGCATGTAAGAAAACATTAGTTTAAGAACTTTCTACATATGCTTTTAATGTGTCAGCTACCCAATATTAGCTAAACATCAAGATCAAAGGACTGATACGATATCACTTATGTATGGAATCTAAAAAATAAAGCAAATGAACTTATGTATAAAAGAAACAGACTCACAGACATAGAAAACAAACTTATGTTTACCAAAGGGGAAAGAGGAGGGGGGAGGGATAAATTAAGAGTATGGGATTAACAGATACACACTACTATTATATAAAATAAACAACAAGGATTTACAGCACAGGGAACTATATTCAATATCTTATAATAACCTATAATGGAAAAGAATCAGAAAAAAAATATGTATAACAATCACTTTGCTGTATACCTGAAACTAACACAATATTGTATATGAACTATACTTCAATTAAAAAAAAAAGATCAAAGGACTGATGATAAAAGAGAAGTACCTTTTCTGGTCTCACATCCATTCCTCTGTTTCTTCCCATCATGGCTAGATTAAACCATCATCTTTAAACGTTTATTCTCATCTCCTCACAGAAGGTCTTGCCTTCTGCTTCACAGGGAAAATAGAGATCATCAGGTTTTATTTTCATCTGTTTTTGTCATTCCTAAGCCCCTTGTACTATAAACATATACACATTCACACTCACTTGATTTCTATCTTTGCATCTCAGAGGAGGTGATTTTCCTCTTCTCATCCAAGGTTAATATCTCTTGCCTAGACTCTGAGTTCCATTTCTACCTATCTCCTACAGAGCCTTGCTCCATCAATTACTCTATCACTCTCATCCTTAATGTTTCCACCGATCCTGCTTCAATCCTGCATTTCTCTCGTCAGTTCTGTATTGACCTTTAAGAGAATGAATTTTGGCCTGAAAAAGACCCTAGTTTTATAATCCTAGCCACACCAGTGTGTCCCTAGGCAAGATACTTAGCCCCTTTGAGGCTTTTTATAAATGGAGATGAGGTTTACTACAAATTTGTTTTGAGAATTAAGTAAAGTTAAATGGAGTAATCAATGTGAAGTTCCTTCTTTCAAATTCTAGCACATGATGGGTTCTTCATGATGTTTTTCCCCCACTTCCTTTCTTCTTTCAGAGCCATATTTCTTGAAAGAATGGTTTGTATTTGCAGGCTCTCTTTCCAGTGCGGTTTACAACTCTGCTACTCTACTGTAACTTCTCAGTCTAAAATTAGCAGTGATCTCCTAGTTGCCAGATCGAATGAGCACCTTTCAGACCTTCAGCATTTGCTTTCTGTTCCCAACCCCTAAAATCATACTCCCTTAAAGCAGCCAGAAAAAGCTTTCTAAAATGTAAATTCAATCTTTTAGTAGCTCTCCATCGTTTGCATGGTAAAGTAAGTCATTTCTGGTAGGGAAAAAGGCACTCTTGTTCTAGATCTGTACTGTCTAATATGGTAGATTACTAGTCATATGTGGCTCTTTAAAATTAAAATCAATTTAATTAGGTTCGGATCAAGATAGCAGAGTAGGAAGATCCTGAGCTCACTTCGTCCCATGGATACCCCAAAACTACAACTACATGTAGAACAACTGTTTCTGCAGAACAGATTTTCTACAACCAAAGATATAAAGATATAAAGAAAAGCCCACGTTGAGATGGGTAGGAGGGGTAGAGACATGGTCTAGTCAGAACCCACACCACTGGTGTGGTGACCCATAAGCAGGAGGAATATCACAACCATGGAGGTGCCCTCTGTGGAGCAAGGGGTCTGAGCCCCATATCGGGCTCCCTAGCCTAGGGATCCTGCACTGGGAGGACAAGTCCCCATAACATCTGGCTTTGAAAACCAGTGGAGCTTTCATCCAAGAGAACTATAAGGCTGTGGGAAACCGAGACTTCATTCCCGAAGGGCTTGCGCATAAACCCACTTGCTCTGAGTTCCAGCACAGACGCAGCAGCTTGTAAAGTGCCTGGGTCCTATGAGAAGGAGACTCATTGACTAATTTAGGGTGTATGCTAGAGAGGCAGGAATCTGGTGGAACTTTCTCTGGGGATTGAAAATGATATGTTGATTACAACATAATTTATAATAACCAAGATATGGAAGCAACTCAGTGTCCATCGATTGATGAATGGTTAAAGAAGATGTGGTGTATATATGCGATGGAATATTAGTCATAAAAAGAATGAAATCTTGCCATGTGGTACAACATGGATGGACCTTGAGAATATTATGCTAAGTGAAATAAGTTAGACAGAGAAAGACAAATACTGTATAATTTCACTTAAATGTGGAATCTAAAACACAAAACAAACGAACAAAGAAAACCAAACAGAAACAGACTCATAGATGCAGAGAACAAACTGGTGGTCACCAGAGGGGAGGGGCCTGCGGTGTTGGGCAAAATAGGTGAAGAGGATCAAGAGGTACAAACTTCCAGTTATAAAATAAATGTCATGGGGGTGTAGTGTACAACATAGGGAATATAGTCAGTAATATTGCAGTAACTTTGTGTGGTGACAGATGGTAACTAGACTTATTGTGGTGATCAATTTGTAATGTATATAAATGTCAAATCACTATGTTGTACACCTGAGACTAATATAATATTGTATGTCAACTATACCTTGATTAAAAAAAATTCGTTAATTACAGTGGAATAAAATATAAAAAGTTAATTCCTCTGTTACACTAGCTACATTTCAAGTATTAAATAGCCACATGTGACTAATAGCTACCATATTATTGATACATTCTCATTATCGCATAAAGTTCTATTGGACAGTGCTGATCTAGATTCAAGACATTTTAAAAAAGGGAGACAGATTGGCATTGTACCAGACCTAGCTGGGTTGAGCAAAGGAAGCGGAGGTGAGGATGCTAGAGAGCTCATATTGTTACCTGGAAGAGTTAAGGCTCCTGGAGAGAAGCTGGAGCTGCCTTGAAATGAGGAATACTTTATTTATTTAAATTTTTATTGGGGTATAGTTGATTTACAATGTTGTGTTAGTGTCAGGTGTACAGCAAAGTGAATCAGTTATACATATACATATATCCACTTTTTTTTTTTTAGATTCTTTTCCCATATAACCCATTGCAGAGTACTGAGTAGAGTTCCCTGTGCTATACAGCAGGTTCTTATTAGTTATCTATTTCATGTATGGTAGTGTGTATATGTCAATCCCAATCTCCCAATTTATCCTTCCCCTCCAGCCCCTCATCCCCTGGTAACCATAAGTTTGTTTTCTACATTCATGACTCTACTTGTGTTTTGTAAGTAAGTTAATTTGTACCCTTTTTCTAAAAAATAAATTTGTTTATTTATTTTTGGCTGAGTTGGGTCTTTGTTGCTGTGTGTGGACTTTCTCTAGTTGCGGCGAGCGGGGGCTACTCTTCATTGCGGTGCGCGGGCTTCTCCTCGCGGTGGCTTCTCTTGTTGGGGGGCACGGGCTCTAGGAGTGCCGGCTTCAATAGTTGTGGCTCGCAGGCTCTAGAGCGCAGGCTCAGTAGTTGTGGCGCATGGGCTTAGTTGCTCCGTGGCATGTGGGATCTTCCTGGACCAGGGCTCAACCCGTGTCCCCTGCATTGGGAGGCGGATTCTTAACCACTGCACCACCAGGGAAGCCCTGTACCCTTTTTTAAGATTCCACATATAAGTGATATCATATGATGTTTGTCTTTCTGTGTCTGACTTACTTCACTTAGTATGACAATCTCTAGGTCCATCCATGTTGCTGCAAATGGCATTATTTTGTTCTTTTTTATGGCTGAGAAATATTTCATTGTATATATGTACCACATCTTCTTTATCCATTCCTCTATTGATGGACATTTAGGTTGCTTCCGTGTCCTGGCTATTGTAAATAGTGCTGCAGTGAACATTGGGGTGCATGTATCTTTTCGAATTATGGTTTTCTCTGGGTATATGCCCAGTAGTGGGATTGCTGGGTCATATGATAGTTCTATTTTTAGTTTTTTAAGGAACCTCCATACTGTTCTCCATAGTGGCTGTATCAATTTACATTCTCACCAACAGTGTAGGAAGGTTCCTTTTCTCCACACCCTCTCCAGCATTTATTGTTTGTAAATGTTTTGATGATGGCCATTTTGACAGATGTGAGGTGATACCTCATTGTAGTTTTTATTTGCATTTCAATTGAGGAATACTTTGAAAGATCACCAGGAGTGATCACTAGGAAAGGCTGGAGCTGCTTCTGTCGTTATGTTGGACTATGGATGAGGCGTAAAAGCAATCTCATTGATTGAGAGAAAGAAATGGAATATCGCTGGAAATTATCCTTTTTGCATCAGGTTAAGCATTTATCTCAGAAGAAAAAAGTGGTGTTTGCTTTTATTATTAAGAGAAAAGAATAAGTGATTGGGAAACGTTTTCTTGGGATTTTAACCTTTTGGTAAATGATACCTCAAACCTGCTATTAACCCATCTGCTTTTTTGGCTTCAATGAATTTCTCAAGTATAAATGCTCTTGCCGAGTCAGAAGAGATATATTTATCCTTATATTCTGTAAATAGTTATCTCCAGTCTTTAGATTTATTTTCTGTTCGGCTATAGTCAAGAATGCTGTGACTGTTTCATTCCCATCTGAATAAGTTATTATTGCTGTGATTTTTAAGCTTCTGGATATTAATGTTTTAAGTTCCTGAACTTCCGCAAGACAGGGTCCATACTGAAGGAGGCAGCTGTAAAATGCAGATGCTGACAAGCAGAAAAACAAAGAGATTTTCACAGGGAATTCTGGGTATTTAATGTAACTCTTTAGTTCACAGTTCAATAAAACCATGTTGTTTCCATAGTACTACATTCAGCATTAACCTTCTGCTGTATTGCAAAGTTAATTTTAAGGAGGAAAGATGTGTTACATTTGTTACTTGCTTCTTCTCCAGCATTTTAACTTTCAGTCCTCAGAAGGCAGGAATTCTACTGTACCAGCACAATTTAATCTATTTAAAGTATTTTTATACACATATTGATAAGGAAATTATTGATAAGGAAAGCTTAGTTTGTATTTTATCATGCTTGTGAAAGTGAAAATGAATCACAGATTATAAGTGAAACTGACTTTTTATTTACACTTGCTCTGTTTTCTCATTATGTCCTTTTAAATAATGATTTTGTAAAATGAGAATACTGAAATGCTATAGAGGAAGAAAGGGAGGAGAAGTGGTTGCATTGTGAGTGTGGATAAAGAAGCAGGCACTGAAATCACTAGGCAACAGGCTGTGAGAAATGTAGCATTTCTCATTTGTGTCGTCATGTAACTGTGGGAGAACCACCAGAACCTAACCTGGTATTTCTTTTTAATCAAGTCCAGCTGTTGGTCATGTGAACACACTCTTTCCTCCGAGTATTAAGGGTGTGTTTTCTCCTTTCCTATGGTATCTTAAATGGCTACTTACATATCACCTAGAATGTACTCACATGCTCTAGGAGCCCCTGTTATACTGGTCATTTTTCTTTATGAATCACAAGGAGAATGGTCACCCCTAGTTGCATAAAAACTTTAGAACAAAGAATGTGACTTGACCACATAAGTTTTTATTTCTAATTTTTTTTTTATTTTTATGAATAGAGCTCTTGTTTTTAATTTGATGAGCAGGGAACTTTCCAACTGTAACCCTCCCTTTACAATCTGTCTTTAATTTGTGAAAAAGTTGCATTCCAATTTTTCAGACGTAAAACTTTATAATGCATTTTTTTGGATTCACTGGTTCTCCAGTCATGATGGGTTATCCTGAAATTCGGCATATACCATTTCATGGGTTTCAATCTCCTTTTCTTATTTGCACATTTACATTTACTACTTTGATATTAAGAAGTGATTAGATGGCATCTCACCTTAGTCCTCCTTAAGTAATACACAGTTGCAGCTGTTAGACTGTTTTTATAGTGTTGTTACCAACCTGGTCTTCCTTGAAAGAAGTATGAAAGCATTTTCAACATCTTGGATCATTTAGTTCAGTTTACTTATCCTCTGTGAGGCATAATCTATGTGAATTTTGAAGGCTGCTCTGTGCTTAAGCATGAAACTTTTTAATTCTACTGTATCTTCTTGGTGGCACTAAGAAACAGTTATTTTTTTCCTCTGTTTTCTGGGATCTTCGCATTGCCCCTTAGTGTTGTAGTAAATATTTAAGACATTTTAAGTCCCAACACTGGGACAGAGCTTGGTCAGGTAATCATCCTGATATATTCAGATAAAATAAATCTAAAAATCTGTATAGTAATCATCTATTCTTAGCTAAGAAAAATGGGTAGTAATTATAGATATGAACATTTGCTTTGTAGGCCACAAAATTATTTCAATAATATTGCTTTGTTTAAAAAAAAAGACACCACTTAATACTGAATATTACTTTCAGATAAAAACATTGTGCTTGCCAAAGCATTCTTATAATAAATAAGCATTCACCCTTTCAAAAATTTATAAAGCCCATAACTCTGTTTTAGGCCTTATATCAGTTACTTGAGATGCCACATACACCAGTGGGTTGTTTATGATGTACGAACTACTAATAAGGTGATGGCAAGTAACATAGATACCTAGGAAAGTAGCCATGTGACAAAAGGAAGAATGTTCTTACAGTGATATCCGTAGATAAAAATCATTTAATTTTATTTGTGAGTGGTATCCTGCTCCTGCCTGTTGAAATTACAGATTGTATGTATGTGTTTGATAATTGCTCGTGGTTATTAGTTTCCTTAAATACTTTGAATAGTTATTAGACTTTTCTTCACTAAATCATAACATGTTATATATTTATTCCTTGGAGTTTACTGCTGTTTCTTAATTCACTACCATAGTCCTATTTTGTGACATTCTAGGGTATGTTAGTTATCTCAAGGGATGATATAAATTCTTTAAAGTAAAATTTATTTCATATAAATATAGTTTTCTTAATTATTTTTGAGGAAGAGCACTGTTGCAAAGTCAGACAATGATAGAATGAGAAAATTTATTTAAAGAAATGCTAATTTTCATTTATTCCAAGAGGATATAGTTTTTTTTTTTTTAATAATTAATTAATTAATTAATGGCTGTGTTGGGTCTTCGTTTCTGTGCGAGGGCTTTCTCTCTAGTTGCGGCAAGTGGGGGGCACTCTTCATCGCGGTGCGCGGGCCTCTTACTATCGCGGCCTCTCTTGTTGCGGAGCACAGGCTCCAGACGCGCAGGCTCAGTAGTTGTGGCTCATGGGCCCAGTTGCCCTGCGGCATGTGGGATCTTCCCAGACCAGGGCTCGAACCCGTGTCCCCTGCATTGGCAGGCAGACTCTCAACCACTGCGCCACCAGGGAAGCCCCAAGAGGATATAGTTTGAAGCCTCTGGGACTTAAGTTACCTAAGGCAGTCTTTGCAATGCTTTTAGAGTAAGTTAGATAACTGAAACCTAAAGACCCAAAATGCCATGTTTTATAAATTACTTTAGGAATGAATAGCAGATTTGTCAAAGAAGAGTAGTAGAGTCAGGTGAAAATAATTACAATTCTATATTCAGTAGGAAGAATTTTTAATTCTAGATTTTATACAGTGTTCAGTACATTACTGGTATTTGGTAAATAGTATTTTTATAATGTCTGTAGTAAATGCTTAATTAAACAAAGCTATGTTTGAAATTTGTATAAAAATGACATTATTTCTGAGCAGATAGGTAAATTCATGAGACTCCTGAAAAAATAAATTGAATACAGTGTAAAGGGAATCTCTGTAGAGAGGTAAAGAGATAGTGCAAGATGACATGGTACCTTAAACAGAGAACAGGTTGGTGGTTACCAGAGGTGGGGGTCTGGGGGTGGGGAAATGAGTGAAGGTGGTCAAAAGGTACAGACTTCCAGTTATAACATAAATAAGTTCTGCAAATTTAGTGAACAGCATGGTGACTATTGTTAACAGTACTGTATTGTATATTTGAAAGTTGCTAAGAGTAGATCTTCAAAGTTCTCATCACAAGAAAAAAAACTGTAGCTATGTGAGATGATGGATGTCAACTAAACATATTGTGGTAATCATTTTGCAATATATACACATATAGAATCATTATGTTTATACCTTAACCTTATACAATGTTGTATGTCAATTATATCTCAATAAAACTGGAAAAAAAAGTGAAAATATTCACTGAGGAAAAAATAAAAAGGTGGCGTGGTAGCTTAAGATTTGGAGAAGAATCATACTAAAATTAACAGTACTGTAAGAGAAAAATAGGAAGGTGTGGTTATCCTTTCAGCCTATATCATTACTTATTATTTGGTAGAGAAGGAATAGTAAGTCAAAAACTATCTCCATTTGGACAGAGTGCCCCTTCTCTGTGTTTCCTTGTTACTCTGTATGTATCCTTACTACTGTCTTTATCACACAATACATTGAAATTATGTTTGCCTATTTATATATATGTTTTTTTTAAAGAAAGAATATAAAGTACAGGCAAAGTTTTTTTTCAAAAAAGATGTCTCTCACAGCATTATTTAAAAATAATGAAAAACTGAAAACAACCCAGAAGTCCTATATTAGGTAGGTGGTTTTTAAATTTCAGTTCATCCACATGAGGGAATGTGCTGTGTTGCAAGTTGCCCACAACAGTTCCAGACACAACAGCCTCCACAGGGTGAAGAGGAACTCTCTTTTCCTATCACTCCTTTAGCAGTGTGAAAATCTTTACTGGAAGTTCCCAGCCTTATTTCTCACAGCCTAGAATTGGGTTTCAGGCCCAGGCATTGGCAAGTGTGATAGGATCTATGATGAAAAGGATTCAATTACAGTGACTGCTACAACAGTATATACAAAATGTTAAGAGTGGTTACATTTTTGTAGTGGGAATAATAGGTGTATTTTATTACCTCATTTTTACTTTCCTAGAGTTTAGAAGGTTTAAATACTGAGAATATGTTGCTTTAGTCATCAGGGAAAAATAGATATTAATTAAAATATTTATCTGTTTGTATGTCTGTGTCCCCATGCCATTTGAGGGCAGTGCAGTGGACTGAGACTTCTCTGTTATGGTACTGCCAGTGCTTAATCCATGCCTGGTGCATAATAGGTTCTCAGTAGTTGTTGAACTGAATCAAGTATTTAATTAAAGTTGAAAAGAAGTAATAGGGACTTCCCTCTTGGTGCAGTGGTTAAGAATCCGCCTGCCAGGGCTTCCCTGGTGGCGCAGTGGTTGAGAGTCTGCCTGCCAATGCAGGGGACACGGGTTCGAGCCCTGATCTGGGAGGATCCCGCATGCCACGGAGCAGCTAGGCCCGTGAGCCACAACTACTGAGCCTGCGCGTCTGGAGCCTGTGCTCCGCAACAAGAGGGGCCGCGATAGTGAGAGGCCCGTGCACCGTGATGAAGAGTGGCCCCTGCTCGCTGCAACTATAGAAAGCCCTGGCGCAGAAACGAAGACCCAACACAGCCAAAAAAAAATAATAATAATAATAAATAAATTAAAAAAAAAAAAAAAAAAGAATCCGCCTGCCAATGGGGGGACACGGGTTTTTTTTTTTTTTTTTTAAATTATTATTTATTTATTTATTTATTTATTTTTTATTTTTGGCTGTGTTGGGTCTTCGTTTCTGTGCAAGGGCTTTCTCCAGTTGCGGCAAGCGGGGGCCACTCTTCATCGCGGTGCGCGGGCCTCTCACTGTCGGGGGACACGGGTTTGATCCTTAGTCCAGGAAGATTCTACATGCCGTGGAGCAACTAAGCCCCTACGCCACAACTACTGAGCCTGCACTTTAGAGACTGCGAGCCACAACTACTGAGCCCGTGTGCTGCAACTAGTGAAGCCTGCATGCTCTAGGACCCGTGCTCTGCAGCAAGAGAAGCCACCCCAATGAGAAGCCCGTGCACCGCAACGAAGAGTAGCCCCCGCCTGCCATAACTAGAGAAAGCCCACGTGCAGCAACAAAGACCCAATGCAGCAAAAGAGAAAAAAAAAAAAAAGACTAAGTAATAAAGGAATGTAAAATTCTGTTACTTTTAGGTACAGTTCACATTATGAACCACACTGTTAAGTGCTAGTAGGTAAAATGAAATAATTAATGAAAAAGTTATCATTTACAATAGGTTCACATTAATTGCAATACACTTATCTCTTCCTGATGTTTTAATGTCTTTCTCTTTATAGAAATGATTTTTCTTTACTTTTTGTGAAATCTTATATAACTATACATAAAAAATATATAACTTTACATAAAACATTACATAGCTATACATAATATATATATAACTATACATAAAATATGTATAACTTTAAAGACTAATTATAAAGTAAACAGTTCTCTAACCACCCCAAAAAGAAATAGAACATTACCAGTACCTTGGATGCCACGTGTGTGATCTTCTCTGCACATCTCACTCTCCTAATAGTGTGAACACTTCTGGTTTTTATAATAAATCATTCTCTTACTTTTCTTTACAGTTTTGCCATCTATCTATATGTAGATTCCTAAACAATATATTACCTAGTTTTGCTTGTTTTTGAAATTTTCATAAGTGGAGTGATCTTGTAATTATTCTTCTGTGACTTCCTTCTTTAGGTCAATGTGATATTTTAATAGTTATCCATTTTGATGAATGTAGCCATAGCTTGTTCATTTTCACTTCTTTATAAAATTCCATTACTACAAGCATACTACAATCTATTTATGTAATTTCTATATTTGTTTTTACAGGTTTTAACTATTATGAACAATGCTGCCATAAACATTCTGAATGTTGCTGTGAACAATTCTTTATGAAAGAGTTTCTGTTGGAGTTAAATTGCTGGTTGCAGAGGACACATGTCTTCACCATTACTATATAATGCAAAATTGCTTTTCAAAGTTTTATTCCAATGTACCCTGCCACCAGCAGGATAAATTTTGATAGTCCTTTTTGCTCCACATTTTTGCCACTACTTGGCTATCACAATCTAAATTATTTGCCATGGATAAGTTGCAATGCATTTTTAACTACTTAAACAACTATGGCTGAGTCTTGATTTGAAAACACAGGAAATTAATCCTTAATTTTTTTTTTATAGTAATTATACAGCTTTTTAAAAAAAATTTTTATTTGTTTATTTATTTTTGGCTGTGTTGGGTCTTCGTTTCTGTGCGAGGGCTTTCTCTAGTTGTGGCAAGCGGGGGCCACTCTTCATTGCGGTGCGCGGGCCTCTCACTATCGCGGCCTCTATTGTTGCGGAGCACAGGCTCCAGACGCGCAGGCTCTGTAGTTGTGGCTCACGGGCCTAGTTGCTCCGCGGCATGTGGGATCTTCCCAGACCAGGGCTCGAACCCGTGTCCCCTGCATCATCAGCAGGCAGATTCTCAACCACTGCGCCACCAGGGAAGCCCATAATCCTTAATTTTTAAACATGTTCTTAAAAAGAATGTCTTTTCTGAATTATTATAAACTTTGAATTTGCGGTATCTAAATTGCTAAGGGAGAATTTACGTAATTTCATGTTAAATTCATTTATCTAGATTGTTTCCCTCAATTAGAATAGATATCCAGGGCTTCAGTTATGATATAGAAATTTCAGACAGGTGGAAGAGATGGTGCTAGAGATTTACTCTGCACAATTTGTTTTGCTTAATTTGGCTACTGCCCCAAATTACATGTAGCCTCATACAACTTTGCTTTGAGTAATAGGCATAAACATATTCTTGTGAGCGTAGACCTATTCAGGACATGTGTTTTCCTCACATGTTCATGCATATCATTTTGTATGTTGTACTTTAAGAGCAAATGAAAAGAATAGTCTAAATCTTATCCATACAGACAGAAAAAAATATGCAAGCTTTAAAATTTTCTGATTACTTCTTAAAATTTAGCTTTCATTTTCATCAAAGTTATCCATATAACTCTTTTAAAGGCTCAAGGGATTCCTATACTCCCCTGCAGTGCCTTGCCTCTCCTTACCCTCCCTTAACCATCTAGCTTCCTGTGCTCTTTTTTTTTTTTTTTTAATAAATTTATTTATTTATTTTTGGCTGCATTGGGTCTTCGTTGCTGCTCATGGGCTTCTTATCGTGGGGACTTCTCTTGTTGCAGAGCATGAGCTCTAGGTGCACAGGCTTCAGTAGTTATGGCTCGCTGGCTTCAGTAGTTGTGGCACGCAGGCTCTAGAGCTCAGACTTGGTAGTTGTGGAGCACGGCTTAGTTGCTCCGCGGCATGTGGGATCTTCCTGGACCAGGGATTGAACCTCTGTCCCCTGCGTTGGCAGGTGGATTCTTAACCACTGTGCCACCAGGGAAGCCCTTCCTGTGCTTTTAGAGGCAACAAAGTACTTCTCTTAGCAATTTGTTTTGTAATTTACCTTTTGTTTCTACCTTTTTTCCTTTTTATTGTGGTGAATATACATAACATAAAATTTACCATTTTAGCCAATTTTAAGGGTACAGTGCAGTGGCATTAAATACACTCACACTGTTGCACAACCATCACCACTTTTGCTGTTACTTTATTTTAAAGTATTATCTATTGTCTTCCTGAAATGAAAGATGAGGATTTAACTCTTTTGTCCCTTTCTGGCACAAATGCACACTTCTTGTACTCCTATTCTCCCAATATAATTATATCATAAATTTGTGTAGGTTAGAATTGATTATGTTAGTGTTACTCTGAAAAGGCCATTCACAGCTGAATCATTTGGTATGCTGTGATTACATTTCCTTTCTTGTTTCCTTTCCATTCCCAAATAGCCCCTAGTTCTCTAAATCTCCTCTCATTGCACACTGAATATTCAGTCACCTTCTTTTTTTTTTTTTTTTTAACATCTTTATTGGAGTATAATTGCTTTACAATGGTGTGTTAGTTTTTGCTTTATAACAAAGAGAATCAGCTATACATATACGTATATCCCCATATCTCCTCCCTCTTGCGTCTCCCTCCCACCCTCCCTATCCCACCCCTGTGGGTGATCACAAAGCACGGAGCTGATCTCCCTGTGCTATGTCAGTCACCTTCTTAATGACGTTTGTTCATCTTCTGGAGGACATCTCTTCTGACTGGTTTCAGTTAGGACTTGTTGCTCTTCCCCCACATACACAGTTGTCATCTGGAGTCTCACTTCCTCATCAGTCTGAAAATTCCCTTTGCCTGTAGCTTGTGTTGAATCCTGGTTCCCAGTCACGTATCTTCTTCATTCTGCATTTATTTCCTTGTTTTGGTCGTGTACTTTCTTTAGTAGCTTCCTAAGAAAGAGTGGATAGGAGGTAAATTATTTGAGACAGTGTAAGTCTGAAAAATACCTTTTTCTTCTGCCTTACACTTGATATTTTGACTGGTTGTAGAATACTAGGTTAGAATAATTTTCTGTCAGATTTTGATTGTCTTCTACCTGGGTTGCCCTTCTACCAGGCTTTCTTAATCAGAAGACATTCTGAATCCTTATCCTTGTGTGAAACCTGTTTTTCCATATGGAAGTTTTAAAGCATTTTTTTTTTATTCATAGTTTTATGAAATTTCTTGGTGATGTATTTTAAGAATACTGTATTGGATCTTTGATGATCTCTTTCGGTGTGGAAGCTCATGTCATCAATTCTCTTTTCTTTATTGTTGATTTAGACCCACTTAATGTTTTCAAAAAATTCTCTTTCTGACACTTCTCTTTTACAGGTATCGGATTTCCTAGATTGACTCTCTGGTTTTCTTGTCTTTTTTATTTCTATGATTTTGTCTTTTTGCTCTGCTTTGTAGGATATTTTCTGTTTTATCTTCCAGTCCTTTCATTGACCTTTTTGTTTCTGCTATCCTATTTTTAATTTCTGAGAACTTCCCTCCATTTTTTTTAAACTACCCTGTCTTGTTTCATGGATGTAGTGTCTTACCTGAGGATATTTATGATAGAGTTTTGAATCTTGATTTGTTTTTATGAAATGGAAACAAAGGAAAATGAAATGAAAAAAAGAGAAAATACTAAATTAGTAAGCATTGTTAGTGTAGCTGGGTTGAAAATATCTCATCCTACATTCAGATGCTCAAAGAAAATACAGCTTCTTTATTTTTTGTGATAGCTCTAATGTTTCTTATAAGCATCTTACCCAATCAGGTAGTGATAGGCAAGGAGAGGGCAGAGTATTAGTTTAAACTTGCCAGTTAACATCTGTTTCATTAGGTAATTCAGCTTCTCTTAGGTATATGCTCAGTCTTTCAGATAGTCTCTCCCCCTATCCTTTTATGCTTGCTGTGCCTCAGCATGCTGTTTAAGTGCTATTGGGTATGGTCCTTAGTTGATTTTGTGATAGTGGTAGAGAGTATCTTGGAATTCTGTACCAGTCTTCACTGGTATCTGCTGGGGGTAGTTTCTCCAATCTTGTCCTGGACTGATTTGACTGCCGAGATGGTTTTTTTGTCCTTTGGAAGTGATGTTTCTGGAGCTTATGGAACTTCTGGATCCTCTCTCTATATGTAGGCCATGGGGAGTCAGGAGTATTGCCTCAAGCTCATTTACTTGCTGCTTTCCTCTGTTAAGGCTCTGCTGTTCCTTCTACCAGACTGTATTGCCCCAGGACCATCCTGCATGATGGTCTTCTCTTAGGGTTTAATGTGGGGAGCTAGGCAAAAACCTCCCACTGCTTTTGATTTTTCTCTTGTTTACATACTAGGAGAGGAAGGGGTGGGCTTTCTTTTTCTTCCTAATGTTTGGAAGGTCCTTTATTTCATAGCCCTTTCTTTTCCAAAGTAGTATTTGTCCAACCCTCTTGACTGGAGCCATAATGGGGTACAGAGGGAGAAACTTACCAATAAGGGAAAATCCAAAAATATTATCGCAATTATATTAACTAATCATTTCATTATATAGCAGGAGAAATTTTGTCATCTTCTAAAATTATTTAAGCACTTCTGAATTTTTTCCATCTTTAATAGTAAATATACTTTTCCAACTCTGAATCAGTCGTTCTCAGTCATGATTTGTGAGATGTAATCTCAAAACAAAATTTGAAATTAGTAAGCAGTTAGTAAAGAGCGATTTTTATATTCTTATGGCATTTCCAGAAGTTGGCTGGGATGTGCAGATTCCATTATAGCTCACTTTCATTTGGGAACTCTTGGATCAGATCCAGTTCTTTGAAAGATGGATTATGTGAATATTTAAGTATGTTTTAAGAGTGTATCAAATGTGTAATCAAGGAATCCTTTTTGATAGTGTTCAAGTACTTTTAGGACTTACTACTCCAAGCACACTATCTTATTAATTCTTTAATATTCCTGCCAGGTATCATAAAGTGCCTTCTTTGGTACATTTTGGAGAAATTTAATTTTGTATGGAAACTTTGGTAGATTAAAATTGTTCTTAATTTTCTTTTTCTGGAGACAGAGCATAGCCAAGTATTACCCAGGTATATGATTTCTCTTGTCTTTCCAGCTGAAATGAGTAATAATTGTTCTCTGCTGTGGATTATTAAGTACTGTTCTGTATATGGATGAGCCTCATTGAATATAGCAGAGATCCTCATCTTTGATTGGGGGGGTCATATTCTTCTTTGAGAGTCTGATGAAGGCTATTTATCACTTCCCTCCTGGTACCTTCACCCCAAAATAGTACCTAAACACACTTGTTTCTACTTTAGTTTTTTGCATTGGAATATATATGATTTGTAGAGCAGTGGTTCTCAAGATTGGTAGCAGAGTTGGGGCAAGGTGAGATGTGTATGGGGAGAGAGGGATCAGAATGATATGGGATATTTTGAAATTTGTACATGTTCTCTTATTTGAGGTATTCTCGTATTCCTTATTAGGTAGATATGACTAGCCATTTGAAAATCTCTGTTGCAGTGAATCACTATTCTTTATGCATTGTGTACTATTATTCAGATGTTCATAGTGTTGGGGTGGAAAAAATGTGGAAAACTATCTCAGACAAAAATATACCAATTGCCTATAAAGCATTATGTTAATGTCATTTGAATGTAAACACTAATAAATTAATGGTTACTTCCTTTATTCAAGTAAAACCAAATTGTCAGATACAATGATTAAGTCTGAATAGACCATTAAATTTGTGGAGTACTCTTTGAAGTGGCATCTTGTAGTTTCTTCGACATTAATTTGAGTTCAACCTTAGGTTTTGTTAAAAAAATTATTTATTTCAAATATTTTACACTTAAAGATGGAGGTGAAATTAACACTATATAAAATTAACAATTTTAAAGTGAACAGTTCAGTGGGATTTAGTACATTTTAAATGTTATGCAGCCATCACCTCTATCTTATTGTTCCAAGACATTTTCACCTCAAAAGAAAACCCTATACCTATTTGTAAAAAATTTTTTTTATTTATTTATTTTTGGCTGCATTGGGTCTTCATTGCTGCGTGTGGGCTTTCTCTAGTTGTGGCGAGTGGGGGCTACTCTTCCTTGCGGTGCGCGGGCTTCTCATTGTCGTGGCTTCTCTTGTTGTGGAGCATGGGCTCTAGGCGCATGGGCTCAGTAGTTGTGGCTCCCAGGCTCTAGAGCACAGGCTCAGTAGTTGTGGTGCATGGGCTTAGTTGCTCCGCGGCATGTGGGATCTTCCTGGACCAGGGATCAAACCCGTGTCCCCTGCATTGCACTGCGCCACCAGGGAAGTCCCCCCCTCATTACTCCTTTTTTCAAATATCTTTCCAGTTTGACTTGCATGTTTGTGTTTTGTTAAAGATCAAGGTGTCTAATTTAAATTTTTTGTTGATAATTTTAGGGACTTACATTTATAAAACAATAAAATTGTATATCAAAGAATTGATGCCTTTATAGCATTGTCTTTCTATCCAAGATAGGATAGGTCATTACATTTAGTCAGTGTTTCTCAGTAGTTATAAAGATTTTATCATGTAGCTCTTGTACTTTTCTTGATAACTTGATTCTTAGGTCAGTCAGTCATCTTTTTTTTGTTGTTCCTATAAATGGCATAATTTCTTCCTTTATAAGAAATAGTTGTTGCTTATATATTTGAAGATCATTTTTAATATTAATTTTGTTGCCTTTAAAAAAGTTTTTCTAGGAATGCAACCATATTATTTGCAAATATAACTTCAACTTCCCAATTTTTAAACTTTCATTCTCTTATCTAACTGCATGAACTGTTTTAGAACAATGCTAAGTAATCATGGTGATAGTGAATATGTTTTTGGCTTTTTCCTGACTTTGGTGGGAATACTTCTAAAGTTTCCTTATTAAATATGATGCTGGTTTTTAGGTTGAGATCTCTATAAATACATATATCTATTTTATTATGTTAAGGAAATAGCTATGTTCTTTTAATTTACTGAGATTTTAAAAAAATTCAAGTTTCTACCATTTTGTGTTGATTTCATGTTACTGGTATTTTTATTTATGTGTTTCCTTGCTTATTTATTTATTTCAGTTTCATTTCCATGCATACTTTAGACAAGCGTTCAAACTATTCTCTTTAAAGCAGTCTGTTTGAAAAATGAAAAAAAAATCAAAGCATGATTGGTATTATAGAGATTGGAAAGCAAATTAAATTTATTTCCATTGGAAATAGACTGATAGATTTGCAAAATCACTAGTATAATGTGAATCAAAATATTTCTGCATCATTACAGAATTATGATATATGAACTTTAAATATTTCAATTCCTACATTGACTTTTTTAGCTAACTTCTTTGCAGTTTTTAATATGCTACTCTAGGAATTACAATATGCGTCCTTGAGATCTACTGGTACCAATTCACGTAAGAAGTAAGAACCTTGCAACAGTGTAGTTCTGTTTATCACCTCCCTGTCCTTGGTGATATTTTTGTCATATATATTGCACCATACACTATCAACCCCACAATACAGTGCTTTAATGTTTGCTTTAAACAGTCATGTACTGATTGGAGGAGACTAAGGAAGCATTACAATTATATGCAAAGTGGGGTCCTAGATTGAATCCTGGAACAGAAAATGGTCTATCATTTACTTAATAGTATTGCACCAATGATAATTTCCTGATTTTGATAATTATACTATAGTTATATAAAACGTTTGGGGGGGCCTGAATAGAGGATACACAGGAAATCTCAGTACTATTTTTGCAACATTTCTTTAAGTCTAAAATTATTTCAAAATAAAAATTTAAACATTAATAAAAACAAAAGCTATTGTAAACAGTCATGTGTCCTTTAAGAAATTAAGAGAAGATTTTTTTTTGCATTTACTCACAAATACATCACTTCCTGTGCTTTTCATTCTTTCCCCAAAATGTGTTTCATCTGGTATTAATTCCCTTCAGTTTGAAAAACCTGTTTTAGAATTTTCAGAGGGAAGGCTTGTAGATGATAAATTCTCTCAGTTTTAATTTTTCTGAAAATAAGTTTATTTTGTCTTAATTTTTGAAGAATGATTTCACTGGATATAGAATTCTAGATGTGCAGTTTTTTCTTTCAACATTTAAAGATATTCCATTGTCTTCTAGTCTCACTGTTTCTTACGTGAAATCTTTCCTATTTCAAGTTTCAGTATCCCATTCTTTCTCAGTGTCCTAAATTTCACATGAGAAATTTGGTGAGACTATGAATTCAACAGTTGTTGTAATTCAGTAACCCATACAATTAAATTTTGTGTTTGATTTTTAGCAAGATCTTCCCTGTGTCTACATGGAATAAAAGATTCTTTTAGGGCTGTCGTGGAAGCTCTGTGAATCTCACACCATGACTTGGGCTGAGAGTCAACGGACTTGAATTTGTCCTTTTTCTCTTTGTTAGCACTGAAATGTAGTCAAAAGAATTCATCCCATAATACAGTCCTTATATACGTCATTGTCATAATTTGTGAAGTACATCAGCCACTTGAGTCACCTAGGCACTTTATTTATTTATTTTATTTTAATTTTTTTTAACATCTTTATTGGAATCTAATTGCTTTACAATGTTGTGTTAGTTTCTGCTGTATAACAAAGTGAATCAGCTATACATATACATATATCCCCATATCTCCTCCCTCTTGCGTCTCCTTCCCACCCTCCCTGTTCTACCCCTCTAGGAGGTCACAAAGCACCGAGCTGATCTCCCTGTGCTATGCAGCTGCTTCCCACTAGCTATCTGTTTTGCATTTGGCAGTGTATATATGTCAGTGCTACTCTCTCACTTCGTCCCAGCTTACCCTTCCCCCTCCCTGTGTCCTCAAGTCCATTCTCTACGTCTGCATCTTTATTCCTGTCCTGGGTTCATCAGAACCATTTTTTTTTTTTTTTTTAGATTCCATATATATGTGTTAGCATATGGTATTTTTCTCTTTCTGACTTACTTCACTCTGTATGACTACAGAGATTACAGATCTACAGATTCTAGGTCCATCCACCTGACTACAAATAACTCAATTTTGTTTCTTTTTATGGCTGAGTAATAGTCCATTGTATATATGTGCCACATCTTCTTTATCCATTCATCTGTTGATGGACACTTAGGTTGCTTCCGTGTCCTGGCTATTGTAAATAGTGCTGCAGTGAACATTGTGGTACATGACTCTTTTTGAATTATGGTTTTCTCAGGGTGTGTGCCCAGTAGTGGGATTGCTGGGTCATATGGTAGTTCTATTTTTAGTTTTTTAAGGAACCTCCATACTGTTCTCCGTAGTGGCTGTATCAATTTACATTCCCACCAACAGTGCAAGAGGGTTCCCTTTTCTCCACACCCTCTCTAGCATTTATTGTTTGTAGATTTTTTGATGACGGCCATTCTGACTGGTGTGAGGTGATACCTCATTGTGGTTTTGATTTGCATTTCTCTAATGATTAGTGATTTTGAGCATCCTTTCATGTGTTTGTTGGCAATCTGTATATCTTCTTTGGAGAAATGTATAATTAGGTCTTCTGCCCATTTTTGGATTGGGTTGTTTGTTTTTTTTGATATTAAGCTACATGAGCAGCTTGTATATTTTGGAGATTAGTCCTTATCCGTTGATTCGCTTGCAAATATTTTCTCCCATTCTGAGGGTTGTCTTTTCATCTTGTTTATGGTTTCCTTTGCTGTGCAAAAGCTTTTAAGTTTCATTAGGTCCCATTTGTTTATTTTTGTTTTTATTTCCATTTTTCTAGGAGGTGGGTCACAAAGGATCTTGCAGTGATTTATGTCATAGAGTGTTCTGCCTGTGTTTTCCTCTAAGGGTTTTACAGTGTTTGGCCTTACATTTTGGTCTTTAATCCATTTTGAGTTTATTTTTGTGTATGGTGTTAGGGAGTGTTCTAATTTCATTCTTTTACATGTAGCTGTCCAGTTTTCCCAGCACCACTTATTGAAGAGGCTGTCTTTTCTCCACTGTATATTCTTGCCTCCTTTATCAAAGATAAGGTGACCGTATGTGCATGGGTTTCTCTCTGGGCTTTCTATCCTCTTCCTTTGATTTATATTTCTGTTTTTGTGCCAGTACCATATTGTCTTGATTACTGTAGCTTTGTAGTATAGTCTGAAGTCAGGGAGACTGATTCCTCCAGCTCCGTTTTTCTTTCTCAAGATTGCTTTGGCTGTTCCGGGTCTTTTGTGTTACCATATAAATTGTAAAATTTTTTGTTCTAGTTCTGTGAAAAATGCCATTGGTAGTTGGATAGGGATTGCATTGAATCTGTAGATTGCTTTGGGTAGTATAGTCATTTTCACAATGTGGATTTTTCCAATCCAAGAACATGGTATATCTCTACATCTGTTTGTATTGTTTTTAATTTCTTTCATCAGTGTCTTATAGTTTTCTGAGTATAGGTCTTTTCTTTCCTTAGATAGGTTTATTCTGAGGTATTATGTTCTTTTTGTTGCAGTGGTAGATGGGAGTGTTTCCTTAATTTCTCTTTCAGATTTTTCATTGTTGGTGTACAGGGATGCAAGAGATTTCTGTGCATTAATTTTGTATCCTGCTACTTTACCAAATTCATTGATTAGCTCTAGTAGTTTTGTGGTAGCATCTTTAGGATTCTCTATTTATAGTATTATGTCATCTGCAACCAGTGACAGTTTTACTTCTTCTTTTCCAATTTGGATACCTTTTATTTCTTTTTCTTCTCTGATTGCCGTGGCTAAAACTTCCAAAACTCTGTTAAATAATAGTGGTGAGAGTGGGCAACCTTGTCTTGTTCCTGATCTTAGAGGAAATGGTTTCAGTTTCTCACCATTGAGAACGATGTTGGCTGTGGGTTTGTCATATATGGCCTTAATTATGTTGGGGTAGGTTCCCTCTATGCCTACTTTCTGGAGATTTTTTTTAATCATAAATGGGTGTTGAATTTTGTTGAAAACTTTTCCTGTATCTATTGAGATGATCATATGGTTTCTATCCTTCAATTTGTTAATATGGTGTATCACATTGATTGGTTTGCATATATTGAAAATCCTTGCATTCCTGAGATAAACCCCACTTGATCATGGTATATGATCCTTTTAATGTGCTGTTGGATTCTGTTTGATAGTATTTTGTTGAGAGTTTTTGCATCTATGTTCATCAGTGATATTGGCCTGTAGTTTTCTTTTCTTCTGTGACATCTTTGTCTGGTTTTGGTAGCAGGGTGATGGTGGTCTCGTAGAGTGAGTTTGGGATTGTTCCTCCCTCTGCTATATTTTGGAAGAGTTTGAGAATGATAGGTGTAAGCTCTTCTCTAAATGTTTGATAGAATTCATCTGTGAAGCCATCTGGTCTTGGGCTTTTGTTTGTTGGAAGATTTATAATCACAGTTTCAGTTTCACTGCTTGTGGTTGGTCTGTTCATATTTTCTGTTTCTTCCTGGTTCAGTTTTGGAAGGTTGTACTTTTCTAAGAATTTGTCCATTTCTTCCAGGTTGTCCATTTTATTGGCATATAGTTGCGTGTAGTAATCTCTCATTCTTTGTATTTCTGCCGTGTCAGTTGTTACTTCTCCTTTTTCATTTCTAATTCTGGTGATTTGAGTTTTCTCCCTTTTTTTCTTGATGAGTCTGGCTAATGGTTTATCAATTTTGTTTATCTTCTCAAAGAACCAGCTTTTAGTTTTATTGATCTTTGCTATTGTTTTCTTCATTTCTTTTTCATTTATTCCTGATCTGATCTTTATGATTTCTTTCCTTCTGCTAACTTTGGGTTTTTTTGTTCTTCCTTCTCTAATTGCTTTAGGTGTAAGGTTAGGTTGTTTATTTGAGATTTTTCTTGTTTCTTGAGGTAGGATTGTATTGCTATAAACTTCCCTCTTAGAACTGCTTTTGCTGTATACCATAGGTTTTGGATCATCGTGTTTTCATTGTCATTTGTTTCTAGGTGTTTTTTGATTTCCTGTTTGATTTCTTCTGTGATCTCTTGGTTATTTAGTAGCGTATTGTTTAGCCTCCATGTGTTTGTATTTTTTTACAGTTTATTTTCCTGTAATTGGTATCTAGTCTCACAGCGTTGTGGTTGGAAAAGATACTTGATACGTTTTCAATTTTCTTAAATTTAACAAAGCTTGATTTGTGACCCAAGATATGATTTATCCTGGAGAATGTTCCATGAGCACTTGAGAAGAAAGTGTATTCTGTTGTTTTTGGATGGAGTATCCTATAAATATCAATTAAGTCCATCCGGTCTGATGTGTCATTTAAAGCTTGTGTTTCCTTATTTATTTTCATTTTGGATGATCTGTCCATTGGTGAAAGTGGGGTGTTAAAGTCCCCCACTATTATTGTGTTACTGTCGATTTCCCCTTTTATGGCTGTTAGCATTTGCCTTATGTATTGAGGTGCTCCTATGTTGGGTGCATAAATATTTACAACTGTTATCTCTTCTTCTTGGATTGATCCCTTGAGCATTATGTAGTGTCCTTCTTTGTCTCTTGTAATAGTCTTTATTTTAAAGTCTATTTTGTCTGATATGAGAATTGCTACTCCAGCTTTCTTTTGATTTCCATTTGCATGGAATATCTTTTTCTATCCCCTCCCTTTCAGTCTGTAAGTGTCCCTAGGTCTGAAGTGGGTCTCTTGTAGACAGCATATATATGGGTCTTGTTTTTTTGTATCCATTCAGCCAGTCTGTGTCTTTTGGTTGGAGCATTTAATCCATTTACATTTAAGGTAATTATCGACATGTATGTTCCTATTACCATTTTCTTAATTGTTCTTGGGTTTGTTTATGTAGGTCTTTTCTGTCTCTTGTGTTTCCTGCCTAGAGAAGTTCCTTTAGCATTTGTTGTAAAGCTGGTTTGGTGGTGCTGAATTCTCTTAACTTTTCCTTGTTTGTAAAGGTTTTAATTTCTCCATCAAATTTGAATGAGATCCTTGCTGGGTAGAGTAATCTTGGTTGTAGGTTTTCCCCTTTCATCACTTTAAGTATGTCTTGCCACTCCCTTCTGGCTTGCAGAGTTTCTGCTGAAAGATCAGCTGTTAACCTTATGGGGATTCCCTTGTATGTTATTTGTTGCTTTTCCCTTGCTGCTTTTAATATTTTTTCTTTGTATTTAATTTTTGATAGTTTGATTAATATGTGTCTTGGTGTGTTTCTCCTTGGATTTATCCGGTATGGGACTCTCTGTGCTTCCTGGACTTGATTGACTATTTTCTTTCCCATGTTAGGGAAAGAAATCCTGTGTGGATTTCAACTATAGGGTTATAGGATTCAACTATAATCTCTTCAGATATTTTCTCAGACCCTTTCTTTTTCTCTTCTTCTTCTGGGATCCCTATTATTCGAATGTTGGTGCATTTAATGTTGTCCCAGAGGTCTCTAAGACTGTCCTCAATTCTTTTCATTCCTTTTTCTTTATTCTGCTCTGGGGCAGTTATTTCCACTATTTTATCTTCCAGGTCACTTATCTGTTCTTCTGCCTCAGTTATTCTGCTATTGATTCCTTCTAGAGAATATTTAATTTCATTTATTGTGTTGTTTATCATTGTTTGTTTGCTCTTTAGTTCTTCTAGGTCCTTGTTTAACGTTTCTTGTATTTTCTCCGTTCTATTTCCAAGATTTTGCGTCATCTTTACTATCATTACTCTGAATTCATTTTCAGGTAGACTGCCTATTTACTCTTCATTTGTTTGGTCTGGTGGGTTTTTACCTTGCTCTTTCATCTGCTGCATATTTCTCTGTCTTCTCATTTTGTTTAACTTACTGTGTTTGGCGTCTCCTTTTTGCTGGCTGCAGGTTCGTAGTTCCCATTGTTTTTGGTGTCTGCCCCCAGTGGGTGAGGTTGGTTCAGTGGCTTGTGTAGGCTTCCTGATGGAGGGGACTGGTGCCTGTGTTCTGGTGGGTGGGGCTGGATCTTGTCCTTCTGGTGGGCAGGGCCGTGTCCAGTGGTGTGTTTTGGGGTGTCTGTGAACTTAGTGTGACTTTAGGCAGTCTCTCTGCTAATGGGTGGGGTTGTGTTCCTGTCTTTCTAGTTGTTTGGCATTGGGTGTCCAGCACTGGAGCTTGCTGGCCATTGGATGGAGCTGGGTCTTAGTGTTGAGACGGGGATCTCTGGGAGAGCTCTCGCTGATTGTTATTACGTGGGGCCAGGAGGTCTCTGGTGGTCCAATGTCCTGGACTCAGCTCTCCCACCTCGGAGACTGAGGCCTGACACCCGGCCAGAGCACCAGGACCCTGCCAGCCACACAGCTTGGAAGAAAAGGAAGAAAAAAAAGGATTAAAAAAAAAAAAACGAACAGATAGAACCCCAAACCAAATGGTAAAAGCAAACCTAAACAGACAAAATCACACAAAGAAACATACACATGCACACTCAGAAAAAGAGAAAAAAGAAAAAAAAATTTATAATAAAGGAAATAAATTAAAAAAAAAAAAGATGAGAGCAACCAAACCAATAAACCAATCCTTCAGTGATAACAAGCATTAAAAACTAAACTAAGATAAACATAAAAACCAGAAAGAAATCAGACGCAGAAAGCAAAAGCCAAGTCTACAGTTGTTCCCAAAGTCCACCGCCTCAATTTTGGGATCATTTGTTGTCTGTTCCACAGATGCAGGGTTCATCAAGTTGATTGTGGGGATTTAATCCGGTGCTCCTGAGGTTGCATGGAGAAATTTCCCTTTCTTTTCTTTGTTTGCACAGCTCCTGGGGTTCAGCTTTGGTTTTGGCCCCGCCTCTGTGTGTAGGCCACCCTTAGGCATCTGTTCCCCACCAGACAGGAGGGGGTTAAAGCAGCTGCTGATTAGGGTTCTCTTGCTCACTCAGGCTGGGGAGAACGAGGGGTACAGTAGTCATAATTGGAATGTGGGCCGAGCCTGCAGCGGCAGAGGCCAGTGTGACATTGCAACAGCCTGAGGCAAGCCGTGTGTTCTCCCGGAGAAGTTGTCCCTGGATCTCGGGGCCCTGGCAGTGGCGTGCTGCACAGGTTCCCGGGAGGGTATGGGTAGTGACCTGAGCTTGCACACAGGATTCTTGGTGGCAGTGTTGGCAGCGTTAGTATTTCATGCCCGTCTCTGGGGTCCAAGCTGACAGCCGCAGATTGCGCCCGTCTCTGGAGCTTGCTTAGGCGGTGCTCTGCCTTCTGTGGGCACTTGGAACAGGAATCCCCTCTCATCGCGCACCCTGATACAATGGTCTCTTGCCTCTTCGGCAGGTCCACACTTTTTCCCTGACTCCCTCCCGGCCAGTTGTGGCTCACTAGCCCCCTTCAGGCTGTCTTCACGTGGCCAACCCCAGTCCTCTCCCTGGGGTCTGACCTCTGAAGCCTGAGCCTCAGCTCCCGGCCCCCACCTGTCCTGGCTGGTGAGCAGACAAGCGTCTCAGGCTGGTGAGTGCTTGTCGGCACCGATCCTCTGTGCGGGAATCTCTCTGCTTTGCCCTCTGCACCCCTGTTGCTGCACTCTCCTCTGTGGCTCCGAAGCTTCCCCCCAGCCCACCACCTGTCCGTGCCAGTGAAGGGGCTTCCTAGTGTGTGGAAACTTTTCCTCCTTCACAGCTCCCTCCCAGAGGTGCAGGTACTATCCCTATTCTTTTGTCTCTGTTTTTCTTTTTTCTTTTGCCCTACCCAGGTACTTGGGGAGTTTCTTGCCTTTCGGGAAGTCTGAGGTCTTCTGCTAGCGTTCAGTAGGTGTTCTGTAGGAGTTGTTCCACATGTAGATGTATTTTTGATGTATTTGTGGGGAGGAAGGTGATCTCCACGTCTTACTCTTCCGCCATCTTGAAGGTCTCGACACTTGCTTTAGTTGGCACTTTATTACAAACAACCACAGGTGATGTTTTGATTAGCTGTGGCACCACTGTATACTCTGGGTTATTAACATCCCATTTTTACATTGGCAAGAAGCTCATACTTCCCTCAAACCCCAGGGCCCAAACAGACCAATCCCAGAATCTCATCTTTAGGAGTCTATTTCCTGGGGCCACACCCTGTAATAATTCTGTATCATTCTGGTTCCAGTCAGGAGACAGTAATTTAAACAGGGAAGTTTAGTATAAAGAATTATTAAGCTATGATAAAAGTGTGTCTGTAAGATTTAAAAGGACTCTCTAGAGTATCCTAAAGTTTAGGGAGACTATCCAAGAAAGGACAAATTTGGAAGGGTGTCCCTTCCCCAAGGCTGGAAACCTTATTAGAGAAGGTGTAGCTATAGCCCATTGGATGGCAGCAAAGTTTCCAGTTTGCCTGGGCCAGAACTGGTCTGTAGTTTCTAGGCAAGCAGGAAGCAACTATTGGGCACAGGCAAGCCTTACACTGGTCACCTCACTCTGGTGACCAGTAGGATGGGAATCCAGAGGAAGTGGGGGCACCAGTGCATGCAGGAGACCTAGAGTACGTGGTGTCCACATAGGTAGGCACGTGGCGTTGAGATGGTTGTAGGAAACAAACCTCCAGGGGAAGGAGCAAGCAGAGGGAGTTGAGGCACCAGTGTGGGCAGGAGACATGGGGGATGCAGTATGTGTGTCGAGAGGGCTGCAGGAAGGTAATCACCAGGCTGAGCTGAGGACTGTGAATTTGCTAAGGGACTGCACGTTCTTAGCACTGGCTGGGGTCAGAGTGCTGCCAGATGTCCTCATACTGACACCACTCTTCCCCTCTGCCCCAACCAGGAAAAAATCAGAGCTCCTTCCTCTTGCAGTGGTCCTCTAGTGCCCTCTACTGAGAAAGCTCTATATGTTGACTGTAAAGGAGAATTCCATTCATTATTGCGGAACAGGTATTGAAGGGTGAATTAGGAGCCGAGAGACAACTCCATCCTCTAACCCTTCGGGCCAGTGAGACTGACTTTCTCTTTGAGTTCTAGCTGCCCTGTGCTGTGTGGACTGGGAGTGCTCTCAGATGAAAAGCCATATATAAAAAATTCTTGTCAGATGCAGTTCTCTTATCTCAAGGGTTGACTCCTTTCCATCTTCTGTCTGATTTCAGTTGTTATCTTCCTTTTAATAGTTATTTTGTATAGTTTGTTCACAGTTTATAATGTTTATTTTGAGAGGGTCCATATAAGTTACTCTACCATTACTGGAAGTAGAACCTGCATTTTTATTGTGGAAAGAAAAACTTAAAGCTGTGAAAGGTATTGTTAGAATAATTATATCTAACATACATTGAACATTTACCATATATCAAATGTAATACGTTATTTTATTTCAACCTTAAAGCTAGGTAGTTATTATCTCTAGTAGTTTTTCATATCAAGGATATTGAAGCTTAGAGAGGTTCTCATTTTACTGCGATCATATGGCAGAGCTAGTATTTGAATGCATGTGTTCCACTCCACAGTGCACGTCCCACACTTAAAGATGTAAGCATAAACACAACTTTGTTCATAGTGTTAGTATAGGAAGCCAAAAATATGTTCTATAATTAGTGTTTTGACTTGTCCATTATAATTCTAGTCTCAAGTGCAAAAATGGTATGCTGTCTCATTTTTGTGATGAATTCTTATAGGACGTGGAGCATAGTAGGTTGTCAGTAGGTGTTTAATAAATTGGATTTATTTCAATCTAAAGCTATACAAATATTTGTAAGTATTGTATTATGAAGTTATTAAATAAAAATACATTTAGGTTTTTAATAGGTCAGTTTATTCTTCTTAAATATGTATTTTGTTGGTTTTCAGATTTATTTTCATGTTCCCTTGAGGCTTTAATTAAAACTCAGTATACAAGAATGAATCCTTTGTTATATTCCTGGCACCTGCACAGACTCCATTTGTAGTATTTATGTCCTCTTTATTGGAAACCTCATGGAATATAGATAATCAGACTATTTAAACAAATAAAATTATTTATAAAAGAAAAAATGCATTCTCTTGTCTAAGCTTAAATATTTTTCCCCATTCCCCAGAGTGATCCTAATTTTAGTCATCCATTAAAAAAGATGTGAATGTGTTTCTGCCTGAAAAATCTGTACTAGAGAATAACTAATAAAAACAAAACTTCGGATTAAAAGATTTTTTAAAATACAGCACATTTTAGTTGTAGATCATTTTAAAGATACATTACAAATAATTTAACCCCCAGGAGTAAGTCCAATAAACATTTTTTCCATCTGGTGTGTCCTGAGCACTTTTTCATGGCTATAGAAACTTTTGGAAAATGTGACTTAGAATAATTAAATACTGTTTCATTATATACAGATATTATAATTTTATTATGATTTATTTGGGGACATCAAGATTGTTTCCAATTTTTCCACATTAAAATAATACTTGCATGAATCTTTGCCTATGATTATTCCTTAGTATGAATTCCCAGAATTAGAATTACATGGTTCAAGAGTGTTATGATTTTTGTGGCCAATAACATGTAATTCCAAATTGTCCTCCAAAAAGGTTATACTAATTTATATTTTCATCAGCAGCATATGAGAGTGCTTATTTCACCATGCCTTTGCCAATGCTGGAGGTTATAATTAAAAAAAAAAAAAAACTTCATATTTTTGTGAGGTAAAGAATGGTTTCTTTTCAATTTGCATTTCTTTGATTTCTAGTGAGGGTAACATTTTGCATATATTTACTGGCTACTATTAATTTTTTGAGGGTAAATTACTTACTCATGTTCATTCATCACCCTTTGAAAGTGACTTTAAAAATTCAATGAGATTCTATTAAAAATAATTTTAAATAACGGTAAATATTGATGAAATTGTGAATTATTTAGAATCTGTTTTTTCATATTCTTCCTCCTTCCAGGTTTTCCTACTAAGTACTGTTTTGCCTTTATGTATATTTTAAGAAGGCAGAGGAAAAGTGGGGAAAAAGAAGGAAAAGGAGGGACAGCATAAGATAATGTAAAGTTGTTTGGAATTTATTAAGCACTTTACAAAAATCATTAGTATTGCCACTGTTTACTATTGTTATTACCATAAAAACACTTGTTTTCTGTTGAATTTCTTTAGGTCCTACTTTTTAAGATTTTAGCTCTTTGGGTCCTAGAGTCAAGCAGATCTAGCTTCAGTTTGCTGCTTTACTATTTATAGATGTGACTTTGAACAAATAACCTAATCTCTCTGAGCCTCAGTTTTCACCTCTCTAAAATGGAGATAGCGTTTATCTCATAGGTTTCTTATGAGGGTTAAGTTTGAAAATGAATAATATTTAGCTCAGTGCTAGCACATAGTAAGTGATCAATGTTTGTATTTGAAAAGTTATTCTTGTTCTTTACAAGGTCTCACCAATTATATGTTTTCTTAGTAAAATGGTCTTTCTGAAAATCATGCTTCCATTAAGAAGTAACTTCACTGGTGGTGTGGGATTTCAGACAGTGTGGCAGGTGGTAGGGGAAAGCTTTTTGAGTAAAGGAGCATGTTTTGGTGGTGAGGAGGAAGCCTAAGGGAAGTAATTATATTTTTGAAAAGGAAGAAGAGAATTCACTAATACAGAGAAAAATTTTGTATGAAAGGTCAGCTATTCAGCTGAGGGAGATCAGCTCGATGCTTTGTGACAACCTAGAGGGGTGGGATAGGGAGGGTGGGAGGGAGGCTCAAGAGGGAGGGGATATGGGGATATATGTATACACATAGCTGATTCACTTTGTTGTACAGCAGAAACTAACAACATTATAAAGCAATTATACTCCAATAAAGATGTAAAAAAAAAAAAAGGTCAGCTATTATTAAGCTTGAGGCTCTCACCTTCATAGCTGCCACTGTTGTGGTGCATTTTGAATGGTAAAAACGTGTGCTCAACAATGACTGCATAGATTGATAAGAGTGGACAAAAAACTATTAAATAATGGCATCATTAGCTTTTTATTTTCCTAAAGCAGATCCTTTAGGGAAGTGACTTACTAATGAAGCTAGAAAGGTTGATTTATCTTAATCTAGGTCCTGATATAATAAGTTATGATTAGTCTCCGTAGTTCCCTGCCACATAGTATTGCAGGCTTAAAAGTTTTTATTGATAGTGGTTTACAAAAGGCACAGGGAGACTGCCATATAAATAATGTTTGGCTAGTTAATTCTCTTTCTCCTGAAACTCAACAGACCTCGGGCTTTGGTAAATTATAAGGAACTGAAACAAATGAAAAATGGAGGGGCAAGATCATCATTATCTCATTCCTTGTTAAATAATTATTAATATGATCTTCTATGTAATTTGTGTTTAGTTGCTTTCACTTAAAGGCAACTTGTCCAGTTCTTTGTGATTTTGTTTGGCTTAAAAACTTATACTTTTATCTTGTTCCTTAGATTTCTAATTTGCTCTATTTATCAGCCAGCCTTTTAAATTTTCTATTTTTTTTGATGAGAAAATAATAAAAAATTAAAAACCATCGTTCTTTTTTCCTCACTTTACCTAAATTGTCTTAAGGTAGGATAAATTGCCTAAATGCTTCTTAAATTTTTCTATAAAAGTATCCCTGAAGACAGAGTTTATTACTTCTTGGGAGGTTTGGTCAGAGCTGGCTGCTGTGACTGGGTGAATTCTTTTTTAAACCTAATGATTCATGTGAATTTTGTGTTTTACTTCATAACATATTGATATTTGTTTTAATAACAGACGATTCTGGTTACTTTACAGTGAGCAAAATTGATACTACAGGAAGATGCACCATTTTTTTTAATGGTTTGAGCTTCCTCGCCATCATTGCCTCTTTGCCAAGAAGTTTCCATATCAGCTTGGAAAGTACTGCCTTAGAGAGTGTTGTTTCTGCCTTTTGGATAAAGCCTAAATTAGATGCAGGGCCTGCTGGAAGTTTATAGATGATCCATTGCAAAGGCTTCATGCAGGACTTGCCTTGGATCATGTTCAGGCTGGTTGCCTTTTTTTCTTGCTTCCTTTAGGTTTTCTGAAAAGAATGTGGTCATTTTAACAATAGGCTTGGCAACCTAAATGCCCGTCGACAGACAAATGGATAAAGAAGATGTGGTACATCTATACAATGGAATATTACTCAGCCATAAAAAGGAACGAAATTGGGTCATTTGTAGAGACGTGGATGAATCTAGAGACTGTCATACAGAGTGAAGTAAGTCAGAAAGAGAAAAACAGATATCATATATTAATGCATATATGTGGAACCTAGAAAAATGGTACAGATGAACCAGTTTGCAGGGCAGAAATTGAGACACAGATGTAGAGAGTAGATGTATGGACACCAAGGGGCGAAAGCGGCGGAGGAGGGTGGTGGTGCTGTGATGAACTGGGAGATTGGGATTGACATATATACACTAATATGTATAAAATGGATAACTAATAAGAACCTGCTGTATAAAAAAATAAATGAAGTTGAAAAAAACAAAGCAAAACAATAGGCTTGGCATTGAACCATGGCTCTACTATTTTCTCTGCAAGCTGTGTGACCATGAATATAGCCCCCAATCTTTCTGAGGGTCTGTGTCCTTGTTTATAAAATGGGTGTAATGATACAGCTGACTGATGGTGCCATTTCAAGGCTAAATGAGACAACATATGTGAAGTGCCGAGCACATAGAAGCCTCTCAGATACTGACTTTCCTTCCTTGTCCCCACCACCCCTGACTTCCCTTTGAGAGCCTGAGGGAGCAGAACTAGAGCAAGTTCGTCCTCACTGAGGTGCCCGAAGGGTAGATCCCTGTGACTGCCCAGGCTGAGCATTGGTGATCTCAGTACTACCTGGAAGAGTGTCCTCAGAGGTCAGGCCAATCCTGTCCCAGTGATGGTGGCAGCTGTTTCGGGCTCTGCAGGTTTTCTTTTTAAACAGGCTCACACCCTTTTTACTGAAAACTTTCTATTAGTAACAGTAAGCACACAGATAACTTGGCTTTTAATAGCATGGAGTTGGAAGGGAGCAAACACACCAAGATTCAACTATGAGGTCTCCTGGCAAACAGAGTGGGAAGACCCCAGTGTTTCTGAATTTGGATTTTAGAACTGTCAAGTCTCATTAGTGCTTTAGTGAGAAAAGATCTGTGTAAATCAGCCATGAGCTTAAACTGAATTATTTATTTTAAAATTAATATACTAAACACCTGAGAACAGGGATCTTTGGGCGCCTTTTATTTTATTTATTCTTTTATTACTTAAAAAAATTTTTAATAAAATATAGTTGATTTACAATGTTGTGTTAGTTTCAGGTATAGAGCAAAGTGATTCAGTTATACATATACATATATATGCATACATATACATATATATATTCTTTTTTACATTCTCTTACATTATAGGTTTTTACAAGATATTGAGTATAGTTCCCTGTGCTATACAGTAGGTCTTTGTTGGTTATCTATTTTATATATAGTAGTGTGTATATTTGAATACCAAACTCCTAATTTATCCCTCCCTCCCGCCCCCTTGGTAACCACAAGTTTGTTTTCTATGTCTGTGAGTCTATTTCTGTTTTGTAAATAAGTTCATTTGTATCTTTTTTTTTTTTAGATTCCACATACAAGCAATATCATATGATATTTGTCTTTCTCTCTCTGGCTTATTTCACTTAGTATGATAATCTCTAGGTCTATCCATGTTGCTGCAAATGACATTATTTCATTCCTTTTATGGCTGAGTATATTCCATTGTGTATATATACCATATCTTCTTTATCCATTCATCTGTCGATGGACACTTAGGTTGCTTCCATGTCTTGGGTATTGTAAATAGTGCTGCTATGAACATTGGGGTGCATGTATCTTTTCGAATTATGTTTTTCTCTGGATATATGCCCAGGAGTGGGATTGCAGGATCATATGGTAGCTCTATTTGTAGTTTTTTAAGGAACCTCCATACTGTTCTCCATAGTGGCTGTACCAATTTACATTCCCATCAACAGTGTAGGAGGGTTCCTTTTTCTTCACACCTTCTCCAGCATTTATTATTTGTAGACTTTTTGATGTTGGCCATTCTGACTGGTGTGAGGTAATACCTCATTGTAGTTTTGATTTGCATTTCTCTAGTAATTAGTGATGTTGAGCATCTTTTCATGTGCCTTTTGGCCATCTGTATGTCTTTGGAGAAATGTCTTTTTAGATCTGCCCATTTTTTGATTGGGTTGTTTGTTTTTTTGATATTGAGCCGTATGAGCTGTTTGTATATTTTGGAGATTAATCCCTTGTCAGTTGCATCATTTGCAAATATTTACTCCCATTCTGTCTTTTTGTTTTGTTTATGGTTTCCTTTGCTGTGCAAAAGCTTTGAAGTTTAATTAGGTCCCATTTGTTTATTTTTGGTTTTGCTTCCATTACTCTAGGAGACAGATCCAAAAAGATATTGCTGAGATTTATGTCAAAGAGTGTTCTGCCTATGTTTTCCTGTAGGAGTTTTATAGTATCTGGTCTCACATTTAGAGCTTTAATTCATTTGAGTTTATTTTTGTGTATGGTGTAAGAGAATGTACTAATTTCATTCTTTTACATGTAGCTGTCCAGTTTTCCCAGCACCACTTATTGAAGAGGCTCTCTTTGCTCCATTGTATATTCTTGGCTCCTTTATTGATTAATTGACTGTATATGTGTGGGTGTATTTCTGGGCTTTCTATCCTGTTCCATTGATCTATATTTCTGTTTTTGTACCAGTACCATACTGTTTTGAGTAATGTAGCTTTGTAGTATAGTCTGAAGTCAGGGAGCCTGATTCCTTCAGCTTTGTTTTTCTTTCTCAATATTGCTTTGGCTATTCGGGGTTTTTGGTGTTTCCATACAAATTAAAAAATTTTTTTGTTCTATTTCTGTGAAAAATGCCATTGTTAATTTGATAGGATTTGCACTGAGTCTGTTGATTGCCTTGGGTAGTATAGTCATTTTGACAATATTGATTCTTCTGATCCAGGAACACAGTATACCTTTTCATTTGTTTGTGTTATCTTCGATTTCTTTCGTCAGGGTCTTATAGTTTTTGGAGTACAGGTCTTTTGCCTCCTTTGGTAGGTTTATTCCTAGGTATTTTATTCTTTTTGATGCATTGGTAAATGGGATTGTGTCTTTGGGCCCGTTTTTTTTTTTAAATAAATTTATTTATTTATTTATTTATTTTTGGCTGTGTTGGGTCTTCGTTTCTGTGCAAGGGCTTTCTCCAGTTGCGGTGAGCGCGGGCCACTCTTCATCGCGGTGTGCGGGCCTCTCACTGTCGCGGCCTCTCTTGTTGCGGAGCACAGGCTCCAGATGCGCAGGCTCAGTAGTTGTGGCTCACGGGCTTAGTTGCTCCGCGGCATGTGGGATCTTCCCAGACCAGGGCTCGAACCCGTGTCCCCTGCATTGGCAGGCAGATTCTCAACCACTGCACCACCAGGGAAGCCCTGGGCCCGTTTTAATGGCACTTATCAGCTTCACATTGTACCTGCTTTATTTTTGACATTCTTTTATGCGCTGGTGATGCAACAGTGAAAAAATAGATACAGAATCTGTGATTACAGACTTTTCATATTTACATACTAGTTGAGAAGATAGATAATAAATAAAATAAGTTGTGATAAATGCTAAGAGATTAATACATGGAGTATTAGAGAATAACAGGAGAGACCTAATATAGATAGGGTGTTTAGGAAAGACATTTCTGAGAAGACGACTTTTAACATGAGGCCTGGAAGCTAAGAAGCATCCAGCTTTGTGAAGAACCTGGAGCACAAATGCTTTGAGGTAAGAAAAATTCTATTTGTTCTCTGCACTAACAGAGGGACTCCATGATGCAGTGTAGCGCTTGGGGACAGAGTGGTAGGAGTTGAAAATGGGCAGGTAGGCAGGGGCCAGACCATATAGAAGCTTTATTTTAAGAGCAGTAGGAAGCCATTTGATGGGTTTAATTAGGAAAGTGGCATGACCTGGTTTGCATTTTTAAAAAGTCATTCTGGAAGCTGGGAGGAGAATAGCTTATAAGGGGGCCAGAATTGGAAATGAGGAGATAAAAGACTACTGTAGTGTCTAAGTGAAATATGGTGATAGCTTGGACTTTGGTAGTAGCATTGAAGATGGAAAGAAGTGTAGGTGTAGGAGATAAATTTTGGAGATGGCATTGACCTGACTTGCTAATGAAATGTGGTATAAAGAAAAGAAGGCAAAAATGACTTTGAGGTTTCTGTCCTTATTAACTGTTGGGAAGGAACAGACTCAGGAAGGAGCGGGATGAAATCAAGTGTTCTGTTTAGGACATGTTAAATTTGAGATATTTCTAATAGACTCAAGGGAAATATCAAATAGGCAGTCAGATATTTGAATCTGGAGCTCAGAGAAGAGGTCAGGGCTGGAGATAGGAATCATATAAATTGTATTTAAAGCTATGGGATAGGATGAGATTATTATGGATTATGTGTAGTTTCAGTAGGAGAATAGGGCTTGGTACTGAATCCTGTATAACACCTGCATTTAGAGACTGAGCTGAAGAGCCAGCAAAGGAGACTGAGAGGAAGCTGCCAGTGCAATAGGAGCAAAAGCAGGAGAGTGTAGTGTCATCGGAACTGAGAAAGACTATCATTTCAATGAAGGATGACAGTCAGATGTGTCAAAGGCAAGTGAGAGGTTGAATAAGATGATTTCAGAGAAGTGACCATTGCATTTGGCAATAGAGAAATATTGTTGGCTTTGGTAAGCGGTTTCAGTGGAATGGTGCTGCCAGATACTATATTCGCATGAGAGGAAGAGTGAAGGGGGAGAGAGGGTTTGAGAAAGTTGGGGGTTAACCAAATTTGGGGGACAGTATTTTGGGGGAAGTATAGCTTTGAAGGGAAGCAGAAAAATGAGGTCATACTTAGTATTTTACATGCCTAAGCATTGTACATGACTTTATCCCAAACCTGTGAAGGAGGCATTGAAGGTCACATTTTTTAAAGCTGAACTTCAATCTAAAAGTCAACTATACATAGGACTTGTACTTCAGTTTTAGCCTTGTTGATCAGAATATGACAGGTAATACCTTCTGCTGCAATCTTTTCTGTTAAAATGATTACAATTTTATTATTAACCAAGGAGATGTTATACCAACTTGTTACAATAAACCTAGCTGGATATTCAGTTCCTCTGTGTTTTTGTAGATTTTCTGTCTGCTTGCTCTGTCAGCCATTAAAAGAGGTGTATGAAGTTTTCCACTGTAATTGTGGATTTGTCTACTTTCCCCTTTTAGTTTTGTCAATTTTTTGCATTATATATTTTGATATAGTATTGTGTTATGTTAGTTGACTTTTGCTGCATAACTGACAACCTCAGGAATCTCTGTGGCATATAACAATAAACATCTATTTTTTGCTCATGGGTCTGTGGTTGACTGGGTAGTTTGCTTCAGGCTGCAGATTGAATTTATTTCTACTTCATGTGGTATTGTTTTGTAGCTCCTGCTAATGGGGTAAGGCTATCTGGGTCATTCTCTTCTTATAGTAGATCAGTGAGCACAAGACTCAGTCCAAATTGTGCAGATACATTTAAGGCCTCTGCTCATGTCATGCTCACTGACAGTCCATTGGCTGATGCAAGTAACCTGGCCAACATTAAAGAGAGTGGAGAGACTACCTTCAGTGAGATGAACAGGGATATATATATTTGCTGAATAATAACCCAGTTTATCATATGGATATATATAGATATAGAATTGTGATATCTTCTTGATGGATTAACTTTTAAAATTATTACTATGGGGACTTCTCTGGTGGTGCAGTGGATAAGAATCCGCCTACCAGTGCAGGGGACATGGGTTCAAGCCCTGTTCTGGGAAGATCCCATGTGCTGCGGAGCAACTAAGCCCATGTGCCACAACTACTGAGCCCACCTGCCGCAGCTACTGAAGCCCACACGCCTAGAGCCCGTGCTCCACAACAAGAGAAGCCCCTGCAATGAGAAACCCGTGCGCCGCAATGAAGAGTAGCCCCCGCTCGCCACAACTAGAGAAAGCCTGTGCACAGCAACAAAGACCCAACGTAGCCCAAAAAAAAAAAAAATCTTAAAAAAAAAATTATTACTATGAAATGTCTCTCTTTATCTTGAATGATATTACTTTTGTTAAAGTCTGATACTCAGGTAGTTATATCAGCCTTTTGGTTTGTGTTTACATGTTGTATCTTTTTCTATCCTTGTACTCTTGATCTTTCTGTATTTTTTATTCAGAGTGTGTCCCTTGTAAGTCATATATTGAGCTTTGTTCCATTTTTTTCAATAACAGCTTTCTTGAGATATAATTCACATGCCATTATATCCTTTGTAAAATCAGTGATTTTTAGTATATTTGTATAGTTATGCATGGATCACCACTACCTAAATCCAGAACATTTTTATCATTCCAAAAAGAAATCCTATACCCACTAGCAGTCACTCTGTATTTTCCCTACCCGCCTCAACCTCCCAGGTTCTGGCAGCTACTAATCTTCTTTCTGTCTCTGTGGTTTTGCGTATTCTGGACATTTCATATAAATAGAATCATACAGTATCTGGTCTTTTGTGCCTGGCTTCTTTCTCTTAGATTGTTTTTTAGGTTCATCTGTATCATAGCATGTATTAGTACTTCATTCTTTATTTAGTATTTTTTTTTTCTTGCTCTGTTTCAATTTCTTTTCTTTAAATTTAATTTTATTATTATTTGGCTGCGTTGGGTCTTTGTTGGGGCACATGGGATCTTCATTGTGGCATGCGGGATCTTCTGTTGCAGTGCATGGGCTTCTCTAGTTGCAGCGCGCGGGCTCTCTAAGTTGTGGCACACGGGCTTAGTTGCCCTGCGGCATGTGGGATCTTAGTTCCCCTACCAGAGATCGAACCCACATCCCTTGCGTTGGAAGGTGGATTCTTAAGCACTGGACCACCAGGGAAGTCCCTGTTTCAATTAATTTTCTGTTGGCTGGCTTTCTAGTTCATCAGTAATCTACTGTTAAACTCATCTATTAAATTCTAATTTTAGTAGTTTTTCAGTTCTACTCTTTCTGTTTTATATTTTTAATATTTTAAATCTCTGCTGAAATTCTCAATCTTTTTCTCAATATTTTCCATCTGTTTCTTCATTTTTTTAAACATGTTAATTATGGTACTTTAAAAATTCTTATTTGTTAACCCTATTTTCTCAATTCCCTGTGATTCTCTTGGTTGTCTGCCTTGTCTTTCTTGGTATATCTGGTAAATTTTGATAGAAAGGTGGCCATTGTATATAAAAATTGGTGAGTCTTCAGAGAATGTTTTCTTTTGGAGAGGTTCTTTCTTTCCTCAGGTAGGCACATAAAGTGGGGCTGATCATCTTAATCCAATGAGATATTGAGTTGAGGCTAGCCTTCTAGAACTTTCTATGAAGAGCTCTGTGTGTTCATCAGGGCTTCTTTCCCCATGGGTTCTGAGTTCTAATTCTTGTCTCCTCAGCATTCTGAGACTGCTGAAAACTTTTTCCTGCTTTTTGAAGGCTTTCTGCTTAGGTTATTGTCCTGCACTATTTAGCAGATGTCTTAAGGAGAAAGCTGGCTCTGTGTCAGGCTTAGTTCTCTACCTCCCTCTTCTCTCTGGGATCTTGGCCCCTCAAGTTTCTAATTTTGTTTTACTAGTCCCAGGAGACAAGCAAAAGCTCTGCATGTTTCTGTGTTTTCCAGAAGCAACTTTTCCTCTGGAGAGGAAAGCCTGGATGGATTCTCAGCCTCTTGACCTTTGCCCAGAATTAGCAATACCCGCAGGGAAAGAGAGGCAGTAGAATATCAGCTCACCTCAGTTCCTTTCTCCTCTCTGAAATCTTGGCTGCTCTTATGCTGGTTCCTTTATCAGCTCTCTCTGATGCCTTTAAACAGTTTAAAAATATATATTATTTAGATATTTTGGAGTATTTTTGATGGGAGAGTTGGTCTGCCACTCCATCATACCTGAAATCAGTAATTTGACCTAACTGGATAATCTCTCTGCTTTTGTTTACGAGTGGGTCAAAGCAGTGTTGGTCAGAGAAACACTAACTCTTATTTTATTTTACACTAACTTTTATAGTTTATTCATATCTATGCAGTTGATCTACAGTTATTCTCTGTAAGAAGATAAAGTTTTGATGTGAATTACTCCAAACCTTGGAGATGGAGATTTGTAAGATGTGTATGTGAGACACTAGTTTGTGAAAGGCTTTTATATAATTGTGAAACACTTTCAAAGATTTCAATTCATTTGATCCTTTCAATTTTGTGAGGATAAGTATTATTATTATCTTCTTCATTTTCCAATTAAGAGTTGAGCTTGAAAAGACTATGACTTGTCTTCTGTCTTTCATGTGCTGCTTTTGGGTAGAATTAGGTCTCAAACCCAGAATATATGACCCCATATCTGGTGTTTTTTTTCACATACATCCATTTGGAACTCTAGAAATTGGTTCTTGTGTAAATAAATATGTCTTATTGCCTAATAGGGTTATTATAACTGTAAAGTAGTGTCTAACTTACAGATATACTCAAAGGATACACTTTCTCTTTAATTTTTTCTAAGTAGAACATAAGCTCACAAATAGTTTTGTGTCTTACGTTGTCAGCACTTGAAAGTGATAAATTTTATTTCTGTCTTATCTGTTTTCCTTCATCATCTAGTTCAGTAAAATGACCAAAGCAAATTGAAGTGCCATAATAGAAATAAGACCCTTGAATAGTCTATAGCTAGAACAGCTGTTTTCTTCTATTCCTAACAGACTCAGATTATTGTGAGGGTTCCTGGGTCTGATTGTTAAAATATTTCAGTCACCTCCTCCTTTGTCAGCTGCCAGTTATGCCATTATCAATGGTTTGCTTCTTGTTATACCTTCCTCTTCTCTCTGTAATTGACTATTTTTGATCTGCTATTGCTCAGAAAACTAGGTAACCAAGGATGTTAAAAATGTCTTTAAAAATAAGAATACCATCTTAGGACTTTAGAGGGTAGCTGAAGTAGCTTTTCTTTATTTTATACATAATGAAATTGAGGTCCAGAGAAATTAAGTGCTTTGGCCCAGATGCACAGCCAGTTAGTTAACACAGTTAGGACAAGAAGAACTAAATATTCTTTTCTATGGACTATAGTATGGTCTTCAATTTTTCCACCATTTTTATTTTTTAGGGCCTGAATGAGGGCCTAGAAGACTCTAATGGATAAAGCACAACATTCTTGAATATTTAGAGACCTTCCTCCTTCCTTCCTAATTGATAGATGAATTCTGCCAGACATGCTGCTTCAACATAAGTTTGGTTTGTTTGTGTGTATGTGTTTATACTTATTTAATCACATATACTAATTCTTAAAAACTTAAATTTGTCATCTGTGATCTTAGAACAGGTATCTGTTATTATAAATAAACCAGTTAACATCTCAGTTTGCTGAAGCCCATGCAACTGAAACCCTATGGCAGTCTTCATTTTCATGAATCTGAAATCTCCATGCTGAAGCCAGAAAAAGCCAATGACAGGAATATTTGAAGATATCTTCTAAAAATTGCTGAGCATAATATATCTAATATTTGTAGTAGATATGTCATAGATGCTTTTAATAAATGTTTGAAAAAATGCTTTTACCGAAAAACTTCAGAAAAGGGAAAAATTGCTCAAGTCACTTTGTATGAATTCACATTTAATACATTAGTAAGCGCTGAAGCAATGTTGAGGAAGTAAAGAGTTGAAAGCAGTCCTAATTAGAATAGTCAGAATGTTGCTCTAATAAGTATTCAACAAGTATTTTTAAGAAATTTAAATGAAATGTTTTCAGTCAGGATGAATTGTGGGACTTTAGGTTAACCTGGCTGTTGGGAAGCCTGATGATTGAGACATTCTGTAGCTTAGGAGCTTAAAAGAGTTTCCTTACCACAAAGATAGCCTTGCCATTGGCTTGTATGCTGGACCCAGCTGGAAGTTCACTGGCTATGATTCTGTCTCCCCTAGTCTCTGCCTCGAGTTCTCTCTATATTCCTTTTTGAGGTGGAGGGGAGGGTAGGTACTTGAGTATCTTTTGTGGAAATCTTTTTCACTTTAGATTGCTAATTTTCTTGGGTATACCACATCTTTAATGATGCTCTGTTTTATGTTGGGCAAAAACTGATTGGAAGAAACTCTTTAGCCACTTACTTACACTAGATTGTCTTAATATTTAGGACCCATCAATTTTTACCTTTGGGAAGGCAGTTTTATCTCTTGGTTTTAGGGGACTGCTTTCCTCAAACACTGGATAACAAATAGAATGGCAGAATTTTAGAAGTGGAATGTATCAAGGAGTCCAGTAAATATTGGGGGTTGGGGAGTAGTTTGCTTAGTGTTTTGAATTACATATATTTTAATCAAATAGTTAGAATGTGTCTTTGATCTTAGTTAATAGATTTATCATTACTTTTGGCTGTCAAAGAATGCTGGAAAATTCTGCTTTTATCCTGTTTACTTTCATATTATGGAAACTATAGTTCCAGTGCCAGTCTTCTCTGCTAACTAGTCCTTAGAGAATTTGAGCTTTATACTTTTATAGTAAGTCTCTTTAAATGTGGTCAGTTTCATATAGAGGAAAGCTGGGAGGCTTTAGAGTTAGTAACACTTGGTTTGAAAACCTAGCTCGGCTTCTTACTAACTCTGCAACCCCGGGCAAGATATTTATCGTCTCTGAGCCCAGGTTCCTCAACTATAAAATAGGTTGTAGTGAGTATTATCTACTTGCTATTGAGTAGTGAGTTGTAGTGAGTATTACTGATAACATATGAAAACTATTCTATTATCCTGGAGCATGGCATGGCATGGATTTTACACTTTAATCTTTGATTTTTCAGAATCATCCTTGGGTCATACATTTCTAAATAGATTTTGGCTTTGAAATGCTTACACAGTTCTTAAGAAGTATAATATCTAGTAGGAATGCTCATGCCTCTGAAAACTCATAGCATCGCCATATTAGTTTATTATTTACATTAAAACAAATAATGTAAATAATTTGTTACATCTCTTTTGCAAATCACATGATTTCACTGAAATTTTTTGTAAATGGAAATATTACTATCCATTTTTATAAAAAGATATTATAAGTTTGTTATGTAACACCTGGCTTATTTTGTAATTTATGGTATTTCAGACCCAATGTATAGTGGTTAGCCTGTAACCCAGCCTGAGAAATGCTAGCTAAACAAAGAGATGCTGAGGCCTTTCAAAAAAGAGTGCTCTACTCGGTTGCATTGCCCAGAGATCAGGTTTCTTGACATTTGCCTTAAAACCCTGAACAGTTTGTGTTAAAAGCTCTGCTATTTGCTAAACTACCTCAGGTAACCAGCATGCTGTGAAGCAAGACCCCACGTGAAATCTTTCAGCAATATCTTTTTACTTTAGTTTTCCTATACTGTACTTACACGTGGTTATATCATAGACCACTGGAAAAAAATTTTATGTGAGTAATGTTGCTTTTTCCTCTAATTTTTTCAGTGGTTTGAAAAGTAATTAAGCAGGGCCTTTAATACCTCTTTGAAAATTATTATTGAGGTTTTTAACTGTCTTGAAATATCATGAATCCATTATATAATCTTTTAAAAATTTTTTAAATGGGATGTTTAAATTAGAAAAATCAATATTATTGAAAGCTTTTTTTTGATAAAAAAGCTGCTTTGATTTTTATTTCATAATCATTAATAAAAATATCAGTTACATGAATTATGATTTACAACTCACATAGTAATTTTCATCTATCTTCATAATAAGAATTCACTCTGTAATCTCTTGCATAAAAAGACAGTAAACAACACCTGCCAGAGTACTGTAGCAATAAGAGCCATCAAGTGTGTATTCACTTCACTATGCAAAACAACAGTGAAAGAGTTAATAAAAGATGAATACATTACAAGATTACAAAGGTTTTTATTTATTAGGGGATAGGGAGGGTATGGAATATATGGGATGAAACATTAATAACCTCTCCATTCTGCAGGACCGACCTGTTGCTTTGGAACTACTCGCTTAGCCCCACAGGGACTGTGAAGCTGTGTTTTGGTGGTCTTTAGGAGAGGTTCGACTTGGCAAATGTAGTCGTGAATGATCTCATTGAATGCATACCATATGTATCGAGAGTCACTGAATACTATTCTCACTGCCGTGCACAGGCATATGTAAGTGTTGGAATGGAAAAATCATTTTTATGAAAATACAGAAAAGTAAAACAAGAATGTTCTGTCCCGAGCCTGATCAAATCACCAGTAGCTGCCAAGTATGAATACTCCCTATAACGTTTTCTCTTCTTAATTCTCCAGCTTCCGGCCTTTTGTTGGCTCTCAAAGTAGTCCATTCGGAAGGCCTTATTCAGCATGTTCTTTTTACTGATATGATATGAACACCAAATGAAAGTTCCATTTTCTCCATTAAGTAAAGCTGGGAGAGTATTTTAGTGTGCGTGGTTTGTAGCAGATGGAAATGATTAATTGATTTAGCTAACTTGCCAAATTGTTCTCTTTTTCCCGGTAGAACAGGGTTATCTGAGAGATTCGTACTGCTGATCATTGTTCCACTTATTAATATATCAGAAAGGATATAGTTGTTGTGCTTTAATTATTCTCATTACTGTTATTTAAGACATTATGCTCTAACAGTATATGGATATGTCAGTAATGGATATGTCAAATAAATAAGGCAATTGATTTCTATTGGGAATTTACAACCTGTAAGATAGAAGAATACACGGAGATGCAAAAAATGTGAAGTACCCAGTTATTTTATTCATAGTGTCCTTAGTAAAAGTCCAGTGTTGTTTTTCTTAAGCTTGAATATATGCTATCTTAAAATCTTAAACTGTTTTGTATTATATACAAAGACCACCTCATAAACAGTATGATTTTAAAATCATATAAAAATAAAAGAAGGGTGGGGGGTGGGGGAATTGGATGAAGGTAGTCAGAAGGTACAAACTTCCAGTTATAAATAAGCACTAGGGATGTAATGTACAACATAATGAATACAATTAACACTGCTGTAACGTATGAAAGTTGTTAAGAGAGTAAATCCTGAGTTCTCATTACAAGGAAAAAACATATTTTTTTCTGTTTCCTTAATTTTGTATGTATATGAGATGATGGATGTTCACTAAACTTATTGTGGTAATCATTTCATGTTCTATGTAAGTCAGATTGTTGCAGGAAGGGAGACCCCTTCCAGGGCCCGAGAGTGGGCGCTTGTCTTAACATTTGGAAATGAATTGTCCGAGGAGACACACATGCTCACAAAGCAAGAGACTTTATTGGGAAGGGGCACCCGGGAGAGCAGCAGCGTAAGGGAACCCAGGAGAACTGCTCCGCCACGTGGGTTGCAGTCTTGGGTTTTATGGTGATGGGGTTAGTTTCCGGGTTGTTTCTGGCCAATCATTTTGACTCAGGGTCCTTCCTGGTGGTGCGTGCATCGCTCAGCCAAGATGGATTCCAGCGAGAAGGATTCTGGGAGGGTGGTAGGACATACGGACTGGCACCTCCTCTGTCCTTTTGACCTTTCCCGAATTCTTCCAGTTGGTGGTAGCTTGTTAGTTCCACGTTCCTTACGAGGGCCTCCTGTTGTAAAATAACTCATGCAAGTGGTTACTATCAGGCCTGGCCAGGGCAGGTGGTTTTGGTCAGTGGTTCCCCTAGCAAAATCATTATGCTGTACACCTTAAACTTATATAGTGCTGTATGTTAGTTATATCTCAATAAAACTGAAAGAAAAAAAGCAATATTTGCCCATTATAGGGCATTAGAACATATAGTAAATAATAAAATAAAAACTATTATGTATATTTTATATATATAACAGAATTCTGTTTATATTTGATATATTTCTTTCTAGATTTTTTCCTGTGTATGTATACATACGTAAATACATGAACATATATGTGTGTATATAGATATGGATGTATATTTTTATTTTTATAAAATTTGGAAACCCTTTGAAATTAACATTTTCTTGACTTTTTACTTTATATAGCATGAGATTTTCTCATGTCATTAAAATGTTTTTAGAAATCTCATTTTTAATGAGAATTGAGTTTTTGTTTTTAAAAGGAAATGCTACCTTTTGGACTAGAAAAAGTCAGTATACCATTTCAAATAATTTTTTTTTTTTTTCTGGAAAGCTCGTCCCAGCTTATCTGGGCTCTCTCTCAGCTCCTAAAATTTGAACCAAAGAAGCAGTGGGTAGGATTAAATAGTAAGGTAGCTGAAGCTATCACTTGACACATTAACTGTCATGTTGGCTCTTTTCATTCTGTATCAGCATGACTGCTGTAGGTAAAAAGCAAGAACTAATATCTTCCTGACTTTACATCAGAAATTCAAAGTGTGGGCTGGTTAATAACGACTACTTAACTGTGTTGTCCTGAGTATGATTATTAAAAAATTTTCAGGTGAAAATATTCAAAGAAGCATGGTATGTAAATTCATATGGAAAATTACTTTTTTTCAGTTAAAAAAGTTTCATAATGGAAATTTTCAAACATACAAAAGTAGAAAGAACAGTATAATGAACCAATATCAAAAATTCAGGGCTTCCCTGGTGGTGCAGTGGGCTTCCCTGGTGGCACAGTGGTTGAGAATCTGCCTGCCAATGCAGGGGACACGGGTTCGAGCCTTGGTCTGGGAAGATCCCACATGCCGCGGGGCAACTGGGCCCGTGAGCCACAACTACTGAGCCTGTGCGTCTGGAGCCTGTGCTCCACAACAAGAGAGGCCGCGACGGTGAGAGGCCCGCGCACCGCGATGAAGAGTGGCCCCTGCTCGCCGCAACTAGAGAAAGCTCTCGCACAGAAATGAAGACCCAACACAGCCAAAAATAAATAAATAAATAAATTTTAAAAAAATCATAAATTATCAGCTCATAGACCATTTTATTTCACCTTTACATCATCCTTCCCCCTTCCACTGGATTTTCTTGAAGGAAACAACAGACACTATATCGGGAAAGTATTTTTTATTAAGAGCATGTCTTCCTTCAGAGCTGGGAATGGACAACCCCAGAGGCTGACTGTGAATCAGGTGTCAGAAAAATATTATGATGGAGAGAAGGTGTAAAATCCATTTAGCAAACATTCACTGAATGTTTATTATGTTGAAACACTTTACTAGGTGCTGAGGATAATAGAGATTTAAAAGACATTGACCATGCCTTCAAAGAGGTCACTTTCTAGGAGAGGATACAGATAAATACTACATAATTATAATACAATAGAGCAAGGGTTGACATTATATATATGTGTGTGTGTATGTATTGTACTTTATAATGTATGTATGTTTATGTGAGGTGAATATTTATACATACTTATATGTACACATATACACACATGTATACATATATATTTACACACACATATAGGATACTACAGGAATACCTAGGAGAAGCATATAACCCAAGATGTAAAATTACATATGATTAGTAATTGCCCTTTGTGTATCTAGCTTTTAGTTGTATATGTATATTTTTTTAAAGTCTTTTCATGAAGACAGTTACCAGAGATACCTGAAAGAGGTTAATGGACAATTTGATTTGTATTTATTACTCAGATGAGAGGGAAAATAGTTTTTTTCCCTTACCATATTCATTGTAGAACACAGGAAAAGAAATGTGTGTTGTTTTATTGCCAGGTTTATATTAAAGAGCAAGTCTGTAAATGTAGCAAAAATAACAAATTATTGATTTACATGAGTCTGTTGACTCAAGCATAGTTGTGAGTGAATTGGAAAAGCTCATCTTTCCACTATTGATCCACACTTTAACTGGTGTATTTGTTCGTCTGAGACTGACTGCATAGGAAATGCTTCTTTCTGAGGCATGAATTACAGTGGGCCTGCCAGCTTTCATGTGAGACGGACAGTTATTATGAAACTGGCAATCATTAGATCAGTGCTTGGAATCTGTCATAGGCTGCTACTGACTGGAACTAATGACCACTTATTAATTTTTGTCAGATAGTTCCATTATTTATTAGCATCTTGATAATCTGTATGATTTTTTGAAGACCGTAGCTAAGATTATCAAGATATAGCTAAAGACAACATTAGCTATAATATGATGTGGAATATCCTTGCTGAGAATCATAATAAATTAACATTTTTATACAACATTTTAAAGTTTAGAGTTCACCGTAAATCCCAACAACTCAGTAAGGTAGCCTTTTCATTATCATTGTTTCATAGATATAGTAACTGAAGCTTAATGATATTAAGTGACCTTTTCAAATTTACCTAGCAAGTTGTACAGCTAGGGTTCAAACTCGTTTATTTATCAACAAAAACTCATTTTGATTCTGCTTGTTAAAGGCCCTGGGGATAAAGTTGTGAAAACTCATGGCACTTACATCTCCAGGGAGTGCCAGATATTAAACTAATCAATCACAGGATAATTATTTAATTACAATTGTGATTAATGGTGTGGAGTACATGTAAAATGAGAGCAAACAACAGGAAGACCTGACCTAGTCCAGATTTCCCTGGAGACACTTCATCTGAATTCTGAAGAGAGCGGAGGAGATGGGAGGAGCAGGGGAAGAATCTGAAATTATAGGTGTGTTTGGAGCACAAAGAATGTGTGAAAACAATGTCTGGTGAGGTAGTTAGGGGTCAGGGTCCAAATCTCATGCTTTTTAGCAGAAAAACTCAACAAACTGTTTAGTACCTACTACCTTCCATGAGGCAATGTGTGAAGCCATATGAAAAAATACAAGTGTCCAATCTAAATTAAAAAATGCAAAAATAAAAATGCTGCCCAAAGCCGGCCATGGACTTTTATGGGTATTGTGGTATTATGTGATCAATTTTTATTAACAATATATATAACCCAAGCTAGGATATGCTTGCTTTTATCCTTGGTTTGAAGGATCAATCCCTTTCCTCTTACGTTTATAAAAATTGGAGAAGATCTCCATTATCCAAGATTTCTGCATCGACAGCCTAATTGTCAGAATCTTGTGGAAAGCTCCGTAGAAGGACTTTTGGGTGCTACCTGTACATTTTCCTTTATGATTTAGAAAGGGGTTTGCACAATTCTTAATGTGTTGCCAGTCACTAAGTGATATTTAGTGATATTGATGTCAGTAGATAAACATTCTCCAAGCTGCAACTCTCTCAGATGCAGGGATAACAGGGGTTTGGCCATGTTAGACAGATATTGGTGCTCCAGTGTAGAAACAGCAATTATCTCTCTTTTTTTATTGGGGTATAGTTGTTTTACAATGTTGTGTTAGTTTCTACTGTACAGTGAAGTGGAGTTCCCTGTGCTATACAGCAGATTCTTCTTAGTTATCTATTTTATACATATTATTGTTTATAGGTCAATCCCAATCTCCCAATTCATCCCACCTCCACCTCCCACCCCCCGCTTTCCACCCTTGGTGTCCATACATTTGTTCTCGACATCTGTGTCTCTATTTCTGCCTTGCAAACCAGTTCATCTATACCATTTTTCTAGATTCCACAAATATGCGTTAATATACGATATTTGTTTTTCTCTTTCTGACTTGCTTCACTCCATATGACAGTCTCTAGGTGCATCTACATCTCTACAAGTGACCCAATTTCGTTCCTTTTTATGGCTGAGTAATATTCCATTGTATATATGTACCACATCTTCTTTATCCATTCGTCTGTCAATGGACATTTAAGTTGCTTCCATGACCTGGCTATTGTAAATAGAGCTGCAGTGAACCTTGGGGTGCGTGTGTCTTTTTGAATTACGGTTTTCTCTGGGTATATATGCCCAGTAGTGGAATTGCTGGGTCATATGGTAATTCTATTTTTAGTTTTTTAAAATAGAAAAAGAAACCTCCATACTGTTCTCCACAGTGGCTGTATCAATTTACATTCCCACCAACGTGCAAGAGCATTCCCTTTTCTCCACACCCTCTCCAGCATTTATTGTTTGTAGATTTTCTGATGATGCCCATTCTAACCAGTATGAGGTGATACCTCATTGTAGTTTTGATTTGCATTTCTCTAATAATTAGCGATGTTGGGCATCTTTTCATGTGTTTCTTGGCCATCTGTATGTCTTCTTTGGAGAAATGGAGAAATGTCTATTTAGGTCTTCTGCCCATTTCTTGATTGGGTTGTTTGTGTTTTTTTGATATTGAGCTGCATGAGCTGTTTATATATTTTGGAGATTAATCCTTTGTCCGTTGATTCATTTGCAAATATTTTCTTCCATTCTAGCAATTATCTCTTAACTGGTTGTTATCAGATAATTTTCAAGGCTTCAGTTATAGACCATCACCAAAAATAGTAATGCTATTCTGTTCCATTTGGGAAATATGTATGAGAATACTGTATTAATTATGTAAGTCTTAAAAGATTTGGTGAAAAAACATAATGCTTTTATAGATACTAGAGAAAGCTTCTAGTACCAATCACCTCTTTAACTTAAAGCATCAGAACGTACTGTGAAACCCAAAACTTAATGGCAGTTAAAAAATACATTGCATCAAAAGAGAATAGTTATAAAAAAGTGAATAGGTAAGTGATGATTTTTAAAAAGTATATTTTCCAACATTGCATAAATTGTGTAAAAAAGCAAAAAGAGTAGCATAAAAAAAAGACTCCTGGCTCATCTATTTGCATTATTGTGAAAATATGAAGTTTCAAAATTTACTTGGGAAAGAACTGCTCAGTAAGGTTCTAATTCATTTTTTAAAAATCTTGATCAACAAATAGGATTTCTTCAAATGTATGTAAAAGTTGTTCTTGGAGGAGCTCTTGTTAAGAAGTAGAATAGGAATAAATATCATATATTTCAAACTGACTTTTATCAGATCTGCAGTACAGACATTCTGAGATTCAAAATGTGAAGCTTCTTTCTACATAGGAGTGTGAAATATAAGCTATTTGTGTTTTGAAGTAATGTCCTGCTCCTATATTTATTTTGTATCCCTTATTACATCAGATACAGCATTTGCAATTAAAAAAATTCCATCTTCTCCTGTCCATTCTCACCGCCACTTCTCTTGTTCTGAACCACATTAACATGAAAAAACTCCATTTTGTTTCCATATAATATACATACAGAAAAGTGTAAAATCATGAGTGTGAATCAAGAGTGAACATACTCATATAACCACCACTCAGATTGAAGAAATGGAATATTACCAACATTTTAGAAGCACATCCTTTTGTTCCCTCCCAGTCCTTACGCACCTCATTCTTCTCTAAAGGTAACCACTATTCTGATATCTAGCAGAATAGATATTGACCTTTCTTTAAATGGAATCCAACAATATGTATTGTTTGGTAGCTTTTGTTGTGTTTTGGCTCTTTTAGCTTCACTATATGTTTGCGAGATTGACTTATGTTATGTGTAACAGTAGTTTGTTCACTTTTGTTGCTGAATATACAGCAATTTACTTTTACATCCTGTTGTTGGATATTTGGATTGTTTCTAGGTCTTAGTTATTATGAATAATGATACTATGATCATTCTTGGGTAATTCTTTTTTTTGTTCACATATGTGACACACTTCCTCCCATGCATGCTATTAGATTTTGTTTTGGTTTTTTTTTTTTGGCCGCTTTGGGTCTTCGTTGCTGCGTGCGGGCTTTCTCTAGTTGTGGCGAGTGGGGGCTGCTCTTCGTTGTGGTGCGCAGGCTTCTCATTGCGGTGGCTTCTCTTGTTGCGGAGCACGGGCTCTAGGTGCGCGGGCTTCAGTAGTCGTGGTGTGCGGGCTTTGGTAGTTGTGGCTCGCGAGCTCTAGAGCGCAGGCTCAGTAGTTGTGGCACACGGGCTTAGTTGCTCTGCGGCGTGTGGAATCTTCCCGGACCAGGGCTCGAACCCGTGTCCCCTGCTTTGGCAGGCAGATTCTTAACCACTGCGCCACCAGGGAAGCCCTTTAATCCATTCTGAGTTATTTTTGTATATGGTGTAAGGTAAGTGTCCAGCTTCATTCTTTTGCATGTGGGTATACAGTTTTCCCACCACCGTTTGTTGAAGAGACTGTCTTTTCCCAATTTTGTGGTCTTGACACCTCTGTCAAAGATCATTTGGTTATATTCATGAGGGTTTATTCCTGGTCTCTCTGTTCTGTTTCATTTGTCTATGTGTTTGTTTTTATGCTTTACTTCACTGTTTTGATTACTATAGCTTTGCAGTATGTTTTGAAATCAGCAAATGTGGGGCCTCTTTTGTTTTTTTTCAAGATTATTTTGGCAATTAGTAGTCCCTTAAGATTCCGTAGGAATTTTAGGATTTTTTTTCTATTTCTGCAAAGGATGCTATTGGGATTTTGATAGAAATTGCATGGAATCTGTAGATTGCTTTGGGTAGTATGGACATTTAAACAATATTAGGTCTTCCAGTCCATGAACACAGGATGTCTCTCCATTTATTTGTGTCATATTACATTTCTTTCAGCAATGTTTTGTAATTTTCATTATATAGATCTTTTGTCTTCTTGGTTAAATTTACTTAGTTAAATGGGCTTGTTTTCTTAAGTTCATTTGCAGATTCTTCATTGTTAGTTGATTTTTATATGTTGATTTTGTATCCTGCAACTTTGCTGAATTCATCTATTAGTTCTAAAATTTGTTTGTTTATGGAATCTTTAGGGTTTTCTACGTATAAGATTATATCATCTGTGAACAGAGATAATTTTACTTCTTCCTTTCCAATTTGAATGCCTTTTATTTCTTTTTCTTGCCTCATTGCTCTGGCTAGGACCTAAAGTTCCATGTTGAATAGAAGTGGTAAGAGTGGGCGACCTTGCCTTGTTTTTGATCTTAAGGGAAAACTTTTAATTTTTCACCACTGAACATGATGTTAGTTGTGGGCTTTTCATATATAGACTTCATTATGTTGAGGTAGTTTCCTTCTGTTCCTAGTTTGTTGAGTGTTTTTATCATGAAAAGGTGTTGAATTTTGTCAAATGCTTTTTCTGCATCACTTGAGATGATCATGTGTTTTTGTCCTATATTCTGTTAATGTGTTGTATTACATTGAATAATTTTATATGATGAACCATGCTTGTATTCCAGGGATAATTCCCACTTGGTCATGGTGTATAATTCTTTTAATGTGCTGTTGAATTTAGTTTGCAAGTATTTTGTTGAGTATTTTTACATCAATTGGTGTGTAGTTTTATTTTCTTCTAGTATCTTTGTCTGGCTTTGGTATCGGGGTAATGCTGGCCTCATAAAATGAGTTTGGAAATGTTCTGTTCAATTTTTGAGAAGAGTTGGAGGAGGACTGCTGTTAGCTCTTATTTAAATGTTTGTTAGAATTCTTTAGTGAAGTTTTTGTTTGTTGGGAGGTTTTTGATTGCCAATTCAATCTCCTTACTAGTTATAGTTCTGTTCAGATTTTTTATTTCTTTGTGATTCAGTCTTAGTAGGTTGTATGTTTCTAGGAATGTATCCATTTTTCTAGGTTATCCAATTTGTTGACATATAACTGTTCGTAGTAGTCTCTTATAATCTTTTTATTTCTGTTGCATCAGGTGTAGTGTCTCCTGTTTCATTTCTGATTTTTGTTATTTGAGTCTTCTTTTTTTCTTAGTCTATGTAAAGGTTTTTCAGTTTTGTTGATATTTTCAAAAATCCAGCTCTTAGTTGTGTTGAATTTTTCTGTTGTTTTTCTTTTCTCTGTTTCATTTATTTCTGCTCTAATCCTTATTATTTCCTTCCTTCTTTGGGTTTAGTTTGTTCATCTTTTTCTAGTTCCTTGAGTTGTAAATTAGGTTTTTATCTGAAATATTTCTTCTTTTTAAATTTATTTATTACTACAAACTTCCCTCTTAGCATTGCTTTCACCACATCCCATGAGTTTTGGTATGTTGTATTTTCATTTTTGTTTGTCTTAAGATATTTTCTAATTTTCTTTGTGATTTCTCCTTTGACCCATTGCCATTCTTTTTAATTTTATCTATTCTTTTGAATGTGTAATGGTATCTTATTGTGTTTTTAAACTTCCATTTCCCTGATGAATTTGTAATGTTATATATCTTTTTCTGTGGTTATTGGCCATTAGTATATCTATTTTTGTAAAATATCTGTTCAGATTTTTTGCCCAATTTTTAATTGGGTTGCTTCCTTATTATTATTGAGATTTTAAAAGTTTATGCTAGATACAAGTCCTTCATCAGGCATATGCATGAGAATGTTTTCTCCTAGTCTGTAGCTTGCCTTTTGATTTTTTGATGGCCTCTTTCAAAGAACAAGTTTTAAATTTGGTAAAGTTAGGTTTATCATGTATTTCTTTTATGATTCATGCTTTTTGTGTTATGTCTAGGAAATCTTTGTGTACTCAAAGACTGTGAATATTTTCTCCTAGATGTTTTATAGTTCTAGATTTTACATCTGGTCCGTGATCAACTTTGGGTTAACTTTTATGTATGGTGTGAGGTAAGGTTTAAGGTGCATTCTTTCCTTGTTTTTGGTATATCTAGTGCCTAATACAATGCTTGGCATGTAGTAGGTGCTGTACAAATGTTTTATGAGTTTTTGCAAAAGCTCTAGAAATAGACGGAAGAATATTTTCCAAAATGTTCAAATTTCATGCTAGTAAGAAATATTCCTCTGGCCTCTGAAATTTAGTCAAATAAGATACCCCATTTTTCATGTTTGCAAGCAAATTAAAGGCAAGTATAACAGAGTATTATGTGTTTTTTTAATTCCATCCACGGAGTGTAGTGCCTCAAGTGATCTGTTCTAGTCTGTCTTCCTCCTGTCTCATTTTGTGAAATTGTTAACTAAATCTTTATTCTTTGTACAGCTTTATGAAACTCACGTTATCAGGAATAATGCAGAAGATTGTTAATGCTAACAAATAGAAATTTTTACTGCTAATGAAAGTTATGGGATTACTGTGATAAGGAATTGTCTATTATAAATGTTGAGGTTTCTGCATGTTGTAGACTTTAATGTAATTAGCTGTGTCCTAGCAAGATTTTATATTATTCAAAAAGATAAAACTAATCTGAATATTAAGGATGAATTGAACCTACGTTAGACTACTTCTGTTGTTACCATTTGGTAATTATTTTCTCTTTTAATAATGGATCCTTCTATAAGAAAAATATTTTTGAAAGGTTATTACATGTATCTGACATCACCTTTGAATTCTTCCTACTTTGTGAGCAAGCTTGATAAAGCCATATGGACGTAATGATTAAAATAAATGATCTTAAACACACTGACAGTGGAATTCTAACAGCAGAACATGTGAATGGATGATATTAGACACATGCTGCAGAGGCCAGACAGCTCATGGCAGTCTTTTAGGTTTAGGTGGTGATGTTTCCTTCCTGGAGACTTCTCTCACTTTTGCAGGCTCTCCAAAGGGTTAGCACATCAATTGAACAAATATTTATTCAATACATCCTATTTGTATTGTTTGGAAAGGTGTTAGAAGTAAGGTATATTATTATTTTTCAGCTTTATCAAGATATTGAAAAATAAATTTCTAAGATATTTAAAGTACATGGTGGTGATTTGACATATGTATACATTGTGGAAGGATTTCCCCCACCTAGTTAATTAACATATCCATCACCTCACATATTTATTTATTTATTTTTGGTGAGAACACTTAAGTTCTACTCTCTTAGCAAATTTTAATTATGTAATACAGTGTTATTGACTATAGTCAGTATGTTTTACATTAGCTCCTCAGACCTTATTCATCTTATAGCTGAAAGTTTGCATGCGTTGCTGAAAATGTCTTTATTTTACTCTCACAGGAGATGAATAGTTTGACTGGTTATTGTATTCTAGGCTGGGAATTATTTTCCCCTCTGAATTTTGAAGAAATTGATTTAGCCATTGTCCTCTTCTTTTTTTGATGTTGAGAATCCTGATGCAATTTAAAACCTTGATTGTTTATATGGAAACTTTCTTAGGAAGTGTATAGAATCTTAATTGTTGTCTAGGGAGGATTTGTTTTCATCAACTGTGCAGGACACTTGATGGATAACTCCCAATCTAAAAACCCATGTACTTTAATTCTGGCAAATTTCCTTGAATGATTTTGTTAATGATTTCATTTTTATGGTTTTCTCTGTTCTCTTTTTTTAACTACTTTTATTCAGATATCAAATCTCATTAGCTTATCTTCTGATATTTGTGTCTCTCATTTTCCATCTCTCTTGTTCCTTAATCTGTTTTCTGCAGTATTTCTTCAATTTTATCATCCAACCCTTCTGTTTAGTTTTTTCATTTCTATCTTATTTTTTATAAGACCTTTGTTCTCTGGTTAGTCTCTCTTTTCTTTTTAGCATCCATTCTTGTTTTTTAAATGTAATATTTTCTCATCTCTCAAAGGGTAGTTTTGAAATTTTCTCCCTCAGTTTGTTTCTTCCAAGTCATCACCACAGGGTGAGTGGCTGTGCTGTTTCCCTGGGAGGAACTCATGATGTCAGTCTCTTTAGGTCTCTTATCTTGGGCTTGTGAGGTTCTGTAGTGAAGACTATTTCAATTTCTGGCCCAAGGGGTATTTTTCTGACTTCCAGTGCTTTTGAAGTCAAGTAGGAGAAGGAGGTTAGAGAAGAATCTCAACATTCACCAAGTAAACTTTCAAGTAATTCTCATTTCATGCAGTATCCTACACTTAACTGTTCCTGGTGTCCTTTATATCAGAGACCCAAGTGTTTTAACCTCTCCAGAGGATAAATCTGTGCCATCTTCTGCTGGTGTAGGGGGAGTAGTTATGACATAGTTTGAAAATAGGTATCTGGGTAGGGGAGTATCTAACTGCTTTTTAAACTTTTCATTGTGAATATTTCAAGCATATACAAGAAGAGAGAGAACAGTTCGCATGTATAGTTACTAACTCATGTCCAATCATTTTTAATCTGTTATTTTGAAGCAGTCCTAGACATCATTATTTAATTCATAAATATTTCTATATATATCTCTAAAGGAAAAAGGCGTTTTTAAAAACAAGGAACATAATCACAATACTACCATCATCACACATAAATAATAAGCAGTCATTTCTCTTTACAGATAGTTTAATCAGTGTTCAGATTTCCCTCATCGTTTTAGTAATGATTCCTATTTCCACCGCATAGCATGTTTGTTTGACTCATGATCTAAATTAATATCCATATATTGCTCTTAAGTCTCTTAGTTTCCTTCTCTCTCACTTTCACTCTCTTTTTCTCTTGTATATGCCCTTGCTGTCAATCACTCTGGCTCTCTTGCTGTCTTGTTTTCTCTTCCCCTGGCAAATACTTGTTGAAGAAACAGAGTCAATTGTCATATAGTTTTTCAGTCTGGACTTTGCTGATTGTATCCCTGTGGTTATGGTGTCTCTTCTGTTTCCTAAAAACTCAGAGTTGGATTTAGATGCTTTGTCAGACTCACTATTGCAATTTTGGGGGTGGGGAGACTACCTCAGAAGTGTTGTTGCATAAGTCTATCATGAGGCACTAATGCCTTGTTTTCTCTTTTTGTGTTGTTAGCAGCCACTGATGGTCATTGCCTAGATCCTTAAATGAATTTGGGGTTGCAAAATGAAGATACTCTAAATAATTTTATTCCATCTGCATTTATTAGCTAGAAAACTTCTATAAAGCAGTCTGTCTTTCACTTACCAGTTAGTTGGTTACCTGTGATGTGGTTCCTATAGAAAAGCAGGATGAATGTTTCTTTCTCTTATTTTCCTATTTTCACAGTTATGAATTGGTTCCTTCATGTCCTCCAAAGGAGACCAGTGAATTTTTTTTCTTTTTCTTTTTTTAAGTATTATCATGAACCCTTGTACTTAAGTGGCCTCAATGTGTGTCAGTCTGTTGCCATTATTATCCTTGTCAGTGACCAATCTCTGGGCCTTGAAGCCTCTTCAAGTTGGCTTCTGAGTCCTTTGACATGACTCCAATGATCTTTGAAAGCTATCTTATTTTTTGGAATGACAAGATGTTTTGGGCACATTTTGTACATTTTCTGTCTCAGACCTGGAATCAGCCATTTCGCTAGGGAATTCTGTTCCTTTTTGGGGACATGATATTTAGAGACCACAGTCTATATTCTAGGGCTTCTTACACAGATTTTCAGCCAGTCCTTCCTTTTTCTTTTTTTTTTTTCTTTTTTTGGCCATGCTGCACAGTTTGTGGGATCTTAGTTCCCCGGGCCCTTGGCAGTGAAAGCACGGAGCCCTAACCACTGGACCACCAGGGAATTCCCCAGTCCTTCTATTTTTAGACCAACCGCCACATCTTTTTTTTCAGAAGTACCTGGTGCTATTGCTTCCCAAGCCTTTGGGAGATTCATTGTTGTAAATTGGTTATTTCTTAGCTTTCTCTACTGTTGGCTTAACTTTCTTGGATATGCTTAGTCTGTTACGACTAGTTCATTGACTTTATAGCTTCCAAATTTTTGTTGCTCTTTTTTTCTTTCTGTTCCAGGTTGGTTCTTTTTTTTTTTTTTCCTTGTGGATTTATGACAAACTCTCTCATTTTAGTTTTACCGTCTTTTTTGTGTGTGTGTGCTAACTACTTATATTTAATCTGTTATCTTTAACTAGAAACCACCTATTAACTTCTTATGAGCAACAGTTTAGCTATCTTGACTTTACCCTCTTCAAACCATCTACATATTAGGATATTTTCTTAAACCAAGACAGTTCTCTCCTTAAGAGAAACTCTTAAAAGTATCTTTTATCACTTACCTTCAATGAGGAGAAAAAGAGAGACAAAGAGATAGGAGGGAGAGAAGCAAGGGGACAGGAAGAAATGACAAGGCTGAGGATTTCATAGATCATTCCTAAAGTTTAAAAGCTTGACAGTTTTATTGCCCATGTCTTTAAAAAAACCTTCTAGACTAAAAGCGGCTTAAACTACTATATGGTTGACTTTTATGTTTTAGGCAAAAAGGCATTGCTAGTGATATCAGAGGAATTTCTTTTAAGTGCACAGTATATAATGGTGATTTTTATTTGACTTCTGTCTATTGTGGTATGTCAACCATTTTCTTCTCTGATTAGAGAAACATTAAGTTAGAGGGGTAAATTACTTGGAAGAGTAGAGCCCCGGATAACTGCTGCATTTACTCAATTGATAAGGGAGCCTAGGATCTTGAAACAGTGAACGCCTGAGGCTGTTGTCAAACCCAAGCTTCTCTGAGACCACCTTGTTGTTCTCCACTGAAACCTAGCAGTGGAATTATTACGTAAACTTTCAACTGCATTCAGTTCAGCATTTCTTTGTTTATATTGCTAATGAAGGTGAGTTGAAATAACTGTATGTGGTGTCCCTTAGTGCTGTTCAGTATTTCTGGTTCCCATTCTAGGCACTGGTAGGCTGGTACTTCCCTACCCCTTGAATTTAGGCATGGTCATATGACTTGCTCTGACCAAGTAAATGTCAAGGGATAGGCTCACAATTTGCCATGTGCCATGTTCTCTTCTATCTTATGATCTGTCTTGTTCTACACGATCGAAGCTCTTGCAGCCTGTATTCCTGGGTGAGGACTGTAAAGAGCAGAGCAGTGGACATGCAGGGAGGGCAGGAAAAACACCTTTTTACTTAAAGCCTCAGTGATTTGTAGGTTGTGTTGCTGTGGTGTAACTTAGCCTTTCTTTACTAACCATACTGTAATGTAGACTTAATTACTCAAAAAAAAAAAATTTAAAAAGCGCTATTGTTTCCCTTGATCCCTGCTTAGGCAGCTAAGAACAAAAAGGTAGAGATGAATGTTTGTTTTTGTTTGTTTGTTTTTCATTTCATGGCTATTTTAAAAATCAAGCTTCAGTTTATGAAGGATGAAATTTCAGGGTGAGATTTCAGTGCTTTCAAGGTGAGATTTTGGAGGAATATGTTCTTCAGATCCTTGATAGTTATGGTTGTGTCATAGGACACAAATAAAACATTTGAATTCTGACCTTGTGGAAAGGTAAATATCTTTTAATGTAGTGATAAATATAGCTTTCTTTTATAAAAAGCAATAATACACTTGGAAGTTTAAATCTGTCGTATTGTTTTTACTCTCACTCATGGTGGCTTATTTCCTTGAGTGGTTTAGTGATTTTTAAAAACAAATTCTTAGTGCATATTTGAACTTAATCTGTGAGAATCCTTAGGGCTAAATTGGGGATTGTTTATTTCAGGGAGAATTTGCATTTATTTCTGTCTGAAGCCAAGGATTCTATAGATCTGGGACCAGTTTAGCATCATTCAAGAGTCTGGGCTGAATTTTGAGGCAGGAGATTCTCATTCTGTTCATCCAAGTTTAGTTCCTCTGTGGCCCCTATTCTATTTCAGCTCCTTCTTCCTTTCTCCCCCTTAGAGCTTTCCCTTACTTACTTGCTTGCAAACCCAGAAATACATTAAAATGTATTTTTTATAACATATCCTGATCTAGTTGTAGAATAGAGGAACAGTCTTGTTTGCCATGGAGCAAAAAAGTCCTAGAAAAGTAATTCCTACAAATATCGAGAGACAGCATATATACTTGAAATGTTCATTCAGAACCTACTATGTTCGATTGATAGTAATGATATGTTACATTCATATAATCCAGGTTTACCAAGAGTTTTCACCTCCCATTGCATTTAATCTCCATAGCAACAAAGTATAAAACCTTAAAAAATAAAGCTAGGTATGTTTGTTATTAAAATGATCATTTCCAAGAATGAGGAATTGGCTTTATAAATCACAATCAGAAGGATACTTTGATATTAGTTCTTATGACAAAGTATCTCATTTGCTGTATTCTACTTAAGTTTTTTCATGCAGCAACATAGAACATGCTTACAATGGATAAAGAAAGAATATAAAATTGTACCTTTTATGATTATAATTATGTCAATTACATATTTATATGGACAAGCATTAGAAATGGAGGTGGCAAAAATAAAAACATTATTTAAGGTGTTGGGATTGTGGAAGTTTTATTTATTTTAGTGTTATTCTTATGATTTTGTACAGTTAATAAAAGACACCCAGGGAATTCCCTGGCGATCCAGTGGTTAGGACTCCGAGCTTCCACTGCAGGGAGCCTGGGTTCCATCCCTGGTTGGGGAACTAAGATCCCACAAGCCGCGCGGTATGGCCAGAAAAAAAAAAAAAAAAAAAAAGACATCCAAAACCTATTCAAAGGGTGTTACTCTCTTAGTTTTTATTAAAACCTATATATACATTTATACAGAGAAAGAAGTCTAAGATGGGGGTATGTGTGTATGTTTATCAGTCATAATCTTAATGACTATTATCTCTAGGTGGTAGGATTTCAAATGATCTCAAAAATTTATTCTTTATGATATTTTTGTAATATCCAGTTTTTAAAAATCAGGATAATTTATTAATTTTATAATGACAAAAATGATAAAGCTATTTTCATTTTGGAAAAAATGCCCCGTGTACTGTTAAATCTAGGCTTTGATTTAAAACTATCTTTTAGTGGGGCTGAGGAAGAAAAAGCTTATGTCTAAAGGAAAAAGAAATTTACAACAAATCTTTCCATAAGTTTACCTCTGTATGAAAGTATCAATACATAAGAATTGAAGACTAAATTTCTTAACTAAATGTCGAGTGAGAGTCATTTGGCTCTCTCTTCAGAAGATCACACAGTATACTCAAAACTTTGATCATTTAACAGTATATCCCAATGTTTAAATAAATATTTGCCTGACTTGTGTACTTTATTGGAGGAATTGACGTTTACTAAGGAAAGAACTAGGTACTTTATGTATATGATATTTAAATCACAGCCATCTTTAATCTCACAACATTCCTGCAGAGCTGATGTATCCTTCATTTTGTACATTTGTGGAAATTGAGACGAGAGATTAAATAAATGACATAGTCGTTTAACTAGGAAGTGGAAGAGTCAGAATTTAAACCCAGTTCTTAGGGATTTGAAAGGCTTTGCTCTGTCCAGCATGGCCTCCCATGAAGAGTATACCCTTCCTGCTGTTTATCTTATTTGGTTTTGCTCTGTTTTTATACCATTTGCATTCGGTACTTGGTTATTTCAACAAAGGAAGATATTGAAAATTACACGTAAAAAAGTTGATTAGTCGTAATTCTCATGAGATTTGAAGGATTCTCCCTACCCCACTTTGGCAGTCTTCACATGGTTAAACTTGATGAAATACTAATAAAGAATTACAGAGTTATTTGTTTGACTTTGCCACTTGGGACACTTGGCAAATGAGACAATTCATCTCAGTGTGCAGCTAGTCTCATTTGTTAAAGAAAATTAATTAATGCAGTTTGTCTTCCTCCCATATCTCTGATTATAGTCCTTTTATTATACTTTCACTTTCCTGCTTTACTTTTCTTCCCTGGAAATATCTGTTTTTCCAAGGTTTCCTTGTTTCTTTCAACCTGATAAGTAAAAGCAATTTTCCTCAGTATGAGAGTGTATTTGTAATTTTAGTACACTTTAGACAAGACAAAGACATTTGTACAATATCCCATAGGAAGAAAATTCCATACTAAAGAATTTTGAAAGCATCAACCCCTCTTTTAAAGTGATTTAATCAGTTTTCTTTTATACTTGTCTTTATTACTCTTTGTTTTTTTTTTGGCAAGATGGGTTAGTATTGTGTGTATCTTACCACAGTTGTCTTCCAGCATTACAGCTCACTACTTAAATTTATTAATAACATGATTTTGCTCTTAAAACCTTTACATTTTAAAAATAATAATACTTATGATTTTAGAGCCATATTTTAGTGGTGTTTGAAGAACAGGGAGTTGTTTTCTATAATTTTAATAGTTACAGTCACAAATGTAATTTCTTTGCAGGAAATGGCTAGAGCAGCTTGTTACTCAGTCTCTTTGTATTTTTCTTTATGTTCACAGTGTGGACTTCTCATTTTAAAGATAAATGACTACATGCTCATTTTCTCTTTTGATATTCATCTGAAAAAGTAGGATTTCAGAAAAACTAGCTTTTAAATCACTTTTAACATTTTTACCACCCCACAGACCCAGCAAGGAATCAGTTTGAAAAAAATAAAGATTGTTATCAATCATTTCCCATACCAATGTTGTATAAAAAATTTTTAATCATGCTGGTGAGACATGGAGAATTGGCATGAGTATATTTAAAGCTAACCAAATGAGAAAAGATATGGGAAAGAATGGATGGAAATGAAGTTAATTAGGAGTTAAGCAGATACCTCATGTTAAGATAGCAGTTTGTATTTTAATATTAAAATTAAATAAAGGCAATATAAAAGTCACTGTTATAGATTATTTTGGTTTTCAGATTATTTTATAATATATGTAGTATATTGACTTCCATATAACTAAAAATGAAATGTAATGAAATGGCTTGATTCAGTCATGATATGATACTAGTTTAACAATGGAAGGATTTTATTTTTCCTAAGATTTGGTAGTCTTTTCTAATTTTCTCATCAGACTGGGTTTTAGAATTGTTGGATCATTTCATTCACTCACAACCTTTAAAAAAATGTTGACTCTATGTAGATTACAGAAATACTACTCCATTATTTGCTCCTGTGATAGCTGATATCTGGCAGTTGAAGGAATGGTAACCTTTAAAATGAAATACCCCTGTCATAATATCATGGCAGAAAACTGACAGGGTAGTAAAAATGTACTGGACTTTGAGGAGCATTCTAGGGGGAGCAGTTTACAGATATTTTTATTAGGGAGATTTACAGATGCTATGCTATTCGGTGTACTTAGTGTCAAGCTGAGGAGACAGATCAGACATAAATCATGTTTGAGGATTCTAAGATAACCCAGAAGAGTATTCAGATATCTGAGAATAGTTGTGAGGTTTGTCTGCTATTCTTTTCTCTTTACCTTTTGCTTACTTACTCTTCTTATTATATACTTTCATTGAATTATTTTGGTACAAATCTATATAATTTTGTCATTCGAGGTTCTTTTAGGCTTGGAGTTATGGAGGGTTTTCCTTTCTGGCCTCAGTCTATCATGAGTTTAATATCCATGGGGTAGATCTTTGGTAGAGGACTTGGGGAGCAGGGGAAGAGAATAATCGTAGAGTCAGACGTGAGGCGTGTGTATAGGGAACATTGCTGAGGTTGTCTACCCCTTAGGCTTCCAGGGAAGGACCAGAGGAGCTCCAGATATTAAAAATGACGAACTATGGGGTTTGCCTGTTTCTGTAAAAAAGTTTGATATTCTCAAGTGCTAGAATCATAAAACTTTTAATAAAACTTTGGGGGTGACGGGTAATGACTATAGCAGAGCTTTTGAAGAGCAAGGACAAAAGGATATTGCTTATCAGTCTTTACAAAGTTGAATTATATATTATGAAAAAACATAACCTTATACTAACTCATACTAACCTCATAACCTTCACAATTCCTGTTGTGAAGTAGTATATTTCATATCACTTTTTTATATTAGCCAAACATTTAAGAATTTTTTACACTTCTTCAGTACCCTGTTGAATTTCATATTGGATCATATACTTAATAGTAAGCTATAAACCCAATTTCTTCTTCCAGTGATTATGAATTAAGTTTATGCTGTACAGTTCTTTTATTGCTCAAAGATTCTTCTGGCATTGCTCTGGACCTCGTAGCAGAGAAAACTATTCTGGAAGGTTACTCTGTTCTAATATCAAGTAATGATTATGTCAAAACTATGACCTAAATAAACTTTTGGCTTACTTAAATTTAGTAGAACCTCAAATTCTCTGAAGAGTCATGAGTTCAAACAGATAAAATGGCAAGCTTTTTCTGAGAATCCTCAATTAGCTGATACTAATACTTGTCTTGGGGAGGAATGTCTAGGTTCAGATTTCAGCTCTGCTACTTAATAGTTGTGTTACATTGGGCAAGTTACTTAAGCTCTTTTTGTTTAGATCCTACATCTGTAAAATGTGAATAATGGTATTTCTTATCTCACAGAGTTGTTAGGCGTTCATAAAGCATTTAGAACAAGGCCTGGTACGTACTAAATGCTCAATAAATATCAATATAAGTATATATAATTAAGTATAAGTATATAATTAAGTATATTTTAAACACTTTAGAACAAAGTTTCCTTCATTAATTTTAATCTTTTTTTTTTTGAGAACCTACAATAATACAAGGTGCTATGTAAGTTCTCTGGAGATGGAAAGATGAATTAGACATAGATTTTACCTTCAAGTTGATAGGGTAGTATGGCAATAATTTTGAATTGTAAAAAAATATTGATACTATGTCTGTTGTGTCAATATTGTTCATTTATTCATTTCTTTATTAAATATTTATCAAGTGCATGCTATGCAATAGGGATTTTTTTTTTTTTTGAGGTACTTGGGATACAACAATAAACAGAACAAACCAGATTTCTGCTCTCAAAGAACTTACGTTTTTGTGGGAGGAAGCTAGATAAATACACTAGAAAAAATAATCCTAGATAGTGATAATGCTCTAAAGAAATAAATTATTTGATGAGGTAGTGATTTGGTCTCACTGTGGAGGTAACATTTAAACTGAGACCTGAATAACAAGATGGAGTTAGCTTCATAAAGATTTGGGGACAAAGTTTCCTAATAGGGGAAAACCACAAATACAAAGACCCTGAGACGGAAATGAACTTGGTGTACTTGAGGTACAGAAAGAGCAGCATGCTGGAGCACAGAGAGTGAAGAGTTATGATAGGAAATGATGTAAGGGAGTGTGGTAAGAGACGGGGTCGTGAGGTTTTGTAGTAGGACATGGCAAGACATTTGGGTTTTATTGAAGTGCAGTAGAAAGCCATTGAAGAGTTTTAAGCCTGGAAGTGCCATCATCTGATCAGTGATTTGGAAAAATCACTGTGGCTACTGTGTGGATTATAGGGAGTCAGAAAGGGAGAACAGGTAGGAGGTGATTCTTTTTTTTTTTTTTTTTTTTTTTAATTTTATTTATTTGTTTATTTTTGGCTGTGTTAGGTCTTAGTTTCTGTGCGAGGGCTTTCTCTAGTTGCGGCGAGTTGGGGCCACTCTTCATCGCGGTGCGCGGGCCTCTCACTGTCGCGGCCTCTCTTGTTGCGGAGCACAAGCTCCAGACGCACAGGCTCAGTAGTTGTGGCTCACGGGCCTAGTTGCTCCGTGGCATGTGGGATCTTCCCAGACCAGGGCTCGAACCCGTGTCCCCTGCATTGGCAGGCAGATTCTCAACCACTGCGCCACCAGGGAAGCCCAGGAGGTGATTCTTGTTGCATAGTTTGAGTGAGTGATGGTGGTGAGTGATGGTGGTGACTTGTTGCATAGTTTGAGTGAGTGATGGTGGTGAGCAGTAGAGAAGAAGAGACAAGGACAGATTCTAGGGACTTCCATGGTGGTCCAGTGGTTAAGATTCTGCGCTTCCACTGCAGGGGGCATGGGTTTGGTCCCTGGTCAGGGAACTAAGATCCCACATGACACGCAGTATGGCCAAAAAAAAAAATTACTAAGAAAGAGTGGATATATGTATATGTATAACGGATTCACTTTGCTATACACCTGAAATTAACACAACATTGTAAATCAATTATACCCCAATAAAAATTTTACAAAAAAACCTTAAAAAGTGCTGATTAGTAAAAAAAAAAAAAAAAAAATAGAGGACAGATTCTAAATATATTTTGGTGGTAGAGCTGATAGGGCTAGGTGATAGGATGGCAATGGGGAGGAGGGAAAGTTAAGAATCAAGGATGGGGGCTTCCCTGGTGGCGCAGCAGTTAAGAATCTGCCTGCCAATGCAGGGGACATGGGTTCGAGCCCTCGTCCGGGAAGATCCCACATGCCGTGGAGCAACTAAGCCCGTGCACCACAACTACTGAGCCTGCGCTCTAGAGCCTGCGAGCCACAACTGCTGAGCCCACGGGCCACAACTACTGAAGCCCCTGCGCCTAGAGCCCGTGCTCCACAACAAGAGAAGCCACTGCAATGAGAAACCCGTGCACTGCAACAAGAGTAGCCCCTGCTTGCCGCAACTAGAGAAAGCCCGCACGCAGCAACAAAGACCCAGCACAGCCAAAAATAAAAATAAATAAATTTATATAAAAAAAAAAAAAGAATCAAGGATGAATCCTAAGTTTTAGCCTTGAGTGATCAGTTGGATAGAGGTGCTATTTATTGCAATAGGAAGATTAGAAAATGAACAGATATGGCAAGGAAAAGATAAAATTATGTCTTGTCTTTATTCAAGTTGAGATGCTCTGAAACATCTAACTGGAAACATTTTGGAGGCCATTGGATCTGAGAGTGTGCACCTCAATGGAGAGGTTAAGGCTCAAGATATAATTTGGGAGTCATAGCATGTAGATGATAGGACTGAATGAAATCACCTGGGGAGAGAGTGTAGGTAGAAAATATGTTATGGAGAATTTTGTTCTAAAAGATATGTTGTCTGTGAAAAAAAGAAAAGTCGATTAAGTAGTTGAAAGGTAGTTTTGAATTTAGAATGTAGAAATAACGGAAGCAACTTTTAGATAAAGAAACTTGAGAAAGTTGATTTGATTTTAGCTAGGATTTTGGGTTTTGTTTACATCCTAGGTTTATTAATATAAATAAAATATTAAGAACTTAAGTGAAGAATGGTATCTTCAGTCATATTGTTAAGGTCTTTCACTATGATAGCGGAATTGGAGTCATTCAGTCCTGTCTGGATCAGAATCCCACTTTTTTTTACTACGTCTATCTGTGTGATCGTTAACATTTACTTGATCTAAGTCTTAGTTTCTCATGTGTAAAATGAGAGTGAGGATGCTTATGCATATTAGATATGCATTTCTATATATGTTCATATACATGTATATGATGATATATATTATATATATTTTGCCTAACTATACCAGGCATGTACTAGGCATTCCGAAGACAGCTTTATGATATTCTGTGCTGAATATAATTCTTTCTGTATATTACTACACAGAAGCTTATAATTCTTTCTGTATATTACTACCCTTCAGTATATATTATGTTGATCCTAGAATTCCTTAGCAATTTGGACGGTGGTCCTTGTTTTGGGCTGTAAACTTCTGATTTCTCAATTCATCTGTTTAAACTGGGGCTATTCTCTAGGTCGGATATGGATAGCCATTTTTTCACTCAACTAAATTGACTGAAGACAGCCAAGGCACAGCTATGTTTGGGATCCTTTAGCTCCCTCTTAGAGGCTTCCAGATGTACTATTCAAATGTATTTCTTAAACTTTAGACTGGAACAGACCTTAGACATCATCTCTTGTCCCCCCACCCCCACTGCCCTTTTTGAAAATTGAGATACAGAGGAGGTAACTGACTTAGCCAAGGTAGTAAAGCAGGAAGTAGAACTGGGGGTTCCTAACCCTTAGCCAAGTGTGTTTTCCCCACATTTGGGATTTAATACTTTATCTGAGTTATTCATAATTTGCTAGTTACATTCTTTTGGGAAATTAATGGTTTGAAATTACTATAGAGTTCTGACGTTCCACAACATTTTATTTGATGATTACCTCTAACTGTGATGATATCAGAAATGTAGGTTTGTCACCATAGGGCATTCTGGTGATCAACAAAATTCACCAGGTGGGTTTTATTTTGTGTTGTACAAAATAAATAGCAAGAATCTTTACATAAAGTTACTAGTCTGAATTAACATTCAGAAAAAAATCACAAAGGGAACATTAATCAAGCCAAAAAGATGAAAGTATTACTTTGGAAAAATGTAATATAAGAAATAATGTTTCTTAAAAAATAAATAATGTTTCACTGACTATTGAGATATTCTAAAAATATTTAATGATCTCATTTCATGTTGTTTACATCAGAGAGGCTTTTCCTGACCATCCTATATAAAATAGTACCCTCCCATAACTCTCTGTACCCTACTCTGCTTAGTTTTTTCATATCACTTACCACCATCTGACATGACACTTACATGTATATATATTTACCTGTATAATAAAATTAGTGATTAACTTGTTTACTTATTTTTTTCTCACTAGAATGTAAACTTCATGAGATCGGGGACTTTAATGCATGGTTGGTGCTCAGCAATGCTTGCTTGGCTGTGGGAAGCAGTTCGGCAGTTTTTCAAAAAGTTAAATGTAGAATTACCGTATGATCTTGCAATTTAATTCCTAGGTATATACCCAAAAGAATTTAAAACAAGCACTCAAATAAATACAGGTACACACATATTCATAGCAGCACTATTCATATTAGCCAATAGGTGGAAGTGTCTGTCAATAAGTGAATGGATAAACACATTGTGGTATATATGTACAATAAAATATTATTCAACCATAAAAAGAAATGAATATGTGATACATACTACAACATGGATGAACCTTAAAAGCATATGCTAAGTGAAAAAAGCTAGACACAAAATGTCACATATTGCATGATTCCACTTACGTGAAACGTCCGGAACAGATAAATCCATAGAGACAGAATACAGATTGATGGTTTCCAGGGGCTGAAGGAGAGGGGGAAATGGGGAGAAACTGCTTAATGGGGATGGAGTTTTACTTTGGAGTGATGGAAGTGTTTTGGAGCAGTGGTGGGGTTGCACAGCATTGTGAATGTACTAAATGCCACTGAATTATTCACTTTAAATGGTTAATTTTATGTTATGTGAATTTCACCTCAATAGATTAATTTTAAAAATGCTTGCTTACTTGCTGAATAATGAAGGTGGTCAGTTTGTTTTGAGTGCCTGCTCTGTAGGGTATTGTGACTAAGACTGCCAATCACTAGCCCTGCGATCTGAGCAAAATGGGAGAGTGGGAACAAGCAACGATTAGGCTAAAAATCTACAGAAGTTTTTGGTTCATATGGGAGAAGGAAAATCCTTGATTGACATGGAGCACACCTAGAAATAGTTCCTAAAACCTGATGTAATATAAGGGACAGAGCAGAATACAATTGCTGGTGCATATAGAGTCTCTGTGACTGTGACGTTCACTTGTCAAGTTCAGAAATGCTAATTCTTTGGCTATTTCCTTCCCATGAGACTGACTGCCTGTGTGACAGAGCTCATTTTACCTACTCTTCCTTACTTTACCCTTGTTGTGGACCCTATGTTACAGCTGAAATCTTTCCAGCTTGGAGGTGCAACCCAAACCCATTCTTTAATTGGCTGGAAGTATCACTGTTGAGTGACATGATCTTTCGTCCTAAGGGAATGAAGGAGAACAGCACCAAGAAATTAATCCAAATTCTGTCTCAACATTTGACTTCAGTCATTTTACCCCAGCAGTTAGAAAATCTTGCCCTTCTTCAAAATAGAACAAATTTCCTATTCACATCTTTTCACCTGGTTTCATTCTGTAGCTTTGTTGGGCTCCACAATGATTGTCTGTCACATGCACATGTCTGCATTTTGCTAATCAGAATCTAGATTAATTTGGATTATTGTAAATTATAACCAAGTGTCCAGACTTGGTGTTTTCCATACTAAGGTATAGCCTTTTATGTATGTTCTATAATCATAAAGTGCTTTTTTTTCTTAATTTACTCACGTTCTCTTTTTTGTTTCGTATTTCCATGTTTAATTATTAGCAATAGTTTCTCTATTATAGGCATCTCTCAAAATGGGGGACTATCCAAGCAATAAGCCCAGGGTTATTCTTAAATGTAGATTATAACTGCGTTTCTATGGAAATTAATAATGAACAACCAAAATTTCTGTGCATGTCACCTGTCATATAAATGACAGAAATAAAAGTTAGAAACATTTCATTCTTGCAAAAGTACGTGTCTTGATATAGCTAGATTTTTATGTTGAGTAAATTTTACAGATGTAATGCAATATATAACAAAGAATAAAATAAGAGTAGCATAGTGGTTAAGGGTATAGGATTTTAGAATCAGACCTGAACGTGCATCCCTTCTCTGCTATCTGCTGACTGTGTGACCTTGGAGAAACCATTTAACCTTAATAATACTCATTTTATCCATTTATAGAATGAGGATGATCAACCTATCTCTTTGGTATGTAAATCCCTTTAAAAAAGTAGGATCTGACATGTGGTCAGGGGTGATTATTCTTTTAAATTAGTGATTTTGAAAATACAATAAGAAAATTTGCAAGGTAACTTCTCTTTTTTGCAGCTGTGAACACTTGACTGCACTTTCTTGTTCTTGGTTTGCTTTCTTACTGTTGTCTGATTCGATAGGAAGCAGTCTTAAAAGCATAAAAAAGCATTAAAGGATGCTAATCTGTAAATGAAATGCCCTTTCCTCATCTAGAACCTCAGCTTTTGACTTGGCTCTTACGTATGTATGCACATGCAACACTGAAGAACTGTAGAAAGGACCTAAATAAAACATTGGTTTACCAATCATCAGATTGTTAGTATGCTAGAGAAATGTGCCAGACTGCTTTTGACAGAACCAGAATGAAAGGCTGTTTAAACAGCATGCCAAATACTAATTAATTTTCTGAACATATCAAGATTCCTACTGAGTGTATATTTCTGTCTTTCTGTAGAGTCTGTGACCTGATATTATTGCCAGAAAGTTGATGGTGAGGTCACAAGTGTAAAACTTTAGTTTTATGGCAAGATTGCTGGCATAAAACTTTAGGATCTATGTATAGCTTAGTTACAAGAGAAACAAGTATCTGAAAAACAAGAGAAAGAAAATTGTTGGATATGTTTGCAAAAATTTCCCCAACTCATTAAACAAATGCTTTTAGAATGAATGCTTATAGCAGCACTCTTGTTTCTCATATATAGCTTTTGTGAGATTGCTGTGGTAATCATTGTGACTGACAGTTCACATCTGGAGACTTGTGAAATCTGCATATTGATAACCCCCATTTGGCTTTGCCTCATCTTCTGTAATGTGAGCTTGCTGTTTGCCTTTTTCTCTCCCTCAGGAAGGAGATGCTCAGTCTGATAGGTAAAAACGATATCTTTTTATAGTTTTATTTTTCATTTCTTATATATTATTTAATAAATATTTTAAAAATGTGAATGAGTTCATTTTAATGGAAGCTTGGAGGGGAAGGGAAGAAAGAGTGGATAAGAAAAGGGATTGAAATGGGTGTGGAGGAAAAAAGAAAGGGAATGAAAGAGATAAATTGAGAATGGATGGCAGAATGGCAAAGATGAAGAGACTGGGGTGTTGGATGTAGGGGTGGGGAGAATGGGGAGAGAGAACAAAGATGATTATTTTGAGGTTGGTGTCAGTGAGAATTTACACACTTCTCATTTTAAGCTTTGAGGTTCTGATTATCATCTGTTACCTATTGTCCTTTGAAAATGTTTATTAATTAATTATGATTCGTCAGCTCTAATACTTAAGTCATTAGAGGTTTTATTCCAAATGGGTAAATCAGAGCAGCCCACTAGAATAGAAATTGTCTTAGGTGCAACAGCAGTGACTAGTGTAAGATCATATTAAGGTCAGATCTGTCATTGTCTTGTGATTAGATAAGTCTTTATGGTCCCAAAGAAAAGAAATACTTATTATCTTTTGAATGAGAATTTATTTTGAGGATATATGTGCATAACACTGAAAGTTACTGTAATGGGGTTGTACTCACACCTGATGCAAACAGTGGAAATGCAAGGGTTGTTATGGAGAAACCAGCCTGCTAGTAGTTAACAACCTAAGCCAAAGTGGCTCTCCTCATTCCATCTACTGTTTGTGTATTTTCAGCACAGACAGTTTAATTGGGTCAGCTTGCCACTCTGCATTGAGTACCCCTTTTGGCTGTAGTTCTGTGAGGATACCTGAGAGGTGTTTCTTCTCCCTTGTACTTAGTCTATATTCATTGCCTTAACTTGTGCATTTGAAACTTGGTTCAGTCAGCTGTGGTTTGATTTCTTTCTTTAAGCACCTACAGTGAGCCAGCTGTGTTCTAGAGGCTGGGAAATCAGAACTGAGCAAGATAGGCCTTCCCATCCCATCTCACCTTCATATTATTTTGACATCATTTTATCTAAGAATATTTCAGAGTGTGTGTAAAATATAAGGACTCTTTTAAACAATATGGCCAGAATATTATTATCATAACTAGAAAAAAATTAACAGTGGTTCCTTAATATCATCAAATATCTAGTCAGTGTTGAACTTCCAGTTGTCTGAAAATGCTTTATCAGTTTTCTCTTGTCACAATTATGCAGTATACCAAACAACCACAAAACCTCAGAGGTTGCAAGAGCAAACATAGAGTCTGTGGAACAGCTGGGTGTTTCTGTTGTGCTAAGCTGGGCGTGGAGGGACTCACTCATGTACCTGTGGTTAGCTGTGGGTGATGTAGGTGATTTTGTTGATCTTGGTTGGGCTTTTTCACATATTTAGGGCCTGGACTGGACCATCTTGATTCTGCTCCACATGTTTTTTCCTCCAGTAAGCAATCTTGGGCATGTTTTCATGGTGAAAGCAGAGAAGTAAGAGCAAAGCCCAATTGTGCAAGAGAGCAGGTGAGAATGAATGAGTGCTTTTCAAGCTTCTGCTTGCCTCACCTTTGCTACCATTCCATTGGTCAAAGCAAGTCAGAGTGGGAGGGGACTACAAAGATTCAGGACAAAGTGGAGTGAATTCAGGAAAGCCATTCATCGAGTTCATTGATGCAATCAATCTAACGCAAATGCTGTAAATGATTTTCTCTTGCATTTTGTTTGAATTAGAATCCAAATAAAGTTCACACATTATGATTAGTTACTGTTTCTAGATTCTTCCTCCTTTACTTTTTTACCTTGTATTTTATTTTTTAAAAGAAATTTGGGAATTTCTAATAAATATTGAGAAGGCCAATGTGACTGGAATGTAGTAATGGGGGATTGAATGATAGGCAAGGTTTGGAGGGTATAGGCTAATTCATTCAGTGCCTTGGGCAGCCATGTTGGGTTTGGAGCTGGGGAATGACATGATCGATTTATGTTTTATTTTGTTTTTGGTAAGTCCAAGGTACATTTACATGCAGTAAAATACACAGATGAGCTTTGACAAATGTGTACACTCATGTAACCACTACCCCAATCAAGGTATCAAACATTTCCATTACTGCAACAAGTGCCCTCTTGCAGCTTTGCTGTCAATCTCTTTTCCATTCTAGCGACCACTGATCTGATTTCTATTATCATAGATTAGTTGTACCTGTTCCAGAACTTCGTATCAATGGAATCATACTAATATCATACTTTTGTATCTGTCTCCTTTCACTCAGCATAATGTCTGTACTGTGCAATCATCTATGTTGTTTCAAGCATTAGCAAATTCATTTATTTTTATTGCTATGTGATATGTAATGGTTTGATTATACCACAGTTTATTTATTTACCAGTTGATGGACATTTGGGTTGTTTCCAGCTTTCTGATTATTATGAATAAAGTTGCTATGAACATTTGTATACAAACAAGTCTTTTTGTGAACATGTTTTCAGTTTTCTTGAACAAATACTTAAAAGTGGAATTGCTGAATCATATGGTTTAGTATATTTCAATTTTATAAGAAACTGTCAAACTGCTTTTCAACATTGTACCACCTCATTACAATCAAGGAAATGCAAATTAAGACCACAGTGAGATACTGTGTTCACCTACTAGATTGATAGAAGTGCCATTTAACACAATTTTGCAGGGGATGATTATCAAGAGGAACTGTTATACCTTGCTAGTGCGAATATTAACTGGTATAACTGATTTTTAAAACCGTTTGGCAATATTTTGAAAGTTTAAACTTTATACTCTACAACTCCTAGGTAGAGAAACGCTTATACAAGTGTACTAGGAGCTGTGCATTAGAATTTTGTGAGTAACACTGTTTACAATAGCAAAGAGACAGGAAACTGCCCAAGTGTCCATTGACAGGATAAAGGATAAATTGTGCATAGTCACACATTACAGTATTATACATTAGGGAAAGTGAATGAACTACAATTATATGCATCATTGGTAAAGTTAATAAACAAGCAAAACTAAATAATATTTTGTTCAGGCATGATGTGATAAAACTGTGTCAAAAAAGGCAAGGAAATGATAAATACAGCAGTAAGGTATTTCCTCAGGCAGGAGGGAGGTAGAGGGAGGTTGATGGAATGGTGAAGGTAGGTGCAAATTATTGGCAATGTTCTGGTCTTGGATTGCTTTATAACTAAAATATAATTGTCAGTATAGCTCTTGGTATATCAAACATTTAAATGATCATACAGATTAAACAAGTACTCTGGCTTTTGTGTAGAAGAATAGATTATAATGAGACAAAGGAAGAACTGATTTCATTCAAATCAGAATTTGTTGCAACTATTGCAGGAAAAAACTAGTTCATGCCTTTTACTTGGAAGGGGATACTGTATTTGACAGGAGTGGACAGGCTTGGCAACCCATCCTGAACACTATGGTTCTTAGGTTAGTGATTCCCCATTCATACTTCAGTGTGTAGGTCCAAATTTCCATTAAATCGGAATTTAGAAATGTGGAAACAATTTATTTAAAGTACATTTATAGCATTAATTCATAATTTATTAATTCATTTAGTGTCTGAGTGGCATCTCCTTAATTACAGCATTTATGTTATCACTTGGAATATAAATAAGAATAAACCTTTATTGATGGATTGATTAACTTAGCCTGATTCTCTACATGTATAAGAGCCAACCTCCCAAAATAGTATTTTACTTTGCAATTTAAGCCCCTGTCTCCTGCTCTCTCCTCCCTTTCTTACTTTATCTCTGCTGCATAGCTGTTGTCAAAGGATTTCCCTTTATCATCATTTGGGGAATGTATTTGCTTCTTACCTTTTTGGATCTTCTTTTCCCTGGGTCCCATCATCTTTTTTGGTTTATTATCTCATTTTGGTAGAGCATGCTCTTCAGTACCTTCCTAAGAAAGGGAGCACAAGAGATATATTTTACTCTCACAATTAATTTAGTTCTAGTTTAGAAATTATTTTCCCTCAGAATTCTTAAGGCATTGATTCTTTGCTATCTAGTTTTCATTGTTGCAACTGCAAAGTCCAGTACTATTCTGATTCCTGATTCTTTGTTTGAAAGCTGGTTTTTTTTCCTCTCTCTCCTTAGAAGCTTGTAAGATCTTTTCTTTATCCCCAGCATTCTGCGGTTTTACAACAAAATGCCTTAATGTGGATCTGTTTTGATTCTCTGTGTTCAGGTAAATTTTTACAGAACTTACAGACATGTAGTTTGACAGTTTACCTCTTTCTAGTTCTTTCTGTTCTCTCTTCCTAGAATTTCTGTTACTGGGATTTTGAACCTCATGGGCCTGCCATTTAATTTTCTTACTTTTTTTTTCCTCCTAATTTCATTATTTTTTCATTTTGCTGTACTTTCTGGGACATCTCCTCTACCTTACCTTTCAAATCTTATATTGAGTATTTCATTTCCGTTATCATATTTTTAATTTCAAAAATTCCTTTTTAAAAAATTGAGATGTAATTCACATACCATAAAATCCACCATTTAAAAAATGTATAATGCAGTTGTTTTTAGTTTACTCACTAGGTTGTGCAACCATTGTCACTTTCTAATTTCAGAACATTTTCATTATTCCAAAAGAAACCCCTACCCATGAGTCAGTCTCTATTCCCCTTACTCCCCAACCCCTGGCAACCACTAATCTGCTTTCTGCTTCTATGGATTTGCCTATTGTGGACATTATCATGTAAGTGGAATCATATAACATGTGAATTTTTATTTCCCGTATTTTTCACTTAACATAATCTTTTCACGGTCAATTCATGTTGTAGTGGGTATATATGTCCATTTTCCTCCTGAATGTTCTTTTTTTAGTACATCCTATTCTTGTTTCATTCAAGCAATATTTTCTCTTATTATCTTTAAGGGTATTAATGGTAACTTTTTGGAAATTTTATCTATGTGCATATTCTTTAATTTCTCCAAGTTACTTTCTGTTTGTTTTGGTGTCTGCTTTTTATATGAGATGATTTTCTCAAAAATGTCTACCATCCTTATTTTTCTGCTTAGATTTAAGACTGAGGTACAGTAAAACTTAATGGAAGCTCTCTAAGCAAGGGTGAGACTGACTGTGCTTTTCATCACGTCGTGATCTGACTAGATAGAATTCCTTTGGGTCTTTTCCCCCCTTCTTGCATGTAGTCAGATTCTCCAGCACCAGCTCTTCCATTTTTCTGTCTGAGGATTTGTGTTTGGCTGCCTGTCAGTGTTCTGAGAGCCAAACATATAAGCCTATAATTCAGCCACATATTTTTAGTATGGAACCCTCCAACCATGCCTGTTATCTCTCAGCCCAGAGATCTCTGTTTTCCTTTATCCAGGCTTCTGCCAGAAGAGAGAGGAGCAGTCATCCGGAAATGTAACTGCTTCTTAAATAGACTTTCAACCTATCTTTTGCTTTCTAGCTTGTCTTCATCTCAGCTTCCAGAGGTACATGGTTCTGCTACTTCCTGAGCTTGATAGAGATTCTGCAGTATAAATTGGCTTTTCTCAGTGGCTTAAGTTTCGGTTCTGTCAAGTCAGTTACCACTTGTCCATCTGCTTTCTAGCTTTTAAAACTTTGCTGTTTTTGCCTCATCTTCTGATCTTTTATTTCCATTGTGAGTTTTTGCCATTTATAAAATCCTTTTAATGTCATTTTAGTGGAATTTTAGAAGAGAGGAGACCTAAATGCTTATGTTTAATCCACCATGTTTAACTAGTAGTAATTATTTTAGCAGAGTATTAGGAGTATTAACTAGCTAGGGCTGCCATAACAAAGTATCATAGACTGAATGGCTTAAACAACAGAAATTAATTTTCTCGCTGTTCTGGAGGGTAGAAATCCAAGATCAAGGTGTCAGTAGGATTGATTTCTTCTGAGACTTCTCTCCTTGGCTTGTAAATGGCGGTCTTCTCCTTCTGTCTTCACATGGCCTTTACTCTGTGGGTGTCTGGTATCTGTGTTCTGATCTCCTCTTATAAGAACACTAGTCATGGACTTCCCTGGTGGCAGTGGTTAAGAATCCACCTGCCAATGCAGGGGACGTGGGTTCGAGCCCTGGTCCGGGAAGATCCCACATGCTGTGGAGCAACTAAGCCCGTGCGCCACAACTACTGAGCCTGCGCTGTAGAGCCCGTGAGCCACAACTACTGAAGCCTGTGCGCCTAGAGCCCATGCTCTGCAACAAGAGAAGCCACTGCAGTGAGAACCCTGCGCACCGGTCACTGCAGCTAGGGAAAGCCCGCATGCAGCAACGCAGACCCAACGCAGCCAACAAATAAATAAATAAATAAACAAACAAACAAACGAACACTAGTCATATTGGATTAGGGCCCACCCATATGACCTCATTTTACCTTAATTACCTCTTTAAAGATTCTGTCTCCAAATACAGTCACATTCTGAGGTGCTGGGAGTTAGGACTTCAATATATGAATTCAGTCCATAGTAAGAATATTTTTGACATTTATTAAGTGAATTGATTTTAGTACTTTCAGCCTGTATTCCTTTTCATTAAAAAAAAAAAAAATTATTTATTTATTTGTTTGGATGTGCTGGGTCTTAGTTGCAGCATGCGGGTCTTTAGCTGCGGCATGCGAACTCTTAATTGTGGCATGTGGGGTCTAGTTCCCTGACCAGGGATCGAACCTGGACCCCCTACATTGGGAGCACAGAGTCTTAGCCACTGGACCACCAGGGAAGTCCCACCTTTTCATTTTTACTTCATTATAATGTAAAGAAATGTTTTATGTTTATAGGAATAATTATGGGTCACTTTCTCTTTTTATTTTTTGATTATGCTTTCCCCAAGCACAATGAGATTAGTAATGTTTTAGCTAAGGCTCTTTTGCCATTCTTTTGCAAGGATTAGACACTCACCCAAGCTAGCTTAAATAGCGTGTTTCTGTTGAGAAGTCTAAAGCCATTCTGATTCTAAATCCTTTTCTTCTTGACTCTTTAATATCTTCCTTTCTCTCAAAAGATATTGAGTGTTCTGAAATTTCTGATGTGATGCCTTGATGTGAGTGTATTTTCATCCATTGCATTGGGTATTTGGTGGGCTTTGTCAATCTCCAAATTAATATCCTTTGGAATTTTCTTGAATCATTTCTTTGATGATTTCCTCCCCCTGTTTTCTTTACTCTCCTTTGCTGGAATGTTTGTTATGCAGATATTGGCACTTCTGGACTGGTAATTTTTTCCCTTATCTTTTCTCTCTTGCTTTCAAATTTTTTTCCTTTTCATTATATTTGTGGAGAGACTTTCCTAGGTTTTATCGTATTACTGTCCTCCTAGTGAGTCCTTAATTTTTATTATATATTTAATTTCTAAGAGTTCTTTTTGATCCTCTGTAGTGTGTGTGTGTTTTTTAAGTAACCTGTTCTTATTTCGTGGTTGCAGTTTCTCTTTTTATATATTTGGGGTTACACACACACACATTTTCTTTTTGTTAAAATGTGGTAGTCTACAAACACAAAGTGTACAAAACAAGGTGTATAATTTATCACCAAGCAAACACCTGTGAAACAACCACCCAAGATAAGTAATAGAATGCAGTTTTTCTATCCTCTCCTTTTGACCTCCTATCCCCTGTAAGAATTATTTCTTCACTACTTGAGGCTCATAACCCCCACTGATAAAAGAATAAACTATACAAGTCAGTCTTTACCATTATTCTATATAAAGAGAATAGTAGCCATTTAACCTAAGAAATGTCATTGCACTAAAAAAAAAAAAAAAAAAAGAAAAAGAGTGATAGGGACATCAGGAAGGAAATAATCCAGGGTGGAGAATTGGAACATGAATGGTAGATATGATATTGATATAAATTAATAAAGGAATGATAGATATAAATGTTTCTTAGTTGGTTAGAGTATGGTATTGTATTTGGGGCTTTGATTATGTATATAGGAAAAGCAGAATCTTTGAAGAAAGGTTTTAGATATTAACTTGTGTCATTCATTTATCAAACATATCAATTATTAAGCATTGAAGACTCAAAGATGCTTTGAGCACAGTCACTGCCCTCCAGAGGCTCAAAGAGGCTCTCTGACTTCAAATGGACCTTTCTTTAAAAGGTAGATCCTAATAGAGATCAGAACACGAAGCATTAAGTTTTTACCCTAGCAAAAGAGTTGTATCTGAGACTAGCCTGGCAAGAGATTGGAATATTATGTTAATGTTCCCAATGTTCTTTCTCAGAACACAGAAATCACACTTCACTGATTCTAAGGTTCAGTGGATTAGAGGAAAATCTTAAACCCAGGAAGATTAATTCAAATCCTGTATTAACCTATTTGATCATTTCACAGTATTACTAGGTAATTTGTAATTAGTGACAAGCATTTAGAGTTCATGAATAATCCTGTTTGGGTGATTGCTTCCCTGTTCTGACCTTCCATGCTCCCTGTTGTTTCCAGGAGATAAATGAGCACGTTAGTTATCTGTTGTTCAGGAATTCTGCTTTTTCTTCACTAAATGATACAATATCTTCCCAATTTATGTTAAGCATGTATTTTCTCCCCCAGGTCTTTTCTTTTGTCAGCGACTCCTTTCTAGGTAAGTATATCTTTATTTCCCATGATTTTTAGCTGTAGCATTTCAACCTAGATTAGGTTTCTGTTATGTTAGGATTTTGTTTTTCTGCATCACTAATCAAACAGTTTCTAATGACATCTTTCTTTTCATGTGAGTTGAAGATTGAATACTAGGAATTTCAGCACTACAAAGACCTATCCCATAAAGGTACTGCAAAGAAAGATAACACTTTTAGGAGAAAGAGCTATTCATACATACCATTAAAAAGGTAAATACAGGGGGCTTCCCTGGTGGCGCAGTGGTTGAGAATCTGCCTGCCAATGCAGGGGACATGGGTTTGAGCCCTGGTCTGGGAAGATCCCACATGCCGCGGAGCAGCTGGGCCCGTGAGCCACAATTACTGAGCCTGTGCATCTGGAGCCTGTGCTCCACAACAAGAGAGGCCGCGATAGTGAGAGGCCCGCACACCGCGATGAAGAATGGTCCCCGCTTGCCACAACTAGAGAAAGCCCTCGCACAGAAACGAAGACCCAACACAGCCATAAATAAATTAAAAAAAAAAAAAAAAGGTAAATACAGACTGATAGACTAGTAATTATTCACAGAAGTACAACTTTCCAAGCTTTGAAAAATGAAAGGATTGTTTCTCATTGTTGAAAATGGAAAACTGCTTCTCTCATTCTACTGAAATTTAGTGATTCATGTTGGGATAGTATAATTTCTGTACTGAGCTTTTAAAATAGGTTTCATTTTTGAAGCACATTTTGGTTTCTCTGTTGATCTTCTAAATCTGTAGGCCTTAGGCTGAAATGTGGGGAAAATCTGCTCATATCATCTCCAGCTTTTGCGTCTAACCTTCTCTAGGTACCCACTTCTCTTACACTGTTCTCTACTTGCTAAAACCTTTTTCATTGCTAGTGTGTAAGTTTTTCCCACACCGACAACCAGTTCTCTGATTATCCAGACACCAACTGAGGGTCCAACAATTCATTTCATTTCTGAACTAACTGCCTGGAGTTAGTGTAGACCCCACAAGGTTAAGGGCTCAGTTTCACAAAAGTCACCTCAGACACCACTTGCAAGTCCTGGTTTGCCACCTGTACTTCTGACTGACTGACTATAAATCAGGGATTCCATGACCCTTCCTCAGGTTTGATAATTTGCTATAACAGCTCACACAACTCAGGGAAACAGTTTATGGAAGAAATGCATTGGGCAAGATATGGTGGGAGGGGCACAGTGCTTCCTAGGGGCACTCTCTGGGTGTGCCACCCTTACAGTACCTCAGTGTATTCACCAACCCAGAAGCTCTCAGAACCTTACCATTTAGCGTTTTTATGGAGGTTTCATTAGGTAGGCATGTTTGATTAAATCATCTGCCCCTGGTGATTAACTCAACCTCCAGTGCTTTTCCCCTCCCTAGAGGTCAGAGGGTGGGGCTGAAAGTTCTAACCCTCTAATCACACCTTGGTCTTTCTGAAGACCAGGGCCCATCGAACAGTCATCTCATTAGCATACAAAAGACACTCTTTGGGAGGCATTGGAGGTTCATTGGTAGAATTTTCGCCTCCCAAAGACACTCTCACCACTGCAGAGATACCAAGGGTTTTAGGAACTTTGTGCCAGGGACCAAAGACAAAGACCAAATGTATATTTCTTATTGTATCACAGCCACGTTACTGAATTTTGCCTTTTTAGATGCTGCTTTACTTTCCAGCCTCTTACAAGTTCCTTCTTGCAAACATAACTTTTCTTTGTCCTATTTCTTTAGGGCCAAATATAAACTTTGTTACATTATTTTGTTGACAAATCCATGTTGATGTGTTCAGTTGATGCAGTTATATCGGGGAATTCCACTTTCAGGTAAAAAGAGAGTTTCATTTTAAAGCAAGGCCTTTTGGAGATAATACCTAAAGCTACAAGAGTGACTACTGGGGTGGAGATTTGGGACACTGTTTTCGACCTTGTGGCAAATACATTTTTATCTGGAGACCGTGCATTATGGCTCTTTTCAAATTATACTGCATAGCTTCTTATACTTTACTTTATTGGCCCTCTTTACATCTTAACTAAGCCTCTGGTTGGCTTAAGCAAAATGTTGTTTCATTGTAGTGAAACACTGGTTTCATTGTAGTGAAACACTGGTGTTTTGTGGAACCTAATGGCAAGATGTGCCGTCTAGGCCACTTGAAGGAATAAAATAGGAAGCAGTTAGAACTCAGGCATCCATTTTCCCAGACTCTCTGTCTAGGGCCACATGGTCTCTGTATTAATTTCCTGTGGCTGCTGTAACAAATTACCACACACTTAGTGGCTTAAACAATAAATTTATTCTCTTAAAGTGTGGGGGCTCAAAGGGAACCCTCTTGCACTGTTGGTGGGAATGTAAACTGATACAACCACTATGGAGAAAAGTATGGAGGTTCCTTAAAAAACTAAAAATAGAACTACCATATGACCCAGCGATCCCACTACTGGGCAGATACCCAGAGAAAACCATAATTCAGAAAGACACATGCACCCCAATGTTCATTGCAGCACTATTTACAATAGCCAGGTCATGGAAGCAACCTAAATGCCCATCGACAGGCGAATGGATAAAGAAGATGTGGTACATATATACAATGGAATATTACTCAGCCATAAAAAGGAACGAAATTGGGTCATTTGTAGAGACGTGGATGGACCTAGAGACTGTCATACAGAGTGAAGTAAGTCAAAGAGGAAAACAAATATCGTATATTAACGCATATTTGTGGAATCTAGAAAAATGGTACAGATGAACCAGTTTGTAAGGCAGAAATAGAGACACAGATGTAGAGAACAAACATATGGACACCAAGGGGGGAAAGAGGGGGTGGGATGAATTGGGAGATTGGGATTAACATATATACACTAATATGTATAAAATAGATAACTAATAAGAACATGCTGTATAGCACAGGGAATGCTATTTCACTTCGCTGTGCAGTAGAAACTAACACAACATTGTAAAACAACTATACCCCAATTAAAAAAAAAAGTGTGGAGGCTCAGAAGTCCAAAAACACTTTCACTGGGCTCAAATCAAGGTGTTGTCAGGGCCGTGTTCCCTCTGGAGGCTTAGGAGAGAATCTGTTTCCTTGCCTTTTCCATCTTCTAGAGCCATATTTCTTGTATTCCTTGCTCACATCCCTTTCCTCCATCTTCAAAGCAGCATGACATCTTTCTTCAGTTGTCATATGGCCTTCTTCTTCTGTAGAAAAATCTCCCTCTGCATCTCTCTTATAAGGGCACTTGTAATTATATTTAGGGCCTACCTGGATAAACCAGGGTACTCTCTCCAGCTCAAGATCCTTAACTTGATCACATCTGCACAGTACTTTTTGCCATATAACATAATTTTCACAAGTTCCATGGATTAGACCCTGGATATCTTTGGGAGCTGTTATTTAGTTTACCAGTCTCTAATCACTCCTGCTCTATCTGCAGCTGCTCATGCTGCTCTATTTTTTCTGAAGACCACCATCTCTGTTTTGGCCTGCCAGGTACCAAGCATATCTAACCCACAATCGCAGCCTTAGGTCCTGAGTTCACAGGAGAATCGTCCAGACGATTAGGATAGGCCAGGAATAGGATAGACTAATAGGATAGTAGGCCAGACTAATAGGATAGTAGGTAATAGAATTGAGTATTGATTCCAGATTCCTACAAGGTAGTTTGAAGCCCTAACTTGGTCAGATGTCCAACACTGGTCCAGCTTCCTATGGCCAGGGCGTGCAGAACAAACACAGCTTCAGACTCTCAATCCTATTGATAAGGTGCAGTTCTCAGAGAAAGAAGGATAAGTAGGGTACCTAAATTGAGGTTGTTAATTAAGTTATAACTAAAGACAGAATAACTGCATGTTTTTGAAAATCATAATTGGAGTGCTTTGACTGTACCAAGAAGGATGAATTCTAACAAGAAATAATAGATTTCTTAGTGAGTTTTATCCCTTTGCTCTCAAAGCCAAATGACAGTCCTGCAATTGTGACCCTCAACATAGCATAAGAGGTAAACTCTTATATGTATAAAAGAAGTAGAGGAAGAAAGAAATGATAATCCAAAGTTGGAGGAGAGATAGGACCCATAGACAGAGATTTAGATAGTTGTGTGTGTTTACTATTTGTATTTCCCCTGAGATTGCTGATTTCAAATAGCTTTTCCCATGACTCAAATAGGTAGATACTGTGGGTCTTGGGATTGCACCCCGGGCCTCTCCTTGTTGCATTGTGAACCTGAAGATACCCCCCCCTTAACTGCTCCCACCATTTGTAGAGCAGCTGCAGATTTGCCATGGGGATTCAGCTTCTTCTCTGAGAGGACTGTGTCTGTTGCCCCCCACCCTGCCCCACCCCCCAGTCATGCTCACATCTTTGAGGATATTTTCCTTTTGGACACACCATCATATTTTCGTAACATTCTTACTTTGTACCTTATTTCTCTAAAATAAACAGGTCTTTTCTGAGCTCTTTCAGATTTCTTTCATTTTAGGATATAACAAAAATTCTAAGCTTGTGAATGCTTAAGGCGCATCTTTATTTTATATCCGCTTGTCATGTATAGTTCCTAACACGACAGTTCCATACTGAAAACCAATTGAGGATCCATTAATTGCTGGCACTTGAGGTATAAGAAAATGACCATATTCAACAGTATATTTTTAGTCTAGAAACAGATTGCTACCACAGCTGCCTTACTGAATAGGCTCACATGATGTGTCTGGTTGGAACTAGATGCCAACAGATCAATAAGTATAGAGTTATTATAATACTTGAAAATCAGTATTAGAATTTAACAAATAAAGCTTTGGTTTTATAATTTTTATTGAATTTTTGACAATGTCAGATATTAGTGTGGATTTTTCTTTAAAAGATGGAATAGGATTTATACTAGTAAAATATGTAACTCTCATTTTTGGTAGGGGGTGTTAATTTTTCACAAACAGAATAAAATGCCCATTTTCAAAATTGTCTTCCTAATGTGTTCTAAGTTAAAGTAATAGTTGCCTCTTCACGTCCTCCTAATATATTACTTAGCAAGGTTACAGCAGATGTTGGCATAGGTGGATATTGGATGTGAGAATGCTGATTATGGGAAGTGGGGAAAAATAAGAATAAAGGGGTTATGCTAGGAAACTAATGAAGGGTGAGGGGTGGGTCCTGCCAAAGCCTGGGCACCCGTAAAGTACAGAAGATGTGGGTGCTGACCCACGAGTTTATGCAGAGTGCTAGTCTCTAAAACTATCTGGCTTAATGCATTTATATGAGCAAATTAGAGATGTAAATGTGGTCATGCAGGATTAATCACACACTGTGCTGCTCTTTGCTAGTCTTAGTGCCAAATCACATTTCACGTTCTTGGTACTCTGTATGATTTCTTTAGATTTATTACTTTTGTTTGGTATGCCATCTTTTATATACCATTGATGCTTTACAGTGGAATTTTTTGATGTCTGTACCTGCAACATGGCGGAAAGATCTCAAGGGGAAAGAAGAAACAGAGAGCATCAAATCATCATTGTTTTATTTCCTTCCATTGCTCAAATGCTATTTAAAATCCTTGGGAAATTTACTGCTGTGTCTAAGTTAAGAATCTCTTGGCATTCTCAATATAACCCTGTACATTCTGGTATTTTTCTTTCTTTTTTTTCCCCCAGCTTTATTGAGGTATAATTGACATATAACATTGTGTGAACACATATACTGCAAAATGATTACCACCGTAGGTCACATGATTACCGTTATTTTTTCTTGTGATGAGAACATTTAAGATTTACTCTCTTAGCAACCTTCAATTATATAATACAGTATTATTAACTATAATCACCATGATGTACATTAGATCCCAGAACTTACTCATATTATAACTGAAAGTTTGTATGCTTTATATTTTTCTAGTTGATATTCTTCATGCCAAGAGTTGGGAGACTTTTGATTGAGAAAATGAAATTGACTTGCCTGAGGTCTTAAGTCCTGGTGCTCAGAAACAACAAAATGTGATCATCACTGAGGCAGAAATTGCTAGCTCTTCCCCAGTATTCACTTCCTTTTTTTTTTTTTTCCGTTATTAAATGGAATAAACTCTGCCGTTATTAACTGGACCTTTGGCCACTCAGAATAAAGACTACTCAACCTCATAGCTAGTGTGTATTCATGAAACTAAATTCTGGCCTGTGGGATGTAATCAGAAGTGTCTAGTACAATTTCTAGGACATCTTTATAGGGAGAGATGTGCTTTTCTTGCTTTCTCCTTACTGATGGCTGGGATGTAGATATGATGGCTGGTGCTTAAGTAGCTATTTGAACTGTAGTGAAAGCCATGTATTAAAGATTGGGGGAGGCAAGATAGGGGAATGGATTCTTGATGATAGTGGACATAATATATCAGCCTTGAACTTCTGATCTCTGGACTTTGTTTATCTAGGAGAAGATTAAACTTCTCTCTTAGGTAAGCCACTGTTATTTTGAGTTATCTACTACCTGGAGCTAAATCTAACCCTGGCTAACATAATCATCCCAAGAGAAGACTTATTTTGTGCCTATTATAAACTTGGATAATTGACCATTTCTAGAATTTAGATATATATTTTTGAAAATTAAAAGTTAGCTTCTGGTTTTCTTCTCATTATTTATCTCTGACCTATAGTATTCCTGTAATTTTCCTACATGTAGAGTTCACCCTAATGATTGTGTTTCAGTAAGACAGCTGAAGAAAAATTTTTCTCCCAAATGAGAGAAACCAAAGTTTGTAAACCTAAGTCAGTTACCAGAAATGTAAATCTATGATGTTTTATAGTTCTGCTGATTATATATGATCATTGGACACAGAGGCACAGAGTAGCAGTAAGAAATTTGGGGGAGTCTATAAAATGGAAAGCATCTGGTGTGAAGTCTATAAAAGACTACAATATCAGGTCATTTCAAATTCTTTTGTGAGTTGAAATTTGGCTTAATATAAATGGCTTCCAAGTGGTATTGCTTCCTTCTGTTCTGGAAGAGGATATTAAAGCAGTGAAGAATGCTGTAGTTCAGTTAGGTAGATGTAAAAATCCTGGGAGGGATCACCAGGTAAGTATCATCTCTTCCAGTGTTGAACATGAAGTGATAATAGGAGGAACTTAGAGATAGTAGAAAAAGTAGAGATAAAGAATAAGTCCTGATACTGAAAGAGAAAGAGGATGTTTCATTTTAAATTCTGTTCTAAGGAATATACAAGCCTGAGGATTTTTTTCCCTTTTGAAGTGAGCAAATGAAGACCAATAAAATCTTATCATACACAAATTTAGTCTTTTTTCATAGACAGGAAAAATCTTTCCTAAAAAAAATTGAAAAGTATGCATCATCAACAGATTATAAAAGATATGCACATAATCAGGAAAACAAAGGTGCTGATATGGTAAATTAGCATCTGGCTTATGGGGCTACAACCATGACATGGCTTTATTTTCCTATAATCACTTCCTTCAACCACGTTCTGTCAAATCCCTCTTTCTGGGCAGATTCCCAGTTCCATAACTTTCTGTGCGCTTTGGGGTATTTAAAAAATTCCAATTTAAAACTCCAGTAGTATTTCCAGTTTAAAGTTCTTCCCTTCCCCTTTCTCCAGAGCCAGTGGCCCAGGCTTCATCATGAAATTTTTTTCCCCATCTCTTCTGGATATCTAGCTCTTCCAGTGTATTAGAAGGAAGGAAATGGAAAGAGTTTAATGTCTCTCACTTTACTGGTGCACTTGTAGCTCACTCACTGTTGATTGTTGCAGTTTCTCTGGTCACCATTGGCAGGTGTACAAATGCTAGTTCTCTTATGGAAGCACATGTATGAGTATTTTGAAGGACACTTTAGGAACTTCTCCATCACAGTTTCTTAATATGAGAGACTAAGTTCCAGTTCTGTCTCTTCCAACCTCTCTCAGTGTCCATCTCTAGAGATATAATCTAAAGCCTCCTGCTACCGGAATCCCCTCGCCTCCAGGCAGTCCTCTTGGGTAGGGTATCCCAAGATACCTAAGATATCTTGGCAAGATATCCCAAGCCACCTTCTATGATACCTAATTTTGGAAGTTCTTGCATCTTTGCCATGCCAAACAATGGGAGTTTAAGCTATTCCACTGTTGCCCCCTTTCTGCTAGTTCTCTCAAATTATCGGGGCAGATCAACTATTCATTGCTTAACTTAGTAGTTCTTTGTAGTCCCTAGAGCAGCAGCAGCAGCACCTAGAAATTTGTGAGGGATGTAAATTCTTGGGCCTGGTGAGGCCCATTGGTCTGTGTTCTGATGTGCCTGAACAGCTGATTGGATTATCCAAATGGGGAATGAGATTCTCTTACCACAGGTACTCTCAGTGCTTAATTTTCTTGGAAGCCCCCAGCTCCACTTTGACTAGGGGTAGAGAAAGCCATAGGACTCCCCAAGTAACTTCTTGGAATTTCTAATGTTGTTAATGTTATTGTGTATACTGGAAAGGTAGGGGTGGGGAAAGCAGCTGCAGGAGGAGGAATATTATTTGCTATTATGCTGTATTATGCTGGGATAATAATCTCCAAATCTCAGTGGCTTATAGGTACAAAGGTTCAGTTCTCACTCAACATGAATTGCTTATTCACATTAGTTGCAGGTCAACTGTAGGCCTGCTCCACAACTTTTTCTTCCAGGACCTAGACTGGACTCAGCCCCATATCTGAGACATGCCAGTTTCATGACAGAGGAAAACAGGCATGATGGAATCATGTGATAGCTCTTAAAATTCTATTCAAATGTGGCATATGCCACTTCTACTCATATTCTGTTGGCCAAAGCTACTTATATGGCCAAGCCTGACATCACTGGAGCAAGAATTATACTCATCTCAAAGGGAAGGATTCTTTTTAGATGGGCCAGGTAGAGTAGAGCAGTGAGTATTTTGAACAGTTAACACAATTTATCACAATTTCTCAATAAATTGTAGCTATTATATTATTGCTAAAATGTAGTCCCTCCCTTCAAATATAGTAGGAGAGTAAATACTAACAAATATGAAACAATCAAAGAACAACTAATACCAAAATATATACATGAAGTATAATTAAAACATGGGGGTAGAGAAGAGATGTTAAGACAATCTGCATGGTGAATGATGGCTGTGATTGGGGTGGCAGGACATGAGAAGGGAGGGGGTTCCAGAACGGGGCAACAGATTAAGCCATGACCTGAGTAGGGGTAAGCATAACTGGTGGAAAAGACAGAGAAGAGACCACTGGTTATGGACTCAGGTGACCTGATTTTAGAGTCAGGGAGGATAGGGTTGGTGAGAGAGGGTAGTCCCAGATTATGGAGGACCTCAAAAACCAAGGGAAAAATTGGATTTGATATTGTAGGTAGTAGGGTGTTTTGTTTATTTGTTTTAAAGATAGATTCAGTAGAACCATATGATCCAATCAAAAGGGAGAGCTAGATTGAGAATTATAATGCTATTTCTGCTACTTATTAGCCACTTTTCTTTGGATAAGTCGATGGTCATTCATTCATTCATTCAACAGAGTAAGTATTTAGCATTACTGTGTACTAGGCACCATTACAGGTACTGGAGATATAAAGTTGAAATGATAGAGATCCTATCTTTAACAAAGTTTTAGGCAGTTGGAAGGTAACTATAGAAAATGAAATAATGACAATAGGCAAGGAGGCTGCAATGAAGAACAAGCACCGTAGTGTGCCAGATACTCCTGAAGAGGCATAGATAGATAGATAGATAAACATATCCTACCAATGGGTCAATTAAATTATTGTATTTTGAGTATGATGTAGCCATTTTGTTTTATTTATTTATTTTTTTGGCCACGCCACATGGCATGTGGGATCTTAGTTCCCTGACCAGGGATTGAACCTGTGCCCCCTGCATTGGAAGCACGGAGTCTTAACCACTGGACCGCCAGGGAAGTCCCTAATTGTAGCTATTTTAAATTAGTGGAGGTAGCTCATGAGATGTCATAGATATTCTTTTGGGTGGAAAAGCAAGCTGTAGGTCCATATGTAAAGTATTATCTCACGTGAGTTGGAAAAAATGTTTGTATATGCATACAAGAGTTCAGGGATGGGGAGGACGAGTTAAAATTTTTATTTTATACTCTTCTATCTGTTCACATTTTACTGTAATATATTTTAACTTTATAATTACAACTAGTTAAACAAAAAAGTATCTCACCATAATCAACATTTATCCATGACTTTATCTCTGGACTCAAACATCCTAATCCTAAAACCTTCATGTTAACATACTTTAACTCTGACCTGGCTTCTTTCATTTATTCAACTTTTATCCTGATAATCCTAGTTGTATCTCCTTTTAGGGTCTCATCAAAGAGCTACTCTTTTCCTATATATTCTGAGGTTCACTTCTGTTATTTGTTTTTTATTTTCAATTTTTTTATTGAGGTAAAACATACGTAACATAAAATTTGTTGGTATTTAACCCTTCTTCTCAGTGAACATATTCTTCCACCTCCCTATTCTTCCTCCACAGGACAAGCAACATTTCCTGAAAGGACAACCTTGAAACTGATAGTTACAACCAAGTCTGGGCTATTTGAGAGCAGGGGACAATCCAGAATAGGAGATACATACAAAAGATCAGAGTCAGATAGTATATAAGTCAGGTATCAAGTTGTTCTTGAGGGCAAGAGCCAGGCTTTGGTTCAGGTTTCTGGGTATTTGGAGACAAGGAAGAAAAAACTTGGATAAGGAATAGATACCAAGGCATCAATTTAGGAGATTGTACACAAGATAATTGCATCGTTAATATGGAACAACAGCAGTAACAAGAAAGAAAAGAGCTTGCTAATATATACTTTTTTTGCAAAAAGCAGAAGCTGATCTTGTAGTATGGGTGGACCGACCTGACCTGGAAGAGGGAAGCAGGTGGCACTTTGAGAGAAAGGTTGGAGGGCAAGGCAGTTTGTGTCAGGTTCCACTCACCTTCTTTAGGCTTTCTATTAGAAAAAAAAGAATAAGATCTTCAGAGTAGGAATATAAAAACTCCCAAGCCACTCCTAGTGCACGCACACACACACACACAACACACACACACACACACACACACGCCTACAGGTAGGAGATCTTTTTTACTGGAATGCATGATATGCTAATGATCTGATAAAACAAGATTACACTGTTATTATTGGGGTAAATATTTCAATACTACCTTTCAGAAACTGACTTTTAAAAAAAGATTAAGCCTCTTGTTTAGGAACATATCTTTTGATGTTTCTGTCTTTACCAAATCCTGGTTTGTATTAGAACTTCTATTTCTGGGGAGATTATTGAGAAAGTTATTGAAAACCAGGCTTAGACACATCTGGAATTTTTCAGATTGTCTCACCCATTTCAGAGTGGTTTTTAGATATAAGTTTGAATGAAGTCCATACTACCTTCAAGCTAAACTCTACTAGGTTTTGTATTTCTTTTTGGATGAATTTGTTACCTTTCTTCCCTCCCTCCATCCCTCTCTTCCTTCCTTTCATCCTTCCTCTCTCTTTCTGTGTCTTAATCCTCAGACCCAGGTTCCTTATCCATTTAAATGCATTGTATTATTATTTTGAATTGTACTCTAAGCTTTTTGAGGTAAAACGTTTAAACAGGGTTTCATATAAAATTAAGACAAAAATACTTACAGGAAACATATTTTATACCTAGAAAGTCCAAGTAAGTTGACTAAGATATAGAAAAAATGAGAGTTCAATAAAATAAATAGCATTACACTTAGCAGATATGAAAATTGCAACTGTTACTTGTCATTACGATCTGACTGCTTCAGGAAGCAGAGGTTTTTTTTTTTTTTTTTTTTTTTTTTTTAAGATTTCTTTTTCTTAAGTTGGAACTGATTCTGACACAGAATAGTCACTGTGTTTTAGGATTGAAATTTAAAAATTTTATCTTTGAAATGGTGGTGCTAAAGTTGGTGAGAATTATAAGAAACAACCTTTCCACCTACTTTTTGGGGGCAGTTGAGAAAGGTTTGTGCACAGTTTTTTTTTTTTTTTTAAGAGTTTGTAGTCATAGATGAACCGTATTAGGCTAGCATATGTTGTTATAAAGATACAGATTAGTTTCATCTTTATTTGGCCTTACTAGCTTTGTTCTGTTTCATTGGCTCTAATGTGTCTAAACAAGACACCATGTAGAGCTATGGTGTTCTTAGTGGAGTGCTATAAAATATTGACATTTTATTATATCTTTCAAATGCTCTATAGACGATAATGACAGAAAATTGTTTTGTGGTACATACTTACAATAAATTAATATCATCAGCACATGTCCATGAATAAAATAACCCATTTAACCAAGAATGTTGTTGATCTGTTTTCTCAACTTTTCATACTGACATTAGTTTGCTAATTTTTAATTTTTGTTGTCTGGTGCTAGAAGATGAGTGATAGCTCATGCCAAAGATTTAAAAATTTATGAGAGAAAAAGTTTTAAGTAGAGAGAATTATGTATTAACTTAATTTTTCTGTGAATTGGGGAAAGCTGATCACCTTTTAAAAAAAATAACAGCTTTATTGTGATATTTTTCACATATCATAAAATTTACCCTGTTAAAGTGTACAATTCAGTGGTTTTTCATTTATTCACTAAATTGTGCAACCACTGTCCAATTCCAGATCATTTTAATCTCTTGCCAAAGAAACCCTGTACCCATTAGCAGCCACTCTTCCTTTCTCCTACTGCCCAGACCCTGGCAACCACTCACTGATCAACTTTCTGTCTCTAATCGACTTTTTGCCGGCTCTGGACATTTCATATAAATGGAATCATACATTATGTGTCACTTTCTTTTTTAGCAGCAGAATATCTGAATCCAAGTCTGGAAACACCAGAATTCTTTTTTTTTGAATGTTATTTTATTTATTTTTTTATACAGCAGGTTCTTATTAGTTATCCATTTTATACATATTAGTGTATATATGTCAATCCCAATCTCCCACTTCATCCCACCACCACTCCCCCCGCTCCCCACCACTTTCTGGAAACACCAGCATTCTTAACACAGCAAATTTGAGCAAAACTTCAGTAATATTGCTAGACTGGATTCCTCATCCCAGCAGGTGGGATGATACACGAAAGTGTTGATTTGATGATAGATTCATCAACCGAGTAAACAGAACATTTCAAGGAGATGCTCTTTTGTTTAGAATTACTAGTGTTGCAAGAGGGAGGAATACCTAGTAGAAATGTGAGCATGAAAACCCTTTAAGATACTAAATGAAAAAGGAAAATAATTTAAAATAGTATTTGTATATTTTGGTTAAATCTTTAACCCTATTTTGGTAGTTATTTGCTATTCAACTTTTGTCCTTTACAGCATGTAGCTAACCCCAGCTACTAACATGGAAAGTCATCCTTTGCACTGTATTCTACGTGCAGAAGACTGCCAATAATTGTGTTAGATGGTATAATTGATAAGAGTGTTTCTGTGGGGGTTGGATCTTCTGAATTACCTTCCATGCAAGTTAGTTTTTGTCTTATATGTGCATTCAGAATAAACAGAAAATTCTTTATGATCTTAATTGCTATTGCTTAATTTGTAATCAGAGTGTCCACTCTCTGACCCATTCATATCCTTTTGAAATAGGAAGAAAAAGCCCTCTCTTGTTTTTATATGGATGGCCGGATAGACAGCACTTTAAAAATCAGCATATGAATGTTTTGACTATCTCACTTAAGACAGCCTGTCAGTTTGGCAGCTCTGAGCCTGTTATTTCTGTGTCTTCTCTTTTCTCATTTTCATGTTTTGACAAATGAGATTGTACTTTTGACAAGTGATTTGTACTTCATCTAAGGTTTTCAAAGTGTTTTTAATTTATTTATTAAACTATCTTAAAGATCATTTTATCCACCCATTTTTGGGTTAATATAAGATTCTCTTTAATACAAATGAAAATAGAAAGTGATAGCACTGGAGTTCTTAAATAAAAAACATTATTGGGCAATAATTATTTTTCAGAATAATTATTGCTTATTTTTCAGAAGGTTATATTTTTTTCTAATAAGCATCTTCAGACTTAGGCCAGGGTGTAGTACTGATTTAACGGGAAAAGCCCCTTCTGGTGTTACTTGGGAGAGTGTATCTTTCAGAACTGAAGGTATTTACAAGTATCCTTTGGTAAATGAATAAATGCCATGCTGAAAATTTTATTGCAAAAGGAAATTCTATGTATTCTTATCATATAACCAACATTAATTTCACTGATTCATTGAATGAATATTTAATGAGTACTTAATATGTGCTGGGACCTGTTCTAAATACTGGACTTACAGTGGTGAACAATACAGATACCACTCCCTAGACCTTACATTCTGTTGGGTGACATAGTGATCAAATGAGTAAATAATACAATTTCAAATTGTAATATGTGGCTTGAAGAAAACAAAGCAAAGTAAGAGAGTATGTAGTCAGTCTGGGGAGGGTAGTTGATTTTGTTCAGGAGGACTTCCCTGAGGACTTGTTATTTGAAAAGAGACTAGAATATTGAGAAGGAATATCTATTCTGGAGGAAGAGATTTCCAGGCAGACATAACTGCAACTACCAAGGTCATGAAGGAAACATAAGAAGACAGGTCTAGCCACAGCACAGTTAAGGAAAAGTATGGGAGGGTGTGGGAGGGGAAGCTGGGACAGAGTGAGAGAGTAGCATTGACATATATACACTACCAAGTGTAAAACAGCTAGTGGGAAGCAGCTGCATAGCACAGAGAGATCAGCTCAGTGCTTTGTGACCACCTAGAGGGGTGGAATAGGGAGGGTGGGAGGGAGGCTTAAGAGGGAGGGGATATGGGGATATTTGTATACATATAGCTGATTCACTTTGTTATACAGCAGAAATTAACACAACATTGTAAAGCAATTATACTCCAATAAAGATGTAAAAAAAAAAAGTATGGTAAGAGATGAGGGTGAAAGGTAGAGGCTAGATGATGTAGGGAGGGCCTTGTAGGACGTGGTAAAGGCTTTGTATTTCTATTCTTTGTGCAAAGGGAAGCCTTAAGCAGGTTTCAGACAGGGAACTGCATGATCTGATTCACGTTATTGAAAGATCATCCTGGCTACACAGAGAGACTGGATCACAGGAAGCAAACTGAAGCTACTGTAGTAGTCCAGTTGATATTAATGACAACTCTGACTAAAGAAGGGGTAGAGGTGATGTGAAGTGGCAGGATATGAATTAGAATTTGTAGGTAGAGAGCTGAGGACTTGGTATTGGATTAGATGTTGAGGGTGAGGAAAGGAGTGGAATCAGAGGTAACTGTTTAGAGTTTTTGGCCTGAGCTGCTGGAGGAATAGAGATGCCATTAATTGAGATAAAATAAGACTGAAGAATGACCAGATTCTTGGGGGAAAATCAAGAATTTTGTTGCGATGTCTTAGTGAAGATGTTGAATAGGCAGTTATTTATACAAGTCTGGAGCTCAGAGAGGTAGGAATTTGAGGTATAAATATGGGTGTCATCAATTAAGAGATGGTATTTAGATGCTTGGGACTAGCTGAGATCTAAGGGAGTAATTATAGGCAGAAAAGGGAGCAGAAGACTGTGCCTTGGAGCTCTCCAGCATACATACATATCTGTTCATGCGTATATATTCATGCAAGAAAAACTTGTGTCCCAATATAAACAAAATCAAATGTGTCTGTGTGAGTCAGCCACGGTTCTTAGTTGCACGTAACAGAAAACAACTGTGACTTCTAATCAAAAGGTACCTGGATTTCAGCCATAATGGGCCCACAGTAACTGCTGTATCCTGGTTGCCAGAGCTGGAACCACCACTGCGGCTGGATGTTGTATATGGTGATGAGTTCCATGGCACTGATGACCGTAACAACCGGATGTTCCTGTGGGTCCTGCTAGAGTAAATTCTCTGTCATTATTCTTTGAGTCACTTGCTTCACTTTCAAACTTCTGGCAAAAAACTTTGCCAGAGGTATTATGTTTTTATCCCAGCTGTCGGGTGGTGGATATCAAGTAATTATCTGACCTCTTTGGTTACTGTCATGAGAGATATTTCCTACATTCCACCAAGACTCAGATAATGGGGAATTCCCCCAAAACAGAGGATGAGAGTTAAAATACCAGGCAGTTCAACAACCATAAACAGGTGTCCATTTGGTGAGTGTGATCCATTTGGTTGCTTATAAATTCATAGCAACAAGTCAGTATAGTGCCTCCAAATGGACCTCAAGAGTAATATTTTTTTTCTACTGACTCTTTTCTCAAAGCCTGTTTCCTGCCATAGGATTGAAAAGAGATCTACTTTCCCTGTGTTCCTTTTAAGCATAGCCAGAGAAATATAGCCTCTTTTGGTTAAAAACACACAAGTAAATAAGCCCCCAGTTCAAGCATCTTTATTAAGTAAACCTTAACGTATTAAAACACACATGTAATTACTACCCTTGCACATCCAGGATTCCTTTGAGAACGTTAATAAACCCAAAGCTGTATATTCTGCCCCAAATATCTGACCACTGAATTTACTCCAGATAAATTCTCTAAATTTTAACTAAAGATAACATATGCTGAAGTTTCTCCCAGATTGACAAATTATATAACAGCAAAATTACACATGCCCTATAGCTATGGCTACCTGGTAGAGAGAAGTAACAAGATTGTAGCCCAAAATATAGTCCATTGATCTGATCTATATGAGAAAATTGTAACACAGTCGTAGTATTCTTAAGATGGAAGATTTGGACTTCCCTGGTGGTGCAGTGGTTAAGAATCTGCCTGCCAATGCAGGGGACATGGGTTCGAGCCCTGGTCCGGGAAGATACCACATGCCGCGGAGCAACTAAGCCTGTGCACCACAACTACTGAGCCTGCACTCTAGAGCCCGTGAGCCACAACTACTGAGCCCGTATGCTTAGAGCCTGAGCTCCACAACAAGAGAAGCCACCGCAATGAGAAGCCTGTGCACTGCAATGAAGAGTAGCCCCTGCTCGCTGCAACTAGAGAAAGCCCACGCGCAGCAATGAAGACCCAACACAGCCAAAATAAATAAATAAATACATAAAATAAAATTTATTAAAAAAAAAAAGATTAATTGCTTACCAAAGAGATAACAAAGTATTTCCAGGCTAGTACCCATGTCCTTTAATAAGCTTCATTGGAAAATGACTGAATGCTGGACTTCTTCAGTGAGTGCTAGATTTTGTTGTCTTCCTTCAAAGAGTATTGAAATTTGTTCTGCCAGATAGTTAAGTTACTTGTAGATTAAATGTGCTTTTTTCAAGATTTGTTTTTAAGCTTTGTTAGGGTGAGTTTACAGTATACTTTAGTTAACCTCTTCTGTTAAGAAATGACATTTCTGAGGTCTCTACTGAATGTCCCAGGTATTCCCTCCACTCTGGCTTTTGGAACTTGAAAGACTTGCAGCCCTAGAGAGTTCTGACAATTGTTCTTACAGCTTCCCTTCACTTAGCCTTGTGGAGTTTTGCCCTACATTGGGCAACGTTGTATTCAACCAGAACTCAAGAAGCCCCTGTGTTGATCTCTGGAGCACCTGTCCACGTAGCCCCCTTAGAGTTCATTTTCTCCGTTTCTCTACCCGGAATGTTCCAGCTTCGTTGGCTTCCTCAAACTGATCTCTGTCTCCTCACGACCATTGTGCTCTGCTTGGGATCCCCTTCCTGCTCTGTGGTCCGGAAAGTGCCTCCAGGCAGAAATCCAGGGTGATCATAGGGGTTACCTCATTTGTTTTGCTTCTCTAAAGGTTCATAGTACTGTGTGCATATTGTTGTCTGAAACAGTACGAAAACAGTGTTTTTCCTGTATTTTATCCAGTTTTCTAGTTATGCCAGGAGAGTAAGCCTGGTCCCAGTTGCTCTGTTATGAACAGAAATCCCATTAGAAAAATGATTTTACCACTGAAACACATGAAGATTAGTTCTGGCAGCTTGTGGCCCTTAATATATAATCAACACAGAATCTATGGTATGATGAAGAAAGAGAAAAAAATTAGGGTTAGCATAGTAAAACAACCACAATAACAACAATGCTAAACATATAGCATTATATACAGGTTATATTATATATGTATATAATTACATATATAGTTTAATACTCCCAACAACCATACTTAGACAGTTGCTATTATTATCTCCATTTTACAGAGTTGGAAATTGAGGTACAGAAAAATGAATTAATCCAGGGTCACACAGCTAGTATATGGTGGATCTAAGGTTTGAACCAGGCATTATTAGCCAAATAAAAATTGCTGCCTCAGGAAACTGGGTAGGTCTCCCACCCATCCCAACTGAGCAGTGAATTATGTTGTATTTTTTTCTTTTTTCACCAAAAGCTTTATACATGTCACCATTATGTACATGACCCACAAATCTCTTTATAGCTATAGCTGTAGACATAGATATATATCCTTACCTCCAGACAATCCCTCCACCTACCTACTTTACATTCCTGTGTATCTCTTACCACTACCTCAGACCTATAAGTCTCAAACTGAATTTAGTACCTACCTGTTCTTTCTGTGATCCATACTTTAGTTAGTAGGGTATCTCTTTTTCTAAAAGATGATGAAAAATTTGGGGATCATCTTTAAATCCTTCCTTCTCTGTCTCTTTCATGTAACAAGTTCTTAGGACCTGTTCTACTTGTGAAATGTCTCTCAAGAAGGGCCTTTTTCCGCTTATGCTGCCCTAATTCAAGACCTCTTCATCCCTTACTGATCTTTTGTAATAGAAACTTATTTGGCCTTCCTGTCTTTAGTGTTCTCATATTCTTCCTGTCCTTCACAGTACTTCCAGAGTTAGCATAAAACTCAAATAGATTTGCTAATGCCTTGATTAAAACCCTGTGCTGCTCATCATTGTATTCTAAGTCAGGAATTAATAACAAGGCTTTGGAGTCTGACTCCAATTTCCTTTCTTCCAGCCATGATTCTTTGGGAATTTACTTAACCCTTTAGCCTTAATTTCCTCTTCTGTAAAATGGGCATAATGATAGTTCCTCCTCATAAAGGTGTTAGGAAGAATCAATGAATAAAAAAAATATATAAAAGACTTCAATACTTAGCACATACTCAACAGATGATAGTTATTATTATTATTGTTAAGGTAATAGCATTCACAGCCCTCTAACCTTAAGTCCGCTATGCCTTGCCTTGTGTTATATGTGTCAGATCTGTGAGATGACTTGCTAATGTGGCCCATGTTTTCATACGTCCATATTTTGGCTCATGCTCTTTTCCTTCAGTCTGGCACATTCCTCCCCAAACACTGTCTCAGCTTGTTGAAAGGATACTGTGCCACCTCTCCTGTAAAACCTTTCTGTTACCACAGTCAGAATTAATTACTTTTTAGGGCTCCCATAGTCTTAATGAGAGAACATGTCATTAATTATTTCATTCTTTTAGCATTTAGCTTGCGCTAAGAACTTGGACTCTCAAAGTCAGATGAATGGCAAGATCAGTAGGGTTAGCTGCTGTTGTTATTGTTATTTTTATTAGTTGTGTACCTGTCTTCTCCTTCAACCTCACAAGACTGCTCTGTCCTTAAGGGCAAAAATCATCTGATTTATTTTTGTCTCCTCTCACAGTACCTAGTACAGTCCCTTGTATAGAATGAGTACTCAGTCAATATGTGTTGAGTTTACAGGATTGGGCTTCAGCCTGTCTGACACTGTCTGATATAGTGGAAGGAAGTGAGGTGGATAAAGTTAGAGGTGATTTTCCCTGGATGTTGTAGAACAGTTTACTTCCCAAGGAATGGGAGCATCGTTCTACATCTACTTTGCAGTGTGGCAGAATTCTTATGCAACAGGTTATTTTAGTTTTCTTTTTTTAGCAAAGCAAGGCCTTTAATATTCTGAAAGCACCCAATTGTGTGAAATATCACTAATGAGGCCAAATTTTTTGGTCTCAAATATACTTCTACTTTTGTCCCTTTATTTCCTAATATCTCTTTAGATACTTGAAAATAATTTAGAGGTCTTTGGGAAAATTAATATATTTTCCAAATACTGTTTCACATTGAGTTTAATATTCTAAAACACAATAAATGTAAATAACTACGAAACTAGCTTTTCTGGGCATTTACCCTGTGATCAGTGTCAGACATATCACTCCTTAGGAAATCTTGAAGAAACTCACAACAATGAAAAAAGGTGTGTTTTCTCCATTCATTTCCTCTTTCTTGCTTTTGTTCAGATTTGAATAGACAAGTAGTTATTGAGGAAAATACTACTTTAATAGACTGTTTTACAGTATCTCCCTTTAGGGAAGTGATTTGCAAAGTGCTATGTTTAAAAATGGAGTGGTACAAACGCCTTTTAGTAGCTGCATATCTGAGAAACTGTTCTTACTGTTGACATTGGATCTTTGAAACAATAAGCTAAATTACAACATTTTGAGCTGTGTTAGCTTGGTACCTCTATATAAATAATTTCTAAGGGAGAAAGTATACTGGTATAATAGTAATTCTATAAATATTTCAGATATAATTACCAAGTCAGTTTGGATTAAGCAAAATAAATAAACAAAGGCACAAAGAAAAAAGCAAGATGATTTAATATAGTATTCATATTTACAGGCTTTTAGGTAATGGTCTTCTTTCGAGTGGTACCTACTAAATGAAAGCTGAAACACTCACCAGTCAGCAGGGAAAGAAATGCCATATAAATAAGTGACCCAAAGGAAATATACCTAAAAAATTGAAAACCAGCTTAAAACTTCACTTTGAAGTCTTAGATTATGTCGAAACAACTATTTCCTCTCTCTCCTTTCTTGTTACAGTCCACTTGTCTCAGACTCCCTCTCCCCCAATTTAAGTAACTTTGTCATTTATTAAGTCCAACAACATCTGAGCATGGGAGATTGCTCTTCAGTCCACAGACCATGCGTGGTATGCATATGGATTCACAGATGCCCTCAAAAAACCACCCCATAGATTAGGAACCATGTAGGTCTCTTAATTTACATATGGGAAAGTGAAGCCTTGAGTGGTTAAATCAACAGTCACAAATTATGACTTGCAGATGGAATTTAGACCTACAGGCATGTTTTGTTTGGCCTGTTAAGATGCTTTAAAACTTTTGAGCAAACAGTTAAAATCAGGAAAATTTTAGCTTCTCATGAAAATTTAGAGGATCTGGCATTGTTGGACTGATATTCCTGTATGACATCAATTGACTAGCATTATGTAGCATGTAGCAACTCCCTCTTTTACATGATTTATCTTTCTACAGATTTACAATCCTTACAATTCCCTTTTATCTTACACCTGACTCTGTTTCATTTATTCATGTCATCTGCCTTGCCCTTCTGATAATTTTTGTTGTATAGCAAGTTAGAGGCAGAGTAAAAAATAGAAACTTTTATCTTGACCTCTAAGCAATTGTAGGTTCCTGCCCCCATCACTCAGGCGTTGGTTTTTAAGCCTTGGATTCTAGTCCTTCCATTACCATTGACTTGCTGGGTGGCATTGAAGGGGTCAGTTAACTCCTGCGAATTTCAGTTTTGATATCTATCATATCTGTCAAATGGTCATTATAAGCATTTTAATTATGCACATAATTTAAAAATCCAAAGGATTATATACAAAACAGCCTCATAAAATCATGGTTAATATTTTGTTAGATTTCTTAAAAATGCTGCTTCAGTCATGCCTCTTGACTATTGTTAATACCTTTAATGCCCTGCATCCTACAGGATAAAGTCCAAATTTCTTTGCCTTACAGTGTTCCCTACCATTTGGTTCCAGCATACCTTGCCAAAGTATCTTTTACTTTATATGGAATGGAATGGAATTTCCCTCATTCATCATTCAATCTCTACCCTCCCTTCATTCTTTTATCCCATAAATATTGAGCACATCTGCTGTGCCAGGCACTATGCTGGCACTGAGGATTACAAAGCTGAACAAGACAAAGTTTCTGCCTCTAACCTTCTCATTCTTAAGCCTTATATTTTAGGCAAGTCAATATATTTTGTATCTTGAATACATCTTGTATAGGCTTGCCTCCTTTGCTCACACTATTCTCCCTTTTCTTTTTCTTTCATTATTTCATTCAACAAATATTTATTGATTGCTTATTGTATCAGGCACTGTTCACTGGGTGTTGATGTTATACAGAGTAAAGTCCCTGCTCCCTTGGAATTTATATTCTTGGGGATATAAGACATTAAATAAATAAAATATATGTCATAAAGGCTATGAAGTAAATGTAGCAGGGTAAGGAAGATAGAAGGTAACAGTCATAGTGCTATTATTTTAGAAAGAATGATGAGAGACAGCCTTTCTAATATGATATTTGAACTGAAGGAACTAAGGGAGGGATCCAAGAGGGTATCTGGTGGAAGGGTGTTTCAGACAGAGGGTGCAACACATATATGCTTGATATATTCAAGGGACAGTGAGGTGGCCAGTATGGCAGGGGCTGAGAAAGGGAGTGGAAGAGGGGTAAGAGATGAGTTCTGAGAGTTAGACGGGTCCAGATCCTGAAGAACGTTACTGCCTGTGGTAAGGACCTTGGCTTTTGGCTCTAGAATGAGTTGTATCTCCTCTGAATTTCTACTTCAGATTCCTTTGTGACACCTTCCTTGACCATCCCTGTTTACAATGGTTTCTCCTTCTATCTCCTGGAATGCTACTTAACCACGTAATTCATTTGTTTAACTGACCAACGCAATGTCTGATTGTCCTCTTATAGGTCTTCAGCTCTGTCCTAACTTCTTTGTAACTAGTCCCTCTAGCGTAGGGACTTAGTTTTATACCTTTCTATCCTACATGATGTTTTGCACCTAGTTGGGACTTAATATATGTTTGTTTTGTGAGGCTCCAGCCTCAGATGTCAGCAGTAGGAATTGGAAAGCAATGTCTAAGAAAGAAGTGAAAGGACTTCGTGATAGATGAGACATAGGAATGATGTTAATTAACGTTTTAGTTTGTGATCCTGGAAGAATAACAGTGCTATGGACAGATACAGGAAAGCTGGGAAGAGAAACTGATTTGGGGGTAGATTGATGAATTTGGTTTGGAATTTATTGAACTTCCATGTTAGTAGGATATCCAAGTTAAGCTGTGCAGAATGATTTGGATATGTTAGGACATATACAGAGTATTGATGTTATTTGTGACTGCTGCCTGCAGTATGTAATTTCAAGAGCAGGGATAACCTTATCTATCTGGCAAATAATAGGTGCTGGCAAATAATAGGTGCTTAAATCATAGGCACTTAATAGTTTTATTGAGCAGAGAGGTAAGGTTGGTGTGTAGCTATGATGCATATCATGGCTTAACTATACTTGTTAATATTATTATTTTTTAAAAGACAATGATTTCACCATTGAATTTCAGACTCTTAGGCTTAGAAAAAAATCTCAAAAGTAATTTGTTTTAGTTAACTGTTTTGGGTATTTTAATGACATTTACAATATATCTGATATAGTTAGTGTCCAATCTGCTTATAATCATCCACATCAGCCAGTCCTGCCAATGCATTTTAGAACTCTGACATTAATAAGTTAAATATTGTTGAAACAATGGAGTGATGATACATCAGTTGCTATTATTATGTTCATCAGTTAGTATTCTAGTAGCTTACACTACCCATTAATTCCCAGCTATCAAAGTAGCCTCATGGTGAGATAAGAATTACTAGACATGTTGGATGACAAATAATAGAATTACATTGTATTTTGTATTTGGAGATGTGTCTCCTTAAATAGGATGGAATCATTTTATAGAAGCTGAATGAAACTCAATCTTGATAGCAATATTTTTTATAATAATAAAATTACTGCTAAATTTAGAGAAGCAGAGTCTATTCTTGATTAAAATTTTTATTTTGTCAGATATCTTAAATCTTTTTCCTTCAAGTCACACTTTTAGATTATATAGGCTTTTGGTCTAGAAACCTTTTCTATTCCTTTTTTCTCTTGATATAACTCACAAATCTAGATCTTTTGAAATGGTTTCCTGATTCCGTAGGTCTATTCTGGCTCTGATTCCTTGGGAGCTGTTAGGTGCCTCTGAAACTGTGTGCTTACTTTTTGCTTTGGAACAGATGTCGTGGCACTAAGACCCAGAAACCATTTGCTCTGTGTGGCTGGAGCTGGGCAGGCTGTGCTCACACTGAAGGGAAGGAAGTCATTAGTGCAGACTGAGCTGTGGAGTTGGGTTCTTGCAGGATTTCCTTCCAGCCTTTCCCCACTAAGGTTCTTGGGAATTAAAAAAAAAAAAAAAAAAAAAATCTAAACACACAAACCAAGTTTTCCTATTTACAGTGTTCAGGGAAGGTAGGCATTTCGGGAAGGGCAGATCCTTTCCCCAAGCTATCCAAGAAAGAAGAGAAAACAGCGTAAAGAAGCTCTGATTACAGATCTTTGGAATTTTCTTTGCTAAATTTTACAAACGAGAAATACACCCAGAATTTTGGGAATTGCTCCAGGCTGCGCGTGAGGGTTTGATTGCTTGTCTAATCTTTTTTTGAGAAGAGGAGAATTCGCCAAAAGGGGTTTGGATGGCAGGAGCCCGGCTGGGTTTGTGCAGCAGCTTGCGTTCTCCGTCTCTTCTCTGAGGGAGGGTCTTTGCAGCCGGCTTGGAGACCCCCTGCCGCAGGCTCTTTTTGCTGGCGCTGGCCTGAGGGGAAAATGCTCCGCTCTGGCAGGACTACGCTGGTTGCTGCTGGGACTTCCTAGCCCCGTGGGAAGTGTGTTCGTGGTTTGGGGATACTTTTCATTGAACTGAAGGCGAAAAGACTGGACTCTCCTGGGCTCTTTCCCTTCGCAGTGAATATGGGAAAGAATTAGGGGGTGGAAGGGAGGCAGCATGACTTGCAGTCGCCGCTGCCCTGCATCTGCCCCCAGCCCCCAGCCAGCATCTTGATGTTCCACGTATCGGCTGTACAAATATGATGAAATGGCAGCCCCGGAAGAAGGTAAGTGTCCCGGAGTGGGGACGGGGCCCTGATGCCCGACCCAGGGAGGGGTGACAGGGGGCGGTTGCCCTCGGGTCCCTCCACTCCTTCCGTAGTTTGCTGGACGGGCAGGTCCAAGTAGCTCTGTCCCTTTAGGGACTTACACCAGTCCCTTAGGGACGGGTTACCAAGTCTGATCTGCGTCCATTGCCCTCTTAAGTTTTTCTTTCTTGGTATGCCCAGACTCTTCAGGGGTGACAGCTCAGAAACATCCCTTTGCCTTAGAAGCCCGGTGGAGCCAGCCACACGATTAGCTTTGCAGGAGCCAGCCAAGAGCTGCCAGGATCTAAGGACTCGGTGGCGCCTCGTCTACGGGGAGCCATTTGGGGTTGTATTCCCGACACATTCCAGTGTCCCCGCAGGTGGGTGTTGTAGCACCTACTTCCCCAAGGGGTTAATAGGCTCTGAGCCGCTGGCAGCCGCTTCCCCAGGGCCCCGCTGGGGGGCGAGCATCCCTAGCACAACCGCCCAGCAGCTGGTTCCTGGGCAGCGGGGGCCGCGGGGCCTCCAGCCTGAGCTCCTGGGGCCGGGCTGGCCGGGCCTTCTGCCCGCGGGGCTCCTGGGCGGCTGCGTGGGCCCGCGCGAGTGCACGCGCCGACCATTGTCACGGGTGTGTGTCTGTGCGTGGCAGCGTGCACGGGCGTGTGTGCATCGATCGTGGGGAAGAGGGGGAGGGGGCACTGCGTTTTGCGAGATTATTTCCTAATATGGCTCCTTTGTTGAGAACTCAAGAAAAAAAAATCCAGTGGTTCTATCAAAATAAATTGCTATTGGTCCCAGAAATAACGTTTCTAAATGTGGGACTGGTCGCTACCCCAGGACGTTCAGGGAGAAAGACAGTGTTCTTCAAGTTGTTGGCAGCTGTAGCTTTGGCTAGGGCTCCCTTTTGCTAACTTGTCTGACTGGCGCTGTTAGGTGAACCCAGTGGTTCACTGCATAGCAGGACTTTCCCCCCCACTTCAAATACCTCATTTGGCCGTGTTTTTTATTGACATTCTTTTGAAGGAAAACAGCGAACTGAACGTGCTGTGCCTCTCCCCAGCCATGACCTGTCTCTGTTAGCAGCTGCCTGGTGTTTTACTTGAACTAGCTGAACTGACTCTTTCTTTGTGGCATGATGTGTGATACCATGTTTTACATCAGAGCTGAAATAGAAATCATGTGTGAAATGCATGAGAAGATATTGTGCATTTGTTTTATTGCTAGAAAATCTAACAAACCCTGCTTCAGTACAGCCTGGTGAATTGAAAGGTTTTCTTTGATATCTAATTTACTATCTGAAACGAAGTCATTTCTATCGCATTCTGAAGTCAGAATCTCTCATATATTAGTTCTCATAGAGCTTCTTTCAATGATATTGGTTTCATGTGTTTTAGTTAAGAGATCCATGCGTCTCCCCCCACCACCCATAAAAATCAGAGTTAGGATGAGGAAAACCCATAGAAGAAACCATATAATTAAGAAATTTAAACAGATTCTGTGTATTCCTGGAGCCCTCCCCCCAATTTCTTCTATATTTGTAAATTGCATATTTATGAGTACTTTTAAGATGTCTGCAAACTATACATTCATAAATGTCTGTTTTTTCTATTTTACCCAATATGCAGTAACTCATGTGGTTATGTCTGAGGAAACCCCTCTGGGTACTGGTATTGCTTGAACCACGGAAGTATTATTCTTGGCAGTCAGGTGGATTTCTGGACTCTGGAAGATTCTGTTTCAAGTGTTAGGATTCACTCTGCAGTATTTACTCACTCTGTGATGCTTAAATTGCTATACCAGAAGGTTGTGTTTATTCACTGCATTCATAATCCCAAATCATCATGTTATAAGGATCCAGATATAATTCTGCAAAGTTCATAGATGATTAAAAATTAAGCTGAGCCATTAAGTACTGTGTGATTATTTGGTGGTGGCTTGAGAACAATTCTTCCTTCTTCTACATTGGAAACGGAAGCTTCCTTGGAAGAATATTCAACTCCTGTAGGGCACCAATAAGTCTTTACAAAGATTAGGTTTATTTTTTTACTCTTGCAAGAATACTCACATGATCAGATCATTGCTGTGGTTTCTGGCTGGGCCTGCTAACACATTTGTAGTGGTACAGTCACATGCCATGTGTTTTGTCAAACTGTTTCATAAAAACCATTTACACCACAGATGAAAAGTGATACTACATTGATGTGATTTTAACAAAGCTAAGAAGATCATCCATAGAATGCTGCCCCAAGCATCATTTGCTATAGCTGGGCTTCATGGCTAGGATTGATGGTAACTTGCTATCATGGTGCCCTGTCAGCCACTACCAGTGCTGGCTTTTGTAAATTCTGGGCTCACTGTAAGAGAATGACCATAGGTTCTATGTTTCTTTGTTTCTAACTGAGCATGCAGCTGGGGTACATGATTGAAGGGGAGTTCTTTACTCTTCTTTCCTCTGCTTATTTGCTGGGTTTAACTAAATACTAAAATTCAAGATGTGGGCTCTGGAGTATTCAATTAGGGTCTGCTACCTTTTTCACAAAGAAACCACCAGAACACGATTAATCATGTTCCACTCTCAGGACCAGTGAGGAGCTTAGTTAGCCATAGCTTTGCTCCCTCATTTCTGGATACTACCACCAAGATGCTCTTCTTCCCTCCCCTTCTTGAAGAAACAGTGATTTTTATCTACCTCTGAATTCCTGGAGCGTTTAGAATCTATGCCCTTTTAGGCTGATTGTCCTTTACTGATAGTAAACTTTTTTTATCTTAGCCTCTCAATTATTCTTCAAGCTCCTTGAGTTCAGGAACCACGCTTCACACCTCTTTTTTGGTGCCAGGGATAATATAGTTGCTCAGTAAATATTTATTTGATGTAACAGTAAATAAGAACTATTGCTCTGTAAAACTCGTATTTATTTTTAGGGTGGTATGATCTTTAAATGTAAAAAGGTTCAGAATGTTTCAGTTGACTCATAGGTATTAGACTGTAGTGGATTATTAAAGAAAACCAGCATATTTTGGCACTCACTTCTAATCTTTTGTAGACAACTTCAGGGAGGGGACAGCTACACTTTCCACACAGGCTCCGTGGCAGTCATTGTTAAGACAGACTACCAGGCTCCGGATCCAGTGTCATGATCCTTTTATTAACATAACCTTATTGGCCTGGCAAAATATACTTTCCCATGTTTTCACGTTAATAGGCTATCATGCAGCACGTTATTTTTATCTTGTATTTGCAGAAATGATAGTAATTAAAATGCTCATCTCATAGGAACACATTTGTTTACAATTCTGAAGTGATTTTTGCTCTCTAAAATCCAAGGATTAGTATCAGATAACACTGTGTAAATAAGACTGCAGTCAAAACCTTCAGGAAAACTGCTGCTGATTGGATTTTTTCATTCCTTATCTAATGTTATTTTACTGTTCACACATAATAAAAGATCATTAATAGGAATATGTCATATAGGCTACATTAATTATGTCATTTGAGAATCATATGATGTATTTATCTTGTTCTACTTGTCACATTAATATAATGTGAATCTGGCTTCTTAAATGACTTCTCTGATAGAGCTTCATTTATTTCAAAGCTCACTAATAAGGATTGTGTCCTGTAAATTTGTGTCTCAGAATAGCTATTGCTTTTACAAAAGAGTGTATTTCAAATCCCTGAACTTTTTCTATGAGAAAGCATTTTGTTTCTGGATTAGAAAGCTAAGTCTCACATTTTAATATAGCTATACTAAATTACTTAGTTACCTGCCTAAATGTTGTACTAGTTGATATTATTATATTATTCATTTTGGACCACAGTTTGTTTATAGTATAAAATTAGACTTAAAAATAAGCATTGTGGACAAAAGTTTTAAAGAGAAGTCTTAGAAATTTCATGATAAAGGTCTTTCTGCAGATCCATCTATATACCATTCCCAGATCAGTGCAATCTAGAGACCCACGTTTTGGTTCTGGCAGTTCCCATGACTTGTGTCCTTGGGCATGTCATTTAATCTTTCACATCTGACTCCCCACTGTTATAGTTTAGTGCCTCATTATCATTTGCTGGATCTATTGCAAATGGCATCCTAATGATTTTTCTTTTTCTTGTCTCTTTTTTCCCCTAATTTCCCCTTCTTATTCCTTCTAGAGTAATTGTTTAAAGAAACACATGTATTTATTCACCTTCTTAAAACTCTGCCATGTCTCTCCATTGTCTAGTAGATGTCTCCAAAGTGGGTTGAACACACCTTGGGCTAGGGAGTGTGCAAGAAAATGACTGGGTTATGGGGAAGTATGAGGACTTCTGTTTTTGTGTATTTTTTAATCTAAAAGAATAAGAAATAAATTAAGCTGTGCTCTCAATACAGTTTGCCACTCTTCCCTTGTTTGTTTGGGGGCCACAAGGGGTTCTTAGTGATGCCCTCTCATTGTTCATGCCAGTCATTCGTTCACCTTCAGTGTGCTGTGGTGTACTTAGTTTCCATCATAAAAGATCTTGCCTTAAGTGATTAATTTTATTAAAGAGGAGAAGAAAACAGAAAAATGTAGTGTAGGTTATATAGTATGGTGATGAAGAGGATGGGCTCTGAAGCTAGACTGCCTGGGTTTGAATTCCAGTACAGCCTCTTAGTAGCTGCATAGCCAAGTTATTCAGCCTCTCTGTACTTCAGATGTCTCATCTATTTAATACGAGTGGCCACCTAGCTCTTGGTGTGACTTTGAAGATATAATGTAAAATGCTTACAAGGAGTGTCTGGCACATAAAATGTGCTTACTACACTTTTCCTGTTAGTATGATGGTACCCTGTAATCTAGCTGGACACAGCTTACCGGGCTTCTGTGCATTTGTACATACTTCTTCCTTTGCTTAGAATGTCTTCTTATACTCTTCTTAACTCACTTCCTTTTGTCACTGGTCATACCTTAAAAACTAACTCAATCTTCTCCTCCTTAGTGAATCTTTCTACGTAATTGCTGGGTATAGTTGGCCACACCCTCCTTTGACCATACTTGTATGATCCATAGTCATAGCTCTGTACTGTAACTGTCAGTATGTCTGCCTCTATCAGTGTAAGGTTGAGGGCACAGGCACAGAGTAGGAACTGAAAGAGTGAATATTTGAAAAAATGCAACACATTTATGGAATATGATGGTCAGTGATCTTCAACCAGCTGGCAAGATTCTCTGACTTGCCAGTTATTGGAAATGCCTAACTTGCAGGTTTATCTCTTTTTCTTACCCTCTCAGAACACCATATTGACTATGAGTCAGGGTGATTCATTAAAGGGATAATCTTAACTCCTTACCTATTAAAAATAAAGTCCCAGTTATGAGGTGATGGCTGCACAACATTGTGTGTATGCTGAATGCAACTGAATTGTACACTTCAAAATGGTTAATTTTATGTTATATGAACTTTACCTCAAATGAAAAAAAGGGGGAAAAAGTTACAGTTATTTGTGATACATCTCACAGCTGGATCACAAGATACAAGTGCAGCAATACCATGGTTGTAAACCACTGGAGTAAATCTTTATTCCCTTCAGCCCGAAATATTTTGGATCTTGTAAAACTGGTAGGGAATGATCATCTATAGAAAACTACTTCCAGGGACATTTGAGAAGCTGGGAATAGTTGATAGACTTGATACAAAGTGAAAGAAGTCAATGATGAGGAAATCTGATTTGGCACCTTCACTGTTCAGGAGCTAGCCAGTAAACATTGCCATTGTGAGAGGCTACAGAGTTGAATTGGCCCAACTTCAAGAAAAGGCGCCAGCAGCCACCTTCATTTTGCTGGTCAGTCACAGTGATGACATGCTGTGGAAAACACAGCGGAAGCAAGAGAAAACCTGAAATCCCAGCCGGCCTTGTCAGCTTTAACTTCCACAGCGAATTCATTATATCATTAATAACAATGTATGTCTCAGCTTTAAGACTTTGCTTTTTATTGATGTGCTAAAACCATGCAGTTTTATTGAAAGCTGTAAAAATTATATCATTCAACTGACATTTTTAGGATATATATGACGCTTTTGTCCTGTACTTTCTTGTTAGTGCCCCGTTTTAGATTTTTGTAGCTAAGAGGCGTATTCTCACATGATTGAGCCCTTTAACTATATTCCTTTTTCAGCACACTTTGTTATTTATTCTGTTAGAGTGTTCTGTCTTCGTTATTTTGAGTATTCTATATTCTTTTAGCATATATCATAAGGAAAAACATAAAATTGTATCCTTTGGCTTACACCTTCTGTGTAATAAACTTAACATTTCTGGAAAAAGTACCTGAAATAAACTTGGTGTCAGTTGTCAAAGCTGCACATAAGCTTTCTGCTGGTAGACGTCTCTCAGTTTGGACTATCAAAGGACTGAAATTTCTATAGCTTACGTCTGGTTATGTAAGCCAATGTCCATTCATGAATGCACTTATATTTCCAGCATTATTTACTTTGTGGGAGGTAATATTTTGGATTTACATCAAGTTGGAAGACTGAGGCTTGTGGAAACACAGATTTCTGAGGTAGTTCTGAGTTAGAGAGCAGTTACCATTTGGAATAAGGACAAAGTGGAGTTGGGAGCCAGGAGCTTATTGCGGGAACTCATTGTGTTTGGATATATACTCTCCTAAACACACAATATGCATAGACTTGAACATAGAAAGGTAATAGTGGGAGTAGAGAAGGAAGAAACCTTCAAGGAAACTTTGTTGTACATCCTGGGATAACTTATGTCCTATATTGACAAAACAACATTTATTATCAATAGATAAGAAATTGAGATTTTAAAATCGATAAGTGATTCCTTATTTTGACTTGTCCAATGTAGGCGTTCCTTGTTTTAAGGAAAATCAAAATACAATATTTGAATCTGAAAACAAACTGAATGCCAACTTGTTTTATATAACTAAAACTTTGAATGTCCATTATATTTATCTGGTTCATTACGTCATTGCTCTGACAATTAATTGTTAAGCATATTTTATATTTTAAATATTTATAAATGAACATAATGGAAATGCACACACTCATTTTCAGGATTATGTTAAATTGTGGTTATCTGTGAAAAGCTGAAATGCTTAAGCCCAGATCTGTCAGATATTTTTGGAAACGTGTTTGCAGAGTTGAGATTCTCAGGCATAAATAAATAAGATTATTATGTTTTTGAGGAGTAGAAAGAAAATGTCATACTGAGTGATGGTGGACCCATGATCATTTTGGTGGACTTTGGGTCTTTATTACTTAATAATTAGTTTTTTTCCAACAGAGGGTGGGCTGGAGAAATAAAAGATAAATGCAAACTACTTTATTGTTAATAATTTTGGTAAATATATTAGGTTGAACCATGTGAAACTGCTCATGTTTCACCATCTTTTACCTGCAAAACTAGAAATTTACTTTGGTTCAATTAGTATTGGGGGGGTTAGGAATGGTGGTGATAAATATTGAAATTAAGACTAAAATGTGTTTGAGGGATTAGTTATGAATTTTAATATTCTGTAGTCACCATGGTTTTTATGGAAAATCACTATGCTAATATTTATCTGTGGTGTTCTTGTGAATTTCTTGTTAACTCAAACTTAATTCATTAACTGCCAGCCCTTGTTAAATTTCAACCATTTTTTAATGTGAAATTTTCTAAAATATATAACACATTTTCTGTCTTCTTAAACAGAAGGTACTAAGCTTCTCCTGATTACTCAGGATTATTATCACAAATATGAATTATTCTACTTTGGCATAATGCAGCACTACTATAGGAGCTTTTAAGGAATGTAGAATTATTTGTTCCTATACTGACTGACCCCAGATTGTTTTTTTGTGTCTTCTAAAATATTTTTGGGACTTCCCTGGTGGCATAGTGGTTAAGAATCCACCTGCCAGTGCAGGGGACATGGGTTTGATCCCTGGTCCGGGAAGATCCCACATGCCGCAGGGCAACTAAGCCCATGCGCCACAACTAAGCCCATGCTCTAGAGTCTGTGAGCCACAACTGCTGAGCCCACGTGCCACAACTACTGAAGCCTGCGTGCCTAGGGTCCGTGCTCTGCAGTAAGAGAAGCCACCGCAATGAGAAGCCCGCACACTGCAATGAAGAGTAGCCCCCACTCGCTGCAACTAGAGAAAGCCTGCGTGCAGCAACAAAGAACCAATGCAGCCAAAAATAAATAAATAAATAACTTCATTTAAAAAGAAATACTTTTATGATGCCTTTGTGTGGTTTTTACCTTTCTTTCCATGTTGTCCAAAGTAATGCTGCTGTCATGTGCCTACTTCTTGCAATTCTGTTTTATGTATTTGTTTCCTATCTGTGGTGGGTGAGAAGTGCAGCTAACTGAGCCTTAGCTTGTGACTGAGATGAAAGTAAGTAAACTCTGAATGAATGAGGGTTTCTCTTATGAGTGTATGAACTTTAGACTATGAACTGTGACTTTCTGTTTTGACTACTTAGAGGTTTTTTTTTTTTTAATACTTCCTGGTTTTAGGCTATGTTTTAGATGTTTAAGATGGTTAATAAATGACCTTCTTTTAAAAAAAATTATTTTGGAGGGCAGAAAGCAGAAGCAAGAAGAACTACAATCCTGCAGCCTGTGGAACAAAAACCCCATTCACAGGAAGGCAAGATGAAAAGGCACAGGGCTATGTACCAGATGAAGGAACAAGATAAAACCCCAGAAAAACAACTAAATGAAGTGGAGATAGGCAACCTTCCAGAAAAAGAATTCAGAATAATGATAGTGAAGATGATCCAGGACCTCGGAAAAAGAATGGAGGCAAAGATCGAGAAGATGCAAGAAATGTTTAACAAAGACCTAGAAAAATTAAAGAACAAACAAACAGAGATGAACAATACAATAACTGAAATGAAAACTACACTAGAAGGAATCAATAGCAGAATAACTGAGGCAGAAGAACGGATAAGTGACCTGGAAGACAGAATGGTGGAATTCACTGCTGCAGACAGAATAAAGAAAAAAGAATGAAAAGAAATGAAGACAGCCTAAGAGACCTCTGGGACAACATTAAATGCAACAACATTCGCATTATAGGGGTCCCAGAAGGAGAAGAGAGAGAGAAAGGACCAGAGAAAATATTTGAAGAGATTATAGTCGAAAACTTCCCTAACATGGGCAAAGAAATAGCCACCCAAGTCTAGGAAGTGCAGAGAGTCCCATATAGGATAAACCCAAGGAGAAACACGCTGAGACACATAGTAATCAAATTGGCAAAAATTAAAGACAAAGAAAAATTATAGAAAGCAGCAAGGGAAAAATGACAAATAACATACAAGGGAACACCCGTAAGGTTAACAGCTGATTTCTCAGCAGAAACTCTACAAGCCAGAAGGGAGTGGCATGATATACTTAAAGTGATGAAAGGGAAGAACCTACAACCAAGATTACTCTACCCGGCAAGGATCTCATTCAGACTCAATGGAGAAATCAAAAGCTTTACAGACAAGCAAAAGCTAAGAGAATTCAGCACCACCAAACCAGCTCTACAACAAATGCTAAAGGAACTTCTCTAAGTGGGAAACACAAGAGAAGAAAAGGACCTACAAAAACAAACCCAAAACAATTAAGAAAATGGTCATAGGAACATACATATCGATAATTACCTTAAACGTGAATGGATTAAATGCTCCAACGAAAAGACACAGGCTTGCTGAATGGATACAAAAACAAGACCCATATATATGCTGTCTACAAGAGACCTACTTCAGACCTAGGGACGCATACAAACTGAAAGTGAGGAGATGGAAAAAGATATTCCATGCAAATGTAAATCAAAAGAAAGCTGGAGTAGCAATACTCATATCAGATAAAATAGACTTTAAAATAATAATGTTACAAGAGACAAGGAAGGACACTACATAATGATCACGGGATCAATCCAAGAAGAAGATATAGCAATTATTAATATATATGCACCCAACATAGGAGCACCTCAATACATAAGGCAACTGCTAACAGCTATAAAAGAGGAAATCGACAGTAACAATAATAGTGGGGGACTTCAACACCTCACTTACACCAATGGACAGATCATCCAAAATGAAAATAAATAAGGAAACAGAAGCTTTAAATGACACAATAGACCAGATAGATTTAATTGATATTTATAGGACATCCCATTCAAAAACAGATTACACTTTCTTCTCAAGTGCGCACGGAACATTCTCCAGGATAGATCACATCTTGGGTCACAAATCAAGCCTCAGTAAATTTAAGAAAATTGAAATCGTATCAAGCATCTTTTCTGACCACAATGCTATGAGATTAGAAATGAATTACAGGGAAAAAAACATAAAAACCACAAACACGTGGAGGCTAAGCAATACATTACTAAATAACAAAGAGATTACTGAAGAAATCAAAGAGGAAACCAGAAAACACCTAGAGGCAAATGACAACAAAAACAGGACGATCCAAAACCTACGGGATGCAGCAAAAGCAGTTCTAAGAGGGAAGTTTATAGCTATACAAGCCAACCTTAAGAAACAAGAAAAATCTCAAATAAACAATCTAACCTTATACCTAAAGGAACTAGAGAAAGAAGAACACACAAAACCCAAAGTTAGCAGAAGGAAAGAAACCATAATGATCAGAGCAGAAATAAATGAAATAGAAACAAAGAAAACAATAGCAAAGAACAAGAAAACTAACGGCTGGTTCTTTGAGAAGATAAACAAAATTGATAAACCATTAGCCAGACTCATCAAGAAAAAGAGGGAGAGGACTCAAATCAATAAAATTAGAAATTAAAAAGAGGTTACAACAGACACCGCAGAAATACAAAGCATCCTAAGAGTACTACCAGCAACTCTATGCCAATAAAGTGGACAACCTGGAAGAAATGGACAAATTCTTAAAAAGGTATAACCTTCCAAGACTGAACCAGGAAGAAGTAGGAAATATGAACAGACCAATCACAAGGAATGAAATTGAAACTGTGATGAAAAATCTTCCAACAAACAAAAGTCCAGGACCAGATGGCTTCACAGGTGAATTCTATCAAACATTTAGAGAAGAGCTAACACCCATCCTTCTCAAACTCTTCCAAAAAATTGCAGAGGAAGGAACACTCCCAAACTCATTTTATGAGGCCACCATCACCCTGATACCAAAACCAGACAAAGATACTACAAAAAAAGAAAATTACAGACCAATATCACTGATGAATATAGATGCAAAAAATCCTCAACAAAATACTAGCAAACAGAATCCAACAACACATTAAAAGGATCATACACCATGATCAAGTGGGATTTATCCCAGGGATGCAAGGATTCTTCAATATACGCAAATCAATCAATGTGATACACCATATTAACAAATTGAAGGGCTTCCCTGGTGGCACAGTGGTTAAGAATCCGCCTGCCAATGCAGGGGACACGGGTTCGAGACCTGATCCGGGAAGATCCCACATGCTGTAGAGCAACTAAGCCCGTGCACCACAACTACTGAGTCTGAACTCTAGAGCCCATGAGCCACAACTACTGAGCCCACGTGCCACAACTACTGAAGCCCATGTGCCTAGAGCCCATGCTCCGCAACAAGAGAAGCCACCGCAATGAGAAGCCCATGCACCGCAACAAAGAGTAGCCCCCGCTCGCCGCAACCAGAGAAAAGCCCGCGTGCAGCAACAAAGACCCAACTCAGCCAAAAAATAAAAAAAATAAAATAAATAAATTTAAAAAAAAAACAAAAAACAAATTGAAGAATAAAAACCATATGATATGAAGCAACTGACAAAGGATTAATCTCCAAGATTTACAAGCAGCTCATGCAGCTCAATAACAAAAAAACAAACAACCCAATCCAAAGATGGGCAGAAGACCTAAATAGACATTTCTCCAAAGAAGATATACAGATTGCCAACAGACACATGAAAGAATGCTCAACATCATTAATCATTAGAGAAATGCAAATCAAAACTACAATGAGGTATCATCTCACACCGGTCAGAATGGCCATCATCAAAAAATCTAGAAACAATAAATGCTGGAGAGGGTGTGGAGAAAAGGGAACACTCTTGCACTGTTGGTGGGAATGTAAATGGATACAGCCACTATGGAGAACAGTATGGAGGTTCCTTAAAAAACTAAAAATAGAACTACCATACGACCCAGCAATCCCACTACTGGGCATATACCCTGAGAAAACCATAATTCAGAAAGAGTCATGTACCAAAATATTCATTGCAGCTCTGTTTACAATAGCCAGGACATGGAAGCAACCTAGGTGTCCATCATCGGATGAATGGATAAAGAAGATGTGGCACATATATACAATGGAATATTACTCAGCCATAAAAAGAAATGAAATGGAGGTGTTTGTAATGAGGTGGATGGAGTTAGAGTCTGTCATACAGAGTGAAGTGAGTCAGAAAGAGAAAAAGAAATACAGTATGCTAACACATATATATGGAATCTAAGGGAAAAAAAAAAAGGTCATGAAGAACCTAGTGGCAAGATGGGAATAAAGACACAGACCTACTAAAGAATGGACTTGAGGATATAGGGAGGGGGAGGGGTGAGATGTGACAGGGTGAGAGAGTGTCATGGACATATATACACTACCAAATGTAAAATAGATAGCTAGTGGGAAGCAGCCGCATAGCACAGGGAGATCAGCTCGGTGCTTTGTGACCACCTAGAGGGGTGGGATAGGGAGGGTGGGAGGGAGGGAGATGCAAGAGGGAAGAGATATGGGAACATATGTATATGTATAACTGATTCACTTTGTTATAAAGCAGAAGCTAACACACCATTGTAAAGCAATTATACTTCAATAAAGATGTTTAAAAACAAACAAAACAAAACAAAACAAAACAAAAACCATATGATCATCTCAATAGATGCAGAAAAAGCTTTTGACAAAATTCAACACCCATTTATGATAAAAACTCTCCAGAAAGTGGGCATAGAGGGAACCTACCTCAACATAATAAAGGCCATATACGACAAACGCACAGCAAACATCATTCTCAACGGTGAAAAACTGAAAGCATTTCCTGTAACATCAGGAACGAGACAAGGATGTCCACTCTCACCACTATTGTTCAACATAGTTTTGGAAGTCCTTGCCACGGCAATCAGAGAAGAAAAAGAAATAAAAGGAATACAAATTGGAAAAGAAGAAGTAAAACTGTCACTGTTTGCAGATGACATGATACTATACATAGAGAATCCTAAAAATGCCACCAGAAAACTACTAGAGCTAATCAATGAATTTGGTAAAGTTGCAGGATACAAAATTAACGCACAGAAATCTCTTGCATTCCTATACACTAATGATGAAAAATCTGAAAGAGAAATTATGGAAACACTCCCATTTACCATTGCAACAAAAAGAATAAAATACCTAGGAATAAACCTACCTAGGGAGACAAAAGACCTGTATGCAGAAAACTATAAGACACTGATAAAAGAAATTAAAGATGATACCAAAAGATGGAGAGATATACCATGTTCTTGGATTGGAAAAATCAATATTGTGAAAATGACTGTACTACCCAAAGCAATCTACAGATTCAATGCAATCCCTATCAAATTACCAGTGGCATTTTTTACGGAAGTAGAACAAATCATCTTAAAATTTGTATGGAGACACAAAAGACCCCGAATAGCCAAAGCAGTCTCGAGGGAAAAAAACGGAGCTGGAGGAATCAGACTCCCTGACTTCAGACTATACTACAAAGCTACAGTAATCAAGACAATATGGTACTGGCACAAAAACAGAAACATAGATCAATGGAACAAGATAGAAAGCCCAGAGATAAACCCACGCAGCTATGGTCAACTAATCTATGAGAAAGGAGGCAAAGATATACAATGGAGAAAAGACAGTCTCTTCAATAAGTGGTGCTGGGAAAACTGGACAGCTACATGTAAAAGAATGAAATTAGAACACTCCCTAACACCATACACAAAGATAAACTCAAAATGAATTATAGACCTAAATGTAAGACTGGACACTATAAAACTCTTAGAGGAAAACATAGGAAGAACACTCTTTGATATAAATCACAGCAAGATCTTTTTTGATCCACCTCCTAGAGTAATGGAAATAAATACAAAAATAAACAAATGGGACCTAATGAAACTTCAAAGCTTTTGCACAACAAAGGAAACCATAAACAAGACGAAAAGACAACCCTCAGAATGGGAGAAAATATTTACAAATGAATCAAAGGACAAAGGATTAATCTCCAAAATATATAAACAGCTCATGCAGCTCAATATTAAAAAAGCAAACAACCCAATCCAAAAATGGGCAGAAGACCTAAATAGACATTTCTCCAAAGAAGACATTACAGATGGCCAAGAAGCACATGAAAAGCTGCTCAACATCACTAATTATTAGAGAAATGCAGATCAAAACTACAATGAGGTATCGCCTCACACCAGTTAGAATGGGCATCATCAGAAAATCTACAAACAACAAATGCTGGAGAGGGTGTGGAGAAAAGGGAACCTTCTTGCACTGTTGGTGGGAATGTAAATGGATACAGCCAGTGTGGAGAACAGTATGGAGGTTCCTTAAAAAACTAAAAATAGATTTACCATATGATCCAGCAATCCTACTACTGGGCATATACCCTGAGAAAACCATAATTCAAAAAGACACATGCACCCCAATGTTCATTGCAACACTATTTACAATAGCCAGGTCATGGAAGCAACCTAAATGCCCATCGACAGGCGAATGGATAAAGAAGTTGTGGTACATATATACAATGGAATATTACTCAGCCATAAAAAGGAATGAAATTGGGTCATTTGTTGAGACGTGGATGGATCTAGAGACTGTCATATAGAGTGAAGTAAGTCAGAAAGAGAAAAACAAATATCGTATATTAACACATATATGTGGAACCTAGAAAAATGGTACAGATGAACCGGTTTGAGACACAGATATAGAGAACAAACGTATGGACACCAAGGGGGGAGAGTGGCGGGGAGATGGGATCGTGGTGTGATGAATAGGGCGATTGGGATTGACATGTATACACTGATGTGTATAAAATTGATGACTAATAAGAACCTGCTGTATAAAAAAAAATTTTATTTTATTTATTGATTTTTAGGTGTGTTTGGTCTTCATTGCTGGGTGTGGGCTTTCTCTAATTGCGGGGAGCAGGGGCTACTCTTCATTGCGGTGCACGGGCTTCTAATTGCGGTGGCTTCTCTTGCTTCAGAGGATGGGCTGTAGGCATATGGGCTTCAGTAGTTGTGGCACGTGGGCTCAGTAGTTGTGGCTCGCGGGCTATAGAGCGCAGGCTCAGTAGTTGTGGCGCTTGGGCTCAGTTGCTCTGCGGCACGTGGGATCTTCCCGGACCAGGGCTCGAACGTGTGTCCCCTGCATTGGCAGGTGGATTCTTAACCACTGCGCCACCAGGGAAGCCCAGTAAATGACCTTTTGATAAGTGAGATATTTATTATGCTATTGATTACTGAATGTTAGATACATTTGAGGGTGCTTGGTCACAGGGACTGAAAGCATTTTGAATGATTTGATAAATACCACTCCAGTTTTTCCTTTTCTGACTTTGCTTTAGTATGTGGCTTGGCATTTTTTTTCAATAACTTGTTCAAATATATACACATAATAATCAACTATTGTAGAGGGAACCTAGTATTAGTAGTTTATGTGAAGGGTAGATTTGTGTATCTTAGGGATTATAGCTGATTGCCTATGAGAAGAAATGACCAAGGAATGTGGGGTTTATTTAAATATTAATTAGTTATATATTGATTAACTAAAACATTATCTCTTTAGCTACATAAATATTAATTTTAAACAACCCTTTTTGTTTTAGCATAGGCTCGTGCTAGTCAGCATTTATAATACTGAGACTAAAACATTTTTTAGAAATGAGAGGAGCTTTTAAGGAGCATTTAATTTTACAGATTAGGAAGTGGAGTACCAGTAGGGTAAGCTGGCTCCCTCAGAATCATGTAGCTACTCAGAGGCTGGCGATAGACCTGGGTACTCTAAGGAGAGGGCCATATCCACTGGGCTGTATTGCTTCTATCTTTTCTCTAGGAATTCAGAATCTAGGGTGGGGCTTGTTTTTTAAAAAAAAGACAGTTATATAGATGATATATTCTGAAGACACAAGGAATCTATTTGCTTTCAGACACCTTTTCTGTGACTTATTTTCCTAAAATTCTTTTGTGTCAATGCTTTAAAAATCTGTAGTAAAATGCAAATATGACAGTAGCATTTGTTTGCTGTCTGTTAGCTTTGCTGCTCTGTCACCCAGCAAGACATTCAGAAACAGGATCCTTATAACCTCTTGATATAGCTGGTAGGGAGGGATTCATGAAACATCAGGTCCCTGGTCACTGAGAGGCCTAGTTTGAGGTGGAGGATGGGGTCACTTTGATGGGAACCCTGAGTAGAAAAGAAGTAGCATTAACAGGTAGCATTTGGGGGGACAGGAGAAAAAGATAGCCGAGAGTAGAAATAGAGGACATTGACCACAAACTCCATGTACTTTGTAATTTTAAGGTAAGACCAGCTCTAGGTGGGAGTAGGTGACACAAAAGGACCAAGAGTAAGGGAAGAAAAATAATGATCACTATCAATAAAGACAGAATAACTTATCTGAAAAGCAAACAGTTTATGTAGGTTAACGCAAATATGAAATAGACCTCATTGATAATAAATTTATCAGAATATACTTGTCACAGTTCTAATTATTTCTGATGATAGCTATGGTTCTCAGGAAATTTTAATGAACCATATAAATGCTATCCCATTTATAGTGGTCATGAAACAAACAATTTAGAAGAACTGGGCTATTATGGAACCAATGTTTCTAGTATAACTGTAACTGTGGGTAAATCGTCTGTATTAATTTGAACAGAACTCTCTGACTTAATTGTTAGAAGTGAATTCATAATATATTGTTGCACTCCATCATTCTGGATTAAGAATGAATGAGAATGTAAAATCCCTAAAGGTAATTTTTAAATTATTATAAGTCTACAGAATATACTGCTGACATTTAGAAGTTGATTAAAATAGGATAAAATGTGGAGAAAGTGAGTAGATTTCTTTATCTTTTTGTTTAAAATTTAAATTAAAAATTCTAACTAAGAGATACCAGCTACAGGAAGGATCTTAAATTATAGGTTATTGATAGGGGCAAGATGGGAATAAAGATGCAGACCTACTAGAGAATGGACTTGAGGATATGGGGAGGGGGAAGGGTAAGCTGGGACAAAGTGAGAGAGTGGCATGGACATATATATACACTACCAAACGTAAAATAGGTAGCTAGTGGGAAGCAGCCGCATAGCACAGGGAGATCAGCTCGGTGCTTTGTGACCACCTAGAGGGGTGGGATAGGGAGGGTGGGAGGGAGGGAGATGCAAGAGGGAAGAGATATGGGGACATATGTATATGTATAACTGATTCACTTTGTTATAAAGCAGAAACTGACACACCATTGTAAAGCAATTATACTCTAATAAAGATGTTAAAAAAAATTATAGGTTATTGACTATATGTAATTACATATGCAAATATAATTAACATTTATACTGACCAAATAAACTAGGGAAGATTGATATGCACAGAGGTTATAATATCACCATGGATGAGTTTTAAACACTAATATAAAAATGTACGATTTTTGATTAAATAGAAGCAGATATTCAGAGTTTAAAAAATATATGATTTCTTAATGGACACTGTAGCCCTTTTAGAGGCTATTTCGATAATAATATTAAAAATCAAATCTCTTTTAAATGATCAAATTAGTAAGCATTTATTAAAGCTGTTGGAGATGCAAATATGAATAAAATACATTTCCTCTAGAAGGGAGGTTAAGACAAGTGCACAAATGTCTGAAATGTGAGGTGGTATATGTTAAGTATCACCAGAGAGAGTGACTAAAAGGAGAGGGCACAGCTGAGTTGGCGGAAGAAAGGGAGGGGTTTGGAGTTCGGGGTAGGAATTAGTCGACCAAGAGAGTTTGCATGGTGGGGTGGCATTTCAGCTAGACTTGGTGGGCTTACTAGAGGGAGACGAGGAGACCATTCTAGGCAGAGAGAATAATGGAGGGAAAGGCAAGCTCTGAGCATGTTTTTACACATATGGTAAGGAATCCCAGTTTGGCTGGAGAATAAACTTCAAATGCCAGCTGAAATCCAGACAGTAATTGGCCCCAAAGATGGTGAATTAGGTTTTCACATGCTTATTCTCCTCCTAATGCTTGGTGAGTAACTAGTCTTTCTCACAATTTCTTATTAAAGAGAAATGAAAAACTGAGTAGGTTGTAAATGATGGGATTTTATTTGGCTCTGCAAGGATTTTTATAAATACTACAGCAGCTGTTTACATGTTTTTCATGATTGCCCTATGCATATCAGAATGATTCTCCTCATTGTTTCATGCATAAGTCACACTTGACTCAAGTTTATCTCTGAATGTTTGCCATTCTCATGTTTGTAATCCTTTGGGTAGTGTTAGTTACCTGATGATAGGAATATCATAAATTTGGAATTTCAAGCCTTTCCAACTTCAGAATGTCATCTCTTTACTACACATATTATGTAGAACTGTTAAACAATCATTTTGAGGTCTGTAGCACAATTCACAAAGCAACAATCTCCTGTATTTCCAAATAAAGTATTTGAAGGGAATGATATTTGCAGAATGTGCTATAGTGGTAAATTTAGAGAGTACAAGATAATTACTTGTAATTATGGCAATTTCTGTAAGGGAAATCATCTTAATTTGTTCCTACCAAGGAATAGAATTGCTCTACTCACAGCATTTGAATCTTTTTAGGAGATTAATGCTGTGTGCCTTCGTTACTTTGAATGGACATTACAGCTTTTCACTACATCTGAAATTACCCCTTTAATTCACATTTCTGTTTGAATTTCTGTTAAATGCAGTCTTTACTTTTAAAAAATCACATTCCAGAGCCCTTGTTGGAGAGAACTTATATGTCCATCCTAAGCAAGTTGTGAAAGAATAGTACATCACTACTAGGAGAATAAACTTCCAAAGAAGTCATAGTCTGTATGGTGAAAAGAGTCTTTAACTCATCCTTGGACCATTCTCCTGTCATGCTTCTCCCTGAAGATTTTAAAAGTTAGATGACCTTTAGGCTGATGGGTAATTGCTGTAGCTTAAAAGAAATGCTGTACCTTTGGGCATTTTTGTGAAGACAGAATTCTGACTACTTTTTTATTTTTAAGTATTTAATTATACCATCTGGGAAAGATAACGTGTATGTAGTTAAGACAGGGAGAATATTGGAGTGGGAAGAATGGGTTTACACTAGAATATAATTAATTGGAAAGAATATTGAAAAAGAAGTGATGGACATATGTCTACATAGGTGACAAAGTGCTAAGTATAGGAAATTAATTCATTGTTAGGCTGTGATTGTCTACAAAAAAAAGTGATTTCGGTCTTCAGAGCTGTTGAGGTGGCTTTAAAAATTCTGAGTTTTTCAATTAGCACCTATTTCTTTACCTTGTATAGGAATTTCTTTTGGCTGCAGGGAGTTGAGAATGGTGCCTTAGTGCTGAAATTTCTGTCTCTCCTATTGCCAGGTGCAGTACTCAGCAGCAGTCAGAAGCCAGGCTTGAATATAGCAGCTTTTAGGAAGGATCAGGTAGAGCTAGTTCTGAGATGCAAAACTCATGAGCGATTAAAGAGTTGTTCTTAGATTTTGAACTATCCTGCCCCTCTACTAAGACCTAAACTTGTGGTCAAACTTGGGTTAATTGATTGAATGATTTCAATATGCATTTATTAAGGGCCTACTATGTGCCAGATGCTGGCTATTTATATCATGAGGAGGAAAAATGAGTAATGCTTAATGGTGACTCCATTATACCAACATTTTGGATATTCAGTTAATCCTTATGTATGTTTGCTGAGTAAGTGAGTAATTACTGAATTTGAGAGAACCAATTAAGTTACTAACTATAAGCACTCTAATAATTTATGAAGTGTTAGATTCAGATATAATATCCCCATTCTCAAGGAGCTTACAGTCTAGACAGGAAGTCAGATGAGAAAATAAATTATTTCAATACAATATGTTAACAGTAGTACCACTTATAGGGTGCTATGGGAACATTGAAAAGCAGGAGAAAGAAGGAAGGTGAGGTGATGTGAGCTAAGCATTGAACTATGTGTGGAAGTTGTCTAGGTTAATAACCACCATGTATTTTCTGTAGTATAGATTGTCTCACCACTTATCCTGTCATTTTTATTACAGTGATTTTTAAAAGTAACTAAAGTAAACTAATTTTAAAGGAGTTCCGCATTCCTATTTCATTTATTACTTCCATGTTGTAATATTGTTGTTCATAGCTTGATTTCCTCTTAAATACTTTTGGAAGATTAATGCATTTCCTACATATTCACCTCTAATTAGATTAGTTTTCACAGTTGGATCTTAATAAAATGAGTGCTACCTGTAGTCACCCCCCCTTTTTTTATTGCCTTGTGGCATAATGTCCTCTTTTTTCCCCGAAACTTTAGTATACACACCTTTTGAATGTATTATACCCATATTAAATTTTTTCCTTAATTTTTTTTAATTTAGGAAAACAGTTCTTAAAGTACATTCTACTGGATTCACTGAGGATGAAAAAATTCTATGGTTAAATAAATTTAGAAGAGGTGTACACAGTATCTCCTTTGGCATATTGTGAGGGTTCTGAGTAGTCCTATAACTAAAAAAATAAGAATGGAGTGGAGAAGAGAGACTTCTTTACCTTTATTCAACCAAATATTTCCCAAATATGGCCTCTTTTTTAATAACATGAAAATATATGTGTTGGGAACTGCTTTCTCAACATATCTTTGTTTTGGATTAGGTATAAGAATTCATACACATAGTCAATATGGAAATATTCTTTTCTTCTTATGGCTGAAATTAATTAGAAGGAAATAGAAGAAAAGGCAAGAAAAGGAAATAAAATGAGATGACTATAGGGATAGAGATGTGAGAAAAATACTGGTAGCAGCAGGAAAGTAAAAAGAAAACTTGTAAAAGTTAGAAAGTGTCATTAAAATGTGTTGTAGTAAAATCCACTTATCAGGTTCTTGGATTTAACATTTCCCCAGAGATATGAACATATTGCTAAGTGCCAAACTATTTTTCTCACATTTAATTTTTTACAGTGCTTAAAACATTTCCCTACAGTTTTTCTTGAAAAACATTATGAGGGTTTCACTTTATTATTAAAGGACTAAAAATTTTAACAATATAAAGTTAGATAAGAGGGTGTAGTTCCCTTGGTGAATTTAACAATTGGGAAAAAACATTTTCCCTTCCTGACTTTTTAAGGGCCAGTAAGTTTGAGGTGGTAGGAAAAGAATCTCTGTGATGCTGTCTGTGATAGTGTGAACTGTAGTAGACTGTCTTTAAGTCATGAATGAAGGTATGAATTGTTCAATTGTTTGGTTACTTTTTTTTTTTTAATTTTATTTATTTATTTATTTATTTATGGCTGTATTGGGTCTTCGTTTCTGTGCAAGGGCTTTCTCTAGTTGTGGCAAGCGGGGGCCACTCTTCATCGCGGTGCGCGGGCCTCTCACTATCGCGGCCTCTCTTGTTATGGAGCACAGGCTCCAGACGCGCAGGCTCAGTAATTGTGGCTCACGGGCCTAGTTGCTCCGCGGCATGTGGGATCTTCCCAGACCAGGGCTCGAACCCGTGTCCCCTGCATTGGCAGGCAGATTCTCAACCACTGCGCCACCAGGGAAGCCCCTGGTTACTTTTTTTGATGGAGTGCTATCATTCTTTTGGAGCTCTAATGGGATGAAAGGCCATTCCTGAACTTGGTTAAGGGGAGGTCAGAGAGAGTCATTGAGTCTATTCACCTTAGTCTTCCCAGATAGCTTAGATAAGAACAGGAGTCTAGTGGGAGGAGTGTGCCCTAAGCCTTGTCAAAATATTCCAGTTAGCTCCTGCATGGTGCATCACCAAGTGGTCCCTTTACATCAAAGCAACCTTAGGAAGTAGAAAGTAAGAAACTTGGAAAGTTGCAGGGAACCTTTGGGGTTAGAATGTAGCTATTTTAGGAATTAGAATGACCTGATCCAACTCCTGGGGCAAACCACCAAACTATATTAAGATAGATTTGGAAAGCTGACTGTGTAAGTCAGAATTTTTATTTAATTGAATTAGTTAAATAATTAATTAATGATATTCTCTGCTTAGTTTTTTTAACCTTGGCATTTTGAGTCTTTTTGAAAATGTCATCAGCTGTAACTGAAGAGAATCAAAGGACGGTTTTATTATTGTTTTTCTCTACTTCCAGTAGTTGGGTCTTTCACTGAACAAATGTTTGCCAAGTGCCTGTTGAAGTTTGATGAGGGAAGCAACACATCTCTTGGTGCCAGTAAGATGGTGACAGCCACTATCAAAGTGAATGGACCCCAGGGGAAAGTGAGATGGAGGAGATATTGTTAGGCTCTGTTGTTTTAGTGAGGAAGAGTTTCCCTTACTCTGTCCCCAGAGTACCCCACCTCATCTCAACTTGCCCAAATGGAGCTCATTCTTCAAAACCTAATTCAAGCCTTCCTCTCCGTGAGGCTCTCTGAGACCCACTAAGTTGGAATTAATCCCTTTTTCTTTTCTTTCTTTCTTTTTTTTTTTTTTTTTTTTACTGTTTTACCCTTATTAGAGCAATTATTACAGTTTGATTGATTGATTAGTTCATTTGTTCAACATGTGTTTGTTGCACACCATATATCAGCCTTACAACATATCAGGAAGGGACTGATGAGCTATCTTCAATCGTATCTTCAGTGAGCTAATTGTTCATTGCTATTGCTTGTTTATATCGGTTTGTCCCACTAGATCTTAAACCCCTAAAGAGCAGTGATGGCTCTTACTCATCCTCTCCCATGTGCCCAGCATAGTGCTTGACTGTACAAGGCATTCAGCAAGTGCCTTTGAGTATATTGAATTTGTTTTTGTTTCTGACACACAGAACTGAAGATTCATGGGTATTGCTTCATTATAGTTGAAATTTGTATAATAGACTTATATTGGAGGAAACTAGCGTTCTGACAGCTTATTTTTTTATATAAATTTATTTATTTTTATTTTTAAAATTATTTTTGGCTGTGTTGGGTCTTCATTGTGCGTGGGCGTTCTCTAGTTGCGGCGAGTGGGGGCTACTCTTCGTTGTGGTGCGCGGGCTTCTCATTGCGGTGACTTCTCTTGTTGCGGATCATGGGCTCTAGGCATTTGGGCTTCAGTAGTTGAGGCACGTGGGCTCAGTAGTTGTGGCTCACAGGCTCTAGAGCCCAGGCTCAGTAGTTGTGGCGCACGGGCTTAGTTGCTCCGCGGCATGTGGGATCTTCCCAGACCAGGGCTTAAACCCCTGTCCCTTGCACTGGCAGGCGGATTCTTAACCACTGCGCCACTAGGGAAGCCCTGACAGCTTATATTATGACGCATCCAGCTGTATGTAGTCAGTCAGTAACAGATGAATTCATATTCTGATACTTTTTATGTTAGTTTGCAAGCCACTGAACTATCGTGCCTTACTTTAGCTTGTTTTAAATAAACCAAATAACTGAAGGAACTGTGTTTTAGAAATATAAATGGTAGTAGCAACAAAGGGTTGAATCTTTGTTTATATGCACAATGATTTAGTAAGCAATAGAGTCAGATGTCAAAAGGCTTTTAGGTCACTGGTTGAGTAGCATTGTGGTTTATTATTTACCTTTTGCCTACCACAAATGTTCTTCTAATCCAAGAACCCAGAGTAAATGTTTGCTAAGAGTCTCTGCAATGCCTAAACAATGAAATATTCACATGCTTTAGTGGTAGCAAAATTGAACGGAATACAGCTGCCAGCAGCCATTCCTTACTGATCTAATCCAGGAGGTTTGTGAAAGGGGAACATGTGGATAGGGGCTAACTGGAAATTAGCAAAGATATAAATGTTTGACTAAATGTGGTTATAGTCTGGTATGGTAAAGGCCAGAGGTGAGAAATCACCTCCTATCAAAGCCAAGTGGTAAGAAAGAACTTTACTAGAAACAGCTAAGACACAAACACAGAATTGGGTATGAGATGCTTTTACCTGGGACTATAATAAAAGGAAATTGCTATCAGACTTACACTATGGCTTGGGTAAAGCAATTATACTTCAAAACAGCCTAAAAAAGGCATGATCGGGCTTCCCTGGTGGCGCAGTGGTTGAGAATCTGCCTGCCAATGCAGGGGACACGGGCTTGAGCCCTGGTCTGGGAAGATCCCACGTGCCGCGGAGCAACTAGGCCCGTGAGCCACAATTACTGAGCCTGCGCGTCTGGAGCCTGTGCTCTGCAACAGGAGAGGCCGCGATAATGAGAGGCCCGTGCACCGCGATGAAGAGTGGCCCCCGCTTGCCGCAACTGGAGAGGGCCCTCGCACAGAAGCGAAGACCCAACACAGCCAAAAATAAAATAAATAAATAAATAAATAAAAATTAAAAAAAAAAAAAAACGGCATATCCTTGCCAGGGTGTAGTTGGGAGGCATATATTAATATTCAATTATAATACGTTGTTCTGAGTATTCTAATGGAAGTATGTACTACGGATCATGGGTTCACTGAGAAAGGAGTGTGAGGGAAATAGAGAAGGTTCCCCACACTTGAGGGAGGTGAGAGGGTTTTGCTTCAGGCAGGCCATCACCACAGGCAAAGGCAGGAAGATGTTGAACAGTAGGACACATTTATTTATTTACTTATTTATTTGTTTATTTTGGGAATGTAAAGTGTGAGGTGCAAGTAATTACTTAGAGCCTAATTTTCTTGTGAAAGGGCAACCTTTCATTGCATCTTTTTATGTGCAGTTATTTTATTAGGTATTTTTTCAAGTTATTTCATAAGGTTAATTATACATAAGTATGCCAAAGCACCTGGCATTTCCAGATGTATTAAGATTTAAGATTTAAATTGTTCTAGTGATCCCAGAGAGTGATATAGAAATTTGTGATCTTGATAAAGCACACAGTGGCCCATGTGCCACCTGTGAGTTGCTTAGCTAGTGAGTGAGCATAGCTGGCTACCCAGCAACCTTGTATTCAGCCACTTTATAAATATACCCACGTTTGGATTACTGCTAGTGTAAACTGACTTCTCCCTGCTATACAATATCCACTGCCATCCTTCTCTTTATCATGACGGCCTATGTGCTATATAGTGGTAGAGTGGCCATCATCAGCCCTTGGAAGCACTACTCTGGTTTTGTACAGACAGGTAAGGTTAATGCAGCTACTGTAATGATGTAACTTAATGGACTTTAGTTTATTTACATGGCAGAATTTATTTTAATGGTATCACAAATTACTTTAGTCCATTATTGATAGAACCATCAAGGATCTGAAAAGGGTCACCTAAAAATTTCAGTCATATTTTAGTGAATTTTGTGGGGGAAGGTATATGCTATAGTATCTTTTGCAAATTTGGGGTGTTAGAATGATCCAGAGATCTTTAGGAATGTCAGGGACCTATAGTAGTTTTTAAGTTCTTGACTGTTAATCTGGAATCTTTTTCTTATCAGATACATGGTTTGTAATATCTGTATTTCTTTTTTTTTTTTTAAACCATCTTTATTGAAGTATAATTGCTTTACAATGGTGTGTTAGTTTCTGCTTTATAACAAAGTGAATCAGTTATACATATACATATGTTCCCATATCTCTTCCCTCTTGCATCTCCCTCCCTCCCACCCTCCCTATCCCACCCCTCTAGGTGGTCACAAAGCACCGAGCTGATCTCCCTGTGCTATGCGGCTGCTTCCCACTAGCTATCTATTTTACATTTGGTAGTGTATATATGTCCATGACACTCTCTCACCCTGTCACATCTCACCCCTCCCCCTCCCCATATCCTCAAGTCCATTCTTTAGTAGGTCTGTGTCTTTATTCCCATCTTGCCACTAGGTTCTTCATGACCTTTTTTTTTTTTTCTTTAGATTCCATATATATGTGTTAGCATACTGTATTTGTTTTTCTCTTTCTGACTTACTTCACTCTGTATGACAGACTCTAACTCCATCCACCTCATTACAAATACCTCTATTTCATTTCTTTTTATGGCTGAGTAATATTCCATTGTATATATGTGCCACATCTTCTTTATCCATTCATCCAATGATGGACACTTAGGTTGCTTCCATGTCCTGGCTATTGTAAATAGAGCTGCAATGAACATTTTGGTACATGACTCTTTTTGAATTACGGTTTTCTCAGGGTATATGCCCAGTAGTGGGATTGCTGGGTCGTATGGTAGTTCTATTTTTAGTTTTTTAAGGAACCTCCATACTGTTCTCCATAGTGGCTGTATCCATTTACATTCCCACCAACAGTGCAAGAGTGTTCCCTTTTCTCCACACCCTCTCCAGCATTTATTGTTTCTAGATTTTTTGATGATGGCCATTCTGACCGGTGTGAGATGATACCTCATTGTAGTTTTGATTTGCATTTCTCTAATGATTAATGATGTTGAGCATTCTTTCATGTATCTGTTGGCAATCTGTATATCGTCTTTGGAGAAATGTCTATTTAGGTCTTCTGCCCATTTTTGGATTGGGTTGTTTGTTTTTTTGTTATTGAGCTGCATGAGCTGCTTGTAAATCTTGGAGATTAATCCTTTGTCAGTTGCTTCATTTGCAAATATTTTCTCCCATTCTGAGGGTTGTCTTTTGGTCTTGTTTATGGTTTCCTTTGCTGTGCAAAAGCTTTTAAGTTTCATTAGGTCCCATTTGTTTATTTGTGTTTTTATTTCCATTTCTCTAGGAGCTGGGTCAAAAAGGATCTTGCTGTGATTTATGTCATAGAGTGTTCTGCCTATGTTTTCCTCTAAGAGTTTGATAGTGTCTGGCCTTACACTTAGGTCTTTAATCCATTTTGAGTTTATTTTTGTGTATGGTGTCAGGGAGTGTTCTAATTTCATACTTTTATATGTACCTGTCCAATTTTCCCAGCACCACTTATTGAAGAGGCTGTCTTTTCTCCACTGTATATGCTTGCCTCCTTTATCAAAGATAAGGTGACCATATGTGTGTGGGCTTATCTCTGGGCTTTCTATCCTGTTCCATTGATCTATATTTCTGTTTTTGTGCCAGTACCAAACTGTCTTGATTACTGTAGCTTTGTAATATAGTCTGAAGTCAGGGAGCCTGATTCCTCCAGCTCCATTTTTTGTTCTCAAGATTGCTTTGGCTATTCGGGGTCTTTTGTGTTTCCATACAAATTGTGAAATTTTTTGTTCTAGTTCTGTGAAAAATGCCAGTGGTAGTTTGATAGGGATTGCATTGAATCTGTAGATTGCTTTGGGTAGTAGAGTCATTTTCACAATGTTGATTCTTCCAATCCAAGAACATGGTATATCTCTCCATCTATTTGTATCATCTTTAATTTCTTTCATCAGTGTCCTATAATTTTCTGCATACAGGTCTTTTGTCTCCTTAGGTAGGTTTATTCCTAGATATTTTATTCTTTTTGTTGCAATGGTAAACGGGAATGTTTTCTTAATTTCACTTTCAGATTTTTCATCATTAGTATATAGGAATGCAAGAGATTTCTGTGCATTTTGTACCCTGCTACTTTACCAAATTCATTGATTAGCTCTAGTAGTTTTCTGGTAGCATCTTTAGGATTCTCTATGTATAGTATCATGTCATCTGCAAACAGTGACAGCTTTACTTCTTCTTTTCCGATTTGGATTCCTTTTATTTCTTTTTCTTCTCTGATTGCTGTGGCTAACACTTCCAAAACTATGTTGAATAATAGTGGTGAGAGTGGGCAACCTTGTCTTGTTCCTGATCTTAGTGGAAATGGTTTCAGTTTTTCACCATTGAGGACAATGTTGGCTGTGGGTTTGTCATATATGGCCTTTATTATGTTGAGGAAAGTTCCCTCTATGCCTACTTTCTGCAGGGCTTTTATCATAAATGGGTGTTGAATTTTGTCAAAAGCTTTCTCTGCATCTATTGAGATCATCATATGGTTTTTCTCCTTCAATTTGTTAATATGGTGTATCACGTTGATTGATTTGCGTATATTGAAGAATCCTTGCATTCCTGGAATAAACCCCACTTGATCATGGTGTATAATCCTTTTAATGTGCTGTTGGATTCTGTTTGCTAGTATTTTGTTGAGGATTTTTGCATCTATGTTCATCAGTGATATTGGCCTGTAGTTTTCTTTCTTTGTGGCATCTTTGTCTGGTTTTGGTATCAGGGTGATGGTGGCCTCGTAGAATGAGTTGGGGAGTGTTCCTCCCTCTGCAATATTTTGGAAGAGTTTGAGAAGGATAGGTGTTAGCTCTTCTCTAAATGTTTGATAGAATTCGCCTGTGAAGCCATCTGGTCCTGGGCTTTTGTGTGTTGGAAGATTTTTAATCACAGTTTCAAATTTCAGTGCTTGTGATTGGTCTGTTCATATTTTCTATTTCTTCCTGGTTCAGTCTCGGCAGGTTGTGCATTTCTAAGAATCTGTCCATTTCTTCCAGGTTGTCCATTTTATTGGCATAGAGTTGCTTGTAGTAACCTCTCATGATCGTTTGTATTTCTGCAGTGTCAGTGGTTACTTCTCCTTTTTCATTTCTAATTCTATTGATTTGAGTCTTCTCCCTTTTTCTCTTGATGAGTGTGGCTAATGGTTTATCAATTTTGTTTATCTTCTCAAAGAACCAGCTTTTAGTTTCATTGATTTTTGCTATTGTTTCCTTCATTTCTTTTTCATTTATTTCTGATCTGATCTTTATGATTTCTTTCCTTCTGCTAGCTTTGGGGTTCTTTTGTTCTTCTTTCTCTAATTGCTTTAGGTGCAAGGTTAGGTTGTTTATTCGAGATGTTTCCTGTTTCTTGATGTAGGCTTGTATTGCTATAAACTTCCCTCTTAGAACTGCTTTTGCTGCATCCCATAGGTTTTGGGTCGTCGTGTCTCCATTGTCATTTGTTTCTAGGTATTTTTTGATTTCCCCTTTGATTTCTTCAGTGATCACTTCGTTATTAAGTAGTGTATTGTGTAGCCTCCATGAGTTTGTATTTTTTACAGATCTTTTCCTGTAATTGATATCCAGTCTCATAGCGTTGTGGTCGGAAAAGATACTTGATATGATTTCAATTTTCTTAAATTTACCAAGGCTTGATTTGTGACCCAAGATATGATCTATCCTGGAAAATGTTCCATGAGCACTTGAGAAAAATGTGTATTCTGTTGTTTTTGGGAGGAATGTCCTATAAATATCAATTAAGTCCATCTTGTTTAATGTATCATTTAAAGCTTGTGTTTCCTTATTTATTTTCATTTTGGATGATCTGTCCATTGGTGAAAGTGGGGTGTTAAAGTCCCCTACTATGATTGTGTTACTGTCGATTTCCCCTTTTATGGCTGTTAGTATTTGCCTTATGTATTGAGGTGCTCCTATGTTGGGTGCATAAATATTTACAATTGTTATACCTTCCTCTTGGATCGATCCCTTGATCATTATATAGTGTCCTTCTTTGTCTCTTGTAATAGTCTTTATTTTAAAGTCTATTTTGTCTGATATGAGAATTGCTACTCCAGCTTTCTTTTGATTTCCATTTGCATGGAATATCTTTTTCCATCCCCTCACTTTCAGTCTGTATGTGTCTCTAGGTCTGAAGTGGGTCTCTTGTAGACAGCATATATATGGGTCTTGTTTTTGTATCCATTCAGCCAGTCTGTGTCTTTTGGTGGGAGCATTTAATCCATTTACATTTAAGGTAATTATCGACATGTATGTTCCTATTCCCATTTTCTTAAATATTTTGGGTTTGTTATTGTAGGTGTTTTCCTTCTCTTGTGTTTCTTGCCTAGAGAAGTTCCTTTAGCATTTGTTGTAAAGCTGGTTTGGTGGTGCTGAACTCTCTCAGCTTTTGCTTGTCTGTAAAGGTTTTAATTTCTCCATCAAATCTGAATGAGATCCTTGCTGGGTAGAGTAATCTTGGTTGTAGGTTTTTCTCCTTCATCACTTTAAGTATATCCTGCCACTCCCTTCTGGCTTGCAGAGTTTCTGCTGAAAGATCAGCTGTTAACCTTATGGGGATTCCCTTGTGTGTTATTTGTTGTTTTTCCCTTGCTGCTTTTAATATGTTTTCTTTATATTTAATTTTTGAGAGTTTGATTAATATGTGTCTTGGCGTGTTTCTCCTTGGATTTATCCTGTTATGGGACTCTCTGTGCTTCCAGGACTTGATTAACTATTTCCTTTCCCATATAGGGAAGTTTTCAACTATAATCTCTTCAAATATTTTCTCAGTCCCTTTCTTTTTCTCTTCTTCTTCTGGGACCCCTATAATTCGAATGTTGGTGCATTTAATGTTGTCCCAGAGGTCTCTGAGACTGTCCTCAGTTCTTTTCATTCTTTTTTCTTTCTTCTGGTCTGCAGTAGTTATTTCCACTATTTTATCTTCCAGGTCACTTACCCATTCTTCTGCCTCAGTTATTCTGCTATTGATCCCGTCTAGAATATTTTTAATTTCATTTATTGTGTTTTTCGTCATTGCTTGGTTCCTCTTTAGTTCTTCTAGGTCCTTGTTAAATGTTTCTTGCATTTTGTCTATTCTATTTCCAAGATTTTGGATCATCCTTACTATCATTATTCTGAATTCTTTTTCAGGTAGACTGCCTATTTCCTCTTCATTTGTTAGGTCTGGTGTGTTTTGACCCTGCTCCTTCATCTGCTGTGTGTTTTTTTTTCTTCTCATTTTGCTTATCTTACTGTGTTTGGGGTCTCCTTTTCACAGGCTGCAGGTTCGTAGTTCCCGTTGTTTTTGGTGTCTGTCCCCAGTGGCTAAGGTTGGTTCAGTGGGTTGTGTAGGCTTCCTGGTGGAGGGGACTAGTGCCTGTGTTCTGGTGGATGAGGTTGGATCTTGTCTTTCTGGTGGGCACGTCCACATCTGGTGGTGTGTTTTGGGGTGTCTGTGGCCTTATTATGATTTTAGGCAGCCTCTCTGCTAATGGATGGGGCTGTGTTCCTGTCTTGCTAGTTGTTTGGCATAGGGTGTCCAGCACTGTAGCTTGCTGGTCGTTGAGTGAAGCTGGGTCTTGATGTTGAGATGGAGATCTCTGAGAGATTTTCACCGTTTGGTATTACGTGGAGCTGGGAGGTCTCTTGTGGACCAGTGTCCTGAAGTTGGCTCTCCCACCTCAGAGGCACAGCCCTGATGCCTGGCTGGAGCACCAAGAGCCTTTCATCCACACGGCTCAGAATAAAAGGGAGAAAAAATAGAAAGAAATAAAGAAAGAGGATAAAATAAAATAAAATAAAGCTATTATAATAAAAAATAAGAAAAAAATTATTAAGAATAAATTTAAGAAAAAATTTTTTTAAATTTTTAAAAATAGATTTATTAATTTTTTATAATAAAAAAAATTAAGAAAAATATTTAAGAAAAAAAATTTTTTTTTATTTTTTAAAATAAAAAATATGAAAAAACTTATTAAAAATTTTTTTAATTTTTAAAAATAGAAAATAAGGAAAAAATTATTAAGAAAACATTTATTAGGGAAAAAAATTTTTTAAGTAAAAAAAAAAACAAAAAAAATGGACGGACCTAACCCTAGGACTAATGGTGAAAGTAAAGCTATACAGACAAAATCTCACCCAGAAGCATACACTCAGAAAAAAAAGGAAAAGGGGAAAAATTAATATATCCTGCTCTCAAAGTCCACCTCCTGAATTTGGGATGATTCGTTGTCTATTCAGGTATTCAACAGATGCAGGTACATCAAGTTGTTTGTGGAGCTTTAATCCACTGCTTCTGAAGCTGCTGGGAGAGATTTCCCTTTCTCTTCTTTGTTCGTACAGCTCCCGGGGTTCAGCTTTGGATTTGGACCCGCCTCTGCGTGTAGGTCGCCTGAGGGCGTCTGTTCCCCGCCCAGACAAAACGGGGTTAAAGGAGCAGCTGCTTCGGGGGCTCTGGCTCACTCAGGCTGGGGGGAAGGAGGGGTACGGGTGTGGGGCGAGCATGCGGCGGCAGAGGCCGGTGTGACGTTGCACCAGCCCGAGGCGCGCCGTGCGTTCTCCCGGGGAAGTTGTCCCCGGATCACGGGAGCCTGGCCGTGGCGGGCTGCACCGGCTCCTGGGAGGGGCGGTGTGGAGAGTGACCTGTGCTCGCACACAGGCTTCTTGGTGGCGGCAGCAGCAGCCTTAGCGTCTCATGCCCGTCTCTGGGGTCTGCGCTGATAGCCGCGGCTCGCGCCCGTCTCTGGAGCTCGTTTAGGCGGCGCTCTGACTCCCCTCTCCTTGCGTGCCGTGAAACAAAGAGGCAAGAAAAAGTCTCTTGCCTCTTCGGCAGCTGCAGTCTTTTTCCCGGACTCCCTCCCGGCTAGCACCGAAGCCCTAGCCTCAGCTCCCAGCCCCCGCCCGCCCTGGCGGCTGAGCAGACAAGCCTCTCGGGCTGGTGAGTGCTGCTCGGTGCCGATCCTCTGTGCAGGAATCTGTCCGCTTTGCCCTCTGCACCCCTGTGGCTGCGCTCTCCTCCGTGGCTCCGAAGCTTCCCCCCTCTGCCACCCGCAGTCTCCGCCCGTGAAGGGGCTTCCTAGTGTGTGGAAACCTTTCCTCCTTCACAGCTCCCTCCCACTGGTGCAGGTCCCGTCCCTATTCTTTTGTCTCTGTTATTTCTTTTTTCTTTTGCCCTACCGAAGTACGTGGGGATTTTCTTGCCTTTTGGGAGGTCTGACGTCTTCTGCCAGCGTTCAGTGGGTGTTCTGTAGGAGCAGTTCCACGTGTAGATGTATTTCTACTGTATCTGTGGGAAGGAAGGTGATCTCCGCGTCTTACTCTTCCGCCATCTTGCCTAATTCTATTCCTGTATTTCTTCATGAAAAATACTGAACTATGCTTTCAGTATTTTGAGTGAAGAAGTAGGTGACTGGAAATAAGAAAATAGCAATTTGTATTATCCATTGATAGGAATTGTTAATAATGTTATCAATACATTTTAAAAAATATATAATTGATTTTTAAAGTAAAAATTTGACTTTTAGTGTTTATGAAATAAGGGCTTTCTCTCTGACTTTTGAAATGCTTCTTACTGAGGTCTGAATAAAATATAACTTATTTAATATCATTGAATGGCAAAAGGTGCAGACTACATAGAATTTAGATATATTTAAGGTTTTAAATCACAAGTGAAAAGATGTGAGGATCAGTGGTTGTAGTGTGAGTTATGTCACTCCAAAAAAGGCTTTTGACCACTAACCTCTGAAACCCATCCATACGTTTGCCCTTTTATATATAGAACCCCTTATTGCTCATCAAAGTCATTTAGCAGGGACATCATTCAGGTATAAAGTGAGAGGTAGACAGCTTGCTCTTCATGTTTTTGAGCATTGCATTATTACTATTACAGTGTTGAGTATAACATTTTCTGGTTTGCTGACTTAACAGATACTTATGTTCATTTACTCCCTTCCTCTTAAAAATAATCATTGGAATTTTTAAAGAGAAATACAACTGAAGACCATAACATTCCCATCAAATCTGTTTAAAGCTTATATTAGACAACATTTCTTGCTCTTTTTTTCCTTGACTAGGCATTTATTATAACTCATCTTGACTTGAAATAGTAACTGTAGGCATTTTGATAAATGCGTTAAACAATTATATAATTTCATCATTTCTTGTGTGTTATTTCTTCTTTAAGCAGATAATCAGCCATAAATTAATAATTATTGCTAATATAGATGGGAAAAAACCATTCCTACCTCATTAGTCAACAGAGAAATATGATACAGGGTTGTTTTTTTGTTTTTTTTTGCTCCTATTTCTTTTGATGTTATGCTTATTTGTAATTTTCTTCAAAAAGCCAGTAAATTACCATGTAAAGTAGAATCAAAACAATTCTTTTTAAAGATCTCACTCTACTACTTATATTTTCCTAGATTGAGACAAATTAGTTTTCTAGGGTTGAAGTTTTGTTTAATTTTGAAAGACAATGTATGTTAAGCATGCTTTTGGATGTGTGCATATAAGGATGGAACAGTATAGGATATGCCAATTCCTTTTCTATAGTTAGTGGATATAGGACAAAAGGAAGGAAGAAAGTAAAAAGAAATACTTTGAAAATACATGGGAGCACAGTTTGAGGCCATAGAGCATCTTTATAGATTGCTTTGTCAGGTAAACCAGAAATGTTGTGGCACTTTCTTGAACATCTGTTTATTGGTTAGCAAAGCACTAGCCTCTACAGGTCACGTGCAACTCTATAGCAGAGTAAGGTCTCTCTGTACTTACACCATTTTAGTGGTAAAGAATTTTTTTATTAGGTCAGTCACAAATATGATACATAGTTTTTGGATAAAATGTGGCATTATAGATTTGAATATATATCAATTAATATAAAATATAGCAAAAAGAAGGAAGACATCTACTTTCTTTTCCAGGTGTATCTCAGCTAAAATTGTGTTAAAAATGTTGACTTTCTTGGTTTTGTGATTGTAAAGACAGAATTAAAGTTGCTTTCTTTCAGGTGCTTAGGGAGAAAAAAAGAAGTTCCGAGAGTTAAGGCACGTGCACGCTCTCCCTCTCAATCTTTCTATATTTTTAAGTGTAATTTTGAGAATTATTGTAACTGCAGAGAAGAGAAACTACCAGGAAACCTGGTTGTTTCTATTTAGTAATTTCTAATTGGTATCAAAGTTAGAAGAAGAAACCTATTTTTTCAAAGAGATACGCTTGAACTTTTATATTATATCCTTGCTTTTTTTTTTTTTTTTTTTTACTGCAGCCCTACTTGATTAGTTAATAGTGAATTAAAAATAGATATTTAATATGGAGGGAGAGAAATAGGCAAGTTTATTACTCAAGATGAGCAGTTAGTCATCTGGCCAAAAGCTTTCATCTGTCTTCTTTTACAATTAAAACAAAATCTATTAGTCCTGTCAATCAGCAGTCATCTGGGGTGATGACAAGCGCTGTACAAACACCAGTAGCAGCTGCCAAAGAATCAAAGATGTAACTTTTTACAATCAAACTTGCCTAATACAAAATAAATCAGCCTTTCATGATAAGATTGGTAACTTGATTACTTTACTTCTTATAAATCTTAAATTAATATCCTGTAATTGGGATTTGGGGGTATTTCCTTTTACTTATAATCATCTGTAGCCCTTTTTCTTGAAAATACACTGAGTCTTAGTCTCATTTAGAGCTGCAATTGGGAAAATAGCATTCTAAGCTATCTGGATATTTCTAATACTTGAAAGAAGTGAAACAGAAAAACTGTACAATCTTACATTTAGAGTATAACTTTGAGATTTGATTTAAAGTGAAATAAACAATTTCTTTGTCATGGTCAGTTTGCCTTTAATTGAGTGCTCTGGTTTAACCAGAATGCTGACATACCATGCCTAGAAGGTGGTGGTTTTCTTATTTAGACTGTTGATTTGCTGTTTAACATCATGTTTTCAACAAGAGTCCTGAATCAGCAGTGTTTCTTAATAATGCCCCCAGACAGAAAGAAAAGACAAGTTCTCTTCTAGTTTATAAGTTTAGTTCAATTAAACAAATATGTATGGAACATGCACTGAGCAAGGAATTCGATGCTGGAATAGATACAGAGATTGAGTAGGTGAGGTTCCATCTGTTAAAGAGATTAACTTCTTGTTAGGGTGACCAGTGTAAGCAACATATTGTAATACAGGCAGAATATAAGAAACATATTGTAGGACTTCCCTGGTGGCGCAGTGGTTAAGAATCTGCCTGCCAATGCACGGGACACGGGTTCAAGCCCTGGTTCAGGAAGATCCCACATGCTGCGGAGCAGCTAAGCCCGTGCGCCACAACTGCTGAACCTGCGCTCTACAGCCCGTGAGCCACAACTAGTAAGCCCGTGTGCCACAACTACTGAAGCCCACACATCTGGAGTCCGTGCTCGACAAGAGAAGCCACCGCAGTGAGAAGCCCGATCACCCTAACGAACAGTAGCGCCTGCTTGCCCCAACTAGAGAAAGCTGCGTGCATCAACAAAGACCCAGTGCAGCCAAAAATAAATAAATAAATAATTAATTAAATTTATATTAAAAAAAAAGAAACATATCATAAAGTGCTGTGAAACACAGGGGAGGGAACAATTCCTGCTGAGGGATCAGAGAAGAGTTATTGGAAGAAATTGCATTTTAATTTGTAAATTTAATTTAAATTAAATTAAATTTAAATGCAATTTGGAAGAAATTGCATTTAAATTTAATTTAATATGAATAATCTGTAGAATTTCAACAAGTAGATATGGGAAAGTATTTTTTTAAAATATTTATTTTGTTTATTTATTTAGGCTGCGCTGGGTCTTAGTTGTGGCACGTGGGATCTTTGTTGCAGCATGTGGGATCTTTTTTTCAGTTGTGGCATGTGGACTCTTAGTTGCAGCATGCACACTCAGTTGCGGCATGCACATTCTTAGTTGCAGCATGCAGACTCTTAGTTGTGGCATGCATGTGGGATCTAGTTCTCCAACCAGGGATCGAACCTGGGTCCCCTGCATTGGGAGCACGGAGTCTTACCCACTGAACCTCCAGGGAAGTCCCAGGAAAGTATTTTATTTATTTATCTATCTATTTGTTTATTTATTTATGGCTGCGTTGGGTCTTTGTTGCTGCATGCAGGCTTTCTCTAGCTGCTGCGAGCAGGGGCTACTCTTCGTTGTGGTGCATGGGCTTCTTATTGTGCTGGCTTCCCTTGTTGCGGAGCACGGACTCCAGATGTGTGGGTTTCAGTAGCTGTGGCACGCGTGCTCACTAGTTGTGGCTCAAGGGCTGTAGAGCGCAGGCTCAGTAGTTGTGGCTCACAGGCTTAGTTGCTCCGTGGCATGTGGGATCTTCCCAGACCAGGGCTCGAACCCGTGTCCCCTGCATTGGCAGGCGGATTTTTAACCACTGCACCAGCAGGGAAGTCCCCAGGAAAGTATTTTAAAACAATGATATTCTTTTTTTGTCAAGTAGTGAGTTTGAAAGAAGGAGATGGTGATACAATGAGAAATTATGGCTTCAGATAGTTCTATAGAACTCTTGGTTATGATTCAATGTTTAATAGGGGTTATTTAGATTCTTAAGAGAGACACAGTATTCACTGGTGATTTCTAAACCTGGCCAATCATCATAATTATCTAGGCCTAGGAGTCTTAAAAACTATATGTTTCTGGACTCTGCTTCTAGAGTCTGTCTCAGTAAATGTTGGGTAGGGTTCAAAATTCTGATTTTAAGTTCTCTGTGATTCTGCCCTGCCAGGTTTGGAAGATAAGCTTCTTTATGAGCTTTCATTGCTCACAGAACATGCAGCCTTCCTCCTCTCATTCCTGTGTTCCCAAATCAAAATAAAACAAATGGGCATGTTTCAGTCTATGCTTAGTTATTTGATCCTTGAAATTTCAATGTTCAAGTGGGGTTGGAGTTTATTGTTAGCTATAGGCACTTAGGTGCTCAATAAATATTTGTTGAATATTTGTTGAATAGATGAATGTACTAAAAAATCTTAATGGAGAGTACCCCCAATAAATTCAAGAAACTCACCTTTTTTTTTTTTTTTTTTTTTGGTCTGTTCTGTGTTTGACCACAGTGTATCATGCTCTTAGATTTTTGGAAAAGCCCTACGGGTTCCTTGTGGCCCATGTTTTGAGCACTACTGATAACTGTGTTCCTGTAACATTATGAAGGGCAGCTAGATAAAGTGAGTCATATTGCTGAGGATTTCTATAATTTTAAGCCTCTTTTGTAGCATGTATTTTTGCTTCTTAATCAAAAATCTGTTTTCTGGAGATTCTGAACAGGGAATGTATGCTGATGAGTATTTTGAAGTTCTAAGCAGTTCAACTGCTGTCATTGGGGGTTGAACTGTGCAGTATATTTGATTTGTTATAGATTCTTCATTCTACTCGCTCAGCATTTTCCTGGCAGTTAATTACACAGTGGCTTTAGGGTGCATTCCATAAGATGCTGAAGACACAGCTTTGCTGAAGTCTGACACACTTTCCTCCTTGGTTACATAGCTAATGGCCACTCTGGGATAATTAGTGAGAAGAGACTCCAATGGCCCAATTACTGTCTTCTCAAGGTTTTCCCTTTTAATTCTACTTTGCTCAAGTCTTGAGAGGTTGCCTCCATTGTAGATTATGCTTGTGTGCTGTTTAAAACTGGGTTTTCTTAGTCACAGTCAGACAAAATGTCTGTATAAAGATCTATCTGTATTTTAGTGTGTTGGGAGTACTGTAAGAAGTTGATCGTATTTTAGAGAAACCATGGCGTAGTACCACTCAGAGCAAGAGATAGCTAATATTTTCAAAGCCACAGTAATTCCTGGCTTAAGACTCATACCAACTGTCCGCATCTATGTAGTGAGAGGGCTTGAGGTTTCAGGCTCAGAGCTACTAGGGTTTCCATAGCTTGGCCTGATATGTAGACTAGTAATCAAATGTAGTGCCATTTTTCTGTCAGGAAGCTTGACTTGGGGTATTGTAATTTACTAACGTAATGAAAATGCATGTGCATATGCCTCAGTAATAAAACTATGTGAACATGTCTACCACAGTGTTTGGTAGGTAGACAGAATCTAAATCTTGTAAACTCCTGAGTCATCTAAGTCAGCCATATGTCGTCTGCCTTTTTAGAATTTCTTTCCGACATAGAACACAGTGATTTCATTCTTTTTCCTAAGGTCCATGTCAACATAAGGTAGTCCTTATTGGAACTGCACAAGTAAGTGTCTTTTTCTGAATTTTTTCCAAACTGGGGAAAAAAATGACTATGTTAAAAGAAACTCCTTTGAAAAATTGCTTTATGGAAAGTTATTAATATTATGCCTGTGCTATGGATGTGCCATTTTCTGTGAATGTGTTCTTTATATAGAGAGAAAGTACTCAGTGAATATTTGTTGATTGAATGAATGTAATGAAGTTTTATCATAGGAGTTCTAAATCTTTCCTTTCACTGCAGTCTTCCTGTTTGGTTGAAGTGTCCCCAGCTCCTTTGCAGAGCATGTTACTATCTCTTTTGTTTCAGTGTTGTGTGCTGTGCTTTCCCAAATGGCTCGTGAGCAATGGTAGGGGTAACTTAAAACCTTGGAGTGATGAAACTTGAGCCAAGCCATTCTGGAGCTCACCCTAACTTGTCATGTTTTATTGAAGCAGTAAGATTGATGGACCTAAGAAAAGAATATTCTAGGAATATTACAACAACAACAGCAACAAGTTCCTTTTTACAGCCTGACAAATCTTCCTCTGGTTTGTCTCCAGCAAAGTAAAAGTTATTTGGGTGTGGAGGTTGGGGGGAATTGTATTCAGTATGTAATGACCACATGATGTTCAAGTAATTTCCATCACTTCAGATTGATACCTGGAGGGGCAGTGCCTGTGAGACTGTTCAGAATTCTGTAGGGAATTGTGACTGCACCAGTATGATATTTTCCTCTAGTATCCTCTCAATTAATAAATATTTTTGCTAAGAGGAAATCTTTCAAAGTGCAGAGAAAAAACAACTAATCAATCCATAGAATATTGTGATCTAATACACTGAAATCAATGGAACCAGAGATGGAGAATGTATTCTTTATAACCATTGATATTGGCTTCTCCAGTGTATTTTTTCGAGTTCTGTATACTTGCATAAAGAAAAATCAGGCAATTTTTATAGTCTTCTTTCATAGATAGGTAGATATTTAGGAAAATTCAAATTTTAATCTTGAAATGTTGGAACTCTTTAACATTCTTAAACTTTTTTAAAGGTTGAAAAATATATGCATTTGGTGTTTAAATATTTTTTAAAAATTATTTTGGCCCTTTTAATAAGTTACATCATTATTTGGATTTTGCCCAGTTTAGAGGCTGAAGTGCCTGATAAAGCACTGAAGGAAGATTTACGACTATAGTAGCATAAGCTTTTCTTCCAGTGATGTGATCCCTTTCCTTTCATTGGAATAGAAGTCAGCAGATTGAGGTTTGCGGGCATTTCTTCTGTGTCCTAGCTGTATGATCATAGGCACATTTTATACCAATTCAGAGCCTCAGGCTGCTTATCTGTAAAATTGGATAAGGAACCTTGCCTGTCTCAGAGGGCTGTTATGAGGATCTCACAGCATAATATATGTGAAAGCATTTGGGAAACTGTAAAGCAATACATTATTATCATTTCTGTAAAAGGGAGTTTCAAATCATACTTACTTTTTGGTTGATATGGTCTATTATAAGAAAATCTTTATTTAAACTTCTTTTTATTAATTTCCAAATGTGATTTCACAATAGTTCTAGAGTCACATTGAACATATGTTTCAATTCTGATTCAGTAAAATGATAGATTTTTCCCTTAAATCTGTACCATATATATTTTTTTTCTAATAAAAATTATAATTGCTTATCTGCATGCCTCCAAAGAATAGTCTCCACTTTTCTATAATTGTTTCTTCAATTAAATTTTCTCTTATTTACCTCAAGGGAATTTCATTTATCTGATATTATCTTATTTTTCTCTTGTCATTTAAGGAATGTGTTAATTAAACTCAGACCCAATACTAACCCTGGCACATGCAGCAGACCCTCCTCCCATTTGACATATTTTCCTTTATCGTTTTTCTCCATCTCAGAGCCACTTTTCAATCCATCTGGTAGTGCTCATATTAGGCCAATTTTAATTAAGCTTGTGAATTAGACTCTGAGACCCTGTCTCAGATATTTTACTAGAATGCAGTTTTAGATCATTGGTTTTGCCATAATTCAACAAATTATGCAATTAAAATATTAAAAGTAAATTGTTCAAGTCTGTCCAACCTGATTACATGTTTTTTAAAAGTTGTAAGTATTGTATTGATTATTGCTTTTTACTCCATTTATTTCAAAGGAAAATATTTCTTGAAGTTTCTATACAGAATTGGAAATTGAACTATACAGATTCTGAATTTACTGGACAATTAGCAGAATTTTGCTCCACTTTTGGTGCTTAGATCATTGCATATTCACTTTCCCTCCCTCAGGAACTGACTTACATCCCCGCCCTGCCCATCCTTCTCTCCATTTCTTCCCCCTTCCCACCCACTAATATAAATATTTGGACAGACAATCTTCACTTTTGAGACACTTGTTCCTGTTCCATCCTGATTGTCTACATTGCCCTTGCATCTCTGAAGCACATGCCTCTGGGTGGTTTGTCTTCAGGGAGAATGCTTTTCCCACCATAGGCCAACTGCTGCAGTTTTCAACTCGGAACTGACTTCTCAATATCTTCAGATATCTTAGTGTGACAAGAGCCAGCTCCTAAGAACATAACACATTGGGCTCTCATCACATTCTCCATCACCTTACATTATTTTAGAGGGTTGCAGTTAGTATCCCAGATGTTTCAAATATTCCTTCCTGCAGGCACTCCCCAGTGACAGTCTGATCAACTTCAGATTTACTGCTGCTCTCTAGAGAGCTATGCTGCATCTGTGCAGGGTGTTTGTTTCTGAAAGGTCATTTCCTGGTGTGAATTCTAACCACAGGAGATCAAGCCAGACTACAGCCTTTTTTCTCTTGTGTACTTATTTTACGTGGAAGAGAAATTAAGGTTCCATTCAGGTGTGCTGCACAGCAAACAAAATTAGATGATGATGTGACATATTAATGATTGACAGACAGAAATAGGTAAAAATAAGAATATTTAAGATCATCTAAGCTTTGACATGTTTCTAGGTTTCATAGTGAATTAGAGAATTGTTTCTGAGTTTGAATTAGTCAGTAGTTTATCTTTTTCCTCATTGTTTATAATATCCCCTTCAAAGCTTAAAGATAACATAGCCTTCCACCTCTCTGTTGGTTTTTATGTCATTTGGCTGTCATTGTACTTTGCTTTTGAACAACCCAAATCAAATAGTCCTCCTTCTTTTATTCTGCTGTCAGTATTATCATAAGAGATACAGACCACAGCTCATGGGAATGGTGGGGAGAAGTTGCCCAGTTTTTTTTGAACCCTCAATCTTAATTGAAAATTTCTAAAAACGTAGATTTGTTTCTTTAGGATTCTAAATAATTTTGACAAGGTATTTTGAAGTATAAAGCATTCCTCCTGCATTATACATTTAAAATAAGTTTCCCTATAACAAAATTGATTCTTTTAACCCCTGTGGCTGCCTTCCAGGCTGCTTCTGGTATCAGTATAAGTACCAGAGTTCATTGTAGCATTTAAGCTTTTATCTTTCAGTATTTCATGAAAATAAAATCCAGTTCACATTGTTTTTCAATAATACATCAGATGCCTAGAAATAGTCTGATCTTAAAGGAGTCGTTAAGCATGTTGGTGCCCAAATTCTTTATAGAAGCCTACCTGAATGTGTTCCCAGGCGTTAGTGATCTAAATAATGCAGCAAGTGAGATGATTTTTTTAAAAGCTGACAACCAAGGGTTTAGATAAATATTTTAAATGGAGAAAGTTTGCCTGCAACTATTTTGCATTCCTGTCTGCTTGCAGCCCACCTGCCCCATTCCCTGCCCATTCTGTCACCAAGCATCACCATTCCCAAATACAGAGGAAGTATTACAGAGAAACACACTACGTGCTAAAACTGAAATGAACAGAAGAGCAGTAGAGTAAGAAACTTTAACTCTGAAAGCAGAGTTGGCACTAAAAATGGAGTAAAATCTTGTCAGGTGGCGGAAAGATGGGGGAAGGGTATTCTGGCACAGAATTGTGAAAACACCTGGCAAACCTGGTAGGTGGAGAAGATCACTGTGGCTGGTTCTTCATGAGTTTGGTGGAAAGTTATAAGGAAGCAAGGCAGGAAAGAGAGACTGGGTCATATTGTGAAGGCTTTGTATGCCAAGATGAGGAGCTTTGGTTTTGTTTAGGAGCCAGTGAACATACAAGAAATGTTTTCCAAACTTGGTAGAGAACCATGATCACCTTTTCTCTCTCTGTCTCCTTATGGCTGCATGGTAGAAGATGAACTGGAAAGAAGCACCTGTGGAGAAGGGGTAGCAGGAAGACCTGCTAACTACTGAGGCACTAATATTTCTAATCAAGGGGTAACAAAGCTGGACTAAGATGTTGAATCTGACCATCTGGCACAGCCTTCATTCATCTTCTACTTGACAGACCTTCAGATGTCTGAAAGACAGATCTGGTGTCCTTTATCAAGGCATGTATTTGGGGAAACTTTTGAAGTCCTAGCTTCCCTCTCCAACTGGAACAGGGTATAAGGGTCAGTGACTTGTCAAGCTGCTTGTAGAACTTGGCCTTACTACCCTCTTTCATAATTTATGTGATTGTACTATTCTTATTGCTTTGAAATTACAGTGCTTCAAAATATTTGATTATTTTGAAATAACATTGATGTGGGGTCTTTATTTTAGGAAACTCCAGCAGGGTCTAGAACTTTTGGAGAGCAGAATTCTGGAGACTTGTGTGTTATGATTCTGTTTGCCCGATCTCAGACAGGAAACTTTGGTTTTGGTTGTTTCTCATATCTCTTGTGAGGAAAACAAATGATTCAGGTGTTACATGTGTTTCTATTTGTATACTGCTACCTAGCTCTAGTTGTAGTAGTTGTAGTTCCTACAGTGGTTAGAACTATTCTATTTTTAAGGCACTACTTTCACTGCCTTTGGAACTGAGGAGATCATCAATAGTGAAGGCCATTAAACTGACATTGTAACTGTTCTTGTGAAAGTAGTATTTTCTTGCAGGCATCATTTAATCCTGTGCTTTTTGGAGAGGTTGTAGTTCTCATTTAGTTGTCAAGGTACATGGTGCTATCTTATAGCACTGCTTTGTGATGAACTCTTGCAGGAAGGACACTTTTTTTTTTTTTGCAGAACCACTTTAAAAAAATTTTAATATATTTTATTTAATATTATCAAATATTATCATTTTAATATGTAATCAGTACAAAATTTATTAACGTGATGTTTTTCCTTTTTTTAATATTAAGTTCAATATCTGATGTGTATTTCACAGTTACAGCACATCTCAATTTCTGCCACAGAACCACTTTTTGAGGTTCTCCAGATGGATAAGAATGATCTTTTGAACCAAAAATCTTTTCCAAGACTATGTTTTTGTAATGGACTCTTGGAAGAAGCTTGCTTTTAGATGACTAAATATGATAAACATGGCTGAAATGTGGTGGAGGTGCCTTCTGTTAAGAGTTGAATAACTCTGCAGTTGCTTTTCCTGGCTCCACATAACTAGGATCTGCAAGTGTGGCTGTCATTGACCCTGCAGCTAGACTTGAGAGAAATTTTTAAGGGTGACAAAACATCATAAAAATATAATATTATCTAAAATCAGTTAGAAGGGTTTGAGCTGGAGTTTTGCTGAATCTGTTACAAAAAAAATGTGTTCTGAACAAGTTTTCATTAGAGTTTTAAAAAATTTACCTGTAGACAAAAGAATTTAGTTCATCACTTTTTAAAATAACTAACTTGAAAATAAAGGAATTGAGTAAAAATGAAGTCTTATCCGTAGCATACCCAAATTACTGTTTTAGAAACAGTTGTTTGGGTTGTCTTTGTGTTTTGTTTTAATTCCATCCAAGGTAAGGAAAATTGTTAATGAAAAAGTTGTATATTGAAGTTACATCATTAAAAATAGAATTATTTTCTTTTGAAAAGATTGAAAAAGAAAGAATTCTACCCTATATATTCACTTTATTTGCTAGTTCACTAAATTACCATTTTTCTCTCTTTCTAGGCATCTTATCTTTTTATCCTCACAAATGTATCCTAAACTCTTCAGTTAAATGCTTTCTTGTTTGTATCTCAGTAAATACCAGTTGTGTTATCCTCATTCTGCTTTAGCCTCTCGTGGGCTCCTCCCAACCTACTAGACTACTCTCTTTTTCAGTGAACTCTTTCTGGATCCCAGACCTCATCTATTAATTACTAAGGTCTGGGCTTAGAAGTCACAATTGCCTCTTCTCTCACAGAAATACAATCAATCCATGTTCCTTCTCACAATGAAATGTTTTCTAGAGTTCTATAATTTATTGTTATTCATTATTTAGCATGTTTATGATAAGGCAGATGTAATTTAAGATGAAGATGAACTGTAGTATGCTCAGTTTAGCCACCACAGCCAAGACTGGATGACAGTGTGGCTTTTCAACGATTTCAGATGAGGAATGGTAGAAGGAAATGGATATCTTTAGTAGTAGGAAGGGGCATATAATATTGTCCTCAAGTATCTGAAGGATTATCATGTGGAAGAGGAATTAGCCATGTTCCACATTAGCCGTGTTCCACATTCTCAGCTCTTTAATAATATAGGAGTCAGTAGACAATAGGCATGATTATGAGAGTGACCTCTTCTTTAGTTTTAAGTTTAGAACCATATTTTCTAACAATTGTTATTTTTCTTCCCGTGATTATCACCAATTTTTCACAGCAGGAGAAGGGTGGAGTGAAACTCCCACATCTTGAAGGCGGATATTGTATAACATTGCAAGGAGGACAAGGAAGCAAGGATAAGAGTCATAAATTGCAGCTGGAAGCTTGGAACTGATTCCTTTACCCTGCGGTAGCTCAGAAAGGATTCGGCTCCAAGTTTAATGAATAATGAAACATGATCTGAAGAAATTCTATGCAAGAAATACTCTGTTGCTTGGTTCTTAAGTGACTAGTAACTGTATGTTCTGCTCTACATGAGCAGCAGTTCTCTTGTTCACCTTCTCTTTCAAGAGTTTGAGGTGATAGTTCAGGAGTCTCTTGCAAAGCTTATTTTAATTGCGGGTTAATTTCCAACACATGTTGGTGGCCTATGGTCATTGCAGGGCAGATATAGAAAAGTACTGGCTTTAAAACTGAGCTTTTAAAATAAAAGTTGGGACTTTTTCCTCATAGTGTTTGATGATTGTATTATGAAATGAAACATTACTTTTGAGAATCATGGAATCTTCTAGGTGGAAGGGACCTTAGAAGACACCTGATCCAATCTCCTTGTTCTTCCCGAGGAGCTAAAACAATTCAGTGGAACTGGAAAGTTGTGTGTTTGCCACATGCGGTGGTGATGTTTTAGAAACTTCCTTTATTTATTATTATTTTCTTCCATCCTTTCAACTTTTAGGAAGTCTGCTTCCTAGCGTCTTATTAAGTCTATCCTATAAAAATGTGTTTACAAAACAGGGAAAACAGAAACTATAGCTTAGTTTACAGTAATTCTTCCATAATGTAACCAAATTATGAGAAATTATTGAAATATAAGTGAGATTACTAAGAATTCACAAACAGCTTTTCTGGAATACTATTACTAAACAGAATCAGCTGTACCTCTACTTGTCATTTTAAGAGTTAATTGACACCCTATGGCCTTAACTTCTCTATCCAACTCACATCCCTTAGAGAGGATGTTGACTCTGTAACATTCATTTCCTTGTGTACTTGGCAATGTGCCAGAGTCAGAAGACTGGCCCTTTGGTCATTAAGCACCAATAGAAGTGATTGGCTGTGTGAGAAGTAGAAAAATAGAGGAGATAAGACATTTGTCACCAGGGTGATTCAGTCCTTGTATTCATTATATGTGCAAATCACAATGCATATTATACCACAAAAATACCTAGACTAAAAATGTTATTGTACCTGGTAACAACTGTGAGTTTTTTCTTTCTTGTAAAATAAGATGAGAGCTCTGAAAAACTTAATCAGTGAAGCAGTTAAATGGATTATAAGCCACACCTACCTTGACCCTCTGCCTTATAATCAAAAGACCTTCTGTCTTGTCCAAATAGCAAAACCTTGTATAAACACTGCGTGTGTGTGTGTGTGTGTGTGTGTGTGTGTGTGTGTGTGTGTGTGTGTGTGTGTGAGAGAGAGAGAGAGAGAGAGAGAGAGAGAGAACACACATAGCAATTCTTTCATATTCCCAAACCTTGGAGCCCAGGGAGTCTGGGCATGCCAGAGAGAAAAACCTTTGTTCATCACACCCTTGGAGAAATACGAGGTACAGAGTACCATAAACCTTGGAAATAAGCATTATTATGCTTGTGTTTGCTTTCCTCCCTCTTCCTTTCTCCAGATGTATCTTTGTCCCAGGTCTAGAAAAAGACTAGACCGGCTGGAAGAGAACTCTATTACTTTTCTTCCTACTTAGGCCAGAAAATAAGTTAAAGGAATTTAATATGCCATTTTTTGACGTATTTGCTTTCAGTAGAAAGGTAGAGACTCACCTATGAAGTACCACAAAGGATAGTACTTATCCAGCTGCTAAAGCATAAAATATATTCCTGTTTAGTTGTTGCTTTCTAACACATTTCCATCTTGCTTCAGGCAGGCCACATACATACCTCTTTAACATAGTTAGAATTTCTAGGGCATGTACCTCCTCAGAGGGCCCTGTATATATTTCTGTAAATTTTGCTAACAGCCTTTTCCAAGGTTTAAAGCATTTCCATGAATTAATAATAAACTGAAAACAACCTCATTTCCAACAGAATGTGAAGCATAGAATAGAACTCCATTATGAGTCCTGTTTCCTGTCTGAGGGAAGGATCTAGTAGAGGTAGAGAGCACACTCATCCAGGTTAACCAGAAGGCTGGGCTTAGACCTTGGACTCCTGATGTTCTTATTAGGTGTTCTGAGACTTTGAAATGTAGAGACTTGTTTCTGAGATGAAGCATTTCTTCATTATTAGATGTTTGCTAGTGCCAGTTTTGAACTTTTAATGTAGCAGATGTTACCAAAGTTTCTGATTGTCTTTCTGGGTGTCTCTAGGCTTGTTTCGCTGAATCCCAGTGGAAAATGCGTTTCTAGGCCCACAAGGCTGTTCCTCTGCTACACAGCAGGGACAGGCTCTTCCCCATCTGTCTCAATCATAGATTTCCTCCTGAAATTCAGGAAAACGTTTGCCGTGTTAAGTCATTAACAACTGTTTCAAAACAGTCTGATTTATAACAGTTGGTGCATGTGGAGATAACTAATTAAAATAATTCCAGTGTCGTTAATAAGATAAGTGTGTTTTCTAGTTGCTATGGGATTATTGCTAACAAATACAAAGGGCATGAGGCTTAGCCGAGTGAATTATGTTTGTATTCCAGTCCCTTTACCAGTTTCATTGTAATTTAAGAGTTTAAATCCTTGTGTTTTTTTCTTATATTTTCATTTCAATGAATGGAAGAGGTGACTTGGAGAAATGTTATAGATAGGAATACTAACAACAGATGTAATACCAAATCTTGGAGATTTTGCTACCCAGAGAAGTTCACAGAAATTGACATGCTAATATATGGTGAAAGAGCCTCTGTCTGAACTGTGCCACTACCACTGTCTTTTCCATGAGTCTGTTAACTGAAATTGACCTCTTCCTTCTCTGAACTCCCGGAGTGCTTTATCTATATTCTTCTTATGGTACTTTCTACTTTCTGCTGTAGCTGTTTATATACACACGTTTTACAAATGCTTCTCTTTAAAGGCAGGCTTTATGACTGACGACTCTCTTGTCTTCCATGGAGCCTACAGCAATGGCTTGCACATTGTGGTTTACTCGGTAACATTTGTTGAGTGAATGACCAATAGAAAGAAATAACGTTTTCCCATTGACTTTAATCTATTTTACATAATCATATTCCAGGTCTTGCAAAGGGACTTACAAACTGTTCTTAGGTACGTAAGGATGTTTTTATTTTTAAATCTCAAAAACACTAATCAAAATCATTAACTTTTGCATGCCGAATTTTATATGAGAAGAAACTGACATATGATCCTCTTAGCAGAATCAACAGTCTTGCAGACTGAATAACAAGTGTACGAGCCTTCTTCAAGAAAACGCTGTATGAAAATAGAATTCTTCATTAATTGTACAGAGCTCAGAGCTATCACTAAAGTCTCCTGTCTTAACAACACACACTGTTAAATGGTAAACTTATGGGCAAACAGAAGAAACTCACCATGCATCTGAGGAGGTAGTAGAAAATAAAATATTTGATCAAGCCCTGCTTCCATTAGTCATTGGTCATTCCCAGCCCTGTATGACTCCGAAAACAAATTGTACCACTGCTGTCTGATAGTTTTCTGCCCCTTGGTGGTGATCATTATCATCTTACTCCCCAGACCTTATCTTCCTTAAAGCTCTGCCCTCCTAGATAATTCTCATAAAACAAACATTACAATTTGGGCAGCTAATGATAATGCCATTGTTAATGCTCCTAGTAAGAAGTCATGTAGGAACACCTGAGAAGATAGTGAGAAAGAAAATCAAAGGTGGGTGGGAGAGAGGTGATAGAATGACTGGAGAGAGGGAGGAACCTGGAGGTTGGGTGCTGGCATGCAGGCTGTGAGTGAGAAGCAGCAGAGGAGACACAGGACGGGCTGACAGGCGGGCCAGTGCCTTGGAGAGGATAAGTGTGTGTAGGAGAACAGTGGTTCACATCTGCCAACATCATTCCTTTTTGTGTGTATGTCTTAAAACAAAGCATATATTCACTTTTTTTTCCATCTTATTAATATTCAGAATGTCTTTTTGTTAGTGGTTTTGTGTCCTTTGCTTCTGGAGCCTGTCATTGTAGAAACAAAGAGATCAAAAGTCAAGTCACAGTCACATGAAGATGGAAGCTTATTACTTCAGGTTTTGGGGCAGATGTTTCTTTACTTAAAAAAATTTGTCTATCTCCCCAGCTCTGGAGGACCTCCTCAGACTTACAGTGTGAATGGCTGCAGAGATGGTTTTCATGACAAAATGAGACCTGTCACTCTTTTGAACCACACAAAGCTGTTTACCTGTGATGGCAAGAAGCCAAGCAAAACCTGTCTAAGGCTCTCCTATAGCCTCTCACAACCTTGTTATATGTGAAGCAGAAGAAATGGGGCCTTTGTGAGATAGGATGCTATTTAGAGTCAAGAGACAGCTTTGATTGGCTTTGATTTAATGCTTCTCCTGAAGCACTTGGGTGTGGTAGCTGGAGGAAAGGCAAAATGGGCCTTCATGGAGCTCGCTGACTTAGGATAGTATCTGTACAAAGGGCTTAAAACAGGAGGTAACATGAACAAGTGTTAGCCAGGCTTTGACTTTAGACCCCGAATCATATTTAACAGGGATCAGGGCAGTTGTCCACTTAATGAGTTGAATTGTGGAATCCATCTGCCCATTCACTTCCATGTCCCCTTTTAGACCTTAGTATCTCTAATATTATAGGGAGGTAACAGCTTTGTTCATAACCTAATAGCCTGTGGCTAAAACAAAATGTTTTGGGCCGGTTTTCTTCCATGTGTCAGCCTAGTAGTAGTCATGTTGGGGATCTAATCCCAGTAGCAATGGGTGACTGCCGGTAGGAAAGAGCAGTGACTGTATTCCGTGTTAGGTTCCATAAGTTTGTCAAGAGCCTGTTGGTTAACTTCTGTGTATGTCTCTTCGTTTGCTTAACAAACAGATTGATGTACAGTTAAAAGATATAAAAGCACAATGTCTGTAACGTTTGAGATTGACTACTTCCATAGGTTAAATTGCCTTCTGGAGACTGGGAGATTGTATAGATTGTATAGACTCTTACTAGTCTGTGACCACAGAATAATTAGACTTACAATAAAAAGAAAATCTGAAAATCTTGGTTGTAAGAGCATGATGGAGATAAAACTTTTGAAATTCTTTTCCAGTTTCGCAGATGGAGGTAAAGCAGAGGCATAGACAAACAGGAGAAAAGTTGTCAACGCTAATGCTAATAATAGCTACTATTTACTTCGCACCTCCTGTGAGTTCGGCACTGTGCTGACATTGTTGCCTCCTTCACATCCTAACAATACTGCAGGAGGGTTTTAGAATGACTGTTTTACAGGGAAGGAGACTGAGTCTAAAACTGGGTCAGTAACTTGCTGACGACCACGAAATTAGTAAGTAGTGATCTGGGATTTGAACCTGGATCTGTCTGACACAGGTGTGGTGCGCAATTCCTGTAGTTGTGTGCTTTAAGATGAAAAAAAAAAATTACAGACAGGCCTACGAAGAAGTAGTGCCAAAACTTCTAAGGCATTGAAGCCCAGAAAGCAGAGCTTTCAACATGTTTTCAAAGATCACAAGCTAACAACATGTGATGATCAGAATAAATTAGAGAGTGAGTTACTTAACTAACACTCTGTGGTAATTTCAGGTAAAGGAAAGTATTAACAGCTCTTATTTTTGCATGTGCCACCACAGGATTTTTAAGGAACTGATTTTCTATGCTTTAAATATGACAATGTGGGGCTTCCCTGGTGGAGCAGTGGTTAGGAATCCGCCTGCCAATGCAGGGGACACGGGTTCAATCCCTGGTCTGGGAAGATCCCACATGCCGCAAGGTAACTAAGCCCGAGTGCCACAAGTACTGAGCCTGCGCTCTAGAGCCCGTGAGCCACAACTACTGAGCCTGGGTGCCACAACTACTGAAGCCCGCGCGCCTAGAGCCCATGCTCTGTAACAAGAGAAGCCACCACAATGAGAGGCCCGCACACTGCAACGAAGAGTAGCCCCCGCTCGCCACAACTAGAGAAAGCCTGAGCGCAGCCACAAAGACCCAATGCAGCCAAAAATTAAAAAAAAAAAAAAAAAAAGACAATGCTTGTGAGCCCTGTGTGTCCTGTCACTGCATTAGGCATTATTCAATGCAGACACCAGGAACTTATTTTTCTCCTTCATCCGTCTACTGCTGCCACTGGAAACAGATGTTCCCCTAAGCCTACCATGCCAGTGCTTCCTCTGACAAGCTTGCATAAAGTGGTGGTATTGTGTTTGCTGTTCTTACCATTTCAAGGGTTAGAAGACTTCAGTCTTCGGTGTACCAGCATTTATAGATAGATGTACTCTTTGGGAACCCATATATAAGTGTAATTAGTACTGAAATTACACTTTAAATTTGGACTAAGCATAGGGGAACTTAACCAGTAAGCAGATGGGTGGGAGATCCTGGCTTTTATCTAAAAAAAAAAAGGGTCAATTAAAAAATCCTGTGTCTGAAACATAGCAGCTGTGAGTTAAATGCACAGATCTTCTCCATCAAGTTGATATTTAGGTTTGGCATCATGTATCTCTAAATTAGTTGATTATGTCTATGTTCTGCTGTGAGTCTAATGGTTTAATTTGATAATGGATAACTTTGATCTTCATTAGGAGACTTTAGCCCATTGAGAATATTATTTGAGCTGGGTAAAGTGATAAGTTGTTGTCGGTGGTGGTTTGTCATCCTCTTCTTCCTGTTCTTCCTTTTGCTCCTCTTCCTTCTCCCCCTCCCTCCACTCTCTCCCCCTCCCCACTCCTTTTCTTGTTCTTCTTCCTCTTAAGTACATTTTATGATTTAAAAATCCTATTGATATGCTGGTATAGAGACAACATTAATTTGGGAATAATTATCTTGACATTAGGGATGTGTGACATGTGCATGCTTATTGCTCAGCATAGTGCTTTCAACAAACAGTTGGGAATGAATGAGGAGTACCCATGTATTTCTGAATCTGACTTCTCTGAATTTCTTTTAAGCACATTTAAAAGCTTTGGTTTTTATTTTTATTTTGGTCTTGGATAATCACTTAGTGAGCAGTAACCCTGTTACTGCTAATCTAAGGAGATACCTCTAATGGAAAGGCCAGTTCAGCCATTGTATATTTGCTTCTCTCTCATTGGTTCCCTGAGTGGCTATAATATGCCTTTGAATTTTCCCTTTGTTTCCCTTTCTTTCTGGCCCTCTAGCAATGTTTCTTTCTGCTTCATTTTTAGACTGTAAAGTATCCTGTGTTATCTTCTTATCATACCTCCCTGATCCCCCCCCCCTTTTCCTGCCCTTACTACTCCTATCTTCTTTCTCAACCCAAATATAAATGAGAATTAAAGAAGCTGAAACATTAATTTGAAATAAGAACAAAACTTATGCCTTTTCAGTGTTTGATGAGTATGTGTATTTTTAAAAATGTTTTAGAGTCTAAGAGTTGAAGAAACTAAATTGGATCTTGTTGGATTTCTTATGTACACATACTTGTTTAGAATATAGAAGGCTGAAAGAGTAATACTAGAAATATATTAATAAGTGGCCTGAGGAGTTGGCACTACTGCTGTTACCATCTGGTCTATCCTAAGTGTTCTAGCCAATATTTATGTATTAAGTCACAAATTCATTTAGATCTTTTTGATCAGTCTGGGTAATATGGTCTCTAACTCGAAGGTTCTGTTTTTTTCCAGGTTGAGGATGAGCTGCTTACTAACTCAAAGATTTTGCTTTGCATTAAGCTTTTTATGTGTATGATAAGGAAATGTTTCCAGGTGAAAGGTGGTGGTATTGTTTCTACTGCTGCTGCTGCTACTATTACTACTATATACAACTATACATGTAATGGGGCTTAGAGGAGGAGCACGTTTTGAGATATTGAACAGAAGGACTTGAGCTGTGCAGATTTGCAAAGGGAAGAAGGCAGGTCATACCAGGCTTGGAAGAGATAGCTTAGAGTAAAAATTTGTTGATGATGATTCTAGATTTGATACTAATTGAGACAAACCAGCTGGGGTCATCTGGGATATCTGAATTTGGTTTGGATATTAGATAAGATGAAAACTTATTGAAATGGAAAGGCAAAGGCTTTAAAAAGCAGGATGCAGAAGAATGTGTAGAATATAATGTTATTTTGGTGAAAACATGTATGAATATGTGTATATGGGGCAAGGGGAAAGACCTAACAGGGTTTAGCTCAAGATGTTAAAAGGGCTGATCTCTGAATGATGGAAATGTGAAATGTTTATTTAGAAAATTTTTGCTCATCTTTATTTTCTAATTTCTGCAATGCATGTGCTTCTACTGTTGTAATAGAAGGTTGTCTTCAAAAGTGGCTATTGAAGAGGAATATCTTGTAGCATCTCCTTTTGGTAGTGGATGAGGATGACTATTGGTGTGGGCCCAGGCAAGGCAAGACAAGGGACTGGGGTGCCTTGAAGGCTTAAATCTAGTGACTTTGATAATACAAAACATCAGAATAACAAACTTATCTTTTAACTGATAGTATTTAAGATAAATTTATCAACTTGTGTGATTATGAGAAATTTACCTTCCTTATTATGTTTCACAGTGATAATAAAATTAGTTTCTATTCTCAGATTGTACACAGATTGTAGTGGGAAGAGCTCAGAAATGAGCTGGGTGGCTGGGGAAGCCAGCCTGGGATTTAAATTTTACAGAGATAATGCAGAGTTCATGGTATTAAGAGTTTGGCAGAAATCCCCAGGAGTTAAGAAATTTCAAACAAAGACTGACAGGAGACAGTTGGCTGGAAAATGAAAAAGTCTGGTAGAGTTGAAGTGCATCATATATTAGGATCATCAGCAATGCAATGAATTTTCATTGCCAAATCACTAAAGTTAGAAATAATAAAAACTGTTTTGGTTTCTTTAGTCCATATTTAAGCTTAAAAGAATCACATTCTATTTGAACCGGTTATTGTAGTCCTATTTTTCTAGGTTGGAGTAGGAAGAAGGATATAGAAATAATAAACTGGAAATTAGAAGAAGGAATAATGGCAAAAAGCTGGAGATACGCAGGGGTAGGGAAGTCATGTTTGCCCTAAGAAAAATATTATGAAGCTACCTATCTACACCTTACTTGGGCAGTAGGTTCCAAAGTCAGTACCTAAAGTGAAAAATGGAATAATCAAAATTACCTTGAAAAATCTCTTTAAAAATTCCATGTTAGAAATTAGTAAGTTTAATACAGCAGATTTTTCCTCCAGTGTTAGAACAAAGCAACATTTCTTTGGTTGAGCCCCAACTCAGCTTGTGTTTATGGGCCATGATGTTTAGGGAAAAGTAATGCTCTACACACTAGAACCACCCTCAGCGTGGCCAAGGGTTCACACTATGAGAGGCTGACTGAAGGGGGAGCACATTTGTAACGTCCATCCCACACTTAAAGTTCTTGTTCCCATATTTTCCTTCCCCCTCCCCCATATTTTCTCTCTCTTCGCCCCCTCTCACCATCTCTTCTGAGCACTCATGTGGGGCCAGTGTAACCACTGAACTCCACAGTCCTCAGGGTGACCATTTTAGGTACTTACCAGATCCTCTTTGGTTTGGAGTGGGTTGGGGGCTATTGTTCTGGCCTGACAAGGTTTACACTGCACCTGACAATACCCATGTTTCTGGAGCCATTTAGTCTTGGGGCAGCTGGGTCTAAACTGGGCTCTCAGGGTGTCCAGTCTGGTCTAGGTGCCTTTAAGATGTTAAGGCCTGATATATCTGGACAAACCTATAATTAAAAATGTTACATGCATCCCTATGTTCATAGCAGCACTATTCACAATAGCCAAGACAGGGAAACAACCTTAATGTCCATCGACAGATGAATGGATAAAAAAGATGTGGTACATATATACAGTGGAATACTACTCAGCCATAAGAAAGAATGAAATAATGCCATTTGCAGCAACATGGATGCAACTAGAGATTATCATACTAAGTGAAACAAGTCAGAGAAGAACAAATACCATATGAGATCACTTATATTTGGAATCTAAAATATGGCACAAATGAACCTATCTACAAAACAGAAACAGACTCACAGACATAGAGAACTGGTGGTTGCCAAGGGGGAAGGGGAGACGGGGAGGGATGGACTGGAAGTTTGGGGTTGGTAGATGCAAACTATTACGTTTAGAGTAGATAAACAGCAAGCTCCTACTATATAGCACAGGGAACTATATCCAATCTCCTGGGATAAACCATAATGGAAAAGAATATTAAAAAGCATGTATATATGTATAACTGAGTCACTTTGCTGTACAGCAGAAATTAACACAACATTGTAAATCAACTGTACTTCAATTTAAAAAAAGATGTTAAGGCCTGGTTTACAAATTCTGAGGCTGTGTGGGATCCTAGGGATGAATTTTGAGGCTGAGACTTGGGATGTATGCAGGGATCCTGGACTGAAAGCCTTCTGGATTATTAAAGGAGTCTTTTCCAAGGGGAAATTTGTGCGACCTGGACTTCCTTGGTACTGTCTGAGAATAGTGAAAAGAGCACTGAATGAGAGATCAAAAACTTGATTTTATACCACCACTTATCTCCTCTGTGTTCTTAGGTCAATGTTCCTCAGCTTTTTAAATTTGTGCAACATTTTAAAAAAATTTATATATTTGTGGCATATTTTTAAATGGCATTTTGTGATATAATTGAAGGGAATAAAATCTCAAAACAGCACTAAACAAATCAGTAGCAGTTCAGTAGAGTTAGAATTAGAGTACCATGTGATCCTGGCACCTGTAAAAGCATCCTTGGTTGGTATACTACTTACGTCATCACTCTTTCAGTGCTGTTTTGCTGTTGGAGCTGTTCACTGCCAGACTGGGCTCTCTCATATAATCATGATGCAACAGTATTTGTGGTTTCATTAAATATACTTTCTTTGGCACTAGCTTTGTGGTGTGTTATTCCTCTTGCCTTTTATTCATAGCAATTTTGTACTCTGAATTTGTGCTTTCATCTGTTAAGAGGAGTAGTTAGGACAGTCTTACGTACCTCAGGACTGTTGTAGGGATCAGTGAGCTATAAAGGATGCAAAAGTTTTATACAAACTTTTGTAAAGTTATGAAGGGTTATAGAACTGTAAGGGATTTTTTTGTTAGATTTTTGTTTGCCCACTTGTCTCTTTGCCTTACTAGACAGTAAGATTATTGGCACCAGGGACTGGATATTTTTCCTTTACTTTGTTCCCAGCATATAACTCAATGTTTGGGATATTAAAGATAGTCAATAAATATTCATTAAACTGAAATTTAAAATTATTTTTATTCTTAATATTGGATTGGTTTGCTGCACAGCCAATATCCTTTGTGCAAAGTGGTATCAATAATGCAGAGACCCAGCTGTGTACTGGTAGATCTCATACTGTGTCAGGAACAAGGTGAGCGTTTGGTGCTTCTGGTGGGTATGGATGGGGAGCTGGGACAAAAAGGCAATCAGATTTAGGTGCTCTCTTTTGAGAAGCATTCTTCCTAAACATAGTCAGCTGGATTATCTCATGGCTGCTGTGTGCAAGTAGAATGCAGCATTTTTAGTCCGGTTTGAGATGTTCTAAGTGGTTTTTATTATGATAGTATGTCTATTGGAGGCTCTTCCACAGCCTTATAGATTTCATTTTCTTTAATTGGGATGGGGAGGGAGAGAGAGAAAACAGCATTTACTTGGCATTCTTGCCTTTTAGAGCTGTGGGTTATTGATTCAGGGGCCTAGAATAGTAATGCTTGGAAGTAAAGTTTCCCTTGGGAACACTGATGTTAAAGGGCAAAGGGAAAATGATTAGAATTTAAATCTCCAGACTCCACTGAATTTGTGGCTTCATTAAAAAAGGGGGGGAGGAGGAAATGATATGGGCGGCTGCTGTAGGCTTTGTTTAACACTTGCATCCACAAACTGATAACTCAGAATTACAGCCCTACAAGTTGAGCTACGTGGCCAAGTGGAAACAGCCAGACAGTGGACTGCTTTTACTGTCGGGCCTCAGTTTGGGCCATGTTCATTCAGTTAGGGACAATCAATACTAGCAAAATATCTCTTATTTTCTAAGGGAGAATGTAACCTTTGGCTTTCTTTGAACTAGTGAAATCTCTTCTGCCTGTTTGTGGAACATGTAATCACCAAATTACACACATACTTTTTCTTTGATGTGTCGCTCTTTAGAAATTCTACTTCCCCAAAGTCAGGTTTTCCTTTTAGACTATTTATCTGATACCTAGTATTGCTACTTTAAATAGTACATTCTCTAGGTTGTGTATTAGCATAGGAGGGCAATGAGGAATAATATTAGACTGTAATGACGAATAGGTTCTACCACCAAACAGCCGTGTGACCTTAGACAAATCACTTAACCTCTCTGAGTATCAGTTTCTTTGTGTTTAAAGTGAAAGAAATTTTATCATTCTATGAAATAATATAGTCTAGTTAATCTTTCAACTTTCAGCTAATCAAAAAAAAAAATCTGTTTTCTTTTGAAATGTATGATTTCCTTTTAGAGAGGCCCTGTAAGTATAGTGGTTAAGAGCATGGGCTCAGAAGCTAGAACATCTGTTCTGCAGTTTACTAGTTGATAGTCAATCCTGGCTATTTTATCTCTGTGCTTCAGTTTCTTCATCTATAAAATGGTGACATTAGTAATGCCCACCTCCGAGGGCCAGTAAGGCTTAAATTAAGTAATAAATGTAAAGCACTTATTATAGTGCCTGGCACTTAAATGCTTACTAAGTGTTACTATTAATTTGTTGTTTTCCCAATGAATTTGCCTCACTAGTGATTCTACTTCAATAAATATTTAATGTAGCATATATTTTCTGAGCACATCCCAATAGATGGAAAAGGCTGCCAAAATTGTTTGGAGTTGCAGGGGAATGTCATATTGGTGTTAACAGATATGGAACAATTTATAAGAAGAAAATAGAGAGTTAACCAAGTACAGTTGCTGAATTAGCATATATATTTCAGAAGCTTGCCAGAGGTTTCTATCAATAATATTTTACCAGTGCTTCAATTTATTTCAAAATCTGTTTTAAAATCATTGTTTTCTGTGAGAAGAGGCATTACGGCACTCAAGAATCAGTGGACCTGGGATTCTAGCGTTGTGACTTTATACTGGTCACTACCTCGCTATAAGATTTAATTTTCTCATGTGAAAATGAAATGGTTGGAATATCTGATCTTTAAAGTACCTTCAAGTTGATATTTTAGAATTCTAGGATTTAGGGCCTAAAAGTGTAACTTGCAAGTGGTTTCTTGTTTGTCTGTATTAGCCATAGTTGTGAATATTTTTCAGATTCTGAGAAATTTGAAATTTATTAGTGCCTTTCCTGATTTTGCGTGCTTTGATGAAAGATAAGCCACAGTTCATATCCAAATGGTGGTTAGGCCTTGGTTGCATGGTGTTTAAAAATGTTGCTTTTGTTTGAATATATTTTGTAATGTAAATAATTTGGTTGAGCAGCATATGTCAGGGATGAAATAGCCCTACAAGGACATGGGGGTTGTTTACACAGGGTTTATATAAATACACAATAACAGTGAACATTGGGCTTGTTGCTGTTTTATAAAGGAAAATGTTTTCTGGCACCACACCCGCCTCCTTCAAGAAGAAAAAGGAAAGGAGTGAAGGAAGGAAGGAAGGAGGGAAGATTGATTTCCTCTCTCTCTCTCTCTCTCTCTAAATTATGTATGGCAGATATTCGTGTGTGTTAAAAACAAATCACGTTGCTGTATCCTTGAAGATATGCACATATATGTGCACATCTCTAAATTGGGTTAAAGGAGCGTCCTCAGGCCTGATTGGGGATATAGTACAATATACTTCTGATCTCCAAGTTTTTTAATTGAAACTCAAGTCTTAAAGATCAAAGTGTGGAGGCTTTCACTTAAAATGATATGTTGATTATTCATCTTGTTGACAATAAGTAGATCATTTAAGCTGGTTCAGTAGGAGTCATAGTTACTATTACAGCTCCAATGTGTTTCTGACTATTCTGAGGAGGAGAGAGACAAAATATCAAGCAACTGGGGACAATATAATATCCTGAAGGCTGCACTATTGAAATGCTGTGTGTTCTACATGCTATCGGTTTCATAAAAACAAAGCAAGAGACCACCCTCATTATGGAGATTGGACAGTAGCCCAAGCAGCTGTGAAAGTGAATAGAAAACTGAGCCTGTTTGTCTCTGCTTTTCCATTCATTGTGTCCAGAAGTTTAGCATCACCAAGCAGAGAGGTCACATTGCTTATTGGGGTTTGAGAGTCATACTGATGGTGTTACAGGTTAGATCTTTTTATAACAATAAGTTGAATCTTACATTAACAGAAGTGGTTTAATTTCAGTAGTGATTTGCGTGTGATGAATAGATACCTTAGCAGGGAAGGACTCCTTGTTGGGACTGGGGGTTTAGGAATCACAGAAAATGGATTTTAGATTTAAGATCATGTGAACAATGGCAAAATACAGTGTTTTTACTAGCTGTTTTCAGAATTAAATGCAATAATCTTTAAGTGTTATGTTCAAGGTAATGTGCTTATGACTTGGGATAATCATGCATTTTACTATAGCATGATATATATGCAATGTGTTTGTGTATATATATAAAAATAATAGGGATGATCAGAAAAATAGGGCTAGATGTAGACTACTCAAAATGTATGCAACTTTGAACCATGGAACCAAAAAAACAGTAGCTTGGACAGCCCAGGCAGGTAGCTCAGCATGGGTGGAAGTTGCCATAGATATTAAAAATGCACTAAAAAAATGCTGACTTCCAGAAATGTGAGATAATGCATTTCAAAGTGGAGCCCTGAGCCAATGGAGTTGCCATTAAGGCGCACAGAAGGAAGTAAGACTTGCCCTGAGATGAGAACCAGAAATTATGCCTCTCTTAGCCTGTATACAGGCATTCACTTTTCATTTTCCTTAAGTAGAGCAAACGGCCTTGTCTGTGTAGCAGACTCTCTGAAGCCATTTTACTTTTCCTTCTGAAGGTTATAATTCTATTCTACTATTCCAGCTCTTCTTGCCTAAGAAAAAAATCACGTATGAACCAATACGACTTCCATGCTCTATTGACATGAGCTAAGTGGTGTTGTGGAAATGTGTTGTAGCAGAACAGACTGTAAAAGTGCAAGATATGAACTTTACCTCCATTGAATTGATCATCTAGTTGAGAATATGAGAAATAAAGTTAAATGATGAAAGATTTAAAAATGGCTCAAGGAAATACTGCAATAGTAACAAAATGCAGGATATGATTATCAGATGATTAATGTGAATATAATTGCTCTAGGAACTGAGAGATGGGAAAAGAGCTCTTCAGAGAGAGATGGTCAGGGACAGTTTATGACAAATTGATTTTAGTTTCTTATTCTAACTAACTTTCTGGCTGAAGCTAAATAAACGCATTTAACTTCATGCTACTGAGGAGTTATACAATTCTTAAGATTCTATAGCTCTTAGATATTTAGTGTTCTCCTTCCTCGTACTTCTTCCCTTCTTCCTTTTTACTCCAAGGCATTTTTAAAAAAAGTTCTCAAAGTAGAATACTTCATGGAGTCATAGTATAGAAAGAATACTTATATCTGACTCAGTACTCATTCAAAGATAAATATTCTAGGGATGGATCTTTAGTTTTCTCCTCTAATGTTGAGTAACTTGTGATTTTGTAGTCAGTATGTTCAATTGAATTCAACAGAGTTTTTCTGAATGCCAAGTATTGCACAGCACTGTGCTAATTGCTGAATAAAATGTGGTCCCTGCTCATCAAGAGAGAGTAGGAAAAGAGGCATAAACAAAATAACATGAAAGTATAGGAGAAAGAGAAATAAATGCCAACTGGTAAAACTGTGGATGTCTTCTTATAAAAAATGGGATTTAACACACCATTGTAAAGCAATTATACTTCAGTAAAGATGTTTAAAAAAAAAATGGGATTTGAGCTGAGCTTAGAAGGATCTCAGGTTTTGGCAGACATACTGGAAGAGAAAAAAGTATTTTTGGCAGAGATGGGGCAAAGAACAGATGTAGGAAAATGCTGAATGTGATCAGAAGTAGCAAGTAGAGTTGTGGGTGGAGTAAAATTTGCGTGGGGGGCTAGTGGATGGTGGTGTTTAGCAAAAGATAAAGCTGGAAAACTAGGTTGGAGCCAAGTTGTGGAAGTCTTTGGATACCAGACTGAAGAATTTGATGTATCTGTATATAGTGGTAAGCCAGTTAAAGTTTTGAGCCAGGGAATACATGATCAGAGTTTGGAAAGGAAAAAAAACCCTCATAATAGTTGAGTGCCTGCTATGTACATTGCTACTAACATTGCATGCTTTATACTCTTACTTTATTTACTCCTCATAATAGTTCTGAAAAGTAGGTATTATGTATGGAGGGAGTATGTGGGCACTCTCTGTACCTTCTGCTCAATCTTGGTGTGAACCTAACATTGTTTAAAAAAATAAAGTCTGTAAAATTTTTTTAAAGTAGGTTTTATTATCTCCATTTACAAATAAGCAAACTGAAACCCTGAAAATTTCAAATGTTTTGTTCAAGGTCACATAGCCGGTAATTTACTGCTCAAGGAAAGTGTATACCTGTCTAATTTTTAAAGTCCGTAATCTTTCCACTTATGAAGTGCGTTAGACAAGAGATTGGATGCAGAAAGAGCACTGGTAAGCCTGTTGCAGAAGATAGATGAAGGGGGCTGAACTAGCATTGGTAATGGAAATGGAGGGATGTGAAGAAGTGTAATGGACACAGATTTGAAAGAACTTAGAGACTAATGGGATGAGGGTAATAAGGGAGAGAAAGTATTGAAGATACTCATTTAACTGAGAGAATATATTCATATGGTCACCAAATATTTAATGCACATCTACTATATGCCTGATACTGATTTAGGCAGTGGGGATTCAGCACTGAACAAAACAAAGGCCCTGCTTTCACAGAGTTTATATTCTAGAGGTAAACAATGCATAAATACATTGGGATGGGATGCAGTTTTATCTTGAGTGGAATAGAAAGGCATTTCTTAAGAAGTGATGTATGAGACTTGGAAGAAGTAAGGGGAAAAGCCATGTGGTTTCTGGGAATAAAAAAAGAGTAGTCCAAGCAGGGGGACCATCAAGGGTAAAGACCCACAGTAGGAAATGTGCTTGCTGTACTCACAGAATAGGAAGGAAAACAATTTGGCTGGAGGGAATGAATAGCATAATGGTAGAAGATGAGGTCAAAGAGGTTGTTGAGGGGAGGGCAGATCATGTAAGATTTGAAGGCCATGGTAAGGAGTTAGGATTTTATTCTAATGGGAGGAAATCAGAGGGTTTTGAGCAAAGTAATGACATGTTCAGACTAATGCTCAAAAGGGTCATCCTAGTTGCTGTGTGGAGAATAGGCTATGTGGGCTTAAGGGCCATGAGACCAATTGGGAGGCTTGGCCCAAGGTGGTAGTGGTAGAGTGGTACGTAGTGGTCAGGTTCTGGATCTTTTTTGAAAGTAGAACTAACTGGACTTCCTCAAGGATTCGATCAGAGGTATGAGAGAAAGAATGGAGCCAAGTTATTTGGCCAGAGCCATTTATTGAGAAAGGGGAAGAATATAGATAAAGGAGGTTTGAGGGGAAGGGAGGTTGGAGTTAAGATTTCGGTTTTTGACTCCTATTAGACATCTAAGTGGAGATTTGAGTACACGTTTGGAATTCAATACAGTTATAAATTTGAGATTTGTAGGTTTTAACTATGGTCAGTTACCCTAAAATCACAAACTGTAAATGGAGGTAGGTAAGGGGATGTGGACAGTTTAGGATAAACACATCACCAGTGTGGGCAAAGGAAAGTGTCTCAAACTCAACAATATCATTTTCATCAAAGAAAGAGCATAAGTAAAGCAATAGACATAATAGAGAAGAAGTCAAAACCAAGTACATATTGGGGACTAGAATATTTAGAAAAGAAGATAGAGTCAGAAACCAGGAAAGGAAACCAAGAAGAAATGGCCAATGGATGAATGATTACAACTGCTCTTTCTGCATCCAATCTCTTGTCTAATGCATTTCCTAACTGGAAAGATGGTAGATTTTAGAAGAATGGAGCCCTTGAGTCCAAAACAGAAAAATGTTTCAAGGGTGAGGAAGTGGTAGGTTAAGTAAGATAAAATGAGAATTGATCAATGGATTTGACAGCATGAAGATCACTGATCTTGCTTAGAGAAGTTTTGGCGGAGAGGATTCAAGAAAGTGGAAGATGAACTAGTGACAGAAAGAATAGATAGTTTCCTGTGTTTTGAAGTTCTGTTAATTAGGTGCATACACATTTATGATGATACAGTAATGTCTTTCTGATGAATTTACCCTTTTGTAATTATGAAATGTACTCTTTATCTCTTTGTTTTGAAGTCTACTTCATCTGATATTAATGTAGCCATTTGCTATAGCCACTTGTATATCTATTTGGTGTAGTTTAATTCTCATATTACTTTGATTAAGGAATTAAGACTTTAAGTCGGAGGTATTTGCACAGTGGTATGGGTTTGGTCTAACGTCGTGTATTCTAGCTCTCCTGTTCATTTGCTCATTTACTTGTGTTGGATAGCTGATGAACTTAGGAACAGTTACCAAAGGTCAGGTCCATAGATAATCCTGTCAAAGAATCAAATCTACTCTGTTATCTATACTTTGAAGATGACACAAGGTGAATATCATTTGCTGCACCTCATTTATGTCAGAAACAGCCTTGGGGTTCAGGGAATGCTCAACTGATGATGAAAGCAGCTCAGAGCTCTTGCCAAGTCTAGTAGAGAGTAATAAAATGCCTTGGTGTAGTTGTCATAATTGCTACTCTGATACTGTGGATTAGGATGTTCATATTTGTATCTTGAGGGAAATTGCAGAGAATTTACTTTAATCTGACATTTGGTTGGTTTGGATGGTAGTTTACTTTATTCCTTTTGATAGCTTGGATCGTACCAGCAATCACGTTGCTTCATGACTACTGTGCCCATCCCTTAATAAGGCTCATGTTGCTAGTTACAATAGAATAATTAGGTTCTTCTTGGGTCTGGGCTGCTTCTACAATGCTTACCTTTTGGCTGTAAATCTGAATGTCAGGCTGGCTATCTACTGGTGTCCATTTTATTCTTTAGCCAAATAACAAATAGACCCTTTCTCTTCCAGTGCCTCCTGCCAGTACACATCAAATATATCTTAGAGTAGCATGGAGATCGAAGGGATACTTAGTTTTTAATCTAATCTGTTAAGGTATCAGAGGTATATGTTTTGAAATATAAATATAATTTTTTAAAGGAAAAAATAGTCCTTAAATCTTGCAGTTTTCTTTGGCAGAAGAACAGTATTAACATCTGTTACCAAACTGTGGTACCCTTAAGAGAATTGGAGGTGGTCCAATTTCCAATAAAATATTGGATTAAGTGACTTCACTTGAGTTTTTATTATTTTTAAGTACATTTTTAAACCTCTGTTCTCTCTGTAATTTGCAGTTTGCATTTACTTGCAAGCAGTGATTTAGTTTACATGATGAATCACACTCTATACCAACATTTGTAGGATACCACAAAAAAATATCATCAGAGTGAAAATGCCAGGTTACTAAAATGCAGCAGACAGGAAGGCACCATCTACTAATAAGGCAGCTCCATCCTTGAATCCTTGTGTTGGAAGGGAGGGAACTGATATCATTGGGCACTGATCTTGTACCAGGAGCTTTACATATTTTATCTCTTTTAGGTTTACAATAAGCCTCTAAGGTAGGCTCATTCATTCCTCATAGCAATATGCTGAATCAGAAAGGTCAAATATTATAGTTTCTATTGCATTGGTTTGGAATCTTAGATAGAGAGAGGTTTGTGAGTTGCCTAAGACCACATAGCCAATCAGTGGTGGAGTTGGGACCAGATCCCAAATTCCTCATCCCTAGTCTATTCCTTCCTCTGATGCTTTTTCTTTGAAGAATGTGATGGCAGAGCTGTAGGAAACTCTAGTGGTTCATTTTTCTAGTTAGTTCAGTCTTCTCACCTAACATTCTTTCTTTCAGCAACTGCAAATCTTGTGCACGTATATGCCTAATACCAAGGTGAATACTGTCCCACCTTGTAGGAATTCAGAGTAGGAGAGGTAAGGCAGGCATGAAACAAATGCTAGCAGCGACATTTAACAGGTGTTGATCTCTGAGGGCCCAGAGAAGTTGTGATTCAAGGTTAACTTTCCCAGTGACGTAGTAAAAAAGCCAGGGCTGGAGCACTCATCTGTAAAAATGGGGATAATAGTACATTTTTCTCAGGCTTGTTGTGAGGATTAAATGGATTATCAGATAATCCATGTGTAAAGTATTTAGAACAGTACCTGGTGCAGAGTAGCTGATCAATAAATAGTAGTTTCAGTTTCATGCTGTTTCTACTCCATAAAACTGCCTCTCCAGATTGAAGTGGGTAAGAAGGTTGAGAATTGATAGTGTGAAGATTAAATGGATTATCAGATAATCCATGTGTAAAGTATTTAGAACAGTACCTGGTACAGAGTAGCTGATCAATAAATACTAGTTTCAGTTTCATGCTGTTTCTACTCCATAAAACTGCCTCTCCAGATTGAAGTGGGTAAGAAGGTTGAGAATTGATACGTGGATCTCATGGACAGGAACAGTAGGGGGAATACATCCGTCTTCTTATGGAAATTTAACCAATAAATTTTTATTCTTTAGCATAAGGGATTGATTATAAGTGATTGGATTTCATACAGCACACAGAATTACGCAAGCCAATCCTAAAAGCCTCTTCCTTTCTCTTGGCTCCTCCTACATTTCTTATGAACCTAGATCCCCACATTTGTTGGGTTAATTTTGGAATTCGTTTTACTGTCACAGGTATCACAACTTTGGTAAGGAGGCATTTTTTATTGTTATATATAGACCATGATTTTTATGCTGTTCCAGCAGTGTTTGTTGACCTTATTCTCCCCTATACTCCTGTTTAAAAATAAACAGACAAAACAAAATTGCCTCTCTCTCCTCTAAGTTGATCTAAAATGTGCTCGCTTTGAACTTTATTCACCTATATTAACAGGGGAACTTTTAACTCTTGTTGAAGGTGGTATGCTAAGCATGCTTTCTTCTTCCTTTTTAAAATTTTTTTATTTTAAAATAATTTTAGACTTACAGAAAAGTTGCAAAAACAGAACAGAGAGTTCCTATATATACCCTTCCCATAGCTTCCTTTAATGTTAACATTTTGAATAAGTATAGCATAATTATCAAAACAAATAAATTAACATAGGTACAATAGTATTAACTAAACTACAGCCCATACAGATTTTACCAGTTTTTCCCTAATGCCCTTGTTCTGCTCTAGGATATTATCCAGGATCCCACATTGCACTTAACTGTTGTATCTCTGTAAGTGGCCTCTGATATGTGACTTGTCTTCCTTGTCTTTATCAGTCTTTCCTTTAGCATTTTTTTTTTTTTTTTGGTAGTGCAGGTCAGCTGCTGATGAATTCTTTCAGCTTAAAAAAACTTTTTATTTTATTTATTTTTTATTGTGGTAAAAATGCACATAACATAAAATTTACCATCTTAACCATTTTTAACTGTACAGTTCTGTAGTGTTAAGTGCATTCACATTGTCATGCAACCAATCACCAGCACTCTTTTCATCTTGCAAAAACTGAAACTCGATAGCCATTAAACAACTCTTCATTCCTGCTTTCCCCCCATTCCTTGCCAACTACTATCCTACTTTCTGTCTCTATAATTTGACTACTCTAGGTACCTCATATAAGTAGAATCATACTGTATTTATCTTTTTGTGACAGGTTTATTTCACTTAGCAGAATGTCCTCAAGGTTTATCTTTTGTTGTAGCATGAACCTGTGTATTTGTGTATCAGAGTTTCTTTTTAAGGCAAATAATATTCCATTGTTTGTATATATCATATTTTGTTTATTCATCTCTTGGTAGAAACTTGGGTTGTTTATACCTTTTGGCTATTGTGAATAATGCTGCTATGAACACTGATGTACAAATATCTATTTGAGTCCCTGCTTTCAGTTTTTTGGGGTATATACCTAGAAGTGGAATTGCTAGATGCTATGGTAATTCTATTTTTAATTTTTTGAGGAACCACCATATTGTTTTCCATTTCAGCTTTTATATGTCTGAAAATGTTTGTTTTTTGCTATGCTATTTGAAAGATATTTTTACTAAGTCTAGAGATTTCTTTCATAGATGTAAAGATGTAGCTTCACTTGTCTCTCCTGTACGATTTCCAGTGAGAAGTCCACTGTAATTCTTAGCTTTGTTCTTGTATAAAATCTTTATTTTCTCTGGATGCTTATAAGATTTTTTTTTCTTTATTAATGTGCTTAAGAACATTGATTATGATGTGCCTTGTTGTAGTTTTTATTAAATAGTTTTTATTTTAAAAATAATGGTTTTTATTAAACCTGGACATATTTTAGTTCTTATTTCCTTAAATAAGGAGATTTTTTTTCTGCCCTTTCCTCTTTCTCTTCTCCTTTAGAGACTCCTATTACACATACATTAGGCTGCTTGAAGTTGTACACAGCTCACTTATGTTCTGTTGAAACACTTTCATTTTTAGTTATTTCAGTTGGTATATATTCAAATTTACTAATCTTTTCTTTAATTTCTAATTTGATGTTAGTCACATTCTCTGCATTTTTAAGTTTGAAACATTATGGTCTTATCTCTATACCTCTGATACATATCTTAAAAAATATATTTTCCAGGTCTCTACTTAACATGACCATGTTTTCCTCTATTTTCTTGAACATATAGAACATTGTTATAATAACTCTTTTAATATCCTTGTCTACTTATCTATGTCATTTCTGGTTTGGTTTCTATTGAATTATTCTTCTCCTCATTTTGGATTGTATTTTCCTGCTTATTTGCTTGCCTGATAATTTTTGATTGGATGTCAGACATGGTGAATTTTACTTTGTTGAATGCTAGGCACTCTTGTATTTACAGAATATTTTTGAACTTTGTTGTGGAGCTTTGTTGCTATTAAATTATTTTGGAAATGGTTTGATCTTTCTGAGGCTCTCTTTTAACATTTGTTAGGTGGGACAGAGCAGCCTTTAGTCTAGGCAAATTTTGCCCCACTATTGAGGCAGTGCCCTTTAGAATACTTCATGTCCTGTGTATTGTGAGGCTTTTTCACTCTGGCTCATGAGAAGGCTATTCCTGGCCCTGTGTGAGTTCTAAGAGTGTTCCACCTGCTTCTTTTCTGGTGATTCTTCCCCCAGCCTTGGATAGTTTTCCCACATAGCTGCACTACCCAGTTCTCAGGTGAAGGCTTGGGCTGGGGGGCCCCTCTTTTCTCTCCGTGTAGCTCTCTCCTCTCCAGTATTCTGCCCTGTGAATTCTACCCATCATAGCCTCCTTGAGCTTCCCACTCTGTCGTCTCAACTAAGGGAGATTTCTGTGCTTTTCTTGGGTTCCCCTTCCCAGAGCTGCAGCTTAAAACTCTCTATGCAGTGAGCTTGGGCACTCATAGGGTTTACCTCTTTTTTAGACCTTTTTCAGGGATCATTGTCCTTTGCTGCCTCTTGCCCAATGTCTGAAAACTGTTATTTCTTGTATATTTCTCCCCAGTTTTTTAGTTGTTTAAGTAATTAGATAAATAAGTCTTGTCCCTGTTACTCCATCTTGCCTGGAGGCAGAATTTGAGCCAAGTTATTTAATCTCCTTATGTTCTAGTTTACTCATCTATAAAATGTAGATAATATTTATGGATTTGTGAGAATTGAATAGATAATACACATAAAGCTCTTAGAACAGTTCCTGGCACATAGTAAATGCTCAGTAAATGTTAGTTGTTGTTATTATTGGCACCAAAAAAGGGAGAGAATGGCTTGTGCTAGTCTGGGAAACTGAGATCGCGAGCCAGTCCTTTTTATTCTGACTCACTTTCTCTGACATACAAGTCAGAGTATTAAAAAGCAAGAGCTGGGACTTCCCTGGTGGCACAGTGGTTAAGAATCCACCTGCCACTACCATACTACCCAGCAATCCCAGTACTGGGCATATACCCTGAGAAAACCATAATTCAAAAAGAGTCATGTACCACAGTGTTCATCGCAGATCTATTTACAGTAGCCAGGACATGGAAGCAACCTAAGTGTCCATGGACAGATGAATGGATAAAGAAGATGTGGCACATATATATAATGGAATATTACTCAGCCATAAAAAGAAACAAAATTGAGTTATTTGTAGTGAGGTGGATGGACCTAGAGTCTGTCATACAGAGTGAAGTAAGTCAGAAAGAGAAAAACAAATACTGTATGCTAACACATACATATGGAATCTAAAAAAAAAAAAGGTTCTGAAGAACCTAGGGACAGGACAGGAATAAAGACACAGACGTAGAGAATGGACTTGAGGACACGGGGTCGGGAAGGGTAAGCTGGGACGAAGTGAGAGAGTGGCATGGACTTATATATACTACCAAATGTAAAATAGATAACTAGTGGGAAGCAGCCGCATAGCACAGAGAGATCAGCTCGGTGCTTTGTGACTACCTAGAGAGGTGAGGTAGGGAGGGTGGGACGGAGACGCAAGAGGGAGGAGATATGGGGATATATGTATAGCTGATTTACTTTGTTATGAAGCAGAAACTAACACACGATTGTAAAGCAATTATACTCCAATAAAGATGTTAAAAAAACAAAACAAAACAAAAAAAAGAATCTGCCTGCAAATGCAGGGGACACGGGTTTGAGCCCTGGTCCGCGAAGATCCCACATGCTGCGGAGCAACTAAGCCCGTGAGCCACAACTACTGAGCCTGCGCTCTAGAGCCTGTGAGCCACAACTACTGAAGCCTGCGTGCCTAGAGCCCGTGCTCCACAGCAGGAGAAGCCACTGCAATGAGAAGCTCGTGCACTGCAACGAAGAGTAGCCCCTGCTCGCCACAGCTAGAGAAAGCCTGCGTGCGCGCAGCAACGAAGACCCAATGCAGCCAAAAATAAATAAATAAATAAATAATGTTAAAAAAAAAAAAAAGAAAGCAAGAGCTATAGTAAAAGTGGTTTTCTCCCTCCTCCTCCCCTGCCCTCCCCTCCTGTTCCCTCCTGTATTTATTTATTTTTACCAGGCCTAAAATATCATTCTTAATACTCTAATCATTATAGAAAATAGTAACTTTCTCTGAAACCATTTTTTTTTCGAAGTCAGAATAGTATAGTGATTAGGAGTATAGTCTATAGCGTCAGACTTGAATTGAAATCCTTGCTTCCCTTTTTACTAATCTGCAGCAAAGTTATTCTGCCTGCCTAATCCTCAGTTGCCTCATTTGTAAAATGGGGCAATATCACATATTTCATATGGTTGTTGGAAGAATTAAATAAGTTAATGTATATAAAGCCCTTTAGCACAGTGCCTGTCACAGAGTTAGGACTTAATAAATGGTGACTATTAACTTTACTAGTAGTAAAGTTCACACCAGAGATCTAAAACTAAAATAACCCACCTAACTCCCAACTTTCTAGGCCATGATTTATTTTTAGTGGCCTACTCTTTTTAATATACAACTTACTTAATAATATTTGTATATCACCTTATAGTTAATAGAATGTATTCACATACATTATCTTATTTGATGCTTGAATCTTTGTCTCTGTTTTCCAAGGAAGAACCTGAGACTCAGAGAAGATAAGCAGTGAACTTAAAGCCAAACATCTAGTAAATTACAGAACCACGACTATATCAGTGATGGGAGAACAACTGTTTAAGTATTTTTTGCACTATTCATGTTGCTTCCTAGTGAAACATTTTACTTGTGTCTAGATTTACATACTGTGTCATCAACAATGGAGTTTATATTCTTTCAGGGCAAGGATCCTGAGGAGTCTTACTCTTTTTATTTTGCTTAGTGACAGCATTCAATCTATAGATATTATTTGCATGATATCTATGAAAAGAAAAACATAATTTTTTTACCCATTACTTCCTCAATATGAGAGTGACTACTGAGTAATTAATCCATATTTGTGACACTGTTAAACGGTAATTCTTTCTTTAAAACGTAGATGTGTAACTGTACTCTTGAAAGATTTTAATTTTGAAGGCAGATATCTTCTATGTAGGTAAATTTATTGCATTTTCTTTTCAGAATCACATTAAATGGAGCTGCTATTTGCCAATTTCATGGAAGTTATGATAATTCCTTTAGTAGATTCCATTTATAGATCAAATGTCTATGACTAAATATAATTACTTACAGCTAAATCTGATCAAAGCAATAAGCTCAAAGTAACCTACATGGAATTTAAAACAAAGAAAGGAGGCAGGATGTTTCAAATGATGGACATTTCCAAGTGTTTCTTTTGAAAAATAGTCCTTATTTTGAAAAATGTCTGTGTTCCTCCATGTTTGCTTTCAGAAAGAAAACAAAACAAAACAAAACAAAAAACACCTTTAACATTTATTTCATGGTTTTTGCCGATACTTTAGTATTCTTACAGGGAGACAGTTAAAATGACCTTGAGTAAATAGAGTTAACTGTCATAGCGCCTGAATTACCTGGGATAGTCTTAAAAATACAGATTCTGATTTAGTGGATCCTGGGACAAGACCTGAGTTCCTGCCTTCTAACCAATTCTCAGGCGGTGCTAAAGCTTCTGGGCCAAGGACAGCATTGTCTAACAAGGGTTTATAGTGTGGCTTCACTATCTTACTCTTCTCCTTTTCTCTGTCTTTCTTGATCCGTGTGTCTCTGCATCTCTGTCTCTCTCTCTCTCTGCTTCTGTTTCTCACTGTTTCTGTTTTACCTTCTCTGTGTATCTCTGCCTTTCTGTCTCTTTCTCTGCTTCTCTCTGCTTTCTCCTCTGCTTTCCCCTTTTTTATTTCCTCTCTGTGACAGCCTGCTTCTCTGCTTATCTTCTCTTTTAACCTACCCTTTCTCTCACTCCCTATTTCTCTCTCTGTCACACACACACACACACACACACACAGGCACACACACAGGCACACACACCACTCAGAGAGTTATAATTTAGGGAACAGAGATTCTCAGTGAAGAATGTTGACCAGTATTTAATGATGTTGATAATGTATTTCCCACTTTGAGTCTAAGCCAAACCTTTCTCCCTGTTCTCAGAGATAAGGAACAATGGCAAGGGTGCATGGGGAGTCTGAATTTTTATTCAGCATCAAGACTCTGGACTCTGAGACATCCTTCTACGGGTGATCATGGTTCCCTTAAAAGTATTAGAAAAACACATAAATTCCCCAAACTGGCTTGATCATTACAGAAAGCTTACACTGGTAGTTCAGAATCCAGCAATCTTAGCTGATAAGCGGAATTTCTCCCCCTAATTTAAGCACTCCCCTTCAAGGAGTCATACTTCTTATAGCCATATATCTTCTTGCCCCCAAGTTCAAGTCCTGATAGGGTTCAGACCAACTAGCTAGTAATTTTGAACTAGTTACTTAAACCTTGGGCATTAAGTTCCTCATCTGTAAAATAAGTTTAACTGATGGTCTCCAAGCCTCCTTTTAGCTATTACATTCTGTGATTTTTAAAATCATTAGGTAAACAACATTTCAAATATTGGCTGGTAGTTTGTTTAAATTCTTGATTGGATCACTTCCACATCATAATATAAATTTCTTTTTCTGTAGAATGGGGCTAGACTTGATATGTTCTGGGTTTAATTTGAAGATTAATCAATATATTGCATTCATCTCTCAATTATCTCTACTAATGTAGGTAAAGGGTAATATAAGCCAAAATCATTTTTATTTATTTTAGAACATATTATCTAATTACAACGGAAACCTACAAACAGTAGGTTTGCCTGGGCTAACATATTGGGTATAGTTTGTATTTTGGAGGTACCTGGAGCTATCAATATACAGATATAAAATTTAATACTAGTTAATCTAAAGCCAAAAAAGCCCAGCTGAGTGCCTTTTACTTTTCAGTGCTCTGGATACTCTGTACTTATTGTCACTGGACAGAAGTAGAATTAATAACTATCTTAGGAGATACCATGGATTTTGGAAACACCCATTGTATTTTCTTTTGGTTTTGGTGGAGAAGAAATGATGATGTAAAGTAGAATGAGTAGGGCCCTGAAAAGCTGAGTTCCTTATGTATCTGAGCTTTTCTTCTATAAACAGTCTGTATACTTATTAGATGCACCACTCATATACTAGCACTAGTTTGAATATTCCTCGGATTCAGCATCTTAAAGTTTCACAGATGATATGTTTTCTATTAAATTATTTAATTACCAAGAAACCATAGATGCTTATTTTCTGAGATAAGATATTTGATTTTTTCCCAGGAAACCTTTGGATAAATATATAATTGTAAATGTGATAATGCGGATTGGTGTGTGCAGTCACTTGTATCACAATGAAGGTTCAGATAGGTGGGGAATATAAGATTGGCCAAGATGTAGCGTAGTCTTTATGTAAAATGTTCATTTATCCCTCAAAACAGGACTGTCTTGCTTTAAAGACATGCAGTATGTAGAAAGTCAGGGGTTCACTGAAGAGAATTTAATGAGGACACTATTTACATAGGTTTGGGGAGGGTTAAGGAAACTGGAAAATGATAGTGAGATATCTGGGATTAGCACCCCTGGGAAGCTGTCACCACCTCCCCTAGTCCAGAAGTAGAAAAGGAAGGAACAGTGTTATTAAAGCCTGATGAGAGCTGCTATTGTTGAAGAAGAGCTATGAGGTAGAAGCTGTAGCTGCAGAGGGATGAAGCCACTGAAAACAACTGCACTGAGGTAGAGTGAGAAAGCTGAGGGGTCTTGGGAGAGGGATCAGGAATAAATACTTTGATACCTCTCTTCTCTTGCATTCTGATTTCTTGCCAGTGCCTCCCATTGGCTGAGCCCAACCCGAAGCCAAGGGGAGAGGGAGCCATAGTTTTCCATAGAGGTTGGCCTCCTGGTGAAGAGGGACCAGACAAGGGCAGGTATGGTTAAGTGGGGAGGGGGAAGACAAACAGAATAATCAGCACAGAAAGGATACATTTTGATTTATAAATAGAAGCGAGCTTTAATGTAAAATGAAGCACATCTATGATTTCTTCTCATGCTTACTGTATATTCCTGTTAATCTTAGGTATATATATATTTTAGCATCTATCCTTTAAACTTTTTACAAATAATAATTTTCACTATGCCTTATAAATACTTTAGGAGGAGGGAGTTCTGTATAAATCCTAAAAGCCAAAATCAGCTTGTTCTGTACATTTTATTTCCTCAAATCTTTATTACACTCAAGAAAAGGATATGTGCTAGTTGGTCAGGTTGACATTTTTTTTAAAGCTGATGAAATATACTTTAAATTAAGCATGAATGTTTGAAGAGCCTGTATATGGACTGTAGGAAGAAAGGATTCTTTCTATTTTAGTATTCAATCTTTTGAGTGATTTGTTGCTAATCTAATTATAGTACTTGTTACAACTGATCACACAGTGGATAACCTTTTTCAAATATTTCTGTAGTTGACATACCTTCATGATACAACTTGGATCTTCCTATAACCTATCTTTCTAGAGGTTTACAAGCCCAGTTTTATTTGTGGCCCATCAGAGTCCCATACGGTGCTGTGAGACCTTATCCCTCGAATGAGACAGTTTTGTGGTAAAAACAAAAGAACAACAACAAAATCCAACAACTGTTTAATACATTTATAAGCAAGAGCTTCAGTCTGCTGCCCTTATATGTCGCCCTTTTGTGTTCACAATATGAGGGTTCCCTAGCCTGGTGAGTCTCTCTTGCACTGTCCACTCAGAGAAAGCTACCCCTGAGAACTGATAATGGGGCCAGATATCTTGCCAGTCACCTTGGTTCATTTCTAGTCCCTGATCATCGCACTCTTTAGAGTATAGTACTACTCTATTATTAGCTTTTCATATCTAAACTTTTAAGAAAAGAGCTGATGTTTTTGTTTTTGTTTGTCTCAAAAGTGGTTTAAGACAGACAAAAAGCAGTGGATACTCTTAGTGACTCTTTGAAAAGCCAGACATCCTTTTAAGTCCTTGATTCAGATCTAAAGTACATTGGCTTACCATACTATTGTAGTTTGAGAAAGTAACTTTAAGTGTATGCACCTTAGCCAGGATATGACGTCATTCTGGACTGCTGGATTTCTTTCCCTTCTAGAATTGTTTAATAGTTATCTTTTTTAGAACTTTTTTTTTTTTTCAGGGCACGTAGAGGAGAAAGCCAAAGTATTGAAGGGTATTTATTTTGTTGGTATATTTTTATAAACTCTTGAAATAGATTTTAAAAATGTTTGTCTTCCCAGTTTTTAAAATGTTTTTGAACGTTCTTTCAGTACCACCCACTGTTTTATCAGTTTAAACACTCATCTTCCTAGACAGAGCATTTACATGTTTTAGTATACACATTCAAATGTGATTTCACAGTAATATTGAAGCCTCCTATTACCATGCCAGGTTGGAAACATTCTTTGTAGTTTTTCATCATTATAGTCAAAAAATTAAAAAATAAGACTACTGTGTATCACTAATTTTTTGCAGTCATGGGAAAAATAAGGAACTAAATAAATTGTTTGGGTAGTTTAAGGGAAACAAAATAAGGAAAAGCAGCTACTTTATAGATACCAGATTTCTTATGGAGGTGCCTAAAAAGTTTGATCTCTACCAACTTGCGTATTCTATCCTTGTCTACTTTATTCACTTTATCATATGTAACTTTGTCACAAATATGGAAAACTACCAGAAAACGCAAACCTTAGTGCCTTTGTTGTACTGTCTCACATATTCAGTTCTCTTGCAAAGAAAGTATGAAAACAGGGTAGAAATGAAATGATTGTTAATGATTGAATATACTCAGTACTTTTTAAAAACAGCTTTACTGAGATATTGACATTCAATAAACTACACATATATAAAGTGTACAATTTGATAGGGTTGACATGTGTATACGTCCATGAAACCATCATCACAATCAAGATAGTGAACATATTCACCATGCCTGAAAGTTTCCTTCTGTGTGCCCTTTGTAGTTCCTCCTAGCAATTGCCTTCCCCAGGCAACAACCAGTATCCTTTCTATAAATTACTTTTCATTTTCTAGATTTTTATATAAATGCAGTCATATAGTGTGTACTGTTTTGTGTCTAGCTTCTGTCACTCAGCATAAGTATTCATAATTATTTTGAATTTTATCCATGTTGTTGCTATATCAGTAGTTCATTACTTTTTATTGTGGAGTGGTATTCCATTGTACGGATATACCACAATGTATTTATTTATTCACATGTTGATGTGAATTTGGATTGTTTCCAGTTTCTGGCTGTTATACATAAGATTGCTATAAGAATTTGTATATAAATCTTTGTATGGATATATATTTTATTTCCTCTTGGGTAAATATCTAGGAGTGGAGTGGCTGAATCATATGGTAGGTGTATGTTTAACTTTTTAAGAAACTGCCAAACTGTTTTAAAAAATAGTTGTATCATTTTACATTGCCACTGTCAGTTTACGAGAATTCTAGTTTCTCCACATCCTTGCCAATACTGGGTATGTATGGTCAATCTTTTTAATTTAGTCATTTTAATAGGTGTGTAGTGGTATCTCATTATGGTTTTAATTTGAATTTCTGTAATGACTAATGATGTTGAACATCTTTTCATGTGCTTATTTGCCATTCATATATCTTCTTTGGTCAGGTGTCTAAATCTTTTAGCATTTTTTTCCCATTGGGTTGTTTGTTTTCTTATTGTTGAATTTTGAGAGCTCTTCTTGCCCTGAACATAAGTCCTTTATCACGTATATGCTTTGCAAAGATTTTCTCTCAGTCTCTGGCTTATCTTTTTATTCACCTAATTGTCTTTTGAGGAGCAGCAGTTTTTAATTTTGATGAAATGCACTTTTTTATTTTTTAAATTTTATTTTTTATTTTTGGTTGCATTGGGTCTTCATTGCTGCACACGGGCTTTCTCTAGTTGTGGCGAGTGGGGGCTACTCTTCGTTGCAGTGCGCAGGCTTCTCATTGTGGTGGCTTCTCTTGTGGAGCACGGGCTCTAGGCACGCAGACTCAGCAGTTGTGGCTCGCAGGCTCAGTAGTTGTGGCACCCAGGCTTAGTTGCTCCGCAGCATGTGGGATCTTACCGGACCAGGCCTCGAACCCGTGTCTCCTGCATTGGCAGGTGGATTCTTAACCACTGCGCCACCAGGGAAGCCCTGAAATGCATTTTTAAATTTTTTTATTTTATAGATTGTGCTTTTGGTGTCATATATAAGAAATCTTTGGGAGTACCCAAGTCATAAAGATTTCTCCTATGTTTTCTTCTAGATGTTTTTTAGTTTTAGATGTTATATTTTGGGCTATGGTTGATTTTTAATTGATTGTTGTATATAGTGTGAGGTATGGATCCACATTCTTTTTTTTTGCACATGTATATACAGTTGTTCTAGCACCCTCTTTTCTCTAGTGCATTGCTTTTGTGCCTTTGTCTAAAACCAGTGGATTGTTCCCTTCCGCTTTTCTGCTGTGTTGTTTAGCACTATGAAAACAAAAGAGCAGATAAAGACAAAACTCTTTGGAAAATAAATGAGACTTTTAATAGTCATGCCCAATTTATGCTTGTTCATCTCCTGCCATAACTGGTGTCTTCCCATCTACCCCTGTTTTCCTGTGTGAAATTGCTCCTTGACTGTGTCATTGGCTTTCTGGTCTCTGTGCTTTTTCACAAGCTCTTCCCTCTGCCTGAGTTATCCTTTCCCTAGTGAAGTATCAACTCCTTTGTTAAATCCATCCAAATGCCACCTCTGAGAAACCTCTTATTTCCTAAGTTAACTCCTCTCTCCTTTGTATCACCAAAGCAATGTAGATAGACCTCTACTGAGCAGTTATTACTTTCTATTGTGATTGTCTGCATGCATTTCTGTCTTTCCTAACAGACTGTGAGCTCCTAAGAAGACAGGGACCAGGATCATGACTAATTCATCTTTGTATCCCAGTGGGCAGAACTCACTAAGTAAGAAAATGTTAAAAGAATGGGTGATTGAGAGAGGAGAGAGGAAATTAGGAGTGAATATTTTAAGAGAAAAATTCATTGAGAAGAAAATACATGGTGTTTAGATTTCATTTGCCTTTGTGGGCAGAATGTCAAGTGGGCTATAGGAAATCTTAGAACTGCATATTTTTCCATGGGTTTCTTTATCAACAGACTTCTTGGTTGAAATTTGGCATAGTTTCTTTATACAGTTAAACGCAGTTAGTAAGTGACAGAAGAAAATAACAGAAGATAAAAATCAGGAAAGGTATGTTGAGAATGGTACTTTCCACATATATATACATAAAGGAAGAGGAAAGAAGTTGTTGAATCAGAAGCTGCTTGATTTGGGGCACATGCCTTTCCTTTTGGGTTCAGTTTTATATATTATTTAGCACTTAACCATATGCAAATTGGTGTTTAATAAACATGATTGATATGTGCCATGTTTTGTATTATTGCTTTTAAGTCGCTTGTGGTGAATGACTTTCAATACTACTACTTTTTACACAGTTTTTTAAAATTCTTAATCCTGATGAAAGGGATTTAATTAAAAATGCCTGTGGGATCTGATTTTGGTACTAATTTTACATTATATTACTCAGTAATGTTTGGCAGGATTTCTAATGACTAATAAATTCAAGTTAAAGGGAAAAGTGATCAGAAGTAATACACAGACAAATATGCATGTGTACATATGTCGATTTCAACACATAGATTTCATTTTTTTCTTGTTTATGAGAATGGACTTCACCAGAGAGAACAAGATTTGTGTTCTAGCATCTGTAGAAACAGCCTCTAAACAGAGGCCCTGAGCCCATTAGCACTAATGAAAAGAGTCACCCAAGGGAATAAGATGGATGTCTTGTGTTTGCAGGTGGTAATCTCATGTATGTCTTATGCTGAAGTTTCCCAAAGCTTGCTTCTGTGTTGTCAGGTTCATGTGCCTTTTTCCTGGTAGCTTTTAGGAAGGACACTTATGTTTCATTACTATCAATCATCTCATGACTTTATTTCGTAATTTTAAATATCACCTAAATAAATCTATCACATCAGATGGTTGTTCGTGTGTGCTGATGGTATTGAAAGAAAATTAATGTTTCTCAGTTTCAGATTTAATGTCGATGTCTTAAAAAAAAAAAACCCAAACACAAGAAAGTAACTGCCACTCCAATGTATATTTTACCAGTGTTTCAGAAAATATTAATTTTATGTAAAAATAACACAATCCTAATTAGTGGTTGAAACTAGCTTTGTTGCAAGTTACTAAGGAAAAAGTTTGCCTGATCTCAGGCACATTATTCACAGGGTTCTGCCCAGGATCCCAGAGGAGGCTGCAGGCTCATTTAAGCAAGGAGGATTCTAGCACATACACTCTGTCTCCCTTCTCTGTCTGCATCTAAGCAGGCCCTTTTTAATCTGTTTTGTATATTGGACTTCTGGTTAAGATTTTGTTTGAAGATATTGGCTGTTTCAAGATGATGATGATAGGGAGAGGAAGGAGGAAGAGAGGAAAAGAGAGTGAGAGAGGGAGGAGGAGAAGAAGGGAGGGAAGAAGAGAAGTAAAAGTTTTGGTCTAAGCATCAGATGTTTTAGAATCAGACCTTACTCTGTTATCTCTGTGTCATCTTGGGCAAATGGCTTCTGGGCCTTACTTTTCATTTCTGTAAATGGAGGGAGAGAGGGTTTAAAGTAGATGATCTCAAGGTATACCATATAATATTCTGTGTATTGCTCGGAATAGGGGCAGCCTGAGCACATGCAGATCAGAGCTCTTTGCCCTGGCCTTGTCAGTCTCATACCCCCAGGCTAAATGATTTCATAAAGAGACATTGAAACCTAACATTAGTAAGAGGGCACTCCAGTGTCTCAGAATTTCCCTCTGTGCTGAATGGTGCCCAGTAGGCTAGCCTATCCTGATCCATAAACAGAGCTTCTCTGATTACCAACGTGCATCTGCTTGACAGTTGGCAGGTGGCACATGGGCCTACCATGAACCAGGTTCTGTTTCTTGGGATCTGCCCATACCTGTTACTTGACAGGCAGGTGAATGCCACTGGATCCAGAAAGGATTTCCCTCCCAAAAGTCTTAGCCACTACGAAAAACTGTAGCATACGCAGAAGCACTTATTCTCTAACTCCAATAAAATGTGTCTCATATGAGGTAAAATGGATTATTGGATTTTGGCTGGGTAGCTCTTTTACTACGCCCAATCACTAAACCAGATTTGCCTGATCAATTCAAAATCTGATTTGAGAGCTACACAAAAGTTGTTTATTTTATTTAAAAAAATTTTTAATTTATTTATTTTTAATTCTTATTTATTTTTTGGCTGCGTTGGGTTGTTGCTGCACGCGGGCTTTCTCTAGTTGTGGCAAGCGGGGGCTACTCTTGGTTGCAGCGCATGGGCTTCTCATGGTGGTGGCTTCTCTTGTGGCTCGCGGGCTCTAGGTGTGCGGGCTTCAGTAGTTGTGGCGCACAGGCTTAGCTGCTCCGCAGGGCATGTGGGATCTTCCCGGACCAGGGCTCAAACCCGTGTCCCCTGCACTGGCAGGCAGATTCTTAACCACTGCACCACCAGGGAAGTCCACAAAGGTTGTTTAAATGGGTGAGGTACATGACTACAGTCAAACATTTTTTTTCCTGATATTATCCTGATATAACACCTAAGATAGCCACTAGGGATAATGGGAAAGATTTTAAGAAGTCTTTTAGATATATTTCCTTTACTTACTATTTAATTTTAGTCATTCCAATCCATATTCTAGAATTCAGTCCATAGGCTCAAACCTATTAGTAGTTAAAATTATGCCAAAGTGTTTTTACCCTTGAAGCGGGTGTTCTTATTTTTTTTGGGGGGGGGTGTTCTTATTAATGAAATAATCTGATTGTTAGAGTTATCATTATTCCTCTCTTTGGAATTGATTTTGTTATATAGTTCAGTAGTTTTTCTAAAAGTTTGGAGGAAACAGGGTAATTCTCGGGTAAGATCCCATCCCATTTTACTTAGAGAGCTGAAGACAGGAGATGTGAAGGCCACATAGAAAAGGGGACAGCAGAATAGTAAAAAGGAGGGAGTCAAGAATAAGAACCCACTGGGAACTGAAAAGAAGCCACAAGTGAGAGGAGGGCCAGGAATCACAGTGGTCCTTACTTCCTGCAGCTCCTCCATTATAGGCCCATGGGAACATGTGTACATCAGGCTGGAGGCAGACAATTACTTCAAGATAATAAGTTCCTTGGCATGAAATGTTTCATCTATTGAGTAGTAGAATGAATTTTGTGATACATGAGGATATTATTGGCTTAGGACAAGGCTTTCTTTCCTAATTGGAGGTGCTTTGTGGGCTCACTATTAGCATACCAGCTGATCCCTCTTGTGTTGCACTGCAAATTGCTGATTAACTGCTTTTATGTATGCAGAGCTGACAAGTTGCCTCATTTAGAAACAAACAGTAGTGCTCTAAGGAACTAGTCAGAAGTTCAAGCTGACATTTAGAAATTGTAAACCCACAGACTTCATGACAAGTAATGCTGTCAGTTTAAATTACAGCTTTTCTACCTAGAGATAGGATAAAAAGAGCTAGCAATATAGCCTGTGACCAGTGTATTAGAGAGAGATTCTGCTCTAGTGAGCTGAGAGATTGTGCTATTTGGATCTAACATTCAGTTGCACTTGTTTTTCCTTGGATATTTTCTGGGTGATCGGCCAGTGTGAAGGGTCCACACTGCCAATGGTTGTAACAAATGCATATTAGCTCAACCACAAAAAATGCTCTCTTCTTGTTTTCAGGGGAGAATTTTGAGTAACTGAATTAGGAAATTGAGAGTTCAAGTCTCAAAATAAAGTATTATCCTTTACATTAACATGAGGAAGTTTAACAACAATTTCACTATCTGGAAAGATTGAATTATATAAAGTATGTGGAATGTGGGTAAGGAAGAGTCAGGTTGAAGAAACTAGCTCCCTCCTTGATATTGGTATCTCCTAGCTACGTGCTTCCCCATTATCTCTGTTGTTACTGTCTGGCATTTTGATGAACTTTCTCCCAATGAAATCAAGGAATCAGCTCTCCTATAGTGAAAGTGTATTGTATCTCAGAGTGGCTTGGTCTCAAGGTGCATATTGGATGGGGTACAAGCTAACTTCACACCTGTTGCTTTTACTTTTTTTTTTTTTTTTTTAGACTAGATATTTATATAAAGCCATTGAACTCTAGAGAGTAAAAGATCAAGTTTTTAAAAATCTGACTGGAATTGACAGAAGTTTGGCAGAATTACTTTCCACCTAATGGCTAAACCAGTGGCTCATGTACAGAAATGGTCACTGTTCTAGTCCCTTCCCATCTGCCCTTTGCTTAGGAAGCACGTTACACTAGAAAGAATCCTGGACTTGGAGTTAGGAGGCGGGTTTAACACCTGCTCTTCCGTGCCTTGGGCAGTGCATTTCACCTTTCTGAGTCACTTTTTCATCTGTAAAATGAGATACTTATCCATTTCTATAGGTTTATTGTGGGGTTAAAATTAAATTGGAACTATTTGTGGACTATGATGTGTTATGCAGATGTAAGGTGGCATTGTTATGATTATTATGTGGTGTAGCCAGGATCAGGGTTTGCAATCATTGTAGTTACCTAAAATATCATGCTCAGAAGGGGGTCCTGTGCTTGGAATTTAATGCTGTGTGGTCATCATATTGACATTCTGCCTAGCTGTATCTTTGAAATTGTATTTTGTGAGTGAAGTCAGATGGGACAATGGCACCTATGCTGGGGGCATGGAGCTTCTACGATCTAGCGTTTTCCTACTTCTTAATCACTTCCCTGGGATGAATTCTCAGCTGCCCACTTCCCCTCCCCTGCCCAGAGACTGATGCCACTCTCCACCCTTGGCAGGGCCTTGGGTATGGGCATAGGAGGAGTGGGATTTGGTGTGTACCCTACACACCAAGTTGTGGATGTTGCCTGGGTGCCTATGAGAATCTGCATTGTCGTACAAACATCCTCATGCCCTAGGGAGTACACTATTAAGTAGCAAATAAACATCATAACTTGTATATAGCGAGACCACAGGGGGGAAAAAAAGGAAAAAGCTCTTTTTCCTGCTTTTAAACAAGGGGTCCCGCATTTTCACTTTGTACTGGCCGCCACAAATTATGTAGCTGCCGTACAAAATGTGTAACCAGACCCAAGTATAGTAGTTTTCAAACTCTGCCCTTCAGAGCCCTTAGGGATTTCTCTGGGCACCTTCAAATCCCCATGGTGTAGGTAAGAGTGACTTTGACAGGAGCAGTTTAGTAGGTGTGGAGTAGGGAGTAGCCAGATAGGAGTGTGTGGAGGAGTGAGTCAAAGGTGAGGGTGTTGATAGCAACGGAAACAGAAACTAAGTTGTCTGAAAGACTGGCTTTGAAGAATAGGGAAGAGAGTGGTAGCTGGGGTGGGAGATAAAATAGAGGGAAGTGTTCTTTGTTTGTTTTCTGTTTTTTAAAGAGAACTGAGAATATTTAAGTGTTAATAAGATGAAGTTAGTCCAGAGGGAAAAGTTAAATATAATCATTTCCAAAATATTTACTAAAAATTTATTGTATAGTTTTTGCTATACATTTTTGACGTTCAAAAGTTTTCATGTTCCAAAGCAACAGAAGGTGCCTTAGATTCTATTCTTTATACCCAAGTAAGAGAGGGCAGTGTGAGCCCCCTTAATGTGGCTCAGGGTCATCCATATTTGGCTGTCTTTTCCGCTGTCGGGCTGGTGCTGGAGCAGAAGGCCACACAATCCATTTTTCTTGACTCAATAGTACGAGAGAGGGTGATCTTCTGCCCTTGCACACTGTGTTTGGGTGTGAGATCTGTTGGGCTTTTGAATACTCACTCATGCAGTGTGCTAGGGGCAGCTGTCATATTGGCTCCTTCAGGTATCTGGGATAGCTTTTGGCAGTGACCACTATTCTTTGACTTCCTAGGGAACTGGAATTAATTGGCTCCTACTTGAATAAAATATTTATCAGAATTTGAAAGTAGTGAATAGGAGTATTTTAGATTACTATATTTTTGTTTCCTTACCTGTAAAATGGGAATAGTAATCCCTACCTCACAAGTTGTTGAGAGAATTAAATGAGATAAGATATGCTTAGTACATTGTCTGGCACATGATTTGATGCTTGACAAATATTAGTTTCCTTCCTCATCCCTCTTCGTCTCACTGGGACGAAGTGAGAGAGTGGCATTGACATATATACACTACCAAATGTAAAATAGATAGCTAGTGGGAAGCAGCCGCATAGCACAGGGAGATCAGCTCGGTGCTTTGTGACCACCTAGAGGGGTAGGATAGGGAGGGTGAGAGAGAGACGCAAGAGAGAGGAGATATGGGGATATATGTATACATACAGCTGATTCACTTTGTTATACAGCAGAAACTAACACAACATTGTAAAGCAATTATACTCCTGTAAAGATGTTAAAAAAAAAAAGAATTTTTGGCAAAATGTACATGGATAAATATAGTAACACCTATATTTTAAAAGAAAATTTAAATAAAAAGAAAATTACTGGTTAAAAAAAGATACGTGTTGTGTGGCTATACCTTTCTTGATGCAATAGAGATGGTTGCATAAATTATGTGCAAAATCAATTAAGAATTTTTAGTTAGGTTGGATGAAATTTCTGTTAAAAGAAAGCTTTCAGTGATAATTCCTTTTCCAAAGAGGGGGAAATACTTTTGTAAAGAAAATAACTCCAGTTTATTTTTAAAAATATTTTTCTGTGTAATGGCAAATAGATTTTAGCCTCTGTGGCTCCCCCTTTTCTTATCTGTAAAGTCAGAATAATAATATACAATGTGATATATTGTATGTGTTGTTATGAAGTTCTTGCAAGAATGGTGGCTAGCACATTGTAAGTGCTCAATAAATACGAGCAATAATTATTATTTTCTTCAACTGCATGTTATTTTGAGATTTAGGGATCCAGTATTTTTAAATACTTATACCCATATTTGTGATAGTAAAGGAGTATTCTTTATTCTTAAAGATGTTTACGATATGTTAGTATATATCAATAACATCAGGAGGAGGCATACTGTGAGTCACATGCCATTTCTCTTTATTTATTTGTTGTTGTAAAATATACATATCATAAAATTTATCATTTTAACCATTTTTAAGTATACAATTCAGTGGCATTAAGAACATTCACAATTGTACAAACAGCACCACTCTCCAGTTCCAGAACTTTTCATCACCCCAAACAGAAACTTAGTACCTATTAAATACTAACCCCCCATTCCTCTTAGGTTACCGCCAGTCCCAGTAACCTCTATGCTGTTTTCTGTCTTTATGAATTTGCCTATTCCAGGTACATAATATAAGTGAAGTCATAAATTATTTGTTCTTTTGCATCTGGCTTATTTCATTCAGCATATTTTCATGGTTCAGCTATGATGTAGCATGTATCAGAATTTTGTTCCTCTATGTGACTGAATAATATTCCATTGTATGTATATGCCACATTTTGTTTCTCCATTCATCTGTCGATGGACACTTGGTTATTTCTACCTGTTGGATATTGTGAATAATGCTGCTATGAACATTGACATACAAGTATCTGTCTGAGTCCCTGCTTTCCAGTTTTTTTGGGTATATACTTAGAAGTGGAATTGGTTGATCATATGGGAATTCTACATTTAACTTTTTGAGGAACTGTGAAACTGCTTTCCACAGTGGCTGCACCATTTTATATTCCCACTTGCAATGCACCAGAGTTCCAATTTCTCCACATCTTTGCCAACATCTATTTTTTTTCTTGCCATTTTTTGATAATAGCCTTCCTAATGGATATGTAGTGATATCTCATTGAAGTTTTGATTTTCCTAGTAATTAACAAGCATGTGAACATCTTCTCACATGCTTGTTGGTCACGTATATATTTTCTTTGGGGAAATGTCTATTCAAGTCCTTGGCCCATTTTTAATATATATTTTTAAATATATTTGTTGTTGCTATATATATATATTTGTTGTTGAATTATAGGAGTTCTTTATATATTCTGGATATTAATCCCTTATCAGATATATGAATTGCAAATATTTTCTCCCATTCTGTGGGTTGTCTTTTCACTCTCTTGATAGTGTCCTTTGTTACATAAAAGTGTTTGGTTTGGATGAAGTCCAATTTGTCTATTTTTTTTCTTTTGTTGCCTGTGTTTTTAGTGTCATATCCAAGAAAACATTGTCAGATCCAGTGTCGCGAATCTCTTCCCTTATGTTTTCTTTTAAGAATTTTATACTTTTAAAAAACAATAAAGAATTTGATACTTTTAACTCTTACGTTTAGGTCTTTGATCCAGTTTGAGTTAATTTTTGTATATTGTATAAGATAAGGATCCAGCTTCATTCTTTTGAATGTAGATATCCAGTTTTCCCAGCACAATTTGTTGAAAAGACTGTCCTTCTCTTATTGAATGATTTTGGCACCCTTGTTGAAAATTAATTGACCATGTATGTGAAGCTTTATTTCTGGGCTTTTGTATTGTATTCCACTGGTCTGTGTTTGTCTTTATGCCAGTATGACACTGTTTTGATTACTGTAGCTTTGTAGTAAGTTTTGAAATCAGGAGGTATGGGTCTTAGAACTTTGTTCTTTTTCAAAATTGTTTTGATTATTTGGGCTTCCTTGAGATTTCCGTATGAATTTTAGGATAGGTTTGGTTTTTTTTTTAGTTAATAAATTAAGTTATTTTAGTTTTGGCTGCATTGGGTCTTTGCTGTGCATGGGCTTTCTTTAGTTGCAGCGAGGGGGCTAATCTTCATTGCGGTGCATGGGCTTCTCATTGCCGTGGCTTCTCTTGTTGTGGAGCACCGGCTCTAGGTGTGCGGACTTCAGTAGTTGTGGTGTGCGGGCTTTGGTAGTTGTGGCATGTGGGCTCAGTAGCTGTGGCTCGCGGGCTCTAGAGCGCAAGCTCAGTAGTTGTGGTGCACGGGCTTAGTTGCTTTGTGGCATGTGGGATCTTCCCGGACCAGGGCTTGAACCCGTGTGCCCTGCCTTGGCAGGCGGATTCTTAACCACTGAGCCACCAGGGAAGCCCTAGGATAGGTTTTTGTTCTATCTGCTTTTAATATAGTCATTAATTTAAATGTTAAAAATAGCAGATTGAAATAGTTTGTGAGTATTCCAAAAAATAAAATCCTTAAGGCTTCCCATAGTTGTCAACATATAAGGCAATACACAATATATTAAATTGATTCATAGTACAGTCGTCCCTTGGTATCTGGGGGGATTGGTTCTGGGATCCCTCACAGATTACCAAAATCTGAGGATGCTGAAGTCCTTTATATGAAATGGCATAGTATTTGCATATAACTTACACACATCCTCCCATATACTTTAAATCATCTCTAGATTACTTATAATCCTAAATACAATGGAAATGCTATATAAATAGTAGCCAGTGCATGACAAATTCAAATTTTGCTTTTTGGAACTTTCTAGAATTTAAAAATATATATATTTTCCACTTGTAGTTGGTTGAATCTGTAGATAACAAAACCCGTGGATATAGAGGGCTGACTGTATTTTTTAAAGATCATAGTACAAGTGTACAGTGAGACCGTGATGTAATTAAATTGATCTTTGAATGTAAATTTTAGGGATGCCTTATTATTTTAAAGCTATATCACTATAGAAGCATTGTTATATGGTGATTAAGAGCATGCCTTTTGGATATATGCACCCCAGTGTTCATAGCAGCACTATTTACAGTAGCCAAGACATGGAAGCAACCTAAATGTCCATCAACAGATGAATGGATAAAGAAGATGTGGTATCTGTATACAATGGAATATTACTTAGCCATAAAAAAGAATGAAATAATGCCCTTTGCAGCAACATGGATGGACCTAGAGATTATAAGTCAGACAGAGAAAGACAAATATCATATGATATCACTTATTTGTGGAATCTAAAATATACAAACAGAAACAGACTCACAGACATAGAAAACAAATTTATGGTTACCAAAGGGGAAAGGGTGTGGGGGAGGGATAAATTAGGAGTTTGGGATTAGCAGATACAAAATACTATATATATATATAATAGATAAACAACAAGGTCCTACTGTATAGCACAGGGTGCTATGTTCAATATCCTGTGATAAACCATAATGGAAAAGAATATGAAAGTTTATGTGTATATAAGAATACACACACACACACACACACACACACACATACATAACTGAATCACTTCACTGTATACCAGAAACTAACCAACATTATAAATCAACTATACTTCAATTTTTAAAAAAAGTATGCTTTTTGGAATCAGACATACATTTATTTGAATCCTGGGTCTGCCATTCACCACCTGTATGATTTTGGGCAAGTTACTCCTCTTTGAGCCTCAGTTTTCTTATCTGTAAAATGAAAATAATAATAGGGTTGTTTTGAAAAACAGTTGTAGTAACATACAAGGATTTTAGCACTATGATACGCTTAAATACTCAAATAGTTTAACAACTAAAAGAAATTTCAGGCTGATGTATTTTTTTTAAAAATGGGGTTCTCCATTTGGAAAGATGTTTGATAACGAAAGAGTGATCAGCTAGTGATGTGTGTGCTGCCAGCTTTTCCTCTAACACGCTGTATGATTGAAGACAATTCTGGGCTGCGATTTTCTCATTGTAAAGTAAGGTCTGTTCTAGATACTGTTTTTCAATTATGTCTTTCATTTTTCTCTCTATTCTCTTCTGGGATCCTTCTTAGATGTATTTTGAACTATCTTATTCTATCTTCTTTTTCTCAACCTCTTTTTCCTGTATTTATCTCCTTGTCTGTCCTGAATTTTGGATTATTTCCTTGAGTTAATATTCCTAGTCTCTAATTATCAGCTGTGTATTGTTCAGACCACCTGTTGAGGTCCTACACCCCCTACATCAGGTCTACCTCCTCTTTTATTGCTAGAGTTTCTATTTGATTCTTTTTCAGATCTGCCTGATCATTTTCTATACTGTCCTTTTTGAAAAAAAAAAACCCTTATTCTCTTCCTGTCTTTATCTCTTTTAACATTTTAAAAATAATTGTTTTAAAATGTTTTAGTCTGTTGAATTATGCCTAACTCTTGTGGTGCAGATGGTCCCATCTACATCACCATTCTGGGTGGTAGGTAGAGTTTTTTCCTAGTCTCTATTTCATGCATAGACCTTGGCGATTCTTGATTTTATTCAGGTAGTTCGTGTCCACTGAGCAGCATACGTGAAGCTGCAACCTGGGCACCTCTCACTGAGGTGGCATCAGGGCGTGCCTCCAGTGGCTGATTCTATTACTTTTCCTGGGAGCTTTATTGGCTTCACCTCCTGCTCATTATTCTGTCTTTATTTCCTTTTTGCTTCTAGCAGTTGATGGATTTCCCTTCCTTGGATATGAGCTCAGACATGTAGCCTAAAACTATTTTCATATATTCTACCCATTGTGTGTTTTCAGATCAAGAGCTGTCTCTTTCTGCAGAGGCCTAGTACACCATTTTCACAATACTGACTGGAAGCCTCTGCAGATATCTAGACATGTACATGTATATTCCCCTGTTTAATATATCTTTAGAACATTTGGTTAAACATCTCATCTTTTTTTAGCCCTGACATAATACTTTGTACAGAGATGGTTCTCAGTAACTAGGTGTTGAATGAGTGAATGAATGAATGAAATCTAAGGCATTGGTTTCCAGTTTTGAAGTTTAATAGCCCATTGGTGAAACTTTAAACTTCCCTGTTGCTTACTTTTTCAATTTTCTTCTGCCTTATTCTCTTTTTAAAAAAAGTGAACAGAATTAGAGGTGAGCCGTAGAGCGGAGAATACCCAGAAACTAAAACACAGTAGAGTTCAAAATTGCATCAAGAATTAGCGATCCAAAGAGGAAGGTAAATATCAATAAGCCTCTAAAACAGAATCAGTGAAAAGTCCCCAGGGACCCTTTTGAAAGGAGAGAGCAGTGTTATCAGCTCCCCCTGTTTCAACCATTTGTGTTTTTTCATGAAATTCAGCTCCTTATCTTTCTAAGCAGACTTTGATAAAAGATTGCCAACTAAGTAGTGTGTTTTTTCTTGACTTCTAAAGCTGCTTTAATTTTCTCATAAATACCAAGATAATCTCACTTAAACTAAGTGCCTCCTTCCATCTCAGAGAGAGCCTGTTTTCCTGCTTTTTCAGCTTGAGGAGGGTTAATATTGGCTCTGAATGAACATCTGCTGGCCCCGTATTGACACAGGAATAAATTATTCAGCATGTAGTATTTGGGAATTTAAAAGCTCCATGATGAATTCTACAAAATTATATTATGTCTCTGACGTTCTAGGGTTTCATTATTTTGTCTTCAATTATTCACAAAGGCTTTTCACCTCTCAAAGCATATATGGAATTCTTCAGATCAAGTGAGCCCAAGGCTGAAAGGATGGAAGACTATATTAAGACATGATGTTCTCCTTTCTGTTTTGGTAGTATTTTTCTTTTTAAGTGGACAAACAATCCTTTCTCTACACATATAAAATGGAATCTGTTTGTTGTGAGAGTGAGCTCTTTTGTTTGCAGAACACAGGTTGTTAGGAGACACTCTCTTTGTGCAGTGTTGCCAGTCCTTTCCTGACACCTCTGGAGAAATGTTTCTTGAGGATTTTAACAGTAATTCTCAACCTTTATGTACTATACAAAATTACCTGTTTCCTATATGTGCATAGAGTGGTGCATTAAGATTTAAAATTGAGCAAGGGGGTCTCCTAAATACTCCTTGAATCATTTTCTGTTTCTCCACTATCAGTGCATTAACTCCAGCCCTCTTTGTTTCTGATAGCATTGCTGTGATGGCTTCCCACTAACTCAGAGATTCGTGTGTGTGTGTGTGTGTGTGTGTGTGTGTGTGTGTGTCGGATTGCCTTAGCATTCTGGTGGAGCCTGTGATAACAAGAGAGAATGATTGTAGAAATACAGTTCCATCCATGGAGTCCTGTACAGCTCAAAGTGTGAAGTATCTTCTAGTTTAACCTAATCCAGACCTCAAAAAATATCCCATCAAAGCTAAAACTTTCCATTCTTGTGATTAACTCCAAAGAAAATTTTTGGAGAGTTTGAGCAAAACACATTAAGCACGGAAAAAAAACCTCTTATTTTTGGATGAACAGATAACTAAAAACTATTAGTACTTTAAAAAGACTAGAAACTGAAATAAAGATTTTCTTAACAACATTAATCATACACACAATACATTTGAGTCCTAAAATTGCTAGTAAATCTGCTAGATACACAAAATGTATAATAGAAAAATAAGTTGATATAGTTTTGAGAAAATTGTACTTTATCTGGAATGCAGTTAGTGTTTAAACTTGCCACTTTAGTACTGCTCTTATGGTCTTCTTTAGTTGCTATTTTATGTACAATGTGTGTAGGAAGGGACCAAGAAAGGTGAGAGATAATGGATCTGTTTTTCTGCAGTGCTTATGTCACTCTCTGCTAATGAGTTAGATATGAAAAGCAGTACATTTATTTACTCTTTCCTCTCCTAGGTACATACTAGACAGGTATGTCTGTGTTTTGTACATGAAGACTATTGTCCCATCTAAATTGTAACATAATGTTGAGTTAATTTTTTTAGAAGTGTTGAGCACTCTAAGGGGTTAATAGTAATGCACTGAGAATGTGTCATTCATCCACTTTTTTTTTTTTTTTAACCAACTGGTTAGTGGAAAGTTAATTCAAATCTTTTCTGGGTTACAGTAAGTAATGATTTGTTTTCATATTTTGCCCCAGATACATAATGGCATAAATTATAATGATTGTTTACATTTGTATCTAACTGTTTACAGAACATTTTTACTTATTTGATCTTATTTTATCCTCACAGTAACTTGTGACATGAGTATGTCAGGGATTATTTTTCTCTGTTTCACAGACAAGGAAACTGAGGCCCAGAGAGGTTGTGACTGTGGCAGAGCTGAGACTGGAACTCGGGCCTCTTGGCTCCTTTCCAGTGCTCTTTTCTGTAACTCCAGTCAGAGAGGGTTTGTTCTTTGCTTTCTCTGTAGTATCTTTTTGTACTACTCAGGCAGATGGATGAGCTTTTGTTCAGTCATGGTTATGGACATGGCTTATGTCCCCACCTGCTTGGTATACAATCAGTGAGTATATGGAGCAATGTCCATTTAAAATATTAAATTGCATCAAAACTTATGACATTTAAAGTGCATTTACAATTCAGTTAAGATAACAATTTCATCTGTTTCTATGTAATTACAGAGCTTTTCAGTCACTTTAATTTAGCAGGCTGGAAAAATATGACCTCTGGCTACATGGCCTTTTCATTTTATGTGCGCACATGTGCGTGTTTGTGTGTGTGTGTGTATGATGAACTTGGGGAGGTTTCATTACTTTCTGCTCTGCTTTTCCAAGGGCTCTAATTGTCTCTACTGTAACCCCCAAGCCTCCTCCTGTCTGCTGACAGCAGTCAGGATTTCCATGTGACATAGAGCAGCAGATTATTGATTTTTGTTTTTTGTGTCAGAGCACTGTGTGTGTCACCTGAGGTGGTCGTGTGGGCATTTAGTTCATCAGTGATTATACACAGGCCCCACTTGAGCTTGAGCGAGGAAGGAAATGTCAAACAGGAAAGGACTGGGACGATTCTTTTAAGAGTGAACACCAGGGAATTTATACTAGAAACACTGAGCTGTCGCTTCTCCTTCAGCGTTTCACTTTGATTTCCAGTTGGCATGTTTAAAGAGGCTGACATTTCGTTTCTCCATGTTCACTTGAGCAGGATCAGAAGCCATCAATTGGTTAGAAGTAAGTCCATAACTCTTAAGTAGCATTCGATCATGAATGAAAGCTCCACATGTTTGGAAGTCAGCTCCCAAACAACTGGATATATCTACCGCCTGTGGAGGTCTGTCTGTTCTGATTGAAACATGGAGAAGTTGTTCTAGTTCTTCTAGGCTTCAGGGAAGGCTTACTTCCCCTCAGGTGAGAGCTAATTCCAAGGATTTTAGGAAATCTCTGTGCTCTATCTTGGGCTCAGGTAACCTCTGGAGGCCTGTGAGGCTAGGCCCACACCTGGTACCCTCTGGGAGCCCCAGGGAGTGCTGAATATCATCTCTTTCCCTTGACCCTTCAGCTACATTCCACCTTTCAAGGACAGGAGGCAGATGGGAGGAATTGAGGCCACTGTGCATGTGGGGAAGGGCTAGAGTTTCATCTACTGCTTTCACATTTTTTTTTTGACAACCTGAGACCACATCTATAAGTTCTACAGTTGTTTCTAGTATCTAAGAGTGTAATGGTTATTTTCTTCTATAGATATTACCCAGGGTGAATCTTCTCCTATCACAGCCCTCAAGCACTAGGTGGACTGTCTGAAATCAAGGTACAGGTTCTATCTAGACTGACTTGGAATGGTGGAAAGGCATGTGTTTGGCTCTTTCCTGCTTGCTTCAGACTCAAGTGGCAAGCCTGCTTTTGGTTTTGATTGGTTGATGCCAATCTGATAGTTCTGAAGGGAGATGTCAAAACCCCATTGCTTTAAGTCTCTCTCTCTCACAATGTGTGAGATCGCATAGGTGCTGTTCTTCCCACTGCCCTTCCTAGTGGGCCTCACCTGCCCCAAATGGGTTAGGAGTAAATTTGATGATCTGGGGCATTAGGTGTTCTATGCATGTATATTGTTGCTGAGTAATATATTGATCATTGCTTCTCAAGCTGCCTGTGGTGAGACTCTGTTACGAAACTCTAGGGATGAAATATGAAATCGATTGGAGTGCATGTAAATGAAGAAGAGTGGTAAGTAGAAGGAGCATGTACTGAGGAGAAAAGTGATTTTCAAGAGCTTTTCCTTTAAAATCTTTAGTTTGTTTCTACCCTGATCACGTCACTGAATGTTTTTTGAATTTTTTGCTTGCTTGTTTTTTGACTTTCAATTTTTTTGTTTTTATTTTTGTGTTTTTTTCCTTTAGATTTAAGTTGATTTCTTTCTTGCTGTGCTATGCAGTGTGCTTGTCCAGTGCTCTCCCGCAGCTCCTACCCCATCTCCTGGAACAACGGGATGGGCACTTATTTTTACCCTATTCTCTCCCTGCTCCCCTTCCTCTATATTATCTGCATTGTCTGTATGTAAAAAGTCCTGTATGTTACAGAGATTGTCGATCTGTGGAGTGTATACCGAGGATGGCTATTAAGCAGTTTTCATGGATATTTATTTCAACAAGTCCTACTCCTTGTCACTCGCAAGGGCTACTGTCGGCCACCTGCCCTAGCAGGTGGTAGCTTTTGGATCTTTCCCCCATAGTCTGTGGCCCATTTTCAGCCAGCTTGGATCTCTTGTTCTCAAACTCTGTTGAGAGTTTGGAGTTGGTGTGGCCCTCCTGGCTTTTAGAAGTTTCCAATGATCATATAGTAGACCCAGTGTTTCAAATAAGAGCTGTTGGCCAGCACATGTCTTCATCCCCAGCTATTCAAGTTGCTGTCCCTGATCCAGTCTGACACATTAGAGTGAAAGCAATGCACAACCACTTTGACGAGGTTGGTAATCTCTGGCATAAAGGATGATGAACTATGAACTGACAGGAGGATAGTTAGTTAGGCAAACCTGAGGTAATGTCCCAAATCTGCCACCTATTACCTTCTGGCCTTGGACATTTTATTTACCCTTCTGAACTTTAATATCTGCTAGTAAAATGGGCTAATAGTACCTATTTCACAGATTGTTGTGGAGATGAAATGATACCATATATGAAAGGTATCCGGGGTAGTGCCTGACATTTAATGTTTGTTTTCCTTTCTTTCACACAAACCATCCCTACCACCAACTCCCACCCTGAAGATTTAATAAGAACTCACAAGTTTATAAGGGAAAATGAGTGTTTCACATTAGTTATATGAAATAATTTGCCTGTGAATGCTGACTTTTTTTTCTGAGAGAAGGTTTTAACATTGAATAAATTCCCTGTTATTTAAAATGCTTCAATAAATTTTGTTTGAAGTGAAGATGATGGTCTGTGTAACTACTTAAGATCCCTTCAAGCCCTGTAATTTTATAATTCATTGTTATCTTTGAAAAACCAATATAATATGCCTTTCTGGGTTTTAAGTTCTAATATTTATGCGGTAAAAGTCTTTGAAAAAGAAGAGTGAGCTTCATAAGAAATTTTTCTTGTTTATGTACCCGGAGCATTAATGTTTTTGTGATGATGTTTTCTCTTAAAAATAAAAACAACTAAAGTTTAGAGTTTCTTCGCCAGACTCTCAAAGTTGCTTTGCCTTGGGCTCTGTGAGCAAACTCAGGCAGGCAGATCCATAAAAGGTCATTGCAGGCACCTCAGCTAATTCAGTGACCGTAGCTCTCTGAGACGAGTGAGGCTGAGGGAAATGGGAGGGCAGGAGGGCTGGGAAAGGAGATGGTTCAGGACTTGAGGACTCAGTAGTCCCACGTGCTGTGTAAGGATCTTCAGGGGGTGATTATTAGCATTTTGGCAGCAGTTATTTTTTTTCCCTACCTGTGAGTTTTTTTTTCAGGGGTCTAGCTTTGGAAATTCTGTTAAACCAGCACTTTATTGGCTGTAATATGACATATCCCTTTATGGTTCCAAATATTTGTGGTTGTTGTGTTTGTTTGTTTTAATTTCAGTTCCTGTGATATTAAGACCAGCGGATTAAAGTTACTTATTTCAATAGAGAAAGGTATTATGACTAAACTGTGCTGAATAAAACTTCAGTCAGGGCAGCAGCATACTTCCATGGAAAGAGCAGGGCCTTTGAAGTTAGATCTGAGTTTGGATCCCAATTGAATTGCTTGAGTGTGTGTGACATGGGGGCAGCTGCTCAGCCTCTCAGAGGCTCCTCTCCCTCACTGGAAAAATGAATTGGTAATTCTTATGGTTTAGGGTGGTTGAGAGCATTGATTTATGTCAAGTGTCCTATATGTAAAGGTATCCCCATGTTCTTCTACTTCCCCTTCCACTCCTTATTCATAAAAGAATTCAACCTCTGGTTTCATGTGGGGCCAGGGCCTTTCCAGCTCCTTTGGAGATGAGAGAAAAAACCCTCCCTTTCTCCTTCTAATTAAGGTCAGAGAGACTCATTTTCTCACCCCTTTGGGAAACTTCCCTATCCCAGTGGGCTATATCTTATTTCATGCAGATTATAGAATTAGGATGATTATAAAATAACTTTGAGAATAGGGCATAAGTGGAGTGCCTGTGTGGTTGTTAATTGTAATAATTCTCATCGCTAATAATACCAATCAGAAGAATGTATTTATTATTTTCAGTTATGTTTTCTTTAAACATTCCAAATCTTTTAACATGTTAGAGACTCAGTCCTACAGTTTCCTTAATGCGTTCAGATTCTTTGGTTTGGCAGGTGGTATCATGATTTAATACTAGCAACAAGGTATTTGTTGTATGTTAATTCTTAAGCCTATTTCAAAAAGACCTTAATATCTGATTTTTTTAATCAGGAAGGAAAGCTGAAGAAATTTTGAGTTGAGATTATTTTAAAGGAAGCATGGTTGAATTTGCTGTTCTTTTCTTGGTAATGTTGCTTCAGGTAGTGAATGTTTCATTATTCTCTCTGGTCAGTGGCTGTTCTTTAAGACTCAGCTTGAAGGCACTTGTTTTAAATGTAGTCTAATTTCTGACTTGTGTTGCAAGACACCACACTAGATTTCTGGACCAGTGATCACAGGATTGGTGATGGTTAGCACACTTTTTCATAGACATAGAGCAGAAGCCAAATGACTAGTAGAATGACTAAGGCTGTTTTAAAATAGTAAATGCTACTTGTTTCTATTGAATTTTATAATACTGCTAAAGGGTAATCGGGGATATATACATATGTGGTTATGTTCGTGTATAAGCAATAGCATATACTTAATGTTGAAAAAAAGAATTCTTTTCTTTGTCCTTTCTGTATGCTCCGAAGGAAATTAAAAATACCAGAACACTGGGTTAATCCAAGTTTTTACTGTTCATGCAATTTTTTAAATAGGTAGAAGGTAGTTTTATATCAGCATTTGAAAGCTATAGAGCAGCTGTACTGGTGTGCAGAATACATAACTCAGTGAAAATGTTGCTGCAAACAGACTCCAATAGATGTTTATAGATGGTTGCACATGTTCCAAATTAACTTATATTCATCTCCAGTGCCACGTTCTACAAGTCTCACAAAAAGGACTTACCTGTGCTCGATAAAAGTAATCCTTTGGAATTCTTGAATTAGATTTAGGACAGTGTTACTCCTCTGTATCAGAAACTTTTAAAGACACACGTGATTTTCCCCATCCAGGATTTTCTGTCTAATCTCTATTGTATTTTATTCTATATTTAAACAACTTTGTGGATTATACATTTTGGAGATGGTTCTTACTATTAAGTAAATCTGTAAGTTTAATATGCATCATTCATAAGGTATACTTTTTCATTATGTTTACATGTGTATGTATGTTCCCTTTGCCACCAATTAGAAGTTGTCACAGTGAAAATATTTCTTTTGCTTAACTTTCTTTTTTTTGGTGAGAATTAGCCTGGTTCTCTAGTAGCAGAGGCTGATGTGAATTAAAAGGTTTTTGGAATTTCCTCTCATGGGTCTAATAAAATTTGTAGTTTAGGTCTGAGTATGTATATGTTAATTTCTCACATTCATTTGAAAAATACTTATACTTTAAGCTATTCTAGTTTCTCTTATCTGGTTAGTTTCCATTATATTGTTATAATACGATCAATAGTTTGTTCTACAAATTAGACATGCTGCATGGATACATTTATCTGATAAAATTGTGGTATACCTTCAGCTCTGATATACAAATTTGATTGGATCTGTATGAAAGATATGTTCTTAACACATGCTTTTACACATATATGCATGTACATATAATTTTACACATACTTTTTTGCATGTATCATACATATATAAAATCATAAGTGTCTTATAAATTAATTTCATCTTGCTTTGTCCACTTTTATCTATGAAGTTTATATAACCAAATGACTATTTTAAACCAATTTAAACCAACATAAAAAATTAGAGAAATTCCAAATTTTGTAAAATAATATGTTTGAATAGAAAAATATTGGCAATATGTAAGCTAAAATGAAAGTGATGATCTCTCGGTAATGAGATTAAAGGATGAGCTAAATTTTTGTTATGCTTTTTATTTTTCCTAAATTTTCTGGAATGAACATATATTCTTTAATTAGAATAATATAAATCATTTTTAAAATAAATTTATTTATCTTTTTATTTTGGGCTGCATTGGGTCTTTTTTTTAAAAATTATTTATTTATTTATTTATTTATTTTTGGCTGTGTTGGTTCTTCATTGCTGCACGTGGAATTTCTCTGGTTGTGGCGAGCGGGGGCTACTCTTCGTTGCGGTGCGCGGGCTTCTCATTGCGGTGGCGTCTCTTGTTGCGGAGCACAGGCTCTAGGCGCGCACGCTTCAGTAGTTGTGGCACGCGGGCTCAGTAATTGTGGCTCGTGGGCTCTAGAGCACAGGCCCAGTAGTTGTGGCTCACGGGCTTAGTTGCTCCATGGCATGTGGGATCTTCCCGGACCAGGGCTTGAACCCGTGTCCCCTGCATTGGCAGGCGGATTCTTAACCACTGTGCCACCAGGGAAGCCCTATTACAGAGTTTTGAAGTATGTTCAGAGTACAAATACATACCAAAATTCACTAATGTTAAAACGTGTTTATGATATAATCTGAGCTAGTTCAAAATTGCAAAAACCCATAAGGAAAGAATCAGGAAGTCTGACAAATTCCAAAAGAAACATGAAATTTACTCATGTTGTTATGACTTTGCAATTAATTGAGCAGCTTTTTTTTTCTTCCTCTGTTGTTTTGATGTATTGGTCTCCAAATGCCCACAATTTTTGTTTGCGTTTATCTTCAATTCATCTTAATTAGGGAGCTGAACAAAGGCAGTACTCTTTTGACCTTAGAGTTAGATGCTTCTTGGGATCCTCAGGGCATTAGTCATCATTAGGATTGTTTTAGCCTCTTGAAGATGCTACAGGTTGTACTCTTTGGAGACTTTAAAGTATTTTCTCTTCCTAGTCATCTAGTTTAATTCAATATTTCAGGCTATATTTAACGCTGGAAAATGACATCTGGACAATAAAAAATGTGATATTTTCAGAGCATTCATTAAACCTGTAAAATGTTATTTTCTCTACTCTGGTCATTTTATAGAGGACCTTGATTGTAGACCCTGTTTATTAGAGACTCTTGAATGCATAAATCAATTTTGTCATTTTCTTTGGTCTAATGATAATGTGACTTGTTAATAATTACTCTGATAACTTCCAATTAATGAGAATTGTGACTTCATATTAGATTCCATCTAATTAGTACTTTGTCATTTTACATCATCAGAAAATGGTGTTTACTGGTCTGGAATTAAGGAAAGAGTTCCATTTGGCAATAGGTGGTTCATTAACACATGGAAAGAAATAGACTGGCTCACACCCTTCTTGCCAATTGCAAGTGTTTTTGTTAAAAGGGAAAGCTTGCCCTGCCTTGGGGGAAGTATGGTGGTGGCAGATATCTTATCAAGGACTCTTATGTTAGGTTTTCTTTTTTGGAAAAAAATGTTTGAAAAAGGGGACATTGAAATGAAACCAAGTATGATAATCACAAGATTCCAAATGATAGTGAATGTGGAAGTATTAAGGAGAAATTTAGGACGCCTCAGCAGTTAACCACTCTATAAATAATTAAAGAAGATCACATTTCATAGAACAGGATTTTAGGATGTTACACAGTTCTAAAGACCCTTAAGAGATCATTTAACCCAACCCCTCACTTTAGAAATGATGGAATTGAGGCTGGGAGAGGGAAAGTAATTGAAATTCATGTAACTGGTCATTTACAAAGCTAGTACCAGCCCAAGGTTTCTTTACTGCCTGTCTAGTGTTCTAGTTCACTACCATATATTATCACTGTCTTAATTAGTGTGCAATCAGGAAGATTAGGCTAAATGTGATTATGATTGAACTAGAGGCTAGAAAATACAGTGATTTGTTTTCTCTAGGTTTGTCAGAAGTTTGGTATAAAATTAGGCCAAAGAACTTTAACTTCTTTCACCATAATTGACAAAGTAAGTGATGAATAAGTACAAGGATTTTTTAAAATTTGGCATGTAAATGGTTTTTAAATTAAATGTCATAGGAATAAGGAGCCCAACTGTGTAATTTAAGAGATTTTCCTGTTAAGTCTAAGTGTAGCTACTATAGCAGTGTGGATAGAGGCACAAAATGATCAGGTCAGAATTGAATGCTAGCAGAACAGTGAACATAACCTAGTTCATTTTCATATGGAAGACACCCCCTGGTATAGGACGGAGGGACATTCTTACTTCATCGCTTGAAATGCTTTCTCTGCTGTTGCAGTGTGAGACAAACAGCTGAAAAGATCAGGTTTTGAGTGGACACTAATGTCTCCAAACTATTTTATTTCAAGTATACTGATATCTGTATACTGTTATATCTATTTATGTTGAAATCTAGAAGCCTTCACTCTCAGGGGAGGATGAGTGAGACAGCAGGAAGAGATCAACTTTCTAAGCCTCCCTTTTTGTTTTTATTACAAGGTGTTTGTACAGTTGTTACTTTTGTCCAGTTTAAAAAAAATTATTCAGATTGTTTGAAATAAAAGAAAATTTGAATGATTTTCAAATAGACTAAATTGACCTCTTGTAATTTAAAATCGTTTTATTTTTGTTTGCATTGGCTCTACTTATTGCACTTAAATATTTCTTCTGGAAGGACCTCTTCTGGTCTGTGGTCTCACTGGCAAATGAAATCAGTGTAAGCACTTGAATTTCAAATGCATGTCTTTTACATTTAAATTGCTGTTCTCTGCTGTAGGAAGAGCTCATGAAAACCATCTATAGTTCATAAGACTGGACTCTTGCAGTGAAATTAGAAGCCATTAGAACTATTGGTCTTATTTCCGACTGAATTAGTTAACTGCCTGTTAAGGTTCAGAGCTTATTGACCAATAGGCATTTATTACCCTGGCCATAATGACACAATGATTTCCATTAAATTCCAGAGTTTATGGAAATAAAAAAGAGATCTTGCAAAGAAAGTGGTTAGTGGCTGCATTTAATTAGTAGGATTAATTAGGCATTTAAATGTGGATATAAAGTATGTTTTAAAAACACGTATTTCTGTTTCATTGCTCTGAACCGATTGCTGAAGGGAATGAAGATTTTGTTGTTCTTTCTTGAAAGTACTTCTGGTTCTCTTGTTTCACAGTGTATATAGTGAAATTGCTGAGCCATGTCATCAGAGAGAACTTATCAATAGTACAGGATATTTGGTAGTTTAACATTTGCCATTAATAATATTCAGGATAATTTTGAAAATAATCAACATGGTTGGTATAGGATATTAAGTGTACTCTCTGGGAGCTTAAGAAAATGATTTGTCTTTTTTTTCAAGGACTTTTAATGTGAGAAATTCAGAACCTTTATTTCTATCACTTCTATATTTTTATATAGTCACAATTTTATAAATAATAAGGATTCTTTACATAAGATAGCAATTAAATTAGGGGCTTTGTACATCATTTTTGAACTTGTAGTGGTTAAAAATGTATCTTAGAAGCTAGTTAAAAGAACATCGTAAAAAATTAATGTATTCTGAAAGCAGGTAGAGAGAATGACAGATTATGAAGTGGAACCTAGTTTTTAAGCCTTTGGGATTCTATCCATTTCATTAAATGTTTGTTTTTTTTCCCCATTTTATTAAATGTTGATGTGGGATCTCAATATTCATCTCTAAGACCATATGAAATGAAAAGCTGTGGAATCAGAGCTACTTCTCTGTAGAAGACTCATTTGCAAGTGTCAGCCAAGATTCCTTTCAAACAACTTGAAATGGGTTTCTTAATTTGCTTAAGAAGTGTACTTTCAGGAACTTGATGCAACTAAGTTCATTTGCATTTCCTCTGGACAAAATAAATCCACTCCATTGATACTGGTTTGGATAATTTCTCCCCAAGTTTTTCAAACTCCGAGGTCCAAGAGCATTATGGGTAAAGCTTACTAGGTTAAATTCGTATCTGTCCTGGCTAGGGAGCTTGCTGAGCCCATAAAAGACGTAAATATAGATTTAGTCTTCTGGATTTCAGTGTCTAAGGAAAGGAAGGAGGAGAGAACTGAGGTTTTGAAAGACATTGAGTTCAAGGAATGAATTTGGAAGCGGTCAGGATTACAAATTTAGGAAAAGCAGAATGAGAGGTGTGCTAGCAGGATGGAATTCTTTACTAATAAATATTTATTGATGGGTAGATTATATGTCTATGGTAGGCTATATGTATTTAGATATGAATAAAAATATAACCCCTGCTTTTGAAGAACTCATTTTCTGTTAATTGTTATTTGTTTGTTTGTTCATTCATTCATTCAGTAATCATTGGGTAACTACTCTGTGTGAAACACCACATTGGAGATACAAAGATGAAAAGTCATTGTTTCTGCACTTCAGGAGCTTTTGGGTTGTGAAATATATTTCTGACATTCCCATTTGGAACATGGAAAAAGTGTTCCCTTATAAATGCTGTTTTAAAGGGAAGCTGCATGTTGTAGGAATGGAGTCCTGGCTTCAGAGCCAGGCAGTTCTGGGTTTGAATCTGTTCTGTCATTTACAAGCTATTCCCTTGGGCAAGTTACTTAACCTTTATCAGCCTCAGGGTCCTTATCTTTAAAGGAAGACATAATAATCTACCTTGCAGGATTATTCAGACTAAATAACATTACTTGTGTGGAAGTGCTTGTCACATACTAATGAATATCAGTTCCATTTCTTTTCCTTTCCGTAATATTGCTAGTCTTGTAATCCAGTGGCATTTTCTATGAAGTAGGTCATTGTGAACTGGCTGGATAATATAACTACCCTTTACAGGATAATTTTTTTTTAATGGAAAGATGCTTAAAACATTCTGAACAACTGGCTTGAAAATGAACTTTTAGAAAACAATTCCTCTGTAAATTGGGGAGGATCCATATTCAATTTTATATGCACTTGTTCATATGTTACTTTGAAACAATTCTTTAATTATTTAATGTGCAGCTTTTACATATGTTCCCAAGTTGATTATATGTTTTCTGAAAGCTGAGATTAATTATCTCTTCTTATATACCTCTGTAGCACTGAATACATGATACATGGTAGTTAGAGAATATGTTACTGATGAAAGGTTAAAGTTACAGAAAAATGCCAAAGATGAATTTAATTAAAAATATGAAATCATTTTGACTCTGCAGTTTAAAACTTGTCAACAAATAATACTAGAAAATAATGTTTCAATTTAAAAGTTTTATAGAAAGAGAGCTTAAAGGATAGAGGGTACAATGTTAGCAATTTGTGATCTTTGGAAGAGGTGCGAACACACCATTGCTGCACCAAAGGTACCTGTCAAATAGCACACCAGAATTATGTGCAAGAAGAATCTAACAGGTCAAAGAACAGCATTAATCTGGAACTGTTTAGCCAATCGAGGCATCAGTTGTCTGTGAATGTTATTCTTTGTGCATGATTACCAAGACATAGATTTATTAGTAGAGTTATGCAGTTGTATTCAGTTGTTGTGCTTGTTTTCACATGATTTTGTAAAATACAGATAATACCACTGAACAGGTAATTTTTTGCACATTGATATTGCACCTCAATAAAATTTCTGAATATTTCTCAATCAAAATAATTTATTAAGTTTTCTAGTTATGTAAGAACTGCTGTGCTATTCTGATGGCTCTTTTGAAAGATAATTCATTAACCCTATTTCTGCTGTTTCTGTTTTGGGATTGCTGCCATAATTTTATAGGAATGCCTCACCAATAGGACTGTTACACAGATGAATGAAAGCATCCTGTGCTTGTTGGCAGGCACTAAGTAGGCTCTAAGCAAACTGAAATTCATTGAATCTTAGCAGGGCTATTAAGAAAATAAGTACAAATTGTCAGGAGAAGAGAAATTTGTTCCTTAACATCATCACTTGACTCTTGGGTAAGAAATGTTAGGCAAGAAAGAGACTGTTTCAATTTGTCATCCTCCTGAGACCTCAAGATGTTATCTGCAGTGCTGAAATAAACCATTCCTTTCTATAAGCAGAGAAAATGAGAAAATGGTTTATGCCCAGATTGGTCCATTTAGTTAGGAGGACAGTCACATAAATAACTACCTAAGAAAACAAAAACAAAGAAGGAAAATGGGAAACCTGAATCCCTGGCATAGACCCTTTCAGGATTAAATCTCTGTAAATACTATGTGCAAAACAGAACTGCCGGTTTAGGGTAACTGTGATGTGCTAAGAGGAAGACATTGTGAACTTTAACCTTTCTTTACCTTAGTTTTTCTGTCTATAAAAATAAAAGCCATTTTCTTTTCATGTCTCATAGGGGAAAGCTAGATTAGCTCATGATTGAGAGAAAGCACTGGCATCAAGGGGTTACAGAGATGTAATGAAGATAATAACGTAATTACTGAACATGTGTCAGCAGTAGGATGTGACTATTTAGAAGTGCATAAGGTCCCAGGATGTACACAGACAAAGAGCATATATCAACTGCACTTGTTGGCATCAAGTCCTATTTATTACATTTCTGTGACTTAGTTATTTTTCTTTAAGGTATATAAATATATCTACCTTAGTGAGACAGGAGAATCTTTGGGGGTGAGTCATAGGATAGCAGGAAGAAAGTGGGAGGCAGCATGATGTAAGTGAAAGAGCATGGATTTTGGCATCAATCCATCCTGATTGAATTTTTGCCCATGAGCTGTGCAACTTGAGCAAGTTTCTTTACTTCTCTGAACTCTTCAAGTTCTTCATTTTAAAAATAGGGTTGATAATGCCTACTTTCCAAAGTCATTATGGGAACTAAATGACTCATCTCATGCCATTCTTTCCCACTGAGGTGGGGTTCTTTGAATTCCATGAGCATACTACACTCTTTCTAGTCTCAGGCCTTTGCACCCCTTCCTGCAGTGCTCTTTCCTTGGTTGGCTTCTTACCATCCTTAACTCTCAGCTTAAATGGTACCTTTTCTGGGTATGTTTTAAAATAACGTATGTCTCCCCCACCAGTTATTCTTTATTACTCTACATGTTTTGTTTCTTTATTGTACTTTCACAACTTATTTTATTTTTTCACTGTGTATTTGTTTACTCTTGCACTAGATATGAGCTTTAGAAGTGCAGAGACAGTGTCTATCTTCTCTCCCTTGGGTTTCATTGGCACAGGGCCTGGCATGGAGCTAATCATGCAAATATTTGTTTAAAGAATGAGTGAATGTAAAGCACCTGGAAGAGTGTTGGTAAATTAGGAGGCACTTAATGAATAGTAGCTATTATGGTTATTGTTAGTATTGTACCTCTACTTATAGGTGTAGGTATCCATTCTTTCTCTGCTTCCTGCCCTAGAGCTCCAGGAGAGAGCAAAGAACAGTAGAGCTCTTGCACATTTGCCACTTCACTGGGTGTCACAGCCAAGGGGAAAATGGTTTCCTTTTCCTCGAATTAAAATTAACAATCAGTTCTGGTTATTCAAGGTGGTTATGTTCTATGAGTTGAGCAAATACTGAGTTAGCAAATACTGAACCATTGCTCCTACGGAAAATACAGGGTTAGGTTCCTGCAAGTCTCTGGTCACAACATTTTTGTCAACTGATCAACACATAACTTTGTTTTATGTGTGCTTCTGTTTAAATATACCTGAGTTAATATATATTGTTGATTCATTAACATTGAACTCATGGCCAGCAGCACTGTAAATCATTCCTGAACAAAGCTTATCTAACACATGTATTTTCTCTCTAAGGAACATAACAGGTTTGTACTTAGGAACACTCTAGCACTACACTTGGGGACCATTTAAAACTGAAAACACCAGTGAAAAGGATACTTGTTTACTTATGACAGCTGAAGTAAGAAGACAAAGTGTCAGCTTGTTTTAGGAACATGTGGATTGGGTGACTCAAATTTTTTCTGCTCTGCACTTGTCCTTGAATGAACATGAAAGCACCAGGAGTATTGATTTTAGGGTTACAAATAAATTTTAGTAAGTAGTTGAATTCACAAATATAGAATCTGTGAATAATGAGATTAACTATACATATTACTATCCATTTTTTATATTTAATCTCATAACTTCATATTTTTGGCTTTACTTTAAATAATAATTTATATAAATATAATGTTTGTATAAACAACTACTTCCATGGTAGTTTTGTTGTTTGTTTTATACAAAGTGCATTTCATTTTTAAGTATTCTTTTTGTTTCATTATAGGGTTTGCAGTGTGTATTGTCTGTGTGTGTTTGTGCATGCTTCTCATTGAGATGCCCAAAGCATCATTTTACTTTCAAAAACACCTTTAAAAATTTTAAATCATCCACATGACTCACAACCCTGAATTGATCTTAATAGATTCATCCCTTGACTTTATTTGGGTTGTACTTTGACCCTGTCTGGAGTAGTTGGCAAATGGGTGAAATGCTAGTAATAAAAATCAGACCTGAAAAATAAAAGAGTTATCTGTTCATCCGTTTGAAGGATATTTGGATTGTTCCCAGTTTGGGGAAATTATGAATAGAGCAGTGGTAAACATTCATGTACAGGTTTTGTGTGAACGTCTGTTATTTCTCTAGGATAAACACCTAGAAGTAGGATTGCTGGATTATATAGTAAATCTGTATTTTACTTTATAAGAAACCGAAAAACTATTTTCCAGACATTTGCATTATACCAACAGTGCATGAGAATTCTAGTTGCTCTGTATCCTCACCAGCACTTGGTATTGTCTTTGTTTTGTTTGTCTGCTGTTCAAATGGGTATATAGTGGTTTACTTTGCATTTTCTTGACTAATGGTGGCTGATGGCTAATGATGTTGAACATCTTCTTCTTGTGCTTATTTGCCATCTGAATATCCTCTCTGCTGAAGTGTCTGTTCAAATCTGTTGCCCATTTTTTATTGGGTTCTTTGTTTTTTATTTTTAAAATTTATTTGTTTTATTTATTTTTGGCTGCATTGGATCTTCGTTACTGTGCACGGGCTTCTCATTGCGGTGGCTTGTCTTGTTGCAGAGCATTGGCTCTAGGCACAGGGGCTTCAGTGGTTGTGGCACGCGGGCTCAGCCTGGGCTCTAGAGCGCAGGCTCGGTAGTTGTGGTGCACGGGCTTAGTTGCTCCGCGGCATTTGGAATCTTCGTGGACCAGAAATTGAACCTGTGTCCCCTGCATTGGCAGGCAGATTCTTAACCACTGTGCCACCAGGGAAGCCCCTTTGTTTTTTAACTCTTAAGTTTTCATAGTTCTTTGTATTTCAGCATCATTCTTGGAGGATGTTTTCCTGAAGTATTATAGAATTCCAGGTTTACATTTCTTTTCTTTCAGCCCTTTAAAAAATGTCTTTCCGCTGCTTTCTGGCCTCCATGGTTTCTGATGAGAAGTCTGCAGTCATTTGAAATGTTATTTCCCTGCAAATAATATGGCATTTTTCTCGGACTGCTTTCAAGATGTTTTTCTTTGCTTTTAGTTTTCAGTATTTTGATTATGATGCTTCTAGGCATGGATTTCTTTGGGTTAATCCTATTTGGGGTTTGCCGACTTTGAATCTGAAGGTTTGTGTCTCACATATTTTGGGAAATTTTAAATCATTTCTTCAAGTTTTTTTTTTCCCTGCTCCACATTTCTTATCGTCTCCTTCTGGGATACCAATGACATGAATATTAAAGCTTTTGTTATTGCCCAACATATTCCTGAGGCTCTGAATATTTTTGGTTTTCAATTATTTTTCTCTCTGTTGTTCAGATTGGGTAATTTCTTTTGGTCTATCTTTAAATTCACTGATTCTTTTCTCTGTAATCAAAGTTCTGCTATTGAGCCCATTCCTAAATATTTCACTTTAGTTATTGTATTTTTATGTTTAAAAATTTTTATTTGGTTTTTCTTTATATCTTTTATTTCTTAGCTGGGAATGTCTGTCTTTCCATTTTTCACAAGACTATTTGCCCTTCTTGCAGCATGGATATAATAGTTGCCTGATTATTTTAATTTCTGCATCATTTCAGAGTTGGCATCTGTTTATTGCCTTATTTCCTTGTGAGTAGAGATTTTTTTGGTTCTTCATAGGCCAAGTAATTTTGCTTATATCCTGAATGCTTTGGTATTATTCATTGCATCTTGTTTACATTTTAAGAAGAATATAGTTTGTTTTAATAGACAATTTACCTGGTTAGGTTCAGGCTGTAAGTCTCAGCCCATATTTTGTGGACTTTGGTTCCAAAGTCTGTTAAGTTTTCAGAGTTTTTGTAGTTCTACTGGGACTTTTCTTTTGTATGCACCACCCGATGGCCAGTTTGAGAACCAGGTGGTAGTCTGTTCTGTAGTTTAGTTCTCAAAGCCTTGGTATGCTATTTAAGGTCAGATCCAAACACCTCTTTATGGGATCTCTCATAAGCTCCCTCCTATGTCTTTTCAAAAATTCCCCAACACTTTCCGGCTCTCTGGCTGCCCTGCTCCCTTCCCATCCTCTAGCCAAAACTAGGGCTTTAGTTTCCCTGCTCTGCCATGCATGTCCTATAATCATGTCTTTATGAGGCATCAAGTAGTGAGAGGGCAGAGAGAGAGAGAAAAAAAAGCATTAGGACTCATCCTGAACTCTGGGGACCACAGCTCCTGTGATGAGGGTCCTCTTCCTCAGAATTTTGTATGCCTGCCCAGCAGCTACTGCTGTTACTGTCCTTGGCACTGTTGGTTTGCCTGGGGTGTGGACTGGGAAAGAATGGAAAGAGGATTTTAAAAATGGGATTTCTCCACTCTTTCTGACCCTTGGGAGTTCTCTTTTTTGCTTCTCTGACCAGAAGAAGAGGACTTTACTTGGAGAGCTTTCTCTTTGCACCAATGAGTACTTCCTCATTTTGAGCTGCTTTTGAATCCAAGATGGATGATACCAGATGGGAAGAATAAACAGACCAACAGAAAACCCATTGCTGATTTGGTACTGCTTTGAATTCTGATCTCCTTCCTCAATTCATCTGCTACCATTTACAGAGAGCTCTTCCATGAAGTCTTTCCAGGATGTGGTTGTATTCAGTGGGAGAGATTGGATGCTTACTCTATCTTGCCTAGAAATGGAACCCCTTCTCTTTTGAAAAGATATAAAGTGTATTGTTATGTTTTTGTGCTGGCAGGTATTGAGGGGCAGACATTTTCCTTTTTCTTGTTTTTCATTTTGATGTGTGGCACCTTAACACATGTGCCAGTGTAGAAAGATTACCTAATATAGGAAGGGGAAAGAGGTAGGCTGTGAAGTTTATTGTTGAGAAAAGCATGTGTGAAATATTTGTGTAAGTTTTTTTGGGCATATATTCTTGCCTTTCAGCCCTGCTTTTACCACTTGCTCATGTCACCCTGTCATGTCCCTCTCCCCAGTACATATTCTTTTCTGGAGACTCTTTGTGTGAGCTAGCAATTGACAAAGGTAAAGGCTATCAGTGGTTTAGGCAGCACTTCTGAAACTTTGCTTTCCCAAATACCTAAAACGTCAGAAGAGAGGTACTATTCCAAGGATTGGGGCTATAGATGGAATGGAGATGGGTATTTATTTATGTTTTTTAAAATTGTGTGAACTCTTTTATTTTCTTCTATAATTTTCATGTAAAAATAATTCTCCATTGATTATAAGAAAGTACCACTGTGGTGCAGGAAGTTATGCATGTGTCAGAACAGTGGTTATATGGGAATTCTCTGTACTTTTCACTCAGTTTTGTGGTGAATCTAGAACTGCTCTAAAAACAAAGTTTATTAATTAAAAAGATTCTCTCCCAGAAACTTCAAATAGATTTGACGTTTCAGGAGATATGTTATGTTATTGTATGACTTTGACCTTCTCCATGGTATAATGCTGTGGACTCCCATTTGAATTATAATTTGATGAGAAAAGCAAGAGTTATCAACTATCAGCTATCAGATCAGAAAGATCAGGGAGTGAGCCACTAATGGTGGTATTTCATCTGCTCAGGGAAGCCTTATGTAGAACTGCTGTATCCTAATATACAGCACTTATGGCAATAATTTTTAATAGACTGCTTTCTGGTGGAAGTGGATTCCGATTAATCTAGCATGGTTTGGGTAGAGTTACATTATGGTAGGTGAGATACCAAGTGTTTTTTTCAATAGTTAGTGAATCCTTTAATTCCCACATTGTTGGCGTCAGTGTTTTTCGTAATTCTCTCTGCCCACCATTATTTTTTTTCCATTTTGCTTCTGGTTTTAGCACTTTCCCCAGGATCAGTCTATATGTGTGAAGGCACACATGCTCTGTGTTCTGGGGTAGAGGGAGGGTTGGTAGGGCATGGGCACAGAACTCATGCTGAAGCCAGATGATTTCTTGACGATTGTTCAGAAAATTCCCTGGTTTTCTTCTTGGCATGACTTTACACTCCTCCTATGCCACACCCGTGGAGTGAAGGCACAAGATATGGGCAGTTCAGAACCATTACTCTAGGGGACTTCAAACTTCTTTCGTTGTTTACTTTTAAAGCTTAGAAGGGAAACTCCAGATGATGGTAGACACACCTTATAATTTGACATAAACTTTAACACTGGGAATTCCTCCAGTGCTAGAAATTGACACCTACTTAGTTATTTAACTCCTGGTTGTCATTTCATCTTTAACTGCTTATCAGATATCTGGTTTCTTTTCAAAATATGATTTTCCCATAAACTTGTTACTTTAACACTTTTGATATAATTAGTTTAAAACTAATTTTGGGGAAAAAAGTTGATATGATATGAAACAATTATGATTGAGAGCAGATTTCTTTTAGAAATTGATATTCAATGTACCAAAAGCCATGTTGAAGAGAAAAACAATTCACAGCTGCAGATTTGGTTAGAACATTACATTCAGGCCATTTGGGCCTCTGACTCTGGGTGGCAAACTAAATAATGGTGTTTTCTAAAATAGCCTTCAATCTCTTGCATGTACTTTCAGCATACAATAAGACAGACTAGTAAAAAATAGAAGCATAGTTTTCTGGAGAGAGAGGAATGATTACTCCCAGCTGAGCAGGTAAAACATTGCTACATGAAGAATGTGTTCTTTGCTGATTCTCAAGGTTTTATTTATTTTTATTTTTAATATAAAGTGTCAGCAAATAGAAGCAAAAGAAAATCCACTTGAAAATGTCAGAAAATAAAAGAAGCATAGCAAATTGTATTGCAGGTAAAAATCCATTTTAACTAGCAAACAAACAAGTGTTGGCTGAGAAGCTTGCTGATGGCTCCTTTTGTTTCTCTTTGATTTAAAGCCTCATGCTTGTAATCTAATTAACATCGAACTTAGTTGCAAGTACAGTGGTCTGTTTAGTTCAATAATAATACATTTATATGAAAGGTTAATGAAATGAATTTTCCTTCCATTCAATTCATTAAAAATTGTTCTACAATCAACGGTTGCTAATGGAATAGAGATTAAATATTCATGTTCATAAATTTTCTGTGTCATTTCTGATTTTCCTTCATTTCTGCCTCCATAGGTTGAATTTTGCAAGTATAAGAATTTCCAAACAAAAAGCTTGATTTAGAGGTTAATTGCACACCATTAATTCTTTTATCAAAGAGGTAGTGTGGGATAGTGGAAAGAGTTTTTGGCAGCAGGGGCAAGTTTCATAACCACCTCTTTTGTGTAATAGTTGTCATAAGAGCTTCTTGCAGAATATTGTGAGCGTTAGTGATAAACTATGGAAAACAGTTAGTGATAAACTATGGAAAACAGTTAGTGATAAACTATGGAAAACAGCTAACAGAGTAGAGATTCAACAAATGACAGCTAGAAAGGGTTTTGGAAAATAAAACATCTGTGCACTAAAAGTTATGATAATTTATAGTGGCAAGACTGATATGGTAAGACTGGGCTCTTGTTAATTCTAAAATAGGTGTCAGGCTTGGGCCTCAGAACACCTTGTAGTAATTCTAATAATCGGTGATCAGGGTAAAGTCTCTGAGAGGAAGGACTTTTTCATGTTTCTACAGACAGATTTTTGGTCATCTATTTTTGCCACCTCTTTCTTCTTTTCCACCTAGGCCAAAGGACTTTATTTAACCTGCATATGATGTTTTTCCCAAATAACAAATTTACTAGATAATTGAAGCCTACCCAATCAACTGCCAAAAGTGTAAACAGTTTTTTTTAAAGATTTTTTTTGATGTGGACCATTTTTTAAAGTCTTTATTGTATTTGTTACAATATTGCTTCTGTTTTATGTTTTGGTTTTGTTGGCCCTGAGGCATGTGGGATCTTAGCTCCCCGACCAGGGATCGAACCCGCAGCCCCTGCATTGGAAGGTGAAGTCTTAACCACTGGACTGCCAGGGAAGTCCCCAAAAGTGTAAACATTTTTAAAAGCAATTTTGATTTAAAATTTCCCTTAAACGTATTACCTACTTTATAGGCTTTTGAAACGGAAGTTGCCAAACATAAGTTAACTATTTCCTTAATGACTGAAGGTTATCATTAAGATCATTAATTTTTGTTTTATGCCTAATTTTTGTCAGCCCCTCACCCACTTTACCAAAAGTAATTTCTATTCTGCAAGCTGGTAAAGCAGATCAGCCACCTGATTAAATAGCAAATGCCAAACTGAGAGTGAATAGTGAGAAATTCACTTCAATTTTTTAAAATGTACCCACTCTTCATATATCATATGAGATATCAGTTAGCAATCATTGTTACAACCCTTTGAGGTCATCCTTATCATCCTCTCTGTAAGTGGAAATGGCACATGAATTTGGGTGAAGTTAAGTGCCTTGGCTAAAGGCACACAGCTAAAAAGCAACTGGGATAGGATTCTAATGTCAGCCTTATGAGTCCTTTCTCTTCTGCAACAGCTGCCCTTGGGAGTAAGTCACATAGCTTCAGTTCAAAGCTTTTGTAGTAGTTATTTTTATTTGTTTAGTATATACCCTTTCACTTTGTGTTTGGAAGTTTGTTATTAAAGGAAGACCAAACTCTAGAGCTGCACTGTCCAATACAGTAGCTACTAGCCAGTTGTGGCTATTTAAATTTAATTAATTAAAATGAAAGGAAATTTAAAATTTAGTTTCTTAGTCACACTAGCCATATTTCAAGTGCTCAATGGCCACATGTGGCTGGCCAGAGGCTAATGTTATTAGACAGTACAGAGAACAGTTCCATCATTGTAGAAAGTTCTATTAATTTCTCCCTTGTTCTAAATGAACATACATAACAAAATATATTACAAAAATAATTTGTGCTTATGTATCCATATAGGTGCCTATTTCATGCGAGACAGTGGAAACTTACTGAGGACATGGGTTCTGTCCCTTCATTTTTATATGTCATATTTTAATGTGACATAATGTATAATTTGTAATATGTTATAAATTTTATAGTGGGTAATATGTGTTTATTTACATTTTACTTGTACGATGGATATGTTTTAAGTAATACAAGCAGTCTTATTTTCCTGTATAATGCATTCCTGAAAAAGTATATGAAAGTCAAATATGTGGAATATCAAATACACAAATCTTAAACAAGAGATTGACATGTTCAGTGAGTGGGGAGTGTTAATTCCTAGAGAACTGAAAAATAAAATCTCAAATCATGTCTTTCCTTTTAAGAATCATTTTTTAATATATATATTCTCTAATTTTATCTTTTCCATCAAAAATGAGCATAGTTAGCTGTTCTGTGTTCATCCAGTGATGTTAAAGCTTTTCTGCTTTTGGCACCTTGTAATCATTTTCATTTTTGACCCAGTTGTGGTTAAATTATAGATTAATGCTGCTGCTTTTTAAAAACTAGAATCAGCATTTGTATTTTCCCAATCTCTACTCATTTTTAAATAAAATAATAAGGGAAAAGTCAGTAAAATAGTTATGTAATTTACAAACATTGTTGACAAAGATGGTGATGATGTGGTAGCAGGTGGTATGATTGGATTGGCTAGCAGGTTATAGTTAGAGATATTTATTCTTCAGAAGATGTAAAAAAGTTCAAATTCAAACAGTGAAAGACAGGTTAGGAACATTAAAGTATAACAAAGTCCAGATTAAATCAAAGGCAGAATATTTGGGAGCACTTGAACTAAGTAATAGATTGTATTGTACATATAAGTAAACACTTAATTTTTTAAAAAATTAATTAATTTGTTTATTTTTGGCTGCTTTGGGTCTTTGTTGCTGCGCATGAGCTTTCTCTAGTTGTGGCGAGCGGGGGCTGCTCTTTGTTGCGGTGCGCAGGCTTCTCATTGTGGTGGCTTCTCTTGTTGCGGAGCACGGGCTCTAGGCACGCAGGCTTCAGTAGTTGTGGCACACAGGCTCAGTAGTTGTGGCTCGCGGGCTCTAGAGCACAGCCTCAGTAGTTGTGGCGCACAGGCTTAGTTGCTCCACGGTATGTGGGATCTTCCTGGACCAGGGCTGGAACCCGTGTCCCCTGCATTGACAGGCGGATTCTTAACCTCTGTGCCACCAAGGAAGTCCTTAATTTTATATATCATTACATATTATATACATTTGTTCTATATTTTATGTTATAAATACACATGTGTACCTATGAGCATAGGAATTTACCTCATTACTCATTTGAGCCATGGGAGAGTAGGAAGTTTAGGTTATTATTGGGTTCAGTGATGACTTAGAATTGTGAACCCAGTAATAAAATGTTGAAAGAAAAGACTTAAAGGTCCTTCATTGCTTCCAGGGGTACTTGAAGGGTGAATGGCTTACTGTTTCCCATGTTTAGTCTTTGAGTGTTTTTACTTTAACCGTGTCGTAGTCTGTTTGGACTGCAATAGCAAAATACCATAGACTGGGTGGCTTAAATAACATTTATTTTTCACAGTTCTGGAGGCTGGGAAGTCTAAGATCAAGGTGATGGCAGATTTGGTGTCTGGTGAGGGCCCACTTCCTGGTTAATAGATGGCTGTCTTCTTGCTGTGCCTGTTCTCATGTGGTAGAAGGGAAGAGGGAGCTCTCCGGAGTCACTTTTTTTTTTTTTTAAATTAACTTTATTTATTTATTTATTTTTGGCTGTGTTGGGTCTTCGTTTCTGTGCAAGGGCTTTCTCTAGTTGTGGCGAGCGGGGGCCACTCTTCATCGCGGTGCGCGGGCCTCTCACTGTCGCGGCCTCTCTTGTTGGGGAGCACAGGCTCCAGATGCGCAGGCTCAGTAGTTGTGGCTCACGGGCCTAGTTGCTCCGTGGCATGTGGGATCTTCCCAGACCAGGGCTCGAACCCGTGTCCCCTGAATTGGCAGGCAGATTCTCAACCACTGCGCCACCAGGGAAGCCGTGGAGTCACTTTTATAAGGGCACTAATCCCACTCATGAGGGCTCCACTCTCATTACCTAATCACCTCCCCAAAGCCCTACCTCCAAATACCATCACACTGGGGATTAGGTTTCAACATATTAATTTTGTAGGGACACAAACATTTAGTCTATAGCAAACTCTCTGAGATGAGAAGAATGTCCGCTTATTAAAGACCAAATACTAACAATTTTAACAAAAGAGCATAAATACTTTGGTGATTAGTTACATTTTTATTTCTGCTAAAATGTTACAAACCCTAACTATTAGTAAACAGTTATTGTAGGTAGCAGTCAAGACATTTATAGCTTTTTATATTCTTCCCCTCTAGACTGTGAGCACTTGAGGGTACAAGCCCTGTGGTACACATCACAGTGACTGGTGCTGTAGATTTTTAGAGAATGTTAATTGAAGGCAGGATGGAAGGAATGAAAACTTATACTTGTAACCTACTTGTATTTCTGTTATTTGTGAGATTAAGTAGCATGTGTGGAATAATCACTGAAAGTTCTTTGTGGTGAACAACAAAAAATATATGAATGACTCTGCAACACTTTAAAATCTAGGCATTCCCCCTTTAGTCCAGTGTATTAACTAGCTCCCTATAAGTCTTTTTTTTTTCCTTTGGCTGCCCTGCATGGCATGTGGCATCTTAGTTGCGTGGTATGTGGAATCTTAGTTCCCCAACCAGGGATCGAACCCGTGCCCCTTGCATTGGAAGCGCAGAGTCTTAACCCTAAGTCTTTCTTCTTGGCTAAAGCTTCAGGTTAAACCATTGTTCTCAGGGTTTAGGTGCTCTCAATAGTCAGTCCGTGTTGCCTTCCCTTCTCCATCTGCTACGTAACCAGTGACCAGAATGTGGGTATATGCATGGGGAGTGCTGAGGCAGGGGGTATGTTATCTGAGGTTGGCTGGGCACCAAGTGTTCAACATTTCTTCATAGGCCCCACTTTTCCTTGGTGTGCTGCACATATACTGCCTCTCCTAAGTCCTAAGTGACCCAAATTTGCCCCTTTCTCAGGTGACGCTGCTTCCTATGAAACCTGTGATAGTAAGAGAAAAATTAGGTCACATCAATCTTCTTGAAGTTACAGTAAACAGCTGTGAAACTCAGCACTTCTTGACCTTTGCTTTGGAAGAGGCTGGTGGAGAATCCTCTGGGTGGCTGCTACATCTCCCAAGACCTTTTAGTACCAATTTCTTTTAGTCAGGTGGTTCAGATTTTGTCTGGGAGCCTTACAGCTGTGAACTTCCCAGTTGCCAGCAGTCTTATATGGGGCAAGGGGGAGGAGTGAATAAAGCAGTGATAGGAATTGGATAATATTATATTGAATAATGAAATATTTTCAATATTTATTGGACTCTCCTTATATTCTCTTAGTCTATAATTATGTTTTCTTGTTATGATTATTTTCTCATTAGCTAATAATCAAAATAGCTCACTTTATTAAGTATTTACTCTATGTCAGGCACTTTGCTGAATTCTTTTTATTCTATCACAGTAACCCATAATCTAGGTTTTATCATCATCAACTTGAACTCCACAGTGGCATATCTCTCACAGAAGTATAGATAACTAATTTTTATTCAACAGCTATTCATACATGCAATTAATATTGCATGGGAGTAAGTTGGGAGAGCCCCACTTTGTAAATTAGGTGCAGGGATATGTCAGAGCTTGACTCATTATGCTATCTTGACAAGAATGCAACTCTAAGCTTTTAACTGAGAAAATCTTATAAAGTTGTGCTGGGGATTCTGGAAGGACATAAGGGAGGATCAAGGGAGACCTTGGAACCTTCTCACCTATATCTCTTTTCAAAATCTTCTGAAGAAAGGAAGCCAAGACTATGGGCAGCATGATCCAGTCATACCTTTTTTCATCTAATTTATGAGTGTCCTAAGAAAACAAAACATGCATGCCCTTCTTTAACTCCTTTGTGTATTTGACACCGTAACTTGCCATTAACGCTGAACTTTGCCTACCTACTAGGGAGTGGATACATGGGGAGTGGATGTCATACTTTTTGGTGATTTCATTTGGCAGATAGGAAAATCAGTTATTTTCTCAGTGAAGTAATGAACAATAATGCTTTGCTTTAAACATGCAAGAAATTATCAAAATTCATTGAGACTAATTTAAATTTTTGTGTTTTTCCTCCAGTTTTATTGAGATTTAATTGACTTACAGCACTGTATTAGTTTCAGGTGTACAGCATAATGATTTGACTTACATATACTGTGAAATGATTACCACAGTAGATTTTTGTGTTTCTTAAAATATGTACCTGAAATCATTACTACAGACACATTTTGTCTCTCTCCATAAATAATAGAGTTTACAGATATTTGGTGTATATATATACACACACACACATATATATAAATACATTTTTAAAGTTTAGCTTTAATATAGAATTTCTAGAATTATGTAAACTATAGTTAATTTTAGTTGGAATGTGGTACATATTGCCTCTTGGATTATAGAAATCACCTAAAATGTGAAATGAAAAGGGTGGTGAAAAATGTGTATAAAGACATTAAAGATTAAAAAGTGGCTGAGTCCAGTGAAAGGAAGTGATCTTATGAATTAGTAATGAAAGTGCATTTACAGGTTATTGTCTTACTGGAGTCTGAGTTTTAACAGCTGCTAGTAGTTTAAACTAATAGAAGTCTGAATAGCCCATAATAATTTGAGTATTCATTCTGTTTATGGATTGTTTCTTAATAGAAACACTGAATAGTATTGCCTATCTTACATTACCTCAAAGTGTAGTTATAAAAATGAAATAAGTAAATATGTTTTATAAACATGAAAGGTGCTCTCTTTCACTCTGTATGTGTGCATAATATAATATTATAAAATTATGTATTAAATTTATTGAGTAGTTGTTTGAAACTTCATTTATATTCCATGAATACAGTTTGTTACAATTGCAAAGTATACTGGACTGAAAAAGTTACATTTGTGTTACAAACATAGAGTATTGTAAAAGTATTTAAGCTAAATAGGAGGCCAAGTATTGTAGAAGCAGATGTCATATAAGCAATGAATGCATTAATATGTCAGTTTTATGTGTTATTTAATCAGGTACAAGGTCCTTTGCTGGTTAAATACTGGTAACACATTGATCATTTACTTGTTTTTACTCTGTGTTCAAAAACAAACTACACATTCTTAAGATCATTCTGAAGTTTAAATATTTTATTAATTTTCTGGCCCTTTCTGCAATTAGCTGGAAGGAGGGTTGTTTCCTTATATTCACAGTTGATAATACTAGTTTTTTTAACCAATCCAATTAAACAATACAAAGGACAGCAATCTTATTCTGTTTCTAAGCAAAGCACACGTATTTTTAAAATTTATTTATTTTATTTTTTTTGGCTGTGTTGGGTCTTCGTTGCTGTGCAAGGGCTTTCTGTAGTTGCAGCGAGCGGGGGCCACTCTTCATCGCGGTGCGCGGGCCTCTCACTGTCGCGGCCTCTCTTGTTGCGGAGCACAAGCTCCAGACGCACAGGCTCAGTAGTTGTGGCTCACGGGCCTAGTTGCTCCGCGGCATGTGGGATCTTCCCAGATCAGGGCTCGAACCCGTGTCCCCTGCATTGGCAGGCAAACTCTCAACCACTGCGCCACCAGGGAAGTCCGCGTATTTTTAATAATAGTTTTAAAATATTATGTCTGAAACACCACATTAAATGTAACCATGTTGTGTTACTCATTATTACAGTTATCTTAATACTAATCACATATTGATTTATCCCTTTAATTAATGAGGAGAAGTATAAAATAAGTGGAATTTGAATATCTCTCATTTGTCTTGCGCTATACCAGATACTTTGGTGAGATGTAAAGAAATCTCCAAACTCCTGTCCTTGAGGAGCTTATGCTATTAAAGTTGGGATAAAAGATTTTAAAAATCATCAAAAAAAAGTAAAAGTACTATGTGAATAAATACCAAAGAATGCGATAAAATCAATGTGTTCTAGAAGGGAAAAGAATGAAAGTTTTAAACGTATTTGCCTGAAAGAAGTATGCTTACATTTTATGCTGTTCAGAGAAATCAGATTTGATTATAAACACTTTGCTAGGGTTTTGAACCAGGACCACCTCAATTTTAGTTCTGCCGACCTGTTGTTCTAATCAAGCATCCTCATCAGCCTTGGTGGAGCATTGTGTATAAGTAAAACATGCATTGTCTTTTCTTTATTTCCAGGCATACTTCCGACAGGGTGTTGCCCTCCAGTATCTTGGACGTCATGCCGATGCCCTGGCAGCCTTTGCATCTGGGCTGGCTCAGGACCCCAAGAGTCTCCAGCTTCTGGTGGGGATGGTAGAAGCAGCCATGAAATCTCCCATGAGAGGTAAATATGATGAAAGTATTTGGTCCAACACTAATTTACATTAGAACATTTCTAGCCTTTGAAGACTTTAGACTCACGCATTGAGAATGGATAGGTTATGAAATTAGCTAAGATTGGATATTTTAGACCAAGGAAGACCAGGAATCACTGTCAATAGGTGACATTAATGAGGCACAATGGGATGGTGGTAAGGCCACTGGCCTGGAAGTTTGTGGACCTAGATTATATTTTTGAATTTTTTGTTAACTAACTGTATGACTGGGTAAATGAATCAACTTCTCTGGATTTTAGGGTTACATAAGGAATCCCTATGTTTTTTGTAGTTCTAAGATTTTGTACCTCTAAACCAAAACGCCTCTACTAGTAAGTTGATCTGCCCAGTTGGACCAATATGCCATCTAGAAATAAACAGATAAGAGAAGACATTAAACATTTCATGAGAGGAAATATGGATCTAACTGTAGGCTATGTCTAACATTTTTCAGAGGAGCATTAAAAGATTATGTTGACTTGAAAGAGAGAGAAACATGGTAGATACATGGTTTTCTCCTATACTACTTCTGTATTATACCAATTGGTATTCTGGGACAACAGTAGATTGAAAATAGTACTGTGGAGGTTGGAGGAGTTCTAAGGGTCAAATCAGATTGGCTTCCCTTTGAGAAACATTGATTTTTGAGGAAGGAGTTCTTGGGAAGATTGGGTTGAAAGTGCACACCAGTTGTCATCTTTGCAGAGTGATGGAGACACTAAGGCAGGTTGATGGCAAATAGTAGACAGCTAATGACGTTCCACACTAATTAGGTACGTCAAGCAGAACTCTATTTTTGTTTCTGAAATGGTACGTTTTTGAATTAACCTAAAAATTTTGGTGGCAGTATCATTAGGTAATTTATTTAGTTTTGAAAATGTTTGCAGCATTAGATAACTTTAATATACAGGCTAGTATGGTACTTGGCTCAAAATATGTGCTAAGTAAAAGTTTGATTAACTAAATGGTACTCGTATGGCCTCTGAGCAATTCATAGCTATAAAAAAATACTTTCCTGAAAGCGAAGATTTCATGTTCTAGAAAAAAAGTGGAAAGGAAGCCTCTCTTCATGCGATTTTATAACCCCATACAAAGCTGAGTCTTTGCTGCAGGAACCTAATGGCTTCTCCCACTGGGGGACCTGCTGTTAATAAACTCTGACTTAGAGCAGATGTACTTTGGAGCTCCATGACTTGGGGGGGGGGGAGGGGGAATGGACAACAAAAAAAATCAATCTGTTTCTCCTTTCCATTTTTCTAGTATTTTCTCATTCTCTCCCTATATCCCTCTGCAAGTAATTTACATGGAACATTTTTTTTTTAGTTCATGAAGATATCCCTTCTTTATTCTGAGGTATTTCTGCTGCTGCCTTAGTATACTGGAGTGAATGTGTTGAGATCAGCAGAATCATACTTACCATTTTGCCTTTGAAGCAATTTGTTTAGGTAAATATAAGAAAATCTTCTCTACACTGCAAGAAATAGCTCAGTGCTTCTGTCAGCCTTAGGGTTTTCTGTGCCATGTTCTTTCCCATCTTATACTGAGTGACCTAAGGGCGACCCTGGAGAAAGCTGCATCTTGCAGGTGCCTGGAGCGCTTTAATATTTTCTTCTCTTTCCTTAAAGCAATTTAACTTATTTATTTTTGGTATTGCCTTTACCACTGTAGCTATTCCAGGTGGGCTTTTCTCATCAACATTTTATAGAAAGACTGTTGCTTTGCACAGTGTTGTTCTGTGCATCATTTAACATCGTAATGACCTCTTTTTGTCATATGGTTATAATTCACAAAATCTGTCATCATTTGCTGCCCATTTTTTACCCACTGTTTATTTTAGCCTCCTGCAGTATTCTCAGTTTCTGCCATTGTTGTGTAACTGTGCAGTCCAGGACACTTTACGTGTAGGTCTGATCTGTTGCGTCAGTTTTTTTTGTTTTGAAATTTTGAAATGCAATAGGGAAGCTCCCTCGTCCAGTGCTTCTGTAAGCAAACAAAGCTCCCACGATGTGCACAGAGTTCCTGTGGTTTGGCCTTTTGGGGACGTTTCAAGATTTTCTTTAAAGATAGGGCTAATCTATAGTAATATACTCTTGTTTCCAAATAAATATATTAATCCACTTTGGAACTTACTTGATTTTTAAAATATTGTTGTTGCCTATATTGCTAACTGCATTGAGTCTTTTTTACTTTACTTTTGTGGTTTCATTCATGCTCACCAGCCAGATATCAGATAATCTACTTTTCCTGTAGATATATTTATATCACTATATGTAATGTATTTCCCTTAAATCATTTATGTAAATGTACAAATAAGTATTAATATAAAATGAGACTCTTTCATGACCCTCAAATTATCCTTTTACTATTTTCCATTTCTCCTTTTCAGATAGTCTTTCAGCAATTTCAGTTCATTGTATCTTATAAATGTTTATGTAAATTTGGATGGTGTAGCATAGTACTACTGCCAACCGCAGATTTAATAATGTAATTACAAAGTGAGACTGTGTTTACCTTTATTTGTTCCTCTAAAGACGCTAGGGCTGCTTCTTGCTGAGGGTTCTTTTATGTATATTTTCTCTCCTCTTGTTAATTTGGTAATCTAAAGACTATTACATTTATGGGCTATCACCTGTCGTGGTGTTTCTACCAGCTTCAGAGAATCCAGGAAACTGATTTTATGAAGTACTGGTGGAAAATGGCTCGAATGTATAAGCTTTTCTCTCAGAGTCAAATTGGGGCTCACCTTTTATTTACCTGATTGTCCACCCTTGGTAACTCTTTCCCTCGGATTCTCTTTTAAATGGCAGTCACTTTGCACAGAGGGCCTGTTTCTGAAATGTTATGTTAAAAAAAAACTGACTTTTCCCCCAAAGGTTGGACTTTAATTCCAGTACTGCCATTTGCTATCCCCTTGACTGAGCAAGGTTGCTTCCTTTCTCTGCACCTCAGTTCTTATCTGTAAAAGGGGTGTGATAATAAGTACCTCCTAATACTGTTTTTTAAAAATATTTATTTATTTATTTGGCTGCATTGGGTCTTAGTTGTGGCACATGGGATATTCGTTGTGTCATGCAGGCTCTTCGTTGCAGCACGCAGGCTTCTCTAGTTGCGGCGGATGGGATTCTCTCTAGTTGTGGTACACGGTCTCCAGAGTGCCCGGGCTCAGTAGTTGCGGCGCATGGGCTTAGTTGCCCTGTGGCACGCGGGGATCTTAGTTCTCCAACCAGGGATTGGACCCGTGTCCCCTGCATTGGAAGGCGGATTCTTAACCACTGGACCACCAGGGAAGTCCCCTAATAATTGTTTTGAGAATCAAGCCTTGGCATGTAAAGTCAGGCCCCTTTAGGACAGTTTCCCTGTGCAGTGTGATGCCCTTCCTCTCTCTGTGGAGAGAAGTAGCAGCAGTGGTAAGCTTGTTCTTGAATATGTGTTGTGGGTATGGAACAAACACTGCACAGCACACAAGGTCCTTTTGCTGAGCACTTGGTGCCTGGAAAAACTGCGTTTCTCCTGAGCATTGGTGTATTTTTATCCAAAAGGTCTGGGAATTATCTGAAGTGATCCTTTATTCTTTTGCTTTGTCCTCTGTGAAGCGTTAGAGCCTAGTGTCCTGGCCACCTTTAGGAAGTGTGCCAGGGCTTATAGTCTCTAAGCTGAGTTTTCCTTACTTTATTTTCCACTCCCTCTGACTTCTGTGTTTTCCACCTTATTTCTATAGAAGGCCTTTGAATCCTTTTGTAATGAAGTAGGATATAAATAAATTCACAAATGAACCCAGAAAAATATGAAGTGGCTTAGACAAAGAGCTAAACATGTCAGTTTTTATTTTCTTTTTTGGGGGGGAGGGTTAAGTTTTCCTTTTAGTGTGAACCAAAAGTTTTTTTGTTTTTTTTTTTTCCAGTTGTGGTAAAATGTACATAACATAAAATTGACCATTTTTAGTTATGCAATTCAGTGGTATTAAGTATATTTACAGTGTTGTGCACCCATCACTGCCATCTGTCTCCAGAACTTTTTCATCTTCCCAAATTGACACTTTGTACCCATGAAACAATAATTCCTCATCTTCCCCCACCGCCCCAGCTCCTGGCAACTACCAGGGTACCTCATGTAAGTGGAGTCATACAATATTTGTACTTTTGTGACAAGCCCAGTGGTTTTTAATTTAGTTTCCCCTATAAGGAATTAGCCTAAGAAAAGGTGAAAATTAAAATTAAGTAGATATTATGAATCTTACCTCTAAATATTGGTTTTTGGGCTATACTTTACTCTCATTATACTTTGCTTACATTCTTACCTTGTCAGTAGTTGCTGTTCTCTCTTTGGATCCCTGTTTTGGAGATTCATTCCAGAATTGTTTCTCCCAGTCTTCTGAGTTTGCAGTACAGTATTATATTATATCCAGTAATAATTGGTAGTGGTATCACCAGGTTTTTAGGAAAGTTGAAGCTTTTTAGTCATGTATGCTAATTAAATATTATAAGGATAACTTGGAAGGCTCCAGAATGTCTTCATAGTACCTGAGACAGATTGAAGTCTGTAAAAATTTTAGTTACCTTGAAGGTGATTCATAGGAGGCAGTCAGTAGAGTATCATTACTTTGGAATAAGGCATTGTGCCTATTAATGCATTTATTCCTCAAATTCTGTAAATTTTTAAATTCTAAATATGTCTGAAATATATCCCTTGCTGTCCATCTGTTTTGTCATTGCAAATACAGGACTTTTTCTCTAACTGGTTTTCCTGGCTTTTATCTCTTCCAAACCAGTCCATGCTTTGCTTCCCTTCCAGAATGAACTTTCTAAAGTGTAAGTTTGATCTGTCATTCTCTTATTCATAATTCTGCATTTTCCCCATTGCCTACAGGATAAAGGCCAACTACCTTAGTATAAAAGATCTTGCTTCTCTTTTATTCTCATTACCAAGATATTCCCAGCTAAAACTACATGCAGTTCCTGGAAAACACTGGTTTCTCATAGCTCCGATTTCCATTCAGGTGTCATTACCTCTGGAAAGCATTCCTAGACCTACCTGAGTAGGGCTAGCACCTTTCTCCTCTGTGGTCCCGTAGCACATCCTACCAATGCTGAGAAATCTGGATTGAAAGTTGTGTCATTATTTTATATATTACTAAGAAAAAAGAAAATGCTGATAAGTAAATGATGACACATTTCTTTCTTATCACTTAACTTTTTATTTTATATAAACTGAAAGAATTCTTTTAGCCCCATTTAGACATAGAAATAACCAACCATTGTGAGGCACCATTGAGTTCATGGACATTAAATCTCAAATTCAGAGATGTTAATATGTGACTAAATGTGCAGAACTGATGAAATAAATATAGTATATCTTTTATCTGAGTGTGATTATTTGTTTATTATTAGCCTCTACTACATTCTTACAAGGTTTTCAAGTGTCAGGAAATGTGACTTTGTTTATCTTAAATTCTTAAAGCCTTTACATTTTGAAAGCACATAACTGGTGGTCAATGATTGTTGCAAAGTGCCTTTAGATTCTTATGAAGTTGTTTTGACATGGGATATTTTATATATTATGCATGATTTCTATAAAGAAAAACATCTTTACATCTACAGGCTGCCAAAACTCTGTTCCATCTAGCCTGAGAAAAATCACACAATTAGTCCTTTTGCGAACAGCCTAAGTTTACTGTAGAATAGGAATTAGAATCATAGGATAGTATAGTTGGGAAGAATCTTATAGATCACCTAATCCAGCCTATACAGTTTTTTTTTTCTTTTTTTTTTTGAATTTTTGAATTTTATTTTATTTATTTTTTATACAGCACGTTCTTGTTAGTTATCTATTTTATACATATTAGTGTATACATGTCAATCCCAATCTCCCAATTCATCACACCACCACCCCCCGCCGCCCCCCGTCCCCCGTCACTCTCCCTCCTTGGTGTCCGTACATTTGTGCTCTACATCTGTGTCTCTATTTCTGCACTGCAAACCGGTTCATCTGTACCATTTTTCTAGGTTCCACATATATGCGTTAATATACGATATTTGTTTTTCTCTTTCTGACTTACTTCACTCTGCAGCCTATACAGTTTTTTTTTTTAAATAAATTTATTTATTTATTTATTTGTTTTTGGCTGTGTTGGGGCTTCGTTTCTGTGCAAGGGCTTTCTCCAGTTGCGGCGAGCGGGGGCCACTCACCGTCGCGGCCTCTCCCGTTGCGGAGCACAGGCACCAGACGCGCAGGCTCAGTAGTTGTGGTTCACGGGCCTAGCCGCTCCGCGGCATGTGGGATCTTCCCGGACCGGGGCACGAACCCGTGTGCCCTGCATTGGCAGGCGGATTCCTAACCACTGCGCCACCAGGGAAGCCCTATACAGTTTTTATACATTAAAAAAAAACTTATCTTACCACTTTTATTTATCAAATGAGTGTACAACTGCTAACCAGACCTTCTGATTAGTGAGTATGGACAAATGAGACGTAATTACAGCCCAAAGCAGAGAAGTTTGACATTAAAATTTTTTTAATTTACGTCAAGTGAAATGGACTTTTTGTGTATATATCTTTACACATGCATAGCTGCAAACACAGATACATTTACATGTATATACACATATGTATTTAATATTGACATATACTTATCTATAACATGTATAGATTTATGTAACCATCACCACAATCATAATTGTGATACATTTGACAAAGTGAGGAAACTGAGGTTATGTGGCTTTGAAATCCAGGTCTCTTTATCCTTAGCTCAGTATTTTCTGTGTTATTCCACATCAGCTTCCTTCCCCATAAATATTCTCTGGGCCATTCAAGCTGCCCTGTTCATCATTCCTTTTCATTCCATGTACCTATCTTGCATTCCATGCACCTTTGTTTAGGACAAACCTTCTGCCTAAAATATCCTCTACTCACAGAAAAAAGTACAAAGACTTGTCTAAGTCCTACCCTTTCTTTAAGAAATCAGGTTCTGTTTTTATGAAGCTTTCTGATTACCCTTGATAATCACTCCCTTTTCCAAACTCTTATAACATATACTGTATTTGAGCTTGCATTATAATTTATCTTTTTTATATGTATAGTCTCTTCCCTATATACTACAAATGGAAATTTGATCTTTTACCTCTTAATCCTTCCATTTCATTTTTATTTAGTAAAAATTTGTACAAATGAAGATTTCCTTTTCTTTTGAAAATCTTCCAAGTGTTTTCCTTGGTCCTCTAACTGTGGTAATGTTCTCTCTTCTTTCTACTATTGTGTGGTTTTAGAGGCTCTATTGGATGACTCTTTTTTTGAACTTAGCCATGGTTGCAATGGTTAAAAAAATCACCAGCTGAAAAGTAGAATCTTTGCTGGCCATCAGTCATTTTGTGCCATGTGTGTCTGAACACTCTTCCTGTGTTTTGGGAACTCCCTGTCTTTTACTTCTGCCTCCTTGCCTTCCACTATAAAAGTTGAAAACATCAGATCCTAATTTTCACATCCTCCTTTGCAACTGGGACTCCACCTTTGAATTAGGAGCTAAAGGCTGAAAGAAGAAAGGATATACAGAATTTGTTCCAGTGGTGGCAGGTGGCAATAGTGACATCCGTTTTCACAGGGTGACATTTAGTAGTGGTGGAGGCAGAATTACAAGCTGCAGTGTCCTGTGTTTACTTGCAGTGGTGATGTTGCCTTCACCAGGAAGCTTTTGTGACATGATTTTGACTGTGGGTCTGGAGGCCTGGTTTTCCACCCTTCCCAGTACCCACTCAGTGCATTTCTTCTCTGCTTAAAATCAGCCGGAATTGACTTATGTGAACAAGAATTTTGCCTGGTATGGTATCAGAGAGCCTGGACTTAGAGCCCTGCAATAGGTTCTTGTCTTGGCTTTGTCCCAAGCTATCTGACCTTGCGTGAATACTCAATACTTAAATACTCAGATTCTTCATTTCTAAAATAACGGTGTTGGGCTTCCCTGGTGGCGCAGTGGTTAAGAATACGCCTGCCAATGCAGGGGACATGGGTTCGAGCCCTGGTCCGGGAAGATCCCACATGCCGCGGAGCAACTAAGCCTGTGCGCTACAACTACTGAGCCTGTGCTCTAGAGCCCGTGAGCCACAACTACTGAGCCCACACACCACAACTACTGAAGCCCGCACTCCTAGAGCCTGTGCTCCGCAACAAGAGAAGCCACCGCAGTGAGAAACCCTCACACCACAACAAAGAGTAGCCCCCACTCACCACAACTAGAGAAAGCCCACGCACAGCAACGAAGACCCAACACAGCCAAAAAAATAAATAAATAAAAATAAATAAATTTAATAAATAAATAAAATAAGGGTGTTTTCAAGGTCTTTTCAGCTCTAAAATTCTGTTATTTTTGCTTCTGCTAATTGGCCAGTGGGATGCTAATGTGTGATCATCACTGGCTGCCAAATCCATCAGTGGGTACCACCAAAATTCTGCTCACAGTTATTTCAGTATGGCATTGTTCTTTTCCTGTTCTAGCAATTCCTGGGTTCTTGTGCCTGTATTTAACCCTATTGGTTAGCAAGCGTTTACTGGTACTGTGTACTGCTTGCATCTTGACAGGTGTAAAAATGTTCTTTGTTCTCTGTTTAGTGATCTGATTGAAGGGAAAAATGCTTTAGGCACCAGTAGGTTTCGAGGTTTCCGTGGTAATGTTGATTCAGATGAGAGCTCCTTAGTGGCAAGTGGAGATTTGAAGTCATAAATTGTACAAATTACATTTTAATGCAGTACTGTTGGCTGAGAGATTCACAGTTTAAAGAGACCAACCTTTCAATAGTTTTTTTTTTTCACATAGGCACAGTGGAACAACTAATGTGAAACAGTTTTTCAGGAAAGCTAACAACAAAAATGTTACAAGTGCTACCTCATTGTAAGGTTATAGTCATTAGCTCTGCTACAGTCTTTTAAAAAAAAAAAAGAAGAGGAGGAAGAAGGAGCTTAGAGGTCATCCACTTTGAAACCTAGCTTCAAATGGAAAGAATCTCCCTGTGGCTTCCTGACCCCTAATCTGTGTCCTTTCCACAATATGAAAATAAAATGAGATAAACATTAATTTTGTCTTTCATCTTACCTTAGTAAACTCAGACGATTTCCTTTTTCTTCTTGATATGCACGGAAACCAAAAATTTCATGTGATTTGCTTTATTGTGATATTTGCTCTGTTGCAGTGGTCTGGAAGCAGACCCACAGCATCTCTGAGGTCTGCCTGTATACAGTAGGGGTGGGGCTTGAGTAATGTGCCTGTGATATTTTGAGAGGGCAGGAGGTCAGAGAAGGGAGAACCATTCAGGGAAAGTGGTGGGTCCTGATCAAAGAAAGACCAGAAGAGAGGACGAGTGTGGCGTATGCATGTGAAAGTGATGTAAGGAAATTACTGGAAAGACATTGGTGTTACCCAGTCGTATGAATGAGTGGACAGTGAGGGTGGTGCTAGATCGAAAGGTTGAAGAGTTTGTACCTGAAACAGGCCATAAAAAGGTATGATAAACATTTGTTTCTAGAGCGTATTGGAAAAGATTGTTTTGTGTATAATCCTACATTCTCTTATTTTCTTTTGTTTTTCTTCAGACTCCCTCGAGCCCACTTATCAACAGCTTCAGAAAATGAAACTGGACAAGAGTCCCTTTGTGGTCGTGTCTGTGGTTGGGCAAGAACTCCTGACAGCTGGCCATCATGGGGCCTCTGTGGTTGTCTTAGAAGCCGCTCTGAAGATTGGCACCTGCAGCCTCAAACTGAGAGGTTCCGTTTTCTCTGCGCTGAGCAGTGCTTACTGGTCTCTCGGAAACACAGAGAAGAGCACTGGATACATGCAGCAGGACTTGGATGTAGCCAAGACCTTAGGTAGAGTTATGCTTTTCTCCTTTATTTCAGTACAGAAAGGAATTGAAGAAAGCTGATTAACCTGACGTGAATGGGAGTAATATGTGCAATGAAAAGTGATTGTACCTCGGGAACATTCTTTGTTTTAGAGTACTTAGGTCTTTAGGGCTTTTCATTTAACACGGTATCAAGCTCCCAAAAGGCCAAAAGATATGGATTAATATATTCATTGCCTCCTCAGAGATACGGGCTCACAGATTTAATATCTCAAATGATAGATTTGTGGGTGAATCTTTCACCTTAATTTTCATTTTTGCCTACATTAGAATGCACCATCATTTTGTTGGAGGAAAAAGTGCAGTGCAGTGGTTAAGACTGTGGACTGTGGAGCCATACTGCTGAGTTTAGAATCCTGGCTCTGCCACTTAACTAGCTGTGTGACCTTCAGCAAGTTGCCTACTCTCTGTGCTGCTGTTTCCTCATTTTAAAAAAAATGTGGTTTATGATAATCATCACAGTGATTATTCAAGGACTTGCAGGACTGCAGTAAGAGAAGAGATATGGTGAGTCTACCATCAGCATACTTGTAAAGAAGCAACATATTATGGTAGGTGTGGAGTAAAGTGACTGAACCAACAAGCTGATGGTTGTTCAGAAACAAAGCAATGACCTCTCATTTCCAGAACACTTATGTCCCTGACTGCAGTTGTATGTTATAACATCAATAACAGTTGTCCAGAGATTTAACTTTTAGGACCATAACTTCCCACATAGAGTCTTTTAGAAGAAGAAAAGGCAATTGAAATCTTAGCTAGTAAATCTGTGGCTCTTGAATTAAGATGGCCATTATATATTATAAATAATGCTGTAACTTAGATAAATTTTATCTTTTTTTTTTTTTTAAACCCAATTCAGGTGACCAGACAGGAGAATGCCGAGCTCATGGGAACCTGGGCTCTGCATTCTTCTCCAAAGGAAATTACCGGGAGGCTCTCACTAACCACAGGCATCAGTTGGTGCTTGCCATGAAACTCAAGGATCGAGAGGTAGGAAGTTTACCTGCAGACCAAAACCAGTTTTTTTGAAACATGGGGTCTTTTTTTGCTGTTCAAAATGTTTTAGGTATCTTAAAATATTACTTTCAGGAGTTGATAATCATTGCTTCTAACTTTCATCAACAACGAGGTGTTGAACATCTATCACGTACAGGACTTGGGGATATAGAGGTAAATGAGATATGGTCTCTGACCTCAGTATCTAACAGCTTGGTCAGATACATTGTTCTTATTCTCTTCAAATGTGCTATGGATATATGTAAAATTAGCAAAAAGCTATATCATTATGACATATTCATTAAATTAAAGAAGCATACGTTATGCTTTATCTGAGATGGAGTATTATTGCTGTGAATCCTTCACATTGTTTCTTTGGTGGATTTTTAACTCTGGTGGTAGAAGCATGTTAAGTCTCACTGAGAGACCTGAATCGTAATGATAGAGAAACATCATCCTAGTCTTTTCTAGATAAATGAAATATTCTCAGAAACTTGATATCCAATAGATGCAACATGATGGTGCCTGCAGAGTGGAAAGAGGGTGGGGTTTGGTAGGAGACAGACCCAGATTTGAATCCCTGCTTCAGTTCTTCCTGACTCGGGGATCTTGGGGAAGTTATTATTTAACTTCTCTTTGCCTCTTCTTTCTTATTCAGAAAATGATGATTCTGTTTATTCCATACACAGTTGTGATAGGATTATAAATAATACATGTAAAGTACCTAGCATGGTACCTGGAATTCCATAAATGGTAGTAGTAATATAATATTATAAATAAGAATGAAGTTAATAGCAGAGGCAACAATAAATTTATGAATTAATCTATGTGTTGGGAAATATGTTTAGTTACATTTACATCTCAGAATGTCACTGTAGGACGTTATGGAGATTAACTATATTATTTAAATGACCCAGCATCTTCATGTCTCTAGAACACAGTCAGGCACTAGAAAGGAATTGGGAAAGAAAAAAACCTTTACTTCAGTGGCATGCTGGAATCTCCCCTTGGGAAAGCTGGACTCCTAGAAAGTCTCTCTCATCCATGGGTATCAGAAAAAAGCCTTTGAAAGCTCCAAGAGCGGTGAATTTGGGGCAATTTTCTTCTCAAGAGAGTTGCCTAAACACTTTTCTCTTTACCTATTTACTCTTAGTTTACAGACATTTCTTATAAGCCAGATTATCTGATTTCTTGATGTTAAGAGAATGAAAAGAGGGCTCAGATTTCTAGAGGCAGATATACTGATGGCATTAAGAAGTGAGAGCCAGGTTTAAGAACTAAAACAGCATCAGTATCTAGATAGAGCCATTTAGTGTAGGGATATATAGCTATAAATATGTCAAGAGCTGAATTTATACCCCATTTTCCTAACCTTTGAGGTGTATATATTAGCTCGATTATTGGATAAGCTAGAAAGAGTTTTAATTAGGGACATAGGGTTGTGATAGGTATTAAAAAGGAGAACACTCAATCGCTGCCAAGATTCTGGAATTCCAGAGGAAACAGAGACTGATATAGAGCTGAGGAAGCTTTGTGAAACAGGTAGAAATCAAGCTGGCCCCCAAGTGAGATGTAGAAATTGCCACATGGGGTTCTAAAACCTGGTCAACAGATAAGTCATGTTTTGCTGAGTGATTAGATAGTTCATTCCTTTAGCAAACAACAGGTATTTTCCACCATCCTATTATATATATTATATATATAGTCACAGATTCTTGGTTTTTTTTAAAGTTGAGTTTTGACCTTTATTTATTTATTTATTTATTTTTGCTGCGTTGGGTCTTCGTTGCTGCACGCAGGCTTTCTCTAGCTGCACGCAGGCTTTCTCTAGCTGCAGCAAGTGGGGACTACTCTTCATTGCGGTGCTCGGGCTTCTCATTGCGGTGACTTCTCTTGTTGTGGAGCATGGGCTCTAGGTGCACAGGCTTCAGCAGTGTGGCACGTGGGCTCAGTAGTTGTGGTGCACGGGCCCAGTTGCCCCGCGGCATGTGGGATCTTCCGGGTCCAGGGCTCGAACCCGCGTCCCCTGCATTGGCAGGCAGATTCTTAACCACTGCGCCACCAGGGAAGTCCCCATGGTTTTTTTAAAAGGTAATATTTATTAGTTTTATCTAATTACATAAGAAATACATGAAAATAACCAACTGTAAGCTTACCATCCTATTAATATTTTGGGTATAATCTTTTGATCATATATGCAGTTATAATTGTTCATATGTATTCACACAAGAATTGAAATCCTATTATATACTGTTTTAACTTGTTTTTTCATTCATATTTTCCACTTATTTTTTTTTTAACATCTTTATTGGAGTATAATTGCTTTATAGTATTGTGTTAGTTTCTGCTGTATAAGAAAGTGAATCAGCTATATGCATATGTATATCCCCGTATCCCCTCCCTCTTGCATCTCCCTCCCACCCTCCTTATCCCACCCTTCTAGGTGGTCGCAAAGCACCAAGCTGATCTCCCTGTGCCATGCAGCTGCTTCCCACTAGCTATCTATTTTACATTTGGTAGAGTATGTACGTCAGTGCTACTCTCTCACTTCATCCCAGCTTACCCTTCCCCCTCCCAATGTCCTCAAGTCCATTCTCTACATCTGTGTCTTTATTCCTGTCCTGCCCCTAGGTTCACCTTTTTTTTTTTTTTTAGATTCCATATATATGTGTTAGCATATGGTATTTGTTTATCTCTTTCTGATTTACTTCACTCTGTGTGACAGACTCTAGGTCCATCCACCTCACTAAAAATAACTCAATTTCGTTTCGTTTTATGGCTGAGTAATATTCCATTGTATATATGTGCCACATCTTCTTTATCCATTCATCTGTCGATGGACACTTAGGTTGCTTCCATGTCCTGGCTCTTGTAAATAGTGCTGCAATGAACATTGTGGGACATGACTCTTTTTGAATTATGGTTTTCTCAGGGCATATGCCCAGTAGTGGGATTGCAGGGTCATATGGTAGTTCTATTTCTAGTTTTTTAAGGAACCTCCACACTATTTTCCATAGTGACTGTATCAATTTACATTCCCACCAACAGTGCAAGAGGGTTCCCTTTTCTCCACACCTTCTCCAGCATTTATTGTTTGTAGGTTTTTATTTTTTTTTATTTTTTTTATTTTTTAACATTTTTATTAGAGTATAATTGCTTTACAATGGTGTGTCAGTTTCTGCTTTATAACAAAGTGAATCAGTTATACATATACATATGTCCCCATATCTCTTCCCTCTTGCATCTCCCTCCCTCCCACCCTCCCTATCCCACCCCTCCCTATCCCACCCCTCTAGGTGGTCACAAAGCACCGAGCTGATCTCCCTGTGCTATGCGGCTGCTTCCCACTAGCTATCTATTTTACGTTTGGTAGTGTATATGTGTCCATGCCACTCTCTCACTTTGTCCCAGCTTACCCTTCCCCCTCCCCATATCCTCAAGTCCATTCTTTAGTAGGTCTGCATCTTTATTCCCGTCTTGCCCCTAGGTTCTTCGAACCATTTTCTTTCTTTTTTTTTTTTTAGATTCCATATATATGTGTTAGCATACGGTATTTGTTTTTCTCTTTCTGACTTAATTCACTCTGTATGACAGACTCTAACTCCATCCAACTCACTACAAATAACTCAATTTCATTTCTTTTTATGGCTGAGTAATATTCTATTGTATATATGTGCCACATCTTCTTTATCCATTCATCTGTCGATGGACACTTAGGTTGCTTCCATGTCCTGGCTATTGTACATAGAGCTGCAGTGAACATTTTGGGACATGACTCTTTTTGAATTATGGTTTTCTCAGGGTATATGCCCAGTAGTTCAATTGCTGGGTCATATGGTAGTTCTATTTTTAGTTTTTTAAGGAACCTCCATACTGTTCTCCATAGTGGCTGTATCCATTTACATTCCCACCAACAGTGCAAGAGTGTTCCCTTTTCTCCACACCCTCTACAGCATTTATTGTTTCTAGATTTTTTGATGATGGCCAATCTGACCGGTGTGAGATGATACCTCATTGTAGTTTTGATTTGCATTTCTCTAATGATTAATGATGTTGAGCATTCTTTCATGTGTCTGTTGGCAATCTGTATATCTTCTTTGGAGAAATGTCTATTTAGGTCTTCTGCCCATTTTTGGATTGGGTTGTTTGTTTTTTTGTTATTGAGCTGCATGAGCTGCTTGTAAATCTTGGAGATTAATCCTTTGTCAGTTGCTTCATTTGCAAATATTTTCTCCCATTCTGAGGGTTGTCTTTTGGTCTTGTTTATGGTTTCCTTTGCTGTGCAAAAGCTTTTAAGTTTCATTAGGTCCCATTTGTTTATTTGTGTTTTTATTTCCATTTCTCTAGGAGCTGGGTCAAAAAGGATCTTGCTGTGATTTATGTCATAGAGTGTTCTGCCTATGTTTTCCTCTAAGAGTTTGATAGTGTCTGGCCTTACACTTAGGTCTTTAATCCATTTTGAGTTTATTTTTGTGTATGGTGTCAGGGAGTGTTCTAATTTCATACTTTTACATGTACCTGTCCAATTTTCCCAGCACCACTTATTGAAGAGGCTGTCTTTTCTCCACTGTATATGCTTGCCTCCTTTATCAAAGATAAGGTGACCATATGTGCGTGGGCTTATCTCTGGGCTTTCTATCCTGTTCCATTGATCTATATTTCTGTTTTTGTGCCAGTACCAAACTGTCTTGATTACTGTAGCTTTGTAATATAGTCTGAAGTCAGGGAGCCTGATTCCTCCAGCTCCATTTTTCGTTCTCAAGATTGCTTTGGCTATTCGGGGTCTTTTGTGTTTCCATACAAATTGTGAAATTTATTGTTCTAGTTCTGTGAAAAATGCCAGTGGTAGTTTGATAGGGATTGCATTGAATCTGTAGTTTGCTTTGGGTAGCAGAGTCATTTTCACAATGTTGATTCTTCCAATCCAAGAACATGGTATATCTCTCCATCTATTTGTATCATCTTTAATTTCTTTCATCAGTGTCCTATAATTTTCTGCGTACAGGTCTTTTGTCTCCTTAGGTAGGTTTATTCCTAGATATTTTATTCTTTTTGTTGCAATGGTAAACAGGAGTGTTTTCTTAATTTCACTTTCAGATTTTTCATCATTAGTGTATAGGAATGCAAGAGATTTCTGTGCATTAATTTTGTATCCTGCTACTTTACCAAATTCATTGATTAGCTCTAGTAGTTTTCTGGTAGCATCTTTAGGATTCTCTGTGTATAGTATCATGTCATCTGCAAACAGTGACAGCTTTACTTCTTCTTTTCCGATTTGGATTCCGTTTATTTCTTTTTCTTCTCTGATTGCTGTGGCTAACACTTCCAAAACTATGTTGAATAATAGCGGTGAGAGTGGGCAACCTTGTCTTGTTCCTGATCTTAGTGGAAATGGTTTCAGTTTTTCACCATTGAGGACAATGTTGGCTGTGGGTTTGTCATATATGGCCTTTATTATGTTGAGGAAAGTTCCCTCTATGCCTACTTTCTGCAGGGCTTTTATCATAAATGGGTGTTGAATTTTGTCGAAAGCTTTCTCTGCATCTATTGAGATGATCATATGCTTTTTCTCCTTCAATTTGTTAATATGATGTATCACGTTGATTGATTTGCGTATATTGAAGAATCCTTGCATTCCTGGAATAAACCCCACTTGATCATGGTGTATAGTCCTTTTAATGTGCTGTTGGATTCTGTTGGCTAGTATTTTGTTGAGGATTTTTGCATCTATGTTCATCAGTGATATTGGCCTGTAGTTTTCTTTCTTTGTGACATCTTTGTCTGGTTTTGGTATCAGGGTGATGGTGGCCTCGTAGAGTGAGTTGGGGAGTGTTCCTCCCTCTGCAATATTTTGGAAGAGTTTGAGAAGGATAGGTGTTAGCTCTTCTCTAAATGTTTGATAGAATTCGCCTGTGAAGCCATCTGGTCCTGGGCTTTTGTGTGTAGGAAGATTTTTAATCACAGTTTCAATTTCAGTGCTTGTGATTGGTCTGCTCATATTTTCTATTTCTTCCTGGTTCAGTCTCGGCAGGTTGTGCATTTCTAAGAATCTGTCCATTTCTTCCAGGTTGTCCATTTTATTGGCATAGAGTTGCTTGTAGTAATCTCTCATGATCCTTTGTATTTCTGCAGTGTCAGTGGTTACTTCTCCTTTTTCATTTCTAATTCTATTGATTTGAGTCTTCTCCCTTTTTCTCTTGATGAGTGTGGCTAATGGTTTATCAATTTTGTTTATCTTCTCAAAGAACCAGCTTTTAGTTTCATTGATTTTTGCTATTGTTTCCTTCATTTCTTTTTCATTTATTTCTGACCTGATCTTTATGATTTCTTTCCTTCTGCTAGCTTTGGGGTTTTTTTGTTCTTCTTTCTCTAATTGCTTTAGGTGCAAGGTTAGGTTGTTTATTCGAGATGCTTCCTGTTTCTTGAGGTAGGCTTGTATTGCTATAAACTTCGCTCTTAGAACTGCTTTTGCTGCATCCCATAGGTTTTGGGTCGTCGTGTCTCCATTGTCATTTGTTTCTAGGTATGTTTTGATTTCCCCTTTGATTTCTTCAGTGATCACTTCGTTATTAAGTAGTGTATTGTTTAGCCTCCATGTGTTTGTATTTTTTACAGATCTTTTCCTGTAATTGATATCCAGTCTCATAGCGTTGTGGTCGGAAAAGATACTTGATACGATTTCAATTTTCTTAAATTTACCAAGGCTTGATTTGTGACCCAAGATATGATCTATCCTGGAGAATGTTCCATGAGCATTTGAGAAAAATGTGTATTCTGTTGTTTTTGGGTGGAATGTCCTATAAATATCAATTAATTCCATCATGTTTAATGTATCATTTAAAGCTTGTGTTTCCTTATTTATTTTCATTTTGGATGATCTGTCCATTGGTGAAAGTGGGGTGTTAAAGTCCCCTACTATGATTGTGTTACTGTCGATTTCCCCTTTTATGGCTGTTAGTATTTGCCTTATGTATTGAGGTGCTCCTATGTTGGGTGCATAAATATTTACAATTGTTATACCTTCTTCTTGGATCGATCCCTTGATCATTATATAGTGTCCTTCTTTGTCTCTTATAATAGTCTTTATTTTAAAGTCTATTTTGTCTGATACGAGAATTGCTACTCCAGCTTTCTTTTGATTTCCATTTGCATGGAATATCTTTTTCCATTCCCTCACTTTCAGTCTGTATGTGTCCCTGGGTCTGAAGTGGGTCTCTTGTAGACAGCGTATATACGGGTCTTGTTTTTGTATCCATTCAGCCAGTCTGTGTCTTTTGGTGGGAGCATTTAATCCATTTACATTTAAGGTAATTATCGATATGTATGTTCCTATTCCCATTTTCTTAAACGTTTTGGGTTTGTTATTGTAGGTGTTTTCCTTCTCTTGTGTTTCTTGCCTAGAGAAGTTCCTTTAGCATTTGTTGTAAAGCTGGTTTGGTGGTGCTAAACTCTCTCAGCTTTTGTTTGTCTGTAAAGGTTTTAATTTCTCCATCAAATCTGAATGAGATCCTTGCTGGGTAGAGTAATCTTGGTTGTAGGTTTTTCTCCTTCATCACTTTAAGTATATCCTGCCACTCCCTTCTGGCTTGCAGAGTTTCTGCTGAAAGATCAGCTGTTAACCTTATGGGGATTCCCTTGTGTGTTATTTGTTGTTTTTCCCTTGCTGCTTTTAATATGTTTTCTTTATATTTAATTTTTGAGAGTTTGATTAATATGTGTCTTGGCGTGTTTCTCCTTGGATTTATCCTGTTATGGGACTCTCTGTGCTTCCAGGACTTGATTAACTATTTCCTTTCCCATATTAGGGAAGTTTTCAACTATAATCTCTTCAAATATTTTCTCAGTCCCTTTCTTTTTCTCTTCTTCTTCTGGGACCCCTATAATTCGAATGTTGGTGCATTTAATGTTGTCCCAGAGGTCTCTGAGACTGTCCTCAGTTCTTTTCATTCTTTTTTCTTTCTTCTGGTCTGCAGTAGTTATTTCCACTATTTTATCTTCCAGGTCACTTACCCATTCTTCTGCCTCAGTTATTCTGCTATTGATCCCATCTAGAGTATTTTTAATTTCATTTATTATGTTTTTCATCGTTGCTTGGTTCCTCTTTAGTTCTTCTAGGTCCTTGTTAATGTTTTTTGCATTTTGTCTATTCTATTTCCAAGATTTTGGATCATCTTTACTATCATTATTCTGAATTCTTTTTCAGGTAGACTGCCTATTTCCTCTTCATTTGTTAGGTCTGGTGTGTTTTGACCCTGCTCCTTCATCTGCTGTGTGTTTTTTTTTCTTCTCATTTTGCTTATCTTACTGTGTTTGGGGTCTCCTTTTCACAGGCTGCAGGTTTGTAGTTCCTGTTGTTTTTGGTATGTGTCCCCAGTGGCCAAGGTTGGTTCAGTGGGTTGTGTAGGCTTCCTGGTGGAGGGGACTAGTGCCTGTGTTCTGGTGGATGAGGCTGGATTTTGTCTTTCTGGTGGGCAGGTCCACGTCTGGTGGTGTGTTGGGGTGTCTGTGGCCTTATTATGATTTTAGGCAGCCTCTCTGCTAATGGATGGGGCTGTGTTCCTGTCTTGCTAGTTGTTTGGCATAGGGTGTCCAGCACTGTAGCTTGCTGATTGTTGAATGAAGCTGGGTCTTGATGTTGAGATGGAGATCTCTGAGAGATTTTTGCCGTTTGGTATTACGTGGAACTGGGAGGTCTCTTGTGGACCAGTGTCCTGAAGTTGGCTCTCCCACCTCAGAGGCACAGCCCTGATGCCTGGCTGGAGCACCAAGAGCCTTTCATCCACACGGCTCAGAATAAGAGGGAGAAAAAATAGAAAGAAAGAAAGAAAGAGGATAAAATAAAATAAAATAACATAAAGTAAGATAAAATAAAATAAAGCTATTATAATAAAAAATAAGAAAAAAATTATTGAGAAAAAATTTATTAAGAAAAAAATTTTTAATTTTTTAAAATAAAAAATAAAATTATTAAGAAAAAATTTATTAAGAAAAAAAATTTTCTTTAAGTAAAAAAAAAAAACAAAAAACGGATGGACCGAACCCTAGGACAAATGGTGAAAGCAAAGCTATAGTGACAAAATCTCACCCAGAAGCATACACATATACACTCACAAAAAGAGGAAAAGGGGAAAAAATAATATATCCTGCTCCCAAAGTCCACCTCCTGAATTTGGGATGATTCGTTGTCTATTCAGGTATTCAACAGATGCAGGTACATCAAGTTGTTTGTGGAGCTTTAATCCGCTGCTTCTGAGGCTGCTGGGAGAAATTTCCCTTTCTCTTCTTTGTTCGTACAGCTCTCGGGGTTCAGCTTTGGATTTGGACTCACCTCTGCGTGTAGGTCGCCTGAGGGCGTCTGTTCGTGGCTCACACAGGACGGGGTTAAAGGAGCAGCTGCTTCGGGGGCTCTGGCTCACTCAGGCTGGAGGGAGGGAGGGGTACGGATGCGGGGTGAGCTTGCAGCGGCAGAGGCCGGCGTGACGTTGCAGCAGCCTGAGGTGCGCCGTGCGTCCTCCCGGGGAAGTTGTCCCTGGATCACGGGACCCTGGCAGTGGCGGGCTGCACAGGCTCCCGGGCGGGGCGGTGTGGATAGTGACCTGTGCTTCCACACAGGCTTCTTGGTGGCGGGAGCAGCAGCCTTAGCGTCTCATGCCCATCTCTGGGGTCCGCGCTGATAGCCGCAGCTCGTGCCCATCTCTGGAGCTCGTTTAGGCGGCACTCTGAATCCCCTCTCCTCGCGCACCAGGAAACAAAGAGGCAAGAAAAAGTCTCTTGCCTGTTCGACAGCTCCAGACCTTTTCCCGGACTCCCTCCCGGCTAGCTGTGGTGCACTAACCCCTTCAGGCTGTGTTCACGCAGCCAACCCCAGTCCTCTCCCTGGGATCCGACTTCCGAAGCCCGAGCCTCAGCTCCCAGCCCCCGCCCGCCCCGGCGGCTGAGCAGACAAGCCTCTCGGGCTGGTGAGTGCTGCTCAGCACCGATCCTCTGTGTGGGAATCTCTTCGCTTTGCCCTCCGCACCCCTATGTCTGCGCTCTCCTCCGTGGCTCTGAAGCTTCCCCCGTCTGCCACCCGCAGTCTCCGCCCACGAAGGGGCTTCCTAGTGTGTGGAAACCTTTCCTCCACAGCTCCCTCCCACTGATGCAGGTCCCGCCCCTATTCTTTTGTCTTTGTTATTTCTTTTTTCTTTTGCCCTACCCAGGTATGTGGGGAGTTTCTTGCCTTTTGGGAGGTCTGACGTCTTCTGCCAGCGTTCAGTGGGTGTTCTATAGGAGCAGTTCCTTGTGTAGATGTATTTCTGATGTATCTGTGGGGAGGAAGGTGATCTCCGCATCTTACTCTTCCGCCATCTTGCCCAGACCCCCTCCCTCTCATTGTAGTTTTGATTTGCATTTCTCTAATGATTAATGATGTTGAGCATTCTTTCATGTGTTGGCAATCTGTATGTCTTCTTTGGAGAAATGTCTATTTAGGTCTTCTGCCCATTTTTGGATGGGGTTGTTTGTTTTTTTGTTATTGAGCTGCATGAGCTGCTTGTAAATCTTGGAGATTAATCCTTTGTCAGTTGCTTCATTTGCAAATATTTTCTCCCATTCTGAGGGTTGTCTTTTGGTCTTGTTTATGGTTTCCTTTGCTGTGCAAAAGCTTTTAAGTTTCATTAGGTCCCATTTGTTTATTTGTGTTTTTATTTCCATTTCTCTAGGAGCTGGGTCAGAAAGGATCTTGCTGTGATTTATGTCATAGAGTGTTCTGCCTATGTTTTCCTCTAAGAGTTTGATAGTGTCTGGCCTTACATTTAGGTCTCTAATCCATTTTGGGTTTATTTTTGTGTATGGTGTTAGGGAGTGTTCTAATTTCATTCTTTTACATGTAGCTGTCCAGTTTTCCCAGCACCACTTATTGAAGAGGCTGTCTTTTCTCCACTGTATATGCTTGCCTCCTTTATCAAAGATAAGGTGACTATGTGTGCGTGGGTTTACCTCTGGGCTTTCTATCCTGTTCCATTGATCTATGTTTCTGTTTTTGTGCCAGTACCATACCATCTTGATTGTTGTAGCTTTGTAGGATAGTCTGAAGTCCGGGAGCCTGATTTCCTCCAGCTCCGTTTTTCTTTCTCAAGATTGTTTTGGCTATTCGGGGTCTTTTGTGTTTCCATACAAATTGTGAAATTTATTGTTCTAGTTCTGTGAAAAATGCCATTGGTAGTTTGATAGGGATTGCATTGAATCTGTAGATTGCTTTGGATAGTATAGTCATTTTCACAATGTTGATTCTTCCAACCCAAGAGCATAGTATATCTCTCCATCTGTTTGTATCATCTTTAATTTCTTTCCTCAGTGTCTTACAGTTTTCTGCATACAGGTCTTTTGTCTCCTTAGGTAGGTTTATTCCTAGGTATTTTATTCATTTTGTTGCAGTGGTAAATGGGAGTGTTTCCTTAATTTCTTTTTCAGATTTTTCATCAGTAGTGTATAGGAGTGCAAGAGATTTCTGTGCATTAATTTTGTATCCTGCTACTTTACCAAATTCATTGATTAGCTCTGGTAGTTTTCTGGTAGTATCTTTAGCATTCTGTATGTATAGTATCATGTCATCTGTAAACAGTGACAGTTTTACTCCTTTTCTGATTTGGATTCCTTTTATTTCTTTTTCTTCTCTGATTGCTGTGGCTAAAACTTCCAAAACCATGTTGAATAATAGTGGTGAGAGTGGGCAACCTTGTCTTGTTCCTGATCTTAGTGGAAATGGTTTCAGTTTTTCACCATTGAGGACAATGTTGGCTGTGGGTTTGTCATATATGGCCTTTATTATGTTGAGGAAAGTTCCCTCATGCCTACTTTCTGCAGGGCTTTTATCATAAATGGGTGTTGAATTTTGTCGAAAGCTTTTTCTGCATCTATTGAGATTATCATATGGTTTTTATCTTTCACTTTGTTAATATGGTGTTTCATATTGATTGGTTTGCCTATATTGAAGAATCCTTGCATTCCTGGGATAAACCCCACTTGATCATGGTGTATGATCCTTTTAATGTGCTGTTGGATTCTGTTTGATAGTATTTTGTTGAGGATTGCTGTATCTATGTTCATCAGTGATATTGGCCTGTAGTTTTCTTTTTTTGTGACATCTTTATCTTCTTTTGGTATCAGGGTGATGGTGGCCTCGTAGAATGAGTTTGGGAGTGTTCCTCCCTCTGCTATATTTTGGAAGAGTTTGAGAAGGATAGGTGTTAGCTCTTCTCTAAGTGTTTGATAGAATTCACCTGTGAAGCCATCTGGTCCTGGGCTTTTGTTTGTTGGAAGATTTTCTTTTTTTTTTTTTTAAGATTGATTGATTGTTTGATTGATTGCTATGTTGGGTCTTCGTTTCTGTGCTAGGGCTTTCTCTAGTTGCGGCAAGCGGGGGCCACTCTTCATCGCGGTGTGCGGGCCTCTCACTATCGTGGCCTCTCTTGTTGTGGAGCACAGGCTCCAGACGCGCAGGCTCAGTAGATGTGGCTCACGGGCCTAGTTGCTCCGCGGCATGTGGGATCTTCCCAGACCAGGGCTCAAACCCGTGTCCCCTGCATTAGCAGGCAGACTCTCAACCACTGCGCCACCAGGGAAGCCCCTGTTGGAAGATTTTTAATCACAGTTTCAATTTCAGTGCTTGTGATTGGTCTGTTTATATTTATATTTCTTCCTGGTTCAGTGTTGGAAGGTTGTGCTTTTCTAAGAATTTGTCCATTTCTTCCAGGTTGTCCATTTTATTGGCATAGAGTTGCTTGTAGTAATCTCTCATAATTCTTTGTATTTCTGCAGTGTCAGTTGTTACTTCTCCTTTTTCATTTCTAATTCTATTGATTTGAGTCTTCTCCCTTTTTTTCTTGACGAGTCTGGCTAATGGTTTATCAATTTTGTTTATCTTCTCAAAGAACCATCTTTTAGTTTTATTGATCTTTGCTATTGTTTCCTTCATTTCTTTTTCATTTATTTCTGATTTGATCTTTATGATTCCTTTCCTTCTGCTAACTTTGGGGTTTTTTTGTTCTTCTTTCTCTCATTGCTTTAGGTGTAAGGTTAGGTTTTTTATTTGAGACTTTTCTTGTTTCCTGAGGTAGGATTGTGTTGCTATAAACTTCCCTCTTAGAACTGCTTTTGCTGCATCCCATAGGTTTTGGGCCGTCGTGTTTTCATTGTCATTTGTTTCTAGGTATTTTTTGATTTCCTCTTTGATTTCTTCAGTGATCTCTTGGTTATTTAGTAGTGTATTGTTTAGCCTCCATGTGTTTGTATTTTTTACAGATTTTTTCCTGTAATTGATATCTAGTCTTATAGCATTGTGGTCGGAAAAGATACCTGATACGATTTCAGTTTTCTTAAATTCACTAAGGCTTGATTTGTGACCCAAGGTATGATCTATCCTGGAGAATGTTCCATGAGCACTGGAGAAGAAAGTGTATTCTGTTGTTTTTGGATGGAATGTCCTATAAATATCAATTAAATCCATCTTGTCTAATGTGTCATTTAAAGCTTGTGTTTCCTTATTTATTTTCATTTTGGATGATCTGTCCATTGGTGAAAGTGGGGTGTTAAAGTCCCCTACTATGATTGTGTTACTGTCAATTTCCCCTTTTATGGCTGTTAGCATTTACCTTATGTATTGAGGTGCTCCTATGTTGGGTGCATAAATATTTACAATTGTTATATCTTCTTCTTGGATTGATCCCTTGATCATTATGTAGTGTCCTTCTTTATCTCTTGTAATAGTCTTTATTTTAAAGTCTATTTTGTCTGATATGAGAATTGCTACTCCAACTTTCTTCTGGTTTCCATTTGCATGGAATATCTTTTTCCATTCCCTCCCTTTCAGTCTGTATGTGTCCCTAGGTCTGAAGTGGGTCCCTTGTAGACAGCATATATATGAGTCTTGTTTTTGTATCCATTCAGCCAGTCTGTGTCTTTTGGTGGGAGCATTTAATCCATTTACATTTAAGGTAAATATCAGTATGTATGTTCCTATTACCATTTTCTTAATTGTTTTGGGTTTGGTTTTGTAGGTCTTTTCCTTCTCTTGTGTTTCCTGCCTAGAGAAGTTCCTTTAGCATTTGTTGTAAAGCTGGTTTGGTGGTGATGAATTGTCTTAACTTTTGCTTATCTGTAAAAGTTTTAATTTCTCCGTCGAATATGAATGAGATCCTTGCTGGGTAGAGTAATCTTGGTTGTAGGCTTTTCCCTTTCATCACTTTAAATATGTCCTCCCACTCCCTTCTGGCTTGCAGAGTTTCTGCTGAAAGATCAGCTGTTAACCTTATGGGGATTCCATTGTATGCTATTTGTTGCTTTTCCCTTGCTGCTTTTAGTATTTTTTCTTTGTATTTAATTTTTGATAGTTTGATTATTATGTGTCTTGGCATGTTTCTCTTTGGATTTATCCTGTATGTGACTCTCTGTGCTTCCTGGTCTTGATTGACTAGTTCCTTTCCTATATTGGGGAAGTTTTCAACTATAATTTATTCAGATATTTTCTCAGTCCCTTTCTTTTTCTCTTCTTCTTCTGGGACCCCTATAATTCGAACGTTGGTGCGTTTAATGTTGTCCCAGAGGTCTCTGAGACTGTCCTCAATTCTTTTTGTTGTTTTTTCTTTATTCTGCTCCGTGGCAGTTATTTCCACCATTTTATCTTCCGTCTCACTTATCTGTTCTTCTGCCTCAGTTATTCCATTATTGATTCCTTCTAGAGTATTTTTAGTTTCAGTAATTGTGTTGTTCATCACTGTTTGTTTGCTCTTTAGTTCTTCTAGATCCTTGTTAAATGTTTCTTGTATTTTCTCCATTCTGTTTCCGAGATTTTGGATCATCTTTACTGTAATTAGTCTGAATTCTTTTTCAGGTAGGTTGCCTATTTCATCTTCATTTATTTGATCTTTTAGGTAGGTTAAGGTGGGTTTAGGTAGGTTTTTACCTTGCTCCTTCTTCTGTAACATATTTTTTTTGTCGTTTCTCTTTTTTTTTTTTTTGATGGGTGGTGCTGTATTCCTGTCTTACTGGTGGTTTGGCCTGATACATCCAGCACTAGAATTTGCAGGCAGTTGGATAGAGCTGGGTCTTGGTGCTGAGATGAGGACCTCCAGGAGGCCTCCCTCCGATTGATATTCCCTGGGGTCTGAGGTTCTCTGTTAGTCCAGGGGTTTGGACTCGGAGCTCCCACCACAGGAGCTCAGGCCCGACCTCTAGCCTGGGAACCAAGATCCCGCAAGCTTTGTAGCACAGTAAAAAAAAAAAAAGGGGGGAAAGAAAGAAAAAAAGGAGCAGTACAGTATCAAAGAATAGAAAACAAAATAAAATTAGAAAGATAAAAAATATGTTAGGTAAAATAAAACTATAATTGAAACAACTGCAAGAAGGTAAAAGAAAACCACAACAAAAAAAAGATAAAAAGGGGTGGGGGAACAAGCCAAAAGGAGAGATCACTAACAAAGTATAAAGAATAAAATAAAATTAGAAAAATAAAAGATTAGGAAAAATAAAAATATAAAAGAATCAACAACAGCGAATCAACAAGGTAAAACAGAACCCCAATCTAAAAGAGGAAAAAAGAAAAAAGGCCTTGGCTATAGGGGCGGAGGTTAGGTGAGGGGTGGAACTTAGGCAGGGGTGGGGTTTAGGGTGGGACGGGGCCTAGGCGGGGTGACGTTCAAGTGTGGGCGGGGCCTCTGCTTAGGACCTGCGCAGAAGGGGAGAGGCAGCATGTGGAAAGGAGGGCTTCTGGAGTGTGGAGTTCGGGAGTTTGGAGGTAGGGCCCTGAGTGAGGGTGTGTGGGTGGGATTCAGGCCCAGCTCATTGGAGGGGGTCTCCGAGTATGGAGACGGGGACCTGGGTGTGGGTGTAGGTGCGGGGCTTGGGTTCTTCGAGGCAGGAGGGAGGGTCCGAGGGCAGAGGATTAGGCCTGGGAGCCCAACAGGCTTCCCGGTGCCTAAGTGGACAGGGAAAGCACTGGCCCGTTCCCTTCTGTTCCTTCTCACCCCTCCCTCACTGTCTCCCCCATCACCACTGGACCCCTAACCGTGGGCGGGTCCTGCTGGGTGTAGGGACTTCTTCCCTACCCCAGCCACCCCTCAGTCATGCCAGTCCTGGTCCAGCCTTTGCTTTTGCTCCCCCTTCCCTCCTTCCCACTCCCTGAGGACCCGTGTGGGCTGGAGGGGGCCTTGGTGGGCAGAGGATCAGGCCTGGGAACTCAACAGGTTCCTGGGGGTCTAAGTGGGCAAGGGAAACCTGGCCACGGCTCCCTTTTGATCCTCTGCCCTCCCAGTGGTTCCCAGTTTCCCCCTTCGGGGGTGGGATCCCTTCCCCTCCCCGAGCTGCCCCTCAGGGGCGCCAGTCCCTTCCCCTTCTCCACTTCTCCTCCCGATTCACTCCCCCCACACCCCATGTCCTACCCAGTTGCTGGGGGTTCCTCCCATCCCCTTAGGTGTCCGTGGTCCCCCACCGGTGCCTGGTAGGTGCCCTAGTTGTGAGGAGACGCGAATTCCGCGTCTTGATAGTATGCCATCTTGGCCTGTCTTCCACTTATTTTTAAACATTTCTTCATTTTATTAAATGTTCTACTGAAGGTCTTTTGGCTTTATCATAATTTATTTAATCTTTCCCCCTACTGTTATACATTTAGTTTGTTTCAAAATTTTTGGTATTATAAAATCTGGAAAAACATCTTTATAGATAAATCTTTGAACATATCTCTCATCATTTGTTTTGGTTAATGTATTAGAAGTGGGCTTGCTTAGAAAAAAACACATTAAGGCTTCTGATATTTATTGCTAAATTGCTCTCAGAAGGGCTGTATCTGTTTTCAGTTCTACGAGCAGTGTATAAAAGCTTTCATTTCCTTGCACTAGCTAACACTAGGCATTACTGTTAAAACTAAAAAGTCAGTTTGATATTTTAAGAAATGATATCTTATTGTTTTAACTTGCATTTCTTTGGTCACTACTGGGTTTACTATTTTTAAAAATTTCTTTTATAAAGATCTTGAATACTCAAAATATGTTTTTCTATTGCAATATTGGTTATATTGATCTGATTCTGGGCATTGCTGTATCATTCTACTGAGCAGTTGGGCAATTTGTGTTCTAATGTATAGTTTTAATTATTGTTGCTCTATAAGATATTTTACATCTGCTACAAGTCCCATATCATTATTATTATTTTTAATGTCTAGGATATTCTTGTCTCTCTGTCCCCCATCAAATGAATTTTTAACTCACTTTGCCAAATTTTGGAGACTCTCCCATTGTGGTATTTACTGGAAGTGTATTAAATTTACTTGTTAATTATGGATAAATTGATGTCGTTTCAATAATTGGTCTTCTATTTAAGAGCCTGGTCTGTTCTTTCGTTTACTCTTTATTCCCCTTGCTGATCTACACTTTTGGGGAGGTTTTTCCCTAGATATTTAATATATATTGTTGGAAATGGGATATTTTTTCCATTGTGTCTTTTCTGAAAATTAGTTATTGATGGCAAAGAGAAAAGGTGTTTACTTTGCACATTTTGTAATTGACTATGTGAAAATTGTCATTATAGCTCAGTATTTTTTGTTGATTCCCTTGGATTTTCTTGTAATGCAGACTTTCTGCAAATAATGATAATTTTGTGCATTTCTTTCCTTGTGTTATACCCCTACTTTTTTTCTCTTAATTATTGCACTGGTTAGAACTTTGAGAACTCTCCCCCAAAGCAATCATACCCTTTGAGTATAAAAAGTTCAGAGGATGTACTTTTTAATGATTATTCTACTCTCACATTGTATCTGTGACGTCAAATTTTATCTTGGTTTTCCTTTTGCATTATTTTGGTATTGAAATAAAATACAGGAAGCTGCCTTTTGAAGCAAAAATTAACCACTATGAATGCTATGATTGGTGAGAAAACCAGGCTGCATCTTTCTGCCTCTTACATCTTTGCTATAATACATTTTAAGATTTTCCCAAGTAGCAAGATAGCAGCCTGAAACCACTTTGGCCACTTACCTTAAAAAGCAAAATGTTTTTCTTTTGTACAATTATTCTCAGATACTTAATAGCGGAGGTGATACCTTTGCCACAGGATTTTTCATTCTAACTAACCTTCTGTCTGCTTTAACAGTTTCAAAATTAATTTCAGATGGCCACAGAGACCTTCCTGTGAGCTAATAGTAATTGTCAGAAGAATTCACTAATTATATTGTTTTAGAGATTTTATTCTCTATTCAGGGAATCTGATATGCACATATGCTGATGAATCTGAAGGTTTTTTATCAGTCTGATTTCTTTCCTGAGCTTCATATTTCTTTATCCAAATGCCTCCTGGACACCCGTCTTCAATTTAATATGCCTGACTTAGTCCTCAATCTCTGCCTACTTCTGCATTCACCATTTGTCCTGTTGCCCAAGCCACCTCACTCGCATGTTTGATTTGTTACTGGGTTCTCTTCTTTCTATAAAAGAAATCTCTTTTCTGCCTCCTTCCTTCTGCCATATCATCTTTTGTCTGGACTGTTGCAGTAGCCTCCTCTCAGAACTTTCTATACTTTTTAACACTCTCCTCCAAGCAAAGAAGAGAGCGTGTCTACTACCTGGATCTATGAGCATAGCCTGAAGCCACTGCCATAGGAATATAATTTCTTTCAGGTGCAGTGTAGTGGCTGAGAGTGTGAACTTAGATATTAGACAGCCTTGGGCTTGAACTCTGGCTTGGCCACTTATTACTCTGACCCTGAAAATTACATAACTTTTCTAAGTGTGATGGACATGTGAGTTGTTTCCGATTTTTGGCTGTTATGAAAAAGCTGCTATAAACATATGTATCTTTTGGTAAACATCAGCACTTATATCTGTTAAATGTTTGGTCATACATATGTTTAGATTCATTAGATTTTTACCAGTTTTCCAAAGTAGTTGTACCAAGTTTTATCATCAGCAATATAAGGGATTGTTAAGCCTTAATAAAAAAATAAATAAAAAGTAAAAAGGTATATAGAAATTCAAAATGTCTGAGTGAATAACTATATTGTAGTTAGATAGAAGTTATTCTAATAGTACCTTCTTGCTTATTGTTGTGAGAATTAAGTGAGTTAGTTTATATAAAGGGCTTGCTTTAAACAATGCCTGAGACATAAAGATTCAAGAAAGCATTATTATTGGCATTATCATTGTCATCATTTAAATGATGAATGTTGCATATGCCTGTATAACATCAGTGTTTATTGTAGTGTAAACTTGTTTTCCCCCAGATATTCAAGTAAACTGGATACTCTTCGAAAAAGTGCTGTTTGTTAGGAGCTTTGCATACCTCTTGTCACACTGGAGTACGTAAATATTCTAATTTGTGAAATCTGTTTTAACTCTACCCTGATTCTAGTTTCTTATGTATCCAATCCGTCACCTACAGAGCTCTTTGAGTTACCCTTCTAAACTTTAGTTCTGATCGTGTAATTTTCCTGCTTAAAAGCCTTTGACAGATTTTTGTTTCCTTTAAGATAAAGTCCAAACCCCTTCATAACCTTTTCCTATTACTTTTCTTCAGCTGCTTTGCGTGTCAAACACCTTATAATCTGTTCATACAAGTCTACTTGCCATACTTTGTTAAACGTGCCTTATACTTTATCCTCTGTATCTTTACTTATTATGGTCCCTCTGCATAGAAGACCTTATCTTTGACTCCTCAGCAGTGTTTTTCTTATCCAGGTTTGTTTGAATTGTCTCTGCTCACTAAAGCTCTCTTTCTAATGGACTTGAGAACACGGGGAGGGGGAAGGGTAAGCTGGGACGAAGTGAGAGAGTGGCATGGACATATATACACTACCAAATGTAAAATACATAGCTAGTGGGAAGCAGCCACATAGCACGGGGAGATCAGCTGGGTGCTTTGTGACCACCTAAAGGGGTGGGATAGGGAGGATGGGAGGGAGGGAGATGCAAGAGGGAAGAGATATGGGGACATATGTATATGTATAACTGATTCACTTTGTTATAAAGCAGAAACTAACACACCATTGTAAGGCAATTATACTCCAATAAAGATGTTAAAAAAAAAAAAAAGCTCTCTTTCTCAATTTCTATCTTTTCTACCCAGTATCATACCAGTGTTGGTGAAGGCCGGTTTACCATTCCTTTCTTTAATGGTTAGTGCCTTTTGTGTCCTGTTGAAGAAAATGTTTATGTATCCCAAGGTCATGAAGATATTTTCCTATGAGGCTTTATTGTTTACCTTTGCATTTAGCTCTGCTGCCACCTGGAATTTACTTTTGTGTTTGGTTTGGGGCAGGTATTAAAATTCAGTTTCTCCCTCATGTGAATACCCTGTTAACCCAGCACCATATATTCACAAGATTGCACTGTGTGCCACTTTTGTCAGAAACAAGGTGATGTGCGCTGTTGATCTGTTTGTCTATCTTTATGACAATAGCATATTGCTTAATTACTGTAGCTTTTTAATGACTCTAGAAATTCTTGTAGCTTTGTTCTTCTTCAAAATTGTTTTGGCTATTCCAGGTTCTTTACATTCATGTATATGCAAGTATATATTTATATAAATATATAAAACATATATATGTCTTAGAATTAGCTTATAGTTCCCCCTCCCTTCACTCAGACATCCTGCTGGAATTTTGATTGGGATAGCTTTGAATCTATAAATATATTTGAATTTCATAGTTCATGAACATGGTATATTTCTCCATTTATTAGGCCTTGTAAAATCTCTTCCAGCAACGTTTTATAGTTTTCAATGTAGAACTATTGCATATCTTCCTTTAGTTTTATCCTTAGGTTTTGTGTGTGTGTGTGTGTGTGTGTGTACATGTGTGCATGTGCACACATGGGTGTGTTATTGTAAATGATATTGTTAAATTTTATTTTTCCCTGGTCCCCCCTACTCTACCTAGATATTCAGTAACTCTTGGAATAGGTATATTTGCTCAGCCATCTATATTCCCATACTGCTTGGTTTTTTACTGTTGTGTTTTTACCATTATGTAAGTAATATATGAGTTAGTTATTGATGTAAAAGATTAAACACAATCCTTTCCAGAAGTGACCACTGTTACCAGTTTGAAGTGTATCCTTCTAGACCTACACTGTCCACTTTGGTAGCCACTGCTACATGTGGCTGTTGAGCATTTAAAATGTGTGTAGTTTTAATTGAGATGTGCCATAAATGTAAAATCCACACTGGACTTTGAAGACTTAGAATGAAAAAAAGAATGTAAAGTATTTCATTACTTAGTTTGCATATTGATGACAACATAGTGATAATATTTTGGATACACTGAGTTAAATAAAATATGTTAATTTTACTTTTCTTTTACATTTTTCTGTGGTTACTAAAAAGTTTAAATTATTATGTTTGTATTAGATAGCATGGCTCTAGCCCATTTTCTTTCTTTTTTTAAATAAATTTATTTATTTTATTTATTATTTTTGGCTGTGTTGGGTCTTTGTTGCTGCACGTGGGCTTTCTCTAGTTGCGGCGAGTGGGGGCTACTCTTCGTTGTGGTGCATGGGCTTCTCATTGCAGTGGCTTCTCTTGTTGCGGAGCATGGGCTCTAGGCACGTGAGCTTCAGTAGTTGTGGCGTGCGAGCTTCAGTAGTTGTGGCTTGCGTGCTCTAGAGTGCAGGCTCAGTAGTTGTGGCATGTGGGCTTGGTTGATCCACGGCATGTGGGATCTTCCCAGACCAGGGCTCGAACCCATGTCCCCTGCATTGGCAGGCGGATTCTTTTTTTTTTTTTTTTTAATTTTTGTTTATTTATTTATTTATTTATTTATGGCTGTGTTGGGTCTTCGTTTCTATGCGAGGGCTTTCTCCAGTTGCGGCAAGCGGGGGCCACTCTTCATCGCGGTGCGCGGGGCTCTCACTATCGTGGCCTCTCTTGTTGCGGAGCACAGGCTCCAGACGCGCAGACTCAGTAATTGTGGCTCACGGGCCTAGTTGCTCCGCGGCATGCGGGATCCCCCCAGACCAGGGCCCGAACCCGTGTCCTCTGCATTGGCAGGCAGACTCTCAACCACTGCGCCACCAGGGAAGCCCTGGCAGGCGGATTCTTAACCACTGCGCCACCAGGGAAGCCCCCAGCCCATTTTCTATTATGGTTTTGTTTTTCATAAGTGGGAATATGATAACGTTTTCCAAATGTTTTTTCACTTAATAGTGTTGAACCTCTTTTCATGTTAGCACATACAGATCAACCACGTTCTTTTGAACTTCTGTGTAGTGATATGTATTATGGATGTGCCCTTTGTCTGCTGATGGAATGTTCAGGGAGGTTTTTTTTTTTTCCTTTTACAAACATGGTTGCAGGAAAAAAGACCTTTTACAAGTCTGTCTGTATACATTTAGGACGAGAGTAGTGTGTAACAAGTGGAATTGCTGGGTCAACAGGTGTTATACATATTTTAAATTAAAAGTTTTTCCCAAATTGCTCACCACAAAGGCTGTTCTAAAGCCAGAAGCACTTCTTATTAATCTTTAGATTTTTTTCAAATCGTTTGGCAAATCACAGCCCTTAGTGATACCTCAGTTATGGTGCTTATTGATTATTTGTTTGTAATGGTGGTCTTCTCCCCATTTTTAACTGGCAGCTTCTGGAGGGAAAGGAGAATAGCTTATTTATATTGATAATCTCATTCATTCGTTCATTCAACACATGCTTACTGGGCACTTACTTTGTGCCAGGTGCTATAATGCCTTTGGGTATACAGCTAAATATGCCATTGTTCATGCCCTCAGGGAGCTCAAATCTGGCAGGTCTCCTGCGGTGTGCCAGCCCAGTGTTGCTGAGTGCTTGTTCCCTGGAGGAAAAGCACTGAGGGTGTATAGTAGGTAAAGAGTGATCTCTCCTTGGCTCTTGTGAATGGTGGTCTTTGTTTTACTCAGATCTGGAGAGGAAGCGTTTTGAAGTCCAGTAGTAAATACCAACTAAGTTTACTCATTTTTTCTTTTCTTTGCTGTCAGTAACTAAAATCTGAAATTCACATTTAATAAGGATACTTTTTGTATTTTCATAATGCCTCCCACATTAAAGATCTTTTACAATGAAATTTCACTCTGTGATTTTGAAGATTTAAGGTAGATAATAATCATTACCAGTTTACCACCTGTGGGTTCACAGGAACAGTTAGTGTCCCCCCAGAAAGACTACTCGACTGTGAGAAAATTGAGCCTTCTGGATTTCCTTCAGGATGTGGTACAGGAAATTGATTAGTTGATTTTTTATGACATCATCCTGACCACAGCACTTTCTCCGAAAACAATGCTGTTTATCTTGGACCTTTTTGCAGACATTTTTCTACACCACGTATATTAGTATATTAGTAGTGCTAGTATGAAATCCACACAGAGGTTTGTGGGGTGCGTGTGTGTGAAAGACAGAGACAGAGACAGAGAGAAAGAATGTAGTGAGGTAATTATTTTACTTCCAGTAGTATAGGAGAGTGGTTAAAAGGTAAAAAGCATTCCATTTTAGCAGAGAGCCGTATCCTCATAGGGAGTATTAAGTTCAGGAGGGGAATGCTTGGCAACCTTTCCAGTGGTGTGTGTCTTACAGGCTTTTGCGAAACAAATAAGTGTTAAGCTGTAACTCTTCAAGTCACTGAAGACTGTAGGACTTGGAAAGTGGACACTTGGTGAAGAATGGAGGTAGGGCATCAACTTCTTGATTGTGCTCTTTGTACTTTGTATAAATTGTCTGAGTCAGACCTTTTGGGCCTGTAATGAGTTATAAAAAGCTCTTTTTCTCCTACTAACAAAACAGTTATTACCTTAAAAGAAATGAGCACACCCAGTGAATATGTGTAATGTATGATATGTTTGCAAATCATTCTGCTCTCAGCTGTTCCATTTTTTCCAGCTATATTTTTTCAAGTTCTAATTTATCATCACTCACCTATTATATTTTTGGTTGTCCTCTTCCAGCCATAGCATTTTGCATTCTCTTCCTCTACAGAGTAGCAGGAGCTTCAGACTAGGAATTGGGAGATCTAAATTGGAATCCTGGTTTTGCCACTAGCAGCCATGTATCATGGGCAGGCCTCTTCTGGAAACTCTTAGTTGCTGGTTTATCATCTGTAAACAGAAAGACCACATCAGATGATCTTTAAAGTCATATTGCCCAATGCAGTAGCCATTAGCCTCATGTGGTTATTTTAAATTAATTAGAATTAAATAAAGTAAAAAAAAATCAGTTCCCCAAACACAATAACCACATTTTAAGTGCCCAGTAGTCTGTGTGCCAAGTGGTTACCATATTGGACAACGCAGAAAAAAATCTATTATCTCAGAAAGTTCTACCTAATAGTGTTATTAGAGTCTCTTGTGGCTCTAGTCTTTAATCAGAAGACAAAAAGTACATCAGTTTGAATCATAGAACACCTTCTTTTTTCCATAGTACTTGCTAGTTATAGTAGAATCACCTGTATTCTTTGTAGATACACAGGGAAAGAAGGAAGTTTCAGTTTCTAATAATGGCAAAGTAGCTTATATCAGCTCAGCTACACATAACAATTATAAACTCTAAGCAAACTGTAAAACAAACAACTATGTGAAGGTACTGGAGAGTGACCAAAAGTGGCAGAAATTGGCGAATATTAGAGATGACAGAGAACGAGGCATGAGCTTGTAGACAGGTCAATAGAAATTATATAACCTGAAAATCAGAGAAAATAGGTTGAAAAGAATTAACTGAGCCTTAGTGTCTTGCGGGACAATATGTATAATTAAATGTGTTGCAGAAAGACAAGATAAAGAAAATAATGGAAAAAAAGAATGTAGAAATAGTGGCTAAAATCTCCCTAAATTTAGTAAAAATAAATAAATAAAATTGCAGATTCTAAAAATCCAGCTAAGCTCAAGGAAATAACTACAAAGGAAACCATACATATGCACTTTATAGTCAAACTGCTGTAAACCAATTATAAAGGGAAGATCTTGAAAGTAACCAGGATAAATGACATATTAGGAAGAGAAGGAGCAGCAGTACAAATGATGGCTGATTTCTTATGAGAAGTAATGGAATGGAGAAGACAGTGGAACAGAATTTTCAAAATGCTAAAAGGAAAAAAAAACCAAAACTCAAAACACTGTCTACCGGGGCTTCCCTGGTGGTGCAGTGGTTAAGAATCCGCCTGCCAATGCAGGGGACATGGGTTCGAGCCCTGGTCCGGGAAGATCCCACATGCTGCGGAGCAAGTAAGCCCGTGTGTCCCAACTACTGAGCCTGCGCTCTAGAGCCTGCAAGCCACAACTACTGAGCCTGCGTGCTACAACTACTGAGGCCCACACGCCTAGAGCCTGTGCTCCACAACAAGAGAAGCCCCCTCAATGAGAAGCCCATGCACCACAACGAAGAGTAGCCCCTGCTCACCTCAACTAGAGAAAGCCCACCGTCAGCAACGAAGACCCAATGCAGCCAAAAATAAATAAATAAATAAAATTTAAAAAACAAAATAAAACGCTGTCTACCCAGAATTCCATAACCAGCAAAAATATGTTTTAAGAATGAAACTAAAATACGTTTTCAGATAAGTGAAAACTGAGAAAATTATCAACAGATCTGTACTATAAGAAATGCTTTGGGAAGATTTTCAGGCTGATGGAAAAATGATATCCAGTGGAAACTCAGATCTTCAGGAAAAGAGGAACAGCACCAGAAATAATACATATGTTGATAAGTATAAAAGACTACTTTTACGTTTTTTCCTCATACGGTTGGCCCTCCTTATCTGTGTGGGTTCTGCATCTGTAGGTTCAACCAACCTGGATTGATTTATGTTTTATATAAGGGACTTGAGCATTGCAGATTTTGGTATCCACGGGGGTCCTGGAACCAATCCGTTGCAGATACCAAGGGATGACTCTATTTCTTTTCTATGTATATGTCTATTTAAAGCAAAATTATAACATTAAATTGTAGGATGCATGGCATACATGGATGTATATGTTTGATTCTCATATGTTGTTGGAAATGTGAAACAGTACAACCACTTTAGAAAAATATCTTGCAGTTTCTTTAGAATGGAAACATACACTGGCCCTGTGGTCCAGCAAGCCCACTCCTAGGAATTTACCTCAGAGAATTGAAAACATAAGTCCACAAAATGACTTGTATAAGAATGTTTATAGCATTTTTATTCATAATAGAAAAATCTGAGAATAGCCCAGGTGTTCTTCAGTGGAAGAATGGATATATAAACTGCTGTATAGTTGTAAAATACATACAGCAAAATGAACGAATCTCAAAAACATAAGATTGTGTGAAAGAAGTCAAACACAAAAGAGAAGATATTGATATTTTATGATTCCATTAGCAACAAGTTTTAGGACAGCAAAACTAATCTGTGGTGAAAACAGATCAATGGTTGCCTTTGGGAGCAGAAGTGAGGGTAGGATTGACTGGAAAGGGCTATGAATGGGCTTTCTAGGATGATGGGAATGTTTTCTCTCTTAATGTATGTTTGGGATACCTAGATGTACGCATTTGTCAGACTCATCAGATGGTAACACTTAAAAATTATGCATTTCACTATGTGTAAATTTTTAATAGAAAAGTAAATATTGAACTCTAGTTAGTGACATACATGCTGTGGTATTGGGGGAAAGTATAGTAATGTTTGAAACTTACTTTAAATTGTATCCAAAAACGGATTGATGAAAAGATGTATAGATACGTGATAAAGCACATTTAGCAAAGTCATATTTAATAAAATATTAGTAATTGCAGAATCCTAATGTGAATATGTAGCTATTCATTGTGTAATTCTTTCAAGTTTTCTGTGTCTTTGTAATTTTTTACCATAAAAATGTTAGAAAAAACAGAGGATTTGGTGATGAAAGAGGGATGAGCAGTAATTCTAGTGATCAGACCTCTTGGTAGGAGCTGACCCATGTGGAATAAATTTCACTGGATGCCCCTGTCTCTACCCACCCCACCCCCAATGCCAAGAAAAAAAAATCACACCACACCTCCCCTTTCCTTCCTGGCTATACATGCACAGTGTGTCCTGGAATACCATCACAGCAAAATATTCATATATGGGTGAGACCAGTTTCAACTAAATGTCAGAAACCAATGAATTGCACATTAGCCTTCTAGGGCACTTTGGATGGTCTAAGCGGAAGGAGGGAGTGGCAATCTCATCATCTCTGCCTCAGTGAAGGTGGGAGTGCTCACCTTGATTGCATGGCCAGTGGCCTTTTCTTATAACACTGTCTGTGAGGAGCCACCTCTTCCTTGCAAAAAGGTGATAGGTTGGGGCAGGGAGTAAGATGTAGGTCCCATGGAAAAAGTACTTTATGCAATTTAATAAAAATCACCGGATCTAGCCATCTCTTGTAGAAGCTTATAGAAATGAAGTGACTTGCCCCAAGATCAACAGTGAGTTGCTTAAAGTTGTTATATTTAGGAATAGTTTTTTTTTCTTGTCATTATGTGGCACTTTACTTCTAAAGATCCTAAATTTGTCAAGTATTTTCTCTATAATGATGCAATATGTAGAATGTTAACAGAGTCCTAGTCATTTGAAATCACGATTATCAGTGATAACTAATTAATTATTATATGTATATGGTTAATGTTTACCATTTACAAATACATTTCTTATTTTCTTATACATTACTTCATTGTCACAAAACCCCAGAGCATTTTTTTGGATTTCAAGAATGGATTTTTGTATCGTTTGGTATAGTTCAGTCGTTTCCCGGAGAGACAGGCTCCCTGGGCTATACCAAAAGCCTTTTGCTTGATTATGCGTGTGCTCCCCATGTGAGGGACTGCGAACTGAACCAGGAGCTGAGAGATACGAGCCTAAAGAGTCAAAATTAAAAGACTCAGAGACAGGTAGAATGTGACATATTGGAGACTGCAGCATCATCCGAGGACGGAGAGGAGTGTGAGTGCTGCTGTTCCTGAAGGTACTGATGACCATGTATAATGCTAAGACGCTGTCATTCCAGTATGATGGTGGCGAGCTGTCCTGACAGAATAGCTGCTGGATTAACTTGCACTTCCTTGATTTTTAACTTTGGATTTATCTATTCTAGGGACCATGGAAACTTCAGAAACTGAAGCAAATTAGTGATATTATTTCTGTTTTTTAGATGAGAAAATGAAGGCTTAAAGAGTATGGGTGCCTTTTCTTTAGGCCACACAGCTAGTAAGAGATAGAATCATGGCTTTGGAAGACAATAAGAAATATGTTCTGCTAGCTATTTGAAATAGAATTTTGGTACAAATCATTAATCCTTGCTGAAATGAAATTTATCCTGTGCGTCCAGTTTTTAAAAAGATAAGTTCCAAAACAAAAACAACAACAAAAACCATAATTTCCTACAGTCCGTTTTAATTTTGTAAGGACATCACTGAGATTTGTTTAATTTTATGTTATTGTGGGTTAGAACAATTAAAATCTGATGAAAGTAGATTGTAAGTACAGTGCCCTTCCCATCCATTGCTACAGATGATCCAAATTAGGAATCCTTTCTTATTTTTCAATTTTAGTTCGCTGTTGGGAAAAAAAAGAGTTGGTTTTCAAAGCAGTAATCAGAATCTTTTATTCCCCCTGAATAAAAGCACTTTTCTTTAATTACCATAAAACACATATGAATCTCAAAGTTCTCCTTCTCTACAGAGAAATCACATCCCAAAGAAATCACCGTTGAATTGCTTATCGCTTTTATTCCTTAATCCACATTTTTCTGCAGACTAGCCAGGTGTCCACTGGTTTCTGGAGGTGTGTTACAGCACATCTTTGGGCCTTTCCTGGAAGATAGAGGTTGAGAGTGCTAAGAATCTTTTAAATTTTTTACCATTTTAGTCTCTGATAAGACTTCACTAATTAGTTAAACTGTTTCTATTTAGAATTTGTAATTGGTTAAGCCTAAAGTTTTACTTTTAACTATCTTTTAGGAGGTTTCCTAGGCAAACCAAGAGGTTAAAATATTACAGGATGAATAAATCTTGAAGATCAATAAGCATTCCCAAATTCTCCAGAAATGTTAGGCATATAAGGAATTGATTATGCTGATTGGAATTTATGAGCAGAATGTGATTAAGATCAAATAGACTTTGGTTGAGTTCTCACTCTGACACTTATCTGGTTATGTGACCTTGAGTAAGTAACTTACATTTCTTTAAGCCTTAATCTCCTCATCCCTAAAATAGGGATAATAGGCAATAAAATGTTTAGCACAGTGTTTAGCATAAAGTGTGCGGTCAATTGGTAAGCCACAGGAGTCGCTGCAACCATCCTCATCACCTTCATCTTCCTTCTCTAGCCGTGAAAGCTATTAGAGAAGTTCTAGTTACTATGTATACTTGACAGTATCATAACTCTACCTATTTATCTAATCAAATCTTATAACTGGGACTTCTCTGGTGGCACAGTGGTTAAGAATCCATCTGCCAATCCAGGAGACATGGATTCGAGCCCTGGTCTGGGAAGATCCCACATGCTGCGGAGCAACAAAGCCCGTGCACCACAGCTACTGAGCCTGCACTCTAGAGCCCGCGAGCCACAACTACTGAGCCCATGCGCTGCAACTACTGAAGCCCGTGCGCTTTGGGGCCCATGTGCTGCAGCTACTGAGCCTGCATGCTGCAACTACTGAAGCCTGTGCACCTAGAGCCCGTGCTCCACAACAAGAGAAGCCACCGCAATGAGAAGCCCGTGCACCGCAACGAAGAGCAGCCCCCACTCACTGCAACTAGAGAAAGCCCGCGCGCAGCAACAAAGACCCAACACAGCCAAAGAAAAAAAAAAGAATGACTTGGCCAGCATCTCTAAGTCAAACCTACCAGCTCCCCCCTTATACTCCATCTACTGATTTGATGTTTTTACCATCTCAGCATCATAAGAGAGTGGAGCGGTAGACAACATAGCTTGAAAAAAAAACTTTTTAAGCTTCCTCTTCTTCCACAGTAGGTTAAAAACCTATTACTTTGCTCTACTGCAGAATACCTTTACTCTCCAGAAAAGCAGCTGGAGTGCTTTCTTTCATAAAAGAGAGGAAGAAAAGAGAATTTTCATGTAAGAACAATTATAAGGTCAAGTATGAATATTTCTATCAGTGACTGTTTCCCAAGGTTTAGCAGAGTCTGATAAAGAGTTTCCTTTTCTAAATTACCAGAGTGGAAGAATATTCAATACCTGTAAAGCCTGTACTGGGTTTCTGGTTCCTAACATTGTTCAGTTATAAAGCCACTTTTACTGCATATGAGATCCTGTAAGAAAATGACTAGAAAAAAAGAACTGCCAAATCAGTAAGATTGCTTTATTAATAGTCTGTCTCACAAAACACATAATGATTTTATTGTTTTAGGCAAACTCATGGTGGTGGCAGGAATTTACTTTAAGGGCCCTCTCTTTGTTCCAAGTGAAATATGCATGAAGTGGGGAAGGGCTTTGCTAAAGCGTTTATACCAGATTAATGGATTTTCTGAAAGTCCCTCTAGAAATGTAGAATTTCTTATAAAACTTATGTAATGCAGCCTAAATAGTCTATCCTGTTTTAAAGTTCTTGTTCTTCTAGTGATCGATAAATGTTCAAATCTATCACAAATGGACCCCTTACTGTGAAGTTTAAGTTACTGTATTTATTTTATTGAACCACCTTATCAAATTACTCATTTCCTAATGCTCCTTACTAGAATCTTTTCCTGCAATCCATTCCCTCTCTCTCTCCCTCTCTCTTTTTCTCTGTCTCTTTTGTTACTCTTAATAAACAATTCTTTCCCTCTTCTCTTAAATTCTTTTTGTTTGGCTTATCTTTAAAATTGGTTCCTCATAGAAACAGATGTCTTTTGCAATCAAGTTCCCACCCTGGCCATTAATACCTTAGTCACTTCATAATCTATAGATGGATTATAAGCTGAAGCTCCTATTTTTAAGACTGTCTCATTCCTGAGAGTCTTTTGAACCCGAAGAATGGGGTAGTTTGAAGATACATTAAGCAGTGAGTAAAAAGGAGGAAAGGAGGAAAGAAGTTGTATATGAATCATTTGTGAAAAGAATTTGCAATTCCAGGACTGCTGTTATACATTAATGTGTGTATTGTTTAAATAAACTTGTATTGAAGTATAGCATGCACACAGAAAAGTACACAAATCATTTTTTTAAATGAATTTTCACAAAGTGAACATACCTATCTAACCTCTACCCAGATGAGGAACTAGAATGTTACCAGCAACCCAGTAGTCTGGTTCTTGTCTCCCACTCCAAAGGATAACCACTATTCTGACTTATAATAGTGTGAGTTAGTTTTTCTTGTTTTTGAACTTTATACAAATGGATTCATAAAATATATCCTTTGTACTTGGCTTCTGCTGCTGAATATAATGTTTGTTAGATTCATTATTGTTGATACCTATAGCAGTACTATTATGTATTCTCACTTTTATGTAGTATTCTATTATATGAATATATACACTTCATTTTGGTTATTTCCATTTTTTGTATTGAAAAGTCTGTCTCAGCGTTACTGTTGATCCTTTGAAGATGTCTTTTTTTTCTCCCTCTTCTTACTTTTTCTTTTTGTCTTTGGTTTTTATCACTTTTACTGTGAAGTTGCCTAGATGTGGTTTGCTTTGTATTTATCCTGTATGAAGTTCGCAGGGCTTCTTAAATTTGTGGTTTGTTGCTTTTATCAGTGTTGAAACATTCTCAGCTATCATCTCTTCAAGTATTGCTTCCACCCCATTTTTTTCTGTCCTCCTGCTAGGAGTCCAGTTGCATGTAACTTACACCTTTTCATAATGTTCCATTTGTCTCTTATGCTTTATACTGTATTTTCCATCTTTGGGAAGTTTTTATCTCTGTGTGTTTCAGCCTAGATATTTTTTACTATGCTATATTCATGATCATAAATATTTTCTCTTTAGCTATGTCTGACTTGCTGTTAAGCCTGTATATTACATTTGTAATTTCAGTTATTTTTCTAGAATATCAATTTGATTATTATTTATAGATTCCAGTTCTCTTGAAATTCTTCATCTTATCATTTTTTTCTTGAACATATAAAGCACAATTATTTTAAATTCCATGTCTAATAATTTGTGGGTTTCTCTTTTTCTGTTTTTTCTCTTGGTGCTATTTATATTGTGCCTGGCTCAGCTTTTTACTGACTGCTCACCATTGTGTATGAAAATATTGAGATCTCAATGTTGTTATGTTCCTCTAGGTAGAATTTTTCTTAATGTCTTGTTGGCATCTAGAGCAGGAGTAGATCATTTTAATCTAGGCAAGAATGAGATATTTCCGAGCTGGGGTTTAATCAGATCAATTTCTGGTTCAATTTTCCTCCTAGGCTTTAGTCCTTCCACTGTCCCAACTTTAAGCCTGAGGTACTTTGCCAGGCCCCAGCTGCTGTGGGCTCCGAACTTCAATTTTTATCTTACCAGTACCATGGGAATGCCATTAACATGGTTTATTGCAATTACTTTTTACTTCTCTTCCTTGGGTGTGTGGTAGTCATAAAATAGTGACTATCTTAAGGATAAAGATGGCTCAGACTCGCTTTTCTGTAATATTGGCCATATCCTGACTTCCTTGGTAGTCCTTAACTTTAGGTTTTATCTCCCTAGTCCCATGTGATTACTGAAAGCTCTGCTACTTTTTTGTGCTTCACAGTGAACACTTTATGCTTGACCTCTCAACTTTCTGCCCATGACTCTTTCAAATTGGAAATTTTCTCCAGAGAATGTCATGTCCACTTCAGTGAGTCTTCTTTTGCCCAGGATTTTAGTCTCAAATCTTGAATGCCTTGATACCACTCTAGTGCCTTAAAATGGATTTTTTTTTAAATCCATTTTTTTCCTAATTGTTCTTGGCAAATGAATTCTTCTGCTACAAACTAGTCTGTCATGACTAGGAGTAGTTTATTATTTGCTTTTTACTAATGAATGTTTAGATTCCTGATGGTTATTTATTTAGAATCACAACTTTTGGATCAAACAAGAATCTTTTTTTTTTTTAACATTTTTATTAAAGTATAATTGCTTTACAATGTGTGTTAGTTTCTGCTTTATAACAAAGTGAATCAGTTATACATATACATATATCCCCATATCTCTTCCCTCTTGCGTCTCCCTCCCTCCCACCCTGCCTATCCCACCCTTCTAGCTGGTCACAAAGCATCAAACTGATCTCCCTGTGCTATGCGACTGCTTCCCACTAGCTATCATATGTCCATATATACACTACCACTCTCTCACTTTGTCCCAGCTTACCCTTCCCCCTCCCCATGTCCTCAAGTCCATTCTCTAGTAGGTCTGCATCTGTATTACCGTCTTGCCCACAGGTTCTTCATGACCTTTTTTTTTTTTTTTAAGATTCCATATATATGTGTTAGCATACGGTATTTGTTTTTCTCTTTCTGACTTACTTCACTCTGTATGACAGACTCTAACTCCATCCACCTCACTACAAATAACTCAATTTCGTTTCTTTTTATGGCTGAGTAATATTCTATTGTATATATGTGCCACATCTTCTTTATCCATTCATCTGTCGATGGACACTTAGGTTGCTTCCATGTCCTGGCTATTGTAAATAGAGCTGCAATGAACATTGTGGTACATGACTCTTTTTGAATTATGGTTTTCTCAGGGTATATGCCCAGTAGTGGGATTGCTGGGTCATATGGTAGTTCTATTTTTAGTTTTTTAAGGAACCGCCATACTGTTCTCCATAGTGGCTGTATCAATTTACATTCCCACCAACAGTGTATGAGGGTTCCCTTTTCTCCACACCCTCTCCAGCATTTATTGTTTGTAGATTTTTTGATGATGGCCATTCTGACCGGTGTGAGATGATATCACATTGTAGTTTTGATTTGCATTTCTCTAATGATTAATGATGTTGAGCATTCTTTCATGTGTTTGTTGGCAATCTGTATATCTTCTTTGGAGAAATGTCTATTTAGGTCATCTGCCCATTTTTGGGCTGGGTTGTTTGTTTTTTTGTTATTGAGCTGCATGAGCTGCTTGTAAATTTTGGAGATTAATCTTTTGTCAGTTGCTTCATTTGCAAATATTTTCTCCCATTCTGAGGGTTGTCTTTTGGTCTTGTTTATGGTTTCCTTTGCTGTGCAAAAGCTTTTAAGTTTCATTAGGTCCCATTTGTTTATTTGTGTTTTTATTTCCATTTCTCTAGGAGCTGGGTCAAAAAGGATCTTGCTGTGATTTATGTCATAGAGTGTTCTGCCTATGTTTTCCTCTAAGAGTTTGATAGTGTCTGGCCTTACATTTAGGTCTTTAATGCATTTTGAGTTTATTTTTGTGTATGGTGTCAGGGAGTGTTCTAATTTCATTCTTTTACATGTAGCTGTCCAGTTTTCCCAGCATCAATTATTGAAGAGGCTGTCTTTTCTCCATTGTATATTCTTGCCTCCTTTATCAAAGATAAGGTGACCATATGTGTGTGGGTTTATCTCTGGGCTTTCTATCCTGTTCCATTGATCTGTATTTCTGTTTTTGTGCCTGTACCATACTGTCTTGATTACTGTAGCTTTGTAGTATAGTCTGAAGTCCGGGAGCCTGATTCCTCCAGCTCCGTTTTTCTTTCTCAAGATTGTTTTGGCTATTCGGGGTCTTTTGTGTTTCCATACAAATTGTGCAATTTTTTGTTCTAGTTCTGTGAAAAATTCCATTGGTAGTTTGATAGGGATTGCACTGAATCTATAGATTGTTGAATAATAGTGGTGAGAGTGGGCAACCTTGTCTTGTTCCTGATCTTAGTGGAAATGGTTTCAGTTTTTCACCATTGAGGACGATGTTGGTTGTGGGTTTGTCATATATGGCCTTTATTATGTTGAGGTAGGTTCCCTCTATGCCTACTTTCTGGAGGGTTTTTATCATAAATGGGTGTTGAATTTTGTCGAAAGCTTTCTCTGCATCTATTGAGATGATCCAAACAAGAATCTTAAAGAGTAACTTGTCCTCATTTTATAGCTGAGATAGTGAGGGCCCTGAGTCAGAGAGACCTACCCAAGGACACACAGCCCATTAATAGCTGTTCTCATTTCAAGGACTCCCAACTTCTAGTCCATTGAGTTTTACACTGCATCACTGGTAATATAGTATTTGTGTCTTGTACTCACTTACTGAGGTCATAAACCATGTCTAACCAGCATTCTATAAAATCAACTCAACCTTGATGTGGTTGAGTGATGATAGTGCTCTGATGAACTTCATATTATGAGAAAAGAGCTTACATTTTGAAGTTGTGATAACATTGTCAAATTGCAGGCACATCCATGAAGCCCTATCTGGGCTATTTAATACACCCACATTTAAGACTCTAAAGTTATCTTTTCCCCTTTTGTTAGACTCTACATGTAAAATGAATTGTTTTCCAGTCTAGAATGGATAATTCATAAAGAACATTACCAGATTATGCCCATCTATCATGCTATAGAGGAGTATTTATTAACTAAAATAGCTTAGCTCAGAGGTTATGCCAGAGAAGAATAAGGTATATATGACTATGGAATCACATACAGTCAAAGGGTGCTAAACCAAAGAATATTGTTTTGGACTTCTGCAGTTTACTTTTAGAATGTTTGAATAATCTTAATCTTATTTATCAGTCAAGTTGCTAGCTTCTCTTACAAAGGATAAACTTATTTGTAAGTTCAGAGGATACACCGTAGAATGAATGGAGTTGACTCTGGCTAGAGTTTGATCTGGTTTATGGATCCCATATAGGAGCCATTGACAACATAGGAGTGGCTTTATGGCAACATAGCTTGATCACCCGCTTTCTCATGCTGTACAAGGATGTATAAGGTAGCATCTGGATTGCATATCTGTTTGCCTTTTAGTTTTTATGTTAGGGAAAGTGAAACACAGGTAATGGAAATAGGTAAATAGAAAAGGACATTATGGGGAATAAATTCTGCTTAGCGTTTGACCTCTGTACATATAAAAGCTATTTTAAAGTGTTTTGTTTTTAATGACAGAATGTTATCTGTACTTGATGACAGTCTGAAAAAGAATTCTATTGTTGCTTTGGGCTTTAAGCTTCTCCATACAAAGTACATTTGTTAGGCAATGTCTGATCCAGAGATTATTACTATTTAATAGTGTTGCCAGAGCCATACTTCTGTGTGCTTATGAGTTTTCTCATCTCTCTCTATTTTGTTTCGGAATAAATGTAAACCTGAAGAGTAACATTTCTAATATTTGCTCTTTTTTTAATGTAGTTTTAGGATTCAGATGCTTCCCTAATGTGTCTCTTTTTGTCTTTTGCCTCTTGGTTTTTTTCACAAGAATTAAAGGAATAATGAAGATAGTTCAGGTAACCAACAGGAAGTAAACCAGTGATTCATTTGTATCTAGGCCTGGGAGGGACCTGTTAGAATTCTAGATACATGGAATTTTAGAGGTGGAAAGGGCTAAGGGAGATAATCTATTGCACTCTTCTCATTTTATAGATGAGAACCAAGGTGCATGGATTGTCTGTGGGTCTGATTAGAAGTAGATTTGGAACTAGTCTGCAGCCCCTCTGACTCCCAACTCAGTGTTCTTATCGTCGATCAGTCCCTGCTCTTCCACCTGTGTTTTCTTTCAACTGAAAGTTAGCGTGCTTTGGTATTTATAAATGTGCAGCTTGGGCTATATCTTGGGCTTTTTTCCCTTTTTTTGATTAAAGAAATTGATTGGGATGATGCAGTTTGGGTCCAGGGCATTTGACTGTCACTTTCCTATGTGAGAGCTCTGCTTATCCCAGTTATTAAAAGTATGTTTCTAAGAAAAACACATGGTTCTCCCCCCCCACTGTTTCATAAATATCTTCCTTTTTCCCAGTAAACCATCCTTGAAAACCACTCTACTTCTTCAAACTTTTTTTCTGATTAGCATAAATTCAGAGCCAGTCTTCCTGAAAGCTCGCATCCCAAAGTTACATGTAGAATGACATGAAGTAAATTTGGTATTTCTTCATGTAAGGTCTTGTTTACGTCATATGTTGTTTTGTTGTGTTACAGAAATCACTATTGGTACATTATGCAAAATGTCAAAAACTCATCCCTCAAGACAGTGTTGTTAAAAGTAGCTAAATAGGTCTGGCTAGAATGAGCAATGTACAAAAATAACTTTAAAGAACAAAACTGGGAAGAGTGTTGAGAGACCACAAGGACTTGAAAGCAGAAATTAAAAGGAAAATGCACAGAGCAAAGCAATGTGTTTCTCGTTGGGCAGAGTTCCCATGAGGGACCCTGTGTTCAAATACTCTTTGACATTGTATTTGAATCCTTAGCTTCCAAAGGCCACTGATACCACAGAGACCCGTGTGTAATGGTTCCTTCATCTTCTGGGCCTCTAGCCGCCTCCTATTACAGCCCCACGTTTAAAAATAGCAGGGAAATGAGGGAAAATCATAAACTAGCTATAATAAAATTAGTGCTTGCGTGAAAGACTATTGCCAGAGAACAGCTTTTAGAAGGCCCAGCGCTGCCAGAAGGCTGCTGGGTGTTGGCAGTTTTCAAGCAGTCACTGGCCAGCACGCTGAGACCTGTATTAGGCGTTTTATTAAAGATAGAGTGTCTTTTCTTCATGATCATAAGTGCAAAAGGATTTTTTCTTTAAGTAATAGAAAATGGATCAGAAAAAATAGATTGTCATAATAAATGTGTTACTCTTTTTCGCCAAAATAGAGAAGTAGAAATTAAATAACTTTGACTGAAGAAGTAATATTACTGCTTTTCTCAAAAAGACTGATTCAGTGAAGGGTATCTAAGAGCTAACATCTAAGAAACTAGATGTCTAGTTAAGGAACACCACCACCAACAACAAAAAACTAGCTCTTCATTAATTTGTAAAGGGGAAAAAAGTAATCTGTAAAGGGGAATTAGACATAAAGGTATGGTGAGGATCATTGCATTTCCCATTAAATGCGTATTTGTAGGAGATCTGGAATTCTCATTACCACTTGAAAGGAAAACTGATTCTTTCTTAGAATCAGATATTTTCAAACTAGTATGTCACAGAGCCTGCTCTGGTTCAACGGTTCTTGCTACTAAATATGCATTACCGTGGCAATTGGCTTTCGTTCCCACATATATCATTAACACAGATGAGTCTTGAAGTAAATCTGCCTTCAAAGATGCGTTTCAGTGACCTGGATGAAAAGATTTTTCCCTAACCTCATGAATCATTGTTTTAAAAGGACTTCTGTTGGCATATGCCCCACCCTGTCTCTGCTGTTGAACTTGTAGCACTCCTTTCCTGTACCCACTGCAGGCAGTAATATATGGGTCAGGTTTTTCTGCAATGTTCTTGTTTCTAGCAGCCTTGGAAAGAATAAGCTGGAGGATTTCAGCACTAATACTATTATGGGGGCCATTCGAGTGAGAACCTTGGTTAGATGTAAAAAGTTGGTTCTGCATCCAAAGCTTTCATCTTAAGTAAACTCTCCCCTAGGGCTGCAGGGACCAGACCATTAATCTGGTTCATATACTCCATTTGCTTTTAAAGATTTTTTCTTTTTTTATGTGGACCATTTTTTTTAAGTCTTTATTAAATTTGTTACAGTGTTGCTTCTGTTTTATGTTTTGGTTTTTTGGCCTTGAGGCATGTAGGATCTTAGCTCCCCTACCAGGGATCGAACCCGTACCCCCTACATTGGAAGGCGAAGGCTTAACCACTGGACCTCCAGGGAAGTCCCTCCATTTGCTTTTAATCTCTTGAGTGTATAGAATATGCATCTCCAGTCTGAATGACCAAAAAAGAACCCGTTAGCTCATTCTTGATGGCACACTAGGCTTTGACATGCCCTTTAGTTTTAAATAGGATAAAATATCTGATATTAAACTTTGAAAATGTCAGTAAAAGGATTTCACTGCAGCTGACCAGCTCTAGTCTCAAAGGACTTGATCTCTGTCCTGTACTATTACTTAGAAATGTGGGAAATGAATCATTTTAGAGAGATTTGAAAAACAGTTACTGAAATCTTGAGCAAAGACATTTGAATTTAGAAAAACTAATTTGTGTTATTGGTTTTATTATGTCAGAAGAATGCCCACTTCTGATTAAGTTCTGCAGGTTTAATTCCTGTGTGGTCATCGAACAATAGGATTAATAGTAGTAGGTTAATTACTATGATGATCTTCTCTGAAGAACTCAAAATATTTTATTTGTCTTAGCACATTCAGTATTATGACTCTCAGACATTCATGTTTTCTTCTTGTTCTACTTTTTTCTCTTGGTTACAGAAGGAATTGGACATAGGTAAAGGATCACAAGAAAGCAATGTCTTGGGTCCTTCTACCAAATTTTAGAAACAGATATTTTGGCTTGCTTTATTCCCGTTTGCTAAGTGTGATTTGCCCTGGCACCTGGCTGTTTTAGTGTCCTGTGTGGCTATTAAAAGCAATGGATTTCCCAGCTTATAAAGTTTCTTCTAGATTGATATACGAAGATTAGGCTCTTGAATACTGGAGAAGACTTTCCAGGAAATAGGAATAGAAATCCAGCTGCTTTTTCTTCTCACTAGAAACTAGTGTTTCTGTATTGTTAGGCAACTGGGTTCTATCAAGGTATAGAATGAGAAATCACAGAAATTGGAAATAGGAAAGATACTGTAGGCATTTAGCCCAGGGTTTAGTACAGTAACCTGCTACTCCCCTACATGCACCTAGGAAGTCAACTATTAAACAAGATTTTTTCAAATGGATATAACCTTAGCAACTCAGTATCATTGACGCCTTCTGATTTTGAGTTTAAAAGTAGTATAATAGGAAAGGTCCCATGTTTGATGAAACTCTGTTAAAATCTAACGGTTTACAAACACCTGAAGAAAAGTGATTTCCCAGACCCTCGTTCAAACACACACAACGCATGTCATAGTTGAGATGCTGTTATGTAGTCATTCTGGTGGAGTCTGGGCTTTTATAGAGTTAGTGAGTAAACAATTTTCACATGATTAATAATCATGTATATCAGTTTTCTGTTGCTACAGAAATTCCTTATGACAAAACAACCACAAAACCTCAGTGGTTTAAAACAATACACATTTATTTTTGCTTATATATCTCTGATCAGAGCTAGGCTCAGCAGGGCTAACTTATATGTCTGCAATCAGCTGAAATCAGCAGGACGCTGGCTAGGCAGCTTCCCTGACCTTGCCCTGCCTTTCTCACATATCTGAGACATCCCCTGGGACCACCATACAGGGCAGGCTCTGTTCCATGTGTCTCATTCTCCAGAGGGTCACCCTAGGCATGCTCTTATGATAAAGACAGAGCAGCAAGTTCTTGTCAAGCTTCTGCTTGAATCACATTTGCACATTTTATTGGTCTAAGCAAGTGAACTTGTCGGAGCCTTGAGTGGTTACCACGACCTCAATGAGAGGAGTGAAGAATTGGGACTATCCGTGCAATCACTCTACCACAGTGTGGTGGCTTAATTATCTGAAAACGATATACCCAGGTTACAAATTCCTTAATATGTATTGTTTTCAGTATGATTCCTGTTAACTTACTGTCCATGTCTTAAGAAGGAAGAACAGGACAAAAGGTGAATTAAATCAGTTTATCCGGCACTTCCACATTTTTTTCCATTTAGAAGAACCCTTTTAATAACTCTAATAATTATTGCTATCCCTGAAATACTTGGGCTTTCTCACTCCTATCTGGGTACTGTTGAAAGAATGTTGATGAGATAACTTTTAAAGGCTGTTTTCTACTCTCAGATATTTATGATTCAGTGGTTACTGCGTGGTTTTTCTGAGTCTTTGTGTCATTTACTATGTTATCTTGGCCAAATGACTTTCAATTTTTCAACATTACTCTCTCTAATATTTGTCTTGCCCAAGAATTTTAAGTGTATAGGTAAGTTGGTATAGGTCACTCATCAGCAACCTGGTATAGGAGATGATTTTTGAGTAGTACTGCTGGTCATTTCGCAAATCTGTGACATAATAACAACAGCTACCATTTACTAAGCCTTTCTTATGTCCCATGGGGTACATGCAGTATCTCTTCTAATCCTTACAATAAGCCACAAAATTACAGAATATCGTCTTTGCTTTACATATGTGGAAACTGAGGTGCCTTATTTGAGGAAGTATTTCAGCAGGTGATCTGGTACCCACCTCTTCTCATTTCTTCCTTCCACAAAGACTGATTGGGAGGGAGTAAATTAGTGAGCACTGATAAGCCATTCGAAAAGCTATGCATAGTTACTAGTTCTTCACATAAGCAGAAAAATCACAGGATGGATACATGGTATGCATGACCCTACAAAACACATTTGCTTGAAATTACAGTTGAGCAATCCATCAGTCTTACAGTTCCATTAATTATGTTTTGTGCAAGTTGCTAATAATAATAATTTCTCAAAATCACATTTAAACAAACAATGGGCACAGGAGACATAAATGTATGTTAATTGCTTTATTTCTTCCAGGCTATTTGTGAAACATCTATTGCAGATTCTATTTTACAAATACTGTATATTCACATGTTGTCATATTTCCAAAGAGCTCATGGATAAAATAGATTATCTTATTGAAATTGCCATTTTAGTAGATCAAAAAAATAGAATACTGGTAGTTTCATATGATTTAACCTAATATTCAGTACTGTCATCTGTGAGGGAAAATGAGGAATCACTCAGAAATCACTAGAATCACATCTTCATCCTAGACCTTGCTCTTAAACTTCAAATCCATATTTCAGGCTTCATTCCATACAGCTCTACCAGCGTGTGTTACAGACACCTTCAGCGCATTGGGTCTCAACCCAAGCTCTTCAGCTCCTCTCCCTCCCACGTGGTCTCTCTGATTCTCCTGGCTCCCCTGATGCCCAGTGCAGGAACCCGGCAGTCATACTAGCCTCTCACATTCTCCACAGCCAAGACAGTCCTCAGGCCCTGTCTAAGCTCACACACACACACACGTGTGCGCACGCAAGCACACGTGTTCATATGTATCATATGTGATAAATGAGATATATATGTATCTCTTTTAAATATCCTTTCTTCTCCTTTCCAGGAGACCATCATGCAGACCCTCATTATCTTTCCCTTAATTTATGTTCAGTGTTGTTCCACAAATGATGGAAAGGACAACAATCTCTGAGTTGGTTTTTCTCCCTCCCTTCTCCCTCCTTTTGACCCATCCTCCCAAAGACTTCAGAGCAGAATTTCAAAGTGCAAATCTAAACATAGCATTCCCTTGTGTCAAATCCACCAGTGACTCACCATAGCCCACAAATCAAAGTTTAAACTCCTTAGCTCTGGCCCTTCCTGGTCCAGCTCCTACTTGCCTTTCCACTTTAATTTACTGCTACTCTGTGTGGAGCCTATCCTCTAGCCTGACTAGTCTCCTACTCTCTTTGTCCTGAGATCAAACCTTAGATCAAGGCTCATCCTCTCTGGTTAGCCTTCCCTAAATGCTGCGTCAGTGTCATCTCTTGCCAGGTAGACTCTGAGGAAGGTTTAATGAAAGAACATTATACATCCCAGCTTCACTGATCTGTCAACATCACCCCATTAAGAATACACAGCACTACATTCTTTTGTCTGTTTTGCTTCACGTGTATATCAGAATTGACATAGGAACCTATTGAATAGTGTAGATATAGGAAAGTAGAATGATTATATGAAATAAAAGGCAGACTGCATCTGTATGTTGTGAAATTGTCCCAGTTCAGAACTGAATGTTTATTATTAAAGAAAAAATAATGTACATATTGCTGATTTTTTTGGTTGCTATTCATTTTTGTGTCACTAGGTATGAGATGCTTATTTTGGACTATTGTATATAATGTAATATGCAAAGCACAAATGTAATAGAGTTTTATAATTTAAAAAAATTTTATTGAGGTATAATTGACATATATTAGTTTCAGGTGTGCAACATGATGATTTGATATTTCTGTATATTGGGAAATGATCACCACAATAAGTCTAGTCACTATACATAGTTACAAATTTTTTTTCTTGTGATGATAACTTTTAAGACATTCTCTCAGCAATGTTCAAATATTCAATACGGTGTTATTAACTATAATTGCTATGCTGTGCATTACATCCCCATGACTTATTTATTGTATAACTGGAAGTTTGTACCATTTGCCCATCTGCCTGCCACCATCCCTGGCAACCACCAATCTGTTCTCTGTATCTGTGAGCTTGGGTTTTTGTTTGTTTGTTTGTTTGTTTTGGTTTGGCTTTTATTTATTTATTTTTGGTTCCACATATAAGTGAGATAAAACGGTATATGCTTTTCGTTTTTCTGACTTATTTCATGTAGCATAATGCCCTCAAGTTCTATCCATGTTGCAAATAGCAAGATTTCATTCCTTTTTAATGGCAGAATAATATTCTAGTGTGTGTGTGTATCACATATTCTTCATCCATTCATCCATTGATGATGCTCAGGTTGCTTCCATGTCTTGACTATTGTAAGTAATGCTGCAGTAAACATGAATTAGTGTTTTCATTTTCTTTGGATAAATATCCAGCAGTGGAATTGCTGGATCATAAGGTCTATTTTTAATTTTTTGAGGAACCTCCATGCTGTTTTCCACAGTGGCTGTACCAACTTACATTCCCACCAATAGTGCACAAGGGTTCCCTTTTCTCCACATCCTCGCCAACACCTGTTGTTTCTTGTCTTTTTGATAACAGGTATTCTAACAGGTGTGAGGTGATATATCATTGAGGTTTTGACTTGTATTTCCCTGATGATTAGAGACGTTGAGCATCTTTTCATGTACCTGTTGGCCATCTGTATGTCTTCTTTGGAAAAATGTCTATCTGAGTAGACATTTCTGCCCATTTTTGAATTAGATTGTTTGGTTTTCTTTGTTATTGAGTTGTATGAGTAGAGCCTTATTATCTTTAAAAAATTCGAGTTAGCTGCTCAACCACTCTCTAAACCTTTGTTTACTCATCTGTAGAATGGGGATAAAAACAGAAAATACTTCATGGGGCTGTTAAAGAGATTAAATGCACATAACACATTAACATCATGCATAGGACATAGTAAGGATGTAATAGATGTTAGCCATTATTATTGTTGTTTATCTCTTGATGCCAGAAACTGTCTCATTTATCTCTTATTCATCTTATTCAACACCCAACATAAAGCTTCACCATGAAAATCTATCCTGCGGCTTCCTTAGGAACCACTTTGCATATCTTAACCCTTATTCTGGAATTCTTCCAGACCACCTTCTCTGCTTGTCTGCCCTCCTCTTCCTGTCTTTGCCAGTCCTAATTCCTGAGCAACCCTTGCCTCTCACCCCTTATTTAGGTTCTGTAACTTGGCTTCCACCCTGCATCTAATATGCTCACTTGTCAACCATATTGCACCTCTCGATCTCATGAGGGGCTGACTTCTGGTAGTCATTCTCAGGTCTTATGAACTACCCTTCCCCATGAGAAAAGCCCTGGTTCTTCATTGCCACTGGGGCTTGTGGGATAACATATTTGTCATCTTTGCTTGCCCTTAGGAGAGAAAAGTTAGACCCCTTAGGCTAATATTTGGCCAATCTCTGCCTTAGAGCTTAACTGAGTTATCTGTGTATAATACGTTACTCCTTGGGATCCTTAGCAAGTAGAAGTCTTATGCCTAGATCTGTCAGTCTAGGTCCCTTCATTAAGACTGATTTTATATATATATAAAGCTTTATATATATGAGCTTTATATTTATATATATATATATAAAGCTCATAGTTAATTGTATCAGATATGAAGCTATAGAAATAGGCTGTTAGTTTATATTAAGTTTTAGTGACTAAGTGATATTGTGGATATATGAGACATTTGAGATACTATGATGTGAATAAGAGAAGATCAGAGAAATAAATTGCAAAATGAATGTATTGCTTTGAAAAATGTAACTTTAATTTAGCCTTGCTGCAGTGTGGAAAACTCTATTTTTCTAGTTTAGTGGCTCAGAACTATTGTTTGCATAAAGTCTAATTTACAAAGTCAGTAGCTGAGATAAACATTTGTGTCAGATATAAATGGCTTCAGGGTTGTGTTAGTTGTAATAGTTCAAGCTGTAAAACTACACTTATGTGACAGACGAGAGCCACTGAGGGGGTCTCTGCTTGAACTGATGACTTTAACTTTGATTTTGCCTAGTATCACAATATGTTGAGGGAGATTTTAGCCCTGATTTTGCTTCCGAGTATTCATGATTCCCTTCTCTTTGTTATTATTTCACTGTAGCAAGAGAGAGAAAAAGGATAGACATCTAAAGCCCCAAGTTATTTCATCTGTTTTTCATAGCCAATTTTCTTGACCCTGTGTAATATCAGTTTAGTTAGGAAACTTCTATTAAAATGTTTCTGATTAAAAAATCTTAGAATATTAGATCTCAAAGGACCTTAAAAATGATCTGTCCCAGTATTTCCTGTATTCTTAACTGTATTCTGTAAGATATTTGAATAATCAAAGAATTGTATGGGCATAGTAGGTGTGTGATATCCAAGGTTAAAAAGTAAGGTTAGTAGGAGTCTTTCTGCAGGAGCTCTCAGACCTTTAAATGTGCTAACGTACTTTGTTAATCATAAAGGAATTAATTAGAGAGGGTTTATTAAGTAGGGAGCGTGACTCAAATTTATTTGAATTCTTTTTAGTGGAACACCTACTAACAGACAGACAGAGTTTGTCTCTTTGATGCTCAAAACCACTGAAATAGGTTCCCATCTCACATGGAATGAAAGCCAGGATTCTTAGAGTGGCCTCCAAGACTCTTCAAGGCCTGATCTTCTGTTCTTCTCGAACCTCCTCTCTTGGCTCTCCCTGCCCTTCTCCAGGCACGCTGAACCTCCTCATTGAGGCCTGCTCAGATCATCTTGTCCAATGCAGGTATTCCCTACCCCCCCTTCCTTCTCTGTTTATCTCCATAGCACATAATGTCTTCTACCTTACTAACTACATCATTGCCTTATTTAATTTTTTATTATGTTTCCTTCTACTAGAACGTTGTTCCACAATGACAGAATTTTTTGTGTATTTTATTCTCTGTTGTATCCCCAACATCTAAAATACTGCTTCACACAAGGTAGATACGCAGTAATTATTTGTTGAATAATTATTTGTTGAAAAATAATTATTTGTTGAATGAGCTAATTGTCCTTGGGAGAAATCAAGCGTCTAGATTAGGGTGGTATTCCTGAGGCTAGGAAGAAAGGTACAGATTTTTACCACCTCCATCCCAAGTGGGCTGAGCAGAGGCACAAGCGGAGCAGAAGGACCCCCTCTACAAAGTCCCTGTATAAGGAAATGAGTCCTATTTGAGTCATATTATGATGTTGTACCATGAATGTGGTGACAATATCCTTCTCAGCACCAAGGATGAGAAGGGGAATAGGAGGAAATAGGAATGATGCTCCTGAAATAGGAGTAGGTGATGGTGCTCATCTTAGTATGCTAGGCTCTCCTGTAATTACAGCCAGTGTCACATGAAAGGACAGGCAGCCCTCTGGCGCAGCTTGACGGTGAGCCCTGAGTCTAGAGTGGTCCTGAGTCTGGGAAACACTGGCCTGTCATTCTTTAAGTACATATTTACAGGATGCCAAATCATGCCAAACAAGTTATGGAAAGAACAGATTCATTTGGGGGATACTGTTTTTCCAGTGACTGATTTTGTTGTTGTTGTTTTTGCAAAGCTTGTTCATTTGGTTTCTGGATTTTGATAATTTCACCTTTTTTCCCCAAATTCATATTAAAAATGAATTCCTTTTTGGTCTTTCAAAAAATAATAGAAGACTAAGTTGGAGATTTAGGACTATAATGATAATTCTAGTTCTTGCCCCCAAGAAATAGAGCTTTTATTTTTTAGCTGTTGGGATTCCTTTCTGCTATCATATATTTATCAAAAAGATACAAATGAAAAACTTTTAACCTCACTCTTTACCAGATAGGTAAAATATACCACTTCTGTTTCATTAGCTAAAAAGAATGAATACAGTAGTGTCCTCGAGAGTTAGTCTAAAATTTGTCCCCTTTAATGCAACATGTTGTAGTACAAAATCACAACTACCAGTTTTCCGCTTCTTCCACTCCTGCTTCATAAAAGGAGAATTATTTAGAAGTATGTTTATGTCCCATGAGATTATGCTTTGGGACATGTGATTGCCCTGAACAAAGCACAAGCTCTGCTAATTCCTAATAAATTATTACGTCTTCCACATCTGTTCCTGTCTTTTCTCTGAAGCATTCATCCAAGAGAACACAGCATTACCTGAAAATACCGGAATTGTGGGAAGACATTTTTCTAATAAATGCATTGACAGTTGATTTGTTGTGATTAGAAGAAAACCTCAGGAGTAGAGGGTTTGGGGCTGAAAACTGACTTTCTGCCTCTACTACTAGACGGTTGTCTCCTTGTGCCCTTTTCCCCTCTCCTCGTGATTTCTTCTGAGAGAAATCATGTGACCCTGTCACCACAGTTTTTGATGCCAAATAGATCTAAGTGTCTTTAAAATGCAGCACAACCCTTTTAAAGGCAAATAGTGAAGTACTTTCATCTGACATTTCCATTATAGCTGCTCTTAGTAGATTCTAGACATCATACATAAAGGTGGCTAGCTGATTCTTTTTTTAAAAAAATCATGATGCAAACCCATTGAGCTGTCTTTTCATATTTGATGCTCCATCCATTGAACATGCAACACATTTTTTCTTAGAAATGTGACTTGATCTGAGGATATCTGCAACAGCCTGGACTAGATTTTTCTAGCATTTGTCATATCCTAGAGATAGAGCCATTTCTCATAGTTTTGTGACATACCTAAGTATTTCTGAACTAACATCAATTACTTTGTTATCTGTGGTACTCTGAGTCCAAACTGGAAAAAAAAAAAACAAACCCAAAGTGTTAAATCGCCACCATTATTGCAGTTACTGTCACATTGTTGTTTTATGTAGAAGTGAAGATTGTATTCTGAGACATTGTATACACTGTTTGTTTTTGCATCTTAAAAGTTTTATTAAATCCATTTTTATTCATTCATTAAATATTTAATGAACACCTATTATAGGCTAGGAACAGTGTATGATGACTTAATACAAAGATGAACAAAATTTAGTCCCTGCCTTTGAAGAGCTCACAGTCCAGAGAAAAAGACAGTTAGCTAAACAGAAAAATTACAACAATTACAGCAATAATAAATTGCTTCTGAAGAGCTATTGCCTATCTGTGATATGTGCACATCCACCACATTTTACCAATTGAGCTTCCCATAATGGACACCAGAATGTCTTCAGCTTCCCACCACCACAGCAGTGCTTTGAAGATCACCTTTGGATTTGTTCCCTTCTGGACCTGATGAGAATTTCTTTGGAATATATACTCAGCAGTGAAAGTGTGAGGTAGTAGAATATACATATACTAGATTTAACCAGAAACTGCCAGATTCTTCCCTGGAGTGGCTGTATCAGTACTTATCTCCACATATGTAATTCCTGTGTCCTACATCTCCATTAGCACTTGGCATTCTTCAACATTCTAATTTTTGTTGGTCTAAAAACTGTAACATGCTTCCTCATTGTTTTAATTTGCATTTCTTTCATTATTAGCCGATACGAGCATCTGCTTACGTTCTTGTTTGCCTTTAAGTTCCCTCTTCTGTAAGTTGTTAGACATTTTGCTGTTGGCGGTGGTGGTGTTGGGTTTGCCGCCCTGCTGTGCTCTAGAGCTCAGGTCACTTGCCAGTTTTAGACATTGCAAATGCTTTCTCCTATTGCCATCTTTGTTGTGCATGAGTTCGTATAATTATTTGTATGTTTTATTGCATATTGCCCTTATTTTATAAAAATGAGTGGGAAATTTAAATATAAAAGTGCTAATATTAACGAAAAGATATGTAGGTCTCATAAACTAATACAGTTGAGATAAAGATGGAAAACTATTGGCCCTGCTCGAAATAGTATATCTTTATCCTCAGTTTGACTTTATTTGACGTGTCCTGGTAAAGGAAGGAAAAGATTAAGGCTAAAGAACATACATAAAATGCTGAAAGTATAACTGTGAAGAGCCTATCTAATAGGTTGGGTGGAATCGTAGAACCAGAACTTCCCTTATAACAAGAAATTCCATTGTTTGACCTGTGCACAGTAAACCTTTGTTCATATTTTCAGCCTTTGTTCGCATTTGGTGCAAATTGTGCACCAAAAGTTGAGAGTTCTGTCTGAGAGACCGGTTACAAGGGCATTGCTAAGTAACGTCCACCACTTTAGGGCACCGACCAGTTCCAACTATAGTGTGTTAATTTATAGTATGTTGGTTTCTGCTAAGGAAGGTAGAAAACGGGAGGACTAAAATAAGAGTATAGAGGGCAATTATTTTATTCTATGGGGAAAATTTGGGGGCCGTCTTCCTCAAAGGAAGAAGTATAAAGAAAGGAAGTAGGATTTAATTAGTATAAAGAAAGGAAGTAGGATTTCTGTAAGGACAGTAGTGGTAAAAATCAGCTAAGACTTCCTGTAAGATTTGCTTAAAGAGCTTAGGTGAGGTGAATAAACGATATATAGTTCTTCCTTTCTGTCTTTATCCCTTATGTTAACCTCTTTCTCTTCACCATTAGCCCTATGAATATCTTCAGGTCTCTCCTATCTTAGGAAAAAAATTCCCTTGACCTTGTGTTCTTTTTTAGCTACTATGCTATTTTTTTACCACCAACGTGAGACACATTTCTCAAAAACATAATCTACACTTGGTACCAACACTTCCTGACTTTTTAGTCATTCTTCCTTTTTTAAAAAAAGCCCTCTTTGATCATGTTAAATTATTTATTTTATTAGCTTTTCTAAATTATTTTCATTTCAGACAGTACAGGCTAGGTTATCCTACAATAACAACAAACCAAAAAATCTCAGTGGTTTACAACAACTCAGGTGCATGTTTTGTTTATGCTGTATGTTCTTTGCAGGTCATTAGAGAGTCTCTGCTCGTTATAGTCACTCAGAGACCCAGACTGAGAGATCAGCCACCATCTTGAGCATCTCCAGTTGTCATATCAGAGTGAAAAGAGGGTCTTACACTGGAAGTGACACATGTTACTTGCAGGTTGGCCAAGAGGTGCAATCTTATATGTCCTGGAGGCAAAGGGCTGGAAATATTTGGTATCAGCACTAATGACAACCACAGTTATGTTATGTCACTTTTCAGGGGTGCTAATTCTCAGTTTATTGTGTCTTGTGACTCCCTGTTGGTAAATGGCTTTCTTGTGTGATCCGTGCTTTTCTCAAATTGCAAGATCATCTTTATTGGGAGTGATTGTGGAAGTGTTCCTACAGATTGGCTTTGCATTTGCTTCTGCTGAAGAAGCTTGGGTTTCCCTGGTCTAGGACTTGTTCTCAGTGTTGATTTCTTGTTTTGAGATTCTATACCATTTGTGAGATTTAAATTCATACTCCACAGCTGTGTATACCACGGGTCTGGGGTTTTAATTTCTTAGGTTGATAACAGTGTTTCTGTATAGAAGACAGATGACTAGGTTCCTTATGTCTTCCAAGGATAGTTTTTTAGTCCCCTTTTCATCGAAGGGAGAAGGCCTTTTCAGAGTCCTTGCTTTATACAAGAGTATCAGTTCTGGTTCTCTGCCTTCTGTGAACCTAAGACCAGGTTCCTCCAACCCATTCGGTATTATTCCTCGTCAGATGGACCCTGGGCCACCACTGTATTTGCTCCTATACTTGATATTTTGGTTTTGCGTTTCCTCTGTTTCTTGCACCTGGGGGACTTTAACGTGTTATTGTATCTGACATTTCTATGTGTTCTAATGGAAGGAGGGCTACACTAGGCTTCAGTCACTCTTCAACCATTCCAGTACATCTTTTCTTTCCCTTATATACTCAACCTTTTTTCAGTGGTTACCGATTGACTTCCATTTTATCAAATCTCAGGTTACTTTTCAGCCTCTTGTCTTACCAGACTTTTCCTGCACGTTCAGTATTCCTGAATAAGCACGCTTTTTGAAATGTTCTTCTTCCTTGACTTTTCTGATTCTTTCAGTACTTGTTGGTATTTCTTCACTTTCCTGGGCTTTTCCCACTCACCAAATGTTGATGTTCTTCAAGTTTATTTTTCACTGTGTTCTTCTCCACATTCTCTCTTTGTATGATCCCATATATTTTCATGATTATAACTATTACCAAACTATATTTCCAACCTTACCCTATCCTTCCCTTGTATATTCAGAGGCTCACTGACATGCATTTAGGTGCCCCAAACTAAGCTTATCTAAACCTGGACTCATTACTTACCTCTCAGAACTCATTTTCTCCATGAATTCCTGATGTCACTTACTGACATCCCCTTTTTCCTGGTCATTCAAACAGGAAATCAGGCCTCCTCTCCTTCAACCACTGTCTAGTTAGATACCAGGAATTGCTCTTCTTGCTCCTAAATATTTTAAAAATCAGTATTCTATCACTACTACCATACATGGTTAAGGTCCTCATTAGTCATTCATTTGTTCATACAACAAGTATGTATTGGATACTTACTATGTGCCCAGTACTGTGTGCTATGTACTGAAGTCACAGTTGTGACTAAGACAGCAAAGTCCCTGTCCCATGGAGTTTTTATTCACATGTGAGAGATAGTGAACAAATAAATATATAACATATAATATGATGTTAGAGAGCAATAAGTCATTGCATTGCAATGACATTCTTTTGTTACTTATTGGTGATTTAGGTAATTTGCAGATTTAGTTTTTTGGAATGTGAATAAAATCTCTCTTGAAGATTCAATCCATAATGAAAATAAGTGCCAGAAAATGCCATACTATTAACTATTTCTCTGAGTTTTAGATATGCAAAACATAAATTAAAATTGTTTGGAAGTCTAAACAGTTGTTTCCTTTACATTATTGAAATGTATTCCTTTAAATAATCATTTGATTATATAGGTATGTTATTTTATGTGGTGGCCTTTTCTTTATATTTAGAAAATTTCCCAGAAATATATACTCTCTCTCAAGAGTACTTATAATTTTCTTGTAGTATTTTGTTTTTCAGTCCATTTTCTGAAATATCTATGTAAACTTTTTGTAGGTGTCTTTAAAGTGATGTGACTTTTTCAGAAAACAACAAACTATAGCTGTTGTGTGAGTGAGCACTGGAGTACTCAAATCCTGTCTCAGCATTTAACAAGGAGGGTGTATATTTGGGTATCTTTATGCCCACATTATGCTGTTCTTTGGCTTGCTACAGCTGGTGATGAATCAGTCAACGTGTTTCTAAAACCAGTAGCTGAACCATGTAACTAACAACTCCTGTTGGGGTAGGAGCAGAGGGGCAGAACATTGATCTAGGCTTGCCGGGTGGGTTAACTACCATCACACCTGTCCCCACAGTCAGTCAGGTTCTGCCAGAGGATGGTGCCAGGTATTTTGTGACCTTTGAACACAAACCTGAGTCTTTCCCCTAATGTCCACACCTTTAAAGACTTCAGCAGTGCCAGTGAAGATGAACCTGGCAGTGTGAAATGAGAAAAAAAAGATCCGAGCATGCAACTTATTGCAAATGAATAGTTTCTCTCTGATTTCAGCTGTTTCAATTAGATAAATGCTGGTAGGAAGATGAGACAACACCGTTTGCATTTATGGGCTTAGTCATGGCAGTTAGAGCTTAACTATCTGGCTTCAGTTTTGTAGAAATATATACCATCATCTGCCCCCACCCCTCCTTTTTTGATCTTGCAGCCATTCTCAACTCAGTACATTTCTGTAGTTGAACTACAGAATAGCAGGTGTGGCAGGTTAAAAATGATGATTGGGAGACTTCATCATCTCATTTTTCACAGTGAATTCTGGAGTTCTGTTTTTGTAGGGAGTTGTAGCTGATGTTAGCCAATGACTGTCACTACTCCTGGATAATGGGACAGGAGTTGTTGAAAATCTGTTGGAATTGCCCGTCAAATGAGTTGGAGCAAAATACAGAAATGAAATTACTCCGTACTGGCCCAGGGCTGTTCTGGAAAGAGAATTGTAGCATGTTACCGTGTAGCCCTCTCATGTGCACAGATTATGATACTGAATCATTCTGTAGCTATTTCTGAATTGTGTCCTCACTGCATATAATCCAATTTAATTTCCTCTTCTGAAAAAAAATTAGTAACTGAGTGAAGAACAGCTAGCTGACATGGCTAATAACCAGTTGTGTTGGGGGTCTAGGATAAATGCTCGTGGTCTTGGTGTGTGTTTGTTTTGCTTTTAATCACATGGAATATGGAATACTGAGAGAAAGAGAGAGGGGAGAAATTAATTGATTCAGCTTCAGGATACTTTTTTTTCCATCTAAAAATTTATTTTAAAAACTTTCAATACTAAGGAAAATATACATTATTAAATACACAAAAAAGAAAAGTCAATTGAACTCAGCTTTAAGTACTTTTCAAGAAGCTAAGCATTTCTTTTTTTTAATTTTATTTTTTCATCAATTGTTATTGGAGTATAGTTGCTTTACAATATTGTGTTAGTTTCTGCTGTACAGCAAAGTGAATCAGCTGTACATATACATATATCCCCTCTCAAGATACTTTTTTAATGGATAATGGAATGGGACTACCCTATTTCATAGCCCTTTTAGTGTTTCAAAGTCTGTATTTTCTCATGTTTTCTTATCATAGATTAGAGTAAATATTACTATTCCTTACCTTAGGCTGGGAAACACAGCTAAAAACAGGTTAAATAAATTGGTTAAGACTGCTCAATTAATTACTAATCATATGCCACCATATATTTGTGAATCACTTACATTTTATTAGTAATTCATACATATTGTACTTTTGTTTCTCCCAACAGTGTCAGAGTTAGGTATGGAGTCCAGCTCTCTCATTTCCAGTTCCGTGGCTATTCCGCTAAACCTGGTGTTGGCAAACTTTTTTGGTAAAGGGCCAAATGGTAAATACTTCAGTTTTTTTTTTTTTTCTCTTGGCCAGACCATTGCAGTGCTATTGTGGCATGAAAACAGCCAGAGAGAGTAAATAAATAGGTATGGCTGTGTTCCGGTAAAACTTTATTTACAAAAATATGTGGTGGGCAGGATTTTGCCAACCTTTTTTCTAAACCAGTAGCTGCCAAACTTCTCCTTACTAAAGGGTCTGATATGTTTTCCATCTGTGATCCTTCTAGTCCCCCATATTTTAAAAGTTGGACTTTCAAACAAACTCAATATTAAATAATAATGAGTTCACTCTCTCATTTTAAAATTAATGCCGATCAAAACCTGTCATGGCCATGTTTCTTAAAAGCTGTGACCAGTGAGTCACATGTTGTCTTGTGATACCCAGAGTCCATTTTCCTGTCAAGGGCACAGCCACCTAGATGATGACTTGAAAATTAGATAATGATATATCTCAAGCCCGGGCCCCCGGGGTAGATGACTACCTCCCTCTTTAGCTTCTGTAACATGTTATGTGCCAACTGCAAAAAGGGGCCCACCTTCCCATCAGGTTCTGAGAATAATTCCCTGATATCTGCGTCTGTAAACTTGCGTCCCAGCCAGTCTCTCAGTTGCCATGCAGCCTTACCTAGCTAACTTAACACCCAAAATTGCTTCCAAAGATAACTCTCAATTTTGTTCGTGATGGCATAATCATTTCCTTAGGTGTAAGCATCTTTTCAGAATTATATATTGAAATATAGAGGTGATTCAAACCCAAGTATTAATATTTTTGTGTTAGGCAATATGTACTTTAAAGTTTAAGAGAATTTGGCCTATTAGATCAATGGGTCAGCCTTGTGTTCTTAATATATTTAAGTAATTGATTAGACTTATGATCTTGAGTTAGAACTCTAAGTTTATAAACTATATTGGAATATTTTAGAGAGCCCAAGAATTATCGTATTTGAACATTTATTTATAAGCATTACATATACTCTTTGAAAGGGCTTGTTTGTCAGTCAGGTAACTAGAGAACTTAAGAGAACTGAATATGTTAAATTTATAAATGTAGTTTAATGCACTTAAGTGAGTATAAGTTAACATTATAATAGTCTCTCTTTAAAAGTGATATTATAGAAAACAAAAAAAAATTTTTTTAAGTGTTGATATAGAGAGAATAATAAGAAAAGTAAACTTGAAATCTTAAGAGTGAAGTAGAGTTTTGAATTTTGAAATATAACAAAAGGATAAATAAACCAAAGGATGCCTGAAAGTGTTTTCTGTTTATGTCCTCTAGGACATTAAAAGGAAAAACCTCACACTGACGTGGTCAGTATGAGTAATATTGTGACTATGCTGATGGTATTCCAGGCACAGCAAGGAAACGTGACATTTTATATTGCAGTTTACAGTTTCCTAGAGGCTTTTGAAATATTGAAAATGGTTTATGAATTTGCACAACTGTCTTCCAGGACCTCGATTTGTCAGTTACTTACATTAGACACCTCTCTTATGTGTAGAATTAACTTCTTAGTTGAGTGTTAATTGAAATGTTATATTTAAGTGGCTGAGAGTCTTCATTTTAATCACGACAAGAGGAGTGAAACCTCAGAGATGCTGCTCGGAGGCACAGTGAATTGGTCTCAACATGAAATAGCAAGTGAGTGGCTGGTCTTCAGGCCTGACCTCTGAGGTAATGTCTCAGAACTGAGTTTTCAATAAAATAGATAAAGAATTTTTATTAAGTTTCCTGAGCTGGAAACACATCCATCCTCTCATTTTGCTGGACAATGTGTTTACCATTAAGGGCCTGCCCGTCTCAGTGAGAGCTCAAGGCGGCCATGGAGGGCATGTATCCCTGCCACAGGGGACGTGAAGCTTGGCTGAGTCCCGGTGACATTACAAGTCCTGGTGGAGGTGCTGCCCTTTACCCTTGTCCTTGGGAAATTCGTCAGTTCCTAGAGCTACTAGAGATTGCAAGACATTATCTCATTCATCCCTCTGACTCCAAGTAGGAATTCACTTAAATTATCTCTGGCAAAGGAGAATGTCTTCATGTACTACTTACATAATTCAAAATTAATTTTAAAGCTGTACTTTAAAAAAAAATTACCTGTGGGAGATTTTGTTTTACCTGCTCCTAAGATCTGCAGGGACGCTGAGTCACCTTGCTACCCTTTGAGAAGTAACGATGATAAAGATAATTAGAGCTTACATATATTGAGCATTTTCTGTGTGCCAGATACTGAAGTAAAAACGTTCTATACATTCACTTATTTAATCCTCACAGCTACCCAGTGGGGCAGGTACTGTTCTTGTCCTCATTTTACAAATGAGAAAACTCAGGGTTAGAACTCCCAAGTGGCAGACTTGGGATTTGAAACCTGGGTTTGTCTCATTTCAAAAACCGTACTCTCAACCTCTGTGTTATTCTGCCTTCACCAGTTATGGTACTTAGTTTGTCTTCTTACTGTAGTTTTTTTTTCTGGGAATAAATTATCAGGCTATATAAAGAATTATATAACAGTGCAAATTGATGAATTAAGGGGATTAAAGAATGTTATTTCTATGAGTCCTACCTATTATTAATTAACACGTTCATTATGGTTGGAAAGACATATTTACTCACATGGTAAAGCTGGAATAAAAGGAAAAATTTTCGTAGTTCTGCATTTTCTCCCTTTGCTGAATACCACATACTGCTTTAAGTTTTAGTTTGTCTTATTATATGGAAAAGTTAGAAAAGCTAAACTAGTGAATAATTAAGCCCTCATGGAAACAGAAAACAAACCTGCAAGAAAATTTTGATTTGAAATCAGAGTGTGGACCTTTAATTCTTGGCGCCATGGAAGGCCCCTATAGGTTTATAGGGCACTTCAGGTAGCATCCTTTCTCTCTTCCCAAGTAAACATCAGTGGAGAGCTAACTCTAGTGTGGCTTCAGTGGGTGTCTACTATGAAGGACAGAGCTGCAACCAGAAAAGTGGGATCATATTCGAAGTCTTTCCTCCTTTTTACTAACTATTGAACTAAAAACAACCCTCTTTATTTGGGTAGTGCATCCAGTAGGGTATGTATTGGTTACCTTCACAATATTTGATGGTTGAGTGTTGAGAACTGTGTTCTGTCTTAAATTCTAATGTTCTCCTTAATTAAAGAGCACCTCTGGAATTAACTCTCATTTTTCCATGGCAAATAAGAACCTGAGAAAGTTGAAGAGATTAAAGTAAATTCCACCCCCAGCCTGGCCCCTGGTTTCCAGGCTGGCTACAATGAGAACTGTCAGGGAGATAGATGGGGGCTCTAAGGTTTCCTGGAGTTTTCAGCCATGTGTGGGCACCACATGTGGTGTGTTCAGTGAATACAAATACAAGAACACATGCTGTTTCCATTAGGGACACTTCAGACCCCTCTCTGTCCCCAGCCTTACTGCAGAGTTGAATGGGTCATTTATCATAGGCCACTTACTGATACTGCCTGGCACTCAGGCCCTGCTACAAGTAAGCAACAAACAGTGTGACTTAGTTCTTTTAGAATGTTTATCGTACAAGGATATTATTTCTTAACAATTCACAGATTCATTTGTAAAGAAGAAGCGTTTTACTAGCTGCTTCTTGAGGAGAAGGTATTTAAAATACAAATCTGATTATGTGTCTACCTTGCTTAAATCTTCAGTGACTCATGATAGTCAAAGTCATTCAAGACTGGGCTCTGCCTTCTCTGCAGCCTCATCCTCTTCCATTACCTCTAGGAGGCAGAATTCTGTTAGCTCTCCACATGTATCATACAATTTTTGGCCTTTCCTTGACCTCTGCTTCTTTGTTCCTTTTGTTGAAAAAGTCTTTCTCTGCCTTCTTTGTCAGCATGAAGTATTCTCATTTTATGAGACTTAGGTCAGATATCGCCTCCCCCAGCAAGCCTTCCCTATTTCTCTTCCCCCAGTCTGGGTTTGCACCTGCTCTGTGTGCTTAGAGAATGGTGAGATGCCATCTGTCATGGGTAGCTCTTATCTCACGGTATTGAAATAATGTTTCTGTCTCTGTCTCATGGTGTGGGCAGCCTGAAGTCTGGCTGGTGTTTGTTCTCTTCCCTGCCCTCAGGTTCCCAGTCCGGTGCCTTGAGCAGTGCAGAGGCAGCCACTAGTGATTCTTGAACTGACTTGAACTGCCTGGTAAGCGGCTCTGGGCGTCACTCAGGCACAGTCACATATGATTCTCATTATGCTCCTTATCCCAGGGCCTTACACACCCACACGATGAGAAAGTTCACATTGAAGAACTGGCCGGCAGCGTGACTCCCTCAATTTTCCATGATTGAGGAGCCCAGATATACAAACGGTACAATCTGTTTTCCTTCGTGGGTATTGTCACTAGAGACTATTTTTTGGGTGTTGTCTCTGGCGGTCCTAGCAGGCACCTAGCAGCCGCATCACCTTGTTTACCCTTAGGAGAAAAGTAGTATCTTAGAAAGAGTGCCTGGTATCCTAATGCTCTTGTTTCCCCATCTTATTTGGCATGGCTGCCCAGGTTGGAACAGATCTTGTCCTCAGCCAAGGGTCTAGTCGAGTTTCTCACTGCTTCCTTGTGTGCTTGCATGCTGTTTACTTTCAAGAAGTGCATCTTCTTCCTAGCCAGGTGCTGGCAGGTGTGCACACAGTTTAAAAATGGTTTTCACTGAAGGATAGTGCATCCACACCTTTTATTGTCTTATATTTTTACTAGTTTGCTATATTTGGTCTTCCTTCTACTTGTCATTTTTTCAAGAGGCCACATAGCACAATGGGAATAACAGGAGTTTCAGAGTCCAAGACCTGGGGTGAAAGCAGAACTCCACCACTTACTAGATTGTGATTGGCCTGTGGCTTAACTTCTGTGAGCCTTAGTTTTCTCATCTGAAAGTGGAGATAGTTCCTATGTCATCGGGTTAGTGTAAGGATTCAGTGAGATAATGTATACACATAAAACGCCAAGTACTCGGTCACTGTGATCATTACCATATGCAGCTATGCTAGGGTCTGTGTGGGATATGAAATACTGTCACATGAAACAAGTAAGTAACAATATAATGTATTATATATGAAGAGTGGCAAGATTAGCTCCTCACAGAATCACAGAATGTTAAAGACTGGAAGAGAGCCTTAGAGACTGTCTAGTCTAATTCCCCTCTAAAATCCAGAGTTTAAGTTTTGACTTTTTTACATATATTAACTGTCACCTCAGATTCAGCTTCCTTATCTACAAAACAGGGAAAATCATTAATTGTACCCCTTTACTTTGCAAAAGTGGACTAAGGGTGAAATGGAGTCATTACCGTGTGCTAGCAAAAAATTGTATTGGTATTTCTGTTAATAATAGGAGCTACATAATCTTTCTACTGCATTTTGGTTTTGTATTAAATATAGCTGGAAGTCTATGATTTTTTCCCATCATGAAGCATGGAAAACTGTTAAAATAGTTTTTCAGTTCTCATGCTTCTGTTAAAGAAGATTTCTGCTTCTAAATGTTATCAAAACCCCAAAGGGAAGCCACTGTTCCCTGCCATTTGTGAATATAAGCATGACTTCTAAAAAACAGCTTTCCACAATATAAAAATGAAAGGTCTGGCTTGCTTTCTCTCTCTACGTTCTGTTCTAGTGAGCTCTAAGGGCATCTGAATGATAACTGCTTTCTCTCTTAATACATAATGTCTCCACTTGAACTTATCTTGCTTGTAGGCATGACACAAGCAACATCAAGGCTGAGTACTCTCAGTAGACCTCCTCCTAGGTGTATGTGGATGGCCAGCTAGATCACTTTCACTTCACTGAGCTGTGAAATTGACACCAAATTGTGCCATTAGCTTGTTTCTGAAGGGTATGTTGTGCTGGATGTTCTCTTCTTGCTTGCACGGTACATGAAAAAAGATGACAAGATAAAAATGTCCCATAAATGAACATGAGCGAGGAAATTTAGATGTAATTTGTCATGAATTAAAAACATTGACTAATGTATCAAGAGCCCCTGGAAGCAGAGGTGTTGAGAATTCAGAGCATGTATTTAGTACTTGGGGAAAAGAAAATGTGGAGCTTTAGGTTTCTCTTTTGAAGCTTTTTCAGATTTTCATTTGCCTTCTTTATACCCTACTAGTAAGAGGACAATCTTGCAATCAGTTAAGTCATTCAGTAGCACTTATCTGTCTGTTCACTGATTTAGGTGTAGTGGTGTGTTTACATGAGCTTTATTCCTCTCTGTAGCAAAATCATTCTTTGCCTACCTTTTGATTAGAAAATCAAGGTAAGCTGTTTCTCAGTAAAATCTTTCCCCTGTACTTGAAAGGAGGCAAAGGGTAACTGTAGACCCGGTGGTTGGAAGAGATTTATTTGAGTGGAACCCACATGGTCCCTGCGAAAGCATTCTGCCTGGTAAAGCTGGTCTCCATCTCGCCTCTGTGCTTTCCCTTTGCTCTTCTCCCAGGTACCCACTTAGCTCACTCTTTCACCTCCTCCAGGTTTTTACTCAGACCTACCCCAATCCTGCCTATCTACCTGCCCTGCTTTATTTTCCCCTCAGAACTTAGCACTGTCTAACTTATTGCCATGTTTATTGCTTATATATTATATTTCACACTTTAACATCTCTGAAATCTCACCTCTAGAACATAAGCTCCATGAGGGCAAAGATTTCTGTTTATGTTGTACATTCTATATCTCCAGCACCTCTAGAAGTGCCTGTCACATAATAGGTACTCAATAAATATTTGTTGAATGAATTGAATAGTTCAAGGGATTTGGGGGAAAAGCTATTCTGCATTTACTCCTCTATCCTTGTCTCACCACCCACCTCCTTACTCCTGTTCACCTTTATCTTAGCTTGCTTGTCTTTTCTGTGCCAGAGGACACTCTCATTTTATCTGGCCCCCTCCCACCCCACAGAGCTTGTGAAGTCACTAAAGCAGTGAGCTGGGTGTACAGTGGATATCTGTTCCCCATTCCCTGTAACTTAAGCCTAAAACTCTTAAGAATTTCCCTGCTGGCTCAGATCTTTCCTTATCTAGCTCTGTAGTCTGCAGTCATGATAGGAGCAAAAAAGCTTACACTGTATTAGGGCAGTACTTTTCAAACTCTCTGTGGGTAAGCATTAGTCTTAAATTTCTAACTTAGCACAAATTGACGCATTTGTAAAATACAACCCTCCTAAAAAAAAAAAGCAAAAACAAAACAGAAAAAAATGAAATAAAATTTTTATAAAAGATACAAGCCCCAATTTTTAAATTATTAGATTACATAGGCATAATATTACTCTGTCAAATTGATAAAAATATTTCTATATACTCTCAATTTCTGTACATGTGTCAGTGCACACCAGTAACAAACAGTTTGCAGATCAGGACTGATGTATAAACCACAGTTTGAGAAGCACTGTGTTAGGGCGTGGTTGCTCAATCTGATGTTCGTTCAATTTTAGCATGTTATCTAAAATGAATCTGCTTATTATTACTTCTACCTTTTACAGGCTATTTGTCATAGATGGTAAATAAAGTTGAAACTTATCTAACCCAGTCAGTACCAGTAATTGATTGATTAATGTAAAAAGTCATTTAGAATAGAAATCATAACAAGGATACATATATATCCAGACATATTATTTCAACTAACAAACTTAAAAAGAAGTCTCAAAATAAATTGATCTGCAAATAAGTGATGCAGATGATGGAATTAACAGACAAGTACTTTAAAACAGGTGTTGTAAATATTTTCAAGGATTTAAAAGAAAACATTTGATATAATGAAAAGAGAAATGAAGACATCAGAAAGAACCAAATGAAACTTCTAAATTGGAAAAATACAATACTGAGAATGAAGAATTACTGGATGGGCTTAATAACAGATTAGACACAGCTGAAGAAAAGATTAAAAAAAAACTCTAAAGATGGAGCAGTAGAATCCATCCAAACTGAAGAAAAGGAAAAAAGGCTAAGGAAAATGAATAGAGCCTCAGTGGTGTATTGGACATGTCAAGTGGTCTATCATATGTGTAATTGAATTCCCAGAATAGGGCATACAAATATTGAAGAAATAAAGACTAAGGAATTTCCTAATAGTGTGAAAATTATACCAAGAAGCTCAATGAATCCCATCCATACAGGATAAACACAAAGTAAACCACACCAAGGCATACCATAATCAGACTGTTGAAAACAGATGATAAAGAGAGTGACTGAAGAGCAGCCAGAGAAAAAAGACATTACATACAGAGGAACAAAGATAAGAATGATTGCTGACTTCTCGTCAGAAAGAATACAAGCCAAAAAAGCAATAGAATGACATCTCTGAAGTGTTAAAAAAAAAAACAGTCACCCTAGAATTCTAGATGTAGCAATAATACACTTCAAAAATGAAGATGCAATAAAGACATCTTCAGACAAACAAAAGCTGAGAAAAATTGTTGCCAGCAAACTTGTACTAGAGAAGTGTTAAAGGAAGTTTTTCAGGTGGAAAGAAAATGATACCAGAGAGAAACTCAAATCTACACAAAGGAAAGAAGAGAGCTTAACATGCAAATATGCAGATAAATAGAAATGACTTTTCCCCATCATTTTTTCATTTACTTAAAAGATAGTTGTGTAAAGCAGAAATAATAGGAGTGTATTGTGGGGCTTATAACATGTTGAAGTAAAATGTATTATAATACTAGCTCAAAGGACAAGAGGGGGAAATGAAAGTGTACTCTTGTAGAGTTCTCACATTATTCATGAAGCAGTGTAATATTTAAAGGTGGACCCTGATAAGTTAAAGATGTATAGTGTAGACCCAGTAGCCTTTCTCAACTGGAGTTCCTCGTCTCAGCATCAGAACACAGAAAATTATTTGAGTGACTGTTATCTCAATTCTCCTAAGGATGAAATGTAGTTAGTACCATTCTACGATGCATAGGAGAAGAGTAAAATCATGACATACAGTGGATGCCTTAGGGCATCTGGGCTTAAATCTGCCATAGAATCCCAGTCAAAGAGGGCTGTGAGAGCAGCCACTGAGAGAGAGAGAGAGAGAGAGAGAGAAGGGGAGGGGAGGGGAGAGGAGGGGAAGGGAGGAGGAAAAAAGAAAGAGAGAAAGTAATAAGCCAATAGAAGAGATAAAATAAAATTCTAAAAACTGCTCACTTGACCCAGAAGAAGGCAGGATAAAAAGGGGAAAAAGGAACAAATGAGAGATGAAAATTCCAGGTTTTAGTCTCAATCATCCAAGTTGCTAGACCCATTCCTTTCATCTTAACACCCATAAGATCATTTCTTACATATAGTCCTCAGGTTTCTGTTGATAGGAATTGTAAAACCTTATAATTCTACTGGTGTTTGCTACCTCCACATGTCACACTTTTGTACCTGACCCCCTGGAGCTGCCAGGACTTGAGACTAGTTATTGGCCTAGAACAGTTGTTCTCAACTGGAGGCAATTTTGGCCATGTCTGGAGACATTTTTGGTTGTCACAACTGGGAGTGCGGGCTACTGGAATCTAGTGGATAGAAGCCAGGCGTGCTGCTAAGCATCCCACAGTGCATAGGACATTCCTACCCAACAAATGTCAATAGTGCCACGACTGAGAAACCCTAGTCTAGAAGCAAAGAGTGGTGATGGTGCTGGGGTCCAGTCTCAAGATTAGCATCTTCTTCAAGGCAATTGCTTCAGGAGAGGCTGTTCACTATAGGTTATCAGGCAAAGGAAGACTAACCCTTGCAATTTGAGGTCCTCAGTTTCATCAGAATATGCCTGTATGTCTTCATTCTATTTTTCAGGGTTGCATTCCTTCTCAGTCTATGTTGTAATTAGTTTTCAGAAATCTTAAACCTGGCTTTAGAAAATAAGGACTTCTTTCAGGACGGTCATAGAAGCTTTCTGGTTCCTTCCCCTGACTTTGGGCTGGAAATTTAAAGTGCTGAGCTCATAATTTTCTTCCTTCAAGTTCTCTACCATCCTTAGGAGCAACCAAACCTACAGTCTTTATACTCTGTTTCCACTAATATCTACCATGGCCGCAGCTTCTTGGTCACCCAAAGTCTTCCCCTTTATTGGCACTTGACTTCAGGTGATTCCAGGTAATACTTTTATAATCTATTTTGCCTCTATATGCCATACACTCAGTATCCCATTCAAAACTGGCAAAAAGGTCACTAATGCCTTTGAGCATAGTTAGATCAGAGAACTAATTCTAGATTCCCTTTCATTCTATTACCTTGGAATTCTACTTCCAAGACTGGTAGTTATATCAGTCATGCAAGCAAATCCACAGTGAGTGTTAGGGGATAAGGGAGTTAATATAGGAATTAGAACTACACAAATGTGGGAGTAGCTAAGGAAATGAAGGTCAAGAAGGGGGTTTGGAGGATGAGTGGAAAAGTCACACTCTGTCCTCCTGAAGCCCTGGCACAGGTGGACTAGTTGGAGCTCGGGGAGGAATCTAAGAAGCTGAGCGTGTCTGGCTACTGACATCGGACTGTGAAGGGGGAATTCATGGAGGGGTCTGTGGGGAAGCTGTTGCCTCTGTCTACTGCCAGGCCTCTGGGGAAGGACCTGGGGGACTGCTGTTGGTCAGCAAGACCAGCAGTTAGGAAGAAAACCTGGGTATGGAGCAGAGGAGGAAGACAAGCTTGAACCCACTAGGCGCCTCTCTGTCTGTTCACCGTCATGTCAGATCATGAAGACTCTCAGAGAGTAGTAGCTGCTGCTCACTTTCATCCCCCCAAATTTCCCATAAGTTCCTCTTTTGGCCTCCTCTAACCTGAAACCACATAAGGAACAGGAATCTAGGAAATGTAGTTCCAGACCTAACCAAGGTAACAATAGAACAATCATATGGTTGCAGTTTTTATATTATTTTTATCTATGATCCATTTTGAGTTTATTCTTGTCTATGGTCGGAGGTCTGGATCTCATTTTATCATTTTCCCAAGGCTATTCAGTTTTCCCCATCAACATTTATTAAAAGTCCATCTCTGTCTCACTGTCTTGAGATGCTACCATTATCCTGTTTCCTTATGTACTGCATTGGTTCTGGACTTTGTTCCATTGTTCATTGTTCAGGTACGAATACCACATTGTTTTATCCTAGAGACTTTTAGTATGTTTTCATATCTGATAGGGCTAGTCTTCCTTTATAAGTTTGAAAGCCCATATTTGAACACTACTCTTATCTTACTTTAGTTAAACTCTCACTTAGATCAGTGTTTCACCTTGAATATTAGGACTTGTTAATGGAAAGGAGAAATTTGAGATTTAGAGACTGATTAACTTTGCCAGTGATTACTGTGGAGTTTCAGCTGGGGTGAAGCTTCTTTCCTATTCAGAGTTGAGTGAAGACCAGACATCAAATGCTAGGCCAAATGTTACTTCCTTCCGTGGTCTCTTGGTCTTGCCTATTTTAGAACAGGGAATCAAAATCAAAAAATGAATGAGGATCTAATGAGAATAAATGGAGGAGCAGTAAAGTCTGGATGAAGAGAAAGTAATATGGGGACTGGGAGTAGCTTTGACTCTGGGAAAGTTGTTTCATCTCTTTGGGCTTTGATTTCCCATGTACTGTATGAGTGGGCTAGATTAAACACTTCAAACAGTCTTTCCTTTTCTAATATTATATGACTAAACCTTATAATACTGTGTATCAAAAAAGCCTCAGAGAGGAAGCACTTGTAATACATAAGAGCACCTTCCTTGGAGATAATGTAAAAGATCACGACTCAAGTTGGGAGGTAATCATTGGCTGATTGTCTATCAGTGAGTATATTTTAAGGGCTTATTGCCTGTAAGTTCACAACCCCACAGGAACAATTCAGCATTGCAGTTCTAATATAGAAGTAAATTATGTATTTTTGGTGTTTTCTTAGCATGTCTCTTAGAGTTCAAGGGTTTTATTCACCCCCTTGTTTCACTATGTATGGATAAACACTTCAGGGGATCTCAGCCTCTAATTCTATATAGTCTGTAGGTTAGAAGATGAGGCTAGCATAATAGAAAATGGAGTTTGAGATCCTAGTGAATTCCCTTTCCCTAACAATTTTAGCAAATTCTTCCATTGTCATTTAGCCAGTGACGTATGAGGCTGTAGAATGCACGTTAGTTATGGCTCCTTGTGCTCTTGTAACAAATAACACACATGGCTTTGAGTGGTGTGATGTATTGCTGGTGCATTTTTAATGTCTGAACAATACTTGGAATACATATGTTCAACAAGGGAATTAACCCCTGGGTGGTTTTTTGTTATTTTATTTTCCACTATTTTACTAGTTGTATAATGGACAAATATTCATGTATTAAATAATATGGTAATATTTTAGAAGTGTATAAATAATGCATTAATAAAAAATGTTTGCATTTTGTGAGGTGTAGAGAAATCTTATAATGAAGGTAGATTAATTGAAATCTGAGCATAATTATGTGATATATATGTTGTAATTTAAAAGTCGTAAAGTATGAGAAAAATTGTCTAAAACTCAAATATAAATTGATGAGGAGCACTTGCAACTGTTCTTTCTACCAGTGTACTTAATTTTCTCCAAAATTATCACTGAAAAAATCCAGAATTTAAATGCTCAAATAATATTGTATTATAATAAATATAAAGCAATAAAAGGAAATACAAATCAAAATTAAAATGGTAATTTTAAGAAACTAAACAATGTAATGTCATGAAAGGAACCTTAAGTAAAAGAAAGAAGAAACAGCCATAAATTTGCAAAAGATATTAGTCAAATTATTTTATCTGTTTATGCTACTTTTCTGTCTTGAGCCACATACAGTAATCAGTCCTAGCTCTACCACTTAGCCAATAATTTAATTACATTAAGTCTCAGTTTCTTCATTTGTAAAATGAAAACTGTACTCGGATCTTTTTCGTTTCAAGATGCAGAAATCTGTGAAAAACACATTAAGTGAAAGGGGATTTATTATGAGGATACATTTACCCTGGAATGGACACTCCAGTTAGGACCACCAGCTTTCTCTATCTGACGGGTCAATTAATGTCTTCTGTGTTCTCTCTAGATCTTTGCTGCTCTTTGAGAATCTGTCATCATTTGGCCTTGCGATGAGCACCCATGCCCCCAAGGCTGCCTCATGAGGCTTCTCTTTTTATGCATTCTCTCAGTTTTAGTTTCACTTTTAACTGCCTAATTCTCTTAATATTTATTAGTTTAATTTCCTGAAAGTGGATTGATCTGATTGGTTGGTGCTCTTTTTTTCATTCCAGACCACAAAACAGGTCATTGGTCATCCAACTGATTGGCTGTCTTTCAGTCAGATTCCCACACCTGATTCAATCAGCTATGAGGGGTGGTTGAAATACTGTGGTACTCAACATGGCCAGCTGTGGCTCTCAGCAGGAGCTGGGATGAAGAAGCAGTTTACCTTAGAAAGGACTTGTGGGCTGGCATGCCCCGTCATTGTCTTGTCTGATATAAGAAAACCAATACCTGACCTACATGGTTATAGGTTAATACTTTAAAAAATAATCCATGGCCCCTAATTCTCTGCTGGATTCTTTCTCAGACATTATGCACCACTGAAGCCCCTAGGTGTGTAAGTCCGGAATAAGTATTTAAGCCTTATATCCAATCAGAAAGAAAATGTCCCTTAAGTTTTCAAGCCATTGATTGATACTTTAAGTTTCATATAAACAAACCATTTTCCATTGTCTCTTTGCTATTATCAAGGCTGGAATTAATGTATGATTAGAGGGGTAAATGACCTGATGTTTGACTTCTTTGAATCCTTGGAACAACAAATATCTTCCTTCCAGACATTTATTTTCATGGACTTTCCTCATGGCCAGGCCTGGTCTGTTAGAGCTGAGTTCCTGATGGCTCTTGCACAGCCTCTCCCCATCAGACATGTGTAAACTGCTAACATTCCATGACCCCCCATAGGACTTGTAAAACAAACAGAACCCGGAGCTGTTCCCAGCTGTGATGTGCAGATACCAGCCCTCTTGTATTGGGTTTATCTTGTGATTCTAGGAGGAGTTAGAAGAGTTAGATACAAGCTGTGCATTTTGACCTCTGCAGGGATTTAGAATTAAAATTTAGAAATAGGACTCTAGGCTCATTCTCCTGTCTCCTGTTCAAAACCCAGACTCAGGTGTTATGATCTTCTCTTTGAGTTTCCTTAGCTCCTGTATTAAAGCGCTTATCATATTATATAGCCGTCTGTTTTATTGGGTTGGCCAAAAAATTCATTTGGGTTTTTCCGTAAGAGTTTAGGAAAATCCGAACGAACTTTTTGGCCAACCCAATATATATCTCCTTCTGTAGACTGTTGGTTCCTCAAGTGCAAAGACCAGGTTTAATTCATCTGCTCATTCTCCTCCCCGCCCCTCACCCTCCTGCCTCTGTCTCTAGTGCAGTAACATATGTGCTAGGTCTGTAGACAGCATTTGTGGCATGAATAGGTTGTTGAAAGGAAAGCTAGAGATATTAACTTCAGAATATACCTAAATACGTGCAAATAGAAGGATCACCAATGTTAATATTTATTATAATTCATACCTGTAAAATACTTGATACATTTGTACCAGCACACACTTCCCATGTAGGCACACATGTCTCTCTTACTTAAACATTTTTGCCTAAAACTCACACAAAGAATTGCATAATTCCAGTTAGACTTCGCATTAGGTCATTCCTCTTGGCTAAGGAGGAGTAGAATCCTGGGATTGGAATGAATGAGAGCTCAGTAGTTTACAGTTATGGGAAGCTTCTCCTGCCCATGAAGAAAAAATTTTTGTTCAACTCACACTTGACTTAATTTTCAGGCCCTTCCCAGCTGGCACACTATAGGGTATACTTCCAAGGGAAAATATCCTGTTTTCTCTGAACCCCTCCTAGCCTCTCTCTCTAATACAGTAAAAGCTTCTGGATGAATCTGTCATGGCGTGTGAAGGAAATGCTGTGGAAGTATCTCCTTTGAAGAATCTCCTGTGGTGTCCAGGTATCACTTGAGAATAAGAGGGTTGTTTTCTTTTCTGGACAATGAAAAGACAAAAAACTTCCCCCTGCTGTGAAGGTGCAGTCTTATGTTGCAGTCACCTCTGAATGGATAGTAATAAGTCTTGTCTGGATCTCTTGAGTTAGATTTAATAACCTGCAGAACGCTTCAGCAGGATCAATAAGCCTTTTACAGCCAACAGAGCTCTATGCGTACTGCTGCCTATCCACATGAAATTTTGCCTCAGCTTAGCTAGACGGGGCCTTTCCATGGCTACGGATATTTGCTTTCACTCTTTGACTCTTGTACATCATACTGCCACTTGGGCTGCTGTGACCATTGCAAGTAGAAAAAGAGCCTGCGTTTTTCTTTGTCAAGTTCTTTTACCTTTCACAGTAGAAGTGATGCCAGTCAGAATCTGCTGTTGCAGGATGCAGGCTACTGCCACAATGGCTTTTTCCATTCTTTCCTTTCCAACTGGTGTCTGTCAGCTGGTGACCAGGCTGGAGAGCAGGTTCCCACTATTTGAATATTCCGTCTGGAGCCCAGACACATTGTATGTGTGCATCCTTTTTATTACCACATCATGAGGCAGTCATTAGGAATAGAATTTTTCCTTTAGATTTTTCTTCAAGAAGAATTTAAGCATTTCAAAATGTTTTATGGAACTGTAATTTTCAAAATCCTCTCATTGAGCAGGGAAAACACTGTCATCTATATCTGGTAGAAGAGGACATTTTTGAGATGTTATGCTGTGTCTGACCCAGAGAACTCAGAATGAGGCTTCAGAGTTATTTCTGTCCACCCTGGATGATCAATCTTAACTCCTGATTCATATGGTTGTAGAATTGAAGGGATTGGTGGGGAATAAACTTTTATGACTAGCAGCCCTTAGGAACCTGCTTATTGCCTAACCACCCTGCTAACCTATAACATTGTTCTGAGGACTGCTTGACTTTAATTATACAATCACAAATAAATGGTTAGGGGAAAATGAAAATAGTGAAATTAGTTGAATCTGGAGTATTTAAATAAGCTAGTTGGTTCCATATTTTATATGTCTATATTAGAATAGGGCTGCCAGGTTGAATTTAATAGTTTTGGAGTTGGCTTTTGCTGGGAACAGTTGATAGTAGTTCTTTATGATAGCTGTTAAAAGTTAATTATCTTCTTGATCCACATGGTCCCTCTTTTATTTTAGTTAGCCTGACTTAATTGTTTTGATTTATATTTTAAAGCCAAATGGAGAACTTATTTGTTCTTTGTGTGATTTTTAAAGGCAGTAGATATTCTATTCAAGAGATACAAGATTAGCTATCTTTTCCTTTGAAACTAACTTTATTATCTTATTGGGGGTTGTTTTTATTTTTAAACCATCTGGGAAATATTTATATTCCATTTATTGATTTAAATAAAAATTTTAAAATAGTTCCTACCAGTAGAGGGGATCTTCACTGTCTTAGAGTGACTCTCCTCAAATCTGGGGTGTAGTCTGAGCATGTGTACTTTTTAAAATTTATTTTTTATTGTGGTAAAACATAACATAAAATTGACCAGTTTAACCATTTTTAAGTGTACAGTTCAGTGGCATTAAGTTTCTTCTCATTGTTGTGCAACCATCACCACCATCCATCTCCAGAACTTTTTCATCTTCTGAACTTAAACTCTGTGCCCTTAAAACACTAACTCCCCATTCCCTTCTCCATCACTCCTCCAGCCCCTGGTGACCATTATTATACTTTCTTTCTCTATGAATTTGGCTCCTCTAGATATCTCTTATAAAGGGATCATATAATATGTGTCTTTTTGTGTCTAGCTTATTTCACACAGCATACTGTCATCAAGATTCATCCATGTAGTAGCATGTATCAGAATTTCCGTCCTTTTTAAGTCTGAATAATTTTTCATTGTATGTGTATATACCACATTTTGTTTATCCATTCATCTGTGATGAACACTTGGGTTGCTTCTGCCTTTTGGCTGTTGTAAATAATGCTGCTATGAACATGGCTATACAAATATCTGTTCAAGTCCCTGCTTTCAGTTCTTTTGAGTATATACCTAGAAGTGGAATTGCTGGATCATATGGTAATTCTGTGTTTAATTTTTGAAGAACTGCCAGACTGGTTTCCACAGCTGCTACACTATTACATTCCCACCAGCAGTACACAAGGGTCCTAATTTCTTTACATCTTCACCAACACTTATTTCCTTCTCTCCTTCCTTCCTCCCTCCCTCCCTCCCTTTCTTACATGTAATAACATCCTAAAGAGTATGAAGTGGTATCTCATCATGATTTTGATTTGTACTTCCCTAATGGTTAGTGATGTTGAGCATCTTTTCATGTGCTTGTTGACCATTTGTATATTTTCTTTGAAGAAACGTCTGTTCAAGTCCTTTAGCTATTTTTGAATTGGGTTCTTTATTTTTTGTTGTTGAGTTAGTTATAGGAGTTCTTTATATCTTCTGATATCAATCCCTCATCAGGTATATGACTTGCAAATATTTTCTCCCATTCTGGGAATTGTCTTTTCACTCTCTTGATAGTGTTCTTTGCACAAAAGTTTTAAATTTTGATGAAGTTCAATTTCTCTATTTTTTTTTTCTTTTATTGCTTGTGCTTTTGGTGTTATACTTAAGAAACAACCGCCAAATCCAGGGTCATGAAGATTTCCCCTTATGTTTTCTTCTAAGAATTTTATAGTTTTAGTTCTTACATTTAGGTCTTTGATCCGTTTTGAGTGAATTTTTATATATGGTGTAACGTAAGGGTCCAAATCATTCTTTTGCATGTAGATATCCAGTTTCCCAGCACTGTTTGTTGAAAAGACTGTCATTTCTCCCATTGAATGGTTTTGGCACTGTGATGGAAAATCAATTGACCATATATGTGAGGATTTATTCTGGGGCTCTCTGTTCTATTCTATTGGTCTATATATCTGTCTTTATGCCAGTACCACAATATTTTGATTATTGTATCTTTCTAGTAAGTTTTGAAATTAGGAAGCATTCATTCTCCAACTTTGTTTTTCTTTTTCAAGATTATTTGGCTATTTAGGGTCCCTTGAGATTCCATATGAATTCTAGGATGAATTTTTCCCTTTCTGCAAAAGTGCCATTGAGGTTTTGATAAGAATTGCATTGAATCTGTAGATCATTTTGGATAATATTATCCTCTTAACAATATTATGTCTTCCAACCCATGAACATGGGATGTCGTTCCATTTATTTATGTCTTCTTTAATTTCCTTCAGTAATATTTTAAAGTTTTCAATGTTTGTGTCTTTTGTCCCTTGGTTAAATTTATTTATTTATTCAATTTATATTTACTATTTTAAAAGTTATTTTTATTCTTTTGATGTTATTGTAAATGGAATTATTTTCTTGATTTCCTTTTTGTATTGTTCATTATTAATATATAGAAATGAAACTGGTTTGAGCATGTGTATTTTTGAAAAGCTTTAGGGAGTTCTAATGCATGTCTTTGGTTAGGCACCATCCTCCTTGGCCTTTCCAAACTTCCCAGTAGTATTTGGGGCTAGAAAATGTTTAAATCTCACCTCCACCACTTACCCATTTACCAGTTTATGACCTTGGACATTTCTTCAGAATTAAGATTGAGATTCTACTATTGATCATACAGGGTTGTTGTAAGGATTAAATATGTATATTATCTGGAATTTAGTACCCCTCAACGAATATTAGCATTCATTCTGTTTATTTGTTTATTTTTAAAACTTTTATTTCACTGTTATTCCTAGATAGGTAGTGATTGAAGTGAGTTTGAAAGCCAATTAGAAGTTAGGTAAAGGAAGAGTGTTACGGCAGAAATAGCCCACGTATGAAGATACGGAGGCATGAAAAGGTTTGCCATGTTGGGTAACTACATAGTGATTAAGGACATGGGCTTTGGAATTCGGTAGGTTTGGATTCAAATTCCAGCTGCTCTGCTTCTTCACTCCATGTCCCTGGGTCAGTCATTTATCCTTTCAGACACGTGAATCAAAAAGAATTCAAAATGGAAATTACCAAGTATTTTGAACTGAATGAAAACACAACATATCAAAGTTTGTAGGATGCTGCTAAAGCAGCACTTTTGGGGGACATTCATGGCATTAGTAGCTATATTATTGAAAGGAGAAGGGTCTCAAATCAATGACTTTAGCTTTCACCTTAAGAAACTAGAAAAAGAAGAGCAAATTAAACTGAAAGTAAGCAGAAGAAAGGAAATAATAAAGATCAGAAATCAATGAAATAGAAAAAAGAAAAAACCCAGAAGATCAATAAACCTCAAGGCTGGTACTTTGAGAAAATCAGTAAAATTGATACTCTAGCCAGACTAATTAGGAGAGAAAAAAGACACAAATTACTAGTATCAGGAATGAAAGAGCAGATATCACTACAAGTATTAAAAAGTTAATAAGGGGATATTATGATTTATGCCAATTTATCCCAATAATTCTGACAACTTAGATGGAATGGACAAATTTCTTGAAAGATAAAAACTACCAAAGCTCACTTAATAAATAGATCACCTGGATAGCCCTGTATTTACTAAAGAAATAGAATCTATAAATTGGACTTCATCAAAATAAAAAATTCTGCTCTTTGAAAGACACTGTTGAGAGAATAAAAAGAAACAAACAACAATTTAAAAATTGGCAAGAGTTGAACACGTGATCAAATAATGGCAACAAATAGCAAAAACAACATGAAAAGATGTTCAACATTAATAGTTTTTAGGGAAATGCACATTAAAACCCTACATACCTATTAGAATGGCTTAAGTTAAAAAGTCTGACTATGCCAAGTTTTGATGAGGGTGTGGAAGAACTGGAACTTGTATATGCTGCTGCTGAGAATTTGAAATTGTACCACCTCTTTCAAAAACAGTTTGGTAGTTTCCTAAAAAGTTAAACACATACCTACCATACGACCCAACCATATAACTCTGAGGTATTTCCTCTAGAGAAAAGAAAAGCACATGTTCACACAAAGTCTTGTACATGAATATTCATAGCAGCTTTATCTGTAATAGCCAAAAGAACTGGAAACAACCAAATGTCCATTAACACGTGAATGGATAAACAAATTGTGGTTATATCCAAACAATGGAATGCTTCTCGCTAATAAAAAGGAACAAACTATTTATACATGCAACAACATGGATGAGTCTCAATAAGTATGCTGAATGGAAGAACCTCCCCCTATATGATTTCACCTATATAAAACTCTGGAAATCTTTAGGCATAGAAAGCAAATCAGTAGTTGCCTAGGAATAGGGGCAAGCGGGGAGGGGCAAAAGAATAAGGATTACCAAGGGGCAGGAGGAGACTTTTGGGGATGATGGGATATGTTCAGTATATTGTCTGTGGCAATGGTTTCACAGGTGTTGATATCAGAGCTTATCAAGTTCTACTTCAAATATATGCTATTTATTTTATGTCAATTACCTAAGTAAATAAATTGCATGTTATTTTGAATTATCTGTGCAATTCTACTCTTCCTCAGATCATTGTTATACTTTTCCTTCATATTCGTGTTATTGTCTGTCCATGGCAGAAAAGTTAGTTTATCTCAATTTGAAAAGTCAATTGGAGACATTCCTCCAGGTGGAAGCAAAAAGGAGTAACTTGGAATCATGGAATGAAAATTTGAGTCACTATTGTTTTTCTGTGAGATGTGGCATAGTTTCGAGTTTTATTATGGGACCATTAAAGGGCAGACTATGTAGTTTAAGGAGCTGGGGGTTTGGAGGCAAAGAATTTGTGCTTTGCCATTTACTGGTTCTTACTAACACTGGGTAAGTTTGTTAACCTCTGAGCCATAGTTAACACTACAGCGTTGAGGACAGTCATTGTGAACACACTTTAGTCAGGAATCAATTGTTTTAAGTGAAGACACCTCTTTAAATCAGTTTAAGCAAAAAAAAAGGAATGTAATCACAGGATGTAGAGGTATCTAATGAATTCTGGAGCAGGAAGTTCAGCTGGAGCCTCAGGAGGGACTGGAACCAGGGTGAGGTCACTCATATTTGCCTCTCATCAGGCATTTCTTCACTCCCACCCTCCCTTCTTCTTCCTCTCCTGCCTTCCCTCCCTAGTTCAGAACCTTCTGTTTCTCTGTGCACATGGACCAGACACAAAGCCATCCTGAAACCTAGCTCTGCCTTAGTGTCTGGCTCCCAGAATTGATTGCTAGCTCCTAGCTTTCAGCAGAAACTCTCTAGAGTCCTTGAGGCCTGATAACAAATTCCTAGGTCATCTGACTGCTCAGCTGGGTTCTGGGGTCCGTTGAGGTATAAGAACCACGGCTGCAAGGCTGGAGTCATGTAGCCCACTCACTGTGGGCTTTGAGAGCAGGTTCTTGAGAAGGGCTGCATAAGATAGGCACACTGAATACTACATGTGATCTACAGAACCTTGATACTCCTTTGATCAGCCATCAGCATCACCTGGGAGCAGAGAGAAATGCAGAATCTCAGGGCCTGCCGTAGACACTGCATTTTGACATGACCTCAAGTGGTACACATGCACTTTAAAGCTCAGCTCTGCTTAGAGCAGGATTTCTCCATCTCTGCATTGACATATGGGGCTGGATCATTATCTGCGGTGGGGGGCTTTCCTGTGCCTTGTAGGATGTTTATCAGCACCCTTGACCTCTGCCCACCCCTACTCCAGTTGTGACAACCAAACATGTTTCCAGACATTGCCAGATGTGCCCTGGGGTTGGGGGGAGCATCCACCTGGTTAAGAACCATTGCAATAGAGGCTTAAAAGAAATAACAGGTAAAGTGTTTTATAAACTATAAATATCTGCATAAACATTAGTCGGTCTGATGGGATTTGCTCTCCAAAAGCCAAAGGCCATGTGAAAGGGTAGGTTTAATATCAGGATTTGGGTGAATTTTTATTTCTTCATAATGTTAACCTTTGTGACATTCTTGTACACTTTACTGCATTAATTTAGAAAGCCATTTCTTTTCATTTTTCTGGTATAGTGGTAAAATGTTTGTTCACATAGATATCATGTACACATTAAATCTTGAACTTAGCCACTTGTTTAATTGTATTTATTTTCTATAAAATGCTTCTTGTCATTTAACAGTGAGATCTTTTCAGAGAAATCTCTTTGGGAAGTTCAAGCTCTAATCATTCAGGAAGTTCCACTGCTGTGGCCAACTGTGGAGATGTAAAAACAGATCAAATCCAGTTCAAATAATTAAGTTCTAATGCACAGATGTTTGAAGCTCATGGAAATGGATTATAAAAGCCAGAATCATTTTAATAGCTTTCCTTAAACTTTTAACAATGAACAGTGGAAGTAAATATTTTTGTAATTTCGATTTCTTTTTTTGGAGAAGTAAGCCAAGTATGCTTTCCAAAGGGACTTTGTCACCTTCACCTCATGTGGTTTAGAACTTCCTTTTTTACGTCTTTAATTTCTTACTTATGCTACTATATAAATTCTATTCTTGGAGGAAGGAGTCTATCGTAGTAATAGCATTGAGTAAGCTTTCGATGAATATTTGTGGAATGGAAGGAAGGACTGACAAGCAAGCAGACAAGCCACGACGGTACATGAGATGCTGGCTCTAGCTGACGCCCTGCATAGGATTCACCTACTGTGTTCAGTGTTATGCTGAGGGTATCTTGACAGAAGGGCCGTCCAGTTCCTGGACACATTCTCTCCACAAGGCCAACTCTAAGGACATATTAAGCAAATTAGTTCTTTTTTTCTCTGCATATCTAGTGCTTGTCCCTCATCATGAATGAAGTTCTTTCATTGTCATAGGCCAAAGGGCCATTTTAAAACATGGATCTGTGCATATTTTAAAATAAAATGATCAGATGTGTGCATAATTTGTTCCCATTTCCAGGGTTTAATGTCTGTATTAAGAGGCCTAAAAGGCATCATGCAAATTAGCTGAGGCCTTGTTTCCAGCCACTCCCTGTTGGGGTCATCTTGAGCATTAACAATCAGATTTGAAAGATTCATTTCAACTTAAAATCTTTCAGCACAGAAAAGAATTGACTGATACTGTTCTGCATGTCTGATGATGATGAATAACCCTTTTCTCTGTTGCCCAGTAGAAGGCAGACAGCTTCTGAACATTATTTAGTGCCGAACTCAATAGCTGGCCTTAGAAATAGTCATGGCTGTGTCTGTGATCCAGCTTTGTGCTTGTACATTAGGTTTAGTCATTAAAGTCTCACATGCAAGGGCAGAAGGAAGCCATTCTCACATGCAGAATGAATTTTGAAGAGGAAATACTTTTACTGAGCTTCAGACACTAAAGATACCAAGTGCCAAGACTTATGTTTTTCTTGTCAGCAGAGGGAGAGGGACTTAGAATCACCTTCAGGTCATGTGGACTTTCTGGGTTGCCCACAGTGGCAGCCGTGAACTACACTTGGGATTTACTTTCTTTTGAAAACATGTGGGTGTTGTGTTCTGCTTTACCTCTCACATCTGGTGATCAGAGCTCAGGGTCAACAAGGGAAATGTCTGACTGTGCATGCAGATTTGCAGTTTGTCCATAAAAGATTTAGTGCTGTTTTTTCAGCCCTCTCTGTCAGGCTTCAGCTGCATTAATGCTCATTAAAGAGCAGCAGTTATGTGAACCCAGACATATACACAGAGCTCCCGTCAATACTGCAAGAAGTGGGTGTGTAGCAAAGGGATGAGAAGGGTGTCAGTGAGGGTGGGGGAACAAAATTAGGCTCCTAAGGCAAGATCAATAAAGAGTGACTTAATTGCTTCCTGGATTTGTTGTTTCAATAATTTTTATTGAGTAACCATGCAAGCCCCACCACTATTCCAGGTGGGAAGGATACAAAGTGGAATGGTTAGATGTGACCTTTTCCCTCTCATACCCTTAGCCTTGTAGGGTAAAGACACACTGAGTAAAGAATCAAACTGGGTAAGTGCTGCAAGAGTGGCCTGGACAGTGGGCACATTTCACAGAGAAAGTAACATTTGAACTAGGTCCTGAAAGGCAAGTAGGAATTTTCCAGATGGAGATGGAGGGGATAGGGCACTCCAGGCAGGGTAAACAGAGGATGAGTCTCAGAGGCATGCAGGTTCATGCCAGGTTCACAGCATGGCAGGCCAGTCCAGTAGTTTCAATCTAAGGAGTGTCAACATAGATGGGCAGACTGAGGCTGGATTATGGTGGTGTTCATACTGTACCGTGGATTCAGACCCCACCCAGTGTCATAAGTGATGGAGAACCATCAAAGCCAGTTCCTGTCTTCTCTTGCTAAGCTCCCAACACCAATACCTTAAACTTCAGCCTCCCTAGTCAGTCCCGAAGTCAGTCTCTGGAGCTAAGGTAGCTTTGGGTTATTAGCCAGTGGGATCTACAGTTAGTCTTGCTGCCCTAAACTGTGGTGTGCCCAGATGCTCCCTAGCTCCCTAGCTCCCTAGCTCCCTGAGCTCTGTAACTGGAACCTCACTGTATTCTTATTCACCAGGTCCTTGTGACTGGGCTTTTGTTTGGTTTCTTACTCAGCTCTCTGATTCCCAGAGCTAGAGCTTGTTTCACGCTTTGCCTCCTCAACTAGAGCCCAGACACTGCATCTGTCTTACCAGTCATCCTCCTCAAGCCTAGATTCTTCTTTCCATATTCCCAGCTGTTCCAACTGACACTTTCCCAGAGCCACACCATTGTCACTTGCTTATTGTGAGCGCCTGTTACTCTTACAGTGGTATCCAACTCACCAACTCAGACCTTCTTGTATATTAGTATTATCTCAGCTCTTGTCTGGATTTGTTGCATCTCTATGGACATAAATTTATATTGGTAATAAGCCTGTACCCCTCCTTTTCCATAACTGTCAAGCTCGTTAAACTCATTGGTTCTTCTCACCCTAATCTTGGCTCTTCCCAACTTCTTATTCCCCTCTAGCCACGTAGTATGCTGCAATATGTCTATGGTAAACATACTCTTAAGGTGGTCCCCATGATTCCCCTGACTCCTGCTTCCTGATATTCATGCCCTTGTAAGATCCCCACCCCTTGAATGTGGGCAGGACCTGTGACTTGCTTCTAACCAATAGAATATTTCAACGGTGCCAGAATATACATGATCGTGTGTACATGGTTATGTTATACAAGATTGTAGCATCTGTCATGCTGGAGTCTCTTCCTTGCTGGCTATGTGGAAGCAAATAGCCATGTTGGAGAACTCCATGTGGTAAAGAACTGCAGGTGGCTTGAGGAGCTGAAGGCAGTCTGCACTCCCTACAACCACATGAGGGGAGGGGAAGCAGATTCTTCCCTTCCTGAGCCTCCAAATGAGAACCCAGGCCTGGTCGACACCCTTGCAGAAGACCCAGCTAAGCAGTGCCTGGGACTCCTGACTCAAAGAACCATGAAATAATAAATGTGTGTTGTTTTTAAGCTACTAAGTCTGTGGTAATTTTGTTACACAGCAATAGATAACTAATACAATGTCTCAGTGGAGCAAAACAAGATACAGCCAGTAGAATGTCTGTTCTAGTTAAATACTTGATATCTGGTAATTAGATGTGTAATTGTGCTTTATTAAACATTTTTCTCTCTCCTACTAACATTCCTAAGGAAATGGGAAGTTTTTATTTTCTGCGAGGAAATGGTTCATCACCTTAATTGTCTCATTCCTGAAACAGGTGTCCTAGATAAAGGACACCAGATGGGATCCAGCAGCTGGGGTAGGAAAACTATAAAATCATGGAGATTATACTGAGTGTAACCTTGTGTGTAGCAGAGAACAAAGAAAAAACTGAATTCTTAAAAGATTTTCTTGAGTGTGTTGGGGAAGGTGTCAGTAGCGTCTGAAGCAGTAATAAGTGGTTCAGGGTGAGTACCGTCGCTTGAAATGGAGGCAGTTCACAAATGCTTACTAATAGAAAATATAAACATTTGTCCAAGGCATTTAAAAATCAGTTTCATAACAGTATTAGATCTGTTATTTATGCATCATTCTCATAGTAATTTTTCCATTTATTTTAGTTCTTCTGATCTTCAATCATTTAACCTCTCCTGGCTTTTGAATATATTTGAAAATAGGCTAATCTCCATTTCATGTAGGGGAAAGAGAGTTAAAAAAGAATATTTTGTAAACACCTACTGAGTACTTTGCTACTTGTTTCACATCTCATATGATCTTCACAGCAGGTCTATAAAATGAGGGTTTTTTTTTTTTTTTCTTTTCAATCTTCATTTTGTTAAGTGAGCAAACTAAGGCCAGATAAGTTATGTGCCCGAGAGCACACAGCTAGTTCTGTCTCAGAGACAGAACTTTAATCCTCATGCCTTCAGAGCTGTCTTTCCTATACACCAGCAGTTTTCGAAGTTTGGTACATGGACTCCTGGGGTCCCTGAAATCTTTTCAGGGACTTCATGAGGTCAAAGTTAGTTTCATATTAATACTAAAATGTTTTTTGTGGGTTGTTTTATTTTTAAACCATGCTGATGTTTTTTGCACCAGTGGTACAAAAGCAATGGTGGAAAAACTGCAGGCATCTTAGCATGAATCTGGGCAGTAGCACCAAACTACTAGAAGTCATTATATTCTTCACTGCCATAAACTTGCAGTTAAAAGGAAAAAAAGCCAGTTTCACTTAAGAATATCCTCAGTGAAGCAATAAAAAACATTAATTTTATTGAGTCTCAACCCTTGAGTACATGTCTTTTTAATATTCTGTGTGACCAAATAGGTGGTATTTTTAAATCAACTCTGCTGCATACCAACCAAAGTACTGTGGCTGTCTCAAAGAAAAGTACGTGTGCAGTTGTTTGATTTGTGGGCTGAGTGGCTGTTTTTTTTCATGGAGCACATTTTTTACTTAAAAGAATAACTGACAAAAAAACTGTGGTCACCCAGACTTGAATATATGGAGAGGTTTTATCAAAAATGAATGAGTGGAAAAAAAAAACTGAATGAGCCTATTGCCTGAAGGAAAACAGTATTTATTTTCAATTCAAGGCTTCAAGGAAAAGTTAGAATTTTGGAAAACTTGTATTCACCACTGTAACTGTGAGCTTGACGATTTCCCAGTACTTAAAGATTTTTCTGATGGGATTGGTGGTGAGTGTTCGATATTGTATAATGAATTGTGTCAACATTTGGAAGATCTGAAGACTGAGTGAACAATATTTTCAAATAACCAATGCATGATGGTACAAAGTCATGAGTAGGTGAAAGGTCCATTCAAAGTGCAAGATAGACCAATGTATTTTAACAGAACAGAGTACAAAAACTTTGTTGATATAGTCTCAGATTCCACATTGTAGCTACCCTTTAAAAAATATCACTTGTCAAGTTTTGGTACAGTATTAAAGAGTAATATCTGCAATTATCCCTTTTCCAATTACATATATGTGTGAGGCTGGATTTTATTCATATATTTCAATCCAAACAACATATTGCCACAGATTAAATACAGAAACAAATATGAAAATCCAGCTGTCTTCCGTTAAGCATGTATTAAAGATTTTAAAAAATATACAGTGATACCACTCTTTTCATTATTTTGTTGTTGTTTTAGAGGATCTAGTTAGTTTTCATAAAAATGTGTTATTTATATTAAACCTGTAATGGGTTTATACTTATGGTTAGTAAATATTTAAAATTTTTCATGGTTTTAATTTCTCATATAATAAATATTGAAATGTAAAATCCACACACACAAAAACTCTTTAGTGTTGTACTTGTCAAGAATACAAAGGGGTCCTGAGACCAAAACGTGTTTTTTAGAACTGATGCTTTATACTCTGTTTCCTGTACCTACATGTCTATTCTGAAACTAAAGTGAAATGTTATAGGCACTTTAAAGATGCATAGTCCTGTCACTAATGATGTTGAGCCTGTTTCACCTTGATTTCTACTATTCACCTTGATAGATTATATACAATTACCACTTTCCTCCATCACCACAATTCCTTTTAATTGAATGGAATTCATAAATTAGACATGACTTGGCTGAACTGATATAACTAGGTATGTGGTAAAACTCGTTTTATACTCATGTGTGAATTTATTGTTAGGTCATTTGTAGATTTTTCTGGCAAGTTACACTGAATTTTAATGGTGCAAAACTGTAGACTGTTTTACTGACCAGTTTATGTAGGTTGCAATCAAACTTGCCATTGAAGTAATTCCTTAGCCTTGCAGTCTGAAAGCAATATAAATTGGGGTTGTTAACTCCGCCCCTTCCATCTTTCCTGTATCGTAGAGTGATTCTTGGGACCACAGCTTCAGGATGATGTATATCTTGTGTAGTCATTAACACTCAGCTATTAGGAGCAATGAGTTCTCCGACCTGGACCATTTAATGACACCTAATGAATATGCTAGAACTGACTACAGCAAATCTCTTGCCTGTATCTGAGGGTATTTAATATTTTCTCCAAACTTGAGTTTTCATCACATGAAGTTTATTCTTGAAAATAATATTTGCTGTCATTAACATCTTTAGTGGACCTCAGGATCAGTAACAACTGTGGTGTTGCTGGACCTTGGTAGAAGCTGCCAATATCTTTTCTTCCTCGGTAACTACCTCTTGCCTTGTTTTTTTAACTTTGTAAACGAGGCCATGTAAGGCATATAAATTCAGCACCATAGGATTACACATAGCAAAGATGATATAAACACATCTATACCTTACTGTACCCCACTTCACAACACACAACTCACGTGTTACCACGTGTCTCACTCCAAACACCTTGTGGTTAAAGGACAGTTACACTTACGAGTGAGTTTGTGCACTGAACGCTCAGGCCAAGCTCACCTCCTCTCCTGAGGCTTTTCTGACTTTCTCTCCACCCCACCCCCACTCAGTGAACCCCGTCCAGCTTGACTGATCACTCCCGCCTTCATGCCCGGCCCATGTGAACTTCTTTCTCATCAGCTCTGATAATTACTGCGCTTGTTATGTGCCCGGTGTCCAGACTGCACTCTCATCTCTTCAGCAGCTCCTTCACTCTGCCAACGTCGAGTGCCTCTCTCTGTCTCCGTTGCTGTGCTGGGTGCTGAGGATGCAGCAGTTACCCAGGCGTGTGGTTCTCAGCCCACAGGGTCTGCTGTATAGTAAGGGCTAAACAAAGATTGTCTATTGTATGATGCTTTTCATTCACAGTGTTCTCTGGTATTTAAGTTTGTAGCCAGTTACAATTTAATGAGCCTGTACTCTGTGCAAGTCTGGCTTTTTTCTCTCTGATTTCAAGGTACCTGTTGTATATAAGAGTAAAAAAAGTTAATAAAAACATGCCTCATGCTTGCACTATGCCTAACAAATCTTTTTCTGTACTTCTTTCATTTGATTCTTATAGTATCCCTAAGATAAGTGGAGAAGATGGTTTCATCCTCTTTTTGCACATGATCACTAGCGTCCTAGTCTTCTGACCCAACCCCAACATACCCACACCCACAGACCTATCCTCACACAGGTGTGCACGCTTCAAAATCACTTTAGAGATTTGTCAGCTTGAGATGGCCTTGCTTTTATTTCCTTAGAGATAAATTCCAGAGTGAGGCCACTATTGTGGGGAAGAAAATTAACTGCCAAATTAGGAAACAAGGAACAAAAAGGGCAGGGGAGGCATTATTTTTCACAGTAAAGCCCAATTACTGTGATCCGTCACTGGACCCTCTGCCTGCCTTTTGTAGTGTGGAAAATGGTAGCACAGTGGTGACCCTCATGAGTGAGCCAAGTACTGGATTGCAGTGTCAGAAGGCACCACGTGACCATCTGATCCAGTCTCCTTTTTTATAGCTAAGGGGACTGAAGTACAGAGAAGTCTCATCTCTAGATCACTTGGTGTGAAAATATGAAACTATGAGAGCCGTGGTCTCTTGGTGTATATGCTAAGCCTGTTTTACAAGGCTGTGCATCTGAGAAACCTTTTAATTCAACTGATCTGTTTTGAGTCAGTGGCTACAAAGCACGTAATTTTCCTTGGCAGGTCCCAGATGATTCTAATGAGCAATTGCTCTTCTGAATGACTGGAGATTGACCCTCTAGTATGTAGAGGATAAGTATCTTCAGTCTCAAATCTGAGCACACAATTTTCCGACAGACCTTTTCTCAGAGGCTGAAATTGGTTTCAGGTCTGTCAGTTCTTTGAGTTAGTTCCAGGTGTTGACTGCAGCCTTTTTGCATCTTTTAAGTTTTGAAATATATATATTTGGTTAGAGGTCAAAATACCATATTTTAGAAGACCATGGATTGTTGTAACTTGAATTCATAGGATATTAGTTTATGTAGAAAAAGACAAGTTACCTCTGTGTAAGTGTGGACTGTAACTGTGCCTGGTAAGCTAGGGGAGGTCATAAAGGTCATATGTGGGGGTGTGGCTATTTTTATTCCTAGATTTCCAGAATCTTTGAATTCCGTTGTTTTCTGGCTGTGGCACAAAAGCGTTAGAAACTGTTCTGATTAAGCTGAGACTTGAAATTGGTTCTTCTGATTCCTCTAGTGTGGTGCCCTTTTCACTGACCCACCCTGGAAGTGTATGGCAATTCCAGCATCTCTGCCATTTCTTTGTTTTAGTCACATTATTATGTGGATGAAGAACCAAATGTAGTATGGAGTTTTGTGGCCAGGGCTGGTGAAGGAGAATACTGCGAACCACAGAAAAGCACCATTAGGCTTGACTAATGCTAAGTTACTTTGCCTTTACTTACTAAGAGATTAGGATTCGTGGATATCAGTGGGCACTTCTTGGGAAGTCCATGTGTCCTTTATTTATTTAAGCACCTTGCAGCATTTTAGGCAGGTTACAGAATGAAGGGAAGAGACTCCACATACACACAGCCACATACCTACTGCAAATTCTAGATTTATTCATGTGTATAGGACTCGTGGGAGCAAGTGGCTATGCAGAGTAGTCATAGGTGCATCGTAGTGTTCTTGCTGCCCATTGGTTGCCTACAGGGCACACAGCTTCCTAAGACAATCCCTGTGCAAGTCAAGTTCTGCCAGGTTGAGTATGTCCTACTCTACAATCTTTTTTTTGAAATATCATATTTTATGTATTTATTTTAAACCACTTTATTAACGCATGATTGACACACACAAAACTCTACATATTTAATGTATACAACTTGATGAGTCACATCTTTTTATTTTGAGGGTTTCATCACTGTTCCAGAAGAGCTTACATGTAGAGTATGTGTACTTTAAGTACATCTTTACAAAGGTAGTGCTCTCCTGGATCCTCCATCAGGCTTAGTGTGAGCAAGGCCAACTCATTCTTGATGGAGAGAAAATAGAGAACATTCTTATGTGTCCCTAAATCATGTCTCTGCTTTCAGCTTTCCAGTGTCTCTGAAGCCCACACTTTGATGTTGATATTTATGGTTCTAATGCTGAGCTTAGAAAAATCTTTTTCTTCTGGACACCTACTGTGTTCTAGGTGCTCTGCTAGGAGTTTACATTGTCAAGAATCTACAAGGGCAGGTATTATTGACCTTATAGCCTGAATAAACTGAGATCAGAGGTATAAATAACTTACTGAAGGTCATATAAGTAGTAGAGTCTAGATTCATTTCCACATCTATCTGATTCCAAAGGTGTGGCCTTTTGCCCTTTTCAGTGTACCATGTAGTCAAGGATAGTGTTTCAGGGTCAGCGTTTTTGTGTTCCTCTAGTGGAATGCTACAGTGATTTTCAGGATGAATTAACCCATAGTGATTGTACTATGTCACAGCAGTAAATTACTTATTGAAGGCCCATACACTGTGCCCCTTTTACAGCTACTTGGCCTCCACAAAATCAAGTGGCATCCTCTTCAAAGGGCTTAGTGACTTGTTAGTTATTTGCACTCAGAATTTTCTTCTTAAGGGTACTATATATTCAACTTGTAGATAACGTTCAGTAATAGATAATCCCAACCTGGACAGTCTAAACATTTACATTTACATTTGGAGGATTGTCCCATGTTTACCTTCCTAATAACATTTTATATTAATCCAGTGTCGAAATATTAGAATGAATTTGTCCTTTTCCTTGTCCTTGTCCCCCCCCCCCCGCTCCCCCCAGAGTGGAGACTTTCCCCCATTATCGGTAACAACCGTGAGTCAGTTGCGCTTAAATTACTTTTGAGTGCCTGTTTCTTGCAATAGTGCTGAGTAAAGTACTAATGAGGATGGCAACTAGAATGTAGTGTGGCTCCCGGGGTAGAAATGTGTCAGTTTTCTTTTTTCTGGCTTCCCCATAGCCAACATTCAATGATTTTTCAAACCCCTGGTAAGAGGACCCATCTCTTTTGTTTATGAAGCCCTAGTGCTATTTAAGGCAAAATGCAGCTCTCAGGTCTTAAATGATTTAACAGAGAAAATACTAATCAGAGCTCATCTTCTGCAAGGGACATGTTAACCAGATTTGTGCTTCAGCAGAGTTGGCTAAATTTTCCCTTTTGGCCTAACCTCTGAGCAATATGATAGACTAGGTTGTCTTTACTAGCTCTGGACACTTAACTGCTGCTTGGGCTAGCACAAACACTGTAATTAGCATCTAATGTTATTAACGTTGAAAGATGATTAGAAAATGGACACATTTTGTTAATTCTCCAAAGAATTAAACAACAAAAGATCTGGAGGTGCTGTATGACCATAACTTGAGTCAGAGCCTACAGTGAGCCAATATTTTATACAAAGGAACCCGAGGTGGCTAGAGCATTTATTAACCAAAATCTTCTTAGGTTTCTCCCATCTTTTGTAAATGCATGCATTTACCGTCACTTACCAGTCTGTGATCATGGGCTTTTTGTATTTTAATTAGCAGTTACTGCAGAGTATTCACAGCTGACCCAATGCATAATTAGAAAAATCGGGAGTAGATTTTGCAAGCTGGCTTCCAAGGGACTTAGGTGGAATTTTAAATGTTTTGCTTCAGATCCTTGTACTCTAACCTCTCCCTTTCCCAATTTCTAGTAATGTTCCCCTCTTTTTTGACATCCCATGGCTATTTAGAGGTTTGTGCAGACAGTCTACAGTAACCCTCTTGTACTCATCAGATACTTAAACCTCAGCATGAATCAGTGTGTTGTGGGGTGGGGGGTGGGGTGGAAATAAATCAGTGTTATTTCATGAAAATCAAGGTGCTCCTTCTTCCAAGGGGTTATGTCCATTTAAGCTTGATCTCTAATGGTGAAATAAATGATTTTGTGGCTTGTTAAAGGAATTCATGCATGGGGAAAGGAAGCAGATTTGGGCTTATGTGGGCTCCTTCCCTGATACAGGAAATCATACCTTCATTTCAGATGTTCTCAAATGTTTAATTTGAATATATTTATCCCACCAAATGTTTTATTCTGTTACTCATTTAACATCTTCATCATTGAAAATTCTCATTTAATTCATACCAGCCAAACAGGTGAATCATTCATCTGTCTGATATTTTCCTATGTTAATCTCAATTCCCTCAGTCCTTAGAAAACCACTAGATGGAAGTTTCATTTTATTAAAATTTAATATCAACTTGACCCTGAAGTGTGGGGCAGCTGGGCAGAATTATCATCAGGTGTAAATTCTAGTCTGGGTTTCAAGGTGCACATGATCTTTCTTGGTTTTGTCACATGTTTTAATTACTGTGCTATACCACCTTGAACAGAAGTTCTGAGAAAAAATGAGTCTTGAAATTTGAGGATATTTATAAGGAAAAAATATCCAGATCTACTATGGAGAAATAAATTAGGTTGAATAGAGTCATTTCCCTCTCTCTCTCTCTCTCTCTCTCTCTCTCTCTCTCTGTGTGTGTGTGTGTGGGTGGGTGGGTGGGTGGGGGTGGGGTGATTCTAGCATTAACGTAAAAGAGCATCTTTTCATCTTCACTGTATTCATATAAAAGGTTTAAGCCCTTCTTTTCCCTGTTTCAGTCTTAAGAAGGAGCAAAGAAACATGAAAACACTGTAGGTAGTATTTCACAAGGACCCTTATGATGGAGATAAGGCTGATAGTGAGTTGGTGGTATGCTCTCCACTAAGATCGTATTTTACTGGAACACGTTTTAGTTTTTGGCCTTTCGTCTGAAATCCGAGAGAATAAATAATACACAGTTTTAAGAGAAGGGTGGGGAAAATGCAAGTAATAAAGTAGTGTTTACTGCTACCAGGAGTGCTCATCATTTAGACACTTAATTTTCTTCAAATAGGAGTGACGATATATAGCAGTGTTTTTCTAGTGTTCCCTGTAGTGTCTAGCATTTATGAGTATTTAATAATTTTTTATCATAATTAATATCCTGAATGGATATTGGGATTTTCTCTGGGGGATGGAAGGACCAAAGGCTTAGGAATCTTGGGAAAGAGTAAGTGTGTTTTTTATGAATTACTGTTTGGCTGTGTCTGAGAGCATCCCAACTGACTTATTCATTGTGTTCCTTGCCTCAAGCTCAGTTATGTGTGGCAGGGTAGCCGGTTTGCAGAGCCATGAGAGTCAGACTAGTGTTTATAATGTTGGACACTCGAAGTGGGAAGAACATGGGCTTCAGAGTTAGACAGACCTGGATTTCAACTATAGTTCACTGCAGTCTGGAAAATGGGGACAATTCCACTTCTCTTACAGGATTAATATAAGAATAGAATTGATGCATATAAAGGACCAGGCATGGCAGAGGTTCCTGATTTTAGCTATTACTAATAACCTTTAGGCAGAGAGATTGAATCCATGTGGACATCAGAATCAGCAGGTTGCCTGCACTCAGTGGTGGTTATCATTTGCATATTGGCTGCTGTCCCATCACAGTGTACCAAGTCCTAATAGTTATTGAGTTCCAGTCAGTACCTTAACAAGCTCTTCTGACTCCTGTGAGAGAAGTAGGATGTCTTTCCCTGGAGAAGCTTGCAGTTTAATCAGTGCTGCGTAGGGCTAAGTACGTGCTGAGCTCTGTGCAACAGGCGCAGGCTCTGGATTCAGAAGAGAGAGAGAGATTACCCCTTTGGGGCAGGGGGGAAGTCAGGATGGATTTTGTGAAGGAGTTGGACCATGAAGAATGGGTGAAGTTTTGACCAGCAGAGGTTAAGCATAAGTCAGACTGAGGTATTAAAAATAAGGCAGTGGGGCTTCCCTGGTGGCGCAGTGGTTGAGAATCTGCCTGCTAATGCAGGGGACACGGGTTCGAGCCCTAGTCTGGGAAGATCCCACGTGCCGCGGAGCAACTAGGCCCGTGAGCCACAACTACTGAGCCTGCGTGTCTGGAGCCTGTGCTCCGCAACAAGAGAGGCCACGACAATGAGAGGCCCGCGCACTGCGATGAAGAGTGGCCCCCACTTGCCACAACTAGAGAAAGCCCTTGCACAGAAGCGAAGACCCAACACAGCCAAAAATAAATAAATTAATTAATTAAAAGTGCTCATAAAATTTAAAAAAAAAATAAGGCAATGAATAAACGTATTTTTCTTTTTTCTTTAAAAATGGAGCAATAACATAATCAGAAGAGCTTTTGAAGGCACAATATCAATCTTCTTGTGACAGGTGAAGTCGAGATTATATAAGCACCACCATGCTTCTGCTGGTGTCAGTCCTGAGCCCATGTTTAGCATCTTTATTGAGAACACAGATGAATGCTCATTAAATTTATGGATAACACAGAACTGTAGTGGGATGGGTTTGTCCACGGGAGACGTGAAGGGGCTGGGGCTGGGGGGCAGGATTAGGCTTTAAAAGACTTCTGCAAGTTATACACAGTCATATGGAATGGCATTTGGTAGAGATCAAAGAATTAGCAGTTTAATTCTACCATTAAAATAAACAAGCCAAGCCCAGCTGGATAGGGGACTACGTAAAAATTCACAGAGACTTGACCTGGAAATTATCACACTTCCTGTTACACGAGCACAGTCAGACACTGGGGACCTTGGGGCCATTCAAGGCTTAGGATTCTCGAACAAATATAAAGAACTTTTACAGGTTACAATAAAAATAGCTCCTATTTATTGAGTGTATACTACTTTATTGTGGCAAATAATGGCTAACATTTATTGAATATCTGCTTGGTGCCAGGCCTAAAGATAGGTATTATCTTATACCTCCCAATAGCCTTGCAAGGTAGCTCTTTATCTCCATTTTACAAATCAAGAAGCTGGAGCTCTGGAAGGTTCAGTAACTTGCCTGAGGGCTTAAGTGAAAAAGCCATAGTGTCTACCTGGCTCTCCCAGAGACCATGCTTGCCTCACTTTACCATGTTGACTTCTACCAAAAAATACAAATAATGCAAATACATGTAGATAATAAAATCTACAGAATGATGTATGCAGTATGTTACCATTTCTATAAAATCTGAAAACATACAAAAATGCTAACAATTGTTGTGGATTCATAGTACACAGTAATAGTATCAAATATGCGTGGGAGTGGTAAACACCAGACTCAGGATAATGGTTACTCTGGAAAGGGAAGAAAGGGGTAAACTGCATCTGTAATATTTATTTTCCATAAAAAAGAAAAGAAAAAAACCTGAGGCAAATATGGGAGACCATTAAGATTTGTTAAAGTTGAATCATAGGTATTCATTATATTACTTTTCTCTGTTTGAAAATTTCAAAAAACTAAAAACAGAAAGAAAACCAGTCCTAAATTACGACACAAAGCTTTGGTGGCCCTTGCGTTGGAAGGACAGAAGAGCTAGACAATGCAGGCACCTTGGGAGCCCCTCTAGGACAGCTATAAAACTCTATGGTCCTCTGATGACAAAGGTCCCTGCTAGTTTGACATCTTTATAGCTTTATAAATCTAAGGTACAGAATGATGATGCAAAGAATATTCTTTTTCCTATCCTTGTTTCTCTTGTTTTTAAACTATTGAATAAAAGCAGGAGTTTAAAGTTTCTGAATCTATTCAGATGCAGTACGGTATTTTGAAAAGAGCTGGGGCTTTATGAAGTCAGACTGACTAAGGTCTGAATCCCAGCCCTGCCACTTGTCAACCATGAGACTGAGGACAAGTTATGAAATCTGTCTGAGCCTCTGCCTCTTCTGTGAAGTGAGGAAAACACTACCTCATAGGATTGTCATGGGCTAGAGAAGACGTGTGAAGAGTTGCGTACATAATGTGCACTCAGAGAAGGTTGTTTCATTTGGCCTCTGAAGCTCTATACAAATACTAATTCCGTTAAGTTCTATGTGCTGAGTGTTCCTCACGTCTGCTCACTTCTCTAATCCCAGGGCCATCACCCCTGTTCTGGCTACATTCATCTCTCATCTGGACTCTCTGAACAGCCACTTAACTGATAATTCTCTGTCCACGCTGGCTCCCCTCCAAGTTTTTTGCTTCCTTATAGTCACATCTTTCAGAAACCCAAATTGGGCCTTGCTTATTTTAGCCTGTTGGGTGCTCCCTGCTGTCCCTGTCGTCCTCTCATCTTCTTTCTCACAACTCTCAGTCGCACTGCATGACTCAACCATACTGAGTTTTCTTCAGTAACTTGAAAGCTTCATGCTCTCTTTTTGCCTCTTGCTTGTTGTCCTTCTCCCTCTGCACCTTGCCCCACTTCACCTTTCTAATTCTCACACGTCTTTCAGGCTTCTTTTTTTTCTCCCTTTTAAAAATCAAGGTATAATTGACATATAACAAATACATGAATTTCATGTGTACAACATGATGATTTGATATTTGTATACAGTGTGAAATGATCATCACAATAAGTCTAGTTCAGATCTGTCACCATACATAGAAAAATTTTTTTCTAGTGATGCAAACTTTTAAGATCACTCTTAGCAAACTTTCAAATATGCAATACAATACAGTGTTATTAACTACAGTCACCATGCTGTACATTACATCCCTATGACTTATTCATATTGTAACTAGAAGTTTGTACCTTTTGACCCCCCCTTCACTGTTTTTGTCCCCATCCCTACGCCTACCCCTGCTTCTGGCAACTGCCGGTCTGTTCTCTGTATCTGTGAGCTTGGTTGTGTTTTGTTTTTGTTTTTGTTTTGTTTTAGATTCCATGTATAACTGAGGGCACTTATTTCACTTAGCATAATGCCCCTCAAGGTCCATCCATGTTGTTCCAGATGGCAAGATTTCATTCTTGTTTATGGCTGAGATATATATGAGTATCTATGTCTATATCTATATCTATTGCTGTATCTATCTTCTTTATCCATTCATCCATCAGTGGACACTCAGATTGCTTCCATGTCTTGGCCATGTGCTGCAGTGAACATGGGGGTGTGTGTATCTTTTCGAGTTAGTGTTTTAATTTTCTTCAGATAAATACTCAGAAGTAGAATTGCTGGATCACATGGTAGTTCGATTTTTAAATTTTTGAGAAATCTCTATACTGTTTTCCATAGTGGCTGCAGCAAATTACATTTCTACCAACAATGCACCAGGTTTCCCTTTTCTCCACATCCTTGACAACACTTGTTGTTTCTTGTCATTTTGATAAAAGCCATTCTAGCAGGTGAGGGTGATATCTCACTGTGGTTTTGAATTATGTTTCCCTGATGATTAGTGATGTTGAGTACCTTTTCATATACCTGTTGGCCCAGGCTTCATTTTAAATCTGCTTCTCTGGGAGGCCTCCGCTGATCACTGCCCGAGGTTGAGTTCTGCTGTTTCACCTCATCTCCTACACTTCCCCAGTCTTCATCAAACACTGCGTTGTAATTTCTCGTGTGAAGTCTGTGCTGTACACTAGCCTCGCACTCTTCATGAAAGCAGAGTTTATCACAGTCATTGTTGTATCCCCGGCCTAGCTAACAGGTAATAGGTGCTCAAAAATATTGCTTTGGTTGTTTGAATGAATTAATTTTGAGATTGATCAAGTGCTGCTCCTATACTTTACTCACTGTGTGCTCTTGGTTAAATGACCTGACTGATCCTCAATTTTCCAACCTTTGAAGTGAGATAACACCATCCAACCCTAGTGTGTTCTGAGTTTCAAGTAAGCCAACATGTGTCAGCTGCCTGGCACATAGTGGATGCTGAGTGAGTACCATTTTTTCTTCATAAATAGATAAGCCAGAAGATAGAGATTTTCCAAGAAATATAATTGTGCTTTTTAAAAATAAAAACAACCAAAAATTATTTGCATAGTAACACACAATATGACTTTATACTTGTAAATCAAGTAGAATAAGTCTCTGAGAACCTATTAGCAGCTGCTTATCTCAGCAGAGTTTGCAGTCTTTTTCCTACCAGGCCATTTCCAGCCTTCTAACTAGTCTCCCTGTTTATATTGCTCCTTAGTTGCTAGGTTGGAGGTGGCATGTTCGAGACTGCATCACACCCGTTTGTTTGTTCCCCATTCAGGGCCCTAACTGCCTTCCCGTGGTTCTTAAGCTCTCAGAGGAGCTATCTTCCTAGCCTTGCAATTCTAAACCCAGTTCTAAACAGTTTTTTCCCAACCCTGGTGTCTGATCTTGGAGGCCAGGATTTTGAACTGCCTTGTAAAGAGGAGCCATATACCACACTATCTCTGACCCCATTTGGTTCTAATTTATTCTTTTGGTACTGTTCTTTTTAACTCAGAGTTAATAAGACTAGGATTTTTATTTTATTTATTTATTTATTTTTTGACTCATTTCTTTATTTTATTTTTTTTAAACATCTTTATTGAAGTATAATTGCTTTACAATGGTGTGTTAGTTTCTGCTTTATAACAAAGTGAATCAGTTATACATATACATATGTTCCCATATCTCTTCCCTCTTGCATCTCCCTCCCTCCCGCCCTCCCTATCCCACCCCTCTAGGTGGTCACAAAGCACCGAGCTGATCTCCCTGTGCTATGCGGCTGCTTCCCACTAGCTATCTATTTTACATTTGGTAGTGTATATATGTCCATGACACTCTCTCACCCTGTCACATCTCACCCCTCCCCCTCCCCATATCCTCAAGTCCATTCTCTAGTAGGTCTGTGTCTTTATTCCCGTCTTGCCACTAGGTTCCTCATGACCTTTTTTTTTTTTTTTTTTCCCTTAGATTCCATATATATGTGTTAGCATACTGTATTTCTTTTTCTCTTTCTGACTTACTTCACTCTGTATGACAGACTGTAACTCCATCCACCTCATTACAAATACCTCCATTTCATTTCTTTCTATGGCTGAGTAATATTCCATTGTATATATGTGCCACATCTTCTTTATCCATTCATCCGATGATGGACACCTAGGTTGCTTCCATGTCCTGGCTATTGTAAACAGAGCTGCAGTGAATATTTTGGTACATGACTCTTTCTGAATTATGGTTTTCTCAGGATATATGCCCAGTAGTGGGATTGCTGGGTCGTATGGTAGTTCTATTTTTAGTTTTTTAAGGAACCTCCATACTGTTCTCCATAGTGGCTGTATCCATTTACATTCCCACCAACAGTGCAAGAGTGTTCCCTTTTCTCCACACCCTCTCCAGCATTTATTGTTTCTAGATTTTTTGATGATGGCCAATCTGACCGGTGTGAGATGATACCTCATTGTAGTTTTGATTTGCATTTCTCTAATAATTAATGATGTTGAGCATTCTTTCATGTGTCTGTTGGCAATCTGTATATCTTCTTTGGAGAAATGTCTATTTAGGTCTTCTGCCCATTTTTGGATTGGGTTGTTTGTTTTTTTGTTATTGAGCTGCATGAGCTGCTTGTAAATCTTGGAGATTAATCCTTTGTCAGTTGCTTCATTTGCAAATATTTTCTCCCATTCTGAGGGTTGTCTTTTGGTCTTGTTTATGGTTTCCTTTGCTGTGCAAAAGCTTTTAAGTTTCATTCATTAAGTTTATTTGTGTTTTTATTTCCATTTCTCTAGGAGGTGGGTCAAAAAGGATCTTGCTGTGATTTATGTCATAGAGTGTTCTGCCTATGTTTTCCTCTAAGAGTTTGATAGTGTCTGGCCTTACACTTAGGTCTTTAATCCATTTTGAGTTTATTTTTGTGTATGGTGTCAGGGAGTGTTCTAATTTCATACTTTTACATGTACCTGTCCAATTTTCCCAGCACCACTTATTGAAGAGGCTGTCTTTTCTCCACTGTATATGCTTGCCTCCTTTATCAAAGATAAGGTGACCATATGTGCGTGGGCTTATCTCTGGGCTTTCTATCCTGTTCCATTGATCTATATTTCTGTTTTTGTGCCAGTACCAAACTGTCTTGATTACTGTAGCTTTGTAATATAGTCTGAAGTCAGGGAGCCTGATTCCTCCAGCTCCATTTTTCGTTCTCAAGATTGCTTTGGCTATTCGGGGTCTTTTGTGTTTCCATACAAATTGTGAAATTTATTGTTCTAGTTCTGTGAAAAATGCCAGTGGTAGTTTGATAGGGATTGCATTGAATCTGTAGTTTGCTTTGGGTAGCAGAGTCATTTTCACAATGTTGATTCTTCCAATCCAAGAACATGGTATATCTCTCCATCTATTTGTATCATCTTTAATTTCTTTCATCAGTGTCCTATAATTTTCTGCATACAGGTTTTTTGTCTCCTTAGGTAGGTTTATTCCTAGATATTTTATTCTTTTTGTTGCAATGGTAAACGGGAGTGTTTTCTTAATTTCACTTTCAGATTTTTCATCATTAGTATATAGGAATGCAAGAGATTTCTGTGCATTAATTTTGTATCCTGCTACTTTACCAAATTCATTGATTAGCTCTAGTAGTTTTCTGGTAGCATCTTTAGGATTCTCTATGTATAGTAATCATGTCATCTGCAAACAGTGACAGCTTTACTTCTTCTTTTCCAATTTGGATTCCTTTTATTTCTTTTTCTTCTCTGATTGCTGTGGCTAACACTTCCAAAACTATGTTGAATAATAGTGGTGAGAGTGGGCAACCTTGTCTTGTTCCTGATCTTAGTGGAAATGGTTTCAGTTTTTCACCATTGAGGACAATGTTGGCTGTGGGTTTGTCATATATGGCCTTTATTATGTTGAGGAAAGTTCCCTCTATGCCTACTTTCTGCAGGGCTTTTATCATAAATGGGTGTTGAATTTTGTCGAAAGCTTTCTCTGCATCTATTGAGATGATTGTATGGTTTTTCTCCTTCAATTTGTTAATATGATGTATCACGTTGATTGATTTGCGTATATTGAAGAATCCTTGCATTCCTGGAATAAACCCCACTTGATCATGGTGTATAATCCTTTTAATGTGCTGTTGGATTCTGTTGGCTAGTATTTTGTTGAGGATTTTTGCATCTATGTTCATCAGTGATATTGGCCTGTAGTTTTCTTTCTTTGTGACATCTTTGTCTGGTTTTGGTATCAGGGTGATGGTGGCCTCGTAGAATGAGTTGGGGAGTGTTCCTCCCTCTGCAATATTTTGGAAGAGTTTGAGAAGGATAGGTGTTAGCTCTTCTCTAAATGTTTGATAGAATTCGCCTGTGAAGCCATCTGGTCCTGGGCTTTTGTGTGTTGGAAGATTTTTAATCACAGTTTCAATTTCAGTGCTTGTGATTGGTCTGTTCATATTTTCTATTTCTTCCTGGTTCAGTCTCGGCAGCTTGTGCATTTCTAAGAATCTGTCCATTTCTTCCAGGTTGTCCATTTTATTGGCATAGAGTTGCTTGTAGTAACCTCTCATGATCGTTTGTATTTCTGCAGTGTCAGTGGTTACTTCTCCTTTTTCATTTCTAATTCTATTGATTTGAGTCTTCTCCCTTTTTCTCTTGATGAGTCTGGCTAATGGTTTATCAATTTTGTTTATCTTCTCAAAGAACCAGCTTTTAGTTTCATTGATTTTTGCTATTGTTTCCTTCATTTCTTTTTCATTTATTTCTGATCTGATCTTTATGATTTCTTTCCTTCTGCTAGCTTTGGGGTTTTTTTGTTCTTCTTTCTCTAATTGCTTTAGGTGCAAGGTTAGGTTGTTTATTCGAGATGTTTCCTGTTTCTTGATGTAGGCTTGTATTGCTATAAACTTCGCTCTTAGAACTGCTTTTGCTGCATCCCATAGGTTTTGGGTCGTCGTGTCTCCATTGTCATTTGTTTCTAGGTATTTTTTGATTTCCCCTTTGATTTCTTCAGTGATCACTTCGTTATTAAGTAGTGTATTGTGTAGCCTCCATGTGTCTGTATTTTTTACAGATCTTTTCCTGTAATTGATATCCAGTCTCATAGCGTTGTGGTCGGAAAAGATACTTGATACGATTTCAATTTTCTTAAATTTACCAAGGCTTGATTTGTGACCCAAGATATGATCTATCCTGGAGAATGTTCCATGAGCACTTGAGAAAAATGTGTATTCTGTTGTTTTTGGGTGGAATGTCCTATAAATATCAATTAAGTCCATCTTGTTTAATGTATCATTTAAAGCTTGTGTTTCCTTATTTATTTTCATTTTGGATGATCTGTCCATTGGTGAAAGTGGGGTGTTAAAGTCCCCTACTATGATTGTGTTACTGTCGATTTCCCCTTTTATGGCTGTTAGTATTTGCCTTATGTATTGAGGTGCTCCTATGTTGGGTGCATAAATATTTACAATTGTTATACCTTCTACTTGGATGGATCCCTTGATCATTATATAGTGTCCTTCTTTGTCTCTTGTAATAGTCTTTATTTTAAAGTCTATTTTGTCTGATATGAGAATTGCTACTCCAGCTTTCTTTTGATTTCCATTTGCATGGAATATCTTTTTCCATCCCCTCACTTTCAGTCTGTATGTGTCTCTAGGTCTGAAGTGGGTCTCTTGTAGACAGTATATATATGGGTCTTGTTTTTGTATCCATTCAGCCAGTCTGTGTCTTTTGGTGGGAGCATTTAATCCATTTACATTTAAGGTAATTATCGATATGTATGTTCCTATTCCCATTTTCTTAAACGTTTTGGGTTTGTTATTGTAGGTGTTTTCCTTCTCTTGTGTTTCTTGCCCAGAGAAGTTCATTTAGCATTTGTTGTAAAGCTGGTTTGGTGGTGCTGAACTCTCAGCTTTTGCTTGTCTGTAAAGGTTTTAATTTCTCCATCAAATCTGAATGAGATCCTTGCTGGGTAGAGTAACCTTGGTTGTAGGTTTTTCTCCTTCATCACTTTAAGTATATCCTGCCACTCCCTTCTGGCTTGCAGAGTTTCTGCTGAAAGATCAGCTGTTAACCTTATGGGGATTCCCTTGTGTGTTATTTGTTGTTTTTCCCTTGCTGCTTTTAATATGTTTTCTTTATATTTAATTTTTGATAGTTTGATTAATATGTGTCTTGGTGTGTTTCTCCTTGGATTTATCCTGTTATGGGACTCTCTGTGCTTCCAGGACTTGATTGACTATTTCCTTTCCCATATTAGGGAAGTTTTCAACTATAATCTCTTCAAATATTTTCTCAGTCCCTTTCTTTTTCTCTTCTTCTTCTGGGACCCCTATGGTTCGAATGTTGGTGCGTTTAATGTTGTCCCAGAGGTCTCTGAGACTGTCTTCAGTTCTTTTCATTCTTTTTTCTTTCTTCTGGTCTGCAGTAGTTATTTCCACTATTTTATCTTCCAGGTCACTTATCCGTTCTTCTGCCTCAGTTATTCTGCTATTGATCCCGTCTAGAGTATTTATAATTTCATTTACTGTGTTTTTCATCATTGCTTGGTTCCTCTTTAGTTCTTCTACGTCCCTGTTAAATGTTTCTTGCATTTTGTCTATTCTATTTCCAAGATTTTGGATCATCTTTACTATCATTATTCTGAATTCTTTTTCAGGTAGACTGCCTATTTCCTCTTCATTTGTTAGGTCTGGTATATTTTGACCCTGCTCCTTCACCTGCTGTGTGTTTTTTTGTCTTCTCATTTTGCTTATCTTACTGTGTTTGGGGTCTCCTTTTCACAGGCTGCAGGTTCGTAGTTCCCGTTGTTTTTGGTATCTGTCCCCAGTGGCTAAGGTTGGTTCAGTGGGTTGTGTAGGCTTGCTGGTGGAGGGGACTAGTGCCTGTGTTCCGGTGGATGAGGTTGGATCTTGTCTTTCTGGTGGGCACGTCCGTGTCTGGTGGTGTGTTTTGGGGTGTCTGTGGCCTTATTATGATTTTAGGCAGCCTCTCTGTTAATGGATGGGGCTGTGTTCCTGTCTTGCTAGTTGTTTGGCATAGGGTGTCCAGCACTGTAGCTTGCTGGTCGTTGAGTGAAGCTGGGTCTTGATGTTGAGATGGAGATCTCTGAGAGATTTTCGCTGTTTGGTATTACGTGGAGCTGGGAGGTCTCTTGTGGACCAGTGTCCTGAAGTTGGCTCTCCTACCTCAGAGGCACAGCCCTGATGCCTGGCTGGAGCACCAAGAGCCTTTCATCCACACGGCTCAGAATAAAAGGGAGAAGAAATAGAAAGACAGAAAGAAAGAGGATAAAATAAAATAAAATAAAGCTATTATAATAAAAAATAAGAAAAAACATTAAGAATAAATTAAGAAAAAATTTTTTTTAATTTTTAAAAATAGATTTATTAATTTTTTATAATAAAAAATAAGAAAAAAATTATTAAGAAAAAAATTTATTAAGAAAAAAAATTTTAATTTTTTAAAATAAAAATATGAAAAAACTTATTTAAAAAATTTTTTTAAATTTTTTAAAAATAGAAAATAAGGAAAAAATTATTAAGAAAACATTTATTAGGGAAAAAAAAATTTTTTAAGTAAAAAAACCAAAAAACAAAAAACGGACGGACCTAACCCTAGGACTAACGGTGAGAGCAAAGCTATACAGACAAAATCTCACCCAGAAGCATACACATATACACTCACAAAAAAAGGAAAAGGGGAAAAATTAATATATCCTGCTCCCAAAGTCCACCTCCTAAATTTGGGATGATTCGTTGTCTATTCAGGTATTCAACAGATGCAGGCACATCAAGTTGTTTGTGGAGCTTTAATCCACTGCTTCTGAGGCTGCTGGGAGAGATTTCCCTTTCTCTTCTTTGTTCGTACAGCTCCCGGGGTTCAGCTTTAGATTTGGACCCGCCTCTGCATGTAGGTTGCCTGCGGGCGTCTGTTCCCCGCCCAGACAGAACGGGGTTAAAGGAGCAGCTGATTCGGGGGCTCTGGCTCAGTTAGGCCGGGGGGAGGGAGCGGTATGGAGGAGGCGGGGCGAGCCTGCGGCGGCAGAGGCCGGCGTGACGTTGCAACAGCCTGAGGCGCGCCGTGCGTTCTCCCGGGGAAGTTGTCCCCGGATCACGGGAGCCTGGCCGTGGCAGGCTGCACTGGCTCCCGAGACGGGCAGTGTGGAGAGTGACCTGTGCTCGCACACAGGCTTCTTGGTGGCGGCAGCAGCAGCCTTAGCGTCTCATGCCCGTCTCTGGGGTCCGCGCTGATAGCCGCGGCTCGCGCCCGTCTCTGGAGTTCGTTTAAGCGGCGCTCTGAATCCCCTCTCCTTGCGTGCCGCGAAACAAAGAGGCAAGAAAAAGTCTCTTGCCTCTTTGGCAGTTGCAGTCTTTTTCTCGGGCTCCCTCCCGGCTAGCTGTGGTGCGCTAGCCCCTTCAGGCTGTGTTCACGCTGCCACCCCCAGTCCTCTCCCTGGGATCCGACCTCGAAGCCGGAGCCTCAGCTCCCAGCCCCCGCCCGCCCCGGCGGCTGAGCAGACAAGCCTCTCGGGCTGGTGAGTGCTGCTCGGCGCCGATCCTCTGTGCGGGAATCTCTCCTCTTTGCCCTCCGCACCCCTGTGGCTGCGCTCTCCTCCGTGGCTCTGAAGCTTCCCCCCTCTGCCACCCGCAGTCTCTGCCCGCGAAGGGGCTTCCTAGTGTGTGGAAACCTTTCCTCCTTCACAGCTCCCTCCCACTGGTGCAGGTCCCGTCCCTATTCTTTTGTCTCTGTTATTTCTTTTTTCTTTTGCCCTACCGAAGTACGTGGGGATTTTCTTGCCTTTTGGGAGGTCTGACGTCTTCTGCCAGCGTTCAGTGGGTGTTCTGTAGGAGCAGTTCCACGTGTAGATGTATTTCTACTGTATCTGTGGGAAGGAAGGTGATCTCCGCCTCTTACTCTTCCGCCATCTTGCCCAGACCCCCCATTTCTTTATTAATGTAGAAAAGGAGCCCAAAGCAGCTGGACCAGTAGTACAAAGAACCAGGAGTTAATACTATTCTGGTGAAAGGGTTGGCCTTACAAAAGTGAAAGAGTAGGCAAGAGCTGCCCTGGTTCTGGGGCCAGGCCCAGCCTACTGCCCAGAACCTCAGAGCAGCACTCTCTCCCCCTGGGAGAAAGTGACAGGTAGGTCGGGGGCAGATGAGCTGGAGGTGGCAGGGTTGGAGGGCCAGGCAGTGAGAACCATCCTGTGGCTGATGAGGACAGGGAACTGCTGGCTGGAGGCTCCCCTCTGGACCCTGGGCACAGAGGCTCACGTGAGCCTCAGCTCTGGGGGCAGGTAGAAAAATCCTGCGGATACTAGAGAGGATGGGGATCCAGACAAGGCTCGGGGTTGAAGGGCCTTTCCCTTCACTCCACCAGGGGCCACCTTTCTCAATACTATGGGTGGGGCTTCAGGGCCCAAGGAACAAAGGGAGGCCCAGAGGCCTCCCAGTGGGAGGAAGAGGGGAAAGGAAGGAAGCACTTGAGTGTCCCGGGCTTAGGCAGCCAGGATTGAGACACAGGGCAGGAAAACAGCACCCCCATACAATGAGGCTGGAATATGGGGCTGGGTTGGGCTTACCCTCTGCCAGGACCAGCCCCATGGCAATGGTGACTGCCTCAAACCTTAGCAAACAGAGTCTTCCATGAGCACTGGCTCCCAGCAGACCCGGGTGCTAGCCTTAGCCCTCCTGGAATAGAGCTAAGACTAGGATTTTTAAAAAGCAAAACTTTTTTGAATTGTAAATTAGTGCATGCTGTGGTAGAAAATTTACAAAGCAATGGTCAAAAAGGCAAACAAAAATGGCATGTCATCTCTTTTCCCATCTGAAAGCACTATTAACATTTTTATATCTTTTTCAGTCTTTGTTCTTCAAAAATAAGGTTAATGTTATTTTTAAAATTTTGAAATCAGTATTTTTAGATAAATTATACAGAAACAACAAATGTCATCCAGTTTCATGACTCAAAGATAATTACTGTTAATATGTTTGTATATTTTATTTCTGAAATTAAAAAAAAAATAAAAGTATATAAATGTACACGGGTAAAAGACCCGGAATAGCAAAAGCAGTCTTGAGGGAAAAAAAAAACGGAGCTGGAGGAATCAGACTCCCTGACTTCAGACTATACTACAAAGCTACAGTAATCAAGACAATATGGTACTGGCACAAAAACAGAAATATAGATTGATGGAACAAGATAGAAAGCCCAGAGATAAACCCACGCAGCTATGGTCAACTAATCTATGACAAAGGAGGCAAGGAGAAAAGACAGTCTCTTCAATAAGTGGTGCTGGGAAAACTGGACAGCTACATGTAAAAGAATAAAATTAGAACACTCCCTAACACCGTACACAAAAATAAACTCAAAATGGATTAGAGACCTAAATGTAAGACCGTACACTATAAAACTCTTACAGGAAAACATAGGAAGAACACTCTTTGACATAAATCACAGCAAGATCTTTTTTGATCCACCTCCTAGAGTAATGGAAATAAAAACAAAAATAAACAAATGGGACCTAATGAAACTTCAAAGCTTTTGCACAGCAGACGAAACCATAAACAAGACGAAAAGACAACCCTCAGAATGGGAGAAAATATTTGCAAACGAATCAACAGACAAAGGATTAATCTCCAAAATATACAAACAGCTCATGCAGCTCAATATTAAAAAAACAAACAACCCAATCCAACAATGGGCAGAAGACCTAAATAGACACTTCTCCAAAGAAGACACACAGATGGCCAAGAAGCACATGAAAAGCTGCTCAGCATCACTAATTGTTAGAGAAATGCAAATCAAAACTACAATGAGGTATCACCTCACACCAGTTAGAATGGGCATCATCAGAAAATCTACAAACAACAAATACTGGAGAGGGTGTGGAGAAAAGGGAACCCTCTTGCACTGTTGGTGGGAATGTAAACTGATAACAGTCACTATGGAGAACAGTATGGAGGTTCCTTAAAAAACTAAAAATAGAATTACCATGTGACCCAGCAATCCCACTATTGGGCATATACCCAGAGAAAACCATAATTCAAAAAGACACATGCACCCCAATGTTCATTGCAGCACTATTTACAATAGCCAGGTCATGGAAGCAACCTAAATGCCCATCGACAGATGAATGGATAAAGAAGATGTGGTACATATATACAATGGAATATTACTCAGCCATAAAAAGGAACGAAATTGGGTCATATGTAGAGATGTGGATGGATCTAGAGAGTGTTATACAGAGTGAAGTTAAGTCAGAAAGAGAAAAACAAATATCGTATATTAACGCATATGTGTGGAACCTAGAAAAATGGTACAGATGAACCGGTTTGCAGGGCAGAAATTGAGACACAGATGTAGAGAACAAACATATGGACACCAAGGGGGGAAAGTGTCGGTGGGGGTAGTGGTGGTGGTGGTGTGATGAATTGGGAGATTGGGATTGACGTGTATACACTGATGTGTATAAAACTGATGACTAATAAGAACCTGCTGTATAAAAAAATAAGAAAATTAAAAAATTTTAAAAAGCAAGTAGGCACAAAAAAAAAAATACATGGGTAGATTCGCATGGTAAACTTAAAAAATATTACAGGTAAAATGAATGTACCTTTTAGTCCTCCCCCTTTTTTTTCTAAAGTAACACTTTTGTCCACTTGGTGTGTATCCTTCCTAAAGGGTGGAGTGGGAGAGAGTTGTTAAGAGTTATCTAATGGTTGGAGGTCCCGGATGCTGCTAAACATCCTCCAGTGCACAGGACAGACCCCCGCAGCAAAGAATTATGCAGCCCCAAATATCAATAGTGCCAAAGTTGAAAATTCCTGGTCTTGAGTCTGGAAGAAAAATTATTGTGTCAAAGAACATTTTTAGGGCTTTTGATTTGTTCTGTCAGGCTGCTTTTCAGAAAGGCTTCACCAGTTTATATTCCTACAACAGTGCCCTAAAGTACCCTCCTCACTCCATTTTCACCAATACAGTGAGTTTTTTTTAAATTATGTTTTTACTCTTTGCTTTTTGAAAGTTGAAGTTGAATCTTTTCTTTTGTGTTCCCTTAATTACTAATGAAGATGAATTTTTCATGTTTGATTTTTTTTTTCACATTTTTTTGGTAAATTATATGTTCTTTCATCCCTTATTTGTGACAGATATTTTTTTCAGGATTTTTTTGGCCATTTAATTTCCTTTATGATGTTTGTGACATAAATAAATTTAAATTTTTTATTCAATCGTATCTTTTGATTTTATTCTTTGGGATTTCGATTGTTTCTAGGCTTAGAAAGCCCTTCCCATTCAGAGATTAAGTAATCTCCTATATCTCCTAGTTTTTTGTGTTTTATTTTTTATGTTTAACCTTTTTTAATCTATCTGATTTTTAAAAATTGTATATTTTTAACCAATTGTTCCATCTCCATTTACTTGATAATCCTTTATTTCTCCATTGATCTTATAAACCAGGAGTTTTAAAGAAGCCTCTAGCATAATTTGAAAAAATAAACTTGCATTTAAATATTTCTTATCATTAAAAATTTAACACGAATATGGACCATGGCCTAGAAGCAGGAAATGAGGTGGATGTTTAGAGAGCAACAAATATGCCAGGAGGTCTGGGTTGTTAGGAGGGAGATAATAGTAAAAAAGAAGGTTGGCATCACAATTGTGAAAATCATTACTTGCCAACCCTAGGGTTTGGATTAGTAGGCACTGGGAAGTCATCAAAGGTTTTTAAGCAAAGGATGGCATAATCAGAGCTACACTTTAGGGAAATTAATGGAGTAGTAGATGGAGGGGCTAGAGGCTGGACGACCTGTTAAGAGGCTGTTAAAGCAATACAGGTGTGAGATAAAGAGGCCCAGGGTGCGAAAGGTCTGACTAAGAACAGGGGTCTCAAAAGGCAGATGCCCAAGGGAGCTAGGCAGTACTGCAAATGAATGCAGTGTGTTTGATGTGGGGAGTGGTGGAATCTATGGAGAACTTGAAAACGCATACACGCAGTATCTGACAGGGACAGCCATTACTCAGTTAGGTGGTTTTTCCTGTGTGAGAGAGAATATGGGTTGGTGTTGTCAGATCTGGGTTTGTTGTTTTTTTTTTCCCCTAGGGAAGTTGAAAACCTGGATTTTTGTATGAGATTTCCTGATTAAAAGAGAAACAAAAAACACTGCGTGAACAAAATAAAGCATGTTTGCTGGCTGCCAGGCCACCATGTGCTACATTAGACATACATACCTCAGTAAGATTTGCCCATCATTGCCCATTACTGGATCTAGGGAAAGAAGGAGATTTAGAGGAATCAAGGTAACTTCAGAGAAGGTGATATGGTCCAGTGGCACAGGAGGCAGCACCCTATAGCGCAGCTCATTCTTAATAAGCTGGAGTGACTGGGCTTGAATCCTAGCACTTACTAATTAGATGGCCTTCGGCAGATCACTTTATCTCTCACCTGTGAAATGGGGATGATACTAGTATCTATCTCATAAGATTGTTCTGAAGATTAAATGTGTTAACACATGTAAAATATTTAGCCCAGTGCCTGACACAGAGTACTCAGGAGGTGATAATTATTATATTAAGTAGTTATTAGAATGAACCCTGCAGTTAAGAGACTAGGTTGTGGGGACAGCTGGCTTGGGTTTGAATCCTTTGACACTTTTCAGCTGGGTGACCATGGGTGCATTACTTCACCTCTCCAGGCCTCATTAGTAAAATGGGGAATAACAATACCTTCCTAATCCTGTTGCTTATGAAGGGCCAGCACAATGGTCTAGTAGTAGCTAGATTTGTTGGGTCCTCTTGAAACTACTTAGGCATCTTAATGAGAAAAGCAATGCTTAGTATTCCACCCAGTTAATTAACTGATTATGATGATGCTCCCTTTTTTTTTTTTCTTTTAAAATTCTCTTTTTGCCTTAGCTCTTCATCAGCAAGACTGTGTGGTTAAGGTTACAGATTGAACTTGCATCAGAAGTTACCCTCCTAGCTCTCCATTCCCTTAAATTGGCCTCCCCTTTATCCCTACTACTGTTGCTCTGGTTCAAGCCCTGTAACTTCTTCCACACTTTGTCACTCAACTCCTAACCTATCTCCCCTGCCACAGTCCATTCTTCACACTGCCCAGTGATCTTTCCCTATTGCAAAATCAGAATTAATTACTACTTTAGTTTTTGTTGTTGCTGTGGTTTTGCTTGCTTTTCTGTGTGCCAGTCACTAACATAAGACTTTCCAACTAAACTAGAAAACTCCTTTCTAGAGTGCCAAACATATCAGATAATCTAAACCTTTTATTTTCTTCTGGAGAAATCCTTCTTGCAGGCCTTTCTGTACTGCTCCAAACTTAACCCGTTGTTCTGTAGGCCCCTGCACAGCTGCCCTCCCCTGTGATTCTGAGAATTCCCTTTGCCTCTTTCCTGTCTTGTAGCCTTTGTTTCCTAGATTGCATCTTCTTTTTTGGTTTATACCCATATGTTACTGGAGCACACCCTCATTAGTTCCCTGAGAAAAGATGCATGATAGGTAAAGTTTTTGAGACTTTAAATGTCTCAAAATTCTTTAATTCTGCTCTCAACCTTGACTGATAGTTTGGCTAGGAATAGAATTCTAGATTAGAATGATATTCTCGCAGAATTTTGACAGTATTTGATCCATTGTCTTTTAGCTTTCAATTGCTGTTGAAAAGCCCACTGCTACTCTGATTCCTAATTATTTGTTTATTAGCAGATTTAAAAAAAATTTTATTTATTTATTTATTTATTTATGGCTGTGTTGGGTCTTCGTTTCTGTGCGAGGGCTTTCTCTAGTTGCGGCAAGTGGGGGCCACTCTTCATTGCGGTGCGCGGGCCTCTCACTATCACGGCCTCTCTTGTTGCAGAGCACAGGCTCCAGACGTGCAGTCTCAGCAATTGTGCCTCACAGGCCTAGTCGCTCCGCGGCATGTGGGATCTTCCCAGACCAGGGCTCGAACCCGTGTCCCCTGCATTGGCAGGCAGATTCTTAACCACTGCGCCACCAGGGAAGCCCAGCAGATTTTTTTCTTTGGAATATTTCCTGTTCATAGTGGGCTTTTTTCCTTCCTTTTCATTATCTAGGCCTCATGTGTAAAATTTCTGGGAAATTTTCTTTCTTTCTTTTTTTCTTTTTTAATATTTATTTATTTGGTTGCACTGGGTCTTAGTTGCGGCAGGAGGGCTCCTTAGTTGCGGCTCATGGGCTCCTTAGTTGCAGCATGCATGTGGGGTCTAGTTCTTATCCACTGCACCACCAGGGAAGTCCCCTGGGAAATTTTCTTAAAAAAATTTTTTTTGACTGTTTATTCCTGTCCTTTTTCTTTGTTCTCCACAGCTAGAGCTTTATTAGTCAGATGTTAGGCTTCTTGGGTTGATCCTCTAATTGGATTATCTCTCCTTCTCCCTCTTTTCTGTTTCTTTGTTATTGTTTCAAATCCTACTTCCTGTGATGTAATATTCTTCTTCAGTTTGTTCTACTTCATACACTTATTTTCTGCTGTCATTTAAAATTTTGAAGCCTTCTCTCTGAATGTTCCTCTGTGTGGTACTTTGTGTTCATGGCTGCAGTATGTTATTTTATGTCCCTGAAGATATTATTTTGAAAGGTTTTTTTTCATCCTCTAATTGTATCTCTTCCCTCTTAATTTGTTTGTTTGTTTTGGTTGTTGTCTTTCATGTTAGAGATTTCCTCAAGTGTCTGGTAATCTTTGGCCAGCTGTGCACATTAGGAGTGAGGCACTAAGAACTGACGAGAGCCTCCGTATGGTTGGGTGGGTCTTCAATGCAAGTTGAAAAGACAGAGATTTTTTTTTTTTAATTTGGGGAATCCCCTCATGTTAGTATGTGCACATCTTTTCTTTGGACCAATTTCCCCAGAAACTTCCAGTCCGCTGCCAGAAGATATACATGTAGCTGCCAGCTTAGCAGAAACTGAGCAGAGCAAAGGGACTTGTAATGTGGAGAGGGGTGCCGGGTGAGGAGACTCTCTCCATTCAGAATGCAGATTTTTACTGATCTCCCCATTTTTTTAGTATAGCGTTTCACTTCTATCTTCATCTCTAAACATCTGCAGAAAGTAGGCTTCCATCTTTTGCCAGATTGGGGGAGCAGTTCTAGGCTCTCATTGCTTCTTATATAAATTTATATCCCATCCTCTGTTTCAACCCTGCATCCCTTCCCCTGAACTTCAGAAGCCTCCGTGCGCAACTCCTGCTTCTTTCCAGCCTTCTGCAGCTGGACTTGGCGCTCCTCCTTGCAAGCAGTTTAGTTTCCGTTTTCCCTGTCCTACTAAATCAGTTACCACTCATCCATCTGCTTTCCATCCTCCAGAATTTGGTGGATATCTGTCTTCTGCTGGCATCTTTCTCAATCTTTTTGTTTTTATGGGTTTGCAGGTTTTTTTATTCTTTCACTGTTGTTTTACTGAGATTTCTGACAGAAGCTGAGAAACTTGGGGATTTCTATGTGTCCTAGTCACCCAGAGGTCTATTGCATCTACTTTTCCCAGTCTGTCTCCCAGGCTGGGAGTGACTTTGCAGCAGATGCCTTGTCTCATTTGTCTTTATCTTCTCAGGCCCTAGGACATAGTAGGCTCTCAAATGTTTGTTGAATGAATGAGTGAGTAAATAAATTTTAACTCTTCTTTGTTAATTTTGCAAAGCATTCATTTTCTTGATGTCTCTGGAAGCAAAGTGCCTACAATGCCATTCTAGATTCTGCCATTGGATGAGGCCAGTCTGCTTTGAATGCAACGGTTATTCACAGTATGCTCAAGTTACTTAGAATTTCCAGCAGGCATTGTTATATGGAGGATTTTATTAAGTATCCAATGATGAATATATCTCCCAGACTCTTATTACCAACCCCCTGAAGCACATCCTTGATGCCCCCAGCTGACTTAATCACCACATTGCTGTCAAGTACCCAACACATGTTTAAAGCACTATTCTGTTTTTTGCCTCTGATGGCACCCATGAGAAGTGTGAAGACCACTATGTATCTTGTTAGAGAGAAAATGTTAGGGGAAGCATCCCAGGGGGAAATGTAACTCACTTGGGCACATCTAGATGCTGCTGTAAAAGATGGGTAAATCCCTGACTGAAGCCTAGAGTGGTTGTGGATAGTGGCCTTTGCCTTTTATCACTGGTTCAGCAAGTTTAATTTTGTTACACTAAAAATTAGGTTAAAAAAATCCAAGTTCTGTCTTTTTGACAACTCACTGTATGCGAATCAAGGCTTTGTGTTTCTTTTAAATTAAATTCAAGTTGTCACACTTTCACATTTATGAAAAACTATTTCTGGTAGACTAATGTTTTAGTACTGGCATTTTTCCACTTCTTTCCATTCTTTATTTTGCATCCCTTCTATACACAAGAGGTTAATCTTAACCCTTCCTCTCACTTAATGACTCCCTCTATTCCACATTTCTATCTAGTTTTCTTAGATTCCAGGCACATAAGTAAGCACAGAATGAAGTGACTACCAATAGAGTAACCTTAGAACTTGGAAAGCAAAACTTTATTTATCCTCCTGTTTTCTCCTTCATTTCCTCTTCTTCTGAACTATAAAAATTAGGTAAAATAAGCTTTAGGTGTAATAAAATATGATACAACATGTGCTTTATTTTGGGGAAACTGTGCTGCTACTTTCTTGGGCAGAAGCCAGAGCAGGAAAAGGCTGTATTCCACCCCCATCTGGAAGGGGGCATCGACAGAAGTGTCATCACTCACCACTTCATCTTCTCCTTCCCACTGCTTTTTCTCTTTAACGGTGACCAAATCATCACCTCCCCTTTCACCATTTACTATGAGCAAGGTAAACCAATCCATTCTAATCCCAGATTTTTTCAGAAAGAGGCTTCTGAGGTTTCCATAAAACTATACAACTTACAGCGGTCTCTATTTAATACCATAATACTTTGAATGGAACCTTCTGGAAAGAGACCCTGCCATTCGAAAAGTTGGGCTAATTCTTTCTTCCTCCCAGCACACATACATTATTACTAAGGCACATTTAAACGGTCCTGCCTGAACTCATAGCCCAATACCACTGTTGAAAACCATCTCTGTCCCTAAATGGAATAAACTTAAACCTGAATCATAACACATCTTTCGAATGTCTGTAATTGCAGACATTTGGGAGCAACTTTCTGGGATTTTTCAGGCATGCCAGACACATTAACCAGTCCTAGACTTGGCACATTCCTAAACTTTTCATTTCGTATCTCAGCATTTATATATAATCCTGAGGATAATATTAATCAAATAAAATACATCTCTTTTGAGACTCAAAGGTTGGTTGGCAAACTTGAAGCCATCCAAAGGTAGTTTTTATATCTAGGAGGTAGAGAGTAAAACATTATTTTACTCGGAAAACAGCAATGTAGGCTAATTGTTGCAGGCTATTTTTTCCTTTGGTTCTGGAAAAATTCTGAGTCTGTATCCAGTTTGTGATAGAATTTGACAATAGCCATTTTTATTAAATATTGCAAATTAGAAACACCTGCCTGCTAAGCTGTTCTAAGCACCTAATTGTGAACAGCAATAATAACTAGTCCCTTTCAGAGCAAGTGCTCTTGCCGTTTTCCTCATTTTTTGTCTGAGATTTCTGGAGGAGGAAGTGCCGTATGATGGAAATATTCAGATTTGCAGTCAGGTAGGCCTACGTTTAAACCCCAACCTTGTCATTTTATTAGTTACCTTGACTTTGGAGCAATTGCTTAATGTGGTCTGTTTCCTCATCTGCAAAATAAAGGTAAAAATTCCTACCTCTGAGAGGTCTGGTGGGGATTTGGGATGATGAAAATAAGGCACCTGATATATCATAATTTATTGACTCTGAAATACACATTTTTTCATGTTTTAGTATCTCTGAAATCAGGATGATTTAAAAAATTTTTTTTTAATTTTATTGAGGTATGGTTGATTTACGTTGTTAATTTCTGCTGTATAGCAAAGTGACTCAGTTATACATATATATATTCTTTTTCATATTCTTTTCCATTATGGTTTATCACAGGATATTGAATATAGTTTCCTGTGCTATACAGTAGGACCTTGTTGTTTATTCATCCTGTATATAATAGTTTGCATCTGCTAATCCCAAACTCCCAATCCTTCCCTTCCCCACTCTCCTTGACAACCACAAGTCTGTTCTCTGTATCTGTGAGTCTGTTTCTGTTCTGTAGATATGTTCATTTGTGTTGTATTTTAGATAGCATATAAGTGATATCATGTGGTATTTATCTTTCTCTTTCTGACTTACTTCGCTTAGTATGATAATCTCTAGGATGATTTTACAGTCAATAAGAAAGCGTGCTCTCATTGTTTAATTGTAACATTTTGGTCCCTTTATTTGTGGTACATATTGTAAAATGCTTCTTAAATTGATGGCAACTTTGATTTGATGAAATGTGGGTTGCCTGGCTCTCAATGAATAATAATCATACTTATTATTATGATATATTTTTTCTAAGAAATATTTCAATGGCTCCCAGATTAAATTCCCTAGACTCCAATTGGGGGGTACCATTATAATCATTCTTAGGAAAAACAGTATTATAATAAAAATAATAGTTGCTCCTGTTTAATCATTTCATGTCTCATGTGAACAATTTAAAGGTAAAAGGGAGACGATTTCATAAGACTTAGCATGAATGTGACTGATTAGATGAGCAGCAGCAGGTAGAAGGACAAGGACAGAGATGAAGGACTGTGAGTTCTGGGTATACAGACACCAAAGTGGCAGCTGAGAAACACCTATGTCTATGGACCTCCTATTCTTAGAGCTGTAGGAAAGTTTTAGTGCATCAGAATTTTGCTTAAATAGAACTAGAGGTTGAGGTATTGGTACCGCACATTCATTCTGGCATTCTTACCTTGGAGGATGGAGTTTTCTTCTTTTATATCCTTGTGCAGACTGAAAGTCCCATGACTGTCAGTTTGGTTTGTTCTTCAAGTGTTTGCTGAGTGTCTGCTATGTGCCAGGCATTATGATAGACTCTGAAGTTTCAGAGATGAATAAGACAACTCTTGGCTTCAAGAATGCCCAGTCTGACCTATCGCATGCTGTGTTCCTCTTCCCTTCACCCATATCCTGTATCTTTTCTTATTGCTTTAAATAGAAAATATATGAATCATGTTTTTTTGCTTTAGAACATAGTTCCTTTAACACTTTAGTACATTTTCTGATATTCACTTTTATCCAAAACAAGCATACCACTGAAAAACACATTTAATAACTAATAGGATGAAGAATTTGGTCACAGTTGTAATTAAAAATTTTATCTATCAGTGTAACCTGTATTTAATCCAAACCTATCAGTTTGGATATTTTTATAATAAGCTAATATTTTAAAGTATAATTTAGGATCTTAATTAAAATTTTAGTTTTTCTTCAGTGGACTTATTGTGTTCCTTTTTTAGATCTTGGTGTGATGTCTTCTTTCTTTGGGGATTCCCAAAAAGGAATGTTTATGTGCTTGCATGCCCAAATAATTTCTGTGCCAAAGGAACAATGACAAATGTCACACAAGGGAAATGACATTTTCAGGTTTTTAAATTAATATAATGAGAGAGAGGAAGGCAGACACTAATTTAGTACATTTAAATTTTAAATAAATGTGCAAAACAGGTTAAATGAATGTAAATATATGACTTTAAAATTACTTAATTTACTCAATTTTATTGGTATTTAGCATCTATAATAACAGCTAGCAGTAACTGAATACTTGTAATGTGCCAGGCACAATTCTAAGCTTTTTAAGTATATGCTTATAACCATCCCAAGAGATAGATATCATTACCTCCACTTTATATATAAGGAAACAAGGACAAAGAGTCAGGAAGATGGCCAGCAGAGACAGGTTTTACACCTAGACAGTTCTAGTCGCTGTATTACCCTGGAATTACTAAGTTCATTATTATTCAGGAGACAGAATCAGTCGCTGTTAGAAAAGTTACTAAAGTTTTACTGAAGTTATTAAAGTTTGCCACTGAATTTGTCACTAAATAGCTGGCTTGGATTTTAGAGGGAAGAGCAGTATGTATTTAAAATATATTACAAACCTCATCTGTTAACATCGTCACATAACTTTAAAGATAATATTTATTATTTAAAATAACACTGTCAGAAATTAATTCTAAGTGGTTCTCTTATATAAATAATTGGCATTAAAGTGAAGATTATTAAATAAAACTAGTGTAATTATAATTTCACAAGTCTAATAAAGCTAGTCTTGGGTGGCTGCTGAATATGAGGGCCAAAAGAAAGGAAAAAGTCAATGATAACACTGAGCTTTTAACTAGTTGTTGGAAGAAATAGTGATAACGTTCACTTCTTTCATTAATCATGGAAATCACAAGACAGACTTAGGAAAGGCAGTGAGGGCTTGAGTTTGAGGTGACTGTGAGATGGTGTGATGGAATGTGGGCAAAGCACAGTGAGGAGGGTACCAGCTGGGGGCCTGAAGATTTGGGCTCTAGTCCTGCCTTTGCTGGTCATTAGCAGGTTGACCTGCTGCCAAGGTACTTGACATCTCTTGGTCTTAGTTTCTATACCTAAAGACATTGAGAAGTAACATTGGTAAGTGGTTTTCAAACCTGCAGGGTGCCATAGATGCTCCCAAGGGTACTGGGGAGAAAAGTGCATCCTAGTCTAAGTAACCTAAACAACAACACTTTTAATCACATAATCACATGTATTTTTAATATATTCTTTTAAATAAATTTATTTTTTTAATTTTTGGCTGTGTTGGGTCTTTGTTGCTGCCCGCGGGCTTTTCTCTAGTTGCCGTGAGCGGAGGCTACTCTTCGTTGCGGTGTGCGGGCTTCTCATTGGGTGGCTTCTCTTGTTGCAGAGCACGGGCTCTAGGCGCGCGGGCTTCAGTAGTTGTGGCGCACGGGCTTAGTTGCTCCTCGGCATGTGGGATCTTCCTGGACCAGGGCTCGAACCCGTGTCCCCTGCATTGGCAGGCAGATTCTTAACCACTGCGCCACCAGGGAAGCCCTGTATTTTTAATTCGATTTAAACAGAGTTTGAAAACCAATGTAATTAGGTGATCTATAAGGCCTCTTCCAGCTCTAAAATCCTCTGTCTCTTATTCTGAAATCTGAGTTTGGAATCATCCAACAGGGATAGAAGTTGAATCTGCCAGGCTGAGCGAAAGTACAGAGAGCTGAGATTGTGGACCATTTATTCCTGAACAGTTAGAAGCCATGAATTTCAGAAGGCCTCAGCCTGCATTAGGGCCTGTTCTTTAAAGTGGGAGGGCCATAATGATATTCCTTCATGGATGGTAGCAGAAGTTCTCAGTTGTTTCTTAATTTCCTAACATCTTTCCAGGATCCTTGAGGACTCCTTTCCATCCAATTAAAAGATTTCTTGTTTAAATTGTTATCTGCTTGTCCTAGCAAATAAGCTGTCCTTTTCTTGGGTTTTCTTCCTTCCAAGAAATGTCTCTTCTGCCTCTTGTATTTGCACTTGAACACATATGTGTTTTCCATCTTTCTTTCTCTCCACATTTCTCCATTATATCCTGCTCAGCCAAAGCCAGATTTTATGATTCGGTCTTCAAAGGGTGATTGACTACATTCCAACTCCCTACAAAACGATGTTTTATAGTCTACTAAAATTCAGGTTGGCTGGCAAGTGTGGAATGGAATAGTTTTGACTGGACTAAAACAGCACTATGGTAGAATGTCTCTTAACCCAGGTCAAATTATTGCATAAGAAACTTGAGTGAGTTATGTCGTAAAAGACTAATTTGAAACTAAGTTATCTGCCTATCACTCCCCCAAATAAAACTGAAGATGTAGGTGAAACTGAGAGTGGGAAATAACTTTCCAAAAATCATCTTAACTGATTATTTCAAGTGAGTGAGAGAATTTATCCCCAATCAAACTCAACTCCCTAATAGGACTACCAAGACTCTAGGATTATTACTTGGTCATCATCTTGTGGCCAAAGAGCTATGTAGAATGGAATTCTTTATAAAAATCTCTCTAGAGGGATAGCATATGGCTTCAGTGGAAGGTGTTAAGATGTAAAGGAGGGAGGAGAATCCTTAAGTAACCTGGAAGAGATGTTAGGGAGGAACATTTCTTTCCTCTGTCGTTCATCATCAACCTCATCATTTGCAGTCCTTCATGAGGAAGTAGCACACACTCTTGCATTGGCTGCAACTTGGCAGTTACAGCACATAGCACAGATGCCTGTTGTATTGAATCAAGTTTACATGGAGCATCAAGTTTTAAAAAAAAATGAATTCATTGTAAATTCTGGCAGTTTTTATGGTATAATTAAAATGTCTAACAGGATACCTTTGGGAAGCTAAATGCAGTTTTACTATTTATAGAGCCAGCAGAGGTAGTGTTTCTTGCCAACTTTCATATCTTATGACCTATAAATTGCTCTTAATAGCTAATCTGTCATCCCAGCTTCTCAAACAAGAAAGCTTGTTTCCTTATTAATCTGTTAATTTGCATCTGCAAAGGACATTTACAAATTCTTGGTTTGAAAACATTGCTGTATTAATGCTGGGCATTATAAGTAATTTATGACCTGTGATAGCAACTCTTAGGTCTAGGTAATGGATCTTTCTGACATTGTATTATTCTTCCAACCCTAATATAGTTTTGATAAAAATAATTATTGTGAAAGCTCCTCTGGCCCCACAGTATTAGGAAAAGCTGACAGGTTACCTATGGAGAAGCTATAACTGTCACTAACTGCTCTCTAAGCTCATAGTAATAGATTCAAACCAACTATTCCAACTATGGTATAGTAATATGGTAGAAAGAATTCAGATGTACACAAATCACTGTCTTACTTTTTAGTAACAACTGCAGAATATTCCTCCAACGCTAAGTTTAGGAATTGGGACAAACTGGTTAGACTGATTATCATAAACCCAACACCAGTTATTGAGCATGTACAGCATGAAATGATTGAAGACTACTAAAGACCATGTAATTAAAAATTTCCCTGTTTATGTGGTATTTAAATCTCTTCTTCAGGCTGTGGCTGTGAGTTCACAATTCTTAGAGATCCCATTTCAGGAAGCTTTCTCCCTACCAAGAGCCTTAACATTTAACTGTTTTTTGTTTTTGTTTTTTCTCTATTGTAATCCAAGAAGGATTTGTGGGAGCAGGAAACAAAACATAAAAAGGAAGAAATCAGAGTAATGAGAGGATTAGGATCATATCATATGCTGAAGCCAGGGTAGAGTTTGTACATATTATGGGATTCTATCTGGCTGTTAAAAGGAGGCTCTGTATTAAATCATAAGCTTCCTGGTGACTCAAACAAAAAGGTAAACATGACCGCTTATATGATTCACATTTTTCTTAAGATAAAACCATAGCAGCTGCATTGAAATCTGAAAGAAATTTTTCCACTGGTCCTTATAAAGATGACATCAGGTGGTATCATGGACAACGTCCTCAACAATATAGATTACACATTTTTTTGATTATTTTTGTACAATTGTTTTTGTGTGGCTATTGAGTAAGCAACTCTAGACATTCATGACTATCATTTAACTTTTTATACAGAATTACTTTATCAACTCAGTTGCTGACTAAGGGTAGATTTTTCAGGCTATAGTACACTCATTAAATAGGGAGTGAATGTTATTTAAGACTGTAGGAAGTGTATAGACCTCACAGAACATGATTCAGTCTTCTGTTTCTACAGGTTTGTATTTGGGTGGCTATTGATTCCTGCTAAATAGATCTGCAATGTGGATAAATTACTACCAGGTAGACCCTTGTATCTGGGTTAATACAGATTTTTAAAGATTAGCTAAGTTTCTGTTTTTAGTACCTAATTCTCCTCAAATTTAGTTTTTCTATAAAAATGACTAAAATTTCATCACCCAGAAACCTATGGTAATTCAAATAATTGAACCACTAAATAGTGTTAACTATAACTATAGTGACTGGAGCATGAAAATTATTAATTTATGCTCAGTATTGTACTGGTCAGGCTAGGCCAGGTTATGCTGCAATAATAGTAAATTCCCAAATCTTAGTGGCTTATTTCTTGTGCCCGCTGTGTATTCATTACAGGTCAGCCAGGGCCCACATTGCTATGATTGTCACTTAAATTTCAATTTTGTTGGAGCAGTGTGTAGCAAAGAGAAGAGAAAATGTGGTGAAGTACGCACTGGTTCTTAAAGCTTTACATGGATGTGATCACATTTATTGGCCAAAGAAGGTCACGTAGCCACTCACACCTGACTTCATGCAGTCAGTGATGTGCAGTCTTACCTACTTCGAAACAGAGACGCCAGCATATTTGTGAATATCCCTAAAGCCTACCCTAATATCATTAGTGCTTAACATTGATCTTACTGTATTCTAATTAGTTGTTATTTTAGTTAAGCATTTTGTTGTTGTCGTTACTACCGATCTCCCTCCTTTTCAGCTACTTCATGGAAATACATGAAAGTATAAATCTGATCTTGTCAGTCCCCTGCTTAAACCTGTGGCTGTTATTGCTCCCTGGGTGGATTGTAAATTCTTCAATAGAGGATAAACTGTATGTAGTTAAATGAGCACGAGAGCTAGAGTCTGATGTCTGTGGACCTGAACCCTGGCGTTGCCATCAGTGCTATCAATTGTGTATTCTTAGGCATGTCATTTTATCTCTTTGAGTCTAGCGTTATCTCACAAATGGATTTAATAATAACAACACACAATTAAACGGATTGTTATTAATGATTAAATGAAACAACATACATGGAAAATGCGTTAGATTTTACAAATGGATGGACAGACAGAATTCATCCAAACCCGCCTTTCCAGACTCCCCTCCAGCCACTATCCCCACTCCCACGTCTAACCAGCTTCTTGGTCTCTAATCATTACACACTCTGTCATACTTCATGCCTTTGCTTGTGCTGTTTCCATTTCCTAGAATTACCCACTCCCCCAACGAGGAAAACTCCAATTTATTTATTAATTTTTAACTAATAGACTTCATTTTTAGGGCAGTTTTAGATTTACAGAAAATTGAGCAGCTAGTACAGAGAGTTCCCACATTCCCTTTCTCTTCCCCATTCAGTTTCCCCTCTTGGTAACATCTTGTATCAGTGTGGTACATTTGTTACAATTGACAAACCAATATTGATATAATATTGTTAACTAAAGTTCATAGTTTACACTAGGGTTCACTATTCGTGTTGTACAGCCTATGGGTTTTGACAAATGTATGATGCCCTGTATCCATGATTATAGTGTCATGCAGAGTAGTTTCACTGCCCTAAAAATCCCCTGTGATCTATCATTTTCTCCTGCTGAAACCACTGATCTTTTTGCTTTCTCTATAGTTTTGCCTTCTCCAGAGTATCGTGTAGTTGAGATCATACAGTGTGTAGTCTTTTAAGACTGGATTCTTTCATTAAAGAATATACATTTAAGGTTTCCTTCATATCTCTTTGTGCCTTGGTAGATCATTTCCTTTTAGTGCTGAATAATATTCTATTGTAAGGATGTATCAAATTTTATTTATTCGTTCACCTATTGAAAGACATCTTGGTTGCTTCCAGTTTTTAACAATTATGAATAAAGGTGTTACAGACATTCACGTGCAGGTTTTTGTGTGGACGTTAAGTGTTCATTTCATTAAGGTAAATACGCAGGAGCATGATTGCTGGATCATATGCTATGAGTATGTTTGTAGGAAACTACCCAACCATCTTCCAAAGTGGCTGTCCCATTTTGCATTCCCATTAGCAATGAATGAGAGTTCCTATTGCTCCACATCTTCACCAGGATTTGATATTGTCAGTTGTCTTGGATTTTCACCATTCTGATAGATGTGTAGTGGTATCTCATTGTTCTTTTAACTTGCAATTCCCTGATGACATATGATGTGGAACATCTTTTCATATGCTTCTTTGCCACCTATATACAGTTGGCCCTCCATATTTATGGGTTCTGCATCCACAGATTCAACAAACCACATATCAAAAATAGTTGAAAAAATTCCAGAAAGTTCCAAAAAGCAAAACTTGAATTTGCCATGTACCAGCAACTATTCACATTGTATTTACATTGCATTAGGCATTATAAGTCATCTAGAGATGATTTAAAGAATATGGGATGATGTGCATAGGTTATATGCAAATACCATGCCATTTTACATAAGGGACTTGAGCATTCGCAGATTTTGGTATCTGTGGGGGTTCCTGGAACCAATCCCTCACAGATGCTGAGGGAAAACTGTATCTTCTTTGGTGAGGTATCTGTTCAGGTCTTTTGTCCATTTTAAAATTGGGTTGTTTTCTTGTTGAGTTTTAAGTTTTTTTGTTTTTTTGTTTTTGTATATTTTGGATACAAGTCCTTTGTCAGATACATATTTTGCAAATATCTTCTCCCAGTCTGTAGCTTGCCTTTTCATTCTCTTCATGGTATCTCTTGCAGAACACAGTTTTTAATTTAATGAAGTCCAACTTAGCAATTTTTTCTTTCATGGGTCATGCCTTTGGTGTTTTATCTAAAAATTCATTTCCAAACCCTAGGTCCCCTAGAATTTCTCTTATCTTCTAGGAGTTTTATAGTTTTGCATTTTACATTTAGGTCTATGATCCATTTTGAGTCAATTTGTATGAAAAGTGTGAAGTCTGTGTCTAGATTCACTTTCTTTGCATGTGGATGTCCAGTTGTTCCAGCACCATTTTTTGAAAAGGCTGTCCTTTCTCCATTGAATTACCTTTGTTCCTTTGTCAAAAATTAGTTGACTCTGTTTGTGTCTAGAGAATTTTCTTGAGTACATGAATGAATGAACAAATGAACCAACCAACAGACCCCAAAACACTCTAATATCCGTGTAAGCTTTGACCACTTAAAGTGCTTTTACCAACATTATGTGTTGGATATACCAATGATTCCAAAATGCCCCGGAATAAAGGGTGAATTTTCTTATGTCTACACTTGCAGAAGAGTAATACGAGTAATATGCTTTAGTGTATGAAAATAATGACCCTTCCTGCCATCAGTGGGCCACGCTTCTTGTGTTGTTTTTTTAGTTGTGGTGACATATAACATCATGTTCTATTTTCTGGTCATCTTCTACCACATCTTTGAAAGGAATAAAGCTAGTTAGGGTAGGAAGAGAAATGAAAGTCTAAAATTTTTGAGCATCTTCTGTGAGCCTTGAAATGGGCTCTTTACAAGTTCTATCTTATGTAGTACTCATCAGAGCACTGTGAGATATTAATATTCCCATTTACAGATGAGGAAACTGAGGCTCAGAGATGTTGTATAACTTGTGTAGTATCACACAGTTTGTCCTTTGAACCCATGCATGCCTGATTCCAGAGTCTGCCCCTATTCTTCTACATCCCTCTGCCTCTTGGGTTGCAGGTGGTTAACCCAGTACCTTGGGTTCGTGGGCGCTGAACTGGCAAGGAATACAAGGTACATGTGGATTTGGACGGTGAAGATGAAAAACTGTATTTCTGGTACTAGCTGTGGGTGCATTTCCCCTTTTCTTAAAACTACATGCAATTAGTCAATCAGCAGTTATATCAGATATTCTCTATATGTGCATTTAATCATCCCCCCAAATATAACCCTTATGAAAATACATACAATAAAGGGAAAAACATGCTAGTTGTGAGGAACATGTTTAATTCTGCAAAATAATGTTTAATGGTAGTATCATCAATGTGGTTTTTTGGGTAGTTTAAACTTTCTCTATTTCATGTCTCAAACTGAAAGTCCTTAAAGGTGGTTTGAAAAAATATGAGCAAATTTCCTTCTCTAGCTCCATGTCCCACGAAACTGACTCGTCAGGTGCAGTTCTTCTGCAAATATTTGGGTCACAGAGCAAGGGGTAATGACTCCTGTGTGCTAAGTCTGCAGCTGGAAATCATGCTTTGGCAAGAACATGAGTAATTTATATCTTGTAAAAAGAGAAAAGTATTGTCTTATTCCAACCAGAGAGTTTGTTAGCATAACTGTTTGTGTTCATTTTGGTATTCAAATACAGATGTTCCAAAATGTTTCCACTGTGGGAAGCAGCTGCTGGTATTCTAGCACAAAAATCTCAAAGAGATTAATATACAAAGGCAGTGTGAACCTTAGTGGCAAGTGCAGCATCTGCTTGAGGTGGGGCCTGTGTTTCCCTGTAGATAGTGGGTCTTCAGATTCTCCTTAACAGCCTGAAACCATGTTTCAGATCTAAGCTTATTCCACAGGAACAGGAACAAAGACAAGTGATTAATTTGTAATTCACTTAGCTGATAAATATCATCGCATGTTATTTGCCCAGCAGCTGTAAAACACTGGACTTCATTTCCTGTGGCAACTGATAGGAATATAGTTGTTTGGTTGTAATGACTGATGTTTTTGGTGCCGTTACTAGCTTCTGCTTGGTAACAGAGCTCAGCCCAGCCGGCCTGCAGTCATAAAACATCCATCCACACCTTAGTGATGCATTTACAGAGAACTTTACAGTTTACTCAGGACACTCACTTGCACTGCTTCATATGATCCCATCCTAGCCTTGGAAAGTACATACGCTGTCATTATCAGAACGGTTTACATATAAAGAAAATACAGGTGAAGAAGTGAAATGACTTATCAGGGTTACACAGCCAGGGCCTCTGACTCTAAATTCTATTCCATTCTTATACTACATCAAGCTGCCTTTCTAATTTCAGAGGCTATGATGTGTGCTTCATAAACTATATTGACCTTTCTAGAGTTGCCGGTTTCCAGGACACCTGCATGAAGAGTCCCAGCCTGATAGTGCTGCCTGTAACTGGAAGGTGCCAGGGAAGAGCTAATGCAGTAGTCCTTCCCTCTTTCCTCACAGCCCTAGAGGGGAAATGCCCCAATACTCCCTTTCCTTATGTTTGGGAGAGCTTCAGCAAATGAGCTCCTATGTCTCCCTGGCATTTACAGAAATGAAGAACCAGAAGCAGAAGATCCTTGGGCTGTCATTTGGAGTTGCCACATACCACAAGTTTCTAGGAACAGTGATGCCTGGGGTGCTGTGCCTGCCCCAGGCCTTATTAATCTATTCCCTGCAGTGTTCAAGGGCTCATTGCCTCCAACCAGATCTACTATTTGGAATTATCTAGTGAATTATTTATGGTTTACACATTTGACAGAGGCTCATGGCTAAGTTTGAAAACAGTTCCTGGGACCTAGAAACGTCTGTCTGGAAAACCAAGGCTCAGAGAAGTTAAGTTTCTGAAGGTCCCAGGGCTAGTAAACAGCAGTGCAGTTTTGAACCAAGGGTGTCTGATTCTAAGTCACACTAGGTCCATAGTGAAAGAGCCATGTGTTCTACTCTGAGAGCAACAAAGATTTGCAGGTGGGAGGGTTTGTGGACTGTGTCCTGCTCTCTAGCCTGGCTTGGGCACAGAAGGACCTCAGAGAGTAAGGAGGGGAGGGCCAATTACAGAAGGAAAGGAAAGAGACTGAGTCCCCCGTCCTGCAGCAAAGGAGGAAAGGAGATTGTTGGGTGTGGGGAAGGGAGTTGTGAGGAGTAGAAAGGCCTATGTGCACTGTGCCAACAAGAAGTCTTAACCCCTGATCCTGAAGAGGTTCCCGAAGTAGGAACCTGAGGCCAGTACACGTCCAAGTGGCATGCTCTTGGGTGACATCATTGCTGCGTCTGCCAGAATCACATTGCTACAGGATTGTGATTTTCATGGAATTGTTTCTGCTCTCCACCACTCAGAAAAAAAAAAAAAAACAAACCCAAAAGTACGTTTCTAAGTGTTTATTTCCTCTCTATTTTCCTCAAGCTTTTTGTTGGAACATCTGTGAAATGATAAAAGCAACTTAAAACTATATGGAACCTTTTGCAGATACACAATTTGCAAGCATTGTAAAGATGGTCAGTCTCAGTCATTTTGATCAAAACTGCTATTTCGCAGGCAAAGAAATAGGGTAGCAAATCACTCACAACTACGAAATATTAATAAAAGTGTTCTGAAGTGCACATAGAACACATCTGATAAAGAAATACCCTTACTCCAGGTGGGCCGGCCTTCCCTTGTTGTTATTCCCTAGCCTGGAGGCCCTGGTGAAGATCACTTGCCTACTTGTGACAGAGTTTACCCTTTGTTCTGCCAGGATCACATATTCATGGTACGAAGAGGGAGCATCATGAAGAAAGGGGGCTACGTGGCTCTAGCTGTAGGCACTGTGTGAAGGAAGGGAAGGATAGGCAAGTTGTTGAATGAAAAGAAGCGCAGGAGAGCTCGGTGTAACTCCCTTTTATGTCTCTGCAAAGGAGTTAGAAACTAAAGACGAGAATCTAAGACTATCTGCACTTGGTAAGATTCTAGAACCCGTGTAACATCTCCTTTGTTATTTTTGTTTCCCTTTGGTTCACTATGCCAATATAGAGTCATTTTCATTAAAACCTTTAAGACAAAAAGGGCTCATGTTCTTTTCTTTAGACAAGAACTACTTGAGTGGCAAGCAGTGTGAGGGGACTAGGAAGATAGCATCTTTCTGCACAGAGGCTGGGGTCAGAAGAGAGAGCCTCTAGGCAAGAAAAGCAAAGCTCGAAGAGCAATGTGAGCCTAAAAAGGGGTGGTGAGGCCCTGTGGGGACTACCCCATTCAGAGATGTAGTTGTAACTCCCCTGTTATTTTCCTCTGGGGCTCATCTAATCTAAGCCCTCCACAGTAACCAGCACTGATGAAGTCACATTGAGGTAACAAAGATAAGAGAACAGGACCCTCCAGTGGGTCCTGGGTCACAAAATTATCAATCATCAATCTAAAGATCTCCCTTGCCGTTAATGTATCCATTTGCTTTGGGAGAAGACAAGAATTGAGAAATGCCCAGGGTGCAAAGAGCCTAGCATGGATTTCTCCTATGAATTTCCTATGCTATATTACATGTAATAATTAATTTTGATTTTCTTCAACATTTTCTTATACTGCAGAGGTTAATAGCTATTAACAGAGATATAATATCACAGTATTAGAAATGTCAAGTCTTTAAACTAAGATGAAGGTTATATGGCACACAACCTGTTTCTATGAGATTTGGTATTGAATGTTACTGATTAAATTGCCATTGTCTTTTATTAGGAACTTGCTGTTTGGATGTGCCCTTTTTCAGTTCTGCATAGGTCTGAGGACCACTGATAGAAACACCATTAGAAATAGGATTGGATGGTTATGGGCAAACTCTCTAACATTTTATCTGCTGAAACAAACTAAAGCCATTTTCTGATGTGCTTTCTTTTCTCTGCCTTATCCTTTCTCTCCAGGCAGCTTCATCAGCCCTGAGCAGTCTGGGCCACGTGTACACAGCCATTGGAGACTACCCCAATGCACTGGCCAGTCACAAACAGTGTGTTCTTCTCGCCAAGCAATCCAAAGATGAGCTTTCTGAAGCCCGAGAACTCGGCAACATGGGAGCTGTGTATATTGCCATGGGTGATTTTGAGAATGCTGTGCAGTGCCATGAGCAGCATCTGAAGATAGCCAAGGACCTGGGCAACAAGCGAGAAGAGGCCCGCGCCTACAGCAATCTGGGCAGTGCTTACCACTACAGGAGGAACTTTGACAAGGCCATGTCTTACCACAACTACGTGCTGGAGCTGGCTCAGGAGTTGATGGAGAAGGCCATTGAGATGCGGGCCTATGCTGGCCTGGGCCATGCTGCCAGGTGCATGCAGGATTTGGAGAGGGCTAAACAGTACCATGAGCAGCAGCTGGGCATCGCTGAGGATCTCAAGGACCGGGCTGCAGAGGGGCGAGCGTCCTCCAATCTGGGTAAGGACAGGATTGCTTGCGGGACCCAGGGTCAGGGCCCAGGGCTGGAAATAGCTGGAGTAACCCACTATCTTTTACAGGAATCTGTGTGTTTATATTCAAAAGAATCTCCTCATTGTGTGTGTTTTATATTTCCTTCAGATATATTTTCTTGGAGCCTGCCTGCTCTAAATCACAGGATCCTTTCTGTCATCACAGTGCTCTGAGGATTAGAACTCTGAAATACTGGAAAAACAAAACACCCCAACCTTTTAATCTGTCTAGAGAGAAGAGCGACCAGATTTATCTAATTAGAGAGAAGGGGGATGAAATGAAGAGACAAAGCTATGTTTGGTTTAAATGAAAGGGAAGCTTGCTAGGAAGTCATCAATGGAAGGGAATTTGAGAGGATTTTTGTTTAGAGGGAGTTCTTTACTTGGTGACTTTAACCCCAAAGGAAATGTATTTTTTCCCCTCAATGTATGTGTATTCACAAATGATGTTGATAGTTATAGTGTAAATGTAAAATTATTTTTTGAAAAATTTAAATAAGATAGATTTGCAGTCTATGTTTTGATAATACTTGGTTACAGTTAAGATATTTATAGATTTGGGGGAATTTATATGGAATGGTAAGAGGCGATAAGTATTAGTAACTGGCTACTTTTTAGAAGATATTGTTATCTTTTCTTGGTACCCAAACAGATGTTGGTACATAATGAATGAAAGGAACAGATGTGTTCAGAAGTATAAGCGGAACTCATCCGTGTGCCTGGAGCCCATGGTTTGTTATGTCCACAGGGACTCAGGGTGGGGAGAGGACAAGGAGACGGTGACCTTATTCGTATTAGTGTATGCTTAGCAGATATTAGTGGCAATGCACTGTAAAAGTCAGTCCCCTTTTCTTTTGTGACCTACAAAACCCTATTTCTCTTTATATAATTTTAGCACTACTTCTCCCTCCCCTCTACCTCCGCTTATTGTAACCATATGTTTTGTGAATATGGTTGTTAGAAAAAGTCTGGCAAATCCCTGGAGATGATGCTAAAGATGGTATTGAGATCAGAATGAGAATCTAGAGAGCCTGATAAAAACCATAGAAATAAGTTCTTGGTATGATATATTCATTCAACAGATTTCAAGTATTTATTGAATCATTACTATATGCTGAATCCTGGAATAATTGCCTTACGTGATAGAGAAGTTTGAAAAAAAATCCTTGCCCTCAAAGAGCTTATAATTTAGTTGGGAAAATAAGATTAATACACAGGACAACAGTGTTAATGATGTTGTGTTGCCATGAAATTCCCAGAAGGGAGGCCCTGAGGGCTGGGAATAGTCTGGAAAGCTTGGAGGAGATGATGCCCAGGTGGACCTTGAAGAATAGCTGAGATTTGGCCAGAAATGGGATGGCATTGATGGCAAGGGGTATGTGAAAGAAGAATTTGATGCCATAGGTTGGCATATCTGAGGGATAGTGGCATGATTAGCCTTCAGGAATGTGCTAGAGGATGGTAGAAGATTATTATGAAAACTAGGCAAGGAATTGTTAGTGAACAGGAACTCCTGAAGGTTTTGAAATGTAGAAGTGAGAACATTGACTAGATATTTAAGGAAGACAAGTCAAGCAGTGGCACATAGGATAGGTTGGAGGGCTTGAAACCTGGAGTGTAGAAGGCTGTGCATATTGGACAATTCATATTTTCTCTATCATTTTGTGTCAGAAATCTATCATTTTGATTAGTTGTATTTATTTTCCAAAGACTTCGTTCATTTCATCTAAATTGTTGAATTTATTGGCATAAAGTTGTTTATAATACTTACTTATTTTCCTTTTAATGCTTGTAAGATATATAGTGATATGTCCTCTTTTATTTCTGTTACTGGTAGTTTGTGTTTTGTACCTATACTAACTCCCTCCCCCTTTTCTGGATCATTCTAGCTAGAGATTTATCAATTTTCTTGATCTTTTTAAAGAACCAACTTTTGCTTTTGTTAAGTTTTTTCTATTGCTTGTCTTTTTCTTTTAAATTAATTTATTTTATTTATTTTATTTTTTGGCTGCGTTGGGTCTTAATTGACAGTGGCTTCTCTTGTTGCGGAGCATGGGCTCTAGGCACGCGGGCTTCAGTAGTTGTGGCTCACAGGCTTAGTTGCTCCATGGCATGTGGGATCTTCCCAGACCAGGGCTCGAACCAGTGTCCCCTGCATTGGCAGGCGGATTCTTAACCACTGTGCCACCAGGAAAGCCCGCTTATCTGTTTTTTAATTTCATTTTTCTGGTCTCATTTTCTTCCTGCCGCTTTCTTTGGGTCCTCTTTCTAGCCTCTCAAGGTTGAAACTTAGGTCATTGATTTTAGACTTTTTAAATTTCTAATACAAGCATTAAAAAATATAAAATTTCCTCTAAACACTGCTTTAGCTGCATCTAATAATTTTTGATGTATTATGTTTTTACCTTCGTTGGGTTTAAAATATTTTCTTTTTTTTTTTTTTTTTTTTAATTTATTTATTATTACTTTTTTGGCTGCATTGGGTCATCGTTGCTGTGCGTGGGCTTTCTCTAGTTGCGGTGAGCGGGGGCTACTCTTCTTTGCGGTGCGCGGGCTTCTCATTGCGGTGGCTTCTCTTGTTGCAGAGCACGGGCTCTAGAGTGCAGGCTCAGTAGTTGTGGTGCACGGGCTCAGTAGTTGTGGCTCACGGGCTTAGTTGCTCCGCGGCATGTGGGATCCTCCCGGACCAGGGCTCGAACCTGTGTCCCCTGCATTGGCAGGCGGACTCCCAACCACTGCACCAGCAGGGAAGCCCCTAAAATATTTTCTAAAATTGTTTGTGATTTCCCTTTAACCCCTGTGTTGTTTAGAAGTGCTGTTTAATTTAAAACATTTGGGATTTTCCTAGAAACTTTATTGTTATCAAATTCTAGTTCTATTGCAGTCAGAGAACATACTTTGTAGGATTGCAATAGGTGTCTCTACAGATGTTGTTTAGGTCTAGGTAGTTGATGGTGTTGTTCAGATCATCTTTGTCTTTTTTGATTTCTTTGTTTATATGTTTTGTCAGTTGCTAAGAAGGAAGTTGTTAAAATCTACAACTGTTAGTGTGGACTTGTCTGTTTTTCCATTTAATTCTGTGAAACATGGCTTCATGTACTTTGAAGCTTTCTCTTTGGGCAAATATTCATTTATGATAGTTTTTGTCTTTCTGACAGATTGGCCCTTTTATCATTATGAAATGTCCCTTTTTATCATTGGTCATGTCTTTTTTTCTTGAACTACTTGATCTGATACAAATATATCCACTCCTACCTTCTTATGCTTACTTTTTGTGTTTTCCATTTTTTTTCTGTCTTTACTTTCTATTTCTCGGTGTCTTTAGTTTGTTAACTGCAGATAACATCTAGCTAGGTATTGCTTCTTTATTGATTTTCACAATTATGGCCTTTTAATTAGAGCATTTCATCATTTAACAGTTAATGTAATTATTGGTTTTGTTGGATTTAGGTCTGTTATTTTACTGTTGGTTTTCTGTTTTTCCCATTTATATTTTGTTCTCTGTTCTTCCTTTCCTGCTGTCTGTGGGTTAATTTAATCATGTAGATTTTATTTTTACTTGTCTATTTGCTTTTTAGCTCTATCTTTGCATTATTTTTTAATGGTTGCTCTAAGGATGGCATTATATATCCTTAACTTTTCATGGTTTACTTTGAGCTACCATTGTACCACTTCCTGTAAAATATAAGTACATTATGACCTTGTAGGTCCACTTACTCCCCACTCCCTGTACTTTATGCTGTAGTTGTCACATTTATTACTACACCTATATTCTTTTTAAACTCCACAGTACAATGTTAGTTGTTCTATTTTATATTACCATTTTAAATAAGAGGAAAAATAATGTTTTCTATTTATCCACTTATTTATCATTTCTTGTAATTGCATTCACTCTTGAAGATATAAGTTTTCCACCTGGTATTATTTCCCTTCAGCCCAAAGAACTTCATGTAGCGTTTCTTGTAATGCAGGTCTGCTAGTGATGAATTCTCTTCATTTTGTTTACTTTAAAATGTGTTTATTTCACCTCATTCTTGAAGGATATTTTTTGCTACATACAGAATTCTAGGTTGGTAGATTTTTTTTTTATCTTTCAGTGGCTTAAAGTAGTCTTTCGGCCCCCATTATTTCTGATAAGAAGTCAGTGGAATTAATAATCTGTATGGTGTATGCTAAATTTTTCTTGACAGTTCACAAGATTTCTTATAAATACGGTTTTCAGCAGTTTATGATATGCCTAAATGTGGCTTTCTTTGTATTTTTTCCTTGCTATGGTTCTTTGAGCTTTTGAATCAGCACATATATATCTTTGCCTGAATTTAGGGAATTTTTACCTATTATTTTAAAAATACTTCTTTTGGTTCACTCCCTCTCTCCTCTATTTATGTCTCTGCATTACTTTGGGCCTTTTGATTTTGTCCTATATATTGCTGAGGCTCTGTTCATGTTTTTAATTTTTTTTCTCTGTATTCTTCAGATTTGAAAATTTCTGTTAATCTTTCTTCAAGTTCACTAACTCTTCTGTCATCTCCAATCTTCTGTTAAACCTATCTAGTGATGCAGAGTTTGGGATTCCCCAAGACTACTCTCACTTCTGACATCAACAGCAAGCAAGGGTCACCCTCAGGTTCAGTAACTAGGAGGACTCACAGAATTCACTGAAAGTTATTGTTATACTCATGGTTATGGTTTATTACAGTGAAAGCATACAGATTAAAATCAACCAAGGGGGGTCTGGGCAAGATGGCGGAAGAGTAAGAGGCGGAGATCACCTTCCTTCCCACAGATACATTAGAAATACATCTACACGTGGAACTGCTCCTACAGAATACCCACTGAACGCTGGCAGAAGACGTCAGACCTCCCAAAAGGCAAGAAACTCCCCACGTACTTCGGTAGGGCAAAAGAAAAAAGAAATAACAGAGACAAAAGAATAGGGACAGGACCTGCACCAGTGGGAGGGAGCTGTGAAGGAGGAAAGGTTTCCACACACTAGGAAGCCCCTTCACGGGCGGAGACTGCGGGTGGCAGAGGGGGGAAGCTTCGGAGCCACGGAGGAGAGCGCAGCCACAGGGGTGGGGAGGGCAAAGCGGAGAGATTCCTGCACAGAGGATCGGCGCCGAGCAGCACTCACCAGCCCGAGAGGCTTGTCTGCTCAGCCGCCGGGGCGGGCGGGGGCTGGGAGCTGAGGCTCGGGCTTCGGTTGGATCGCAGGGAGAGGACTGGGGTTGGCAGCGTGAACACAGCCTGAAGGGGTTCGCGCACCACAGCTAGCCGGGAGGGAGTCCGGGAAAAAGTCTGCAGCTGCCGAAGAGGCAAGAGACTTTTTCTTGCCTCTTTGTTTCGCGGTGCGCAAGGAGAGGGGATTCAGAGCACCGCCTAAACGAGCTCCAGAGACGGGCGCGAGCCACGGCTATCAGCGCAGACCCCAGAGACGGGCATGAGATGCTAAGGCTGCTGCTGCCGCCACCAAGAAGCCTGTGTGCGAGCACAGGTCACTATCCACACCGCCCCTCCCGGGAGCCTGTGCAGCCCGCCACTGCCAGGGTCCCGTGATCCAGGGACAACTTCCCTGGGAGAACGCACGGCGCGCCTCAGGCTGCTGCAACGTCACGCCGGCCTCTGCCGCCGCAGGCTCGCCCCGCATCCGTACCCCTCCCTCCCCGCGGCCTGAGTGAGCCAGAGCCCCCGAAGCAGCTGCTCCTTTTACCCCGTCCTGTGTGAGCGAAGAACACACACCCTCAGGCGACCTACACCCAGAGGCGGGTCCAAATCCAAAGCCGAACCCCGAGAGCTATACGAACAAAGAAGAGAAAGGGAAATTTTTCCCAGCAGCCTCAGAAGCAGCGGATTAAAGCTCCACAAACAACTTGATGTACCTGCATCTGTTGAATACCTGAATAGACAACGAATCATCCCAAATTCAGGAGGTGGACTTTGGGAGCAGGATATATTAATTTTTCCCCTTTTCCTTTTTTTGTGAGTGTATATGTGTATGCTTCTGGGTGAGATTTTGTCTGTATAGCTTTGCTTTCACCATTTGTCCTAGGGGTCGGTCCGTCCATTTTTTCGTTTTTTTTTTTTTACTTAAAAAATTTTTTTTCTTAATAAATTTTTTCTTAATAATTTTTTTCTTAATTTTTATTTTAAAAAATTAAAATTTTTTTTCTTAATAAATTTTTTTCATAATTTTTTGTTATTTTTATTATAAAAAATTAATAAATTTATTTTTAAAAATTAAAAAAAATTTTCTTAACAAATTTTTTCTTAATTTTTTCTTATTTTTTTATTATAATAGCTTTATTTTATTTTATTTTATCCTCTTTCTTTCCTTCTTTCTATTTTTTCTCCCTCTTATTCTGAGCCGTGTGGATGAAAGGCTCTTGGTGCTCCAGCCAGGCATCAGGGCTGTGCCTCTGAGGCGGGAGAGCCAACTTCAGGACACTGGTCCACAAGAGACCTCCCAGCTCCACGTAATACCAAACAGCGAAAATCTCTCAGAGATCTCCATCTCAACATCAAGACCCAGCTTCACTCAACGACCAGCAAGCTACAGTGCTGGACACCCTATGCCAAACAACTAGCAAGACAGGAACACAGCCCCATCCATTAGCTGAGAGGCTGCCTAAAATCATAATAAGGCCACAGACACCCCAAAACACACCACCAGACGTGGACGTGCCCACCAGAAAGACAAGATCCAGCCTCATCCACCAGAACACAGGCACTAGTCCCCTCCACCAGCAAGCCTACACAACCCACTGAACCAACCTTAGCCACTGGGGACAGATACCAAAAACAACGGGAACTACGAACCTGCAGCCTGTGAAAAGGAGACCCCAAACACAGTAAGATAAGCAAAATGAGAAGACAGAAAAACACACAGCAGGTGAAGGAGCAGGGTCAAAACACACCAGACCTAACAAATGAAGAGGAAATAGGCAGTCTACCTGAAAAAGAATTCAGAATAATGATAGTAAAGATGATCCAAAATCTTGGAAATAGAATAGACAAAATGCAAGAAACATTTAACAGGGACGTAGAAGAACTAAAGAGGAACCAAGCAATGATGAAAAACACAATAAATGAAATTAAAAATACTCTAGAAGGGATCAATAGCAGAATAACTGAGGCAGAAGAACGGGTAAGTGACCTGGAAGATAAAATAGTGGAAATAACTACTGCAGACCAGAAGAAAGAAAAAAGAATGAAAAGAACTGAAGACAGTCTCAGAGACCTCTGGGACAACATTAAACGCACCAACATTCGAATTATAGGGGTCCCAGAAGAAGAAGAGAAAAAGAAAGGGACTGAGAAAATATTTGAAGAGATTATAGTTGAAAACTTCTCTAATATGGGAAAGGAAATAATTAATCATGTCCTGGAAGCACAGAGAGTCCCATAACAGGATAAATCCAAGGAGAAACACACCAAGACACATATTAATCAAACTATCAAAAATTAAATATAAAGAAAACATATTAAAAGCAGCAAGGGAAAAACAACAAATAACACACAAGGGAATCCCCATAAGGTTAACAGCTGATCTTTCAGCAGAAACTCTGCAAGCCAGAAGGGAGTGGCAGGATATACTTAAAGTGATGAAGGAGAAAAACCTACAACCAAGATTACTCTACCCAGCAAGGATCTCATTCAGATTTGATGGAGAAATTAAAACCTTTACAGACAAGCAAAAGCTGAGAGAGTTCAGCACCACCAAACCAGCTTTACAACAAATGCTAAAGGAACTTCTCTAGGCAAGAAACACAAGAGAAGGAAAACACCTACAATAACAAACCCAAAACATTTAAGAAAATGGGAATAGGAACATACATATCGATAATTACCTTAAATGTAAATGGATTAAATGCTCCCACCAAAAGACACAGACTGGCTGAATGGATACAAAAACAAGACCCGTATATATGCTGTCTACAAGAGACCCACTTCAGACCTAGGGACACATACAGACTGAAAGTGAGGGGATGGAAAAAGATATTCCATGCAAATGGAAATCAAAAGAAAGCTGGAGTAGCAATTCTCATATCAGACAAAATAGACTTTAAAATAAAGACTATTACAAGAGACAAAGAAGGACACTATATAATGATCAAGGGATCCATCCAAGTAGAAGGTATAACAATTATAAATATTTATGCACCCAACATAGGAGCACCTCAATACATAAGGCAAATACTAACAGCCATAAAAGGGGAAATCGACAGTAACACAATCATAGTAGGGGACTTTAACACCCCACTTTCACCAATGGAGAGATCATCCAAAATGAAAATAAATAAGGAAACACAAGCTTTAAATGATACATTAAACAAGATGGACTTAATTGATATTTATAGGACATTCCACCCAAAAACAACAGAATACACATTTTTCTCAAATGCTCATGGAACATTCTCCAGGATAGATCATATCTTGGGTCACAAATCAAGCCTTGGTAAATTTAAGAAAATTGAAATCGTATCAAGTATCTTTTCCGACCACAACGCTATGAGACTAGATATCAATTACAGGAAAAGATCTGTAAAAAATACAAACACATGGAGGCTACACAATACACTACTTAATAACGAAGTGATCACTGAAGAAATCAAAGGGGAAATCAAAAAATACCTAGAAACAAATGACAATGGAGACACGACGACCCAAAACCTATGGGATGCAGCAAAAGCAGTTCTAAGAGCGAAGTTTATAGCAATACAAGCCTACATCAAGAAACAGGAAACATCTCGAATAAACAACCTAACCTTGCACCTAAAGCAATTAGAGAAAGAAGAATAAAATCAGCCAAGGGAAGAGGCACATGGTTAGAGTTCAGGAGAATTGTAAGCACAAAGCTTCCAGTTGTGTCATGGATGGTGCTAATAACTCCTCCAAGCAGCAATATGTGACAGTATGCACAGAGACTCCCTTGAGCTTTCTTTTCCAAAGTTTTTATTGGATCTTGGTCACAGAGATATGGTTGACCATGTGCATGAGTGATCTTAGTTTCCTGCCCCTCTGGAGGTTGAGCTGAAAGCCCCCACTGTAAGTCATACTGTTAGCATCGACTCTCTGGCATGGCCAACACCTTCAGGTAAACAAAGACTCTTAGGCTGGGCATTCTAAGGGCTTCGAGATTATCTCCCAGAGCCAGGGGCAAAGGCTGGGCCTCTCTGGGCAAGGTTAATTCTTTACTGCATTGGTGCATTTTAAAATTTAGATATATATTTTTAGCTCTAGAATTTCCATTTGGTTCTTTTAATTAACATTTCAGTTTTCCTGCTAAGATTTATGTGTTTATTCATTACATGTATATTTTCTTTCACATAACTGGCCCTAGTTATTACAAAAGATTATAAAACCTTGTCTCCTAATTCCATGTGGGTCATCTCAGAGTTAGACCCTATTGATTGCCTGTTGTTGTTGTTGTTGTTATTTTTTTAACAGCTTGATTGAGATATAATTCCATAGTATACTATTTATACATTTAAGGTGTGTAATTCAGTGGTTTGTAGTATAGTCACAGAGTTGTGCACTGATTGCCTTTTGTTTTGAGTTGTTAGTCACATTTTAATGTACTCTTTGAAAAGGGATTATATCCAACATTGTCAGTGATACTTTATAGAGACTCTGGATTCTGATATATTTCTCTCAATATTATTGATTTTTGTTGTAGTTGTTTTACCAGTTAACTTGACTTAATTCAAGCTCCAAATTCTGTCTTCCCTGTGTTGGGCAGCAGCTGAAATCTCTGTTCAGGTCTTTCAGCTTGCTTAGATTTGGCCTTGCACATGCATATTTCATGAGTTAAACAGAGATTTGTGTAGAATTACAAATCCAAGGCTCTCCACTGTGGCTCTCTCTGGGATTTTTCCTTTGGTTCTTCAAGCCAGAAAGATGGTGTGTTTCTACCCGAGTTTTAACCTCACCACACGGCACTAATGGGGTTTGCCCTCTGGTCCCTGCCCCCGCACAATGTCCTCTGGCATTTCAAAAATGGGAAACTTACCCAATGCCTTTCCCTTCTGCAAAGAGTCAACTCCAACCTCCCTACAGTTTCTCACTGCTTTTGGTTGCACTCCAGTGTTTTTAGATAAATTCCTCCCTCTGCTTCCTCCATGCTGGCCTCCTGCCCCCTCCATGCCAGCCCTCCTGCCCTGCCCCCTGTCAGACTTTATAGTTGTTATCTATAGGAGGGTGGCTCTGAAAGGAGGTACTCCTCCATTACTGGAAGTGGAATTCCTCCTATCCATGTTTAACCCATTGCAATTTGATTTGCACCTTTTGTCCCCTGAAAAAGATCAACAGTGATCTCCAGATGGCTCAGTTGAGAGATCTCTTGACAGTTCTAAATTTCCCTAATCAGTATGCAACATTTGGCAGCCTTTACTAAGTTTTCCTTGAAATTCTCTCCTCCTCTAGTTTCTGTGAAGCACCACTGTCCTGATTTTCTTCTTGGCTGCTCTTTCTGTACCATCTTCATTGGCTTTTCTTATCCTTCTTTTTAAAAAATGAACAATTTTAAAAGTTACAAAAACGGTACTTACTTTGGTAAAAATTCTTATGGTATGAAAGTGTATAAAGTAGAAAAAGGAGGTCCACCCCGGTCCACCCCCTTGCATACCTTCCCATGTCCCACTCTTTAGAGTTAAGTACTGTTAACAATTTGGTTAGACTCTTTCCAGACCTTTTTACTATGCACATAAACACATGGTAGTATAATCATATATGTAAATATACACATGTGTGTACAGATTGTTCCTTTTTTAAAAACTTGGATCATAATATATGTGCTTTTCTGCCACCTGCTTTTTTTATTCCGCCTTCCCTCTTAGGCTTCCCTCTGTATCATTATTCAGTTTCCCTACATTATATTTAATGGCTCTTTTCCATTGTATTGCCACTTGTTAAATGTGGGAGTTCTTGTATTTTGTTCCTTGATTCTTTCCCGTTCTTTCTTTGTATCTCTCTCTTTATCATTTTTACCACTATACCTTCAACTACTGCTTCAATGTCCATTGTTTCTAAATCTATATTCACCAGCTCTGACCTGCTGCCTGAGATCATTTTCACATTTTCATATGCCTAGTAGATGCTTCGTCTGATTTTCATGCTGATCAGTCCAAGTTTGTGAGTTCAAGTGTGAAATATCTTTTTCCTAAATTAACTGCTTCTCCTAACTTTCCTTATTCTGTTGATGACAGGCCCATTCTTCTAGTTATCTCTATTAATTCACTATTGCTGTAACAAATTGCCATGAACTTAGTGGCTTCAAATAACACAAATGTTTTCTCTTACAGTTCTGGAGATCAGGAGTCTGAAATCAATTTCACCAGGCTAAGGTCAATGTCAACAAGCCTGGTTTCTTGGCTCTAGGGGAGAATCACCTTCTAATGGCTGCCTGTATTCCTTGGCTTGTGGCCTCTTCCTCCAACTCCAGAGTGCATCACTCCAATCTCTGCTTCTGAGTCATCACATTGCCTTCTCTTCTGTCCTAACTCCTCTTGTATCCCTCTTAAAAATAAAAGACTGTTGTGATTACATCAAACCCACTTGAGTAATCCAGAATAATCTTCCCAAGATCCACAGTTTAATCACACCTCCAAAATCCCCTTTGTCATGTAAAGTAACATTCACAGGTTCCTGGGATTAGAATGCAGAGATTGGGGGTGGGGGAGCAGGAGGATCATTCAGCCTGTTATACAATCCTGACTTAGAAATCTAAAGTCATCATAGATTTCTTACCCCATCCCCCTTTTTTTCAGTTGACACTCAATCTAACAGTTGTCAAGTAAGTATTCTCATTAAGGTTTTTTCCTTCCCTTGCTCCTTCCTTGTTGCCCAGTCTGTTGCAATAACCAACTAGTTGGGTTTTCCTTGCTACCATTCCTTCCCTCCCATGCCTCCTCCATCCCACACACCAATAGTAGACTGACCTTCCTAAACTATACCTTAAAATGGGGACTATCACGCTTTCCATTCTTTAATTCTACTACTCCTCTGTACATACTCTTTACCTAAAACTGTGTTTTTCCATCTTCCCTAATTTAGCCACACTGGCTATACTTCTTGCTTTAATATATTTTCTCAAGCTATTTCTTCTACTTAGAAGAACTTCTCTGTCCCTATCTTGCTTATCTAAAATTTACCCATCTTTTTAGGATTATCCCAAGTACTATTCACTTCTTTTTTTTTTTTTTTTAAACTATTCACTTCTTGAAGCCTTTACCTTCTTTACTTTGTCTGAGACCTGAGTCCACTTTTAAAATTTCTCTTATTCTATTTCTATTCAATCATAAAATATGGTTATTGGTGTACTTGTATAGTTACCTCCACTGGATTAAAACTCAATAGAAGTATAAACACTATTCTACTCCACAGTCTCTGTATCTCTGAGTATAACCCCTTAGACACAGTGAGTACTCAGTGTTTATATGGTTAGATTGAATGAGTCAAAGCTTATGCCAAGATGTTGTGCCCCAGTGATTGGAAGAACAGTGGTGCCTTTGGAAAGAAACAGGAAAGCTGAGAGGAGGAACTTCCCCAAAGTAGTTCTTTATCAAACGTGGTAAGTTTGTTTTATACATGCCGAGTGTGTGTTTCTCTCAATGTAACATGAGCAAATATAATTGGAAACAAGTATTAAGATGGCATCATCCTAATGATATCTATGAGATAAGGGAGGAAAGCCAGTCAGGGAGACTGAGTCAGGATCACAGAGGGTGGAGGTGACCCAGGTAGAGTTCAGGGAGAAGAGAGCTTCAGGATGTGGAGGGCTTATCACTTAAATCAGAGAAGGCAGGGAGAATGAGATTTGAGTCACTAAAGGTTTTTGGACATTAGAAGCTTCCTGTGCACATCTGAGGGGTAGTGGATAGAACTTATGGAGATGGAGAAAAAGAGAAGGTAGAGATGATGAGAAATCTTTATCCTTTGGTGGTCAGCATATACTAATATTTATTATCCACCTTTTAGATGCTTTAAAATAAAACAAGTAGAAATGATTTAGACTCTTTAGATTAGACTCTTTAGATTTCTTATGAACAACAAAGAATAGCCTAGTTCTAAGTATGTCTTACTTGTGAAAATAATGCTAATGTAAATTTTGGCTTGGAAAATGTCCATCTTTTATGCTCAAAACAACTGTAGTTGCATGACAGTATTTCTGTAGCCTCTGGTTTTTTGGTAGCCTTCTTTATGGTTCTAATTTAGGCAGTTTGGGGTCAAATCTCAGTTAGGCTGCAAAGTAGGTCACTAGAGTAAAGCCTCAGTTAAAGTGCTCTCACTCTGATCATCCCAGATCTTCTCATTCACTGGGGAGGCAGGCAGAAATGCCTCTCATTTTACTTTGAGATAAACTGCAATTAGGAAAATGAGATGGGAGATAATTAGAAGGGTGGCCGCTTCCTTCCTTCCTCCCTCCCTCCCTTCCTTTCTCCCTTCCTTCCTCCCTCCCTCCCTTCCTCCCTCCCTCCCTCCCTTCCTCCCTTCCTCCCTTCCTCCCTTCCTTCCCTCCCTCTCTCCCTCCTTCTTTCTTTCCTACTTGCTCTCTTGCACTCTCTCTCTCTCACTTTCTTTCTCCCTCTCTTTCCCTTTCTTCCTCCCTCCCTCCCTCCCTTCCTTTTCTTTCTTTCTCTTTCTGGATGATGGTGACCACTTAGCTTGCCACCATGCTCCTGGAATACATACAAAAGTGAATACATTGTAGGAGCCGCTTCCCATGTACAGCAGTATAAGAGCTGTTCTGTTTCTAGTATTGGGTCAAACATGAGAGATGGAAAGTGCTTCCCACCAAGGCCTAGGGTGAAATATCTAATAATCTATCTATGGAAAATAATTCAAAATTTTAAAATATCTGTACCTTTTTAGTCAAAAAGACATTTGCTATCTACAAAGTAGCTTTTTTGGGAAAGAAAGGGAAATGGGACTAGTGTTTTTTTAAATTATTTTATTTTATATTGGAGTACAGTTGATTAACAATGTTGTGTTAGTTTCAGGTGTACAGCAAAGTGATTCAGTTATACATATTCATGTATCTATTCTTTTTCAAGTTCTTTTCCCATTTAGGTTATTACAAAATATTTAGCAGAGTTCCCTGTTCTATACAGTAGGTCCTTGTTGGTTATGTATTTTAAATATAGCAGTGTGGGACTAGTGTTCATTAATTCATTTGTTCACTTATTCATTTGCTCAACAAATATTTATTGAACATTAGTTATGTGATAGGCACTGTGCTATATTTTATGAATAAAACTGACATAGTTCCCGTCCCCATGGAGCTTATGGTTTTTCATTTAACAAGCATATATTGAGACCTGCTCTGTGTCACATATTTATATTCATTTTCATATTTAATCATCTCCACAAACCTATGAGGTCAAGAGTATTAATTAATTTTACATATGAGAAAATCACAGCCCAGGTAGGTTAAAAAAAATCTTGACCCATTTAATTTCAAGAGACCTGTAGCATAAAAGATGTATTAAGATCTCATAAAATGATGCTTGGCTTTTTTTTTTCCATGTTTTCAAACCAACCTGGTAGTCATGTGTTGAAGTAAATGTTCGGTAGCAACTCTGGTGGGTACACATCATTCCTCTTATTTATAGTGCAGCAAAATGATAGTCACCAGAAATGGTGACTCTCAGCTGTTCTAATTCTAGGATTTAAGAAACATCACCTAAGTAACTTTTATAAAAATTATATTTAAAAATTAAATTCTGGCAATCTAAATCAGAAAAATTTGAATTCCCAAGGAAAGGTGGAACAATATTACATGTTGTATACATAACAAACACACATTGCACCTTGATTATATATTATTCCTGATTACATTTTATGAATTAAATATTCAATAAATACTGTGAACACATATAAAACACAGTATCCTGAAAAAATCTTATAATAAATTTCTTTTGTAAGAGGAAAATATTCTGTAATATGGCAGTCACTCTCTTTTGCCTGTTTTTCACATTTCAATTTTTATATGTTGGGTTTTCTTTTTATATGTTGGGTTTTCTTTAGGTGGAGAGAGGTCTAGCTTTACGAGTAAAATGTTAATAATAATTGTAGGTAGTATTTAATTTACACTAATTGGGTGTTTTTCTTTGAAAATCCACAGTGTGATTATGGAACCATGTTCAGAATAACCATTCAAGATGTTGAAGGGTCCATGAGACCTCACATAGAAATTCTTGCTTCAGCAATGCAGTTCCATTATATTTGTGTCTTACAGTACTTGTTTGCCTTTCTAATAGCAAACAAGTATGCTATGAGTTAAATTATTATTATTCCTTTTCACTGACGAGGATCCAGAGATTAACGAATGTCTGTGACTCACCCAGGGTTGTAGAGGCAGAGTTGAGGCTAGACTTCAGGTCTCTGATTCCATGTCCACAGATCCTGCCATGAGGAAACATTCCCACTAGAATGGTAGATTCCAGTGGGAGCCATGCTGAGATTACTCAGCCTAGGGCTAAAAGCCAAAGATGTTTCTTCTGCACCCACCCCCACCCTCCATATACAGGAAGATGAGAAAGAAGAAACACCACTGGAAGGGCTCTAGGACACCTTGCAACAGTGGTCCCTGCTTGTGCCCATGTATGAGACAGCCAGTGCTCCCAGAGAAGTACAGGCCCGGCCAGGATGGAACAGCCCTTTCTCTTCTTCTCCTAGAGAATCTATTTTCCGTTGATTACTTGCACTGAGCTAGATACTGTGCATACATTATTTCATTTCATCCCCATTACAAACCTATGTGGTAGGCACAGAAGTAAAGGTACTGGCCCAGAATCATACAGTTTATAAGCAGCAGAGGCAAGATCCAAACCCTGGTCTGTGTGCTCTCTTCTACGACAGCCCACAGGCCCCCTCTGAACCCCACACATTTATTGAACTGTTAGTTCTTCTGCTTGAGAAGCATAGACGAGACTACACAGATTGTCAAAGTCTAATAATGTCCACAATACAGAAAGCCAAACCACACACCTCTGCTTTTCTTTCAAAGCAGTTCCTGTTTGGGTCATGAAAAGGGGAAAAATGTGTCCCAGAGCTTGAAACAGATTTTTCTAGACATCTAAAAGAAAGTAACAAGAATGTACTTTCCCTGTTTGAAAGGAGAAATGAAAAATGGAGAGCATCAACCAAAGCAGGAGATTTTTCTGATCAAGCACCAGAGGACTCACAGAAAATGATTCAGACCCTCATTACGGTTGTGACATGCACATCCTGTGCTGTGCCCCACACCTATCAGTACCTAATAAATATTAATAATATTTATTCTCTCCTTTAGGTCAAGATTTGTCACCCTGCTTGTCTAGACATTGCTATTTAAAAGGAGCTGTGATTTGCTTACAGATACAGCGCGTCTGTAAACGTGAGCAGCGGCAGACGGAGCAGTAAATCTTGGTCAGAGCTGCACTTTGGATGGTTGCAGGAGACGCTGCAAAACTGTTGTTGGAATAATGAAGTGCATGCTTACTGCCAGGTCCCAGAGTTCTGTCTCCAGCAGGCAGAGTCTAGCAGTAAATTAGCTTATGTTTCAGCTTGGCAGTTGGCGCTTGGTTCATTTGTAGATGCTAATTGTAATCTGATATTATCAGCAGCAGGTAATTGAAATGGGCTTGATGAATTACTTAATTTCTTTTAATAGCTGAGTCTTCAAGAACTGAATAAAGAAGATAAGGTGATCAGGAGGAAAATACAACAGCTCTGTCTTTCTAATTAGTGCTTGGAGGTTTTTTCTTCTTTACACAAATGATTATGAACATGTGAGGCTGAATAGGTGTATGAGTCAAAAGGCCCCCATGGGGACATTTCCCATTAGGCAGCCCAGTCCTGAGCATTGATAACACTTCTGTTAGGACTTCAGAAGGGAACATTTGAGGGATCACTTTGGAGAATGTTGATTTCCGAACACCATTCCGTTTTCCCAGACTTAGGTGGGCCTTCTGGGGGTATTGCCACTTTGGCATTCACTCTACCTTCAGCCCTTCTTGTGTGGCTGTTTCCTGTGAGCAGTGCTGCCTGACACCATGCAGTGAGCAGGGGAGCCTCGCAATGATGTTAGTCTTTGGCTCCTGCCACCCATACCTGGCACCGGCACCTCCCACACCTGCCCGTCCCTAAGTCTTTCCATCTGTAGCAGCTCCTGTGTAGCCATTTGCTTTGCCAACAATGGTGGGTGCAGATGTGACCCTGGGTCCTGCCATCTGTGCTGGACACTTCATATTGGACCTATGCCACGTGACTGCAATAAGCTTTGGGGGGGTCTTTCTTCTGGAATCATTTGGCTGTGCTTTTAGTCTCATGTTCATTCTTTAAGGAAACCATCTGTTTTGAGGTGACTCTGGAGGAATTTACTTTTGACTAATTTTTTGAGAAAATCAAATAACAGTGGAAAAAGTAGAACATTAGAACCAGGTCTCTTAGACATTCAGATCACCTCTGTTGTTCTTCTTCATGGTGAGTTCTGTTTAAAGACAGCTTATTGTTACAGGTGATGATTCTAGGTCTCTAAGCCACCAATACAGTATTGGCAGTAAATGCCTCTGATGGTAAATTCATTGCAGGGATTCTGATAATGTTCTACTTCTTGATCTGGGTGGTAGTTGCCTGGCTGTGCTCACTTTTGAAAATTTGTTGAATTGTATGCTTAAAATTTTATACCTTTCTGACTATATATTATACTTTAATTTAAGGTTTACTTTTAAAAACACATTGCATTCTGGGGGCGGAGTAGAATTGGAATGGTATGCCTTTCTTGATCCTATCCATGCCCACGGCTTTCACCACTATACACCAATTCCCCAAACCCAGACCTTGCTTCCATCTGAGATGTCTTTCTCTTCCTGCTTCCTAGACAGCTCCATCTGCTCCAAATAGGCCTCTCTCTAAGTCTGTGATTTCATGTTGTGTATTCCCTATTTCTGAGAATGGCAGCGCAAACTCAGTGCCCCACCTAGAAATCTCAGAGTTAGCCTGGGACCCCTGCCTCCTTCCCTTGTAGCCCAGGTCTAGTTGGTCAAAAGTCCTGAGAATTCTGCCTCTCCAAACAAGTTCTGTTGTATCTGCCCAGCTGTGTTTTCAGCCTTCCATCACCTCTTGCCTGGATCATTGCAACAGATCCCGCCATACTGGTCTCCCAGCTTCTCCTTCAGTTCATTTTCCACATGGCTTCCAAGGTAACCTTCTCGAAACCCCAAGTGCTCAATCTTATCTATACTCAATGATTTATATGCTTAAAACCCTGCAGTGGTTCCCCATTACCTTCAGGATGAAGTCCAAAATCCTTGGCCTGGTGTGAGACAATAGAAAATATGTATATTGGCCTCTGCCCCCAGTTCCTGGCACAGAGCGCCTAAAACCCTTGTAATTTCCTAAGGGATAAGAGCGCTAAGAGCATCTTTTGTTCTAATGAGGCAACTCTGGGTGGGCTCCTATGTGGGAGCAGAAAGACCAAGCCATGATTAGAAGCTTGGAATTTTCAGTCCTGCCCTCCCCATCCTCCAGAGATAGGAGAGGGGCTGGAAATGGAGTTAATAATTGATCATGCCTCCATGAAAAAGCCTATAAAATCCCAATAGTAGGGGGTTCAAAGAGCTTTCAGGTTGGGGAACACATCCACACCAGAAGCGTGATGCACCCCAACACCACAGAGACTCCTATGGAAAAGCTCCTGCACTCAGGATCCTCCCAAGCCTCTCCCTATGTATCTCTTCATCTGGCTGTTCATCTATATCCTTTATCATGTCCTTTAATAAACTGGTATTTGTAAGTACTGTTTCCCTGAGTTCTATGAGCTGCTCTAGCAAGTTAATCAAACCTGAGGAGGAGATTGTGGGAACCTCCAATCTATGGCCAGTTGGCCAGAAGCACAGAGCTTGGGACTGGCATCTGAAGTCGGGGTGGGGGGCTGGTCTTATGAGACTGAGCCCGTACCTGTGGGATCTGATGCCAGCTCTGGGTAGACAGGGTCAGAATTGAGTCGAATTGTAGGACATCCAGCTGGTGTCTGAGACTTGTTGTTGTGGGGAAACCCCCCCTCCCATCCTACTTGGTAACCAGAAATGTTGGAAGTGAAGTGTTCTGTGTGAGTAGTAAAGGAGTCTCAGAGAGGGGACACAGTAGGGAGGAACTGGGTTTTTCCCTACACAGGATGGAAAAAACTGAGGTTTTCCATTTACACCTGGCATATATATTTTTCAACAATGCTGAACATTCAAAAAGTATTTATTGAGTGCCTACTATGTGCCAAAAACTATTGCCAGTGGCTGTGTGGTAGACAAATTTAAGTGCTTAAAGGAGAAGAAGTACTTAGTGATTTCAGAAATTATTACATTGGGTGTAATTTTAATTGAGGTGGGGGTGTCAGAAAACTTCTCTAAGGAACTGGTCCCAATTTATGTTACTAACGCCGTTTTCTGCCCCCTCACCCCTCACTCTCACTGTTCTCCAAACCTTTGTGCTCTGTCACTCCTCCATGCCTTTCCTCATGCCATTTCTTCTGCTCTGAGTAATCTTTCTCCTTCTGTCAAGCCTTTGAAGTCTTGCTTATTTGTCCATACTTCAGTCAAATGTCACATTACTCTTAAGCCTCTCAGGCTCTTCCAGGAAATTTAGTGTTCATCTGTGTTCCCTAACATTTTGTATATGGCACTTATTAAGTATCATAATTTTTTACCAACTAGATCATAAATGCCAAGAATGGACAGAATATGTTTCTTTGCTTTTTTGTGGCCTTATTTCCTAGTGGCTGATAAGTGGCCACGCCATACATGTATCTTGAGTAGACGAAGGGCGACAAGAGCCAAGCCCTGTGGGAAATGCCAGGAACTAACAACTGGAGTTTCATGGAAAAACGATGTATATGGAAGCTGGAATGTGAGTCCTAAAGGCTTTTAAATGAACCAAAAATGTAATCAGCTGGAGAAATAGTTAAACCAGCAGGTGGTGATTAGGTTTTATGATACCATTTTAATTTTACTCCTTACAGGTAGTAGAGATACTGAATTGAGCAGATAGTTCTCTTTCTTTTACATAGTTCTTTGCCCTATAGCTAAATGAGACAGTCTGAGTAGCAGGCAAACTAGATAATATATTAACCTTTTTGGATCTTTATCTAAGAAGTTTACAAAGCGTGGCTAAAATGAGGCCTTTTGTGCAGGTTTGAAGAACCGTAATATTTATTACTTCTGGACAAGAAAATCACTAAGATATCACACTCTCTCTTCTTTTAAGTGCATAAACTTAGCAGTTTATTGTCCTCTGCATTTATTATCTAGTCTTAGAAAACTGATACTAGTTTCACTTTTTACGTATTCAAATTACAGGTTCCCTAGAGAATATATGAAAGGCCTTTGTGATCTCTCCAACACATCTTTGAAGTGGCATAAAAGTCATGATAATAAATGTCATTCCACTTTTTGGAATGCCTCCAGTGTGCTAACACTATACTTGGGGTAGCTTCCTCTGCAGTTTCATTGTTTCATTTAAAAATTCAGAAAGATTGAGCTTATTATTCCCATTTAGAAATAAACCTAAAGAACAGAGAGGTTAACTTGTCAAAGGTCCCACAGCAAGTATGTGGGGTTTGAGCCCAGAGCTCTCTGGATCTAAAGTCTGTGTTCTTATACTATGTCATGCTGCCTGCCTCTCTAAAGAGAGTGGCTACAATTATTTAGGAAAGAGCTGAAGCTCTTGCATTTTGAAGTGGCTAGGACAGTTTGACATTGTAACTGGAAAAAAACTGGAAATGAGCATTTTTCACAGCTTCTTTTTTTTTAAATTATTTTATTTATGGCTGCGTTGGGTCTTCGTTGCTGCACGCAGGCCTTCTCTAGTTGTGGCGAGCAGGGGCTACTCTTCATTGCGGTGCGCAGGCTTCTCGTTGCGGTGCACAGGCTTCTCATTGTGGTGGCTTCTCTTGTTGTGGAGCATGGGCTCTAGGCGCGCGGGCTTCAGTAGTTGTGGTGCACGGGCTCCCTAGTTGTGGCTCGTGGGCTCTAGAGCGCAGGCTCAGTAGTTGTGGCGCACAGGCTTAGTTGCTCCACGGCATGTGGGATCTTCCTGTACCAGGGATCGAACTTGTGTCCCCTGCATTGGCAGGCGGATTCTTAACCACTGCGCCACCAGGAAAGTCCACTCACAGCTTCTTTTCATACTCATTCACTCATCCCCACTTCATGCTGGGCGCACACAGGCACACCTTCAGACCGATGCCAGGCAGACATGTGGCTGCTCATAGACCACAATCTGAACTCACCCCTCTTTCCCAGCATGAAAAACACAAGAGGCTCAAATGTTTAAGACTCTCTTCAGCATAATTAGTAATTTCATGGTGCCTTCAAAAAGTAGCTTTCATCGGGAACAATTTTCAGCATGTTGTTCCAGAAATTCTTCTTAAGGCTGTCTCTGACACAGCAGAAAATGCATTTGTTGAATTGGATTAAAGCCGAAATGCGACTTTTTAGTTGGTATTGCTGACTCAGCCTGTCCCCACTTGACTTTCAAACAGCTTTGTTAGCTCCTGAATACAGACGGGCTCTCAGTTTTCAAGGGATTTCAAAAAGTGGTCTTTTCTGCCCTCCTTTGAAGAGTTAAGTTACTCTGGGAAGCAAACACTTTCATTTTCAAGTAAAAATTGCATTGGTGCCATTTAGAATGTTTCCAAGAGCAATTAAAAAGTGACGTAAATGCTTTGTTATGTGTCCAATGCGCTTGTAAAGCAAGTCCTCATCAGAACAGCCCCAGTGGCAAAAAAGTAACAGATTTGTGTTCTTGAGCCAGAATGTCAGAGTTGGCCACTTATTTGAAACAACAGCAATTCTGTAATTGAGTTTCCCTGATTCAAAAGGAAGGTCCTATCAAATCCATTATTTAATATCGAATAAGACAAAGACAGCTTATAACATGGCCCAGCTGTTGGAGTGCTCTGGAGGGAGATATAGTATGCTCTGTGACTCAGTAAGCAGAAGGTAATGGACTAAAAGTTATCAAGCCCTTCACAACAAGGAGATCTGGAGTTTAACCAGAAATTTCAGACTGTCAACCTTAACAAAACAGATGGTATTCTCCAGTTCGTGGCACCATCCGGTGAGCTGGCATGTCTGCCTTGACAACTCCTGGTACTTCTTAAATGCCTGATGGAGAAAGACATTCTCTTTGTCATCAGTGAAGAACTCATACTACTTTGTGTGTGACAAAGTGAATAAGAAGCACCTATGCGCTAAATCTTTCGGTGAACACCTTTATGATCTTTCTCCTCTACTCCCCTTCTGTCCTTCAGGGCTATGGCATTCTGCATAAGAATCCTGTTGGACTGTTCTTTTTCTTTATCCTGGTGACATATAAACCACTCAGCTCATAAGCTGATTTCTCTCCATTTTGATCAGTAAGAAGCCCCACTCACAAATGGCTCCCCTTCACTGCCAATGTTATGGCTTTTACAGTGTTGTATAGCTAGGGTGACTATAGAATTTATCACTGGGACAGTCCCAAGCACCAGCAGGATGTAGGATATAGAGTCACCCTATATCTGGTGTACTTGTAAAGAGCCTTACTGCTGAAATCAGATGGCCTGGCTTGAGATGCCAGCTATGCCACTTACTGGCTTTGTGACCTTGGACAAGGTGCCTAGTTGCTCTCTGCCTCAGTTTCTTCATCTGTGAAATGGGCATAATTATAGCACCAATCTCCCAAGATGGCTGTGAGGATTGAGTGAGTTAATATGTGTAAAGCCCTTAGAACAATTCCTGACACATAGTAAACACTCAAAAATGTTTTCATCCTTTTCATCATCATAGTTTTATATCATGTGTGGGAAGATGCTAAGAGAAAGGTGAAAATGCTACTGAAATATGTAGCATTTCTTACCCTTCAGAATATTCTGATCTATTGAAAGTTGAAGGTGGTTATCTGGGGCCAGCAATACATGTTGTTATTTGATCTCTTCATCTCTTTTTTCCCCCAGCTTTATTGAGATATAACTGATATTTAACATTGTGTAGGTTTAAGATGTACAGTGTGATTATTTGATACACATATATATTGCAAAATGTTTTACCACAATAAGGTTAGTTAACACACCCTCCACCTCACATAATTACCGTTTTGTTGTTGTTGTAATGAGATCATTAAAGCCCTACTCTCATAGCAAGTTTCAAGTATACAATACAGTATTTAACTTTAGTCATCATGCTGTGCATTAGATCCCCTGAACTTATTCATCTTATAACTTAAAGTTATGTACCTTTTTTTTTTTTATATTTAAACACATTTTTAATAAGCTCCTCATTCAGATAAAACCTTCTCAACCTTTTCAATTAAGTATTCTGTCTTTAATTGCTTGGTTAGAATCCTTTTTGTGTGAATAATACAGGCATTGCATGTCCAAGTCATTAATATTGTGGTGCTATGGGAAGCAAGTTCTCCAGGTAATTCTATATAAAGTGGGTTAGAATAACAGCATGCTCCTAAAATAAAGCATCCTACTTACTGTGTGATCTTAAAGAAGTTATCTAACTTCTCTGAGTGATGGTTACCTCATCTGCAAGATAATGCCATTTTATTGGACTATTGGGAGGTTTGTATTAAATAATCCAGTGAAAGGGCTTGACTCAGGGCCAGACACAACATAGGTTCATTTTGAGATATGAGCTAGTATTATTTTAAAGAAATCCCTTGTGTTAGACAAGGTTCTCTAGGGAATAGAGCCTGAAGCAAGCATTAAGATCCTAATATTGTTTTGGAGTGAAAGCCCTCCTTCCTGCTCTACATTTGCCATTCTCTCTCACACACACCTGTATGTTCTTCCCACCATCCTATTTAACCTGGCCATACACTACTGGACAATTTCTGGCTACAATAATGATGTCTAAGCCATCCCAAGCTCATCACATCCTGGCACACATCAAAGAAATTGATAAAGGTAAGTGGTGGTGTAGCTAGCTGCACCACCATTGGTGCCACCGTTAATCCAGCCTTGAAGTGACAGTAAAGATGTCTCTTGAATTTCTAAGCTCATGAGACAGAGACAATTTTTACAAAAATTCCAGGAGGTGAGTGGAGTCAGCCTGACCTGACACAGCTACTCCTTGAGAGAAGCAATTAGACCTGGGGACAAGGCCACATGTCCTTGGTGACAGTGGGTTACTATATTGGAACAAAGTAGATCTTGAAGAAAGTTTTGTACCCTTTGACCAACATCTCCCCATGTCCCCCACTCTTCAGCCACTGGTAGCCATCAGTATGCTGTTTCTGTGAGTCTCAAGTGTTTAGACTGTACCTGTTAGTGAGATTATGTAGTATTTGTCTTTTTCTGTATGACATTTCACTTGGCATAATGCCCTCATGGTCCATCCATGTTGTCACAATGGCAGGATTTCCTTCTTTTTTTAATAACTGAGTAACATTCCATTGTATGTATGTAAAACATTTTAAAAATCCATTTATCCACTGGTGGACACTTAGGTTGTTTCTATGTCTTGGCTATTGTGAGTAATGCTGCAATGAACATGGGAACAGATACCTCTCTGAGATAGTGATTTCATCTTCAGATAAATACCCAGAAGTGGGATTGCTGCATTATATGGTAGTTCTACTTCTAATTTTTGAGGAACCTCCATTTGTTTTCCACAGTACCTGCACCAATTTACCTTCCTACCAACAGTGCACCAGGGTTCACTTTTCTCCTCATCCTCACCAACACTTGTTATCTCTTGTTTTTTTGATGATAGCCATTCTAACTAAGGTGTGAAATGATATCTCATTGTGGTTTTAATTTACATTTACCTGATGATTAGTGATGTTGAACACCTTTTCATGTACTTTTTGGCCATTTAATTGTCATCTTTGGAAAAATGTCCATTCAAATCCTCTTGATTATTATTTTTTTTATGTTTATTTATTTTATTTATTTATTTTTGGCTGTGTTGGGTCTTCGTTGCTGCTCATGGGCCTTCTCCAGCTGCGGCGAGTGGGGGCCACTCCTTGCCGCGATGCGTGGGCCTCTCACCACAGTGGCCTCCCCTGTTGTGGAGCACGGGCTCCAGGCGTGCAGGCTTCAGCAATTGTAGCACGCGGGCTCAGCAGCTGCAGCTCATGGGCTCCAGAGCACAGGCTCAGCAGCCGTGGTGCACGGGCCCAGCTGCCCATGGCATGTGGGATCCTCCCGGACCAGGGCTTGAACCCGCGACCCCTGCATTGGCAGGCGGGCCCTCAACCACTGCGCCCCCAGGGAAGCCCTCTTGATTATTTTTTAATCAGATTGTTTCTTTGCTATTGAATTATATGAGTTACTTATACATTTTGGATGTTAACCTCTTGTCAGATATATGGTTTGCAGATATTTTCTCTCATTCCTTAGGTTGCCTTTTCATTTTGTTGATTATTTCATTTGCTGTTTATAAGCTTTTCAGGTTGAGGTAGTACCACTTGTTAGCTTTTGCTTTTCTTGTTTATGCTTTTGGTGTCATACCCAAGAAATCATTGCCAAGACTGATGTCAAGGAGCCTTTTCTCTCTGTTTTCTTCTAGGAGTTTTATGGTTTCAGATCTTATGTTTAAATCCTTAATCCATTTCCACTTAATTTGTTGTGAATAGTGTAAGATAGCAGTCCAATTTTATTTTTCTGTGTGCAGATATCCAGTTTTCCCAGCACCATTTATTGAAGAGACTGTCATTACTTCCCCATTGAGTTTTCTTGGTTTCCTTGTCAAATGTTAGTTGACCATGTATGTGTGGGTTTAATTTGTGGCTCTTGATTTTGTTCTGTTGGTCTATATGTCTGCTTTTTATGCCAGTACCATACTGTTTTGATTACTATAGCTTTGTAATATAGTTTGCACTCAGACCATGTGGTGCCTCCAGCTTTGTTCTTTCTCAAAATTTCTTTGCTATTTGGGTTTTTTGGTGTGTGTGTGGTTCCATATGAATTTTAGGGTTGTTTTTTCTATTTCTGTGAAGAATGCCATTTGAATTTTGATAGGGATTACATTGACTCTATAGATGGCTTTGGGTAGTATGGACATTTTAATAATATTAATTCTTCCAGTCCATGAGCATGTGATATCTTTCCATTTATTTGTGTTTTCTTCGATTTATTTCATCAGTGTCTCACGGTTTTTGTTCATAGTAACTGCTTAAAATCCTTTGTATTTCTGTCATATCAGTTAGGATGTCTCCTTTTTATTTACAGTTTTATTTATTTGGATCTGCTCCTTTTTTTTTCCTTGATAAATCTAGCTAAAAGTTTGTCAATTTTCTTTATATTTTCAGAAAACCAACTATTAGTTTCACTGATCTTTTCTGTTGTTTTTCTGTTGTCTATTTATTTTTACTCTGATCTTTGCTATCTTCTTCCTTCTTCACTTTGGGCTTAGTTTATTCTTGTTGTTCTAGTTCCTTGAGGTATAAAGTTAGCTTGTTTATTTGAGATCTTTCTTTTTTCTTAATGTGGGTGCTTATCACTATAAACTTCCCTCTTAGAACTGCTTTTGCTGTGTTCTGTAGGTTTTGGTATGTTGTGTTTGCATTTTCATTTGTTTCAGTATATTTTTTGATTTCCCTTTTAGTTTCCTCTTTGACCAATTGGTTGGTCAGGAGTGTGTGTTTTAATTTATGCATATTTATGTATTTTCTAGTTTTCCTCCTGTTATTGATTTCTAGTTTCTTACTGTTGTGGTCAGAAAAGGTTCTTGGTATAATTTCAGTCTTTTAAAATTTGCTGAGACTTTTTTTGTGACCTAACACATGATCCATTGTGAAGAATGTTCCATGTGTGCTTGAAAAGAGTGTGTTTTCTGCTGCTATTGGGTGGAATGTTCTATATATGTCTGTTAAGTTCATTTGATCTAAAGTGCTATTTAAGTCCAGTGTTTCCTTATTGATTTCTAGTCTAGATGACCTATCCATTGTTGACAGTGGGGTGTTGAAGTCCATTACTTTTATTGTATTGTCTTCAGATCTGTTAGTATGTGCTAAATATATTTAGGTGCTCCTATGTTCAGTGCATATATATTTACAATTGTTACATCCTCTTGATGAAGTGACCCCTTTATCATTAAATAATGATCTTCTTTGTCTCTTGTTACAGTTTTTCACGTAAAGTCTGTTTTGTCTGATATAAGCTACCACTTCTCTCTTTTGGTTTCCATTTGCATGGAATATCTTTTTGATTCCTTCACTTTAAGCCTGTATGTGTCCTTAAAGCTAAAGTGAGTCTCTTGTAGGCAGCATAGAGTTGGTCTTGTTTTTTCACCCATTCAACCAGTCTGTGCCTTTTGATTGGAAACTTTAATCCATTTACAATTTGGCATGTTCTCTCATGGCTGCACAGTCTCCCTCTGGTTGTGTGCACAACAGTAGAGACCATGGATGAGGGTTGGGTTGGGGGTGTGCAGATGGATGGCTGGAGGGGCTAGCCCTGAGCATGTGCACGGTGGTGGGTGTCAGCTGCAGGGGTCTAGGCTGGCTTCTTGCACTAGCACAGCTGCAGAGGCTGGGGCTGGCTTCCTGTGCAGTTCCCGGGCTCTGGTGAAGAAGTAGGGAGGCACTCAGGTGGCTGGCATCAGCAAACATGAATACCTGTGGGGTGAAAGCCAGTGAAATCCACAGGTGGTCCATGGCAGCTGTGCTGGTCATTGGTCTCTTCAGTGGTAAAAGCGCTGGGGTTGTCTACAGAGCAGGTCACTAGGAAGCGCAGATGCTCCTGCTGCATGGTGGATACTGGTAGCCCCTGCTTTTCTTCCTTGTTCCTAGTCTTCTCTGTACATCTAAGCTTTTGCTGGTCTCTGGGTGGAGTGAAATGGAAGCAGATCCTTCATGTGGTGCTGGGGAAGCTAGATGCTCACTCCACTCTTCCTTTCTCAACAAAAGGAACTCTTGCTAGCTGGAGGGTTCCCTTTTGGTACTGAGCAATGCTGGCTTGGGGAGTGGGATGATGCAGGCAAGTCGAAGCTGTTCTTCCTTCACTTTTTGTGTGATTATTCTCAAATTTTTTTGTTCCAGTATGTTGCTGAAATTTCTTAAGTGGACTCCAGAGCTCCCCCAGAGCTGTTTTTGTTCGTGGATAGCTCTCTATTGATCTTTGTGAGGGACAGAGGCTGGAGTTTCCAACTCTGCCATCTTGGTGACATCACTCCTACTTCTGATCTTTTCATCTCTTGCTGACAAACTCTCCGATATCCCTGCCTGACGTTTTTCTGATAAGAAACATTTCAAATGAAAGAGACCCATTAAAAAAACATCCAAACCAAAACATTGACTACAGAGACCTGACCCCAGATTCTAAATCTGCCACACTGTTCACTGATCTTTGGAGTAAGGCAAGCAGTTTGGGATACCAAGAAAGGAAAAACTCAAGCAGGTATGATAAGCTAATGTTCTGTGGCTTGGAGATTGACTGGACTGGGAGTTAGACATTCAAGGGCCCCAGACTGAGCTCTGAACCTTAACTTGTGCAAGTTGCTTCCCCTTCCTGGGCCTCAGTTTTCTCACATGCAAAGAAGAGCACCATATAATATCTTTGTTCTTTACAAGATGGTTATTAGGCTCAAAATGTGAATGTGAACATGAAAATGCTTTGATGACTGTTAGGTACTAAATAAGAGTCATGTCAATATGACTCTACTGAGAACCTAGAAGTTAGTGTAGGTTTTTGTTTAGTGTTTGCCCTGTAAGATAAAGGTAATCCTGTGACAGAAGCTTTAAGGAGCATATTTTCCTGTGAGGCCACAGCAAGTGATGCGAAGAGCAAGGCTCTGAAGTGAGGCGAACCTGAGCACAGCCCACCTCAGAGCTGTGCCCCTTTGCATTACTTAAACTTTCTGACCCTCAGGTTCCATCCTGAGGTGTTGTGAGGAGACCCTGCCTCTAAGGAGGCTTCCAGGATCCACATGGGTGCTCTTTGGCACCCTTGCAGTGCTCTGTGCCCGACAGGCAGGGGGCGCACTTCTCACTGCTCTGCGTGGTTGGCTTCCTGCAAGCTGCAGGCCCCTGGAGAAGCTGCAGGCTCCGCCTCTGATGCATTTGTATTCCTAGGGCTTAGTGCTCTGCTTGTTAGGCTTTGATGCTGCGTGAATTGATGAGCAGTGCTTAGCACATAGCAAGCACTCAGTAAATGGTTCCGCTGTTTTTATGCTCCAAAGAGATTTGTCTCTTTTAAAATCAGCTTACAGATGTCTCCGCTCATCTCAATTAGCTGGATGTTAAAATACAGACTTGGGTAAGGAATGACCATAGCACAGCAATTTTTGGCTTTCCAGAAGGTTTTTACCAAAGAAAGACAACAACTGCCAGTTGTTTTGTAATGGTAAACCCAGATTTTTGAAACTCTGACCAGCAATCTCAGATCATAGTCTTGAAAGAACTTGAAGGTATACCTGGTAGATTTCCAAACCATGTATTAAGGCTGGTAAAGCCATGGCTTTCTGGGATTCTCAGAGGGGAGGGAGACTGTGGCAGCCAGGAGACAGAAAAACCTGAGCCTTGGTGTCAGACCGGACTGGGTTTGAATCATAGCTCTGCCATTTATGAACTGTGTGGCTTTGGGAAAGTTATATAAGCTCTTCAGACTTCAACTTCTTCATCTGAAACATGGAGTTAAGAGTAGAATCTCCAGGGTGGGGGTGGGGGTAGAGTTCTTGTGAAGATTAAATGAGACGATGTATGTGAGCGCTTTGTACTGTGCCTGGCACACAGTACAGGCTCAGAAATCGTGTCTGGTACTGCGCTGAGACTTCCCATGCCTCAGGGCACTAATGGCACCGCTAGGCTGTTTTCCTTCTTTCTTCTGTACTCCTTTTCCCTCCTCCTCTGAGTGATGTTAAGGCTCTGGGGAAATTTAAAGCAGTTCTTCTCTGTAGAAAACTTGAAGATTCCTAACCTAGACAGATGATTGGAGCTAGTTTCTTTTGTGCTCTGGGATTTGCTAGAAGAAAAATTTCCTCCTATCCTGGTGAAAAAACAACTTTCTTCCCTTATATGGTTTTAACTTGTACTGAGCCCCCTTTTCCTGTTTTAACATTTTAGACCTTCTATCTTGAAAAGCATTTTGTTTTCTTCTAAATATGTTTGTAATAATTGCAGAAGCAGTACTGTGCTCAAAAAGTACATGCCTGACTTTTCATCCATCTGTGCTGGGACCTTTCCCCCTTCACCTCCTCTGTTCTCCCTCATTTATGGTGCACCTTGAAGAAGGGAGTCATACTAAATATTGCCCAATAATAGCAGTCCTGCTTAAGAAACATGTTTGCCTATGTTTGTTCTCATGCTCATTACTCCTTTTGGAGTATACACACATATACATACATATGTACGCATACATACATATGTCAGTGCTCTCAAGTTATACTTGAAAAGAAAGAATTCTTGGAGTCACATTGTGAATGGTTGCTAAGCATGATCCAACTGGCTTTTCAGTTCTTTATTTTATTTCTAAAGTATTTCAATGGTATGTTCTCTTTGACATTGACCCATAGAGGATGGTTTTTTATTTCATTCATTCATCCATTTACCCATCTATGCACCCATTCTTTCATCCATCTGCCCGTCAAATAATCTTTGAACACCTACCATGCTTAAGGCATCATTCTGCAAGATGAAACTCAGTGGGTTGGGAGTCAAGAGATGGGGTTTTAGTTCTGGCTCTGCCATTACCTCAGTTTCCACAGAGAGGAGAAATGACCTGGCGATTCAGAGCTCTTTCCCTCTGATATTTTATAATATATCTCAACAGAAAATTCGACCATTGCCTGGGTGCTGTGATTGAAGGACATTTCACACCTCTTGAGAATCATAAAAAATGTACAGATGGCTCTGTTGTACATTTAGGCACTTTAATTTATGTCAATATTCAAGCTTTCTTCACAAAGCTCACTTTATTCTGGGGAATCTCATAGTGGTGGTGGTGTTTATAAATGACAGTACGCCCATCATATCATTTTTGGCTTGTCTGATGGTTTCCCGAATGTTACATTTTCATTTTGTGAAAGCATTAACAATGGCGGACAAGAAATGTCAGAAAAGTCCAACCCTGATTTTTCTTCTTTGCCTTTCTTTTGTTCTGTTTTTATGGCTCCAGTAACAGGAATTTTATTACAGCAGTTTGTGTCCTCAGCTCTTTTGCTGAGGCTCTGCATAATTTATGATCTAGATTCCAAAATGTTAGTGAATTGCTCCACCAGAAATAATGGAATGTGACAGCAATGGATTCCACATTCTTGGCCCAAATATTTGTGTCTGTGGTTTACAAGTCATTTCAGAGCACGATTGCTACATTGCTCAAGCTGTTACTGAGAATGAATTTTGACAAAAGAAGAGAATTTGGGTAATTATAAAAACACCAAATGGGTCTGCGCAGCAGTGTTCTGCTTACAGGTATCAGGAAGAAGAGCATATCTCCCTCCCCCCATGGTTCACCCCTTGATTCTAGGCCACATTGCTGAATATTGGGTATGTGATTTAGATCTCAGGGTATCTCTTATGTGAAAGGTATACATGATTGGTGAATCAACATTTATTGGACACTCATTTTGCCTGAATAAAGTAGGTATGTGCCCTAATGATGTTCCCTTGGAAGCATCACTTCCTTTTTAAAGTCTTACCTTCCCAGGGTGATGACCCAAGAGCTCCGTAATCTACTTAATTCCTTTTTGTTGAAATGTATTTTTATTAGGTATATCTTCCAACTATTTCAGAAAGATCTGGAAATAGAGCCTACATTAAATGCAAAATTATTTAAATGACCAAAAATTGCAGTTACTTCAGAAGTTCTGAAGAGACTGTTTTGGTGTAATAAATGAATCCCTTGCTCCCATGTTGATGTGGCTTTTGTTGGTGAGTCAGAATAAGTTTAGTGGTTGTGGAATTAACTGTATGAAGGATCTGGGAGGTGTGTTTGGTGTTAAATTGTTCTTCGTATGGAAAAATAAGATAAAAATCATCTTACCAAATTTTTGGACTCTTCATGAAAAGAGTACTGTATATTAATTCTTGTAACAAAGGACGTAAATGTAGTGTGGGCAAGAACGTGCTGCTACAGATGTAAGGGTGTCCTCCAACTTCTAGGACACAGCTGCTCTTTTCTCTTGGTAAAAAGATTGATGAGTTTTCTCCACAACCAATTTGAACCTTTACTCTGTGACCATACCACCCAGATCATGGACAGAATTATGAAGTAGAATGTATATGTATGTATGTATGTACATGTCTGCTTTCTTACTATACCCTCCAGTGAGATGTGATGAAAAACACATGCACTTAGGATATTTTATTCTTTTGTTTATTTAATATTTAGTGAGCACCATGTCTCCAGCACTGTTCTAGGCACTGGAGATAAAGCAGTGAATACAACAAAAAAATCCCTGCTTAGCTTACGTTCTAGTACAGGAGACATATTTTTAAACAGACAAATAAGTACTGTGCAGGAAAATAAAGCTGGGGAAGGAGGACAGAAAAGGACAGCGAATGGATGGAGAGGAAGGAGGGAGTCAGGGTGCCCGCTGGGATATTTTAGGTGGTGAATGAAGCAGAGTGAACTTGAATGAATGAAGCAGAGTGAGCCAAACTTGGGTTTGAATTCCATCATTATAACTTACTCTCTGTCGGACCTCTCTGAGTTAGTTTCATCTTCTTGCTTGCATGAATGTATTTGGTGTTTGTTGATATTCTTTATCCTCCTCCTCCTTCTCCTCCTCTTCTTCTTTTGCAGTTAAAAATTGAATACAGCTTTATATTCTCTGACCATGCAGGTTAACCCAGAGTTTACAATATCTACAGTAATCATATTTTCCAAGTAAAATTCAAGACTCAAGAATCTGATCTGAAAAAATATTTAAATCTGATTTATGGATTTATTTATATGAATAAATATCCAAAGGAGTTAGAAAAATTAATTATACTTGGTTATACATGTAATTAATCTTTGCCTTTATTGAGAAGAAGATTGCATGAAATTGGCCATTTCTGGAAAGTCCAGGCCCATGGGTACTTTAACTACATTAAATGTGCACAGTCCCATAAAACTCTTCTGGGGGAATCCAGAAGTCAGTTTTAACAGGATAGAGATCTTAACTTCTTAGAACTCTACATGGGACAGTGGGTGGCATGAATGTTGACCTAAGTGGGAAGTGACAGAAAAGTTCTACAGTTGGAGTTCTAATGTGGTATGTTCCGGAGACTGTGATAATGGGATTGATGTGGACAGCATTACTGTCAGTTCACAGTAACATTAAAAGCTTCTTTAGAGAAAGAATCCGCTGGGACCTTATTAGTTCTAGAGCCACTAGCTGCTCTGGGGGGAGATTCAGAGGCACATCAGCCTCAAGGCTGTGTCTGTTTTACATCAGGTTTCCTCTCAGGGAGCAAGAAAGCACACAGTTCTGTCCTGGCAAGTCTTCCGGCTGGAGGAGCCCCTGAATTCAGAGCATTCAGTCATCATGGTCATCATTGTAATACTCTGTATTTGTACAGTGCTTTATGAATCACTTCATTTTGTCCCCATTAACAACCCTGCAGAGAGTCAGGGCAGACCCTCTTGCCCTGGTGGGTGGGGAATTCACACGTCCAAGATCACCCAGAAGCCAGGACTACACACAGATTCAAGCTTATGAGAAAGCTTCCCCTGGGCCACCGTGCAGGGAAGGACCACCCTCCTTAACATGGGAGCTGCTGCCATGTGGCAGATCCTTCTAAGAAGTCATCTGGGAGGTTATGGCTGGTGCTATGATCCTGGTCGTGTGTGGGAGGTAAGTCAGGAGAGGAGAGAAAAGAGGTTCGGCTCAAGGCCTGAAGCCAATGAGAACCTTGCAGGGGAGATGGCACCTGAGAGTGGAAAGAGGCTTTCCTTGGAACACTAGGATCCCAGATTTTAGAGCTAGAGAGGGACTGTAGTGATTGTATAATCCAGTCCCCTTAATGTTAGGAAAGCAAAACAAAACCACAGCTCAGAGGAGTTGAGGGATTTACATCACAGAGCTGGTTTGAGGCCAAGCAGTGTGAGAGTCTGGTGCTTTTAATGCCTGGGCAAACAGGTTTCTGTAGTATTTTCCTTCCTCATATCAGGCTTACTTGCCTTAATCTCCTTCCTGCAACAGAAAGCCCTTTAATTTTTGACAGTTTCATATTTTAAAATTGTTCATCTGGTGCTCATGGTTCCTAAAAGAAGTCCTGATTAAAATGTCTCTAATTGAAACAAGAGCAGTGATTAAGGGCGTCCTGTCCTTGTTACTGTGGGTTTATTCTCCTTACCATCTCCTTGATTTGTGAATGTACCACAGAAACGGAGCTGGCTGGGGACTGGAGGCAGTTGCTCATTTCACAGAACCATGTTTTGTTTTCTGGTGTTTCTTGTATCACAGCGTGGTGTTCTTATTTCTTTCCATGTCTGTCCTCCCATGTAGGCTATGAGCTCCTTGAAGGCCTGGCACCAGGCCTTTTGAGCCTGTGGATTGTGTATGTGTGACCCTCAGAAGGCATTCATTAAATGTGCTTGTTTTAGTAGCAGGTTAACACTGCATCTCCCTCAGTCCCCTCAACTCCACCCCATCCCCTTTTGCACCCCACCCCACCCCCCAAACTCAGGATGAAAGCAGTTGTTCTATAATCCTAATAGTTAACAGACAGGAAACATTGCAGCCTCATGATTCGTGCTCATGTTTGTCTTTTTAAGTATCTGTATTTTGAGAAGTAGTGGTCATTGTTATTCTTTGTTCATTTGAACTATCCTCTATTTTTGTTCGTATCTTTGAGTTCAGTTCAACGATATTGATTTCCTTTTAATGGAATAGAAGCCACCTCAGATCTTTCCTGCATATTGAGTTATGTTTTGGTGTTAAGGAGAGACAATGCCGCCTAGTGATTAAGAGTTCAGGCTGTGGAGTCAGAGGGGCATAGGGTTGCTCATATCCTGCTTGTGGGGTTATCTCTGGGAAAGTTGTTAGGCCTTGCTAAGCCTCAGGATTTTCCCAAACTATTAAAGCCAGAGCTGCTTTGACCAAATCAGTGTCATTACAGTTCTAAATAGCAGTGTGTTCCTGGGTTGTTTTCTTCTTTGATCACCATGCAGATGGAGAGATGGGCTTCTGCCAGAGTAGGCATCTTGATTGGTGGTACTGGGTAGGAGGAAAGATACAGAATATCATAACTTCAACTCTTTTATTAGTTATTAAAGCTTCCCTTGTGCAAATACTTTATAAACATTTGTTCAGTGTTTTTAAAAATTTGTGCAGAAAGAGATTTATTGGAGCATTTGAAGAGTTTTGGATCTCATTTCCCAAGAGTCTAGCAGTACATCCCTCTCCACCTTATTTATAAAAGCAAAGAGTTCTAACAGCTTTTGACAGTATCTTGAGATTGTAATGATTTCTGTGTCAGACATTTGTTTGATTCAGACTCTGGCTGGTTGATACTATGGTTCATTCCACAGACTGAGTTGGAAAGTTTTTAAGGAGAGTTGTGGTTTAAAATATGTCCACAAATTCATTAACACTTCTCCATTCAAAAAGTAGAGCCTAATTTGCCTTCCCTTGAATGTGGGCCAGACTTAATAACTCCCTTCTAAATAATAGAATATGACAGAAGTGATGCTATAGGACTTCTGAGGCAAAGTTATAAAAAGAATACAACTTCTGCTTGACTCTCTCCCTCTTGGACCACTCACTCTGGGGGAAGTCAGCTGCCATATTGTGAGGATGCTCAAACTTAACCTCCCAGTGGACAGAAGTGGGTATTTACCCTCCAAACCAAGAAGGGGCCTCCAAGAAAACTACTCACAGTGCTTGAGGTACCTGCAGAAATGGGAGTCACATTCTGCAGACACATGTCTGACTACATAATGAACTTGCTGGTCTGCTCTCTGTACCTTCCTGAAAGGGAGAGGAGAAAGATGGAGAGAGGGGCCAGTAGTGGAGAACTGCATTCCCATGTTTGGCAAGTCAAGCACACACTAGTTTCCCATGGACCAAGGAGTAAAGAAGTTGGTTTGAGACAGTTCTCCAGAATCCCTCCCAAGAGGGCTACCTCTGGATGAGCAGACCCTAGCAGCACAAAGCTCTGGAGTGTAACTCTGTGGATGGGATCCAAAAGAGGGTTCCCACATCAGGGAATTGCACAGTGGGTAGATCTCCCCACAGAGCTCCAGAGAACTTGTACGAGACCCTTACAAACGAGGGCAGCATTTCGATGCCTTCATAAAGGCAGCATCAGTAGCCAGTCTTGGGCAAAAAGCCAGCATAATCAAGAGAATACTGGTTAAGTAAGAGTCACCGTCCCTTTCCAAATCTCTTTGCCCAGTACATTGGAGGAATGAGAGGAAGAGAGAAGTAGTTCTCCACCAGTTGATTTACAGTAGAACTTCAACAGACCTTCCTCTGTGTTGCTTATGGTTAAAGCGGTGTGCTGAAGTTTCCCAGCTTCCTTGACATACAGGTGTTACTACTTCTAGCCAATAAAATGTGAGGCCGTGGAAAGCACACACGGAGTTCTTCAGTGTCTGTTTTTCTGCCGCAGCCACTGGGGTGGTGGGTGTGCAGAATAGAGCCTCCTGCTGACTCACCTTGGACATGCAGAGTGAGCAAGAAACACATGTGGTAAACCTCTGAGACAAGAATGTTCTTTGTGACAGCCTAACCTAGCCTACCCTGATTAATACAAGCAGGGGCACAGAAATGGAATGCCCTCATGTTAGACATTTCCCTGGACATCTGGAGCTTGGCTGAGATGTCAGGTTTTGAATCTGAGGTCTGTGAAGCCTGAGTCCAGCTTTAGAGAGCAGCACTGCTGCAAGCTGAGCCAGTGCCAGTCCGTGAACTATCTATTCCCTGTGCACAAGAAGATAAGGAAAGAAAGCGAGGGTAAGCGTTTTGAAACCTTTATAGCAATTGGACATTGCTATGATATTTTATTGCATTTTATAATAGTATTAGTTTGCAATAGATTGTAAAAAGCAAAGAATCCCCAAACTGGCCCTTCACCAAGATAGTTTTAGAATAAGTACTACTTAATAGTATATTCAGATCAGTCTTTGATATAGTTAAAAGAGTAATCAATTTTGGAATTATTTCTTCTTTGTATTTGTTCCATATGTCCATTCTGTTTTAAGTCTTCTTGATCTTTCTTTGGAAATGACTCTAATATAGTAACAATTACAGTAGTGATATCAGGATGTAAATGTCCGTAGTTCCTCCCCTTCACTTTCAAACTTGGCTTCATCTCTATTCCTCTTCCTCTCGGGTTCTTCTTCCTCAACTCCCATTTACTTCTCAACACCCTGAATCTGGCTTCTTCCCCTACCACTGTTTTAAATTTCTTTTGCTAAAGTCTCAGTGATCTTCTAAATGTCAGATCTGTCCACCTTGCCTTGTACTTTGTTTACTTGAGCTCCCCTCCCTGTCTGCACCCCTGACACCCTTTCCCAGATTGCACCTTCACTTGGCTTCCAGAGCTCCTCTTAGCCCTGGGGTTTTACTTCTCAACAACTCTGCTTAGCAAAAACTGGACATAAACCATTGGGAGGGTAAAATTTTTTGAAATTTAGTTCATTAATGGATTTCATAAACCACTCTGCTTATTTCGTAAAGAATACTTTTATAATGTGAATAAGCATTGTCTTAGTTTTAAATGGTAAGTTTTAAAAATATTATAGTTTTTTTTGGTTTGGAAATCAAACACACACACATGACCTGATTCACTCTTAGTTTCTCTTCACTCCAAAGCATGAATGAAACTGTGTCTTTATTTTAAGACATTTCAATTTCATTTGAATTACTTTAATCATCATTTACTGAGTCCTTTCCATTGGTTAAGCACTGGCACATTAATTCCTTATTAGCGAGGTGAAATGACTCACTCAAGATTGCATCACCAACTTCTGCTTTTAAGGGAATGGAATAGACATACTTTCCCTATTTCTCCCTCTATGTACAACTAAGAACTCTAAACATTATATATAAAACAAACATAAGACTCAGAAAGGTAGAGAGAAAAAAGCAGACGAGCTAGGGAACCTCAGGACCCAAGAAACAACATAATGGTGAGTTCCCTGTGTCACGTTTTGCTTCATATACCCCAGACTGGACATTGGAGAAGCCATCAACCTGGAACTGCCATGAGTGCATTAAAAAAAAAAAAAAAAACCCCAAGAAAAGCCTCTCTAGCTGAAGGATCAGTCTACCAAGACAGAAAACTTTTAAACAATCTGCTCTACTCCAGTAAAACACCACAGAAAGAATTGAGGCTCCTCCCCCACCAGGAAAGGCTGACTGGAGAGCCTAAACTTTCACCCTTGCCAGGCTGTAACAAGGCATCTCAACGCACCTGCTGGGGTAGTGCCAGAGAAGGCCAAGTGAGGAGCCAGAACTTTCATCCCTGCCAGGTGAAACTTTAATCTCCCCCACCTCCCAGCTCTGTAACAGCAGAAACCATGTGGGGAGCCTAGACCTCCACCTCCACCTGGTAGTAACAATGCATTCCTCCCTCTCCTTCTTGAGGTGGGGTCTGAGGAGACATAGTGGAGAGTCAAGATTTTCATCATCAATCAGTAGTAATAAGGCCGCTGTCCACCCACTCCTACCCCATGTCAGTGAGGAACACATGATGAGCCTGAGCTTCTACCGGCAATAATGAGGCACCTCTCTCATCTCCTCTCTGAAGGCTTATTGGAGAGTCAGGACTTTCACCATCTCTCAGTAGTAACAAGGCCACCCCCTCCATGGTGTCAGTGGGAGGCCATGTGGGGAGCAATAATGAGATGACCCTACCCCTCCCAGCCAGGGTGATATAGGTGGAGGCCTGAACTTTCACCCCACCCTGCAAACAAGAAATGCCTCCTCCATCCCCTCAAGTACAACTAAAAAATCCTGAACATTATATGTAAAACAAACATAAGAACGCTCAGAAAGGTAGAGAGAAGGTAGACCAGCTAGGGACCTCAGGGTCCAAAGAATGACAAGGTAATAAGTTACCTGGTAGTGAGTTCCCTCAGAAGGCTAAGTGGAGAAAACTGGACTTCTTCCCCCACCTCGCAGTGATAAGGTGGTACCGCCCCCTTCACCCACCAGAGTGATGTCAGAGGAGACCCGCTAAAACACAAGATTAAAATAAGGTCCAGAATCTTATAATATCTAAAAAGACCAGGTTTCAGTTGAAACTCACTCATCACATCAAGAACCAGGAAGATCTCAAACTTAATGAGAAAGGATAATAGACAGTAACATCATGATGGCACAGATGTTAGAATTATCTAACAAAGATTTTTAAAGCAGACATCACAAAAGTGCTTCAGTGAGCAATTATGAACAGTTTTGAAACAAATGGAAAAAATGAAAAGCATCAGCAAGGAAATAGAAGGTATAAAGTAGAACCAAATAGAAATTTAGAACTGAAAAATACAGTAACTGAAATAAAAATCTCAACAGATGGGCTCAATAGCAGAATGGAGAGGACAAAGGAAAAAATCAATGAACTTGAAGATAGAACAATAGAAATTATCCAATCTGAGCAACAGAGAGAAAAGAGACTGGAAAAAAAAAATGAACAGAACCTTGGAGACATGTGGAACTATAACAAAAGATCCAACATTTATGTCATTTGAGTCCTGGAAAGAGGGGAGAGGGGCTAAAAATGAATATGAAGAAATAATGGCTGAAAATTTCTTGAAACTGACAAGAAATATAAACCTACAGATTCAAGAAGCTGAGCAAACTCTATAGGAAAAACCCAAAGAAATCTACACCAAGACACATCCTAGTCGAACTTCGGAAAACGAAAGACAAAGAAAAAAATCTTGAAAGCAACCAGACCATATGTATCCCGTGTTATGTATTAACCTCAGCAAATGTAAAACAGTTGATATCACAGTATTCTCTGACCATAATGGAATCAAACTAGAAATCAATAAGAGAAAGATAGGTAGAAGATCTTCAAGCACTTGGAAACTAAACACACTTTTAAATGATAAATGGGTTAAAGAGAAAGTCTTAAGGAAAATGAAAAAGTACATTAAACTGAATGAAAACGAAAATGCAACATATAATTTGTTGGAATCAACTAAAGTAGTGCTGAGAGGGAAATTTATAGCACTAAATATTTATGTTAGACAAGAGGAAAAATCTCAAATCAATAATCTAAGCTCCCCCCTGAAGAAACTGGAAAAAGAAAGGCAAAATAAACCTAAAGCAAGCCAAAGGAAGGAAATAATAAATGTAAAAGCAGACATCAGTGAAATTGAAAACAGAAAAAACAATAGAGAAATCAATAAAACTAAGCTGGTTCTTTGAAAAGATCAGTAAAATTGGAAAACCTGTAGCAACACTGACAAAGAAAAATAGAAGACACAGATTACTATTATTGGGCATAAAACAGGGAATATCATTATAGATCCTGCAAATATCAAAAGGATAAGGAAATACTATGAGCAACTTCACACCCATAATTTGACAACTTACATAAAATGGACTAATTCCTTGAAAGGTACAAACCAGCACAGCTTACCCAATGTGTACTAGATAATTTGAATAGTCTAACTACTAAGGAAATTGAATTCTTCATTGAAAACCTCCTCTCAAAGAAATCTCCAAGCCTAGATGGTTTCACTGGAGAACTCTACCAAAAATTTAAAGAAGCATTAACATGAATTCTGCACTCTCTTCCAGAAAATGGAAGAGGAGGAAACACTTCCTAACTCATTCTGTGAAGCCAGTATTATCCTGATACCAAAACCAGGCAAAGACATTTAAAAGAATTATATACATATATACATATATATATAGGTGATGAATACAGATGAAAAATTCTTAACAAAATATCAGCCATTAGAATTCAGCAACATATAAAAAGAATTATATAGCATGACAAGAGGAGTTTACACGGAGAATGCAAAACTTGCTCAATAGTTGAAAATCAGTCAATGTAAGCCATCACATTAACAGGCTCAAGAAGAAAAATCACATGATTATATCAGTCAATGGAGAATGGGAAAAGTGTAATTATTTCAAAGTAAAAGCTATTAAAAAAAAAAAAAAGATCACAGAGTCAGTTAAGGTCAGAGCCAGGATTGAGAACAAAGTCTTTTTGCTCTTATCAAAAGCTTGATTATCGAGAAATTTAACTGATTTTTTGCTTCTGCAATTTCAAAATGCCGAGTCTGGATGCCAGAACTGGTGAACTCTTCTAGTTCTTCAGCCTCCTTGACTTCCAGAAGCACTTGGAGCCATTTTCAAGAGCCACTGGTATATTCTATAGTCTATTGCACTTGTATTTGCTGAAGAGTTTGAGGCATCCTTTTCCCTTGGTGCACTTGGCTTGTGACCCGAATAAAGCTGTCAGTGGGGTGTTGCCAAACATTGTCAGAGTCATGTTAGAAAATCAGAATATTGGCATATCCTACTATTAAAAGCATCTTAGAACTATGGGATGTTAGAACTGGAAAGGCTTTTTATAAAATATTATTCAGTCTAATTCCTTCACTTTATAAGAAAGTGAATATTTTTCACTGATAAGAGGACTTATGTTTGGGGAGATTTATTGACTAACCTGAGATCACACAACAGATTCATGGCTAAGCCAAGAGAAAACAAGCAAAAAACAAAACCCCAATACCCAGAATCCATAGGGCTGGAGGAACCACTGTAGAGGTGATCACTAATTGAGGTGATTTAATCCACTTATGTGAAAAAATGGAAGTCCAGATTTTCCAAAAGACAAAGTAGACTTTCAAAGGTGGTTTTCAGAATTATCTTTCATAGAAACCTTAAATAGCCAGCTACTTTTCTGCATCCAATATATGGTTTGATTCACCTAGAAGTTTCTCATGCTCAATTTTTTGAGGACATATTTATATGTAAAGCTGGATACATATGTATAAAACAAAAATTCCATTATCATTCAGATAGAGCACATGCAGGACGAAGATTATTATGCTCAAATGAAACTGTTGACATTGAGAAATACCACCATCATTATGATAAAGCTAGAGAAGTTTCTGAAACATCAAAGAGTTTATTGTTATTTTACCAAAGTGGTAGAAGAAGCCCAAAGCACCTTGGAGGTTGTAATGAATCTTCTGACTCTTCAGGAGCAAGCAAAGGGAGAAATAAGGAGGGTAAGTGTGTTTTTCACACTTGTGATTCAGATGTGTGTTTATTAAGTTCAATCAGATGGTGACTAATGGAGGGAATAGAACCATATGGTGAAAAACAATGAGCTTAAACCTTCAAGTTTTTCATATAGGATCTCTAAGCATACTGGTTCCTTTATAGGCATTAAACTTGCTATAAAGTCTCTCAAAATAAAAACATTTGAAGATTGAAGAGAGTAGGTAATATGGTGATACTTCCCAAAGGTAAGTTAAGGAAGTACTATTAGCGCTTTACTTCGGTGAAGAGCTTTACCATTTATAGTCCAGGTACTCAAACTGTGTCCCATGAATGAGTAGCGTCTCATCTCCTGGGACTTATTAGAAATGAGGACTCTCAGCCCTACCTCAGACCTAGGAAATAAGCTTCTGTATGGTAACAAGGTCCTCAGTGATTCTTATGCACATTAAGGTTTGAGAAACCTTGGTCTGCAAAGTACTTTTATGTGCATCATCTCCCCTGCCAGCATAGCATGAACACAGGAGAAAGTGATACTGACCTGACCACACACAGGAATCATTTCCCTTGAGGTGAGGGAATAATGACAGTGATCGCAACTGTGGTTCCTTAAGCCCCCAGTGCACACCAGTCACTCTGCACAGGTGATCATATTCATTTCATCCTCATCACACCCGCGAGGGAGGTATTATTAGCTCCATTTGACAGCTGAAGAAAATGAAGCTCCTGAAGATAAGTAAATAACTCTCCCAAGATCACACAGCCAGGGCTTCCCTGGTGGCGCAGTGGTTAGGAATCTGCCTGCCAATTCAGGGGACATGGGTTTGAGCCCTGGTCCGGGAAGATCCCACATGCCGTGGAGGAACTAAGCCTATGCGCCACAACTACTGAGGCTGTGCTGTAGAGCCCACGAGCCACAACTACTGAGCCCATGCACCACAACTACTGAAGCCCGTGTGCCTAGAGCCCGTGCTCTGCAACAAGAGAAGCCACTGCAATGAGAAGCCCGCACACCATAAGGAAGAGTAGCCCCCCGTTTGCTGCAACTAGAGAAAGCCCACGCAGCAATGAAGACCCAATGCAGCCAAAAATAATAAACAAATAAAATAAATAAATAAGTAAAAATAAAACTTAAAAAAAAGAAAGAAAAAAAAATCACACAGCCAGGAAATGCTAGAGCCCCCTGATCTCAGAGCCTCTGCTTTTTCCTCATTTAAAAACATGCTAGAATGAGAAAGAGATTATCACAGTGGACTTCAGCCTTGGCTGGTTTTAGAATTGCCTGGGGAGCATCACAAAGTGCTGATGCCCACTGTCTTAGTGTGTGCGGGCTGCTGTAACAAAATACCACAGACTGCATGGCTTATAGACAGCAGAAATTTATTGCTCACAGTTCTGGAGTCGGGAAGTCTGAGGTGAGGGTGTCAGCATGGTTGGGTGAGATTGGGTGACCCTCTTCTGGGTCATGGCAGAAGAGGTTAGGAATCCCTCTGGAGCTTCTTTTATAAGGGCACTAATCTCATTCATGAGGGTTTCACTTGCATGACCTAATCACCTCCCAAAGGCTCCACCTACCAGTACCATCACCTTTGGGAATTAGGATTTCAACATAGGAATTCTGTGGGGTTAGAAACATGCAGACCATAGCAACCCCACCTTAGAGATTCTGATTTAATTGGTCTGGGGTCTGGGCTTGGCATTGGGATTTTTAAAAGCTCCCTCTAAGAGTCTAATGTGTTCCCCAAGGTTGAGACCCACTAGTTTACAGACTGGCTAAATGTCTCTCTATGTGGCACTGTTGACAGGACCTCCACTGGGAATAGCTCACCTGCCTTGGTTCACTTGTTGCCTGGGTAGACTTTTAGATTGCCAGCACCAAGAATACTGGAGTGGTGGTATAAATACCTAAAGCATTTGATGCATTGTTACGTGCAATAACCTCATTGTATTCAGGGAGAGAGAAGTTGATTAGGGCCATCTAGATCTCGCTAAATGTCTAAAGGCAGAGTAAGCATCTTTTCCAATCTTTGTGATGATTGCAAAGTTCCCTTTTCTTACTCCTCACACAGCCTGGCCCTCATCTCCAACCACCACTTACTTAAAATCGTGTTTAGGTCTGCAAGTGGATCTCATTATTAGCCACAGCAGTGTTGAAAATAGATACCAGAATTAGAATCCAGCTCCATCGTTTGGCAACAGAAGTTGGCTGTTTGCTTTACACAGTATTTCATTGAATCTTCACCTTACCCTGTTTCTCAGGTGAGCAAACTGAGGTTCAGAGAAAGTAAGCTATTTGCTGGAGCTGCAATTTGAGTTAGTTCAACAAAGACTTTTGGAGTCTCTGATGTGAGCCAAACATTGGGCTAAGTCCCAGGGCTCCAGAACTGAAGAAGGTACAGTCATTTGCTTCACGGAGCTCACCGTCTTGAAGGGTAGACAAATGGGCCAGGACAGCACTGTCCACTAGAAAGATAATGTAAGCCACATACGTAATTTAAATTTTTCTAGTGGCCACATTTTAAAAGGTAAAAAAGGTGAAAATAAATTTATTAACATATTTTGCTTAACTCACTACATAAAACATACTATCATTTAACATATAATCAATATGAAAATTAATGACATTAATCAATATGAAAATTGAAATCCTGGGTGTGTTTTATATTACAGCACATCTCAATTTGGGCTAGCCACGTTTCAAGTGCTCAGTAGCCACATGTGGCCACTGCATTGGACAGTGTGCAACTAGAGAAACGTCGAGGAAACATCTTTGTTGTTTTGGGGGGAGCAGGGGTTGGGGAAGTTGGTGGTTTATTGCTACCATTTTCTTACTTTAAAAGGTACCTAAAAGCCCCACCTCGGGCTAAGTATAATGCTGTATTCCTTATGCTGTATCTTTGCATGCAGTGAAATAATGCAGTATGCATTAGAAACCCTCAGTTGTAAATGCTCTCATATATCAAAATTTTAGCAAAACGCTGATTTCAACCCTTGACAGAGAGTGTTTCCCAAGCTAGCCTAGAGAAGAGTTACCTGTGTCTCCCAGGCCTGGTGACCCACTGGTTCCTCCTGTTGGTAACTAATGTTTTTAATCGGGCTTAACTTTGTAATGATTATAGTTTTATCAAACCTTTTAAGAATCAATCTAAACAATAAGTGTTTAACTTTATTAGAATATTTTAAAAATTAGCAAGATCACAAACTGTTCTATAGAACCCCTCTTCCAGGAGATGTAGATAAAGCTGTCTTTCTGTAATCAAATAATTTGGGATACTAGATCTCTCTCCAGGAAATTTATCCTGCATGTTAGCATATGAAAAGCTTTGAGAAGTCCTGTATGTTTCACACTCACTTGACCACAGAAGACACATGAGTCTCACGACATCTTTTAGTGTCTTATGGGACACAGCTGTTTCCAAAGCAAGGTTCAGAAAACACAAAATTACTCTTGATTACTTTTGTTACTTTGCCATGACCCTATATTTACATAATGGCAGCCTTTCCCACTAGAAGGGTAAGGCATAGAACCTTTCCTTTTTCAGTCTAAATTTACACAGTGTAGACTAGTGAGTGACTCTTCAGGCCAACAAACCTACTTAGTCACTCTGACTGCTGGAGTCACCTGTTTAGGTGAACTGCTGTAGAGTGTGGGACTTGAAGAGGAACGTGGGACATGGATTGACCTCAAATGCCATGAGAGACTGGAAGTGCTGCCCCAAATGGGCTAGAAACAGTGGAAATCCATAGTTCTCCATGGTCAAGCCCAACTATGGTTACATTTGTGATTTTGATGAATCTGAATGGTATGTCCAGGGTCCAGCCCAATAATTAAACAATTTCATTATTAGATTATTTCATTATATTAAAGAAATGCCAGTTCTCTTTTTGGGGAACCATGCTTGTCCTTCACTGGCAACTCCTGGCACCATGTAGTTAGGAACTGTTATCAGGATGGGATGTTCATTACTTCAGACTGAACGGAGGAACCCCTCCGTGCTGCACTCAGTCATTCCACACCTGCTCGGACAGAGAGCCAAACTCATTCTCTCTCTCCACTCCTCTCCAATCCTCTCTAGGACCAAAGTATTCTCTCTTGTTTCATCTGTTGCTTTTTACCTCTGGGGTACAATGTCTTTCAGTGATAAAGAATATAGTGACTTTGCTGCTTTCTAATTTCCATTTCCTCGGTTCCTCTAAGGATTGTAGATGGGTATGTGCAGTCTCTAAGCTCCCAGTGTGGCTTTTTTTTTTTCACCTAATTTATGCAGATGCCTCATAATAGAAAACTTATCCTTTTGTCTCTTACCCAGTTTTTTGTAATGAGCTGTGCAACATTTTTGTAATTTAATGGATGGGTATGTTTAAAGCATGTGTGAATTAATTATGTACATATTTTTATACTGAATAAATTTCATTAATCATTTTTTTTAAAGTCATTGTTAAGCAAATTAACCTGTTTTATTAATGATTGGTGATAATCCTTTTTTTCAAACAGACCTTTAGGAACTATTACAGATAAGCACATCATAAAAAGAAATATGAATCCTCTTGCTGTAAAGCCTACACAGGATTGATCTGTACTGTTTTCTGTTACCAGAGTTCAAGGTATAAAATCATTCTTTATTCTCTTTTTCCCCCATGTAGCAGAGCCTTTGGCGGCATCGGTGGTCGTTCGAGCGAGCACCTAGTGGCTAGGGGGCTTTGTGTGTTGTTTGCGGTGCCTCCGTTCCTACACCTGTTACCTCATGTTGTGATCGTGCCTCCCCCACCAGGTCCTGAGCAGGAACCCGTGATCATCGTCTCTCATCCCCAGTGCCCACTACGGCACTGCGGTAAATGTTTGCTGAACAAGTGATAATGGCATTTTAGCAAATTATGTCCCAGCCAACAGAGATGAATAAATTATTTTTTACTCTGGAGGCCTCACAGGACCTCATCCTAAGGAGATGAGATAGGAACCAGGTTCATACTAACAGTAACCAGCTGTCTGACTTTGGGTAGGTTGCTCCCCTTCTTTGTACTTCAATTTCTCCATCTGGAAAATGAATGATTAATAACTTTGCATCCCCCTCGCCCCGAGTAATGCTATAAAGATAAAGGAGAGAGAGAGATGAGAGCACGGTGAGCTTTTTGGAGGCGATATCTGTGTAACACTCAGTCACTGTAATTGCCACTGTTATTATTTCTCTAGGGTGTGCAGTGTATTCATTTTACTCCTTTGAAGAGCACAGAAGAGAGCTAGCTGGAGTGGAGGGTTCAGACTGGTGAGACATGGAAGATGAGGTTGGTTAAGCAGTTTGGAATTCACCCAGTTTAGAATCCATTTTTTCAGTATTGGGGAACCTATGGGACTTTGTCCTAAAGAGTTACCCCCCCCCACTTCCATCCCAAGCTGATGAAGTGAAAGCCTCAGGTAAGTGATCTAGAGATGATTTAGAAGTCACCAGGCATAGATAGTGCCTCCCCAAATCCCACCTTCTCTACCTGTATCTTGCTCACAGAAGCCTTGGTTTATTGCCCAGATGCCATTAAATGCTATCAAATATACTGGCTAAGAGCTTGAATTCTAGAATCAGGCTGCCTGTGTTCAAATCCCAGGTTGCTACTTTCTAGTCATATGACCTTGGGCAAGTTCCTTAGCCTCTCTGTGACTCGTCTGGAACGTGAGGATAATTATAGTACTTAAATCATATGCTCTTGTGAGAATCACACTGACACATGTAAAATGTCTAAAATAGTGCCTGGCACATAGTAAGTCCTCAATAATTTTCACTATTAAAATGGATATTATTATACACTGGGAATTGAGCGAGGCATTGTGTACATCATCATTCTGTCATCTAATGATAGATCTGGGACCGGGATTTGGCTAGAACCCAAGCACATGGAGGATGAGGCCAAATCCCACTGGAGCACAAACTCTGTACTCTATTTATGAGTAAATATTAGATACAGCTTGCTTCATTTGAAGGCTAAACAGGAAAAAATAGAGATAAGTGAAAAATTGCTACAAAATAAGGGAGAGGCAACAGTCATTCTCAGAAGGTAAGCAGACATTTAAATATTGTTTACCATAGGAACTAGGAGAAAAGTTTACACGAGTTTGGCATCCTTAGTAGATGCAAAAAGACATGAGACAGGAGTAGAAAACTAGAAGAAGAAAGCAGGTTAATATGGAAAAAAGGATCAGATGAAAAAGAAGATGGGTGATAGAAGGAAGAAGCGCAGGGAACCTAAAAATGTAAAATCTGCAAATAAAAGTAGAACTGAGTGGGGGAAGCTGAATCAGTGAAGTAGAGAGTGAGCTCTATCAGGATATAGAAGAGAAGAACCAAGAAACAAAGACAAGAATTAGGAAGTGTTAGTACAGGGCTCTGAGGGGTCTTCTTCTCATCTTGCTCCCACATTTCAGTTGACTAGTGTATTGTGAGGTGGCTTCTGTTGCCAAGAGAAGTTTGAACTTGTCATGAACCTGCCAACTGCCCTTTGGCTCCTGACCAACACCAGAAAATTTGTTTCTTTTGCCACATCCTTTACCCCCCATTTCAAATGAAACCTCTTGTCCAGTGTGATACCCCCGAAAGCTATAACTGATGTAGTTCTGTCCCAGCACTTCCTAAGAATGGCTTATTTTTGCATTGTTAAAACACTATCAGAAGAGTTACTGAACTTAAGAACAGTTTTTATTCTACAAAGCAGAGCTGTAGAGAACAACATAATAACTATTTTCATTGCCAATAAACTTGAGAAATGGTTGTCTGCATCCTTTAAACCCATATTGAATGACCTAATTTAGAGCATAGACCTAATGGCAGAGATCCATCATCAAAATTCTTTTATTATTATTTTCCTTTAAGAACCTGGTTTTGTTTTAATTATGTTTAAAAATCAGTACATATAGTATGATCTCAATAATATAAATGAAACAGTCTACACCAACACAAAAACAGATTGTCAGGAACTGAACTAAAATGTTAGCAATGATTATCTCAGACAGTCATGAAGTGAGATAGATAAGTAGGTAGATAGATACATACATACATAAATAAATAAAGAGTTTTTCTGTGTTTCATATTTTCTACATTGAATATAGTAACAATAATCCATTGGCTAAAAAAGAGGAAATCTGATTTACAATGGCTTAAACAAATGAGGACTTATTCTTCTCATAAAACAGCAAGTATGAGGCACCTGATGTTAGTTCAGAGGCTAAGGGTAACAGGGACTGTTACTCTGCAATTCTCACGCTAGTCTCTTATGCCTCATGGTTACACAGTGGCTACTAAAGCTCCAAGCATCATGACCTGTTCAAATCAGGAGAAGCAAGGGATGCCGAGCCAGCTGCTTCTGTATCTGTTTATCAGAAAAGCAAAAACTTTCTCTAAAATGCCAGCAGACTTCTGCTTTTGTCTACTGACCACAGTAGTGTCACTTAACCAACCCTGACTGCAAAGAAGGCTGGGAAAGTGAATATTTAGCTTTCCAGCTCCATATTCAGAGGCAGCAAGGGAGGAGGAGGAAGTGAAAATGAATGTTGGGTGAGCCAAACTTTGTGGTCTGCTAGAAACATTTTTTTAACGTGTATTATTTTTATAATTGAAAAATATTTTTGAGATTATTATGTTCAATTTTGATTATAGAATCTAAATAATGTAAAAATATGCATGCCAAAAGGACAAAAAGAAAGCCATAAAAGCATTAAAGTTGTCTGCTCTGAGTCTCGACAGCAGTAGTATTCTGCATTAGTGTTTCTGTGTGTGATAGAGGGGGAGAGATTGAGTGGTTCCTCTATTTATATGTACATGGAAGAAGTGGTTGGCTGGAGATAGGAGTGTAGACAGACAGGGGACTGGTCTGGCAGGATAGACAGACAAGGACCCACCCCTTCCTGATGTAGCAGGGTTGAGGTGTGTCAAGAACCAACAGATGTTTTGGGAAGCCCAAGTTAGGTGATTTCTACAGATTTCTCTGATCCTGTGAGTTTACACCTTGAATAAAGGAGGTAAATGTGGTTTCACATTGAAAGTGGTTCACAAGAGGAATACACTTTTAAATCTTCTGTGATGTGCATGAGTGAGCCAGCCTCAGGCGCCTCTAATTTCCTAAGTAAATTCCTCTCAATTAAACAGAAAGGGAAGAAAAACTGAAAGCAGTAAACGGATTCACAATTTCAATCCCATTCCATGTTTTTGAAATTGCCCTAACCAAAAGCCCATGTTCTAAGAGAAAAATGAGCAGAATATATGAATCACTTGTTTTGATAGCATTATGCTTAATCTAGCTAGAACATTTCACACAATCATAGAGTTTGAGTTTCCTATCCAGTGTGAATTTTTAAAATGAAGCTTTTCAGACCCGATTGCCTTGGGAAAGCAGATTTCATAATTTGCTCTCCAGCCTTGCTGGAAAATCCATCTGTCTTTGCAATTGAATTTGCAAAGTGAAGTCATTTTGAAGAGCTGTTCTTTTGGCCAGCTCTTCTACTCCTCCTCCCTTTCCCTGTTCGTCTCCAGGGCTTCCTGTTGGTCTGGGCAGACCATGCCATCCTCTCGTCCTCTCTGGGCTGACGGAATGATGTGGCCTCAGGAGATGGGCTTTGTCCTCACTGCAGACTGTGCAGTTGAATTCTGTAGCAGTTGCTGCCTCAGACTTTCAGAGGGGCGAAGTAATCCAGGGGAAAAGTGCTGGGTTGGGAGGCTGTGGGCCTGAGCTCAGGTCCTAGCTGTATAACTTAGTGACCATGTGGCCTTTGTGAGTGTCTTCAAAAGCAGGCCCAGCTACCCTGCCTTTGTCCTGGAGTCAAATAAGATAATGGAGGCCTGAAGACTTTGCAAACTGACAAGTGCCATAAAATGTTAGATTTAATTCTGTTCAATAATTCAGTGAACATTTTTGGAAACAGTGAGTTTTAGGTTATCTGAAGTATATCCATTAGGCAGTTAGATTTATGAGACTAATGTTTAGGAGAGAACTCTGAGCTGGAACTGCATATTTGGGAGTCACATAATTGGTTCTTGTTGTCATAATATTGAATGAGATCACCAAGGAGAATTTTGTATATTATTGTCATTATTACTGCTACTACTATTTTCATTATTTAGGGAAAGGTTCCCCTCTTCCTTGTTAATTATCATAATGAAATTGGGAGGAAGCCCATATATGGTGTCTTTTGATTTATATTCTCAGTGAATTATATTTCACAGGTAAGAAACTGGTAAAGGGGATCAGTCAGTACACCAGATTTTAAAATTAGGGTTTCCAGTTTCTTAGTCTTTTGCTTAAATTATTGGATACCAGCCAAAAGACTTCCTAATTTATTAGTTTTGCTGATTTATTTTAACAGCTTCAACTATATGACAGTACAGAAGTGAAGTTGTTTTTTTCAGATTATTAATGAGTGCCAGGGTATAAAATCACCTCCGCATCCAGTGTTTCTCAATGTAGTAGTCTCTTGGCATTTGGGGATGCAATGGTTCTTCATTGTGCAGGACTTACCCACATGGTGCAGGCTGTTTGGTACCCCTGGCCTCACCCACAGCCTGCCATGGTGGGCCCCCAGATATTCTGACAACCCAAATTACCCCTCTGCATTTCCAGATGCCCTTGGGGGGCCTCCTCTCCCACATGCACACACTGAGACCCTTAAGGAAATGGGCTCCATTTCTCTCATCACATGCAGAGCTTGGCCCTAATATTCTCAGAGCCCTTGATTTTGCACTCTCCTTAGATGATATGACCTGGTATCAAGTTCCCTTTGGTGTACTTGCTTTGGAAATATGACGGCATCGTAAGGCAAAGTGAATTATATTCTATAGTAAAATAATGTTAGAGGGAGTGGCATATTTTGATTTTGTTATTTATAATATCAAGTGCTATGGTAACTGAGCTGTTTGGAATAATACTGATACCCTAGAAAATGGAGTATCACACCTTGGTATTCACTGGTTTATTTAATCTTCATAATAGCCATCTGACGTTTACCATTGCAACAAAAAGAATAAAATACCTAGGAATAAACCTACCTAAGGAGACAAAAGACCTGTATGCAGAAAATTATAGGACACTGATGAAAGAAATTAAAGATGATACAAATAGATGGAGAGATATACCATGTTCTTGGATTGGAAGAATCAACATTGTGAAAATGACTCTGCTACCCAAAGCAATCTACAGATTCAATGCAATCCCTATCAAACTACCACTGGCATTTTTCAGAGAACTAGAACAAAAAATTTCACAATTTGTATGGAAATACAAAAGACCCCGAATAGCCAAAGCAATCTTGAGAACGAAAAATGGAGCTGGAGGAATCAGGCTCCCTGACTTCAGACTATATTACAAAGCTACAGTAATCAAGACAGTTTGGTACTGGCACAAAAACAGAAATATAGATTAATGGAACAGGATAGAAAGCCCAGAGATAAGCCCACGCACATATGGTCACCTTATCTTTGATAAAGGAGGCAAGCATATACAGTGGAGAAAAGACAGCCTCTTCAATAAGTGGTGCTGGGAAAATTGGACAGGTACATGTAAAAGTATGAAATTAGAACACTCCCTAACACCATACACAAAAATAAACTCAAAATGGATTAAAGACCTAAGTGTAAGGCCAGACACTATCAAACTCTTAGAGGAAAACATAGGCAGAACACTGTATGACATAAGTCACAGCAAGATCCTTTTTGACCCAGGTCCTAGAGAAATGGAAATAAAAACACAAATAAACAAATGGGACCTAATGAAACTTAAAAGCTTTTGCACAGCAAAGGAAACCATAAACAAGACCAAAAGACAACCCTCAGAATGGGAGAAAATATTTGCAAATGAAGCAACGGACAAAGGATTAATCTCCAAGATTTACAAGCAGCTCATGCAGCTCAATAACAAAAAAACAACCCAATCCAAAAATGGGCAGAAGACCTAAATAGACATTTCTCCAAAGAAGATATACAGATTGCCAACAGACACATGAAAGAATGCTCAACATCTTTAATCATTAGAGAAATGCAAATCAAAACTACAATGAGGTATCATCTCACACCGGTCAGAATGGCCATCATCAAAAAATCTAGAAACAATAAATGCTGGAGAGGGTGTGGAGAAAAGGGAACACTCTTGCACTGTTGGTGGGAATGTAAATTGATACAGCCACTATGGAGAACAGTATGGAGGTTCCTTAAAAAACTAAAAATAGAACTACCATATGACCCAGCAATCCCACTACTGGGCATATACCCTGAGAAAACCATAATTCAGAAAGAGTCATGTACCAAAATATTCATTGCAGCTCTGTTTACAATAGCCAGGACATGGAAGCAACCTAGGTGTCCATCATCGGATGAATGGATAAAGAAGATGTGGCACATATATACAATGGAATATTACTCAGCCATAAAAAGAAATGAAATGGAGGTGTTTGTAATGAGGTGGATGGAGTTAGAGTCTGTCATACAGAGTGAAGTAAGTCAGAAAGAGAAAAAGAAATACAGTATGCTAACACATATATATGGAATCTAAGGGAAAAAAAAAAAAAAGAGGTCATGAAGAACCTAGTGGCAAGATGGGAATAAAGACACAGACCTACTAGAGAATGGACTTGAGGATATGGGGAGGGGGAGGGGTGAGATGTGACAGGGTGAGAGAGTGTCATGGACATATATACACTACCAAATGTAAAATAGATAACTAGTGGGAGGCAGCCGCGTAGCACAGGGAGATCGGCTCGGTGCTTTGTGACCACCTGGAGGGGTGGGATGGGGAGGGTGGGAGGGAGGGAGATGCAAGAGGGAGGAGATATGGCAACATATGTATATGTGTAGCTGATTCACTTTGTTGTAGGGCAGAGGCTAGCACACCATTGTGGAGCAATTATACTTCAATAAAGATGTTTAAAAAAAAAAAAAAAAAAAAAAAAAAATAATAGCCATCTGAGATAGATGAAAACTTGAGGCCAGGAGAAGTAGTAACTTTTCGTAAGAGCATGAAACATTGAAGTGGTAGAACTAAGAATAGGGAACTTCTAATTCTGGTCGCAATGCCTTTCCATCATAAAGTACTGTCTCTAAGTAACTGGCATTTCTGGGTTATTAAAGCTGGTAGAACAAGACCAATGAAATTGCAGCAAAGTCAAGAAGTGACAGGCTAGGGGGGTAGGCAGATTACTGAGGTAAAGTCAGCTGAGCATACAGCAGATGTGGAAGGGGTTTTTGATTGCTTCCTTGTTTATAACTTGTTTCATTCCATAAAGGATTTTACTTAACTTATCAAATGATGGTACACTAGAAATAGAAAATCAAGGAAATACAAATAAAAGTAGGAAACCAAGATTAAAGAAAAGAGCCTAAACATGCAGCCCACAAAGGCTAAAACATTTAGTTGTTAAACAGTTTCATGTTCGAGTCAGAGCTTCCTGGTGACCAAAAGCAAAAACAGAAACGCATAATTCTCATTACCGAAAAGATAGGAGCATAGAATTCCACAGAGGAAGGAAAACAGAATTCTGAAAGAAATCTCTCAAGAGAGGTTTTATATAAGGGAATTTGGTAACAAAATTTATACCTGTCAAAAAATTTTAACAGCACAGATTATAATAGATTTCAGTGCGCTTTTTCTACTGTCAAACTTGAATCAAAAACAAATCAACTAATTAGGGCATTAAGATTAAACCTCAATTCACTTAAGCCTATTCTGTGTGAGTCTAAGGTAATTTGGTTCAAGTTTATAGATTTTAGTGGTGTCACTTGATCCAGGGCTAGAATTTAGAACATCCAGAGGTGTGGATGACCCCAAAACCACTCATGAAATAAATGTCTATTAATAGGTATCTCTCTTCTGACACAGAGTTTTTAGGACAGTTTGAAATTGTATGTTATGACAAGGCTTGGAGTATTGATATTGGAAGGCACATCCATCAGGATGTGTTAGGGTCTGGTGCAGTAACAACAGCCCACAAGTCTTAGTGGCCCAGAACAACAAAGTGTTGTGTTCATGCACAGCCTACCACAGGTTCATGTAGCCCTCTGGGGCAACTCACTAATCCAGGCCTGCTGTGACTCCATCTCCCTACAGCGGCGCCGTCTGGAACACACAGCTTCCACAGTCAGTGGGGCAGGGGAGGAGAGTGTGGAATATTGTAGTCCAGCCCTTCAATGCTCTGTCTGGAAGTAACCTATCACTTCTACTCACATTTCATGGGGCAAAGCAAGTCACTTGGCCATGCGTAACTTCTAATGAGTGGGAAAATAGATACCTGGATGTAGAAGAGAACCAGAGAACAGTGAGCATTAGTAAAGTCCATCTCAGAAGGGGGAGAAAGGCAGGCCAAGCCAAGCGAGTGGGATGAGAAAGTCAGGCATCCAAGGCAGCGTGGGAGTGAGCAACAGGGCAAGGGGGCTGCTTCGTGGCTGGCACAGCGCAGGGGGCACGGGGCAGGGATGGCTGGGCTGGACCTGGATCCGGAAAGCTCGTAAATGCCGTTTTAATTGGCTTATTCTTTACACTGCAGGCCAGAGGAACCCTCAGAAGGTGCTCCAGGGAGGTGGGACCGGTCCAGTTTCTAGAGGCTCAGCTCAAGGGAGGAGCAGAAGCGGCTATCTCTGCATTTCAGTGATTCTACCCCAGGGCTTGAAACAAAAGAAATGTTTGTTTCATATTGAAACTAACTCCCTGTAACATTCTCAGCATTGTTAACTTATGAGGGTGCCTCCCACCTCTTATTGTGAACCAGAATGAAAACCAGGCATACTTTGCCTTTTCCAAACAGTGACTAATGGCCAGGCTTGGCCAGGCAGGCCCAGCATATTTTTCACTCTGCTCTGGGCTTCGCACCAAGTTCCCTCACAGTGGCCTGGTCACAGCCGTTAGGGATGACTGTGCCTAGCACTTCCTACCTCATCATCCATCTCCAGAGCCCCCTCTGCAGCCACCTTCTTTTTAATAGGTTTAATTATTACTTCCCCTACTTCATGGCACAATTAATCTTCCCCACTGCCTCAGGATTTACAGCCGTACAGGCCCAGGGAATTACTGAGCTGTTCACCTGCAGTCTTGGTTTTTAACTATCCAAGGGAAGGTAGGAAGTGGGGCCATGTATGAAGGCAGTGAAGTATTTGTGAGCTCCAGTGGCTCCAGGCTGGCTTCTTGTCGCCTTCACTCAGCCCAGGCCTTTGGGGCGGTGGCAGGAGGGGACTACAGAGGAGCTGCCTCTGTCTCTGTTCAGCCTAAGGGAAGCCTTGAGGGCTGGGGATGGAGCAGCTAGTGCCTCTCTATTTCTATTTCGACTGCATTTTATTAAGTTTGGTTATAAGATGAATAAGTTCTAGGGATCTAATGTACAGCATGGTGACTATAGTTAATAATGCTGTATTGTGGGTGCTTCCTTGGTGGCGCACTGGTTAAGAATCCGCCTGCCAATGCAGGGGACACGGGTTCGAGCCCTGGTCCGGGAAGATCCCACATGCCACGGAGCACCTAAGCCCGTGTGCCACAACTACTGAGCCTGAGCTCTAGAGCCCGCGAGCCACAACTACTGAGCCCACGTGCCACAACTACTGAAGCCCACGTGCCCTAGAGCCCGTGCTCCGCAACAAGGGAAGCCACGACAATGAGAAGCCCGCGCACCGCCACGAAGAGCAGCCCCTGCTCGCCACAACTAGAGAAAGCCCGCACACAGCAACGAAGACCCAACACAGCCAAAAAATAATAATAATAATAATAATAATAATAATAATAATAATGCTGTATTGTAAGAGAGTAGATCTTAAGCATTCTCACCACAAAAAGGTGATGGATGTGTTAATTGACTTGATTGTGGTAATCATTTCACAATGTATATGTATATCAAGTCACATTGTACACATTAAATGTATATAATTTTATTTGTCAATTATACCTCAGTAAAGCTGGGGGGTGGTAGGACAGGTAGTTTCCAGTGAAACGTGTTTGTGGGAGGGAGAGGTGGCACGTGCAAGGATTTCCTCGGCTTTATTATAGCCACCTCCTCAGGATTGAGACAGAAGGGAAGGGCAGTTGGGATCTGGGACAGCAGTGCCACTGTACTCTCAATGTCACTGAAGACATCCTAAATTGCTGTTGAAGCAAAAGAAGATAACAGGCTCTTAACTTCACTTACCCTTTGGAGGAACAGGAAGAGCCTGGTGGGTTTGGTAGAAAAAGTAGACAGATGTAATTAAGATAAATGAGGGCAGAAGAGACAGATGATGGCCCAAGAGTTCTCTGGAGGTGATGCCCACACCGACAATTACATCTGCCGCCTCCCCCTACATTCCAGAGTCTCTTAGGGTTTTCTGGTCTCTAATGTATACCTCTCTGCTCTAGAAACAAATTTAGCCAGCCCATTGGTCTGTTTTTACATAGCTGCCAGAGGGTTGGTTTGCCACAACAGTATACTAATGTTAATAAAGAAGAAGTGGGTATAAAATCATGACCACCTTTCACTAGAAGGCATGCCAGCTTCACTACAGAAGGGGAGCAAGTGAAATAGCATGGACTCCTGAGTCAGAAGAACCAGGCTCCTGTATCAGTCCTGCCACTTAGAACCATATGGGCCTGATTAAGTTCTTGAACCCTATATTGACCTTGCAAGATTGTTTTGAGGAGTGAATGAGATCATCAAGTAGAGAGCCAGGCACAGGTTCTCAGGAAAAGCTTACCTACCAGGAAAATGCTTGTAGCTGAAATCATATGATAAGCAATTTTGGAATGATCTGACATTTAAAAATATCTATACCTTTGCTGTCTTCCACTGGCAAAAATAATGGGGACTCGTCTCCGGGAACATAAATAGTCACCTGAAAATGAGTTAGTTAAGACATCCAGTTGGTTGTATTTATAACACAGAGCACTATGCTCTTGTACCTTTGTAGACATTTGTTTACTAAACAGGTCTGTCCCCTCCTCCCCACCCCAAGCTTTGAGATATTTTAAGTACACTGTAGAGAACTCTTATGTGGAAACTTGAGAGGGAGAGAGAGGGTCCAGGGAACCTAGAGATGTCTGGAGTTGGAATAATGGGTCCCCAGGAGAAACTGGGGCCCCTTCTGGGGAGGGGGAGGATTGGGAGAAGCAGCTGAGAATATGCAGTGCTGCAGAATATTCTGTGGAGCAGGTTTTCTCAGCTGTTTTTACCATCCCTTCCCACTCTGCCTCTTTGATAGACAAAGTATCACCCTATCTTTAAGATGATTTGAAATTAAAGACAAAACTAAATATCATGACGGTAAACAAATCAGGGCAATGGGACAAAGCGCTGTGTTGTTCTGTCTACACATGTCGTCTTCCCAGCCTGGAGAAGGATATGTATGGAGGCTGGTATAGCTGTAGAGGCTGGTGACCAGCTGGTTTCTTTTTTGCTACTGAGGTCCCGAAGACGAAAAGTAAACTTAAACGTCCATATTGGGACTTACTTATGAGGGAGTTTCCTGATCCAAAAGGAGCTACAGACCTCTCTGCCTATCTCAATTATTTGATTTAACTTTTTATTATGGAAATTTTCAGACACGTACATATACACACAGAGAAAATAGTATAATGAGTCCCCATACGACAACAATCCCCAATTATCAACATTTTGCTAATATTATTTCATCTATTTTCATAAACACAAACATATACTTACTTTTCCCCTCTGCTGGAGTATTTTTTTTTTTTAAAGTGTATGTCTGTATTATTTTAAATTTTTATTTATTTATTTTTGGCTGTGTTGGGTCTTCGTTTCTGTGCGAGGGCTTTCTCTAGTTGTGGCAAGCGGGGGCCACTCTTCATCACGGTGCGCGGGCCTCTCACTATCGCGGCCTCTCTTGTTGCGGAGCACAGGCTCCAGACACGCAGGCTCAGTAGTTGTGGCTCACGGGCCTAGTTGCTCCGTGGCATGGGGGATCCTCCCAGACCAGGGCTCGAACCCGTGTCCCCTGCATTGACAGGCAGATTCTCAACCACTGCGCCACCAGGGAAGCCCCTGGAGTATTTTTAAAGCAAATAGTAGACACCATGTTGTTTCATCTGTAAGTAATTCCATATGTATTCCTAGCAGATGAGAAGTTTTTAAAGTATAGCTACTGTCCTGTGTCACACCTAGTGAGACTAAATACAGTTCCTTTATGTCTTCTGCTTATCTTGAAAGCAGGTGGGCTGGTACAGCTGAAGGTCTGTGGGTCGAGAGTCCTTCTCTCTGCTCTGTCGCTAACTCACTTCCTCTCACTGGGCCAGGGTCACGTCATTTACAAAGTTAGGAGGACTCTTCCAGTTCCCAAATCTTGATATTTCCTTTGAGAATAGCTGGTGATTTGGCTAGAATGTAGCCAAACTCAACCTGTTTGAAAGCAGTGGGAAAGAATAGATGAGCTCTTAAAGCCCCATTTGGTTGTGTACTATTAATAATCAAAATAATAATATTTTCAGTAAATGAGAAGAATGCACATGTCCTTTGTAGAAGTACAATGAGGCCCTACTTTTAGAGAATTTGCAAGAGAAAAGGCTGCCAGAATTCACTGCTAAGATGCTAACTATTCTAGTTTCAGTAGAGTTCTGTTAGGCTTGTCCTGTTCACACCTCCCTTGATCTTTGCTGGTAATGGTTAACAATAGAGGCAAAATGTATTGAGCACTTACTATGTCCCAGGCACTTGTGCTAGCTTCTCATAAGCATGACTCCTTGGCCCTCACAACAGGTCTTTGCAGTAGCTCTTATTATTCCTATGGCAGTGGCCATTCCTGATGCATAGGTGGAGGTTTATTGTGGGGATGGATGTATAAATCCATTAGCATGTGTCATTTCTCTACATGCCCTGTGAGAACTGGGCTTTGTGAGGATCTTCTGCTCCACTAATCTTCATTTAATTCCCGTCCCTGCAGCACGTGTCACCTAGCATGCCCTCTGACAGGCCCTCTGTAAGTCTTCATCTGAGTGACAGCCCTGGAAAATCAAGCTGTGGTCTCGAAAGGGAAGGAGGATCTGCAGATTATCTCCTCAGCATGCGCAGTCACTCTGCTGGCAGCTCTCAGGGCCACTTTTATGTTGCCTCAACAAAGAGACGAGCTGCCAAGAGTGTGTAATGTTCCGTTCAGAATTCTCCAGGCTGGCAGCGGCTGGGACAGAGCAGACACAGGGCAGAAGAAAAAATTCCCACCTTAGCCGGCCCATCTCCTCTACGCTTGCCTGTGTCTGGAAGTCTTTGTTTTGAGAATCTTCCTATGCTTCTCTAGAGACCCTTGGAAGTGTCAGCTGAGGGGGAAGGCGGGGGCGAAAGGGAGTGTGTGGGCAAGCTGGCTGGGGGTCAGATCATTTTGCCGTAACCAGCAGGCAGTTTCTTTCACAAATCATTGAACCCTGGGTAGCCATTATCATCCCAACTGCTCCCTATTAACTAGCCAGACTCTTGAGGCCCTGAGAGCAAGAGAAATGGAATTACTTTTCCTTTGAACACTCACTCTCTGAATACCGTTCATACTGTGTTTAGGAAGCATCTGATAGTTAGCAAGCCTATTGATATACACTACTGTGTTTCTCATACCGTTTCTTTGAGATGATTATAACCTGGCCTTATTAATAAGAAAACCAAAAACACCAAAAAGTTTTCAATTAAAAAAAAAAAAGAAAAGAAAACAAAGGCTCTGAGACAGAAACTCAGTGTCTCAAAGATACTCAGCTGAATGAGGTGGGAGCCAGGCTTGTAAAACGGGACTTCTGACTTAAAGTTCTGTGCCTTTTCCACTATAGTGTGCCTTCCAGATACTTAGCCAGCTTCCTATAGGATGGGGTACAAGTGGGGAGGATGGGGTGCTAGCCAGGTGACCTGTTTCTTTAGCGGTAGGGTGCATACAAAAAACCTGAGCTTCCTCAGTTTCCTTCTCTGAAGGTCCCACACTGCTTGCTTCCTCTTAACACTGCCTTAGCAACCAATCAGTGATCATATTGGCTTAAAAATCATTGCAGTGAAATCCAAAGCTGTGGGAAGAAAATCAATGTAAAGGCATTGCTGCGGCGGAAAGTGCTCAGAGGGATGTGTGGGGACTCCTGCTGCCCTCCCCAGCTCTGGCTCTGTTCATGACTGTGCACTCATGGCGGGTCAGGTATTTTGCCCCTTATTTCTCCTTATGCAGAAGCTGAGGAGAGAGGGAATAAATGATTCATTTCCTCTAAGGATACTTGGAAATTTGAAACCTACAAGTTTTTTCTTTAGATAAAAGCCGTTTAGGGATACAGGCCACATTCAGGTCTTCAGAACTGAAATGTTTCTGTCACTAAGGAGGCTTCCTTCAGGTGATGCTAAGGTAGTGCCTTTTGGCACCTTAGAGTTTCTAACCTTGAGACAGGCTCTGAAAACCTGACCTTTCCAGCTAGGACGCCAGTGACATCTCCAGTCCTCAGGAATGTTGCTCTAATTAGAGCAGAGTTTCAAAAATTTGAGTAATTTTTAACCAAGGGTTGTGCATTCATCATAGAAAAACCATTTAAAATACAGATAAGGAAAATTTCACCACTCAAAGATTACTACTGTTACCTTTTTAAAAAATGTATGCTATATGTATAAGTGTAAACGTGTATGTATATACATACATCCTATTAATGTTTTTATTAAGTGTACTGTTTGTGCCCATATAACCCCTTAATATATTATAATTCTTCCCATGTCAGTATATAAACTTCTATTTCATCTTTTGTTTTTTAACGTCACCATTTTTAATGGCACCATGTTATTCCATCATATAGAGTACCATGATTTGCTTATTTTAAACTATGAAATATTTTACTCATAAAAGAAAATACACAGAAGAATTACCATAGTTGGTTTAATCTCTACCACCTCGAGAATTCCCTTCCCTAGAAGCATATAGTAATTTCAGTAACTAATATTTGAATTTCACTTTATAGTTTATAGTTTATAGTTTACAATGCACTTGGACATACATTATTTCATTTGATCCTCACTACTATCCTCTAAGGTTGGTATCAAGATTATTATTTTCCTCAATTTATAGATGAACTAAAAAAAGCTCAAAGAGGCTAAATGATTTATCCAGTGCCCTAAATCCAGTTAATGTCATACAGATGGCTGGACCCAGAGCTCAGCACGACTCCTGGGGCAGGGCAGACCTCCACTGCAGGCAGGGGAGGAAGTCAGGACCAGAGGAGTGGCCCTGGCATGCTCCCCTCTCTCCCACGCCCCGCTCACTTCAGCTTTTACTGTGTGTATTGACATTATTTGTTTCATGACTGTCTCCCTTATGACCCTGTGTGCTTTCTGAGGGCAGACACGTGTCTTCATTTCTCTCCCTGTGTGCTGCCCTCCACAAGGCTTAGTACACAATAAATATTCAGTTAGTATTTGTTGGGTCAGTGTGTAAGTAAATGAATGAAGGAAGGAAGGAATGAAAGGTGTAGAGATAAGCAAATTACAGAGGCTGGATTTCGATAGCTTGCTTTCTCAGTGCCTCTAGTTTCAGTTCAGACATTTTAGCAACCCATCTTGGTGTTTTTGAGTTCTTACACTTCTGCAGGTTTTGGTCACCAGTGCAAATTTCACATGTTGATGCACAGAAAAGCATGTTCAAAACCAAGGGCAAAGAGAAACCTGTTTGCATACTAGATCCCTCCGCCTTTTCTGTGCCTCCCCATCCCAGCCCCAACTGAAATGAACCAGGCTGTCCTTAAAGGCGCTTCCCAAGTTACTTTTATTATATCCCTCTTTTGGAACTACTTTATATTTATGATATTTATGACATATCTCATTTTGAACTGCTTGTAAAAACAACAGCTTAGCAGCTATAGCATAGTTTATGAGGGCTGTTTGAAGTGCTGTTATTGTTGACTGTAAAAGCTAGATAGCAAAATTACAAGAAATTCTGGAACAAAAATCATTCAAATCCTCTCACCTAACAAGGCAACTGTTTTTATTTTTGCATAATACCCTCGAGGTCTTGTCCATTTGCACACATTCATTGTCCTAGTCATTGTCAGGGAGCGTGCAGCATTGTTTTCTGCTTTTTCCACTTAACATTATTGCAAGAACTCTTTTTTCCCCATTTTTCTGCATAGACTTCATAATTATCTTTTTAATGACTGCATAATCCCCTATTGAGTTGATATACCAAAATGTACTTATATAATCCCCAAGTGTTTGCCATTGAAGATGTTTCTGATTTTCCACTAATCTGTAATGGTGCAGTGAAGATTGTTATGCATACAGCTTTTGCATTTGTCGTATGATTGCCTTAGAAGACATTCCCCTGAGCAGGGTTGCAGGGTCTGAGCAGCACCGTGTGTGGTTCTTGCCATGCTGCTCTTCCAAAGGCTGTTCCCGTTTGTGTCCAGCAGTTGTGTTTACCAGCTTCAGGGCCACCTCATCAGTATAGGGTATTGTTTAAATTTTTTGTTTGCTAATTTAGTAGAAGTAAAATGGTACTTCAGGGTTGCTTTATTTTGCATTTCTTTGATTATTAAAAGAAATTAACATTTTCCCCTGTGGTTACTCTTTGTATTTCCTTGGATGTGAGTTGTCTGCCCACTTTTACTTTTTTTGCCTATTTCAGTAAATTGGGGTCTTGATTTTTTTAAAAAATGAAACAAATGAAATCTTTATACATGATAGCTATTGAATTTTTTTGTATAATTCATATATTTTCCAGTATTGTGTTTGCCTTTTAATTTTAGATATATATTTATAGTATAAAACTTATTATTTTTGTAACCAAATCTGTCAGTTGTTTTTTTTTTCCCTGTTGCTTTGAAGCTTAGAAAGCTATCCCCCCTCTGGAGAGCTGATAAATATTTAATTCTACCTTCTGTTATTTTAAATTCTTTAATTCATCTGGATTGTATTTGAGTATAAATCAAGTTGCAAATTACATTTTTTCTAAATTGCTAATCAGTCATTTCAACCCTTTTCTATTGTTCTATTCTCTTTCTCAGGAATCATACACCAGATGAAAGGTGATTATGATACTGCACTGAAACTCCACAAGACCCACCTGTGCATCGCCCAGGAGCTGAGTGATTACGCCGCCCAGGGCCGTGCCTATGGGAATATGGGCAATGCCTACAATGCTCTGGGCATGTACGACCAGGCTGTCAAGTACCACCGGCAGGAGCTGCAGATCTCCATGGAAGTGAATGACCGTGCCTCGCAGGCATCCACACACGGTAACCTTGCCGTGGCCTACCAGGCCCTGGGTGCCCACGACCGGGCCCTGCAGCACTATCAGAACCACCTGAACATCGCTCGGGAGCTGCGTGACATCCAGAGCGAGGCCCGGGCCCTCAGCAACCTGGGCAACTTCCACTGCTCTCGAGGGGAGTACGTCCAGGCCGCCCCCTATTACGAACAGTACCTCCGGCTTGCTCCCGAGCTTCAAGACATGGAAGGAGAAGGGAAGGTCTGCCACAATCTTGGCTATGCCCATTACTGCCTTGGAAATTACCAGGAGGCGGTGAAGTACTATGAGCAGGATCTGGCCCTGGCCAAAGACCTTCATGACAAATTGAGCCAAGCAAAAGCCTACTGCAACTTGGGCTTAGCATTCAAGGCTCTGCTGAATTTTAACAAAGCCGAAGAGTGTCAGAAGTACCTACTGTCCCTAGCCCAGTCCCTGAATAATTCCCAGGCTAAATTTCGAGCCCTGGGGAACCTGGGCGATATATTCATCTGTAAAAAAGATATCAGTGGTGCAATAAAATTCTATGAGCAGCAGCTGGGCTTGGCTCACCATGTAAAGGACAGAAGACTGGAGGCCAGTGCATATGCAGCCCTGGGCACTGCATACCGAATGATCCAGAAACACGACAAGGCCTTGGGTTATCACACGCAGGAACTGGAGGTATATCAGGAGCTGAGCGACTTGCCGGGAGAGTGCAGAGCTCATGGGCACCTGGCAGCCGTCTACATGGCCCTTGGGAAATACACGATGGCATTCAAGTGTTATGAAGAGCAGCTAGATCTAGGGCAGAAGCTGAAAGATCCGAGTCTAGAAGCTCAGGTCTATGGCAACATGGGCATCACAAAGATGAACATGAATGTGATGGAAGAAGCCATTGGCTACTTCGAGCAGCAGCTGGCCATGCTGCAGCAGCTGAGTGGAAACGAGTCTGTGCTCGACAGGGGCCGGGCCTATGGCAACCTGGGGGATTGCTACGAGGCCCTGGGTGACTATGAGGAAGCTATAAAGTACTATGAGCAATATTTATCTGTTGCCCAGAGTCTAAATCGCATGCAAGACCAAGCCAAGGCTTACCGGGGCCTGGGAAATGGACACAGGTAAAAATGACAGAGGACAAATGTGGTTGATAAACCTGCACAAAGAGCAGTTGTGAAAGTAATGACCACTTAATGTCTGCATGGCAGCTTACTGACTACAAATCATTTCCATGCATACCTCATTTTGTTCCTCCAATAATTCTGTGAAATTAGCAGGGTATATTTTTACCCTTATATAGGAAGAAACTAAGGCCCAGAGTTTATGTCCAAGATTACACAGCTTAAAAGGGACAGCTGAGAGTTAAACCCAGGGCTCTCTGACTCCAAATGCACTACCTTTTTGACTACATCATAATGAGCAGAATAAAAGAGATAATAGGAATGGGAAAGATGAATGAATCGATCTAACTTATATTTTCTGAATGCCCCTCACATTATATGGATGTGTTCATTAATATAACACCTATACCCACCAATTACTTGGACCCCATTTTGTTGCTTTTAGGGAAAGCCACCTCATAATAGTGGGAGTGAATAAACATATACTGTCATGCTAGCCACCTTGCATAGATATCTTGCTTAATATTTATAGCAATCCTGTATTAGTCTACATTTATTATCATCTGCTATGGGATGTGGGATTTATTAGCATCCAGAAACTGAAGCTCAGGAAAAGGAATTCATGTGTCCTACACAACTGGTTTGGTCTGCCGCCAGAATCCATGCTCTTCTCACTCTTATCTTGTCATCTCTTAGCAGCACAAAAAGATACACTGTTGGCCAAGGTGGTGCTTTCCTTCTGAATGTGGGCAACCCAAGAAGGTGTCTGTGTCTGCAGAATATACGGCCTCTCCAGATAGGCAGGGGATTAGGGCTCCTGGAGTGGAGGAAGGGCAAGGGTCAGACTAAATCATCACCCACAGAGTGCTCTGAGAAGCTAAGGGTGAAAGATTTATAGCCATTGTAAAGTGATTTCAAAAACATAGTCTAAGCAGTAGTGGAAATTGGGAGGCCCAAAGAACCAAACAGTTCACTTGCTATCATTGTGCCTATTAATATATTTTATGTTTCCTCTGGGGTATATATCCCATTGAATCTCAAGCTCTTGGGAAGGTCACTAAGGGATGACTTTTGAATTGCTTTCCAGATTATGAAATTCCCCTGCATCTCACTCTAAGGGCACATGATAGATTTTAGCTAGAAGAGGAGTTAAGAGCTTCTATAGTAAGTGACAGTGACAAATGCTTTTCATTTTCTCAGGGGCTTTAGCATGTCTGCACCTGCACAAAATAATATCATTGCTTTTCTGTCTACATCCCCCACAGGGCAATGGGGAGCTTGCAGCAAGCCCTTGTGTGCTTTGAAAAGAGGCTCGTGGTTGCCCATGAGCTCGGGGAGGCCTTTAATAAAGCCCAGGCCTATGGAGAGCTGGGAAGTCTGCACAGCCAATTAGGAAATTACGAACAAGCCATTTCCTGCCTTGAACGCCAGCTGAACATTGCTAGAGAGATGAAAGACCGAGCTCTGGAAAGTGATGCCGCCTGTGGCCTGGGGGGCGTTTACCAGCAGATGGGGGAATACGATACAGCCCTGCAGTACCACCAGCTGGATCTGCAGATAGCAGAGGAAACCAACAACCCCACGTGCCAGGGCCGGGCCTATGGGAACCTGGGCCTGACCTACGAGTCCCTGGGCACCTTTGAGAGGGCCGTGGTCTATCAAGAACAGCACTTGAGCATCGCTGCACAGATGAACGACTTGGTGGCCAAGACGATGTCTTATAGTAGCCTTGGAAGGACCCATCATGCTTTGCAGAACTATTCCCAGGCAGTCATGTACTTGCAGGAAGGTAAGTGAAAAGGTCTGTCGCGGCTTCTCGGTCTACTCTGAGACTGAGCTCACAGTCTGCTCAGAAGGAAGTGTGCACGGTGTGAGTGGCCACCTCTGCTTGGAGTGAGGATCTCAGAGGCCACATCATCAGTTCAACTCCAAAACCATGGTGTCCCCCACTGGGTGTTCCTTAGTAATACAAAGGCTTTCCACTGTCCAGGATGCATTACCCAGCTTGTCTCGCTCTGCTTGCCAGCTGTCCAAGGAGCTGACACCCTCCTTGCTTTTCAGAGCCCTCTACTGAGTTAAAAACACATTCTCCACAAGGTCAAGTTAGATCTAATATTGTACAAGTTAAGGGCCTGAATCAGAGGAAAAATGCACAGCTGTTCCGGGCCCATTGTCCCTTTAGAAAATAAGCTGTATCAAAGCTGTGTAGAAGTCCATTTCAATGTGGCAGCCGGGGTCTAATCCAGAAGCACCCGTCTGAGGGTCGCTCAAGCCATCAGCCAGGTTTCCCAGTGCTGGTTACCCACGGTGCTGGGCTGGTGCCACAGTAGGCTTATTTCAGGCAGGCCCAGAAAGTGACTGCTTCCCTCCCTCACCTCTTTTTCACCCCCTCCCCCCACCCCCTCTCCTCTCCGGCAGGCTCCATGCAGTTACCTGTGCACAGTCAGGCCTTGGACGCCTCCTTCCTCGCCAAGCAGGAGCCCCACGGCAGTGTGTTTGCCCTCCACCCCTTTGGAGCCCTCCACCCCTTTGGAACCCTCCTTTGGAAAGCACTTCCTCTCACACGGGCACATGGCATCCTGTCATCCTGGGAGGGAAAAACAGCAGATACGGTGTTCTTGGCTCACTAGTAAAAGGAAATGGTTGCTGATTTCAAGCAAAAACTGTCATTTATAGTTTCCAAAATTTTTTGGCATATATAGTTTATCTAATTGGATTTCATTCTCATGGTAACCATGAGAGTTGTATCTTTTTATTCCCATTGGCAGCTAAGTGACCTGAGGCTCAGAGACTACAGTGGCTTGATCCTGACCATGCGGTCAGTCAGTGGTGGCATGGGGCTCAGCCCAGGTTTCCTGACCTCAGGAACCACACAAGACCTTGTATGCAGTTCTTTCAACCTCCCAAGAACAGAGCAGGGCTGGGGCCGTCATGTCCACGATTACTTCTGATCCCCAGCTGGAAGCCGGGAGAGAGGGAAGCAGCACATGAGGTGGAGAATGGGCCAGGGGCTGATGGTCGCTGTGGTCCTCTGCACAGACCAGGCTTGCTCTGGCCTGCAGGCTGAGAGATTACTGAGAGGCTAGAAGCCACTTCCCAGACATGATTTGGCTCCCACTCAGTGGGAGCTCTGCCTCAATGCATTAAATATGAGAGGTGGCTTTTGGTTTCCTGAAACTAGACTGGTAAAATTCTAACAGACTGGGGGTGATTTTCAATTGAATATGTGAAAACTATTAAATTCAGACCCAGCGTATGACAACCTTTCAACTGTGTTCTTTGGTACTTCCTGAAATATTACTTCCATGAAGCAGCTGCTTTGCCTGAGATATTGTAACATAATTCTATATTTATGGAAAACTCTGTTTATTTTTATTGTTGTACTTTTAAGTCTTGCAGAGATCTAAATTCTTATCGCGCCATCTCCACAGTGTCTTTTTCGTGGATGTGCTCTACCAGAGAGCCTGGTGTACCTCGTGGACCTGACCAGATGCCTCTTCGCATGAGTTGTTTCAGGTGCAGGACACCTGGAAGGCCCTTTCTGAGTGCTCTGAGTTGGGTCTGCAGCCTCTTGAAGCGAGGGGACAGTTCAGTTGGAAACCACTTCGGTACTCTCTCTCCCTCCTGGCTTTCAGACAGGGCTGTGGACTAGCATCCCCCTGCCCACATGCAATAGAATCTCACAGGCAGGCCTGGTCAGAGCCTTTGCAACAAGCTCTCCACGTGATTTGTATGGTTACCCGTGATTAAAACCACTGGTCTCATCCAGCTTTTTTTCTTTTTGCAAATGAAGAAAGGGAGGCTGGAGTAATTTAGTGACTTACCTGGAGTTATGTAACTAGTTTCTGGCAAACTAGGCTCCAGGAGGGCTGGATGGGTGGGTCAGATTCCTAAGAGGCAGAAGCAGGTAGAAACTGGAGAAGGACAGATACCATGTCTGTCCAGTGGGCTTTTAGCTCTTCATTGTTGAACTTCTGACTATGGACCAGGGAGTGTCCTACATGCTGGGGATCCAGCAGGGAGCAAAGTCAAGTCCCTCCTTGCACAGAACATACCTTCTGGAGGAGCTGCCTCAATGACTTTTACTTCCAACTCAGAGGCCCAGGCCTAGCAGGGAGAGCTATATTGCTGAATGAATATGGTTAGCTTGTTGAAGGTTAAAACAACCGGTCTCCTCCTGGTTTTCACCCAAGAACCCTTTCTTTTATTTCTGTTCCTACTCTATGAAGTATTTTAAAATGTGAATAATTTGCAAATACATATTGTTTTTGTTACCCCATGACATGATTTAAATTTAAAATGCTGTTTCTAAGTTTTCTGAGTTATGTGCATTTTGAGATGCATGATATTTTATGAGTTTGAACCCGAGCGTCACTTTTATTAGCCTCTCAACTGACTCAGTTCCTTTTCGAAAGTCTGAAATTGTGTGGGCCCAGCATGCTCAGAGGCAGGCTCCCATTCACCCTGAATTAGATTAGAAAGAAGAAGTCCTTCCTTTGTGTGTGCAGTTGTAGTGTGGGAGCCTTCCTGCTGTCTCGGCACAAGCTAACTCCTATGTACAGAGAGCAGGATAATGAGGGCAAAGTGATGCTGAGAGCTGCTTAGTGGCCAATACAATAAATGGTTGCCTTCAGATTTGACTCCCACAAAGCCCTGGAGGTTGCTGGTGTCCTGAAATCCAGAAGCTTGCTGTGGGTAAGTGACCCAAACTGCAGGTGCCTATCTGAAGGCCATTAGAATGAGAACAATCTCATTTAAAGCTTTCAACTCATAATAGCTCTTGTTCTGAAACCCCGTTGAGGCACATCAAAGTCTCAGCCTTAAAGGAAAGGCAGATTGGATGCGAAATGCCTCAGTGGCATCAGTAACAGAAGGCAGGGTCAGGTGGTGTGAGCATTCTGCTTCCAGGAGGACATCTGATGTGTCTCTCGTCAACACTGATTGGATGCTGTACACATGTGATAGGAAAGAGTATTAGCTGGGCTTCTGTACTTGACTATGGAACTTTCAAGAAAGACTTTTGCCAGCCAGAGAATTGGGTTAGGTAAACTTATAGGCCAGGAGTTTTCATTTGCAAAGCTAGGGATTTCACAGCTGGGAGGGCTGCCAGTTAGGTTCCATTTGTTTCAGTGTTTCTGCCTGCCCTGCAAACCTGTCTCCTGCTGATAGCCATCACCTGAGCTCTTGCTGGGGCAACTTGGAGTGACCTGGAAAGGTCAGTACCAGCACAGAATTTGAAAAGAATGCTTACTCTGCCTTGGCTGATTCTGCTCTTGTGTCCTGCATTTTAACTCGCTGTGTTGCTAACACTCTTTATATACACCTGAGGCAGAGTTACCCTCCAGAACTCCTTGGCAGGATGGAATTGTCTTTTATGTGTCCTCAAAATTTCTCTATCTGAATTCAGGTTTAAGGTTAGCAGAGCAGCTGGGCCGAAGAGAAGATGAAGCCAAAATTCGCCATGGTCTTGGCCTCTCCCTTTGGGCGAGTGGGAACCTGGAGGAAGCCCAACATCAGGTGAGCAGGAGAACCCTGTCCCGAGTGAATTTTGTTTCGAGAAGCATGGAAGACCTTGGGATTACTATCCTAGTAGTGATGACATTTGCCAGAATGTGTTGACCTGTGCTCTTGGGTTTGACATACGAGATTTCCAGCCTGTGTTAGCCCAGAAGTGTTGAACCATAGTGAAGACTCTTACTCACTTGTATGATAGATTTCTCAATAATTTCTTTGGAATTCTTGTATTATGTGCTACTGTTCCTCATTAAACCTTAATATGAAATTATATACATTTTATGACAGAAGTAAGTAATCCAAGAATTCATAATTATTGGATTTACTGTCTTTGTAGGTTTCTAGTTATATCACTAGATGCTTCTCTCCCCTCTTCCTCTCCCTCCCTCCCTCTCTCTCTCTCACACACACACACACACACACACACACACACACACACACAGTTCATGTTTCTGCATACACACAAATAGTTGAAGAGAAGCCTGCTCTGTGCTGGCTCTGCAAATTAGAAAGATCCCTGGAATTATGGGTTCCTCTGTCAGGTTGGAGGAATTGTGAGATGGCATCTAAAATCACACACTCAACTGCTTAGGCAGCACTTGCTGTGGAGGGCGCTGTGCTAACAAAGGGGGCCAAGGATTGGTGAACCCAGGCTCCTGTCGTAGGTGCTCACAGGGAGTGAGGACATGATATGCTTGAACTTGTGCCACAGCATCCTGGGATGTTATGACGTTTTACAATTTAAAGAATTAATTCTCTAGTTTTCTGGTTTCAAAATTAAAGTTTGTATTGATATAGTGATTTATAGTTTTCAAAGTACTTTCACTGACTGGATTTATTCCTAAATAACCCTGTGAGGTAGAGTGATAACCATCCCTTTACAGAGAAAAAACTGAGGTTCCGAATCTTACCAAAAGTCACCCAGCAAATTAGTGGCAGGGTTGGGAATACATTCCTCTCTCCTAGTCTAAGTCCCTTAGTCTTAGAATTCTATTCTTTAAATTTGCATGAATTTAAAATTTGATACTGTTTCCACATATAAATATCAGAGAAATGCCTTGTCCCATTGGCCTTGTGGTCCACTTAGAGCAGCAGGACAGTGTCTCCTTAGGAGTGTCGTGTGTCTGGTCCCAGGGTGTCCCTGTGAGTGGACGTGGCTCCCTGGAGCACTGCTGTGCAGAGCAGCATCTGGTTCAGCTGAACTGCCTGCAAGAAGCCCTCCTCCTCCTCCTGAGAGCGCGGCTGCCGTCAGGGTTTCCCCCCAGCCTCAGGCGTCTCCAGCCTGGCTCCCCCTCACCTGCTCCAGTTCCAGCCCTTCCGCACTGTGAGGCGTTGGGGTGGTGCATTACAGTTGCTTGATGACAAGAGGAGAGGCTTTTCGTTTGTTTTAATCAAAATCAGCACTTGATTGTGTTCATAGCTGATTTTTTTCCACAAGTTTCAGACTATGAGTCTATAACCCCTGTCCTTTAGATCCCCTTGTCTGTCAAAAACTGATTACACAAACTATAATTTACTGAGTAGGATCTAATTGATGCCTTTTCAGGTCCACAAAGACCTACCTGGAAATAAAGATTCATCCTTTCAAACCTTGTAAAACAATTTTTCTGTTGTGTACCAAGATGTGAGCAAAAATGGTCTCTAGTCAGTGAACGGCTAGACAGTGGTTTCTGGAAAACAGATAACGTTCTTTTCCCCTCCTTGCAGCTCTATAGAGCATCAGCCTTGTTTGAAACGATCCGACACGAGGTGCAGCTGAGCACGGACTACAAGCTCTCCCTCTTTGACCTGCAGACATCCTCCTACCAGGCCTTGCAGCGAGTGCTCGTCAGCCTCGGTGAGAGCAGCGGGGGTTCCCACCTTGTGTGCGTGCACCCCTGTGTCTGAGTCGTTTAGTGAGTGCTGTGATTAAATATGATTTGTTGTCACGGCAGACTGAAGCCACAAACCACAACGCAGCAATTGAACATTCGTTCATTCAAGCAACGAATATTTGTATGTGCCATGTGCCAGTCAAGAAGCGCCGGTTCCTGACCTCTAGAAGCTCTTAGCCTATCAGGAGACAGAAGTCGGGAGCCCAGGAGGGTGTGATTGGCACTAGAGTAAAAGGGACTCGGGTGCTGTGGGAACAAAGTGGCTTGGCAGGCAGACCCAGGAGCCAGAGAAGGTGTCCTGGAGACAGGGATGCTTGAAGCAGGTGCTCCCACCAGGTTCCCTCTGCCCATTAGTACCTGGGGGCAGGTACCTGAGAAGACACTGGTCTCTTCCCTATTTTACTGCCACACATCTTTTAATGTTGCTGTCTAATAAATGTTTGTACTGTCTGCCCCCAAGGCTGTGACATAGTCAGTGACAACGCTCCCAGGCCTGTGGGCTGCATTGTACTGGGACAGCATCCACCTTCCCTTACCTGGGCCTTAGCTGTTTCAGCCACCCTATTCCAGCCACCCCGTCCTCTGCCTCTCCTCAGGCCTGTCCATCTCTGCAGACTATTTTCCCCAACCCAGAACTTGGGTTAAGGAGGTATTCATTGGAATTAACAATGTCTTTGAAGTTGGATGTTGAGGCCTTATCAATAACCTGTCCTTTGCTTTATGGGTATGAATACTCAAACTTCCCCTTGAAAAATGTATCTATTAACTGTGCTCATTGCCTGCGATTACAGTTTATTATCTACTATAATCACAGTGTTAAGTCTGTCTAGCACTTTGGGGCCAATTTTCCAATGTGTACAGAAATCGTCCCTGCTGTTCCAGTTAATAACTTAATAGGGTAAAAGAAGACATTTGCATACACACATATAAATCCCTGCTTTCTACTGATACTCAGACTGTCGGAAGCAGGGCATCCTTGAAGTGCTGTGGGGCCGCGGCATCTGGTCTCCTGCCTCTGCCTGCTCTCTCTTTGGACCTTAGTTCTAGCAACTCTTCCATTTGTATATTTATGATGCAAGCAGATCCTTTGCATTGTGTTCCTTCTAATAATCCTAACTTGAAAGGATGTTGCTTTATCTTTTGTGCTCTCATATTTGAGCATTAGCTTTTAAACTAGGTTACAGACTAGTTTCTTAGATGAAGTGGGATTGGAGGTTGGATTGAAAGACTGAGGAAAAGCTTGAAAGAGAGAAGCAATTTTAAAGAATTAGAGACCTCAGAGATTTGAACCCTTTGCCCATGGGAATGAGAAGAGATGAGAAGGAAGTGTGTGGGAGCCCAGAATGGAATGAGGTATCAGCTCTAGTGATTATAATGTCACTTGTTATATATACTGTGCTTTGAATAATGCCTACCAGCCACCTCCACATATAGGGCCTCGTTTAGTCTTTGAGATAGGCGGGACAGCTATCAGGATTCCCTGTTTTCAGTGAACAGGGGAAAGGCACACAGAGCAGATGGACCAGCATGTGTGAGGGCACAGAGGTATAATTTGGTGGGAAATGTGGAAACAGGGCTGGGCAATGTGATGCACAGAGGGGCTGCATCGAGGAGAAGTAGAAAGATGGTCAAGAGCCATGTCCTGGAGGGCTCATCTGCCAAGGCCAAATCAGAATCCAAGCTGAGCAGGGAAGTGAGAGGGTAACCAGAGTGCAGAACATCAGGTCCAAAGAGCCAAGTGAATGGGGTCAGAAGCCAGGAGGCCGGGGAGTAACTCAGGATGTGGAGGGAGAGTGGGCAGGGCTGAGGATGGATGCTCTGAACAGTCAGCTTTCCTGTGGTGTGGCTGCCAGACAGGGAAGCCTGGTGGCTTACGGTGGTGTGGAATCTGAAAATGTGGGGTTTGAGTAGAGTGGTCACTGCACCCGTCATCTGAGGCAGGGGGTCGAATTTGAAACAGTCTCACTGAGAGTCTGCCACACGTTGGCGTGGAGAGGCAGTGGGGTTTCTGCCTGCCCGGGGTCTCTGTACCTGATGGCCCTCTCTGATAAGCATACTCCCCGTGGACTCCCAGCCTATCCCTTTGTCTCCTAGGCCATCATGATGAAGCCCTGGCTGTGGCAGAAAGAGGACGGACAAGGGCGTTTGCAGATCTCCTGGTAGAACGGCAGACAGGACAGCAGGACTCCGACCCCTACTCCCCAGTCACTATTGATCAGATCTTAGAGATGGTTAATGGCCAGAGGGGACTAGTGCTTTACTATTCCCTGGCTGCGGGCTACCTGTACAGCTGGCTGCTTGCTCCTGGGGCAGGTAAGATCTCTTTCTGTGGGAACAGGGCAATTAAGACACTAGGTTGTGAAAGTCTAGTGAATAGAGGTGGGAGAGGTGCATTACCATAGATCAGATCAAGGAGCTAATGTCGGCTTTCAGCAAATCTTCCACCACGGTGGGTAGTCCGTAGTGGGGCATTCAATTAATAAGACAGCCCAGCTTTCTCATTCCCCCAAGAAATCACGGCTCCTCGCTGGTGAATGTGGAAGCATTTATCAAGGAAGACGAAGAGCAGGAGGATTAATTTCACCAGCAGCCCTGTTTTTAAGCAGCTGTTGTTCATTAGCTAATAAAGTAATAAGTCCGAATGAGTTCTTTCCAGATATGATTTAATAATTGTGACCCTTTGTCATGGTACAGTTAAAGAGACTAAAATGATAATGGCAACTCTATCACAGTATATAAATGAAGTCTTATGCTTGAAATTTCTGAGTTTAGCAAAACCCATTTTTAACCAGTTCATTTGTAAATCTATTTCAGAAGTAAAAATCCCCTTTGATTAAATCAGGATTAAATGTTCAGGCTTTAACAGTTTCACTAAATACAGAACCACTAATTAGCTGTTAGGGCCATATTTTTTGCATAACAAAATGCTGATGGTTTTGGACACACACCAGATCCAATTAGAGTTTATTGACTGGGGAAGTGGATCTTATAATTGGGAATCTTGAAGAATGGGCTTCTTGAATATCTGTAAGCCAATTTCAAAAAGTTCAACTGCCAAGGAGAACTGACAAGATTTTCTTGATTACGTTTCTGTCCCTTTGATTTAAAAAGGAAATGATGGCTGGATGACAGCTCTGAGATGCTTCCTGGGTTCTGATTACATTCTGAGAACGCCTGTATGTTCTATGCTTCAGCCTCACTTTTTATAATTTTACCCTTAATTCCATGTTTTTTATGGGCTTTCCATAAAGAACATTCTTGCCTCTGACCTTTTTATGCTAAAGGTTTTAAGTTGTGGTGTTCATGGTGACTTGGTGAGCGTCGTGCACAGTGGGATGAATCCCTGTGTATCCCAGCCCCCGGAGGGCCCTGATGCTCAGGAGGACACAGCTGATGATGGAGGCATTGAGCTCATTCTCTCGGTGGTTGTTACGTTTTGGGAACATAATTTGACAGGTGGTATATCCAAATCCCTGTAACAATGAGCCATATATAATGAGGTTCCTATTGTTTCTCATTCCGTTTCTCTTTGCTCTTAATGAGACTCTGAAGCTTTCACCAGGGCTTTAATCCAATCAGAGAGGACCAGCATTTTCCAGGGCTGACACACCTCATCACCATTTGAGAATATGTCCTGTGTTTATTGCTAGAAAACCGCTGTGTATTGCCTCAGTTTCATACAGCCATCATTTTTTGCTCCTTTAATCCATTAATGACCATTGACTAGTTGGTCTTATTTAAAGATGGTTTAAAATGTTTTTATCTGGCCTTTACACTACATATTTATTTTGATTTGCTTTTGTGAAACGAAAGGTCTTTGAGTAACACAGTTTCCATTTGGCTAGCTATATTTTTTGTCAGGAGTTCAGTTTCTGGGGAGAATACACCTTGGCATGCTCATGCACTATTCCTGAAAGGAAACTTTCCCTGTTTGGTGCTTCTGAGAAGCATCTGTTTTGAAATATGTGAACTGATGTGAACTAATCATCATTCCAGGAGCTTCTGAATATATATCGTCAAAATCAAAAGCCCTGTCTTGAATTCCCTGTTTCCAAGCACCAAACCTTCTGGTGAAAGCTGTAAAAAGCGTACTGACCAGACTTCTGAAAGCCCTCTTGACACCTCGGATTTCAGGATTTCTTCACATGGTTTGGAGGACAGCATGCTTGTCAAAGAGGTCACATAGCATCGACCTTGCTGCCCACTGTCCTCCGCCTTCCCTTCCCCCACCCCAATAGTGTATAATGTTGGCTGTGCCTGTGCCTGTCTTGTTTCAGGGATTCTGAAGTTTCACGAACACTACCTGGGAGACAACACGGTAGAAAACTCCAGTGACTTCCAGGCTGGCAGCAGCGCAGCCCTTCCGACAGCCACCAGCTCGGCCCTAGAGCAGCACATCGCCAGCGTCCGGGAGGCCCTGGGTGTGGAGTCTTATTACTCAAGGCAAGTAGTGCGGTGCTCCCAATCCCACCTTCAGATATGATCTCAGGGGTTTTCGTTTGTTTTCTCTTTGTAAACATCCTACTTGAGCTAATGGAAGAAATCTTCTGGAATTCACACATTGTGCTCAGTCTATTCACAGTTACTGCAGCAGAAACAAATACGTGTCTCTGGAGTGCAAACCCCTTAGCAGGATGTCTTTATTATTTTTGGTAATTTCCTTTCAGACAGGGAAGGGCCTTATCAGACATGCCCATTTTCTAAGATGGGTTTGTAGAATGTTTAAACATAAACACAACTTCGAATTTAACATATTAGCTAATTAAAATTGAGATGCTTTTTTGGTTATAAACAGATTCATGATGAGTTTGTTTGTACTATAGCTGAGCGCCTGTTTGAGAATGTATTACCAGTGACAGGATCTGTGTGTTGAGGGGCTGAGGTGAAGGAAGTTGAACTCCCAATATCGAGGGTGGGGAGGAAAAGTGCTTTTTTGCAAATATTGTAAAAGTTATATACTCTTGGAAATGTCTTATCGTGATTGGCTATTTTATATAGAGAAAATAATTTCCACAAGGACCCTGCTTCTGGGAAAATGGAAAGAAGAGAGCCCCTTAGAGCTGGGTCATAGCCAGATTTCCCAGGCGTCTCAGTCCCCCATCCTGTGATTAACAAATGTTGAGAAGATCCGTGTCAGAAAATCTGCTGTGTGAACTGGTGTCAGGTCCCAAGGACATCTGCTTTTCTCTTGAATGATTTCTTTTGTAATCATGAAAATCCTAAGATATTGCTGTGATTTCTTTAGAGATGCTTAACTCAGACTCCCCGAGTGTGTGATAGTCATTGCCAGCAGCTGGATTGATCTTTGGGTGTTTATGAAGTCTGAGACAAGCTCTTAGATGAAAAGTAACCATTCGATAATGGAATGTCAAGGCCAGAAGGGGCTCTGGTGGTCATCTAGGCCAACTCCTTGTTCGGCACCGAAATGGGACTTGCCAACAGCGAGTTAGTGTCAGAGCTGGAATCAAAACAATCTAGATCTCACCCAGACTCCCGGGCCGGTGCTTGTTCTGCTTTTAATTATCAAAATTAATATCATACTTGAGACAATAGCCAAAGCATGTAAGAATGTCATCTCTAGCTTCTGTTTTTATGAAGCATGAACAGGCGTCAGCCACATGCACACACTGTTGTCCTATTTCTCCCACGGCTGCCGTGCGTCCTGGAGCATCCCTGTCCTTAACACTGGGTAATGGTGTGGTGATCACAGGGGCTTCACAGTGTGGGAACCCCACGAACTTGGAAAGTAAGGCTACTCCCTGAGATTTAATTATAAATGACCATAAAATAGGTTAGGCCAGGGGTACACAGAACTGCTTCAGCAGACAGAAAGGCGCTTAGGCTAGTCTGACTAATCTGTAACCTGATCAAAGGTATTGCATATCCAAAGCGAGTGTTAGAGGGGAGGGGATGGCCAGCAGTAGAAACACAAAAAAAGGGAGCAAAAGCAGGGCAGACTTTAGCAGTGCCCATTTCTGACACTGTGAAAAGGGGGAGAGAATCTTGGCTAAGGCACTCCAAGTCCCATTGGAAGGCTGTTCTTGTGGTGGACTTTGCCGTCATTATGCTCTCATCCTTCCTGCCTTCCCTCCCTTCTACAAATATTTGAGTGCCTGCTATGTGCTGTGTCTACTAGAGATGGGGGAAAGAGTGATGAATGAGGCAGGAATAGCTCCTGCTCTCAGGGAACTGAAAGAAAGTAGACACAGAGCATATACAGTCTTGTAATGAAAATCGTTGTAAGTATTTAAATGTAAACGCGGGACGTAGTGAAAATGTATAAGCAGGGGTGGGGAAACCTATACTGGGAGCTGGGGAGGCTTCCTTGAGGAGGGGTTTTTGAGCTGAGCTCAGAAGGATGATGAGAAATAAACTAAATGAAGGCCACCCCAGGCAGGATGTGCAAGGTCTGCAGGAGGAGACCTCTCAGGCTGTCCCCCTCCCTTCCCTTGTTCAGGCCTCTGCTTTCTGGTTATCATTTGGTTTCTCATGACATATACTTGCAGATATAAATACCTAACAAACTGGCATTCTGGTTTGTACCACTCTGCGACCTTGGTTAATGAAAATGAGCTCCCAAGAGGCAAAGCCTCTTTGAGCACATTAACGACAGCAGGTTTTCAAGCTTGTAAGGCCACAGTCCAGAGCTTGAACTGAGATGAAATTGTGAAGGGACCCGGGTGTGCAACACCTGCCATCTGAAACCCTGCCCGTGTAGAGGTACACTTCTCCCTTACTGCAGTGTGGTGGCCACAGCCAGGGCATTGCAGTCCACACAAACCACTGAGAGGGCTCAGTCTGTGTGAAAACACAGATTTCTCTTGATCCCAATTTCCATGTACCTAGGTTAAAATTCATCATGAGAAGGAAGGGGGTTACCCTTTGACTCTTCCCAGCACCCCTCCTGTTGGACACCATGGTTTCACTCCAAACACTTGTGCCTCAGCAGTTCTTTTATATGATACTGGAGGTTGACTAAGTTTGCTTCCTGGTGCCTTTTGAATTAAAAAAATGACTTTTGGGTTATAGTTCAGCTCTTCTTCAATGGCAGGGAGAGAGGAAGCGCTGTAACTTGCTCCTGTTCCCCACCTTAATCTTTTCCCCTCCACCTTGTACAGAAAGCTCACAAGTCGGGATGAGTCCTGAGGGGTCTCTAGGATGTTGGGTGGCTTGATGCTCAGGATGAATTTGGGGGGCTGCCCTCGGTAGCTTCGATCCCCAGTTTGAAAGGCAGAAGTGAGGTCTTTCCTGTTGCTTTGGACTAGTCTTATTAGAAATTGTTTCATCTTTTGTGAACTTAAACTCAAGTTCTTGATTATGATATTAAAACTGAATACTTTAGTGGCATGGTTTGAATTCACTAAAGTGGAGTTTTTTGTGAGACTGGTTTCTGCCTCAGTTTCAAGAAAACATTTCAATGACAGCTAAATTATTTTTCATCTATAAAATTAGTAAATATTTTTAAAGTGTGGATGCAGTGAACAGTCTCATACTCTAGGGATATAAATTGGTTTAGCCTTTCTAAAAATAATTTGCCAATAGTATGAGAAATCTTAAAAATGGGCCCTTCGACCCCAAAATTCTCATTTTAGAAATGGAGTAAAGATGTATACATAGGAATATTTATAATAGTTCTATATATTATAGAAAAAAACAACTGAAATATCCATAATTATTGAATGTCAAATTATTTTATATCAATATAATATTATTTATATCAATATAATATTATGTTGCAATTAAAATCATGTTTACAGAGAATTTTTAAGCACATAGTCAAATATTTGTGACAAAATAGTAAGTGAAAAAATAAGATTAGAATTATTGTATATAGTATAATTCAAATTTTGTAATATATACAGAATACTGATACGAAAAGTAAGAAAAAGTCCTTGGAAGGAAATAGCCCATAGTGTTAGGGGTAATTACAGGTGGATGATGGAATTATAGATGCTTGGTATTTTATTCTTTGTACTTGTCCTTATTTTCAGTTTTTTAACAATGAACATATATTATTTTTAAAGTCAGAAATAGATAGCCATGTATAAACAATTCTGCAATTCAAAGAGAAAAAAAGAAACCTTTCTGTAATTTCAATTTACAGAGAATAAAATCCAAGTTTTGGAGCCTGACACCACGATCTAGTTGTAGGAGGGCGATCTGGGTTTCTTTTCTGTTCTTGCCTGTTCGTGAGCACCATGCTCCAACCACCACACCTTCCTCTCTGTTCTCTAAATGTACCCTGTGACTCCCCCCTCCACTCTAGCTCAGGCATGTCTAACCTCTGGATCTGTAGCTGCAGCTGCCCACTAACCAAAGCTGTCTCGGTATCTTCCAGGCATCTCTAGTCTAATATATCTAAAGGCCAACTATTTCTCCCCCAAATCAGTCACTCTAATGCACCACATAAGCAGATCTTGAGTTCTCCTTAGACAGTTTGGACCATGTGTCTTTCTCAAATGCAAACCTCCTGCCCCTGGCTGTGGGGTGACACCACCCTCCATGGCCATACAGCATCTGGCCCCTTTGAACCTCTCCAGCCTGTTTCTAGGGGGTTTTGGATCAAAGTGCTCCCTGAACCACTGCTGCCACCTCCCCTCTGCCCTTCCTGCTGCCTCTCCCTCTCACGGCCTTCCAGTCCCCTTCGGTCAGAGTGACCTTTCATAGATGTATTGGAACTATGTTTCCTTTTTTCCCCACCCATCCCAGAGCTCCCCCATCACATTTTATCCCTTCAAACGTTCTGATGGTCTTCAGACTCCAGCTCACATTCCTCACACTGGCCTGTAAGCCCATGTGATCTGGCTTCTGTCTGCCCCTTGAATGACACCTCTAGTTCTTCAGTTTGGCATCTCCCTGTGGCCGCCCCAGCCTCCATTCACTGCCTAGGGTAAATCAAGGGCTTTCCCATCTTAAAGTTTTGCACATGCCCTTCCTTCTCTCTGTAAAGTTCTGCCCACTGCTCTTGGTATGGCTGGTTCCTTCTCATCCTTCAAGTTCCTACTTAAATGATAACTCCTCAAAAAGGACTTTCAGAAGCTTCACTGTCAGGTTTATTCACCTCTTCATACCCAGGCCCTCAGGCAGCCCTGCAACATAGTAGATGTTTATTAAAAGTTTGTGTGAACAACCAACTGATTCTGTGAATGAAATACTTCTCCCTTCTCCCGGAACTGTCCTTCTACTTTTCCTGTACATAGTCTAATCTCCCTTCAGATTCCTGTTCAAATCTCACACTGTTTCTATCAGGACCACCCAGTCCCTGTAAGTCTAAATCAGTCTTTGCTGTTCTCTGTGGTCACTAACAATAGCAATTATTTCATTCTTCCTTGTTTCATAATCACCTGATTTGTGTGTCTTCCCAAGCAGATGGTGATGCCCTGGAGAGCAGGTGCAGTGTCCTTCTCTCTGAATTCTCATTGTCTAACACAGTGCCTGGCCCACAGTGAGACATCAGTGAATTTGAAATTTAGTCACCAGAAGGTGTGCTGTGAGCAGACTCTGTGCTTATGCTGGGCTGGCTCACTGATTCTCTTTTTCTTGTGGACGTAAAGTACACAATGTGCCCCTAGAAATTGAGTCTCGGTGCCTGGGGGAACACCTTCATTCAATTACCCACAGTCTGGCCATGATACCCTTGTTATTCTGCAGACCATTTTTGCTATCCTTAATGGCATCTTGCTGCTAAAAGGAAGTACAGTGCTACAAAGGACTTTCTGAAAATGGATTTAAAATAAAAGAACTGCTTTTATTAAGTGTTTAATAAGAACTTCCAGTCCCTTCTTCCCAGATCAAAAGAGGCATAGATTGAAACCACCGTATAGAATACGAACCTCCCATAAGGGAGATGTTATGAATTTCAAAGCACATCTTCAGCTTTTAATTCTGATATTTAGCCAGAGTCTTGCTGCTTCCTGGGCACCTGGGACAGCACAGTGGCACTTTGGGGAAGCTAAGCTGACTGGTTAGAACACTAACAGGGCCGTGTTCAGTGGTAGGTCTGGTCTGAAAGGTGTGCTTTCTTGGGGGTTCTAAATAAATTGCAATTGTAGACTGCCCTGATAATAGGGTAAATATTCCTTCATTGTAAATGAATATGAAACCTTGATAAACTATAGCTGTTAACGATTTTTTTCTTTTGGTGCTTTTCTATATTGCTAAATTTTCTACAGTGAAAGTTATTTTTATAATCAAATGTATTTTCTTATTTCAAAACACGTATTAATTTAGATTGCACGAATTCGTAAATGCTGATGACTCCAGTTGGCTCTAGCCTGATAACACAGGGCAACTGTTAACAAGTCTGTCAATCCCAAGTGTTGGAGGAGATGTGGGTCCACAGGGTATATTATATGTGGCTGGGAGGAAAGTAAATTGGCATTTTGCATTGGAAGATGGTTTGGCATCACCTTCTGAGCTGCGTATTTGCATACCCTTTGACCCAGGTACACACCTTAGGTGTAATATCCAAGAGAGGATCTTGTACATGAGCAAGAATTTTCAGAGCTTCACTGTAAACAGTAGCAAAGTCCTGGAAACCCCCACATGCCATCAGTGAGAGAATGGATGAGCAGTTAGTCCCCAAGTGGAATATTAGGCAGCAGACAAAAGAGATGAGCCATAGTGAACCCCAAAATGTGCCTAAATCTTAGAATTATAATGTTAAGTGAAAAAGTAGGTCCCAAAATACTACCTATAGGATGACATCCTTTTGATAGAGTTAAAACAACTAAAATAAAAATATACTTTTAGGAATATAGCTAGATGCAATAAAACTTGTGTGGAAAGGACAGGTAGGGAATGATGGCCATGGGATTTGGGATGGCACTTGCCTTAGTCTGGGAAGGGGAGGATGGGCTCTGGGGGAGGCAACAAATGATTAGATGTAAGTTATTCTCTGGTTTTTGTTTCGGCTGGTGGGTTTGTGAGTACTATTACATTATTAAAAATTACTCAATAAATACATGAAAACAGGCTGTTCATGGATCAATGATGAACCAAAGATTATGATTAATTCAGTTCCAAAGAGATTTCCCGCCCCCCATCTCCACTAAAAGAAGAAAAAAAAAAAAACGGGGTTTTTTAAACAAATGAATTGCAAAAGCAAGATTGCAACTAGGACACATTTAGTCGATGTAAATGGATACTTGATAAACTGATTTAAATTATTTGTATCTGTTCTTTTAAGCAAGTACCCAAGCACTGGTCATTGCTACGTCGTTGGCTTATTTTAAATTACAGTGGGCCTTTGAAAGTTTAAAACTATATTTACGGGACTTCCCTGGTGGCGCAGTGGTTGAGAATCCGCCTGCCAATGCAGGGGGACACGGGTTTGAGCCCTGGTCCGGGAAAATCCCATATGCCGCGGAGCAACTAAGTCTGTGCGCCACAACTACTGAGCCTGTGCTTTAGAGCCTACGACCCAGAACTACTGAAGCCCGCACACCCTAGAGCCCGTGCTCCACAACAAGAGGAGCCACCGCAATGAGAAGCCTGTGCACCGCAACAAAGAGTAGCCCCCGCTCGCCGCAACTAGAGAAAGCTCATGTGCAGCAACGAAGACCCAGTGCAGCAAAAATAAATAAATTCATTAAAAAAACCCCACTATATTCACAATATTTTCTAATTCTGGCAAATTGCTAATCAAGGCTGACCTCCCAATTAATCCAAACTAGTAAGGTTTTATTTTACAAATCAAATTTTTTTTTTTTACCCCAAATTTCTTTTCAGAATTCTGTGGAATAAAAGTGGATATAATATTTTGGGGCATTTATTTTGTCCTTTAAAACAAAGAGTTTCCAATTGCATTCTAAATTAGGGCAGTGCCATTTTGAAAATATTTTATGAGCATGTAGTCAGTCTGTGCCAGAGCTGGTCCTGAGCCTGGAAATATATGCATGAATAATGGCAGGAATTCTTGGCCTTACAGTAGCTCACAGTGTGGAACATGCAACAGATGTGTAAATTATCAATCCACCATGTGTGAAATGCTATGGTAAAGGTCTAAAAAAGAAGGCCATGCCTCGATCTGCCTACTTGGGGGCAAGGCAGTAGTTCAAGAGGTTTCCTGGGAGGTGACATTTGAGGTGGGCCCTGAAGAGCGAGAGGAGCCATCACAGGCAGAGGCAGTTCCTCACCCAGCAAGGGCATGGAGGAGGGAAAGGGCCAAGGCCTTCAGGTGATGAGTGGTCGTTGCAAGAGGAGGGCCCCCATCCTTTGCTGCAGGAATTGTAGTCTCTGCGTCACAGCTGCTCAGCTGCTGCCTCCAGAGGCCCACCTCTTTCTTGTAAGATGCCAAGTCCAGCTCCCTTTCTGATAGGGTGGGTTTGCCTGGCTGAATCTCTTATGTCCTGTTTTCTTGTGACACGGCTCAGTTCCAAAGGGCAGGCCTTATCTCTGAGGTGACTCACTCAGGCTCAGCTGTATCTGTTTGAGGGGAAAAAAAAGATGATGCCAGGTTAGGGATTAGAGCACTTGAAGAGACACAGCTGCAGAAATGAGTGGAACTCTCTGTAGGCTCTGGTCTTATGCCCCTGATTCCTGAATTTGGATTCCTTCCAAAGAGCTGAGTACAAAATGAGTACAGAAGGCTCTGGTAAGCTTCTTAGTGTAATTCAGCAGCTTAGCGAGAAGGATAAGTGTAGCTGGTCTTTCTGTGTGACCTCTGAAATAGCCTAAGTTGAATCCCCTTTTGTATTTCTCATGCACTTTTTAAAAGCAGAGTTCTTGAAATTGCTAGATATGAGTTTTCCCATTATTCATGGGAGGGATAATCTGGTAAATGGTAGAATCAGCCTGAAGACAAAAAGCAGACAGTGGTGATACAGGGAAAACCGTTTGTGCCTGTCATTGAGCAAGTGTGGGGCCCCCGGGCCTGGAAGTGTGAATGACCTGGGCTTCCCTGGGCCAGGGGCTGACACTTTGGCACCTGGGCCACAGGGCAGGGGCCACTCTGGTGGGTGTCATGGAGCCCTGGCAGGGGCACTGTTGGACACCAGACACTTCTTTTATGTCTTGCCCCAGATCCTTTGTTCATGGTCCCAAATCTTGGAACGACATTTCTGTTAGAACAAGGGCTGGGGGAGATAGGGGTGGGGTGAATCCACTGACCAATCCAGTCACTGCTTCCCCTCAGGTCCACATCAGCCTTGGCTGGCTGTTGCCGTAACCAATTTTATAAAAATTCTTTGAACTAATCAAATCTCAATATCTCTGACTTTGTATATCCTGCCCTTTGCCCCAGTGAAATTCCCTGGCCTTTTCTTTCTGATTGATTCTGTGCAGCTTTATCTAACAATCAATATTTAAGACATTTAATATATAACTCTTGACTTATCTTGCTTTGGGAAAATAGCCTCAGTATAGCCACCACGTTCCTCTTTGAACTGGCTAAAATAGGTATTGTTTTCATCCCTTTGTACTTCTATCATTTGAGCACAGTGGTAAGGAGGCCCTGGAGAGGTGCCTTCCTTAAAGGAGCACATTTTACTGTGTCAGACCCACAACTCACACTGTGCTAGTGAGGTTTTCCTCTAGTAATGCCATGTAGCACCTCAAAATTTCAGAGACTTATACCGCAAACATGTATTCCTTGCTCTGGGTCTGCAGGTCAACTGGGGTGGTTCTGCTTTAGGCAGCCTGTTGGGCTTAGGTCCCTGTGTCTCATCTTTCTGTGACTGGTGGTGACCAGACAACACTCTTCTCAGAGCAGAAGTCAGGATCACAAGAGACCAAGCAAAACAATCAGGCACATTTAAAGCCCTGCTCACCGCTCACTCCTGTTCCATTGGCTAAAGCAAGTCACGTACCAAGCGGGACAGCGATGGGACGGGAGTCTCTCCCGAAGTGACTGTGTGCTGAACAGTAGCCCAGCCTCCCACTCCCACCGCCCCTGGAGATTGGGGAGAGATGGGGATGATGTTCGCTCAGGCTTCATGCTCCCGTTCCCTTCAGCATCTGATGTGGACCACTTTCTGCTTCTCTCTCTCCCTTCTGAACACAACGCACACCCAGGTGTGCAAGTGCTCCTCCGCCTCCTCTGATGGCTTCTCATCTTCCTCTTGCTCTGAAACTGTGGGCATTTCCCCTCGCTCACACTTGGTTATTGGGCTTTCCCTTGGAAATGTAGTCTTCCTCACGGACACAGATGTGCATGCCTGGCCCAGTGTCTCACTTGATTTCTAGGCTTGACCTTCCCCCTGTATATAAGCAGGTCCCCTGGAAATCACCTCAGGCTCAGCACATCCAAAGGCATATACCTTTTCTCAGGTAGCACCCCAATCTGCTTCACCTTTATTTCCAGTTTTTCCTATTTATTTTAAAGTCTCCATCTTTTCCCCCCAAATTCCTTAGTTTTGAGGCCTTTGAATCATGTGTCCTTAAATTTCCCTCTCCTTCATTGCTGTTTATGTAATCTGTCACTAGCTCTGATCTTACCCATTTGCTTCTAGAATCCCCCTTTCTTCTCTTCTGCTCTGGGCCAGGCTCTTATAAGAACATGTCCACGTTACCAGCCTGGCTCTCTGCCTCCTGCCTCCTGCCTCCTGCCTCCTCCTCTTCCTCCTTCAGTTCTCCTGGCCCTCTGCTGACTGAGAAGTTTTCCAAAAGCTCCACTGTCATCTGACTGCTCCTGCACACATCATAGCCTACAGAGAATGCTGGTGGCCAAGGAGTCCCTGAGATGAGTTGGTCATCAGGCCCCATTGTTCCATGCGGCTCGTCCCACTCCAGCTCCTGGAGTCAACCCTCTGTTCCCACAGGGGCCAGGTTTGTCCCCCACCACCTCCACACCATGCACATTCCCCTGAATTTGCATTTACTGTCTTCTTCTGCCAGTGTGGGATCCCCTGGAGTTCTGTCCCCCGGGGCATTGCTTTTCCTGGAAGTCTTAAGCACACACTGAAGGCAGGATTTGCTTACACAGGTGGGTAGAAGCCAAAGTGGGGGAAAGTATTAAGGGGAGAGGACAAGGTAGGGGATACCTGCTGGGGCTTTCCCCTTTTCTCTACTCTCAACCAGGATTTAGAAAAGTCTGGGCACATAGTACATAGAACTCTGATGTATACTTGTTGGGTAACTAGAATTAAATAGGACAAATTGGCTCAGTCCCAATGGTGATGTCCCTGAATAGTGATCGTGTCTAGTGATCGTGTCTTATCGCTACACTCCAGCTCTTAACAGTGCCTGGTACCTAAGAGGCCCTCAATGAATGTTCCCTGGATGAGTGGATGAGTAAAGGAGGGAGAGAACAAACTGCTGGGGGCTGGGAGGACTGCTTCCCCTGAGCACATGGTCAGTATAGCATCCTTAATGTAAGGTCAGCGTGGCATCATCAATGTAGCAAAGCATGACACAAGTGAGAGCATGTTTCATAGTTACTTCTCATGTTGCTCTAGCCCTTTTCTTCCCACTTCTACCCCTGTGAAATACTGTGAAAGCACAATATTATCCTCAACACTCAAGGAGGTGGACTTACCCAGATCAGATAATTAGTGCAGACTTTGAACTAACATCCACATTACAAAACTTGGCCCCTAGGCCAGCACATGAAACTCATCTGAGTCTCAGTAACACATTAAACTAGTTAAGGCTTCAAAAGTAATGAGATGTTCTTTGCTGGTTTTTGATAGACTTATGCTAATGCAGTGAGGAGTCACTGTTAATAAACAGGGAGTGGCAGAATTGATTTAAGGACCTGTCACTTCCAAAAGCATACTGTCTGATGGAGACAAAGTTATCATCGTAAACTAGTCTTTTCCTTTACTCCTGTGTGTGCTGCTCATCCCCCTGCTAATTAGAGACATCAGGAAATAACACTTCATTTTCTGGCAGCCCTCATAGAAGCTTCCTGCTTTTCGGAGGGACTGGGTCCCTTCCCGTCTCCGGAGTCGGCCCGTAGCTGTCCTGCCCTCGTCCCCTCCCTGCCTCCGCTCCAGGGCCTCCTGCGAGCCTGTCGCTGATATGGGCTTCAGTTCATTTTCTGTGTCCTCATCTCCAGCCTCACAGGTGGATCAAGCAACAGTGGATGCTTCCACCTAAAACTAGAAGTTGGATTGACACATCCCATCCATGAAATGATAGAGCCATGGGATAACTTTAAGATCTCACTATAAGTTAATATATACATTTGCTAATTTAGACTGATGAGGTTGACACTGTATGTGTCATGTATTGATTAGCACCTCAAGGTTGGAGACGGCCTTTCTTGAGAAGATTAAATGGAAAGACCGAGTGATATACAACATTGATTTCCTTTCCTTTAGCTAGCCACTCCAGACTTGGGTGCCACATCCCTGCAGAGAACTAAGACAGCTCTTTGGGGTTTCCAAAAAAGCTGTTTGTTAGGTCTGTGTAGTTTTAGCGTTGTGGGTTTCTACTGTTTCCTTCTATCCCAGCGCCTTGTAGGTTTCATTCTTGGCTGTCCTAATCACAGTATTATTTATTGTATGGAGTTCATTTTGTAATGTCTCTCTCTCTCACCAGACTAGAAGTCCATTGAGTGGAGGGATTGGGTTGTCTGATCTACCATCAGTACAGTACCTGGAACGTGGTCAGCTCTCAGGAAATAGTCATTGAATGACTAAATGAAATGGACCTACCTTTTTTTTCTCCCATATAAACACTGTCAATTCATAGTTATGTTAATGCTGAAGTTAGGAAAGTTTCCCATCAATGTTGGAATTGATCTGGCTACGCACGAGAAAAAAAAATTTCCAAAGAAGGACACAGATTGAGCAAACTGGACTTAATACTAGAGTGAAATGAGAAAAAAAAAAAAAAAAGGCAGGGGGGGACTGTGTGTGTGTATGTGTGTGTGTATACAAACTTTCTTTCAATCAAGCATAAGCTAATGCTTTATTATTATTTTTCTTCTTGTCTGCTTCCTCCTACTTTAGTTCAATGTTGACTTTTAAGTTCTGGAGAGAAAAACTCAACAGAGTTTATAGTGAGTAAGGACTTTGGATTACAGTGTTTTTGAATGTTGGAAATGGCTAAGTTTAGAAGGATAGAGAATTATAGTTGGAAGACATTTACAAGGAGAAAAAAAGCTATTTGTCTAACTTATCTTTGAAAATGAGTCAAATAGGCAAGACAATCCAGGTCCTGTTAAATACGAATTGTTTCAGTTTCCCATGGCAGGTAGGATTTTTCAGTATATGCATGCAACTTTGATTTCATCTTACACTGCTAAATAATATTAACAAGCCAGGATGCATACAATGCCTTGCTGAGTGCTCTGTTATGCCAAGTTAATGCTCATGTTTTAACTCTGACTCCCTGTTAGAACCGCTCAGCTTGCTTCTTTTGGGAAAGAAGAGAGACATGGCCTCTGTGGCTGATAGCAGCCATGTGCCAGACACAGGCATACATACTTTGCTAGGTGTTTGCGACATCCTCTGAAGTGGTGATTGTGGTCCCATTTTACATAGCAGAAAGCCTAAAGAAACTCAGAGCCATTCAAGGAATTGTCGGGGGTTCACAGCTAGTTAAATGGTAGAACTGGAACTCAGATGTGGGCCTTAGAAAGGGTTTCTCAAAATCAGAGTGCTATACCTCCTGGGGCTCTAGAATTGTGTTTTCAAATGATTTTGTTTGAGGATGAGAAAAAGAGACAGAAAATGACCCATTCACTGCCTTTCCAGACTTTTGCTGTCCCTTTGGAGATTTTGGTACACTTGTCTCCTCCCCTTTTGAAAACTTCCATTGAGTCTGCAAGTACTGGGTATTCTCCAGTCTCACCGGTCTCAGCAGTAAAATGGAGCAGAGAGAAATGTAGAAAAATATACAAGATGAAAAAGTAGAGAAATATTCTGTCACAGTGCAATCCAACACAGCATTTAAACAATCTTACTAAGGTGAATTTGAAAGCAAGGAGAATGGTTTCTCACTGAGAAATAAAAGTCCTTTGGCTTAAAGAATATTTTCAAAAAATAAATCCTTCATTACCCAAGGTATTTCTTAAAATGAAAAGAGTACATATCAAGCCATATCATGAAAGAAGTAATTCAGCAGTCCTTGAGAATTTACCTAGTTTCCATTCAAACATTAAAGTGATTGTTTAATCTTACATACAATTCCCTGAACTCTCCCTAAATAATTGCTTTGGTGATTTTAGCTCAACCTTGAAACAGACTTGCATCTGTTGTATATTTGACTTCATTTGAAAGAAAGAAACAGTTATAAGGAAATAGAGACTTCAGAGGTTTAAACCCTTTGTCCACAGGGACTAGAGGAGAGGAGAGAAGTAAGTGTGCACAAGCCCAGAATGGAAGGAGGTATCAGCTCTAACAATAATAATACCACCTCTTCTATAGGTGGACTTTATATAACATCTACCAGGCATCTTCACATATATTCTTCAGTTAATCTTTACAGTAGCCCTTGGAGATAGGAAGGACAGCTATTAGGATACCTCTTTTTGGGACAAGGAAGTTGAGCCTCAAAGACTGACTTATCCAAGGTCACAAAGCTAAAGGATAAAGTCGGAACTTGAACCCAGGCCTCCAGGTTCCAGTCTATTGCTCTTTCCAACAGAGCCACTTGTCTCTCTCAAGAGGCAAGTATTTACCGTGGATAAGCTTTTGTTAGATTTGCCAAGGTTCATGCAAAGTCTCTGACTGTAATAGAAGTTTTCCTATGTTTGAGACAGATGGGCATTGCCTGGGGTTTGTAACAGTATTTATAGAGATGGAATTTGAGCTGTAATAATGAAGTTCTGAATTATTTTCTGTGTAACACTAAGCTTTCAGATGAGCTAAATTTAAGTCAATAGTATATGAATAAACTGATCTACTTAACTTCTACATGGCTTGGGCATGTGGGTTCCAGGATAAATCTGAAGCCGCTTAAATCAAAGTGGGATAAGAGGGACTTCCCTGGCAGTCCAGTGGTTAAGACTCTGTGCTTCCAATGCAGGGGACGTGGGTTCGATCCCTGGTTGGGGAACTAAGATCCCACATGCCGTGAGGTGTGGCCAAAACAACAACAACAACAACAAAAACCAAACAAACAGAAAACAAAGTGGGATAAGAAACAGGCAGCAGGGAATTCCCTGGCGGTCCAGTGGTTAGGACTCTGTGCTTCCAATGCCGGGGACATGGGTTTGATCCCTGGTCAGGGAACTAAGATCCTGCAATCCATGTGGCATGGCCGGGAGGAAGGAAGGAAGGGAGGGAGGAAGGAAGGAAGGAAGGAAAGAAGGAAGGAAGGAAGGAAGGAGATGTCACTTAGTGTGATGCAACTCTAGTTAAAAGAACAACTCTGAAGGGTTTGCAATTAATATAGTGTGGACAGTTTTAGAAGCATTTTTTCTGAGTAATTTAGCCTTTCAAATAGAGTTTGAAATTTTTTATCCATTTATTTGTTCAACAGCTATTTGCTTAGTATCCCCATAATGCCAGTTACTATACTGGGCCCCAAGAATTCAGAGAAAAGACACGTTTCCTGTCCTTAGGAGTTCACAGGCCAGTAGGTTTGTGGGTGTCATGAATAGAGACACTCGAAAGCACAGATGAAAGTTTCACAAAGGTCATTCATCTTCTGGTGGACACCAAGTTTACCTGCCCCCAAATTTTCAAGTCTTTTATTTTCTTGAAGTTGGAACTTTCAGTATTTCATATTACAAGAGACAATGCAGTCACTCTAATTTGTGAGAAATCCAATTATTGAGACATTCATTCATTCAGCAAACATTTGTCAAATATATACTATGTGTCAGGTTGTCTGCTGTGTATTGGGGTTGCAGAGATGAAACCAATAGATTTCCTGCAGTAAGGAGCTCTCAATCTAAAAGGAGAGAGATGATAAACAAATATGCCCTGTTTGGATTCTGCCACTTATAGCTGCATGATCTTTGGCAAGCAATTTAATCTCATGGAGTTTTTGTAACAATGAAATGATAATACCTGAAAAACATCAGGAGAGAGCTGGGCACATAAGAAGGCTTCATGTAGTTGCCACTGTCACTTATGAGAGAAGCGGGAGAGGCACACAGAGGTCACAGGAGCCACTTGTGCCTCCAGGAGGGCTTAGTCAGGAGAGGCTTCCTGGAGGAGGTGCTGCTTGAGCTGCATTGGAGATGCAGTGAGTTTTTGCCAGGCCGGCAAGGCAGTGTGAAACCCAGGTGGAGTGTGCAGCACAAGCTGAGGCTTGGGATGTGGGGCAGCTGCCACATGCAGGGAGAAGCAAGGAGGGCAGCACAGTTGGAGTATCAAGTACAGGGAGAACTTTGACCCAAACACCCCTAGAAACAGGCTGGAGAGGTGTGAAGGGGCCAGATGCTGTGTGGCCATGGAGGGTGGTGTCACTCCAAAGCCAGGGCAGGAGGTTTGCATTTGAGAAAGGCACATGGTCCAAATTGTCCAAGGAGAACTCAAGATCATTTTGCCCTGTTCTCTCTGAGGCTCTTGGGTTAAATATTCTACATGGTCTGTTATTTTAGGGGAAAAGAGAACCATTTGAAAACCTCCTGGACAGTTAAAAAGTCATGTTGAGCATCTTCCTTCAACCTAGAAATATTGTACATACAAGGGAGAAGCCCCACTTTCTAGTTCTACAGAAAACCAGAAAATTAATATTCTGATTTGGTCCAGCAAATGCCGTAAGAGTAAGTCAAGTATAAAATATGTACATTTCCTGGTAATGTCTTTGATTGTGTTGGCAGAAAATAGCCTATCTTGGGTAAATGTTCAGGGGACAAGCAAGGTTTTAGCTGTGCATAGTCCAAACCAAAATCCCTTCTCTTTAAACCCAGGGCCAGGGCCTGACTCCGTGACAGCCTGCAATATGAAATGGTATCAGATGCTCTTTTTACCCTATTCTCTATTAGAATTAAAATTGAATACTTTTGTCATGGTGTCAGTAAAAATAAATAAAAAAAGAAGACAGTAGGAAGAAATCATCTCCTTTTTCTGACGGGCAGACGAGGCTGTGAGGCTTGAGCTGTCTTTAAACACTGCAGCAGCACAGCTGTCAAAGGAGCTCATTCGTCCTCAGTTTAACCATAGAAAACATGTTTTCTTAAATCATTTTGGCCTTATAAGGTGTTTTCTTAAATGAAAAATGATCACAGTTAGCATGCCTGACCCTTGTTGGCCCGATAATTTTATGAAGAAGAATAATGTTATATGGCAGAGCAGTCTGGAAAGAATGTCAGCTCGCCTTGGTCACAGATTCTCAGTGACCTCGGAGCATATGCTAAGTCAGTGGAGGGCTAAGTATGTAGACTGTGTACTGCGATAGAGGAACCAGTACTTTTTTCGGCATCCACGGGTTTTCACTTCCTTCTTTGGAAGAATCTCATCTTGGTGGGAAGTATAATTACCCTTGCATATGCCACTTTGGGAAGAGAACGTGTGTCCGTAATCACTGAAAGGAGATACCCAGTGTGGTCAGAGTCCGTCCTGGCTGGCCTCGTGAGGTTTAGCAGCTGCTGCCAAGACGCCGTGCGAGGGGGGTGGCCTGGCTGGAACACCAGAGGCGTTGTTGGTTTCTGGATGCGATAGGGAAGGCCACACATTCCTGTGTGTAATGTATCAAAATGATGCACTGATGCATTGATAGCTCTCTTAAATGCATCTCCTATTCACCATTTACATTTTTATTTTAGTTTTTGAATAACTAGTACTTGGTACAAAATTCTAGGGTTCAAAAGAGAAAATGGTGAACAGTCTCCCTCCCATCTCTTTTTCTCACGACCTAAGTCTCCTCCTCAGAGTTGCCAGTGTTCCAGTTTCCCGGGTACCTTCCCAGAGAAAATCTCACCCATTTTCTTTTGATACGCCTGTCTCTTGCTGCTTCTTTTTTTTTTCTTTAAGCATGAATTTGTTTTATTTATTTATTTATTTTAAATATTTATTTATTTATTTGGCTACGCCAGGTCTTAGTTGCGGCATGCAGACTCTTAGTTGTGGCATGCATGTGGGATCTAGTTCCCTGACCAGGGATCGAACCCGGGCCCCCTGCATTGGGAGCGTGGAGTCTTAACCACTGGACCACCAGGGAAGTCCCTGTCTCTTGCTTCTTGAGGGCAGCGATAGTGTTTGACCATAGGTGTGGTAAAACTACTTTGCAACCTTCATTCTGAACATAGAGCTGATATTGAAAGTATATGAAGTTATTTGGGGGAGGGGTGTAATTAGGCCTGTTTAACAATAAAATATTAATTTTACATGACATTTTATAGCAGTGAAATATTTTTATTCCATGTCTCATTTTACCCTTATTACAATCTAGAAAATAGATGAGAGCAGGTATTATTATTCCCATTTTACAGTTCACAAAACTTAGGTGAAGGGAAAGTAAGTGCCTTTCATTGTGTCTTATAGCTGATCAGTGGCAGAATTAGATTAGAGATGATTCCCCTTGTGTTTATACTTCTGTCCTGTGTTGCAAGCCTGATTTTAGGGGCATGGATTCTCCATTACTGTATATTTTGAGTTGTAATGGAATCTGTTGTGATTTTAGAAATACTTTGTCTCTTGCTTTCAATAAAATATTGGAACAAGCAATATTGTGAAGGGTTATTAAAGACCTATACTAAGAAAACTATTTTATTGTAACTAGTCTCTGAGCCCTCCTCTGTTTTAGTGTTATGCTGGGTGCCTTATGTATGCCATTTATTGCCATATATTTAACGCCTGGTATTCACCCATTTTACAGTTGAGGAAACTGAGACACAGAGAGATGAAGTAAACTGCCAGTGGTTATACAACTTGAAAGTGGTAGAACTGGAATTCAAATCAAGTTTGTGTCTATTTCTGCCATGAAGTGCTGCATCCCCAGATTGGGTGGCCAGAGCAGAAATGATTATTATCTCCATAATACAGATTTTTACTTATTTATTTATTTTTTTAATTTTTAATTTTTAATTTATTTTATTTTTGGCTGCATTGGGTCTTCATTGCTGTGCGCGGGCTTTCTCTAGTTGCGGCGAGCGGGGGCTTCTCTTCGTTGCGGTGCGTGGACTCTAGGCATGCGGGCTTCAGTAGTTGTGGCTCGCGGGCTCTAGAGCACAGGCTCAGTAGTTGTGGCACACGGGCTTAGTTGCTCTGGGACACGTGGGATCTTCCTGGACCAGAGCTCGAACCCGTGTCCCCTGAACTGGCAGGAAGATTCTTAACCACTGCGCCGCCAGGGAAGCCCCAGATATTTTATTTATTTAAAGATCCAGCAAATGAACATGGGTCTTGATTATTAGCAGTTATTAAAAGATGATAAAAATTCAAGTGTCAAGCTCTAGTTTAAAATACCATAGAATATTAAAGAAGTAAAAGCTTGCTTCCTGCTTTCAGGATGTTACCATCAAGTTGAAGGCATAGAAGTAACACAAATGAGCTTCAGAACATAACATGATCATAAAACCACACTCGGAAACATGGAATCAGAGAGGTTTGAAGTTAGAGGGGCCCGGGAGGTTATTTAGAGACTCCATCCAAAACTGAAGTCATCCCTTTCCCTCTGATTTGTGTGTCAGTGATACCATGAGCCTCCCAAGACACCAAACCCGCAGACATGGAGTTCTAGTACATTCCTTCCACTCCTTCATCTCCAGTCTTCTGAGAAGCAGCCTTGCAAACTAAATTTAAAGCGGCCATTGCTACTATACCCCTCCCTTGTCCACAGGAAAAGTAATAAGCCCATGTCTGTCCTTTCACCTCCATTTCCAACCCTGCCAACCATGCTTCTCCTGGTTCATATCCTGTCAAATGTGTGCGGAAAAAAGGACACTAAAAAATTGCACCCAGTCTCTGTGCAATCCAGGACAACAAACTCTCTGTCGGCACAAGATCCCTCCTGAACCATGGCTATCCTGCTGCTCCCCCGATGGAGGCTGCAGAGACCCATTCCTGCATGGGTCCCCACTCCAGCTCTTACTCAGCCTCCTCACAGCTGTGCTAGTCTTGTCTCCTCCTCCTCATGTACCAGAGTCACATCCAGGATGTGAAGGTATCTCCGTCCAGACGCCTTCCCACCACAGAGACATATGGGAGAAAGGGCCCTGGACTGTGTCGTTTGTGTCGATGGGGAGTTGGAGTCAGCCTGAGCGTCCATCACTGTAGAGGGTTGGGAAAGTGCAGTGGGAGTGCGCCGTGGCATTGAGTGCAGCAGTGGATACTGCAGTTGCAGTGGTTCTACTTCCAGTATGGTAAAATAAGCTCCTCCCACAAATAGCAACTAAAATTGTGGGGAAGAAAAATACCAAGTACCTGAAGGTACTGAGAGTGAACAGAGGCAAACAGATTCTGGAGAGGAGTCATAACTTGGAAGAAAGGGATGGCACAGAGGCCCATGTGTATGGCTTTTAGCATAAGGTCAGACCACAGTCAGCAGCCACATTTGGCATTTAGAACTCCAGTAAAACATGACACCCTTCTGGTCTGAAGAACCAGATGACAGTACCCAGGGCAACTACAGCCTGTGTATAAACTCTGCCCCATCTCTGGCTGACCCCTGAACTGCAAATGCACAGGACAGATTCTGACTAAAGACAGAAGAACTGAACTGAGATTTGAACTGCCACTCAAGAGACAGAATTTTTCATTTGAATCCAATCAAGTGAATTGCCTGCTTTTAAAAAAATAAAATCAACACTCTTTAGAGGAATGTAACAGAATTCACAACATAGCTTTCACAACACCCTGGATACACTGAAAAAAATTTTGACATACAAAGAACCAGGAAAATATAACTCAATTTTAAGAGAAAAGATAGTCAACTGATGTCAACCCTGAGCTGACTCAGATGTTGGAATTAGCAAAGATTTCAAAGCATTTATAATGTTAAATAAACTATGCTCACAGTGAATGAAAATATAAGAATAATATATTTAAATATATAAAATATATAAAAATATATCGAGTATATTTCAAATTACATATAAAGCAAAATATATAAAATAAAATATAGAAATATAATTTAGCAGAGAGTGAGAAACTTAAAAGAATACAATGGAAATTCTAAAACTGAAAAATATAATATCTAAACTTTAAAACTCACTGGATGGGCTTAACAACAGATTGGAGTTGACAAAGGAAAGATTGAACTTGGAGATAGATCAATAGAAAGTATCTAATCCTAAGAAAAGAAAGATAAAAAAAGATTGGAGAAAAAAAAGAATAGAGCCTCATAGATCTGTGGAATAATACCAGAAGATCTAACATGCCTGTAATTAGGGTCCAAGAAAAAAAGGAGAGAGAGAGAATGAGGTAGAAAAAATATTTGAGGGCTTCCCTGGTGGCGCAGTGGTTGAGAGTCTGCCTGCCACTGCAGGGGACACGGGTTCGAGCCCTGGTCTGGGAAGATCCCACATGCCGCGGAGCAGCTAGGCCCGTGAGCCACAACTACTGAGCCTGCGCGTCTGGAGCCTGTGCTCCCCAACAAGAGAGGCCGCGATAGTGAGAGGCCCGCGCACCGCGATGAAGAGTGGCCCCCGCTTGCCGCAACTAGAGAAAGCCCTCGCACAGAAACGAAGACCCAACACAGCCATAAATAAATAAATAAAATTAAAAAAAAAAAAGAAACCAAGCCTCCTTAGTGCCCACCAGTGCTTCTTATAAAAAAAAAAAAAAAAAATTTGAAGAAAAACATTCCCAAATTTGGTGAAAGACATACATTTAAAAATTCAAGAATCTCAGAGAACCCCAAGCAAAATAAATAAGATATTTACTTTTGTAAATAAGATAGAGAAAATTCTGAAAGTAGCTAGAGCAAGTCAACACATTGCATGGAAGGGAACAGTGATTTGAGTGATGTGGATTTCTCATCCAAAAGGATGGAGGGCAGAAGACATTGGAATGACACCTTTAAAATACTGAAGGAAGAAATCGTTGATCCAGAATGTTAGGAACAGCAAAAGAAATATTTCAAGAATTAAGGCAAAATAAATATGTTTTCAGATTTTTTAAAAAAGTTGAATATTGATAATCAGAAGACCTGTACTATAGGAAGTACTAAAAGAAGCTCTTCCAGTTGAAAGGTTAATGTTGGGTGGAAACTTGGATCTTCAGGAAGAAAGAAGAACGTCAGAAATGGAAAATAAATGGGTAAAAACAAGACCTAGTTTTCCCTTATTTTTAAAAAAGTGCATAAGACTATATAAAATAAACAAAAAAATCATATTGTCCTATGGTGTTCATAATGAATATAGCTGCTATACATATCACAATTATACAGTGAAAGTTGGAGGTGGTGTTCAATGGACCAGCTGTGTGATACTTTGAAAAGTTAAGGATACATGTTCTAATCCCCACACAACCACTGTACATGACAAATGATGTCAGAGTAAAAAGCCAATATAGATTAAAATGGAATTCTAGAAAACATTCAGGTGGAAAGGCAGAAAAAAACCCACAGGGGACAAACAGAAAATAATGAAATGCTAGGTTTAAATCCAACATATTAGTACTTTCATTAAATATTAAGGAATTAAATGCGCCAATTAAAGGACATTGTCAAATGGATTTTTAAAAAAGCAGAACCGAAATATCTGCTATTTATAAATAGATTGAAAGTAAATGCATGGAAAAAGATACACCATGCAAAAAGTAAACATAAAGAAGGATGAAGTGCCTTCAATCAGGTAAAATAGACTTCAGGACAGAGTATTACCAAAGATAAAGAGGGATATTTCTTAATGATAAAAGGATCAATTGACCCAAAATACATAAAAATCATAAATGTAATCATAATCATAATGACAAAGTTTCAAATTACATGAAGCAAAATTTAACAGAATTAAAGGGAGACACAGACATTTCTGCAATTGTATTTGGCAATTTTAACACCCCTTTTTATTGCTAGAACAATTAGAAAAAAACAAAAACCAAAAAAACCATAGATGATACAAAAACACCAATCATCTTGACTTAATTATATTTGTAGAACACTACAGCCCCAAACTGAAGAATATAGGCATGCCTTATTTTATTGCATTTTGCTTTATTGCACTTCACAGATATTGTATTTTTTACAAACTGAAGGTTTGCGGCAACCCTGCATTGAGCACGTCTATTGGCGTCATTTTTCCAACAGCATTTGCTCACTTTGTGTCTCTATGTCACATTTTCGTAATTCTCAGCGGTATTTCACACTTTTTCATTACTGTTTGTTGTGGTAATCTGTGATCTTTGATGTCACTATTATAATTGTTTTGAAGCATTGTCTTATTTTAAGTAGTTGCCACGGCCATCCCAACTTTCAATAACCACCACCCTGATCAGTCAACAGCCATCAATGTCGAGGCAAGACCCTCCACCAGCAAAAAGGTTACCACTCACTGAAGGCTCAGACAATGGTTGGTATTTTTTAGCAATAAAGTATTTTTTAACTAAGGTATGTACATTGTTTAGATATAATGCTATTGCACACTTAATAGACTACAGTGTAGTGTAAACATAACTTTTATATGCACTGGGAAACCAAAACATTTATGTGAGTCACTTTTTTGAGATATTTGCTTTATTCCGGTGGTCTGGAACTGAACCTGCAATATCTCCAAGGTCTGCCTGTACATATTCTTTTCAAGTGCCTATGGCACATTCAACGAGGTAGACCATAAAACAAATCTCGGCAAATTAAAAGATGATTGAAATATATATAGAGTATGTGTTCTGACCTCAGATATTTGGAAATTAAACACACTTCTGAATAATTTATAGGTCAGAGAAGAAAACAAAAAGGAAATTTAAAAATATTTCTAATAAATAATAATGAAAATAAATATATCAAAATTTACAATATGTAGCTAAACATACATGGAGGGAAATTTATAGCTTTAAATGTTTATATTAGAAAAAGAGAAATGTAAAATCAGTGACCTATGTTTACACCTAAAGAAGCTAGAAAAAGAAGAGCACAGTAGAAAGAAGGAAATAACAAGGATAAAAGCAGAATCAGTGAAAGGAGAAAGCATAAAAATGATATAGAAAGGTTCACAAAACTAAAACTTGCTTCTTTGAGAAGAGCAAACAGTGCAGAAACCTCTGGTGAGACTGGCTAAGAAGAGAGAGAACATGGATTATGGATGTAAGAGCTGAAAGAAGCATTGTTGCTGCAGATCTTATGGACACTAAAAGGATAAGAGAAGATTAGGAACAACTTCATACCAATTAATTCTGCAACTAAGATGAAATGGAAAAATTCATTGAAAAATGCATTTTATGAAAACCAACAGTAGGTGAAACAAAATATGAATAGACCTACATCTATTAGTGAAATTTAATTCAATAAAAAACTGTTTAATGACAACAACAAACTCACTTAAAGCTCAGATGGTTTCACTGATTAATTCTATTAAATACTTAAGAAAAAACCCACAATTTTACACACAAAAAGTTATATGAATGGCAATGTGCACATCAAAAAAAATTTTTTTTAACATCATTAGTTTTTGAGGAAATGTAGTTTAAATCACAAGAAGATAGCACTACATTCCCACCAAAATGGATAAAATTTAAAAGACTGACAACACAAATGTTGGTGAGGATATAGAGCAACAGGAACACTCATGTATTATTGGAGCTACTGTAACTGTATAATCACTCTGGAAAAAGTTCTAACAGTTTTTACGAAACTAAACATATACCTACCCTGTGAGCCAGCAATTTCACTCCTAGATATTTACCCAAGAGAAATGAAAATATATGTTCACAAAGAGAATTCTACGTGAATATTATTAGCAGCTTTATTTATAATATCTCCAAACTAGAAACAGTTTCAGTGTCTGTCCATAGGAGAACGATTAAGCAAACTGTGCTGTAGTCATACAATGGAATGGTACCCAGCAATAAAAAGTAACAAACTGCAAGTACAAATAACAGCATGGATGAATCTCAGAAATACTCTAAGTGAAAGGAGCCTTATACAGAAGAGTATATGTATATATAGAGAGAGAGTATATGTATAATTCTATTTATATGAAGTTGTAGAACAGGCTTAATTAACCTATGGTGGAAAAAAATCAGAACAGCAGCTGCCTCTGGGGTGGGGAGGGCAAAGATTGACTAGGAAGAATCATGAAGGAACTTTCTAGGGTGAAAGTTGTGTTCTGTATCTTGATCGGGTTTTTGAACACAAGTGCATGCCTTTGTCAGAACTCACTGAATCCATAATGAAGATTTGTGTAGTTCATTTCATGTAATTGTTTTTATTTCTTTACTATATATAAATTTCACATTAAAAACTGTAAACAAATAATTGTACTCTAGCTAATAATATGCCTTCTGAAGTATTGAGGGGAACTTTAATTGAAGTCTGTAAATTTTTTTTGAATTGCATCCAAAATACAAAATGAATTGATGAATGGAAAGAGAGAAAAATCGTTGAATAGATATGTGATCAAGCAATTTTACTAAAATGTTAATGATAGAATCATCTAGGCAGTAAGTATTTGGGTATTCACTATAAAATTCTTTCAACTTTTCTATATGTTTGATTCTTTCATAATGAAATTTTGGGAAAATGTAGACGTGCAGCATGGACATATGGATCTTAAAAATAGAGTGGAAAAATGAGAAAGAGGAGGAAGTATATAATACAATATTATTAACATGATTAAAATACCTACATCCAGATTTGGGGGAAGAAATTCAGGCAAAATGATATACAACAAACACATTAGAACAGTTGCCAATGGGAAAAGGAATATGAGTGGGGTCTAGGGATGACGGGATAAGTGACAGATGGGTGTTGGATAGGCAGGATTTGCACAGGTAAATGGTGATGATGGGGAAAGAGGGAGAGAGGGTGGATGGGTAGATGGAAAAGCATTAAACTTAGTCAAATCTTGGCCTCACTGCTTACTAACTATGCCATTTTAGACAAGTTTTTAAACATTCTTTAGACTTACTTTTCACATCTGTAAAATGGGGATTATGATCTCTACTTCACAGAGTTGTTGTGAGCCTCAAAATGAGAGTATCCAGGAAGTTCCTAGCACAGCCCCTAATCTATGGTAGACACGCAGCAAAGGTCTATCATCCTTTGCTTTTCTTTCCTCTCATCTAAATCCTCGGTGTCCTTCAAGGGGCTTACCTTCTCTAAGTCTACAGCACCATGCCTCTTTTTCCTGTTTTCCAAAGACCACTGGCACTTGCAGACCATTCCTTTCAATCCCATTTTGTCTCACACGTGTAGAGTTGCTCTCTGTATATCTATCTTACCTCTTCACTAATCATTCCATAGTTTCTTGAGGACTCAGAGTGTAGTTCTGAGTGTCCCTCTGCTCAGTTGTTACCCAGTACTGTTGTTGTGTAGTCACTTGTGTGTCTCTCCCTGACTAGAAAGGCAGGGACAGTGTCTGTATTACTCCCTATTTTGTCTCCACATGGAAGGGGCTCAACAAATGTTTGTTGAATGTATGAAAGAATAGACATTACCTTTTTTTCACTGCTCTTTTAACTCAGCGCTGTCTGGTAAGCACATTGATTTATCATTGCTTTTACCCACCGTCAGACTTGCTGAACTTCTCCAAACACACTGATGCAATTGTATGAGCCCAGCCCAGATCTGCTGCAGGATAGCACTCCAGAAACCCCACTGGACTCAAAGACAGGGACCCTCTCTTTACTATGGTAAAAGAGCACTATGGCTGTTTTTTCAGCTATTCTGTTAAACTATGGATAACATTTTAGAGCTGGAACTGATCTTAGATTTTATGTAATCAAACCCTTGAACACTAAATTTAGATGAAAGGATCTAAAGCCAATTGGGATTAGTCAGTGGGAGTGCCTTCATGGAGGAGGTAAATATTAAGCAGAATTTATCGGTGGGGAGAGATGTAAGTTGTCTAAAGACAGGGAGGAACATTCCAAGGATGTAGAGTGACATGAGCTGGGGATTGGTGATGGCAGCAGATATGTGCTGGAGGGGAGCCCACAGTGGGGTGCCGGCTGCTCATAAGGATTATCACGTGACTTAAAGGGGTCAAGATGGCTAGTGGACTGGTTGGAAGCCATTACCCTCTCTACTCTGTCCTTTGTAACAGCCTTATCTCATCCTTGATTTGGTTCTGACCTCCTCCTCCTTTTATTTGGGCCAAAGACAGGCTCAAACCCTGATGTTTAAATGAAATCCAAATAACCCATTTGGAACCCTATATTTCAGCCTGGAAGTGTTGGTTTTGCATTGTGTTTGGCGTAGATGGAAGCCAGCTGAAATGGCCCAAAACCCAGGAGGGACCTTTAGCACAGCCTCAGCGTGATGTTTCCTTGTCTTCAAATCAATCCAAGCTACTCATTAGGAGGCCTCGTTTCAGCAAGTGCTCTGCTGCATGTGGGCCCATCCTGGGATCACCAGAGCCTTCCCTTTGGTCCACCTCATCATTCCTTCTCCATTCCTGCCTTTGCCACATTTCTGGATCCTGGAAGACCAGCCTCCTTACTTTCTCTCTGGGAGGGCCAGATACCCAGCATACGTGCTCCCTTCTTCTCCTAAAGGGGTCCATATGCTATTTTCCTAACTCAGATCATCCCCTTTAACTGGGGTTTGTATAAGCCTTCCTCTGGCTAACAAGCATCAGGTTACATTTACATTTAAAAGAATTGTTTAATGTATTCTAAAAACCTTAAAAGCAAAACTGTCCACCAAGAGGCATTACTTTTTTCTCCAAAAGGTACCAATGAGCACTTTCTTCAGGTAAAAACTGTCTCTCCAGAAGAGCTTGCCTCTTTTTGTCCTAGGGATTTTTTGCCTATCCTTCCCTTTCTTTTCTCATCACTAAAAAATAAAAAAGAAACATAGCTACCCCAGTAACTGCTTTCCTGGATTCCAGGGCCCCTTGGAGTATGTACAGTCGAGAGCAGGTGATCTGTGAAACACTTCAGGGTTAAGCGGGGAGAGACCATATAGCTCACGGTCTTAGGGATTCCGCTTAATGGGCAACAGCATTTCTCCATTTAACATTGCTTCACAATTTATGCAATAAAAATAGCTCTGGAGAAATCTAAGCTGTTATTATCCTTGGTCTTTGAATTTGGATTTTCCAGTATTCCATCCTCAGTCTTAATGATGGAGATTATTGCAGTTTGTCACTTTTCATGATACACATAGTAAATCCTGGATTCAGAGGTGGCAGTTCTCAACCCTATCCTATCTTGAATGGAAACGACTTTTCTTATTTGGTTTCTCAGCAGCCACTATCGAGTTATGCTTCTTTAAGTTAAAAAAAAAAAAAAAAGAAAAGCAGACCACCAGCAGAATAATTTGGATCCATGTAGATTCTGCGCAGATGCCCTGTGGGAGAAGATAGGCTACCCTCATCCAGAGGGGCGGTGGATAAAGCCTCTGCCTCCCACGGCTCACTAAGGCCTGGTTCTCATGCCTGACACAGCAGAAGCCATTTCATTCTTTGCGTTTCTTTGTGACCAACATGCCTATACATCCACCAAGCTCTGTAGATAGTCTCTCTAGCACCACCAGCTTTTATTCCTGCTCCTACCCTGTTGTAAACCTGGAAACATATTTAGCTAGCTGTGGAGTGCCATCTACCTGAGTGCTCTCCCTCTGGGGGTCTGCTGCACACACAGCGTGCCTGCCTGGCCCTTTCACATCGCACAGGACATATAATATATTTACGTCTCGTGTAACCATAGAAACCTGTTGTGTCAGAGAAGACTTTATGATTTCGCTGCTCTCCGGAAAGAGAAGAATAAAACCACAGGGCAGCATGCCACCTCTTGTTTAGTTACTTTGTAATCATTTAGCAATTAAGACTGCAGAACATATTTACTATAATTTTCACATCTGTAGACAGTTTATAGAGTATTGAATATACGTAATGAAATAAAACCACTTGAGACATTATTTTAGAAGCCCCATAGCCAACTCAGTTCTTTTTTTTTCGTATTACTTATATAATTTGTACTTCATTAATTATTCTAAAAATGGCTGGTCCTTTTTTTCTTTTTCTGTGATGGGTTTTCCTTTAGAGAATTCCTGGCATAAGGAATTCATACATTTTGTTATGGTGGCTATACAAGAGGGCTGTAGAAAGAACACCAGTTTGGGAGTTGGGAAGAGTTGGATGTAAAGCCCAGTTTGAACCTGGGCTCTTCTACTTACTGGCTGGACTTCCTGGGGCAAGTGACCGAATCTCACAGAGCTTTCAGGGGCTTTTGACAAAAGCCTATGAAATGGTCATAATAATAATATCTTCCTTGATAGATCATCATGACGAAAGCAATAACATAGGGAAAATACCTGGCACGTGATAAAGGGTCACTATATGGCACTGTTATCATTTCTCTTATTCTTAACTTTTGTGTCTTTTGATCTAATATGAAATGTACCACAGGTATATTCTGATGCTCACAAAAGCTTGTTTTGTTTAGCACATATATGGTACTTCATATTTGTCAAAGGCTTTACAAATATTTATTAATTACAAAACCCCCAAGGTTGCTAAGGAATACAAATTTCATCTCTTTTCCAATTAATTCTGCACCTTTCCATTTGGCAAATACATGTGTTTCAGGGCTTTTAATAGAGGAAGGAACCCCCTTGGCTCTTTTGTCTATGCCTTGGATTGTTTAAAGGAATTATCCACGGTGTCATGGACACTTGAGTTAGCTGTTGAATGGCTTGGGCGACCCCTGCTGGCTGGCTGCAAAATCAGGAGCGTCCAGCCAGCCAAAACTGCACCCTCACCCCCAGGCCCTTTGTGAATTAGCCGTGGACTGTGGGTGGTAGGGTATAATCATGGCTGCGAAGGCATGGAGTTTACTCTTATTGTTATTATTTATTTATTATTGTTATTTTAATGGAGTATTAGAATGCAGGAGACGTTTCCCACCAGCTAATAACCATTTAAGTTGCATTTGGGGGCTTTCACGACTTGACAACAGCTTTTCAAAATCTCGAGCTGTTAAACCCCCTGCCGGGTTAATATGGCAGAAAAAGACAAGAACAACACCAGCCAGTGGCTTTTTGTACAGTGCTGTACCGCAAGCATCTGGAATAGAGGAGGGGAAACGGATCCTTTTAGAAAATCCAATTAGAGAGAGAAGGAAATATGCTTTGCTGAGAGAGAAAGAGAGAGGGAACAAGTTCTCCCCCACCCCCAGGCCAAAGACTTTGATATTAACAAAGGAAAATCCTGTATCACTTTGACTTGTTTCAGAAAACCAGTGTTTCTCCTCAGGAAACAAACAGTGCAAGTGAACAGGCAACTGTTTCCACCCAAAGTTCAGTTTAGCAATAACAAACATAACTATGACTATTCAGAAATCATCACAGAAGTGGGGGAAATCAGAGACCTTTCACCATTCCTCCTAGAAGCATAGGAGTCACATTCCCCCTCAACTCATTTCTCTGTTTTAATTAAATGTCTTAACAAAAGATCTCAGGAATAGGGAGTGATTTTAGAAGCTTCAAGGGACTGTGCCCCACATGAAAAAGAACTCCCCTCCCACAGCCTTTGCCCAGTGCTTAGCCACTCCTTGACCTTCTCTGTCCACTGGTCTCTTTACCCAGACCTATTAAACAGACTAGGTTTGGTAGTTCTTGGTGACATAATTTGTATAGAAATTTCAAATGCATGCAATTTACCTAGATTTAGAGGATTATAAATAAAACTACCATGCAGCCCCTCCCATTTTCCTCGTTAAGGAGACTATGTTGCATTGGAATATGCATTTCCATTATGACATATTAGGGCTGGTTGCATTCGTCACAACTCTGAGGGGCTTTCTTACAGCATCACATGCAGGTCTAGCTGCAGGGCTCCCATTACAAGCAGACACATTAGGAGCTTTACTATAATATTCTCATTATCCTAAACCCTCATCTCTTTTTCATTTGTTAAAGGACTCATTTGGCTTTTTAATATAATTTGTATTAGTGCAGTTGTAGGAAACAAAAATCTTTAAAGACCAACTTGGGCAGGTCTCTCATTAACAGCTGGTAAAGGAACGCCCACACTCCACACTTCAGCTTCCTGCTGTCAATCCCTCTACATATACATGATCCTAGATAATATGTAGGGTGTTCGTCATGGATGCAAATGTTCCTCCCACAGACCTTCTTGGCTTTTAGTGGACAAGGGAAATGGACCTCACGGTAATCTTCGAAAACCATTTTCAGTTATAATAGCCTGTGTTTTCCACAAGAACATAGGATCAAATGAAATTAAAAGGCACGCAGAGCATATGGGAAGGGCTGCTGCTGAGAGGGCTGAGGTAATGGAACCACCTCTGTGGACTCTGGGCTCCGCAGTCCCCAGTTGCCTTGGATGTTCCTTGGATCAGGCAGCTTCCGAGCCCGTGGAGGCAGAGATGGTGGCGTGGGAAGGCACAGGCCTGAATTCGCACCCCCCTGGCTCCTGGGTCCAGTTCTGCTGCTTATTCCTGATGGGGCCTAGGACAGGTGCCTGCGCTCCTCTGAGTCTCCCTCTCAGCATCAGGGCCCTGGGGCTCAGTTACTGCCTTCTGCTGTTACTAAGAACATGTCCTAGCTCTGTTGCCCTTTGGACTGGGAATTGGGGGGCTCTACGGATGAGAATGGGTACCTTATTTCAGAAGCCTGGGGAAGGGCCTAGAGCCACTCCCCTGATAGAAGACTTTGTCTGCACATACCCTCACCTACCCTCACAACACACACCCCTCACATGTACAGCTCTCACATGACACGCTCACTTCTCACAGTGACACACACACTCATCTCGTGCCCTCACCACCACACGCTGTGGACACCCTCACATGCTCCGTGACAAAGTGAAGCAGGGCCATCGTGAGCCCTTAGTCTCCAACCAGGGTGGGAAAAGAATAGCCACACCCTGTTATAGAAAGTGCCGGGGATTTGGGACCAGCCTCCAAGGGCACAGGGTCCTCTGGCGCTCCAGAATTCTGGCCCCAAACCCAACCATGCTTTAAAAAAATCCTTTCTGTAGCAATTCCGCCTTTCTTTGTCACCTCACATAAAGAAAGTTCAAGATTCAAGGAAGGAAATGGAAGAAAGGCACTTTACAGTTGCTGTAGGCACTGTTTACTTAAAGGTGCACGTTTTGCTTTTCCAGTGACTGGTGCGGTTCTCCTGGGAGGGGACTGAGGCTAACCTGTGGGTGGGTTTTGCAGTAAAGCATTTCTCCGCGGTGTTGGTGGTGCAGTGCTGGTGCTGAGATGTGTCTCCCAGGAGCTGAGCTCTGCCCTGTGCTAGGCCTTGTGAGGGCCGGAGACATGTGAGAAAGGGCTGCACCTCCACCCCTGTCTGTCCAACGCGGGGTGCAGATGAGCTGGCTGCAAGGCTCCTTTGTCTGGACCTTAGGAGTTGTCCACCTAGAAATGTGCAGGGGATAGAGAGGTGTTCAGGGGAAGCTTTCTAGATGAGAAGGCATCTGAGCTGGCTTTGAGAGAAAAATGTGGTTTCCACGTGTGGAGGCAGGTCGGGGTTGGTGTGGAGGGGAGTCCAGGCCGAGGGCACGGCTGCAGCAAAGCCGAGCGGCAGCATGCTGCTCGGTGTGGGCGTGACTGGAGCGCTCCCTGGTCTGGATGGAGCAGGCTTGTCTCAGGCGGTGGTGGGAGGAGAGACCCGAAAGGCGGACAAGCGCCAGATGACAGTGACCTTGAACAGCCCGCGTCTGCACCCCGTCTCCTGGGACAGCATCTGTGGCACTCACACACTTAATGCTGAATCAGGGTGCTGGTTTTAGGAAGATTAGTCTGACAATAGTTATGCATTTTTCCTTAACACCATTTTTATCCTTTTACTTTAGCTGTGTCCTCCCCGCCAGATACTCCACTCTGTCATCCCCACCTGCCCCAGCCCTGGATCTTTCCTCCATGCGTCTCAAGTGCCGCTGCCTCTGAGGGGACGGAAAGGACCTTCCTCGACTACTCCCCCGCGCTGCAGCCCCCAGTCCCCCTGCCCTGGAGACTTCGCAGCTCCTGGCTTGTGGTAGAGTCACAAGCTGTCTGCGTTTCAGCTCCCCGCCCCCAGGCTGGGGGGTCCTGAGGCCACAGACTCTTACACTTTGTGGGGTGTTTTGGCATCTTGCACCGTGCAGGCCCTCAGAATATCTGGGAGAACGAGCGCACCATGTCCGGGACTATGTGTTTTTGACACTTTAGCTCCCTTACTTCACTGCTCAGAGAGCAGGAGCCCATTCGTTTGTGGATTTTCCTGGCAGAAAACATCTCCCGCCTTGATAGAGTGGCTGCCGCCCCGAGGCTTGTGGCACAGGATGGGCTCTGAGTGCCGGGCCCCATCGTGATGAGCGGGAAGGAGCAGGGCAGTTCTCTCCTCAATTTTGAGCAAAAGCTTGACTTTAGGAAAGAATCCAGGAAGAGGATAAGGATGCTTTCCTTCCTCCATGGCTAAGGGCAAGATGGTTTCCTGGGCCAGAAGAGAAGAAAGCCCAGGATACACTCTTGTTATCAAGTAAATTAGGAGCCCATTTAAATTCCACTGGCCACTAACCTGAATGCGGTCATCTGTAGCAGCCAGGGTTGGTCCCACTATGGCCTAGGAGACACTCGCCTGGGCCTGCCTTGGGCTGGAAGGCTGCTGAGGGTGAGGGACAGGCCTCCATCCACCGTTCTCACTGCTGTCTCAAGGGGTGGTGGGAGGGCAGGTAAGGAGACTGTTCCTGCTCGGTAGGAGGCTTTGGGAATGTTGCGTTTGACGCATGGTTAAAGTGGAATCTTGCTCTTTGTGGGCCCTTTGAAGGCTCTTTGGAGTTGCCCTGCAGCTTGCTGGACCCACGTGGATGTACCTCTAGTCCTCCATCTTTCTCATGCATGCTCCCTGAGATACCTTCTCAGCCCTTGGCAGCCGGTGCTGCACTTCCTCGGGCCTCCAGGTGGCCTTGTTGGACAGAAGCTGAGATGAGTCATGTCCGCTGTCCCCTCCCTGTGGACCACAAGTGGGCCCGACCCCAGCCAACTCTAGCAGTGCCGGCTGGTCCCTCCCCAGCCGGGCAGGGGCAAGAGTGGGACAGTGAGACTCCCCCTCCCCCAGCAAGAGTTGGGCTCCTGGCCCTCCAGTCTCTCTCCCAGCTTCAGGTGCACATTTCCAGGCTCTGTGAGTGGTACCCCCTGAAAACACCCCCACCAGGCTCGAGGTGGGAGAGGCACCCTTCACTCCTTGCCCAAGAGGGTGTGATGGGGACTCACTGTGTGGGGGGAGCTCTCACCAAAGAATATGTTCACGAGTCTCCTTACCCCCTTCTCTCTGGGCCCTCTTTGACCCTTGATCTTGCTGGGTACCCAAGAGTCCTAGAGTCCTAGGGCAGGTTCTCAGAGCCATTTCCTGTGGGCATCCGCACATGGGGAGCTGAGGCAGAGCGCCTGCCCCTCAGTGGTGACGTTAACAGGCACCTCAGTTAAAAAGGTCTCTTTCTGACATTCTGTTCCCTACACACGCATGCACGCACGCACGCGCGCGGCTATCCTACAGGCTTCTCTGCCCACACGATAGGAGCAGTGTTCACTTGGTGGGGGGATAGAGGGGCTTTTTCATCCTCACTTGGTTTCCTTTTAAACCAATTTAAATATTTACCTCAAGTATATTTTACTTCTAGAGTTAAAAGAAAGTAAACAAGATTGCCACCATACTATTTTTTCCCTAGCTTTTGGCGTTTTTACCAAGGAAAGCACATATTGGTATGGCTAAAAATCCTATTAAGTGCTTGTAGTACAACACAGTGATAACTTTTAACTGTACAGTCTGCCTTTTACAAAGGGCTTCACCTATGCTCTCTTTTGGTGCTCAAAGCAATTCTGTGTGGTCAGGATGACTTTCTTTCCTGGATGTACCTGGGCTTGTGAATGTGTGTCTCCTTCTCATGCAGTGCACACATGTATTGGCAGAATTGGGAAGAGAAAAGCATCCATTGCCTGCTGGTTCCATCATTTCAGCAGTCCCATCATTATCCCCACTTTAGAAGAGAGGCTTGCTTACCCTGGGTTACAGGTGGTGAGCAGGAGAGGGGGAGTCAAGCCTGGGTCTCCCCAGTGCTGGCCCTTGGCTCTTTCCACTACAGCACACGGTGTCTGTGTTGGCTGAAAGGGTCTTTACTGATGTGATGAAGCCAAATCGACAGTGGAGAGGGTTCTGGAGTTGCATTGTCAGGAGAGCTCTCCATTGCCAACACTTTCTCAGCAGAGATTTCAAAAATGAGAGACCAGGTAATGGGACCTTCCAATTGATTACAGTCTTTCCATCCTCCTGCACAGAGGCTATTGAGCTAGTAGTGGAAGTGAAACCTTCTCATTTGTTTGATCACTGTGTTTACTGAAGGAAGAAAAGCTAGGAAAAAACCCATGTTCCTCCTCTTAAGTACAGACTAGATAATTCCAGGCCGTGATATACTCAGGGTATTCACAAAGTGCTTCTGAGTTAAAACTGTTCTGGATCCCAAATGCAGGAGGCTTTTTTGTTTTTAATTCAAATGATCACTTTAAGAAGGCATTTCGGAAGAGGACTTTTAATATCACTTTAACAACCATAGCACATATCAGAACTTACTGATTGTGTGTGTGTGTGTGTGTGTGTAGATTCCTGGAAGGTGAATATAATCATTTGTCTTCAGACCAACAGAAGGTTTGTTCTGTAAATACTAACTGTTAGATAATAGTGTGGATTACCATCTTGAGATGACACAAAGAAAAGTAATTTCTAGAGTCAAGTAGAGGAGCAAGGAATTAAACCTAGTTTCATCCTAATATAAGCATTTCCAGCGAGTTGAGTAGGTGACAGTGACTTTGACTTTCTGATAAGAAACAGCAATACCCCTGGGCAGCGCTGACAGTGAATGCTGTGGTGGGGTGGGGGGAGGCGGTGGGGGGGGGACACCAGTAGTGTGGACTTGAACCAGTGGATTTAACCTCAGAGTCTGCTCTTGCTGTACGAATTCCCTCTGGTTGTGAAGTCTGGCACATGATATGAGTGGCCTCACTGGGAAGGGTTTTCTGAGAATAGCCTTCACCTTGCTCCTGCCCTCCCGGGTGATTCTGGCACATCTTTCTCTGGTGTGCAGCTCACACTCTTCCTACCCACTGAACTCTTGGCTGGCCTATCTTCTGTGTGCCCCACAATGTGGAATGATGCCAGGGCAACTTGGGCAGCTGTGGCACTGGCCCTCTGCAGTAAGGCCACATAGGTCTCCAAGGACACCTCTCAATCCTCCTCTTCCTGTCCCCCAACAACAATCCTCTCAGAAGTTTGCTTAAACCAAAAAGGGGGATTTATAATAAGGTTATGGGGACGAGGAGTCCTGTGAAACCCAAGGGCAAGCTTAGGATAGGAGAGGAAAGCTGTGGGGAGCCCTGGGCTGCACAGGGCAGCCTGGTTCCCATCACTGCTCAACCACTTCCTTGTGCACCCCCTGCTGCAGACCCTCCGCTTTGCTCCTTGCTTCTAGTCCCAGAGTGAGAAAAGGGCCACCCTAAGCAGCTGCTGTGCTCACAGCCACAGGAAGTCACCCTCAGCTTTCCCTGAATTACAACACACAAATTCTCGGGAAAGGAATCTGATTGGCTCGCTTAGAGCAGATGTCCATCTCTGGTCCAGTCAGCAGTGGGCATCATCAGGTATAAACTTGGTGCTAGGAACTCTTCTCTGTGGCCCTATGGATCAGGGAGGCAATTTCTAGAAGTAGAATCGTTATGACCAGGGCAGATGCCCCAAAGTTGTCTACTACACCACCACCTCCTCCCATCCTGAAGTTATAGCCTGTTTTCCTGCTTTAAAGCCTCACATCAGCATCTCTGTTTCTTTGGTTCTTCTATATGAGACACCACGGAGTAGGACGCTTCTTCTCCAGCTCCTCCTTTCCTTGCTGTCCCTAAAAGTAAGCCCCCGGCTCTTTTCATCTTAAGTTTCACTTATAATCACTACGAAAAAACAGACAGGGACTAGCAAGTAATTCACATGGGAAAATTTCAAAAGGTCTCAGAAATCTCGAGTTCCCAAAGTCGCATGTCTTTAGTTTCTGAGATTCTTGCTAAATGGCTTCTGGTATTTTCAGCTTCTGGTCTTTTCAGCTGTTGGCTGACTGGCCGTGCAAAGCCCAGTAAATGCCCATGGTACCTGTCTTCTGTGCATCTTTTCATATCTCCAAGACATTCTCTGCCACCTAGCTCTGGACTCCTGTAACGCAGGGTGCTGGCACAGTCAGACCTGGCCTCGTTATCAGGAAGCCCAAAATGATTATACACAGTGGCAGCAAATGAACTAACTCTTGCCTCCTCAAGTTTTTTCAGTTATAAAGAGGTCTTTGTTTTGGAAGAAGGGGCATTTCCTGCCCTTGAGCTGATTCCATCAGACATGGGGACTAGTGACACAGGAGCCGCCTCACTGACCTGTGCACCGGAAACGGAAGATGGGGCTTCTCACCCATTGTTCTAGCTTCAGGGTTGCAAATCATTGGTCTTTGGCAAGTAACTGGTTATCAGTGCAAAAGAAGTCTAGAGACAGGGTGGGGGGGCGAAGAAGGAATGAGTTAGCAAAGGGTTGTTGAAACATAAAGTGTGCTTGTGTAGAGTTTCAGTCACAGCTGTCAGAGGGATGACAGAGAGCGTGTACTTGGAGAGATCAGGAGGCCATGCTTGCAAATGAAAATCCTCTCTGGAGCCTCTAACCAAGCCCTGTCCCTGAGAGTAGGACAGCTCTGGCATGGCTCTGTGGCGGTTGATTGATGGGCCGTTTCCATCTCTGGGGAAAGCTGCATGTGAACGGCATTTTGGAGCTTGCCTCTGCGACAGCATGATTTATATTCCCCAGAGCAGGGGGCGCTGGTCTTCTCACAGGGTCCCAGGAGCAGATGCTGGCAGGGCAGGTGGGTGCCATGGAGAAGCCACTGCCCATCTGCTGGACTCTCCAGCTCCCTTCTCAGCCCCTCACCAGGACCCGTGCCACCGTCCTGCACCTAGGCCAGCTTGTACTGGCTTTAACCTTTGTCCTCACTGTTCTCCATGACCGAAATGATCTAAACCTCAACCTCCCGCCCGACCCCATGCAGGGAGCTGGGGCGAGGTCCAGCCAGGACTCTGGCTGCTGGGCAAATGCTAAGTCAGGGGCTTGGAGCAAGAACAGAGAACTCTACCTCCATCGAGGGTCCAGGAAAGGGCCAGGGAGGCAAGTCTGAGCCAGAATCCTTTGGCCTAGAGAGCCACAGGGGTGGGGAGATAGTGTCAGGCCCAGGGGGCAGGACAGGCAGGCAGGCCAAGGGTCCAGAGCTGGGCCAACAGGACTGGAATGTGGGCAGAACAGGGAGAAAGGTGTTCAGTGCAGCCCCAGCTTCCCAGTTCTGTGCAGCCTCCCGTCTCCTCTTCTCCCACCTTGCCACCCAGCCCACATCCTTTCTCTCCTTCCAGGCCTCTGGTCTCCCCTTTGCTGAACTGTGACCACCTGTTTTGTCTGCAAAGCCGGCACTTCTCTGCCTTTCCTTCTGTTTCAGATCATGGCCATCAGAAGGGTGACCAAAACCAGGCCATGTGTCTGAGTGCTCCAGGGGCTCTCTCTGCACAACCACTGGCTGTTTATCCGTTCATATTCTCATATTTGGCCCCTCTCTCTTTCTCTCTCTCTCTCTCATCCCCTGCTGATACTTCATTTAATCTATCTCTATACACGTACACGGCACTATGTAATAATTTATTTTTTGTGTTGCAGAGATTAGTTTGTCAAGGATAGAGGCTGTCTTCATTTGGAGTGATCCCAGCCCCAGCTAAGGGCCTGGCACACACTGGTTGCACAATGAATGGTTTTGAGGGTTGGTTGACCTGATGGCCAGTTGGATGAATGAGTGGCACCAAAGTTTATCTTGGTTTTCTGAATTCCTCTCAGGATTTGGTAATAGCAGGATTTAGTGTATGTTTTTTAATTAACATACGGTATGTATCAGTCAGGATCAAAGCAAGAACAAGAAACCACCCAGTAATTTGAACATAGATAACAGAGATTAGAATGAAAAGGGATTGGCTAGTAAAAGTATTCTAAAGAATACAGGAATAGCAGGTGTAAGGAGCAGTCACTACCCCTGAGATTGAGTACCCGAGGAGGAAGGCCCCAACCCAACCCACCCCCATCGAGGGCTGAGGACCTTGTTGGAGAGGCACTGCCATGGCTCACTCAGTGGCAGAGAAGTTGCTGTGGTGCCACACCAGTGGAACTTGCTGGAAATCCACCCTCAGAATTTGCTGGAAATATGCTGTCTAGGGTGCTATGGGAAGCTGTTCACAGGGAGGTGTCTCAGTCTACTACAGAACCACCCTAGGGGTGGTCACCAGGGCAAGTTGATGGCCACTGGAGGCTGCTGGCTGCCATGCACTGCAGAACTGGGGTTGTGGGGAAACCACCCGAGCTGCAGGCACTGGACACTGGAGAAGGCACCTGCCCAGCAGGAGCCCGCCGAACAAGCACAGCAGAACCAGGAGGGCAGAACCCCTTCCTCCTGCCTGTCTCTCCAGAGCTGCCTACTGACAATGCTCAGAACTGTGCCCACTGGCAAAGGAAAAAATATTTAAAGGGCTGTGGTCCATTATCTCAGAGCAGGCAACGCAGGATGAATTTGGAGCACAGAGGCAATAAATGGATAACTGGCACACAGTAAATTTTATTCTTCTGGTGTCAGTTCTCTGCGTTTTAATACATGTACAGATTTGTGTGACCACCACCACGATCAGGATACAGAAAAGTTCCATAACCCAAATAACTCTGTCTTTTTATAGTCATATCCTATACCTCCCTCTACCCCTAACCCCTGGCGACCATTGTATGGAGGTACCACAGTTTGCTTATCCATTCACTTGCTGAAGGAACTTTGGGTTGGTTCTCGTTTGGGGTAGTTATGACTAGAACTGCTATAAATATTCATTGACAGGTTTTTATGTAACATAAGGTTCCATTTCTTTAGGGTAAATAGGGTAAATAAATTCATTTCTTCAGGAGTGGAATTGCTGGGTCATATGGTAAATATGTATTTCATTTTATAAGAAACTGAAAAGTATTTTTGAGAATGACTATACCATTTTGCATCCCCACCAGCAGTATATGAGGGTTGCAGTTGATCTGTCACCAGCACCTGATATTGTCAGCATTTAAAAATATGAGCCATTCAAATAGATGTGTAGTGACATCTTTTAATTTTCATTTCTCTAATGGCAAAATAATATTGAACATTTCTTCATGTGTTTATTTGCCATCCTTATATTTTCTTTGGCGAAGTGACTGTTCAAGTCTTTTGCCCATTTTTCAAATTGAGCTGTATGTTTTCTTGTTGAGTTTAAAAGTTCTTTATATATTCTAGATATTTTATATATTCTAGATATAAGTCCTCTGACAGATATGTGGTTTACAAATATTTTCTGTCAGTCCATAGCTTGTCTTTTTCTTCTCTTAACAGTGTATTTCACAGAGCAAAAGTTCTTAATTTTTATGACATCAGTTTTATCAATTTTTTCTTTCTGGATCATGCTTTTGGTGAAATGAATCTAAGAAATATGTCACTAACCCCAGGTCACAAAAATTTTCTCCTATATTTTCTTCTAAGAGTTTTATAGTTTTACATTGTTATATTTAGATCTGTGATTCATTTTGACTTAGTTTTTGTATAGTGTGTAAGATTTAGTCTGAGGTTCATTTTTAGAAGGTTCATTTTTTTGTATGTGGATGTCCAGTTGTTCCCAAACCATTTATTGAAAAGACTTCCTCTGCTAAGCTGTCTTTGCACCTTTGTCTAAAGTTAATTGTCCATATTCAGATGGGTCTATTTTTGGACACTATTCTGTTTCATTGATCTATATTTCTGTCCTTTTACCAATACCACACTATCTTTGTTACTGTGGCTTTATAGCAAGTCTTAAAATCTGGCAGTGTCATTCCTCCAACTTTATTCTACTTCTTTAAAATTGCTTTCCCTGCTCTAGTTCATTTGCCTTTTCATATAAATTTTAGAATCAACTTCTCTACAGCAACATAAATGGCTTGATATTTTGACTGGAATTATGTTAAACTTATAGATCAATTTGGGAAAAACTGCTGTCATTATTATGTTGAGTCTTAAAATCCATGAACATGGTATGTCTTTTCCTTTATTTAAATCTTTTTTTGATTTCTTTCATCACATTTTGTAGTTTTCAGCATACATACCATATACATGTTTTGTTAGATTTACACCTAAATATTTTATTTTTGGAGCTATTATAAATGGAACCATTTAAAAATTTCATTTTGTAGTTGTTTGTTGCTAGTATATAGAAATGCTGAGTTTTTTGTGTTGATATTGTATCCCACAACCTTGTGAAACTCAGTGGTTTTAGGAGTCTTTTTGTATAGAGTCTTTTCTACATAGACAGTAATGTCTTCTGTAAGTAGATTCTTTTCTTCCTTTCCAATCTGTTTACTCTTTTATTTCCTTCTGTTGCCTTTTTGCACTGGCTAAGACTGCCAGGACTGTGTTGAATATGAATGGTGTGAGCTGACATCCTTACCTTGTTCCCAAGGTAAGCATTCAGTCTTTCATCATAAAGGATGGTATCAGCCGTAGGCTTGTTGTAGCTGCTCTGTATCAGGTTGATGAAGTTCTCTTTTATTCTTAGTTTGTAAGTTTTCATTATGAATTGGTGTTAGATTTTGTCAAATGCTTTTCTGCGTCAAATGATTTAAACATGTATTTTTTTCTTTAGTCTGTTAATATGGTGGATTATATTGATTGATTTTTCAAATATTGAACAAACTTTACATTCCTGGAATAACCATACTCCCCTTTGACTGTGGTGTATAATACTTTTTGTTTGTTATGTCTGTTTGCATTTGATGTGTGGAATATTGGTCTGCAGGGGTTTTTCCCCCATATTATCTTTGTCTGCTTTTGGTATCAGGGTAATATAAGCCTCATAAAATGAGTTGGGAAGTGTTCTTTCTTCAGGTTCCTGGAAGAGATTGTGTAGAATTGGTATTATTTCTTCTTTAAATGTTTAGTAGAATTTGCCATTGAAACCATCTGGACCTGGAGATTTCTAGTTTGGATGGTTTTCAACTATGAATACAATTCTTTAGTAGTTATAGGACTATTCAGGTTATCTATTTCATTTTGGATGCGTTTTAGTAGTTTGTGGTTTGTGAGTAATTGATCCATTTCATCTAAGTTGTTGAATCCATATGTGTAGAGTTGTTTGTAGTATTCCTTTTTTATCCCTTTAATTTCTGTGGGGTCAATAGTTACATTTCCTCTTTCATTCCCAATATTGATAAATTTTGCCTTTTCTCTTCTTGGTCTGCCTGGATAGAGATTTTATTGATTTTTAAAATTTTTTTCACGGAACCAACTTTTTGCTTTATCATTTTTTAAAAAAGATATTGTTTTACTCTTTTCAATTTCATTGATCCCTGCTCTATTATTTACTGCCTCTGTTTGTTTTGGTTTATTTTACTCTATTTTTTTCTAGTTTATTAAAGTGGAAGCTTAGTTATTAATATCAGCCCTTTTTTTCTTTTTTTTAAATTGGAGTATTGTTGATTTACAATGTTGTGTTAGTTTCAAGTGTATAGCAAAGTGGTTCAGTTATATGTATATCCTTTTGCAGATTCTTTTCCATTATAGTTATTACAAGATATTGAATATAGTTTCCTGTGCCATACAGTAGGGCCTCGCTGTTCATTTTATGCACAGTAGTGTGTATCTTTTAATCCCACCTCCTAATTTATCCCTCCCCCCTTTCCCCTTTGGTAACCATAAGTTTGTTTTCTGTGTCTGTGAGACTGTTTCTGTTTTGTAAATAAGTCCATTTATATCATTTTTTTAGATGCCACATACAAGTGATATCATATGATATTTGTCTTTCTCTGTCTGACTTACTTCACTTAGTATGATAATGTCTAGGTCCATCCATGTTGCTGCAAATGGCATTATTTCATTCTTATTTATGGCTGAGTAATATTCCATTGTGTGTGTGTATATATGTGTATGTATGTATATATATACACATATGTATATACATACACACACACACACACACACACACACACACATCTTCTTTATCCATCCCTCTGTCAATGGACATTTAGGTACTTCCATGTCTTGGCTATTGTAAATAGTGCTGCTATGAACATTGAGATGCATGTTTCTTTTTGAATTAGAGTTTTCATCTTTTCTGGATATATGCCCAGGAGTGGGATTGTTGGATCATATGGTAACTCTATTTTTAGTTTTTTAAGGAACTTCCATACTGTTCTCCGTAGTGGCTGCACCAATTTACATTCCCACCAACAGTGTAGGAGTGTTCCCTTTTCTCCAAATCCTTTCCAGGATTTATTCTTTGTAGACTTTTTGATGAAGGTTGTTGCTGACCAGTGTAAGGTGATTCCTCATTGTAGTTGTGGTTTGCATTTCTCTAATAATTAATGATGTTGGGTGTCTTTTCTTGTGCCTCTTGGCCATCTGTATGTCTTCTTTGGAGAAATGTCTATTTAGGTCTTCTGCTCATTTTTTGATTGGGTTGTTTTTTTGTTTTGATATTGAGCTGTATGAGCTGTTTGTATATTTTGGAAATTAAGCCCTTGTTGGTCACATCATTTGCAAATATTTTCTCCCAGTTCGTAAGTTGTCTTTTCCTTTTGTTTGTGGTTTCCTTTTCTGTGCAAAAGCTTATAAGTTTTATTAGGTCCCATTTGTTTATTTTTGTTTTTATTTCTTTTGCCTTGGGAGACTGACCTAAGAAAACATTACTACAATTTATGTCAGAGAAGGTTTTGCTTATGTTCTCTTCTAGGAGTTTTATGATGTCATGTCTTTAAGTCTTTAAGCCATTTTGAGTTTATTTTTGTGTATGGTGTGAGGGAGAGTTCTAACTTCATTGATTTACATGCAGCTGTCCAGCTTTCCCAACACCACTTGCTAAAGAAACTATCTTTTCTCCATTGTATATGTTTACCTCCTTTGTTGAAGATCAACTGACCATGTGTGGTCTATTCTGTTCCATTGATCTATATGTCTGTTTTTGTGCCAATACCACACTGTTTTGATTACTGTAGCTTTGTAGTATTGTCTGAAGTCTGGGAGGGTTATGCCTCCAGCTTTGTTCTTTTTCCTCAGAATTGCTTTGGCAATTCTGGGTCTTTAGTTGTTCCATATAAATTTTAGGATTGTTTGTTCTAGTTCTGTGAAAAATTCCATGGGATAATTTGATAGGGATCACATTAAATCTTAAATTGCTTTGGGTAGTATGGCCATTTTAACAATATTAATTCTTCCACTCCAAGATCATGGGATGTCTTTCCATTTCTTTGAATCATCTTCAGTTTCCTTTATCAATGTTTTATAGTTCTCATCATATAAATCTTTTACCTCCTTGGTCAGGTTTATTCCCAGGTATTTTTTTAACGGGATTTTAAAAGGGATTTTTTTTTAACTTTCTCTTTCTGATATTTCATTGTTAGTGTAGAGAAATACAATAGATTTCTGTATGTTAATCTCGTATCCTACCTTGCTGAATTCATTTATCAGTTTTAATAGTTTTTGTGTGGAGTCTTTAGGGTTTTCTATCTAGAGTATTCATGTCATCTGCATATAATGACAATTTTACCTCTTCCCTTCCAATTTGGATGCCTTTTATTTCTTTTTCTTGTCTGATTGCTGTAGCTGGGACTTCCAAAATGCTGTGTTGAATAGAAGTGGTGATAGTGGGCATCCTTGTCTTGTTCCAGATTTTAGTGGGAAGGCTTTCAGCTTTTCACCATTGAGTGTTATGTTGGCTCTGGTTTTGTCATAAATAGCTTTTATTATGTTGAGATAAGCTCCCTCTATACCCACTTTGGTGAGAGTTTTTATTATGAATGGATGAAGCATTTTATCAAATGCTTTTTCTGCATCTATTGAGATAATCATGTGGTTTTTGTCTTTTGTTATTGTGGTGTATCACATTCATTTGCATATGTTGAACCTTCCTTGTGACCTTGGAATGAATCCAACTTGATCATGGTTATGATCCTTTTTGTGTGTTGTTGGATTTGTTTTGCTAATATTTTGTTTTGGATTTTTGCATCTATACAAAGATATTGGCCTATAACTTTCTTTTTTGGTAGTGTCTTTGTCTGGTTTTGGTATCAGGGTGATTGTTGGCTTCATAGAATGACTTTGGGAATGTTCCCTCCTCTTCAGTCTTTTGGAAGAGTTTGAGAAGGATTGGTATAAGTTCTTTGTATGTTTGGCAGAATTCCCCAGTGAAGCCATCTGGTCCTGAACTTTTGTTTGCAGGGAGGTTTTGTTGTTTTTTTTTATTACAGATTCTATTTCACTTCTAGTGATTGGTCAGTTCAAATTATCTATTTCTTCTTGATTCACTTTTGGTGGGCTGTATGTTTCTAGAAACTTGTCCATTTCTTTTAGATTGTCCAAATTGTTGGCATATAATTGTTCATATAATTGTTTTTATGCTTCTTTGTATTTCTGTGGTATTGGTTATTTATCCTTTTTCATTTCTTATTTTGTTTATTTGGGTCCTCTCTCTTTTCTTCTCGGTGAGCCTGGCCAGAGGTTTGTCAATTTTGTCTATCCTTTCAAAAAACCAGATCTTGGTTTTATTGATTTTTCTGTTGTTATTTTTATCTCTATTTTATTTATTTCCTCTCTTTATTATTTCTTTTCTTCTGCTGACGTTAGGTTTTGTTTCTTTTTTTTCTAATTCTTTTAGGTGGTAGGTTAGGTTATTTGAGATTTTTCTCTTTTTTTGAGGAAGGCCTGTATCACTATGGACTTCCCTCTTAGGACGTTTTTGCTGCATCCCATAGATGTTGTATGGTTGTGTGTTTATTGTCTTGAGGCATTTTTTAAATTTCCTCTTTGATTTCATCCTTCACCCATTGGTTTTTTAGTAGTATGTTTTTTAGTCTCCATGTAATCATTTTTTTCTTGTTTTTCTCTCTGTGGTTGATCTCTAGTTTCATGCCGTTGTGGTCACAAAAGATGCTTGAAATAATTTCTATCCTCTTAAATTTGTTGAGGCTTGTTTTGTGTTCTAGTATGTGGTATACCCTAGAGAATGTTCCATGTACGCTTGAAAAGAATGTATATTCTGTGCCTTTGGATGTAATGTCCTGAAAATATCAATTAAGTCTAACTGTTCTATTGTGTCATTTAGGATCTCTGTTGCCTTATTGATTTTCTGTCTGAAAGGTCTGTCCATTGATGTCAGTGGGGTGTTGAAGTCTCCTACTGTTATTGTATTCCCATCAGTTTCTCCCTTTATGTCTGTTAGTATTCATTTTATGTATTTAGGTGCTCCTATATTGGGTGCCTTTATGTTAATGAGTGTAATGTCACCTTCTTGTATTGATCCTTTTGTCATTATATAGTGTCTTTCTTTATCTTTCTTTATGGCCTTTGTTTTAAAGTCTGTTTTGTCTGATATGAGTATTGCTACCCCCACCTTCTTGTTATTGCAGCCCTTTCTTTTTTAATGTAAGCATTTAATGCTATTTACTTATCTCTAAGGCTTTATCTATGTCCCACAAATTTATGTTGTATTTTCAGTTTTGTTCAGTTCAAAATATTTTCCTAGTTTCTCTTAAGGCTTCTTCTTTGACAGTAATTTAGAAGTGTGTTGTTTAGTTTCCAAGTGTTTGGAGATTTTCCTGTTAACTTTCTTTTCTTTGCTTTCAAATCTAATTCCATGGTGGGCAGAGGGCATATTTTGCATTATTTAAAATTTTTTAAGGTTGTTTTATGACCCAAGGTATGGTCTATTCTAAGGAATATTCTCCATGCATTTGACAAGAATATGTGTTGTACTTTTGTTGGGTGGAGTTTTCTCTAAATTTCAATTATATTCAGTTGGTTGATGGTATTGTTCAGTTCTTCTGTATCTTGTTGATTTTCTGTCTACCAGTTCTGTCAACTACTAAGAAAGGAGTATTAAAATCTCTGTCAATTTATCCACCTCTCTTTTCAGTTCTGTCAGTTTTTACATCATGTATTTTGAAGCTCTGCTGATAGGTGAATACACATTGAGAACCATTTTATGTTCCTGGTGAATTGGCCCTTTTATCATTGTGTAATGTCCCTCTTTATCCCTGGTAATTTTCTTTGCTTTGACCTCTACTTTGATATTAACGTAACCACTCCAGCTTTGTCTTGAATACTATTTTCGTGATATATCTTTTTGTATCCTTTTACTTTAAACCTTCCTGTATCATATTTGAAGAGAATTTCTTGTAAAAGCATTTAATTAGATTGTGTTTTTAAATTCCATTCTGTCAGTCTCTGTATTTAGACCATTTACTTTTAATGTAATTATTGATATGTGTGGATTTATGTATGTCATATTAATATTTGTTTTTTGTTTGAGTCTCTGTTTTTCATTCCTCTGTTTCCCCTTTCCTGCCTTATTTTGGGTTATTTGAACTTTTTTTTTGAAGTCCCTTAATTTATCTCTTGTGTCTTTGACTATGTTTCTTTTTATAGCTTTTTAAATAGTTGTTCTAGAGATTATAATATATATATACTTTTTATAGTCTGCAGTTTACTTACTATTGATACTTTATTAATTCAAGAGAAATATAAAAGTCTTATCACCATATGGGAACCTTTACCAGCACCCCTCCCCATCTTGTATTTGTCTTACGTACTACATCTACCTACATTAAAACTTCAGGGACTTCCCTGGTGGCGCAGTGGTTAAGAATCCGCCTGCCAATGCGGGGGACATGGGTTTGATCCCTGGTCTGGGAAGACCCCACATGCCGCGGAGCAGCTAAGCCCGTGCACCACAACTACTGAGCCTGCACTCTAGAGCCCGCAAGCCACAACTACTGAAGCCCGCGTACCACAACTACTGAAGCCCATGCGCCTAGAGCCCATGCTCCGCAACAAGAGAAAACACCGCAGTGAAAAGCCCATGCACCGCAATGAAGAGCAGTCCCTGCTCACCACAACTAGAGAAAGCCTGCGCACAGCAACGAAGACCCAACACAGCCAAAAATAAATAAATAAAAAATAAAACTAAATTTATTAAAAAATATATAAATAAAAATAAATAAATAAATAAATAATATAAAAATAAATATAAAAAATAAAAAAATAAAAAATAAAAAAAAAATAATATAAAAAAATTTAAAAATAAATAAATAAATAAATAAAACTCCAGCAGCCAGTGTTAGGAGAAGAATAGTCTATTATATCTACTCAGACATTTGATATTTCTGTTACTCTCCCTTCTTTGCTGATGTTCCTAGTTCTTTCTGGTGTCATTTCCCTTCTATCTGAATGACTTCCATTAGCAATTATTTTAGAGTAGGTCAACTGACAGGATTTGTTTGTGGCCTGGAACATGAGAACAGAAATGAAAGAATAAGAAAAATGGGAGATTTTCTGTAGTGTCTCTGAGCCATAAACAGAGGGCTTCTCCTGGAGGTCTCTGTTCACACTGATTCCTGCTTCTACATCTGGGGGTTTCAGAGAGACCTGTCTGATGGATTTCACAGGGACAAAGAATGTGAAGCTCAGTACTGATTTGGTGGCACTTTGAATTCTGGTCTTCTTCCCTCATTTGCCTGATATTGTTTACTTTTCACATTCCTCAGATATCCTGTTCTGTGCAGCCCATCAAGAATTTATAGTTGTATTCAGTCGGAAAGGTGGGGTGGAATGTGTTTTTACTCCATTTTACCTAGAACCAGAACGTGGTATAGCAGGATATTTATAACAAATTCTTAATAACATTTATTAAGTGAATAAATGAATGAGATATCAAACAGTTGGTCCCAACCTCTCTCCTCAGCACCAGACTTGGATTTCTAATAGTCTCTAGCCCTTCTGGAAGGAAGACCATCTAAATAATTGAATCAGTATCTGCATGCTTGGCGTCACCAACTCAGTGTCCTGTCTGCACTTTTAGCATGTCCAAACTGAACCCCTTCCTCTTCCACTGAAGACTAGCTTCTACTTTCAGTTTCTCTATCTGCCATAAATTAACTGCTAGTTGTCTTTTACCCTTTCCCTTCAATGAGTTTCAGGAAGATAAGTTCTCTGTTTGATAGTGTTTCTCCTGTTAGTTCTCACTTTCTCACTCTCAGCCTTGCCACCCTAGTTCACAGGTCTAGACTAATGAGATAGCCGGCCCAACCACAGGACAAGCAGAACCATTGTTGGTGACAATAGAGAGCAAAGAATGAGGAGGAACCAGGAAGGTGGGTTTACAGCCAGCCTTGTCCATTTGTAGGGAGACAGGGGATGGGAGCTCGGGGCAGAGGAGGGAGCCACTACCCAGACCTCAGAGCCCGAGGGCTTGTGGAAAGCTTGCCTCACCTGGCGTGTTGAGACCCAGGGCACATTAATGTATTAACACAATAGTAACTCCTGAGAATGGGGTTTCTAGTAGGTGTTAGGGGCCAACAGTCCCCACTGGGCTCGACCCCGGGCCTTCAGGGCTGCTTCTGAGTAGGTGCTGGTAATAGCCACCTGACTTTCTCCTTCCCGTGTAATCGGCATTCTCCAGTCTGGGCCAGTTGACTGTCTCTCAGACAGCAGCCCTGAGCCCACTACCCCCTGCTTAGAGGCCTGGACTGACAGCTCTCTACTGCCTTCCAAGTTCAAGGCCTTCCACCACTCTCTCCTTCCTCTCTGCCACTCTTTCCCTCTGCTCCAGCTCACCTGGGCTATTCCCTGGGCCCCAGAGAGTCCCCACACTGTCTTACCTCCACACCTCCTCATACTGTTCCATCCCCCCACTCCCAGCCACCACCCCAGCCTCTACCTGTCAAAGTTGTATCCTTCAGATGCCGCTCAGATGCAGCTAATTCCAGGAAAGCTCTTATGCCCTCCCTCTCTTGGCTACAGGCTGATACCCTTCTGCCTCCTTCTTAACCCACCTTAGCCAGTAGTCACTAGTCATACAGGATGGTATGTGCCTTGAAGGCAGGCGTAGTGAGACTCTCTTCTGTTTGGCCTTTGTGGTTCTTGCACGTAGGTCCCGCTCAGTAATCCTTGCTGGATCAAAGTGAATGGCATCCGACTAGCTGATATGCCATCTCTAGAAAGTCTCTCAGAGAAATGAGGGGGCTGTGATTGTGATATGGCGACCGTTGATGGCAAGACACTCGGGATCCCTGCTGTATAGATGAGGCTTGTTTTGTAAATGGGAGATTCCCTTATCTGTGACATCGCCTGTTTGTTTTTCCCTTCAGTGTTAATACTCTGAAGGGTCAGGAAATAGGAAACAACCCCATTAAGTATGAGATCCTGAGGGCTCAGTCCGCAGCTGACAACACGAGCGGAGCTGCAAGATAATGGAGGCCGATACCGGTTCCAGCCAATTCTTCTCGCCTTTGCAAAGCACCAAATGACAGGCAGATTTCTCAGCTCCAAGCAGGCCGTTGCGTTCAAATGATAAATGTGTCCCTGGACAGAAGAGCTTGTTGAGTGGTATTTACCAGGGTCTCTGTGAAGGGCCCTCAGCTCCCAAGGGAGCATTTTAAGCCTTCAGCTGCTCACCCTGTCGACTGACACCCGTGGGGTGGCGAGAGGAATAAAACCTCGCTCCTGCTCTCCAACAGGATGGAAGCCATGGTGATTTGTTTAGGTGCTCGGAAGTTTCCTGGTTCCTGTTTCCTGTATTCATCCCCTCCCTCCCCTAGTCAAACCCCAGCAGAAAGAGACTTGGAATGTGTGAGACACTTAGAGCCTTAGAGGGGGAGGGGCGGGGAGGTCAGGTCTGGCTCTACCACTTAGTGCTCCTTGGCCAAGTTCCTCAGCTTCTCCAGACCTCAGTCTCCTCAGAAATAAAGTGGAGATGATGAGAACTGCCTCACAGGCTTGTTGGACAGATAGGATTCAATCTGTGTAAAAATACTTTGCGTGTTGTAAAATGCTCTCCAGTATAGGCATTCGTTCAGCAGTTCCTCTTTGCGTACCTGCTGTATGCTGGGCACTGTGCTGGGTTTGAAGGGTCATGTCCAGATTGTGTGGCTGGGAAGAAAGGCAGGCTAATGCCTTTACCAGCCATCGGTGTGGTTCTGGGATGAAGGAGAGCAGCTGGCTCAGAAATCGTACCTCTCTGCCGTCCTTGAAGACCGCCCCAGTCCTGACACTTCTCTGGGGCTCCAGCCCCTGGGGTCCTCTCCCAGTGATGGGACGTTTGTGTGACCTTCTGCAAGGAGCACTGCTGAGTCGGAATCTGGTGCCTGATGCCAGGTTCTCCAGAGGAACAGATAGGGCACGTGCACGCACACACACACAGACACATGCATGGAAGTTTATTGTGAGGAATTGGCTCACACCGTTAAGAAGGCTGAGAAGTCCCAGATCTGTCGTTGGCGAGCTGGACACGCAGGAGAGCCGGTGATGTAAGTTCCAATCTGTCCACATCTGAAGGGGGAGGTGACCCGTGTCCCGGCTCGAAGGCAGGTAGGCAGGCAGGGAGTGCTCTCTTACTCCCCCTTTTTGTTCTATTCAGGCCCTCAGTGGATTGAATGGGGCCCACCCACATGGGGAGAGCAGTTTGCTTTCCTCAGTCTACAGGTTCCAATGTTAATCTCTCAGAAACGCCCTCACAGCCACACCTAGGATAACGTTTCACCAAATGTCTGGGCCCCCCGGGGCCCAGTCAAGTTGACACATAAAATGGACATCTCACCAGGGCTGACGTTCACTTAGAGCCTTCAGGTTTACTAAGCAGCTTCACACACTGCGTCTCATTTGGCTCTGTGACCACCCGGTGAGGGGGTCATTCCCCTTCTCTGTCCTGTAATTTTGATGCCACGGGCTCACCAGCCTAGCCATTTGAAGCAGGCCATGCCCACCTTAAACCCAAATCTCAATGCGCCGAGCCTTTTCCCTCTGGGCCGTAGGAAGTCTGTTCCTTTCCAGATCCCACTTCTCCAGCATGTGAGCGGCTTACGTGGCTGGTCTGTGAGTCTGTCCTCTGCCTCCAGTGCCCTGGCGCTCTCCACTCTTCCTCTCTGCTCCTTAGGCAGCAGGAGACTTTAATCAAAGTTGCCACATGGGTTGGGTGTCATCTGTGGGCCAGACATAACTCATCATTTCCACAAAGTCTGGATGTAATCAGGATGCTGAAGGAAGACGGGGCTCCACATAGAGGTCTGCCCTCGCTGAGCCTCAGCCTCGGTGGACTTGGACCCGGTGAGGACCGGGGGAGGCCAGCGCCCCCTCGGACACCTTCGTGACCATGTCATCACGTCTGTCTTGGCCTCACAGGGCCATAGGACACAGCTTTTACATTTAATATGCCCTTTGTTATTTTAATCATACTGATGAATCAGGGCACTCCTGGGTACTTCTATTTATTTAAAATCCATTGTGAGATGTTCTTTTACAGTCTGTCACAGGGGAAATATGAATTTATTAATTCAAAAATTATAACACCATCATGCTGAGCTTGGAAATGGGCTCCAGTCAGCAACGTTTCTCAAGCCTACATTTCAAAGTCCCCCTCTGCCTGGCATTGCAACCACTCGTGTGCATGTTTGTCTCCTCGTCTGGAAAAATGCCTTTGGGGGCTGCGTGTGCCCCCACCTGGCATGGTGCCTGGCACAGGTAGGTGCTTAATTACTGGTTCTGGGCTGGAATGGACTGGGGCTCCTGCCAAACAGCACACTCACCCAAGCTCTGCGCTGGCGGAGCACCCGGCTGGCAGTCAGGACACAGCAAATGGTGCCATTCGTTCAGCAAATGGTGGTTGAGCATCCGGTCTGTGTCGGGCACACGCTGGATGCAGGGAGTGCAGCCTGGGTGCCAGCCCAGCCCTTTCCTGCAGCGGGTTCACAGGGGATGCAGCCAGCGGAGTGCGACACGAGCGGGCAGGGCGCAGGCTGCGGGGAGCAGGAGGGGGACACGGGACATGGGGAGCAGGAGGAGACTCAGGAGGTGCCGCGCTGGGCCGTGCTGGGTGCTGGACTGACGGGGCCTCGGAGCAGGCTTGCAGCAGCGCTCAGTGCCCTTTCTCTGCCGTTTCCCCACAGGGCCTGTGCCAGCAGTGAGACAGAGAGTGAAGCCGGAGACATCATGGACCAGCAGTTTGAGGAGATGAACAACAGGCTCAACTCGGTCACCGACCCCACTGGCTTTCTTCGGATGGTTCGCCGCAACAACCTCTTTAACAGGTATGTGTGGTCCTGCCTCCTGGGCTGGTGCCAGGCAGGGCGCCCGGCAGCGTGGATAGCGTGCTTTCAGGGGATGCTCCTCCTGGCTGCTTGGGCTTCTGGCTGGGATGTGAGTCTGCAGGAGCGAGCGTGGTACTCCCGGGCCCCCGCTCCCCGGGGCCTGGGCGTCACAGCAGCCCCTCTGGGTGAGGGGAGGAAGCGGTAGCAGGCTTGATGTGACAGTCCACCTTGGCTGGGACGGGAGGCCCAGGGGACGGTCGGCCGCTTCTTCCCGTGACCTCGGAGCTGATTTCCCAGACACCAGGCAGAAGCCACACAGAGTGACTTCACATACTTCTTCGCCAGCTTTTGCCAGTAACTCACGGCCAGGCCCCTGTGTTGACCTTCCTGGCCTGAGACTGAGGGAGGCCCGGAAGAGTGGATGCCAGCATTGCTGGAGGGAGAGCCCGTCCAGACCCAGGCCCCATCTCCCCGTTACTTGACCAGATAGACCTCAGCGGCGTCAAGATGGGTCAGGGTTGAAATTGCCAACCAGCACACCCCTGCGCCTTTTCACCGGGGGTGACAGCCGAGCTGCGTCCAAATAAACAGGGGCAGGCGGTTGGGGTTGAGGGGCACCTGTCCCGCTGTCATTTGGTTGCCTGGCAACAACCTGGGAGTCACATTTGGAGAGACCTTTCCAGAAAGACATCCCAGACTCTCTGAGGTCCCTGCCTTTGAAGGGCAGCAGGTTGAGCCAGGCACACAGGAGGGAGTGACTGTGCTCTGGGTGGAGGCAGCCTCTGCCGGGCTGCGCTGTGTGGGGGGCATTGTGTGCCCCGTCTGCTCCTACTCCAGGCCCTGGTTTCCTCTCATTATTGTGCTGTCACGGTGACAAACGTGTGTTTACTTTCCCAGGGGCGAGCCGAGTGGGACGGGAGCCAGGAGCTGGGGCTGTAGGAAGTGGCAACTTGGCTGAAAGGACGCCAGGACCTCAGTCTGGTTCACCCCCAGCTTCCTCTTCGGCCCTGCCCCCTTTGCAGGTGTCCCTCACGGCTTTAATTTTGTGGAGGGACAGGGCCAGGCGCGAGGAGGCGGGTCGGGCCCGGCTCCGCCCTCTGCCGCTGCTTCTCGGCCTCTGAGGCAGGTGATTCTCGACTCTGCCTGGTGCTGTGATCCATGGTTGTGAACTAGGGCGCGAAGAGCTTGGGGCTCAGGTCTGGCCTTGCCGCGTGCCAGCTGTGGGACCCTAGGCAGGCGACTTCACCACTGTCAGCCTGTTTCCTCGTTGCTGAAGTGGGAACAAGCTTCCTACTTTTCAGGGTTCCCTTAACATGAGAATTGTTCCCTTAACATGAGAATTTCAGGGTTCCCTTAACATGAGGAGCTAATGTATGTACAACACATGACAGGCTTCCTAATGCACATGTACTCGTGGTGACTTTCTACCGTTTTAGGTGTGAAGGACAGTGCTAAAGTTGGATTCTTACGATAATGTGGGCGGACAAACTTTAGAAGGGGTGAAATTTGTATGTACCTGTGGAACAGGTGTTCACCACCTTGGGTTGCAGCCTCACCCGCCCTTTTTCTTCCTGTCCCACCTCATGTCCTTTGCTCGCAAGAGAGAGAGAGCCAGCGGCAGGCCGTCAGGCATCCATGGCCAGCCTGATCACAGGCATGCCTGTGGCCAGGAGCCCCTCCTCCAGGGCCTCCGGTGCTAAGGCAAGAAAGGGGTCAAACCAGGTGTACCTGGGATCCTAGCTTATCACCCCTGGATGGTAGGTGGTGTGAATTTTGGATCATGGAGTTGCTTGCTTTGGGAGAATGTTTGTTGTCTTTCTGAGCAGCTCTGAGGTAGGTCCAGTGAGCACAGTACCATGGATTAGTTCATTGGTTCGTTTAAACAATGCGGTCTGTGCCCAGGGCCAGGCTGAGGACTGGGCCAGCCCTGAGGCTGGGAGGGGGCAGCAAGGCCTGCGGCACGGGAGCCTGGGCCTCGCTGCCTGGCTACTCTGTGCCCAGCTCCCTCATCAGGGCCTGACCTGCTCGAAGCCTCAGGCCTGCCCTCAGGAAAACAAAGGGTTAGAAGTGGTCTCTGCACACCTTTCCAATCCTGACCTTCTAGAGACTTCTGAGGGCAGATCGGATGAGGGGAAACAGGCTGCATTCTTTCAGCTTCAATGCAGGGAGCCAAAGGCCTAGGACAGTTGCCATGCTGTGTGCTCTCTGCTGTTTCCCGACAAGCCCAGGAAGAGGGGTCTCTGGCCTCCATCCTTCCAAGTGACCCACAGAGGCCAAGGTATCCTTGTCGGTTAAGATGGTGTGAGCCCTTGCAAACTTCCAGCCTATCCTCGAGTCTCGCAGCTGAGGGGCACGCACAGGCTGGGAGGGTGGAGACCTGCCCCCACAGCAGGTGCAAAGCTGGGTTTCAGGTCCCACCTCCCAGCTGCCCTGCCGGCCTGTGTGCTGCCCTGCCCTGCGTGGGGTCCCAGGCAGGCCTTTCTTGCTGCCCCTTCGTGACCAGGAGGTGGGCTGGTTTGTCACTGGCTGGGACGGCAGAACGCTTGTCACTGGCTGGGACGGCAGAGCGCTTGTCCCTGGAGCCCACAGAGGTGAAGTGGAAGCAGCCGTGTGCGTAGCAGCACCAGCTCCCCTCTGCAGGGCCCTCCAGCCCCGTGATTCATGGGCTGCTTGGCTCTTTTGTTCCAGGCAGTTTGCTGGACTGGTTTGGCAATGAGGCTGCTGCAGCAGAGGCAAGTCAAGTGAGACTTGGCCTTAGAATTCTCTTTCTCCCCCTCTTTCTCTCTCTCTCTCTCTCTCTCTCTCCCCACTGCACAGCTAGCTTGGTCTTTGTTCTTGAGGTCTCCACAACCACTATTTTTCTTCTTGCCTGTGCACTTTGGCAGAAAACACAGTTGCATTTCGAGCCCAGGGCAGGCACTGCTAGTGAGGAAATGAGCAGTCTTCTCTCGTTTAGCACCTGACCCTGGGGGCCCCCACTGGGCAAAGCAGCAGCCCCCAGAGAGAGCTCTACCCCTCATCCTGCAGAATGCTTGGGAAGTTATGCTGAGGGCTGGAAGGCCAGTGCGTGTGTATGGGGGTGTGTGTGTGTGTGTATGTGTGTCTGAACCTAGGGGCAGTCAGCAGATCGCATTAGCTGCAGAAAAGAGGAAGAGGAACGGGACAGGCTTTCAGCTGCACCCGGATTCTGGGTCCTAGGGCTGTGCCTTGGCATTGCAGGTGCGCCCAGCCAGAATCCATTAGGACCGGAATCCCAGAGAAATGTTCTGACTTCTGTTGCCACCACTGGTGCAACATGCGTGCTAGGTCTTTACTTTTTCACTTTATGGCAGTATGTGTGATATGGTGCAGAAAGGGGCTTTCCTGTTGCCCAGACATCAGTGGCTAGAGCCAAAGCAGAGGGCAACGAAGTGTCAGGGCTCCCCATTCTAGACAGGGGGCCAGAGCCCTCCCTCAGCTTTGCAGCCTCCAGCTAGCACCCCGGCCACACACACCCCCAAAAGAAGACCGGGTGGGCGAATCGGCAAGTGAGCCTCCTTGGCCTGGTCAGGGTCCTCCAAGAGAGTCAGTGACCAAGACTGGGGGTCCTGCAGGAAGAGAAGGAGGCACCACCATCCTGTGGGACCAGCCTCCCGTGACTGGGCGGGAGAGAAGAGACCAAAGAGAGGGGCCGCCCTGGTGTGGTCTGGGTGCCCACGCCTAGTGTGGCACAGAGGCGTGCCTTCCCAATGGGCGGGTCACATGGGCTCAGCGACAGAGCTAGCATTAGGATCTGTGTCTGGCCATCTCCCAAGACAGTGCTCTAGCTCCCAGATCCTCACCCATCTAATGCTCCTGCCAGATGATCACTCAGCCTTTGCTTGAACTCCTCCAGTGAGAGGGAGCTCACCACCTCCTGAGGCAGTGCATTCTGTCTTTGGACAACACTGACTAATACAGCTCTGGGGTTCTTTATAAACGAGTGAGTGAGACTTCACAGGTTTGTGGGGGGGACAGGCTTGGACCCACAAATCACCCATGGGTGCAAGGCCCTTTGGAAAGGGGGTTTCTGTGTTAGCATCAGCTGGGCAGGCCACCACAAACAGGGTCCTCTTCTCTCCATCCCTGAGCACGTAATAAGCCCGTCTCCCCATGACTGCCCAGCTTGGGCCCTGAATGGGGTCAGCAGGCAAAGCCTGTGCAAGGCTGGCCTGGGCATCAGGTTTTTCCAAGGCGACCATCCCCAGGCTTGCCCATGGAGCCTCATGCACATTGCAGCAAAGAGCAGAGTGGGCAGCGGCTGTGGTTTCTGCAGGAGGGCAGTCCCAGGCCCCTTGGTGGTACGTGTGTCACAGCCCTTGACCACCATTCCCAGGAGAGCCCAAGAGCAAGGAAGAGAAGCCTCGTGCAGCCCAGATTCATCCCTGGGCTTGAGAGGAGTTGGCGTCGCTGGACGAGCAGGGGTCTCTGCCTGAGCCCACCTCCCGAGGAGGGGCCAGACCAGTGAGCCAGGTGCTTGGTGATTAGGTAGGTGAGCAGGCAGAAAGCACCGACAGCTTATTGAATAAGTACTTAAAATGCAGCACTTGACAGCCTTCATCTCCCCGAGGAGACAGCCCTTCACGTGAGGATGTTCATGGCGGAGAGTCACTGAATGCTATCAGAGTCCTTTTTTTTTAATTGAATTGAGGCATCTCTGGCTGCTTGAATATAATGGATTTGCCAATTAATCTTTCCACTGGTACCTTAAAACCCAGGTACTTGTTCAAATCTCAGGCCAGCCAGCCCCTGTTCCCTCAGAAGATGCAGTTCAGAGCCCCGGAGGGGATTTTGGAGCATCCAGGTCAGGGCTAGGGGTGGGGAGGAGGGAACCCAAGTGGTTTCACAGGCAGCAGGTGCCCATGGAACAGGAGCTCGGCTCTGTCTGCCAGGGCCGCTCCCTGCTCCTCGGCTGTGAGGCAGGAGGCCCCCCTGAGAAAGGTGGGGGGCTCTCGAGGAGTGGAGGCAGGACCCCCCCAGGCCCGGGACCCTGCTGCTGTGAGCACAGACAGGAAGCCTCCTGAACTGGCCACTGGAAAGTGAAAACATGTGATAAAGACCTCAGAGAAGGTGAGGAGCCAGGTGCCTGAGCAAAGCGGCCGCACCTAGAACGAGCTCAGCACTGTGGCAGGAGGCCTCCTTCCTTCTCCTGGCCCTGGACAGCCTGACCTGGGTGCGCCCTGCGCACAGACGGCCTGGAGTACAGTGCTCAGTGCAGCATCTGCCATCCTGGGTGACGGGGCACTCCAGACGAGGGTTCAGGGCCTGAGGCTGTGGCAGCGCTGGGCCTTGGGGTCCCCAGCCTCCTGTTGCCTGACTGCATTGCCAGCGGGGCCCTGCCCATGACCTGGGCCTTAGGTGAGATGCTTAACCTAGAGTCTCTGTTTACTCAGCTGTGACAGTGGAGGTGCGGGGGGTGCGGGTGAGACCTGCCTGGTGGGAGGATTCCAGTGATGGCTACGGATCAGCCCGGCCTGGCCCACCCCAGGAGAGGCCCCCTGTCCCATGGTTCTCTCCTGTCCTCTCCCTCCAGTTGCCCTAAAGATGCCAGACGTGCCCCGGGTGAGTGCTCCTGGCTCAGCTCACTCTGCAGCCCTGTCAGATGGGAAGGACCCGAGTGCCTGGCGGGGAATTGAGCACAGAGGGGAGGACACGGGAAAGGTGGGAAAGGAGAAGACCCTCCAAGGCGCAGGGGGGAAGCCTGCGAGGCAGGCATCCCTGCTTCTCAGCACCTGGAAGAGCAACGCTGGCTCCTCGGTCAGCTCGCCTGTCATGCTTTCATGAAACGCCCCTTTCCTCGCTGCTCCCCTGTATTCTGCTGGGTCCCTGCCCCTCCTCAGACAAGGGAGGCCTGTTCCCAGTCCCGCCTCTGGGTGGAAGTGCGTGCGGAGCCCTGGGAAGTCCTTGCGAATCTCTGGGATGCACCAAGCTTAGGTTTGGGCTCCTCCCTCTGTGCCGAGAGACAGGCGGGACGTGTGGGATCTCTGGGCCAGGCTGGCTGCCACCATCCCTGGGGTCTTCAGCCTGGGTGGGGCCCCTCCCTTAGTCTCACCTGAGGGGGGCTGAGCCCCTGCTCCCCCATTTCCGCTGCTCACCTTGCTCTCCGTCTTTGACTGTGAAAGCTGAGAAACCAGTGTGTGTGTTGGGGTGGGGAGTGGGTCCCCCGGGGTGGGAGTAGGTCTTCCCCCCCCGGTGGGTCCCCCCCCACAGTGACTCTGCACGTGACCTCACTCCCCTCCTCAGCAGAGCCCTGACGGGAAGCCAGGGCAACCAGCTTGTGCTGAGTGTGGCAGTTCGGGCCGAGACTTCCAAGCGCACATCCCCCAGGTGTCCCACGGCCTCCCCGGATGCCCGGTAGGCGCACGCCCGCCCCAGACGAAGCCGTGGCGTGGGGCGCGTCAGCGTGTGAGCCCGAGCGAGTCCCAGCGCACAGGGTCTTCTGCAGGCCCAGGCAGTTATAAATCCCCCTGCCTGAGGAATAGATCTCTTCATTCCTGCAGGGAGATTCATGAGCCGCAAGTGCTACCCAGACCGCCTGGCTTTTGTCATCATTCCGGAGACATAAACTACCCCGATGCCTCTGCCCTGCCCGGGAGCGCTCCACATATCACCTCGTAGCTCTGCATCCTGCTGGTGCAGAGACCAGGCAGCTTCCCCCTTGCCTGCCTGCCTGCTGTCTCCCTGGATGCGTGCTCAGTCCCTCCGTTTCCCATTAGCACACAGATGGCCGAGCCGCAGAGAAAACGAATATTTCTCCAGAAGTAGATTAATAAACATCATCTGAGGAATGAGCTGGTAAAGACCACGATGTGGTGTGAGAAAATCCTCTCTGCTGAGAGCTGGACTGTCAATTAGCCCGATGGGGTCCCTGGCAATAAATGGAGGCCTCAAGGAAAGAGAGCCAGCGCCCCCTGCTGGAGCCGCGTGGCGGAGCAGCTGGGAGTCCCGGGAGCCCGGCCCTCCATCCTGCTCCCATGAAATCTGGGAGAGGCCGCCCGCTGTCAACGTCACCTTTGTGGACCCAGCAGCGGGGAGAGCAGCTATCGGAGGCAAGTGCAGGTTGCTCAGTGTGTCCTGAAGGCTGGGAGGACACAATAAAACCCCTCCCTCCCTGGCAGGTGGGAGGCCTGACCCTGCCCTGGCCGGCAGCCTCGTCCAGGCTCTTGGCCTCTCTGATCTGTAGAAGAGGAACCTCCCCACCTCCTAGGGTCCTGAGAGCGAGATGTGGGTGTGGCAGGCTTGGCAGGAGCCTGAATAGGGGCCCAGCCCCTCCTGCGGCTCACCCTCTTGCCACGGGGAAACGTTTCCACCCTGTCAAAGCACCATCCTCTCATCTGCCTCCAGATTGCCCAGGCAGAGAGAAGTCAGCCAGGCTGAAAGGGCCCGCAGAAATCAGAGCAGTGCCATCACCGAGGCCCCACCCCGTGGCCGTGCTTCCGCAGTGTGATGGATGCACTGGGCCGTGGCGACAATGCCAGGAAGGAGGACAGCAGGGAGCGGACCATCCCACACATCCGCTCACACCTGTCAACCACTCCGGCCCGGGGCTCAGAGCCCAGGGGACCGCGGCCGCTTGGCTGTGACTCTGAATCCCGACCACAGGGACGTGCATTGGCGACGCCGACTTTCCAGACAGATTGCAGTGCCGGAGGGCTGTGCTCACGCCCTGCCACAGACACGGGCAAGCTCAGGGAGGGCTCTAGGGCTGTGGCCAGCAGAGCGGTTAAAAGAGCCACCGCAGTTTTGATGGCTTCCTAGAGTGAGTAGATTTTTAATTTTTTAAAACTAGAAGACACCTGCAAGGCATTTAGTCTACCCCTTTCGTTTTACAATCAAGGAAAAGTGGGGAGCAGAGAAGTGACATGCCTTGGCAGAGTCACACGGCGGCAGCTCTGTTGTCCGGGAACGTCCCCCCGGCCCAGGGAAGGAGCTTGACCGCTCGGCTCCTCTGAAATATGGCGCATCTTTGTGCAGATCTCCGGGCAGGCGCACCCCTGTGAGAGCCGCTGTAGGTCACTGTGAATGTTGTAGCAAAAACAGAAGCAAGACACACAGGGAGCTTGTTGATTGCAGTCTGTCCAAGGCAGCTCTGTGGAGGTGAGGAAACCACTGCTCGCTTCTGTGACCCTGGTGGGTCCTAGCCTGAGACCCGGACCCCGCCCCCAGCCCCCGGAAGCGTACAGATGCCCAGAGAGAGTGTCCCTGGAAACCTCCGCCAAGCAACACGTGCCGCGACCGGCCGTGTGTTTACCAGCCCCGACCAAGGACATCGACTGGCTTCCCACCTGAACTGGCCGGGGGTGAGGGCGCTGAGTCCCAGCCTGGTCCCAGCCCTGGAGACCAGCAGGAGGCCTTCAGAGAAGGGTGAAGACCGCAGAGCCTTCCTCTGATGAGCCCTGCAAGGAATCGGCCTGGGGGAGGAGCTTCCTGTTCAGGCAGGCCTGGTGCTGAAGGGGGTGGGCTGGCCTCGGCAGCGCGAGCCCAGAGGCCAGCCGCCCTGCCGCCTCACCTCTCCAGCCCGCAGCCCCACCCTCCATACATTTGCCCCCAACACTCTGCCCCAAGCACCCCAGTGCTCCATTCCCAACACTGGTGCCTCCCTCTGCGCTGTTCCCTGGGCTTGGAATGGCCTTCCCCCTCCTTGTCCACAGGCAGTCTAACTCCAGATCGTCCCCTGTGCCCACAGCAAATGGTCCTCTCCCAGAAAGCCCTCCCTCGGCTCTGCCTGACCAGCAGCTAGTCAGGGTCTTATGCCCCGGACCCCTGCTGGCGCTCTTCCCTTCTCTACATACAGCCTAGTGCCGGGACCCATGGGTCAGCCCCTATGTGGACCCACGTGCCTGGCACATCGCGGGGTAGTGATGCGTGTGGAGTGGGTTAGCATTGTTGGGCCCCTTTAGATGCCTCTGGCACTTCATGGGTTCAATAGAAAGGCAACCCAGCCCACTTCCACCCTCCTGCCCAGGGCTTCTCACTCATTGTCCCATCAGCTGAGACTCCCAACACCTTTCAGGTTCTGGATGCTTTGCAGCCATCCTCCCCTATCTGACACTCTCTGCAGCATTTTCCCTTTTTGCAGATGCAAAAAGTGAGGCCCAGAGGGCGAGAGACTTGCCCCAGGCTGGGACCCGTGCCCACAGGTCTGTCCATCGCACAGCTCCCCACCCCCTCCTGCCTTCCCTGTGCAGCTTGGTCATGCTGGTCTCCTTGTACCAGGGGAGCTCGGGATGTGGAGCTGGGTCTCTTTCTCCAGTAGGAGCTATTTAGTTTAGGGCCTTGGGGTTTGTGGAGCGACCCATCGGTCACTGTTAGGACTTGTGGCCACACCGTTGTCTGGGAACATGGCACTCCCTGGATGTCTGTGGCCAGATTAATCAGACTCAGGTGCCTCAAGTGGGGTAACAAGCCCACAGCCCAGGAGACACATGTCTAAAGAGTGAAGTGAGGGGTGTGTGGGGCAGGGTGCCGCAGTCCTGCCACCCGCCCGTGCTGTTCTGCTGGCAGCCCGGGCTCCCCAGGCTGCGAGTGCACACAGGCCGTGTGTAGGAGCACACGGTGCCGTGACAGACACTGCGCGTCACTCCAGCACATCTCTGGAGGGCAGTTTGGTGCTCGCTCCTTCAGGGGAGCAATGCTCTTTGCCGTGTATTCCAGGGAATTAAGTGAGCCTCTGAGTGTCACTGCAGGGTTATCTGTGCTTCACTGGCTCTGATGGCAAAGACATGCCACAGCCCCAGTCGCTTGTAATTACATGCTTTCTGAGTGAGGGTGATGTAGGAGCGGCCGTGAGCGGGCTCGCAGGCCCTCCGAGCCCTCTCCTCTTTCTTCTCTTGCAGGAGCAGGGTAGGGGCTGAGGGTGCTCACAGCCTGGCTTGGCACGACCCTAGGATTTAGAAGTGGGACACTGCTGAGAACACCGCAAAGGGCGGGGGAAGGCCAGGGACAGAAGCCACGCCTCAAAAATGCAAACGCATCTTTCAGATCATTTCTCTAGATGGTCATGGATCCTGGCCTGGCCCAGGAGGGAAAGCCGTGTTCTGCTTTTCCTTAGGTAACAACCACAGAGCTGCCACTGCCAGCCGCCCAGAGTACTTACTTGGCCACGTGTCTGGTGTGAGACCTGGTCTCTGCCTTAAGGTCCTTGAGTGCATAGCAGAAACTCCAGAACTGTGCACAGTGTCTGGATCAAGGCTGAGAGCCCACTGACTGTCCAGTAGTCATGTGGGGGCCGCCACCAGAGGCTGTGCTGGGGCCACGCTAGCCACGCCGAGGGGCGGGTTCAGAAAGACTCGTGGGGCAGCCTGGTCCTTGCAGTGGAGATGGGTTTGTTTCCCTACCTGCCGTCTCTTCTGCTCACCTGTGCCGTTTGTCCTCTGTTGGTCCCCAGGGCCTGCGTCAGTGCCTGGCAGGTAGCCAGTGCTCAGAAACATTTTCTCAATGCATCAGTGACTCAATGAATGTTGTCGGCCTGTGTTGGGAGTGTGAAACTTGGGGTCCTTGGGGTTGAAAATACCACCTGTACTAATAAAATTTTGCCTGGAAACTTTGGAACATAAATTAAAGAGGAAAACAAAACCCTGCAGCTGCGCCTGAGCTGACCACCCCCCCCCCATGCGGGGCCTTGGGCTGTGCTGGGGCTCCGGTGGGGGCCGGAGGCTGACCTGAGCCCAGGTTGGGGCCAACAGGATCCTCGTTGGCCCCAACAAGGCCAGCGCCCTGGACATTAGTTGGTCTTGGGGCACCATCTTCCGAGCAGTTTGGTGGCTGCCCCGATTCTCATGGTCCTCATGTCTGCCTGCCCAGTCGCTCCACACAAGGATGTAATTAAATCCTTTGAAGAGCACTTCAGGACATTTGATTATGCAGAAGAACTCCACAGCCGTGTAAGCTGTTGTGTGCAGCTGGGCCGCCCTGTGGTGTCTGTCAGTGTTCACTGTGCTGTGAACAGTACCTGAGGGGGAGGGGGCGAGGCCACAGGGAGGGAGGCCGGCGCGTCCTGCTGGGTGGCCTCCCCGCTGCCTCCTCCAGGAACAGGAACGGAGCCTGTGCCCGACGTCACCCCCGTCCTTCTCTCCCCAGGAGCTGCCAGAGCACGACCAGCCTGGTCGGCAACACCACGTCGCCCGTCAAGGACGGGACCTCCTCTCTTCCCAGGAGGCAGAGCTCGTTCGCCAGGCCGCCGCTCCGCGCTCTGTACGACCTGCTCGTGGCACCCATGGAAGGGGTAAGTGCCCGGCCCACGGCTCCTTGGCGTCAGGACGCATCACTTCCCGCTCAGCACCCCTTGCACCCCCCAGACAAAAAACAGGCTCCTGAGACAGAAGAGGTTTTCCAGACATGGGGCTTCTCCGTCCAACTTCTCAGTCAGCGTCTGGAAGCCCAAGTGGGCGTATGTGCTGGGTTGGCTGCTGGTTAGTGGATGGGCCCTGAGCTCCAAGTGGGCAGATCCGGGTTCAGGTCCCAGCCCGGCTCCTTACTGGCCAGCCGGTCAGTTTGGCCTCCGTGACCTCAGGTGCAGATGAGACGCTGCTCCTTCCCACCTTGCTCGTCAGACTTGGGGAGGCCTGGGGGCACAGGGCTGCACGCATCTCCCCCATCTCCTCAGCAGTCAGCGCTGCCCCGCCCACTGCTCATCTGAGGGTCTCGCCTGAGCAGCTTCAAGCCCAGGGCAGCTTCCTGGTGAGAACAGACCCTTGGCCTCTGCCCTTGTCAGGACTCACTCCACCACAGGGTCCAGCGGCAGAGACGCCCTTGCACTTGTGATTTCTCGAGAAGGTTGAGCGCGGCTACTGACAGGTTTCTGTGGCCCTAGTCTTTGCACATCACTTTTCAATCCAGATGTGGCTATGTAACTGGCGGGAGGGTGTGAGGGGAGGGCTGCCAAAGGGCTCAGGGATCTTGTGAATCTGAATGGTGAGCCCATCAGATGCTTTTGTACGCGACTGTGTATTAGTCAGCTCTGGCTGCTGTAACAAAATGCTACCGACTGGGGCTTAAACAACGGACATTTATTTCTCACAGTTCTGGAGCCTGGAAGTCCCAGATTCTTGGTGGGAGACCTCTTCCTGGCTTGAAAACAGCTACTTTCGCACGTGTCCTCACGTGATGGAGACAAAGACAGAGACAGAAAGACAGGGAGAGTGAGCACACTCAGGTCTCTTCCTCTTCTTCTAAGGACACTAATCCCATCATGGAGGTCCTGCCCTCATGGCCTCATCTAAACTGAATTATCTCCCCAAGGTCCCACCTCCAAATACCATCACACTGGGGGCCTAGGGCATGAACATATAAATTTGGGGGGGACACAAACATCCAGTTCATAACAGGCCCCTAGGAAAGTCCAGGTACCTGCAGCAAGTGGAGGCTGTGCTCCTGGAGGGCCCAGCTCTCAGCTGGGGAGGGTGGGGATTGACGGGCCCTCAGGGAGCCAGCCTGTGTGTCCCTCCTAGCAGCTCCCCACAGCCAGGTGGGAGATTCGTCTCACAGGTGTTGGAGTGGCCCATCAGCAGCTCTCTTCCACTTTAGCCGACTGACAGAGGTGAGGTGCATCCTCAAGGTGTCCTCACCTTGACAGTGATCCCTTCACCCTCAGGAAATGCCAGTGCATCTCCTGGGCTGGCCTTCCCAGGATGTGTGTCAACTTGCCTGATATTTTTCAGGAGGCTGCACTGCCTGGTGGTGCCCTCTGGACTTCCCTCACTCAGGGACACGGGGGTGGAGGGAAGCACAGAGCCTCTAGGAGCTGGAAGGCTGGACTCGTGTCTAGCACTGCCTTTTCCTGGCTAGGTGACCTTGGCCAAGCTGGTACCCCTCCTTGAGTACCTGTGTCCTCATTAGAAATTGAGGACGATGCCACCGAGCAGAGCCATCTCTGTGTCCCTAGCAGCTGGCACGGGGCCTGGTGCATGTTGGCACTCAGTAAAGTTTATAGATGGTACGTGGTCCAAAGCTGCATTTGGTATTTAGGTCTAGTCTGGATACAAAGCAGAAGACCCAAGGCAGAAGTCAGCTAATGGGTTTTCTGTGGCCGCTCTTTTGTGGCAGCTGGGAGCTTTCCAAGAGGTTATCAAGCAGAAGGAAGGGGCTGGGCCTGCCCTGGAGCAGCTTTGAGTCTGTGAGCCCCCGACCCTGTCAACCAGCCCAGTGCTGGTTCCGGCTTACTTCTGGGTAGGTCCCAAGTCCAGTGACGTGCCTGCAGGGGACCCACACCTGAGCGTTGTTTCGCTGGTTGACACCTCCCCTTTTGGCCAGAGAAGGGGCTCTTCCCTTGTATCAAAGACAGAAATCCTCGGGGTGGAGAGCAGCGGGAAGAGGCTGGGGGCGGAGAGAGGCAACCCCTCCCTCCATCCACTGCAGCGTTTCCACCCGGGAGGAGAGGCTGCTACAGCCACGAGTCATCCTTGAAGGGGTCCTGTGAGTTTATAAACTCTGCCCTGTGTTCTTTAGACAGTTTTTCTCTCTGAGGACTTTCCCCTATGACTTAAAGAATATAAACATGCCAATGGGATTAGTGATTGCTTGTGTCTGGACATCTGTGCTCCTCCAGGGGTGCCGGGAGGGGGAAGATTTATGGACTCGAGCCCCAAACGAGTTAGAACAGTGATCGAAGTCATGTCTTTATACAGTTGACTAAGGAAGGAAACCCCGGCCCCCCGACGTGCGTGCCGGCGTCCTGAGGCTGCGGCGGCCCCTCTGTTCTCGGGAACGGCACGTGTGAACAGGTGGTGACCCTCAGGGGTGCGTCTCATCTTGAAGTGAGGCATTTAGTTTGAGAGCATTTAGTTCCTGATATTTAGTCCTTTTGTGACTGAGGAGTTTGAACACAGTGAAGGAGTTAGGCTGCCTCAAAAGAGATGTGGAGTAAAACCTTTCAGAGGTCGTTAAAGTAAATGATCAGGGCAAGAGCTTTTCCTTGGCTGACTAATGGGACTCACTGCGGTTCAGTAAAACCACTTCACCGAAGAGCTGGGATCTAATCAGGAGTTCCTTCCCTCTGCATTTCATCCCCTCATTCACGTGTTTCTTGACACGTGCCAGGCACAGCCGGGCGCACACCAGGCACAGAGGAGACTGGGGGCGGGGGCGGTTTGCCGGGTATGGCGCTCATGGACCGTGCTCCCGCTCAGCGCACTGCCCGGTGGAGGAGGTGGACGACTGCTGGTTCCCGCCCTGCTCCGGAGGCCACTAGAGGGCGACACGGCACCGTCCGCCGCTCCCGCCGCTGTCAGCTGCCAGACAGAGCCAGGCCTTCTCCACATTTTCAATGAAAATACAAATCAAAACCGAAAGTCCAAGATTATGAATTACTGACACTTCAAGACTAAAACGATTAGCCTCTTCACATGGGACGTATAATTATTTGAACAACTGCCTTTGTTTAGCCGCAGTCCTGTTGCTAAGGGACTAGGTCAGACGGTATGAAAAGTGAAACAGAATAATATTTTACCGCAGGCTTGCACCAGGACTTGATTTAATTTAGCTGAAGGGAAACACTGCTGTGGCTGTTTCCTGGAAGCACACTGTCCTTTGCTGTCAGGACGGGTGAGCATGTCCAGTTATCACTGAGGAGGCCCCGTTCCATCTGCACATGAGCCATCATCAAACATTAAGTCAAATCCTGTCTCAGACCCAAAGGAGAAAATGTCACCAAAGAAAAGTGGCACGTGCTAGTGTGAGAGGGACCGGGACCCGGTTTGGGTCCGTGGCATTCGTTCTTCATCACCGTCGAGTGAAGGGTAGTCACTCGTGCCTGAGCCTGGACTCGCCACAGGGACATGCAGATCCACGCGCCCCCAGGGCTGCTCCACGTGAAGCGCAGACCCCGAATTACCCCTAGTTTGCAGACGGGGCTTCGTCCAGAGCCAGAAGCTGCTAGCATTAAGGACCCAGATGTAGAGTCTAAAATTCCCTAGGATTTGCTCAAATCACTCTTTAAATGTGATTTAACAAGTCCCTGGGCTTGTTCTAGTTATAGTCTCTCTCATCCTTATAATTATTTCCGTTTATTTAAATTCCCTGTTTCCTAAGTTTACAGTCGTCAAAGCCAAGATGATAGGACAGGTAGGAGGAGTGAACGACTCTGGTCAGAAGGAACGGTCCCCCTCGTCCACCTCTGCTCTTGACTAAAGAAGCCTCCAGGCTAAGCGGAGTTATCTGGTTCAGGACCCCAGAAACTGACTTAAAACTTGCCGTTCACATCGGTTAGGTTGGTAAACTGCCTTCCTAGACACCAGAACTCCAGGATGGCCCAGGACCTCTCCTCTGAGAAACTCGAGGTAAGGGTCTGGCTCTGGGGCTTGGCCAAGAGAAGAGCTTGGCTTTGGCAGGGTCGTGACTGTGATGTCTGCTCTGGGGGAAAGGGACTCTTGTAAAGCAGTGTGATAACCTAGCTTATCCTTTACCCGGGAGATGAGACCGACTGGTCAGGTGCCTGGTTTGTAAATAGACTGGAGGCTTTGGAGGTCGTCTTCGAAGGCTTGTCACACAACAGTCCGACCTTGACTCCAGAGTGTGGAGAGGGGACAAGGCCCGCGAGATGGGCACCGCCAGGCTGTCTGATTTCTGATTGGGACTCTGTGGTAACATTCACATGAGGACAGACGTCACCCAAGGACCGCAAGTGTCACCACAGCTGATTAGGAGAAGGAAAAACGGAGGCAACGACTTGCAAGCTGTCTGGACTGCTGAAGCAGTAGTGAGAGCGCCAGACCAATCAGCGAGCTCCTGCCAGGCAAGCGGTGTTCTCACCTGGGTCAGGGCCCCTTGGGTCGATTCGAGCTGATGTTCAACTGCCCCCGTCTCAGCCTGACCCCTGTAGGTTCTGGGGGAGCCAAGGCACACCTTCCACTGAGGGCGTGTGGGCTCGTTTTCACCAGTTCGGCCACAGAGAGGCCCCTGTGCATGAGCAGACCTCTGGGCTGACTTGGCTGAGACTGGACCCTGGGTGGCCAGCAGGCCCCTCTGGCTCTGGTTGGCCACTGGTCATGCATCTCCCGTAGCCAGATTCCTCTGGTTTGCCCCTTCTCAGAATCTCCAGGCAAACCAGTGGTTTGTTTTTTGTTGTTCAGAGAGGACAGTTGAGTGGGTCGAATTTGGACTTTTGCATTTCTGGTTGGAATACAGTGTCTACAATCCTGGTAGCTTTTAGTCATGGTTTCAGGGTTTTTTTCTGAACAGCTTTGATATTTACTGAGACTGATACAACCATCCATGACACCAAGATTTCTCAGAAGCGTCACATAAAAGGTTTCTCTACCTTTAAAAGTTCTGTTTGATCAATTCGCTCAATCAAATATATAAGTCAGGAAAAAATCCTAAGCCCTGTACATGGTTCTGGGGTATCCAGATTCCCAGCAGTCAGTTCTTTGCTTCTGGAATCCTTGTTGTACACAGTGAAGTCCATTTCATCCCAAATCTAATCTGCTGGAAAGTTCATGGACCCAGGAATTTTCTTGCCCTCCCCTGTGGTGATCAGGGGTGTTCATTCTCTGGCCTGTGATGCTGTGAGGCTCTGAGAGGCCTCCTGTCCTTCCGTGAAAATGGAACTCCCCGCATATGGAGGCTACAGGCTGCTCCTCTGAACCCTGGTGCTGTGCACAGAGCACGTAGTGCTTAAGCCAAAGTTAGGACGCATGCAACATCACGTTTGATATCGGTGCTTTCCAAACGGTTCAGCACCCCCCGGTCACCATGAGTGTATATGGGAGATCCCGTTGACCAAAATGGTGATCGAATCAGAGTTCACCACCCAGGCAAACACTTGGGACCCGTGGGGGTTGCCTGGGGGAACTGCCGACTCGGAAATTGGACGTCAGGGTAACTGCTTGGCGGTGGGTTTCGCAGGTGTCAGGTGTGGTGGATACTCAGTGAAGAGCTGTGGATGATGGTGGTGGAGACGTGCAGGTGAGGAGGACCGTGGTGATGGCGGTATCCCTGAGTCCCCGGGTTCCATGTGGAGCTGGATGCTCCAAAGAGGCCAGTTATGTGTTTTGGCCATGTTTACAAACACAGGAGGGAAAGGGAATGAGTTGTACTAGAAAAATGATCGAGACCCAGCAGGAAAGAATAGTATGAATAATAGGACCTGTGTTCCTCTTATTTAAAGCACCTGAAGGCAGTTGAGAATTCACGTTTGACCAGTGTGTGCTGAGGGCCCACCTAGAGCCCCACACGCTGCCTGTGAGGTCGCGGCGTCAGTGCTGTCCTGTGGGTTCGGGAACTGAGGGGCAGGGAGGTGAGAGTCTTGTCGATGTTCTCAGAACCCCCTCCACCTCTCCCCTAACCACACACCCCATCATCTAGCAGTTCCAGGTCCCCCAGAGCTCCCGACCCAGCACGCGGGCCCAGACCCCGTGGTGAAGGCCTCTCCCGGAATGTGCCTTCCCTTCCTGGTCACTGGGCAAGGCTTTCCAACCTTCCAAACCCCGCTCAACAGAGGGTCTGGGTCTGGTCAGGAGCTAGAAAGCACAGGTAGGTTAACCAGGGGAGATTAGTATCAAGACTGTTCCCTGTGGTGAAGGGGTAAACTGAGATACAGGAGACTGTGTGGTTCTCCTGGGCTGAGGGAGCGAAACCCAGGAAGGACGGACACTGATGAGGTGTGGTTCCCCCTCCACCCACTCCTCGGGAGCGGGCTGTTCCCTGGTCAGGCCAGAGCCGGGCCACCCCCGAGTGCGGGCGGGAGGGGGCCAGGAGCCACCGCCGGCGGGGCCACAGCGGGGCTGCGTTCAGTACGTGCGCACGCGCGCGCATGCGCACACACACACGCCCACCTCAGGGTGGCATGTGTCGCTCGGGAGAACTGGCTGCAGGAAACAGCGTGTGAAGAGCAGGTGTGGACAGGGCGTTGGGAGCTGAGGTGGGAGCTGATAACAGCCGCCCGGAGCCCCCTGTGGAGAGGAGCCCCCTCTCCTCTGCAAAGCCTGGGCTTCGCCTGTTTTCGTCCTCTCACTGCCCGCCTCCCCTCCAGCCCAGCCGGCCTGGTGCCGCGAGCCCTCCAGCTGTGTTTGCTGCGACAGGCAGGGTCACGGCCCTGGTGAGAGCGAAGGGACGCTTCCTGGGGGAGTAAACAGATTTTAGGGCACTTGGCCTGGTGTTTTCTACTTCAGAAGACACATTTCTAGAAACTGCAGGGGTCAGAGAGTCGGAGTCCTTGCTGGCATTTGTTGGACTGTGCTCGTGGCGGGTGTGGGGCCGATACAGAGCCCTTTTGTCCTTCAAACCCAGGGCTTCAGAAGCCAGCGAGCCCTTCCCAGACTGACAGACAGAGGCGCAGAATAGCGCTTCCTTGAATCCTCTCTCCTTTTCCGTCTAACAGACGAGGTGTAGCTTGCATAGAGACATCACTGTGCTCTCCGTGTTTAAGTTCACGTTGGATTATGGCTGATCCTTCTGTGCCAGGGTGACGCTCGTGTGTCCTGGAGGCAGGATGCAGAGGACAGCTTCCAGGGCCCCTGTTCCAACATGTTCGGTCAGTGTTCCCGCTGCCTTTAACCGGAGCTGCCCGTCTGCCGTGCAGCCCGTCTGCCACCACCCACCTCCTTCCCCTCTGCTGGACAGGGGTCCCGTTTGGAGCCCTCGCCCAGGGCTGCGCGTGCCAGGCCAGTACCTGCCGCGAGGTGCTGTCCCGGGAGGACCTGGACCTATGAATTCGAGTACACGGTTCAGAGACAGGCTCGCAAGCTCCCAGGCTAGAGTTTCAGAGGCGTTTCCCTCTCCTCGCTGCTAAGGCCACTCTTCACCAAGTCCTGGCAAGTCCTGTCCCCTTCTCTCCGCTGCGTCTCCTCGTCTGAATTACCACGTGCAGCCCGTCTCGTTGGTGCAGGCTGCCTTTCAAGGCTTCATCAGAGGTTCCGCAGCAGAGGATGCAGGTCCCCACAGTCTGCGAGAGCCACACTCCCACTTAGCCTCAGGCCTCCACCATCTGGCTCCCGAGTCCCTCTCCAGCCTTGCCCTCCGTGTGCCCCATGGGCCTCGTCTGGCCAGTTGGGGCCTCCCCGCCTTCACGTGCAGAGCAGCAGCTGGGGGGGCCCAGCATCGTGTCCCACCCTCTGGGGCTGGCGTTTTACACTTCCGTGGTCTCACTCAGTAGTGGCTTCTTGTGCACATTTTATTTTCTGAGACATTGCATCATCGTGAGCTCTCGAGCAGGGACTGAGTCCTGAACTGACGTGGCTCCCCGTCACCCAGTCACCCACCTTAGACACTAGTGGCTGGTGGAGAGATCAGAAGTCAGTCGTCGGAGAAGACACCCGAGCTCCTCCCAGGATGTGACATCACCTTCTTTAGGCTTGTGCCTCAGACAAGACGGTCTTGTGGGCAGAGTTAGCAGAGTCCCTTCAAAGGCACGCTGCCTGTGGACCTTTTCTCTAAGCAGGGTCCAGCCTCTTACCTGGCCCAGCACCCCTCAACTACCTTCACTTCACGTGACAGGTGCTGTCGTGACTGGGGACTTGTCTGAGAGTGCTGTGTCCCCGTGAAGCCCGTGACCTGTGGAATGACACCTGACAGAGACTTATCAGGGTTGGGGCCCTGGCAGGTGGAGTCCAGGCAAGGTCTGCAGGGGTGGGGCTGCCACCCCATCCAGTGATGCCTGGTGACCCCGGATCAGGCGAGGATGGGTCTGGTCCTGCCCATGGTAGGTGGCCTGAGCCCCCCCCATTGCCCATGTGCCGGGCGGCAGTGCTCTGGCTGGGCAGCGAGCAGTTGTCACTGTCACGGCTGCTGACCCATCCCCGAGGTCAGGGTACCAACAGCCCAGCTGCTCCGGCCCGGCCCCCAGGTCCTCTGGGTGCACTGCAGCAGCCAGCAATCTGCCCTCCAGAGGGCCTTCCAGAGCGTCCTCCCTGTGCCAGGCCAGGCAGGGACCTCGGTGTGGCCCACGGTGGGGACACGGAGCCCAGGAGTTGACCCCTGGAGTGGTCACTGGGCACACCCTACTTCTTCTCTCCTGTGTTGTACGGCGATACTTTTACCTTTTCTTGGAAAGTAGCTCTTAAAGAAAAAAAGAAACAGTTGGCCTAATAATTTTTACTTCCGCTTTCTTTAGATGCATCTAGAATTTAAAAAAAAGAAAAAAAGTCACAGGGGGTTTGTACAGACAGAATGTCCCGCCAGGCGCATGTCCCTTTGGGTTAGCTGAATGCCCTCTGCACCCTCAGCCCAGCGCCCACAGCAGTGCGGCCGTGGATACTCGCTCCTCCAGAGCGTGGCGGCTTGGGCAACAGAGGGATGGGGGGGGAGGACCCGGCTATGACCCTCCCCCGAGCCAGCACCCCAGGGCTCAGGGCCGCCCAGCACCTGGCACCTGGTGCCCGCGGTCTGTGGGCCCTGCACGTTCTCCCCGCAGACTCCTGTGGCCGCTTCATCTCTTTATTCACTCCTAGCCTGTGTCTAGTCTGGTTTTCACAGTCATTGCCACTTGCGTTATCCAGATTCATCCGGCCTTAGTCTCCATGAGCAATTCTGTTGGAGCATGAGGAGTGTCTGTCTGCTATGGGTCCGCATGCACTCACCCTTCCCTCAGGTCCCCGCCTGGGCCTTTCAGGAGTGATGGGGGTCCCATCAGTGTCAGATTCCCTGCCAGCACCGGGGGAGCGAGTGGGGACAGCCCCTGCAGAGCCCGGGGCCATGGGGCCGTCCTGTCCTGGGGGGAGGGACACAGAGGCCTGAGGTGACTTGAGGTCCTGGAATCCAGAACCCTTCTCCTCCGGGGATGTCATCCTGGTTCCCAAAGCTTCTGTCTGCACGCCAGTTCTCTCGCCTCCTGTCCACTGAAATGGACAGCACGTCCCACTTTGGTTGAGACCTCACTGCCTGTGTGACAGGGTCATTCCTACACTGCCCGTAGGGTCCCTGTGCCAACGCAGCATCTCCTGCCCTGGTCTTTCGGGTGCACCGTGACTCACTGAGTGCTTTCTGGGACAGCTGCCCTTTGCATGAATCCCCTGCCTTCTGTAGAAACATCTGATGACCCGGGCTGATCCTTGTCTTTGTGGGACACCCTCCGTGACGGGTGACCGCAGTCTCCCTCCTGGCCCTGCTCCTCTACCCTCCTCCTCGGGTGGCGCCTGTGAGGCAGGTGGGAGGGAGCCCCGCCCCATCACCCCCACTCCCTGAGCGGACCCCCTGGGGGCGGGGGTGCCTGGTCCTCCCAAGGCGTACCCCCGCTGGGTGTGTCAGCCGCTCCGCTCACCCCACAGGGCCTGATGCACTCCAGCGGCCCTGTGGGCCGGCACCGGCAGCTGGTCCTGGTTCTGGAGGGGGAGCTCTACCTCATCCCGTTCGCCCTCCTGAAGGGAAGCTCCTCCAATGAGTACCTGTACGAGCGCTTCGCCCTCATCGCCGTCCCTTCCATCCGCTCCCTCGGTCCTCAGGCCAAGGTAAGTCAGGCCCGCCTGGGTGTTTGGGGCGCCGTCCCTCTGGCTGGGCTGGCGACCGCAAGAGGAGGTGTGGACTCTCTAGTTTGCGGCTGGTGGGGTCACTTTGGAGCAGATCCGTCCGAAGGCAGGGGGACAGCCTCCCGAACCCTTTGCCACCTCAGGAGGCCACCATGTGTGTCATTTCTCTCTGCGTTGCTTTGCTGTGACACCAGGGTTGGGAGCTACTCCCAGCACTGAGTCAGGCTGGAGGCCGTGCCGCCTGTCTGAGGAAGCGGGTCACCCCCTGGGGGCCGCGCTCACCCGCCAAGCTGACCGCTGAGTGGGTGCCGAGTGTGCCCAGCAGAGGGGCCGCAGGCAGGGAGGGCAGACAGATGGGATTAGCGTCAAGTGGGCAAGGACCCCCACAGGCCGACAAAGAACCGAAAACAAATGGGTGGCTTTGAGGACTTGGGTCTCATTCGGCAAAAATCAGTGTGGGATGAACTCTGTGGACTCAAGGGGGTGACAGTGGCCCACCGCAGGTCAGGGCTTAGCCCACAGCCACCCCTGGCCCTGCCCACCTACCTAGAGGACCTTCGGAGCCAGCCCTGAGCCCTCTTCCCTTCTCTAAACTCGCCCAGATACCCTGAGACCCGGGCTCCCTCCTGCCCCGACACTCCTGCCCCAGGCCTGGGCGTGGGCGGCCCCCACGGGACCTGCCTCGGCCTCTGTTGACCTTGGTCATTGGCATGGTTCCAGGCGGGTCAGTTTCTGCCTCACGGGTTTTGAAGATCTTAGTTATGACTGTTTTTGTTGCTGAATTGTACTTCTCATGGGACAGAATCAGTTCAAGGTGAAAGAAATGATTTTCTCCAAGTTTTCCTCATGTCCATGGTTGACTGTGAATCCCATCCGTGAGCCAGCTGTGTGCCGTCCGGCATGGAGGGCCGACTCACCTCTCCGGCTGCCAGGGCACCCTGGGAGGCAGAGATGAACCAGAGAGTGGAAGAGTCCTGTCTCCCGACAGGCACCCGAGAGGCATTTCTCTTTCCCAATTTAAGGCATCACCGGGTGGAAACACCAAAAAATTATTTTGAAATAATTTGATGCGTGATGTTTTCCCCGAAAAACATCAGAAGGCATCGTGGGGGAAAATCAGAACTTTGTTGGGCTTCTTTATAATGATTTTATAATTCAGTGATGTTTTTCACCTTTTCAGTTGTAGTGCCTCTAAAGGACTTAATTTGGCCCTGTCTCCCCTGTGACTTGCTTTTTGCAAGTTTAAACAAAATCACCCCTCAGAGCCCCTGTTGCATCAGCAGTGGGTTCCCCCTGATTGAGGGGCTCACAGGGGAGCCTGTGGGAGGGAGATGTAGGGCAGGTGATCCTGCCCTGCACACCCTCGCCTCCTGCACGCCCTGTCCCACCCGCCTCCGGCTTGACAAACGGCGAGGGGTCTTCCTGCCATCTATCTGGTCTCATTGTTTTCAAGAGCTTGTCACCAGCAGGTGTGATTCTCAGTCAGACATGCACCTGTGTCAAAAAGGTCTTGAAAAGTAGAGTGAACAAGGTTATCAGGAGAACAGGTGGAGCCACGCTGGATGCAGCCCTGCTGGAGAGCTGGCATCTGCCTGCCCCAGAGAAGCCCTAATGGGTGGCCCGCTGTCTTCCCTCCCCTCCAGTCTCACCTGCGGAAGAACCCTCCCGCCTACTCCAGCTCCACGTCCATGGCGGCTGTGGTCGGCAACCCCAAGCTCCCATCAGCGGTGATGGACAGGTGGCTGTGGGGCCCGATGCCGTCAGCCGAGGAGGAGGCCTACATGGTGTCCGAGCTGCTGGGCTGCCAGCCGCTGGTGGGCAGCGTGGCCACCAAGGAGCGGGTCATGAGCGCCCTGACCCAGGCCGAGTGCGTCCACTTTGCCACCCACATCTCTTGGAAACTGTCGGCCTTGGTCCTCACGCCCAGTGTGGAAGGCACCCCCGCTGGCAGCAAGAGCTCCTTTGGCCACCCCTACACCATCCCTGAGTCCCTGCGGGTGCAGGATGACACCAGCGATGGCGAGAGCATCTCGGACTGCCCGCCGCTGCAGGAGCTGCTGCTCACGGCCGCCGACGTCCTGGACCTGCGGCTGCCTGTGAAGCTGGTGGTCCTTGGCTCCTCCCAGGAGTCCAACAGCAAGGTCACAGCCGACGGGGTCATCGCGCTGACGCGGGCCTTCCTGGCGGCCGGCGCACAGTGTGTCCTCGTGTCTCTGTGGCCTGTGCCCGTGGCTGCTTCCAAGATGTTCCTGCACGCCTTGTACTCGTCCCTGCTGAATGGCCTGAAGGCCAGCGCGGCCCTGGGCGAGGCCATGAAGGTGGTGCAGAGCAGCAAGGCCTTCTCACACCCCTCCAACTGGGCAGGTAGGGGCTCGGGCGCCTGTCAGAGGGCCTGGGGGCGCAGTCAGGGGCGGTGGGGGGTGAGGACGGGGGCAGGGGGGGTGCTGGGGAAGGACAGTGCGGACAGGCTCAGGGAGGGGGCCTCGCTGGCCGAGCCATGTCAGTCTCTCCTCACTGTGGCATTAGAGTGGCCTTGTGACCAGGAGCGTCAGAACAGTCTGCCATCAGAGCGCGTGTCAAGCCCTCCTGATGTCGTGTGCACTGGGTGACCCATTTTATGGCCCTCATGTGAAATTCCAGACTGTAGGAAAGAGCAGTCAGTGTGTTTAGAGAGACCTGAGATTTGGTCATCGGAGGACTTGGGTTTGGTCCAGCTCCGCATCAGGCTGTGTGACCTGAGACAGGTTCCTTACCCTCTCTGAAGCTCAGTGTCCTCAGTGGTACCAAGGGGATGATGGTGGTGGTGCTGGCATCTCCCTGTCCACATTTGAGACAATCTGAGGAGTGGGTTGAACGTCTTGTGATGCGTGAGGGGCCGGCGGCGTGTGTGCCCAGTGGTCCCACCGCAGGGCCCTGTGAGGGGCATGAGGGCCTGGGGGTGGAGGGAGCACGTTCCCTGTGACATCTGGTCTGCCGCTCAGCTCCATGAGATGACCTGCGACCCGCTGTGGACCCTCCCCGACAGGCTGAGACAGAGTCCAAACCCAGACCCAGGCCTCTCATGCGGCAGGGCCGTTTTGCTGACACACTTCATGATCCTTCAGTTTGTGGTGGTCTCTCTGAATTGGCCCCTACACCTCCCCAGGACCTCCAGAGCAGAAGACAATCCCACCAATGCCACAATGAGTGTCTTAAACCTTGAGAAGCAGAGGAACACCAAAAACACTAGTTTCAAACATTTACGTTTTATTGTTTTAATGGCAAAAAAATATACCATTCATTTATATGTTTAGAAGTTGGGAACAAAATGGCTTTCACCTTACTCTTCCCCTCAAAGTAAAGCCAGTTGACGTGAGCTGAGGTTGCTGGTGTTGTCCCCCAAAGGTGGGTGAGCGCTGAAGTGGGGCCGTGGCGTCCCGGGCCCAGTGGCCAGCAAACAGGAGCCCGCGGGGGCCGCCCTGGGCGTGGCACTGAGTTGCCCACGGCCAAGGGCTGGTGCCAGGTGGGTGAGCCATGTTGTTGAGGAGTGGAACGTGTTTACTTCACAAACATATCATAGCTGTGGTCTTGTTCAAAAAGGTATTCAAAATTCAAAGCAGAATCTATCCTGTTTCCTCACGTGGCTGAAGAGAAACATTCAGTTGGTGCAGCAGGCCTCCTCTCTGGCAGCCCTCAGCTCACGGCTGGGCCCTCCCTCTGCAAGGCAGGGGGCAGGCAGGCCCTGCGGGTTTGGGCCTGGCCATGTTGCCAGACTTCTTCTGCCAGGAGATGCGGAAATCAGAGGCGATCACGCCCGTGGTTTCCATGATCGTTCTCAGCACATGGTGTCTGTTTATATCTGCTCTCAGCAGTCAGAAGGGGCTCTGAGCCCCACGTGGTCCCGCAGAATGTACTGCAGGGTTTGTGGGGACCCAGCCCCTGTGCTTGGCCATTTATTCTTGACAGGGCCTCCCAACCTCACCCCACATCTTCCCAGTGTGCTTACGGACGTGGTATTTTTGTCATTGTTTAGTTTCAGTGACAGACAATAGAAAAGCCAACTCTGTTCTGTGGGAAATGGTGTTTAATGATGCTGCCCTGTTACCCTTAAAAACAGCCTTGGCGCATTCATTCTCAGAAAACCCTTCCCCTCCATTACTTGGGGCAGGTTGGTCCTAAAGTTGCTGGGGGAGGCTGCTCCGCTGTACCTCCCCCAGGCCCTGCTTATGGAAGTGGGTGCTGGGGAAGAGGAAGGGGGACGGGATCCAGGCAGACGTGTGGCTCCTTCCTCCCCAGCCTAAGCTCCATTTGCTCGTCTTAAAACTGGGGGATATCTCCTCCTGTCCCCTTGTCTGGTGGCCCCAAGGAGTCAGGCACACCCGGCCCTCCATCCCTGGGCACATTCCAGACCGACAGAGATTAATTTCAGGGAAAACAAGGCAGATCATTTCTCGGGATGGTGGCCAAGCCAGGGAGGGGCCCTGGGGGCCACACAGCCTTTTCCTGCCTCGCTCACTGCGCAGTTACCTCAGCAGCTTTCCTGAGCAGCTCACCCAGCAAAAGAGTATCAAAGTGCCCCAGTGAGTTAGCCATCCCGGTCCAGCCCATGGAGCAGCTGTCCTTGGCAGGCCTCTCTCTCTCTGGCACAAATGAGCTGTAGAGACCAGCTGGGCTGGGTGAGGGCAGCTCTGAGGTGCTTTCTGGGCTCCCCACAGGGTTCTTGCTCATCGGGAGCGATGTGAAGCTCAACAGTCCCTCCTCGCTCATCGGCCAGGCCCTCACCGAGATCCTCCAGCACCCAGAGCGGGCGCGGGATGCCCTGCGAGTGCTGCTCCACCTGGTAAGGGGCGCAGGGCCCTCGCGGGAGGCGGCCGGAGATGCAGGAGGAGCAGGGCGAGGCTGGAGGGATCCCACAGCACCGGGGGGCGTGAGCAGGTGGAGGGGACATTGTCCCCAGACGTCTGTGCGGTGGGCACAGTGTGCAGTGTCACACCATCCTCGGATGGTGGCTGCAGCCATCCTCGCCCAGACCCTGGGGGGGTTGGCCAAGGGGGGCCCTGGAGCAGGGCCTGACCACAGCCGCTTCCACCCCATGGCTTTGGGCAAGTGACCTTGCTCTCCGAGCCTCAACTTCCTCGAGTAGAAGCGGGGATAAAACTTTACCTTTTCAAGGTTATCGTGAGGGTTAGAGAAAAGGTGAGTAGCTGTCACACAATAGGGTCCCAGTAGCTGAGAACTGGTATTTTATAATCAAAGGACACTGGTCGTTCCCTAAACTCAATTGGAAGAGTCCAAGCCCAACCCTACTCTTGGTGGGGCCCTGGTGAGAACACAGAGGCCCCATGCCATTTTCTACAGAATTGAAAGGTTATAAATCAAGCCGGGAAACAGTGACATAAAACTTGTTCCACCCTTCCACCTTGATAACCTGGAAGGCAGTTTCAAATAATTTAGAATTCTTAGCTTCCTTGGAGTTCTGTGCCAGAAAGACCAGTGCAGCCCCAGCCCAGACCCCGTGAGGCAGGGGGGAGGTGGGGGACAGCCCACGCCGCAGCCGAGCTCTTTCCAAACCCAAGGCAAACAGCCACCCCGTGGCCACCTCGCAGCTTAGAGGTGCACACAAGGCTCTGCCTGTGCTCAGGAGGAAGGACCCAGTGAAGGCTTCTCCACGGGTCCTGGCAGTGAGCTGGGGCCGGCTTCTGGGTGGGCATGTTCCCTTGGCCAGGGAAACGCGGCCCATGGGGCTGGGCATCAGCTCTGTGTGGACTCCAATGAGGGATCAGTCACGGACATTTCCTAAGCTCAGGTCTGCCTGAAGGAGGTTTTCTCAGGCCTGACAGAAATCAGTGTATGAACAAGAATGCTGGAGCCTGAAACCTCTGACAGTTCTTGGGCCAGATGCAAGGAAGCCCGCGCTGCCTGCCACCGGGTGGACGTGCTCTTGTGCTTTGAGAATTTGGGGGAAGACTTTCTCAACTGATTTTAACCTGTGCCTGGAAGCTGCATGGAGCCTTTATGTTGCTCAGCACTAGGACCCTTGTCAGGTCCCTCTCGCCCCGAGAGGTGCCCTCCTTCCTTGCTGTAGCCCATTTGCTTTCTCCTCCCAGGCCAGGCCGTGGAGCAAGTGCCAGGCCTCTCCGCTCCCATTCGGCCTTGAGGCCCCTCGAGTACATCTAAGAGTTTTCTCTTTTTTCTTGGCTTCATCTTCTGGGGTGAGTGTAGGGGCCATGGGTCAAGTTCACCAGTCTTTTCCTCCTTCTAACTACCCACTGGACAGTGTCTCTAGGGCCCTTCTAGCCCAGGGGACAGCCAGCTGGCTGCCTGTCTGCCCTGCCCGGGAATGTGCGTTTCCTCCTGCCTCTGTCAGCCCCCAGCATCCCAGGGTTTTACTCTAAGAAAAGTCTCAAGTGACATCCTGGACAACTCTCCCTCCCCTCCAGTGACGGCACACGTGCCCCACAGCAGGTGACATCTCAGATGGACTGAGGTTTCCCTTAGAAAAACTGCTGAGGGAAGGCCTGCGGCTGTTGCAGGTGCTGTGGATGCTCCCTGGGAGAGTTAAGGTGGCAGTTACCTGGCAGCACTGATTTAGGCCCTGGAAGGTGGAAGGGGCCCGTGTGCAGGTGGACACAGGTTCCAGAGGTCAGCGCTGAAGGATGGAGGAGTCGTCGGAGGCCTGGGGGACGAAGGCCCCATGGTGGGCACTGCTTGGTGTGTGTGAGGTGCACGGGCAGTGAGGGGGGGGGTCCTGAAGGCCTGAGGGTTCATCCTAGTGATGGGGCGCAGCCATTGCAGGGTTTGGGGCAGGTCCCTGGCCGGAGATTGGTTTTCAGACAAGTCACTTGAGTGTCTGTGGAGGACAGCCCGGAGCTGGGTAGGGAAGGGACAGGACTCCTCCAAGTCTCCAGCCCTCGGCTCTCATGGTAGCAGCCCCTCCCTTGCAAGACACTGGCTGCTGCTGCAGAGTGTGGTCCTCAGGCCTGGGTGCCTGGTGGCAGCTGCCAGCCCTGCAGAGCTTCCCACACGGGCTTTGTGTTCCCCCAAAGCCACTTGGAGAGGAAACAGGGTACCCCCCGCCCACCCCACGCAGAGCGGCACCTCACTCCCCCCTCCCCTGCAGGTGGAGAAGTCCCTGCAGCGCATTCAGAACGGGCAGCGCAACGCCATGTACACATCCCAGCAGAGCGTGGAGAACAAAGTGGGCGGCATCCCTGGCTGGCAGGCCCTCCTCACCGCTGTGGGCTTCCGGCTGGACCCCCCCGCCAGCGGCCTGCCGGCAGCTGTCTTCTTTCCAACCTCCGACCCAGGCGACCGACTCCAGCAGTGCAGCAGCACCATCCAGTCCCTGCTGGGTAAGCCTTGGCTGACAGCTCGAGCAGGGTAGTGGGTGGCCGTGGTCCCTGCCGGGTCTCAGATGGGGAGGAGCGAGGGTCTCCTGAGAAGTGCTGAGGAGTCCCAGACACAGACTCCTCCTGATCTGGGGGAAAGGAGCGCTCCTGACCTGGTGTTTCCATCTGATGGCAACACATCCTCTGCCCCAGCTCTGCCCCTTCCTGGGGTGACATGAGGTCTTGCTGGGCAAACAGTAGCTGCTATTAATATTTAATCAGCAGCTTCGGATCTGACAGAGCTGTGTGGCTGACCCCAGGGTGACGCGGGGCACAGATGCTCAGGGCTGCCATTTGTGCTTCACTCGAAGGGGGTGATGCTGCCTGAGCGACTAGTTGGGGTCCTGGCATGTGACCGTATGCCTGGAGGACATAGCAGGGTCAGGACTGGCCCTGCCTCCATCTGCCCTTCTCACAGACAAGTCAGACACGGATACACACGTCTGGCTGTCCCGAGATTTTGAAAATGCCACCAAAGCTGAGCGTGGCGGGTGCATTCCCCTCGGAAGGTGCAGGACTGCGGGTGCAGAGGCCCCTCCGGATAACGCCTGCCCCCTCCTTGCTTTAGGTCTGCCCAACCCTGCCCTCCAAGCCCTCTGCAAGCTCATCACTGCCTCAGAGACGGGCGAGCAGCTCATCAGCCGGGTGAGTTGAGCCAGTGCAGCTGACCCCAGGTCTGAGGACTGTGCCGGGTTGGAAAGACAGTGATTTGGCCCCAAATAGGAACCTGCACGTGATGCAGCCTCACTGCTTTTTTCCAGCTTCTGTAATGAGAAGGAAAAGGCAAGGGCTGGGAGTAGAACTGCCCTCTCCGGCAGGTGCAGGCACAGAGGAGCAAGTTCTCCCAGTGTCCTCCCTGGGCACTGAGTCCCAAGGGCCTCAGAGGATGCTTAAGGGGCCCCAGTCACCTGTAGTCTCAGGGCATTTCCTGAACTCTCCATTCAGTGGTCTCCTGCACCTTATCATCCCTAACCACCAACTGTTTCTGCTGATTGACAAGTGTTGCAGCCACCTTACCCAAGCCAGCAGGTGTAGGGCCATCCTGTCAGGGTGGCTACAGGTGCTCCAGTACTTATTCTTAGATCAAAGTATGACCCTTGCCTGAAACAAAACCACCGCTGAGGCACAGTGGTGAACACAAAGTCAAGTCTCATGAAAGATACTGCTTAGCAGGTTTTCAAAAAGTGCTTTCTTTTAGGAGAATGTAGATCTAATTCAGAGAATTGGAGGATTCTAACCCTTAGCATCATGTAGTCCCTTCCCAACTTGGCCTAAGAACTTCTGATCTTCCTACTGGCCAGTGAGGGTCTGGAACGAGCACTGGGGTGACAGCGTAGCAACCCCTAAAGAGCACAGAGCAATTTTCTCTGGTCACCTTAGAATGTAATAATTTGAAAAATACACGTTATTAGATATCAGCAGATTTCATTTTAGCAGAACTGTTTCTATGTAGAAATAAAGCTGCTCCATCTAGGGTTAACCTCTGCAAATCTGATTGGTTCCTGGAGCCTCCCCCTACCTGGGGTGGTTTTCAGCTTGGATTTGGAACGTAGCTCACTGATCTGGCCCCTTCACTGAGTTTCTGCTCATTTTGTAATAAGTGTGTTAGACCTGCTTGTTGAATAGAATCAGGAAGACACTTAAACATCCTGAACCCAGGAGGGCTACAAGCCTGTGCTCTACAAAAAGAAAAAGCTAGAGTTACATTTACAGGGCCAGGCTGAGCATCCAAACAGCCAATAGCTTAATTTCTAGCTTTTGGTGGCAGCACAGGGACCTCCACAGGGAAGCGTCCTGGGCCGCCCCCAGTGGCTGGGGGATGGTAGGCATTTCCGAGTCACTCTGGAACCAGAGTGGACTTTGCTCTACAGAGTGGCCTATCCGTGCCCAGTGTGCCCCTCCCCCTCTCCTGGCGAGGAAGGGCAGGGCCTGGCCGACCCTGGCCCCACCCCCACCCCCAGCGTGTCTGGCCTGGGTGTGGCTGTGCGTTCTCCTGTGTGTCCCTGCTGACTCTCACTCCTCTCCCCTCCGGGTCAGAGCCGCGGGCCCGGTGTGGTGCTTCCTACAGCAGTGATCAGCTTGTGTTGCGTAACTACCTGTGCTTAAGTCTAAATTCTCTTCTTTCTCTCTTTTTCTTTCTTCTTCTTATAATCTGCTGGCCGAAGGCTGTTAAAAATATGGTTGGAATGGTGAGTACCACTCTGAGTAGCACTGTTGTCAGGTGAGCCCCTCAACCCGCCCACCCCGAGGTCCCCCTGGCACTGCTGTCTCGCCAACACGCGCTCAGGCTGGGGGGGCAGTGCCGCTGGCTCAGGTGGTCTGCCCCGTCTCCGCTCTGGCTCCCCTTTCCTGCTCCACCCTTCTTGTGCTCTTGATTTGACCTTTCAAGTTCCCTCAGAACAGCAGGGGCAGGACAACACACTGTGAAACCACACGAGGCCCCGGGTGGAGTTCACACACTCAGCAGGTTTGTCTGGGAGACCCCACCCCTCCTCTAGGCCCCAAGTCCCCTCCCGCACTCATAGCCCCGTGGCCAGTGTGCGAGGGAAGAGGCTGGAAGCAGAAACCCTGCCTGGGGGCTGGCCCTCGAGCTCCCATAGAGAGGACAGCAGGACAGTAGGCATGGAGGCACCGTAAAGAGAATTTCAGATGCTACCCACGTGTAAGGTCATTAGCGATGATAATGACAGGTGACACAAGAGAAACTTGGGGACAAATCCCTGGGGCCCAGATGCAGCGGACGCTGACGCTCTCCCCGCTCAGCTCCACCAGGTGCTGGTCCAGCTGCAGGCCGGCGAGAAGGAACAGGACTTCGCATCAGCCCCCATTCAGGTCTCCATCAGCGTCCAGCTGTGGCGGCTCCCGGGATGTCACGAATTCCTGGCGGCTCTAGGTAGGATAGAGCATCCTTGACTTCATTGGCTTCATTTTGTTTTTTAAAAACCTATTTTTCTCATTTCTATTGAGTGAAGTTAATAGACTCTGAGGGGTCTTAGTGTTTTCTTAGTTTATTACTTAAAAAATAGCTAATGCAAAGACTCTAGTGCTTTAGCACAATTTCCAAATGGCCTTCCAGCTTTGTGCCACTCTCCCTACATTATGATTTCCTCTCTCCCATTTGTAGTCATCGCGTTAAGATTAATCTGTTAGATTCAAGTATTGTTGGGAGTCAGCCCATGATTAAAGAAAATAAAGTCAAGTCATAAAATAATGATTTCAATATTGGTCCCTATCACTGGCTACTGGAACTTGGCAGAAAAAAATACAATTGAAACCACCTTTGATTGATTGACCACGGGGACCTAGAACTGCATATTCCAGGATCCTCTTTCAATCCAGAACACTCTTCCTTTTTCAACATTGTAACGCAACTGAGGCAGCTCCCAACAATATCGCTACTTTCTTACCACAGGTGCATTTGTTGATAAAACACCTTGAGAGGCTAAGCTGCTCTCTTCCTGCCCCACTTTTAAGTGCCTGTGTGACTTGCGGGAGAGCCATTCACTCCACACGTTTTTTTTTTGTTTGTTTTTCAACACCTGTTCTATGTCAGGCAATGTTCTAGGCACTGGGGATGCAGCAGTGAGCAAAGGACAAAAAGCCCTGCCCTCTTACCAGAGTTTTCATGCTAGAGGGGGAGACAGACAGACATAGAAAGACCTAATCTAAGGGGATCACCTCAGAAGGTGAGGAAGCATCATGACAGACAAAAGCATCGGGGTCACAGTGATGTGCTGGAGGGGTGGAGGCAGAGAGGCTGGCAGGCCCAGAGCCTGTGGATGAAAGATCCAGGCCGAGGGAAGAGTGTCGATGAGCCTGGGCAAGGTGCAGGGGACACGGAGGTGGATGAGACAGAGGATGGGGTAGATCCTGGGGATTTGAGGCCAGTGGAAGGCCCTTGGTTTTTAACCTGATGGAGTGGGGCGTCTTTGGAGGTTGACATGGCCTGGATTCACTGGTACAGGGACCAGCCATCAAACATGGCAGGGCAGAGATTCCTTTTTAAGGAAATTCTCTTCTGCTTGGGAGGCCTGGATATTCAGTATTGGGCCATCTTTGCTAGCCCATTTGTAGATGACCTTTCCCTGCCCAACTCAGCTTAGGGCGGGCTCCATTTGTTTTTGAAGGTAAAGGGGGAAAGCCACACAGCCCCACAGGGGCTCCAAATCCCCTGTGAGTAGATGCTTTGATGTCCTTTATGATTTGTACTATTTGCTTGTTTTCTGTGGACTTAAAACATAGGCTTCTTGGTGTAAACACAGTAAATTTATATCTGAGTAGAGAAGCCAGGAGCAGATGGAGCGAGGGTGAGAGAGGCCAGGTCCACACCCACGACGGGTCTCTTCATCTTTGCGACAGGCTGCAGGGCGAGGCAAGAACGAAGCCAAGGCCCTTCTGTATAAAGGAAAAGCTCTTGTCCTCAAGCAGGGCCTCAGTCCCCCTTCGAGTGCGGGTGTGACGGAGCCAGCCCTCCTCCCCTGTGGACAGGCTGTTTCTGATGCCCCTTTGCCAGGTGTGTCACTGGTTCTCTCTGGCGTTGGGATCCTGGGTGACTTTCGTTGATGCTCCTCTACGTCTCTGTACTTTGCAAATCCCAGTGATACTCACTCAAGGGGTGAGTTGGGTGCACATACTTCTGATTTTTAAATCCTCTGGACTGAGACTGGGGAGAAGCGCCCCCTCCAGCCCTTGGCACCATCACACCCATCACAGAGCTGTGGTTTATTTAGACGACTCAGTTCTATTAGAGCAACCAGTTCAAATTACTTTGATGATAGAGTTTTCTAACTAAAAATGTTACATTTATATTATTAGATATTCGTTTTCAAAGTGCTGAGTTCTGTGAGACCTTCCTGTTGTTTTCAGGGACTGTTTATTTTTGAGTTCAGAGAGGAAAATGTCCCATAGCAACCCGAATGCTGAGTGGCTACTCTACTGAATCTAATTCCCAGAGGAATGATGATACCAATATCAGAGTTACAAGAATAAAAAAAGCAGAGACAGATTTCTCCTTTGGCGAATGCTCGCCGTCATGTATCAAGTATCATGGGTCCCTATTGTGGGAACACTGTGAGGTCAGAGGAGGGGAAGGGCCTGGGATCACAGGGCCTGCCCCCTGCCTGCCGGCACCGAGTGTCTGCACTGTTTCAGGCGGAGCTCAGTGATCCGCTGAGGAGGTGAGTGAAGACATTCCATGCTGAGGCTCCCAGGCCCTAACTCCTTGCTCAGTGGCACCGCCTATGGCCGCAGCACTGGCTGTGGTGTCTGTTTGTTTGGCTTCTTCCTGCTACACTCTTCCTGGGAGACGTGCTGGCTGCCTCTGTAATGGCCCCTGATGAGTCTAAGTGCCGTGGCAACAGCTCGTTAGGCAGCCTCCTGCTCAGGAGGCTCCTGCCCTTTGTTGTGCCAGCTCCGTGTCTCATTAGAACCGTTAGACTCAGGAGCAGCCCCTTGGGCTCTGGCAGAGAGGAGTGGAGTTCCTGCAGGGCAGTTCAGCCAATACAGCAGATTCTGTAGCATCAGAGAGAGGTCATCGCAGAGCCCTTGTGGCAGACACTGACCACGCGTGGACACACTGTCCTTGCCCTTGAGAAGCTTCTACCTTCCCCTGCACTAGCTTTAAATATTGGACCCAATGCTGAACGGAGTGGCCAGTGTCTGTCCTGGACAGTATTCTTTAAGTGGACTGTTCTTCTGCAAAAGAATGAAGACAAGTGTTAATGAGCCTTACTAATTCCCACCCTCCCCTCTGGAGAATGCAGTTCAGCGCTCTACGAAGGGACAGAGGTCCACACACAGCAAGGGGGAGCCACGCTGAGCAGGTGTGATGGTCGCAGAGCTGGCCCCCGTTGGTTCACGTGACTTGACGTTCACATGATTGATGTGCAGGTGGGGGGCCCAGGCGGGGCTTTCTGAGGGGTCTGCAGGGGTTCCCCTGGGACTGTATGAGGAGCCCTAATCCTTTTTAGGACATGGAATCTTCCCTAAGGAAGCAGGTGTTTATATTCTTTGTTTCTATAGGTTTTGATCTCTGTGAGGTTGGTCAGGAGGAAGTAATCCTGAAAACCGGGAAACAAGCCAACCGACGGACCATGCACTTTGCGCTCCAAGCCCTGCTCGCACTCTTCGGTAAGAGCTCCGTGTGGCGCCACCCCAAGTGGCCCCCAGGAGCCACGGGCATGACCCTGATTATGGTTTGGGAAGAGGAAGAATTAAGTGAACGAACCTTTTTTGTGTGTTAGGGAATGTTCAAGTAAACAAACTCCCTGCTCTCGTGGAACTCCACTTACGATGAGCATACATGTAGTATATGTTAGATGAGGTGCCACCATGTGCTCTGCAGAAAACGTGCAAATTAAGGGACTAAGGAAGTGAGGGTGGCATCGCAGCAGAGGTGATGAGGGAGCAGTGGTGCCCAGAGCCGGGCCTGCGAGGCACTTTTCAGACCCTGGGGCAAGCCTGCCTGCCATTCTCAAGAGGCCAAGTGAGGCTAAATGCTGGCTCGGATGGTGGCCAAGGCTTGAAGGCAACCAACAGGGCCTGCTGATGAATGTACTCAGAGAGAGAGGGCCAAAGGTGATATCCTGTCCTTTGGAACAGCTGCCAGAATGGGGCTGCCTTTGCTGAGACCTTGAAAGTGGCAGAAGGAATGGGATGGGTCTGAGTTCCCTCTTGGACACCTTCATAGGCAGCTGGTTAGACGAGTCCAGTGTGGAGACATAAATGTGCACACAGGTCCGAGGGGAAGAGGACTGTGTCCTGTGGGCACTCCGGGGGTCAAAGGTCACAGAGATAAGGAGGGGCCCGGGAAGGATCAGTCCACGAGGGCCGGGTGTGATTGACTGTGTAGAATACCAGATTTGGTGGCCACTGTTAACCTTTACATGAACTGGGGAGGACGAAAGCCTGACTGGAGTGGGTTAAGAGCAGCTGGGAGGAGAGGCCGTGCGGAGAGGAGTGTAAGTGACTCCGAGGAGGTCGCTGGGATGTGGAGCGATGGGGCCGGAGCTGGAAGGGATGGCGGGTGAGGGTTTAGGACGGGGGCATCACAGATCGCCCCCCCATTCAGAGCAGGAGGCCGCCATGGGTCCCGTGAGATAGGGAGCAGAGTGGAGATGGGCGCATGGTGGGGTCTGCAGCGCGCGGGGCTGTGCGTGCTCTCGGGGTGTTTTTGTCCCCAGTGTAAGATTTACTTTTTCCAACAGGACTGTGTTTTTCAGGCTTATAAGATGAATTCAAGTTGTGTATAAGTAACACTTGCATAATGCTTTGCTAGCGTCTATGCATATAAGGATGCTTGTGAAAGAAAAATCAAAACCATACAGAATTCTAACTGTCCTCTGGGCGCCTATGTTTTGTCTTAGATTCCACTGAGCTGCCCAAGCGCCTCAGCCTTGACAGCTCGTCCTCCCTGGAGTCTCTGGCCTCAGCCCAGTCTGTCTCCAATGCTCTGCCCTTGGGCTACCAGCACCCTCCTTTCTCTCCCACCGGTGCAGAGAGCATAGCCTCAGACGCCATCTCTGTGTACAGTCTGAGCTCCATCGCCTCCTCAATGAGCTTTGTTTCCAAGCCTGAGGGTGGGTCAGAGGGCGGAGGTCCTCGAGGAAGGCAGGACTATGACCGGTCCAAGAACGCCTTCCCACAGCGATCCACCCTGCCTCGGAGCCAGCTGTCCCCCCCGACCCGCCCTGCAGACAGCAAAGATGAAGAAGAATATGAAGGGTTTTCCATCATTAGCACTGAGCCTTTGGCGGCCTACCAAGAAAACAGAAAGACTCGCTTCTCACCAGATCACAAACAGTCCCGAGTCGGGGCAGCTGGCGGTGTGAAAGTTTCGGTAAGCTCCAAGGGGAGCATAAGCACTCCAAACTCTCCAGTTAAAATGACTCTGATTCCCAGCCCAAACTCACCCTTCCAGAAGGTTGGAAAACTAGCAAGTTCAGATACGGGAGAATCAGACCAGTCTAGCACAGAAACAGATAGTACCGTGAAATCCCAAGAAGAAAGCAACCCAAAGCTTGATCCACAAGAGTTGGCCCAGAAGATTCTAGAGGAGACACAAAGCCATCTCATTGCGGTGGAACGTCTTCAGAGGGGCGGTGGTCAAGGTAAGGGCACTAATCCTGAAGATGGCATTTCCGTGCCCAACAGCGCTGCTGTCTTCAGAGCGTCAGAAACAAGTGCGTTCAGCAGGCCTGCCCTCTCCCACCAGAAGAGCCAGCCGTCGCCAGTTACTATCAAACCAAAGCCCCCAGCCAGAAGCTCTTCCCTACCCAAGGTGAGTTCAGGATACAGCAGCCCCACCACCTCAGAGGCGTCCATCAAAGACAGCCCGAGCCAGCACAGTGGCCGGCCGTCGCCCGGCTCCGACTCCCAGACTTCCCTGACCGACCAGCCTCTCTTTAAGCTGAAGTATCCCAGCTCTCCTTACAGTGCTCACATTTCCAAATCACCAAGGAACATGTCCCCGAGCTCAGGCCACCAGTCTCCTGCTGGAAGTGCACCGTCCCCAGCTCTCTCCTATTCCTCAGCTGGCTCCGCTCGCTCGAGTCCAGCCGACGCTCCTGACATAGACAAGCTGAAGATGGCAGCCATCGACGAGAAGGTGCAGGCTGTACACAACCTGAAGATGTTTTGGCAGAGCACACCCCAGCATTCCACGGGACCAATGAAAATATTCCGGGGGACCCCTGGAACGATGACTTCCAAGAGAGATGTCCTCAGTCTATTAAACTTGTCACCTCGGCACAACAAGGAGGAAGGAGCAGACAAGCTGGAACTTAAGGAGCTGTCTTTGCAGCAATGTGGAGAAACGCCCCCAAAAGCCCCTCCCAATGGACACTGGCATACGGAGACCACCTCACTGAGCACACTGCCGCTGCCCGCCGGCCCTCCTGCCGCGGTGCCCACGCGCCCTTTGAGACTTCCTTCTGGAAACGGCTACAAGTTTCTGTCCCCAGGAAGATTTTTTCCTTCCTCTAAATGCTAAAACATCTTTTATACCCACCAACACCGACTTGGAGCACAGCGGCCCACAGCCCAGCTCTCCGCAGTCACTTGGCCTGCTCCTGAGTGCGGCCACCCCAGCATGGGTGTGCTCTCGCGGCGCGGGCGCCACCACTCCCAGACGCCACACACACACACTGGTAGCCCCTCTGGGACTCTGGGCCAGATTCACCAAAAGCCAGGACTTCTGTGGAGTTGGTACAGGAGGCTCATGGAATTTTCTACACATGTCACCAAATGTTTACCTTGGAACTCCCTGCTTCTCATCTTTGATGTGATTCTTCAACAGGATTTTTGTACAAAAATGGTCATGGTTCTGGGGTGGGGAGAGAAAGGGAGCACATATTTTGCTAAGAGGTATATATGCAGTACCTTTTATACAAAGAAATACAAACAGAGCTTTTTTAAGGCTTTCAGGTGCTGGTTGGGGGTAGGGTATATAAAATCTCTCTAAGTTGAGTTCTACATGAAAGTGTTACAGTAGCCAAAAAGCAGGATACTGGTTTTAAAAATGCTAATGATTTGTAATTAAATTGTAGCAGTTTTGGTCTCATGATATTGTAACATCAGAGTAACAAGGCAATAATTCACTTCCTGAACTCTGCTCTTTGAGGGCTACAAATGTCCCTGGGGCCCCACTGTCAACCAAACTTGAATTTTCTTAAAAAAATTTATGTAACTCTTATCCAGGCATTTTAGAACTATGCAATTGTGATTTAAAAATGCAACTTTGTGCTTTTAAAACATTACTGACCTTTTTTGTACGTGGATAAACAACTTGGTTTTATTATCAATAGTACTTTGCATTTATAGCTATTATTTTTAAAAGCTCAAAAAGTTTTTTAAAATGTCAAAATTTGAATAGTCATCAATAAGTAATTATCAAGTTTGGAGGGGGGAGTTTGAAATTATTGTTTCCTTATAAGCAAAAAAAAAAAAACAAAACCAAAAAACAAACAAAAAAACAAAAGAAAAATTCCATGGCTAACTAGATTTAACCAGAATCTAGCCTTCCAGCTCTTATTCCCTTTATTACCTGCTTAATTTTATTATCTTTTCCCAACGCCAGGCTTCTAAAACCCCTTCTGTCTAGATCTGTCACCAGGTTCCCACAATCCCAGCACCTCACATCTGTGAGCTGCATCTGGACCCTCATCTTAGTGTGACCAGCGCCCCTTGCTCCTGTGGTCCAAAGGACAAATCCCCTCCCCCCCACAGAAGACTTTAATGTCCACAGCCTCAGAAGCAGGGGGCCTTCCGCTGGGATATACATCTGAATTATTGCTGAACAGGGAAAGAGATATTCCTAAAAGTGTTGTCATAGGAAAAATAAAAAAGAGGGACTTTTCCTATAGCTATGACAGTTCACTGATACTGTTGCCAGCTGGGACAAGACAAAAGAACAGTCTAGGTAGGGGTAACCATTAACATATTTAAATAAAGAAAGAAGTGCTGAAAATCATGTTAGTACTAAGTTTAGTTGGAGAATTGACATAAGCCTCTTTTAGGTAATTCTAAAATTGAAATCCTACCATCCTCACTGTGAGGGTCCATCATACAACGGTGGGCAGCCTCTTGTCCCAGGACACGAGCCACACGGAGTGGACAGGAGGGGCCTGGCAGGAGGGACACTAACATCAAGACCTCCAGGGAGAGTTTTTAACCCTGGATAGGATCTCACTTTATAAACATACACTGACCACTTGCCCTGTTCCTCACTGTACTCTGAAAAGAGGAAGAGATATTTATTCAATTTGTCTTACTGTCCTGAGCTATGTCATAGAAGCTTTTTTGTGTTTAACCCAACAGCCATGTTGACAAAAGCAAAAGAAAGAATGTCCCATTCTAACCCTGATCCCAACACTGGAAGAGAAATACTTTATAAAGAAGCAAGCAACTATAAGGTTGTCTTTATATCTTTTATAAATGGTAATAAAAGTACCAGTGTAGCAAATGAAAGCCAAGTTTATAGCACTGTGCATTTAGATAGCAAAATCAGGTCCTCAACAACAAGAAATAAACCTCAAAGTAAATTTCTGAATCCACATATAGATAGTTGGGCTGTTCCTTTCTCAGCAACTCTCAGCCTCTTTCCCAAGTGCCAAGTAGCCCTGGAGGAAAGGCCGGGTCTCTGCTCCATCCCTGAGGACAAGGGCACAACCCCGTAGGCCTCCCTCTAGCGCACACCCTCCACCACCCAGACCGCTTCCCCGTGGTTACCAAGCCAGCGAGGAGGACTCGTGGACCCTAACCTGGTTTTAGTCCTAAATACATTTGTTGTTGTAGGTTTCATGTTGAAAAGCCAAATGGAATATATGATTTTTTTTTGGTCCTAGATATAAGTTTCAATGAAGAAAAGCAAAGATGATGAAATAATAGGACCAATCTAAAAATCACTGTAGAGTCGCCGCTTCTTTATGTTTACTGTCAGTCTTGGTGTTTTCTATACAAGTGAAATGGATGTAAAATCAAGGTGAATTTTTCAGTCTACCTTGAAAACAGTATGCACTTAAAAATTATGTGAGATTGTATAATTTGCAAATTCTTTGTACAGATCAGGGGTTGGCAAATGATGACCCACAGGCTTAATCTAAATCTGGTCAGAGGCCTGGATTTTTACAGCCATGAGCTAGGAATGGATTTTACATTTTAAAATATTTATATAAATAAGTACCTACATAATATTTTTGATTTTACCTCTTGGTCCACAAGAACTAAAATATCTAGCCTTTTAAGAAAAAGTTTGCTGACTCCTGGTATAGATGACAGAAAACAATTAGCATAATGTTTTGTTTCTACAATCTAGGGAAAGTGAGTGTCAGGCTGTGGATAAAACTGATAGGAATGCGTGGGAACCTGAGCCATGTGGATGGACGCGAATGACCCCTGCATAGTCCTCGGCTCTTTGCCCCACTAGGAAGGAGTCGATGGGTGTGGGTGAAATTTACAAAAATATTTTTCCTCACTGTATGCAGACAGCATTGGATATTATTTCTTTTTCAGCTCAGGAAACTGGAACCCCTGCCCCTACTCTACTCCATCAGATGCAAATACACCAAATACAAGCAATAAAATCTCCCTCTCCTAGAAACCTTGGTATGACCACAAAGCAAGGTAGTCGAATCTGTCTTCTCACCAGTGAACCACGCAACTACTTCAGTGATCTTTAACTAAGTCAATAAACCAAGACAAAATTAGCTACTCAAGCTTACATTTTGATGCGTTTTGGTATTGGTGTATAGTAAAATGAAGAAGTTCTCACCTCCATCCACTTGAAACAGTCCCTGGTCCACGCGCTGCTGCACACGCTGTCCTCGCTGTGCTTGTCTGTCCCGGTGAATCCCAGTGCGCGGTCACCTCGGCAAGTCCCCAGCTCAGTGCCTGTCCTGCCACCACCCCCACCACAAGGAGAACAGTCACTTCGTTAGTTTCAGTTCAGGCTGGAAAAAATGCCACACAATAATCTGGTTTGCATTTAGTAAGTAGGCAGAATGTGACAAATGTATAATTTTCATCACATATTTTGTTGTTTTACCTAAAAGAATTGTACATGTGCTTTGTGAACTGGGCCCTTGTCTGTGCCAGACCCTTCAAAGATGTTCCATGTAAGGACACACGTGGTCACATCTCCCCTCCTCAGACGCCTTCCCCACTTGGCACTCATGCCCCTTGTATGCAGTGTTAGCCATCTTTGGCCTATGTGAACTTTTTTTTGTAAATTACAGTTTCCAGATGGCATTAAACTTTTTATATTATGAAATTTACCATGTAAAAAGAACTTCATATTTTTATTGAGATTGCTAAGGCACTTGGCCTTCCTTTGTGATTTCAGTGTCTATTAAAGCATGAGTTCCCTTGGTTTTAAGTGCTGTATCTGAATCACTTTCTATGCATGTTCCACACTTCCTAGGTTTCTTTGCAGTACACAAAGTGGTCATGTGTCATTAATGAGCATGTATTTCTGTCTGGAGTTTATCCTTATAAACACACTGTAGCCTCACGTTTGCCAGGAGCAGAGCCAGAGAAAGCGCACAGCAGAGCGGACCTGCACGCAGCTCGTCTGGCCCCGAGGCCTGGGTACCGGTTGGTGGTAGTGGTTTAGATGGCTAAATGCTTCTGATCTTCTGTGTTGCAGGACAGAAAATTCTACGGTTGTAGACGAACAGAGTTCATTACCACTAGATCCCTGTATCTAAAAGAAACTTCCAAAGGAAGTACAGCTGACCCTCAAACAACACAGGTTTGAAGTGTGCGGGTCCACGTATATGTGGATTTTTTTCAGTAGTAAATACTACAATATTAAACGATTCACAGTTGGTTGAATGCAGATGTGGAGCCACGGATATGGAGGAGCTGTGAGGAAACACGTATAAGAAGCGCAGACTATGTATTATATGCAGATTTTTACTGTGCAAAGGTTTGGTGCCCCAGCCCAGACGTTGTTCAAAGGACAACTATATTTCAGAAAGGAAAACAGTCCTACCTATGAAAGTCTGAGATGCATGAAGAAATAATGAACACAGAATTAGGTGAATGTGAAAAAAAATCAAAACAAGTATTGATTATATAAAAAGAGTAATGTCTCATTTGGGTAGCAATAAAAAATTAAAATACTGGACAATAATATGTAAAACAAGGAAGTTAAAGTGTTATTTGTTTGGGAAGAGAAAAGTAGATTTTTAGAGACAGTAAGTTAAGTATGCATAACCACACACAAAAAATAGAAATAGAGGATTATACCAAACTAGTGGAGGAGAAATAAATTTTAAAAAACTTAGTTGATTTAAAAGAAAAGAAAAAAGAGGGAACAACAACAAAAACCATTTTAAAAGGAGGAGAAAAGAAAGGTGAAATAAATTTTAAAAATCAGTGATAATCAGTAATCATTAAAAATGTAAGTGAACTAAACAATTAAAAAGGAGGCTGACAGATGATGGCAACATGCCACATGTTCTTTAAAAAAAAAAATGCTGTTTGAAAAGAAAAAACCCAACTACCAAAGCATCAGGGCCCCAAATGACTGACAGTAAAGAATCAGTAAAATAGATGTTAAAGTAAAAGGCACTAATAAAAACAAAGAAGATCCATTTTTTTTTTTTTTTTAGTGTCCCTTATTTTTTTTAATTTTTAAATTTTTTTACATTTTTTTTAACCATCCAGAAGAGTTTATCAGTGAAAAATTTATGTAATTAAGTGGCAAAATTTTTTTTTTTAAACAAAGGGCCAAAATACTTTAATATCTAAGAATATAACATAAAAATCTATTTTAAGTTGACATTAAACTTTTTTTTCACACACACACACACACAGTATTTTATTTTTACAAGAGATAAATAGACTGACACCAAGCATTGTACATGGATGACCACAACAAAAGCAACAATGATTGCAATTACCAAACATGAAACACACTCATACTATGTCATAATATTGACATTCAGTCCAGTAATCCTCCACTGTAACAGCTCCTTTACTTTGCAGTGAAAATTGATTTGTATATTCTTTGCCTCTGAGTCCTTGTGGGATTTTTTTTTTTTTTAAATTCAAACAGAAAGTCACAAAAATTATACTCATCCTCATCAGTTCACTCAGTCCCATGTAATTAATTTTTTTTTCATCTTGATCTTTTGTTAGCACTTCTAAGAGTTCAACTGTTTTTCATTAGAGTTCTGAAAATGCTTATTCATTCAGTTCAGCAGTACAGTCAGTTACCAGAAACCTGTACTTGTCAGAGTCTTTTCCATGAATTTCCTGAAGATGAAACCCTTTTATAGGAACATATTTACAAAAGCATCAGAGTACACCCAGAACTGTCTGTAAATGACAAAAGACTTAAAAATGACCACGGTTAAAGATTTGATGAAAATTCATAATAATGCAGTTGACAAGAAAATTAGTTTATTTCTGAGATATACATTTTAAAGTAATAACTAGGATTATGACTTATAACATTATACCAGAACATATGATTTTTAGAAATTTCATGTAATGTCTGAAACATTTATATTAACATATTTCCATACAAATAACCCAATGAAAGTTTAGTATTAGTTGTTTTGTTTGTTTTTTTATACTGCAGGTTCTTATTAGTCATCAATTTTATACACATCAGTGTATACATGTCAATCCCAATCGCCCAATTCAGCACACCACCATCCCCACCCCACCGCAGTTTTCCCCCCTTGGTGTCCATATGTCTGTTCTCTACATCTGTGTCTCAACTTCTGCCCTGCAAACCGGCTCATCTGTACCATTTTTCTAGGTTCCACATACATGCGTTAATATACAATATTTGCTTTTCTCTTTCTTACTTCACTCTGTATGACAGTCTCTAGATCCATCCACGTCTCAACAAATGACTCAATTTCGTTCCTTTTTATGGCTGAGTAATATTCCATTGTATATATGTACCACATCTTCTTTATCCATTCGTCTGTTGATGGGCATTTAGCTTGCTTCCATGACCTGGCTATTGTAAATAGTGCTGCAATGAACATTCGGGTGCATGTGTCTTTTTGAATTACGGTTTTCTCTGGGTATATGCCCAGTAGTGGCATTGCTGGGTCATATGGTAATTCTGTTTTTAGTTTTTTAAGGAACCTCCATATTGTTCTCCATAGTGGCTGTATCAATTTACATTCCCACCAACAGTGCAAGAGAGTTCCCTTTTCTCCACACCCTCTCCAGCATTTGTTGTTTGTAGATTTTCTGATGATGCCCATTCTAACCGGTGTGAGGTGATACCTCATTGTAGTTTTGATTTGCATTTCTCTAATAATTAGTGATGTTGAGCATCTTTTCATGTGAGAAGATCCATTTTCTAATGTTAAAAAAAACTTAGTAGAAAGGCAAAATTCTAAGTTTGTATGCAGCTAACATTATAGCCTCAAAATTCATAAAGTAAAAATTGGCAGAACTACAAGTTTGGAAAACTACACTACTATAACGGGAGATATTACCCTTTACTCTCAGTACCTGATGGATTAAGTAGACATTTAGAAAGTATATATGGTGGGTTTAAACAATCAGCAAACAGGCTTATGACTTGGAGAGAACCTAGTTTCTGATAGTGAATCAACATTTTTCATAAGCACACACAAAATATTTTATGAAAAATAGACCATGTTCTGGCCTCTAGCAATCAATATCATTGCCACCAACCTAATGAGAATACAATTCAGTTAGGCATCAATAACAAGAAGATAATGGAAAAGTTGCCAACCACTTAGATATTTTAAAATGCATTAAATAACATATGAACCATAGAGGAATTCATAATACAAATGAGAAAATACTATGTATCTAAACAGATAGATGCCTCCAGTGCCACCTTGGGAGTTTCTGGGGTTTACTTTTACTAATGACAGAGGTGTTTCTTATTTGTTCTACTCAAGACCAGAAGTCTGCACGATAGACTACAAACAATCTCATTTTCACCTGATTAAGTAAAAAATATATATTTTTATTTCTGCTTACATGCCACTTTCAGGAAATATATAAATTATATAATAGCTTAAGAATAAAATTAACTTAAAATTTCATAAAAATTAGTGGGATGCAGTTAAAGTGGCATTTTAAAGAAAAAAATTATAGCCCTAAATGTTTATTTTCAAGGTTAATTTTAAACATGTAACTGTTTAAGCCCCAAGCAATGAGGAGGGATGCCATCCTAAATAGCCAGTGCTGTGGTACAAGTGCATAAAGAATGATGCCACTGAGCTAGGTGACTGATCCAAGAAGTTAGCAAAGGAATAATGAGAGAAACCCAGAGAGAAGGAAAAACCCAGAGAGAAAAGAAGGGAGGGAATAACAAGAGTCAGAAATTAATTTAAAAAAAGATAGTACAGAAGATCAAGGGTAAAGTCTGCCAAAGAGAAAAAAATACACCAATTTCTGGGAAGGCTGATCGTATGCGTGTGTGCACACGTGTGTGTATCTGAGACAGAAAGAGCAAAGGCTAAATGGTTACAGCTAAAGATGCAGCAAAAATTAATAAGAAAATACTATGAATACGTTTATGCCAATATATGTGAAAATGCAAAATAATACCTAGTATGTTTTAGGCATACATATGTAGTTGAGGAATCCCAAAATGCAGGGAACGATGGACCTCAGATGCAGGAGTGGTGCCACTTTTGGGGAGGGAAGCAATGGAACTAGAATCAGGAGTGGTAAGCAAGTGACTTCAACTGCAAAGAACTGTAGCATACAACTCCTTGTTCACACATACAAACTATTTCATAAGGAATTTAAGAATGAGTGAAAAATGTTATTAGCAACTATACAACAATAAATTAGATTATATAAACTTTTAGAAAAACTATTTAAAGCTCTGGTGCAAGAAGGAAAAGACAACTTAAAAAAACCAGAGCCCATAAAATTAAAATGGTAATCCTAACTCCTTGTCCTTTATCCAACTCTCCAAAAAATACAGGCCCAGATGGTTTTACATGGATTTCACCAAACTTTCAGGGACCAGCGATACTCTGTATTTTCAAATTGTTTAAGAAAATATAAAAATAAAAGATACTAAAATCACTCCATGATGGTATTCTTAATTCTAAGATCAATAGATAGTATAAGAAAAGGATAGGCCCGTTTCATTTATGAATCTAGACATAAAAATCCGAAATAAAACACTGGCTGTTAAATCCTTGTGCTTTTAAAACTAGGAAAACATAGATTGAAAGTGGATCTATCTATTAGTCACTGGTGCTTGTCTTTGCTGAAGAACACGCACACGGTATTCTTAAGGGCCAGAGCTCCGGCCCTAAGGAGCATCTATAAACACATCATATAAGGAAAACCAATCAGCATGAAACTACAGAGCACATTACCACCCTGAGAACTGGAGTGCTGAATTCTACAGTTTACACTGTAATCAGACAAGAAGCAAATCTATTACACTCCTAGTATAAGAACAATGAAATATGTATGCAAATGTAAGGGAAATTCCAAGCAGTTCTATCATTTCTTAAGAAACAATGTTGAGAACTATACCCTATTAATGTTAAAGTAGAAATTGACTTTAGTACAATAATCTATAGCATAGATCTAAGGACGCAAGATTAACGCAGCACCATGCAAAGATTTTTGAGCACAATCGTGTGGTGTTTATTACCTTAGGAAATATAATTTATGTTATCTGTTAATGTTCGAGAATTTGCATGTTCAGTTATGGAATACATGCTTTGTTAGATGCTTCCCTGAAGGAGAGAATGGCCCTTAGTGAAGATCTAGTTATGTGCTGGGGACCTTGACTGACAGCTAATACGAAAGACAGGTACTACCAAGACTGTTCTTAGCTACTGTGATGCTTTTTAATATTAGTATTCTAATGCTTTATTTATAGTCACTTTGTTTTGTTGTTTTTAACCTCAGGATGTCTGGACAAGGACCACAGCTTGGTACCTTTTTCAATTTAAAGCCTTTCTTCAACTTTCCCAATGAGTATGCATGCTTAACAGCCTCTAATACTAAATAATGGCAAACAGGGAATTGACAGACTAATGCTGCATCCACTCCAGCAAATAAGGCCAAAACATCTGGATCCAAATACATTAAAGGGACATGTTGGCATTAAGGAAACATTTTGCCTCCCAAATGAATTTGCATCCAATCTCAAGATATTTATTAGATTTGTAGCAATTGTGCATTTGGGCTTAAGGGAACAATAGTGTTCTTAAATATATAAATATTCTCAATATATTTATATTAAATAAGAAGTTCTAAAGTTCTAAAATAACTTTAAATCCCAATAGCAGGGCTCAAAGTCTGCCCTTTTAGTTAATTGGGACAGGTAAATGAGTTTGAATTCCGATCTGTCTGGCAGCATTCTGCCAAAAGTCTGACTTTTTTTCCCATATACAGAGCTTTCTTTCTTTTTTTTTTTAATTTAAATAAATTTATTTTATTTATTTATCTTTGGCTGCGTTGGGTCTTCGTTGCTGTGCGCGGGCTTTCTCTGGTTGCGTTGAGCGGGGGCTACTCTTCGTTGCGGTGGGCGGGCTTCTCATTGCGGTGGCTTCTCATTGCGGTGGCTTCTCTTGTTGCAGAGCATGTTCTAGGTGCGCAGGCTTCAGTAGTTGTGGCTTGTGGGCTGTAGAGCACAGACTCAGTAGTTGTGGTGCACGGGCTTAGTCGCTCCGCGGCACATGGGATCTTCCGGGACCAGGGCTCAAACCCGTGTCCCCTGTACTGCCAGGCGGATTCTTAACCACTGCGACACCAGGGAAGCCCCCAGAGCTTTCTGAAGTTGTAGCCATTTTCTTTTTGAACCAAAAATGCAAATATAAAATAAAATTGCAATGTAATTAAGAAAAAAGAGGCAGTTCTTACCTAACATTTCGAAAGTCATTCATTCTACAAATATTTGCTGAGGGTTTGTTGTGATAAATCAATAGAATGTAGCCAATAAAAAATAAACAAGCAGAAAGTTAAAATAGATGTTAAAAAGTCCATAAAATAAACTTTGTGCACTTTACTTAATTAGGTTCTGTTCTCTCCTGTATTACAAATAGTCCAAACAGCTTGATGAATGAAAATGCCAATCACTGTGCCTCCCCACCCAGTGCCCCTGCTAAGAACTGCCTTGGCTCAGCCTGAGGGATGAGACGGCATATGGAGGCAGAGGTGTTCGATCTGGAAGGACTCTACTCTCCTGCTGCAGCTGATGAGTCCTGAGCAGGGCCACCAATCCCGTGTGAGGTCAGAACCTTAGGAAAAACCCCTGCGACCAGATTCCTTTCCTCATGAATTCAATCCAGGTCTAGATCAGGTCTCTGCAGCTGAAGCCAAAGCCAAAGGTAGTGATGTAAACTGAGGTCAGTGGCCAGCATGGCCATGTGCAGGCCAGAGTTGCAAAGGTGCAAAAACTGAGTGAGCAGAGGAAGCCAGCAGTGGAGAAAGGAGAAAAGAGCAGATGCAAAGGCACCTTGAGGGAGACAAAGTCCCTAAAGTAGCTAAGTTCCAGGCTGCTCTCCACTTCAATGTTGTTACTTCCCACTTGGGTTAACTTAAATGGGACTTTTTTTTCCTTTCGATTTAATGGCCTGAGTTGTGGATGTTTGAACATATGGTATAAAAGAAGCAAGTCAGAAGTAGAGCAGGAAGGAAGGCTGTAGAGGAGGCAAACTGAAGACAGAAACGACAGCAACGGAATAAAAAACACACATGAAATGGAAGAACACGTAAGTCTAAGGCCATCCAGTGAGGGGCTTCTGTGATCTTGGATGCTTGGATGTAAAAAAAAAAAATCAATCAATCAGAAGAGAAGCCCCACGTCCCTTCCTGTGGCTTACGCTCAGCCTGCCCTCCCATCACTGTAGGTGGAGCCACCTGGGCCCCTCTCCACGGCCTACACCTCCACTTGCTAGACCCGCTCTTGGTTGTCCACTGAAGGACAGCGTGTCAATAATCCTCCCTCTCTCTCCCACACTGATTTTTTCTCTCAGGTGAATCATTCCTATCAGCACATTAACGTGCTGTGATCTCTCCCGTGTGGCCCCATATTCCCTGTCCTGCAAACATGCCATTTCTCCGCTTCTTTCAGAACAAAGCGATTGCTCTATACTCAGTGTCACCACTTCCACTCTTCCTCTTCTCTCTTAAACCACCCCCTCAAATCACGCTTTTGTCCCCAACACAAGATCAGGAGCTACATCCAAAATGTTGCAAAATCTAGTGGTCAATTCTTAGTTCTCTGCAATGCAGTACAAACCACATAGCATCACATATGAGGTAAACCTGAAATAAAAGTGTAATCTGCATTTAATTAAGCTTTTAAATATAGGTATGTAACTTTCAATTTACTGTAAATACAGAGATTGTTAGAACAGGTTATACAACACCATGAGTAAACAGTGAGGTAACTCCCAAGGTGGGGCCACCCCATCACTCCACACAGTGCTTTTTGATACAACTTTCTGCAATGATGAAGAGCTGGGCTGTCCCATCCAGCAGCCACTAGGCACATGTGGCTACTGAGCAGCCAAAACACAGTCAGTGTGACCAAGGATATGAATTTTTATTTTAATTTATTTGTACATATAGTGGTCTAGACTGGTCTCTTAAGCCAATAATATAGAGAAAAAGGAGGCTATGAACTCTTCAAGAACAAAGAATTTTAAGTAAGTGACATCACAACCAAATGTAAATACAATTGTATTTCTATATACTAGCAACAAACACTAGAAAACAAAATTAAAACCCATTCTGTTTACCATTAGGTCAATAAACACAAATTGATTAAAACACATTGATCTCTATAGTCAAGATGGTTACAGTTCATAATATGTAGACTACACCTCAATAAAGTTGATAAAAAAATACTTAGGGATAAATTTAACAAAGGGCAAGTAAGATTTCTATATTAAAAACGAGAAAACACTGCTGACAAAAATTAAAGAAGCCGTAAGTTGAGACAGATGTTGATGAATGGAACACTGAATACTGTTAAGATGTCAATTCTCCCGAGACTTATCTATAGAGACAATACAATTGTAATGAAAATATTAACAGGAAAAAGCCTTAGCAGACTTTTTTATTAGAAACTGACAAGTTAAATTTAAAATTTATTTGGAAATGCAAAGAATCTAGAAGAGTCAAAACAAACTTGAAAAAGAAGTTGCCTTCAAAATTTACTTTGAAGTTATAGTAAATAAGACTATGTAGTTTTGGCATATAAACAAGTAGTAGGCAGGAGAGTCCAGAAATATATATAGAGAGAAAAGGGCCCAGATGTAGATGGCTAACTGATTTTCAATAAAGGGTGCAAAGGTAATTTAGTAGGGGAAAGAACAGTATTTTCAACATATGGCATTAAAACTACATTTCATTTAGAAAAATAAAACCTCAATGACTACCTCAAATCATACTCAAAAAGTAATTCAAAATGGATCATAAACCTAGACATAAAAGGTGAAGTTATAAAGCTTCATTCATAGGAAAATACCTCTTTGACCCTAAGTCAGGCAAAGATTTCTTAAGACACAAAAAGCACCAACTACAAAAGAAAAATTAATTGTAATCTATCAAAATTAAAACCTTTTGGTCTTCATAAGATATCACTAAGAAAATGAAAAGGCAAGCACAGCCTAGAAGAAAATATTCATGATAATTTTTCATGGTAACTTTACCTGACAGACGACCTGTATCTGGAATGATATCTATATCACCGGCAACCAACAATAAAACATCAAACAATAAAGATGAAAGATTTGAACAGAAACTTCACGAAGGAAAATATACAAATGATCAATAAGCACATAAAATGTGCTCAGAATCATTAGTCATCTGGGAATGCAAATTAAAATCACGATGAAAAAAATAATTCCCACCTTTAGAATGGCTAGAGACTGACCACACCAAGTGTTGGTGCATATACAGAACCACTAGAACTCTCACACCTTGTTAGTAGGAGTGTAAAATGATACAACTATCTTGGAAAACTGTTCAGCAATTTCTCATAAAACTTAATATACAGCCACCCAATCCTATGTCTAAGTATTTGCCTGTGAGAAATGAAAACAGATGCCCACAAAGAGACTCATACAAGAATGTTCATAGTTGCTTTATTCATAGGAGCCCCCAAATGGGGAAGCCCAAATGGCTGTCAGCAGGTGGCTGGATAAGGAACTGTGGTATCGTCATACAATGGACACTGTGCTACAGTAAGAAGGAATGAAGGATACAGGCAGCAACAGGAGCCAATATCAGAAACAATGAGTTGAGCAATAGACGTCAAATACAAAAGAATTCATACTTTATGGTCCCATTTATATAAAGTCCTAGAACAGTCAAAACGAATTTATGGTGATAGAAATCAAAAGAGAGGTTGCCTCTGGGAAGAAAAGGGGATTAACTGGAAAGAAACATGATGGAACTTCCTAGGGTGGTGGAACTGGTCCTATATCTTGACTGGAGTGTTGATTATGTGAGTGTATACATTTGTCAAAACTCATCGAATTGTACCCTTAAAATTTACACATCTTATTATGTGTAAATTACATAAAAGCTTCAGAAGGGTTTTTTGAAGACGGGGTGGGTAGAAATAAGCTGATTCTAAATTTTATATGGAAATGCAAAGGAGCCAAGAATATCCAAGGGAATCTAGAAAAAGAACAAAGCTTGAGAAGTTCCACTGCCAGAAATTAAGCTCTATTATAAAGCTACAATAAAGACAGAATGGGATTGGTGCAAGGTTAGACAAACAGATGAATCAAACACAATAGAAAGTCTAGAAACACACACACACCTGATTTATGACAAAGATGACACTACAGTACAGTGGAGAAAGAATAAATTTCAATAAATGGAGCTGGTTCGATTGGATATACATATTTTTAAAAATCAGTCTTGACCTCCACATACCATACACAAAAATCAAGTTTTGGTGGACTATACAAAACTAAAAGGCAGAAATCTAGGGAAAATATTTAGAATAAAACACAAGACTTTACCTCCATAACCTTAGGGTAGGCAAATGTTTCTTACACGGGATATAAAAAGTTGATAAACGGCACTATCAACTATAGAACGAATAAATTGATGATGGTGTATCAGACAATGGAAAACTCTATGGCAACCATGTGTAACAACATGAATATTTCAAATAGAATATTGAGCAAAAGAAGCCAGACAGAATATATACCATATGTTTCCATTTATATAAAGTTCAAAAACTAGCAAAACAAATTGATGCTGTTAAAAGTTAGGATATTGTTTACTCTGTGGTGGAAGACTGGGACTTGCTTACCTGGATGGGTTCACTTGGTAAAAACCCATCATGCTGTACAAGTACAATCTGTGTACTCTTCTGTGTGTGTGTTATACATCAATATCTATAAAGTTAAAAAACCACCAACCTAATTTTTCTCCCCAGTCTTCTTTCCTCTGAAGTCTTCCACATCTCAGTAGAATGGCAATTCTATCCAGCTGTTCAGGACAATACTCGGGAAGCCATGCTCACCTTCCTCTTTTCTCTCAAGCGCCTCATATAATCCATCGCAAACTTGTTGGCTCTCTCACCTCTGCCACCTGCTGACTGGCCCGTCAGGTCTCCTCCCTGGTGTCTCCTGCTCCCACCCTTCTTCCCTTCAGTCTGTTCTCCATACGGCAGCCACAGCAACCATTTTAAAACATACATTGGCTCACCTTACGTGTCTGCACCAAAGCCTTCAAAGCCAAAGCTCTTCTAATGCCCGTGAAGCCCTCCGTGACCTGACCCCACCACTGTGCTCCCTGCTCACTCCAGCCACAGAGGCCTTCTTGTTGCTGCTTGGATGTGCCAAACATGCTCGTGCCTCAGGCCCTGACACGTGCTGCTCTCTCTGATGTCCACATGGCTTCCTCACTGGCCCCGTTCAGCTTCCTGCTCGCTCACCCCTCAGTCTCTGTATTATTGTATTATTTTATTTGCAATCATGTTCTATCCCCATTACTCCAACTTCAGTTTTATTCACAGTCCTTACTATCAAATGTAATATATTAATAGTTAGTTTGTGTAAGATCCATTAAGATAGGTACTTTTTGTTTTGTTCACAGCTACGTATACCGCCACCACCTAAATAGCACATATTTTTTTACTGAGTGTGTTTAATTACTAAATATAATGAAAAAGACAAAAGACCTTCACATAGGGGCTTCCCTGGTGGCGCAGTGGTTGAGAATCTGCCTGCTAATGCAGGGGACACGGGTTCGACACTGGTCTGGGAAGATCCCACATGCCACGGAGCAACTAGGCCCATGAGCCACAACTACTGAGCCTGCGCGTCTGGAGCCTGTGCTCCGCAACAAGAGAGGCCACGATAGTGAGAGGCCCGCGCACTGCGATGAAGAGTGGCCTCCGCTTGCCGCAACTAGAGAAAGCCCTCGCACAGAAACGAAGACCCAACACAGCCAAAAATAAATAAATAAAAAAAAAAAAAAAAAAAAAGACCTTCACGTAGAAGGACATAAAGCTTTAAAGACATTAAAAAGAAAGATGGATCATATTCATGGACAGGAAGCCCAAATATCATGAAGAGTCAATTATCCCAAAATTAAGTCTGAAAATTAGGTATAAGTTCAATTAAAATCCTGAGCTTTTCATAACATTTAGCAAGATCATCTCAAAGTTCATATGGCAATGCAAAGGACTCAGAGAAGTCCTGATAACGAAAGGGTGTGTGTGTGTGCAGCGAAGGGAGGATTGTTCTAGATGTAGTGAGTCTAACAAGAATCTAGGCCAGAACACCTGCGGGCAATTCATACCCTCACGCCCCTTCTCCAACTCACAGGGCTGGATGTCCAGAAGCTACATTTCTCTGGGCCCTGCCAGCAGGTTTCTGGTTAGATTCCCAATGAAAGGCACTCATAAAACCTGAGGGCAAAAGAGAAGCAGAAGAATATTTTTGCTCCTTTGTTAAGGATGGGCAGATGCGTGATAAACTTTAGCAGATGTGAGATTTTGCAGCATCCTTCAGGTGTTTTTTGTAAATCACCAGTACTGGTGACAACTGATTATTTCCAGAGATTTTCTGTGGTTTCTGCACCTTCCTGACTCCCTGAAAGTTAGTGGCGAACCTGAGGTAGCAGTCAGTCACTTCCTGCACCTTCAGTCCTCCAGTCCCGCCACTGATTCACTAAGCACCCAATTCTCCACACTAAATCCGGTCTTGCTTGAATACTTAGAGTGGTTGTTCTCCTGAATGGACCCTGGCTGAATGAAAAGTTATGGTAAATAAGACAGAGTGGTAATGATTAGCACAGAAATAAACATTTAGACTAAAGAAAGAGAAAGCTCAGTATTAGACTCATGCATATATTGAAACTCGGTATTTACAGAAGTGAAACTGCAGATCAGTTTCATTGATAGTTCATAGATCAACAGTAGCTTATAGATCAAAATATGAACTATTCATTAAAGATTGTTTGGACCCATTTCATAAGAAATAACTATTTCTTATATAGTTAGAAAAGAAAAAACCTGGATCCCTACTACTTACATACACAAAAATCAATTCCAGGTGAATTAAAGCCCTAAATGTGAAAAATAACTTTTTAATAAAATCTTTATAGAAGAATATTATCATTTCGAAGAAAAGATTTCTTCACAAAAAACATAAACCATAAGGGAAATTAACTTCCGTGCATCAAAAAGCATCTTAAGCTCTCTCCCTCCTCTTCCCCCTCACATTCAGAACAAAATCCTGGGGTGGTTCTGAGCAACGTAGGTATCCACATAGGAGGAGCGCGGTGGCCCGGGGCGGGGCGGGGGAGGAGGGATAACAGTCTCATCAGGATGCGGAAGGCAGTGCAGGGTGTCAGAGCACAGGCTTGGGGAGGAGATGCCCGCATGAAGGAGTGGTAGTGACGACAGCCCCATGTTGGGTGCTGGGGCCTGAGTGGGTGAGGAGAGCATCCACCCAGGTCAGTGGTAGCAGTGGGACTGATCAAATACACAAATATATTAAGGATAATGGGAGTCAGGTTTCTCACTGACGGAGAAGGAGTTACAAATACAGAAAACTAGAATGAACCCTACATGGTGTTGGACTGGAATTGGAGGTATTGGTGTAAACTGTTTACAATTTGTTGATTCATCAATTGATAAATATATAGATATATTCCCTAGCTCCAACTTGGGGGGGGGGGCCTGGCAGCAGCAACACCCCAGTAGGAATGAAAATACCAAACATTCAGATTGTGGCTTCTAAATACCATTCTTCATTAAAAGGAACCAGGGCTCTTTGGAAAATGCCTGATTCCAGGGCTGGAACATCTTGTGCATCTGAAAGTTAAAAAGCTCTCAAAAAATGTTTGGGACATGTCAAAAGCACACAGATGACAACTTGTATGGGCTCCCACTGGCCAAGTCAGGTTCAACTTGAATATCAAAATAAATAGTACTAGTAACAATGTATAATCCATTGAATAAAACAGGAAACCAAGAGTCCATACTGATATAAATAAATGAATAAATTGAAAATTTGATGAGACATGAGATAGTTTCCATCTGTAGAATTTTTTTTTAAAAGATTTTCCACGTCACTCTGCATCATGCTCTCCTCTACCTTCTGGGATATATGACGTACACTTGTAAGTGCTGCTTTAATGTCCATGTTTCTTTAATTCCACCACCTGTGCCATTTCTTGTCAGTTTTGAATGCATTTTCTCCTCATTAAGGGTCATATTTTCCTACTTTGCATCCCCTAATTATTGGTTTGATGCTGAAACATTTACATTGTTGGGTGTTGGATTTTTTTGGTGGGGGGGTGGTATTCCTTTAAAATGTTTTACACTTTGTTCTGGGACATGGTTAAGTTACTTGGAAACAGTTTGATCCTTTGGGGGTTGCTTTTGAGCTTTGTTAGATTAGGACCAGAGCAGCCTGTAGTCCAAGGCTAATTCAAATTCAGTTCCATCACTGAGGTGATCACCTTCTGAGAACAATCCAATGCCATGTATTATGAGATTTCTCCATCCTGGCTGTTGGGAACATGAACTCCAGTAGTCCTCCCTTATCTGAGGGGGATACATTCCAAGACCCCCAGTGGATGCCTGAAACCAAGGAAAGTACCGAACCCTACATACACTATGTTTTTTCCTAGGTCTCCTGTCAATAATTTCTTTAAAGGTCAATAGGGCCATTACTAAGTAAAATAGGGGTTACCTGAACACAAGCACTGCGATACTACGATAGTCGATCTAATAACCAAGAGGGCTACTAAGTGACTAATAGGCAGGTAGCATATACAGTGTGGATATGCCAGACAAAGGGATGATTCACGTCCTGGTCAGGATGGAGTGAGATTCATCACGCTACTCAGAAGAGCAAGGCAATTTAAAACTTATTATTTCTACAATTTCCATTTCATATTTTCAGACTACAGTTGACTGTGGGTAAACGAAACCACAGAAAGCAAAACCGCGGATAAGGGGGGACCACTGTATTTCCAACCCTGTGAGCTCCACAAACTGTCCTTTCTGTTCATTATGGTGGTTCTATCCCCAGCCTCACAAAGGTGCTGAAGACTCAAGGAGAATACTTTGCAGATCTCCAGAGCTCTCTCCCTGCTGCTCTCTGCTCTCTGATACTCTGTCCTGTGAATTCCAGCCATGTCGACCTCCCCAAATCCTCAGCCTCACTCACCGAGACCTTTGAGCTTATATAAGTTCCCCTTCCCTGTGGTAAGGCCTGGAAACTCTCTCCGGGCACCAAGCTGGGGCAGTCATGGGGCTCACCTCATCTGAGGGATCAACATCCACATGGCCTAGGATCCAATGTCAAGAAACTACTGTTTCCCATATTCTGTCAGATTTTTTGTTATTAAGCTGTAGTGGTAAGTCTGGATGCTGTTATTCCATCATGGCTTGACCTGGACGTGGAGAACGGAATGTTTTACATTGTTTCAAAATACTTTTCCATAAAATATTTACCAATTACAAAGAGAAAAAGAATGACTTTACATAAAGAAGCTTAGCAGACATCATTTTAATGGAGTGAACAAAATAAACATCATCAGAAATGGGACAATTTGGAATCATGTGCCATTTTATAAAGGTCCTCATTGGATGTAGAGCATTACTTCTGTGATACTCCTGCCAAAGATGTACAGCCTGAATCTAATCATAAGGAAACATCAGAGAAACTCAAACTGAAAGACATTCTACAACTGGCTTGTGAACTGCATAAACATTTTAGAAAGTAACTTGATAACTATGAAAGATATTTCTACTCTATGACTCAGCAATTGAACTCCTAAATACCTATTCTAGAGAAACTTATACATGTGTACAAGAATAGACCTATTGGAAGGTCCATCATGGTGTTATTATAGTAAAATGTTAAAAGCAACTTAAATACCCACCAAGAAGAAAATGATGAAGTAGAGCAATGAAAAAGAATGAACTAGGACTTCCCTGATGGCACAGTGGTTAAGAATCTGCCTGCCAATGCAGGGGACACAGGTTTGAGCCCTGGTCCAGGAAGATCCGACACGCTGCGGGGCAACAAGCCCGTGCTCCACAACTACTGAGCCTGCACTCTAGAGCCTGCGACCCACAACTACTGAGCCCGTGTGCCACAACTACTGAAGCCCACGCGCCTAGAGCCCGTGCTCTCCAACAAGAAAAGCCACCTCAAGGAGCCTGCACAACGCAATGAAGAGTAGCCCCCGCTCTCCACAACTAGAGAAAAGCCCGCACAGCAACGGAGACCCAACACAGCCAAAAATAAATAAATTAACTAAATAAATAATATATATATATATATATATATAAAGAATGAACTAGGGCTACACACACCAACACAGATAAAACCCATCAACAATAATGAGTAAAATTAATCTATTACAGCTATGCATGGGAATTATAACGGAGACAATATAATCTGGGAGGAATATACCAGCAGTTTCAATTATATTTATAATGTTTTATTTCCTAGGATAGATGGTAGACACATGGGTTTTCATTGTTATTCTATTTACCATTCTTTAAGCCTGAAACTTTTATATTAAAAAATGTTACTAATTTAAGTTGAAAAATTTTCATCCAAAGTGGTTAAAATAAAAACCAAAATGTTTTATTTTAGCATACCCCCCGTTTTCTGAAAAACGTACTCATAAAGAAGTTCTGTGCAGGTGATATCAGATGATAATTTCCTGATAATTTAGCTGATTCTGATAGTGTAACAAAGTCATCAACTTCATCTAGAACCTGACCAAGTTTATAATTAGTCCAGGTTTGAGTAACTGATAAAGCTCTAATACATCTTGAAAGCCTGAGTGGGACGGCCATCCAGCACCGACTAGTAACACAGCTGTATATATCCAACTTCATAAAAAAAATTAGCCTACCAACCAAGAATTGTATTTTTACTCAAGAGTCATGCACACACATCAGATGAGTATAAAAGATAAGAGAACATTTTGGCGTCTAAAGTTTTCTATCAGAGGTTACAGGGTAGAGCTGTTTTTTTCCTAGTCTTTGAGTAAAAACAACTGCTGGAGAAATGAAAAATTCCTTTAGGCTGGCTATGGAGGCCAAAGAATGGTTACTTTGATTTTATTTGTTTTAAAAATCAGTAAAAGTGGTTCTGTGTACAGGATTCTAAAGATGCCAGTGACTTCACAACTGATTGAGTAGATGCCAGATTGTTTTCTGAGATCATCCCAATTCCCAGCCCTCTGTCCCCTATTCTTACCCAGATCCTGACATATACAGAATTGTGTATGTGACTTTTCAAACTTCTAGAATTCACAGAAGGATGCTGAGGTTTCTACAGAAGGATATGTTTTTGATACATCTTCCTGGCCACAAAAGAGCATCTGGCATTTAGCATATTCTTTTTGAAGAATAAGTTGCAAACAATGACATTTTTTCTTTGAAAATCTGTAATCAAAGAATTCTTTTGAAAGAAAACCCACATGCAATACTATTTGCATAATGCTTTCCATAAATCATGAAGAACCTGTTTTTATGTATATCAGTTTGTATATTCTTATTACAACAATGTGTTAAGAAATACATATTCTTCAACTTCCAAAAAGGTTTTGAGAAGCTCTAAATAAAAGCACAGAATCCATAAAAGCAAAAATAAGAGTCAAGTAATGAGGAGGGCAGAGGAAGAAAATAAGTGAATTACACACACACGAGGGTTTTGTTGTCTGTGATCATTCACACAGCCTCCTCCCAAGGTCTCCTCCAAGTAGGGATGGTACGGAGCAGCAAGCACGGCATGGCACTCTTTTTTTTTTTTAATTGAAGTGTAGTTGATTTACAATGTTGTGTTAATTTCTGTTGCGCAGCAAAGTGATTCAGTTACACACATATTTTTTCATATTCTTTTCCATTATGGTTTATCACAGGATACTGACTATGGTTCCCTGTGCTATACAGTAGGACCTTGCTGTTTATCCATTCTCTATATACTAGTTTGCATCTGCTAATCCCAAACTCCCAATCCAACCCTCCCCCACACCCCTCCCCCTTGGCAACCACAAGTCTGTTCTCTGTGAGTCTGTTTGTTTCATAGATATGTTCATTTGTGTCGTATTTTAGAGTCCACATATAAATGATATCATATGGTATTTGCCTTTCTCTTTCTGACTTACTCGCTTAGTATGATAATCTCTAGGTCCATCCATGTTGCTGCAGTGGCACTCTTCTCTGAATCTATGTTAGCGACAAGTGGCATCCAATCTCTGTGCTCAGAGACTTGGCCTGAGTCCCACACTGTGCTCCTTCTTGAGGCTTCCACCAGCTGCCCAGTAACCTAGGAACGATCAAGTGACTCCTTCCACACGAAGGGCCAAAGCCCTTAATGATGCTGTTGCTTGCTTTCATCCTTTTTTTTTTTTTGAATGACTAAAAAGGCCTTCCAGAAAACATACCTGGGGAATCCCTGAATCTCTGAGACCACAGATGAGTTACTAAGCCACTGAGAAGGAGTCTCACCACAGCCAAATTCTGCTGGTCCCAGCAGTGCACTAAGCACTGGACATCTTGTCATGAGCTTGAGGATCATAAGGTTACTGAACATTTCCTACTTACTACTTTCTGGATTTTCTGTTCTGGCTTTTTCCTCTCTCCCTTGCTGTGCTCTGAACTCTAGGCAGAGGATTTTATGTTTATTGTAGAATGAACTGATAAAGGGAAATGGTGGAACTGACAAGGCTTTCTGTTAATGTGACTCATAAACTTTAATGGTATATTTCCCTGAAAGACATCCAATTACCACAGCTCTAATATCTTGCTAATCTTATATTAAAAAGTGTTTTTAAAGGGCAAAATGTCAGTGAATAGTATCTCCACTTCCCATTTTCTGAAAATTAAGCTGAACCTTTAAATAATATCATGAAAGTAAACATTTTAATTAATCAGGATTAAAATATGGTTAACAGATAAACATTTCCCGACTTTTATTTTCCAAATAAGCTTAGAATTCCCTTCTCAGAGCATTATATCATAGAATAATTTGCCAACAAGAACATTCAGTATGACTTACGGAAACATCCAGGATATTCTAAATTTCTTAACTTGAGAAGCACTCTGGATTCACTGGCCCAGTTTCCATAGTTCACATGAAGCAGCAAAGTGGCTGCACCATTTCACATTCCCAGCAGCAGTATATGAGGTTTCCCATTTCTCCACATCTTCACCACCACTTGCTATTATCTGTCATTTTGATTATGGCCATCCTAGTGGGTATGAAGTGGCACTGTGGTTTTGATTTGCATTTCCCTGATAGCTGATGATGTGGAGCATATTTTCATATGCTTATTGACATTTGTGTATCCCTTGGAGAAATGTCTATTGGGATCCTTTGCCCATTTTTTATGTGGGTTGTCTTTTTATTATTGAGTTGTAGGAATGCTTTATATATTCTAGATAGAAACCTGTTTTCAAATATAATTTACAAATACAGGTATACCTTGGAGATATTGCAGGTTCAGTTCCAGACCATCAAAATAAAGCAAACATTGCAAGAAAGCAAGTCACACAAATGTTTTGGTTTCCCTCGGCATATGAAAGTTATGTTTACTGTAGTCTGTTAAGTGTGCAATACCATTATGTCTTTAAAAACAATGTTCATACCCTAGTTAAAAATACTTTATTGCTAAAAAATGCCAACCATCATCCGAGCCTTCAGTGTGTCATAATCTTTTGGCAATAGTAACATCAAACATCACAGATCGTCATAACAAATATAATGATGAAGAAGTCTGAAATATTTCAAGAATTACAAAATGTGACACAGAGAACTGAAGTGAGCAAATGCTGTTGGCAAAATGGTGCTGACAGACTTGCTTGACAGGGTTGCAACAAACCCTCAATTATAAAAAATGCAGTACCTGCGAAACTCAATAAAGCAACATGCAATGAAATGAGGTCTGCCTGTAGTTTCTCCAATTCTGTAGGTTGCTGTTCACTTTCTTGATGGTGTCTTTGGAAGCACCTGCTGTATTCGTTTTTTCTTTTGTTACCTGTGCTTCTGGTACCATATCTTAAGAAACTGTTGCTTAATCCAAGGTCACAATGATTTTATGCCTATGTTTTCTTCTAAGAGTTTTATAGTTTTAGCTAATATTTAGGTCTTTAATCCATTTTCAGTTAATTTTTGTATATAATAGGGGGTCCAAATCTATTCTTTTGCATCCTTGTTTTGGCAACCTTGTCAAAAATCAGTTGACCACATATGTGTGAGTTTACTTCCGGACTCTCAATCATATTCCATTGGTTTATATAATGGAAAACCTCAGTTTTTTCCTTCCTGTGTAGGGAAAAACCCAGTTCTTCCCTACTGTGTTTCTCTCCTGTGAGTCTCCTTTACTATTCACACAGAACACTTCACTTCTGATACTTCCGGTCACCAAAAGTGTGGGTTTTTTCCTCCAAAACAACAAGCAAATCTCCAACACCAGCTGGGTATTCCACAAATTAATTCAGTTCTGACACTATCTACCCATAGACAGCATCAGATCCCACATGTAAGGGCTCCAGGCTGCACCTCCCACCCCAACTTCAGACACCAGTCTCAAGCTCAGGTTATCACCTGGGCTTCTGACAGACAGACTACAGATGGGAGGTTCCAACAATCCCCTCCTCAGGTTCGATTAATTCATTAGATTGGCTCACAGAACTCAGGGAAACACTTACTCATGTTTACCAGTTCATTAAACAACATGGTAAAGAGTACAGATGATATGGATGAACAGCCAGATGAAGAGCTACATAGGGCCAGGTATAAGAGGGTCCCAAGTGTAGGAGCTTCTGTCTCTGTGGAGTTGGGGCACATCACCCTTCTGGATGGTTGTGTTCCACAACCTGGAAGCTCTCTGAACCCCATACTATTGGGATTTTATGGGAGCTTCCTCATGTAGGCGTTAAATCCATTTTTAGCCTTTCTCCCTTCTCAAGAGAATGGTGGATGGAGCTGAAAATTCCAAGCTTCTAATGATGGCTTGGTCTCTCTGGCAACCAGCTCTCATCCAGGAGCCCACCCAGAGTTGCCTCATTAGAACAAAAGACACTCCTATCAACCAAGAGTTTCAGAAGCCCTTTGTCAGGAACTGGCGTCAAAGACCAAATATTAGAACAAAAGATGTTCCTAGGCTCTTATCATATAGAAAATTACAAGGATTTTAGGAGCTCTGTGCCAGGAACTGAGGGCAGAAACCAATATATATATATACATCTCACAGTCAACATGCCTACCCTTTTGCCAGTAATACACTGCTTGATTACTATAGCTTTGTAGTAAGTTTCGAAGTCAGGATACGAGTCTCCTCAACCCTGTTCTTTTTCAAGATTGTTTTGGCTATTTTGGGTCCCTTGTATTTCCATATGAATTTTGGACCAGTCTGTCAATCTTTGTGTAGAAGCCAGTTGAGATTTTGATAAGGATTGACTGAATTTGTAGATCAATTTACATAGTATTGCCATCTCAAAAATACTAAGTCTTCTGACCCATGAACATGGAATGTCTTTCCATATATCTAAATCTTCCTTAACTTCTATGTTTTGTACTTTCAGAGTGTAAGTGTTATGGGTTGAATTGTGTCCCCTGCAAAGGATGTTGAAATCCTAACCCCCAGTACCTGGAAATATGATCTTATTTGGAAATGGAGATGAGTTAAGATGAGATCATTAGGGTGGGCACTAATTCAGTATGACTGGTGTCTTTATAAAAAAAGAAAATTTGGACACAGAGACAGACACACACTCACAGGGAGAACACCATGTGATCAGGGTGCTGCAGCAGAAGCCAGGAAGGCCAAAGGTTACTAGCAAACCACCACAAGTTAGGAGAGTGGCACGGAATACATTCTCCGTCACAGCCCTGAGAAGGAACCAACCCTGCTGAAACCCTGATTTTGGACTTCTAGCCACCAGAACTATAAGACAATAAATTTTGTTTTTTAATCCACCCAGTTTGTGGTACTTTGTTACAGTATTCCTAGCAGGTTAATACAATATAATTTGCACTTTTTTGGTTAAATTTATTCCTAGCCGCGGAGCAACTAAGCCCATGCACCACAACTACTGAGCCTGCACTCTACAGCCTGTGAGCTACAACTACTGAAGCCCATGTGCCACAACTACTGAAGCCTGCATGCCTAGAGCCTGTGCTGTGCAACAAGAAGCCACTGCAATGAGAAGCCTGCTCGCCACAACTAGAGAAAGCCCACATGCAGCAACAAAGACCCAATGCAGCCAAAAATAAATAAAATTTTAAAAAATTATTCCTTAGTATTTTACTCTTTTCAATGCTACTATAAATGGAATTATGTTCTTAATTTCATTTTTGGTTTGTTCACTGCAAGTGAATAGAAATACAAATGATTTCTGAATACTGGTCTTGTATCCTGTAGTCTTGTTGAACTTGATTATTAAGTTCTAATAGTTTTTTTAATATATTCCTTAAGATTTTCTATATTCAAGACCATGACATCTGCAAAGAGAGATGGTTTTCTCCTTCGTGTCCAATCTGGATGTCTTTTATTTCCTTCTCTTGCTAACTGTCCTGGCTACAACCTCCAGTACAGTATTGAACAGAAGTGGGGAGAAACAGACATTCTTGTCTTGCTCATGATCTTAGGGAGAAATCATTCAGTCTCTCTCATTAAGTGTGATGCTAGTTTTTCTAAAATGTCCTTTACCACAGAGGAAGTTCCCTTCTATTCCTAGTTTGTTGAGTGATTTTTTATCATCGAGTTATGCTGACTTTTGTCAAATGCCTTTTCTGCATCTACTGAAGTGATCATGTGTTATTGTCCTGTATTCTATTAATATGGAGTACTATAAGAATTGATTTTGGGATGTTAAAACCAACCTTGCATTCCTGCAATAAATCTCACTTGTTTTTGGTGTTTAATACTTTATATATATTGCAGGCTATGGTTTGCTAGCATTTTGTTGAGGATTTTTGCATTTGTATTTGAGATGTTGGTCTATAGTTTTCTTTTTCGGTAATGTACGTCTGGTTTTGGTATTAGGGTAGCAATGGCCTCAAAGAATAAGTTGTGAAGTGTTCCCTTCTATTTTTGGGGAAAAGTTTGTGAAGAATTGGTATTAATTCTTCTCTAAGTGTTTGGTAGAATTCATCAGTAATGTCATCTGAACTGGAGCTGTTCTTTGCTGAAAGATATTTAAGTACTAATTCAATTTCTTAAATATATATATATATTTTCAGAGTTACTATTTCTTCTTAGTTTTGGTAATTTGTGTTTACCTAAGAATTTGTCTATTTCATCTAAGTTGTCTTTTCTGATATCTAAGTTATCTAATGTCTATTATGAACTTAAAGAAGTTCATAATATTCCCTTACAATTCTTTCGATTTATGTGGGTTTATAATCATGTCCCCTTTTCAGTCTCAATTTTGGTAATTTGTATCTTCTTTTTTCTTGGTTAGTATAGCAAAAGACAATATTTAAAATCTTTTCAGAGAACTATTATTTGGTTTCATTGATTTTCTTTTATTTTAAAAAAAAATTTATTTTTTGGCTGCATCGGGTCTTAGTTGCAGCACGCAGGATCTTTCATTGTGGCGCACGGGCTCTTCACTTCATTGTGGTGCATGGGCAGGCTTCTCTCTAGTTGTGGCGCATGGGCTCCAGAGAACGTGGACTCTGTAGTTGCGGCACATGGGCTCTCTGGTTGTGCACACGAGCTTAGTTGCCCCGCGGCATGTGGGATCTTAGTTCCCGGACCAGGGATGGAACTGGCGTCCCCTGCATTGCAAGGCGGATTCTTAACCACTGGACCACCAGGGAAGTCCCTTCTTTTGATTTTGTTTTCTGTTTCACTGACTTCTGTTCTGAATTATTTCCTTCCTCACATGAGCTTTATTTAATCCTCTGTTCCTAACTTCAGGTGGAAGCTTAGGTTATTACTTTTGGATCTTTCTTTTTTACCAAGGTGTTTAAAGCGATAACTTTCTAAGCAGTTTTTGCTGCATCCATACATTTTTAATGTTGTATATTCATACTCAGTTCAAGTAATCTGTAATATTCCTTGTTATTTCTTCTTTGACTCATGGATCACTTAAAAGTATATTGATATTCAAGTATTCAGGGATTCCCCAAGTTTCCTTCTACTGTTAATTCTGTTGTGATTGAAGATAATAACTTGTTGTTGATTTCAAATATAATTCTCTTGCACTGAAGTACATAATTTGAGTAATTTCAATCCTGAAAAATTTGTTAATAATAGTGCTCCATATGCACTATATAAGAATGTGTATTCTACCATTGTTGGGTGGAGAGATCTATTTCAGTTAGATCAAGTTAGTTGATAATGCTGCTCAAGTTTTCTACATCCTTGATGACATTGTCTAGTTTCCCTACCAATTACTAAGAGAAGAGTATTGAATGCTACAACTCTATTGAATTGTCTCTTTTTCCTTTGAATTTTATCTGTTTTTGCTTCATATATTTCAGGACTCTGTTGTTAGGTGTATTTATAATTTTTAAATCTTTCTGAATTTTTGGCTCTTCTATCATTATGAAATGTTACTTTTGTTTCTAGTAGTATTTTAAAAAGTCCATTTTGCTTGATATTAATACAATTCCTCCAGCTCTTTTACAGTTGTTTGCATTGTGTAACCTTTTCTATCCTTTTGTATTCAATATATTTGTGTTTTTGAATTTAAAGGCTCTTGTAGATGGCATATATTTTGGATCTTGCAGTTTGACAAACCTTGTCTTAGGTTGGAATATTTACTCCATTCACATTTATTTATTTATTTTTTAAAAAGTTTTGGCCATGCCACACAGCAAGTGGGATCTTAGTTTCCCGACCAGGGATCAAACCCGCACCCCCTGCACTGGAAGCGCAGGGTATTAACCACTGGACCACCAGGGAAGTCCCTCCATTCATATTTAATGTAATTACACATGGCTGGATTTACATTTGCCAATTTTCTATTTTTTTCTATGACTCACCGTTATCATTATTAATGGATACATAGACCCTACAGTATACATGACCATAATTAACTTTATCAGTTCCCTATTTTATATTTGGATTTCCAATTTTCACTCATAACTAATGCTAAGAAAACCTAGTATATCTGTTTCTTTGAAATAAATTTAAGTGAGATTACTAGGTCAAAGGTTTTACGTATTTTATATGTAGATATATGTAACCAAACTGCTATTCAAAGAAGCTGAATTCATTCATACTCTTACAAACAACACTTGAGGCTGCCTGGCTCCCCATCTTGTGACCAGATTGGGTTTTGTCCATGTTTTGAATCTTAATCTTTGGCAATCTGATTGCATTTTATTAACTTCCATTTCTTTATTAATATAGCTGGTTTTTTCCTTTAAAATTTTAAATTTTATGATATGCTTCCAAGGGTAGACCCAATTCCAAAATTATAAATGTGCAAGCCACATTTTCTTGAACTGTAGTTAATAATATACAGTGACCCTTGAACAACACAGGTTTGAAGTGTGCAGGTCCACTTATATGTGGATTTCTCACAATGATAAATACAGTACTATACAATGCATGGTTGGTTGAATCTGCAGATAAGGAACCAAGGAGGGCAGGCTATAAAAGTTATAGGTGGACTTTGGACTGCCTGGAGGGTCTGCACCCTTAACCCCCAAGTTGCTCAAGGGTCAACTGTATGTGCTGAAATATTTAGGTGGAATACTGATATCTGAAGTTTACTTTGAAATGAATAAAAAAATTAGATTGATTGAGGGATGAATAGATGGATAGGTAAGTGACACAGCAAAAACACTAAAAATCTAAGTGCTGAGTATATAAGCGTTTGCTTTAAAAATCTTCCAACTTTTCTGAATTTTGAAATTTTTCATAATAAGATGGTTGGAAAAACCCCCCATTTGCTTCTGGTACTTTAGTGGTTTCTTCTTTTTAAAAAAATCCAATCTGTTTTTGCCAGATATTCGCACTATTTAAAGTACTGCAGCTCTATAGTGCATTCTAATATTTATAGAGAAAATCTTTCTTATGCTTCTTCAAAATTTTCCATGCTCTCTTCTTCTAGATGAACTTTAAAATAAACTTATTAAAGTAAAAAATCCTGTTTTATTCTTAAAATAAACTCTTCAACTTCCAAATGATTCTGTTGTCATTTTTGTTGGAATTGCATTAAGTATAAATGTTATTTAGGAAAGTGTTACAATACTGTTTTCCCATTCAAGTATGTTTCTCCATCTATTCAAATGTTTTTTATTTTCTTTATTAAAATTTTACAATTTTCTTCAAATAGATCTCTGCATATTTCTTGTTAAACTTATTAATCCTAGATAGTTTATAGTTCTGTTGCTACTGCAAATGAGGTCTTTCTCCCATTATAGTTTCTAAACTGTTAGTTCTGATATACAGAAAAAACTACTAAGTTTTAAAAAATTTGCTTATATCTGGCTATGTTTCTGTATTTTTTGAGTTGATTCTTTTGGATTTTCAAAATACCTATAAACTGTGTTTTAATGGACGCAGTTTGATCTAAGTAAGTGGTATGACAAGGGATAGAGGAACAAAATAGGAATAGGAGATTAAAAGTTGTATCACAGTATCAAGCCAATACTTAAGGATGTTTATGACAAGAAACTTTGCTTCATGAGAACACACGCAGGCTAGTCAGAGAAGTAAACAGTTATACTCAAGGAGAGAGACATTGTTAATTGCTAAAAGCAACTTAGTGAATATAATTGTGAATGCTTTTATAGATGCTGTGAGACACTACTATGATACAGTAGCAATTTATTACAGCTACTGCTGCTTTATTTAATGTTATTTTGAGTATTTTAATCCTTCAAATGTAAAGCCAAAAATTCCAGTATTCAAAGTGTATGGTATGCTATGTGTTGTTTAGGAAGAAAATACATCTAAAAAAATAAGCTTCTGGTTAGTACTGAGTTTTGTTTTGGAGAGCTTTGTTGCTGTTCAACTAGATAGGATGACTTTAAAGTTCGTTTGGAAATATAAAAGGTAGAAAAACTCTGAAGGGGGAAAAAAATATATATATATATATTTTTAAAAACAAATAAGTGAATAACAGGAGAAGCCATACAAAATAGTAAAAGCCTCAGTAAGTGTGGTTCTAGCATGTAACAGGAAGGTCAATGAAGCAAAATAGAAAGAATAGAAATAGACTAACACTTGAAAAGCTAATATGTGGTAAAGGTGATATCTCAAATCACTAGGAGGAAAATAGGTTGTTCAATAAACTGTTAGGATAACTCACTATTTAAAAAAACAAGAACACTATACACCAGGATATATTCCATATGAATCAAATAGTAAAATGTAAAAAACGAAAAACAACACTAGAAGGAAATATGGCAAAGTTCTTTAATAACTTTAGACTAAGAAAGGCCTTTTTAACTGAACTCAAAATCCACAAACTGACAAAAATAAATGGAAAGATATCCCGTGTTCATGGATTGAAAGAATTAATATTCTTAAATGTCCATACTACCCAAAGCCATCCAGATTCAATCCAATCACTATCAAGATTGCAATGGCATTTTTTAAAGGAGTAGAAAAAGCAATCCTAAAATCTATATGAAATCACAAAAGACCCCAAAGGGCCAAAGCAATCCTGAGAAAGAAGAAAAAAGCAGGAGGCATCACAATTCCTGATTTTAAGCTATGTTATAAAGCTACAGTAGTCAAAACAGTAGAGTACTGACATAAAAACAGACATAGACCAGTGGAGCAGAATCGAGAGACTAGAAAGAAACCCATGCATATAATGCCAGCTAACGTTTGACAAGGGAGCCAAGAAAACTCAATGGAGAAAAGAGTGTCTCTTCACTAAATGGGGCTGGGAAAAATGGATATTTACATGTAAAAGAATGAAACTAAACCCCTATCTGAAACCACTCACAAAAATTAATTCAAAATGGATGAAAGACTTAATTAAATGTAAGACCTGAAACCATAAAACTCCTAGAAGAAATCATAGGAAAAAAGCTTGAGGTGGGTCTGAGCAACAATATTTTAGATATGACACCTAAAGCACAAGGAACAAAATAAAAAATAAATACGTGGGACTAAAAAGCTTCTGCACAGCAAAAGAAATGATGAACAAAATGAAAAGACAACCTACGGAATGGGAGAAAATATTTGCAAACCATGTATCTGATAAGGGGTTAATACCCAAAATATATAAAGAATTTATATAACTTAATAACAGAAAAACAAATAATCTGATTTTTTAAATGGGCAAATGATTTTTCTTTTTCTGGCCACGCTGCATGGCTTGTGGGATCTTAGTTCCCTGACCAAGGATCAAACCCAGGCCCTAGCAGTTAGTCCTAACCACTAGACTGCCAGGGAATTCCCAGGGGCAAAGGACTTGAATAGACATTTTCCCAAAGATGATGTTCAAATGTCCAACAGGTACATGAAAAGGTGCTCAACATCACTAATAATTAGGGAAATACAAGTCAAAACCACAATGAGGTATTACTTCACAGCTGTTAGAATGACTATCATCAAAAAAATGAGAGATAACAAGTCCTGGTGAGAATACAGGAAAAAGGAACCCTTGTGTACTGCTGGTGGGAATGTAAATTGGTGCAGCCACTATGGAAAACAGTACAGAGATTCCTCAAAAAATTAAAACTAGAACTGCCACATGATCCAGCAATTCCACTTCTGGGTATGTATCCAAAGGAAATGAAATCACTATGTTGAAGAGATATCTGCACCTCCATGTTCACTGCAGCATTATTTACAATAGCCAAGACATGGAAACAAACTAAGCATCCATCTACAGATGAATGGATAAAGAAAATGTGGTATAGATATATACAATGGATTATTCAGCCATAAAAATAGGGAAATCCTGCCATTTATGACAACATGGATGGACCTCAAGGGCATTAAGCTAAGTGAAACAAGTCAGAGAAAGACAAACACTGTATGATATCACTTACATATGGAATCTAAAAAACAAAACAAACTCCCAAAAACCCAGAACAAAAATGCCAAACTCATAGAAAAAGAGATCAGATTTGTGGTTACCAGAAGTGAAGGGTAGCAGGTAGGGGTACTGGATGAAGGTGGTCAAAAGGTACAAACTTCCAGTTATAAGACAACTAACTACTGGGGATGTAAAGTATTACATGATGATATAATTAACATTGCTGTATGATGTATTTGCAAGTTGCTAAAAGAGAAGATCCTAAAAGTTTTCATTACAAGAAAAAAATTTTTTTTTTCTTTTTTTTTTGGTATCTATACAAGATGATGGAAGTTAGCTAAACTTACTGTGGTCATCACTTTACAATATATGTAAGTCATTATGCTATAAAGTTATACAGTGCTGTATGTCAATTACAACTCAATAAAACCAAAAGGAAAAAATAAATCAAAGCAAACTACAAATAAATTTAATTACCCAATTTCCCCTCCTTAAAAAATAAAAAAAGCATGTGGTCTCAAAAAAAAAAAAATCCACAAACTATGAAAGAAATTTAACATCATAAAAATAAGAAACTTCTATATATGAAAAAAAAAAAGCCCACCAAAAGCAAAGTCAAAGCACAACTGACAAAGTGGGGAAAATATCTGTAACTCATATCACAAAAGATTTAATCTCTCTAATGTATAAGATCAGCAACTTAATAGAAAACCAACCAAAGGGTAAAACTAAAATACGATAAATCCAAAGACTTGGGAGCAAATTCTGCTGGCATGGCTGAGGGGAAATAGTCATTCTCATACATCAGCGATAACAGTGAAAATTGGTATGATCCCTACTGATGGCAACTTGTTAATACTCTTCAAAATTAAACATGTACCTTTCATTTTACCTAGCAATTCTAATTCTTGGAATTTATCCTACAAATATATTGCAAACATGTGAAATGGTTTTGCCTTGCAGCATTGTAATATCAAGACAGTATTAAAAAAAAAAAAGACACCTTAATGTCTATCAGAAGGAGAGTAGTTACATAATAAATTACATACCCAATGGAATATATTCTGAAGCTGTTAATAAACTTTTTTAAAAACAAAACCCCCAAACCCTACAAATAGGCTCCCCTTCATGTACTAATATATAAAGATCTCTGAGATATCTTAAGTGAAGAAAATAACGTATGGAACAGTGTGTAAATGAGGCAGAAATCTGTGTGCAAGGGGGAAAATGTTAAGGTCTACTTGCATATATATACATTAAATAAAATCTCCATAGCATACACAAGCAACTAACAACAGCAGTCTCTTTATCCTTTGATGAGATAGGACCTATGCAGCAAGAAAGTAGACTCCTGGAAATGGAACCGCCAGGCCAATGGATAAATGCACATGTGATTTTGTTAGATGTTACCAACTCCCCTACATAAAGGTTGTACCATTTTGCACTACCACCAGCTAGGCATGAGAATGCCTGTTTCTCCACAGCATCTCCAACAGTAAAACTTTTAGAGTTTTTTAATAAACTGGTAAGAAATGATACCATAGTGTGGTTTTTATTTGATTGTTTTCAAATTCAGGTTTGTTGAGGTATAATTTACACAAAATAACACCCACCTTTTTTGGGTTACAGTCTGATGAGTTTTGACGAACATACATTCGTGTAACACTACAACCAAAGTATAGGACATTTTCATCACTCTGAACTGTTCCCTCATGTCCCATTCCACCACCCCTACCCCCCTGACCACTACATATCTCATTTCTGTCCCTACAGTTTTGCCTTTTCCAGAATGTCATATAAATGAAATCACTGTATGAAGCCTTTGTGTCTGGCATCTTTCACATAGCATAATCTTGGTATCAACAGTTTGTTCTTTTTTATTGCTGAGTAGTACTTCACTGTATCACATCATAGTGGTTTTAATTTGAACTTCACTTATTATGAGTGGGTTTGAGCATCTTTAAATATGTTCAAATGCCATCAGACATTCCCTCCTATGAACTGCAATGTTCAAGTTTCTGCCTAGTGTTTTATTGGGTTTCTGATCTCTCATTTTTTGAGAGCTCCTCGTATATTGAGATTAGCCCCTTGTGACAGAGTTTGCAAATACTATTTCCCAGTTTGCCATTGATTTGATAGTATTTTTGGTATGCAAATGCTATTTTTATGTAGTCATCGAGTCAGAGTCTGAAAGGCTTTTGACACCACCAAGTTATAAAGGAATTCATCCATTTTTTTCCTTCTAGCTCTTGTATGGTTTCATTTCTTACATTACAGTTGACCCTTGAATGTGGCGTGGGGGGTGGGGGCAGTGAGGAGGGGGTTAAGGGTGCTGACCCTCTCTGCAGTCGAAAACCTGCACGTAACTTTACAGCTGGCCCTCCCTATTGGCAGTTCCCCATCTATGGATTCAACCAACTGCAATTCAAACCAATGTTGTTCAAAGTTCAACTGTTTTATCTCTGACCCACCTGAATGTATTTTGGTGTGCAGTATGAGGTTTAGATCCAATATTATTTTTTTCCAAAGTGCTATCCGATGATCGCAACACTACTTATTAAAAAGTTCATCTTTTCCATAGTGATTTGAGATGGTGATATCCATATACCAAATCTCCTTAAGTATGAAAGTCTAGTTTTGGAGTTTCTATTCTGTTCCATTGATTTGTCTATGGTATTACCACACCACTCTCTTCTAATTGTAGAGGCTTTATAGTTATAGTATGTTTCAATATTTGGTGGGGCTAGCCACACGCAACTTATTGCTCTTCTCTTTCAGGGATTTCCTGACTATGCCTGTTTGTTTATTTTTCCATATAAATTTTATAATTAATCTTTCTGTGTCCTGACGAAGAAAACTTGAGTTTTTTATTGGAACTGTGTTTATTTTTTAACATGGGGAGAAAGTGACAACTTTGTGATACTGAAACATCCTTTTCAATAATACAGAATATCTTTCAATTTGTTCAAGTCCACATTTGTATATTTTAGGAATGTCTTAAAGTTATCTTCATATAGCTTTTAAACTTTTGCATTAACTTCATTCTTAAGTATTTCTTTTTGTTGCTACTGAAAATGGGAATTTCTATTCCAGTGTATCTTCTAGGTGGTTACTGTATATACATAAAGGTTATAGATTTTTGTGTATTAACCTGAAGAAAACACTTTCAACTGTACAACCTAGTAATTTGATTTCAAACTAGATCAAAAATTGTTGGATTCAAAAGCATGTTACATTTGAGTTCAAAGTAGGTTTAGAGTTTTGGTCTTGTTCTCTGTAGCAAGTATTCACATCACAAAATTCATCCACACTAACAGCACATTCTATTGATAATCCTAGAAAGAAGTACAGGACAAAATAAACCTAAAAGATAAAACTAGACATCTTTTCTTCAAGATGGTCTTTTGAGGTTAAAATTAATGCCAACAGAGGAGAATGCTCATATCAGTATCTGTTTGGAGAAAGAACTTCAGAAGTGAGCATGTTACTATGGTCACTTTTTAAAAACAAGAAATGTACTTAAAATGAGTGGAGAGAAAGAAGCACTCTCTGTTTCTCCTATGTGACAGAGATACTAATAAAGACATTTGAATTAAGATCTGTCTTCAGGTAACCTGATACAGGAATGCTGGAGGGTTATACTAATGTTTAATCTGAAAACATTTTCATCTATTAAACGATACTCATGATAGACCAGTCACAGAGATGAAGACTTAGAATTCCAATGGAAAAAATCATAACACGTGAAACAACAAAGACATGTCATACAAGAAGTTCACTGTTCATATACACAACAGCAACAACTTTACTATGTACCCATTTTTATAAGGTAGAACACGTTTCCATTGTCCATGATTGTATTACTATCAACGATAAAAAGACTATATAGATTTTTTTCCTTTCTTTTCTTCTTCCCCAACCCTGTTTTGTTTGTTTTGAACTTTACAGGTGTGCTATCAAGGTACTCTAGTATTTCAATACAGACTCAATGATTATTTACTGATTGCTTCCTAACCACTTTAATTCAATAACAAATCTTTTAAAATTTGACACTTTCAAAATAGTATATATTCTGGAATCTCTCCCCTGCCACCAGCTAAACCTTATGAGAAATGAATTGTAAGAAAAATTAGAGAAACCAGAAAACTTTATTTATTGCAAATGGCAAGGAAAGGAGAACTCCGAAGTCACTGTACTACTTGGGCTTAACAGAATATTCCCTCTATCACCAAGTCTTATCTCTAACAGATAACATGTGAGAAGATTCCACATGAGTGAAAACAGAAAATGCAATTACATTTTATTGTAAGAAATTCGGAAAAGTATTTTTAACAAAGTTAGCTATTCAAAAAGTGTTACCTTAGGCTGTCTCTTAATAGCTCCTTTTCACAAGTGTGAAATTTAATGAAGGCAACAGCATTTACAAGCAAGACCAAAATGGTATCTTAATTACTAGCTGCATTTTCTTAGGCAACAAGAGGTTAAATGGAAAGAGAAATTAGTTTTACAAATGGCATCATGCATCTTTATGTTACACCCCCCCTCCATCAAGCCACAGATGGTTATGTTTCTTGAACTTACTAATATTGTAGGTAATTTTCTTTTCCTTGGGCACACTCCAATCCATCACAACTCTATATTATATATTATTTTTGAATCATTTATAAGGACTGAAGCTGTTTATCAGAGTGATTTAACATTTACTGACCACATGAAATGGGATTTTGCCTTACTGGGCTCTATATGAATATGAAAATTGGACACTTGTTGAAACTACTTGCCCTGTAAGTTTGCAGTGTCCTCAGTACATACAGTTTGGAGGAATACTTTGACCTGACCTAACGACCTGATCTAACTAACTCTAATAAAGGGTTCCTGGTTCAGTTACTACTTCCAAATCTAACAGCCAAACTCTGGAGTAAAGTCACGGCTAATGTTATGTCTGCCTGTCATGGAACTCATGTCTTAAAATAGGTACTCATGAAGGCTTACTGCTCTCCTCAGATGAGCATCTATAAAGCTCATGCATTACAAAGAGCCCAGAGACTTTGCTTCTAATCATGGCTGAGTAACTCTTATTGGAATAACAATTCTACATATAACAACTATAAATTCTGGACAGAAACAAAACAAAACACCAACAACTCCCTAAAAGCACTGGAGAGCAATCAGAAGCAGAAAGATTCTGTAGTGGAGGGTTGAGCTTTCCATTTTCTAGCTGGGCAGGACCCAATCCATGCCATGCCAAGAGGCTCAGATAAAAAACTCCATAGTCTTACTTTTTGTCTCAGAGGAAAGATTTCTGGGCAAATGGAAAATGCCATTTCCTAAGGAGGAAAATGCTACAAAGGAGGGAGCAAAAAACAAGTATCCCCAAAGTGTTTATAAACAGTGCCCAAATCTCTAGCTAACCCCTGAAGCACATATGTGAAAAGCAGACTCCAAGTGGCCCTAAAAGGTTAAAAGAACTAAAGAAAAATTTCACCTGCTGCCCACTGTGGAGAAGATGAGTTTCCAGTTTCAGTTCAGCCAACCTAATGGTCTGGTTTTTTAAAAAGAAAAAATCAGTACTCTTAGGAAGAACATAACAGAATCCAAAGTCATTACAATATACCATTCACAATGTCTAGGATGCAATCCAAATGTACTCCACATAAACAGAAACAGGAAAATGTGAACCATACTCAGAGACATTCAATGGAGACTGACCCTGAGAGGACCCCATACGTTGAACTTTACATATAAGGAATTTAAAGCAGCTATGACAGTTATGTTCAAGGACATCAAGGAGAATATGCTTGTAAGGAATGGAAAGATAAAAACTCAGCAGAGAAGTAGAAACTATATAAAAGGAATAAATTGGACATTTTAGATTTGAAAATTACAATACCTGAAACAAAAAACTTCACTGGACGAGCTAACAGCAGATGAAGATAACAGGAGGATATATGAAACTTGAAGAGACATCAACAGAGATTAGACAATATTTAGAGAGAAAAAGTATTTTAAAAAACCCAGAGCCTCAGGGACCTGTGGGACAACATGAAAAAGTATAACATGTATGTAACTGGATTCCTAGGAGGAGAGAAAATACAAAAGAAAAAATATCTGAAGGAATGAATAATGGCCATAAACTGACTAAATATGCAAGATATAAACTTGCAAGCTCAGCAAACCCCAACAAACACAAAGAAAAATATGCCTAGGCACAGCCAAAATCAAAATGATGAGAATCAAAATTAATGAGAATAATCTTGAAGCAGCCAAAAGAAAAAAACACATTACATGCAAGGAATAATGAATGATTCAAAATGTCTGCTTACTTCTCATCAGAAACAATAAAGCCCAGAAGAAACAATGGATCAACATCTTTAAAGTTCCAAAAGAATAAAAAATAATAAATCCAGAATTCTATATCCAGTAAAAATATCTCAAAGTGAGGGACTTCCTTGGTGGCGCAGTGGTTAAGAATCCACCTGCCAATGCAGGGGACATGGGTTCAAGCGCTGGTCCGGGAAGATCCCACATGCCGTGGAGCAACTACCGTAAGCCACAACTACTGAGCCCACGCACCTAGAGACCCTGCTCCGCAACAAAGAGAAGCCATCGTAATGAGAAGCCCGTGCACCGCAACGAAGAGTAGCCCCCACTCGCCACAACTAGAGAAAGCCCGCGTGCAGCAAAGACCCAAGGCAGCCAAAAAAAAAGAGTTAAGGTGAAATAGAGGATTTTAGATAAAAGAAAACTAAGAAAATTCATTGTCAGCAGATCTGCATTATAAGAAATGCTAAAGGAAGTCATTAGGCAGAAGGCAAAGGATACCAGATGGAAACAGACCTTTACAAAGAAATGGATTAAATGAACCTATCTGGCTGATTCTTATACTTTATATGCTGTGGTACATAAATTTTAACTCTAAGTAGATTATAAAAAAAATAAGTTTATATATTTTAATTCCTAGAGTAACCACTTTTAAAAATACAAAGGGGAATAGTTAAGCAGAAACAGAAGAACAAAAAATAAGGAAATAAACAACAACCATATCAAAAATTACATTAATTTTTAGTGGATTAAACATTCTAAAAGGCAGAGGTTGTCAAAATGGATTAAAAAGACTCAGCTAGATGCTGTCTGTGAGGGATACACTTTAAATAAAAGACACAAATATGTAGAATGTAAATCAAAGAAAAGACATACCATTAAAAAATTTAAAAGTGTGAAAGAGATGAATGGAGTGTCTACATGAATATCAAATAATGTAGACTTCAAGATAAAATATATTACCAAAGACATAGAGGAACATTCCATAATGATAACAGGTTCAATTCACCAGGAACATGTAACAACCATAATATGTATGTACATATTAACAATTGGAAATTGAAATTTAAAAAGTAACGACAGCATCCCAAAACATAAAATGCTTAGGGATAAATTAATAAAACATGTTTCTAACCTTTACACTGAAAAGCATAAAACACTGCAGAGAATTATTAAAGAGGACCTAAGAAAAACTGGAGATAAACTATGTTCATGGATTGGAAACCTCAATACAGTTAAACAACATGGATGTGAACTGTGCTGTTCACTTATACGTATATTTTTTCCAACAGTAAATACTACATTACTACACAATCCCCTGGTTGGTTGAATCTGTGGATGTGGAACCACAAATACAGAGGGACTGCACAGTTGAAGGAACCATGTAGTTGGAGGGCCAACTATGAGTTGTATGTGGATTTTCAACTGTGCAGAGGACTGGGGCCCCAAACCCCTGTGTTGTTCAAGGATCAACTGTATTGTTAAGATGTCAGTTCTCCCCAAACTGATTAATCAATCCAACCCCACTCAAAAGCCCAGCAGGTTTGTGTTCACAGAAATTGGCAAGCTCTTTCTAAAATTTATATAGAAATTGATGGCCAAAATAATTTGAAAAAAGAACAAAGATGGGAGACTGATTTCAAGATTTACAACAAACTTATAAAAATCAAAACTGTTATTGGGTAACATATATTCTGGAACACCTGAATACGTGACTGTATAAAAAAATGAATGTCAACCCTTACTCAACCCTTACTTCACACCACAGACAAAAACTTACTTGAAAAGGATGGAAGACCAAACTTTCTAAGAAGAAAATGTAAGAGAAAAATCTTTGCAACTTTGGGGTAGGAAAAGACTTCTTAAGATCGGACTCTAAAAGCAGGAACTCTAAGATTTAAAAAACTGATAAACTGAATTTAAAACTTAAAATTTTGTTCCTTAAAAAGACCCCACCATTTAGTAAACAATACATTAAGTAAATTATACATATATCAAAGAACCCATATCCAGAATATATTTTTTAAAAAACAACTTACAACTCAAGACAAAAATAATCCAATTTAAAAAACGGGTAAAATAATGGATTAAAACTTGAACATAAGACCTGAAACCTTAAAACTCCTAGAAGAAAAACACAGGCAGTAAGCTCCTTGACATGAGTCTTGGCAATGATTTTTCTGGATTTGACACCAAAAGCAAAGGCATCAAGAACAAAAATAAACAAGGGGGACTACATCAAACGTCATAGCTTCTGCACAGCAATGGAAACCATGAACAAATTGAAAAGGCAATCTACTAAATGGGAGAAAATATTTGCAAATCATACATCCGATAAGGGGTTAATATCCAAAATATATGAAGAACTCATGTAACTCAACAGCAAAAAAACATAAGCAATCCAGTTAAAAAATGGGCAGAGGATCTGAATAGACATTTTTCCAAAGAAGATATACAGATGGCCAACATACCATGAAAAGGTGCTCAATATCACTAATCATCAGGGAAATGCAAATCAAAAGCACAATGAGAGATCACCTCACACCTGTTAGAATGGCTGCCATCAAAAAGACAAGAAATAAGTGTTGGCAAGGATGTGAAGAAAAGGGAACTCTAGTGCACTGTTGATGGGAATATAAATTGGTGCAGCCACTGTAGAAAACAGTATGGAAGTTCCTCAAAAAATTAAAAATAGAACTACCATATCATCCAGCCATTCCACTTCTGGGTATTTATCTGAAGAAAATGAAAACACTAATTTGTAAAGATATATACACCCGCATGTTCACTGTAGCATTGTTTAGACTAACAGCCAAGACACGGAAGCAACCTAAGTGTCCATCAATGGATGAATGGATAAAGAAAATGCCATACACATATTTAAATTTTTAAAAATGGAATATCATTCAGCCATAAAAAGAAAGAAATCTGGCCACGTGGGACAACATGGATGGACCTTGAGGGCATTATGCTAAGTAAAATAAGTCAGACAGAGAAAGCCAAATACAGCATAATCTCACTTATAAGTAGAATCTTAAATAAACAAACTGAGCTCATAAATACAGAGAAGAGTTTGGTGATCGCCAGAGGCAGGGGTTGGGGGGTAGGGGGTGTAGGGTTGCACAAAACGGGTGAAGGGGGTCAAAAGGTACAAACTTCCAGTTATAAAATAAATAAGTCATGGGGATATAATGTACAGCATGGGGACCATAGTTAATAATACTGTATTGCATATTTGGAAGTTGCTAAGAGAGTAAATCTTAAAAGTTCTCACCACAAGAAAAAAATTTGTAACTACGGTGATGGATGTTAGCTAGACTTATTGTGGTGATCATTTTGCAATATATACATATATCCAGTCATTATTTTACACCTGAAACTAATTTAATGTTATATGTCAATTACATCTCAATTAAAAACTGGGTAAAAGATTTGAACAGATATTTCACAAATGAAGATATATGAATGGCCAACAAGCACATTAGTCACCAAAGAAATTCAAATTAAAGCCACAAGATTGAGAACACCAAAGCTGATGAGTTTATGGCGCAATCAGAACCCTCATATACTTCTGGTGGGAACATAAAATGACATAATCACTTTTGAAAACTATTAGGCAGTTTCCTACTACAAGCAATTTCACATCTAAGTATATACACAATAGAAGTTAGTATAAATGTCACTAAAAGATTAGTGTCACTATTCATAACAGTCAACAACTGGAAACAACTCAAATGACTAGTAACAGTAACATGGAATATTCTATGAGAATGAACCAAACTGTTGTGGAAGAATTTCACATAGTGCTGAGTAAAAGCAGCCAGACACAAAAGAAAGCCTATTATCCCACTTATGTAAAAGTTCAAAATAAGAAAAAACTAACCTATCATGATATAAGGTGAGACAGTGATCATTTTTAGATAGTAAATACTGGAACGGGCTACAAAGGGAGACCTCTGTGGTTCTGGTAATGCTATCTTTATATTTCTGGGTGTGGTTTTGTGAGTGTTTTTATTATTGAAAATCCACCAAGCAATATATTTATGATTTTTTGCACTTTTCTGTATGCATGTTATATTTCAATAAACCTTTTCTTAAAAAGCTAGAAAGGAAAGATGTATCACCTACAAAGGACCAGGAATTAGATGACTAATTTCTTTACTTCAACAATGAAAGCTAGAAGACAGGGCAATAGTATCTCAAATATGCCAAGAAAAAACATATCTCAGCCTAGAATTCTCTATCAAAGTGTTTTTTATGAATGAAGACAAAATATAGACATTTTCAGACCAAGAAAATATCATTTGCCACTGATAGACCCTTATTAAGGTAAATTTTAGAAGACAAATTTCAGGCAAAAGTAAAATTATCTAAGATGGAAGGGCTGAGATGTGAAAGGGAATGATGAGCAGATATACTGATTAAAATATGGGCAAATCTAAATAAAATACTGATTGTATAAAGTGGTACAAAAAATGTTTGATTTGTAAGAGAAAAATAGAATGGGACCAATATAAAATCCAGTGTATTGTTCAAACCTGTATTCAAAGTTAGACTATTCTAAGCTCCTTGTACTATTAATGAGTAAAAATACTGTTTATTTTTATACTTTACATGTATGTTATAAAAGCTAGAATAATAATTGAAATAGAGAAAAGCATATAAGTTCCCCAAAAATAGACGAACAAAATGGAGAAAAGGAGCAAAACTGAATAAGAAAATCCCTTCAACCCAAAAGATGACAAGGAGGAATAAAAGGAATACAAACAGTGAGATGAACCTAAAATTGTAGAAATAAATGCACAATGAATGAAATGGACACTTAACATTAGAAGATATCAGAACTCTAAAAAATCAGAAAAAATGTTAAACAAACATACAATCTGTTAACAAGAGCCACGCTTAAAACATAAAGGTTGAAAGGACGTGGGAAACAGTAACACTTGTAGGAGAAATTATATGTCTTTGACTTGCTTTAAAATATTTCCTCCAAGGGGCTTCCCTGATGGCACAGTGGTTGAGAATCTGCCTGCTAATGCAGGGGACACGGGTTCGAGCCCTGGTCTGGGAAGATCCCACATGCCGCGGAGCAACTAGGCCCGTGAGCCACAACTACTGAGCCTGCGCGTCTGGAGCCTGTGCTCCGCAACAAGAGAGGCCGCGATAGTGAGAGGCCCGCGCACCGCGATGAAGAATGGCCCCCGCTTGCCACAACTAGAGAAAGCCCTCACACAGAAACGAAGACCCAACACAGCCAAAAATAAATAAATAAATAAATTAATTAAAAAATAAAAATAAAAATAAAATAAAATATTCCCTCCAAAGAAATAAACTGGGGAAAATTCTGCTATAGCCACATTCTGCTATAAAGTATGAAATGGGGAAAATCAAACATCCACTTCAACAATAACAAACATTTCTTTCAATAAATGATGCTAAGATTATTTGTTATCCATGTGTGGGGGTGGGGGGGAGAAAAAAAACAGGATCTCAACACCTCACACCATACACAAAAACTAAGCCCGGGTAGATTAAAACCCCAAATGTAAAATGTGAAACTTTAAAACTTTAGAATATCTTTATCACCTCTAGGACTTTCATAGCTAGAGAGCAGAAGCCAATGCCTGACTTTAAAGCTTCAAAAGACAGGCTGACTCCCTTGTTATGGGCTAACACGACTGGTGACTTGAAGTTGAAGGCAATGCTCATTTACCCTTCCAAAAATCCTAGAACCCTTAAAAATTATGCTAAATCAACTCTGCCTGTGCTCTATAAACAAAGCAACAAAGCCTGGATGACAGCACATCTGTTTACAACATGGTTTACTGAGACCTACTGCTCAGAAAAAAAAAAAGATTCCTTTCAAAATATTACTGCTCATTGACAATGCACCTGGTCACCCAGGAGCTCTGATGGAGATATACAATGAGATTAATGTTGCGATCATGCCTGCTAACACAACATCCACTCTGCAGCCCATGGATCAAGGAGTCATTTCAATTTTCAAGTCTTACTATTTAAGAAATACATTTCTTAAGGCTATATGTGCCATAGATAGTGATTCTTCTGATGGATCTGGGCAAAGTCAACTGAAAACCTCTGGAAAAGATTCAGCATTCTAGATGTCACTAAGAATATTTGTGATTCAGAGGAAGAGGTCAAAATATCAGTATTAACAGGGGTTTGGAAGAAGTTGATTCTAAACTTCATGGATGATTTTTGAGGGGTTCAAGACTTCATTGGAGGAAGTAACTGCAGATGTGGTAGAAATAGCAAGAGAAATAGAAGTGGAGCCTGAAGATGTGACTGAATTGCTGCAATCTCATGATAAAACTTTAATGAATGAGGAGCTGCTTCTTATGGATGAGCAAAGAAAGTGGTTTCTTGAGACAGAATCTACACCTAGCAAAGATGCTATGAAGATTATTGAAATGACAGCAAAGGATTTAGAATACTATGTGAATTTAGTTGATAAAGCAGCAGCAGGGTTTGAGAAGATGACTCCAATTTTAAAAGAAGTTCTAACATGGGTAAAATGCTACCAAACAGCATTGCCTGCTACAGACAAATCATTTGTGAAAGGAGGAGTCAACTGTTGTGCCAAACTTCACTGTCATTTTAAGAAATCGCCACAGCCAGCCCAGCCTTCAGCAACCGCCACCCTGATCAGTCAGCAGCCGTCAACATCGAGGCAAGACCCTCCACCAGCAAAAAGATTAAAACTCAAGGTTCAGGTGATGGTTAGCATTTTTTATCAATAAAGTATTTTTAAATTAACGTGTGTACATGTTTTTAGACATAATGTTATTGTACACTTAATAGACTATAGTATAGTGTATAACTTTTAAATCCACTGGGAAACCAAAAAATTCATTTGGCTTGATTTATTGTGATATTCGCTTTATACTGCGGTGGTTGGGAACCAAAGCTGCATTATCTCAGAGGTATGCCTGTATTCTCAATAGCCAAAAGGTAAAAGCAACCTACGTGTCCATCAATGAATGAATAAGGAAAACGTGTATATACATATAATGGAATATCATTCAGCCTTAAAACGGAAGGAAATTCTGACACATGCTACAATATGAACCTTCAGGATATTATGCTAAGTGAAGTAAGAAGCCAGTTACAAAAAGATAAGACTGAATGAGTCCATTTATATAATATTTACAGTAGTCAAAATCATATAAACAGAAAGTAAAATGGTGGTTGCCAGGGGCTGGGGAGAGGGGGAATGGAGAGTTATTGTTTAATGGGCAGAGAGTTTCAGTTTTACAAGGTGAAAAGAGCTATGGAGATGGATTCACAACATTATGAAATTAAAAATTAAAGATGGTTAAGATGATAAATTATGTATATTTTACAATAAAAAAAAAAGAGGAAAAAAAACTTATTTGAAATAGAATGCAGACCTAAATGTAAAAGGTAAAACTTTAAAACTTCTAGAAGAAAACATTATAAAATAAGATTTTTGTGACTTTGGGGTAAGCAGAGATTTCTTAGGTAGGACACAAAAAGCATGAATCATAAAAGAAAAAATAACTTAGACTTCCTAGAATTTAAAACTTCTGCTATTTGAAGTATACCATCAAGAAAGTGAAAAGGTAAGCTGCTGAGAGAGAATATTCACAACAAATACCTCTGACAAAGAACTTATATCTAGAATATATAAAGAACTGTTATGACTCAATAATAAAAAGAAAACCAATTTTAAAATGGTCAAAAGATTTGAACAGACACTTCACAAATGATGTACAAATGACCAATAAGCACATGAAAAACTGCTCAACATCATGAGTCTTCAGGAGAATGCAAATTAAACTGCAGTGACATATTACAACATATCCACTAGAATGCCTAAAATGTTTTGAAGGGGATGTGAAGCAACTGGACTCTCATACATTGCTGGTGGGAATGTAAAATGGCACAACCACTTTGGAAATCTACTTGGCAGTCTCTCCTAGAGTTAAATGTCTACTTCCCTCATAATTCAAGAGAAATTTTCCCAAAAGAAATGAAAACATACCTACAGAAAGACTTCCACACAAACATTCATAGTAGCTTTACTTATAATGGCCAAATGCTGGGAAGAACTCAAAAGTCTATCACCAAGTAAACGGATAAACAAAATCTGATATATCCATACAAAGGAGAATCACTCAGCAACAAAAAGGAATGAACTACACACAACATTAACGAATCTCAAAAACACGCTGAGTGTAAGAAGCCAGAAACAAAAAAGGACATAGTACAGTCATTTCTCAGTATCCACGGGGAATTGGTTCCAGGACTGGCTGCGAATAACAAAATCTGAGGCTGCTCAAGTCCCATAGTTGGCATATCTGAATTTCCGCATCTGTGTATTCAACCAACCAAGGATCGTACCGTATTTACTACTGAAAGAAATCTGTGTATAAATGGACCCGCGCAGATCAAACTTGCGTTGTTCAAGGGTCAACTGTATATCATTCAATGATATGAAACTCTAGAAAAGGCAAGTCTAATTTAGAGTCATGGAAAGCAGTTATGCGCATGCCTGGGGCTGGGAGTGTGGGGGAACCGAATGGAAAGGGGCACAAGGAAACCTTTTATTTTATCTTAATTTTTTATTTTTTGGCTGCGTCAGGTCTTAGTTTTGGCACACGGGATCTTTCATTATGGCCCACAGGCTCTTCATGGCAGTGCATGGGCTTCTCTCTAGTTGCGTGCAGGTTTTCTCTCTCTAGTTGAGGCATGTGAGCTCAGTAGTTGTGGCGTGCGGGCTTAGTTACCCCGCGGCATGTGGGATCTTACTTCCCTGACCAGGGATCAAACCCAAGTCCCCTGCATTGGAAGGTGGATTCTTTACCACTGGACCACCAGGGAAGTCCCCAAGGAAACCTTTTAGAACAATGGAAATGTCACATATCTTGTTTTTGGTAAGGATCACCGGAAGTATATATATTTGACAAAACACTTCAAACTGTACACTTAAAATGGATACATTTTATTGTCTGTAAATTATAGCTCAGTAAAGTTGATTAACATCTCCTCTACATTAGAAGACATAAGCAAGATTTCTCCTTTATAAAACAGGGATAATAATAGTATCTATTTTCTATGTGCTATGATTAGTAAATGGGCTAAGGTTAGCATTAGGTCAAATGAAACACTTAGGACCTGCCGTATAATATAAACCCAAAAAACGTTAGTGGAATAAAGTTTTCTTAAAGATAAATAACTCTGCACAAGAGTCACTATAAACCAGTGGTTCTCAACCAGGGGCAATTTTGCTCCCAGAGGACAATGGGCAATGTCTGGAGACATTTTGGATCATCATGACTGGAGTGGTGCTACTGGCATCTAGTGGATACAGGTCAGGGATGCTGCTGCACATTCTACAATGTACACAACAGTCTTCACAACCAAGAATTATCTGACCCAAAATGTCAATACTGCAGAGGTTGAGAAATCTTGCTGTAAACAAAGTGATACAACAATCCACATATGGAAAGAAAATATATAAAGTGCACACAATCAACATGGAACTTCGAGTCCAAAGTGACTATAGTATATTTCTACAAATCAAAAAGAAAAATCAAAACCAACAGGAAAATGCGCAAAGAATAAGAACATGGCCAGTAAACATGAAAAGATCCTCTCCCTGTAGAAAAATACAAAGTGAGTGAGACAGCATTTTTAAACCAATAAAGTGGTAAAAACAAAAAACTCTGACAATACCAAATGTTGGTGCAATAAAGAACAGAAATCTACACTATACACTGCAGGTGAAAGAGTAAATTACAGCCATATATCAATACATATATGAATGTATGTACATATATCAATATACGCATTCCTATTCATGCATTAGTTACCCCTAGGGATGGAGAGGGGAGGAACTTAATTATATCTTAATTTAAATTACAGTTCTGCTCTCTGAAAGCTTTAAGTTTTAAAATGATACCCATTCACCGAACACCTAATACATATCAGGTAATGTGTAAGAGACGCTTCATACTTTTATTCCTCACAGCAAATCTATGTTGTAGATATTAGTAGCTCTTTAGGTACAGAGCCAGCTAGTGGCAGAGCCAGGATTCAGGCCAAGGGCTTTCCACTGCAAGGTCCAATCCTGTCTCTCCCACAGCAGTACAATATTATGACCTATGCCCTAATGTTTGACAATATTAATGCATTCTTGGAAATATTTCTGGTTTTCATCAAAGTATCTCAATCAAGATAATTCTGGAATGGGGAGAAGATAAAGAAAACAGGATGGCAAATTGCAGAGTAAGCAAGGCAAATAAAAGCTATAGACATCTCCCCTAGAAAAATGTGCATAGACATGAAATTATGTATATAATTTCAGTGGTTCACAAATTCCCTGGGAACACCCACGAAAAGGTCTTTGGATCCAGGTTAAGAACGTCTCCTTAGGGGCAAAAAACAGGCCATATTCACTTATAGTATTTGAAGGACTATCCAAATTTCTTTGACCAGAGTTGTACTTCTATCAACTGGTGCATAAATGTTCCAAACATTGCTTGTGTTCAGAAATCTTTTGGTTTGCCTCAGTAAAATCTACCATCATTCTTACTCTAACGAGCTCTGTTCCAAACTGTATACGAGAAGTAATGAGACTGGTGGTTATATGAGGCTTGTAGAATTAAATTCAATTGGACATCTTGTGTGTAAAGGTTACCTTTGCTGAAGGATGAAAGTTAGAACAAGGGACAACAGACATCAGGCTTAAAAAAGAGGGTGGATATTTTCCACATCTGGAAACAATTACTAATAAGTTATATCCCATCGTATGTCCGTATTTGCAAAAATGCATAAGATTGAACATCTTTAGTTTTAAAACAAGAAAATCCCACACAATCCATTAGCTTATTTTTTTTCATGTGCCATAATCTTTTTCTTTATATTTCCTTCTTTGTCATTTTGGGGTGATGGTTCGTCTCTCCTACTCTTCTTCAATATTCCCTCATTCTGCCTTTTTTATCTCTTAAGCAGATGTACAGGTATTTAGGTATACAGAGTTCATATTTTCTATCAACCTAGTTAATTCTGAATTAGTATCTTTTGTTGCCCACAAATATATACACCTAAACTGGCTAATTTCTTTATCTTTTTTTTTAAAATTAATTAATTTATTTTTGGCTGCACCAGGTCTTCGTTGCTGCGCGTGGGCTTTCTCTAGTTGCGGCGAGTGGAGGCTACTCTTCGTTGCGGTGCCTGGGCTTCGCATTGCAGTGGCTTCTCTTGTTGTGGAGCACATGCTCTAGGCGTGGGCTTCAGTAGTTGTGGCTCGTGGGCTCTAGAGCACAGGCTCAGTAGCTGCGGTGCACGGGCTTAGTTGCTCCGCGGCATGTGGGATCTTCCCGGACCAGTGCTCGAACCCCTGTCCCTTGCATCGGCAGGCGGATTCTTAACCACTGCGCCACCAGGGAAGTCCGTATCTTGTGGTTTTCAATTGAGTGTTTTACTATGAATCTTCAGATGGGGAACGGAGACAATGTCCATGCTGTATACTAGTTCAGAGTTATGCTCCACCCAGCACACTATCTCTTCATATACTTTACAAACATATGAGTGTTACTATGAGCAGCACCTGTACTATGCACAGAATGGAATTAGTGAACACTTGTGGGAAGACTTCAAAAGTTACAGAAATGTTCTGCAACGTTCTAACTTTTCTTAATGACTAATTAAGCATGTCAACCACAACTTTATTCACGTTTTTAAAGCTATTTATATCTTCAGCCTGCATAACACCTGGGGAGAAACTACTAAAATGACTACTTATAAGTTTGGCAACTAATATTACCTCCTTGGACCTTAAAAAAAACATCTTCCAGTGCTCATATTCATTGGTATAGTATTCAAATCTGTAGATTGTCTATTCTTACCTTTAAGTATCTTCTATGTTTTGACCATAACCTCCTTCTTCCCATAATTGAGAACAATTATTCGTCCTAAATACTGTCTACATGCCTCAACTTTTTATTTATTTTTATCTAGAAAAAAGTCAGTGTCCTGGAAAGACCAGATTTTCAAGTTTTTAAAACCTAGGTTTGAAACCTGGTTCTGTAAACAAGCTAGCTGAGTGATTTCTGCACATGTCACTTAACTTGGCTCTCTGAACACTTTTCCCCCTTTCTAAAGCATGCTAAAACACCTATCTCATAATGTTGTTCTAAGGGTGAAATGAGATAAAACATCTCCATTACCTAACACAGTACTTGGCATACAACAGATTCCCAATCAACAGAAGCTACTCCCAGTTTCTAAGCTCCCTGAAAGTAAGAGCACATGTTTCCTTGAATCTTCACCATCACAATAACTAGCATAGTGCTTCACACATCAAAGAAACTCAGAGGATCCCAGGGACTGCCTTAGGAGAAGTTTCCAGCTTTAGACAAATATTTCACTACTATTACTTTTTTTGGAGGCAGCCCTAACTCCACTGGGTGTATTCCATATAAATTTATGTAGAAGCGTTCTAATGATTTTTAAAATTCCTTTAATAACCTTTCAACAACTTCTCATGGTTCTTAGCATACAACGCAAACTCTTTACTATGGCCTAGTTGCTTAGTCCCAGCTTATTACCCCCCCCCCCGGCCCACACACTTAAGACGTCCTAGCCACACCTGGCCTCCACCTGCTCCTCAACTACTACTCTAAGCGTATTTCAGCCTCCCGGTCTATTTTCCTCTAATTGGGATGCCTCCCCCATCTTCACAGGCTGGGCTATTTACAACATCAGGCTCAACCGTGGCCTCCGGAGTCCTTCCCTTGATTACTCTGCCTTCGCCTCTACCCTGTGTTATCGTATTCATGGAAGAGCACTTACCACTACGCCAAATTCTTAGTTGTTTCCAAGTGAGGGCACGGACCGTGTCTATTTTGCTTCCAGGTGTATCCCAGGGCCTAGACCTGAGACTAGCACAGAGCAAGCGAGTGACCCTGCGCTACAACTCCTCCTAAGGCCACCTCCTGGCTTTCAGGCTGGCGCCCGGGTCGTGTGGGGCCTTCACCGGGACCCGCTAGCGTCTCCCCACAACAGGCCCCCTTTCCGGGACCTAAGGGCGCGCACCCCCTTTCCCCCCGGGGGGCTGGTCGGGAGGGTCGGGCGCCCCTGTGGTCGGGTCACAGCCACGGGGGGATTCTGGATTCGGGGGCAGGGGGGTGTGGGCGTTGGGAACTCGTGCAGCCACAGCTGTACGCGGCTTGGTTCTGGGCTCGTGGAACCGGCGCGCGAGCCGCCCACCCCTCCAACCCCTCTCCGACCCGTCTCGAGTCTTTAACACGGACTTCTGAAGTGGGGGGTCTGTGAAGAAGGCGCGCCTCCTTCTCAAGAGTTGTGAGAGAAAGTTTAGCTCTGGTCACCAGAAAACGACTTCGAGGGAACCGACTGGAAAACTCACCAGAGAGCGTAGACTGCACAGCCGCCTCGAGAGAACTTGACTGAATGGAGAAATCGCCAACGCGAGACGACCGAGCGCGCGCTTAGCGCGCGCTGAGCCCGCACAGCCGCAGTGGAAGCCGCGCGAGCCCAGGGTGGGGCGCGGAACTGGGGCGGGGCCAGCTACTCTCGCGCGCTGACGTGACGGGTCGTGGCGGAAGGGTGTGGACGCGCAGGCGCCGCAGCGGCCCGGGAGGCAGGGGGCGGGGCCGCGCAGGCGCCGTGAGAGGCGGTAGCGGCGGCGGCGGCGGTGGTAGAGATAGTGGCGGCAGCTGTGAAGGGGTTCCGGGAAGATGGTGCTGATTAAAGAATTGTGAGTAGGATCGGTGGGCGTGAGCGAGGTTCCGGGACGGCGGTGGTGGGAGATTCATTGATTGAGAAGTGGCGGAATATTCCTAAGAAGGAGCGAGCCTCGGGCCGGCCGCTCCCTGCGCGCGCCCCCTGCTCCGGCTCGCGCCCCCGGCCCGCTCGAGGCCCCTCCGCGGCGCGCCCCCAGGCCCCCCTGGCGTTGTCGTGGTAACAGTGCTGCCCTCTCCCCACCCAGGGGCGGAGGCGGCAGGGTCTCGGCCGCAGCGCGTGGCTCAGGAAGACGCGGCCGGGAGTTTCCGCTGGGACCCGCCTTCTCTCCCTAACCCCCTCACCCCAGTCTGAACCTGGGCCCATCCCCAGGCTCTCGGGTGGGACCCAGCCGAAGCCCGAGGGTGGGGGAGACGCGGTGGGTCTGTGATTTTTCGTCCGGGGTGGAGCCTGTCTGTAACCCGCGGGAGGTGGGCTTGCCAGGTAAAGGTAGCCCTGGTGTCGGGGCTGGAGGTGGGACGTAGGTGCCCTGAAGTTCATGCTGGAGTCGGGAGTCCGGAAAACATGCTCTTCACTGGGCAGTGAAGCTCCCCTTAACGGGAGAGCCATCTTTCTGCTCTGAGTCTCAGTTTCTACATCTTTAAGATGGGGTGACACTCTGGGCTCCGTGTACTTCCCGGGGTTTAGATGAGGCGTTAACATGTGGTTGGTCATACAAAAGGGTTTCCAGGTGCATCAGACCGGCGAAGTGGTTTTGTTGAAAAGTTACGGCATTTCCTACCGGCAGGGATTGTGAATATCACAGGAAATCTGGTTGGTAGGGAATGTTCAGCTGTCACAGCTGGTTCGTGTTGTCAGCATCTCTTGGGCAACTAGGGATTTCGAGTGTGGCCCGTTCTTGGCTTTTTCAAATGCTCTTTTGATTTTAAACTCTTAAAATTCTTGGCTTAATTTAGCTAACTCCGGACAGCTTATTTTTAGTGTTAGTTCTCAAACTTCTTTTAAAAAGTCACTCCTGTCGCTTCTCTGCTTAAAATCCTTTAGACTCCTTATCTCACATCTCATTGAGAATAAAAGCCAATGCCTTTACGATAGCCTAGGAGGTCTTAACACTATTTTGTGCTGTGATTTCAGTTACTGCCCTTCCCTTGCCCATTCCAAGTTCACAAGTTTTCTTGCTGTTCCTCCACTACTCCAGGGAAAGTTCAGTTCAGGGCCTTTCTGCTTGCTGTTCCCTCTGCATGAAGAGCTCTTCCCTCATCTCACTAACTCACCTCCTTTCAGGTCTTTGCTTAAATATCACCTTAGGGAATCCCTCTCTGAAGATCTAATTGCAACTCCCCCCCCCCCTCAATTTGGTGTTTGCCTTCCCTGCTTTATTGTTCTCCATAGCAGTTATCACCACTAACATGCAACACAATAATTATTTTTTCTATTTTACTAGATGTGTTCTCTCACTGCATGTAAACTCCACGAATCTGTTTTGCTCACTCTCACATCCTCAGCTCTTAGAATAGTCTTCAGCACATAGTAAGTGTTCAATAAATATTTGTTAAATAAATTAATGAAAAATTATAACTTTATTCAGTGACAGGGATCCTGAGAAAAGACACATTTTCAGTTAAAGCTTATAGTATTGAACTTTGGATTTATAAAATTTTTCATCCAAGTCGTTTGTACAATGTATCATGCAAGTGTTATCTCATTTATTACTCTGAAGTTCTTGTAACTGATAAGTGGCAGGTATTAAGACTTCTGGAAGAAATAAGACAGGAGGAAATTGACTTGGCCCAAGTCACATAGCAAGTGCGTTGCAGAACTGATTTTAGGTCATAGATCTAGTCATTTCTCTTAGTTATTTCCTCCCTCCTAAAATGTGAATTAAGCGTTCAGTAGATCCCTTTGACAGTTATGTGAGTAGTATCAGGCTAAATCATGGAAAGAAATTCTCATTGGGAATTTGCATGCTGTGCTTTTTGTGAATCATTACTTTCTTTATAAAAATTTTAATGTACCAAGGTAACAAGTGTTGAAATGTGTTCAAGGTGTAATATTTTTTCTGGAGGAGTTATACAATTACATTTCTTGATGTTCACTCCTCATGTATGTCTCCCCTAGACTTTTTTTTCCTCCTAGACTTTTTTGTTTGTTTGTTTGGCTGAGGCGTGGCTTGTGGGATCTTATTTCCCCAACCAGGGATTGAACCTGGGCCCTTGGGAGTAAAAGCACGGAGTCCTAACCACTGGGCCGGTAGGGAATTCCCATTTTCCTCCTAGACTTTTTGAGGTCAGAGGCTGTTTCTTACTTTATTTAAGTATTCCCGGTATCCCGCACGGCATCTAGTCTAGCACACTGTAAGAACTCAGTGTTGTCTAACAAAAAAAATGATTCTTCCTACTCACACGTCAACTTTCTAAAATTGTTTTTGGTCAGGAGCAATGAATAGGTCATTCCTTTGTGAAGATGTTGGTAAACTGTAATATACTTTGGCAAATGTTTGTTGTCTTAAAAAATGCCATCTATTTTTGACATGAATTAAAAGGTTAGAAATAACGTTCTCAGGTTGGGGAGTTCCCTTCAGGTTGTTGCTTAAGCAATAGATGAAATTGCCATTAGTGTAGAAGTCCTGGTTTTAAAGAACTATTTGTAGTTCGATCTGGAAAATTATTTTAGAAGGATTTTCAGAGAAGTTTGAAAAATTTCAAATTGCTCTAAAAGTTGAATACTGCTTTTAGAATAATAATACAAAATCAAAGCCTGTTTCTTTTCTCTTTTACTTTTTCTTAAGCAAATCTTGAAGAAGTTACTTGACTCATCATTCATTCACAATGTCTTTATCAGTCATTTTCATTATGTGAAGTAAGTTTCCCTGAAAGTGTTAGTATATAAAAATAGGGATCTTCCTACTAGTGAGTAGTTGTTAAAATTACTCAGCAGTGATTCTTTGGTTTTGTGAAACTTTAGGGAAGTCTTTAACTGTTTCCTTTCTGTTCTTTCCTTCCATTTCCTCTGCATCCCAGCAACCTCATTTGGACCTTTGTACATCCTTGCCCTGCCTCCCAAAAGATGGCTTTTCCCCACCTTCCTGCTTCTCAATGTTTTTAACCACCTACAGATGACGTCTTCAGGTTAGCTGTAGCTATGTCACTTACCTTTTGGAACAACCTTCCAGGATTCCTTGTTGTCTAATAAATTTAATAGATTTCTTACCATTGTATTCCAGACCCTGAAAATATGCTCCCAAACTGTATCTTTGTCTGTACCTCCCAAAATATGCTCCCAGCCTGTATCATAGTCTTCCCCCTGCCTCCGCCCTAGTTCATTTTCTGTAACTGAGACAGCAAGTTAGTGTGTACCCTTAGGAGACAGCTAAAATGATTAGGTATGGAAGGATTTTGTATAACAAGTTTATTCTTGATGAGAATAAAAATTAGTAACCATTGTGACTTTGAGAATGTTCGTTGTCTTTAGATGACCATTATCAGAAAGACAGAGTGATGAGTGACCCCCAGTAGTCAAGGAGGAGGGAGTAACAGGAGACGTGTTTTACACGTGTTGGAGATTAAGGTGATGTGGGCTTTCAAGCATCGTTGTTTGAGGAGACTAAGGAGAGACAAATAGGTGAAAAGTGAGCTGAAGAGAAGTTGGAATGAGGAAAACTACTGGGAATTTTCTGTAAAATGAAAATTGAGGTGAATGCCATGATTTTTTTTTTCTCTCCTCATAGTAGGAAGAGTTAAAATAAGATTTTAAATGGCACTGCTATGGTAGCTTGATGGTTAGGAGGGAAAAGTGTGAGAATGACCAGGCCAAAAAAAAAAGTTGCTATCTTGGACACCAGCTATTATCATGAGACATTTGATATTCAGGGATGGCCTTGGTTTTCAGAGCTTATTGTGGAAATAAGTGTGAGGGTACTTCCCTGTAAGAATCTGGAGATAAAATGCAATATCCTGATATATAAAATAATTCATCATAGAATTCTTTTTTCGAATTCATCTTTAGGAGCATTATGCCTCTATACTGGTCCTTTTGTATGTACAGTAACAAACTCTTGGACAAGATCAAACACAGAAACCTTATATTGAAAAGGGGTTATATTGATAAAGTTCAATGTATTTTCCATGGTAAAGTTTTTTCTTACTAAGTCTAAAGGACCTTTTACTTGTTTTTCTCAATAAAATTGAGGAATAATTGGGTAGTGGGGAATAATTTTTGGAGGCATTCATTCGTGAGATTCAAGAAATGCATTCTGGGAGAAAGATCGTAAAAACAAAATGCATAATATATAGATAGAGAATGAAACCATACTAAAAGTTTCACAAGGGCAACCTGACCAGGCAGTCTACAAATAATATATCCTGTACCCTGCAATGTTCAGTGATGAGTTTTCTCTTGTTCCTTTACTCCTCACAAGAATCTCTACAACTGCGTTTTTGGGGTCCTGGTATAATGAGGATGCTAAATGCAAGTGATTGTTGAGAGCCAGGAATGGGTAGTTTTATTTCCCCCATTTAAAAACTCTTATTTAGAGCTGTAGTCATTGCAAAGACCCTCTTCCATAAACAACATCTTGTACTAAGCTATCATTGGATTTAAAACGAAAACTCTTTAATCGTGGAGATCTGTGTTTTAAAGCCAACTATTTCATGTGTAACATATTTGTTATCCTTTTGTCTTTTTAGCCGTGTGGTTTTGCCATGTTCGGTTCAGGAGGTAAGTCTTGCTTACATAGTTTATTTTGATACGCTAATCTAAAGACATATTTTCATTGTATTCATTTACCTTTACTTTGCAGTTTATGTGACAGAGTGAACTATGATGTGTTAGAGATAATTAATTGTAAATGAATTTTTGTTAACACTGCCTTGTTTTGGAAGGGTCTCAGAATGTAGATTAACTTCCTGTCCGGTGCAGGAATTCTGTCTACAGTATCCCAGAGAAAGAAGGTTCCAGCCTCAATTTAGGCACTTTAGGGTTAAGTCACTTGCTGCTTGGAGAAGCAGCCTACTTTACTGTTGCATATTTTAAACATTTGTCGTTACTTTAAACCAAAATCTGCTTTCCTATAAAGTTTGCCTGCTGTTTACAGTTCCTTCCACTTGAGCAAAGAGAAGTAAGCCTGTTCTGTCTTGCACATGGTGACCTTTCAGGGTATTTTTTGGCAATTCTCTCTCCTCCTCCTGGCCCTTTTGTTCCATCCTCTCTGCGTGAGGTCACAAGGTTAAACATTCCCAGCACATTCATTTGGCCTAATATAATGTGATCTCCAGACTTTCTCACCAGCTCGTCTCACCGCTCACTGTACGTGCTGTAGTTGTTACTCTCAACTGAAAAAGTGTTCCCAACACAGTCTGACCACAGATCCGTGAGAGATCATTGTCTCCCTTGATCTGCATGGTACAGAAATGCATCACCTATTCAGAACTTGCATGTTCTGCAGTTGTAGCTCTCTGTAGTATAGCCAGGAATGAGGATAAAAGCAGAGGCGGCTTCTGAGAAATCAAGATACATGTAGGAAAACCCATAAAGGCCTTTGGGTCCTTCTATAACTTGCGCACAGCTTGCACTCCTAGGTTATCTGGTTTTCCTAGAGCTGACACTCGATTAGAAGCAGTGAATTGGAAGTGGGACAAAACAAACTGATAACCTACGATGTGACAGCTGACAGAAGGCAGACAGAACAAAAATAAAATGCAGGAACTGAAAAGGAGTAGCTGTCTGTCACTGTTTCATGTAGACTTGAACATAGCCGCATGTACCTCAGTAGCGCCTGAGGTTTCCGTATTAAAGTGAATTAGAACACTTGAGACAAGCCAGGCACCCCTATTCTTTACTTGTACAATTGTTTGAACTTGAATGTGGAAATTGACGTTTGTTTCTGTCAAATTTTTCTTTTGGTCTCAGCTAGTTTCTGAGTCTTGGTATTGTCACCCAGAATAATCTCAGCTTTTTGTTATATTTGGACTTAATAAACATGCCTCTTGTCTTTAAGTTATTCTTAAAAATGAGAATGAAAGCCTAGTAGCATGTGGCAAAATATCAGTCCATTAATATCATACTTTTGGATACTGTTGTTGTTTCTGTGTAAGTTTTTGTTACTCTGTTCCTGACCAAGATCAAATTTACCCTCTGGCTTAGAGACATTTTAATCATGTTTTCAAAATATCACAGTGTTGAGAAGTATATTTTGAAGGACGTAAGGATTGTAGCATTACTGGACTAACCCTGGTGTTGTATCATGAAAACCAAAAGAAAAAAGACAGCCCTTTCTGCAGTCTAAAATCCCTACAAAAACTTTTTTGATGCCTTTAAGAAACCTTTCCAAATTGAGTGTGTGTGTGTGTGTGTGTGTGTGTGTGTGTGTAAGTAAATTAACCTGCAAGATAGCATCATAGTCCCATGGGCTTTTTAGATATGAATATTTACTGAGCTTACAACCACCCCTGTTTTTTTATTCCTCAAATAAAATGTTAGTTTTGAATTATTACTTTTGAGAGGTAGTTTTTCTTTGAAAATATGCTTAAAAAAGACAAAAACCTTTCTTCAGGCTGTCTTCATTGGAAGGAAGAAATTTAGCCAAATTTGTAGAGACTGGAGATAATGCCATGATTGAGTCACTAGAACAAATTAGAACACAAGAACTTTGCTTTTTATCATTTGTTGGAACTATTAGAAACTCCAGATTGGCATAGAACAATAGTGCCCACCCACAGGTATTGGTGAAGGCCACTGAGAATTCTCATTCACTTTAAAATGAAATAGAAACCACTATCATCAATTTCTTGCCTTTTATGGTAATACTTAGATATTTATAAATACTTTAAAAACAGTTTCTGTTTACTGGAGAACTTCACAATTAACTGTTCTCACCCTGGATACCCAGTACTGTTTCTGTTTAGGTGGGCAAGGGCCAAATCAGCCATGTCATATACATAGGCATGGAAAAGAACACCCCAGAGGTCTACTAAAATTTAGACTGTAATGGTTCTTTGTACTTGCAGGCTTTTATTGTTACACTCTATATCCCTCCTCATTATTGAGAATGGTATTCTGATTGCTCAGCTTTCTTATTTGGCAAAGTAACAATTATGTTCCTTCCATACCTTCTTTAGAACTTTGTGAAACTAAGTGAGGTATAATAGATATGAAAATGCTTTGGAAAATAGAGGTGTGTATTTATTATTCAAAAAACTGAAACAAGTGTCAAGATGTCTTGATAAGTGGGTAGTATATGTTAAAGCACCAGAATATTTATAACCAACAGTTTCCTTAAATAATGGAAATCTTGTAAAATATTACAGTTTCTTGAAGCTGTATGATCATCTGGTGTTTGTCTCTCTAAACATATTGATTTCTGATTTGAGTCATGTTTTCATATAGAACATACGCGCTAAATGGTTTGGATGTGCTTTTCTATATCTACAATAAGATTTTAGCACAGGAAGTTTCTGCATTTATGCTGACTTATTGAAATTCTGTACTCTTTGATATTTCAGTATCAGGTTGGGCAGCTTTACTCTGTTGCAGAAGCCAGTAAGAATGAGACTGGTGGTGGAGAAGGAATTGAAGTCTTAAAGAATGAACCTTATGAAAAAGATGGAGAAAAGGGACAGTATACACACAAAATTTATCACCTGAAGAGGTAAGCAGGGTGTTCACATTTGGTGCTTAGTCATCATATTAAACAATCACGCTTTGACTACCCAGCCTACTTATTCAGTATGTAACTACCTAACTCACTAGTAGATGTGATGAGGTGCTTTAAAAAAATTTTAATGTGACCCCCCCTAAAAATTTTTTTTCATCGTGCTAATATGTTGCATTTTAATTTTTTGAGAGTGTTTCTCCCCCTTTATTAGTTATTTTTAGATTATAAAGTGATCTGTCTGCTTATTAAAAAATTCAAACAGAAGATTATAAATTAAAAACTTAGTCCCCATCTCACGTCATCACATACCCATAACTCCAGAGAGAAACTAGAAACAGGCTAGAGTTTATGCTTACAGATCATTTTCTATACATATTCAAATAAGTTTTTAAAAAACATAGAAATATGTCACTTGTATCATTTATTGTTTCCCACAGCAAATGGGATCATACCATACATATGGTTATGCACTTTGCATTAATTTTCATGCAGTGATATATCACGAGCATCCTTTCATGTTGTTATTATTTAATGCCCTTTCCATTCTTTTTAAAGCTGAGTAAAATTTCTTGGTGTGGACATAAGCATAGTTTACTTAACCATTCTCTAAATGGTAAGTTGATTTAGGCGTTTTAGGTATTTTCCTTTTTGTCTGTTACAGATAGTATTTCTTTAAGTCTTTATGCCTTAGGTTACTATTTCTCTAGGAGAAATTCATTACAGTAGGATTGCTGGAAGTCCATGCTCTTTTAAAATTTTGATATTATTGCCAGATTGCCTTCCAAGAGTTTGAGAACATTCGTTTTCCCATATTTTTCTATCTTTTTAATTTTTGCCAATTTGATACACAAAAAATAGCCCCTTGTTTAAATTTGCATTTCCTTATTAGTGAAGTTGAATGTCTTTTCATATTAATTTGGCCTTTTGAACTTCCTGTGTGACTTGACCCTTCAAATCCTTTGTTCATGGTTTTTATCTCTTTTGTTTGCAGAAGTTCTTTCGCACATTCTCCTAAGTTTGGTAGTCTAATCTCTGTCTTTGGCATAAATATTTTAAAATAGAAAATGCATACCAATATTTATCCAAGGGCGAAAGATCAGTAATGGTTTTTAAGAGTCTTTTTTTGTCAGTAGTGTCCCCAGTTTATCAAAGGAAGAGGGAATCTGCTCTGCTCTTGGCTTTCTTCTCTTCATGTTGATTAATGCCAGGGTTTTATAGAGCTTTTTAAAGTTGCAGATAAGCTGTGATGATTAGTATTTTTCATGTTTTCTCAGTTTGGGGCTATTGCTTCATTTATAATGACACATGAATATAAAGTGGGTCATCACTTTGTAGAACCTTAAATTTTACTTTTATTTTCGCTTAGAACACAGCATTTCTTTGTTTCTGATGCAGGTTTGAATGAAGGCAATAACTTTGATTAATCAATTATCCATAAAGACTGTGTTATTCATGGTTTCTGTTAATTTGTTAGCACCTTAAGCATATCTAAAAATGTGCCATTTGAGAGAATTTTAGCATTCTAGATGGTATAACCTATATAATATTTGTAGTATTGAATTTACTTATGTTTACTTAGCTTACTCAGCTTACTTTTCTAGCATTTTACATTTACTCATTAATTGAATTTTACCAATATATAGAAACTCCCTTTATTATAAACATTCAACTCTCTGGAGCATCTAAAATAAACCAAAAAATTTGATATATAAAATTTTCTTTTGGTCTATGATGTCCATATAAACTTGAAATAGATTCAAAATATCCTTCGTTTGAAAACTAAGAGTTGGAATATTGAGAAAATGTTTGATATATTATTACATGGAAAAGACCAGTTGCTAAATTTGTACATAAATAATATGTTGTATATAATTTTAAAAATTAATCAGAAAAACGCCTAGAAAGAGATTCATTAAAATGTTAAGAATGTTTTTCCCTTGGTGGTGGAGTTATGGGTGATTTAAATTTATTTTACTCTTCTGTATTTTTGTTTAATGAGAAAGTAAAGAATGATAAATATTAATTTTGAAATATCTGATTTAGGTGACACTCCAGCCATACATAATGGATCTGTTAAGTTCAAGAGGGCTGTATAAATATGGTTAGTGCAAGAGATATTATTATTCTGGAGGGATTATTGGGATGAGGTTCGGAATTCCTTTCAGGCGATTAAATAAAGGAAAACCTTGACTCTGGAGGCCAGCCTCCCAGCACAGTATGGCTTCTGGAGCTGCTTCTTCATTCCTTGAAGGAGCTGAAATCATTCCACAGTACCCTTTGGTTTCACCCTTTCATGCACTCCTTTAGTCCTCATTGCAGTCCTGAGACATGGGCAGTATACACATTATACATAAGAAGACACTAAGTTTCATATTTACTCGAAGTCACACAGCTAGTAAGTGGTGGGATGGAGACTGAGCCTGGATTCTCTGATTTCTAATCCCATGCTCTTTTGGTCACAAGTCACAGTCTCAAGGGCCTGCGCTGATGAGCACAGGTGCCCCATGAGAAGGGTGAGATGGGGTCTGATCGGATGGTGAGGACTATTTGATGCTCATAGAAGGCTGGCCTTGTCACACCGAGATGGCAGTTCTGGATGGAAGCCTGGAGAGGCATGAGACAGGAAAGGGAAGAAGGAAAGGTGGCAGTAATGGATCTCAGACAGTGTGGCAGATAATAGCCACTCTGGTGGTAATGAAAAACAATAAAAAAGCTGTCCGTTAATAAAGACAAAACAGGGACCCACTGTCACTGTGGTCCTGTGGGGGAGGTCATGGAGCAAGGGCAATCACATGTCCACACTCAAAGTTATCAGTGTCATACTGAAAGCACAGTAGCCCCAGGATAACTGTTATGGAAGGGTAAAGAATCGTTTAGCAGCAAGAGCTCAGGCCTTCCTGTGGAGGAAAGACCACAGTCATGGCCCAGGGCTGGCAGTACAGCCCCATCAGACCTCAGTGTCCTGCAAGGGCGTCCGTTCAGCATGCTGAAGACATACCCACAGTCCCTAGAGAGTTTTAGAGCTCTCTCTCCCTGAGGAAGTTAAATTTGTGTCCAGAAATATATGTTCCCTTTTCCAGGATTTATTCCATTGGGAAACCTATAGTGCTCTGTGCACTGTCACTGTATAGCATCGATAGATAGGCTTGCAAACTTGGCAAACCTTGCTGGGTAAGTTGGTTGGCTGAGGCTGCCAGCACCTTACTTTACATTTGGGACACTTGAATTCTGGGGTCTGCTTTACCCAGTGTTATCGAGGTCTCTGAATTCCCTGGTCAGTATGCTTTCCCATTTCAGCAAAAAACACTTCATGGTAAGATATACACACTTAATCTCAGCCAGAAGATTGAGAAACAATCTTGGTGAAGTATTAAAAAATTCAAAATTTAATACATCCGTAACATGCTACATTAAAGAAGGAGTTCTCAGGGCTACCAGCCTTACAGTAGAGGTTGAGGAGTAGTATATTTTTCCTACATAAAAATAAAATAAATACAAAATTTAGTGATCATCACAAGGGACATTTCAAATGTCTGGTTTCCCTGAGTCTCAGGTAATAGTCCTCTTATGGGATGATATTCTTTCCATTTCCTTTGATAACTTATAGTGAGTGTTAACCCATTGTGATTCTAAGCAGAGGATCTAGTACTTCCTGTGTACTGGTCACTGTAAGTGCTCTAGGTGGGAGCTCATTCATTCTCCATGTCAACCTTTGCTAGTGAGGAAACTAGGTCCAGTGACTAAGATTTCAGTAGCTGGCTGATATGTCACTGCTGTTTGGTAGCAGAGATAGCCCAGGAACCCAGGAGGCATTGCGGCTCCTCTATCGCTCTCTTTACTGCTGAGCCCTGTGGGAGGAAATTTTCCATTTCCTAAAGTGAACTCCAAAAGAGTTTACAGAGAAATTTCTTCCAAGACCATGGATTTCACCACACCCCATTTTCTCCTAAGTCTTTAAAGTCTCCAGTCTTTATCCAAAATAAAGTTGAACTTAACAAGGTACTTACTCAAGATTACCCATGTATCTCCAATTGTTATAACTCTGTCCAAAGTAAAAACCCTTGGCTCTAAGCAAGCCCGTCTCTTTATTGTCCTCGAGAAGTGACCTGTTCGGCCTCTGTCAGGTCGCTCATAACCTGCTTGGTGTCCTGAGCACAGCTCAGATCTGTCCCGTGCATTCCTTGACTACTTTCATTCATATTGATCCTTCTTTCCTAAACACCATCACTTTTTGTCACTTCTCCATTTGACACCTAATCAGGTATTTCTGTACGCATACATATTTGTCTTGTTGTGTACCCCGTTTGGCAAAAAAGTTTGAGGACGTTTCCTAAGGTTGTTTAATATACACTTAATAGTGGATGGTGGGGAGGGGAGACAGAATTTATTGGTTGAAGAATTCTGAAGCTGGTCAAGGAAATGTGGTGCAGCTTTTAAGATGGTATTTCAGAGAAAAACTTGCAGCTGTCCTGAGACATCATGCAGACACACTGACCAATCCTTTTCCTATTGTTTTCTCTTCCTTCTTGGGGAAAATCAGCATTACTGTTTTTTATTCCCCATAAGCATTATAATCTAGCCAACTTCAGTCAGTCCTGGATGATGGAGAATTCATAAAGCTTTCCCAGCTCCAAAATGGCCTCGTTCCTCAAAGGTTGAAGCAGAGGTTTTATTGAAAATCATTGTTTAAAAGTTTCATGTGGTTCAAGTTAAGAGCTCATTTTTGTAAGCAACAAGAGTCATTTGCCAGGAACTTAAGTTATGTTCGTGTTTAAAAATGAGAAGTTTAAATCATCTGAGAATGCAAAGGTTGATTACATATGATGTTTCACAGAGATATGAGCATCACTGAGTAAGTATAGTAAGTAAGAAATTAATAAATATCAGCCAAATAGAGTAATTCGTTCTTTAGTCGAGAATTAGCTGTCAACACATAATTTTTTTTCTCTGTATATAGGCCTGAGTCTTAAGGTTTGCATAGTTCAAAGTTTTCTACATCAGGAGTGATCCTATTTCAGAAGAATGTCAGACATTTTCCAATGTAGTTTCTTCTTTATGTTATATTTCATTTCTCATTCCTACTTTCCTTTTGTTCTGTGAAAAATAATTCTTTCTCCTTTTGTTTTTTATAATTCTCTTGAATTTTAGAGTCTTGTTATACCTTCCAGAAGTTATTCAATTTGTGTCTGGCTATTTTATTCCTTTCCCACAAATTGGGGAATTTTAAGTCAGTTTTTAATTTTTTCCCCCTTAAATCTCTCCCTTTCTTCCATCTCTAGCACCATTGCGTTAATGCAAGCTCCATGTCTCTCAGATTTCTCTGGTTGCCTCCCTGCATTCATCTCTTGCTGTTCATTCTTTTGACTGTTATAAATAATGCTGCTATGAACATTTGTGTACAAGTTTCTCTGTGAACATATGTTTTCATTTCTCTTGGGTATGTACATACACATGTACCTACAATTGGAATTGCATACAGTAACTCCTCACTTTTTGAAGAAGTGCCAGACAGTTTTCCAAAGTGATTGTACCATCTTACATTCCCAACAACAGTGTATGAAGGCTCCATTTTCTCCACATCACTGCCAACACTTGTTATTTTTGGAATTTTTTTTTTTAATGGCAGCCATACTAATGGGCATGAGGTAGTATCTCATTGTAGTTTTGATTTGCATTTCCCTGCTGATTAATGATGTTGAGCATCTTCTCATATGCTTATTGATCATTTGTAGATCTTTGGAGAAATATCTGTTCAAATCTTTTACCCATTTTTAAATTGGGTTGGCTTTTTATTGTAAGAGTCCTTCGGATACTAGTATTCCGGATACTAGTCTCCTATCAGATACATGATTTGCAGTATTTTTCCCCCATTTGTGAGTTGTCTTTTCATTTTCTTATATCCTTTGAGGCTTAAAAAGCTTCTAATTTTGACATTCAATTTATGTTTTTTTCTAAGAATTTTATACGTTCAACTCTTTCATTTAGCTCTTTAATCCATTTTTAGTTAACTTTTGCTGCCGTCCATTCTTGCCCACTCCATTTAATTTTCCACACAAAGCCAGAATGATATTAAAACTTAAATCACGTTGTGTCATTCCCTTCCTTAGAGCCTTCAGTCGCTTCCCATCATACAAAGAATAAAATCCAAACTCTTAGGCCTGTGAGAGGAGCCCCATGTGATCTGTCTGCACCCTGCCACCTCATCATCCTTGTCTTGTATTCCTTTGTTCTTTGTTCACTACAGTCTCGCCATGCTGGAGGCCTCCCGAGTGGCCCAAGCAGACCAGATCTTTTGCAATCTTAGGACCTTTGGTCATGCTGGTCCCTCTGCCTGCTCTGGTGTTTGCTGTCTCTTCATGTAGCTGGCCCTCTGCACCCTCCAGTCGCCACTGTAGTGTCACTTCCTCAGGGAGGCCTTTCTGAGCACCCTTGCCGCAGGTACTCACTTGCCCCCTGCCGTGTTCCTTAAAACTCATAGCCTTCAGGAAAGGTAATTTTCATTGTCGTTTGCTGTTTGCTGGCCTGTTTTCTGTTTCCCTCCCTGGAAGGTGAGCTCTGGGTAAGAATTATCCCTGTTTGTACACCATTATGTACATGGTGCCTGGCAAAATGGACAGGCAGTAAATACTTGAGTGAATGAATGAATGAGGTCTCCAGTGTCCTTAAGGTATATTTTAGTTGATTATAAAATGAAAGATTACTTTATTTATGGCAATTAATGTAGTCTTCACATTCTTCCCTGTGTTTTTCTACATTTTGATGTTTATCCACAGTAGGATGGAGAAGGATGGAAAAATGGAACTTTGAACAGTTTTGTTCGTTTTGTCTACAAGAAGATGTAAACATTTCATTGGAAAAAGTGCAGTTTGAAATGATTTCCCAAGTATTATTTATCTCAGGAACAAGATTTTTTAAAAAAGCTCCTACATCAGAAGTTCAGTGTACACAATGGTCATTTATTATGCATCTTTTAAATCATATAAGCCCTTTGTTTTCTTCTGCAACTATGACTAAGTTGTCTTACTGCACAACAGACAGGTTCACAACCATTGGTATATTGAGGTTAGATCTTAATATTGATAACACAACTGATAAAACACTTCAGTTGAATTTTACCCTGAAGTTAAGTATTCTTATTTTGTATTCAGAGATGGGGTAGGGGAAGGGCTGTGTATTGGCAAAGTACCTTTGTGCATCTGGACATTATAGTATGGCTAACTCTTAAATTCTGAAACCGAGATGTGTTTACCTTGAGGTAAGCACTATCATGAATGTTGGTTTATCATGAGAGGACAACATTTTGTGACTAGTTTGGGGGAATAAGAGGAGGAATGTCCTTTTTAATTTGTTTGTTTTTGGAGGTCTAGCTCTATTTTGTTAATTTGGTTAATATTTGTCCCTTTTCTGAGACTCTAAGCTTCTAAAACAGAGTTTCCTGCATGTTACTAAAGCGACTTCCTAAGTGATACTGAGGTGGAAAACAAGGTATATGCTTTCAGTTGTGTACGAATGGCACACTTGACCTGCCTTGTTAGGAATATATTAAAGTTGCCATTAATGAAAATTCCTCTCCTTTAAAGTAGAAGTGAAATTCAGTTTTATTTTCTCCATTTATACATTTTCCCTAAATTTAGTCAGATTCATTGAGGAGAGATGTATGTTAATGTTCTCATGTTAAACGTAAAAAACCAGTAAATTTGAAACAAAACTAGCTCAAAGGTTTGGTTGTTTTTAACTAAGTCAAAACATAAAATGAATTGGAATTCGCATGGTAGAAAAAGCATGCTGGAAATAAGACAATAGGCATTTGGAAGCAAGATGATGAAATACTAAAACTTCCTTACAGATTTGGCTCATGCTGGCCTTCAGTAACTGACTGCCAATTTTCTTGTTTGTGTCAGCAAATTTTAAAACTTGATGAATATTAAGGTTTTTAGAATATTGGGCACTATAGGAATAAATAGAATAGTTGAGAGTATGTTTCTGAGCTGGTACACAGCTATTTTTCTCCTGCCTTTTTCTAAGTTGACCAAGTGAACCACTGATATAATCTGTTTGTCATTCTCTCAGATGACAGGTAATCTTGTAGCTAGTATTATAAAAAATTCCCCATATGTATTATGTTATACCCTGATTAGACCTCTCCTACATTTAAAGGAGTTTTGGTTCCAGTTTTTTAGCAATGGAAGAAATAATTTGGACTGCTTAGAGATTCCTTGACTTTTAATGTGATATTATTTTCATGTATCCTGTCTTTTTTGTTTGTTTTTTTTTTTGGTTGGAATACATTTATTTCATCTGTCTGTAAACAAGGCATTTAATAGTTACGGCATTTTTTAAGATGCATATTAAATCAGGTGAGTTAAACTGTAGGGAATTCCTAAACTGTACCGTTCTTGGTACAGCAGAGGCAAGGAAAGGACTGTCCACACTACTGTAGCTGCGCAGCTCTCTGGCTGGTGTGGGGTTCATTCCATCTACCTTGCTTAGTCTCCAAAATTCAACATAGGAATATCTTTGGTCAACTGCTCAATCTTACTATGGGGCTAGCAGTCCTCTCTGGGTCTCATGTATCTTTAGTTTGTTCTTTCTCTTAGTTTAGGAAATTAAGTTGTGCTTGAAAGTTGTCAGAAAGCAGCTCTGATGGAAAAAATATACGCAGGGCTTCAAGTTGGAGGATATCATTTTGACATACAGTTATTCAGCCACTTAAATGCTGGTTACATGAAATAATGAATTAATGCTTAATTCATAGTGTTATTGAGGGATTAAAGTGAAGAAAGGCATGTGAAAGCACCCAGCTGCATGTCAGATTATAATTAAAAAGCAATAACCACCATTTAGTGAGCTCTCATTGCACTGCCATTGCTAAACACATTACAGATACTATCTGATGGAATCCTCTCAATAACCCTGCAGAGTAGATAATATGAACTCCGTTCAACACAGGAGGAAGTTAAGAGCGCCAAGTAATATGCCCCAGGTCACACAGCTTCTAAGTGGTGATGTTGGGATTTGAATCCAACCTGTGGAAAGCCTGTGCATGTAAAACTGCTTTCTGTACCGTAGGTACCAATCAGTAAAATGATCATTTCATTTGCACTGCTTTGAAGACTGATAAAACTGATTTTCCGTGTTTGTTAACCAGTTGTGTTTTCTGTTTGTGGTATGTCTGTGGATGTCCTTTGCCCATTTGTCTGTTGGAATCTTTCCTGATTATCTCATGAATTTGCAGAAACTTATCATGTATTAATTACATACTTAACCGGTCTACTCTGACCATACTTGAGGCAGCAATTAACATTCATTTCCCAAGTCTACAAAATTTTATACTTGAACATATCTGAATATCTTACTCTCTACATGGATCCTTCACATTATCATTTTTCTTTAAGTTTATTCTATAAAATGTATTAAAGGACTTTTAATCAGAGTCGTCATCTTATTTTGGCGACTATATACTGCATTAAGAAACAATGTGGTGTAGTCTAAACTGCAGGAGAGAACTGTGTTGTATTACGTGCAGGTTGAATAGCTTCAGTTAACCCTTAGATCTCATATTAGGGGAGTAGGGCAAAAGCCATAAGAAAGAATTGCTTCTATTTTAAAAAACAACCCTCTGTTTGGTTAAACACATTCTTAATCATTTCATTGTTTTTACAATAATTTTATATTTGAGTACTCTTTGAAGCAGTCTGATAGCAGCCAACAAAGAATTAATGATGCTGTTGAAAATATATCCAGTATTTCTCTCCTCAAAGCAAAGTCCCTGCATTCGTGAGGATGATTGCTCCCGAGGGCTCCTTGGTGTTTCACGAGAAAGCCTGGAACGCATACCCCTACTGTAGAACGAGTAAGTCTGGTTCCCAGAAACCGTTTCACCCTTCTACCCTGCGGCTAATGAGGAAAGGGACTGCGGTGCCCGCGCCTTAGAGAAGGGTGACACGAAGCAAGGCCTTCTTTGGGTTCTCGGGGAGTCACTGCACTCACTGTGGCAGAGAAGGAGCTGCGCTGGCTTCCGCCCCCAGGCCCTAGTGAGGGACACGTGTTCATTCCCAGATGACAGGCACCTTGAGGTCCTCCGTTGACCAAGCAGGCTCCACGGGGAGCAAATAAAAGGAATACAGAAACCTTAAAGAAAGGTCATTCTCATGCACAGTGTCATTTGCTGTGGTTTCAGCAGTACTTTACTTGTATTGCCGCACAGTAGAGGGGGCTGTGACGCACACTCCTCGCACGTTTCCTCTTGTTTGCTAAGCTCGCCTTATAAATGATGTTTTGCTTTTGTGACATTATTCTTTTACCATTGTTTTAAAATTAGATTATTGATTCCACAATCTAAAGTATCCTATAGTGTCACTGTTTAGAAGTTGTGTTTTGCAGATATAAACCAAATGTTCTGTGTTGGCAGGTAGTTTAATCTTTGTGACATTAAATATTGTGACAGACTATTTTGGCTCCGATTAATATTCTGACATTTTCTCCCTTTTGTCGCCTACCTGTTCGTTATGCCTCAGTTGTAACGGTGAGTAAAACTATTTTTGTGTCACATACTCTTCATCTTTAAACTTTGCTTTACATAGTAATATTTTCAACTGTTTCTTGCTTTTTTCTTAAAACTGCCCACTGCTGCACAGCTCCTCCTCGGTGCTCCTGGCACCAGCTCACACTCCACCTCGTGCTCCGTTGTTAAGGGGCTCTTTCCAGCCTTGCCTCAAAAATCTCCCTATTCACTTTATTTTGCTTCTGCTACTTCCTTTGAATGCCAGATTCACTCGCCAAACCTCACAGCTTCTTTAATATTAGCCCTGTGTGCTGCATGACAAGCAGGGTTGTTTACATTATTTAAAAGCATGCAGCAATTGGTTTGCCTGACAAGTCTGTAAAAGTAGGCAGCTCGTGATTCTTTGTCACTTGAGGATCAGTGTTCCTATGTCAGTCTTCCTATAGAGTCAAAGCATGGATACTTGTGCTGGGGAAAGCTCCTGCAGACATGAGCCCCAAGAACCAGTGAAAGATCACTATCATTTTGCTGTTGTGTTTTCTGCAGAATGAATATATGAAAGATGATTTCTTCATTAAAATTGAAACATGGCACAAACCAGACTTGGGAACATTAGAAAATGTAAGTTTTGACTCTGGGCTTTCAGTGTAGAAGGCCCTGGAAATGGGAATACTGTAGTCATTTTGTCATCACCAAAGTGATGCCACCTGCCTTAGATGAGCACCTGGCCACACCCGGGGGTGTGTCAGATTGCCGTGAGGCAAGCACGCAGCCAGAAACAAATGGGCCTCCTTGTCAGTCCCTTGCCCTGGTGTGTGAGTGGACTTTGGTGAGGTTGCTGTTTTTATCAGCAACTCTCTTTACCTGGGAGAGGGAGAGCATAGATAAAAATTCACAGATAATTTTTTCCATCTTTTCATCTCTGTATTTGCCAGAGCTGCTCTGCGTAGCAAAATTGATTGCTTTAATTTTCACCTCCATTCCATTTTGCTGGAATATGGGTTGATTTCAGAGAAATGGCCAAAAGGCAGGAGGGAGAAGGTACTCTGACTGATTTACAGAAATGTTGACAAGCTCCTGCCTTTTACAAATTGGTGCACATTTATCCCTAAAGTAAATTACCAAAAAATCAGTTAAGACTCAGTGTAGTCATTAACTTGGTAAGGTTTGGCAGGGAACTTGGGAGGGCATCTGGTATAGGTTGATGCCCTGGCCCAGTGGTTCTCAAAGGTGTGGTCTCTGGACCAGCAGCAGCATCTGGGAACTTGTTAGAAGTGCAGGTGCTCAGGCCTCACTGCATACCCAGTGAATCAGAATCTCTGGAAATGGGGTCCAGCAGTCTATTTTCTGGTGGGCATTCCAGTTTGAGAACTACCGTTCCAACCTTATGATAGGCTGTTATGGGAAAGTAAGTTTATGGTAATTGTGGTAGATTCTTTTCTTCCTGTGCTTTAATGTTACTGGTGCCAATCAGTAGAACTTTAATGATAATTTGTAGTATTTGACTTGAGTTTTTCTTCGAGATGATCATTTGACTTTTCACGTTTGTTTTTTTTTTTTTTTACAGTAGCTCTAAAATTTAGAGTCGAAATGAGGTATTTTGGTATGCTTTAGTCTGTATGATTTAATTTGCCATTTTTAGTTTTCACATGGGCGTATCTTTGGCAGTTTTTAAACAGTTCTTTATGGGTTCGTAGATGGAGTTTCAGAAATAAATGATTGAACAACATGAGGTATAGAGGAATTGACATCCTACTGAAACTGAATAGCTTTAGGATAATCAAATACAGGAGAGGATTTAGACCATACAGTGCAGCCTCTTAAAATGTAATTATAGTGTCACCTTCTGTTTTTCTAGGACTTAGAGGTTACAAGGACTTTGTCATGTACCATTTGGGTTAAACATAGGTCAGGTACATTTTTTGTATAAATCATCTCTAAGGGCTACCAGAAAATAATGGTGACAGATTTCTGTTAATTTGGCATTATCCTCTTCCCTCTCCCCCTCCCCCGTCCCACTTATTATTTGGGGTTACAGAGGTAAACGATTTTGAGATCCCTCCAGCCTTCAGACAACTAATTTAATGAAATAGCAATTTGGATTTTTTTTATTCCTCATAATGTACTCCGAGAGTCTAAAGATAAAAGATTATGTATGTAAGTGTAGTAGTTTTGCCTAACAGTTTGCTTTGTTTCCTTTCTCTTTGTCATATATAGGTACACGGTTTAGATCCAAACACATGGAAAACTGTTGAAATTGTCCACATAGATATTGCAGATCGAAGTCAAGTTGAACCAGCAGTAAGTATGATGTACAACTCGATGACGTTTTAACCTGTTGCCTTTTACATCTAAAAATTGTTCTATTTTTTTTCTGGTATGACCTACCTTTCTATACTGACATAAGCCTGGAACTTAGGTCTGGGTCCAAAAAGAGATCAGAGCAGCGAAAGAGATCAGAGAATAAGAGAGAAGGTGATTTGTTTTTTTGTGCAGATTTCACCTTTGCACAGGTGATCCCTCTGAGAAATCCCAGTATACCCAGGATATACATAGGAGTTTGTTTTCATTGGGGGGGGAAAAAATAACATTATTTTACAAAAGAATTTTCTCTTGAGCTTCTTTAAATACCATGGGTCCCTTATACGTTTAAAGTCTGGTTAAGAAAGCAAAAATTTAATTTACATACAAATTTTCAGTAATGCAGGGCTAAAGTTGTCATTTGTGGGAAATGGTTGATGGTAGAATATCCCAGTCTAACAGTTGTGTAGCTTTCTCTTTCGAGTCTTACTAGATGTAATTATTTGTACTCTAGACTTTTGACTTAATTTAAAAAAAATTTTTTCCCAAAAAGTAAGGACCCTTACTCCTCACCAATCACTGCCCCCCTCCCCCGAACCCCAGCAATTAAGACCCTTGTTATTACTTTGCCCCAGTTTATAAATGTTAACTCAGTTCTTATAGTGTGTGGGGTACAGTTGTGGATTTTTTACGTGCTAAAATAACCAGTGGCCCTCTTCCTGCTAGTCTAGAGAACTAAAGCTTTGCAGTAAGAGTGGCACCCCTTGGTTTGTCATGGCAAAGCACGGCACATTCAGTTAGGATCCCTTTCCATTTCATTTTTGTGCTTATTCCTTGAACTTGAGCAGTGTTGTAAGCTGAACAGAAATAACCCAAATAATAAATGTCTGGTTTTGCCATTGAAATTGAAAGGTAAGCTTTCAAAAACAAAGGTTCGACCTTTTTTCAGAAATCACTGGGGTTGGGACTGCCAGCAGTGACCCTCTGCTAGGCCAGGTCCTGTTCTGTTTAGGGCCCCCTCCCCGATAAGAAGTGTGAGCACTGATAAGGGACTCTTGTCATAGAAATTCTTAAATTTTAGTCATGCTGTGATTTGAAGTTATTTCAGTTTTAGTGATATTTCCACCTCTGAAGTTATATTGGACTTTTTTATCCTTAGAAATGAATGTATGTTCTGTTTTAAAAACAATATTCAGGTGTCTGTTGGGCCCCTTTATCTCTCTTGGTATCTCTTCCAGCCATGAGTTCATGTATGTTAAAGAGTGGTGATAGGGTGACGGATCACTGGGAGTGGGTCACTAACGGCTAGGTCAGGGTAGCTCAGATGCCTGGAGCATCAGTGCTGCCCACCAGGATTGGGTGAAGGCACTCGGATCGTATTGCGGGTGTTTGACTAAGTTGTGCTGGCCAAGCAAAACGGTCCAGTCTTGTGGCTCAGAGGTTTGCATTCCACCTTGTTCTCCAGCAGAGCACAAGGCACCTTTGGTTTTGCCGGGGGTACAAGAGTAGTTCTTTGTTCCTGTCCTCAGGCTAAAATGGGCTCCCGAACAATGTTTGCAGGCAAGAGTGCAAGGGGAAAGAACAGTTCAGGCCAATTGTGCAAGAGCCCTGGAGGCCCTCATTCCCTTCCTTCCACCCCGGCCTCACCTCCAGAGAGGAGGGAAGGCACTGCTGGCCTGGGATGCACGATAGCAGCGTTGCCACAGGGGCTCTGGCTGGAAGGCACCACAGTGCAGAGGCTCAGCAGGTGGCACTCTTTTTGGAAGGATGTGGCGGGGGGAGGGGATAGATAGTGAGAGAGAATGGATTGGGCCCAGGTGAGAGGGGTCTGCATTGTTGAGTCCATGGCGCTGTCACTGAGAACATACATTCTGAAACTAGATGCGCTTCAGATTCAAATTCTGAGGTCTTGCTTCCTACTGGCTATTTAGTTACTTAACCTCTCTCCCTGTTTTATCTTGTGAAAAATGGGGCTAATTATCTCACAGGATTAAATTTGAGCACTTAGAGCAGTGCCTACTTTAATAAATGTTTGCCATTATTGTCATTATTCTTAGCAGGAGTTCTGAGAATCTGTACACCAAGCATTGTTTGGGGAGTGAATAAGTGTTCACATATGTATGTGTGGTTTTGTTTTTCACCGTTCATAGCTCCTGTTTTCCAAGTTACACTTTAAAGATTAGTTAATTTTAAAGTTTACTGAATTCACAGTACCTTTACTGTAATAAAATACACATTAAATTTACCACTTCAAACATTTTAAATGTGCAGCTCAGTGGCATTTAATACATTCACAGTGTTGTACAACCATCACCACCATCTAGTTCTAGAACATTCTCACCTCCCCGAAAGGACACCCTTTACCCATCACTCCTCACTGCTCCCTCCTCCCAACCTTTGGCTACCACTAAGTGTTTTCTGCCCCTATGGTTTTACCTGTTTGGGATATTTTATATAGATGGAATCATAGCAATATCTGGCATTCTGTTTGTGGCTTCTTTTACTTTGGTATAATGTTTTCAAGGTTCATCCACCTTGTAGCATGTGTCATTTTGTCATTCTTTTTTATGCATGAAGAATAGTCCAGTGTATGAACACCATGTTCTGTTTATGCATTATTCTGTTGGTGGACATTTGGGTTGTTTCCACCTTTTGGCGATTGTAAATAGTGCTACTGTGAACACGTGTGTCACAGCAGCTTTTTGTTTGTGTGTTTTCTCAGTTGTGGAAACTACAAGTACAAATGATATTGTGTAGGGATTCTCAGACCTTTTGACATTAAAAAAAGAAAGAAAGAAAGAACCTTGACATGCATATTTTCTGCTATAAAAGGGGAGAGGGGAACTCTGTGTGGTGGGAGGTGAGGGTGCCCTTGACAGTTCGGGGCTTGGGGTGAGGAGCAGAGCACGGAGCCGCCTGGGGGCTTGTGAAGGCTGAGGTGGGTGGAGCAGGGGGCATCACGGGGCTCGGGCTCTGCCTCTGCCTTCTGCACAGCCTGCTCTGTCCCCTCTGCTGGCACAGATGGTTGCCCCACCCTCTTCAGATTCCACCCCCCATCTGCTTGGCCTCCACTAGTTAATGTTTGCATTAGGATTAGCTTCTATTGCAAACACCTGGACCACCTGGCTATCCTTACTTCTTGCCAGATCCAGTTTGGTTTTCTGTTGAATTAATTTGTTCCTTTGATTCTGCACTTTTATGTTCCTTGGAAATTATAGCCCACGGTGTCAAAGGAGGCTTTAAGAACGCACTTGCATTTCTGAAGTGGCCAAGTTGTCATAGCAGTCAACTCATATCGTGGGGCTCAGTCTGTGCTGCTGGCATAGCCCCCGGGAGCTCCTCAAGATTGGTACAGTACCCTCAAGAGGCTTACACTCTGGGTGAGACAAACCCCGTACAGTGAAATAGTTACAAATGGTGGAGGTGTATGCTTGGTCTAGAGCGCATCAGGATTTCAGAGAAAAGAAATGATCTGTGAGGACAGAGGTCTGAAAAGACTGAGGAAGAGTCATAGTATGACGACGAGTAGCGTTTTGATGGGTGGAGCGGTCTACCCCCACTCTCATTACAGTTTTCCCTCTCACCTGGGTTGCTCTGATGTATTGTACATGTTTTTCTTTCTCCCTTCTAAATAGAAATTGAACCCCAGAGGGAAGAATCTTTGTACTGTTAACCCTTGCCTCTCCAGCTCCTAGAACAGTGCCTGGGCTGTAATAGGTACTCGGTGAATGCATGTTGAATGAATGAGTGAATTGCAGGCAAGCAGAATAGAAGCAGAGGTACAGGTGTATTATCCAACACTGAGGGAGAGGTTGGAATAATAGAGTTGAAGGGAACCTTAGCTACCTAAGCCTCAGTGCTTTCAAACTGTGCTTTCCAGAACCCTAAGTTTCTTGGAAACCACTCTGGTTGTTAGGACGAGTGCCTAGAGCATGGGGCTGGGAAGTTCCCTCTGCCCCTCTCCCAGCACAGTTCTGCATGTCTTACACTAGTCTTCACCATACGATTTACTTTGAACACAGTTCTGCAGCTACACATAGTTTGGTTTCAGGGCTAAACAGGGAGGTCCTATTGTACAAGTAAGGAAACTAAGGCCAGATAAACTGCGTTTTTCTCAAGGTCGTTGAGCTGATGCCTGAAGTGGAAATTCTAACTCAGTCCAGTATTCTTTCCACTGGCTTGACTCCTTCCGAGCAGAGGCCCTGTCTGCTTTGTCCCTTTTCAAGCTGCCACTTGAGCACTGTCTTCTTCTCCTCAAGCTGGTCTGCCACTGGCCACGTCACACTGCTTGTTCTGGCCTCCCTTCTGGGAACCTTCCTCTCTGTCCAAAGCCTGTGTGTCCTGCAGGATCTGCCCCTGGGGGATTTCACTTTCGTTGGCATCAGTCTTCCCCTCTGCTGAGTTTCAGCTCTTGTTCATTTCTTTGCTGTCTTGTTCTGTGTTCAGGAACACAGAACTCTTCACAGAGTGGCCACTTGTGAATAGGTGTCAAATGAACCTGATGAGCTTGAGGGGAATGAAGAAACTAACCTGTAACACCTGGGTTGGCCAGGGGTGAGGAATCAGGCACTCACATACATTCCCTGTGGGCGTGTAAGTCACACAACCTCTGTTGCAGAATTGCAAATGCACGTGCCTTTTGCCCCAGCAAAATTCCACTTCTAGGAATTGGTCCTACTCAATGTGAAGTACCAAATGTATAAGCATAAGATTTTTATAAGGAAACAGTCTGAAGTCTTAAATGTTTCTCCATCGATGGGGAACTGATGAAAAACGTGGTTCCACCCGTATGGTGGAGTTCAGTGTAGTCACCAGAAGGGAGTGAGTCTTTTTGTACTGATAGGGTATCCTTTCCAAGATAATGTGGAGAGAAAAAGATAATATCTATATGCATGTATTTGCTTGCTTACGTATAGAGGTCAAGAAATGTGTATAAGATGGTGGTGACAGTGATTCTTCAGCAAACGGGAGCAGCTAGATTAGATGGCAGGGGGATGGGGTAGAAGAGTCAGGGTCTGGCAGAGACATGCCCAGTGGACTGGGGTGGGGGGGATGTCCTCACTCAGTGTTCAGTTTTCTGTTGCTACATGACAGATCACCACAAATTGAGTTGCCGTGTAATGTAACCTAATTAAAGAAATGACAGCCCATCACCTTTGCCACAGTCTCTTGGTTAGAAGCAAGTCACAGCTTCCACCTGTTCTCAGGGGAGGAGATTACACAAGATTGTGACTCACTGGCGGAAAAGGGTCATCTTAGGATACGTCTGCCATACCAGTGGCCAATCTTTAGTACCTAAAGCTTGCTCTTTAAGGATTAAAGTGATACTAGAATTGGGAGCTTGGTAACTGTGCATGGGCCAACAAGGTAGATTTTCAGTAGGGAGACCTGAAGGTGTAGTCATCTCTCCATGCTCAGCCTGGCACCTTAACTCCTGGAGGTTTTAGTCTCAGTCTGACTTAATTCCTTGGTTTTTATTTTGTTTTCAATGAACTCTGGTTTTACTTGAATGAGCTAAATTTTCTTAAAACGTCTTAAGTGGTTGAATTTCTGTCCTGCATACTACTTGCTTTAAAAGAAGTAAAAACAGTCGGTTAGTAATTTTGAGAGGATAAGTAGCCAGCTCTCCCAAATCAGGACAAATGTGAAATGGTTGGGAGTTAAGAAACCAGGAAGTTGGAAGTGAAGCTTGAATCTTTTTACTCCACCTGGTGGGGGGTTTCTGTCACTGCAGCTGGATTTAATACAAACACAGCCCTGAACGTTATTCTAGTTGAGAGTAACTGTTGACTGCTTTTAGCGTTTAACTCTCTCTGCTGGGTTGCTCTCCTTGTAGACTTGCTGGGTTTTGGTCATGCTTATGCACTGTACTTCACCATGCATAGAAGGGATGTGATTAGACCCACAGTGTAACTGAATACTTGGGTGGATGCTTTGACATATTTATATAATCGAAGGATGACATTGTCAAAATAACTCTAGGAATAAGGAGTTGTAAAAACTGTCAGTGTGATGCAGAGTCACAGAGTAATTTGCTACAGAAATCATATATACATTTAAATTTATGGGTTATTTGGTTTTTTCCTTGATGACTTATGGGAAGTCTGCATAGGACTGTTACTATAGCCACCATTCTCTGGTATTTTCTAGAAGATAACAGCACTGCCTAATGAAACAAGCTGAGCAGTCTGAGATTTCTGCTTAAATGTCCCCATCCAATTTCTTTTGGCTACCATGCAAAACAGATTTCTTGTTTTAGTGGAAAGAGGCATTGGAGTGAAGTATTAAGATGTTATGTCCTTTTAGAGGGAAGGCTCCTTCTGCTTGTAATTGCAGCAGCCACTGAGCACATCATGTTCCATCAGAACACACCCCCTGCCCCCACATCTCCTCCATCCCCTCAGCTTCTTGCCCCTCCCCCATTTCAAATATAACCCAGATATCACTCTTGAAAAGCCTTCCTCAGTAAATTGGGTGCCCCTTGGGGGCCTGGACTGTACTGATCATCTCTGTTTCTAGGACCTAACAAGATGCTGAATGCCTGACATGCAGAGAGCTCTTCAGTAAAGGTTTGATCAGTCAAAGAGAATTTGCAGATTTTTTCCTCTGTGGTGTGGAAAAAAAGCAGGGCAATGGGGAGACAGTTTGGAGGAAATGAAGTTTTTATTGTTCAAATATTAAATGGACAAATGCTACTTTAGCTCCTTCTTTACTAATTCTGGATCATGAAATATATGTGACGTGCCTTCAGTTCTAAAAACTCTGTCCTTTCTGAATGAGCAGATGCCTTTCTGTCAGATTAAAAAGTGTTTCAGTTAGATCAGATTGTAAGGAGGAGTCAAGGTGTCCAGCGTAGAACACCAGAATACAAGTTTTAAAGTATTTTTAATTTCTAAAGTCATTGTTGATACATAACCACAATAAAAAGTTGAGAATTCTTTAAATGTCCTGATGAAATGCACATGCATATCTTCAACTCATTTCCAAAATATACACAAATGAGTCAGTTGACATCTGCTTCTGCTTTTTTTTAAGGTATGAATTTGAATCTGGCCCCTTTTAATCATCTCCAGCACTTTGTCTAAGTAGCTTTCCATGATTTGTATACAAAAGTCACTTCCCAGGAGAGGAAGAGTCTTTAAAGTGTAAGCCGAAGTGTACACACGATTAACATCAGAGAGACCTTCGTTTTTGGAAGTAATTTGAAAGAAAATGAGCACAATTTAAAAAAAAGAAAAGAAAAGAAAAAGAAATTGGAACCACATTTTAGGTATTTATGTGTAACCGGGAAAGGATTGTATCAGCCTTCCTCTGTAGTCTATGCTTCCTCTGAAGTACATGCTATGGGACTTTATTTTTATAATTTATAATTTTTTTTCGTGGAAATAAATGTTCAATTCAAATTTTTAAGGCTCACAGGTCTAAAATTGATAAAGCTGAACATCTGCTTTTTAGATGTCAGTAATAAGCAAATATTAATGGCATAAAAGTTTGGGAGATATAGTGAAAAATGTAGATCTATGCCAAATTAAAATGCAGCAGGTTTAAAGAGAGAATAATTTTTTCCCTTTTTCATCATCTTAGGGTGTATTAATTAAAGGTGAAAGATTTTTCCCAAATGAGGCATTTCAAAGCCAAGAGTTGCCCAGTTTTTTAACCTTAGTGTTGTTTCACTGAAGATGGTATTCCTAAAAGGAAGACACACAAGCTAGAAACTCACATGCCATATTGTTTCTGGGTCACAGAAAGGATGTGCAAGGTGTGGTCTGATGGATCAGGTCCTTAGTGGAGACTCCTCAAAGAGCTCAGAGGGGCACTTTCATTGTGAGTGACCCAGGAAGCTTGTGCTCTTAAGATAAAGCTCAGATTTCATACATATCTCTTCCTTCTTCTGTCCTTTTTAACCCCCCTCTGCCCCATTTGTTACTCTCAGGTCGTTATCCTTACATGCTCATGAGTATAATTGCCTTGGTTGCCATGTCGTGTTTACCCCAAGTCCTTTTTTTTCTCTCCATATTTGCGGTTGTTCCCCCTGGGAAGTGGTGGGGAGGAGGTGTCTCACACTCTGGACTCAGAGCTCTATGCCCTCAGCCCTGATGCCTGCCCCCAGCAGCCAAACCTCCCTCCCTGGGCTGTGGTCCTTGGGTCGCCGCTGTTGGACTCCAGATGGCTCTGTGCCATCTCCTTCCAGTAGAAAACTTCTCCTGAGCAGCTTTTTTAGCAGGAGCTCCTGGAGCAAAGTGTGGTTCCACTCACTAGTCCTGCTTCTTTCCTTGCTACCCCAGGGGACACAGGAACTCCCAGGTGAGAGGCCAGGGCTGCTCATAAAGTTCACTCCCTCGCGGGGCCTGGAACCCCTCTGCTCCATTCCAGCCTACGTAGTTTCCCCACTTGTTTGGGCTCCTTTGGAGAACACTCCCACCACGGCCACAAGGCCGTACATGTGTGGATCTCAGTTGTGGCTGGATCTGCCCACTGGTCCAGTTCTCTGACCGTTCTTTAGAGGTTACAAGCTTCTTTTTAGGGCCCCTGAGGCCCTCTGGGGAACGTTATGGCTAACTCCTAAGCTTGCCTCTCAGAACCTTAGCTAGGACTCTGGCCAAAACGCTTTTCTTTTAAGCAGGGTCTGCCCTTGGGCAGCTTGTTAGAGATGTAAATTCTCCTCCTCCCAGGTCAGAACCTTCCAGGCCCTGGGCTGTCTCTGTCCAGCTCTCTAGGTGATTTCTGCTCACCCTTGGAAAGTGCTCTAGTACGCTGTTACTGGTCAACATTGTAGAGGGGGCACTCTCCTTCTAGAATTTTGGAAGCAGAAGGAATCTCAATTGGAGGCCATGGTCCCAAAACATTCACACCAGTCGCTAATTTTACTGTTTAGGAGTTTCAGCTCAGGGAAGTGCTGTAACTTTCCCGCAAGCCACGTTACCAATGGACTCAAAAGCAGGGCTGCTGACTTATTTTTCTAGAACATCTCACTGTATGCTGTTCCTTCCTTTGCATTATGTTGATTAAGAGCATTCTCAATTTATTTAAAACAAGCAAGTGCTGGCTCTTTCATCCATCTTCTCTCGCCCCCCGAAATAGCAGCTTTCGTCGGTGGCCTTTGTTACCTCCATCCATAACTGCTAAACTCTGGCATATTTGGAAATTTGCATACATACAACAGAATAAAAGGATTGGAGACCCTAAGATGTCTTTTGGTGTGGGTACTTACAGTGAGCACCACTCATATATTTTCATGTTCATTTAGCAAACATTTATTGGAACTTGCTATTTGCTCTGTGTTGGCGTGGTAAATATTTTTCCAGATAAAGTAATAATTGTATCTGTCTGAAGAGCCTGCAAGATTCTTAATCAGTGAACATGTTAAAGTGTTTCTAAGTGACTTGGAGTTCGTATTTTCTGATTGTGTAGTCTGGTGGTGTCAAGTGCCCTCCACCAAAGAGCTTTTTTTCTCACAACTGATAGAGACCAGTGCTGGGCTCCAGGGTGCCTGCAAAGTCCGGGTTCAAAGGCTGGCTAGATGGGAGATTTGGAGTTTAGTACTTTACTAAATGAAGAGCCCCCACCATTTAATTGCCTATCCAAAGGCAGTAATGGGATTGTTGGGCTCATCCAAGCTGCTTGTAGGAGTCCCGTGGTGATGGTGGTCTCCAGGAAAATGAATTGGCTTTTAAAGTTTGTGCTTTTTGCTTGTTCTTTCCAGCACTGACCATTTGTTCTCTGGTTATGATCCATTTGTTTGGTGGATATGTTGTGGTGGGCCCATTTTAGTTGAGAGCAGAAGTATGCTAAGCTGTATCTGATTTTCTGAAATCTTGGTTGCCTTTGGAAATGAACATGTAAGACTTGCCTTTTCCACCCATTTAGCTGTTTTCACTTTGAACACCATTCCATTATTTGAGTATTGAACAATCTGGCACTTTATAATTGTCTTAAACCATGAGTATGTATTGTTTTAAAGTTACTGCTCATTTTAAACGTACTTTTTCCTAAATGTCAGCCATGGAAAGCTGATGAAACTTGGTTTAATTTATGTAGGCATGTAAGTTTTGGTCACACTTTTAAACAGTGCTTGTTTCTTGTGCTCTAGGAAGGATTCGGGCATATCTTTTCTTTTGATCAGACATTCTGTGAGACAGTACCCAGATGTTACACATTTGAGTAGATAGTCTTGGCAACATATGCTTTATTGCACTGCCTTTAAAAAAAAAATTTCATAATTTTAAAGAAATGTAAGAATCATAAAATATGCTTTCTAAATAATCTTTATAAGATTAAAATTTTTTCTCTTTAAAATCAGAAACATGATGAAATTCGGCCGGAAAAAGTTAAATATTTGATCAGACCGTATGAAATTGTTAATATTTGTCAGCTTTTGAGCCACAAAAGTGACACTTTTGGAGTCAATCTAATAGACTTCGGAATTAACCATTGGTAGCTGATAACCCTAAATGGTCAGCGCTGACCGTCACTCCAGTTCATTCCTGCTCACAGCTTTCACAAAGCGCCTGCATCTTAGATGTTACTTTTGTTCCAGCTGTTGCCTCTCACTTCCTAAGAAGGGCTTTCTGCCTCCCAGAGCTGTGGCTGCCCCGTTCTTCAGCCGTGAAGAGAGCCTTTGTTTATTGGAAGTCTGTGGCTGGGCTCCAGCAAGTGCGAGGAGCCTGTGGTTGCCAGATGCTTCAGGTCTCCTTGGCATGAGCAGACACTCAACCCAGTAGAGTACCTCTCCCTTCTGCCACTAGAATGAACCTAGACACTCATTTCTATCTTGAAAGGGTGTAACTTATCCCCGGTGTATGTGCAAGAGCTCCAAAAGCTCTTTATTAAAGTGTGTGCATCATAAAGAGGTGAGAGCTGTGATCCAGCTCCTGACTTGTAGTAGTAGCCTCCTTGACCTCTGGAAAAAAAAACAGAACAACTCAAGTACAGGTTTTGAGGTAGTGGTGGTTTTGCTTTTGCTTAAGAAACGTCACTTGTCAAAGGCTTTTCTCATCTCCCTTCGCTGTGCTGTGAAGCAAATCATTGTCAAGATCCTTTTTGTAGTGAGTTACAGAGGGTTTTTTCTTTTCTCCATTCTCAAAGAAGATATAAATAAATGTAAGCATGGTTCTTATTAAAAAGAAATGTGAAAATGTTTCCCTCTTTATTCGGCTGCCTTACATGGTCAAGTACTCTGGAACACTTAGATTTGCATCCAGTGGTGGATTTAGAGAATGTCCTGTGTATTTGAAGGCATAGTTGGATGGCAGTGCCCTCTTGTGGGAAAAGAGCACATTGCTTATTTCATGCTTGCTTAAATCTTAGCAAGAATTTTAAAATTTCTCTGCAAACTCTGTGTGTACGAGCTTATGTTGCAGAAAATACTTTTTCCACTAGAACCTGTTACTGGTGTTTACTTCTAATCTCTTCCATGATTTCAAAGTAAAAAAAGCAGGGAGGGTGGTGGAGGTGGTCAGGTGTGAAGTAGTTCCTAGGGGGGAGAAATTGTCTGGTAAGAGTTAGAAAATGGTTTTTTTTTGAGCAGCTAACGGCAGATATTTTTAAAGAAATTAGCATAAACAGCTCCAAATCAAGTTTTTAAAGTCTATTCCATATAAAAGCCCTTTTCAGCAGTGTAAAGCCCTCAAGGAGAGGTTCTCTAGACTGAGTGGGAGTAAACATCCCTTAGGGTACTTGAGTCTTATCAAGTGATGAAGTGTAAATCACGTCACATTTTTGCAGTAACGTTTCGTGGTGCCTGGGTGTCCACAGAGCAGCATCTGAGTCCTGGCTCTGCTCAGCCACCGTGAACTTGGGCAAGGAACTTCACTTCCTCACCCCCAGTGGCAATGGTAGTAACTTTGTTCCAAGGTTGTGAGGGTTAACTAGGAGAAAGTGTGTGCCTGGAACGTAAGTAAGTTTTCCTAAAATGGTAGCAAGAATGATGCTGCTTATCAGATTTTGCTCTTGCTGTAAAAAAAAAAAAAAGTTAAAATTTTTTCTGCAATTAGTTCCCATTTAGTGTTTGTTAAATTGGTGCTAATGGAATTAATGGGGTCCTGGGATTTAGATGCAGCTGTGCCTGAAGCCCAGATCATGAACCAAAATGGACATTTTACTGGAGAGGGCTCACCCTGTGCATTTTCAAAAGGACATTCCCATTTTAGTTTAAGGAATTTGATGTAATATGTTCTGTGATCTACTGTCATTTAAGGAAATAAATGCATTTATGTTAAGCAAAACTTTCCTAAACATATTGTTTATGTTTTAGGCATACGCGGTTTAATTTTAAAATATATATTTAACAATCATCTTTAATAAAACTGACTTGTTGGTATGTTGAAACTTATTTCATTGGTTTTAAGAGTTTAAAATGTCTTCATTTTTAAATGCTATACTATATAAACATATAATAATAAATATAATGTAACAGTAACAAATATGTTGTATATTTGTGTATGAAACACAGGCTTATCCAAACCAGTAGCCTACTGACCCCTGAGAGGGGGGCTGGGGAGTACCCGCCAGCCCTGGGCTCTCCAGGAGCCCAGCCAGCCTCTGGAGCCCAACTATTTAGTTTCCCTGCCAGGTTGTAGGAGATGGAGTCTGTCACATCAGGCTTTTGGTTGTAACTTCTTTTCGTAACTAAAATTCTGAGTTTTTTGCTCTTTCTCTGCCAATTTGCAACCTTCCAAAGGCTTTGGGGGTCTGCCTTCATAAACATGACAGTGTTGGCAGGCTCTGGCTGTGATTCGGACAAGATGAGAAAGAATGGAGGAGGCGATTACTCTAGCTGTGCTGTAGCCCAGCAGTGCCCTAGGCTGTGGCCACCTTTCAGCACAGAGCTCTGTTGACAGCATCTGTCCCCCTCCCCTGTCCACCAAGCTCGCCCACCCCAGGTCTCTGTGCAGCGTCTCTATGAGATTGAAAAGATTACAAGAAAGTGTTCTGTTTGGGTGTGTAGGTTTGACTGCATTTCTCAGTTCTCAGGGCAGTTGTTTAAAAATTCAGCTTTAAGGATTCATTGGTGGAAAGCCAGTAAGGATTAATGAGAGGGTTGAATTAGAGAATATTTTTTAATGCAGTTTTGTTCCTCTGAGGTACATTCAGTAACAGAAACTAGGCCAACAAGTTATTGACAATTAGTGGTCCTTTGGGAATCTGCTTTAATGAATAGATAAGAATGATTTGTAATTAGCATAATAATTATATGCAAATGAATGCTTCTGAATTGCTCTAAAACACTTCTGAACTGTTTAAACAGCCCTCCTGAGATCTTGTTACTCTATTAATTTGTGTAGCAAATCTTTTTTTCATAGATCATGCAAAGATAAACTTCAGTCTAGCCCCTTCCGAATTATTATGAATTCCAAGGTGGTAGGACCTGAATTAATGAGATTTACTTATACTACATTAATGGTACTCTATGGGAACCTGAAAGGGTGAGGAGTCACTGGGGAGATGTGATTAAAAATAGGAAAGAAAACTGCTTATTTGAAAATAACTGTTGAAATGAGTTTCTTAAACAAGTTAGTAAATGTTTTCTCTTTACACCTCTGTTACTTGCAAAATTTAATGCAAACTTTTTTTTTTTTTTTTTTAAATGGGCTTCCCTTTTAGAGTCTGGCCTGAGTTTTCTCAGCTCCAGTTAGCTATGCACTGGGTCAATGGTGATAGGATCTGGGAACTCCTTTTTTCTAAGTGCCACAGTACTGGAAAATACAGGGCAGTGCTAATAAATGATGTTTGTTGTTTATCTACATATTTAATTCAGCTCTTTCCCCCATCCTGGTCTTTACTTTTAGGATGTGATTGGAAGAAATGAGCTTTGCTAAGTTGAGCTGCAATACCTGTGCATTTTAAACTTAATGATTATCTTTGAGCTATTTGAATAGACACCTAATTAATCATCTTGTGCTAAAGGAAGGCATTAATATCTCTCTCAAGTTTTTGTTTACCCTGTAGAATTGTTTCTCTTTGGGGAGAGCAGGTGTCAAGGAGTTGCTAATGCATGTGGATTGGGCACTCTTTTCCTTTCCTTAGTTTACTGTAACCTCACCTGTGGTAACCCAGGCATGGTTCTTTAAGCAGTTTCTGTTATCTGGAGCTCATCTCGATTTTTCCACAAGCTGTTAAGAAGCTCTTACCAGCCTGCCCCCATCACCTGCTCACTCCCCCATTTATAATCATGAGTTCAGTCTGGCTCGAGGACATTGGGTTGGCTCAGCACAGATTTTTTACTTGCATTTTGGGGGACAGCCACTATGCTAAAAGATTCATAAAACTAATATCCTTTGTTTTCAGAATGAATCTGGTTTCTGTTGAGAGTTTCTATTGAGAACTGTAGTGAGTAACAGATGTACACCCAAGAGGTAGCACAACTTTTGTATTCCAGTGACAGAAAACAGTTATTTATAAGAATTTAATTAATGTATTCTGTGGCTCTAGCATGGAGGCCCAGTAATCCATTTATTTACCATATTTTATTTTATTTGTTCTCCAAAGGGTGTCTTGACTTGCCTTTTTTACTTAAATAAGAGTTTTCAATTAAATAGAGCTGTATTAACACTTATCTGAATCTACCTTATGCTGATACCATTGTGTTTTTCTGTTGTTCAGGCGCTAGCATTGGTGGAGCAAGCAGTGTCTGGGGACATTACACCTCACTTGATAATGATGGTTTTACTAAACCCTTCCTTATCCTGGCCAGGCCTCTGGGCATTACACAGACAATTAAAATTTGATCATAAAAATTTTTAAACACAGTGCACCTTAGCAATAAGATTTTTCTACTTTTAAACATGATTTTAAAACTCATTTTAAAAATACATTTCCTTGGCCTAGTGAATTTGCTTCCTTTTTTTCCCCAAGGATTACAGAAAGTGCATAGCAAATTCAGCCTTCAGAATACCCAGGAGCTGAAGACTCAAGTAGGCTACAGCTGTCTTCACCCACAGTATTCTAAAAGAACTAATGAGATGAGAAGTCTGCAGCTGGTGGCAAGCACAATAAACCATGAGCCAAGGGCTTCTCTTCATCAGAGCCTCCCCTTTCCCCACGGGATCCCAAAGGAGACAGAATACTAACAAAGCCAGCAGGCTGTCTCATTCCACACTATTGCTCATTTGCAGCTATAATTGGTAGCGGAGGTTGCATTCTGTATGCTGAAACTGTCATACATGAAGGAATATATTTGTTCATTGTGATACGGATATAAATCGGCCGGTTTTCATATACAGAAAGACCAAACTAGCTACCCAACAATAAAATTGTAGCAAAAAAGATACTGTTCAAAAAATTAAATGTTTGTTATAGAGATACAAAACTGAGGTTGTTAAAACCACACCTGCTTCCTGCTTTTTAATATCTTGCTACTTAATTCAACTGATTAAACATTTACGTATTCAAACTAACATTAAAAAGCACAAAAAAATTCCTAGGTTTTGACAAGATGCATTATCCTCATCTGTCAAGGTTAAGGTGCTATTGTTAATAATTGGGTTTGTTGCATTTTCAGTATTTCCTTAATGTTTGCTGCTTTGTATTCAAGAGAAAAAAGCAGAGAGGGAAGACTTAGCTTTGGAGATGTATGTATATATGTGTATGTGTGATATTTTATATGCACACACGCATGCCTTATAGGAAAATCCACTTTGGTACCTCTGGTGCTGCTGCTTCTTGGTGGTTTTGAAATGTGTTTTGCTTATCTGGCTTTTGTGGACACCCTTCTGCTGTCCTCCTGTGTGCTGGACTAGAATGAGCCCAGGACAGAGGGTAAGAAGGCTTGTGTTCAAGTCCTCAGGTAGGTGAGCCATGCCACCTTCTTGCTGGACTGTGGTTTCCTCATTTGTGAATTGAAGTGACTTGGGTGGTCTTCAAGGTGCAGTTCACCTCTATAATTTTGTGAATCCATAGTTCAGAAAAGTTATCCAGTGAATAGCACTAATAATGAAGGCTCGGAAATAAACTTTCAGGATCGGTATATTAGGTCCAGAGTGGAGAACTTTTAAAGTGTTATTCCATGTTCTTCAGTTAATTAATCTATGTCAGATAGGTATTGAAAATCCCTTAAGGTGTCGCCCTGGTATGGAGCTGGGTGGGGTTAGGAAGGAGAAAGGAGTGTTGTCCAAAAGTCCATCTAATCCAACCGCTTACATTTTCACATTCACTGCTGCTGTAATCATGCTTAGACCCACCTCCTGGGGTGAGTCACCCCTTAATTAGTTTACCTCTACATGAAAATAATTTATGCTGATACGATTTTTAGACCAAGCTCGCTTTTCTTAAATAAGTTCTGCCTTGGTTTATGTACTACCCTTATTGTATACTGTCAGCCCTACTGATACTTGTGTACACTTTGTTTTGTGGATTTTGTTTTTTTTCTTTCTCTTGGAGCTGGTGAGTTTAGCATCCTCAGAGACAGTTCTGCAGTCTCTATTTCATCAGATTTGTCTTCCAGTTGTGGCATGTTCTATGGGCTTAGTGTTTTCCTTCTTAATGGTACATAAAATAATGGAGCATTCTGTAACTGGCAGCCTCTTAGATTCAGGAAATGTGGTGTTTACTATTCAACTCATGCCAGGCTCCATAATATCTTCGATTTTGTAAAAAACAAAAACTTGAGCATCATGCCCACAGTAAGGTCACACCCCAGTTAGTAAAAAAGAAAAAAGGAAGTATTTTTCCTTCAAATGAGATGAACTGTTAAATGTTAAACACTGGTCAGACCTCTGGGCATTATACAGATAATTAAAATTTTATCATAAAAAATTTTAACACAGTGTTCTTTAGCAGTAAGATTTTTCTACTTTTAAACATGATGTTAAAACTCATTTTAAAAATACATTTCCTTGGCTGGTGTCGGTTGGTTTCAATTCTGTCTATAATTCTCCTCTCCATTCTCTGTTGGCAGTCAACATGTAGTCCCTGGGGTTTCGATTACCTTTTCTTTGTCTCTCTTGCTTTGCTCCCAGCTAGACTGATTTTCTAGGAGCCAGAACCAGGTGTTGGCTCTCCTGTGTCCTCAGATCCCTTAGACTACCTCTTAGCATAGCATCCTGTGCACTGCATGGTGCATATGTAATGCACCTTTTCTGTGACGGCTGTTCAATAAATAGACCTGGAATCGAGGGAGATGATGTCAAAAGTGATTATTTGATATAATGTTAAATATTTTCAGTTTTGGAGGAAACCGAGCTTATCTCTGGGTTTCCAAGCCTCTGACCTAGAAGAAAGTGTGTTATGGGGTTACAAGTATTTGTTAGTAGGACAGCTGATTTCTCACTGTGAATCCAGGTCTTGAGACCACCTGTACAGTTGATTCTTTTCTCAGTCAGCAGTGAAGTTGTTAATTTTTAGGGTGCGGTTCTAAATTGGAATTTAAGAATTCATGTTAGCTGACAGTACTTGAACTTTCTGCTGATGAGCCCAGACACACCAAGTAACTCCCGTTGTCTGACTCCCTGCAGTTGGCTCATCCCAGTTTGTCATTCCTGGACAGTGCTGACTGACCTCGTGCCTGTAGCTGCGCCATGTTGCGTGTTTTAGCAGTAAGGCCCAGCATGGCCAGCCAAGTTTGCCTGCGTAATCGTCTTAGCCCTCTGGGGGGCCTTTTTGTAGCTTCTTAGAAGACAGAGGTTAGGAGTTCAAGGTCACATATTTGCCCAGTTATCTTTCTTTAAAGTTTTGTTGTCTACCCGAACCTCACTTTTCTCCTTCCTCACGTAATTTATTTATAACTTTCTCTTTAGGAATTATTAACATGTCATATGCATTTACTGAATAACTGTTGAGTCTTGATTGGCTGCTTCTCAGCATGTTTTCTTTGATTTTGAAAGTTTGTATTATGCTTTGGCATGTGTTCAGTGCTTGCACTGCCCCTATCTCTAAAACAATGATTTTTTTCATATTGACTCGTCTGGGCATTTTTCTCAAAGTATGTGGTCCCTCCATAAATGCTGTGAAGGACCCCTGGTTTAAAAATTCTGCTCAAGAAGAAAGGGGCTCTCCTTCTGTAGTATTTTCAACTGACCTCTGTTCACTGTTACTGTTATAACTCATTTCTTTTTTTAAATCTGGATGTTCACTCTTCAAAAGTAGTTTTTTATTTCTATCTGTAGATTGTGTGTATGTATGTGTGTAATGACAAAAGAACTTTTGTAAAGCAGATAGGATTAAAAAGGTTTACTCCTGTCATGTTTTCCATTCTATCAGAAAGAGGATATTAAGGGAAACAATTTACACACCAAAACCTCCTATAAAACCTAGATTTTAGGGCTGTTCCCTATGGCATGCTATAACTGAGTCCCATATGGAGTCGTAAAGCCCTCGCTCACCTCACTTGGCAGTGCAGGGCTGACATGAGTGTAGTCCCTAAGGTTTGCCTGTGTACCCATGGCTCTCCACGAACAAGGCTTTGGAGTGGCTGGCCTCCTAACTGAGGCATCCACCACAGACCCAGCCGTGGCAGAGCTCAAGGGGATGCCACAGCATCCGTGGTTCTGATCGGTGTTTCCAGTCATGGTAGTTGCTCTCCAGCAGGCGTTAGAGTCCAGTGTCTTCATCTGTGGGTGTTGTGGAAACTGGTATGGGCCGGCTTTATTTCTTGAGTGTGATTATATGTATATCAAAATGCTGAAACTGTTGAAAAGTTTTGGAAGATTTCTTAAGAGATAGCTATCCAGCAACCAGTCATGGTGGACTGTTAGTCAGGACTTTTATTACCTTTTATTATGTAGTTGTTTTGCTACAAGGTAAAAGCTTAAAGCAAAGAGAACCAAACTGAGAACTTAATATCATATAGAAACATTTTCCTGCGTTTATGCAAAGCACAGTAAGCCCCGTCAGTTTCTGTCATGTGTTTAGTAGCTGCAAAGGGCTGTTCTGGCAAGGTTAAAGAATTTTCTCTGGTTTTCTTCTCTGCTTCTGACTTTGTTTTCCTTTGCAGGACTACAAAGCTGATGAAGACCCAGCGTTATTCCAGTCAGTCAAAACCAAGAGAGGCCCTTTGGGACCCAACTGGAAGGTACTGGATGCTGACCTTTCTGACAGGCAGAGTCTTGGCAACAGAACACTTGACAGGTCCTGAGTCTGGAAGAGCTGGTGACGTTTAAGTGAAAAACAGAAATGGCACAAAAATAGTTTTATTTGCGATAAGGACTCACAGCCAGTTGCAGTTGGCCAGCAAGTCTGCGCTGCATTAACAAACAGAACAGAGCCAGGCTGTCACTTTCAGCATAATGCTATTCTGATAACTCTTAAAAGAGACAAGTGATTTAGTCTTTGGGGATTGTAATGTTCTCTTTTGAGACTTGAAGCAGTACAAAAATCCATGTTAAATGAAGGTTGATAGTTTAAATTTAGTCTTAGTAAAAACTGAACAAGTTCCCCTTCCCTGGTCTCATGTTCCTGGCCTTTTAATAGTTATATTTCGGAAAGCAGGGCACCAGAGAACAATTTTGATGGCAAGTAGTTGTTTTCTAATAAAAAGCACATCCTTACTTTATTCATGGAAGTAAGAAAAGCAATGTTAAGGTAATAATTTAAATTGCTATAGAAATATAATGGATTTTAAAGACATCCGCTAAACTAAATGACAGCCCCTTAGAGAAGGCTTAATGTGTTGGTGGCAAGTTATTACAGCTAATTTGACAGGAGAAGAGGAGCATAAAAACCTAAACATGCCCAGAGCAGATTTTCTGCCAACAGGGTTTTACTTGGTAACCAATCTGTTTATGCTGAAGCCAGTCACAGGTCATCGATAAATGATGTCTAGGTGCTAGTTGTTGCTTGCAGATAGGGGATTACTGTAACAGCCCCACAAGAAGAACCCAGTGAGTGGTTCTCCATGGGTGTTGGACTATTTTGGACTGTCTTGCACATCAATTAAAATGAAGAATGAGTCTGACTTTCTTCTATAAGAAATGATTCATAATTATTTTCATATTTGCTCTCTGGATAGAGTTTGGTTCAAGATTCTCTCAGTTTAATGGCCATGACTAGAGACTTTTAATACCCAGAAAGTGATATATGTCACTTAAAAAAAAAATTAAGGAACGAGTTCAGTATGCATGTTCTAAATTTACTCTCATGGATTAAAAAAAAAAAAATTCCCCACCCCTTTCAAGATTTCTCACTGTGAACTTTAAAACTCACCCTGAGTCAGAGGAGAAGCCTTTCTCTGAGATTTAACACTGGCCTTAAAGGAGAGTGCTGTGCTAGAGCAGACAGGTGTCTGCTTCTAAGGTTGCCATATCTTCTCAAAGGCCTTCTGGCCCCGATAAGTACCAGCTCTTTAGCTGATGATACTTTTCAGGGAATAGAGGGCCATGAAGTTGAGACTTGGAGGTGGATTAAATATTGAATTTTCTTCAAATTGTCAATTTTTCAGGTATGAGCTTGAAAAGGTGATGCTATATTATGTGGTGGGCTATTGTGTCTGGGTGCACATCTTTCCTGTAGGACCTCCTAACCAGTTTTATAACAGGCAGCAAAGGTAGTTTGACACTATGACTTTTACCTGATTTCCAACCTTTAGGAACTTGGAGTATGATTTTTACTGCTTTTTTATTTATGATTTTTACCTTTTTAACTAACATTGCTTTGTCTTTTATTATCCATTAATGGTTACTTAAAATTCTAGAATAGGTTTCGTTTTTAGAAATTGTGAAATTTTGCATTTTTTCAGGTTGCAGTATAGCAAATTATTGCCCCATTTTGTGTGTGTGTGTGTGCGTGTGCATGTGCGTGTGTGTGTGTGGTGATGGGGTTAAACAATAGCTTATTTCTCAGGGAGAGTGCTGGCTGGTAGTGATACCATTCTACCTATTTGCCTGTCGGTTGTTGACTTGAGCCGAAAGATGGTAGGTGCAGCTACTCTCATAAGTTGGGTTACTGTTTAACTGAATTTCAGTGAGTTACTGTGATCTCAGAAATAACTCAGGTAGTCAAGAGTAAGTCAGAGGAGAAGTCTTTCTCTGAGATTCAACACTGGCCTTAAAAGCATCGCTTACTGCTGAGATAGAAACTAAAGAGTAAGAAGGATTGACTAGCTGATGATACAACATACAGAAAAACAGGAACCTGTGGACAGACTTGCTCTTATTAGCATCTCCTGCAGCTGTTCAGCAGGCCCTATTTGCCTGGCACCAAAGGGAGCACCAGGGAAGGATAATAGTTGAAGGTTTCTATACTTCTGAAATATGAGAATAGGGAAGAAATACATGGTACTTAAGGCAAAAAGGAAGAAGAAACCCTGTTCTGGACCCAGTCGCCCAGGATCGTATAGAAGAATGCTCCAGTCTGAGTGCTGCCTGGTGGTCCCTCTGCCGCTCCAGAGGCCCTCCATGCCCCTCAGCGGAGACTCACCTTACCAGCACACATTCCAAAGGGTAGTCACAGCTAAGTGCACACCCCGTGACCGCTTTGAAACTTCCCCTTACTTATCCCACAGTGATATTTTCCTTCTGAATCATTGCAGTATTTACTGCTTGTCTGCACCAGACTGGATGAGGGAAAAGAAATTTTTTTTGGTGCCAGGCATTATACAAGGTTGTATTTAATCTTCACAACCTTCCTGTGGGGTAAATACAGCTGCTTCACTTTATAGATTAGAAACTTGGCCAGAGAAACATGGATAATAGTTACAGGAGAAACGTCTGCCATTTCTGTAGCACCTGATTCAGTGCTAGTCACAGAGATGTGTAAGGCATGGAGACATAGCAGATTCTGGCTCTTAATCCAGAGACCCCGGCTCACCAATCTGCACCGTTTTGCCCTCCTGCATCATGGCAGTTGTGTGGCTCTCTTATTCATGGTATTTTCCAGAATTTGATACTTCTCTTAATACCTGTCATACGTTTCCAGTGGTCAGGGAATCTGTTAGGTGACAGTGGCACTAAGGGAGATCCATTAAAAACCCATCGTGAATCTATCACAAGTTGTGACTTAAATAACTTAACCCTAACTCTGAACCTCGGTTTCCACACCTCTAAAATGGGAATGATATTAGTAACTGCCTCAGAAGGTTTGTGTGAGGACTAAATAATGAATGTTATAATCCCAGCAGAGAGGAAGTGCACAATAAATGGTAGCTTTTATCATTGTTGTCATGCTTTTGTATTTGGAAATAAAAATCCTCTTATCATCTCCTGGGGTTAATGAGGTCAGTGAATATGCTACCCTATTGACGACACAGTTATTCCTTTTCTTTGTCTAGTGTCCAGGGTTCCCTTGGTTCTGGTGCCTGGGGATTGTCGAACATGTCCTGGTTCACCTGTCCTTACCCCTCGTGGTTATGAGTGCTTAATGAGTGCTTGACTCGGGTCAGCCATAAAGCAGAGGCCACACAGTTTAGAGAGCCTTTGCTAGCAGGGGATCACGGGATTGCCAGGGAATAGATTTTCATATTACCTGTATGTGTTAGGAGTACAGACTTTTTTTTAGTTTATGGTATGATACATACTTTTTTTATTTTTTTAAAACTACAGACCCAGAGGTGCAGACCTTAGTTGTATACGTATTCATTCTCCCTCTAAAAAAAGAATTTTTAAAATCTGAGCACGTGAATTATATCTTGTTATTTAGGGTTCAACACTTGATTAAGTGACTCTGCATAGTAATAGGAGAGTGATTTATAACCTATAAAGATTTTTGCTTCAAGGCAAAATTGTGCATTTCTCATGGATGTAAATGTCTTCTGTGTAGCACCACACATGCATGTGTGTGTGTGTGCACGTGTCCATGTTTTGGTTCATTTTATGTTTCGGGGGTTGTGATGTTGGTATGACTGCCAATACCAATGGTTTATCCATTTACATGTGGATTCCTTTAGCTCTCCAGTTTGCCTTCTCTGATGAGGTGAGTTGTCATTTTAACCAACTGAAACAACACTTTTGAAGATTATGGCAAGGTCTCATTTTTTTCTTCATTTAATCCAGATGCCTCATGAAGACTTCAGCCTCTATGTCTACATATATATGACAGTTAATAATTAGGCCTATAAAGGTCTTTGTAAGAGGCTTTGCCGAAGCATCTGCCGAGCCTTACAGTGCTTGACGTGTTTCAGAAGACTCAGTGGTGTCTGAACATTGGGGTATTAGGGGGTCAGGTCGAGTAAAGAAGTTGATGCAGAAATTGTGGTGGCTTTTATATTATCTTTTTATATATCTTTATATAAATATTCTCTTTCTAATCATAAAGACACGTGCAGTTTGTCTTCTATGTCAGTTAATTCGATTCTACGCAAAAGCTCCGGCAGTTGGAGCTTGGCCTTGCAGAGCAGTTTGTTGGGCAGTTCACCTGCGCGGTCACGCTTTAGATTCCTTTTGGACTTACTGCGGAGGCCGTTCTGGATTCTCCAAGCCGGTGGAGGGCAGCCATCTCTGGATTATGGGGATGCTGATTTGTATCCTGCTGTGCTACCAAGACTTTCTCTTCTCCCCCCACACCTGTGAAAAGAAGGCAGTTTTGGTTGTCTGTGGCCTAAAGTAAAGATACCACAAGGTTCTGTTGGCTGGGGATGGGAAGAATGGAAGTAGGGGATGAGGGAGAATTTGAAACCCCTCTGTGGAAATCTCTTTGAGGTAGAGACTGGCAGGAAAGCAGCCCAGATCATCCATCCTCGTCCTCCAGAGGCTAATGAGCACTGTCTCTTACTGAGCCGCCCGAGGAGGAGGGCTGAGGGCACTCTCCTGTGTCTTCATCTAGACCTGGCTCTAAGTCCAGGAGGGATGTGAAGGCATTTTAAATGTGCTCCCTCCCTGTAATCTCACATTTGAAACCCCATAGTGGGTGGTATAAAGAGGCCTAATAATTAGTTTCTAGTTGACCACACTGTGGCTTATGTATATACTAAAGCAGACCTTAGAACGTGGCTCATTTTTCTTGAGTACTTGGTTTGGCAACTAGGTTTTTAATTCAGTATAAAAAATAGGCATTTTGCCCTTAGTATGTATCAATTATGCAACTCCTAAGAGGACACCAAAAAAGCCGTTCTGTGTCTTCCAGAAGCTAAGTGCCCCAGGAGCGGTACATGATTAGTTCTAGCTTTATCTCGTGTACCGAATGCCTCTGTTCTCGGGCAGAGCCGAAGGACTAGGCGTGGATGGATGGGATGTCTTACTCAGGTTCGAGGAGTAATTTGACAGGATGGGCCTCTTGCGGAGTGTCTTCCTGACACTGTCAGGGCCATAAAATTTTCTTCATGAGTTTCACTTGAAGCGTGAATTTGTGATTTCACTTGTACTTGGTGTCACTCCTGGAGTAATTGGACACAAGCATGAAGCACATGTCAAAGTTCTGATTAGTAAAATGGGTGTGAGCTACAAAAATACTAAGTTTGGAGGCATGGAAAATGTGACTGATCATTCTCTCACAGGCAGTAAGCTTTACTGTCTATTTTTGTGAAATTAGTTTAACCTACAATTAGTTTAATCTTTTGAACTTTATCCCACATTTACTTCTTCCACTTAACAGTTAGCATTTGCCCAACCAGTTAGGAATCTCCTGCCCTGAACCCTTCCGAGTCCTTTGTTGATGACCTGCTCATGGAACTTGGTGTGTCCCGCGTCAGGGTGGCGGCTCACGGGTTCATACTCCCTTCCTTCCCCCACCTCCTCGTCCCCCCGTCACTCTCCGAACTCTCAGCCGTAGGCTCTGTGTCCGGCTCACTTGATATGTGCAGTGCTGAGCACGGGGTTTGCTCATAGTAGATACTTACAGATACTTAGTAAGTATTCGCTGAATTCAAGTTAACTATCTTAAACGAAATAAAAATCAGTGTTGGACTTGCCATGTACTTACAGAGGATATAATGTCCAGTGTTGGTCTGTCCAAATGGCTACCAAAATCTAAACCAAATTGAGGGAATGGCTGTGAATTGTAGCATCAGGCTTTGCTTGAAATTTCAGTACGCATACTCCACATACATTCTGTAATCTTGTGTTGATATTTACTGATGGGTGCACTGGCAGTAGCCCCAGCAGTGCATTTATTTTTAACTTTCTTAGTGAAATCTGGGTTGGAAACTTAACATGACGAAATCAGCAGCTGAAATTGGGCGTTCAGATTGCCTAAAATTGAAAAATTGAAATATGAAGGGAGCATGAGCCTTATAAAAACTGCTGTGTCCTTGCAAAATATTAACGCTGGTTAGATGTAGCTTATACCTATTCTGTCTTTATCCCAACACATTTTAAATAGGAAAAAGTGTATGTGCAGTTGACATGTAGGATGAAGCTGTGAGAGGACTACATTTTTAAGAAATGAGTTTGCAGAATGCCTTTGGGTGGTTTTTTTCCCCCTCTTTTGCATTTGTATGTATTTGTTTGTCACAGATACGAGGAACTAGTTCTTGTGGAGAGCATGGGCTGATTGCTTACCATGCCAGTTAAACACCCTGCGTTTTGTTTAGTTACGTTGTGTGGCTTCAGTATACATTACTCTCCCTTAGGCCTCATCCACATACCTCAGAGTAACCTAATATGTGTCGTTAAATTAAAAACATGATTTGAGCTTAGGGGTTTCATTTATAGTTAGAAAAGTGAAATGTAAGGAATTCAGTGACTACACAAACTATTTAAATACAATTTTGGAAACATTTCACAGCGAGCTAGTATTACAGATGAAATTTAAATCGTGTAGAGATGGGTGATCATTTTGGGTTCTTCTGTTAGCCCATGACTTTATTTTTTATAGAACTTCTGATTCTTATCTTTTGGTGACCAACCATTCTTTACCTTTTATTTTCAATTTTTTAAAAAATTTTCATGCTATAATCTGTATAAAACTTGTATTTTCATTAGCAGAATAATTTTATTTACTGCTACATTAGGTTAGGAAGTGTTAGGTTTGGGCTGGATTGGAATTAGGTGTGAATGATCTGAATTCAGATTTTGCCTTTATTTGCTTTGGGGTTATTTTTTCAAATGATGGAGGAGGAAAGAATCAGAAAACATTTGTATTGTTTAAGGCCAAAGAGGAAACTTTGCTTTGCGCCAGCAGCGAGCCCCCTGAAGGCTGGGCAGACAAGCTGAAACTCCTTTGGGTTCTCTGGATTCTAAAACACTGCTCTGAAGGTGGGGTCGCAAATATTTGTCCCATTGAGATTTTTCACATTTTTTTAAAGGTTACACATTTTTTCACAAGGATACTTCTGATAACTCTGAAGCTGATAATACTTTACATGTATACCTTGTTTTTGCTTTAGAAGTTTAAGATGAGGAAAAATTAAATGTGGGCTGAACTAAAGTTACGTATTAAAGATCTTAATTCAGCTTTTAGCTTGATTTTGTTTAGCTTCGATTTATGAAACATCAAAAAGAAAAGAAGCAGGAAAATATTTAGATTGTTTATAGTCAAAGATGAAGATTTAAAATAGTACCCAGATAATTTAGGGCGAAGTAAATCTTTGTCCTAAAATACTCAGCTGAGGGCAAAAACTTTTTTAGAGTCTGTTCTTCAAGCGTGTTAATTTTTTTTTCTGATTATAATATAAAATAATACATATTTATGAAGTTTTGAAAATAAAAGTCAGTTGTAGTCTCAGCATTTAATTACCGCTATTTGTTATAGTTCTTAATTCACATAGTTTATTTTGCTGTAGATGTTTATATTATACATAGATACCTATTTATATTCGTATTATGATTTTTTTTTTCTTCACATTCTTTGGAAAGATGGTTTTTAATGGCTGTATGCATAGTAGCCGATTGCTTGGAAGAACTATGAGGTATTTCACCAACTCTCTTTCAGTGGGTGTTGAGTTTAGTAAGTCCAAGGTTTCGCTGTTCTGAAAAAATCTACAGTGTTATTTTCTTACCTGATGAATTGGGATACATTTCTGAAAGTGGAATTATCAGGTTAAAGGGTATATGGTATATATAGGATACGAGCAGCTTTAAAACTTTTTAATTACGTAGTGTCAGACCCCACCCCAGAAAGATTATGCCAAAAGGATTCTTTTACCTTTTATTTACCACGTGTAGTCAAGTTTACTATTTTCTGTGTCATCATTAAAGAGACTTTTATTTATTTGTTTGTTTGTTTATTTATTTATTTATGGCTGTGTCGGGTCTTCATTTCTGTGCGCGGGCTTTCTCCAGTTGTGGCGAGCGGGGGCTACTCTTTGTTGCGGTGCGTGGGCTTCTCAGTGCGATGGCTTCTCTTATTGCGGAGCATGGGCTCTAGGCGCGCGGGCTTCAGTAGTTGTGGCACACGGGCTCAGTAGTTGTGGCTCGTGGGCCCTAGAGCGCAGGCCTAGTAGTTGTGGCGCACGGGCTCAGTTGCTCTGCGGCATGTGGGATCCTCCCGGACCAGGGATCGAACCGGCGTCTCCTGCTCTGGCAGGCAGACTCTCAACCACTGCACCACCAGGGAAGTCCCAAAAGAGACTTTTAAAGCTATTTTCTTAATTTAATCACTAGTTTTAAGACCATAGCACAGATTAAGAGGTGAATTGCATAAGTCATTTTTAGAATTGGGTGAGACCTTAAATATCACATACATATTAATAATAGTAGCTGATGAAAATACTTCTATGTTCTCATCTTTCTCCCGGGGATCTTTGAGATTATGTTTCTGTAAGTCACCTTCTGTACCTCACACTAGGGTATTGATACTGTGGAGAATTAGGCCAAGAAATAAAGGCAGCAGGCTGTTTGTTCCCTTGTTTATTTTTTTAATTGGTTTACATATTCTTCCCTGCACTTTTTTTTTTTTTTTAATAATTGTAAATTGGATGGAAAACAAAAAGCAAATTGAGACTGAATGTACATTTTAGATCCATGGACGATAGCTCGGAGAACTGGTTCTTGTTTGTCCCATCACTTATAGTTTTTAAACTAAATGCTATAGACCAGTGTTACTTTGTAAATTACCAGTAGTACTTTAATTGGTTTGAGCAGCCTGCCAAAGTCACTAGAAAGAATGTGAGAAACAAACTTGGGTAATTATTGAAGTCACGTGTGTGTGCTTTGCTCTTGGAGCCCCAGTTTGGTACAGGCATGTGTGTATTAAATTTAGCTTACTCTTTAATTAGAACCATGCTTCATCCTGCTGTTTTTATAAAATGGTGGGGAAATTCTGAAGAGTTGGTGTTTTAGAAACACCCAGGGTTTTCATTTAGCACAAGGTGTCCGATGATTTGGAGTTTGAGAACGAAGCTCTCAGTAGCCCGTAATTAATAGGACCTTGGAATGTTCCATCTGGAAGGTATCTTAGGACTAATCAGTGGTGCATCAGAGGTTCTCAGTCAAGAGGAAATTTCAGCCTGAGTAGGTGGGCAGGAGGATATTTTGTTAAGCCTAAGCATATTATAGAATAAAATGCAAAATTATAGGAAGTTGTAAGACAAGCCATTGAATGTCAGGGACATGAGCTTACCCCCTGCAGCCCTGGGCCAACCCCGACCCTCACACTCAGCTCCTTCAACCCTGCTTTTAGTGGCATGTCAGTGGAAGATGAAAAGCTCTAGTGGAGCCCAGCCTTTGCTTCTCTTGACAGAGAAGTAAGGCCTGGGGAGGTAAAGGATCCTGCCCACGTTACATGGGAAGTTACTTTGCATAATGGGAACTGCAACCCAAGTCCCCTTACTCCGAGTCTAGCACTACCGTTTGGCAGGTGTACCCCACAGTTTTAAGTGCCTTATTCTACATACACCTAAATTGTATTTCATGTGAAAGTTTCATGTCAGTGACGCTCATTGGATTAGAGAGTACCTCCACTCTGGCTCACTGCTTATTGAAAAAATGATCTGTAAAAGACCAACCTTGTCATTATTTCAACAAGGCTGGGTACTGAGAAGCTCGCTACATCCTGGGGAAGGCTGTGGACTGCTCTTACAGACACCAGAGCCCAGCTTAAGTGCTGGGTCTGCAGGTCAGGGACGGGAGGGGGAGTTACAAATATGTGATTTTAGTCTGGGGCCACAGTGTCCACAGCAGAGGTGTGTCCCTTCTGATAGGGATTGTTGGTACAAGGATAGTGGTTTCATCATTATTTTTATACATAGTCACTCTCCTCTCTACCAGCCACATGTGTGTCCTCTAATACCACCTAGCACAAATTGGATTGTAAATGGTGCCCACTTAATACTTGCTGAATTAAACTTGTTCATAAAGTATGGGTATGTGTGTGTGCGCACATGTGCACACGTACACATCCATGCTGAATTTTCACACTGGTACTCTGTTTAATGGGAAGGAAATTGGAAAACTAGAGCTGAGCTAGCCAAGTCCTTCTGTTGACATAGAACTCACCTACAAAAGGACAGTTTGCTGTATGTAATGTTTGTATTTAAATGCTTGTGGTGTTGCCTCATTGATTTAATCCATGTACCAGGTCATTATTCAGAAGATGAAATGTTATTACAGAAGACATTTTCTGAGAAAGGTTGATCAGTCATGCAGGACTCTACAGAACTTTGAGTCCTATTAATAACACCAAAATAGAATTTTTTCATATATTGTATCATAGAATTCACTTGACATTGGAACATTATTGAGGGTTTGGGGGGAAAATGTGGTCTGGTTGCTATGATTGTGTAAATGAAGAATAATCTTGAGGTTTTAGAATAAGACCTAGAAGTTCATCATTTTAAAATTTTATGTACGTGTGGCTGAATGGAAGTAATATTTGTTCACACACAACGAACTTACTGAAAGTGGGGGGTGTGTATGAGTGCAAGCTGACAAGAAGTGATAGTGGCACACACTGTGACTGACGCCAGCACTGCAATTTGAGTGCTGTGTGAAGCTAAGAACAGTGGTGAAAAAGGGAAGAACGCTTGTAAAAGGCTGCTTAATCTTTTCACTCTGTAATTTAGTTTTTATAAAAAGGGTCCCCGTAACTTTCTACTCTTTTGAGAAACTTTATTTTAAAATTGTTTTGCAAATTCAAGGTGGTAGGTACAACTCTGTGAAAGAATAAGGGAGGGAGAACTCATCTGTATTAAGCTCCGAGTCCCACCAACTAAGCACGGAGCATACTCTGCCTTATTTAGTCTTTACAACAGTCCTGAGACATAGCTTTCTTCTTGGAATTACACCAGAACTGGGGCTGAGAGTTTACTGGATGGCCCTTTCCCTAGACCATACCTGCAGTCCGCCTCTGCCACCTGGGATTCTTTGAACCATACCTGCCTTCCGTGATAAACTGGGAGCTCCAGAGGCAGGTCGATGGCTGCCTTTGCTCTGGGCCCGTCCCAGGCTCTCTCCTTGGTCAGCTCGGGAGCGGATCGGTCTCCCGCATATACCACCTTGGGAGAACAGTGGTGCTGAGTGGGACCATGGTGAAGACACTGATGTGTGCGATGAGCTCCTGGTTCACCCCTCCCCCGCCACTCACCCCTCTCCCCCAAGTAAACATGCTAGTATATTGTGCTTACTAGGACAGTAGCCTGCACTAAGTTTCACAGAAATCATCAGCAATACTATAGCTTGCAATCCCCCCCCAACCCGGTTTTTATAATGAAAAATTTCAGAAGCAGCCATAAAAACTGAAAGAATAGAACAGTAAACACCTCCATCTAGATTGGACAGTTGTTGGCACTTTGCCGTATTTGTTTTTTCCCTCTTCTCCCTTTTCTGCCTCCTCTCCTTCTCTCTACCTATTTATTTATTCATTCATTCATTCATTCATTCATTCATTCATTCATTCTGAACCTAAAAATCCAGAGTAAGTTTTTATACTCTGGGCCTAGGGTGACATGTTTTGAGGATCCAAATTCTAATTGCTTTTTCATGTTTTCTTATGAAAGTAAATTGCGAACATTTTATTTTGTTTTTTCTGTCCACATAGTCCTCCATCTCTCTCCCTTGCTCTTTTTTTTTTTTAAATAGTTTTCCTTTTTTACCCTAACTCTTGATTTGATTCCCTACTACATTTAAACTATGAGGTGTAATCATTTATGGAAGTTAAAGTCTGGATGTATGGGATTTGCCTTCAAATACTTGATAATTATAGATCACTTTTGCTGCTACATCCCTTTAAATGGTCCCCCCTTTTGGTTGAAAAATACCTCAGTTAGTAAACAGTGCCCCAGACTTCCCTGGTGGTGCAGTGGTTAAGAATCTGCCTGCCAATGCAGGGGACACGGGTTCGAGCCCTGGTCTGGGAAGATCCCACATGCTGTGGACCAACTAAGCCTGTGCGCCACAACTACTGAGCCTGCGCTCTAGAGCCCGCGAGCCACAACTCCTGAAGCCCACGCACCTAGAGCCCGTGCTCTGCAACAAGAGGAGCCACTGCAGTGAGAAGCCTGTGCACCGCAATGAAGAGTAGCCCCTGCTCACTGCAACTAGAGAAAGCCCGTGCAGCAATGAAGACCCAACGCAGCCAAAAATAAAAAATAAATAAAATAAATAAATTTAGAAAAAACACAAACAGTGCCCCTCCACTTGCCAGTGTTTGAAGACAAGAAGACGACTAATCTTCCTCATGGTTTTTTTATTGAGGCTCAATAAAATGGATGAGACCTCACCACATCCACAGTGGGAGTGCAATAATGGTGTTATGAGAACCTTTACGTATTAAAGGCTCACTATTGATATGATGTGAATTGAATTTGGTGTTTAATGTGAAATATGAATAGTGTAATTTGAGGCGGAGCACTGCGCCTATTAAATTGTAGAGCCAGGAAGTAACTTGGTCTGTGGAAGGAGGGTTTGCAGCAGGGGAATACTGCTGCTTTTGCTAAAATGATTTCAAATTTCCGAATATCTGAATTAAACACATATGAGATTGTAATTTTCTTCATGTACGTCTGTGATGTTACGCAACAGTCAATTTTAAGTCACGATTGCCCATTTTCAATTTTCCTCATGCAGAAGGAGCTGGCAAGCAACCCTGACTGTCCTCAGATGTGTGCCTATAAGCTGGTGACCATCAAATTCAAGTGGTGGGGACTGCAAAGCAAAGTAGAAAACTTCATTCAGAAGGTAAAGTCTGTTCAGAGGGTGGTGACTTAAATTTAGGTTAAGAGTTGAAGTAGCTATTAATGGTATATTTTCTCTTTTGCCACTTTTTCCTTCCCGTTTAGGTGAAATTATTGCCCCTCTGTAATTCCTCTCTGCCCTCCTTTTTCTGCCTACAAACAGCAAAAACAGATGCCAGCAGAGGTTTTAAGGGGCTTGCTTTGGAGAAAAGCATAGCGGTTTTTGGTGCAAAGTGCTTTCCTGATGGTTTGCCCAGCTCTTCTGTAGAGCGCCCTTTCCACGTCCAGCATGTCTCCAAGGGGACCTGGGGTCCTGGCACTGGCTGGAGGGAGAGGCCACGCCTTGATGTTGGGGCTCCTCTGTCCCAGCTCGGCTGATAGCCCCTGCACACAGGTCTCTCCTGACACACACCTTCTGTGCACTGTGCACTTTCCACCTTCTGGTGGGATGTCTTCTTCAGAGATCCTCACTGCGAATAGTTACGCTGAACCTAGGGTGACATAATCTGAGGATCCAAATTCTAATTACTTTTTTATGTCTTCTTTATTCAACTGAAAGTAACACAAGTATTTTGATGTAGAAAGAGGGGAGAATTGCAGTTGCATAGAAACACATGGTTGTAAACATGTGAGGAACATGGAAAGTTTCTTTGGTATGTAATTTTCCTATAGGGTGAATAGTTCATTCCATTATCATTATATAGAGGCCCCTGTTACATCTCTGAACTTCCCACAACTAGTTGCATCTGAGTTTCACTGTAACTTTTCTACTTTTAAACTGTAACTGCTCTAACATTTTTTTTTAAAAAGGATCTTATACATATAGCTGATTCACTTTGTTATACAGCAGAAACTAACACAACATTGTAAAGCAATTATACTCCAATAAAGATGTTTAAAAAAAAAAAAAAAAAGGATCTTAAAGTGCTGGAAACTTTCATTATTCTTGGGCCTGCTTGCCGTTGGCCACAGTAGGCACTCTGTAAATATTGGCTTCTTTTCTTCCTCTTGGATCAGAGTAATAGATTAACAATCCAGTTCTGATAAATAGAAGGTACACATGTAATTGATGAAGTCCATCCTGTTCATGGAAAAAAAAATTTAAGTCGATTGCCCAAACGTACTAAAGTATTCACTGTTCATTGCACTTTTCTCGCTTCTTGGGAAAGTAGTAAAACTTAAATAATCCAGCAATTAAAACCACTAATTATATATGTTAAAGCCACTAAATATATGTATGTGTGTGTGTGTATATATATATATATATATATATATATATATACCTAGTAACAATAGAGCAGAAAAATTAATGGAGAGTATATAAGAATTCTTAATTTAATAAAACATTTTATTCTAAAGAACCCGGGACTCTCTTCTTTAAGTACATGTTGTATTCTACCTCACCATATTTCTTTGAATTGCAGAGAAGTTAAGAATGACAGTGTATGGTTTTATAGCAGAAGAAATCAAGTTGACCTTTAGTCACTGACATTAGAAAAAGGTAAAAGTAAGTCGGGTCCAGCAGGAGTTCGTGTTGGATCAGAATGCCCACCACATTTGTTTTCAGTTTCTGGTAAATCATTCTGCCTTTGCAAGGAGAATTGTTTTACATTTCAAAGGGAGATTTTTCTTTTTATTTTGTTTTACAAAATGTTAATAGGACGGAATTAAGATTTTCACTAATTGAAATAGTGGTCTTTTCAAACCAAGAATATGTAGATTTCATGGGTTAATTGGGGCATATAAAGTTAATATGTTATTAATGTTAGAGTTTTGCCGTCTTATAATCATTTTCTTCTTTGTTTTAAAAGCAAGAAAAAAGGATATTTACAAACTTTCATCGCCAGCTTTTTTGTTGGATTGACAAGTGGATTGATCTGACAATGGAAGACATTAGGAGAATGGAAGATGAAACTCAGAAAGAACTAGAAACAGTAAGACTTCCCATTCTGGGGAAATTCTCTAATTTCCCCTTTCTAAAACTGTGTGCTTAATAAATAAGTATAGACTTACAATTAGGAAAAGTGTATTGAAAGCCATTTCTTAATCTCTATATCCTCATCAAAATCCAGTTTCTTAGACACTAATATCCTTTTATTCCAATTTCTCTTTTGTTGAGCATCTTTCGTGAAAGTAAACTAGAACTTTGTTGATCCAGAATTTGTTACGTGTAAAATGTTCAGCAGTCTTGTATTCTTTTTCATGCATTGGTTGTCCATGCTGGTGCCTGGTTTGCAGTCCTTTTAGGCATTCACTTTATCAGGCCAAGTTTCCTTTGTCATTTTGTTATCGCAGTAAGTTATTAATGCTAGCACAGTAAGTCCTAGTTCCCTATTCTGTAGATAAGATAAGGCTAGTAGTATTGTCATTGATTGCAGAAGTGCCTCCTCCCATCCCACAACTAGCAGTGTCTCCTTATTTCTTACAAGCTTTAGGCAGAAATTCAGGTGATCCTTGGGCTGGAGGTCTGTGTGCCATTTCTCAAAGTTAAGCCCACCCCAGCTCCTCCTGCACCAGAGAGCCGGCCCTGCAGCTCAAGAGCACCCCCTTTCTCCCAGAGTGGGTTCTTCCCCGACTTACTCTTGCATGCGTCTGGTTTTGCTTTTGCTCTGGGCTGCGCTTCTTTTCAGCTGGAAGTAAGGCCCCACGGGGGAAGTGAACCCGAGGAATGTCCAGGGTAGGCTGTGGTTTCCATGCAGGCATCCAGAGTCCTGCCAGCAGTCCCAGTTTGGGAAGCCCCGTGGGCGGGTGGGAGTGTTTGACGAACGCCTCTGTGTGAGGCAGAACTCCATTTAATCACAGGAGAATGGCAACAAATCAGGTTCTTTGGCACAGAAGGAAATCTATTTGTCTGGCACATAGCATTGTAAAGAATCTGTGTTTAAAATTGCTTACTTTTGGTGATTACGGCAGATCTGCTTCTAATTAGCTTTATACAAACCTTCTGAGAGGACTAGGACATATTTTCTTTATAAGGCAATAAAATGTTTTAACCTTATCTTATACATAAAGTAAACTTTAAGCAGCCTCCAACTTATGAATGGATTTTGTTCCAAAAGTTTTTAAGTTCAGTTTTTGAGATTTGGAACATGTTTTCCCATAGTGACAACATTATAAATTGGGGTTTGGTTTGCAGGCCAGACAATAGAGGCCTCTCTGACCTCAATTTCTCATACTAATAGTATGGCTCTGAGTTCTAGATCTTGGGAGTAAGGTGATAGGATGGCAAGCATGGAAGACCATCCCTTACACCCTTATTTTTAGGCTGGCCCCAGGCAAAATATTTAAACGGACAAGAGTAAGTCGTGAGTACTTGCTACCTTCCTTCCAATGCCTCTCTCCCACTTTTGTCTTCCCTTTCTCAAGAGTCAGGTTCCCTTCTCTGAGAAGCACCCCTCACCACCACCCAGTCTTAGTCCCTCTCCTCCTGCCTTGCCTGGTTTTGCTCCTTCCAGGTGCTCCAGGCTCCAGTAATAACTGCCACCTCTGCCTCCAACCCCTCCGAGCAGCTGGTGTCAGCTGAACATTAAAAAGAAAGCAGCAGGATTACACACTCGTTCTCACTAAGCTTATGGTACAGCCTTGGCACCTCCAAAAAACGATTTGCCAACACCAAGAAGAAAGAGAAAATGGACTTATATTTATTGATTCGAACTCTCAGGAAGGAGGCTTTCATTTGGTTTTGATTTCTATGCTGAAGGCCCGTCCATAGCACGAGAAAGAGTGGTGATGGCTGAAGGGTGACGAATGGAGCCCTCCCTGGTTTGGGCTCTGGACCTCTCGACCGAACTTGGCCGAGGCCTTGTCTTCCCCCAGGGGAGTGCTTACTTCCCTCACAAGTTTTTAGTCTCAAGGTGCCTGAACACAGCTCCAACAGGAGAGCCCTGACAGGAGGTGGTGACTCTGGCTGCCACCTATGGCAGAGGGCCTGCAGGCTCAGCTGCTTCTCCGTGCACATCTGTTACTTGTGAGTTGGGAATCGCACTTGAAAAGAAGGTGTAAGAAGTGTTACACAGAAGCCCAGTTTATTAGAAAGCATCATTATTGTATCCACATGGCTTAAACTGACAAATTCCCTCATAAAGTTGGTAGAAATCTGTCATCGGTTCAGGGTTGGGAATCCATGGCAGTTTCTTTGTTAAATATTTCAAAAATACTTCAAGTCAAACTGCAGGGTTAAATGCTGATCATCCTAATGTTAAATCCCATTTACTTTGTTCTAGGTCATTGGGGAGTGCTTTATTCCACATCACATTGCTGCTGCTCTGGGTCCTAACAGTTGGTTTGTGAGCATCTCAGTCTGGGCAGCATCATGCCCACAGGCCAAAATGCCTACCCAGAAAACACCTGCGTCCTGAAGAGGCTTAACATTTTCAAGTCCTCTTCACCACGGAGGAATTTCCCCTTTTCTTGAGGTCCTATTTCCCTGACACCTGATGATAGAATTTGATGTGTTATATAATTCTCTTCTTAATTCGCAAATATCTGAAGAATTGGATTTCTTTCAAATGGGTTTTGGCCCTGGAGAGAAGGCGTAGCATCTCGAGAGGTTAGGCATGAGAGGAATGCCCCTGCCTGTAATCCTGCAGAGGAATACTGGGGTTAGGCCCAGCAACTGAAGGAGTACTTAGGGCAACGTTATGCCTGTTCTCAACTGGACCTTCAGGAGGGGTCGGGGGAGGGGGGAAGGGTTGAGCTTCAGAAATGTGTTTATTACATGTGTTCCTTTTCTGTCCATTCTTTTAATTTTCTCATTGAGTTGTCTCTAGGCCGTTGTTGTGAATGCCTGTCATTTCTGATGCCTGTCCTTGTGTCCGTTGTTTCTTATACATTGTCCTGTGCTCGCTTGTTCTTCCTTTTGTCCTCCCTCTTTTTAATAAACTTCCTGTAAAGAACTCCTTTGAGGGACACTGGTCTCAGAAGCCAGAGGTGGCCACACCTCATGGCTTCCTGTCTGGTCCAGGGACTATGAAAAGGTGAACCAGACCATCGGGGCATTTTCTCACACTGTATTAGTGAACAGTTCATTTACCCTGGCTATCTTTGATAATTTCACATCATCAGTCTGCAGGCTTTTGTTTCCTAGATTCGAGAATAGATACATTTTTTGTGCTGTGGTAAGAAAAGCCTTTTGCAAGATTTACTTTAGATCAAGGTAACTAGAAGGGCCTCGGAACTTCATTTTTAATGTGGATATGCTTGTAAATAGGCAGCGGTCACTTCACAATCTCTTCTAGATCATTTTTCTCCCCTTGCTTACTAACCCAATTTAGAGTCTGTGATTTCAGCAGCTCATGATTTTATTTTACGTTTAGATGCGTAAGAAGGGTTCCGTCCGAGGCACGTCGGCTGCTGATGTCTAGATGAGTCCCCTGTAGGGTCAGAGACAATATCAAACTGTGTAAGTGAAGACCTGGGTAAAAAGAATGTTTAAAAACCAATACCTTTTTGGTAATGGGTAGTTAACTTGCTGAGTGGAGACAACATATTAAGTATGGTTTAATTTTTAGAACGTAAGAGGTATATATTTCAGACATTGACAGTGAACACCTGAGTTATTATTCTGTAAGAATTTTATCTGTGGAAGAGGTTGAATTTAGTAATCCTAAGTTAGTTCTTAGTGTTACGGGTTAGAATCCAGCTGCCAAGTATACTTACTCATCATGCAGCACTGTCCTAGAAACCAGCTGAGTTTTCATCGATAGCCAGTTAATTGACCTACTTCTCACTAGGACTGTTTGTGGTTAGTAAGGAAATATGTAAAAGCATTTAAAGTCAAAGATCCTTCATCCCATGCCATAAGGGCCAATCTCAATAATTCATTTTAGTTGACATTTTTTTGAATATCAGGAAGTCTCCCTTCATGTTGACTTTTCAGTTATCTTTACATTTAGCTTTAATATGTGTAAATACACTGCTTTTTGTTTACAGTGTAAAATATTTCGATGGTCTTATTTCTTTCACACAGATTTACATGCCTAGATAAGAGATTTTCCAAGAGGGGAAAAAAAGAGCCTCAAAATCTACCCCACATATTAAAACCAGGATGAAAAACAAAAATTGGCAGTACACTGTCGTCATTTGTTAATATTGAGCTATGATGTTTATTGAGAAAAATGAGAAGACAGAACACACTTCTTACCCCACTGTTTCTTGGCTGCCCCCTGACATGTGCTACCTGCTCTTTAATTATTGAACACCGGAGAAACGAAATGTTCACTCCTGAAGAAAAATACCAAATAAGAATGGATGAACTCTGCCAGGATTCCGCCAAAGCCCTTTTCTTAAAATTTAGTGTTCATTTACAATTTTTTAAAAATGTATTATTACTTTCATTAAGGTCTTCTGAGCTTCTGTGATTTATTTCTGCTTCTAATTTATTTTCCCTCTGATGAAACAAAATATGCCCTTAGTAAGACCAGAATCAAGAGATTAAATGTTTAAAATGCAGTAGTTGGGGAGCATTGTCTGCCAGAAGTTTTGCTACACTGAGGATTTTTTTCCTAGAGAATGTTTGTGACAATCTGCGGTCTAACATTTTTTGCGTCTCTCTGTATTTTAACACATTGCACTGTCTCGCTTTCCTTACAGTTACGTAATCAAGGTCAAGTAAGGGGAACAAGTGCAGCCAGTGATGAGTGAAGAAGAATCTGACCATGTCTTGCAGTGTTGACGTTTCCCAGACGTGTGCTTGTGGTTATGTGCCCACAGGCACAGGTCCCAACCACGTGTGTATATATGTGTGTCTATCTGTAGCTGTATATAAAACGCATGTAGAGCTGCAGATCAAAATACACACGCTTGTGTATATATGTACATACAAACATACTGAAGGGATTAGTACAATTTCTCCAAAGTACTGTACCTATCTTCAGCAAGAATGCAAAAGAAAATATTTTCAATATATATACCTGGAACAGATTTTAATAATTATCAGAGTAATACCATTAATGGACGAATTGACTGCAGTGTAATACTAGCTGGTATGTTTCATAAATGGCAAGTTGTGGACCAATATATATATAGCCTTTTATTACTTTTCTGTTCTTTTAAATCAGTCTCTTACAAATTTTAATTTTAGTGCCATAATCAACAAACTCCCACAGAAAAATTTATTAGAAATCTTTTGGTATTCCAAGGAATCTGGAATGTAACTCTGAATGTATTTATAATCATTTATTTCTGGATTTTCATTATCATACAGCCAAACTGGATAATATCTATTAGTAAGTAGTAGAGTTACCGACCAGTTTTTACTTGTTTGCCCCAAGGAAAAGATCCTTTTAAAAAAAATTCCATTTTTTATTGGATTTTTGTATGTTGAATTTCAAGTATTTTTCTACATCAAGTCTAGCAAAAATGGAAATGACAGTCTGTGATTTATAACAAACACTATACAATTTTCAGGCTTCTGTTAGGCAAAGAAAGAAATTGATGAAGAAATTAATAGGATTGTAGGCTGTTTAGAAAAATTGGACGTACAGCACTTCCATGGAGTCTTGTTTCTGAAATGACTGTTTTCTGAAATTACAACTTGGAAACTATGCAAAGGATCTAGATTCCTCACAGCTTACACGGTAGAATATAGATAGTGATGACATTTTGCTCTTTTCATGTTGAAATATACTTTAAGGGGGAGATGCTGCCTTTGAGATAAGAAGAGGTTCAGAGGCAGCATGAGGCTTGTCTGCACATGGTTAGGAGGCCCTGCCAGGGGCCAGCGCAGTTCCACCCGTTGGGATGTGCTCTCAAGTAGGACGTCATTAGAACATATTCTGAAAAAGCATCATGAAAATGCCGGTTAGAAGCTGCTGCCCCTTTTTTCTTTCTTTTTTCCTTTTTTTTTAAAGAAAGGAACAATAGCTAGGTAAGATTTTTATCATCTTTCTCTGTCCAAATCCAGTTTTTCTCCTGTCAGTCCTGGGAGCTTGAATAGAGTGATATTGTTGAAGCCTTCAAGTCACAAACCATCTTCTTTAACCTCCCGTCCCTCCTACAGCACACAAGCCCCTACGTGGTCATGTCACATTAGTCATCTGATTTGCTGACAGTCCTGCCTTCCCTGCTCCTTGTTTTCCCACGACCTGTGTCCCCACTGAAGTGATCACAGTGACTTAGACAAGGATGTTAGGATCACTCCTGCGCTGCGATACCCTTTATCCTCGGCTGCAGACCCCACGTCGCACATGTCCTCTGTGTACTCAGGATCAAGACTGATGTTTACTCTCTGGGCACTGTTGTAAGATAGGTTTTGTCAAAGCATAATCATTGTCTGCAAAGTGATGCCAGGAAGATTATTGCTAATTTTGTGAAATAAAGAGTCTAGCCTTCTCCTTTTAATGAACTTAACTCTCGCTGGCGTCTGTAGCATCATTGGGAGCTTAGGCGCACATGGAAATGAGAGCCCAGCGCATGGATTTTAATGTTTTTCTAACAACTGTGGAGATTGGAGGGAATGTGTGGTGAATGTAAAATATCTAGTTTACTTGGCAGTCTCTTGTGTAAATTACAGTAAAACAAAGTAAATGAAATTTAAACAAAAAATAAATTTGATCACAAAATGCCACTTGTGTGCTTGAGTGGTTGTTTCCCTGATGCCACGTCTGGTTTAGAACACTGTGGACCACTTCTCTGCTGTTTTTCCAAGAATTCTCTAATTTGCAGCACTACCACTCTGGGAAAAAAATTTTTTTTTTAATTTGTCTTTAAAATCTGAGCAGTAAAGAAGGATTATATATTAGTCTCAGGGGTTTTTAAAAAATTATTCTTAAAGGGGAAAAATAAGGAAAATCCATAGTATTTTTTAAAGTACTCAGTAAGCATTTTGCTGTTAGATTCTGCTCATTTCAAGATCGTGGCTTTTTGGTTTGGGGCCATGTTTTACATCTCTTTTAGGACTTGGTCACTTCCAATCTTCCGGTTTTGGACACGTAACAACTATTTTCTTGTGGTGCCAACTTACATTCTAGAGCGGTTCAACCTTTAGAGAGATGGCCAGGTATCTGGATGGATTTAATAAAATGTTGTATTTCCACGGTGTTCTTGTGTTTGCTTTCTGAGGTGATTTTCTTAGTGTTTTATTTCAGAGGTAGTGTTTGCATTCACATGGACCGTCTGTCATTCGTGCGTTCAGCAGTGTGAGCTCTTCCATGCCCAGTACTCGGGTCCCCTGGAGGTGCCAGAGCAGCAGTGCAGGGTCCAGGGTGGGAGACAGACGTGTTAATAGGTAGATGACAGCTCAGTCTGATAAGTAGTCGTTTGACAGTAGAGAATTGGTGGAGAGAGATCTTAAGACGTCATCCACATCGTACAGATGAGAAAGCAAAAGTCCAGGCCAAAGGCAGCTTGGCAGTGGGGACCCTTGGAGCCCCCCTCCTGGCCCCTTGCCGAGTCTTGGACTCCTTTTCTGTCACTGGGGCCCTGGTGCCCTGTAGTGTTCAGGGTCAGCTGAGGCACTGTATCCTCTAGCATATGTTGTGTCCTCTTCAGTGTGATTTCTCCCCTCCCGTTCTATCCATTTACCAAACTGCCTCCTGGTTGATCTAAAAATCACTGTGGACCTAACACCTGGCTTTTAAATAGCTCACTTTTCTCTCCCCTTTTCAACTCGCTAAGCTGTAAAGTTTCACAGCCCAACCTCCCCCTCAGATCTTGTCTCTGAGGAAGTAAGAGACATTTATTAACAGTTGTTTTGTCCATTTCCCCTCAGCAGTCAAGCTGACAAGAGGTCGGCATAGAATTCCCTGTTCCTGACGATTTGGAAGGAGAATGTTCTGACTGTTGTTAGACCCTCACACCTGATACCATTGAGAACCACTGAATGTTAGGAGGCAGAGTTCAGTGAGTCCAAAATTTGATTTTTTTTCAATGTTGCCCTCACTGTCAGCTTTAGAGTTTGGGACTTCACGTGTTTGGAGGGAGGGAGGGAGGGAAGGTGCCGGGGGATAGGTTAAAGATTGTCCCGCTGATCCTGGAGCATCTACAGGGCGTGCTTCCTAGGAACCCTGCCAACATCGCTTGGGGTTATGTTTTCTGACTTGGAAATACTAAACAACAGCGATCCCTTCAAAACCAGTTCTTAAACCAGATTGGATTAGGGAAAGTAGAAAATTTTGAGTGTTCTGTTATGCTAGGGCTACTGGTTCGAAAAAAATTCAGCCATGTGTCAACCAGAGGTTCTCAGCTTTGGCTCCACTTAGAATCATGGGGGGAGCCTTTAAAAATATCCGTTGCCCACCAGTTGCCTTTCTATGGCTTGGGTTCAGTGTGCCCTGTTTTCAAAGGCCAGGGAGAGAGCTTAGAGAATTCCTACTCCTGGAAGATCATCGAGAAGACCTTCTCTCCAAGTAATCAGACTCCTGCCCATTCTTCAAAGCCCAGTGCAGCCTTCCTTAACCTGGAGTGACCTCTAGCAGTCTACACCCCTCACTGGGCTCTTACAGACTCTGCCGCCTTGGTTAATACATCTGTATATTTTGCTTCCCAAGTGAGCTCGGGAACTCCTCATGGGCAGGAGTCACACAGTTGTACCCCAGAATCACCTCTGCCGATGGATAAGTTTGACTCTGAAACTGCTCCTTTTGCCCACAACAGATTCCTGCCTATGCTGTGCAAGGCCCCCTTTGAGTCCTGGGGTTAGAGTGGAGGGGAGTATGACGAAAAAATCAGTAAGATCAGATTTCTGCCCTCAGAGAATCAAATCCTGGCAGCCAGCTGCAGCAGGAGGTAGCAGTTCTGGTAGCTCAGAGTACTAAGTACGTTGAGAGAACAGACGAGGGAGCTCCAGGTCCGCATTCCCTCCTCGCTTTCCAGACATTAACAGGAGCTTTGGTAGACTCTTCAAACTGAAGGAGTCTAAGACCAAACTCTTGAGTCTTTCCTCTTTCCCATAAATGTACTTCTTTCTCCCATCAGTTAACTGTGTCACTGGCTGTGCTGCCCAAGCTAGAAATCCTAGCTGGTCACCGAGTCTTAAAAGTGCCCCCAAACGCTTGTGAAATCCTGCTCCTCTTGAATATCCTGGTCCAAGCCATGCTCCGATGAGTTGTCCTCTTATCTAGGGCAGGGGTCTGCAAACACAGTAAATATGTTAGGCTTTATAGACCACATGGTCTGTCACAGCTATTCAACTCTGCCCTTGCAATGCAAAAACGGCCGTAGACAACATGTAAAGTAAGTGTGTCTGTTCCGATAAAACTTTATTTACACAAACAGGCAGTGGGCCAGATTTGGCTGGTGAGGCCGTAGTTGCCAAGACCTGGTCTACAGCATGGAAAGCCTTAATCAGTCTCTGCCAGAGGCGACTTTCTGGAACGCCCCTGATGGTGCTACACCCCTGCTTGAACACCTGCATGGCTCCGTGAGGCCCAAAAGACCTGTGCAGTCAAGGCCAGTGACCAGTGAGAGCCTCATTCTGCTGTTTGTAAAGTGCAGCCAGTGATGTTCATCCACCCCATGGCCGTTGGATGGGTGAAAGGGACTGAGCAGATTTCTGCTGCCCCGGCATGGATGCTGTCCCTAGAAAGGCTCTAAGCTTAGGAAGACAGTTGCTGCTGTTTCCATCTGATTCCCAGCCAATACCAGCCGGAGGTTGAAGGGTAGAGCTGTGGTGTGCTAACAAAAGCTGCTGATGTATAAAATACAATGAAGATAAGGCTGGTTAGCTAAACTCTTCTCGATTGGCATATTTTATATCGCTGTATGTCTGTTGTCCAGAAAATACCATCTGTGGCTGTTAAACTAAAATGCTATTCTCATGGGAAAGCTCACAGATGCCCTATACATTTTCCACCATTAAAATTTGGCTCCTTAGATACCATTGCCAACGTGTTAACCTGAGCTCGGCTCCGTGGCTCCTGACTGGGCATGGTAAGGTTAGGCCTTTGCCTAGAAAAGCAGCCCGGAGTTTCCCTGAGTCAGTGACACTCAACTTTGGGTCGAATCTGTTTACTCCTTGGATTTCTGAGAAGCAGTAAAGCACCGTGACATGTCTCCGCCTCGTTGATCCCTTATATATTCTGACACCACCTGCTAATCAGCTGATAGCAGAATTGCCTTGCACTCCAGACTGAGGGAGCTTCATGAAGTGGAACGGAGGAGTGGCTTACGGTGTTTATTAATGTATGTGCTAAACAAAAGCCTCGCCTCTGGGCATCCCGTTGCACGCCGGCTCCCTGCAGCCTGGAATACTGATGGCATGTTCTCTCAGAGCCGCCTCTACTTTCCCATGGCCCGGGAAGGCCTGAAACAACTCAACCTGCCAAGAGGTGCTGTGAGCGCTTCCCATCCAGGGTGTTCTGTAGCCATCACTCCAAAAATGTTGTTCCCAGAGAGACACTGTGTAGGCTGAGACTTCTCTCAAGTAAGTCTGCAGGGAGGCTTAGGATCAAGCCCAGAACAGCCATTCGTTCATTTGGATCAGAGGGTGGCAAACTTTTTCTATAAAGGGCCATATAGTAAATATTTGGGGCTTTGTGGGCCATACAGTTTCTGTTGCAGCTACTCAACTCTGCCTTTGTAGCTTAAAAGCAGCCTAAGGGGCTTCCCTGGTGGCGCAGTGGTTGAGAATCTGCCTGCCACTGCAAGGGACAGGGGTTCGAGCCCTGGACTGGGAAGATCCCACATGCCGCGGAGCAACTAGGCCCGTGAGCCACAACTACTGAGCCTGCGCGTCTGGAGCCTGTGCTCCGCAGCAAGAGAGGCCGCGATAGTGAGAGGCCCGCGCACCGCGATGAAGAGTGGCCCCCGCTTGCCGCAACTAGAGAAAGCCCTCGCACAGAAACGAAGCCCCAACACAGCTAAAAATAAGTAAATAAATAAATAAATTAAAAAAAAAAAAAAAAAAAAAGCAGCCTCAGATGTTGTGTAAATGAATGGGTGGGGTTGTGTTCCAATAACACTTTATTTACACAAACAGGTGGTGGGCTGGATTTAGCCCCAGGGCCCTAGTTTTCTGAGCTCTACTTTAGATTCTTTCCGGCCAAAGCAGCCAACACTTAGTAGTGTATGTCAGGCATTGTTCTAATAAGCACAACACGTAAATGGCCTCCTTTAATCTTCACTACCACCCTATGAAGTAGGTGCTGTTATCACCCCTTTTTACAGATGAGGAAACGGAGATGCAGGTAAGTGTAGTTTTGCTAGGTATTATTACAGAAAGCAGTGGAGCCAGGGTTATAATCCAGGGACCACTCCAGAGTCACGCACAACCACTGCCCATCATCCCGTCTCCCTGTGTTTGAGAGCTGCAAGTTTCCATGCCTGTGGCATATACCAAGGCCAACATAAGGAGCAGCCGTCACGACGAAAATTCTGAGGACACTCTGTGTTCTTAAACACCACTTAGGAGCAAAATTCCATGACCCATTCTTCCCAGAGCTCAGAGCCAAGAAAACTTCCTCAACAGTGTTGAATTTCCCCCTCAGTCTTGGTGGCAGGAAACTCCCATGTTGCATTTTATGTGCAACTGAGGCAACCTCTTTAGGCAGGCTTCCTGGCATCACTCCACCCCCACCCACCCAGTCCCCCTTGCCACCCCTCATACTTGAATTCTGTGACGGTGCTGTGAAATTTGAGGGTTTGTGGTTTTCCTGTGTCCACGACTGCTAGGTAAGTCCCCTCAAACTCCTTGGGGGGGAAGGTTTAGTGATGATTCTGATGTATGTAGAAACACAACGTCTGTTCCACCGAGGTGAGAAATCAGAAGAATTGCAATCACTCTTCAGCTGCAGGAAATCTCGAGGCCTGTGACTACCTGGAGGGGAGCCACCAGGGTTGTTTTGTTAGCTTTGTGGGCTTGTGGGTAGTTTTTTCCTCCAAGAATTGTCCTCAGTATTTCACTTTACAAGAGACTCTTCCTTGAAACTATTTTTGTAACGCACGAGACCTTGAGAGCACTTCCCCATATGTGAATGCCCAGTCGTGCCTTCTGTCACTGGGGATAAGAATTTTCAGTTCGGCATCTGGTGGCCCATGAGCTCACTCCTCTTCCTAGGTGCGTGCCAGAAAGCCGTCGGGGGGGATTTCACGATTCCTCCTGGCCCCTCCCAACCCAACAGGCTCAGATTTTCCACTTGTGTGACTGAGGTCAGTGCCTGCATTCCGGCTGGCGAGCTCCCCACATATGCTAGTGCCAGGCCTTAGGCAGGGGCTTCTCTCATTTGCCCTGGAATTCACTCCCCTAGTTGGCCCTCTCCATCCTGCTCGCCACCCACGGGGTGGGGAGGCTCCATCGGAGACTGGGGACAGCCTGGCCCAGCTCTGGCTCTGGGCCACCAGGCTGAGATGCGGCCCCTGTGTTTGCTCAAGCCTGAGAGTGAGTATGGAAGAGTCCTCTGGCCAGGAGAGGAACAGTGGGATTACTGTTGCTTGCAAAGAGCTCCATCCCTTCCTTGTCAACCCACCAGAGAATGTGGAGGTCAGCAACCATGACCACTGCCATCGGGTTTACTAATGGTCACTGCCGCTGACTCTCCCGGAGAGGCCCCGCTGGACATGGGGGCTTTGCCATCCGCCGCCTGCATTCCAAGCCTGCCACGTCCACTTACTGAGCAACGGGCCAGCAAATAAGTCTTGGCCCCTCTGAGCCTCACTGTCCTGCCAGTGAAGGTTGGGGTAATAATACCAACATGGAATGTGGCCAGGAGACACAAGTGTGTAAGCAGTGTATGAAAATCTCTCCAGCACTGGATTTGCCCCTGGGTTGGTCTACTAATCAGCTAGGGTGACCAGCCATCCTGGTTCGCCCAGGATGGAGGGGTTTCCTGGGAGGCTGAACTTTGGGTGCTACAACCAAGACAGTCCTGGGCATATTAAGGCCATTGGTCACCTTATTTTTAGCCCCAAATGTCAAGATTCTTGAAGCCAGCAGCTTTCATTTAAAAACAAAGAAACTGAACCCAAATTGTATAGGAAACAGACTTGTTTTGTAGCCTGATGTTCTCCAAACTAACTGCCTCTCTCTCCAGCCCGAGGAGGTGTTGGCCAGGAGGGCCTGGAAGTGCTTTCCTCAGGTGGGATGACTCATCAAGGACGGAGCAAATCCCTTCTCCACCCAGGCCTCCTCTGCTCCAGCTCACAGGTTCACCCTGACACCCTCCTGGGGAGCAGGAAGTTCTCACACTTCCCATAGGTCAAGAAGCTGTCCTCGGCTAAAAAGAGGCTGCACTTCCTGCAGCCAAGGCCTCTCTCCCAAAGCAGGTGGGTCAGGGCATTCCATCTTTGCTTCCAGGACAGAGACCAACCTCCTCACTGTGTGTTGGCCCGGCACCCTCTCCATCCTCACCCTCACCTCCAGGCTTCAGCCACATGTGCCTCATTCCAGGTTCTGAGACCAAAGGCCACGGTGCCCTCTAGGCCTGGAGCCCCCTTCCCTCCCCTGTTCATCCTTCAACCTCAGCCCAGGGGCCCCGTCCTCCAAGATGCCTCCCCTGACCTCCTGAATAGGCCAGCGTCCCTCCTGGGTGCTGCCATCTCAGCCAAGCCGGGAGCGCCATAAAGGTGGGTACCAGGAGCACTAGCGGCACTCGACACCGTAGGCTCAGGGCCTGCCACGGACTCATCCACACTCCACAGATCTGTTTTGAATGAATGGAGCCGAGAAGCCCCAAATTTAACCCCTCTCCTCCCACGCCTTTCCCACCGAGCAGCAGGCAGTCTCTCTCCATCATTACCTGTTAACCATTCCCCTGACCCTGCCTGCAGCCCAGCCGAGGCCACACCCCAGTAAGAGCCACCCCACCTCGCTCCCCTCCCATCACTTGCGAGGAAATATTTCTGTTTTATGACTAAACTCTGCTCCTCATTTCTCTCGCGTTATCTTAATGAATTAGCTGGGTCCCCATCGTTCCCGTGGCCCCCTGCGGTTTATGAGCTGTACAGCGATATCTGCGATCTTAGTCAACCCACACAGTTGTTGTGCTGGTTCCTATTACAGTAATTGGCATAAACTTTATTCTTTTGCAGAGAGATTTTTTGGCCCGCTGAGACTGCATAACCATCTGCCATAAATTGAGACTAGTACGGCTTATTTTGGTGAATGCAAAATTGGATCCCATTCTTTACTCTGTGGCTTGATTCAACTTCCAGATGGTTAATCCACATGAAGTAATAGGAATGCATCACAGCTCTGCTTAGCTGAAGATGGAGACGTAATATTTATTTGCTGATGTGGACGCCTCCAAATGCTGCCCTGTCGGGATGTCAGTATATAACGCAGCAGCACAAAAAATGTCGGCTTGTCCACAGGAGCGACAGTGTTCCTCTGAGTTTTCACGCGGGACCCCTGATGTCATTTTTTTTTTTTTTTCTGGTCTGCCCGTGACCTAATCTCAAGAGATTTTGTTCTCTCCTGGGCTGTTTCTTATCAGCTACGTCTGCCCATGTAGCCGGCTTCACATCTGCTTTGACTTTAGTGCCTGTGACATTTTCATTAATACTTCTTCAAGGTTGAGCCTTGATTCCAAATATCCTGCCGCTCACGGAAGCCGTAGCTCAGCTGTGCCCAGCTGGGGGCTGCCGGGAAGTTTGGCCCAGTGGTTATCAACAAGCTTGGACATCTCCACCCAGTTGGGTTAATCAATCCACATTTTTATTTCTGCCCACACTGGGGGATGGGATGCTCTGAAAGAGATCTAGGTCAGCAGATTCGGGGGCTTAAATCTCAATTGTGTTTCCACTCCCGGGAGTCTTGACTGTCTGATCTGCCGGGATTACGCACCCCCGCCAGCCAACCTTGCCCTTGCAAACTCACCCTGGACTTCCCAGTCCAGCCATGTTTCCCCACCTACCCTGGGGAAGACTGGGACTCAGGGCCTCCTCTCTGTACCCGCCCAGGTCCCTGGGAACCACCTACATTTGAATTACCGGAGGATGTTAAAAATGCACACACCTGGACTGAGGGAGAGAAACTGTCCCAGTTTGCTCAGGACTATCCTAGTTTTAGCACTGAAAGTCCTGTGTCCTGGAAAACCCCACCAGATCTGGGCAAACCAGGACGGTTGGTCACCCTACTTGGGCCCTACCCCAGACCCCAGAATGAGAACCTCTGAGGGCTCAGGCCTAGGGATCTAGTTTTGATCAGTTCCCATGGGTGATTCTGAGGAGCTTGGAACCATAGGTACCCTCAGGGCCCATGCTCTCTCACTTTGCATGAATGTAGCACACGATACCCTCATCACTTTCTTTGATAGAGTGTTTGATTCCCTCACTGTGAGATCCTCAAGGGAAGCGTTCAGCCCAGTTCGCTTTTGCCTTCAGTTCCCAGCTCTGTGTCTGGCTCACAGTCGACACTCAGAACAGACCGACGGAAGAAATAATTGGATACAAGCAAATATCCATGCTGGGGAAAGTGACCCAGACCTGTTTCCCACGTACTTTTCCAAAGTTCTAGGGTGGACTCGATTAGAAATTAGATCAAGGAAATTCTAGTAGAGCAGGAATTGGATCTAGGATATTTTTTTAAGGGAGTGAAAACCTTGAACGTTCCAAGATGGAACAAATAAGCAATTAGATCTAAGAAATTCTAAAATGGAATGGACTGGAACCGTGAACGTCCTAAGACAGAATTGTTTTCTTCCTTAATTGTCATGGGAGCTTCTGCAGGCAGAGAGAACAAGAGGCCATATGCCTTGTACCTGATTATCAAAGCCTAGCATCCCTTAGTGCTTTCAAATGTTTAAAGTCTGCAGCTCCTCAAATAATCACAGCTGTGCATGAAGACGGACTCAAGTGTGAGGTCTCCAGGCTGGGCAGTGGGGATCAGGGAGCCCAGAAAACAGGCTGAGCTGAGGGGAAGGAGTGGGAGCCAGTGTCTGGCCCTGGCAGGATCCCAGCATCACAATCCTTCACCCCTCAGCCTGGACAGGGCTCAGCCAGGTGATGGCCATCTCCCCATCACCTGAGTGCAACCCCCAGCTTAACTGAGTTGCCCTGTTGCCTCAGGCAGCAGATCCTGCTGCTTCCTAATTTAGTTTCCTTGTCTTTTCAATAAAGATGGAAAGACTCTTCTCTGGTTATGGCTTTAAAGTGGGTGCAACATAAAGGATTATTTGTATGGGTTTTATGTGTCTGTGAAAACACTGAGGTTGACCCAGGGTCCTAGTCCCAAACCCTGTTCATGATAATCCCGTTGGTAAGAGGGAGTGCACACGAGTAGGGTCTGCGAAGGTAAAAGGGAGCCCAGGGATCACCTTAACAGGGGTCACGCCCGCTGGCTTGAACCCACTGGACTTGGTGGCTGTCAGCACGCTTGTCCAAGTGGATAAAGCAAAGCCCAGTGACAGGCTGCAGTGGAGGGAGCCCGGGGCACAGCTGAGCAGGAGATGTGCCTCCACACCCCCCTCCATCTCCCCCCTCCCAGCCCCCCACGTCTCCGCCGACTGGGTCAAGTGCGCCTCTCCCACCCCACATCCCCGCATCGGTTTCTATGGGCTCCACCTTGAACACGCATCCAGAATCCGACCCTTCTCACCACACCCACAACGACCGTAACCCAGCCCAGCCACCATCTTCTCTCCCTGGATTGTTGCTCAAGACCTTCCTAACTGGCCCTTTCTCTTCCCATAGAGAAGCCAGAGTGGTTCTTTTAAGTATCAAACAAGTTGTACCCCCTCTGCTCAGAGTGCCCCTGCGTAACCGACAGTGACCCGCTAGAGCCCTCTCTGTCCCTACCGGCTCCTGCTCCTCCTCTCCCTCACTCCGCTCCAGCCACACTGGCCTCCTGCTGGCCAGTTCTCCAAAACACCAGGCGAGTCACCTCCAGGGCCTTTGCACTGGCTGCTCCCACCGTCTGGAACACTTCCACCAGAGCCCCTCCCAGTTCCCTCTCCTGCCTCACTCAGATGCTCTAATGTCCAGGAGGGCCTTCCCAGGCCACCTTATACAAAACAGCCCTTCCCCCATCTGTCATGGCTCTCTATCCTTCATAGCACTTATCACTACCCGCACGGTGTGCGCTGTGTTTGTGTACTGCTTGTCTCTTCCCACTGGACTAGACGTTCCATGAGAGCCAATTTCGTGCTGCCCTCCGTGCCTGGAAGCCGGCGTGGTCTGTACTAGGTGCTCAGTAAGCATTTGCAAATGAGTAACTCTGGCGTTTCTCCCATGTTAGAAGAGGCGGGTGACTCTCAGTGAACCACATGGTAGATGCAAAGATCACAGCATAACCGAACAGGGCTGTCCAAATGTAATGATGGCCATTAGCGTCTCTCCACCCCAGAGCAGCGATTCTGGAGGATTCTGTGTAATTGGAGTACAATTAAGCATATGGCAGTGTTTCCACCAGGCCATAGATCTGATTCTGAGCTTCCCCGACGTGGGCTCTGGTTTCTTTCTTTTTCCCCGTAACAACAACCTGGATGCACCATCGGGTGGGCCTCATGGTCTGGATCACAGGGGAATACTGGGGAATGAGATTCATGCTAACAGGATTTAATCCTGAGACACTGGGCTATATATCCAGTGGCGATTTCCTGGATTTTGCAGCCAACATAAATAACAGCGAGAGGATTCCTGCTGCGTGACGTGAGGTGCGTCCTGCTGGTCTGGGGCAGGAAGCTGCCCAGCCCGGGCTGCTATTGATGGACGAGACTGGGCCCCCTTACGGAATCAGTGGAGCTGCACCCCCCTGCCCCCCTCCCCCGCCACCCCCACCCCACATGCCAGATCACTCACTGGCCTCACTCAGGAGTGCCAGGCGCTCTGCAAAGCATCCTCAGGGTGAGAGGGGCCAAAAACAGAGATGAAAATTAAGACATATATTTGGCGCCCAGTTCAGCCAAGTAGTGAAATCCCTCGTTTGTATGTACAAATCATGACTTTTCCAACTGGACTGTGAACTTCCTGGGGGTGAGTTCTGCATTTTAGGCAGCCAGTTTATGGAAACTTGGAAGTCATCTGTGGCACCTCAGAAATGAGGTGTCTGGTAGGGTAGGATTAGAAATAACTTACATTGTGGGGGAATGCACAGATAAAATAAGGGATGTTCATAAAATGGAGTATTATATAGTAGCTAAAAGGAGTGGGCAAGGATGAACCTTGAAAATTTATATTGACAAAGAAAAGAAAATTGCAAATGAACCACAGAGGATGATATCACTTACATTCATTTTAAAACCACCTACCCAAGGCAATGTCCATAAAGGGGTGGCAAGCATCCTGGAAGTTTGAAATTACATTAAATACGTTATGCCCATGTCTATGGTAGCAAGGAGGGGAACAGATTGGAGGGGAGGGTCTGTCTAGACTGATGATGATATTGAGCTGCTCACAGATGAGTGTCCTTGAGGGAATCAGTTCATCCCTGTGCATCTGCCAATTAAAAATAAGTAAATCAGGCTCCCAGCATCTCCCAGCCTATGGTGGCACAGCCTGGGCCTGGGTCCCTGGAGCCTTAGTCTGCCTTCTCAGTGGGTCTTTAATAAATATCTGTTCAATTCATGGGACTCCTGCCTTCATAAAACCGATATACTAGGAGCATTTTCTCAGCCAACAAAAGATCCTTTATTGAACCCTAAACGTGAAAATCCACCACTTAGTGCATTCTCCTCTCTCCCTGTGAGATTCTACTGATCCCTTGATTTGCATGGAACATTGGTATGTCTGCTTGTTCTTGCTGTTGTACCCATTTTGTTTTGCTGTCTGCTTATTCTCACTACAGGAGTTTGATTCAGCCATAGCATCCCCTTCCTTGGCGGACTTCTTTTCTCTTCCATGACCAAAGTTCTTCTTTAGTTCTTTTTCCTTTCTTCTCTTTTATTCAACCCACTTGTCTTAAAGAGCTTCTCTGTGCCATAAACTCGGCTGGGTGGGATTCAGATGTCAAAGCAAGATAGTTCCTCCTCTCATGGGACTTGAAATTCAATACCTCTCCTTCCCCAGGCAGGTCAACAAGCATAGGGCAAGGCCAGGGGTAGAGAAACAGGGATGCCCAAAGAAAGAGATTCTCCGTTCCAAGCAGGAACTTTCAAAAATGTCATCGACAACAGGGCATGCATGCAGAGGAGGGAGGGCAGTGGGAACTGGGTTTATGAGGAATGGTGGAAGGGCCTGAAAGTCCAAAGTCCATTTCAGAGAGAGGGACTCTCTCCACCTGCCTGCAGCCCTCCAGGATCCAGTAATGCGTGTTTGGGGGAAGGAGGGCCTCAGCTGGGAGTCCACACAGGTTGATACAATTAGCAGGATAATTTGGGCTGAGTCATCTTGGCAGAGGCCGGGAGGAGGGTATTGGGTGGGTGGGGCCTCCATCAGCATAATTGCTCCCGACTTCTGCTTCTCTTTGACACGCAGTAAAATAAGTTAATCCATGGCTCAAAAAGGGCTGAGTCTCCTCTTGCAACATAGCATTAACAGCAAAGTCTGACCGAACCTGACACCAGAATGACCTGGTGAGGACCCTGTCCCCGGGCAAGAAGCAGGGAACATAGGGGGAAAAACAGGCAAATTATATACCTGCCCCAAGCCTCCACGCCTCAATCTGGGCAACAGGAATTATGCTGTATTCCATCAATTCTAAAAAGTTCTTTTTTTCTCTCTCGCATTTTAATATCTCTAAAATTGGGATGTGGTGTCTTAGATTTGTGACATATGGTGATAAGAAGAGAAAAATACAAGAATCACTACCGTCTATAGAATGCTTACTCCATGCCAGGTACCATTTCTAAGAACTTTACAGTTTTATCCTCTCAACAACTTTCTGAAACGAATACAGATTTCACGCCCCTTTTGTGGATGGAAAGACCGAGGTTTCAAGGGTGATTCCCATGCCCTCGGTTCCACAGCCAGTGAGTAGAGGATGCAAAATCTGGTGACATGGTTTTTAAAAAGACTACGGATTTAAGTTTTCAGCTGATGCACAGTAGGTGCTTATTTGTTCTACCCTTCCAGGCTGTCTCTGTTCAGAGCTTAGCACCACCAGGCACCTGGGGCCTCAAGAAAGGTTTGCTGCCTGCCAGACTGCATGGATGGACAAACTTCCTGTAATCGATGCCCCAGCCATGTCTCCCGGCCCACCCTGGACGTCACCTGCAGACAGCCTCTGTGCTCTCTGGCCAGATGAGTGGGCAGGCTGGCTAGAAGCCCTGGAGAGTAAACACCCACCCCAGAAACAGCCTTCAGCCATAGCAGGATGGGCTTTGGGGGATAAATACCCCAACTCCCTCATCCCTCAAGTGGGTGGGGCAACCCAGGTGGGTGGGGGCAACACACTCTCCCAGAGGTCCCAACAGGAATGTGCCCCAGTTGCCCACAGTGGAAACCCACTCCTGAATGCATCCTCAACGGCTCTCTCCCCTCTCACTTCCTCGCTCCCCATTCTACTTCCTATATCACCTGCCAAACATAGTGCTTCCCTCCAAGTCCTTTCCTTGGGGCCTGCTTTTAGGGGAACCCAGAATGAGTGTGCCTAGATGCCCGCTAAGGCTGGGGGGGGGGTGTCAAAGAAATCAAGTGATAATGTGAGGGGGGGCCAGGCCCTGAGATACCAACAGCGAGATGGCACTGGCCACCGAGAGAGCACCTAGTTCATCAGCTGGAGGTTGCTCAGCCCATGGATCTGCAGAAGCTGCAGATAAAGCCACAGCAGCAAAGAGACGTGGAGCCAAACATGAATCCCTCACCCATGTCTGTGCACAGGGGCGGGGCTGGCTTCAGCCAACAAACATTTTGAAGCTGGTGCAACTTTGATACTGTAGAAACCGCCCTGGACTTGGAGCCAAGCCCACCGGGATTCAGACCCCAGCTCTGCAGCTTCCAAGCTCTGTGACCTTGGAAGGGTCACACGCCCTGCCTGAGCCTCACTTTTGGTCATCTCTACGATGGGTGTAGTAAAGGTCCCTGTTTCACAGATCACAGACTCATTGAAATAATGTGTGCAAAGTGCTTCACACAGAGCCAGGCACAGTGTGACACCCCCTCAGTCAACTACCAGTTTTAGGGAAATACCCTCACCATGGAAGCACTGGGAGGATTTAGAGATTTTGTGCAAGAAGCTCAGAGTCAGCGTGTGTTGGCCACAGGGCAAATGTTAGCTGGAATCACTTGCGTCAGGAGTTTATCAACATTTATCTTATTCCCTGGACACATCTGTGCTCCTGTCACATTGACCTTTTTGGGTCTCACCACAGGGCCTTTGCACATGCTGTTTCTGCCGCATGGAATACTGTTCCCCCCCCCCCCACTTCTTTGCTTTGTTACCTGCCTTCAGCTCTTAGCCCGTGTGGCACTTCCTTGGAGAAGCCTTTCATGACCCCCACATTCTCATGGTATCGTGTACCCCTCCTTTCATTGTTCAGACTGTATAGCTTCCTGCGCTGTTGAATGTTGCCTCTCTGGTCTATAAGCTCCATGAGGGCAGGCGCTGTGTCTTTTTTGCTCATGACACCTTCCCTTCCTCCAGGCACAGATTCTGGCATATAGTCAATGCTCAATAAATGTTTGTTGAGTGAATGTCTGAAAACGGGGCTTGTGTCTAAAGAAAACTCCTGAAGGAGTGACTCAGAAGCAAAGAATTTGGGGCTGGGGTAGGGGAGGGAAGACAGTTGTGTTTGCTTGCCTGGGCTGGAGGACAGGGGCATATTCAGGGCCAGACAAGCATCCTTCATGCTCCTTGTCTGTGAAACAGGGAGAAAGACATGTACCTTAATGAGATCTCAGGAAGAGTAAATAAGTTAACATGAGAGCCTGGCCTAGCACAGCCAGCTCTGTCTGTAGACACAAGTTACTTCTTCCATTTGCCTTAAAAGAAGGGGCTTTTCACCCAGCATGTGACGCTCTAGAATTCTGTGCAGAGCCAGCAGCCTGAAGCCTGGGGATGCGCGCACTGTGGTTATGAGGCCGTCGCCTACCGGGAAGTCATAATTGCTGGGTCAGATTTAATTGCGCTCTAAAGAGCAGATGGCCACGCCGGGCGGCTGTGACACATCGCTCTGTTTGCCTGACTGGCAGTGCCGCCCCGGTGGGCACAGGGGCCTTTGTTCCGAGACTCACACAAAAGTCAGGCTGTGGCCATGTGGATATTTTTCAGGCAATTCTTATCTGTCTTGGGGGCTTCTCCGGCCATTGCTCCCTCTTGGTCTGCGATGGGGGACTTGAGGCCAAGTCTTAGCAGGGACAGTGAGGGCGCAGGAACAGTCTAGGAGGAGGAGAGAAGGCCCTGGAGGCAAGAGTTTTGTCTTCAGGTCCCAGGAGGGCTGCGGAAGTTTCAGGCCAGGTGGGGACAGCAGATAGGATCACAAAGGGGCTCAGAGCCAACTGCCTGGTTCGTCCCAGGAGCCACCACATGCAAATGGTTTCACCTCCCTGAGCCTCAGTTTCCTCATCCCTAAAATGGGAATAATAGTATCTGTAGGATGAGGGAATAAAACTGGAAAGAAACTTTAAAAACAACCCAAGGTGCTGCCATTCTGACCCCACAGCTATTTCCTTCCTTGCAAGTTCCCACTCCGTCCTGTCTGCACACACTTGGCTTATGTGGCTGCAGGCATAGCATGCATTTTGCTTTTCCTAACCTTCTGTTAGATCACAATTCCCCAAATTTCTACATGGTTCTTGCGGTTTGCATTTTTAATCGTTGCTTAATTGTCCATTATAGTTGACTCAGGAGTAACTAAAGCACAAACACTCACATATACACATCCACACAATGTATACACAAATATATACATACATACAATCTTTGCCAACTGTGAGGTGTTCAGACTGCTCCTAGATTTCCACCATGGTAGACAACGCTAGAATGAACATCTTCATATGGATAAATTTGTTTTTGCCACTTTTAAATTCTCTCCTGAGGATGAATTTCAAACTGGGAGATCCCTGGGTATTGCTCTGTCATTTTGCCATTTGGAGTGGGGTGGTATTAAGGACAGCATTTCCAGCAGGGCTGTTCAACAAAGGGACAGACCATCTTGGTGGCAGTGAGCCTCCAGTGCCTGGGGGTGTGCAAGACAACTGAGGCAGCCATTCATTGATCTAACAACTATTTGTCAGGCCTCACAGCGTGCCAGGCCTGTGTTAGGTGCTGAGGACACAGGCAACATGACCCCCGCCTTCCTGGAACTCACAGCCTGGGAAGGAGACAGAAACGTAAAGGACAGAGACCTCGCAGCGTGTGCTGTGCTGTGTTGCTCAGGGCTATTTATTCCCCTGCTCACGCGGCGAAGCTGCCGCTCCAGGCAGACACAGCTCTGCATGTCGGAATGAATTGTGCCCCGGCGACGGTTCACTGTGGTATCACATGCTTCACGGACCCCAGCTCCATGACCTGCAGCCCTTTCTTCATGCCTCACACAGGAAGTGATTTGTCCTGGGGGCTTCCAGGACCCGTTCAATCCTGACTCTAGACCAGAGATTTCTTGAGGCTCCCGCCCTTTTAACATATGCCTGCAGAATGACTGGATATTGAGACTGGGTGTGCAGGAGGGCAGCTTTTAGAGATACTTCTTAAACTTCTGAGAGTCCATGGGCAGCTTCTCTAGGCTGTTTTCAAGGAGTGTGCATAACTCTTACCTTGCAGGGCCCACAAGGTGGACTGCTGGCCTTAACAGTTGTCTGAACAAAGTCTGGAGACCTTGGCTTGCTGTGTGACCTTTCGCCAGTCACTTCACCTCTCTGTTTCTACTTCAGGCATAGGGGAATGGTAATCCGGTGGGTTCCAGCCCAAGGCTGGGCTACTTCGCTCCTTCCTTTCATGGTCTATTCTTGGTTCTGAACACCAGATCAGGCAAACTCGGTCACAAGAGTTGTAAAATTATGGGGGTATGTGGGAAGGCCCAAGAACAAGCATTCACAGAGCCATTAGAACACAAACTGGATGAACGCACTCCATTCCTCCCTATCCATCCCCGAATGCCCTATACCCCTGCTAGGAACGGATATCTTACACAAATAGGGAGTTGCCGTCCACCTACTGGGAGGCAAACTGGAGATTGGCGTCCCCTAGACAGTGGGCACACATGACAACGTTAATAGCTGAGGACAAACCTCCCCGGACACAGCATGTCGACCTCTGTGGAGTAAATCCCGAAGGCTGGGCTCAGGGACGGGTGGGACGAGTTGCAGGAGCCAGTCCTGTGATAGTCCGTCTAAAACCGGAACGTACACAGCCAATAGAAAACAGTACCCTCTCTGTCAGGAGGCCTTCTTGGGCATTGCCCCGTCATACAGGGCCTAATTGACCTTATTAGACCTTAATAGACCAGGGCCTTATTAGACCAGGAGAATCAGCCTTTACCCCCATTCTCCCCGTAAAGAAACCCAGTGGGGGGACTTCCCTGGCAGTCCGGTGGTTAAGACTCGTGCTTCCACTGCAGGGGGCGTGGGTTTGAGCCCTGGTCGGTGAACTAAGTCCCGCATGACATGCAGCGTGACCAAAAGAAAAAAAAAAAATCCAGTGGGGAATACTGGATGGCACAGGACCTCAGGGCAGCCAGTGAAGCCACCAATGATATACATCTGGTGGTCTCGAATCCCTACACCTTGCCAGTCACTCTACCATCCACCAGGACCTGATGCTCTGTATTAGATTTAAAAGATGCCGCCTTCTGTATTCTGTTAGCCCCAGAGTCACAAGGCATTTTTGCTTTTGAGTGGCAGGACCCAAACACACAACACAAACAACAATACTGCTGGACAGCCCTACCCCAATGGCTCAAAAATTTCCCCACTATCTTTGGGGAAACGTCAGCTAAAGACCTAAAAGATTTACAGCCGGAGGAGGGAACCCTCCTCCAACATGCAGACAACATTCTGATCACCAGCCCCACCACGGAGGCCTCTGATAAAATACTGTAACCACCCTGAGCCACCTAGCTGATAAAGGATATAAGGTGTCCAAGCAAAAGGCTCAAATGTCACAAACTAGGGTGACCTACCTAGGTTTCATTCTCACAGAAGGTCAGAGAAGCCTACCCCCGGAAAGAAGTAATTTGCAGCTTAGGGGTTTCCTGGGGATGGCTGGGTTTTGCCGCATCTGGATCCCTAACTATGATCTAATACCTAGGCCTCCAAATGAAATGTTTAAAGGAAAGGATGATGACCCTTTTGAATGAATTCAGAGTGCAAAGGGGCCTTTCAAGAGTCAAAAAAGCAATTACTGTACTTCAGGCCCCACCCTGACCTTTCCAGATTTAGCTAAATCCCTTGACCTTTATATTCAAGAGAGAAGGGGAATGATGCACAGACGGAGAGAAGGGAAAAGGCTGGTGGGACACGCAGTGACCGCCCAGACCCAAGTCATAGAGGCACGAAGCCTCCCCCAGGGACTTCTGCCCAAAAAGGCTGAGCTGACAGCCCTCCCCCCAGCTCAGGCCACGGAAGATCTTAAATGTTCACACAGACTCCCGGGATGCACGTGCCACCCCACAGGCCCAAAACTGGGGCTCATCTCTTTCAGTAACACTCTAGCCACCGTGGGTTGCTGAGGGATGCGGACAGTCAGGGCCGAGGACGGGTGAACACCAAACATATCTCAAGGCGGCCAGGGAAGCAGTTCTGCTCCTCCACCCGGTCACCACGAGGCCCGCGCTCGGCAGGAAGCAGTCACAGAAGACGGACCTGCACCCTCAGCGCCCCTGGAGAATGAGGAGCAGGAAAAAGGCAGAGGAGGGGTTAGTCACCGGCAAAGCCCACTAACAGTTCCTGGGAAATAAAAATAGAATCTGGGTATAATAAAGTCTAACCTTTTTTCTCCTTTTCCTCTGTGGTCAGTCTACTTTCGCTCGCTCATAGGGGACCGCGTGCTGAGGCCTCGCACCGGGCACTTCAGACCAGAATTCCTGGTGCAAAACGGCTGCGCGGACACGTCAGCTCGGCGGGTAGTGTGCCGAAGCGCTGCACGCGACACTCAATTCAAGATGGCGGTGGCGGGCTGTGTGCAGAGACGCTGCACCCGGCACGGCGATCTGGAGCGTGAGCAGCACAGCTGTGCAGAACTCCGCCCCCTCGCCGCTGACCCTATAAAGCAGCCCCGCCCACTGGGGCGGGGAGCTTGCTGGGGAGACCCTGGAGCGTGGAGCGTAGAGCTCAAGCTCACGTCTCTCCATTCTTCGATCAAAGAATAAAGCTTTCCTTTGCTTCTGAACCGAACTCTGTCACATTCTATTGGCTCAAACGACACTGGGCAGAAGGACCCTTGTTGGGGACCCACTTGGGAGGGTGGGTTACAAAAGTACAAATTTGACCTTGTCATTACTCTTTAAACCCTCCCACAGCTCCCCAGTTGTCCTCAGGATGAATTAAAAGTTCCATAGCCTGGCGTTCAAGCCCCCCAGACCTGGCTTTGTCAACAGCAGCCTCCTCTCCTGCTCTGTCCCTCGAGGGGATTATATTCGGCTACACACTTGCCAGCCTCCACCAACTCTGTGCCCGTCCTCATGCTATTCCCTCAGCTCAAATGCCTGTCCCCACTGAACTTGCCCTTCCACGCTCAGTTCCGAGGCCATTCCCAGCAGAGCTTGGTTGAGTTTTGCACATTGAAATTACTTGCTCATAGAATCACTGGGAGTGTGTGTTATAAATGCAGGTCCCCAACTACCGAGTTGGGGCCCCCAATGGTCTTCTGCTCCCCTGCTGTTTGACCTCCCCCTCTGAGTCCCAGTTGCCTGGTCTGTAGAATGAGCATAATCGACATTTAAATGTAGCTGGGGAAACGAAGTGTGACAGTATTTATATAAACCCTAGTATGACAAGGGACACTTAGCAGATGTTCTATAACGGTTACGATGGTTGTCATTATTACTCTCTTTTGTAGAGTGACCAACTGCCCCCATCTACCCTGGACTGAGGGGTTTCCTTGAATGTGAGGCTTTTAGTTTTATTTTTTTTTAAACTGGGAGGTGAACAAGATCTAGGAGAATTTTTTATTTATTTATTTATTTATTTTTGGCTGTGTTGGGTCTTCGTTTCTGTGCGAGGGCTTTCTCTAGTTGCGGCAAGCGGGGGCCACTCTTCATCGCGGTGCGCGGGCCTCTCACTATCCCGGCCTCACTTGTTGCGGGGCACAGGCTCCAGACGCGCAGGCTCAGCAGTTGTGGCTCACGGGCTTAGCTGCTCCGCGGCATGTGGGATCTTCCCAGACCAGGGCTCGAACCTGTGTCCCCTGCATTGGCAGGCAGACTCTCAACCATTGCGCCACCAGGGAAGCCCGAGGCTTTTAGTTTTAAAACTGGGAAGGTTTCGGGCAAATCGGGAGGATTTGGGTGCCCTACATCTCTTGCTTTCTTCTCCCCAGATCAAATATCTTGCTTGCCTGCATTGGTGCCACTGGCCAGTAGGAATCATTGAATCTGGGGCCCCAGTGAAAGGGCTGGAAACTCAGTGAACAAAAGCACAGTTTTTGAAAATATTAAGAATTGGTGTTTTCCTTCCAGGAGTGATGTGGTCTGCATGTTGCCCTTTATCCCCCTGAAGGGGTCACATTATAACCTCCCCCCGACCCCTCATTCCCTTGGCCGCTGAGCCTCACCCACGTACATGATGGGGCTGAGAAAGTCACGTTGGCCAAACTCTGGCTTAATTTTCCTGAGTTCTTGATGCTCCAAACTATACATCTAAATATTCCCTCCATTAGAGTCTTGGGGATTTTTTTTTCTGGGTTGAGTTCCTGGACTTATCTTGAGCCAAACGTCTCCTCACCCAAACTCCTCTGCCTCCTTTTAAAACCCAAGGCCACGTCCAAACTCGCAGGCCCAAACCGCGCTTACATAACCACCAGTGACAGTAAGTGTTTGTGAGGCCAGTGGAGAGGGGCCTGGGCTGCCCGCTCTGGAGCACAGGGGATATTTTGTCCTGCAAAATGATGCTGTTTGGGGTGTGTGTGTGTGTGTGTTTTTCCCCTCTGAAATACAAAAACAGCTCCTTTTGCTCAAGCTGTCAAAAGGAGAAGAGAAGAAGAAGAAGAAAAAAAAGGGCTGCAATAATTTCAGTGTTGGTCCCAGATCAAGAATTGCAAATGCTAAGAGAATATTTTCCAAAGTTAGGAGTTGAGTAGGAGTCTCCAAGTTACAGGAAATCAGAGACCAACCTTGTGTAATTTCCAGGGGCCCTGTCTCCTGGCCGGTTCCTCAACGGTGATGGGTTTTTTCTCTGACCATTGTACTCGCAATGATCTGGTCCTTACTGTGTGCCCCGTGCTTCTGTTCCTTATCTTATTTCTTCCTCACACACAGGTCCTCTTCTTATCCCCATCTTTTTTTTTTTTTTTTTTTTTTTTAATTAATTAATTAATTTATTTATGGCTGTGTTGGGTCTTCGTTTCTGTGCGAGGGCTTTCTCCAGTTGCGGCAAGTGGGGGCCACTCTTCATAGCGGTGCGCGGGCCTCTCACTGTCACGGCCTCTCGTTGCGGAGCACAAGCTCCAGACGCGCAGGCTCAGCAATTGTGGCTCACGGGCCTAGTCGCTCCGTGGCATGTGGGATCTTCCCAGACCAGGGCTCGAACCCGTGTCCCCTGCATTGGCAGGCAGATTCTCAACCACTGCGCCACCAGGGAAGCCCCTTCTTATCCCCATCTTGCTGGAGAAAAATCAAGTTCAGATAAGTGGAAGGGACTTATCCAAGGTCAGTATATTGATTACTGGAGAGTGGTGATTTGAATCCAGTTCTACCTGACTCCAAAGTCCAGACTTTCACCACTGCCTGATCCTGGATGGAAGCACCTACTGTGTGCAAATAGATACGTTCTCATCTTTCATGTTGCTTTCTTGCTTAATATCCAACCAAGACAGCTCCAGGTTTCTAACCAGTCCTCCCAAGGTGGCATGTGGTGTTTCCATAGGAGGAAGCTGTGTTCGGGAAGGTGACACCTGTAGCCACACTGTGCGGTTTGGACAGCTGGGCCTATGAAGAATGCTCCTAAAACCTACATCTTTGATGGAGAAATCTGAGGCCTGGAATCAACCCCAAAGGGTTGCTTAACTCAGAATCTGCCTCCATGAAATAGGTCAAAGAGATAAAAGAACTGCTGTTCGGTTGAACACCTACTATGTGCATTATGGACTTTGTCTGGCTTAATTCTTGCAAGAACCTCTGAAGCCAGGTGCCGCTGAATATACCCACTTTAGAGCTGGTGACACTGGGCTCAGAGAAGGAAAGGGATTGCCCATGGTCACGTGGCCAGAAGCAGTGGAGTTGGGATGGAACCCAAGTTCACCCATTCAACCAATGTTTCCCGAGTGTTCGCTATGAGCTAGATGGGGGCCCTGATGAGATGCAGGTGAATGAAACATACTCCCTGTCCTTAAGGAACCTAGTTGAGGAGATGGGCCAGTCACTTTACAAGATGATGCTGTTGAGATGGGGGTGACACAGGGGGCCAGGAGATCCCAAAGGAGAAGTCGGGACAGTCAGGGAAGGCTTCTTGGAGGCGGTGATTGTCTATGCTGAGACCTGCCAGTCTAAGAGATCCATGACAGCAGAGGTTGCATTTGTCCTAGTCACTGCTGTTTCCCCAGCGCAGTGCCTGGGACACTGTAGGCACACAAAATGTATGCATTGAATCACTGAATAAGTAGGAGTTAGTTAAGGTAAGAGGAGGTGCTTGTGGCAGACAGAATAACAGCCTCCCAAGAAGCCCACATCCTAATCCCTATACCCTGTGACTACATTTCCTTGCATGGCAAAAGGGTCTTTGCAGATGGGATTAAGATTCGGGATCCGTAGATGGGGGGATTATCCTGGATTATCTGGGGCAATGCAATCGTATGAGCCCTTCAAAGCAGGGAACCCTTCCCGACTCTGTTCAGAGGGATATGTTACTATGGAAGAATGCTTGGAGAGGTACAGTCCTGCTGGCTTTGAAGATGGAAGAAGAAGGCCATGAGCCAAGGAATGCAGCAGCTTCTAGAAGCTCAAAGAGGTAGTAAACCGGAATCTCTCCTAGAGCCTCCAGAAAGATACGCCTTAATTTTAGCCCAGGGAGACCCTAACCTCCAGAACTGGAAAGACTTCTAACCGCCATAACTGAAATAATAAATTTGTATTGGTTTAAGCCATTAAGTTTGTAGTAATTCATTACAGCAGCAACAGGAAACTAATACTGTGGAAGAGAGCTCCAGGCAGAGGGAACAGCATATGCAAAGGCCTGGGGGTGGGAAAGAACATGCAGAGCCAGCAGGGGGCCTGAGGCTGGTGTGCCTGCTGCTACTTCATGCCCTTACTTGCCAAGACACATTGCCAGTGAGACGGGTGGGCACCTACCAGCACAGGCAGGCATCTGAAGGCCCCCCTCGGTACACCCATGGGGTGTGCTCTGGAAAGCTGGCCAGGTTGATGCGCTGGCATGTTGTGCTTGGAGAACACCCGTCAGCCCTGGCCTGCCTTCTTTCCAGGGATTTTGTGAGAACAAAGTGAAGTAGGGCCCTTTGGAAAAAAGGAGGGAATCTTGAGCAATGTTAGCGTGGAGCCCAAGGGTTCTATTCCTGTTTGCTCTCATTGTCATGATATGAATTTTTTGAACAATATGGTCTCCTGCATGAGCTTGCCCTGAGCCTGTGAGATCTGCAGGGCCAAGGGCAACAGGCCTGATGCACAGAGGAGAACAAAGATGCTCAGAGAAGTGCACTGACTTGCCCAAGGGCGCCCAGCAGGTTGGACAGAGCTTAGCTGGGACCTATGCCTTCTGATGCTCTTTTCCTTGTTCTCTCAGGTCACCTCTTGCCTGAAAAGAGACTGACATACAGGTGTGTGTGTGTGTGAGTGGTAAAATACACATAACATAAAATAATCATTTTAACCATTTTAAAGTGAATGATTCATTGGCATTAATTACATTTACAATGTTATGCAACCATCACCTCTAACTAGTTCTAGAACATTTTCACATCAAAAGGAAATCCTATACCCACTAACAGCCACTCCCTATTCCCCTTCTCCCGGCTCCTGGCAACCACTAATCTACTTTCTGTTTCTATAGATTTGCCTCTTCTGGATATTTCATATAAATGGAGTCATACAATATGTGGTCTTTGTGACTGACTTCTTTCAATAGCATAATGATTTCAAGTTCATCCTTGTTGTAGCATGCATGTATTAGTATTCCATTCCTTTCATGGCTGAATAGTATTCCACTGGATGGATAGACCATGTTTTGTTTATGCATTCATCTGTTGATGGACATTGGTAGTTTCCACTTTTGGCGATTGTGAATAATGCTGCTATGAACATTCATGTACACATTTTTGTTGGAACACCTGTTTTCAATTCTTTTGGGTATATTCCTAGGCATGGAATTGCTGGGCCATATGGGTAACTATGTTAAACTTATCAAGAAACCTACAGGTTCAAGTGGAGCCACCAGAGGTTGGGTGCACCATTGAAGCTCAATAAATGTTTGCAGACGTCGGTTAAATTCCAGCCACTGCGGTTGGGGCTGAGGCTGCAGCAGCTCCCTAGGCAGACGGGTCCTTCATCCTCATGGACCATCTGGGAAGCACGTGAATATGATGCGCCCCCTGAGGAAGCACTGAGCTGTGTAATATTGGGCCTTCAACTAGGAGGTGGCATCCAGGTGAGCTGGGACAGGTGAGGGAGAGGCATCAGCTAGGGGAGAGGAATGGCAGGAGAATTCCAGGCAGAGGGGACAGCATTGCAATGACCTGTAAGCTGGAGAGAGCTTTCTATGTCACCCAAACTCACCTCCTTTTATAAAGAGGAAGAGACCGAAGCTCTGAGAAGGGAAGGGACTGGTCCAAAGCTTATCATGGGTAAAGTTTAAATTATGGCCTGTGTCCACACCAGCTCGTAGTCTGAGTGAGAGGATCCTGGCCAGTTTTAAGAGAATGAGAGGGGTCTCCATGTGTTGTCCCCTGGGTCCTCCTGGCGAGCGTGTGTGTGTGTGTGTGTATGTGTGTGTGTACACACGTGCGTGTGCATGCACCGGTGTGTGTGAAGTGCTTGGTGCACACACTTCCTCTGCAGGCCTGGTCCCTGGCCCTTGCTCCTACAAATGACCTCCTATTAAACCTATCACATCCCCCCACCACTCTCAGCTCCTGCTGGACCCCAGCTGATACAGGCACAGAGTAAGCTCTCAGTACATAAACATGGACAGTCTTCTCACATGCTTGTGATGCACAGAGCCCTGATTCGATGAGGAAAGTCAGAAGCAAGGGCCAGACTGGGCACAGGGTCTCAAGTCCTGGTTTGACTTTGCACTAAAAAGATCAGTCAGTGGCAACATCCCCAGCAAAGAGTGGGGAGTTGATGGCAACTTTTAATCGGAGCGTCCTCTTTTCCAGAGATGCAACCGTGACAGGGTGGACACTGCTGAGGTCCAGACAGAGCAGCGTTCGGGGTCTGCCACAGCCCCTGCACAATCGTGTGACTGGCTGAGCCACCTCACCCCTGAATATTGGCTCCCTGCTCTATAAAGAGAACCAAAGAGCGGTTTTGAGAATTAAAGTGAAATAAAAGAGCTGCTGCCATTCGCTTGGCGTCAAGTTCTTTAAATATGTGATCTTCCTGGATCCTCACAATAGTGTGTGAAAGTAAGGGAAACAGGCACAGAGACAGTAAGTAAATTTTTAAAAAATAGTAAAATTCACATAACATAAAATTCACCATTTAAACTGTTATAAAGTGAATGATTCAGTGGCATGTAGTACATTCACAATGGTGTACAAACACCACCTCTATTTATTTCCAAAATGTCTTCATCACCCCAAAAGGGAACCCCGTACCCATGAGCAGTCACTCCCTATCCCCCTCTCCTCCAAGCACGAGCCCATCATTAATCTGTTTTCTGTTTCTATGGATTTGCCTGTTCTGAACGTTTCATATGGATGGAATCATATAATATGTGACGTTTTGTGTCTGGCTTTTTCACTTAGCACAATATTTTCAAAGTTCATCTATATTGTAGCCTGTAACAGTATTTCATTCTTTTTTATTGCTGAATAATATTCCATTATATGAATGGACCACGTTTTGCTTATCCATTCTTCTATTGATGGGCATTACTTTGTTTCTACCTTTTGGCTATTATGAATAATGCTGCTGTGAACATTCATGTCCAAGTTTTGTTGAAAGACTTGTTTTCAATTCTCTTGGGTGTCTACCTAAGAGTGGAATTGCTGGGTCATAAGGTGATTCTAAGTTTAACCATAGAGGAAGTGAACTCACTTTTAACTTGCCCTCGGTCACACAGCTTGTGAAAATCTAGGTAGAGCTGGTGTTTCTGATCCAGGTCCAAGTACTTCACCCAAGTGCTCTCCCGACGCTGAGGGGTATGGAAACGTCTGCATGCTTTAGCCTACCACACAGCCCTGAAGAACTGTCACTGTCATTTATTAAAAACTCAAGGGTAGTCATGGTCTGGAACCAGTGGAGTTGCTTCAGAGGAGGTGAGACCAGTTGGCAGGAGAGGTTTGAGGGAGGTGCTCCTGTGTGAACTTGAAGGAATAAGGTGCGTATGGGGTCAAGTGGCCATCAGCTGTCCTCCTGGGTGACCAGTGAGACAAAGCTCAGAGGTGGGGATGTACTTTACGTCTGTGACCATCAACAGCATGAAGAGAGAACACAGGAAGCAGTTTAGAAGATCCAACAGACCCAGTTCAAGCCTGGCTCTGTCACTTGGGCCAAGACTTCCCTAAACCTCAGTTTTCCCATCCACAGAATGGTAGCATAAGTCTAAATCTGAAGATTGGAAGTAACTGAGGAACTTCTGAGGATTGGAAGTAACAAGCGTAGGCGGGCTGGCACCTGTCCAGGGCTCTGTAAATCACAGCTGGCTTTGTTGTTATGATGGCTGTTAGGATTATTTCGCCACTGAGATTTCCCAGCCCAGGTCCAAGGGCCAAGTCTGCCCTGAGCTAATCTTGTTCCTGATAAGAAAGCACAGGGCAGATTCCATTTAAACAATCACCCCCAAATTTGAAACATGTTCCTTAAACAATTTCTGAACCAGCTTGCAGTGTGAGCTCCCCTGCACTGCTGATATCTTTAGGGATTTAAAAATATATATTTGCAACAAAGAGACCTTTGTCTGCTGGGCTGGGCAGCCTGGCGGGGATATTACTCGAAACCTGATCGGCAGATGCTGGCCACAAACCTGCTGCATTGTGCCCCAGCTGCCACAGCAGTGATGGCGGCTGGATTAAATTGGGCCTTTTGTCGGGGTAAGAAGGGCAACCAGCCACGTGACACGGCAGGGCCTTAAACCTGCAAGAGTTGACAACCTCCTTCCCTGGTGTGTCCTGGCCTTGGTGATTCATCAGCAGCCTGGGAAAGGAGCACTAGCTTCATCCCTGCTTTCTAGATGAGGAGCTGGCGAAGGACTTGGCCAAGGTCACACAACATGTGAATGGCACAGCTGGAATTTGTGTTTGGTTCTGAACACAAAGCTGAGCGCCTCTGTGGGACCAGGCATCGTGTTTCAGGTCCAATCATTTAGCAATTGTATGTTGAGTACCTACTACACGTTGCCCCGGTTCCAGGCACTGGCGATCCAGTAATGAACAAGACAAAGACATTGGTTCCATCCATCCATTCATTCACTCATTCATTCAACTAATATTTGTTGAGCTCCTACTTTGTGCCAGGAGCTGGAGAACCAAAAGAGGAACTGCCCAGCAGGTAATCCACTTTATAATTCACACACTTCATCCCACGCTGTGTTGCAAAGAGCTCAAGGGAGAAGATATGTTTCCAGCTTATTCCCTGTTGCTTTTCCAGAGCCCAGTACCATGCCTGGCACATAGTAGATTGCTTCAAAAAGCAGCAACTTTATGTACATTTGTGTTCATAGCAGCACCCTTCACAATAACCAAAAGGTAGAAATAATCCAAGTGTCCATCAGTGGAGGAATGGATATACAAAAGTGGTCTATCTGTGCAATGGACTACTATTCAGCCATGAAAAGGAAAGAAGTACTGACCCAGGCTGCAACATGGATGAACCTCAAAAACATTATACGAAGGGAAAGAAGCCTGGCACAAAGGTCATATATTGAATGATTCCATTTACAAGAAACGCCCAGAATCGGCAAATTCAGAGAGATAGAATGAAGACCAGTGGTTGCCAGAGGCTGGGGAAGGGTGGGGGGAGAAGGAATAAGGAGTAATATGGATACAGGATTTCCTTTTGAGGTGATGGAAACATTCGGAACTTGATAGAAGTGGTGGTTGCACAACATTGTGAATGTACTAGTTGCTACTGAATTGTTTTCTTTAAAATGGTTAATTTCATGTTATGGGAATTTCACCCCCATTTTTAAAAATGTGACTCTCACAGTGACTCTGGAAGGATAGGATTTCTGCAGCTCCATTTTACAGGTGAGAAAGTAGAGGTCCTGGGAGGATTCCAGGCTTGCTGGATGTACAGGGGCTGGCCTGTGGTTTTCTGGCAGTCCTGGCCTGTCTTCCACATGCCCCCTACAGTGGCCTTGGAAAGGGGTTTGCATTGTGTCCCCTCCCCACCCCCTGGGCTTGTGTCAAGCCCTCTACATGGTTCCCCCAATGGTCCAAGGTCAGGGTGAGCGTGGGGTCCTGTCAGGAACCTGTCTTAACAATGAGGACCCCAGAGAGGTCTGGACGGAGCCCATCAAACCAAGGTGAAGGGTCTGCTGTTACTGAAATATACTTCCATGGGGCAAGGTGAATCATACTCATCAGCTGCCTTCACTATGCCTCAGGCTGCCAGGAGATACCCAAACATCTGTGCCTGGGGAATTCATGTTTCTCCAGATGTCCAGGGTGCAGTGGAGACACGTCTGCAGTGAGATGTGCAAGGGAGAGCAGCCCCTTCTGACTCTTCCAACCCTGGCTTCTCCACGTGTGTGCAGAACTAATCCCCGAGCTCTGGTCACCTCCAGGTCAAAATTAGATTCTGCAGGACTTCAAGTACTTCTTGGGCGGTTGTCTTTGGTTGGAGGAGTTGTGCTGACATTTCTCCTTCTGGGGGTTGCAGGAAGGGGTATCTGATTTTCTGGGTCTAAAGAATTTCACAATCAGGGGTCAGGCGATCTGGTTCTTGCCCAGGTGGGGAGTGGTTTTTGAGTTGCTGGTGATCCCTGGAAGTCCTGCATCTTTCTCACTGTGCCATGTCTTGGCCCAAGCATGAGAAGGATACAGAAAGGTGAGTGGGGTCTCAGCCGGCTCTTTTAGCCCATGCCACGTGCTATAGAAATATTATTGTCACCACTCAGACCCAGCCCTCGTCCTCTCCAGGCCAAAGTATTGCACACAGATTTTTTTAAAAGTTTTAATATTTGTCTCATTTTCTGTGACTGTAGAGCTCTAAGAGTTACAGTATTTTTTTCTGTCTTGAGTTATCATTGTAGTTATTTTAGTAATTATTAGCATACAATTGATCAAAATAACAAATGGATTATACATATTATAGTAAATATTATAAAACATTTCCTATAATACTGTAAGATTATAAGTATAAAACAACTATTTATGAAATAGTTTGTAACTATATATTTTGGGAACTGTATCCCATAATGAGGTGAATCACGATCAAACTTTACCTCTGCCTTGAGTGAATGATAAATGTGTAGGCTGCTCAAACCTAACCAGGCTGAAGTTAGATTTTTTTTAAAAAAATTTTGTTAATTGTGGATCAAACCTATTAAATGTTGTATGAGATGAAATGCAGATTGACTGTGACTGAAATGAAATGCTTTGTGATGTTACTCGACAAAAGATATTTTAACACCTAATTGAATAACACATGCTGAATCTGGACACAATTGCATGAAATTTTTATCTGTGGGTTTTTTCCAGTGTGTATCAGAAAAAAAGCTGGTGTCGCTGGAAAACGTTCTAGTTGATTTAAAAGAACCAGAGTGTACTGATTTGAATAGTGTACCCCCCAAATTCATGTCCACCCAGAGCCTGTGAATGTGACCTTATTTGGAAACAGGGTCTTTGCAGATGTCATCAAGTTAAAATGTAGTCATACTAGATTAGGCTGGGCCCTGCAGCCAATATGAGTGGCGTCCTTATAAGGAGAGGGAAATTTGAATACAGAGACACACAAGGAGAATGCCACATGAAGATAGAGGCAGAGACTGAAGTGCCGTGTCTACAAGCCCAGGAATGTCAAGGGTTTCTGGGAGCCACCAGAAGCTGGACAAGGCAGGGAAGGGGCCTCCCCTAGAACCTTCGGAGAGAGCATGGCCCTGCCAACACCTTGATTTTGGACTGCTTTCCTCTAGAACTGTGAGAGAATAACTTTCTGCTGTTTGAAGCCACCTAGTTTATGGTACTCTGTTATGGCAGGTCTAGGACACTAACACATGGGGTCACCACCCATCTTGTTCAGCTGCTTAAAGATGATTTTCCTCCAGCTGGTGATATGACATAAGAACATTGAGATTGGTGGGAAAGGATGGCTTAAGTTAAGAAAAGGGAAGGAAGGAAGGAGGGAAGGAAGGAAGGAAGGAGGGGAGAAAGGAAGGAAGGAAGGAAGGGAGGGAGGGAGGAAGGAGGGAGAGAAAAACAAGGAAGGGAAGGAAGGAGGGAAAGAAAGGCTTATGTGATATCACAAATCTTGTCTCGAGAGGGTCAGCTCTGTGAGTGCTGGGTCCTTGTCAATTTTATTCAGCATTGTATCTCCAGAGCCTAGAACTGAACTGGGCAAAGAGGGGCCCACAGTAGATGGTGAATGCATATTGATTTGTTGAATGAATGAATGAATAAATGAAAAGATATCACTGCCCCTTAATCTTCAAAGGCTGCCTTTGGTCAACGAGTCCTGCAGGCCTGGACCCTGTCATCATCTCTGGCCCCTCTGATCATTTCTTGAACTTTGCATGCTGCTTCCTGCCTCAGGACCTTTGCGTATGCCATTTTCTCTGCCAGGAGCACTATTTCCCTTTCTCTGTCTGACTCTGTCTCTCTCTAGCCTGGTTAACTCTTATTTGTTCAACCTGTGCCCCAGGTTTAGTCAGTGTCTTTTGTTGTGGGCTCTTATTGTCCAGTTTCCCTCCAGAGCCTTCAGGGCCCTGACCTCTCTGTAATGCTCTGCTGTTCTTCTCATTGTCACATTGATACCTGTTTCCTTCTGGACCGTGGGCCCCTTGAAGGCTGGAACCATGCCTGTTTGAACTCATCGTATTCCTTGTGCCCGGCACATAGTAGGTGTTCAATTAAAGTCCGTTGAAGGGAACTGCCTTTTGTAGGAGTCCTAACCTTGTCCCCTCCCATCTCTTGGCCTCAGTTTTCCCAACTGCAGGGGCTTGCTAGATCCCAGTTTGCATGGTGCCTGGCTCAGGGGTGGTCTTTATGTGTTAAGACTTTGTTCGACCCTCTCAAGGGAAAGAAGCCGTGGCTATGGAAGGGATCTCTCCTGCTCTTTCATTCAGCCAGGGGGTGTCTTGAATGAAGATTCTGGGTTCCCTGGGGCCAGGCGGGGCTGGTGCCTTCCTGCCGCCCCTCCAGCTGAGTTCCCTCCACTCCTCCACTCTGCCGCCATCCCTCCTCTTACTTCTTCTCTGCTTCTTCCTGCCTCCCCACCAGCCAGTGCATCTAGGACACACACACACACACACACACACACACACACACACACACGCAAACTAGAGCGAGGACCAGCTTTGCCATCCAGTCCTCCAAGCAGGAAACAGGGAACTATCTGGGGCTCCTCCCGGTTGGCTTGCTGTTCCACTGCCTGGAATGCCCTTCCTGCTTCTCCTACAGCACTCTGCTTGGGTGTCACCTCCTCCAGGGGGCCTGCCCTGACCCCCTTTCCCCTCCAGGGTCTCCTCCGTGCTCCTGCAAGCCCAGAGCTTCCCCCATAAAGGTATCAGTGACCGTTCATGTGTTTATCTCCCCAGCCAGCGCAGGACTGGTCTGACACACAGTAGGGCTCATGAAGCCTTTGTGGGATGAGGAAGAAATTGATTCTTCTCTAGTCCTGGAGCTGTGACCACATGACCCTGATAGGGAGATGGGAGGCAGCAGAGAGGCCGGGCTCAGAGTCAGACAAAAATTCCTGGCCTCAGTTTTCTTGTCTGTATAATGGGTGCTGGGAGGATTTGCTAAGATAAAGCTCCATAAAGATAAAGATCCAAGACCTACTTGTCTTGCTCACCTTTTAATCTCCAGGGCTGCCTGTAGTAGGTGCTCAAGCATTTGTTGAATGAATGAGTCAATGTTTATAAAACACTTAGCCTTGCATATAGTAGGTGCTCAATAAAATATAGTAGGTAATATTATTATTATTATTATTATTATTAATGGGAAATGGAGGCCCAGAGAGGTGAAGTGACTCGTCTGAGCTCACACAGCATATCAGTGGCAGGGCTGGGACTTAGCATCGCTGTGAATCTGAAGCTGGGACTGCTGTACTCACCTACTCCCTGATCATTTCTAAAAAATGCTGAGTACCTACTATGTGCCAGGCACTGAACTTGGTATCTCGAGGGCGCAGAGAGGAATGAGACACAGTCCTTGGCCCTGATGAGCTTGTGGTCCAGTTCTGGTGACCAACAGATAAACGTGAGATTAGACCATAAGGGGAAGCTTGCCGAGTGCTGAGAGCCAGCACAAAGGGGCCTGGGAACAGAGGGGGCAGAACGTCACTCTGCCCGAGGTCAGGGCAGGCTTCTGACGATCCGTGACCCCTGAGTGCAATGTTTTTCAAAATTATTTGACCTTGACCCTACGTTGGAAATATATTTTACACAAACACACAAACACACACACGAAAAAAAAGTTTCACCAGATAATTCTTACTTGTGTACTTACTTGGCTAGCTTAATGGGTTTTTTTTAATTGTGGTAAAATATATATAACATAAAATTTACTATTTTAACCATTTTCAAGCGTGCAGTTCAGTGGCATTAAGTACATTCACAATGTTGTGCAGCCATCACCACTGTCCATTTCTAGACCTTTTTCATCATTCCAAACAGAAACTCTGTCCCCATTAAACAATAACTCTCCATTGCCCCCTTCCTCCAGCCCCTGGTAATCTCTGTTCTGCTTTCTGTCTACAAGTTTGCTGATTCTAATTACCTCATGTAAGCAGAATCACACAATATTTGTCCTTTTGTGTCTGGCTTATTTCACTTAGCATAGTGTTTTCAAGGTATTTCCATGTTGTAGCATGTACCAGAATTTCACTTCTTTTTATGGTTAATATTCCATTGTATATATATACCACACTCCCTAAATTATTTTTAATCTATGGATTGGTCACAACCTGCAGTTTGACAAGCACTGAGTGGGCCCTTGCAGGGTGAATAGGAGTTTATTGGGCCTGGAAGGGAAAGTAACAGTGAGACCAGAGAAAAAGGTCACAGAGGGGATGGGGCTGAACAGGGAAAACTGGAATGTAAGGGCCCTTCTTGGCCGGCAAATCTGTTGGGTTTGACCTAATAAGTCTTAGATATGCTGCTCTGGACCTAACCTTGTCACTTTCTCTGTCTGGCCCAGAGAAAGTGTCTCATTTCATTCATTCATTCATTCATTCATTCATTCAGCAAATGTCTATGGAGTACCTATATGGTACCAGCAAACAGCAGGGACCCAGAAACAGGCAGAGTCCCTGCCCACCGGGCGCCCGCTCTTGAGTGGGGCGGACAGAGATTCATTAAAGGATCCCAAGAGGTAATGCCACTTACTGGATGTCGCACTCCCTGCTCCTCAGGCTGGGAAAGCATCCCGCAGTCGGCTGATTGGCAGGAGTGGCTGGGAAGATTTCCCGAAGGACGTGGCAGCTGAACAGAGGGATGGCTGTGCCTTCTTACCTGGGCAAAGGGGGCGTGGGCAGGAAGGAGCTCTCCAGCCTTGGGCACAGCACCTGCAAAGTCCTGTGAAGGGGGAAAGAAAGAAGGACAGAGTAAGGGCCAGTGTGACTCCATTGGGGAGACTGGGGTGGGCACAGCGAGGTCTCCAGGGCTGGGCACGGAGGGCCTCGCAGACTGTGGCAAGGAATTTGATCTTTATTCCCAAATGATGGGATCCATTGGCATGTTTTAACGATGTAGGTGGAGCCGGAGGAGGGACAAGTGTGACTGGATTTGATCAGATTTAGGTCCTGGCTCTTGTCCAGGTGGGGAGGGTAGTGGCCAGGACCAGAGCAGGGATGGAGCCCAGAGAGATTCCAACAGGACCTGGGGAGGGATAGGATTAGTGTGCCCATGCGTGTGCATCTGAGTGTGTGTGTGTATGGGTGTGTGTGCAGGTCCACACACCCCCGGTGAGTGTCCACGTTGGACAAGCACCTCCAGGCCCCCGTCCCTCCACCTGAGACTCCTCCAAAGGAGGGGCGGCAGTGACCAATGGTGGGAGGAGGTCTGGTGCCCGGTAGCAGTCTCTCCCTCACGGCCCCACATTTGGAACATCACTGGGTCCCTGCACCTCCCGCCCCTGTACTCTCCCGGCTCCCTGTGATTTAAGACGCATTTTCCTTTGGGGTGATATAGATTCCAAAATGCCGCATTCATCTCCCGGGCCTGGTGAAGCCAGCCTGTCTGAGTTATAGCAGATTGCTTTCTGCGTGTTCGAGGGGGGCGGAGGGCAGAGTTTTGCTCTTCTGCTCGCTGGGCCTGGAACATTTGAGCAAACATTCCTGGCCGCTTTGGAAGTTACCAAACCCAGATGAGCTCATCCGAGCCAGAGGTGGGTGGGGGTGGGGGGGCAGCTGGCGCCTGGAACCCACCCGGAGCTCACCAGGTGGCCCGGTGGCAAATGTCAGAGGCTGCTGGGCCTCAGCTGGGGAGGCGGCAGCCAGGGGAGGGTGGGCCTCGCACAGCCGGGGCCTAGCCTGGAGAACCCAGGGTGGGGTCGCCGGAGCGCTGCCCCTCCTCGGAGCTGGCAGCGTGTTGGCATTCCGAGGCCTCTGGACGCAAGCTGGGAGCCTCGGGACCGCACAGCCAGGGTCTGAGAGGGAGCAAAAGTGTGACACAGGCACCTCGTCAATCCATCTCAGGGCCGCCCTGCGGGAGCCGGCCCGCCCTGCAGGGGCCTCGCTCCATGCAGTAACACTGCTCTTTATTGAGTGTTAACTGTGTGCTAAGTGCTGTCTCTGCTGGGCCCCCCCTCCCTGACAACCCCAGGAACTATCATTCTCCCCATTGGACAAATGGGGAAACGGAGGCTCTGAGAGGGAAAACCAGTGTAAGCCACTATAAGCAGCCGAGCTTGAGGTTGACCCCATTCACTCCTAGGCGGTACTGTCCTCCTGGTTACACGCAAAACAACGTTCAGAAGAAGATCTGTTCGTACTGTCACGGGCCAAACAGTGAGAATTTGCGAACTTTTCCAAGGATCTGACTCAAATAAGCACATTACTTACTCTCTCTGGGCTCTATTTCCTCATCAGAGTGGGAAGGGCATTCAAAGCCCACTGGTCCCGGGTCCGCTTCACAGCCTCAGTGCCAGGGTCGGGGTTTGGGGTGGCGGGAGTCTGAGGCTTCCCTGGGGAGTCCTGTTTGATTCCTGCCGGGGCCCTTTGGGCGACAGCTGTGGGCTTTGGTTTCGGAGGAACTCTCCCCACGCTCTTTCCCAAAACGGTGTGCATTCCTCTACATTCCCTTCTGCAAAATGGGCACACGCATAGGACCCTGTTGTAAGGTTGCTGTGGGAATTAGAAATAACCTTATGGCAAGGACTCAGCATGGAGCCCAGCACACCGTCAAGACTGCAGACCACTTCCCTCTTACTGTGAGTCACTGGAGGAGGGGGTGCATTTCCTGCACGGGGGTTCACACTTCCAGGAAGCCCTATAGAGGACACCTCCGTGTCCTTATAACCCCTCCACTTACCTCCTAGGGGAAATGCGAGACTGTGACACTTAATCTATCCTCACAAGTGCCCTTTGACAACTGCTTTTCCAGATGAGGAAACTGAGGCACAGGGAAGGGAATGACCTGTTTAAAGTCACAGATCTCAGATCTGTGTGATGCTCTGAGCCACACCAGCCTGCCCCTCTGTGATGGAAAGCAAAGAGGGATGGGACAGCGCTGAGCAAACAGGGACCTACCTGGCCACCCTTGCAGCTGCGGCTGCTGCTGATACACAGAGGGGGTCCCTTCTGGGAGACAAGTCCTTGGCCCCGGGCGCTGCGGGACCAAGTATGGGTGACCTTCCCCTTGCCTTGGGGGTGATTCTCCCAGCCCCCGTCCCAGCCCCATGGAGACACCGCGTGCAGCAGCCTTCCCCAGCAGGGGAGGGGTGGGGATGTGGGAGCAACAAAGACGTGACTTGAAAAGCTTTGGCTAATGACTGGCTGGTCCAAAGTTTTCCCATCATGTATGCTTGTTTGGTTCCGTTTATGAAGCTGGTTTGCCAGCTAGATTCTCGGTGGTAATGAGCCCACGTTGCTGATTGCTGCAGGGAGAGAAAACGTAGGGGTTGGGGGGGATCAAGCTAAATAGGTTTGTTGAATAATTATGAACCCTCCCGAACTTCCCATTTTCTGACTAATTGTGTGGTGCGTGATGCTTTATGTACGATGCCTGTTTTTTTTTTTTTTTTTTTTTTTTTTTTTTTTTTTGCTGAATGGGAACTTTTTCAAGGGGAGGCTGGACTGGGCTCTGGAGTCGCCAGAGGCCTCAGTTCCAGCTCGTGGGGCTGGTTTGAGTTATTTTGGGACCGGGGCCTGGGTTCAGTGCACTCCGCTTAGAGAATGGAAAATAGAAGCTCATAGCTGGATGCCATCTGGGGAAGAGAAATCCTCATAGATGGAGAGGTCCGCTGAATCGCCTCAGGATCCTATGGACCCGGGTTTGAGACTGGGTCCTGCCATGGACAAGCCCTGTGGCCTCGAGCAAGTTCCCAAGGATAACTCAGAGTCCAAGGAGACTCTGTCCTCCTGGGAGTGCTTTCAAGATTAAACGAGGTCTGGGAGAGCTTCTGTGCTCAGATAAGGGGCAGCTCTTATCACGGTTGCTATTCATACTTCCAGGCAGTGGTCCTGTTTCTGATCCTCCAGGTCACAGCTAAGCATGTTGCCCTGCAGTTTGGATGTCCATGCTGGCTCTGAGCTAGATCCTGGAAAGGGAGTGTGTCTGAGGGAAGGCTAGGTTGTCAGGGAGGGCTTGATGCTGGAAGCAGGCCCCTGTGTGTCTGGTTCCCTGGGAAGTTGAAATGCCTTATGGTGGCCAGAGCTCTTGTCCTGTGCAGGTGGCCCTACCCGGCCAGGTGAGCTGGGAAACAGCCACTTCTTGTCCAGCTATTGTTCAAGGGGAAGGTCAGTGGCTCCCTTGTATTGAAACTCTGTGTCATGCCCCGGGGGCCTCTGGGAAGCAGGGAGGTACAGGAAGAAGCAGAGGAGGGGTATCCCTCCCCAGGCTGGGCATCTCCTGGGGCAGAGGAGGCGGCGTTTCTTAGGCCCTTCCCATGCCCCTCCCTAGCCCCCGACTCTGGGACTCAGACCTGGGCCCAAGTTGTTTAGACTGTGGACTGGTTTGCAGGCTGATGGTGGGGTCACACTGGGCCTGGTGTGAGTCCCACTCTGCCTTCCACTTGCTGGATGACCTGGGCCAAATCCCTTCACCTCTCTGTGCTTCAGCTTCCTCCTTTGTAAAATGGGAAAACTAACAGAACCCACCTCACAGGGTAGCTATATAATATAATAATAGAATATATAATATACTGTGAGAATATCTATTGTATATGATACATGTTATAGAGTGTAGGCTGGGTGCTTTCCCACACTTTTAGCCTTCCGGACACCCTGGGACACAGGTATTACTATAGATCCAGAAAATGGAGCTCCCGTCCAGGGCTTGCCCAGGGTCATGTGGTCAGGGTGTGGCAGAACTGGGCTTTGAACCTAGAATGTCTCTCTTGGAAATGCCCCTTGGCCTCCCCCAGCTGAGGGTGGGAAGTCCTACTCAGCAGGAAGCAGCATCTGTCGTCCCTGAGGCAGGAGGGGACCCGTGTCTGTGCAAGGAGCCCTGGGGTGTGAGAGCCAGCACGTATTGCCTTGATCTGTGCTGGCTGCTTGGGGACAAACTTGGGACTTTCCCTCTCCCAGGCCTTGTTTTCCGGGAAACCAGTGAAGATGGCTTCTGGGGTCACCTTGAAAGGCAAAGAAAAGGGAGATCCTGAGGTCCTTTTTAAACTCACCTCTGATTATGTCACTTGGCTTTGCTTAAAACCCTTTCATAGCTGGCTCCCCAGAACCATGTCCAAAATGCCCCATGTGCCTTTGTGGTCCTCCTGATCTTGGTTCCTGTTGACCTCTTGAGCTTCAGACCCTGCCCCTCCCTTGTCCTACTCTAAACAAAGTGCTGCCTGAAACTTCCCACACTCCTTCTAATCTGATTCCTCTGCTTGGGAAGTCCTTTGACCCTGGTTGGGTTGTTAAACTCCTATTCTACCTTCAAAACCCACCTCTGGGAACACTTCTCAATTAACCATCTCTCCTAGGACAGTTATTTTATCCCTTATAGTGTGTAATGTAGTCTCTTTTGCATAGAATACGAGGTTTCCTTTGATCTGGCTGGGACTGGATCTTCTACTTTTTCCCCAAGTTCCTAGGCTGAACCCTGACATTCAGTTGGCATTCAATATGTATTTATTCAATGGAGAAGAGACCCCAAAAGATATCAGGCATCATGCATAGAGAGAGGGAGGGGATGCTGTTGCTTAGCAACGGGCAGCCTGCGGCTACATGAAGGTCTCATCCCTTCTCACCTCTAGCCAGCTACCATATCCTCTATCCTGGCCATAGCTGGACCTTCCCCAAAGGCTTCAGCCTTGGATGCTCCCTGAACATATGCTGGGCCTGCACCCATTTACGCCAGCACAGTCGGGGGTGGGAGAGTTTGAGGTGACCACCTAAGAGAGTCATTCTTTCTCTCAAAGACTGGCTGGTGAGGCAAGGCTGATTTGTTAAATAAACCCAGTTTCTCTGGCATCCTTGTTCTGCTTTCCACCTCCCTGGATCCAAACACAGAAGAAATAATAATGATACTAATGGTAATAAGAGGCTACCATCTAATGAATGCCTGCCATCTGCCACGCTCTGTGCCACTTTTAAAACCTTGTCTCCAATCCTTATGCTCCATATGAACTGGTTATGAGTCCCCTTCCCAGCAGGGGAAACTGAGGCTCAGAAGAGGAAAGTATTTTGTCCAAGGTCACACAGATCAGAAGTGGTGAAGCCAAGATCTGAATCTGGGTGTGCAATGCCAAAGCTCACATGCTTTCCACCACTGACTCAGGAGAGAGAGGTGTCAGTGGAAGCCGGTTCCCTTCCAGGCCTCCTGGGGACTCTGCCTGCAAGAGAGACTAGGTCTGCTGTGATTCCTGTGAGTTTCCAAGCTCTAAAGGGGATGGGGGTTAGTGGGGAGAGGGCTGAGAACAAAAGTGTGTGTGTGTGTGTGTGCGCGCGCGCGTGCACGGACGCGCGCACGTGCACTAATTTCTCACATTGGTGTGGTAGAGAGACACCCAGAGAATAGTACTAATCATCATCACAATAATATTAATGATGATCATAATGGCAATAGTGATAAAAGTAGCTAACATTTCTTGGCACTTACCATGTTCCCCGTACTGTGCTAATCGCTTTACCTGAACTAGTACATTCAGGTAGAACAGGTGGTGGTTAAGAGCCAGGGGTCAGGGGCCTGCAGATTGGTTTGGAATCCCAGCTCTGCCACTCTTTGACTTTGGGAAAGCCATTTGACCAGTCTGAGGTTCCATGTCCTCATCTGTAAAATGGGTTCAGAGTCCCAACCTTGAAGGGTTGCTACGAGGATGAAATGGGACTCTGGATGTAAAGCACCGGGCCCTACACAGAGGGAGGCTTCAGCCAGTGTGCTGATCTGTCCACTATGGAGGTGTGGGTGTGTTTGTGAGTGCGTGTGCCTGTATTGATTTTGGGGGCCTGATGGGCAAGGGTGAAGGCTGTGTGCCTACTGAGGAAAGGGTGTTGAGTGTGTGTTGTTTTGTGGTTTTTTGTGGAGTTGGGGGCTCACTAGTTGCTGTCCCCTTTGGGACTGGAGCTCCTGGGGCCATTCCGGGCAGCTCCCCACTTGTCACCAGCTGGGAGCCCCCCTCTTCAGCTCTGGGGCCCCAGTCCAGCTGTGTCTCCTCCTTTCCTTGCCTGGGAGGCCCCTTCTGACTGGTGCCAGCACACTCAGCGCCCCTCGAGGGAAAGGCTGAAGGAAGGGGAAGAGGAGGGAAAGGCCCCCGGGTTGGAACCCCTGCTGCTTCTGTCGCTCCAGGCTCTGCACCGGCGGGCGGGAACTTTGAATGTGTCTGAGCGCTAGGGGGCAATGTGTCTGTTTCAAAGAAGCTGCGGGCCGGTGCAGGCAGAATGCACACACAGGCACACGCAGGGGCGCCCACACCATGGAGGCGCACACGCCAGCACGTCCACGGGCACAGATGGGCACAGGCAGGGGCACGGCCTCTCACACTCGCAGAGAAAACAGACACACGTGAGCAGAGATGCAGGCACGCAAGGTGTGAGGCAGCCACACACACACAGGTACAAACACAGAGGCATCCACAGAGAGGAGCATGGGGCTGGGGGGCAAACAGGGATGCTCACGGAGACACCCAGAGACACAGGAATGTGGGCACACACAGGCATGGACACAAACACGCGCAGGTGCCCTGCACCGGCACATGGGCCAAGACACAAATGCAGGCACAAGCCACACACCCGCACAACATTCTTTAGTGTTAAGGAAAGGTGACCCAGACACACATTCTGAACAGAAACACAGCCGGGCCCAAACACACTCTGCTTTCAGACACTCACACACCTTGTAGACTTAACTCTTGGAAACAGCCCCAGAAAAGTACTCCCACAACCCCCTCCCTGGAACGCACAGAATTATTCCACAGGAAACCTGCCCAGGTGTTCAGGGGACCCTCTCCCAGCCCCGTGTGAAGTCATGCCTCAGCCAAGAGCACACCCCAACCGGGGTCTCCCCAGACCTGCAGGTCTGCGGGTCATTCTTCCCACCGCCCTGGCCCACCCAGGGCTCCAGACAGGCCCCAACTGTCCCTGTTCTCTCCAGACACACAGAGACATAAAGCCCTTAAACGGTGCCTCCTGAGGCACCCAGAACCCAGAACTCACCACTCTGGACCAGGTATGTGACCAGATGTCATGGGTTTTGCATAGGTCTTTGCCCATGCAGGGTCCTCCTTCTGGCAGCCATTCCTTCTACTGGTCTCCTTCCTGCCCAGGAGGATCTGGGTCTCCCCTGCTCTGGCCTGGGGCCCGAGGGTGGGGGTGGGGAGGTCACTGGAGGCTTACCCACGCCCTTTATTTCTTTGTGCCGAAATCAGCCCAGCCTCAGTCTTTTCTTCGGCTCTCACTTCCCTGTCACTTTGCTAAGTAATAATTTCCATGTCCAATTCCATTTCTTTTCTAGTTCTGAAACCTCTAAGCTATCAGCAAGAGGATAGTTCACATGAAAACTAATTACACAAAATCAATATTTAATCACAGACCAACAACCTGATCCTGCAGAAAAATCCTTTTAAAACTCCACCTCCCTGTACAAATACTTCTTCCCGGATGCTTATTTATGGACCTAATTTTTGGTGGGGGTAATTTTCATTTTTAATTTCAAAAAGGAAAAAATATATCTGTAGACATCCACAACAGGGAGGTCCCACGAAGGGCCTTGCATCTGAGCTTGCTTCTGCTCTCTGAGTTTTAAAGTTGCAGGTTTTTATTGTTTGCTTTTATTTTTATTCTTATCGAGGGGGGGTGTTATTTTCTCCCGGAGTCCCTGAAGACCCTCCTTCTTCCTCCCCTCTCTCTAAATTGAGCCCATTTTCCTGGCATTTTTGGTTCTGGAACACCCAGCGTCTGCCTTCCCAGCAGTAACTCTGGGGAGCAATGAATCCGCACGCTCGTCTTGGTAACTTTTTAACTCCCCGCCCCGCGACGGTGAAGTGCAATCTGAGGTTTTTAAATAAAAAGGGCTCAGGGGTTGGTTTTACTATAACGTTTATTTCATTTCAGATTTCATGCGCAATTTAGCAAACGCTAGACAGTCTTGGGCGATAAACACTTTCTTTTGTTGGGGGGAAAAGGCATTTTTATACACCATGCTTAATTTTATTCAGATTTAATAGCGATATCAGGGGCACTTCAAAGAAAGTTCCTTTTTCTCCCCATCTCCTAAGAATGCTGGTCGGCTAGCAAAATCGCCTCGTGCTATTTTATGGCAAGGAAAATTAAAAGCCTGCTCCCCCTTCCTCCCGTACAAACGCTTTAGGGAGGAAAATACACACATGCAGGCACAGAGAATAAATACTTCCTCTACCCTCCATCACCTCTAACTCCCAACTTCTAATTGCAAGATAGATTGCAGCCTCAGTGGGGATCAGGAAGATCTAAACATTTTAACTAAGATTATTGGGATAAATATTTCATAAAGAGCAGGGCAGATATTAAATTACTCCTATTGATTTTAGTATCACAACCCAATTCCGTTCTTTGGGCTCTTCTGTTTAATTGATCTCTTAAGGAGGCCAACCTCGCGCCCCAAGAGGGCCTGGGCCTTGACCGGGGTGCCTGAACTAGGGTGCTCCGGCCGGCCAGTGTGGCCCTCTGCGCGCTGGTCTTCTCGGGGCTCCTAACTGCCTCGCCACTCTGGCGCTGGGCTCCTCCGATATGCCCCCCATAAAGTGGCCCAGTGGTTATGGTTCCTCCGGGCGGAAGCCGGCCACTGAGAACCGGGAACCCTAGACAGTGGGGATAGGAAACAATTGTGCGCGCCCTAGTGAGGGAGGCGATCCCTAACTTCGGGGTTCCCCGTCTGCTTTCACCTCCAGGAAAATCCGAGGGCCGGCTAACTTGGGTGCGACAAGTAATCAGACAGCGGTGGAGAGCCGAGGGTTCGCTCCAGCTGAAGCGCAGTCGACACTTAGCGACTTTCCGCGGTGAGTCCAGGATGTTTGCCTGGCGACCCCATTGTCTGAGCGCCCCGCACCGCTTACCGCCCACCTCCCCGCCCCCTACTCACACCGCAGGTCTCACTTCAGTTGGGGGTGGGGAGTTGGGAACTGTGGTGAATGGGAAGGGGGGTGAACAAAGCCAAGCTCCCGCCATTCTCTGCCTGCGCCCTCTCCAGACCGATGCGCGGGGAGGCCAGGGTGCGCCCGCAGCGCACTGGCACCGGACCCCGAGGCTGACCGGCGCTGGGGACCCCCGAGCTGGCGAAGTGCGGGTTCGTGGTGGGTGCCTCAGCAGTCAGCACCCAGGACCACCTTAAGAGCGAGCCCCGCCCCGGGCCCGGAGCTCGGGCTGCGCTGATTGGTGCAAATGTAATGGCTGAAATTGATTGCTGAAATGCAAAACTTGTTGCTGCTTCTCCGGGCTCTGGGCGAGAGGCAGACACAGAGAGGGGAGCCGAGACCCTCGGAACGCCCCACGCAGAGCCCCCCCGCCAGCCAGGAGAGGGGTGCGCGGACCCCCCAGAGCTGCCCCCGCCCCCCTCCCATTCCGGGCTCCGAGAGCGCAGCCGGGAAGCCTTAGCCTGCTAGCCCAGCGTGGCCCCCAACCCGCGTACGCCCCCCTCCCTGGGTCCGAGGGCGACTTGCGAAGCACCTCGGCGCGGAGGCAGGGAACCCTAGCCTTGGAGCGACCCAACCCCTCGTCTTGCTGCCCGCCCGCGCCTGGAACGGGGCGCGGAGATCCCTGCGAACTCAGAGACCTAACAGCGGAGGACAGAAGCGTCAGGCGGCGGACGTGGCCGCGAAGCGGCGCGCCGGGGTGCAGCGCACCCGCCGCGGAACAGGGGAGCCGCGCCTTCCACCAACCCTCGGTTTCAACCCCGGGCGCCCGCCGCCTCCTCAGCCCCGCTGAGCTCTCGGCTCTGGGACCGGCACCGGTGATGCCGAGCGGAGCCTCCAGTCCTCCGACCCGCTGAAGAAGCAGTAGCCGCTTGCTCGGGCCGACGGGGACTGTGCGAGCGGATCCTGCTTGGCTGAGGCTCGGGCTGCGGAGCGCGGGGACTCCGGGGGGAGGGGGGAGGGACCGCTCGGTCTTTGCCCCGGCGCCAGCCACGGCTTTGAAGGGTCTCCCTGCTTGGCCCCTTAGCAGCTCCGCCACGGACTCCGGGAGGCTTCAGGCAGCGTCCAGGGGCTCCCCACCCAAACCGATCGGACTTAAGAAGGTGATTGCTCTGCTTTCCCTCCCTCCTTCCCGCTTCCTTCCCCCCACTTAACTTTTTGTCTTCAGTCACCCGCAGCTCCGTCCCCTCCCCGCAAACCCACCCGCGGCTGTGCTAACGTCCCGGGGCATGGGCCCCCCAACACGGCTCCTGGAGGCCCCGCGGCGCCGCAAGATGTGAGAGGCCCGCGTCGGGCAGCGCGAGAGCTTCGGGAGAGGAGCTGATAACCCCCAGCCTTCACAAGCCAGGCGAGGTGGCGGTGCGCGCTGCGCCCCCGCGCTGCTGAGCGTCCCGGAGCGCCCAACCCAGGGCCGGAACGAGTAGCTGGCCGGAGGCGCGCCGCGGAGAGCAGGCTGTCATGCCCTATTGATCTCCCCGCCCCCCGCCAAGTATGTTTGGGCTGGACCAATTCGAGCCCCACATCAACAGCAGGAACGCTGGCCAGGGCGAGAGGAACTTTAACGAGGCCGGACTAAGCATGAACGCCCACTTTAAGGCCCCGGCTTTCCACGCGGGGGGACCCCCTGGCCCCGTGGACCCTGCCATGAGCGGGCTGGGCGAACCCCCGATCTTGGGCATGAACATGGAGCCTTATGGCTTTCACGCGCGTGGCCACTCGGAGTTGCACGCGGGGGGGCTGCAGGCGCAGCCGGTGCACGGATTCTTTGGAGGCCAACAGCCGCACCACGGCCACCCGGGAGGCCACCACCCCCACCAGCATCACCCCCACTTCGGGGGCAACTTCGGCGGGTCGGATCCTGGGGCTTCGTGCCTGCACGGGGGTCGTCTGCTCGGCTACGGCGGCGCGGCCGGCGGCCTGGGCAGCCAGCCGCCCTTCGCCGAGGGTTACGATCACCTGGCAGAGAGCCAGGGGCCGGAGAGCTTCGGCCCGCAGCGACCTGGGAACCTCCCGGACTTCCACAGTTCGGGCGCCTCAGGCCACGCCGTGCCTGCCCCATGCTTGCCGCTGGACCAGAGCCCTAACCGAGCCGCCTCCTTCCATGGCCTGCCCGCCTCCAGTGGCTCCGATTCCCACAGTCTGGAGCCCCGGAGGGTGGCGAACCAAGGAGCCGTCGACTCGCTGGAATACAATTACCCGGGCGAGCCGCCCTCGGGACATTTCGACATGTTTTCTCCCTCTGATTCTGAGGGGCAGCTGCCTCATTATGCAGCGGGTCGTCAGGTTCCCGGGGGCTCTTTCCCGGGTGCCTCGGCCATGCCTAGAGCTGCAGGCATGGTGGGCTTGTCCAAAATGCACGCCCAGCAGCAGCAACAGCAGCAGCAGCAGCACGGAGTGTTCTTCGAGAGGTTCGGCGGGACCCGCAAGATGCCCGTGGGTCTGGAGCCTGCAGTAGGCTCCAGGCACCCGTTAATGCAGCCTCCCCAGCAGGCCCCGCCGCCGCCGCAGCAGCAGCCCCCGCAGCAGCCGCCGCCGCCGCCGCCTCCGCAGCAGCAACAGCCGCCGCCGCCGCCGCCGCCGCCGCCTGGGCTTCTGGTCCGGCAAAATTCGTGTCCGCCTGCGCTCCCGCGTCCCCAGCAGGGCGAGGCGGGCACGCCCAGCGGCGGCCTGCAGGACGGGGGCCCCATGCTGCCCAGCCAACACGCGCAGTTCGAGTACCCCATCCACCGGCTGGAGAACCGGAGCATGCACCCTTATTCCGAGCCTGTATTCAACATGCAGCACCCTCCTCCGCAGCAGACGCCCAACCAGCGGCTGCAGCATTTCGACGCACCCCCCTACATGAATGTGGCCAAGAGGCCGCGCTTTGACTTCCCGGGCAGCGCGGGAGTGGATCGCTGCGCTTCGTGGAACGGCAGCATGCACAACGGCGCTCTGGACAACCATCTCTCGCCCTCCGCCTATTCCGGCCTACCCGGCGACTTCACGCCGCCTGTGCCCGACAGCTTCCCCTCGGGGCCACCCCTGCAGCATCCGGCCCCGGACCACCAGTCCCTGCAGCAGCAGCAGCAGCAGCAGCAACAGCAGCAGCAGCAGCAGCAGCAGCAGCAGCAGCAGCAGCAGCGCCAAAACGCGGCCCTCATGATCAAGCAGATGGCGTCGCGGAATCAGCAGCAGCGGCTGCGCCAGCCCAACCTGGCCCAGCTAGGCCACCCCGGGGACGTGGGCCAGGGCGGCCTGGTGCACGGCGGCCCAGTGGGCGGCTTGGCCCAGCCGAACTTTGAGCGCGAAAGCGGCGGCGCGGGCGCCGGGCGCCTGGGCACGTTCGAGCAGCAGGCTCAGCACTTGGCGCAGGAGAGTGCGTGGTTCCCAGGTCCGCACCCGCCGCCGGGTGACTTGCTGCCCCGCAGGATGGGAGGTACAGGCCTGCCCGCTGACTGCGGCCCGCACGACCCCGGACTGGCGCCGCCCCCTCCGCCCGGTGGCTCGGGGGTGCTGTTCCGGGGCTCTCTGCAGGAGCCGCTGAGGATGCCCGGAGAGGGCCACGTGCCCGCGCTGCCCTCCCCTGGCCTGCAGTTCGGGGGCAGCCTGGCCAGCCTGGGGCAGCTGCAGTCGCCCGGGGCTGGGGTGGGGCTGCCCAGCGCTCCCTCCGAGCGCCGGCCCCAGCCGCCCGATTTCACAGCGCCCGCGCTCGGGGGCCAGCCTGGCTTCCCGTTCGGCGCAGCGAACCGGCAGGCCACGCCGCACAGCGGCCCAGGCGTGAACTCGCCCCCGAGCGCGGGCGGGGGCGGCGGCAGCACTGGCGGCGGCGGCGGCGGGGGCGCATACCCGCCGCAGCCTGATTTCCAGCCCAGCCAGCGCACCTCGGCCAGTAAGCTGGGCGCGCTCTCGCTGGGCTCCTTCAACAAGCCCAGCTCCAAGGACAACCTGTTCGGCCAGAGTTGCCTGGCTGCACTCTCCACCGCCTGCCAGAACATGATCGCCAGCCTCGGGGCCCCCAACCTCAACGTTACCTTCAACAAGAAGAACCCGCCCGAGGGCAAGAGGAAACTGAGCCAGAACGAGACCGACGGCGCGGCCATGGCCAGCAACCCGGGCTCGGATTACTTCCCAGGAGGGACTGCTCCTGGGGCCCCAGGGCCCGGAGGCCAGTCGGGGACCAGTAGCAGCGGCTCCAAAGCCTCTGGGCCGCCCAATCCGCCCGCCCAGGGGGATGGCACCAGCCTCTCCCCCAACTACACCCTGGAATCAACATCGGGGAACGACGGCAAGCCGGTTCCCGGGGGCGGCGGCCGGGGCCGGGGTCGCAGAAAAAGGGACAGTGGTCACGTGAGCCCCGGGACCTTCTTCGACAAGTACTCGGCAGCGCCGGACAGCGGGGGCGCGCCTGGGGTGAGCCCAGGGCAACAGCAGGCGCCAGGCGCAGCCGTCGGGGGAAGCTCCACAGGCGAGGCGCGGGGGGCGCCTACGCCTCATGAGAAGGCGCTCACGTCGCCTTCGTGGGGGAAGGGGGCCGAGTTGCTCCTGGGGGACCAGCCGGACCTCATGGCGTCCCTGGACGGTGGGGCGAAGTCGGACGGTAGTTCCCCGCACGCGGGCGAGTTTGCCTCGGACGAGGTGAGCACGAGCTACGCCAACGAGGACGAGGTGTCATCCAGCTCCGACAACCCCCCAGCCCTGGCCAAAGCGAGTAGGAGCCCTCTGGTGACAGGCTCGCCCAAACTCCCTCCCCGCGGGTTGGGCGCCGGGGAACATGGACCGAAGGCGCCCCCAGCCCCGCTTGGCCTGGGCATCTTGTCTACCTCTACCTCCACCCCCGACAGCTACGGCGGCGGGGGCACGGGCCATCCCGGCACGCCGGGCCTGGAGCAGGTCCGGACCCCAACGAGCAGCAGCGGTGCACCGCCGCCTGACGAGATCCACCCCCTGGAGATCCTCCAGGCACAGATCCAGCTGCAGAGGCAGCAGTTCAGCATCTCTGAGGACCAGCCCCTGGGGCTCAAGGGTGGCAAGAAGGGTGAGTGTGCTGTGGGGGCTTCTGGTGCGCAGAATGGTGACAGCGAGATGGGCAGCTGCTGCTCTGAGGCCGTCAAGAGCGCCATGAGCACCATCGATCTGGACTCGCTGATGGCAGAGCACAGCGCCACCTGGTACCTTCCGGCCGACAAGGCTTTGGTGGACGGCGCAGACGAGGACAAGACGCTGGCACCCTGGGAGAAGGCCAAACCCCAGAACCCCAACAGCAAAGAAGGTATATGCACTCATTCCCTGTTCCCTTCTCACCTGGCGGATACCCGCCCCATCCCCATTGCAGGCCTTAGCTTCTGCCTTGAAGGCTCCATGAAAGGGGAGGGTCCCTTGGGGTCAGGAGGGCGCAGGGCCTTCCTAATGCCCAGCTCAGAGCTGGGTACCCTTGCTTTGGTTACACCAAGGGCTCTATGGGCAGACCCCTTCCCTCCCCCCAGGTGCTGCCAGGTAGATTCTGGTTCCAGAGGGTGGTAACAACATAGGTGGCAGCTCTTTGGGGATTATTGTAGAGCCCCACCCCCTCAAGTTTTAGCTGAGTTGCTGGGTGCCCAGAGCACTAGGCCCCTTCCCTTTCACACTCAGACCCCCTCCTCACCTTCAACATTCAGGCTCGTTCCACTTTTCAGGAGTTGTGTGCCACCCACCCCCCCTTCCTGGCAGGACACCTGGGAAGTTGTGTTAATGCCTCCCCATCTTTTCCTAGTCAGCCAACCTACAGCTTGAGTTCCCTTCTGTGTGCCAGCATCTTTGGGAAAAAAAAGTTACCAGTTCTGGTGTCTGCAGCATCATTCAGAGGCAACGCCTAATTTGACCTTTGTTCCTAATGAATAATTGTTTTGTCTCTTCTTAACTGTTAGAGTTTCATTGAAAAACTGGAGACCTGTCGGGATGGTAGGAGGCAGGCAGTCTTCAGAGTGCACCTCCTTGACATTTGATGGGGGGGCCGGGGCTGGAGTGGGGTCTACTTGGCAGAGACCAGACCAATCGGCTAGGGCATCATTTGTGTATGGGGATATGGATATATATTCTTAAGACACAAAGGACCCGCATTTGTCAATATCTCCCCTGGCTTTGGTGACAGATGTCCGGTCCCAGTTCTCCTTTGCATTCTAAGCACTCTTTCCCCACCAGGTCTGGAGGCCTTTAAGGTGGGTGGGGTGGGGGTCAGTAAATGGACCACCATTGCCGTTAAAATAATAATAGGTTTTTTTTTTTTAACCTGAAGATGACTGGGCTGCGGTAGCTATCCATTTTATTTTTTAATGGGGCCTTTTTACGTAACATCATTTCCTACCTCACCCCCCCACCCCACCACAATTCCTACCTTTTTCTTTTAAATACTCACTGAATTTCCTTGGTTTCACCAGGCTGAATATTACCATGGAGTCAGTAGCTGGCGATTTAACCGTGTCTTAAAAAAATACATCCCCCATCCTCACCTTCTCTTAAGGTTCTTTTCCTTTGCCTTAGTTTTCCTAGTCCACATCCTGCATCTTGCCATCTCTTGACCCAGGGTTTAAGGTGATGGTAGGTTTTAGGAGAAGGAGATGGGGGCGGGAGGAGGGGGAGGGGAAGTGCGGCAGGAGTTGGGTGGCTCAGAACTCCGGGCTTTCACGCCCGCCTGTCCCGGGTAGCTTTCCCGCTTGGGTTTTCTAATTCATGAATGCGGCCTTGCTGCTTTTCTCTTTGTTCGCCTACTGCCCAGCCCGGGACGCCGCTCTCTCATTTGAAGCTGGGTGTTTAGCATGCACAGCAGACGCTGCGGCCAGCATCAGCATTCTCCAGGCTTCTCCCAGGCAAGGCCATAAATTGGTTAGTTTGGGACCCTCCGCTGCCTCTCCTTTTTTTCCCCCCTCCCTCCTTTTTAAAATGGAGTTGGACCCAGCATCCTGTTTGCTCTGCCCCCCTTCTCTTTTATTTTCTTGTACACAACATCTCGGGCCTGCCGATCGATAACTGGTTAGCACAAATCCCAGCCCCTGTCACTTCTACCTGGCTTGGTCTGGCTGCCCCTCCCCCTCCCCCTTCTCCCATTCCCCCCCCCCCGCCCCCACAGTAATTAAGACCACATTGGCCAAAATGGGGTGAGAAGAGTTAAAAAGAAAAAAAAAACACGATTTAGAGAATTAATAAAGAAAAACCAGTAGCGCTTTGCCTGCAAGTTTTTTGAAGGGCCTTAGGTGCAGAGGAATTGGGTGGTTTTAATGAGATTTTTTTTAAGGTGTTGCACTGTTCCCTTCCCAGTCGGACTAATGTTCCTTTGCAGAAAAAAAATGCAGACTGTGAATGAAGAAATGTCATTAAAGAAATGTTTTGTTTTGTTTGTTTCATTATCACAGTCAGACGAAGGAAAATATTTTTTTGGAAACAGATGCTAGTCACTTTGGGGTTGATTTCCCCTGTATACTAAACTCAGCCCTCCCCTGCATACGGGAGACGGAAACTTCCTCCAGGGACCTGCTTCGGGGCTGGCCGCCTTAGAAGCCTCGGCAGGGACACCCACTTGACCTCCTTTGTTTTCCACTCTGTGATGTGGGAAGGACAGTTTCCTAGATAAAGCCCCGAATTGAGGTCACTCGCAGCTTCTACAGCCTTGGGGCTGCTAGTTAAGGCTTTATAAGTTATCTGCATATGATTCCTTCTCCCTTACTGGTAGTAAATAAGGATGATTAAACTTTTCATTATGATAACACCCTGCAGCTCCATCTGCACATATTGTATAAATAGGTACACGGAGCCTCCAACGGGCCCCCGAGTGCCCTGGCTGAAAATCAGAGTGAAGTGCACCACTTTGAAATAGAGTTGAGAAAAAAAGAATTGAAAGGAAAGCGTCCTGCTTTTCCATAAACACATGCCCAGGGTCCCATCAGCCATGAAGCAGCTTTGAATATACCTTTTCCAGGTTCCAGCCCTAGCAAGCACTTTCTTTGACCGCCTGCCCCCGCCTTTCAGGCAAAGCCCAATTTTGTAATGATATTTTATTTTGTCACGCCATAAAACACGCCAGTACTAATGTGATTAAATATTAACACTGTTTCTGAAATTCTTCGCTCCGATGACAAAATACTAGTCGGTCTTTAACAAAATGATCGTGCTCAGGTTGGAGAGAACGAATAAGTCTTTAGAACTGCACAAGCTGTGTAGCCACTGGGACGTGCCCGGATTGTCTTATGGGGTTTAGATGTCCTTTGGAGGGGAGGGAACTCTACTGGCAAGTAACACTTCTCACAAAGTCTAGGCCAGAATCACATGTGATGATTTTTTTTTTTTTAACCAGGAAAGTAAGCCTCTCCAAATTATGCTTCCTCTGACTTCTTAACCCGCCAAACAACTCTTATATCATAAAGCTCTACGTCTCATCATGAGATTCTGTTTGCACAAAGTTGGGGTGGGGGAAGGGTGAGGTTGTGCAAAGGGAAAAAAAAACACAACAACCAAAAAACCAGCCTGAGTTTGGGCCTATTCAGACATCTATTAAATCAGTGAGGATCACATAAATTTGAAATTAGTTTGCAAAATCATCCACCTATCTTTGTAATAGCTGTGTGGCTATGGAGGAATTTCAAAACAGAGAAGGAGAAATAATGATAGTTTGTAGATAAAGGATATTAAGCCTAAAAAAGTATGTCCCCCGCCCCCACCCCCGGCCCCTTACAATTTTCAAAACTTGAATTAACTGTATTCCCATAATAAGTTTACCATTGCCAAACTTCTATTCCGTTGGTTGTTCTCTATCTTGAAATCGGAGATGTCTAGAAACGCTCTCACACACAGTGAAACGGGAGAGGTCTCCGTATACACTTTTGCATGCAATTCTGCCCTTTTTGGAGGTATGATATTTTTACAGTGATGCGGGAGAAATTTTTGGAATTTCATGCTTCTCTCAGTGTTCCAGTCGGAACACAGTAAGCAGTGCTAAGAAATACTAGTCAGGCAGGATTTGAACATTGAATTTCCTTAGACATGGGGCAGGCTTGGGGTAAGAGCGGGAGGGCTCCTAGTGCTGTTTTTCTGAGTCATTTCCCTCACTCCTTACACCGTGGAGAGAATTTTTAAGGCTCCCTCAAAGTGGTTTTGGGAAGGCAAGGAGCCTCTCACTCCTGTTTCCCCCAAAAATCACCCAGCACGGGTTGCATGCCTTCATGTGACTTTTGCAGCATCCGGAAGATGTAACCCAAAACTTCGCAGGTGTTAATCAGGGGTAATGTAAACAGATAGGAGCCCCCTTTGTGCAGCTGACGGTCTGGGCCTGCCTGCTCCCTGGCTAGTCCGGGACATACTACTACTCTTCTTTGGTGCTTTTTCAATATTTCATGGTTGTAATAAACCTGTCTTCTTTGCCTGCATCCTGACATAAAATCCCCACCTAGCACACATCTGCAATTATACATTTCTAATAAATATTAATAAAGGACAAGGATTTCTAAGGGCCTGAAGCTTATTGGTGTTGAACTTACGGTTTCTGCCACCGGATTTTTCTGGCTGTTTTGATTTTAAATAGCCTCTGCCTTCTAATATGTAATATATACTTATATATTCTCCTATATATATATCTATACAATATTTGTAGATTGAAGGCATTTTCTCAGGATAGCTTTCTTTAGCTTTCTTAATTTAAATCTAAATTCATTTAGATTTCTTGTGAGGCCCCTTCAGACCGGAAGTAAGAGACTGTTGCAATGTACTTCTATTTTATTGAGATTTCTAGGAAAGGAGTGAGGGTTGGTTAATCTAATTTCTCCTTCTAGAAGTGAAATTCTGTGATTCCTGATATGATTTTGTTTGCCTGACAGAGGTATTTAAATTTCCAAAAAAAATCTTAATAGGTCCTGAAAATACGGCTGCCCTTGCCAAGAAGTTACTTGATACTCTCTGCTGATATAAAATATACATCTTTAATAAACAGTCCAGGAGGACCAGGTGAAATTAGAGGAGGGAAATTCTTCCCACTCTGGAAGGGCAAACTTGAGTGTATCCTTGGGATTTCACAGGATCTCCTGAACTCACTCCATGCTGGAAGCTTTAGCAAAATCACCTTTCTGTCCACTTGAGTGACAATAACCTTGGGTCGTGTTCTTTGCCCAGGGAGTGATCTGCTTTGCCGAAAGCATTTAGGAGATGAATATTTCTAGTTAGGAATACTGTATTTGCCTCGGTTTGGTTAATTTTAGAGATTAAAAGTCTATAGCTTTATGTAATAGGATCAAATGTCCGGGGAGTGTGTAAGGGCAAGTAGGCCTCCCAAGCACACTGCAGTATAAAAACACCAAACCTCTTGTGCCAGAGGGGACCTGAATCTATTGGGGGGGTCCCCTGTAACTAGTGGGTGCACCTTATATTCTTCCCTCGATGCCCCTCTGCATGTTCCACCCAAGTCTTCAGTCTGGAAGGGTTGGAACAACCCAGCTTCATCGTTTTGACTCAAGTCAGATTTTGACTTGCCCAGCGATGTGTTTGTTTTAGGATGATGTCTATTTTTAGGCGTGTCTTGGGTGGACAGATTTGAGTGTGGGTTTTGATTGCTAGTGGCGGACATGTTGATACATACATGAGTGCATGATTGAGGAGAGAGACATTTGGGGGAAAATTTTCAAGTTTCCTTGCCTTCTGGTACACCCTGGAGCCCAGCAAAGTGGTCTGGGGGCTGGCTTGAAAGAGTGTGGCTGAGGTGCGATGTCCGGTCTAGGTCTATCTGCAGCCCACAGGAGGAGAGCAGGGCCCATGCAATTCAGCGTGGGAAGGAGCCCCCCCCCCCCAAACCCCTCACCCCACCCCAGCGTATGCACATATACATATGCATGGCCAACTGTATTTCCATCAAATCATCCAGCTACTCCTTTAGTTTACCGTTAATCTGCTTTCCGAAAGCAGAGTTGGGGGGCGCGCGGTGGCAGGGAGAGAAACTAAACCTTCAGTCTCTTTGGCCTTAGCTGACAGGTTCTGATTCTGTAAAGGACTGAATGAGCGCAAGTCCTAAAAATAGAGGAGGATTTTGAAGATCCTAATTATGAAATCTCGGCCTCCCGGGCCTCCTGGGCTGGGGGTGACTTTGATCTGGAGTATATCGGTAGCAGACGTACGTTGCCCCTTGCTGAGTTTTGCGCGTGGAGGTGTCTCTCTGTCTGAGTTCAGCTAACACCACTCTCCAGCCGGGAGAGGAATCTTTGAACCGGTGCCCACCCACCCCTCCCCCACGCCCCCTCCCAATTGTGGGAAGCGGGCGCTGCTTCTCATTTATGGAAATTCCTCTCCTTTATTGTAATCTTTTGGTACCAACGACTTGGCGGAGAGGACGGTGGGCTTTTGGATTAGTCACAGCTTTGCCTTCAGGGACCCTCTGTGTCCTGGTGCACAGCAGCTCAGCCGATGGTCTCCTCAACTCATGAATGGGACCGGAAGGAAGAGATGGCTCTGGGACCCTGGCACATCACGTTTTGCTGGATGGGTCGCCCAGTGCCGAGGCGGCCCTGATCATTTTCTGCCATCTTCCAGTGACACGACAACACACATCCACACGCAGCCTCACGGGGCCATCAGTGACTTTAGGGTGTGGGTAAGAAGCTACCCCATGGATGTGCACTTCAGGAGCCCAGAACCCCCAGCTTATTTTGTGACCGGGATGGAAAAGCAGAGTTAAGTTTAATATACTTGAACGAGGAGGGGCGTTTGAGAGCCATCATTCTCACGGGGGGTAATTATTGCAGGACTCCGAGGCCTGCTTTGTTTGCTGGCTTGCATTTTAATCAGCGGCCTCTGAGGTTTGGGAAGCAAGTGGAGGGTCTGCTCCCAACGTGGTGTTTGCCCAGAAAGGACACGGGGTGTGGAGTGGCGGAGAGGCTTCCCAGCATTGTGAAATCCAAGGGGCTCTTTCTGGGCCCGATAGCTTCAAGTTTTGGCCCCGCAAGACCACTTCGAACTGGCATCCCTGATACCTACTACTGGGGGGTCCATCATAGCCCCAGCATCCCAAATTCTCATTTTCCTTCTTGGCTGAGAAAGCTGGTAGGTTTTCATCACCTCCGCATCCTCACCAAGCAGGATCAGAGGGAGAACTTTATAGTGGTCATGTGCTGATCCTTTCACGATTTATGCATCATCATAAGGACCCAAATGCCCTTTAAACATAACGGCAATTGAATTTAACAGTTTGGAGGTCTTAGCGCATTCATGATAACAAATTGGCTCTCTGAATGTCCCAGAAGGAACATCTTATGTGGGATAGACTTTTCCCCAAAGAGGGGGAACCTCCAATAAACATCCCAACACAAACTCACATGGTAGGGGGAAAGCAGGTTTTTATGTTCTGATCATTAAAGCTCAGGGGTCCAGCGAACTCAGCTCGCCCCACTTCCTCTGTAGCTGGTAGGATGGATTGTGTGACCCAAAGGCTCTGTCTTCTTCCTGTCTTTGACATCTCTGGGGAAGATCTTGGACTCTTCATGGAATGACTGGCCCTGGGATTCCGATTCTTAGGAGAGATCTCTGATTTTCTGGGTCTCAGTATGACTTACCTCTGCTAGTGTTCAGTTTAAGTGAATCAGGTGTGTCGGAAAATGATTTAGGAAAACAAGGAGACCCTTCTGTGAAGGCATCTTTGGGGCCCACTGACGCGGATGGTCTTTGGAAAGTTGGAGGGAACCAGCTCTTGTTTTTATCCTGCACGTGTCAAAACCCCCCTCCAGGGTGACTCAGAAATAGATGACATTGTCATGCCTTCAGAGGAGATGCGGACTAACTTGCGTGCTGAGACCCTTCTGGGCCTTATCCCACCCTGCTCCCTTTTCCAGCAGACCGTCTTCTGAGAACTAAGTGGCCCGGAGATGCAATCTGAGGACTTAAGATAAGTTTTCCCTTCTAGTTGCTGATGATAATTTAAAGAGTGTTTGGGCACGAAGGTTTCATTTGCTCTCAGAGCTTGGGTCAACACTTTCACTGGAATGGGGTGGGCTTGGGCCTTTCTGGCACAGCTGGCTTTGCCTGGTATGACTGGAGGAATCTGTCTGCCCCCAATTTGAGAGCCCCATTGGTGGTGCTCCTGGTCGTATTTGGGAGCTCCTGCAATGAGAGGAGACACACACACACACACACGCACACGCACTTGTACACAACACACACACACACACACACCCTGCCCCCTGTTCATCCAATCATCCAGGGCAGGGTGAGATGTGGAAAAGATATGACCTTTTAAAGTTACCATGAAGCAGTGTTTTTCAGATGCCCTTGGATCTGGGAACACAAGTATTGTCGAGTGATTGGCAACGACCACCAGGAATAAAATACTTCTGAGGGACCATCTTATGATCAGAGAAGGGTTGGGGAAGTCGGCAGAAAACATAGCCTGCTTTGAAATCCCCAGAGCTCAGCCTTCCAGAGAAAGCCAGGCTTGGTTGAGAGTTCACTGGGAAGTAAGCGGGTTCTACCCTGACCGCATGCGCTGTTGGAAAAGTCCTTGAAATTCAAGGCCTGAGTCCTGATGTGGACACTCTGTCCTTTCCTCTGAGCTGAAAGGCAGAGAGAGAAACAGCCCCAGTTAGGAAGACTGGATGGAGATGGGGGTGCAGTTTATTTTCTCCGGGGGCGGGGGCAGGTGATCAAGGGATGGATGGAGAGGGGAGAAGTGTGTCCCTATGAGTCGAAATGTTATTTACTGACACGGGGTTTAGGAGTGGAAAATAATTTGTAAGTGTGGAAGTCATTTATAATAACACCTCCCGGGCGAGGCTGGGGGTGAGGAAATTGCTTGGGGGCTGGTGTTGGCCATCATAAAGGACAGAAAGTTCTTGGCTCAGCTCTCCCTGCTGGGCCTGGGGCTTCCACGTGACCGCAGATATATGGGGGAAATAGATGTGGGGAACCCAGCCTGGGGCTGATGACCACGTCATGGGTCTCTTAGCAGTCAGAACCCCTTTCTGTGTAGTTAGTGGCCAAGCTAGCCATGCAGGGCCGGGGTGTGGGGCGCGGGGATGAAGACCCAGATGGGCCCTGGGTGGATCAAGCCTCGTAATGTGGCTGTGGCTAACTTCTCCTGCAGAGAAGCTGTTCCCACGAGGCCTGCTGCGGAAGCATTGAGTTTCACAGATGCCCCCAGATCTTTCCATAAAAGAGGGACGATGGGGGTGGGAAAAAGGAGTGACCTTTTCCCTGGTGACCCCATAAAGTGACCACTGATGCTTCTCTCCCAGCACTGAGCCTCTTTAGGGATAATCTTGCCTATTACAGACCTTGCAGACAGGTCCCACTGTCTTAAAACGCAAGCAGTGCCCTCCCACACAATACATACATTTTTTTCCATTTTCTGAATGGTAGGCAAAAAGGGAAGGCAAGTAAATGACAAATTCAGCAAGAGGAAGATTTCCCTGACTCGAGATAAGCCAAGTGTGGAAAGGAGCTGGATGAATTAGAGGTTCACTTTCCTCCCCTTCAGGGGACCCACGGTCCAGCCATCAGCAGGCCTAATTGGCTCAAAGCAAATTGACCATTTTTATCTCCTGCGATGTAGCTTTTGGTGGTGGTTTAGTATTTGAGGGAAGGGAGGCTGTGGACCAAAATTTGGCTTTTTTAAACAGGAGCAATTTCACGATCCTTATGCCGTGACTATTTCTAAATTGTCTGGGCATAAAGCTCTGGATGCCTTTTGCCGGTTTCTGCTTGTGCGTGCAGGCATGCGCACCCCTACTCGAGTATACACACGAGCGCACACTCACACATGAACACACGCAGGCCTGAGAAGTCTTAATAAGGAATGAAAAAATAAATTAATTTTTTCCCCAAGAAGCAGCTCATGCGAAGTTTTGGCCCTGTTCAGTTTTAAGTAGAAGCTTATTGATCTCCGTGTGGTCAATTTTTGCCGAATTTGTAATCCTGTTAGGCCTCCAGGAGAGGCGTGATTAATTTACTTGTACATTTCACTATTTGGGGTCAGTTTAGTTAATAAGCATTTATTTTGTGCTCAGTGTGTGTGAAGCATTTTGCCGGGATTAGAAGTGTGTGTGTGTATGTGTGTGTGTGTGACTGTGTGCACTAATGGGCCCCCTTGGCCATCACGGAATAAAGGCCCCCAGTTGAGGTTCCCACCACTTCCTCAGGACAGGAAGGGAGGGCGAGGCCCCTCCAAGCATCACTTGTCTGGGAGGAGGGAGGAAAAGCCCAATCCAACAAACTCAGCCCCCCAGAGCCTTGGAGACGGCCAAAGAACATCGGCTTCCTTCTGGTGTCTTGGTCCCCGGAAAGTTTTCAAGCATTAATTCTTAATTGACTGGGAGCTGAGCACAGACGTGGAGAAGAGTAAAGAATCTTAAACCTCTCTGGGGCACCTTCCATGCTGCTTCTTGACAAACAGTGGTGCTGGGTGTTTGTGCGTGTGCGTGTGTGTGTGTTTGTGTGTGTGTGTGTAACTTTTAAAGAAACGCGTGGTTTGACTTCCAAAGAAGGAAGAAAAAGTATGCGTAAGTCTCGAAAGCTGGGAAAAAGAAAACCAGAGCAAAACAGCCCGCAGCTTTGGCCTTTCCAAACACCGAGTCTCAGAAGGGGAGAGTGTGTCATTCTTGATGGTGCGAGCTCTTTAGCCAGGCATCTCTGGGTACACCCCCTCCCTTTCTTCCTGGGCTCCCTACAGCCTTCCTGTCTCTCTGTCTCTGGATGATGGGTTAAAATTCCACTTTTATTATTATTTTTTAAAAGACAGATTTTGGCTTAACAATTGTAGAGCAAATGGGTTTCCTGAGCCACCCTCCCCTCCCCAGTTGCTTAATTCCTTGAACATCAGTTTCTACTGAATCCTTGCCTTTGCAGAGCGAGGGCTGGACAGGAGTATTTTCGGCGCTGAGCCAGCCTGAAATGAACTTGAGGCGCTGGGAAAACAGGCATTTGGAGAGATGAGGATACAATTTCTTTTTTTATGTGGGCCCGTTAAAGTCTAATGGACGGACATCGGTCTGGCCTTAAATTTGGAGAGGGTCTTTATCTAACCCTTAAAACCAGAATCGTTTCCAGTAATTACGACACCCCTGGCTAGACCACTAAATCTTCCAGCAGCTTGTCTGGAAGGAGGTGGCGAGGTGGGAGGAACAGAGGGGGCACACCTGTTACCTGTATCAGCTATAATTATGACATTTCTGGGCTCCTGGTTTGAAAGGGAGAATTTATGGACTGAGCTTTGCCGGAAGAGAGCGGCCCAAGGCGTTCTGGCTCATGGCAGCAAAATCACAGGGGGCCCCACGCTTGGTGTCCATCACAGCCCTTGCATTTCCTTAATGAATTAATTTAGCTCCCCGACATTTGGTATTAAGTAAGTAGTTATTTTGGAAATCCAAGAGAGAAAGAGCTGGAAGACTTTTTTTAAAAAAACAAAACCAAAAAACAAAAAACAACTTTTTGGAAAAAAGAAAAAGTATTGCATTTTGAAGTTGGAGACCACTGGACATTCAGACATGTGCTACTGTTGGGGGAACCCGTTTGGTGGGACGTGGCAAGGATGTGGCAAAACCGCCCGGCCCCATCCCCGCCTGTGTTTTTGCTTCTCTACGGAGGGGATTTTTCCATTGTTAAAGCCGTTGGAGGCCGCAACACCCAAGCTCCCTGCAGTTTGTTTGGAAGTATTGTTTAGATTATTCTCACTTTTCAAATTGAGAGAAACTTAGTTTAATGGGAAAATAGCAGTATTGCTATCTTGGTGTGTTTGCTTTAGTGTTTAAAAATAGTTTGTTTTCATATCCTGAATTTCATCCTTTCCTTGTTTGCTTGTTTGATGGAAACCCGTGAGAGTGTGTGTGTGTGTGTGTGTGTGTGTGTGTGTGTTCGGGGTGGATGCACACGCAGGCAGTCAAATGGTTGCAATCATGCAGCCAAAAATCGGTTGCAATTTGAAAGTTGGCTAAAGGGACCCAGAGCGCTTGCTTTTAACTTAAACCATCTCGTCCCTTCCTCTCCCATCAGCACACCGCTCCCAACCCCCTCAGCAATATTTATTTCTTCCTTAAAAAAAGGCATGCCGGGCCTGTTTGTTGAGGTCCCTGTTGGAATAGATTTTCAGGGGTTATGTATTAAATGTGTCTGAGGGCGATTTCAGCCCTCAGCCTGGTCGTCCCACTACTAATGGTAGCAGGGCCTATTATAGAGAGGCAAAGAATATTGTAAATGGCTTATGCAGAAAAACCATTTAGATAAAAATGCAATTTTCCCTTCTGCATAGAGTGCTAAGAATTAATAGCATATTCTTTCTAAATGGGTATTTTTATATTATATTTTCCTCCTAATGAAATTCTTTTCCCAAACAGGAACATGTTTCATTTTAAACTTTAGAGTAAAATTGATCTGTTTTTAAGCCTGCAAAAACTGGTGTCCCAGTTTTCAGTAGGCCCCTTCCCTCCCTACTCTGTGCGCAAGATTTTTGAAGTTAGATCCTGCAGAGGATGGAATGGTGATTCTGTCTCTTCCCTGTCCACGTTAAGTTAAGGCTGAGAACAGGGAGAGGGGCTGAGTTCGCCCACATTTTGGTTTTTCTCGTCTTTCTTCCTGGGGTGGGTTTGGGAGGGTTTGATGGTTTCCACAAATAGAGAAACTGGTCTTGAAATTTGAACTGTCTGTGTTTGGTGCCCCTCAACCCCTCACCTTCCTGGGTAGGAGGCTCACCTCTCTTGCCCCAGGGAATTCCCCATCATCCTCTTGGTGCGTCCCTTTCTCCCCTGCTTTTTCATTGCTTCAGAGGAAGCCTGGGTGCTCACTGCCTGCTCCCCTTTATGTGACAGCTGTGAAAGAGGATGCTTTTAGCCCCAGAGCACCCACCAAGGGGCAGTTCTGTGAGTCAGCTCTCTGCCAGGGCCTCTGTGGCCATTTTGGGAGGAGTGGAAATTCAGAACTTCTTAGAAGGCTTACTTTGTGCATTCCAGCAGATCTTTGCGGCAGCATTGCTGTGGAAAGTCTTTGAGAGCTTATTTTGCCGGCTGCCATGGGCCACTGTCTGCTGACCCAATTTTTCCTGCCAGGGTGTGCGTATGTGGAGATACTGGGTAGATTTGTGTTGGCAACTGAGATGTCCATACGTGACGGAGGGTGAAGCTGCAGTGTCACGGTAGATGGATATCCTGGAAAATATGCTTGTAATTTTCACCATTGAAATAGCACGAAGGTGAACGTTTAGGCAAAATTATAGAATGGGAAAAAAACTTCTCTCATTTTTGTGCCCCTTTTCCACAACGTTTTCCAGCCGAGAGATCCAAGGCCCAGAGAGGGCAAGCAACTCAGCCAAGGTCACACAGCACAGCTGCACAGCAAGGATTGCACTATAGCTGAACTTCAGCCTTGACCTTGCCTTACTGCCTCTTGACCCCTCACCTGGGAGCTAGGATCTGATTTTGCTGAGCCTGTGCAAACCAGGGTCCAGGTCTTCTTAAACCAGAAGTTTGCAAACCTATTGTAGGAAGCACCAATGTAGGACACACATTCCTGATGACAGCAGCACTGTCCCCCTTCCTCTTTCAGAGCTACAGGAGGTATAGGTTGTATAGGAGATGATTCTTGACCTTGGGGAAGCCACAGTAGCACCAGATCCTGCCAGATGGGTGGTCTAGATTTCAGGCCTGGCTCTTTCACTCTTCTGAGCTGTGTGACTATCACCTCTTCAGTGCTCCCAGCTTGGTTTCCTCATAAAATTGAAAAAAGGAAAAAAAAAAAAATAGTGCATATCTCATGGAAGTATTATGAAGACTAAATGGGATGATTTTAGCTAAATAGGACTAAATAGGATGATTACAATGATGTGGTTAAGAGCACAGGCTCTGGCAGATTACTTGGGTTCAAACCCAAGCAACTCCACTTCCTAGCTGTGTGACCTTGGGTAGGCTGCTGAACTTCTCTGTGCCTCCATTTCCTCATCAGGGAAAGAGGATAATAGTTCATACCTCGAGGGCAGGGGTGGGGGGAGGGTTCGGTGAGTTAATATATGCCTGAGTAGATGCTCAGAAGACTGCCCAACAATGAGGAAGCGCTGTGCCAGCACCAGCTTTTATTAACCTCCTGCTGTATGCCCGGTGTTTCATTTGTAGTGTCATATGACCCTTCGAAGTGCAAGATGGTGTTGCTGCTAGTGTTTGTCCCGTCTTAGGGGCGAGGAAATGAATAGCAGAGAGGCCATGTGACTTGTCCTGGGCTATGGAGTCGTGCCGGCTGGAGGGGAGCCACGCCAGTCTGTACATCAGGCCCTTAGCACGGGGCCCGGCGCCCGGGGCCATGCTCAGTACATGTTACACGGCCTAGGGCAGGGCTGGGCTGGAACCTGCTGCTCCTGCAGCAGCTGTCTGAGGCCTCACTGTCAGACCCTGTCCTTGTGGGGGGCAGTCAGACCGTGTGTGGACCTCGGTCAGCTGGCCCCAGCCTGGTGCGGGCAGCCATGGTGAGGCCCGGGTCCCTGGCGGTGGGATGGCAATGCTCTGGTATTTTTCTTTCACTTGACAGCTCTCCTAGGCTCTGAAGGAACAGTTTTCTGATACACATGAGGAAGGGTCGGCCTTCTCGTGGAAGGAATCTGTGAAATGAGCTGACCCACGGCCTGCGAGCACTTTGATAGGAGCCTGTACCAGCCATAAACAATCTGGGAGCTGGCAATAAAGAAGTTAGACCCCCGTGTCTGGCACCTCAGGTGGGGCCTCAGGAACCTGGCAGGCTCGGGCTAAACAGGAAGAGAGCAAGCACGAGAGAAAGAGAGGGAGAGAGAGAGAGAGAGAATGCTCCAGGGAGTGAGTGAGCGAGGTCCCTGCTCCCGGTGAGGGTGGGAGGGCTTAGCTGTCACATGGGCCTGGGTTCGAATCCCACCTCTGCTACTTGGGTGCTGTGTGACCTTGGGCAGGTGAATCACAGGTTACAGGACCCACAACACAGGTGTAATCCCTGTGCCCCTCTCAGAGGGTTGCTGAGCCCTGTGCCCTAGGGGCAGCAAGCAGCAGGGTAGGTTGGTGAGAGCAAGGGCTTTGGAATCAGCTGGAGGGGAGTCATTCTTTGTTCCCACAGGGGACCCTTGGCCATGTCCCCGCACTTCTCCCAGCCTCAGTGTCTTCAGTGGCAAACTGGGGAGAGTAACACCGCTCCCTGAGGGCCCTGGCCGTGGTCCTTACCCTGGGGTGATGTAACCTCCCAGAGGATGCTTGCCAGTGTCTAGAGACATTTTTGGTTGCCACAACTGCAGGGAAGGAGGGCACTACTGGCATTAGGGTAGAGTCCAGGGATGCTGCTAAACATCCTACAGCACACAGGGGCCGTCCTCACTCCACCTCCTCCCCGACAAAGAATTATCCAGCCCCAAATGCCAAAAGTGCCAAGGCTGAGAATCCCTGAACTACAGTGAGAGATTGAGGTGAGGCTCAAAATAATACTGAAAGCATGGTAGTAAAGTCTGAATGCAAAATGCCCGGCATATTTATTCATTCAACAAACGCGTATCCAGCACTTACCGTGCGGCAATGCTGTTCTAGGTGCCGAGATGCAGTGGGGAACCAGAGAGACAAAAGCTCCTGCCCTCATGGAGCTTACATTCTAGGGGAGGGGACAGACCGACAGACAAACAACAAACAAGAAGAATGTCACAGGGTGGGCAGGGCTGCCAACAGAGAATCAGAAGGGGACGGGCACGAGAGGTTCTAGACGGGGCCACCAGGGAGGCCTCTGTGAGGTGGTGATGGTTAAGCTGAGCCCTGAACGATGAGGACTCAGCCAGTGGTGTGCTGGTAGCCGTTCAACAACTGGCTCTCCAGGGAGGGGGAAAGTTCGGCTTAGAGCATTTGCCGATTCCCGTGGTGTAAATACTCCCACCATGGCCCATGTCAAGCTGTAATGTCAGCTGTCAGCCGGCTTGCAGAATTCCTGAATATTTAACAATAGGTTCCCACACCCTGGAGCCAGTCTGGTCCAGCTCTGCAGGAAGGGTGTTCCAGACAAGGGGAGAGCAGGAACCCTGAGGCAGGACTGAGCTGGCAAGTTCCAGGAACAGGAAGGGGTTGCGTGGGGGGAGAGCCTGTCCAAGCAGGAGGGGCCGGACCACTCAGGGCTTGTCATCACACTCAAGTCAGGAGGGTGGGTTTGATTCTAAGTATGATGGGGGGGGCAGGGGAGGGCCTTGGGCACAAGAGGGATGGGACCTCACGGCACATAGTAGATGTGTGATGAATGGTGGTTGCATCTGAGCCCAGAGTAGCTGAGAAATGTGTTTCCCTTCTCTTCCTTCCTGCCTGGCCCCTTCTGAGGAGGGAGAAACTCTCTTCCAGTAGTTTGGCAGCACCCGGGCCAGGCCACAGTTTAGGGTAGGGCGTGTCCCCACCCTCCCCAAGGACAGGGCACTCAGGCCCCAGGGGAGCACTCAGCCTGCCGCAGGTGGGGGTCGTGCGGGATGTCTGTCCTCCCCCTGATCTGGGCAGGGCATGGTTCATGTCCTAGCGCAGGGAGACTGTTTCCTTCTTTTCCCAGGCATTGTTCTCCAGGCCCGACAGAGGTCACCGGACAGGAAGGCACAGGACCCGCCGGACTGAGCCTCCGGGTGACCCGGGCCTGGCGTCCACCTTCTGGAGGGTTTTCATTTGCTTTCCTCCCTGGCTCTCAGAGTTGCAAAGGAATCGTAACAGGCTGCAGTCACTGAGTGCCAATCACACCAAGTCCCATTTTATAGTTGAGAAAACTGAGGCTCAGAGAGGGAAGGTGACCTGCCTGAGGTCTCCCAACTGGGAAGTGGGGAGCAGAGGGCGGAGTCACACCTGGGCCTGTCTGACTTGGGAGCCCGTGCTCAGAACCACTAAGGATGAGCTGAGAAGCTGATTTCTCACCGACAGAAGCTTGAAATAATCACTTTGCTCCACACCTGAAACTAACACAATATTGCAAATCAACTATATTTCAATAAAAAAATAACTAAAAAATAAAAACAGAGACTGGCAAAAAAAAACACAAAACACCAAAACCAAACCAAAGACCAACTCCCAGTCTCGCACACCCTCCTCCTGACAACTGTCAGTCATGTCACTGATTATCCAAATCTTCACCATCTGTTCCCCATGGGTGAAGGGGCAGCAGTCAGAGCCCCAGGCCTGGGGGCCAGGAGGTGGCTTGGTGTGATTGGGACAAGGCTGTGCAACCTTGCTGAGCCTCAGTGTGCCTGTCAAGTGGGTCAGCTCCGGTATCCCCAGCAGTCAGAGCCCCGTGAGCAGGGAGCATCTGCCTGTGTATCTGTCACGTTCTTTCTCTGCACCCTGCACCGTGCTGGAATCGGTGCTGTGAACAAAACAGACGCCACGCCTGTTGAGAGAGGGAATTACCCAGTAAATATATAGAGAAAAAGGACAGTTGCATTAATGATCCACAGGAAATTGGCCAGTGTAAGGAGAGAGGGTCTGGGGCGGGCCCATTAGCCAGGATGGCAGGGGCCTCTGATGTGTGTGTGGAAAATGAAGACGAAACAGCATTTTTCCCCCAGGACCTGGCGTTGGCTCCATGGCCAGTAGATGCCCAGTGATTGGATGAATGAAGGAAGGGGCTTTGTCAGCGGTTGGGGTGCATCCTTATGTGGTCCCAGGGCTGGGGGTCAGTGCCACCCGAATTCTCCTGAGACCTAGCAGGGATGGTGGGGGCTTCCTCCAGAGGAGCTGGTCCAGGGTCAAGCGTCCCAGCCCCCGTCTCTGCAGGGGTGAGGAGGAAAGGGAGGGAGCCGTGGGCATCGGAATTCCTCATCCCCACTTCACTTGCCCCCTCTCTCCATCCCCAACACTGGTCCTCACCAGCCCCTCCCTTCCATGGGCTCTGCTTGCCTGAGACCCAGGGGCCCAGGACACAGCCCCTGTCCCAGCCAAGGCTTGTTACAGACATCAGGGCCTGACTGACCCTGGTGGGCTGTGAGAGGGGGCCGGAATGTCCTCCGTTAGCCACCTGACCACTGGCCATTGGAACTGGCTTTTGCATCCCAGGCCTTGGGGAGGAGGACAGCACAGGAAGTCAGTGCTGCAGCTGTAGCAGCCCTGCCTCTCCCTGCATCGATCCCTTCACCGCCCGCCCTGGGCCTCAGTCTCCTCATCTGTTTTTGGGTTAAACAGGGTCTTGGTGAGGATCAGGGGAAATAGTGAGAAGCAGTCCAGTGTCTGGCACATCACAGTGGTCACTAAACCCTGGCATAAGTAAGATGCTTTCCACCTTCTGGGCAGGAGGAATTGAGAACCTGCAAGGGGAAGAGGTGGCACACTGCAGAAAGTGGGGGAGCGGGGGCCCCTTGACAGCATCGCTCCTTTCCTGTGAGCCCTGGGAAATCTGCCTGCAGAGTTTTGGAGGGTGATCTTGGGTGCCATGGATGGTAGCGATGGTGGCCACTGCAGCTGGCAGAAACTCCCCAGACAGCAGGCTAGATGTTTTAGAATGCAAGTCAGTGAGAAACAGCTTTGAGATAAAAATCGTGCATTTTCTGAAGCCCCTTAGAGTTTTCAATACCCTGGCCCCGCATACCCACTTCTTAGCATCTCTGTTTGTGTAAGGTTTGGAAAATCAGTCCCTTGCTAATGTTAGGAAACTTCGAAAAATCACAGCAGCAATGCTAATAACATGTAAAGCATATTAATCGCACTGTATGTGGATGGTGATGTGTTCTCCATGGGCAGTTATGAGACAAACCATGAGTCGCCCTTCAAAACTGTGCCTGGCTGGGAGGAAGCACCCATAACTCTGACCTGCTACTTTGTCATTGGCCTGGGTCAACAACGTGGGACAGAAGTGACCCGTACCCTGTAGGACTTTGCTTCTTGCTTGTGTTTCTCCGCAGATCCATGTGACAGTGAGCAAGTCCGTTTGCTGGAGATTTTTTCCTAGATTTTGCTCTTGGAAAGAAATCTCTTCTGATTCTCTGCCTCAAGCGTTAATTTATAGTTTAATCAAACAAAGCTGGGGTGGGGGGCAGTGAAAAGGGTACATATAAGGAGCAAAATCCTATCTGCCCAGAGTGGGGTACATCCATGTTCCCCTTGTGTTTTAAAGACTGGTGCAAAAACTTTGCAGGCCATTCCCCGAGGGACAGAAAAACATCTCCAGCTGTGGTTCCCCAGGTGTTTGCCCCATCTCCCTCTCTGCCGTCTCCCCCCTCCTCCTTCTTTTTCCTTCTCTGCCTTTCATTCCTGGAACAATTGTCCGGGCCAGTTCCTTTGGGCTCCTCCACATTCCCTGCCCAAAACAAAAACCATTCTTAACCCCAGATGACCAAGGCCTGTAGTCGTTTTGTCTGGTATGTGGCGTCCGCCTGGGGTTGGGGTTAGATGCATGCTTCCAATTTATATTCGGCGTGCCAGCTTCAAGGGGAGCAGGGGCTGGGGGAGAAAAGGCTTCAAGGAGCGGAGAGCCCAGAACTACCAGATTTCAAGAGAGGAGAGAGAAGGACCACAAGCTCCGGGTCTGAGGCCAGCCCAGGGGGCACAAGCCAGCGGATTCTGGGTCAGGCCAGTCCCCAGCCCTTCATACCCCCTGCTCCCCTCTACTTGTTAGCCACATTGTGGACTTCAGATTTTCCTCTGTATTCTATTTGGTTATTATTAATTTTTAATGAGGTCAGACTGAAAATCCATCTGCCTGGGCCTGCCTGCCTAGGTTTGAAGGCAATTAAACTGGAGACTAACCTCTTAATTAGGGTTTCCCTGTGTAAATCTCATTTGATAAATTCCTTATCATCCTTGGCTTTAACTGCAGCGTGGCCTCGAGAGGGGATTGAGCTCCCCCGGGACCTCTAAGTGAATCCCCCCCAGAGAGGCTGCCCCGCTCTGAAAACGGGGCTCTTCCAGCCAGAACCTCCCCCAGGAAGGGCTGGGAGAGAGGCCCCTTTCAGGGTTAATTAATCAGAAAATGTAGTGGTACCGGGTGATTCCAGAGAACTTGTCTGCCACCTTTTCATTCTTCTGTTCCCCCTTCTGCCTCCCTTCTAGGTCTTTCTTTAAAAAAAGTTTTTTTGGGTGAACTGAACTCAGTTAAAGGAAATCTGCAGCATCCCCCCTCCTTCCCTGCCACCCCCCTCCTTCTACCCAAACTGTTTGTCTGTGTGGATGGTTAAATTTTTTTCCTTCCCTTTTTTAAATACAAGTGCGGCTGGGAGTGGAAATGGCAGGGGTCAGGCTTCAGGCAGCGGGGAGCAGGGGGGCAGCCTCAGCTGCTGTCTTTGCCATTGGGGAGAAATCAGAGCTGAGCTTAACCCTTTGGAGCCCAGCCGCTGCCTGTGGGTTCTGGGCACTTCCTCCTACTCTTTTTCACTAGAGTCAGGGGACTTTGTCACCGAGACTTCTTTTTTAGGGTTTTGGGCTGAAAACTACTCCCGTGGTGTTGGGGGGAAGGGGAGTCACAGTGTGACTCCCACATTCACTGCTCTAATCCCGTCAGCATCCCAGGAGGCATCCTACTTCACAGATGGGAAAACTGAGGCCCAGGAGGTGTGGTGACACACTGAGTCTCCCAGCTGATAACAGGTGGGGCTGGGATTGGGGCCCAGCTCTTCTTGTTCTGAACCTTTGATTCCTATTTACTGGAGGTCCCCCCCGCAAACCTCGAGGGTCCAGTAAAAGGAGAAGCCTGACTCAAGGATGGAGTTTGGACTCCTTAATCACTCTGCAGCCATTGAAAGGGCAGGGGGGCCAGTTTGAGAGCCAAGCTTGTGCCAGTGCCTCCTCTGAGCCACCCATGGCATCCTCACCCCACCATGAAGCAGCTACTTCTGTTGACCCATTTTACAGATGAGAAGGGTGAGGTGCAGAGAGGAAAAGGACCTGCTTGTGGGTGTGGCCGGCAGGTGGTATAGCCGGATCTGCCCCCCAACACCCATCTTTCTGCCCATTGGGCCAGGCTGCCCCTAAGCATGGGGACACTGACAGTCCATGGAAACAGGAAAAACAGTACAGAGCTCGTGCCTCGAGACCACTTGGTCTCCATCACCCATGGAGTTGCCCAAGGGCAATGGTGAGACCATATGGTATTGATCCCCGAGCCTCGGTTCCTCATCTGTGAAGTGAGGATGATGACGGTTCCTCATCTGTGAAGTGAGGATGATGGCAGTGTCGACCTCGCGGGGTTCTGTAGGGGGGGCTATACCCATTCATACACATTAAGCCTTATGATCAGTGATTTGTACCTGGTAAGCTTCAATACATGTTACTTGTTGTTATTATAATTATTTATTCCTAATCATGGAGGGAAAAAAATGTAGGCACTGATGAAGTCCCAAAGGGAAGAAGCCCCATGTTATGATCAGCACCTCTTTGGATAGCCAGGAGCCAGTGAGAGTTGGGAGTGGGGGGCTCTGACCCAGCCCAGTTCTAGGGGTTGACCTTGGAACCCAGCTCTGTGGCTCTGGGCAAGTCACCTCACCTCTCTGTGCTCCCGTGGTGAGGAGGGAATGCCAACTTCCTTGGTGGGCAGTGGGATGAATCTGGACCTTGAGTCTGCAGGGGGAGCAGAGGAGGGTTGCTTCATCACTTTGCCTTTAATTGGTCAGTGGCTTTGTGATCCACCCTGCTGTCTGGGCCTCAGTTTCCCTGTCTGGAATGGGGAAGCTGCTATGAAGCTTCGAGGAAGTGATACACCCAGACGTGTTTGGCAGCCTCCAAGAAAGCTGCTTAAATGTCAGGGATTATTAGAATAATAGGAAGTGGGATTGTTCTCTGCAGAGTGGAGGGAAATCTGAGCAAAGGGGAGGCACAGCACCCGGCAGCTCCACAACTGTCCAGGGGTCCGTTTGCTTGGTATGTGCCCTTGAGAGGGTACCTTGAGGGTGGTGAGTGATAGTTATGTAGATAAAAGGACCAAGATGATGTTTTGGGGCCTGAGTTTGAATCTTGGTGCCCTCTTTTGTTGTGTGGCCTTGAATGAGTCATTTTGCTACCCTGTGCCTCAGTTTTCTCATCTGTGAAGTGGGCATAGTAGAGCACCTATTTCCTAGGGTGGTTGTGAGGCCTCAGTGAAGTGAGGCATTCAAGGTGTCAGCCTGGCCTCCCACACGATGCCCTGCACTTGGTCCCCAGGCACCGGTCAGCGTGACGACTCAGGCTGAGCCGAGCCTGGAAAGGTCTTTGGAGCCGCCTGAAGCGGAACTTGAATTCTCTCCTTGCCGGCCTGTGGCCTCCCTTCCTCCCTCCCTCTGAAGCCAAAGCCTAGCATCTGTTTCCCCAGGAGCTGTTTAATATTCCGCCGCGGTAAAATGAACTCATTGGAGCCACCCGAAAACAGCTGAATGAACCCCCGGCGCCCGGCGCCCTTTCAGAGCAGCTCCAGACCCCCCTCGGGCCTCGGGGAGGCTGGCAACGATAGCAGCTGTGGGAGAGGGGGCCCCCTTTTCTTCTTGGTGCCCGGGGGAGCCTGTGTCCCCAAATGGGGGCTCCTGGAGGGCCGGGTTGGGGGCTGGAGCCTGGGGAGGGGCGGCCTGGGTTTCCCAGCCTGTTCGGGGCCTCATTTGTACTTCTTGGCTCAGAGGTTCTGTGTGTGAGGCCTCCGTGGGGAGGCCGAGAAAGCTAGGCTTTCTTCAGATTCTTCTCCTGATCCTCCCCCAACCCAGCCTCAAACGGGGGCCCGTGGAGGCAGGAGGCCCCAGCCTGCATGCAGCGCTGCTGGATGATGACGATGATGAAAGTGCGCATCGTTTGAGCATTTGCTGAGCGCCCCTTGTGTTAAGTGTGTCATCTGCACTATCTTATTGACTCTTCAAAACCACCGGGGCAGTTTACTGTCCCTATTCCCATTTGACAGATGAGGAAACTGATACCCAAGCTGGCTTGTCCAAGATCATACCGCTAGGAAATGGCCAGGCAGGGCTTCAACCAGAGTCTTCAACCAGGCTCTCTCCTTGGTGGCACATAGATGTCTGCTCCTATTCCTTTGGGATCCAGTGGCCTCTTCTGTAAATGGAGGGCATGGGAGGTGTGTTCTAACATGCCCACCTACAGGATTGTCCTGAGTTAAAGTGACATCACATGAGGAGCATTTCACACAAGCATACAGTTGGCACTCACTGAAGTGCTAGCCGTTATCTTCACTCAATTACTTTGTGATGCCTGTTGCTTGTTCAGTCCCAATCTCAGCAGCCTCTCCCTTCTCCCCTCCCGTGGTTGCTCCTGGGGGGCCTCAGTACTCACCCCAGCTCCCTCGGAAAGCAAATGATAACAAAGTGCTTCTAGGTAAAGCTGAATTAATTTCATGTAATTATCCTTGATAAAATTAAATATTACTTACAATTCGTCTTGGGCAATTTCTATACCAAGAGGTGGTGAAGCATTGGGGTGAGAACAGGCTGAGTTGGCGCCTGCTGGGCCAGGTGCTGGGCTTGTTGGTGGCTGGGTGTGAGCTGCCCCTGAAGGTCCTTGACACCAGGACTTAAACCCGCAGTGGTGATTTCTCCCCAAGGTAGAGAGTGCTGGGGAGGCCTGAGCAGGAGGACACAAACAGCCCCTTTCCCCATATTTTATATCTGAGGAGCCTCAGCAAGCAGTACCGGGCTTGGTTTTTCCAGCAGATGGCCCTACATGCGTCCTGTCCCGCAAACCTCTCTGGAAGATCCCAATAGTCGACCTCCAGAAATGGAATCCAAGGTTTAGTGTTTTCTCCCCAGGGTTCAAAGCCCAGCAACACCACTTCCCAGCTCTGGGACTTCGGCCAAAACACCTTCTTTCTCTGAACCTCAGTTTTTCTCATCTGTAAAATGGGGGCAATTTTGATCATTCCATGAATTAATGTGGGGGATTGTGGGATTCGTCTGCTGTGCTGGCCAGAGAGGACTTGGGGGAGTGTCTTGTAAGATGAGACCAGTGATTGTCTTGGGTTGGAGTGAGGAGTATGGAACTGTGCATGATCAGTGCTGAGTGCTCTGAATGCCAGTTATCGATATCAGATTATGATTGTCACTTAGTGATGATGTGACCTTGGGCAGGTCCCTGTGGGTCTTCCAATCTCCCTTTACTCATCATCTGGAAAACGGGAATAGTGATGTGTACATTATAGGTTGTCATGAGAATAATGGAAGGTACTGGTGAGAAGTGAGGTTTGGGGTCAGCCACAGAGCAGGTGATCAAGAACCTGGCATCGTCACTATTATTGCTAATATTACCATCACTCTTCTTAGTCCTTAGTCACTGCATTTCCTGGCCTCTTTTTTGATGATTGTGAACTTGGACTATCCAGAGCTTTCATGGGGGAGATGTGAAGGGGAGAACAGGAAGCAGGAGATGTGAGTTTTAATCCTAGCCTGACCTTGACCCATCGTCTGACCTCAGGGAAGTCACTTCATTTCACTGGCCCTCACTTTCTTCCTCTCTGTGATTGGACTAGGTCAGATTTACAGATTCAATGTCAAGTGCTAATCTGGATGGATTAGTTCTGGCTGCCTAGAGCATTGTGTTGAGAAAGACTCCGAGGCTGTGTCTGGGTTACATGGGAGGGAGTGCCAAGGCTGATGAGCAATGTCTGCCGTGAGCTCAAGAGGAAATAAGTTTCGGTGTGAGTCGCAGGTGGTTGATGATCCTGGAAAACATGACCCTTGTGGCTCCTTCCGGCCCCAATTTACCTCAATCTATGGAAGCTTCCTATCTGAAAGACGATAGGGCTTTCCTTTTGTAAGAAAACTAGCAGTCACGGCAGCCGCTGACGCAGATTGGGAGAGACTTTGTAGATTATAATTCTGGACCAGCGCTGTCCAATAGAACCTTCTGCAGTGATGGGGATGTCCTATATCTGCACTGTCCAGTACGGTAACCGCTAGCCACAGACAGCTGTCAAACACTTGAAATGTGGTTAGTTGTGAATGAGGAATTGATGTTTAAATTTTATTTAAATTTAAAACAATTAATGTGGCTAGTGGCTACCATATTGGACAGCCTGCTTCTTGACTCCTAGAGCCCCTGAATTCCTAGCGGCCCCCAAGATCATCAGCTTGTTATACCCCAAGCGTGCCATGAACTCTGGATAGGTCGTTGGGTGAAAGCCTGTTGCTTAGCAGCAGCCACCTGCCCCCAGGCAGCTGGAAACCACCTCTGCAAGAGCTTTGCTCAGGTGGGTGAGCTCTGTACAGGACGATAAATGCTTTTCCCTTCTGCTTCGCTCGCCTCCCCAGGGGGCCTGGTTCCCCAGGACTCAGACCCTGCAGTGGGCAAGGCCTGGTCTGGATCAGATCCCCCCGTCAGGTCATGACATGGAGGCCAGCATCTCCTCATCCTGTGGTACCCCAGGAAACAGGCAGGTGTTTCCAGACACAGAGTGGATGGGCCAAGAGGGAAGGCCAGGTGATGGCCTTTAGGAGAGTGAGAATCATTTTTTACTCTTTCCTTCCCTTCTCTCTTCCTTCCTCCCTCTCCCTCTCTTTCTGGCGTGGGGCAAAAGTAGAAAGCCTTTGGAAACTGACTTGGCTTCATCCTGCCTTGGTCACTCCCTAGCTGTGTGATGTTGGGCAAGTCACCCTGCCTCTCTGAACCTGTTTCTACATCCTTTAAAAAGGAATAACATGTATACACACAATGAGCCAAACAAAACCCGAGGGCAAACACTGAAAAAAAAAAAGGAATAACAGCTCCGCCCTCCAAAGATTAACGAGAGGACCCAATGCAGTGATATGCAAGAAACGTGTAGAATGGTGTCTGGGGTGTGGTTCCTTTCCCTGGAGGGTAATTTAACTGATTCCCATGCCTGGTGTCAACTTAAAGCTCATCTCAGAGGTTATCCCAGCAGGTCCAGGCTCAGGGTCCATAGGCAGGAAGGGTGGCCGCGCGAGGGTGGTGGTCGGGACTCCCTGTGTCATCATCCTCCAGCAGGAGGAAATTGTTGACATTTGTCAGCCGACCCTTTGCGTTTTTCTCTCCATTAAAGGCACCTGCTTCTTGTGCCTTCCTCGCACACCGGTGGGGTCTAAAATAAAAGGGGAGGATTCTAACCTCCAGACTTTGAAGGAAATCTGTTGGCTGGGTTGGGGATCTGGAGAGTAAGTGGCTGCAGTTTCTCCATTTCTGGATAGTCTGGAGGGGGTGGCCCTCCTCAGTAGATTTTGGGGAGGGGCAGTGGGCAAACCTCCTAATGAAGTCTTGCTTCATTGGCACCCAGGAAGCCTTGAAAAACTCCTATTTAGGTCTGTCTGGAGGCCCAGGTGGTGTGGTTTGAATCTTCCTTATTTTAATGATTCTTTAGGGTTTGTTCCTGCCCCCAGGAACTGGTACAGTCAGCACATATTGGTTGAGAGACTTCTATGTGCCAGGTGCCAGGGCCACAGTGGTGAATAGGAGAGACAAGGCTCCTGATTTCATGGAACTCACCTTCTAGAGGCAGTAGCACAGAACAGGACAATTATGAGAAGTTGGGGTTAGCACCAGATGTTATAGCCTGGTGGGCATTGGAGCCCACTGAGGGGCTTGGAGAGACCTACCTGAGTAAGGAGAAAGTGGAATTGTTAGCTAGGTGAAGGGAGAAGTGACAGTAGTGGTCCAGGAAAGGGGAGAGCTGGCAAGAGTAGTGTTGCCACCACTTGGTGACAGCGTACTACAAACTCCACTGTGAAACCTTCTGAATGAGGAGACAACTGAGTGCTGGCTTCAGCAGGCAGGCCAGAATCCTCTGATTTGTTCACACTTGTTCCCCCAACTTAACCCTCTGTGGCCTCAGTTTCCCCAGTGTACAGCACCAGCCAGCCCAGTCTTCCTAAGATCCAGTTCTGCTTTCCTCAGAAGATCACAGGGACAAGGGTCTGTGACCTCTGCCATGGGAGGAGAGGCACTGAGTCTTAATCCTGCTTCTCCATACCTGAGACATAGGCCAAGTCCAGAAAATCCTTCCAAGAGGTGGGGTTCGGGTGTTGCAAAATGTGTCTGGCCCTGGGAAAATGTGACAGAAGGCGAGACTGGGGTCGGCTTGGTCACCTAACCCCCACCCTTGTGCCTGCCTCTTCCCACACTCCCTGTCTGGAAGGAATGCCATGGCCCCTGCCTTCCAGGTCGACCCCAGAGACACACTGTGTGCGTTGCACGCCCAGCAGGAACACACAGGGCCGAGCCAGTCCCCTCCGCCATTCCAAGGTAGAGGTTAGCTAGCATTTCCCATCAGTCTATAGCATAATTTAGGATGGGGAACATATACTTGGGTGGCTTCTTTTTTTTTTTTTAATTAGTTAATTAATTTATCTCTGGCTGCGTTGGGTCTTCATTGCTGTGTGTGGGCTTTCTCTAGTTGCAGTGAGCGGGGGCTACTCTGTGTTGTGGTGCGTGGGCTTCTCATTGCGGTGGCTTCTCTTGTTGCGGAGCACGGGCTCTAGGAGCACGGGCTTCAGTAGTTGTGACATGGGGGCTCAGTAGTTGTGGCTCTAGAGCACAGGCTCAGTAGTTGTGGTGCACGGGCTTAGTTGCTCTGTGGCATGTGGGATCTTCCCAGACCAGGGATCGAACCTGTGTCCCCTGCATTGGCAGGCGGATTCTTAACCACTGTGCCACCAGGGAAGCCCCTTGGGTGGCTTCTTTAGGTCATAGAGTTACAGGCCTGGCAGCCGGGACTCCTGACACTTACAGTGGCAGCCCAGAGAGGGCAAGCGATGCACCTGAAGTCACACAGCCAGCTTCAGGTAGGGCTGGTGCTTGTCTTCCTGGAGTAGGGGAGGAGAGCCTAGCGTGGAGGGAAAGCAGGTTGGGGTTTGTTTTTGGCAGACACACCTCTAACCCAGAAAGCCCAAGTCCGGACCTATTGGAACCCCTGGGTGGGTGTGCCAGGCCGGGCGCCCCAGGAACTTTGGTCCCTGTTGTTTGGATGGGAGTGACCAACCAGCTTCTTCCAAGCCCAGACCAGCTTCTACTGCTCCACCCGTCTCCCTTCCCAGGCCAAGCAGATGCCACGGGGTGGTTAAAAGAATACAGACTCTGGACTCACACAGACCTGGGTTTAGATTCCAGCTCTCCACTTTCTAGCTGTGTGACCTTGGTCCTCATGGGGCTGTTGAGGGGATAAATGAGATCAGCCAGTGAGAAGGTCCTGGCCCAGCCCCGGGGTGGACTCTCTGCCTGCCTGGCCTCTCACCATCCACTTTGCGCATCACTCTGTCCTTCCCTGAGTCGAGGCTGAGCTGAGAGGGGGTACTCAGGGGCTGTGAGTGCTGGGTGGCTGCCCATCTCCTCCCGCCTGATGTGGGCGACTCACATTTCCTCAGAGAGCTCACCTTTCTCCTCTTTCATTGCATTTATGGACGTGCTTTAGAATGATTAAAAAAAAAATTTTTTTTTTTACAATAACCCCTCTCCCCTACAAGCAGCATTTTACTGTTTTATTAATTTTTAAGTAGGAAGGCAGGACGGTTTCCACTATAGCCAGAGATGGAAGACCAGGGCCACATGAACGGGGAGGACATTTCTGATTCCCGAAGGGTCACCATGCAAGTCCTCACAGATCAGAGTTGTTTACATACAAACACCTTTCTCAGGAGCATGTATTGAGCACCTACTGGGTGCCTGGCTGCTCCTTCCTACTTGTGTGAACTTGGACAAGTGATATCACCTCTCTAAGCCTCAGGTTCAGGGGTTGGCAAACTTTCTCTGTAAAGGGCCTGATAGTAAATATTTAAGGTTTGTGGGTTATACAACCTCTGTCACAATGACTCAGCTCTGCCACTGTAGCATGAAAGCAGCCATAGACAAAATGTAAACATTTGAGCATAGCTGTGTTCCAATAAAACTTTATTTATAAAGACAGACAGTGGGCTGGACATACCCCGTGGGCTGTAGTGTGCTGACCCTGGCTGGCTCTTCATCTGTGAAATGGGGCCAAGAGAATAGAAGCTGCCCTCCAGAGTTATGGTGAGCAAGGAGTGAGTTTAAAAGAACAAACACGTGATAGGTGCTAATTAGTTCTTGTCTGTTGGTTAATTCTATCAAATGTCAATCTCCCAGCAGCACTGCCCAGTTGGTGTATGGTCTTATTTCACAGGTAGGGAAACTGAGAAGGAGAGGGATCAAGTGACTTGCCCTCAACCCTTCTGCTCATCAATAGATGACCTGGGATGCAATTCTGCCCCCTTTGTGCCCCAATTTCCCCACCTGTATCCTCAGAGAGGATTCACTGATGTAAAAGCACAGGGCATGATGATCTCATCCGTTGTGCGGAGGAGACGTGGAGGCACAGAGAGGTGGAGTCTTTTGGGCCACCAGCTAAGACGTGGCAGGGCTGGGATTAGGACCCAACCTGGGTTTCTTGGAGACGTGGGTTACAGGCGTCTGACTCAGAAGCTGCCAGGGAGGAATGGCAGGTCCAGCTGGACCAGAGCTCTCTCAGAGTACCATTCTCATGGGGCTGCAATCCAATCCTCCCACTTGCTTAGAGTTGGGGAGCAAGGGACCTTGTCCCCAATAAGGGGGTGTGTTTCTACGTCGGGTGTCCTATGCCAGGGCCGGAATGGATAAGGTGCAAGCCTCTTGTTAATTCTGACAGATTCCTGATGCCCCTCCCCTGCTCGAAAACCTTCTCGTCTCCTCTTTGCAGGAACAAAGCCAAACGCTTCCAGTCCTCCATGACTGACTCCATTTGAGCTTTGCTGCCTCCTCTTCCTCTGGGTCCCCCAGGCCCTAAATCGGGGTCCCTGGGCTGGCCTCTTGCTCTTCTGAAACAGTCACAGCAGGGCTTGGAGCGCCCCCTCTCGCTTCTCTTGATGCAGAGCTTTATACTCATCCTTAAGTCCCCCTAGCGTGTCCTCTCCTCTACAAAGTTTTCCCGGATCCCCACCCGTCCCCGGGGTCCACTTTGCTCCGACAGGGATTGTCTCTGTTCTGCAGTTCCGTGTTTATCAGAACATCTCTCCACCGGGCTGGGGGCTCTCTGAGCCCAGCGCCCAGCACACAGCTGGGAGCACGTGTTTGCTTGTGATGCTTTAGCTGTTATCACCGTCTCGAGGACTCCCTCTTACAGGCTGCCCCAGGCCCGGGTTTGGGGAAATGATTATGGTAACTGGATATTGAGCATCCCCTGGACACCAGGCATTTCATCCGCCTCTCTGCGAGGCAGCAATGACCAAACTCACTTTTTAGGTGAAGAAATGGAGACCTGGGGAGTCAAAAGCAGCTGATCATGGGTCACATAGCCCGGCAGTGACAGGGTTGGCATTTGAACCTAAGCCTCTGTCTCCAACGTGCATGACTATCCCATGACTGACCCCCACGCAGAGCCCTTCCTCGAGACGCAGTGGCGCTATGGGAAGTTACCTGGGCCTACGGGCTACTTGCCTCCCTGCCGACCTGCCATGGAAAGAGCACAAAGCTTCCACAGCCCAGTGGATGGGTGACCAGGGCAGATGCCCCCAAGAACCTCCACCCAAAGCATCAGTGCTTCGAAAACTTACTTTTTAAAATTCAGACTTGTCACTGAATCTATTTCTTTTTTTCCAATGGGATGAAAGGAATGCGGTTCTAATCCTATAGAAATACATGTGCATATTTGTCTTGTTTTATAAAGATAATGGTTGAATGGTTTACCGCACACCAGGCAGAGTGGGGAGCTCCGTGAGGGGTTGGCCCTGGTGTAAAGTTACCCCCAGTGTACGGGTGGGATACTGGGGCTCAGAGAGGGACAGTGTCTTGCCCAGGGCCACACAGCACTGGGCCCAATGTCATGGGAGTGAATTGTGGGTGAGAAGGCAAGAAAACAGAGTGGGAAGGGCTCTGCTGGAGACAGGGCTGGAGAGAATCTCCAATATAATAATCATACTAGAAATACTAATAGCAGCTACTATTTCTTGGGCAGCCTTGGTGCCTGGCAGTGTGTTTAGCGCTTTGCTTGCATTATCACTGGACTCTTCCCAACAGCCCTATGAGAATAATACTGTCTCCAGCCCTATTTCATGGGTGAGAAAACTGAGGCTGGGAGGAGTTAACATCCCCAAAGCCAATCCTGAAGCCTGGTGCTCTGGACGCGTGGCGCAGAGCTCCCCCTGCACAAGCACCCTTGATGCACCCCTGTGGACACTGTCAGAAGGAAGGTGCAGGCTGAGGGGTTGGCTCACGGCCCCCCAGCCTGTCATGTGTCGGCAGCAGGCAGGCGGGGAGTGGCCCGGGGGGTGCACAGGGCTGCATCTGTCACAGGTCATTGGCCACGTGGCCGCAGGCGCCAGGAGAAGGAGCCTGATGGAGGCACTCAGGCCAGGGAGAGGGACCTGCCCTGTCCATCCTTGGACTCTGGTCCTCAAACACCACCCCAGTGCCTCCTCCTTTGGGGCTGGGGAGGATCCCTGGAATTCAGCCCCCCGCCCCAGTCCCGGGCTGGCCCCCAGCTCTCAGCAGCCTGGTCCCAGTGATGCCCTTGCTGCTTCGCCTCAGTGGAGCCCTCAGCCAGTTCTCAATCTAAATGACAGCTGCCCTCAGCCAAGTCAACTCCAATTAATTTCCGAAGGCTTTCAGGGGCCTGGCTAAGCCTCTCCCCAGGCTGAGCTACCCCAGCGGCTGGAGCGAGGCCCCTTCCTCACCCTCATGGGGCCTCCCGATTGTTGGTGGGGGCCCTACCAGCCCCTCAGGAGCCCCCATGTGTGCCGTGTGCTGCCCCCCATCTGATGGGGCCAATGTGGAAATGCTCGGGCAGCGTCCATGGAGAAAGCACTGAATGGGGCCTCGGGTTGTGTCCTTGGCTGCTGTGTCACCTGGGGTCCTTCTCATCCCATCTGTGTGCTTTAGGGCCCTTTCCCCAAAAGCAGGAGTGTTGATCCAGAGAGAGAGGGTGGGAGGGAGGGAGGGGGAGGGGGAGGAAGAGAGAAAAAGATAAAGAGGGAGGGAGAGAACAAGAGAAAGAGAGACTGAGCAAGAAGGAGAGGGGGGTGGGAACGAGAGAGCCGGAGAGAGGAGGAGGGACAGGGTGTACCTGCCGTCTGGCTGCGACATTTTACGTTTTCCTGTGACTTTGGCATCAGACAGACCTGGGAGTGACCCTGGCTCTGCCACAGGCCGGCTGTGTGACTGTGAGCCACTGACGTCCCCTCTCTGAACCTCGGTTTCCTCCCCTGTAAAATGCCCTCTCTCCCTGGGTGTTGGGTTGGTCCAATGAGATCGGCCGAGGCCCGGCCCCATAGGGAGCCTGAGGTCAGTGTATCTTACTGTCCCTTGTTTGGGGAGGGCACCTTAGCCTCCTGCCTTCTTTGAATGTAAAATCTGATCACCCCAAAGGGATAGAAAGATTCAGGGGGCTTGTACATCTACTCACCACCATTCATTTCTGAGAGGACCAGATAGGCCTGGAGAGGGGGAGTGACTTACCCAAGGTCACACAGCAAGCAGGTGGAGAGCTGGGATGAGAATGTGAGTCTTCATTCACATATTTCACAAATCCTTATCAGGTGCCTACTGCATGCCAGGGCCAGAGAGACCTCGGGGAGCCCCATGGGCGTGTCTGCTCTCAGGGTCTCCATCCAGGCCAGGCTTGTCTGATCTTTACTGGTGGGAATGTTATCCCCTTCTACAGGTGGGGAAACTGAGGCTCAGCAAGCTGAGCTTGCCCAAGGTCATAGAGCTGGTGAAGGGCAGAGTTGAGACTCAGAGGGAGGAGGTAGGATTTCTGAACATCCAGGTTTCTGAACATCCCAAAGCTGCCGGGTATGGGGAAGGAGAGGGGTGGGAATTTGGGTGTGCCGTCTTCCTGCACGGTTGGTGGCATTATAGACCATCTTTGTGCCACCTGACATCTGGCTTAGAGTCGCTGAGTCCCCCAGACCCTGTCTAGCTCTCTGAAGGAGGGGACACGACCCAGGGACTGAACGTGGACAGGCAGCCAAGGCGGGGTCCTCCTTGGGGTTGTGAGGCTCTGCAGAAGGATTCCAGTTGGGGTATGGGGACCAGTTCCGCTAGGGTTGGGTCCCCCACATCCCCAGGGGCGGGTTCTTGGAGATGGGCCTTTGTGTTGCCTTAAAAAAGCCTTGAACTTTGTTAACCACCGACAAGACTCTCTACTCCTGCTCTGATTGTTTGTGGCCTTTACCTGATAGAACCTGACGGAACTCGGTGAGGACCTGGGTGCTGACCTTATCCTATTTCGTAGAGAAAGAAGCTGAGTCTCAAGGAGGAAAAGTGACTTGCCCAAGGTCGCCCTGCTGGGAAAAGTGCCAGGGACCGAGTTACAGACTTTGATCATCTGACTCCAAAGTCTCCCCATGATGTTTTCCATCTTTGGTGGCCTGTTGCTAAGGGGCTCGGAACTCAGGATTCCCCCCTCTGCCCAGGGAGATGTGTCAGCGCTTCCCTGTAGCCAGTGAGGCGGTCGCTGGTGGTGGGGTGCCATTTGCAAGTGGGGGTGTTGGAGAAACATCACCATGAGGCTGACAGCCAGGTAGATGGTAGGAGTCGGCAGAGGTGAGAAGTGTGTGCTAGGCGGAAGAAACATCAGGAGCAGAGGGGTGGAGGTGGGAAGGGTCAGGACTTCTTCGAGAGACGGTACAGCTGAGAGGTGAGGCTGGAGGCCCAAGATGGAAGCAGGCCAGGTCATGGGAAGCTGGAGACTTTATCTTGGGGGCACTGGGGAGCCATGGAAGTTTTAAGCAGGAGAGGGGCCTGCTCTGGTTGGTGCTTCAGAGTTTCTCACCCGGCTCACAGGGGAAGATGGGCGTGTGGGTCAGCGTAGAAGCAGAGAGAGCAGCAAGGTTGTCGCCACAGGCAGGAGTGGGGGCCTGGACCAGGGTAGGGGCAACGGGGCGGGAGAGCAGTGGATGAATTTTGGAGGCAGGCTCTTGCCTCCCTGGTGCTTGACTCCAGGCTTGGGGAAGAGTGATGCCCAGAGCTAGCCTGGGTGTGATGGCCCGGCCTTTCTTGGAGATGGGAGCGTCTGGGGGGACATGGATGTGTCTGGGGGCCCTAAGGGACTCCCGGGCTGCAGGACAGAGGTGCCGAGAACAGGTGGCTCAGCCCTGTGGCTTCCAGGCCGGCCGGCCTGCCTCTGCTTCCGGGCCCAGTGGCCCAGCCCCCAGCTGAGTGGCAGCTGTCACAGACACCAGCGTCTTCCCCCCCACACCCCCTGCCAGGTCCAAATAAAGGAAAAACCAAAATACATTTCCCTTTGTCGGAATCTGGCGAGGGTGAGCCGGCGAGAGTCATTCGCTATTGTGTTCTGGGGCCCACACTGCTCCTTACATAAGCTTCAGGTTAAAAATACGCATGGAATTCTAATTCGCCTCTCTGCCTGGGATCGCACCCCGGGGGGCCCCCCAGCCTCGGAGGGCAGGGGGTGGGGCAGGCCCCTGGCACCCAAGGAAACGAAGAAACTGCCCCACACACAAGGCGAGTGCGCGGCAGTATTAGCTCTGCCTGCCTCCGAAGCCCTGGGCTGTTAAAGTATAGTAACTATAATAATCCTAAGAGCAGCTAACCTCTTTTGAGGGCTCATCATGTGCTGAAGTTTTCACCCATGTGATCTCACTTCATCGTCCTCCAAGCCTGTGAAGTAGGTTCCCATTTTACAGCCCAGGTTAACACCTTGCTTAGGTTATACCCTGGATTAGCACCCAGGGAGCCCCTGACCTGGGTGCAAGTTGGAGCCCACCTTTGACCCCCATAATCTGGCCTTCCCTCTGGGGGGCAGAGGGACAGGAGGTGGCCCGGCAGAAGTCCCCTTTCTGAGGGTTTGAGGACAGAGTGGTGGCTGTGCTTACCACCAAGGCAGCACTTCAGCTACTGGGGCGGGGGGTGGGGCAGCTACCCCCACCCCCTCCCCCGCTGGAGCTGAGGGTGCCTGAGCACGTGGCCCACCCAAACTGGAACCCATTCCCGGGGATACTGAGTGCAGAGCAAGGCAGTGACAAGGCCTGTTTTGCTGACTTTAAAAAAAAAAACTCAGCCCCCTCCATGGGTGGCACCTCCAGAAGTGAAATTAACAATGAGATGTCCGCAGGTAAAGACATGCATGTCTTTTCCCTTCTCCCTTTACCTCAGCCGTGGCCAGCCAAAGGGTCACTCAGCCGTCCCAGTTAGCACTCCAGCCAGCCGTCCCAGCCCTGCTGGTCACTGCAGGCTGGTCGACAACCACACAAGGCAGTCCTCCTGGTGCCGGTGGGAGTGTGCTGTGTGCTAAGCACTTTACATGGATCATTTCACTTAATCCTCGTAACTGCCTCCATGACGGCCAGTCCTATTATTTCCCCCATTTCCTAGGACTGAGGTTCTGAGAGCTGAAGTGATGCACGAAAGTCCGTGCTCCCCAAACGGTAGGCATGATCATTGTGGAACCCGTAGGAGGAGTGGAATTCCATCCGTTATTCACGCAGTCACTTTTTGGGCACTGGCTCAAGGTTCTTTCCTTCCCTTTGTGGAATTTACTATCCCCTTTGTGGATGGGGAAGCACTGAAGACAAAATCTGATGTGGTCTCATGTTGGCGGCAGGGTGAGCCCAAAGCAGCCGGTACCTGGATAGCATGATACCAAGTCTGCAGCGATCAGTGAGGGGGTTCTGGGAAGGGGCTGGATGGATCAGCCAGGCCTTGTGCATGTGGAGAAAGGGCGGGGAGAGACTTTGGGGGGAGGAAGAGCGAGGCATCCCAGCTCCAGGCCCCGCCCCTGTGCGTGGGGACTCAGGTGGTCTGTTCTGGCCAATAGGGGGATGACCTTAGAAACCGCCCCATGGTCCTTCCTTGCTGTGCAGGCACGACATCCTGTCCTGTGAACTGGAAGCCTCTCATCTCAGCCCCTATGCTGCCCGGGGTGAGGCATCTCGTGGTTATACATTTTGAGTCAATGTCACCCCTGCCTCAGGAACTGACCACCCACAGGCAGGGCGTCATCAGCTCTTTCTCTTGTATGGTCTCCTCCAGCTGCCTTGAGCCAGGCCCATGGGAATCACCATCCCTAAGTTACAGATGAGGAAATGGGGGCCAGCTGCCAAGGTTGGGGGACCCGGGATTCCATCTCGGTCTGACCTGTGGGGAATCCTGGGCTAACAGTAGAGGGCCGGTCCCAAAGCTGGTGACCTGGCCTCGGGTGACCCCTGGGCAGCTCCCTGTCCCTTGGGGTCTCAGTCTTCCCATCTGTCAAATAGGGCTGAGCGGCCCTTCACAGTCAATGCACAGGCCCCAGGTGAGCTGAACAGGCCAAACCTGCTCCTCCCCCACACAACCACAGTCTGATAGGGGAGGCTGACAGCCAACAGTGGAAAACAGGACAACACCCATCAGGTTCTGCGGTGTCTGCCAGTGCCAGGCGCTGAGTAACTCCAGGGTCTCCCCAGCCCTGGGAGCTGGGCGAGGGGGCGGTTTTATCTCTGGGTCCTGGTGTGGGGGCCGGCATGCCTGCTGCCCTGAGGAGTGGGGACGGAGGGCCTCTCCTGGGCCAGGCCAGGGCAGGCCCTGACTTGAGGTGGCTCCCGTGGGACTGATTTATCGGCAGCCACTCGGCAGCCCAGGGGAGCCGCAGTCCTAGGGTGTGTTGGGTCCCCCCAGCTGGAATGAATCCTGCGGGAGGATGAGTTTGGTCATGCTTGGGTTGTCAAGAACTGAAGAGTCATATTCTCTCCTAAAAACATTCCCCATGGATACCAGACTCGCTTGTTTGTTCCAGGCAGAGGCTGGGGAATCCTGTGCCCATGCTCTGTGATGTGGGGCAAGGCCCTCACCCTCTCTGAGCCCCAGGTGCCCCCTCTGAAGTGGGGAGAAGGGTCACCCAGCTGCCGGGCTTGCTGGGGGATGGAATTAGATAATACACGGAAGTGTTCAACTGTGTGCCTGCGACGCCCTCATTAAATCCACCCCAAGTAAGAAGAGCAGCTGTCTGTGGTTTTGGCGCACGGCATGCGTTTGAGTCGTCTGTAACTTGGGAATAAAACATCTTTAGGAAATTTGGCCATTTGGAGCAGTCTGGAACCACTGCTGAGCAAACCCAGCTCCCATGAGAGCCGTAGTCCTCCTGTGTCTACCTTCTTGGTGCTTCAGCCACAGAGCAAGGGAGCCGGGTGTCAGGAGCTCACGTGTGGGCCTTGTCTTTGTTTAGCTGTTGCAAACTTTGGCAAGGGGCCTCGGTTTCCTACCTGTAAAATGGGCACAAGCATTGCTGTGTTGGCTCCTTGAAATAATGTGTGTAAAGTGAAATAAGGAACTCCTTTCAGAATTTCTCTGTCTCTCTCTCTCTCTGACAGATGCTACTCCTTCCCCCAATCTAGATCTCACAATGTTCAGAACAAAATTCCTTTTGCAGGTATTGAGCAGCAGGGTGTTACTGGGAGCAAGGCAAGCGTGGGCTCAGGAGCAGAGGTGTGAGGGCTGTGCATCAGCATGGCTGGAATCCAGGGCCCACTGTGGGTGAGGGGACCCTGAGTCTGGTATCTCTAGCTAGCTGGGGTCACAGCATCCCAGCTCCACCACCTGTAACCAACTTTGGAACCTCAGGCTCAGAACCTCAGCTTCCCCGTCCATGAAATGGGTACAAAGACTCCAGTTTTATGGGCAGGAACATGCCCAGCTGGCCAATCTCAAGGAAGGGACAAGGCTTGGAGGCTTCTAGATGGTTGCAAGGACCCCTCACCTCCTGACTCCCCTCCCCTACCTCAGACGTGAATGACAGTCCCAGCAGCCCTGTCTGGGGATGTCTCTGTATGTCAGGACATCTGTTACAAGACCCCAAGGGAGACAGCATCACCCCCACTTTGCCAGTGAATAGAACGGAGGCTCAGAGAGGGAAAGTGTTGGATCCCATCCACACAGTGGTGGGGCTCGGATTTAAGCCGCGGTCTGTGACTCTAAGATGACTGTGCTACGATACTGTCTCCCAGCTTCACCGTCAGATGCAGGAGGAGGAGGGAGACAGTGCCTTGTTTCCTGCTGGAATCTGCAGGCTTACACCACGCCTGGCACACAGGAGGGACTCAGCTTATTAATTGAATGAAGGAAGGAAGAGGCAAAGGAGAGAATCTTCCCTCCCAGCCCCAGCTCCTCCCAAGAATGCAGGTCCCAAAGCTGGGTGTCTCTGGGGCTCCAGGGTGGGGACCCCAAACCCAGTTAGTCACGCCTGGCCTTGGTTGCCTGGGCCCATCCCTCTGAGAGGATCTTCTCTGCAGGCCATGGCTCAGCTCTTGGGGGAAGCCTCAAGGCAGATCCCAGAGGGCGGGATGGGCGGGGTGACTCCTGCTTGGCACCGGGCCCTGGCTGGCCTGCACAGTGTGCTGAGGAGGGCGGGCCGGTCGTGGAGTTCAGTATCTGGGTGTGCTCCCTCGGCTGGAGCTGGGTCCCCACCCCCAATTCCAGCTTTTCTCACTTCTGCTGAGTCAGAAGTTCACCATCAGCCCATCTTCAAACCCAGCTCTGTCCCATCCTGGCTGTGTGACCTTGGGCAGGTCACCTTGCCTCTCTGAGAGTCAGGCCCTGAAAAAGGAATAATGAGAATAATCATGATTCAGTAGGCCTCACAACAGAACTATTGGTCACTGGGCAGCAGTAAATTAGAAGTCCTCTGAAATGACTGCTCCATTCCTTCCCTGCCTCAGGACTCCCAATTCCTTGTTCTCTTCTAATATAATTTGTGCTAAGGTGTGAATGGTTGTCAAATTTCTTTCCTGTCAAGTGAGTCTAATCCAAACATTACTATGGTCTGTGCTGTTTCTGGTGCTGTGTGACTGAATGAGAAGGAAATTGAGGGGATTTTCATTGAGGGTGTAGGAGAGGAATAGACCCCCTCACCCTTATCACCTAAAGTCCTTTCACGCAGCAGCTGGGGAGGGGCAAAGGGCACTGGTGTGGTTGGGGAGTCCACACTCTTAGTCTCTGTGGCTCTGAGCAGTTTGGCACTCTGTAAGGAAGTTACCAGCACATAGCAGGCCCTTAGCAAATGTCTGTCTGGAGGATGACAAGAGAATGGGCTGTATTCAAAACCTGGACAATCCTCCGCTCCTCTGTTTCACTGCATCTGATGAACTCCTACACATCCTTCAGTGCCCAGTTTGGATGTGTCTCCTCCAGGAAGCCTTCCCAACTTACTTCAGGTCCAGTTAATCTTTTGGGAACTCTAGTCCATCAGAGATGGGCAAACCCTGAGTTTATCCGGCCTAACTCTCCTATTTCCCAAGGGGGAGGGGAAAAACAGACCCAACAGGAGGTCTTCCCTTAGCTAAGGTCTCACAGCCCAAGTCAGAGATGACGGCAGGAGGACTCAAACCAAACGCCTTTAGATCTCCTTAGACCATCTTTAGGCATGAAAAGAGGGCCTGGACATGGCCTCTCTTCTGCTTCTGCCACTTTACCCCCATTAGGGCCTCCTGCAGAGTCAAGCACGCAGCTAACGTCCTCTCTTCCTCCTTTCTCTGCAGCCCACGACCTCCCTCCGAACAAGGCCTCGGCAACCCAGCCCGGCAGCCACTTGCAGTGCCTGTCTGTCCACTGCACAGACGACGTGGGCGATGCCAAGGCCCGAGCCTCCGTGCCCACCTGGCGGTCCCTGCACTCCGACATTTCCAACAGATTCGGGACATTCGTGGCCGCCCTAACTTGAATTGACAAGAAATACCCCCTCCCCAACCAGGCCCTTCCCTCCCCCTTTTCTCTCCTCTCCCCCCTCCACCTGACCCCACCCCTACCCGCCCTGTTAATTTGAAAGGGCCACTATTGCTGAGTGGATGATTTTTTTTCTAGGTTGGTACCTGCTTAGTGGCATATGGACCGGAAAGGGTTAATTTAAAGGGAAAAAAAAAAAAAACCTCAAAAAATTTTTTTAAAAAAGAAATTTGTCTGCCACGGTATGTTACCAGTGTTAACCCTTCTGCAGTTAGCAAACTTTTGCTGAAGCCTTTTTCCTGCTAGATAATTCCCATTTTTCTGTAATCTTGGCATACGTTTTTTAGATGACCTCTTTCCTTGTTTTATTTTCGTGCTGCTGTATGTCCAAGTATTGTTATTTCATAATAAGACAAGATTTGCTTTCCTTTTTTATTCTCTTTTAGTCTTGCTCCTCCCCACCTTCCTCCCCACTGCCTGTTTTTTTTTTTTTTCCTTTTTGCTTTGTTCACTGCTTATTAAAATGGAAATCCTGGAGAATAGTAGTTCTGGAATATTGCCGGGTGAGAGTCAAATTGTCATCACAATATTATATATTGACACCCAACTGTCATCAGTCAGGCAGGAGCCAAACAATTAATGCCCCCCTTAGGTATTCCGCCTGGGATTTTGTTTTGTCTGTTCCCTAAGAAAATAGAGATATATATTTTCGTTCCCACAAACACACCCTCAGCCTTCAGCTCCGTTCTCTCTTCTGCTGGAAGCTGCCTTTCACTGCCATGGAGGTGATGACGTATCCAGTCCGCTCTGTGGGAAGGAGTCGTAATGTTCAACAGTGGTGTTTTCTCTCCTTTTCTGGGCCTCTGCACAAACGCCCAGGCTCTGAATTTTCACGCTGTGCCGAGCAGCCCTCGTCCGCGTGGGGATGGTGCCTGTCCAGCTTGCAGAGCCTCTAGAGGCTGCAGGCTCCCGGCTCTGCTACGGCCAGGTCAGCTGGGTCTTGGGTGCTGGAGTTGAAGGATCAATTCTTAGCCCTGACCTTTCCTGACATCTGTTCCCAGCCAGGCATTGGGGGAAGAAGAAACAGGACTGGGTTATCTCCCCCACTTCTCCCGTTCCATCTCCAACCTGGGCAGCCCCCCATCCCTGGGAAGGACCAGGCTTTCGCCAGCACTTTTCGAGGGGCTTGTTGAGTGAAGGAGCCCCCAGGCTCTGCCTACCAAGCCCCCTTCCTCCAAGCCTGTGTGTATCCTCTGCAGGGGTTTGCAGACTCCTGAGGGCTAGAGGAGGGAGAAAGGCACTGGAACTAGTGACTTTGATTCTTGGGCCTTTCTTTAAACCCAGGAATCCTCCCTCCCCCTTTTGATTTAATCTCAGCCTGTTGCAAAACCAGAGCCACGTCCCGTGCATCTCATGAAGGAATAACTTCTTTGAGCAGAGGTGAGGGAGCAGCTGGGCGAGCAGGGCAGCAGAGAGCAGGGCTCCTGGACCCAGCTGAGGCCTGTCACCTGGTCCTCCCAGGGCGGTGGTCAGTGGAGGCCCAGTGTTGGCAGGGGTGGGCACCTTTGGGTGCTGTTGATGACTCCCAAGGGCTTGTGTGACTCATGGGGGTGGTGGGAGGCACCCAGATTCCAGGGTGGGCCAGACAAGAAGTGACTGATATCACATCACCCAAATCAGTAACTCTTGTAGTGGATTTCAGTTTCTGTGAACAAGCATCTTGCTAAATGTGCCATTTTGAGCCTTGCGCCCCCTCCATCCTCCCCCCGCCCCACGTCCCCAGAGTTTGCAGACCCGGCTTTTTTTTAGCAAGTGACCTGAAGGCTTTGGGCTCACCGTACAACACCCATGTTGTTTATTTCAAAGAGCTTTTCAGCAAAGGGAGAAGAGCGTACAGAAAAATCTGTCTCTTTCCATTCCCCCCTCCTGTCTTTCCTTGGGCTGGCTTTTTTGGCTCGGGTCTGAGTCTGGACGGTCCGAGGTTCTTGCACGGGCAGTCTGACCAGGGTTGACCCCGGCCCCCGCAGAGGGCAGGCAGAAGCAAGTGGTGTGAACTGATCAGTGAGAAGAAAGTGGGAGCTGACTCAGCCCCGGGTTCTGCCACCAAAGGAGAGAAAAGGGGAGGAAAAGCTCCCCCCCACCCGCCACGGGCTGCAGGAGAGCCAGCCATAGTCTGAGCGAAACTCCACGCCCCCTCTGATTCCACAACGTACAGCTGTTTGAGAGCTTCATCCTTTTATTTCTTAAACAGGCATGATTTCTCCTTAATTGCTTAAGGCCGGGGAGCCAAGTGTCTTGACTTCTGTCTTTGACTTTCCCTGTGTTGAGTCCATCAGCACATGGCCGTCATCTCATGGTCCTAGCAACCTCGGAAACCCCTGAAGTTTTAAACTTTCTCGCTCCCCACGACCCCAGAATTGAACAGCTTTAAAAATAGCCTTAAGCAAAAGGATGTTATTTCATTAAATTTGGTTTAATGGAAAGAATAAAAGCAGATTAAAGACACACCCAACCCACGAAACTCCACAAACACTGGTAATCGGTACTGCATAGCAAAACTCTTCGGGAAAGAATATGAAAACGTTATTGCACATGTAAAATATGAAAACTTAACTCTGCTGTGTGTTAGGCAATCCTGTAATCTTTTTGACTCTTAAAAGAAATTCATTTCTGAAATGCTTGGTTGGAAGACTGTGACAATAGCTCATGAAATTGAGTGTTATTTTTTTCTTTCTTTTTTAAAAAAAATATGTAAAGTGCAGTCTTCTGTATTCATGCATATTGTATATACCTGTATATGTTTTCCTGAGCAGCTAAATAACAATAAATATGACGTTAATGGTGACTGTGGTACATTTGTGGGCGGGGCTTGCTTCATTTTTTCTCCACCCCCTCCCCTTTTTCCATGGGCCTCTTCAAATTCCGTGGGGGTCTGGATGTGCTGTAGTGTGTGTGTGTGTGTGTGTGTGTTTGCGTGCATGCACGTGTGTGTTGATGCGGTTCTAAATTGGGTCATCTCAGAATTTCTCTAGTTTGCACTATTGACCTTTGGGCTGCATAATTCTTTGTGGTGGGGGAGGGGCCGCTGTCTTGTACACTGTAGGATGTTTAGCAGCATCCCTGGTCTCTACCCACTAGATGCCAGTAACATCTCTTCTCCTCCCCCCTCCCTTGTGACAACCCCAAATGTCTCCAGACATTGCCCAATGTCCTGTGCGGGGCATGACCCCTGGGGCTGAGAACCACTGGTGCAGGAGGGAGGGGAGGGGCAGGCGGGGGAAAGCCATCCAGGTGGCTGTGCTGTGTGATGGTTATTCTTTTGGGTCCCGGCGTTCAGATCCCAGTAAGCTTTGTTACCTCTTGCAAGTTTTGTAGCTTCTCAGCTCCTGCTTTTCCTCATCTGTGAAATGAGTAACTCATGGAGTCGTTATGGGAGACGGTTTGTGTGGACGCAGCATAAACGGTTTGTGTGGACCATATGCATAAACTGTTAACGTCACGCCATGATCAGCTCATGGCACAGCTGACAGTGGTTTGGAGGTGGGCTGTTCCGTGTTGGATGCTGCTTCCTCGGCTTACAGCCGTGGGCTATGGGCAAGTGGTTTAATCCATCTCCATTTCCTTGTCTCTACAATGGAGCAAATCACATCTAGCTTGAAGGTTACTATGAGCGCTAGCTCACAGGCCCTGTAAAAGCTCTGGCTGTCCTATGGGCCACTCTTTGGGCAGCGGCTTCACTCTGGCAACTGTAGACTCAGACTTGAGGTCATTGCAGAGCCTTAGTCTACAGAGGGGGAACTGTGGTGGGGGGGAGATAAACAAGACGAGTAAATTGACAGGTAACTGCGAGGGCGATATGCCCGGTAACCCATGGTGGTACAAGGGATGAATGTCACTCTGAGAGATCCATGAATCCCATGTAGGAGGCATAGGTAAGGCTTCCTCCAGCAGGTCATGCCCAGGTAGGATTTTGAAGGATGAACAGGAGTTCACCTTATTCATCTGAACATACAATGGACCCTAATTTGGCAGAAATTTTGTTGAATTTCTTCCCTTCAGTTTCTAAAGTTTTCTTTTTCTAAAATATTATTTATTTATTTTGGCTTCGCCAGATCTTAGTTGTGGCACATGGGTTCTTAGTTGCACCATGCGAACTGTTAGATGCAGCATGTGGGATCTAGTTCCCTGACCAGGGATTGAACCTGGGTCCCCTGCATTGGGAGCGCAGAGCCTTAGCCACTGGACCACCAGGGAAGTTCCTAAAGTTTTCTTTACACAGTTGACCCAGGAACAATGTGAGTTTGAAGTGTGCGGGTCCACTTATATGCAGATTTTTTTCAATAGTAAACACTACAGTACTACACAATCAGAACTGGTTGAATCCATGGATGCAGAGCCGCAGATACGGAGGAACCACATATAAGGAAAACCGACTGTAAATTATATGCGGATTTTCGGCTGAGGGCAGGTCAGCACCCCAAAACCCCTCGTTGTTCAAGGGTCAACAGTATATGCAACAGCTTATTTGTTAGAATGTAAAGTTCTAAGGACATGGCCTCTATATTCACTGTAATTTGGAGGAGCTTAAAAATCTCTTCAACCTTTAAAGGTCTCCACTCAAAGTGACAGTGGTATGTGACGGTGTTCAGTACCCAAGGAAGGGAAGAAAAGTGACAGAATGGTGACCACTGGGGGTGGGCATTTGGCAACCTTCAGGTTGGTGTGAAATGAATGGATGAATGAGTGAAGGAATTCATGTCTCAGAGGGTTCGTGAACCAAAAGGACCACGGACTGGTGTATTGCTGGCGGGGGGAATCATGTGACATGGATGGGGCTGCAACACTGGGGTGTGTGTTGGCCCTGGGGAGGGCAGGGTGGGACTCTAGCTTCAGGCTGGTGCGTCATGCAGGTTGGAGGAATGGTTGCCTCCTCCACCAAGTGGTGACGATTCCAGAGGGCTGAGGGGCTGTCTCACAGGGGATGATGAAGGAGCAGTCAGGTGGAAGGTGGCCCTCAGCCCTTCCAGAGCTGGGAGGTGGTACAAAAAAGATACCCCATCCCACTTTCTTTTTAAAAAGATTGGAAAAGGATCCCAAGACCAGAGTAAAACATGATTTCCCTAACTGACGAGGGAATTAGTAGGAAGGACCCCACTTGGGGCACCACAATTGCACTGTAAAGGAGATAGAAGGTGTGAGAGATGCCAAGCTTTTGTCACCAGACTGGGCTGACCTGACCTGGAAGTGATTGGGAGCGAATACCCAATTCTGCATTTATAACAAAGTATCATTGGATGGGGATAAGACCCTAATATGGCAATTATAATATAGTCTGATGAGGTGTCCCAGGAACCTTGGAAAAAATTTTTTGTTGAGATAAAATTTGCATAACACAAAACTCACCATTTTAATGATTTTAACCTGTATAATTCAGTAGCTTTTAGTATATTCACAACGTCATGCAACCATCATTGCTGTCCAATTCTAGCACATTCTTATCACCCCAAAAAGAAGCCCCATACCCATTTGCAGTCAATCCCGATTACCCTAGGTCGCCTCTGGCAACCACTAATTTACTTTCTGTCTCTATGGCTTTGCCTATTCTGGACATTTCATATAAGTGGAATCATATAATATGTGGCCTTTTTGTCAGACTACTTAGCATAATATTTTCAAGGTTCACGGCTTTCTATGGCTACATAATATTCCATTGTATGAATATACCGCATTTTGTTTATCCATTCGCCAGTTGATGGTAATTAGGGTTGTCTTTACTTTTTGGCTGTTGTAGGAAGTGCTGCTATGAACATTCACATACAAGTTTCTGTGTGGATGTACTTTTTCAATTCTCTTGGGTATCTCCCTAGGAGCAGAGCTACCTGGTCATACAGAAACTCTATGTTTAACTTTTTGAGGACCTGTCACACTGTTGGCTACAGCAGCTACACCATTTTACAGCTTGGAAGGAGATTTCGATTTGTTTACTTAACCAGGGTTCCCCACTCCCCCTTTTTCACATTTAAAAAAATTGAAGCATAATTTATGTACAAAGAAATGCACAGATCCTAAGTGTATAATCTGATGTGTTCTCACGTGTCTACACCTGTGTAACCCAAAGCTCTATCAATATTATACACTATGACACACTTCCCAGAAAGTTCCCTCCTGCTCCTTTCCAGTCACCAACCCACCCTAAAGTAACAATGGATCGGATTTCTATCACCGTTGCTTCGTTTTGCCTGTTCTTTAATCTTGAATGTCCTGTACATAGAATCAAACAGCCTGCACTCTTAGGGGTCTGATTTCTTTCACTCTGTATAATGCTTTTGAGGTTGCATGAGTCAGTAGTTTATTCTTTTTTATTGCTGAGTAATATTTAATTGTATGGGTATAACACAGTCTGTTTATTCATTCACCTGTTGATATGCATGTCAGTGGTTTCAGTTTTGGGTTACTAGGAATAAAACTACTATGAAGATTTGTGTACAACTTTTTGGCTGGGTCATATAGAAGGTGCATGTTTTCCTTCTTAAGAAACTGTCAAACCATTTTTCAAAGTGGTTGTGCCACTTTGCATTCCCACTGGCAGCATCTGAGAGCTCCAGTTCCTTGTAACATCCTTGCTGACACTTGCTACTTTATATCTTTTTAACTTAGCCAGTCTAGTGTGTGTGTGTAGTGATATCTCATTGTGGTTGTAATTTTTATTTCCCTAATGATGTTTCATGTACTTTCATGTGTTTATTTGCTCTCTGTATATCTTTTTTGGTAAAATGTCTGTTCAAATCCTTTGCCCAATTATTTATTCGGTTGCTTGTTTTTTTGTTATTGAATTCTAAAATTCTTTATATATTCTGGATACAAGCCCCTTCTCTGTGTGTTGCAAATATTTTCTCCCAGTCTGTTGTTTTTCTCGTAGTATCTTCTGAAGTGCAAACATTTTAAAATTTCACAAGTTCCACAAAATCCATTTTATCAAGTTTCTTTTATGGTGAGAGCCATTTGTGTCTTCCCTGGGGTCCTGCTTTCTTCTAGTAGCTTTATGGTTTTACATTTAGCTTTCACGTTGAGATTTCTATGATACATTTTAAAAAATATATTTATTTATTTATTTGGCTATGCCGGGTCTTAGTTGCGGCATGCAGGATCTTTGTTGCTGGGTGCGGGATATTTTTAGTCATGGCATACCGGCTTCTCAGCTGCTGCATGCGAACTCCTAGTTGCGGCATGTGGGATCTAGTTCCCCAACCAGGGATTGAACCCAAGCCCCCTGCATTGGCAGCGAGGAGCCCCAGCCACTGGACCACTAGGGAAGTCCCTCTATGATACATTTTGATTGAGGTTTGCATATGGCATGAGGCAAAGGTAAGAGTTCTGTATTTCCAGAATATCCAATTGTCCCAGCATCATTGGTTGAAGAGATTTTCCATTCCTCCATTAGACTGTTTTGGCACCCTTGCTGAAAATCATTTGACTGTATATGTGGGGGGTTATTTTTGGACCCTCTGTTCTATTGATTTAGTTGCCCCTCTTTTGCCACATGGATAGATGTTAAGCTGGGGTCACATGGGAATTTTGGTAAGCTTTCTCTGAAGAATGGACAAGAGAGGGAGTCTAGAAGAAAGGGATCAGTGTGTCCTACCATAATTCTAAAATAAACACTTTGAAAACATGACAATGTCACTGTTGCCTGATGAAGGCCCCTGGCCTGAGAACTTGTTTGCTTTTTGAAAATGAGGTCAACTCATCTGAGAAAGATGTTGGAGACTGAGCAGCCATGAGTGGAGACATCCTCCTTGCACCAATGGAAAGGCTTGGAGAGAGTTGAGAAAGGAGTGACTTCATCACTGTGAGGTTGGGGATTGCTCAAGGCTGCATTTGAGCACCTCATGTGCCATCCTGCCCCAGGCTTCCCAGAAACATTGCTCAGTCTCTCTATTTTATACACAAAGAAACGGAGGCTCAGAATGTCCAGTTCAAGGTCGTGCAGCAGGTCAGCAACAGAGCCAGAACCAAATACCCTGCCTCCCTGCCTCCTGCCACTAACTGTCCCTTGTCCCAAGACCTGGGCCCAAGCTAACTGGAGGGCAGGGCAGCTCCACACAGGAGGAAGTTTGTTTTGTTCACCTCAGTATCTGCAGCAGCCAGCACAGGGCCTGGCACACAGTAGAACCGCACTAGATACAGGTCGAATGAAAGGTGCTGTTGGTGGTTCCCTCTTTTTTGCTCGAAGCCCTCCTCGCCTTTGGCTGCTGTTGGGTTAATAGGTGGAGAATGCGGCTTGTGTCTGGGGGTGGGAGCTGATTGTTCAGACTCTGACTCTGGCTGATGTACACTCCTGGGGCCACTCACGGCTGTGCTCACAAAACCCACAACAGGTGATGAGTGAATCCTGTTAAGAGACAGGAGAAGATAGAGGAAGGAGAAGGAGATAGAGGGTGACAAGGGATTGCTTAGGAATGCCTCCCTGAAGAAGACCAGGGGAAGAGACAAAGAAAGTCGGGGAGCGAGCCAAGCAGTTATCAGGACAGAGGGAACAGCACGTGCAAAGGCCCTGTGGTGGGAGTATCTCTGGCACGTTGGAGGAAGAGTGAGGTGGCCAGGATGATAATGTTCTGATGGGCCGAGAGTTTGTAGAGAGGCAGAACAGCAAGGGGCTTTCGGAAACTAGTCCCCGTCCTCTGAATCTCTTCCTCTGGTGCATTAAAAGACAATAACTGAAATAAATATCCTCTTTTTCTCACCGTTCTCTCCTGGGATTCCAGAGTTTCGATTCTGACCCCACTTGCTACCTTATTACCTGGGCCTGACCTGTGTCCCAGGGTCTCTGAGTCTCTGGCTCCACTCAAACCTCACTGTTTATCAGCCGTTCAACCCACTTTATTTTGCTGATGGAAGTGATACAAAGATCTGTGTGTGCAGAGGCTGCCAGGCCCAAGGGGACAGCACCAGGGTCTGGGGATACAGGGAAGGGGACCCCCGGAGGTTCCAGGGAATGGCTGTGATGCTCCCTGACTTGAGCTGGGAGCTCAGCTTTAGGTATTGATGGTTTGGGGTTTCAGTACAATTTCTGGCTTGCAGGGATGGGGAGGGAATTGCGAATAATGCTGCTGCTGCTGCTGATACTGACTGCCGTTCACTGAGCACATGCCCGGGGACTTCCCAAGCATCAACCATAAGCCCAGGCTTCTTGTCCCCATTTTCTGGGATTCTAACCCAGGCCTGCCTGACTCCCCATCCACAATTCTGCCTGCTGCTCTGCAGCCACCAGAAGGCCCTGGTCCAGCAGGGTGCACGAGGTGTGGTTTGAACAGATGATGCGAGGAAGCCTGTGCTGAATTCCCCCCTAACCAGCCAAGGTTCCCCTCTCCGGGCCTTAGTTTCCCCATCTGAAAAATGGGCTTAAGCAAGTACCTGCCTCAGAACCTCCCAAAGCAAGGCTTCCCTGAGAGAAAAAGAGAAAGGGGGAAAGGTGAAAATGGTGAACTCCAGCGGGAGTTGGGGGAACACCCTTGTCCGTTATCAGAACCTGTCCAGCCAAGGGTTATTGATCGCTCGCGGTATTCCAAGTGCTGCCTAGGTGCTCGCCCAGCACATTCAATGCTCAGGTAGCCGTGAGAGGCGGTCTCGGAATCCTTCCTAGTTTACAGATGGGGAAAGTGAAGTTTAGGGACCTGCAGTCTGCTGAGGTCGCCCAGGAGGTGAGTGGTTGGCTGGATGCACATTTGAGAAGCTCAGAGCTCCGAGCTTGGGGCTGGCTGTGGGGGTGATGGGGCTCTTCTTCTATTTGTACTTTTTATAGGGATTTGAGCAAGCAGGAATAACCTTCCCCTTCCTGCAAGGTCCTATGACTACCTTGTTTTTCTAGGGAGGGTTTTTCTAGGGGACCCAGGAGGAACTGGAACCCAAGTCTGGCATTGTCCCCTTAGTTGTTCAGATAGGGGTGTTAGCCTCATTCTATGATGTGGGAGGTAACGAGGAGAAGGGAGGGGCTGGGTGGCAGACAGCCCATCAGCTCTAAATCTTGCTCCCTGGCTGACGGCTGCTCTCTGAGCCTCAGTTTCCTCATCTGCAAAATGGGGCTGATTTTAGCACCTACTGCATAGAGATGCAAGGATTAAATGCAGTAAGAGGGCTTTGCACAGGGCTGCTCTGAGCAAGCATCCGGTACATGTCAGCTGCTCTTGGTGGTGGAATTAACCATTATGTACCTTGGTTTCTCCCTTTGCAAAATGGAGGTAGTGATAATGAACAATAATAGGAAACACTCATGTGATACTATGTGCAAGGGCTTGATCGAAGCATTTTACTTCCACTGATGAGTTATAATAACAGCATAGGAGGCTGGCTCTATTATGAGCCCCATTTTCCAGAGAAGGAAGCTGAGACACAGAGAGGTGAAGCCACTTGGCCGAGGTCACCTGGGCCAAGCTCCCCATCTTGGGGCCCAATCATGCTCAGCGTAGGGCCAGGATTGGCCAGCCCCTAATGGGTGATAACAATGAAGCTCAGAGAGTTGTAGCCACTTACCTGAGGGCACACAGCCTGCCAGTGACAGAGCACAGGCTCAATTTGGGTCTTTCAGGTTTAAGGCGTCAGGTCTTTTTTGCTCTGTCTGCCCTGCTCTGTGCCCTGCATGCAGTAATCACTGGATCAGTGCTCTCTCTATTCCCTGCCCAGGCCAGGTCCTGGTCAAATCTCCCATCCTTTTGGCTGCTGTTGGCTAAGGAGGTGAGGAGAAGAGGCTGGGGAGGAGGAGGCTCCTGATTTCCATGCCTCCCCTTGCTCTGGCTCTGGCTCTGGCAGCCTCCCCTCCTGCCTTCCTGTGGGAGGTGGGAACTCTCTCCTCTTGGGGCTGGAGCCTTGCAGATCTGGCCAGTGGGATGGGGGCTAGAGTGGGGGGCTGGGGTGCCGCAGGGACTGCGGATCAGTGTCACCAAGCACTGTGGCTGCAGCCTTGGTCCCACCATCACAGCCCCTCCTGCCATGTTGGGGGAGCCTGACCCCACGGGAATCTCACCCATGGGAGCACATTCTTACTGGCTGTGCCTGCGGAGCCCCGCCAGCCGCCCCAAGCAGCCTTTGTCCCAGGGTGGAACCCTCAAGAGTTCTGAGCCCCTCGAGGACAAGGGGCTCACTGAGGCACCAAGGCCAGGCAGAGGGGGAGAGGAGGGGGAGGGCAGAGCCGCTGACAAAGCTGCTTTTGCCACACAAACTCCGCAGGACCTTGAAGACCTTGCCTCTGGGAGCATCGATTTACCCATCTGTGAGATGGGGTGACTGGGGGGTGCTGAGAGTCCACAGTGGCTGCTTATTACCTGTAGCTGTTATATTCATAATGTAAGGGGTTGAATATTGTTGATATAGATACTGAGCCTACCATCTTGCGTGGAACTCCTGGCACCAGCTATGCTTCCAAATCTAGAATTTGGGAGAACTTAGAAAATTTGGGTAAAGTAGGACCTATATCACATGCTCAGTGACACGCCTGGGGGGCTGCAGTCAAATGTTAGAAACCATCGGAATAGTCTCATTAGTGGGATTAGTGGGACCTCCAGGCATGAGAATTTGACAAGAACTTTCTGTTTTTAGAGCCCTTTTGGATTTCAGGATTGCATATAACGGAATGTGATCTTTTATTGCTATAATTCATTCACTCATTCATTTATTCATTCATTCTGCAAATATTTGAGCATCTGCTGCGTGCCAAACACTGCTTCAAGTCTGGAGGACCCAGTAGGGAACAGAGCAAACCCCTGCCCCATGGAGCTCACACTGGGGTCTGGGGGAGTGATGGCTATGCCTGCGTCTACAGGTACCTGCAGGTTTGTGGGGTCATCACACCTTGTTTACGGATGAGGAAGCCAGTGTTATGCACACCGAACACTCACATTTTCTTAGAATCTTTTCCCTGTATCATGTTAAAGGTGGACGTGGGGATGGGATAGTGATGGGCTTCTGAAGTGGACCCCATGGTCATGGTCAGCTTGAAGATGAGGGAACAGGCCTGCCATGAAGTGACTTCATGGCAGGCAAGGCAGGGCCTGAGTGGTCTGTGGCTCCCAGAGTCCGGCCCCACTTGGGGCTGGAGGAGTGCTGTGTGGATGTTGGGGTGTTGGATGGGCTTGGGTTTGAGTCCTGTTGGACCTCCTGCTGGCTGTGTGACCTTAGGCAGGAGAGGCTGCCTCTGGGGCCTCAGTTTTCTCAGCTGTAAAATGGGCTCAATGATTCCTTTGAAGGGCTTCCAGAAAACTGAATTACTGAGCTGGATGTTTTAGGCCTGCAGCAGCTCAAACTCTGAAACAAAGTGGCTTTTGTCTCTGGGGTTTGGAGCAGGGTTTCCCCCTTCAGTGAGCAGCTGTACCACTTGGACCGAGGGCAGAGGGACATGTAAGAGGCCACAGAGGCCCAGGTCCCCGTCCAGATGCGCTGACCTGATCCTCTGGTTGTGGGGTCTGAAATGCTGACTTCTGGGCCATGTGGTGAACCTCAGGTTGAGAGCACCTCCCACCCCCAGCTGCTCGGTCCTGGTGACAGCTGACCCTTTGTAGTGGGGAGGAGAGTGGGTGACCAGGCCAGCTTGGGATGGGGATAGAGGACCAAGGGCTGTGGACCATGAGCTCAGACACAGCTGGGCTGGCTTCTTGACCAATCAGGATAGATTGGCTACATAATTTGGGGGGCACAGTGCAGAATAAAAATGTGGGCCCCTTGTTCAAAAGGCAGGAAAAAAAACACAAAAAAAGGCACTGACATACAGAGCTTCTCCCTTTCTTCCGTGGTGACTCCCTCAACTTCCGGTGTTTTTTATTTGTTATTTAATGTGGGTCTAAGTGAAGAAAAATTAAACTTGTGAATTATTAGCATGAATTTCACCACTCATCTTTATATTGTGCAATGCCAGTTCAAAGAACAAATATAAGAGCATTTTGTTCATGTGTGGAATCATCGAAATTACACAATTTGTATTTGTAGTTGGTACATGCATGTGTACTTTGTTTTAACTAGAACTGTGGAAATGCTGCTGAAAACGAACTCAACTGTTTTTTTTTTTGGAACTCAACTGTTTTTATTTCACTTCTTGATACACACACATTCTACGAAGACTCTCCCTTTGGAGAGAGGCTTACTGAAAGGAAGAGGAATTGTGGGTTACTCTCTCTTTCCTTTGCCATCATTTTCGGCATCAGTAAACACAAATTGGAAAGGATGCCACTGTGTTCCTTGGCTGTCTGTGTTTCTTAGTGCCTTCTTCTGTATCTGAAGTAAGTTTGGTGGAAAGGGAGGTTTCTCCGGGCTGGCAGCACCTGCACTTACTCAATCTTAGATGTAAACTGCTTACCTTGTACTTGATTTGCCTCTCACTGGATTCCCATTGTGTAGGGGGTGTCTGTCCAAGTTCTGTCCTCACAGAGCATCGTGAAAGCTACACGGGTACCGAGCAACAAGAAACAGCAGCGGACATGCATTATATGTATCTCATCTGCTTGCACACATGCTCCTTTGTCCCATGGGACTTCACTTAACAAAACACGTTTGCAGATAAAACTATTAAGAATTTTAAGACGGCGACAGCAAAACATTAAACCAAGTGTGGGGCCCTGGTGAACGTGGGATGTGTAGACTGTACACGTCACATGCTTGTGAAGCTGGCCCTGTTCCAGGGGCACTGCTTCCCTTGCAGATGGGGAAACTGAGGCCCTGAGAGGGGAAGGGACCCAGATGAGGTCATAGATAGCCAAACTAGGAGCTCTCTGTACCTCAGCATCCTCATGATTGGATTGGATTTGCCTCATGGGCATTGGTGCTGGTGAGGAACAGAAGTGGGACTGAGTTTACAGAGGACAATAATCTTCCTGCCTTCTGCAGTTCAAACCCTTGCTGATTTATTCATTATGTTGGCTGACTATTTACTATGTGCCGGGCAAGACTGACCTGATCCTAGCCCTGAGGAGCTTCCCATTTGGGGACAGGGCCCTTCTTCCAAGCCTGGAGACACTGTGTAGTCCAGACCCTGTCCAGACCCTGAAACCAGAGGCCACAACTCTGATCACCCCTTGATAAGTGGCCAGAGCTTGGGACATTAATGACAGCATCTGACTGAGGTGTCATCGGGGACAGGCTGCGAATTTGCTGAGCATTTCAACAGCTGAAGAAAGGGCATTTCAGGAAGAGGGCATGGCCTGGGCAAAGGCTTAGGGGTTAGCAAGGGTTTCAGGGGAAAACTGCCAAAGCCTAGAACCTTGAGGAGGAGAGGTGTAGGCAGAGACGGAGGTTTGAGCCAGAGACCCCAAAGGAGAGCCTCAGGGGTCACGTGACTCTAAATCCCATCCCCCACCCAGACAATTCTTGGGCCAGGCCTCCAGCCAAGATTTCTCCTTGGAACTTGGCTCTTTGTACAGAGCTGAAGGATCCCTGACAGCCCTGGCTCATGGCCTAGACGTGCCAGATCTATCTTTTTTTCCCTTTCTTTCTTTCTTCCTTCCTTTCTTTCTTTCTTCTCTCTTTCTCTCTCTTCTCTCTCTTTCTTTCCTTTTTTCCTTCCTTCCCTCTTCCCTCCCTCCCTCCCTTTCTTCCTTTCTTCCTTCCTTCCTTCCCAGGCCTGGGGCCTAGAAGTTCCTCCACTGAGTCCCTGCACGAAAATACCAGTGACTTTGCTTATCCAGCTGACAGTGTGTTAAGCACTGGGCCAAGCCTGTGTGTCTTCTCCCCAGATCCTCCGAACCCCGTCATCTTAGAGATGAGAAATCTGAGCTCAGAGAGCAAAGTGACTCTCCCAAAGTCATTGTGAATGGGGGAACTGGGTTTAAGCCCAGGCCATTTGATGCTCCCCTGTGGGCCTGGAACCACCAGGCCACACTGTCACAGGCCTGCATGCTCCCATCTCCCCGCCCTTTTTGCCTCCTTACCTCTTTCCCCTCCACCTATTGAACTCCTACTCATTCTTCAGAACCCTGCTCAAATGGCCTTTTCTTTGTGTCTTTAAGCCCCCAAGCAGGGAACATTCCACTTCTCCCTCCCGCAAATATCTGAGTTCCTCTATGTTCCAGGCATGGTGCCAGGTCCTAGAGAAACACTGATGAATAAACTTACCTGGTTCTGCCAAGTAGGAAGTAAGCACAAACCAATACATTGTTACTAGTTGTGAAAACAGGTATGAAGGACATAAACTGTGTGCTTTAATCAAGAATGTTAGGTTGGGATTACTCTAGGTGATCAGAGAAGTTCTTTTGAAGGGGTGAGATTTGAAAGTGCCTTTCAGGCCCAGGAACTGGCAAATGCAAAGGCCCTGAGGCAGGAAGTGCTTGATGTGTGCAAGAATAACAAGGAGGCCAGTGCAGTTAGAGTGGAAGGAGAGAAGAAAGGATGGTTGGAGATGAGCCCATGAGATGGGCAAGCCTCACATAGAGTCATCCCCTGGGGCACTGAGGTTTTGGGGTCTCTGCTTCCCTCCTGGAGCAGGGGGATCAGATTAAATCCTCCTGGTGCCCCCAGAGCAGGGCCTGACACTAGGAGGCGGTCAGCAGGTAGGTGATAGGCAGCTCTGCCCCCTCCCTCCTCTCTTCTGCTCAGGAAGGCAGCTGGGCCCTCCCCACTTGGCTGCCCCCTCGGGGCACCTCCTGAGGGGCACAGTGGGTCAGCTGGATTGGGGGGGGCATGAGGGGTGCTGATGTAGGACCCGAGAGAGGGCCAGGGAGGCACTCTTTTGGGAGGCAGGCACCATCTGCAGCTCATTTTCCTGTGTCATTTGCATTTTCTCTGAAATCATTTATTTTTTTACGGTTCCAGCCAAATGCTCTGTCACGAAGGCTACAGCTTTAAAGGAGCATCAGGGGAGCTAGTGGGCATCGGGTGTGGCCCCTCTGGGCGTCTAGCCTTACTGGGCTCCCTCTCCAATCCCTTCTCCTGCCCAAGGCAACTGCACTCTTGGAGCAGAAGGGGATAAGAGCCGTGAGTCATGCACAGCTAGTGTTTGTGGAGGCTCCCCCCGTGCCACGCTCCATGTTCAAAAAGCACTGTTCAGTCTCCACGAGAGCTGGGCACAGGGTGGAGGCCGCTGTCCACACAGGTCAAAGCATGCTGCTTCCAGCAAACTGGCAGGGAAACGCCTATTCTCATGTTAAGGGTGGGCAACTCTGCCAGGTGGAAAATAGGTCTGCCAGCTTCACAGCCTGCATCTCCCTGCTCAGGACAGGAAGGGTTCCCTGAGGTCCTTTGCTACAACCAACCCTTGTATAGTTGAGGAAACTAGGTCCTTCAAATAGACGGGAAAGGGCGGAGTCGGGATTTAAACTAGGAATGTCTGCTTCGGAGAAGGGTAAATGTTGTAACTTCAGCCGTAAAAAAGGCGAAACTCCTAAAAGTGTGGGACTGGCTCTGCTCAGAGAGGATGTTGGGGAGATAGAGTCCTGCATGAAGCACCTGTGGGGCACGTCACAGCTGCCACTGTGTCTTGAAGGGTGGGGTGCAGTCCCCTCGGTGGGACATGTGATGAAGCATTTTGAATTCCCTAGTGAGACGGCTATTTCTTCCCAGTTCCATGGCATCAGGGAAAGACTCCTGTGGGTGCTAATGTGTCTTTAACATCTCTCTCCACCTCTTACTCATCTCCCTTTTTAACAAAGAAGCCCAGAGGCTTCTGCAGGCAGTGCTGTCTGGCTAGAATTTAGTGGCAGTTTGGTTAAGAAGGAACCATCTGAGCTGATCCCAGAAAGGTCACTGGGAGTTTGCCAGGGAACAGGGAGAAGCATTCTGGGTGGAGGGAGCACCTGGGGTACAGACCTGGAGGCCTGGGGAGGTGTGGCATATTTGGGAGAGAGGGGTACTATTTGATGTGACAAAAGTGGGAAGGGTCTCGAGGGGGAAGGGCCCCAGTACCATATACAAAAGGGTCTGGGATTTATTCTATGGGTGATGGGAGTTGGGGAAGGGCTTTGGGCAGGAGCAGGGGTTTTGGACAGAGTGAGACTGGAGGTAGGTAGGCAGTCTAACGATGATATTGACTTGGAGGAGGACGGTGGCTTTGGGGAAGAAGGTATCAGAGCTGGCCTGACAAGTAGGCTTTGCCTAGTGGTAATGGTGATGAAGATAGTGTTGATGATGGTAATGATATGGTGACAATAATGGTCATGATGAAATGGTGATGATAATGTGGTGGTGATAGGGCTGGTGGTGCTGGTGATTATGATGATTATGATGGTGATGATGGTAATGATGTTGATGGTGGTGATTATGGTGTTGGTTATGGTGGTGGTGATGGTGGTGGTAATAGCATAAACACTACTATCAACTGACATTGACTTTTATATTCCTCATTTCATTGATACTATTAAACCACTTATGTATGGGATTGACATCATTTTTATCCCCATTTTTCAGATGAGGAAACTGAGGCTTGCCCATGGCCAGCTAGCTAAAGAATGGCAGAGTGGGGGTGGGGTGCCAGGCTGGCCTAACAACTGAGCACTGAGCTCTGGACTCCATGCCTCCTGCTTCCAGGCAGCAGGTCGGAGAGGCTGTGCCCTAGCCTTCCCCAAGCCCAGGGCACCGAGGTAACAAGTTTCCCTCATCTGTGGCCTTTGTCCTTCTCTGACCCTATGAGTTTAGACTTTGAAGGCATTGACTGCACCTTCGGCTGGGAGCTTGTCATCCTTTTGGCTTTGGAGCCTGTGCTCTGGTCCCCAGGGAAGGAGAAGAAGCCTTTCCATAGTCCTTAGTTCTTTTGTGCCAAAACCTTGCCCATGTGAGATGAGTGTAGAGGAATTTGGTCCATGTGGATCCAATTTCTCTTGGAATATACAGCAAATGATGCTGGATAAAAGCAGGCGGCCTTGGCTGGACCCAAAATATGTGGGCAATTGCTTCTGAGATGTTTGACAACTCCAAGACTCAGCAGAATGGCCGGCAGCACTGGGCTATGGCAACCGGTCCAGGCATGAGGAACCAAACGCCACAGCTCATCCTGTGAATGTGCCAGGGACACATGGACAGGGACCAAGAGGCAGGGGAATTCAGCCAGGCTGGGTGAGGTGCTGAGCAGGGCTGCTCAGACATGAGAGACTCTTCCCTCTGGGAAACACAGTATCACATTGTGTCGGGAGTGAGGTTTTCTTTTCCAGTTGTGTGAACTGAGTGTGTCCCTTGACCTTGTTTAAACTTAAGGGACTCTCTCTGTGAAATGGGGCAGGCAGAACTGGGGAGTATCAAGCATAGCCAAAGCAAGTATTCTGGTTTTATCCAACTTCCTTTTCCTTCCAGGCGTCTGTTCCTCCTCTTCTTAACACGTGCTTTTGATGGGGGCTGCCAATCATAATATCCCACCCTCTGACTGCAGTGACTGGTCTAAAGATGGGCATGTGACCTACACTGGGCCAATCAGAGCCTTCCCTGGGATTTCTGCTCTTGGGCTGGGTGAAGGCAACTCCTTTTCCTCCATAGAGGGAGCTGTCCCCTGCTCTGTGGAGAGTTTGGTCTGAAAGAAAGAAGGTGACCAGCAAAGAGAGAAGCAGATGAAGACAAAGGAAATGTCCAGGTGAGGTTGGCGTCCTGGAGGCCTGCCTCACACCTGTCCTCCTCACAGAATTTTTGGTGACAAGAGCCAAGAACATCTTTTGCTTTGCTTAAGCTAATTGGACTTGTGTTTCTGTCTCATAAAACTAAAACAGTGTTGATAAATGCAAGCTTTTCCTGGCTTCCAAGGTGTCTCCATGGTTCATTACCCTCATTGTTCCACAGAGCTGCTCTCTGAGATAAGTATTAATATTCCTATTTACAGATATTAATGATCATAATCACTCCTATTTCCCAAGAACTCAGTGCTGTACCAGCCACTGAACTAAGCCTCTAGCTGGAATATTTTATTGCATTATACCCTGCCCTTGGAGGTAGTATTTATTAACATCTCCACTTTACAGATAAGGAAATAGAGATGCATAGGGGTTAAGGGACTCACCCAAGTTTACACAGCTGGCAAGCGGCAGAGCCAGAATTCAAACTCAGGTCAAGTTTTCAACCCTCTTGTTACTGGTCTGTGAGGGTGGTGTTGATGATGGTGAGCAGAGATTTACTGAGCACATACTGGGTGGCCATCACTTCAAATACAACATCTTTTAGTTCTCATGATGACCTCCCGAGGTAGATCCCATTATTATCCCCATTTTGCAGATGAGGAAAAGAGGCTTAGTGAGGCTGGCAACTTACCAAATGTCACATGGTGTGAAAATGGCAGACTCGGGATGCCTGTGCTATCCCAAGATGGTGCACATAAATTCTATACCGGGGTGGCTGGTGGTGTTAGATTGATTGAAAAAGACCTTAATTCTTTATCCAGGCCCCTTCCTCTATCAATGCCTCTTTCTGATGTGGCTTTGCATCTTCTTCCATCAAGAGGCGGAGTCTCTTCCCATCCCTTGAATCTGGGTTTGGCCGTGTGACTTGTGTTAGCCAATAGAATGTGCTAAAAATGGAACTATGCCAGTTCCAAGCTGGGTTTAAAGAGGGTTTGCTGGTTTTACTCTTTCTCAGACCCCTGCCCAGCTGCCATGAGAATAAGCCTGGGCTAGCCTTCTGGAGAATGAAAGTCACGTGGAACAGAACTGAGTCACCGAGGCCAGACTAGATCAGCCAACAGCCAGCTGAGCTCCAGACCAGAGAGGAAACCCAGCCAAGCATTGGATGCCACTGAGGTTGTCATTCTTTTGTCACATGGATTTATTGGGACCAAGAGAACAAGCAGTAACAGTGGGGGAGAAGGGGAGAATATCTTTCTTAGGCCATCTCTGGCTGTGCCTTCTTTGTGGGCACCATAATGAAGGATCACGAGACACCACCTTCATCCCCCCTCACACACCCACCCTTTCAACAGCTGAGAAGTATGACACAGGTTTCTAGAGCTGTGCTTAAGTGCCTTAATTAACAGCAGGTTTGACTCAGAAGGCCTGTCCTGCCTGTCCACCCCACTCAGAGTGGAGTTTGCAGGAGTTGAGTAATTGTATTGTTTATTTCACTAAATGGAACATTAATCAAGCAGCATGAAGGTGCTCAGGCTGTCCCCATGGGTCATGCTCTTTGCCGAGTATCTTGATGGGAAGTAGGGTCTCGTTGGACCTGCATGATGGATGTGGGGAATTCCAGTTCCAACCTTCTAGATGCCTCCACATCCCCCTCCCCCCTCTGCCAATGCCTCTCTGGTCTCCTTGTGTTATGGGACCCATTTTACAGATGTGAAAACCAAGGCCCAGAGAGGTCAAATCACTTGTGCAAGATCACCTAGCAAGGAAGGGAGAGGGAGAGGACTTGAACCCAGGTGCACTGGTGTTCAGAGCCAGGCTATGAGTGCTACCCCCCACCCCCCAGCCTCCCCTGGATACCAGCTGGCCCCTTGATGACTGCAGGCATTTCTTTTCAGCCTTGCTGAGTCCTGAGAGAAGAGAGAAAGAAGCTGGCAGGCGTCATATCACTGATCCCCAGGATGACTTGCCTAAAGCAGCAGGAAGATTCCCAAGCTCAGGGCTTCAGTTAATCTCCGCAAAGTTGCCTCGATGCAGCTCTGGGTGGTGAGGAGGGGGCGGCAGTGACGGGCACAGCTCTGCCACGTGATGGTGACTTTCCACCTCACTCCTGTGGGTGGGGAGGGGGTGTCTCTCTTCCCTACACCTCGTGACAAGGTGGCTATTTTTAAACCCCTCTTTTTATAGTTAAAACGTGTTCACGTCAAAGCCACCATGTAAGGAGCACCCCAGGCATCCTGGGAAGTGACTATCGGGCGGACAGAGGCCTCAGGCTGACGTCAGAGCAGCCCGGCTGGCAGCCTGGAGTGGGGCTCTGATGAGTCACCCGCTCTTCCTCACATCTCTTCTATCCATGGGGCTGTCTTGTTGGAGTTTCCTAAGGACAAGGGACCCTCCACTCCATCCTCTAACCGGAGTCCTGGCCTCCACTGAGCACCAAGGGCAGATGGTGCTGTCCTTTTCAGCCCCAGGATGACCAAACCCCCTCCAGTCCAGCCACACCCTCTCCCCAAATCCATCACCCATACCATGGCCAGAGGACTCCTCCTAAAGACCAAATGTGATCACAGCTCTCCCCTCACTGCCTCCCCCCTCCCCCTTTCACAGATCTTTCCCCAGAAGATTTTATTAGAAAGAAACATTTTGCAGCTAAAAAGAAAAATAAAATGATTAAAAACCTAAGTTTTCAAGTCAGGCTGCATATGTTCAAATCTTTGCTAGCTCACTTAGCTGTGTGACTTTGGGCAAATTACTTAACTTCTCTGAACCTCATTTTTCCTCATCTGTAAAATGGGAATAAGAATCCTACCTACCTCACAACGGTTTTGAAGGACGTCACAGACCGTATTTTCCAGAGATGCTCACAACACTATTTCCCATCCCTCATGCCCTTGGAGAACCTCGCCAGTCCCTCAGCAAGAGGTGGAGTCTAAGTCCCCTGCCCTTGACCTGGATGGGCATTTGTGATTGCCTCAGCCTCCAGAACACGGCTGGAGTACAGTGGAGGTGATGCTATGATTTCCAAGGCTAGGCCATAAAAATGCCATTTATTGATACTTGTGCCTGGTTTTTTTGGGATGTTTATCCTTAGAACCCATCCACCATGTTGTGAGGAAGCCCAAGCAGCCTGGAGAGAGGAGTGGAGACCTCCCAGCTGAGCTTCCAGCCAACAGCTAGGACCAACCTCCCAGCCATGTGAGTGAACCCTTTTGGAAGTTGATCCTCCACCCCGTAGTTGAGTTGTCTGAGCTGATGCTGTGTGGAGCAGAGGTGAACTATACCTGTTGAGCCCTGCACAAATTACAGGTTCATGAGCAAAGAAAAAGATTGTTATTGCTTTAAGGCACTGAGTTTTGGGGTGATCTGTTATGTAGCAGTAGATTACTGGAACAAGGAATAGGTGACATAATAATGCACATAGGGGGCTTAGCTCAGGACCACGTGCGTAGGAAACACTTTTTACACAGGAGAAACTGAGCACAGAGACAGTGGTGGATTGGCCCAAGGTCACACAACTACTGTGCATGTTTTCCATCTACTTCTGCTTCTTCTCTACAAGTAGAAGGCACGACTGTTGGGCTCTGAGCCCATCCCAGAGATGCGGCCCTAACCCCTCTTCCCAAAGATTTAACTTGCTCCCGTTGCTCAGAGCAGGGTTTATCAACCAGGCATGGGCACCTCTAGACAGATTTGCTGCAAACCATCTCCTCCCTGACCCTCGATGGCTGCCCCTGGGAGGTGGGGCCAAGTGGTCCAGCTGGGCATTGGCAAGTGAAGGGCCCCAGAGGCAGGGAGGGGAGCATCTCTTGGCATCAGCCCCTGTTTCCTGTCTGCCTGCAGCTCGTACTCACAAGCATGAGTTGCTATGACAAAGGAGCTGGGTGACTCTTTCCTCTTGGCATTAATAATACTGTTAATTAAGCGGCCAAGAGAAGAACACGGCTGGAGCCAATGAGAGGACAATGGTTTGAAAAGGGAACAGAGAGACACATCCACAGCTTCCCATGCAGGGCTTTCAAAAGAGCAGCTGTGGGGAGCAGGCAACGGAAAACAGAAGGGACTTCGCCAGAGAGGCGATCACAGCGTGGACGGGCAGGGCAGTGCTGCAACGAGCTCACACCAGCTGCCCAGCTGTGCTCCTCTCTGGCATCCCTGCCTGTCCAGCTAGACAAGGGCTTCTCTGGAGCTTCTGGAGAGGCTGGGTGAATCAGGCAGCCAAAGGGCACCAGCTGGTCCATATGGACTTCTCACGGGACTTTCTTTTGTTTCTATTTCCTCATCTGCAAAATAGGTAGGTTCAACTAAATCTCATTTCTTCTTCTGTGTCAATATTGATTGGAGGTGGCTACCTGGGGTGTTGAGAATATAGAAACCAAATCAATGCTCCATGGCAAAGCATGCTGGGATTGATTAGTGATGTCTGCCACGAGCATGGGATTGGCAGTTTGGGGCCTGAGTGATATCCATGGATTGGATGTCCAAGGCCCATTCATTCATCCAATAAGTTGATTTAAAAAACGCTGCCTTGGGGGCTTCCCTGGTGGCGCAGTGGTTGAGAATCTGCCTGCCAATGCAGGGGACACGGGTTCGAGCCCTGGTCTGGGAAGATCCCATATGCCGCGGAGCGACTAGGCCCGTGAGCCACAATTGCTGAGCCCGCGTGTCTGGAGCCTGTGCTCCGCGACGGGAGAGGCCACGATGGTGAGAGGCCCCGCGCACCGCGATGAAGAGTGGCCCCCACTTGCCGCAACTGGAGAAAGCCCTCACACAGAAGCGAAGACCCAACACAGCCATACATACATACATACATACATACATACATACATACATACATACATACATAAATAAAATTAAAAAAAAAAAACGCCCCCTTGGGCTTCCCTCGTGGCGCAGTGGTTGAGAATCTGCCTGCCAATGCAGGGGACACGGGTTCGAGCCCTGGTCTGGGAAGATCCCACATGCCGCGGAGCAACTGGGCCCGTGAGCCACAACTACTGAGCCTGCGCGTCTGGAGGCTGTGCTCCGCAACAAGAGAGGCCGCGATAGTGAGAGGCCCGCGCACCGCGATGAAGAGTGGCCCCCGCTCGCTGCAACTAGAGAAAGCCCTCGCACAGAAACGAAGACCCAACACAGCCAAAAAATAAATAAATTTATTAAAAAAAAAAAAAAAGAGTAAAAACGCCCCCTTTTCTGTGCTCGTTTCTCCAGGGAGAAGTTTGTTCTTTGCCTCTGGGCTATGGAGATAAAGAAAGTGGGAAGAACTTTCTTTAAATAGGAAGAGTTAAGAAAGTGGATACACACTCTCATCACTCCATGCATCTCTCTTTTGAAACACTCCACGAACATTGTCTCTCCCAGTAGCCTGTGAGCTCCTGGTTGGGCCCCACACTCACACGCACACATATCACACACATTCCCACGCTCAGCCTGGTCCGCACACCTACACGCACCCACACTCACAGTGACATCTAGTCCTCAGACACAGACACATACACTCACGCCCTCAAAGATCCCTCCAGTCACGCCCCTGCACACACTTGCACACATGAACCTGCAGTCACGTATCCTGCACACACACATCTCACATGCACACTCTAATGCTCACACACAGTAGATCACGCAGAAATCAGGACATTTGCTCCCTCTCAAGTGACATGGTCTCACGGCCTCCTGCTCTCTGGGTCTGAGTGTCCAGCTCTGGCCAGCTTAACCCTGCTGTTGCCACACCCCAAAGGCAGGCTGGTGGGTCTGCTTGAAGCCTTGCTCGGAGCCCCCCCAGGAGTCTTGATACCTCCATAATTGGCAGTGTTGGGCGGATCAATCAGCCTCTGTGTACACTGGCCATGGGAAACATAATTAACAGTGTTTGGGATCCGTTAATTGCACTGGTTAGGAATTCCAAACAACCTAATTTGGGACTTCACTTCTGAGTGCATCTTTGCCTCGATCAAGCGCGGGAGACTGGAACTAGCTGCAGAGGGCGATTTACGTGGGTCAGGAGCCAGCAAACCCAGGCCCAGGCCCCAGCTGGGCAGACAGAAGGCCTGTGTGTTGTCATAGGAGGGAGTGGAGGTCACTGAGGTAGGGGAGGAGAGGCTTCCCTCCTCCAAGAAGTCCTCCTAGATTGCCACAGCCCCCTCCAGCAGCCTCTGGAATCTCCCCACATCCCAGTTCAGCTTGTGGCCTCCTGCCTCAGTGGTTTGAGGTTGTTTTATGAGGATCTGAGTAACCTCTCTTGTGGTCAGAGACCTTGTCCACAACACCCCTTCAAGGAGACTGTAGCCTGTGTTATCATTATTGCTGTTATTTACCTATTATTATTTACCTATTATTTACCTCTGTCCTCAATCTAGTCAGTGCCACAGGGCAGTGGCTTTTGTATATTTATCTTCTTCGTGAAATAGGATTTCATTTGTCCTAAGCTTTTTAAAAGCTCAGGTCTGAGGAAATAAAAAGTCAAATCAGTGTGGCAGTGTTAATGGCACTGAGAAAGGTTATCACCGAAAATGTTTTGAGCTTCTTAACCTCTGAGACATGAATCTCTAATTTAAAAATAAAGAAGAAAGAAAAACTGCAAGAAGTTTTGGAGTCACCTCGTGCATGTATTTGAACCTTAAATCTCTTGCCCGTTCCTGTCCCTGTCTTGTCCTGGAGTCTGAATTGCTGAGAAACAACTAAAGATGTGACCCCAAGGCTTAATTACTTCTCCTTTCCCAAGCATTTCTTAGGCTGAAAGGTCAGGGAAGGTGTTGTGGATGAGGAGACCTTTGCCAGCATGGGTTTTGCAGGATGAGTAGGAGTTCGACAACTCTAGAAAGGGGCTGGGAGAGGGCCTCTCAAGCCAAAGGAACAGCACATACAAGGTGTGCTCTGTGGAAGGTGGAAATAGCATGGCAGATGCAACTGAATACAAGACCAGGCCAGAACTTGAGGGGCCTGGAAAGTTTGGTCTTTAGTCTGAGGGCACTGGGCAACCAAGGCAGAGCTTATGCAGAGGGTGATATGATCAGATCTGCATGTTAGGAATTTCCCCGCCTCTGCGACGGAGGTGAGTGGGTCTGGAGGGAGTGAGACTGGAGTCCAGCAAAGAGCTCAGGAGGGGCTGCTGCTGGGGTCCAAGGGAGAGGCGGGGGTGACGTGGCTAGGGTGGTGGCAGAGGGTGGAGAGGATGGGAGGGCTCGAGTCTTATTTGGGAGGCTGACTCCCATCAGGGCATGGCACACAGCCCACACCTTTGCCTACACTGAGCCATCTACTTATGCCTCCAGGCCTTCACTCCTGCTGTTCCCTCTGCCAGGAATGCTCTTCCTCACTTTGTCTGCCAAGGACATTCCTACTTATTCATTGAGATCCGGCTCTGGTGTCTTTTTCTGGAAAGTCTCTCTGGTCCACATTCTCCCCACAGGCTGGGTTGATTACCCCCTCCCCCTCCCCTCCTTCTCCCCTCCCCTTCTCTTCTCTTCCCTCCCCCTCCCTTTCCCCTCCCCCCATCACTGTGCATGTCCACCTGTTATTGCATCAATCAGACACATCGGGACCATGAGTGAGGCCAGGGACTCCTTCCTCATCTCCACATTCAGTTCCGCACACGGGCACCCGGTGTGTGTCTGGCATCTGGTCATTGGCTAGTACACATTTGCTGAATGAACAAATGCATGTGAATGAAGCTTCAGACCGTCTTCCTCGGTTGCCTGAAATTCCACCATCAGGGAGACATTTGGGCGTGGGGCACGGGTTGTGCACAGGTGCATGTGTGTGTGTGTGTTGTGCGTGGGCAGCCTGGAGTGCACATGGGTGGGCGTGTGTGAAATGGGGCGTGTGTGCACCAGGCAGGGAGCAGAGTGTGGTGTGTCTCTGTGTGCGGGGGAGGGCACACGCGTGTGGCCGGGGCTATGAGCTGGGGGGGCCGTGGAGGTGTCCGGATTCATGGTGCTCTGGGCTTGCGTGGGCTGTGCTCTGACCTGTGCTTTCTGCTGGTGCTCCTCAAACATGACTGTGCTCACGCAGGCCTGCCTTCAGGGTGGGGCCCTGAGCTCCTGCATCTCTAAGCATCTCCGAGATGCTGCCGCTGCTACTCCATGCAACACCCCCCCACCACTTGGTGCCACCAGGCCACTGGCACCCAGCATGGGCACAGGACCCACCACAGCTCACCCAGCTAGGCAGCACTGGGAGGAAACCCAGGCCTCTGCAGTCCTGGGGACTCAGTGGCTCCCACGAGGGCCCCCATTCTCTGCCATCCCCTGTTTTACAGGCTCTGTAAGGGTGGCTCTGGCATCAAGGGGCATCAGCGGGTGGGTTTAATGTGCCTGGGTGATTGTCAGAGCTCAGGTGCCGGTAGCCAGAATTTCCCCGCTAAATTATGGCCATAAATTTCCTCAAAGAGGTGGGTCCCCAGGCAGGTGGGTGGGTTGATGCCGGTATCATTGAGCAGAGTTCAGTCTTCTGTCCTAATTAAACAGGAACATGGGCCTGTGCAGAGCCAGGCTGACCTGAGAGCTGGGCCCTGCTGCCCCCGGAGCCCCCTGTCCCTGGGCATGAGGGTGGTGGGACAGGCAGCCCGTGATGGCATGGGCAGGGGAGGGAGGCTCTGGGGTGTGTGTGTGTGTGTGTGTTTGTGTGTGTGTAGTGGAGGGAACCAGGAGGCTTCATTCTAGGCATCAATCCTGATCCCACTTATAGTGGATCGAATGGCAGTCCCCCCAGAAGATGCCCTTGGAACCAGTGAATGGCACTATTTGGAAAAAGAGTCTTCGTAGATGTAATTATGTTAAGCATTTCCAGATGCAATCAACTTGGATTTGGATGGGCCCTAAATCCAATGACAAATGTCCTCAGAAGAAGAAGTAGCACAGAGGAGGAGGCCACGGGAAGATGGAAGCAGAGATTGGGGTGATGCAGCCACAAGCCAAGGAGCCCTGGAGCCACCAGAAACGGGATGAGGCAAGAAACAGTTTCCCCCTAGAGCCTGTGGGCCTGCTGACACCTTGATTTCAGACTTCTGGCTTCCAGAAGTGTGCGGGAATTGAGGTCTGCTGTCTCCAGCCACCAAGTTTGTGGTCACTTGTTAGAGCAGCCACAGGACACTAATACATGGCAGTATGACTTTGGGCAAGTCCCTCAGCCTCTCTGAGCCTCAGTTTCCTCGTCTGGCAGGTGGGGTTCATGTCCTGGCCCCTTCCCAGGCTAGGAGTAAGGCACAGTTCAATGATGGCTGCAAAATGCCCATCACAGCCTGTGATTGACAGCTGGGTGCTTACAGGATGTGGCTGTGGACGAGGGCCTATAAAGTGGGGTCACTAGGCGTGGGAGGCATCAACCACAGCCGTGCTTGGGCTTCTATAAACTGTCACGCGAGGGCTTGCTCATGACTAGCTGGCCAGGTAGCGGCTGCCCCCATGTGCCCCAAACAGAGCCCCTGGGCCGGGGTCTCCCCCACATCCACACTCATCTGCCACTTTGCTAGTCTCCTGGATTTCACATCCACCAACGCTCCCATTTATTCAATGCTTTTCGTTATGTCAATTCATTCTTTCAACTCAAAGGAGTGTATTTACAAAAGACATTTTATACTGCTGTAGTAAATGGGAAGTGCGTTTCACTTGCCCTAAATAGAGGGCACCCTTAAACCAAAATGCAATGAAAACAGAGCAGAGCGATTCTCTGAGAATCCAGCCAGGCGTTGCAGTACGCAGAGCACTCTCAGCCTTTCTGGGTTTTTGTTGAAAAGAGAGGTAGCCAAAGGGGAGGTGTTAAAGACACATTAGCACCAAACTGAAACTTTCTTCTTGTTAGAAATCTGGGAAGTGATCAGAAAGGAGACAATGTTTTCATTAGGTAATTCTTAATGCTGGGTCCACACGTCTCCTTAAAATCATCTCTCAGGGCACACCGTGGGAAACCATGCTCTCGTCCAGCCCCCTCCCCTGTTTCTACTCCTGGAATACTGAGGTCAGGGTAGGTGGCGGGATAGACTCAGCCGAGATCAGAGTTGATAGAAAAACTGCCACTAGAACCTGGTTCTTTTAATTCCTAATCCAAGGCTCTTTCTACTGTACTAGACTCCCTTGCTGCTATGCCAAGGAGGCTTTCAGGCAATACGTTGCTTTATACCAAATGGGTGAGAATAATGGTGGGATTTTAGGCACTGGGTGGCAGACAAGTCATGCTTCCTGTGCAACAGCCTCAGAACAGGGCCAACCCCGATGATTACCCTTTAGGGGTGAGGACCAATGTGCTTGGGGCTGGGTCTGTGCCTTCACCTCTTGGAGCCTTAGTTTGTCTACCTGTTAAATGGGCAGAGTCACCCCATCTGGGAAGGATTATTGAGAGGCTCAGCAGTGACAAATGGGCAGTGCCCGCCTGGGGCACTGGAGCAGGCATGGACAGGGCGCCCGCCATCAACGTGGCTCACAGAACTCAAGGCCATTGTTGTGATGGGTGAGGACCTGGGCCTGAGGCTGGGCTCTCTGTGTCAGCAAGTGTAGTTTAACAATGAGCAGTGCTGGTTTGGTGGATTTGCAAATTTCTGAGGTTGCACGGAAGTAGGAAGCCCCTGCCTGTCCAGGTGGGCTCAAGGGGGCTGGGTCCCAAGATGTGGGCAGTGATTGGAGCCAAAATGCCCGGGTGGTTTTTGTGGCCACAGGAGAAGCAGCACCGGGCAGGGGCAGGGGCAGCTTCAGTATCTGCTCTGCTCCAGACTCACTGGGGTCCTGGGCCCATCGTTCCTCCTCTTGGGCCTTGCTTTGCTCATCTGTGAAATGGGGATGACCCATCACCAGACGTCCCAATTGTCCCTCAGTCACTCATTCAGGCAACACTGACTGGGCCCCTCCTCCGTGCAGCGTCAGGTGCCGGAACAGATGGAGACTAGCAACCCTACATCCAAATCCTCACCTTAGGTGACAGGAGCGAGAATTGCCGGGTGCCCGGAGGCGGATGGTGACCCGGTCCTGCTGCCAGGATGGTGTGTGGGGGGGTGGGAGGTCTAAGAGATCCTGGGCCTGGAATCTGGGGACCCCAGGCAGGTCAGGGGTCAGTGCTGATCTGATGGCAAGCTTAGGAGTAGTTCTAAATTCTCCTCCACGGGGAGGAGGGAAGGGACAAATGATTTCGGGGGGTTGAGAGTGAACGTTGATACTCCTCCAGCCTGCACCCCACAAACCACACCTTGGGGTTCTTACTCTGTCATATGAATGATGACTCTTCTCTCCACTTTCTGTAAAAGGTGAAGAACCCTGTCTCATGTTACTGATCTGAAACACGGTGGGCTGGCGATGCACCTGGGGATTCCAGACGGGTCTCCAGCCCCTCCCACCCCCAGGCCCACCTGGGTGCCACCCCAGCTGTGAAACCCGTCTTGGGCGGCATACAGGGTTCAACCACAGAGGTTTTCCGAGGGAGAAGGTGGTTGTGCCTGAAATCCTCTTTCAGACCCTCTGTCTACACCAAGGAGAACGTCTCCACGAGATGCCCATGTGTGCCCGGTTCCTCTCTAGCTCTGGCTGACCCCCACTTACCTCAGAGAGAGAGCAGGCAGGTCCCCGGCTCAGCGTGTGAAGCAAACAGCAGTACTAGTTGCCTGGGACTTAGCGACATCCTTTTGTTTCATTGGATTTATCTTTATTTCCTCTTCAGGGTCTGTTATTCTGCTTTTCCAGTTTTCTCTAATGATGATATAAAGTTTTCTTGAAAAATAGATTTATATAAGGGAATCGATTTGAAGAAAAAATAATGTCCAGACACTGTTCCTTCAGGTGCCCCGTGGATGAAGCAGGACTCAGGAAGGCAGGACTGGAGTTTGGGGACCGTTGTCCTGGGCGGTGGGAGCTACTGCAGGTCTGGGAGCAGGGGAGGGGTTGCCCATGACTGTCTCCCTGGAGATGCCAGGGACCCGTAGTCAGGCTCAGGTCTATCCGGGGTCCATGAGGCCCCAGGTCCTGAACTTCCATGGTGATGGAGAAATATAGAGAGACAATAAGGCAGTGAACCATGGCGGAGGGTTTATGAGGTGGCCATGCTCGACTGGCTGAAAGTTAGGGAAAATGTATTTATTACAACACTTTTTATGGGCAAGTTATCATTTTGTCAAACTTTATTAGAGGGACTAATTAATGGGTTGTAAAAAGTACTAGTGCGTGGCCAGAGAAAGAGCTGGTCCCAGGGACATTGGCAGCCCCAGGATTTATAACCCTTTGGTTCCCCATTTATTAATGCAGAGAAGGTGCGTGGAGTGGGTTATATATGGGCTGGTGCAGAACCGCCTCCCCTCCCGGGAGGCTGGTGGGCTTGGGAGGGGTGTGGGCAAGGGTCCTCCAGCCATTGCCCTCTGGAGAAGGTGGAGAGGCAGGTGGAGAGGGGCAGGGGCTTGGACCAGGAGGGGGACACCTGGCTGTGTGACCTTGGCTGACATTTTCCTCTCTGAGCATCAGTTTCCTCATCTATGCTCCTCAGGGCAGCTGTGAGGAGCTAAAAAGGTCCTGAGTAGGAACATGCCTTGTAAACTATGAAGGGCTTTGCAATATGAGACCAGCAGCTGAAGGATGGTACGGTCACATAGTGGAGAGCCAGGCAGACACCAAGAATGACCTTGATGGAGCAGGGGCTGGGAAAATCCTTCTTTCACTCTATGCCTCTCACCCATGCTCCTCCCCCAGACCTTTGCATGGCAGGTCCTTCTCATTTCTGGGCTCACAACGCGGGGGCCTCCTCCTCCAGGCAGCCCTCCCTGACTTCCCCACAAGCTGTGCTCTCTACACGGTGCCCAGGTCACTTCTCCCATGCCTCACCCAACCTTTACTTATTTAGCGATTGGGTCGCTTACCTGTGTATTGTCTGCCTCCTCCATGTGATGATAGAGCAAGGACTGTGTCCATCTTCTGCCCTGTTCTGTCCTAAGGATCAATGGATGTGTGCTGAGAGGATGAGGGAGGATGTGTGAGTGCAAAGTCTGGGAGGTGGGATCATGAAGGGCACATACAAGGAAGTGACAGAAAGTCACGCCCTGGGCGGCAACCGCAGTAGGTACTCAATAAATGCAGGTCATGGGTGGGAGGGTAGATTTGGGCCTCATCCTGACCCTCCCCAGGCAGCAGCTGGGTCAGTTGGGGCTCAACCTCTGGCACAAGTCCCCTCCGTTTGTAAGTTACAGGGGCAGCTCAGCTGGGGTCCTGAGAGGAGGAGCCCTCGGACCCTTGGTGGAGACAGACGTTCCCCAGGGGCCTTGAGTGAGAACCCACGTCTTTATTTGCCATTCCTCCCAGGCCTCCTGGCTGTACACACAGAACAAAAGTGCGAACATGGGGTTAGGGGTGGGTGTTCCCTGGCTGAAAACACCACCGGCAGAAACTGCCAAGTTCAGGAAGCAGGGAGGGTCGGGATGTCCTACAGACACGGGCTCACATTCTGACTCCCCCACTTGCTATCAGTGAAAGCTTAGGCACATCACTCGACACTCAGCCTTGGTTTCCCCATCTGTAGAGTGGGGATGCTAAGGATACACACCTCACTGGGCTGGCGTTTGGGAAGCTCGTGGCTCCAGGAGGCCCTCGGGAACTGGGGGTGCCCTCCCTGCTTCTGTCTCGGTCTTGGCCAGGCCTCGGGCAGGAGGCATGAGCCTCAGTGACTCTTGGGCTCAGTTTTCACCTGTGCCCAGCCTTGTGATGTCTGTGAGGACAGCTGGCCCTGGGTTGGGGACAAGTTCTCCTTTTGGTCTCTTGACCGGTGTGGTATGAGGCCAGCGAGTGTTAACCTGGCAGGGACAGCTCGGCAGGGTCATGGGGAGGACGGAAGAGGAAGGTGGCCCGGAGGAGTAAATGGTCTGCACTTGTACTTGCTGCCTTTTTTCCCAGCAGGAGTCTGATACACACAGGTGTCACCTTCACCCCTACCCCAGGTGGGGTCTAGCCCTGCTTGGCCTCCCAGGTCGCGGTGAGGGGTGACCAGTGGCTTCTCCTGCCCTGTGCATCTTCCATGGGGGGCTTCACGTGCCTCGTTCATTTCCTCCTCCCCACGGTGCTGAGAGGTTTGCGTGATGATCCCATTCTCCAGTTGAGGAAACTGAGGCTCAGGACTTTAAAGTGTGAGGCTCCAAAGGACTTCCCGGTACTGGGTGCCGGCCGACCATGAGGGTGTCAGACACAGTCCCCACCCTCAAGAACCTCCCAGGCCAATGAGAGAGGTGGACCCAGAATGACAGGCTGGAACCAGAGACAGACTCAGGACAGAGGGACTGCCTGGAGGAGGAGACATTTTAGCTAGGTATTGAGCATAAATTTTCCAGGGTCAGAAAGAGAGGAATGATGTTGCAGGCAGAGGGATCAGTATGTGCAAAGGTGCAGAGGATAAAGGGGAACCGTTGACTGGTCTGGTGAGGCTGGAATGAGGAGGGGAAGTTGGGACATGGAAGCCGAGGCATGCAAGCTCAGCAGGTGCAAAGCCATGAAAAGCCCTGGAGGGCAGGCCAAGGAGTTTGGCTGAGAGGAGAGATCTTTCTGCGAGCCCCTCATCAGGAGTTGGTGACCCTGCCCGGGTGGCTTAGTACTACCCACAGAGGTCAGGAAGCCTGGTCTGTACTAACAGGTACTAGTTGCAGGGGGAACATTTAATCCATTTAGGAGAACAAACTCCCTGGAGTATTTTGGCATCTCTGTTATTTGCATGCAAATGGAGGCCGCTAATTGTAGCAGGGACTTGGGCTCCATTAAAGCAGCCCCCAAGGACTAGTTGGGAGGCTGTTGGCAGTGTGAGTGCCTTGTGCTTTCCGGAGGATGCTCTGCTTTATCTAAAAAGCTGATTTATTGTCAGCCACTCGACAAACATTTATCCAGGGTGCCCAGCACTCCAGGCCCTGTGCCAGGCTCCAGTGACACATGGTAAAGGAGAGGGGCACAGCCTTGCCTCCATGGGGCTGACGTTCCCAGCCGGAAGACACGGGATTACAGTTGTGTTAGGCGCTGGGAGGGCAGAGGAGGGGGTGATGAGAGAGAAAATGGGGCAGGAAGGGACTTGGTTTGGTTTGGGCAAGTGATTTATTTGAGAGATGATTTTAGAGAGCATATAAAGAGGAATGAGGCAGTGAGACAGGGAGGGGAAGACAGCTCATATAAGGTGGGTGAGCTGAGCCATTTGCCATATGGGCAAGTGAAGTTCCAGCATGGGGGGACCCATGGGGGGCATGTAGAACATGCCCCTCAGAGGTGTGCCCCCTTCAGGGAGAGGGAGTTGGGGTGTTTATATACCAGCTCCCAGTCACGTTAGTTTCCCAGCACTTCCGGTGTGCCTTCTGCAGGTCTGGAAAACCCTCAGGTAAGTGATGCTGGGACTGGCAGCTGGATGCCCCTGGAGAATACGGAGAGGGTCAGGTCTGAGGAATACAGGGGGGCACTGTATTTGTTTCCTGTTGCTGCTGTAACAAATTCTCATGAATTTAGTGGCTTGAAATAACACTCATTTATCCCCTTATAGTTCTGGAGGTCAGAAGTTCTAAAATCAAGATGTCAGCAGTGTTAAGGAACAAAATTCAACTGAGTAAAATTGTAAAGATCTTATTGGCTTTATTCAGTGATTCATGAATCGGGCAGCTTCTGGGAGCTTTGCAGAGCTGTGAATAGAAGATGTTTCTATGTAGAAAGGAGCAGGAACAAAGAAGTTGTCCTGGACAAAAAAGCAAGTTGGTTATTGCAAGCTTACCTTCCTTCAGGGGATGGAGTCTATCAGGCAGATAACCTAACTAGTGCTGATCAGGTGATTCCTGATTGACTGGTTTAAGATTCCATTTCCGGTAGAGCTGAAACTGTAATTACGTTAATCTAGGTTTGGTGATACGGGGCTTAGCATCAGAGATTTCATTTTGGGTCTGGTGTCTTGTTTTTAACAATAGAGATGGTTTCTCCTGGAAGCTCCAGGGAGAGAATCCATGTCTTTGCCTTTTCTACTTTAGAAGCTACCTGCATTCCTTGGCTCATGGCCCCATCCTCCATCTGTCATCACATCACCTTTTTTGATTCTGACCCTCCTGTCTTCCTCTAATAAGGACCCGCGTGATGACATTGAACCACTCAGATAATCCAGGATTATCTTCCCATCTCAAGATCCTTATCTTAATCACATCTGCAAAGAACCTATTGCCAGGGCTTCCCTGGTGGCTCAGTGGTTTAGAATCCGCCTGCCGATGCAGGGGACACAGGTTCAAGCCCTGGTCCGGGAAGAGCCCACATGCTGCAGAGCAACTAAGCCCATGTGCCACAACTACTGAGCCTGTGCTCTAGAGCCTGCGAGCCACAACTACTGAGCCTGCGTGCCACAACTACTGAAGCCTGTGCGCCTAGAGCCTGTGCTCCGCAACAAGAGAAGCTACCGCAATGAGAAGCCCGCGCACTGCAACGAAGAGTAGCCCCCGCTCGCTGCAACTAGAGAAAGCCTGCGTGCAGCAATGAAGACGCAAGGCAGCCAAAAATAAATAAATAAAATAAAATAAAAAAGAACCTATTGCCAGGTAAGGTCACATATTCCCAGTCTCTGGGGATTAGGACACAGACATCTCTGGGGGCCGTTTTATTCTATTTATCACAGGCACTCACAGCACCTGTAGGTGGGTGCAGGGAGGCCTTCCAAGGGCAAGGGCATTTAGGCTGAATCTAGAAGATGAAAAGGAGATTCCTTGTAGGGAAAGGTGACTGGGCAGTGAACGTGCCTCTGTTCATGTGGCCTGAGCTGATGTCATCGTAGACCTGACACGAGGCCAGGGTAAATGGAGCAGAGTGGAGGTGGGTAGAAGGGGCAGAGCAGGTGATGACATAGGACTGGCCAGTGGGGACCAGGTCACCCAGGGACTTGTAGTTTATTCTGAGCAAGAGGGAAACCAGTGGAACAATTCAAGCAGGGGGTAATCTGATTTGTGTCTTGGGAAGATCCCTCGGGCTGTCGGTTGGAGGATGGGCTAGTGGGGTCAGCAGAAGAGCTGGGAGAACCGTGTTCTCAGCAAGGCCTGAGATGGTTTCTGGACAGAGGAGGGAAGGAGAAAGGTGGTGGGGCTTGAGGAATATTTCAGAGGTAGAAAGAAGGAGCTTGGTGATGGATTGATGCCAGCAGAGGAGTTAAAAAGGGCTTCCCTTCTGTTGGAGGCAATCTGGGGGCATGGACCCCAAGTATGGATTTTAGATAAAGTGGTTGATCACTGTGTATGAAAACATCATTGGCAAATAGGAAGGTTCCTGGCCCTATTCTATGAAGCATCACTAAAACCAGAGGTCACAGCCACAGCTGGCAAGGGTAGAGTCGGGGAGCAGTCTTGGAGGGGGGATGGGGGCACAAAAAGCTAGCTGCTCTCCCTCCCTCTTTCCCCATCACTCTCCTGCATTCCTTCCTTTTTTTCTTTTCAACTCAGGTATCTCTTATTTTAAAATGGAAAGAGGAAAGCAGTATAAACTCATTACTTTAAGAAACTCAACCTGCCTTAGGTGTGTATTAAGTGAAAAGCCACAGCCTGGCTCCACTTTATCCGTTCATTACTGCTCTTCAGAGGCAACAACTACCGTCAGTTCCTCTTGTGTCTCGCCAGGCATTTGTGGGGTGGTTTGCTTTCTCATACGGTTTATAATTTGGGATTGCGAGCTCATCTTTGGCATGGCTGTATCTGCGGAAATCCTGGGTGCTGTGGCTGAGGGTGTGTCTGGTACTCTCTGGGGAGGTTTAGCATTTGATTCTGCCAGGTTTGCCACGATATCATCATCCCCGATCTGTGGATGGTAAAAGTTCCTACATCATAGGATTCTTGAAAGGGTTAAGTGAAGCAATAAATGTGGTATATTAAGCCCTCGATGCTGGGAATGATAACAAATGTCCTTTTGTTTTTACCCAAGTGGGAACATAGGAAGTTTATTGTTCTGCATCTTGCTTTTTCTGCAGATTGTTCCATATCAGCCCAAAGCACTCCAGGTCATTCTTTTTAATAGCTGCATAGGACTCCCTTGCATGGATGCACCAGAGTTTATTTAATCCATGTCCTGTCAGTGGGCATTTCAGATGTTTTCAGTTTTTCGTTATGACCAACACTACTGTGACCAGAAGCCATGTAAGTCCATCTTCACCATTCACTCATTCCAGTTTACCTCCAGATCAAGTCCAGGAAGTCACATTGCTGGGGGAAAGCAAAGCCTCTTTCAGCGACAGTTTCCCTCCATCTTCTTTTCTTTACCCGCTTCCCTGACCGAGATCCAGAGGATGTGATGACTTAGGGGAAATGCACAATGAAGGACCCGAAAGTTGCATGCACGAACATTTCCCCTTCTTATCTGTCTTATTTTTTTTCTACAATGAAAGATATCTTCATTAGGCAGTAATTAAGAATGTTTTGGACAGCATGAGGCACTAACAGCCTCTCAGGTGCTTAATAAGTGCCAAGGCTGCCAAGAGAAAAATTTATTTAGCATCATAACAGGCTCTGTGGTTGCCAAGTTTGCCTTCGGCCATGGCATGGTAATGCTGGTGAGTGAAAACGGGGTCAGGGCTTAAATGCCCGCTGGAGAGGGCAACCGAGGCAGCAGTGTGGGTAAGGCAAGCACACTAGGTTGGGAGCCAGACAACTCTGGGTTCTAAGCCAGTCACTGCTTCTTACTAGTTCTGTGACCATGGCCAAGTTATGGACCTCCTGTGAGACTCGGTGTCCTTACCTGTAAATCAGGGCTTGTAATAGCTACCTTACTGTGTTCTCTGGGGGTGGGGGTGGGGGGCGAGGAGTGTAGCAACCAAGAATGTAAATTCTGGGTTCTAATCCAGATACTTCTATTTATTAGCTGATGACCCTGGCAGGCTTCTGAATGTTTCTGAGTCTCAGTTTCCTCATCTATAAAGTGGGAATAATAATAATCCTGTGAGTCCACCTTATAGAATTGTGGTTAAGACAAAGAAGAAAATATGTGCAAAGGACTTAGCCCAGATTGTTCCAGACTTGGTACAAATTAAGTTTAAAAGTTTGCTGAGTATTAAAGCAGACAATGCATATACAGCTGAAAAAATATACGTGTAATGTATATGTAATAGTTAAGGCAATGCTGGCTTCATTAAGGGATAAAATCGATGCCTCCGTAGTTTAACACAATAAAAGTTGATTTCTTGCTAATGTCACAGCCCACTGCTGTGGGTGGCCCTCAGCATGCAGTGATTCAGGCACCCAGGCTCTTTCTATCTTGTGGCTCTACCATCTTCAGCATGTGGCTTGGAGTCCACCCCATTCAGCTGGCAGATGGGGAAGAAAGGTTGGGGAGACACACCCACTTGTTAGCTACATCAGTCCTGAAGCGATGCACACCACTTCCTCTCACCGTCTATTGGCCAGAGCTAGTCACATGACCCTACCTATATGCCAGGGGTGCTGGGAAATGTAGTCCCAGCCTGATCAGCCACTTCCCAGCCACTTCCCAGCAACAACTCTATGGTATGGAAAGAGAGCAAAACTCCTTGGTGGTCACCTCGACTTAGTCCAGCACCCTCATTTCCAGAGAGTGACCTGGAAATGGCCTGAGAGTGGGATAGTCCTGCCCAAAGTCATCCAGTGGGTTGGAACTGGGGGCTGTGTAGGGGTGTGTCTCCCCTCCTTGAGCCGGGATGATGTTGGAGCTGGAATCACCATCATCCCCTAGACAGACAGTAATGAGACTATTGATTCCCACTGGAGCCTGCAGGACACTGAGCACAACTACCCCCTAAATAGCCCCGACGGAGCATTTTTATTAGTACCATCACCTATGTCACAGATGAGAAAACCGGGGCACAGCATGGCTACATGCCTTGCCCAAGGTATCACAGAGGGGCAGGGGAAGACCCAGGACTTGAACTCAGATCTCGAGTTGAATCCGGTCATCTTGGAGGCCAGGGTCACGCAGAGGGTCCCATACTTGGGGCTGGGGAAGGGGACTCTCCACCACCTCCCAGCAGATTTCAGACACCAAGGCTTGATGGACAAGGCCTGGCTCCTACGAGGCTGAACAAACAAACCAGCAGAAGAACAAAGAAAAAAGCTTGTTCATTCCGGAACCTCTAGTTTGTTTTTTGAGCAGGTTAAACATGACCCTGCAACCTTGCTGACCCTCTTCATCGGCTCTGTAAACCCCTGGGTGGCTGTCGTGGGCATTTTTGTCCATCCAGCACTTAACCCGGAGCCAGACACACACCAAGAGGCTCGGCATCTATTTGCTGAATTAAAGAAAAGAAAGCCTCAAGGGAAAATTTATCCAAATGACAACTGCGTTCATGTTTGTGTGCATAGCTGTGGGCTGTGGAGGTTGACAGAGCCCTTCCTGGGTGCTAGACCCCTGAATCCTCATTTAGCTCTGGGAGGTAGGCTCCGTTGATGGTGCCACTTAGCAGACAGGGAAACTGAGGCACTCCCCTCCTGCCGGGCTCCAGGTCCTTGCCCCGTCAGCTGCCTGGTGCTGCCTCTTGTGGTCCAGGTCCTGCAGAGCTGGGAACAAATGGGAGTGGGCCAGCCTGTGAGCAGAGACCACGTGACCGGAGGGAGAACCTCCCTTGGGTGGGTGGCCCAAGCTTCCTTGGCCCTGGTCCTGACTCACAAGGGGCTGAAAAGTGACCTCTGGGCATTTATAATTAGGCCTTGCCTGGCATCAGGGGTGACGGATTTTCTGTCTTGGCTCATGTTGGCTGAGCACTCACTCTGTGGCAGGCACTGTGCTAAGCCCTTTCCACCCTCAGTCTGACCCTCACTATAAGCCCCTGGCAGATGCAGGAGCCTCTCCATTTTCCACTGAGGAAACTGTGGCCTGGCCCGGGAGGGGCCTTGTCTGAGATCACTCAGCTGGGAGGTGATTGAAGCAGTATTTGAACCCAGAACCCTGCAGCTGTAGCCCTCAGAGGGTAACCACCAGGCTCTGTCTATGAATGGTAGCTAGTAGCTCATTTGCAGATCAAAGCAGAGTTTCAGCTGAGCAGGCAGGAAAGAAGCGTGCTGAGGGCCCTGACTGTTCTCATGTGCTTTTCCTTCTGCCTGGAATGCTCCTCACATTGGGTGTCTGTGTCGTTATCACCTCCTCCAGGAAGCCTTCCCTGACCACATCCATTCCCAATCTGCCCAGATTATTTTCTTCTCTGAACTGATCTCCAGATGAAATGATCTCTACTTGTTTATTTCTTGTCTCCCCCACTAGATGGGAGCTCCGTGAGGGCAGACTGTGTTTCTCTTCTTCCCTGTGGCCTTGGGGAGCCAAATTGGCACATAGTAGGTGTTCTATAAATAGTTGTTAAGTGAGTGACTGACTGAGGGTGAAGGATCCTCAGGGGCAAGAAGCCACCAGGATGGACAGGCAGGTGAATGTCTGCAGGGACAGAGCCTCAGGCCACCTGCGTGCCCTGGAGTGGGGCCTCCTCCAGCTGTGAGGGAACGGGGAGCAGAATCCAGTCCTGGGAGAGGGAGTCGGGCAGGTTCAGGGATGCTGAAGGCAGCCAGGTCCAGGTCAGGGGCAGGGTGACCTGTCCTTTCTCCAGCTCAGCCAGGGGACATCGGACATTGGCAGCTCCTGGAGCAGGGCCGGTTGAGTGTCCTGCTGAGGGCTCAGTGTCCTGCTGAGCTGCTGCTCTTTGTCGGGACTGGCTCCAGGGACCTGTGTGGTGGGGCAGGTGGAAGGTGAGAAACGGGTGGGACCTGGGAGTAAGGAGAGAGGGATGTTTGTTATGACTTGCCCAGGACTCCCCTTTCTCAAGGTCTGGCATCTCCATGAGTAAAGATTGTTAAGGGAATCTTTGAGGAATGAGGAGGTGGTCCTAGACAGACTCCAACATCCTTTTTCTTTAGCAAACACGAGATGTTTAGCACAGTTCAAAGTGCTGTTCAAACATGAATGCATTTTATTCTTGTAGCAACATGCAATTCGGGTCCTATCATTAAACCATTTTACAGAGGAGGAAACTGAGGCACAGAGAGGGGAAGTGACTGCCCCAAAGTCACACAGCTGGAGCTGGGATTCAAACCCTTCTTCTGGCTCCAGAGTCTGTGCTTTTAGCCCTCTACTCTGCTGCTTGTTTTGAGCTAAAATACTCTGACTCCAAGACCAAAAGGCAGAAGTTACCAAACTCTTGAAAAGCAGCTGGACCTTCCACAGCCACATTCTTACTCAGAAACCCAATATGCAAATACAGAAGATGGGAGTCGCTCTGGCCAAAGTGGGACTTGGAGTACCAGAGACCTCCGTGCCCAGCCCCATACCCCCCACCACACACAAACCTACCCCCAGGGGTTCTGGCTCCAAGTCCTGCCTCATATCCCCAAGGCATTCTATCTCCCTAAGACAGTCTAACATTCTAAAGATTTTTTAAAAGTGAGACACAATTTGTGCACAATAAAATGCACAAAGATTACGTTTCCCCTGTATAACCACCACCCGAATCAAGATAAGAAATATTTCCAGCCCCTGACAGCTCCTACATGCCCCTTTCTAGTGTTCTAAATTTTTCTAACTTTCTGAGATCCTTAAGTTTTCTGAAGAAGCCGCTAAAGCAGGAATCAGCAAAGTCTGGCCTGTGGGCCGACTCCGGCCCACTGCCTGTTTTCGTAAATAAAGTTTTATTGAAATGCGGCACAACCATCTGTTTACATATTGTCCACGGCTGCTTTTGTGCTGCAACTGCAGAGGTGAGTGGCTACAACAGAGGCTGTATGGTCCACAAAGTCAAAAATATCTGATTCTGTAGAGAAAAAGTGTGTTGAAACCCGTTCTAAAGCAGAACTTTCTAGGAATATTCTAGGCCCATGCTATCCAATATGGTAGCCACGAGCCACATGTGGCTTTTGAGCTCTTGAGATGTAGCTCATTTGACTGAGAAACTGTATTTTTTTATCTAATGCAAATTAATTTACATTGAAATCGCCTCTTATAGCTCCAGGGCTAAAGGGTCCAACCCAGGGAAACTAAAGATTCCAACATCCACACATCCTCAGAGAGACTAACATTCTGAGAAGGGACACAAATGTGTCCCCAGAGTTGGGTGTCCTGGAAGTTGGGTGTCACGATCTCAGGCCAGCATCTTTGGGGTTAATGGAGAAGCAGCCTGGGACTTCTGGTATTTTCTCCAAAGATATTGTTTGTATTGACAGATTTTTGGATGATACTCTAGGATTAAAAGAGAGAGAGAGAGAGAGAGAGAGAGAAAGGAAAAAAAAAAAGAAAAAAAAATCAATGCTCGGCTGATTGTACCAGGAAGGGCAGTCGATTGGTGAAAAAGCTGCCGCCGCATATTGGGAAATAGATTTTTCTGCCCTCCAGACATTAGCTTGAAATTCTTTGAAATGAGGGACCACAATCTGTGTCAGAAATGAAAGATTAAGGAGGTTAATATGCTGGGCCTCCCCTCCCCCTTTTTAATTTCCACGTCCCGGGTGCCCTTGGCCTCCCGAGGAAGACGCACAGGCTCCTTACATACTCCACCCCTTCCCTCATTCCTCTGGGGGCTCATGGAGGGACAGATGCCCCCGGCACCTGCTCCTGGGGCTGGATGCAGACAGCGGGTAGAGGCTGGCTGGCCTGTGTTCCTGGTGGTGGACTCAGGGCCTCCAGATCCGGTGGTCTTCTCCCTGAGGAGACTTTTCTGGGGGCTGGTGGCTGGGCTCCTCCCAGACTTCCAGGGTCCCTGGGCTTTTGGTAGCCCTTGTGCAAGCCCTGGGGGAGGCCCTGTGCTGAGGACACAGCTCCCTCCAACACCCCAGTTTTATGTTACCGATGTGTGTGCATGATATGAAATTCAAATGTGTGAAAATTGAGCAATAAGCTCATATGTTAGAAAAAGGTGAGGATTTTATTCCCAGAGAGCTAAACTGTATTATTAAATCCCTGAGCAGACCATGTTTAGGCAAAGTCACTGATAGCCTTTTTTCCAGAATTTTATGGAAAAATTCCATTAGTTCTATCCCCTAACAGTTGAGCACACAGCCAGACGACTTGCAATGCGATAAGCAGCCGATGGAGGTGAGAGATTTGCCACTTTTGGCCTATTCCATGGGGTTTCCTTCGGGGGTCTCAAAAATGCCAGGTTTATGAGATCCCCCCTTCTCAGCCCTCGGATCAACCCTTCCAGATGCCTGCCCCTCATTCATTCTAAGGCCTTTACAAAATCAAGGTTAATGTGATAGTCAACCAATTGTGCAGAAAGATCCACAGAGCACCAGCGAATAGCGAGAGAGAGGTTTTAGGGAACCCAGGGCCCCAACTAGTTGAGACAGCCACGTGATATGCACACAGAGGTACACAAGGAAGAAATTCAGCTACTGGTGTGCACAGCGAGACACACACAGGGGTCGTGACACGTCCTCGGGTGGCCCGGGGACTGGGCAATTCCATCTTGGGCTACAGGTCCAGGAAGCGCCAAGACCAGCCTTGCTTTCTACTCTGCCCGCTGACCTGCGGCCACTGGACCCCTCTGGGGTGACTTCTCCCAGTTCAGCAAGTCCCCGCCACTGCAGGGTGGCTGCAGCAGCCCGGGGGAGGGGAGGACCAGCTCGTGGGCGCTGGAATAGGCTGGAACTGCCAGCTTCAGTCTGCTTCTGGATACTCACCAGGATGAAGGGTTCGTCTAGGGGAACCTCCACCCTGAAAGTGCACCCCAGAGCAGACTGAGAAATCAGAGAGAAAGAGGCAGAGGGTGTTTTCCGGACTCTCCCCGTCCACAGGCCAGGTCAAGCCCCCGGGCTCTCTCTAGTAGCTCTGGCACCTTCTATGTAGCACATACGACTTGGCATTATTTCTTCTGTTGGTGCCTTTCCTGGGTGACGTCGGTCTCCCTCCAGACTGGAAGCTCCGCCCGGCAAGGTTGATGTCTGTTGTAACTCTCCACGTGGCTCTCTCTTGTTCATTATCGTGCAGGGCAGTGGCGTGTAATAGATGTTAGGGGGATGAGCAGATGCATGGAGTCACCGTGAAGGGTGACAAAGGTGACAAAGGTAACGCCAGCAAACATTTATTTAACGCTTACTGTGTACCAGGCACTCTTCCAAACACTTCCCTGGACTGACTCCTGCAGAAAGTAACTAGCACAGGGAAGGCTTTCAAATGCTTCCTGATGCCTTTGGGGCTAAACTCCTTGGGGGCCCTGGAGGGACCCCCAGGGCTGCCCCCCAAACCCCCAGGCCTTCTGGATTCCAGGTGGAGCCTAGTATGGGGTCATCCCCAGCAATTAGATTCAGTTCTCCCTTGCTCTGCAGGGATGAGAGCTGTTCCTTGTAAGCACCTCTTGGGGAAGCCCAGATCTTTGGGGTTGCCTTGACCTAGGGCCAGGAGGCCCCAGAAGCTCTGTCTGTCTGTTCCTTGGGCTGCACATTTCAGCCCGGAGCCCTGGCCTTCTGTCATTCCGGCAGTATGGATGAAACAGAACAGACAGATTTCCTGGACCAGCAGGACTTGGAATTTTATGAGAGATCTTGAACTGGAAGATACGTGAAAGATCACTTCCTTCATTCCTTCCTTCCTTCCTTCCTTCATTCATTCATTCAGCTGTCCAATTCTCCTGCTCAGACTCTAGGTAACCTACTGACCATCTGATACTTGAATCCTTTCTCGAGTGTCTCTGCCAGGCTGCCTTTGCTTGTCTGTCTCCAGTGACAGGGAGCTCACCCTTTAATGAGGCAGGCCACTGCATCTCTGCACAGTTCTGATGGTTCAAAGTCTTTCCTCAAGTTGCTTCCTGGGGACTTTCACTTTCACTCAGTGGCTCTGGGAGTAAATAAGGAAGTCACTCCCTCTGTCTTATGGGAGCAGGGTGGCTACTGGGTTCCAGGTGTCAGGGACACAAAGGAGAATAAAACAGGCCCTTGCTGGCAAGTAGCTCAGGGTCTTTAGGAGAAGTGAGATATATTCAGATCTCATGTGACATATTATTATCATGCTATAACACTAAATTGTAAATGCCAGGTTGCTTAAAGCATGGAGAAGGAAGGAAATAGAGGAATCATTCTCACTTGGGCAAACCAAGGAGGGCATCGTGGAGGAAAAGGTATTTCCACTGACTGGCGGGCAGAGAGAGAGAGACCCAGGTGAGCTGGGATGGGGTGGGGTCTCCTCCCTGAGAGGAGACTGTGGTCAGGCAGTTTGGCTCAGAGTGAGCCCCGGCTCTGTGTGGGAACTGTGCTCTGAGGGTGTCAGGGTGATGCTTCAATACATTAACGAATGTCTCCTTTGCTCCCCACCCATCCTTCCTCCGTTTCAGGCAGCCACAGGACATTTTCTGCCCTGGGATGGGTGTAACAACAAAGAAGAATAAAAAAGAGTTAAGTTTGTGGTTTTTTGATTTCAAAAGTCTGTCTTAAGTTGCTAGAATCTGGCGTCTGAGCTTCAGTAGTCTAAGTCTTAAAGGACCCAGGGCACAAAATTCTGACTATAATAGACAATGTAGAAGATTGTTCAGGCAAAGGTGATTATTGTCATCCCAGAAGAAAGGGCAGCAACTGGGCTGGGGGCAGAGGGAGATGAGACAGTACCCCATGGAGGGCAATGGGAACCTCATCTAGTAAGCAGAAGGCATGGGCCTGTAGATGAGCACATTTTCTTTTGAGAGGATGCAGAGATTGACTAGGGTGAAAAAGCAGTGGTGAATATCTCACAAATATCCTGTTACATGAGTCTGGGCATTTGTTCCCACCTCCTAATATCCTTGTTGCTAATCAGAATTTTCTCATGTCAGTCCAGGGTCTACTGGAGAGATCTTCTCTCTTCTGCTGGGTTTGCTTAGCTACCCCAAAGGGAGCCTGCCTGAGAACAAAGTCAATCAGGAGGAAAGTTGACTTGAAAGAGACAGGCAGCAACTTACACAATGTTATATGTCAATTATATCTCAATAAACTTGGAAAATAAAGAAAAAAGAAATGAAAAAAGAGAGACAGGAAATTTCTTGTTGGCATTGTTGACACCCTGGATCCAGCCATACCTGAAGTTGTAGTTTCAGGAATTTTTCAGATACGTGTGAGAAAACAAATTATTGTTCTTATTTGCGTTTTTCTTAAGCTACAATGAGTTGGGTTTCTGTTACTTGCAACCAGGAGTCCTGGTAATGCCATCTAGCAGTAAGGAGTGCGGGGGAGGTGTTGCCATGTACTGAGCCAGGCAGGACACTTTCTCATTCAAGTTTCCCCTCAACCCTGTGAACTTGGGGAGCACTCATTTTGTAGACAGGATGGCTGAAACTCAGAGAATGCATGACACAAGCCCAGGATTCATGGCACAGCAGTGGCGTGGCCAAGGTTTGAACATGCTCTGCTTTATAATTCAGATCCACTCCATGCCCTGATGTGCTCCTCCTGTGGTCTGCCCTGCTGCCGATAGTGCAGAGAGAAGATGGGAGAACGGCGTGTCCGGGGTATGCACGGAGTCTCGGAAGCAAGCCACTCTGCTGCGAGCATCTGGATTGGGGAGCAAAGCAGATGGCCCATCTGACTCCACCACATCGTGTAACTTTATGGCGTCGGCAGGTTCTCCTCCCCGCTGCGTTTATAGGGATGTCTTCAGGATTTCCTTTTTGATATATGAAAGAGGCTCGTCAGCTGCACTCCCCCCCCATCAGAGCATAATCTGTGAGTAAATCACAGCAAACCAGCAGCAAGTGTTTGCATGGAGCCTGCGCCCTGTGCGTGCTTTGGGATAAATCTTGAGTAACGTGCTTACACGTGTGACCCTGGGGACCAAGCAGCATGAAAAGGTCAAGTACAAGGGGCAAAAGGGAACTTGTCCTTTGCTCCTGCTCTGGACCAGCAGACAGAGCAGGAAGAAGATGGTTTCCCAAGGCTGCTGTAACGAAGTACCATAAAACAACATAAATTTATTCTCTTATAGTTCTGGAGGCTAGAAGTTTGAAATCAAGGTGCCCACTGGGCTGTGCTCCCTCTGAAGGCTCTAACGGAGAATGCTTCCTTGTTTTTTTAGCTTCCGGTGGTTTCCGTCAACCTTGCTGTTCCTTGGCTTATAGACCCATCACTCCAATCTCTGCTTCCTTCTTCACCAGGCATTCTCCTGGTGTGTCTCTGCCTCTGTATCCAAATGCTCCCCTCCTTTCTCTTCTCAGGACACTGATCACCAAATAAGAGCTTCATCTTAACGTGGTTATGCAAAGACCCTATGTCTGAATAGAGTTGCATTCTGAGGTTCTGGGTGGACATGAATTTTGAGAAGGGGGGCACTATTCAATGGAGTACAGAGGGTGACAGGGCAGTTCTTGCATGAAGGAGGGGCTTGTCTGGAGGTGGGAGGGGCTTCAGAATGTGCACATGCCCCTCTGGGGGATTTCCTTAAGATAAATCTCATAGCAGCTTCTGTTCATCCTGGCAAATAGTTATGTAGGCTGAGTGAAAGCATTCTCGATAACCCAGCAACTCCACTCCCTAAGAAAATCCCCAATAGAAATGAATCTCATTGTCATCAGAAGACATGCACTAAAATGTTCACAACAGAATTATTTATTTTGGCTGAAAACTGGAAATTACCAAATGCCCATCTTGGTAGATTGCAAAACAGCTCCAATTCTTTACAGCCCATCTCATTAAGAGGCAGAGTCTATTTCTTCTCCCCTTGAATCTATTGTTGTGGTCAATAGAATGTGGCAGAAATGATGTGTGCTTCTTCCAAGGCCAGACTTCCAGAGCCCTTACACACTTCTCCTTGCTCTGTGGTCACCATGTGAGAAGTCCAGACTAGCCGGCTGGAGGATGAGAGACGGGTGGAGCAGAGATAAGCTTTCCCAGTTGACATCATCCTAGACCCTCCAGCCCCAGCTGCAGGTGGCAGACACATGAGCAAGCCCAGCTGCGATCAGCCCAGCCCAGCCCAGCCCAGAAGAACCACCCAGCCGATCCCAGTCCAAATCAACTAGCAGAAGCATGTGCTAAATAAATGGCTGTTGTTTTAAGGCACTAAGCATTGGGATGCTTTGTTACACAGCAATAGCTCATTGATCATCAAGAGTAAAATGGATACATTGTGGTACAGTTGCACAATGGAATAACATACAGCATAGAGAATGAATGAACTGCTGCTCCGCAGGACATGGATGGATCTCAGATACCTTGCAGAGCAAAAGAAGCTCAACAAAGAAGAGTGTGTACTGTATGATTCCATTTATACAAAAAGTGCAGAAATAGGGGAAAGTAATCTATGATGAGGTAAGTCAGGATAGTGCCTACCCTTGAGGGAAAGTGACTAGGAGGGGATGTGGAGGGACTTCCAGGGGCTGGTTATCTGGGTATGTCCACTTGGTGAACCTTTGTTGAGCTGTATACTTACGACGTGTGCATTTCTATGCATATAGGCTATCCCTTGGTAGAGATAAAAAAATGCCGGTTCTCTTGTTTCTTTTCTAATTGCCAGTAAGCCAATGGGATCGCATCTTATGCGGAGGACAGGCGTGTAAGGGGAAATTCACGTATAGTCAACCGCCATCTCCCGATAAATCCAGCGCAGCCAGCGTTTCCTTCCACGTTGAGACAGATTACGATTTCTCCTGTCAGACTCCAGATGAAGTAGAAGTTTGTGACGGTCACAGGAGCTAGAGCTGTCGGTGCTCACACCCAGAGGGACGTGTGGGATGGGAGGTGAGGTCTTGGCTTGGGGAAGACACACCTCAAAGCCAGGGGTGTGGGGAATCCCTCATCCTATAAACCTCCCCCCTTGGGAGGGGGGCAGCCAATGTGTTTAGTTAGGTTGACCTTAACCAAATTGAACTTAATTCAATTTAACAATTAAATTTAACAATTTACATATGATTCAAGGCCAAGCATATGAAGGACTTAACTCTTGATTAACCGACTCTTCTTCACCTCTAACTCCAATGCCCCCTACACCATCCGGAGCATCAGGGTTGTGTCAAAAAACCTGAATTGTTGTCTTAATGTGATCCCAGGCAAGTCACATCTTTCTGGGTCTCGGTGTCCTCATCTGTAAATGGCGGGAGGCGTGGACTTGAATAAAATGGGCGCCCTCTGCCACTTTGAGAGTCTGGGGTTCTAAGCTGCCCTCTGCGAGATAAAACCACCCACGACCCAGGTTGTAAGGGCTGCCATAGACTTTCTGGGTGGTTCTGGACCAGTGTCCCCTTCCCCACCCATCTCCCCATCTGCGCAGTGGGTGGCTTGGTCCCGTGGGTTTCTTTTTGTGGCACTGGACAGGGGTGGGTTCCAGGTCTGCGGAAGAGGACTGTGATGGCCAGGTCTGGGAGGAGGGATTGCCTGGAATGAAGACAGAGGCCACGCTTCCGCAAGATGGAATCCTGGGTTCAGGCAACGTGCTTACGGCTTCAGGGTCGGGGCAGGGAGGGGGCAGCTTCTCCAGCACAAAGGCTTTCTCCTCAGCCCCAGCATTCCTTTCTGACCCCATAGAGCAACCCAAACCTGGCCAGAGAGTGGGTGGTCCCAACTACTGCTGGTGGACCCAGAGGTTCCCAAGCGTGGCTGCTCACCAGAAGTGTCTGGGAGACCCTCAAAGAAACTACAGCGTCCTAGGCTGCAACTCGGGCAATTTGGTAGCAGGGCTGTGGTCCAGGGCCTGGGAATCTGTATTTCAGCAGCCTCAGCCTCTGGGGCTAAGCGGCCATGGGAGCCCAGGTGGTGGACACGTGTCCCCGGGGGGCCTCCCCGGGGGCTTCTGCTGCTGTCACAGCCACACACGTCCTTTAGCAAACACACATGGCCCATGATTGATTCTCTGCCATTTCCCTCACAGCCCAGCGGGTCTGACTGAATGGCCGACGTGCTGCCCAAACACCCCACTGGAACCGCTTCCCTGCCCTCTGCTCCGGAAGTCGTTTGTTTGTTTTTAGACACAGCCTTTATGTCCAGCTAAAAGGCCACCGGCTTCCCCGGAGCCGCCCATCCAAGCTGGAGCCAGGCTGAAGATTGTCCCGGGGCTGGGGGTTGCTGATTGGGGGACCTTGACCCCAAGGCCGGGGCTGGCTGGGCGTGGTGGCCCAGGTGGGGCTGCTCACACTCAAAGGTGGTCACTCCGGGAGCCCAGGGAGGACACCCCGTGCTCCTGCATCGAGGCAGCCCTGGACTTGTCCTGTGTGAGATCCTTGCCTCCACCCTACACTGCGAGCAGCACTTGGGCAGCCTTCTCTCCCTCCCTTCTTCCTCCCTTCTTTTAACCACTGTGTATTAAGCACCTACTATGAGCCAGGTGCTTGCAGCGCCAGTGCCTTTGTTTTCTATGTGAAATAATCCACGGGCAACCTTTGGTTGTTAAAAGACCAGGCTCTGAAACCCAGCAGACTTGGGCTTGAATCCAGTCCCACCCCTCCCGCAGTGCCTCAGCTTCCTTGTCTACTAAATGCGGATGATAAAGCCAGCCTCCAGGGGTGACTGTTTCGGGGGGGGGGGTGTCCCAACACCCTGGATGGGAGAGAAATGCCTGGCACCAGCTGGCACGCAGTAGGAGCTCAGAATTTCTTCCTCTCTCGTCCCGCTCCATCTCCATCTCTCTTGGTCTCTATTACCCAGCCTCTCTCCCCACCTGGACCTGTGCTGTAGAGAAAGGAGCACCGGGCCAGGAGTCCAGAACCTTGGGTCCTCATTCTCACTTTGCAGTACCCTGCTGTGTGACCTTGGGTGAATATTTGTCCCTCTCTGGTCTGGCTGGATCATCTCAAAGGCTTGTTCTCGAAGGCCCACCCAGGTTGTGAGTTCCTTGGGGAACTGGACTCAGTTCTATCTTTCTATCTTGCCTGATACATAGAAGGTGCTCCAAGAAGGAATGTGGAGATGAGGTGAGTGGGTCATTAGCAATGTCTGGGTCCCAAATTGTACAGATCTGGTTGGAAGGCTCTGGCTGGCAGAATGGAGCTCATTCTCCTGGTAGAGCTGCACCAGGGTAAGGGGTGGAATGGGAGAAGTCGCTGCACTTCTTATTTTCATGGAAACCCTGCAGCCTCAGCCTCTGCTACTGGCAGGGCAAAATGGAGATGAGGTGGGATTAAGGGGCCAGCTCTGGCTTCAGAGAACCCGTCCCCCGCACCTGCCACAATCCTCTGGTGGGCTGGAGAGAGAACCATCCCTGCCCTTCCTTCCCACCCAGGGTCCTCACCCCACTACTTTACTTCCTTCCTTCCATTCCAGAAAATAGGGTTCTGCACATTCACCTGTTACTTCACCCACACATCCATCCACGCACCCGTCCGTCCATCCACTCAACTATGCATCCATCCACTCATCCACCCATGCACTCATCTACCTATTCATCCATCCATCCATCCGTCAACCCATCCATCCACCACACACACCCATCTACCTCACAAGCACTGGCAGGGCTAGGCCACGCCCATGCCAGGCTCTGGCGGATGCAGCAGGGAGCAAAACAGCTGTGGTTTTGCCCTTAAGGGACTCTGAGCCTGGTGAGGGGTGACAGTAGGTCCGTAGATAAGATAATTTAGGGCATTGGGGGCTGTGATGGGGACACACAGGGCATGCGGGAGCCCCTAGGAGACCCCTAAGTCAGCTGGGGGTGGTGGCTGTCAGGGCAGGCTGCCTGGAGGAGGGGGTGTTTAGGGAAACACCTGTGGGAGTTAAGCAGGGGAGGAGTGGAAGGGAACGGCACGTGCAAAGCTCTGAGAGTGGACGGAAACCAGCTCAGAAATGGCTGCAGATGGGAAACCAGTAATAACAACAATAATCACCTTCCCTGTATGCATTATCTCACTGAGCCCTCCCAGACATCCACCCCCATTTTACAGACCAGGAAACAGAGGCCCAGAGAGCAGGAGACTTGTGGAGGGACCCAGGCCTCAGCTGCGTGAGCCCACCTCCTCACCAGGATGAACAGCCCAGCCCCAATGGGGGCAGGCAAGGCCCGAGGCCCAGACAGGCTTCCTCCCCGACCTCCCCTGGGCTGGGCTGGAGGCCCCGGGGAGGCCCTGCGGGTGGGGGCAGGGCGTGGGAAGGCTGCAAACTGGTTTGGGGCGGTAGGGCTTTCCTGCCACTGCCGGTGGCCCCCGCCTTTGTCCTCATGTGTCACTGAGGAATGCAGCTACAGTCTGGATAAAGGCAGCTTTGTTTGGAGGCCTCAGGAGGGGGGAGGGGGAGGATGGTGGGAGGGAGGAGCACGGCCAGGAAAGGGTTACTGTCCCTCCCTTCTGGCTGGCCCTGGCCTCAGCTCTGGGCAGGAAGCACCTATGCCCTGTGGACACCCACATCCCCTGCTGCGCCCTTAATGTACTTCCTGACCTTGGGCAAGTAGCTTCCTTTTCTCTGAGCCTCAGTTTCCACATCTGGATAATGGGAATCACCCACCAACCTCTATGGATTGTTTTGAGGCTCCACCCAGATGAGCCATGTGGTTGATTGCATCTGTAAGGCCTGTTGATGAAGGTGAAAAGGGCAGCCCAGAGAGGTAGAGTGACTTGCCCAAGGTCACACAGCTTGACCTTGAAAGGGGGAAGAAGTCAGGTGCTTGCCATGAGTGGTCGGGCAGGGAGATGGGCACCTGTCTGTCTCCATCTGCAAGGGGCTGGGTCTGAGGCAGGCCCTTTGCCTTGGCGAGGAAGAGTGACAGCTGTCACTTGCACGGAGTGCACTGGCTCCTAGGAGCCTCATGAGGGTGGTGGGCGCTGCATCTGCCCTGGGTCACCACTGCTCCCAGTGCCTGCACAAGGTGGGCAGGAAAGCCCAGTGGTTCCAGCCACAGCCTCTGTCTGACCTCCGGCTGGTCCCAACCCCTCAGCATGTCTCAGTTTCCCCCTCTGTGACATGGATCTAATATGAGGACACACGTCCCAGGCTTGTGGGGAAAGTTCAAGGAGATAATGTGAACAGAGTCCTGGCACCAGGTAGCAGGATTAGCGGGACAATGGATATCTGCTTGCTGGCTGCACAGAGGATTTTCTCAAGGTCATGGCCGAGGGGGAGCTGGGATCAGCCCAGGGCTCCTCCTGGCTCTTCCTGCCCAGGAAGGAAGGATGTGAGCCTTGGAGGGGCTGCAGTCATGCAGTGGGACAGTGGAATGGAGAAGCAGGCAGGGTGAGCCGCCCAGCTCTACCCTCTTGGGAGGAGGTGTCATGTGGGGCTGGAGCTCAGGGACGCGGCCCTCCACCCCCTCCCCACAGTGACGGACGTGGACAGACAGATGGGGCAGGGCTGAGCACGCTTAGTCATGGCCCAGATATAACCTTGGCCCCAGGGGCAGCTACCTCTGTCTAGCTTCCTCCCAGCAGCTGTGGCCAATCCCAGTGAATCTGAAGCTTCAATTTTGCTCAGTGAGTGGGTCTGAGCTCACCCTCTTTGGATGTGAGAGGAAATCGAAGCCCAGAGACGAGCAGTGACTTACCCAAAGCCACACAGCAAGAAAGGGGCAAAATCATTTACTCACTCACCAATTTGGCAAATATTTGGGGGTAGGTTAAGTCCTTCAGGAAGGACATTCCTGGAGGAAGGCTTGGCTTATACTAAGGTACAGGGGAGAAGTTCTATGATGGTTAAGGGTGTGGGTGTTGGAGCTGATCTGTGGGGTCAAATCCTGGCTCTGCCACTTGCTGTGTGACCTGAAGCAAGTGGATGAACTGCTCTGTGCCTCTGTTTCCTCACCTGTAATTTGAAGATATTCATGGTGCTTATATCATGGGACGACAATGAGATAATCCATGTAAGGTGCTTAGATAATCCATGAGAACTGGTACACAGTAGATACTCAATAAACACGAGTTGTTAAGAGGGTGTGGGGAATACAAGACTTGGGAACTTGGGAACTGCCAGCCAGTGGTTGGTGGGGAACGTCTGGAGCCCACAGTGGGAGGTGGTGGTCCAGTCAGGAAGCCTGGGGAGCCAGGGAAGGGGTCCTGTGATTTGACTTGCCCCTGGTAGGTGAGTGTGTGGGGTTGGGGGAGGTCAGGTGGAAACAATCCAGGGGGGTGATACTGGGGTACTGGGCTGGAGCAGAGTCAGCGGCAGGGAAGGGAAGGAGGAGGAAGGGAAGGACTTGGTGCTCATCTGGATGTGGCAGGAGGAAGAGGGGGCATCTTCCAGGATGCCACCCCCAGGTCCCAATGGAGGTGGGGAGCCAAGCGGGGAAAGGGGATCTGGAGCAGGGAGCTTTGTAGGTGCCAGGCGAAGCCTGGGAGGGGTCATCTTACCCAGGGCTGGCTACGTAATTTGCAATTTGCGGGGCCCAGTGGAAAATAAAAATGCAGGGCTCCCTATTAAAAAAGCAGGAGTCGTCCCTGTAAAGGTACTAAAATATAAAACCTTCCCTTTTTTCTGCCTATGTCCTCTGTTCACCCTCCATTATCCCACCAGACTTCATTTACAAAACACAGGTTCAAAGATAAAATTATTACAAATATCGAGAAGGCAACAGCAAAATGTGGAAGCCGGTGTGGAGCCCTTCTGACCGCAGAGACCACATGTCCATAAAGCGAACCCTGGTTGAGCCCATTTCACAAACGAGAAAAAGTGAGGCTCCGGGGAGTGACATGGCGGGGACTACAGCCCTGGTATTCTCACCCATTCCAGAGCACCCTATATTTTTCCCCACCTGTGTCTACTCAGCTGATTTCCACCCGCCAAACTCCAAAAAAGGGTCTGAGGCAGTTTACTGTAAAACACAGGGGCTGTTAACACAGGTGCAGACCTGGCTTAGGAGCTGTGTGACGTTGGACAGGATACACAAATTCTCTGTGCCCACAGTCTATCGGCAGAGACAGGCTTAGAGCCCAGAACTCCTGCCCGCCACCCCCCACCAGCAAGGCCTGTATCCCCCTCAGTGTTTGAGGCTTGACGCCGTCATAAAAAATTAAACCACAGTCCCCCAATGTTCTTGCCGGCTTCTCAGGTCTTATTTTTTTTGGCCACTAAGGAGACTAATAAATGGCTTGCCACTTGACGTAATCATTAAGGGCTCCACTGAGCTGTGGGCAGCATTTCCTCCCCTCCTTGGCTGGTCCTGGGGCGCCCAGCCACCGAGGGTGACAGTGATGGATGGTGTCATCACGGGGCTTGCCCAGCGGGGAGTGCGGCCGGGGGTTGGGCATGGCTCTCTCTCCTGCGGGCTCCTGGGCTATTCATTATGGGAAGGAGGAGCTGATGTGTGGGGTTGACGGCCGGCTTCCAGAAGGGGCATGAGCAGGACTTCCAAGGGGACCGTGGTCAGGGCGGATGTAAACACTAGTGTTTGGGTGCAAGGAATCAAGTGACGAATGGCCAATAAGCAGATGGGAGGAAAAAAGGGCGATCTCAGTAATAGGTGATCCAAAAATACACATTAAAACGAATTTTTTTAAAGTTACAAAATTGGTAAAAATTTAAAACAATTTAAATGATTAAAAAAATATACGATAAATTGGTCACAAAAATGTTCTCAATTCTCTGGCCCTCCCTGTTTCTATTCCCTTTGCAATGAGGTTTGCAGTTCTTCCCATCAAGAGATAGAGTCTATTTCCCACTCTTGGTATCAGGCTCAGTCATGTGACTTGTTTTGGTCAATAGAAGGTGGCAGATGTGATGCTATGCCTGTTCTGAGCCCAGGCCTCAAGAGGCCTTGCAGCTTCTGCTTGCTCTCTTGGAATCCTGCTGGCACCCTGTGAACAAGCCTGGGTGAGGCTGCTGGAGGATAAGGGACCATGTGGTGCAGAGCCAAGCTCCAGACACATGAGAACGCCCCTTCAAAGCCAATAAAGCCAACCAGTGGTGCAGAAGCGAGCCTGGTAGAACTGCCTAACTGACCTGTACACACAGAAGCAATAAGAAATGCTTATGTTTTGAGCCATTGAGTCTTGTGGTGGTTTGTTACACAGAAATAGCTAACTGACACAAATCATAATACCCAATGTTGGCGATGGGTAACCGTGGGGGTAAATAGGCTTAATCACATGTAACTGGCAGGGGAGCAGTTAGCTAACATTTTGCATATCCATTAAAGTAACTAAACATGAAAAGGCTTTACCAGTGCAAGGTGATATTATAATTTTGGGGCCTCAGTTTCCTAATCTGGAAAATGGGGGTAAGAATACCCATCTCACAGGTTATTGTGGAGACTCAATGACTGGGTCAAATAACACTTGCCACTCAAGAAATGCCCCTGAAGTGTTGGTTGGCTTCTCTATTAGCATATCATGAGGACAACAACACTCAGGGAAGCTTATTTATGGTCTCAGCTTTGGGGATTCATTTCTTTGGAGATCCTAAAACATTGCTTTTTTGCGGACAAAGATTTATCAACAAGAATGCCTACTGCAGCATTGTTTATATTGAACAAGTAGAAACAAACTAAAAGACCAACACAAAAGACACCATGGTTGCTTATTTGCTGTTTATTTACTATTTCTTGTTGTTCATTAATTTTTACTAATATTGCTTGAATATGTTAGGATATGGCTATATGCTGAAATACAGTTCAGCCATGGAAATCAGGTTTCAAAGAGAATTTGACGTTACAATGTCCAGGCTGTTAAATGAAAGAAAGAATCAGATTACAAAATAGAACTATCACATGATCCCAATTGTAAAACTTCATTGTATATCTCTATCTCTATAAACCTGTGCAGAGAAAACATATCTGGAAGGAACTAAACCAAAATGTTGTCTGGGTTTGTCCCTGATGGTGAAGCTATGTGTCTCTTTTTCATCTTCTTCATATTAACATGTGTATTTTGAGTTTCTTCAGTGCCAGGTACCTGGCATCCATCTGGAGACTCCTTTAGTTCTCACAATGAACCATAGAGATGGGTTCTAGGACTATACCCATTTCTCAGATGGTAACATTAAGGTCAGGAGGAGCTCAGTGCATGTGAGTTAAGGGAGAGAATGAGTGAATGAATGAATGAATGAATGAAACCAGAAGCCTGTGGCCAAGATGAGGGGAGGGTTCTGTGGACCTTGAATGAGAAATAACAAAGGAACACATATTGATGTCTGCCTCACCAGGCTGCTGTACTCCCTGAAATTTCCCCATCTGCGCTTCATCTGTTTCAAAAAAGACCAGGGTCCTTCCTGCCTTCTTTCGTTCAAGCTCCTCACTGCCTTTTCTAGACCTGGAGGAACCCTGAGAAATTATCTAGCCCTGCATTCTCAGATGATTTTTAGAGTTTTTTCTTTAAATAATCTTTTATCTCTGATGAACAAAGAACTATTCATTGTGGAAAATTTGAAAATTGATCAAAGTATGAAGGAGAAGAACCCCTCCTCCATATTTCTACCATCAGAATAATCAAGGTTGGCATTTGGGTGTGTTTGGCACCCCCATATTTCTCTTTACACAGCTGGCCTCATCCTGGAGGTGCAATCTGGTACCCTGCTAGTTTTATGTCACGTTGATAGAAGTCCATGTGGATATAAACACAGCACTGGGCTGTTCCAAGTGTGGGGATCCCTGATGGAAGATGACCAGTCCCTGGGGTCCGAGGAGCCCCCAGTTTTGCAGGGAAGGATGGCAAAGGAGGGACTGGGCACCCGGGGTCCCAGCCCCTCCCCTCTGAGCAACTGTGTCCGGGTTGCTTTAGATATTGCAGGGTCACCCAAAATTTTGATCATAAAGGAGAATTCCTCTACTTCAAAAAGGCCAGACCTGTCATCTAGAAAGGAGGTGTGACTTGTTCAATGTTTCCCAACAAATCAGGAGCAGCCCCGGGGCTGGAACCCAGGCTGCCTGCCTCGCACGTTCATTGGATAATCATTAGTGGGCACCATCTGTATGCCAGGAACTGGGCTGGGTCCCGCGGGATCAGCACTGAACCATACTCAGTCTCTGCTCTCCTGAAACTTCTGTTCCATGAGGGCAGCTGCAAAATCCTGGTTATCAGGCAAAGGATTGAACGGTTGCAGTTTGCGATTGGAGGGATGGGAGCTGAAGACAGAGTGAGGTGGAGAAGACGGAGTGGAGGGAGAGATGGTCTCTCTGGGAGGTGACCTCTGAGCTGGGGCAGAAGGGATGGGAGGAGTGAGGAGGCCGGAGGGACCAGCAAGGGAGACGGCCTGGAGGATGGCTTGGCTGAGCGAGGGCAAGGGCGGGGAGGAGACGGGGTCAGATTGCCGGGCAGGGCCAGGACACAGTCAGAGGTGAGCAGAGGGTTTAAGCAGGGGAGGGATGGGACCGGATCCAAGTTCTGAAAGGTCACTGACTGCTGTGGGGCCATGGCTGGTAGCCTGCCATGGCCCTGTACGTCTAGCCTCCTGGGGCAGGGACGCTCCCCTACTCCCACACCTCTGGCATCCCTGGCGTGGGAGGAGTGCACAGTGGGTGGGTCCATCAGCTGGGCCACAGGCCAAGGGCCCCTTGCACCTGTGGGAGTGGGGGACCGCCTGCCCCCACTGCAGGGGGATGGGAACAGCAAATCCCTTCCCCGGCCTGGCCAAAGGCCTGCCTGCTTTGCAAGGCCCCGGTGTCACCCCCGCTTCCGGGCATCACCCAGAGCCAGGCTGGCTGTACCCTGCTTTGCTCAGCCTCCCAATCACCCTCTGACCTCGGTGTCATGGCAGGAGGAGGCCTGATGACCACTGCTCACTGGGCACCCAGTTGAGGCCAGAGCCTGGACCAAGTGCCTTCCTCTCACCAGCTCACCCTTGCCCCACATGCTCAGACTCAACAGATCTGCAGGGCTACGAAATCACTTGCCCAGGATCACACAGCCCAGCAGGGGCGCAGCTGGCCTGCTTGACAGGTCTCCACAGACCCCACGTGCCCCACCCTAGGCTCTGCTTCTCAGCCCCCAGGGAGATGACACCACTGGTCAGAGGAAGGGAGATGGGGAAGGGTGTTCCCACCAATGGGAACAGCATATGCCAAGTCCTAGATAGAACAGGGTATAAATATGTGGGTGTTTTTCTTGTAACTTCTTTGTTGAGATATGATTCACATACCATACAGTTCACCCATTTGAAGTGCTCAATTCAGTTGTTTTTCGTATATTCAAGAACTGTACAATTATTACCACAATGAATTTTAGAACATTTTCATCACCTCAAAAAGAAACCCTGTACCCCTAGCTCTCCCCACCCCCTCCATTCCTTCATCCCCCGGCCCCCGGCAACCACTAATCTACTTTGTCTCTATAGATTTGCCTATTCTGGACATTTCATATAAACTAAACCATACAACACGATCTTCTGTGACTGGTTTCTTTTACTCAGCATAAGGTTTTCCTGGTTCATCTAAATCGTAGCATGCATCAGGACGTCATTCCTCTTTGTGGCTGAATAATATTCCATTGTATGAATACACACCACATTTTGTTTACTATTCATTTGTTGATGGACATTTGGATTGTTTCCACCTTTTGACTATTATGAGTAATGCTGCCATGAACATTTGTGTACATTTTTCTGTGTTCATGTGTTTTCATTTCTCTTGGGTAGATGCCCAGGAGAGGAATTGCTGGGTCGTATGGTAAATCTAGGTTTAACTTTTTGAGGAACCGCCAGATTTGTTTTCTGAACTTTGTTTTTAATGGTAGCAAATGTGTGTGTGTGTGTGTGTGTGTGAATATGTGTGCATGGACATTTGCATTTGTACATGCGTGTTAGGTATAGAAATACATTTGTATATGTGTCTGAGAGACGAATTGGCCTCAAATAGTAGCTATTGTGATAGTTTCTGTCCTATTGATTGAGGCATGTGGGTGGGGCATTCCTGGCAGGGGAATGATATGGGTAAAAGTTGGGAGGTGGGAGTGAGAGAAGTGAATTCCCTCTTTGGAAAGTGCTGGAAAGTGACTGAGTCCACAGCACAGTCCCCCACATTTGAGCCCACGTCTTCCTATCACCCTCCCAGCCAGGACCACCAAACCCACTGCAGCTTATGCAAATCATATGCAAATCTCTCCCCTCCCATCCACCCTGCGGCACCCAGAGGAGTGGGAAATATTCTCGTTTGGGTCCTTCCCTTCATTAATTTCTGAGCCGTAGTACATTACTCATGGATAATTAAGAGTGAGCTATTAATACAACATTTAATATTCAAGTGCAGCGAAGAGGAGAGAACTGTAAGTCACAGAATCCTGTTCGATGAGACATTGCATTTTAGTGATGAGATATTTTTTTCGCCTTCCAGAGGCTCAGGACTGCTTGCGTTGAAATGTGGGCCTGAGAACTTCATTTATTGATAGAATAGGAACAAGATCTTAAATCACTGGGAAATCCATTTGAAGAAGCCAGTGGAGATGGCTGGGCAGTAATTACACCCAGAAGTATAACTGTCTTCACCGGGCACATCCAGAGACAGGAGGTGGCTGGGCTGTCCCGTGGCTGGCAGGGGGATTGATAGCATACAGGTTGGGCAGAGACGGAGACAAAGGAAGAAACGTGTGTCCATCCACCCCTGGGAAGGGGAGGAGGTGAGATTGGAGCAGCTGGGTTCTGGCTGCCTACACACCTTGTTCATCCTGGCTGGAGGCTAAGGCAGCCTGGACTGTCCCTACTCCCCCCACATGTGACCTTGAAAATAAGGCTCCTCCCGTGTTTCAGCTTTACTGATCCCCAGCGCCTGACACAGAAACAGAGCTCAACAAATGTCTTTGAGCACCTGGAGGCCTCGGTTCCCAATGCCAGAAAATGGGGTCTCAGTGGAACTTTCTCTAAGGGCCAGTTCCCATCTTCCTCTGCCTGATGTGGAGGGTCACTTAAATGTCAGCAGCTGTCAGTCACGGAGGCCATGTGGCGTGTGTGGGTGGCAGGCCTGGGTCACATCGCCAGGTATGTGGCGAGTCCTGTGGACCCGGCTGGCGTTTCCGTCCCCGTCAGTAAGGTGGGGATTGGTTGTCCCGAGGCCATCCAAGGTTAACATGAGGTGAGGGCTGCACACGTCGTGAGCGCTCAGTAGATAAGAGGTACCCGCTGCTGGGAGAATGGGGTTCTGTTGTTTTGGCAGTGGCTTTTGCTGTGGGCTGATGGAGTGGTCCAGGGAGTGGGGGCTGGGATGGTGGGCAGAGGGAGGTGGGCCTGCGGGCAGAGATGAGGAGCCGGAGGGAAAGCCAGCTCTTTGCCAAGTGTGAACGGGGTGGTTCCGTGTGAATTATCTAACTCTCGCACCCAACCTGCAACGCACAACGAGTTCTTCTATTTTACGAACGAGGCAGAGGAGACCCAGAGATGCTGAGGAACCTCCCCAAAGCCACCCAGCAGAGCCCAGTTCTGGGACTCCTGGATCTCTGTCTCCAAGGTCTGTGCTATATGCTCTGCTTGGGACCCAGTGGGGTGCTTGGTAGATGGGTGGGGATGTGGTGGTAACCAGCTGGGACTCAGAGTCAGGCGGACCCAAGTTTGAATTCCAGCTTTGCCCTGTGTGATCCTGGGCACGTTATTTCCTGTCTCACCACTCAGGCCCCTTGTGTTGAAGTGGGAATAACCAAGTGGGAACCAGCCTCCTTGGGTTGTTCTGAAAGGCAAATGAAGCAGTGTTCTCCAGGCTGCTGCTGGGCCTGTGGGAATGTCTCAACACATCTCACCATTGGGAATGATCTCTATACCCATTTCACAGATGAGAAAACTGAGGCTCACAGGGGCAAAGAGGCCCTCAAGGTCATTAAATAGCAGGACTGTGTTTGAACCCAGAGCTGTCTGAATCCAAAGTGAGCCTTACTACATCTTGGCCATGATTACATTAGCTAATATAATAATAACAGTGGTATTATTATTGATTTCTTCACCTGCTGACCACTAGGCAGGCTCCCCGTCCCCATCACCTTGGTGGTGCGTGTCTGGGATTTCTCAGGGTGGGGATCCTGGTGAGACCAAATCTTGAGGGGCAGAAACACAGCTGGGCAGAACAGGCTTCTCTCCAGCCCCATTCTGTTCCCACCCTCCCCCGGCCTGAGGCAGTAAGAGGGATCAGCCACCGGGCCTCCTTTCTCTGCTCACTGCAGGCCTAACTAATGATCTGTCACCTGTTTCCTCACCTCCCTGTGCCTCCTGGGCCTTTGCAGCCTCACTGCCTGCCTCAACCATTGGAGGAGGGCCAGGGTGCCGCTTGGCCTCTGGGGGTCTGGGGGGTGCTGAAGGGGGCTGAGAGGACCAGGGGGTTCACCAGAAACTGCCCTTCTCTCTGCTTCAACTCCTGAGAAACGGTTTTGGATGAAACAAGAATTTAGCAGAGAGGATGGAAATTCAGACCCCAGAGTCTTACACTCTTGGAATTAAGATTGGCGTCTCCGAGTCAGAGATGAGGCACTGCTCAGCTTAGGGGCTTCTAACCCCACCCCCAGTTAGTCTCTGGAACTTGTTTGATGTTGCCTCAGTGGATCTTCAAAAGATCTGTAGCCCTTGAACCGACGATGAAAATGAACCCCAGGGTCTAGTGTGGTGTGCCCGGGCTGCACAGTTGGAGTTAGAGAGGGCACTGGGGCACGGGGTGGGGATCGCGTGTAGCCCTGCCGCAGAGCTGGGCCTGTCTCTCGGGGTGCCTGACTCCCTGTCCAGTGCTCCCTTGCTCTCTTGGATGGGTCGCCTTGCAGAAAGTTGGGGAAGATTGATTTTCAAATGGGTTACCAGAGGCCTGGCAATGTGACAACCAGGACGCCCTGCCTATGGTGCTGGCAGGGTGAGTTTGTGTTCACATTTCACTTGTGAAGCATTGTGAGCAGGCTGTGAGCTCAGGAGCCCTCACTGGAGGTGTGGGGAGGGAGCGAGGACCTCTGAGCCTACTACAAGGACCGTAGGATGATGGTGATGGTAGTCTCAGTGATGATGGCCATATTTGATAATGACTGCCATGATGGTGGCCAGATTTGGTGTTGGCTGACAGCTGTGACATAAGCCTGGTACTATGATCCTGGGCTACATCAAATAGTGGGCTAATAAAATTTCTAGATTTTCTGCTGAGTTCCCCACAGGTAAAGGGAACATGGCAAGAGGAAGAGAAATCTAGGGAGCTGGAAGGACCCAGACATGGTCCAGCTCCTCATTTAATAGAGGAGGAAACAGAAGCCCAAAGAGGGACTGTGTCCAGGACCACACGGTGGGTCTGTCTGCAGTGGCGACCAGACGTGGGGATGAAGTGTGACCTTCCTGAATTGGTGGCTCCATAATATATGCTTTCGTCTGAACACTGTGAACCACAAGGTGTCCTAGCCCAAGGTCACTCAGCCAGTAAAGGTGACAGCCTCAAGGCATGTCAGATCCTGAAGCCTGGCCCTTCCCTGCTAGACCCTCTGCTGAGGGAGAGTCCAGCTATTCTGTGAGATTTGTGAAGGTGGGGACCATGCCTGCCTCCTTCCCCTTTATAACCCCAGTACCCAGACTGACCCTCAGTGCAGATGCTTCAGGAGGGCTTGCTGGATAAATGGAGGAATAAGGGAAGGATGTTAAGCTTCCCCATCCACCAATCCTTCCACCCATCTATCTGTGGACTGAATGTTTGTATCTTCCCAAATCCATACATTGAAGATCTAAGCCCCAGCACGGCTGTGTTTGGAGATGGGGTCTCTAAGGAAGGTTAAATGAGATCCTAAGGATGGAGCCCTGATTCAATAGGATTGGTGTCCTTATAAGATGAGACCCCAGAGAGCTCTCTCTCCCTCTCTCTGTCCAGGCATGCACAGAGGAAAGGTCCTGTGAAGCCACAGTGAGGAGGCAGGTATCTACAAGCCAGGAGGGAAGGGCTCACCAGAAACTGAATTGGTTGGAACCTTAATCTTAGACTTCTAGATTCCAGAACGGTGAGGAAATACATTTCTGTTGTTTAAGCCTCCCAGTCTATAGTATTTTGTTATGGCAGCCCAAGCTGACTAGTACACCTTCCATTCCCCTTTCCCCTTCCTTCTTTCCTCTTTTCCTTCTTTCCTTCCACCCACCCATCCTTCCATCATTTCATTCTTCCATCCATCTATCCATCCATCCACCCATCCATCCATCCATCCATCCATCCATCCACCCATCCGTCCATTATCCATCCATACATCTATTATCCTCCCTCCCTCCCACCTTTCTACTTTTCCTTTCCTTCTTCCCTCCACCTATCCACCCATCCTTCTGCCCCATCCTGCCTTCTACCCACCTCTCCTCCATCCCACCTCTCCTCCATCCCACCTCTCCTCCACCCCACCTCTCCCCCATCCCACCCTGGCACTGCTGGGGAGGGTTTTTGCAGCCCTGACTCCCTCACCCTGCACCACAGCATTAAAAAGCCTGCTCTTGGGACTCAGCCCAGGGCTCGGATGGGACACCTTGACATCTTTCATCCCCGGCACCTTACCATGGTACTCTCTCTTAACTCAGTTGTCACACAGGAATATCTTGTTAAGTCATCCCAAACTTACACTCCAAATTTGATTAAAAAAAAAAAAATCCAACTAGGTGAGTGTTGCACCATAAGATAACAAACAGAAAATTAATTTTATTTACACAAATAGAAATGATTAAACCCCAACAGCTGTCCAGGTATCTTGCGCTGCAGAGGCCGGGGCAGTGAGGGAAACCTTCCCTGGGGGAGGCTGGCCTGGAGAAGCCTGGTACCTGGGGGAAGGGCCCCCAGGAGGGCTTCCCAGCAGCCTCTCCCACCTGCTCCACCTTGGCCCCGCCCAGGCTGCTTCCATGCAAAACACCCAGGAGCCTCATTTGCATACCCATCAGCTCATTTCCATATCCCCCAGCTCTGGGTGGCGCAGCCGCCGCAGGGCTGGCTGACAGCAGCCACTTTTGTTTTCACATGCCATCCAGGGAGTTGTTCCTTCATCCTTCGAATTGGGGGGGAAAAAAAGAAAGCTGAGAAAAAAGAAAAGGGAGAAAACCCCTCAAGACAAAGAGATGGGCACCATCTGGGTAGCAGGAAGAAAATGGCACTGTTTGGATCCGGAACCCAGGGGGCAGCAGGCAGTGGGGCGCAGGGCCTGGGGGCTGGCTGGAGCAGGAGATGCTAGACTTGCCAGCCTCCTTGTTTACTTGACTCTGGCATCCTGTGCAGGTGACTGTGAGGCTCGTGCCTCTGTTTCCCCATCCAAGAAATGGCAGCCTCACACCAGCGTGTGGATTCCGCCGGCATGTAACAGCCCCCCAGCTCCTGCTCCTGCGTTTACTCCTGCTGCAGAACCCAGGAAGTGCAGGGGCTGAGGAGGCTCTGCTGTGGGGCTGGCCGCTGCCCACTCTCCTCTGCCTTGCCCCTTCCCCTCTCTGCACATTGGTTTTCTCCCTCCAAGGGCTGGCTCCCTTTAGGTCAAGAGGCAAGGTATATAGTGATGACAATTATGGTAATGATGGTGGTGATGAAGATAATATGAATGTTAATAGTGTATATAGGTGAGAACTTACCACTGGGCCAAGCCTTGTACCGGTGTCTGCTCACTTTATTCTCCTAAGCATGGTGTGGTCCGTGTTTCAGTACGATCTCCAGTTTACAGACAAGGACGTGGAGGTCCAGACCAAGGCCTCAGCCTGTGCTTTCTGCGGGCAAAGCTCTCATCTCCTAGAGGACTTTTACCATTTTCCCTCCCATTCCCCTCCTCACAAGCAAGGACTCCAGCCACCTCCCTGCCCACAGAGCAGCCACTGGACCCCCCTGCAGTGCGTTACTGGGAGTGGGTTGTACCCTGGCAGTGCCAAGGGACAGGGGCCTGGGGTTGCCCTCTCTCAGCAAGGGGGGCCTTGCCCAGAGGAGCCTTTGTTTAGGCAGGGAGGGCCTGGGGCTCGGTGGGCAAGAAGTTTGAGTGCCTTGTGGGTGGGGGAAGGTCACAAATGTTTGTCCCTGACCTTATGATTCCCCCAAGCCCTGATCCTGACCCTGCCTCTAAAACTGTCTGCCCCTCATTTCTCACTACACCCCTAAATTTCCTTCCTCCTTCAGGTTCCTGGATAAGTGAATGTGGTGCAAAAGCCCTGTGGTCCGCACACCTTAGGGTCTTTCTCCCTCCTGTTCTCACACATTTGATTTCAGTATGTGTGTGTGTGTGTGTGTGTGTGTGTGTGTGTGTCTATCCCACGAGCTGAAGAAACATGCTCAGTGTATGTCTGTGTGTGTTGATATATGTGCAAGCGCCCTTGTATCTCCATGGTGGTTACGAACATGGATTGTGCTGCCAGCTTGCCTGGGTTCAAATCTCAACTCCGCTAGTCGCCAGATGTGTGACTTCTAGCAAGCCACTTACCTTCTCTGAGCCTCAGTTGTGTCCTCTGTAAAATGAGGATGATAATAGTACTTAACCTTGTGAGAATAGAATGAGTCACATATATACAACTATGGAGAATGGTATTTGGCTCATAGCTCTCTACATGAGTTACTTATGGTGATGATGGAGTGTGTGTGTCTGTGTGCATGTGTGCAGCAAATTGGGTCCAGAATTTTATGGGAGTACATGTGTTGTGCTCTTCTCACTTGCATGTTCACACGTGCCATGTGGGCGTGCCATGTGTTATACACACATGTGCAGACACACACGCCCATATTTTATGTACTTGTGTGCATCCATGTGAAATGCACATTCACGATGAGTAGTTCAAACCTAGTAGACAAGAGACATTTGTAAGGTATGGATGTGTGCTTGCTCCGAACATTTCATATCAGTATTCATGAACTTAATACCTTAATTTGTGTGAGGTGTTTGTAGGGAAAAATAACTTGCTCCTTCTGCAAAAAGTATTAGTATTTGCCTCAAGGGCCAGTATGGAGGGTCTTTCTCTCTCTCTCCTTCCATATTGGAATCAGGAACAATGCCCTCCAGGCAGGAACCAGAGAGCAGAGAGCATCTCACGCGACCAGGGCAGGCTTGCAAAGCAGGCTGGTAACTCTCCTGCTACCTGCAAGGCTGGCTTTGGGAGCCTCTCTCTGGGTCCACCTGAGAACTACCTCCCTCTGCTGTACTCAGAGGGCCTGGGGAGGTGTCTGAAGCTCTCCATTAGGCCCCAGTTTTCCCCCCAAGTGTTTTTACTCTGTCCTGAGGTTCACATTGCAGTTTTAAATTTAGCAACAGGCAAAGCCTTGTGTAACTCTGACAGATTCATCTTTCCAACCTGGCTCCCGTGTGGGATCTGGGGACCTCTCAGAACCTTTTTGGAAGGGATAGGATTCGAATGGCCCGGAGGGGGGTCAGAGGAGCAAGAGACCCACAAGTGCCTGTCGGACACCTCCTGGAACACATCCCATTTCTTAGTCATTCCTCTCTGTCCAAGAGCCTCCAGGCCACGTGGCCACTTGCCTCTCTTTTGGTCAGATAAAGCTGATGCCAAGACGTGGGCACTTCGCTAGAAGTTGTACGATGCTGGCATGATACCTATGCAACTTGGGAAGGACATTTCAGCTCCATGGACCTCCATTTCCCCACGTCTCCCTGGTTGTCCTGAGGATGGTGTGAAAAGTGAGATGGAGGAGAGGGTGTCTGTGATCTGTGATGAACAGCTTCTCTTGAGTTTCTCCAGAAGCCCTAGCTCTAGAAATCTCCATTGATTAATCTGTTGCTGGGTAGGGTGTTGGTGGGGGACCAAAAAAAGGGGTCTTTTTTGTTCCCACAGAGCTTGGCACACAGAAGGTGCCGTGTGAATGGGGGTCAACAGATGACACCTTCTAGGGGTGATAATTTCTGGAATGTGGCCCGCCCAAGGTCACACAGCTGGTGAGGGCCAGCTGGTAGCTGTTGTCTCCACTGTGAGGGCACGGACCCTGGGGGTGAGTTGGGCCACCATTGTGTAAGTGCCCTGTGTGCCTGTCCAGGAGGAGGAGGGGGAGGGATTAGCACCCAGGGGCACTGGCCGCTGGAGGAGCCCGCCTGCTCCCTGGGAGGCCCAGTGCCGTGGACATCAGGCCAGCTGGTCTCGGGGGGAGGGGGGAGAATCTGACACCCCTGGACACTTGGCCCTGTCACTCCCAGGGGATTTGGTGAGCTGGTGGGAGCCCGGTTGGGTACATGCTGTGCTGAGTGGCTGGGAGGTGGGGAAGTTGGTACATTCTTTGTGAGTCCAGTGCATGGCCAGGCACATAGTAGGTGCTCCATGAGCGTGTCTCTATGGATGGATAAACAGGAGAGCACTTGACATCCCACCTAAAATCCCAGACAGGCTTCTCCAGCTCGATCTATGTTCCCACCGTGATCTCAAAGCTGAAATCCAGAAGTCTGAGCGTCACTCTTGCTTCCTGCACTGGCCCACTCTCCACAGGCCACCCATCTCCAAGACCTGACAATTCCACCTCCAAATGTGCCAGAGCCCACCCTCTGCCCACGCCCCCCCCAGCCTCACCACACTCTCTCGCCTTGCTCCGTCTCTCACTCCCATCCCTGCCCCTTCTCCCCTGGGAGCAACGGTGAGCCAGGCACCGTGTCACTGGTCAGGTCAGTCCTCTGTATGAAACCCGTGGCTTCAAACCCAGTGCAAACTCCACCCGTGATGACTTCTTCTTCTCCTTACTTGTAAGGCCTCAGCCCCACGGCTCTCAGTTCTGCTCCTTAGATACGCCCAGTTCCACTAGGTTCCCACTTCAGGCCTTTGCTTAAGCTGTTCATTCTTCTTTATGTTCTCAGGGCTGGTTTCCTCTTGTCTGGCAGGTCTCACCAGTATTGAAGCTTTGTTCTTATTTCCTTACAGTTCTTTCTTGCAGTCATTATCTTGATATTACATTATAGGGACGTGTCTTGGACAGAATCGGGATGAAGAAGGTGGTAGATGACTGGAAGATTCTGGAAAAGGGCAGAGGCACCCTTCATGAGGATGCACTGTTTGTCCTGTAGTCATCCATTAAACGATCCTCTCTCTCTCCTTCCCTCCCCTCCGTCCACCCACTCACTCATCCATCTACCCATCCTTCTATCCATCCATCCACCCATCTACCTGTCCGTCCATCCAACCATCCTTCCATCATCCATCCACCCATTTACTTGTCCATCCATCCATCCATCCACCCACTCATCCATTCATCCAATCCTTAGTAAGCTCTGTTTACTGACCTGACCAAGATGTAGAATCTTGTTGCACCTCAGTTCTCTTTTCTTTAGAATGGAACCGACATACCTACCATACGGGGCTGCTGTGAGGATCACAGGAGCTGATGTCTGCATGGTGCCTAAGGCGTGCCTGGCTCAGAGGAAGGGCTCAGGCAGCATCCCTCTCAGAAGCGTTGGCAGCAGCACCTGCATTTGGAAAACAGGAATATCCCCCTTCCCCAGTCCGTGTGCTTCTTGGGGTTCTGCCGCCGCTTCCTTCAGCAAGCTCGTTCCTAGAGGGCAAGGTCACACGTCACCACGCCTGTGGGAGGAGAGGGAGGGCCCACAGCTGGCAGGGAGGGGTGGGCTAGGGCAGCCTGTCCCCTCGCCCTGGGGAAGGGCAGGAAGGGCGGGTTCATGAGGGGCCAGGTGTGTGTGGAGGTGGGGGCCTCTCTCTCTTTCTCCGGATCCCCCCACCTCTCTTTCTCTCCTTTCTGTCTCCCCCTCACTCCCTTCTCTCTGCTCTCTCTCTCTTTCCTCAGTTCTCTGCTCTGTCTTTCCAACTCCTATCCTCTGTCTTTCTGTCTCTCTGCTTTTTCCTCTTCCTCTTTCTCGCTGCGTGTCTGCCCCCCTCCTCTTCCCCTCCCCCTCCCTCCTCTCCTCCTTCTTCTCCTCTCTCCTACTCCCCCCCTCCCTCCCTCCCCCTTGCTCTCTCAGCATCAGCCAGAGGACCTGCTTCTGCAGTCTTGGTCCTGGCTGCCTCATAGCAAGCATCACACGATTACAGCCACGTTCTTAGGGTCTTAGAGCAACCGCGTACACATCTGAGCCGCAGAGGGCCTTAGGAACGGAGAACGATGGCATTGGAGAACCACAGAGCCAAGATCCTGGGTTCCCAGCACCCTAGGACTCCAGAATCAAGGTCTGTTGAATCTTGGACAACAATAGAATATCTGGATCGGAGGATTTTAGAATCGCAGAGAAAGGGGCTGGCTCCACAAGTTTTCAATACCCCACTCCTATATCTCCACCGTCTTCATTTCACATATATTTATTGAGCACCTACTATGTGCCAAGCACTGTTCTAGGCCACTTGGGATAAATCTATGAACTAAGCAGGCAAAAATTCCTGCCTTCTGCCTCAGGGCAGAGGCAATGACATCACACTGACATATGATAGAAGAAGAGGTAATGTCTGTGGACTTGGGGGATGACTCATTACCACCTGTATTATTTACCTAATATTTTCTTTAAGTCACTCACTTCAAGCACACAAAGAGATTTTTAAAAGGAAGCTTTATATTGCTGAACATAACAGAAAATCAGTATCAGTGGCCGTTAACAGAAGGTGTCTTCAAAAATAAACACAATGGAAAGAAAACGCTGTTATGAGAAACCTTCCTTGATGGTGTTCCCTGCCTCTTTGAGATCTCACGAGGTCTGCACTCCCTTTGCTGTGAAGGGGGGTGGGCATGTGTTGGAGCTGCCGAAGACAGGAAGTTGTAAGGATATAAAGAGGGTGAAAAAGAAAAAGCTATTATTTGAACATCCCGTCCCCATACCACTGAAATCCTCAGGCCTGGCTTCAGTCTGCCTCTTCTGCACTAATTAGCTGTGTGACATGGGCACATCATCGGACCTCTCTGAGCCTCAGTTTCCCCATCTGGAAACAGGGGCATGATGAACGCACTTTCCTCCCGGGGTTGTTGTAGGGATTAATTCAAGTAGGTGCTTCAGGGGGGCTGAAGGCTTAAAAGGGTTAGTAATTCCTCCCCCTGAATGTTCCAGGATGATCTGGACAGTGTTCCAGGCTGCTTGGGGGAGGGTCCACCTCCCCGCCACCGTGGGAGCCGCTCAGGAAGCCTTCTCTGGGCTGAACCTCTAGGGCAGCAGCTCCGGGCAATTTATGAGCCTGCAGCTCTCCCCTCCCTGGTTCCTCCCAGCACTGCAGCTCTCACCCAACCCCCGGCTATATTTCATGCCCATCAAGATTTAGGGTTCCACCATTTTCCTGTAGGGAAATCGGGCTGAGGGGAATTTGAATGCAGTTTTATCAGCTATATCATGCTCACTTTACTTGGCGGGGGAATTACAGGTGGGGACCGACAAGTGCTCGGAATAGGCGATAAAATTCCTACATCTTTATTCCCTGCAAGAAGGGGCTGTGGGCCGTGCAGACCCCCGGAGGCCTTGAGTTCAGACGGCTTTGAATACCTGTGTCTGGACCTTCCAAAGGATCCTGGGACTTAAATCCAGGTGTGACGGGTGTGGTGTTTTCACTCATTCATTCCTTCAACAGGTATGTAACCAGTGCCCGCCCTGGGCCCAGCACTGGGGATACAGTTATGAACAGAACATGGTTCCTGCCCCCCTGCAGCTCACACTTCCGAGTGCAACAGGCTTTGTCTCAGAAAACCCAGGGTGCTGGGAGAGCCCCCAGGAGAAACCTGACCTATACCGGGAAGTCTAGGAAGGCTTCCTGGTGGTGGTGGTGGTGGTGTGGGGACTTACATATAAGCTGAGTTATTGAAGGAGAAGGAAGGACCGTCCAGGGTTGGTGGCTGGGGGTTGCGAAGGGGGAGGGGGAGGGGGAAAGGAGTGAAGGTAACAGTGTGTGCAAAGAGGGAAGGGACCTCTGAGGAAGCAACTGCAGCAGTGTGGGGGGGGTGCTGGGGGGTGACTATGGGAAGTGGGAGGCAGGGCCTCTGGCTGTGGCACAGACCGCAGCCCCAGGGTCATGGGGGCCGTGAAGGCAGGGCCAGGAGAGGGGCCTGATCAGCTGTAGGAGAGGGTTGGGAGTGGTCAGAGTGGTCCTAGGGGGATGAGCCCTGAGGCTGCTGCAGGGTCCGGGAGAGATGGGGACTAGGGTTGGAGAAAAGTGCCTGGGAAAAATTGTGGGAGGGGGGAACCCAGAGGACCTGGGCTTGCGGGCAGAGGGTGTCTGGCTTGGTGGGTCTACGTCGGGTGGGGGACCTTGACCTCAGGCCATTGGGGGAGACCATGATGGTAAAGAACACGATTGTTCTGGGCCCAGTCTCACTGCATTTGTATTTCTTGGGCTACCCTGGCTCAGAGATGACGAACCTCTTTCATACCAGGCAGGCGGACTCCCCGTGGTCTCATGGACCCCATGTCCTGCCTTCTTTCCCAATAGATGGGAGCAAGGGCTGCCCTCGTACCACAGGGTCCCGTCCCAGCTCCAGGGAGAGTGTCAGGTGCTTGGTGGTCCCTGAGTCATGAGGTGGGGCAGCGGGGACCCTCCGGGGCAAAAGTGATAGAGGGGGTGGTCTTTCTCCATTTTCTCAAGCCACCCTCTGATTTCACCTGGGGTTCTGGTGTTTTCTTTTGCATAAGGAAGGCCTTGTGTTTCTCTCTGCAATGCTAATTTATTCCCTCTCAAGCATCTCTTCTTTCCTCCCTCCCTCCCTCTTCCCCTCCCTCCCTCCTTCCCATTCAATACGTATTTACCGAGAGCCTACTCTATTCCAGGCACCATTCTAGGCTCTGGGGACACAGCACAGACCTAATCAGGACAAGATCCCTAACCTCATGGAGCTTACATTCCTGTAAGGAACACTAATGATAAACAAAAAAGGTTAAAATACATAATATGTCAGATAATACTAAAACTAAAGCGGAGGAAACAGAAAGGGAGCCTTGGGGTGGCCAGTCCCCCCAGGAGAACTACCCTCCTCTGCTGGTTTCTATCACTCCCTCCACCCGGTCTTCATTTCCACCACCTACGTGTGTATCCACACGTGGTCTATGGCACGGCTTGGCATGTTTTTAAACTTTCTATACATGCAAGCATCCCATATGTGTTTTCCATGATTGCTTTTTTGGCTCGACATCCTCGTTTGAGACTGATCCTTGTTGATACGTGACGCTCCAGTTGACACACTGTCACTGCGATAGACTCGTGCACAGTATGAATATGTCATTACTCATTGAGTCATCCTCCTGCTGATGGACATTTAGGTTGTTTCCAATTTTTTTTTTCTCTTACCACCCAAGCTGTAGGAACTATCTTGTACCCATCGACACCCCTGGCCTCCAGTGTTCTCTAAAAGATAAGCACCTGGTGACAGAAAGCCAATAATATCTGTCAAACTACTCAATGTGCTGCACAATGGCAAGGATGACGATGATACAAAATAGCTTCCAGGTCCTGAGTGCTTAGTTCATTCAGGGCTGTTCCAAGCACTTTAGCCCATCGCCTCCTTTTCCTCCTCGTACTCCATGAGGCAGATCCCAGCATGGAGCTTGTGTAACAGACACAGCTGTGGAGACCAGAGAGGTCAGGCAGTTTCCCCAAGGCCACCCAGCAAACCCAGACCCTCGAAACTGCCTGGTCCCCCTCCCTCTATCTCTCCCCTCCATCCAGAGTAGCCTCCATCATATCCCTCAAACACTGCCCATCTTGGTCCTAACTCTGAGCATTTGCACCAGCTGTTCCTTCGGCCCAGAATGCTCTTCCAGCCTTATCTCCAACCCTGCCTCTCAGTACCCTTTCCTGGACCCTTTACTCTTTTTCCTTCCCAGCATTCACGACACAATAATTAACTAGTCATGTGGTTGATGGTCTGTGTCTGTAAGTTCCATGCCAGGCCCTGTGCTGAGTGCTTTACGGCTATGATCTCATTTCAGCTTCATAGTTATCTCTTGAAGCGAGGGGATAGTCTTCATTTTACAGGTGAGAAGGAGAAGTGGCTCACAGGCATTGAGTAACTTGCCTGGGGTCACACATCAAGGGCAAGCAGAGGCGAGATCTGAAACCAGGTCGCCTGGTTCACGTCACCCTTGCCTTTACTTGTCTCCCCGGACACTTGAGCGTCACAGAATGCAGACATTGGAGCAGGGATGTGACACCTTCATTTCACAAAAGGGGAAACCGAGGCCCAGAGAGGCACCAGGACTTGCCCAGGGTCACATAGAAGGTTGGCAGCAAGCAAGGCCAAGCTCTGGTCATCTCCTGGACACCCAGGCCCCTGGGCACACTGCCCCAGGCTCCATGGCCCCATCAGAATGTCACATCTCTCTCTCCACATTGGGGGCCAGTGGCCAGGACTGTGGCAGAGAAAGTAACCCTCAGTGGCAGAGTGTGAGAGGCCTGGATCAGAGAGGTGTCTGTCACTGTGGCTGGATGCTCAAGGCAGCTCCATTATTCAGGTCATCAGGCTGGAGCCACCAGGCAGGGGAGGGAGGGCCCGCTGTAGCCGGGATGGTCAGCTGGCTGGGCTGCGGGGGGCCGCAGGGCCCCGGGAGCTGTCACCGCTGACTGATGGATGGGGACAGCTTCCAGTTGCCGGCCATCCCCGCCACGAGCCCCGTGGCCATCTCTGCGGCCGCCCACGCTGGCCTCCCGCCCGGTGCCTTGCTTTGAACGTCCACAAGGCCTTTTGTTCTCACAGCAGGGGCTGGGCGGGCAGCGTTGAGGGGCCCCTTTCTGAGGAAGGAGCTGCCTGCTGGGGCTTCCCCCTGCCCTCGACCCCCACTGAGTTCCTCTAATTACCTGTGGGCAGGAGGGGCTGGCTGAGGGGTCCAGCTGAGCTGCTAGGAATCCGCTCGGAGGTGGGGGGTGGTGGCTGGCTGGAGGAGCCTCGAATTCCAGCCCCCAGATCGCAGATGGGAAACTGAGGCCTAGGGAGGGCAACAGCCCTGCTCGAGGTCACATAGCGAGTTAGAGGTAGGGCTCGGGCTGGACGCAGGTTCGTTTAGGCTCCCCAAGGCAAGGGGCGGGAAGGAACTGGCACTTAATATGTTCTGAACACCAGTCATGTGCTGGGCACTTGACACCCACCGTCTTCTTGAGTTGGAAGGTAACCTGTTTCAGGTTACCCTCGCTTCCCTGCTCTGTGTCCCCAGGGGGGTTAATTTCCTTCTCTGAGCCCCATTTCTTCATCTATGAAATACACTTATTTATTGAGCACCTCCTATATTCAGGACCACGAGGAGACATACATTAGGCACGGTCTCCAACCTCGAGGAGCTCTCCACCAAGTAGGGGGACAGGTGAGTCAGTAGAAAGCCCAGTGCATGAGATAAGTGCTGTGGTGGTGGACAGAGCAGCAGTGGGACCTTGGGGAGACCCCCACCCAGCCTGGAGTCAGGAGGGCTCCATGGAGGGCACCATGCCTGAGAATTTTATCCAGAGAGCGATGGGGAGCCATGTATGGCTCAGCCTTGGAGCCTGAGAGTTTGGAGATGATCTCCCCAGGCTGGAGGAGCTGAGGCAGAGGCGGGGCGGCAAGGAGTCTCCCGGGAAGGTTCAGGTGAGAGGTGACCAGTGCTGGGACATGGTCCCTACATCTTCTCACGGGCTGGGCTCCGAGCCAGGGGGCCACAGGCTCCTGGTGCAGCCGCAGTTCGGCGGGTCCTCAAAAAAGCTAACATAGAGTCACCCTGTGACCCAGCAATTCCACTCCTAGGTACTCACTCACCCAAAGGACTTGTAAACAGGGACTCCAGCAGATACTTGCTCACCCATGTTCACAGCAGCATTATTCATAGCAGCCAAAAGGTGGAAACAGCCCAAGTGCCCATCGCAGATGAAAATAACAAAATGTGGTCTATCCATCCAATGGAGTATTATTTAGCCTTAAAAAGGAATGAAATACTGACACATGCTACAATGTGGATGAATTTTGAAAACCCAAAGTGAAAGAAGCCAGACACAAAAGGACAAATATTGTGTGATTCCACTTATATAGGCACATTCATAGAGACAGAAAGTAGAAAAGAGGTTAACAGGGGTTGTGGGGATGAGGGAATGGTGCGGGGGGGGTCATTGCTTGATGGGTACAGAGTTTCTGTTTGGGGTGATGAAAAAGTTTTGAAAATAGTGGTGATGGTTGCACAAGATTATGACATTATGAATGTACTTAATGCTAGTGAATTGTCCACTTAAAATTGTTTAAAATGGCAAACTTGGGGCTTCCCTGGTGGTGCAGTGGTTGAGAATCTGTCTGCCAATGCAGGGGACACGGGTTCGAGCCCTGGTCCGGGAAGATCCCACATGCCGCGGAGCAACTAGGCCCGTGAGCCACAACTACTGAGCCTGCGCGTCTGGAGCCTGTGCTCCGCAACAAGAGAGGCCACGATAGTGAGAGGCCCGCGCACCGCGATGAAGAGTGGCCTCCGCTTGCCGCAACTAGAGAAAGCCCTCGCACAGAAATGAAGACCCAACACAGCCATAAATAAATAAATTAATTAATAAAAATAAATAAATAAATAAATAAATAAAAATAAAATAAAATGGCAAACTTTATATTATATATATTTTACCACAATTTAAAAAGTTGAATTATATAATATACCAAAACCCTTTGAGTTTACACTTCAAATGGGTAAATTGTGTCATATGAGAATTAAAAACAAAACAAAACGGGTGGGAGCCCCTCTGGGGGGTCCTCGGGCTCCGAGTGAAATGAGTAGAAGGGGAAGCTCCCCTTGGGGAGACAAAGGCCACTCCGTGTCCAGTCTGGCAAATGGTGGCCACCCGCCTCTGACCCCTCCCTGTGGAGATATAATTTCCCCAGAGCCTTCTGAGAGATTCCAGTCCTGGTCCTACGCTGACTCACTGTGTCGCTGACTCCTTTGGCAAGTCACACAACCTCTCTGGGCCTCAGTTGCCTCATCTATATATCAACTCTGTTTGCTGAGGCTGGCTGTGTGCTGGGCACAGGGTCGGGTATGGCTGTGATGTCTCTCTTGGTCCTCACCATATCTGAGAGGGGGACCTGCAGGCCCAGAGAGGGTGGGAGCCTGGCCCGGGTCTCCCAGCCTTGGAGCCTGGTCTGGCACCAGCCAGAGCTTGCCTCGGCCCCTCTCCCATTGGCCCCAGTGCTCCCCAGCCAGTCCCCCCTTCCCTCCCCACTGCGTCCGTTTGGAGCTGGTCGTGGACTTTGTTCCTTCTGCAAATGATCTCCATGTGTCAGGGATTGGGTTTCCCCTCGTCTGGCCCTGTCCCTCTGGGAACCGAGGCCCCCCATGGTCCGATGCTGCTGGGGCGAGGCCTCGCCAGCAGCTCCATCGCTCCTTCTGACCTGGGATGGGGCCCAGGCGGGGTGGGGCCTGGGCATCTGGTTTAACGATCAGAGCAGGGGCTTGTTTCAGTTTCAGTGACCCATGGAGCCCCCGTGAGAGGGAGAGAGAGCGGACTGGCAAACGGGGAGCAAGGAGGCAGCAGGGGGCTCGGGAGAGCCGGAACTGAGCAAACAAATACCGAGCACATTAACGGGGGATCCACGGCAGAAAAAACACGCTCATGCTCACGTGCGCACACACACACGTGCACGGATGAAAAGCCACCTTCCACACACCTATTTGCAGACCTTCACTCATCCTGAGCTCCAGCCATCCAAATGCCTTGCTGTTCTCCACACGTGCTCCCTGCTGCCAGCCTCCGGGCCTTTGCCTTGCCTGCCTCCTCCACCCGGAGTGCCCTTCTGGGCTATTCCTGCAAATGCCAATCCTGCAATTTCCAATGCCCAGGCTCCTGGGGGCCCTTCTCTGACCCCCATGTTCCCTGACCCTCCCTCCTCTGACCCGTGGGCCGGGTAGGGGCATCGGGAACTCACTGTGATCGCGGGCAAGTCCCTTCACTCCACCAGAGTTTCTGGTGCCTCCCCTGTAAAAAGGCAACTCCACACCCCCTGCCTCACTGGGTACTCATGACAAGCCTGCTATGATTGTCCGCATTTCCACGAGGAGAAAAGAGAGTTCAGAAAGCTTTAGTAATGAGCCCAGGGTCACCCAGCTGGTTAGCAGGAGCCTGGATTAAACTCCAGCGCCTGTGCTTCCCCCACTTCTGTTGTTGAGAACAGCCAGCCCGGGGGTCAGAAAAGCTCTTGCCTACTGCCTCTCGGCACTGCTAACTTGCCCCTCACTGGTCCTTGGCTCCCCCTTAATGGTCACTCTGACAGTGGTGTATGATTCGTAAGGGCCCATTTGGTCCCTGCCCAGCTGGGGGGCCTCGGGCATCTCCCAGCCCCTCCTGGTCTGTAGGCAGGGAAGCATTTTCCTGCTCACTTGACCCAATGCTCCATGCTGGGAGGTAGACTGGGTGGGAAGACATGCTCCCACTTCTCAGAAGGGGAAACTGAGGCTCAGAAAGGCCGGAGACCTTTCTAAGGAACCACAGCTAGGCTAGGGCAGAGCTGGAATTTGAACCCAGGCTTCCGGCTTTGCCTATCAACCCTAGACTGCCGGCTTCCACCTGGCAGGTATAACCAAGCCCGGAGGATGCTGTGCCTCTTGTATCTTGTTCACCCCCTTGCTGGCCTCTGCCTCAGGGGCCCGTCAGAGCAGGAATTAGGGCTGGGAGGGTTTGGGGAGGTGGTCTGGGGAGGGAAAGGGTCATTGGGAACTCAGGGCTCCACAGACCCTCCGCCTGACTCCCAAGTTGGGTGGCGGCTTTATTTCAGCTATCAAATGGGCACCCTATTAGTATCTGCTTTGTAGGTGGTCATGAGGATGAAAATGAGGTAGTAATAAAATGTATTCAGTGCTTAGTACAAGGCCATGTAAGTACTGGCTGTCACAAGTATTATTAATCTCCAGCTTGGCATGGTGTTTGTTAGACACTGAGGCTGCCTTGTAAGCAAAAGTCTAGTTCATTATCACAAGGACTTGGGGTTGAGTTGGCCTATGACACTGGCCTTGGCCTCTCCAAGCCTCAGTTTCTGCACCTGTGCAAAGGGGACGATGCCACCTGCCTGGCCATTCTTTTGCGACCATGGAGTCGCAAGCTATTTGGAACCACCAGGTGACAGGTCTGACGCAGCCCACATGGGCTTCTCCGGCCCATCTCTCACTGCAAAGCCCCCAGCCCAGGGCCCAGGGGGACCAGCTTCTCCAGGGTGGGTGAAGGGTGGTGGGTCATATTCTATTTCAGCACCTGGCTTCTTCTCTTGCAGGGCCGGCCGGCTAGGGCCAACCTGACCCTCCACTGGGACTGAAAATACCCGTGCAAATCCCCCTTATAAAATAGTCTCCTCCCATCGGGCCTCCCGGGGACACACCAGAGGCTAAAATAAGACCTGAAGTCAGCAAGAGCCAGTCCTGGCTGCCACCCGATCAGCCCAGCCACTCAGGGGCTCAGTGCTCCTGGCACGGCCGGATTCTGAAATGACAGTCGGCAGGCTGGTGCCAGGCTGAGCCCTCTCCAACCAGTGTGGGTTTTTAGGATCCAGATTCCCTGCCCTGATCCCAAGAGGCAGAGTCAGTGGCTTGAGGCCGGGCCTGGCAGTCTTTTTGTTTCAAGGCTCCCAAGTGATTCTTCTGCCAGCTAGTATTGGGTGTTCACCTTCTATCACCCTTGACACTGATTTGCATTTGTTTATTCTCACCTGTCTCCCTCCCAGCGGCACTGGGGGCTTCTGAGCACAGGGCTGGGTCTGAGTTTCCTCTGCCTGTCATTCTGCTTGGGAGAATGAATGAATGAGTGAATATCCAGCTTACCAGAGAATTCTGGACTTTCCTTGCCCTTGACAGCAGGGAGAACTTTGGGACCGATACTGCCCTTGACACCTGAGCTCAGTTTAGAGGCACAAGGAGGCGTTTTCTAGCTAGCTTGGGGCCCCCTCCTCCGGGCAGTCTTCCCTGATGCCTTCTGCACTGGCTCTGCCCATGACCTCTGGGCTTCCCTCACCTGTCTCATGTGATCCCTTGTCTCCCTCTCCCCAGCTCCCAACAAGGCCTGGCAGGGAGTAGGTAAGCAGTAACTGTTGGATAACCAAGAAGGTGAATGAATGAAGGACCCACATGACTGAATCCTTCCCTGGCTTTGCCTTCTAATGTGGGAAGTTTTGGAAAATGCTGCCCTCTCTTGCCACCTTCCCCTTCTTTTGATTTGCTCCAGTCTTGTTGCCCTGAGTTCTTGGCACTTTCTCCAGCCCCCAAGCCTTTGTATGTGCTGTTTCTCCTACCTGAGACCCCCTTCCCCTAGCTAATTCCCCTTTTTCCTTCTCCTCCTTCACATCATGGCTTTAGTGCCTCTGCTGTGAGTATCCCTGTCTGTCCCTGCAAAGCCCCCTGTTCCAATTGAAGCCACTATCTTCCTGCTTGAAGTGTGAGCTCCTTGAGGCAGAACACTTGTTGCCTCTATCTCAGCTGGAATATTTGCTGAATGAAAATATGACCTTGTTGAAAAACCTCAACTGTGGCTTCTTTTTATGTTGGTTCTAAACCCCAGTGTGGCTGAGGGACCTGGGCTGGGGCCCCAGGGAGGTGGATGAGTCATGACGGAAGCAAGTGTGGCTCTGGGGCAGGGACTTTGATAGGTCCTGTCAGGTCTGGGAATGCCCGCCACCAGCCCAGGACCTCAGGCCATTTGTCCACTGAGCAGTGGTTCCTTGACTTGGGGCTGCACTGACACCCCCAGAAGCCGAGCTGACCCCTCCCAGAGCTCAGAGAGGGACCAAACTGGCCAGAAGTCACACAACAAGGGGTGGAGAAGCAGTGGGCGAGTTTGCTGAGTACGGCCTCAAAGCCATGCTGGAGAGAATTCTGGGCTTCCATGTCCCCTCAGGACCAGGAGGAGGAAGAGGGACAGCATCAGGGTAAGCTCTTGGTAGCTTTACAAACCCGTGTGAATGTCAGGGGTTAAGGTCATCGTCAAGATGAGCAGCTCCCACTACCAGGAACGGCCTGACCCATCTTCCTGAGTGATGTTGGTGATGCTGCTGCTGCTGCTGCTGATGGTGGTGATGATGATGATAATGATGATGATGATGGTATATTGATTGATTAGAATCCACGAGTGCCCGGCCCATTGCTGAGTGGTTGGGAGGAGGAGAAAAAGAATATTACAGTGACCATACTCCTGGGCGTCTGCAATGTGCCAGACACTCTCCTAATTGCACTTTGTGTATTAACTCATTTAATCCTCTGGATAACCCATTTTACAGATGAGGCAACTGAGGCCCAGAGAGGCTAAGGGAGTCTCTTGAGGTCAGAGAGCCAGTAGGAGGTAGAGGCAGGTTCTGACTCAGGGCCTCTCTGTCCCTGACAACAACACAGGTGTCTGGGTCAGCCACAGTCCCTGCAATGAGGGGGCTGGGCCCACAGACGCTAAATTCAAGCTCTGTCCCTGCTCTGGCTGTCTTGCTCCCCACCCAGACGCTGATGCCCGATGACATCCACATCTCGAATCCGGCCTCATCATCTTCTCCCAAACCGCAGCCTGGCTGGAGATCAGCAGGCCTCATGGCCAGTGGGGGTTGGTGGGGGGGCGGTTATCTGACTCGGAGCAGGTGGAGGGCCAGTGTGCAGGGCCTGCCGGCCGCCTGGTTTGTATTTTTAACACCCGGCTCTCTGGCGGTGACAAGGTGTCTGCTAAGTGAGGTAATAGGCAATTGAGTGGGTTCCGCTTTGCCGAGGACCCTCATAAATCACGTCTGTCAGGGGCCTGTGTCATGGTCCAGGGCAGCGGCCGCGCGTCGGCAATTAGCCAGCCTGCGCCCGGTGGCTGGACTGTAGCCCACTCGCCCAGCACCGTGTCCCTGGCCGGGGAGTGGGGCTTCGCCCCCCGCCCCCTCTCTCTGGCCTCCCAGCCCACACCTGCTCAGCCTAAGACAGGCAAGGACAGACAGACACGGTGCAGGACCAGCCCCTAGAGGAGCGGCAACCCTGCTGCTCAGGATGCCAAGGGGTGACCTGGGCCAGTAGCTTTCTCCCTCTGGCCTCAATTTCCTCATCTGTCAAGTGGGTGAGATCATTCCTGCTTGAGGACTAGTAAGTGGAAGTGACAAGGAGGAGGATGCATCTGAACACAGGGAAGGGTTCTATGAGTGCTAATAGTAATGAGCACTTCGATGGCACTGGCTCTGTGCCCGGCACTATTCATCCCCACGCCATCCTTCTTTGGTTCCGATGCTTCCTTTTTTGGGGGCGTCGGTGCAGGAAGGATGCACAGCATTTCATGTAGCATTAAAGGCAGCTACTGAGGCAGAGTGGACCTCTTGTAATCTAAAGTCCTGTGAATTAAATATCCCCATCTTACAGATGGGAAAACTGAGGCACTGCTAGGTTAGTAAGGCACAGCTGCTATGATGTGAGGCAAGCCTAGAACCCAGGCAGTCTGGCTTCTGAGTCCATATGCCCTTCCTGTGTGGCTCAACTGGCCAACCGTGCAACATGGTGCTTTTGGAGGGAGTGAGCTCCCCATCTGGGGAGGAGTGTAAGCAGCAGTTGGGCAGATCTCTCATTGGTTATTAGGGGAAAGGGGGTGAGTCCTGTATCAGGAAGGAGAATGGAATGGATCCTCCCTGAGATCTAAGCTTTTGGAAGAAGTGGTGCTGAGGGGAAACAGACCAGAGAGGGTGAGGAGCTTGCCCAAGGTCACACAGCCGGTTGGTGGCAGGTGTGAGACTTAAAGCCTGCTAGAGTTTCTTGGGTTGGGTTCAATTCAATTCCACAAACATTGTTGCGCTGATCATGTGACTTAAAAAATTCAGCCCCAAAGGGAAACCTAAGTTCCTTTCTGTCTGCAGGGCAGCGTTCTCCTCAATGCCTGCTTTTATCTGGTCTCGGCACCCCCACTTGGCACCTCAGCCCTGACCCCTGGCTTCTCCCAGCCTCACGCTGCTCATTTGTAAAATGGGCTCTTGTCAGTAACTGCCCCATAGGGCTGTGAGGTGAGCACTTCCGCTCAGGCACGTTTCTAAGTGGTGTCATTAGAGGTGATTTTTATTTTATTCTTTTTATATCACTTTGTCTTTCCAAATTTGTATTTCACCCGCACTTGGGCAGGGAAGCTCCCACAGCGGGCGGCTGGGGTGTTCCAGGGCCTGGAGTCTCCCAGGCAGGAAGCAAAGCCCTCAGATCTTTTCTTAGATACACACGGTTGCCCAGAGGAAGAAAACAATGCCACATGGACACGCAAATACACACACACACAAACAATCACATACTCTCATACATAGTCACGTACACTCGCATACATACCCTCTCTCTCTCTCACACATACACACACACACACACACACACACACACTCCCTTACAGGCCCATTCACAGGAGCTCAGCAACACACACCCCACATGACCCCCATTCTGCAAATAGTTCTTAACACCTACTATGTGTCCTCATGGGGGATAACAGAGTAATCCAGACGCAGAGAAATTTGAATTTCAGATAAACAGGAAATAAAACGTAGTATAAGAAGTTCAGGCAGTGTAACCCTGAACCCCACGCAATCTCCCCCCACGGCCTTACCCCCAGTCCCCACATATGCAGGAGGCCCCTGTCACCTCCCTGAGTCTCCACACCCCTCTCCGGTTCCAAAGCTTCCATCCCTCCTTCCTGGGGCAACGGGAGTTGGGTGGGGACTCAGGCAGCATCCATGGTGGCAACCGAGGCAGAGGACCCCCCCCCAGGCCTCCTCATGGTCCCCAGATGGGAGTCCGGTGGCCACCGCCGGCCCCCTCCCCCATGCCCCCTGCCAGTCTGACCAATCTTTGTGATCGGAAGGGAGCCGGGGAGGCCCCGGGAGAGGATTCTTCAAAGAAAGCTCCCGTCTGCCTCTGCCCGGCTGCATTCAGAGCCTCTGCCGTGGCTCCCCTGGGGGGGCCGGGCCTGGTCAGAATAGGGGCCACAGGGGGCATCCGGGGGCTTGGAGGGATGAAAGATGCTCCAGTTGGGGGGATACTTGGACCCCAGCAGGACAGTATTTCCTGAATATTTCTGATTCTTTTGGGGGATCAAACACCAAAGTCCAGCCTCCCAGGCTCATCCAGGGTCCACCAGGAGCAGAGGCCTGTCTATCCATCCACCAGCCAGCCCTGGGTTGGGCCGAGGGCAGAGAACCCTGGAGACCGCCATCTGCGGGGCTGTCTTGGCTGCCTTGCCTCCCTGGGGGTCACCAGGGGCTGGGATCAATGCGGGGCCCAGCTGCCCAGCGGTGTCCCATTATGCACTCGGCCTGGCCTGGCTCTAATTGATTACACCGGGGTGTCTGCGAGGGCCCAGGTGGCAGGGCCTGGGCACCTCTGGCTCCCTCAAGGCACGGCCCGGCTGGGGACAGGGGAGTGGGAAAAGAAAGAAGGCAGGGGGCAAGGGCGTCTGTGAGCCCCAATTAAGCCAGGAGTGGCGCAGCCCAGCCTGCTCCTAATTTGGTTTGGGATAATGAGCTGGGGAAATTGGCTCCTGTCTGACTGGAGTTTAAGCCCCATCTGGGCTGGGCCTTGGGAATAACCTCTTCTCCCTGCCCAGTGGATTGGTGGTGGTGGGGCTGGTGGTAGAGCAGGCTCCTCGGGTGGGCACAGCTCTCTGCAGTGTGCAAACACTCTCTCCTTTGTGCTATCCATGCCATCTGTTTGTGGGGGCGGGGGTTACCATTACATCCCCACTTTACAGATGGACAAACTGAGGCTCAGAGAAGGGAAATGAAGGAGTCTCTGGCTGGAACTAAGACTTAGACCCAGATCTTCCCATACAGGTGCTTCTTTTCTTCCTGAGATAGTTTTTGGCTTTTAGGGTTGCCAGATTTAGTAAATAAAAACACACTGGATGCCCAGTGAAATTTGAATTTCAGATAAACAGGAAATAAAACGTAGTATAAGTATATCCCATACAATGTTGGGGATATACTTATACTACAAAATGTATTTATTTTGTATTTTATCTGACAGCACTGTCTACCATTCTTAAGGGACTTGTGGAGTCTGGGAGGAGCGGAAACAAACTTTGGAGCCAGTCAGGCTTCAGTTCAAACTGGTTTGGGTACTTTCTTCCTGTGTGGCTGTGGAAGGCAGAATAGCGCCACCCCCCCACCCCCCCCCCAACCCCCGCCGCAGACATCCATGTCTTAATCCCTGGAAACTGTAACATGCTACCTTACATGGCAAAAGAGACCGTGAAGTTAAGGATCTTGAGACGGGAGATTATCCTGGATTATCTGGGTGGGCCCAATGTCATCACGAGGGTCCTTACCAGAGGAAGGGGGGAGGGTCAGACAGAGAAGGGGATATCATGAGAGCAGCAGAGGTCAGAGTGATGAGCTTTGCAGATGCAGGAAGGAGCCATGAGCCAAGGAATACAGGAGACCTGTAGAAGCTGGACAAGGTAAGGAAACCAGTCCTCTCCTAAAATGTCCAGGAAGAATGCAGCCCTGCTGGCACCTTGATTTTAGCATCATGAAACTCATTTTGGGATGCTGACCTCTAGAACGGTAAGATAATACATTTGTGTTTTTCTCAGCCTAAATGTGTGGTGATATGTTACAGCAGCAACAGGAAACAATACAGTGGTCTTGGGTGAGTTGCTTAAAATCTCTGGGCCTCTGTTTTCTCATCTGTGGAATGGAGATGGTCCTCCTTTCCACAGGGGGTTGATGTGAGGTTTATCCAGGGCAGAGCAGCCAGATGTCTCCCTGGGCTGTTTTATTGTAAAACCTCAGTGGGTTCTGAGGACCCAGCCACAACCTCCTTCCCCAGCACCTTGCTCAGCCCCAGCCGGAAGCATCTTCAGATGCTGGGAGGGAGCAAGGTAGCAGACCTGCCTCGCTGGGGAATGAGCTGGGCCCTAACTCAGAGCACCTCCGAAAAGCATGGGTACTGGGGTCTTGAGGGACCCCTAACTCTGCCATTTCCCGGCTGTGTGACCTTGAGTAACTGAGTCACCTTCTGTGGGACACCTCCACCTCCCAGGGCCCTTCTGAGGATAAAATCGAATGCAATCACAGGCCCAAAGGTGGGAGGCACCCAGTAGGCAATCGACCCTGGGTTGTTCCCATTTCACAGATGAGGAAACTGAGCTCTGAGAGGATTTGCTGAAGGTGGCACAGTGTGAGGTTGCCAGGCCCTGGACTGGACCCTGGGCCTCCTGATCAGCCCCGTCTGTTCTCGTAGACCCAATGCTCCCTTTTGCTGTTGGTCGGGGGCGGGAGGGGAGAGCTCAGAGGGTATGCGAAACCTCTAGGGTGCAAGGTTGTCAGGATCAAAAAAGAAGAGGACCTCCTATATTAGACCGAAGGGCACAGCTCTGGGATGTACCTAATGACCTGTACGTGGGCATCAGGTGACTGTGGACCCTGCCAGGTGGTCCCAGGGGGGGTGGGGCTCTCACTCTGATGAGGGGCAGCTGTGCTCATCTCATGCCCAGTGTTCCTCTTTGAGAGCCACTCAGAGGCAGAAAACAAGCCAGCCATGCTCTAGCCCTGCAGGCCTAGACCCCCTCCTTCCAGGCCGGCCTCTCTCTCCCCTCCCTGATGGGTTTGCTGAGAGCCCTCCCTCCCTAACCCTCTCAGGGCTGCAGAGCCCAGAGGCCTTCCACCCACCATGCACCCGTGGCAGGTGTTATCCTGGTTCCCAGACGGAAAAACTAAGGCTAGGAGCAGGAAAGGGACTTACTCAGGGCCACTCAGCTAGAAGGTGTTGGGGAGGGAATGGGACCCAGGACTTCTGGATGGACCCCAAACCCCCTGCTCCCCGCTCACCAGGAAGGAAGAATGATCTAGTGATCATAAGTGAGGCCTCTGACACCACACTGCCTGGGTGGGTTCAAATCTCATTCCTGCTTGGCACACAGTGTGACCTCAGGCAAGTCATCTAATCTCTCTGAGCCTCAGTTTTGTCATCTGCAAAATGGGGAATTAAGCTAATAGAAGTGAAGTGCTTGGAACAGGGTGGGACATAGAAGAAACTCCCCTTGAAGCACTGATATTCTCACATAAGCTTACCTTGGAGATATCGCGGGTTCAGCTCTAGACCATCACAAAAAAGCAAATATTGCAATAGAGCACGTCACATGAAATTTTTGGTTTCCCAGAGCATATAAAAGTTATGTTTACACTATACTATTGTCTATTAAGTGTGCAACAGCATTATGTCTAAAAAAATGTACATACCTTAATTTAAAAAAATACTTTATTGCTAAAAAATGCCAACCATCACCTGAGCCTTCAGTGAGTCGCAATCCTTTTGCGACAGTCACAGCAAAGATCACCAATCACATAACAAATATAATGATCATGAAAAAGTTTGAAATATTGTGGAAATTACCAGAATGTGACACAGAGACACAACGTGAACAAATACTGTTGGAAATACGGTGTCACTCGACCCAGGGTTGCCACAAGCCTTCAGTTTGCAAAAAAAAATTAAAAAATAACCTTCCCCCCGCACCCCCCACCCCCCGCCCAAAAAACCACCATTGTCTGCAAAGCGCAATAAAACGAGGTCTGCCTGTATTTATTTCACGGCAAGGGACATATGCTGCCGGTGAGACAAGGGTGGCTGTTAAATGGCACATTGGACATGGCAATGAGGAACATCAAACCCCAGTGAGAAATGTATTCCCTTTGTAAATTCCTGTTTGGTCCTGACTTGCTGTGGAAGCAAGCATCTGAATTGGGTTCTGCGGTAGCTTTCACACCTCCCTGACACTTGCTCATCTTCCTTTTGAACCAAGAGGGACCAGGCGGCAGTCCAGAGAGGTGGCAGGCAGAGGCAGCTGGCTGGAACTTAGTCACACATTGCTACTGGGCTCATTTTTATGGTTACTTTTATTTTGTGACAACTGATACCAATTTCCCATGTATGAGGCTCCTACCAAATGTACTTTGAAATCACGTTGCCTTGAAGAAAACAGCATCACAGAGGAAGGAAGCACTCCCTGGCATCTTCCCCAGGACCTGTCCCTGTCCCGCGATGGGTGGGCCTCTGGGTCCGCATCCCATGTGATACAGGTCAGGAGGTCAGAGAGGGAACTGTCAAAGACGTTTCAAAAATTGGGATGAAAAATCTCTTTTCACATAATTTATCTTTCAGAGACTTGGTATCCCTGACTATATATGACGTGGAAGATATATATAGATACCCTTCTGAGCTGAGCACATTTTGGAGAGCATGGGGTTGTGTTCTGGAAGCACACAAGTGACTTTGGATCTCCAAAGGCGTCTGCGAGAAAGAAATTGTCCCTGTTGCATTGACGGGGTTTCCTCATCCTTCACTTCTCTCCCTGCCTCCTGTCTCATAGAAAACGGCCTTTAACCCATGCTTTCAACGTCTTGGGAACAATCACATACTTTTGCTTCTTAAGACTAAGAAATTCCTTAACTTTCTCCTCCCAGTCCCACCATGTCCCCTCCTCCTTTGTTCGGGAAAGTCCACATTGATACCATTTATTTTGGAGGGCAATTTGGAAGTAGACATCCAAAGCATTGTATATAAATATCTACCTATTTATCTCTCTGCTCAGCCCTTCCACTTTTAGGGCTCCATCTTTAAGAAATTAATGATCACAGTGTCTCATAAAGATTCAGCTATAAAAGCATGTTCATCTCAGCAAACGTTGAGAAGAAGCAACCTAACTGCCCAACCACAGGGGATTGGTTAAATGAATAATGCCACATTCCCAACCACAGGGGATTGGTTAAATGAATAATGCCACATTCCCAACCACAGGGGATTGGTTAAATGAATAATGCCACATTCCCAACCACAGGGGATTGGTTAAATGAATAATGCTACATCCCCACAATGGAATATCATACGACCAGCCCATTGGTTAACAGGATGTAACAGAAGAATGTCAGCTCCATGGGGGAAAGGCTTTAGTTCATCCATTCGTTTTTAAACTGTTATATTTCCAGGATCTAGGACAGTGCCTGATATACAGTAGATGCTCAATAATTTGTCAGGGGCGAGTGCATGAATGAATGCTTAACAACATGGAAAGATCATTTTACTGTTGTCAAATTATCCATGTTATCCCATTTTGTGTAAAGATGCATAATGTGTGTATGGAGAAAAAGTTTAAAGGTAATAAAATGATAAGCTTGGTGATTTCCAGACTTGCTGATTTTAGGTGGTTTTCCTTCATGACTTTACAGTTATAAGTATTTTCTAAAATTTATTCAATAAATGTATTACATCTGATACAAGAAATAACACACGTTATTTCTTGGTGAAACTATGAAATCACATATAGGATGATGATGAGGCAGCCCTTCAACCCTTTTGATGAAGGGTCTCTACTGCCTAGATTCAAAGTTCTCCAATTTAAAGAGCTCACATCTTCCAAAACTCAGAGATCACAACTCCTTGAGAACATGTGGTTTCAAGTGCCAGGAGCCCCAGTTTCTTACCATCCAGCTCTGGGTTATGCTTTAACCGTCAATTCAAAGCTCCGTGACCAAGATGTCAAATCTGGAATTTTAATCCATGACATAGCAGGAGATTTTCTCCTGTTTCACTGTGGAAACTCTGGACTCTTGAGTATTAAGGAGCCCGGCCACCCCCATCTGGATGGAGCATTCAGGATCCACGTGGTCCTGGCCTGCACAGCCTCTCTCTGCTGCCAAACCCTGCTTCCCCAAAGGCTGGGATTGGGGCAAAGTCCCCTGATGTCCTCAGGGGCCCCCCAGGACCCACAGGAGAAGATGCTCAGGGGGTAGGAGGGATGGGGAGTGGGGTGGGGCTGGGGGGGTTAGACCTGATAATGACCTACGGCGCTTTGTAAACAAAAAAACAATATTGGTTAAAGGATTTTCAGACATCAGGGCACAAAGGGGAGGGGAGAGGGGAAGTCTTTGTAGGCGGGGGGGTAGGGGGTGAGGGAGAGAGGGAAGTACACCCTGACCCCATCCCAGGTGAAGGAGGCTTTCTCCATTTGTGGGTAAAATCAACTACACCAGACACACTAGAAATTGTTAAGAAGTAGGAAAAATCCCTGTCATTGCCTTTTTATTCTTTTCTTTTTCTGTACATTTCTCTCCCATCGTGGGATTTGAATATACTAAGGTCAAAATTGCAGTGGTGTCTTGTCAAACTCAGGTTTCACTGGACTGCCTGTGGGTCCCATCACCGGGCCTTCGTAGGAAATCCTCGACAGCCATTTGGATGATTCACAACAATGTTAGAAACCAGCACCTGTTTCTAATGGGACAGGGCCCCGGAAAACCTCCCAGGCCTTCCAGTGCCCATACCGTGGCTTCATGACGACCCTCAATGAGCCTGTGGGTCCTCGGTGACAGGGTCACAGAGGGCGAACTCATTTATTATTACAGTGTGACAATTTGCGTTGAGGCCCAAGCACGGTGATGGAACGGGAAGAGCGTGATTTGGGGCTGGGGATGCACTTGAGGAAGCCTGAAGGTCACCTCTGTGCGTGTGGCCAGGCCCAGAATGCCAGGCTGCCCTCAGGAAGAACCCTGGATAGATATGCCCACGTAGCCAGACCCTGCGGGAGGGATACCTGGGTACCCCGCAGGCATCGCCCAGCAGTCCCTGGAATTCTGGGCCCACAGTGGGGCCGTAGGTCATGGGCTCAGCCAGTGTGCTCCAAATGACGCCCACCCCTCCAGCCAGGGTTCAAGTGGCCCCCTTTACCCTTCCCTCCCAGCGCTGGGCCCCCTTCTGACCCCCAGGGATGGGGAAAGAGGCAGCCCCCCAACTTGCTTGTCAAGTTTCCGCAGTGCCAGAGCCTGTATTCTTGGGGTGACGCCTGTATGATGGAAGAAAACTACTGATTTCTCTTCAGGAACCGGGAAATTCATCCTTGACGCATTGAAACACCAGCTGTGACTGCACTGCGTTTCCTTGGAGAAACACTGGTCTCCTTTCCTGCTCTCCCCTCTCCTTCTATTCTGCCTGGCTTGGTTGTTATTCTGATATTTTCTATTTAGCAGTGATACTGTGGTTCAAGCAAAATCTTCCAGGATCCCAGAGATCAGACAAGCAGGGCTGCCCTGTCTGGGGAGGGGAGGGAGCCTGAAAACCCTCTCTGCTTCCTCCCATCCACACACCCCAGGGGCGCTGGAGGGGCTCCAGGGAACCCCCAGGGTCTGAGGGGAGTCTCATAGGGGAGGATTTACTCTCTCAACCTTGACAAAGACAACCCTCACCCCCTAAAGACAGGACGCTTAGGAGGAGACCAAGCTCCTCGTCTGAACCCTAGATCACATGCAGGAGGGTTGAAAAGTCCTTTAAAGGTCATCTAGCTCATCCCTTTCACCCTCTTTGAGCAGATGAGGAAACTGAGACCCTGAGCAACAAAGTGACTCGCCCAAAGCCATGTGGCGATTCCGTGGCCGCGTGGGGACCTAGCTCACATAACGATGCTGTCGCCTCTTATCCAGGAGACCCGCGGGTCGGGGGTGCCAGAGGCATCCGACAGCAGTGAGCCGTGGAGGATTTCTGTCACGTTACATAATGGCGGGCAGGTAATAACCGCTCAGTCTCCACCGTCTCGGCACATAATGGGCAGGAAAATGAATTCAAATGTCATTCGTTACAATAAAAGAAAGTATTCTTAGTGCTCGCAGCGTTCAGCGGGGCTGAGGCGAGGGCGAAGTGCATTCTCAATGAATCACCTGGTAAAGCAGGAGCGAGGGGATCTCAATTATTCCCTGGCAACGTCAGCCCGATGAAGTGTAATCACCGAGGCTATTTTTATAAGCGAAGCTGATGAATATGTGCGTGTGTGCGCGTGTGCAAACGTGATCGGGGCCAGGCGTGTGCATGCGGGTGCCTGAGGCATGTGTATGTGTGTGTGCACGTGGGCCCGGGAGAGGGCGAGAGTGAGTTGTGTAGGTGTGTGCAAGTGCGTGCGTGTGGCACTCACAGATGTGGGTGTATCTGTGACGTGGGCCCCCCCTGGACAGTCAGCCCCACGAGGACAGGATTCCTTCTCAGTGTCATTCAGTGTTTCCCTGGTGCCCAGCCTGGGGTCTGGCACATAGTAGGTGCTTCATAAATATCTGTTAACGGCACACCAGTCACCTGGTCCCGCTGCTCCTTCTTCCAGTATAACCCTCAGATCTGACCCCTTTCCTGTACCTGCTTTCACCAGCCTAGTTGAAGCCCCCTCATCTTGCTCTCCCCTCCTCCATGGTGACCGCTTCCGTCCACCGTCCAAACAGTGGCTGGAGATGGGGGGTCTGCTTAAAATTCAAACTGGAGCAAGTCACTCTCCTGATTAAGAAAAACAAAACAAAATAAAAACAACCCAGTGGCTCCCCATTGTACCCAGAACAAAACCCCAAATCTTCCCCAGAACCTTCAAGGTCTGCCTAACCTCATCTCCCACTGCCCCACCCCTTTCCCTCTTCAATTCTTCCAAGGGGCAGGGATGGCCTTTTCCTGCCTCAGGGCCTTTGCATCTGCTGTGCCCTTTGCTCTCAACGAAACCTGCACCGTCTCGTCCCTTGGGTCCCGCTTAAGTATGGCAAGACTTCCTGTCCATCCCCCCATCCATCCCCCACCCATCCTTTGATTTCTCTAGCACAACTTTGGGTCCTCAGGACATTCATTACCATCCATGAGGATCTGATGTACTGGTTTCCCTGATGGACCATAAGCTCCAGAGGGCAGGGCCATGTCTGTATCGCAAGCCACCAGCCCAGCACCGGGCACGTGGCGGGTACCTACTAAATGTTAGCTGAAGGCTGGTGAATGGCCCGTGTGGGCGCCCTCCTGGGGGAAGGGGAGGCCCCAAAGCTACCCATCTGTTGAGCTGAGAAAAAACACGCTTCCCAACTGCCATCCCTCCTTCCCAATATTGCCCTTCTCTGCACCTCATCTGGACTGTTTCTTACTTACTATGTATTTAAAGGGATATCCTTTTCATTTCAATTCGAAACTTTCGATCACTATTTTGAATTGACAATTTGCCATAAAGGAAAACTAACTACTGACTTAGAAATGCAAGTGCATTTCAGGCTAGCTGGCAGTGGTGGCTTGTTTTGAGGGCCCAGGTTGATAACTCCCTCTGTTAGATGTTTAAGACTCAGCAGCCCCGAGGTGGGGCTTTCCGTGCCATATCAGGAGACTCGGAAGAGAACCACGAGGCTTGTGGCACCCCGACGTTCAATGGCGTTTGTCTTGATGTCTGTGAACAGCCCCCAGCCCACTCTGTGGCATCTGCTTTCCTGCCCACAAACTTCTGGTCTCCAGGAAGGAGCTAAGCACGTTTCTGGTCCCTTCTGGTCACTCCTGTGACCCCTCGGCATCCTTACATCACACTCTAGGGGGCAATTCTGGGTCTAGGGGGCCAGACTGGCTCCTCAGAGTCTCAGTGTTCTCTTCTGGCAAATGGGGATACCTACCTGGGACCTCTGCCTGAATCTCGACCAGCTGTGAGGATGAACTGGGATCCCGGAGGACCAGCCCTCATGCCCTGGGGGAGGAGTCTTGGCTAGGGTCTTTCCTGAACCTCCAGCTGCCTCCTGGGACAGTTTGGAATTTTTATTTTTCAGTCTTTGTCTGCAAGGGAGAAGTGTGGGCCTCTTTACATAATTTTCATTCCACGAGGCCAGAAAGGGGGTCTGCACAGGTGTTTTCAAGAGGGAGGAGGGGGAGCTGGGAGCCCTGGAGCGGCTGTCATTGGCAGGAGGCCAGATGTGCCTGTTTTTCAAGACAGAGGGAAGGGAGCATGGCAGCATGACTGAGCACCTACTGTCTACTCATCTGTGTACTAGCTGCCACACAATCCTTAACTTATTAACACCTTCAAAAACCACAGGCAGGGACTGCTGCCACCCATTTTACAGATGCAGAAACTGAGACTCAGAGAAGGAAGGAACTTGCTCAAGGTCACACAGCTGGGAAGCAGCAGAGCCAGGATTTGAACCCAGGTCTCTGTGGCTCCAAATTTGTGACCTTAACTACTGTACTGTGCTTTCAGTCTTTTTTTTTTTTTTTTTTCACACGACTAACAGGAATAATAATACCCCTTCCCTTTGAAGAGCTCTCAGGTCCAGTCCCCTGCTGCATGTTGTAGGTGATCTGAGCCTGAGGATCAGAGAGATTAAGCGTCATGCCCCAGGTCACACAGCAGGTTGCTGGGGTTGGGGAGGAGGCGGGGGCGGTCCTGGCTTGAGCCTGGCGGGCCTCTGGGGCAGGGAAGGGCTGGGTCTGAGCCAGCTGAGACTCCTCTGGGCGGCCCCCTGTCCACCCTCCGCTCTTGGACGCATCCAGGGGGCACGGCGCCCGTGACATTGGCTGGAGCATCCAGGCCCATATTTCAGCCGCCACGCCGTGGGTGCGCGCAGTTAATTAGCGGGGCTCGGAAAGTTCATCAATAATAGATCTGGCGGCAGCGGCTGATTGCCGGCGCGCGGCGGGCGGGGAGCGCCAGTAAATCAGCCTGACGGCTGCTGACCATGCCGGCCTCGCGCCACCAGAGCGCCACCCTCGGAAGCCAAAGGGGCGCTGGGCGGTGGGGCAGGCCCGGGGCAGGGCCGCCCTCCAGCCCGGCCCGCCGCCCTCCCGGGCTCTCTTAGTTCGCTGGTCCTTCTCTCTCCCCGGCTCCCCACCCGACTGTCAGCCTGGTCCCCGGGGGTCCCTCCACTCCCTGCTTGCTAGAGGTGCATCCTCCGCACTTGCAGTGCCTGGGGTGGGGGTGGGGGGGTTGGAGCCCCTGCAGGACTCGCCCCTCGCCAGCCCAGCTTTGGATGGGGATTCTTATAGCTCCTCTAGGGTCAGGGTTCAAATTCCCCGGCGAGATCTTGGATGCCTAGGTTTCTGCCTCTATGAAATGTAGATAATACAAGTACCCGCCCCCCCCCACCCCCCGCGCCGCCATGTCGGGTTAATGGGCTAATGCACAAATAAGCTATGCAGTGCTGGGGACCTGTCAGCCCCCAGAAATGGAAGATCTTCCCCTTTTCCCATCCCACCTGGGGCCATACCCAGGCCTTGCAACACATGTATGCATCGCCACCACCCCAGCCCCAGGCCCCCAGATTTTCCTGTACATGAGACATGCCCACATGTGTGCCATGGACACAGGCTTCAGGAATCCACTCATTCACGTATGCATCGTGCACACGTGGCTACATGTGTCAGCTCTACATGTGCATCCTGGCTAACTATGCAAATCGTTTGGGGAGAAGGTTCCTCCCCCCCCACCCCACCCCGCAGAGGAAACAGCACGTGCAAAGGCCCTGTGGTGGGAGGGAAAAGATGTGTTTGGGGGCTACAAGAGACAATTGCAGCTGCTGTGACCACATTCCCGTTTTCCCCAAAGGGACCTTAGATAACAGGCAGTTTGTAACCTCATGTAGAGCGTGATGCTCTTTTGCACAATCTTGCCAAGTAAATGCTTCTCAGATCCAGGTCTTTCAGCTCACATCCACCCTGCCTTTAACCACAATGAGCCTCTCTTAATTCAGCCCCTCTTCCCCTGCCCCACTGAAGGGCTCAGGTCTCTGTGGGACCTGAGTTTTGGTGAGAGTTGGGCTGAGGAAGGGCGGGCTAGGAGGGAGGAGGCCAGCCATAAATTTCCAGAGAACTGCTGCTGGCAGCTCTCTGCCTGCTCTCAGAGGCCATAAAGTTTTACTAGAGCAAGAGCTTCGGCCCATCAGGGCAGCCACGGGGTATTAGAGCCCGCCAGGGTGTCAGCCCTCAATGCCTCCATCACCTGCCAGGTTGCCCCACCTCAGGGCTCATCCTCTCTGCCTGCCACCCTAAGAGACTCAGGATTGGCCACCACCTGCCCAGGGCAGAGCACTTTACAGTTTAGGAAGTAATTTCCACCAGCCTCATGAGAAATCTTCCAGACCTCCCAGGGAACTGTCAGGGCAGAGTCACCAGGCTCATTTGATGAATGAGGAAACAGGCTCAGAGAGGATGACCTCACTGACTAAGGCTACACAGTAGATGAAGTTGAGGTGGCAAATGTGAATCTAGGACTCCTGAGTCCTACAGCCAAAAAGTATTTTTTCACCCTTGGTTTCTTTTTATTTATCCACTCATCCATTCACTCATCCACCCATTCTTCTCTCCAACTACCTATCCATTTACTCTCCTATCCATCCATCCATCCATCCATCCTTCCATCCACCATCCATTCAATAAATATTTGTGAAGATTTGCATATATGCAAGGTACAAAGGTAAATGACACACAGCCCTGCCCTCAAGGAAACAAACAAATGGTGACAAGGTAAAAGGTCAGCACACACCCCTAAGGCACCCTCTGTTCACAGAACAGCTGGCTGAGTGCTGAGGATGGGAGGGTAAATACAGCAATGGGGCTATCGTCATCCACAATTGCTCTAATACACCCTTTTGTCTGAGGCTTGCTGTGTGCCAGAAAATGTAAGAAGTATCTTACAGTCAAGCCACTGATCTGAAGCATGAACCTACCACGTGCCTGGCCTTACTTGGTTGATCTAATTTATTGATCGTCTCAGCCTTGTGAGGTCTGGGTATTCTGACTCTTGTTTGGGCACTAGGGAACTGAGGCTGGCGGGATGGGGTGGTTGAGGGGTGCAGTGGGAGCCAGGTGGGGTGTCCGGGGCTCGTTCCAAGGTGGCCAAAAAGCAGAGGCTTCTGGGAAGAGCTTGCGGTGGGCACCGGGCAGGTTCAGCCTGGCTGCAGCCAGCACAGGAAACATCTTTGCCTGGCAAACAGGATGGTCGTTTGCCGTCTGAGCCTGGGTGCATGGGTGCGGGGGGAGAGGCGCCCAGAATAGTTCCTGCCTTCCCTCTGCCCCTGCCAGCCGTTCTCACCCCCGTTCCCCCAGTGCCCACAGCTGGGAAACTTCCCCTGCGAGGCTGTGTCCTCTGAGCCTCCTGTAGTGGTCCTGAGCCCGCAGAAGGGAAACAGGCTGACAGAGGGGAAGTGGCTGGCCCGGCGAGACCCTGCTTCCAGCTTCAGGCCCAGGGCTCTTTCAGGGTCTGGGGTCCGGGGAGAAGGCCCTGCATTTGGGGGTCTTCCCTTCTTCTGGCAGAGCTGCCATCTGAGCAGACCTAGGTCCCCCTCCTCTTGGGGCTCCCAGCCCTGGTCTCTGCACCCCACCCCCCAGGCACTGCTCCCAGCGAGCTCTCACCATGGGGATAATGGTGCCCACCTTGCTCCCTTCCCCGCCTGCAGGGGGAGAGGTGGTGTCACTGTGGGTGATTCTCTTCTGCAGGAAAGTTGGCCCTGTGAAACACTGCCACCAGGGCTACTATTTTGGTGGGGAGACCAGGCATCAATTGGGAATGGGACAGTCCGGAGAGCCCAGCGAGGGGCCTGAGGGCCCAGGAGGCACCTTGGCGACCCCAGCCAAGCCTCAAAGGCCCATGTGGCCGTGAACCGCGGAGCTTCCGTGCTGCAGACGCCTCGAAGTGCTGCAGACGCCTCGAAGCCGGGCGTGAAATCTGGGCGCACGCGGCGCGGCGAAGCAAGGGCTGGGCTGACGCGGACCGTCCTTTGATGTGCTTTTGGGGTGTGTAATTAACTGTAACTGAAATATTATTTGATCTTTTATGTGGAAAATCAAATTGTGTTGTGTCAGACATTAATAAATACACACCGGTCTGTTTCTGAGGCGGCCGCAGCTCCTCCCCAGGCCAGGCTCCTCGCTTCCCCCGCCCCACCCCCTTCGCCTTGGTGGAAACGAAATTCTCGCCTTTTAAACTTTTTCCCTTTGTCTGGTTGTGAAAGGCTCTATTGTCCTGGGGGAAGGGAGGGGGCTGGGGCCCCGAGCTGAGGAACTGGGGAAGGGGTGTTCTGCCCACGACCAGGGCTGGGGCTCAGGGGCCTAGCCTTGGAACTGCATGTCTCTGTCCCCCCGGCACTGGCTGACCTTGGGCAAAGCCTTCAGTGGACTGAGCCTCAGTTTTCCCACCTGGAGAGCACTAGGCCAGTGGACCCCTTGGGCAGGGGGTGTCACATTTTGTGGGCGATGGGCCTCATGGCTCTGATGGTGGCATTTGAGGAACCGGCAGTTACTTTTACACAGAGGTAATGGCCTCTCTGGAGACCCCAAAACTAATCCCAGTAGGTGATGTGGGTTCTGACCTTTTCCTCCAGCGAGGCCAGCAGAGGATGGGGATGTTGGAAGGATGGAGGCTGTTGCGGGGGAGGGGAATAGCATAGCCTAGTGGTTACAGACCAGCTTTGGAAACAGGCAGCCCTGGGTTCATGTGGTGCCTCTGCCAATTACCAGCTATGTGACCTCTCTGAGCTTCAGTTTCCTCACCTGGAGAATGGGGATGACCTCCCTCATTGGGCTGGAAAGCACCTTAATATTCGCACATTCTGTTGTACCTGCCTAGGGTGCCCTTCCCTCCCTCTCCTCCTAGTTGACAGCTATCCATGTGTCCATGATGTTTAAACATCACTTACTTTTAGTGGGGACCTTTGCTGACTCATCTGAACTTGTCTTCTTAGGAATTTCCTCCCCTCCCCCCTTCCCCTGGCCTGTCCTCATGATCCCCACCCCCACCCCATGTGCTTTCCTTGTTCTGTATCTGCCTTACCCTCTGCCCCGTGATCGAGCAGAGGAAGCTCCCCAGAGATGCCTCTGATCTTTGCAGCAGAGTCCCAGGGCCTGGAACAGCATCAGGCACAGAGTGGGTGCTCACGAAGCAGTACCGTGGTTACACTCTGCAAAATCCATCAGGAGTTTTGCCGGGGCCCACACTGTGCCCGCCAGCCCCCTGGAAGACGTTTGGCCCATCCGTACAGGGAACTCTGGTGCTGGGAGAGGGAATCAGAGATGGCCAAGTGAAAACACAGGGAGCCAGGCCCCGGCCAAGTCAAATATCCAGGAATTAAAAAAATAAACAAAAAAAAAGAGAAGCCACAATTATTGTCTGAAACTGTAATATTTACTTGACTAGGGGACGAGATGATTTTGAAGAGTGGGCTGTCCCGCTGCTGCCAGCTGGTCTGTCTCCTGGGGGTGGGGCTTCTTGCTTCCGCAGGCAGAAAGGCAGAGAATGAGTTGGAAGAGGATGCCTGACTCCAGGACCCTCACTGAACAGCTGGGGAAACTGAGGCCAGCCAGGGGACGGCTTCCAAAGGTCACACAGAAGGGGACAGAACCCAGAACAGTTCCCGCATCCTGTCTTCTAAACCAGTGCTCATCCCTCTAAGAACCACACCGACGAGAAGAACAATAAAAGGGTTTTTGGATACATACCAGGTGCCAGGTCTCGGGCCAAAGGCTTTTCACACAGGTGCTTTTTTTCTTCCCCATTCTACAGAGGCCACATTATGGCTTTTGTGGGCCTCTTTCTCCATTAAAAAATATTAAACATTATATTTTATGACAGTTGGTATAAAGATGAAAATATTAATTTTAGACATTAAAACATGATCTTCAGAAAGTTTTTTTTTTCCCTTGGGATTTTAAAAGAAATGAAAACATTTTCAAAGCCCCTAAAACTGTCGTGGGCCCTAGATTCTGTGACTATCATGCCTGGTGGATAAGTTGGTTCTGTACAGAAGGGAAATGGAGGGAAAAACCTGAGGCTCAAAGCAGGATAAGGGACACACAACCTGTTAACAAAGGAGCTAGAAAAACCGAGGCCCAGTGTGTGCCTGTGTGGAGGGTGGGGGAGGGGTGGTGCTTGCCAGGTTCACGCAGCAAAGGATGCGGCAGCCCCACTGGGTCCCAGAGGCTTGCCCCTCCCCCAAACCTCCACTGCCCACATGCTCTTCTGGGGCTGGGCTGCAGCCATGCTGGCTGGTGGACAGTGCCTCTGAGGCCTATGACGGTCATAGGGTGACACATTGCCACTGTCCCCAAAAAGCCATCCTTGATTTCTGCAGTTTGGGGACCTCCTGCCCCTGCCCTGACTGTTCAGTGGGGGGCTTGGACAAAAAGCCATTATCGGGACCCTTTAGATAACCTTCTCCCTGCCTCGGTCACTGTAGGTCAGGACCTCAGAGCTTCCTGAGGGCTGGACCGCCTGCCCGGGGCCAGGAGGGATGCAGCTGCTTCCCAAACCAGCGGTGAGAAAGTGGCTCCCTTCAACCTTCTGGTAATACCAGGGATCATCTCTCCTGGGTGCTAATGTGTCTTTCACACTTCTTTCTAAGGTTTGCTAATTGAAAAGCCTTGGGGGGCTGGGAGGGCAACAGTGTTTGTCTCTAACATAGTGGCATTGTTTTTTCTTCATTTTTAGGGCTCCTTTTTATTTATGGCATCTAATGTTGATTTTCCATTTAAGGTGGTGATTAAAAGTTTCTTTAAAAATAAGTTTATTTCAGCAAAAGAAGGAGGTCAATTTAGAGAAAAATACTAAGTAGATCACCACAGAGAGGAAGGATGGAGAGGGCAGAAATCATGCTGGAGGCACACAAACCAGTGGAGTTTGGAAAAGCTGCTGGAGGCCACAAATACATGCTCCTTGATTTGACATTGACTGCTCAGAGAGGGGCAGTGACTTGCCTGAGGTCACACAGTAAGTGTGTGTCACTTAGAAGGGACTCAAACTCAGGTCTTTGTGATCCCAAAACCTTTATTTCGGGAGTTGTTCACATTTGGGGGTGGGGTGGGGTGGAGCTGAGGACCCTCTTGGTGGACTGTTCCTTCAGAAGAGCTTGTGACCACGTGGGCATGATTTTGCTACAATTTCAGGGCTTGGTGATTGAGGCTCAGGAGCGCTATTCTGCATACACTCCTGCCACGTGTCCTCCGTTACCTCCACCCCTGTGTGATGACAGACGTCCTCCCTGGCTGTGACTTGATCCCTTCCTGAACACGCTCATAGGGTCCCAGTGGTCTTTTTCTCTAGGGACCACCATGGATGTGGCTGGAGCTAGAGGTGGTCAGGGGGACCCATGTCCCTGTCTTGTGTTCCCAAGTCCCCAGAGGGCAGTGCAGGGAGGCAGGCCTTCCTCAGTGGAAGGAAGCTCGTCCTCACAGCCTGTCCCAGCAGGGCTGCCTGGCTAGAGAGTGATCTCTCCGTCTCTGGAAGTATGCAAGCAGAGGCTGGGGGCCTTGTGGTTGGAATTTGCATTCTGGGAGTGAGACTGTTTGTAAGGCTCCTCCTTCCTTAGCAGACATGTCCCCAGCATGTCCACGGGGTTGGTGGACACATCTTGGCCACTGGGACCAGGAGGGGCTGGGTGGGAGGCCCATCTCTGCCATGCTTCACCTCCCCCTGCTCCTCACGTTGACTCTCCTTTTCTCCTCACTTGGCTTGATTTTTCTTTCTAGCACTCATCATTACCCCTCACCCCTTATTATTTCATAGGCCGTTCTAGTTATCTGTAGCTGTGTAACAAACTACCCCATAACTTAGTAGTTTAAAACAGCAGCAATCATTTATTTGACTCAGGAGTCTGTCAATTGGGAAGGACTCAGCAGAAACGACTCCTCTCTGCTCTATGTGGTGTGGGCTACAACAGTTGGATTGGAGACTGGGAAATTCACGTCCAAGATAGCTCACTCCCATGGCTGACCAGATGGCCGTTGTCTGGGGACTTCTCTTCCCCTCCATGTGGGTGCCTCCACGAACTGCTTGGGCTTCCTTATAGCATGGAGGCTGGGCTCCAAGATGAGTCTCCCCAAAGAGCTCGGTGGAAGTGCATGATGTTGCTACGACCCAGCCTTGGAAGTAACAGAGCAACACTTCAGCCCTGCTCTGTTGGTCAGGCTGTCACAAAGCCCTGCCCAGTTTCAAGGAGAAGGGACGATGGCTCCACCTCTTGAGTAGACAGGAGAGATTGTGTGGCCACCTTTGGAAAATATAATCTACTGCATATATGTATTTGCTTCCTTGCTTACTACCTGTCTCAAGAGCACAGGGACCTTGACTTACTGTGATATCCTCAGCTTCTGGAAAGTGTCTGGCAAATAGTAGGTGCTCAATGTATATTTGTTGCACACACAAGTGGGGCGATGAATGAAAAAAGAGGCAGAGATGGAGACATAAAAGGCAAAGATGGAGAGAGACAGATAGATTTGGCAAGACATGGTCAGCGCCTGGCAGAGGGGCAGCTGATGTCCACTGGCCTGAAGGCAGAGGACTCTGGGGGGCTTTGGCTGGGCTTACCGTGGGGAGATGGGAGTAGGACAGATTCCGGGCTCTAGGGCTCTACAGCCGGGTAGGGGGTGCCAGCCCAGGAAGGGTCACAGTCAAGGTAAAGAAGGCCATGTCCAGCAGAGGCAGGCCTGCCAGCTGGGGCCAGATCCAGCCATGACAGTGGGTGCAGCCACCCTCCCTCCGCTAGCAATTTCCCTGCGGCCAGAGCCTCGGCAACCAAGAGTAATGAAACAGAGGAATGTCGGTGACATTTTCTAAAGAGGAAAAATGTGAGGTTTCGAGTCAAACTGAAAGACTTATTGGGTTCGCAGCGAGGCTAGAGCTCCCTTTTGAGAACAAACTGCCAGATAAGGAGCACGATTGAGTCCCCGGTAATGTTCACTCTGGCCGGCTTGACGCCTGCCGACACTGTTTTGACTACATTGTTTGCACTGATTTTCCTCCAATTCCTCAGAAATGGAGGCTCGGGCATCTCTGGGGAGCGTCGTCATCGGGGAGGCTGGAGAAGGTTCTTCATGGAGCGGAGCCAAGGATGCTGGGGCACCGGGGGCGGCGGGGCTGCAGCCCCGGCTGGGTGGGCACAGCCCTGGCACCTGGGGGGTCATTGATAAAACTGATGAGAATACCAAGCATGAGTCGCCCGGCATTTTCCATGATCCCCCTGAGAAAGTTTCCTTTTTTTCCCTCTCACACACACACCGTTTTATTTCTGATCCTCATAGCAACCCCAGGAAGCTCAGAGAGCTAAAGGGACTTGCTCAAGGTGACACAATCAGCCCAACACAGGCCCAGGTCTCCTGGTTCCCAGGCCCCTGTGCCCAGAATGTGGTCTTCCCGTTAGCAGAGGTCTCTGGTTGAGAGGGCATCCTGGCCAGTCTTGGGGGTTTAGAGGCACCGGATTCCAGAATCTGCATGTAACCCTGTTCCACTTTCCTGCTGCATATGCCCGTTCTGCAGGCCTTCATGTACTGAGTCATCTGATCAACATGACTGTCAGCCTCTTCGTGTTTGTTCTGGAGCACCTGATGTGTTTAGCTGTAGACAGTTGATGTCTTGAATTCAACACATTCCATACTGAACCCTCCGTGCCCTCCCCTTCCCTCCTCCACCTCCTCTGTGGTCGCTGTTTGTCTCATGAATAGAGGGTCCTGGAGTCCCCCTGGACTCCTTCCTTCCCCTCCCCCCTAGACTCTAACAGCTATCCCCGAGGTCTGGAGCATCTACCTTCCGAGTCTCTCGAATCCATCTGCGTCTCCACACCCCACGGCCACCAGCCCCTCGAGGCCCCCCTCTTCTCTCTCTGTGACGGCTGCACTGGCCTCCCTGGTCCATCTTCCACACGACAGCCCGAGGTGTCTCTCCAAAATGCAGCTCACTCCCTGCTTCACATCCTTCCACCGGTTTCTCAGGGGCTCTGGGGTGTGGACCTCACCCACCCACTGGCCCCGCCTCTCTCCCACAGCCCCCGTCACTCACCTGAGTCCCAACCTCATGACCAAACCTCCTTCAATCTCCCACTCTTCTTTGTTGTACCTCTACCTGGCCACGCTGCCCTTTCTGCCTGGAAGCCATGATATATTGGAAAGATCTGCTTCCCTGTCCTCCTGCCCCAGGCTGGGAGCTCCTTGGAGACTAGGCTGGGCTTTACTCGATTCTGCACCCCTGGTACCTACCACACACCTTAGCCCAACACTCGAACTGGGTGCGTGTTCACTGAAGGATGGAATGACTCCAGCCTGCTGGTCAACCAAATCCTCAGAAGAGGTGGTCTCAGGCACGGGGGGCTTGCCCAGGCATGTGGTAGTTCCCAGGGGTCTGGAGATCCAGGCTGGGGTGTGGCGGGGCCCACCTGTGCAAAGACGGTCTTAGGGGCCAGGGATAAAGTGGGGCTCACCCTCCGGGAGTGTATTGTTCAGGGGAGATTCTCAGGCAAAGGTGGGCATAATCTTGTTTGGGGGACAGGGCAGGGAACCTTGCCTGGGGAAGGCATTCTTTGGAAGGTGTGGCAGCCTGTGCAAAGGCGTGGGGGCCTGAAAAGGAAATTGCTCCAGGCCGGGAGGAGGGAGGTATCCAACACTGAGGTTGTCTGAAGCCAAGGCCAGTGCAGTATCAGAAAGGCAGACTCAGAGATGGCAGGACCTGCCGTGGTCTTACAGCAGAGCTGGGTGGAAAGCCGGACTCCCGACTCTGGGTCCAGCTCCTTTCATTTGGGACCGGCCTTGCCATACATTCTGAGTAGGGAAATGGGAGGTTCTTGGCTGACAAAGAAGCACCTGGGGCCAGGGAGGGAAACGCCAATTCGCAGACCTGTTCAGATCACCTCAATTTTACTTGAAGAGTGGGGGTCACAGATGCACAGACGGCAATTTCCTCAGAGGAAACGAGCTGCTGTGTACGGGGAAAAATGTCTGGGGCCAAACACTTGGAAACTGGATGGGTAGGAAGGGGACGCAAAGGGAGGTGAACCTTGGAAATATCTAGGTCACATCTCCTGCCAGCAGCTGCCCCGCCCTCTGTCCACAGACAGGTTGCGAAAGCGCTTTCTTTCTCACCCCCTTCTAGTCCTGTCCCGAAGGGTGGGGTGGGGCTGGTGTCCGGTCCTTTCATGAGCTGAGGCCCTGACATAATAATAGTAACAATAAATAATAAAAGCTACCATCCATGGAACAGATCCTCCAGGCCCTGCATTCACTACACGTTGCCTGTTTCACTTCATTGAATCCTCAGGAGTTAGGAACCTGTGATTCTCCCCAATTCACAGAGGAGGAAACTGAGATTCAGTTGTTGTCTGGATTCACACCCAGGCAGGTCTGCTGGTTTCAAAGCTCTGTGGTATGAAACGGAGAGCTATGGAGAGTCCCAGGCCCTGGGCTCAGTGTTCCACCTGCGGGTTCATGTTAGAAGCTGGCAGGCCCCAGCTTCTACTGGAGTGTGTCTGGGCTTCTGGGTTCTGTGGTCTAAGAATGTTGACAAGGCACGGCGTGTGCCCTCAGGTGCTTGGTCTAGTGGGGAGGCAAGGCGGCCCTGTAATATACCTTACAGAACACCCCCCCCAAGGATGCCTTTGGCCCTGCACACCAGGGCAGGGAGCTCTACCCAACCCTACCACCCTGGCTCTGGCCTACAGTGATTTGCAGGCATTTGCTTGATGTCTGCCCCTCCCATCAGATTTGAAATTCAAGAAAGCTGAGATTGCATCCTTAGCACAATGCCTGGGCCTCATGGGTCCTCCATCAATGCTTATTTAATATTGCAAAATAAACACACATACACACACACACCCCAAAGTAAGCCAGGATATGTAATGAAATAAGCCAGGATAATTCATAAGTGGATCACAAGCCAGAAAGTGCTATGAAAGGGTTATTATTTTATACATTTTACACAAGTGAGCCATGTTCATTATAGAAATACTAGAAAACCACAACAAAGATTAAATATCTCCCCTCCCCAATAGCCACTATTACCATTTTGGTAAATAACCTGTCATATTTGTTAAGCTATATGCAGGGATGTGGCATTGCCCAACTCCAGCGGGCAACATTAATATGGTGTTCTGAGTGACTGTAATTGTCCAGTGTACCATCTGGGCAACTGTGTATGGCAACCCTGGATATGTATATGTCTGTTGGTGTTCATTCTTTATAGAAATGACACCAAACGATATATGCTGTTTGAAAAGCTGCATTTCTCATTACAAACATACTGTGATTATCTTTAGTGTTAACAAATATCTCATTTTAAATGTTTTTAAAATAATAATTTAAATTATTAGGTTATTTTCAATTTTATTCCATTTAAAACAATACCATGGTGAACATGCTTTTGGGGCATTTGTCTAAGTTCTTGGGATAAATTCTAGGAATTTCAAGCAAGAGCTTATTTGATGTTTGAACCTTTTGAAACACCAGCTGCCAAATTGTCCTCTAGGAAAGCTCCACCAATAATGCAGGAAAGAAAAGGGTTAGTGTAAATTTGATAAAATTGTGGGAAGAGAGGGGATGATGGGATATTTGATCCACTCGTGGTCTATAGGGAGAACTTTCTCTTTAGGAGGTTGAAAGAAGAGCAGTTTGTCAGTGAGGGCTCAGCCTCCTGACCTATAGCAATAAAGCCACAGCATCCCAGCTTCTATCTTAGACTCTACCCTGAATCTCTATTTGACTTTGACCAAGTCATTTCCCTCTCTGCAGCCTAGTTTCTCTCCCTGTAAACTCTTGAGATTGGACTAAATTAAGATCATCTTGTGATTGATTGGTAATGCCTGCCTTGGAGTGCTGTGTTGAGATTACCAGCTGTCTAGACTTGGCAGGAAAGAGTGCTGTGATCAATGAATAATGTCTGCCAGGGGTGCGGGAAGTGAGGTGATGGTACCTTTGCCATGTATTAGCTATTCCAGGACTGGACACTCTTAGAGATTATTAAAGCTCTGAAAAAGCAGGGACTTTTCCTGATATGTTGTTCCTCATAGATGTCTAGATTATGAGGAATGCTTCATCGATTTAGCCAGATGCTCCCACCCTGGCCTGTCTCATTCTGGATGTGTTGTAATGGAGCTAAGAGGCAAATGACATTCAATTTCTGTCTCTCGACCCTAATCTGCATCTCTTGACATCATCTTCAGCCTGCAGAGGGAGGATTGGGGATTTCCTGCAATTTCAGTATTCCATTCAGTTTTTATCATTTTAAGGTTCATGCGTTTCTAATTGTTATGAATACCATGGCAAAATTAATAGTTCTATGGTTGGTTTATTACATTTAGTGAAATTATGTGCATGCAGTGTTTGCCAAGAGAAGACGCGGCAGGCTCCTTAATCATGTAAAGATGATAATTTAGTTGTTACACTTGTTGAAATGATGGGATTAATTTTTTAAAAGTTTGCAAACTGGAGGAGAAATGTAAAGCATTAATTTAGTTAGACAAGCAAGCCGACAACTGACAAATCCTTTCAGCCAAACTTGGTAATGGAGATGCTACAGACCCAGTGGGGAAGAGACTCATCAAGGAGGCATAGGCACTTTCAAGGAACTGGGAATGTCATGATGGAGAGTGCTGTGTGACTTTTGGGAAGCCACTTTCCCTCTCTGGGCCTACAATGTTTTTTTCTATAAAATGATATTAGATACGTGGTTTTCAAATCATGTCCTGCAGAAGCCCTAGGGCTTCAGAACATGTCTTGGGGGCTATAAAAAAGGCAGATGGATGAGAATGGATGCTGTTTCAGTGGAGTGGGTGTCGTTTTGGGAGAGCCTGTCCATATTTCTTTTGGGGATGCTAGCACCCTGATTTTACCTTGGACAATCTCTCTTCCCTCTTTGTCATCAGTTCATACAGTTCTGAAGAGGTTAACCAACACCTGGCTTGAGAGGGCAGCCAGTGACCCAGGATTGGCCAGTGAGAGCAGCATACTGACCTGGCTACAGTGATTGGTTTGGAGCAACCACATGGCTCAAATCTCGCCAATCAGAGCCAATGAACCTTTTTCCTGGTACGTTTGCTGGAACTTCAGAATGAGACTCTTTTTCCTTTGGGGTGGCTGAGCCAGGGGGATGGGAGACTAAAGCTTTGGGGGCCATCTTGGTCATGATTTGAGGAAAAGCCTGTCTGAGAATGAAGCCAATGCCAAGGAAAGTAGAACCAAAATACAAAACAGATTCCCAATGTAATCCTTTCAACTCCTGGATCCAGCCATACCTGATGTCTTGAGACTTTTCAGTTATATGAGCGTATACATTTCTTGCTTTTGCTTCAGCAGTTTTGAGTTGAGTTTCTGTAACTTACTACCCAAAGAGTCCAAACTAATGTGATCTCTCATCCCACTTCGACTGGGGCTGAGCTATGTTTATCCATTTTATACTTTGGAATTCCATTTAAAAATTTTGTTTGAATGAAGGATTCTGCTGCTAAAAAGCAGAACTAGGACTAGCTGACTCCTAAGGGCCCTTTTAGCTGCGACATCCTGTGTCTCCACGGGTGATACCATAGGTGTGTGTCCAGAAGTGAATGAATTAGGTGAGGGCACATGCAGAGGAAGGAGGCTGACCCTGTGTCAATTTCACTGAGAAGGCACCATTTGGAGTGGATCTTGAAGGCTTAGTAAGAGTTCTCCAGAGGGTAGGGGGAAGAATGGGATTCTAGGCAGAGGGAACAGCCCATGCAGGTGGCCTGGAGGTGTAAAGACTGGAAGGCATTTGGGGAAGACTGGAGAATCTGATGTGGCTAAAGTAGGAGATTTGTGGGTGGTGAGAGGGAGGAGGCTTGAGGGACTGAGGTGGAAAAGCAAAGGGAAGCCCCCTGGGAAGGGCCTCGAATGTCAGCATGAAGAGTTGGACTGCGGTTGGCAGGCAGTGGGCAGCCATGGTATGTTCCTGAGCAGGAGAGAAGCAGCGCCCATTGGGGGCCGGTGGCTGGGAATGGGGCAGCCTATGGAAGGGGAATTGGTCTTCCCGGGTGCCTGTGCCCCAGACTTCTTGTCCTTCTGTCTGAAGCAGGAGGCGAGGAGGGGTCCCAGGTCCCCACTTCCTGCATTCCAGAGCTGGCTGGGCCTCACCATTCCCAGCCCTGGAATCTGGGCTCTGTTTTGAAGAGGGAGGCCTGGGAGGCTGCTTGGTGGAAATTGAGAAGGAATTCCCAAGTCCGCTGGCTCCATTTAGCCAGGGGTGATTTACAGGGATGTTGCCCGGCTTCCCAGGAGAAACCAATGTTTCCCCATCACATTGCGGACTTTGATAATTCTTACAAGTTTTGAGGGGCCTAAATGGTCTCTTCCCCCAAATCCACCATATGAGCCATGTTATATTACCTTTCGGGGCTTTTACCCTCACTGTTCCATCTTCCCAGATCACCCTTCCCAGCTTTTTCTTGCCTAAGGGTAATAGTAATAATAATACTTGCCTGAGGGTAATAGTAATAATAATACTTGCCTGAGATTAATAGTAATAATAATAGTAACAATAATAAAGGCAGGAGAACCAGCAGCCACAACCACAGCCATAAATATGTATTACACACCTGCTGTGCGCAGGTACACGGCTAAATGGCTCATGTGCACTTTCTCTTGAAATTCTCTCAACAATTGGAAAAGGTAGAGACTTTTAATATCCTGAGTTTAGAGAGAAGGAGGCCCAGAGAGATGAAGTCATTTGCCTAAGTAAGGTCTATCCCCGGGAAGAAGAGTAGGTGGGATTCGAACCCAGGGCTGTCTGGGATGGGACAGGTCTGGGATGGGACAGGTCTGGGATGGGACAGGTCTGGGATGGGACAGGCCTTGGATTTGGGGAGGCCTAGCTGGGAATCTGGGAGAGGGGAAGAGTGAGGGGAAGGGAACGATGACATGCAGAGGTGAGGAGAGAGGAAGAGGAGGAGAGAGAAACGGAGTCGTGGCGTGGCAACCCCAGTTGAGAGAGTTCGAGAAGCAGCAGCAAAACCATTTGCAAAACGGCCTTGAGGCTCCAGGTCCAAAGCAAAAGGGGAAAGATAGAGGCTGGAGAGGGAACATACAGGGGCTCTGTGTTAGGAGAAAGGGGAGTGGGGAACCCACCGCGGGTGAAAGATGGGGAGCAGTGAGCTGCAGCTCCCTGAGGACCCCAGCCTGGGAGGAGGCGGAGGGCATGGGGCTTGACAAGAAGAGGTGGAGGCCCAGTCCCAGCTGCCTCGGCCATTTGAGCCTCCTGGTCTGTATTATCAACCAGAGGGGGCTGCAGAGTTACAAGCGCCCAGGTGCCCTTCACATGTTCACCTTCACCAAAGTGCAGCTTCTAATGCAGAGAGGCTATGAGGCAGGGATATGGGGTTGTCAGGGAAAAATTACTTCATTAAAAAAAAACAATGAACTTGCAGGGCACCATGGGCAGTGTGGTCTGGGTACCAGGCAAAGCCAAACACATTCTGCCTTTAGCTCTGGCCACATGTCTCCATGACAGAGCTCCAAGCTCACCAGGAGCACTGTCCAAATCTGCAAGTCAGCATTTGAGGCCCTGTGGGCTTGGGAGGTGGGATGTGTGTGGCAGATGGTCAATAGACCACCCCTTCCCCAATGGGCACAAACACGCAAGGCCACTCACAACCAGTGCTGTGACCGAGTACTAGCGCCAGCCCCATTTTACAGATGAGGAAACTGAGGCTCAGAGAGGGCAGGTTGGAATCTGAATGTGGGGCAGCCTTTCGAGCTGCCCTCTTGCTTCCTCCAGGGCCTGAGAGCTCCAGCTCCCGGTTTCCCATGGTGATGGGTGTTGTTTGGTTGGTTCAGAAGGAACCCCCTTCCCACTGCCCCCGCCAACCCCTGTCCTTTGTGGGTCCCCACTCCAAGTGCAGCTTGAGGTCTGAGAGTATGAATGCCACTGTGGCCAGCGCCTCCAAGGGACCTCAGTCAACATTTGCTCCCAGACCCTGCGTCTTGCCTAGTGGGGCCCCAGAAGGTGCAAGCCACCAATAAGATGGGGAGAGAGGCGGAGACAGAGGGAAGAGGGGAAAAGGGTGGGAAAGGCTGGCACTAAATTCACAGGAAGAGCAAATGGAATTACATCCATAAGCAACAGATATGATGATGATGATGATGATGATAGTAACAATAGCAGCTGGGCATTCTCTGAGCACTGTGCGTGTGGCAAGTGCTTTTCATGGATGATCTTACTGAATCCAGACAAAAGCCTTAGGAGGCAGTACTTTTATGAAGCTGTGGCTTCCAGGGATGCAGTGTTGGTTCAGATAAAGTGAGCTGGGCCAGGCAGGTCCCCTCCCCAGGGTGGGGTTTTCCCCCCCAGATCTGAGCTGGTTTCCAGAGCAACAAGAACAGGGAACATGGGCTGCGCTCCTACTCTGTGCCCTGTGCAGAGCCAGGCCCTTGCTGCGTGATCTCATCTAATCTCATTAACATCCCAGTGAAGTGAGACCTGTATCCCCATAGACTAAGGCTCAGAGAGGTCAAATGACCTGCCCAAAGACACGCAGCAGGGAGCAGCAGGGCTGGGGGGTGAGTCTCTCCCTCCCTTAGTCTCTGCCTTCCTCGGGCCTCTGGTCATCTGTTGACCCCCGCTTCACTAGCCCCCCAACACATGCCCCTCAGGGACCTGCCGAGCAGGACTCCTGCCCCAGGCCTGACATGGGCAGTGATGAGAGTGACCAGCTTGGGCTGCTCTTACATAACCTGCCCTCACCCAGCCTGGCCCAAATCAAATGCGTGTGATTGATGCCAAAACAAGCCCCTGTGTGTGTTTAATCCTGAGGCTGTGATGACCTCGGCTTCGGCCTGATTGATAAGGCTGTCATTTTTTTATATGAAAATCACTACCTGAACATATTCCAGTCCTCCTAGTATTGATGGAGCCCGGCCCTTTGCTTGAGAGGCGTTGAAAGGAAAGGGGAGGTCCAGTTTTTTGGCCTCTGGGGATTGCGGCCGAGGCTGCCCCGGGATGGCGATGCGCACATGGGCAGGTCCCCTCCACAGCACACGTTCATGACTGCGCACACGTGCACGCACTGCAGGCGTGCCCGCATGTGGACACACGTGGAGGGATGCACTGTCACGTACACGTGAGCTCATGCTCATACCCAGCTATGGTGCACACACACATGCACCCGTCACGGTCATGCCTACGTGTGCACACACGCCCACACACACATACACAGGGATGCACCCAGTCATCCGTTTATGACCGTGCACCACCAGCCTTAGTCCACGTGACGTTTGTACAAACACCCACAAATGTACACAGCAGGCACACTGACGTGTACACACACATGCACCAGGACCCCTCACACACATGTGTCCACATTGCAGGTTGCTCACACACACTCATGGGGGCACATGCATATATTTGCACACACACATGCTCCTCTACTATGTGTACACACTCATACACATGCACAATTTGATGCCACGTACACTGCCCCAGCCCAGGCCTGCAGGTGCAGAGGAGGCTGAATGAGAAAATACAGGGAACTGTGTTCGAATCCTGGCTCTTTCCCGTCCTAGCTGTGTGGCTTTTGGTAGATATGGAACTCTCTGGGCCTCAGTGTTCCCATCTGTCTGAAGGGTGACATGAGAGCCAGCTCTCAGAGTGGTGGAGGAAGGTAGCATCGATAAAGACCCTGGCACATGATAGGGCTGAGGAAATGGTGGCTCTTAGGACCAGTGGCTGGATCGCCAGGAGCCGTGAGTCTGGCTGGTGTCACTGCTTCTCAGCTTTGTTCTTTAGGCCTGATCAGTTCCTTCCTCTCTGGCCCCATATGTACCGCACTGCACTCCAGCTATCTGGAACTATTCATCGTTCCCTTTCAGGCCTCCAGGGTTTTAACCATGCTGTTCCCACTGTCTCAAATGCCTTTCCCTTACACCTCTCTGGAAAACTCCTACTCACTCTGCAAAACCCAGCCTAGGAGTCCTCTCCTCAAGAAGCTCCTCCATGAATACATCCCCCCCTCTATGCATGCCTACAGGCACCCGTTTATTTGCCTGTCTCTCCCCATCAGTCTCCAGTGCCTGGTGTGCAGTAATGACTTACCCAGTTAAACACTTAATAAGGGATTAGTGATGTATTTCTTACTCTCAGGACTGTGCTCTTTTTCCAGCACTGAATTATAGGATTAATGATAACAATAAGGGCTGACACAGCTGCTTCATGCCGGGCCTTGTGCTAAACACAATACCTTCACTGACTCATTAAAGGCCCCCACCAACTCCAGAAAAACCGATTATCCCATTTTACAGATAAGCAAGTCGAGGCACAGAGAGGTGAGGTGATAGGACCGAGGTCACCTGACAGCAGGGAGCTGAGCCTGCTGGACTCCAGTGTTTGAGTCTTTGCTGCATCCCTCGGGGGTGGGGGGTGGGGGATGAGATAAATGACTGAGTGAATGAATGAATGAAGTGAAGAAAGGCAGACACAGAAACCAATGGCTGCTTCACCTCCTCAGCCACACACCGGTTGACCAGCCACAAGCCCCTTCAAATGCACCAACCCTGAGGCAGACGCTGTGGCCCCCTCCCCAGCCAGCTGGCCTTAGGGGCCCTGGGTAGCCTTCATTTCCTGACAGGTTCCATCCACACCCAACCCCCAGCTCCCTTCAATCTGTCTAGATGCTAGGGGTCCTGGGGCCATGGCCCCTTTTGGGGGGGCACTCTGGATCTGAGCCCTGGCAGGCATGTTTGCCCCCTGAGCAGCGACCAGCCAGGTGTCACCCCAGTGCCCAGCCCTCCAGCTGCTGGACAGGGATCGTCCACAGTGAGTTAAGACCCTCTTGGCCACGGCCTGCAGCCTCCCTATCTGCAAAGAGAGGGAAGCAGGTCAGCGGGAGCCTCTTGCCTGTGACGTTGGCCCATAATTCATATGGGGAGGGCGTCAGGGGTGTATTTTGACTACAGTCACCAGCTCCAGGATTTGGGTCTGTGAGTGCTGTCCTGACAGATAAATTGGTTGAAATTCAATTGTCTGTGACAAGAGGGCCGATTTCCCAGACGGCTTTCCAACTGGGACTGCGTCGCTCAGGGGAGGGAGACTTGGGAGGCCTGGGCTTGCGTTATCAGGCTTCTGGCCGGCTGCCGGCCACGGTGTCTCCCCATCTCCCAGTGCAAGGCTGGTGCAGGCTGTCCTGATGTGTGCGCAGAAGATGGGAGAGCGGGCGGACAGATGGGGCTGTGTTGAGAGACTGATACCTGGCGACTTGGTTGCTGCCTTGCTGTGTGACCTGGGGCAAATCTCTTTCCCTCTCTGGGCTTCAGCCTATTTTAAAATATGAGGGTTCATTCTCTCTCTCTCTTTTTTCTCCCCTCCCTTCCCCTCCTTCCCTCTCTCTTTTCCGCTTTCTCTACAGACCCTCATAGAATTCCTATGCGTCATACATTGTTGGGTGCTGAGTACAGTAAGACTTACAAGGGTCCTAGTCCTCGAGGCAATATATTCATACACTCATTCATGCAACAAATATTTATTCAGGGCCGACGGTGCCTGGAGCTGGCAAACAGCAGGGCATGGGGCAGACAGGGCTCTTACCCTCCTGGAGCTCCTGGTTCTGGGGAAGACATTAATCAGATCAACCCACCAGTGCAATCCCGATTCCAAATTGTGCTAGATGGCGATAAAGTGAAAACATAAAGAGAAACGCTGGGACGAAAGAGAAAAGCGGGGCGTTCCACCTGGAGGGGGTGGTCAGGGGAGCTTGCAGAGCAAGGGCGTTTAGGTTGAGCGGCCATGGGTGAGTTTGGGGTGAGGAGCACCCCAGGAGTAGGGGCAGCCCGTGCCGAGGCTGGGACTGCAAGACTCCAAAGGGGTGACATGGCTGTTCCAGGAATTCTGTCCCCTTGTCATATCTCAGAATATGACAAATGTCTCAGGAAGTAAAACAGATAGCACAGGAAGCAAAAGGTAGGCATCAGGCATGGTGCAAGGAGGAGAAACAGCCTGGGGAAGACCCCATGGGGCTGTGGGGGGTTGGGGAGGAGGCTGAGAGGCAGGGCCTGCCTGTGGATGGGTGATCTGCCCACCAAGGCCTCAGTTTCTGTATCTGTAAAATGGGAGCAGGGCTGATGGGGTGATTGCTTTCACCTCCAATAATCCATGGTTACTGAGTAGATTTAAAAGCCTCCTGGCATGTTTGACTTCTAGAAGCAGCCGAGGGATGGGCTTTGAGCCTACCCTTGGATTCACACAAGCCCTAATCTGAATCCTGGCTCTGCCTCTCCTGGGCCAGTTAACCAAGCCCTTGTTTACCTCCAAGCCTCAGTTTGCCTCATCTGTGAAATGGGCAGTCTACCAACCAAAAAGTGTCATTGTGAAGATTAAAAGGACGCAGCGTTTGCCAGAGGGTGGTCTGCATTTCACCGGCAAGCAGGACAGGAGATGAGTGAAGTTTCTATTTTTCATATTTATGTATTCGTTTTCATATATATTGGACACAAATCTAATGAGCACATCTTACCAGTGGTTTCATGGATGTTGTTGCTTCAGATGAGGCTGAAGTTGAAAAAAACAAGGTAATTTTTTAAAAAGATGAATAAAATAAATAGTTAGGAGGGGTACTTGCGGGAGGCAGAAATGGGGAGATGGCCCAAGTGTGTTAGGTTCTAAGGAAGCTCGTGTAATAGCATCATGTGGGGGCTTAGCAAGGGCCCCAGGATGGTCTGTGGCTGTGATGATGGTGATGATGATGATGGTGGTGATGATTTTTGTTTTTGAGGTGGCCATCTCCTGTGTTACTAGGGAATTGCTTTGGTCAGATTGCTGTGTGGCCTCAGGCAAGGCTCTCCCCCTCTCTGGGCTGGGACTCACCCACTTGGAGATCTTGGTGGACCACGATGCCCTACAATGGCTTACAGCCCCTGAGCCTGCCCGTTTTGCCGAGGTTCCTAATGATAAGACTTTGTTGAGGCAACCTCTATCCCCAAGCTCTCGGGAAACTTCTGGTGTCAATAGCCAGGCAGAGCCCAAGCACAGGAGCATATGATTGAAACCTGGCAGGGCCTGCCCTCTGCCTCCCAGCCAGAGGTGACATGGACACAGTAGTGTTCCTGCCAAACCCGGGTGATTTATGGATCTGCCCTGAAGGCGACGATGTTTGCACTTTTCAGCTTGGGAGGCAGGGAGGCCAGGAGGGTGCTGGAAAGAGAGTGTTTAATGAGGCAGGTAAATATTAGGTGAGCGAGTGATGGCCACAGGCTGGGGGTGGGGGGAAGGCATCTCCTGGCTGGGAAGCACGAGGGAGGGGTCCCGACCATGTCTGGGGCCTCTGATGGCTGCTTCAACCCCCAGCCCCAAACTCCAGAGCATGTGTCTGAGCAAGGAACCACCTGAGATGGGCAACACCAACCCTCAGATGGCTTTGCCTAAACCAAATTCACAACTTGTCCTCTTTCTCCAAGGAGAGGCCAGAGTGGCTCCCCAGGAAGGAGGCCGGGCCTAAGGGTCAGGGTCTTGGATTCAGATCCTGCCTCCCCATCCGTGTGATCCTGGGCCTGTTATCCCGCCACTCTGAACCTCAGTTTCCGTCTCGGTAAAATGGTATGAATCAAACGCGGCTGAGAGTCTAGAAGGGGAGTCAGACTTGGATGGAGGTGATGACACTTGGCGAGAACAACGCTCAGTGGAGCAGAGAAGAGCAGAGCCGGGGCCGCGTGGGGACGAAGCCCGCAGTCCCCTCTCGAAGCCCGCAGTCCCCTCTCGAAGCCCGCAGTCCCCTCTCGAAGCCCGCAGTCCCCTCTCGAAGCCCGCAGTCCCCTCTCGAAGCCCGCAGTCCCCTCTCGAAGCCCGCAGTCCCCTCTCGAAGCCCGCAGTCCCCTCTCGAAGCCCGCAGTCCCCTCTCGAAGCCCGCAGTCCCCTCTCGAAGCCCGCAGTCCCCTCTCGAAGCCCGCCCTACGGCTGGTCAACCGTAGGCGCTCACTAGCGTGGCCTTGACAAGGCTCGAGAAGCATCTCTTGAGGATCCTCGAAAAGAGGCCACGTTGTGATGTAGCTACAGGAAAGGGCATCCCGGGCAGAGAGAACAGCACGAGGAAGGCCTGGAGTTCGGCAGAATCTGGGCGTGGTCAGGAAACCATCACGTTGCAGGCGGTGAGGAGGCCGGGGGGGGGGGGCACCATAAGATCAGAGTTTTCTGTCTCTTCAATCTTTGTGTTTAATTCCTTTATACGTTACCCATGTGTGTAATTTTATATACCTGCGTGAATGTCCTGTCGTGTAGGCGTTTCTTTAGCGCTGACAGTTTTATTTCGTTTTTTCTTTTTCTTTGGCTTCCCCCTCTCCTCCTCCCAATCAGGTCACCCAAGTTAACAACCTAGTCTTAATCCCTCCCCCTCAACTGTCATACCTGTCCCCAATGCTCCCACCATCATAATCGGACATGTGCAAATACACATGTGAGGCTTTGTGATTGATTTCCTTTTACAGCAACAGGATCGTATTGCAAACACTTTTCTCCACCTCGCTTTGCTCGCTCAACAAGTCTCCTGGTCATCTCTGGAGCTGGCTTTGCTCCCTCTTGTCGAGGGCTGTGTAATATTCTGTGGCACAGACGCACCCTCGTGCCCTCACCATTCCCTGACTGAAGGGCATTTGTTTGGTTTTGCCTGTCTGATTTTTTGCCACCACAAACTATGCTGCAGGAGACATTCTCAAGCACACGGCCTTAAGTGCTGTGCATTTGCTTCCGTGGGACAGACTCCCAGGAGGGGGATTTGCTGGGCCCTAAGGTAGTTTTTACATTTTCAGGAATGTAGCACGATTGCTTTTCTAAAAGGCTGTAACACTTTACATTTTTGGCAGGGATGACTGAGAGGGTATTTTCTCCCCAGTCTAATGGGGGGGCAGGGATTTGGGTTTTCCCAGGCTCTCTCTGGATTCAGAGGGGGGAATGGGTTAGAGGCGAGATACACTGATTCAATTGATTATTTGACTGATATCTGCCAGATTGTGAACTCCATGAGGGTAGAGCCTGGTCTGTCTTGTTCAGCTGTGGATCTTTCAGTAGTGGGACACACAGAAGAGGTGCTCAATGAACACTGGTTAAGAAAGGAGGGGTGGGTGGATGGTGGGTAGATGGGGAGGTGGATGGGTGGGTGGGTGAAAGGGTGAGAGATAAGTGGATAGGGGGGTGAATGGAAAGGTGAGTAGATGGGAGGATGGGTGGAACGATGGATAGACGGATGGATGGATAGATGGATAGATGGATGGATGGATGGATGGGTGAATAGGCGGATAGATGGATGGATGGTTAGGTGGATGGATAGATGGATGGATGGATGGATGAATGAGAGCAAGCCATGATTTCTGGGGCTTCCATCTTTTTTCAGCCCTGAGTGTGAACAAATTTAAAAAATTAGTAAATTATCAGCTCCTCTCCTCACACTGAGCAAATGGCAGCAGGACAGGCTGTTGGCAGGGAGCTGGGAAAATGTGTCCCTGAGAAGAGAATTGGTGAGCAGTCATAGCGGTTATGGCCAGAGGGATTTGGTTCACCTTGCCCTGCTGGTGCTGGCTTGAGATTCACTGGACGCCTGTGCCCATGGCAGAGGGAGGGCTGTTGAGGGTCGGAGATGAGGCTCCTGGTGGAGGACCCAGCTGCAGAATGAGAGGCTGGAGAGATGCCTCTTCTCAAGATGTGATAACCTACATTTATTTATGGAGCACTTACTGTGTGCAAACACTTACACACATCTCATCACATCCACAACAACCCCACGGGCAGCTACTCATTACTGCTGTGTCACAGATGAGGAGACGGGGGCTCAGAGAGGTTGGGTCACTGCTCTGAGGTCACACAGTGAGGAAGTGAGGAGCTGAGCAAGCCTCAGCCACTGCTTTTCTCCACTGCTCTTTGCTACCTTCCTAAGACCTGCCCCCAGTGGAGTCCCACCTCTGCAGGAGTAATTTCGGACTCCTACCCTTCACATTCTGGCTCAGCCCACCTATTTAGCAGCCCCAAAAGATGGTCCCCAAAGGGCCAGGCAGCTCCAGCCTCTTCCTATCTCCTCTGCCCTCTAGAGGTATGTAATGGGGGGAGGGTGGCCGTGGAATGAGAAGACCCATGTTCTACTTTTGCCTCGGATACTTCCTAGCCTCAGTGTCCCCATCTGCAAACCGGGTTTGTATCTGCCCTTGCAAGGATGCTGTGGGGGACTACGAAGCATTGTCATCTCTGACCTAACCCACGGAGGGCCATTGTCACCCACCCTGCAGGGTTTCAAATCTGGCTCTGTGAAGCCCTCAGGGTCACCCCTACTAAGGTCCTACAGGACATAACAATGAGACCACGACACCCCACTCTACTCCTTGCCTTTCTCCTGGACCATGCACTCACCCATCCTTGCCTCTACCTGCTCCCATCATTCTGACCTCTGACCTTATCTCTTGCTTTTGTGCTTTTCTCCTGGTCTTACCTTGGTCTTGACACCCAAGCATTGTTTCTCTGACTGCTATTGGCTGCCCTGCGTAAATACTCTTTCCTGAACCAGCCCAGCCTGGGAACTTGGGCTTACACACTGAGGCAGGAACGCTCTCCTGTATGTCACCTCAGCTCCATTCAAGATGGAACCTGAGGGCGTCCCTGGGGGCGCAGTGGTTAAGAATCCGCCTGCCAGTACAGGGGACACGGGTTCAAGCCCTGGTCCGGGAAGATCCCACATACCATGGAGCAACTGAGCCCATGAGCCACAACTACTGAGCCTGCACTCTAGAGCCCGCGAGCCACAACTACTGAAGACCGCGCGCCTAGAGCCCGTGCTCTGCAACAAGAGAAGCCACCGCAATAAGAAGCCCGCGCACTGTAACGAAGAGTAGCCCCCGCTCGCCGCAACTAGAGAAAAGCCTGCGTGCAGCAGCAAAGACCCAATGCAACCAAAAGTAAATAAATAAAATAAACAAATTTATTTTTAAAAAAAGGGGACCTGAACATTTTTTAGCCTTTGTTCAGTGTGGTCCAAGGGATGGATGGATGGAGCTGATGAAGCTCAATATTCAACAGATTTGTCTGTACCTGAAATGGGGAGTGAGGTCCCTGTCATTGGAGGCATGCAAGCAGATTCTAGACAAAGCATTGACATGGCTCCTGGCACCAGTGAAAGGGTTTGACCAAGGTACTTTTAAGGCCCCTCCCAGCTCTGGGTGTCTGGCACTGCTGACTGGACCCTGGCCAGGATCCCCTCCCACGGAATTGCCCCAAGCCTGATGGCTCTGAGCCCATTTGTGTTCAGGCTTCCTCACTCCCAGCGTCACACTGGCTTCTGGCTCCTCAAATCTGTCAGATTCTGCCAGGGCCCCCCCTGGTACCCCCCCCAGCAGGGCCCCCTCCCAGCCTGCTTCCTCCTGGGCCTGTCCTGTTTATGAGGCTATTGTCTGGGGTTGCTGGGGCAACGCTGGATCTGGGCCCCACTCTGAGCCCACCGACTTTTGGCCCTTTCCATGCTCTTCGGACCCAGCAGCTGCTTCTGTCTGCTGTCTGGGCGGGTCCCTTGGGTGGAAACCCATTAATGTGGGTGTTTGCAAGAACCCTGAGCCCACCAGAGCTCTGGGGTTTTCCCTCTAATACCAGCCGGAGATCTTCCTCCTGGCTGTGTAGGGTGGAGTAAAAACCCAGGCTCTCCCCATCGGCTGTGCCTTAATCCTCCCCGTGGAGATGCTCCGCCCCAGAGTGTCTGGACCCTCTCTGCGTCAACCTGAATATGACAAAGCTTTTGCCTCTCTGAGGGAAACTGGACTGGCCTGGGTGATGAGGAAGTCCCCTCTGATGAGGGGACAGACCCCACCGTGCCTGCCCTGACACTCCCACCCTAGAGGTTTCCTTTTTGATTCCTGGCAGAAGGCTGGGCATCTATAGTGACTGATGGGCACACTTATTCCCTGAGATCCCTCAGGTCCCTGTCATTCCTCTGCCGTCCATCACGTTACCCTGTGTCTGAAGTGGGGCTGGCCTCCCAGAGGCCTTGTCCTTCTAAAGCCCCTCTTCCTCCTGGACCCTGCATCCCCTCCCCCACCTTCAGTGAGACAGAGAGATTTACGAGGCCCGAACACCTCCCAACTTTACTAAAAATTCACTGTTTAGCTTTAGATAGGTCACATCCCTTCTCTGGGCCTCGGTTTCCCATCAGATCAGTGATTTTAGGGAAGATGAAATCTCAGGTGGGCAGCATGAACCAGAGTGGGGCAGACTGGACACAGGCGGGGATCTAGAAAATTCTTCCATGGAGGCAAAGGCAGGGGTCGGGGCTGGCTAGGAAAGAGGCTGAGCAGGTAGGATTCAGAATCATCTCGCCAGGCCCCCATCCTGTCAGAACTTGCCTCTCCCTGGTCCCCTTTCCTCGGGCTCCTGTCCTCTGCTTAGAGCCACAGGAGTAATGGTTTCTACGCAGGTAAATGGCTTCGTGAGCTCAGAGGGGCAGGTGGACCGCAGGCGGAGTCATGAGTGAGCCCCTTCCCAGCAGCGAGCAGCGCGTTCTGTTTATGCTGGGAGGGTTTCTGACTTCACAGGGTGGGTACTTTGGGAGAGACCGCCTCTCCTACATCTGGATCGGGGTGTTGCTGAGCAACCAGCTGTTGCTCCCGTCTCTGTGTCGGTGCTGTGGTCACGAGTGGGGATGGGCCGCCAAGTGCCGGGTGGGGGCTGGAGAGGGGGAAGTTCTCTCCCTGGACCTCCCCTCATCTCCTTGGAAGACTCTGGCCTGGGCAGTAGGACCCTGGGGGCTCAGACCCCGGGGCCTAGTTTTGGATCCTGACCCCCACTTGCTAACTGTGGGTCCCTGGGGGCACGGCTTCCCCTAGGGAGCCCTGGGTTCTCCTCTGTAAGTTGGGGATGACTCGTGGGACCCACCTGGGAGGGAGCGGGGAAGGGAAAATGAGTCCGGCACCAGGGTATGGGGGCCCAGCCGTGGTGGGTGCCTTTCTCCCCCTGCCCCTGGGGGTTCTGCACACAGTTTCCTGATGGAACCAGGGAACCTGCACAGGGTGGGGGCGAGGAGGCACCTCCCGGACTCCGGCCAGTGGATTCAGTTCCGGGGCATCCTTCCCTGATACACACACTCACTCTCTCAGATACACGGGCTATCTCTGGGTCGAGCTGGACACAGACACAGGACATAGACACCAGCACGGGAGCACGCAATCTGCCCTAAACACACACACACACCCCCCCACACTCTCAATCCAGTTCAGCCCAGTGACTGTATTTTGAGCAGGTCATGCTATGCGCCTCTTCTCATCTCTGAGAAAGGCAGATGAGAGCCTCCTGGAACGTCCAGTCTAAGGCGGGGAGGCAAACCCTTCAAAGAATCTAAAACAAAGCACACGGAACAAAATCGTTCATATGGGGGAAGGGCCATGGTGGAAATAACCAGGGGTGTGGTGGTGAAGGTCTGTGACAGTGTGGGGGGGAGGGGTTATCATTAGATGTGGAGTAGGTCAGGGAGACCCCCTCCCCCCAATACAAGGCCCTATTGAAATCGTGAAGGATGAGAAGGAGCTGGTCATGGGAAGATTGGGGGGTGGGGGACAGAATGTTCCAGAAGAGAGGACCTCGAGGACACAGGTCGTGAGGAGAGGGGAGATGGTAGGACAGAGTGGGTCCTGCGGCTCAGCTGTGGAGTTCAGATTTTCTTCTACATGTGATGGGAGCTCTCGGGGGTGGTGAGCATAAAACCTTATCAGAGATCGTTCAAAGACCTCCACACCCACCCAAGTAACCCCCCCCGTTCACACATGTGCACGGTACACGTTCAGGCACACACACTATCCACCCTGGGGCCCACTCGTGTGCGGTACCCACTTGGGTACACGCATGCGTGGTACCCGCTGCAGCACACAGGCATGTGAGCTCTTGGGCACACACCCAGTACACATGGGGGCACACCCACACCTGGTGCCCACTGGGGCCCACACTGCGGGGCAAACTGAGGCTCAGAGGCACTGTGACTCGCTCCTGAATTTGAAGCTGGGAAAGGAAGAAGCCAGGATTTGAACTGAACTCCTCTGCGGACTATCTGGGGAGTGTGACCCCAACCTTGGTCCTTCCTGGACCACCCTGATGTTTTCTTGCTCCACTGTTTATCCGATGTCATGTTTCAAATCAACTTCACATTAAGTCGCTTAAAAAAGATGTTAATGGGCTTCCCTGGTGGCGCAGTGGTTGAGAATCTGCCTGCTAATGCAGGGGACACGGGTTCGAGCCCTGGACTGGGAAGATCCCACATGCCGCGGAGCAACTAGGCCCGTGAGCCACAACTACTGAGCCTGCGCGTCTGGAGCCCGTGCTCCGCAACTAGAGAGGCCGCGATAGCGAGAGGCCCGCGCACCGCGATGAAGAGTGGCCCCCGCTCGCCGCAACTAGAGGAAGCCCTCGCACAGAAACGAAGGCCCAACACAGCCAAATAAATAAATAAATAATAATTAAAGGTGCTAATAATTAAAAAAAAAAAAAAAAAGATGTTAGCCTCAGCCTTAGCAGCAAGTTCCGTGACTTCCCAGGACGAAAGTGGTGATATTTTTAAGACATATTAAAACAAATATTTGAGAATTACCAAAAAATAAAAATAAAAGGTTTTTTTTTTTTTTTTTTTGCCTGCGTGTCACCTACCACCATGTCTTGGCCACTGCAATGTTTAAAGCTCATTTTGGGACTTGCTGATCCAGTTCAACTATCTTATTTCATGGAGAGAGGCACAGAGAAGGTCAGTGATTTGCCCAAAGCCACACAGCCAGCACAGCTCAGGCCTCCTGCCTCCCAGGTCTGGGGGCATCCCCTGCTGCTCAAACAGGTGCATCAGGAGAGGCAAAGCTCCCCCAGGGATGGGCCCTGCCTAACTCTGAAATGAGAGCAGGCCAAGCTTCACAGACACCATCTCTGTTCATCCTCGGAGGCGTGCATTCTTGGCCCCATATAAAAAATTTTTTTATTTTATATTGGACTATAGTTGATTTACAATGCTGTGTTAGTTTCAGGTGTACAGCAAAGTGATTCAGTTATACATATACATGTATCTATTCTTTTTCAAATTCTTTTCCCATTTAGATTATTACAGAATATTGAGCAGAGTTCCCTGTGCTATACAGTAGGTCCTTGTTGATTATCTATTGGTCCCATTTTAAAGTTAAGGGAGGGACTTCCCTGGCGGTCCAGTGGTTAGGACTCCGCACTTTCACTGCCGAGGACACAGGTTCGATCCCTGGTTGGGGAACTAAGATCCTGCAAGCCATGTGGTACAGCCAAAAAAGAAGAGCTTTAAACAAACAATAATAATAAATTTAAGGGAACTGGAGCTCAGAGAGTTAAAGCAACTCTTCAGAGGACACTCAGCAAGGAAGGAGTGGAACTGGGATTTGAACCCCAGATATGGGTGTCGTGCTGCAGAGAGAGTGGCTGATGATACGTGGACCCAGTAGAAGGGATGCTGCTGCCCGGGGTGTTGATACTGTGGACACAGGCCAGCTGGGGGTTTGGAGCTGACCCACCTCCTTTGCTTCTCAGACTGAAGCATAGATGCTGCTGTACCTTGCTGCTTTCCGGAATGGATTTAGTTCACAGAGGCCTGTGCCTCGGCTGACGTGCTGCATATTTTTAACTCGGAGAAGAATGTCCCGGCCTTTCGGAGCCTCCCGCCAGCCTAGCCGTACCTCCCTGGGACCAGGAATGTGGCTTGTTTCCTGCCTTCGGTAGCCTCGCGTTTTCTCCCTGGCCCCAGCAGCCCCGTCTTCTCAAGTCGAGACGGCAAAAGGTCTTGGGAATTTTCGTAAAACTCTTAAACCTGGCCGCGAGCCAAAGGGAAACTGCTCTGAAAAGGCTGATGCTGTCTGGGAGATGATAGAAATACGGCATTCCTGTGGCAGGCGGTTCCTGAATTTACAGGGGGGTGGCAGGCAGGCCCACGAGCAACAGGGAGACACAGCAGGCAGGAAAAAAAGAGGAATCATCGTGGCCAGTTATGCAGCTTTTGCAGTGGGCTGGTGTTAATCGGTCTTTGTGCGTTAACTCAACAAACGTCACGAGCTGGAGGAGGTAGTTGTTTACATCAGCTGCCCACCATCTCAGATGTGGAGGCTCAGAGAGGTGTAGCAACTGGCCTGGGGTCACACAGCCAGGAAGCGGTGGAGCTGGTTTTTGAGCCCAGTCTTTACCTCTAAGTCACCATTATGCACACCTGGACACACACGCACCCACTTGTACACACACAAAATCACACGGACACAGTACATGCACGTACACAGACACATGCACACATGTGCACACATGTTCACACTTGCACTAACTCATACACACATTCCGAGACCTGAAACCAAAGTGCTCACCTGGCTCACTGGATCAGGGCCAGGACTCTGTCCCTCAGACCCTGGGAGCGTCAGCTTCCTTCCGCCCCTTCCTCCTTCTCTCCCCCAGATGTTTGCTGTGGCTCCCGCCAGCCAGCCAGATGTGCACGACGCCCCAGGATGTCTCAGAGACCCAGAGGCTGAGGGGGCTGCCAGATCACCCCCAGATGTCTCTGTGACACCACATCCAGCCCCAGGTTTAGAGGACCCAGGCACCCACATGGGACCCATTGCCCTGCAAGGTCACCAGGCTCTCACCATGCAGGGACCAAAGACCAGGGGACTAAGCTTTGTTCTTCAGGTAGGATCCCTAAGGCTGAGTCCAGCTTGAAGCCACTGTGGGACTTGGGGCTGACGCTCTGCTTTCTCTGAGCCTCAGTTTCCACATTCGTGCAATGGGGACAGCACGGCCAGCTTGGCCGCACAAGGGCGTTATGGGGACTGTTGACACTTAGAAAGGAAAGGAATCCCAAAGATCTCCTAATTCCCAATTTGCAGATGGCGAAAGTGAGGCCCGTGATCATGCTGCCAGGCAAGTGGCAAGATTGGGATCAGAGACTGGGTCCTGCAAATCTCGGCTGGATAACTTTTTATATTTAAAGTGACCAGCTCCTGCAGCGGCAACATGTAATAGAACACAGGAATGAAAAGATTGTTCTGTCTTCTCACTAGCAGGCTTCTTCTGACATTTCCTTTCTGCCCCAAGATATTTTTCTCAGGGATGACTTACCAGCAAGATGGAATTTCTCCCAGAAACGTTCAATTGGCCCCAATATTAACACCCTTGATATAACATTTGCTTCTCCCCATTTCACCCTAGGCTCTCCCATCCAGTGTGGGGATTTCAAGGGCAAGGACACAAGGGCCACAGAGCTGCGTACAGACAGGACTGTGTGCCGCGTGTGAGACTGGCCCCCTCCTCACAAGGAGGCACCTGGGAGGCAGAATATCACAGTCTCGGGACTGTGGGCTCCTGAGTGAGGCAGAGGTGAGCCCAAATCCCTGTCAAGCCTCTCACCGGCTGGGGCACATCACCTGATCTCTCTGAGCCTTGGTTTTCTCATCTGTAAGATGGGGATGACCACATTTCACAAGACAATAGAAATAACAGATGCGCGGTGCTCAGAGACTCTGGCACGGGAAGCTCTTGGCTCTTGGATGTTAAGGCCGTTTTCCAGAGAGACAAAGAGATGCACCAAGGTAGCCCAGCTTCATTCAGAGGCAAGCGGCCAGGTCAGAGCCTGGGGCGGGCTGCCCCACGACTTGGCTCTGACTGAAGGCCAGTCCACTGGGTGATGTGTGATGCTGTCCTCCAGGCCTTCCCTCTACAACAGACCTCAGGTCCTCTGCAGACACCGCACTTGCCTTTCCTAATATCTCTTCTCAGACAAGAATCCCGGTAATTGTTCCCTGTACAGCTCACTCAGGCTCAGACAGACCTATAAAAAGCTGACCGGGCTGTTATTTTAAGGGCTGTCACTGTGTTTCCCTCAGAGGGTCCCTGCTGGAATTGGACTCTGGTTCCCATGGCTGGTGACAGCTCAGACCCGGTTTTCAAGGATGAGGGATAGACAGACAGTGGCAGCTGCGGCCAGGGTTGGGGCAGTGGGGCGGGGGGTAAACTTACACTCTGAGGAGGGTGGCCCCCTGGCCCTTCCTCTTCTCCCTCCCTCCTCCTTCAGTAGCCCGCACACCTACTGTGTGTACCCTGGGCCTCCCTGATAATCCTTTCACAGACGAGGAAGCCACAGCTCAGAGAGGGACAGCACTTTTCCCAAGGCCACAGAGCACAAGAGTGAAGAGTTCTTCTAGACTCCCAGCTCTGCACCCCCTGCCCCACTGCCTCTTCTCCTCTTACCTAACTTTCTCCTCTTCCCCTTCCTGCATTTTTTTTCCTTTCTCCTCTTCCCTATCCTTTCCCTTTCCCCTTTCCTCCTCTCTTCCTGTTCTTTCTCTGGAAGTCTCCTGACCCCACCTGTTCTTCCTGTCGTGATTGTCATCATAACATGGAAAACACAGCAGAAGAGTGAAAGCACTTAGCAGCACTTTCAGGCTTTCCTTATATCCCAGGTCACGAGCTAAGTCCATCCTGTGTGTAACATCTTTCGACACCATAGGAGGTGGGCACGTTATTGCCTCATTTTACAGGTAAGGACGGGGCACCAGAGGAGGAAGCTGGGGCTAGGGCTGGGGTCTGAGTTTCCGTCTAGCTGACAGCAGAGACCCCACACTTCATCTTCGTGTTGTGTGAGATGTGCGTGCCCCCCTGCCCCCCACAAACACGTTTTAAAAATTAAGGTTTAACTTACAAACTATCAAATGCGCAAACTTTAAGCAAGAGCTTGATGCATTTTTACATCTATACGCTGCCCGTGACAAAACATAGCACATCCCCAACACCCTGGAAAGTTCTCTTGTGCCCCCTCACAGCCGACACCCAGAGTCCACAGTCTTAACCCCGAACTGTGGCCCTGGCCATACCTGGGCTGGAATCCCTATTGCGTCACTTTGAGCAAGCTGCTTCACCTGTCCGAGCCTCAGTTTCCTGATCTGTACAATGGAGCTACAGTCTCCTCCCTCATAGGCAGGGACAGAGAAACCTTGTCCTAGAGAAACACACGCAGAGGAGAGGGGGCTTATTGTCAGTATTATTAATATGCCAGAGCCTTGGCTACCCCCCCATCACTTCCTGCAGTCCTGGAGGCTGATGTCGCCCCCCAGGCCCCCAGCCTGAGAAGACCCCCAGAGCCAGGCCTGCTTCTCCAGGGAAATGAGGCACGGTGGCCCCTGACCCCAGCCGTGGCCCGACCCCCAGACCACAGCCTGCAAGAGGCTAACCCAACACCCCCACCGCCCAGGGGCCCCCTTCGGTTGGCGAGGCTGCCCCTGCCCGCACCCATTCATGTATTTTGTATTATAAAATGACTGCCGTCACCATGGCAACATAAAAGGAGCCGATCTCATTACTGGGGCCCGGACACATTATTTTCTCCAAGGAATTTCTTCTTTTCATTATTTCCCTCCAAAGGTCAGTTATCCTCTCAGGCGGGGCGGGGGGCGGCAAGGGGGTCCACGAAAGGTGAGCCGGATGCATGGCAGAATTCCCCTGGCGGAATTTACAATCATTTTGCCTTTTTCCCCTGCTCTAACACCATTGGAGAGATTTTCTTGCAGCCGCGCGGTTCTCTTTAACCCCTGCAGCCCTGGCAGGCAGGCCGTGCCGGCAGCACACTGGGCTGTCCCTACCGGGGGGCCGGGGGAGGGCCCTGGGACTCTCCACCCATCTCTGTGCCTCCTCCAAACGGTCACCTGAGGCCACCTGACTTTATGTCCTGAGGACAGGGGAGTCTGGGATTTGTCCCATTTGCCATGGAGGACTGGGTTGGGGGGCGCTCAAAGATAATTTATTTTTTCTCTTAGTCTCCCAAAGGGGAAAAAACACCTCTTCAAAAGTCAATAATAGTGATCATAATGACAATTCGTATTGCTCTCTGGAATGTGAGATGATGATGAAGATTTGATTAAGAATTTTGTTCTAGAGTCAGAGAGGCCTGGGTTCAAACCCTGGCTCTGCCACTTTCAGGCTGTGTGATCTTGGGCAAGCTGTTCTGTCTCTCTGAGCCTTGTCTCTAAAACAAGCTTCATGCTGGAGTCTACCTCACAGGTGTGGGGTGAGGATGGAATGAGATATGTAAATATATGTATGTAAATTACTGAGCAGCATGTCTGGTGTACAGGAAGCAATAAGTATTGGCAATATTTATCTTTCCGTATATATATATAATATATGCATGCCAGTTACTGTGTGTATCAGTTACCTATTGCTGTGTAATAAATCACCCCCAAGATTCAGTAGCTTAAAACCATAATAATTATTTATTATCTTTCATAGTTTCTGTGGATCAGGAATGTGGGAGCTGCTGAGTTAGGTGTTTCTGGCTCAGGATTTCTCTTGCTGTTGCAGTCAGACGTTTGAGGCTGTCATCGCTCAGGTCTTGACTGGGACTGGAAAGTCTAACTCCAAGGTGGCTCACTCATGGCTGGCCAGTGGGCAGGGGCTTCAGTACCTCTGGTCTCCACATGGGTCTATCCTCAGGGCCGCTTGAGCATCCTTACAATATGGTGGTTGGCTTCCCCCAGAAGGAGTGATGCAAGAGCTATGATGGCTTTTATGACCTAGCTTCAGAAGTCACACATCATCGTGCCCACCATGTTCTCTTGGTCACACCGGCTAGCTCGCTTCCATGTGGGAAGGAACTACACAAAGGCATGGTAGCAGAAGCCAAGGATTATTGGGGGCCTTCTTGGAGGCTGGCTACCACACAGCACTACCTCCTTTACATAAATGATCTCATTTAATCTTCACAATGAATGTTGGGGGCTGATTCCCATTTTACAGAGGAGGAAATTGAGGCTTAGAGAAGGAAAGTGACTCATGCAAGGCTTGGAGATGATCCAGTACGATTCCAGGCCTGGTTTACTGATCCCACCCATTTCTCATGGACCCACTACCTAGGTTGGTCAGATTCTGCTGGTCTGAAGGGATGGAGATTTGCTGGGAAGAGAAAACTTGGGGCAGCCTGATTCTATCTTGCATCTGGTCGGGGCAGAACAGTGCACAGACGCTCAACAAGTGAAGCCAGTCAAAACACTCCCCCCCGACGAAGCCAGTGGAATAAGTGTGTTTGTAAAACTGACGGCGTTTTTGTTGACAGGCAAATGTCTATATCGCATGGCAACAAATGGCTGGAAGATGCAAAAATGCAGTCAATCATCATAGATTTCCCCCCCCCCCTCTTTAAAAAGAAAAGCTCTCCCGCCACCAAACAGGATGAGTGATGTTTGCGTCGTGTTTGCAGATCTTTCTCCCTGATCTAGCAAGTTCCTGGGGCTCAGCGTGGAGACCTGGGAGCAGCCCAAGTCTGTTTGAACCAAACAGGTCGGGGTTGTCAGGGTCTCCTCAGGAAGTGGGGAGTTACTGACCTGAGGGAGGAAGGGCTGTCCTGAGATGCACTGATGCTCAAGAGCAGAGAGACCTGGGAGCGAGAGATGCCAGAACACCAGGTTGTTGGAAGCGACTTGCTCCTTGGCTCAGTTTGGCTCTGAATTTCTGGCTGACTTTGAGACATGTAGCATTCCGAAAACTCTGATGTGCTCAGAATCTCCTGTAATAGCTGGTGAGAATACAGATGCCCAGGCCCCAGCCCCAGAGATTCTGATTCAGCCTGCTGGGAGGGTGGCCCAGGTATCTGTATTTTTAATATGTTTGCACTTCCCAGAGATACTGATGCAAGTGTTTCCAGGGCCACTCTGATAAACACATGGTGTGGAGAAAAGACTCCGTGCCTGCTATTTCCTTGACCCAGCACACTCCTGGTCTCCAGGAAGCCATCTCTGACTCTCTCATAGGCCAGATCACCCTTGTAACAATACTGTGTCTACCCCCCTCATTTTTTCTGGCTCAGTCTTTTAGAGCCACACAAGGGATGTCTGATGTTTGATTCCTCTGCCTGATACCAGTCTTTCAAATTTGGAAGCCATTGTTTCACTCATCCATTCATTCATTTGACAAGTCGTATTGAGCACCTGCTGTATGATGGTGGCTGGGGATACAGCACGTGGCTGAGACAGAGGTTATACCTGCTCCCATGGAATCCACAGTCCAGTGGGGGAGACGGATCAAACAAGCCAGGAGACAAATGAGTAAAATATCTGCAAGTTATAAGTGTCCCTGAGGGAAAAAACAAGGGGCTGAGATGGAGAGTGAGGGGACAGCTACTTTATGTTGGAGGGCTGGTCAGGGAAGAACTCTCTGAGGACAGGACTTTCAGTTTAAGATCCAAAGAAGAGAGAAGGCTGGTTACGTGAAAAGTGGAGAAAAGCCATTCCAAGCAGGGAGAACAGCACGTACAAAGGTCCTGGGTCAGACAAGATCTAAGAGTATTCAAGGCATGGGCAGAAGGTCAGTGTGGCTGGAGTGGAGTGGGTGAAGGGCAGAGAGCATGGGATGGTCAGGGGCCTGACCACACACAGGCTACAGAGTTTGGATTGTATTCTGAGTCTGATGGGAAGTTTCTGGAAGGTGTTATGGTTAGAGGTTAAAGAGCTCAATTATCCTTTGGCTCAAATATCTTCACAGGTAAAGTAGTATCATTTTACCCATTTCCTGGGAAATTTCCAGTAAATGTGGCCATTACTATTGAATACAACTAGACCTTAAATGCCACCTGCTCCAGGATGCCTTCCTTGCTTTTGCTCCAGCAACTTCATAGGCATCTCCACCAAAGCATCTGTGATGGATACAGGAATATACCACAATACACCAACATTTGTGGAATTGTAGCCAATGCCCATTTAGCTGGATGGCAGACTCCGTGGGGGCTGAACTTTGTCTTACATCTACGTCTCCTCAGAAGGCTCCTTAACCCCCTGTGCCTCTGTTTCCCCTAATGGGTGGTAAGGAAGAGCAGCCTTTGCCAGCGTGGGTTGCTGTGGTGCCTGGGTAAGTGGATGCCTACAAACTGCTCACCAAGTGCTTGGTACACAGTGATGCTACTAGGTTGGCTGCACTTCTTATATACTCAGAGGATATTTATTGAATGCAGGTTTTTTGGGGGTGGCCCCCACTGCACCTACCACCCCACCCCTGACAGGAGTTTGGCTTATCAAACTCTCCAGGATTGGCTAGGGATGTGTTTAGATTTGCTATCTGGCTGTTCTTTTAATTTCTCAGATTTAATGTTAGCAGGATACACCCATACATACACTCATACACTTTGGGGATCCACGTGGGGATTTATGGCATCCTGGTCCCTTTATGGTCAAAGATCCAGAAGGAGCAGGGAGAGGGTCTGGGGCTGGGGAGCAATGACTCCTGGCTCTTGATTCCCTGGTTGAAAGAGCTGGATGATGTTTCCCCTGGGAAGGGGACAGGGCTGCAGAACATTTAGTCCCTGACCTGATGTCCAGAGCTTGGTACTCTCTATATCCATCTGTCTGTCATCTATCTATCCATTAGACAAATATTCACTGAGCACTATTGTCTCTGGCACTGAGGACCCAACAGTGAACAATGCAGATGCCATCCCTGACCTCACAGAGCTGACTTTCCACCCAGCATGGAAAAGGAGCCAATATTTTGTGAGCACCTATGATGTGCTGGGAATTCTTTTTTTTTTTTAATTTAATTAATTAATTAATTTATTTTTATACAGCAGGTTCTTATTAGTTATCTATTTTATACATATTAGTGTATATATGTCAATCCCAATTTCTCAGTTCATCCCAACTCTCCCCCCCCCCGCCCCCGCCCTGCTTTCCCCCCTTGGTGTCCATATGTTTGTTCTCTACATCTGTGTCTCTATTTCTGCCTTGCAAACTGGTTCTAGATTCCACATATATGCGTTAATATATGATATTTGTTTTTCTCTTTCTGACTTACTTCACTCTGTATGACAGTCTCTAGGTCCATCCACGTCTCTACAAATGACCCAATTTCGTTCCTTTTTACAGCTGAGTAATATTCCATTGTATATACATACCACATCTTCTTTATCCATTTGTCTGTCAGTGGGCATTTAGGTTGCTTCCATGACCTGGCTATTGTAAATAGTGCTGCAATGAACATTGGGGTGCATGTGTCTTTTTGAATTATGTTTTTCTCTGGGTATATGCCCAGTAGTGAGATTGCTGGGTAGGGGGGAATTCTTGACACAGTTTTCATGCTTGTAACCACCCAGGGTTGGTTTTATTGTCCCACTTTGTAAATACCAGCATGAGAGGTTCGGAGAAGTAAAGTCTGTTGCCGAAGGTCACCGACTTGATCACACTGGAATTTGGACCAGGCTTGTCGGATTCTCCTGCCCGCCCCCCTTTCATAGAAGGGATAATCTAAATTGGAGGTTGTCATTCTCCTCCCTCTGTAGTGACCTCAGTCCTGACCTGGACCTCCTTGAAGACAGAACCTGTGTCTTCTCCATCCTGGTTTCCTACAGATCCCACATATTTCCTAGTTGGTAGCAAAGGCATCTCATAAGGCTGTCAAACAGAATCCACTCCGCCATCTTCCCCCTTTTGTGCACTGGTTAACCCACCTCTCCCAGGAAGCCTGCCCTGATCGCCGCAATCACAGGGACCTCACCTTCCTCTCTCTGACTCCAAAGACCCCAGACCCTTGGTAGCATCATTTGTATCACCATCCTTCTCCTCTTTTCCTTCCCTCCCCCTCTTCTAAGTGGCAAATGTGAATTAAGCACCTACTGGGGTAAAATGTACAATGGTTAAGGGTATAATCTCTGGGTTAGGAGCGTCTGAGCTTGAACCCTAGCTCTGCTACTACGTATGTGGCCCTGGACAAGTCCCTTTTCTGCCCTGAGCCTCACTTTTTCCATCTGAGTATTCCATAAGATAGAATATAAAAATTTCTTTCATTTCAACTACTAATGGGCTGAATCTGGGGGACTTTAGAAGCCAGGAGGAAACTTGCTTTCCCTAGCAGAGCTCCTGATGACTTGCTAAGAGCGAGTGAAGAGCTGTGAGCAGTGACTCTTATTTAGGCATCAGAGGAACTTTGCAAGGATGCCTATCACATATTTAGTGCTGAGAAGGGATCAAGGCACATGAACAGACCACTTCGTGAGGTGCGTGTCTGACCCTTCTCTCCTGAGCCCAAGCTCCTCCCCTGTGGAGTCCATGACATTCTTGGGCCACAAACCTCAGGTTCCTAAGAACTTTTGTTGGATGGATCTTGCTAACCACCGTCTGCTCCTTAGTATTCCTGCCAGGCCCATCTGTCTGAGAAGCCCCATTCATCAGGCAGTTGTATCAAAAATCCAGATACTTCTTTCAGGTGGTTTTTTGGTTTTTAATGGATGTTGAGAATTTGTTCTCATTAAAGCCCTGGGAAACGTGAGCTTCCTTGCTGGAGCAGTTGGCTTACGCAAAACACCGTGAGCGTTAAAATTTGCTTCTTTTTGATTTAGTCTCTAGCTAGCTTGAAGGACTGGATTTTATAACAGGTCAATTTCAGACCATTTGATATTGATATATGAAGATCTTTAGGGATTATTGAATGCATTTTTCATCCAGCTGAGATAGTATCATATAAGGAAAATGGGATTGACTGTTAAGTACAAATTGAAAAAGACATGGTCATTTAAGATAACTCCTTATCTGTATACAAGGAAATAGTATCAGGGAAATAGACCACCAGTTGACAGAAATAAATTTCACCTTGGGTTCCTCCTCCATATGCCTCCTTCACTGCTGTTCACACTTGTCGGGATTATTCAATTACTCTGAGAGCCTTTTCCCGGGCCCCTGTTAGAGGATGCATCTGTGGGGAGAAGAGAATCCTCTGCTGCTTTATTCTGGAAGGAAGGGTTGGCTAGGAGGAGCTGGGACCATTCATAGAGCAACCTTTGGGGAGTTTGGAATGGGGCAGCTTCAGCCTGGAATGTGGCAGTCTCTCTAGCAGGGCCCCTGACAGCATGCTGAGAGCAGGTGAAAAGCTGAGAACAGTGATTCCATGCCTTTCTTTTCTTTTCATCTACCCGGTTCACTCACATGACCACTAGCGTGGTCTTATCCAAGCAGGGCCCCTCTCTAGGTGATATCCAGCCCTGGAAGATTTCCTAAATTTTACCCAAGCAGAGTGGGTTTGAAAATTGCTTGGAAAATTCCCCAGATTCCCAAATATCCACCCAGGGTTTGTTTTATTGTCCCACCCAGCTCTAGCCTGGCTTCCCTCACCCCCCAGTGGGAGTCAACATCAGAAACTCCCCCGAGTCCACTGAGGAAAGTGCTTTCAGAGCCCCAAAGAGAGCCAGGGGATCTTAGGCCTAAAAGTGAACTCCCCTTCCCAAAGCTTCCTGAGGACCTACTATGTGTCAGATGAGCCACCTCCAGGAGACTGAGAACGGCGTGATGAAAACTGGACCAGTCCCTTTATATGCATGATTTTCTTAGGACTCACAGCAAGCTAAACATCACCACCCCCAGGTTACAGCTGAGGAAACTGAGGCTCAAAGACAGAAAGTAACTTGAGCAAATCACACAGATAAGTTCGTGGAGGAATAAGAATTTAAATCTGAGTTTGTTTGGCTCTGAAAGAATCCATCCATCCATCCCCTTATCTATTCATTCATTTATCCATCTACTTGTCCTCCCTTCCTTCTTCCCTTCCTCCATCCCTCCCTCTCTTCTTCCCATCCATCCATCCATCCATTCTTCCATTCCTCCAATGTTAATTAACGCACGTGGCAGGCAATAACCATCCTAATCATTAGGAGTGATGTCCCGGGGAACAGAAGGGAACTTAGGGATGTTCCCAGGTCCACAGCATCCCAGGTCTGACCATCAGTCACCACGACTGGACCACAATGGGGGCTCTAGTCTAAGCTTGCCAACAAGAGGCAGGAGGCAAGGGGGTGTCTCCCACCCAGCATGGGGGCCGGGGCTGGGCAGCAGAGGCTCCGTCTGGAAGACGGGGTGTGTGAGGAGTGGGGTGGGGAGAGGCTGGCAGAAGTTCGCTTCCACCACAGAAACCAACAGGCAAACTCTTCGCCAGCCTGTAGTTCCATTCTACCTGTCAACACGCATGGGACATGGAGCCAGTTCTTCCCGAGGCCCATGAATCACAGCACTTGACTTTCTGGTACTAATAATATGCAGCCTGTCTCAGAGGTGACCTGGGATTGCAGTCGTAGTGCCAGTCTGTATGGGGCAGAGCATGGCGGGGAAGTGTAGGGGGATGGCAGAGGTGGCCCTACCGAGAGCTGGCAGCATGTCAGGAGGCTCTGAGCCCTCCATGGGGGAGGGACCCCAAATCCAGAAAGATGAGCCCTAACTCTACTCAGAGGCTGGGCCATGACCACTGGGGATACCCCGAGGGGCTGCTGTCATGACTGTCCTCAGGACACCTGGAGGGTCCAGGCCATTGGCATCAGCTGGGCTGAACCAACGGGCTGGCAAGTCTGAGCTGGTCAGGGTCTGGGGAGAGGTCGTGTGTGTTAACAACACCTCACATGTCATGGGATCTGCTCAACCTCGCCTGGGACGTCCCATCCTGTCCACGCCTTCTTAGAGTCTTTGCACCGCAGACAATGATCCTTTCAAAGCATTCATGAGCTGAGCCCCTCCAATGCCCACCCCCTGCCCTGAGAAGGAAAACTGGATTCCTCCCCACCCTTGGCCCCCAGACCCCTCAGGTCCTGCAATGCTGCCCTCACCTCCACCATCCCAGAGACACTCTCCTTGTCTCTGTTCCAGAAACATGCAGAGCTTGCATGGGTCTCAGGGCCTTTGCATGTGCTCTCCTGGCCCCTGGGAAGTCCTTACCCTGGACCTTCCTATGACTGTCTCCTGCTCAAACCTCCCCTCCACAGAGAACACCCGCCCCTGACCCCCCCACTGACAATCACTCCCTCTACCTCCATCATCTTGTTTTATTGTGAGATTTCCTCCTTTACTTGTTTATTGGTTTAACACCCAACTTCTCCACTGGAGATTGAGCTGAGCCTGTCATGTTCACGGGACCCTTTCGGCACCTGGAACAGCGCCCCACACAGAAGCAGTGCTCAGTAAACACTGGTGATGGGCCTCGGCGTGTTCTCAGGTATAGACGATGATGCAGGAGGCCCAAGGGAAGGGACGCACCCTTATCCAGCCGTGCAGTGAGCCAGGGGAGGAGACAGGCGCTGACTCCCAGCGTGGTGGGCACTCCTCCTGCCCCTGTTCTGGGAGGTCCCACACTCTGCCAGGCTCAGCACAGCCCCTTTGTGAGGTGGGCGGTGGGGGAGTGGCAGGGAGCCCAGCGCTCCAGGACCGTGCTGTGACCCTAGCCTGGGCTTCGCATGCCTTGTCCACTCCCTTCCAGCCTGGAGCCATTGCAGGGCCCAGAAGGTGAGTCGCCACACCAGCCAAAGGGACAAAGGGGCCTCCGGAGCCCAAACTGGTGAGGTATAGGAAACAGAGGCTGGCATGCCCATCAATGACACCTCCTATGACCTGCGGATTCCAGAGCTGGGGATACCTTGGGCGGTCCTATGGCTGATGGGTTTTCAAACTGTGGATGCCCTGGAAGACAGAAGGGAGGTTGCAGGCAAGGACCCCGATTCAACCAGAGCATCTCCAAGTCCACCCGACATACATCTTGGGCTGCAGAACATTCTATTTGTAAAATGGGCTCTGTGATTTTTAATCTTTATTTTTTAATTAAACTTTTTATTTGGAGGTCACTGAAGATTCACATGTAGTTGTGTGAAATAATGCAGAGAGATACCATGTCCCCTTTATCCATTTTCCCCCATGGTGACATCCTGCAAAGCTCTAGGGCAACATCACAACTCAGATACTGACATTGACAGTCAGGATACAGAACATTTCCGTCACCCCGAGGATACTTCCTGTCGCCCCTTTATGGCCACACCCACTTCCCTCCCACCCCCACCTCCTCCTTAGCCCCTGGCAGCCACTCATCTCTTCTCCATTTCTATAATTTTACCAGCTTAACCATGGCATCTGAAAGGAATCCTACAGGATGTAACTTTTTGGGATTTGCTTTTTTTTTTTTTTAATTGCTGTGTATTTTATTTATTTTTTTAATTAATTTTTTTTAAAAATAAATTTATTTACTTATTTATTTTTGGCCGCGTTGGGTCTTTGTTGCTGCGCACGGGCTCTAGGCGCGCGGGCTTCAGTAGTTGTGGCTCAGGCGCTCAGTAGCTGTGGCTCACGGGCTGTAGAGTGCAGGCTCAGTAGTTGTGGCGCGCGGGCTTAGTTCCTCCGCGGCATGTGGGATCTTCCCGGACCAGGGCTCGAACCCGTGCCCCCTGCGTTGGCAGGCGGATTCTCAACCACTGCGCCACCAGGGAAGCCCTAATTAATTTTTTTTTATGGCTGCGTTGGGTCTTCGTTGTGGCATGCAGGATCTTCGTTGAGGCATGCGGGCTCCTCTCTAGTTGAGGCACATGAGCTCAGTAGTTGTGGCGCGCAGGGTTAGTTGCCCTGCTGCATGTGGGATCTTAGTTCCCCGACCAGGGATTGAACCCGCGTCCCCTGCATTGGAAGGCAGATTCTTTACCACTGCGCCACCAGGGAAGTCCCGGGGATTTGCTTTTTTGACTTGACAGACCCCTCTAGAGATTCATCCAGGTTGTGTGCCTCCATAGTTCTTTCCTTATCACTGCTGTGTAGTATTCCACAGTGATTTGTTGATTCTTTCACCTGTAGAAGGACATCTGGGTTGTTTCCAGTTTGGGGCTATCAGGAATGAAGCTGCTATAAACATTCATGTAGGTTGTTTGTGAGAATTGAGTCTTCATTTCTCTGGGATCAATGCCCAGGGGAGCTACTGCTGGGTTGTATGGCGTAGTCTTTACTTTTGGAAGAAACTGCCAGTCTGTTTTCCCCATTTGACTTTTCCACCAGCCACGTACGAGAGATCCAGTTTCTCCTCGTCCTCACCGGCATTTGGTGGTGTTGCTGTTTTTTCATTTTAGCCATTCAGAGAGGTGAGTGGTGATATCTCATTGTGGTTTGAATTTGCATTTTCCTAATGGCTAATGATCTCTTGCTCTGGGGTTTAAAAAAAGTTTTGAGCCTCTATTGGGTCCCACTGGCCCATTTCACAGATGAGAAAAACGGAGGCCCAGGGATTGAAACAGACTTGCCCAGCTACAGCTGGACCCCTCAGGCTTCATCCTGATTCCTGGTCACATCCTCTTAAAGAAGTTCTTTAAAAGGATGCTTACTTTTACTGGGAGGTGTGGAAGGCACTATTCTGATATTCTAACTGATGGTGTGTGCTTTCAGTGATATATCCTGTCTGTATTTTTACCTGTTTGGAGAGCTGAGGTCAAGGTGTCTAAAGGGATGAGTTGTCATAGCAGAACTTTGCTGGATGGCCGTCGGACCACAGCATGTGACTCATAATCTTTACAGCCCTGGAGCCCTTGTAAGCTGTTCTGAGTACGATGGTGGGGTCTGGCCAGCAAGGGGGCTGCTGGACATTGACTCTCCAGAGGAACAGAGGACTAAGGGCAAGTCACTAATCTCCATCCTGAGAGAGAAAGGTGGCCACCAGTGAGGTCTGAGGCCAGAGCTGGCCAGGCCAAGCCCCAGATCAGCATTGAAGTCCCCAACGGTACCCTCCTCCCTCCGCCCGGCCCCTTGTCCTCTGTTCCCCACCTGCACACTAGCCGCTCCCCACAAAACGTCTTCTCCTATCCTTGGTCTCCCAGATCCATTGTGTGTCTTATTTTATCTTATTTTATTTTTGGAGAAAGTAGCAACCAGAAGACCCGTGAAGCGGGGAAACACAGCATCTGTGAAGGAAAGGCGGCTGCAAAGAGAACACAAAAATTTTTTTAAAGCATGGTAATAAATGCTATTCAAAAAAAAAGAAAGAAAAAAGAAAAAAAGAGAAAAACCCACCCCACAATCTCTGAAAAACACAGACCATTGAAATGACAAGCCGAAAATCATTTGCTAAGCGCCGAAACCGGTCCCTTTGTCACCCAAATCCTTCTGTTGACAGTTACCTTTCAATCCTGCAATTGTGCAGAAAGGGCTGATTTTTATTCAATGGTCTATTCACCCTGCGTATTAATGAAAAGGGAGAAGGAAAAAAAAAACTTGTAAGAATGGTGTTTAATAGGCTGATGGACAAGCCGTCTGGATTCGGCCGCTGAGCCCCTCTTATCAGTGGCTCACAGTGGGGCTGATGCGGGCGGCCTGTCCCGCCACAACTTGGCTCACCTGCCCGGTCTCTCGGCCCCTGCTACCGAAACCCTGGGATAGATGGATGGATTTTTATTATTATTTTTTAAAAAATGGGAGCTTGATGATCTTTTCTCCTTACTAGGGAGGAGGCAACAGACCAGGTCATGACTTGACCCTGGGATTCAGACATGCACCGAAACATTAATTGAGCATCTGCTGTGTGCCGAGGGCTGTGATGGGTGCTGGGGTCTGGCATGGACAAGGCAAACAACATCCCGAGGCAGGGAGATTCCAGCTGGAACAGAGATCGGCAAACCAGGGATTTTGCCTGAGCTGGGTCAGGTGTCAGAAAAGGTCAGGGTGGACCCTGCTGACTCTGGGGAGACCGTTTGCCCCAAATTGTTTTTTCCAGGTGCTCCCAAGGCAGAGGAGCCTGAGAACCATCCAGCCCCATCTTCACACCAATGGACTGGGTTTTGCCATCATTGTGCCTGCTGGGATGCAGGAGGCTGGACAGAGGAATTTCCCTAGTCGGTTCTGTTCAGAGGCCACGTGGGATGCTAAGACTGGGCTAAAGGTGGGGCCCCGACCTGGTTTTGAATCTTGATTCTTCCATGCACTTCCTGCAGGCTCTGGGCAAGTCTGTTCACTTCTCTGAGCCACTGTCGCCTAGACTGTCCCTTGGGGGTGGTGACATTGTTGTAGTGGAGCTGCTGGCGGGATGTTATAGATTGAATGTTCATGTCCCCCACCGCTCCCAAATTCATATGCTGAAGCCCTAAGCTCCAGTGTGGTGGTATCTGGGGCCTTTGAGAGGTGATTAAGTCAGGAGGGCAGGGCTGTGGTCTGATGGGATTAGTGCCCTTAAAAGAGGCCCCAGAAAGCGCTCTTTCCCCCCTCCCTCACCGCCACCCGTTCCTCCACCACACAAGGACACAGTGAGAAGGTGGCCGTGTGCACACCAGGAAGAGAGCCCTCACCAGAACCCGACCATGTTGGCACCCTGATCTCGGACTTCCAGCCTCCAGAACTGGAAGAAAATAAAATCCTGTTGTTTAAACCTCCTGGTCTATGGTATTTTGTTAGGGCAGCCTGAGCAGACAAAGACAGGAGAAAGTGAGGTTTTGCAAACCATGTCCCTGGCCTGTCCCCATGCCTCCTGCCTCCCTCCCTCTTTTCCTTTCTTGTTTTCTTTCATGGATTCTAGAATTCCAAGGGGGTGCTGTGCTAGATGAAGGTTGCGGGGCGGGTGGTGCTCAGGAAAACAGAGAGGAGTTTAAGAAAGGACACGTTTGTGACAAGGAAACCTGCTCCCTGGCTGGGTGGTGAGCTCCCCCACTGCAGGGCTGTAAGAGGAAGCCAGGTGACAACTTGGCAAGGATGTTATGGTGATGTAGGGGTGGGCCACATGGGTTCAAGGGACCTGTACCTGCCCACCGGCCAGCCTACTTGCCCAGACTGAAAACCAGGTGTGCACCAGCCAGGCCTGTTTTGTCCCCCACGTGTCACACCCAGCACTCAGGCCCCACACCCTGGGGTCACCCTGGAATCCTCTCCTTCCCTCCACCCCACACCCAGTCCTTTGACGAGTCCCGACAACTCTGCCTTTAAAACATCCGAGCCCTCCTGCTCTCCGCCATCACCCCTCTCATCAGGCTCCTGCACTGGCCCGTTCGCCGAGGTCTCTGCTTTACCCCGGGACCCTTCAGCTTTTCCTCTTCACCGAGCAGAGCGCAGCCTTGAATCTGTTTGTCGGATCCCCTGGGTCTGCTCTGCACTTTCCAATGGCTTCCACCATGGAGCCCCCATCATAAGCCAGCCCCTGTGATAGCATCTCCTGCCTGCGCCCCCACCGTTTGCTCCATTCTGCCACCCCAGAACTCTTGCTTCTTCTCGGACATGCCAACCGTGTTCCCTCTGGGTGGGCTGTTCCCTCTGCCTGGGACACCGGTCCCTCCGGTCCCCACAGGGCTGCCCCTCTCTCCATCCTGGCTCCTGCCGAAACACCCCCTCCTTCCCTGACACTGCCGGTGCCTGCAAAACTGTCTAACCCCTTCTCCAGCTTTACGTTTCTGCTCAGCAGGTGTCACCACTTCATGTTATATCATATATTTGTTCACTCCATCATCGTCTGCCTCCCATGCTGGCCCAGAGAGCAGGGATGGTGTCCACCTGGTTGTCATGGTGTCCCCAGATAGACTCCCAGGTGGCCTCCCCACTGGCAATGGGGACGTCATCCCAGGACTTGTATCCACCAACCTCCTGATTCAGAACCACAGGGTTATTGCATCCTTTCCCCCTCTTTTCTGAAAACCAGCATGTGCTGGGAAATGATGACAAGTAACAGCCACTGCTCATCTTGATCACTCATTCAGTCACTCGACAAATACCTATTGTCATGTGCCAGGCCATGTACAAGCGTATGGGACTCAGCTAAGAAAATGACCGGCATGGAGCTGACATTTTTAATGGAGAGACAGAGGAAAGAAAAAGCAACTTAGTTTAAATGGTGATGTCAGGGTCAATGAAGAAATACAGAGCAGAGGGAGGAGTTATGGGTGGTGCTATTGTCAAGGGAGCAGTCAGGGAGGACTTCCTGGAGGAGGCAACAATAGTGAAGGCCTGAATGAAGCGCTGTGCTGTCAGGGGACAGGCGAGGGCACTGATGAGGCAAGGGAAGCAGGAGCCAGATGGTAAAGAAACTTTTTAAGGAAGGACTTAACCACAGTGATAAGTTTGAGTAGGTGCCCAGGGAATATCAAATGGATGAAAGAATCAATGAGCTGTTTGAGTTGGTGAGCAAGCACCCCCACATCGTGGCCCATTGGGATTCAGTGTCCTGCCTTCTTTTATCTACCCCCCCAATCAGCCCCACCTGGCAGGTAACCCCCTTTGAAAGGTACCGCCTTCATCATTTTGAAGGTAGGTGCTGCCTTTTCCTAGGGCCTCAGCTTCACAGCCAGGATGAGCTCAGCCCCAGGGGTGATCGTCTTCGGGGAGCTAAGCAAGAAACCCTCCTGGTACACAGTGAGGTGCCCGCCCCCGGCCTCCTTGGGATGGAGTGATCATCCAGACAGTCATTTGTGTTTTGGGTTCCACACGGCCCCCTCCCCTCCCCTTCCCTCCGCGGTGATAGCTGACGATGTGGATTTTAATACATTCACATTGGCAGAGCTATTTGCATTCAGATGCAATTATGAGGCAAGACACAGGCTCCTCAGAGGGGCCCTCAAGAATGGGGGGAGGATTTGCTACACTCTCGGGCATCAGGGGGCTCTGGGCGGAGTGGTCCAGGCTGGGCTAAGCCCTGTACCCCTGCTTTCTAGAGAGAATGTCTGGGCTGGTACAGCACCCCCTCCCCCACCCCAAGCTTGTATGGATCTGGCTTATTTTGTTCAGCCCAGGGTGGGGAGAGGTGTGGGTGCTGGGTGAAATGGGGTCAGGGCAGTGTTTTACCAACTCCCACTATGTGTCAATCACTGTGCCTGACCCTCAGGAGTTTACATTCTCATGGGGGACACAGACAAGAACAAATTAACAACTAAGTAAATAAGATAATAGTACATTGGAATAAGTGTGGCATGGGAAACCACATAGGTGAAGTGACACTCTTTGAGGGTGTTTCCCTAGATACAGTGGAGAAGGGGGTGGGGAAGGTTGATTGCAAAAATGTGCCCAGCCTTTTACTGCTCCCTGTAGTTATTCCCCCTTGCAATGCACCTTTGCAGCTCACTCCTTTAAGAGAGGCATCTATTTCTTACCCCTGGAATCTGGGCTTGACCATGGGACTTGATTTGGCCAGAAGGATGTGGTGTAAGCGATCCAACCCGAGGCCTCCAGAGAAATTGCACATTTTTGCTTCCTCTCTTGGAACCCTGCCACCACCTTGAGAATGATCCCAGCCTCTCCTGCTGGAAGATGAAAGTCAGATGGCACAGAGACGAACCATCTCAGTCAAGGTCAACCTAGACCAGACAGAACCCAGCTGATCCGCCAACTGACCTCAAATGCAGTGATCATTGCTCAGATCAGTAGAACTGCCCATGCAACCTGCAGATTTGTGAGCTAAACAAACGCTTGCTGTTTGAAGCCATGACGTTTTGAGATGTTTTGTTATGCTGCAGTAGCTAACTGATGCAAAACGTCCCTCTGAGTAACATTTCATCTGAGACCCAAAATATGAGAAAGTAGCAGTGGTGAGAAAAGCTGCAGGAAGAGAATTCCAGGAAGGGGGAACAGCAAGTACAAAGGATCTGAGGTGGGCAATGTGAAGGCAAAAAAAGAAGGTGGAATGGGATGTAAGTGAGAGATGGGCAGGGACTTAATCACATTGGCCACTGTAGATGCTCCTGGTGTTTGAAGAGGAGTGGACAGTGGAAGAACAAGGAGGCGAACATGTATAGCCCACCCCAGAGGCTGGTGGTAAAGGGCCAGACCCACCTTGATTAACCCGCTCCAAACCCCACCCCCATTGTGGAGGAGGGTCCGCCTTTTAGCCCATTGCTTTTCTACACTGGGAATAGTTGTTTCTGGCATATGTTTAAGTTTTTCCTTCATCGGGTGATTTCTCCTCGTTGTCCCCCACCTTGCAGTTGAGTCCAGGTAACTGGGAGAAGGGGGTTGGCATGCCATGGGGCATACAAGGGAAGGTTGTAACAGGAGGAAGGACTGCCCAGTGAAGCAGGTGGGCGGGGTCACATGTGCTTGGTGTCACATGCCCTTGGCCCACCTCTGGTTTCAGGACAGCTGTGTGGACAGTTCCTTGCATGATGCTGGCACCTCACCTGAGCTCCGGCATTGCTGCCTTGTCTGCCTGGCACTGTGGGATGCCATCAGTAGGGAACAGGGATGGTGGATAAGTGTCCCAGGCTCCCGTGCTTTGGAGGGACAGTCCTGAGGCATGTTTTATGTGGTTCCTGGAAGGTCCCCAGTGAGACGGAGCCCCAGGCACCCACACAGTGATCCCCAACATCACCTCCTGTCCTGGCTGTCCCTCCATCCCTGTCTCACTCTCTGCTCCCTCGTCACTCTTTTCTGGGACCCCTTTCCAATAACCCCCTGCCCCCAATCCTTGTCTCAGGGACTGCTTTCTTGGGAACCTGAACAAAGACCGAACATGCCGGCCTCAGCCTCTGCTGGGCTAGGTGTGGGCTTGGCTGGGGCACCCTGAAGGGCGTCCTCTGGAAGCTGCAGGGGGTGTCTGGTCGAGGGCTGGGGAGAGCCACTGACTCAGGGTGGATGCGACACCCTCCCTAATGTGGCTCCTGTTCTGAAATCACTGGAGGAAGAAGGGTACATTCAAAAGAGAGGAGGCTGACCCTAGGGCACAGCACTTTACAGTTTATAAAGCCCTTTCCCTGCCATTGGTCCTTTGCTGGTCACAACAACTCGGTGACATCAGCCAAGAAGGCACAGTTCTCTCCATCCAGAGATGAGGGCAGGGGGTGCTCAGGGACCCACAGAGAAATGCCCAGAGCCAGGGTCACTGCCGCCTCCCAGCAAAGTGCTTACTCCTGAGCGAGCGCAAGACCACCGGCGGTGGTATGGGACAGACTGGTTTCTGATCCTGGCTCCGCCCCAGACAGGCTATGTGACCTTGGGCAGCTCACTTACCTTCTCTTGCCTCAATTTCCTCATCTATAAAATGGGTGTGTATGATAAGGGTTTAAATGCAGTGAGTGTGTTCCTGCCTATAGCAGCCTCCACACTGGCCTCCCTGCCTCCTCCTGCCCCCTCCAAATCCTTTCTCCAAAGTGAGCTTTCCAAACCGCAAACCCGGCTGTCCCTTCTGTGTGTAAAACCCTCCAGTGGCCCTTAATTGTTTTCAGGACAAAGATAGACTCCATAGCATGGCTGATCAGCACTCACCCCAGTGAGCCCGCCTCCCTCTCCTGCCTCACCCCTGCCCTCCCCAGCTACCTTCCGGGCCACATCATGTCCTCTGTCACCCCAGAGAGCAAGCACAGCCTTTGCACTTGTTATCCTTTCCCCCGGGACTCTTGCTGTCTTTCTGACAGCCTGGTCAGTCTCCTCCTTTTTTAACATTCCATTTTTGAATCAGTATCACATTCAGATGGATCAAAATTCATCAAGGTACAGAAAGGCACATGCTGTAAATCTCCCTCCCACTGCTGTCCTCGTGCCTCCAAGGCCCCTCCTCCCAGGCAAACCCTGTGTTCAATTCGCACGAGTCCTTTCAGAGACATTTTATGCAAATGTAAGAAAATACTTAAAAAGATTATCTACCTGCTGCCTTTTCCACAAAATCTGCTATACTCAATGAGTCTTTCTTCACTCCCCATGACTTGGAGATCTTCCATGTTAGTAAACAAAGAGCGTCTGTGTTCATTTTATACAGCTGCATAGTATTCCACAGTGTGACTGCATCATCATCTATGTATCTAGTCCCCTACCGATGGGCATCTAGGTTGTTTCCACTATTTTGCTGTTACCTAAATACTTCATTGAATAACCTTATACGTCTATGTGTGCATGTGGGAGAAAATGTCCAGCATAAATTCTTAGATCTGAAAGTGCCAGTTTATGATATTGATAGATTTTATCTAATTATCCCCCATAGAGGATACCAATGGACACTCTCCCCAGCAGAATATGAAAATAGTCTGGCTGACCCCTCATCATGTTAAGACTATGAACAGCTGTCACCTCCTCCAGGAAGTCTTCCCAGACCTTCCAGCTGGCTCATTAGCCTCAACTGGACCCCAGCCTCAGTGCCAAGTTTGTGGCACCCTGTGTTGCAATGGTCTATTTCCTTTTCTGTCCCCATCATCAGACTGGGAGCTCCCTGAAACCAACCTTTGCTTATCAAGAAGTCCTCAGGCTTACTCAGGCCTCAACCCAGGGCTCAGGGCTGAGTAAATACCAGTTCCCTTTCTGCATGCCCCAGGGGCTGGGGTCCCCAGGGCGGGCTGCTTCTGCTTGCATCTTGCCTCTGGTGCCCCAGGGAGAGAGCTTCAGCCTCTGCCCCTGACACCTGCAGGCCACCCGGTGTGCTGGCAATGAGCCCCTTCCCCCAGTCGCCCGGGCCTCCGCCCTCTCCCTTGAACAAATAATAATTGTTAGAAAAAGGCCAGTGGATAAATTATTATCGTGACCCTCATTCCAGTGCAAAAAACTTTTGCTAGCTGCCAAGTGAAAAGTCAAAATTTGCATTTAAATAGAAAACGTTAGGCCAGCTGAACAGGGAGGCCAATGCCCCCAAGAGGCCCCTCCTGTCTGGATGGGGAGCTCGATCACCGCATCCCTCCCTAGGAACTCAGCTAGGGGCAGGGGAAACCTTCAGGGCCTGAGTTGAACTGATTTTTTTCTGTGGTTCATGGCCCCTTGGGGTCTACGATTTCCAGTTCCTGCCATGGTTCTGCAAAGGCCCTGTGGTCCAGCCAGATAGACCTCTTAGATGCCTTCCATTCAACCCACCTTGAACTTGAGTCTCCCTTCCCCCACACCACAGTAAGCAGGTAACCACAAACATTAAGGGCAGGTAGAGACTTCATGGGTCACGTTACACGGAATGTTTAGAGCATGGTTTTAGAGCCAGACGGGCAGGGCTGGGAGCTTGGCAATTTGCTAAGGCACTCGGCCTCTCTGAGCCTCAGTTTCCCTGTTTGTCGATGATAGATAATAACGCCTGCTTGGCTAGATGTTATGTAATCAATATAATTTATTATAATTAATAAATGTAGTTTTTCTGTTAGTTCAATTCATATTGCTGGAATTCCACTCTGCAGTCCTCAACAAATGCTTGGATACCTCTCATGACAGGGTACTCACTTCCACACAGACCAGTCTGTTCTATTTGAACTCACTCCATCCCACATGCTTGGTCTCCTTTTCCAGGATGGTCCCTGTAATTGTGGGGAGACCTAGGTGTTGCCTTGTCATAGTCTCTGATTCACTTTTCTGGCAAAAACTCCAAATCCTCTTCACCCAAGAATCCACCCAATCACCTAGGAGTTTTACTCCCCTGGGCAGCCAGGAAGTTGATAGCAACTTCCCAAAACCGAAAGTAAAATCTAGAGAAAGAAAAGAGTCACAACTGACGTGCAGGGAGGAACCTAGACTCAGAGTGACTTGACTTTGTGTCTCATTTCTACCTGGGTCACCTTGGATAATTCAGCTTCTTGAGCCTCGGTTTCCTCCCTGTAAAATGGGGAGGCGGGTACCTATCTCATGGATCATACGTGTCCAGGGCCCATGCACCAGTTGGCTCTCAATGAAAACTCATGAGCAGTTCGTGTGGATATAATCTGCACAAGGTAGAAATAGGACTTTCTATTCAATTCAGCAATTGTATCCCGAGCTCCCACTCTGTGCCCGGTGCCAGCACATGACCTTCTTTCATAGATGTGATTGAAGGCATCTTTGAGAGGGCAGGAACCTTGTCTGCACTGCAACAATTGCAACCATGCTGTCCGGCACATAGTAGGTGCTTAATAAATGTTTGTGTCTGAATGAATGAATAAATGACTGCTTTGTCCCCAGCCCCCAGGAGAGGACCAGGCACATAGTAGGTGCTCAATAAACACTTGGCTGGCCAAAGAGGGAATGCAGACATAGAAAAAAGAAGTGGCCAGAATTCTGACCGGCTATATCAGAAGAGGCATTTGGCCCACGTGGATCCCACATGGGACGTTCATCCTCTGGCTGCTGCCCTACTGTGTGCCTGCTCTGTTGAAGGGACCCGAGTAGGAGGGAATAGTAGAGGTCTCTGTATTTAAGGGCTTATGATTCTGGGGCGAAACCAGATCTGGATGGGACAACTTGCATCTGACAAGGGTGGTCGATGCCCTCTCTGGAGGGTCCTCAAGGCTGTGGAGGCGGAAGAAGCCTGGGGATCGTGGGCGTCTTCCTGGAGGAGGGGCCCTCTGAACTGGCTCGGGCAAGCTCAGGACAAGGTCAAAGGCAGACATTTGTCAAGTGAATTGGGGTCTGGGGAGGAGACCTTTCTGCCGCCCTCTCCTCTCTGGTACTTTGAGAGCATCGGGAAAGGGAACTGTCATTTTCAGGCCTTCAATGTGCCAGACACAGAGCTCCTAGTTTTCTAAGGGGTGAGTGCAGGAAGCAGGCCCCATGACTCATCTGGGATCTGAGACATGAATGTGAACTACTGCTGCAGTTTATCATACGCTCCTGGAGTGCCAGGTTTACACCATCATCCTGTTTTAAATCCCAGCCACCGAACCAGATAGGCGTTCTTCTCCCCATTTTACAGCTGAGGAAACTGAGGCTCAGAGAGCTCAAGAAACCAGCCCAGGACCACACAGCAAGGAAGCATTGGAGTGGGGCATCGAACACAATGTTTGTTGGACTGCAAAGCCTCTCCTTAAAAAGAAAAAAATAGGTATATATAATATTTTTATACAGTTAAAATTGAAATAGCAAGACATGTAATATACACAGTATTCAGAAATACTGAGATAAGAAACAGCAAAAAATGTTGAGAGTAGCTGCCTCCGGGGAACAGTGTGGGGAGTGAGCAGATCCGGGGCAGGGATCACTGTTTTGGCTAAAAAGCCTTTTAGTGCCATTGGATTTTTTTAAACCTATGTGCCTGAATTCCTTTTGCAGAAAATAAAAGATTAATATTCAAAAGGACAACTGCCTACACTATTCAAATCGTCTTCCAGGTCCTTAGGTGGAAGCAGGCCCAAGTCAGCCAGCATCCCACAGCGGCCCACAGGGGTTCGCCTTTTGGTTTTAATGCTCACATGGTCTCCACCATCACTGCAGCATTTTGACTCCCAGAGCGAATCCACTGCTAGTAGACACGGTGTGGGTTTCTTCCACACGTTTGCAGGAAGCAGCCAGGTTGGGACCCGCACGCAAAGTGGACTTTCAGCCACGATGCTCCCTGGCGCCAACCGTGGGCTCATTCGACCCCGCATGGGATGGGAGTCCCTGAGCTCACAGGCTGGAGCTCCCTGGCTCTCTGCCCCGGTGCCCAGCCCCTGGCCTGGCGCAGTGACCTTCCTCCAAGGCAGGTTGACCAGGCAGACCTTTGCCTGCCCTCCAGGGGCCCCTGGGTGAATTCAGAGAGACAGAGTTACCCAGATCAACTTCCCTAATTACGGATGGTGACAAGCCTCTGCAGGGGATTGCTGGCACTGAGTCAGTGACGGGGACAGCTTTCCCAGGGAAGTGGTGTTTGAGCTGCAGTCTGAGGGATGGAGGGCCATTAGGCTGGCAGAGGTGCTGGGAACAGATTTCTAAGCCAAGTGAACAACATGGGTGAGGTTACAAGAAGGGAGAGAAGCTGACTGTTCAAGGGACAGCCTGGACCCCGGAGGAGCTGGACAGATGGCAGGAGGGGGAGCAGCGAGGAGGCAGAGGGAGGGGGGTGGGGCCGGGTCAGGAAGGCCTGTGGGACGTCACCTCAGGAGGATGAGATCAGAACCCAGGAGGCCGTGGTCCTGGGGTGCCCTATGCAGGAGGGGAGCCGGGAGCTCTGGAGTCCCCTTTATGGCCAAGGAGAAATGCCCCCCAGGGGCGGGATGGACCTTGTGAGAGACACACAAATGAGCTGAGTCCCATGGAAAGGTTAACGAGGTCCCTGCTGTCCCTCACTGAAGTCGCTTCACACGTTTACAATGTACCAGTCAAACCAATTAGCTGTGAAAGTGTTGTAGGGCCTGCATTTTATTGGATTCTGGTCAACTCGGAATTGGTTAAATAATGTCTGCTAAGAAACATAAAAGAGCCACACATGAGGTGGGATGGGTAGTTCTGGGTGGTCCCAAGAGGCCTGCAATGCAGCGAGGGATGTGGGGCTGGACTCGGGGGCCACAGAAGGCTTGACTGAGCTTCTGTGAGGAGCACTCTGCCCAGAAAAGGGGGAGTTTCATGCTCTTTTAGCCCTATGTGCTGGTCTCAAACCTACCCGATCATTAGAACCACCCTGGGAACTTGAAAAAATACAGCCCAGATGCCCAGGGCCACCCCAAATCAGCTGCATCCCTTGGAGGAGGGAAGCAAGGCATCACTCCCTGTCCAAGTCCCCCATATATTCTGAGATGCAGCCAGGGTGGAGAACAGACCCTGCTCTATTGCAGTGGTCTTAACTGGGGGGATGTCGACCACCACCCAGGGGACATTTGGCGATGTCTGGAGACATTTGCGGTTGTTGCCACTGGCATCTCGTAGGTAGAGGCCTGGGATGCTGCTAAACATTCTGTGATGCCCAGGTTGGCCCCACCACAAAGAAAGATCCAGCCCCAAAGGTCCATAGTGCTGAGGTTAAGACATCCTCCTCTAGTCGAATCCACCCATTAGACAGATAAGGAAACTGAGGCCCAGACTGGCTGATAAGGTGTGTCTGGGGTCATACAGGGAATATATGCAGGGTCGGGCAAGCAGGACGATGAACTTCTGTCCCTGGATGGTGTGCCTGGTACTGTGCTAAGGGCTGTGGGTTTCAAGATCATTCTGTCAGATTCTGTAGGCCCAAGTTGATCAAGCTGAATTCTGGGGACATAGCCTCACCCAGACTTGGTTTTGTCTGAGGGCCTGGGGACTGTACAACTTCTAGAAGTTGCTCATCTGCCCCCGTGCAAACCCCAGACAGAGCCCATCTCTTTAGCAGGCTTGAGCCCAAAAGACGGATCCAGAGAAAGAAAGAGGCCTGTTTTGATGTCACTGTTGACGTGGGTCTGAGAAGGTCTCAGCTCCACGCTGCCGGTCTTGGACCACTGAGGGTCTGTCTGTTTGTCCATTCATCCATCCTGTGGTGGTAATCTGAGCCATGTGCAGGGCCGGGGGGCCAGGCTAATTGCAGGCTCGGGGAAGGCCAAGCAGAGATTAGCCCACAGTGAGGAGCGACGGCGGGCGTCTGGGGCCAGGATGGTACCTGATTAGTTAAATTGCCAGCACCTGCTTGCTTTTATTGCAAACATAAACACGGCCGCGCAGACAATCGCCAGTGATCCTCATGCTTTCCTCGTTTGCCACATCTGCAAGGTTCGGGGTCGGGCAGCAGGCAGGCTCAGGCCTGGACAAAACAGGGAGGCAGAGGGGTTTGGGTGAAAAGACGCAGGATTAGGAATCGGGAGAGGGAATTTACACTTGGTGAGGCCTCCTCTGCGCAGGCACTGTGTGAGGCCTTTATAGCCCCATGCAAAGCCGTCTGACCCTCAAAACTTTTCTGTGAAATACTATGACTTTTCTTATTGAGACTCAGAACAGTTAAGCAACGCCCTCCAACCAGGAGGCAGCCGATATGGAATTTGAACCCAGATCTTTCTGTCCCCAAAGCCCTTATTCTTTCTGCTTACTGGTTGTAGGGAGCCCTGGGGGGTTCTTGTTGCAGTTTATTGAACTTTGCATCTGTAGTGCCAAGCCACCAGCTTGCGATGGCATGCGTGCTCAGGAAAGGAAAACACAGTTTCTGGGCCTCCAGACAATTTGCTAGGTGAGCACAGTCTCCTGTTTCCTCTTTCTGTGCCTCAGCTTCTACATCTGTAAAGTGGTCATCTAGTTGGCCCCCTTCTGCTGTTGAACCCCAGGGAAAAGAAGTTAGAGTGTGGGCACTGAGGTCAAGTCCAGCACCAGCTGAAATCATCCAGTTGGGCTCCTCAGAGCTTCATTACACAGCGTCATGCTACCTTGTCCCGGGGACATGAATCCTGCAGGACCCCACCAGGCACAGGCAGTATTGACTCTAGCCACTGCCCAGCAATTGGCCGACAAGACAAACGGCGAGGAAACCATTTCAAATTAACTCTGTCTGCGTTACAGGCGCTTTTATTAAGATAAACTATTTGGGAGATGTTTACAGGAGAGAGCCTTTCGGTGCCGGCAGAAGGTCAGAAGGACAGTTGGAGGGAACTGCACAATTGTCATTCGAAAGCTTGGGGCACTTCTCCCGCATTCAAATGTGCGTCTCTTCCCCTCAGTGACAGAGGCATCAAGCCTGTGACATACTTTGTCAGAATTTCATTTGTCCGAGCAGCTTCAGCCTTATTCTTGGCAGATGCGGGCGATAGGGGAGAGTGTGAGTTTAAATTCCCTTCTGCGGTCCTTGAAAATGAAGTGGAAATACTTCTCCACCATGAGCACCGAGTTTCACCCAAAGAGGAAAAAGCAAAATGTGCCTTACAGCCTGGGAGAAGGGCAAATGTATATTCATCATCCATGCATCCATCCATCCAATCATGCACCCCCCTGTTTATTAATTCATTGGTTTATTAAATGATTCACATCATCCTATTCATTTACATTATCACTTTGGGTTTTTTTGGTTTATAACTACGTTTTTTTATTGAAGTATAGTTGATGTACAATATTATGTAAGTTACAGGTGTACAATATAGTGATTCACAATTTTTAAAGCTTATACTCCAGTTATAGTTATTGTGGAAACTAAAAAATACAAACTACTGAATATAGCAAAAAAGAAGCAGACTCACAAATATAGAGAACAAACTAGTGGTTACCAGTGGGGAGAGGGAAGGGGGGGAGGGGCAGTATAGGGGTAGGGGAGTAAGAGGTACAAACTGTTGTATAAAATAAGCTACACTTTGGGTTTTTCGTTGGAATCCTGACTTCTTGTGTGTCCTTATGTACACCAGAGCCTCAGTTTCTGCATCTGGGAAATGGGACGATGATAGCCCAGGATTGCACTAGAGCTAAATGGGTTACTTTGAGTTAGACACTTGGTTTGCAGGATGGGCTGGTGCTGTGATGGTGGTGGAAACGTACTCCGTCCCACAGAGGTTAGGTTGCTGCTCACAGCCACACGGTGGGCGAGCGTGTCAAGCAGGTGGGGTTGAGCCCAGGGGATCTGGTTCCGGAGCCCGCGTTCCTTCCCGTTGCCCTGCTCTACTGCTAAATCTTAGTGCACGTGTTGCCTGGGCCTGCAGACCCAGCCCTGGGCCATCAGCCCTGTGCTTGAGTGGTGTTTGCCGAGCACAGATCCAAACTCAGATTCTTTGTGTCTCCTCTTGGACTTGTTCAGGGTGGGCTGCCTTCTCTGGGAGCCCCAGTATCCAGTAGCAGCCACCAGTGGTGCTCATCGCCATCTTTTCCCAAAAGCAACATCAAGTAAAGACCCTCCTGGGTCCGAAGGACCACCCTGTTCTCCAACCTTGGGCAAGCCCTTCTCTTCTCTCTGGGCCTCAGCTTTCTCCTCTGCACAATGGGCACCCAGGTGGTCTCGGAGCCCACTTCAGACTCTGAAACTGATTTTTTTGAGTAGAGAGGATAGATGTCACTACAACCTTGGATCTCCTCTTTGGATTGCTCTGGGGGTCCTGGCCGCACACAGCTGACCCTGACCGGTGCTTGGAACCCCCTTCCCCACCTTTCTGTCCCCAGGGATCTTTCCACCCCGTGGAACCCTGGGTGCTTTGGGGCACCTCCCCCCACCTCTGAGTTGCTCTCAGAATCTGGAGATTCTCTCGCCCTAGATCCCCATCCAAAGAAGTCACCTGCAAACATCAAAGACATTTCCTTCCTCTGGGATTCTCCAAGGATGGCAAACACCTTTGTTTCTTCTATGCCAAATTCCTTCCCTCGGCCTGGGGAGCCCTGTCAAGCCGGAAATGCCCCTTTGCTGTGGGCAACGTGTCACTTATGCATGGGCACAGGGAGGGGTAAGGGCGGGGGAGTGTATTAGTGCATCATGACGGGCTCCCGCACATGCAAAATGGATTGGGGGTCGGGGGAGTGGGATGTGACCGGCAGGCAGAGGGGGTAGATTTTCCTGGTTGAGCTGAAGGTGGTTTCCCTTGGCTTTGCCAGAGCACGGCTGTTCACTTAGAGAGGAGTGGAGAATTCATAGGGTAGTCTCGGAAAATGACCAAGTCAATGGCAAAGGAAAGAAAAGAACTTTCCAATATCTATATTTAGGAGGTTGAAGAAGGGAAGGAGGGGGGATCAAGTTAGATTCTAAGAGTTCGCAGCCTAAGCAGGTCTCCGAGGCCCCCGGAGAGGTTGTGGGATCCAGATGTGGACGGGGAAGGCGAAGGGGGGAGGGGAGGCAGGGCAGGGGGGTGGGGGATGTCTGTTCACAATTAGCCTTGATTTTGTGTGATGACATTGAAATTGTGGGCAAACATGAAAGCGGAGTTGGGAGGACATGTCTGTCCGAGCAGCCCGGGGATTAATCCGACGTGAAGGACACAGGCCGAGGGCTGGCACCACATGGAAGCATTTTGTGTGGGTTTTGATGTCCCGCCAGCTGAAGGGGGCTTTGCCGCTCAGGTTGAACGGACCCTCCACCAGCAGCCCAGTGCCCTGAAGGCTGGCCGACTCTGGCCGAGAGGTTAAGTCGAGAGGATCAGAAGATTCTGCCTCCTGCAGGGCCCGCCCAGAACTGAAACCATCATGGCGGCCCTGAATGTCTGCACAAAGCCGAGTGTTGGGGTACCCTGCCAGCCCCAAGGTCAGTGACGGGGGTGGCTGCAGAGGGGAGAGTCTGCAAGTTAGTTTCCGTATTTCTGATATTATAAGGGCTGGGCTGACCCATATGCTGGGGGTTTGGCAGTCAACAGCTTTGTAACAGGGCTCTGCTGGGATGAACCTTGACTGGGAATCTTGGAATTTTATGAGAACGCCGGGGGCTGGGAGGGCAGGTGGGAGTCCCTGGGTCACCCACCACAGGCTCCAGCTCTGGGGGTGCCTTCTTGTTGAGCTAAATCCAGGAAGAAACATCATTTTGACATCACGCTGTGGTGAATGTTCGGAATAGAGAGAAAGGTGTAGCCCCAGGTACAATGCCAGGCACCACCCTGTACCATGTGGGTGTCCTCGGATGAGGGAGCCCATCTCTTCTGAGCCTCAGTTTCCTCATCCATAAAATGGGGAGAGTAATCCACCCTCCTTCAATAGGACAGCTGTGAGAACTGGATACCCAAATGTTTATAAAATGTTAGCATCTAATAAACACCCAATAAATAGTTGTTTTGGTTTCCAGCTTTATTGGAGATAATGAGCAGGCATATAGAGCTGGTACGCTGATCAGCGTTATTATCGATATCCTGTTTGTTAATATTCCGAAACAGTTTTGCTTATGATTCGGTGTGTGTCTGTTGCTGAAATGAGGACAAGGATTCCTTTCTGTCCATTCAAGCAGTGGCTCAGCGTCAGGCCTCAGCCCCGCTGTTTGTGACCTAGGGCCCCATCACGTACTGGGCGGGCGGACTGCCAGGCATCTAAAGCTGTCTGGAAGCTCGGAGCCCCGCGGATGGGAGCAGAGGAGCGTATTTCACTCAGTCCCTGTGACCCCTGGAGGTCCTTGGGGAAGCAGGAAGGAAGGGGCTATGTTTTGGTGGGGGAGGGGTCTCTCTGGGGGGGAAAAGGAGTTGATGAAATTTCAGGATGTACCGAGGTCAGCTTCCAGCCGGCTCGTCTAGGTTAGAGAAAAGTGATCGCCACCCCAAACACGCTTCTTAATGAAGCACAGCCTGTGCTTACAAGCCTTTCCTTTCCGGCCTTTTCCCTCTAGGAGGAAATTCTAAATCCTGAACACAAATGACCACAGAATTATATTTACATGTATTTACATTTTCTATTCACACATATTTAGAGAGCTGGAAGCAGGAGGGGAAGAAAAGTTGGAGGATTATTCTAAATGGAAGTAATGTTTCATAACTGAGCCTCTGACCATGTGGTAAGAGCAGGTGAAGAGAGGTGAATAGTGGTCGAGCTTGCCTTAGTTGGTGTTTGGGCTTTCAGTCAACACAGAACCAAGTCTGCCCTTCTGAGGAGTAGAATTAAATTGTACAATGCAATAAATATGACAAGATTTTTAAAGGAGAGATGGATGGGAAGAGGGAGACTGGAAGGTGAATTTCATACGGTTGTTAGTGAGGTTTGATCCAACTAGGCTGGGGCACAGGATCTGCGTGTAGGGTCTAAGGGGCTCATTGCCCGACCAAGTCAAATGCTGAAGCTGGCCTTGCTCTAGTTTGCTGTGAAGGAGGAAGGCACACGAGAGAAAGCCAACAAGGTCTGCATCTACGTGGGTAAATTAGAGAAGAGAGAGAAAACAAGGCAGCTTGGCTGTTTCCATTCAGGACGAGACCCCGACCCTTCCATGAGGAAGGGAAATAGAGAAGAGGGTCCCAGTGACCCTGCCCACTAGCAAACCTGGCTCAGCCTCTGCTCCAAATCTAAGCAACTCAGGGCGCCTCCTCCTTCTGGGTGGAAGAGACAAGCTGGGGAAGGGTGGTATTGAGAGAGCGTGCACGTCCCCTCTCCCAGCATAAAACTTCAGAGACACAGGTGGGGTCATCACAGGGCCATGTAATTGGATGAAATGGTCACCGCAGGCCTTGCCCAGTCCCCATGGAAAAGAGAGGCCCAGACACTGGGAGCACCAGGAGGGCATTTCCCCAGGAAAGGCACCCAGGGTTATCTGTCTTTCTGCCCATCAGGCTCCACGTGGAAGACCCCTTGGAGACCTGGGGGTTTGGAATCGAATTGGAGTTGCCGGAGCTGTACTTGAGTGGCCATTTGATGCCTTACTACGCTCCAGGGCTGTGCTAAGCCAGCACACACATATCTGATTTTAAGCTTCCCCGGAACACTATGGGGTTTCAGGAGGCTCCAGGAGCTGAGGTGACTTGGCCAAGGTCACTCTGGGCTGCTGAGGGTCAAAGCTAGCACTGGACCCAGGCCTTCCTGACCCCAATGATCAAACTCTTTTTAAAAAATTTATTTTTACCGAGATATTTTAACGCACATAAAATGTATAACGTCGGCCTACGACAATATAAAGCAAAACACACAGCCTCCTAACCACTGAGCTTGAGAAATGGAATGTTACCCGTGCTGCCAGGGCCTGCGGACCCGTCCCCATTCACGTCCCCTACCTGCTGCCCAGGTGAGTCCCTCTTCTGCATTCAGGTGTGACTCTTTGCTTAGCTAGTGACTTACAACACGTGGAAGATTCTGAAATAATATATGGTAGGGGTGGCCCTTTTAAAACTCAATGTAAATGGAATCATACTGAGTGCTTTCTTCTTTCCTCGTTCTGTTTTTGAGAGTCCTTCATGCCGTTGCCTGCGCTGTGATTCATTCATTAATCATTTTAAGGTTTTATTTTGAAATAGTTGAACACTCACAAGAAGGAGGAAAAATAATACAGAGAGTCCCCGTGTACCCTTCCTCCAGCTTCCCCCAGTGGTCAGTTCATATTCAGTACAATGATCAAAACCAGGAAACTGACGTTGCTACGATACTCCTAACTCAGGGACAGACCTTATCCCCAGGTCTCCAGTTTTTATAAGTGCTTTTTAATTTTTTCCCCTCTTGTGTATGGTTCTGTGAAATTTTGTGTAGATCTGAATGATCACCATAACAATCAGGGGTATAAGACTGCTCTGTCGCCACCAAAGAACTCTGTGGCGTTACCCCTTAATAATGTGATGCATTCCTTTTTAGTGCTGGGTGCAGCCTCTCCCTCCTCTATCTCACGATTGGTTCGTCTGTTCTCCTGTCCTTGGGCGTCCAAGTCGGGGTGGTTTCTGACTTCAAGGTCTCTTTTTTTTAAAAAAATAATTTATGATATCACTTATATGTGGAATCTAAAAAATGGTACGAATGAATTTATTTACAAAACAGAAATAGAGTAACAGATGTAGAAAACAAACTTATGGCTACCAGAGCGGGGAAGGGGGGAGGGATAAATTGGGAGATTGGGATTGACATATACGCACTACTGTATATAAAATAGATAACTAATAAGAACCTGCTGTATAGCACAGGGAACTCTACTCAATACTCTGTTATGACCTATATGGGAAAAGAATCTAAAAAAGAGTAGATATATGTATATGTATAATTGATTCACTTTGCTGTACCCCTGAAACTAACACAACATTGTAAATCAACTATACTCCAATAAAAATTTAAAAAAAGAAAATTTTATTAAAATTTTTTTTTCATTTTTTATTGAGAAATAACTGGCACCCATCAATGTATAAGTTTAAGGTGCACAGCAGGATGGTCTGATTTACAACTATTGTGAATGATTACCACAAGAGGTTTTGTTAACATCCATCATCACATAAATACAATAAAAAGAAAAAATAATTCTTCTTAAAATGAGAACTCTTAGGGGGCTTCCCTGGTGGCGCAGTGGTTGAGAATCTGCCTGCCAATGCAGGGGACACGGGTTCGAGCCCTGGTCTGGGAAGATCCCACATGCCGCGGAGCAACTGGGCCCGTGAGCCACAATTACTGAGCCTGCGCGTCTGGAGCCTGTGCTCCGCAACAAGAGAGGCCGCGATAGTGAGAGGCCCGCGCACCGCGATGAAGAGTGGCCTCCGCTTGCTGCAACTAGAGAAAGCCCTCGCACAGAAACGAAGACCCAACACAGCCATAAATAAAATAAATAAATATTAAAAAAAAAAAAATGAGAACTCTTAGGAGCTACTTACTCTCTTAACTTTCTTACTTACCACACGGTAGTGGTAACTCTAGCCATCCTGTTGTACATTACATCCCTAGTACTTATTTATCTTACAACCGGAAGTTTACACCTTCCTCTGATTCCTCCTCCCCTCACGCCCGCCTCTGGTAACCACAACTCTGATCTCTTTTTCTGAGTTGGGTGTTTGGAGCTCTCTTGACCAGCGTTGCTCTGAGCATGTGTGTGTGCATCTCCTGGAGCACAAGGGCCAGGATACTTCTCGGGTGTATTTCTAGGAGTGGAATTGTTGGGTCAGAGGGTATGTGCATCTTTCCCTTGCTGCCATATCGCCAAATTGTTTTCCAAATGGTGAAGACAGTTCACACTCTCACCAGCAGCGTATGACACTGTTTCCGAAGAGGCCCCAAGTCGGGGTCACAGTAACAGCATCTGTGCAGAGCTGCTTCCAAAACTCGTTCACGTTCCCCACTCTGGGGAACCCTTGCAGCCCCCTGAACATAGGCATGAGGGGTTCCCCACATTTGAGTACAGATACGGAATACAGGGCTGAAGCGACCCACCTGAGTTCACTCGAGATGCGAAGTCCAGGCTGCAGGTTCCAGACCTGTGACCTCCCCAATCACGATACAGTCCATGCTCGTTCAGCTCTTACTATGGATTGGGGACCGTCTTAAGGGCTTCCTGTGTATTAACTCAGTTTAATTCTCATAATAATCCTACAAGGTAGGTACTCATTATTTTACTCATTTGATAGATGAAGAAATAGAGGTATGGATGGAGAGGATAAGCCACTTGCCCAAGACCACCCAGCCAGGAATGACAGCGCTGGGATTTGAACCCAGGTGGCCCCCTTGATATCTTGTCTGTCCAATCTTCTGCTCAAAGATGCACCCCTATCCTTCTGGTGCCCGACTTACAAGGGACCCTGTACTGGGCTTCGCAATTAGGAAGGCAGCCTGGGTGTAGCAATTAAGAGGAAGGACTCTGGACTTGGTTCAGATCCCTCGCTCGGGCCCTTCTCATCTGGGGACTCTCAGCAAGTTACAACCCCTCTCTGAGCCTTCATGCGGCCCCAGTCAGGTAGCTGGCAGCATCTGGCAGCACTGAGAGCACAGCTTGGCTGGGCAGGGGAGGCGCGAGAGCTTGCTGGGCCTGGGTCGGTGCCTGGTGGGCAATGGAAGCTATGGAGCGCAGTGCCTGCCCCGAGCATCCCACAGGGATGTGGGGAGCGTACGGAAGGCTCAATCCTGTTATGCCACTAGCTTGGGTGTTCTGGGGTTGCGTTCTGCGCTGACTTGACGAAACCCAGCCCCCGAGCGGAGCCCTGATCTCTTTAACCAGGCGGAATTGAGCTTGCACGTCAAGTGGCCTCTCTGTTATGACTGGCTTAGTGCTGCTGAAGAGCCAACAGCAATAAATACGCCACCAATTTGCTCTCTGAATGTTCTTATTTGCAGCACGCCCTGCAGAAAAAAATATTAACGAAACCCAACTCCTCACTCTTAACAGGCTGACGAGGGCCTCCTTAGAGTGGCAATGTTTGCCTCCATCTCCTCTCCCCTTTTCGTTCTTTCTAAAGAAGCTATCACTGGAGTTAAGCAGCCGCTGGTACTGTTCTCCTGGGGCACCGAGCTAAGAGAGGCTCACAGCTTGGGAGAAGAGGGGCCCTCGAGGAGGAAAACGGAATGAAGAATCGCCCCAGGGAACTAGAGGCAGAGGAAGTCGGGAGGCCTGTCAGCTGAACGGGAAGAGCCTGGGACCCAGAGAACTGTCTTCAAGAGTGAAGGGGGACCCAGGGGTCCCGGGTACCAGGAAAGCTACTCCCACTTTCTGAGGCTCAGCTTCCACATCTGTAAAATGGGTTGCTTTAATGACCTTTTCCAGCTCCAACACTCTGTATTTGCCAACCTATTTTGTATTCTTTCCGATCCTCTGGGTCCTGATCTAGCAAGGATCTGAGGGCATGGGGACTGTTCTGTAATTACGGCATCACCAAGTTCCTTGCGACTCCAGAATTCAGTTGTTTCGTTGTTCCCTGACTTGAAGTTTCCAGGCACATAGGAGCGGGAAATTGTAATAAGAGTAATGGCAGCTAACATCACCTGTGTAGCCAGGGCCAGCTTCATGGGCATGTGACTTGTGCTATCACAGAGCGCCCTGTGTTCAGTTTAATGCTCTACTGTCACTGACTTGAAATTCACAAATTTTGAACAAGGGCCTCTGCCTTTTCACTTGGCACTGGGCCCCACAAATTAGGTAGCCAGTCTCCTGGGTGTAGCATTTCAGAGAAAAGACTCTGGAGGCAAGAGGACTTGGTTCCAATCCTGGCTCGGCCCCTTTCCAGCTGTGAGACACTGGGCAAGTCACAGCTCCTCTGTGTGTTTCACGGTTCCCGTGAGTCAGGAGTCCCGACATGGCTTAGTTGAGTCCTCGGCTAAGGGTCTCAGAAAGCTGCCACCAAAGTGTCAGACTTTGGCTGTGGTCTCATCTGAGGATCGACTGGGGAGAGATCTGCCTCCAAGATCACTCAGGCTGGGGGCAGAATTCATTTCCTCCTGGCTGTGGGACTGAGGGCTTCAGCTTTTTGTTGTTGGTCAGAGGTCACCTTCAGCTCCTAGACACCATCCACAGTCCCTTGCCGTGTGGGCCTCCCAACATAGGTAGCCTACACCACGGCAGCTTGCTTATCCAAAGCCAGTCTGTGACCTGGAGATTCCGGCAAGACGGGTGCTATATTTTACGTAGGTAATCCTATACATCCCATCAACTTTGCTGTATTTTATGGGTGAGAAGCAAATTATGGGTCCCACTCACACTCCAGGGGAGGGGACTATGCAGGAGCATAAATATCAGAAGGTGAGGATCTTGGGGGGGGCACCCTAGAGTCTGTTGCCACAGTGGCTCATTCATTCATTCATTTATTCATTCATTCAACTAGTTCCTACTGATAGCTTGCACTCTACCAGGCATGGAGGCTAAAACATTGAGCAAGATGGATCAAGTCCTTGACCTTGGAAAAGTATGGAGAGAGGGAAGGATGGGCCAGTGGGTGACTCAGGATCCCGGGGGTGGGGTTGGGGGAGGGCAGACTCAGCTCTGACCCTGCTGTGAGTGTTCTGAAGTGACCTCAACCCTCCTGGGCTTCCCTTGGCCCCTCTGTCCCCTCTGTCCAGTGGAATGCATGCCACAGAGCCCTCCCTGACTCAGAGGTGACACAAGCCTGGTCATCACCGTGAGCATCTATTTAGCAGATGTGATCTGCCACACATTAGCTGTGGTGTCCCAACTTACCCTCGCCACAGCCAGCGTCCAGGAACTGTGAGACTGCTCTCAGCTGCAGCCCCATTCTGCCACCCACAAGAATATGTTTGCCACTGGGCTCTGGAAAGAGTCAAAGCTGTGACTTTTGGGTGCCCTGGGTGCATAGAGAAGAGGTGGGCTGAGAAGGAGTTAGGAAGAGAAGTGATTGTGGTGGAGACCCGCTCTGGGGCTAGACTCCAGCTCTTTGAGACCTTGATCTTGGACGCAAATGTCTCCACGTGCCGGTGTATTCATACCTGTAGAACCATATGAGGCCCCACGTGCAGGAGGGCCTTACACGTGGTTTAATGCTCCACTGTTGCCATCTCGCTATTCTTGATCATTTTTGAACGCAGGGCCTCGCATTTCATTTTGCACTGAGTCCCCCAAATCATGTAGCTGGTCCTGTGAGACCTTGGACAAGCCATATAACCCCCTGGGACTAACTCCTGATTTGGATCATCCTAAACTCAAAGTATCACTGCAACAACGATAACCTCATGTACATAAATAATTACTATAAGTTGCATATACGGAGCACGGACTTGTTCCTGGCTCTGTGCTAAGTGCTTGAGTGATTTCACTAACTGTCCTGGTTATCCCACCACGAAGGAACTATTATCATGTCCATTTTACAGATGAGGAAACTGAGGCTCAGAGTGGCAGAGTCGCCTGCGGGAAGTTCATGGTGGAGCCATGAATGCAACACGATTGGGGTCCCCTCTGACGCCCAGCTCCCGCCGCTGCTGCCCACAGACTCCGCAGGGCGCAGGAGGTGCGCGTCCTGCTGCACCACCTCCTTCTGGGGACGCAGATGTCCAAGAGTAACGTTTCCGCTGTCTCCCCTCTTTCCTTTCTGAGCCCGAAGCATGAAAGCCTCACATTTTCAACAAGCCATTGGGAGAACAAACTGTCTCTAAGGAGGAAGGCTTTGTTTCTCCCCATCCCCTTCCCCAGCGCCGCCCCCACCTCCAGCCTCCCCAGCAGACCCGAGCCAAGACCTGAAAGATTTCAGCTGCTTTGGCAAGAGCAGCAGTGAGATCACAGGCTGGTCTGGGGGGTGCGGCCTGGGGATTGGGGCGGGGCCTGCGGTGGGGGCGGGGCTTGTGGAGACGGGCACTCTCCTGGGAGGCTCCAGGAAGAACACCTGGGGCAGGTGGTGGGGGGGCGACAGGGGAGCCCTCCTTTGCTGTGCCCTGAGATTGGGGGTGCTGCTAGCTGCTCCCTGCCCACCTCACCAGCTGGAAGGAATGGAGTAAGATGACCCGCCCCCGGGGCCCAGCCTCTGCCCATCAGTTGCTGAGTGACATCACTGCAAGGCCCTCCCCTCTTTGGGCCTCAGTCTCCTGCTTATAAAAAGGGGGCATATCTTTCTGCTCCTTCATGCTGTTGATGTGAAAAGCAAAGAGGAAAACGAAGAAACCGCGCTATCAATAAATCAATAGCTTCCCCTCGCTGCCTTCTGCCTGCTGGCCTCTGCACTGGCCCTGCCCTCAGCCTGGAACGCTCTCCCCCAGGTAATCAAAAGGCTAGTTCCCACACCTGCCTCACGTCTTTGGTGGAATGTCACCTTATCCTGGAGACCTCTCCACCACCCCCATTTAAAATCGCAGCCTGCACCACCCACCCTGGCACTCGCTGTCCCTTAGCTCTTTATTTGTTTTTAAAATATATCACCTATCAGTTCCTAACCTCTAATGTATTTTTTTCAAACTTATTGGAGTGTAATTGTCATGTGCATTTAGAAAAGTGTCCCCACCTTCAACATAGCTTGGCGCACTTTGGCAAACCAAACACATCCCTGTAACCATCCCCAGATGCCCCTTCAAGCCCCCTTCCTGCCAAACTCTGATATTAATTTATCATTTGTATTGTTTGCATTCCCCCCGCCCCCCACTAGAATGGCGCCTGTTCGTGCACTAAGTGTTTTATGAGGTAAGTACTATGATTGCCCCCATTTTATAGAAGAGGAAAACTGAGGCCAAGAGAGGTGAGGTCATGAGTGATGTGCAAATTGTAAGGTTCTGTGCCTGTGTAAGGATGTGCTCAGAAGTGGGACCCTTCCTGCAAGCACATTCTAGAACAACTCAGGAAGGCTGATTTCTGGGAAGTGATGCAATGGGGCCATACAAGGTCTTCATGACCCGCAGAGGTGGGGACCACTATCACTTCTTAGCAGAGAGGCCCTAACTTGGATAGTCACGTGGGAGCAGGGCAGGCTCAGGAAGTGGGGTGCCCAGGGTCGCCCCAACCTGACTCAGCCTTGCAATTTCAGGAGAGGCTCCGGGTGGCCCCTGATGTGTGTTCCTGCCAACCCAACCCCCAAGAGAGGAAGGAATTTAGGGGTGGGGAATTGAGAGATCAGCCAGAATGCAGTGTGGATTTAGCCGGGGAGCCAATGAGGTCAGATTTGGGGGGAACCTAAGACTGGAGGTTTGAACCAGAAGAGGGGGGTTGAAATGAGACCCTCTGGGTGAGGTTGACATGACACGTCCTGTCCAGCAGAGATGACTGTGGGTGTTCCTGTCCCTGTGGCCGTGTTAGCAAGGAGGGGCTTCCCCAGTGCTTGCCGGAAGAATGTGGAAAGTGGGGGCTTTGACAGGAGAGCAAAGGATATAGGGGTCCTCCAAAAGGGGCTTAGATAATCAGGGTGGGTCACGAAGGCATTGGAAGCCATTTCCCTAAGAGCGGGCCAAAGAGAAACTTTGTGAGTGTATAGGTCAGATTCCTTTGTGCTGGCAATCCAGTTGCTCTGAGATGCTCATTGGTTTTCTTCCTTCTGCCAGATCCACCTTCTGGAAACATGTCTTACATGGTGTCATTCCCCTGGCCCTGTACCCTCAGTGGTGCCCATTATCTGTAAAGGATCACCTAGGCTGCTTTTTCAAATGCAGATGTCCGGGCTCTAAGTCCTAGGCATTTCCTGTAACAGCTTTATTGAAGTACCTCCAGAGATACCCTGCGCCCTTTAACCATCAGCCCCAATCCCCTGCCTCCACCCCAGCCGCTGGTAACCACTAATCTACTCTCTGTCTCTATGGATTTGCCCATTTTGGACATTTCCTAGAAATGGAATCATGCAATAAGTGACCTTTTGTGTCTAGCTTTTTTCTTTCTTTCTTTCTTTTTTTTGCTGTGCCACGCAGCTTGTGGGATCTTAGTTCCCCGACCAGGGATTGAACCCGGGTCCACGGTACTGAAAGCGCTGAGTCCTAACCACTGGACTGCCCCCAGAATTCCCTGTGTTTAGCTTCTTTCACTTAGCATAATGTTTTCAAAGTTTATCCGTTATATCAGTGCTTCATTCCTTTTCGTGGCTGAATAATATTCCATTGTACGGATAGACCACATATTGTTTATCAATTCATCTGTGGATGAGTATTTGGGTTGTTTCCACTTTTTGGTTATCATGAATAGTGCTGCTGTGAACAATGGTGTACAAGTATCTGCTCGAGTCCCTACTTTCAGTTCTTTTGGGTATATACCTAGGAGCAGAATTGCTGCATCACATGGTAACTCCAAGTTTTATCTTTGGGGGAACAAGCATTTTGACTTCACAAGTCTGGAGTAAGGGTGAGGAACCCAAATTTCAACCATTTTCCCCTTGTACCAAACAATAAAGAATAATCTTCTCATTTGAACTCCTATGACATGACCCCAAGTTACTACGCCAGCTACTATCTATAGCTCCAACCAGAGAGGCCATTTGCTATTTCTTTAACAGAATGTTAATGGTCCCACCTCTGCACCTCTGCTTATAACCAGTTCTCCCACTTAGAATGCCTTCTCCCCCACATCACCTCCCTACCCAAATCCTCATGGTCTCAAGACCCACATCAAAGGCCACATTTTCCAAGATGCCCTTGTTAACCTCCCCAGGCTCTGGCGCACTGGCTCTGTTTTAACAGCCATCACTCATTTTCATCAATTCATAATTATTGATGTACAGGCAGTATCCAATGGATTGGATTTTCTAGGATCCTGAACTGTGTCTTCTTCATCTTTGCATTCCCCACTTTGGGGACTGTGCTGGGCATGTAGGAAGGGCCCCATAAATGTGTATGAAGCCGAGGTGACTGAATTTCCAAGACTGAGAGTGTGCTTACTGAGGTGACCAGCTGGAAACTCCATCACCCTGGACTATTAGCTCCCCGAAGGCAGGGACCATGCCTGGGCTTGCTCACTGCTGTCTTCCTGGCTTCTAGCATGGAGCCTGGTATATAGTTGGTATTCAGTGAATGTTTGTGAAATGAATGACTCAAAGACCCTCTAGGTAGGACAGTGAGAACTTTGGCCAAGAGAGAACTAGCCTGGGAGTCAAGGAACATCGTTTTGAATCCTGACTCTGCCTCCAATTCTCGCCCTTTGACCTTGGGCAAGTCCATTTCCCCCTCTGGGCCTCAGTGTCCCCACCTGTAGAATGGGGGCATTGGAGATTGAGGCAATCTCCAGCTCTTTCATGCCTGAGATTGCCAGCATCAGCCTGAGAAACTTGCCTTGGAAGGGGACACAGGGCAGCCCTTTCCTGTCTGTCCCAGGAGAGGTAATCAAGGCGTTCTCAATTTTCATTTGTGAAATTGCTAGGGACGTCTGAGCATGCAGGGAATGCACATTGTCCCTGGAGACTGACCTCTGGCCTCTGATTGATCGGGAGGTATTTTCAATGCACATTTCATGGTGGAGTAGCTCAGAGCACACTGCACTGGTCCCAGCCCCACAGCTGCTCCGTGCAGGGCTCTCTAAATGCACGCTCTGCCTCCTTCTGACCCAGGCCTGGAGTGGCCTGTGCATGTTGGTCCAGTTGGTCAAGAAGACCTAAGAAAAGAGAGTCTGGGGGCTCTGGGAAGACAGGCGCCAGGGGTCTGGGCTCTGGTGTGTGGAACCCACCTTGGCCTGCCGTCTCTCAGGCCATGGGCCTCTGTCCCTAGACTGACTGTATGCTGCTGAACCCACCACTGATCATGAGACTGGGCTGTCTTTTGCCTATACCTCTTGCTACAGAAGTCCTACCACTGTTATTGATAATAATAACCAACATGGATTGAACTCCTGCTATGTGCTAAGTATTTTATACACCTGAACTTAGAAGTTGGGGGTTAAAAGCACGGAGCTTTGGTTTCAGAAAGACCCAGGGTCCGAGTCCCATCTGAAGGCTGTTATAAATCTTCCAGTCCCCGTAGTGTTTAAGTCCCCAGAACTGAGCACAACTGCATTCAAACCTCAACCTGCCACTTAGCTCCTTGCTTGACCTCGAGCACAAAACTTCAGCCCTCTGAGCCCCAGTTTCCTCATCTGTGAAACGGGTATAAAAACATTTGCAGATTCAATGCACAGAGAGTGCTTGCCATGTTGCCTGGCTGCAGGGAACACTCAAAACCACTCCATCTGTGAGAACTTTTCTCCCTTTCTAGTCGCTCCCCGCCTTCAGCAGGTGCAACCGGTATCTTGACTTCTAAGGTTCCTTGTTCTTGGACTTCACCGGAGCGGAGTCGTGCGTGTTGTTTATGCCTTGGTTTCTTGTGCTAACACTGCATCTTTGAGATTCACCCCCGTGGTTGTGGTTATTGGTAGTTTGTTCATTTCACGGCTGGGGAGTTTTCCATTCTGCGAATCTTCCAGAGTCTGTGCTCCATCCATTACTGACGGGCGTCTGGGTAGTTTCTGGTTTGGGGTTATTAAGAAGAGCCCGCTGCCAGCAACCTCCTGTGGGTCTCTGGGGCCCACGTGCCGCTTTCTGTCCAGCTTCATTAGATCCCGCCGAGCAGCCCCCCAAGGGGTGCACCAAGGATCCGCTTTCATGTTCAATTTTTTTTTAAGTTGAAGTGAAATTTACATAACATAAAACTCACCATTTTAAAGTGAACACTTTGGTGGCATTTAGTACATTCACAGTGTTGTACAACCACCACCTCTATCTAGTTCCAAAACATTGTTATCACCCTAAAAATAAACCCTGCACCCATGAAACAGTCTGGAGATTAAACTCCTCATTCTCCCTCCCCACCCAGCCCCTGGCAACCACCAGTCTGCTTTCTGTCTCTATGGATTTACCTATTTTTGTTATTTCATATCAGTGGAATCATACAATATGTGGCCTTTTGCTTCTGGCTTATTTCACTCAGCATCCTGTTTTGGAGGTTTATCCATGTTGTAGCATGTGTCAGCACTTTGTTCCTTTTTATGGCTGAATAATGTTCCACTGAATGAATGCATGGCATTCCGTTTATCCATTCATCGGTTAATGGACAATATTTTAACAATTTAACATAAAGGTCCAGAACATACGTATCTTTAGACAAATTCAAGCTGTTGGGAGGGTTTAGTGCCAAAAACAAAAATCATCCTCTCTCCCACCCCTTCCCCAGATAACCATGGTCAATGGACCGTCGTCATGAACCTACACACACATCGGACACACACACACATGGCCTGGTGACACAAAGGAGATGCTGCTGGGTGTCTTGTCTTGTAGCTGGCTTTTGTCCCCTCCCTTCGCAGTCCCTGGAAAGAAGGTGGCATCTCTATACACTCTCCCCTGGAAATCTGAGATGTGGTGGCTTCATTCAAGGCCCCAGCCCATACATAGCCTGGAACATTCTCCCTGTCACCCGAATCTGGGCTGCAAAGGTGTCTCCTGTGCGGGGAGGAGGCCTGGTGGCAGCTGGGGACCAGGTAGGGGCCAGGAAGGCAGTGGGGAGGGTCTCCTTTCCTGGGAGGCCTTTGCTCCTTTCCTCCCTCCCCCCATGACTTTGAATGATGCCAACCCAGACTGTGCCGTGCTGGGGATTTCAGGAAAGCATCACTCAACCCTCATCTCTTTCTATAAAAACCACTCCATTCTTCAGTGATTCCTCAGGGCTATATCTCCTTGGTCAGTGACTTTTAAAATAATTTTCTCCCCTTTTTTGCCTAGCTGGCCCTTCCACCCCCCCCCCCCACCCCGATCCCCGGCTCACAAAGCTTTCTTAAAATGCTCAAGAATAAGATGCAGACTTGGGGGAGGGTGGAAGGGGAGGAGCCTGTGGGGCCCATGGGAGCCGGGGCGGGACAGGCCAAATTCTTCAGGGGTTGGATTTCCTCCAAGTCGGCTTCCCGCGGTGTCTCTCCACCTAAAGAAAACAAACTGAAATCCAGTCCAGGCGGCTACCTTGGGGTCTTTTCACCTGGTGGATGGATGGTGCGGGCTGCTCCCTGGGAAGGCAGCTGCGGCCAGGATCTGGGGGGCATCCTGTGACCGCCACTGTGTCTGCAGACTCTCAGCTGGGGACTCAGTATAAGGTGCAGCCAGGAGACCTGGGGACAGGCCAGTCCATGGCATCGGACCTCTGCTCTTACCCAGAACCCCATGCTCCGAAGGGCCCTACACTTTGTTTCACGCTCTGCTGTTGCTGTCTTGAAATTCTTAATACATTTTCAAACAAGGAGTCCTGCATTTGCATTTTGCACTGAGCCCAGCAATCAGGCACCCATGTTTTCCTGGGGGCCTAGTCATAGCCTCAGCCATGTCACCTTGGGCCTGGCACATTCATTCCCTTTCTGATCCTCAGTTTTCCCAGCTGCAAAATGGGAGGACCTATTTGCAACTGGCTATGTGGAATGACTTATGTGGAATGATTTGGGGGGTACCGCCATCCCTACCCCAAATCTGTCCTTTTGAACTCCTCAAAATGCCTGACAGGCTGTCATTCCAGTCACTTACTCTCAGAGCAGGGTCCCTGGGACAGCAACATCAGCTTCACCTGGGAACTTGTTAGAAATGCAATTTCTTGGGTCCACTTAGACCTTCTGACTCAGAAACTCTGAGGGCGGACCCAGCAGTCTGTGTTGTAACGAGCCTTTGCAGGGGATATAGACGTTGACAGTCTCTGCTGAACTATGGGACCCCAGCCTGGGAGTCAGGGAACTGAGGGCTCCTTCTGGGTTCAGATAACCACCTTGCGACCTCAAGCAAGTTTCTTCCCTGATCTAGGTCTCAGCTTCCTCATCTGTAAAATGGGCAGGTCGATCTACCTTACCGGTGGCTGTGAGGGTGACACGTTGCCTTGTGCGCAGTCAGTCTAAAGCATTCCAGGCACAGATCAGTTTTAAAACACTTTTATGAATAAGGAAATGAATGACTCTGACCCCCATGGTTACCTGTGTGGGCTGTCGGCCCTGACCTCGGTACCTGCAGGTCACCCTCTCCTTGGTGCACACTGGAAGCTTCTCTAACCCCTAGAAAAGAATTTTGTTGGTTTGTTTTTGGCAACTAATAAATGATGAGGGTGGTAGAGAGAAAGCTGGACTTTAGAGTCCTCTTTCTCTTCTTTAAAGAGAAACGCAATTGGGCACATTTATAAACTTCTCCGAACCTCAGTTTCCTCATCTGTAAAATGGGGAGAGTATTACCCGCCTGTCAGAGTTGTCATGTAGATTAATAAAATAATGATTAGGAAGGGCTCAGCCAGGGACTGGAGTGCAAGTGTGGATCAATAAAATATTCATATGATCACTGTTACTAAAAGATCATCATCAGTACCTTGTTTTAGAGGGGCAGGGATTCTAAGAGCTAGAGTCTCCCTCTTGGAGAGTGTCACCTGAGCAAAAAACCTTGAAAGTAGAGACACCAAGATGCTTAGACCCCTGCAGGCCATCCCTGCCCACCCCAGGTCTCCCTCCATCCTCACAGAGACCCCGAGGAAGGCCGGGCATTCAAGACTCCACTTTTCAGGAGGACCGCAGTCCCAGGAAGGGGCTGCAGTTGCCCAGCCAGGAGGTGCAGACCCCGTCTCAGCTGCTGTCAGCCCAGCTCTTGCCAGATTCCCCCTGGGCGGGGGAGGGTGGGGTACATGGATAGTTTGATGTGTGCATTTTAAGGCACCTCCACTCTCAGAGTCAATGGAGGCTGCAAAGATGACCACAGAGAGAGATGCTCCTACAGCAGAGCGATGGAGCAGAGTCTATGGGTGGGTGCTCCCCCGGCAGGTGGGGGCCTGGGCCTGGGGAGGCTGAGAGTGTCCAGGAAGCACAGAAAGCAGGTAAGCTGGTGGCCCTGGTACCTCCACCCTCAGCGGGAACAGATTGGGGACGACCAGGATGGGGGGAGGGAAGGGGGAACAGAGGAGGCAGAGTCCCTAGGACTTGATGGCCAGGGGCAAGGGTGAATGGGCAGGGGAAGGGAAGCTACACAAAGGCAGCCTTGGGGGAGGGGAGGGAGGGGGGAGGGGCGTGGGGTCCCCATGTGTTTTGAGTTCAGGGCTGGCTGCAGCTCTGAGCCCTGTTTGCTTTGGAAGGGCCTCCAGTTAACTCCTTCCTGCCTGGGGGGGCGCCCAAGGCTGGATGGAGATGGAGAGGGCTGGCTGCTGGCAGGTGGTGGCCAGGCCGGGAGGCTCCGGCTCATTTTTCATACCTGGTAATCCAAGGGGTGTTGGTGTGATGGCAACAAGGAGCCCCGCCAGGGCTGGGACTAGGCGCCTCCTTAAAACTTGTGCCCTGGGCACCTCGCTGGCCTCACCCCAGTCCTGCTCTGGCCCTCACGCCTGCTCAGATCATCACACCCACTCAGCTCTCTGCCCATGCTGTGCACACTCACCGACACATAGTCACACTCGTTTCCTCCCCTAGCCTGCACCACGCCCTCCACGGGATGGGGAAACTGAGGCTTGGAGAGTGGCAGGGACTTGCCCTCGGTCACTCCGTAAGTGGCTGAGCCAGAATTCAAATTCATGTCTCTTGGGCATCAGGGGCTGGTTTAAAAAATCCACCCCCTTCTCCAGTCTGGGGTGTGGCCGTGGGTCCAGCTGGAGGCCCAGAGGGGATGGATCCTCACCCCCATCTCCCGTCTCCCTTCTGTTGGGGTTGAGCCACCACTCCCAAGTGTCTTTTGTCCACACTTGGCCGGAGTTCATCCTCTGCAGTGAATCTTTTGCACTAGAAAAATTGCAACACAGACTCTAAGGGCTTGGAGGAGTGCAGGAAGGGGGACCCTTCACCCCTGGAAACCCCAAGAGAGAGGGTGACCCCAGCAGCCACCTCTCAGATGTCTTCCTTGGGAGACCCTTCAAAGGCTGTCATTTTGTTTCTATCCACATTTTACATTTTATTTTTTTATTAATAGACTGAAAGGAGGTGACCGAGGCCCCAGGGCTGTAATGCCAAGAGCTAATATTTACTGAGTGGCTGTTATGTGCTAGGTCCTGTCATCCCCATTTCACGGATGAGCAAACAGAGGCCCAGAAAGTTGCTGCCGTTCAGCCCCACTATCTTGTGGCCAAGCCAAGAGCTTGAGCCTGGGATGGGCTAGATGGTTAGTAACTCCTACAGCTGCACCACCCATTTTGGGTTCTTCCTGGCGCCCCTGGGACCTCTTAGCAGCTCTTCGAGGGGTTGGGTGGAGTCAAAGTTTGTTGACTGAGTCATCACACAGAAGGGCCTCTGGCTGAAGGGCAACTCCAGACTTCTTTTCTTCTTCAGTTTGGGTGATTCTCAAGGTCACCACTGGTAGTTATCGAAGCTCAAGAGAGACTGGATTTCAGAGTCAAGTTCTTCCCACCTCCTGATCTCAAAAATCATAAAGTTTTTCTTGCCTCTGAGAACAGCTCTGATGGCTTTGCTGCTGGAGAGAGCCAAGAAGGGCTTTCTTAATCCAAAAGAAACGACGTGGTCTGGGGGAAAGGATCCTTTCTCGGGAGTCAGACGCCCTGGACTCCCGTTCTGTGCTCCTCACCTATGGCTTTGGGCAAGGCCATCAAGATCTCTGGACTTGGGGGTTCCCCACCAGGAAGTGGGGGACAACTCTCAATCCAAGGAAACAGAATGCGTCTTGAAGAGCCTACTGCAACTTGGAATAGAGTCTAATACGCTCGCTTAGGAACGTGTCAAGGAACCTTGGGGCAGGACGGCAAAGCGAGACTTCCTGGGTCTCTTTGGCCTCACTTTCCTTCTCTGAAAATTGGGGCGACAGTACCCACCCCACTAGAGCTGGTGAGCTAATGGATGGAGGGACCTTGGCGCAGACCTGGTACCCAGCAGGTGTGCAGGGACTCAGAGCAATCAGCTAAATGCTGTTCCTCCAGCTGACAATCCAGTTATTAGGGCAGGAAGGTCCTTAGAGAATGTTGGATTACTTTGTGATTGGGGAAACTGGGGCTCAGCATGGAGGGGACTTTTCTAGGGCTCAGAGGAATGAGTGAAACAGCCGGGACCAACATGCATGTCTCCTAAATCTCAGTCCCAAAGTCTTACTCCCCAGCAGGCTGGGCCCCATCGAGTGAGGATGAGGAAGATGCTCATTGGCGTTTACACAGTGGCATTAATACCACTGCACACTTAGCTCTCACACGTGAAACTTCTTCTAATTCTGACAACACCCTATGAGGCGGGTGCTATGATTACTGCCGTTTTACGGGCGCGGGACCTGAGGCTTGGAGGCCTTGAGTGGCGGGACACTTGGGTTGTGGGGCGCCTGTAATTCTTGCAGTGGGTCAGTGGCAACTCTCTGCCTTTCTCTCCCACTGGAACAAATCCACTGGAAGGCCAGGGAGGGAGGATGATGTCATTAGATTCCACACTCAATGAAAAGAAACAGGAACTAAGTCAGTCTTCGGTGTCAGCACTTGGACTGCTATTGGCAACAAATGGTTCAGGACATAGTTCACAGCCAAGGGTACCAGGGTGGGCCTTAGTCATCACGTGCTAAAAATCAGAAGTGATGCTGACATCTGCAGGGCCCCAGAGCCACGCAAGGGACCAAGGTTAGGTAAACGTGGGGGGCTTTGTGGAAAGATCTGGGGTGTATAGACAGCAATGCAAGGTGGGCTTCTCTGTGACCTCAGGTGAGTCACTTGGCTTCCTCAGATCTTGGTCTCCTCATTTGTGAAATGAAAAGGTTTGGATCAAACAATACCTAAGTTCCCTTCTGACTCCAGTGCCCAGGACAGGGTACCTTACAGGTAGGTTAAGAGGGTGGGCATCGGAATCTAGCAGTCCAGATGAAAAACCCATCCTCTAAGAGGCTCAAGCAAAACAAACCAAAACAAATTTTAAAAATTAAAAAAACAAAAGAACGGGGAGTGGGGAATAAAAAAATACTGGCTGCAGTAATTGGCATAAGCTTCAGGAATGGATTGATCCAGATGTTCAAATGGGGTCACAAGGGCTCCATTTCTCTGCCTCTTCAGGCTTCTGCTGTTTTGGCATCAATCAATATGAATGAACATGGAGTAAAATTGGGACCATCATGCCCCAGCCCATTAATTCCAATTCTATTCCCCTCTCAAGAGAACAATTCATTCAATACCTTGATATGTCCTTCCAGATCTTTTTTTTTTTTTTTTAAGTAGAAAGGAATAGCTTTATTGCTTTGCCAGGCAAAGGGGGACACAGTGGGCTCCTGCCCTGAAAAACTATGTGTCCCCAGATCTTTTTAAAAGTGTTTTCATCTATCGCCCACACTCCCCAGCATAGTTTAGCTTTTTCACATACATGAGACTGTACTTTACGTGTAATCATTATATTTGACAGAGCCTTTAATATTCACCTAATATCTACATACTCCCCCAATTTCCTTGCAGTTAGGCAGAGCATGTGACCTGCAGCCAATGGGTGATGTGTGCTACAGGGGGTGTGAGCCCTTTATGCCCATTCCTGCTGTAGTGATCACGGGGCCAATATTGAGAGAGTAGAGCCCCACAGTGGACTCAGCCTGGATCCCTGAGTCACTGCATGGAGGGTGGCTACCATGGAGAAGGACTGAACTTACATCAGACTTTGTATGAGCAAGAAATGAACCTTTTTTGTATTAAGCCCCTGAAGTTCTGGGGCATATTTTTTATTGCAGCATAGCCTGACCTATGCCAACTAATATATCATGTAGCTTTGTTTGTTTCATGGACATCTTTCCCTGCCCTGACTCATAAATAGAGCTCACTCTTTTTAATATCTGCATAATATTCCACAACTTCCACAGCATGGCTACACCTTGGCTTATTTGACCAGTCCTCATTAAATAATTTGTAGATTATTTCCAATTTTTTACTATTACAAACAATGGTGCTTAAACAATGCTATCGTAGCCTTGTACATCCTCATACATCTTTGTGCACATTGCTTGCTGGGTCAGTGGGTGTGTGCATTTAACAATTCTATAGATATTGCCAAATGACCCACCAAAAAAATAATACCGGTTTTTACTCTCATCAACAGTTTCTGAGAGTGCTTGTTTGCTCTGCCCTTACTATAATATCCTGAATGAAGGATATTGTTGATCTTTTGATTTTTGTCAATGTGGTAGAAGAGGGGGGTCTCATCTGAATTTGTGTTTCATAGCAAGTTTTTTTTTGTAGGGTTGGATTTTCCAGCTATCCTGGCAGTTTACCCCTACTTGTTTGGGAGAGAGAAATTCTGACTCCCAAAGATAGATTCTGGGGACGCGCACACACACACACACACACACACACACGGACAGGGAAGTGAGACAGACATGATGGAGGTAATGAGAGATGCTGAGACACAGGTATAAATGTAGATTCTGAGACTCTTACATGGCGGAGCTGGAGACACCCAAGAGAAGAGAGAGAGAGATAGAGGGAGAGAGAGGACAATGCACCCGTCTCCTGCTTCTCCTCAGGTTCCCACACAAGCTCCCCCATCAGTCTCACTCAAGAAGCAGGGCTCAGATCCCAAAGCTGGACCCCCATCACCTCTGAGGCCAATAGTTGGGGGACCAGTCAGCATTTGGATCAGGGCTGGGGCTGGGGAGAGCTTCTGGCTCTGTTCCTGTTGGCCTGGAGTCATGAGCCTGGCTTGTTTGTATCGTTCTTCATGCTTCTTCCCCATATCTTGGTGGTTTTGGCTCTGAACTAGCCCCCTCCCAGCCAGGGAGGAGATAACTACACTCGGTCTGGGCCTCTGGGGCACTGGGAAGGACGGCAGGAAATAGCCAGAGCATTACACGCCTCCCTGACCTCCGCCGTCCGATCTCATTTTCATAAAGTGTGGAAAAAGAATGGGGCTGTTGAGGGAGGCTTGAACATTTGGGGTTGCTTCCTGTTTTCTCTCAAATTAATCCTTTTCCGCAAGACATCGTCTCTGGGCCTGTCAAACCCTGTCTTCTGGTGGGTGTGTGTCCTGCGTGTCTACACAGGCCCGTGCAGATGTGCACACACTTGTGTGCTCTGGATTCAATGAGCCAGTTGACAAACAGACCCCAGGAACACTCGAGGTAGACCCCTTTTCTCTTTAGATTCTTGCAACCTCCCAAGAAAGAAAGGAGTGAGCCAGATGCCTCTTCTTCCATGCACCTACCAAGTTGAGTGCAGGACCCAATAGCATACAGTAGGAATGCATGATTGAACTGGGGCTACGCTTCTATTGTAGAACTGGGAACAACTATGGTCCGCAGAGGACAAGGGACTTTCCAGAAGTCATGCAGAGGGTCCGTGGCTGAGTGAAAAAGTGGAACCCAGCCTTACTGGATCCCTCGTACAAAGTTTATCTTAGGATATTCAAAGAAACCAACAATTACTGAACAATGACTTCACGTGTTTATTTCTTAGGAACAATCTATAAAAACAGGAGCCATGATTTCTCCGACATTATTGATGGAGAAACTGAGGTTCAAGGAGGTTAGAGCTGGCTCAGGGTCATTCTGTGGATGATCCAGGATTTGAGAGTCGAGGGGGCTGTTTCCAAAAACTGATTATTTTGTTCAGTAGGGCAGGCCAGTAGCTGGTGAGGGCAGAGCTGCCAGGCCAGGGTGCCCAGGCAGCAAACAGCATTTCCGGTTGAGCCCAGTTGGCCCCGTTGTTGGAAAACAGAAGAAACGTGTAGAGGTTCCCAGAGGGGTGGGGTGCCCACTGCAGCTGCATTGAGGGCCACACCTGCTCTGAATCCCCAGTCCTCCCCGTGGCCTCCCCCCTGGCTGACACTCACATCCTTGTGCACACACACACCCACTCTCACACACGCTCACATGCGAATGGGCACCCCTAGGCTGGAGGACTTTGGAACACAGACCTCGTCTTTATCTCTGGGGTCACCTGGTGACCTCTCCAAACGCAATTACTTTCATCTGTAAAAGGGGGTGAAATTCCTAGGGATGAGTTAAGGATGCAGTGCGACATGTCCCACTGGTCCCTAACATCAGCCGAAGTCATTGCGTGCTGCCCATCCCTCTCTCACCTCAGTAGGGTCTATTGCATCCTTTCCTCTTAGGAAACTTGCTCAGTGCACATTCTCCTAGGAGACACCTGAAGGGTCCAGTTCATCCTTCCCAGCCAGACCCCATAAGTCCCTGAGCAGCCAATGAGTGGCTCACTCTAGGGTGGATGCCATCGATTTACCCAATCAGTGTGGCCAGGGGCAGGTCACATGACCCAAACAAAGGCTACTTAGGGAGTAGTATAGGGTTGGTAGGTGGGGATCCTCCTAGAAATGGGTGAGGGTGATCTGGCTCCCTGAAACGAGCGAGGAGCAGCCAGGGAGAAGCAGAGGCTCAAGCCCTGGTCTGTCATCTGGGTGCCTTTGAACAAGTCCCTGGAATGAAGCTCTGTGGTGTCATTTGCCAGGTGGCATAATAATAAGGATAGTGCTGTTTCCCAGCACCACTGTGTATATCAGCTGCAAAATTCAAGCCAGGCTGTTGGCACAGACTTGGCAACAAGTAGATTTTCAGTACATGTGGATTCCCTTAGACTCCAGAGTTCAGACACTGAGGGGTTTGGACTACCTCCTCTCAATCCTTTATTGAAGACAACTTGCCCGATGCTGACAGCAGTTTGAACCCAGAGGCTTCATCTAATTTTAAGTCCCAGTGTGCCACTGATTTATTTTGGTCCATGAACTGTTGCTTGGCACCTGTTGGCATCTTGGAATGCAAAGTCCTTCTAATTTTAAGCGCCCACAGGGCAGGTCTAATTTTAGATGGCTCCTGTGCTGGGGGCTCCCAAGGGGATCCAGACTCTGTCATTTGGAGCGCCTGGGGCGAGGCGGGTACAGATTGGGGTGGTGATGTGTTGCAGAGGGACTCACGCAGCTTGTACCCACACATTAATTGCTATTCCTTCAGAACTTTTCTTTCAGCAGGTTTTGTACCAAGCCAGGTGCTTTTCACGTAGCATCAGATTTGCTTTTCCCTTGAAGTTCAGATCGGCCAACACTTACTGAGTGTTTACTACGTGCTCGTTGCTGGGATGCCAACATGAATCTGACCCAGCCCTGCCTACAGAGAACTCATGGTCTAGTGCTCAGAGGCAAGTCTAGAAGGGTTATAGTGCAGTGTCATCAGAGACCCGAGCAGTGCCTGGTACCCAGATGCATTTGAAGAAACACCTAGCAAATGAATGAAAGCAAGGCTCATGGTAGAAAGACAAAGTTGTTGCGAAAAGACGCATTCCAGTTCTCCTTGGCTATTTGGAGAAGGTTTCCCAGAGGAAGTTGTACTCTGAGCTGGGTCTTGAAATAGATAAAGCGTTTCTCCACGTGGAGAAGGAAGGAGTGTGTGACTTGTATGGTTGGGGCCCCACCTGTATCCCTTGGCACTAAGTGTTTCTGGGCACACCAGCCACATCCAATGGCCAGCACCAAAAGCTCTTTGTCTGAGGGTTTGTCTGGCCACCAGAGTTTGCTCTGCCCTCTCAAGGGACAGGCAAGAAGGGGCTGGCAGTGAATAACCCCCCTTCCTGGGAAGCCCTCAACCACTAACAGATAGGAGCTGGTGTATCAATACCCCAGCTCCCTCCCTTTTTAGGTGAGATACCTCTGAGGTGTGTGTCTATAGAATCTCCAATGCTCCCCAGTGGGATGGAGCCCATGGTGGTGCCTGCCTGTGACAACACATCCTTTACAGCTGCCTTCTTCTCTCACTCATTCTTCTGCTCGTCAGCAAGGGTTACCGTGCATGTACCAAGTAAACTACTCATCTCGAGGCCTGCCTCTGGGAGAATCCAAAGACAATGGAATAGTTAGTTAAATTTTTCTTTTAGGGAATTCCCTGGTGGTCCAGTGGTTAGGACTCTGCGCTTTCACTGTGGTGGCCCAGGTTCAATCTCTGGTCGGGGAATTAAGATCCCTCAAGCTGCGTGGTGTGGCCAAAAAAAAATTTCTTTTAAAGGAGAACAGAGAGACGTATGGATCGCTAACAAGCCACATTCCTGAAATGCGACCAGGGACCCACATCAAATATTAGGGTTGGAATCTGTCATTGTTGGTCATCCCCATTCTGGTCTGGTTTGGATCAACCCAGTGGGGGAATGTCATCATTCTCATGTTGCAGACAAAGACTCCACTGCTTAGAGGAGTGAAATGACTCGCTCAGAAACACACAGCCAGTGGGTTGTGGAGTGCAGACCGGAGGCCAGGAGGCTGTGATCCACACCCATCTTGCTGGATGTCTTTCAGGCCCCGTGACTTGGTTTCTCCACATGTTACTTTATGGTGCTGTGGAGTGGCCGGCAACCCCTGTGGGCTGATGAACACCCTCTGTCCCTCAGCCACAAACCACCTCCTTCCATCGGGGCAGGCCCCACAGTCCCCTGGAATGAGGCGGGGGACAGTCAGGAGGGTGTGTGTGTGTGCATGTGTGTGTGTGTGTTTTTGTGTGTGATAGGGGGTCCATGTCAGTGCAAAAAGCTCAGCCCTGCTGGGTTGGGCCTGGGTGCTTGCAGAGCCCTCCCTGATCCGCTCTGACAATGATGTCTCCACTGAGGAGATCAGATCTGGAGGAAGACATTTCTTGGGCTGATCACCTGGCAAGGACCAAATTCAGCTTTCCCCTGCATCCTTCTCCCACTGCACCTGTTACAGGGTCTGACAGGGCGGGGAACAACCTTCCTTCTCCCTGGAAGAGATCTGTTCTTCTCCAGCTTCAACCCTTTGGTAGAAAGAGCCCCAGAGGTCAGGGAGCCAGAAGGACCTGGGTTCAAGTCCTGGCTCTGGTGTTGATGTGAAGAAAGGCTGCAAAGACCCTGTGTGTGTGGAGGGCTGGGAGGCAAGAAGGCTAGGACTCCAGACGCTGTCCCCTGGAGGACTGATCACCTTCCTGCAGCAGGTGGGTTCCAGGAACGCTGGGGAGGCCCCCTCTGTGAGTGTGCGAGGGAGTGGCCATGCCCCGAGTGTGGGAAGATCCAGGGAAGGGCTTACCTTCACCCAGCATCTCTGGGTTAGCAGGGGTTTTCCTCATTTAACCTTGACTACAGATGACAAGGTTAGCATCCTTACCTCCATTTTACAGAAGAGAAAACAGAGGCTCAGAAAGGCTCAACCATTAGCCTGGGGCTGCACACAGGGACCTGGGGAGTGTGGAAGCTTAGCTCCAGTGTCCCCACTGTCCCCATTTTCAGGGTCATATGGGGCAAGCCAAGCCCCCTTCTCTAGAAACTTGACAGCCCAGAGGCAAAAAGGAAGGGTGGGAGTGACCTAGTCAGTGGTCCTCAAATGGGCATGTACCGGAATCCCCTGGAGAGCTTGTTAAAACACAGACTGCTGGATCAGCCCCCAGCAATGAATTGCTGCTTCATTAGGTCAGGGATGAAGCCTGACAATGTGCATTTAGAGGCTGAGGTTTCTGGTCCGGGGACCACACTTTGAGAACTAGGCCAGATGCACTCACATCCTTGTGAGCGGTGACGCTGAATGTTGTCTTCGATGTCCTGCTGTACCCTCTCCCTACTCCCAAGATTCCGAGGGTTTTTGGAGAGGCTGGCAAGCCCAGAAGAGGGGCCCAGAACATTGCACTGAGTTGGCTTTGAGCAAATTCACACGCAGCACAGGTGAGAGGACATAGAAATTCTGGGATCAATATTCCCATGAAGAACCGGAGAGCAGGGCTGGGGGGCAGTGGGGGTCGAGGTGACAGCTCCCCAGAAGCCTCCGGCCCTCCCACCAGGTCGCAGGATTCGCACTGCCTCTGCCAGGCTGCTCTGATATATCGGCTCTCCCCTGGGAGCCTCCCAACTTGCAGTTGGTAAACAAAGCCTTTATTTCCCCGGGCCGGTAGGGGAAAAATTCAGGCCTTTATAATTAAGTGTCCTGGTGAAGGGCAGCTGCCGAATTCTGGCGCTGGGTGCCCGTCAGGAGGTGATGGATGGTAACAACACATCATCCCAGCGGCAGCCCGTCTGTGAGCTATGGGGGTCGTATATCACAGCAGGGCCGTCTGATCTTCACTGTACACGGGCGCGGGAAGCTTGGGCTCTGGCTGGGGTGGGGCTGGCTGGCGGGCTCCCCTGACCTCTCCTGGTGCAGACGAGGAAGCCGGAGACCAGAGCAGGCTGGGGTGAGCCCCCATGACTAGCCTTTCCTGCCTCCCATAGTCTACCCCATCTACCCCATCGCTGTGGGAGAAATTCAGAAGCCAAACTTGATTCTACCCTTTTCCTTACTCCTTACATCCAATCCATCAGCAACACTCCTATTGATTCTGCCCTTAAATGGCTCTGGACTTCATCTACTTTTCTCCATCTCATGGTGGTCACCATCCTCATCCCAGCCACCACCTTTCTCTCATGCTGTGTCTTCCCACTATTGGTGAGATGTCATTCCCCACCCCCCTCCACAAAGGTGGCTGTGAAAGGTGACTTGCTTTGGTCAATAGAATGAAGCAGAAGTAACAGCATGTCAGTTCCAAGTCCAAGCCCCAAGAAGCGTTGCAGCTGCCACTTGCTCTCTTATGCTCCCACCATCACTGTGAGAAGGTCATAGCCAGGCTAGCCCTCCAGGTCTAAGGAGGAGGATGAGGGGCATGAGGAGCAAGGCTTTTCCAGCTCAAGTGACTCAGCCAAGTTCAATGTAGAGCAGAGCACCTCCCAGTCCCCAGCTGACCCCCAGAGTGTGAGCTATAATAATAGATGGTACTTCTTATACAGCACCAAGTTAGGGGCTTGTGTGTTATGCAGCCATAGCTAGCTGATACAGCCCACAGCCACTACAGGATTTGAGTCCTTCTGACCTCCCAATCTCATCTTATGCCATTCCTCTCTGTGATTATTGCTCTGCCCTGCCTCAGAGGCTTTGCTCAGGCAGTGCCCTCCACCTGGAAAACTTTCTTGTGGTTCTCTTGTTCCCACCCTTTAAGTCTCAGTATAAATACCAACTCCTTAGAGAGACTTCCCTTGACCACCCCATCAAATTAGGTTTCCCAGCTCATTACATTCTCTCTTTCAGTCTCGTTTATATCTTTTGTGAAACTTGAAACATTTTTTTGGACTTATTTTATTTTTTCCCTCCCCACTGTCTCCCCATCTTCCTTTGTTTTTTCCTCTCTATCTCCTTCTCTGTACTGCAGGCCTTATGATAGCAGGGACCAAGTCTTGAGATCTCTCTTATTTGCAGCTGTGCCCCTGGCACTGAGCTCACTGCCTGGACTTAGTAGGTGCTCAGTCAGTACTGTTGATTAAATGTTGTCCAGATGTATCATAGTGTGTCCACAGCAGCCCTAGGCTAGAACAAGGTCTTGATGGCTTTTCCATCAGCCTCTGCTTTTTGGCTGACAAAGGCTTTATATGTGCATGAATGCTGTGTGATGGGAAGGCTGGAGTTGCTGGCAGGAGCAAACCTGGACAAAGGGGCCGTTAGGTGTGGGCTCACGAGGCAGGGCAGGGACACACACCTATCACGTCATCATTGTGTCCCTGGAGGTCACACCACGCCTGGTCCAGAACAGTCTCCATAACTATTGTTGGGCCAGCAGATGAAAGAAGACGTTTCCTAACTCAGGGCTCAGATGGACCCCAGGGGCCCATGAACTTTTGAAATGGTGAGCACATTGCAGAAGTCCCAGCTCTAGGAGGGGCTATGTCTCAGGACAGGCCCTGTGGAGCGTTAATGCTCTCCTGGGCCTCACAAAGTTAATCAGGTCTATTTCCTGCAGACCTTTTCAGAGCCTTTAATATGCTAATGCACATTGGGACTCCCAGAGGGGATTAAGAATGACTTGTTGCCCAGCAATATTGACCAGGGAACCAGGGAACCCTTTAATCAGGGATCATTTTGTGGATTCTTGGTCTGCAGGAAACACTAGCTTGGAATAGGGTCATGAACTATGGCCTTTCTGGCCAGATCCAGCCCTCAGATATTTTTCATTTGGCTCATGTAGGGTTTGGAAGGTCAGCAGCTCTTACTTTTTTTAAAAAAAATTCTGCAATTCCAGCTTCTCTCAAAGAACTAATAAGAAGTGGGCATTCTGAGTGCACATACCTGCATGGCAATAGCTCCCTACAGGCAGGGCTGGTACTCTACAGTTGACCATAGTCACCACTACTCCCTACTGTCTTGCATTCTGTTCTCTTTATGCATTTCCCTTCCTTGTTTGGCCCTAAGCTTTCTGAGTTTGTTACCTGTGGCCCAGGATGTCACGTGCAGCCAACAAGCTGGTCTTCACCCTGGAGTGGAGTATGAATGTCTGAATCTCCTAATTGGTTGGCACATTTCCTAGGGAAAGGAGGGATGGGCTCTGAGCCTGTCCGGGGATAGAAGATGGCTCCAATGACAGCCCCACCCTGGGCAGGACAAAGGGAAAGAGAGATAAAAAGGATTTCTTTTCAGAGGTCTTTGGGCTGTGGGGTGATAGGGGGTTGAGGGGGAGTTGAGGGCAGGCGGGTGGGAGGGGATGGGGCCTGAGACCAGCTCACATCTCCCCAGCAGCTAATTGTTTTACCTCCTTCTTGCCTGAGAGGTCAGAGCTGGAGCGATAGCAGGCCAGGTCGGGGGAGTTCTGGGAAGGTCAGGGGCTGCCCCTGCTGACCTGGGGGACTCGGCCTGGGCACAAGGGTTTGGGTCAAATTCCAGGGTCTGCATGGCCAGAAGTTCTAACTGAAAAAGGACGATTATTACTATTATTATCTTTTAGTAGCATGACCAGAGCTATAATTTGGAGAGAAATGTACCATGTCCTCAGCATTATGTTTGGCCTTTACATGCATAAGACCAGTGGTTTTCAAAGTGTGGGTCCTGGACCAGCCACATCAGTATCACCGAACAACCCTCCGGGGTTGGGGCCCAGTGGTCTATGGGCTGAGGAGACCTGTAGGCCAGTTCTGGTCCAGTTCATTTAACCCACAACACAACCTGGTGGGACAGATGCTGCAATGGCGTTGATCTTACAGATGAGAAAACTGGGGCACAGAGAGGCAAAGCTACTTGCTCTGAGGACTTGAACCCAGGCTGGTTCCAACCCAGAACCCCAGTTTGGGCCCCAGTCATAATAGAAATTCATTTACTGGCAAAGCATCTTCTGATTTCCCATCCCAGGCTTATCAGTGAGGATGATAAGGGACGAGGGAACAATCCCATCTCAGAGATGAGAAACCGAGGGCCAGAGAGGCCTCAGGCGTGGCTCCATGGGGCAGGACTAGAGCCCGGTCTCCTAACCCCCACTCGGTGCCAGGATGGAGACCCAGAATTTCACAGGAGGGAGGCCTGAGTGTTCGTGAAGGCTTACTGTGAGTCAGGAACAGTCCATCTTTTCTGCAACCTGCTGATTGTGCCCATTTTACAGATGCAGAAACTGAGGCAAGGCTGACTGGCTTGCCTGAGGTCTCACAGACGGCGAGGGGGGAGCAGAGGTTCACCTCCAGCAGGCCTGACCCCAAGTCTGCTGCTCAGACCCCAGTGCCCTGCAGGAAAACTCCTCCCCCCACCCCACCTCCCTCCCACTCAAAAAAAGTGATGCCCCAGGTAAGGCCTCCCATGGCCATGCCTTTGCGCACGTGGTTCCCTCCACCTGGAGGACCTTCCTCTTTGTCTGATGGATCAGCTCCTCTCTGTCCTTCAACAGCCAGGTCACATGTCCCTTTGGCTCTGCAGCCACCCATGATGCTCCCCAAAGCTGGATAAGCTCCCGAATGGGCTCAGCCTCCTGCCCCCCACCCCCGGGCCCTCGGTGAAGCCCCCTTTCCAGGGGCTCAGGTGAGGGAGAGGCAGCTCTCCCTGCTCCTAACTCACCCTGTTCCTCACACCCACTATGACAGCACATTTCCTCCCGGGCCAGGAGCTCTGGGGGGCACCGGCAGGGTTTGCCCTGCCCCTCACCCTCATCAGGTGTCCTCCGAGCCCGGCACCCATGCCTCTGAGTGCACAGGGCTGCATCTGAGCCGGGATGGGGGTGGCTCCATGAATGGCCACCGTGTCTGGGCTGGCTGTGGCTGCGCCCCTCACTCCGGGCCATGCGATCATGCCCTGTGTGGGTCTTAGGTAATGGGGCGGCGGGTGGCGGAGCAGGGACCCCAGCGAGGAAGCTAGCCTGGCCCGGCTGCGGGATGAGCCGACTTTTCCAGGTCCTGCCGAGCATCGGTTCCTGCCACTGTCTGGCCCAGCTGTCAATGCAAACACGGGAGCTCTTCTCCTCGGGGCTCTGGCGGTTGAAACTGGGGTCTGGAGGCGGCACACGGGGCTCCCTTCACCTGGCCTGTGGGCGGTTAACCTCTTGCACCCCGCCCTGGCCTTGGGACCGGGACGCCACAGAGGGGCAGTTGAGGCCAGTGACTCAGTTTCCCCCAGAGCTCCACAGAGTGTCTGGGACCCTGGTGAGGTTGTAGTGCAAGGACTGGGCTCTGTGCTTCTCCAGCAGTTACTTGTCCCAACTCCTCACCTGGCAGGTGGGGAAACCAAGGCCCAGAAAAGAAGACGTGGGCTTCTGTGGGATTCTGTGAACTCCACTTTCTACTCCCTTTCTGGCCTGTGCTTTGGGTGTGGAAGCAGGAACAGTAGACACACAGAGCTGCTAGAGACCATCAAGGATCATTGTGCCATTGGGGAAACTGAGGCCCAGAGAGGAAAGGTGACTTACCCGAGGTCCCATTGCTGGTTGGCTGGGTGGCTGGGATGGTGATGATGATGATGGTGATGATGATGATGTTGATGATGATAGGAAATAGTAGTCCTGCTTTCCATGTGCCAGACCCTAAGTGCTTTATGTTTATCGACTCATTTAATCCTTACAATAGCGGCAGGAGGTAGGAACTTATTATCCCCATTTGACAGATGAGGAAACTGAGGCACAGAGAGGTTAAGCCACTTGCTGAATGTCCCACAGCTAATCTGTAGCAGATCCAGGATTTGCTCCCCTGAGTCAGGGCTTCCACCAGCTGCCTCTGCCTCCTGCCCAACGCCCTTCTCAGCTGAGTCCTGGTCCTCTCTGACCTCAGGATCCTCATCTGTTGAGTGGGGATAAGAATCCCTATCTTCCCTGCCTTGGGAGGCTGCTTGGTAGAGCCAGGGAGCTCTCATGAAGGAAGGGAAAGCATGTTGCAAACCATGAAAGGCTGTGGATCAGGCTACGATGGGCTTTGCCGCTCATTTGCACGTGCACGAGACTGTTTTTCAGGGTATTACCTCCACTCTCCCCGGGGTGCTCTGCCAGCATTAGAATGTCCTGGGGACCCTTTCCACAGTGCTGATCCCCAGAGCCACCCAGGAGCAGGGTCCACTTCACAGCCCTGGGATCCTCCCACCAGCCCAACGTGTGGAACTGTGATGGTTCCCACTGACAGAGTCCCAGAAGTGGCTGGCTGGTGGGGAAACTGCCAAGGAAGGAGCAGCCCAGAGCATTGGGAAAGCAACAACTCCCGGTGCGAGGAGTTCCAGGTGGGATGGTGGACACACAGGTAGGAACTGAGGCTGTTGCATCGGTCCAGGAGTAGGTGGGTTGGCTTGATCAGGAACACAAGTTCGTTGGGGGTCAGGGAGGGGCAGTGAGTCCAAGGACCCTGAGGGGTGGCTGGCGGTACAGCCTTCCCCTAAAAGCACTGGAAGGGGGGACCCATGGTTAGTGAGCCAGGCCAGGCCCCGGGCGCTGTGCAGGGGCAGAGATAACACACGTGCCATGATATGAGGAAAGAGCCACAGGCCAGGGCTGACCTCTGCGGGTCTTTCCATCATTTCCAACCTTGAGAATTTCGCTGGAGGAAATAAGATGGTACATTTGTCCTGTGGGGTCTCAAGTCCTGGGAGAAGCCACTGTCCTATTTTCCCCTCAAGGACATGAGCTTGCTTCTTGAGTATTTGTCAGTAGAGATGAGTTTCAAACATCTAATTGTTGGAGGAAGTCCTGCGTCACCTGGTTCTATGTGAGGCAGGAAGCAGGAGGAGACCTGGACACAGGTGTCTCCCAAACGGGGGGAGAGAAAATTGTAGTTGCTTTTGCCAGCTCAGCGCTGTTCCCGGGGATTTGGCACTGTCAGTAGACCCCTGGGACAGGCTGATGGGGAAAATGGCTCATCAAGGTGAAAGTGGCCTCCATCGCAGAGTGTTCGAGAGCCTGGGTCTGGAAGGCACGGCATCAATAGCCTTCCTGGAGGGTTATTAGGATGATGAAATTGCCCCAAGCAGGTAGACGACCCAACACACAGGAAGTGCCTCTCACATCCTCTTCCCAGCGCTCTGTCCCCTTGGCCCCCTGCACACTCGCTTGTCGGGATTTGCTGCCTATGGAGTATGAGGGGCTGAGGCTTCGCTGGCCGCCCTTACCTGGCGTGACCCTGCAGTTGCACCCCTGTGAATTCACCTTGCATCGTGGGCTACCATCTTCTGCGATACTTCCCATGCATCCCCCTAGCCCCAGCTGAGGCCAGAACACATGGGCTGTGAATGCTTATCCTCTGTAGGGAGAAAGGCAACCTTTCTTTCCCCATTTCTTAATTTTTTAGGCACCCCCCCCCTCCTTTTTTCTGTAGTGAAAGGATTTAAAGGGCTGGAACAAGGCACTTGGCCAAAGTGCCACCTGGACAAGGTGAGTCCAGAACACTGCGGGTTGGGTATAAGGTGATGCCAGGGGTTCATTCACCGACATGCCATGTGTGCCCCAGACCTCAGTTTCCCCTCTGGAAAGAGTATTTCAACAAACCGCTCTCTGAGTTTCTTTCCATTTGAGCCATTCCATGGCGCAAAGTTAACCCTTCCTTCCAGGTCTGGGTGCTTCCCTGCCTCCGCTGTGGCCTCATCTGCCCACCCCTGGCCCCTCGCTCACCCCATCTCCACCTTCACCATCTCAGAGCACCTGCTCTGTGTGTGCCAGTCACCACACATGTGTCCTCACCCTTTGTCACCATCTTAGTGGATGGTCCAAACCCAGGGACCAGATCTGAGTTGACACGGAGGAAATAGGCCCAGAGAGGTATAGACAGCTGTCCAAGGTCACCCAGCCCTCGATGGCCAAGCCTGGACTCATACCAAGACCTCCCAGTCCACGTCTGCTCCCCTGTTGCAAATGGCAAGAAAAATTTGCAGCTTTTACCCTGGTTCATCACTTCTCCTCCCAGTTGAAAATTTGGGGGCAAAACTCAACTCGGTAAACCAACCATTAAGAAAAAAAAAAAAATCTCATGGCTAAACTTCCCTGCTCTGCTCCTTCCAGACCTGGGGATTCTTTTTCCGCATATCTGCAGGAGGTGGGGGGCCGGCAAGGGAGGAGGGGTCACCCTTCGACTCTTTGTGGCCCACTCGGGGGAACGTTTCTGAGGCCCCTGAGCCCTCCCCTCTCCCCCGCAGCAGCCCACTCCCCTTCCTCAGGTCTCTGGGCAGGGCCGAGGGGGGCCTGGGCCCTTGTCAATGCATCTTAGCAATCGGAATGTGCCCTCTGACCCCGGCTTCGCCTCCCCGTGAGTTTCAGAGAAGGTTCTTTTTTCCAAACCACTGCCCCTCGGCCTTCTGGAAACAAATGGAGCTTGATTCAGTCTGTGTGTGGCTTGAAAAGCCACTGTTTGGGGGGTTACTTTAAAAAAAAAAGTCTTCGGAACCCCTGCAACGTTTGAAGGACTTTTCTTTTCGGCTGGGAGGACCCAGCTGGCGCTCGGAATGCGCTGTCTGGGAGAAGGAAAGGGATCCGGCCCATCTGGGGGAGAGAGAGGCCCCCCCTTGGCCGAGCTGCCCACCTGATAGCCCAGATTGGGTTTCTCATCGACTTTTCATTGTCTGCCGAGTTGGCGCTCCCTTGGGGGCTGGAGGGGCCTGGTGACTTAGAAGGTCGGGGCTACGTTTTCTAGAATGTGCGGAAGCCTTGGAAGGAGCCTTGGAGCTGGAGAGGAAGGAACAGGGTGGGAGAGTTGCCTGAAACCAGCTGGACTGAAAAGTCAGAGCAGCCGAGATGGCTGGGCTTTTCCCCTTGACTAGGAGAGACGTTTCTTCAACAGGAAAGGAGTCTGCATCAGCTGCCCTTGCCTTCCCACCAGTTCACACCTGTCCTGGGCCCACATCTCAGCACTGTTTCTTGGGGTAAATAGGTAAGGGGCTGAGTCATGAGGCCTCTGATCTTATCTCTGCTCTGCCACTGTGTGGCCTCAGCAAAGGGGATCCCCTCCTTTGGGCATCATTCTCCTAATTTCAATAATGAGAAGCCAGGATCCAACCATCCTTAACTCCAGATCAGGGCTCAGCAGACTTTTATCTGTAATGTTAGGTTTTGCATTCTCTGTACTACTCAACTCTGCCACTACAACACAGAAGGGGTCACAGACAATATGTAATGGAATGAGGGTGGCTGTGTTCCAATAAAACTTTATTTTCAAAAACTGGTGGCGGGCTGTTTTTGGCCCATGGTGGGCTGTGGTGTGCCAACCCCTGGTGTAGATTCTTGGGTCAAGGTCCTTGGAGTGGCTACATTATGAGTCCAGAACGAGAGTATGATTGTGTCAAAGATGGTAGAAGGCCAAGGTGAATAGTTGAAAGTTGGGCTTTGGGATCAGGCAAGCCTGGGTTCTAGTTCTATCTCTGAGGCATGACTGCTGTGTGACCTTGGGCAGTCACTTCCCCTCTCTGAACCCTAGTTCCCTCCTTTGTAAAACGCAGACAATAAGAGTACCCACTCTATAGGGTTGGCTGTTGGGATGACAACTTAGCAATGCCTGGTGCATGGCGAGACCTAAACAAAGACTAGGTTATTGTTTTCATCTGTAATAGAAGGGCAGCTCTCCCATCCAGCCCCTTGGGTCCACGGGGAGCAATGGGAGTAAGATAAAATGCTTCCTGTTTCTTAACCAAGATTCGAATTCCAAATCTGAGACCAAATTGCTGGGTGACCGTGAGCAAAACACTTCACCTCTCTGAACCTCAGACTCTTTCATCTCTAAAATGGGGCTAATCATCCCTAACTCTCAGCATCATTGCACATAGAAGGAGCTAACAGAAGGCCCTCCCTCCCCTTCTACATGCAGCCCTGTTTGTTAGGTTGGATGGCCAGGTGGCCACCTGGCAGCTCAGTATCAGCAGAGCCCAAGCAGAACTCTTGACTCTCTTCCCTGCCATTAGTCTTCTTCTCCCTCAATCTTCCTTATCTCGATTAATGGCACTACCGTCTTCCCAGCAGCTCAGCCGAACTCCTAGGGGTTGTCCTGAGTTCTCCCATCCATCCACATACCATCTTGCTAGTCTTTGGCACGTAGGGCCGCCACAGATTCCTCCCTGCCTGCCCATGCATGCTGTTCCTCCCATTAGTAGGTGGGATCTGTTTCCCTACCCTGGATGTTGGATTCAGCCCTGTGATTCCCTTTGGCCAATAGAATGTGGTGGAAGTGGCTCTGTGTGGGTTCTGGCTTGGGCCTCAAGAGGCCTAGCAGTTTCCACTTTCACTCTTGTGCTGCCCTGAGCTGCCATGGAAGGTAGCCCAGGCTATCCTGCTGGAGAGACATACCACCTAGTGGGGACCGAGATGCTCCAACCAACAACCAGCCCCAAAGCCTCATGCGTGTGGGTGGAGTTTTGGGGGACCGACCTTCCAGCCCAGCCCAGCTCCCGGCTGAATGCAGCTGTACAAGTGGGCCCCTGAGACACCACGTGGAGCAGAGATGAGCTGTCCCCACTGAGCCTGCCTGGACTTCTGACCCACAGTCATGAACAATAAAAGGGTTGCTGTTTTAAGCCCCTAAGGTTTGGGTGGTTTGTTATACATGGTAGGCAAGGGGACCACCGCCCACCAGCACATCCTATCCCAGGTCCCTCCATCAAGTCTCTGGAATCTGCTCTTCCCCCAACTTCCAGACACCTTCATTTGTCACCTTCATTATGGCATCAGCTTTCTCACTGGTCTCCCAGCTTCCACTCTGCTACCTTCCAAATCCTTAGGACCAAAAAGCTTTTAATATAGATCTCAGGCCGCCTAATCTCTCCAATAACCCCCCTTGACGTGGAACAGAACCCACCCTACGCCAACCTGTAAGGCCCTCATGACCCAGCCTCTGGATGACTCTCTAACCTCAGTCCTCACCGGTCCTGTCCACTGTGCTGCAGCCACACTGGCCTTCCTTCTATTCCTTGGAAACACCCAGCTCCTTCTCACCTTGGGGCCTTTGACCCAGCTGTTCTCTCTGCTGGATCATGCTGCCCTTAGGCGGGCTCCTTCTCATCACTCAGATCTCAGTTCAAGGTTTTCCTGACACCCCAGCTACGGTTCCTCCTGTCCTCTCTGCCCGAGTCACTCCAATCTCCCTCTTATTTTCCTCATAGTACTGGACATCCTTTTTATAAACTCCTACATTACCCTCCTGAGCCCCTTCTGATACGTCCATTCCCATCATAGACCAGAATGTCTAACTGTCCACAGAGCTGGGTGAAGACAGGTGGTAAAGAGCTTTGCCTTTTCATTAAAACAGATCAACAACCTGCCTCTTACTGGTCCCTTGGCATACGCTGGGCCTCTGACTGAGCACGTGTCCGTCTAGGGCCTCATTCACTCTTCCCAGTGACATAGAAAGGAAGGTCCAACACTGACCCCACTTCACAGATGAGGAAACCAAGGCTCAGAGAGAGAAGTGGCTTGCCTGAGGCCACACAGCAAGTAAGGAGCAGAGCTGGGATGAGTCTGGGTTTGTGGTAACACTGCCTGGTTTCCTTGCTGCCTCCCCTGACCACTGTGTGGCCAGCCCAGTGCAGAGAATGAATCAGGGCTTTTGGCACATTTTGGGGTGAGGTCAACTTGGCCTCCTCTCTCTTTCCTTGAGCTGCATACCTGCCTCTACTAGACCTTCCCCATGCTGCTTTTTTGCTGGGGAGAGCTGTTTTCCCCTCTCCTCTCTCCAAAGCCAATTCAAGTTTCCCGTTTTTCTGTAGACTGTATTACACACAGGTTACCACTGCTTATAGCAAAAGCCAAGATCTAGATACTTATTTCAAAATGGATGTTTTTTGAAGAGGGCAAGTACACTCATTCCCCCCGCCCCCACCATCTACTGCCCCTCAGAAGTGGGGAATGGACGTTTGTGGTTTCCAGGGGACCTACCGCCAGCCAGGCCCCAGGGAAGCCCGTCTCGTTCTCCATGCAGCTGCTGGAGCCCATTCTCTGCAGTGAGACCAGACCTCCTCTGAGTCCCAGCCCAGCGCTTGCTGGATGTGAGTCAGTGTGTGCTCGCCAGCGGAGCGACCTGTGTCCGGGTGCGTGACCGCTGTCCAGCCGAGCGGCTGCTCATGGCTACTTCCCTTCTCTGAGCCTCAGTCTCTCATTGTAAAAAGGGGACACAGAGCATCCGTTACAGGAGAGGATGTGGTGACAGCCGAACACGGCACCGGGTGCATTGTCAGCACTCGATAAATCCCAGCGATGACCCAGGCTCAAGCAGCCGGCCGCCACGCCAGGCTCTGACACAAACGCACGTCTCTCTTGAGCCTAGCGAATGAGCGTGAGAAGTCGAGGGGTAAGTGTGGTTATTCTCATTTTATAGATGGGAAACCAGTCCAGAAGGGAGGCGACCTGTCCCAGGCCAAGAGCAACTGAGGACGAAAATAGGGTTTTGAAGCCAGGTCTCTGAGCCCACCCTCTCTGATGTGTCGGGACCCTCTCGTGCTCCCGTCTCCTTTTGGACACTTAATGAGCACCTACTACGTGCATGGGATGTGCCAACAATGGGAGGACGGGCCTCGCTCACAGAGCTGCAGGATGACTTTTGTGGGCCCTGGGGGCTTTGCCTTTGTGGGCCCCTTCCCCAGTAACAAGCAGAAAAAAAGTACACTTTCCAACTGTGTTGTTTTCCAGGCTGGATTATCTTCATATTTTTCTTCTGATTTTAAAAGAGAGCATGTTTATGGGCCTGTAAATGTAGTTGTGGCCCTAGGCACTGTGCCTCCTGCACCTGATGGAGATGTCAGCCCACCTGCCGGACACAAATCAAAGAATCCCACGAGTGAAGCTAAAATTACAACCGTGATGAGTCTACAAGGGAGAAGTTCTGGGTCTTATAAGGATTTGCAGCTGGAGTTTGGCCCAACATGGGAGCTTGGAGGAGCATCTCCAAGGAAGCTGCATCTGAGCAGAGAGGAGATCAGGCAGGAATCTGTGACAAGTGGGGGAGGGAGAGTCCCAGGCTGAGGAAATAGCCTGTGCAAAGGCCCTGTGGAAGGAGCTGAGGGCACAAGGGGGCACAGGAGGCCAGGTCAGGGTGGGGAAGCCTCTGGGGTTGAAGCAGGAGGGTCTCATGGTCTCTCCTAGGCTCAGGCATGATTGATGCAGGGTATCTATAGTGGGTTGAAGAATCCCTCAAAAGATATGTCCACACCCTAACCTACAGAACCTGTGAACTTGTCCTTATTTGGAAAAGGAGTCTTTGCAGATGCAATTAAATTAAGGATCTTGAGATGAGATCATCCTGGATTACCTGGCTGGTCCCTAAATCCAATGACAAATGTCCTTATAAAGGACACTGGAGGAGAGACCGAGAAGAGGAGGCCACGTGGAGGCGGAGGCAGAGGTTGGAGAGGGAGGTGGCCACAAGCCAAGGAATGCCTGGAGCCACCAGAAGCTGGAAGAGGCCAGGAGGCATGGTTCCCTGGAGGCTGTGAGGGGATCGCTGCCCTGACAACCCCTTGATTTCAGATTTCCGGCCTCCAGAACTGTGAGGGAATAAATTCTTGTTATTGTAAGCCACGCAGTTTGTTTGTTACAGCAGCTACAAGGCACGAATACAGGGCCCCGCCCGGCAGGAGAGGGTCATCCTAGCCACACCGATGTGGATGGGTCAGGCCGTCTGGGGAGCTGGAAACATCCCCACCCGGAGAAGATGTGGGATCTGAGCGGGAAGTTCCTCCAGAACTTTCTGAGATGAAAACTGAGGCCAGAGAGGGCTGTGCTCATCCCAGGCGCCCAGCCCATGGTGGCACATGGCTGACTAGGACCCGGGGCTCCCCAGCCAGCGATTCTGCCTGCATTCACAGCCTCGTAGCAGCAGCATCACATGGCTACTGGCTCGTTTATTTATTTGGACACCTCCTTGTCCTGGCCCTTGACCTCCATCAGGATGGCTCGTGGGTGAAGGTGAGGTGGGCGGGACCACTCAGTGCCAAAGCCTCCGCTGGACAGCTCAGGATCCCAGACAGGGTCATCTGTCTTCCCGCAGTCCTTTATGTCAGCCAGGACCTCACTTGGAGAGTAGACAGGCCCGAGGGGCTGATGCTGGGCACTGGGTTCAAGTTTCAGCCTAGTTAGCATGACCTTGGATGGCCATGGTGAGAGCAGGAGTCATATATGTAAGGCTGCCTGCAAGATGCCTGGCCTGGGGTCAGGCCTTGATAAATGGAAGCTGCTACCGTGGTCACTACTATGATCATCACCACTTCCTCTAGTTCCCCTCATGCTGCCATCACTATGACTCACCTATTTTTATTTTGCTGAATGCCTGTTGTTCTAGGGAAGATGATTAAGAACCTGACTATCAGGACACCCGGGTATTAACTCTAGCTTCTTTCTCAATTTGCTGTGTGGCCCTGGGCACATCCATGACCTCTCTGAACTTTTTCTTGAAACTCTTAATTTTGAAATGAGAAGTTGTGAAAATAATACAGAGAGTCCTGTGGACCCTTCCCCCATCTTCCCCCAGTGGGGACATCTTACAGAGCTGGAGCACGAAATCAAAATCAGGAAATTGACCTTGGTACAAGTTTTTAACTAGACCACAAGACCTTACTGTGTTTTCATCAGTTTGTACGTGAACCTGTGCGTGGAGTTCTATGCAACTTGCTGTCACGTATGGATACCCAGCCCACCCCCACCCCCATGGTCAAGATGCAGCACTGCTCCACCCGTGGGGAAGCTCCTTTGTGTGACCTCTTTAGGGTTGGGCCCATCCTGACCTTCTCCCCGTCCCCAGGCAACCACTCATCTGTCCTCCAATGCTGAGTTTCGTCATTTTAAGAATGCCATATAAATTGTTCTCTCTGAACTTTTGATTTGCATTCCCAAATATTCCTCTTTGAAAGTGCCACAGTCCTCCATGGGGCTGCAGGATGCCATCAACCGTGCTTTCATCCCTGTCCAGAGAACAGAAGGGCAATGAAACAGATGGGGAAACTGAGGACCAGCAGGGGAAACCTGCTGGCCTCAAGCCACACAGCCAGCGGGCCTACGAACCTGGCCCGCTCCCTCTCTGGCCCCGAGGATTCCATCAGCCCAGTGAAAACACAAACAGTCTGACCAGGTGACAGATCTTCAAACAGCCCCATCGACCTCCCACCCACCTGGTTCTTCAGGTAGTACTGGGTTTTGGGCTCTCCCTCCTGGGCAGGGGTTGTGGGTCACTCCTTGCTCATGACAGTTTTCCCAGATGCTTACTCCCTGGGACCCCAGATGCTTAGTCCTGGTAGAAAAACTGAGACCCTGGTGCCACTATGGAGAGAGCTGACAGGTAGGCCTGCCCCTGTCCAGGTGAGCTGGGGCCACCAGCCCTGCCACAGACAGGCCCCTCAGTCTTGGGGCGCTGGGCAAAGGAGCAGACTTGAACGTCAATAAACGCCGCTGTCGGAGAGCTGACCCACGCCCTCCCTGGAATTAAGAGCTTATTCATAACTCTCTCCCACCACCAAAACATACTTTGGAGAGGGCTAAAGTAAATAGTGCCGCTTAACCTGACCTCCTTGGGGTACGTGGCCCTGCCCAGGTCCTGCCACTCAGAGGGGAAATTTGACACCTCTCCCTCCAGACCCCTTGGACCACCCCCAAAATCTCCCCCTTAGAGAAATAATCAGATCATCTCCATAGTCCAGCGGGGGTGGGGTGAGGGGGGATGCGAGTGGGGGGGGCAGGTGGTGATGGATGGGGTCGGAGAGGAGGTGACAGCCCACTATTGATTGAGGGCATGTTGAGGAATCTGGATCCCATTCCAAGAGCAGTGGGAAGCTCTGGAAAGGATTTTAAGTGGGGAGATGATGTGAGATGATTTATGTTTTTGAAAATATTGCTCTGACCGCCGTGTGGAGAATTGACTGCAGAGGGCAGGCGTGGAAGCTGAGAGGCTACTGAAGGCACTCACGTGGGAGGTGACAGTGGTTCGGGCAGGGTGGCAGCTGGGAAGATGGAGGGAGGTGGTCGGATCCAGGATGAGGTGACCGCGGGAGGGGATGGAGGACCCACCTCTTGCTAGAGGCAGATGAGGGATGGGGGCCTTTTGTGGGGGGCGGTGGAACCAATATGTCTTTTTCTTTTTTTTGGCTGCACTGCGAGATGTGTGGGATCTTTGTTCCCCGACCAGGGATCGAACCCGTGCCCCCTGCAGTGGAAGCTCCGAGTCTTAACCACTGGACCACCAGGGAAGTGGGGGGTAGTGGAATCAAGCCCCAATTCTGGGCGGTATGTTGTCTGAGGTGGCCACGAATCTGCCAGGTGGAGTTTAACAGGCCACTGGCTACACAGACGTGGAGCTCCAGGAAGCACCAGCCTGGGACTGAGCCCCTTAGCACGAAGATGGCATTTAATTCCACGAGCAGATGAGATTACTGAGAGAGTGAACAAAGGGTGAATGACTCCAGGACCCCCGTGTCAGGTAGGAGGGACAGCTGGCATAGGAGGCCCATGACAAGGCACCCTAAGCCTAGGAAGAATGATTCAAGAGGGAAAGAAATGTCCATGGTACCCAATACCTCTGAGGGGTCTAGTGGGGTGAGGTCTGGAAAGACCCAATACAATTCAACAACATTGGTGACCCCAAACTAGAGCATATTCAGAGGGATGGTAGGAGCAGGAAGCCCACTAAAGCAACAACAATAATAAAAGAGACCAGAAACGGACTTCTGCACCTATGGAAAATTCATCCGTGATGGAGAAAGCATTACCGGTCAGTGGAGAAGAGGTTGGGCCATCTACAAAAGAATACTGGTGGATATTATCCAGCACTAAAAAGAAATGAGCTATCAAACCACGAAAAGACATGGAGGAACCGTAAATGCATATGACTAAGTGAAAGAAGCCAATCTGAAAAAGCTACATACTGTATGATTCCAACTATATGACATTCTGGAAAAAGCAAAACTATGGAGACAGTAAAAAGATCAGCGGTTGCCAGGAATTGGAGGAGGGAGGGATGAACAGGCAGAGCACAGAGGATTTTCAGGGCAGTGGAAGAACTCTGTATGATACCATAATGATGGATACATATCATTACACATTTGTCCAAACAAATAGAATGTATAACACCAAGAGTGAGCTGGAGTGTAAACTATGGACCTTGGTAGATAATGATGTATCAATGTAGTTTCATCAATTGTAACAAATGTCCCACCCTGGTGGAGGATGTTGATAATGGGGGAGGCTATGCATGTGGGGGCGATACTTATAAGAAATCTCTGTACTTTCCTCTAAGTCTTTCTTGAAACTAAATTGCTCTAAAGATATAAAGTCTTTAAAAAAGAATACTGGAAAATGATGGTCAATATGCAAAATATGCAGACAGTCTTTCAGGTGGTGCCTTGATCCCACCTCCTGATTTTCAGGCCTTTGTGCAGCCCGCTCCTCTTGAGTGTGGGCAGGACCAGCAACTTACTTCTAACCAATAGAATCTGGCAAAGGGGATGGGATGTCATTCTCTTGATTACCTTACCTTATATAAGACTGTCTTGCTGGCAGTCCCCCTCTCTCTCTCCTAAACTCTTTCTCTCTCTCTCCCACCCTCTCTCTTTCTTTCCATTGCTGGCTTTGAAGAAACAAGCTGCCATGAATCCTACAGCTGCAAAGAAATGAACTCTGTCAATAACCCGAGGAGTTTGAAAGTGGATCCTTCCCCAGTTAAGCCTCTGATGAGAACTCAGCCCCAGCCGACTCCTTGACTATAGCATTGGGACAGACTCTAAGTAGAAGCTCTTGCTAAGCTGTGCCCAGACTGCTGACCCACAGAAACTGTGAGATAATAAATGTGTGTTTTTTTAAACAATCAATTTTGTATGTAACTTTATTATGCAGTGTAGACAACTAATATAAACAGTATTACTTTGGATTCCAAACTACATAGCACACACACACACAAACAAATTCAAGATGCAGTAAAGATCTAAATACAAAAAGGAAAAAAAATTTAAATTCCAGATGGAAATACAAGCCATCTGTAAAACCCTGGGGTAGGGGGAGATTTCTTAATCATAGCACAAAAAACTTACACCCCAAAGAAAGAGATGGATACATTTGACTATCTTAAAATTAAAAACTTCTTTTCAATCAGAGTCTTCATAAATAAGTTAACAGAGAAGACAAAAACTAGAAAAAGGTATCTGAGCACATATAACTGAGAGAGGATTGAATCCATAATATGTAAAGAGCTCTTGCAAATCAACAAGAATTACACCAACCACCCAGTAGAAAAATAGGCAATGGGTACAATCAGACAGTTCTCAAATGAGAAAACCCAAATGACTGAGTCATGAAAGATGTTTAACCTCACCAGTAATCAGGAAATACAAATGGAAAGAACCACAAGATACCACCCATCTGCTTAACAGAAATTTTAAAATTTGAGAATGCCAAGTGTCAATGAGCCTGCAGGGAAGCAGGGCCTCTCCTCTGCTGCTGGTGGGAGTGTGAGTTGGCACAAGCAGGTTGGAGGGCTATCTGGGAGTATCTAGTCAAGTTAAACCTTTGTAACTTGACCGAACTATTGCTTCTTGGTGAATATTCTCTAGAAATATTAGCCTGTTGCCCAAAGGGATATGTCCCAAAATGTTCATTACAGCGTTGTTAGCAACATGCTCCTTAAGATGAGAACTAAATAGCAGGATGCTTGTACAGTGGGATACTATACATTGGTGAAAATGAACCAGTGCTATGCCGATTTGGAAAACAAAACAAGCAAGTTGCAGAATGATGCATAGAATAGGTTACTGTGTATATAAAGTATTAAAATGTGAAAACGATTGCAATGTAGTGGATCCATATATAGTAAAAGCATAAGAACATGAACGGGAAGGATAAATACTGAGACATAAATATTCAAGACAGTTGATTAACTCACTAGAGAAAAGGGGGAAACAAATCCATAACATCTAATTGCTTTAAAAAAATCGGAAGCAGATATGACCAAATGTAGATATTTGATAAAGCTGATGGGCGATGGGTATGCAGCTTTCATTACGTGACTCTCTAGAGCTGAGTGGTTCCATGCGGTTGCCTCTCGCCAAATATGGGGACTTCAATGTAAATATAAGTTTATTAAAAGTAAATAAGATTTAAAATTTCATTTTAAATAAATTGCTCAGTCGCACTAGCCACATTTCAAGTGCTCAATAGCCAGATGTGGCTAGTGGCTCCCATATGGACGGTGCAGATAGGGAACATTTTCATTACTGCAGAAAGTTCTTTCGGACGGTGCTGTTCTAGAAAGTTCTGTATGCTTTTCATATTTCAGAATGATTTTTTTAAAAGCAGGGACTGGAAGTTTAATAAAGGAAGTAGAGAGGGTGAAGGGTTCTTCGGAAGTGTTTGGCTTTGGAGAGAAGGAGGAAGATAGATGGCAAAAGAGTTGGGGGGGAAGGTCAGAGGAGCTGGTGGAGAAGGCGTTCCAGGGTCTTTACTTGTTACAGTGAGAGATGCCCTTGAATGCTGATGGGAATGGTCAGTAGACCAGGAAGTTCAAGGCGGGGTTGGGAGGTGGGGGCAGGGGACAATGGAAGGGGTGAGGCCCGAGCAGGGAAGGAGAGGTGGACATTGCCCTCAGCGGCCCCCCGAGACCCCTACCTGGTGCCCCTCTCTGAGGACTCCCACCCTGCACCCTTTCAGGCTCCAGCCAGTGGAGATAAATAACGCCTGCCACGCCTGTCACAGATGTTTGAAAAACATATTAATCACTTTAACAAATATTAGCTCAGAACAGCAATAAATAGCCTCTAGAATCTCCTCTTTGCGGCTGTATTACAATGAAAAATATGCTAATATGGGTGCTAATTGATTGTGTTTGAATAACTTTCTTTATGACAATAAGACTTGGAGGTGGCATCACTCAGAGTCATAAGTGGTGTCTCCCCAACCTGGAATGCCTCCCTCTGTTCCCACAGAGTCACCCTCTGGGGAAAAGTTCTTCAAATCAACAAAATAGTAGAACTCCCGGCTGCCGATCTAGAGAGACTTTTCGGAAGCCCACAAAGGGGCTGGCATTTGGGCCATGGCTCCTATTGGTGGGCATCTCACACACAAACATCTCCTTTAATCTTCGTGGTACTTCTACAAGGTCAAGATTATGGTCCCATTTTACAGAAGGGAAAACTGAGGCTGTGAGGGATGAAGAGACTCACCCGAGGTTCCTGAGTCGTGCAGCCAGAAGTCTCCTGCAGGCTTTTGAGTCTGGAGCCTGTGTGCACCCTCTCCACCCCCAAGCCAGGAGAAACCTCTGGAAACATCCCATTGCCACTGTTCAATATTAACGCAACAACTCTCTGTTCAGTTGGATGGACAACTGGGCCAGGTGATTCTCAAATGTCCTGGGTGCTTCTCCTGCATGCCAAACACAAATAACCACCCCTGTCAGTCATGCGGGGTCTTCTCTCCCCTCATACACACCTCCTGCAATCAACAATATTGCTTCTTCTCCCTCAATTCCTTCCCTTGGTTGTATGCATTCTGGACACTTGCACCGTGCACAGGATCACATGATTAGTGGGGTGCTGGAGGCTGGTAAGTGCTTCTCCCGTGTAGTTCCTGTATCTTCCTCTCCTCCCCTCCTGCTGCCTGCACATCCCTCAGCCACCACGGCTGCTGGTGTAACCCCCAGACTTGTTCAAGTTCATTTTCTCTTCTCCATCCTTGCTGCCTTGCCCGAGTCCAGGCTGCAGCATCTTCTACCTGGGCTCCTGCTGCAGCCCCTGCACCCCCCCCCCGCACCCCCCCCCCGGGGGGGCCTTGGAGGCAGATGACTTGGGATCCCATTGCAGTTCCAGCCCCTGAACGGGACAGTGTCTAGATCCCTTCCTTACCTAACGAGTGATGATGCTTTGGTTAGGGATTGCCAAACATTTTCTGCAAAGGACCAGACAGCAAATATTTTCAGCCTTGAGAGCACAGGTTCCTGTAGCAACTCCTCTACTCAGCTGTTGTAACCAGAAAGCGATCAGAGACAATCCATACATGAAGGACATGCCTCCCTTCCAATAAAGTTTTATGTATGGATGCTGGAATTCGAATTTGCTAAAATGTTTATGTGCCACGAATTATTCTTCTGTTAGTTTTTTACAACCATTTAAAAATGGTTAACAATGGTTATAATTTTAAGCCTGTGGACCATGCAAAAAAGGGCTGTGAACTGGATTTGGCTGACCTTTGTTCTTACCAATTTACTTTTCCTTAAAAAAAAAAAGGCCTCTTTTGTTTTTAAGTTTTCTGGATTATGCTTGGGGTGACACTGGCATGGCCAGTGTGGACGAAGCATGTTGGATAGGGGAGGGGGATTTTAACGAGCAGAAAGGGCTGACCAAGGATCAGGGTGATATTGAGAGGGGCACGATAAGCAGGCTTCTGGGGCTGGGAATGTTCTAGGTCTTGACCTGGGCATTGGTTATAAGGGGTGTTGACTTTGTGAAAATCCACTGAGCCAGACTCTGATGACGGGTGTGCTCTTTTATACGGAAAAAGTAAAGAAGAACAAAAGGGCTGGTGCTGTCCTGTGCTGGCAGGATGCTGGGCACACAGGCGCTCCCACGCCACGCTGGGGAGGGTGTGATGGGGCCACCCCACGGGGGAGCAAAACAATGGCGCATCTCACAGGTGCACAGGACGTTCTCACACTTGTGTGCAAAGGTCCGTGTGCAAGACATTCAGGTCAGCTGGAGTAGCGGAAAGATTGGGAAAACTTAGATGCAGACTCACTGAATAAAGGATACTGCTTCTGTAGATGGAGTACCGCAGTCACTGAGAAGAAGGAAGACGCTGTTCTTGGGGGGTTGGAATGATCTCCCGGTGCAAAGTGCAGCGGAAAAAAATGAGGTGGATATGAAAAAAAACCCAGCATGTACACACACACGCACGCACATGCATATGCTTTTGTCTACAAGCAAGGACAACTTTCTGGAAAGATACACAAGAGGTATGGACATGGCTGTGGGCTCAGGGTGGGAGACCGAGTATCCACGTCCTTGGGGCTATTTCGTTTTCTGTGTTAGTGTGTGTCTGGGAACTTTACATCAAGGGCAGAAGACAACTGAAAAAAATCAGGGCGATGGTTTCCCATACACTGAGTATCTACTAATCCCCCAATATATCCCAAGCCCCTAATGAATCTTCGGGCCCATCCCAGGGGGCCCCCTGGAGAACTCGAGACACCCCAGCTGCTCTGCAGACCCAGTGCGTCCCTTGGTGGTCCGAGGGGAGCAGCGAGGCCAGCTGGGAGTCTGAACAATGGGGCAGGACAAAGAACCCTTTGTGCTTTTCCACCTGCCCCAGCAGAGCCCCAAGACTGGCCTCTTCAGTTACAGCCCCTGAGGGCTTTCCCTCTTAGCCGGCTGAGCCCCGGGGTAAATGCTCTCCAGGATCACCTGTCAGACCTGGGGAAGGGTCCCCTCGGAGTTGGAATCTCCTCCACCCCCATTTCTCAAGTTAGCCTCCAAAACATTACTCTTTGGTGGCTTGGTTAGGGCCAGCCAGTTAGCTGGAATCCTGGACACAGGCTGGGTGACCTGGGCCAGTGGATCCACCTCTCCAAGCCTCAGTTTCCTCATCTGGAAGATGGGGCGAAAGTCCTGTCCACCTCCTCCACAGCTTGTGGCGGGGATTCAGTGAGGTGATTTGTGTGAGCCCCTGCCTCAAGAAATGGTACCCCTGAAAGTTTGGGGAATGAAAAAAAGGTGCAGCTGCTTAGGAAAAGAGTTCAGCAGTTCCTCAAACAATGACACCTGGAGTTACCATATGACCCAGCAATTCCATTCCCAGGCATCCACCCAAGAGAGATGAAAACATATGTCCACACGAAAAATTGCAAATGAATGCTCATAGCAGCATTATTCACAAGAGCCAAAAGGTAGAAACAACCCCTATGCCCATCAACAGAGAAATAGATAACCCAAATGGGGGTCCAGCCACACCAATGGAATATTATTCAGCCATGAAAAGGAACACAGCACTGACACATGCTACAACATGGATGAACCTTGAAAACATGATGCTAAGTGAAAGAAGCCAGACACAAAAGACCACATATTCTATTATTCTCTTTATATGCAATGTCCAGAATAGGGAAATCTCTGCTCAACTTCCCTCCTCACCTGGCAAGTGGAACTAACTATCGCTGCTTCAGTAAATGGTGGTGAAGTTTGAAACAGATGATGGATGTTAGAACGGTTGCACATAGTATGTGCTTGTTACATGTCAGGATGGGGGGAGAGGGAGGAGAGAGAGAGAGAGAGAGCAAGAGAGAGAGATTCATTGCTTTTATTTCGGCAGCATCAATTTTCTTTTACCCCAGATCCACCCAAAGTCTAAAGAAGGAATGGACGGAGCAGGAAAGAATAGGTCATGGGCTTGCCTCCAGGAAAACAGAGTGGTACCAGCATCCAGGGCATAAGAGGAGGGAGACTTTTTCTTTTATCAGCGGCTTTATTGAGATATAACTCACTTCCCATACAATTCCCCTGACGTGTACGCGGGGTCTGCATCCGCCTGCAGGTTCAAGCAACCTAGGATGGAAAATATTCAGGAAAAAAATTCCAGCAAGCTCCAAAAAGCAAAACTTGAATTTGCAGTTCGAAGACAACTATTCATGCAGCATTTACATTGTCTTTACAGCTATTTCCATAGTATTGACATGGTGTTACGTATCATAAGAAATCTAGAGATGACTAAGATGTGCATATGTTATAGGCAAATACTGCCACCATTTTATATAAGGAACTCGAGCGTCTGTGGATTTTGGTACCCATGGGAGTCTGGAACCAATCAATGCCCTGCAAATACTGAGGCATAACTGTACTGACAGACTCTTCAGTGTATATCCTTTTGTACCTTTTGAATTATGAACCATGATAGTGTATCGACTACTACAAAATAAATGAATGAATGAATACAACAAGAAAGAAGGTATGGGAGGGAAAAGGTGAGAATCGGGTAACCTGAATTCCTGGCTGTCACCCAACCTCCTTGGGCCTCAGTTTATGCCCTGCACCAGCTTTTTTCCTCCTCTCCTCCTTCTCCATCGCTCCAGGAACTTGGTGGTTCATTCCAGGCTCTGACCCTCCAGCCCGCCTTCCTGGACTTTGCTCCAGGCACATGACAGGTGCCTCCATCATACTCATATCAGGATCAGGTCACAGGTCAGCAGGGCATCCGGCCTCCCAGCAATGCCCTTGCCTCCACGTGGTGTCTGGCAGGGGAGGAATCCCATCCCTGGAAGATCCACTCATCCCAGGAAAAGTTCTGCAAGTGAAGGAACCCCCCTTGCCTTTCCTTCTGGACCCCTTGTTCAAGCTGCAAAAAACCAAAGCAAAGCAAAACAACGCAACGCAAGCAAGAATAGCAGCTAAGGTTAATTTGAATGCTCCTGCTGTGAGGATGTGCTTTTTGGAACAAACTCTCAATGTGTTTTTCTTTGCTGGAGCCACTTTCTGACTTAAGGATCCCTGCACACTCAGTGGGTCTCCTGTTGGTCTGCTGAGAAGCCTCCAAACTGGTTAGGAATTCAAAGTTCCTTGTTTTTTTTTTGCTCCTTTATTTTTAAATAAATTTTTATTGGAGTATAGTTGCTTTACAATGTTGTGTTAGTTTCTACTGTACAGCGAAGTGAATCAGCTATGCGTATACCTATATCCCCTCTTTTATGGATTTCGAGAGAGAGGGAAGGCACAGCCAGTGGGGAGATCCCTCTGACAATCAGACAATGGATAAATTGATCTAGGCGCCTGCCAGAGAGCCTGGGGGCTGAGTGGGTGCATCTCCAGAAAAAAGTCCTCCCCACCATCACTTATCTACATTTTTACCAGGCAGGGGTTCATTGCCTGGCTCTGTTTAATCTGCTGGACTCCGATTTCTCTCATCAGGAGCTGGGTCTCAGAGCTCATCCTGGAGGGGGTTGTCTGCAGGTCTGATGATGGGAGAAATGCGTGGGACCCAAGCAAGTTAGTGACTATGGAGCCGAGGGAGGTGGACGGGCCCGTGGGCCACAGTCACAGCCCTGAGGGGCAGGCAGGGGTGGGGGGCCCACGGGGGTGGTGCTTTGGGTCTTGGGACAGCCCAGGCAGGGTCAGCCGAGGTCCTGCGACGAGCTGGGCTCAGGCTCCCAAATGAAGGCTGTCTTTGAAGCCTCTTGACTGCCCTCCCTGCCTCCCCAAGGACCCACCCAGCCCTGGCACTACAGCCCCTCTGCTCACCTGCCCACCCCCTACCCAGGCCGGGCCACCATGTTTGCTCATCTCTGTTAAGAGCTGGTCCTCCTTGGTCAGCTCCAATCAGCATCCATGTAGCAGCGGAGGGGGTTTAAAAATCTCATCCTGCCACCTCTAGCTTTCAGACTTCCACGCTGCTCCCACCCCAGCCTACCTTCAGACCCGGCGGCCTGGCCTTTGCTGTGAGCTCACTCCTCCCCAGCCCGCTCCACGCTTCCTGACCCTCCCCGGGCCTTCCCCAGCCTCCCATGCAGCGGGTGCAACCTTCCACGTGTTACTGAATTCTCTCTTTACCCGCCTGCCTCCCTCGCGGGCGGAGTCCCAGGTTGTCTTGTTCACAAGCGGCCTCAGGAGAACAACACAACCTCAGGGGCTCGCTCTGTAAGTGTTCGCTGAACTAACTGTGGCCTGGCCCACAAGCCCTGAGTGACTCGGCGGGAAGCAGATGAGGCCAAAAAGGGGCCCTGAGAGAAATGACTACCGAGCACCTACTGTGTGCTGGGTCCGGTCCACAGCCCTTCCGCACATGTTCCCTTGGTGGATCTTCACACTGGCTTTGTGAGGGGGCGCTTATCTTGTCCCCACTTTGCAGATGATGAAACAGAGGTGAAAGGGAAGTGAAGTCTACAGCTCAGCTCAGCATCATGAAGCCAAGAGAGGTGGACCAGGGTTTGAACCCAGGGCCTGGGCCAACTCTGGAGCTGGTTCTCTTGGGGTTAGAGGCCAAATACCTAGATTTGTGGCCCCCTTTTGGCCTCTTATCAGTGAGGCATTTCCCTGGTCCAGGCCTCAACTCCCTCATTTGTAACATGGCGGTGGTACCGATGTCTGCAGGTGATGCTAGGGAATTACAGGTGAGTACTGTGCAAATGATAAAGCTCTGTGGACAGGCCAGGGGCTATTATTCTTAGTTGTGTGAGTGTAGCAGACACCGTTGCAGCTCACCCATTACCCCTTGGCTCTCACAATCCCCATGCAGGCCCACCCCACATTTTCCAAATGCCAGTCCTTCCCTGATGAAGTGACAGGGATTAATGTACCAGGGGAGTACCCTTTGGCCAATGGCAGGCCCTATGGGAGATGGAGGATAAATACCCCAGCTCCGTCCCTCCTTGGGTGAGACACTCCCAGGCATAGTCCACAGGTCTCCCAGAGGTTCCCAGCGGGATGGAGCCCTAGTTGCTCACAGCAGAATCTTGCTGGATAACGAAGCTTTCCCTTCCTCGCTTCACTCCCGACCCTCTTACATCCTTTGCACTACTGTGCTTGTCGGAGGTGTGCTTCTGGGGCAGCACGCACTAGACAGGCAGGAAAGGGGGATGCTCCTTTGAAACAAGACCCAAAGCTTTTCCTCTAGCATTCCTGTAACCCCTCTCTTTCCCTGCATCAGGCCGTCATGGTAGGGAAGCATTCTGCGTTTATCACCTGGAGGAGGGAATGATAACTTCAAAAGTCAGAACCTCAGATACAAGCAATTGGTTGGGAAGAACTGGTGACCCGTGACCTGCCCCCCACCCCACCCCAAACTAGATAGAGGCTTCCCAGGTGGGGCAGCCAGAAAAGAAGTGAAGCCGGAGGCTGTGTGCCATAGTCACCCCATGATGTGAGTTACATGGCAGGTGCGATCAGAACCTAGCTAGTGTGGCTTCGGTCCTGCAAGTTCAATTACAGGAAACTAACATTTGTGTCCTGCATACTTGAGTTCAGGCCAAGAGATTCTTGATGTTATTTGGAGAGAAGCTTGTTTGCCTGACTCACTTACAAAGAACTCTCTCCCCCAGTGCCTCCGGCCTCTTTCTCCCTGAGCTTCCCCCTACCTGGCTCTGAGTCACCTTGTTCCTTCGAGCCTGGAAGCCCCAGGATATTTTCCGGGGCCCAGTCCATTTGGGGAAGGAGGCACCTGAGGGGAACACCTGGCTTGGGGGCGGTGTCTTCTCCAGACAGGAAGAGGCACTGCTTGTTGGGATTGGCCTGATGGGGAGAGGTGAGGGGGAGGGGGCTGAGGGAAACAGGAGGCGGGATGTTGGGGAGCTGGAGGCTGATTGCAGGAGTTGGGGGGGACGCCGCTCTTGGCTGGGGCCTATTCAGCCAGGCTCTGCTGTGTGACCCTGGGGAAGTCACCGCCTCTCTCTGGGCTCTGTCTCTGCAGAGTAAAGGGCTTTAGACTGGTCTTCTGTCTCCCATTCTAGATACTCTGATTCTGGAGCAGCTGGGCTTTCAGTGTCATAAAGACACATGTGCTTTTCCTCTTTCTCCCTCCCTTCCTCCTTCCCTCCCTCTGTTCCTTCACTCAACCCCACCCCCTCCATCCCTGGCCTCACACGGGATGCTGAGGGTGCAGTGATCATCCACACTGGCCCTGCCTTAGGAGCCCAGTCTGGCAGCAGACAGATGTGTAACAGCCAGTTGCAAGAGAAGGCAGGATGCGCATGTTAGTAATGACCAGCATCGCTGCCCGAGACCCTCCTTTGTGCCAGGCCCTGGACAACGCCTGACTTCACTGAAATCCCAGAACCTTCCCAGGGTCAGGGTTCTTGGTCATCTCCATTTTCCAGGTGAAGAAACTGAGGGGTGAGAGATGAGGGTCCCACATCTAGGAAGGGAGGGTTGGGATCAGGATTTGAACCAGGCCTGCCAGGCGCAGGGCCCATGCTCAGAATCACTTGTTTTACTTCATCTTAGAACTGGAGCTAGCGAGGGCCTTTAGGGCCAGGAGAGAAGGCTCCTAACCCGGCCCTGCTGGGGAGAACAGGGGTGAAGGGCACTGCTGTCCTCTGCCTAAGGATCCCAAACCTCTTAGTTCCCTTGCCTTTCCCGTCCTCTGGAGAGGCTCAACTTGGAGAGTCAACTTTTGTCACAATTACATAACAGCCGTACTAGCTAATATTCCTTGATGAAGAGCCTCCTTGGTTCTTATTGGTGGGCTTGAGTCAAGGGCTTGATCCAGACCAATCCTTGTAGCCAGAGGAATGGACTCTGCTGATTGGCTAGTTATGGGGGATGTGCCCAAGTCCTTGCACTGGTGGGTGGGGCCAGTACCATCCAATCCACACTGAGAGTCAGGGAGGGTATTGCAGATCAAGGTGCTTTTAACAGAGAAGGTAAGAACAGAGACATCCCCTAATCTAGCATTTAGGTAAATCAGCTCATTACTCCCCATAGTGACCCTAAGCAACAGAGCGGCTAAGAGACTCACCCAAGGTCACACAGCTCTTAAGTGGCCGTGCTGAAGTTTGAACCCTAAAAGTCTGGCTCCAGAGTCTGTGTTTTTAATGGCAGTGCTATGGTGCCTCTCAGAATAAAGCTCAGAGCTTGAGTCAATAGATCCTGCTTGGAAATGGGGCAGGGAAGGGGGCGGGAGGTGGTGGTGCTTTAATGTTGCCGAACTCCTCCTCCCCCAGACCTGACTGTTGGTTCATAAATGACAAAGATGGCCAAACCTGGCTGGCACCTGCAATTCAAACTGGGCTCCATGGTTACCGGCAGTGGGATCAGCACGGCATCCGAAGAAACAGATAGTCACACCCGTTCCAGCCCCAGCTGCCGCTTGTCAGCTCTGCCCGGAGACCCGCTTTGGGCAGGTCTGCAGCAAGTTCAAGTGGCTTCTTGAGGACACATCTTAGAGAAGGACCTCAGGGTCAATAGCCCAGGCTTCTTGACTGTGTGTGTGGTGGGGGGGAGGATTGAGGGGGAGGGTGGTGGTTTAGAATACCAATCTGCCATCATTAGCATTCTTTGTCCTCCTGAAAAGATTTCTCTTGCTCTCATGTATCGAATTTTATTGTTGCTTAAATATCCAGTGAGATGTCCTTAAACTAGCACTTTTAAGCCCAAATGTCCTTTTGGTGGCCTCGGCTAAACACATTCTGGAAATAACTGCAGAACAAACTTTCCTTGTTTATTTCCCTTCTTCCGTGTCTCTCTTCCCCCTTCCTGGCCACCATCTGGCTTTGAATAAACCTATATTATGCATTTACTCTTTGTTAGGCCCCTGTGTTAACATCCCAGGGAGACACAATGAACTTGCCCTTGGCTTAAAGGAGCTCCCAGTCTTTTCAGAGGAAACAGATGAGCAATCACCATGTAGTGGGGGCCCTTAAGGGCGGGAGGAAGGGAGTCACCCCTGCAGGGAGCACTTTGCCAGGCACACGTGGAGGTTGGGTGTGGGAAGGGAAGGCGCCCTGGCCAGAGGGCACAGCACAGGCAAAGGCAGAGAGGTGTGAAGAAGCTGAAGTTCATGAACATTACGTGGTTTGTGGAGTCACAGGCGTTGAGACTGGAGGCGTGGCCAGGGCGCAGACAAACCACTGAGGGCTGTGTCATGGCAGAAGAGGGAGGGCGTGCGGTCCAGGGCCAAGAGAGCACTGGACTAGGAGTCCGGAGATGCGGTCCAGGGCCAAGAGAGCACTGGACTAGGAGTCCGGAGATGCGGTCCAGGCTCTCTATTTTGAGGCTGCCTTGGTGAGTCAGGGTTCCTCTCTGAACGTTGGTCTTTTCATCTGTAAAAGCAGATGCTTGTTCTGTTGGCCTTTAAAGCACTTTGTGACTCAAACATCTGATGTATTTCAGTGATGTTTCTTCCCTTGTCCTTCCTGGAATCCCTCCCCAGCTCAAGCACCCTGCAAAGGCCTTGACCCCAGGCCTCAGCTGGCTCAGAGATAAACTGATCTTCCTCATCCTGGTAGGTCTACCCATTAAAGCTTTGAGGGGGTGCTCCTGGGGTGTCATTTCATACCACCTAATTGATTTTGATTTTATTTCCATGGTCGTGCTGTAATTATGAAAGCCTGCTGCAATTATCAAAACATAACTCCAAATATTTCATTATTAAAATACCCCTATGGCCTATTATTAATTCATTAGATAAATTTGGATTATATCACTCAATAATTAATGTGCAGGCATGGATCTGGGGAGCTTGGCCACTGTGAGTCATATGACAACTGCTGGAAGCAACGGGAGGCTGGGAGACTGAGGATGGAGGTAGGAGAGAATGGAATAAACAAGAGGAAAAACAGGTGCTTATGGCAGGATGATGACCAGCTGCCCTCGGACATTCATTTAACCATCAATTCAATAAATATTTATTGCCGGCCTACTATGTGCTCAGAACTTTGAGTACCTTACCAAATATTAACTATTAAAAGATGGTTTCTGGGGTTTTCTTTCATCTGTCTGCACATTTGTCCACCCATCTATTCACCATCCCGTCCTTCCATCCATCCATCATTCCATTTATCCATTCATCTACCCATCCGTCTATCTACCATTCCATCCATCCACTCATCCATCACCATGCCATCCATCCATTCATCCACACTCCCATCCATCCAGCCACCCATCCACCCATCCACCATTCCATTCATCCTTCCATCCATGCATCTATTCACTCACCCGTCATTCCATTCATCACACCATCCATCCAACCATCCATCCACTCATCCATCTATCCACCATTCTATCCATCCATTCATCCACCCATCTACCCATCCATCATCTATCCATCTATTTATTGAGCACATTCTATGTTCCAAGCATGGAAGGTACATTGAGGAACAAAATATGGCCTCTGCTCTCAGGAAGCTCACCTTCAATGTGGGGACAGGGGACAGACATGCAGACCAGTGCTTATAATAATGTGACACATATTTTGATGGGGAAGCACAGGGGGCGGCAGGAGCCCGGGAGGAGCCTGACTTTGCTTTGAAGGGAGGAGGAATGGTTAGGGAAAGCTTCCAGAAGAAAAACTGTTCAGCTGCGGCAAAACGGAGAAACCAGGGTTGGGGCAGCCAAGCCAGGAGGAATGGCTTATGAAGCCAGAGGCCTGAAGTGGCCTGGGGTGGCTGGGGGTGTGGACACATGGCCTGTGAGGTCAGCAGGGGCAGATATGGAAGCCTCTCAGCCCCGTTAGCTTTTCAGATTTCATTTTGAGAATGCTGGGTGTAAAGCAGAGAATGAAATGGTTCTATCTGTGATTTAAAAACGTTTCTCCAGCTGGAGTTGGGAGAACTGACTAGAAGGGGCATGCCTGGAGGCAGAGAAATGGGGGGCAAGGGGGCGCAGGCATCTGTGTAAGCAATAATGGTGGCCCTTGCCGGAGGGCTGGCAGGGGACAGAGAGAGGGAGCTGGATTGGGGGGCATTGAGGAGTTAGCTTCCTGGCTCTGTGGGTGAAGAGCTCCGCGGGTGAAGCCATCCCTGGCTCTGGGAGTGTCAAGTAGGAGGCCCTATATGGCCTGGGCTCTATCCTAATGGGCTCCACCTGGACAGGTCGCTTCAGTCCAGCAAAATTTTCTAGAGTGCCTGTGTGTCAGGCTCTGTGTAGGAAACCAGTGGTCCCTAACTTGATAATTCAAGAAGCAGCCTGATGTGTGCAGAGATCTAACTGCAGACAATCTGGAGGGCAGGAGCACAAGAGCTGCAGGGGAAACTGAGGCTGTGGAGGTCAGCAGAGGTCATATCACGGAGGGTCTCAATGGTCAGGCTAAGGAAGTTAGATGTTTCTTGAGATCCCTGGGAGCATGGGAAGATTTGCAACCAAAAAGTGGCATGATGGAAGGTCAGGTTACGGGAGATGGATGGCTCTGGTTACTATCCTGAGGATGGGCTGGAAGGGGTAAGCCCAGGGCCCAGGACCTGTTGAGGAAGTTGCTGCTGGCGTGTAGGGGAGAGATCCAATGGGCCTCATAGGAAAGCATGGCTTTTCCACTTGCTTGCTGTGTGATGTTGAGCACGTTACCTAACCTCTCTGTGCCTCTGGAAAATGGGGAGCATAATAGTTTCCATCTCACAGAGCTGTCACGAGGATTAGATGAGGTAACACAGGAAAAGTGCTTGGAATAGCACCTAATGCATAACAGCTCGTATTGGGACCTGGGGGGATGATAATGATCTTAGACCTCTGACCTCTTGGGACTCAGCTTCCTCATCTGTAAAACAGGCATCACAGCAATGACTGCTTTAAAGAGTTGTCCAGGATTAAATGATTTGATACACACAATGTACTAGAATAAAGACCGACTGGAATTGCTATGGAATCCAAGTGGCCAGTTGCAAAATGAAAATGCCGGGCCTCTTGTTCAAAAATACTTAAGAATTTCAAGACAGCCACAGCAGAGCATTACACCAAGCGCGGGCCCCTTCATGTCAACTTGACAGGCGGACAAAGGGGAAATTCCAGGCAAAAGGAACAGCTTGTACAAAGGCTCACAAGGAGCCTGGAACAGAAAATCTGAAGCTGGGATTGTTTCGGAAAATGCAAACCTGTGGCTGTCATCATCTCAGGACATTTGCAGGATGCCTCAGACACAGGGTGCCTGCCAGGGAGATCCTCCACCCCCGGTTTTGGGCGGGGGCCCAGCACGACCAAATGTGCCCCTTTCCAGGCCAGAGACCTGCGCTGACTTTTCCAAGGACATACAGTCTGTTAGGGGCAGGCCCTGGGCTGTGGCCGGGGCTCAGGGCTCTTCATCAGAGTCCCCGCCGACTCCAGGTGTTCTGCGGATGACCAGGAGTGGAAACAATTCAAAGACGTTTTTTAAAAGAAAAACCCAAGCTGGCCTGTCTTTTCTGTCAGTATCATGCTTCAGAAAGGATCTATTGGGGGCGATCAGAGAAGAATGGGTCTATAAAACGCGGCATTTCCCTGTTAGCTTTTAAAAGTTTTGCACAACATACTTTATGTGTTTATAGAGAAAAAAAATCCCAGACCCAAATTGATTGAAAAAATGTGTTGTTATTGAAAGGGCCGAGTTGAACTCTCTGCAGAGCGTGGTGCTCGACAAGACTTGGAAGGCGAAGGTTTCACATAAATAGTTGTGCCGAGTTGTCATGGCAACTGAAATTTGAAAAGTAAATAGGTTTGAGGGAAATATTTTCCCTTGTCTCTGGAGGAGTTTTCTGTCGGGGATCATTTGCAAAAGGAGGAGTTAATTCAATGCCCGGTGGGCTTGGCGTCTGTTGTTGAAGGACAGAAATGGGGTGTTCCCATGCCGAGGGTCTCCATGCCCATGGAGCAGGTTCTTTCCTTTCCTCGAATGGGGGTTGAGATGGATGACATGGGCTAGGTCTTGCATGCTGTGCGATCTTGTGCCAATGACCTGCCCTCTCTGGGCCTCCGCTTTCCTGTCTGTAGAATAGTTTGGTTGCGACTAATAGTCACACAGTTGAATACCTATTGTTTTGAGGATAGGCACCTACTTGTGGATTGAACCCTCACAGCAGCCTGCTGGGGTAGGCGTGCTCCTCTCCATTGGAGGAGAATTGGGGAAACTGAGGCGCAGGGCAGAATGGAGTCTTGCCGGCCATAACACAGGAGCCAACGGCAATGCTTGTGTTCCTGCCCCAGTCTTTTTTCTGCCACATTCCTGGGTGCCCTTGCTCATGCGTGCTGGCAGCCAGCCCATAGAGGTGAGGCCCCAGTGACCACCCATCCCAACTCTCCCTGAGAAGCCAAGGCCCCGGGGGCCCCTGACCAATGACCATTCACCTGCAGGAGTCTGGCTGGGCCTTGTGAGAGCTGGAGACCCTCGTGGGTGGAAACAGGGTGGCTCCCAGGACACGGCACTCTCCCTCCAAGCGGAGAGGCCCCTGGAGCTCCACGGGTCCTCTGCATCTCCCCTCTCCACAGTGCGGACACCGTGCTCCGGAGCTCCACGGGTCCTCTGCATCTCCCCTCTCCACAGTGCGGACACCGTGCTCCGGAGCTCCACGGGTCCTCTGCATCTCCCCTCTCCACAGTGCGGACACCGTGCTCCGGAGCTCCACGGGTCCTCTGCATCTCCCCTCTCCACAGTGCGGACACCGTGCTCCGGAGCTCCACGGGTCCTCTGCATCTCCCCTCTCCACAGTGCGGACACCGTGCTCCAGACGGGGAAGGACTTGCTGGCTGCAATGAAGAATAATTACTCTCTCTTACTTGCCCCGCCTCTTTGGGGAAGAGCTATACGTGCCTGATGGCGTTTAAGCCTCGTGGTGGCAGAGACCAGGTTGGTGGTGGGCACTGAGACCCCATTCGTGTTTGTAAACTGAGAGACAGAGCAATAAAGGGGCCCTCTTCAAGTCATGTGGCTGGCAAGCAAGGATCCTTCCCATGTCATGAGCTGCCTGGCACTGGGGTGGGTGCCCAGGAATGTCATGAGCTCCCTGCCCCTGGGGGCATTCAAGCTCATAGGCTGGACTTGGGAGAAGTTTCTGCAAGGAGGAGGCTGAGCTGGATAACTCCAAATACTCCCAGAGACCCCACGTGGGGGCCTGAAGCGTTGGGGTTGGATCAGGGATTGAGATCTTGGGGACTGACCTCAGCTCTGGGCTCTTTGCTTTCTCCACCCTTGGCTGAGTCTCCAGTGTGAGGCCACAGAAAGGAGTGTCTGGAGACTGTCCCCTCCCCCATACTGGGGTCAGAGAGACGGTGTCCCTGCTTGGAACATGGGGCCCGTGCCCATGTGTGCATGTGTGAGCACGTGTGTGCATGCACGTGTGTGCGTGCTCGTGCCTGTGTATGTGCGTGCGTCTGTGCACGCCCATGTTTCGTTGTGTCCATGTGCATGCGTCTGTGAGCGTACCTGTGGATTCGCGTGTGAAAACTCCTTCCCTCTACAACTTGTGTCTGGATCACCTGGGTCTTTGCTGGGACCTGAGGTCACTATGGATTTGAGGACCCAGAACCTCCCTGGGATGGGGCTTGGATGGGGCCGTGAGGGCAGAGTTAAGGGCTGGAACTCTGGAGCCACCCGGTTTGAATCCTGTCTTTGCCTCTTTCTCTCAGGGAGGCTTTGGTTCGAGCACGGTAGCCCCTAAACCCCAGTTCCCCACCAGCGAGATGGGACACAGTCAGGGCACACCTGCCGGGCCATGGCCAAGGTTCAGTGACGTCTGTCTGCAGGAACCACCCGCCCCTCTCCCCAGGCTGGAGTCCTCAACACATCTGCCTCTGCAGGCCCTGATGGCTGCGGGAAGGGCAGTGTGACACCAGGTGTTCAGGGCAGGCGCGGACAGGCTCCGCAAAGCCCAGAGACACCAAGCTCCAGCTCCTCCCAGCAGAGCCCTGGCCCTGTGCCCAGCTCCCTCTTTAACTACACGGCTGCCCCCGGAGGGGATCTGCAGACTTGGGAGGTTCCTATTTGGGGAGCCAGGAGGCAGGGGTGCCTGGGCTTATCGGGAGCATCTTGGTTGGGAAGGGGGAGCTTTGGTAAATTGAAGTTCTGAATTGTTTTTCAGGAAGGGAGGGGGAAAGGAGAAAGAGAGAGACAGAGACAGAGATGGAAAGAGACACAGGTATCTGTCTTTCTCTATGTATGTGTATGTGTGTGTATCTCTCTCTTTCCATCTCTGCCTCTCAGAGCCAAGACAGAAAGGGAATGAACATATTCACAACAGCTCAGTGTGAGCGTTATTGGAAAGTGGTCAGAGGTTGGCCTCCAAGAATCCCAAACCTAGCCCTGTCCGTGGCCAGCTGGGTGACCTTTGGGAGGTTCTCCCCTCCGACCCTGGACTTTCTCATATTCTACTTCACAACACGAGGATGCCTGGCATGCTGCAAAATGCCACCTGAATGGACATGTTCCTTTTTACCAGGTCTGGGACCCTCCAAAGATAATCCTCCAGTAGGTGGGTTCCAGGCTGCCTTGAGAGACCCCCCCCCCCCGCCAATAACAAGGGCAGCAGAAGCTATGAGTCACCTACACTGAATGAGTTTGCTCCCTCTTACTAAAGGAACTTGTAATTTTTGGCTGGGTGCGTGGCCTCCCAAAATAAAGACTATATTTCTCAACCTCACTTGTGACTAAATTTTGGTGAATGAGATACAAGCAGAGTGATGTGGAAAGAGTTTCAAGGAAACCTTTAAAAAAACACAGTGGGTGGGCACCCCTTTGCCTCTTCTTCCTCCTTGCCAACTTACTGCTGGCTGGAAGGTTGACATGATGGCTGATGCTCATGCAGCCATATTGGACTGTGAGGAAAAAGTTCCATATATGGGGGAGTCTCCCTCTGGATTCTGTTATGTCAGTGAGAAATAACCTTCTATCTTGTTGAAGCCACTGTTATTTGACTTCTCTCTCAGTCAGTCTTAATCCTAATGGATAAAATAAGGAAAAGGTAATTTCTCTTATCTGGTTTTCTCTTCTAGGATAAGGGGATATGGGCTGCTCATCATTGGCAGAAACATGGGAAAGTCTACTTATCTTGAAGTGAACAGTCTTGCAGAAAAACACTGTCAACAGCAATGACAATATTGTAATAATAATAATGACAATAACAGCAGTATTGTTTATTGAAGCACTTAATATGACCCAAGATTGTACAGAGGCAGGGCCCAGATTCAAGACCACATGGTGCCTGGTCGATGCCAAGACCTGCAGTCTTTCATTCAAGGCCCTTCATATGCTGATGTTTTCCCAGCCTGTCACTCTGACCCCACAGTGGGTCCTTTGCCTGGCTCACAGTGGGTCTATGATGTTGGGCCAACCTCCCAGCAGCCAGTCCCAGGTCCACAGCTTTCTGATTTAGCACTGACCCCTCTCTGCCCCCCATCACGGCCACTTGGGTGCACATCTGCCTCTCCCACCAGGCTCTCCGCTCCTTGGGGGTGGACAGAAGCTCTTGTTCATGTCTACTTCCAGCCTAGAGCCTGGCACACAGTGGGTGCTCGGGGAGGTCCGATAATGGGTCAAGAGTCTCGTATCCAACTAGACGGAGGACATGGCGTGACACAGAGTGGGTCCCTTGTCAGCAGCTTGAACCACACATTCGTTCTCCAAGCACTGAGTCAATGCGCATCTGTACCTTCTCAGAGAGGGGACCTGAGGGTGGAAAAGAAGGGAAGGGGCATGGAGAACTGGGGAGTGGGGAAGTGCGGGGGCTGGAGAGAGGGCAGCACAGGTGTGGGAGCCACGGTGCCTGGCCAGAGAGTGCTGGGCCAGATGCCCCGGGCCTCCCCCACCCCTCCCCAGGTGGCCCTGCCTTCCAGGAAACCAGACCAGTGGACAACAGGCTGACCAGCCTCTCCAAGCAGAGAAGCTGCTGACAAATGGAGAGCAGGACAAGCGGCGGGGTCGCTGCACTGTCCCTCAGGCAGATGGGAGAAGCCACACCTGGGTCCCTTCTGTCCCTGGAGGTCAAGAGTGTGGGCTCTGAACCTGGGTGCAAATCCTGACTCTGCTGCCCTTAGCCCACGTCCTTGGGCAACTGACCTCTCTTTGAACCTCGGTTTCCTCACCTGTCACAAGGCATGGGGGCCTTAAATGCAAGATAACAAGTTATCCCTCTGTGTATGCAGACCAGTGCTTCCCAGACTTTGCCGGGGTATTTATTAAATGCTCCCTTTGATGCAGCAGGTCTGGGGTGGTGCCTGAGCTTCTGCATTTCTAACAAGGGGACGCCCAAGTTGCAGGACCGGGGATGGGCACTTTGAGTAGCGAGGCTTTAGCTTAGATCAGGGGTTGGCAGACTATGGTCCAGTGGCCAAATCCCGCCCGCTGCCTGCTTTTGTAAATAAAGTTTTTTAGGGACACAGTCACATATTCATTTATGTATTGTCTACGGCTGCTACAAGGACGGGGTTGAGAGCGGTGATGGAGACCCTGTGGGTGGCAAAGCTGAAAGTATTTACTCTCGGACCCTTCACAGCCCAGGTTTGCCGACACCCAGATGAGCTGTCGAAAGAAGGAAAGAGGAGGTGTGTTGGGGGCGTCCCCTCTGCATCCACCATGGGGATTGTTCTGGCTGCCGAGCTGGCCTCGTGGGCATCTCCTCCTGACTGACCCAGGAAGGTCCCCTTGGCTGAAACAGCAGGGAAGAGGGAGGCCAGGCCAGGCAGAATGGTATAGAAAGAGAGGGAGCCGGAAGAGAAAGTCACTCCAGAAAGCCCTTCCGCACTAGCCCCGGGGCCCCTTCAGCCCACCCTGCTTCCCCGCATCCCCCAACCTCTGAGAGAGGCTCAGGGTTGCCCTTGCAGGCCTGGCTCCAGGAAGCTCATCAGAGGAGAAACTCTTGGGTTGCATCCAATTTCCCCGGGCTCCTCATCGAAATGAGAAATCTGAGGCCCGGGAAGCCATGGAGAGCTGATAACACTCTCCCAGGTGAACCTTCCCACTTATCACCGCCGGGGTCACCTCTGTCTTGAAAGACTTGTTTTCTTCAAAAAAAAATTTAAAATTGCCTGGGACGTGTGATGGGGTTGGCCGTGATAGGAGGGGGGGAAAAGGGAAGAAAAAAAAAAGAAAGAGGCAGAGGCACACTTATTTTTCCAGACTTGGGGGAGGCAGGTGTTCTGCACCCCCTCCTGGCCTCCATCCCCCCTCCAACTGAGGGTGCCGAGTGCAGGATCCAGGGGAGGAGGGGGATGTGGGATATTTAGATGGGGGTGTCTCTCTCTCCACATGGCAACAGTTGCCACACGAAAGAGATGCAGCTGAGACTCCGCCAGGTTTGTTTGGCTAACCAAGTGGGTGTTTGTGCAGGAAGGAGCAGTGAGGGTGACGGCAGGGATGGGGTGTCCACAAGCCCCTACCCCACAGCCTCTTCTTGCCGTCTCCCCTCTCGCCCGGCGACCTGTGGATCCTCGCCTGCCTCTGAGTCACACTGGCTTCTCCCTGGTCTCTCTTGGTTTCGGGGTCTCTGTCTCCCTGTTTTTCCATCCCTGGGTGTCCTTGTCTTCCTCCTTTGTCTCTGCCTTGGTGTCTCTGCCTCCCTCTTGCTGTCCTTTGTCCCACATGATATGTGTCCCTCCCTATCCATCCCCCTCCATGCCATTCCCTCTCTCCCACCTCTTCTGCCCTCTCCTCTTTCTGTCTCTCCTCTCTCTCCCGTCTGCGGGTTTCTACCGGCATCTCTCCCTCTCTGTGCCTGCCTCTGTCTCTCTCTCTTTCCCTCAACACTTCTCTCTTCCCCTGTGTCTCTGTCTTCCTCACTATCTCTGTCTCTCTCCCCATCCTATGTCTGTCCCTGGGTATCTTTCCTTCCGTGTTTCTGTCTCCTCTCCCCTCCTGTCTCTGCATCAACCTCCCCACTCATCTGGAAGAAACTTTCTCTGCCGCTGGCCTCTCTGTGTCCCCATGCCGAGGGGATGGACCCTGCAGACCCCAGTGTGGACTCTCTCCGATGCTCTGGGTCCCCGCTGTGCCCTGCTGGGTCTGAGGAGAGCCTTAGACTGTCAGAGCTGCCCACGTTCCAGGATGCCTCCACCCCAAAACTCTGCCTGATGAAGGGGCAAGTGTGACAAGTGATACCAGAGTCCCCAGGAGTGAGGGTGGACCCCTGGGATGGGAGGGGAGACTCAGGGCTTTTGGTGGCAGGAGAGTTGGGAGGCTCAAAGTTAAGTCAGACCAGCCTCATTCTCCATGAGGTCAGAGGCCCGTGGAACACACCCAGGTACCAACTGCCTGGCAAGGTGGCAAAGACTGATTGCTTAGGGCTCAAATCCTGGCTGTGCCACTTACTAATTGGGTGACCGTGGGCAAGTCATTTCATCTTTTTGTGTCTCATTTCCTCACCTGCAAAGTGGAGATCACAATAATACCCACCTCATGGGTCAGTGTGAGGATGAGAATTATTTAAATTGTGTAATACTCTTAGAACAGCCCCTGACACATAGTAGGCATTCAATAAATATTAGCTTTTGTTATTTTTATAGTGTAATCACAAGACACGAGAGTTACTATATCCTATGTGAGGTCAGAGGGGAAAGGACATTTTAGTTGGGGTCTTGATGGTTGAGTAGGAGTTTTCTGACCCTCCCCCCACCACCACCTCCCCGTGCCCCATTATTTCTCTTTACACTGTTTCTATGCAGCAAAGAGTGCTCAGGTCATAAGAAATGCTTTTCCTTCTCCTCACGGCCTGGCCTATCTCCTCACCCCTGAGGTTTGCCCACACACACTTTGTTCAAAAAGAGTCTGTGTCACTGAGAAAAAACACACTGCCTGGGTTTGAATCCTGGTTGCCCAGAGTCCTCACACCATATCCTCTCAGCTTAGCACCCAGTTCCCTTCTTCTATTGCTACATAACAAGCCACCCCAAAACCGAGTGTTAAAACAACGCCATTTATTTTGTTCACAAATCTGCAATCTGGGCAGAGCTCAGTGGGAAAGCTTGTCTCTGCTCCACTTGGCATAACCTATAGTGACTCAAAGGCGGGGGGGTGGAATCATCCGAAGTCTCCTTTGCTCACACATCTGACAGTTCATGCTGGCTCTTGGCTGGGAGCTCAGCTGGGGCTGGAACATCAAACATGTGGCCTCTCCATGTGGCTTGGGCTTCCTCACAACATGGTGGCTGGGTTCCAAGGATGAGTGTCCCAAGAGAGGGAGAGCCAGGTGGAAGCTATGTCACCTTTTGTAACCTTGCCTTAGAGGTCATGCAGCATCTTCCGCTATATTCTGTTCACTGCAGCAGTCACAAAAGGCCGTCCAAATCCAAGGGGAGGAGAACCAGAGTCCATCTTTTTTGGGAGCAAGCAGTGTCAACGAATTTGCCACCATGTTTTAAAACCACCAAATAGGCTCTGCTCTGTGGTCACTGATTGCCCTTGTGGTCCCCTGTGCACTCCTTGGACCAGGCCTTCTTGTTGGGGGATGGGATGTTGTGATTGTCCAGACTTGCGTCACACCCCTATTTCTGGGGCCAGTGTGCACATTGACTGCAGCCAGGCTGGAGGCACATGCAACAAGAGACTCCAAATCTCTTTGGAGAGATTTCTCCAAAGAAGGGAGGGTGGGAAGAAAAAAACAACATGTGTCCTCTCCAGAGAGTAAACAAGTAAACAAACACTCAAGGACATAATTACTCAGGGTGATAAATGCTCTGTTGGCAAAAGACAGGATGCTCTAAAGAGATCATGCTGAGGTGGGCAGTGGGGATGGAGCCTTGGACGGTTGGTCAAGGATGGTCATCAGAGGAGTGATTTACACTGAGGCTGGAAGCGTGAGAGGGAGCCAGCTGGAGGAGGGCATTTCAGGCAGACGGTTTAGCCTGTGCAAAGGCCCTGTGGTGCAAAAGCTTGACATATTCAAGGACTTGAGTGACAATGTGGCTGGAGCAGAGTGAGTGAGATGGGGGTGTGTCAGAGGTGAGGCCTGATCACACTGTTCTCAAAGGCCATCCATGTTCAGCAGTTTAGAAGGGAAGGCGCTGGTGAGATCCAGTTCAAGTTTACATGTATCATGCCCCATATGGCCGGCAGGGAGTCATTTATACACGGTACCTTTTCAAAGTCTGTTGGTTCCTTACCCCACTGCCTTTCCGCCCCTCACTGTGATTTCCCTCCAAAATCAGTCCCAGCATGGATGTGCCATTTCCCACACCCCGTATTCCCCGTGACTCCCTCTTCCTCCAGGTTCCTGTCGCTGCTCTGCCCACTCCATCTGCCATCAGTCACCGGGCCATGTCCCGCTGAACTCGAGACACATGACGTCAACAGGTGGCAGCAGGAAGGCGATATTTTCCTCCCCCAGCGGCCACCCACGCTGCCAAGCCCATCCATCGCTCCCTAGCGCACCCAATCCATCCAATTTAAATAAATAAATCCCCCAAACAGGGACCAGTAACAGAAATGCTGACAGGACCTTCTCTACAGCGTCTTTGGGTGTGCACGGGTCCAAAATAATTTGGGCCTCACCGAGGTGGAGGAGTTATTGCGATTGTGTTGCACCTATGACAGTTTAATCAGATCTTGAAAATCAGGGACATTACATTGTGCACCTGCTCATAGGGACAAAAAGGGGAAAAAAATGGCTGGTAGAGTTTTCTATCATGGGCTTTTTTTTTTAATACCCAGGCAGGACTCCCATCACCCGAGGATATAATTCATTGCACGTGTGTGTGGGAGGGTAGTGAGCGAGGGAAGTGGGAACTAGACTTGTCCTGAATGATGACTAGGCAAGAATGAGGGAGGGCGCCCACCCAGGGGCTTCTTTTGTCTACACTGGCTGTATCTGGGGATGACGCAGCATGTCTGGGATATGAAGCAAGACACACCCAGGTTCAAGAACTGTATCCTTCTCTGCCTCCCTTCCTCTCTCCCTCTGTCCCTCCCTTTCTTCCCCCTTCCCTCTCCCTCTCTCTCCCTTTCTTCCCTCCAAGGTCATTTTTTGGCCAGGTCCTAGGCACGGGATGCTATAATGACCCCAAAGTGTCCAGGCTCTGCCTTCAAGGAACCAGCAAGTATGGCCAGGGAGAGAAAGCTGCTCATCAAATGTTTTAACTTGGTCCCCATGAAAGCAGGACTGAAGACACAGATTTAGGGACAAGGAAATGTATTTGGAGGTGATTGCAGGAAGCAGGAGTGAGGGAACACAGGGTGAGACAGAGGAGGAAAAAATTCCAGTGAAGGGTGTATTACTCATCTGGGTACCACCGTGGGCAACAGGGGCACAACGCCAGTGGGGACCTTCTGAGAAACAGCGTAGACTGTGGCTCAGCTTCGAGAAAACCCTGAGGCAGGGAAGCAGGGTAGTGTCCACTTCTGATGTACTGAAATCAGTGGGTCAAGAGGGTGTGGCATTGCGCACCATGGACAGCTCCCACACTTGGATGATGGTGGGCTTCCTGGAAGAAGTGACATATGAGATGAAATCTGACAGCTGAGAAGCAGTTAAATAGTCACCAGGGTGGGGGTGGGAGGGTGAGGAGGAAAGAGCATTCCAGGAAGGCGGAACAGCACGTGCAAAGACCCAGAAGCAGGAAGGAGCATGGTGCCTTGGAGGACTGAAGCCACATGACTGATGCAGGAGAATGAGGGGAAGAGAAGCAGTACCCAGGACAGGAGGGGGCAGGACCCAGACCCTGTGGGCACTGTGGGTCTCACTGGAAGGCTGGGGATGAGGACATCAGAGACATCATCATGGCTTGTGTGGAGAGTGGATGCCCGTGGTAGGTGGCTGTGGGGAGATGATGCAGGGAGAGCAGAGACGATGCTGCTGAGGTTGTCCGGGTGGGAGATGAGGGTGCGCTGGCCTGGACTGGTCACCACTGACTCACCGTGATACCTGGACAAAGAGACTCTGGTCCCCTCACAGCCTCGTGGTCAAAAGTCCTGAGAGCTGTCATGAGGAGTAAAGAAGGTCATGTCTGTGGTGGCGGCTAGCACAGAACCCTAGGTACAGTGGGCGCTCAGAGCTCTTCCTTCCTCCTTCCTTCCTTCCTTATTTCCTTCCTTCCGTCCTTCCCTTCTTCCTTCCTTCCTTCCCTCCCTCCTTCCTTCTTTTCTTCCTCTTCCTCTCTTCCTGACTCTGGACCTCAGAGTGCATTTCTGGGAGGAAGGGGTCTCGCGTGTGCATTATCAGTGGCAATAGAAAGAGGGCACCGCTGGCTTTGCCTTTGGGACAGTCCCCTCAACTGCAGGATGGGATGTGTCTGCCCAGCCATGCCATGCAAACTGTTGAGTGCTGTGCACAGGAGCATGAGCTGAGACGTCTGCGCCCAACACAGGACAGTAGCCTCCTGACTCCGGGGTGCTCTTTCTCCCCCTCCCAAGCCAGGCTGTTATGTAAATGGGGCTTTCCAGAACCCCCCAGACCCCCTCCATCATGCCTCCCCCACTGAGATCTTGTCTCAAATTCTTCCTTAATTAGGTTTCTCCATCTGCAATCCCAGAGGTCTCTGCCAGAGAGACCCTGGGGTTCAGCAGCTTTCACTTTCAATAGACTACACTGCGGGAGTATTCAGTCATTCACACCTTGGTGTGAACTGGGTTGAAAGACGTGAATGTGCTAAATGCTAAAGGCAAGTGGCCAAGTTAGTGGCCTGATCAGCCAAGTGAGCTGGGCTGCACCCACTGCTACGCTGGAGGGCAGAGGGATGCGGGAGGTGGGGGGATGGGAGAACCAGAGACCCCACTCTCTTCCTCTCTCTGCGCCTCCCTTTACCACTTTGTATAATTGGCAAGTTGGGCTATGAAACCCTGATGACTTGGCACCTTGGAGCTCCAAACAGGATTTCTATGGTACCCAGCACCAAGCACAGTACCCGGCATGTAGCAAGCACCAAATAAGTATCAGACAAATGAATAGATGGACAGATGGATGGACAGATGGACAAACAGCTGATTGAATGAATAAGTCAGTGGTTGCATGAGCAGCTATACCAGGACATCACTGATCAGACTCTGGTGAAAATTTTTTGGGCTGGTGGTTTGCATCCCAGAACCCAGGGTCAGCCTGCTTGTGTTCGAAGCCTGTTTCCCAAGTGGGCTCCCAGCTCCAGGTTCTGTAGAACATCCCATTTTGCCTCTGAGGTGCTTGGGAGAATCCTTTCTAGATGGTTCTCTATCCCAGGCCACTGGGTTTTAAGTGGCTATGACAGGTCCTCAGGCACAAGGAATATGACAAGGGCTTCCTGTCCTGTTGGGCAGTGGGATGGGGGATGGGAGCATGTAAAATGCGGGTGGAAAACCAGGCTTATTCATGCTTCGGCCATCCGTGGAACGTCCCAGAGAGGTGCTAGGGCTCCAGAGACATTGTTTAGATTCATTTGGAGAGCAGATGAAAGACTTCTCTCTCACTAGAAAATCCCTGGGTTTTTCATTCATTCACTTAGTTGTTCCTTTGATGTCCTTCCTAAGCATTCACTCATTCATCTATTTATTTTTTTCATGCACCCATCATTTATCCATCCAACTATGCATCTACCCACCCTCCTGACTATCTATCCATCCATTCATCCACTCACCTATCTTTCTATCCACTATCCGTCCATCTACTCATCTCACTGGTGCATCCATCTATTCATCTCTCTAACTACCCACCTACACATCCACCCACCTACCCATCCACTCATCCATCCATCCATCCATCCATCATCTCCAGGGCTCTCTTCTAGAAATATGAAATCAGGTTGGTGTCTACCTCTGAGGACATGTACCTGTGTGAATGTTTCCCAGAGTGGGCTCTGACTCTGAGAACATGACATTGATGCCCTTGCTCTCTATTCTATGCTCCTTGCAGACATTGCTAACTGATCACAGAATTATTTACACTGAGCTGGACATGGCCTCGAAACAGAGCGATCACATAATTTACTATGCAAACCACGACACTTTAGAGAGTGAAAGGGGACATGATTAAAAATTATTTCTGAACAACAGGTGTAAACTGGGACAGTCGTGGGAAGACCAGAGAGCTTGGACATCCTACTTCAAAAACTAGCTCAGTTCAATGTTCCTGGCAGCCATTATCAATCAATTACCAAAAAGGGCACGTGAGATAAACCTTATTTGCTTTTCCAGGTCTGGACAGAAAATCCAGAGTACTTGATCTTTCTGGAATGGCATTCGTCTGGAGCTGGTCAGACACCTGGGCTAGTTTCAGACTCCTTCATCCCCTCCCATGCCTGGGTGGCCATGCCATCCTTCAAGGAGTGAGCTACCCCTTGCTCTGTATTTCTGAGCCTCCATGACAGGGGCCTTCTGCATGGCAAGCCCCCACCCCAAAACCATGTCTCATAGATGTCCTCAGAAAGGACCTGGGGGGGCATCTAACTCAAAAAATGGCTTTGGAAGTCCTTGCTGCCCCCTTGAAGGACTGAAGGGGTGGGTCCTTACCACAGTGGAGCCAAGAGTTAGGGAACAGTGGGACCAGCCCAGGGGAACTTGTGCAGGGTAACAGCCATCCTTGGTTCTAGTAAATTCTGACACTGTCTCATTTATGCTGGCTTCAAGGGGGCTGCAAAAGGCACCCCCAAACCCCTTGATGTCATTCATCTGAGGATTCCCAGTGGCTGGCCATTCCTGAATGCCTACGAACCACAGTGAAGGTTGGGGGGGTGCGGTCAAAGGACTTTCCTCTCCCATAGAAGTGATCATGGTTAACCATCTTTACCTCCTCAATTCACAAACCCGGAAAGCGAGGCTCAGCGGGGAGATGCAGCCTGCTCAAGATCACTGAACAGATTCATGGTAGGACTGGGCTCCCCAGCCTGGAACTCCTGAGTCCCCATCTGCTTTCCCCCACACTTTGGTACCCTCTGAAACATCTGTGAAATAGGTACAGTTAAAACTGGATATCTGTGAGTAAAGCACATCTTTCCCTATCAAGTAAAACGTGGTAAGTTGCTTTAATAAAGATAGAATACGTGACTCGAGCACGAAGTGCTGAAAGAGAGCATTTATCCAGCTCCTACTGTATACCGGGATGGTTCTCCCATTAAGTCAATGCAAGAATGTTCTGCAACCTTTCTGAGGTAGGGATGCTCTGTGCATTTCACAGATGGGGAAAGAGACTCAGAGAGGTCAGTTGAGTTCACAGAGCTGGGAGGGCCAGGGCTGGGATGTGAACCTGGGCCTGGCCAGGTCTGGAGACAACACTCTTGCCATTTCTCCCCTTGGCCCCGAGCTGCTCAGCCTGGGGCTCCCCCAAACACCGTTGAGTCTTTGAATGACTCCTAAATCCACTAACAGTGGATAAATAGAGTGTCGTCGAGGGTTTGGAGACTGAAGCAGTGGTTCACGCGGCTGCTGATTCCGTAGTAAGGCCGACACCTCCTGTTTCCTGAGCACTTGTGTGTGCCCAGCATGATCCGAGCTATTGCACCCACCAATCCTGAGTGTGACCCTCGTTTTATGGATGAGGAAACTGAGACCAAGAGAGGGGAGGCCACGCAGCAAGGAGGAGGCAAAGTCAGGATCTGAACCCACGCTCCGACCCCCATGTTCTTTCGGGATAAACTCAGTGGGAACACGCCATCCCCAGGGCCATAAAGAAAGGCCTCGTCTCTAATTCTTCCCTTCCTGGGATGCAGGAGACAGCTGGGATGTGATGCGGCTCCCAGACGGATGAGCAGCATTATCGGATCTTCACGGCGCTAATAACCGTGCCAGCACGTGGAGCAGGCCCGGAAGATGGATGGTGTCTCCGGCATCCTCCGCCACGCCCAGCCCTGTCTCCGACCTTCCTCAGGGAATGTGGCCCTTGATGGGAGGCTGCCTCTGGCTCCTCTGCCACATCCAAGGAGGGCATGCTGGGGCCGGGGCACTTGACCTCGGCCAAAGCATTCTCCCCATTGTGCAGCGGACAAAACTGAGTCCAGGCTAAATCGGAAGGGCCTTACATGAGGACAAGAACCAGCTCAGAGGCACCATCATATCAGGTCCTAGGAGGACCAGCAGTCCGCCTAGGGCCTGGCATTTAAATAAAACAACGGTGACGCGAAAAACCTAGTGATAACGAAGAACTTGATCATATACTCCGACAGTCGGTGCCTTGTGTGATCATCAGGCAGCCTTGTGATGCTGGTGCTGTTCCCATTTTACAGATGTGAAAGCAGAGGCTCAGCCCCATGAGTAATTTGCCTGAGGACTCAAGATTTCAAGAAGTGGGGACTGAATTTGAACCCAAGCCCTGCTGAGCCCAGGCCCTTGTATTTTCATTTTCCACATGTGCTGCCTCTCTCCTAGTGGTTTGATCTCCAATGAACTCCTTGACCTTGAACTCTCTGTGTTAAAAGTGGAGCTCAGAGTGTGCACGGTGGGGTGAATACAGTCAGCCCTCCGTATTCACGAGTTCCACATCTGTGGATTCAACCCACCTTGGATCCTAAGTATTTGGGGAAAAAAAAATTCCAGACAGTTCCAAAAAGCAAAACTTGAATTTGCCATGTGCAGGCAACTATTTGCATAGCATTTACATTGTCTTTGCAGTGATTTTCACAGCATGTACATTGTATTAGGGATTATAAGTGGTCTAGAGATGATTAAAGTATTCGGGAGGGTGTATATAAGGGACTTGAGCACCTGGAGATTTTGGTACCTGCCGGGGGTCCTGGAATCAGTGCCCCACGGATACCTAGGGATGGCTGTACTTCTAGTTAAAAATAATGATATTGGACTTCCCTGGTTGCACAGTGGTTGGGAGTCCGCCTGCCAATGCAGGGGACACGGGTTCAAGCCCTGGTCTGGGACGTTCCCACGTGCCGCGGAGCAAAGAAGCCCGTGAGCCACAACTACTGAAGCCCGCGTGCCTGGAGCCCGTGCTCTGCAACAGGAGGAGCCACCGCAATGAGAAGCCCGCGCACGGCAACGAAGAGTGGCCCCTGCTCGCCACAACTAGAGAAAGCCCGCGCGCAGCAACAAAGACCCAACGCAGCCAAAAATAAATAAATAAAATAAATAAATAAATATTTTAAAAAAATGATATTGGCAGTGACCACTTACTGAGCACTTACCCTAAGCCTGGCAGTATCAGTGCCATCGGAGTCTGTGAGTGGAGTCTTCTTGTCCCCAGACTGCAGATGAGGGAACTGAGGCAGCCCACCCTACCTCGCAGAGAAGCAGGCTCGTGCTTCTCCCTGCGTTCATTCCAATTTTGCTTCTTGCGTGTGTGGGCAGATCCAGGCTTGGGGCCTCCTCGGGGAGATCAGACGGGGGCGTTCTCAAGGGGCCTCTCTCCCCGTGGTCTGTCTGTGGTTCTGGAAGCCGGCAGCCAGATGTTTGGTGTCCACGGAGCAGGCCCCAGCTGTGGCCCTGGACGCCGAGGGCCGCCTTGGCTGACCCCGTGGGGCTGGGAGGGGTGCTCTCTGAGCCTCGGGTTCAGCCCGAGGTCGGGAGTGGGCTGGGAAAGCACTTGTGCAGGGGTGCGGGTTTGCAGGAACCTTCTGGATCCTTCTCCCAGGGCTGGGGAGATCCCACAGACCCCCGCTCTTCAGTCCCCCAACACCCATGCATGTGGAGGTCACCCTGGGGCTGGCTTCCTTGGGCCAAGCAGGAGGTCCCAGCTGGCTGGCTGTGTGACCAGGGAAGGTCACTCACCCTCTCTGGGCCTCAGTCACCTCATGTGTAAAGAGGGGTCAGACCATCGGGATCATCTGTCTCCCACAGCTTGTCCAGCTTGAGAGGCCTGGACCCCAATGCAGGGGGACAACTGGCCCCTTACTCAGCCCTCCCCAGACTCCCCCAGCCTGCAGCCCTGAGGAAGGCATTTCTTTCCCCTCCCTGTGCCACAGTGTCTGCACCTGTAAAATGGGTTCACGAATAGTGCCTGCTTCAGGGGTATGTGAAGCAGGGACCTTGGCACAAGGTCCACGCTGAATAAGCGGAAATGCAGCCTGATAGGAAAACCTGCCCACTGAGGCTGGCTCTCTCCTCCTGGGGGAGAGATGGTGGGTGGCATCCGTTGGCTCTGTTGTGATTTTTAGATGATGGCGTTCATTGGCCAGTCCTCCAAATTGTGGGCTGCTGTCTGGGATTTTAAATCAGCCTCGATCAAACTTCACTGTGCCCAGGAATCACTCGGAGAGCAGGTTAAAATTCAGATTCTGATTCGGCAGACCTGGCTATCTGATTTGCAGGACCCAGTGTAAAATGACAATGCGGGATCCTTGTTCAACAATTGGTTAAAAGGATTTCAAGATGTCGATCTCAGAGCATGAAATTAAACACATGAGCCAGCGCAGGTCTGACGCCCACAAAGCTGGCCTGAGAGTCTGCATTTCTAACCAGCTTTAGGGGAGCCCGCTGCTGCTGGCCCCAGGTCACGCTTGGAGGAGCTGGGTTTAGGGTTTCAGGGGCAGCCTCGGGAAGCATTAAATGCTCAGCTGGTGTCGGTTCTGGTCCTCTGCCTTGTGGTGTGAACTTGGACAAATCTGGCCTCTCTGGGCCTCAGTCTCCCCAACTGGAAGGTGACCGGGTCAGAAGAGATGGCCAGTAAGCTCCCCTCTGGCACCCTGTCCCCCCACGAAGCCCCCAACCTGGACCCCCAAGCCACTGGCCAGGATCAAATTGCCACAGTTGCCTCGTCCATCCAGCCTGGCTGGAAGCGATTTTTAAACAAAGCCCACGTTCTTTCCCAGCTATCAATTTCCCATGTTCCCAAGCCCACCACCACGCCTGCAATTTCCTCGCCAAGCCAACGTCTTGGAATAAACAAATGGTGAAACCCTGGCAAGCAAATAAATAAGCAAATCCCCACCACACCCCACCATGTCCCATGTCACTCCGTCATCTTTCAGAACAAGTGTCCTGGTGACAATGTTGAGACATCAGGGGCCCTGCCAGGGGAGGGGGTGGGGCTGGGGGGCTGGAGAGAACAGTTGGAATAAAACAGGTCAGAAGCCCAAGGAAGGTCAGTTGACTTTAATCCCATAATGGAAGTCGGGGAGGATTTTGCCTTCGAAGACTTCCAGTGGACTTTTGCCCTGAAGATGACACGCACTGTACACAGAGAAAGTGGCTTTTAGAACTATTAGAAAGTGGGTGTGCTGGCGATGGGGAGGAGGGGGTGCCCAGGATGGGAAAATTAAAATTCCACTCCTGCTGAAGGTTCCTGGGCTCCAGCTCGCCGCGCAAGCATCGATCTGTTCCAGCACTTGACTTTCAACCATGACAAAACTGTGGGCAAATTAATTGTTCTCCAGGATATTAAGCATCAGACTCCATTAATCCTTTCTGAGCGAGATGCTTGCTGAATACTAATCGGGAGGGTTCCAGGCCGCCATGGGGTGTTTTTCCTGCCCCCCGAGGCCCCACCAGGTCCCACATTTCTCTGTCTCCCCCGGGTGTGGGTATCAAGGGCTGAGCCCCTGCCCCCTCCCCTAATTTCCCTTTGTGGCGGAGGACAGAGCGGGGACAGGAGGGCCCGACCTGAACCTCCCCTCCCCCGCCTAGGAGGCTTCTTCCCGGGATGCAGTGGGACTGGTAGCAAGATTGTTTTATGCAAATTCCAATATCTGTATGCAGGCGCGGCTGTGAGGATGAACGCAAGAAATAATTGCCAAATTATGCACGTTGCGTTGGTTTTCCTGAATCCGGAGCCCTTTTTAAAAGAAAAAGCGAAAACACAGAGACGCGTGTGTGTAAAACAGAAAAACAACCCGTGGCTCTGGTCACCCGAGGTTGGGTGGGCTGCTGCGGATTTGGAGGAGGATGGAGGGGAGGGTCCAGGGCCAGGAGTCAAGGTTCTGGGCTCTAGGCTGCCACCCAACGGCAAGGAGCCCTTGAGCAAGTCACTTCCCTTCCTGGGGCCTCAGTTTCCCCATCTGCAGAAGGGGAGGAAGGCAAGAGGTCTGACAGTGCTGGGGGGACACACTGAGCTTTAAGTGAGGCTGACTCTCCTTGCACAGCATGGCTCTGTGGGGACAGGGAGGACCCCGGGACCTCCCCTTGCCCTCTAGAGTCCCCTGTCTCACTGTCAATGGCAACATCCTTCTTATTCCAGTAAGGTTTCCTGCCATCAACTCATCTCAGGGCGGTTTGAAATTATCGCCCCGTTTTGATGACTGCAGCTCAGATCAGGAGAGGGATGAAGCCAAAATCATATCCTGTAGGAGACAGAAGGAGGATGAGATGGCATATCTGTACCCTCATCCTCGGACAATTCTACCCCCTCCCCACCCCGAGCTGCCTCTCCTGGTTAGCTGCTGCTGCTACTTGCTTCCCTCCCACGTGGAGAGCTTCGAACTGCACTGAGCAGGGTGCCGTTCTTGCGTCCTACAGTCTCAGCTCTGCCTGGTGCATCCTGAACCCAGAAGATTCACCTGGGGTCAGACCCCAATTTAGAGACTCACAGATCTAATCACAAAAGGAGGTTAGAATCACCCCCACATATCACGGAGCAGTTTGTGCTAAACACGTTCCATGTATCACCCCTTCGACCTCTCACAACCACTCCATAAGGGGGTCCTATCATGATCCTGTTTTCTGGATAAGGAAACTGAGGCTCAGAGAAGCCAAGCCACTTGCTCAAGGTCACACAGCAAGTCAGTGACAATGCTGGGTTCAAATCTGCATCGGACTGACTTCAGAGCCCACTAGCTATACTATATAAGTAGCTTATCTTCAGTTCCTCTTTCCCCCCATCCTGAGGGATGGAGAGGCTTTCCTTGCCCCCCACCCTCCCTGCTGACTCCACTACTCCCCATTTTCCCCAGGATGCCTTCTCTGACCTCAGTGGACACAGAGAAAAGCATGCCAGCCACTTGGTAACTGAGAGGATATTTATGCCTGTGCAAACACCACCCAAGGCTTCTGCATGATTTGGAGCTAAATGCAGTGTGACTTAATTAATGCACATGTAACACGCGAGAATATTACACCTATTAGAACTCACAGACAATTAACACTCCCGGGCCAGTGCTGCCACCGTGTCCCGTGATAAAGGCTCCGACACATCCCCTGTGCTGAAGCAGTAGCTCACAGTTATGCCTCTCCCCACCTGTGCTCCAGGCCACTTTGCCTCTTTGCCTTGGATTTTCTCTCTTCCCCTTTTATTTATTTTGGTTTTACTTATTATTTTATTTTTTTCAGCATTATTGAGATGTAATTGACATATAACATTGTGTAAGTTTAAGGTGTACAACGTAATGATTTGATGTATGTATATATTGCAAAATGATTACCACCATAAATTTAGTTAATATATCCACCACTTCATATAGCTACAAATTTTTTCTTGTGTTCTCTTTCCCTTTTATTTTAAACTTTTCTATATTTAATCTCCCAGCTTAGGCAATTTGGAATCATTACATATTAAAAATTATTACATATAAAACTTTACATGATATGTTACATTACATATTTTAAAAATTCTGATTTGGAAGTATTTTGTGCATAAAAGTTTCTAAGCGCCATGCTGTCAGGAGTAATGGGTCATCAAATATTTTTAATTTCCTGCTTTCCCAAACTTCAAGGGACTACCTTTCTTTCTTGTTTGAATGTTTATAAGAGAGAAAAAAAGTCACCTCTTCCAGGGAGCATCCCCTGATTGCTTTACCTCTTTTGGATACTTTTCTCCACTGATATCCTCCAGCACTTGATACTATAGGCTCCATGAGAGAAGGGACCCCCATCTGTCCTCCCCCACCCCCACCCTAGAGAGCCTCAGCTCTCACAGTTGTGAAATGAGGTCCAGAAGACTTTTCTACCTGTTCGTTGGGGCTGCAGGGAAGAAGAAGCAAGATGTGGGCATTATGCAAATCTACTGCTGAGTTTGATGCAGTGTCTCCTCTGTGCATTCATCTTTCCATCTGTCAAATGGGCATGCCAATACCTTCCAGAAAGCTTGGCCTGAGTGTTAAAGAATCTGTCGTCACATGTAAAAAGCCGAGCCTGATGCACAGTGCTGGGGTAAATGACCTCGTGCCTGGAGCACTGCACGAGTCAGGCATCCCCTATCCATTCCGAAAGCGTTTGTTGTGCACCTACTTTGTGCAAGGGTTATATTGGAGATTTAGACTCAACTCCCTGCTTCAGCAGACTTCCAGTACGGTTGGGGTTGATGGACAATAAACCCACAAACAGACAAACACATGGCTGATCCTGGCTCATGATACAGGTTAGGAAAGAAATATCTGATGACAAGGTCACAGTCTCTTTCTTGGGCTGGTCAGGGAGGGCTTCCTGGAGGAGATATCCATTGAAGAAAGAGGAGGAGTTGACAGGTGACAAGGAGGATGAACAGATTCATGAGGTCGGTGCCCGGCCATATCACCCCCTGAAAGCTGAAGGGATGGCTGCAGGCTCACGTTTGGTCTGAACGTGGGGCAGGAGAAAAGTATAGGGGAAGGACCGCCCCTCCCCTGGGGGAAGCAGCCCTCACCTGAAGGCAGATGGGTGCTGGGGTACAAATCCCCCACCTTCCTGGCCCCTTGGGGAGATGACCCTGAGATGCGTGTTCTACGTAGTTTCCCAGAGGCCCCGGCACACCTGGGCCCCAGGTGCCGACAGTGGAAACCTGCACATTAATGCAGCCTGACTTGGCTGCTGGCTTCTGTGGGTGCTTCTTGGGATCTGCTCCCAGATAAACTGGCCCTGGAGTGCTTATCGCAGGGCCTGTGGCTGATGCCTCCCATGCAAAGACTCTTGGGGGTCAGGGGGTGGCAGATTGCTCTGGGCCCCCAGCTTGGGGTTGAGAATCCTCCCAAGAGACCCCTCCCCTCAGTGGTCCCCGGGACCCACCTGCAAGGCAGGGGGATTAGGAGGGTCCCCAGAGCTGCCCGTCAGATCCCTCCCCAGACACTCTTTCCAAAAAGGATTAAATAAATATGTCCAGCAGGAGGGGGAGCCCCGGCTTTCACTGCCCGCTGGCGGGAAATTAAATAATGTTCATTTCTGCTGCTGTGAGCTGAACAAGGCTGGCCAAGCCACAGGGCCGGGCCGGGAGGCGGCTGCGATTGGCAGCTCGTGGCGAGCCCTAAATCAGAGGAGCCGATGAAATTTCTAATAGCAGGAGCGCGACTGGCATCAGCGTATAAATAAAGTTCCCCTCTTGAAAGGCAGCTTATTCCAGCCTTGCCGCCAAGGATATTAAGCCCGGAGGACTGGCGGCTGCGGCCAGGCTGGACCAAGGCCAGAACCCAGCTGGGCCCGGGAGGCGTGAGTTCTTCCCCAGCGGAGGCTCTGCTGCCCCTGAAACATTGCCTGGGGTGGAGCCCCGGGCGTGCCCAGCCCTGAGCTGGGTGGGTGCATGTTTGCAACAGGAGGGTATTAATTTGCAGGGCAGATTTTATCCTTCCCATTGCCCAGATGAGCAAACCAATGCTCAGAGGAATTAGATGTCCTGCCCAAGGTCATACAGCTGGTAATCGGTCCCTTTGTGTGGGTAGGGTGGGAGAGAGGGAGGGATTCAAAGCCAGGTCTGATTCCACAGCTCCTCACAGCTGTAAAATGGCCCAAACCACCCTACCTGGGATCTGGGCCTCTTCCCAGGCTGGCCTCACCCTGCTTCTCTGTTCTACATCCAGGCTGCTCCTTACAGAGATGAGCCAGCCCCATCCCTGCTCCCAGGGACCCACAGTGCAGTGGGGGTGGGGCAGACATGTCTACAGAGAACACTCATGATCTCTTCAAATTGGCCCCAGTCTAGCTGAGTGACTGAGCCCATGCGGTCTGGAACCAGACTGCCAGGGACTGAATCCTGTCTCCACCACACTGGCCATGTGGCCTTGGGCAAGTTACTTAACCTCTCTGGGCTTCCTCATCTGTAGAATGGGGATAACGGTTGATGTGAGAATCAAATAAGATGATTCATGTAGAGGGCTTGGCATAAGTGCCTCGTAAGCACGTGCTTTCATTTCTTACCATCCATCCATCCATCCATCCACCCATCCACCCATCCATCCTTCCTTCCATCCATCCACTCATCCATCCATCCATCTATCTATCCATCCACTCATCCATCCATCCAACAACCCATCCATCCATCCATCCATCCACTCATCCACTCATCTATCCATCCAACAACCCATCCATCCATCCAACCACCTATCCATTTGCTATTGCGGCCAAAATGCCTGGCACATAATTGGTGCTTTGTACATATTCAATTTCTTATAATTAGACATGCCACTGTATTGCTGGGTACTGTGGGCACCGGCAGGGGAAATTTCTATTTCTTCATAGAAATAATGGGTGTCATAAAGTGATTGTTTAGGGTGACACTCATGCAATCGGAGGCCCCCGGTCCGCTGAGGTTCAGAGAGGACTTCCCCTAGCAGGAGTCACCTCCCCTAGGGCCTGTGGGTGAGGGGAAGGGCCTTCCAGGCAGGGGGAGCTGCATGAGCAAAGGCCGTGAAACAGGGAGGAACTGCAGGGACATGTCCTGTGAGCCCCTCTGCAGGCCAGGCTCTAGGGCAGGTCAGGAAACTAGGAGGATGTGAAAGGGCTCAGGATCCTGCCTGCCTGTTTTATAGATGGGCAAACTAAGGCCTGGGGAGAGAGACAAGAATCAGAGTCAGGGCGGATCCTGGGTTTGCTACCTTCTAGCCCAGTGCTTTCCTCCTAGGAGGAAGAGCTCACTCCAGCTGGGAGATGTTCAGGCCACCAGCTGAGCCGGGTGTATGTCTCAGCTCAAGAGAATTCTCTCAACAGCCCCTGCAAGGAGGCACACAGGTCCACTTCACAGAGCAGGAAGCTGGGACTCGGTGGGTTCAGCACAGCTGTCAGTGAAGGAGCTGGGATTCAAAGCAGGAACAAATGCTGGAATCTGGGTTCACGCCCTTGGGCTCTCCTACCTGGGGAGGAGGTGGACAAATAGAAGGGGGTGATGGTGGGGCGGGTGGTACTGAAGGGCTGGGCAGGACGAGCAGACTTTTCCACTCTGCCCTTCTTGGGCCGAGAGTGTCCACTCAGGCCCGGCCACCGCTGGATAGATGCTCTGGCCCCTCTCCCCTTCTTTGTCCCTGCCCTATTGTCTCCAGATTCTGGTTCCATTTCAGAATCTGACTTCACAGGGCTTGGCCCTTTTGTGCAAACTGCAAAGCTCTTTTCTTTGTGATTATAATTTTTTTCTTTTCTTTTTTTTTTTTGGAATCCAAAATCTCTTGACAGGAAAATCGCTGCTTGAGGTTGGAGAAGCTTGTTTCCTCCTCCATGCGAAAGCCATTACGGGGCTGTCCGGGACGGAGCCCACGCATATGTGCACACAGACGGTCCAACTCCCTTCCCTGCACCCTGGAAAAGTGTGTCCAGCTGTCAGGCTGGAGCCGGCCCGGCCGGAGGTAATGCAAACCAGGCCGCCCGGGGAAGCACATTCTTTAATCAGGACTCATGTCCCCGCAGCCCCAGCCCGGCTTCCATCAGGTACCTGCTCTTTCACTCGGGGTGGAGGCTCCTTTGTGGCTACAGATACAGCCCGGGCTGTGGCCTGGTGGTCCCGGGGGAGGGAGGGGTGGAGCGGGGAAGCTTCCTGGCTGGTCCAGACCCCTCCGTGGAGCTCGGGCTGGGGGACTGGGCAGAGCGGTGCTGATGCTGCCAGGGTGGGGGGGTACCCTCTGAAGGTGAGTATGGGGAGGGGGTGCAGGGGAGAGGAAACGGGGGTCTTGGGAGAAAAAGGGAGGACAGGGAGAGAATTGAGGAGGATGGAGGGAGAGCGGGATGGGAAAGGAAGTGGAGAAATGGAGAAAGTAAGAGAGAGAGACGGAGGGAGCCAAGGAGAGGGAGAAGAAAGAAAGAGACAGGAGGAGGGGCAAGTGGAGGATTAAATGAGGGAGTGAAAAAAATGGAGAGAGATAAACAGAGAGAGAGGAGCAATTAAGGGGAAAGAAAAGGAAAAAAGATCCCGAGATTATTTTCCAGAAGTCTACGGGGAGGTGGCTGGAATCCGTGGGCTTGGCCTCAGAGAGGCCTGGGTTTGACTCGCTTCCAGGCCATGTGACCTTGACGAGTTCCTGCCTCCTCCCAGACCTCAGTCTCCAGATCTGTAAAATGAGCCTACCAAGGCTGAGGTCTCCGAGGCTTCTCCTGGGAACACAGAGGAGGGTGAAAACCGGGTGGCAAGAAGGAGGCTGTGGTTGCTTTGTCATGAACTCGGCCTCTATCACAACCCACGAGATGGGAGGATTTCTCGGCCCTACAGGAACGGGTTGTCAGTCCTTTTGAGAGAAATTTGATTTCTGTGTTTACTTTGGTGCTGATCCTGACTTCTAGCAGCTAGAGACTAGCTGCTTCCAAGGCCAAAAAGATTGCATGTGTGTGTGCACGTGTGTGTACATGTGTGTGTCAGTGAGTTCACACTCACCATAGTGACACCCCATCCCAAGACTCCACAGCACGCCGGAGTCCCCCGTCATCCCGGGGGGCTGGATTCTGGCTCCGACTGGGGAGCCCATCTCAGGCTCTCAAGCCTACTGGTGATGCTGGTGAATGTCCAAGGCTTGCCGTGGCCCAGCCAAGCCTCTGCCATCGCTCATGGGGACCAGCAAAGAGAATCCAGGTTGAGGATGGTCCTGAGGATGAGAAGGGCAGTGAGATGATGGGAAAGGGAGCCTGAGGTCAGTTGGGGCCCAAGTCACCATCCCAGCTCTGAGCTCCTCGTCCTCATCTGTGAAATTGGTGTATCATAGAAATGCTGTCAAGACAAGTGCAGCAAAGGAGGTTCTCTGAGCCCCGCCTTCCTGGTCCCCATCCCTGCCCATCCCACTGCACCGTCCTGCTTGTGCTTGTGTCTCCGCCTCTGGCTGTGAGCTGTGAAAAGGTAGGGACCACACCTGTCTGGCTCACCTGATAACCCAGTGACCAGCGAACGGGAAGTGCCAACCAACATTAGTGCCTTCCTGCTGTGCCCTTCTCCCTGTTTCCAACTTTGTCCAATAATGTGTGTGTCCACCTTGACCTGGAGACCTCAGGCCCAGGGGTTTTATCCCAGCCCCTCCCCCATCTCTCTGTGAGACTGAGGGTACAAACTCGGGACCTCAGTTTCTCCATCTGTGAAATGGGCCTAGGCGTGCCCATGTTGCCTCTCCAGGTTGTAGGGAGGATAAGGGAAAGGGGAGCTCTGCCTGAGGTTGGTGGGGTGGGGGGCTTGTTCTCGCCGTTTGCAGGAGCACTGGATCAGGAGCCTGGGGGTCTGTGCTCAGAGTGGCAACTAAGAGTCAGTGGGATATGGGGCCTCAGGTTTCTCACCTGTGACTAGCCCATCCTGTGCTCTCTCCCCACTCCCAGGTCCCCATGGTCCCTGGTCCTGACTCTGGCCCCACCGCCCCAGCTGTCTTTTATGCTCTTATCTCCCCACTCTGTTCCGCAGCCTTGTCTCTGCCTCTTGCCCCCCAACCCCCGCCCCCATTCATCCCTTGTCAGAGGTCATGGGTTGGGGAGGGGCCTCCCCTGTCTGCCTGGCGGAGCTTTATCTGTAATCTAATGCTGGCCCCAGGGACAAGGGGTCAGGGGCACTGCTGGAATGAAAGAGGAGGCCAGCGAGGACTCCTGGAAGAGGGAGATGGGGGAAGGGAAGATGGCGGTGGGAGGGTCCGGGCGCTCTCTCTCTGCTCTCTGAATGCCCCTTGGCGGGTGAACCTCCAACTCCTTGGGAAAATGATTTATCCTGTTGAAGTCTCAGTTTCCTCCCCTGCACAGTAGGGTCAGAGAAGGATCCAATGAGCCCTTGTACCCCTTGCGTGGCTTGACAGGTCCTTGGCTCTTACACTCCACCAGCCACTCTGGTGCCTGCTGAGAACACCGAGCCTCTGAGAGGGGTTCTGGGAGAGGGCGAGCTGGGATTTAAAACCAGTTCTGTGTGTCTCCAGGGCCATGCTTGTACTCCCCACAGCAGACTGGTGGAAGTCAAAGGTCAAAGTCCCAAACCAAGCTTTCCCAAAGTTCCAGGAGGAGAGTGAATTATCTCCCACTCACAGATAAAGGCTCCTCTGGGATGTTGCCCCTCTCCCTTGTGGCAGCTTGCAACTTTCCGGAGAAGGTAGCACTTGCAGTATTTACGAGGGAGTTTTATAGAAAGTAACCATGTGAAAGAGGCAGGGAAGGGCATCTTTGGCAGAAGGAACAGCACATGCAAAGGCACAGAGTCATGAAGCAGGATGGTGTTTGCAGAGAAGGTGGTGGTCGTTCTGTGTGCTGGAGTGAAGGATGCTTTGGGAGTAAAGTAGGAGTACGCGTCTGGGGAGGCAAGCCAGGTTGGGGTGCATTTCTGGCTGTTGGTGGATAGTTTTAAGCAGAGTCCCTTTTAGAAAATTCTTCCTGTGGGCGGCGCTGGGCGGATACTCAATCGGCAGGGACAGGTCTGGATGCAGAAGACTAGTTCAGAGGTAGGTGATTGGGGGAGTAAACCAAGCTTGAGAGCCAGATGTTTAGGTGAGATGAGTCCAAGTCCAGACACATTTAGGGGTGAAGTTTGTGGCATAGTGTCTCTCAGTGGGAAGGGTGATGGAGCAGGAGAAGTTGAGGGTAATGCCCAAATCTCTGGCTTGGGCAGCTGGGGGGAAGGGGCGGGTGTTCCATGAGATGGGGGTGAGTGGGCAGTTTCGGGGCAAGGAAAATGAGTTTAGATGGACACATGTCACATCTGAGGAGTTGGTGAGTGTATCAGTTATCTATGACCACAATAATGCTGCATAACAAACAGCCACTAAAGCTCAGTGGAATTCAGTGATCAATAATTATTCAGCTTGTGTGTCCATGGAGTCCAGGTGATCTGAACTGGGCTGGGCTGATCTTACCTGAGACGGTGCAAAGTCCTGGAGGGGACTGGCTGCCAGCTGATCTAGGCTCAGCTTCACACATCCCATCCTCCAGCAGGCTAGCCTGAGCGTGTCCTCATGGCCTCGGCAGAGATGCAAAAAGCCCAGGCACGCAAGCGCTTTCCAAGCCTCTGCTTGCATCATGTTTGCTAACTTCCCATTGGCCAAAGCAGGTGGCTGAGCCCAGAGCTGGGGGGAGGGCTCTGCAAGTCACGTGGTCAAAGGCATGGATATAGAGGGAGGGAAAGATAGTGGCCAAGAAGGGGTGTCCAACCAGCCACGTGGAGAAACCAGAGGACTGTTGCATATCCAGGACTGGAGATTTGAGGCTGTTGACCATGGACAGTCCCTGTTGACCAGAGGCCATGGGAGGGGAGGGGTTGCCCAAGCCAGTGGTGTGGCTGAGAGCGGAGCTGGATCCCTGGGTGAGCCTCTCCTTTCCTGCCACCTCCCAACCCTCTTCTGCATCTCATGGGAGAGAAAACCTCAGAGCTCAGATGGCCACAGAGGCCTCACCTAGCACGCATATAGTAGGTGCTCAACAAAACGCCAGCAGAAGGAACACAGCTAGGCAGGCTGGGCGATTAATCCCTTGTGGGTCAGCAGGTAAACGTTGGTGCCGATACGCATTGTGGGAGGCTATGGAAGCAGGTATGACCCAGAGGTGCCCCACCCCACAGGGGAAACGCCCACCCCAGGTCCAGCTTTGAACAAAAACGGTGGTCCATTTTCAGACCAGAACAGCATTTGACCTGAATGAGTTCACTCGTCTCCAAGGTTCTAGACCTTTCTGCTCTATCTCATTCCCTCCTCCCAACAGTCCCAGGAAGATGCAGACCTTGTACCCCTTCCCCCATCCTTTGCAGCTGGAGATCCTGGAGGAGCAGCAAAGCCCAAGCTCACAGGGGCGGCTCAGTGGCAGAGCTTGGAGACCAGTGCCACACGCCCAAGCCTCAGCTCTCCCAACCGCAGACCCCGGCCCTGCTCTGGGGGGCTTCGCCCTTTATGCTGTGGCACGGAATCCGTGGTTCAGTGGGGGAGTGTTTAGTCAGGCAGCTTGCCTGGATGGTGACCTCCCACAGAGCCACCCAGCCCTCGCCCTCAGCCAAGACTGATTTCCTTGGAGGGATTTTTTTTTTTTTTAAGGCAAAAAACAGCAGGAAAATCTCTCTCCTGCTGCTTCTTGTATTTCCTTTATAGTTTCCTTTGTTCTATATTTAATTTTTTGTTTTAAACCCGGTTGAAGAGGGATGGGCGAATCACCGAGGGTTATTGATTTATTATTTATGGCGACGCATACGTTGCTTTAATCGTGTCTTCTGTCCCTTTCCTATTCTGCATAGTTGAAGGACAACCCAAGGAAATCGTTTGAGGCATCAGAGGCTCCTGTTTATTTCTGCCTTGCAACCTGTTGGAAGAAAACGAGGCTCATTTTGGGGAGTATGCTGGCTCTTAGCTTTTCTCACATGGGTGGAGATGTGACCCTGGGCCTCAGCTGAGGCAGAGGAATGAGCCTGGGGTAACCTCTCCTTGGTGACTCGGTGTGGCCTTTGGGCAATGCTGAGGGGTGTCACGAGGCTGCTTGTTAGTCCCCCGGCTAAATGGCCCCCAACGTCTGTGTTTTCTGGTTACTCTGGCTTCTTCCCCTCCAATTCCTACAGACACCCAGCTCCCTGCCACACCTCCAGCAGCGCTCATGCAAAACAGCAGCCCTCTTCCAAAATCCCAGTACAAATAATAATGATTAACAATGCATAAGAACTGATATTTATTGAGAGCTTTGCCATAGACAAATGCCAAGTGCCTTTTATATGAATCGTCTTATTTGGACTCAGCCCCTTGAGGTGGGTTTTGTTTAGTCCCATTTTACAGGTGAAAACACTGAGACCACGAGGAGGTGAGGAACTTGACCGAGGAAGCGGTGGAGCCGGACGGGAACCTGGTGCTGCCTCTGAAGGCCGAGCTCTTATCTAGGAGCCCAACCACCTCCCTGGAGGACCGGAGCAGCCAGGCAGGGAGCCCTTGGCACATGCAGAGGGAGGTCCACTCTGCGCGTGCCCAGAACCCAGGTGCTGGGCTCTGGGACCAGGAAAGTTTCCTCCTTGCTGCCCGGAGTGATGGTGCCACCAGCACTTGGTCAGGGCCCTGGCTCCCGGCTCTCTCTGGGATGCTGCTCTCTGCAGTCAGGGCTTCCTGTGCCGGACACTGCGTGACCAGGCAACCCGCAGCTTCTGACTTTAGCAAAGGATGCTTCTGGAAGCCACAGAACCATGTGTGAGTATGAACACTGGAGAATGTGAGTGTGTACACTGGAGAGTGTGAGTGTGTACGAGAGTGTGAACACGTGACTTATGGGTGGCTGGAGGTACATACGGGGACAGCAGTCAGCAAAGACCCACTGCAGTCCCCAAGGACGCTCCTGATGCTGGCCTCTGCTCTGTGCTGTGGGGCTGAGGACCCAGCCTTGCCCCGGCCCATTCCCTTCACCCTGGCATTCAAGGATCTCACCGCACAGCTCCCTACTCCTCCCACTGCCACCTTCCCACCATCTCCCTCCAAATGCCCATCTGCCTCTTCTCACATGCCACCTTTTATTTGCCCACCTCCACACATTTTCCGCTGCCCTTGCCCTTGAAGTTAGCTTTCCCACAATCTCCTTCTTTCCAAATGCTTTCCACTCCTCAAAATCCTGTTCAATTAGCACCTCCTCCATGAGATACATATGGAGAGATGCTCACTTTGGGACTCTCAAAACACAATCTTTGTCCCAGAATGTGGTCCTCACAAGGATGGGAGTTTGTCTGTCTGGCTCACCGCTGTGTCCCATGTCTGGGGCACCACCTGGCACACGGGATGTGCCCAAGAGATACTGGATGAATCCGTGAGTAAATCCCTTCTCTCCCCTGCTGTGCCATCAGCTTCAGGAGGTCAGAAACTATTGGGAAAAGGAAAAAGCGGGGCTGTTGGAGTCAACAGACTGGGTTGGAATCCTGGCTTCCCCGTCTATTAGCTGTGGGACCTTGATCAAAATATACTCTCCAAATCGTTCTTTCTATATCTGTGAAATGGCAATAATTACACTTCCCTGGACAATTGCATGGCACCTGGCCCACCCTGGCGCACCATTAGTGCGGTTGATGGAAAAGAGCCAGGGGCCAAGGGCACCTTACCTGGAACAATGGGAGAAGGTGTCTTAGAACCGACAGGGCCACGCCCCACCCCCCCACCCCCACCCCGCCCCGCCTTGTCAGGATTGGTTTGCACATGTGCTGAAGAAAACAGTGTTGGATATGGTGATTGCAGGCAGCCAGTCAATTAGCTGGTGTTCAGGAATCTGATCATAGCAGTCAATCGGTGATTGCCAATCTGCATATTTATTCAGTATCATTAATTATGCATCATGCAGCATTAATCCCCGTCATATGCGTGTGTGCATGCTGTGGAACAAGGCTTCGGGTCCTGTCTGGAGGAAGCTGCTGGCATGGTGTGTGTTGGGGATGAGGGACACATACAAGCGGTGGCAGCCAATTGGCACAGAAGCGGATTGAGTGCTGTTTTGCATCGGCCACAGAAACTGGGCCTGGTCTGGCTCTTTATTTAAACCTGGTGTTGCAAACTGGTGGATGGCAGGGCTGAGCCAGGCTACAGATGTGTTTTATTTTGCCTGAACAATAATGAAAAAAAAAAATGGAAATAATGCATTTAGTGTGGGCATGCCAGTTTGCCAGCACCCCCACTCCCCCTTATTGCCTCATATACCACTTACTTTACTCCCTAAGTTTCCTGCTTGGCCCCTGGGGGCATTTGAATTGGTCACCTGTAGATCAGGGTGTCTTAAGTCTTTTAAAAATTATTGTCCCCTTAAGGAACTGTTCTAGACATTTTCCCCGACTTGTCCCTTCTCCCTCTGGTGAAATTTTAATACCACAGATATATTGGATAACTGTTCATATTCTGTATGTATATCTGTAAGATTTTTTGGTTCCCCAAGGGGCAAAGTTCACCCTTGTTGAGAATGCATCCTGTAGGTTGTAAGGTCTCTCTGCCTGTCTCTGGTTGTTCCCATGGTGGGGTAGGGATAGGAAGAGGGTTGGCAATGAGGTGGTTGGATTTATATAAATCATTTCTCTTTCCTCTTCCACTGGATGAACCCTCCATATGGGCTCCACGGCTCTCCTTACTTCCCCCTAAACTAGCTCCGGGAGGTCCATATTCTACTCATATGGTGGTGCTGCCCTCCACCCCCACCCCCATCCAAATACTCAAGACACAGATCAGACGTCCTCTCTTCCAGAGTTTGGCCAGTTAAAACAATTAACAATTGTTAAAACAAAATAGTAAAAAAAACCAAACGATTAAAACAATTGTACAGAATATTTTAGTATCAGAGGAAGAAGTCTCCTTGGGAATCACAATTTCTCAACTTGTACTTTGCAGATGAGTAAATGGAAGCTCAGAGAGGGCAAGGGATTTGCCCAAACCTGCACAGCAAATCAGGAAGAGATGACGACCATGACCAGATTTTAAAGCCAATACTTCCCATCCACCCCATTTACTCACTAAAGCAGGTTTGTTCACCCTTGCATCATCTGGGCCTGGCACAGGGAGAGCCACAGTGCACATCAACACGTGAATACATTAAAGGCTCTGGCAAGTCCTGCAGGAAACAAGCAATTTTAGTTTTGCGTAATGCAGCTTTCCTTGATCTTGTGTTTTATCACAGACTGTAAAACTTCTATATGTCATGTACTTGGGCACCAGAAGATAAAACCATAGTCTTAAAATAGTCCCAAACTGGAAACAACCCAAAATCCATCACTAGTAAAATAAAGAAACTCTTCTATGTTCACACAATGGGATATTATACGGCAGTGAAAAATGAATGGCCTATAGCTCCTGGCAACAACATGAATGAATCTTACTGCACAATGTTGAAGGCAAGACGCCAGACACAAAATAACACTGACATGATTACTACTATTATTCCATTTATATAAAATCCAGAAATAGGCAATATGAAACCGTGTTGTTCTCAGGTCTAAAGAAAACCCAAGAAAGTGATGATCATCAGAGTCAAGAGGGTAATGAAATCTCACAGGGAGAGGGGAGGGAGAGGCATGGAAGAGGGGCAAGCAGGTGCTTCCAAAATTTCATTTCTTGTCTGGTATATAGGTGTTTGCTGGATAATTAATCATTAAATTGTGCTAAACTACATTTTCTGTGCTTTGCTGTATGTTAGTTATGTTTCACAATTGAGAGAATAAAAAAAGCTTGTGCCGGCTTTGGCTCTAGGGGCAGGAGTAGAGGCTGGGAGGCCAGAGGGGAGGCTGCCGCAGCCACCAAGGCATGAGACAATGGTGGCCTGGACTGTGTGTGTGAGAGTGGGGGTGGGGGGGTGGGCGAGTGGGACAGAGAGAAGCAGAGGGATTCCAAAGGGACTTAGCAGATAATTTGGTGACACCCCCCCCCCCTGCCCCCAGCGTGCTCACCGATGCATTTGGCTTCTGGCTTTTAACCACACCCTCGGGGACCTCTTCACCATAGTCCTTGGTCATCAGAACAGGGAGGCCAGACAGGGTGCCTGGCAGGGGGCAGGATGTGGAGAGCACTGGAGAACCCCACGGAAAGGTAGCCAGGAAAAGAGACGGGGAACTGAGTGCAAAGAGAGAGTGGTAAAGAGGCCATTGCTCAGAACTGTCAACATGTGGGCCCCAGGCGCCCAGCGTTCCATTAGCTGTTTCTTGGGATCATTTTATTGGCCCATGTGCACAGGTGGGGTGGCGGGCTGGCCAGGATGACCCGTGCAGATGTGGCTGGAGAAGGGGCCGGTGATCAAGGATGGACCTAACCCCGGCCCACAGGCCCCTGCCCAATCCTTATTTTCTAGTGCCTTCTCTCCCGCCTCCTGGGGACAGCCACAGTGTTTTCTGTCTGGCCGGCCATGCCTGGCTGTGCTCGGGAACACAGGCCCCTTCAGAGGTGCCCCCCGAGTCGGCTGAGCTGTCCGAGCCCTGACAAACTCTTGAGGGAAGCGGGCGTCGCAGCCCCAGCTGTGTAAATGTTTTTGGTTTTCCTGCTGAGGCTGGGGGTTGAGTCAGCGCCAAGACAAGCCTCGCTTGAGTTTTCTTTGGCAAGGCGGCCCAGCTCAGGAATGTCAGGCGAACTTTCCAAATGGGATGGTTTGTCGGTGGGACCTCAGGCTGAAAGCTGAGCCCTGGGTACACTCTGGCATCATCTAATTACTGCATCCCAATTAGAGTCGAGAAGCGGTGGCCCGGCCTGCTCAGATGGGAGCTATTTTCCCTGCTCACCCTCATCCTGCCGGGAGGGGCTGGGGCCGTTTAGGAGGCTCTCTGTGGGCTCCTCAAGTGGGCCTGGGTGGGAGGTGGCTTTCACCATCCACAGGGTGATGGAGTTTTCGGGGGGGTGGGAATGTGAACTCCATTCCAGGCCCCGGCTGTTAAGTTGTGAGAAAAGCCCACGGAATCACTGTGAGGTGTACGTTTTGCTTCTTGTTGTTGAACTCCACTTGGTTAATGATGACTTGGACCTTCCTTGGTACATCTCACAGCAGAGAAAATCTAGAGCAGGGCTTCCAAATGCGAAATCCTCCAGGGGCGGGTGAATTACCTAAATGAGTGAAGCTGGCCGGGAGTGAGGCAATACGGAGGGGTGGGGACTGGGGCAGACTGGCGAGCTCCTGCTGCATCCCCAGGGGTGGATGCTTCTTGGCTTCAGCTGACCTTGGCTCTGGCTGAATGTGATACTGATGTGGCCCAAACTTCTGAAATTCCAAGAGAGATCCAAAAAAAAAAAAAAAAAAAAAAAAATCTATATTTTATGTGAAATCCCTCAATCTTGAAATGTTGGCAACTAATTCAATTAGAAAAAAAAATTGGACGAAGGGCCATGTCAGCCAAACCAAACACATCTGGGAGCCGGATGAGGCCTCCAGACCATGCATGTGTGACCTCTGGGCTCTAATTTCCTGACCCGTGACTGCAAGCTGAGGGGACAGATGGAAACAGCGACTTCAACCACAACAATGACAAGAACAAAACCCTTTTGTCTGTGCTCTGGGCTCACCCAGGTGTGGTGCTGAGCACTTTATATGCTGAACTTCCTTTAATTCTCACGCCAATCTGATGGGCAGGCCTCACCATGCCCACTTTACAGATGGGAAGACTAAAGTCTCCAGGGAGGGATGTAATTTGGCCAAGGTCACACAGCTGATAAGTGGCAGAGCAAGGATTTGATCCCGGGTCTGTCTGACTCCCAGCACTGGGCTGAAGTCATGAGATTTGCTTTCTTGTTGTTGTTGCTGAATTCATTCACTCATTCATCTTTTCCGTAAACCTTTGTTGAACTCTTACTATGTGCCAGGCACTGTGCTCAGTGCTTTGCAAGGATTAAATGAGGGAATATACGCAAAGGGCATAGAGCATGTAGTAAGTGTCCAGGTTGTTAGCTACCTACATGGGGTGTGTCCTGCCCAGGCTATGGGGGCGGGGGAGATGGAGTATGGAGGAGGTTGAAAAATATGAGTAATGTGTAGCCTCTCCTTTTTTTTTTAATTGAAGTCTAGTTGGTTTACAATACTGTGTTAGTTTCAGGTTACAGCAAAGTGATTCAGTTATATATATATATATTAAAATAATATATATATAAGAGTATATATCAAAATATATTCTTTTTCAGATTCTTTTCCATTATAGGTTATTACAAGATATTGAATATAGTTCCCTGTGCTATACAGTAAATCCTTGTGTATCTATTTTATATATAGTAGTGTGTATCTGTTAATTCCCTACTCCTAATTTATCCCTCTCCCCCTTTCCCCTTTGGTAACCATAAGGTTTTTTTCTATGTCTGTGAGTCTGTTTCTGTTTTGTAAATAAGTTCATTTGTATTATTTTCTTAGATTCCACATGTAAGTGATATCATATGATATTTGTCTTTCTCTCTCTGACTTACTTCACTTAGTATGATCATCTCCAGGTCCATCCATGTTGCTGCAAAAGGCAATATTTCATTCTTTTTAATTAGCCTCTTCTTTTGAAGATGCCCAGCCTTGTGGGTCTCAGCTAAATGCTTCATTGACTCTATCCATGAATCCGGGATTGATTCATCTCTAATCTGTGAAATGGGTACAATATGGACCCAATCAGAGTCACTGGGCACAGAAGGTCAGCTCGGGGTGGCAAAGCTCTAGATGGTAAGTACTAGGAGGAGGCCTTGCTCATCTTGGTCCCCCCAGGGACAACAGTGATGCTTGTGAAGGTGACTAGCCAATTTGGGAAGCTGGAGGGCTTGGGCAGAAGCCAGCCAGCCCTGCAGTATTGAGGAGGCAAAGTCGGGGGGCAAGGATGACACCAGCTGGGGCTCTGAGTCCTTCTCTGTGGGGTCAGGGGAGTCTGGACAAAGGTCCCCAGAGCAATCTGACATTTACAATTTGCAAAGCACTTTACAGTTTGCAGGGCCAGACGGTGCAGCCAGCTGTCCCCTGATCTCAAGCATTCGCTGGCTCCCCTTTGCCTCTTATGTTGCCCACAGTGAGCCTTGGATAAGAGTTGGAATGTGTGAGTGCACATGAGCAAGACCGGGCCAGTCCTTACTCATCCACCTGGTCATGGCTTCAGCTCCATGTGGAAGGCGGTTTGGATGGCATTGGGTGGAGAGAGTCCGGAACCTGGCATTCTGGTAGAATTCCAGGAGGATCCAGGAGTTGGGGATGCCCTGTAGAGAGGCAAGGTCAATCCAAGTGCTGACTTCTGGGTTTTATTTTGGTCCCATTTCACGACAAGAATTCCTGCTGGGAGAGTACCTTCACAAGCTCGGGCTGCCATGACAAAATTACCACAGACTGGGTGGCTTATAAACAGACATTTATTTCTCACAATTCTGGAGCCGGGAAGTCCAAGATCAGGGTGCCAGCATGGTCAGGTTCTGGGGAGAGCCTTCTTCTGGGTTGCAGACTACCCACATTTTGCTGTATCCTCACGTGATAGACCCAGGAGAGGAAGCAAGCTCTCTGGTGACTCTTATAAAGACAATAATCCCGTCATGAGGACGCCACCCTCATGAACTCATAAATCCTAATTACCTTCCAAAGGCCCCACCTCCTAATACCATCCCATGAATTTGGTGGAGGCGGGGAGGGGAGACAAACATTTAGTCCATCACAGGGAGGGAGATCCCTCAGGCTAGGGGGTGAACACCAATCTTGACAAAGACACCCACCATATTTTGTTTATTGAGTGTTTATTATATGATGGGCACAATGGAACTTCACTTGCCTATCATACCCATTCTACAGAAGGGGAAACTGAGGCTCAGAGTGATGTCATTTAGCAGATGAGTGGTGAAGTGGTATCTTGAACCCAAGCCTGTTTGCATCCAGACACTGCTTTTAGGAGCACATCCTGTTTACCCACAGTCCTCGACAAAGCAGACGATACTGCCACACCCACTTCACGGGGGGTGGGGGGGGGAGAGGAAGCCCATCCACAGGCCCACAGCAGTGCAGAGTGGACCCAGGACTCAGGTCCTCTTCCCAGCATCACCATCCCACAGCCCCAGCCCCCTGCTGTGGCCAGTTCAACCAGTGCTTCCCATCCGCCCACTGGATGAGGTTAAAGGCTGATGGGACACGAACTATCTAACCAGCAGGGTTTCTAAGGGCTCCCTGAAGCCCCCAGGCTGAGGGTGTGCAGGGTGGGCTTGCAGCCTCTCCCCAGGGGCTGTTCCAGAGCCCGGAGCCCAGCTAGCCTCCAGAGGTGGGTGATTTGGAATCAGAACACATGGCTCTTGCTGGTATGTAATGAGCAGGGAGTGAGCTGGTAGATATGCTAATTTCATTATTCATGTACATAATTACAATCTAGAAGTTGGCAGCTTTCTAGGTAATGACAGGAGGGAAGGGGAAATTTACCTAACTTTTGTAATATATGTGTAGTATTATTTAACTCTTAAATTAAGGGACTTAATTCATGCACGAGGCCCACAGATGTGAGGCACTGATGCAGAACTTCACCATGTCTCTCCACCCAGTAATCCTCCCTTCCTTCAACAAATATCCACCATGTGCCAGGCCTTGTGCCAGTTTGAGGGTTGCTACGGTGATGGAAGCCCAGTCAGATGCCCTCGGCGTCTCATGGTCCAGGATGCGGATGAGTGAAGCAAGAATTTGACAGCGCGGCGCGAGAGGGGCAAGATGCAGGAAAAGCAGGGAGTCAGAGAGGGCTTCCTGGAGGAAGAGGCATCAGCACTGGTCTTGAAAGGTGATGAGTAAGAGTTGTCCATGCTGAGAAGAGAGGAAAGACATTTGAGATGGGCGGTAGGTAGGGGGAATAGCTTGGGCCAAGGCCAAGAGGGGAGACCCTGCGACATTTTTGAGGATGCTGGGCTGGAAAAATGGGAGGGAGGGCTGGCGTATGGCTCTGAGAACAGGCCTCTCCAGATTCACATCTTGAAAGCAGACATGCTCAGCCTCAGTGGGAACCCCTGCGTGCCGGTGGCTGATGTGTCTGGGGCCCATCCTCTCCCCCCACCCCCCCACTGATAAGGCCTGGGAAAGGGCGATGGCAGGAGGGCTCTTTGAGGCCCGTTTGGTGCCTGCTGGCCATTGGCGGAACACCCAGCTGGGGGAAGTGGGGCTCAGGCCTGGAACAGCCCTACAGTGGGCAAGTTTGGAGCTCAGGCCTCTGAACTGGGCGGGGGTACGTCCCGGAGTGGGGCCCCTGCCGTCCCCAGCAGCCCGGCGAACAAAGCCAGCTTTGGGCTTTCACCCAGCTGGATGCGGGGTTTGCAGAGGGGCCTGGTCCCGATGGGGGTGTGAAATTCTTGATTAGGGCTGGCCATGGCCTGCCCCCTCCCCGATGTGGCTCTTCCTGCCCCCTCCCCACATTCGGAGGAGAGGGAACAGCTGCACAAACACAGGCTCAGGCAGGGAGGCAGCCGGGATGTGAGAAGCCGTCTGTCCTGCAGCCGCATGCCCCACGCCCCACGCCCCATGCTGGCGCTCACGGACGCTTTCCTGGGAGAACCTGCATGTGTGTGGCACTTGGGCCTGCGTTCTGGTGGCCAGGAGGGTGGGAAGGTCGCCGCATGAGTGTCTGTGCGTGCGCACGTGGGCAGAGGTGCACGCTGAGGACGTGGCTGAGTGTGTGGAACATATATCAGGTTATGGGTATGTTGACCATGGTGCACACAAGTGTGTAAATGCAAACGACTGGGAGTGTGCGTGAGTGTGAGTGTGTACACTAAGCACCCACGTATATGCGCGTGCACACGGGCAATTGCGCACACACACACATGCAAATGGGAGTGAGGTGTGGCATGTATGCACATGTGTGCTTACACTGGCACATGTGTACAAGAAGTGGATGTGTATGTGAGCACATGTGTGATTGCTTTGGAGGGTGTGTGGGTAAGTTAGGCTGTGTGCATGTGCATGCATGTGTGATTGTGATGGCCCGTGGGTGTGGAAGGCATAGGTGTGTGTGATCGTATTTTCTGTGTGCATGTGTACACATGTGTGAGATTGTGTTGGCCTGTGTCTACGTGTATATATAAGTTATAGTGTGTGTGTGTGTGTGTGTGTGTGTGTGTGTGTGTGTGAGATGCTTGCCCTGGAAGGAGCAGGGGCTTATTTGGCATGTTGTGGCAGGTGAAGGTCTGAGTCAGGGTTCAGGGCCCATGTGCCAACCGCATGGGATGTCACCACCTCCTGGAGTGCCTGTTGCCCCTGCCCGGCCGCTGGCATCTCCCCCAAGGCCCCCGTTCCTCCCTCTGGCTAGTCCTCTGTGGCTGCGTTCCTTGGAGGGAACGGTTTGTTTTCCCTTCCAGTCCATCCTTCTATAATTGTTTCCATGTATTTCCCTTGATCTGTAGTTTGCAATCCATCCCCGCCCTCCTCCACTCCCCTGCCCAGGACCTAGCTCCATTCTGGGACCGCAGATGGAGGGCCCGCAGCCGGGCAAGGAGACAACGGAGCTAGGTGAGGACCACGACGCACAAGGCGCCTCTCCAGTCACGGAGCCCTCCCAAGTCTGCTGGAAAGCTAAGACTTTTATATGAAACAACAGGACCCTGGGATCTATTATGTCCATTGATTAGACAATCTGCCTGAGGCTCACCGAAGGTGGGCAGCTGGCAGAGCCCCTGGGAACCCCAGCTGGGATGGGAACTTAGATCCGATTTCCTAATCCATGCCCCGTCATGCCTTTCCCACTGCCTCATGGACCCACCTCACTGCCCCCATCGTGGCCACTCTTTCTCCACCAGACCTTCCTCTCCAGGAAAGGGGAAAGGATTCGGGATGAGTTTGCAGTTCTCCAGGTTAAAATGGAGACCAAGGAAAATTTATACGATTCCACTTTCCACTTCTCTCTGGATCCCTCATTGAGCCCGTAATGTATTCCCCCTTCTTGCTAACACACTTTTTAAAATGTTAATAGACTGTAAATTACTTTTCTTTTTATACTTCTTAAAATAAGCGTTTCCTCTTGTGGATGGCAAGGCAATGCTGGAGTTACGGGCTTGGTTTTATTACTGTCGAGATGAGATGGACTGGAGAGAGCTCATACAGCTTTTATAGGAACTATTTTATTTATAAGAATTTTCCTAATGTCAGATGGATGTGACGTGCCTGGTTTCCTTCTGCCCAGCCTTGAGAGAAGAGCAGAATATACCATGGCTGGGGCCTGGGTCAACCTGTCTTTGCCTTGGAAACTCCAGAACTGTGGACGGAATCTGTTCTTTAGCAGCCCTAATACAATCGTCTCCTAGTTTCTACTTGCACACTTCTGGTGATGGGGAACTCACTTTCTACCGAGACAGCCGGTCTCCAGTGAAAGGTCTAACTCCTTTCCTACATTAACATCACTTACTGGTCCTAGCTCTGCTCGCTGGAACTAGAGAGGAGATACTAGTGTCCCCACAGAACACTTGGGAACCTCCCAGGGATTTGAAGGTGCCACCATGGCCACCATGCCTTTTTCTGCATCTTCATTTCTCTGCATGAAATAGCTCCCCTGGTTCTTTAAATATTTCTCCCTCACTTCATCATCTCACCCACCCTCCAAAACATTCAGATTTTTTTCCTCCAAGGTCAGGACTATTTTAGCTTCTCTTAATTACCAAGACCAGTATTTCCCATTACCACTCCTGGGAAATCCCAATTCTGGTCATGTTTGTAAAGATTACCTGCTCAAATGAATTTGGGGAATGCTGGGCTAAAGAAATAGAAACAGGTTCCTTTGCAGCAGGACTTATCAGAGCCTTTATACAATGAATACACATGGTGACTCTCCAAAGTGGGTGCAGTAGGCAGCATATTACAAACTCAAGAGACTTGGAACTATGGATTTTTAAAACACATCCCAGAGGGTATGTGTACCCAAAACTGTTCGGAAATGCTCTAGGGTGGTGAATTTCAAACAAAAAATAATGCCCGTTAGCTCATAGAAAACCAGCACGTTGGCTCTGGCATAACAGTTCCCCATGGTGATCTCTGCTTTATTGTGGCCCCCTTAGGGGTCCAATGCAAGGATGGCAGATTCTCAGCATGGTGGTGGGCACCTTGCCTCCCCCGTGCCAGGTTCAGTTTTCCTGTTACTAACCTTTCAAAGTCACCTCCAGGCTCTGTCCTGCTGGGAAGCTATGGTTTGGGGCAAGTGGGTTTGGGCTCATGGGACAAGTCATGTTAGAAAAGGAATCCAGCTCCACCATGTATTACCTATGGGACCTTGGCAATGACTTCACCTCTCTGACATTCAGACTCCTCATCTATGATCTGAGATTCATCTCAGAGCCTTCTTTGTGGGGCAGACGGAGCCCGATGCCTGGCACAGAGGAAATGCTTGAGAAATGTCAGTGGCTCATTCACAGCTTTCAAAAGACCTCATCTGGTGCCATCTCCTCCCAAGCATCCTCACTCCAGCCAGGCTGAACTTCCTGCATGGCCTCAAGTGTGCCAAGCCTGCCCCTACCTCAGGGCCTTTGCACACAGTGCCCTTTCTGCTTGGAACACACTTTCAGGCTGTATCCTCATGGTGCATGCGAGATGCTCAATAGACAATGGCTGAACTGCTGTGAGTTGATGGCCCTTACGTATCTTCCCCTCCCCAAGGCCACCCAGCTCATGCCCACAGTCTGGCAAGGCCTGAAATCTGCCGTTGTCCTGCCTTGAGAGAGCAAGCAGGCCCTCGCACACATCCACCCCCAAATGCCCTTGAGCAGCTCTCAGGAACCCCTGGTGCAGGGAGGCTGTCGGTTGGGGGTTGGCAGTCACACACCCTGGCCACCCAACCCAGCCCATGGCCCCTGCCAAATGCAGGTGATGTGATCAGGGCAGATTGCTGTCCCTTTCCCAGTTGCCCGTGCTGGCCACCAACTGAATCAATCTTGAACAATTGGCCACAGGCTTGTTTCCCTAAAAGTGGTGTTACCTCATTATCTCCGACAGGATGTGATGCAGGTTCCTCATTTTCCCTTTTCAGCTCATCAGAGCAAGTGTGTGCACCACGGCTGAGACAATTGAATCTTCTTTAAACCAACAGGCTGGAAGGCGGGTGGTCTGGCCTCCCCGGGGCTGAGCAGGCCTCCTATCATGACCCCATGAGGCCAGTCTGGGGCATCTGCTGAGAACAGGGCAGTGTCTACGACCCCAGAGACTCTACTCACCCAAACGTCACCTGCCATTGATCTATAGCATACACGATATTCCATTGTTTGTTGAGGGGGCGTTGGGGTTGAGAGCCCAGTGGTCTGGGTTCAAATCCCAGCTGGACCACTTTAGAGCTGAGTGATCCTGGGAAAGTTGCTTAACCTCTCTGTGCCTCAATTTTCTGGTTTCTTCATCTGTAAAATGGAGGTACTGGTCATATCTCATGGTTGTATGTAAAAGAGTACCTGGCACATAGTAGGTGCTGTATCAGTGTGGCCACTATTACTGTCAAGAGCCCCCTTTTTTGGGGGGGTCGTGGGCAGAGTTGGGAGGGTGATTTTATGGAGGATCTATCTCCTTTGGGAATTATATTTTCAAGTTAACCTTTCAAGCCTTTAGGCTGATGCTTCTGGTAAATGGGTGAATCCAGTCATGGCTGCAGAGAAACAGAATTCGAGAGATAGAACTTGGGACCGGAAATGGTAAAATAGTATGAGTCCCAGGAGGTCATTTGGACCAACCCTCTTGCTTTTCAAGTGGGGAAACTGAGACCCACAGCAGAGTAAGGATTTGCCCAAAGTCACATGGGGAGATGGTGATAAACTCGGTGGGAACCTAAGACTTAATGAAAATTGTCAGGATAAAGAAGATGCACTTATTCTGTGCAGAGCTGCTTGCGCTGTTTTAACCCTCTCCACAGCCCCATGAATGAAGTAAATCTGGGTGCTGTCCCCATTTCTCAGATGGGAAAACTGAGTCTCTGAGGTAGCTCTGAGCAGCATTCAGCTTGCAAGTGCAGAAGCGGGATTGGTGTCTCCAGTCCAGATCTGGCATTCATATCCATTTGGAGGGGCTTGGAGGATGGAGTGAGGCTGGAACCCCTTCTGTAGTTACATAGTAGACCGTCTGCTTCCCTCGGCTGAATAGATGGGGCTCCAGCTATGTGGAACCATGACTCCCAGGTGGAAACCTTACCCTTCAGCAAGGACTGGTCCCCTTCAGGAAGAGGCAGCCCTGGGGGTCTCTCCTGACAAGCAGATACTCTTGTGTGGGCTGGACCAGTGGGGGTTTCCTCCCCGAAGAGACAAGTTAAGGTAAGGAAGATAATTTTCTCCTTCTTCCACAGCATCTTGATGCCTGTTGGGAAAGCCGGGACACAGCAGGCTGGAGCAGCATTGTCTGATGATGCCTTCCTGCCCACCGCACCCTCCTCTAGGGCCTTTGTCCACACCCGACCCTGCTCATCTGCCAACCACGGATGCCCTCACGTGCGGGGCACACCGGCCCCCGTGCAAATCTAGCCAGACTGATCCCTGCCCCGGCAGCCGAAAGTCTCCTAATAAACAAGTGTTGGTTTGTTGAACAGGAGAGACCCTTGACATCAGGGGTAGAACTTTCTGGGAGGAAAACACTTCATTTCCAGGGCAAGTGTTGCTTGGCTGCTCTGAGACTCAAACATGTTCTCAGCCTCACTGTCTGCAGGGCTGCAGGACACCAACCACAGGAGGAAGAGGCAGCATGGGTGTGTCCAGCTTCTGGGGCGGTGTGGGGTTGGGGGGCAGCTCAAAGAGCACTGGACCAGGTATCCTGAGACCCAAATGAGAGAGAGCACTAACAACAACAACAACAATAATAATAACGATAACTGGATGCTTGTCTGTTTATTGAGGGCTTACTATGTACCAGGCATGGTGGGAACATCTGATGCACCCAGCCCTTTGAAGAAGAAATTTTCTACCGTTCCCAATTTGCAAAAGGGGAAATAAGGCTCAGGAGGTTGGAGATGATAGGACGGCTTCCCTGCGGAAGTGGTACTCTGCCTGGAGTCTGAAGGATGAATTAGATGTTAAGTAAGTGAGGAGGGGGAAGGAAAAACGTTGTAGCCAGCGGGGACAGCATGTGCAAAGGGCCTGTGGTGGGCATAAGCCTGGTGAGGCTGAACCCCGAGAGGAGCAAGTTCCATGTGTCTGGAGGGAGGGGTACTGTTGGTTACAGGGGGCTGGCAGGGGCTCGTCCCTGTGGCTCCTATGGGGTTTGGGCCTTTATTCTAAGACCTCAGAAGCCATGAAAGCTTTAAAGAAAGATGTGACAGGCTCAGATCTGGGTTTTTGAAAGCTCCCTCTGGTGACCCCAAAGTTGGGTGGACAGTGGCCTCAGGATGAGAATGCACGCAGCTGAGACTTCATGTCAACAGCCTTGCCCAGGGCAGCCCCAGGGGGAGGCTGGGGCCTGCACAGCCTGTTAGGAGGCAGGGAGCCAGGAGCCTCCCTTACCCCCAAGCTGGTGGGCTCATTTACATGATCCCAGCTTAATTCTCCCAGGGTATGCAAATATATGCAAACCACGATCCAGGAGAGGCGAAAATAGCAGGGCGCATTAGCATCCCCCACAGGAATATTGTTTTATGCAAAAGACGGGCTTGGGGCCTGCTGAGTGGGCGGCAATGGAAGATGCCAGGGAGTCCAACCTCCTGGCCTGTGCCCTCCAGGGTCCGGGCCAGGTCCCTGCTGCCGGAGAGGTTCCAGGGTCCAGGGGCAGGTGGTGGACGGAGGGCCCTGGCTGCCCAGTGTCCAGGGCCCAGGTAGGGTCTCCAGGCTGGGAGGACCCCTGACCTCAGGGCCGCACTTGCCCGGGCCTGGCCTCCACCCTCTGACGGTCTCGGGTCTTGTCTTCCTCCCTCCCATCTTCCCCGTCTGGCTTCTCCCCCCTCTGCTCTCTCAGCAATCTCAGCTTCCTCTTTGCTTCTCTCTGCTCTTCTTTTTTGTCTTCTCAGCTTCCTCCAGCCCTTCCTTTTCGGTGGCTTCTCTCTGCCCAACCTCCTGGTGCCTCTCCCCGAGAATTCGCTCTGAGGTCCTTCTCTTGGTACTTGTCTCTCTCTGGGTCTCCATCTCCAACACGACTCTCTCTGTCTCTGTGACTCCCTGTCCCTTTGTCTTTATCTGTCTCTGAGATTTCCTGTCTCCCCTTGTCTCTGTCTCTCTCTCCGTCTCTCTCTGCTTCTGTCTGTCTGTCTTGATATGCATCTTTCCCTGCCTGCCGTCTTTCTGGCTCTGCTGATCCCTCTCTGTTTTGTTTGAATTTGTTTCTCTCTGTCTTTCTGGCTCCCTTGTTCTCTTTCTGTTGCTGCCTCTATGCTGTCTCTGCTCTTTCTACTTCATGATCTTTCTGTGGCTTTTTCTCTGTAGTTCTCACCCCACCATCCTCCTCCTTCAGGGCATCCTGGAGAGCATTCAGGGACAGACAGCAGCATCCCTGAGCTCATGTCTTGTCCAGGACCCACGTGGAGAGGTGCAGGGACCCCTCCACACACCTCCAAGTTCCAGTGGGCACCAGACCCCTGACTGCAACCCAGTCCAGCCAGCTGTGGAGCCCAGTCTGGACAGCTCTGGGTTTTGGGAAGGGGCTGGGTCTTTCCAGATCCCTGGAAACCTAGTTCTGGCTTAGGTCAGGTCATACTGGCTGGGAGTTGCCTGAGACTGGGGTATTGGGGAGAGAGGGCAGGAATCAGCCAAATCCTCTCTGGACAGGAGCAAGTTCTGGCAACAGGCACTTCCCAGCTGTGCAACCTCTGCAAATGGCTTCCTCTTTCTGATCCTCAGTTTTCATCTCTTTAAAATGGGTTGATCCTGGTGTCCAAGCCTTGGCCTTGTTGTGGGACTGGCCAGCTGCATTAGCAACATTAACGATGTGTGGCGACGCTCAGAAAATACTATCTACAACTGTTATTGTTATCATCCTCGCTTCTGTAGTTCCACTTAAGCTCTCTGTGCCTCGGCCTCCTCATCTGGAAAAGTGGGAAAATAGTTCTCATGTCATTGGGCAGTTGTGAGAACTGGATGAGATAGTTGCAAACCTGGTACATAGTAGGTGTTCAATAAAAGGCCTATTTTCTTTTTCTTCCTTCTCGGACTAACTGTGTGATTTTGGCAAAGCGCCTGCCCTCTCTGGGTTTCAGTTTCCTCATCTGGAATGAGTGCAGCACAGAACACCCTTTCAGACTGGTTTTGCCTCCTCTGAGGTCTTTTGGTCACACTATACTGGACTGGGGTTCCTGGGTTGGCTGCCAGTCGGCGGCGACTCCACAGTGCCACCAAGTGGTCACCCAGGTCAACATGGTGCAGGCTTTGGGGTCTGGGGCTGGGGGCAGGGGTGGGCCTGACCTCTGTGACCTTGACAGAGCCAACAGGCCCATTACACAGAGGGGAAGAGATCTGCCTAAGGGACCACTGGCTTGTGGTCCTGGAGCTGCCTCAGATTGCTGGGTGACCTTGGGTCAGTGCATTCTCCTCTCTGAGCCATGCTTTCTTCCCCACATCAGACCAGAACAGAAGCCCCTCTGGCAGCCATGTCTTCCATCCTCATGGCCGGTCCAAGGCTACATTACCTTGATAGTTCACATTTTTACTAGGCACCTACTCTGTGCTATGGACAGGGCAAACAACAACAACAATGACTATGATAATAATAGTAAGTCACCATCAATAATGAGAGCTTATTCTAGGTCTGGCCTTATGCTAAGCATCTGATCTGCACCAGCTCATTTAATTAACATGAGGTAGGACTTTCTAAGAACTTTACAGAAATTAAGTCGTTTAATTCTCCCAGCAAAGTGAGGCTCGGGGAGGAGAATTGACTTTTTGTCATTAAATGCGTTCACTATGTTTTTGTTGAGAACCTACTACGTGCTTAGCACTGGGCCCAGTGGTGAAGAACACAGATTCAGTTGCGGCCCCCGTAGGTTCACAGTTTAGTGGGGAGACACACAGTAAGCAAAGAAAACAGCAAAGAATACAACATTGGGAAATATAAGAGATCTAAAGGAAAAGAACAGGGAACGGTGAGAGAGAAGAGGAAAAAAAGCAGGAGAATCAGGGAGAGACAGCTTGGAGAAGGTGGTGTATAAGCTGAGGTCCAAGGGAGGATTAGGAACCTGCAAAGGGTGGAGTGCAGAGGCTGCTGCAGGAACAGCCTGTGCAAAGGTCCTGCGGCAGTGACAAGTTTGCCCCATCGAGAAACTGACAGGAGACCTAAGGTAATCCTCGAAACCAGGGTCGCCTCTGCACCTCCAGATTCCCAATGAGGTTCATATCAGGGTTCTCAGAGTCTGAGAAAATCTCCAGGGAGCTTTAAAGAAAAACCTATGCCTGGACCCTCCCCAGGGCAATCCCATGAGACTCTTTGAAGGTGGGGCTGGCTCAGGTAATTATTTTAATCCTCTGGGTGATTTCAATGGGGCAGACTGGGGGTCCTTCAGACTCCAAGGCTGGGGTGTTGCTAAACTTTCCTGACCCAATGGCTGGGGTATGCACAGGGAGAAGGGTTCCTCTTGAGGAACATATTTATCAATAATTTTCCCCTTGGTAGACCCAGCTCTGCCCCCTGGATAAGACTCTGTGTAGAATCCTGGCTTATCTCACAGATGCCATGTGACCATAATGCTGATGAGTTAACCATAAGGGCCTCCTGGGGTAATATTTGCACTATAATAACCCGCACAGAGCCAGACCAACTCCCCCAAAGGGCTATCCAAATAGGGCAGCCTTAGGCAGGCCCCTCTGAGCTGTGCCCAGGACTGTCTGTCTTCCTCTGGCCATTCCTGGCCCCCATGGGACTGCCTGGCTGGAGAAAGAGATTCAGGTCACATTGGGGCTGGGGGAGAGTGTGCTGCAATGGACTGGCAATGTCTGCCCTGGGTGCAGCTTGGAGTTTTTGAGTGATCAGTGCTGGTTTACTCTATCTAGCTACATTCAGGCCTAGCACATGGGATCACCCCCCACACCCCAACCCCGAGAGGCAGGAAGGATCCAAGCCCACTCTATCACTTGCTAGTTGGACAGCCTGGTGAGGCACTAACTCTTAGAGCTTTGTTTTCCCATCTATAAAGTGGGTTCACTGATTATATTAGTTTTCTAGGGCTGCCATAACAAAGCACCACAGACTGGATGACTTAAACAACAGAACTTTATTTTTTAACAGTTTAGGAGGCTGGAAGTCCTGGTGTCAGCAGGGTTGGTGTCTTCTGAGGCCCCTCTGCTTGACTTGTAGATGGTTACCTTCTCCCACTATATTCACAGGGTCTTTCCTCTGAGAATGTCTGTGTCCTAATCTCCTCTTCTTATAAGGACACTAGAATATTGGATTAGGGCCCACTCCCATGACCTTATTTTAACTTGATTGCCTCTCTAAAGGCCCTATCTCCAAATACAGTCATATTCTGAGCTACCAGGGGTTAGGATTTCAACATGATATGAATATGAATTTTGGGGGGGACGCACTATGAATTTGTTGGGGGACACAGTTCAGCCCATAAGAATGATGGAGCCTTTACCTTGTAGGGGAGGTGGCGGCCCTTTGAGAACTGCCCATCCGTCCACAGCAAACATCTCAGGAGTGATAGCAAAGCATCAGGCACTCTGCTGTTCCTTCTAGGTGTCTGCTGCTGTATAACAGACCATCCCAAACTTAGTGGCTTAAAACAATGATATTTATTTCGTTCATGGATCTTGAGTTGGGCAGGGTTCAGCATGGATATCTGGTCTCTGCTTCATGGGGTGCCAGTTGGGATGGCTCAAAGTCTGAGAGTGGGGACTTCTGAAGGTTTGTCCCCTCATATACCTGTGGTTGCTGTTGGATCGGGGGCTACAGGCTAAGACTTTAGCTGGGGCTCTTGTGTGAAACATCGCACATGGCTACGTTCTCCCTATGTGGGCTGGGCTTCCTCACAACATGGCGACCAGGTTCCAAGGGCAAAGGTCCACATTACCTTTCACGACCTCGTCTCAGAAGTCATGTAGCATCTGCTGCATTCTTTCAAGTCCATGTAGTTGCAAAGACCTGCCCACTTTTCAGAAGGAGGAGAATTAGTCTGTATTTCTCGTTTGGCAAGTTCTGAAAATGTTGCTGTAGTCATTTTTGGAAAACACAATGTGCTCTAATTACAGATGAAGCAGGCGAGGCTCAGAAGAGGAAAGACTCCCCAGGCCCACACCACATAGGATGCCCGCCCTCCCATCATCCCTGAGAGCCCCTTGGAATGTGTCCACCCCCCACGGTGGGGACCAGCGAGGTGGCCTTCCTTCCCCAGGCCCACACAAAGGCCTGTGGCTGAGCCTCCATCTGGCTTGTGGGATGGATTTGTCACTGGGAGGAAAAAACCCTGATTTTCTGCTTCTTTTTTCTCAGCTCCTTATTCACGTGTTGCCCAGCAGGGAGCAATCAGGACTCTGTGGTCCTCCTGGCTTGCTTAATTCATCCAAGACCCCTCCCTCCTCCCCCCTCTGCCCTCTCCCCTGTTTGTCCCTCCCTGAGTTTCTCTCTTACCGCTTTGTTTCCCTCTCCCTCTTTCCCTGTCTCTGTGGCCCTGTGTCTGCCTCCTCCAGAATGTGCACCGCACTGACACCCTGCGTTTCATTTCTGCCCCCTTGCAGGGTTACCCTCAAGGGACACAGGCTGCTTAGTGCCTGGGCGTGTTTGCTCAGGATGCCTGCCCTGCCCCAGCTTTCAACCCACCGTGCTGCTTCCAGAAGGAAGCCAGGAAGGAATGTGCCAGCTGCCTTCCTAGCTTATTTTATTTAAAAAATGTTTTTAATTGAGGTGAAATTCACATGGCACGGAACTAACTGTTTTAAAGTGAACACTTCAGTGGCTTTTAGTACATTCGCAAGGTCGTGCAACCATCACATCTATCTAGTTCCAGAACATTCCCATCGTTCCAAAATTACCCATCAACAGTTCACTCTCCAGGAGTTCCCTGGTGGTCCCGTGGTTAGGACTCGGCACTTCCACTGCCGTAGCCCGGGTTCAATCCCTGGTCGGGGAACTAAGATCGCACAAGCCCATCTCTGCCCCAGCATCCACTAATCTACATTCTGCTTCTTCGGATTTTCTTATTTAGCACATTTCATATAAATGGAACGGTACAATTGGTGTCCTTTTGTGTCTGGCTTCTTTCACTTAGCATACTGCTTTCAAGATTCATCCACATTGTTGCATGTGTCAGTACTTCATTCTTTTTTTTTTTTTTTTAATTTTAATTATTATTTATTTATTTTTGGCTGTGTTGGGTCTTCGTTTCTGTGTGAGGCCTTTCTCCAGTTGTGGCAAGCGGGGGCCACTCTTCATCGCGGTGCGCGGGCCTCTCACTATCGCGGCCTCTCCTGTTGCGGAGCACAGGCTCCAGACGTGCAGGCTCAGTAGTTGTGGCTCACGGGCCTCGTTGCTCCGCAGCACGTGGGATCTTCCCAGACCAGGGCTCGAACCCGTGTTCCCTGCATCGGCAGGCAGATTCTCAACCACTGCGCCACCAGGGAAGCCCTTCATTCTTTTTTTATGGCTGCAGAGTAGTCCATTGTATGGATAGACCACATTGTGTTTATCTATTTATCCGTTGATGGACCTTTGAGTTATTTCCATGTTTTGGTGATTGTGAATAATGCTGCTATGAACATGTGTGGACGAGAATTGTTTGAACACCTGTTTTCAATTCTTTTGGTTATATATCTAGGAGTGGAATTGCTGGGTCATATGGTGATTCCACGTTTAACTTCTTGAGGACCTGCCAAACTGCCTTATTGTCTTACTGTGCAGACCTTAATGATGCCTTTAGAGGAATCACATCGGTGTCCTGAAACCTTCTGTCTACCATCAATGTCCTATCCATTTCTATCTGAGAGTTAGCAGGGAGACCTCAAATCAGGTACTAGCTCTTTAGTGATGAGATACTACTAGAAGGACTATGGAAGGAGAGACCAGTGCGGTAGTGGACAGGGCTGGAAGGTCAAGATTGTGGATTCATTCATTCATTCATCCATCCATTCATTTACTAATTCATTGGTAAAACGTTTACCTAGCACCCACCATATGCCAGGCTCTGTGCTGGGCACTAGGGAGAGATGAATAAGATAGATTACATGCTCGCAAGGGGATCACAATCTGGGGGTGGGCAAAACATTCACATAAATAAGCAGTTAGGAAAGAGTATAATACAGTCCCACATGGAGGCTGTTTAAGGTATTGGGGAAGCAGCTGCCTGGGAGGACCAGGCAAGGCTTGACAGATGGGCACCTCTTTAGGCTGGGGATTGAAAGATGAGTAGGAGTTCATCCTGAGGCCAAGGCAGGGAGGGACACTCCAGGCCTAGGGAACAGCATGAACCAAGTTGTGGAATTTGCAGTTATGGTGAGTCTTAAGTGTGCCTGGGGCACAAGGTAAATCTGGTGGAAATAATACTGAAATGGTTGGTATGTATTTATAAAATAACCAAAGCTTATTAATAATATGCTAAGGAGTTTGAGTTTTAATCTGGAGGTTGTGGGGAGTCATCAAAAGATTTAAACCCGAGTGATAAGGGGCAATAAATGTAGCTTTCATTTCCCTGTCTATAAAATGGAAGCATTTTAGTAGCTTGCATCTGTCAGGATAAACTGGGCTATGCTGCAGTAACAAATATCCCCCCAATCTCAATGGTATGAAACAATATTTTTCTCTGGCTCACACTATATGTCCATTGCAGGTTGGCTGGGGGATCTGCTACACATTTCCATTATCTGTAGCTTAGAACCTTGATGGGTGGAGCAGTCACCTTCTGGAGCGTGGCTGGCCGCAGTGGCAGAAGGAAAAAAGAGGGGAGAATCTCAGTCCCAAAGCTACTATGCAGGAAATATATGACATATGACATTGAAGCCAGTCTCATGCCACACCTATCTCTAAGTGGGCAAGGAAGCACAGCCCTACCATGAGGAGGAGAACAAGACATATGAGGTGGGCAACGTGAGTGACCACCACATAGGTCCTCTCTGAGTTCCTTCCTCATTTATGAAAACAGAAATTTTGCCCAGGGATGTTCACCTCAACACTGGTTGCAATAGCCTAAAGCTGGAAGCAACCAACATGTCCATCAATGGGCCATTAATTAAATGTTGCTACAGGTACACTTTGTAGTATCACACAGCCATTTAGAAAGAAAATTAGGCAGATTTTTATTTGCTAAAATGAAAAGCAATGCCACAAATATTTTGTTAAATTAAAGAAGTCACTCCAAGGTGTAGAACATAATGTCTGGTATGATCCAACTCATTAAAATACATATATATATATGTGTGTATGTATGTGTGTGTGTGTGTGTGTGTGTGTGTGTGTGTATATGTATATATATATGATTTCCAGAAAGATAATGCAATAAATAGTTAACGTTAATTAGCTCTGAGGATAGGGACTGGGGCAGGGACTCTGCTGTTCTGTTCAATTCTATATCCCCAGAGCTCAGCACATAGTAGGTGCTCAAAAATATTTCTCAGATGGATGAATTAATATTTCTAAGGAGAAGGAATTTGACCTTTTAGTTTTATATCCTTCTGAGCAGTCAGAATTTTTTTTAATCTTATGTGAATGTAAAACACAGAATGTGATTTTTTTCCTCTCTTTTTTAAAAGAAAATGGGGTAATTCCATTTTCTGATCTTCCTCTCCCATCTGCTGCCATGAGGAAGACAAAGACTTGGGGTCACATTTCTCTGAAGATGCACAAAGAGCAGTAAATAAGTGTAGCTTTTGAAAAATCAGGGGAAAAACTGCCATGTCAGTCCTGTAAAAAAAAAAAAAAAACCCGAAAAACAAACGAGGGTGTTCCTGCTAGCCGTTCCTCGTGCCGCGGTGATATTCGTCTTGGAAGGCGCTCAACAAGGCCTTCCTCGTCTGCCTCCCAGGATGAGCCTGCCAGGGGAGATGGATCGCTCCTGAGGTCCCCCTGCAGCCCGCACTACATGAGGGTTCAATTATGGAATCCATTCCTATGTTCCCGCCACTGAATAGCGCCGGGCATCTGTGCGACCCTCCACCAGGATCTGCAGCCCGCTGTGCGGATGAAGCAATATATTTTTTAAAAATCTTATGTCTTTTAATTTCTTATGGGCTGATTTCTTGCCTGCCACCCCCTTCCCTCACCCACCCCATCCCCCCAACATCAGAACCTCGCTTCCCTGCAAGAATAATGTTCTTGCTGGGAAACAGTTCAGCTTCACTGAATCATGGGAATGAGTGTAACTAACTGCAGGGAGCAGTGAAGTGGGGGTCTCTCTGGGGGGGATGTTGGGAGATGGGAGCTGATGGCCAGTGGTGCCGTGACCTCCATCCTCTCAAAGGTGGAAAGAACTTGCTCCGTACCATGAAGCCTTGTCATTGGGTCCAGACAGTCTGGGTTCAAACGCTGACTCTGCCCATCCACAGCGGTTGCAAGCCTTGGCAGAATGACTTCACTGCTCTGGCCTCACTTTGCTCATCTGAAAAATGGGCGTGAATAATAGCAGCTCCCTCATAGGGTGTTGTGAGCATTTAAGGACATAGGGATCGTAAAATAAGTGTTGAAGTGTGCTTATTTCAAGGCATACTTTTATTTCATTGTAAAATGACTTTGGGATAGACTGGCCAGAGATGGAAGAGTGATTTTGCGGATGAAATCAAGTACCCCCTCTTAGAAGATTTATATTCAGAAAGCCAACATCCAGCTCTCTCTCTCTCCCAAGTCTGATGGATGAGCTTCCGAAAGTGGAAGTAATACTGGGTGAATGACCTCAAAAGTTCTTCCTAAAACTTACATTTAAGTGGAAATAGAGAAAATGAACATTTACTGAGGGTCCATGTGCCAGGTACAGTGCAACTGGCGTGTGTATCAGGGGCTGCAAACCACCCATCTGTTTTGGTAGGATCTGTGGGCTAAAAATAATTTTTTATATTTCTAAATCATTGAAAAAAAATCAAAAGAAGAATACTCTTCTGTGACACATGAAAATTATCTGAAATTCAAATTTCAGTGTCCAGAAATAAAGTTTTATTGGCACACAGCCACACCCATTCGCTCACATTTTGTCTCAGGCTGGTTTGATGCCACAACGGCGGCATTGAGTAGTTGCAACAGAGACCATCTGGCCTGCAAAGCCGAAAATATTTAATATCTGGCCCTTTACGGAAAACCTTTGCTGACCTCTGGTATCTATCACGGCACTGAGGGCTCAAGGTAACTCTGCGAGGCTCGTTATTATTGACCCATTTTATGGGTGAATAAATTGAGGCTTTGAGAAGGTAAGTGATTTGGTGCCAGGGTTGTGGGAAAAGTGGTTATTGAGTGACATTATTGTTATACCCATTTTGTAGATGAGGAGACCGGGGCCTGCAGAAGATAGAGCAACTTGCTCAAGGCTAACAGTGAGTAAAATAAGGGCAGTGTTGGCACCAGAATCTTGCTCTTAAGACTGGGGCCATTTTTCTTTGCTCCTGCCTCTCTTCCACGGGACTTAAAGGTGACTCTCCCAGAGTAACTGGGAGGGGCTGTCACTGATGGCTGATCCTGCCTCTGGGAGGACACAAGCCCCTGCAAGCTGGGGACTGAAGCAGGGCTGCTGATGGATTGGGAGCGGGTGGTGGTGCTGGGCCAGGCTTCCAGGAGGGCGAGCGGGGAGAGGAGAGTTGGAGTCGCGTGTTTCCTTTGCAGTTTCCTCCTTGGACCTGCCATATCTCTGCCCATTGTTCCAGCAAGGGAAGCAGGTATAACCGGGATGCATAGAACACGCGTTCTTGTCACCACTTGGTAAATAGCTAATCCCTTGTGTCATAAGTCACATTCTCCAAACACAGGCTCTAAAAAGACAACTCTCCTGGGAGGAATCACACTATATATTTTTTTTTTTTTTTTAAGTTTTTTTTTTTTTTTTTTTTTTTAAACATCTTTATTGAAGTATAATTTCTTTACAATGGTGTGCTAGCTTCTGCTTTACAACAAAGTGAATCAGTTACACATATACATATGTTGCCATATCTCTTCCCTCTTGCATCTCCCTCCCTCCCACCCTCCCTATCCCACCCCTCTAGGTGGTCACAAAGCACCGAGCTGATCTCCCTGTGCTATGCGGCTGCTTCCCACTAGTTATCTATTTTACATTTGGTAGTGTATATATGTCCATGACACTCTCTCACCCTGTCACATCTCACCCCTCCCCCTCCCCATATCCTCAAGTCCATTCTCTAGTAGGTCTGTGTCTTTATTCCCATCTTGCCACTAGGTTCTTCATGACCTCTTTTTTTTTTTTTTTTTTCCCTTAGATTCCATATATATGTGTTAGCATACTGTATTTGTTTTTCTCTTTCTGACTTACTTCACTCTGTATGACAGACTCTAACTCCATCCACCTCATTACAAACACCTCCATTTCATTTCTTTTTATGGCTGAGTAATATTCCATTGTATATATGTGCCACATCTTCTTTATCCATTCATCCGATGATGGACACCTAGGTTGCTTCCATGTCCTGGCTATTGTAAACAGAGCTGCAATGAATATTTTGGTACATGACTCTTTCTGAATTATGGTTTTCTCAGGGTATATGCCCAGTAGTGGGATTGCTGGGTCATATGGTAGTTCTATTTTTAGTTTTTTAAGGAACCTCCATACTGTTCTCCATAGTGGCTGTATCAAGTTACATTCCCACCAACAGTGCAAGAGTGTTCCCTTTTCTCCACACCCTCTCCAGCATTTATTGTTTCTAGATTTTTTGATGATGGCCATTCTGACCGGTGTGAGATGATACCTCATTGTAGTTTTGATTTGCATTTCTCTAATGATTAATGATGTTGCGCATTCTTTCATGTGTCTGTTGGCAATCTGTATCTCTTCTTTGGAGAAATGTCTATTTAGGTCTTCTGCCCATTTTTGGATTGGGTTGTTTGTTTTTTTGTTATTGAGCTGCATGAGCTGCTTGTAAATCTTGGAGATTAATCCTTTGTCAGTTGCTTCATTTGCAAATATTTTCTCCCATTCTGAGGGTTGTCTTTTGGTCTTGTTTATGGTTTCCTTTGCTGTGCAAAAGCTTTTAAGTTTCATTAGGTCCCATTTGTTTATTTGTGTTTTTATTTCCATTTCTCTAGGACCTGGGTCAAAAAGGATCTTGCTGTGACTTATGTCATACAGTGTTCTGCCTATGTTTTCCTCTAAGAGTTTGATAGTGTCTGGCCTTACACTTAGGTCTTTAATCCATTTTGAGTTTATTTTTGTGTATGGTGTTAGGGAGTGTTCTAATTTCATACTTTTACATGTACCTGTCCAATTTTCCCAGCACCACTTATTGAAGAGGCTGTCTTTTCTCCACTGTATATGCTTGCCTCCTTTATCAAAGATAAGGTGACCATATGTGCGTGGGCTTATCTCTGGGCTTTCTATCCTGTTCCATTGATCTATATTTCTGTTTTTGTGCCAGTACCAAACTGTCTTGATTACTGTAGCTTTGTAATATAGTCTGAAGTCAGGGAGCCTGATTCCTCCAGCTCCATTTTTCGTTCTCAAGATTGCTTTGGCTATTCGGGGTCTTTTGTGTTTCCATACAAATTGTGAAATTTTTTGTTCTAGTTCTGTGAAAAATGCCAGTGGTAGTTTGATAGGGATTGCATTGAATCTGTAGATTGCTTTGGGTAGCAGAGTCATTTTCACAATGTTTATTCTTCCAATCCAAGAACATGGTATATCTCTCCATCTATTTGTATCATCTTTAATTTCTTTCATCAGTGTCCTACAATTTTCTGCATACAGGTCTTTTGTCTCCTTAGGTAGGTTTATTCCTAGGTATTTTATTCTTTTTGTTGCAATGGTAAACGGGAGTGTTTTCTTAATTTCACTTTCAGATTTTTCATCATTAGTATACAGGAATGCAAGAGATTTCTGTGCATTAATTTTGTATCCTGCTACTTTACCAAATTCATTGATTAGCTCTAGTAGTTTTCTGGTAGCATCTTTTGGATTCTCTATGTATAGTATCATGTCATCTGCAAACAGTGACAGCTTTACTTCTTCTTTTCCGATTTGGATTCCTTTTATTTCTTTTTCGTCTCTGATTGCTGTGGCTAACACTTCCAAAACTATGTTGAATAATAGTGGTGAGAGTGGGCAACCTTGTCTTGTTCCTGATCTTAGTGGAAATGGTTTCAGTTTTTCACCATTGAGGACAATGTTGGCTGTGGGTTTGTCATATACGGCCTTTATTATGTTGAGGAAAGTTCCCTCTATGCCTACTTTCTGCAGGACTTTTATCATAAATGGGTGTTGAATTTTGTCGAAAGCTTTCTCTGCATCTATTGAGATGATCATATGGTTTTTCTCCTTCAATTTGTTAATATGATGTATCACGTTGATTGATTTGCGTATATTGAAGAATCCTTGCATTCCTGGAATAAACCCCACTTGATCATGGTGTATGATCCTTTTAATGTGCTGTTGGATTCTGTTTGCTAGTATTTTGTTGAGGATTTTTGCATCTATGTTCATCAGTGATATTGGCCTGTAGTTTTCTTTCTTTGTGACATCTTTGCCTGGTTTTGGTATCAGGGTGATGGTGGCCTCGTAGAATGAGTTGGGGAGTGTTCCTCCCTCTGCAATATTTTGGAAGAGTTTGAGAAGGATAGGTGTTAGCTCTTCTCTAAATGTTTGATAGAATTCGCCTGTGAAGCCATCTGGTCCTGGGCTTTTGTGTGTTGGAAGATTTTTAATCACAGTTTCAATTTCAGTGCTTGTGATTGGTCTGTTCATATTTTCTATTTCTTCCTGGTTCAGTCTCGGCAGGTTGTGCATTTCTAAGAATCTGTCCATTTCTTCCAGGTTGTCCATTTTATTAGCATAGAGTTGCTTGTAGTAATCTCTTATGATCGTTTGTATTTCTGCAGTGTCAGTGGTTACTTCTCCTTTTTCATTTCTAATTCTATTAATTTGAGTCCTCTCCCTTTTTCTCTTGATGAGTCTGGCTAATGGTTTATCAATTTTGTTTATCTTCTCAAAGAACCAGCTTTTAGTTTCATTGATTTTTGCTATTGTTTCCTTCATTTCTTTTTCATTTATTTCTGATCTGATCTTTATGATTTCTTTCCTTCTGCTAGCTTTGGGGTTTTTTTGTTCTTCTTTCTCTAATTGCTTTAGGTGCAAGGTTAGGTTGTTTATTCGAGATGTTTCCTGTTTCTTGATGTAGGCTTGTATTGCTATAAACTTTCCTCTTAGAACTGCTTTTGCTGCATCCCATAGGTTTTGGATCGTCATGTCTCCATTGTCATTTGTTTCTAGGTATTTTTTGATTTCCCCTTTGATTTCTTCAGTGATCACTTCGTTATTAAGTAGTGTATTGTGTAGCCTCCATGTGTTTGTATTTTTTACAGATCTTTTCCTGTAATTGATATCTAGTCTCATAGCGTTGTGGTCGGAAAAGATACTTGATACGATTTCAATTTTTTTAAATTTACCAAGGCTTGATTTGTGACCCAAGATATGATCTATCCTGGAGAATGTTCCATGAGCACTTGAGAAAAATGTGTATTCTGTTGTTTTTGGGTGGAATGTCCTATAAATATCAATTAAGTCCATCTTGTTTAATGTATCATTTAAAGCTTGTGTTTCCTTATTTATTTTCATTTTGGATGATCTGTCCATTGGTGAAAGTGGGGTGTTAAAGTCCCCTACTATGATTGTGTTACTGTCGATTTCCCCTTTTATGGCTGTTAGTATTTGCCTTATGTATTGAGGTGCTCCTATGTTGGGTGCATAAATATTTACAATTGTTATACCTTCCTCTTGGATCGATCCCTTGATCATTATATAGTGTCCGTCTTTGTCTCTTGTAATTGTCTTTATTTTAAAGTCTATTTTGTCTGATATGAGAATTGCTACTCCAGCTTTCTTTTGATTTCCATTTGCATGGAATATCTTTTTCCATCCCCTCACTTTCAGTCTGTATGTGTCTCTAGGTCTGAAGTGGGTCTCTTGTAGACAGCATATATATGGGTCTTGTTTTTGTATCCATTCAGCCAGTCTGTGTCTTTTGGTGGGAGCATTTAATCCATTTACATTTAAGGTAATTATCGATATGTATGTTCCTATTCCCATTTTCTTAAATGTTTTGGGTTTGTTATTGTAGGTGTTTTCCTTCTCTTGTGTTTCTTGCCTAGAGAAGTTCCTTTAGCATTTGTTGTAAAGCTGGTTTGGTGGTGCTGAACTCTCTCAGCTTTTGCTTGTCTGTAAAGGTTTTAATTTCTCCATCAAATCTGAATGAGATCCTTGCTGGGTAGAGTAATCTTGGTTGTAGGTTTTTCTCCTTCATCACTTTAAGTATATCCTGCCACTCCCTTCTGGCTTGCAGCGTTTCTGCTGAAAGATCAGCTGTTAACCTTATGGGGATGCCCTTGTGTGTTATCTGTTGTTTTTCCCTTGCTGCTTTTAATATGTTTTCTTTATATTTAATTTTTGATAGTTTGATTAATATGTGTCTTGGTGTGTTTCTCCTTGGATTTATCCTGTATGGGACTCTCTGTGCTTCCAGGACTTGATTAACTATTTCCTTTCCCATATTAGGGAAGTTTTCAACTATAATCTCTTCAAATATTTTCTCAGTCCCTTTCTTTTTCTCTTCTTCTTCTGGGACCCCTATAATTCGAATGTTGGTGCGTTTAATGTTGTCCCAGAGGTCTCTGAGACTGTCCTCAGTTCTTTTCATTCTTTTTCTTTATTCTGGTCTGCAGTAGTTATTTCCACCATTTTATCTTCCAGGTCACTTATCCGTTCTTCTGCCTCAGTTATTCTGCTATTGATCCCATCTAGAGTATTTTTAATTTCATTTATTGTGCTTGTCATCGTTTCTTGGTTCCTCTTTAGTTCTTCTACGTCCTTGTTAAATGTTTCTTGCATTTTGTCTATTCTATTTCCAAGACTTTGGATCATCCTTACTATCATTATTCTGAATTCTTTTTCAGGTAGACTACCTATTTCCTCTTCATTTGTTAGGTCTGGTGTGTTTTGACCCTGCTCCTTCATCTGCTGTGTGTTTTTCTGTCTTCTCATTTTGCTTATCTTACTGTGTTTGGGGTCTCCTTTTCACAGGCTGCAGGTTCGTAGTTCCCGTTGTTTTTGATATCTGTCCCCAGTGGCTAAGGTTGGTTCAGTGGGTTGTGTAGGTTTCCTGGTGGAGGGAACTAGTGCCTGTGTTCTGGTGGATGAGGCTGGATGTTGTCTTTCTGGTGGGTTCGTCCACGTCTGGTGGTGTGTTTTGGGGTGTCTGTGGCCTTATTATGATTTTAGGCAGCCTCTCTGTTAATGGATGGGGCTGTGTTCCTCTCTTGCTAGTTGTTTGGCATAGGGTGTCCAGCACTGTAGCTTGCTGGTCGTTGAGTGAAGCTGGGTCTTGATGTTGAGATGGAGATCTGTGAGAGATTTTCGCCGTTTGGTATTACGTGGAGCTGGGAGGTCTCTTGTGGACCAGTGTCCTGAAGTTGGCTCTCCCACCTCAGAGGCACAGCCCTGATGCCTGGCTGGAGCACCAAGAGCCTTTCATCCACACGGCTCTTTTGGGAGGTCTGACGTCTTCTGCCAGCGTTCAGTGGGTGTTCTGTAGGAGCAGTTCCACGTGTAGATGTATTTCTCATGTATCTGTGGGGAGGAAGGTGATCTCCGCGTCTTACTCTTCCGCCATCTTGCCCCTCCTCCCACACTATATTTTGACCTTAAAATGCTTTTCATCTGGGGTAGTCCTAGATGCTCATGTGGAGGGACTTGGCCTTCCCCCTCCCCACCCCCCGCACATTGAGATTGATGTGCGGAGACAGAGAATGCAGCAAACTTTTATTTCCAAGCATACATATAGCAAAGGGAATCCATGAGAGGTACGGGTCCTGGTGTCAGACAAACAGGGTGTGAGTGTGGACCCTGCCTATGAGCCATTGACCGTCACCTCCTTAGCCTTCTCAGTTTTGTGACCTGTAAAATGGGGATATTGAGAGTGTTGTCTTTCAGGGTTGGCAGTGCTCATACATGATAAAGTATATAAATATTTAGTTCCCCCATTAAAAAAATAAAGAAAGAATAGAATCTATTTGTAAATGTGGAGAACTACTGGACTAAACCAACCTAGGCATTTATAGGTCCGGTACTTGTGGCTCAGAAAGGGTGAGTGATTCACCCAAGGTCACACAACAAGTGAGGGGGAAGGTGGGAACTAAGACCCAGGACAGCCCTGGAGCCTCTTCTACTAGATCTCAGAGTTTTCGAGAAGCATTCACAGGAACCAGGTAGGTCCAGGAAGGTCCTGATTCAGACTGGGGTGAGGTGTATGCTATCTACATCCTGATTGTAAAGACTTGCTCGTTGGGTACGGGCACATCAGGCCCCCTTGCGGAGGCCTTTGCCCACGCCGTCTCCTGTAACCCTCACGGCAGCCTCTGCTGGATTCCTGCTCCATGTCCTCTGGGAATGTTAAGCTGGGCACACAGTAGGTGCTGGGCAAATATCCACTGACTGAACAACCCCCACTAAGAAGACCTCCTTAGCCCCAGAGTCCAGGACAGAAACTGAGGCCCGGGGATGTGAATGTGGAGTCCAGAGCCTCACAGCTGGTTTCAAGTCTGTGACTCCAGGGAAAATTCCAGAGAGCTCTCCCAGGTGGGGGACATCCAGACACCTGGGCGGCCGCTGGAGCTCTCCTCCCACCGGGGAAGAACAGTAACAGGCAGGGAGAGGAGCTCAGGGCAGACCCTTTTGGGACACAAAGCACGGGAAATAGAATATAATTTCCCTCTTTTTAGGAAATTAAGTTTGGGGGAGGTCTCACTATGCAATGAATCATTTGCTTTGCCAAATCCAAGTCTCCCCGTGCCTCTGCTCTGGGTTCTGCACTGATACGCTAATACGAGAAGCCCAAGGGACCACCTCCTGGGTCTCTTTGCTCCCAGAGCATTTGTGGAGGCGCCTTTGTGCTGTTTAGGGGTGTGTGTGTGTGTGTGTGTGTGTGAGAGAGAGAGAGAGAGAGAGAGAGAGAGAGAGAGAGACATAGGTGGGGGCCCCTGCAGGAGTCATGAGAACCTGACTATATATGTGCGTGATGGGGATCAAGGGATGGGAGAGAAACAGGTGCCATTCAGAGAGGAATGGCCTTTCAGAGGGAGAAACATCACTTGTGGCGTGCAGGGAGCATTTCAGTGTTCACCTACCCTTCCTTGCTTCCTTCTACCCACCCACCCATTTACTCACTGACCTATCTACCCTCCTACCCACTCAACTGTCCAACCACCCACCCCTCCATCTGTCTACTAATACATCTACCTACTCATCCATGCACCTACCCTTCCACCCATCCCACCCATCCATCCATCCATCCATCCATTCATCCATCTACACAACCATCTGCTGTCCAGCATCTTCATCCATCTACCTTTTCTTCATTCCACCCATCCACTCGTCTGCCCCCCCACTCATTCTCTATCCACCTTTCCATCCATCCATCCATCCATCCATCCATCCATCCATCCACCCATCCATCCCTCTACCCCAACTCTCTGGCCAGCACACACCAATGGCTTGCAAGGTGACTGCTGGCATGGTTCTTCCCATTTTATAGATGAGGAAACCAGGTAGAATGACAGGGGACTCAGGTTCTGAGGTCAGATGGAGCTGCGCTCAAATTCTGCCTCTGCTGTTGGCTGGCTGGATGACCTCAAGCAAGTGGCTAATGCTTCGGAGCTTGCTTTCCTCTCTGTGAATTTGAACTGGTGATGGCACCTATCTCACAGCTGGTATAAAGAAGAACTGAAAAGCCACCTGAAAAGTGCCACGCATGGGGCTGGGCATGGGCAATGAGCTCAATATATACCTTCTCTTATTATTTGTTGAGCACTTACTGTGTGCCAGGGATGCCATACGTGTGCTCTCTCATCACTATTACATTGGGGCTGGTATACTCTCCCCACTCTTTTTTTTTTTTTTTGACTTCGCCACACGGCTTGTGGGATTCAGTTCCCTGACCAGGGACTGAACCCCGGCAGCAGCAGTGAAAACCCAGAGTTCTAACCACTAGGCCACCAGGGAACTCCTTCTTCCCACTCTACAGGTGAGAAGATTGAGTCTCTCAGAGCCTAAGCGGAAAAGCAGAGCTTAGCACCAGACCAGGGTGGTAGGTCTCCAAATTCCACCTTTCTTGCACTCCACCACTTGGACGCTGGCCCTCACTCTGCCTCAAGCATGAGGTTTGGCCTCAGGAAAGTCCCTGAACCTCAGTTTCCCCATGTGGGCTATGAATATGAGGGGATGGACTAAATGATTTCCAGGGTCTCACTCCGCTTGGCGTGAGAATGGCATCCAGTCAGCACACATTGATGGAGCCTCAGAGGGCTCTGGCCCCACAGCACGGCAGGCTGCGGCCATCTGAGGTTCAGCTCTACACCCGCCCCACACTCTGAAGCTGACAGGAGAGGGGATGGTTCAGTTCCCATCACTGTCCCTCCCTTCCTGAGCCACCACAGGGAAACGGCTTAACTTCTGGAACCTCAGTTTCCCAACCTGTGAAGTGAGGCTAAGGAGGACCTTCACTTTATTGGGTTGCCGTGAAATCAAAGGAGATCATGCTTGTAAACTGATTGGGAAGGGCGCTGAGGGCAGAAGGAGGGGAGCAAGCAAAAGCCGGGAGCCCCCGTCCCCCACCCACCTGCAAGGTCAGATCATTAAATCACTCAACAAATACGTACTGAGCACCTACTGTGGGCCTGGCCCTGAGCTCAGCAGAATGCAGAGGTGAGTGAGACGCACAAGGAACTCACTTTCTCCCGGGAGGAAGCAAAATAGCCACGGCCACAAGAGGATGTACAGATTACTTTCAGAAGTGGATAAAATTGGAGGAGAATTTAAAGCAGGTAAGAGAATAGCCTGCCTGGGTGGGCGCAGCATTGGAACGGTGATCATGGGATAAAATTGGAGAAGAATTTAAAGCAGGTAAGAGAGTAGCCTGCCTGGGTGGGCACAGCGTGGAACGGTGATCAGGGAAGGCCTCCACGAGGAGGTGCCGTTTGAGCTGAGAACTAAGTAAGCAATAAGAAGAACGGCCTCGCCAAGGTGTGTAAGGAACAGAGTTCCAGGCAGAGGGAACAGCAAGTGCAAAGGCCCCATGGTAGGATTAACCTTCTGGGGAAATCAGGGGCCTTGTAGAACCTCCAGCTGGGGCACCTTCACGTGGCTTCCATTACATTCAGAGCAGTAACTAACCACCAGTGCCATCTTTTCTGCTCCCTGGGAGAGCGGGAGCCTGCTGACTCTTTCTTATAATTCCCCCTTATTTTACCGATGTGCATTTCAAAATTACATCCCCACATCCCAGGGCCCCTGGGTAGCAGGTATATTTCTCCAAATCCCAATAAATAAATACAGTAAATCCATGTGTTTCGGGGATATTTATGGGTCAGCCTGCCAGAGAAATGGGCTGGTTGCCTCGGAGGGCTGAGCCGACGGAGCCGGCGAGGTAATTAGCTACTGAGTTACGGGGGCCACTTGAAGTCTAATTATTGAGAGATCTGAGATGCCCACCTTTTGGGTCCAGATTTACATGGCGCTGGGCGGGCTCCACGGGTAGGCATGTCCGTGGGGAAGGGCAGCTGGCGGGTCTCAGAGAGAATCTGAGAGAGAATCTTGGAGGATCAGAGGGACACCTAGAATGGGGTGTGTCTGAGCCAGGGCAGCAGAGCCTCCATGGGGAGCCATCTGGATTCTTCCAGCGGGTTCCTGCCGCATGTTCATACCTATGATTCCATTTCGTGCCTCTGGTTTAGAGTTATCTCATGATATCTACTTGTTCACAGGCCTCTCTCTCTTCCTCCTCTCATTCATTCATTCATTCAACAAAGAGATCAGGAGCACCCATCATGCATCAGAGGTAGATACAAAGCTTCAAGAGGTGAGAGAGAATCTCTTATTAAACCAGGGGCCGGAGAAACAGTCAGTGCATAATGTATATTTTTTGCAAGAAGGCAAGTGTGCTCACTCAGTGTGACCTTGTTTTGCTCACCACTTAAATTCCAGGCTGTACGGTGTGGATTGTGTGTGCATGTGTGTGTGCGCACACACCAAAACTGAAAGGCTCCCATGCACCGGGTGGCTGCTGGATGCTCCGGGCATTCAGTGCCCGTTACCGGTCACTCTCGCCTTTGGCCTGGAAGGCTCTGACAGCCACCTCCCAGCTCCCTCCTCTTCTCCCCTCCCCACTAGAACCTGAGTCCGCCCCCTCCCTCCACTGCACGAAGCCCAGGATGAGCTGCTGACAGTAAAGCAGATCTGGTCACCCTCCTGACCTCGCCCTCCAGTCCTGGCCCCTCTTCGAAGGAGAAGCCAGAGTCCTAGAATGGTCTACGGGGTGCTGAGTGATTTGAGCCCCTATGACCCACCCTCACTGGCCTTCCCCAGCCACACGGGAGGGTCTCCTCCCACACTCCAGACTCAGTCTCACCTCTGGTCCTTTGCACGCACGAAGTCCTCTGCCAGGAGCGCTGGTCCCCCAGTTAAATGCCTGCCTCCTTCCCTCCTCTCTTTCGTGTCTCTGCTTGACTCTAATCTCTCTGCCCTCCTCTGCTCTATTATGTTCAGCCTTTATCACTACCTCTCGTGCTACATATTTATTTGTTCCTTGATTATCATCTGTCCCCTCCCCCCTCCCCCTAGAATTTCAGCATTATGAGGGCAGACGTTCTGGCTCTTTATGTCACCGCTACGTTTTCAGTACACGGACAGCGGCTGGAACAGGACTGGTGCTCCACTGATAATTCTTTGAATGAACGAAGGTACCTTTGCATCTACAACATCCAGCGCAGTAGCTGGCATTCAATAGGGGCTAAATGGTTGTTCAACTAAATGTGGGGACCAGTAAATAGAAAATAAGCTAAAAGGAGATCAGTTACATTATGCATGGATGATCAAAGAGTCACTGGAGAGTGGGAGTGTCATGGGGGTCCTAGGAGGTGGGGGATCTGTTGGGGGCATTTTCCAAAAGCTAATGACACTCAAGCTGACAGATGAAGAGTGAGAAGGGGTTTGCCGTGTGCCTCGTGTGGCTGAAGGGTCCAGGAGAAGGAAACATCACATCACTTAGGGAGACCTGACAGAGCCTAGTGTCAACGTTTGCAAGAAGGAAGGATGGACCCAGGGCTGAGACAGGGACCCAGTTTTGGAGAGGCTTGAATGTCAGGCTAGGAATTAGGACTTGAGGGCCCCGGGGAGACCCCATTTTGGGATGCCAGAGCAACATCTTTGATGCTTATGGAGATAGCATGGTAGGAACAAGACAGCCCGGGAAAGAGAGAATAAGGGCTGATCTGAGCTGGTGACACTGGAGCCAAGGAAGGGAATAGACCTGCCCCTGCTGCCGGGGTGGGGCAGGGTGGTACAGATGGAATCCCTACATGGCTGCAGAGACAGTACGTGGAGAGACTAAAATTCCATCCTCCCCAAACCGGCAAGACGCAAAGAAATCCTGAGTACCTGGCTCCAAACTCAATTAACCAGATTTTTTTTAAAAATTGTAATTGCAGCCCTCGTCTTTCTCCCCTTCTTCCTCTTCTCTTAAACATTTTTATTGTATATGATTTTTGACGGCCAAAGACTCTCAGATGCTTGACGTGCTGTATATTAAGCAGAGTGGCAGCTGTGATATTGCCAAGCGAAACGAAATACAAAATTTACAGCAGTAAATTCTTCTCTCTTCAGGGTGGTTGATTATCTTAATTACTTTTATTATCTTTTATCTTTTAAGATCCTAAATTGCTTATTTTTGCCTCTCCCGCCAAAGGCGACCACATATCTTTTATTAGTGCACGCTGAGTAAAGAGTCAGATGCCCATCTTTCTGGTGAAATGTAAAGGAACTTTGATTTATATCTGACTTCTCCTTGTGATGTTAATTGTACGAACTGGTGAGAACAAAGTTCTGTGAAATATCGGCTGATGGCAGGAAACACACACGTGCGGGCGCGCACACACACACACACGCCTGCACGCACACTCTCCAAATCTGACACATGCTTCCCTTTTCTTTTTTCATATCTCCTCCTCTCTCCCCTGCATTCTTTGTGCGATGTGGGGAAATCCATTTCTCTCCAGCAAACCTTAACTTGGGAGAAAAGAATTACAGGCCTCGCAAACTGTCATACTTTCCCGGGGAAACGGGGAAAGGAGATTTGGTTTGAAATAAGTCCATTCACGGTTAACATTTTAAAGCAAAGGGGAAAAAAGGGGGGAGAAAATCACCAGGCACCTAGACCTGAGGATATTCCAGGCTGGGGGATTCTGCAACAGTTCAACCAGCTGAAGATGCGCGCGCTGAAGCCTGAGTTGGGGCAGCAGTGGTGGTGTCAGAGGTCAGATGCTCAGTAAGTGACTTCATTAAGACTCAGTTTTGGAAAAGATGGCTCAGAGGCCACAATCCAAAGCCAGAGCCTTGGGTCCGGATGTGTCCTGGAGTTTAGAATTATTGTCGGAGCTTTGAAAGGAGTAGCTCTCTGGGGAGATCTCTCTGTAGAGTAGTGACTCAGAGCTACAGCTTGAGATCCAGGTGGACTTGGCTTTGAATCCTGTGTCTGCCAAGTTTGAGTTGTGTGACTCGGGCACACCCCCAAGCCTGTCTGGGCCTCAGCTTCCTCATCTACACAGTGTGGATGTTAATAATACTCTCTTCTTCGGATTGTGGTGAGGACTGACTAAAAGGGTGACGTGTGTACAATAGCATGAGTTCTGCTGCCCCCTCAGTGCGATGGGAAACTAAAGCTCAGAGAGGTCAAGTCACCTGCCTAGGGTCACACAGTTTCACACAGGGAGATGATTACATCATTCTATTGCCTCTTCTGATTCTACCTGGGGGCTAGGGTTCTGCAAACTCAGGCTGGGAAGCTTCAGGACCACCTGGGAAGGGGTGTGAGACAGACACCCAGATGGGGGAGGGCAGGGGTGGGAGTGGAGAGCTCCGCTGGAAGGGTGGGGAGAAATGTCTGTGGTTTCCTTTGTTCAAAGGGGAGGTGGCATTAGGGAGGGACAGGTCTCTTAGCTCAGGCTGCTATAACAAAAATGTCATAGACTGCGTGGCTTATCTACAGGAGAAATTTATTTTTGTCAGTTCTAGAGGCTGGCAGTCCCAGGTCAAAGTGCCGGCATGGCGGAGTTCCACTGACTTCTTGTGTTCTCCCATGGTAGAGAGAGGAAGCACGCTCTCTCCCGACTCTTATAGGGACACTAATCCCATCCGTGAGCGCTCCACCCTCGTGACCTCATCTAATCCTAATCACCTCCTGAAGGTCCCACCTCCTAATATACCGCCCCACAGGGCGGATAGTGTCCCAACACATGAAGCTGGGGGGGATCCAAGCATTCAGTCCATAACAACAGGTATCCCCTTCCTGCCTCTCTTCAAAGAGAGGAAGGTCAGGTTCATGAGCATTTGGGGGAAGATTCTTTGAGTTTTGCCTGTGGGATTGGGGCCCCGTTACCCCAAGCAACCCCCCAGGGCCGCCCAGCAATGGACCCCAGCCTGGCCTGGGCTTGGGGCACCTGCCAGCCCCTTTCTGACCATCTCCTACTCTCTCCCTACCACCCCCTGCATCTCTCAGGCTTTACCTCTTGGTGTCTGTGGTTCTTGGTGAGGTGACCCCTTCCCCGCCCCGAACTTATCCAGTCTTAGCAGCGAAAGTCCCACATCCCATGTGCCTTTTTGGTCCCAGGCAAACTGGGACAGTCGGTCATCCTATATCTTGAGCCCTTTTCTCTCAAGGATTCTCTGGTCCTTTTTCTGTTCCTGTCTCTCTGTCTGGCTCCATCATTCTGTCTGTCTGTCTCCTACCATCTCCCCTTTCTCTTATCCGCCCCTGCTCCCCTGGCGTCCCTCCTTCCTTTCCTCCAGACTCTCCACCTCCTACTCTTTGGCAAGAAAAGCACTGCATTTGCGTCTCCAGAGAGGGCCGGGCAGCCAAGTCTAGAGACAAACGTCCAGGAGGGATGAGGGGAGGGCAGGGGAGGAGCCTCTGTCTGGGAGGAGGGAGGGGGCTGGCAGGTGGAGGGGAAGGGCCCGCATCCTCCAGCCCTGCAGAGAGACTTTCTAAATGCTCCCGGTTCTCACATGAGGCTGTTTCCATGTTGTGCCAGGGCCACTGGAGGGGCCTTTCCCGGGCTGGGGGTCTGGGGACAGGGAGCCTGACCCCCTTCTGCCAGTTCTGTGAATCTCTCCAGGCTTTTGGGGGACCTGCAGCGGGAGACACGAGGGTGTAAGAAAAGCAGGTTTCAGGGTGGAGGGAGCGGGAACGCCGCTGACCCCTGAGAATTCTCAGGGGTAACCGCTTGCCCTATGTGGCTACTCAGGGGTCTACACATGGCTAGTGGGACCCAGGGACTGACTTTTAGGTTAAACTAGATTTTAATTAGTTAAATCTAAAAACAGATACTCTATTCAGTTATTGGAAAATGTTTAAGTGTATTTGGAACAACGTGGCCACGTGAATCTACATTTTCAAATGAATTGAGACGGGCCATGAGGGTAAAATATACACTGGATTTCAAAAACTGGGTCCCAAGAATGAGTGTAAACTTCCTGATTAAACATTTTTAACTTTGGTTGCAAGTTGGAACAATAGTACTTCTGATACATTGGGTTGAAGAAAAGATATTAAAATTAATATCTCAGGGTTTTTGGGGTTTTTTTTTTTTTGCTTTTTCAAAGGTGGCTTCTAGAAAGTTTAAAATGACATATGTGGCTTGCATTATGTTCCTCTGGGGCTGGGCTGCCCTAGGACTTGAGGCCTGTCCCTGTCACCAAGGAGGTATTCCACAGGCTTCATTGCACTGAGACGTGAGACCACTTTCTTTGTGGTTGCTTTTAGCCTCTGGGCTGTTCTCTTATTGTAGAGAAAAGAAAATGTTCCATCCAACTGAAATTCACAATTTTTGGAATGGAAGGATTAATGAAACCTCAGACTGGAAATGTCAGTTTCAAGGCTCCCCTGTCCATTCATACCCCACTCCATTCCTGCCACTCCTTGGGGATCAGGCAGCTGAGGGTGATGTCTGCTTGGATTGGAAACCATTTTTATTTTTATTTTTTATTTTTTTGTTTGTAAAATTTCTATTTTATTTTTAAATTTTTTATTTTATATTGGAGTATAGTTGATTAACACTGTTGTGTTAGTTTCAGGTGTACAGCAAAGTGATTCAGTTATACGTATACATGTACTTATTCTTTTTCAAGTTCTTTTCCCATTTAGGATATTACAGAAGAGCGAGCAGAGCTCCCTGTGCTATACAGTAGGTCCTTGTTGGTTATCTATTTTAAATACAGCAGTGTGAATATGTCTAGACTTTGAGGTCTTGAGTCTCTTCCTCTGACTGCTGGCTAGAGGCTCATCCTTAGAACTGGTTTGGTGGTTCCCCGGGCTGGTATGACTTTGCTAGGACGGCTCTAGCACCCCGAGGAAGCAGAAGGGGCTGATCTGGGACCCAGATAGATACACATGGTCATGCAGGAAGCTGACATGTAGCTCAACAAATATTCTTTGAGTGTTTCCTGTGTGTCAGGCACCAACCGGGCAGAGAGGGGTCTATGACACTTCCCAGTGTCGGTGGGAAGACAGACATTGAACAAACACCTGCACTGCTAAGCATGCTTGGTTACATGCATTATCTCATCTGATCATCACACCACTACCATAAGGTGAGGCTTACTGCTCTCCCCATTTCACAGAAGAAGAGCCTGCGGTCAGAGAGGTGGAAGCCTTGCTCAGGGTGTATGCACATTGGAGCTGGGGCTGCAAGCCTGGCTTCTGTGGCTCCCGAGTCCCGTAAACCCCTCCTCTGAGTTGCCTCCCCAATGCTCCCAGAGGGGTCAGGATTAGGGGCGTCCTCTGCCCTCTGTGACCTCGCCTCCTTCCAGGACTGCCTCCTCGCCTAGCTGCTTAGCTTTCCTTCATAACACTCTCTGAATCCATCATCCCTGCTTTTAATCGAAACCCTCCGTGAACCAACATGTATTTTTAGCCTGCACCACCTCTTGGGATAATGAGTCTCATATGTTTACTTCCCACTGAGTAAAGCACTACAGCACTTTAATTTTTTCCTAAAGTGCCTTTGAGTGTCCCTGTAGTTGTAAGTGAGGGGAGGGGAGTTGTAGGTGAGGGGAGGGGAGATATTTATGTGGCTTCTCCTCCACCATGGACCTCAGTCTCTCTAGGGCTGGCCCTGCAATGGAGCCCTTTAGACCTGCATCTGCACCTCCCAACCCCGGTCCTGTATGTGAGGCGGTGGGCAAGAGGCTTCACCTTGCCAAGCTTGCTTTGATCCTCTGTACCTGGGGAACGAGGAAACTGATCCTGCAGACTGTGGGTACCACTGATGGGGTTGTGTGATGTGTACAGGGAAAGGAAGCCTCTCTGCCCACCTTTGGTGAGGCAGTATTTCTTGCATACAGGTAGAGTGAGAAAAGTGTGGATGGGGAACCCTACTTCTAGTCTGTGAGTTGTGAAACGCTTAGAATGCTGGCCAGAGTCCTCATAGTGGCCCTGATACCTCTCTGTCCTTGTCCTCTCCACTCTCCCTTGGTCACTCTGCTCCAGCCCCACTCAGCTCTTCCAAGCCAGGCATACTTCTGCCCCAGGGCCTTTGCATAGGCTGTTCCCCCTGCCTGAAACTCTCTTCCTTGCAATAACTGCCTAAACAATTCCCTCTGATCCTTTTAGTCGTTCTTCAAATGTCACCTTCTCAATGAAGCACCCATGGACCACTCTATTGAAAATCACAACCCCTCCCTCTGGTCCCTGCATTTCCCCTGCTCTGTCCTGCATTTTTCTTCTATAGCATTTATCACTTTATATCAAACTCTATAACTTACCTACTTATGAGTTTCATTTTGTCTACCTCCTCAGGGGCAGGGATTTTTCTTTGTCTTGTTCCCTGCTGTATCTTCAGCACCCATGATGCTGCTTGACACACACCAGGTTCTCAATAGATGTGGGTGAAATGAATGCATCGTCTTTACTCTCAGCTTCCCAAGTGGTGTTTGTACGTTGGTAAATGTTATTATGCAACAAAAGCAACAATAACAGTTGTTGGGGGAATGTCCATGGCCAAATGCATTTTGTAATAAACTGATGTCTTAGAGGAGGGCCTTATATTGGACAGGATGCATCAGACTCACATCCTTGCTGGGAAAAGCCAATCTGGACCCACCCACCCATTTCATATGTCAGGAAACTGAGGGTCTTGGTCTCTGAGTCTTGACCCAGATCTCTGACTTTCTAACAGCTTTGCCTGGTTCTCCATATCCACCCTGTATCCCTGCTCCCATCTACCCTGTTAGTAAGGGGGTTCTTAAAGATCTCATGTAGGTGGCCAAAGTCTGTAGGAAATGGGGGGACCCTCCCAGAGCATGTGGGGAAGCTCTGACAAATATGGTTCCGAGAAACTTCGATTCAGGTTTGCCTTCCTTTATTAGTTTGTGGCCCAGATTTGGAGGGCCATTTAATTTAAAAAGATTTGTTGGGGCTTCCCTGGTGGCGCAGTGGTTGAGAATCTGCCTGCTAATGTAGGGGACACGGGTTCAATCCCTGGTCTGGGAAGATCCCACATGCCACGGAGCAACTAGGCCCGTGAGCCACAACTACTGAGCCTGCGCGTCTGGAACCTGTGCCCCGCAACAAGAGAGGCCGCGACAGTGAGAGGCCCGCGCACTGCGATGAAGAGTGGCCCCCGCTTGGCGCAACTAGAGAAAGCCCTTGCACAGAAACGAAGACCCAACGCAGCCAAAATAAATAAATAAATAAATAAATAAATTTATTTTTAAAAAAAGATTTGTTATTTTTTTTAATATGCAAAACTGAATGGGCTTTGATTTTTAAAAATCTCTAATTTTATTGAAAATGATCATGACACTGTTATGTGATGACCAATACTCAGGTTGGCACTGAGGACTTTACACCTTGATTTCGTTATAAGTTCCCCTTGGTGGTCTCACAAGGCATGAATGGGCCCATTTTACAGATGAGGAGACTGAAACACAGAGGAGGTGATTTACCTAAAGTCACAGCGCTGGTGAATGGAAGAGCAGCTGAATGGGATTCAGCCTAGCCTGCCTTATTCTGAAGACGGAGATTTTTACCTCTGTGTGGGAAGGGAGATAAATGATGGGGAAAAAAACCTCATAATTCTTAGAAGAGAAGAATAGACTATGGTAGACCCTCTCCCCTTCTCACCAAAACAAAACAGATGAGATGACTTAATTTCCATTTCCGTCAATGTAATGAGAGGGTATTTTATTGTTTTATTTAGAGTCTTTGCCCTGTGCTTTTTTCTTTTCTTTTTTTTTTATACTTGACATCATATTTGCTATGTAATCTTGTGTCTTTTTTCCTTTTCAATTACTATTATGTTACAATTATGTTTCCATGTTGTTACTCATTTTTGTAAACATTTCAATGGCTACATAATATTCTGCCTACAGATAAGTCATAATTCATTTTTCATTTTCCCTTGGGTAGACATTTAGGTCACTGCCCATTTGGGGGCTCATATATAATGCTACAAGGAGCATCATTCTCTGTGCATTGTTTTCTTTCAATATCAGGAGCTGGAGCCCAGAGCCAGGGCATGTCTGCTTGTGAAGAGCTTAGTTGGTAGCATCACATCGCTCCAAAGACATCCTGCTCTTGTGTTACATCCCCACCAGGAATGCACGAGGGGGCCCTTTTCACCACATCCTGATTTTCTTGGACAAGTCACCTTAACAACAACAAGATTTTTTAAAAATTAAAGGCTTTAAATATTAATTGCTTTCATTTCTTTTTCTCTGATTCCCATTGAAGCTGAGCTTTCCCCATATGTTTGTCAACCAGGTACATTTCCACTTTTGTAAAGACTCTGTTTATGGGAGGAATAATCTTAAAGTTAGAATGTGAAAAATATTCAGATGCAAGAAATGAAGATGGGGACTAGAAAGCAGGTAGCAGACCCGGAGATTGTCCCCGGAAGGCTGATTTCACTTCCCTCCTTGGATACAAACCATACTGATTCACTGCGGTGGGCACTGGGTCTAGGATGGGACAGGGGCTGGAAAGACGAAAATATGGGCAAGGTCCCACACGGAGACGGCCCTTATGTTGGAGCCGAGAAGATGGGTGGGTCATCTGTGACCCACCTGCCGTCCAGAATCCAGCCCCCTCCCCACTCCACGTATAGACAAAGGAAATTATGCTCCATGGTGCTCTGGGCTGTTATGGGATCACTCAGGGGTGAGGGAGTACAGGGCAGAGCCTGATCCAGACTAGGGAGCTGGGGATGGGGCGAGGCAGCCAGCTGGGGAAGCACCTTTTCCCCCCTCCCCTACCACCAGCACAAACACCCACTTTTCTGCCCCTCAAACACACCTAGCCCTTGTAGAGCCTTCACATATGCTGTTCCCTGTGCTTGGAACACTCTTCCTCAGATCCGCAGAGGGTCCTCAGCATGGACGTCTTGGCCCAGAAGTCATCACCTCAAGGAGGTGACTGCTCCTCAGGCTCTGCCTTCTGAGACCCTCTCTTCCCTTCATGGCTCTGAGCTGAGTTGGAAATATCTGTGGATCCTCCAGGGAGCTGTCAAAAAATAGTGATGCCTGGATTCAGCCCCAGACTAATTAAATCAGGATCTCCGAGGGGTGGGTGGGGGCCAGGGTTTGTCCTAAAATCTCCCCAGGGGGTTCTAATGTGCAGCCAGGGCTGGAAGCAGGCAGCAAGAGGTCGCTTGTTTATCGCACATTTATTGTCTGCTCCCCCCACCCACCCAGCTCTGCAATGAGAGCTTCACAAATGGCAGAAACTGTGAATCATGCCCTGGGCTCTACCCAGCACCTTGCCTGGCACTTCTGCCCTGCTTAGTTTGTTTTGAAGAAATGATTATTCAAAAGAGGCCCCAACATATTACAAGTCAGACACCACATAGTAATGTCCCCATTTTCCAGATTAGGAATCTGAAGTTTGGAAAGAGGAAGCAATGCGGCCACTGTTCCCCGTGTGGATTGGAGAAGAGTCTGAAGGCAACGTTGGGGTGGGGAGGGGGACCGTCCCTGTGTCACTTAGAAGGCTGACAATTAAGATTTGAAAAACACGGAAGGGAAGTGAGCGGGCTTTGCGTCTTTCTCTTTTGAAAGAATAAATAAAAAGACTGCGTGTCTTTAAGGCAATGAATGTGGAAAAAATAATAATAAGGCACCTCATTCTGTGTCCGCTCCGGGGCTTGTCTGTATTCCTGTGGCAGCCCGGTCCACATAAACATTCGGCACACAGCACTTGCAGACACTTTTTAATAGAATCGCTTAAAACAATTAATTACCAGAGTTTTCATTCAAGCTGCAGCGAAGAAGATACGCCGGCAATAAAAGGCATTTATCCGCGGGTTTCTCGAGGCCTGTTTGTTATTAAGATGTAAATTAAATCATCACAGATGTTCCATTTTTTAATCTAGGCCTGGGAAGATCAGGGCCAAGCGTGGCCTAAACGGGTTTATTTCATTATCCGCACATTCATTAGAAACCCACCGTCTTATTGGATATCATTTTTCTTGGGTGCCTTTTCCCCCCTCTTCTTAAACAAATTATCAGGATAATTTGTTCATTTCCCTTTCTATTTGTTCTTAGTGCTCAGCAGTCTCGGGCTGGGGTCCCAGGGCCGCAGGGCGAGGGGCTCTGCTTGGGGTCCTCTGGGGGTGGTTGGCTCTCCCGGAGGTGGGGAGACGTAGCATCTTCTCCAGATGTGGAGTTGGGGAGGATGGTCTGGAAATTCCTGTAAAACATTTCCCTCCCCCAATAGTGCTGCAGAGTGGGTGGAGTTGAAACCCATGGCTCTAGCTCATAAAGAGTTTAATTTCTGAATCAGAATGAACTGTCACGTGATTAATAACCTCCTTCCCATAGCAGAGCCCGCCTCTCTACCCTGGTCGCCATCTGAAATTATCCCGCAGCCTCTGCTTCTTTATTTTCCGCCTTCCGTCTGGGCTGTCAACCCCATAAGGGTCGGGGCTGCATCTGCTCACCGCTGTGTGCTCAGAGCCCAGCCCAGTGCCTGGCACAGAGTAGGTACTCCGTTAATAAATAAATGCATTTTAAGGGTTACTATTAAAACACCCGGCATGGTGCTCAACACACACAATCTCATTAAACGTTCCCCCCCACCTCCAGCAACTTAGAAAAGAGGTAGTGTTATCACACCCATTGTAACCATCAAGTCACCAAGTTGCAGAGAAGGGCAGGGTGGTACCCAAGATCATGACTGCCAGATGGAGGGGTTAGATTTGAACCCAGGTCCCACTGGTTCCAAATCCCTGTGATTTAACTCCTCACTGTTCTATGGATGGGCACTGGGCGTTGAGTCCCAAACTCACCAGAGTGTTTTAACACATATTTATTCGGGGTCAAGCATACCGTGTGAGGCATAGGAAGGGCTCAGCACAGCCCAGGAGGCCCTCAGAAGAGCATAGACATCGTTCTGTCACTTGTAGCATCATGTTGTCACCATCCAGTGTGCCTGTGTTGTAGACATCGAAGCCGACATGCAGCCAGCCATAGGACACCTACATGGTCTGAGTCTTAGGACCGGCCACATAATTTGCAGGGCGCAGTGCAAACTGACAAATGGGGCCCTTTCTTCAAAATTTATATGAATTTCAGGAGCATGAAAACAGAGCATGAAGCCAAGTGCAGGGGTTCACAGGACCCTGAGTGACCGCAGAGGTGGCATGCCCATGAAGCTGGTCCTGCTGAGACCCCCAGCTAACTTTCCCAGTTCTTTCCACCACGTACACAAAAGCAGGACGATCCCGGGCAACCGAGCTTCTAGGCTGCCCACGCCCCACCTCCCTGACCCCCCTGCCTTCCTGCCTTTCCTGCATCTTCATCCTATTTACGGTTGAAATAACCCATCGGAGCTTGTGTAACGCTCGTAAACGGGAGAGGATCGACCCTTGTGGTCACAGTCTGTGCTCTTAGGTCTTGCCTTTCTCCAACAGCCAAATGATGTAGATGCCCCTATTCCCATTTTGTAGGGCAGGAAACAGAGAGGGTGGGTGACTTGTTCAAGGTCACACAGCCAGTAGATTTCAATCCTGCTCTCTGTGTCACCAGTGTCTGTTGGACTTGCTTCTTTTTAAAAATAATCTTTTGCAGAAGCCTACTACTCCAACAAAGTAGAAGCCCGAGCGATTTGTCGGAAGTGGGGACGAGTGTCTGAGCCTTCCCCTTCACCCCCAGCAGCATCAAGATTAGGAGGAATGCTCTTTCCCAGAGGGGTGTCCTTTGACAAGGGCAAACAGTTAGTAAGAGGTGCATGAACTTGGATCTGCCAGCTCCCCTGAACATCTTCAGCTCCCAGAAGTCAGAAAGTGTTTGCTGCGCCTCTTTAACATCTAATGCCACCCCTTGTGGCGGGGGTGGGGGGGGCGGCTACGGCAGAGTGCCAGGCTCAGGCAGCCCTTGACCTTACCAGGGAATCCGGACCGTGGGAGACTATCAGAGCAGGAGGGTCTTGGAGCAGCGATGGGGACCCCAAGAGGTGAAGGGCCCCCACTGGGCAGAGAGAAGACCATCCCTCAGAGGCACCGGCCCGATCCCCCCTCCCATTCGACGTGCCCTGTGTATAGGCGCAGCGGCTGCCTGCTGTGCAATGATCATTTTCTGCTTCCTGCCTGTGCATGGTCTCATGTTTTCATCAAGTTCTGAAGAAAAAGAATGGGAAAATATTGTGGCTTTTATCCCCCCCTGTGTGCTGAAGAAATTGCCTTTTTATGAAAGTCCTTTTGCTTTCGTGAGTATTTCACAGACTCCCAGGGCCAGGGGGACCCCTTAAACATCTAGCCTCATGTCCCCAAACCTCCCTGCCTTGGGAAGGTCCAGAAACACCGGGTTGGGATCTGGGGATTGAGCAGGGCAAGTGGTAGGAATAAGAGGGAGACACTTTTGGAGAAGAGAATTGAAAACATGCCGCGCACATCACTCAGCTCCCGGGAGGCTGTTAGAAGGAGTTGGTGCAGTCGCCCTTGGCATCCAGAGAAAACCTGGTGTCAGGCGAAAAGGCACAGGCTTTGTGAGCATACAGACCAGGCTCCCAGACCTATCTACGCAGGCTGAGTGACCTCCGGCAACCACCAGGACCTCTCTGAGCCCGCTTCCTCATCCAGGAAATGTGATGGCGATCCCCACCACGTAGGGGTGTTATGAGGATTAAATGAGGGGCTGTTTATAAAGCCCCCAGTGTGGCGCCTGGCACGCAGCACGCTCTCAATACAGGACAATTTGCCACCCATCCACTTCATTTCCCTTTAAGTCATTTTACGACAAAAAATAAATCTCATGAGATTAAAATCTCTTTCTTACCCACCCCCTCCCTCCCCCAGTTGGGTCCATGTTGAACGTATAAATATTTGGGGAAAAAGAGCCTGGCCACGTTCCTGCATAATGGCACCTTGGAGTCAGTAAAGGTAGAACACCTGCAATAAGACACCCGGCAGCTTCTCCTCACACGTCTCTGGGTGTCCAGGTTGGGTCACGCGTGGCCAGCACCGGGAGAGGCGGCCTCGGGTGTGGTCCGCCTGGCCGAAGACCTTCATCGCTGTGCAGAGGTCATTGAAGGATTCATGTTTTCTCACTGCATTTTTCTTCTTTTTCAAAACTGAGATCTTCGTGATGAATGAAGTTGCAACCTTAAAGAACAAACATAAACTCACATATGCAAACACAGTCATGCACACGTATGTATGTATGCAATGCACACATATGAACACTTGTGTACATATATAGGTGCGCTCATATGTATACACATACATGTACACATCTATTTTATTACATATATGTGATAAAATATATTCTAAATCTTTAAGTAAGATTTTGGTACAAATGGATATCTTTCTCACTGATCTTAGTTAAATGGTTTAGCTTCAGGGTCCCCGCGAATGTCATGTATTGAATGTACATAATATATTTATAATAAAGCAGCAAAAGTCTACTTTAAAAAAAAAAAAAAAGGACTAGGCCTCTTTAGCAGCTAAGAACAAAGCAGCCAGGAAAAGCAAATTAGCAAGGAGCGATAAGAAATAAAATTAGACCACACTAGCATAGTTTTTTGCAGAATTATCTTTCTTGGGGTGATGTCACTATGGATTTTGCTACTTTGAGGGCACTGCTCGTGAATCATTCTTTTGGTTTGTAAATAAAGTCCCATTTGATAGATTTCTTTCAGAGTAAGGATATGTTTGGTCAACATTAAGAAAATTTTCTTACAAAGTTTTTTTTGTCTTCTTTTTAAATGAATTCATTTTATTTTATTTTTTCCCAGGCTTCTAGAATGTTCCAAGCAAGATTTTACTTCCCATGCCAGAAATTTATTATTGGGGTTTAAAAAATTTTTGTTTTCCTTTTGGATTCCCATAGTTATTAGTCCTTAGGTATGATTCTTTTCATTTTTCTAAAGAAGTTTCTGAAATCATTTTTCCCCAAAGTAATGGGGTACAAATATTTTTTATAAAGCAGAAGACAAGGAATTAAATTTCTATTTGCTTTTTTTTAATATAAATTTATTTTTTATTTTATTTATTTTTGGCTGTGTTTGGTCTTCGTTGCTCCGCATGGGCTTTCTCTAGTTGTGGTGAGCGGGGGCTACTCTCCGTTGCGGTGCGTGGGCTTCTCATTGCAGTGGCTTCTCTTGTTGCAGAGCACGGGCTCTTGGCACACGGGCTTCAGTAGCTGTGGATCGCGGGCTCTAGAGCGCAGGCTCAGTAGTTGTGGCTCCCGGGCTTAGTTGCTCCGCGGCATATGGGATCTTCCCGGACCAGGGCTCGAACCCATGTCCCCTGCACTGGCAGGAGGGTTCTTAACCCCTGTGCCACCAAGAAAGCCCTCTCTTTGTTTTTTAATGTTCAGTTTAGTTGGTGTTTATGGCACAGGTCTTATGCACCCTGCTTCGCACAACACACTAAAGGGTTTATGTAAGAGGGGCTCTATGCCAAAGTATCTTTCTTTGAGGAGATCATCCAGATGGGGACATAATATGCCTTTGAGTCATTTGAAGTTCAAATAATATACATATACTGACATACAAATAGTGTTAACTCTCTGAGAGGCTGGGGGGCTGCCTTCTCCCTAAGGGTGAAGTGTCCTTTGGCTTCAGTTGGGCCCATGGGATGGGGGAGGGGGGCACAGATGGATTGATTGGGGTGCTGGACCCAGCCCACTTGCGGACACTTAGGATTCTGTGGAAAGGTGAAGACCCAAGTTCTCTGCTGCTGGTGCACTGCTTCCACTCCTCTCTAGGACCACTGGGGGGCTCAGAGTGCATTTGCAGCCACATTTCAAGCCATCCGAATTCCATTCTGAAGGGCAGAGAGGACAAACTCGTGGGGACCTGGGCACCTCCCCTTGCTGTTTGGGTCTCTGGTTTCCCCTGAATCTGTCTGACAACCGCCAGCAATAACACTCCTGAAAAACCCTGAGTGTCCCTGACACCCTCGGCGGGACTCTGAGAGCACTTCTGGTCCCTCTCCCCCTTACATTCTGTTCATCTTCCTCCCCTTTCTCTCTCCTGAACGCCTTCTCTATTTTATTTCCTCTCTTCTTTCTCTCTTTTCCTTTCCTTCTCTCTTACCTCTTCAGTCGTTTTCTTTTTTCCCTTTTCTCCTTTTTCTCTGGCTATTCTGCTCCCCTCCTTCTCCTTCATTTCTCCATCCGTGTCTCTCCTCCCTCTCCCCTCATTTCCTCACAATTTCTTCGTCCCCTTTTCACTTCCCTTTTCTTACATCTCACCTTCTAGCACCTTCTCTTTCCACATCCTTTTTACTTTGCTCTTTTCTCTTTGCTACTAGGCTCTTCTTTGTCCTGACTCCTCCCACCTCCCAGTTTCCTGTCTCTGTATCACATGCACTCCCCCTCCCCCCACCACACACTTCCTTGAGAACACAGCAGAGGACTCGGGACCCAAACATTTTGTGCCCTTGGTCTGTACTAAAGGCACAGTGTCCTTACCAACCTGACAGACCAAAAAAGAAAACCCCCAAACAAAACAAAACAAAAAACCCCAAAAGCAACAAGCAAAAAAAAAAAGAATGCAGCCAAGTCACTCTGATGCCGAATGTCCTATGTCTGACACAGGCATGAAGCACCAGGAGGTTCTTCTATTGATTTGCTCGAAGGGGGATCACCCCTTCTCCCAGAACTGTCAGCTTCTCAGATGGTTCTGGAGGTGCCAGGAGCCTGGGAACAAAAACACCTCTCCAGGCTGCCTGACATCCCACGTTAAGCACCAGGACAGATCTGGTTGGACTTTCTGGGGGCCAGGGCTCCTGGGTGGCTGAAGGTCATGTGTTTTGTGATTTCAGCCCCGGTGGGGCTGAGGCCGGGGGCAGGGGAGGGGGCTGGCTCAGATGGAAAGGTGAGGGGTGTTTGTGGGGACCGTGCAGGAGTCTGGAGACCCAAGCATCCAGGGCTGGGCTGCGTAAGCGAGCTCTCCATCCTTTCCGTCCTTTTCACATGCAGGGCCGGTAACTCTGCTGCATCTGAGTGGGGACACCCACCCTCCGCCCCAAGGACCCTCCAGGGGTCAGGGAGCAGGTAGGTGTGCGGAAGATGAATAGGCAAGCCTGGACCCGACATCTGGGCTCATTGCCAATCTTCTCATTCATTCCTTCATTTATTCGACAAGCATTCATTAAGCACCTGTCGCGTACAAGGCACTGGGCAGATAGCAGTGAATGACCATGGGGACCTGGTACTCAAGTATAGCTGAGGAGACAATTTCAAGAGGGCAAGAAGGATCTTAGCATGTAGATCTGGACACGTGCTTACCTATGAGCCAGAAATTCCACTTCGAGGTGTGCACCCAACATTCCTGCCTCTGTGTGTTCACCAAATACTTACTGCAGCAGTGGTTGTGATAGGCACACACTGCCCATCAGTAGTAGAATGGAGACATAAATGGTGGTCCACTGCCATGATGGAGCCCTGTATGGTGGTACAATGAGTGATCTACAGCTACATGCAAGAGCACTGATGAATCTCACACTGAATGAAGTGAGACACAGAGGAGATCAGACTATGGTGATTCCATTTTTTAAAAATCAAGAAACTAATATGTGGGCTCCCAGGCAGGGTAAGAGTTACCCTGGGGGGTATTGAGTAGAATGGATGCATGGAGGAGCTTCTAGGGTACAGATTGTATTCTATTTCTTAATTTGGATGCCAGATACATGGGTATATTGACTTGGTGAATATCCTTTGAGCTGTACATTAGGATGTGTGTCTTTTTCACGCTTTTGTATGTTATGTTTCGATTGAAATGTTTTACTAAGAAAATGAGATCATGGTGGACTTCCAGGGACTTGGTGGATGGAGCTGGTGTAGACTCAGACCACCCCCAGTACAAACACACAGAATTCTGGATACAATATAATAATAAAATAGTAGACATGATTATAAAAATGCTCCTAAGATGACAGAAGAAGAAAAATCCCCAGGATCCAGAAACAAAGACAGAAATGGAAGACAGGACCCTATGAGAAGCTGGCAGGAAAACACCCTGCGAGGGTCAGGGCATATAGAGACCCCGAGACCAGGTCTTGGGTCCTAACAGCACTAGGAACCGGAGATGCAACAAGGTAGAAGGCTCAGAAAAAGCCTCACTCACTAACCCACCCCTCCACCTTGGAAAAGTGGGATCCCACAGACTAAAAGATATGTGCCCCTCCCCCAGCTCCAAGGCGATAAGAACACTTATCACTGTTAGTTTGTTTATTTACTTGTTTTTCTTTTCTTTTCTCCCCATTAGACGCTCAGCTTCATGAGGACAGTGCTTGAGTCTTGCTCACGGCTGTAATCCCAGTGCCTGGAATCGGGCTGGGCCCCGAACTCTTGGTAGGGTGACCAACTCTCTGGTTTTCCTGGGGCCGTCCTGATTTTAGTCCTACGTCCCAAGAAACCCTTGAGTCTCAGGCAGACAAGAATGACTGGACACCTTAGTTGTTAGAGTATCTATATTTTGAAATTAAAAACATCCCTGTTAAATTTCAATATGTAGTCTAAGAAAATAACCACTATCATTTAAATAGAGCTTCACAGTTTACTGAGCTCCTTTTACATATATAATCTTAAAATTAGTTCTAGGATAACCTGCATAGAAGGTGCAGACACTCTGTTGGATCTACAGACCCTTCAAGAGCAGGGGTCCTCACCTCCTTGCAGGGGTCCTCACCTTCTTGCAGGGGTCCTCACCTTCTTGCAGGTGTCCTGTTCTGCTGTGGCCCGGCGAGGCGCTGGAGGAGCCCGGGTACTCCTCCTTCTTCTAGCTGCTGAATCCTGGAGCAAGCAGGCTTTGTATAACCTTCTTATTTTGTAAAACCTGTGTCAGCCAAGAAATCACAAGAGAAGCATAAAAGGCCAGGCAAATAGCTTTATTAACTGAGCTAAAAGGCCCAGTAGGTGAGAGAGCCTTGCTACCTATCAGGTAATTAGCCATCCTGGAAGTCTTCTTTGTCCAAGGTCTTGGGAGAGGAGAAATCCCCCTTTGTCACAGGGAAGCAGCCCACTTTCCAACCAGCACACTAATTGCCCGATCAGGGGTTCACACATCTGCTGGAGCACACCTGCTGGGTCGGGGAGGTTGAGTGTAGACACATGGTCCCAGGGGACCTGGGTGCCTGGGTCAGTGGGGATTGAGTGGATGCCCTGGGCTGGTCATCCAAAAGTGTGTGCAGCCAGGAGAGAGAGGAGGGATTCGGTCCTCTAAGAGGGTGCCACTCCTGCTTAGAGTTCTCCCTGGCTTCTCACATCTTCCTGAAACATTGAGACCAGCACTTTTCCAGCATGAACGCGCTTTCCCCAGGGGATTTTGTTAAAATGCAGATTCTGATGCAGTAGGTCTGGATGTGGCCACAATTCTGATTTTCAGCAAGCTTCCAGCTGACAGGGATGCTACTGGCTCATGGACCACACTTTAAGGAGCACGGTTTAGAGACTTCCCTGCACAGACTTGGAAACTGGGTCAAAATGGGCTCCGTGCCTGGCCACACTTCAGTCTCAACTCAGAAGCCCCTGTTCCTGGCATCCTGGGCTGCTGGCTGGCCCTCTGGTGCTCTCACGACCTCCCTGAAGCCCATCACAGTGGGGACCACGCAGTATTGTAAATACCTGTTTCCGTGTCATGCCTGGGCTTCTCCTGGAGGGCCATCTGGGCCCTATACATCATGACCCCATTGTCTAGCATGGGGCTTGGCAGAGGGCATCCCTCACAGGTGGCACCAAATTGAGCTGGATTGTGTACCCTGCTCTGCCACTGCAGCCATGCATCCCTTCACCATTCTCAGCCTCGCTTTTCTCGTCAGCCAAGTGGGCACGGTAATAGGCAAGCTGCATCACCTACTCACCAGCTGGGGGATACAAACGAAGTCAGGCTGCTCTTTCTCTTTCTTTCTTTTTTACTTACTTTGGGGAAAGTTTATCTTACATAGAGTAAAAGGCACAAATTGCTGGATGAGAGTTTATGTATGTATATACCTGTCTCAGTCATCTTGGGCTGCCATAACAAAATACCACAGACTGGCTGGCTTAAACAACAGATCTGGAGGCTGGAAAATCCAAGATCAAGGTGTGGCTGATTCTGTTCCTGGTGAGGACTCTCTTCCCGGCTTGCAGAAGGCCACCCTCTCACTGCATCCTCACGTGACCTTTCCTTGGTGCTGTGTTAAAAAACAAAATTTAACTGAGTAAATTTGAAGACCTAATTGGCTTTATTAAATGATTCCTGAATTGGACAGCATCTCATATGACAGAGAGATACTCTGAGGGGTTACACAACATGGAAGGCTTTTACAGTAAGGAGGGCAGGATAAGCAAAGGAAGTAAGAAGAAAGAAAGAAGAAAAAAAATGTCAGTTCATTGGAGGAAAGTAAAAATTCAGGTGATGACGGCTTCTCATTGGCTGAGCTGCAGCATTTTCCATTAGCTGGGCTTGTTGCTGGGCAGGAAGGAAATCCTCCTTCCACCTGCTGGGGTGGAGAAGTAGTTGTACTTCCTATTTGGGAGGGCAAGGTACATCACTCCCTGTTGGGGTCAGTTACTGAGGTCTTCTTGTTGGGGTAATTGATGGTGAGTGGTAGGGTGTGAGAGCTTCCTCTGCAGGACTTCTTGACTCCAATTTTAGTTGAACTTTCCTTTTATTAATTTTCACAGTGCAGGTGGGAGAGAGAGAGTGCGAGCGCTTTTATGTCTCTTATATGGACACTAATCCTATCATATAATGACCTCACCATTCATATGACTCATTTCATTTTAATTACCTCCTAAATGCCCCATTTTCAAATATAGTCACATTGGAGGCCAAGCTTTCAACATATGAATTTTGGGGTGACACAATTCGGTCCATAGCAATATCCATAAAACTACCACCCTGAACGAGGCAAGAATATTTCAGGCACTTCAACAATCTCTCTTATGCCCTGTCTCAGTCAATGGTCCTCCTTCCAAAGGTGACCACATTCCGACTTCTATCACTCTAGTGTTTCTAGCTCTCGAACTTCATACAAATAGAATCAGTATGTACTCTTTTGTGTGTGTCTGGCTTCATTCCCTCCATGTTATGACTGTCACACGTGTGTCCTCCTCCTCTTTTTCCTCATCCTGCTTCTTCTGCTTCTTTTCTTTTTTTCTGAGTAGTATTCCATTATGTGGATATACCACAGCTTGTTTATCTTCTCACCTGTTGATGGGCTTTTAAGTAGTTTTTGGTTTTAGGCTATTATGAATAATGCTGCTGTGAATGTTCTTGTAGGTCCTTTGTTAAGAAAAAAATATGTATACACTTCTGTGTATATACATGCATTATGACCCAGAAAGGAAATTCCTGGGTTACAGTCTATGCATTCAGCTTTTGTAGCTATGACCAAAGTGTTTTCCAAAGTCACTGAACCAAGGTGCACTCCCATCAGTGGATATGAGAGTTCTAGTTGCTCCATACCTTCCCCAACACTTGATAATATCAGGCCTTTTATTTCAGCTATTCTGGAGGATGTGTGGTGATACATCATTACGGTTTTAATTTGCATTTCTCTGATGAAGAATGACGTTGAGCCATTTTCATATGCTTAGGGACCATTTGGAAATTTTCTTTTTTGAAACCAAAGTCTTTTTTAACTATTCAAATGTATCAATCAACCCTCCACCTGCCAAATTTACCAGGGGCTCCAACCTCTCCCTCTACTCCCTTGAGGCCTCTTCCTTTGCCAGAAAATTTTCCAAGAAGTATGATCTGAAAGGGTCATTCCTGCTTCTAAAGCCAAACAGAATACACTACAGTCTCATCCATAAAGTATCAGGATCTAGTTTCCAGTCTCCACAAGGTGACACTGTTGAAAACTAGCCTGAGGCAGCCTGGTGCACCCCTGTCCTCTGCTTTGAGGATGCTGCTCTACATCCTTGCCCAGATTACAGGGATGCTCCCGGATGAAGGTTTTGGGCCAAGTCTTTTAGGGGTCACAGCCACCCCTCAGTCACTGAACACCCTAGGTCAGTGGTTGTGTTTTAGAAACAATAAAGTTTGGGGGCTGTGGCCAGAGCCACATACCCACTTCACCCACATCCATTTCCCCCAAACACCTGGATGTTACTGGGGGCGGGGGCTGCGCCACTGGACCAGACTCCCCTTCCTTCACAGTAAATCCACTGCAGGGCCCTCCATGTTGTCACCAGACAATTCACTTTATCTGGCACCTCCCCAGTCCTGCAGAGAAGTTCTTAAAATGTTGAGTCGTCAAAGGAAATGAGCCCAGGTCTTAATACACTTCCTATCAGGAGGCTCCTTTCCCACTAGGCACATTTATCCTTGCTCATGGAGAAATATAAGGGGCATTCATGTGTCAATGGTTCTGCTGCACTTTTCCCTGATCAATGGGTGTCCATCCTCTTTTTTTTTTTTTTTTTTTTTTTTTTTTTTTAAACATCTTTATTGAAGTATAATTGCTTTACAATGGTGTGCTAGCTTCTGCTTTACAACAAAGTGAATCAGTTACACATATACATATGTTGCCATATCTCTTCCCTCTTGCATCTCCCTCCCTCCCACCCTCCCTATCCCACCCCTCTAGGTGGTCACAAAGCACCGAGCTGATCTCCCTGTGCTATGCGGCTGCTTCCCACTAGTTATCTATTTTACATTTGGTAGTGTATATATGTCCATGACACTCTCTCACCCTGTCACATCTCACCCCTCCCCCTCCCCATATCCTCAAGTCCATTCTCTAGTAGGTCTGTGTCTTTATTCCCATCTTGCCACTAGGTTCTTCATGACCTCTTTTTTTTTTTTTTTCCCTTAGATTCCATATATATGTGTTAGCATACTGTATTTGTTTTTCTCTTTCTGACTTACTTCACTCTGTATGACAGATTCTAACTCCATCCACCTCATTACAAACACCTCCATTTCATTTCTTTTTATGGCTGAGTAATATTCCATTGTATATATGTGCCACATCTTCTTTATCCATTCATCCGATGATGGACACCTAGGTTGCTTCCATGTCCCGGCTATTGTAAACAGAGCTGCAATGAATATTTTGGTACATGACTCTTTCTGAATTATGGTTTTCTCAGGGTATATGCCCAGTAGTGGGATTGCTGGGTCATATGGTAGTTCTATTTTTAGTTTTTTAAGGAACCTCCATACTGTTCTCCATAGTGGCTGTATCAATTTACATTCCCACCAACAGTGCAAGAGTGTTCCCTTTTCTCCACACCCTCTCCAGCATTTATTGTTTCTAGATTTTTTGATGATGGCCATTCTGACCGGTGTGAGATGATACCTCATTGTAGTTTTGATTTGCATTTCTCTAATGATTAATGATGTTGAGCATTCTTTCATGTGTCTGTTGGCAATCTGTATCTCTTCTTTGGAGAAATGTCTATTTAGGTCTTCTGCCCATTTTTGGATTGGGTTGTTTGTTTTTTTGTTATTGAGCTGCATGAGCTGCTTGTAAATCTTGGAGATTAATCCTTTGTCAGTTGCTTCATTTGCAAATATTTTCTCCCATTCTGAGGGTTGTCTTTTGGTCTTGTTTATGGTTTCCTTTGCTGTGCAAAAGCTTTTAAGTTTCATTAGGTCCCATTTGTTTATTTGTGTTTTTATTTCCATTTCTCTAGGACCTGGGTCAAAAAGGATCTTGCTGTGATTTATGTCATAGAGTGTTCTGCCTATGTTTTCCTCTAAGAGTTTGATAGTGTCTGGCCTTACACTTAGGTCTTTAATCCATTTTGAGTTTATTTTTGTGTATGGTGTTAGGGAGTGTTCTAATTTCATACTTTTACATGTACCTGTCCAATTTTCCCAGCACCACTTATTGAAGAGGCTGTCTTTTCTCCACTGTATATGCTTGCCTCCTTTATCAAAGATAAGGTGACCATATGTGCGTGGGCTTATCTCTGGGCTTTCTATCCTGTTCCATTGATCTATATTTCTGTTTTTGTGCCAGTACCAAACTGTCTTGATTACTGTAGCTTTGTAATATAGTCTGAAGTCAGGGAGCCTGATTCCTCCAGCTCCATTTTTCGTTCTCAAGATTGCTTTGGCTATTCGGGGTCTTTTGTGTTTCCATACAAATTGTGAAATTTTTTGTTCTAGTTCTGTGAAAAATGCCAGTGGTAGTTTGATAGGGATTGCATTGAATCTGTAGATTGCTTTGGGTAGCAGAGTCATTTTCACAATGTTTATTCTTCCAATCCAAGAACATGGTATATCTCTCCATCTATTTGTATCATCTTTAATTTCTTTCATCAGTGTCCTATAATTTTCTGCATACAGGTCTTTTGTCTCCTTAGGTAGGTTTATTCCTAGGTATTTTATTCTTTTTGTTGCAATGGTAAACGGGAGTGTTTTCTTAATTTCACTTTCAGATTTTTCATCATTAGTATACAGGAATGCAAGAGATTTCTGTGCATTAATTTTGTATCCTGCTACTTTACCAAATTCATTGATTAGCTCTAGTAGTTTTCTGGTAGCATCTTTTGGATTCTCTATGTATAGTATCATGTCATCTGCAAACAGTGACAGCTTTACTTCTTCTTTTCCGATTTGGATTCCTTTTATTTCTTTTTCGTCTCTGATTGCTGTGGCTAACACTTCCAAAACTATGTTGAATAATAGTGGTGAGAGTGGGCAACCTTGTCTTGTTCCTGATCTTAGTGGAAATGGTTTCAGTTTTTCACCATTGAGGACAATGTTGGCTGTGGGTTTGTCATATACGGCCTTTATTATGTTGAGGAAAGTTCCCTCTATGCCTACTTTCTGCAGGACTTTTATCATAAATGGGTGTTGAATTTTGTCGAAAGCTTTCTCTGCATCTATTGAGATGATCATATGGTTTTTCTCCTTCAATTTGTTAATATGATGTATCACGTTGATTGATTTGCGTATATTGAAGAATCCTTGCATTCCTGGAATAAACCCCACTTGATCATGGTGTATGATCCTTTTAATGTGCTGTTGGATTCTGTTTGCTAGTATTTTGTTGAGGATTTTTGCATCTATGTTCATCAGTGATATTGGCCTGTAGTTTTCTTTCTTTGTGACATCTTTGCCTGGTTTTGGTATCAGGGTGATGGTGGCCTCGTAGAATGAGTTGGGGAGTGTTCCTCCCTCTGCAATATTTTGGAAGAGTTTGAGAAGGATAGGTGTTAGCTCTTCTCTAAATGTTTGATAGAATTCGCCTGTGAAGCCATCTGGTCCTGGGCTTTTGTGTGTTGGAAGATTTTTAATCACAGTTTCAATTTCAGTGCTTGTGATTGGTCTGTTCATATTTTCAATTTCTTCCTGGTTCAGTCTCGGCAGGTTGTGCATTTCTAAGAATCTGTCCATTTCTTCCAGGTTGTCCATTTTATTAGCATAGAGTTGCTTGTAGTAATCTCTTATGATCGTTTGTATTTCTGCAGTGTCAGTGGTTACTTCTCCTTTTTCATTTCTAATTCTATTAATTTGAGTCTTCTCCTTTTTTCTCTTGATGAGTCTGGCTAATGGTTTATCAATTTTGTTTATCTTCTCAAAGAACCAGCTTTTAGTTTCATTGATTTTTGCTATTGTTTCCTTCATTTCTTTTTCATTTATTTCTGATCTGATCTTTATGATTTCTTTCCTTCTGCTAGCTTTGGGGTTTTTTTGTTCTTCTTTCTCTAATTGCTTTAGGTGCAAGGTTAGGTTGTTTATTCGAGATGTTTCCTGTTTCTTGATGTAGGCTTGTATTGCTATAAACTGCCCTCTTAGAACTGCTTTTGCTGCATCCCATAGGTTTTGGATCGTCGTGTCTCCATTGTCATTTGTTTCTAGGTATTTTTTGATTTCCCCTTTGATTTCTTCAGTGATCACTTCGTTATTAAGTAGTGTATTGTGTAGCCTCCATGTGTTTGTATTTTTTACAGATCTTTTCCTGTAATTGATATCTAGTCTCATAGCGTTGTGGTCGGAAAAGATACTTGATACGATTTCAATTTTTTTAAATTTACCAAGGCTTGATTTGTGACCCAAGATATGATCTATCCTGGAGAATGTTCCATGAGCACTTGAGAAAAATGTGTATTCTGTTGTTTTTGGGTGGAATGTCCTATAAATATCAATTAAGTCCATCTTGTTTAATGTATCATTTAAAGCTTGTGTTTCCTTATTTATTTTCATTTTGGATGATCTGTCCATTGGTGAAAGTGGGGTGTTAAAGTCCCCTACTATGATTGTGTTACTGTCGATTTCCCCTTTTATGGCTGTTAGTATTTGCCTTATGTATTGAGGTGCTCCTATGTTGGGTGCATAAATATTTACAATTGTTATACCTTCCTCTTGGATCGATCCCTTGATCATTATATAGTGTCCGTCTTTGTCTCTTGTAATTGTCTTTATTTTAAAGTCTATTTTGTCTGATATGAGAATTGCTACTCCAGCTTTCTTTTGATTTCCATTTGCATGGAATATCTTTTTCCATCCCCTCACTTTCAGTCTGTATGTGTCTCTAGGTCTGAAGTGGGTCTCTTGTAGACAGCATATATATGGGTCTTGTTTTTGTATCCATTCAGCCAGTCTGTGTCTTTTGGTGGGAGCATTTAATCCATTTACATTTAAGGTAATTATCGATATGTATGTTCCTATTCCCATTTTCTTAAATGTTTTGGGTTTGTTATTGTAGGTGTTTTCCTTCTCTTGTGTTTCTTGCCTAGAGAAGTTCCTTTAGCATTTGTTGTAAAGCTGGTTTGGTGGTGCTGAACTCTCTCAGCTTTTGCTTGTCTGTAAAGGTTTTAATTTCTCCATCAAATCTGAATGAGATCCTTGCTGGGTAGAGTAATCTTGGTTGTAGGTTTTTCTCCTTCATCACTTTAAGTATATCCTGCCACTCCCTTCTGGCTTGCAGCGTTTCTGCTGAAAGATCAGCTGTTAACCTTATGGGGATGCCCTTGTGTGTTATCTGTTGTTTTTCCCTTGCTGCTTTTAATATGTTTTCTTTATATTTAATTTTTGATAGTTTGATTAATATGTGTCTTGGTGTGTTTCTCCTTGGATTTATCCTGTATGGGACTCTCTGTGCTTCCAGGACTTGATTAACTATTTCCTTTCCCATATTAGGGAAGTTTTCAACTATAATCTCTTCAAATATTTTCTCAGTCCCTTTCTTTTTCTCTTCTTCTTCTGGGACCCCTATAATTCGAATGTTGGTGCGTTTAATGTTGTCCCAGAGGTCTCTGAGACTGTCCTCAGTTCTTTTCATTCTTTTTTCTTTATTCTGGTCTGCAGTAGTTATTTCCACCATTTTATCTTCCAGGTCACTTATCCGTTCTTCTGCCTCAGTTATTCTGCTATTGATCCCATCTAGAGTATTTTTAATTTCATTTATTGTGCTTGTCATCGTTTCTTGGTTCCTCTTTAGTTCTTCTACGTCCTTGTTAAATGTTTCTTGCATTTTGTCTATTCTATTTCCAAGACTTTGGATCATCCTTACTATCATTATTCTGAATTCTTTTTCAGGTAGACTACCTATTTCCTCTTCATTTGTTAGGTCTGGTGTGTTTTGACCCTGCTCCTTCATCTGCTGTGTGTTTTTCTGTCTTCTCATTTTGCTTATCTTACTGTGTTTGGGGTCTCCTTTTCACAGGCTGCAGGTTCGTAGTTCCCGTTGTTTTTGGTATCTGTCCCCAGTGGCTAAGGTTGGTTCAGTGGGTTGTGTAGGTTTCCTGGTGGAGGGAACTAGTGCCTGTGTTCTGGTGGATGAGGCTGGATGTTGTCTTTCTGGTGGGTTCGTCCACGTCTGGTGGTGTGTTTTGGGGTGTCTGTGGCCTTATTATGATTTTAGGCAGCCTCTCTGTTAATGGATGGGGCTGTGTTCCTCTCTTGCTAGTTGTTTGGCATAGGGTGTCCAGCACTGTAGCTTGCTGGTCGTTGAGTGAAGCTGGGTCTTGATGTTGAGATGGAGATCTGTGAGAGATTTTCGCCGTTTAGTATTACGTGGAGCTGGGAGGTCTCTTGTGGACCAGTGTCCTGAAGTTGGCTCTCCCATCTCAGAGGCACATCCCTGATGCCTGGCTGGAGCACCAAGAGCCTTTCATCCACACGGCTCAGACTTTTGGGAGGTCTGACGTCTTCTGCCAGCGTTCAGTGGGTGTTCTGTAGGAGCAGCTCCACGTGTAGATGTATTTCTCATGTATCTGTGGGGAGGAAGGTGATCTCCGCGTCTTACTCTTCCGCCATCTTGCCCCTCCCCGACCTGTCCATCCTCTTAACTGAAAGGACCATGTATGTGGCTCTTCTATGATCCAAAAGTTTACCCCTGGTGACTTACTGGGTTCCCTTAGAGAAGTGGCTGGTAGGTTCTTTCAATAAAAATAAAAATAATGATAAGTTCCTCTTCACCAAGTATCTCATTATGGATATTTATTCTACAGGAGTGTTATCTTGATTAGAGATCATGGATTAAAGCACATAGGATACTGGGGGTTGAAAGGTGGTTGGGAGGTCCTGGTTTGGGGAATGATCTAGGAGCCTTAGCAGCTGGCCTCTAGGTTTGAGCAGGTAACTGAAGCTGTAGAAGTGGATGAACGTGTGGAATGGGATTGAGTCCTAAGGAAGAGGAGGCCGAGGTCTGGCTTGCACCTCACAGGTCTGCCAGGAGACAGTGATGCTATGGACATCGGGACTGGGTGGGGGAGGAGAGGGCAAGGTGGGATGTTTCAGTGGGGGTGGGGATGCACTGTAGAAGATGTTCCTTGCTGTTCCAAAGAAGAGGCTGCAGACGGGCAAGGTGGGATGCAGGGAGACAGCTGGGGGCTACAGGAGAGATCCAGGGAGGAGAGGATGGGAACTTGGGCTTGGGGTCTTGGTATTTGGAGAGTCAGGTCCATGGGAGGAGTAGGAGATGATGGGGCAGGGAGTGAGGAAACAGGGAGAACAAAGAAAGTGTCCTAGCCCTCCAGCTGGTGTTGGTAGCACTCTGCCTACTGGGGAAGAGGAAAGGGGACCAGGGGGATGGGCAGAAGTGTAAGATCATGAGGCCGAGTTTGGGAGGGCTGAGCTAAAGGGGTCTTGGAGCTACCCAAGTAGAGATGCTATTATGGGCTGAATTGCATCTCTCCCCGGATTCATATGCTGAAGTCCTAACCACACTGAGAGGACCTCAGAATGTGACTGTATTTGGAGGTACAGCCTTTAAAGAGGTGATTAAATAAAAATGAGGCCATTAGTATGGGCCCTAATCCAATCTGACCAGTGTCCTTATAAGAAGAGGAAGTTTGGACACACAGAGAGACACCAGGTGTACATGCAAAGAGGGAAGATTACCTGAGGACGCAGCGAGAAGGTGGCCGTCTGCAAACCAAGGAGAGAGGCCAAACCTGCTGACACCTTGACCTTGGACTTCCAGGCTCCAGACTGTGGGAAAATTGATGTCCATTGTTTAAGCCCCTCAGTCTGTGGTACTTTGTTACAGCAGCCAGAGCTGACTGACACAGATGCCCAGGAGGCTGCAGCCCTGCTTCAGAGATGCTGTGACTGACTACCAGGTAGCAGCACCAGGCTGGGGTCCAGTGAGCCTTCTCTCATCACTCTGAGCCCAGCCCAGAGCATCGGCCTCAGTTCTCTGAGCATCAGAAGACTTCCAGTCAGGCCACCCTGAAGGAGAAGCCGAAAGGAGCAGACTGTAGCTAGAGGCCTCACTTGGAGGCATCTCACTGTCTCCTTCACCCTTCAGTGCTGGTGATTCCAAATTACACATCACCTCTCAGGGCCCACGTCTGCTCTCTTCACAGACCCCACGATGGCATCTCATGAATATTTGCTGAGCTGCTCAAATATTCAATGGGGAGAACAAATAATAAAGAGGAGAAAGAGAGAGAGGCAGGGAGAGAAAGAGAGAGAGAGAGAGGAGAACCCATTTCACGTTTGCATCTCATAGACAGGACAGAGTGGAAGATGCTGGTACGAGGGGAATCTGGTTTGAGAGCGTGAGCTTTTCCAGTGGGATCAAGGGAACAGCTTCTTGTATAATGAGATTGACTCTTAAATTGCAAGTGCTAGCGCTTGTGCTGCAGTTCAGACTCCCCTACTGTGCGTTTATTCCCAAGGCTCTAACATTAAGACATCGTACATACAAGCTGGGAGCATTCAATTAGGTTTTCTGTTATTAATCAGTCAATTAAGCCACAATCTCGGGGATATACATTTTCACTCTTAAAGAGGTGAGAAGCGTGCCGGGGTCCCCAATCTGGTTTGGAATGCCAGCATGGTCTGGAGGGAGAGGCCAGGGACCTGAGGATTTTGGGAGGAGAGAGAATGGCATGGGGTAGTAAGCGAGAGTGGGGTCTCTGGGCAGTGTTGGTGTTGTGGTTATGGAGGCTTCTGGGAGGATGACAGTTTGAGGTTTTCTTGTGGAGGAAATGACAACCGGAGACCAGGCAGAAGGACCACGGATGGTGGAGTCTGGCAGACTTTGGAACGAGGTCAAATAGGGCTTTGCTACTCTGAGACTCAGTTCTCCCATGTGCAAAATTGACAATTCTAATCCCTATTCTTGATTTCTCCCTCTTTCGTGAGATGCAAGTCCAATAGGATAATGGGTACGGAAAGTTTTTGTAAGCTATGACATGCTAGAGGAGGCATAAGAAGTTAGTAGTGGCCATAATAGACAACATAATGACATTTTTGTATAAACTGATTGAGGACAGCAATTGCCCCCTTGAATGTGCAAGATGATTACATAAACTGAGTGGGAAATAAACATCTGTACTTCAGTTATTAATTTCTTTGGATAGTTCCAAACAGACAAAGGGAAGAGAATATTCTTACCCTGGATAATACCTGTGAGCCCGCTCTAAGAGATGTTTCCTCAGATTCACAGCACCCCCCCCGAAATGTGACCAGACTGCAATAATTGGGCAGGATTAAGGGAGGAAGGGAGGATAAAGAGAGGGTCCTAAAATTTTTTCATTATGGACTCAAATTTTATTTGTATTTATAATGAGTATCAACCAGGAGAAAGCTGTCAATCTGTCGATGAAAATGGGTCGTTAAAGGAAACAGATAAGAACAGCTAATAATTAGTACATAAATCAATTGCAAGGAAGTGTTTGGATTTGTGATTAGCATACAATAATTTGTTGTTTGACATTTTTGAGATTAAGGGTTGGTGTAATTAGCACATAAATCATTTGCACATGGGTGTTCCTGAAGTGTCTGGTGTGTAATTAGATATAAAGCATTTGAACTTGGGAGTTTTTAAGGTGTTTGGTGTGTCATGAGCACATAAATCATTTGTACATTAGTGTTTTTAAAGTATTTTTTGTGTAATTAGCACATGGCTTATTTGCAAATATGAGTTTCAAATTATTTGTTGTGTAATTAGCATGAAACTCATCAGTGTATAGAATTTTCTAAATTATCAAGTGGACAGTGAGTGCATATTTAATTTGAAAATGAGAAAATCTAACGTGTCTTCCGCAATTAGCACATAGACTCGTTGTATATGGGTGTGTTTAAGTTGCTTGATTTGTAATTAGCGCACAGATCATTTTGTGAATGAGCTCTCTTAAGTGATTTAGAATCTGCATAGAAATCATTTATCAATGGGCATTTCTAGGGTACTTGATTTATAATTAACATATACGCAATTTGTAGATGGGTCTTTAATAACTGCTTGAAAAAAGTTCTTCCTCTCTTTAAGAGATACTCTTTTATCCTGTTTACATTTGCTTAGCCAGCCTAATTGCACTTGTAGAAAAAAGAATTTATCAGTTGTTGAATTTTTATGCCGTCTCACTCACGGAAAGTTCAGAATGCATGTCACTAATCTCAAAATGTTTCATGAAAGTCTGCTGTTGGTTTGTATGAGACTAAAAGCCTGGTGCTTCTCTAGAGATTCAGGTCAAATCTCAAATCTCTTTCATTGAGGTGAAGGTGTCTCTTGTGTTCCAGGAGATCAGAAAGCACCCTGTTTTGGACCTAATAAGAGGGATCTGGCAAAAAATAATCATGGGAAACACCAATTTATGAATAAATACAAAATGTATCCAAATGAGAAGCCCAACTATCCCCCAAATAACTATGAAGGAAACAGGAAAGGGGGTTAAAATTTTGAGCCCTTAGTGATGCCAGGAATCACCCTAATTGCACTAGGGGAGAAATCTCATTTAGTTATAATGACCATCCTGAGAGGCAGTCATTTCAATTCCAGCATTAATCAAAGATGCAATGGAAAGAAACATCTTGAGAATGCATTTGAAAAGCATCATCACATATACACATATACAACTGTACATGTGCTAATTACAAAAGACATTACAGATAAAATAATGAAAAGATGACCACGACTAGATGAATTCTGGCTTTGCAACCCAAAGGCAAATAAAAAATCCTATAAGAATCTAGACAGGAAAAAATGAAACCTTAAAAGAATCATTTTATCTTTGAAAGACCATGATTTCTCCTCCACAATAATAAATTCTCCCAAAAAGGAATATTAAAAGAATAAAAGTTGTGACCCAACAATTTTATACCCAGCCAAACTGCTTTTAATGTATGAAAACAGCAGAAGGAAACATTCTTATGCATTGAAGGATTTGGAAAATAAAAACATATTCTCATGTACCTTTCTGGAAAAAAAATTAATTGAAGAAGTATTCCAGCCAACAAAGGGATGAATCAAAATCCAGGACTCAAGAACAGCTAAATGATGGTAAGAAAGGACTTGCACATAAACCATTTCTTGGTTGGGACCCAGCAAGAGATTCTATCTGAATAATGTAGTGAATAGTAGGGCTTAGAGGTTGGTCCTGGGACTGGAAGAGAAGATGTACAACTGAGTTGAACTGAACTTACATTACATTCCTTCGTCCTTCTTAGCCTCAGTTTCCCCATCTAGCAGAAAGGTGAAAATGAGCCAAATGTTCATTTAGGGTATCTCCAGTCAGAAGGGACTCTCCCCCATTATTCAGAAAGGCTTGGAGATGACATAGCACCCATGCTTTGCCAAATCATTTGCAATGGGGTTTCCCAATCTTTAGTTGTTCATTAACCAACATGTAGTATCTATATCAGGAATGCTATAATTTGCTTAATATTTTCCTTTAAATAAATCCATAAACTTATTTAATACACATATTTACTTAATATTTAATTTACAGCATTTTATTAACTAAAATAAAATTTAATGATTAAAATTAAACAGTTTATTTTATTTACTAAACATATTTATTTCCAAAACTAATTTATATAACCACTTTAAATGGGAAACCCTCATTGCCAACCATAAACAGAAGGCAACCACAAATATAAAAAGAATGAAAATATTGAACTTTGTTATTAATAGGATATACATAGTTATTTAGCTGTTGTTAATTTGTATTCATTTTATTTGTCTCTCTCTTATTTATTTATTTTTTTACACATTTTAGCAACTTTGAAATTGGGATGGAACTTATGATGAATGGTCTTTTACAATTTATTGGAATTTTTTTCTTTCTTAGAGGTATGCAAAAATAACAGTGCATCTTGCAATCACGGTGCCTTCGAGTGGGTGAAATACGGTAATTCTATGTTATTACATGTAGCTAGTCAGATAGCCTGTCTTGTTGAAAGTTCTGTGTTTGAAGACCGCTTGCTGCTAAAAAAAAAGAGAGATTAGCAAATGCTAGAGAGGTGTTAAACACAGAGTAGTAACAAGTGGGATCTTCCCATGTAATCAGAAATATGGAAAGGGATTTGTGGAAAGGTCTGCCTCATCCCATGGGTCAGGGCTATTGAAAGCGCGGTAGCCTGTGCCCCAGAGCAGCTCTTTACACACCCAGCGGGGAGCAGGGACGTACAGGATTCTTAACCAATCTCCCTCCCAACAACAGTCCTTAAAAGAGCAGTGCAAAGTTTCACTGGCCATCGCCCCAGCCTCACCGCCAAGCCAAATTTGTCCAAATACAAGCGGATTGTCGCCAAGCCCACAAGAGCAAAATGTCTTCGTATACCTTTAAGATAAAACACCACTGGGGCCCAATGATCTCTTTAATGATATCAGGGAAGAAGCCTAGGCTCATGGTTTCCTGGGCTGTTGCTAGACTTGAGCAGAGCCCTGGATGGCTAAGTCCTACTTAACCCTATGCTCACCTGGACACACTGATAACTCCTAAAACATATTCATTCTGTCTCAGCCCTGGCCAGCAATGGTGGGAACATTCACACAGGGCGGGGTCGGGGTGGGAGCTGGGCACTCACCGGAGGCAGGCGAGGGCATGAAACCACATGGCCTGTTCTGTGCCCACAAAAGCAGAGCCTCAGAAAGTGTCACAGAAGCTACTTTTTCTACTCAGGAAGTTGAGAAATTATTTTCCAAATATAAAACTGGCATTGAATGACCTGAATCTCTGGGTTTTATTTAAATAGAGAAAGACAAATTGGTTGCCTAGTGGTAGATATTAGGTGACATCACAATGCTAAGCCTTTTGCTTTCTGCCTGGGATCCCTAAATGATGCAGTGTTAATGCTACTACATCTATCTATCTATCTATCACACAATATATATGTGTATTGAATATGTATATTCACAGTAATATGTATTGAATAAGTAAATATAAATTGAATATATATTCAATAATGTATATTGAAAAATTGAATATAAATTGAATATACATTGAATAATTGAATATAAAGCAAATATATATTGAATAAAAATTGAATATATATTCAACAATATATACTGAATAAAAATGGAATATATAGAATAATTGAATATTTATTAAATATTTAAATAATTAAATATTTATACATATAGATGAATATATAAATATCTATATTGACTTATTCAACTATATATTCATAATATAATGATGTGTAATATACAGATATATCATACACATGAAAAGATAGTTGGAAAGCTAAAAAACAAATCTCACAAAGTTAACAGAAATGATCTCATTGTTGGTTGGATACTGAGTGATTATTTCTACTCCATAATTTAGTCTCTTTCCCAAATGTTTGACCAGGAGTGTTTATTGATTTTGGATTCAGAAAGAAAAAGGCAAACATAAGAATTTACAATATTTACATACCTATCAATCTTAAGGATTTTTTAAAAACTCAGCAACAAAAGGCTGGTTACTTCTGGATGACAAGTCTTGGGTAATTTTTACATTTTTCTCACTTTTTAATATATTAAAAAATTGTTTTCTAAAACGACCATGGATTTATTTTGTAGTGGCAACAAATAACATTATTTTAAAAGGGGACAAAAGCAGTTGGATTGAGCTTACCTAAAAGTACTCCACCCCAGACTTCCTAGTTATATGAACAGATTACATATGAAACAAAATATACAAATGTGTTTGTATACACATAACACACACATATATTTATTAATTTAGTTTGAATTGGATCATATAATTTACAACAGAAAGAGTCCTAATTAATACACCGCTGGAACGCAGGTTGGACTTTATCTCATTCCAAACTCATGTTCATCCCTACATCCCTCTCAGTCTGAACTGAAAGGCTCCTTAATGCAAGTCATTTTGAATGGTTTTGCTTCCAAACTGGTTCTCTAAGAAAACAGTCCTGGAGTTCGATGGAGTATATGTAGCCTGGAATAAGTCTGGGAGGCGAGCCCTCCAGATTAAGTTCCCAGCTGCAAGGGAAAGTGGACCAAGCGTGTTTTCTAAATAAACCTCGACACAGTCTAACCGAACATCCCTGTTTATTTCTCCTCCTTAGCACTGACCTCTGTCCCCTCACCCAGAGCTCCGCCATGTTCTCAAACCTAATTTGTCCAAATAAAACCCGACTGTTTGCAAGCCCAGGTGAAAGAGTCATAGCTGCATACATCTTTAAAGCCAAATATTATATGTATACACATATATTATCAGAATACAGTTCTGGCTTTATGAGCCTCAACTGAAAAAGAAGGAGAGGAGGGGAGATTTCGGGGGCTGATTCTCTGGCTGTGTGGCCTTAGGTAAATTCCTTGCCTTCCCTGAGCCTCTGAAATGGGTCACAATGACCTGCAGGTGTTCCTTTCTAGCACTGGCAGTTTTGATTATTTGTGAGAAATGAGGGGACCCACAGACATCCTAAATAATCCTGCATGTGTTTGCTCACTTCATCTTACCATTTCATTCATTCGTTCAGGCCCTTCAGTGAACAAGCCAGGTGGTGAGGTAAGAGGGCAAGTCTAATCAGACAGACCTGTATTCAAATCCCTGTTCTGGGACCTTGGACAGCTCTTTCCAAGTCCTGGAATCTAGGTTACCTGCTCTCCAAGTGTCAGAGCAAGACGATCCATGCCAAGGGCAGTTTGGAGGGCCTGGTAGCAAATAAATGCCTAGATGGCACCCATTTCAGAGCCTCACTTCACATTCTTTTATCAAAACTTGATCATATGGGGCTTCCCTGGTGGCGCAGTGGTTGAGAATCTGCCTGCCAATGTAGGGGACACGGGTTCGAGCCCTGGTCTGGGAAGATCCCACATGCCACGGAGCGGCTGGGCCCGTGAGCCACAATTACTGAGCCTGCGCGTCTGGAGCCTGTGCTCCGCAACAAGAGAGGCCGCGATAGTGAGAGGCCCGCGCACCGCGATGAAGAGTGGCCCCCACTTGCCGCAACTAGAGAAAGCCCTCGCACAGAAACGAAGACCCACCACAGCCATAAATAAATAAATAAATAAATAAATAAATAAATAATTTTAAAAAAACAAAAAAACAAAAAAACAAAAATTTGATCATATGAGGACTTTTGCTCCCAGCCAAGATGGAATAACATGGCCTGGATTTACCTTCCCATCTGAAAATAAAATGAAAAACATAACAATAAAAGGAGTATAACCTTTAAAAATTGCAAGTCACTGTATTGTACACCTGTAACTTATATAATATTGTACATCAATTAAGCTTCAATAAAAAAGAAAGAAAAAATAAATAAATAAAATAAAAGCACAAATCACGAAATTTTTTAAAAAACATATGAAATAATGGTTTTCAGGACATTGGGTATCAGGCAACAAAGAAGAGTGATCCCAGAGAGATGGCAAACCAATGAGGTGCGCCCTGCAATAACTCCAGCTTACTGCTCAGAGAGAGGCTCCAGGCTACTGGCACAGAGAGGGGGGACCCAGACAGATCAGGGTGCCCTTGAGTTGAGGAGATGGAGTTGGGTGTCCAGGGAGGCCAAGAGAGCTACAATTTGCAGAGTACCAGAGAGGAGAGGAGTGCTCATAAAAACAGCTCCAAAGATTTGCAGAGGGTTATCCTCAAGTAGTTGGCAGAATACCTATCAGCACATGCTTGTAAGGAAGTGACTTGAGGTAAAGGAGAAGAGTGCCTGAAAGCAATGATAGAACAATATCCAGGAACAACCCCTGTTCTCTCAGGTGGGACTCTCGGAAGGTTATTGTCTCAATCATGGGCAATAATTAGTCTTAGACCAAACACTTCTCTGGTCCCACCTGGCAAAGCTTAAAGAACAAGACCTGAAAGAATGAAACTGTTTCCAAGTGACTTAGCTGCATCCAAGAACAAAGCTCAAAAATATTTATAGAAATGCAAAAATATCCAGCAACTGAAAGTGTAAAATTCATAATAGCTGGCATGCGACTGGAATATTACCAGGCATGCAAAGAAGCAGGAACACATAACCCATGATGAGGAGAAAAATCAACCAACTGAAACTGACCCCAAAGTGACAAGAACATTGAAAGAGCTTTTATAGTTATATGTTATACGTTCAATAACCTAGAGAAAAGATTGGGCACATTAAGGGGAGACATAGAAGATATAAAGATAGAAGATATAAAAAGACTAAAATGGCTGGGGTGAAAAATATAACATTGGTATTAACAGCAGATTAGACATTGCAGGAAAAAAGATTAATGAACTTGAAGACACTCAAATAGAAACTATTTAAGCCAAACACACAGAGAAAAAGATGATTTAAGAATTGAACAGAGCATTAGTGAGTTGTGGGAAAACTTCAAGCAGCCTGATACACATATAATTGGAGGCTCTGAAGGAAGGGAAAGTGGCCGAGAAAACCTTCGAAGAAATTACAACGGAAAAATATCCAAATTTGATGAAAAGCCAGATTCAAGAAGCACAACAAACTCCAAGCACAAGAAACCAAAAGTAACTACCGCAAAGCAAGTGATAATCAAATGCCTAAAAGCAGTGATAAAGAGAAAATAATCTTAAAAGCATGCAGAGGAAAAAAAAGATAAGTTACATACAGATAAAAAAGACAAGAATTATCACAGATTCCTCATCAGAAACAATGCAGTGGAAAAGTATGGAAAGAAAAAAAAATGTGTTTAGAAGTCTATATCCAGAGAAAATATTTTTCAAAGGCAAAGGTGAAATAAATATTTTCTTAAAAAGGATACATGAGAGCTTGAATACCTGCTCTGAAATGTGAAAGGAAGCATTTTAGGTCAAAGGAAAAAGATACCGGAGAGGAATATGGGTATATGAAGGAAAAAAGAGCACTAGAGATGATCCCTGCATAGGAGAAAACATTTGCAACCTTGGTTTAGACAAAAAGTTCTTTGATACAACCTCCGCCCCCAAATCATGATCCATAAAAGAGAATATTGAAAAATTGGACTTCATAAAAATTAAGAACTTCTGCTCTTTGAAAAACATTGCTAAGGGAATGTAAATATACGCAGACTGGGAGAAAATATTTGCACAACACATACCTGATAAAGTACTTTTATCCAGAATACGTAAACAGCTCCCACCTCTCAATAATAAGAAAACAAAAAACCTGGTTAAAAAATGGGCACATGCTCAAAATGGATGCTACAATTATGTCAACATAAGATGCTCAGTTTATAGGAAAAGGGCAAAAAAGTTTGAATAGACATGTGAGCAAAGAAGATATACAGGTGGCAAAGAAGCACGTGAAAAGATGCTTAACATCATTCATCATTAAGAAAAGGCAAATTCAAATCACAGTGAGGTACCACTGTACACCTCTTGGAAAGTCCAACATTTAAAAGACTGTTCATACCAGGTACTGGTGACATAGAGAAACTGAAACATTCATTCACTGCTGTTGGGAATGTAAATGGTACAGCTTCCTCAGAAAATGGTTTGCAGTTTTTAAAATATTTAAACATCCTGCTACTGGATAATCCAGGCTTTCCACTCCTGGGTACTCACCCAAGATAACTGAAAGCATGTGTCCATAAAAAGACCTCACCAACGTTCACTGCAGCTTTATCTGAAATAGCTCAAAAACTGGAAGCAATCTGCATAATGCCCATCAGTAGGTGAATGGATCAACAGACTAGCATATTCATACAATGGAATACTACTTAGTGATAAAAAGGAATGAGCTATTGACATTTACAAAAACTTGGATGAACCTCAAGGCTATTATTCTGAGTGAAAGAAGCCAGACACAAAAGATTGCATGCTGTAGGACTCCATTCATACAGAATTTTAGAAAAGGCGAAGTCATCTGCAGTGACAGAAAGCAGATCACTGGTTGCCTGGCTGGGAGGGTGGTAGAAGTCAAGGCTGGAGGGAGGGAAAGGTTACAGAGAGGCTGGAGGAGACTTTTGGGGGTAACTGGTACATTTGTGGTCTTGAGGGTGGTGATAACCCATGAAATAAGAAAGAACTTAAAAGGTAAACATAATCACAGACTCCTGCTCCTGGCAGTTTGTATCCACTGTCAGACTTTGAGCATCAGACCACACCAGTCCCCTCTCATCCCCCCAAGGTCCAACCACTGGGCACACAGGAGGCGGTAGTGAAGACCTGGACCATTCATATCAAGTAGATATGAGTTCAAATCCCCACCCAACCTCATGCTGGTTTGCTTGCTATGAGAATGAGAATAAGTTGCTCAACTCTTGGAGTCTCAGTTTGCCTTTCTGTAAAGTGGGCACATGAGCAGACACCCAGATGTTTATTACCACCTGCATTACGATCAGTCTGCTTGTCTAGCCTCCCCCTGGCTGGGACCAGGCCCAGCAGACAGGGGGAGCTTTCACTGTCCACTCACCATCCCAAGTGAAAAGTGATGTCACGTGCCATCCAACACAGAGCCACTCACAGGTGACCAGAGGCCACTGCCGAAATCCCAGAGACTCTGCCCCAGCCTGCCTTGGACCATGGTGGGCGTGTAGGGCTGAGAAGTGCCCCCTCCATGGTGAGCAGTCACTGCAGGGTCCTCGTTCCTATTCAGGCCTCTCTGAGCACTTGGCCTGGCACAGAGAGGTGGCCACCTCTGCTCTTTGGGTAGAGATGCCTTCTCTCCTGGGCACCCCAGCCTGTCCTGCATCCGAGTCAGGGACCTGGGGGATGTGTGGGCTGGTGGCAGGGGTTTGGCTGTTATAAGAAAGAGATTAGAAAGTATACGGGCAGTGCCTGTAACAAGTGTTCGGTAAAGAGCTCTCATAATTATCATCATGGCATTTAGGATGCTGAGTTCTTGAGGGCTGACTCTGGGACTGACTGTCATCCCCTGCTTCCCTGTTCGCAGCACACTCCCTGCACATGGTAAGTGCCCAGTTCCTATTTAGCAAATTGATTGAATGAATGAATGAATGAATGCAGCCTGATTTTACAAAGGTGCTGACTAACTGACCACCCTCACCTGGACCCATAAGGTGAGTCCTTATGAGGGCAGCCTGTGCCAGCCACCTGTGTCCTGGGTACCACATGGCAAAGTCCATGGGATGGAAGGATGGGGGGAGAAATCCTGGATCCACAGCAGGAAACAGGATGTTACTTGTATTCTCATATTCTAATATCTTGAATCCTTAATCAAACCTATAATCTAAAATTCAGAAGAGGGTTTGGGGAAAACACAGTCAGCTGCATACTAAACAGAAGCTTGGGCCCTGGCTGAAATGCTTTGGTGGTTTTGTTCTCTGAAGAGTCAGGAAGAGGGAATTGGGGGAATGGGTAAAACAAGAACAATAATAATATCTGGCCACCCTCTGGCTCCATGTATCCAATGCACCATGTATCATGCCAGCTGTGTATCATTCTCACTTACAGGGAGACACTGGGGCTCAGAGAGGTGAAGTGATGTGCAGATGGTCACAAAGCAAGTAAATGGTCGGGCCAGGGGAAGCCACCTCAAAGCCCACCGCTTCTCTTCTGTCCCAGGCTGCTTCCAGATCCCGCCAGGCTGCTCCCGTCACACACCTATTAGGACCATTGGCTAATGCCTTTAAAAGAGCTATTCCAGCAGGTCTGTGCAGGTACAACACCTTTGCCTTAGTACCTTGTTAGCTCGTCTCTGGAAAATGCAATAACCCCTGGCAGACACCTCCCAAGCCCCTGGCCTCTCGGTAATAGCTCAAGCCTGGAAAATAGGAAGATTCTGTGGAACCAAACCGCCACCATTGGGAATCCATGTGACCCATGGGAGAGGACTTAGTGGGGGGGATGTCACCTGGGGAAGGTGGGTGGGGGGTGGCAGGAGACCAAGGCCCTGGAGAGCGGGGGAGGGACAGAAGTGGGAGGGGAGAAGGACAGCGAGAGCTGGGTGTCGGGGGCTGGTGGCGGAGTCGGTAACCTCAGGACTCCTCACGTTCGCGGGCCCTTTGCAGCGCTGCTCCCTCTTCCTGGAATCCTCTTCCCCCGTTACCTCATCATCCTGAGGTCACAGCCCCGACCTCACCCTTCACTGCAGTCCCCTCTTCCTGCCCCCCATACCTCGTACGCCCTCCCTTGCCTTATTTCTTTCCATATCTCTTCGAGGGCCTCATATATCTCATTTTATTTCCCTTGCGACTTGCTTTGGCCATTGCGTAAATGTATCAGAATTTACTCGCTGGTTTTTCACTGATGGCCATTTAGGTGTCCGGCCTTCTGCCAGGGGGAACATTCTTGCACATACACATTTGTCCACTGCCTGGTGACTTCCTTAGGATAAAAAAAAAAGTTGCTGGTGGTGGGATTGTTGAATCAAAGAGATCCAGCATCTTTCTGACATGGTACCTTTCGGAATTAATAGCAGGTACTCAAACTGGAAGAGGCCTAATGAAGTAAGCATTTTGTGTAGCCTTCCATCAACCATGCTTTGACTTGTTCTTTTGTTAGAAAGAACTGTGGCTTGAGCCCAGTGTTGTGGTGGTAGAAGGGAACGGTGGCCCAAACCTTTAGCCACCCCAGCATCCACGCTCCTTGCCGTGTGACCCTGTAGTGCCCTCCCACACTGACTCTGGACCACTCACATGGCATGGTTTGGCCAACAAATCAGCACGTGTGATACAAATAAATGCGTGAGATGCAGTTGTGTGGCTGTGCTTTCTCTCTCCTGCCCCCGATGTTGCCATAAGAATTCCGTGTATAAGCTAGCCTTCTGGAGGATGAGACACATACAGCAGAACAGACATGCCCACCTCTTCCCAGTGGAGGCCAGCCTAGATCAGCCGGCAGCCAGCTGAGCCCCAGACTTGTGTGTGATTCCATTCAAGGCCAGCAGGGCCAGCTGGCTGAGCACCCTAGAAGCATGAGCCATGCAAGCTCATTGCTGTGTGTCACTGAGGTTTTTGTAGTTGTTTGTCACACAGCATTATTACATCAAAAGATAACTGATACACCACGCATGACAATGAACCACTTTGTCTAGAATCTCACGGTTCTACCAACAGCAGGGGCTTTGGTGGTAACTCTGTACACGCCCGGACATATTCTAAGATAACTCAGTTGGTATGGACGTTTGTAAAAATTTTGATTCTGTTCACCCATTGGGGGACTTGACACTGCTTCTAGCAAGAGGCAGAGGTAAGATTTTAAAGGAGAGAAGAGGTCAGAGGCCCCTGAAGGGACACAAAGTGACAAATGACTTCAAGCCCATGAGCACTGAATTGTGTTCTAAATGCCCTGCCATCCAGACTTACCTTCCTTGCACGGTTAGGGATTTCTGATGAGAGCGGAGAAAGTCAACTACAAAGGCAAGTGTTAACTTTGAAATAAACTTGCATGGGAATGGACCATGTTAGTTACTGGCATAAAGGACAAGGCCTAACAAAGAGGGTGGATTCATCGAACACAGCTTTGCAAAAAGCCTGCAGTGATGTGGTAAGACGACCACGCTCCGAGATTAAAAAGTCTCAGTGTGAATTTTAGGTCCACTACTGATTTCCAGCAGGGCTTAGGGCTGGCCTTCCTTTCCTTGTTGTACAGAGGGATTTCAGCACTCAGCCCCAGCCTAGTGTTCTTGCCTCTGCACCTCCTGACTTGTGGGATCCCCGGCAAACCTCTTCTTTGCTGGGTGCTCCTTTTTCTAAATGTTCCCTTGGAGCAAGTTCCCAGATTGATCCCCTCCGACCTTGTGGGTGAGACTCAGAGGGATCAGACAGAGAAGCCAGCTTTGGGGGAAGCTGAATGCTCTCTATTAGTCAACAACAAACATTAATAATAATAGCTACTATTACATGAGCACTTACTTGGATCATCAGAGCAGCTGCTGCAGTGGAGAAACTGCCACCTGGCTCCCATTCTACAGGTGAGGAGTTTGAGCCTTGGAGAGGTTGAGTCACCTGCCCAAGGTCACAGAGCCAGTAATGGGACTCAAGTCTGTCCATCGTAAGTCTGAGAGCTTTTAGCTACTATATACACCAACGTAGCATAGACTGAGTAGGAATGCAGCTGCTCTTGGGGTAAGAACTAAAGTCCCTCCCAAGCAAATCTCACCCAGAGCTTGGTGCCCAGGTAGGCCACGCTCGCACACGGCTTAGTTCTCTCCCCTCCCCTCCTTCTTCTCCTCTCCAGAAGCCCTGGGCCTTGAGGTTGCCTCTGGGAACAGTTAGGATAGGCTGAGCTGTATTGTAGTAACAAAATAACCCCCAGATCTCAGTGGCTTGAGACAACTGTTTGTTTGTCACTTACACTGGCTGTTCCCCATGGGTTGGCTGAGGCTCTGCTCAGGGCGGTCCTCACTCAGAGGCAAGACCAGCTATGAAATTTTCAGGGCTCAATGCAAAATGAAAATGCAGGACTCCCCCTGACACCCCCCCATTCGAAAGTTACTGAGAATTTGAAGATGGCAATAATAGAGCATTAAGCCAAATGTAGGGTCCTTCTAAGTGTGGAATTCTGGGTGTCTGTGCAGGCGGTGTGCCTGTGAGGCTGGACCTGCTCAGGTGTCACCACCGGGGACTTCGTTATCATCATAGTGTCATCTGCCTTCTGTAGAAAATCCCATGCTGGCCCTAAAAACTCCACCTGGAAGTGATGTGTATCACTTCTGTTCGCTTCTGTTCACACTCCGCACTTCCGTTCTGTGTGAAAGGGGAGGTGGAATGTTTGTACACAGCTCTCCCCGCCGGCCTCCTCCAGGGTGTGCCCCTCCACATGCCTCCTTGTGCTATTACTGCCCTCTGCCCACAGGCCGTCTCCCCAGGATCCCGAGATGTCATATCACAGCCAGGAAGTCACAGCCAGGAGGTCACAGCCAGGAGATGACACTCCACATCCTTCCCAAAGAATGCACCCGCCCCCAGTGCACCTGCACCCGTTCGGGAACCCCCTTCCACACCATCGCTCCCACTCTTGACTACGCTGCCTTCGTCGCAGTCTGGGTGGTCACCACGCCCGCCCTCTGATCCTGACTACTCTGCATGCCTCCAGTCTTGTCCCCAGTGTGTAATTTCCAGGCTAGTAGCAAAAGGTTCTTTAAAAAGGGTCACTGCTCTGTTTCAAACCTCCTAATAACTGCGTTTTGTGGATTGAATTTTGTCCTACGCACCGCCCCCCCACTTCACAAAAGATACGTTGAAGCCCTAACCTCTGGTCCCTGTGACTGCAAATTCATTTGGAAATAGGATCTTTGCAGATTGAATTAGGATGTAAATTGAGATGAGGTCATACTGCAGCAGTGGGGGACCTTCTAGCCAACATGACTGGTGTCCTCATAAGAAGAGGAGAAAGGACACAGTCACACACTCAGGGAGAGGACAGTGTGTGATGACAGAGACAGAGATGGGAGTGATGTGTCTACAGGCTGAGAACACCAAGGGTTCCTGGCAACACCAGAAGCTGGGAGAGAGGCATGTCACTCCTGTGACTATGGTACATAAGACCACTATGCCCATCTCACTGAGACATTCTCTCCCTGGCTGGCTTTGGTGAAGCAAGTGGTCATGTTGTAGGCTGTCCTATGGGGAGATCCAGATGGCAGGGAACTGAGGACAGCCTCGGGCCAATAGCCAGCAGGAAGGCCCTCATTCTTCAACCTTTAACGAACAGAATTCTGCTAACAAGTAGGTGAGTCTGGAAGCAGGTTCTTCCCCAGTTGACCCTTGAGATGAGACCATAGCCCTGGCTGACACCTTGACGGCAGCCTCATGAGGGATCCTGAAGCAGAGGCCCCAGCCAAGCTGTGCCTGGACTCCTGACCCACAGTGACTGTGAGATATTTGTTATACAGCAGTAGCTAGCTAATACAGGCAATGACTCATTCTGTCTTGTTTGCTGTTCTAACTCAGGGCCTAGCACAGTGTCTCTTTTGCAGTAGGTGCTTAGTGAACACCTGTTGGTTGATTAAATGCATGGTGCTCATCCCTGGACCTGTTGCTCATTGCCAAGACGTGTGTGTGTATAAATATACATGTTAATAATAATTATAATGTATATAATAATATAATTACATACATATTTATACACACATATGAATTAGACTTTCCAATGTACATGAAAGAAGTCAGAGCTCGCTTCAAGGGTGATTTTTCACTATAATTCCTTGGCCTTCATTTTTTACTTATTTTTTAGTACCTGTAAAGTGATGGGTTGAATTAGACCATCTCTAAGTTTCCCCTTCTATTCTAGTCTTCGAAGGTAGGTCATGGAAATGGTTAGTTTTCTATATGCTATTTCCCTTTTTTGGCTGTCCTCAAAAAATGTAAGATTGTTCAACTTAATATAATTAAAATAAAGAGAGAGAGAGACAGAGAGGGAGAGAAGAGCTAAGTCAGACAACCCATCCTGGCTGAAGTCTAGTGGGGCGCTTATTTAATATTACGAGAAGGGTGAACAATTAGGACATCCTCTCCTTGTGTCTGCAGACTCCATCGTGGAGACTAATAGATATTTACTTAGTCTTGTCGGTCGTGCTGTGTTTAATATTTATCCATCACAGGAAGCTGCTGCATGTTAAATGTCAGCCTCTTGATTTCGACAGCTCGCAGCTTCACGCAGCCGGAATTTCACAAACAGCCCCAGAGGCCCCTGGCCTCGAGCCTGCCTGCTTCCTGGAGCAGCTGTGCCCTGTGTCTGTGCAGAGCCCAGAACTGGCCACTTGGTGGGTATTCCCAGCCCTGAGGGGTATGACCTAAGGTGCTTCCAGCCAGGTATTCTGTTGGAGCTGTTGGTCAACGCCAAGGGGTGGCAGAGGTGGCAAAGCAGGTGAGGACTTACCTTCCGTGGCTGACGTATGCACCGGGGACCATGGCAGCTACTGCAATCCATGCTCTCATTAAATCTTCAGCACAGATGTGCTCTCTGTTGTTCATTTTTCCCCTCAGGTCCTCTGTGCTCCCTCTCCCTTCTGCTACAGAGCCCAGGAAGCTGTCTTCCATGGGCTGCATCAACAGTCTCCCTTGCCTTCCAGTTGCTGGCTGGGTCAGCCAATAGGGAGCCCCAGCACGAGATCTGAGGGCGGGACAAGGGAGAGGCAGAGGTATTTACCCCTCAGCCCTGTCCTTCCTCCCTGCAGTGTTGCTATAGGCATCTTCACTTGTCCGAAGACCTCAGCTCCTCTTGCCAAAAAGCCCTTCCCCTTAGCTCTCTCTCTCTCCAGGTACCACTAATCCCTCCCTAGTTCACCCTTTCATATCTTGGGTGGCAATATCTTCCCACTATTAGTAACCCTGGGGTGCTGCACCATTCCTAGTGTTTTCCCTATATTCTGCCCCATCTTGGTGAATAAGTCCCCTTATTCAATGGTCCCAATTTGAAACATGCCATCTCTTTCCTGCAGGGATTCAGTCTATACACCCCTGAGAGGTAGTTATTATTTGTTACCTTATACAGAGAGGAAACTGAGGCTCAGAGAGCCTGAGAAAATCACATGAGGTCACGGGGAAATTATGGGCAGAGGTGGAACCTCCTGACCACCCATTTGGTGGACTATGCCTGATGCCACCTAATCCACTGGTCACACGTGCACATGTGCAATGACATTTTGTCTGAAGTCCCATTCCCATTCCTTTACCTGAATGATAATTTCCAAACGCATTAGAGTATGGCCCCAGCCACCTCTCCTGCCTCTGTCACATATGTACACAGTTGTCTGATCTGCTTCCAATCAAGTTAACCTGTGCAGGAGCAATTGTTCCTTTTGCAAGGCTCCAGAGATCAGCATTAGGGTGCTTCATCAGGTTCAGGTATGGGCTTAAAAGCTATGAGAGTGAGTGAGCGCCCTGTCATTGGAGGTATGCAAATGAAAACAGGCCAAGCATCTCTGTCAGGCAGGCTGAATAGAGGAGTCATACAAGAGGTGGAGATAGAGAAGAGTGGGGAATGAGGTGATTAAGCTCTAGAATGCCAGCCCAGTATCCGAGCTGCTCATCATCAGATCGTGAAGGAGGTGTGAATATTGAAAACGCAGATTCCTGGGCCACACCCTGGGAGATGCTGATTCCACAGGTCTGGGTGGTGCTCAGACAGTGGCATTTTGTATGAAAACCTCCCCAAGGTTTGAACTGTAGGTTCCATAACAGCCAAGGTCCCCTCCAGCTCAGTAATTAGATAACTTCAAGGTTATCCTTTCAGGGTGAAAGTTGTGAGGTCCCTTAGCCACTCAACAAACACTCTGGCCAGTGAGCTGAACAGGGACAGAGACGGGGCAATAAAGCTGAGTCCTGGGTTCTGGTCCTACTCGGGGTACTCATTCTCCTGCCAGGACTGAGGGAGAAGAAATAAGCGTGTGAAAGACAGTCAGGGCCACTGCTTTGAACAGCGTAAAACAGGAAGACGTGGATTCAAATCCACATTCCTGAGCCGTGTGACTCTGGGGTGAATTATTTCACGGCCCAACCTGTTTCCTCACCTGTGAAACAGGAAGAACAGAAACACAGGTGCACAATCCCTCATCCAAGTCTCTCGGCGGGGGCCAGATCTCTTTCAGATTTCAGAGATTTGACCTGCAGGCTGGGCCAGAGCCCAGGACCATCCCAGGAGCATTGGGGCAGCAGAGCCTGTGGGCTCCCAGTAGGTGGGATCCTTAAATCAGGTTAGGTCAGGATGGCTGCCAGATGTATTACTTAAAGACTTGAAGTTTCCAGAGCTTTTTGGATTATAGAATTGAGAACGAGGCATTGAATCCACCTAGAAAAGTTTCTTGTGAGGATTAAAACAAATCCTGCACACAAAGTGCCTGGCATATGGCAACTACTCAATAAACGTTAGCTGATTATAATCATTAGCAGTGGCATTTCGAGTAGTAAAATGCTTAGCATAAGTACCTTAGAAATAGTAAATGCTAAAAAACATTTTTTTAAAGTTGGCTGTGATTATTATTATAAGCTTTAACTAGCGTCCACTTCTGTATTTTCTCCATGGCTTCTTTGATGACCGGATGAGATGCTGGCTCCAGAGCTGTGAGTTTGGGTCTGGGGGAGCTTTCTGATCTCCACAGAGCCCCAGACCCCTTCCCTGGATCACGTGATGGACCCAGCAAAACCCCCAGCTGTCCTCCATTCATTACAGAGAGGTCTTTCTGTTCAGTAAACTGGATATTAAAAACAAATGTACCTAATTAGAAATAAAATGTTTCCAACCAGCTTGAAATAAAATAAAATGTAATTACTAATGATATTTAAATGTTGTAGATATTTTATTTTTTTTAAATCCCCTTAATTTAAAATGAGGTATGACTTTAATTTAGTCGAGAATGCATTAAGCTGGGAGGAAAGTGGTCTGGCTCGTGGCTCAGGGTCTCTTCCTGGCAAATGAGAAGGAAGATTGGGACTTCCCATAGCATCCTCTGACCTGACAAATTGGCATGAGGGGTTCTGGGGGGGAAGGAGGGGTGGAAGGTGTCTTCCAAGGAACCCAGTGTTTTCTGTAGGGATCTTAGATGCATTCTTTAACTGGGGAGGAAGTTTCCATGCAGACTTCAGCCAATCCAGGTTTATGCCCTGGCTCTGCCATTAACACACCATTTGGGCAGGTCCCTGCAACTTTCTGTGCCTCAGTTTCCTCCTCTGTGAAGGGAGCATGCCAATCCCTTCTTGAAGAAAATTTAATGAAGTTAAAAGATGTGAACATCTCGGAGCTTCCGGCAACACTTTTGATAACAGAGTGACTATTACCAAAATGCACCTGACATCACTTTCACTTAAGCCTCACGAGGACAGGGACCATGTTGATACATTTTTTGTGTGTGTGTCTCAGCTAAAAGCCCAGTGCCTGGTGCATAGTAGATGCTCAATAATTGACTGACTAATCATATGAATGACTGAATGACCTATGCCTTGGCTAGTAAGGTTGGAAGATGTAATACAGATAGCCTAGTATACTACCTACTTAAAGCCTATATGTACGCAGTGATGGATTTACTTTTGCTTGTTTGCCTCCAGGGATGGGGAGTTCCCTACCACACATCCACAGCCAATTTCGTCCCTTGTCTCTTGCCCACCTCACTCCAGCTGCACTGGCCCCCCGTTCCTTGTTTGTGCCGAGCTCTGTTCCACCACAGGGTCTTTGCACTTGCTGTGCTTGCTGCCTGGAACACTCCCCGCAGTTCTCCACATGGTTTTCTCCTTCATTCATGTGTCACACTTCATGGAAGCTTTTCTATCTGAACTGGCCCCCACACACATCTGTCATCCCTTGCCTTTCATCCTGCTTGGTTTTCCTCCATAAAACTTTACACAGCATGACATTATATTATTATCTTTTCATTGTTTCTTGGTTGCCTTCTCCCTCTGAATGACTGTAATTACAAAGAGAAAGCAGGTCTCACAGAGGGAGGGTGGCCTTGAAGGTGTGACCACAGGCTCTTGCTCTGCCACATCCTTGCTATGTGTCCTTGGGCAAGCTCCCTGGCCTCTCTGAGCCTCAGTTTCCTCATTGGTGAAATGCACACAGTGCTTATCTCATAGGACTGGATCGAATTTAGTCTCTGTGATGCACGCCAGCTATCTGGTGTGGAGTCAGGACTCCACAGATGTCAGCCACTCTTCTTATCCCCTGCTTGGGTGAGCAGGGGTGACAGTCCAGCTTGCCCAGGCTTGATATCTAACAAAATATTCACTCCCAGCAAAGAGAGTCCTTTGCACCCCATTGGCCTACCCAGCTCATAGTAGGTGCTCAATAAACATGTAGTGGGAGAATGAAGGCACTGTTCCCAGGGAAAAATGGGTGTGTCTCTCCTAAGCCTCTCAGTAGTACTGTGCTCAGAGAGACACAAGTGTTTATGAGAACTGAAAAGGAACGACTTCAAGGTGAGAATATTTTGGAGTTGATTGTCATGGTTACATCACTGACACCATCATTATTTTTTAGAGCAAATTCTCTTTTTCTTTTTCCTTGAGGTTGGCAAAGCAGGAATGGCTTTTCTTTGCCTGATGAGTAAAGCTCTCTGTTGTCGTGGCATGATGGTTAGTTAATGCAGAATATGTAACAAAGCAGAAAACAAAATTATCCTGCTACTTAGGGAAAGCCACAAGAAATGCCTCGACATAATGTTTTCCCAAGTCCTTTTTTTAAAAAAAAGCACAAACATTGCTGATTTCATATTGTATAACTACTTATATATACTAATTATTTTATTTTGCCCTTATTTTCCATCCTAAACATTTTCTCGTATCATTAACGACACTTTTTCCCTTGTCATATGTAGGGCTACGTAATTCCCATGTGGCTGCACCAAGGTCCCCCTGCTGTTACCTTTTGGGGGTTGCCACCTACCCTGTGCCATTATAAATAAACCACTATGAATCCCTTGTCCGGGAACATCCCTGATTGTTCTGAAGGCTGGATCCGAGCAGGTAGATATTCAGACTAAAAGAATCTCAAAATGTTTAAGATCCTTGCTTACTTACCTTGCTATCAACCATGCTAGGGAAATTAGAACATATTAGATTAATTTACTTGTTCATTCAACACCTAATTAAACATTTACTATGTGCAAGGCAATTTTAACCTTCAAGGAGTAAAATAAAATCCCCATTCATCTATCCCTCCCCCCATCCATCCATCCCTCCCTCCATCCCTCCCTCCATCCATCCGTCAATCCATCCATTCATCCATCCATCCACTTCTATTTTTCACATATCTTTCTGCTTAGCTTTCTGCTTTCAGTATGTTTCTCTGCTTTTATCCTTTTCTGCCCATCTGATGCTCTTGGCAAATATTTTCCCTCTCCTCTAATCCAGCCCATCCCTTCTTTTCGACTGCGGCCCTCCTGTTGTTTTGTTGTGATGCCTGCCTGTGTGCACCTGTCTCCCGGTCTCACTGTGAGTTCTTTGGAGGAAAAGGGTGGGACTAGTTTGCCTCTGGGCCCCCAAAACAGCACAGAGCCCTGCTCACACCTAGTGTCCATAAATATCCACTGAAAGAGTGTCTGTCCTTTGTCCGTCCATCCATCCATCAGTCCATCCATCCATCCATTTTCGGTCCTGTTATCTATTTTTTAAAAACGTTTAAGCTAGGGACTTCCCTGGTGGCACAGTGGTTAAGAATCCGCCTGCCAATGCAGGGGACACGGCTTTGAGCCCTGGTCCGGGAAGATCTCACATGTCGCAGAGCAACTAAGCCCGTGTGCCACAACTACTGAGGCTGTGCTCTAGAGCCCACGAGCCACAACTACTGAGCCCACCTGCCACAACTACTGAAGCATGTGCGCCTAGAGCCCGTGCTCCACAAGAGAAGCCACTGCAGTGAGAAGCCCGTGCACCCCAACGAAGAGTAGCCCCTGCTCGCCACAACTAGAGAAAGCCCGTGCACAGCAATGAAGACCCAATGCAGCCAAAAATAAATAAATAAATATTTTAAAAAATGATTAAGCTATAAAATTTACATATAGGAAAGTATATTCCAAAGTACACCGATCTTTATCTTACAACTTGATAGACTTTTACATATATGGTGCCCCCGGATCTCAGCAAAATCAAGATTTAGAATATTTCCAACACCCTCCTGCTCCCCAAGTTACTACCTCCCCTCAGAGGTAACCATTCTTCTGACCCCTCCTGCATAGCTTACTTTTGTTTGCTTTGAAACTCAGGCAGATGGGATTGTAGCCTCTCCTCTTTTGTGACTGGCGTCTTTTGCTAATGTGTAGGCTGTGAGATCTGTGATGGGTGTAGCAGTAGATGGTTCTTTATTGTGTGAGATGTCATGTTGTTTATATCGAGACCAAACTTCTCTCCTTTCACCTCCCCTTCCTTCCTTCTTTCTCTCCCATCTCCCTCCCTCCTTCCGCCCTCATCTCTGTTGTGGGTGCATGTCAGACCCTGTGCTCAGCCCCAGGCACGCGGAGCTTGGTAAGGCTCAGCCCTCAGAAGCCAGACAGGGACAGGAGCCTTCGTCGTTCAGGGAGGTGAGTGTGACCACCAGGGCACAGGTGCCCGGCCACAGAGGGAATGACGGGTCCTGGTCTCATTCTGTCCACACTGCCTGCTGGGTGCCTGTTGGTTAGTGCTTCCATCCACCTGCCCGTCCACCCACCCTCCCACCGACCCAGCACCAATGACCCTTCCCGAGGTCCGCGCGGCATGGACAGTTCCCCCTCCCTCGCGTCCCCCTCCGCCCACCAGATTTCCCCTCCCGGATCCTCCTGTGTGAGCAGCCCCTCTCATCCCGCAAAACAGCCAACTGCGCCCCAGTCGAGCGCCAGGCGCCCACGTTGGAGCCGCATTTGCTTTGGGGTAAGGAAAAAAAAATTCGGCCAAATGTTGGGAATCGGGCGTTTGAAGTTCGCACTCCAGGACGCCGAGCCTGGGGAGATCACACCTCCCTTGGCTGGGAGCCCCTCAGTCTGCCCGGCAGGCTGCCGAGCCCGAGCGCAACTGCGGCGCGACCCTCCCCCTCGGCCCCCAGCCCCGCCACATCCCGCTTCCCCCAGAAGGAGGGCGGGTTTGGCTGCAGAGCCTCAGCTGCGGAGCTGACACCTCACGTGGGGACCTTCTGTTTGGGGAGTGTGGGTGTCACTCCCGCCCCGTGCGGGCTGGCCCCCCAGGGGATGCCAGGAAGGGAGGGGAGGATGGGGATGGAGGAGAAGCCCTGGTCCCTGCTTCCCAAGCCTGGGGAGCCTCAAACCTGCCTGAGGTCCAGCCTGGCAGCAAAGCTCACCCTGTGAAGCATGTGGACATGTCCGGGTGGCCTTGGGCAAGTCATTTCCTCTCCTGAGCCTCTGTTTCCTCTTCTCCAATGTGGGAATACGGAGGTGATAATGCCTTGAGTATTAGGCAAGGTATCGCCTACACAGCTCTCAGCTGAGGGACGTCCCCCCCAGTACGTCGCTGACAATCATTATTACCGTTGCTCTGAGTATAAAGCCACATGCTGGTGGCTCTGTGACAGGCCTTTTCACTGCTGTGAGCCTCAGTTCCCCCATCTGCCATATCTGCCGCCTTGTGCTGCCTCTCTCGGCCACCTCTGACCTCCAGAAAGAAACACTGCAGGCGCAGTCAGAAAACTTGAATTGGAGTGGGCTGTGTGACCTGGGGAAGGTGTCTTCCCTTCTCTGGGCTTCCACTTTTCTAACTGCAAAACGAAGATATTTGGTCCATTGACTCTGAAGGGCATTCACACCCACGGCCACCAGGTTTTTGTTCATTTAAGATTCATGATAACAAAGGGTCTTTATTTATGAATCTCGAATATAGATATTTCATATGTGCGGAAACTCCATCTTTTGCCAACAGAAAACTCCTAGTTGTTCTGGAGGTCCCAGACAAGCAAGTTCTGGCAGCTGCATGTGTGTCCCCAGCAAGTGATGGTGTGTTAAAGGCTTTATCCGGGTCATCGCCCCAGGCTGGCCCACCTTTCCTCTTTTGAATCATCCTCTTTGTTTGCTTCTCTTATTTTCTTTATTTGCTACTTTGGTCTCTCTTTCTTCCCTCCCCTCTTTCATTCTCTTTTCATTCTCTCTGTCTTATGGACTGAATTGTGTCTCCTCCCAGATTCATTGGTGGAAGCCATAACCCCCTAATGTGACTGTGTTTGGAGATAAGGCCTGATCCGATAGGACTGGTGTCCTCATAACGAGAAGACACACCGGAGAGACCTCTCCCTCAGAGCACACACAGAAGCAAGGCCATGTGAGGACACAGCGAGAAGGTGGCCATCTGCAAGCCAGGAAGGGAGCTCTCACCAGAGACTGAATTTGCCAGCACCTTGAACTTGGACTGCCAGCCTCCAGATAAATGAATAAATAAATAAGAGAGAAAATAAATTTCTGTTGTTTAAACCACCCAGTCTGTGGTATTTTGTTATGGCAGCCCAAGCTGAATAATACACTCTGTATTAAAAGATTTTCATGAATTGTCTTTGCTTGGAGAACTCATTGCTACTCTCTTGATGGGTCTACACTGGGCCTGGGACCTGGGTGAGTTCACAGGACTGAGACGCACGTGGACAGGGTTTCAAACACCAGCCCACTGGTGACACTCCTGGGAGTCTGGACACACCATTCATAAATCTCCACTTCCTCATCTGTGAAATGGGTGTGATGGCTCTGTTGTGTCCCCCGCCCCCCCCGCCCCCGAGGTAGAGGGATAAGGCTCTGGTGAGATGTTGCATGTGAACAGTGTTTGGTGACTCAGTGCTGAGCTGGGGGGACCTGTGTCCTGCTAGAGACCAATACCCCTGGTTAGAGTCCTTCACAGCCTTCGGTTGGTCTGGCTTGCTTATCAAGGACCCCTGGCACTTGGAGAACCCAGCCGTGCTCCCAGCAAGGCGCTTGGGTTGCATGGTTCACTGCCTCCATCAATCATCATGGCAACCCTAGGAGGCCAGCTGGACCATCAAGCAGTATCAGGCGATGGTTAGGAAGCCAGATACTGGGACAAAACGGCCTGGGCTCACGTCCCGATTCTGATTCTCACCAACTGGGTGACCTCTGTTTTCTCATCTGTAAAATGGGGACGATGATTTAATCCATCTCACAGGGAGACCGAAGGGATTACACAAGTAAACAGCCATAGAGCCCTTAGAACAGTGCTGGGGACAGAGTAAGTCATCAGTGAATGCTCATTATTAATATCATCCCTGTTTCACAGATGAAGAAACTGAGGCACAGAGTGGCTCTGGTCTTTTAGTCCCAGTTCCAGCCTGGCCTCAAACTCCAAGTCGCTGCTCTGAAATTCCACTCGCTCTTACTTGCAAAATGTTCTCATCTTCCTGGCATCACTGTTGCCTTCACAATGAAATCCAAATCCTCTTCAGGACACTTGGATCCTTCTGAGACATGGTTCTGGATGCCTCCTTTCCAGACTCACCTCTTGTCCTTCCCTTGGATGACCCACCAGACCTTAAAATGACTTTCAATTCTGGAACCTGCCACCTCTTTCCTGCCTCCAAGCCTGTGACTGTTTTCTGGTACTCATCCTTCAAGGCCATGTTTAAATATCACCTCCTCAAGGAAGCCTTCCAGGTGTCCTCCTCAGGGCTCCCACAGGCTCTGCACTTATTTCTACCACAGCCCCTGTTGCAGGACGTCCTATGACGTGTTTACTTGGCCATTCTTCTCCGGTGTGATTCCCCAGGGCCCACGATGTTCCCTGCCACATAGTGTGTGCTCAGTAAATACTGAATGGATGAATAAATAAAGATGTGATGAATTGGGAGATTGGGATTGACATATATACACTAATATGTATAAAATGGATAACTAATAAGAACCTGTTGTATAAAAAAATAAATTAAATAAAATTCAAAAAAAAAGAGATTACTGGAAAAACTTGTTCTCAGTCTTTCTTAGCAGTGTCTTTTGTAAAGCAAAATTATTTAATCTTGATGAAGTCCAATATATTGATTTATTTCTGCTTTTATAGTTCATGCAGTTTCATTCTTTTCATCTCTTATTTAAGAAATCTTTACCAAACTCAAGGTCACTAAGAATTTTACCCTATGGTTCCTTCTGGGAATTTTATATTTCTTGAGGTCATGAACTGTGTCTGTCATATTTATCTGCGTGACTCAAGTTCTTAGAAGCACAGCGCCTGGCACACAAGTCTCCATAAATGAGTAAATGGATAGATAGAGGGATGCACAGTGAATGAATAATTTGCCCTAATCTTTACCCACTGAATCCATGTGCATCAGGTTGAGGGGTGTGGATAAATAGGTGGGCAAAACCCCCCACAAAGTGCCCAAGAATTTGTTCTCCTAGAAGCTTAACTAAAAACGATCTCAAGCAAATTCCCCTTTTTAAAGATGATCAAAATTCTGTATTGTACAGAAAAAAGCACTACTGCAAATGCAAATATTTGCAGGTTGGACTGTATGGAAATCTGAAAACATCTCTTCACCAAAGGACAATAAGAGAATGAAAAGGCAAGTTGCAGAGCAGAGCTGGAGAAGACCTTTGCAATCCTTCCAATGGACAAAGATTGGTATCCAGAGTAAGAAAAGGACAAACAGCCCAATAGAATGGGTTGTTTGTCCATTTCTAGGACGAACACTAGAACAATCCCTTCACCACCGAGGACATACAAATGGCCAATGAACATACATAAAGGCAGGCAACCTCACTAGTCACTAGAAAAATGCAAATGAAGACACACCGAGATCCTACTACACATCCACCTGAATGATGGAAACCAGGAAGATGGATACTGTCAAGTGCTGGCGAGGATTTGGGGCACCCGGAACATTTGTAGGCAGCTGCTGGGGATGCAGAATGGCACAGCCACTTTGGAGAGCTATTTGGCAGCATCTATTAAAGTAAACATGCACCTGCCCTGGAGACCAGCGAGTCTTCCTCCCAGGTACCCACCCCAGAGAATCATCTACATATGTTCACCAAAGATTTGCACAAGAATGTCTGTAGCAGCACTATATGTAAGAGCCCTAAACTGAAAACAGCACAAAAGTCTACCAACTTAAGGAACAGATAAATAAATTGTGGGGTATTCACAAGGTTGAGTATTATCTAGAAATAAAAATGAAGCACTTCTAAATGCAATAGCATGGATGAAACCCACAAAGTAATATTGAGCAAAATAAGCCAGACACAAGAGAATGTACTGTGTGATTCTGTTTATGCAAAGTTCAAAAATGAGCAAAAGTAATCTGTGGAGGTGGACATCGGGAGAGAGGTTATCTTGGCTGTGCCAGGAGGGGGTGCTGCTGGGAGGGGGGCTTCTGGGGGCTGGTCATTCCTATTTGTTTGCCCAGCTGCTAATCCTTGGGTGTATCTATTTTGTAGAAAGCCATCCAGCTGCACGCTCGCTCATGATCTATTCACTTTTCTGTGTGCTTGTCACACATCAAAGAAAAATTTATTTTAAAAAAGTATTGCCCTGCCAAGTTAGGTTTAGGACAATTTCGCCAGCCACCCTGCTGGGCCTCGGCGCCCTCTGGGCCGGGGGGCATTGCCTTCACTTGTCACCCTCAGAGCCAGTACCAGGGAGAAGAAATCTTTTTTTCCCTTCTTATTCTTTCCTCTGCCTTGGCCTGGAGCTATTGTACATATGCAAATGAGGCGATGTCAGCTATTGAGGCAAACTCAGCTATTTATAGCTGGAGTCTTGCAACACTTATCACAGCCGCTGCAGACTTCAGAAAGCCAAAACACACACACGCACGCGTGCACACACACACGCACACACACTACACAGAGTATATTTTCTTCCCCAGGATATAAATTTCCCATCCCATTGCAGTCTGGGCCGTCGCATGCAACATTGATTGTCTGTTATATTACATTTATTAAGAAGTGATAACTTGTAATAATTGGATGTTAAATTAAAGAACTCTCTCCTAGTTATTGCCGTCTCAATTATAACTGTCGTTGGCTGGCAGTTATAATGATATATGAGGGTTGTATTTTACGCAGCCGACCATGACCTGGTGAGTAATATTCCCCCAGCTATGGGGGCACTCATGCACTCCTTGGCTTCTAATGCCTTGCTTGGGTGCTGATTGGAATATTAAGTTTCTGCGAGACTGTGGCGCCGAAATCCACCCAGAGAACCGTGGCTCCGCAGCTGAGAGCCCCCTCCGGCAATTTCCACCCCGCTCCTGCTTCTCCTGGCTGGTACATGTCCAACTCGTTTCTGCTTTGTTTTATGGTTATAGGAATCAGGTTTATTTGGTGAGTTATAAAGTCATAAAACGTGGGTGAGAGCGTGTTTGTGGTTTCCTTTTAGATGAAGCCGCTGCAATTAGCTCTTGGGTCCAAATGTCAGTGGATGGAGGCAGTTGGAGGTGGGATGCGGTGGTGGGGGGGGGTGGGTGGATGGATGGGCTGGATTTATTTAGCAGAATCCAATGGAGAATTTGGCTGTGTTTCTGCAGGGTTATCAGGGACAAGAAGTGGCTCCGAGGGCCCGGAGCAGAGATTTCAGTGGAGATTTGAGGGTTCACAATGGTCGCTGTTCGTCAAGACTTCTGGCTTTTCCGCAGGTGAGAGGGGCTGGCTGCAAGGCTCTGTGGGTCTGTGTGCCCAGATCTTGGGGACAAAGCAGACTCTAGGATCAGACAGTAGCTTCGACTTGTCACTCATGCATCCTCTTTCTCATCCAATCCCTTCCCTTTCTCAGAGCTGGCAGAGGTGGCAGCCAGCATGTCAGAGGGGCCGTGGAACACTCAAGGAGGGACTGTTATGACCCGGGCCCTCAGGAGCCCTCTGTACATCATGCAGACCTTAGCAAACGGGGGTTATCATTCTGTGTTTGCGCCCTGTGGCTGTCATAACAAAATACCACATATTGGACGGCTTCGAACAGCGGAAGTTTATTTTCTCATGGTTTCTGCCGGCAAGAAGTCCAAAATCAAGGCGTCTGGAGGGCTATACTTCCTCTGAAGTTTCTAGGGGAGGATCCTTCCTTGCCTCTTCCAGTTTCTGGTAGCCGCAGGTGTTCCTTGGCTTGTGGCCGCATCCCTCCAATGTCTGTTTCCCTCGTCCCACGTTATTTTCTCTCTCTGTCTGTGTGCATCCAAATTTCCCTCTTCTTTTTTTTGCAAATTTCCCTTTTCTTATGGAGATAATAATCATTGGATTTAGGGCCCACCATAATCCAGCATAACCTCATTTTAGCTAATTGTATCTGCAAAGACCCTATTTCCAAATAAGGTCACATTCCCAGGGGTTAGGACTTCAGCATATCTTTTGGGAGGACACAATTCAGTCCATAACATGTTCCAATTTTATGGGTGAGAACACTGAGTATCAGGTACCCGGAGGGAATTCCCAAGGTCACACAGCCAGCAAATGGCAGGGCTGGGATTCGAGCAGTTTCTGTTGAAGCATGATTCTCTACCGCCTCTTTCTCTCTGGTCAGCCTCTAGACATCTTGGTCAAACTCAAGGGAAGTCAGACCCCTCGAAGGTGGGATGCTCTGAGTCTCACTAGAAGGTGCCCTTTGGCATCTTTCTAAGAGCAAAAGGGCCAGTGAATTAATCATTGCTTGAGTAACAGACATCATCCATTCAACAAATATTTACTCAGTGGCAGCCCCCTCCCCCACAATAAACCTCAAGAAGGAAAGAGACCATGAGTGAATGAAAAGATAACAGATACAGAAGGTCAGAAGGGGCCAAGTGCCACGTAGAACATTAAAGTAGGGGAATTGGGGCTAGGGAGTGTTTTGATTTTGTCACCCTCCCTGAGGTGACAACCCAGAAAGACCTGGAATCGGCGAGGGAGTGGCCATGTTGGGGAGAAGCATTCCAGGCTGATGGGTCAGCAAGTGCAAAGGCCCTGGGGCCGACCACGCCAGCGAGGCTGCGGCGGGGGGAACGGGATGTAGGGAGCTGGGATGCATTGGGGGGCCTGGAGTGCAGGAGTAATGTGACCTGATGTACATCTTAGCTTTCAGTTAGACTGTGGGGCTTAATGCAGAAAACAGGAAGTCATTTGGAGGCTTCTGCAACAACCCTGTCAAGAGGTGACGGTGGCCCGGGCTTGGGGAGTGGCTGTGGTGGTGCTGAGATGTGTTTGGACTCTGGACGAATTATGAAGTTGGAACCAAGAGCATTAGCTGAGTGTGGAGTGTGAGCAAAAGAGAGGCGTCCAGGATGAGGCCCGGGCTTTTGCCCGAAAAGGGGACAGAAGAAGGCTGGCACCGGCCTTCGCTGAAATGAGGACATTGTGTGGTGGAAAAGGTTGGGGGATCAGGTGGGGATCAGAGTCGGCTTTGATCGTGTTAAGCTTGGGTGTCATTTAAATGTCAGAGTGGAGGTGAGAAGCGGGCAGCTGGGCGAGCGAGGCTGAAGATCAGGAGGGAGTCCAGGCAGAGAGAGGAAAGGACCATAGGATGACCCTGGAGTCAGAAGGAGATGGCACCGCAGATGCAGACCAAGGGCACAGCTGGTGACCAGGGGTGGGGTTGGGGTGGGCAGAGCGGATCCGAGCTGCCAGGGAAGCCAGCCAAGGACCCCTCCCAAGGAGGTGGAAGTGACGCTGACCCTGATCCGACTGCACTGGCTGAGTCTTGGCTGCTGGGAATCCACAACTGACCGAGTGAAGGGGCATCTGGAGGATGATCTGGAATTTGTTTCTGTCGTTACTGGATGGACATAAGTCACTCACACTGACCCTGACCAAAACTGGGACCAGGTCACCTTAGCTCCTAAGTCCATTGATGGGCACCTGGGAGACACTCGATCAATATCTATTCTGTGGATTGAATGTTACTTTCCTAAAATAGGGACTGGAACCCCTCATTTATGGAGGCAAGGTGACAGCACAGGAGCTGGATGCCAGTGTCCTGACCACTGCCTGGAACCCATCCCATCCCCTGACCTGTTAATTCTGCAAGAAACCAGCCTTGGTTTAGGACTTCACTCTGTTAAATGCTTCCCTTACTCAGGTCCTCAGGACAGCCCAGTGGAGCCTCAGTGAGGCCACTTTACAGGTGAGAACCTTGAAGCTCAGAGACCCTAAGTTACCTGCCCAAGGTCACACAGCTGGGAGGTGGTGGGGCAGGGACTTGAACCTGGGTCTGTCTGACAACAGAGCCCGTGTGTTTTGTTCTCCCACTGGCCTGGCCCACGCACATGCTGTTCTTTCCGTCAGGGACGCTCTTCCCTCTCTCACCCTCCCATCACCTCCCTACCGCCTACTCATCTTTCCAAGTTCACCTCCATTGTCACTTCTGGTCAGGCCCTTGTTGCAGGTCCCGGAGTTCGCTGCTTCTTCCTTGTGGCACCTGCCAGAGTTTGTGATGAAATCATCACAGTGTCTGGGTTAGTTTATGGCCTGAACCCCAGCCCCCCACGACTCTAAGTGCCAGGAGGCAGGAAACATTCACTGAGTGTGTCCTGACCTTTTTTTTCACGACTCCCGAAATATGTCCCAGTTGCTCATGCATGGCCATCTCTCCCTGGTCCTTCAAGGGCTTGTTACACGTGTTTTTAGGAAAGATGAAAGGGATTGAGAATCAAAATTCACCCTTCACCCTGCTCGGTCCCTGCTCAAGTGCCCTGCCTGTCCCTCCCCCACTTCGGTCCCCGCCACCGTCTGCTGTCTGACATAGCCCACCAGGACATTTTTATTCTCTTACTTTGTTGTACTTTTCTGCAAGCATCTGTCACTATAGGACACATCACAGTTTTATAGGCTTAGAGTTTCTGACTCCCAGTCTTAGATCATCAGCTCGACACAAGCAGGGACTGGTACATCCTTCTCACCACCGTACCCTCAGAACCCAGCCCACAACCTGACCCAGGAAGGCGGTCCATAAACACATGAGTGAATGAGGAACCAGGTCATTCTCATATGCCTATATGCCAATCACCCAACTAAGCCCTTGATAGACATTTTCCTCTTGAAAGATCACAGCCATTCTAGGGGTTCAGCCTCCCATTTTGCAGATGAGTAAACCAAGGTTCAGGGGCAGTAGGTGCCTTATCCAGAGACGGAATTTCCATCCTGGCTAGAATATCCACCTCACCCACACTCTATGGCTTCCTCCAGTGACCAGCCCAGGATCGGGCTTATCGTAAGTGGTTGACACACAGCCTTTCGATGACCAAGAATCTGCTGGGCAACATCTTCCCAATGGTTTACAGGAGACATCACTGCCCTGTAAGCACACCTCTGACACACATCTGTCTTCGGCCTTGCTTTTCTGTAAACAGAGCATCCATTGTCTCCCACTCTCCTGCATTTTTTTAAAGAATTAATTGCCCTTTTTATGGTTTTGGTGTGTTTGTACTTGCGAGAACCCTGGCACCCTTAATCACAACAACAACATTCTCTATGAACAGTCATTAAGCACCAGCAAATATGGAGTGTATTAATGGGCAAACAGAAAGTCGGGGAAGAGGAAAATGTTTTTCTCTTGCAAAGTGCATACGAAAAGTTGATCCAAACCAGCGCGCTGCCATAAATCTGTTAATTCTGGCAAATTATTGGGAGGTGGCAGGAGCGGCGAGAGGGAAAGAGGCAAAAGGTCGGCCGGAAGCTGCCCACCCACTTCAGAAGGGAGGCACTGGGAGCGTGCAGCTCAGCGTCTGGCCCAGAACTGGCCGCTCCTTGCACGGGTGTCTCCCCTCTTGAAGCTGGTGTCCTGCAGTCTCTCTAGGTAGCAGGGGGCCGTGGTCCATTAAGATCGGACCCTGATGCTCAGATGAAGAAGAGGCAGGCCTGGGGCGGCGGGGAGGCCACAGCCTTGCCGCGGGGCTCCAGGTTCTTTTTCCTTCCAATTGCGTCTCTGTCCTCTCTGGGCCCCTGACCTGGGCTGCCTCCTCGGCCCTCCCCTCCCCCACACCCCTCCCCAGTCTGGTTTGGGCCTGTTTCCTTCGGCGAGGACCACTTACTGCTCTTCCTGTTCTGGGACTGAATTGTGTTCAGCGCTGGGGGCGGGGGGAGGGGACTGACTGTGGGCCGTGTGTCAGTGTGTGTGCGTGTGTGTGTGTGCGTGTGTGTGTGTGCTCGCACTAGTCTTGGTGCTGGTGTGTTGGAGAGGGGGTCCGGGCGTCTGCTGGTGTCACTCAAAGGCTTCTGATAACAAAGAACGATTTCTCTTCTCAGTGGAAACAAAACCCAGCCTTCCAGGGGCAGACTGTTGCCCTCTCCTCCTCTCTTTCTCTCCCCACACTGTCCCTCTGTCCTCCTCTCCTTCTGTCTCCTTCAGCCTGTTTTCTTTCTGTATCATTCTTTTTTTCTCACCCTTCTTTCCGTCTTCAAATCACCTTCTCCATTTTTTGGCGTGTTTCTCATTCATATTTCTGCCTCTCACCGTCACTCTTCCCTCCCCCCGTCCCTCTGTCTTTCTCCCTTTTCTCTCTCTCCTCTCCTCCCCTACTCCCCAAACACACTCAACCAGTAGAGTTTGGAGTTGCCACACCACTGATTTTCACACGAGCAGGAAGACACACGGACGCTTCTTTCTTGGATCCAGTCTTAATTCACAGATTCCGTGGGGCGCAGCGTGACAGCACGATGCAGATCGCCAAGTCCCCTTCTAGCCACATCTCCCCGGGATGGAGCCTCCAGGAGAGCCACCAGCAGTGGGTTCTTCTGTCCTGGGCGCCTTTGCTTACCTCTTCCTTTCCCTGGCTGACAAATTCCTGCCACGCGCTGCTCCCTCCCAGGCTGGCTGGGATTTGCTCTTTGCTGCCCGCGGAGCCGGCTCCCGGGCCATGTGCTGCAGCACGAATAAGTTAATGTATTTACAGTAACTGCGTTCTTGGTTATACTGGAGGAAGGGGCTGCTTTGGTTAACAATTTATCATGGAGGCCGCTATTTTCAATGTGTTCCACGTGATTATTCGGCAAAGCTGCAATTTGGCACTTGTTCTGAGCTTGGAGGAATCGCTTCTCCAGAGGTGACCCTCGGCAGGAGATTGCATGTCACCGCGTGAGGAATGGCCGCAGCGGCCGTGATGGGTAGGCTGTCTGCCTCTCCTGACCTCAATCGCTTTCCTTTGGCGTGGAGGCTGGGGTTGACTCAAAGTGGTTATAATTTCTGCTGGAAGGCAGCGGAATGATGATGGGGTGCTGGGCGCCCACTGGTTGGCCAAGGTGCAGGCCCAGAGCTCCTGTTGGGACTGGTCACCCTAATAGGGACAGGGCAAGGCTGTGATTAAATTAAGAGATGCCCTGGGTGAGGGGAGGGTGCTCTGGATTCAGAAGCCTGGCTCTTAGGGACTGAAGCGAGCAGGCCAGGCAAGGAGTGTGTCCTGAGCATATACTGTGTGCTCAGCGCCGTGCCAGGCTCTCATGCAAGTGTCCTCCCATCCAGCTGCCAGTGGCCCCATCAGCCTGCTGCCTGGTGGGAGGACAGAGGTGGTGTGGCCTGCTGCCCACAAACCCCAACCCTGTGCTCACATTCCAGGGCTGCCACCCCCTAGCTCTGTGGCCCTGCAAAAGTGACTTGGGCACGCTCGTGACTCAGTTTTCCCATCTGTAAAAGGAGATAGGGTTAGGGTTAGGGTTAGGGTAGTGTTCCCTCCTAGGGTCATCTTGAGCCTCCAGTGAGCCAAGATCACAAAGTACTTAGAACAGGGCCAGGCATGGAGCAAGCCCTACAGAAGTGCTGTTGTTGTCATCCACGTTGCTGCTATGGTTGTTCAAGAACGGATTAAGCAGACTCCCACTGGGTGAATAAGAAATCCAAGGCACTGAGACTTCTAGGAACCTGTTGCCAGATGCAAAGCTCTCAGGGGTTGGAACCGGGGACAGAAGACAGCTTGTTCACATCCTAATTCACCTCCCTGGCACACGACGCTTCGGAGACTTGTTTCCTTCCCTCTTTCCCTACTTCTCCTCCTCCTTTTTCCTCCCCTTCTTTCTTCCTCTCTAGTAATGGTTAGTTTTCCTTTAAAATCATGAGACACACTAGGGACCTGGCCATGTAAAGGACACTGGAGGGACTCTGTTGATCATTTTGGAGAACAGAGCAGACAGGGATGTCCACAGTCAACCCTTGGCATGCACATGACAGAGCAGGTGCTCAGGGCCCACCAGGTTCTGAGTAGTCTTGGGTCCAGAAGTCTCCTTGAGTAGATCACTCCCCTCTCTGCGTCTCAGTTTCCTCCTCAAAATATGCCCGTCCAGCTGCCTGGGAGCTGGGTCTTCCCAGCCTCAATCCTGTCTCTACCCGGTGACAGCAGAGTGACCGTGGGCAAGTCACATGTCCCCCAGCCCCAGACCTCAGGGTTTCCATCTGCAAAAAAAATTGCCTCATGGGGATTATGAGGCTCAAGGGAGGAGAGGAATGCTCTCTGGGATACAGATGGGAACATTCTTAGCATTTCCGGGTCTGGAAGGTTGAGCTTCATCCTAGTGTCCGGGCAGATCGTAACTTGCTATCTTGTCTCACCTGTCCACTCTGAGACACGAAAGTCCAACGCTGAGACTCCTCCCAACTACACGGACCAAAAGGACAGCCCTGCTCAGAAACCCAAACCTGACCACATCTCTCTCCTCCCTGCAAACTTAGTCCGAATCTTCCCCAGAAGCCAACTTGAAGGATTCAACACCAGGTGGTATTTTGGGGAAGGGATCCCAGGATGTTCACATAGGGGAGTGGGAAAGTGAGGCAGGTAATAAAGGGTATGTTATAAAGCCAGTTTTCACAGAGGGTGACTGGAGCTGGATCCTGCAGAGAAATTCTAGCAAACACCATAAAACACAAGCTTCAGCATCATCCCACTCGAGGAGTGAGGGCGCTGGGGTATTAATACACCATCTCCCAAGAGTGAGGGTGGCTCTGTGTTGGGGTTGGTGAATTCCCTGGCACTTGTCGCCTACCTTGTGGATCTCTAGGACAATCCCTCAGACTCAAAGATACCTGCAGCAGCTGGGCACAATGAATCAATAAGGTCTGAGGGATGCAGGCAAGTTCTGCTAGAGATGCTACACTGGGTCCCTGAGCTCACAGAACCTTCCCTAATTCTCCAGTCTGTGTTCATGCCTCTTCCCATGCTTTTTTGCACCCCTGCCTCCAGGGTCATGCTTCCTCCCACCATGTTTAACTGCCTGTTTATTTGTTCACTTGCCCCCATTCTGTGTTCCAGCTGTGAGTTCCACGAGACAGGGCTGTGTCTCATCCAACTCTGCATTCCCAGAATAAATGTTCAACGTTAAAAAAATAAATGGGTCCGTGGAGATGGGGGCAGGCGGAGGCCCTCAGGAGAGAGCTAATTGTGTGAGAGCAGAACCAAAAGGAGAGATGCCAAAACCCTTGTAGGTAGCAGACATTTCCAGCTGCCAACATGATGACACTTTTCCCTGGATTCGCCCCAGTTCTGGCCAGCAGCGTCCCCACCCAGCCCACTTTCAGGAACAGGAGAAGGGGCGCCACACCCTTATTAAAACCAAGGCCTTTGCTCACTGTGAAAGGGAACAGATGAATCTGAGATCATCCTTGGCAAGAAGTGCCGGGAAGCAGAATGCTCCTTTTTGGATCTTGATGGCAGAATCTCAGCACAGCTTCTGGCATGATTTCCATCTGTTGACACCTGTAATAATTGTGAAAAGTTTGAGATCATCTGTTGGGCCGTGATGCTCATAGGTCGTCCTGGGTCACTGGGTGTGAGGCATTGATGGGTAGCCCTTGCCCAGGACTCTGCTGAGGGAGTGTTTATGATTACAGCACCTTGGCGAAGATGCCCAAAAGATGGGAGGTGACCGCTTCTTGTTTCAACACTTCCTGTGAAACAGGAAGTAGAGGGAAAGGTACAGGAAGTGGAGAGAAATGTACAGGGAAGACATTTTTCAAAGCAGGCATGGCTTGTGGATTCACAAAAGTTCTTAATATTTTCCATCCTGAGATGTTAAGAAAGCAGGACATGCTGTCCCTTACTAGCTCTCAGTTAAAACACCTTCTCATCTCCCAGTGTTGCAAGAACTTTGGGGGCAAAGGAGGAAAAAAGACGGACTGGAATGGAGGCAAAATAAGGGAGTTCAAGGGACTTCCAGATCCTTCAGAGACGGGTATTTCACAACAATCCTGCCACACCTCCCAGCAAAGTTCCCTTCCTGCCACTGTCAGAAGCCGACAGCATGCCTACTTCACTTTTTGCAAATTCAACACACGGCTACCCAAGTTATTCCCTTTATAAAATGAATTCCCTATGGCCATCATGGAACAAGGAAAGCAATCTTGTTTTAAAATGGATTTTATTTTTGAGCAACTTTTCAAAAGTAATGTTTGTGATTTAGCTAACAAAGACTTAACAGTACTTGTGTGCCAGACATTGTTCTAAGCACTTTGCTGACTCTCATTTAATTCTTATAACCCAACGAGGCAGATATCATTTTTATCCCCATTTGACAGATCAAGAAACTGAGGTGCGCAGAAATAAGGCAACTTGCTCAAGGCCAACAAGCTAGTAGGTCTAAAAGCCAGATGCAAACCCAGGCTGCTCGGGACAGAATCCATAGTCTTGACTCATGCATTTTTCTGCCTCTCTGAGTGAGGAAGGAAACTGACTGGCCCCTGGGTCTGGCCAGGTTGGGAAGAACCATACTGCTATTTCTCACTAAGGGAGCTTCCAACAAGAATGGTCTGCTCTGGGCCCTCCCCGCTTCTGCAGTTTATAATTTGGGAGACTTGGGCTTCTCTGAATCTCTAGCCTCTAGCATGGAGTATGGTACCCTGCAGATGCTTAAGGAAGTGTTTATGGAATGAATGTTGGATCAGTAAGAGAACGCACACGTGAATTTCTTGGCAGTGATGCTAGCTGCTCAAACTCGATGCACGTAGGCAGAGAAGAGAGAGAAACTGAGGCTGTTCTTGGAAGGCTCAGGTCAAACCCTTTCCTAACTTTGATAACCTTCACCTTTGCCTTTATTATCTGGGAAATTCCATGTGGAGACTGCAAGCTCCTTGAGTGCAAAATCTACATCTGACTTATCACTGGATGCCCATTACCTGGCACAGTGCTAGGCTCCTAGGAGGGACACTGCATGCTGAATACATGAGTAATTGACAGAATGAGTGAGTGAGTGAATGGCCAAGAGAATGAATATATGTTCCCTACCTTGACAAGGGCCAGCTCAGTGGCTCCCAAACTTGTACAAACATGGGAATCTCCTGGAAAGCAACAGATTGCTGGGCCCACACCAGAAGTGTGTGATAAGGTCAGGTCACACCTAAGGCAGGTCTTGCGGGGCGCACCCAGGAATTTGAATTTCTAACAAGGTGCCAGGTGATGCTGAAGCTTCTGGTCTGGGGACTCACTCTGAGAACCACTGGTCCAGCAGCCTAGCTCACTGGTTCTCAATCTTGGTGACACAATGGAACCACCTGCAGGAATTAAACACAATACAAAACTCTGATTCCCGGGATCCTTTTCTGGAGATTCTGATGTAGTTGATCAGGGGTGTGGCTGGGCATCATTGAGCATCAGGCATCTTGATTTTTAAAAGCTCTCTGCGTGCTTTGAAGGTGTGGCACGATAGGAAAACCTTTCTTTGTGGCTTCATGGGTAGGTTGAAGGGCTCACGTGTGGCTTAGCTCACCCAGGGGGGCCTCCACTTCTGTGTCCCACTGGCCCCCCGCAAAATCCAAACCCCCTGCTTATGTCCTGTGGTTGTTCTAGGCAACGGCTTCTCAGGATGCTGCTTGCCCGAGATCTGATGTTTGTTGCTTGACGCTGTGGGTCCCCGTTCCAGCTCTCGCCCGCCCCGTTCGCTGCGATGTCTATTAAGAGCAGATGCTAGACCATTTCCAACAGGCCTTGAAGCTAATGCGCTGCGGAATGGATTCGGAAGGGCCTATTTCTTTGCGCACCGAGAAAGAGAGTGAATTAATGCTCAATGAAAACCTCCCGAGAACCAAGGCTGGTGGGGGGGATCCTGGTGGCTAAATCAACAGTTATAAACTCGCCCAGTCATTTTTCATTATTTGGTACGTTGGAAAGATATTTTCCTTTTCAAATGCAGTTGGAAATCCGTTTGGTCAAAAGTCGGTTGGAAACCTCAGCAGCAGAGCCCCTGAAAACTCGCAGCCTCTGTCAGGGGATGGAAGAAAAATGGCCCAGGTCCCCAGCAGAAGTCGAGGCGACGGGGCCACAAAGGGGCATTGTAGGGCTGCCTTGGGCAGAGGCTGTGTGATTTTTTTTAAATGTTGCCCAAGGGTCCCAACTTTTACAAGGACCTGCATATATGGGGGTTTAAGCTTATGGATTTGGAAGGCAAAGCCACACGTCTCCTCCGGTTTTGAGAAGAGATCTCATCTAGGTTCCGACCGCTCACGCTCCATCCTCACGGGGACCTTTTCTGAGCTGAGGTGTGAGCAGAGCCTGAGCTAAAACATGCACCCCAAGGAGAAAATAAAAACCAAAGTGGGGTCCCACTCTCCTTGCACAGCTGAAGGGGACAGATTGCTCTAGGATGAGCTGCCAGTGGTGGTGTTTGAATGGGCGGTTATTCCTGACTGACGGCCCCCCTCAGAGGGAAATCCCTCGACAAGGTGAGGGACTCCAGTCTGAGCCATGGCTCTGCCCCCTTCGGGCTGTGTGACCTCACATTAGTCACTGGGCCTCTCTGAGCCCCATTTTCCTCTCTCATGAAAATGAGAGGGTCAGGGCTGTGGCAAGGTGTTCTTGAGAAGATGGGTTTGCACGCACCTGGCACCTGTCCTGGACAGCAAGGGATGCATGGGAACCTGAACCTGAGCAGGGGGAAACACCTTCTTCAAGTGGACCTAGCCCTGCCCCAGGGTCTGTGGCTCTGCAAGACCCTCATGCAGTCAGTAACCTGAACAGCTGTACTTGGGATCCCTTGATTCTTCCAGCCTTTTATTTATTCCTTCTGGGCAATGAATGAAACTGCCTCCTAGGTCATCGCTTTGCTTCCATGCACATTCCTGCCTAACCCTTTAGCTGCATTAATTTGCTCAGGCTGCCCTCCCTCCAAGTTAAACTTCCCATTGCCGTTGAGAGGAAGACCCAACAACTCTCCAAGTTTGGGTATTTGCTCAATAAATATTAATTACGCACAAAATATGCTATGCTGAGCTGAGTGGACAGAGTTCCTGACCTCAGGGAGCTGGACTGAAGGTTAGAGCCTGGGCTTATAATGTGGCTCTGACCCCAGGTTCTTGCTTGGCCCACATTTCAGCCAAAGCCAAATCTCAGAAAATGGTACCTCCATCCTCCCAGGTGTTCAGGCCAGAATCTTGGCCTCGTCATTGACTCACATCCCTTCTCTAGTGGAGGAGCCTTCCTGCCTCTTCCAGCTTCTGGTGGCCCCAGGCACTCCTTGGCTTGTGGCTACATCTCTCCAGCCTCTGCCGCCCGTGGACTTCTCTGTGCTTTGTGAGTCTTCTCCCCTTCTACTATGGGCACCAGTCAAGGATTTAGAGTTCCCTCTACTCTAGTATGACCTCATCTTTATTATTACCCTAGTTTTGAATAAGGTCACATTCTGTGGTTCCAGGTGGGCACGGCTTTTGTTGGGATTCAACCAACTACGGTAGGGATCCATTCTAAGGGCAAGTCAGTCAGTTCCGGATTTTATTTGCTAAAGCCCTAACAATTCTAATGACCATAATCATATGTATAAAGCCCCTACCATATGCCAGGCACTGCTGTAAGCATTTATACATACCTCAGTTGATCTTTAAAATAGCTCCATTAGTTGACACAATAATCCGATTTTACAGATGAGAAAACCGAGGGCTACACAGTGATGTGCCCAAGGTCCCCCAGCTTCTAAGTGTTTCCCAGCAGCAGTCAGCACTGACCACAGGCCCTGGTGTTCCTGCAAAGGCCAAGTCTTACCATCTGGAGCCCGGTGAGGGGCAGGCAGGGCTGTCGCTGTCCCATGGCCCACAGGAGCCAGGCACTGCCTTGATAGAGGGAACGGGAATCAAGGACCTGGGTGCAGAGCCATGGGGGTGGGGGGCAGGCATTGCCACCAATGGGCTCGCTGCCCACGCCAGGCTGTCCTGCCAGGCACATCACTCCCGTCACCACTGCCTCGGCCAGGAGTAGGCAGCCCGCAAGTAAACAGTGTCTGAAACCTATTCTCATTAGGCTAATTTACGAATAAATTACCATATTCAATGGCCTTATTTTTACTGCTCGTTAACAGGCCCATGATAGGATGATAATTACGGGATTTTAAGTGGCTAATGGCAGCTGGGGCGTCAAAAGCAGTTTTTACGAATCTGTTTATGGCAGTGAAGGTGACAGGAGGGGAGGGACATTGAAATGTTGAAATCACACTTTGGGAAAAAAAGCTTTAATTGTTGAGTATTTATTAGAGAGGAGGGAAGGCTGTAATTTAAAAATGAAACTCTGAAAAACAAAGGAAGTTAATTAGTCTTCCCCCACCCCTCCACCCTCACCCCCAGCACTGTGACCTTCAGGGAGTGGGCAAGGGCCAGGCGGGATCCCAGGAGAGGGGTGAATCTGGGCTTGTCCTCTCTGCTTGGCTTCTGCTGCCCCTGCAGAGAAGGAATCCAGAGGCCTTGGAGCATCCTGGGAAGTCTGTCCCTCTCTGCCTGGGCTGGAGGCCCTGCTGATGGGCATCCAGGGAGGGATGCTGGAGAAAGGTAAGGGCTTAGCATCCTTTAAAGAGTGACAGTGTTAGACACATTTATCCTTTCATCCTGATCGCCATCATCACCTTCATCATCAGATCTCCTCTATTCCACTTCCCCTGCTAAATTTCCCATGCATTATTTCGTCTGACCCTTGCAATAATCTTAAGAGCTAATAATTATTCTTAACATCCATTGAAGGCTCCCTGTACGCTTTCCGTGTAATAACTCCCTTAAATGTCACAATAGATAACCCCACGGAATTGGTACTGTTCTTATCATCCCCACTTTATAAAGGAAGAAACCAAGGCACAGAGAGGTTAAGTAACTTGGACAAAGTCACACAGCCAAGGCTTAGCTCTGCAACCACCTGGTATGCTCAGGTCCTGCTCTTTTTTATCACCTCCCCCTCTCATTGAATCCGCAGCACGCCAGTGGGGTGGGCTTCAGGGCCCCATGTAACAGAGGCGGGAATGGAAGTTCAGAGAGGGTAAGCCACCTGCCCCCTGAGAGTGGAGATGGGTGGGTACAAGGCTGCTCAGAAAAGGATTCTTAGGACTTGTTAGCTGGTGCCCAGGAGGAGCTATTTAGAGGCTCCTTTCCCCCCTTCTGTGGGTGCTTCTTGTGGGTTCCTCCCTCTCCTGCCCAACCCCCCAACTCCCCGCCCTGCCGACCTCCTCCTGACCAGCCCGGCTCCTCATCCCCTCGCTACTGGCCGATCCATCTCACTCCTCTGCTTTAGTATGCAGCCCTCGGAAAACAAACACGCAGCAGCCTGACAGTGGGAATAAATATCTCGGCGATGTTGATTAGCATTTGATCCCAGCTGGGGCTCTGGAAGCTGAAGTACTGGAATGTCTTGGCAGTTTTTTAATGCTGAATAATTTGATTAGATCAGTGACTGAACCTGCTGCTCCGGGTGAGATAAACCCTCCCCACATTACAGGGGAGAGAGGCATCCCGGCCCCCCAGCTCGGGCTCCTCCGCCCTCTGCTTCCTGCTTGCCTCTCTCCCCATCTCTCTCCCCGTCTCTCCTTCTCCTTCCCTCTCTTCGTCCCTCTCTCTCCTCCCCCCTCCTCATCGTTCTCCCTCTCTCTCTTCATCTCTCCAACTCCCCCCTCCCCCAGCCCCAACCCCACCTCCTCCTTTTATGAAGCCTTAAATACATCATTTAATCAACTCCACAATTTCAATTTCGCACAGTTGTCAGCTTGAATGTCTGACGAGGTGGTGAAGACCCCACAGGTTGCGGGCAGGGGTGACAGGGCCACCGGTTCTCCCCCCGCCCCGCCCCAGCCTTCAAAGAGCTCCCAGCCTCAGTCCCATCCCCCCCCACCCCTCCCCAGCCAGCCCAGAGCGATTCCTGAGGTTTCTGTTTCCTTATGGCAACTGTCAGTCAGTCATGTAGATGTTTCTCTTGTCATCAGTGTGAAATTACCAGAGTGGCCTCATTATCCGCTTACTCCAAATTTGGAGGCAATATTTCTGTTTGAAGGATCATAATCTCCATTTAAAACAAAAATAACATCTCCTCAGGTAAAGGAGGAGTCGGGGAAGGGAGATGACAGTTGGGGACAACCCCAGCCTAGATGAATTATCTCGGTTTTTCGATAGAGACTTACACAGGCAAAGCCCTTTGCTGACCTAACACAGAGCCCACCTTTCTTGAAAACTGTTTTTTTCTGGCCCCACTTGACTCTAAAATATGCATCCCTCCCTCTATCCCCGTCACCTTCATCTCATCTGAACCATCCGAGAGGCACTGCTGCAATAACAAAAAAGGAATGGGGGCAAATGGACGGGAAGGAGTGGGGAAAGCTTCGTTCTTATGCAGATTCAATTCCGAGCACTTCTCCCAGGCTCCAGCGGGGTGTTACCTGAACCCCATTAGCCACAGGGAAGGTTGTGTGTTCTCACCAGTGGCATTGCAAAGCCATCTGACCTCCTTCGCCATCCGACGCTGTCATCTCATCACCGGAGAGTCGGGCTCCAGCTTTATTTGTTTTTCTCAAATGGATCCAGAAATGGCTGGGGGAGGCACTTCCCAATAACTGAGTGCTGGCTTTGTCGGGAAAAGCCACACTCAGGGCTCAAATTGTCCTCAGGCTGGTGTGGGTGGAATGAAGCTGAGCTGAGTGTGTGTGTGTGTGTGTGTGTGTGTGTGTGTGTGAGAGAGAGAGAGAGAGAGAGAGAGAGATGAGTTGGAGGGAACATTGAAACCAATCCAGGAGTAGGTTTTCTTACTGCTGTGTGACCTTAAGTAAACCGACAGCCTCTCTGAGCCTAGATGGCCTCATTTGCAAAACAGGGACAATGAGAAAACCTACTCCATCCTCCTTTGGGGACTGTATGATTATAGTCCATATGAGTAAAATGAGATGAAGCTGGGGACCCTCTTCATGCCCCCTCCCACCCTGCTGTGAGCTTAGTATAATCATTGTGGTCCTGGCCATTTACTCACCCACAGGGGACCCATGCCCACCTTCCTGCTGTGTGAGCTTGTTCCTGCCTCTTCTTCTCTCCAGGCCTCAGTTTTCCCATCAGCAAGAGCTGTAAAATGGGAATATTCGTGCCTACCTGCCGGTTACAGGGTGAAACCTGAATCAAACGTGCCTGGTGCTTCTGACTCCTTGCTCCCCACCCCCACTTCCCTCTCCAATTTTTCCCTACAGGCATTGAAACTGTTCTTTGGGCTAGCCTTTGCTAATTGAGCGTTCCAACTAGCTTTCCTGCTAAACATAATGCAGGGTTCACATCTGTAAGTTGAAGTGTGGTCTCCTTGAAGCTGGCTTCATTGCAACTTGCGTCTGTGTTCCTGGTGCCCAGGGCACAGTGCCAGGCACAGAGTAGGAACTCAATGAATGAATGAATGAATGGATGGATGGATGGATGGATGGAAACCCCGCCATCTGCAAGTCAGTGCCTTGTCTTGTTTTCCATAGGACCCAGCCTCGCCTTCCCTGTGTGGCATTCTGAAGTTCCAGAACACAGGCGTTTACAAGAAACTGGGAATAAAAGGGTTTGATCTGCATGCTGCTAACATCTCTCGCAAAAAGAGGAATAAAAAAAAATGCCAGTTCCTTCTTTGGGGGAAGAGAAGGCGTCAAGACATGTTAAATGGTTAGGAAGAAGGCGGCTGCTTGTTTTCCTTCTGCCTTTTGCAGGCTGGAGGGGAGGTGGGGGAGGTTCATTATTTTTCGGTGCTCTGAAGGCAGGTGAACAGGAAAGGCAAACTGCCGGCTGGCACCGGGTTGGGTGGCTTTGAAAAATGTAGCGCTCTCAAGGCAAGGGAAGGGTTTGATGCAATTTAAAAAAGACAGACTCCCACACCTCTCAGATCCATATGTTTCCATGCAGATCTAGGGCGCTACCGCGGGCTTTGCAGCCTCTCCCGGCTGTTCTGCTGATGCTCCGAGGACCCACGGCTCTCGGAGCAGGAGGCAGACGGGCTGAGCACCCACCCGGGTGTGTGCGAGCTGCCAACAGCAGACTCCGGGCTGGGCTGTGGCAGCAAAGCGGTGACACGGCGCCATGTGGTGCCCGGCGCGTGTGTGCCATCAGGTTGCCGCTGTCTGGGAGAAGGTAAGAAGCTGGAAAATTTTTAAAAAGTAAATCAATCAGATGGTGTATGTATATGGACTAGTGCTAAAGGGGTCTGGGGCTGTGACTGCCGCTGGTCCCTTCCCTCTGTAACAAGGTCATCCTGCCACTGCCAGTGGGTTTTGTTTTCTGTCTCAAGTGGCATTCCTGTGCAATAAACAGGTATGTGGCAAAAAAATAATAATAATAATTCTGGAACCAACTGTGTTTGTGAAACACCAGTTCTGATCTCCCTCCTTCCCTCCCTCCCTCCTTCCTTCCCCCTCCCTCCCCCTCCTTCCCCCTTCCCTCCCTCCCCCCTCCCCCCTCCCTCTCTCCCATCTTTCCATCCTGTTTTCCCTTTCCCACTTTCTTCTTCCTCCCTTCTTTCTTCCTCCCACCCTTCCACTTCTGCATTCAACGAACAACTTTTAAACACCCAGGAATCATGTAGTTGTTAAGACAGATCATGTCCCTGCCCGTATGGTGCTTACCTTCTGAAAGAGAAAGCATGAAACCAGTAAACAAATGAACAGGCAAGCTAAATTCACCTAGTGACCAATGCTATGAAGGAAAAAACCCAGGGTGATGGAACAGGGTGTGATGGGTAGGGGAGGGGAGGACCACTTTAGGGAAGGTCTGGTAAGGCCCCCTCGAGCGGTGATGACATTTCCATTACCTCCTGCACGAGGAGGTGGAAACAGCCTTGCTTTTGTAAGTTGGAACAGATTCAATAAAGTTCTTGACTGCAGGACTTGTCAGAGCCTTCAGTGCACAGGCATGCCTTGTGTTTTGAAAAACAGCAGAACCATGGTGTCTTTGGAAGCCCTGTGCTAAGGAGCATCTGGACGGGCATGTCTTCTGTGGGATACACATGGGGACATACCAGACTGTGGCTGTTCCTCTTCAATGGCCTGACCCTCACATCACCCCAAACTCAGACCTACAGCCCAGCACCAGCCACCCCCTCCGTTTGCTTCCCCTGGGGCCGTTCTCATGGTTGGTGCTGACTATTGGGTCTCAGGTGTCTCAATTCTCACAATGCACTGAGGTTGGAACCCTCATGAGCCCAGTTTACTAATAAGACAGCTGAGGTGCTCTGGATTTGCGGACAGCCTGAGAACGAGTCCCGTCTCTCTCCTCCAGCTACGCGTTCACCTGGCCGCCCCCTGTCCCCCCACGCCCCACCCCGCCCCGCTCAGTGTGCTCCACGCTGCCCTTCTCCTTCCCTTTCCAGAAACAGGACAAACCCATTCTCACCTCCGAGCCTTTTGCCTCTGTCGCTCCCCCTGCTCGAAATGTCCCGGAAATTGAAATCGCTACTTCTTATGCCTGGGTGCACATTAGAACCTTCTGTAGCGCTTTAAAAAATGCTGATGCCCAGGCCCCGCCCCAGAGGGATTACATCAGACTCCCTGGGGTGGGGCCTGTGCTCGAGCATTTCTATGCTCCCTGGTTGATACCCGTGTCTCCAGGATGGAGAACGCCAGCTCCCCATCCCCTTCCGGTGCCCTGCCATTTATCACTGTTTCATCTCAGATGTGACGGCCTCACAGAGACCCATATCTAAAGCTGTGCTCCCACCCACAGCCATTCCCCATCACTTTGTTGGGTTTCTGTTCTTCTGAGCACTTATCACCATCGGCAACTTCCTTGCCTGGTCATTTGCTTAACAGCCGTCTGTTCACTGTCTGACTCTCCCAACCGGGACGGGAGCTCCCCGGGAGCTGTGGCTGCTGGTTCACTTCTGCATCCCCAGCCCCGGAAACAGTGCCCATCTACACACAGCGGGACACCCTTAAGTCTCTGTTGACCTAAAGAAGGTTCAGAGAAGTTAAGCTACTTTCCTAAGATGTCCCAGCTGGGACTTGGGGCTCATGTTGGGAAAGCTGCACCCCCAGCCTTGCCAGTCCCCACACGCCACACCCTGTCTATATTCGGAAAAACTGAAGTCTAGGGCAGAAGCACACCTCCAGCCCCCTGCAAGGTCTCAGGTGCCGTTTGGGACAGAGCCTTCTGCCCGTCTGCTGCCCCTCCTCCCAGCACCACCATCAGCAGAAGCCCAGTAAGCACCGCTTGTCTGATTGCCTGAACAGACCAGCCTGTGCGTCTGACAAGGGATGCTCAGGCGACACCCCTCGAATCGCCAGGATACCTCCAGGCTGGGATGGAGGGTGAGATACTGCATGGGCTTGCCTCTGTTTGGACAAGCTTTCTCTGTTTGCATCTCCAGGCCCCAAAACAGGATCAGAACAGAAAAAAAACCCAAAAACAAACCATGCTGCATTAATTCATATCTCCTTCTCTCTCTGCCCAATCCTTCTCCTACTCATAGGATTCTGGAAGATGTGCAGTTGTTTTTCCTCTGATGGTAGAAGACCCAGATGGACCTGTGGGAGGGGAAGGTTTGGGGCTGACAAGGCAGGAGACCTCACTCCGGTTCCGGAAACCTGGACTAGCCATTTTTTCTCTTGTAAAATGGGGATCATGCCTCCTGCCCTCAAAGCTTTACCCTTTGCCTATTCTTTGATGTTACTTGGCAGGGATGAGGTGGTAAAGAAAATGAACATGAATATGACAACATAGATGCGGCTACAAGGATGTTCCACACAGCATTACTTACATTAGGAGAAAGCAACTGGACACAACCTAGTTATCCAACACTAGGGGATTAGTCAGAAAATATATACATGAACGGCAAAGCCCAAAGCCATTTAAAGACTGGCTGTAGAAAACTGTTGAATGACATATTGATAGATAGATATTCTCCCTGTGTTATATCATAATTTTTTTTTTATATATATATCATAATTTTTGAAAGAGCTGTTTGCAAGACGTGGAAACTTTTTCTTTTTTCAAACAAACTACACATTCACCAAAAGAGAGACCTCGAAAGATATACATAGGACTATTAACTTTGGATATGTTGGGGGTGGGAATTAGAGATCATATTGGGGTCTCACTTGCTTGTATTTTTTACAGTGTGTGTGCTTTACTTTTTTAATAAAATAACACAAAAGGAAAGTTCTATGCCATTCTCATCTCACCATATTGTTTTGATTTTGAGAATCAACCGAAATAAATTGTATGAAAATATTGACATGAGGATGAGACACAACCACACTTGCCTGGAAACAATATTGCTTATGGACTTGAATATATATAAAAACAATTTTCTCAAGATTGAGAAAATTGTTCAATACAGGGGGTATTTCTAAGTGGTGAACTCCTATTCATCTCACAAGGCCCAGCTCACATTGCCCTTCTTCAGGGAAGTCTCTTTACCCAGCATGCCTGGAGAGAAGGCTCCTTTGTTTTCCCAAAACATCAATCCATTCCTCAATTGGAACACTCATCTGTTTATTTCTCTACCTTTCCCACCAGACTTGGTCCCCCTTGAGGGCTGGGGCCATGATGTTTACTGCTGAATCCCAGGCTCATTAAAGAGCACTGGTACATAGTAGGTGCTCAATAGTTGCTTGCTGAAAAGCTAGATGAATGAATGACGTTCATGCCAGATTCCATTACTCAAGTGAGGGCTTCTGAAAGTATGTGTGTAATCCTAAGCTATAAATTGAAACATATTTTTAAATTCACTGGAGGACTTGCTATTAAAAGGATCTCTGATGTAAATCCTTTTTATAAAATGAAGACATCTTGAGTAATGTGAATAATTGCTCCCTGACATATCTGTTTATAAGTTGAGATTTTTAAGGCTCAGGAGACTGGTGCATTTTTTAAAAATTCATTTGACAAATATTTGCAAAGTGCGTGTTCTGTGCCAGGCTCTGTGTTGGATGTGGGCATGAAGGCAGAGCGGTCCCAACCCTTGAAGACTTACAGCCCTGGCTACACTCATTGTTAATGTTGTCTCAGGGTCCCAGGGACCCTGAGTTGAATACTGCCTTCCTCACATTCCAGCTGTGTGTCCCTCGGCTACTTACTTAACCTTTCTGAACCTCAGCTGCCATGGATGTAAGCTGAAGGTAATAAAAGTACCCACTTCCCAGGAGTCATGAAGATAAAATGAGACAGTACATATAAAGTGCTTGGAAAATTGCCTGGCAGGACACATATTCACCGCTATCATTAGAAGACAAGGTGGAAAAACATCCATGTGGGATACACGTCATGAGAAATTCTTGGCTGTTAGAGTCTCCCAGATCTGTGTGGCTTTGCTTTTTCACAACAGCTAGTTATGCCTCAAAAACTTGTGCCTTGGTTTCTCCATCTGCAGAATGAGGGCAATAATATCTATGAAAGGAAGATAGTTGGATTGTAAAATAAAAAATAAAAAAAAGGCACGTTAAGTGTTTCAGAGATAATTTAACTATCTTCCTTTAGGTTTTAGGAAGACAGAAGATGATTAATTTATGCCTGTTCCCATCTGTCCCTCAACCCCCTAATCCCTGCTCACCAAGAGGATTCTAGCTTAGGAAGGTGATGGTCCTCTCCTCCCCCAGGGGTGCCTTTGGGCAGAGCTTCTCCAGATGTGTTCAGCTCTGCGACCGAGCCCCATGGGTACCTGTGCCTCCTGTGTGCACAGACTGGACCCACACAAGAAGGTGGCGGCTCACTGGCACGAGTCCTTGTAGGGACCACAGGCCCTGGTTTTAGATATAGGATGACAGTGTTAGATATAGATAATAATTTCTTGCCCCCATTTTGCAGATAGGGAGACTGAGGTTTGAGGTCTTATAGCTGTTCAAAAGATGCAAAGCCATATCGATCTGCGATGTAGGAAAACTCCAGTTTGGAAAAGAGCTTTGACGGTGACTGTCTTTCTTTTCAAAACCACGGCTGCCTTTGAGAAAAGTTTCATTACGGGCCACGATAAAGTCTTTCCAAGCTCTGCCCTCCCGGGAGCAGAGCATTGGACTGGGGTTGGCAGATGGGACGGGGTTTGAGGAAGCCAGAAGTGGGTTGCAGGCTGCTTCCCAAAAGGTCCTGCTGGGCACTATACATGGGAGAACATAGCCTGTCCAGGTCCTGGGCTGCTCATGGACCCTGTAAGATAGAGGTCATTTAGTCCAGCTCTCCCCTCTGAAACCCTCCTTCTCATCCATTTTACAGATGGTGGAAGAGATTGGCCAGGGCCATCCATTCAATGAGATCAGACACCCAGGGCTCCCACCTCGCTGCCTCTTCTTATATCCTCATGATGACACAATACAGGGGGTGGATTTAGGCCCTATTCATGTATTTATTCAATAAACACAGATAGAACATTTATCTTTTGCTAGTTCTGGTGCTTTCCAGACATCAGTTCATTTTATCCCGGTCAGATCAATCCTTAAAAGTAGGTACTATTATCATCCCCATTTCACAGATGTGTTAACCGCGGCCTAGAGAGTTAAGTCCTTGGCCAAGGTCGTATATGGCTAGTGAGCCACAAGCAGCTGGGCCCCCAGGTCTCCATCCCAACTACCATATGCTATTCTGTGTGGCTTCTCATGAACAGAAAGAAACTCATTCCATTTTGACTTCTCATTCATTTTCTTCTGACTTCATCAAGGAGAAAGCTTCAACTTGATGTCACTCTGTCTTTAACACCTCTCCAATGCTTACTAATATTTTTTAACAAAGAGAGAGTGAGCCTCGGGCTCAGTGCCTTCCCGACAACCGTGTTTAAAAGGAAGCGTTATTAAGGTGGTTACGTCTGGGATGAAATTTGCAAAATGCTACCCTTTGTAGAAACGGATTCCAAGGGATTCAGAGACTTGCTCCAGACCTCAGAAAAGGCAGGTCACTCCGCAAGAACTAAAAAAAATTGGTCTTTTGACCCCCTGCCATCTTGAGCTTTTTCAATCCAATTCAGTTCAAAAACGATTTGACAAACAGCTTGAGAGCAGCGAGCAAGAGCCATAAAGATGTGCGAATCCGGTGAGAATCCTAAACGTGACACAAATGGAATGTATCATGGTTTTATTTTATTTCTACTGGGGGAATGATTCCTTGCGCTATCCTTCTTTTCCTTCAGTCACTTGATCCCGAAAGGGTTACAATCTGAAGAAGAGCTTTTTCGTAAGCACAAAGAACTAATATTAGATTGGGGTTTCTGTAAATATTCATTGTAATCTGTGACTTGGTGAGCATCAAATTCCACCCTCCCGAAAGCTGCACATTTATAACTTGTGAATTCATAAATATTTACGAATTCACACAATCATCACTGACAAATTATTTCATCTGACAGCTCCACACAGGCTCTGCCTGGTTTCGTGAAATTCTGAACAAATCTCGCGTAAACTTTGCGGGTGACAAGCAAAGACCAAGCACAGGGAAAATCACAACCAGATCCTACAGATTCCAGTGGGTCAGTAGCTGATATTTACAACAATCACCACCACCACCTGGACGAGAGAGATTTTGTTGTCTGATGGGCCGCCAGATGTTCTCAACAACTGTACATATATTTATAGCAATGCGTCTTCAAAGGTGTCAAAAAATGGGACCTTGTCGGTAGGGATACAAGAGGGGAAAGAGGCCAGGTTGGGAGCTGGACAGGCTGGGTTTGAATCCAGAGCCGGCTGTTGGGATCTGTGTGATCTTTAACGAGTTTGCAATCCTTGCTGAACTCAATTTCTTAGCTTCGAATTTGGGATAATAAAAGCAGCAACACAACAGGGCTGTTGTCATAATTGTAGGTGCTGCTGGTGAAACCCCAGGTCCAGGGTCTGCCACAGAGCAGGGGATTCAAAAAATCCTGGTTTTATTATTACTGTTGCAAATAGTCGTTTGAATAATCACAGCGTCTGGCATGACCACATTTTCAGTGATTTCTGAACACAGAAGCGGTCCTGCTCCCAAATCCTTTTCCTCTGTTGTTACCTAAACACACTTGACAGGGACATTTCCATGTGTGGTTTTAATTTTTGAGTCCCTCCCAAAAAGAAATCATGTGCCTGCCACACCCAGACTGCAGGTCACCCTAAGAATCCACTTACCAATTGGAGTTGTTCTTCCATCCATCCCCCTTCTGCATGAACGAGAAATAACTTGCTTTTTTTCCTCCCTGTCTCTCTGATTTGCTGATTGAATGGCACCCTGGTAAAAATGAGTTTACCTCCAGATGAGTGGGAATAAATCCCCACCATCATTCCGTGGGTCTGAGTCAGGGTGCTCCGAGCCCTGTATGGACAAGAAAAGCCGATTTTGATGACGGGAGCTGGGCCTGCCTTCTGCTCCATCCTACGCAGGCCAGTCTATTAACAGTGATTACGGGTTTCACTGACTCAATGCCGGGTACAGGGTTCCTGCAGGGGCAGCTATACAGGCTAAATGCTATATTCCCTGGCTTAAGACTCCCTGTCAGCTTCCCACAGCACCCCACCAAGCCCTGCCCCCCACAGTGCCCTCCAGCTGCCCTGGATGCCTTCTATTCGTTGAACAAACCCAAGCTAATGCCCACCCCACGACTTTTGCACTTCCCATTCCCTCTGCCTGAATGCCCTCCACCCACCCCCCCGGAATCTTCAGGGAGCTGCCCCCTTCTTGTCACCTAGGTTTCCTCCTCTGCCACCTTCTCAGAGAGCCCTTCCTGACCCCTTACCTAGAGTCATCACTCTTCATCAAATCACCCTCTTTTTATTACCCGCATCTGGTTTTCTTCACAGCACTTATTAATGGAAGCTATCTAATACCTTTTCTTTTTTCTTCATTTCCAGAGCCTTCCACACACTAGGAGGTCCACCCGGGCAGAAGCTTGTCTGTTACCCATAGCTGTATCCCTACGACCTAGAGCAGCATCTGGCATATATTAAACGTTCAATAAATATTTGTTTGGCTGAACAAGTAAATGAATGTAGTTACAGATAGGACAGGCGCAAGATGAAAACAGATGGCAGGTGAGCTCTAGGCTTAACCACATGGTAGTTTTGTGATCTTGGGCAACTTAAACCGGGATGAGCCTCAGTCTCTTCATCTGTAAAATGGGTATAGTAACTTGCCATCTTTCACAGCATGGTGGGATTTCGAGATCTCAGATACATAAAGGGTTGAGCTCTTCCCATGGGGAAGTCATGTATGGCTGACTCTTGGTTAAAATGAAAACTATGTAATTGATGGAGTCCGGGGTTTGGAGAAGTGTGGGGACTTAAAGACTGCATTTCTTTTAGCCCCTCTGACCTTTCCTTCCATGTCAGACTTCCAGCACCTTCCAAGTGTGTTTCTGGGGAAACCCTATCCTATTTTGAGAAAACAAGCTTGCACCTTAACTGCAGGAGCGGGGCCCCCATAGGTGTAGGCAGTAAGGGCAGAGGGACGTCACCAGAGAGATGCTGACAATAGGACTGAAGACAACATTCCGTGGGAAAATCGACTGAGTTGAAGTTTTGCAAGGTGAATTTTCCAACGGCAAAGTCTCCGCCCTGGGTGTGTTCAGCATTGCATTAAAGTACATGCGCATGTGAGCATGTATACACGCTTGCACACACACACACACACACACACACACACATTTTTCATAGTTGCTTTCAGCAGAAGTTAAGGAGCAACAAAGATTTGTTTCTTTCTAAACTTTCGCAATTTCAACATCTGCCTGTTTGGGTAAATTTGACAAGGACAATCTCTTTTGTCTTCTCTCTCGTTTATGATCTTTTTTTTCCTCCCGAACCCAGAAATTCCATGAGAAGTGTTTTTAAGAGTGCTCACTGACAAGTGTACACATGCCGCCCGTAGCCAGGGAGCAAGCGGCTCAGTCGCTAACTTGCGAGACAGGAGCTAGATTACAATCATAAATAAATGATTTGCTGTCTCCTCGCATTCAGACTTGTAGCTTTTAAAGTGTGCCTGTCATCGTGGAATCAGATTTAGTCAAATGCTGTGTAACTACAAAATTATCCTATCCTTACCTTTTTATTCTCCCTATAATGGACAGTTAAATTGGATTTTCAAATTTGAAGTGCATATGTTTTTCAAATCCCCAGAGGCTGTCTATTTTTTCATTTCTAAAGCAACTCGCTAATGTTTATCATTACCACACAGAAATATTACAATTCTTAAGGGGCGCCTTACAAAATCAGCACGGGAGAAATGTGCTTTATCGTCTCAAAATGAAACCAATTTCTCAGCTGATTTGCAATTTATTTACATGTTAGCATTTGATTTCCAGCTGATTTATAACCCCATACAGCTCCATCTCAGGGTTTATTTAGAAAGCAGACGACGGTGGTCGGGGGAGGATGTGGAGCTCTGTGTGGCATGGGATGTCTCCTTCGCCCTCGGGGAGTTGGAGATGCCAGTCCTGAGTCTCTTGTTTTCGTTCCATCTTCAGAGAATTCAATGCCCCAGCCAGTGCAAATACACAGGGTGCTAGGCCCAGCCACTGCATGGAGATGAGATGCTGAAAGACAGCCTTTCCAAAAGAATACATTACCTCCTCTGCAGTGAGCAGGGAGCTGGACGGAAGAAGGGGAGAAGATGGCTGGAATATAGCGGGCTTGCATCCCTAGGCTCATTCACAAAGCTCTAATGGCAAATGTGGTACCCAGATTCAGAGAAGTATTGGAATGGACAGTGGGGAGTATACTGGAGTTTACTGCTTCATCTGTCTGACCATTCGTCCATTGATTCATTCTTCCATCCATCCATCCATCCAGCCAGCCAGCCAGCCAGCCAGCCAGCTAACCCTTCATCCTTCTAACCATTCTCACATCCATTCTTCCATAACTCCCACCCCCAATCCATCCCTTCATTCATCCATCCAGCCATCCATCCATCCACCTTATCATCTACCTATCCACCCATCCACCTACCAATCCATTCATTGTCCCTTCATGCATTCATCCATCCATCTGTGCATCCCTCCATCCATCCGTCTACCCATCTACCCATCTACCCACCCACGCATTACCCATTCACCTATCCACCCATCCACCCATCCATCCATCCATCCATCCACCCAACACCTTCAAGATGAATGTTAAGGTTACAAATGACTAAGAAACTGACATGGTCCTCACAAAGCTCATGGTTAAGTGAAGGAGACTAACATATACCTCTCTGGGTCATCATGAAGCTCAAATAACTTAATACATGTAAAAGTGCTTAATAAACTGTAAATCATCTTAAAAATATAACCTACAGGTGGAATGATGTAACGGGTTAGAGCATGGGCTCTGCTTCCTTCTAGCTGTGCAACCATGGGCAAACAACTTTATCTCACCAAGTGATGATTTCCTTGTCTACAAAATGGCAGAAGAGGGTAATAATTATTATGACATCTACTTCGAAGGGATATTGGGAGTATTTGATGAGGTAGGTCACCCATATCAAATGCTTAGCATGGTGCTGGGGCCATAGTTAGCACTTCTTACTATTATGATTATTACATACTATTGAATTATTACATATTATTGTACATTATTATATACAGGAGGACAGAGTAATTATGTCTGAGAAGATAAGAAAAGATGTTACAGAAGAAATAACTTCTGAACTGGGTTTATGGGGGAGGGAAGCTTTTCTCAGATGCCAAAAGGAATGGCATTTCCAGCAGGGAGAACAGCATGCACAAAAGTCTTGTGGCATGAGGTGCACCCAAAGATTCAACAAAAGGAGAGGGGTGTGTGGCTGGAGCTCAGGACCCATGGGGCAGAAAGGAGGAAGTGCCTTTGCATATTAGGATATGGACTTGGGTTTGTCCTGGGGATGACAGGCAGCCATTGGAAGCTCTTAAGCAAGGACATGGCCCCATCCAATTGGCACCTTAGGAAGCTCTACTGTGCAGAGGACAAATCTGGAGACAGGAAGCCCAGGGCAGGGACTGGAGAAATAGCTCCCTGGAGAGCACATGAGACAGGACCCAGCGCACTGGTGCAGGGCTGGTGAGAAGGGGCAGATTCGAGGGATGGGTGTTCAAGTAGAATCAGCCAGGACTTGGGGGCCAGTTGGAGAAAAGAAGAGGAATAATGAGGGTTTCACAGGCATCTTGAGGAGCACCCTGTCAGAGGTAAAATCCCTGGGACTGAGATGAATTTTCCTCCTTACTTTGCTTATATCTGCCCATGCCATGCAGAGTTTCTCTGAATAAATTTGCATGCATTTATGCTACAGGCAGCCAGCACTCACTCCTGCAAAAGGAGCATCCCTCTCTCTCTCTCTCCCTCTGACTCTCTTTTCCACTCCCTCCCTCCCTGTCTCTCCAAATATGTGCGCACATCCAGCACGATTCCCCTTCTGGGCAGTCAGGAGCCAGGAACTTCCTGGGACTTCCTGATTGAACTTGGATGAGTCCCTTATCTCTCCTGGCTTCAGACAGGATAATCTCATGTCTCTGGGGTCTCTAACTCTAGGATACTGACAGAGGTCTAGTCCCCTGATGTATAAGTGGTGTACCAATTAGGACAATTTATGTCATGAGTAATAGAAAATCTGATTCAAATTAGCTTTAAAACGAAGGGTCTTAGGTTCATGAAACAGAAAAGTTGGAGGTTTCAGCTATCAGGTGAAATTTGGTCCAGCAGTTCAAGGATGTCACCCATGAAGAACACCATTATTTTCTGTCATCTGTTTCCCACAGCGTCAACTTCATTCTCAGTCTGGTTACCCCCAGGCTCTTTGCAGGGCTCATAAGCACATGCTCCTGTGTTCCCACCCAGCAAGGAGGAGAGGGAGTGTCTTAGTCTGGGCACTGCCCCCAAAGCCCTGAGATCCACCCTGATTGAACAGCTCAGTTCCCATGCCCACCTCTGAGTCAGTCTCTGTGGTCAGAAGGAGGGGCGTGCTGATCGGCTCCTCCTGGGTCACATGGTCCTGCTCCTACTTTTGGTTGCCTGTGTATCTCCGTACAGAACCCAGGGCTTTCAGGGAAAGGGCGGAATGCTGGGACAGAACCAGCACATGCCCAGGACACATGCCATTGGAGCAAACTTTCTACTGTCTTCCTTCATTCCAAGGAGAGAGGAGATAGCTTCAAAAACAGACATGGTCTCTGGAAAATTTCCTTGTTATCCACATAAAGTGCATCAAAAAAGTCAAATAATAGTGCTTGACCCAGCAACTTTAAGTGTCCAAGAGCTAGCTGCTTATGAGGAGATAAGGAGAGTCAGCGTCCTTTCCAGTGGCCTAGGCTTTGTAATGTACACTTGATGGCCCAGTCCAGACCACCTGGGACCCTCTATTGACCACAAGCATCAGTCATCCTATGCTGGAGATTTGGAGTGCCAGGTGGGAGCACCCTGGGGCTTAGGGAGGATGAAGGGGATTCAAAGTTGGTTGTATTAGACAGGATAGGTCAGACTGTGCTGCAGTAACAAGAAGTCCCCCAAACCTTAGTGACCTAACAAAGCAATGTTTATTTCTTTTTTAAAAAAATTTATTTATTTATTTTTGGCTGTGTTGGGTCTTCGTTGCTGTGCGTGGGCTTTCTCTAGTTGCAGTGAGGGGGGGCTACTCTTCTTTGCAGTGCGTGGGCTTCTCATTGCGGTGGCTTCTCTTGTTGAGGAGCACGGGCTCTAGGTGCACAGGCTTCAGTAGTTGTGGCGCACGGGCTCAGTTGCTCTACGGCATGTGGGATCTTCCCGGACCAGGGCTCAAACCCATGTCCCCTGCATTGGCAGGTACATTCTTAACCACTGCACCACCAGGGAAGTCCCTAATGCTTACTTCTTGTTCTCACAAAGTCCATGGTGAGTTCGGGTGTCTCTCCAGGAGCTGTCCTTTACACAGCAAGTCAATAATCCAGGGAGCTTCAATCTTATGGTACCTCCACAGCACATGTGCCTAGCAGTGGGGCAAAAAAAGAGTGGATAATTGGGCCTAGCTCTTAATTTCTCCTGCCCGGAGGTCACACACATTCCATCTGCTTGTATGACCATGACCATCCTCAAGTAATTTTCCCATGTTCCCTAAAGGAGACGTGAATTGGAAATAACCAGGGAGAAGTAAAACTATCTGCCTTGCAAGAGGGAAATGGTTGGCACCTCACTCAGATTCACCTTCACGTTCTCCCCAAAAGTAAGAAAGAGAAACCATTATTATCTGCTCTCTACCAGGTGCTCTGGATTAAAGGATGAACTGCCTTCTAGCAGTTCACATTCAACGTGGGGAGACAGGGCCAATCGTTAAAAAAAGGGGGGGGGGTGGTGGGAGAGAGACAGGGAGAAAAGTAATTTTAGAACTGCTTTCTGAGTTTATTGTGAGGATAAAAAAGGAGATGAAGCATATGACATCCTTGGCAAGTCGCCTGGCAGGAATAAGGGCTCTATAAATACAAGCTATTATTGCCATTTTACAGATGAGACAATCAAGGCTCATGGTGGTTGAGTAACTCTCTTGCGGTCATCCAGTGATGGTCACCCAGTGATCGGCTGGCTGCAGGATCTTCTGTTAATTATCTTGCCCTTGACCTCACTCATATGAGAAAACTCTCTTCCTCCTGCATCGCTCCTTCAAAGCCTGTTAAGGGTTTCCTGACCAACGCTGGGCACCAGGTCCTCTAGTTAACATGGATGGAGGCTGATCCTGATGGGTCCAAAGGTGAGATGCTCTGCCACTTGCTTGCCTCTTTATCCAGGCTTGGATACTTCTGTGACCCCCAATCCCCACCTTGTAGGTAGCCATGGTTTAATGGTAACATTTGTCATTTCAAGGTGATGGGAGAAGTGCTGTTCCACTTCATGACCAAGACTATCTTGGGAGCCCATTGTACTAAGATGCCAACATTCTAAGGTGACGTATCCCATCTTTCTAAGACTCCACTATTTCTCAGCTCTAAGATGGATTCAACTTCTAAGACTTTAGACCAGTACTGTCCATGAGAACTTTCTACAACAATGGAAATATTCTATACCAGTGTTATCCAACATGGTAGCCATTAGCTTCATGTGGCTATTGAGCATTGAAATGTGGTTCATGTCAAGGAAGAACTGAATTTTAATTTTATTTAATTGTAATTAATTTGAATCAAAGTAGTCACATGTGGCTAGTGGCTACTGTATTGGGAACCAGAACTTGAAACCCTCTTATTCCAATTTTGTGTGGTGCTTTGGTTCCTACTTGCCCATAAGAAGCACAGCTGAAGAAGTTCTCAGCAGCACCATGACCCCAGTTTGGGTAACTTAATCTGAAATTCAGTAAAAGAAACGTGAAGCTTATGTGTATCATTCGAATAAAAGATGTTACACTGCAGTAACAAGCAACCTCCAGCTCTCAGTGGCTCAAAACAGCAAAGGTTTGTTTCTTGCTCATACCGTGTTCATCTCAAGTTGGCAAGAAGCTCTGCTCATCATAGCCATTTGGGCACCCAGGCTAATGGGAAGTCACCTTCTCAAAAGTTGCTGGTCAGAGTGCCAGAGGGGAAAAGTGAGCTGTGAAAGGTCTTGCATTGGTTATTATATCACCCAGAATTGATACACATCCATTCTTCCCCCTAGTTCATTGGCCAGAACTATTCACATGTCCTTACCCCAGTGCAGGGATGCAGAAAGTGCAATACTGCATATTCTGGAAGGGAGGAAAACCAGAACTATTTGGTCATCTACACTAATGATTACATTGCATGCAAGGTCAAAAACTGGGATAGAAGTGGAAGGAAAGTACCAAGTCTGGGGGGGAAAAAAACAGCCTGGGATACTTGAAAGAGCACTGGACTTGGAGTCCAGAGACAGAGACTCAATTCCTGAGGTTGCTGCTTATTTACTCTGTGATCTTCAATATGCAACTCCTTCTCCCTGGGCCTCTAACATTTATATTTTGAATAATAATTGAATATAGGTACATAATAATTCAATATTTATATAATATCTATTGTATATCTCTATTATATATACACACACACAGGACCATAGGAGTTATTGTGACTTTATAGTTACTATCCTTTTCTACGCCTAATCAAACAAGAACCCTGGATCCCTGGGTTAATATTTGTACTTTCGGATACTGTTGGCCATACATATCTATTTACCTGTTCTATCTAGAGAACATTTATTTTTCAGAGGATGAGTAATAATCTTCCCAATTAAAAAACTACATTTTTCCACCTTACTTGCATGTAGGATGGCCATGTGACAACTTCTAAAAACTTGTAAGTAGAAGAAATTGTTGTTGGGTGTATCTTCCAGAAAATCTCCCTTTGTAAAGAAGGCAATCTGAGCTATCGCTTATCTCTTCATCATCAGGCTCCCCCTTTCTTCTAGTCTGGATGGAGAGTGTGATGGCTGGAGCTCCAACAGTCATTTTGAGAGCATTAGGATGCAGGTCACACTTTAAAGATGGTAGCACAACAGCTAGAAAGAGCCTGGATCTCTCATGGCATCATGGACACCGTTCTTCCAACTTTTTTTACATGAGGGAAAAGTAATTCCCTACCATGATAGTGAGATTTATATTTGGATTTTTAATTATGTGTGATCAATCCCTGATGATAAAACATTGCAAAAGTTGATTGCTTTGCTGATGACCAAGAAGTGACTCTCTTCCAGGGGTAATAAGGAGAATATGGGCATTGGAACCACATAGACCTGAGTTCTCACTCTACTGTTAATGAGCTGTGTGACCTCAGGCAGGGGACTCAGCCTCTCTGAGTTCAAGTTTCCTCATTTGTAAAATGGGTATGAAAACAAAGCACCCATCCCCCAAATGCACAGGATGCTTATATGGATTCAGTGAGATGACATCCACAGAGTTCTTATTGTCTGGAACATAGTAGGTGTTCAAAAAGCAGCAACCACAATAATAGCTCACATTATTTTGCACTGACTCTGTGCCTTGTGCTGTTCTAAGGGATTTACATCCACCAACTCATTTAATCCTCACTAAACCCCAGGAGGGGGTATTTCATCGCCCCTGTTTTACAGATAAGAGAACTAAAACAATAAAGTATGTGTTGAATAATGATTTGAATATCATGTTGAATAAATGAGTTGGGACTCCAGGGGCCCCTGAATATCAGCCACTGGGCATGCTGCCTCCATGGTCTTTGTCACATCCCACTGTTACCTTGTCACCAGTACTATTATAGACTTCATAGTTTTCTTTAACTTAATTTCAGATAGAATCACTTTAAAAAATATATTCTGACTCTAAGCAATAAAATATGCCTGGAGCCACTGCAGATGGATAGATAGATAGATAGATAGATAGATAGATAGATAGATATCTATATCTATATCTATATCTATATATATATCTTCACAAAACATATGGCACTACCTACTAGACCTAAACACACATTTATGCTATATGCTTATGTGCTATACTTTGGCCCAGCAATTCCAGTCCTGGATATATAAACTACAGGAAAAAAAAATGCTTGTAACCACCAAAGACACAAGATAGAATTTTATAGCAGCTCTTTATTTGGACAACTCAAATGCCCATCAGTAGTGGAATGGAGATATAAATTGTGATATATTCATTCAATGGAATACTACTCAACAATAAAAAGTATAAACTACTGATTCATGAAACAACAAGATGAAGACATAACATTAGGGGAAAGTTTGATACCAAGGAGTGTACACTGGATAAATCTATTCATACGAGATTCAGAGGCAGGTGAGAAGTGATAGAGGTCAGGATAGTGGTTATATCAGGGCAGGTGTTAACAGGGAGGAACATGACGGTGCTGCGTGGGGGTCTGGAAATGGGCTACATCTTGACCTGGGTGGTGGGTATGCGCATGCAAAACTTAATTGAGTTCTTCACTTCATATTGGTACCCTTTATGATAATTAAGTTACATCTCAATAAAAAGGTTTATTAAAATGTATTTAAAAGGATCAAGTAAGTCAGGGAACCACATGGAGTCATCCTACACAAGGGGAAGCAGAGTGTTCCCCACAGGAAGCAGGGTGTTCTCGGTAAATAGCAACTGAATGGGAGACGTGGTGGCCCCAGGGACCAATACCCTGTAGGAGAACCAGCCAATTCTGTGCCGCATCCCTGGTCATCCCCAGGTTCTGTGGGGAGGGCTGTGCTCCCCAGCTGCTGAATCCTTTGTCCCGAGGCTCTGCCAGTTACAGCCAAGCTCTTGGCCTACCAGCTGCCAGCTCCTTACTTCTTCCCTCTTGACGATGGCTCTTGCTGGACCTGCCTCTTTCTCCCTCCCTGGCTCCATCATCCAGCAGCAAGCTTCTGATGAGGGTGTTTGTTTTGGCCACATGTTAAGACTGAAGCAGATCTTGGTACTCGGGGGGAATTCTCTCCTTTACTGAGCCCAGTGGGTGGAAAAGCAAAGGGAAGGAAGGGAAGATGGAAGGTGGGGAGGCAGGATCCCGATGGATGTATGCCACTTTAGGGAGGATGGAGAAAGTTGTCAAGAAGGGACAGTGTCGGGAGCAAAGTCATGTACATCATTTACTTTTAAAGTCTCAGTGTGTGTGTGTGTGTGTGTGTGTGTGTGTAGATGGACAAATAGACACAGACAGTAAGACAGAAATAGGAGACAGTGACAGAGAGAGGCAGAGAGAAGGAGAGGCACAGAGAGAAGGTACAAAGAGGGAGATAGCACACACATCTTCCCTAATGCATGACCCCTTTCCTAACACTTTTCAAGGATTCACAAAAATATCTGAGACTACTCCTCCCGCCCCAGCAAATTCATCGGCTACAAAATATTAAAAGACAACTGCAGAATTAAAATCAAGAAAAGTTTAACCAATGGTCTATAATTCTCCTGTGTCAATTTGTCCCCACCTTTCTCCTCAGCATGAGCTTCGAGACGCTGAGAGCTGGTGACAGAGCCAACGAGGAGGTTGATCAGTATGGCATCTCCCGCCTGTGCCCCCAGGGCTCTGGAACCCCCTACACACAGCCAGGTCACCTCTAAGTCTAAGCTTGGGCTGAATGCCAGACATCAGGCCCAGAGAGGTGCTGAGGTTGCCCAGAGACACACAGCAAATCATTCCTTCCTTCATTCATAAACCTTTACTGGATCTCTTCCAGGTGTCAACCTCTACACTGGCTGCTGGGGACAGAGAGGTGACAAAATCTCCCAACCTATCCCCTGGACCTCCAATCTAGAAAGGAAGGGAGAGAACAGATTAAATTGGTCATTCATTTCTGAACATGCACAGCAAATGCAAAAATATGGTAGAGAGGATGTGTGAGTAGAGGGGGTGTAATGTACCCTGCATGGACTTGAGATGGTTCGCTCCTGAAAGCCCCAAGGGGGAGGTGGCATTCGGCCTGGGTAGGTGTTAGCAAGGGAAGAAGGAATGCTCCAGGCTGCAGGAATGACGTGTGCAAAGGAGTCTAGAGTCTGAAAGGGTGAGATGGGTTGAGGGAGCTCGTATGGCACAGAGTTCTGTGTTTGGCATGCGTCTCATTGGATCCTGCTCAATGAGTTAGTATTATACCCATTTCCTGGATATCAAAACTGAGGCCCTGGTCCTGGAGAAATTTGCCTGAGATCACACAGCTACTAAGTTCCCACTGGGGTTCACACTCTCGTTTCTCTAATCCGGAACTCATGATCTTTTAGAGCAAGGCTTAACTCCATTCCTTTTGACATTCTGCCTTCCTCCCTTAAGGATCCACCCTTTCCCACACCCAGGCATGTTGATAAAAGTTCTCATGGCTCCAGTTCCAGTGGTAACTCTGATTGCATGCTAAGTGGCTGTCTGGGATACTTAGATGGCTGCCCTGGGTTGAGTGTTCTAGGATTGATTAGCAATGTCTGCCCTGGGCACTGGGTAAAGGAGGAAAGGTACACACGCCATGGACTTACTAAATCTGGGGTAGTGGCTTCATGAAAGAATTTCATTTTTCTCTGGGCTTTCAGGACCAAATCTTCCATCCCCGAGTGACCCTCATTACACAGTAAGGAAGCTGAGATTTTTATGAGGAAGGGTGACTTGTTTACTAGTTGGGAGTCCTACAAGGACAACCTTGCCTCCTACTGGGTCCTAATTTTGGAAAGTCCCTCAGTATCATCTAGCCTTATACCCTTTCTCAAGCCCTGCTTCCTCCTACGACCTCTTTCTGACTCTACTTATTCAAAGAATTTCCATTCCATCCTCTCGAGTTTCACACAGTCCAAACTGCAGAAAGCAACGATCCTACACAAAGGTAACCAGCTCATTTCTAACGGGAAGCAGAGGCATGAATCAAACAAACAAATATTTGCGACACAACCCCCTCCCCCGCCCCACCCTTTTTGCTATTCTTCCAAGGGAAAAGGCAGGGGAAGTCGTTGAGAAAACTGGCCTCGCCATCAACACATTTCAGACCCTTACCCGTCTGGCTCAACACCGCAAGTGGCAAACCAACCGGCACACACCACCAAAAAAAAAAAAAAGAAATTATAACAAGACATTAATAGATAAATAAAAATAGCTTCCACAAGAAACGATGAGGAATCACGCAACAAAATGATTTCTTTCTGTGAGCGTAAACTCATGAATAATCAAATTCACAGTCCCCAAACGAGCCAAGCGCAGGTCTCGTCAACCTCATCCCAGTGTCCTCCTGGAAAGTCACCTCAAACCTTTGCAGGCCTGGGTGGCTCTGCCCCTCACGTCTCCTCCCCACCCCCTGCCCCCTCCCAGCACCACCACCTCTTCCTTAGAGGGGAGAAATTAATTCCCAGTGCTATGGAAACGTGCAGCAAATCTGACTGGAAGGCTGGGGCAGCACTCATGAATCATCAAGCAGAAAGGGGAGTTCGATAAAATATTGGGGGGAGGTCCTCAGGCCACGGCTTTTGTGAGTTGAACCCGAGCCCTTGCTTCAAGCTCCTTTAGTGTCACATTTTAACCTACCAGCTGCCTCGAGAAGCAAGATGATCTTCCTTGCCTTTTTTCTTCTCCCTTTAAAAAAAATTTATTTTTTAAATTTTTTTATTTTCCCTCATGTGTTAAGGGAGGAAACAGTGACAGGGACAAGTGACAGCTCGCTAATTATTCCCTTACTGCCACTGCTGTTCTGGCTTTGGACGCATTGCTCATTTCTCCCCGTCTTCGCACTGAATAATGCATGGGTCCCTATCTGTATTCAAGCGGCACCTCCGGGGACCGCCAGCCTAACTAGCTGATAACTGATTCAGTTTGTAAGCAGGGCCTCTGGGAGTTGCAAGGAAAAGTAGCCAAGAACAAATTTAACACTTCTTTCTCATTTCTTCAGAACATCAAGGAGAGGCCGGCTGGGAAGCAGGTGGAGATGTGTGCTAGGTCCTTGAAAGGTACGTGACCTCGAGTTAGGGGAAGGGAACCTTGGCTCTAGCTGTGGGGAGAGGGTATACTGATGAAGATGATGAGGATGTGATGAAAATAGTTAAGGTTAGTTGAAGGTTTACTATGTGTCTACCATTATACTAAACACTTTGCATGCATTCTTTCTTATAATCGTCACCAGAATCCTTTGCTGGCAATGCCTTGTCAGATGTATCAGTTAGCTATTACCATGATAATGCTGTGTAAAGAATGGCCTCCACATTTCAGTAGCTGTCAGTAACACATAGAGGGGCAAGCACATTTCCAGCCTCTGCCTGCATCATGTCTGCTAATAGCCCATTAGCCAGAGAAAATTACGTGGGTACGTTCAGTGTCTAGAAGAGAGGAAGCAAGTGTTGCCCACATGAGTCCATGGCCAAGGTGTGGGTGTCTGATGCTGTTACAGAGGAGTGAAGAGTTAAGTACCAAGAGGGAGTCTCCAGCACAATCTCTTCTGGGAATCAGGACCTCTCATCCCACTGCCCCAATTTTTGCAAAAAGACTTATACCCGTTGATCTCCAGACTGGGCTCTTCATTAAATAATGCCAGAAGTCTATGACTCAAATGATAATGGTCATCAAAAATGGCAAATTCTTACCCACTGTCTACAGTACCAAGTACTATTCTAAGTGCTTTACATGTATCAACTCATTTTCTCCTGCTAATAACCTAATAAGGTAGGTGCTATTATTATCCCTGTTTTACAGATGCAGAAGCAAGCACAGAGAGGTTAAGCAATTTGCCTGAGGTCACACAGTCGCTAGGGAGCAAAGCCAGGATTTGAACCTAGGCTGGTGGCAGGGAGCAAGCTCTGATCCATTATAGGTAAAAATGGGTTGTCACAGACAAGGTTGAATTTTGGATGCAGATGCTATATTTGCAATGGCAGAGTGCAGTTGGCTTTGAGAGATATAATTGGGCAGGGTTAGGTTGGTACCTGAGCCAGGGCCAACCAGTCTCTGAGGATCTGGACACACACACTGCTCCCTGCCAAGGGGTGACACGTTCAGGAACCTACTGGTGGAATTGCTGACCTTCTCCCAACTGGCCAGGTGGACCCAGGCTTCTCAAGGAACCACAGGCACTGGGACCACACCTGGCTCTCCACCACCAAATGCTCCCTTCATGCTGCTTGGACTAGGGACCACCATACTCCTTTATCCCCCCTTCTTCCCCAACTAGATCTGGTGATGGCAGGCCATGGCAACAAGGCTGGCTCTTGTTTTATGACTGGTGATGAGACTGGGTACAGATCCACCTGTTTGGAGGTCAAATAATCTCTAATTTTGTCCACTTTTAGAATTAGGAATTTAATCCTTAACCGGATGAAAACAGACCCAGTCTGGACGTTGTGGGCCATTCACGTTTGCACAGTTTTGGTTCTTAGAGCCTCACACAGTGCTTGGGGCATAGTAGGAGCTCAGTGACTCATAGGTGAATGAATGGATGAATGAAGGTTTTACAGATGAGAAACGAAGTCTTAGAGAGGTGAAACTATATAACAAGGACCATTCCTTTCGTTCAGGATCTACTTATGAGCACCTACTATGTGTCAGGCACTGTTAGATGCTAGGGGTCCAGAGTCTCTGCTGTCATGGTCCAATGAATATCCAACATAATGTCAGGTGGGGAGGAATAAGGCAGGGTAAGTGGTGGGGGAGCGTGCTGGTGGTTGGTATAGATGCTCTCACCTCCTAACATGTGCCAGGCACAGTGCTGGTCCCTTACATATCTGATCGCCTGAAGAGCTCCCCCAGCATCCTGTGAGGCAGCATGATTATTTCGTCATTATACCCATTTTACAGATGAGGAAAAACAGAGGCTCTGAGAAGAGAGATGTCTTACCACATATGTAAGACCAGAGGTTAGCGCCCAGGTCTGCCTGCCTTGTCTGAGCGGGACAGGATGTGGGTTCCCCTCAGCCCCACCCCCAGGCTAGTGGGTCAAGGATGCTGGGCGCTAGGGGTGGGAAGGTGCTTGGGGTCCCCACAGCTGTCACCTGCCCAGGTGTGCATCCGCATCCAGCCGCCCAGCGCTGTCTGCTGGGGGGACACTGGGTTCGCTGCCAGGAGCCACGTGTCAAGACAGCAGGGGGGGAGGCAGGCGGGCTGTTGGCAGGTGGCTTAAAATAGCAGTGTCCTCATGGCTGCAGGAGCTCTGTTCTCCCAGCTGAGAACACTCAGGGAGAAGATATCTCAGCCCGGCAGCCGCCCCCTCGCTGGTGGCTCCATGCAGAGAAATTGTGCTCAAATGCAAGGTGCCCCCTTGCTCCTAGGGCCTGTGGGATGAAAGCCAAACTCCACTCCAGAACCTTTGTGAGCTGCTCCCCCTGCCCCCAGCTCTGTTCTCCTCATACTCCTTTTTCTTGTCACCCTTGCTACGCTGCATTCAAGATGTCCCTTGTACCTTGCTGCCTGAAAGGTCCTCCCTGACATCTTCTCCATCTGAAAAATATATGGAATACACTAAGTGTTCAGTATATGTCAATGGGAATCACTTATAAGATACTGAAATCTTATCCTTCAAGCTCAGCTCACTTGTCAGTACTTCTGGGAGCCTTCTAGACTCTCCCAGGAGCAGAAATCCTTCCTTCCTCCAAGGCATGTAGACCGTGCTCAGATCAGGATTGCAAAAATCCTGTTTATGGCTTCCTTCAACCTTTCTGACTGGGTAGGCTGCCACACCTACAAAAAGTAGCATTGCTCAACCAGGGGTAGCAGGTAATTGGCACACAGGGCAGAAATCTCTTAGCCGTGCACACAGCAGACATTGCTAATCAATCATAGCATCCTTTCTTTCCAAGCCCTTGAGCGTTGAGAAGGCCATGAGCAATTGACTGGAGTTGACACCAAGATGATGCCTTAATGGCTTCTCACTTCCAAGTGTCATTAACTACAGCCTTTAGATAAATGGCCTCCAGAAGCTTGTCTTCAGGGCTGCCTCAGCCATCAGACTGGTAGGCTCTTGAGGGCATGACAATGACATTTATTTCAGCATCTCCTCCTCTTGGCACAGAGCCTGGCAAACACTAGGCACTGAAGAAGTGTCTGTCAAACAGGGGGAACTGGGGAGAACACATCAGGCAGTGCTGACGAATGCAGAAGTACCTCACTGAGGCTACTGCCAGCCCTAGGAGCTCTCCCGGACCCTGCTTCCCACCCTCTCTCCTTTGGTCTCCAGGGAGCAGAGTCTGGAGCCCAGGAAACCCAAACCATAGGCTCACTGAGATCAGCCCCAAATCAAACAATGGTTTCCCCACGACTAACTGCACAGAGATATAAGGTCAAAGATTAAAGATCCTCAGACCAAGAAGAGAACAGTGAGAAGGAGAGAAATCATCTCACCAGGTCCTAGCACCTCCCCAAGGCTCAGTGTTTTTATTTTTAAATGGGGATAATAGGAGTCTCTACCTGGCAGGAATGTTGAGAGACAATGAACGGAAAGTCCTCATTGGTGTCTGATAAATAGGAGTTGATGTGGATGATGAAGATGATGATGATGGTGTCACGCTGCTCACGGAGACTCCCTAGGGAGAGAAAAGTACCTTCAGAGAACCCTGAGCTCCAGCCTCTCCCTGATTCCCATCCTCCTGAGACCTCCCACCCCTGGGAGAGGTGCCAGGAAGAAGGCCAAAGAGGCAGCCCTCCCCCCAGAAGAGGAGGGCTGAGTCCCTTGGCAGGGAGAAGGGAGGGAGCCTTTTCTCTGGAGATAGTATGTCCTGCCATGATCACTCTTGGTCCCATTTTATAGCTGGGAAAACTAAGACCCATGAAACAATGGAATTAGCCTAGTCTCATGGAGTAACAATCCTCTGCATCTGAACCCAGGATCTGTTGATTCCAGTGCCCATGGTATTTGCACAGAACCATTCTACCTTGTTGGAAAGGTACCCACACTGATCACTCACTCACCCATCTACCCTCTTCGGTTTTATTGAGCATGTTCTGGAGGAGTTCACAGTCTAGCTGGGGAAATGGGGTGTGATCTGACATGCCATTAAATTATTTCAGTATCACAAGGAAGAGTTTTCTAGCTCAGTTTGGGGAAATTTTCATAGAAGGGCTATGTTGGTTGGGTTTTGCAGTATGAGTAGGAGTTCATTAGGGGCTAAATGGAGGAAGGGCATTTCGGGCAGAGGAGATGGTAGGAGCGAAGGCAGGGATCCATGAAAAAGCATGATGTGTTTGGAGACCATTGAGCAGAATTGAGTGTCCCACCTTAGGGAGTATGGTGGTGTAGCTGCAGGAGACAAGACCAGGAGATAGATCAAACCAGAGCCTGGAGGTCCTCCCATAGCATTTAGGCTTTTCCCTGTGGGCAGAGGAGTCATGAAGATGTGTCCCAGTTCAACTGTTTACACCACAGCTTCCACTTCCCCTTACACTCAGGTGCCTGGCACCGGGCTGCTCTCACCAAGGTCAAATGGAAACGTGGGATGGGGCAAAGATCAGCATGGACCTTTCTGCACGGATCATGCTGCTCTCCTGGAGAGATTGTGCCCAGCTTCTACTCCAGGAATTTAAACCACAGAGACTCAGAAGCACAGAATCCCACCGTTAAGACCTCTCCAACTCATGGACCCAACGATTTAGAGAACTGTAGCATTCATCCATTCATTTAGTCATTTGGTTAATAAAGTTGAAAAGCCCCCAGCAGATAGTGTATCAGTCAGTTACTGCTATGAAACAAACCACCCCAAATCAGTGAGTTATATCAACAATCACTTATTGATTGGTTATTTGCCTGGGACTCATCTTGGCTGGACTCATTCATGCCTCTGCTGGTCGCCGGGGGTTCTGCTCTAGACTGGGATTGTCTGGGGGTGGGGTCCTGTGCCATGTGTCTCTCATCTTCTTCTTCGGACCAGTGGGATAGCCAGTTAGCAGTGGGTTGGGGGGTGGGGAGTGGCAGAGGGAGTGCAGATGACCCTCTCAAGAAATCTGGCTCTGAGGACACAGAATCTGTGAACCATAGCTACTGCGATCACTCACGGCTTCCTGAGGGGTGAGCTGGGGCTTGTGCCAGTGGGGTCCCCAGCCCTGGTTGGGGTGGGGAGAATCAGGAACACCCAGACACGGTCATGTCTGGATGGGAGAAATCCTCATTTGGATTGGGGGATCCAATTGTTGCTTGAGGCTGGGTCCACCTTATCCAGTGGTCAAGACCCCACCCCAGGTCCACACCGCTCAGCGGTCCCACCCTCAGAACACCCCTCCAATGGCTGCCCACCCAGCTGCGAGAACACGCAGGCTCCCCCTCTATCCTCAGCAGCAACCCCCTTGGGGAGGAGAGAGCAGATAGCAAAACCGTGCTATTTACAAGCTTTCAAATGGGTTATTGAATCATAAACCGAAATCACAGGCTGTAACCAAATCAGCAAGGACCAGATTCAATAAAGTGAAAAGGGAGGGGGAATAAAAATCCCACCTAGAAGCTTGTTAAAGCCTTCTCTGCCTCTCCTGGACTTGCTTTCTGAACATCTCAGTCTTTCTGGTGAATAAACCCAGCCTGGTCTGGTTTGATGCCGGTGCTATTAATTCCATATGTGGTTTATGAGTGGAGGAAAAGGCTGTCATTACATGCCGCTGGAACTTGAAAAGAACCCAATGGGCACTTCATTGCTGCCTTGCTGGAGCGGCCGATGCCTCTGCTGAGTTGGGAGTGTCTCAAATCCTAACACAAGAAAACTTTTAGGGTGGAGGGCGTGCACGCCACCATCTTGCGGTGACTGTGAAATCTCCATGTATGGGGGCTCTCTGCTCCTAAGGAGGTCCTGGGGTCATCCAATGACCTTCCTCTGGTGCCATATATATGTGCACTGGACTTTACAGTTTACAAAGCACCTTCGTGTGGTTTATCTGAATTATGATACAAGCTCAGAAGGCACAGTGCCTGGCCTGAAGGAGTCGCCCCAGACTATTAGCTGGGATGTTATTATCATTATTTCCTATTAACTGCGTGCCTACTCTACATGAGATGCTAAATGTATGCTACCTATAATTCTTCAATCAAATTCTGTAAAACCGGAATTATCGTGTCCATTTTACAGATGAAGACTAAGACTCAGACTTGCACAAAGGCATCTTCGGGGCAGATTTAGGAATCAAGCTCCGGGCTGCAGTGCTCCAAAGCCACATTCCCTGCACACGCGATAACTCTGAGAGGGAGGGAGAGCCCCACTTGGTTTTACTCTGCCTGTTTATTAGGCGAGTAAATTGAGTCTCAGTAAGTTTAGGTGGCCACAGAGCACAGCCCAACGGGTCCCGGGGAGACATCATTTCCTTTTTCGGAGCTAGCTGCATGGACACTTATTACTTAAGAGGTTACGCTGGTGCTGGAAGTTTCCTTTGACTTGGGCTAACCAGACATCTCACTTCACAGATGGGAAAACCGAGGCTCGGAGATGTTCATGCCTCGTCCAAGGTCACTCGGCCCGGAGGTGGTCAGAGCTAGGATCTGCACCTACAGCTGTCTGTCTCCAGAGTTTATACTCCTGCCATAGTTATTCCATTTCTGGAAAAGCAATTGTCGTGGCTCAGATGCCGAGCCCAGCCTCCCTGGATGGGCCTGCCAAAACCAGCCCTCCTTTGATGAAGGCCAAGTACATCCTTTGCCAGCCTGAAATTGGATTCCCCGGTCTAGAATCACCTGCATGTATCCCTGACTTTCAGGTTCAGATCAGACATTGTGTAGCACAACAGATAAGAACTCAGGATCTGGCTTCAAATCCCAGCTCTACCAACTTCCATCTGAACCTTTTTCAAGCCTCAACTTTCTTACCTTTAAAATAGAGATGATAATAGCAGCATCTTTCTTATAGGGTTGTTGTGAAATCAACAAGCATAGCTAATATCTAACGAATACCAGGCACTCTTTTAAGCCCTGTACGTGTGTTAGTCCTAATCCTAGATGTATCACCATTTTAGAGACGAGAAAACCAAGAGAGTGATTTGCCCAAGGTCTCGTGGAGTTGGAGTCTGTACCCAGGTAGGCTTGCTCCAGGGCCCCGTTGTTTGCAGTGACCCTAAGCTGCCTCTTGGTTTAATGAAGCAATGTGGTAGTCAGACATGGGAAAAGCTAACGACCAGCACATCTTTTTGTATTCTGGAGGATGTTGATGTTTTATCATGCAAAAGGAGGATTCCAGTTAACAATGACAAAAGCCATCCCCTGCAGGGCTGGAATGTTTGCCAGAGAACTGAGATCCACTCCCACAGAAGGTCCATCTGACCAAGGCCTCTAGGCCAGCCCTGCTCCCTGCACTTAACTCTCCACTCAAACCAACACTTCTTCAATTCGTGAATATGCCCAACGCACTTTCATGCCCCTGGCCCTTTGCATATGCCTCTCCTGATGCCTGATTTTCTTTCCTTCCTTTGTACTACCAGCAAACACATACTTAAGAGATTCAGCTCAAAAACCACCTCCTTCTTAAAGCCTCTCGAGACCCCCGAAGTAGAATGAATTCTCCTTTCTCTGTGCTTCCTACAGCTGTAGTGAATTCCCCTTGGATCCTTACCAACCCTGGGTTCTCACGGCAGGTCTGTGTGTCTGTCTCCTTCACCAAGGACTCCTTGAGAGCGGGAACTGGGATATATTCATTTCTGTGGGATCAAAAAATGCTGACTGAGTGAATGAATGAATGAAGTTTCTGCCCTGGCTGGACTGTAGCTGACATCTCATCATCGGTCATACGAGAACTGAATTCTGGTCCCGGCTTCGCCACGGCCTCCCTGTGTTCTCTTGGAAAAGGCATGTTGCTTTTAAGCACCTCAGTTTCCCCATCTGTAAGATGACAGGTGTGGACCAGCTGGCCTCCAAGAGCTTTCTGTGACTGCAGCTTCTTCATCCCCCCACTCCGCCCCGTGCCTCCAGGGACCCCATCACAGCAGTCGGGCTTCCCTGCACCCTTCTCTCCCTTACCCCTACCCCCCGCACCACCCAGCAGGTCCTGGAGGTTTTCCTGCCAAAATCTCTCTTGAATCTGTCATCTTCTCCTCGCCGTTTCCCGCTGCCTTCCTGATGCCGGCAGCCCTCATCTCTCGCCTGGATGCCTGCAGTAGCCTTAACACATCTCTGCCAGCTCCCTCTAGCCATTGCACACTCAGCAATACGTGTGATCTTTTCAAAACACAAACTCAGCCATGTCTCAGCCCTGATGAGCCCCTCCCATGCCTCCTCTGGCCCCCAGGCTGTGGACCAGAGACCTTCCGGAAGGGGACGGCTAGCCCTCTCCACCACGCATGCCCCTTCCGTGACTCTGGCCATGTTGACCTTCCTGTGATCTGCACTTAACTTGCTTGGTCCACGCGCCAGCCTTCGCACATGGCTTTCCCTCTGTCTGGAAAGTTCTCTTCCCCCTCCCGGTGATAAGATTTCAGCCTGATTTTCAGAAGCGTTAATCTGAGGAAGCTCAGAGACGCCTTGCAGGACCTCCCCAGACCAGACCAATCGTTCCTACTATATCAGCTCTCCGAGCTCCCTTTCCTCTCTTTCACAGCCCTTATCCCGGTTTCCAGTTTAATTTTACTTGAGAGATTTTGCTGCACTTTTTCCTCCACCCCTATATTGTGAGCCAGATAAAGGTAGGACACCCTTGCCAGATACCTCCCACCCCACCCGTCTCATTATATCTGCAGCATCCAGCCCTGTGCCTGGCAAGAACTCACAAATATTTGCAAAATGAATGAATGTGTTCTCCAGCTCCGGGAAACGGGCTGAAGGAGCAGTCACATCATCTGTCTGGTGCAGACCTCAGTTTCACTAACTCTGAAATGGGCTCGTGATCGCCCATCCCTCTGCACCTGTCGCTGCTCTGCTGGAGGCTCCAAAACCACCCAGAGCAGAGTGAGATGCTCTGAGGCCTGGAAGGCACAAGAGCCAAGGGCTGGTGTTGGGAGGGACCCCAGGCATCGTCAGGATGACCGGGCCACCACCGGTTTTTGTGACCATCTGCTCACCTCACTGAGAGCTGGGCAGTGGAGCCAGGACTGCAAGTCCTGAGAATGATTGGAGAAATATATATTCAGTTTGCAGACCTACTGAGGGAACAGAGTCAGGTCACCGTGCCCTGGTCACTGTGCTCACGGTCCGTAGAGTCAAGATCAGGAGGAGATGTCAAGGGGCTTCTCCAGGACCTTCAGAAGAAACTGTGGGGTCTGTGCTTCACTCCCCAGATGAGAACCACAGGGCTTTCAGCCTTGGGCTTCTCCAGTGTGGTTCAGCGAACCAGATTTTCAAATGCCCTAGTGAAACTCTCTTTTCTAATCACCTACATTTAAACAGACGGCATTATGGTTTACCTGTAGTTGGTGTCATTCATTCAGAATGATCTCCCGAATTCGGGTGCTGGGCTGGCCCTCAGGGGTGGAGGCAGGCAAGGCCACTGTCTTTTCTGGGTCCCGTGTTTTCCGGGTGCAGAGGGTAGGCAAGAGGAAGCAGGGGGCCTCTGTGGGAGCAGGCTTGTTTGGGGGGTGAGTGGGGAGTCCCAAATATCTCCATAAAGAAGTGATTTTTTTAAATTACGGTGAAACAGAGGTAACATAAAATTTACCCTTTTAACCATTTTTAAGTGTACAGCTCAGTGGCATTAAATACACTCACTTGGTTGTGCAAACATCACCACAATCCATCTCCAGAACTTTTTCATCACCCCAAGCTGAAACTCTGTACCCAGTAAATTATAACTCTTTATTATGCCCTCCCCTCAGCCCCTGACAACCTCCTCTCTACTTTCTGTCTCTATGAACTTGACTGCTCTTGGTACCCCATATAAATGGACTCATACAGTATCTGTCTGGTTTATTTCACTCAGCATCATGTCTTCAAGGTTCATCCATGTTGTAGCACATGTCCTAATTTCCTTCCTTGCTGAGGCTGAATAATATTCCATTGTATGGACAGACCGAATTTTATTTAGCCATTTATCCATCAGTGGACACCTGGATGGTTTTTACTGTTTGGTTCTTGTGAACTGTGTTGCTATGAACATTAGCGGGAAATAGTAACATTCATGGTAATAAGGCTACGAGGTGTTACAGAAAGGGCTTTCGGATTAGACCTGTGTTCCAATCCTGATGCTGCCATTAACCAGCTGTGTGACCTCAGGCAAGTTACTTAACCTCTCTGAGCCTCCATTTTCTCTTCTCTAAGAAGAGGGAAAGAACACGCATCTCCTAGTGTCAATGGGCACGGAGGGTGGTGACGGACTCAGAGCAGGTGCTCAGTAATGTACTAGGAATTACCCCTTTCATGCTCCTGCCCAGGACTGCCAGGTGTGATTACGCGTGTTGTTCACTGCCCAAGGGCACCTGGTCCAAGTACTTGACTTGCTGGTTTGAATCCAGGGGACAGTTTCTGCCTGGAGGGGGCACCTGTGTCCCACCCACCCAAAGGCACATATATGCTTGCTCAGCCCCCAGTCTCAATCAACATAGGCACTCAGGCTTATGCCTGCTTGACAAGTGAGGGGTGGTAAAGCACGGAGAGGCTAATTAACCAGCCCAAGGCCACACAGTGGTACTTGGACCCCTTCAGGTATGAGAACCTGGCTCCAGGCCCGGAGAACAGAGCGATGTGTGCAGCCCTGAACCTCATGCAGGCGAGCAGAGAGGAGGGCCCCGGGCTGCCCCTCAGCCTCCCACCCCTCCCCCTCTCCTATTAAGAAGCGGAAACTGAAATGAAAAATTCAAACCTCCGTCTGGTTCATGGTTAGGCCCCACCTTGGGGAGGTGGCCTCGGAGTGGCTGCTGATACAGGGCTCCGTGTTGTTAACTGTGCCCCCCTCTCAGCCCCTCCCCGACGGGTTCTTTCCATCCTGGGATCATTTTCCAGACAGCCCAGAGCCTGGCCCGCCAGACTATTTAGTCTGGGTTTGGTGACCCCCGTCTGACTGCAGGCAGGACGTGCTCAGGTTTCTGGCCTCCTTGGTACAATCACTGCACCCCCCTCCTGCCCCCGCCCTGACTTCTTACACAAACACTTACCTTCAGGCCCAGGACTTCCTGGCACGCTTGCATCAGACCCGGCCACCGGCTTCCAGAGGGCGCTCCGTCCAATGCCCGACAACGCAGCCCTCTGTCCAGAGTTCTGTGGGCCCAAGCATCATTCTCAAACACAGAAACTTAGCTGGATGGCATTCCCATCGCTGCTATCCCTCCTCGACTCTCTCCGACCCTGCCCACTGGATAGACAAGTTCATTCAAAGAAAAAAAAGTGATGGGAATTCAAAATATTTTTCCATCTGTTCACGGGTGCTAGATTAGCTATTTGTTCTTGCTCCATGTCTCAGGTGGGGAAACTGAGGCCCCAGAGGGCGAGAGAAAGGAAAGAGTCAAGCCCCTGAGGTGGGAAGGGGCAAAACCAGGAACCAGAAGTCAGATCTTTGGGCTCCCAGGTCATGTCAATGTCAATGCAATTCAGCTTTTGTCTGTACTCCCTCTGGGTTCTGCACCGCCTTTCAACAACCCTTTCTGAGAATCTTCTGACACTTCCTGAGACACTTGGGTATCCTGGAAATAGAACTACCTTATTTATGTCATCTTACTTGGGTGCACTGAAGTAGGGGAGGGAGATGTTGGTGGCCCCTGCATCCTATGGGGTTTTGATGCCAGAAGTCAAGTTCCTTTAAAAACCTGCGTGCTTGGCACCCTGCCAGAAGTGTGGAGAGTAACCAGTACTAATGACTCCCATTTGTTAAGCGCTCACCGTGCACCGGGCATTGTGGGAAGTTCTCTATGTGCAATTCTCTCAGTAGGTTGAGGTAAGGATTATGTCTACAACCCATTTTACAGGTAAAGAAACTGAGGCCCTGCATGGGCAAATGACTTGGAGAAGGTCACACAGCCGGCAAGCAGAAGAGCCTGAATGCAGGTGTCTTTGATATCTTTCTGTATTTCTTTCTTTACCATGAACGTGTTTGATTTTTATTGTACAAAAACAAAACAATATAATCCACCGTAACAATAGCAGGAAGCAACGTTATCCATCTTAGTGCCCAAATATATTACATGTTATCTAGCCTCCTTCAATTCTCCCTTTCACACACACACACTGGGGCTAACTGCTGTGGACAGTTTGGTGTCTATTCCTGCTGATTCCCCCCACCCCATCAGATACTAATTTATATGCAGATGTATAATTTTATAGGGCTTTCTAAGCCATACATATTTGCAAGATTTGATTTTTAAAAATCAATAGGAAATGTATTGCTTTTGCTATTGGGGAGAGAATAAAGATATTAAAAATTAAATCAAATTTCAAAACAGGACTGGGTTGGGCATTTCAAAGCTGCCAAGGCAAAGTTCTATTCCAGAAAGTTCCGCACCAGCAAAGCTGGAGTCCCCCACAGAGATGCTCAGATCCCAGTGGCTAACCAGTTGTACTTGGCTGGGGTGGGGAGGGAGGGATGTCTCTAATTCCCACCAGCTCGCCTAGCCATCCCCTCCCCACTGCCCCTGGTCGATGAGCATTGTGTTCAGTTTGTGGACTCAGCAAAACACGCCCGCCCTGCTCGCTCCCTCCTCGGATAGGAAGGTGGTTGCCTACTAGCCCATTAATTCTGCTTTAATTGCTCCAGCTCTCAAATGGAGGCCTGAGCAGCTAATCTGGCCGGGCGTGGGGGGTGGGGGGGGTTTCGCCTGGCAGCTGCTGTTCTACCAGCTCTGGGGAGATGCTCAAAGAGTCTGAGAAAAAGGAGTGATTCTCCGCGGGTCCCTCTGGGTGGTCTGGAGGGGAGGGGCCACTGGCCAGTGGGGATGTAGCCCAGAAAATGGACCCGAGAAGCGGCCACCAGCAAGAGAAGCCAAGGGGAGCAGTGGGAAGTGGAGTGGTAGGGTCTAGTCACCATCCACCGCCACTCCTCTGGCATTTATCGCTGTCTGACGTTATCTTTGTTCTTTTCTTCCAGGGGTCGGCCTTCCCCATCCAAAAGTCAGCTGTATCAGTGTTCACCTAGTGCCCAGTGTAGAGTAGGTGCCCAATAAATTGAGGTTAATTTAATAAACATATTCTGCCCTTTCCAAATCGTCTCCTGCCTGCAACTGCCAGGGAAGTCTTGGGAGTATTTCAAGAGATGGATAAGGAAACTGAGGCCTGGAGTAGGGGCTTGGTTTCTTCAGGCCAGTGCCTGGCTCAGGCTGTCTCTCAACTTTGCTCGTATGAAAGGCCCTCGTTTATCTTTGCGGGAGTGGTGTGACTCATCACCAGCTGCCCAGAACAGGAGGGGTTGGGGAGCGTCCACGCTACTTTCTTTTGAAAGTAGCTTCTGTATCAAACCCCTCCATGCCCTGGAAACAGCCTCATTATGCACCAAGAACAGAATTCTCCTCCCCTCTGTCTGGGGGGTGGCTATGAACCTGCTCTCCAGGGGACCAGCAGGGTAGGCCCTGGAGAGGAAAATGAGATGTATCTAATCTCTGACCTTCAAATGAAGGCAGGGATTCATCAAGGATTTCAGAGGGAGGGGCGGGGTGGCTGCACAAGGGGGGGGGGGGCCTTGCCTAATTCGGTCCTCACCTCAAGTCACTCCTGGCTGCTGCGGATGCTCTCCAGGGTGTCGGGCCGGGGAAGAAAGGGGGTCCAGGATGGAAGAAGGAGGAGGTGAGGCGGGAGCAGAAGGGACAAGCCAAGCAGGATGGGAACAAAGGGGGCAGGAAGCAGAGGAAGAAAAAATGACAATAGACAAGGATGCCAGCCCATTTGGGGTGGTGGGAAGCACGGGAGGAAACCTGCAAAGGAAACATAAAGAGGAAGAAATAAAGGGTAAGAAGAAACTCAATAGGGCTTGAAACAAAGCCATGGAGAAAACAAAGGGAAAGAAAAAATGCAAGCAGAGGAAGAAACAGCAGCACAAACAAGGAGAGAAGCCTTCGGAGGCCTCCAGAATGTCATGTGCCTATCCTGGGCGGGGGCTGCGTGCATCTGGGCCAACAGCATGGCCCCAGCCTCGCTCTGGTCCCTCACCTCAGCCCTGGTACCCACCAGCTCCCAGGAGCCTCTGGGGCAGACAGCTGGGCCTCCTCCTGCCTCTTCAGCCCAGCCTACTCTGATTGGCCAGTCTCCTAGGGCAGGGAGGCAGGCCACGCCCACCCATCTTTGCTCCACCAGGGTAGAAGCCCCAGAGACCCACGGGCTTCCTGAAGTGTTCTGAGCCACCCCAAGTCCTCCCTCCCCCTCCTTCCCCACCACCTAGAAAGCTGTCCAAGTGGAACAGCCTGCAGCTATTACAATAAACACCTCAGCCACAACCTGTCTCTGTTTTGCATATTAGCAGCCTTAATTCTGATGAAATATGCAAATGTATGCAAAATGAAATTCATCTCATAATGACACAAGGCGATTAAACAATTTTTATGCTTAAATATTCTGTTTAATGAAATCAAACAGACCTGCGCGTGTGACAAATTCTCCACAGCATGGAGAAATTAGTGGGGATATATAAAAAGAATACCAAACCAGTAGCACCCTCCAGCACGGCCCAGATCTACTTCACCTTTTTGGTGCGAAGAAAGGGGGGAAACGTGTGTTTTTGATAACCAAAGGAACTGAAAATTACATTACTGAAAACTGCTGAAATAAGTTAGAAGCAATATGCCTTTGTTTTTGGCTTTTGAGAGGAACCCCCAAGCCCCACCCCATACCTCCACAGTATGGCCATAATATATTTATACTCCAAGTTGATGGAAGAAGAGAAGGTATGTGTGGACAGCAGGGAGGGCAATTCAGCCATCGTCTCGGTGCCCAGGAAATGGAATGAGGAGCCCTTTGCCCACTTACCACCAGGAGGCTGGCTAGCAGTGTCTCTCAGCCAAACTTTCTTGTTTTGCTTACCTGGACAGAACGTGTTCTTGCTTTGGCCACTGGGAGATAGTTTGAGGGCATTGACGTTCTTAGCCCTGCTTGGGTAAAATCTATTTTGATATTTACCTGGAGGAGGAGAAGATGAAGAGTCAAGAAAGAGAAGGAGTAGGAGGAGGAAGAAAAAAGGGAATAAATAGCAGAGAAAAGAAAAGGATGAAAAGAAAGAAGTATAAGATGGGGGATAGAGTGAAGAAGGTATATAAAAAAGAGGGGTGAAAGGAGAAGGAGGTGGAAAGGTAAAGAAAAAGAATAAATAATGGCTAACATTTTTGAACCATAGGTGTGTGTTTTTTTATATATGATCTCCTTGAATTCTCCTATCACCTCTCTGAGTTTGGTATTATTATCATAACCACGTTGCATTAGTGATGAGGAAGCCAAGGTTCAGAGAGGTTAAGTAAGCTGTCCAAAATCACACAGCAGAGATGAGGGAGGGAGGATTCAGGATTTCAAGGCAGATGCATTGAAGCATTCTCCAAGGAGGTTGGGGATGGGCTGCTGGTCTACAAATTCCCCTTAAGAACTCTGGGATATTTGGACAAACCTCCAAGTGCTAATTTGCACATGAACCCTTAGGGCTCCTGGGAAAAAGCCTTTTGGAGATTGAATGGAGGCCTGGGCATTGCATGTGCGCATTCAACAGCATTGCTTTCTCTGATCTCCTCAGCTAGAGGGCCCAGCACCCAATTGGCTCTACTTCATCGTCATTTTACTATTGACTTGTTTGTTGCCATATTCCAAATAGAATGTGCTTTCCAGGAGGGCAGGAGCCCTGTGTGGCCTACACTCAGTGATTGTGCATTCTTCTTGCATCTTGACTTCCCTTCCAGAGGCAAAGGCACCTTGAAATTGTCTGGGGGTGTTCCTCCAGGACCCCTAAAAATCCCCCCACTTATGGCTATGATTTATCAGGCACTGCTTATGTGCCTGTCACTATTCTAAGACCTAGTTCACATTATTATCTCATTTAATCCTCACAACAACCCTGTGAGGTAGGAACTAATATTATCCTCTTTGGCAAATGAGGAAACAAAGGCTCAGGTTACCTGTCTGAGGTTACCCAGCTTGGCAAGGCCAAGATTGAAACCCAGGCAGTCAGGTTCCAACTGCCCTACTAATAACAACAACAACAATAATATTAATAATAACTTCTATGACTTGGCACATGCTTAGCACTGCCTCGAGCCCTCTCATAGCAGCCTTGTACGGCAAATAGTATATTTATTTCCATGTTATCAGCGAGGAGATGGAGGCTCAGAGGAGGTCATTGATATGTCCAAGTTCATACAGCAAGTCGCTGGCTATGGAGACAAGTACTCAGCCTTGAGGCCAACATCTGTGGTGGTAAGGAAGCCACCTTGAATCCTCCAAGGGATTTCTAGAGAGTCTTGGCCATTTATCATTTCTGTCTCCTGGTTCTAAGGTTGATGGACTTTGAGACAAGGACATTTCATTAGAAAATTAGAAGTAGTTATAATTAATATTTCAATTATAAAACAGATCACTGATGAGCTATCAGCTTCATCACACTGCTGGTGACAGCCAAAGAAAGAGGGCATATTGCTTTCCTGGAAGTGAGAGACAGAGGGCTAGCCCCTTCTTATCTGCTTAGTGAGGAGTCACTGGCACTGGAATAGAATAATTAGCACTGTTATCGTCAGGTGAGCACCATTATGATAAGATTGGCAGTCAGATGTCTCTGTTTCTAAGCCTGGTGCTGAAGGAGGCAGCTTAATATGATGGTTGTCATTTCAGCATAAAGTTACGAGAATATCTACAAATTCAAATTCATTCAACAAATATTTATCTGTGTGACGCTCTAGGGAAGCACAGCTAAATAGGACATAGCTACTGCCTTCAAGCACGCCAGTGTAGTTGGGGAGACACACTAAAAGATTACAACAATAAATGTAAATGGCACAAATGCAGTGCAGGAACAGGGCAGGCATTTCTTCACCACGGGGTATCAGGGAAGGCGGCCTGGAGGACATATGAACTGTCTCCCAATACAGCTTGGAACTTGCCAGAAAGGACAGAGAACTTCCAAAGAGAGGAAAGTGCATAAGCAACAGTGTGGAAATGAGGAACAGCAGAGTGGGAGGCATGCATGGTTCACAACTGGTGCTGGACAAAGCCCTGGGGGAGAATAGTGGGAAATGAAGTTAGAGAAATAAGAGCAAAGACCAGATGTGAGAAAGTCTATGTACTTATCCTTCCTCTATCACTGAATAAACTTGTGACCTTGAGGAGGTCACTTCCAATCCCAGAGCCTCAGTTTTCTCCATTTTGAGAAGGAGGAAGGATTAAACCCTCAGCTTTGGTGAACATCAAGCACGCCCGAGAGTGCTGTGCCATTGGACGCTCTCTCTCTGTATAATTGAACATCTCAAATTCTAATTAGGAGATTCAGAGACAAAAAGATGCAGGAGAAAATTATTCCCTATTTAGGCTTCCAGATGCTGCTTACCTTTCCATGTACCAAAAACAAGTGGCACCAGCTTGCCTAGGGCATGAATGAAAATCAAAGCCCTGTGTCCCCATTTCCCACCCCTGCCCATCTCCTCCTGCAAGTTTCTTCTATGAATCTCAGACACTATACTCTGCCTGTTTTCTCCCTCCGTGGAAGCTCCCAAGGCTATGTAGGAAGTGGACCCAGGCACTATGAGCCACCTTCAGGGAATAGCACCAGATCCGGGAGTGTGGGCACACTGGGTTTCCAAACCAATTGGATGTGAATGGCCCTCCTAGGAAAATCCTGAGCTCACCATGTTTTTCCCTACAGGACCATCTTCCCCCTTAATAAAGACCCTGGGGGTACAAGTGGGAAACAGTTCCCCCCACCCCCACCTCAAGGGACTTACAGTATAGAAGGTCTAATTCAGAAGCCCTAAAGATGACTTTTTCTTTCTTCCTTGCACTTTTCAGCATCTGTTCTTCCTTTCTCTCTTCCTCCCCTCTCTTCTTCCCTCCCTCCCTCCTTCCCTCCCTCCCTCCTATTTTCTTACACAACTGGAAAGTGTCAATTTTACAAAAACAATAAATCTACTTCCAAAAACAATATCAGTCGTCACCACACACTGGGACATTTTTGCCAAACTCCCCACCTCCAGCCAGCGGAGGGCTGTCAGGACCACTGCCCCTTGGCCGGACAATGTCCCAGTGGAACGTCCAACTCTCCCTTCAGAACCCCAGTTCTTAGCAGTTGCTCTCAACACCTCCCAGCTTCCCTTTGAACTCTGTGTCTTCGAGGTGACCACACAATGGAACCGAGTGTTCAGAACATCCATCGTCCCTCTGTTCTGCCCTCATCCTGGCGGGGAATAGCCTGTTCTCCCCAAAAGTGATGAGAGGAAATCTGGACAGAGTCCCACTTTGATTGGGGCCCACCCTTCCTTCCACTGGGTCTGCTGAAAGCCAACGTTTCTTCTGGAACTGACCAAATAAAAAAAGAAGAAGAAGAAGAATAAAATCCCCAGCAAACCCCAAACCCCCAACCACCACCATGTTTCTGCTTTTCCATGGCAAGGACGAGCAGAAATCCGATCCCAATGCTTCATGGGCCAAACTAACTCCGTGTGGATTGTCAGTGAGGAGGGCTGAGCCCCAGGCTGAGTATCCTGCCTGGTGAGGGGGCTTAATGATTTGTGCAGACCTGCAGCGCTCCAGCTGGGGTCCAGAACGCTGTGCACTGATTTGGGAGGATTGAAAGACCCCACGCCTGTCCCCTCATGTGTTGTTGCCTTCTTTGCTGTTGCATAGTTCTCCCTGCCCCCCAATGACTCCCGAGAAGCGTGAGAAAACCAAGGTGGATATAATCACATTCCCAGGCCTTAATTAATTTGGCATCATTTACTAATTAGCTACAGGTATCATTCAGTGTATCAGAGACTCTGGGGTTGCTCAAGCTAGAAGGGTCCTCAGGACCATCAGACTCGATCCCCTTTAGTCCACAGAGGGGAAGACTGGGCCAGGGAGGAAAGGGAATGGCCCAGGATTACCCTGTGAGTGACGGGGCTAGCCTGGGATTTGAGGCTGGGTCTCCTGATTTCAAGTCTTGTGTTCCTAGCTCTAATTCTCACTCATTTGATTTCCTTCTGTTTCTTCGTGCACTGTATTTGTTCACTGTGTCATCCCACTCTCCCTCTGTTCAATATACTCCAATCACACAGGGCTTTTAAATTTTTCTGCAAACTCATAACTACCTCAGGGGCTTTGCGCTTGCTGTTCCTGGCTGCTTCCCCATGTCTTTGCATGGTTGTCTCCTAGTTATTCAGGTTTTAGCTTAACTGTCATCTCTTCTGAAAGACCTTCCTCAACAAAATCTGTGTGGCAGACAGATCCTAGTATGTCCCCAACAATTCTTTTTTTAAAATTGAGATATAATTGACATATAACATTGTATTATTTTCAGGTATACAACATAATGATTCAATATTTGTATATATTGAAAAACGATCACTACTGTAAGTCTAGTTGGACCATAAGTCCACCACAACAATAGTTACAAACTTTTATTCTCCTGATGAGAAGTTTTACCATCTATGCAACTTTCAAATATGCAATACAGTATTATTAACTATAGTCATCATGCTGTATATTACATTAGAGCTGCACCATCGTTTTCACCTGTTGTCTGGGCAAAGTTCAGCACTGTGCTGACACCACGTCGGTGAGGGTGCTGGGAGCAAAGTCCTGATCACCTGGAGAAGCAAGTGCCATGATAGTGGCAGCCCAGGGAAGTCATGAAAAGTACTAGGCAGCACCCAAAGCCCCCTGCCACCTCCCAGGACAGCCTCTGCTCAGATTCGCTGTATCCTACCTTGCTGTCCTCAATGCTCCCTTCCTCCTACATGGCAGATCTGAACTAAGACAGCTCTGGCCACCCAGCAGTGGACTCCAGTGGGCCCCAGGCTCACCATCAGACGTGGTTAACAACCCACCTGTCTTCAGGTCAGCAGAGGGAGGGACATTGGTCTGTACAGTGGAAAGACGACATCTTTACTGGATGAGGCAAAACATTTTGCAAACGGTGGGGCCATTCCACGTGCAGCTGGAGAATACGGAGTTGGGACCCAGACTTGAGTTCCAATGGTGGCTTTGCAACTAACCAACAGGGCAACTAACCAGTGTGCAAGGGGTGAGGGGGGCTTGCCCTCACCAACCCTCAGTGTATATGAAATGGGGACACCAGACTTGGGTCTCCCTGAGCCTCCTCCCAGCTCGGGTGATTCTGTGGTTTCCGAAGAGCATTTGGAGTTCACTCTGGGCCCCCTGGTCTCAGACAGATGTAGACAAATTGGCTTGGGGCCAGCACACTCCGGCTGCCATGATTAAGGGGAAGGGGAGATTGGCGCCGTGGAAGATTAAAGGCGCTGACACCTCTGTGCTTGGCTGGGCTGCAGTTAAAGGGCGGCTGACAAATGTCTGGTAGAGGAGGGCAGGAGATGCGACTCTGGCTGGGGGCCGGGGGGACGGGGCGGGCAGCCACTACCAGCAGGATGGGCTAACAAGGGGGCGACTTGAGGCAGTGCCTACCATGAGGCCCCACACGAGACACATATGCAATAGCTTGGTAAGCTAGGCAACGATAATATTCACCCCTCACCGCCATCACCATCACCATCACCTCCTTCCTGGACCATGGCCTCCTAACAGTGTCCCTGGGCCCAACATTTCCCCTTTAGTCTGTACTTAACACATCAGTCAAAGTACTCTTTTCAGAACATGTCAAGTCACACAATTGCTGTGTTCAAAATCCTCTGATAGGTCCCGTTTTACTCTGAGAAAAGCCCTTGTGATGTCCACAAGGATCTGCCCGATCATCTCCCTGACCCCATCCTCTGCTTCTCTCCTCCTCCTCATCTCCCAGGATGCACCCCAGGGCCTTTGCACTGACCATACCTCTGCTTAGACCACTTTTACCCCAGATAATTCCCTGCCTCATGCTTGCTGCCTTTGGCTCTCTACTCAACGCCACATTTACACCGAGGCCTGGCCACCCCATCAAGATTTCAACCCCCTTCAACACACTATCCTCTCCACCTGCTTTATTTTCTCCCAAAGCACGTACCTTCATTAACTTATTCTATAGTTTATTTCATCGTATCTGTGCCTATCTCTCCCGTTTGATCGTAAGCTCCAGGAGAGCTGTTTTCTTCCCTGCTCTATCATGAGTGCCTAGAAAGGTGATCGGCCCTTAGTAGGTGCTCAAAAAACACTCGTTGACAATTGACTATATGTTACCTACCACTTAGAGAGCCCTTGCTCCCCTCCAGGTGCTGTGCTGTGTGTTTGTGGTCTAGTATTTCCTCTATCCCTCACAACAAACAGACCAAGGATGCAGGGAAGGTTTCCATTATCCCTGCTTTACAGATGGGGAAGCTGAGGCCCAGAGCGGTGAGGTCTGGTGATATGCCCAGTGCCTTGTGGTTGGAAACAAGTAGCACTGGGTTTTGAGCCCAGCCCAGCACCACTCCCGAGCCTGGTCCTGCCCCTTGGTGACATGCTCTGCTGTCTTTGATGAAGGGCCACTCAACTAACGGCCTTTGCATATGGCTCATTGCACCAAACCTCACGAGGGTTCTGGGAAGTGAGATTACTCTTTCTATCATAGCGATGGGGAAACTGAAGACACAGAGAAGTTGCTTCTCAAAGGTCACACAGCCAGCAAGGAATCTGGGACTTGAGCTGTGGTCTTGGATGCCCAATCCAGGCTCGCTCTCCACTTTGCCTCCTTCCCTGGGTGACCTGTAGGACACAGACATGCCTGGAGCATCCTCTCTGTACCCTAGAGGCCCATAGTTCCCCTGAGAGTCACAGAAGTGGAAACAGAGGCCAGAGAGGGCCTCAGCTGGACAAGAGGGCTGTGATTCGCAGTTGGGGTTGAGTCACCATCCAGGCCTTTCCAGCTCAACCATTGCTGCTTCCCCCTCCATGCACCACCCAGCTTTTGGCTCTGTGGCCTTGATGGTGGGGTCTCTGCCTTGATGTCACGTGAGTACATTGGCCAAGGGCGCTGCCTCCCAAAATGCCCCTGCAGGTCCTAGGACAACAAGCCCTTGGATCACAAGATTGGGTATCCGGGGGCCACACGGGGGCCACAGGGACTGCAGCCACATCTCACACCAGGCCTTTCCTTGGAGTTGCGATTGAAGAGGCATCTGTGCCATCGGCCCTCCATATCCATCCTTGCGCCCAGGTTGTGCACTTGGGGACCTCTTCTGTCCTGTTCACCCCAGTAACCAACATTCAGTGGATGTTTGATTCATGTCTGTTGAATGAATATTAAACCGAAAGGACTCACCCTCTCTAGTAATAAACAGACTTCCCGAGAGCTTGTTATTCTCCAGGTCCTGTGCTAACGCACTCACGTGTACTCACCCAGTGTAATTCTCACAACGATCCTGTAAAGTCAGTTCCACAATGTCTCCATTTTACTGTTGAAGACACTGGACCAGAGAGGTTAAGTAACACGTCTAAGACCACACAGCCAGGGACTGTGGGTAAGGGTCAGAATCCAAGCATTCAGACTTCATAGTCCTTGCTCTTAACCACCTCCTCCCGATACCACCAGACAACCCCTCAGCATCTTTATCTGGAGTCGGGGACCCCAGCACAGGGTGTCCCTGAAACACGATCCCCGTGGCAGAGCTTGCAGCCGGCACAGAGTATCCAGCAGCAAGAGCAGAAGTGAATGGAGTCTGGTTTTCCCAGGCCACCACACGGTCATATTCTCCTCCATAAAGGCCATTTGAGAAATGAATAACTAAATGCAATGTCAGTTTTATACCTATGTAAGATGTTGTACATAAAGAAATTCACAAATCAGGGGAATAGCCCTCATCCTTATTTTTGCATTGTAAAATGTGGTCTCGGCAGGGATCCCTCCTTTCCTCCAGGGCTAGTGTCAGCCCAGCCGCTCGCTGCAAGCAGACTGTCCCTGGACCCAGGGAGCCAGTGGCATATGGGAGGACACTCAAGTGCTTACGTGCTGTGCTGTGGTTTCCCCCGTGGGTTCAGAAATGAGGAGGAAGTTGTTAATAAAAGTAAGCATAGCAGCTGCAAGCTTCCGGGGGCTCACCCTGGGCCGGGCACAGTTAACACCTTACAGGTACTTCTTACGTACATTTTACAGATGGGAACACCGAGGCTCAGTTTAAATCCTGGCCTGAAGGTAGATTGCACAGCTGCTGAGTGGGCAGCAGAGACAGACTTCCGCCCACTCTCCCCCTGGCCACTGCCAGTCACCGGTGTGCCCTCAGGGCCAGCCCTTCTCCCAGCCATGCTTCTGCCAAGGCTGCCCGCTGGGGAGCTCGGCAGTGGCTCGAGACAGTGTCTGCACACAGCTTGGGAGAAACCCAAGTGCCATTTCCACCTGATAATAAATATGTGTCAGAGAGGACTCGATCCAAGTGACCTTGGGCTATGGGGCCACTGGACCGTGAAAAGCCTTTGACAAAATCCTTTTGCCTCGAGAGGCTGAATCCAAATTACAGACGATTATGGACGCTTGGCATGAATTCCCGAGTTGGCCTTTTATTTCTCGTGGACTGGAGTGTCTCCTCTGCGTTGGAAAGGATCCCAGCCGGGCCTGGGACCGGCCGCCTCACCCTCCCTGGCAGTGTCCACTTCCTCCAGAGCCAGAGGGGAGCCCCCAACCTGCTTCTCAGGTTCATCAGATAATCGTGACTGGTGGTCACACCAGCACTGCAAAATCCAACCACCACCACCATGACATTCACCAGTTACTGAGCGCCTACTGTATGCCAGGCCCTTCACCAGCCCCACTGGGTCTCTGAACAAGTCTATGAGGAAAGTACCTACTGGTTCTGTTTCTCTGGAGAACCCAGGCTAATACATAGTATTGTTATTCATGTGCCCATTTAGCGGATGGGGACATTGAGGCTTGCCCAACCGAAGTGACTTTCTGCAGGCCCAGAGCTGGCACAGGGCTGAGGAGGCTTATGAATCTATCCCGAGAGAGACCAAATGACTCAGGGTCAGGGGCATTCGGGAACATTTTTTCCCAGGGAGGCGAGCTTGGTCTGGCTTTCCAGGTCTTCCCCAGAGTGGCCTCAAGTTGCCTTCCCTGGGTGCTCCCCCTGCCTTCTGGACATCTGCTCTCACCCTCGCGGCCCTCCCTCCATGGATACATCCTGGCTTGCAGTCACTGCTGTACATCTGTCCCTTCCTCCTTGCACTTACCGTGTGGTCCTTATCTCCAGGAAAGCCGTACTCCTGGCATCCTGGCTTGAGCTCCCCTTTCCCAGAAGCCTTGACTGATCCCCACTCCCTTTGCTGGCTCTGACGCTGTCATATCTCCACGTGCCCCCGTCTCCCCAGCTGCTCTGTGAAGGGTGGACCCTGTCCTCTACACCCTCGCCTCACTGTCCCCCAGGGTGAGGGCACTTGGAAGTGCAAAGGCATCTTATTAATAGATGACTTAACTGATGGATGAGGAGCGATGCCCTCCCAGGAATCACACTGTAACTTCTTCTCCCGCCCAGAGACCAGCCCACTGGTCCAATGCCCCAGGGTGATGTGCGTTATTGTATGTGTGTTGGCGGGAGAGAGAGACAGAGAGGTAGAGAGAGAAAGAAGAGATCCTTAAGCAGCAGGAAAAACTCCCTAAGTCACAAGAAGCTCTGAGTTCCCCCAAATGCTTAACCAAGATAAGAGGGATGTAGCTGATGTCAGAAAGGTTGTTAGGAGATTAACATGAGATTCAGGGGGGAGGGTGCAGGGAGAGAGAAGTAAGAGATGAGAGGTGGGGAAGAGGCAGGACTCGGGAGGGACTTCAAGTGAAACCTAGAAGATGAACAGGGAATTTTTAGGCCAAGAAAGGCAGCCACTGACCCCTCAGCCTTGAGGAAGGGAAATCAGTGGCTGCAGGGACCTGGAACAATGAGGCAAGAACAAAGAGAGGGGCCAGAAGGGAGAGAAGCAAAGAAGGAGCTCGGGGGCAGCGCTGCAGACCCCGCCCCCGCCGCCCCATCCCCAGACAAGCTCGGCCTCCGCTGTCATCTCTGTCAACCCTCTGAGCAAACCTGCAAGACAAGAGTTGTGATGCCCATTTTACAGATGCAGAAACTGAGGCTCAGAGAGGGGCAAATGCTGCTCAGGCGACCCCGCCTGCAGGTGGCAGAGCCAGGAATGAACCTGGGTCTGTGTGGCCCGGTGCCCAGGCTCCCGCTGCCAGGGATGCAGAGCTGAGAGGGGAAAGGGTTAGAGGTGAAGGGGTGGGTCGGGGATGACAGGAGAGTGGACCCAGGGCATGAGGGGAAGAAAACCTGGGGACAGTATGTCCTCTCCAGGGCCCCTCACATGCCCACCTGTCCCCTCCACCCTCGGCCAGGACAGAATTAAGGAAACGGCATTGCCCCTCCTGGCCTGGACAGGTACTGAGGGAGCACCCTCCCCCAGGACCTGGTGGGAACAGAGCTGCCTGGGCCCCAGCTGCCTGCCCAGCTAATGAGACCAGGAGGAAGCTGATCCAGCCGCATAAAGCTGGACACAGGGCGGCAGGCAGGAGGGGGCTGGAGCCACTGGGCTGCTCACCCCTGGACCTGGTGAGATGCCTGCTGAGGCCAAAAAGTCCCCAGGAACTCGGCAGACAGGGGAGCCTTATCAATCCCAGCTCCTGGAGTCTTTCTCTCCTCACTCAGGGGCCAAATATGTGCCCTTCTCACACAGACCATCTCCTCACTGCCTTGAAATACCACACGTTGCTGATGGGGAGGTCAAGGGTTCAGTTTAGAGCTGACAGGACCCTCAGAGGGCAACAGTTCCCTTTTCTTTGTTGAGATGGGGAAACTATGGCCCAGAGACAGCAAGCTACTTGGGTTAGGTCACACAGCAAGATGGGGCAGGGCTGGGATTCAAGCTCACACGTTTGTCCTCCTAGACTCCTAGAGGTTCTTTGCAGCCCTAGGCATGTCTCTCCCGGGGAGGAGGTGATTCCATTTGCCCTGGGAGTGAGTAGAGCATGTGATGTGATTTGCTCTTGTAAAGGCAGGAGATGAGAAAGTTAAGAACCTGGCTGTTGCCAGCACTTACATAAGGCTCACTCTACCAGAAATTGTTCTAAGAAATTGAAGTGTATTAGCTTATTTAATCCTCCCCCAAACCCTACTACAGCACGACTATTATCCCAGTTTTCAAGTGAAGAATATGAAGCCCAGAGAGGTTAAGTAACTTGCCCAAGGTCACACAGCCAATTAGTGACAAAGTTGGCTCTTGATCCAGAGTCCCCACTTTATTATGTATGTAGCCTCCCCATGGAGGATGGGGTCAAGCTTCCCTCGGGGTGAGCAGATTCAGGGCCTGAGCCAAGGACCTTCTGGGCAGGTAACACCCTGGGGTAGCTCACAGCCTGGGGCGGTGGCTAGCAGTCATGAATTACCTTCCGGTCTGATATTCTGATGACTATCAAGGCTGGGCACAGAGTTAATCTCACTGTCCAATACCTAATGCGAAAATTGTTCGGGGCGGTTGAGCCCCAGCCTCATGTCTGCTCATCACCAAGAGCTTGTCCTGGACCCCTGGTCTTGGGTGGGTGGTGACATCAGGGGCTCTAAGGCCAGCCTGCCCAGATCTGCCTTTGGCCAACTGTGCGACCTTGGCCAAGTTACTTAACCTCTCTTGGCTTTACTTTCCTCATCTGTAAACTGGGGATAAGACTACTTGCCTCTTAGGATGAAGATGAAAGTCGTGATTAAATGTAAAGTGCTTAGAACAATGCCAGGCCATCCTGGTGCTCCATACACATCACTCTGACTATCGCTACTTCAGCTGCTATCCCGGAGGGGGGCTATGGTACAAAGGGAAGGTGCTATAGCAGAGACCCCAACAGGATGAGATCTCTGCCACCCGCTGTCAACCACAAATATTTATTGGGTATCCACTGAGTGCTAGGCCCTGTGCGTCGAGGGCCTTGGTGAACAAGGGGGCGCCATCCCTGCCCCACAGACCTCCCAGCGCGGCGGGGAGGCGGATGAGTTGGTGGTCCCCGAGTGACCAGGGCTGCAGAGAGAGCCCTGAGGGGACCCTCGAGACAGCCGGGGTGAGAGCTGTGCAGCTGCCTGCAGGAGAGACCTGCAGGAGAGACCTGCAGGACGGGTTGGACATGGTCAGAAGAAGGGGAGTGAGGAGAGGCTGCGGGGACCTGCAGAGGCATTCCATGCAGCCACCTCCCCTACAGTGGCATCCCTGGCCAGGACTGCGGGGGCACCCTGAGGCTGTGCTTATCGCTCTCCCGGAGTGTCTGGAGCAGCCCGGTTCCTGTCGGCTGTCCATCCAGACGGGCTCTGAATCAGTGGGCTCTTCTCTCCCCCGGATGCAGTCGGCACAGAACCTGGACCCCAGCCAACACTGTAGCCCAGAAGCCCATCCTTCAGCGTGTCTGCCTTCCAGGCTCACGGACCGTCGGCTCTGAGATGCACCCGCCCAGGGCAGCAGGGGCGGTTGGACACCTGGCCTGGCTCGCATCAGCCAAGAGATGTTGCAACATGGGAACGGCATGGATCAGACAGGCCCGGGTTTGAAGTCAGACTCTATCAGGCTGGAAGATTGCCTCAGTTTCCTCATCTCAAAATTGGGTCCTAGTCACAGGACCCATCTCCTTGGGAGGCTGAGGATTAAATGAGGCAATGGATGGGACTACACCTGATAGGGTCTGGCATATCTTGCCTCTCTCATTAAATACATACCCTCAAGCGCCAAAGCTTGTTTTATGGGATCAGTGCAATTACCCACAGATAGCTTTGGACAGAATCCACTTCTGGGTTAATGTCTCCAGATTATTCCATAAACTGCTCCCAGTATATCTTCTTAATGCATTTGTATTTGTTTGCCAGTTTTACAGGAACCTGTTTATTTAGAAACGGAGGAGGAACCCCAGTCCTAGAGGTGCAGTATCTGGTCTTCCCGTCCCTCCGGCCTGATTTCTCAGCCCCGGAGAATGCAGAAGTTTTAAATCACAAATTAGAGAATACATTTGAAGGTGAATAGTGTTATGGGAAAGAAACAAGCACATCAGGGCAGGTGGGATTTGTTGTCCCGTGGGTGGGAGGGCGTGTTAGAATTTTAATAAAACTACTATATATAGTTTAGCTTTTAAAATTTCCACTTTTGTCATCTTATAATGTACATAATCTGTGGCTACAGTAGTCCATGATCACATAATAAACATGTGTATATGTTTATACATATGTATAAGCACATTTGTATATGTCCATGTATCTATTTATTGGGGTTGGGTTTGAATAGTTTGGACCCCCCTGTATTATACAGACACAGTAGCATGGCTCTGAAGTTGAGGAGAGCTGGAAGACCCAGGCTTCACCTCTAGGGCACTGTTTGCCCCTCAAGGTGGTCTTAGAAATCAGCCCTCTCCCTGTAAATTCTGGATCATTGCTCAGTGCACTTTTGAAGGCACTGATCCCAACCTCTCCATTTCATAGATGGGAAATCAAGGCTCAGCCAGGAGCCACGCCTCACCCAAGGACCCACAGCTGGTGAGTGGCACAGCGGCGACTATAACCTGGTCTTTGGATTCCCAGGGGCTCTTTCCTGTGTGCCAGAACCGTGTGACACTGCCTGGAAACGCTGGCCCAAGACCGAGGCAGTAGAAATGCAAGAAGATGAAGACCCAGGCCCAGGCCTGAGATTTTTCTTCTTGTCCCTCGCCTGCCCAAGAGGCCACTTAAGCAGCATATAACTGCCCTGTGATGTATCGAACCCTCTCTCTGTGCATAAATGCAGCGGGTCAAGCGCCAGGCAGAAATGCCACATATATTTCCTCCCATTAGATGAAATATACCCCTAATTTGGCTGGGGTTTTGTTTTATTAGACCTATGGCAGTGCGGGGGCCCTGCTGCAGAATAACCTTCCCCTGATTGCTTAGTTCTCTCTCGAGGATGCTGAGGACCCGAGAAAGGGGGAAAAGAAATGCCCCAACCTATTATTTCTCAGTACGCATTCCCAGAACAAAGATCTTTTCCAGCCAAGGAGATGTCGGTGTGGCAATTCAAAGACACCCCTCCTGGAAGAATGTTCTTGGGGCTGGGGGGGCAGGAGACCACGTTCCAGCACCAACTCTCTCAGTTACAGATGGGAGACTGGGGCACGTGGCCTCACCCCCCTCCCTGCCCCACCCCCGACTGCCTCAGTTTCTCCATCAGAAGGGTTGACAACAGAACCTCCCTCCTAGACTTGCCTCGAGGATTAAATAAAGGAAAAAATGCACAGTGCTTAGCCAGTGACCGGCCCAGAGAGGGTATTCATATACCCCCAAAGTGAAGTCATTGTTTGCAAAGAGATGTGAGTTTCTTGACCCCCTATTGGTGAACTCTGCTGGACTGAGTGACTTTTTTTCCTACTTTTTTCCCTTAGGGTGGCCTTATACTAACTAGTTAACCCCACAGAAGACCAATGCATGTGCCTCAGGGCCACTGATTTGTCATGGGAGGGGGGGAGCTATAACAGTCATGCGGGTGGTCTGACTCAGCCCTGGTGCATCCTCCCAGGAGTCCCATGCCAGCAGCCATGATTGCAGGGCTCAGGTATTAAAGATACCTGATCAGTGATGCCAAAGCCGAAGGGCACCGGGCTCAGGTGGGCTCTCCGTCATTCTGGGGTTTGGGGGACACTGGTCACCTTTCTTTATTTTAGCTCCGAGGACCTTGCCCTTTGCTGCACATTACCATCACCCGGGGTACTATAAAAAATATCCACCCCCATCCCAGACCAATTAAAATTAAGTCAGACTGGGGTTGTGGGAAAGGAGGGGTCCTACTTTTTAAAGCCCCCCTGCGTGATTCTAATGAGTGGCGGGGTAAGAGTCACAGCTTAGCCATTTTAATGTGATTGAGGAGACCAGCCCTTAATTCTGTTTATTTGTCCTGCAAAGGTTTCAGTGGGAGATTTTCCCGGTCAAGTTGGACCTGGGTCAAATCTTACCCTTGTGTGGTTCCCCCCAGTTCCTACCCCATTCACCTCCCTAAATCTCAGCTTCCACAACCCTAAGGGGGTGGGTTAGTAACCTGTCTCCTGGGACAGGTGGGAGGACCCAGCACGGCAGTGCAGATACCGCGCTCTGAATGGCGCCTGGCACCCAGGACGTTCCATCCCCCCTGGGGGCGTTACTATCATTGCTCCAGACCAGGAGTCAGGCAAACTCACCGTCAAGGGCCAGGTAGTAAGTATTTTTCAGTTTTGCAAGCCAGACCTTCTTGGTCACAGCTACTCAACTCTGTCCTTACAACCCAAAGCCACAGACAATATGCAAATGGATGGCTGTGTTCCAATAAAGACTTGTTGACAAAACAGGTGGCAGGATGGATCTGGCCCATGGTTTTGGTCTAGGAGATGTTCTGATTTTGGACCCCAGAGCACAGACAGGCTGGTTTTATCTGTTACGTTTCGAGTTTATGGTCTAATACTGGCAGTTTTGAGGGGAACTTGGTGTCTTTATCTGTGTTTGTTACACACAACACTCATCGTAGAGGATATTTACATGAGAACCTTATGAAATAAGTTTTGTTGAAATGCCTCGTACATCATGGGCTCTTTGAAAGTGTTGTTTTCCAATTCTTTCAACTTCCCATTTTTCCAATGATTAGACCTTAGGAAAAGGATGATTCAGGCATTGTTTACCTGGCACCCACTCTGTGTTATTATTTTACACACATCATCGTATTTAATTCTCTAGCAACCCTACAAGTGCACACCATCTTCATCCCCTTTGTCCAGAGGGGGAAACCAATGCTTCGAGAGGCACAGACTTGCCCAAGGTCACACAGAGGTGGGATTCAACCCAGTCTGTGTAACCCCAGAGTATACATGTCTCCATGCCTCCTTTCTGCCATCAGCTAAGGGCTCCGGCACTTGGATGTGGACCGGCAGGAAAAGCCAAGATGCTTTATCCACACCTGGAGGAGGCAGTAAATAAGTTGACAAACAAGGAACAAACCTATCTCTTTCATTTTGAGTGTTTATAAGCCAGGCTCTGTACCCTCAGAGTCCCTCCTGCAGGAAGCTGGGGTTTCCACGTGGTTATCCAGCAAGCATCCCTTCTGGAGTCTGGGAAGGGGAAAACTGTGTTTTGGAGTTCCTCTTCACCAGTCCAAATCACCCCTCTATTTTCAAGAGCCTCGTGGAACCCAAACATGTGGGGAGATGCTATTCATCAGAATAAGGCTCCCCAGCACGACCCCCTATTTCTCATTGTGAGCAGTAAGGGTGGGGCAATAATCCAGGCAGATATTTTTCCTCTGTGTAATTCCATTTTGGTCTCGACTTATCTGATCCTCTAATTCTAATAGGGGCTTTATTGCCTTGTGATGTGAAAGCCTCAGAGCTCAAAATCCTTTTTCTTTTAAGCTTCCAGAAACTGAAGACCCTATTCGGGGCTGAGCCAGAGAGCTATCGGCCCTGGTGCAGGAGAATCATCCCCAAGTCATCGCACTTCCTTACAAACCTGCTGAAGAGGCTCCTCTCCTTTTTTTTCTTTTTCTTCTTTTTTTAAAAAAAATTTTTATTGGAGTATAGTTGATTTACTATGTTGTGTTACTCAATATCCTCTTTTAAGGAGTTGGGTGACAGATAGCAACCGAGGAGGGACGATGGGTTCTTGGGGAATGAGCTTTGAGGACTGAGTCCGGGGTTCACTGCCAATTGCTGTCTGGCCACTGTGGGCCTCAGTTTCCCCTGCTCTGAATCTCTGGTATATGTTGTTCTCTTTCTCTGACCCAGAGGACCTCTTATCCCCGTCTGAGGGCATGAGCTCCTTGAAAGCAGAGAGACTTTCTTCAATTTCACTTCTCTGGTCCTCCACCCATGGCCATCTCTGCAAACAGCATCACCCCGCACCAAGTACCTGGATGTATCTCTTTGCTCCTGTGCCTCACCGCTCACATTCAACCCCGCCTTGGGCAGGATTGGCGGATTCCACCTCTACGTGAGTTTCCAAAGTATCTAGTTTTCCCCACCCCTGTTGCCACCCTCGGATCAGGGCCACCGTCATGTCCTTTCTCTCCCAGACACTACGGCAGCCTCCTGAGAGGTCTCCAGGCTTCCCCCCATCCCCAATCCATTCTCCAGCCTGAAGGCATTTTCAGATTTTCTCTCAGCTCTCCTTGGCCTAAAACCTTTTAATAGCTTCTTCATACATTTAGAACCAGGGCTAGCAAACTACAGCCCGTGGACCAAATCCAGCCCGCCGCCTGTTTTTGTAAATAAACTTTTATTGGAACACAGCCACGGTCATTTGTCTGAGATTTTTATCCACCTGCTTTTGCACTACAAAGGCAGAGCTGAGCAGTTGCAAGAGAGACCATATGATCCATCAAACCTGAAATATTTATTATCTGGCCCTTTACGGAAAATGTTTGCAGAACCCTGACTTGGAATAATACCCAAATTCCTCACCAGGGCCTTAGTAAGGTGATCCCATGTGCTAAATTACTTTTGTCAAAGACCCTACGTTTCCAAACATTCCAATTCTCCACGCACCCATGGCAATGTGACTTTGTAACTCCTCTTATCTAGAAGTGAGTCTGTTTCCCCATCCTTTGACTCTCAACCAGCCACGTGACTTACTTTGACCGATAGAACACAGCAGAAGCAACGCCATGTCAATTCCAAGCCTAGGACTCAAGAGGTCTCGCACACTTCCTGTTTCTCTCATGGAACCCTGCCTGCTGCCCTGAGAACCAGCCCGAGCTAGCTTCCTAGAGGATGAGACACATGTGGTCCAGTCCCTCCCGTCATCCCAGCCAACCCCTCCAAGTAGAGCATCCCTGCTGACCTGCAGCTGATCACAGACACATTAGGGAGTCCAGCCCTGCTCAGCAGAAACCCCCACTGAGACACAGACTCAGGAGCTAAATAATTACTTGTCATTTGAAGCCACGACATTTATGGAATATAAATGTGTAAAAGAAAAAAACTGGTAGTTTGCACTTCTGGTTAGAAGTGAATGAAAATCATTAGTACAGGAGGTGGATGGGAACAGGGTGACAGAATGGAGATAGGAGTGAATGTCCCTTGGGACTTCTTTTTATATAATTTATACTCTTGAACCACGGGGATGGTTTTATAGATTCAAAGAAAAAAATCAAGAAGGTTGAAAATGACATCAAACCCTAAAATTGAACACAAACAGAAACAGAGGAATCTAACTATATATCAAACTGCTAAGGCTGGAAGGTAAACTTCTAAACTGGTTCCCAGGGGTCCCTAGTTCCTACAGCTCATGCTATAGTATAATCCTTTCTCCTGTGAATATGGGCCGGATCTAGGGACTTGCTTCTAGTGGATGGAATACGGCAAAGGTGATGGGATGTCATTTCAGACACTAAGTCATAAAAAACTATGACTTCTGTCTTGTTAGAATCCTCCATTTCTGGCTCTCCTCATGTGCTTACCTTGGTTGAGAAGACCGCCTGGCAAAGAATGGGGTGGCAACTGGCCAACAGCCAGTGAGGAACTGGGACTTTCAGCCCCATGCCCTCAAGGAGTTGAATCTCACCAACAACCACAGGAGTGAGGGTGGAAGTGGACCCTGCACTCTGGTCAAGCCTTCCATAGGGACCCAGCTCTGGCTGACACCTTGACGGAAGCCCAGGAGAGACCCTGAAGCAAAGCACCCAGGTAAGTCAAACCTGCATCGACAGATACTGTGTAATAATTAATATTGTTTTAAGTTACTACATTTTGCGTAGTTCTTACGCAGCCACAGACATCACAAAAAGAGAATCACTCAGACAGGGAATTAGTTCAAGTAACCTTTGAACACAGTTCTTTAATCGTACCCTCTTAATTGCATATACTGTAAAAGCAAGAAGAACTGCAAAGAAATCTTAAACTTTAATGAATAGGTTGTCACTCATAGTTGGATTGGTGTGATTCTGAAACTATTTCACGTGGCTTATAGGACAGAACAGATGAACATATGCATTTGATATTTGGGGAAATGGGGTTCTTATGGTGGAATCAGAGAGACGGCAAGAAGGAATCGGGGAAATGTGATGAACCTTGTGATGTTGGATTTGAACTGGTGGCATTGCAATGAGTTTATGTGTATCTTCTCTCCTCTGACACATCCTAGAAACAGTGACACCCTAGCAGGAATGAGCACACCTTGGACCCGTATCTTTGTTTCTAAATACCATTCTCCGCTGAAAGGAGCTGGGTGGTCTTGGAGAAACAGCTGATTCTGCGTTGGTGTAAAGAAAATGCAAGATGAGCCTGAAATATTCTTTTCTATCAGAAAGTTAGAAAGTTCTCCAAGAATGAGGGAGACATGTGCAAACAAACCCAAGGGCCAGCTTGGAGGAGCTCCCACTGGCCATTTCTGAGACCATTTGAGCACTAAAAAATGCTAATGGATAACATATGACATAAAAAAGAAGGGGGGAGGCAGTGGGAAACTCTTTACCAAAAGTTATTAACGAACAAGTGTAAAAAAAAGAATGATAAACTTTTTTTAAAATCTCCATGTTGCAACCACCACTGCAATATTTGGTTCTGGCAAGGATTATTAATGGATACCAAAAAAACCACAAGAAACAAAAAACTACTGGGTAAAAATTTACCAATTTATGGGATGTTGACACAGTCCCCAAGTGTCACCTCAGAGATTTTGTATTATTTATACAAGGAAAAGGGTAGACCAAGTGGACCTCACCTTAACCAACTAACCAACTTAGCATCCCCAGTAACAGGACTGAGTGGCGTCGTGTTTTCCCAGAAGAGATGAAGTGGGAAGCACGCACATACATTTGTGACATGACTGCCCGAGAGGTCTGCCCTAAATCTGACCACGAGGAAGCAGATGAACATACCTAGACTGTGAGCCATTCTACAATACAATTGGTCTGGAGCCTTCAAAAATGTCCATGTCATCAAAAAAAAAAAAAAAAAGAAAAAGAAAAAGAAAGAAAAGAAAAAAAGGTGAAACTCTGTTCTAGAGAAAAGGAGACAAAAGAGGCATGAAAACCAAATGCCATGCGTGATCCTGGATTTTAACAAAATAATCGCTTAAAGGAGGTGTTTGGGACAATTGGATGCACTTGGCAATGGACTACACATTAGATAATGTTATGATTGTATCAGTGTAAAAGTTCTTGGGTGTGCTGACTATGCTGTGGTTACAAGAGATGCTCCTTATTCTTAGGCAACGCCTGTTGAAGTATTTAGGAATAAGTACCCTGAGGCCTGCGGTTTACTTTTAAATGCAGGGGAGGGTTGTGGAGGGAGAGAAGGAAGAAAGAGAAAGCAGACAAGGCGAAATAAAGTGAAGGTAAACAAGCACTGTTCTTCCAACTTTTCTGTATGTTTGATATTGAGGAGGGATGGTGTCGCTCTCTCCATCCCTGGAATTTAAGGGGCTCAACTATGACATGCGGGGTAGCTTTGCTTGATGGCTTAAGGCTGCTTGGACACTCACCGCCACTTTCCAGCTGGGTGACAGTGGGCTAGTGACTGGCTCTCTCTGAACTCCACTTTCTTTGCCTGAAAATGAGGACCTTACTGAACACCTGATGCTATGAGGGGATTAGGGGGAAGGGGTGTGAATGAGACGAGGTGTAGATGGTGTGTGGAGGGAGCTCGGGTAGGCACTTCTTTAGCCAAGGGGAAATGGACCCATCATGCACACAGTAGGCGCCTGGGGAAGGTCAGATCCGTCCCTTTCTCCCTCAACACCCCACTCTCCTTCGTGCAAGGTGGGCTACGGTTTGAAGCCACTCTCTGTCACCCTCTGGTCCCCTGCCAGGGCTCCTGGGAGACTCCAGCCTCACGTGGGTTGGTGGAGACAGGTGTCCTCCCACTCACTGGGGACCACTGCCCATCCAGATGTCCTTCCTCCAGCCCCAAGCTCAGAAAAACCCTCCTCACCCCCACGACTAGGATAACTTGGGGATATGGAGGAGGGAATCAGAAAGCTATTTTGCTAAACTTTCTTCAGCCATTCCCTCCCTCTCCCTGGCCACTCCACCCCAATTTCCTGGCAGGCAAGCGTTCTGGCTGCTATTTCATCTGGAATTACTGGAATTGCACTGTCTCCTGTCAGCTTCCTCTCCCTCCCCCAGCTCTCCTGCAAGACGGGAGATGAACGGCGGAGCTGCCAGGGCCCTGGCACTGCCCAGCGCACACACACCGCACACATGCACACCCCAGGCATGTAGGCCCCCCCCCCACTCCTCCGCCTCCCACTGTCTCCATGTCTGTGTCTCTTGCTTTATTTTTCCTGCCACCTCCTTGTGCCTGTCTGCCTAAAGATTCCCCATTCCTAATCCTCTTCTATCTCCCCTGCTGTCTTTCTCTGTTATTATATCTCTGGGTCTCCCATCCTCTTTTACGTTTTGTATCTCCCTCTGCCTCTATTGGTTTCCCTTTTCCTTTGCCTTTTTCTCTTCGCCTTTTTCTCTTCAGAGGCATTTTCACCCCAATTTCTCTATATGCTAAAGGCAACATTCCCTCCATAGGATTTTAGGATTGTTGCTTTTCGGGCCACCTGTCTGAGTTCAAATCCCCGGCTCTGGATTCACAGGTGGGTGTGTGATCGTCCTTAACTTCTCTGTTCCTCAGTATCCTCACTTCGTCTACCCTGGAAATAATAAGAGAACCTCCCGCATGAGGTTCTTGAGTGGTTACAGAGTGGCACACGCAAGCACTCAATAAAATATCCAGCTGTTCAGAATCCACGCTGTGCACCTTGATCTACAGAGTCCTGCTCCTGCCTCTCTTCAACCTCATCTCCTCTGACACACCTGTCTTTCAAAGGGAAAGCTCCATTCCCCTCCCCCTCGAGTGTGGGCTAGACTCTGCCGCTTGCTCCTAAGGAATAGAATATGGCAAAAGGGACGGTGTGCCACTCCTGAGACGAGGTCATAAGAGGCTTTGGAGCTTCCCTCTGCTTTCTCTTGGATCATTCATAAGAGTGGGACCAGCCACCATGCTCTCAGGATGCTCAAGCAGCCTCCTGGAGATGTACACATGGAGGGAACTGAGGCCTCCTGCCCAGAACCAGCATGAACTTGCCAGGCATGTTTGTGCACCACCTTGGAAGTGAACCCTTCAGCCCCAGTTGAGCCTTCAAATGAGACAGCAGCCCTGGCCGACTTCTTGACTGTAACTTCACAGGAGACCCTGAGCCAGAGTCACACAGTGGCACAAAAACAGTGCCACTAAGTTTGGGGTAATTCATTATGCAGCAATAGATAATTAACACACTCTCAATTCCTTTACTCTGATGTCACACTATATTTTTGTTCAAGGATTTTTGTCTTTCCCCCCAGCTAGACAGCAAGTTCCATGAGAACAGTGGCTGTGTCTGTGCAAATCCCCACTGTGTCCCCAAGGCCTGGCACACGGAGTTCACTAAGTAACAGTGGGATGAGTGACTGGATGTCAGCAATTTTAGGCTCAGCCCAAGAAACCCTTCTCCTGTGGATCTCTGTCTCCCTAGGGAAGGCAGGAAAGCTTGCCCAGTTCCCTTTTCTGTCTTTTTGTGTTGGGTTTCTTGTACTTTCTGTGGCTTTCTGCTCAGTTTTATTCCTGGATGCCTGACAGAGGGGGGATTGTACAGCTAAAGAGGCACCCGTGGGAGGAAAGGGCTCTGCGTACTTTCTCCTCTAACAAGCTGTGTCCAAAAAAGATAGCTCCCCTTCACAGCGGGGACAGAAATAGTCTGACTGCAGGATTCTGATGGAGGTGGGGGGCGGGTGCTGCATGGCTGAGGACCGAGGTGGCTCTGCCCTCCCCAGGCAGCCGGAAAGGTGGGCCAATCTGATGAACCACCACCCTCTTCACTTCTCCATCTTTCCACCCTGTCAGCTGTTAATGCATTGTCTACTGATGATTTGCTTATTTATATCTACATTAATTAATTCATCCATCCTACACCTTTATACTTACTAATAAATCTAGGCATCCACCCATTCTGCATTCCTCCATTACCATCCATCTACTTTTTAATTTCATCCAAACATCCTAGTGCCCTTAATTAGTGAAACTATTCACCTAACCTTGTGTCTATTTATTATATATTTTAATTAACTTATTCATTCACTATCTCAATAAACCTGCAATTCAGTTCAAGCTCCCAAGTATTCACTGAGTCTCTTCTGCATGAGGTGCTATGCCAAACTCTGGGATTACGGGGTGAACAAGACAGACCTGGTCCCCACCCATGTGCAGTTCACCTGAATAATTTCTTTGGATTCAAGTGAGGTGCTGGTCGTGGGGGATCCTGCAGTGAGGACGACACGCCCGCTCTCTGAAGACTCATGATGTGCTGGGGCCGTAGGAGGGCAAACACAGTGCCGAGTCTTGGGACCTGTTGCCAGTTCTACCACCGGAATCCTTAACCTTGCTAAGCCTCAGTTTCTTCCTCTGGGAAATGGGGACAACGCAGATACATGCATCACACATGGCCTCTGGGTGAACATGTGAATGCAGTGAGGCAGTGCCTTTATAAACTCTGAAGTGCACTGCAATTGTGAGTGTGTGTGTGTGTGTGTGCATGCAGTATCTTTTGGACTTCCTATCATGTACACATCACCCCACCAGGGATCCCGCTCCTGCAGCTGGGGTCATCTCTGGCATTTTGCTGGGACACCAGATGGCAGCTGGCATCCTGCCTCTGGAGACCCAGGGATGCTTATTGTACATCCAGGGGTCCATAGGGAGCTGAGAGTCCTTTCTCCTCGGGAAGGAGATATTTCTTGTCTGTTTCATCAGGGGACTTATTTAGATGTCTTTAAACTTCAGTTCCCCCGGTGGAGCGCATCTTCCAATTTCCTTGTCCAAGAACCACTGTGGCTCAGGGGAATGTCGGTGCCTCTGGAATAAGACAGGCTTGGCTTCTAATCCCTTCTGAACTCTTTGTTTGCTGTGCGACTCCAGGCAGGTGGCTTCACTTCTCTGAGCCTCCATTTCCTCCCCTGAGAGGTGGAGCTTAGCAGTACTTGCTAAGTACTGTTGCTGGGAACATCACGAGGGCAGTGTGAGTGCCTGGGAACGGGTGGTTGTTACTGGTAGTTCTAGAGGATGGTGAGTCAGCAGGGGAGAGACGTCCAGGACTCTGCCCAGAACCAGTGGGGAAATCAGATGTGGTCCTTTTTCCCAGCTTATCAAGTCATAGGCCCCAGTGGCATGGAAGGAGGTGGGAGATTCTTCCTCATGACCAACGCCTATACAATGGTCTTTCCGCTCAGCTTTGTGGTTTATGAAGCAGGCTCAGGGCTTCAGCTCGTGTGTGTGGTGGTGCTGGGGGGTGTCCCTGAGCCCCTTTCTCCACCAGGGCCTTAACTTTGAAGCAAGAAGGGCTCTTAGAGCTGATCTGGCCCAGGGCCCTCAGACTAGAGAATGGCAGGCTGGCAACTCCGATCTGACCCAAACCAGTTTCGAAGATTCCAGACTCAGTGAAGCCACACAGAGAAGGTGGTGAGAAAGCTGGGGCCCCAGGGCCCTCTGGACAGAGCCCAAGAGGGTTGGTGGCCCCACTGTCCTGTTCATCCCTTCCTCACCTGCTTCCTCATTCCCAAGCCCATCCTGGACTCTGCACACATCCCAGAACCAGCCCACTGTGCTTTGCACAGGCTGTTCCTTATTCCTAAAATTCCCCTCCCCTCACTTTTTACCCAGATAATCACCAGTCATCTCTTAAGTCTCAATCCAAGATGACATTCTGGGAAAGGCTCCCCTGACCCGTCCAGGGGCTGGCGGAGAGGGGTGTTCCTGCTTTGTAATCCCACAGCCCACCGGGCCCCCAATGAAGAGCCCTCGCTGGCCTGCCTTGAGGTTTTCTGTGTCTGTTTGCTTGTCTGCCTCTCCCCCTGGACTGAGGGGGCCTGGAGACTTGGTGTGGGTCTCATTCATTCCATGTCCTTAGGTCCTAGGATAACAATATCATAGAGACATGTCCAGAGATGTTTATTGAGTAAATGAGGAAAGTGGGAGAGAAAGGAAAGAAAGAAAGAAAGAAAAAGAGAGAGAGAGAGAGAGAGAGAAAGAAAGAAAGGAAGGAAGGAAGAAAGGAAGGAAGGAAGGAAAGAAGGAAAGAGAGGAGGAAAGGAGGGAAGGACGGAAGGAGGGACGGAGGGAGGAAGGAAGGAAGAAAGGAAAGAAGGAAGGAAGGAAGGGAGGGAGGGAGGGAAGAAGGTAAAAAGGAAAGAAGGAAAGAGAAAGAAAGAATTTTGGCACGAAAACATGGGTCTCATTTCTTTCCAGCCAGTGTACTTTTTATAGCACCATCATTGGAATGAGCCTCAGAGAAATTATGCAACTTCCCTAAGGTTCCCCCAGCAGGTGAGAAGCAGGGTCCACCTTCGGTGCCCTTTCACTGTCAAATACACCAGAGGTCCCCAGTACCGGTCCGTGGCCTGTTAGGACCTGGGCCACACAGCAGGAGGTGAGTGGTGGGCGAGCGAGGGAAGCTTCATCTGCCGCCCCCCATTGCTCCCCATCGCTTGTATTACCACCTGAACCATACCCCCGCCCTGCCCCCAGCCCCCATCCATGGAAAAATTGTCTTCCACGAAAGTGGTCCCTGGAGCCAGAAAGGTTGGGGACCGCTGAAATAGACCACATTTGGCAAGGAAGAGGGACCCGGTGTTGGAGTCCAGAGACCCGGCTTGCAGGTCCCTCCAGGACCTCAGAGAAACCCCCTCCTCCTCTCTGGGTTCAGTTTCTGTATCTGTGAAGTGGGAGCTGCATTCAGATGCCCTGTTCTGAGTGTCTGGGTCTCTGGGGATGTTCGGGGACACCTTCACAGAGGAGGGAAGCCTGTGTGGGTGAGGGGACACATTCTAGACAAAAGCAGGGGAGCTGGACCCAGGGGGGCAGGAGAACAGGAGGGAAATAGACTGGAATGCCAGCAGCAGGAAGTAGAGGCTGGGGCTGGGGAGGGCAGCTCAGGGGGAGCCCTGCATCTCTAGGTGGGCCCCATTTCTCTCCTTGACCTTGGCTCTGACCTCAAGATGTTTTCAGATGAGGGACGTCGGATCCACCTTGTGGGATCTGAGAGCGCAATTCCATCCCTTCGGATTTGCATAGAAAACGTCTCCCGGGCCCTGCTTCATCTTGCTCTCCCAGCCAAGTCTCCGAGCTCAGTTCACTCAAGGCGAAATATTTGGACACCAGGAAAGCATTAAGTAATTGGTGGATTTTTTTCCCCTTTTCCACTTGCGTCTGTTTGTTTCCTGCAGGGTTGCCTGACACCAGCCAGCCTTGAATTTGGTCCTGCTCCCTCCACAGCAGGGACCCGGGGGCTCAGCCCAGGTAGCCTGCCTGGCAGCCAAGGTACACAGACAGCAGGGGGTGCTAAAGAGTCCCTGGGGTCTTCAGGCGAAGTGAGAAAGTGGGAGCGGACCCCTCAAAACATTAGCAGACTGTACCCCCATCATGACATACGGAGGATAGTTCAGTTGATCAAAAGAGCAACTTCCTCTGAGAAAACACCCCTCTGCTAGCTACACCCAGGGTAGTGGATGAGCCTAAGTGTCCTGGACCGGAGACACCCCACTAGGGTCGGCCTCTTCCAGCCCTGGACAAGTCACTTCAGCTTTTTGCATCCATTTCTGGATTGTTGTTATGGTTGCTAGACGTAGCAAATAAAAACACAGATTTGGATTTCAGAGACATGATGAATAATGTTTTTAGTGCAAGTATATCTCATGCAATATTGGGGATATACTTATACTAAAAAAATATTCTTTGTTTCTCTGAAATTCAAACTTAATGGGGCATCCTGTATTTTATCTAGCACCCCCAGCTGCTACAACAATAAAGTGAAATGATGTGTACGTGAACTTCATGGTGTGCCCAGCTCCACAGAAAGTGATCAGAACCTGGTAGCCATTTCTATTACAGTAAGATCAGGAATACTAAATATTAAATACTAACGCTAATTAATATTCACTAGCTAATATTAATAAATTAATATCAATATTAAAACACATGATTTACTAAGTAGCTACTATATTCCAGGCATGTCCTTTGCATTACTTCCGTTTCATCACATTACTCAGGGTGGGACTCAGCAAGATTAAACGCTATACAGGCTGTGACCTAGACTGTTAATAGTTTGGAGTGCTGTTCTGAGTGCCTTGCAAAGGTCACTTCCTTGAATGTCCTCACCAACTCTATGAATAGATATGATTGGTCTCCTACGACAAATATCTCTATTTTGCAAACAGGAGAACCAAACCCTAAGACTTGCCCAAGGTCATGTGGCTCATCAGTGGCTGAATAAAGCTTCATACCCAAGCAGCCTGGCTCCATCTTGACCCTAGGCTGCCTCTCCTGCCTCCTATACAGATAGGATAAGGATAACTGGGAAATGTGTTCCAAGATAGAACACAGGGCTACCAGCCTGTGGCACAGAGCACACCAGGCATGTCACTAGCTGTGTCTCATTTAACCCTCCCCTTCTCATTTCAGATGGGGCCAGAGGTGAGTGCTGGAGGAACCTGGGGTAACTCAAAAGGTAGAGGAAGTGGGAAGGGGTCAGCAGGTGGAGTCCAAGCACCCACTCTTGCCTCCAACAGAGAAGCTCTAACATATCCTGGCTGTGTGAACTTGGGCAAGTTACTTGGCCTCTCTGGGCCTGTGTCTCCCATCTGTAAAAGGAGCGTGATAACTATCCCTTCCTCTAGGACTGCTGTAATCATTAAATGACTCAATCCACGGCAATCACTTAGCACAGTGCCTCCTGGCACATAGAAACTGCAAAATAAACGTGAGTAGTTACGATCACTTTTATGCATCTGTCTTAGTTCAGGCTCCTCCAGCGCAGAGCTTGAGATAAGTACTCCAGTGCTGGTGGCTTCTTTGGGAGGTGAACTCAGGAAGCCCCCATAGGGTGGTGGGCAGGGGGACAGGGATGGGAAGAAACCAATAACAGATATGCTAATCAGCAGATGTCTGCTGTGGGCAACTGGAACTTGGTCCTGCTGGGGACCTCTTAGGGACTGTGTAGGACACACCACACACTTGGCCCACCCTGGGGTGAGGGAGCTGGGGTATTTATCCTCCAGCTCCTGTCAGTTATTGGTTGAGGGCTGCTCCCAGGGAAGTGAGCGCCTCAATATCCCTGGCCTGACCCACTGCCCAGGCCCAGTGTGTCCTGTGGGCCTGAGAGAGCCCTTGGGCAAAGGCAGTAGCCAGCTAAATGGCCAGTGGGCTTAGGGACAGTGAATGACAAGCAGATATGGGCAGGGCAGCACCGACTACATCTATATAGCATCTCTGGAAGATATGATTTAATTTAAATTAAAAAGCATCCTTCTGCTAAAACCGTAACAAGACAACAATAACACAAATTCAGGCTGAAAACCAGGGACTTGATTTGATGCCCACGCATGGGACACCCAGCCCAGTGCTCTTTTCCAAAGGTGAAAATGGGGTGCCTAACTGTCCAGAGAAGTACCTCAGATCTTTCCCGGCTTCAAGGAGGATATGGGGCAGCTGTCTGGGTTCTAGGAGTTGGTGCCACTGAGAGAAGAGGATGCTGCCTGGCCTTCAGGCCAGCACATCCCGCGGAGGCCAAGGCTCTAATTGCAGAGGCAGAGGGCCCATAAAGCATGCTGGACGGCCACTGGCGGCTGGCTGAAGGCAGCGCCTGTCAGGGACCAGCACTCAGCTTTGATTTAGCTTCTGAGCAAAGGTTGAGAAGAAAAAAAGAGGAGAGGAGACTCCACTGGATTGGACAAAAATACTCTCTAAGTGGTTGGGCCATAAGTGTATCCATTCACTCTGTAAAAGGAAGAGAATCACCATTAAATAACTTTGTAAAGTATCTTCCAAGTGTCTGGTGCTTTATGTGGGTCATCTCATTGTGTCCCTTTACGCACTTAAACATAGGTATTATTTTTATGCCTATGTTCAAGATGGGGGAGCGGAGGCTCAGAGAGGGAAAGCAACTTGCTTAAAGCCACACAGCAAGGAATGGTCACAGCTGGGAAGAGAACCCAGAACTGAGTTCAGAGCTTGTGCCGGGTAATAAGCAGCCCCCTCCCCAACACAGGCGATGGGAATAAAAGTTGCTTGAGGACACACTGGGGGGCAGTGAAGGTAAGTGGTTAGCCCAGGGCCTCTGGAATCAGATTACCTGCTTTATTTCCAGGCTCTCCAGTTTTCTCTAGTTGTGTGGCTTCATCAGTTGATATAAACTCTCTGGGACTCAGTTTCCTTATCTCTAAAATGGGGACATGACTAGTGGGTGCTTCCCTGGGTTGTTATCTGGGCTGTCAAGTCTCTAGAATAACTAACTGATGCTCCATAAATATTCCATCCCTCTAGAGGGGATTGACATTTTGCAGGGGACTCTTGGAGGCAGAAAAAAATGAGCTTTCAATGGTGGAAACCCAGCCACTGCGAAGGTCAGATGTGAGAGGCCAGCTGAGCCTGCCTGCGTACCTCCCCGCCCTCTCCACCAACCCCCTTCAGAGTCTTCCTCCTCCCAAGGCCACTTAGAGGAAATCCTGGGTGCCACCCAGTGCAGGGTGGCGGACGGCTTCCTCAGCATCCTGTCACCCAGTGGGCTCTCACTGCACGGCATGCAGGTTCTGTCCTAAGCACCTTCCCGAATGTTAACTACAACCCCTGAGTGAGATCCTCTTAACTCTGCCATTTTACAGGGGAGCAAACTAGGGATCAGAGGGGCAAGGTCCTTTGCCCAAGTCACACAGCTGGTAAGCACCAGAGCCAGAGATCCTGCCCAGGACCACCCAACTCCAGAGCCCAAGAGACTACACACCACCAGCTAAACTAGGAAATGTGGATTTCTTCCTGCAAATGGCTGGTGAAGACACTGAAGGCGGCCACTTTGCTCGGGCAGATGGCGACCTCACGAGTCTGTCACGCAGGCATTGAGGGAGACACTTGTCACAGCTAGTCAGCTGGACTGGATGCCCCCTTGTTGTCCTGCTGGATGCTTCTCAGTGGAAACCAAATCCAAAGGCTTCACAATTTCCAGAGCCTCTGGCCTGCTCAGTCTCCCCCCGCCCCAGCCCCCAACCCAAGTACATCCCTGTTCAAAACATCCTGTCTCCGGGAGCACATCACTCAGATGCTTAAGACCTTGCAAGATTCAGGAAGCCATCTGTACGTGAAAAAAGAGAGAGAGAGAGAGAGACAGATAGAAAAGAAAAAAGAAAGACAGAAAAAGAGAGAGCGAGTGATTTCACTCTGGACGCCGGGCGACATCAGCTCATGGCCCAGTTTTCTGGGTCAGGGATGGAGGTGCGTGATACTCTTATGCAAGGCATTTGGCGGCCGAGAGGCTTGAGTTCCTAAAGATTATTATTTTAACAAACCCAGCTTTGACGTGTCCAAAGGCAGCGGGAGGCTCTGAAAGGTTTTCCAAGAAAGTGTGTGTTTCTTGGGGTTATTATTTCAGACTCAAGTTCAGGGAGGAAGACTGTTTTGCTCAACTCGTGTTTCTGGAAAAACAGGCTCTTGGAAAATGTTGGAAGAGGTGGGCAGGATGTGGAAGGGAGAGCTGCTGGCCTGGGGAGCTGGGACGGGGGAGTGTGGGAGGAGAAGGGCCAGCACCTCTGGGCAGCCTCTTCTTGGGAGTCAGAAGCCTGGCCCCTCTCCGAGGGTCTGAAAGTCTGGGGGGAGGAGGCTGCTTGAAGACAAGAGTTGCTTGACGTCTCCGTTGCCTCAGTCTTGAGGAATATGCCTTGTCCAGCCAGCCTTTCCCCTCTGGAGCAGGGAAGTAGGGAGAGGAGTGGGCAATGGATGCAGGCCACCATCTTGGTTAGCTTTGCAAGGCATGAGCTAAGGCCTTTGGACGTTGCCCATATCACTGGCCCGCTGCGGGCCTCAGTTTCCCCACTGAAATCAAAAGCCTTGGGAGTTTGTGTGGTCCAGCCCCGGCCTGTCCCTCCAACTTCTCCCCACACCAACTTCTTCCTCATTCACTGGGCTCCAACCTTCCAAACTTCATCCAGACCCTGGAAGCCCCACGGTCCTACCAGACTCAGGGCTATTCCTTCTGCGTGCAACCCTCCTCTTTGCTCTTAACCCACCCCCGTCTCATCCTCTGCGTGTCACTTAAATATCACCTCCTTGGGAGAGCCTTCCTCAGTCCCCCAAACTAAGTCTGGGGCCCTTCTTGTAGATTGTTCTAGCATTCTGCATTAATTACTTGGCCAATGTCCGTCTGCCTCACCCCCTCTGAGGCCATGAAGAGCAGAATCATAGTCATCTTTTTTTTCTCTTTTTTTAAATTAAATACCATATATATATGTATATATATATATACACACACATATATATATATATATTTTAAAATTAATTTATTTATTTTTGGCTGTGTTGGGTCTTCGTTTCTGTGCAAGGGCTTTCTCCAGTTGCGGCGAGCGGGGGCCACTCTTCATTGCGGTGCGCGGGCCTCTCACTATCGCGGCCTCTCTTGTTGCGGAGCACAGGCTCCAGACGCGCAGGCTCAGTAGTTGTGGCTCACGGGCCCAGTTGCTACGCGGCATGTGGGATCTTCCCAGACCAGGGCTCGAACCCGTGTCCCCTGCATTGGCAGGCAGACTCTCAACCACTGCGCCACCAGGGAAGCCCCATAGTCATCTTGTTCACTGTGGTTTCCCTGGCACTTGGCCTGACACACAGTAGGCACTCAAGGAGTGAATGGAAACATTCCCATTTGTGCGTGTTCCAGCCCAAGGGTGGGGCAAATCTCAGACTGGGTCTGCCAGATCCCAGGCCTGTGGTCAGCACATGACACCAGGCAGATAACAGACAGACTGAAGGACAGATGGAGACACCTCTGTACCTCCTATTTAGGAATGTGTGGAAGGCCATGCTCCAAGGAAGGATGCATCCCACCCACCTGCATCACTGGAGGCCACCAGCCAATCAAAGCACGTGCTTCAAAAGAACGGGTGTGATTGGACCAGGGTGGACCAGTTATGCCATCTCATGGACTCCCTTCTCCCCAAGCTTCCTCCACTTTCTCTTGTCCCCCGGCTTCATTCCAGGCAGCACCCGAATCCATGGGGCAGAGACTCCTCCAATAATCTCCCTGTCAGGATACCACCTGAAGACCTTCCTTGCTCCTGGGCCTGTTTCCTTGTGGGACCTGCCATGCTTTCGAGCCCAGAGGTGAGTCATTGCCATGTCACGTGTCCCGGTGAATGTCAAGTGTCTCCCTCTTTAGAGCCTCATGCCCTGACTTTGTTTTATGGGGTTGGGCTGTCTGGGGCCACCACCGATTTCATCCATCAACTCGGGACCGTTCCAACAGTAATGCTGAATTTATAGAAGTGGTTAAGCAAAGTGTTGACAATATGGACGGCGTGTTTCTGATTAACACGGTGATTCCGAGGGAAACTGCCAACTGTGGGGAAGTCAGTAAAACACAGCAGCGATTTCCCAGGCTCGGTGAGCTCGGGCCTTGACATCACGGGATTAACAGATGTTGCGCAAGGAACTTGCAAAGCGTCTGGAGGCGTCGCTTGACGGGGAATGTAGGCTCATACACAAACCAGAGCTCCTCTCTCTCCCTCTCTCTCTTTCTCTCTCTCCTTCTTCTTGAGAGATTAAATCTGAATTCTCTTTTGGCCTTAAGAGTTTCCATCAGGAAATACTGTCAGCTTCAGCGAAGCTCCCAGAATCCGTCTCCTACCAACCCCCTTTCCAAAAAGCTAACATATCTAGAATATTTAGAATATTTGCTGGGTGCCAGATACCCTACACAAATCATCTAGTGTCATCCACATCGCAAGGTAGAGACTGTGACTATCTGCATTTTAAAAATAACTTTTTAGCTCGAAATAGTTTGACTCATAAGAAGCTGCCAGAGTAGGCCAAAGAGTTCCCACGTACCCTTCCCTCGATGACGATAGTTATCTTACACAGTCATAGTGCATTGTCAAAACCAGGAAACTGACTTTGCTACAGTGCTGCACACCTTATTTGGAGTTTATCAGTTTGTACACGCACTCTTTACATCTCTATCTATCTATCTATCTATCTCATGTTGTGTGCATGTGTGTTTGTGTGTATATGTGTAAATGTATATATAGGTAGATAATATCATCTATTTATCTATCTATCCATCTATCTCATGTTGTGTGTATGTGTGTTTGTGTGTATATGTGTATATGTATAGATAGATAATATCATCTATTTATCTATCTATCTATCTCATGTTGTGTGTGTGTGTTTGTGTATATATGTGTATATGTATAGATATATAGATAATATCATCTATCTATCTATCCACCCAGTTCTATGACATTTTATCACAGCTATAGAGTAAAAGCAACTATCACACTCAGATTACACACAGCTCCATCCCCACAAAGAAACTCTCTCAGACCACCCTGTAACAGTCACACACTCCCTTCAACCCCAGTCCCTGGAAACTACCGATCTGTTCTCCATCACTGTAATTTTGTCACTTCAAAAATATTATATAAATGGAATTACACAGCATAAAGCTTTGAGTAGCTTTCTGCACTCAGCATAATGCCCTTGACATCCACTCAAGTTGATGTGGGTATCCCTAGTTCTCCCTTTTTGTTGCCGAGTAGTATTGCATTGTGTGGATGTGTCACAGTTTATCCATTCACCCGCTGAAGGACATCCTGGTTGTTTCCAGTCTGGGGCTTTTATGCATAAAGTGTTACAAACACCCAAATACAGGTTTTTAATGTGCTTATTTACACTTAACAAATGAGATAGCTGACACAAGGCAGGTGAAATGATTTGCCCAAGGTCATGCAGCCAGCAAGTTGAAGGAAGACTTGAACTCAGATGGGAACTCCAGAGACTGCGTGCTTAGCCACCTGCAAGGCTGCAAATCTCATAGTTATAAATAATAACCCTAAAAAGGTAATTAACACTCCAGGAAGATGCACTGTGTTTATCCTGTGGTTCTGTGTTCCTGTAAGATTATGCCATGAGTCCCTCCAGGGTCTGCAAGACGAGTTGAAGAATCAAATCCCATGGGGTCATAATCAATCCCTTGGCCTTGGCATGCACACGGGTTTCCCAATACGGCCTCTGCCACCCTCTGGTTCTCATCCACTCTTCTCTGGCTGATCAGAAAGCCATTTGCTATTTCCGGTGGAACAGCCTCTGAATTTCCAGTCGCCTTGGTTCCGCTCACATCGTCCCTCTGCCTGGTATGCCCCTCCGTCCATGGCTACCATGCTGGCTGCAGCTCACACCTCTCTCTTCCTTTAGTGAGCACCTCCTTGGAGAGGCCATTTCATCCTCATCCCCTGCCCCCACTCCCAGTGACATTCTTGGCTCCATGAATATTTATCTGTTTCTATAAACATGCATCTCTTCATTAAGCAAAGCTCTCTGAGGACCAAGGCTGTGCCAGGCATTGAGTTGAGCCCTGGGAAACAGAAATAAATAATCTATAACCTCTGAGCCCAGCCTTGGAGTAAGTCAGTCTGCAGACAGAAACACACGCCAGACAGAGGGACGAATGGATAAAAATGGCGGGGGGAAAGCACTGGGCTTGGGAATTTGGAGCCCTGAGTTCAGGTCCTGGATGGGCCATATTTTAGTCTACTCAGATTGCTCTAACAAAATACCATAGTCGGGGTGGCCTAAAGAATAGAAATTTGTTCTCTCATAGTTCTGGAGGCTGGAAATCTAAGATCAAGTTTCCAGCTGATTCGGTTTCTGGTGTGGACTGTAGTCCTGGCTCGCAGATGGTCACTTTCTTGCTATGTGCTCACATGGTCTTTCTTTGCTGCAAGTGCATGGAGAAGGTGGGGGGAGGGGAGAGAGAGAGAAAGCGCTCTGGTGTCTCTTCTTATAAGGACACAGACCACCAGATCGGGGCCCCACCCTTATGACCTCATTTAACTTTAATCACCTCGTTATAGGCCTATTTCCAAATACAGTCACATTGAGGGTTAAAACTTTAACATATGAATTTGGTGGAGGGGACATAATTCAGTCCACAGCAGGCTGCTATCTGGTGGTGGGACTTTCCTGGACTTGTTTCCCACTGTCTGCTCCGCCTTCTTACAGAGGGCCTATGAAGAGGCATGGAGATGATTGATGATGCAGACGTGCTTTCTCCCCAGACCTGGCTCCTGAAGTGAGGGGCTGGCCTCCCTCGCTCACCTAAGGCAGCCAGACCTAAGAGGCCTGAGTCACCAGGAGCCAGTGTCCTATTCTGTCCCGCTGCATGGGAGGGAGTACAGGTGCTTCACAGAGTCTGCATCTTGGACCCTGGGAGAGGACAGCATCCAGTTGGAGTGGAGTTGGGGGGGGCGACAACAGAGGGCCCCCTGGGAGGGACTGACCTTAAGTTCAGCGGCTCCATAAACAGCCGAGGCAGCCCACACTCCCACCTGCAGCTGAGCTTCCTCTGAGAACCTTTCATGCTTGTTCTGCATTTGATTTTCCCCCCTCCCGTGGCCTCCCGCTCCCCATAAAACTCAATCTCCTTTTGTTTTCAATTCAATTAAGGGCCAATAATTCCACCCACAAGGCCACACATTGAAAGTGCTGTCAATAAACCAGCTGTGGACAAAGACAGGGCGGCCTGGAGGGAGGGATGCAGAGACATCTCTGGGGTCCCAGCCCAGGTGAGTATAGAGCTAGGGGTGAGAGGGAGAAAAGAGCCCCTGATGGGAGTCAGTCCCGACTTCTAGACTTGGCCGTGGCGCTTGTTTGTTGCATGACCTTGGCCAGAAGCGGCCCTCCCTGGGCCTCAGTTCCTCCATCTATAAAATGGGACCAAGAAGTACTATTGTGAGTGTTTAGCTCTTTTCTTCTACTCACCTAGACTGTATGATTGTTATTTCAATGCTAATTTAATAACTGATTAAAAATAGACCACACCCAGTGACCCAGCCAGAGGCCTGATTGTAGGAATCTATCCTCTAAAATGTTTGCACAGATATGCAAAGACATTTATCTAAGGATGTCCATCACTAGGGGGTTGATTAAGTAAATCATGCTACAGCTGTACTTTGGAATACCCTGCAGCTGTTAATAAGAATCGGGGTAGATCTACATGTGCTGTTATGAAAAAATGATCAAAATATATTGTTAAGGGAAAGTTGCAGAAATTATATATACATGTATATATATGTATATTTATGTAAATATGTATTTCTTTAATTAGGAAACAAACCATATTATAAACAGAATACAAATCAAAACAGAAACAAAGTGATACTATGAGAGTGCAGTACATATGTGTGTGTGTGTGCATGCATGTGGGAGGGTGTGACCTGAAGGATGCACATCACACTTTAAAATAATGGGGTTTTGGGCTTCCCTGGTGGCGCAGTGGTTGAGAATCTGCCTGCCAATGCAGGGGACACGGGTTCGAGCCCTGGCCTGGGAGGATCCCACATGCCGCGGAGCAACTGGGCCCGTGAGCCACAACCACTGAGCCTGCGCGTCTGGAGCCTGTGCTCCGCAACAAGAGAGGCCGCGACAGTGAGAGGCCCGCGCACCGCGATGAAGAGTGGCCCCCGCTCGCCGCAACTGGAGAAAGCCCTCGCACAGAAACGAAGACCCAACGCAGCCAAAAATAAATAAATAAATAAAATAATGGGGTTTTGAGTGGGGAGAGGGGAGTTAGGGACTTTGGAGGTTTCCAATGAGTATAAATTACTTTATAATTAAAATGTATATAAACCTATAAAACGAAATGAATACCTACTTGTGGTTGAGCACCGCAGCCTTGTGTTAAGGTAAAAGGAAGAATATTAAATTCCCGCAACTCTGCAATAACCACTGTTGACGTTTTTATGCATTTCCTTGTGAGTCTTTTTCCCTAGTCACATACACATATATTTTTATAATAAAGCTGGAATTATGCTCCATGAGAAATTTTGTGGCCTGCTTTTTCACTTAATGTTTTAGCATAAGGATTTTCCCAGGTCATTAAATTTACCCTGTAATCGTGCTAGGAGGCCCCATGATGGGATGGCCACCTGTATGTTCCCTAGCCCTGTGCGTGTTGGAATTACCCATGAATTGCTGGTCTGCTCTGATGAACTGATGCTCCCCCAGGCCAGGGATGCCACCATCCTGTCCCCTGCTGCATCACCAGGATCCTTCCCAGCGTTCTGTACATAGTAGGGGGTCAATAAATACTTGATGAGTAAATGAATCAACAGAACATAGAATAAATGAACGCACCTATTTTAAAATAGATGCAAAAGAGTGGCTGATGTGGAAACACTTCCCTACTGTCAGGCTCCGAGGCTGGCTCCCATTTCTCACGTTTAGAATGCATGGCAATAAATTTCTTGCACCACACATCTGAGTGTAGGCAGGGCTCCATCTTCTCTCTTTCGAAACCTTTCATTTCATCTCTGATGCTCTGAGTCACTCCAGGGTGTGGGAAATCAGGCCCTCACCACTGAGCTTGGCTTTGAACACGGCCAAAACAAATTGCTGCGCTGGTCCCTGGAGGGGAGTGTCATTTCATCCACATAAGTGTGATTGAAGCCGGGGAGTCACACAGTTGGGAAGTCGGTGTTTCCCAAGGCAGCCCGCCCTGTAGGGAGAGCCCACAGGAGTGACGGTGGGCGAGTTCGGGGTGGGATTTGAGACGCCCTGTGGTGTCACTCTGCAAACCCCAGAGTCCTTGACTCCCATAGCCAAGCGGACAGCAGCCAACCTCTAATAAAAGCCTTTGAGTCAGGCATGACTTAAATCTTGGGTTAAAAGCTTCAACTTAACAGAACTGTGTTCGGATCCCATTTGGCCACTTCCTGTGTGACTCTGCACTCCGCAAGCCTAAGTTTCTTACCCGTAAAATGGGGACAATCATAGAAGTCATCTCTCAGGTCCTTGTGAAGATTAAATGAGATAAGGCACGTGGTCCTTAGCCCAATGCCCAGAACCCAGATGGATGTGGTCAAGGTTGGCCATGATTGGAGCCTCTCTGGGGACTTCTGGATCAAATCTGTGCTCCTTCTTTGCCTGGTCAGTGAGGCCAACTCCATTTTATCAAATTTGTTTAGCACCCCTGCTTTTGCCTTTGTGGAAATACAGCCGCTCCGTCAGAAGGACCCATGTGGCTCTGCCTTGACCATGGACTCCTGTTTTCTTGGTGGTTTGGGAGGAGACACCAAGTACCCATGATCAAATGTGGGAGAGTGGGCTCCTGATGGGCAACAGACTCAGGTCCCCAAAGGATCTCCAGTGATTGGAGATTGTACCAGATCTTGCAAAGTGAAATTTAACAGAGAACTATGAAAAGCCTAGCTCTAGGTCCAAAAGTTCAACTCCACAAATAACAATAACAATAGCTCACAATATCACACTCTAGGCCAAGAACTGTGCCGAGGGCTTTGTATACATATCTTATTTAACTTTCACAACTTCTCTCTTCCCTTAAGTTCTATTATTATTTGCAGAGGAGGAAGCTGAGGCTTGGTTCCCATGCCCAAGGTCTTCCAGCTGGTAGATTGGTTGAGCAGAGATTCAAAGCCAGTAGAACTATGACTCTAGACCCACACTCTTAGCCCACGTGCCATCTTGGATGACACGGCTGTTACGTTTTGAATCACACCAGAATCGAGGTTGGACTGGGAATACCAGAGAGGTTAACATGCCACTAAGGGCCTGAATGTCTGCCAAGAGGCTGGCTTTCATTCATTCCTGCATTTGTGCATGTAACAGAATGCACTCAGACGCTACATGCGCCAGATGCCCTGCTAAGCAGTGGATTCAGGGTAGACCAGCCAGAGACAGTCCCTGCCCTCATGGGGCTCACAGTCTAGTAAGAGAGATGGATGATAAATAAATGACTCCAGATGGGTCTGTTATTCATCCAGAATTCCCCAGGCACCCTGGTGCTTTACCTGGCTGGACTCAGCCCCTTGCTGGGGGAATCCACTGCCTCTTTGGAGTAAAGTAACACATACAGATGCTTGGCAATATGCCTGGCACATAGCAAATACCCAATGTTAGCTGTAATAATAGTAAAAAATGCTGCCACTACAACTTACATCATTGACTTCTTGGACCCAGAAGGACAACTTCAGGCTTATTCCTGTTCAACTTTACCTTGTTAAAGTCAGCACATAGCTCTGCCCACTCATAACTCCTCAAAACAAACACCCTCTGCCCTAAACTTGATGATTAGTGGGAAAGATTTGTTCTGGGTCCTTTTTCTCATGATTCTTCTGACCCAAGTCTCCTTCACCTCTGAACTTGTTTCAGGGTGCAGCCTCGGCCCCTACATTTATCTACACCCAGTCCAAGGCTTCACTTGGATTCATCTGAATGTGACTGTGGACCTGGAAATGTCATTTGCAACCAAAAGGTAAAATAAGTATCCCTTTGGAAGGAAAAGAAATACTTTAAACAAGCTAAGTTAACTCTAACACGAGCCCTCACCCTTCGTAGGTATCTCCTGTGTGAACATGGGTTATCGCGTTTTTTCCGTCTATGGATGCCCCTTTGAGCTCTGTTGGTCTCATGGTCCTGTTTCACAGATGAAGAGATGGGGGCCACCAAGGGACATGATTTGGCCAGCAGTAAGTCCTGGCCTGATGTGTGATGAATTTGTTCTCAGTCACAGCAGCTCCACCTGCTTGGAGCTGGAAATCTCATCAGGCAGGGTTTCCCTTGGAGCCCCTACCTTTCCCGGGCCAGCACTTGCAGGGGACGCTATAAAAACAGCCTCTCACAAGGTGCTTCAGAGTTTCTGCCTTCCGGCCTTGCTCCGGGCCAGGAAACCCTGAGAAGACAAATGCTGCTGGGCCTTGGCTTGGGAGGGAAAGTTTTTCAAAACTCAAGAAAGCATTTCTTTTATTTCCCACCCTCACTTCAAGCCAAACCAGCTTGAGTTCTTCTCACCTGCTAATGAGAATTCCTGATTCTTCTGCTTCACTTTCTCCAGCGAGTCAGGGTGTACAAAAGGAGTTGTGGCCACAGCTGCAGGGAAGTCCCAGGCCCAGCACTTCTTGAGCTCAAATAATGTATGGGCCTCTTTTAAGAAGTGAAAATGAAGAGGTCCCTAATATTTATTTAAGTCACTTTATTTTAAAATTGACTTAAAATTGATACAAATGTAAGTCAACATATAAACTTCTTATATCTTATTTTTGTAGGAAGCCCCTTCACCTTATAAGTATAAACATAACTATGAAACCACAGAATTTAAATTATCAACATTATTTTAATATGGCAGAAGATACTGCTTTCTTGAATCTAAACCACTTATGCCAGGTCTAATATAGAAAGATGGCATTCTAGATCTGCTTCTATATATAAACTCTATCAGTTGGGAATGGCAATGAGGACTAATAAAATGCACCCAGAATGACAATGCTTTAAATGAGTTGAGGTTTTATTTTTCACTTGTGTCAAAGAAATGAGGGAATGCCTAGTCTTTTCTATACTAACATCCTTAGCACATGGTCACCTAGTTCAAGGTGCCTCATAGTCACAGTGTGGCTGCTGTGGTTCCAGCTATGGCATCTGAGTTCCCTGCAAGAAGAAAACAGAAGGAAGCATGCCTCCCAGGTACATCTACCCTTTTTAAAGAACCTGGTCAGAAATACCACCTAATGACCTCAGCTTATGATGCATTGGCAACTTTATATCTAAGGGAAGCAAGGAATAAAACCTTTTAGCTGGGCATATCAGCACCTCAGATAAAAGAAGGGGCCTGTCACTAGGGAAGAAAGGGAGAATGGACTTCGGGTAAGAGAGTAACAGTGGTTGCCACATTCAAGGTCTGTTGGCTTGTATACTTCCAAAGCAGAGAATGACTTTTAGGATTGAGGTGCTGTCTAAAATGGCAAACTTTACTTGTTAGCTCAGGATAATCAGACCTCACATTTAACTCAATCTACTGATCTTAATGTTGCATCACTTGAGTAGACAAGATGGTGGTCAGCTTTGCATGAAACAGATTTTTGAAATCATTTAACGAGCACCTAGTACAATTCCTGCTGGCATCAGGAACAGAGAGAGGTCTTCACTGCGTATTTCCTACCACCTTCAGTGTCAGTGAATGACTGCACATCAGTCGTGCAGAACTAGGGTCTAGTGACACGTCCACTCACATATGAGTCTCATGCTACATTGTGGGGCTGAGACTCCTTGTTCCTGAAGACCACTGTGCTTGTATCTGGCACTTGATGAGGCAACTCTGCATCCTACCCTTAAAACACCTGCAAAATCTTCATTGGAACCACACTGTGAGGCTGTTTGGTCTTTACGCAGCAAGCTCACAATCGTGAAAGCACATAGCAATCCAGGCTCCGAAGTCCCGTAGAAGTCCTTGGTTATAAGATGATCATTCAGGTTATAAAGCATTTTTTCCAGGTTATGATATAAATGAGAAAACAAAGACAAGTAGGGAAGTGGACACTTTGGGGTATATTTGTGGGGTCAAGTTTGGGAAACAACGGCTTCTGCCACCAGGCAGAGAGTTTTAAAGGGGCCTTACAGCCCATGAGCCTGTACAGATGGCTCACAGCAGTCATTTGAGAGGTGAGGGGGTCTGTGCCTCAGAAAGGGCAAACCACTTGATAAAGGTCACACAGCTTCTGAAGATCAAAGACGAGACTCAACCTTGCTCTGGTTCAGAGCTGTACAAGGCTGGGCTCTGAAGCCTTCTCTGACATTGCACCTGATAGCCAAGGTCCTGTAATTGCCACTGTTATTCTTGTGGTCCCCAAAGCAGAGGAGACATTCCTTGCTCCAAAGACCCTCAAGCATCAGACAGAGACTTAGAGATGATCCACATCAAACTGCCCATTATACAGATGGGAAAAGTGAGTCACTGGTGGGTGAGAAACTTTGAGTAGGGAAGACAGTGACAAAGAGGAGGCTGTTTCTGAAGGCCAAGGTAACGGTCAGAAAACCAGTAGAGTTCCAGGGCTTGAAGGACCACATCAAAATCAGGCAGAGGGCAACCAGGAGACATCAGGGAATTCACTGTACATCACTATGGGGGAGTCTGACCACAACTAGGTAAATAAGCAATTAATATTGTTATTAATATTATTATTATGTGTGGCAGCAGCACAGTGTCTACGAAAGCCAGCTCTCAACAAGTGTTATCTGTTCCTATGCATTGTAATGTTATTCATCAGACTTCCTAGCCCCATGCCTGGCATTATTAGTATTGATATTATTCACCACACACCCTGGCTCCTGGATGTGCTCCATGAATACGTGAATGAGTGAACGAATGAATGATTCTGTCCCAGTTGCTGCAGTCCCTACTCTGTTCCCCAGGCTGGATCCCTGTCTGCCTCTCCTGACGCGAAGGCGCTTTTTACATCACCAGCACGAATCGGACTCCTAATCCACCCTTCTTTGGTTTAAGAGTCATTACAAAGTGCTTAATTAAGTAAGCCTCACTTAATCACCAAATGTTTGCATGCAAAACAAGTTCCCGGGAAGCGGGGGCACTTGACACGTTCTGTACAGAAACAATTATGCTGAGCAGGGGGAGTACGGCGGGCCTGGACACAGAGCCCCGACATCTCATTTGAGAGCCTCGCCCATTCATCACGAAGGGGAATTAAAAGGCTTTAGCTCAAGCAATGTGAGAACTCCCACATTCCAGCCGGATGAATCACAGGAGGGGGCCACTATCTGGGCATCTAAAGGTGCAGAGCAGGAGCCGGTGGGGAATTTGAGGGGCAGGTGGGGGGGCGTGTGGGGCTTGGGGGAGGGATGCACGGAGGCACAGGGATCTGCCACCCACAGTCCGGAGAATGACAACCCCTCCCCGGGGCAGCCTTTGGTCTCTGCTTCTAAGTCCTGCCTTCGATAGGGTTTCATTTGCCCTCCTTCGTCTTTCAGGATGGGGTTTGCCAATTGTAAATTGATTTGTAGAGCCTGGTGGAGGTGGTGGTGATATGTGTCTATGACAGTCTGTGTGCCGGCTTCTATTTCCTTTCTTGCCCGATACCTTCCTAATCCAGGGTTTCCCCTCAAGCCCTGGATTAGTAGGTACAAGGATGAACTTACTTTTCTTATCTCAATGGCTGTATGTCTACTTTCGTATGTATTAAGGTAAAATAAATAGAACCAGTACCTCAGCCTCTGATTTCGTGGGTATTATCCAATCAGAATTGTTGTAAAGGAAATAGTAACTCTTTTAAGGTAGAACAAGGATGTGGCCAAAATCAAGAAGGACGGACACACGCGTGACTGAGATTGAGAACCCTTTCCTGACACGATTCCCCTCTCTCACTGTATGTGTCACAGCCGGGCTCTTGTCCCTGGGCTGTCAAGGGCTCTTACCAAGACCATTTTGCAGATTAAGAAACAGAGCCTTGGGAGACATGAAACAGCTTCTCTCCTCCTTTCTGGGATGGTGGTGGCAGTATCATAAGGTCAGGAAAAATTGTGAATGACGTTGATATAGGCAAAAAACGAAATAAAAGATGGCTGGATGTTCTGCCTTGCACAGCCCTAGGGGTTATTGTGCCTTTCACTGTCGTTGAGCTATTTTATAACTCTAAGTTAAAAAAAAAAAAACCTGATAGTAATACAAATGACTCATGCCAAAGAAATGCAAATGCATTTTGTCCAGCGGAATGCAACTGATTATTGCCCTAAAGTTATTGACCAATTTTGCATCTCCTTGTAAATTAATCCCAGCCTTTCTGATTGACTGTATATGTGTGTGTTGTTTGAAATCTCCTTTGAACCAGTTGTGCCATCTTTCTGGTTCCCTCATTAATGAGTTAACTACACTCTTTGACACATGTTCATTTTGTAATTGCACGAGAGTCGTGATTCTAGCTTTACTTTAAAATTATCCTTTAACCATATCCACCCAATAAAACCCTCCTCCTTGGTGTTTCAGGAAAGGTCTAATCAAATAGGCAATGTGAGGTGGGGTGGAGGCAATGTGTCTGGACAATATTTTGAATCTAAATTGCTGGGTGTATGTGTGTGTTTCTGTTTCGGTGGGCAGTGCATCGTTTGTGTCTTCCCATCTCATTCCAGCTGGTCACCAGCTCCAGTGTCATCATTTGGGGCTGGGTAAAGCCAATGCAGAAAACTGAACAGGATCCATGGTTTCCTGGTGTTTCATATCCAAGACCCTGGCTGTGGCAACACCCGGGGGGGTATGGTGGGGACTGGGCATTCAGAATATCTGTCCAAGGTTATGTTTTCCTCAGGCCCAATGGGATGGGGGCTGGAAATAGAAATTAAGTTGATTTATAGAAAATAAACAGCTGTGACATCTCACACACTCCTGAGCTGGTAGGCAGGACTCAGACCTGACATAAAGATGGCCAGGGTAGCCTGAATTTGCTGACGGCTCTATACGCAGTGTTTCCTTTAAGCCTCACCCTGCCACAAGGTGGGGCATACGGTTAGCTCCGTGTTTGTGATAGAAATAGGGATCAGAGAGAGTAGCTGATTCCCCAAAACCACATGGCAAGTCAAAGATGCCAGCCTGAGCCTGGAACCTTTGCACAGAATCACAACCATTAGCAGCCTTAGCATCCCCAGGGGCATTTGCTGAAATGCAGATGCCAGGGCCCTCCTGCACTGAGATTCGCACTCAGTGGGTCTTAAGGAAGGTTCCAGGACTCTGCATTTCATCAACAACCAGGTTACTGCGGATGCATAACCAGACATGGAGACATTGGGTTAATTCCAGTGCACGAAGGAAAACAAAAGTGTGAGATTAGAAGGTGTGTCAGAATCACACTGTGAACATTGAGAGGGAAAAGAAACTTCCAGCTGGGTCCTGGAGGGACCAGGAGACAAGCCAATGTCATCAGAAACACCCAATAGTCAGGCCTGGGACAGTCTGGGATAAGGCAAGAAAGTCATCGATTCTCCAAGCTGGAAGGACTCCTAGAACCTTCCTATTTTACAGATGGGGAAACTGAGGCCCAGAGAGCAAAAGGGACTTGCTTAAGGCTCCACAGCTGGTAACAGGCAGGGCAAAGGCTGGAACTCAGGAAACTTTGGCTCAGTCGGTCTTAGTCTCAGCACTTAAGTCTATGAATACCCTGGCTCCCTCTTGCCTCACAGGTGTGCGATCCACACTGCTCCCAGAGCCCACAGTGGGCATGAGCTCCATTCACCCAGAATGGCAACCTGTACACACTGCCCCCTTTAAAGGCCACCTCCCTTCCTCACCTCACTTCCTCTCTTCCCTAAGGGTGCTTCCTGAGATCACCTCCCAAATAAACTCCTTGCACAGATTCCTTGTCTCAGGGTCGGCTCCTGGAGACCCCACTTGTGATAGAGCCCACTATCAACTGATCAAACCACATCCATACGACCTGCAAGGTCCAGACTCAATCTTTAAAATATCTCCTTACCCTGTCTAGAGTGTAGAATTCATCTTCTTAAAATATAGAGTGGATTATGACACTCTTGTGCCTCCAATTCTCTCTCTCTCGCAAGGACAAGCAAACTTTCTGTAAAGGGCTAGCTATTAAATATTTTTGGCTTCGTGGGCCAGATGGTCTCCCTTACAGCTACTCAGCTCTGCAGGTGGAGTGTGAAGTCAGCTGTAAGCAATATGTGAGTGGCTGTTTTACAATAAAACTTTATTTACAAACACAGATGGCCATCCTGAGGTCCAGACTGTGCTGAGCGACAGGACCGGGCCTCTTGTTGTATCATTCATGGTCTTTCACACTCTGCCCCCGCCCACCTCTCAGCCTCAGGTTTAAATATTTGTTGTCTGTCCACTGGGTGCATTCACAACCCAATATAGGCTCTGAGTATGAGAACTTTCAGAATTTCTCCTTCTGGGGAAAACTACCAGTTACTCCACAAAACAATCAGATAGTTTGGTTAAACAAAAGTTTTTTTCCCCAAGATTGAACTACGGTGCTTGGTGGAGATCCACTGTCTCTCTTGGTCTCATACCCTCATCTGCACTAGCCACAGAACCCCTCTCTCCTGTGGGAAACCTATGCCCAGTGGTCCTGATGTGGCTGGCCCCACTCCCAGCCACAGGAGCCACACCTGACCCAGAGCTGGCCAATCAGAGCTAGCTTTTCCCCAGGTCATGTGATGCTTCAGGGAGAAACCCACGACCCAATCTGGACCAGTGAGAATCTTCCCTAGTTTTTGTTCTCCTGATGGGCTTCTAGGCAAGGGGCATCTGAGTCCAGAGAGGCTGATGGCCATCCCAGCCACCATTTGAGGCCTATTTGAAGAATGAAGTCAAGAGATGGAGAGAGAGGGGAAACCCTCATGGACTCAGGCAGTGACAAAGCACCTACTATATGCCAGGCTCTGAGCTAACTTCTGGTGACCTCAGGATGAGTCAAACCTGGTAGTCCCTGCTTTCAAATGGTTCAAAGATTGGAGAGAGAAGGAGACAGGTCAACCCATAATTACATTTCACTGTGAAAAGCTCTCTGACATGGAGAAAGGTCTAAGGGAGGGGCACTAAAACCCTGGGGCTGGCCAGGATGCTTCTTGGGTAGGCAGGGGCCAGACCTTCTGGGAGTTGTGTTGGTAGGCACTGCAAGCCCGACGTTGCCTGAGCTGCCTTTGGGAGTGCTCTCCCAGCTGCAGCTTCGAAGTTGGGGCCAGTTTCCTGCACCCCCCACTGTCCACCTGCGGCTCTGCCCATCCTTCCTCTGGCTCCCCCTCCCTCTCTGAACCTGGCTTTTGCCAGGAATCCAATAGTTGCCACTGAGCTGTGACCCTCAGAGACTCCTCCCTAGGCTGGGAAAGCTCCCTGGTGTTGCCAGGAAAAAAGACCCGGGTGGGGTGCCTGAGTGCAGGACAGAGCTTATGGGGGGAACAGATGCTTCAGCCTACGAGACAGGAGAACAATTAAGATGACTTTGGCTCTGATTCCTGGAAGGAGAGGCTGCCCACTTACCAGGAGACATGCAGAGGGAAGAGAGGGCTCAGAGTCTCTTCCAAACTTGGTCATCTTGCTTTGAAAGCAACTGGGTTTGCTCAGCCTTGGATTGACGGAGGAGAAACTGGGGGAAGGGATGTGGGCCTCTTGGTTGCAGAGAGGGTGGGGCATTTGGGGCTAGCTTTTTTTTTTTTTTTTTTTTTGGCCTCAGCATGCGGGATCTTAGTTCCCCGACCAGGGATCAAACCCGTGCCCCCTGCAGTGGAAGCGCAGAGTCTTAACCACTGGACCGGATGGCCAGGGAAGTCCTTAGGCTAGCTCTTAAGCAGAGTTGGGGAGAAACCAGGGAACAACTGAGAACGCAGCCTCTTCAATATAACCCCCTTGAACAGAGATTTGCCAGGTAGCTGCTGGTGCAGAGTTGGAAGACTTGAATTCCAGTCCTGCTCTGTGACTCACCCTGGCTGCCTTTGGGTCCCCCACTCCAACCCCCAAATCACACACTGCACTTGTCAGTCATCATTGGTCTTAGACATTTGTCATTATCATGGCTCGGCTGGCTCATCGTGTGTCTCCCTCCTTGGCTCTGAGCTTTGTGAGGGACCCCAGAGCGCAGCATTCAATATTTTCTAAATGGATGAATAAATGATCACAGGGGACACTCTGTCGAGTTGTAGGTACATCACTCTATTTCTCTCGGTCTCAGTCTTCACATCTGTCACTTGGGAACGATGATCCCTTTGGTTGTTTGGGCATGCCCAGTGCCTAGCTGGGCTTCAGTGTGTGATGGCAATCAAGTAGTACAAATGTCTCTGTGGACACCAGCACTGCAGAAGAGGGCACACACTCTTTGTCTTTGAAATCAAAAGGAATTTGGACACCTTGAAGTAGGTTCTCACTGTAGCTCTCATCTTCCCTTTGTTTCTCTACATGTACTGAACCCCTACTCACCATGGGCACTTTCCAAACAAACAGCCCCAGGTCAGGTGCCCAGGATGCCATGTAGGACAGAATTTAGCATGCATGCCATTTATTAGCAAGACTCTTTGGATAGCACTTGTGTTGGGGAGGGAAGAGGGAAAGTGGATGGAGGAAGAAGTTGAACCTTGATGCAGGTAGGACAATAGCCTGGGTCAACTCCACAGGCAGCCCTGGAGCTAGGCTGGCCCTTTGGAGTCGTGCAGGCCTATACACCCTGCAGTGATCGGTCCTTGGATGTGACCTTGGGGAGGTGGGTCTCTGGAGCTGGGTTGTCCCTGGCTAACAGCTGCAGCTGTTTGTTGACAACAGTACCCCAGCCACTGGCGATCTGGGGATCCTTGAAAGGGGATCTGGGCGGTTCCCCATGGTGTCCACTGCACAACTGTCCCCAAAGGTAGGTACCGTTATCTCCACTTATGGATGATGACACTGAGCTCATGTGGATGAACCATCTCGCCCAAGGACGCACAGACAGGAAGTGCCTGCCTCCAGAACCGCCCATCTCTCTCACCGCTGCCCCGGTGGTGCTCAGACCTGCGCCAAGCAGCCAAAAGCACAAACCCCACACCCAAGTCACTTCCCGTCAGCTGGCAGGCCTGTCATCCAGCACCTCTTGGTTTTGCCTGAAGCCCGCGAGGCGAGGTGGCTTCCCAGCCCGAACCCATCCATCCGTTTGTGTTTATTCTGTGCGCAGCCAACAGCTGCCGGGAGCCGGGGCTGCCAACACACTGCGCCTTCAACATGCATCTCTCCACCCATTTCAGAGAGTCCTCCTCTGCTAGCTTTTCTGGGAAGCCTAGCTTCCCACCCCCCTTTCTCCTTGCCAGCAATGTGGCTGGATTTCAGAGGAGCCCCAGGATGGGGGGGAACTGGAAAAAACAACATTCAGGATGTGGTAGGGGGCGGGGTGAGGAATGGCTGCAAAGATCCTTTGGATTCTAGCCCAGTTTCATTTCAATTTTTTTTCCCTTTCTTTTTACCAACGCATAGCTGTATAACATTGCAGGATACGGGCAGTGAGATGTCTGGGTTTACTGGTGTGGGTTTGGAACATGGATTTTTGAGTAATGCAGCCTGGGGTTCTGATCTGTGTTTTGCAGTGTGACCTTGACCAGGCGTCTGCGCTTCTCTGAGCTCCTGATTCTTCATTTGTGAAGTGGGTTAATGATCTCAACACTCGGGTCCATTTGGAGGACTGAATATGAGACTGTTAGGGGAACTACAGCAGTGGGCCTAATAATTACATCATAAATGAGACCTAGTATCAGTATTACTCCACTGTACTTTCTCCTATAGGTTGTCAATGGACCTGTCCTCCACTATTCCCAATACTCAAGTTGCGATGGTGCTTTGCAGCTTACCTCATGGCACTTCCATCAGCCTCGAAGATGCTAGGCTTTTTCTCCAAGCCACGAAGCAGACCTCTCCTTGCCCCTTCCAACCACCCCAAACTGACCAATTCTACCCATCCTTCAGCTCTTTGCTCACACCTCGACTTCCCCGAGGACAACGGTTGGCAAACTCATTCTGTAAAGAGCCAAACAGTAAATATTTTAGGCCTTGTGGGACCCATGGTCTCTGTTGCCACAGCTCAACTCTGCCATCATAGCTCAAAAGTGGCCGTAGGCAATCCATAGACAAGTGGGCACGGCAGGCTTTCAATACAGCTTTATCTATGGACACTGGCATTTGAATTTCCTATAGTTTTCATGTGGCATGAAATATTATTTTGACTTTTAAAACAATCATTTAAAAATGTAAAAACCATTCTTAGCTTGGGAACTGTACAAAAGGAGGCAATGGGCCGGATTTGACCTGTGGGCCATAGTTTGCTGATCCCCGCAGGCTACATTAAGGGCCCTTCATCGAGGCTTCCACAGTGTCCCTGAGTTACCCCATCACAGCACCGAGCAGGGGTCGTTGAATTTACCTGTTAACTCCTCAGCAGACTATGAAACACAAGGGAGGCACCAGATCTCAATCACTTCTTAAACCCTCAGCACCCAGCACACAGTAGGTGCTCAGTAACTGTATGTCACACAAGCCCATGAGGATAAACAAACACTTTCAACAGCTCCATATGGCACGTTTTATAAGCCCCACTTCACAGATGGGGAAACTGAGCCTCGGAACTGATCTCAATGTCACACAGCTGCAAAAAATGACTCACCTGGGACTCCAACCTCCGAAGAGAGAATGAGAGAGACAGTTAGCCTTAGCTGAGCAATTACTGTGTGCCCGACACAGTGCCAGGGGCTGTGCGTGCATTACACCGCCCCCAGGTTACTGTGCACCCACTGTGTGCCGGGACTTATGACACTGCTGGATTCCGCACAGCCAGAGCTCTAGACGGTGACCTCACGTGGCAGGAACCATACCTGTCTTGCTCCCTGCTGGGTCCCCAGAGCCTAGAGCAGCACTTGGCACAGAGTAGGGGGTTCAAAGGTCATTCGTGGCACAATGAGTGTCCACCCCAAGCCAGGCCGGGCGCCGCGTCGTTCAATTTCCATATGTAAGTCCACCATCTTCTGTCACCATCTCCCAGGAGTGCAACCTGCAAATCAGCTGAAAAGAGAAATTGATTAAATTTTTAAAAAAAAGAAAGAAAGAAAGAAAAAGAAAAACAAAAAAGCAGTGACGGCCGCGCCAGCCGCAGCAGCATCTGCCGAGTCAGATAGGTTATCCATCCGCAATAATCCATGGCTCCTAATGGAGCGATTTCCCTCCTCCAAATACATAAATTAATAAAGGCGTGCAGACGAAAGGACAGCCAAGGCAAAGAGGCCTCCGGCTGGGAAAAGTCGCCTCCCTGAGACCGATGCCCACATCTGCTGCCGAGGCGGGAGAGACGGGCGCCAGACCCCAGCCTCCGCCAAGTGCGCTGCAGCCCGCGAGGCCCCTACTCCGGAGTGGGTCCAGCGTGCACGCCAGCTGTCCAAGGCAGGCCCTGGCTCCCAGGGGCCCCCGACGGTGTGTTTGATTCTCAACCCAAATCGTGCCCCAGCGGCCGCTCCGTTAAGCAGGCCCAAGTGGCAGGAGGCTTCCGTGGGAGAACTGGGGGCCTTTATCGCTCGCGCTGGCTTGTTGGCGGAGCCCCTTGGCCGCACTTCACAGGCGCCCCGCGGAGCCCCCTCGGCGGAACCTTCGCGAATCCCACTTGTTGACGGCGGCCTTGTAGCAGGATTTAATGGTGGAATAATATTTACACAGCAAACTCCTCTGGAGGTGTCCTAAACATCGTAAAAGGGATTTTCGGAGCTTAATGAGCGTTAGTGAAGTCAAGACAGGATAATGTGGCAACTGGTGACTCTAATCTGATCTGGCACCTTCTACGCAGTAAGACTTAGTGGGCGGGACCATTTGGAGAGCTGGCGAAAGTCGCTTTTCCCCTCTGCTTCCCCTCCTCTCCCCCTGAAATCTGTAATACAGTTAGCAGCACGTGGCCTGCGGTGGCCGCATCTCAGCTGCTGTAGGTGCCAGCAAAGCCCAGGCTTAGGCCCATGGGTCCATCGAGGGACTTTTTAACAGGTGAGTGTTAGGGAAGGAGTGGGCAGTGGGGGAGATAGACTTCATCACGTTTTCTTTCTTTTATCTGAAGGCAGCACAAAACTTCTAAGCATTAAAAAAAACAAAACAAAAAAAACCTTGGATTTTAAAATGTCGATAACAGATTCAGTTTCGTGCCTGTGGGTCAGAAAGGCCGCAGCCACAATCCATTCCTACATCTGAACCAGCAGAACTGCTCCTGGGAAGGTGAGCAAGGCATCAGATACACAGGCTCTAGAGTTGTCGCTTCAAATCCCGGCTCTGCCATCTCTTGGCTGAGTCACTTCCCTCTCCAAACCTCAGTTCTGACATCTGTAAAATGGGAATGATGGGCCGTACCTATCATGGGGCAAGAATGTGAGTCAAATACATAGAAAGCCTAGCACTGGAGCTTACATGGAGTAAAGAGGTCATAAAGACGAGTTTAAAAGTCTTTTCTGACCTCAGTTTTCTCATCTGTAAAATGGAACTGCTGTTACCTTTAAGAATCAAATGAGATAAACTGGCACAGTCTAGCTTGGATTCAGATCTAAGAGTCCAGTTCCCAAAGCCAATTCCTGTTACGTCCTTCGCCTTCAGTTCACTGTGACTGACTAGCATCTGAGAGGCTGCCATAGGGAACAAAGTCCCCCAGAACTGAGAATTCATTCCTTCACTTCCCCATAACCACAGTCAGATCCTGAGCTCTGCATCTTGTTGATACAGGAAGGGAATCTGTGCAGAAGCAACGGCAGACTGTGTTGTCTAGGACTTGAGAACCAGGGAGATCCTTCAGAGGTCTCTAGGTGGGTTGCTCTGGTTACTGGGAGTTAAGCAGTTGCTTGGTGTTGTGAATTTGGGGGTCCGAGCTGAAGGCAGTAGACAGCTCTGACCAGTGCAGTTCTGCATTGGAGGGGGCCTTGTGAGCTCCAGGCTGACCCCTTGGACCCACTGGGGAGTCCTCTAGGCCTATCCTGTGGTGACTAAGCCTGGTTTTGAATCTTCCCCTCATTAGCTGTGTTCCTTTGGGAAATCGACTTACCCTCTCTGACCTTCAGTCTCCTCATCCACAAGAAGGGAAAAGGAAAGTTCTCATCTCATAGGGTTCCTGTGAGGTTTGAATGGGAAGGTGTGTATAGAGATCCTGGCATAAAGTATTCTTCACATCAAGGACTCATGACCCCCATTATCCTCAAACCTATGAGCTTAGAGCCTGAGATTTATAAGAAAGAGCCAGATGTCCATTTACTACTCCCAATTTAGAAAATCCCAGAGAAGGCCTCTGATTGGCCTGTCCCTGTCATGCAACTATCCTTTAGCTTACAGGCAGACCTCAAGAGATATTGCAGGTTTGGTTCCAGATCACCATAATAAAAGCGAATATCGCAATAAAGTAAGTCACATATATTTTTTTGGTTTCCCAGTGCATATAAAAGTTACGTTTACACTATACTGTAGTCTGTTAAGGGTGCAATAGCATTGTGTCTAAAAAACAATGTATATACCTTAATTTAAAAATACTTTATTGCTAAGAAATGCTAATTATCATCTGACAACACACGAACAGCCACAAACCTTCAATTTGAAAAAAATGGAGTATCTGTGAAGTTCAATAAAGTGAAGCACAATAAATAGAGATATGCCTGTAATTGCTGCATCCAAAGGGCTGGCTGTGGTTACATTATAAGGGTTTTTATCTTAAGATAGGAAGAGTGGGTGCATTTTCTGGAAGGAGAGAAATAATAGTCACTGAAGACCATTTCAGTGGCTCTGTGACCACGGTTAAATTTCTAAACATTTCTGAGTTTGGTTTGAGGTCTGTAAAATGGTTGAAAAGATGTCTACTTTCTGTTGAGTTGTTTTGAAGATGAAGCAGAAGAAACCACGTGGCACAATGCCTGGCACATGGTCCAGCTCAATAAGTGTTTGCTGAATCTGTATCAAGCCTGTCTTGATTGTTGGTACTATTAGTCCCAAGGCATCTTTAATGATCAGTAATCATATAAGAATAAGGAATAATTTACTCAGTCATCAGTTATCCTTTTCCAGGTGTTCAGAGACAGAAAAATGCAAGTAGGAGATGAGTTTATATGTACGCTTTAAATTTCTAAGATTAATTTATTTTTCAATATCATTGGTCTAAAAAAATCAAATGGGAGTGGTGAAGCTGATGGATTTTGTATTAAACTTAGATGGGTCCACCTTTTTCACTAACATTTTACTATAAAAAGTTTCAAAGACAGAAAAGTTGAAAGAAGTTTATAGCAAACTTTTTATGAAAGTTTATTAAAAGTCTGGAACTTTTTATAAAGTTTATATCCTCCACCTAGATCCCACCATTAGCATTTATATACTCACTTTATCGTGTCTATCCATCTATCTAACCCTCTATCCATCCATTAATTCATCTTATTTTTTATGCATTTCAAGCAAACATTTCAGCAATGTAATATCAGTATGTGTTTACAGTTTTTATGTAAAAAAGTATATGAATGTATTGAAATGCATAAATCGTAAGTGGGGCTGACACTGAATTTTGTCAAATGCAAAAAACTGTGTGACCCAAACCTCTCACCCCTCCCCAGAAAGCTCCCACAGCCCCTTCCCAGTCAATCCTTGCCCTAACCCCCAGAGGCAAGCATTGTTCTTATTATTTCCCACCATCTATTAGTTTTGTTTTTTCTAGAACTTTATATAAGTGCATACAATTTGTACTCTTTTGTCTGGTTTCTTTCATTGAACATGAAGTTTTGGAGACTGACTCATACCATTATATATATCAGTAGTTTGTTCTTTTTACTCTTGTGTAGGACTCCACCATGTGAACATACCACAATTCATTTGTTCATTCTCCTGTTGATGGTCATTGGGCCATATCTAGTTTTGCTTTAAATAAAACTCCTATGAACATTCTTATACAAATCTTTTTGTGAACTTGTTTCATTTCTCTTTGTAAATATTGAGTTGAATTTCTGGGTTATAAGGTAGGGGGTATGCTGAGTTTTATAAGAAACTTTATAAGCTTTTTCCTAAAGTGGTTATACCATTTTACAGTCCCACCAGCAATGTATAAGAGTTCCAGTTGCTCTACAACCTCATCAACATTTGTTGTTGTCAGTATTTTTAATCTTAGCCAACTTGTGAGTGTGCAGTAGTATCTCACTGTGTGTACAGGCCATTTTTTTTCTTAACCAGAGCCAAGTTCTCATCCATTTCATAAAATGCCTGAAGTGGAAGGACCCTTATTTTACAGATAGGAAAACTGAGGTCTAGAAGGGAAAGAGATTGGGCCGGTATTTCCCAGTTGTGTTAAAGGTAAAGCTAGACTAATAATTCAGGCTTCTGACAACTGATCCGGGGCTCACAATAAGAATATGTCATTAAGTTGAGCACCTACTATGTGCCAGGCACTGTAGCAGACTCCCTCCTATTTACTATTTAAATTATTTCATTCAGTCATTCATCTAGTCATTCAACAGACACTCACTAAGCTGTTCCCTGGGCTCTGCAGGTGCAGAAACAAACAATGGAACCATTCTGGCCTCCTCCAAGGAGCTTACATTTGAGTACACGAGAATCTTTAATCCTTAATCGAAGCAGTATTTTTCCCACTTTAGACACAGTAAGACCTACATGCATTAATGCATCAAACATGCTTTCTTCAGTGTAAAGGGAGCTGCTGCAAGTACTTTGGGAATCTTGATTACTAGAGCAAAGAGGGTCCTAACTCCAGAAAATATGTATTTTTACTCCTGTCCATTTTGTTTCCAAACTTGGGCCATTGCACACCACCTTTTCTCCTGGAAGGGTTCTGCTGAGTGTCCCCTGAGGAAAGTTAGATGTCCAAGAGCCCAGTTCTCCATCTGATGGGAAGAAAATCCTCACAGAGAGAGTGGGATCTTTTCTCAACCTTACTTACTCACAGAAGGCCTCTGGGGTCCAGTGAAACCTGTTTGTTTTTTTCCTAAAGTCAACTGGGAGTGGATTTTTAGTCTAAGGAAGAGCACCATACAATTTTAAAAGGAGAAGAGACCTTAGATATTGTGGCATCTAGGCCTGGCCCTGCCACTCGCCCCCTCACTACTTACTCAGCCCGTCTCTGAGTAACAACTCTGAGTCCTTATATAAACTCATTCTTGGTCCAGAGCTTTGTTCAAGCTTTTTCTCTGCTAAGAGCATTCTGTCCCCTCCCCACCCTACCATCCGCTTTTGCCTGAAAAATTCCTATATGTTCCTCAGATTGCAGCTTAAATGACACCTCCTTCAGGCAGCCTTCCTTGATTACCCCCCCCCAAGCTGGGTCAGGTGGCTTTCTTGGGTTCCCACTGCTCCTTCTGCTTCCCCTAACAGCACTAATCACTGCACTGTACAAAAGTCTGTTCACTTCTCTCTCCCCAAGGAGAGTAAGCACTGTGCCTGATTTCTTTACCATGAATTCTCGGTGCAAACACAGGGCCTGGCACATAGTAGGTGGTCAAAAAAATGTTGATTGAATTATGACTGAACCCAGTGGCTTCCACACCCTCTCAGTCTCCTCTCAGATCCAGCTTCTTTGCACACAAAAGTCAACCTAACAGCGGCTGATGCATCCTGGCAGGTATCCGGTTCCCTTCTCATGACCGTCCCCCTCCTGACTCATTTCCCTGTTAAGCAAGTAAGACCCCAGAGGGCCCTGACCAACACTGTCAACTTCCTGAGGCTGCACCATTTTAAGAAAAGTGATGGGGGAGCTTGTTTCTGGAGCCTCCTGCCGTGACCCCCATAAGATAGAAAGACAGGGATAATACAGTACATGCCAGCAGCTTCTACCGCAATGTCATAGCAAGGATCCCAGGTGAAATGCACAGGAGATGTAATTACAGGTGAGGAGGATTATGAGCAGATAGGAGCCACAAGCCACTTCCCCTCCCCCTCGCTCCCTACCCCAGCTGCCCTCCAGGTCCTTGGCAAGCTGGTCAGGTACCTGGTTCTGTAATGAGTTTAAGGGTAAAAGATGGATGGAGCTCAGTTACTGGAGAAACTATGGCCCACATTCTCTATTAGGGAGAGCACATTTCAACTGGGCCACATTCTCCAGAGAACATTTTCTGGTGGGAAAGCCCTTCTGCTTCTACTTGCTCATTACAGTCCCTCTGTGACTTCGTAAATTGTACAAATGAGGAAAATGAGGTTTGAGACCCAGAGTAGGTGTCCCTGAAGTCAAAAACAGCATACCAGTTTAGGTTCTATGCAGGAAACAAGATCCAGTCTAGGTATTTTAAGCAGGATGGGATTTAATACAGGGATTTAAGTGCAGACAGAACTACTGGAAGGAGCAAGTTCTAGGTTAAGCCTCTTGGAATAACTCCCAGAAAATACAGAACAGAAGCACCTGGACAGCCACTGCTGGAATTATGCTGGAAGCAAGAAGCTGCGGCACGTCCAACACCACTGCCTCTAGAGACCCAGGATGAGGGACCAAGACACACGGTCTCTGCTGCAGGAGAGTCTTGCATTTGCGTGACTAGACTTTCCAACAGCTGTGGCCTTGAGCCACCAGAGTGTGGCTTCACATCAGCTTCCCAAATGTCACATCAGTGCCTCTCGTTGGTAGGGATGAATCTGCATCCAGAATTCTAGCTGCAAGGGAGTCTAGAAAGATCAGTGTTGCCTTTCCTTCCTCTCCAAGCTGCAGGAGGTAGAATGGAAATTCAGGGAAGCCGCCCAGAGGACCTGGCACATAGACAGGAAACCTGGAACTAAATCCCAGCTCTGCCACCTTCTGTGTGTCCCTTATTGTCACTATGACACGGTAATATGGACAGCCACCTTATAGGGGTTCTGAGAGGGCTAAATAAGATGACATGTGTACAACTCTCAGTGCAGAGCCTGGAATATCTTAAGTTCTCAACAAAGGGTAGGCAGTGAGACTTTTATCATTACTGTTTTAGAAAAGAATAGTCCTTCCCCCACCAAAAAAAAAAAAAATCAGGTTACACAACCACACATAATAATTTCATACTACTTCTGGGAGCAAGAAATCCATGGAGAAATATAATTTGGATGCAGAATTCTTGACTGTCCAGGTCTTTTTTTGGTTTGTTCTTTTACCTTTTTGAGAAAATTGGAAAAGCATACTTTTTGGGGGAAAGCCTATTACATGGTTAATCGCCCTCTGTAGGTCAGCTCAGGGAGGGGGACAAAACATCTGGGGAAGAAAGAGGTTCTCAGTACTAGTTTTCCCAGAAACAGATGAAGGCCCCACTTTGTTTGTGACCACAGACAAGGCAAGGGAGAGGGCAGAACATCTTCATCTCCAGCCTGTGTTTTGGGAGAATGAAGAAGCGTAAGTTTGTCCCTAGGGAGGGGGTTGGGTCAGCAGAAAGAGGAGAGAAATCAGAGTCAGGCAACCCTGTGGGCCCCGCCCAACACTGATTCCTCTGAGCCGCATCGTGACCCTGGGCAAGTCATGTTCCCTCTTGGATCCTTCACTTTCTCATCTGCAAAATGGGGGCCATCACTTCCACCTGCTGGATTGCTATGAAGACAAGAAGCCAGGTCAGACATTCGATGTTCTGTTCCCCGGTCACTACCCACGGGCCACATCTTCCTGCCAAAAATCAGCAGGATTTGTGAGCTCAGGCCAAGGGAGGGGGTGTGGGGGTAGCCATCCTGGTGGAAAGAAGTCTGCTCTGGGCGTCTCTGCCTCACTGAAGCTGGACCCTATACCTGCAGCAGCCAAAGCATCTTTTCTAAAGAAGCCAACATTTCTTTCTCCCATCAGTGGTGGTGGAGGGAGAAGAACAGAAACTCTCACCAGGCAGGAAGGGCAGCAAGACACACTTTCCTAACGTGGTTTCACAGGGTTAGGTATTAAAGTACTTGCTTGCAGGTAACCAGCACCATCAGAGAGTGAAGCCAACATAGGGAAGAGAAAAGCCACACACGGAAGTGGCTGGGTCTGAATCAGAAGATGCCTTCCCCAGCCCTGCCACTCCGGACGCAAGCTGCCAGCTCCCAAGATGAAAGTCCCCACCCTGCTTCAGTGGCTGAAGTCATTAAGGAGCATCCGGGGCCCGTCTTTGGCAGGAATGATAGCTGGACACCAATTTGGACGCCTGAGGATGGTGGCCCGAGAGGACCAACAGGACACAGTGGGGAGGCCTGATCAGCCCACCTGGCAGCCGGACCCAGACCTGGCTGTCTGTACCCAGACCTGGCTGTCTGTACCATATTGCTCACCGTCTGGCAAATCGACAGATTTTCACAAACCAGATTCCTCTTCACATGCCTGGGCCCTTCCTGTCCAACTGTTCCAGCATCTGTTTCTCTTAAAATGTATTTATTACACCGAGAAGAATAATAATGGGGCCGGGTCTGAGGCCTCGGAGGCTGTGGCAGTGGCTTCCTCCCAGGGCCTCCTTTGGAAGCGATTACATCGGGAGAAATGGTGCAGTGCTCAACCTGGCGACAGCCTGCCTTGGTCACTGGAGTCTGGAGTCACTGGACATTGGCCCAGAGTATGAGGCTGAAGGGGAAAGGCCACGATGGTAGTTGGGGGCTTGGACCGGAGTCTATTTGTGAGTAGTGTGGCCTCAGGCAACTTCCTGAACTTCTCAGAGCCTCAGTATCTTCTTCTGTGAAATGGGGGTAGAGCGACAAGATCTCCAAGGTGATTTATTTCTTGTTTTGCCTCTGAGTGCTTCAAAAAGCTCCTGCTTATAGAACTCAGTCTTACTTGGACACCTGAGAATATGCATTTCTTCGTGTATTCATTCATTCATCCATTCATTTGTTCATCAGATTGTTCAACGAACAAGCTATCCTCAAGACACTGGTGATATGATGGTGCTTAAAAAAATTACCAAAGCCTGTTTCTTAGCACTCAGATAATTCAAGTACATTTGCAAATAGTCATGGCAACTAGGATTCCCGGGGCTGTGTACCGTGTGCCAGCCATGGCGCTCAGCACTTTACAAACATCGCAGCAGCCCTGTAAGGTTTATCTCTGTCTCTCTAGGGGAGATGGGGGAAACTGAGGCTCAGGAAGGTGGAGCAACTTGTCCAAAGTCACACAGCAAATACACTGACAGCAAGCACATTCAGACAAGGATTTCACTATAGGCTGACACCTTGGGTTCTCATTTAAATGCCTCGGCAGTTACAGAGGTTTGTCACTGCCCCAATTCTATCTGATTTCTACAGCAGCCCTATGGCGTAGCTGGAGAGGAAAGTGGGTCCCACATTATGACGAGGCCCAGGGGTGGAAAGTGGTTTCTCCAAGGTGACAAAGCAAGTCGATGGCAGCACCACCTGTAAACATAATAAAACAGAAACCAAACAACGAACCGAAGCCTTCTACACTCACCCATTGCTTCTCTTACTTAGTAGATACCAGATATAGTTGGTTCCACGATGCACTTATTTAGATTTTACTATCTTTGAATCAGGATTCATCTTACAATGAATGGTGTGCCATATTCTAATTAGTAGCTTGTTTTTTTTTTCTTAGCAAGACATCAAATAATGGTGCATATTACAATCAATGGCATATTTAACGGAATGAAATATGGTGTTTCCTGAGCACCTAGTATGTATAAGAAGTGTGCTGGGCATTCTTCCCCCTTGTCCTCCTCACTGAGGGAAGAGGCCCCAGGCAAGCTGAGATCCTTAGGGGTTCTTGGGAACACAGATTTTAAGTGCCAGTGTTTGGTTCCATTCACCATGTCCCGACCCTCCAACTCTGTCCACAGAATGGGGTCTGCAGACAGATCCCACTTTGAGAGGTGATGGTGGAAGTGGTAATAACCATCTCCAGACTCTCAAGAGCCCTCACTGAGGGGTCTCTGAACCTCAGTCCAGGCGCTGGGCCCTCAGTCTCCATTCAGACGCCTTCCCAAGCCTCCCAGGTCCAGGTAGACTCAGCGGGGTTGCCAGCAATCTCCACCAGGAACGCAGAGGTGGCGATCCTAGCACTGCCCCTATGAGCTTTGGGAATAATTGAGGTGGAATGATTTTGCCAGCTCAGCCACCACTGCTGATTCCTGAGAGACAGAGGAGGGAGCAGAGCAGGAGGAGCACGTGACTGCGGTCAAAACACAGGGACGGGCTGGTTTGCTCTGGGCAGGCACCAAGCTGGGAGCAGAGCAGTGGCGCTGGGAACTGATTGTCCCTGGTAGGAACACAGACGCTCCCCACCCCCTCCCCACTGCCAGGACTTGGGGGAGCCGACATGGAAAATTAAGTCACAGCACCAAGGTATCTAAATATTTGGAGTACATGTGGGTAATTTACCCCTTCCTGGCAGTCTGTCCCTTAGACAAATGGAGTGGGTAGACATCTTGGGAGAGAGGGAAACCCAGGGAGGCACATAGTAGGTGATCCATATATGGACGCATCCTTTGGGAAGCAGGCAGAATCGCAGGGTAGAGACAGGAACTGGAAGGGAACTTAGAGGCCGAGTCCATCATGTTCTTCCTTTTATAGATGATACTGAATCATCATAGTCACACAGCAAGTTCCATCACTGGCAAGGTGGGCATGCAATGTCTCCCTTCTCCTAGTATAATGTTTTCAAGCTCACAGCATCAGAAAACACACACACACACACACACACACACACACACACACAGTGGCTTTCCCATCACAGAAGCATTTCAAGTAAGGGATTGCCAAGTAAAAAATTTCCAAAGATCTTTTATACTTACATTCACCACAGTGTACCATAGAGGAGTAGATCCTCAGAGAAAATAATAGCTGTCATTGACTATAATCAATAAACTCTGGTTTAAATGAAGTAACATGTTTCTTTATTGCAGGACTTATCAGAGCATTTAAAATGATGTTGCGCATTCCCAAGCAATAAGTGGGGATATGGACGAAGGGAGGCTCCAAATGAATGGATTTGAGCACCCAGGATATTGTTTTCACTCCATTATGAATTTTCCTAAAATCATTTTTAAATTTTGATTTGTAATGCTAGGATGACAAAGAATAAAACTAAATAAAAAAACAGCATTTATTTATCCATCCATTCATCAAGCCAATCACCTATCCATCCATCCATCAATGCAGTCATCCACTAATTAATCAATTAATCCACCCACTCATCCATACATCTGTCCACCCACTCATCTAACTATCTGCCTTTCCAGCCATACTTCTATCCATCCATCCATCCATCCTCCAAGTAGTCACTGATCACCTACTATGTGCCAGGTACTATACTAATACTAGCAGCTTGCCATGGGAAAGGGGTACAGATATGAAATAGATACACTTCTTGCTAATGAAGGTATTTAGAGTTTGTGAAGAGGAGGCAAGGAGCAAACAGACCCAGCATGTGCTAACCTAACCCACTGTGTGAATTGGCTCAGTTGGTCCTGACACAACCCTGGGAGCTAGGAGTTCTTACTCGCCCCATTTTACAGACCAAGGAACTGAGACTCAGAAGAGAAACAACTCACCAAAGGGCTCTGGCTACTGAAAGGTAGAATCAGGACACAGACTGTTCTTCCCGCCCATGCGCTCCCACTCGGCTTATGTTTAAAGAGGGGGCAAGATAGTTCAGTGCACATTCCGTCTAGTTTCACGGTTTTGTCCACATGTTCAACAAGCATTTATTGTGTGCCTACTGTGTGTGAGGTGCTCTGAGTGCTGGGGCTACGGCAGTGAGCCTGACTGAGTTTCTGCTCTCAGGAGCTTGGAGGACACACTTCATAGCGGGTGACACGGGTTATGCTGGGGTGGGGAGACGGGGAGGTGAATCCCCAGCCAGCCCTGTGTCCTCCTTGCCAGCTGCACTGGCGGCTTGCTGAGGCCTTCTCTCTCTGCCTTGGGGTCTCAGGGCTGATGCTGAGCTCCGGGAACAGCTGCCTGGGAATCAGCCCCACCGGTGAGACCATGCCAAGGCCTCTTTTGAGGGCACGAAGGAACTTTCCAGCATGAGCTAACGCAGCAGTGGCCACATAGAAATGATGAGGCCGCCATCCTAACACTAAGTCAATTACCCTCTCTTTAATTTGCAGCGGCTGGGACCACATTGGAGCCATGATGTCACCGGCACAAACAGCCCCGTGGCATTCTCCATTTATGAGCTGGTCCAGGCCACCCACGGTGTCGTCAGTTGACCCAGCTCAGGTCCCATCCCTGGGTTTCAGGGAGGGGCCCAAGGTCTTCCTTGGGCTGACTCTCCTGCTGTTTAGCTTGGAGACGCGCTGAGGACCAGAGTGTGCCCGGCGAGGCTGCTTTGGGGAGGCTCATCTGGACCCATCTGAACTGCCGCCAGGTGGCTAAGCGGGAGAAGCCTGAAGCCAGCCTGCCTGGGTTCACAGCACAGTTTTGCTGCTCCCTAGCTGTGTGACTTGGGCTAGAAACCTCCCTCTCTGAGCCCCTGTTTCCTTGTCTGTAAGATGAGAATAATAATAGTAATAATAACAGTACGTAATTCATAGAATGAGTGCACGTGTTAATAAACGTCTACTTGTAGAAAGTGCTGAGTGCTCTGTCTGGCACACACAGGCATTAAATGCAGACTAGTTAATGTATTATTCCTGTAGCCTGTTTTAGGTGGGTGGGAGACGGATGTTTCTTCAACAGGAAGGCAGCAGAGTGCAATGGTTGGGAGTCCTGGGAGGTCGCCACCCCCTCTCTGAGCCTCAGCTGCTGCTCTGGGGAGTGGGCACCATAACAGTTCTCACCTTGGAGGGTAAGAGTTTGCAAGGATTAGAGGAGAACGCTCATAAAGCTCAGCACAGGGCTCGGTACATAGTAGGTGCTCAATAGATGTGCTTCTTACAACCCAGTCAAACAATGGGCAAAAGACCTAAGTAGACATTTCTCCAAAGAGGACATACAGGTGGCCAACAGGCACATGAAAAGATGCTCCTCATCACTAATTATTAGAGAGATGCAAATCAAAACTACAATGAGGTACCACCTCACACTGGTCAGAATGGCCATCATTAAAAAGTCTACAAATCAAAAATGCTGGAGAGGGTGTGGAGAAAAGGGAACCCTCCTACACTGTTGGTGGGAGTGTAAATTGGTGCAGCCACTATGGAGAACAGTACGGAGGTTCCTTAGAAAACTAAAAATAGAGCTGCCATATGATCCAGCAATCCCACTCCTGGGCATATATCCGGAAAAGACGGAAGCTCTAATTCAAAACGATACATGCACCCCAATGTTCATAGCAGCACTATTTACAATAGCCAAGACATGGAAGTGACCTAATTGTCCATCAACAGATGAATGGGTAAAGAAGACGTGGCACATATATACACAAAGGAATATTACTCAGCCATAAAAAAGAATGAAATAATGCCATTTGTTGCAAAATGGATGGACCCGGAGATTATCACACTAAGTGAAGTATTTAAGTCAGAAAGAGAAAGACAAATATGTAATATCACTTATATGTGGAATCTAAAAAGTAGTACAAATGAACTTATTTACAAAACAGAAATAGATTCACAGACAAAGAAAACAAACTTATGGTTACCAAAGGGGATGGGGTGGGGTGGGGAGGATAAAAATAATAAATGAATAAATAAATAAGGCTCTTATGAGCATCACATCCTCTGTGCTTTCTTAAATTCTTGCCCAGTAAGGGTGTGCAATTTCCCCTAGGGTCAGGCTCACATGTGTCCCATGTCTTGGCTCAGCTGCTTTCCTCTGACTGTCCTGCTCTCCGCACTTCTCTCTCCAGATCTTTACTGTCTCAGCACACACACACCTCTTCTAGAAAGGCCCCCATCACCTCCAGGAAGAATGGGGAGCCCTCTGAGCCTCCTTGCAGCTGCCTATGCCCCCTCCATCATCACACTTACCCCCAGCATCCTGCTTGCCTGTCTGTCTGCCCACCTCTGCCATTAGACCGTGTCTTCAAGAACAGCCTCTAGGTCCCAATCGACTCCCATCCCACCGCCATCCAGTAAAACTCTGTTGCCTTCATAAACAACAGAACTTCGCTCTGCTACTAACTGGCTGTGTGATTTTGAGAACGTCACTTGACCTCTCTGATCCTGAGCTTCTCGTCTGCAGTATGGAAACAGCATCAGCAAGCTCACAGGCTCCCTATAGGGCCTGACACAGACACAGAGTTCAATTGCTTACCCGTCACAGGACCTTAATAAATACTAGCTCCTCTGCCTCTGATAACCTGTGTGAGCTTCCAGCAAGTTCTTTCAGCTCTCAATTAACTCATCTGAAAAAGGCAGATAGCAACAGTACTAACATCAGACTGTGCTTTCAGGATTAAATGAATTAAATATGTAAAGCCCTTGGAAACACGAACAGAATATAGTGAGTGCTTACTTCACGTTACCTGCGATGATAATAGTATGATAATTTTTTCCCTGCCCCTTCTTGGCTATTTCTGGCCTGGGTCTAGCACTGGGTCTCTTGTACAGCAGATGTTTAATCAGTATTTGTGGGCTGACTCCATGAGAAACACTTAAAATCTTGACCAGCAAAGACCCTCTCCGCGTCTGTACCTCTGATGGCGGCAGCCACTGGAAATGCACTGTCCGTACAGTCATGAGTCCGTACAGCATCTAAGATTGTCACGTCAACACAGGCTGCTAAACACCCATAGGCAGATTCCATTTCTAAGTGTTGCAAGATGGACAGAGTGTAGTGTAAGAGAAAGACAGAGAAAGGGGATTGGCAGGATCAGAGGGGAGAGAGGGACGGCTTATGACCACAGGGCAGGATCAGGGGACACTGCCTTCCTTGGTCCCTTCGTTCATTCACTCAATATTACTGAGTGCCGCTCCAGCCCAGAGCTAGGTGACAGCGGGACAAAAGCATCCTCGGCCCTGGATGTCCAGCCAAGACAAGGAGGAGCCATGGCAGGCCTGAGAGCAGAGGTGTTGAGCTGAGATCAGGTACTTGTCACCTTCATAGGCCTGCTCGGAGGTCCTGCTTGCTCCCGGGGGGCTTCTCACCCGCACACCTGCACGGTGGACAGGATCTAAATCTTCCATTTGCCAGCAGACTGGCCACGGTCACGTCCCCACTCTGGGAATCAGCAGGAAGGATAGCCTAATAGATCCCCTTGGGAAGTGAGGTGCAGTGGAAAAGTGGCCCCCGGTTGGGTAAGTGTCAGTTCAACCACGTGACAAGTACACCCTCCTTCATGGGGTGACGAGAGGCAGAGCTGACACGGGGGGATGCCCACAGCACCCTATGGGGAGAAAAAAAGCAAGTTCCAAAGAGTAAGACAAGAAGATTCTGTTTATCGAAAGTTCAGAAAGAGGCTAAAGTAAGTAATATAATGTTCAGGCTTAGGAGTTAAAAAGAAAAGCAAGGGCTGATCAATACAAAATTCAGAATGGCGGTTACTCCGGAGGGAGGAGGGGAGTGAGCCCTGGGGGAGCGTGTGATGGTGACAAAGGCCACCGAGCTGCTCTTTTCCTTAAACTGGGTGTTGGATTCCAGGGGGATTTACACTCTACACACTCTTTATACATATTCACCTGTATCTGCCCAATATTTAATTTTATTTCTTAAAAGAAAAAAAAAGTGTGTATGATATCCTACATGAAAGAACGAGCTTCAAAACAGGAGTCCAGTGTGATTCCATTTTTCTTTCATCTTTTTTCTCATCCATCAAACTTGTAAAATAATAGTACTCGTTTCTAAGACAAACTAGGACAAATCACTTCCCCTCTCTGGACCTCAGTTTCCTTGTCTCAGAGGAGGCTAAAGAATTGAGGAAAAGCTTATGAAGCACTTATGCTGGTGCTTGAAAATAATAAGTACTTAATAAATAAGTTGTTCCAAAGGGATGGGGATTGTGGAACTTTCAGGAAATTCTTCCCTCCTCCCTCGCCCTTTTGCCACTGACCTAGCAGCTCTTTGAACTAATCTCCACTTGCCAAACTGGCTGGATGGACCAATGTCCTCCATCCCTTCCAACAAACATACTGCAAACGCCCATGACCCCAAAAAGCACCCTTGGCCAGTGGCTGCCCCTCACCTTACCTGGCTATATCTCCTCCCACTAGTTAAGGCAACAACTTACTGGAAACCAGTCGTGTTTGTTCCAAAACTTACTTATTCCACTTGTGCTTGTTAGCACAGTTAAGCATAACTAGATCATTTAATTAAACTTTAGGGAAACCAGTGACTTAATTGAGTGTGCAAGAAAATGCTGCTGTTTCCAAGGAAGTGGAATTCTTGGAAAGACACAATAAAAGTAAATTGCTTTAATTATATATATACACATATATATTTAGAAAAAATATAAATACATATTATATATAATAACTTTTATATGAGATATATGATAGCATATGTAATATAATAAAAATATATAAAATAAGATATATTTATATATGTAAATTATAAGATAATATAGAATCTAGAATATAATAATTTATGTATATATAAAATAAGATGCAAACAAGAAAACTGTAAGAAATAGGAGAGGAGAATCATAAAAGATTGAGAAAAATCCTGTGCTCAGGTGGCTTTTTAAATGTTTTAAATTCTTGCTCCACTGAGAGAGCTTGGTAACCAGAGAGGAGGCATTGCAGCTGTGGGTTCAGTCAAGGAACACAGGCTGGAAGTGACCTCCAGGCAGGGAATGTAAATTCAAAGGTAGAGCCTTGGCCCGGCATCAAAAGTTTGGTGAATAAATGTGTATTGATATGATTTAAGAAAACATATACTATTCTTTCGTTTTACCCATAACCATAAACTCCCAAGACAAACAGAAAACTGGGGAAAAGTACCAGGGTTTCGTATCACTGAGAAAGGACTATTTTCTTAGCCCTTAAAGAGTTCTATTTACCAATCAATAAGAAAGAAAAACTAATAATGTAATGGAAAAGTCGAAAAAGGAATGAACAGAGAGTAAACAGAAAGAACATATAAATAGCTCTGAACCACAAGATAAAGAAAATGCTCAGCTTCACTTTTGAGGAAAGAAACGCAAATTGAACCTCTAAGGAGACACTGTTTTCCACCTACCAGATGGCAACAGCTCTGCTGGCGAGGCTGTGCGCAGGTAGGCTCTCTGGGTACCCAGTGGGAGCAGAGGCTGCTGGGAGCCATTGATGATGGTCATCGTCACCTACCCCTGTACCTACCAGCTAACGCAGCCACTCCATCTCCAGGAGTGTCCCCTGAGGATCATCTCCTATACCTTCAAGATGTCATATGGACAAGGGTTTTGTTTTGTTTTTGTATCGGCTGAAATAGCCAAAGAAATAGGAAGCAACCTAAATGTCCATCCATAGGGCATCAGGAAGGAAACAATAGCATAACATGAGTATGTAAATAGGGCAGGGAGGGTCTTCACGGACAATCACTGAGACATTTTGTTAAGGGGACAAAGATGCAAAAGAGTATACCTGGTAGCCTCCGCTTGTGAAAGAGAGAAAATACATAAAATACGTAAGTATAATTGCTTGTATGCACGTAGGATATTTAGGGAAGAGTAGCATTGTTGCCTCCAAGGAAGAGGACTGGGTGGGTGACAGGGACACGGAGGAGTGACGGAGACACAACACAGGTGACTCTGTCTCCTGTTTTTCTTTTTCTTTTTTTTTTAACCTTTATAATTCTGACATATGTGCCTGTAATCCTTATTGAAGAATCAACTAATTTAAGATGAATAAAATATTTAATAGAGGAACACAGCACTTATAAAATGATTCCTTGTTTTAAGCAACTTTTAAATTTGACTTAACTTTTGGTTCTGATTTCGTTCTACCCCTAGATAACCAAGCTTTGACTGTTTAATATTTCTAGATGAACAGGTATTGTCTATGGAGTATATATATATGTTGAAATAAAACAAAAGCACACACACTAATAAAACTTTTTAATAGCCAAACAGAGCCCCCGCCCCCAGCAAGGCTGGCAGGGACCTAGTCCCGGGTGAAAAGCAAATCTTCCCCTGGGGAACCCAGTTCCCCCACTTTGCCCCAGTTACTCCAACATGTGTTTGCAGGCTGATAAAGGTGTCCTGTGTCCCTGCCGCTCCTTTTAATTAATTTCTGACATGAAAGCTCCCAGTCTCTCCTGCCTCAGAGACCTACACTCACACGCCTTGCCTCTCCCTTTCACAGGAAGCAGCTGCCCATGTGTAGCCGGATTCCAAAAAAAAAAAAAAAAAAAAGTGTGCATGTGGGGGGAAGTCACAGTTCTTTTTTTTTTTTCCATTTGTACTGATTTGCATATTAATAGTTTGCATATTAACCAGCGACTTCAGAGGGTGGGCGGGCTAATGAATGCAGCAATCTCCTCAATTTTAACTCAATTTGCCTCATCCATATTCCAATGACTTTGGGGATTGGTGTTCAGCGTTCATTGAAATTATCCGAGCCAGACCCAGTGTGGGCTGCTCTACCATTAATCCAATTAATTAGCCCCATGGATATGGCCGCCTGGGTGAGGGCCCTTTGTTCGGCGCTGGGAGCTAATGACAGCCCCAGTCTGATGGGATAATGAGGGAAGCTAAGGAGGGTTTGACCCCCCAGCCTGGGTCCTGGGTGGTGCTTGGAGCAGCGAGGGCAGGGTGGCTTTTGGGGAGGGGGGCTGGATCCCAGGGAGACAGCTGCTTTCCTCCACCACTCCTTCACTAGCTCACTCCAAAGCGTGAGATGTCTCCCATTTTCCCCTCCACACACTCCCCACCCCTCTCCTCCCTGCTCTGTGCCCAGAGAGGCTGAGCAGCTTGGAGGTGCTCCAGTCCTGAGCCCTCGGGGCTCCCAGGTGGGTCCAGCCCATGACGGGCTTTGCAAGAGATGGGAGGGAGGAGGAGAAAGGAGACAGAGGATTAACTCCCTGGCTGCTTCTGTGCTGGGCTGCAGGTTGGCTGTAGGCTGGTTTTGGGCCCCTGTCAAGAGCCCACTCTGATGGCTACTCGTCCCAATTCCCTGCAGCCGTCCCCTGGCCTTGCTTCCTTTGGCCTGGGATGGTAACAGCTCTGTTGTTATTTTTACCTCTTCTCCACCATCTCAGCCCCTTTGAATGAGCCATCTGTCCCCTGCTGGGGCCCGAATGATACCCACACCTCACTTCTTCACTCTTCCATTTTCCCAACAGCACCATCACTCACTCATTCAGAGATGATCACAAGGATTAAACAATAAGCTACATGTATAGAATGTTTAGCACAATGCCTGGCATTGCCCAAGAGTTCAGTGAATGTTGGGGATAGTTACATATGGGGATAGATACCTGGCTAAAGTGTCCCTTAAAGGAATTCTGTGAAATAACAGCTCCATAAGATGCTTTTTGATAGAAAGACTCCCCGGTAATAAATGTCCAGCAGCCCTGCAAATCCCCTTCTTAGAGATTCATAATATGCATTCTTGTAATAAAGGCTATGAGAAATCCTTTAGTGAAGAAAATCTCAGATTTCATGTAAATTCAAACATCCCTAGAATATATAATCTCACGTATATATTTCCCATTTTACACTTGAGGAAACTGAGACCAAGAGATTGTGTGTGGCAGTTCAAAGACAACCTAGAAACTGGTTCCTGAATTGAGTGTGTGTGCGTGTGTGTGTGTGTGTGTGTGTGTGTGTTGGGGGGTGCGGGGTAGTCTGAGACTTTGTGGGGTGCACCTGGATTGCAAACAGGTTGACTCCCTGCTGTATGGCCTGAGAGAAGCTGCTTCTCCTCTGGGAACCTCAGTGTTCTCATCAGCAAAATGGGAAGAGAAATTCCCACCATATCCACCTATGGGAGGATTCAGTATGATAAGCGAGTTAAGGGCCCAGCGTGTAAATAGAATTCTCTGTGATGCTCATCCAGGGTTCTGCAAGAGGGGTCCCCAGTGCTGTGCTTCATGAAAGAGAAGCAGCTGCTTCCTTCTTACTCAAGTCTCCCTGATTTCCTTAAAATTCCACTTATAAGAACTAATCTTAAAGAAATACTTAGTCAGTATGCAAGAACAGATGCACAAATATGTTCATTTTAGAGGAGTTTGTATTAGCAACAAATCAGAAACAACTTAAGTCTCCAACAAAAAGGGATTCACTAAGTAAAGCATGCAACAGAATCCTTTGCAGCCATTTGAGATCAGGAAAACCTTTGGAATTCCTCCATTTCAAAAACCCACAATCCTTCCTTTTTCTAAAACCAGATTTTATGAATGAAATTCAAATACATCAAGTAGATTTTTAAAAACTAGTAACCATGGTTACTGGGAGCTAGAGAAACAGGGGTCCTGCCTTCTCAGCCCTTCCACACTCTTAGCAGCCAGCACACCTCAGGCACCTCCCTAGATCTCTGAGATGTGAAGGGCCAATACAAAGATAAAATCATATGGGCACAGACGGTATCTGGTGTCTTCTAAGCATTTCAGGTGGGTCACGCATTGTGCATTGTATCATTTAATTTTCACAACAAGCCTGCCATGAGGTGAGTGCTTCATTTATCAATCCATTTTGCAGATGGGAAACTAAAGTCTCATGACCAAGATCCCACAGGTAGAAAGGGGCAGAACCAGGATTTAACCTAATGGGAAAGTGTTAAGTGGAGAAGGCAGATAATGAAATAGTCCACAGAGTGTCAATTTCCTGGTTGTGATCACATACTGTCGTTATGTAAATATCATCATGGGAGGAAGGGTACACAGGAACTCTCTGTAAGGTTCTCGCAATGTCTTGTGGGTCTAAAGTTATTTCAAAAATTAAATTTAAATTAGTATGTAATATGGGATCCCATTTGGTTGTGTCTGTGCGCACAGCGTTTCTAAACCATTTTAAAAGGATATCCGTATAGGGCTTCCCTGGTGGCGCAATGGTTGAGAATCTGCCTGCCAATGCAGGGGACACGGGTTCGAGCCCTGGTCTGGGAAGATCCCACATGTCGCGGAGCAACTAGGCCCGTGAGCCACAATTACTGAGCCTGCGCGTCTGGAGCCTGTGCTCCGCAACAAGAGAGGCCGCGATAGTGAGAGGCCCACGCACCACGATGAAGAGTGGCTCCCACTTGCCACAACTAGAGAAAGCCCTGGCACAGAAACGAAGACCCAACACAGCCATAAATAAATAAATACTTTAAAAAAAATAAAAATAAAAAAAAAAATAAAAGGATATCCGTATAACAAAATGTTAACAAAACTCATCTTCATCTCTTGGTGAGAATTTGTAGGTGATTTCTTCTTTTGTTCTTATTATCTTAATTAATTTTTTCTTCAATGCCTAGGAACGATGATTTGTGTAGTTTTTTTAAAAAGTTTAAAAACAGAATTATCCTTTACCAGCAACCCCCTCGCCCAAACCCCAGGTCCTGCTTCTGTAATTCCAGCTGCAAAGGCAGTCCCGGGTCTATTTGTTCTCCCCCAAATCTCTCTTTCTTTGGAGCTTCAGAAAGACAGATGCCACAACAGGGTCTGTCAGTGTACCATCTCCACCTGACACCGCAGAGATCCCCATTTTGGCCTCTCCTCCCAGAAGACACAGTAAAACCCCCAGACCGCACGGAGGCCGGCGTGCACTTACAAATTACCACAGCAAAATGGATTGCCTTGACAAAATGTAATGTTTTGTGACAGAGCCCAAATATGCATTTCATTCTTGAGAAGCAGCTCAAGGAACCCATTGGAAATATTAAATTAAGCAGTGTAACAGCTGAGAATAATTGGGTTTTCTGCCCTGTTGCCTGCGATTTTGTGTAGTGTTTGAGGTGGCTGGGCAGTTCTGTTTGACTGGGGGATGGCGAGAGCCTGGGGTCTCTGCGGGCTGTGGGAGTAGCTTCTGGGAGGTTCCTTGGGGTTGGAGGGTGGATGCGGTTCAACCCCATGTGGAGATGGGAGAGGCCCCTGGCACTACCCCTTGGAATCCTAGAATCAGAACTTCCCAACCAAGAGTAATGCATCCTCACCTGCGTTTGATGGATGAGGAAACTGAGTCCTAGAGACACATCTTAGCAAGTTAGTGGCAGAGCTGAGACTTACACAGCTGCCACTGACAAGGTTGTTTCCAATACTCTGCCCCTCTTTATCATGGTCCTGAAACCACAGAACTCTGAGACATTCTGCTTGTAAGGTGACCCAAAGATCATACGTTCTGGGGTCAGACAGAGCCAAGTGCAGATGGCGGTGCAGCCTCTTCCTCCCCGGGAGACCTTAGGAAATTCTCACAGCTCTAAGCTCAGTTTCCCCCTAAAATTGGGGTTCGGGGGGCTTACATTACAAGGGAGGCCATGAGGATTTTTAACAGGGCTGATGAGCACACGAGTCACCAGGGGTCTTGTTAAAATGAAGGTTCTGATTCAACAGGTCTGGGACCTGGAATTCTGCATTTCTAACCAGCTCTGCAGAGCTCTCCATGCTGCTGGGATGAGCCTCTGAAGAACAAGACTTTTTATAAAAGTGTGACTTAGCCAGGGCTTGGCATGCAGTAGGCACTCTATCAATGTTCCTTTCTCTTTGTTCTCTCATTATTTCTTCCAGGACTCTGCCTTATCCATGTTTTCTGAAAACTCAATTGGAGAGAAGATGTAGTCGAGGAGTGGGTGTCCTGGTGGCAGATCCTACGGGTCCTTTGGGAGGCAGAAAAGCCACATTCAACCTTGTGCGCTCTTGATCCCCACCTGAAATGACCAGGCTGGCTTTGCAGAGTGGGTGAGTCACGGCCAACGAGCACTGCAGGATTCTACAGCTGTGCAGGTCGCATCTGCACACCACCCGGCTCTGCAGGGGAAATAGTTCTGCGTTTGCACATTTTCCAGCAGTGGGTCCAGGAACGTCTGCTCAGTTACCCTCAGCACACACTGGCCCAGCACAGCACCACCTCTCTGATATCAGGGGAGTTTCTTTTTTATATCCGACCTCAAGAATACATCCTTGGGCCCTCAGAAACCAGCCTCTATCTCCAAGTCACCCCCCCGAGATTTCCTCTCATCTCACAGAGCTGATAATATCAAAAGGAAGCTGATGCTGCCATTTACCTGCTGTGTGATCTCAAGCAAGGCACCTCCCCTCTCTGAGCCTTAGTTTCTTCATCGGTAAAGTACATGGAAATCTTTAGCTGTGAGCATGGAACTTACAGATGTAGAGTCTGGAGTTTCCATCAAATTCAATCCCAGCTCCATCACTTCTACCCTAGGTGAAGTAGCTCTCTGAATCTCAGTCTCTTTATCTGCAAATAGACCAGTTCTGAGGATTCAACAAAATAATAACGTATAATAGTTGGCTGAGGGTTTGGCTCAGGGCACAAGAGAAGGCTCAGCAAATGCAATTATTACTTGCAAACATAAAGAAAATTCACCTCCTTCAACTGGAATACTGTTAGACTTTGATCATGATTAGAATCTACCCCAAATTCCTCTTTCAATGTAAGCAGCAATTTTCATGGTTTCACGTATGATGATGATGATGATGATGATGATGGTGATGATGATACTAACTTGCCCGAAGTTTTTGGACACAGTACATGCCAGGCACTCTTCTAAATTCTTTACTTGTGTTACTACATATAATTCCCATAATAACTCTGGAAGATTGATTATAGTGGGTAAAATATTCTTCCCCATTTTACTAATGAGGAGCCTGAGGCATAAGAAGCTTAAATAACTTGCCAAGGGTCACACAGCTGCTGTATGAGTCAGCTACATCCACAATAATGCTGCATAACAAACAACCACAGACCTCTCAGTGGCAAACAACAACTGTTGATTTCTCACTCATGCATCTAAGGGCTGGTTGGGGTAATCTAGGCTGTCATTGACTGGGCTCAGCTCTGGGTCTACCCCACACGCCTCCCATCCTCCTTAAACCATCAACTACTCATGACAAAAGGCAAGTGTCATATGTGCTAATATCCCATGAGCTGAAGCAAATCACATGGTCAAGTCTGGTTGGAGAAGTACCCTTCCCCACTAGGAAACTCTGGCAAAGGTGTAAACATATCACAACAGGAGAGTCAAGAATTAAAACGAATAATTCAGTATTCCACAGCTGATGGGGGAAGACTGAGGCAATGAACCCAATGAGACTGATGGAAGAAGTTGCCATCTTAACTGCTGTCCAAACTTGCAATTCTTTTTTTTTTTCTTGACCACGCCACATGGCTTGTGGGATCTTAGTTCCCCCACCAGGGATCAAACCCGTGCCCCCTGCAGTGGTAGCATGGAGTCCTAACCACTGGACCACTGAATTCCCTGCAATTCATTTTAACAAAGAAACTATCCCACTACTAAAACTAATACTAGGAACTGGAAATGCAGTCCTTTCTAAGCTCCTGCTCTAGGCACAGCTGCCTTCAGACTATCCGTGAAATATGTTATCCATCATTCATTCATTCATTCCTCACTTACTGAATATTCCTACAAGGTTGGTATCAGGCACACACACAAAATGGATACACAGTTTTCCTTTCTCTTATGATTTCTTGTCTCCCAACTCAAAGTGTGATTTTCCTCCCTCTTCATTTTATTATACATTCATTTATTTATTATTTGTTTGTTTTCAAACCCCAAAACCTTTCAAGTTAGCAGATGTGCCTGCAAACTTCCCCAAACACGGTTGTGTATGACATTGACAGAAATAGTTTATGATCAATTCCAAGGGCCCACTGATCTTTTTTTAATAAGGTGCTGCTGTGGTTCTACAGCAAAGTATGCCATTGTGATTTCACAAAGTACTCGCTGTGAAATCTCGAGCTCCCGCCCCATGTCCCTTCTTCCCAACTTGAAACGACCTTGAAACAACTGTGCCTCCTTTGGGGAATGTCTGTTAGTGACTTCGAATCCCTGGTGTGGGTGCTGCAGCATAAAGAACTCTGTCTCTGTGGGCCCCTCTCTCAGGGTCTGCGGGGAGTGGTGTTTCTCCAGGTGTGGTCCAAGGGCCACCAGGATCAGAATCTCTGGGGGTGGGGCCCAAGAATCTGCATTTCCACACTGCCCTAAGCGATTTTTGTGTCTGCTGAAGTAGAGAGATCTCTTTTATCATCTGAAGGAAAGGAGGATTCCAAAGGGAGGAAAAGAATCATTACAGTCCTACGTGCTCCTGCATTTCAGTTAATTAGCTTCAGGTTTGGAAAATGCAGTTTTGGGCACATGACATCTGGACTCTGTCTTTAGTGCCACCCGCAGGTAGAGTGGCATGGTACCTAACCAAAGAGTGTTTTATAATACATCTCTCATTCTTTGTTCACCTCCACTTGACAAACCAGGGAACACCCCCTTCCTAAATTACATTATTCCCCAAACATGCCATTCTTCCTGCCTTTCTGCCCACTAACCTGTTTTCCTGGAATGCCTTCATCTCTAATAGGTTTGCCTACAACCAAACTCCTATGCATGCCTCAAAATCCAACATGAACCTCACTGCTTCATCCTGGCTCAGTTAATTACTCTCTCCTTTGTGCTGCTATGGTTGAACATTCCTACATAGAATCAACAATCTGAGCTCCCAATTATTTAACCCCACTATGATTCTGGCACTGTATTCTACACTTGAGATACTAGAGCGTTTCCAAATAAATGAAAGCACGCTACACTTGTGTGTTTACACATACTCTCCCCTGTGCCCCTCCAGGGCAGGAACTAGGCCAAATTTCCCTAGGCAGAGTATGTGCTCAAGTCCCTTTGGAGTCCCTAAAATTCACATGAGCATCTCACCAGCTTGAATCTGCCAGGAAAAAGAGGCCATGTGACTTCAAGAAAGGAGCTCCTCAGACATGACAGAGAAAGGGTCCGGGCATGGCAGAGCAAGCCCTGTGGTTGACAGCCACCCCCATCTTCCTCCAAGCCCCAGCATGAGCAGAACTGGGGGACCAGCTAGGGCCATAAATCCAGGATGGGCTTGCTAACCACGAACCCTCCCCCTGGTACAAAATCAAACTCCTACTTAGTGCCAACAGAAATACCAGTCACGGGCAGAGCTTCAGGCTTCCCAGAATGAGGGCGGTTACCCTCCCTGGAACCATCACAACCCATGTGCCACTTATTTATAGACCCAAAGGACCGTAAGGCTGGAAGGCACATTCAAACCAGCCATGCCTCCTTGGCAAGGGTGTGAGATGTGTATATTCTGGTGCCTCAGGTAAGTTTCTGAGACTTTCAGAAAATCAACTGTATTGTTTACATCTAATTAAGAAACTGGCCCCAGTTCATCTACACACCTTGGTGCTTCTGTGTCCAGCATCAGCAGATCCAACTTTGAATCCTGGCTCTGCTGGTAATGACTGTGTGACTTTTGTGAACTCGCCTAACCTCTCTGAGCCTCGGTTTCCTTACCACATAATAGGAATAATAAAACCTGTCTCTTGTGGTTGGTGTGTGTCTCAGTGGAGGGAACACTGCTGACAGTTTTGTCCTCCCTTCTCTTCTAATTATTAATATGTTTCTTTGTTTTTATGATTATATCTTGTTATTGGTATAATTTTCCTGGTTTGGGGATTCCTGTACTATTGAGCTTTCTAAATCCCATATCTGATTATGAAAACTCCCTCTAAGCTTTTGCTCTTTCTTGGCTTTATGTATTTTCTCAAGTGAGATCTCTCTGCTAAAATTCATTTCCCTGCCAATCTCCAATTTGATGCATCATCCCGATCATGCTATATTATGTTTGGCAACATAATGTGATGTGACTCTGGCTGCCGATGACGGATGGGCTACCCGTCAGCAAATGGAACAGCACCCAATTTTCTAAAGAGCATTGTTACAGAAACAAACAGGATGGCCTTTTAACTTGTATTGATTTATTTCTGAAGAATGAGCTCCTCTCTTACTTTTACAAGTGCTGTAATTAGAGGGTAGAATTACCTTTCTGGGGTGAGGGCTCAGCAAGCTTAACAGCAAGGGGGCTGTGGGGGAAGGGTGCAGAGAAAGGGCGGGGTGCAGGCAGCAGCCCCTGACACGGAAGTGGGCCAGATTTAGAGCAGGAAGCACTGAGGTTAAATACATTAAAAATTCCTTCCTTCTCTCCTTCCCTTCGTCCTTCCTTCTTTCCTCTCTTCCTTCTTTTCTTTCTGCTATACATCAATCTATCATCTTTCCTTTTTTTCTTATTTCTTTCTATCCTTCTACTTATCCATCCATCCATTCATCCATCCATATATCCAACCATCATTCCTTCCTCTATTCTTTCCTCTTTCTTCTTCCCTTCCTGATCTCTATCCACTGATCCAGCCAGCCAGCCAGCCAGCCATTTATGCATTCATCTATCCATTTATCCATTCATCCATCCATCTATCCATTCATCCTTCCATCGATCCATCTATCCATCCATCCCTCCATCTTTCCATCCATCCATCCATCCCTCCCTCCATCTTTCCATCCATCCATCCATCCCTCCATCTTTCCATCCATCCATCCATCTATCCATCCATCCATCCATTTATCCATCCATCCAACCATTCATCCATCTATCATCCATCCATTTATCCATTTATCCATCCATATATCCATCCATCCATTCATCTTGCCTTCCTACCATCCATCCACCATCTTTCCTTTCTTTCTTCCTTATTTCTTGCCATCCTTCCACTTACCTATTCATCCATTCATCATCCATTTGTACATCCATCCATTCATCTATCCCTATATCCATTCATCCATCTCCCCTCCCTCCCTTCCTCCTTCCCTCCCTCCTTCTCTTTTCCATTCAACATTTTTGAGGACCGTGCTTGGTGTGATGTAGAAGAGTGACTCTGAAAGACCAGGGTTCTAAGCCTAGCCCTGCTGTGTGATCTTGGGGAAATCAGTTCATCTCTCTAACACTAGATTTCCTCACCTCTCCCATCACTCTCCCCCTTGCTCGTTCCCCTCCAGCCACCCTGGAGCATTGCTCGTTTCCTCCTAGTCCAGGCACCCTACCACTTAGGGGGTGTTTGCATTCGTTTTCTTTCTGCCTAGAACCCTCTTCCTCCAGATAGCCTTGGGGTTCCCTCCCTCCCTCCTCCCTGTTCTCTGTTCAAATGCCTTCTCATCAGAGGCCTTCCCTGGCCACCTTCTCCAAAACAGCAGTTCCTGTCACTCTCCACCCCACAAAGTCCGTTCATTTTATCCTTAGCTGCTAGCACCATCTGGCATACTACGCGTACTACTTATTCAAGGACTATTTACCTATTTAGTGTCCGTTCAGCAAGACAGGGACAAGGGAGGGCCAATTTGAGGGTGCTTGTCATGGTCACTGCTGTGAACGGGGGCTCAATTCCCCTGAGACCTCTCAGAAATGTTCGCCCAAGGAGCAGAGTCCAGCTCCAGTGTCCCACTGCTGAGGCTTGACCTTGGAGTGATGACTGACCCAGGGGTCGGGACTGCCACCCCCGGCAGAAAGCAAACACCTCACCATTTGTGCCTGGTGTGGGCCCTGTGGCCCGAGTCTAAGTTGCCTGGAACTGTCCACCCTGGCCGGGCACCCTTCTGTGGATGTTTCTATGGGAGCTTCCTTCCTGAGGCTCTGCGTTTGCAGGGAGAGAGAGCTGCCCGGAATCCCAGTCTCAGCCCTGTCCCTCACACACCATGACCTTGGGCAAGTCACTCACCCGCTCTGGGCCTCAATTTCCCCATCGATAAAATGGACAGGCTGGACCAGATCATGGTCTCCTACCTTTTCAAGTCCAAAGAGCCCTCATTTAAAAAAACCATTAAACCAATCGTATGGGCTCAGTGTTGGAAAGGTCAAAACAAACAAACAAACAAACAAGACAATGTAATAGAAAAGGAGACGAAGAACTCAAGAAAAAGGAAACCTCTATTGATATTTTGCTATTTTTGATATTCTGAGACATTTCTATGCATAAATCCTCCTGGCCCTCCTTCTCTCCCTCCCCCCGCCCCTTCCCTCTCTACCCTCCCCGTTATGTTCTGATTTCTCCTCCTCCCTCCCTTTCCCTCCCTTATCACCATCCTTCCACTAGAATGTAAGATCCACAAATGCAGGGATTTCTGTCTCTTTGGATCACTGATGTATCTACAGATCTACCTTGGTTCCTGTCCAATAAACACCTGTGGTAGGAATGGATGGGTAATGACCATGGAAGCTGAGTTACCCTTTACTGGACACCGACCATGAGCCAGGCCCTGTGTAGGGCAGGGAGACTCAGGGATCAGCGGGACAGACGGCCCTGCACTTGTGGGGCTCACAGCATCCTCGAGACTCTTCTGGGATGGCAGAGACTATCTGGAATTCCATCAACAAGCATTAGTGTAAATATTAGTGTAAAAGCTAATATCAAAACAAAATATGAAGGGACACAAGTTGAAAAAACACGGAGATGAGACAGAGGCCAAAAACAAGTGGAGGACGATGCAGAATTCCTGCAGGTCCCTACCTAGCCAGATGTAGATCTAAATGGACCCTGTAGCCCAGGGGTCTCCCATTCACATTATGACCCCGGAGGCAGAGGCGGCAAAAGCAGAATCCGGGGTCAGCTGGGGCACGGACACTAGGAGAGGGCACAGACACTTGCAAAATGGCCCTGAAGTCAGGGGGAAGCTGGTGGACCGGTCAGGGCCAACTGGGACCAAAAGAGCAGGAGGCCCCTGCCTGAGTGGGGTGTGCATGGGGGTCCCGGGCAAAGCAGCAGCTGCAGGCAGTACAGCCCAGCACTTTGGCACATGGGCTTTGGAGTCAGACAGCCTTGTGTCCCAATCCTGGCTCGGCTCCACCATGCCCCCTGTGTGACCTTCAGCATGCTGCTGGGCCTCTCTGAACCTTAGTCTCTTCCTCTGAAGAACAGTGGTCCTTGCCTCTCCCTGCTGGCTGGCTGGCTGGGGATGGAGGGCTGACATGCTCTGATGAGCCTAAGATCTTAGCACAGGCCTTCCCAACACAGAAGGTTAGCTTGTACTATTCATTCACGTTAGTAAGCACAGGCTGGAGTTACAGAAGAGGTGCCAGCACTGCTGAGAACAAATTCTCAGGTCGGGACTCGGCCAGGTTTCTTTTTGATGGCCTGCAGGCCACCGTTGGTGGCATCTCTTCCTATATTTCAAAGCACAGCCCTCTACAGGGGACAGGACCCTGTTACCATGAACACTCAGACAACCAGGCCCCATAACAGGGCCAGCTGACCCCAGGGAGCAAACTGTCCCGGAGGCTGTCCTATATAGTGACAGAGCAGGAGGCCAATAGCCTCGCGGAGTCCCGTGAAAAGACCAAATCACAGGATGCCATGTTGGCGTCCCCAGGGAGCATACAAGCACATTGCGGAGGCTTGTTGTATAGTCAGACTATGCAAAATGAAAAACTCAGGAATATTCCAAAGCAGAAATTAATCTCTGCTCAGAGCCTTGAACCTGACCTCCAGCCTGGGCAAAACTGTTTGATTCCCATTGTGGTGGCCTGGAAGGGAAGACATCTAAACACTTAGAGGCTGGAGGAGGGATGACGGCTGGGGAACATGTCTGGAAGAGAAGCTACTCCATCATGCCCTTGGAATTTTCCCAAACAGTGGGTCTGAACAGTATTCACACTCAGGATCAGGAGATATAAACCACAAAAAACCAGGACAGGTTTCTCCCACTACCCGAAACCTTCCGTAAGCCAAAACGGCGTAAAGCGAAGAAATAGTTACCTTAGGACACATCTTGCTCACTGATGCACAAAATAAATAGAGATAAAGCACAGATGCTCATGGACAGAGGTTCAAAGCTATGGTGGCCGGATGCTGAGCTGCTCAGTGTGGATCCCAGGGAGGGAGCTCAGCGGTGCCGCCTGCCCTGCTCGGGGCTCATCCTATCTCTACAACATTTCAGTGCAAAACAAATACTGAATGCAATTTTTGCCTTTCTCCCTTTTTCGTAAAAGCAAAACTCCTCTTGGAATTTCTTTCAGTTAGTGAAAACAGATACTAACGTAGGTGTTTCATAAAAGAGAAATGGCATAAAGCAAACTTTCTAAAAGCGGGGGATACCTGTATAAGTCAAAATGGGTTCCAATCCTAATCGGCCACTTACGACTTTCCCATCTCCAGTAGGGACCATAGCAGTCCCGTTCACAGGGCTGGTGGAGGAATTCATGAGGAAGTCCTTGTATAGCACCGGCTTTAGTCTCAATCAGTGGGAATTTCTGTTATCGCTCTCCCTGGATACATCTATTGACTGTGACACAAATCCTACCTCCTTACCCAGAAACTCCCACCCTTGAGCTCCGAGAGGCACTGCCCTGCACCCAGTGTGATTCTAAGGAGCAGGGCAAGATGGGATTTATCTTCTCCGTTTACAGACCGGGTGATGTGACCTGCCCTCCATCACCCACTGTATTAGTCTGCTAGCGCTGCTATACCAAAATACCACAGCGCGAGTGGCTTAAACAACAGAAATGTATTTTCTCACGGTTCTAGAGGCTGGAAGTCAACATCAAGTTGTCAGCAGGGCTGGTTTCTCCTGAGGCCTCTCTCCTTGGCTTGCAGACCTGGCCTCTGACTCTGTATCCTCACATGGCCTTGCCTCTGTGTGCACCCCTGCTGTCTCCCTGTCTTCCTAAAAGGACACCAGTCAGATTGGATTAGGGCCTCCCCTAAATGCCTTGTTTTAACTTAATCACCACTTTAAAGGTCCTGTCTCCAAATACAGTCGCATTCTGAGGTTATGGGGGTTAGGACTTCAACATATGAATTTTGAGAGGGACACAACTCAGTATATACACCCAGCGTGTAAGTGGTGAACAAGGGGGGTGCCCTAGACCCGTGCCCTTTCCCTCCAGCTCTGCCCCCCACCCCAAGCCCTTTGCAAATCCTGTTCCAAAGCACTCAAGCCTTGGCTCACCCCAAACCTCCAGGATTTTCCATCCGGGGCCAACCTTCAGCATCTTTCAGTCTCCAGAGTTGCAGGCAATAACCTGCCTCAGCCACTGCGTGGAAATGCCAGCCAGATGCCTAAGTCCTTTCATCTCATGCACGAAAGGGATTTGCACTCAGGAAAAGTCCTCCGAGGAAGCTCGGTCTGCACACAGATTCTTTGAAGCTGTTGTTTGGTTTTGGTTATTTATTTTTGCTTTGGTTCAGAGTCATCTTCCTTCAGACCGGAAGGGCTCCGATTCTGCTTGTCGCCATGCCGCTGGGTTTTTTCAAGCTAAGGAGACATTGTCACTCTCCCCTTCACCCCGCCCCCTCACCTCCCCCATCCCCTCTCCTTTCCTTTCTCTCTCTCTCCCTCGTTTCTTTTTTACAAGGAGCCTGGAATCACAAATATGTCGGGGTAGGACAATGTCTTCAGCAAAGGGGGGGGGAATATTGGGGTCACCTTTTATTAAGAACAAAGCTATTGAAATGACGCACTCGAACATCTTGCTATTAGAGACTTGAAAAGTATTTCCCTCATTAGTGTAAAAGGGAAGAAGGGAGCTAGCAATCTTGTTGATCAGCAGTGGCAATTTATTTTAAACTGTCCATTTTCTGGGTGTCAGAGGATGACTTTTATGTATAATCTTATTTCCAATTTCAACAAAGAACACTTCACTCATGTTCTGTGCGGATTTTTTTCTTCATAGACAATAACCGATTATAAAAGCAGTTCTCAGCCACACCACCACCACCCTGCATCTCGTAGTGGTGTTGACATATGGAAATGAATCAAAATGTAATACGCATAATTACAAGCATTGTAAGCAGGGTACAATTAGTGTCTCTTCAAACCAATGTTGTAATCAAAAGACGCCCCTAAAACAGTCCAAAAAGTGAGAAGACTATCCGTGGGATGAGACACAGATTGGAAGGAAGTTTCTTTCTTTTTTTTCCCCCCTCTTCTGCCGTGTATAGAGATGCAAGTTGCCTCGTATTCTCTTCCTTGGCGGGTGCAGAGAAATCAATTCTAGTTATTTTCTCCACCCATCGAGTTGAACACAGACAAGGAAACCTTGCTTTAAAAATAAACCCAGCCACATGGAAGGGGCTTATCTTTTCTGAAGCTTGTATTTGGAGGGTGTCTTTGAAGGTCACATATCCCTGGGGAGGTGTCAAGTGACAAGCTAGTCAACCAGGGTCCTTTGGGTACAATTTTGTCACCATGATGCCTTCTGTTTAGTCTTTACAAGGCATTTTGTGGAGTTGTTGGTTTTTTAGGTGTTTTTATGGTTGTTGATATTTCATTTGGTTTTTAGATTGGATGCCTTGCCAATATTTAAAAATCAGGAGGGGTTTTGTCAAAGATATGATTTTCCCCTCCCCCTGAAAAATTATATGAGCTGTCCACATATGACCCACACCCTCACAGGACACTGTCCCCCGGTGCCCAGCACCTAGAGACAGGGCATTGTTTCCTGTTTTCCGCATCCTCACCTTTGGTCCTGTCCCAGGCCTGTAGGCACCTTATCCCCACCCCATCACTGAAGTAATGAGTCAGAGCAGCTCATTCACCTGCCATTTGCAAGAAAACCACCGTGTTCCAGCCACTTTATCTTTACTTCATCCACTGCCTTTTCTATTCTCTTCCATCCTGCTGAAGTGCACTTCCCACCCGCAAACTCCCATCATCCCCCTGCAAGCCTAGTTTTGGTGTCTCTGATGCCAGAACGTGTTTCCCGACCACGCTCACCCATCCCCCCAAACCACGTCAGTCACTCTTGACCTTGTTCATGGCTCCTCGCGTGAACTCTTCACACTGCTGTTAAATCCCACCTCGCCCTTCATCTGGGCATCTCTCCCTGGCCCGGAGCCCCTGGAAAGTGAGGTCCCTGCCTTTTCCATGGCTGCATCCCAAATGCCTAGCATAGAATCTGGCGCATAGGAGGTGTGAAGTCCTTGTTTGGATTTCTGAATGAATTATTCAAGGAATGCTGCCTCTTTGTTGTCTCTGAAGTGAGGCTGGAAGGAGAGAGAAGGGGAAAGGGATGATTACTGAGAACTTACTATGTGTCTGCCCCTCGGCCCATGTTGCCTTATGAGAAGAAGAGAGACCGTTTCAAGCTTCCACCTCAATATTGCTCAGTTAGCAAGCTATTTACCCCTCAGAAAAGCAAGCCCTCATTATAAAATAAACTCTGATGCCAGTGGTTAAAACTCATACTGATATCAATGTGTACCCGTAGGTATCAATACCAATTCCTACACCTACACATGCATCTATATCTATATCACTTATATCTACAATGTCTTCCATCTAGATATCATTTGAGCTTTGGGTTGCTCACAATAGCAAACATTTGGAAACCACTTAAAGATCCATCAACAGGGCACTAGTTCAACAACTGCGATGTATTCAAATACTGGAACGTGCTGAAACCATGACTATAAGGATAGTCATTTACTGACGTGGACAAAGAATCCAGCTTGCCAGGGCTAGGTCACACCATGACCAGAGACAAGGGTGATGCACATTTGCAAACTGTTCTTCACCTAGAAATACATACGTGCAGAGAGATGTTTAGAACCATTTTGGCCAAACATTGAGTAGATTTTCTAGACGGGAGGCTCTCTGCTGACTTTTGTTTATAAGTTTCCATTCTCCTTACATTTTAAAAATATTAATCGTGATTTTTTTCCCCAAAGCAATAATTGATTGTAAATGCATTGCTCAGGCATCTCCCTTCTCTCCTGTTTGACTGCCTGCACTTTCTGCCAGGCGCCTTACTGTCCCGCCACCCACCTCCAGCATGTGATGGGCTGGATTTGGGCCAGTTCTCTCCCATTTTAGCAAATTCACACTTGACTCTGTTCAAGTTTTCAGTTCCAAGGGTCAAGGCCCCTTTCTGAGCTGGATTTTGCAAATATTTGATTCTGAAACACGGGCATCAAAAAGTTCTAAGGAGAAGGAGCCATAGAAAGGATCTAGATGAATCCGCCTTCTGTGCCGATGGGGAAACTGAGACCTGGGGTGTTGGAAAGAGCAGGAAGTCAGAAGCAGGCAGGCACTGGCGGGTCAGAACCCTCGCTCTGCCCCTTCCCAGCTATGTGACCTTGAGTCAGTTCTTTCACCTCTCTGTGCCTGCCTCCTCTTTCTCAACTATAAACCTGAAAAAATAATTGCAACCACGGTTAAGGGTCATTTCAAAGATTAAATGTGACAGTGACCAGACCTGAGATTTTGAAAATGGAGAAACATTAGCAGATTAGAACTATCACCATGAACTTGAATCAATTTCCCCAACTATGGGGAAAAAAATATATATATATATATAGTAAAAATCATAGTCATCAGGATGCCAGGGATCCCGAGGGGATAAAGCTATCACAGGTACTCGTGGATTTGAAGTCTCTACTGCTGGGCCGGAGAGTGTACAGGTGTGTTCTCATGTTCCCTAGAGCCCACTCTCCCCTCACCAGTGACCTCAACTTCCTCACCCCTCCCAGCCCAGGGGCTTCTGGAGAGATCTGGGGACAATCGCAGAGGGTGTCCCTCTGGGGCTCACCACCCCGGCAAGTCATTTCTATTTAGCCCAGAGCCTTCTTTAAGCGAGGGAAGGTGGGGAGGGGAAGGCTGCAAAGAGAAGCAAAAATCAACTCCGGGTCAGCAGGGCAGCTGGCCCGGGGCCCAGTCGGGGAATCTCTTGGGAAGGGTCCCCACCCAGCCGGCTCTCCCACAATGCACCAGGTGCTTCTGCTGATAAGAATGGGCTGCTTGGCCCGGAGGCGCGTGACAGGACTAGAAGCGTGTCTAGTCTTGAGAGCCGTAAGAGGAAACTCCTGCTCCATGAAGTGCAGGCCGATAAGAGAGAAGCAGCCAAGGCCTGGGGCGTATTTTCCCCTCCAATTTTTTATTTTGTTTTGTTTCAGTTCCCTTCTTATTAAAGGAAAGAGAAAACCTGGCACCCACCCCACCGGCCAAGGATGGATGGTGACTTGTAGACGTTTAAAGAGGATGGTGAGAATGAACCTTGAGATTCCAACACTGAAATCCCAAGGGTGGTTTCACCTGGGGCGTGAGTTTATGGGAGATTTTTAGTTCTTCCTTACCCTTTGCTGAATTTTCCAAATACAGGCACACCTTGTTCTGCCGTGCTTCACAGATCCTGAATTTTTTACAAACTGAAGGTTTGTGGCAACCCTGCTTCGAGCAAGTCTATTGGCACCATTTTTCCAAAAGCATTATTTTAAATTAAAGTATGTACATTGGTTTTTAGACATAATGCTATGGCACACTTAATAGACTACTGTGTAGTGTAAACATAGCCTTTATATGCATTGGGAAACCAAAAATTTTGTGTGACTTGCATTATTGCAGTGTTTGCTTTATTGTGGTGATCTGGAACCGTACCCACAATATCTCCGAGGTCTGCCTGTGCTTTTGCCATGACCAAGCATCGTGTTTATAATCAGAAAAAATAAAAGTTGTTTTTGAATGCAAGTTTTGAATCTCATTTCACATTTGCTCCTAAGTACAGACGCTAAAGAGGGAAAGTGTATGTTTTCTGTGATCCAGGGACAAATGCGGTGTTGCTTATCAGGAGAACATGGGCAAGAAGAAGGTCATATGCCCCCCAATCTGCTGTTGGGGGATTGTTCTGGAAAAGAGTTTGACAGTTTCTTATAAAGTTAAAATACACTTAGCATATAATCCAGCAATCTCACTCTTGGGTATTTATTGTAGAGAAATGAAACTTATCTTCACATAAAAACCTGTACATGGATGTTCATACCAGCTTCATTCCTAATACCCACAAACAGGAAATAACTTGGCCTTCAGTGGGTGAAGGGTTAAACAAACGATGGTACATCCTTTCAAAGGAATACTACTCAGCAATGAAAAGGAGCAAACTATTGATACATGTAACACCTTGGATGGATCTCAAGGGCATCGTGCTGAGTGGAAAAAAAGCCACTCCTGAAAGTTCATGTGCTATATATGATTGATCTGGAAGATGGAAACATTCAAAGATGAAGAAAAGAATGCTATATATGAATATTCTCATAGTGACACAGTTATAGCTCTAAAGAACAGATCAGGGGTTGCCAGGCGTTAAGGGTGGGGTGGGGTGTGACCATTTGGGGGTTGCTTGAGGGAGTTTCTTTGTGGTGACGGATGCGCTCTATATCTTGTTCATGGTGACAAATACTCACATGTGATAGAATTTCATAGAACTATACACCCACCCCAAAAAGTTCCCTTACAACTAGTGACATCCAAATCAGGGTGTATTCAAGTTAATAGCATTGTACTAATGTCATTTTCCTGGTCTTGATAATTTTACTATGGTTATGTAAAATATTATCATTGGACGAAACTGGGTGAAGTATTACTACTTTTGCAACTCCTTGTGAACAACTGTAAAACATTTAAAAATGAAACAGTATTAAAAACATCTGACTCATCTCTACTCTGATTTCTTTGTGCTGGTTTCATTCTTAGGCAAGACCTTACCTCATGGTAACAAAAAGGGTGCCAGCAGCTCCAAACCTATATCCTCTCAGTTTAGCAATTGTCACTGAAAGACCATCCCTTTCCCAATAGTCCCAGCTAACATCCTGCAATTGAGCCTCACTTCTGTCATATGTCAAATGCTCATCTCTGTCAATCGCTGCCACCAGAGGAATGGAATACATTGACTGGTCAGGCCTAAGCCATGGCCAGACTCCTGCTCTCCCATAGCAGGTACAGAACAGCACTCTCAGAAGCATATGGGGACTTCATTCTGGAATAAAATGTATAAACGTATCTTTAGCAGAAAGGAGGATTGGAAGCTCGGCTGGTAAAACCAATAGATGTCCAGCAGAGAGGAAAATAGCATCATTATAAGGATAAAATATTACATGAGACAGTGCATGTAAAACACATGGAAGGTGGTAGGTGCTTATTAGGAGATTAACAAAGAGGTTTCCTCTGCTTCCCCTGGTCACCGTTGCTGATGAGAAGAATCAGGTACGTTGGAGAATTCAGCCCAGTTTGCCATTTGCACCAGCTCCAGCTGCATTTCAGACAAGTGTCCAGCAGCACATGGCTGACTTTCTTACAGAGAGCTCCGCAATCCTGAGCCCCTTTCTACTGGTCCCAACTGGACGTGATGTCTTTCCTACCAGACTGCCTGCTCAGAGAGTCTGAATCTTACTTTCCTCTAAAAATAAGAGCCAGTCAGCATTAGTGGCATCGTGCCAGGCACGGTGCTAGACATCCTTCATTATAGTTGTCACCCTAACCCAGGGCAGATGGCATTGCTCCATTTTTCAGATGGACAAACTGAGTTTCAAGGGGGCCAGCACATAGTTTGGAAGTGGCAGAGGCAGATCTCAAACCCAAAGGCTCCAAATGCCATTTACTTTGGGCAGAAGAAACCCCTCATTGTCCCCAAGATTTCAGCAGTGAAATTCAACCGGCAGAGCTGACCTACGTGTGGAGCTCCTGTCCGCCGGCTCCCCAGCATCCCTGCTTCCCGTGCTAATGGGCTGCTGTGTCTCTCTCTTTTTATGATGCTGACCCACTGGAGGCCAGGGCACTGATATCCCTGTAAACCAAGCCCTCGATGGAGCAATTAGCGGCACAACTGCTTCCTCTGCTCCGCTTTCACCAGAGCCCAGAAACAACATTTCATCCTGCATGCTACATGCTATGCCAGGGCAGGACACCCATTCTGCTAGAGCCAAGGAACCCTTGTCTTGCCTAAGACATTATTAAAATAAAATCCGTTTTTATTCTGTTCAGCCAGCTTGTGGAATGCAAGTCAAGAAGCATCTTTTTGGTTAAGGGTTGGGGGCCAAGGAAGTCCCCTAAGCACTCTGTTCCCTCTCCACCTAATCTCTCCCCTTTCAATTCATACACACAGGTGCACACACAGACACACACATACACAAACACACTCATGTATGCCTGGGGACTATTTTGTTCCTCTTAATTGAAGTGATACGAAAAAGCTTCTTTTGCTTATCTTCATCTTTTCCATTTTTTTCCTGGGAAGGGTGGTTGCTGTTGGCTTATTCTCTGTATGTGTGAACGTGTGTGTGTGTGTGTGTGTGTTTCCTGGTCATTTTTTTTTCCCAACTGCATCTCCACAATGAGTCAAAATTCAAACACGTTTGGAAAATAAATAGTTCCAGCATCGCATTTGTTAAAGCCGGAGCCTGTTGTCAAGGGCAGCTTGGCTGTTGGGTACCCCGTGCAGGTCTCGAGAGAAAAAGAATAACTCACCTGGCCAGGTTCTTGGGCTGAGCTGGGAGCATGCATTCCACGGCTCCCTCCAATGCACAGATTTCCTGGGGTCTTTGTTTCCTAGTGTGATTGGAGTTGGACACACAGAAGGGCTGACATATTTAGTCAAAACTGCCGTGCTTGGTGACTTCTGATCATTTTAAGAAAATGTCCAGAGCTAGGGTTTACTGAGGCCCTCCTTTGTGCCAGCAACAGTGTGAGAGCTGGATCCACATTGGACCAGGTTTTCGAGGTGTGAGTTACCCAGCAAGAAGAAGGGTGAGAACTACATGTACAATGGGCTCTTAGTATTAATGATAATAATAGCTAGCATTTATTTGCATACTGTATCCTAAGCAGGTTACAAACCATTACGTAGTATTAATATTTTGGAGATTAATATTACATTTTAGTAATAATGTTTTTTTTAATGAAAAGTATTTCAAACATACAGGCAAGAATACAGAAAATATAATAAACACTAGCTTTTAAAAATCTTAACTGCATGCTCTATTTGCTCCAGATCTTTTTCTACTGGAACAAGACGTCACAGCTGTAGCTGAGGTCCCCGTGCACCTACCCTGATCCCAGTTTTTTCTTCTACTTTCCAACCAGGAGCTTATATTTGGAGTTTACTATGTCAATAGATTTTTAAAATGTTTATTACACAATTATGTATTCGTAAACATTATATTTCATTGTTCATGCAGGTTTTGAAACTTTACATAATTGGTATCTAGCTGTACATCTCATTCTGTATTTTGCTGTTTTCTTCCCACTTAACATAGATTATCACATTTAATCCTCACAACGGCCTTAAGAGGTTGGCACCATTTTAAAGACGAGGAAGGGGAGGAACAGAGGAGATAAAACCCTTACACTAACATTTCCTTATGCTAAATATGGGTCTAAACTATGACTTGGTAGTTCCACTCCTAAGTGTAGACCCCTAAAAAACACGTATTTAGGGATGCCAAAGATGTGCACAAGAGTGTTCATAGGATCTTTATTTGTAAGAGCTAAATATTAGAAATAACCCATATGTCCATCAACAGAAGAATGGATAAACACACTGTGGTGAAGTCACACCATAGAATATTATACATCAATGAGAAAGAATGGGCTTGTGCAGCCGCAGCATCATGGATGCATCTCAGACATGATGCTGAGTGAAAGAAGCCAGACACAAAGGAATGGACTGCATGTTTCCATCTGTATGAAGTTCAGAAGCAGAACTATGTGATGACAATAGAGCAGTGATTACTTCTGGGGACGGAGGGCAGGGTTGACTGGGAGGGCCAAGGGCAGGGGCTGCTGGCTTGCTGAAAGTGCTCTAGAACCTGACCTTGGTGGTGGTTACACAGGGTAGGAGGATGTAAAAACTCTTCAGGCTTTGCATTTAGATGTATGTATTGTACCACATGTGCACTATACCTTGATGATGATGGTGGTGATACTGATGATGGTGATGACGAAGAGGAGGAGGAGGATGTAGATGGTGGTGACGATGATGACAATGATGATAAATCACTTGTGTGGAGTCATACAGATCATCTGTGGCAGAGCCATTTTAAACCCAGACAGTCAGACTTCTGACTCTGCACTTGACCACGACTCTGGATATTTAGGAAGCGAAGGTAGAAGAGCAGATAAAGTTACCTGCCCAAGTTCACGCAGTAATCACATAGAAAAGGTAGGACTTGACCCTAGTTCTGTCTGACTCCCACATTCGTACCTCTTTTCTTTGCCTCTGACCCCTGCCAGGGACAGAGCCAGGGTTCTCTGGGTACCCCATTCTCTGTCAGCGTGCTGAGGACTCAGTTTTCCACTCTTTGTGTAACTCATTTACAGAACGTGTCCACACGCAGTTCACAGATGGAGAAACGGAGGCTCAGTCATGCACCCCCAGATGACCAGATCCCCAGGTTCCCGTGAGGCCCCATGGACAGAGCATGAAGCCTGGGGTCAGTCAGATCAGATACTGCTGAGAATCCCAGGCCGGCCATCACTGTGTGCCTCGGTGTTCCCATCTGCCAAGTGGACATGCAATCCCGGCTCCGCAGGGCAAGGTGAGTATGAAACGAGGCAGTGCCCAAAGAGCATGCACACCGTCAGCCACCTGTCTCTCTTCCTGACTCCTTGGCTTCCCCGGCCGTTCCGCCTTTCTTGTTCATCGCTTGGTTGACCTCTCAGCCTTCTTGCAGCTTTAAGATTCTATGATTTATGGCATTTTATGCAAATGTCGATTAAGCACTCAGCTCTGCACACTGCAGAGAAAAAGGAGGGGGGGTGGGCTGGCACGGTCCCTAATTCCAAATGGGTAACAATAATGTTGACAGGGGAAGTGACAAGTGACAGGTCAGTTGTCCTCTCTTCTCTTGAAACACCCAGGGGACCACACTTCGCTCCTGCATTTGGTTCGTGCAGGATATGAAAGGGATGGCCCAGCCTGGGATGGGTTGGGTCCCCGATAGGAATTAGCACAGGGGGCCTGGGCATTGGGGAGTCATCCCCCAGGATGGGTACCCCTTTGCAGCAGGCCTTTATTGAACGTTCTACTCCATAGTGCCCTATAAAACCAAGAGGGAAAAACAAAAGCCTTCACTTCACAGAGCTACATAAAATAACCTTAAAACGAGCATCCATAAATGTGGAGCTAGTAATTATTTGCATCTAGTTAACCATGCAACAAAATGGAATAAACGCAGCTCCATTAACCTTATTTTAAAAGTACTTTTTGGTGATTCATGTTTATTACATGGTTAACATTTAAGAGAGTGGACGCCCACCGCCGTTTCTGCTTTGGAACCCTGTACGGAAGAAAACATGCACTTGTGGGAAAGGGAAGTACAACAGATCCAGCAGAAACATTTCTACTTTCCCAACCCCTGCCCCTAAGAGACCTTCCTCGTCCAGTCCCTCGTTCAGTTTACAAGTATGTATTGAGCATCTGCTATGTCACCAGTACTTGGCGAGGTACTGGGGCTACAGCAGTGGGCAAAAGGGCCACCAGCCTCAGGGAGCTGATGTTCCCATGAGGCAAGACCTGGGAAAGCAAATCACTTCTACTGTGAAGCGATTTGGGGCCCTGACCGAAATCTCTACCCAGAGACTTCCAAACTATAAATCCCCATCCTCATCCCACTTTTACTCCTGGCTTTTAGCAACCATGGAAGACAGCCATCTGAATCTACTAATGCCATGATGGCTGCAAAATGCTGGTTTTGTAACTCCATTATTTCTCCGCATTTATTAGTTGGTTGCCTACTGCAGAGCAGATCTGTGCCTTCTCTTCTGTGCATCTATTTATTATCAGAATGGCTTCTTACTTTAGTCAGTGGTCTGTAATCCATGACTGAGGTCACACACACACAACCACACAAAAAGACTCAGAAACTGTTCTAGAAGAAATATCTGGACGTCCAGAAGCAACTCAAGAAACATGTTATCTAAATAATCCTGGATTGGGTCTAGCCCTGGAGATGAGGATGGGGAAATAGTTGTAAAGGGCTTATTGGGACAATTGGTGGGATTTGAATGGGACTGTGGTACAGGCTAACACATGATAGCAATGGTAAATGGCCTGAATTTGATAGTTGTGCTGTGGTTATGTACGAGATTGTTCTTATATTTAGGAAATACACTCTGAAATATTTAACAGTTGGGTGACCAACAGCCCCAGTTTGCTCACGACTCTGAGGGGTCCCAGGGTGTGGGACTTTCAGTGCTAGAGCTAGGAAAATCCCAGGCAAACCAGGAGATTTTGTCACTCTAGAGAAGGGAATCAGCACTCAACTTACATCATATGGTTCAGAAAAAAACTATTTATATATATTGTATATAAGTATATATGTATGATATATACCATGTGTTATATATTAGTATTGACTATATATTTAATACTATACTAACATATATATTCATTATATACATATGTCTAATACATAATACATTATTTATATTAATATATTAGCATAAGTACATAATTATGTATTAATATATTAGTAGTATACTAATACATATATTAATAAATGTATCTAATACTTCATATATCTATAGTATATCTATAATATACCTATAGTATATGTAGTATAGTATATATAGAGATATATATAATCTACTTCTATGTATCTAATCTATTATGTATCTAATTAATATATACACATATATATTTAAATTTAGTGAGAAAATCGAGAAATGTGACAATTGGTGAACGTTTACAATTGGTGAAGCTGGTGAAAAGTAAACAGAACTCCTTTGTACTTTTATTAGTTTCCTGGGGAGTACTTTGCTATAACAAAGTACCCAAAACAGGGTGGCTCAGAACAACAGGAATTTCCTGTCTCACAGCTCTGGAGGCTAGAAGTCTGAGACAAGTGGTCAGCAGAGCCCTGCTTCCTCTGTACCCTATAGGGGAGGATCTTTCCTTGTCTCTTGCAGGTTCTAGAATCCCCAGATGTTCGCTGGCATCACCCCGACCTTCCCATGGCCTTCTCCCTGTGTCTCTTCCCTCTGTGCATGGCTGTCTCTGTGGCCACATTTCCCTTTTCTATAAGGACACAGTCATGTTGGATTAGGATCCACCCTAACGACCTTATTTTAACTTGACTCCTTCTGTAAAGACCCTGTTTCTAAACAAGGTTACATTCTGAGGTATTGGGGGTTAGCACTTCAATATCTCTTTTTCTTGGTGGGGGGAACACAGTTCAACCCGTAACAGTACTATTCTAGCAACTTTTCTATAAGTGTGAAATTATATTAACACAGAAAGTTATAAAAGTCATACAAATTGGACGATGCCATTCACCCTCTGTGGACCCTCAGCAGAGTCCCCCTGCCCACAGGGTGGGCGTCTACAAGCCCTGTGGGCTCTGAACTGTATCAGGCAGGGCCCCAGGTTGGCTCACTTCAGGAGACTTTGATAAAGAAACTATTTCCAAGGGTGGAAGAAAGTCCACAAGGACCACTCCACGCCTGGAAGGGACCTGGGGAGGGGGCCGGCCGGAGGGTCCTCTTCAGGTGTTCAGATAACACCTTGCTTATGGTGTCCCTGCAGCGCGGTAGCTGCAGGAGTCAATACCCCACCCCAGTTTCCTCCAACCCTTCCATCTACTACTGTCTCCCCATAGCCTGACGAACCTGAAGCCATGGATGCTGTCAAAGCCACAGGGTCACTGCCCTGGGCACCGAACACAGTGCAGCAGGGTGGTGAAGGGGCAGGGGTCATGGAAGGTGCTGCACTGAAGCCACACCTGCCTCCTTAGGGACCCTCACTCTGGCTGCCTCCCTGGGGACCCTCACCCTGGCTCCCTCCTTCACTTAGCCCTCCAGGCTTGTGGGCAATGACACCTGCACTTCCTCAGCCCCCTAGGTTCTCCCACTCTGTCCCCATCTCCTACCTTGGCCTCTACTCATAGCAACCTACATCGCTCATCTGTGACCTTGATCAAAAGCGAGCTTTAGGGAAGCAACGTAAGTGTCCATCAACAGAGGAATGGATGAAGAAGATGTGGTATGTATACAATGGAATACTACTCAGTGGTAAAAAAAACCCATGAAATAATGCCACTTGTGGCAACATGGATGGACCTACAGATTATCATACTAAGTGAAGTAAGTCAGATAGAGAAAGACAAATATCATATGACATCCCTGATATGTGAAATGTAAAAAATGATACAAATGAACTTATTTACAAAACAGAAAGAGACTCACAGACACAGAAAACAAACCTGTGGTTACCAAAGGGGAAAGGGAAGGGGAGGGATAAATTAGGAGTTTGGGATTAGCAGATACAAGCTACTATTTATAAAATAGATAAACAACAAGGTCCTAGTGTATAGCACAGGGAACTATATTCAATATCTTGTAATAACCTACAATGGAAAAGAATCTGAAAAAGAATATATATATATTTATATAACTGTATCACTTTGCTGTACACCTGAAACTAACACAATATTGTAAATCAACTATACTTCAATTAAAAAACGAGAAACAAATTTTTTAAAAAGTAAAATTTGTCATCATATGATCACCAGCTCCATGCTGTGTCCCTGTCCCGAGCGTAAGCCCCACAAGGGCCAGGACCATTGTGTCTGCTTTGTTCCCTGCTGCAACCTCTTCAGACCAGGTCTGGCACATAATAGATGTGTGATAAAGTTATTGAATGACAAACAGAATGAGGGGCTAGGGTGGAAGGAGGAGACTGTGAAGTTACCCAAAGAAAATGGCATAATGGGGTCAAGAACCAGGTTCCCTGATGCCCAGGTCAGTGCCTGCAGCCGTCCCCCAACCCATGTTAGTCATCTTCTAGAAGAGCTACTTTGGGGGCCCTTTAAAAGGCACTCTCTGCAAACCTTGTCAAACGATTCAATAGCAACTGCTCAGAAGGAAACATGTTGTTGCTATTTTCTTTTATAGGGTGAAGTGTTTATAGAGATAAACTCAAGCTCAATTTGAACATCTCCAGAGAGAAGAAGCCAGAACCTTCTCGGGGAGGGAAATGGAGAGTGAAGGCTGCTCTGTAGGTGAATTGGGAAATACATATGAGAGGCAGGCAGAGAAAGTCTTTAACCGAGGGATATTTCGTATTTGTAAGTATGCAGACGCTCAAATTCTCACTCCTTTTTGTCTATGGAGTTAGATATGTACATGTCAGCAAAAATTAGCCAATCCATGTAAGATGCATAGTGTAACCATGGCTCTTAATCTTTAATGCATAATTTAGAATGCTGATTCTGTGGCTGGAAGTGTGGATGGAGCCAGATGATGTAGGGCTGTGAAGACCATTCAGAAAACTCCCAAGCAGAAGCTGGAAGGAGGCTTGGTTGCAATGTTCTAGAGCCTTGCTACTCAAAGTGTGGTGTGCGTACCCATAGCATAAGCATCCCAGGGAAGCTGGTTAGAAATTCAGATCCTAGGACCCTCGGATACATGGAATCGGCATCTTCTCTCTGCCAGGACCCCCAGGTGATTGGTGTGCATATTAAAGTTTAAGAGTGCTGGTCCATAGGATATTAACACAACAACCAAGAAGGACTTTAAAGGAACTTTATAGCTCTTGAGATCTCTGATTTTACACTCCTGTCTCTTCTTATTTAACTTTTCCTTGGAATAATTGTCTTTAAAAAATCACCATGACGGTACAACAAGGAAGCCCCATTCCCAGACACACTGGGTTAAATAATCCAGCACAGGTGGCTAAAATAAGATCACTTTACAGTCATTGCTCTGGCAAAGCAGAAAAAAACAATTCAGACTGTATTCCATAATAACCGCTCACCTGGTTGAGGAGGGAAGATCTACTGCCCTAGAGAACACTCACTAATAATGAAGGAGAAATCATGCAAAATGAGTAAACCAGTATTCAGCCACCTCCCAGTGAAATAACGGATTCAGGCAACATTATTATTTGGTGTTAAAATCATTAGGCGTATGGTTGAGGGAGATTTGGACCCCTGTACACGTGCCATTTTATCGTCTCAAGGGGAAACACATACGTGCACGGTGGAGATGACACTCATCATCCCAACCCAGGGCCAGTTTCATTTTACATCATAAAAAAAGGGTCATGCAGAAATCACTGTTCTCCTAAGGCTATAAGAAGAATGCAGTACTCCCGGTGAAAGGCTCTAGTCATAAGAAGTTACCATGAATCCATTCAGCCTTTAGAACCAATGTCTGGTCTGTGAAATACAGGGGATAGGGCAACAAGACAAATGAAACCACAGAGAAGCACCAGATTAACCCAGAAGGAGGGGCATTCTGCAGAAGGAACTCAAAGGGAGGCTTGGGGGAAAGCAGGGGGATTTGGATGTAGACTAGTTATTAGATAAGAGTTCATGGCAATGTGGGGATGGGTAACTAAAAATGCAGGTTACAAAGCCTGACAGCTGGTATGATTACATTTTAGTAAAAGATAGATCGATGGATGGATAGATAGATAGACAGATAAATAGACAGATAAGATGGATGGATGGATAGATTAGATAGGTAGATATAGATAGATAGATAGATGGATGATAGATAAGATGGATGGACAGATAGACAGATAGACATAGATAGATAGATAGATAAAGATGGATGGATAGATTAGATAGATAGATAGATCGGATGGATACACACATACATACATACTAAGGTATTAACAAAGGCAATCCCTGGAAAGTAGGAACATGATGTTTTTATCTTATTTTTTCCTTATCTCTTTTCTCTAACCCTCACGATGCCTATTTACTGTTTTTATAGTAGAACGTGTGTGCAGACGTGCTGATGGCATTTAATTCCCGGCATTTGCAAATAGCCACCTAGTCATTCACTCACTTATTCATTCATTCATTCACCCAGGCACAATAGTTCGAGTTAGCTATGATATCATAGGTCTAGGGATGGGGTTTCACTTACCAAGATAAATGACTCCCATCTCTGCCCTTCTGGTCCTATTCTGGTCAAGGATACAGATATGTGGTTATGAAGCTGATACATACTTGAGGGTATGATGAGCATGGAAGTAGTGAGATGTACTGACTATGGAGGATGGGACCTATTCCATGGATGCCAGGAAGGGAAGGTGGGGTGGGGATGGGGTGGGAGATGACATTGCAGAGCTTAACCTGACCTTTGCCTCTCTCTCTTACCTCCATCATTCCGACCTTTGAATTTCTGAAGTGCACCAAATTCCTTCCTACCTCAGGACCTTTGCACATGCTATTCTCTGGGTGTGAAATGCTCAGAACTATACTCAAATAAACACACACACACACACATATATACCATATACATGCACACACTTTACTTCTACCAATTTTACACCTACTCATCTTCCAGCTCTCAAATTTAATCACTTCCTTTGGAGTTCACTCCTTGACTCCTCAAGCCAAGCCTCCTATCATTTATGCCCACAGAACCTGTTCTTCAGCATTTTGTAGGATAGTCTATTAATCTATCTATCTATTTTGTAATTCATTGCTCAAAGTCATGAAAACAATCCCACGCCTTGTTCATTTCCATAACCCTACATCTTAGGACAGAGCCTAGCACAGAGCAATTTTTCAATAAATATTTGCTGCCTAATGAAAGAACAAACTGTTTTAACAGTGTGCTTCTGGAAAAGTTCATACCCCTGTTTTTGTTTCTTTAGTCCATTCCGATTAAAACAGGAATAACAGCACCTGCTGGCATTTATGGAGGACCTGCCATGTGCCTGGATCACTGCTAACAATTATACACCCATTATCTTGGGGAATATCATCAGCAACCTGTGAGGTAAGTAATAGTAATATACCCATTTCACAGGGGAGAAAATGGAGGCATTTATAGGAAAGTCTCAATTTCTTATAAACTGGGGGCTCTTTGCAACTCAGCTCATCTCTGTAAACTTCAGTTATTTAAAGCGATGGGTTTAGTAGCCCATACAGATGCATACATACATATCCGTGGATCAGAGACACAGCCCATCTCTGAGACATCCATGTCTGTGAAACAGGATAATGCCAACAGTTTCATGGTCATTAAGTTGGCTAGTTGTGCCTGGTACCTAGTGAGCACTCAGGACACACTTGGATGAGGGCTCCCCTGCGCTTTTAACTTTCAAAGCAGAATCCCTGGCAGACGGCCATGCTTTGAAATTCCATGGTGCAATAACCATGAATCACCCCAAAGTTTCCAGGACACAAGCTAGTTAGCTTCTTCTGCCCAGCCTCGTTGTGCAGGGAGACAGGGAGACAGGGAGACAGGGAGACAGGGAGACCTTGGACACGGTCACCAACTCAGGGATCTTGGCTGCAGACAAGAGCCCAGAGCTGAAGGGCCCTCCTGCCGACCTTGCTGAAAAGACCAGTAAATTCAGCAGCCAGTGTGTCTGGCCTTCCCACTTGCTTCCTCTAAATCTCTCTCTAAGTGGCAGGACTCTGGCCTGGCTGTCCTGTCTGGGCACATTTCCTTCATGTCAGAGGAGAGTGGTGCCAGGGGCCTCCAAGGGGTTGGCGGAGACCTCGTTTTTCCCACACAGCAGTCCTCTCAGGAGCGGCTTCTTTGCTGCCTGATTCAGCTTTGCTCAGATACAAGCTGCAAACACTGGGGGCCTGGAGGGGACCTGACAGTTTCCCACCTTCTAAGTTGCTTCCTCTGTCTTAACTCAGAGTTTCAGGAAAGCCCCTGGGGATAATGTTCCAGGTGCCCAGCTTTCCCTGGGGCCTCAGGGAATCAGTCTGCAAAGGAGCAGACAGGGAGGTCTGGTGGCCCTGGGGCAAAACTAAGGCCAGGATGCCTTGCACAAGTCCCGCCACCCTCCAGCCTCAGTTTCCTTGTCTTTACATTGGGAGAGCAACAATGTCCATCTCACTGGGTGTTGTGAGGATCAAATGATTCATGAGTTCTTGCCATAATAAGTAGTGAGTGCCTACTGTATACCACACACTGTGATTTCATATCTGACATATATCATTTTGTTCTCACAACCAATGTGGAAAATCAGGGTTTTTTTACCCCTCTTTATTGAAAAGTTGTAACTAAAGCTCAGAGAGGTCAAGTAACCTGGCGGAGATCACAGAGCAGAGCTGGGATTCAAACTCAGGCCTGTCTAACCCCAGAGACTGAGTTTTACATGCTGTGAACCACCTAAGCCCTGCTCCCAGCTACTCCCTGCTCTAATCCTTTCTGCAGAGTGCTGTAGGCTGTGCACTGTTACACACATGATGAGAATCACGATGGTAATTGTTTACGTTTATTGAGACCTGACCATGATGTTACGTGGATTACTTCCTTTATATCTTTTAGTTATGGCCTTTATTTTGATGATTTTAGGTTGGCCTGCACCAGAAAATGAAGCATTTTCAAAACTGACAAAAGACTCTGATCTTCAGCCCATAGGGTGCCATAGCGGGTTTGCACACGAGACCCTGATGTGATCTGATTGGCTGTGCTGGGGATGGCTCTAGCTGCCAAGATGAAAATGGATGAGAGAGAGAGAGCCTGGAGGCAGGGAGGCCAGTGTGGAGGCTGGAGCAATAGGAAAGGATGGAGACCAAATGTGACCCTTTGTTCCTTCTCTCTTCCCAGGATATGGGGTGTCCCAGAGAGGCCTGGCTGTCCCTGTAGCAGCACCTCAGCCCGCAGCGACCCTCTTCTGTCAGCCAGCTTATCCTAGCTCAGATCACAACCCACAGGTCCCCAGGCTTAGAGCATTCTGCCAAGGTGGGTCAGAAGAAACTCTGCTTCTGTTGGCCCATGGGATTTGTAGGGTGTATCATCCTGAAGAAGAACAGAACATAGCAGCTGGGGTGAGGGGGAATGTGGGCCCAAGGAGAGAGAGCCGTGGGTCAAGTCGGTGCCCCCAGGGAACATTAGGGGACATTTTTTGGTTATTACAAATCTGGGGGTGGCGGATGCTACCGGCATCTAGTGGGCAGAGGCTAGGGATGTTAAACATCTTAGAGTGCACCGGACAGCACACCCCTCCCCCCGACAAAGAATGATCCAGCCCAAATGTCATTCGTGCTAAGGTTGAGAAGCCCAGGTCTAAGGCCGGGCTCCCCTCCCTGGGCTGTGGAGTGGGGCCTGGGTCCACAGGGCTCAGCCTGTCTGTGCAGGGAGCACGGCCAACCTCAGCAGCAGAGACACTCATGGCCAAGCCTGCCCACTTTCCCTGCTAGACGGCTTCTCTGCCCTGAGCAGGGGCAGAGGTGCCCCCATCTCTTAACAGACTCCCCCTGCACTGTACCATCATCCCTGGGTGTTTACCTCCCAGACAGCCTCAGTCCCACCAGGAGCAATCGGCTCCCAGCGTCGATCACGCTGCTCCGGGCTGGGTGCCCACATGGAGCCCGCTGACTCATCACTGTGCTATTGGGACTGCGGCTGTCCCCTCTCTTGCCCCTGCCTCCTCAAGCTCGCTGGGGTGGTCCATGGCGGCTGAACCAGCAGTAACTGTTCCTCCCAACTGCTGGGAAGCTGCCAGCAGCAGCAACGTGATAGCCATCTCTGTCCTCCCAGAGACGCTGTTGGGACTGTGCTGTGACTGTCGGGGGCTGAGGGACTGGGAAGTCGTGTGAGTAGGGCTGGCGGGTCCTGCTCTCCCAGGCCAGGAGACTGAGTCTCTTTGTGCCAGATTGAATTTCCCTGTCCACTCTGAGTTAGCACTTCCCAGACGCTGCCAGCCCCTGGGGGCTCACGATGGAACCCGGGGGTCTGATGAGCTTCTTCCCATTGTAAGGAGCCTCCACCTCCGGCCTCCTTTATCTCCTGTCACCTGAACATAGCTAAGGACACACAGCTGGTCCCAGAATTGGTGCTCAGCATCCTTTCCCACATGCCCCGGAGGCCAAGCTCGCCTGAGGAGCAGCCGGGTTAGCGCCAGGCTTCAAAGCCCTGGGGCTGATCACATGTCTCCCTCAGAGCCCACTGCTGAAAGAGGAGTGGCCAGTCCAGGCTCCTGTTTGTTATTCTAGAACCACAGAGCAGCCTAGAATCTTCCAGTGAAGGGGTGTTGGAAAGCACTTTGCATGGGAATCCCAGCAATTCCTTTGCAAAGTGCTTTCCCACTCGTTGCGTCTCTCAGCCCCATCACAGAGAACGTCCTTGTCCCCAGTGCACAGGTGGGAAAGCTGAGGCTCAGCGAGCAGGTTGAGATCATCAGGATCATTCAGTTACTAGACAGCCTCCCCGCGCCCCCCAACACACCCTGACTTCCTTACGATGCCTGATTCACATCCAGGACGCAGCTTTCTCCAAGCTCAGTAGGCCAGCCTCACTGATTAATCCCGACCCAAAACTCAGGCCCTCAAGGCATTCCTTAAACTCCTCTGGGCATTCCCAGAAAGAAAATGTCATTTGACTATATATGTATGTATAAATATGTGTGTGTGTATAAATAGATATATAAATATGACACAGGGGACCTTCTCCAATAGCTAAGATGAGCTTAAGCCAGGATTCTATTTGAGCATCTGCTGAGACCATTTTGTTAGATGTCAGCACGACTGAGGACTTAAAATCAAGGAGAGCGCCCGAGTACAGAGGGTGAGGGAGGATTTTCCCATTGGTGGTCCCTTCACTATCTTTTTTGAGAAGTCTTAATCCCTTAATCACTTTTATTAATCTCATAACAATCTTTCCAACATCAGTTACATCCTTCTTATCTTGGTTAAGCATTTTGGTGAACTCAGAGCTTCTTGTCACTTAGGGAATTTTCCCTTCTGCTTAAGGCACCTGCTCTTACACATTCATTCTCTCCCTCTCTCTCTCTTTCTCTCTCTCTCCCTCCCTCCCCCCTTCCTCCTTTCCTCCCTCCAGCTATCCTGTTAGAATCCAAAAGCCCTTGAATTTCACAGCTAAGAGGAACCTTTGAGACCACCCAGCAGACGTTTTGCATTTTACAGCTGGAAAGTCAGGGCTCTGAGATGTTAATGAACTCATTCAAGGTCACACCATGGGCACAGGTGGGTATCTGTACCCATGGGGAACAACAAGGCAACTTATAGGTGTAAGCACTTACTCAGCATCTCGCCTTTAATCCTCACAAACAACTCTTAGGTGGGTTCTCCCATTAGCCCCATTTTATAGATGAGGAAACTGAGGCAGAGCAAGGGAAATCACTAGATCCCAGACACATTGTGAGGGAGGCACGGCCAGGAGACTGGAACCCAGGCTACCGGACTTCAGGGCCTGAGCTCCCAAGCACTAGGCCCTCTCATGACACCTGGGCATCGCTCTCTCCGCCGATCCCTCCAGGGACAGTGGGCTGGTGCACAAATAGCAGGCCCGTTATCAAATGAAATAAAGGTACTGAAGGCTCAGGATGTGGCCGCTGCCCCCTCTCTTGGATTGGGATCTCAGAATCCCCACCACGTATGGTGGTCCCACAGCCCAGCATGGGGTCTTCTTGTCTACCAGAGCCCATGACAGCGACCTCTGCTACTAACCGTCCGCAGGGAGCAATGGGCCCAGCCGCGCATCCCACAGCTGGGCCAGCCCCTGTGATACCCCTGACTCACTCACAGCAGAGGCTGCACCTCCTTCACCTCTCAACTGGAGGTGTCCACAAATAGCCGCCAGCTGCAGAGGCCTTTCTGGAAGTGAAACATAATGTGAGAGGCCAAGATGAAAAGCCTAACAGGAAGCTGCCGGTGGAAGTGGGGGTTTTGAACGGAGGCGTGTCTTGATTCCCATCTCCCCTGGGAAGCTCCGGAAGCAACTGGAGATCTCAGACACACAGTTTCAAAGCTACCCAAGAGGCATCTCTTGCCTGATCTCTCATGCATCTCCCATGCCTGATCTCCTGTGAGCTTAGAAACATCCCCCATTCTCCTCCAAGCCCCGTGTGAAAAGAGGGGTGCGTCCAAGGGAACTGCTCTCAAATTCCCAGAATCATCAAAGACACAAACATGGGATCTTGAGGCCGGCTCCTTCCGAGTTCCACCTGCCCTCCCTGGTAACTCGTGTGCCTTCCTTTTCATCTCCCATCACCTCTGCTCTCTCCTGCTCCCCTCCTTCCCTCTTTGTCTGGCTGACAAGTAGCTGGTGAAGGCGAAGATGGAAAACCAACCACCGAACTTAGAAAATAAGAACACTCTGGTCGGCTTTATTAATCTCCTGAAATATGCTCTCCAATTGCTGCCGAGCCGAAAGGGCTTGTGTTTTCTCCTAGAACATCGTAAAAAAAAAAAGTACAAATGTTTACAAGGATGACTGGGAAAAAGTGCAGTAGATCTTCCTGGTAATGTACAAGGTGATGCAGTAATTGCTATGGAAACTAGTCATTATAATTCAATAAAAAAGGGAGAAAAAAAAGTTAAGTTCATTGTGTTACCTATGACTGTATAGTCACATTCTTTACATATATTAGCATAAAATCAAGCCCCACTTTTATTCTCAGGGTTTTCACTAGCTCTGCCTTCACAAAAGGGTGTGTAGGATTCACCGCAGATGAAGCCCTAAAGAGGAGATGAAAATTCACTTTGCAAGAAATCTCTCTCTACTTTTTTTCCCCCCCTGGGTAAAATATTTAATGTTTCTGCATAATGTGCGTGCAGGTTCCGGAAGAGAATACAGCTTGTGCACAAGGAGTTTTGCCCAGTGCATTAGAGGAACAACTTTACCTCTCTATGGGCCCTGAGATGTAACAGAAAGGGAAGTCTTCTTTTAGCAGGGATGTAACTTGAAAACCATCACCCCTGTCCACCAGGATCTTGCAAATCTGTGTGTAATTGGGAGCCCAGAAACAGGGGGCCAGAGTTAGAAGGCAGGAGGGCCCTCTTCCAGCTCTGGACTAGTCACTTGGTGACTTGGTTCATCTCTCTGAGCCTCCCCAGTTGTACCAGCTATTAAACTACCTGCCCTTCTAGCCTCTGCCTTCTAGCGCCAGGGCTGGGATGCTGCACACTGCACTTCTGCTTTGCCCGCTGGACCTATGTTAGCCTCTGCCCATAGCGGGTGCTAATGGGAGACTTGCGGCGGCTGGCAGGAAAAGGATGCGCTTGTCCCTGTTTGCCGACAGTTTTTGTCAGCATCACCGCAGCAGTGGTTCCTAATCCCAGCAGTGACGGCTGGTTCCAGTGCAGGTCTTCCTCACAGTGATAACCAGCCTCTTCATATCACCTCAGCAGCTCTTCTTCAGAAGTCTGTGCCCAAGCTCTGCATGCTCCCTCCCAAGAGCAGAGTTCTGGTCCCTACTCCAAAGTTTTGTTGTTTTTTTTTTCCCAACTTCTCTGCTCTCTCCCTGAGCCCAGGGTGATTGATAGCTGCTTCCTGCAATCACTGCCTCTGCGTTTGTCAGTGTCCCCTTTCTGCCTTTCCAGTTTGTCAACACCAGATCAACTGATTCCCTATACTAAATTCTTTCTGCTAGAATACCTGGTATGGCTTGTGTTTCTAACTTTGGATGTTGCCCTTCCTAAATCCAGCCTCCACTTGGTAGCCCAAATGACCTTTCTTACCATCAGTTTGATCAGGATACTGCCTGGAGGGGGGTGAACTCCTGGGCCTTAGGCTGTCAGAGCCTCTACCCTACCCACAGCAGACATCCTCTGTCAACCACATTTCTCCTGAGCATGGACACTCCCTCAGAACCTTTCTTAACAGCATGCTTCAGGACAGTACTATTCACTGCTCAGAACTGGCAGATAAATTGGAACCTGGCCCTGGAGGGTAAGTCCCATCTCTGAGATACGACCCATAAGAATTATTTGTTAATTTATCTCATGTTTATAGAGTGCTCATTATATATCAGGAATTCTCTATTGCCATGTAAATTCTTCAAAGAGAAATTCATCCAGTTAATGCAATCTCCCATAAGGGTAGCTTTATATTTGTTTTTGTCCAGAAGAACCCACCTTCCATACTTCGATCCACTGTAATACCTAGGGGAATTCTTTAACTGAGACCTAATAAGTCACCACAAAGACTTCTTTGAGAATGACTGAACCCCCTCCCTGGAAGGAGAACTCTACTGATAATTTCAGCATAATTACACACAACAAACTCCAAGTGGCACACAGTAGAATTCTGATACGAATTGCTAATTATGTCCACGTTAGGGCATTGATGGAAATCCTTATCTGGATGTGGCTAAAAGTCACAGGCTTTCTTTTGGGTAACCTGGATTCTTTTCTCCAAGTTCTGCATGTGGCAACGTCTGAGGACATTTTCGATTGTCAAAATTGGGGGTGGAGTGCTATTAGCATCTAATGGCTAGAGACTGGGGATGCAGGGATATTGCTCACCATCCTACAATGTACAGGACAGTCTACAACGAAGAATTATGAGGCCCCAAATGTCAATAGTGTTGGTAGTGAGGACCTCCCTCCGATTTTGACTCATGTGCTGGCTGTGGCATCCTGGTGTCAGACTCCCCTTTTTTATTTGCAGAGAAACTTCCCTATTTATGGATGTAATTGCCAAAATTTGGCACCAAGTACTGAGATATTTGTAATGACATAGCCAATAAGATTTGTTCCCTCCAATGCATTGTGCAAAATGTCTGCCCCTCGGTACCCTAAGGGGTAATTTTACTCTTACTTTGGCTCTGTCACTTTCTCTATCTTCAGCCTAGCACTCTCTCTCTAGCCAGCTGCTTCTGTGGTCCATCCATGCCAGGTCTAAAGGTGTTGGGAAGAGTCACCTCCAACTTAAGACTGAACTGAAAACCTATCTCCCATTGGTCTGACCCATGGATACCATGACATTTCCAATGTCATGCTAATAAGCATCCCCCTTCCAGCTGAAGGAGACCAAATCCTCTCATGCCCAAAATCATTCCTTCCACATTCTTCGTCCTGAGGTCAAACTGCCTTTAATCTAATCAGACTTGAATTACATTCAACACAGGTTCTCTTTCATTAAATACAGCCTGATGAAAGGATGCTTATAAGGCTTTGATGTGTATAAGGCTAAAGAATACACAATCCCTAAATCTCATTTCTTAACTCAGGATATTTACATATTGGCTTTGTTTAAAGTGAGATACCAACTTCCACATCTCCTTCCTGGTGGCATTGATCTCATTAGGAAAATGAAGGAATAGTCACATCAGATTAAATGGTGGAAGGAAAATCCCAACCCCGCCTTGTAACAGGAGGACAACCAGACTGCCTCATTTGTCAGCTATTGTTCAGTTAACTGATGATTAGCTTCTCTCTGATTTTGCAGAGCAGATGATTACTGAATCACAGAATCATGAGATCTTAGCACTAGGGAGCCATAGCATTCTAGTGCTCTTCCTTCTTAGCAGGATGGTCTCCCATTACCTGTGGGGGACATGCTCTGAGACAGCCAGCGGACGTCTGAAACCACAGATAGTACCAAACTGTACATATACTACGTTTTTCCTATACTAAAAGCCAGGGCAGGTAGCGTATATAGCATAGATACGCTGGACAAAGAGATGAGTCACATCCAGGCGGGACAGAGCAAGATGGAGAAAGATTTTGTCACACTACTCAAAACGGCACACAATTTAAAACTTATGAATTGTTTATTTCTGAAACCTCCCATTTAATGTTTTCAGACTGTGGTTGACCATCAGTAACTGAAACTGGGGAAAGCAAAACCACAGATAAGAAGGGACTACTGTATCCCATTTTCTAGAAAGTGAGTAAACTTGAATCATGAGATTTTAGGATCAGAGAATCTTTGCAATAGTTTGAATTTTGGAGGCATGAAATACTAGAATTTGGGGGGGTCTTCTAATTATAAACTACTTGGATCATAAAATCTCAGAATTTTGTAATTATAAATTTGTTTTCAAATTTGATATTCTTCAATCATAGCTTCTTGGAATTCTCTAAACTGAGGACCATGGAAACCCAAAGCTTAAAGGAGCTTCAGACTCTAAGTTCATTTCAGGGGCTAACTCACCTCTAGATTCCGTTGTTCCACCCCCTTTCCATAAAATTAATTGTTCCTTCCACATATGGTGCTATCCAGAGAGGGGACCCTGCCTAGGAAGCCACAGGGAGGAAGATTTCTGTCTCCATAAGCAGATCCTTGCCACCCCAGGGAAGGGATCAAAAGCTAAGCTTCCCCAGGGTCTAGGCAGGTGATGTATGTGAGGGCAATGGGTAGATGCAGTAAAACAATGGGGAAGTAGACTCTGAATGTCAGTGTCAGGAAGACAATAGGGAGTGGTAGGGACTGTAGCAGATGGGGGATCTTTGCCATGTAGGTACAGGAGCCCATCTTTACCAGAGCATCTACCAGATGCTGGAAATCTATACTTTAATGTAGAAATCTTGAAATTCTTTTTCAATATTGGCAACTGATTCCAATTTCAAACGCCATGCACGCTGACACTGTGTGGAAATACCAATCAAAAATGCTCTGTGGGCCAATTTTGGCCTGCAGACCTCTAATTTTCACTTCCTGTAGGAGGGAGGCATCAAAAGAACCTCTGCACATGGTCCTGTGCGGAGGTTAGGAGCCAGGGCTCAGCAGTCAGAATGCACAGTTCAAACTTCTGCTCTGCTATGTACTAGCTGTGCAACCTTGGCTGAGTCGCTTAGCCTCTCTGTGCTTAATTTCCCCATCTGTAAAATGGGGATGTTTATGATAGGACCTCCCTCATGAGGTTATTGTGAGGTTTAAATGAATGAGAATATGCAAAGTCTTTGGCAAGCATACGTTAGCTTCTATGAACTCATATGAAGAGCCTGATACATATAAGCAATAGGTAAGCATTAGCTATTATTCTTAGTGTTATTATTATTATTATTCTTAAACTTAAATTCTCCCCAGCAGTCTTGCTGGGAGAGGGGAGGCAGGCAACGGGGCTGGAATTAATATCTCTATTTTGCAGATGAGAAAACTGAGGCATAGAAGGGTTGTATGTACTTGCCCAAGGGCACACAACAAACACATGGCAAGATGTGGCTCAGGACCCACCTCTCCGAAACTGACTCTTTATCGCCTCAGACACTGTCTGCTGTCAGAGCCCAAGGCCTGGCTTGCCTGTGGACGCTACCCACTCCCAGCCAGCCAGCAACTCCACCACGTTGCCAGATGTCCCTTGCCGCACTCCAGACGCAAAATGACAATGAAGTGGGGTTTTTTTTTCTATTTTTTAAATAAAGAGAGAGAGAAGGGAGCAGAGGGTGCGAGAAAACTGTTCTCATCACCAACTTCTCTCTGGCCCTCTTCCCAGATTTGAAGATTCTGGCACGGCTGGCAAAATTCAGAGCAGGAAAGAAGGGAGAATGCTGGGCAGCAGCGGGGTAGCTGAGGGTCCAGAACCGGATGCTCCAATCTCTTAGTCAGACCAGCCCCCAAGGACAAACTGCACAATTGTGAGGCTGGTACAAAATGAAAAGGCAGGACACCTTGGGCAAAAATTATTAAGAATTTTAAGAGGGTACAAGACGAGCATAAAGCCAAGTGTAGGGCCCTTCTGAGCACAGGGTCCTGTGTGGCTGCAGAGGTCATGTGCCCTGGACACCCCCCACCCTCACTGAAGAAACGCCCCAATATTACACAGCAGGGGTGCAAAGAGGGTTAGCAGACACCTCCCCTCCTTCCATGTCCTGGTGAGATAAAACCACCATTGGGAGACCCAGGACAATTTTTATATAGGATTAGAAAACAAAAATCAATATTTAATTATCTGTAAGCTTTTTGTGTCACTGAATCTTTAGCACCCTAACAGGGAACACAGGCTGCCTCGGCAAAAGTAAGTCATTGAAGACGCAGCGTCTCTGGACATCCCTTTTTAGAGTCGGGCCATAAATAGAGTACATTATCGGTCCTCACATGCTGGTATTGTTATTTATCTTTACAATCTCTATTTACCTCTATTTATAGCAGATTTCCCCCATATATTATGAAGCCAGGTTAACTTTAACGGACTTCATGAAAAGAGGTACTTAAAACTTTGGAACATGCTTATGTGGACAGATGGTGAGGTTTTCAGAAGCTATGGGGCCCAGAAGGCCGATTTGAAGGGTGTTGATTTTTTTTTTTTTTTTTTTTTTTGCTTCTTTTCTCATTGCCTGTACTCCTTCCCATGCAGGCTGCCCAGAGTCCTTCATCCCCGGCGCGGTAGCTGCATCCAGAGTGCAAATGGATGGGAGATAGGGCTAGAAAATCCTGGCTCTGGACCTTCAGGTCTTACCTGTATATGTGCTTTTTAATCTCCCAGGCTGACAGCAAAGTCATCTTTCCAGAGGCTGGAAGCCTTTGCTTTGCCAGGAAAACCCTCACCAGGGTTTGTTCTTTACCAGCGTATTTTAGCCTTCGTCATACTGGATTATAATCCTCTGTTCAGTGACCTGCCTCCGCCACCACACTGCCATCTCCCCTGGGCAGGGACAGAGTCCGGCCACCTGGGGATTCCCACTACCTAGCACAATTTCCAGCACAGAGTAGATGCATGATGAGTGTGAGCGATCGTTATACAAGGAAAGCAGCAAAGTTAGAGTTAAAACCGGCATTAGGCTGACCTGGGTTTGAATGTCTTCTCTGGAGCTTACTACCTAGCGGACTTGGGGCAAGTTAATTAGCCTCTCTGAGCCTCAGTTTCCTCGTCTGTAATGTGGGGCTAAAAAGAGTGCCTACTTCACAGGGTTATTGGGAGAAGTCAGTAAACTGGAGCAGGTGACCTGCAGAGCCCAGTGCCTGGTATGGAAAACACACCTGAGCTGCTTGTGTATCATTAATCCTAGGACCCACACACCCATTTAGAACTCACGTGAAAGAGTAGAAGTGAATGAGTGAATGACAGAGTGTATGCCCAGAGGGATGAATGAATGAGTGAAAACAGGGGGAAGGCCTTTCTCAGAAGCAGAGTTGAGACCAGGACATGCAATCTAGGGAAAGGTTAGAGGCATTTCTGCTTATTAATTTAAAAAACAGGTCAGTGTACATGTATAAATCTGCATGTACTACAGGTAGCTTTTCAACTCAGTTGGGAAAAGATTATCCCACAAACAACACTGGTACAATTGTTTGACCACAGAAGGACAAGATTAGAGTTAAACTGTTGCTTCACAGCCATTCAGCAAAATCAATTCCTGATGGACTGGAGTTAACAGTAAAACATAAAACTCTATGACCCCCAAATAAAAATGCTGGTTAGCAATTTGTGACCTTAAGCAGGGAGAATGTTTTTAAGTATAAAAACAAAATAATGAGAAACAAAATAAGAGAAAACACAGATTGATTAAACTCCATATAAATGAAAATATTTACAGTTTCAAAAATTAAAAGACATAAAAAACACTGGGGAAAAATTACTTGCTTCATATACACTGGGCAAAGGGTTAATAGACACATTATATAAAGAATTCTTGGATATTATTAAGAAAACAAAGAACAAAAGTAAATAGGAAAAAAAATGAAGCAAGTATATAACTGTGAAATTAATCAAAGAAGGCATAGCAATGACCAAATAAGCACAAAACACAAGCTAAACTTCACTCACAGTAAAAGAAATACAATTTACAAGAACAGTTTTAAATGGTCCAATCAGCATATTTTTCTTTAATGATAACATACACTGCTCGTGAGGATGTTACAAAATACACACTTTTGAACACCGTGGGTATAATCTTTATAGAGCCCAAGAGTAAATACTTACTTTTTTTGTATGCCTTGAGATTTTGTGGTCATTTATCATGCAGTATCTTTGTGTGAGTGTTGAGAGATAACGTTTTTGACACAGTCTCCCTGTATCAGTTTCCTCTCACTGGGAGTATAAATTGATGACTTTTTTTTCTTAGAGAACACTTAGCAGCACCCACCAAAATTTTAAATATTGTCCACCCTTTGACGCAGCAATTCCATTTTAGAAATCTACCTTAGAGCAATACTTGCACAGATGCTTAGAGGCTTATCCTCATTGACGGCCATTGCAACATTGTTAAGTATAGCAGGGAAGAATATTGGGGAAAAAAACCTAATCACCCATCAAGAAGGGAATGGTTCAGTAAACCAAAATGGCTATTTTTCTAAGTCAAAAATGGTGGTATATCTACAATTTCAACTGAATATATCCATCTAATAGAATACAATGCAGCCATTAAAAAGAAAGAGACAGTTTAACAGGTGCAGTATTGCAGGAACGTTTGTTTTGAATTAAGAGAGAAAAGTAATTTCTAGAGAGCACATATATCATGGTCTAACGTATGTAGCTAATTTAATTATGTATATGTAGGCCTAAAACAGGGTGGTTTAGGGAAGTGGTCTCCTTTGACTCTATGGATTTCTGCATTATTTAACTTGAGACTTTTTCTTTCACTAGAATTAGTTACTATGCGTTGTGTGTCTGCCCGCCTGATCAAGTCCCTGTGGGTCAGCCTGTGATCGTTTCTAAGCACAACCTTATCAAACACACTTCAAGGACACGCAGGGCCATCAGGGTAACACTCAACAACTCAGCATGGCCGGTGAGGCCGCCTGGGTCCTGGCCCCTACGCCTCCCCACCCCCACCCATCAAGCCTCATAGTTTTCCACATTCCCATATTGTCTCTTGCTCCAAACTTTCCCTGTGCTGTGCCCTCTGCCTGGAATGCCCTTCCCTGCCTTGCCCACCTGGAAATCTCCATGGAGATTCAGAGAGCATCTTTCACAGGAAGCCTTGCCTACTGTTCTAGTCTGTGGCATGTGACTCACTGGGGTGATTTTTTTTTTAATTGTGGTGGAATTTACATACCATAAAATTAACCAGGACAAAGTGTACAGTTCAGTAGCATTTTTAACATCTAGATTCCCAAGCCTTGACCTAAACCTACTGCGTTGAAAGCTCTGGTGTTGGCACCAGCACTCTACATTTTTAATAAAGTTCCCAGGTAATTCTTGCACACACCAAAGTTTAATAACCACTGCCCTTTTGTCCTCCTCTCTATTAGCACATGACTGTTTGTTTTCCTGCCTGTTAATTTATAAGCCAGAGACTGAGAACCTGCATAAGGATAAGTAGATAAAGCAGTAGATATATAGACGTGGACACACGGGTTGAAAAAAGGCATAAATGTAATTGTTGTTATGACCATACTGAATAAATTGTATTGCATCCCAATAATAATAAATTTTGCAAACTGTAAAGCTCTATCCAGGTAGAAGGAGGAGGTAGGAAAAATGCCCCTCCATCTTACCACACTGTCAAAGTGAGCCAGTAGCCAGCAACCGGTGCCTCAGCCCTTGCTGGAACCTGAGAAATGCTCTCAGCTGGGGATTTGTTCCTCCCTCTTTCTGGCACTGGCTGGTGTGGACTGTTGCCAGGAAGAAAGAGTCTCGGGCAACCCTGCTGCCCTGGCTACAGAAGATCAGAGATATGTCTTAGGTGCGGCGATGTCTACTTCCAGTGCTTTCCAAAATCCCACGCAGGGATGTGGCTGAGCTGAGCCTGAAGGCCCAGGATATTGGCAGGTCCAGCATGGCTCCCTGGACGTAGAGGGTGGGGACGGTCTCTGATGTGGAGGTTCAGTCTCCGTCTCAGGAGCCCGATCCATCTGGCTGCTTTCCACCCTCAGCCAAGGACCCGCTGCCTTCTGGGAGCCTGGGGGTGGGAGTGAGAGAAGGAGAGGAGGAAGCTGACAGCTGGGGCTGGGGCGGGGGGGAGGGGAGTAAGGGCCCCTCTCCAAAAACCATTGATTAATCTTGAAATTGGGATGCTTTCATTTCCTTGCAAACTGGAGCTCCACATGGAGAAAACTGCAGCACGCAGGCCATGGGCAGGAGGGCACAGTGGGTAAGAGCATCGGACTCAGGCAGAACCTGGTTCTGCCTGTGTTCACTTCCTGGCTGTGTTATCTAGGGCCAGTTACCTGCCCTTTCTGAGTCCCTTCTTTGTCCATAAAATACACTTCACAGAATTTCTTTGTAAGGTTTAAATTATACAATATCGGTGAAAGGCTTTGTGTAGTGCTCGGGGGAAAAAGGAAAACAGCAGATCGATACATGCTAATTATCTCCGGGAGCATCTCTCTCCTTGAAAGGACGGCTTTGTTTTACATGACTGTAAAGTGCCTAAGCAAGGCAACGTGGAAGCAGCTCTGAAAGCAGAATCAGAGACCTGGGCTCCATCTCTGAACTTGCTCCGCGACCTGGGGCAAGTCCTTTCCATTTCTTCTTCTGCAAATGCAAGGAAGAATCCGGTGGGGTGAGGAGGACCTGGCCAGCGCCTTTCAAGGGTCAGACCCGCTTGATCTTGAAACCCCTCCTGGCATTATTAGTCCCATTTCTCAGATGAGCACACTGAGGCTCAGAGAGGCAAAGTTCATCGCATAAAGCAATGCAACACCAGGAAGAGCTGGGATTCCAGCCAGGTGTGTTGTCAGGGTCGGAGATCATCCTTTATCCACACTCTTTCAATCTCCCGCCCTTTAGTCTTTCAGTGATGATGGCGACCTCTACTACCATTGAGGTAGCACTTTCCCTGTGTCCAGCTCTGCTTTAAAGACTTTACACTGTTCGTCTTCTTTTATCCCCACCACAACCCTGTGAGACAGGCTCTGTACTTCCCCACTTCCCAGATGAGGACACAGAGGCTCAGCTACTGAGGGGGGAGTCAGGATTTGAACCCAGGACTAAGTCTGTGTCCCAACAGGTTACCCTGCATTCACTTCTCTCCTCTCTTTCTCCTTCCCTCAGTGACTCACCAGGTGTTAAAACAGCACTGAACATGGTGAGTCAGTCAAGGCAAGAAATAGCTGCATCCCCCATCCTTTCTACAGACAGGAAAGGAGGGAGTGAAAAGTGCCTTCGGAGGGAAACACACAGCTTATCACATGTTCGATGCAGCCTTGACTTTTTTCTTATTTAACCAGCCACCTCTCTCTCTCGCTTCCCCAGTCATCCCAGTCAGGAACGACCACCAGAAGCTTACACCATAAATAAGTTGCACAAATTTCACAGATGCCCCCAGGAAACTCGAGCTGGGAAATGGCTCAGCATATGTCTAACTGGTTAATTGACTTAATTGCTGGGAGTTGGGCGATTAGCTCACTTGATCCACCCCAGTGGCCACAAAATGTCCTTAATGCTGTTCAGTTTATTTGTATGTTAAGCTCCAGTTACTACTACGGGGAACTTTTCAATTGCTGATTACCCCATAAATATATAATTGTAGTTGTAGGATAGAGGCGGTCTGGCAGCCTCTCCTGAAAGGCTTTCCAGGGAACCACGAAGGGTGCTCTTCTTTTGCTCACTTGGCAGTTGCTTATTGCACACCTACTATGTGCCAGGTCCTCCATGAGACCCTGGAGATAGAGTAGTGAGCAAATCAGACAAAATCCCTGCCCTCGTGGGGTGTACATTTCAGCAGGAGGACACAGGTAGCAACCAAGTAAATACATATACGCATACAATCATTTTAGATAAGGACTAGGAAGAAACTAAAACAGAATGCTGCGGTGGGATGAGCAGGGAAAGACTTTGCTTGGGCGAGGGTGGTCAAAGAAAGTCTGACTAAGTCTGGCTAAGACATAAATGAGAAGTAGATGCTTCCTCTGTCAAGACAGGTGGGAACAGTGCTGGAGGCGGGGAGCAGCAAAGGCAAAGACCCTAGGCTGAAAGGGGCTTATCTTGCCTGAGAAATAGAAGCGAGGCTCGCATGCCTGGAGCACAGCGTGAGAAGGTGAGACTGGTACAGGATGAGAGGTGGGGACGGAGGCAGAGGCCAGGCATGCAGGCTCCTAGCAAGGAGTTTGGATATTTTTTTCTAAGTGCAATGAAAGGGCATTGCATGACTTGATTTAAGTCTTCAAAGTTCACTCTGGCTGCTGCGTGAAGAGCAGATTATGAGTGGGGGGCGGAGGAAGGGAAAGAAGAGGGCAGACCAAAAAGGAAGCTGGGCAGCCAGTGGGGAAGCGTCTTCAGCTACCCAGGTGAGAGAAGATGACTTGGAACCAGGTTATAGTGGAGTAGATGGAGAACTGTGGATATTTGTGGGAGGGGATATTTGGAAAGTAGAAGGGATGAGACCGAGTTTGGAATACACAAAGACTCCTGGGATTTTAGCTGATGCCTTGAGATGTCAGTGGTGCCATTTAGCAAGACATTGGACACCTGGAGAAGAGCAGTTAGGCAGAAAGATTCATGGTTTTGAAAAGAATAATTTGGTCCCAGCCAAAGGAAAGATGCTGGAGTCCAGGAGACCAGTGGAGAAAATATTGCTGAAACCCAGACAAGACGTGACGGCTGTGTAGGCTGGGCCCAGCCATGGAATGGTGGGTGTTACCGTTTGGATATTTAACCCGACGCAGGATGGAGTGTCTGCAGCAAATCCACTACGGTCCAATCCATGTAGTACAAGACCTGCAAACAGAGGCCTTGATTCTGTCATATGCCAAATTATCAGCTGTAGCCCCATCTTAATCCTTCTGAAGTTGGGTGGAGGTGAGGGGAGGATGGATCAAAATTAGAATTATATCAAGCAGAAAATAATCTTCGGTCTGGGTTGCACTGATTAAAAAAAAAAATAGGCAGAATTCATAATTACCATATAAAACTGTTTATGTTTGTGATTATATGTTACTGCCACCTCCAGGTCCCAGCAGCAAACGACTTAATTGCTTTAAGCTGGAGCTGGGGTGTGGGGAACAGAAGATGCGAGCAGGATGGAGGGAGGAAAACTCTTGTCTCTACTTCCCACCCACGCCCTGCCCAGTTGGGTCCTGGGTAGTACCCTGGTTTCTGCAACAGCACCTGTCAGACAGGGTAACTACTGCCTTACTCCTGGTCAAGTTGCCAAAAGGCACAGGTAAGGCTGCCATGGGGAATCTTGGTGTTCAGTGGGATGTCAGGTTCTGGGCTGAGAAGAGGAGAAGGAAGAAGATGCTAGTTCCGAGGCAATGGGACATCAGGAACCAGCACTTCTATATGCCATCGTGTGTCATCATTGCCTGTTGGCTGGCTCCTGAGCCTGGGTGCCCTAAGAGGACCAAACCTCACCAGTTTGCTCACCAACCTGTGTTGGTACCTAGTGCCTGGCACGGAGGAGGTGCCCGTCTGAGTTTGAGCTCCTCCAGAAACAGGCCCTGAGACAAGGACTTCAGTGCACGTGGGTGATCCCAGGAGGCACCTGTACACGAGTGGGGAAATCGGACAGAATGGAGAGGACACCACAGTGGGGTTACCACCATGGGCCACTGGAGCCCAACCCCGCCAGAGACCTCTGGGAGACAGTGTGGCACTGGGTGCAGAAGAGAGCTAAGGTATTTGTACATCAACTCCCGCATTGTGGGGTGAAGGTGGGGGTGGGGGAGGAGAGCTCGTTAATTTCACGTCCCCATGTTCATGGGCAGAGAAAGCCTCAGTGCCCAAAGAAACCCTTGAGCAAAGAGACACACGTGCTGGCAGTTGGAAGTTAGGCTGGAATGCCCTGGAAAGGTCAAGCCAAGGAGACATGAGCAAGACTGCAGCAGCAGCTCCAACAGAACCCAATAAATAGTATTAAATTAAACGAGGGAATGAGAATGAATGAATGGCCAGTGAGTTTGGGACCCTCTAAGAATCGAGCACCTAGCCAACTTACCTTTGTCAGTGCTGACTCCTAGAAGTCTCACCTTCAGGCCCTTGGGTACATCTTTTAGCCTCTTTATGCCTCAACTTCCCCATTGTCAAAATGGTGGTAATGTGTTAACTTTATATGATTGTTAAGGACATTCAGTAGGAGATGCCATTTCACTCGTTCATTAGTGTAACCCGTTCCTTTTTATCATTAAACAATATTCCATTCTATGGATAGACCCCATTTTGTTTATCCATTCATCAGTTGAGGGACATGTGAGTTGTTTCCATCTTTTGGCTACTGTGAATAGTGCTGCTATGAACATTCACGTCCAAGTTTTGAGATGGATATATGTTGTCATTTCTGTTAGGTAGATTCCTAGAAGTGGAATTGCTGGGTCATGTCGTAAGGTTATGGTTGACATTCTGAAGAAATGCCGGACTGCTTTACAAAGGGTTGTGCCGTTTTACATTCCCACCAGCAGTGTATGAGGGTTCCAATTCTCCACATTCTCACTGGTACTTCTTATTGTCTGTCTCTTTGATTACAGCCATCTTAATGGTTTTGATTTCTAATTTCCTACTGATTAATAATGCTGAGTATCTTTTCACGTTCTTACTGGCCATTTGGATATGTTCTTTGGGAAAATGCCTATTCAAATCTTTTGCTCATTTTTCAATTGGATTGTCTTTTTCTCATTGAGTTTTAAATATTTTTACATATTCTAGATACAAATTCCTTATCAGACATATGATTTGCAACAAATTTCTTCCCTCTGTGGATTATCCTTTCACTTTATTTTTTTGTTGCATTTTTTTTTGAGGTATCGTTGACGTATAGCATTATATTAGTTTCAGGTGCACAACATAATGGTTCAATATTTGTATACATTGTGAAATGATCACCACAATATGTCTGGTTAACATCCATCACCATCTTTCTTGATAATATCATTTGCAGAATAAAATTTCTTATTTTGATGAAGTCCAATTTGTCTGTTTTTAATTTTGTCTCTTGTGCTTTTGGTATCATATCTCAGAAACCACTGCCTAATCCAGGGTCATGAAGACTTACTCCTATATTTTCTCCTAGGAGTTTTATAATTTTGAGTCTTACATTTAGGTCTGTGATCCATTTTGAGTTGTTTTAGTCTTTTGCATGTAGATATCCATTTGTCCCCAGCATCCTTTGTTGAAAAGACTATTTCCCCCCATTTAGTTTTCTTGGCACCTTTCTCAGAAAAAAATTGACCATCGATGTTTATTTCTGGACTCTCAATTCTAGTCCGTCGATTGATATTTCAGTCCTTGTGCCAGTACCATACTGTTCATACCCTTCTTAAGTGGTGTCAAATCCTGTCTCCAAATATTATTTTGCATGCCAGCATTTGAGCTCTCATATTAGACCATGAATGCCCACACACAGGGGTATAGGTCATTGTCTTGGCAGTGAGTCATGATCTAACATCTTGATGCTGTGTGACTCTGGGTCACTTACCTAACCTCTCTGAAACTGTTTCACAGAGCTTTATTTGTAAAAATAAAAATAATGCCATCTTCCTTCCTGCCTCTCATCCTTCCTCCTCTCTTCCCTCTCCTACCTTTGAAGACAGAGACTATACCTTATTTATCACTGCATCAGCACAGTGTCTGACACAGAGTAAACACTGGGTACGTGTTCACAGAATGAGTGAGTAGTCCGTCTTGCTGGGGAACTGGGAGGACACAGTTTCCAATGTACTCACACCACTGGTTCTAAATAAACAATGGCTTGGCAGCAGCTGAGAGATCAGGTTTCCTGTTCCTGCTTTGCCTTGTTTGCAAGGTATTAACCTCCCTCCCTCATGCCTCAGTCATGGATGGAGGCTCAGAGCTGCCTGCCTCCTTCCCTACAATCTTGGAGCCTCCTCTCATGGAGCAGAGGTTCTTAAACTTTCTGGGTTCACAGCAGCCTGAGTGTTCCAGCATTGTTTCACCAAAAGAAATCCCTCATCATTCTGTTTATTAGGTATTTAGGTGCAAACTTAATGAACATGGATGTCCTAACTACTTAGTAGCAGTTTGAAAAAATAATTCACATAAGTTGATAGAAGAAGAATATTTTTATTTCAGTCTTAAATAAACAGTTACTTACTATCGAAATGTATATGCCTGTTGGGCTCTGCACAGTTTCTGAAACCTTGGAATCAGATTGGACTCTGCCACCCTCGTTTCCCGTTCTACGTTGATTTTGGCACAGACCTTGCTTTTTATCACAGCAACCACCGAAAACCCAGGGTCACAAAGATATGACATCATCAAAAAGAATGTGGTTTGCTCTAATGCTGGAACTGGGAATGACCTCAAGCTAGTAGTTCATGTGACATTTGAGAGATGCCAAGTATTGCTAGGATGACCTTGACAATTAAAAATATCTTGCAGCTTTCCTGGGAGGCTGCTGTGGTGCCCCAGGGTGCCCCGGCTCACAATTTGGGAACTGTAGTCCCAGAGGAAAGAGTATGTGAATTGGTTCTTGAGAACTTCCCTGGGATTCCAGCTCTGCTAGTGATTCCCTGTGTGACCCTGAGCCAGCCACTTCCCACTCTGGGCCTCAGTTTCCCTCCTTCCCTGCAAATCTGGACCTCTACCAGCTGCAGTATCCCATCATCATCGTCATCATCATCATCACCAGTGCAGCCTTTGATGATGAGTTCTCAGAATGTGTCAAGCCACTTCCTGCTCACAACCACTCTGCGGGAATCATCCTTATTGACCCCATTTTACTGAGGAGGAAATTAAGGCTCCAAGTGGTCCAGGAACCTGGGCATCACAGGCAAAAAGTGGTACCTTTTGTTTCCCTCTCCACTGCCTGCCTTGGAAACCCTTCTCTGCCTCAGTGGGTAGGAAACACTTCAAGAAGAGTAATCAAGGTGACCCGACAGCTTAAGGACAAATCACATGTTACATGTCGACACTCCAGGGGTACAAATCTGTCCATCAATATTTCAAGTCTGTGTTGTCGGTTCCTGTGCTTTTAGCTAAAGCTCTCAGGGACCAGAGCCTATGTGTGAACTGAAAATTAAACCCTGTTCAGAACAGATTAGCTAATAATTGGATACTAGCATGGGTAGTTCATTCTTGTGTTGATCTGCAAAGACTAAACTGTTTTGTTTTTCTTTTGTCTGATTACATTGAAAACCTTCAGCAGGTGCCTTACTACCTTCAGGACAAAGTGAAAACTCTTTTGTGTAGTTTACAAGTCAGTCCTCCACCTTTATCTCTTATCACAGTCTAGACCCCATGCCCAACTCCCACTTTTTAGTAAATGGATCTGCTTCCTAATGAAATATTGATTGAGCCCATGCCCTATGCCAGGCACTATTCTAGGCACTGGGGATGTGGCAGGAAACAAAAAGATGCAGTATCTGCCCTCACAGAGTCTGTAGTCTAAGAGGAAGAGAGAGAGATAGAAAGGGAGATTTCTGGGAGGGAGATTCAGCGCTTAATCTCACAAGTAACTACAGCATCCTAACTGCGATGTGCATCATAGAAAAGAAGCACAGGTGCACTGAGATCTAATCTGAGCAAGCCCCAATAGGTCCTGTCCCTACCTTATCACACTGCATTGTAATTGTCTTTTCAATTAAGCAATTACACATTAGTCTTGATCGTCCTTGCACCCCTAACACAGGACTGGCACACAATAGGTGCTCAATGAACACATGCATCAAATGAGTAGATACTCAGTGTAGAGGCAACACAAAAGAGAAAAAGAACATTGCAATCCTGCCCCCCACAAGCACACACATCTATGAGATATCACTTTCCTACATTTAGCATTTGCACTGGCACGCTTAGTTTCTCTTTTGAAGAACTATTTTATGTCGTACTTACCATTGTGCTTCCTTCCACTCAGCTTTATATCATGGGCATTCCCCCGTATAATGCATTCAATCTGGTGTACCAGTTCCCATCTGTCGATAGCATCTGTCTGGCGTGCTTTACCGGAAAAGATGCAAAGAGAAAGTCAGGCTGTGATTGATTAATGATGTCTGCCCTGGGCAGGGAAGTAGGGCATTTCAGGGTGGGAACGTACTTTTGGAGACAAGGCTAAGAGTTTAGCTAATAGAACCTGTGCAGACACGGCCACTGGGAAGCCAGGGCAAGGGATAGAAACCCCTTCTCTGATGGTTTAGCATGAAATTCTGCCACATGCAGTGGTGGCCTTGGGGCTCAGGGGACGGGGCCATTTACCCACCTCAACCCTACCTCCATTCAGGGACATTAACTCACTGGCACCTCCAGCCTGCCCTCCGTTAGGCTGTGCAGGCTGCCAAGGCCAGGACAACACTCAGAAGCAGAGAATCACGGGCATTTATAGCAAGCAGATGTGAGTATGAGAGTGGACAGGACTTGGTGAGGAGCTAACAATCTCAGTTCAATGCTAACAATCCTGCTTACTTGCTTATAGTAAACCCCTGCAGCAAAGAATTTTCCTGTAAAGGGCCAGAGAGTAAATACTTTGGGCGTTGCAAGCCATTTGGTCTCTGCCACAACTGCTCAACTCTGCCCTTGTGGTGCAAAAACAGTCACAGATAATATGTAAGTGAATGAGCATGGCTGTGTCCTAATAAAACTTTATTAACAAAAAGAAGTGGAAGGCCAGATGTAGCTCACATAGCTGGACATAGCTGATCCCTAATCTAAGTCTGGGATGATGTTTGTTTAAAACTTGAGTGCCAGTTTCAATCAATTGCCTGTGACTGCTAGGAGCAAGGAATCTTTCCCAGGCTCAATGCAAAAGAGAATGGTGCTCAGTTAGTGATGTCTGTCTTGGCCCAGTATGGGATTCAACAGCACACATACTGCTCATTTTGCATCCCTGGCCTCAGGAAACCTCAGCAATCAGAAAGAGCTCAAGCAATATGGTACAAATATCCTCTATTATTATGGGGAGGGCTCATCTGGGAAGCCTGGCCTCTTTCCAGACAGATGGCAAACCTCTGAGACCTTCAGAACCTGTACCTTTGTAGGGACTGCTCCGTCAGCCCCCTAGACCATGAGTGACTTGAAGGTAGAAACCATGTGTTTTGTTTTTTGTTTCTCCAGGCCTAACAGAGGCTGGCATAGTGTTTAGTGAATGCCTCTTATATTAATAAATGAATGAATGAACAAACTGGAGATTCAACAGAGGCAGATAACACTTCATGAATGCCTACTGTGTACCAGGTTAAGACATTGCATACCTACTATCACATCTGCAACACAAGAATCATATGAAGCAGAAATCATAAAGTTTATTTTTCAGGCTAAATGGCTTTCTAAATTATGACACCACCATACCACTTATAACCATGGACCAGAGATTGTGTCGTGCATTTTGTTTACACCCTTAAATGGAATCTATGAGACAGGGAATGTCTTTAACTCCCACTTTATAGATGGAGAAACCAAGGCTCTGATGGGGAAGGCTCGCCTGAGATTAAGCAGTGGAATGTTGCCGAGCCAAAATGTGGCAGCAGCTCCGATTCCGCCTTTGAGGCTCATGATCATGGCACTGAATCCAAGTGCTGCCTGCAAGCTGGGTCTCGTGTGAATAGATGGAGGGGGCTCGGCAGTAATGGTCTTGGCCTGCTTCAGCTGGGACAGGTCACAGGCTGAGCAGGACAGGGCAGCAGGGGCAGGTAAGTGTGGGCAGGGGTGGGCTGCAGCCCCACCCGCTGAGGTCCCACCCCAGCTCCTTTGCAGCAGCAGGCTGGGAGCCCTGGTGTGCCCCGCGCCCCCGTGATTGGCAGCCTGCAGATGGCGGGGGTGCCTTGGAATTTATTATCCAAGCATGCCTTTCTGAGGGGGCCTCACTGCCTGACACCGCTTTATCGGAAAGCTGGGAATGGTTAGCCGAGCCCATCTGTTAACCAAAGAGGGGAGCTCAGTGGGTGGGGAGGTCTGCAGAATCATTTAAAAGGAATTTCTCTGATTCTGAGGCCAGGGTGGAAGCTTATCTGCCCGTGGGCCGTGGGCTGCCTGGTTTGGGGGTCTGGAGGCTTGGGGGTGGTGTGTCTGGGTTCCTCATTCTAAAACAGAAATTGCCAGGGCCCCTCCTCCTTCCGAGCAACAGCTTTAACCGGTGAGCCTTCGTAGCTGAAGCCCCCACATTAGCGTCGCCAGTGTCTCAGGGACGAATCTGGGACAGATGGGGATAAATGCAACCATCTGAATTAATATCAGGCTCGTTAATGAATCCAGGAGCTGGGAAATAATTAGGAGAAGTTACCATTCCCGCCACGGCAATGCTGTGTTGGATGCTTTCTCCTCTGCCCCCTCCCACCAGCCAGGGTGCCCTGGAAGAGAGTCGTGCAGCCACCCAGGGTACGTGGGTCTCAGGACTTGATCTTGGGCTTATTTTCTGGTATATTTATGACAGGCTGGTGAACGGCAGGAGAAGGGTAGCTCTCCATGGGGCATCCAAAGTTCATCTGTGCTGGGACAGAGCACTGCAATGGCAGTTGGGAGACCTGGGTTCAAGTGCAGACTCTTGGTGAGTGGCCTTGGGGCATGTGGTTCCCCTCCTCTCAACGGAGATAAACCATCATAGAGGGGGACGTGAACCACTTGCTGCTCTGGGCTGGCACATGCCAAGCTGTTCACACGTAGCATCACATTTAATCTGCTCCCGTAGCTCTAGGACGCTGTTAGCCCTCATTCTTCCAAGGGAAGTTGCTTCAGGAACTTGTACCAGCATCTACAGTGGATAGTAGAGCTGGTTTCTAACCCAGAAATCCAGCTCAAAGGTCTGAGCCCTAGACCACATCACTCCATGGCCTTTTGCCATGAAGACTGGGATAATCTTTGATGTTTCTTCCAATGCCTGATGTTTTTAGGCCTGTAGGATTCTAAGTGCTTGCAAATATCTGCTTTGCAATATATATATAGAGAGAGAGAGAAAGGGAGAGAGAGAGCGCTATATTTTCGTAATTGGCTGTCTGACAAGGCTGGGCCCCTTTTCTATGTGATTGTATGCTTACTCCTTCTTTCTGAAACTTAGCACAATTGCAATTGAATAATTAATAAGGTATTTAATTGTTTAATGGCTATTTACCCTGCTAGACTGGAGATTCCACGAGGATATCACCTGTTTTGCTCACTGTTGCATTCCAGCTACTGAGAAGAGTGACAGTCACATTATACTTTCTCAATGAGTATGAAATGAATGAATGAATGAGTGATGGGACAAATGAATGAATGAATCAATGAATGAGTGAAGCTGGGAGGTCAGGCTCAGCCCCAGTGAGCAGAAGCCCCGTGATGATGCTACCCTGCGTCAGCCGTTTCATCTCGCCTAAGCTGCTGCTTCCTGGGCAAGGGGCACAGAAGCAGGCTCAGCGTCCAGCATCCTTGCAAGGGCAGCGGGCACTGACAGGGGCTCCTCCAGTGCAGGGTGAGGGGCCATGTCCGAGGCTGACTCCAGGCCCTGCCTGCCCCCCTCATGGGAGCAATGCTCAATGGAGCCGCTTCACACGGACATGCTTGAATAGCAACCAGGGCTGTCTGGGCATCACGTGACCCCCTGGCTGCCAGGGGACCAGAGGCGGCCATGGGGGTCGGGGGTCACCTCCACAGTTAAGTCATGTACCTGGCGGAGACGGTGTTTATGGAGAATGGTTCAAGGAACAAAGCGTTCTTCATTTTTCTTTTCTTCCCTCTTTCTTACTTCTCTTTTCTTGGCTGTCTGGATGCAGAATATTTCCATGCGGGGTGGCCAAGGTGAGGGGAGCTTTCGGGCAAAAGGAGGAGGATCCGTTTTCTGACCCGCAGGGCAGGACGTCTCATGGCCGAGAGCCGAGATGCTGAACTGGGAGTTCCCGGGTTCAAACTGTAGCTTCTCCCCGACCTGGCACGGAGAATGACCTTGAGCGACTTAACCCCTCTGAGCTTTACTTTCTTCGTCTGTTAAGTGAAAGGCATCACGAGGATTCAAGAGATAGTGCAGAGAAAATACTTAGCACATTCTTCTCTTCCAGTCCAGTTAATGCAGCTAATATAACAATAACAACAACAGCGTTAATTGTGGAAACAGAAAACTTGTCCTGAGCTTTCTTCAATCCAGGGATGGACAGGAGACAGTGGCGTTTTTGCCACTGGCTTTTCCAGACAAGGGAGCAAAGAGGGACTAGTTGAGGGAGATGCTCCGGGGTCTTTGCAATTTTCCATCAATTGCTTGAGCCTAAAAGATTCCTAGAGGTCATGGAGTTTAAGCCCCTGGAGATGCTGAGGACCACAGAGGGGAAGGAACATGCCCCAGGTCACACAGTAGCAGATGGGCAAAGACCAGACGTTCTTATCTTTCCTGAATTAATTAATGTGGTCTAGTTCTTCTGACATAACAGCAGCCTATGCCCTTGGCAAAGGTGAGTGGCTGGCCGTGCCTCGAGGTTGACCCGGGCTCAGAGCCAAGCCTGACGGAGACCAGGGGTAGTGGGTGTAGTGGTCAACACCTTCTGCCCACCCCTCACGTTTATACGCAGGCAGGTGTTCTGGCCCTCATCCCTGTGAGAGGTGAGCGCTGGCATACTGATCTGCAGCTTCGAAGTGGGTCTCCACACAGGTGTGCTGCTTGACCAGGGTGGTACATAAGTGGCTGGTTGGGTGAGTGGACGGAGCTGAGTGCCCCTGCACATCAGGTAGGGTGCCTCCAGGCAGGAAGAGCACTCTTTCCTCCTGAGACCCATGAGACCTCGTATTTTGGTGTCTAACAATGACTCCCATTGTGACCTTGAGCAAGTTACTTCTGCTCTTTGGGCCTCAGGGTTCTCATCTGTAAAATGGGAGTACCATAGCATCTACCGTACTGGGGGTCATAGTGCAGATTAAATGAGTCCATTAATTTAAAGCTCTTAGAACAGCATCTGGCACATAGTAAATGCTCCGTAAATGTTGTCCACTGAGTTGCCCAGATGTCACAACTCATGGCAAGGGGGCGATGCCGCTCTCTTCCAAGGGCTGGCACACCGGGATGAAAGGTGCACGACCCTTGGTCATGGACTCCATGGACATGTGGTCATTCTCAGGTACAATGGATAAATGGGCACAGTGGTGATGTACTGTGCCCAGGTCCAAAGGAGGAAACAAGTCAGAGGCTTCTGCTAATGTTTGCCTGGTGCCCACGAACAAGGGCCAGCAGTACCTGAGCACCTGAGCTTGGGACCATGAGTACATGCCAGCCCTTCTCTTCTCAGGCCCACATGCAAATGGTCAGAGCTATCTCAAGGGTCTCCCACGATGTGGAGGCCAACTCCTTGCTTGTTAAGAGAAGCCACCAGGGAAAGGGGCTTCCCCATCCCCTCCCCCCAGGAGAAGCATCTGCTCTGGAGGGAAGGACAGACATACCTGATTAGAATCCCATCACAGCCGCTGACCAGCTGTGTGGCCTCAGGCAAGTTGCTTCACCTCTCTGAGCCTCAGTTGTCTCGTTCGTAAAATGGGGCTTCCTTGAGAATTTAACGGGACGGGCTTCCTCCAGGTGGGTCCTGCTTTGCTTAGAGCTGAACCCTTAGTGCCATGCACAAAGCTTAACAACAAAGGAATGTTTAACAAGCTTGTGGCAAATGGGTGACTATTAATAGCTACGTGGATCAAGGGCTTAACAAGGAGCCAGGCACTGTTCTAAACGCTTCCCATATATCAGTTCATTTAATTTTTACAGTGAGACATAGACTATAATGACCCCCATTTCACAAGTGAGCACACTGAGACTTGGCAAAAAACAACTGAATCACTTGTCCGAGGTCACCCAACTAGTAAGTGGCAGAGCCAGGATTTGAACCCAGGCGATCTGAAACTAGAGCCTGAGCTTATAACCACCGGGTCCCAACTGAAGAGAGAGCAGGGAGAAAAGAGGTGCAAAGGAAATGCCTATCACTTAGAGTGGCACACCCCTGAGGGGTTGATCCATATCTATGAAATCCATGCAGTCATTAAAAGCAGAGAAAGCACTCAACAATTGCCTCTGTTTCCCATCTGCAGGGTCTCTGGGATACAGAGATGCACAGAGAGGGCCCCTGACCACAGGGAACGTAGAAATCCCAATGGTACCCAGAGCGTTGCCAACTCTCCTGCAGGAGCACCCAGTAGAGGCTCACGCCAGTGGCTCTCCGGCTCAGGCCAGCCCTCTGCAGGTTGGCGTAGCCTACATAGCATTTTTTTAAATATCTGAATTGGTTTCCAGAATTTAAAAATTGGGAGATTTCACATAAAAATCCAGATTCCTGGTGTAGAAAAGTGTTTTCCCTTTGGCTGTGTGCTGGTCTCACTTTTATTGTATGTTTCTGGCCTGGCCCCTGGGGGCATCTGAGTTTGCAACCTCCTCGAGGACAGGGCTGTGGGATGCTGCGGGTGGGGGGCGTGATCTCGTTGGCTGATGGCTCAGAGAGAGGCCCAGTCTTGGGAGGGTTTTCTCGTCTTGCTTGGATAAAGATGACTCACGGGGCCAGTATGGGTCTCCAGCAGAGCCAGCTTTCCTTTCCTACTTTGTTTTTATAAAGCAGAAATAGAAGTTTCCATAACGTGGTGCAACTCCACCCAGCGCTGGCAGGCTTGGGAAGTCACTGCTGTTTGTGAGCGTCCAAGGGAGAGTTTTGGTTGGAAGCCTGCTATTGCTCCCGCATTCACGAGAGGCACAGCAGGACAGCGTGTGCTCATCTTCAAGATCGGAGCTGCCTGAAGACAGGGACTCCCCACTGGGTCCTCTCTGGGGGAGATGGTCAAGGGGCTGGATCCCTGAGGCCACAGGAGAGCAGGAGAACCAGAGACCTAGTCCAGGTTCTATCCGTCTATCCGTCCATCTATACAGCCCTCTATCCTCCCTTCCTCCCTTCCTTCCTGCCTGCCTGCCTGCCTTCGTTCCTGCCTTCCTTCCTCCATCTACCCATTCAAGGACTGTTTACTGACAGTTATGCTGACCCCAGAGTTTGTTCCCTTCTATGTTTCAGACTCTCCATGCTGTTCTCCGAAGATACAGAAATAGACAAAACACACAAAAACTTCTCTGTCCCCACAAAGTCTACAGTCAATTCGGGGAGACAGACATCAAAAAGGTAGTGACAGACGAAAATTAGGGAACAACCGAAGGGTCCATGAATAGATTTAGTTTGGCTCATCCTCATCCTAGAATGGGGCACCATGTGGCCCTTTAAATGAAGCAGATATCTGTATGGTTACACAGAGCAACCTCTAAGTGAAAGAAGTCAGGGCTCCAATAGTGACTACAGTGTGTCCATTTGTAAAGAACGGAGTCCTTGGCGGGGCTTTCACTGACTTGTACTTGCAAAAAAGGTCTCTGAGAGAACCCACAAGAAATCAGGAACAGTGGATGCCTCAGGGATAAAGCTCGGGTGCTAGGGTACAAGGAGGTGAGAGAGCTTTTGTGCTGTGTAAACGTTTGCTTTTTTGAATGTGTAACTTTTTTTCAATAAAATGGCAGGGAAATTTAAGGTAGATGGATGAATAGACAGATAGATGCATGAGAGATGAGAGAGAGAGAGAGAGGAAGAAGAAGAAGAAGAAGAGGAGGGGGAAGGGGGAAGGGGAGGAGGATGAAAAGGAGGAAGAAAGGGGCACCGGGAGAAAAGAAAAAGAAAAAGCCTTTACAAGTGTGGTGGTTTGGTAAGTATTCTGAAAGAGAAATCCTGGCTGCCATGGGGCATTCAGAGAAAGCTTCCCTGAAGATGGGGCACCTGGGCTGGCACACTGAGGATGCATAGGAGTTGCCTTTGTGCAGAGATGGGCACAGATTTTCCGGCACTGAGAGGAGCAGTGGGTCCTCAGGGCCATCCCTCCCCTCTCTGGACCTCAAGTGCTACATCTGTAAAGGAAAGAAGACACCTCTCAGCCAAGGTCTAGGAAACTCTAGGAAGCAGCAGAGGCATGTCTGAATCCAGGCTGTCTTAACCTCTACAAGGGCCCCCTCCTTGCCTCCTCTTGGTCCACCTTCCCTGTTGCAACAGATAGAAGTGGCCAACACTGGGACAAGCAAGAAAAAGAAAGAAAATCTGCCTGTATATCAAAGCTCACGGTCACTAAACTCCAAAGATGATCTTTGTGTCTCTCTAGGGGGTGGGCGATCCCTTGCACTTTTCTGTCCCTCCCCACCCAGTGAATTACGGAGGACAAGCAGGTTAATTGATCTGAGTGGATGGATGCCAGCTGCTCCTTGTACTGGTGTATGATAATAATAACAGCAGATATTTCATGAGTGCTAGCTCCGTGTCAGGCACTTAGCATGCAAGATCCCATTCTGTCCCCCAGGCAAGCCCAAGAGAGGTAACTTCGTGGCTATGGATCTCTGTTCATGAGATGACGGTCCTGGGGCTCAGAGAAGTTTAGTTATTTGCTCAAGGCTGCAGAGCTACTAAGTGTTGCAGTGAGAATCTGAATCCAGGTCATGCTGACCCCAGAGTTTGTTCGCTTAACCGCCAACCTTCATTGCTGCCCATCCCTCAGGGGGCCCTTCCTCTCCAGGGATCGAGGCCAGGGAAGGCTGCCTGGAAGAGTTCCATTTAGGTGATACCTGGGAGGACTAGAGGGCTTTAAATTCCCCCTTTAAGAGAATTAGCCGTTTTCCACAAGGAGATTTCCTCAAGAATAAAGGGCCCCAGAGACATTAAAAGGAAACTCATAAAAAATTCATCTCTGAGTAGTAATTGCATCATAAAAAGTATTGAGTTGGAGTGCAAATGCAAATTGGGCCATGTAAATTAATGATGTAAACAGCTGGATTGAGGGCACACATCCAGAGAATGTCCTACTCCAGCCTCCTCCATGTGCGAGGCAAAGCGGGCAGGGGGGCCATGTGCCCTGAGGTTTGAGGGACATTCTCAGACCACCAGTGACCACTGTCTCAGACCCCAAATCCTTCTTTTGCACCTCTTGGAGATGTGGGTGAGCTCTCTGTTTCCCTCAGTCAGCACTTTCTGAGCACCTACTGTGTGCAGGGATGGAGCCCCCTTCTTCCTCGCCCCCTCCCAGTTCACTCCACATGAACTTGCTCAGACTGGAAAATGAAGACGGATGTTTATTGTGAACTTGTGGGTCCACATTGTTATTCATGTCTTTCTTGGTTTGTTGGGGGTCTTGGTTTGTACCTCCGGTACATTCAACAAGCATATGTTGAACACCGACTACGTATAGGGTGGCGCCCGACCTCAGCTCTCAGAGCCGGTCACAGGAGGTCAGCAGGGACCCAGACAAGACTGGAGGGTGGGGAGCAGGCCAGGCAAAGATCCTGGTGGGGAGCAGCTCCAGGCAGAGGCAAGCCGGATCGCGCCCATTCTGGAAACCACATGTAGTTGAGTATGGCTGGAAATTGGGGGCTGACAGTGGCGGTGATGAACCTGGGTGGTTAGAACATTCTGGAGGACCTTGTGTGTCTCCCTAAGGAGCTGGGACTTGATTCCCACTTGGAGAATATGCAGCCTTCACTGTCCCCCCGCCAAACTCTGATTCTTGGTCACACAAGAGGTGGGACCTGCAGTTTGTGGGTCTCATTGAAGTTCAGACGAGGGGCCCCATAACCTTCCTGTGGTTTTTAAACTGTGTTCCATGGCACCCCAAGGTTCTCTGCCTTTCTGGCAGCTCCATGGTGAGGAGTAAGAGTGAGGTTTAAGTGGGCAATGTTCTGGAACCTCCCCTGCTTTAGCCAGATCAGCTCTACCTTTATCATTTTTTATTGTGGTTTGAAATTCCGCGTAAGATTTCATGTAGAAAGAGATTCCGTTGCTTAAACAAGAATGACTCCCACTTAATGCAGAGTAATGTCCAAATTTTTCAAGGCCTTTCATGACCCAGACCAAACCCATTTCTCCAGGCTCAGCTAAACCATTTCCCACCCCCTGCCTCTTACCGCCCTGCACCCCAGCCTTGGGCTACACAGATACTTGCCAAGCCACAGACACTTTCTGCTCCTCTGTGCCTCCATCCCTTTCCTCATCCTGTTCTTTCTTCGAGGCTGACTTCAAATCCTTCCTCCTCCAGGAAGCCCTCTCTGACCCCTTCAAGTGTCCCTGGCATTGTCGATACACATTGGGTATTCCCCCCGAAAGAGCTCTGACCCACCCAGAGTAAGAGCCTCTTTCTGCTGACTTTGAAAGTCTTTGACGTGGTCATCACCGGGGTCCAATACCAGGCTGGGCATTTGGCAGATCCCCAGAAATGAGAGCAAATGGGTACCGGGAAAGAATGGAGAAAGGGTGGGCTTGGAAAGTATATAAGTTAAAGGATGTATGGTCAGATAAATGGATGGGAAGGAGAGAAGACGGGAGGGAGGGAGGGAGGAAAGATGGAAGGATGAAAAGAAGGAAAGGTGGATGGAAGGATGGGAAGGAGGAAGGAAAGAGGGGTAGACGGAAGGAAGGATGGTGGGAGGGCGCACATGCAGACAGCTGGGGGAACCCCAGGTTCCACTTTCCCCACCTTCCCAGCGCCCTCTCTGCCCTCACCGCCCTCCCTCCCTCCTGCCTCCATCACAGAGCCAGCCCCTGACATGCCCTCGCCTGCACAGTGATTACTCCTTGAGCAGCCTCCCGTATCCTGTTCCTGCTCTTCCTACAAGCAGAGAAGCAGAAAAATCCATCCTGATGAGGAGGCAGCCACCCGCCCTCGGCCCCCCTCCTCCCCCGTCTTTGCAGCCTGTAACTCTCGAGCACTCAGGCAGAAACAGGCAGTCAATTTTTTCCAGGGTTGAGCGCCGGCTGTAAGGCACAGCCCTGCAGGGTGACAGGGGAGGCGGGGGCCACTCGGATGGCACGACCATTTCTCCTCCATCCTGGGGGCAGCGCCTCATGCCTCACTTGACCAGACGCTGCCAGCTGTGTAATTCAGGGCACATACACCCTCCCTGCCGCCACCACCAGCACACAACGGGCTCACCTAAGACCCCAGCCCCGTGAAACATCACGGGCAGAGCAGAATTCCCTCTTGGCGTCCATCACACCTTCTCCCTGAGCCCGGCTTCCTGCTCACATGGAAGGCAGCCTCCTTTCACCCCTGCCTGCCCTTGGTGCCTTAATGGTAGGCTCCCTGGCAGAGGAAAAGGCAAGCGATGTGCTTGTACCCACCCAGGTGTCAAGTGGCTCTTTGCTGTCTCTTTGCTATGGTGGCCACCTAGACATCGCCCCAGCTGCTGCGAGGGCTGACGGCTCCCAGCTGAGCCCCTGGATCTAGCAACTGCCCTTTGCTGGAGAGAGCTGCCTTGTCCAAGGTCAAACCTCCTTCCAGTGTCTGGTCAGTGATGGGGGTATACGGGCCTGGCCTCCTTGCCTCTAGGCAGCATGACTGTAAGAGCCATCTCAGCTCTGGAGCTCCCATGGGATCAGCTGAGACCCTGGGGGAAACTGAATCGCACTCCAACTTCTCTCTGCCTCATTCTGTTTGTTTCCCTACCCCCAAAGTATTGATCCTAAGGGTCTCCCTTACTGTATTCCAGTAAACCCCCTGCACTCAAAGCCCCAGAGCCTCGGGGTCTGTGTCCAGAGAAGCCAACCTTCAACAGCCTTTTTCGCGTTCGCCTATTTAATCTCTGTAACACCTCTGGCTGGCACGCCCCCTGATTCACGTCTCAGAGAAGCAGCCTGCCTTGTCCCGGATGTACTGAGCGGTCAGGGCTGGGATTCCTCCCCAGCGGGCCTAGCACACTCCCAGGTAGTCAGGACTCTGACTCCCGCTATCTCTGCCCTTAGGAGACAACCCGACGGAGATTCATGATTCCTTTCAGACTCTGGGGAGCCCCCCAAGACCAGGGCTCCCTGCCTCCCTGTCGGGGCGTCCAGGTGGAGACACACAGCATCCACCCCAGGATCGGACTCCTCATCTGGGTTTACTCACACTGCCTCTCTCGTCTTCAGCTCTGGATACGGTCGCTCTCCACCTGCCACGGTCACCAGTGTCTGGGGGGGCGGGGGTTGGGTCACATGGTGTAACTGGAAGGGCCAGATGCATCTGGCTTCAATCCGGGCTCTTGGTGGAACGGGCCACCTCACGCTTCTCTGAGCCTCCACGTCCTCATCTTTCAAATGGGCTGTTGTGAGGATTGCTGTTGTGGGACAGTATAGACCAAAGACTCGGCCCCATGCCCAGCCCACAGCAGCCACTGAGGAGTCCACATTTCCTCCCTTTATCACTGGTGAGAACATCTAATTTGATGAGGATGATTCACGCTGAGCCCTGTGTCAAACGTGAATCACATCATCTCGTTTAATCATTGCAAGAGCTCTGTGAAGCAGGCACCACTGTCATCCCCACTTCACGGGTGAGAACACAGAGGCCTAGAGGGATGCGGTGGAGAACCCACGGTTCTCAGGTGAGGAAGTGGAGCAGCTGGGACTCGAACCCCTCTGTCCAGCTCCAAAGCCCACGTTCTTCACCACCTGGATTCCCTTCTCCTTCTGGGAGCTCTCGGACCCCCAGCTCTTCCACAAGCCCCCATCCCAGTGGGGTCCCTACAATCTGGAACCTTGGCCCCAGGTGTCCTGCTAAGAAAATCAATGGAAATCATGTGTTGTGGGTATCAGGTTGCTCACACCTTCGCCCCCCTGCCTCCTGTGCTGAAACTGACCCTCCAATAACAGGAAAATCCTGTCCCTGGGCTGGAGCTCAAGTTCTCACAGGGCCTCTGTCGCCAGGAAAGCCGTTTGCATCCTCTCGCAGCTCTAATGCCTTCCAGCCGTGGAGAGGAGAGTGCTGGCCGGCCCTGGCGGTGGCCATAAATCCGTAATTGAACAACGTCTGGGACTACCAGTCTCCATAAAGAGGAACCAGAGGAATGTGGTAAAATTGTTCACAAGGCCACGGGGACTTCCTCTGTGGCTGGGCCAGGGGTCCACACTGCTCCACGCAACCCCTTCCCCTGGCCACCCCTGAGCCAGCTCCTGTGCAGGAAGAACACGGGACCAGGAGTCAGCCAGCCCTGGGTTCGAATCTGGCTCTGTCTGCTGGGGGCTTGGTGATGCCACAAAGCCTCTCCTTGCCTCAGTTACCGCCTTCAAACTGAGCATCTTGCTCCCAAGGTAGCATCCTTGTGACAGTTCAATGAGGTAAGGTTTCCCCTACTACAGATGGAGGAATTCTAACTACGGTTATAAGCTTTGCAGACGTCGCTGTGATTGATTGCAGACAGAGAGGGAGGAGATGGGATGGGGACAACGTGGGGGACCAGAGACACCCAGATCAAACCTCCACAGGGGTCTCCACACATCTCCTCCCGATTCCATCCGGGCGGCATATTTGGGTCTTTGGCCAGCCTCCTTTGCCTCATCTCTGCCAGCTCAAAAAGAGGCTATGGGTTTTACCAAGTAGATTACCTGGCACTTAGCTGATGAAATAACACCCTCCCCCCGCCAAGATATCGATCAGCCACTGGCAACCGTGGAGCTTGCAGCAGCCTCCGGACAGTTTAAAAAGAAAATCAACCATTAATAAAATTGAATGGTTGGGGGCGGGAGGGAGGGAAAGAAGATGGGGAGGAGCTGGAGGGAGGGGGTTGGGAAGAAGCTAAGACAAGGAAGAAAACTGGGAGAAAAAGGGCCCTTCCGATTTAAAACCCACATCGCAGATGCATGAGGGATTGCTCCACAAGAGAACGCTGACCACATGTGTCTGCTAAATTAAAAGTGAAGAGTGGACGTCTGCATGACACGAAGGACAGAGGTTGCAAATTCAGGGCAGCCCCACAGGGTGTCTTTTTTGTTCTGCATATGCTTTATTTAAATGGAATTTGCTGCAATATTTTTCAAATGGGAGCTTTCATATAAAAGTCTAGATTTCTGGAATCTCTTGCAAAATTGGGACACGCAGTAATGCTGGGCTTGCATTCCTACGAGGCAGCAGCCGGGTAGAGCGATAGCAGCTGTCCCCGTGGGTGGGACGCGTGGAGTCCGGCTTGCTCGGCCCCCATCCGACCCCTGCACTCTCTCCTGTGAGCTACCAGGGCTTTTGAGCTTGAGACCCTGATCCAAAGTCGGACCTGAATTATGTCAAAAATATATATGCTTGGATGGGTCTGGGGGTATGTGTGTGAGTGATACACCCTGGATAAGTCCATGCCAAAATATTAACAGAGGTGCCTTTCCTTAAATAGGACTTGATCTTCTCATCCTTTTGTACTTACTACTCTCATCAATAGAAAATAGACTTGGCTTTAAGGAAAAAGAATCAATATATGCAGAGCTGAGTATTCTGTATGCTCACAATGACGGCAATTGTACCAAGAAGGAACAGATAAAATGCCAAACTGCGGTCTTCTCCAAATAGGGGAGATGTGGGCAATTGGAATCATTTTCTATCTTTTCTGCAACAAACCTCTTTCATATTTCTAATCAGACAACTACAAACCAGGTATGTGTGAATTAAAAGCAAATCACGATTAACCCACCTTAACAGAGATGTGATTCTGTGGGAAGATGTCTTATTGGAGGAGGGGCCTTGAGCCTGGTGGGAGGGCTTGTCAGGCATTTCTGAGCCCTTTTCTCTAGGATCTGGAACCCGGTGCAGGAGGAAACGCTGTCAAATGGCTGAGGCATGTTGTTTCAGTCCCGGACCTCAGATCCCCATCTCTGAAAGCAGAAGAACACAGTAAATTCCTCATAGGGGAGAAAAGGGGAGGCTAGCGTTTTTTATAAGTTCCTATGTGGCAGGTATGGATTGGCATGTTCTCACATATGTGTGTTAACTAAAAAGCCTAGGGGTTGATAAACCAGGCTCTCAATTCAGCCGTGTCCTAGCTGTGTGACCTCATGCAGGCCACTTAACCTCTCTGAGCCTCATTCTTTAGATAAAATAGGGGTCAAACTGACCTCATAGGGTTGGAGGGAGGATTAAGTGAGGAAAAAAAATCATAAAAAGAGCAGTAGGCAGTCAAAAATAATTAGCCATTATTTACATTATACTATTGATGCTATTTAAAAAAACCACCTACTGTGTGCCTGCCAGTGGTGGGAAATGTTTCCCACTCATATCCAGTCAGCCTCCCACAACAACCCAGCAAGTCTGAGGCCATGATGCCCCACTCTAAGAAGAGGAAACTGAGTCTTGGTAAGGGGGGGTGACTCATCAGGGATGGCTGTCCCCACAGAGATCAGGTCTGTGTGACTCACAGAGGACTCACTGGCACTGACCACTGGCCCCTGCCCCTAGGAGGCTCTCATCAACGTAGCATTTAAACTGAGATCATCTGAACGTCTACTGAGTGCCCGTGTAAACAGGAGCAGGAGTTCTGGAAACAGACCAGATTCAAGAGCTCCCTCCTTCATCACTATACGACTCAGGCCAGCGCCTTCACCTCGGAGCCTCAGTTTTACAGTCTGTCAAATGGGTGTGCCAATGGGATCCTTGTGAGATTTCATCAAGATGGTAAATGCGTGTAAGGACTTCATGGAATGGAAGGAGTGATCGATCGTGGTGTAACTATCCCCACTTTACAGATAAGGAAAGTTGTACCTTGCACCATCCACTCATCCCCTCCTTCATCCAACCATTCATTCCTTCCTTCATCCCTTAGCTTGTTTACCAGAGCAGCACATCCCTCTACCCAGGGCTCTAGAAGTGTCAGCGCCCCTGAAATGCATGTGGGAGACAGAGGCAGGGAGCAGGTCTCCCCCCACCCCAGGCCTCCTTGTCTCTCGCTGCCGAGGAGGCAGCTGCAGCCAGACATTTGGAAACCATTACAAACATCCCCGTCTGATTCTGTTCCCCCCTGTGCGTAGCTTAAAGCAACAGATTCCAAGGAATTTTGGCTGCGTTCCTTGGCAGAGGGAGACCCAGAGGAATGATGAAGAGAGCTCTCTCCTCTCCACGCCATCCACACATGGTCCTCTTCATTTCAGGGTCCAGAGCAATGGGCAGCAAACCCAGAGGGGTGTGGGCAAGAGTTAACGCCAGGAGGACTTGGGTCTCAGCCCAGACACGGCCACATCCTGGTGGAGCCACCTCTCTGAGCCTCAGTTTCCCTATCTGTAAATGGAAATAGTCATAGTATGAAGACTCACCACCCTTATTGTGAGGAACCCACCAGTCAATATAAATTAAATGTCTGACACATGGTAGGTGTTCAAGAAATTCTATTTCTCTCCCGTTCTCATTTCAAGGTTGCCTTTGATATGACCAAGAAAGCAGGGAGGTGGATTAAATGAGAGCTTGGTGCAGCAGTAAAGTCCCCAGGCTGCTGGATGCCCTCGACAAAGTCACTTTCCATCCCCGTGCCTCAGTTTCCCCAGACTTCCAGCTCTCGCACCCTTTCTCTGCATTGGTGCCCTGCCCGACAGGGGCTCCCAGCATGACCCTAGCCTAGGTGGTCCTGCAAAGCCCTCCGAGTCTTCCTCTTACCCCTCCCCTCTCCTCCATCATTTTCTCTCATTTTTTTCTGTTTCCTTGTTCTCCCTCTTTTTTCTCCTCCCTCTCTATCTCTCTTTCTCCCCTGTTCCTTTGGTTACATCTTCTCATGTGTTTCCTTTGCTCTTCTTCCTCTCCATCCTCCTCCTCAATCCCCATGTCTTTTTCTCTGTCTCTTTAAATGTCTCTCTGTGTCTGTCTCTCTCTGGCTGTCTGTCTGTCCCTCTTTCCTATCCGTGCTTTCTCTCTCTCTCTCTCTCACTCACTCTCTCTCTCCCCCTCTCCACCCCATCACTCTGTTCCCTGCCCCTCCATGCATCTCTGCCTCTCTATCCATCTCTCCCCAACTCCCACCTACCTGCATCCATTCACTTCATCCAGCCTCGCCCAGGAAAGCGCCACAAGCCCATTCATCCCAGAAGGAGCCAGGACTCTGTTGGGAGCCACAACGTTCCCTGATGAGGCTCCGATGAGCGATTTCTCTCCCCACTGAGTCACTGAGGTCTATCAGACCGGTTCCTACAGGGCTGCCCTGTATATTCTCCGTCTGCCCCTCCAGCTTCTCCCTCATCTGAATCACCCAGCCCTGTACTCTGAGAATGTAGCTTCTGCAGACCGCATCGCCTGGCTCACTCAGCCCTGGCTTCTTGATGCAGATCCCGAAGGGGCTCAGGGTGCGGAAGTCAAGGGAGACTGGGGAGTTTGTTGTCCTGACTCTGCCCCTGCAGTCCAGGCCCTGGTGGGCAGCTATCTCCTGCAGCCACACCTCTCTCCAGGTCCCAGTAACACCCCCTTCTCTCTCCTCCAGGCCTCAGGGTGCTAATGGCTCCCCTCTGTTGCCAGCCCAGAGGTGCTGCACCATCCTTTTGGGCCCCCTTAACTCTGGCCACACTCTGATCCTTCCTCCCTTCATTACATGTCCCCTTGGTCACCCCAGGTTGAGTTGCTACTTGTTTCCTGCTGTGACACAGATGGATGCAAATTCCCTCCTTCTGCTGAACCCCTCATGCCATCTTCTCCCCCTCTTCTCTCCTCTCACCCCTCCCCACCTCTCTGCTCACACCCACCCTCCTATACTGGGCCCAGATCTGCTCCCCAGCCAGACTGGGAGCTCCATAAGGGACAGACCTTGCCTAGACCTCCCAGGCTCCCTTGCTCAGTCCACTGCACTTAGTCCGCTCTCAGGGGCTGTTAAGGTATCACTGAATGAATCAGGGCAGTGGGGGAGCAAGATCGTGGCCAGCATGCCAGCAAGTCAGGTGTGTCTGCAGCACTGCCTGGGATGATCAAAGGAGTCCACTCTGGTCCTGTCCCTCCCCCTCCACGGGCATCCTGTCAGAGCCCCTGCAGCCCTGCGGTGGGGGTGTCCCTGACAACGGGGCGCTGCCAGGCTCCGGCTCCACCAATTCCACAGCACCTCTCCACACGCCCTGAGCTCACGGATGGGAGGGCTCCCCTGCTCCTGGCTCCTGTTCAAGCTGCCTGGTGAACTAAATTGATTTTTTATCGTTGCTCTGGAGCGAGCTTAATGAATCTGTTAGTGACGGCTGCCTGCCCCAAACGCCTCCCAGTGCCTGTGCCTCCAGAATCGCTCTTCCTATGAAAGAAAAGGAGTTATTTAAGGTTCAGCCTGTGCCCCTGAGAGCATCTGGGCATCAACTGTGCCATGCCTCATTCTTCCTGGGGTGTTTCCCATACTGGGGCAAGGCTCTAATGTGAGTTAGAGACGGAAAGGCAATGCAGAGGTTTAGTTTAGTACACGTGTGCCTAGGGACCAACTGTCCATCTGTACATCCATCCATCCATCCATCTACCTATTCACCTGTGCATTCACCCACCCACCCAACCATTCATTCCACCTCACCCCCAGCCATCTGTTTACCTACCCATCCATCCATTCATGCATCCATGCATCTATCCATCCACCTATCTTGCAATCCATTCATCCATCCCTTCATCTATCCATACATTTATCCACCCACCCATCCATCCATCCATCCATCCATTCATCTATCCATATGTCCACTCACTAATCCATGTATCCACCCATCCACCCAACCATTCATCCACCCATCCATTCATTTGTTTACCTACCTATCCATCCATCTGCATCCATCCATCCACCTATCTTTCAATCCATTCATCCATCCCGTCACCCATCCATACATCTATCCATTCACTCATCCAACCACCCATACATCCATCCTTCCATCCATCCTTCCATTCATCCATCCCTCCATTCATCTACCCATCCATCCATAAACCCATCCATCTCTCCATTGTTTCATTTATTTCTTCATTCATTTGGCTTTATACATACTTATTATGAAACCCAACATCCTTACTGTGGTCTACAGGGTACCACAGAACTGCCCCTCAACCTGTTTCCCTCCACTCTCCCCTCTCACCCCACTCCAATCACTCTGACATTGCTGCTGCAGGCCCTTTGCATCTGCTCTCTCCTCTGTCAGAAACTCTCTTTCCAGGACACCCCCATGGCTTACTCCCTTCCTTCACTAGGCCTCTGCTCAAACTTCACCACTTCCAAAAGGCCTTCTCTGATCACTCTCAATATAAGTTAGCAACTCTGTTACTCTTTATCCTTTATCCCCCTTTTAATTTCCACAGAGTGTTCCTTGCCCTCTGACATTATATCATAAATTAATTTATCTTGTTCAGTGACTATTGTCTTCCACTAGAATGAAGTTCTAGGAAGATAAGGGCTGTGCCAGTTCCACTAGCCACTGTACCCTGTGTTCTAGAACCATGCCTGGTCTGTAATCGATACTCAGGAAGGTTGATTTACTGAATCAATTATTTCATTAGCTAATACATGTTCTGTCACTTCTGTCACATACTAAGCACTGAAATGAATGGTTAACAAAACCAGGCAGAGCCCTTCCCCGCACAGGACACCAGCTCCCTGGAAACACATGACGAAGGAGGAGACCGAGCCAAACAACCATGCGCGTGATTGTAAAACTCTGTCTGGGCTAACAGCCTTGAGCAAGGTCACATGGGGTCTATAAACATTTTTAAGTTGTTTGTGTGGTTTTTTTCTTTGCTCGCATCCCCAAGGCATCCTGTCTGCCCACATCACCCACATAGATGCTGGTTGAAACTAGAACCTGACTTCTCAATTCTTTGCTGCTCTTCTCAAGCCTCCAGCTCTGCTCAGCCCTCTCCCTGTTCCTCCAGGCCCTCTGTCGGCAAGGAGAGAGGAGATAGAGGGCGGGCGGGACTGCTTGTGCCTCTCTGAGTTGGTCCCAGGCCTGGCTCAGAGCACGGATGTAACTGGGTTCATTCTCCCTCTTTTTCTTCTTCCATCCAAGCCGGGAGCCAGGCCCGTGGTGCTGCCCTGCCTCAGGGAGAAGGTGTTTAAATAAGCCAGGGGCCCTTCCTATGTTTTATGAGGTGTCTGAGTCCCCCAGAATGTGGTACCGGATACCCTGAAGGGTAAGGGGAATGGAGCACACATTTGGGGACAACAGGGATGCAGGAGGAGCACCTCAAGACCAAAATGAGGTTGGGGGCTGGATGGGGGGGAAGGTGGGGACCTGACCTGAGTATCTTGGGGATGTTACCAGACCTCAGGAGGCACAATTGTGGGTGCACCAAGGGAGGTATAATGCTGGCCACAAGAGCTCCCTGTGACCTCCCGCCTCAAGATCCCCACGCCTGCAGCTTGAGGATGGCCAATGGCTGTAGCAGTTCCTATTTCTCCAAAAGGGCCACAGCAATATTTCCAATCCTCTCTGCTCTTCAAAAGCTTTGCCACACCCCACCAAGAAGTAGCGTCTATTCCCCTTCCCCTTGACCCTGGGAGGATTTGTGACTGCTCTGACAACTAAAGTTCATTAATGGTAATGGCATGTGACTTCGGGGGCTAGGGGGACACAGTTTCTACCTGGACCTCTTTTTCTTGGGATGCCCAGGCCTGGAACCAGCCACCATGTTGTGAGGAAGCCCAGGCTCCACGGAGAGGCTGTGGGTGGATGTGCTGGCCTATGGTCCCAGCTAAGTTCTCAGCTTACAACCCTCATCAGCCATCGATTAAGCAAGTAAGTGAGAGTTCAGATGATTCCAACTCCCAGCCTTCAAGCCTTCTGGCTGAAGTCCTAGACATCATGAAGCAGGGACAAGCCATCCCAGCTGTGGCCTATCTGAACTCCTGACCCACAGACACCATGAGCATAATAAATGCTCAGTGCTTCACATCACTGAGTTTTGGGGTGATTTTTTTAACACAGCCAGAGTAACTGGGACAGCAAGTACACATAATACAGCTCCCAGTGGGCCAGCCACTGTGCTAAGCATTTTACAAATATTCACTCAATCTTCAAAACCTCTAGAAGTCCTATTCATATCTCCATTTTACAGGTGAGGAACTGAGGCACAGAGGAAAAGTAACTTGCCCAAGGCCACAAAATAAGTGGCTGAGCTGGGATTTGAACCCAGGCAGTTTGACTCTAGGGCTCGTACTCTTAACAACTAGCCAGGGCAGTCTGGTGCAATCTGCATCCTCAGGGCAGTGGGAGAAATGTAAGGTTGATCATTGGAGCCCCACGTTGTGGATGTACAACCTCAAGGGCTTGCTGTCCCTTGTAATCAAAATTGGAGGTCTTTACAACTCTATAGGATAGGACTTCACTGTTGAATGCAAGTTGATAAATAGCAATATCCAGCAAACTAGGGATGGATCAATGGATGGATGGATGGATGGATAGATAAGATAGATAATGGTAGTTGGTGGTGCGTTTTTTGTTTTGTTTTTTTGTGGGTTTTTCAATGTATATAGGAGTTATAGCTTAATGATAAATGTTTGTTCTGCAGGATCTGAGAAAGACAAACTAGAGATGGAGTCCCAGCTCCCTGTTTCACCAACTCTCTCAAAGCCTCAGTTTCCTCACCTGTAAAATGGTCATGACCTTATCCCTCTCAGGGGATGTGACAAAGATTCATGGAGATAACACTTCTAAAGCACTTTTCGCAGTGCCAGCACCTCGTAAATGCTAGATTCCTACTCCGCCCCCAACCCCTTGTCCGTGCCCTTTCCTCATCCTTTCCCAGCTTCCACACCCCCTGCAGCTGACCTGCGGCTGTCCCAGGCAGCAGGGGTCCCCCGACTCCCCACTGCCCTCGAGCTGGTGGTCACAGAAGTGTGTCTCCCTCTAACGTGCGATGCCAGGCTTGCTGGCAGCCTCCAGAGCCGAGCACAGCTGCCAGGCCGGCATGCCTCCTTCCTCACAGCTGCTGGGATGCGACCTTGTCTATCAGGCGGCCCTGGGAAACCCGCTGAGTATGCTCCCAGCTTGGTAGGTGACATAAATATTTTCCAACATGCAGGCAACAATCTGATTGGTGCCTTCCCCAGAGTGCCAAGCTCCAAGCTTGGGGCTGCAGAAGCAAAAAGGAAAAAAAAATTCCTTTTGCCAACGAAGTCTGGCTCCTTCCTTCACTGAAGTGTTTAACTCTTCCTGTCTCCTGTTTGTTTCCTTGTTTACTCCAAGTTCTAACCCAAACGGCTGACATTCAGCAGGATTTTGGGAAATGCTTACACTCGTTAGGACAGCACTGGCCCTCCCTTCACGGAGCCAAAAAACAATCTAGGGCAGCATCTCAGACTTGAGTGTGTATTAGAAACCACCCAAGGTGAGAATAACATAGTGGCTTAAAATTTAATTTAAAATGTTTTTTAAAGAGTCCTTATCTCTCAGAGGTAGATGCAGCACTATCCGAAGATGAAATGGCAGGGTGTCTAGATTTGTTCCAAAATAATACAGGAGGCAGCTACACAGGGAGAGTAATGCTATTGCTTCTAATTTCCAGATGATAAAACTGAGGCTTAGAGAGACTGGGCTGGACAAGGTACCTCAGCCAGGGAGTGCTGGTGGGTGGATTTGAACCCAGGGAGTACGTCTCCAGAGCCTGTAGATCCTGAGCTCCTGATAAGACATTGTCTTAGCTTCTTCACTGACCGCTTCCCTGGGTGACACGCACCTGGAAACCAACCCAGAAAGTCACATGCAGGGCGTTCTGTAATTCTATCTCATAAACAGATGTAAATCAGGTCCTTGAGCAAGACAGGAATTTTCCTGCTTTGAAAATGGAAAATAGTGGTGTGATTTTTGTAGCTACCATCTCTTGAGCAGGCGCCCAGTGTGTTCCAGCCACAGTGGAAAGCAATCCACGTTTGTTATGTCATGGAAGGCTCACAACTCCTTCAGGGAGATGGGACAGTAGTTTAACTTCTAAAATACACAGCACTCAGCAACGTTCAGGGGGAGCCTTGCCTGAGGTCACACACAGGTATCTGGGGGCGAGGGGAGTCTGCCTGACTCCCAAGCCCAACCGGATCTCCTTCCATCCACCGGGCTGCCTGGAGATGGATACAGCCCTTCACCCTGGGGATACAGGACACTATAATAAGAATGCAGTCAGCGCAGTTTTTACAGAAAACTCAGAAGGCGTCTCACCAAAGCAGCGTCTTGCATCCAGTTTGAGTTAATTTCAAGGGCAAAGCATTAAAAGATAAATGGACATAGGAAGGGCTACAGCAGGCATACCTACTGAGGAGTGCTGAATACCCGATCTTTTGATGGCCTAATCTGCTATGATGTGGGCCTCACGATCTTCTGGAGGAGGGAGGCCAGCGTGCTCCTCATCCCCTGGAGCCCCCGTGATGCTGAGCCCTCCCTGGCCTCTAAGAAGACTGGAGAGGGGTCTCAACAGAGCTCCCGGAGAAGACCCTTCCTGTACTTTGACATCCTCCCCCAAGGAGAATGGCCTTTATTTTGGGGGGTGGGGGAGGGGAAGGAATATCAATCTAGATTCTCACTTTATACAACAAAATAAATTCCAGATGAATTTTGTAAATGCAGAGCCAAATGTAAAAATTAATAAAAATTTGAAGACAAAAATGGAGAGTTAATGATACCACAGAGGGGAAGGCATTTCTTAAGCAGAAAAAAACAAAGAAATGAATCACAAAGGAAGGGAAAAGTGGATAGATTTGTGTACCTGAAATGAAATAGAAAAAAGAAGGTGTAACTAAAGACTTAATAAATGAAATTAAAATCCAGCTGACAGAAAGAGAAAAACAAATACCGTATGCTAACACATATATATGGAATCTAAAAAAAAAAAAAAAAAAATGGTTCTGAAGAACCTAGGGGCAGGACAGGAATAAAGACCCAGACGTAGAGAATGGACTTGAGGACACGGAGAGGGGGAAGGGTCAGCTGGGACGAAGTGAGAGAGTGGCATGGACATATATACACTACAAAATGTAAAATAGTTAGCTAGTGAGAAGCAGCCGCATAGCACAGGGAGATCAGCTCGGTGCTTTGTGACCACCTAGAGTGGTGGGATAGGGAGGGTGGGAGGGAGACGCAGGAGGGAGGGGATATGCGGATATAAGTATATGTATAGCTGATTCGCTTTGTTATACAGCAGAAACTAACACAACATTGTAAAGCAATTATACTCCAATAAAGATGTTAAAAAAAAATCCTGCTGACAAACAGATGAAAAATATTTGCAACACTTATGATAAACAAATGGTTAGTGCCCCCCATATTTTTTACCAGGCTCTTGCATATCAAACAGAAAACACTAAAACCCTAAGAGAAAAAAAGTCAAAGGAAATGAACAGTTCCCAGAAGAAATGTAAACGAAGGATGGACCCATGAAAAAATGTATATAGACAATCTCACAAGAAGCAAATCCTTGGTTTGGCACAGATTTTAATGAGTTGATTCTGTATTGGCGAGAGGAAGGTGAGCTAGGTCCCTTGACCAACACTGGAGAGGGAAATCACCTTTTTTTTTTTTTTTTTTTTTGGTCACACCTCAGATCAGGGATCAAACCCGTGCCCCCTGAAGTGGAACCGCAGAGTCTTAACCACGGGACTGCCAGGGAAGTCCCCGGAAATCACCTTTCTGGAAGGCATCTAGTTACGTAACAAGAGACTTAAAACTTCTGTTTCTGACCCACTAATACCACTTCCAAGAACCCATCCTCAGGGAAGATCATGGGTACAAAGATTGAAACCATCCCAAATATTTCCACTACATCATGGATTGAACCTACAATGGGATTCTGTACTGCTCTTTAGAAAGCTGTTAAAGACTAATGATTAAGATAGAACGTGGTAAAAATCTCGTAAACAAAAAACTGCATTTTCGAAATGATGCTGAATTTTCGAATGAAGTTGACAGATGTGAGCACGTGGCTGTATGGACCTGAGTAAATGCAGAAATATTAGTGGAAGGATATTCACCATACAATTAACAGTGGGTTTGGGAATTGGGGAGAGTGTTTAATGTTCTTCCTTATATTTTTGTATGTTATAAATGTTCTATTATAAGCACATATTATTGTTGTAATAAGGAAACATTTTAAGCCAATCCAGTAAAATTAGAAAAGCCGCCCTCTATTTGGGGCCATTTGGGCAGGTAGGAGCCTCAAAAGATGTATAAGGTAAGGCAGGGTTTCTCAACCCTGGGTCAGATAATTCTTTGTGGTGGAGACCATCCTGTGCATTATAGGATGCGTAGCAGCATCCCTGGCCTCTACCCACCAGACGCTAGTAGCAAACCTCCCAAGTTGTAACAAGCAAAAAGGTCTCCAGACATGGCCAAATGTCTCCTGGTGGGGAGGGGGGACAAAAATCACCTCTGGGTGAGAACCACTGCAACCAGGAGTAAGGAAGGAGCACGTTTCATCTGTTTGTTCTGGGGGTGATATTCATCTATCCTTTTGTTCACTCATTCATTCATTGAACAGACGTTTTCAGATCCTGGCTCTGTGAGCCGGGAGACCCGAGTGCTAGTCCCATGTCAGATTCTCACACTGTGACTTTAGGAAAGTCGTCTAAGGCTCCTTTATTTGTAAAACACTCCCTGAGACCCTGGCCCTGCCATAGGGAGTGTGCAGCCAGGGACAGCTCCACATAACTCCAGGCTCTGCCCTCAGGAGGTCACAGTTTGGGAGAGACAGCCACTATACAAACGGCTATATTTGTTCAGAGGGATGGGTGTTAACAGGGGCCTGTGAGTGGTGATGGATGAATGGAAGAGAGAGACTCTGTCAGGGGTAACGATGGTGGCAATGCCTTTAAGGATAGCCCTTTCCATGTGCACCACACTTTAAGTGGATCTTCAGAGTCTTGGCAGGAAACCGATGGTGCATTTGGTGGGGTAACCTATGAGAGTTTAAGAATGGGGTACGTTCAAAAGCGAGGGAGGGGGAGAGGGAAAGCAACAGGGGATGATGATGCAGCAGCACCTGCGGGCAGCAGCAGCCGAGAGCCCATCCATCCCTAGGCCTCAAGGCGTCACAAGAGCGACTGACACTGGGTCCCGGAGAGAGCTGTGGCTGCCACTGTGGGAGAGAGCCACGCAGCAGGAAGGGAGGTGTTGGGTAGGGCAACACAGCCCCTGTCAACCCAGAGCCAGGCAGGGAGGCAGCAGAAGGAAGAAATATCTCAGCCTCACTCTCCTCCTGCCCTCCAATTTCCTGACATTGCCTCCCACTGGCCAAACCATACAGGGCACAAGAGAGCAAGGGAGCCTGCTGATACAGCCCACGTGGGTCCGCTACCTGAGTCAAACTGCAGATGGAGAAGGATAAAGAGGATCGAGAGGGGCATTCAGACGTCCAGGGCAGAAAGCACTATCTCTTGCCTTCTCATTCCATCCCTACGACAGTCCTGCAAGGTAGATTTTATTATCCACCTTTTATATAAGAGGAAGCTAAGGTTCAGAGAGGTATAATGATTTTCCCAAAGTCATACAGCCAAAAGGGTTGGAGCCGGGATTGAAAGCATGGTTTGCCTGAGTCTCTGAGCTCCAGGCTTTATAGTTAGGAGAATCTGGGTTCAAATCCCAGCCCCCTCCACTTATTAGCTTTTGACCTTGGGTAACACCTGTGTATCTCTGAATGCACCAATCTGTAAAGTGGTGCTAGTGACTCCTACACCAGTGGGGCCCTTGCTGAGTGGGGAGGGAGCTAATTCAGGCAGAGGCCTGCCCCACTTCCCACTGGGTAGTTATTAACCAGAACATCAGACTCTACATTAGGCAGGGGGCAATTTGTCTGCCTCTTCCGCCACCTGCAGAATCGATCTCCATGCTCAGCTGCCTCATTGAGATTCAGGTCCTCAGCTCTGGGACTCCATCCCAGTGTCTGGTCAATAGCTTATATTTTTAATTTGTCAATAATCAGTTGGGACCTTGGCCAGTGCCCCGCAGATGGCTCAGCAAGATCGCTCAGCAGTGGGGAGAGGAGAGGAGGGCAGTGTGCGTGAAGGGGAACAGACCCTGAGCTGGGCTGATAAACCCAGGTGGGGATGGGGGACAGCTGGGTACCCACAGCAGCCTGACTTTCCAGGCCATGGCCTGGGTGTCAGGAGACCTAGGGAGTCATGGATAAGTACACGAGCCTGAAGTCAACAAAACCTGGGTTCAATTCCAGCTCTGCCGCTTTAAAGATAGGTGGCCTTGACCAAGAGACTGGCCTCTCAGAGCCTTTCTTTCCCCATTTGTCAGGCGGCTGCCATAATAACAACACATAACCCATAGGGTTGCAGAACAGCCACATGAGTTAATAAATGTGAAGTGCCTAGGACAGTGCCTGCCATATTATACACATTAACTACTGAGATTTTTTGTCAAACAAGAGAGACAATTTGTAAATAAACAGTGATTTTCAGTGCACTTGCTGCTGTCCAATACAGAGGGGGAGCCTGACACTCACAGAGGGGAAATGATCATCCCCAGTTTACAGACGAGGAAGTTGAGGCTCAGAGAAGCCAATTGACTTTCCCAAGGTCTGGTACAGCCAGGGTTGCAAACCCATGGAGTCCAACCCCAGGCCTCCTGCTTCTAATCATCCTGCAAAAGACAGATTCTACAACTTAAGTGTCCAAAACAAAGAGGAAAACGATGCAGCTTTACCTCCCTCCCTCCGTTCTTGGGCTTTTTTGTGAATAAGTGTATTGCTTCCTTTTCTCTCTGACAAGGAGGCACCAGTGCCCACCGGAGGGCAGGGAGGTGAGGACAGCAGGAAAATCTGTTTTCCTCATGAGTCTTTACTCATCCTATCACTAAAAAAAAAAAAAAAAACTCAGTTCCTACCCATCCTGTGCCCTTCCCAATAAAAGAGCCCAGGAGAGACCAGAGTACTGGAACAGGGGTGGCTGAAGAAGCCGGCATTGCCCCAGGAGGGAGTAGGGGTCTTCCCAAGGTCAAAGGCAGACAGCATTAGAGCCAGGATATGAACACAGGACATCGACGGCCAGTCCAGGGCTTTCTTGGCTGTCCGTGTCTGCTTACCTGGTCCTCTGCATCTAACATCATGAGTGCCTGATTCCCCATCCTGCTGTCACTGTTGGTGCCTCTTCTTGTGGACTTCACTGTCAGGCTCCAATGGACAGGGAGATTCTCAAAGACAAGCCAGGCAAACGCTCCAACACCCTGTGGGTTGTCCAGCAGGCTCCAGAGATACACATGCTTCCCAGGCTTTCCCCTCTGCAGCCTCTGGGACCCACACAGCCCTGGAGATTTCCTCCTCTTTTCTTCCTGCCAGGCTCCTCGTTCTCCAGAGAACCTACCCCTTGAGTCTGATCTATTGCAGTAAGCTTTTCCACCGGAAAACTCCCCAGACACCACTAGAATCCCCCATAGGTAGAATGCGGAAGCAGCTAAATGCCCCCAGAGGCTCCCCGAGCTCCTGCGACCACCTGCGAAGTGTAGGTCACAGGTGGGATCACAGATGCCCCAGAACATCAGTCCCTCGGGAGCCTCAGTGACCACCTAACCCCCTTCCAATTGAACAGAGGAGAAACTGAGGCTTGCAGATGGGGAGTGACTTGCTGAAAGAGGCAGAACCAGCTGGTACAGAGCTGGGATTCTCTTCTCTGTGCGTGGCACCCCTCACATCCTCACCGATGCTGGCAGTAGTGGGTGGGCCAGAGCAAACCCATCCTCATGGCTGCAGACAACTCCAAGGGAAGCAGGCTTTCTTGAGAGCCTCCTAGTGTGGAGATTTCTCAGACTGTGGTGGATGGAGTAAGGAGAGTGAGTTTTGCCTATGCTTTGCTGTTAGCTTGCTGAGTAAACCCAGGGAAGTCTCCTTCCCTCTCTAAATCTTAGTTACTCCATCTGTAATGGGTCATAACAAGTCATCAGAGTAATCAGGAGGATGAAGCACCATCATCATCATCACCACCTTTTCCTCCTCCCTTTCCTCCTCACTTCCTCTTCCTTATTCTCCTTCTTCTTTTTCTTTGCAGCTCTCATTTATTAAACACTTGCAGCATACTCAAGACATATTTCAAAAAAAGTCTGTAAGAAGCTGAGGAGGAAGTTCTTATTACCCTGCTTTCCAGGTGATGAAACTCAGGGTTGGAAAGACTTATTTGCTTGTTCTGGGTCACTATAATATCCCCAGAGAAGCAACCAGCATTTGGACCTGAGCAGTCAGAGAGTCAGCAACCTTAACCCCTGCCCAACCCTCCTCCCATGCAGAAGAACTTGGCCACTGAGGAGACCCTGCAAAGGTCAGTGATGATTCTTCCCCTGATGTTCTTATTGGTTTCACAATCCAGAGCAGTCACATTCGAGCCCAAGCATGAAGCATTTGGTCAGCATCCCAGGAGGGCCAGCTTTAATTCTTCCTGCCTGTCCCTCAGCTGGGACCGAGGACGGCAGGTGGGTCTGCTGAGGAGCAGTCAGATGTGACATGGGTTAGAGAACAAGTGAGGAAGGGGCATTTAACATGTTTGGGTTCCTCAGTGGCTGGGGGGGTCATCTATGCAGGAAGTGACTTGAGTCTACAGATTTCCCATAGGGCCGGGGGTGTCAGCCAGCCTGGTGACAGGAAAGCCCTTGGGCAGAGAGGTGGAGGTGGCATTGCTAAGCCTTTGTACCAGCACAGGGTCCCTTCCAGATTTTTCTCACCATCTGATGTGCCTGCCCCACTGGCTGTATGGCCGGGGCAGACTACCTCCCTCTCTGGGCACAATTTATCAATCAGTGTAACATATACATTGGGGCTGAGAAATAGCAGTGCTGGCTAGAGCTACTTCTTCAGAAGTTCCTATCCCCTGGTTAGAGTTTCTAACTTCTACTATCTGCCCATTAGAATTACTTGGGCAGGGGGGAGGGCGTCTTAAAAATGTCAATGCCCAGGCCCTGTCTCAAAACAATTAAAAATACTTGGGGATTGGGCTCAGGCATCAATATTCTTTAAGACTCTCCAGGTGGCTCAAACTAGTAGTTGCTCTGTACCATCCCTGGAGCAATGTCTGAGTGGCAGGTGTGAGTAGCGCCATATGACCACTAAGAAACGGAGGCCCAAACAGGGAAATGATCTGCCCAAGGTCACAAGTAAAGACTCGGGGGTCTCTGTCCAGAGTGCTGAAATGGGACGTCCCTGGACTCTGGCCTAAGGCTGGTGCATGTGTTCCTGGGATCCCACTCTTACCTTCTCACAGATTGCTTGTCCCATAAAAGACATTTTCTCTTGTTTTCTTTCTTCCTTTCTCTCTACATATCATTTTCTCTCTCCCTCACTCCCCCACCTCTCTCTTTTCATAAGTGTATCTCTTCCTCCCTCCCTCTCTGTTTCTCTCTCTCTCTCTCTCCTCTCTCCCTCTCACTTTCTCCCCATCTCTTCCTTGTTTATCTTTCTCTCCATCTCTCTTTCCTTCTTCTGCATTTCTCTCTACTTTCTCTTCTTTTTGCCTCTCTCTCTCCATCTCTCTCTCTCCTCCTTCTGTCTCTTTCTCTCCCTCTCTCCTGGCTCCAATCTCCACCTTCCCAGCTGCTCCCTAGGACCCTTGACTTGAATCTCTTCCTCAGCCAGTCCCTCTCTCTCTGGCTGCCTCCCCAAGAGCAAACACTGACCTCTAGACCAAATTCTCCTTCCCTATCCTTGCCCAGCCCTTTGAAGAAGTCTAGCTTCTCTCTATGACCCTAGATGGGGATTCAGAACCAGAGATGTCCTTTCCTTTTCAATCTCCCACTGTAGAGAGATCCCACCACTGGGGAAAGTGGCTTCCCATAATCCAGTGGGGGCAATGGTTTCACAGCAGCCCCTCCCAATGGGACACATTCCTTCAATCAAAAAGCCTCATGCGGAGCATCTACTGTGTGCAAGATTCTCGGAACAGAGCAATAATGAAGGTGGCCTGACCGCTTCTCCCCTCTTTCCAGTGAGGGAGACAAAAAACAAGCAAAGAATTTAGACACTGATTTTAATTCTTTATCATTAAGATAATGGCCAAGATGTTGGGGTAAAGGATGACTCTGGGGTGGAACACGGCTGCTTTAGGTTGAAAGATCAAGGAAAAGTGTCTCCAAAGAACTGACATTTAAACTAAGACCTAAAAGATGAGAAGGAATTGGCCATGCCAAGGGCCAGGAAAAGAGGATTTCAAGCGGAGGGCACAACAAGTGCAAAGGCCCTGACCCTGGAAAGAATCTGATATGGTCAAATAACAGAAATAAGGCTCATGAAACTGGAATAACAGACATAAGGAATAAATATCAGGAGATAAGGTTGGGGATAGCAACGGCCAGACTCTGAACGTCCTTGGAGTCTGCAAAACAGAGTTTTGATTTTATTTTTGGTGTCATGGGTTTGGGGCTGGGGCAAGCCTATGATCTCATTTGCATGGTCATTGGTCCCTGAGTGCAGTAGGATGGGAAAGAGTGGACATAAGGACATAGATCATTTCATAGTTTTGGCTTAGATTTAGCGGTTCTTTAAAAAGTGGTATTTTCGCCCTTCTCTTTCCCAACTCCACCCCACCAGGGCTTCAGCAATTCTAACTCACCTAATCCCCCTCACAGAACCTAAATCTAGGGCCCTGCCTCAGGAATAGTGGCAATCATCATCATCACCATCATCACCACCACCACCACCATCATCACCATCCTCATTATTTCCAGGCGGCTCTAACTGACATAGGGGTGAAAGCAAGGAATAAATTAAATGATCCTTAATGGTCTAGTTCAAATTTTTGCCATAAAGGTAAGGACAAATGTATTAATCCCATAAGCATTTACAGAATGCCTGCTGTATGCAATACAGAGAGAAACAGACCCCTGAGTAGCTAATATGAATACTAATATCAAAAGCCGCTAACATTTATTGGACGTTTGCTAAGGGCCAGTCCCCTTGCTAAGGGTTTTACATGAATAATCTCTAAATCCTTATGATAATCCTATGAGCCTTTCCACTTTTCTGATGAGAAAATTGAGACACAGGGAGCTGAAGCAATCAATTAGGCAAATTAAAATCTATCTACTCCATCCCTATCCTTGAAGCAATTTTTGGCTGCTCCGCTTGCCCCCAACCCCCTAAAATGTTATCTTAGAGGGAACATACAGTTCAGCCTGGGAGAATCAGAGGTCAGTTTGCCCAAGTGAATTCCAATCTGAGCATTTTTAGTCTATTTATACTTGGCTTCTCTGAAATTATTTCTTTAAGTGTAAACAAACAAAAAAAAAAGGGTAATTGCTCAAGAAAGGGTGACTGGTGTAATAGTAATAGTAGTTTTAGAATTCATATCCATGTTAGCCCTTATGGGTAACTTCTTAAGCCCAAGGGACGACCTAATTAATGGTAGAGTTTCAGGCACGTTGTCAAGAAGAGGGGATAGTATGTTTTTGAGTGAAAGTCTGAGAGTGGTGGCTGATCCAGGGGCGGAAGGTTTCTATGGGGACAGCCTGTCCCTCTGGGCTGAGCTAAGTGTCCATCCTCCTCCTTAGGGATACCAAAAGGGAACCTCCTCACCGTACCCCCAGCACTGACATTCTCCCCCTAAGCCCTTCCTCAGAGCCACAAGCTATTTCACCCCTTCCGGAACGCATGACTAATAAGCGCTTCGTCGAAGGCAACATTCAATCGTGCTGTGGGATGAAGGGACTCACGCACCATATATCACCCCAGCTGCTCTTACAAGCAGGAGATCGATAATCTAGCAATAGACATTTCATAATTAAAAGCAGACGATGAAGAAGATGACGAAGACGGAGGAGAGGGTGGGGAAGGCAAGGACCCTGGCAGATGGTCCCGCATTTTCCTTAGCTTTTCGGTTCCTAAGGCTCTGGTGGATTTGCCAGAACAATAAGTCCTGTTTGGAGCTGTCCCAAAAGGCTGGCTGGGAAGGGACTTCAGTAAATTCACGTGGTCCGTCCGCCTTCCTGGAGGCTGGCTGGGGGTAAATGCTGCCATTTTTAGACCTGCTGAAGTGCCTTTTAAGACCCCACCGATGTCTTTCTGCATTACCCAAAGCTCACTGGATTGGACGTCCGTTCCTATTCTCTACCCACCAGCTCCATCTCCATTCTTAAGTTAAGCTTACAGATCTTCCTCTAGGAAAATCTTCACCTCAGGGTCATTTGGTCCAGCATGGGATGAACATGACCTCCCCAATCTCGAGGTGGTCATGTGGACCGTTCTGGCCAATGAGAGCATCCCATTCATTCTCAAGGCTGGAACAGTTGGCTGATGGACGCACATGTGACCTAAGTCAATCAAGGTAAATTCTGGGACTTTCACTGGAGCTGTTCCTCTCTTAGCTGGGGTTGGATGACAGAAACCTGAAGCTACTGTGGACTATCTTGTCATCATGGATTTAAAAAATGACTTCCAGCTGGCACACTGGAAAACAAAACTGAGAGGTGGAAATGTGGGAAAAGAGAGAGAAGGAAACCAACCAAGTCCTGGCAAAATTGGTGGACCTCTGAATTCAGCCACACATGAATCCAGGTTAGGCTTTTAGTTATGAGACCTCATAAATTCCTCTTTTGCCTAAATTACTTAGGCAGTGGAGTTTTCCTCTCTGTATATTAAAGAGTCCTGACAAATCCATTAGTCTTTCTAGGTCCACCCATCCAATAAATGAGTTGCTTAATGTAAAGGAAAATGCACAGATGGAGTTGGATTCAAAGTCCAGCTCCTGACTGCACTATCTACTAGCTGTGTGATCTTGGGCAAATTGCCTAAGCTTTTGGAAACTCAGTTTCCTCATCTGTAAAATGGGTATGGTGCCACCACCAAAGGGTTGTTGTGAGGATTAAATAAGATAGTATCTAGTTCGAAGATGTCATTGCGAAGACCCACCACTTACATCACCACCATCTGCAAGAGCAAACTGGGTCTGCTAGCATGCTCTGGTGTGGAGAAAAGATGTGTGGCAGCATCACCCGGACCAAACCTGCAAAACAAAAATGTATAAAGCTTAACTGAGGTAACAATTAAGTACAGAATTAGCAGGAGGTAATCATGATGCTAAAATGAAGATAAAATATCATTTGTTGAACATCCAAATGGCACCATCCACTTTATTTGTATTACCTTATGTAATTTTCACAATTCTATGAGGAAACCAAGGTTCAGAGAGATGAAGCAACTGTCCTAAGGTCACACAGCTGCAAAGCCTAAGTCCACAGCCTGGGCCCCTAAGCACTGGGCTGTGCCAGTTCCCAATAATAAAGCCCGGGTTTTGGAGGCTGACCATGTACTGAGCAAGCCTCTCTAAGTATCTCCCCATTGAATCTTCTTACCATCCTTTGGAGAAAAGCTTGGGGCCCATTTTACAGGAAAAAGCAGCAGTGCTAGGTGGCAAGTATGCTTAAAGAGGGAATCCAAGGTTTCACTGCTTGATTTGGTATAAATTGCAATTTTATGTTATATATATTTTGCCACTATTTAAAAATGTTAAAAAAAAATAACATTTTTAAGAGCACATATGCACATATCCTTTGACCCGCTGCTGGGAAGTACCCTGGGAAAATCACACTGATATCCTCAAACTAGAAACGACTTACGGGTCTATCACTGTTGTCCTGATTTTAAAATAAGGGACATACATATATAAGAAGCTATTAATTGCTCAAAAGAATGAAGTAGAACTGTTTATGTTCACTATGAAAAGATATCCGACTATATTAGTAAATGAAACAAGATGCAGAACGACAACAAAACGAAACACCCCAAAGCAAAAACCCCTCCACGGTCCATCGCCTCCTCCCCGTCAGCTTCGCCCCACACCTCTCCTCCACGTTCCCGGCCCAGGGAACCTTTGCTCACCCATCCCCTCTGCTGGGAATGCCCTTCATTTCCACATTCTTGAAAGAAATCCTCATCAGCCTCTGCGTCCCAGCACCCAGCCCCGCCTGGCACAGAGGAGGGATGCAGTGGACGTGCGTTGGATGCCCAGTGGTGTGACTGGTGAGGACCGTGACCAGTCAGTCCCTAACCTGGAGTCCTTTCCTCGGTCATCCTCCACCGACCCTTGTGAATTCATGTGGGGTGGGAGGGTGAGGGGATAGAAGTGACGTTTTCAGGCATCTGCTTGGTTCCAGGCACCATTCTGGGTTATTTCCCTTAGATGTGTTTTCTTTGAATCTTTAGTTTTGTCCTTTTATCATCCCATTTTACATGTAAGAAAACTAAGATCATGGGAGAGAGGATTTAACTCCAACGAGGTTACCAGCATCTTGTTGCTGGGTTTGGGGTATACACCTAGGTGGGAAGGAAAGGACAGTGGAGCGGCTGGTACTCCCAGCAGCACACCACGCCTGTAGCATTGAGACCCAGTGCTGTGGTGGAGTTCTTACATCTGATCTATAATGTGTCACTCAGGCTATGCCGATACACGGGGACTGGCCACTGGCAAATTGACCCATGGACGACTACTCATTCACCATTGAAAGGGATGTGCGTTTGTTAAGACGCCGCGGGCCTTCCTGAGAGCTGTCATCCTGTGACAATATTGACAGAGTTTGTGCCTCCACCTCGTAAAACCCCAGTGTACACACGTGGGGAAAGCAAGCCCATCCTCTCTCACTGAGAGAATAAGTGTAAGGCATTAAGGAGACTCTGATTAAACAAACAGATGTTTTTAGTCGGCAATAGAAGTGTCAACATGATCCTAATTAATGAATGTGTTAATGGCTGTTCTCTGTTTGAAGACAATAGTCACCGCCTTCTAGACGTATCCACAATGACTCACAGGGCACACACAAAGATGCGGGGGTGGGGCTGCAAGCCGATATGCCCACAGGCAGCACCAAGGAGCATGTCCTGAGCTCACAAAAGGGACACACTGCAGTACAGAGTCACACACACGGAATGTGCACCAAATCTGCAGGGATTATGCAAGACACTTGGGATGCAGGATGTCAGAGGACACACATAAATACACATTCACAACACACACCATATACACACAATGCACACACAACACTTGGGCCATCCACACATCCCCTACAACAACACACAATGTACAGAGAGCACCCATATCACCCACACAATACACATACCGCATATACCATGCTCACAGGATCCAACACCACCATCCACATGACACACATACAATGCACACAAAACATCCGTACATGCAACACACACTCAGTACATAACACACATACTCAACCTGCATACGCCACACACACAGCACGCCATCACACACACACACACGCACACACACACACACAATTCCAGAATAGAGCTCATAATTCACGGAGTGCTAGCCTGACACACAGCACACACACTCACACACATGTTTAGTATCAATAGTAATAATACTCACTGTGTGTATCCACCATGTTCCAGACTCTATAATAAGACATGAAAACAGAAATGAAGAGGGTAGAGTCTCTTTCCTCCAGGGTATCCCAAGCCTACAGAGAAGCCTGAGTACCTGCCTATGAGATGTATCAAGAGAACTCCTCTACATTATTTATGTGTTTGTGTTTTTGTGTTTATACATATTTTCATGTGTTTCAACAAGGTAAAACATGCGAAAGGGTTGCTATGCAGAAAAAGTACTGGACAATATTGAGTTGTGCTGCAGACACTCAATGATCTTTTCAACGAAGATGTAGAGGAAAAAAAACATTCTGCAACTCTTACTGTATTTATCCTCAGCAATGGTGTTTTTATTTATCTCAAAGGCTCTGATAGTGTGTAACTAAACAACTCTCCCTTTTTACCCCGGCTGCTAGGAAGCTCAGAGCTATATTTTTGATCCACACATGGTAGGGGTGTGGGTTTTCATAGCACACATTTCTGAGTGTTATATCTGGCACTGTCTTATGTTCCTACATGCATTTTTCTTTCATTCTATTTTTAAAATATACTTTTAAATGAATAAGCTCTTTCTGGAACAATATGGGATCAGAAAGAAAGATAGAGTTTAGTTAGATAGATGTATTAGGACAGTTAAGCTGCTGTAACCAAGAACCTCCAATTCTCAGTGGCTCAGTACAATAAAGGTTTATTTCTTGCTCAAGGCACAGTCTAATGTGGGTTGGCACGACATGGGCCATTGTTCCATGCAATCATTCAGGAACCCAGGTTCCTTCCATTGAGTGGCCTTTAAAGTACAAGAAAAGAAAGTAGGATCATGTCCTACAGGTGTAGCTGTATCTTTATCCCGATGCACAGTAGGACCTCAGGAATGACACACACTAGGACCCAAGGTCGTGTCCAGAGGAGGATGAGGTAGCCTCCAATGGGCAAGAAAGAGAAGATGCCAGGTAGGGTCAGTCTCTGAGCTGGGCATTGAGGACAAACCAATTCTGGGTCTGCAGAGAAGGTGAAAAGCAGATGGGCAGACAGACATCTGGACAAATCAACAGAGGTAAGAAATGGTGGAGAGTTTGTGGAGACCAGCGGGGACCTCCTTCTAGCCAAAGAGTGGGATGCAAGATGGTGGCGGAGGGCCGTCATGGTGGAAAGAAAGGCAGAGCCCAGCCCAAGAGAGCCTTGAATGTCAGATACCAAAACCATCTCTTTATACCACAAGCTTTTAATCTATTAAAACCCAACATCTATTGGGTGCTGAGAACTCTGTTGAGTGCTTCACTTGCAATCATGGTATCCATTTCCATAATAACACCGTATGGCTCAGTACTACCGTGATCCGAATTTTACAGGGGAGGACACTGAGGCTGAGAGAGGTGACGTGACTCACCTGAATTTACACAGGCAGAAAAGAGCACTGTCAGAGGTTGAAACGGTACACTTTCTTAATTGCTACCCTCCAGGGCCCTCTCCTGTGTTATGGTCATCACTGTGGCAGGCTGGGCTACATGGGGAGATCAGAGGGCAGCCTGACAGGGGTGACCAGCCCAAGTCTCAGAGTCAGCCACGGTTCATAAACTCAGTCCCCAGCCCTGTGTGATGCACCTAAGCTCGGAGCCTCATTTTCCCCACCTGTAAAATGGGCTAATAATGCTTCCATTGCAGAGCTCCTACAAGATGCAATATCATTTAGCCCAATGCCTAACACACAGTAGGGGCTACATGAATGGTGGCCACTATTATTATTGTTGTTGTTGTTGTTGTTATTGTTAAAGGGATAGAGGAATCAGGGAACAGGCTGCTATCCCAGCCAGGAGACAAGTAATTTGGGAATGCTCTAGCAGAGGCTGTGGAAAGGGACAGCTGTGAAGGAGATTAAGGAAATTCACGCGGAATATATGTACGTCTGGTACGTATGGCACTTTGGCAAAGACAGAATCGGGATGGATGCACTCCTCCCCAGAAAGATGTGAACGGCATTTGGCATCCCTTGTTGTTCAAGCCAGGAGCAGTCCTGTGTGTGTGTGTCTGTGTGTTTCATGCAAATGTGGGCACGTGGAGATGTAAATGGCACACAGCTCGGAGACACAGGGGAGGGTGGGGAACAAAGAGAGGGACAGGCGCTCCCCCGCTCCCCACCCCAAGAAACCGAGCCACTGGGCATCCTGAGGGGCTGGAGTGTGGATCTGAGCCCTCTCTTCTACTCTGGGCCAGAAGCGGGCACTTGGCGTCAATGGACTTGTCTATAAAATGGGGCTGAGATCACTTCACCTACCTTGAATCTGGGGCTGGATTAGATCTATCTTGGAGGTCCCTTGTGGCCCAGGATCCTAGGCCACTGAGAGGGGATGATTTGTACAAATAGGAGAGGAAGAACAAGTTCTAAGAAGGGATCTCAGCTTCTTGATGTCAGTGGACTTGGGGGAGAAGGAGGGTAGATAGTGGCAAAAATATCCAATGTCTCAAGGAGACCAGGAAAGAAAAAGGAAGAACTGTAAGAAATATTGAGAAAAGAAAACTGGAGCTGGGAGCACCCCTGAGCAGGGCTTTCCTCTTAGATTATGAGCAGCATCCCCTGTCACCATGCCCCTCCCTGAGGTCTCCTGCCCAAGGATCCTTGGTCCCCAGTGACCCATCCCCCTTGCAGTGGAGATGTGATCCTTGCCAAGAAAGTGATCGGCAGAGACAACTGGAGAGGAACCAGAGACAGCACACCCTCCCCAAGACTCTCCCCTCAAGAGAGGAACCCCTGTTTTAAGCCCCTTAATGGTCCCCAAACAAAAGACCAGCATCAAAACTCAGGGAAACTAATCTGGAAGCTGAAGGATGGACTCCAGCATCAGCCTGGCTTGGGTGGCTGGTCCTGGGTTCAGCTTATGCAGATCAAATGTCTTTGGCCCAGAACCTTCATCTCTTGGGGCCTCAATTTCCCCACCTGTGAAATGGGGCTGAAAATAGAACCTACCTCCCAGGTTGGATGTGAGGATCCACAGCCATAACTTGTCAAGTGCCTGCCTCAGTGTGTGGCAGAGAGTAAGAATCCTATAACTGTCATTCACTGCCTCTCCTTTTGTCGGGGGTACACGGCCTCATTCAACTTTCTTTGCCATAGCTTTGGTTTTATAGAAAGTCCTTCCTTCCTTTAGCCAAACACACGCAAACATTTTCTTTTTCCAAAACGTTTGTCTCCAGCTGCCTCTCCACTTATGTATTGATTTAGAAGATCAAAATAAAATGTGGGAAGCCGTAAGCTGTAACACTATTTTTTTCCCCCTCGGTACACTCTGATTATGTGTAAACAGCAAATTGCAAATTATTTCCTCTTTATTTGTCAACTCCTTAAGCCACCTCTGGGTCTCTCAGAATGAGTAATTGGCTCTGGGACATCGTGTGACAATTGGCTCTGTGTAGATATTTATCTCCAGGGAGGCTTCTTCCAGCTCTTGGGTATTCCAGGAGAGAAGGTACAGGGTGGGGGGAGGTCAGACCTACACGATCTGGGGGTCTTTTACTCCCTCCATGGGATCTCTTTTGGGAGAGGGGTGGCAGAGAAGACCACAGACAAGTGATCCAAAGACAGACTTGTTGAAAAAGCCCAACGGGGTTGATCTTTGTGTGCCATTTGCTGTCTCAGAATCTCTCTTGATTCCTGTTACACAGGGCAGAGAATACCTCCTTCCAGGAGCCCCCAAACCTTGCATCCCCAGGTTCTATCCTTAGAACCTTGTGAAACTCAACAATCTTTGGGGGGACAGGGAGTACGGGTGGGTATAGCTGCAAATTCCTATCTCCTCTAGTCATGGAGTTTTACAACCTCGGATTCAAATGTTGGTTCTGCCACTGAAAGAGCTGCAGAATTCTGGGCAAGAAATCTAACTTCCCTGTGCCTCTGTTTCTTCATCTTTAAAATGGGTATAGTCATAAAGCTACCCTGGAGGCTGTGGGAGGATGTGATAATGTGAGCAGACAGGGTAGCAGCTTGCACAGAGCGCCGTTGTGGAAATTAGGAAAAGGCAGCTCTTCCTGGCAGAGATATTAGAGATCAGCATCCCCTCCTCCAGGATGCAACTTTACACCAGCGTCTGGGGAGCAGCTTAAGGACTGAGTCAGCTGTCCCTTGTCCCTTTGGCTGGGAGCTCTTCTGCAAGACCCACCCTGCACAGCTGGACCTGGCAGCCCTGCTTGTAAAGCACCCAGGAGGAGCCAGGCTCAAGGTAATCACTCAGTATCTGGAAGCAGTTGTGGTCACTGTCATCATATCTTATCGTTTGAATGATTTTGACTCTTAAGACCTACGAAGGGCTAAGCACTCTGAAATTTTGTCACCTCTTTAACATACGGAGAACCTCCGTGTGAATCCCATTTCCACCATGTCCTGGGTGATGGGAAGTCTCTTCCCCATCCAAACCTCAGCATCCTCATCTGTGACATAGGAGACAATCATTCCCACCTAGTGCTGGGGTTTCGATTAGACAACGCATATCTCAAGTACTTGCAGTCCAGTGCCTGGCACATGCTACGTGCTCAGTAAATCTTAGTTCTTTTGCAGCAAGCAAAAGGAGACCTCCCCACCATGGCTTTTTCCCTTTAGCACAAGCATCCATGGTCGGTGTGTTTAGGAGATTTGGGGAAAAAAAGACATATCAAACCATTTTAGTGAAAATACTCTGCAGTGTGAGGCATAACCTGTTTGCAAGCCAAACTCATTCTGTGACTTTGGATGAGTAACAGGCTCCCTGAGATTTGGTTTCCCTTTCTGTGAACCCAGGGGTAGAGGAAACAATGGTTATTACATATTTTGTACAGCAGTGGCTCCCTTAATTCCAAAGAAGCCTATGTATAACCACAGTATACAAATCAGGCAAAACAGAGATGCTCTGATTGAAGCAAGGTCCAGGGAAGGGCCAAACATTCCCCCACTACCCGGCCAAACACACACAATTTTTCTCACCCTGCAGCACCCTCTGATGCTATTTTAAGGAAGAACAGCGTTCTGGGAATGCAATGTGGCAGCCATCAGACTCAGACCCCTTTCCTGCTGAGATATTCCAAGACTGTGTTTGTGCTTTGACATCCACTGCCTTGTCACTCAATTCATCCTGACCTGGAGTGTGAGTGTGCGTGTGTGTGTGTGTGTGTGTGCACACGCGCACGCGCCACAAACAAATGCTCAGAAAGAAAGCAAAAAGAAGTTCCACCAGCCATTAAGGGGAAATTACAAATGCATTTTTCTCTGCCTCCAGTACATTAATAAAAGAGCTTACAAAACTGGAAGTGAGTTGAAGAAGGGTGGCCTCACAACAACTGGAAGGCGAGGAGGCGGGCGGTGGGGAGGGCGCTGCTTCCTGTACAGTCACCTGACTTCATGGCCGTTCCCAGGCTGAGAGAGTCTGTCTGTGGCGGCTGCAGGGAGGACGAGGAGCTCATGCCTTAAACATCAGGGGGACCCTCACAATGTACACTGTGGGCTGGGAGAAGAACAGGGAGGAGGACAGGCTGGGGGGGGTGGTGCGCTCGTGACATGCCCCAGAATGGCAGTGCCTGTGGGCAGAGACCTAGAAATTGTTTAGTGAGGGCTCCAGAAAAATCGCTGAAAACTGCAGGGCGGGAGATGAAGGAGGGTATGAAATGCAAAAAGTGAAAAAATGTTCTAGTGTCTTAAAGATGGGGGGGCCACCATGGTCACTTTGTCTCCACGATCATAGTGAGTGGTAGCTATGTGCCATGAGCTGTGGGCTAGGTGCTGAGGGTGGTCACTGAAGTAGACAGATTTATGGGTCCTGATCCTTCACCCCTAGATGTATCCATGCCTTCTGCCCTGGGACTTTGAAGCCTCTCCTCCTAGAGGGTATGTCCTTGTCCATTGACTGAGCTTGACCACGTTCCTCGCTTTGGCCAATGATATTGGAATGGAAGGGTCACAGTTCTTGTTCTGGGATGAGACCTTAAGAAATTATGTGTGTTTCCACTTTTTCTCTTGCACCTCTGCCCTCGCCATGTTCTGGTTGGATTGCTGGCCCACAGAGGATGACACACATGTGGAGCTGAGCCAGACACCACCTGCAGCTCAGAGCTGCCCCAGCTGACTCACAATATAAAGCTAGATGAGAAATAAATGCCTATTGTTGCATGCAGCTGAGATTTAGTGGCTGTTTGTTATGCAGCAACAGCTGACTGATACAGTTATATATGAAGTGATGCATTTTATTCACCTACTCATTCACTCAGTAATTATTTACTGAGTAGGTAGGCAGCAGGGATAGAATGGTTAATAAGAAATCTGTGAAAATGGGCAGAGATTTCAGATTTATTAATTTAAGGATTAAACACCTACCATGTGCCAGGCATGAAAATTAGTGCTGCAATTACAGTGGCAAACAAAATACATAAGACCCTGCACTCAAGATGCTTACAGACAGCAGATAAAGCAAACAACAAAACAGAAAATTTCCAAAAACCCCTGACTGAGAAGCTTGTCTCTTCCTTTTAAACTAGCCACTGTCCAGCAGAAAAGGTGAGAAAGGCAGTAGACCTTTACACTAGGAAGTGTTAAGTACTAGGACGAGATACCTACAGGCAGCTCAGTGGAAGGAACTCTAGGAGCCTCGGGTTGGAGACAGGAAGAAGGTAGGTGAGAGAAGGTTTCTCAGGGCACAAATATCTGAGCTGAGCACTGAAGTTCAAGAAGTTTGCAGACAAAGAGCGGAAGGGCAAGGATGGAGCGCCAGGCGAAGGTGCAGCAAGAACAAGGTAGGGAGGCAGGAAAGAGCATGGTGCCTGAGGGCTAACACAAACGTCTGTATTTTACTGGAAAATAGAGTGTAAGAGGGAGAGGCAAGAGATTAGGGGCTGAGAGGGACCAGAGCATGAAGGAGTTTGGATGCCAAGCTGAGATGCTTGGACTTGATCCAAAGAAGGGAAATAGCCACAGAAGGGTTTGAGTACCCGGTTGCCATCTGAGACTTTTAGAAAGGTGGAGGGGCTGGGGTGAGACCAGAGGCAAGGAGGCCAGGAGGAGGCTGAGCAGCAGTCCAGGAGAGGAAGGAGGACACCCACGCTGGGGCAACATGGGGATAAGAGATGGCCCCACCCTTGAAATGATGGAATCAGAGATTGTACAGCTAGGCGTGTCCGGGGACCACCAAGTTCCAACTACTCCGTTTGCAAAAACTGGGTCTTAGAGAGGGTGGTGACCTACACATAAGTCTCACAGCAGATGAGTTTAGGGCTTGGGACTGGACTCAAGACCCTCATATTCCTAACCCCAAGTTCACTCCACAACACCACTCTGTGTCCCAATCTCTACCATTAGATTAATAATGATAATTACAAGAACAATAATAATTACTATGACCCAACTACTGAGCCCCTGCTATGTGCTAGGCTCTGTGCTCAGCACATTGTGTGTAAAATCTCACTGAATCCTCCAAACACTCTGAAGGGTCAGAACTCCCCATTTTACAGATGAGAAACCTGAGGATCAGGAGGTGAAGTCACTTGAAGTTGAGCCTCAGTGTCTGTCTTAGTCTGTTTGGGCTGCTGTAATAAAATACAAAAGGCTGGGTGGCTTAAAGGATAGATTTACTTCTCACAGTTTTGGAGGCTTGGGAATTCAACATCAAGGTGCCGGCAGATTCTGTCTCTGGTGAGGGCTCTTGTCCTGGCTTGTAGATGGCTGCCTCCTCATTGTGTGTGACACAGGAGGGAGAGAGAGAGAGACAGTGTGTGTATGTGTGTGTGTGTGTGTGTGTGTGTGTGAGAGAGAGAGAGAGAGAGAGAGAGAGAGAGAGAGAGAGAGAAAGATCTGCCTACTTATTATTAGGACGCTAATCTCATTATGGGGGACCCACCCTCATGACCTCATCTAAAACTATTTACCTCCTAGAGGCCCCACCTCCAAATACCATCACATGGGGGTTAGGGCTTCAACACTGGAATTTGAAGGGGGAACACAAACATTCCATCCATAACAGTATCCTCATTGGGGATAACTGTGCAGCTCCTGTATAGAATTATGGCCAAGGGCTAAATGAAGTGAGGAGTATAAGTGCCTGGAACCTAGAAAGCTTTCAGCAAAGGAGAGTGACAACAAAGATAATGACAGTGACGGTGATGATGGTGATGATGATGATGATGATGATGATGATGATGATGGAAAAAGTCAGCTCTGTACCCTGGGTCTTGACTCCACTGGGTGACTTTTGGCAAATCACCTAACTCTTTGGGCCTCCGTCTGCCCCATCATTCTAATGAAGACTTTAGCCTAAGGCAGTGATTCTCAGGGTGTGTCTCCTGGCTAGCAGCATCACTGTCACTTGGGAGCTTATTGGAAATGTGCATTTCTGAGCCCTCCCTGGACCAACTCTGAAACTCTGGGAGGAGCACCGAGCAATCTGTGTCTAACAAGTCCTCCTGGTAAGTCTGATGCATGTTCAAGTTTGATCTGGTCTATATGAATGATTTTTCAATGTTTTAAAAGTGACATAAATGCTTTCTTGTAAACAAAATCGGGAGAAGGCAGGTACATAAAGCAGATAAAAGTGGCAGTGCTAGGTTGGAGCAGAAACCAGGGCCCACAGCTCTGTCCATTCTCCCACCCGTGCCCACGTGAAGGCCAAGGGGAGGTGGACGCTCTCTCCACCTTGTGTCAATTCCTCCTGCCAACCAGAGCCCCATGCTCCCCGCCCACCCGCCTCCCACCCTCCCAGCCTCCATTCCCATTGACATGCTTGGTAAAGTATGGATTTGTTGTGGCCTCCTGCAACCTGGTCTATTTCTTCTCTCCCTCTTTATTTTTTTTTTAAATAGGTTTGAGCCTGTAATTCAGTTAATTATTTCCCAGAGCACCGGTTTGGTGGCTATGGCACAGCACGAGTCAGGGGAACAGGAGACAGGTCCTCAGAAGCTTCTTTCCAGAAAATCTAATTTCATCATTGAGAAATCTTCTGTCTTAAGCAGGCTCCGCCACCACCATAAATTTACATATTCTATATGCCGCTGCCAGAACGCACTGGGCCCTATTTGCATAATGCTGCTGGAAGGGCTGGCACTTCTCTTGAACCCAAATGCAGGGGGAGCAAGGAAGCAATTATTAAGCTGTAGACATTGGCAGGGAGAGAGGCCTCAGATGGATTTCAACTGCAAACCTCATTTGCCGCCTGGGCTGCTCATTACCCAAGGCCTAGATCCCAGGCTGATGTTGGATCCGAGGGCCCGGAACATTAGCGAATTGCTTTCTTCGGGTTATGTCTATAGCCAGGCTGAGGCCTGGTGTGGGTGAGCAGCTTTGGTTTTCCAGTGCTGATGGTTGGAGTAATCTTGTCCCTTTTCCCACAGGTAAATTTTTTTGTTGGAGGGTTTTGTCAAGTTGCCTTTGCCAACACATCCCTGCCCTTTTCTGTAACACACTTCCAAACACCTACAAGACAGGTCAGCAAGGGTTTGCCCACCTCCTTCTGACAACTCCCCAGAAATGCTTAGTTAAGAAAATGATCTTCAACAAAATCCCAGTTGGAAAAGGGCACGTGGAAACAGGGATTCTCTCATGCCGTGGTGGTCCTGCTTCACATTTATCCTTCTCCAAACTTAGGCTGCTGGAGAAGGTGGGGTCTTCCCTACTGCTGGCCTCTAAGAGGGTATAATCTTGTATACCTAGGCTCTGGGTCTCAGACCAGGGATCCTTTGATGTTCCAGGATCCACAGGCCACTCTCTGTAGTTTCTGGACCTTCCAGAGCTCTGAGCTTGACCTCCAAGTCACTCCATGACCCACCACTCCCAACCTCAGTAGTCCATGGATGAAAATAGCTGCTGCTGACTTGGGGCACCATCTTCGTTTTACTCTAGCATTGATGTAAAAGGCTTCTTTATGTTCTCAATACTCAAAGAACAAGTCATGAGCGCAGAGTGAACTCCTGGGCAGACTTCAAACCCAGCCCTTCCTGACAGTTTTTTCAACCAAGTTAATTCATGAAACACACAGACAGAAACCCACCTGTCCACTCCTACAGGTAAATTCCATGAGCATACTTGCCAGGTGATGCCAACAAAAGCGCTAGGCACACTCGATAAGTTTACCAACAGAACAAAATATCATGCAAAAGGTAGAAAGCTGATTGAGGACAGCCAGTGCTTTACTTCTGATATTTAATAACAGACTAGGCAACTTAAATTTTTTCCAGCAAACATCTGTTATTTCTGAGGAAGTGGAAATACATTTGCAAATACCAGTTTCACTTCTGGCAGCCTTGATGCTCAAAATTGGTGGAGTTCATCAGAAATGCCATGACATCAGAGATGACCTGTGGCATGAAAAGTTCACTCCACGCCAGTATTTGAACAGAGACCCAGTTGTAAGAAATTTGAAACAGCAGGTCTTTCCACTGAGAAAAAAAAAATTAAGCATCTCCACTTACTAAGAGGTACCATCTCCTCAAAAGACCTCAACATTTTGTCCTCAGCACTGACTGTCTCATTGCAAGAATTTGGAGGGAATTCACTTTTTCCATGATTGCATCCAACAGTGAATTATTTCTCCAAGAAAAGGAGATTGCTCCTGATTAGCCAAACCCAAGACTTCAAAAGCACAAATCGTGACTTTTCCAAAGGAAACCATTTTGGCACATAACTGGGGTTAGTCCTTCAGAGCAACAGATGGTCTTTAAAATTAGAATCCAGGGTGCAGATGTGGGTGTGTCCTCAATCAAGTCCTTACCATTTCTAAGCCTCAGTTTCTGGATCAAGTGAGGATGATAGCAGTACCTCTTCCTTATTGTCATTGGGGGAAGTAGATGAGCTAAGGTTAAATAACCTGCCCAAAGTCACAGAATATTGCTGGTCCAGGCGGGATTTGAACTCAGGTGTGTTTGTTTAGCCACCCCATTGCATGCTGGTACCCACCATGGCACAGGAATGCTGGACAGCTGGTGCTTATCAGTCATAGCAGCTGGCTTTCTGGGCTGAACTGCTGAGAGGGGCTGGGGTAGGAGGTCTTCAAAGGGAGACATTCAAGGGAATATGGGGTTCACTGAACAGGTCAGCCTTGACCACTAGACCATAAGGCTCTGGTGACCATGATCCATGGGTGGCAGGTAACCACACTCAGGGCAGGGAGCCCAGCAGAAAATCCAGGGGACATCAGAGGGCATCCTTGGGTTCAAGGTCACCCACCCACTCAGCCCTGGGTCTCCACTTGTCTGAGCCCTAGGTGTCTCAGATGCCAGGCATGACCTGGGGGGAAACCAGCTGGTCTGACCCATCCCACCTTGGGAACTAAGCTGTGGAGTCCTGGCCAGCACAGGCCCATGATCCCCGGAGGACACAGGACTCCTAAGTGATGCTGGGTAAACTGAGCTCCATCCGTCTGTATCCGAGGGAGGACGGAGGTTGAAGTTATGGTAGTGAGGGAAGGGAGAGCAAAATTCAGAAAAGTGTTCGCCTGAGAATGACATGACCTGCAGATGCAGGTCTGGAGTGCACACATGGGCAGGTCCACGTTGAGGATGGAGCGTCTTGGTGCACATGCGTGCAAGATTCCCCGGGCACGTGTGAGTGTGAATGTAAATGCTGGGAAGGTGGGGGCTGTGTCTACCTCCCTCACTGCTGAATTCCCAGCACCTGGCGCATGGTGCGAGATCAATAAACATTTGTAGAGTGAATGCATAAATGTGTGCTTGCGTGGAAAGGTTAAAGTTATCTGTTTTCTAACTTGACAATCTGTTATTTGAGCTTTCTGCCCAGGAAATACATTGAGAAAATGCTTGGCATGGTGATCTACACCCACCGTTTCTTTTTTTATTTATTTTAAAAATTTTATCGATGAACAACATACATACACAGAAGTGTGCACATTATCTGTGTACATTTTAATGGATTGTCACGAAATGAACACCCATTGCCACCCAGATGGAGAATAAGCAGAACATTTCCAGCGCCCATAAGCTGCCACGTGCCCTGTTTAGTGACTATCCTCTACGGGTAACCTGTCTTCCAGCAATGTAGAATAGTTCTGCTTGTCTTTACACTTAACATAAATGCAATTGTGCAACTGGTACTCATTTGTGTTGGCTTCTTTCATTCAAAATTTTGTTTGTGAAAATCATCCACATTGCCCAGGGAAGTTGTAGACTGTTTATTTTCATTTTTATATAGCAAGGGTTGGCAAATTTGTTCTGGAAAGGGCCAGAGAGTAAATACTTGAGGATCTGCAGGCTATAGTATTTCTTTCGTAACTGCTCAGCTTTGCTAGTTAGTGCAAAAGCTGCCATAGACTATATGTAATGAATGGATATGGCTGTGTTCCAATAAAACTTTATTTACAAAATAGGAAATGGTCAGATATGACCATGGGCTGGATTTGCCCATCTTGTTATGTGGTATACCTTTCTGGGAGTATGGCACAATCTTTCAGTTTAAATGTTGATGGGGATTTGGGTAGTTCTCGGCTTTAGGTTGTTACAAAGAATGCTGCTGTGAACATGCTCACACACATCTTCTGGCGCACATATATTTTCATTTTTCATTTTTGTTGGTTGTATACCTAGGCATGGGATCTCTGGGTGCTAGGAGGTCCTGCCAAATGAGCAACTTAGCACCACTGGTTCTTAATTAGTTGAGCTCTTATATTTTCTACAGTGCAACTGTTTTCTCCTCTTCCTGCATGCTGTTGCTTTGCATGGGCACTGCTTATTTCTGCCACCAGGACCTGCCCTCAGAGGCTGCAACTCCACTGCAAGGACACAGGGAAGACAGCTACCAGCTTGCATGAAACATGGTGGATCCATGGTACAACCTGAAATTGAGGGGTTGGTGACACAAAGACCCAGGCCCAGCTCAAAGGAGCCGACTCATATGACAGGTTTTATAAGCTCAACTCTTCTCTTTGGTACATTTGCTTTTCCTGCCATTTCATCTCCCACTTCCTTGACCACAATAACTTGCATCTCATGGCAAGCAAAGGGGGCCTTACCTGAGTGACTGATATGTGTGGAGGTTGTATATTTGCATCCCATGTCCTTGAAAGAAGGTCAGAATGTCAGAGCTGGAAGGTCATGAGCCCATGTCCTGCATGTTGTGAATAAGGAAATAGAAGTTCCATGATGGGAGGAGCTGGCCGAGGCTTCCACACTCCGGCAGGGCTGGGTCTGCCAGACTCCAGCCAGGAGCCTGTCCCTAACTCCAGGTCAATGAATGCCTCATTGCTAAGGGGCCCACACTGAAAGGGGCTGGCCAATCATCCTCCAATGGCTTCATCACTTAGAACAAATCCAACCCCTTACTCCTTTCTGTTTCTCCAACATCCCAAGCTCTTTCCCATCCCAGGGCCTTTGCACATGCTGTTCCCTATACCTGGAGCACCCTTCCCCCTGTGTTCATGGGGCTGACTCCTTCTACTCATTAGGATCTTAGCCAGAGGTCACCTTCTCGGAGAGGCGTTCCCCAATTGTCCAATATCAGCGAGACACCATCCCCCTCCACCCACTCTCCATCCACCTCCCTTATGTGTCTTTCTTCACAGCACTCAACACTGTCTGAAATTATCTTATTTATTTATTTGTCTATTCTGTGAGCCCCGTCAGGGCAAGGATTGCCTTCGTGCCCACTGCTCTATCCCAGTGCCTCCAAGAAGCTTGACATGTAGTAAGCATTTAGAATATGTTGAATGAATGAATGAATGAACGAATGAATGAACAAATGAATGGAAAGAGCACCTACAGCAGAGTAGCTCACAATGCAGATACATCCTCAAGCAGTGCAAGCTCTCGTGGCCACCCGGATTAAGACCTCCCCAGTATCGGCAACAGCTGCTAGCTTCTTTGTATATGGAAGCATATTGACCCAGGGCTGAAGGAACACTTGCAGTGATTTGTGTTTACTTCTCTGATCAATAGGTATCTCAGTGCTCACCCCAACACTATCTATTGCTGATGGTTATTAATTACTCTGCCTGCCTTTTCTTGCATCTCTTGACCCTTCATGAAGTTTGTCCTTGTCCATCCTCTGCTTTGGGGATTTCGCAGGCCTGTGGCTGAGGTCAGGAGGGGGTCCAAGAGTGTTGTTTATTTTCTTCTCCTTCTGAACTTGATGTTTGAACCACAGGTCTAGACTCTGCCCCGTTCTCTCCCGTGCATTTTCAGAAAAGCACCTGTGGAGAGGCTGGGGTGGGAACGTTGTAGGACAAAGGGTGCCTTGGTTCCAATCTCAAGCCTGCCCTTCACTTTCTGTGTGTTCTTGGCCCCACCACTTTCCCTCTCTGGGCCTTGATTCTACTCCTCTTCAAAATGAGAAGTCTCTCAGAGACTCCCTCAAGTCCTGATATGTTAGGATTCTTCAAGTTTGGGATTCTTCATGAACAGCCTCCACACTCTAAATGCCCAAAGGGTCAAGCAACCCGAGTCCTGCCATCTTTCTTGATTGGGGATATTGTCCATCCCTGTAACCTCTGAACAGCATACCTTCATTTATTCTTTCAACAATCACTCATGCATCTAGATACACTTCTAACAGACACTTTTGGGGATCTGCACATATATCTGGTATGTGCTTAGTCAGTCACTGTTAAATAAAAGCCACTCCATCCCCCTTCCTCTGGTCATATAGAATGAAGCTCTATTATCCCTATTATATGGATGAGGAAACTGCGGTTAAGGACTCACCCAAGGTCACACAGCTAGTGGGTGGCTGAACCAGGATTTCAACCCAGAGCTGCCTGGCTTAAAGTTTGTCATCTGGCCATTCCAACTGAGAACCCCAACCCTAAAATTCTCATCTCCTCTGCCCCCCCTTGAAGAGAGATCCCTGGAGGTGAACTTGGCCATATGCCATTGCTTTTCGTCAAAGATAGAGCACTTTAGAAAAGGACTGTGGTCATTACAACACTGAACCAAAGTATGGGTGGCTTATGGCCTGGAGGAGTTCATAAACTAGGTCCAATTAGTTGCCTCCAATTAACACTGCACCACAGACCCCTCCCTCCTGGCACCAAAGTCCTTTCAGAATCAAAAAGACAGACGACCCAGGTCATACCTGAAGAAAGAAGCTACGCACCGAATACCATTTACTATGCAAAGCAGATTCCTTTTTCCTAGAATGTGCTGATGTTGAGTCACGGAAATACATTCAAATTAACCCCTGAGCGATCCTCTTCCAAATTCCTCATTTACGGTTGACTCCCTGGCACATGATATTACTAATCCAGAGCTCCAGGAAGGCACACTGATTACCTTGGATGCATATGAGAGCTCCACTAACACACTATGTGGTTCAGGGTGGAAATCAGAGCTCATGGTACAAGCTCCAGCCCCCAGTGCAGCATCAAAGGTCCCCCAGGACCTGGCTCAAACCAAATTCATTCATGAACTCATTAAACAAATACTTACTGAGCACCTACTATATGCCAGACACTGTTCCCTGTGCTGGAGATACAGTAGTGAATAAAACAGTCAAAAGTCCCTGCCCTCCAGAATTTACATTCTAGTGGGAGAGAAAGATAACAACAATAATACACTCTATAGCACAGTAGATGGGGAGAAGTGTTATGAAGAAAAACAAAGCAGGATCCAGCAGCAGACAGTGCTGTGAGGTGAGGATGATGATTCAAAATAGGGTTATCAGGGAAGATCTGAAGGAGACAGTTGGACCCAAACTTTATTCCAAGGCTGCTGAAATGATCTAAGGAGAGCTGATGGGGGTTCCATGCGGGGTAGAAACCGGGGAGGTGCAAGAGGAGCACAGAGTCTCTCAAAATATTTGGAAAGTACAGCCCACTGTGTTTACAATGGATTAAAAGTGGGGAGGGAGCGGAATCAAGGGAAGAATCAAAGATGACCCCAAGGTGTCCTGAGCCCCTGGGAGGGTGGATCTGTTGACTCCTGCAATGGGCACGTCTGCAAATTAAATTGGGGGGATCAGTTCAGGTTGGGGGATAGCAAGTTTGAGGTGCATATTCAACACGCAAGTGGAGTTGGCAAGCAGGCCAGACAGTTTCCTTACAGATCTTCGACTCCACGAAGAGTCTCTGCCATCTATCTTTGTTCACACAGAGCCTCTACCTGAAGGGTCCTCCCCATCTCAGCAGGAGCAGTCCCTACCCTCATTGCCAACTTATCCACGAACCTGGAATACTGCCCCTCTTCAGAAATCTCCCAGCCCCTCTTCCTACAGCTTTTCCAGGCACTTGCTCTTTCCTACCAGAACTTAACAGGCTGACAAAAGAGGAAATATTTAGGAGTTGAGCAGGGGATGGAGGGAATTGCTGCCCTCATATCTCATGAGTGACCGACTCTCTCCTCGGGAGTATGTTGACCTGCCTTCTCCCCCTGCCTCCTAAGGACCCCAGTCTCTTCTTAAGAGTCACAGGCCTTTTCACAATATGCCTTTATCAATATGATTCCAATAAACGTTTCAGTTCTGCATATAAATTCCAGGGCCTGGCTGCCCAGCAGAGGCGACCTGCTCAATCAGCAGACCATAAAGATGTAATAATGCAATTAAAAGGTATGGCCTGTCACCCTCATAAAGCTGGAGATCAATGCAGGGGGAGCTGAGGACATCAGGGAGAGGAATCTGGATTCTCTGCAACATCTGAAGGATGAGGAAACCGGATGATTCAACAGAATCGGGGAACAAGATACCTGGACCTGGAGAGGTTCCAGCTCCAGCTTAGGATCCCATCTTGGACCTCTGGCCTCCTTCAGTGGGTTGGATGTCAAGAGATGTGGGATCTGTCTCCAGGTCACACTCAGAGACCCTGAGATTTTTAAACAAGTCCCTTCAATTCTTTAAGCCTCAGCCTCCTCACCAGTAAAGTGGGTGTAATGATAATACTACCTTCTTCACAAGATTGGTGAGACAGAGCAGACGCAGAAAAATTTAATGCTGGAGGGATCCTAGTCCATAAGCTGCAAGATCAAATACCTACAGGGGCTAGGCGAATGATGGTATGAGCTGGACCACTGAGGCTGGAGAACCTCTTGCCATTCATAAAATCATAAAGAATTTGAGTGGAAGGAATCTCAGATCAAACCTTCTCCATCTTGTTTATTGCAGGCATAACACAGATCTGGGGAGGGTGAGGGATTCCATGAAGCCCAAAAGAGCATCATTGATGGAGATGGGACCAGAACTCAAATACACTGACTCTGAATTTAGTGCTTAAAGCACTGTCCCACTCAGATGTCCAAGGGAAAGAGGCTGAGAGTGGGAGTGAGAATCACTGGAAGAGAGAAGAGATGAGCCCTAATTTACCTGCAGACAGAAGACAGTCAAGGAGAGATGAACCATAAAAGGCCAAGTTATCTCTGGAATGATGGGCACCCATTGATGACCTTGGAAATTATGGACTTGAAACCAGAGAACTCTAAGTTCAAGTCTTATGCTTCTATTGCTTATAACAGTGATATATTGCTTACAAAACTGGCCTTATTCTCCATTCCTCTCTGTGTGTTTGCCATTTGCAATGTGTCTTTGCAGTTCCTTCAGTTGGGAAGTGGAGTCTATTTCTCTACCTCTTTAGTTTGGATTAGCCATCTGGTGGAGGAGATTGTGTGTCTTTTCCAAGCCTGGGCCTCAAGAGGCCTTATGCATTTCTGTTCTTTATTTTGGAATTTGCCGTATACCATGAGTCTGCTGGAGGATGAAAAACACGTGGTTCTTAATCCCCATCAACACAGCTCAACAGTTAGCCAAATAACAGACTTAAGGAAGACTATCCTAGACCATCTAGAAGCATGAATGAGCCCAGTCATGATTAGCTGAACCCAGCCAAGACCAGAAGAAGCACCCATATGACTGTAGGGTTGTAAACAATAATAAGTGCTTATTATTTGAAGCCACTGAGCTTTGGCATTGTTTGTTACTCAGCAACAGCTAACTGATACATCTTGGTTCCTTATTTTCTAGCCTTATAATCTTGGGAAAATTCCCTCACCGCATCAAGCCTCAGTTTCCCCAGTTGCAAAATAGTGGTAATGGTGATGATAATGATAATGTCAACCCACCAAGGTCTTTGTGGTGATTAAACAAGAGAATGCACTCAAGGCTAAGAGCATAGTACCTGGCATACAGTGAGTGCTCAATATATGTTGATTTCTTTCTTCCAGGAAGCCATGCCACAGCCTTGGTCCACCAAGAGATTAGAGGATATGTGGTTTGCTCCCATTTCAGACAGACTAGTAGTTAAATAGAAGCTAGGTCTTGGAATTCCAAACCCAAATCCTTAGGCACCCCTGGACTCCTCTGGAACCCCTGGCCTGCAGGCCAGTCAGGGCAGGGGTAAGTGCCAGGGCAGGCAGCCTCGATGCCGGCTGAGTTCAGCAGTGCAGTTTGCTCTGCTTGCCAGAGCTTGCATGTTTACATACATCCCATAATTACCATCTGCACAGCCAGCGGCATTTGTTGCAAATGGGCCGTTTCCATCTGTTGAAGCAATTTCCTCGGAGGAATTTGCATTGATCACTTTTTTATGCAAAGCTTTTGTACAGATCATTTTTCCCCCCAATGGTTTTTAATAGGTCTAAATATTTGAAGGGCAGGGAGGGGCCTCAGAAGGAAGGAGGTTGAGGACTGGGGAGAGTCGTGGTGCGGGGGGGGGGGGGGGGGGGGAGAATATGGGGAGAGAAGATGTCCTCTTCCACAAAACCCCACCTGTATTCCTCATCTGCAGTGACCCAACTCAACCACTGTTCAGGACCCCAGCCCAGGCAATGCCATTTCAAATATTTATTGTTTGCCTTTATACTTGAGCTGGTAGCTCGTGGTTAATGGAGAGGCCTCGGAATGAGGGAAAATGGGGCGTGGTAATCAGCCAAGCAACTGGTGACTGCAGCTCAGAGCTTCGTACCTGAGAGGACCAGATGGACAACTTTGCATATTTTTGACAGCTGTAATGAACAGGGCAGCTCCATATTGATTAAATGTCTGGGAAATTAGTGCAACCCTCTGGAGCTTCACTATTTACTATTTCTTTTCAAATTCTCAGCAAAGTTTATACAAGCAGAAGTCTGCAGTAAGAGAAGGGGAAAAAGAGGAGACAGTTGAACAAGATGATAAATGCTTTCTAGGGGCCCCAGCGCAATAGATGCAAAATGGGGGCTGACTCTGGTTTTATCATTGAGCTCCTGGAGGGTAAAAATCTAGGTTGATTCATTTCTGCATTCCCAGTGTCCAGCATGGTACCTGGCACAGCGTAGGCTATCAGGAGATGACTGGCCCTAGACAGAACATTTGACTAGAAATAAAAATCTAGATTCTGGGTTCAGGCAGAGATTTGAGGCTCAACAGGCAGATGACAGACTGTGCCTTTAAAGTAGATGAAGTCACATCCTTGAAAATATAACTAAATCTTTAGTAAACAAAAAAAAAATCATGTGGAGGTAAGTGATGTCCCTGCTGCTACCCCAGCCCCACATTGATTCTCCTTTTTCTCCTTTGAGCATCATGACACTCAGTGGCTATGGGACACTGGATAAATAAAACAAGATTGGTCTAAACATGCCCCAACAAGACTCAGGTGGAGTTTTTCAAGGTATGGTCTGCAAAACACCTGCCTCAGAATCAGCTGGGAAGCAGATTACAAATGCAGATTCTTGGGCCCTTGTTAATGAAAAATTTATTCAGACATGTGTTAAAAATGGTGAGGAAGACTTCATTCAAGGAGGTAGTGGGTATGTCACTACTACAATGGGGATTTTGCAATAGGTGAGAGATTTTGGGCTCAACTCCAAATGAATACAACAAGCCAAAGTGGGAATTTACAGCTAAGGAGCAGAACTGGGGGAGAGGGGGCAGCTGTGGATGGAAAATTACTAAGAGGCAGGGTAATTCTTTGCTAGACTGATCTAATAGGATTCTTGCTGAATTCAGGCCAGAGTGATAAGATATCAAGGGTCGGGGATTAGGAATTTGATCAGATATCAAGGGTGATCAGACCAAGGATGGGGGATTTTGGCTAAACTGACTCAGCAAGATTCTTGCTAAAACTGGAGTAAGCAGGTCAAAGACAGAGTCCATGGTCCACGTCTAATCAAAAAGAGGACTCAGAGGAGCCTGACTCAAATTTGGCCAAAAGAGAGAGTCACTGTCACCCCCAAGAATCAACAGGTTAAATAAGTTCCTAAGGGATTCTAATGTGCTGAAGTTGGAGGATCACCGTGGGCTCTGGAATCCTGGGTTAGAATCCTAGCCCTGCCTCGTGCCAGTCATGTGACCTGAACAGGTCAGAGTTGCCCAATTGAAAGGCCTTGGAGCTGTCCCTGGTGCTGCCCTGGGCTTCGGTGCCTCACTCTACTAGTCTGTTTTTCCCACCCTAATTCATGACCTCTCTTCATTCAGTAAGCCATGTTCTGTCCCTTCCACAGATGTCTGGTCTCCTGTGCATGACCTCATACTAGGAAAACACACTCTGAAACTCCTGTATATGCTCTGACCCTTCTCTTTATTGTTTGTAGAGATCTCTCCTACTTCTGATTCCAGGGGACTGGCCACACTTCACCTAACACCTATTGATTCTGATCTTTGGCAAATGCAGTCATTGCAACAGAATCTCAATGCCTCCATCAGGAGAAAAGAGAGAAAAATCCTGGGTGGGAGTCTAGGCATCAGACAGATATGCAGATTGGTCTAAGTGACTTATTTGCTATACTTTTTTTCATTTGTCATATTCACAGAGGTAAATCGGGTCTTGAATAGCACAGTAAGTCTTCAATAAATGTTGAAAGGATGGAGGGAAAAAGGACAGATTCAATACATGACAGATTGATGGAAATGATGATGATGATGATGATGATGGCGACGACAATGCAGATGTCGATCATGGGGATAGTGATGATAGTAATGGCTCCATTTTGCCACAGGCCCCACAAAAACTTACTCATTTATATCACTGGCTCCTGAAGACATTTGGGTTTGAGACCCTGGTTTATTAGCTGGATGAAGAAATGGGTGGATGGATGGATGGATGGACGGATGGACGGAGGGGTACAGGGGTGGAGGGAGGGATGGAGTGATAGATGTATGAATGGATGGAAAGAAGGACAAAAAGAAAGGTTGGAGGAAGAAAGGAAAGAAAGTGATATATAAAAAAAGAAAGAAAAGGAAGATAGTGAAGACTAGAGAAAGAAAAGAAAAATGGGGGGATGAGGGAGACCATAAATTCTATTGTGCTGTAAACACTCATCAAGCAAGACTAAGAGATAATGAAGTAAATTCATCCAATTCATCACAGAATATTACTGTACTTCATTTACTTTCCCTCCAATTAGGTAAAAAGCCTATTCTATTAACAGCCACCCTTGCAGATCCAGACAAAATTAACTCCTGGTGCCTCATCCAGGAAGCAGGGCAATTGATTCTTCCCCCTAATCCGTTTATTTCATCAGCAATACATTTATTTGGTACATGCATTTTGCCACGCTGCAGCAATGAAATGTCCCTGCAAGGTGTGGGGTATGGGGGAGCGTTTGGAATATTAACCATATCACTATTACCACCATGGCAGTGCTTAAAGATCATATGTAAATCAAATGTCAAGGGAGAAAATTGTAGCGAGGGCTGTCAGGAAACAATTTAGCAGTGGTTAAAGGCACAGCTCATGGCTGGGTGAATTGTGAACTTTGCAAATGGAAAACCGAGCTGGCTTCCACTGTGGAGGCTGATGAGACCCAGGGGAAAAAGAGTGGGGAGGCTGGGGAAATGCTGGATATTTGTACCCCACAAAAAGCAAAACAAACAAACAATGCATTAGCTTTTAAATATTCACAGCCAGCTGCTATGGTGAGTTCCCATTGAAAGTGAATTTGGCCTATTCAAGAATTTCACCACCATTTCTGCCTTTTTCATTTAGAAGGAGGATTTAATTACACGGAAAGAGCAGCTTTTTCAAAAAAAATACTGTGGGTCCTTTATTTGTCCAGACTTCAGGAGGTTGGTTTCCATGTTGCAAAACAGATGATAATGATGATGATGATTTTATTATCACATGTCCCAAGGATGTTTGACCTATAATTCTTTTCTTGTTAAGTTATCCTTTTCTTGGGGAGTTGATCATATGTGTGTGTGTGTGTGTGTGTGTGTGTGTGTGTGTCCGTATGTGCTTGTAAAATGATTGGTGGCTTACTCTGTCAACGTTCAGTCACTGCTCAAGGTATTTCAAGCAGGAAGGGATTTAATACAGGGAGTTAGAAGCTTCCTTAATTGTTAGAAACACAGAAGGAACACAGCTCAGGAAATCCAGAAGCACCAGAATCACAGGGAGTATCATGGGAAATGTTGGTTGCCTGTCTCCTGGAAATAGACGATTCCCAAAGTTAATGTAGACGCCACCTGCAAAACCCATGCCTTCCTTTTGCCAACACCTTGCCCCTGCCTGCAGCTCCCTCTAGGGTATTACGTCTTCTCCTTTCCCACCTTCAAATCTCATGCAAGGGTTCCTCCTTCTTTCAGACAACTCCCCTCTCCATAAACTGTATCTCATGGAAAGAAAATTGCTTTGGAACTCAAATCATGACTCCAGCAGCAAAACTGAGACCTTGTGCAAGGAGATTCACCTCCGAGAGCCTCAGATCTCTCAGCTCTGATGTGGGCTTAATAGTACCTGGTCACAACAGAGATGTTGCTGGGACGAAGTGTAAAATATCTAGGTACCCAGCACATAGTAGATGCCAAATCAATGCCAATTGTTTTTTTTCCTCTTCCTTTTACCTTTGTGTCTCCCTGGGAAGTTCATTTGAAGCCAATTTCCTCCACAGAGATATTACCAGGGCAGAGGGAGAGAATTCCCAAGGTTCCGGGTCCCCCTGGGAAAAGTCCTCCTTTAAAGAAAGCCATTAAGGATTTAATTTCTTATCATCTTCGATTCCAACTAGCCAGAGTGTTATGAATAATATCCTATTAGCTGGAGACGTTCAAACAATCACCCGTTAACATGTTCTTACGGCAAAATGATGAAGCGTCCTCCGAAATCACGGCGCTTATCTGCGGCCCACTCAGCAGGCACTCCATCACGCCCACCAACGACACTTCTTGTATTGCTGTCTTGGATTCCAACTAATCATTATGGGGAGGCAGGCAGCGGGAGAGCTGGGAGCCTCCCTTGGCTTCAGGCTCCTGAGACAGGGCCTTGCTTCACCTTGGCCTGCCCCCCGGTGTATGGTAAAGTACCTGCCCCAGAGGGGATCGGAGCAGCTTCTTGAGAGACAATCATTAGGCAAATCACCAACATTCAGTGATTTTGTAATAGGGAAACCAAGTCAGGAAAGCACTGATTGCAAAATGCATCGAGCCAAGAACAGACAAAAAGAGAGGAAAATTACACAAAGGAGTTATTTAAAATAAAGAAAGATATAAATGAAACAGCTAAAATAGAGACATCAAGTTTCAAGAGTAAGAAGAGCCCCCAAGATTGGCTATTCCAGTTTTTATTCCTCTCCCCCCAAACCCCAGAAAAATGTGTGTTATAGAAGCTGAGCCCAGCAAGGCATTCTCTGGCCAGGTAAATTAGGGAAGCACTGAGTCATCAGAGCCCATCTTGCTGCTTCAAAGTATACATCACATGCTAAGGACTCCGACCTACCCTGTAGGTAAGACAGCCACTTAATTCTTTCGGTACAACGCTTACCAAACCTGTTTAACCACAGAATCCCTCTTTTTGTCCCTGCATCTGCCAGAAACATTCGTTGGTAGTCACGAGGCTTTCTGTGAGACAATGAGCCTAAGTTCTCTTTGTTTTTAGCGTCTCTCTTAATTAAAAGAGATTTTTCCCTATTTTTATACTGATCCGAGATTAAAAGGAAGTGTGATATGTATTTCATAAAATGGCTCCTTTTGAGAATTTTGGAGGGTGATGGTGACCCCACTGAGCTCTGCAACAAGGAAAGAGGAAAAGGAGTTAATAGGTACTGTGTTCCTACTATGTGCTAAGCACTTCAGAAGCATTGCCCCACTAACCCCCCCAATAATCCTATGAAGTACATCCCATTGTTTCCCCCTTTACAGATAAGAAAACTGAGGCCAGCAAGGCTTGCTAAAGAGCCCCATTTCCCTGAGCCAGTGACAGCCCATGTGTGGATTCTGAGTCCTGGCCCAGAGCACTTTTACCTGGGACAAGACACTCCTTAGTCCTTAGGGTGCCGGGACCCACTTTAAAAATATGATGAGTCTGGGTGTTCAAATGCAGAGGATTCATGGACCCAGTAAGGTCCAGAATTAAGGCTACTATGCTTCCACAGTGCCGCTACCAGAGGCAGAACAGCGCCCAGATGCAAGCAGGGGAAGAGTCTACCGGTCCCCACTGCCACCCTCTGCTGTGAAAAGACAAAAACCACCAAGACAGGTGAGACTCAGTCTCCCATCTCAGCGTGCAATAGCTCCAAACATTTCACTAATCCCCCCAATCAACTTGTAAGTTCTTCCTGTTATTGTACACACTTTATAGATGAGGAAACTCGAGGCTTGGGGAGGTTGTTTACCTTGCCAAGAAGTAAAGTCATTTAGAATTTAGGAAAGAAAAAAAAATGGGAAGGAAGGAAGCTCCAAGAAAGGACAAATGATCATTTTTGAGTACTTTGTATATGGCCTTCCAGGCTGGAGTTCCTCATTTAGTTTTCTCAGAAATTAGAGCTAAGCAGGTGCCTGGCTCCCACTTTACAGATGATGATGCTGAGGTCAGAGGTTTTAAGTGAGTCCTTCCAGACCACAACAGGGTAAGATCTGGACCCGCTCCTGCTCCCAGCCCAGACCTGTCCTCTTTCCTCTTCCCTTCCCTCAGCTCCCTGAGGAATTTCAGGGACTGTTCTTATTCTTGGGGTTGTGGATATGGAGGACAATGGATCAGGCACTTGGCGGGTGGGGGAGAGGAACAGCTAGAGGAAGGATGCTCCTATTTAGGGGAACTTCTATGCTTAAACACTTCCCTGCCGGTTCTCTCTGACCTTGGGCGGCTGCCATCACCTTAAATGCACAGTAATACACGCTCAGTCACTGTTCAATGCCCAGGGGAATGGTTTAAGGCCCTCCACTGGAGTGAATATTTTTATGCAGGGTATAATTCCTTTTAAGACCTTCACAGCGTTCCTGCAGCCTCCACCATGCCCTCTCCTCCGGAGAGCGTGCGGCAGAAAGAAAAGCCACTTTCTAATGAGGGAGCAGCGAGCTTCAGGCAGAGGAGCCCCAGGCTGCACCGCCCCCGGGCTGAGGGAAGTGTCTGCTTTCTTACTATCTTCTATTTTGCCCTCTAAAATCCATCCTCGGTAATAATAATTATGGCCAACATTTATAGAGTGCTTGCTGTGCATCAGGCCTATTGTAGAGACCAACACTTACAATCTCATTTAATCCTAACAACACTGAGAGACTGGTATCCCATTTTACAGATGAGTAACTGAAACACAGAGAAGGCAAGTGCTATATGACTTACCCAAGGTCACACAGCAAGAAAGGGGGAAGCCAGACTAGAAAACTAGGGAGTCTGGGTTCCATATATAACACCAAATTACATTCCATCCAGCAACCAACCAGGGGGATCACCCCAAAGAACAAACCTAATCATGTCACTCCCCAGCTCCAAATCCTCCAGGCTCTCTACTGCCCTTGGGCTGGAGATCAGATCCTTCCCCACTGCATCTTCAGACCCTGCCTACCTCTCCATCTTTGTTTTGTCCCACACTATTCCTGGCTCTCAGCATGACGCTACACTGGCCTCTTGTGTTTCTAGAACCCTCCACACTCTTGCCTTTGCCACAAAGGGCCTTTGCATCTGCCCTTCCTCTGCTTGGAACACTCTTAGCCACACACCTTCAATCCATTCTCACCTGGTTAACTCCATCTCATCCAAACACCACTTCCTCAGGAAAGCCTGCCCTGATTGCCACTCTTGGTCAACACCTCCGTTAGTTCCCTTTGCTGCAACTGCCACATATCTACTCGTACATTTGTTTATGAGATTATTTCATCCACATCTGTTGCTAAAATTAAACGGTCCATGCCAGGAAGGCAGAAACCATGATTATCTTGTACACTGCTATTTTTCTGGCTCCTGGAATCATGGGCATCCAAAATATATGCTGAATGACTGAACAAATGAGTAGATGAATGAGTGAGTGAATAGCCATAGGGAAGGAGCAAGGCATCCGGGTTGGCAGAGCAAGTCCTGTAGGGCCGGGACTAGGGTGACGCAAGTGAGGCACTCACCTCTGGCACAGAATTTAAGGGGCACCAAAAAATTCAGTAATCAAGATAAACGTTTTAATGCAATATTTTAAAAAATCAAATTTAATGCAAACAAAAATCCATGATGAACAAAGTCTAAACATTTTAAATAAAGTGCCATGTGAGTCACATTGGTGCCTGAGGCAAAAGGGCAAATCAGTAATTCTAATTCTGTCTTTGTTTAAAATTTTGATATTTTGTTCATCAGAGATTGGTTTGCCTTAACTTTCGCTTTTTAAAAAAACACTTCACTGAAGCAGTTTTTTTGTTTGTTTGTTTTTTTACCTCGACTACTGGGATTTTTGATAACCTCCTTTCAATTTTGTGCCCAATGCTTTCCTCATTCTAGTCCTGGCTGGTTCCAGTCTTTGCTTCGCCATCAGGTAGCTCTGCAACCTCAAGCAAGCCACGTGACCACTCTGGTCTTCTCCTTCCTCATCATCAGCAACGGGAGGTGGCCCACAGTCGGGCCCTTCATCAGTGAGGTGGTGAACATGAGCACCAAGCAGGTGCCACAGGGCCTTTGCACTTGCAGTTTCCTTTGCCTGGAACATGCCAGGAACACGTAAATGGCAGCTGCCCAATTAGTAGTGTCATTTCTATTTCATAAATGAGGAAAGTGAGGCTCAGGATATTAAATGAGTTGCTTCAAGTTGCAAATCTTGTAAGCCACGGAGCTGAGTCTTAAACCTTCATCTTGTGTTCTCCACTGTCTCTCCAAGTCCAACCCTCCTCAGTGAGCAGAGGCAGAGCTTGAGAACAGAGCAGGGAAGAACAGGCAGCAAGCGAGGGGCAGATAGGACTAGAACCCAGGTCTCCTGGTCCCCAGCTAAGGCACTTTCCTCAACCCCATGGGGCTTTTGGAATTTGCAGAGACTTGTAAGACTATGTGCAGTGCCCACCAAAGAGCCCAGGAAACTATGTAGCTCAGTCGTGGGGGCATTTGAGGCATCTTCCAGCGGCCAGCAACTGGAGGCATCCTCCCTTCACGGTGGTCTCATATTTCATGCAGCTCAGAATTCTCTCCTCTCTGACCTGGTGCAGCTACCTCTGCCCTCCTAGAAGCAGGGAACAGTGAAACGGAGGTGCTTGGAGAGGCAGCTGGTTCTCAGAAGATGCGTTTTGGGAAAACTCTTTAAAAACAATCCTTCCTCAACTCCTTGGTTCCTCTGCTATTAGCAGAAGAAAAGTATTGTGAAAACAGCGCAAGCTGTGCAGTTGGACAGAGGTGGACTTGAACCCAGTTGCCTGGCCTTGGAAAGTCCCTTCACCTCTATGACGCACCATTCATTTGTCAAAAGTGGATAAGAGATGTAAGTGCATGTGTTTTTGTGTATATGCATGTCTACATGTACGTGTACCTCGTGTATGGGTGCACACCAGCCAGCACGTGTGTGCATGCCTGCATGTGTCTGTGCTTTTGTGTATGCATGTGTATCTGTGTGTGTAAATATATGTAAGTGCATGTGTGTTTGTGTACATACACGTCTACACGTGTATGTGGCACATGTGCATCTGAATATGTGTGTGTGCATGTCTGTGTGTACATAAGGATGTGAATGAGTGTGTGTCCTTACGTATGGGTGCACATCCGTGTGTGTGCGTCTGTGTTTCTGTATGTGCACGTGTCTCCTCTTTGGTAGACGAGAAGCCCAATAAATGAGGTGAAGGATAATGGATGCGAAATACTTTTGAACACTGCCCATTCCTTCACACGCGTAGTGAAAGAGTGTTAACATTCACATCCAGGATGAAAAGCCGTTTTGACTGATCTCCCCCACACCTTCCCCTCTCCCTTTGCTTCCCTTAAGTTCTCTAATTGTCAGCTCTGTCCACACAAAGAGCAGTGGATCCCAGCAGCATGTAACCTTCCCTGACCAAGTCGCTTGAGAAAGCCAAGCTTTCTGGTTGATGGAAGATCACCTCTCTTTAATTACTGTTTTGAAAATTACATTTTGGATGGAAATCTCTGCAAAACTTACTCTGTTCTTTGACACTTTGGATGGGGGCCCTCGAACTGAATCTCAGATCTATCATTATGAGCATCACTAAGTTTCCAGAGAGATGAAAGGGTCTGCACACGAAGGGGTGTTTCCCACACACAGAGTGGCCCCAGACTGCTCTGGTTTTGACATTAGTGAGGCTTCTTCCAAACAGTCCTTTCTCTCCCTAGCCCACAAAGGCATCCACAGCCACCTTTATCTGCTTTTGCCTGCAGCTATTTGCTTCCCTCTCCCTTCTATTTGTTGCATCCAACCTGCAGACCAGGCCAGCTAACTACCTTTGTTAATACTGTGTGCAAAATCAGGGTAACTAGGCTCTGAGTGAGAGTCAAGAGTTGCTGGTTAAGATGAAGATTTTACAGCATTAATATCCTTGCTGTTATTGGTTGGCGGGTGGACAGTAAGAGTCCTGGTTCACCAAACTCAAAGAGCTGTGCCAGGCCAAACAAAGGCTCCATCTGCTTCATTCATTCATTCATTCATTCATCACAAGTTAATAGAGCTCCAGCTACATGACAGGTATTGTTCTCAGCACGGGCTCAGGGATGCCCAGAGGCTTTCTGGATATCTGAGGCTTCCAGAGAGGTGAGCTGTGGATAGCTGAGGTGTTCCCGAATAAGACATGGGACCTGCCCTTAAGATTTTGGTCTTTTGGAGGAGACAGGACACAGCAGACACACAAGGGCATATGCCAACACTCAGAGACACATACATGTACACACATGTATGTGTTTGCAAACACACACGCTCACACATCAGGCAGTGCACTAGGAGGGCTAAGTGTGGAGGGTGGTAGCCAGGCATTTGGGACATCTAGGTGGGTTGAGGCAGGACAGGGAGGCCCCTCCCTACCTTGCCATCACCTCCTCTAATTCAGGTGAGTTTTTTGTGGCAAAGGACCAGGGAGAGAGTCAGGAGACCTGGAATCTAGTCCCTGTACCCCAAATGATCTCTGTGCAATTGTGACCTTTTTTTTACATTTTTTAAATTGGTCTATAACTGACATAAAACACTGTATTAGTTTTAGGTGCACAACATAGTAATTTGATATATGTTTATGTTGCAAAATGATTACCACAGTAAGTCTAGTTAACATTCATCACCACACATAGTTTTAATTTTTTTTCTTGTGATGTGAACTTCTAAGACCTACCCTCTTAGCAACTTTCAGATATGCAAGACAGCATTGTTAACTATCGTCACCATGCTGCACATTATGTCCCTATGACTTACTTATCTTGTACCTGGAAGTTTGTACATTTTGACCACCTTCCTCCAATTCCCCCTCCCCCCACTCTCTCTGCCCATTTTTTAATCAGACTGTTTGATTGTGACCTGAATAATTCAACAATTCCCCAATCTAGGCCTTGGTTCCCCAGTTTTAAAATGATGAAATTGGACCAGATGATATCTGAAGCCCATTTGAGTTCAAACACTCTAATCTTCTGATTCTAATAATAGAATCGATCGTAATAATCACCTTGTACTGAGTGTTTACCATATTCTAAGGGTCATATAACCATCTTATTTAATCCTCACTTTAACCCAATGAAGCAGGTGCTACTCTCCCGTTTTATAGATGAGAAAACTGAGCCTACAAGCAATTAAGTGGCCTACCCAAGATCACGCAGCTAATTAGTGTCAGAGCTGGGATTTAGATCCAGGCTGTCCAATCCCAGAGTCCATGTTCTTAACCACCGATCTGCTGGGCTTCTAACATCCTGTGATGTTATGGTTCTGGGGTCCTGTTTTCTTAACCATCCATGCCCCTCCATGCTGCCCCATGCCTTTACTTAGGGCCTTTGTTAGCAACATCTCAGACTTCATGAGGCGGTGTGGGAGAGAGGGAAGAGGAGAGCCAGGGCCTCCGTTGCCTTGGAACTCCAGGCAGGCTGGCACCCCAAGGTCCCCGGGCCCAGTTCCCCTGCACGCTCATCTGGCACCGGCTGGCAGATGGGTACGCTGGCCAGTCCTGCCAGCTTGCCAGCTGGCCCAAAGCACCCAGTGGCTGGCACCTCGGCCACTTGGATGGGCTGCCGGCCCCCCTCACACAGGCATGCAGCTGGCAGTGAGGAGCAGATGGGCCGGCCGTCGGGCCATTGGCTCTCCGATAAACTGCCAGCTGGCTTTGCTGCGCCTGGTGCCTTGGCACCTCTGGGCTGGCATCGGGGGGCAGGAGGGCTGACACTCTGGCTTCCTATGGATGGGCAGCTGGCACAGGCAGCAGAGAGGAGGGCTCCTCGGCCCCCTCCTGGCTGCCCCCTTAAATGTCCAGGGGCCTTGCCAATGGGAACTGAAGCCAGAATCCACCCTATCGTCACACTGAAGAGTCTGCAACGGGTGCGAGCTTCCCCTCCCACGCTTTCCATGACCTGCATCGATTTTCACAAGCTCTGGCTTCCCTGGGATGTGCCCCATTCCTGCGCTCTGACTCCCAATGTTCTAGCCTCCTTTGTCTGCTAGGGAAGGGGTGGACCCTGGCAGGCACCCCCAGTCCCCACCAGCTCCTCTCTACCTCCCTCAAAGTCTGGCCACCTGTCCCTTTACAGCTTGGCTCAGGTTCTGTGGCTGCCAGAGGACTGGGCCTATCGAGGGCTGGGATCCTGGTGAGATGCCATGTGAAAGCCAAGGAGATGTGGGCTCCAGTCCTGGCACATCCCCACGACTGCGGTGAGAACCTGGAGCCGCGCCTTTCCCTCTCTGGGCCTCGGTTTTCCCATCACTTTTTTCCCATCTTTCACTCTAAAGTGAAGAGGTCATAATAGAATAGAGTCTCATCTTGGGGGTCCCTAGATAAACCTTAGTGGGTTCATTACCCCTGATATTTTATGCACAATCTCACGTGTTTGGGCGGTGTTATGGGTTGAATTGTGTCCCCCTGAAAGACGATGAAGTCTTAGCCCCCAGGACCTGTGAATGTGATCTTATTTGGAAATTGGGTCTCTGCAGATGACTGAGTTAAGATGAGGTCATGAGGATGGGCCCTCATCCAAGATGACCGTGTCCTTATAAAAGGGGGAATTTGGACACAGAGACAGATGGAGGTAAGATGACGCAAAGATACAGGGAGAAGGCCACCTATGAGCCAAGGAACGCCTGAGGCCACCAGAATCTGGGAGAGCAATGGAACAGATTCTCCCTCCCCACCTCTGAAGGCACCAACCTGCTGACACATTGATTTCAGACTTCCCACCGCCAGAACTGTGAGACAATAAATTTCTGTTGTTCTAATCCACCCTGTTTGTGGTACTTTGTTACAGCAGCCCCGGGGCACTAATACAGATGGGCATAAACTTTTCTAAGAGATGGTCCATACGTTTCACGAGGTTAGCAATGGGGGTCTTGACCCACCCCACCCCAACTCGGACCACTAAAGTCCTCCCCAATCCTGACATTCTAGAATTCTCCATAATGAAGTGGAAGGCACAGAAAAGCATGACAGCCAGGTTTGGCTCCCCAGGGGGTGCTTTATTCAGGCAAAGGGAATTCATTACCCATGATTTCAGATTTGGAGGAACTTAATCAGGACTAAAGGCCAGCTCTCCTTTAATATCTAACTTTGCATGTGGTATCAGAAGGCCTTGGTTCAAACCCTTGTTCCCTAATTTCTGGCTGGGAGACTGATTAAGCCTGTAGAGCCGCCAACTGGAAGGCAGATGAAAATGTGAATGAAGCAACTTTAAAAATTAATACTCTCTCATCCTATAATTCCACTTCTGGGAATTAATCTGAGGATACGTGTCAAATTATAGAAAAAGTTTTATTTAAAAAAGGCATTTATGGGAGTGGTTGGTTTATACATTTTTTAAAAAAGCAAACAAGGAAATAGCTGCCTCTAAATGGAGTTTGGTGGTTTAGGATACTCTAAGCTGCAAGTAATAGGCAACCAACTTGGATGCCTGCAAGGCTCAGGACATCTATTATCTTACCTCGTGGGAAGCCCAGGGGGAGGGTGCACTGATGGGATGCCTCCAGGGGTCTGGATCTACTCCTCTGTGTCCTTCCCTGCATGTCCACTTTGTCCCTGGTCTGGCTCTCCTCATGGACACAAGATGGCTGCAGAAGTCCTGGCATCACTCTCTGATCCAGCCACCTGCAGAGAAAGAACAGGGGCAATGTCTCATGAATGCCTCTTTATAAAAGTCAATCAAGGACTTCCCTGGTGGTGCAGTGGTTAAGAATACACCTGCCAGTGCAGGGGACATGGGTTCGAGCCCTGGTCCGGGAAGATTCCACATGTTGCAGAGCAACTAAGCCCGTGTGCCACAACTACTGAGCCTGCGCTCTAGAGCCTGTGAGCCACAACTACTGAGCTCACGTGCCGCAGCTACTGAAGCCCACATATTCTAGGGCCTGGTGCTGCAACTACTGAGCCCACATGCTGCAGCTACTGAAGCCCGCGCGCCTAGAGCCCGTGCTCCGCAACAAGAGAAGCCACCGCAATGAGAAGCTCACGTACTGCAACGAAGAGTAGCCCCCGCTCACCGCAACTAGAGAAAGCCCGCGCGCAGCAACGAAGACCCAATGCAGCCAAAAATAAATAAATAAATAAATTTATTTTAAAAAAATAAACAACAACAGTCAATCAACCTTTCCCAGAGGCTCCTATATCTCATCACCTGTGATTGTGCTGTGCATCCAGGTCTTAACCAACCCTGAAAAGACAAATGGGGTGACTGTGATTGGCATGGTCAGTCAGGGCCCACCTGTGAAGCTGGAGGTAGGTTACCTGCAGGACAAGGATGGTGAATTTGGACTGTATCAGGAAGGAAAAGCTGGGAGTGGGACTGAATATCTGGTAGGCAATCACCAGGGAGATGATTAGCCATGGGACAGTGTGGTAGTCACTATCTGGTAGACTAGCAGCAATTTAAAAGTTAGAATTATGTTAAAATTAAAAGGCAAAATAATAAAAGGATATAAAGTCTGAGACATACATGACAAGGGTTAATACCATCAGTGGAAAATGCATATTTGCAAATCAGTAAGACCAACACTCTGAGATGACTGGCAAATATAAATATATTAAGTAGGATATAAATATCCATCAGTCCAGTGAGAAAAGGAAAACTGATATCACTGATAATCAATACATTTTGTCTGTAAACCTGTCCAGGTTTATAGAAACTCACCAGTGCTAGTGAATTTTTGAGGAAATGATCACTCAAATGCATTGTTGGTGAATGCATGAATCAGTATAGCAAATTGGCCTTGAAACTGTGTCTGCTTTAGTTTTTTAATTGAGGCAAAATTCACATAACATAAAATAAAGCTTTTCAGAGCGGACAATTCAGTGGCATTTGGTACATTCACAATGCTGTGCGACCATGACCTTTATCTAGTTCCAAAGTATTTTCAACACCCCCGAAAGAAAATCCCATACTCATTAATCAATCACTCCCTTAACCCCCACCTCCCAGCCCCTGGCAACCACTAATCTGCTTTCTCTCTCTATGGATTTACCTATTCTGGATTTTCATATAAATGGAAACGTGCAATATGTGATCTTTTGTATCTGGCTTCTTTCACTTAGCATTGTTTTCTAGGTTCATCCATGTTATACTACACATCAATACTTCATTCCTTTTTATGGCTGAATAATATTCCATTATATATGCTGCTTTTTGACCCATCAATTTCACTTCTGGAAATTTATCCCAAGAAAATTATCACAAAGTGTGCAAAGAACAGCTGCCAGGATCTTCTGTAGATGTTATCTGGACAGCTGCAAGATGAGATTAAAGAAGTTATTTATGATTCATCTATATGATGGGATACTATGAAGGCAACATCAGTTATATTAAAGTAGAATGTTTCATAATGCTAGAAAACACTTATGACACATTGATGCTTTCTGAAAAGCAGATTATACAACTGCATGTTCTCGATAACCCAATTTTCCTTCATTCTTTACATTATATACAATATTTGTTACTTAAGGAGCATCAACTGTGTGCCAGGCACTGTTCTAGGTGCTAAATATAAAGCAGTGATATAAATAGACAGAAATTATTGACCTCAGGTAGCTTTCTACGTCATAGTGTGCGTAAGTCTGGTAGTTGTGGTGGGGGGGAGTGGGGAATCAATAGGAAGTCGGGGGTCCCATGAAGGAAGGTAGAAGCAGGTTATACTCATATGTGTTGAGAGTCTGGATGCATAAATAGAAAACAGCCTGGGTGGTGGCTTACAAGCAATCTTTATTTCTTTCTTTTTATGTGCCCATAATGCCCACATCTTCTTCAATAAACATATGTGCTACTTTTAAATTCAGGAAAAAGAAAGCTGACTTGAAAGTGGTGGGCTTATTAAGAACTAGCTGCATCACAACATCAAAATGAATATAATAGAAATTTAAATAAAACTGCACAATCTAAATGTTATAGAATCTATGCTTACAGAGATTTTATATATTTAAAAGCTGGTTAGAAACCCAGTTTTTGTATAGTGATTGGCACATAGTGGGTGTTCAATAAATACCTATTGGAGGAATGGTTTATTTTCCCTTTTACATCTTATGTTTTGTATTTTCCACATATTCCTCTGGAGCATTCAGTTCCTTTCTTTGTGAAACAAAACATCATATTTAAAAAAAAATTAAGATTATAATATATTTGCAAGGTAAGTAAAGTTTAGTGTAAGGAGATAAATGAAACCAGGTTTGCACAGAGTGCTTTCTGCCTCATAGTAGGCCTTCTAGAAATGTTTGTTTCTACTTTTCTCCCTGGAGTGCTTTTAAAAAAGATCCTATTTACAAGAGAAAATTGATTCCCATGCAACTGTTTTTCTCCTGCACATCTGTGACATAAATCATAGCCTTCCTGAAGAGCATCTTCAGAGCTCGTAAACTCTCAGAATTGAAAGAAACCTTGAAGATTTCCCCATCCTATGTTTCATCGTCCCAATCCCAACTTATGAATGAGGAAACTGAGGCCCAGAGAGGCGAAGCAACCTGTCCTAGGTCACACTGGTGGCCAGTGACAGAACACGGATGGGAACTGTCTTAGTCTGATCTAGCTGCCATAACAAAATACTGCAGACTGGGCAGCTTCAACAACAGAAATTTATTTCCCCACTGTTTTGGAGGCTGGAAGTCCAAGATCAAGGTGTCAGCAGGGTTGAGTTCTGGTGAGAGCTCTCTTCCTGGCTTGCAGATGGTGACCGTCTCACTGTGTCCTCACGTGCCTTTCTTCTGTGTGCGCATGGGGAGAGAGTCAGCTCTCTGATGACTCTTCCTCTTATAAGGCACCAGTCTTATTGGATCAGGGCCTCACCCTTATGACCTCATTTAGCATTTGACCACAGTGACCTCCCTAAAGGCCCCATCTCCAAATACAGTCACATTAGGGGTTGCAGGTTCAACATAGGAATTTTGAGGGCACATAACTCAGCCCATAACAGGAACCCACTCCTCACTTCTCCCAGTTCAGTTCTTTCTACTAGGTCCAGCTTCCCCTGCCAACTAGAGCATGAAGGATGCTCAGGATACTATAAAACTTTATGCTCCTTGGGAAAGAGTGGGTTGTCTGTTTGGAGCCTTTGCCTTCCTTACCCCACATCTACACTTCTGCTGGAGGCTGCCTTCATCCTTGCAAAGAGACAAGGTCCAGCTTCTAGGAGAAAAGCTCTAGAAGGCATGACATGTCTACGTGATGGAACAAAGGCCTGAGTCCCAGGGAGGCCAGTCTCAGGGGAGGGGCTGATGCTGTTTAGGGCAAACCTGGGTAGAAGCTTTCATGAAGGCAGTGACTGTAGGCCCATGTTCTTGAACTGGAGTCCAGGGATGGGACTCACTGAGGCCTGGACACCGAGATTGTACGCAGAACAGTGGGAATGTGCATTGTTCCTTGGGAGAGTATGCAATTTTTCACCAGATCGTCCAAAGGCGTTTTAAGTCTCTCTCCCCCTCAAAGAATTTAAGAACCACTGTGTTATTGGACGAGGAAGCATTTCTGGTTGCAGAAGATCGAGTCATTAAGAGTGGAGCGTGGGAGGTGGGGGCAAAGTAAAAGAACAGACAGAGCTCACATCACTCACCCCTAGCTCTCTTCGGTCTGGGTAAGGGAAGAATTCCTGAAGCCCAGGGTTGCACTTCTCTTGAGTCTTGTTAACTCCAGAGATGTCCTTTTGCTTCTCATGCTCTCCTTTAAGCCACTGATGGCCCAAGCATTCCTAGTGCCCTGTGTCCAGAGACCAGCCACATTCTCTGGAAGCTGGTTGGAAATGCAGAATCGTAGACCCCACCCCAAAATTGCTGAATCTGAATCTGCCTGTTACCAAGATCCCCAGGTACACGGCCGACTGTGACAAGCACTGGCCTGGAGAACCCCTGTCACTCAGAAAGTTCACCTTGCCACCTTCCCCTGGACAAGGTCAGATCAGCCCACCACACCTCCAAGCAGGCACTACTAGCATGCCAAGTTGCAGAGGAGGAAACTGAGGCTTGGAGGAGGGGACGCGGATTGCCTGGTCAGAGGGCTGGTGGATCCTGGCCACACCAACTTATCCACCGCCCTGTAACCTCGAGGGAAGAGCCAGCAGCTCTGACCACCTGCCTGCTGCGCCCACCATGGGAGCCCTGCCGGAGAGACCCAAGGAGGGAGTGGTCCACGCCCTCCATCCCTCCTGCCCACCCCCTGCATCCTCCCAATTCTCCAGTCATGTATAAAACATTCCCAGAAACCACTTACTCCTCATGCATTTTCCATGATGCCAGGCCCAAGTTAAAATATATAAACATAAAAATATCAAGAAGCACTTTAAAAAAAAGAAAGAAAAAAGGACATGTTTCATAACATACCAAGAGACCCATCTCGGCACTCGCCCCCCTCCCAGGGCCGCCACCCAGGGTTGCTCTCAGCTCCCTCCTTTCCCCTGCTTTTCTCTCCTCCCTTCACATCACCCCTTTCCTTCTCAGCTTCTGCCTTTCCCCTCTGTTTTTCTTTTCCTTTTTTTCTTCTTTCCTCTTTCTCTCTTTCCTTCTCTCCTCTATGTTCCTGGGTCTTTTCTCTCCCTTCATTCACCTGTCTCTCTGTCTGGGTTTCCACCTGCGTTTCTCTGCTTCTGTCTCTCTTCCTCTTTCTCTGTCTCACTGCCTTCCCAATTCCCTTTCTCAGTATCGCTCTGAGTTAGCATCTCCTGTTTTCTCCCTGCTGAGTGTCTGCCAAGGTCTGCTCCTGTCCCACACCCATGAAAACGGCTAAAATTAAAAGGAATGACAACGCTACCAAGAGTTGGTGAAAATATGGAGTGACCAGAATCTCAGGCACTGCTGGTGGGCGTGTAAAAGTGGATGCAGGCGCTTTGAAATCAGTTTGGCAGTTTCTACTAAAGCTGAAAGTACATTTACCCTACGACCAGATATTCCATGCCTGGGTATATGCCGAGGAGAAAGGAGGGCTTATGTCCCCCGCAAGGCATGTAGACGAATGTGCATGCCAGCGTTATTCAGAATAGCCCAAACCGGAAACCATCCATATGGCCATGGACAGGGATCCTGGTTTATTTATATGCTGGAACATGGCACAGCAATAAAAAGAATGAACTACCGTTACATATCACAATATGGACCAATCTCCAAAGCTCTGGGTTTTGAGAAAGAAGTCTGGACACAAAAGAGTGCATGCTGTATGGTTCCATTTAGAGGAAGTTCAAGAACTAGCAAAACTCATTGGTAGTCCAAGAAGTCAGAAGAGTGGCTGTCCGTGAAGCAGGCTGTATGACTGGAAGGAAACACAGGAGAGCTTTCTGGGGGCTTTGGGAATGTTCTGCATCTTGATTTGGGTAGAGTATGAACCTGGGTAAAATATTCATCTATATTACACTTAATACACTTAGTGTTCATGCAGTTTATTGTATGTGAGTTTTACCTCAATGTAAAAATACAAAGAAAATGCTATCTATACACAATGGGATACTACTCAGACATAAAAAAGAATGAAAGTTTGCCATTTGCAGCAACATGGATGGACTCGGAGGGCATTATGCTAAATGAAATAAGTCAGACAGAGAAAGACAAATACTGTATGACATATACTGTATGGTATCACTTATATGTGGGATTAAAAAAAAAAAATACACCAAACTAGTGAATATAACAAAACAGAAGAAGACTCACAGACAGAGCGAACAAACTAGTGGTTACCAGTAGGGTGGGGAGGGGCCACAGAGAGGTGGGGGAGTGGGAGGTATAAACTACTGGGTATAAGACAGGCTCAAGGATGTATTGTACAACACAGGGAATAAAGCCAATATCTTGTAATAACTGTGAATGGAAAGTAACCTTTAAAATTGTACTTAAAAAGTTTAATGTATATAAAGACAAAATAATGATACGTGGTATTTATTGGTAATTATTATTATTGCCACAATAGGCAAATGGCTTGTACCCAGGCCCAGAAACTCGGATATGTTTCCAATCGCATCGATTAAAATGGGGATAGGCATCTGTGCCCCAGACATGGTCCTCAGGGCTGAGAGTCCGCCTTCCTACTAGACCAGCTCCGGTCCTGGACCCCCACAAACATCACCATCCCTGGGAGGGCCAACCACCCCAAGACCCTTTGCAAAGACCTGCCCCAGAGAGACAAGCTGCTTCCACTCAGTTCTCATACTTCAGGCATCTTTCTGATGCGTTGGGGGTTTTTTCCCCCCTGCTTCACCTGTAACGATTATGATTATGGTTTAACTCAACACTTACTCTGATAAACAAGTAGTTAATTAACAGCCCAAAACCTGAACCCAAGTTAATAAGAAGAGGGTGGCCTTGCTGGAAACCTCGGGGAAATCTTTCTGCCCATGGAGCCATCAGAACGCGATTACAGCCAATGGGGGAGACCAGAGGAGCTCAAAACTCCAGCCTGGGGACTCTGAAAAGGCCTTTATTTATGTTTTTCTTCTTTATTCGAGTCTTCCCAGGAGGGGAGGAAAACACAGAACCCAGTTTTTCTGTTTCAGCTGCGTGGGTGTCAGCCCAACACACACAGCCCTTGGAGGCAAACTAAAACCTGCTTATTTTCATTGAAGGGGAGGAACGGAGACCAGAGGGACTCGAGCCCTATTAGTTAAATAATGGTGCTTAAAAATGCATTGAATTTAGCTGCCTCCCTCTCCCCTAAAAAAATCTGGAATTTTCCTATTGAGGATACTTTTTTCTCCTGGCCCATGAATATTAATGTTCCTCTCAGAGAGATCTACTTGAAAAAAACAAGAATAAATTAAATACCTACAGATTTTTCTAATTCCTCTTTTTGGTGACATGCCGTCATTACATCAAATTACTGAGATGGGCCCGCTCCCCTTTTTTTTTTTCTTTTTGGGTGAAAATTATGGAATATAAAGTATATGTAAATGGAGCAAAGGAGGAAAAAAAAAACCTGTGAAGGAAGAATAGGGGAAGGAGAGGCATTAGGTATTCTGCCGGCGTAGTAGTCAGCCAATTAATCAAGCAGTGGCGAGAAAAAGATGCAGAAGGGATGAGTTCGCCCTTCACGTTGATGGGGCCGGCGCAGGGCAACACCACGGCACCTGAGCTCACGGTTAGGCATGCAGAAAGGGATCATGGGAATATCTTCCTGTCTTTGTCTTTCTCGTGAAGGATGGAAAATGTCAAGCTGTTGTTTGGCTGGATTGAGGGGGGTGGGGGAGAGTCGAGGCGAATTCACAGTCTGGCAAGGCAAGGTTTTAACTCTTTGAGGATATCTCTGCCTCCCCTCCCTCCCCAGCCTCCAGCTCCACCTTCTTCTCCTTCTTCCAGCCCACCCCCCTCAGCACATCTGTAGGGAACTCTGCCTGCAAACAGCAAGTGGGAGGGAGCTGATTGATGGTGACATGCAGGCTGGGGCAGTTTGTGTGTGTGTGTGTGTGTGTGTGTGTGTGTTCTGTGCACATGTGTCAGGAGAGGGGGAGCAAGACGCATTTTTCCTCTCCCCCATAGTGTTCTTTGTTTACTCTGGAAATGAGCGTGCATGACCCCTCTTCTCTCCAGCCCTGTCCCGTCCCCTTGGAAGTGAGCGGTGTCTCCAAATCTGCGAGTAGCTGTGAAAAGGATAATAGGAGTAATAAAGATTTGAGGCTTTGGCGCTCCCTCTGTACAGCCCTCAGTGGACTGAGCCCACCCAGAAGGCTGGCCCCACGGGGTCCCCTGGAGCCGACAGAATTCCAGTGTGACTCTGAAGAGCGGAACATCCCTGGGGCTGGTGGTAGAGGGAGAGCCCCAGCCCAGGGCTTATCACCCGCACCAATAACACTGATGATGATAACAATAACAGTAATAACCCGCCATCTTCCATCAGCATCAACTTGCCCTGACTCCTTTAAATTCCCATCTCTTTTCATTATTTTTAAACTCTGGCAAATCCATGATTCCAAGGAAAGTTTGTCATCAAATCACTCTCTGAGAAAATGAGTATTTGATTCTCCTCACCTGCCCTAGGAAAGGGCATTGAGTGGTCTACATGGCAGATAAGATGTTGAGGGTGGGAGATGGGAGGGATGTGGTCTAGAGTGGTAAGTGGCCACAGAAGGGGCTCAAACTCGCATCTCCACTTCTCACTCCAAAGATCACTGTAATTTTGGCCGGAGGTGGATAGTCAAAATGCCCTACATCCTGCTCTGCCAACCTCACCAGGACCAGCCCACGACCGTTGCCAGCTCATCATGTGAGCCCAGTACGAGCCCCAGATACTAGATGCAATCCGTACTCAAAGTGTGGTCCATGGACCAGCTGTATCCTTTCACCTGAGAGCCTGCTAGAAAAGCAGAATCTCTGGCCCCAGCCCTACTCAGTCAAAATTTGCATTTCAACATCTCAGGTGATATGTGAGCACACTGAAGTTTGAAAAACACTGTTTTAAGACAAACTTTTCCCCTACATTCACAATCTGAAATCTGAATGAATCTGACAATCAAAGGCAGCTTCTACTCCATGAAATACGCCAACAGGCAGCATTTGCTTGGATGAAGTGTGGGCGCTGTGCTAGTGCTCTGCATACATTATTTCAGCCCATCCTCACCACCTATGAGAAGGGCATTGTTGATACCTCATATTACAGATGAGGTCACAGAGGCACAGAGAGGACTTGCCCGAGGACACACAGCCAGTAAAGTGGCATCACCCAGAATTTGAGGCAAAGCACCAGAATCCACAGGATTAACCTCTGAGTCAGTGGTTCTCATACTTGAGCAAACAACAGAATCACCCAGACGACTTGTTGAAACATAGATTTCTGGGTCCCACCCCAGTTTCTGATTCAGAGGCTTGAGGGGCAGCCCAAGAATTTGCATTTCTAACAAGTTCTCAGGCAGCAGTGCTGATGCTGCAAATCGAGGGAACACTCCTTGAGAACCACTGCTCATGGTAGGGTCATCCCTTTTTTTAGGAAATCAACTGGCCCCAGAGAAAACCATAATTCAAAAAGATACATGCACCCCAGTGTTCACTGCAGCACTATTTACAATAGCCAGGACATGGAAGCAAATGTCTATCAACAGAAGAATGGATAAAGAAGGTGTGATACACACACACACACACAAAATATTACTCAGCCATAAAAAGGAACGAAATTGTGCACTGTGAGAGACGTGGATAGACCTAGAGACTGTCATACAGAGTGAAGTAAGTCAGAAAGAGAAAAACATATATCGTATAATATTGCTCATACGTGGAATCTAGAAAAATGATACAGATGAACTTATTTGCAAAGCAGAAATAGAGGCACAGATGTAGAGAATGGACGTATGGATACCAGGGGGAGGGGGGGTGGAATTAACTGGGAGATTGGGATTGACATATATACACTACTATATAAAATAAAATAGATAACTAATGAGAACCTACTGTATAGCACAAGGAACTCTACTAATGCTCTGTGGTGACCTAAATGGGAAGGAAATCCAAAAAAGAGGGGATATATGTATACATATAGCTGTTTCACATTGCTATATAGCAGGAACTAATACAACATTGTAAAGCAACTATACTCCAGTAAAAATTAATTAAAAAAAGATATCAACTGGTTTAATTATGAACTTCAACCAAATACAATCGAGAGGTTAGTCAGTGCCCCTTCCTTAAAAACAATTTTTAAAAAGGGCAGGGGTGACCAGGAAATCTCAAACAACTAAAATACAAACAAACAAAGTGAACGGCGCTCCAGAGAAGGTCCAATTGCCTCTCAATGATCCCTTAGTTGGTGGCAGACACTCCTCATGGCCGTGCCTAATTGAGGGTACATTGCAGCATCATTGCTATAATAATCCTTTCCCTTATTTAACCTGGACGATACATGGTGTTATAATGAGCTTCCTTCCTCTGTTCATTAAACAGACATTTACAAGGCTCATTCTGTCCTGGCGGGCTCTGTGCAGGTCACTGGAGACCGAGACAGATGGGACATGGGCCCTGTCCTCTGACAACTCCCCGTGGCTGGCCTCGCCCCTCCACCTCAGGGGAAGGTGTGCACATTCTGAGGAAAGGGGTCCTGAAATAGAGTCACCGCTGAATGTTGCTTTGTGATAGTCATATGCTCTTTGGAAAAATTACATTTATTAATGGACTAAAACAATAATAATTTTAAGATTCAAAATTGAAAGTAAAATCCCAAAGTCCCTCTCCCCAAGGATAATCACTCAAAAAAAATTTTGGCAAACAATCCTTTTAGATATCTCTTTCTGTCTCTATATCTCTCTGTCTCTCTCTCTCCCTCCTTCCTTCTCTCTTTCCCTCTCTCTCCTCTCTCTCTCCCTCTCCCTCTCCCCCTCCCCCTCCCCCTCCCCAGTACAGATTTATAACTAGACACAGATCTCCACATTTGAAAGCAGTGGTGGGAAAAGGTTTAGAAGTTCATCAGCCAGTTCTGGGCCAAAATGTGTCAGGGCAGAGGGGAAGCTACATGCAAGACCCAGAAGTATAAAATGACAGAGGGAGCATCAGTTCTGAAGCGGTGATCTGGAGTTGGAGGTGGGAGGAGTTAACAGCAGGTGAGGCTGGGCTCAGGAGCTCTGGAAGTCCAGTTTGTTTTTTTTTTAAACATCTTTATTGGAGTATAATTGCTTTACAGTGTTGTATTAGTTTCTTCTGGAAGCCCAGTTTTGACATCTTCTGCCTTTACTTCTCGGATCTCTGATTCAAGTGCTAGACTCTTGAGAACCAACTTGGTAACCGAGACAACTGCCTACTTAGGGTGTGTTACCCATCCCAGGGGCATTCGCGTTCCCTGCTTCAATGTCCCCCATTAAAACAATAATGCCCGCATCAGAGGATAACAGCCCCCACCTTGAAGGAGTGGCTGGAGCCCTCGGGTGTATGTGGAGGGGAGCAGATCCTGAACAGGAGGGGCTGTATCTTAGGGGGCAGCCAACACTGAGTGAGGATGCGCTCCCTCTGTTCCCACCCACAACCACACCTGTCCTCATCTTTCTTTTCAAGAACAGAAATAACTGGCCCTGGAACAGCTGAGCCCTGGAAAAATTCCTCCCACCTCTTCTTGGTATTTTGTGAGTGATTTTATAGAAGATGTATGGATGTGACACGATGCTCACAATCAATTCTCAAGTGAAAAAAAATTATTAAGTGAAGAAAGCAAGTTACAGAGTAATACATATGGGTCTGGCACTGTATTTTAAAGATACATACTATTTAAATGTATATTTATATGTATAACTATAAATTTTATGGGGAAACGATCCTGGAGGCACATACAGCAAAATGCTAATGGTCGCTTTCTCTGGGAAATAGAAAAAGAAGAATAATTTTTTCTTCCCCCAGTTCCATGATATGTAAGTCACTGTACCAAGGATGACATGATGGTTTACTTGCTTCTATATGTTCAGCACCTGGCATAATACTGACACATAGTAGGGGCACAATAAATATTTGCTGAATGGATGGAGAGGAATTTTGCTGTACATTTATTTTCTATAATGTACAATGACTTATTCTTATATAGAGAAAAAGTTAATAAGTGCCTCATTGTTAAGTACTTCTCAAATGGGTAGGTAACTGGTCTAAATGGAGTGCTATTATGGAGGCCTGGACAGAAGAAGTAGGAGGGATACTCGGGGCAACAGGATGGAGACAGGGATACTCGGGGCAACAGGATGGAGACAGGGGAGAGTGGGATGATGCTATGTGGGGTGGCGGACATGTGATGGTCAGAGGAGGCCTCTCAGGGGCCAAGCTGGGAGAGCTGACAAGCCAGCAAGAGGTAATCAGAGAGAGACTTAGGAAGAAAGTAGCATGTGCAAAGGCCCTGAGGCACTTATGAGAATTACCAATAGTTTGGCAGAGCCCACCGATTCTCAACTGAGGTCAGTTTGGGCCCCCAGGAGACATTTAGTAACGTCTGGGGATACTTCTGCTTATCACAAGTGTGTGGGGAGATGCTACTGGCATCTAACGGTAGAGGCCAAGGATGCCACCGAACATCCTACAATGCACAAGACAGCCCCCACTATGATGAGCCCAAATATCAATAGTGCTGAGGTTGAGAAACTGGTGCAACACCAGCAGCAGCAGCAGCATGACCTGGGAGCTTATTAGAAAAGCAAAATTCTCTGGCCCCGCCCAGCCCTGCTGAATCAGAAACTGGGAAGTGGGATATTAAAAAGCCCCCCAGGGTTCTGAGTCTCCCAGTGTGAGAACCACTCGTACAGCATTGGTTCTCAGCCCTGACTTTGTATTGCAATCACCCGGGAGCTTTTCACAGCACATGGCGGCCAGCCTCTACCCGCAGAGCACCTGATTAATGAGTCCTGGGGCCCAGGCATGGGTGTTTGTTGAAAGTCTCCAGTTGATTCTAATGGGCAGCCAGGGGTGAGACCACTGAGCTAAAACAAAGAGTTCAAACACAGGGAGAAGAGAGACATTTGCAAGGACCAGACCAGCAGGGCCCTTAAATTACATGCTAAGGATTATAGACCTTATTGGGAGGGCACTGGGGAGCCATGGGTGGGTGAAAAGCAAGAAAGTGGCTCTTCCAGGTGGATTAGAAAGATCTCTGACTACAGGGAGAAAACTGGAGGAGACAGGCAGAGGCTGATGCAGAAAGACCAAGGAGGAGGCTGGGAGATAATGGTGATCTGATTTGAATTATTCCCCCTAAAAGAGATGTTTAAGTCTTAATCCGTGGTCCCTGTAAATGTGACCTTATTTGGAGATAGGGTCTTTGCAGATGTCCTCAAGTTAAGAAATCATACTGTATTAAGGTGGGCCCTAATTCAGTGACTGGTGACCTTATAAGGAGAACCAGATATGGAGACATACAAAGTCACACACACACACATACAGAAGGAAGATAGCGATGTGAAGACAGAGGCAGATTGGAGGGACGCAGCTACAAGTCAAGGAATACCGAGGATTGCCGTCGACCACCAGAAGCTGGGGAGAGGCATTAAAGGATTCTTCCTTAGAGCAATTGGAGGGAGCATGGCCCTGTCAACAGAAGTGGTCCAAATCCCAGACCAATGATCCAGGGGGATCAGACCTCAGACATACTCTTCTCCAGGCCACCTGCTGGCCCCTGAGGGCAGCCGTGGGCCAGGTACTGATGGGGGAAAGCCCAGGTGCCCACAGTCTGCTGAGCCTGGCTGGGATTGGCAGGGCAGGTGGAGGGCAGGGAGGGCAGGGAGGACAGCCAGGGTGGGATGGACAGACCTGGAGCCTGGTAGGAGAAAACTGTCTGTGTCCTACAGGGCTAAGGAGCTTCAGGAAACCATGTCGCCCATCCTTAAAATGGGCATGGCTCCACAGCCAACCTGAGTGTTGCCTGCTGAGTGCCTTGACCAAAAAAAGATTTCTGATTCCTCTCCCCTAAGAGGGGTGACCTGGGGTAGATGTGCCAAGTGCCACCCAGCCTCATGGCCCCTCACCAGGGTCACTGCAGTGACCTCCTAACGAATCTCTCTTCTTCTGCCCTTGATCTCCTCTGATGCATCCTCCATGCAGCAGCCAGAGTGACATTTTTAAAATGTAAGTCCAATCTTTTCACTCCTCTACTCAAGAGCCCACGGTGGCTCCCATCACACTTAGAGTAAAAGCCAGCGTCCTTATTATGTCCCCCAGGTTCTGCGTGATCTGGACCCATGTTAGCTCACTGACCTCATCTTCCCCTCCCATTCACTCTGCCCCAGAAGCACTGACTTTCTTGCTGTTGCCTGAACAAGCACATGCCTACCTCAGAGCTTTTGCGTATGCTGTTCCCTCTTCCTGAAATTGGGAAATATCACACCCTCGCCTTCTTCAAGTCTTTGTTCAAATGGCATCTTCCTCACTGAGTGCTCACCTGACCACCCTACTGGAGAGTGTAACCCTCTGCTCTATCACTTCCAATCCCCTTACCTTGCTCTTTTTTAAATAGGTACCTTTACCTGCTGACCTTCTATATTATTGGTTTGTTATGTTTCATGTTTCTTGCTTTTCCCTGGAATGAGAGCTCCTGCAGGGAGTGTTATGGTCACTGATTGTCTCCAGTTCCTAGTACCTGCACTCACGTAATCCTTCCAGCCCCCCTTTGAAGTGGGCACTATTATTATCCCTAATGAACAGATGAGGAAATTGAGGCACAGAGAGGGATAGAAGCTTGCCCAAGGCCACACAGCTGGTAAGTGGGAAGGGAGCCAGGAATCCCACCCAGGCCGTCAGACTGCAGGAACCCTTTCACCCACTCAGCCCATGTCTTTCCCTGAGGCATGCATGTGGGGGAAAAAAGCGCATGGTCCAACCCACTGCAAAGTTATTTGCAGTGATAAATAACACATGTAACAGAAGTTTATACAAATCGTTACAGGATTTACGTGGCGAAGGCTGGGGGCAATGGCCTGTGACCAGTACCTGTAGCTGTTAGCATTCCACAAAACGACAGCATCGCTGCCCGCTGAAGCCGGCAGCTCTCCTCGTGGGCGCTGGCAGCCCGGCGCAGCTGGAGGTCAACTCATTCTGGGGCTCCAGACACCATGGTCCCCTGAAGGGCTGTCATGCACCCAGCCAAGTGGTAGGAGGAGGGGGTAAAGTCCCCTCAGGGCAATACAACCAAATGTGGAGGTGGTGAATACAGAAAAAAGAGCACCTTCCTGCCTTCCTGCCTTCCTGCCTTCCTTCCTTCCTTCCTTCCTTCCTCCCTTCCTTCATCCGTCCCTCCCTCCCTTCCTTCCCTGATCAAACATTTATTGAGTACCTACTATGTGCTATACACTAAGCTAAGGGATGGGATCTAATATGAGCAAAGCAATCTGAGTTGTTGCCCTCAGGAGGCTTACACTCCAGTGGAGGAGACTAGATTACAATCTAACCATGCAAATAAAAGAAGAACATTGTTGCATGAGTCTATAATGAATAGACCTGACCCAGACTAGGGGAGGTGTGGAGGGGGATGGGAGAGACTTGCAGGAAGAAGGGATGCTTGATCTGAGATTTGAGAGGGCAGAAGGTGAAAAGCACCTGAAGTAGGCAAAGTGAACAGCATATGCAAAGGCCCTGTGGCAGGATCAAGTTGCCAAGAGACGAATTGTACACCTGAAGCTCAGAGACTGATGGAGGAAAGGGTAGAGAGATAGGTTTGGAGAAGTAGGCAAGGGGAAATCTCATGAGGTGTTGCAGGTCATTTCCACTGCTTTAGCCCCCAGTAGGTGGGGTGACCACAATGGACTCAAGGAAACCAATAAGGAGACTCCTGTGGTTATCACATGAGGGGCAGTGGTGCTTTGGATAACTCCTTGGAGGATGTGCTTCAAATTCCAGCTTTGACACAAGCTCAGTGGTCTCGGGCGATCATCTTTCTTTCCGAGGCTCAGCATCATCATCTATAAAATGGGGATAACACTACTCACCAGGCAAGACTACTAAGAAGATGTTATAAGATGTTAAAGCTCATATCCCAGCAGAGGAAAGGAAATCAGGAGAAGCTACCTCGAATCTCAGTTAAGCTCTGCCCCTCTACTCTCTGATTTGATCTTGAAATAATCTAAGTTCCACCATTTTTTCCCCTTTTTAAGGGATCTGCAGGGAACAACATCCCCTCAGAAGAATATCCGGCCTTGGTAGACACATCCATTGGAGGACTAGAGGCTCTTTAACAGTCACTCGGTTGAGGTTTGACCACTCAGCTTGACGTTTAAGACTTTCCAAAATGCAGCCCCAGCTTGCAACCCCCTGGGCAAAAATAAGAAGGTGTCAGGACAGGACGGATGGCCCTGTAGAGCATGGTGGAAACCTTGTTTTGGTTTTCATTTTTCCCTAAGTGCAACGAAAATCAACTGAAGTGTTCTAAGTAGGAGAGTGTAAGAATGAAATTTCTGCATTTGTAATTTAACATGATTACTCTAACCACAAGTTAGAGAACAGATTGAAGAGAAGCAAGACTGGAAAGAGCAGATGGGATGGAGAGAAGTGGACAAATTCAAGATGAAATCTGCGGTTAGAATGGATGGCATGAGGAATGGGCGGGGAGTGTAGAATGAGGGCATGAGGTATGGAGAGATACAGAGGTGACTTCCAGGATGGGGCCTGAACAACTCGAACTCCTTGAGTTAGAGGACTGTCACATTCATCACTGTATCCATGACACCTGGCACACAGAAGGTGCTCAATGTCTGTTCTTGGAATAAAATGACAACGAAATCCAGGGCTTCCTGGACAAATGTTTCTTAACAGAGGCAGTGCCATCTCCGAGGAGGATTTGGGGAATGCAGGGCGATGGGGTATTATCCTGGTCCACTGTTTCTCCACAGGGTGTTATTTTGCACCCCAGGGGAAACTTGGCAGTATCTGGAGGTATTTTTGGATGTCACCACTTGGAGGGGAGGAGGGTACTACTGGCAGCCAGTGGACAGAGGCCAGAGATGTTGCTCATCAGCCTACAATGCACAGGACAGCACCCCCAACACAAATAACTATCCAACCCCAAATGTCAATTGTTCCTAGGTTGAGAAACCCTGTCTAGAGACTGGAAGGATTAAATCAGCCACGCTGGACGTGCAACGCCCAGGGCAGTCCCACAGCAAGAAGAATGGTCCCAAGTCTTTGGGGAATTTCAAATGCCCTTCTGGACATTCATGTAGGTAAATTTTTTACTTAATAATTACCTGAGTCTGGAATCTAAATCCATCTTAAATACAGCAAAATCTTCTTTGCACAGTTTTACTTTGCATGGGATTTTCCCGGGATGAAGCTGCAATATAAATTGGGGGAAGGTGGTGCTTGGTTTTCTCCAAAATTCTATCAAGTTGTTTTCCATTTTGGAAAATCCAGGCATTGGCCTCAAAGCTGCTTGTGGAATGTGAGTTGCTACAACACACCTGCATCAGTCGACATCTGCAGCAGCCCCAGTCACAGTGATGCCACCCATACATATGAATATACTAATTTAGCTCTTATTTCAAAATGTCAAATACAGAGAAAAATGTCGACAATATTCAACTGAATATTTGTCTGAAATCTCAACTTATTCATTATAAGTAGGTACAAGCATCAGGCTGCTTCATTATGTCTCCTGGCAGATAGTGGTTTCCCGATAATTTACATATTGAAATAGATATTATTTTATTATAAATTGCTTTCATTTTATTCCTTCTTTATATTATAGTTAGGGCATTATATTGATGTTTTTAAAAAATTACGTGTATATGAAGATGAAATGCATGAATTTCATTTCAGGATAGCAAAGTGGGTGTTATAAAATAGACGTAATGGAAAGAGAGTGTTGGGTCTGATGGAGTAGAGACCCACAGTCCTAGACTAGTTCCCATACTGATGGGGAAACATTGGCATTTAAGGTACAGAAGACAAAGCCTCTAGATATACTATAATTCACAAAACAAGTCCTCAGAAAACAACTCTGTAAAGAATTGCCCTGAGTCCCACACGAATTTTAAATGTTCTGCAGAGTATTCATGAAGGCAAACCTCTGTTTATAATCATCTGAGTCTAGCCACTTAATGAGTCAGTTTTTGCTGTGTAACAAACAATCCCCAAAATCTCAGTGGCTAACAACAATCATTTGTTTCCCTTACTCACGGATCTGTGGGTTGGCTCAACTTGACTCTAGGCTGCTCCACATGTCTCTCTACCTCCACAGACCAGAGTCTACATAGGGCATGCCATTCTTAAGCAAACACCAGGAGTGCAAGAGGCCAAGACTCTCCTTGCATCACCTGCTCACAGGCCATTGATTGAAGTAAGTCACATGGCCAGGTCCACTAACAATTGGATGATGAAATAAGCCCCACCTCCAAGGGGAGGGACTGCAAAGTCACATGTCAAAAAGTACGGGTATATGAAAGTTGGAAGCAACATATCCAATCTCTGTTTTACATCTAAACACAAACTACTACCACAGTTTTCTTTTCCATGCTTAATAAAAAGCTTGTTGGATAAATGCTTTCACTACAGAGTGTAAAAATGGCACAAAACTTTGAAAGAAGAAAGAAAATGGTGGGTAAACCCGCTTGTCCCAACTCTCATAATTCCTATATTGAAAACCTACTATGTGCCAGACACTATGCGTGAGATATTCCTGTCCTCACAATAACCTATGATTGTCTTCATTTTACAGAAGATAAAACGGAGGTTCAGAGAGGTTAACAAATTCATTTGGTGTCACACAGCTCACTAATGTTGGAGCCAGCATTCAAACTTACACACACCTGACTCCAAAGCCTGCATGCTTTCTGTCTCATCGGGGCATCACTCTGTGGATGTGAAGAACCAACCTTGACCCAATTCCTCCCAGGAACCCTCGGCTATTAGACCTGGGTTCTAACATTGGCTTAAGTCATTTCTAGTTGCTGCAAGGCAAGTTGAGTAACAGGGACATGTGACATTTATTCAGTTACATATCTCTGGTGGGAGGTTTTGGGGGCCATTAATGTAGTGTGTCTGCATGGCTAGTTTACATGCTACTTCTTGTTATTGCTGTCTCTATTCCATGGCCCTCACACTCAATTTCAATTCAAAGTTTGGCAGTCAAGGTGTCAGAGCTAAAAAATGGAATGGCCTCCCTCCGAAATGAAATAATTTTGTTGTTCAGTTCCAAGCGATTTTGTAATTTCATGCTTGTGTATGATAATTTTATGCTGTCCTGCCTCACGTAACTCAGTTCTGGCAGATCCTGACAGGTGATAAATACAATCTTTTCCGCCCCGCATGCGACAGGCCGGTGCGAGCGGGGAGGAAAAAACGGCAATTTCACATCTGAGGCCAGTGCACAACTGGAGGCAGCGACAGCCCCATTCTTTCATAATTTCACGCCTGGATTCCAGCCGGCGCCACCTCTGTTGTGGCTGAAGGACCCACGGGTCAAGGGAGCCTTCCTGGAAATGGAATGGCACTGGGCAGGGGCCAGGGCACTGGCGGTTGGGGAGGGGCCAAAGAGAAAGTGATGACGTTGGGCCCGCCCTGGGCTGGCACATCGTGGGCTGGCGCATCGTGGGCTGGCGAGGCTCAGTTCAGGGTGCTACTCCCTGCTTGTGTACTGTCCTCCGCCTACTCCTATAGGATGAATTCCTCTTGGGGGAATTATTTTCACAAATCTGTTAAACATTTGAAAGATAGATATTTCCAATAAAGAGGGAGAGGTGGGTGATACCTTTAGAGACAGAGAAAGAGAGAAAGACAGAGAAAGAGAAAGAGAAAGAGGGAGAGGGAGAGGGAAGGAGAAATTGAGAGAGACTAGGACATGAACACTGATGCCTACTGAGACTCTTCCATGGCCCATTCTGAAGCTCCATCAACTGATCTGAGAGGTAGGTGGCATGATCCCCATTTAGCACATGAGAAAACACAGGCTCAGTGCTGTGAAGACCCTTTCCTTACATGTCATAAGAAAGCAAAAAACAACCTTGACACAGGTTTATCTAACTCCAAAGCCTTGGCTCTCTTCTCCTCCCTTACCCACACTAAGGTCATTTTCTTGAGCTCAGAGCTTCCCAGGTAAATAGAGGTCACAGGGTCACTATGCTCTCAGAAAGTCTACCTGGACCTCCCCCTCTTCTCATGCACAACTCCAATTTATGAAGACATTTCCACATCTATGACTCCATCTGGACCCTGGGGACATTATCTTGCTTCATAAAGATGACAATGATCATTGTTCCAATGCTACCAATGAAAAATGAAGGCTTGGAGACTGGAGTTGGGGAGATAGCACTGGGCAGAATTGACATGGTCCCTGCCTTCATGGAGCTTATAGTCTAGAGGACTCTAAGACAAAGAATAAGCAAAAAAACAGTTCTAAAATATGATAAATTCTATAAAAGATTCATGAACTGGATGCTGCTATAGGGAATATACTTGAGGGGGTATTTTCAGGAAGCTTCTCCAGGGAGTGATGATTAAGCTGAGACTTGAAAGATGAGGTTGGAGTTGGGGGACACCCCTTCCCAAAGCAAATAGCATTTGAGAAGTTCCTGGGGTGGGAAAGGGCTTGATCTATTCAAGGAAATAAAAGAAGGCTTATGTAGTAGAGCATAGTGAGTAAGGGGAAGATGAAGATGATGTTTGGGGGATCAGTGACAGACAGACCTGGCCTTCAGGTCAAGGGCAGGAGCTGGAACTCCATCCATGGGAAGCCACTGAAGCATTTCAACAGGGGAAGGCAGGATTTGACTTCATTTTTTAGAAGAGTGCTCCACTGTGCTGGCGGAAAAAAATTGTGGGGGACAGGGAAGCAGGGGTGGAATAAGCATGGGGACCAGATGGGACCTGACTGCTGTCCACGGGTGAAATGATGGTGACGTGGACCTGGGTGGAGTGCCAAAGGTAGCCAGACATGGTCAGACTCCAGAGAGATGCACAGATGTATCTGGAGCCAGAACTGATGGGACCTACTGATGGATTTATTAGATGTCTGAAGGAGAGGGAATAACTCAGATGAAAGCCCTCTCTTTATACTCCTGGCTTTCTTAGAAAACTTTATTTTTTCCAGCTAATGGAACATCCATAAGAAAGTTCTTGCTCCAAGACAACTTACTCATGTGTAAAAGAGTTTTGTAAGTGATACACAGCAATCACAGGGAGGTCTCTGGTAGGTCATGGCCAAGTGCTATGTGGACCCTCAAACCCTGACAGAGAAGGGTTCCCTCTTGGTCAGAAGGGCAGCCACAAACTGCCTGGAGACTCTGGCAGGATCCATCTCAGGGATGGATTATTTGGAAGCCTCTCTTGCAAATGAGCTTTCAGAAGTCTGGGCATGTTGCCTACAAAATGGCTTATCTTTCCTTTTGGGACAATCACAAATAAATTCCTCCTTGTGAGCTATCTTCTCAGACGGTCAGCTCCTACAGGATTAAAGGTTCCTGTGGGAAGCCCCCCAGATCAATTTCGTGATTGTTAAGTAGACTTGCCTCTCTGGCAGAGCTCTGGAAATCTGTGGGCACATAAGCCGCAGGATCCCATGCCATGCCACTCAGGCAATCTTGAGGGTCTGACTTGAGAGATCATTGAGAATACGAGGAAACTGAGGTCCAAAGTGGCCCAATGATTTGCCCAAAGTTACAAAATAATCACAGGCTCTGACATGGAAAAGACAAGGGGACATCTGCCTTGGAAACCGTCAAGAAGACAGGTGTTCTAGTGAGCTTATTAGTGTATAAACAAAAATAGTATCTTGTCTTAGTCATCATTGCATCCCCAGATCATAATATAGAGACTGCATGGAGAAGATTCCACCAGTATTTGTTGAAGGAAATGCTACATTTACTGAGGATTTACTCATGGGTGTTGGGTCTCCATCCCACTTTCCAGCTAAGCGAAGCTAAGCATAAAGAGAAGAGGAGGTGGAGCTGGGACTTGAACCCCATTCACTTGGTCCCAGAGTCTGTGTTCACACTGCCACCACCTCACCTGAAAGCAGAACTCACTCACCAATCCACAAAGTATTCAACGGTTATCTCAACTAATTTGAGAAGTGCAAGCAGTACTTTCTGTGGGTTATATAGAGCCCCATTCCAATGACCATGATGGTGCATGGCAGGGCCATGTAGCCAACCAGCTCTGCAGTCAAGATACGACTTCTTGGCCATGTGACTTTCCTGGGACCTCAGTTTCTATATCTGGAAATATGAGGGGAAAATGGTTGCCTTGCTACATAAATGCGCTGTGAATATGAAAGAATATCTCAAAGGAGAAAAGTGTTTTACCAACTGGAGAGTGTTCTGTCCATGGGTAGAATTTGATTATTTTAAAGGCTCTTTTGCAACTCAAAGCTCTTGCACCTGTTGTTCCCTGGGCCATGCCTCACCCCAACCCCTTCACCTAGCAAACTCTGACCCCTCCTTCAGGACTCCAATGAAGTACCTCTTCCTCCAGGAAGCCTTCCTGAAATTTTCAGGCTGAGTCAAATTCCCTCTTGTGGCACACTGTGTGTCCCCCTCTCAACTGACATCACATTTCTAATCACTCAGTCATTGTCTAACTCCCCATGACACCATAAGCTTGTGAGGCCAAGATCACATCAGCCTCAATCCACCCCACATATTCATTTATCCATTGATTCAGGAATTGTGTACTGAGCAGACACTCTTCTAGAATGAAAGATGCAGTGGTACAGAACAAAATGAGCTAACATGTGAAGAGACAGATTGTAAACAGTAAACATTACAGTGTACTGGCAGGTCGTGATAAATGCTATGAAGAGAAAATATAGCAAGATAACATAAATCTTTATTGACCAGGAAGTGATCAAAATGATTTGCTTATTCATCCAATGAATCTACTTTTCTATGATCTCCTTCAAGGCAGGGGCTGTGTCTGATTTGTTCATTTCTGTGACCCTGGTGCCTAGAACAGTGCCTGGTACATAGGAGGTATTCAAAAAATATTTGATGAATGAATGAATGAAATAGATAAATGAATAAATGAAAAGGAGGGATGGATGGATGGTTGGATGGTTGGATGGATGGATGGATGGATGGATGGATGGATGGATGGATGGACGGGTAAATAAGTGAATGGGGGGTGAATATATGGATGGATGGGTGGATTGATGGATGGATAATGGATATATGAGTCCAGGGATGACTGGGTGGTTGGATGAATACCTGTGGTACATTCAGATGGGTGGATGAAGTGTAGAGTAGAAGCATAAACCTGATACTGGGTCACCAGAATCCTGGAGCTTAGAAATTGGCATTGGAATAAACAAGAGGTGAATTCTTCCCACAAGAGAAAAACCAGAGCAAGGTGATCAAGGCAAATTCACAAACACACAATGATAAAGGTTCACATTAAGTCATGGATGGTGACTTCACAGCAGTGTGAGAGCAACCATGTGTTCTCACAATCGAAGGCTTGTATCTCACAGATGACTATTCACGCACAGCTGTCATCAATGTCCCTTTCTTCCTCGGAGCCACCTTCCTGACATCAACCTGAGGAGTGCGATGTGGTTAAAAAAAAAAAGAGGCCAGTTTGGTTTGGTGTCAGATGGTCAGGTGACTCCCAGCTCTGCCATCTGCCAGCTGTGCAGGTTGGGCGATTTGTTTTTTTCTCTAAGCTCGGTTCCCCTGGGGCCAAACTACAAGAACTAATTGCAACCTAGCAGGGGGATTGGGGGATTGGGGGACTGAAAGTAATGCACGGTGTCAAGTGCTCCTCCTAGGCTGGGCATACAGTAAGTGCTCAATCAGCCACAGGTATTCTACTGCCGCATCACCGTTTATTTAACCAATCCCCTACTGTTTCCATTTGGGTCACTCCCAGTTTTCCCTCTATCTTAAACACCACAACAGAAATGCTTGTAGTTATTGTTTTGCATACACACATGATTAATCCGCTAAGGTAAAAGCTCCAGAAGTAAAAGTTGCTGAGCCAAAGGAAATGAACACTTTTATGGCTTTTGATACACAGAGCCCAAGAGAAGATGGGACCCCTTGTAAATATTATTCCACTAGCATTAGTGAATGTTGGAGTTGCCAGATTTAGGAATCCTCCCCTTAAAACCCAAGACACAATCCAATCCCTTATTGTACAGATGGGTAAACTGAGGTCCAGAGAGGGGTAAGAACTTACCCAAGGTGAGACAGGTAGAATAACGGTAGTGATGAAAACCGACGTTTATTAAGACTGAGGATGCTGTGATAAACACCTGCCACACACTGGACCATCCTCTGCTCACAGCACTTCTCCAGGCTAAGTGTCATCATCCCCTCTACACATATGGGGAAATGCGGCCCCCAGAGAAGTTAAGCAGTTAGCACAAGTTCACAGAACTCATAAGTGGTGAGGCCGGGATTGGAACCCAGGAAGTCTGGCTCTGGAGCCTGTGCTCTAACCATTAGGCTACAGTTGTTCCCTGGAATCACTGACTCAGAAATTAAGAGCTTAAATGGACATGAGACTTGGAGGGCAGAGTTTGGACAGTTTAGCAGGGCATGGGTGAAAGCGTTCTAAGAGACAGAGCTTGTTTCTGTGTGATTGCTCTGAATCCCTCCACCCTGCAGGAGCTTAACAAGCCAACATCCCAAGCCCAGTGCAATATATAAATTAATGCCTGTCTAGACCATAAAGTGGGTGGCACTGCCAGCTTGCAGGTCCTGGTCCCCTGCCCCCAAGTGGATTTCCAGAGGCACCAGTGTAAATTTCAGCTCCAGCACACCTCAGTTCTGCTCTGCCCTGCACAGTGTGCTAGCAGAGGGCCACGGAGGGAAGCTTCACAAGTTACTGGCTTGCTTTGTTTGCCCGCTTTGGAGTTGTCCCATGTCTTCCTGCAAACTGGAGGCCACAGGGGAGGTCACAAAAGCTGTGACAGATTCTTAAGCAGCTTTGTGACAACCCAAGGAGGAGCCACAGAAGGCCTTTTAATCCCAACTCTGCCACTTGCTTGCTGTGTGACTTTAGAAAACTGACTTAAACTCTCTGGGCACCCCCTTTCCTGTCTGCAACAGCAACATCCCCCCTGGCTCTACACCACTGCCTTAAAATGTTCCAGACTCATGAGCATCCCTATGGCATACTTACCACCAAATCCAGCCTTTGCCAGAATTAATACACCCCTTGCCACTACTGCAGACCACAGTCCTCCCACACCATCTCCATCTCCACACACCTGGAAATTAACTTCATAACTTCCCATTTGCCATCACTCCGTGAGTAACCATAAATCACCATCGGTTTGGGTTGCATATTTTTATACATCCCCCTTTTAATGTCTCTCAGAAAATATAAATATAGCATACATAACCATCAGAACACTCCGAATCCTGAAAAGTACATAAGAATTTATTTGTCTCCATGTGGATCATACATATTGTATTAAAACCACATAAAGGGGTTTAATAAAATGCCAAGAAGAAAGGCAGGAGAGCAGCATCTCAGGCGGCGGGGAGAAGTGGAAGTGATCTTTCTTTGATGCCTGTTAAATGTTCCAGCAGATGAACCCTGTATTCTGCCAGGAAATGAGTTTGCCACCGGCCTATTGGGTCTGTCGTAAGAGGTTGGCCTCACCACGGTCATCCCTCTTCTACGCGTGGCAATACATTACGCCACCTCAATTTTTCATTCCTTGCTGCCCAAAATGCAAATTTCTTCTCTGTTGTTTATATTAGGTTTTCAAATATATGGAAATCCAGAGATCTGGAGGGAAATGCCAGGGCCACAGAGGCACTCAATCTGTCTTTTTCCTCTGACTGACTTCTTTCCATCACTTACACGATGAGTGATGGGGGCTGAGTGTGAGGTACAGGGTACCAGGACAGAAAAGGGCTCCTGGGGTAAAGAATGGCAGAGGGCAGCTTTTGAATTACAGACTGCACTTTGAGCCACAAAGGTCTGGAGGGGCCTCATTAATTGCCATCACTGAGGGCCCAGGGGACCAGCAACTCCTCCAGACTCTGTGGGCAAAGAGATGAGGCCCCCAAACTCTGCCTAAGCCTAAAAAACAGGAAATTCCTGCATTTGGCCATAGGAATATATTGAGCACCTACCGCATACCAGAGACCATGACACATTAACACCTATGGCCTAAAGCTTCACTGAGCTCTTCCTGCAAGCAGACATGGGAGAGCATTTCACGCGAGCATCTCATTGTCCCAATCATCCTATGGCATAAGTTTATCACTTCAATGTGGCAAATCAGGAACAGTGATTTCACATAACACACACCAGTCACGCAGCAAGGAAGGGCAAAGGTTGAGATTTAAACTCTGGTCTTATAAGTACCAATGCCCATGTTGTTCTATGCCGGAGATCTGCAAACTCTTTCTATAGAGGGCCAGATAATAAATATTTTAGGTTTTGCAGAGCATATGGTCACTGTAGCAATGACTCAACTCTGCTATTATATTACAAAAGCAGCCCTAGCTAATGTGTGAACAAATGAATGTGATTCGATAAAACTTTATTTACAGAAATAGACAGTGGGCTGGGTTTGGCTCATGGGCTGTGCTTGGCTGCTGCTGCTCTCCCAAGGCTACCCCTGACACGATGAGGGAACTTGATGTTTTACGGTGGCTCACCAAGATCACACCTTGCAGATGCTGATCTTCTGGGGACCAACTGGGTCTCCCAGGAAATTTCATCATTGTCATCATGACATACATAGTCTTTTTCCAACCTCACAGCAACTCGATGAGGTAGGGATTTTAATCTTCCCTGTTTATAAGGGAGGAAACGAGAGCACTCATGCTCAAGTTCACAGCTAAGGCACTGGGCTACAGACCTTTGCCTGGTCAAGGGGTTTCAGAGATAGTGTGACAGAGCAGACGCTGCTACTGGTGGAAGCCTGGACCAGTCAGAAGCAAGACCAAGGCAGACATCAGAGAGGGATGGGCCTCAGCTGCTAGTCTGTGTGGCCACTGCGAGATTGATAGCCCCTCCCACCCAGCTTTCTCACAATGACCACACTCAGGAAGAACACCACGTGGGTGAAGATGGAGGTGATGCAGAGATAGGGGTGATGCTTCCACATTCCAACAAAGGCCAAAGAGTGCCAGCATCCCATCAGAAGCTGGGGAAGAGGCAGGGAACAGACCCTCCCTCACAGCCTCAGAAGGAACCCACCCTGCCAACACCTTGGTCTCAGACTCCTAACTTCCAGAACTGAGAGAATAAATTTTATTTCTTTAAGCCACCCAGCTTGTGGCACTTCATTATGGCAACCCTAGGAAACTAATACAGCTTTGTGTGTGGCCAACATCCCAAGCACCAGCTCTGAAAAATCCCCGAGTTGTCCAACCAGGATCCCACCTCTGAGAGGCTGATTTTTCCTTCCTCTGAAACATGAACTGGTCCATCTGTAGATTGAACTTGTGACCTTGACAAAGGAAACTGGAGCCCAGAGAGGGGAAGCCACTTGCCCAAAATCACACAGCGAGAAAGTTGAGAGGTTCAGGCATGATTAGGCCAAGACCTATTGGACTCCAAAGATCCTAGGCCCTTCTTTCTGCATCACATGAAAAAGAGATATACAAATGGCCAATGAGCACATGGAAAGATGCTCAACATCACTAATCATTAAGGAAATGCAAATCAAAACTATTTATTCATACCCATTAGGATGGCTACTATCTAATATTGTATGTTAATCATAACTCAATTTAAAAAAAAAGATGGGTTCTGGTGGTGGGGGGAAAGGATGGCTATTATCAAAAAAAAAAAAAAAAAAAAAACTCCAGAAAATTATAAATGTTGGTGAGGAGGTGAAGGAATTGGAACCCTTATGCATCGCTGGTGGGGAATAAAATGGTGCAACCACCAAGGAAAATATTATGGTGGTTCTCTAAAGTATTAAAAATAGAATTACCATATGATCTGGGAATTTTACTTCTGGGTATATACACAAAAGAATGGAAAACAGGGTCTTGAAGGGACAGTTATATATCCATGTTCATAGCATCAATAGCTGAAACATGGAAACAATCCAAATGTCCATTGACCAATGAACGGATAAACAAAATATGGTATAAACACACAATGGTGGGCTTCCCTGGTGGCGCAGTGGTTGAGAATCTGCCTGCCAATGCAGGGGACACGGGTTCGAGCCCTGGTCTGGGAAGATCCCACATGCCGCGGAGCAACTGGGCCCGTGAGCCACAATTACTGAGCCTGCGCATCTGGAGCCTGTGCTCCGCAGCGGGAGAGGCCGCGATAGTGAGAGGCCCGCGCACCGCGATGAAGAGTGGCCCCCGCTTGCCACAACTAGAGAAAGCCCTCGCACAGAAACGAAGACCCAACACAGCCATAAAATAAAAAATAAATTAATTAATTAATTTTTAAAAAAAATTAAAAAAAAAAACACACAATGGAATATTATTCATCCTTAAAAAGGGAGGAAATTCTGACACATGCTACAACATGGATAAACTTTGAGGACATTATGCTAAGTGAAATAAGCCAGCCAAAAAAGTACAAATACTGTATGATTCCACTAATATGAGGGCCCTAAAGTAGTCAAAATTTTTTTTAACATCTTTACTGGAGTATAATTGCTTTACAATGTTGTGTTAGTTTCTGCTTGATAACAAAGTGAATCAGCTACATATACATATATCCCCATATCTCCTCCCTCTTGCGTCTCCCTCCCACCCTCCCTATCCCACTCCTCTAGGTGGTCACAAAGCACTGACCTGATCTCCCTGTGCTATGCGGATGCTTCCCACTAGCTAGCTATTTTACATTTGGTGGTGTATATATGTCCATGCCACTCTCTCACTTCATCCCAACTTACCCTTCCCCTTCCCCGTGTCCTCAAGTCCATTCTCTACATCTGCGTCTTTATTCCTGTCCTGCCCCTAGGCTCTTCAGAACCTTTTTTTTTTTCTTTTTTAGATTCCATATGTATGTGTTAGCATACGGTATTTGTTTTTCTCTTTCTGACTTACTTCACTCTGTATGACAGACTCTAGGTCCATCCACCTCACTACAAATAACTCAATTTTGTTCCTTTTTATGCCTGAGTAATACTCCATTGTATATATGTGCCACATCCTCTTTATCCATTCATCTGTCAATGGACACTTAGGTTGCTTCCATGTCCTGGGTATTGTGAGTAGTCAAATTTACAGAGCCAGAAAGTAGAATGGTGATCACCAGGTGTTGAGGGGAGGACAAAATCAGGAGTTAATGTTTAATGGAGACAGAGTTTCAGTTTGGGAACACAAAAACTTCAGGAGATGGATGGTGGTGATGGTTGCACAACAGTGTGAATGTACTTAATGCCACTGAACTGAACACTTAAAAATGGTTAAGATGGTAAATGTTATAAGTGTATTTTGCCACAATTTGAAAAAAAGAGAGAGATGGGACACTCCCTGCAAAGCCTGCAGATTCAGAAGGGGTGAGGCAGTGCCAGGGGTCATGGGCAAGGAATTGGCCAGGAATCCCTTGGCTAGAGTCTCAAGGTTGATACTTCCCAGCTCTGGGCCCTGAGCTGGTGCATCTGCTCTCCAAGCAGCAGTTAGCACCTCCGACAAATGGCAACATCAATCGTCCCTTCCTCCTCTCAATGCTGGATCTGAAAATGCTCTATAAACTCTAAAGTGCTGTGCTCTGCAGTACTGCCATTTTCCGTGCACCTCCTGGTCATCAGAGGTCCACATTTCTTTGACCTTGTGTCTGGAACCAAATGCCCTCCCTCCCTGCCAAAGTCCCCCATGACCCTCCAGGAGTCTTGTCATCGGAATTCCATTTCTGTCCTTCATGCTCTTGGCAACTGTGATGTGAGGGCATGACAGAGCCCTGCGAGTTCCTCTCTGCACCCAGACATTGCTCAGCACAGATGTGAAGACACCCAGGGTCCTGCAGCCGCCCTCCCACCCCAACCCCAGAGCTGAACGTTAGAGCAGCATCTCCCTCAAGTAGAGTCCTCTCCTCTTAGGAGGGAAATGAGGGGCTGCATCTTTGGTGGGTAAGACACTGGAGCCAGGGGAGTGAAGGAGATGACCTCAGACCAGAGTTAGCGACATAAAGGTCCTCCCTTTATGTCACCCCAAAACTTCACCGGAGCCAAAGGCAGGAGCAGGGGAGGGGGATACTGTGCCCATCCACGTCCCAGCCCCTTGCACCGCTGTCCATGCTGCAGCTTGGGGGATCTTCTTTCCATTCTGCTTCCCTCCAAAGTGTCCCTGGAGTCTTTTACTTATTCACTCACCATCCGACAGACATGTACCGAGTTCCCAGCATGTCAGGATGCTGGGAAAGAGCAGCACCTGCTGCCATTCGGACGCTCTCTGTAAAGTGCTCGCCAGAGCCTGGCATGTGGTGAGCCCGTGACACCTCCATGGGTTTCCCCCGGGGAAATGGCATCATCGGAATTTCCCAGGAGCCAACCCACCCTCTGAGATTGCAGGCCAGGGCTGCAAACATCTCTTTTCCCTTCCTTCCACCTGGGCTCTCTAGACGGATGCTCCAGTCCCTGGGTCTTTGGCTCCTGATCTCTGTGTGGATCTATCCATCATTAGCCAAGGTCAAGTCGCAGGTGCCTCCTATCATTTCTCAATTACGGGTGGCCCCTGGGCCAGCACCATAAAGTGGGCTCTGCTTGGCTCATATTAATTAAATATCACAGGCTCCAGGGAAGGAGCCAGGGAGGGAGGCTGGGTAGCTGGCCTCTCTGCAGCAGCAGCTTCTTCTCAAGGTAAAAGCGTGTTCATTCACTCATATGACAGGTATTTATTAAGCCCCCACTTGTGTGTGGGCCAGGCACTGTGCTAGTTTCTGGATATCCAGCAGCAAAAAAGACCAACTCCGATCATGCCCCTTGGTGCATACACATCAGTGGGAAGGTCCCCAAACTTCAAGACACATGTCTATGAACTGGTGTGTTAACCAGGGTAGGAGAACCTCCAGGCTCAGTAGGCAAGAAGAGAACATTCGGGGTGAGAGCTGCCTCTTGGTTTATGAATTCGATAAGCATAAATCCTGGAGTCCCAAGGCAGCATGGCTCAGGGCAGGCGTAAAGAGACCTGATTTCTGAGGCCTTCTTCAGCCCTATCACTCTGATTCTGTGACTTTCAAGTTCTTTTTGGCACTTTGCTTACCACTGTCCAGAAAAAAATATTAACTAACTCATGTTAAGCATTCACTAGATGTCATCTCATGGAATCATCACCACCACCCTGCAGGGATCCCTCTCACCCTGCTTGATGCTAAAAAAAATTTGAGGGTTCAAAGAGGTGAAGTTATTTGCCCCAAACCTCACAGTGAGAGCAGCAACATTTCAGGGCTACTGCTTATAAAGAAGAGGAAAGAGTCTATTTTGCATCTTTGGGTTCCCATAGTTGAAATCTACCTGCTTCTCTGCCCCCTTTCTTTCTTCCTTTCTTCACTCAGTTAGTGAGATATGGCACACCATGTCCCGCCCAGCACATGGGAGACACTTGACAAGTTACCCCAGAGAGGGCATCCATGCACCTGCCGAGAGGTTGTGACCGCAGAGGCTAGGGTGCCAGCTTGGGTCAAATGCCAGACACACACTTGCTCATTTGATCCTCCCAACCTGCAGTAAGCTGGGTGCACCTGGCCCCATCTACAGATGACCCTCAGACTCACAAACAGGAAGCTGCTTTCCCAAGGTCTCTTGGTTCACAAGGGACAGAGTGGCAGTCTCAGCCCAGGCCTCCCTGACTCCAAAGCCCTGGTTCTTTCCACCACACTGTTCATAGGAAAGATCTGGGGCGAGACCAGAAGAATGAAGGGCAAATGATAGTGCAGGTTGCTGGCAGATACGCTTTGGAAAAAGGCCTCCCCAAATTGTGAGCTCATGATGGGAACAGAAGATGTTTCAGCTTTTATCCTGGGCATTCGAAGGTTTAGGATTTCAGCAAGGCCCTGGCTATCCTAATAGAACAGTCAGAGATACAGATCAAGCTCCACCCATTCAGACATCCCTCACCAAATCATGTATAGTTGACAACCATGAAGCAATAATTAATGTTTACTGGGTGCCAGGCACTGTTCTATGTACTTATACTGATTTCACCCTCATAATAACCCCGTAAGTTATTACCCTTGTTTACAAATGAGGAAACGGAGGCACAGAGAAATTACATCACTTGTCCGTAACTGTATGGTCACACTGCTGAGGTGGTGGCACAGCAGTATCTGAACCCTGCTGCTTGGGGATGGAACCCAAAGCCTTAACTTACAGGAAATATCAGTTTCCCAAATGCATGCCAGTAGGAAATTAGTGAGTAAATTAGGGAACATCTACCCAGTGGAGTACTGCACAGCCATCAAAAATGCTTACGGTTGTTAACATGCAGGAAAATGCAGAATAAAAAAGATATAAAATTGCATGTTGTATCATTTCAACAGTATCTAAAAATGCAAAGGAAAGACTGGAGAATATTCCAAAATAAGTTCAGCTACCCATCCATCCATCCATCCACCCACCCATCCATCCATCCATTCATTCAACAAGTACTTATTGACGCCTCTTTGTATCGACTGCCCCTGAGATGACCCACTGGGACCAAAGGTTAATGCACCACATAGGGTTGTTCCCTGTCCACCTGGAACAATCTGCCTAGTCAGGGAGACTGCAATCAAACAATTAGTGTTACACGTAGATGGTTAATGGTGATTATGACATGTGTGTGTAAGACATGGGCAACAGCATCAAAAGGCAGAGGTACAACCCTAAAAGGAGGAAGAAAGAGAGGGCTTCCAGGAGGAAGTGGTGTTTAGGCAGTACCCTGGAGAGAGAGTAGGAGTCATCCAAGGGCAGAGGAGATAGGTAAACGCTGTGGGCAGAAGGAACAGCAATGTTCAAAGCCCCCGAGAGGGGAGAAGCTCAGCCCATTCCAGTGACAAAAGAAAAGCCAGAATTGCAGGACAGGGGGTGAGCAACAAGTGGGGAGAGGATCATTTTGCCTGGGGTCTGAGATGAATGGTAATTTTTTTCTTCCTGTCTTTGTAATGAGCATGCATTTCTTCAATAACGAGAAAAAGGTTTAAAGAGGGTTAAAATAAAAAGAGTGAAGCTTCCTGAGGAAGACAGAAAATCCAGGAAAGGGTAGTCATTACAGAAAAGAGACTGGGGCCAGAAACAGACCCGGGGCTGGTGAGGGAGGCAAAGAACTAGCTCTTCTCAACCCCCACTCCAGGCTTCCTTCCTCGCTGGACCTCCTCTGGGGGCTTTGAGCAGAGAAAACAGGGAGGGGGAAGAGTTGGAAGAATCTGGCATGTGGAATAGATATTAATGTCGCAGAATGGGGAGCTGGGGGGAGGGCAGACTATTAAAATTCTGTAGTCCTGAAAAATACATAAGTCTAAAATAAGACTAATGAGACATTTACTGGTGTGGTTGCCTTGCATTAATGACCCCGCTGAGGATAAGATCGCAGAAGGCTTTCAATGTAATTACCAGGCTAATGATTAGCTGTGACATCACTGGAGACTAGAACGCAGACCTCGTTTTGGATTGCTTCAAAGTCAGGACGCTGCTGACCGCCTCTCCGCCTGAGCAATCTCGGGGTGCCTGCACCCCACCCCCTGCACCCTCCTCCCACTGCTGTGGCTTGTGGCTTCCAGCCAACACCTCCCCAACCTCCCTCCTCACCCCCCATACCTGCATTCCTGGACATTTTAAGAAGGCCTCTGGGACCATGAACTTCAAGCAGCAATTTGTCAGCACTGGTGGGGCTGGGGGTCAAATGCCTGGAAAAGTAGGAGCTACGAGGATGTCCAGAATCTTTAATGAACAAGTGATGCATTAACTGATGAATGTTTTCAAAACCCTTCTGCCCTGTGAGACCCGAACGAGACACAGCAGGAAGCATATAATGCTTCATCTCAGAGAATCATTGGCTCTGAGCCGATCCAGCACACCCATTTGAACAGATGGGGAATGCTGAGGCTAAGAGAGGAGAACCGGCTTCCTGAACATCACCCAGCAAGCCTTTTATTCTCCATGTGGATTATAGGAAAATAAAAGTGGAGAGTGACAATCGTATCCTGCCTTCCCCCTTCTGGAACCCCACAGCTCTCTAAACTTCTAATTGCATCCCTGTCATCAAAACTCAGAAGGAGTTCTTACTAGCTGTTGACCTTTGATTAAGACTTTGATTAGGACTCATCCTTCCAATGCGGGATTAGGCAGAACTGTCTGGACGGTGACATGGAGGTGGGAAAAGTTCAGTGAGACTTGCTATAGTGTGGCTGCAAGACTCAGGTCTCTATTACATAGATGCTGGGGAGGCAGGGAAGGAGTAGAGTATAGGGAGACAGCTCCTGGTCTTCAGACTGGCTGACAACACTAGGGAAACACAGATCTTCACAGAGGGCAACATGTCCTCTTTATCAAGAATCTATGGAGAATTGGGTTGCAGGAACCATCCACCAGGATGAAGCAGGAATCCTGGAGGAAGACAACGGTCCAGGGCAGTATAAGGAACAGGTCGGGGTAAGTGATTTGGATACAAAATTCTGAAGAATAGGGTAATAGAGCTCTTCTCTTGCATGAGTTTGGCACAAGAACAAGGACGGTGCCTTACAAGAGCCATTTAGACCTAGACAGTAAGCTTCCAATGGAGCAGTTCCCAGAGTGCAGGGGACTGGAGCTTTGCGGGGTGGTGGTAGTCGGACTGGGTACAGAGAGATTCATTCAGCAACACTGAAGTATCCCCAGACAGTGGGGGGTGCATGATAAATATCTGCTTCATTTCTGAGGTCTCAGAAGCTCATATTCTAGAATCAGTCCCTCCTAGGCTTGTATACATCATTGGTGCATATCACTTGCACATATGGAAGAGCGTAGCTGTGGGAGGCAGGGCCACCTAGGAGGTTGGACAGAGGGGACAGGACTGAACAGAGCCCTCCTCTCACCAAGTGACAGAGGAAGAAACTGTAGTCCAGGCTGCGACATGACTGGCCTAAGTTCACACACACCCAGCCCCTCCAAGCCATACTTCAATTCCTTCCTTCTTGCATTTTAATTTTAGGAATTTCAAGATGGTGGGCACAACCAGTGCTTCAGCTCAGAAGCTAAACTAGAAAAGGAGGGGATGTCTTCAGCAACCATAACAATAGCACAATCAACTGCTCTGTTTGGGGGAACAGGCAACAATAAGACTGAGAGGAAGGTAAAGTAGAGCTGGTTTTCCTTGAGCACCGAATGTGTCAGAACTCAACAGAGAGGCAGCTGTGAGGTCATGCGTGGGTGCCAGACAGAGAATAAACCCCAAGCCAACACACAGCCTCACGCACTCGGGCTTACAGATATGGAGGGCGGTCCCCATCCCTCTGGAGCCGGGGTCAGATCCAAGTTTGACCTTCTTGGGTAATGCCAGCCCACCATTCACCACCTGTCAATCTCCCAGGTCCCACTCAGCCTTTGAGACTATCTCAGCATGTCAAAGCCAGAGACGCTTTCAGCGTTCAAGTCCTGGTTCTATTCCCTCACTAGTGAGGGGGCTTCGGAAGAGCGAGTTAAGTCTTCAAGGTGGCTTAGATCTGGATGTTTGATATCCTGGCTCCCATTTGTCTCATCCTTAAAATGGTCATAGCAACTATTTTTAGATGCTGGGAGGCAGGGGCTGCACCAGATGGAACCGGAGGTCTCTCCCAGGATCTGGGATTTCTTTTCTCAATTTGTCTCACCTTTGAGTCTCTGCTCCCCAGATAACTGGGCATATTGTCCCAAAGGCAGTAAGATCATAGGAAAAGACTACATAAACTTACTTCAAACAGTCTAAGCTCTATCACTTAACAAAATCTGGGATCTTGGATACATTTCTTAGTCTGTCCAACTTGATATCTATTACTATGGATTAGGTACAATAAAGATACTGTCTTGAAATATGTTCCCTGGAAGGAGAAACTAAGACTGGGATTGGGGCCAGGATGAGAATGAAGCAATCCAGGTACCCAGGGTGGAAAATTTAAGGAAACCCTCTTTCTCATACAAGTGCAAGGTCAGACCCTGAGAATGAGTGCCTCCTTGAATTCTGTGCCCTGAGTGCCATGCTTGCCTCACCCTAGTCCCATTCCTGAGGCCCGGATAAGGACTCTTCTGCAAGAGATTAATTGCATGAGAGCTCTAGAGAAAAACCTGTAAGGATAGGGGGAGCTGGCCAGCAAAGGAGAAGAAGAAGCAAAGCAAAGATGTGGTTTCAGTTGAGGTCCAGTCTCTGCCTGATCCCACGGGGAGCTCTTGAGCATGAATGGTACCAAAATGTTTGCCCACAGAAAGCCAGCGGAGCTCCTGTAAGAGTCAGTCATCATCTAAAGACCGCCCCCAGGTATGCGTAACTCCCCAGGCATTTCCAAGCAAGGTGGCTCTAGGGCACATCTCCCGAAGTGGGGAAGATTTGAGCTATCAGCAGCCAATACTCACAGAAGCTGGAGGCTTGGCACACTGGTCAGGTAAATGGGACCAGCAATGTCTACTACAAGCACCAACCCCGCAGAATGGCTGTGAGGTTTAGAGAAGGGGATGTGTACATGGCTCATCTTGTTTCAGTGGTGCAAAGCATAGCTAATACCACCCTGGACCAAACTGTAAGCTCCAGCAGGGCTGCCTCCATCTCCACCTTCTTCTCCGTTCTAACCCCAGCGCCTAGTTCAGGGTGAGGCTCACAGTAGTGCTCATGTATTTGCCAAATGAATGCACTGCTACTGCTGGTCTCCATTATTACTATAATCTTTGCCAAATCTGAGCCTGCAAAGATATGGCAAATGAATTGGATTACTCTTTCCAAACTTGAGCTGACAATATGCTTCCAGGGGAGAGGATCTCCCATTTTATTTTAGGTTTTGTTAGTTTCCTTTTGAATTTCCAGTGGATGGATGCTAGAGGCAGCTTCTCAGCCTCCCAAGCCCTGGAGTGAGCAGCCCTAGGTGGCCCCTTCTCTGCCCTGTCTGGTTGAGGTAACTGGCTCTCTGCAGACCCTTGGCACCCTCAGATGGTCCCCTTTAGCCACCCCCAAGCCAAACTCCTATGCAGGTCATGGTGACACTGGGTTCTTTCTCCAGGCTATCCATGGCTCCCAAATTCTGATCTGAACCTCCCAACATTTGTCAGATTCCCACCAAAGATACATCCAGGGATTTGAGTTTTCCTTTCATATTCTGGAATCCAAACCTTCTTTTTTAGCTACAAGTCCATAATGTTGGGCTAGAGAATCTGCACTCAATTGCTTATTGTCTTTGGGATACAACAGGACCAGTGTGCCACTCCTTTGCTGTGTGACTTTGGGCAAATTGCTTCACCTGTCTGAGCTGCAGTTTCCTCACTCAAATAATAAGGAATCGTTATATTTACCTCACCAGGTTGCAGTGAGGATTTGATGAGATACCTTGAGAAAGGAGAATCTGATCAGTAACTCTCCTGCTTTAGAATCTTCAGTGGCTCCCCATTGCTCTGTGATGAAGTCCAATCATTTCAACTCCCACAAGGCCACAGCTGGCTTGGCTTCTGTCTAAATCTCAGATATGTCTGAGCCCTGTCTCTCCATGCACCAGCCACCCTGGCCTACTTTTTGTTGCTCACAAGTTCCAAAAACCCTACTGCTTCAGGGCCTCCATATGATTCTTCTCTGTCTCCTACTCTCTGCTATATAAATGCACACTCCACCAAGTTAACCCTAATTCATCTTTCAGCTCTCATTTCAAATGTCACCTCTTCCAGGCAGTCTTCCATGACCTCTACTTAAGTCTTCTAAGCCTTCACCACTCTGTTTTTCTCCTTGATGCACTCTTTATGCAATAGGCATGATGGTCTGCTTAGTTCTGTCTGCCCCACCAGACTAGGAGCTACATGAGGGCAGCGATGTGCCTGGATGGTCAGCCCTATACCCCCAGTGCCTGGCACTGAATAGGTGCTCAATAAACACATGAGGAGTGAATGATTGGTACCACTGCAAGTGGGTAAGTGCCCTAGGCGTCAGTCTGGGAACTTCGTTCAGTGGGTTCTGGTCATCATAATTGAAAACAGATGCCACCCCTCCCCCACCATCCCCCTTTGCCCCGCCTTCAGATGCCTGCCTGCTTGGATGCTATATATTTTCAAGACATTACCTTGTGTGATGTATATTCACACCACCCCCGGCAGCCCAATCTTCCCCTCCCTGGCGTCCATTGGCATAATCAACCGGGGGCCTGCCCAGAACCTGCCAAGCTTGTATTAATGTTGGCTCATGAAGAGATTTACTCCTTTCCAGCACAGCTGACACTGGTCTGGGCTCAGCGAGGACTCTCCCCACCCTTACCCCCCCCACACACACACACATATGCACATGCACATGAGCTCAGTGCTGAGTTAGTTCCGATTAGCTTTTTGGAGGGGAAGCTCCTTGGCCTTTGCCCAATACAGCCAATTAACCCCAGAGGGTTTCAGAATGTCTGCATCATTGGGACAGAAAACCTGTTTCCTGCCTTGCTGAGGGCCACAAACACATTGGGAATGTGGTCTTACTTGGAGGTTTAAATGCCAACCATGGGGTCGCACAGCTGTGTGATTTGAGTGGATAATTTACCTCTCCGATGGTCAGTTTGTTCATTTATAAAATGGGGATAATATTAGTGGGATTATTTCATAAAGTTACACATGCATTAAATGTAAAATTTGAAAAGGAAGAACTAAACAATCTCTGCCCATGGAAGTGGGAGCAAATTAAGAGAGAGTGTCTACTCCCACCTCAGTCCAAGATGGAATTAATCTGCAGGCTCTGAACCCTCCTGGCTCTAATAACATACACCCCCCAGGCAGAGAGACAAGGATTTGCCCTAGATTCAGGCTGCAGCCCTGCTCACCTGATTCTGTCCTTGCCACATAACCCTGAGCTCCATTCATGCCAAACTTTTCACTGATCCCAGGACACATCGCCTTTGCACATGTTGTTCCATCTGCCTGGATTTCCCTTCCACCTATTCTCTGCCTAGAAAACTTATATTCATCCTTCAAAGTCCAGATCTAAAGCCCCCACTTGTTTGTAATTTTCCCTGATCCCTCCCCTTCCCCTTCAGACCCAAGCAGAGATCATTTCCTGGTTTCCTGCAGTATCTCATTAAAAGTTCTATTTTAGCACTTTTTGCACTGCACCACCGTAACCCGGCTCTTCTACCAAACAGTGAACCCCCTAAGGATAAGAGCTCTGTTCATCTTTAATCCCCAAATGCCTAATCGAGTACCTAACACATGGTAGAAAGTTAATCCATGTCTGAATGAATTATTCTTTATAGCCCCAAAGCTTAACACAAAGACTGGAGCATACTAGTTACCTAATGAATGTTTGTGGAAAAAGTCAATTGATTATTATTCATTTATCATGTAGCCCTATAACCTCAGAGCCAAGTACTTGAATAAATGAACTGTGTTTCACATTCCTGGCACTCAGTATGCTGCCTGGACCACCGTAAATGGCAAGGAAAGGCTCTCATGAATGTTTATGCCCCCAATACCTGTTATAGTGTCTAGATAACCACAGTAACCAACGAACCCCATATTTCTGCAGCTCAAGAAGCACAGGTATATTTTGCTCACCTGATGATACAATACATGTTCAGGTCAGTAGAGGCTTGGGATGGGGGAGGGGCTATGTGCCACGTGTTCATTCAGGGACCCAATATACTCACGGCTCTGCCAGTTTCAACAAGTGGGTGTTGACACCCAGCGGGCAGGTTGCAGAAAGAGCATGGAAGATCACAGGTAGGAGGATTTTATGGGCCAGGCCAGGGAGTGAACTGCATCACTTCTGTTCACATTCTATTGCCTAGAATTCAGTCATATGTCCACACCTAACTTCAAGGAAGCCTGCGAAATGTAACCTAACTGTGTGTTCAGGAAAAAGATGAAATGGGTTTGATGAGAAGTTTAGCAATCCTACGAACTAGTCAATCATCAATAAGTATTTGAATGAATAATAAGTTTTTCTCTATCTGGATTCCATCACAATGTTTGCACACAGCATGTGCTCATTAAACAGTTGAAATAATTCATCTTTGTATCCTCAAAGCTTTACATGGTGTCTGACATGAAGATGATACTCAGGAAATGGAGGGAAGGAAGGAAGAATCTCGATAATTCCAGATCCTAATATAATTATTAGCATATATTGAGAACTTAGGAAATTGTTACCTCCATAAGCTTGACCAATCAGCAACTCCTGCAGACTCCTGTCTTCTGGCCTTTAGATAGTGACCATCAAGACCAATGGGATCTGTCCTTGGTCCTGATCCTTTGGTCCACTCCAGCCCGATCACTCGTAACACCCTACACAGTGACCTGGCCAACTTCCAGCTTCTGAGAAGGAGCGAGGTTACCCCGATGTTTCCCAAGCTTTGTGTATTCTACAGTCCCGAACAGGAGAACTAGAAGGAAGGGGGTGGGGAAAGAGAGCAGGGTTTTCGATTCAAGGTCTCTCCCTGCTTGAGTGATCAACATCATTTCCATACTATAATTACATTGCCCAATCCTCTCCTGATTTTACTGCTATCTTGTAAGCTGTCCCGGTTGTGAGTAATTTAAAGCTATATGAGATGTCAGACTCCGTGAAACAATCACCCCTCAAAGAAATATGGCCCTAGATCATAATTGATAAGTCCCATTGGGCAATGGGGCCTCTTATTTCCTATTTGGTCTCTTCTGAGATGGCCTTGCTGATTCGCCTAATGTAGACTATGTCCCCAGCATTGCTGAGGGAGAAAGATTCATCCAGCTTTTGGGGACAAGAGCTCCCTTCCCAGCCAGGGAGTAGGAGAAGGATGAGGCTGGGACTTAGGAGGGGGAGGGGGCTCCTGGCTAGACCAGATACACCCTGGCTGGTTTTTCTCCATGATCTGCCTGATTTTTCTGGTGCAGAGAACTCCTACAGGGAGAGTTTACCACTACTGGGATTCAGATCAGGGGCCACAGGATCCGTTCTCATGAAGCTTGATTAGGATGAAAGGAAGAGGGGGAGCATGCGCTCTGATCCCAAATGTGCTCCCCAAGGGATGTCCCAGCATCCTGCAAGTGGTCCAGAGGAGACACCCATATTTTCAAAGGCATTGTGACCCTCCAATCCTGCTGTCTCCTTTCCTCGGTCTCTTCTCCCCTAGGCCTGGCACTCCAACTGAGCTAGGATGTGTTGAAATAATTGCAGCTACATTGTGCTATTGCAAAATTTAGGATTGATTTGCTCAAACATCCACCCTCATATTCCATCCCTTTACCTGTCTTTCGTAGGTCCGGAGCTCAGAGAGAAGAAGCCTCTCCTGTCAAACAGGAAAGCAAGATGGAGTGGAAGGAAAGTCACTGAACTGAGAGTCAGGCACTGAGGTTCTAGCACCTACCCTCTCATCAACTTGCTGAGCTGCTTTGAGCAAGTCCCTTCCCTTCTCTGGGACTCAATATCTCCATCTTAAAATAAGGGGCTAGTCAAGAATATCTTTGAATTAGCTGCCAGCATTTAAAACACAAAAGAGTCCATCCAAAAGGTTTATAGCTCCTCTAAAAAATTCTGATTGGAAAATTCTTCTCACATTCCCACACGGTCTCAAACTCAGTTTGAAATGAGAGGTGGCTGTCCTGTTTAGATGGGACATGTACCACCTGGTTAGCCACAATCCCCACCACTCCCTATTGTCTTACAACTTCTCTCCCTTGTTTATGTTATCAACTGGCCCTTGTAGGCTTATGTGTTTATGATTTCTGAATATCTGTCCCCCAACTCCAGCTTCATCAATACACAATAAACTCACTCTAACACAGGAGTGAATGATTGATAACTGTCTCCCGTGACTTCTCTCCAACACAAATTAACACTGAGTAGTACAATTCAGCACCATGGACAGATCACTGCTCTGTCTGAGGTATTGGAGGCAAGTGACCTGTCTTGTGGGCAACCACCCATTTGTCCCTGACTGAGATACACTGGCACTCCATCTTCTCACTACCACCCAAGCCCTGAGTCTCTGCTGCTTCTGTTCTCTGCCTGATTGATTTGTTTGTAATTCTGTCATTCCTTGTAATTGGGCCAGGATGGTGGGGGGACAGGGGTGGGGTGGGTGATTCTTCTCTGGCAAGACGTGTCAAAACTGCCTATCTTTTGGGCGTAACTGCTGTTTCCCAAACACCATCGTCCATGTTGCTGTAAAGAATGATGGATCTGATATCATATATTACTGTTTGTGCACTTTCGTTTTTGATATCTATTTTTCCTTCCAAAAAGTGCTGAGTGATTGAGAGGCCACGGTTGTTTTTTTGAGATGCATCATAAGGCCTCCTTCATGAACAACTTGGCCAGGCAACATGGATCATCAGAAATAAGGGAAAATTGTCAAGTGCCTCCAAGCTGTTTCTCCCAGGCATCTCTTTGCAAGTCCCCCACACAGCGACTCTCCGGGGGTCCACGGCTGTCGACAGGAGATTGGTTGGTGAAGCTGGTTTAAACTCCTTATAATTACTTGGCACGGTACTCAAAACCCACCACAGTTTGGACCCCACTGAGTGCCCTCACTGTGCCAAACACCGTGCTAGTAACTAAGACATGGAAGTGGAAAAGTAATGTCTCTAGTATCAGGAGCTCATATTCCAGTGGGTGAGACAGACAAAAGAAATATATAAAATATCAAGTAGTGGTAACTGTCGGGAAGAAAAATTAATCTGAGTAAAGAAGGATGATGGCGGTGGATGTTTTAAATTAGAATAGTCAGGCAAGCCCCCCCCCCCCAGATGTGGCATTTAAGCAGAGATCCAGACCAAATGGCAGTACAGGGCATTCATGTACCTACGGAAGGAGCATTCCAGTGGGAGGAAACAGCAAATGCCAAGGTCTGGCAGCTAGATCATGCCTGGTACATTTGAGGACTAGAAAGGTCTTTGTGGTTGGAGCAGTGAAGTGAAGAATGAAAGAGCATCTCCTGTTGCTCCCACTGACCCTGGCCCTAAGTTCTCACTTGGGGCTCTGTATCCATCAGGGGTCTCCAGAGAAACAGGACAAGTAGGATACACAGATAATGACCTAGACTTAGATCTATTAAGAGATTTATTCCAAGGCCTTGGCTCATGCAGTTGTGGGGGCTGGCAAGTCTAAAATCTGTAGGGCAATTCCACATCGTGAAAGTGTGCAAGCAGGAGCTGATGCTGCAGTCTTGGGGCAGAATCGCCAGTCTGGCTCTTAAGGCCTTTCAACGGATTGGATGGGACCCACCCTCACTCTCAAAGATAACTTCCTTTATCTAAAATCAACTGATAGATGTAGAGAATGGACTTGAGGACACAGGGAGAGGGAAGGGTAAGCTGGGACGAAGGGAGAGAGTGGCATGGACATATATACACTACCAAATGTAAAACAGATAGCTAGTGGGAAGCAACCACATAGCACAGGGAGATCAGCTTGGTGCTTGGTGACCACTTAGAGGGGTGGGATAGGGAGGGTGGGAGGGAGGGAGACGCAAGAGGGAGGGGATATGGGGATATATGTATATGTATAGCTGATTCACTTTGTTATACAGCAGAAACTAACACAACATTGTAAAGCAATTATACTCCAATAAAGATGTTTAAAAAATAAATAAATAAAATAAAATCAACTGATAGTAGATGTTATCCACATCTGCAAAATACCTTCACGGAAACAGAATGGGGTTTGATTGAATCACTGGATGCCAGAGACAAACCAAGTTGACACATACAACTTGCCATCACAGGCTCTTTGAGTCCTCCATACTATTTCCCACCCTGTGTCTCTGCTCATGTCACCCCCTCTGCCCACATCTTCAAGTGCATCTCCTACATAGTGGCCAGTATGGTGTTCTGCCCCAAGGATGTACTAAAAAGATGTTGTTGTTATTATTTTGTCAGCCACCTTAGAGGGGCTAAAGAATGCATTACCAATGAAAATAGATAATTTCAATGTCCATATCTGGGATTTAAGGTGTTTGGATTTAGGAAAGAGGAGGTTGGCATTGGTAGCCAAGTCCTAGTAACTTAGGAAGCAAGGAAGTGCAGGTAACAAACTTCCTTTGATTCTGGGTAAGATCCAGCAATACTGGCTCCTTAGACCACCTCTGGCATAATTGTTAGCAAGCTAAATGCAAAGTTCTCTGCGTCCCTAGTTCCTGGGAACAGGGGACTCAGTAATCCTTTACGTTTGTGAAGTATTAGTCACAAAGCATTTCATGCCTGTGAGCTCATCTGAGTCTTGCAACCCTCTCTGTGGATAAGGAAAATGAGGTCCAGAGAGGGGAAGGGACCTCCTCAAGGACACACAGCAGTGAGCTGAGGTACAGCCAGGCCTGTAATCCAGGTCTCCTGCCCGAACCCCCCAATTCTTCTCAGGCCTCTGCCATGTCTTTCACCTCAGGGAAACAGGGTTCTTCCTAGACACGGAACAGACAGCCTTGCCCCTTCACTTCTGAGGCTCTCAGACAGTTGACAGATTAAGAGTTGGTCTGTGACCCTCTGAGTCATCTCCTTGTTCTCCAAGCTTTTACTGAAGAGCAGAACAGTGCCAGACTGTCAGGGCCTGAGAGGGCTGTGATGTTATCCTTAAGGATGTCATCCATGAATGTATCCCCATGCCCCAGCTACAGTCTACACCCATCTGTGGAGAAGCAATGCCAAGTCCTATCTACGCAGCTGCCCCAGGCCTGTCCAGCCTGGGCCCTTCCTCCCCCAACAGCCCTGCCTCCCCCAGCTTCACCTCACCTCTTCACCTGCATCCTAACACTCAATGTTGGACTGATATTCCTAACACCTGCTCTGGTTTTGGCAGCCCTTGCTCAAAACTTCAGCCCTCTGTGGACTTCAGGAAGGAAGTCCAAACTCCACATCCTGGAATTACACAGCCCCCGTGATCAGCCCCCAACACCTCCTCCAGCCTCACCCCATGCCCAGACTCCTACACCCCCTGATGTCAGGTCACAGCCAATGTTCTTGTTTCCTCCAACGCTCTGACCTTCCCACCTCCCCACCTCTGCTCGAACCCCTCCCCCCACTGGAAAAGGCTGCTTTCTGCATTCAAATACACTTGAGAAAATGCTATCCTACTGTAAGAAAAATAAATAAATATCAATAAAATGCACTACATTAAAAGTAAAAACACCTGCCCGTCAAATGTCACAATTAAGAGAGTGAGAAGGCAACCCACCCCACAGAGTGGGAGAGATCATCTCCATAGTATATTCTATCAAGGACTCATATCCAGAATATGTAAAGAACACCTTCTAACCAATAAGAAAAAGGTAGATAACTGAATAGGAAAACAATAGGCAAAAGTCTTCAACAAGCACTTCACCGAAAGAGGATGAGCAAATGACCAACAAACATATAAAAACATGCCCAACAACATTAGTCATCAAGATGATGAAAACTAAAACCAAAATGCAATACCTTCTCACCCACACCAAGAATGAAAATAAAAAGAAATGAAGTAGGGCTTCCCTGGTGGCGCAGTGGTTGAGAATCTGCCTGCTAATGCAGGGGACACGGGTTCGAGCCCTGGTCTGGGAAGATCCCACATGCCACAGAGCAACTAGGCCCGTGAGCCACAACTACTGAGCCTGTGCGTCTGGAGCCTGTGCTCCGCAACAAGAGAGGCCGCGATAGTGAGAGGCCCGCGCACGGCGATGAAGAGTGGCCCCCACTTGCCACAACTAGAGAAAGCCCTCGCACAGAAACGAAGACCCGACACAGCCAAAAATAAATAAATAAATAATTAATTTTAAAAAAAAAAGAAATGAAGTAAAATGAAAACGACAGATAATACTGAGTGTGAGCGAAGATAAACTGCTCAGACGCTCACACGCTTCTGGTGGGAGTGTTAATTGGTACAACCATTTTGGAAACCAGCTTGGCAGCATTAGCAAAGCTCAGCATATACACACCCCTTGACCCAGCAAGTTTACTCCTAGATCATACCCAACAGAAATGCATACATATGTTCACCAAAAGACACGTACAAGAATGTCATAGCAGCAACACCCAGGAAGGCCCAACATGGAAACAACTCAAATCTCCAGCAATAGCAGAGCGAGCAAAAACAAAAAACAAAAAAAAAACCTCACAGCGTAGTCACACATTGGGATTCTGCATAGTAATGAGAATAAATGAGCTACAGTTACACACAACATGGATGAATCTCACAAACAGCCAAGCAAGAGAAGCCAGGCACAAAAGAGGACTCACTGTATGTAAAAACAGGCAACATTAACCTATGCTGCTAGAAGTCAGGCTACGGGTTACCTGGGAGTGGCTGGAAGGGGTCTTAAGGGACTTCTGGGGAGCTGGTCATTCTGTTTCTTGATTAAGCTGCTGGTTACAGAAGGGCATTCATCTTGTGCAAATTTATCAAGCTGTGCACTGTCTGATGTATTTACACTATTAAAACAAAGAGTTTAAAGAAATTCCACTTGCCCTTGATGTCCAGGGCAAGTCCTTCCCTGACTAGACAAGCCCTTCCCCTTCCTATTTTATGTCACCCTTTCTATATCTGCCTGGGGCCATCAGGTTGTGTCCACCATGAGTCTGTCTCCCCTGCCAATCTGTGAATCCCCTGAGGGCAGAAGTTGGGTCTGGTAGACTCCATGATCTCACCTGCCCTCTGACCCATGCCACCACATGTTAGGTGCTCGGGAAAGCATGTCCTGAGTTGAATAGCATAGTTGGAAAAGAGAGTGTTAAAGATAGGTAGACCTGAGTCTTATCCCACCTCAGGGCCTGTGCACCTGCCATTTCCATTGCCTGAAGTATCTTCCCTGATGTCCAGGTGGCTTGTTCCTGCCTCACTTCATCCAGGTCTCTGTTCAAAGTCATTTAATCAAAGAATCCTCACTTGGACCATCCTCTGTAAAGTAACACTATCCCCTTCATTCTCCAACCCCTCCCTCTGTTTTTAATGGTTGTTGTTGTTCTTTTTAGAACTTGATGCCATCTGATTCATTATGTATTTATCTGTTTATTTATTTCTCTTTCCTCTCCAACTACCAGGAACCAAACACCAGGAGAGCAAATACGTGATTAATTTTTTTCTCTGCTATAATCCACATGCTGGAATGGCACCAGGCACTTAGTAGGTTTGGGGCTGAATGTTGAACAAATGAGAGAATTCATGAATTCACAACTCTGGCCATTTTCTTGCTGTGTGACTTTAGGCTAGAGATGAGCATCTCTGAACCTTACTTTTCCTCATCTGCAAAGTGGGCTGTTAGCAGCACCTTCCTCCTTGTTGTGAGGACTGGCTGTAATAACCCATGAAAAGCACTTCCCACAGCCCCCAGCACAGCACAGGCACTCAAGAAATGGCAGCTGCTCCTCTCACCGCAGCTCATCCTTCTAAGCTGCTAGTCTGGCATGTTTTAACATCTCTGAAATCAGGTGCCTCTGACAATTGATGTGCCATCCGTTACTCAGCAGTGGCCATGTGTGTTTTGCTTTCCATCTTATGCCCTATGCCTAGTAGAGGGCCTGGCATGTGGATGGTCAGGAAGAAGGAATGGACCAAGCACTGGAAGAGGAGCCAGGGATCCTGGGCTTCTCCAACAGCCCCCTGTGTGACCTTGAAAGGGTCTGTTGCCCCCTTCTAAGCCTCAGTCTCTGTAATCCTAAAATGGGGAGATGGGCAGGGTGATGCCCAAAGTCTTTTCTAGCTCGAATTTTGGTGCTAGCATCAAATTACCAAGAGATGGGGTCTATCCTATTCATACACAATGTATCCTATTCATACACAGTGTGTCACTGCCCCAAACCCTCCCCTGGGGGCTGTTTCCCAGACTCATTAGAACCTACAGAAACCTCAAACATCATACAGCAAAACCAAACTCAGCATCTTCTCCCAACCTGCCCCACTGCCCCCTGCATTTACCACTGCTGGCTTGGGAGTCATTTCTGATTCTTCCCTCACATCTTCATCCCGTCAGACCAGACTTGCCTACTTGAGTTCCCCAATGTCTCTGGGTTCTATTCACTTCTCTCCTCCTCACCACTCCTATCTAGTTCAGACCACCACCATCTTCCAGATGCCTCAATGCAATTAACTATTACTTAGTCTTTCTATTAGATAGGGTACAAGCTGAGCTGCCGCCATAACAAAAAGAACCTAAAGTCAGTGTCTAAAACCAGAGAGAAATTAATTTTTCTCTCATCTCTCACTCTTGATATAAATGGGCTGCCAAGGTGGGTAGCTGTCTCTGCTCCATGAAACCACCCAGGAACCCAGGTTCCTTCCATATTGTTTCTCTGCCATCCTCTAGAGCAGGGTTGCGCAAATTTCTGGAAGGGGTCAGAAAGTAAACATTTTTGGCTTGAAAGCCATACCAATCTCAGTCACAACCACTCCACTCTGTCATTGTAGCAAGAAAACAGCCACAGACAATAGGTAAATGAATATGCGTGGCTGTGTCCCAATCAAACTTCATTTACAAAAACAAATGGCCAGCCAGTATTGGTTCCCAGGCAGAGTTTGCCAATCTCTGCCTTCATCACTATGGTTGAAGCTATCTCCCCATCATCATGACTACATTCAAGACAGATAAAAGAGAGAAAAATGAGGTAAACAGCTTCCTTTTAAGGAGGTAGTGTGAAAGTTGCACCCATGGCATCCACTCACATCTCACTGGTTAGAACCTAGTCACATGGCCACACCTAGTTGCAAGGGAGGCTGGGAAATGTAGTCTCTAGCTAAGCAGCCCTGTGCCCCATTCAGCTTCAAAGGATTCTATTACCAAAAGGAAGAAGGGGAAATTAGAGAGTGGGGGACCATTAACAGCCTTGACTACAGTCTCCAAGCCTACAGTTCCAGCTAGCTCCTCTCTTCTTCCTCCACGCCACTGCTCACCCATCATCCATCCAGAAGGACCTTCCTAGAGAGCAAATATGATCTCATTGCTCCTGCACTCAAGATTCTTCCATGTCTCTCCCGTGACTTCTGGAATCAAAAAACCAGTCAACAAATATCTGCTGGGTCCTGTTTTGTGACGAACAAAGTGCTAGGAAATGAGGCTTCACTGGTGAGAGAATAAAAAAGACATAGTCCCTGCCCTCAAGGAACTTTCAGTCTAGTGAGAGCTAAGTACCTGAGCCCTGCCTAATGGCCTGATCCCTGCCTCACTCTCACCACACCTCCACCCACCCAGTCTGTACCCCTTGCAAAAACACACTGCACCCCACGGTGCCTCAGAGCCTTTGCAAATGTTGCTCATTCCTACATGGAATGTCATTCCCCACTCCACCTCTTGTCTATCACTTGATTAATACCTATGCCTTCTTTAAGAACCAACTCAAGCTTCACTTTCTCTTAGAAGCTTCCCTGATCATTCCCTGGCTGGATCCATTGCCACCTCTTCGTCCCCCCAGCTCCCTCTGCTTCCACCATCACATCATTGATCACTCTGGGTTATAATTCCCTTTTCTCCAAATAGCCTGCAGGTCCTTCATCAATATAGGACTCTGGTTTATTTATCTGGCTTCATATGCCTAGGACTTTATAATGTGACTTGTGAAGAGTAGGGACTTTAATAAAATTTTGGAAGAGAAAAAGAGAAGAATGGGAGGGAGAGATGGAGGAAGGAGAGAGGGAGAAAGGAGGGATGGAGGGAAGGAAGGAGGGAGGGAAAAAAGGAAGGAAAGGAGGGAGGGAGAGAGAGAGGGAGGGAGGAAGGAAGGAATTAGGATACCCTCTGAGTCCCAAAGCCTTTCTCTTCCCATCTGCCATAGTCCCTGAATCTTGACCATTAGAGAGAAGAAATTAGTGAAGTTACCATTGACATTCTTAAGTCTGAGAAATGACAAGTTACCAGCAAGGTTTTTTCTCATTGTCTCCACTTTTTTTTCATGTTTCCTCTTCCAATGCTTTATTTATCTCTATTTAATGATGACACAACTCACATCCTCCTTTTTTTCCCTTTAAACTTCTGAATTTTTAATCAAGCAACGTAAACTTAATTTTTTGTGTCTACCAGATATGAAAGGTCTTAGACCCTGACAGGAAACTGAGTGATGAATTATGCAGGCAGCAAGCGCCAATCTGACTTCTGTGATGTGTTGGGTTATAATTGCACAAACTATTGCATCCCCAGATCCAGGAAATGTGCTTTTACACTTTTGGGGACATCTTTACAAAAGGATGACAGTAGATTTCACAAGTAGAGAGAAACAAGAAAACTGGACTGTTTTTTCAGAAACAGCACGGACCAGGATGCCCATCTTCTCCTGGCCCTTCAGAGTGCGGACTCAGCTGCCTCGCCCGTGTTTGTCAGGAGGCCCTGGTGTCAGCTCCAGCCGAGAAATGAGGTCTTGTGCCTTCGCACAAGGATGGCCATGTATCAGCCATGACGCTCGGTGACTCGGGACTGGAAATGGGATGTGGCATCTCCTGAGATTGAGTCAGGGTCCATCCATAACACGAGGACCCCCAGGTAACATGGCATAGAATTCATTTATTCAGTGCTTCATTCCACTGATATTTATTAAATGCTTATTTTTTGCCAGTCACTTATTCAGGCATTGGGGATACCCCAATGACCAAGACAGACACAGCCCAGCTTTCATGGGGCATATGTTGTCATGCTGGAGACAGAGAATAGAATAAACTGACTGGGTAATTCCAGCTGGTTTGGTGAATGCTGGAGAAACAGCAGAACAATGTAGAGTGGTTATGGGGGATGGGGTGGGTGGCACATTTTAGACGGGGCGGGCAGGAAGACATCTGTGAAGGTGATATCTGAGCTGACACCCCACTGAGTGGAGGAGAAAGCAAGTTCCAGGCAGAGGAAACATCCAGTACATCCCTGAGAAGGGACTGAAAATGGAATATGTGCTGGACAGAGAGTCTAGCCAGGTGACTGGAGCATAATAGGGAAGGGGCTTTTTCTTATAAATCTAACCAACATTGAGATTCACCATTTAGACATTTCTTTTTTCAGTTTTCGAAGAAAGCATTTGTTGTTGCTACTTGGGAGCCATTGGATGTCAGAGCTAGGGCTTTAGAGGTAGGTGATTCATTTAAGCAGTGAAACTGACCACATAGAGATTTCACTGGACTATCAAAAGCATGGAGATATAAAGGCACTGGAATTGACAGTATCCAACAGCACAGGGATCTATGGTTTATGAATCATTTTCATACCTATGATGTCAGTAAACCCTCATCCAGTCCCCATGACGTAGACCTCTTTGCTTCCATTTTACCTATAAGAAAACCAAGTTTCAGTGAGATACAGAGGCATAGCCAAGTTCATGTGGCTAGAAAGAGGTGATGCTGGAATTAGGATCTGAGAATCCTGCCTCTATGTTCCCTTCTATTTCGGGATGCCTAAATCTCTAAGCCTTGTCCTATAATGGAAAGTTTCATGTTGGAAATAAAACAGTAGGATTTTGGTCCCAGCTATGTCCCTCTTGGGCTGTGTGACCTTGGCCAGGTCCTTTCCCTCTGTGAAGCTCTTTCAACACCTATATTGATAATAATGACTGCCTTATTACATCAAAGAGTTTAGTTGAGACCATGGCCACAAAAAAGCATTAGAATTTCATGGATGAGAGCAAAGTTAGACAGACTTGCGTTCAAGTCACAACTCTGCCCCTTACCTGCTGGATGACTTAGGCAATACTTTAAATCTCATTCCTTCATATGTAAAATGGAAATAATAAATGTATAGTTATATATATGGATATAATAAATGTAGAGTTATTGCAAGAATCATGTGAAATAATGCAAGTAATCTATACTTGGAATGTAATAAAAGTTCAAGAAATGGTATCATCACCATTATCATCATCATCGCTGTCATCAACCATCATCATTATCTCCATCACAATCATCATATTCATCATCATCACCATCATCTCATCATCATCCTTTTCACCATGAGCACTCATCACTATTAAGTACTACCTAAGTTGTGAAGCACAGTCCAGATGCAAAGAATCATTATGACTGAGTTTCCTTGCTAACTGCCAACCCCTCTCTCACACTTAGTTTAATACCTGAGAAAAACTTGGCCATGAACCCCTGTATCCACTCATTCCTTTATTCAACCAATGTTTATTGAAAATCGTCTATGTGTCAACTGCTGGGGCAGGCAACAGAGACCCAGCTGTGAATAAAAATGGACATAGTCCTTGCCCTCATGAAGCTCACAGGCTGGAAAGAGAACCCACGAGTAAACAATTAAACCAACAAATCAATACCCTAATTACAGGTTGCTGTGTTATTTAATTACAGAGGGTGGTTAATGGCTGGGCTGGGAGGAACTTTTCAGAATGTGTAGTACCTTGGAGGTGACAGGCACACCAAGTTCTTAAATCAACAAAACACTGGCATGTAGTCAAATGACCTCTCTTGGGGGTAAGGAAAAGGCCTGTATTAAAAGCTAGTGAATGTGGCTTTGGCTTTGGAGCCAAATATCCCACACTTACAAGACACAAGTTTAAAGAACCCCATTTGCCTCACTCCAGCGCTGCGGGGGAAAGAAAGAAGGGACAGAATTAAGTGTATCCTTGGTACTGTTTATGCTGCCTCATTTAATGTTCATTAAGAAGTATTAACCCCATTTAACATAGAAGAGAACTGAAGTGCCAGGCGGGGAAGACCCCACACCAGGCTCACATAGCCAGGACAGCCAGAGGAGGGATCACACCCATGTCTGTTAACTCAGGGGTCCCAGATTGTAACCACCAAGCAATTCAGCCTCCCTTTCCTGGAGCTCTTGGGTATTTAGGTCCTGGATGGATTAGTAAGGGAAACGTGCATGAAATACTCAAGTGTTCCCTTCTCCTGAGCTAGAGAGTGGCTTGCAGATCTGAAGTGGATGATTCTCCAGAGAAATCTTGGAGCCAGTGGAAGTCAAGTCAGTCCTCTCTAAAGACACATCCTAAATTATTGTCTGACCAGAATGGGCATGGAGAAAGCACGTACCAGTGTTCCTGGGGCACTGAGGGCTGTGGGTCTGTTGATCGGATGTTATCACCACCCCCTCCCCACCCCCACACTCACACACCATCTGGGGCCATCACCAGCCACCTCCTGCTGGAAGAAAGGGAAGCCCCTGGCCCTCCATACTGGGCGACAGTGAGCATGGTGGACCAGAGGTCCCTGCGTGATCAGCTGAGGCTTCAGTAGCAATTGCACAGTGGATCAATGTCTCATCTCCACCAATCTTTCCTTCCTTCCTTCCTTCCTTCATACCTTCATTCCTTCTTTCCTCCCTTCCAGGTATATCTCCTGAGAGCATTCTTCAATAAACCTTCCACATGCGACTTTCCGTCTCAGAATCTGTTTCCTGGGAGCCCAATCCAAGATAACCCCCGACCTTCATTTCACTAATATAAAAATGGGGGTGATGGGTGCATGGCCTAACCATGATTGGTGCTCATGCGATGTATCTTGAATGACAACATTTTTAAGTGTCCCTCCTGCAACGTGGTTCATTCTCTTGGGTTGAATGAGGTTGATATGGACATTTCCATTTAGCCCACAAATATCAAGTTCCAACTATATGCCATGCTCCAGGCTGGGGCCTGGGATACACAATCGTCCCAGTTCTCAGTCCAAAACCCGAGTCCCTCCTGCTGCAGAAATATTGCCTTGGCTCACTGAGATCTTACCCAATGAGCATTTACTGAGCCCCTACTGTAGATCCTGCCCTGTGCTGGAGACTGGCGATAGGAAGATGAAGAGAAAACTCCTGAAGCAGCATATGGTGCAGCAGAGGAGATGGACAATGACAGCACCACGTGATACACGTGGCACAAGGAAGATTGTATCAGATGGGGAGCCCAGATGTTCTGCTCTAAGGTGCCTGGGCTCAAATCCCACATTTAATACATTCCAGCTTCCTGGCTTTAGGGCAGTTTACAAATATTTATTGAGCACCCACAATGGGTGAAGACCTGTGCCTGCACTGAAGAGATAACAGTGAGCAAAATAAGTGTGAAAAAATGGCTCTTCCCCACCTGGAGCATATAGTCTAATGCTTAATGCTACCTTTTATAACTTGCCCAAGGTGACAGCTCTTGGCTGCATGGCACCCAGGAGGTGTGGGTTCCTCTTTGCCCACAGATAACAATGGGTCAGTAGACTCTTCCTCCAAGGCCCAGCTGTGGGTCTCCATCCCTAGGCCAGATCCCTAAACTCAGAGAGTGAGAACAGTGGATTCCCCTGAATGCCTAGTAGATTCCCCTTCTCGCCACCGCTATGCACCGCACAGCTCACAGGCCTCACGTCAGTAGCGGGGCTCCCACGCTGGAACGTTCATTAATGTCTAATTAGACCCGGTTCACCAATTGCTCTATTTTAACAGAAGCAAATGCGGACAGTCTTAGTTTGTCAAAATATGTCTTGACGAGGAGCTACCGAAGAGAAACTCTGAATCCTACGTGCTCATGGAAACCACGATGGGATCCAATGTAACCGTTTACCTGGAGAGCAGTTGACCAGCCTGCTGACAGATGGGTCCAGTTCATGAGCATTGGGTTTTTGGGGGTTTTTTTTAACATCTTTATTGGAGTATAATTGCTTTACAATGTTGTGTTTGTTTCTGCTGTATAACAAAGTGAATCAGCTATATGTATACATATATCCCCATATCCCCTCCCTCTTGCGCCTCCCTCCCACCCTCCCTATCCCACCCCTCTAGGTGGTCACAAAGCACCAAGCTGATCTCCCTGATGAGCATTGGTTTTTTAAATCAAATCAAGTGTGACTAATCCCAGCCCCATCAGCACACTGGCCAGGAAGAGCTGCAGAAATGCTGGCTCCATTACATTTAGTGTATAACTCATAGGAGCATAAAACTAAGCCTAATTCAACACTTCCCTCCTGGTTTTACAGAGACAAACGCTGAAGCCCTTCTACCTCTATCACCCCTAGGCCTGACACATGAATGAAAATTTGACAAAAAAGGCTTCTGATATTCCTAAGAAGAGTTTCCTTCAGATATGATGACCTCATGGAAAAATCCAGAGACATCTAGAACTGTGGAATGTTGGGGCAGGAAGTAACCAGGAAATCTTCTTGATCAACCCCCATTTTACAGATGAGAAGATTAAGGCCCAGAGAGGGGAAGGGAGAAACCCAAGGTCACACAGAGTCCAGGACTCCTGACTTCAGTCCAGGGTTCTACCCAGCAAACACCATCATCTCACAGTAACTTTTAATTCTAACTCCAGCGCGCTTCCTACAAATGAATTGGAATTAAGCTTCACCACTTTCTCAAAGGAGAGAAGGGAGTGCCTTCGATAATTCTAATAGAGAATGTACTGGGTGATGAATGGATAAACAAAATATGGCATAGCCATACAATGGAATATGATTCAGCCACAAAAAGGAGCAAAGCACTGAACATGCATATGCATGAACCTCGAAATGATGAACATGATGCTGAGTGAGAGAAGCCAGACACAAAAGGCCACATGTTGTATGATTCCATTCATATGAAATATTCAAAGTAGGTTAATCCATAGAGACAGAAAGCAGAGTAGTGGCTGCCAGGGGCCGGGAGGAAGGGGAATGGGAGTGACTGCTTAATGGGTATGAGGTTTCCCTTTGGGGTGATGAAAATGTTCTGGAACTGGATAAAATGCCAGATGCATGTGGTTGCACAACATTGTGAATGTACTAAATGCCACTGAACTGTACACTTTAAAATGGTTAATTTTACGTTGTGTGAAATTTACCTCAATACACACACACACACACACACCAGAATGTACTGAGCCCCTGTCAGAAGTCCCACATTTCATTGATGTTATCTTGTTATCTCAGTGAATTCTTGTATGATCTGGTGGGACCTGTAAGGTAGGTGTCATGATTCTATTTCACAGGTGAGCAAACTGAGTCACGACAGTTTTAGCAATGGGCCCAGGAAGGCTCAGCCACCAAGTGGCGGAGCTGGGATTCGAACTTTTGTGTCTGACTGCCAAGCAGCCTACTTCCTCTTAGTGCCTGCCCTTGAGGACTATGAAACCAGAGGCAGACTGTGAGGAGTTGACTGTGACAATTCTCAACAGTGTCTCAAATTTATCTCTTCTGGGTACAGATGAGGGGTAATTAGTTCCTCCTTGGGATCTTGGTGCATCTGAGAAGATGGAACATAGAAAGGATCTTTAAAAATAGAGAAAAAAAAAAAGCAAGTAGTGTTTTGATTGTCAAAGAAGGAGGAGTGGGAAGAGAGCCCTGTTAGATGAGGCTAATACTTCCCAAAGGAGTTAGTTCCTTGCAGCACTTGGCTAAGTGGATATCTTCAGAAATCTTTGGATGAAACAAAATTCAACAGGTTTTATTACTGCAGGCCTTCTCAGAGCCTTTACTTTCCCAGTATGTTCTGTGATTCTCCAAGAGCCCCCTACATCATGTGCACCATTTCCCAACTTATTAGACCCCAGGTCCCTCTCTTCCCATTCCCTGACCAAGAATCCCTGGGGCTTGCATTAAGTGTCACACGTTTGGGGCAACCGTGGGTTAATGGCTGCTACGGTTGCAATGGGAAGAAAATAAGGACTTGCAGGCAGGCAATGGTGGGAACAGTCAGCGTGCACGTAGATCCCAGCGGCTCCTCTGAGTTGTAATGGCATATTCCCCTTTCCTGCCAGAATCTCATGTTTAAGCTAGTCTGAACTCTCTTTCTAGGGAAAGAGGAGAGGCTGAGTGACGGAGATAAAAGGAGGCAGGAAGGGAGAGAGAGACAGAGGCTGAGGGAAAGGGAGGGAGAGGGGAGGGGAGCAGAGGGGAAGGGAAGGGCCAAGGAAAGCTGGAGACTTACAGATAAACAGGAGCGTGAGAGAGAGAAGAGCCCCCCAGAAAACCCCAAGACGACTGGGTCTCCTCCAGGCCCAGCAGCATCAATCAGCTGCAGAAAAAGACCCCAACGGCTATGGCTGCTCTACAAGAGGCAGGCAGCCACTAAATTAATGAGGTATTACCCAAGATGAAGGAAACAATTAGGACATATAGCACCAGAGATAAAGCAAACACTTTTTCCATCAAAAAAAAATATTAAAGCTAATTCAATTGGAAAAGAGGCAATGGAGAGAGGGCCTGGGAAGCCCAGGGAAGGGGGATAAAGGGCTTGCTGATGAGCGTGAAGGAGAGAGATTTATCCAAACTCAAATATGTGTGCAAGGAGGATGGGGAAGGGGGTTCAGGGGCCTCCCCAGCTGGGCTTGAATAAACAAGTCGATGTCTGCTTTTCCTTTCGATAAGCGAGAGGGTGATGGGCAAACCGTACTTCCCCCAGTTGGCAGACTTGAAATGAATGATCGATAGGGCAAGATCACCGAGCTAATTGAATCAGAGCTTCACGGGGCTGATTTCTTTATAGCCCAGGACCAGTGAGAGACTGATGTTCAGGGCAGGATGGTGCTTGAAGGTCTGGTCCAATCTCCTGCCCCCAGTTCTGTAGTTGAAGCTCTTCTGCCTCTTAACCAAGCTCACCCCTTCCCATCCCTCCCTGTAGCACCCAAGGCAGCTCATTCTGCAATTTGGAAACATGGAGAATAATATTCATAAATAGCCTTACACTGGGTAGCCCTGAGCATCAGACTTTGAGGTTAGTGCTTCTTTATCTCATTTCATCCCTAAGACAACACTCTGCAGTGGGTACAATGATTACCACCATTTTACAGATGAAGACACTGAGAACCAGCGAGGTAAAGGAATTTGCTCAAGGTCACATAGCTGGTGAGTATTAGACTATGAATCCACGTCTCCCAAAATCCCAACCAGGAGGTCTTGACCACTAATTCTGAGAAAGTCCAGTCAAATCAGCCTTCTGGCACCTTTAACCCACCAGGGCAATACTTTCATTTATTTCGTCATTCTACACTATTTATAATTACAGCAGGTACCAGGCTTGGCAACGGGAACAAAATGGGGAAAAGGCAGACAGGATCCCTGCTCTCAAACTAGAGGGGGAAGACAGAGGGGGAAAAAAATGTAGCCAATTATTAAACAGATGCTTACAAAGTATGGTAGATGCTGCATGGAGCAAAGAGGGCTGTGACAGAGTATAGAGGGCTCCTGCAGAGGCAGAGTAATCAGGGAAGACTTCTCAGAAGAGGGTGGTGCTCACAGTGAGGCCCAAAGGATGAGAAGAAGCCAGTCAGGTGGGAGGTGGAGGAGGCTTTAGGGTGCCAGCAGAAGGAAGCCTGGAGCGGAGTGATTGGGGCAAGCAGTGGTGGGAGATTAGGAGGGAGTTGCAGGCAGGGCACTATTTTGTAGGAATGCCAGGGTGAGCCTTTGAATGTACTCCTAAGGGTGATGGGAAGAACTTGCAAGGCTCTAAGCTAGCTAGTGACATGACTCAATTTGTGGCTTTTCATGTTTACTCACCGCTTTATGGAGGAGGAAACAGACTCAGACATGGCCAGTGATTTTCTCAGAACAGCAAGGCACATTCGTGGCTGTACCAGCCCAGAGCCCAGGCCTCCTGATGCCCAGCCCAGAGCTCTTTCATCTGGCTGTGCAGCCTCTCCTGCCAAATAGTAAGTGCTATGGGAACAGTCACCATGTCTTTTTGATTTGTCAGCATATCCCCAGCACTGAGTCCTGGATCTGGTACAAGCAAAGCACCCACTGAATGTTTGTTGAGTGAATTAATGACATTAAAAGGGGGACTGGAGATCGACTTAACACCTATCGAGCACCTACTGTGTACACGGCACCATGACCATTACAATGGGATCAGAAGTGATGAAAGATCCTCTTTCTTCAAGGGATTCTTAGTTTTATCTTCTGCCACTTCCTAACTCACAACCTCCACTCTGGCCATGCCAGCCTCCTCTCTCTCATGTACATGTCTCACGTACGAATCTCCTCCCCACGGTTTGCCTTTGCCCTTGCTGTACCCCCACCTGACCTATCCTCCACCAATATTTGCAGCTGCCCGAATTAATTGTCCTCCATGACCCTCCTCCTCTGTGATGCTCTCCCTTCACCATTCCTCTGGACTCTCTCTGCACACACTATCTATGTCTTAGTAATGTGTAAGCTCACCAAGAGCCCAAGCCATGGTTCCTATTTTCCTTGCAGTACTGGACCTAGGGATGTGGGTGAATAAATCCTTACTCAACTGACCCCTAAGGGCCTTGGGCAAGTCACTCCCATTCTTTGAGACTCTGGTTCCATACCTGAAAGATAAGATCAAATTTTAACAAGGATGACAAATCTGTGGTATCTGTACCACTGCACCTCCTCCTTGAGGCAAAGCAGATATTATTAATTGATCACTGATTTTTTTTTTCCACTGTGACCATATACACATTTAGAATGCTTTCCCAATGCAACATTCCAAGCAGCCACTACTAAGAAATGCAAAATTTGTGAGCAAGGTGAAACTTATTTACCACTCTTTAATACAATAAACTCTAAAGTATTTTCATATCTGACCTTTGGGAATCTACTATGAGCCTAATGCAGAGAATATGAGATTAGGAGATTGAAACATAATTTACAGATTGTGCAAACTTGAGTAAGCCCCAACTTCCATAAGCCTCGATTTCCTTTTCTGTCAGATGGGGCATATCTTATAAGATGTGCTCTATATACATAGCACTGTTGTTTACCTGTGGTAATAAGGAAAATTAGATTACTATGTTTGTTATAATTGTAGGTAAATATAAAGCAATTATACTCCAATAAAGATGTTAAAAAAAAAGAAATGCATATACTAAAAAAAAAAAAAGAAAGAGAATCCATCAGAAAAATACATCAGTTCTGCAAAAAATCTTGTAAAATAATTATACTCCAATAAAGATGTTAAAAAAAAAAGAAATGCATATACTAGAAAAAACAAGAGAATCCATCAGAAAAATATATCAGTTCTGCAAAAAATCCCTGAAAAGTTTCATCTATAAAATCTATAAAATAATGTGACCATCCGCAACAGAAGATTCAGAGAATGTTTGGTACACATTCCATAATGTAAGTCTCTATGGTTTCTAGTAAAGATTTTCTTAAACAAAAACATATTCAAGATTTAATATTTTTCAAGTTAGTCTTTATAAAAACACAATCATCTTAAATTATTAATAAAAAATTATGCTGGCTATTGATATAAAAAGAAAAAAGTTACTAGGCTCTAAGTGGGAAGGCCTGAGGATTTCTCTTAGCAAGCTCCTAGAAGTTCTCTAATAAGTGTGGGTTGGTTCTGTTGCCTGGGCAGAAGTAGACTGGATATGGAAACCCCACACCTCAGAGCCCCCAAGCCCACCAGACAGTAAGCCCCTTGAGGGCAGGGGCTCTGTCTCATGCACAGCTGTGTCCCCAGCACCCAGCCCTGGGCCAGGAGCTTCATGGATTCTCAGTCAATACTTGTTGAATGAATGGATGAAGGGAGGAAAGGCAGTGACACCATTTAATGCCCCTACATCGTGCATTCTGCATGCGGAGCCGGTGCACACACACTGCTCTCACTTGGACACAGTTATGTTAAAAGAGCAATTAGCAACCTTTTAAGCCTGATTGCCAACTCCTCCATTAATCACTTGCAATTATAAACCCCAAATCTTCAAAACAATTGGTCCCAGATGCCCACTAGAGAGAATCGCTAATAACCTTCCTTCTTCATCTGGAAAGCTCTACACAGCTGGAGTCTCTGGGTCACAGAAGGATGGAGAGGCCAGGAGCAGCTGAATAACCTGACATGGGGGTGGCCACCCTGGAGAAGGGAGTAGAAAAGTCACCCCACAGGGGCCAGAGGACATTCTGGGAGGCCGCCCCATCGTCCCCCTGCCTGCTTCTCTCCCGTTACCACCGCCAGCCTGGGCCATATATCTCCCTGTGCTTTCACCAAGCCACTCTAATTCCATATTAGGAAGACACTCTCTCTAATTACTGCAGCTAATTAGCTCCTCACAGCCACCCCAGTCGAGGTGCACGAGAGACAGAGCAGCCTGCAAGGCCTCGGACGTGGCTGGCTGCTTCCAGCCACCGGCCGCCACTTTGCTACCACAATGACACCCCATGAGTTGACCCCCATCTTTCAGGGGAAAAGGAGGAGGAGGGTGAGAGATGGCAGGAGGCTGCTCGGTCAATCTGAACCCCCTCTCTCCGCCAGTCCCCTGCTGCGGGCAGCAGGCAATTCAGACCTGAGTGCAGCAGCTAATTAAATCAATATGAGATAATGAACGGCAATTAGAGGTCCGGCTAGGCACATCTTCTCTTGTAAATACTGTTTCTCTCCCAACGGGGAGCTCTTTTTTAATAATCTGTTTGTGTTTCATTTCCAGGAGCCCTAATTCCCCCAAGAAGCACTTCGGGAAAGTGATTTGTTTGTCTGTATAATCGCCAAAGCATTCCAGTAGACTTGTTTGTTTTGCTGAGCGACTGCTACTACTGGAAAGAAACAATTTGCTTCTCTCTTATTTTTTTTTTATTTCTATTTCCTGACCTAACATCCTGATATTGGACCAGGTCAATGGAATGCATTTTAGAAGTCTGATGAGTTGCTTCCTCTCCCCTCCCTGGCTCCCTCGCCACCATTTTGAGGGATGAATAAAACTTGAAACCTTAAATGATCATGGAAGGATTGGAGGAAGCCTGGTGATTCCCATTCTATAGATGGAAAGACTGAGGTCAGGTGTGGTCATCAATGACTGACAAGCTAACCATTCTTCTCTCCGCCATTCAAATATCTCATAAATTTCACGTGGTGCCCAGGGAGAGGCTTGGGAGGGCATTATATGGAGCCCTCTGCCCTCAAGGAGCTTGCAAATGTGTCTGGTGAGACAGGCTGAGGCACATATCAATTAGAAAGCAATTAAGTGCCTAATTGTGTGGCGCCAACAAGCTCAAAGAGTTCAGGGAAGGAAAACAGCCTTTGGGGAATAGAATGGAAAGAGAGGACACCATAACCATTTGCATCTTAACTCTATCTTTATCCTCCATCAAGACCTGTTTTCTGAGCTCTGGCCTTTTGTATCTTCATTTGGATTCCCCAAGGCCCCACAAAGTCAAAATGCCCCAAATGGAAAGCATGACACTTACCCCCAACCCCACTTGTTTCCATGCCTGTGCTCTCTGCTCAATAAATGGCCCTCCAGACATCCAGTTTCCTAGTCTAGAGAACTCAATTCCTTTTCCCTTGGCGTCTACACCCAGTCAGTAGACAGGACCATGTAAACGTCTCTCATGAAGGATGAAGCACGACAAACTTCAAGTGAAACTCAGTTTACATATCACTCCCATTCTTTTCAACAAATTTTCTCCTCCACACAATCCACAGATTATGAAGGGAAGGGACTTTCACCACCAAAACTACTATCATCACCTCCAGTTTTCAGAACAGGGAATAGGGGCACAGAGAGGATAAGTGATTTACCCAAAGTTACAAGTGAATAAGAAGGAAACATTGGTGAGCATTTTTGAGGAAGAAGAGTGAAAGGGAAACTTTTGGCTTGAAAGATCCCTTTTATTAACATTTATAAACATGCTGTTTGTGGAGCCTTGGTAGGATCCATTTCCCTTAAATAGCCTATACATAGCTATCTTGCTTATCTCTTCAACTGCCGTCCCCTATTGTACAGATGAGGAGAGTGAGGCTCAGACAGATTAAACCATTTGTGCAAGACACATATCTGGTCAAAATTGAAGCCATGATTCAATCCAGGTCTTTCTCCTACCCTATGCCTCTCTTTTGGGCAGAACACAGCTTTCTTTAAAGAAGGTTTGAAGAAATCTGCCAGACATGTGCTGGTACAGCATAGCTGGATCTCATGTGGGGTTTGGAATACAAACCCGGGAACCAAGTCAGGGATTCAAGCTACCCATTCATCTTCCAGCGAGAGCTAATGACAAGAGTTGTTGGTAGATGATTCCAGACAAGGCTCAGGGCTATGATATGGTTGAAGGTTATTCCTGAACATATAGGACATGTGTCATAACCTTCAGATTGTATCATGTAGAGGAAATCAAGAAGATTTCTCAAAGGTAGAGGCCATGGACCAGAGCCACAGATGGGCTCCCTTCCACAAAGTGAGTGCTAAGGCAAATGTTTCCGCACCACGGACAGCTCCCAAGTGGTAGGCTCACTAAGGCTGACCCTTGCATAGCTTACTGGCTTGTGGTAAATGTGCAGTGAACGGTTGTTCAATTAATTTTAAAAGAAAAAGGAAATAAGTAAGATCATAGTGGACTTTTATCCCCGGAGTGTCATAATTTCTCCCTTTGGTGGAATGACATTTACAGAGGACTCAACCACCCACAAAGCCACACCAACAACCTCACAGCCCCAGCTCTTCCAGGGAGCCTCATCTGAGGTAGGGATTTCCCACAAAGTGCTTGTCTTGGGCTTCCTCTGAAGCATCCCTGTCCTCCAGAGAGTCTGGAACACCAAACCACCCTTTGAGGAAAGGTGGACCATTGACAATCTGTCTTCTTGGGATCCAGTCCATAAAAGGCAAGTGTGGAGAAAACAGTACCAGCTCTGTTAGTCTCCCCATGAGGGAAAGCAAGGTCCACCGGGAGACATCAATTTAGCTTATATTAGGAATTGGGGAAATCTTAAATTATAACTATGACATTGTTAATATCTACTACTGGCATTGTCTACATTTCAAGCACACTTATAAACATAATCTCATTTAGTTTGCTCAATCACCCTGCGATTAAGATACTACTAACCCCATTTTGTAGATGAGTAACCTAAGGCTCAGAGAAGGGAATTTATGGGGCACAGGTCACATAACCAGGAATTGACGGAGCCTGACTTCAAACCCAGATTGTCTGACTCAAGTCAGTGATGTTTCTACCATACTACATTGTCTTTGGTGGGTTTCTTTGATCTTTGAGCCAGTAAGACTTGTGACTCTTGACCTACGAGCAGGACACAGCTAACCTATTCCAAATGCAGGTTGAGACACCCCTTCTGGTCCTTGTGGGATACTGCATGATTTTTTTCTCTCTTCATTATTATCCATGATGCTGTAATGACCAGGCCAAATTTCGTTGCTCTTTAACCATTCCCTCTTCCTTCCTGCTGTGCTCATAGCTCAAAAACATGAAACCTACTTTTCTCAGGACAGCAAAAAGCCCCAGACAGGAAGATTTTCATCCACAATGCACTGCTGCCACAATGCCAAATTCACCTTCCCTTCTTACTGTCTTTCCTATCTGTGTGATAAGGTCCAGGGTAAATCTGTAAATCCAGACTTTTGATCACACTCTCTTACCTACAACAGTAGACACACCTGTTATCCTCTTATCTTCTGTATTCAATTTCTTCCTTCTCCTCTCCCTTCAAACTATAAGTCACTTTTGACTTGGAAAAACTCTGTCTAAGCCTGATGCAATGGAATAAAATGGCCTTTGGAACCAGGCAGAGAAGGATTCAAAAACATGTGCATTCCTTATAGCTCTGTTACCTTGGGCAAGTTTATGAGGTTTAATTATCTCATTTGTAAACTGGAGATGATGCCTATCTTTACCTGCTATAGAAATTAGCAATGATGTACATATATGTCACAGTAACTCTAGTAATAATAATTTTAACATTAATAATAAAAATAATAATTACTAACTTATTAAATGCTCACCATTTACTAGGCACTATTTTAAACGTTTTATAAATAATAATTAAGTCTTCATAGAAACTCCAAGAGGTTATACTAGAAATACCCCCATTTTTTCATATAAGGAAACTGAGGCACACAAGTGGCAAGCACAAAATTATACAACTAGTAATTTTCAGAGCTTGTAAGGAGTAGGTGTTCAATAAACAGCAACTCTACACCCCACTTCTCCCTCAATTTCCATCATGTGTCTCCTTTCTTCCACCGATGACGATCTAGCTTGTCACCCTAACTACTGTGAGCTCATTTTCCTCATCAATAAAATGGGTATCATTACTTAATTTTAGGAATGCACTGAAGACCCAATGGTATAAATGTGAAAGTGCACCACACATAAAATGTGCTTAATAAATATTTGTCTAAAAAAAATCATAGTCACATTTTGCTCCACCTCCTTCTACTTCTGGAAATACAGTTCTGTTCTCATCATACCACAGTGGCTCTGCAAATAATAATGAGTGACAAAATTGCTAGATCTAAGAGCCTATTCCAGTTCTCTCAGAAGTAGAGACCATGGACCAGAGCCACAGATGGGCTCCCCTCCCCAGCATGAGCACTAAGGCAAATGTTTCAGCACCACGGACAGCTATTAGGAGGCCCTGCCGCTACTGACCACACACCTAAACCTCTCTCCATCCTGGCTCCCACAATCTTGTCCTTCCCTGTTTTCTCCTTCCCTCTGACCTCCCTTCCCAACTGCATGTGTTTTTACCCAAGGTTGGGTTCTGACTTCCTGACTTGCTTCTCTCTTGCCTCCAGCCCCGATCTTCACGATCCGGTTCTGTGGGGGAGGACTCTCATTTTAGTTTGAGTCCCCCCATAAGCAGAGACTCTGAGCCAAAGCAAAGTTTTCAGTGTAAGCGAGAAACAGTGGGAAGGAGCATGCAGAAGCAAAACAGAGAAGGGAAGACAGCCGATCAAAGGTACCAAGTCAAGCCAGGTACCACTATGGGCAACCAGAGCTGAATCCCACTGGAGTAGTGTAGAAATGCTACTCAGCATTATCCCACTTGAGGAACCAGGGGGATGAGGCCATTTGTTCATCAACTCCCTCCAATCACTGGTTGAAAGTTACTCCTGCAGTGTTAATTCTCAGGCACTTCTAGCTTGCTTGCGTGAAAGCAGAGCAGGCTCCAGCCAAAAGCAACAGCCTTAGGCTGTTGGAACTCATCCCAGCCAGCTCTTCAAAGGTAAGGCTCCAAGGATGTGAGTAGGACACCAAGAGTGTCTGCTATAACTCTCAGATTTTCATCTCCATCCACAGATCCTCTCCCAAGTTCCAGACCTGAATTACCAACTTGGGTGGGCATCTCTACTAGACTTTTCCAGGGCTCCTCAAACCCAGTAAGACCATACCAAACATCCCACTGAACTCTAGCCCAAAACAGAAGCCCCACACCAGCTGTCATCATTTCAGGCTAACCATATACCTTCTATATGCCCATAGTGGAATAATGTTGCCTATTTTGTATCCTCACTCTATCACCCTCACTATATCACCATATATCCCAGAGACACAATGCTAGAGAGGCAAATGCCAGGGACAAGAGTTCAAGCACTGCCTCTGCTACTTCCTAGCTGCACCACACTGGTGACTCACCTCACTTCTCAGAGCTTCTGTTGCATCATCCACAAAATGGGCATTTTTTAATAAGATTTTGTGAGTGTTGATGAGATTATGTATGGAAAGGTACCTAGTCCAGTTTATAATACACAGTAGGTGTTCAGTCTTTTATAACTATGATTATTCTGATCCGTGATCAAGTTATATCTTTTTTTTTTCTGATACAATTGCATGCCTCATACTAGCCCCCCAGTTTTAATTTTCTTGGCTATTCCAAGAGTTTGCAGGCTTGGCAGAATGCTGGATTGCTCCAGCAGCCCCTTATCCTTTCTCCAGACACTGACCTGTCTCCCCTCCAGTCCTCCTTGCAAAATAATGCCAGACTCATCTCCTTGGAATACCACATTCATATTAGACATCACCAGAAGCTCACAGCTGACTTCATGGTGACTTTTAACCTCCTTATTCTGGCATTTAAGACTCTACACTATCTGACCCCTGATTAAATTCACCACTTTATCTATCACTGCTTTCCTCTGGCAAAATGCCTCATTTTTCTTCTTTATGTTGATTCATTCACTAAATGTTTACTAAGCACCAGGCACTGCACTAAGCATTGAGAAGGTGTTCATAAGAAAGGAAAAAAATGGACTTTTCTCTACTGTAGTCCTTTATCTAGCCTTTATCCACAGTGTTCTCCAGTTGCCTATCCCACTATGCCATCAAACTCTCTCCAGAGAGGCATCTAGGTGTATTGGAAGCAGGAGCAGTCCCAAGTGCAAACCCCAGTTGGGTCATTTATGATGATTGATCTTATGGCAATCACTTCCCTCTCTCTGGTCTCTGTTTCCAAATGATGAGAAGAAATCCCACCAGCAAGGGTTGGTGCGGTTGTTGAATGGCTCCCTGAAGATGCCCAGGTCCTAATCCCCAGAACCCGTGAACTTTTCCTTGAATGGCAAAGGGACTTTGCAGATGTGATTAACTTAAGGATCTTGGGATGAGAAAATCATCCTGCAGTCACAAGGAAATCACAGTAGCCAAGAAAATATAGAAGAGAGAGGCAAGAGAATCCAAGTAAGTAGTAGAAGATATAACAATAGAAACAAAGATTGGAGGGATGGATATAAGGAAGGAGCTGTAAGCCAAGGAATATAGGTAGCCTCTATAAGCTGTAAAAGGCCAGGAGAGGCACATATATACAATGGAATATTACTCAGCCATAAAAAGAAACGAAATTGAGTTATCGTAGTGAGGTGGATGGACTTAGAGCCTGTCATACAGAGTGAAGTAAGTCAGAAAGAGAAAAACAAATACCGTATGCTAACACATATATATAGAATCTAAAAAAAAAAAATGGTCATGAAGAACCTAGGGGCAAGACGGGAATAAAGACCCAGACCTACTAGAGAATGGACTTGAGGACACGGGGAGGGGGAAGTGTAAGCTGGGACGAAGTGAGAGAGTGGCATGGACATATATACACTACCAAATGTAAAATAGATAGCTAGTGGGAAGCAGCCGCATAGCACAGGGAGATCAGTTCTGTGCTTTGTGACCACCTAGAGGGTGGGATAGGGAGGGTGGGAGGGAGGGAGACGCAAGAGGGAAGAGATATGGGGATATATGTATATGTATAGCTGATTCACTTTGTTATAAAGCAGAAACTAACACACCATTGTAAAGCAATTATACTCCAATAAACATAAAAAAATTTTTAAAAAGCCAGGAGAATAGATCTCCTCTGCAGCCTCCAGAAGGAATACAGCCCTGCCGACACCTCGATTTTAGATGTCTGATCTCCAAAGCTATAAGATAGTAGATGTGTGTTGTTTAAAACCACTAAGTTTGTAGTAATTTGTTACAACAGTAATAAGAAACTGACACAGTTGGTGTGAGAATGCAGACAGGTGTAGGGACCCTGACCACCAGAAGGTCACCTCTTCACAAATGACCAGACCAGGGTTTTATTTGGGAGTGTCCCTGGTCCCAGGACACTGAGATGTCTCTCCGGAGAAGATGTGATGGAGGGTAGAATGGCCAGCACACAGTGCCAGGCACATTGTAGACCCTCCAATGGCATTTGAGGGGGTGGTGGGAGGAGGGGAGCAGCTCAGGTTCCCTCTCCTCCTGGAGACATCCCTAGTCCTTGCAGCCCACCGTGCTTGCTTTCTTACCTGAGCTTCTGTAGCATGTACTATCTGTAAAGCACATATCTATGAAAGATGCTTACATATCTTAGCACAGGAAATTGTTGTAAATGGGGACTTAGGAGTCATCTTGTATGCAATACGCTTAGTAGGTGAACATCACTTCAAAGGTGAAGACACAGAAGGCCAAGGAGATTATAGGACTTGCTCAAGGTCATGAAGATGATCACAGGAGAGCAGGAATGCAAACCCAGTGGTCTCGCCTCTTGGCCCAGTGCTGTGTGAATTTCTGGCCAGCCTCGTCTCTGTCTTAATCTTGCCTGCACCCCCATTCCCAGGACCTTACACATCAGCAGCTACTAGCCCCGGAGAAATCAGATCCTCAGTCCAATCACTGGGGTCTTCATGGAGGGCCCACCCGTAGTCCCTCTCCCAAGTAACATGACAAGGGGAGAAGGCTGGCTGGGGAGAAATGGTAATTTCCTGTAAGTCCATGACAGGATGAGAAATAGTGCCAGGATAAAATATGCCCCATCTCCTACTCAGCTTGGACGCAAGCCCAGGAGATGTAGTGTGTGGGGACCGGGCTGAGGTACATGGATGAGTAAGGGGAGAGGAGGGAGGGCTGGTGGGGGCAGGGCAGGCAGCAGAGAAGGTGGGAAGGTAAAAAAGTTCTCCAAGCCACCAAGACGTTTGGAAGTGAGATCCAACACCCTTGAAGTGTGTAAGAAAGCCCTGGTCTCCACTCTCAGCTCTGGCAGACAGAATGGGCCTGTCTCAGCCACTGCAGCATCCCCGCTGCCTAGAATGAGGCCTGATGCAACATATACGCTTGATAAATTCTCACTGAATGGAAAACTCAAGAGTTAAGAGACCTAGAGCCCTACAACCCATGAGCTGGGAATCCTAGATGCCACTTCCTCTCTCTGGGCCTCGGTTTCACCATCTGCAAATCTATCTGCTAGACAACTGGTTAAAAATTAACTAGAGCAAGCATCAGTTGAGCTTAAGCACCTGGACTCTGGAGTCAGACAGCAATGTGCTTAAATCCCCTCTCCACTCCTTTCCAAAAATGGAAAATTTTCATGCACAATGAGCCTGTGTAAGAATCATTAACATGTTGACTATCAGTTGACTATATCAGTCACTTACACTTTAGCATGAATGAAGAGTCCATACACAGGCTTTTTGTAGGGGCTGAAGGGAATTGCTATTTGTTGAGGGTTTACCATGTGTCATGCACTCTTCCAAGCACTTTGCATGTAAAAGTTTATTTGATTTTCACAGCAACCCTGTGGGGATCAAAGCAGGGAAGGAAATCACACCAAGCCACACAGCTGGTCAGTGGCCAAGTCATGATTTAACCCAATGTCTGCATAAGTCCAGACCCTGGATTCTTAATACTGCATTACCTTCAGATCAAAATTGCCTATACGCCATGAAAATCAGCTTAGAATTTGTCCTGTAGTTCAGTGCTTCTCAGACTTCTTTTTTTTTTAATTTATTTATTTATTTATTTTTGGCTACGTTGGGTCTTTGTTGGTGCGCGGGCTTTCTCTAGTTATGGCGAGCGGGGGCTACTCTTTGTTGCAGTGTGCGGGCTTCTCTTGTTGCGGAGCACGGGCTCTAGATGCGCGGGCTTCAGTAGTTGTGGCTCACAGGCTCAGCAGTTGTGGCGCACAGGCTTAGTTGCTCCGCGGCATGTGGGATCTTCCCGGACCAGGGCTCGCACCCGTGTCCCCTGCATTGGCAGGCGGATTCTTAACCACTGCACCACCAGGGAAGCCCCTTCTCAGACCTCACTGCACACAGGAATCAGATTCCTGGATCAGTAAGTCCTGGGGCGAAGCCCAAAAAGCCACATTTCTAACCAGCTCCCGGGGCCGCTGAAGCTGCTGATCCGCTGTGAGTGATGAAGTTCTAGGCACTGGGACTGCACTGCTGGTTTCTAAGCAGGGATGTGATATAGTCAGATCAGGCCTGTAGGAGTTTGTCTGGCTACAGTGCAGAGGGTGGATTAGAGCAGGTAAGGCTAAAGGTGGGTGTTTACTCCCTGAGGTTCCTTCAAGTTCAAACACTTCATGATTTGATTCTAAGAGATGTTTTAAGCCTCTTAGGGAAACTGATGGAATGTAAGAATGCGGGAACCTTCCCGCTCCACCCCCTCCCCAGGCCCAGAAAGAACATCAGCTTTGAGGCAGCTTCTGCTTAAAAATGATGCTCTGAGCAGCCACTCAGTATTCCAGGGACCACGCTGGATTCAATACATCAAAGGTTGAAGGATCATATAGCCCCATTAGCTGCAAAGTTTAATTTCCCTTCGGGGCTGGTGGTTACAATGAAACTACAGCAGCAATTACAACTTCCCCTTCACGGACAACCAGCTTAGATCAATAACAGCGGCGTCACAGGGATCAGCCTCATTCATCAGGAGACTCTGGGCCACCCAAGGCCCATCACTGCCCACCACACACCCTCCTCGTGGGGTGATGGGGGAGAGAGCATGGGGACCCCTTCCAAGATGCCAAGACTCCCTCCCTGATTTTGCAGAGTGGGGGAGCCTGAGGCCAAAAGAGTGAGAAACAGCATTAATTAATTAAACCACCATATAGTTAATCAAGTGTCAACTGTTCTAGGCCCTGAGGCCACTGTGAACAAGGCAGATGTGGTCCTTGTCTTCATGGGGAGACAGAGGTAAACAAGTAAACAAACAAGCCAGTGAACAGAGGATTGGGATATGTGCCTGTTTAGTTGAGTGGTCAAGAATGTTGTTGTGGTGACACTGGAGCAGGGCCCGAGGGAAGCAAAGGAGTGAGCTGTTTGTATATCTGGGGAAGGGCATTCCAGGAAGGGGAGAATGCAGGTGCAAAGGCCCTGCGCTGGGAACAAATTTAACTAGGGAGGGACAGAAGGGGAATCAGGATAGAGCTTCAGGAGGGAGTAAGGAGGAGAGAGGTCGAACGAAGATTAGGCCAGAAGGGTGGCAGGGCCCAGCAAGGGCTTTGCATTTCACTCTGGGCACAGTGGGATCCAAGGAGGGCTTCTGCAAGGGACTGGCTTATATGAGGTCCCACATGGAGTCCAGCCAACCTGAGATAGAACCAACATCTCCCAAAGCCCCAGGTCAGGGCTCTCTTCCCTCAAGCCATGCTGGGCTCTGTTTTACAGGAACATCAGCCAAACTCAAAGGTGTTCTGGTCAGTCACTGACTCACAGACAGATGTTTGGAGTCAGCAATTATTGTCCCCAGGGTCCGGGTGGCAAATAGAGCTCGTGAACCCCCACAATGTCTTCAGGGCATGAACTGGAGCCTGTGGAATCCACACTCCGTGTGGCTTAATGTGGTCACTGTTTTCCAGGGCCATCCATTCCCTCATCAGAACTTCACAGCAAGCCTGGGATGCCAGGATCTGGTGCAAATGTTTCACTTTGACAAACGAAAAAGAAGCCAAAGGTCAGGGCAGCTGCAGAGGCATTGCTACCCACCGGGAGGCTGGCCTTGAACAGTCCTCTGTCTCCCAACCCTGCTTCTCCTTCTAGATCCACACCCAGCTAAAGCCCAACCCATCAACACACCTCCAGGATTTCTATGAGACTGGAACCAGCTTCTCTCTCTTCTCTTCCTCTGTGCCTTCCTTTTCTTTTCAATACTGCCATTTTTCCCTTGATTTATTCATACAACCATTATTAAACTCCTGCTCTAGGCTAGGCAGTGGGAAACTGATAAACAGAGACACAAAAAAGACTGGAGGAAAAAAAAGGAAAGATCAGAGGCCAAAGAACACAGAGGAAAGGAAGCCAAGTGTCAAATCAAATGATGTTCTATTTGTCCCAGGCATTATTCCCCCTGGGCTTGATTAGCCATGCCTCTCCTGCATTTATATTGTACCTTAACCTAGCTTCATGGTAGTCTCTTGAGGGCAAGCTACCAGTCTCAGTCTGTGTTGCAGTGCCTAGTAGAATGTCTTGCACAGATTGATCATTCAAATGCAGCACAGTGTGAATGCTGAGAGCACACACTCTGGGGCCAGATTACCAGGGTATAACTCCCAGTTCCAACACGTACCAGCTGTGTGACACTGGGCAAGTGACTGAACCTCTCTGGCAATCAGAGTCTTCACCTCAGAAATGGGGATGAGTGTAGAGTCTCTCTCACTGGATATCTGTAAGGCTGAGCAGTATACTCTGGTGAAATTGCCTGCATGGAGGACGATGTCAATTGCAAGGAAACTGTTATCTGGTTGCTGTGTTGCCCTGGGCAATCCATGTCCTCTCTGAGCTTTGGCTTCCCCTTTTGTATATCCTCATGGTACAACAGTCTAGGTAGGGCACAGTGGCCAGAAACAAGGGCAGCCCCAGCCTCCCACAAGGCTTGGCAGGGAGATGGGAGATAGGGGACGTACAAGGCAGCCCCTCTGCTCAGCTGGTCCTGGACCAACAGAGCTCTTTTTTGGCAAGATGAATGGAATCTGAGAGCCAGCTCAGCAGGGGGATTTAGGGAGGAGTATAAGGACTGGGGAGAGGGATTAGGCAGGGCACGCACCACACTGACAAGCCCAGGTGGTTGTGATAAGACAGGAATGGAGCCATTCTCTGGCCGTGAAATGTGGCGTCCAGCCAATGTAAATGCCTTGGAAGAATTAATGCACAGAACGTTGATCTGTAGTTTATCTGCCAGGTGGAGACATGTGTGGGAGAAAGGCAGGGTCTGTGCATGGATTCCCAACACCCTCCAAGTTCCCAGGAAACTAAGGGCATGTTTCTTACTCCACAGAGGAAAAAGCCACCAAAGTGGAAAGAAGCTTTCTGTCCTTATACAGCTCAGTGGGGAAGATGTGGGTGAGAACCAGCAGCGCACTTCGTGCTGTGCAGGTGCCTTGACACGTCACCTCAAACGATCCTCTCCCCAACTCAGAGGGAGGGTGAACATGTCCATTGTGCAGATGGGAAAGCTGAGGATCAGGGAACAGAAACATCAATGTTACATAGCACAACAGAATTTGAACTGAGGTTTTTCTCTCCGAAAATACTCCTCCTCTAATGAGAAATTCAAGAAAGAAGGGACATTAGGGTCTATGTAACTTAACTTCCCACTCCAAGGTGGGAATCCTGCAACCAGGCATCTTTCTGCAAAGCACTTATATACCTCTGCTGAACACATGAAGTGGTGGCTAGTTCACTCCCAGCAACATAGCTAGAGACAGATCCCTTGCCAGTCCTGGCAGTCGTTACCTATTTATTTGTCAAATATTTACTGAGAGAGGAGGAGGAGGAAATGAAGCTTGTGGAAGTAGCATTTTCTTGATCAATGAAGTCATTCAGCTAAAGAGGAGGAAAGGAAATGTATGCATTACAACTGCCCCCAGATTTGAGATCAGGTCTGGGGCAGATGTTTTTGAGCTGAGCGACACTGGGTTCATGTCACTTTACTTCACTTTTTTGAGCCTCAGTTTTCTTCTCCTTAAAGTGGGGGTAATGTATCACCTCAAAAGATAACTGCAATATCCATAGAAGAATGGATAAACAAACTGTGATGTATCCGTACAATGGAACACTACTCAGCAATAAAAAGGAATGAACTACTGACTCATACAGCAATGTAGAAGAATCACAAAAGCATTATGCAAAATGGGATAAGCCAAATACAAAAGGCTACATACTGTGTTTCCATTATATGACTTCCGGAGTAGAAAAAAACTGTAGGGACAGTAATCTAATCAGTCCTTGCTGGAAGCTGAGTCTGGGAGCAGGGGATTGACTGCAACATGGTATGAGAGAATTTGGGGGACAAGGGAGAAAAGATATTCTATATCTTGATAGTGTTGGTAGTTACACTACTGTATGCATCTATCAAAGTTCATCAAACCATACACTTTAAAAAGAGTAAACTGTACTACAGGTAACTCATACCTCAATAAACATGACTTTTAAAGGAAAGAGTGATGATTTAGTAAGTATTTACTAAAGTAAGTGATGCATGCAAACACTCAAGAAGTGTAGATTTCTTCTGCCCCAACAGATAGTAAAATAGGTACAGCTAGGTTGCTATATCCTATTCCAGCAGTAGGTGTCGCTAGCACAGTGTACGCCATTTTCCAGTTTGACCGTCCCATTCATTCACACTCTCAGCACCGAATAAAATAAATCTACCTTCAAAGTGCAATTTTAAAATTTTGTGTTGAAAGTAAGGGCTATCTGCATGCCTCTGATAAACTGTCTGTAGATGGTCAGATTGGTCCTCTCCCCCATCCAGATGAATGATGTAATGGAATTGGTCCCATTCCATACCCCAAGCCGTGTAGGTGAGACCAAAGACAGCACTGGGCAGCATGACATTTGAAGTCGTTTTGTGGCTACCCCCACTGAGCATGGCTTGAACATTTCTTGAATCTTCCAGCCCACAGTTGAACCTAGCTCCTTGGAATGCTGAGGTCTTGCCAGGCCTGTAGGCAGCAGTAATCTTTGAGGTTACGTGGACATGCTCCCCACAGCCCCTCACGGCTGTGCCTCTTCCAATAACAATATTTTCTTTGCTCCCTCTGAAGAGAAAGTCATGTGTTAAATGGAAGATTTGCTTGAGTGGGTCACTGGGAACCTAAGCGAAATCATATTAAGGAAGTAATATTTATTATATCCATAAAGCAACCCTCACATCGGCTGTGCGGGAGCCAGATGGGAGACCCAGATGTGCAGGGAGCCAAATCAAGCCTGTCAAAAGGGGAGCCCTGGCCTGTGAGTTAAAGCCCTTCAGCTAGGGAGGAAGTGGAGGTGGATTCGGTGAACAGGGGAGTACTCTGGCAGCCTCGGAAGTGGGGGCTCCCAGAGGAAGAAGAAGGGATCAAGGGTTCCCTGAAATGGCAGTGACTGCTGAGATGGTCCCGGATAACACAGGGGAGAGGTGGCTGGATGGCCAAAAATGAAAGGCCAGACCTGAGTGACATGCATAATAAGAACCAGGAGGGGTGGGGGAAGAAGGAAGGAAGGATGGGAAAGGCGGCAGAAAGAAGACGACTCTTGGGGACACTTGTCTGAGTCATTGCTTGTTCAAGGATGCTCAGCCAATGGGGCAAATAGGGACTGAAATCCAACTTACACTGTAGCTCAAAGCTGTATATCTTGGGCAGGAGTAGGTTCTACCTGGAGGAGGAGCCCTTTACTAATGCGCACAGAGGTGCCAAGTGCCGTAATCCTAGATGGAAGGATGAAAGGAAGGTAGAGGAGAGCAGTGATCTTTCTGCTCTGCACCTTTCTAGATTGTCCACTTAATCTCATGGTTAACATTCTTCTTTCCAGCTGCATTCTTCTTGGTCCATGCCAATCCCACTTATAATTCAAAGCCCAAATCAGTCATTACCAACTCCCGGAAGCCTTCCAGTTGTTCACATCTCCCAAAGGCAGCTGCTGATTCCTGCTGAGCAACCTGAAACTTCATCTACAAGCCAAGTCAGCTTGAGCATAGCTGAGGTGCCTTCATTGCTGTTGATGTCAGTGGTCCTTTTGATGGCATCTCTTTCCCCATCCACACCTCTCTGGGCTCAGGACTGTCCAACTACTCCAGATTCATCCTTATAGTCATGGGTGCAAGGAATTAAATGTTCTCCTTTTATTATTCTTTAAATTTTCATTTTTGATGAACACCATATCGTGGCAATTCCAATACCAGACAAGTGGACAGGGCAATTGTAAACACTGACCTGGACAATGCACAGTAAACATCTGTTATTCTTGCCTATCTAACGTCCATTCCCCTATCTTCTAGGAACAGGGTGCTTATATTCCTTTAGGGACCCGCCCTTCCTCCATTCTCAGTCCATGGGACTCCACTTGCACAAATCCCTCTCCCTGATTGGTTTAGGAATGGGCACATGGCCCAAGCCATCCAATAAGAGCCATGGCACAGTGACTGGCTTATGAGTGGGCACGTGACCTAAGCCATCCAATGAGAGACAGTCCTGTGACTTTTGCTGCAACTCACAGGAAAGACTCCCTGGGAGTGGGGGGCAAATAATTTAAATGGAGTTGCAGTCACTGGTGACCATCTTACCACCACAGAGAGAAATTCATTCCCCAAGAATGGGGCCAACTCAGAGAAAAGCCAAGACAAGAGATGAAAACACAGATACTCTTGACATCACTTGAGCATCTGGAGCCAGCCATACCTGAAGCTGATGCCTTTTTTTTTCTTTTTCATATAAACCAATACATTCCCTTTCTAGATGAGGACAGTTTCATTTGGATTCCTGGCATTTGTTACTGAAAGGGCCCTGATCAATAAGCAAAGTTTCCCAAATCTATTTCTTTATCAATCATCACTGAAATACAGAAAAATGGGGCTCTGAGCTGGGAGATATTAGATCTGAGATTTTACTCTAGTTCTTAGATTAAGCAGGTAGGTGATCCTAGGACACTCATTTCCCCTACTAGGCCTAGTTTTCTCATATATAAAACAAAAGTTGTCTTTTGTTTGGTTAAAATTTTCTCTTTTTTAAATAAAATGTTTTCTTTAAATGTTTATGCACAACAGTGACTTCTTTGGGTATAGGAGGACAACATTGACATGAACACATCTCATCCGTCAGCCACTCCCTGTAGTCTCTGGACTACCTCCGTTGGGCACTGCAATCTTCCCCATCCTGTAAGAAGCAATGCTTCTAGAGATGGGTGTCCACAGTAACAGAAAGTTCCTACACTTTGGCACCAGGCAGACACTGGCTCAAATCCCAGGGGACCCGCTCAAGTCATGAGAACCTTGACAAGTCCCATCACTCCTCTGAATGCCAGTTTCCTCCTTGTAGAATGGGGACCACTGTCTCAGCTTCACAGCCAGAGGCTGTACTAAATGCTTTCTGTGTATCCACACACTTCACCTTCACGATGGCCTTCTGAGTCGTCCCATTATTATCTCCATTTTGCAGAAGAGAAAACTCAGGTTCTGAGAGGTTAAGACTCATACATAAAGTCAAGTCCTGAACTAGGATTTGAACCAAGATCTGCATGAAACCGGAGCTCAAATACTAGTATGTACAGCAGTATGTATACATAGACCTAAGACACAGCCCAACACGTAGTTGACACTCAAGAAGAGTAGATATAAATGCACTACTATCCAACAGAATTTCCTGCAATGATGAAAATGCTTTAGTGCCGACCTGCCCAATTCAGTAGCCCACATGTGGCACTTAAGACTGAGGAATTTTACATTTTATTTAGTTTTAATTAATTTAAATTTAAAGAGCCACGTGTGGCTGGTGGCTAGCATACTGGACAGCATGAGACTTGACACTGTGCTCCCTGAGGGGAAGATGGAATATGTTTGTAAGATAAATATATCCGGGGTCCAGCTGATCTGTGTTCAAATCCCACCTGGCCATTGACTGGCTTTTTGACCTTACACAAGTAACATCAATTTCTGGTGACAAAAACCCCGACCTCATAGGATCGTCATGATAGGCACTCACATATTCATTCAACAATAGTGAGCAATGGGACTTCCCCAGTGGCCCAGTGGTTAAGACTCCGTGCTTCCACTGCTGGAGGCACAGGTTCCATCCCTGGTTGGGGAACTAAGATCCCACATGCCACGCGGTGCAGACAAAAAAAGTAGAAAAACAATAGTGAGCATCTCCTGCAGCTGGAGCCTTTTGCTAGATGTTGGGAATATAGTGAAGAACAGAACAGAAAAGAACCCAGCTCTCAAAAAAATATCCAACTTCGGGATGCTGTAAATGCAAATGTGAATCATGCACTCAAGGCAGGGAGCAGAGCACCTGGCACACAACACATGCACACTTGAGAGAGGGGAGTTTATTTCAAGAAGCAGACATCTTAAACTTAACACAATGTTATATGTCAATTATAGCTCAATAAACCTGGGGGTTGGGAATGGGAAACTAAAAAAAAAAAAAAGAAGCAGCAGCAGACGTCTTCTGGAAGAGACTTGGCAATGTCTCCAGAGCATTTTGTGTTAACTCGAGAAAGTTGGGAGGGTTATGCAAATGGGCCTGTTGAATAAAGAATATTCCTAGGTAAAATCATTATGCAGAACGGTTTCCCCTTTGCATAAGGTGGCAAAAATTATCTCCCTGGTGCCAATTATGTGCTTGTTAGCACTGACATTCTCAGAGTCATTACACCGAATGGGTGCCGTTTATGTAAGCTCTACACTGGGTTCTATTGTAATTTTTCCTCTGTTTACAACTCGGTATAATAAATGTCATTTTTTCAAATGTTAAGGTATTTGGTATTTAATCTAACATTAAGGCTTGGAATATGTTTGCCCCTAAAAGGCACTCACATCCAAACACTCTCAGGTGTCACAGAACAGAACAAATATTCAGGAATGCTTGATGAGGGTGAGGGTCAGGACACAAGAATTCCATTTCTGACTATGTCCTTGAATGTGGAGCTGCCATCCTCTGAGCCTAATTGCCCCATGTGTGATATGACGTGATCAGACAAAGTAATTTCTAAAGTCCTTTTGCAGACTCGACTTCCTATAACCCTACTGAGATGCTTAGCTTTTGCTGTTGTTGATTACAACCAGATTAATAGTGTATTTTTAAAAAGACAAATGGAGAAAAATGGAGAGCAGAGGTAAATTAGATAGATAGAAAGATAGATAGATAGACAGATAGATAGATAGATAGATAGACAGACAGATAGATAGATAGACAGAATCACGAACGGGGGGAAATGATGAATTACTGAGTATGATAATGAGACAACTGAATTACTCTATATGGAAAACTCAGGGTGAATTCCTACCTCACACCATATACAAAAATAAAATCCAAATAGATTAAATACCTAAACATGAAAAGCAAAAAGTAGAAAGCAAATAGAAGAAAATATAGGAGAATAGTTTTGTGACCTTCAATGGGAGGGGGTAGAATTTCTTGAAAACATCCCAACATTAGAGATTATGATACAGGTAAAGGATGGAATTCATTACAGCAAAATTAAAGATATCCGGGGACTTCCCTGGCAGTCCAGTGGTTAGGACTCTGAGCTTCCACTGCAGGCAGCATGGGTTCAATCCCTGGTCGGAGAACTAAGATCCCACATGCTGCACGGTGTGGCCAAAAAAATTTTTTTAATAAAAAATAAATAAATAAAAATTGTAAAAAATTAAAGATATCCATCCCATGAACACCACAGATAAAGTTAGCACAAGGCTAATGTAGTGGAACAAGATAGTTGCAAAGAATAACTATCGAGGAAACACAGGTGTACAAATCAGAAAAAAAAAAAATTAGAAAATCCAATAGTGAAACAGACAAAATACACTAATAAATAATTTACCAAAAGGGAAAGAAAATTTCTAATATGTATATAACAATGTGTTCAAAATTACTAGTGATGAGTGACATGAAAATTAAATTAACCATGAAGTGTCACATTATTCCCATTTGCCTAGCAAAAGTCAAAGAGAAAGATAGTATCGTGTCTTGGCAAAAATGTGGTGATAGAGGAATTCTCACACACAGCTGGAGAGAGTGTGAACAATGCGGCCGTCTGAGAACAGTCTGGTCAGACTTGGTGGAATTTAGTGTGCAGACACCCAAGAGCTCAGCAAACCCAACACTGGTGATACAGGCCTGAAGAAATTCTTATTTGGGCCACAAGAAGATACTCACAGGGTGTTCATTGCATTCTTGTTATGCTGACACAAAGTGGTGGTGTTCCTTCCCTTGAGAAGCAGGTGAGTCATATGTGGTGGGAGGCAAACTGGGAAATGGGAAATACTCTGCACTGTCAGAAAAAAAAGGAGTCAGATCTCTATGCAGCAGCATAAGCAGATCTCAAAAACGAGGCTGAGAAAGAAGAACAAGAGCCAGAAAGAGAACCCAAAACCATTTCTGCAATTTACACAAAATTACATGCACCATACGTTTTCGAAAGATGCAAATATGTGTGAATGGCCTGACGGTGGGTTGGAGGGCATACAACTAGGATGTGCGCCAATGTGGGCAAGAGGAGGGGCATCAGGGTGGGAAACGGAGGCGGTAATTTAAAACAAGAGTCCGTGCAAAGAAGGTCTACTCAATTCTGTGCACCTGGGCCCCCACTGTCCAAAAAATCATGGTATCCACATGTTAAGTTCCCAGGCACTATGCTAAGAGATGACAGAGATCAGATATAGATTGGGTATATCTATATCTAATGTCTGTGTCCTTTAATATGGATAATTTAATCCTCACTTTCAGCATCATTAAGAACTGGGCAGATTTATGTATCTCAGGTCAGACCCAAACCCACTTCTCCAGAGTGGGAAACACATGTGATGCAAAGCTATACACCCAGTCCCAAGCAGACACCAGACAGGAGTGTGTGGTCAAGCAAAGGATAATCAGCTCTTGTTCTGAAGCACAAAGCATGCTGTCACCCCATCTACTGATAAAAGGGAGGTGTTGGTCCTGACTCCTGACATCAATATTATGATGGTCCTCTTCCTTTCCTCCCTCTCTCAATAAATGCTCCTTAGGACAGAGTCTTACAGCTCTGTGTGACCTTGGGCTCACTGAATGTGCTCCTTCGTGCTCATTGCCATGTGCTGAGAGCTGGGAACTGTGCTAAGTAAGACTAAACTCCTTGCCTAAGGACCCAGAATTCAAATACACAGACCCAGTACTTGAACCTAGTCCATGAATCCAACTTAAAGCCCATGATCTTGGCCATTACTCACAGCTTCCAAGCACGTGGCATGGTTCACACTTTGCACACCCCGCTCCTCAGAGTCCCTGCCTTTTCCCTGGACCCCAGGGAGCCTCAGGCCTCCTGGAGCTCTTGATTGCCTTTGCCCCAGAGGAGTCCACGAGGGCCACTTTGCTGACCTTGCTCCATGCTGGCAATCCTTTACCACAAAAAACCCCACGGGGTCTGGATCTGCAAGTGGCCATCTGTCCCCAGCCTGGCTCATGATGGCTGTCCTCAGATCAGAACAAAGGGCCCCCAATAACTGGGTTATTAACCTTGAATCACTTTCTCTCCCTAGCCTCTCCCACGTGTCACTTCCCTGGCCAAGAACAGCTTGACCCCATGATTCCTGTTGCAATCCTGGTGGATCCCACAACTCCAGTGTGAAGAGCCGTGATCATCTGTGAAGGGAGAGCTTGCTCATTTGGGGTTCCCCTGCAATCCAGAAGAATGCTCATGCTGTAAGGGGGTTCAGAAAACAGCCACCTGGCAATATTGGTGTGGGGATCCTCAATTTCAGACAAGTGAACTGATGCTCAGATAGGGGAATTGTGGATGAGCTGAGCTAGGACATGGGATTTATTTTAGCTATTCAGGGAGAGAAAGACCAGTGTAGTCAAAAAGGCTCAACTTTACTTTCTAGGCAAGAGAAAGAGTGGTGGCATCATGTGTCAGAAGGTTGACACATGATATACCTCATGTCTTTTCTGTATCTTGAACTCTAGGAAGCAGTGACAATGACACCAACACTACTTAATTCTTCTATCCAATGCTTGCTCATCTCACGCCAAATCTGGGCCAAGCTAAGTGCTTGGGTACAGAATATAGCTGGCACAGACCCTCCCCCAAAAGGACAATACTTAGACATGTCTGACCTCATGAAGCCATATCTGAGAGCTACAGAGGTCCAGGGAGAGAAATTTTCCATCTCAGGAAGGTTGATGACCTGTAACATCTTCATGCAAGGGGCCACACCTCAGGTTTGGCCTTCAAAGATGGGATGTAGGCAGAGAAGATTCCCAGCAAAGGATCCTTCATCCTTAATAACTCTTGAATCCAACGTCTCCTCCCCATCCCCACAGTCATCACCCCTCCGCCCTATCTAGCCAAGCCACCATTATCTCTCACCTGGGATGGCTATTGCACCTTCCTCACTGGCCATTTCCACACTACCCCTTCAAATCCCTCTGTTGTATTTGAATTCTATAGTTCAGAATCACGTCACACACACACCTGCTTCACAGGGCTCCCACTGTCCTCAGAACAAAAGCCACTCAACTTATCATAGCCTGCAAGGTTCCAGTATGATCTGGTCCCTGCCATCCTCCCCAGTGCTCTCTGCCATGCAGTTACACTCAGTACCTATTGAGATGCCCAGAGTTCCCTGCATACACCATGCTGTTTCTCATCCACATGCCTCTATGTACAGCATCACCTCCTCCCAGAAGGTCCTCCATCTCATCCCCAACAGAATCCCTCGTTAATTCCTACTCAACTATCAAGATCCTGTCTTGGGAGCACCTCCCGAAGAAAGCTTTCCATGTCCACGACCAGCCCTCACCCCAGGCAAGGGTATGTGCACGGACCTTCAGTCTTTACAATACCCACAAAGGTGGGCACCACTTGTAGATGAGAAAACTGAGGCACAGAGAGGCAAAGGCAACTGCCCCAGGCTGCGATTCAAACTGAGGTCTGTGTGACACCAGAGCCCCAGCTCTTAAAGAGAATGTTCATCTGTTGCGGTGAACTGGGATTGGGACACAGGATGGGGAAGGATGCTGCCACTAGACCCCATCCTGGTGTGTAAGAGGAGAAAGTGGAGAGAACAGAAGGAGAAGCATCACCACACAGATTTGGATGCAGGAGCAGTTGGCCATGGAGTTGACTCCATGTGGTCAGGACCGAGAGCAGTGATTCCCATCCTTCAGACAGTCTCCGCATTAGCTGTGCGGATCACAGCCCCAGGGCAAACCCCAGCACTTGAGTGTTTCCCCAGCTCACTTTTCAGTGGTTCTATGGTGAAGCCATTAGAAGGGCTCCTTGCCCAGAGAAGAACAAGCATCAAGCCATGATGTGGGTGCCAGAAACGAGACTCAGTGAAGCAAGACGAGGACCCAGATAGCAACAAACCTTGTGCCTCCCTGAGGGAATAGCCTCACCTTTATTCTCAATCCATACTTTTGTTTTTCATTGTACCTTTTCTGATGAAAAGGAGAGATCCCAAGGGCTGAGATGGAGGGAAAAGCCAAAACACGAAAATGGGGAACATGTAAGTTATGGAAAGGCCACTGGTCAAAAGTCCAGCAGGTTTAATTCCTGTGTCTGATTCAGCCATCCATGGGCTGTGTGACCTTGAGTAGGTCAGATGCCCTCTCTGAGCTTCAGCTTCTGCTGCCATAAAATGGGCAGAGAGTGAGTAGATGATCCTTTTGTTCATCCTTTCAACAGGTATTTGTTGAGTTCTCCACTAGGATCTGGAGATCAAGTGATGGCCAAGACAAGGCTGTTGCTCTCAAGGAGCTTACAACCTGGAGCAAGAGGAAAATATCAACTAGAAGAATTAATAACCAAGTGGAGTAAGCAAGGGGGAGAGAAGTAGGGGCTGAAGCTGGAGGGCGACACAGAGACAGAACTTGGAGGATTTTGTTCCTAAGGACTGTGAAGCCCTGCACATGTCACCCCTACACTTCCTTTGTTCCTGCATTAATAAAGGAAGCATCACTCAGTGGTCAGACCCCTGATCTCCAGTGCAAGATGCTGCTCTCCCCCAGGCTCTGCATCCAAGATGGTGCCTCCTATTCCATTGAGTCCAGCAACCCAATCAGCCCTTCCACTGCCACCTCCACCCCACTGGATCCTGAGTCCTGCAACTTCCATTTTGCCCATTTTTCTCTCTGCACTTCTTGCCTTTCATTTCTGACCAAACTTCAGATGACAGGAACACTGATAAATTAATGATTGTAATTAATAAAAATTGACTCTGTGCTAATAAATTATTATGAAATGGCCTGTCAGGTTTTTTAATGAAATGCAAAAAGCTGCAGTAATGAGATGAGTGTGTGCATTTTTTTCAGTCAAGACGTGAGGAAATACATCCATGGGGGTATTCAGAGTTTTATAAGGAAAGAATCCAGGAGAAGAAAAGCCCGACTGTAGCAATGCTCAGAGGGAATAGGAGGAATTACCACTGTATGTGTACCTAGTATGTTAGACACATAGCCTATGTTGTTTTATATTATCTTATTAGTCCCACGAGGTAGATACTATTATTGCTCTCACTCTTACTGATGAGGAAACAGGCCCAGAGAGAGTAAGGAGTTATCCTAGGTCACCCAGTAATTATGTTATAGATCTTGGATCAAGCCTAGATATTTTGGATTCCAGACCCATTCCAAGCTCAATTATACCACTCAATTATACCACCTTTTAAAAACTCAGGTTTTAGAAGCAAAGGGTATGAGTGCAGAGTCTGATTCATTCATTTGACTTTGTGACCTGCAATAGGTTCTTAACCTCTCTGAGCCTCAGTTTAGTCATCTATTTAATGGAGACAATAATACTTTTTTTTAAATAAATGTGTTTATTTTATTTATTTATTTTTGGCTGCGTTGGGTCTTCATTGCTGCGTGCGGGCTTTCTCTAGTTGCAGTGAGTGGGGGCTACTCTTCATTGCGGTGCGCGGGCTTCTCATTGTGGTGGCTTCTCTTGTTGCGGAGCATGGGCTCTAGGCGCGCGGGCTTCAGTAGTTGTAGCACGCGGGCTCAGTAGTTGTGGCGCATGGGCTTAGTTGCTCTGAGGCATGTGGGATCTTCCAGGACTAGGGCTCGAACCCGTGTCCCCTGCATTGGCAGGCGGATTCTCAACCACTGTGCCACCAGGGAAGCCCAACAATACTTCTTTGATATGCTTTCGTGTGTGTACAGATAAGACTGAAGCAAGACGATGTATGTGAACACACGTAGCTCTAAGCATCCTTCTTCTCTTCTTCCAAGAGTTTGGCATAAGAACTTCTGTCCCTGAGCAGTTGAAGCGTTGCAAGAAATGGGGTCCAACGTCAAGGAGAGGAGGCATGGCAGCATTCTCTTTCACGTCCCATCCCAGCTCTACGGAGTGTTTAATACTACAAGGTTGTCCCAGTTCTTTGTAAACTATAGCCATGAATGTAAAACAACCAATTTTTACAACAGAATTGTTTAACCCTGCACCAATTAAAAGTACCTGTTATTAAAAAAGGTAATTATGCTGTAATTAGTTTGACACAAGACATTAAGCAGATTATTATCAAAGCCAGGGAAATAGTAACTTCAAAGCAATTTCCCCTCTTGAAAGAGACATTTACATGCCGCCACTGGAACATGATCCTCACTCGAGGCACTTTTTAATGCAGGGAAATGTGGTTCCAAACTCTTCCAAGCAGCTTGGAGCTTTATGGCAGGGAAAGTCCGCATTACAAATGAACTTGAGTGGCTGGGCTGCAGAAATCCTTCCCAGGAAACCCATATTCTGGGTCGGGGACTGGCTGGCCAGGATGGAGCCTGGGCCAGAGCAAGTAATAGGCAGACGATACTTACTGATACCCCCAGGAGAAGGGCTAGAGAGAATGCGGTCAGCACCCAGATGTGCCAGGCATCATGTTTGGATTTCTCACTATTCTGTGAAGTAAGGATAATGAGACCCCATTTGTGAGGGAGAGAAAATAGGTTACTGAGCACTAATCTGGCAAAGAGGGGGAAGGTCAAATGTCTCAAAAGGCACTTCCCCCAGCAATTTTGTTTTTCAAAATATATATCAAATCAAGTCACTTTTATTTCTCCTTAGCAACCTTTCAGGAGATTTCTCCTTCCAGAAGGCCCTGATCCTCTCTCTCCCTGGCTCCTTGTGTTCTCCTTTCCATGTCCTTTTCCCATTGCCTCTTCTCTCACCTGTCAGATTCCTAGGGGAGGCACCGATGAACAAGCATTCTAAGGAGTAGCTCAGCCCCATCGGCCACTAATGTTTCAGGACCAAGGTCAGCGACACCAGTCCTTACCTGCTCTCTCTCATCCTCAGCAATTAGCTCCACCTGTGACTGAGGTCCCATCTCTGCCACTTACCAGCTCTGTGACCTTGGGTGATGTATGTTAACCTCTCTGAGCCTCAGTTTCCTCTCTTCTAAAATTGAATAATAAGAGCACCTAACAAAGAATTATTGTGAAGAATTCATGTCAAGTGTTTAGCAAGGAGCCTGGCACATAGTAAGTTCCCAATAAATGAGAACTATTATTATTATTAACCTATATCTCCTGAATACTGACCTATGTGCTTCCATTAGTCAGTAGAGCTCTGCTCTCTAAGAGACAGAAAATATAGCTATAAATGTAAGGCAGGCAAAGGGGCTAAACCAGATGGTTCAAGAAGTAAACTAGATCTCACCCCTCCTGAAGCTACACAAATACATTGTTTTGTTTTTGTTTCTTTTTTTTCCCAGCCAGCAAAATGTGAAGCTTCTTTTCTCTGGATAGCCTTGTAACAGTATTATCATAGGGACATTTACTGAGCATTTATGCTTTATCAAGCACTACATGAAGCATTTTATATCAGTTATGTCACTCAAGAATCTCAACCACTCTCTGAGGCAGACAATATTATATAGCATAAACTTTATCCATTTTGCTGATGAGGAGACTGGGGCTCAGAGAGGGGAGATAACATGCACTGCCACCCACTTGGTAAGTGGCAGAGCAAGGATTTGAACCCAGGTCTCTCTGACACCTAGCCCATACCCAAGATGCTTCCCTGCCCTCCCAAATAACATAGGTGGGAAAGAGAGACAAGTAATTAGAAGCAAGCTGAAAGTACCAGGCACCTAATAGGTGCTTAGAAAATATTTGTCCTCCTTAATACTCAGTTTCCCCATCTTTCAATTCAGGGATTTGGACAGGTCTTCTCTAAGAGTCCATTGATTTGGCAGATCCCAGAGCCTCCCTTCTCACTGGCTGTCACCCTGAGGCCCCACCTGTGTTCTCAGGGCCCCTGCCTGAGCCTCTTGCCTCCCCTCAAAGGCTCTGGAATCCAGGAAGAGCTGGAGGAGCTGCTCCTGGCAGTGGGGCCTCAAGCCTATCCTGTCGTTGCCATGACAACAATGCCGGCATCAATCTTCTTCAAGCCCCTCTTTCCAGCTCTGCCTCTCTCCCTCTCCTGTCATGTCTGTGCCTGCTGGGTGCCCCTGCAGTAGGATTCAGGTCGTGGGGCGAGGACCAAGCGTGCATGCAGCGATGGGGCAAGAGGGAGAAGCAGGAAAAGGAGGCGGCTCAGGGCTGAGGTGGATCAGACGCAGTAGGGAGCCGGGAGGGAGTCCTGGATCCCCCACCAACCTCATTTCTTATTCTCTTCCTTTTCCTTTATGAGCATATAATTCACATCAGGTATTGTACTAAGCTTTTCACATACATTATCCCCATTTAAAGTTCAGCTTATGTGTAAACTTCTATGACTATCATCCCCCACTACAAGGGTTAATACTTCCCACACTTCCTCATGCCTCCTGCAAGTCAGAGCAATTATCATACCATTTTACTTGAATTAATATATTGGTTATCATAATGGCTTTATGAGGTTGAATCTACTTTAGTCTAATGTTGCCTATTATTATCCCCATTTGCCAGGTGGTAAACTAAGGCTCATGGAGGTTAAGCAATTTGCTCACAAACAAGTGGCCCAACCACCACTGAAACCCATCTCAGCTCGACAGCAAAACTAAAGTCTTTCCACTGCACCACGAGGCCTCAGGAATTGACTTGACTAAGGGAACCAAGAGATACTCATGTGTTTAGCTGTTGATTTGCTTTGTGAGTTTGGGGAGGAGTCGATATGCCCAAGGTCATGGATTGGACACTAGCAGAGACTAGTCAGCTTGGCCTGTGGCCTCAGGATGCTCCCTAGACCCTAGCCCTCTACTCAAGATGCAGGCTTCTCTTCTCTGAAGGGAGAAGCAAGTGCATTGGGGTGACCACCATTAGCTCTGAGGTCTCAAGAACATAATGTGAGGTGCACATTCACAGAAAACCACTCCAAGGGCTTCAAGTGAGCTACAAAAGTGTCCCCCCTGCCCCTTCCCCCCGCCACACACAGTCTGTATCCTCACAAGAAGGTCACAGCTGGAAGGATGCTTATGTGTCATCTCTCCCCACACCCGTCACATAGACTGGAAAACTGAGACCCAGATCACATTAAGAACAAGTCCAAGATCATTTTTCCATTAGTGAGAGGCAGAGCCATGACTTTAACCCAGTATTCATGATCCCTAGTCCAGGAGTCTTTCTTCCAATCCCTCGTTAGAGCAGCCAAACAGAGCTAGGCTAGTAGGCCTGGGATTCAATCCACCTGTGGCTTTAATAGAAAAGAACACGTTGTTGGCCAGGAGCTGTGCTACATGTTTGATGTCCATTAACTCAATTTCCAACACACCACAAAAGAGGCATGATTATTAAACTCATTTCTCAGATGATGAAATGGGGCCTGAATGAGTTTCCTATTGCTGTTGTGATGAATAACCACATATATAGTGACTTCAAACAACACAGACTTATTATATTGCAGTTCTGGAGGTCAGAAGTCTGAAACGGGTCTCGCTAGGCTAAAATGAAGGTGTCAGTGGGTCTGCATTCCATCTGGAGACTCTAAGGGAGAACCAGTTTCCTTGCCTTTTAAAGCTTCCGGAGGCTGCCTCATTCCTTGACTCATGGCCCCTTCCTCCATCTGCAAAGCCAGCAATGTCAGGCTGATTCCTTCTCATGCTGCCATCTCTCTAGTTCTCTCTCTTCTGCTTTTAGGAACTCCTGTGATCATACTGGGCCCACGGATATAATCCATGATGATCTCTCCATCTTAAGGGCAGTGGAATTGCATGCTTAATTCCATATGCAACCTTAATTCTCCTTTGCCATGCAACCTAAGTCACAAGTCCACAGGGTGGTGGAGATGAGTTTCCAATCCTCAAAGGAGGTCAGTGATGATGGAGGTCAGGAAGCCAGGCATCCAAGCCAACAGTCAGAGGTGGGGTGGGGATCGGGGTAAAAGCCTGCTTCTGCTGAGTGTTAGAGGGAAAGCCTACTGCAGGGTAAGACTTCTCAGACCTTCCCCAACCAGCTGCATCTCTTGACCTCCCCATTCCATATATTCCCTGCTCCTGCCACTGAAATTTGCCCTGACCCACGATACAACTGGTTTCCTCATGGCCCCACGGCTTTGCATGTGCTGTTCCTGCCTTCATGACTTTCCCACTTTCTCTGACTAATGGACTCCATCTTATCTTCCAAGTTTCTTCTGTGATGCAAGTGAGATGTGGTTTCTTTTAATCACATCTTTCCCTTCTCTCTCCCTTCCAAGTTTAACGGTTATCAACACAGATATTTCAACCAATACATATTTCCACTTGGGTTAGGAATCACTGTCGTTACATTAGAAATTTCTGGTGTGAGTCTAAAGACACAGAACTTTCTTTGAACGTAAATTTTCAGCCAGTATCCATCCTAGACTCAGAAAATGTAAGTTACTGTCTGACAAAGACATGGCACAACCTATTCCTGTCTCAGAATGTTTCTAAAATTAGACCGAATGTTGTGTTCACCGCCACAGCTAAAATCAAAAGGATGGATTCCTCTTAGGAAACCAATCCTAAAATGTTTCCTCTCCTGGCAGTCAGAAAACTCACTCTCGATTTGTACTATTGTGGTCCTTGTAATCGCTTTTCACAATTACATTGTGACTACCCTTCACCTTGGAGGAAATATGAGAAATGCTGACCTCACTCCGAGTCACTTCCTGTCTCAGCTCCAAGACCTGTAGATACTTCCAGCGAGAAGAGAGCCAACCCAGCAAAACTGTGCTGAACCCTTCCGGGTTGAAGAAGGACATTGTTAGCAGAGGGAGGGCGAGGCTCTGATGAGTCAACATAGAAGACCCTGTGTCCCCCATCCCTCCTTTTCTGTTTTCCCGCTGGCCCATCCTGATTGCATCTAAAAGAAGAAAGAAGTCTTTGCTTACAGGAGCGTATAGAGTAATCCGAATGCCAAGGATTTAATTGGTGGCCACTTCCACTCAGACCTAAGTAATTTTGGAATGACTGGAATCCTGCAAAAACTGGAGTGCCTCTCATGTTGACAGCTGGAAAACTTAAATATTGAAATTTCCATTAATTTTCTCCATAGAATGCTGTACCCCCCCCACCCTGATTTTGAGTCCTGACACCTCCACTTGCAAATTGCTTCCCCTCTTCAGGCCTCAGCTTTCTTCTCCCCAAAAGGGAGAATCACAACAATTCCTGCATAGGATGTCAGGGCGAGTCAAGGAAGTAATATAAGTACAAGACTTAGCATAAAGGAATGCTTCCTTCCCAGCCAAGGTGGAACACAGGAATTTTACGTGTCCTACCTCCACCCCCCACAAAGTTCAGCCAGCACCCGGTCCTCTGAGGGACAGGAGGAAATGAAAGGCAGAACAGGCCAGTCACTAAAAGTCAGTGACTTGTCCTGAGGTTTGCTTTCTGCCACATTGCCAACCATCTGTGTGACCTTGAGAAAATTGCTTACCCTCTCTGAAAGCCATTTTTCTGTAATGTGTACAAGTAAATCTACACGACCCTAGAGAGTTTTAAGGATCAAATGATTTAGCATGTCAAAATGTTTTGAGAACCAGCACAGCCTCCCACCCTGAAGAAGTCATGAGTGACCAATAACAGTGTCAATGTACTGCCTTCCAAAAGTATCTTAAAAGAGGGCTCAGATGGGGCACTTGAAACTTCCTAAAGGAACTTCTATGTAATAATAGTGAGATTTGGGCTGTGAAGAAGGTGGGAGAGGGGGGCGTATATGGGGACAGGAATTTAGCACCTCTCTTGTCACATGAGGTTTGTGCATACCTTCTCTTCCCCGTGGTCACCATGGGCCAAACACCAAGTCCACTCCAGCCCCTTCCAAAGTTCCCCTTGAACATCAGCATCCGCCCACATTCGCAAGGAGTTTGGCCCCAGGTGAATGCTAGAGTCAGCTGGGGGCAGGGAACTTAATACAAAATACCAAGGCTCAGTTCCTACCCTGCCCCCAGATTCTTGAATTGGTCCGGGGCATTAGTTCTCAACTTGGGGTGATTTTATCCAGGAGTTCTTTTTGGTCATCATGAGACTAGGGCATTGCCGCCGGCATCTTCAATAGAGCCCAGGGATGTTGCTCAACATCCCTCAATGCACACAGCAGCCCCCGACCACAAAGAATTATTCAGCCCAATACGTCAATAATGGTAAGCTGGAGAAACCCTGGTCTGGGGTGAGGCCCAGGCATTGGTATGGTTGGAAAGCTCTTCAGGTGATTCTAATGAGAGCCACTGGGTTAATCAAACGCTCAGCAATCAGCCTTGGGGAATTAGAGTCTTTTAGATGAAGCCTCTATAATCAGCCAGCTGTTATTAAATCATCAATAGCTGTGGCCAAATTAAACCCAGAGTTGAGAGTGCTTCAAGCACTGACTTATCCATTCCTGCTAAGGCAACCAACCATCCAGTTTTTCCAGGACGAAGAGAGTTCCTGGGATATGAGACCCTTCAGTTTCCAAACTGGGACAGTCCAGGGAACACCTGAGACACGTTGGTCACCCTCATTTCTGCCTCTCTCTTGTTTCCTCCACTATCCATCTGTCCATTATTTATTGAGTTTCTACAACATGCCAGGACTATGCAAACACTTTACCCACATCAGCTCATGTCATGCTCAGAACCCTAAGAGGCAGACGTTATGATCATTCCACGGGGGGACTTCCCTGGCAGTCCAATGGTTAAGACTCCGAGCTTCCAATGCAGGGGGCACGGGTTCGATCCCTGGTCGGGGAACTAAGGTCCCACATGCCGCATGGCATGGCCACAGGAATCCAGAGGTTAAACTGCTTGACCATAGAGGTCCCTCAGATAGTTAAGTGTTAGAGTCAGGACTCGAACCCTGGTCCATGGACTTCGTGGTCCTCACCATGAGACCACACTGTCTGTCTCCTTTGTTGAGTGACTTGATTCCCATTATGGGCTCAGGGATGCAAATCCCCACATGGCAGGAATGCCACCTCCAGGTTTTGCAGAACTTCTGCCATTTCTATTGCCCCCATCCCACTGTCTTTTATTTCCAGGTTGGGGCCCAGCCAATTAAAAAGAAAAGAATGAAGGCCCTGAAGATGACCTGCAGCCAAAACTGATTAACAAAGGCCTTTCAGGGTTACTGCAATGCTACAGACTTGCAGGTGAATGAAACAGCAAAGAAAGCCATCTTGGTTCCCCTTTCCGGTCCTCCTGCATCTCACATCACAGACGATGATCTCCATGGTACAGAGAAGGAAACTGAGGCCAGAGAGGTGAATACCAAAGGCCATCTTCCCGGTAAGGGGCAAATCTGGTGTTAGAACCCACGTCTGTTTCCTCCAATGCCCATGCTTTTGGCATTTTATTCCACGACGTGTGGGGAAGCCTGACTTCTTGTTGATTTAACAGCCCAGCTTGGGCAAAGTGCCCCTAACAAATCCCAGAAGATTGGCTCGGGGAGGTGTTCTTATTGTGCAAACAGCATTACACATGTCCTGGGCTTTGCAGCATCGTTTCAAATATTGACGAGGCCCATTAAAGAATTCCAAGAGAACAGGCTGCCTTAAGTGGAGCAGGTTCTGAGTTCAGAATGGCTAGTGAGATAATAGACCACAGGGCTGTCCGGGCACCAGGCGGCCACGTGCTCAGCCCATGTGCACGGAGTACTCTGCACACCCGTGTGCACGCACCTGCCATCCTCTGCAGACCTCACCTCACCCCCTCCCCACAAGCGTCCGCCGAGGTGCAAACCCCACAGTGCTCTGTGCATTTCTATGAGGTGATATTTTATTAAATAAACAAACTGGAGCCATTCCGGTAGATTTATGAACAGTTCCTCAAGTCTCACTTGTTCGACCCACCGCGGATTTACGGCCCTGCATTAACCTCGTGAGCGCTCATAACGTTTACTAAGATAATGTTGGCAGGAGGTAGAAGGGATTTTTATAGCCGAGTAATAATTACGAAATGCAAGGAGTGCTCTGCTCAGGAACCTGTTTATTAGTTATGCCGGGTGCGTGGTCAATGATGGGATCGCACATTTCACGCAGGTGGAGATCAACTCCTTCCGGCAAGCTGGCTTTACCTCCATGGCTCCTCTAGAGTCTGGTTTACACTTTTAAAGAATGTGTCACCAGTGTGACTGGGCAGCAATGTTAGAAAGCACCAAAGGGATGGCTACTCAGGTGACCCTTGATTCACACTTTCCCCACCTCTCCAGAGAGTGGACCCCAAGTGCACCCTTAGAATCTGGGAAGGCGGGGTGCTGCCCCTGGAGAGAGGTTGGTCCCCTCGGATGCAGCATCTCTTTCCCCTCAGAGAACGAGTGGGTCTTCAGGCTCTTTCTTGCAAACGATTTTGCTCAGTGAGAAGGAAGAAATGCACCCCCTTACACATCCAGTGCATGGTGGCATTGGATGCTGAAGGGGAATTGGGAAAGACAGGGTCCTGCAAAATGGTCAGGAAATATGAAGGGGATAAACAATAGAGAAGTATTAGTAATAAGAACTGCAACAATGTGGCTGCATATAAGAACCAAGAGGCGTGGGGGTTTAAAACTGCAGATGCCTGGACCCAACCAATTAAACTTGACCTTCAAGGGATGCCATGGACATCGTGTCTTTCCAAACTGCCCAGAGATGCGGATGCACAGAAAGGCTTTAGGACCAGCGGATCCACCCTACAAAGAGCTTCCCTATTATTATGGCCTCGCTTGATGCTCAGAGGGTGGGGTCCACAAACCAGCAGCACCCGTCTCACCTGGGAGCTAACTGGTAATGCAGAATCTCAGGCCCCATCCCTGGCTTGCTAAATCAGAATCTGCATCCAAGAAGACTCCCGCGTGATTCCTAAGGATTCAAGTGTGAGAAGTGCTACAACGTAGCATTTGAACCTCAGAAATTCCACTCCCCCTCCACAAAGTAGGGAGAAGAGCTGCTGGTTGGCTTCCCCATTTTGCAGGGGAAGAAACTGAGGCTCAGAGAGGTTTAGCCACCAGCCGGAGCTCACACAGAGCCAGGACCGGAGGCCAGCTGCGCATGCGCGCTTTCGTCCTTTGGCATCTCAAGCTCACACACAACACAGCCACCAACGGGAGAAATCTAGCACCGTGGCAGGTGCTTGTGGGCAGGAGCTGAAAATGAGCGCAGGAAGAGAGGGGTGCCCTGGGGAAAGGGCTCTGTGAGTACTTGTCAATTAGTCACCCGACCTACTGCAGCTGGCAGAGTGGGGCCGTCTTCCCGCCACCCCCTCCGCCGCCTCTGCCCTCTCTCCCTTCCCCTTCCAGAGCCTCCTTGAGATTTGAAACTCAAACAAGAGGGTATGAATAATGTAGCGCGACTGCTCCTCTCGTCTCCCCCAATCCTCAGAGGGTGAGCAGGGCTCCTTGTCTGCCTCATTAGTGGCCGTTCAACCATTTGATTTCGCTAAGAAAGAGTGTGCCTTCCTCGGAATTTTCATACCTATTTGCGTCACCGAAGTCAACACTGAATTTTTGAATCCACATGAAATTTTAATGGGGCGATCTGCATACTGCAGGCTCTCTCCGTCTTGCCTGCCGCCCCAGCCGGGGTCCCGACGGGCAAGGAGAGGGGATGAAGACAGACGAGTTACAGAAAAATGGGTGAGAACCTAGTGGATGCAGAACTTGGAGCCTGGGTGAGGCAGTAGGCTATGGGGGGGCCACCAACGGTAGAGAGGGTCCGTCCAACTAAGCTCCCTGCACCCAAGGTGAGCAGCTTCCAATATCAGGTGAAGGGTTAAGTGGATTCGGGAGCCCATAAGCTTCACCATTTCCTGGCTGTGTGACCCAGGATGAGTTGCTTTACCACTCTGAGCCTCAGTTTGCTCATCTGTAAAACAGGGATTGTAACAGAGAGTTGTTACAGGAATTAAATGAAGTAATCCAGGTAGATCCCTTAGCCCAGTGCCTGGAACATAATAGGCACCCAATGCTAAGTAGACATTATTATTATTAATAATTATATTATTAGTTTTCCTCCTCTCCCCCTACACATATGGCTGGAATTTTGTACTTTGCAGAACATGATCAAGTCTGCTTTTTTTCATCTGTACTTTGGATTTGGTAGCAGAGAGACCAGGGCTGATCCTAACTTCACCTCTTACAAACAATACAAGCAGAGGAAGTGACTTCACCTCCCTGAGCCTCAGCCTTCTCACTGTTGTAATGGGGAGAATAAACCGTACCTTTTAGGATTATTGCCAGGATTCAGTAGGAAATGTATGTAAGATGCCTATCCTTATGCCTCACATGGGGCAGGCACCACACACAGTAGGGAGTTCTTGATTCTAAGCACATTTTTTTCATATGTTAGCATCTCTGAATTCAGGGTACATCTTGTCATTGTGACAGCATCTTAGATTTGATGAAATATGATGATATTATTTCAATTGAGGGCATTTATTGAGCTCTTGCTCATGTGCTGGGCATGTGCTAAAAGCTTCAAAGGAGCTTGCTCATGTAATCCTTCCAATAATCCAGAGTGACACGTGTTATTTCTAAATATGCTTTGAGGATGGGGGATGGAGCCCCAGAGAGGTGGTGCAGCCTCCACTGGGTGGCACAGCTGGTGAAGGGGGAAGCCCAGGTTTGCATCACAGTGTTCCTAGTCTTGGGAGCTGTGTTCTGCCAGCTCTGTCCCATCCCGATTGGACAGCTAAGGAGAGGGAGGGCCGGGGAGATGGAGCATCTGCCCAGAGCAGCATGCTCAGTAAGTGCAGAGCTGGGAATGGAACCCAAGCCCACGAGACCACAAATGCCAAGCTCTCTCTGCTAGGACCACACCATGGCAAGAAGACAGATGGAGCAGTCCCTTCACTGACCAGCTTCGGTGCAGTTCAGGACACCTTGCCAGAGCCTGGAGATCTGCTTCTAATTCCCAAGTGTCTCACAAGTGGCTCCATGTCTCCAAGCCTCACTTTTTCACCTGTACAATGGAGGTGACAATTCCAACCTCGAAGTACTGTGAAGATTAAAAGGAGTGATGCATAGAAAGGGGCTCTGTAAGCCATAGGAAGCCCTCAAAATGCAAGTGGTGATTGAGGACAGAGAAAGGCAGGGGGCCCTGAGAGTTGAAGCAAGCTGGGGGCAGGACCCCGGGGCTGGAGAGAGCAACAAAGTGGTCTCTACTCCTTTTCACACCACTGACCTCCTTCCTATGGGGTGCCCAGTATGGAAGCTCCCCCCGCCCCACCTGACACAGAGATGGGAGTGAAATGAAACACAGCCCCCAGCCCACCCCCTGCTGCCCAGTATTTCTCACCTGGTATAATGAAATGGAAAGAATTTCTGCTGAGAAGGGTGATTACTAACCTGCCAAGATGAGTAAGAAAAATCAATTCAGAGAGTGCGGGAGGATAGGGACTCAGCTGAACGGGGGAAGCACTGTGGGGACGAGAGGGCAGGAGGGAGGGACAGAAGGAGAGTGACCAGGAGGGGAGAGAGAAGGACAGACAGACAGACAGACCACAAGTCCTGTTCAGTGATGACAGACTTCAGGGGGATTTATCCTCAATCCTCTCCTGCCATTTCTCTCTTCAGTGGTAAGAAAAGAAGATTAAGGAAGTAGGTTCAAGAGGCAAACAAACGTGTGCTTCACACAGAGATTCAGTGGGTGGGGATTGGGACCAAGGTCCTGCACTTCTAACCAGCTCTGGGGATGCTGATGCCACTGCTCTGGGGACTAGACTTGGCTGGATACAGAAACAGTCAACGGGACAATTCATGAATTGATACCACAAATCTTTCCCAAGTGCCTACTATATGTTTGCAAACAGAGAGCCTAACCTTACCAAACACACAGTAGGCCTGACTGAATGTTACTTGAGTGAAGTGTTCAGTAATTAATTGTTTTATGGAAGTGAAATCCACATGACATAAAATTAACCATTTTAAAGTGTCCAATTTGGTGGCGTTTTGTATATTCCCAATGTTGTGCAACCATCACTTCTCTCTAGTTCCAAAACATTTTTATCACCCCAAAAGGCAACCACTTCCCATTCCCTCCTCCCCAGATCCTGGCAACCACCAATCTTCTTTCTGTTTGTATGGATTCGCTTATTCTGGATATTTCATATAATATGTGACCTTTTGTGTCTGGCTTCTTTCACTTAGCATTAGATAAGTACTTATACACAAACATTCATAGTAGCATTATTCACAATATCCAAAAAGTGGAAACAACCCAAACGTCCATCAACTGATGAATGAACAAAATGTGGTCTGTGTTTACACAATGGAATATTATTCAGCTATAAAAAGGAACAAAGTACTAATGCATTCTATGATGCGGATGAACCTTGAAAACATCATGCTGTATAATTAAGTTTTAAACAATGTTTCTTGCCTTTATGGCTCCTCAATGACCTAATCCAAGTGTCATCACTTCCCACTCCAAATAAATATAGCTGAGCATCCATGACAGGTGGGATGCTGGACACATCAGAGTCGAAGTTCAATAAGACCAAGATTAGCACTTGGCTCCTTACTGATTTGCCCTATGACCTTAGGCAAGTCCCTTCCCTTCTCCAAGGCTTGGATTTCTCACCTGTAAAATGGGATTCAAGATTTCTCACTGGGTTGGCCCAAGAGCTCCATTAGGTGAGGGTGAGAGCTCTGGGCAAACTGCAGAACTGGATGAGAGTCAGTGACTGTCACCATGGGTTGAATAAGGGGGAACTTCAAAACTGTCCACCAACTGCAGAGTTTGGGAGGCAGGACACCAGTGACAGAAAGAGAATTCCCCACACAAGTAGAGTGATGGTCGTAACAGAGGATCACAGGGAGTGGCTGCAGTCACATAAAATCCAAACTCCTGCCCACGACCCGTCAAGCACATCTGACCCAGCACTGTCCCCCTCTCGGACTTTGGCTGGACCCTAGGATGCATCCAGCGCAACTCCCTCATTTCATACGTGAAGAATCAGAGACCCAAAAAAGAGAAGCAATTTGCCCAAAGTCTAACAGAGACTTTCATTTGTTACTGACTTCCAGTTCAAATGGTGGATTGAACACACCCCTTTAATATATTTCCCTCTACAAAACCCAATAAAATTGCAATACATCTAAGGACAGGGCGCATTGAGGAAAAGACAACAGCCATAAGGTTTAGAAATTGGAAAGAAGGTGGACAAGGGTCATTGACTTAGCAGATCCAACATAGCTGAATCTGAAGCCAGCAGTGGGGATGCTGGGGACCAACCCAATTGGAACCCATTCTTTATGGCATCCAATTAGCTTTTCTTTGTCAGCTTCTCCATACAGACCCAGAATAAGATGAATGCGGCTCCCCAGACCATGCCCTCAAGTAGCACATGATCTTTTGGGGGCAACAGAGAGCAAAGGAAACAAGGCAATGTGAAAAGTCCTTCGATAAAGATATATAGATATATAGATATGGCAGAAGATTCCCCAAAGAAGGAGCAATCAACTCTTTTTGGGAAGATAGAGGGGTGAAGGTTGCAAAGGACAGAGTAGTTAGAGCCAGTTACTGAAGAATGGCCAAGAGGAGAAGGAGGAGGAGGACACTTCCAGCTGCAGGAACAGCAAAAGCAAGATGGAGTAAGAATATGAGAGTTTCAGAGATTGAAAGTGACTCAGAGAAGGTGAGACAGAGACACTCTCAGGTGCCAGATCTTGATGGACCTGATAAGCTAGAACTCGAGGGTCCTAGGGAGCCATTGAAAGATTTAGAGCAGTGGAGTGACAAGGTTCTAAAAGATCACTCTTATGAGGGTGGAATAGAGGAGTCACTAGAATTCCCATTTATGTCTCAAATTCCCCTTCTTCACTGTTTCTTCCACACGCTTTAATTGAGCACCTACTGTGTGCACAGCCCCATGCTGGGTACCCGAGACCAGGGGTCAGTATCCTCACTCACACACACAGACACACACAGACACACACACACACACACACTCACACACACACACACATGAGAGCACGGCATGATCAGTACAGAGCAGCAGTAACTGGGACCCATCTCCATCTGCCATCTCCTGTTGCTTGGAAAAGACGTCCCACCGAGTGTCAAATGTGCACCTGCCAGCCGGCCGGCACACTCACATAAAAGTCTCTGAAAAAAAATGGATTATATTCATTCTCTTAACCTCACCCCAACCCGAACATAAATCGTCTCTGTTTATAACACTTCTGGCATTTTCTGCATTTTGCTGAGTGACATAAAATGACAATAAATTTCGGCCCCACCAGCAGAAAAGTACCTAAAATGCCACATGTCACTAATATTGACAGGTTCTAAAAGTAAAACTTGGAAATGGTTCAGGCGACATAAATTAAAATAAAAATATATACTTTGTCCTTGAGAGAGAATCAGCTAAAATTAAACCTCCGTGTGGGAGGGATGTCCAGGAATGTGAGGGAGAGAAATACCATGGATGCCTGTTTCAGAACAGAGTCCCAGATTGGGAGGCTGAGAAGGACCCAAAGGAAACCCAAGCCAGACCCCTGATAGAAAAAAGGAGGACTATTCTTTTCTTTCTTTTTTTTCTTTTTTCAATTTTTTTAACATCTTTATTGGAGTGTAATTGCTTTACAATGTTGTGTTAGTTTCTGCTGTATAACAAAGTGAATCAGCTATATGTACACATATATCCCCATATCCCCTCCCTCTTGTGTCTCCCTCCCACCCTCCCTGTCCCACCCCTCTAGATGGTCACAAAGCACTGAGCTGATCTCTCTTTGCAATGCAGTTGCTTCCCACTAGCTATCTATTTTACATTTGGTAGTGTATATATGTCAATGCTACTCTCTCACTTCGAAGAAGGACTGTTCTTAGAGCAGCACCTCTGATACCACAGCCACCACCTTCAGATGGCTGTTCAAATTTAAATATAAATTAATACATTTAAATACAAGGCTATTCGCATTTAAATTTAAAAGCAATTAAAATTCAGTTTCTCAGCTGTGCAGCCACATTTCAAGGGCTCAGTAGCCACATAAGGCTAGTGGCTTTTGTATTGGACAGTGGATGGAGAACATAATCACGGAAAGTTCTATTAGATGGTTCTGTCTTGGAGCAAAAGCATCCCCGCTGCTCTCCCCGGGGCTGGAGCGGGGCGGGGGGGTGGAGGGGGGCAACTGACACCTGTGAATTTCCTCCTTTCTTCTGATTTTCTCAGCCACCTCCCCTTGATATCCTCCTTTCCTTCTCTCTCTGGCAATCTGTCTGTTTTTCTCTCTATGGCCTCTTTCTCTGTCTCTCTCTTCCAGTTCCCTTTTTTTTCACATTTCTCTAATACACAAATAAATCAGATCCAGAAGGCTAACGAGGATTTGAAATCAGAGTTCAAAGCCCTGCTTGACCACTTCTGAGCTGTGAGATTCAGGCGAGTGAGGACTGCATGCCCATCCTCCGAACTGGTAATTATGGCGGGAGTAATACCTACTGTGCGTGGCTGTGAAATGAAATCACATGTTTAGTGGCACATGGTAGGTACTCAGTTAGGTGCCACGGTTTTCCTTCTTCTCCTTGAACACAAACCTTCAGACGCTTACAAAAATCGACCAGATCTATTTCAGCCTCTTCCGAATTGAAGACTCACCAAATTTTTCCTGTTTCACCTCTGGCTCCAGACCACTCATCCCTCTTCCCATGTTCTAAACGCTCCATGCACTTTTCGACCTCCCTGTTTGCCCAGCCTGGGATATCCTTTCCCCTTTTGTCTGCCTTTCATTAGCCTACTCCCAGTAGGGGGTCCAGCTCAGACACCACCTACCCTCCTGGGTGCCTTCACCTCGTCCTTTGCGGCTCAAACACAGGACTGGTTGATGATTACAAGAAAGAAGGTGGGGAGAGAACTCCAGAGAAATTAAAGAGCTGGTCTGGCTCATTTCAGGCAGATGGGAACCTGGTCTCCAGCTATGGCTGAGATGACATATCTCATTCATCCAATCAACATTTATTGGGTGCCCACTGTTTGCATGGCCCTGCCCAGCTGGATACAGAGGTGAGTCGAGCACATCCCTTTCCTGGAGGAGTCACAGCCTGATGGGGAAAGGGACCCTCCCTGGAGCAAGTACTGCACAGCATGACAAGTTCTGGCCACACCAAAGGGGCTTTCAGTCCACTGGAGAGGCTGCAGGGACGTGAGGAAATGCCCCAAGAGCGGGACGGGCGTTTGAAACCAGGAGGCAGGGGTTTGCCACAAAGAGGCTGGCTTTTGTAGGATGGACATTCCAAGGCAGGTGACAGCAGGAGCAAAGGCCAGTGAGAGCAAAACATGTTTAGAGGCCCAAGAGTCATTCAGGGGGACTGAGCTTAGGTAGGAAGAGGGAACGAAAGGGAAGATGGGGTCAGGGGAGCGGAAGGGGTCAGTAAGCTGGTTCCGGTGACGGGACTTAATCCTGAGGGAGCCACCAAAAGGCTTTAAGCAAGGGAGAGCTGTGATCTCAGAGGCACTTGAGAAATCTCTCTGACTGCACTGGGGCGGCTGGATGGTGTGGATGGTGTGGGGCAGTTCGGGGCTGGGACATGAATGGCGTGGGGAGGCCTGGGGGGAGGCTGCTGCAGGGTGGGCCGTGGTAGGGACAGACAGGGCAGCCAGGAGGCAAGGGGGAGGCCCCGCCTTGGGCCTTACCCTTCCCCCTTGACTGCTGCCGCCTCAGGCGTCTAACCACCACCGCCCCCCCCCCCAACCTTCCTGCCAGCCCAGAAGCCTTCTGGCTGCACAATTTGTGAAGAACATTATGTAAATGGGCTTTATGCAAATCCAGCCTCTCTCCCTGCTCGCTGGGCTCCTGAACCCTAATTAACTTGCCAACGCCTCATGTTGCCGTCCCCTCTACACCAGCCCAGCCCCCAGCCCACTCCCCCAACCAAGAAATCCATCTTCAGAAGCAAGCATGGTCTAATCGCTCCCTCATTTGGATGTGCGGGCTGTCACCCACACCGTTAACCAGCGGGAGAAGGCGGCATTTCAGCCAGTTGACGCTTCTGCTTCCGATACAGCTCCAAAATAAATGCCGCATTTTTCCCACTCCTGCTTTATTTTTGCTTGCTTCGAGAACCAGAAGCGGCTCTGCTTCTGCCTCTCTCTTGCCTCTCTCAAAAGATGCACTCAGGGAAGGAGCAGGGATCTGTTGTTTTTGAAATCAGACCATCAAGGATTTATTCCGCAAGGCACTGATCGTGAACTTATTCCTCAACGTATGTTTTTGACCTAGAAAAGACCTCAGGAGCATCTCACCCAGCCTCCTGGATTCAAAGACAGTGGAACCTAGGTTCAGTGAGCACCAATGACATATCCAGGGTCACACAGCATGGATGGACTCAAATCCAACCTCCTTGCCCCCAAGGCTGGCTTCCTTCCCCCTCCCCCACCCAGCCCAGCATCCCTTGTGTCCCAAACAGCTCAGTCTAAAGGAGCTGTTCTTGACAGTCTCGTGCCTGCTCACTTTCAAGTGCAGAACAAAGCAAAATAAAGGCTTTCCCAGGAAACATGAAGAATTGTGTTGTCAGCCAGTTCCTGCTGCTGCAGCAAATTCCCTGATGCAGCTCCAAAGGCAGAAAGGTAGGGAGGGTTGTTAGTGCCTCTGGAGCTCTGGAGGGCAGAGCAGGCACGATGTTTAAGGCTCAACATTGTAAAGAGGTTTTTAAAAGATGCGGCACATAGGATATTCACTAGAGTCTGGTCTGACAATGCAGAAGGGGAATAAGCAGAGTGACCAGTCATTCATTCATTCAATTATCATTCATTCAGGAAGTGTTGACTGCCAATAGTGCCTGGACTGGAGTGGATCCCAAAAATTCATTTCTGCCTGCAGAACCTGGTAACCCACTTGTCACCCACAAGGAGATCAAGACCACCATATGGAAGCAGCCGTCTGACACCATGTCTGTCCCAGTGGCTAAGTCTCTCTCCCTCTACCCCAGCATCTGTGCGTATGAATTTTTAAAGGGTCCACATTTGGAAATCCCCAAAATCATCTTGTCCCTTCATTTTTGTTTCTGAACAGGAGTGATGTCTGCTTGTACTTAATCCTGAGAGGAAGTTTATCACAGAGGAAGGAATTTGGAGTGACACAAACATAAGGTTCAAATGTTATGACCTTAGGCAAGGCATCGCTTCCAAAGCCTTGCTTTCTTGTCTGTAAAAGGGATATCATAACAGTGCCTACCTCACAGTTTGAAGAGGTGATTAAATGAGGAAATAGATAAACGTAAAAATATCACCTTCTCTCTGAGATAAAAGTCTGTTCACATACCCTCTATTAAAGCCATCATTAATTGCTCATTGGTGTTTCAAAAACTAAGGTAGGAAATCAGAATTCCTGTAAGAATTTTATGATTAGAACTTTATTACATCAGAGATGCCACCGAAGGTGTCTTTAGAAAACACGTTGGTCTAATTAGTTCAGCTCTTTGAGCCTCAAGTTTCTAGCTATAAAATGGGAATAATAAAATTAGCTACCTCATAAGGTTATAGGAAGGAAGAGTCTTAGTACTGCATGAATCACAGTTAGGGCTCAATGAATCCTGGACAAAGAACATAGACATAAATATACTCAGTTATATGCAGTGACAGGGAATTCTTTAATCAATTAATTAATTTAAAAGTAATTACCTAGGTTGTCTATTAAGAAAAGTTTTCCCCACCACACTTATGATTTGAATAGAAATACTGGGTTATATTGCTATTTCTATTTGGAAAGAAAACATATAAAAATGTTTTAAAAATTGTAGAAATTAAATGAGTTTGCTTCTTCCAACAGAAGACAAACCTATCTCTAATAATAAGCATTCAGACTTGGGTAGGTAGCAATTCTTTATATCTCAGGTTCCCAAACTCTCACCTTAAGTACATACAAGGTATGTGTCCAAATATCATTCTTCATATATTCAATGACAAATGCTAGGATATGCATGGTGCCCTTTACAATTATTATAGAGCTTTCCCACCCACTCTGCTTTGGAATTTTTTCTTGGGGGCAATGGAATGTCACTACAGATATTACTACAGCTCTAGTTCATGGCCAGCAATCAATCTCACCCTGAGACATTATTTAGTCCTGTAATGCAAGAAGATCTCATTTAGCATGCCAACTCCTATTAATTTGTAGTTGTAGCCTGAAGTACTGTGTTAAGAAAGATTCTGATGTCTTTTTTAAGATTAATGCCAAAGAGTACCTTATTGATTAGTGATGTCCGCTATGGAGCTAGGTGATGGTCAGTGCATGTGTGCCTCATATTTGCTAACCCCGAGCTAGTGTAACCCCTGTGTGTGATAGTCAAAGAAGCTGAAGCTCAGAGAGGGGAACTTATTGCCAGGGTCACACAGCTGTTTAGTGGCAGAGGCAGAACTAGAATAAATATCTCCTGGCTGCATGCCCAGGTCTATTTCCTCTCCATCATGATGCATGCAAGTTCTTAATCAAGACCCAGTGGTATCTATGAAACAATCATAATATTTGACATTTACCCCCCATATGGTTCCAAAAAGATTTTCAGCGATTATACTCCAGAAATACACACATTCAAGAGAAATGCACACATTAAAAGAGGATTAAAATAAAATAGACAAGGTAAACAGGGGAAAGGAACCAGGTAAATGAGAATAAAAAATAAGAAGGAGCCAAGAGTAAGTTTGGCCCACAAAAGTCCGTCCCTATGCAGGTGCCAGGCAACTGGTGGCTGATGCAAAGCAGGAAACAGGAATACAGGAGTTTGAAAATGGAAAATTCAGTTGTTCAAAACCAGGAGGTTTCCCTGATGTTCCTCTGGGAGAAATACCTGCATGGGTGCTCATGCCTGGGTAGCTGTGATGCAGTGCAGGACGTCCCTCAAAGACACTTCTCCAAGAAATAAAGCGATTTTGATACCATTGACTCTTGGAATGTCTCTTGGTGATGAAATGTCAAAGCGTGGTCCAAGAACTCAGAACTTTTGGTGTCAAGGTCACCAGTGACTGCCATGTTTCCAAAGCCAGTGGTCAGGTTGCATTATTCATCTTACTTGACCTCCTGGCTGTCTTTGATATAGTTGATGGCTTCACCCTTGGTTATTTTTCTCAACTGCAGGAGACCACATTCTCTTGAATTTCCTTCTATGTCAATGACAGTTCCTTCTTGATGTCTTATGTTGGGTTTTTCTCCTTTCGTCCAATGTCTGAATGTTGCATGCTCCAAGGCTCAGCCTGCAGACCTTCTCTTATACTTATCTGTCCTCAGTTCCCAGTGATCTCATGGCTTTAAAACCATCCTTGGGCTGATGACTTCAAAATTTATATCTCCAGCCTGACCTCTCTCCTAGACTCCAGACTCATACATCCACCTGCCCCCTTGACATCCCCAGCTGGACACTAATGGCATCTCAGACTTCACACGTCCATCACCAGAGACTTGATGCCATCCCACCCTTTCTCCAATCTTTTACCACTCCCCAGTCCTCCCCATTTCAGGAAATGACAACATTGTTACCCGGTTGCTCAGGCCAGAAACCTGGGACTCGACCTTTACTCCTGTCTTCTTGTCACATCCAATATCCAATTCGTCAACAAGTCCTGTCAACTCAGTGACAAAAACTATTTCAAATGCAACCCTCTTTCCCCCTCTCTACCACAACCTCCCGGGTTAAGCCACCTTCCCTTCACAGCTGGTAGACAGGAAATTCTCTGATCTCACCTTTCTGCTTCCACTCCTGCCCCCTACAGTCTGTTCCACAGACAACAGTGAGAACAATCATTTTTTTAAATGCTGATCTGATCAGACCTGGCTCAGAGCCCTCTGATGGCCTCCCCATCACCGTGAATGACGAGGTCCTTTCAGTGCATTGGGTAGGCCCTGACCCCTCTCCTTTCTCTCTCTCTCACTCTGCTGCAGTCCCACTGGGCTCCTGCTGGGGACACTCTCCTCTCAAGACCTCTGCATTTACTGGTCTCCCCTCCTGAGATGCTCTTTCCCCAGACAGCCCGTGGTTTACTCCCTCACCCATGACTCTGATGAAATACCACCTCCTCCAGGAGGGCTTCCCTGACCACTCTATTTTAAAGGGACCTTACCAGCCTGCCTCCCAACCCACTCCAGCATCCCTCCGCATTCCCCACCAGCATCCCTCCCACCTCTTACTATCATCCCTCACCCCCTACCAACTTCCTTCCCACCCTCCCCTGCATCCCTCCCCTCTCCCACCTGCATCCCCACCACCACTATCCAGGAAGAGACCTTGTCTGTCTCTTCCCCACTCTACACTATGAGAGCAGGGACATTTGCCTCATTTTCAAACCACTGTGGCCCCATACCCTGCACATAATAGGCGCTCACTAAACACGTTTGGCATGAATGACTCTCTATTCGTTGGACTTATTCCAAATAAATTCTTGAACTGAAAATTCCAATGTGATCAGCCCGTGGGGAAAGCAGGGTGGACTTGGGTCCCTCATCAGTGGCTGACTCGCCAGGAGGAACCCACACAGAGTTTTGCCTTCGAAGGTGGCACATGGAGTCACATCTGTCCCCTTGGCTGATGCCACCAAGGATGCTCTAATGAGTTCCACAGCATCCTCTTACTCATAAATATCTCCCCTTGGTGTCAGCTGACCCCTTGGATCTCACCAGAGGACATACTGTCATCAAACCCCAATAAATTGCTGAAGGCATAAACAGACTGGGCCAATTTACAGCAGGTTTTGATTTTAATAATGTTTTGTCTTCGATTTGGCCCTAATTATAAATCATTTGCAACTGTGCTTTAAACCATAAGCAAATCTTACATGGCATTCTTATTATCTACTTAATATCACAGAGAGAAAGATTTACGGAATCGCATTCTGGGAACTAAGCAAACGAGGAAACTTTTAGGTGAGGGTGAAACACATGAAAATTATAGTTTTGTCATAAAACATTGATTGATCAATGATTATTGTAAAACTGTAGTAACTATGCTGGCGTCAACATAAATCTGTAATTGGCTGGATTTATTCTTTTTCAAAATGCTGTATTTCCTACAGTTTTGACCATCATGTTAATCTGAGTCTGTGAGATTTACTGTGGTTTTAACTTAATTGACTCCATTTAGCTTATGCATATATGTGTATGCAAGTGTATGTAGTGTCTGTGTGTGTATGGTTTAGATTGATAGAGATAGATAGATAGATAGATAGATAAAGATGGATGGATAGATAGACAGGGATAGGTAGGTAGGTAGGTAGATAGACAGATAGATAAAGATGGATGGATAGACAGATAGGGATAGGTAGGTAGGTAGGTAGGTAGATAGATAGATAGATTAGATAGATAAAGATGGATGGATAGATAGGGGTAGATAGATAGACAGATAAAGATGGATGGATAGATAGGGGTAGATAGATAGATAGATAGATAGAGGTAGGTAGATAGATATGATAGATTAGATAGATAGATAGATAGACAGATAGATATAGGTAGGTAGGTAGGTAGATAGATTAGATGAATCAATAGATCTATAGATAGATAGATAGATGTATTACCCCTAGTTGCTTGTACTTTTCCATGCTTTGTGTTTTTCTTCAAATCTAATTTTTAAAATATTTGAAGAAAACACACTAAGCTATATGAAGCCAATCTTGCTGCAGAAAAGGGTCTAAAGCACCACTTTCCAAATCATTCTCCTGTGGGGTGACCACATAGGGTCATGATATTGCATCTTAAGAGGCAGGAAGGACTGCAGAAAGATCATGAGTCAAGTTCAAATCTTGGCTCTGCCATTTGCTGGCTGTATCACCCTAAAGAACCTACACCATCTCTCTTAGCCTCAGGCTCCTCATTTGTAAAATGGGAATAATTATACCCACTTCAGAGGCTACTGTGAGGCTTAAATGAAATGACAAAGTGAAGTGAAGGTCTTGGCACACAGTGGATGCTCAGTACCTGCTGTGGAAGCTCCCCTTTCCTATTCCCAGTCAGGGGATGGACTTGTGATGTAGGGGCCGGGGTAGCAGGGCCTAAGGAGTGAGGTCAAGGAAGCATTCTAGCCCTCAGAGGGACCCTCACAGAGAGGGTAGTCCACACACCAGGGGGAACCAGACTGGACACCTGAATCATCCCAATAGGACCAGGGAGATGGTGGGTCCAGAACAAAACCACACAGGGGCAGAAAACCATATGCTAATGCAAAATGAGGATACTTATAAAATAGTAGCCCCCACTCAATCTTTATAGACTTACTTTTGTGAAAGCTCAGCAGTGCCAACTACCTTTGAGGTGAGAAAATGAGGATGTCAGAGATGTGACTTGCCCAAGGTCACATAGCAAACAAGTGGCAGAACCAGGACTTCAAACGCACCACCTTAAGCTCTGAGTTTTGCTGCCCTCTCTCCTGGAGGTGGGTGTGTCCTGATTCTCCAAAGCTAACCCAAAGGGAACGGGAGGCCCAGCTGAGCCGTTTTGGTCTCTTCTTACCTAATTGCTGAGGACAGACCTGAGAAGTAGCTGGTTTGATGTGGAACCCGCCCCCCCCCTTCTTGCAGAGTACTGCCTTTGGGTTGAATAGTGCTTTCTTTTTCTTGATTCCCACTATGCAGCCAGTGAAAAATATTTTCCGAACCTATTCTGAGTCACTGATTCACACTGTCTGTTCTGAAGTTGTCCAGGGTCAAGAGAGTCAAGCGTGGCTAAATGAACCCAGACATTGAATTTTGCCAAAAAGTAAACAATCTGAGCCGTGAAAAAAAATGCTGGTTTCAAATATAACTCTCGTGTGCAATCTCCCTTCCTCTCTTCTTCCCCATCTCCCTCTCCCAATCTCTCCCTCCTTCCTTCCTTTTCACCTTGATTTCTCTTCCTCGTCTTTCTCCACCTCTCTTTATTTTACTTCAATCGTCCCTCCTTCCTTCTTTTAATCTCTCCTTCTTTCTCCTGTTCCTTTCTCCCTCTTATTTCCCTCTCCTCATTCCTCTATTCTTTTCTCTCTTCCTTTCTTGTCTTTTAAAATATGTCCAAGAGTTTGTTTTTATTAGCGATGGTGAGGCCAACAGATCAGGACACGACTGCCATTGAAAAGATAGTTTGTTGCTCACAGTTCCCAAGAGAAGGGGCCATAGCAGGCAGGGCCATGTGGGGAAGCACCAGGAGGTGCATCTGGTCAGGAGGCAGAAGGAGCAAGAAGAAAGCATGCACGTGCCAGAGACCTGATTGTGGTTTTTGCAGGAAAGACTGGTGAGGCAAGAGTAAGCCGATTTAGGATTGGCTAGTTTGAATAATTTCGGCAGACTCTGGGCTATAGGGCTGGTGGTTCTCCAGTTGTCTGGTAGCTGGCCCTGGGGTGACTCAGGCAGGGAGGTGGAATCTTGAGCTGCAGGAGCTTGATAAAAGGAGGTAAAAGAGTGTGTGGCCTTTGCATCAGTTGGTTTGCATATCAAAGGTGTGCTGGAAGGCAATGTTTGCGCCCTCCAGGAATTAGCTAACCTTGGGAGGGGCAGTTAGGGGTCTGCAAGGCGCTGAGATGTTCAAGCATCATAAAATACAGAAAACTTTTTAAAAACACAATTAATACAGCTTCCTTTCTCCCTTCTGCCTCCCCCAAGCCTGCAAAGAACTCACCACAAATGTTCGGATGAGGTTTAATAAAGGGCTGGGTTGGTGGGCGACCAGGAACCAGGAGAGGAACAGTCTCAAGAACTACCAGGGAGGCAGAGCCCTAGTTTTCAGAGACTGAACATGTCTTCTGCCAGAGGAGGAAAAAGCTTCGTTCAACTCCACCCGCCGGCCTGAGCTCTACCCCTCCACTTCTCAGAAGCCATCCCCTATCCGGACGGCAGTGGCTGCCGTGTCCTCACCCTGCCACTATCCTGTGGGCTGGTTGTTTTGCCCAGGCCTGGAATTACCCAAATCCCCTTAAATACACGGCTGCAAATGAGGACACTGGAAAAAAGGCAATAATTGTGACAGTAACTCACGGGGCCAGGCCTGACACGTCTCTAATTGCCTGCTAAAATTGTCGCTGTCTCCTAAAGTGCAAATTATCACCCGAAATGACAAGAATAATGAATGAGTAACTCTGATGTAATGCAACAATTAGTCCTCAAAGACACTGTCTAATATGGTAATTCAGAACACCCACTCCTTGTTATTAAGTGCCTGATAATTATTTAATTATCTATCTGCCAGCATGATTTACTTGGTTTATTTAGCTGCAGATGTGGGCAGAAGCATTTGGGTTTAAGGTCAGAACGAGCTGGCCCCTCCGTCGGCTACCACATCGGTTTGCTTGAGTGCTGGAGGCCGCTGTCCATCTGACGCCCCTAATTGGCTTTGGCAGTCCCAACCCAGAATCAGAAAATCCTCCCTTCTCCTCTCCCTGCCCTGGCCTGGGGTCACTCGGGGGCTGAGCGCCATGAAGACCAGGGCTGAAAGTCTCTACTTGCCTCTTGCCCGTTGGACCCCTGACAACTGATCAGAATATTTGGGGTAAAAGGTTGCCTCATCAAGATCGAGGTGAGTGTCCACTCTGTGCCAGCATCAGTGCCAAGTGTTGCCCAAGCGTTAGCTCATTTAATCTTCTCAGTAATGCCAGGAGGTAAAACAACTGGTATCAGCATGTGACAGAGGAGGTCACTTGTCCAGGGTCCCACGGTGATGGGGCCAGCACCAGCCTCACTGTCTCCAGAGCTACTGTGCTCTCCTGGACCTCGACGCCTGCCTGGGTGAGGCTGGCCCCAAAACTACCAGACACAGCTTATTCCAGGGCCAGGGCACAAACAGGAGAATTTGTGTCAGGACTCAGGAGGGTCAGGTCTTGGTCTCCAAATTACAAAATGACTTATAGGAGAAGAAGAAAGAGGCTTAGTCTGCGTTGGCTCAATGAAATCAGAGCCAAGCTACTACAGAGAGACAGGCTTGGGATCTAAAACTGGACCACTTACTAGCTGAATGCAAATTTGGGCAAGTTACTGAAACTCTCAAAGCCTCAATTTCCTCATCTGTAAAATGGGTGTGATCAGAGAGTCTCTCTCTCTCTCTATGATCACCCTGTCAAAAGGACCCCTCATCATCATCAGACACTCTCCACTCAGCATCCTGTTGGTTTCCTTTACTAAATGTATGCGTATCTGAAATTATCTTGTTTATTTATCTAATTACCTTCTACACAGACACACACACACACACACACACACACACACACACACAGAGAATATAACCTCCAAGGGGGCAGGGACCTTGTCTGTCTTATTTATCCATCATATTCCCTGCACCTAGCCCAATGTTATACACAATATGTATAATGGCACATTGCAGGCCCTCAATAAATATTTGCAGAATGAATGAATGAATGATCAGAAGCCAGGCGTGTTCTCAGGCCAGTATGACCTTCCCTGTGCGACGTTCCAGCATCTGCACACACAGCGCTCTGCCCCACTCTCTCCCCAGCCATCCACTCTAATGATGCCTCGACTTCACATCCACACAGCTTCCGTGCTCAAAAGGCCATGATGGCCACCCAGCTGGGACTCTGTGATTCTCTTGCTCTTGTGCTCCAGCCAACAGGCCCCATGCTTCCAGCAGCTTCCCAAGTCCACATATCTGAGGGATAAGTGTGGTTGGCCCAGGCCATCTGCAGCAGATGATCTTGGTTCTCACACACCCGTATCTCCTCAACACTTCCCATTTCTGGGCACACATGGCCAACTCCCACCCTTCTGCACACAGGTCTCATTGCTGAGGGCTTCCTCTGTCTGCTGGATCTCTCCATAGCCCCACACCGGTCAGGCTGTGCTCGTTCAGGTTGGGAATTAAACTCCCCCTGGAGCAGCCTTCCGTGATGACTGGTGGGAGTCAGTGGGTAGACAGCCCAGCTCCCTCACACAGAGGTGCAAACTCCATACTATCTCCGCCAGTAGCATGAAGCTCCAGTTTCCCAGGTAGCAGATACTCTTGGTGCCCCACTCAGATCTCTTGGAAAGGCCAGTGCATCCAATCCCAGCTACTGTGAATGTTGGCTGTTCATGCTCATAGCTGCAACCTACAGCTAAGAATTGCCCTCAGCTAAAAGAGCCACCTTTCTTGGAAATACCTGGAAGAATACACCCTCCCCCAGGGGTGACCCACTGCCACTAACTAACTAGTACAAGGGTAGAAAGGCCAGTCTCCTTGCTCCAGGGCGGGACAACTCTATGGTGCTTGCTATTCAGGCTCCAGAGCTCCTTGTGGGTCAGCTGGAGGATGGACTTCATCTGAACCCACGTCTTTTTCTAGGTCCTTAAAGGCAGGACCATCTCTGACTTGCTGACAAAGCACCATATTTGTTGAGTTAGTGAATGAATGAATGAATGAATGAATACACACATAATACATTCATATACACATAAATGATTGAATCAGAGCTATATGATCCCCAAATCAAGAACAGAACCCCTCTTTTCTAAATCATCAGCTTGTGTTGATGGTAGGAGGTTAGCGAAGGGGAGGTCTGGGTTGAGAGTCAGAAGACCTCAGCTCTTGCCTTTGACTCACTGGGTAACTTGAGACCTCATGCTCTGGGTCTCTCTTTTTCCATCTGTCAAATCAGAAAAAGAACATTTTTCTCCATATTCTCTTCCGGCTCACACACAGTGTGCGTTTTGTGATATATTTTTAATTTTCTGTTTTGAAATAATTTTAGACGAGAAAAGTAAAAAAAAAAGGAGAAAGAAAACCAGAACCAGTAGCACAGAGAGTTCCCATTACCCTTCACCCAGCTTCCCCAAATGTTAATGGTTTGTGATTTTTAAGCCTTCAGTCTGAATGTCTGGGGGATCATTCTGAGGGTGGAGGTGTGGCGGGAGCCGCAGAAAGGAAGTTTGTTTGCACAAACGCAGAGTGAAAATGCACCTGGCTGGGCAGCCTTGGAAAACCAGGCAGCAGACAGACAAAACCCCTTCCCTTTTCAGCTCTCTCTGCTGCTTTCTTTTATTTGTGGTCTCTCACCCCCTATGCCACGGCAAACAAGGGACTTTATAAATATTTCAAACACTAATAATTTGTGCTGTCCCTGCTTAGACTTTTAAATGAATCTAAGAGCATGTCTCTCTGAGGAATCTGCCCAAATGCAGGCGGGTGAAAGAAATACCACCACCGGCCGCTGCCTGAGATGGGTACTTGATGTAGAGATGGGACCAGAGGCTGTGGCCTCTCTTTTCTCCCACCCACGTCCCCTACCCCAGCATCTGCTCTGGGACGCTCTGCCTGGCGGGGGAAATGGCCAGCCTAAATCCCCAGTCCACGGGGTGGGGAGACCCCACCCCCACTGCTCCAGCTGATGGAGAGAGAAGTAGAGGGCTGGTTAATTCCATGGTTGGTATTTGGTCTTGGAATCAGATATTCCTGGGTTCAAATCCCAGCTCGTCTACTCATTAGCTGTGTGGCCTTGGGCAAGTCACTTCACCTCTCTGAGTCTTTGTTCCTTTATCTATAAAGTGGATATTGTCAGCATTAAAGGAAATTGTGCATTTAAAGTATACAGAGCCTGACTTAACGCCATGCGCTCAATGCTCAGTAGCTGGTATTTTCCCTTTGAATATTTCCAAGATTTATTTCCAATATTTATAATGGCTCAGACATAATAAGTTAGTTTCTCGTTCACATAAACTACTCAGTGAGGTTCTAGGTTGGCATAAGACAGAGAGTAGGGGGGAAATTCTACTTTGCCCAAATTGATGGAGGCTCTGCCATGGCTTCCAAGATTGCCCTGGGTACCCACCATCCAGCAAGCAGAGAGGAAAAGAATTAGAAGGAGGCCCACGGAAAGTTCCTACTGCCCGTCCTGAAGCTCACAGTCCAGGAGCAGGAGAGCTATGCAAACCACAACCTACAATATACAGGGTGGATCTTCAAGTGAGGAGGGGCCAAAACATTCAGGAGAACAGAGAAGAGGGAGGTGTTTTCGGGAGGCAAACCCAATCCTGGCACACCTGCCTGAAATCCTTCAAAGGTTCACCTTGTTCTTGGGATAGAGACTGAACTACTTCTGCAGTTTTCAAGGCCCACATGGTCCAGTCCTGCCAACCTCTCCAGCCTCGGCCCCTCCTCTCCCTGCGGTCCTGACACTCTGGGCTTCTTTTTATTCCCCAAATAGGCCACAATCGTAGGGCAACCATATAATTTATCTTTCAAGCCAGGCCACTTTGGAGGGAGAAAGAGGGTGCTTCTAATTAATAACCCAGGATAACTGGGACTCTCTGGAACAGACACGAATATGTGGTCACTATACAGCATGGATCCTGCCACAGGGCCTTTGCACAAGGAATAGTGTTGTTCTCCCTATTCCTTACTCACCCAGCTAACTTGCCCTGATGCTTCAGAATCACTTCCTCAGGGAAGCCCCTGTGACATAACAATCTAAGTCAGATCTCTTTGTTATACATTCTCCTAGAACCTGTTTCTTTCACTAGTGGCACTAATTTAAATTCCTAAATATATGTTCAATTGTTTATGTATCTGATAGTTGTCTCTCTCTTTCCGTCAGGACTATAAGTTCCATGAAGGTAGGGACCATGTCTCTTTTTTGTTCACCCTTTGCCTCCAATGTCCAGCACATAGTAAGCATTCAATCAACATTGGACTACATGAATAACTGCTTACCTCTGCTTGGAGGGATCAAAACAGAAACCTTCTGATACAAAAGGACATTTCAGCATGGTCTGAAAGAGTAAGTATAGGATAGGAGTACATGGAGAAGCAGATGAACAACATTCCAGATAGGGGAGCCACAATAAACAGAGGTAAAGATGCTGGACCACATCTAACGTATTCAGAGACTGTCCTGGAGTTTAATAACTAGAGCACCAAAGGTGCAGACAAAATGTAGGAGTGAGCTTGGGGTGGGGCAGGGATGGGGGCACAGCGTCAGGCTGGGAGATGCCGAATGCCAAGGAATGGTGCTTGGAGGGAGAAGACTCACCCTCATATGAGTTTGAGAATGATGTCACAGGAGGTGGATTACAGTGCTCTGCGTAAACCAAGGGACTACTGGCTACAGCAGCAACTCTCAAATTTTTCTTGGAGTATAAATCTATTTTTAATGGAGATTTAAGACATAAAATCAGGTGTCAGTAGAGTGTCCTGGGGCTGGGCATGGGTGTGGGGGAAGTGGACAGAGCCTCATTCATAGCCCTGAGGCATCTCTGTTCCTGCAGCATCAGCTGATGTACTGAGATCATCCAGCCAAGACCTGAGACTTGACTCTGTGACCTCCCTCCCATTATGCTGCTACTCTGTCTCCTGGATAATAATATAGACCTGGGAGATGGGTACACTGGCACTAGAGTGGCCCTTCAGACAGAGTCTTGTTTAGTCCCCAGATCCAGAAAGAGCTAGACCTGCCCTGAGTGATGACGGGCAGCTCCCAGCCTTCTGATGGACAGGAATGGAAGTAGCTGAGTAATTGTCCTTGCTAATCTGGTGCCTCCCTAAAATTATAGTTCCCATTCCCCGAGCATTTACTATGATCCTTATCCCATCCAAGACCCACAGCAACCTTTGAGCTGGGCACTATTCTCATCTTTCATCTTGATGGTGAGAGAACTGAGAGGTTTGGTAACTTGCCTGAGGTCACACAGCTTGTGAAGGGCTCAACGAGGATTTAAGCCCAGATCCTACCCCAGAAAGATGTCACCCTGCACTAATCACTGCCAAAAGAAAAAAGCAGAAGAGGTCTGCGTAGATTTTCCTTTCTTCGTGGAGATTTATAAGAAAGAGAACAGGTAGGCTCCTTCCCGTCTGAGATGAGCTAGGAGAGTTCCCACTAAACCCGAGGGAAGGACAAGGTGACTCAGTGGGTCCTGCCCAATCCCTCAGATGCTATTTTCAGGGCTGTCCCTGCTGGGACAGATGAAGCATCCCCCAGTTAGGCATACTGTCCATCTGGCTGTCTGCACGATGTTATTTATAATGCCTAACCCACAGCCAGGCTGTAATGAAGAAGAATTCAGCCCCGGCTCCTTAGCGGGGGAGGCAACTGACTTTGGAGCCAGCTGTCCTGGCAGCCCAGTTCGGCAAATGTGACTCAGATGTGAGCCCCGATCTGGGATAGCCTGGCGCCCAGAGAGAAGGTGGGGACCAACCTGTTCAGACGGGGCCACTTGTGTGTCTGACAGCCGGGAGGGCTTGTGCAGCAATTCAGATGATGCAAGGCGTGTCTCTCATAGTGGAATGTGGAGTCAGACGAACGTATTTTTCATGACTCAAGGAATGGGTATTGCTTCAGGAAGTGAGAGATGCTTTCTGAGCCCAGAACTCCTGTTGACTCCTTTTTACTATCGGTGTCTTAACTGTGCTTAATAAATACTCAGGCGTACCTGTGTGCATGTGTATGTGTGTGCGCACACACATGTGTGGTTCACCAGGGTGCATAGTAACCCACATAAATGGGGAAGGAGGGACCAATATGGATTTAGCACTTTCTGTAAGCCAGGTAACTGGTCAGTCTCTTACTGAGTCCCCTCAACAACCAATGAGGTGTGTATCATGATCCCCTCTATAGAGATGAAGAGACTGAGACTCAGAGAGGAAAGGGCCTGGCCAAAGACAGCACAGAATATACCACCTTCCTGAAAACCAGCCCACTGCCTGGCACACGTGGCTGCCATGTTTCAAGTCCTCAGAGTTAGCGCCCTTCAACCTCATTCCTACATTATCTTCTCTCTAAACCATAAGTTCCTTAGGGACAGGAATCACGTGCCATTAGCTGTATACCCACCAGGCCTGGCAAACAGTGTGTGTTCAAATGGCTGTGGTTACTGTAATGTGCTGTGCCCTAATCCCTAATTGTTTAAGCATGTAAATTCATACTTCTCCCAGACTAATCATTCTCAAGCTTATTTTAACTAAGGAACCATAGTAAAATACAAAACAAATGGTGGCCATTTAATAATTATGCCACTGAAACCATGACAAAAGAAGATATTATTCTACAAGGGGTCTAGAAGAGATTTTTTAGTTTTTTTCTGATCCACAGAGGGAGCGTCCCCAAACTGCAAAGGTAAAATGCCGAACAAGGAAACTCCGAAAAAAATTACAGTTGCTGTTGATTAATCCTCAATTGTATGTCAGACAAAGTATGAAGTGCTTTACATGTATCAACTCAATATTTATCCTCAAAACACCCCTAGAGTTGGTACTATATTCCTCACTTTATGGACAAGGAAACAAATCCAGAGAGGTGATGTGACTTGCCCAAGGACACATAGGAAGTGCAGAGCCAGGATTCAAATCTATGTGTTCTGCCTAGCATCCTCAATAGGACCCCAAAATGAATAAAACTCTACTGACTCTTCAAAATAGAATGAGCTTCTCAGATTTCTTCCTCTGATCATTCATTCGTTTAAACCACATTTCCTCAATGCCCTTTGAAAGGTACTGAGTGCAGACAGGTGAATTAGACATGGTCCCTGCCCCCAAGTGCTCACAATCTAGTGCAGATGAGACCAGTGGCTACTTAAAATAAAATAAAGTGTTGTGAGTATTCAGGGGTCAAGAAAGGGGAAGGAGATAAATAGGGAGAAATTTCTAATATATGAGATCCAGTTTCCTCATATTTACACCACGGAGGTTTGAAAAGGCTATGATTTCAAGGGTTCATTCAAAAACTAACTGTAGTCAAATAGACATTTTATAGATGTTATTTTGGTATAGTATCCAAAGTACCCTACCTTCCTTAAACAGAAAAGATGTTAAAACCGTTTATTAAATTGCACTAGATTGAATTTAATTGCATTGTTGGAACATCTTGTGCAGGGAGTTGTTTTGACTTGAATTTGCTTGTGTTGGGTTGAGTTAGGTTGTAAGACTGAGAAGTGGTTATTTATCGTATTGTGTTGAGTTGTATAGGGTTGTAATTTGTTGCGTTGGATTGGTTTGGTTAAATAATATCAGGTTGCATTGGGTTGCATTTTGTTAGTGGAGTTGGGCTGAGTTGGGTCATTATACAGGTGAACTTCAGTGGAATTGATGTGGATTAAGTTGGGTAAATTTTCTAGGGTTCACTTGGCTAGGCTTGGCATGAATGAAACTGATTTGTATTCATCTATTTTAGAAAGTCTCTCTGGTATGGGGCCACTTCCTGTCCAACAACTAGAATTGCTCTTGAAAGCTCTATATTCAGGGACAAAACCACAATGGACAGAATGTTTTGTATTAGGGAGGTTTGATGCAAATAAATAGCCCAAGAAGATTGGGTCTTCCTATCTCTGCTAAAGTCCAGTTTACTGTCTACAAAGATGGCAGTAAGGGTGTCAGAAGTGGGATATTGCAAAGGTAAAAAGGCTTTTACTCATTTCTGGCATCTCTATGGGTTGAATTCCATTCATCCATTTGCCAGCCATTATGGAGCACTTCTACATATGATGCTCTGTTCTGGGTACTGAAGACTGAGGATGAATAATGCCCTTTTCCTGTCCTTAAGGAATTAATAATGTCAAAAAATTACTGTCCACTATAACACTGTCTTCCTCGGGCAAACTCTTTATCCTTGAACCTGACTATAAGCATACTTTGTTTTATTGCACTTCACTTTATTGCACTTAACAGATATTGCGAGGTTTTTTTTTTTTTTTTACAAATTGAAGGTTTGTGGCAACCCTGCATTGATCAAGTCTATTCATGTCATTTTCCAACAGCATTTGCTCACTTCATGTCTCTGTGTCACATTTTGGTAATTCTTGCAATATTTCAAACTTTTTCATTATTATTATATTTGTTATGGTGATCTGTGATCAGTGATCTTTGATGTTACTATCAATACTACAACTTGCTCAACGCTCAGATAATGGATAGCATTTTTTAGCAACTAAGTTTTTTGAAATTAAGGTGTATAAATTTTTTAGACATGGTGCTACACTTAATAGACTATAGTATAGTGTAAACATAACTTTTTTATGCACTAGGAAACCAAAAAATTCATTTGACTTGCTTTATTGCAATATTTACTTTGTTGCAGTGGTCTGGAACCAAACCCACAGTTTCTCCAAGGTCTACCTGTACCAGCAGGGCAACTGCCAAAATTCCAACCACAAGACCTTGGAACAATAGAGAGGATCAACAAACACAATAGCTACTTTTTAAAATAAAACAAACAGGGAATTCCCTGGCAGTCCAGTGGTTAAGATTCCACACTCTCAGTGCAGGGGTCCCAGGTTCAATCCCTGGTCAGGGAGCTAGATCCCACATAGCGCAACGAAGAGCCCACATGCCTCAACTGAAGATCCTGCAGGCAGCAACGAAGATCCCATGTGCCACAACTAAGACCCGGTGCAGCCACATAAATAAATAAATAAATACTTTTTAAAAATAAAATCAAACAAACAAAAACCTCTAGCATGTCTGATTAAATTAAAAGAGAGGGCATGCACAAACACACAACATGATAATTTTTCAACCTACAGAAACAGCAGAACATTTACAAATTATTTTAAAAGTATTATGATTAACATAATACTAATCATTTGAAACTTAAATAAAATGGTTAATTTGGAAAAGATTTAAATGACCAAAATTGATGTAAGAAGAAAAAATTTTAAACTGAATACTCTACTAGTCATTAAAAATTCTAGGGCTTCCCTGATGGCACAGTGGTTAAGAATCCACCTGCCAATGCAGGGGACACGGGTTCAAGCCCTGGCCCGGGAAGATCCCACATGCCGCAGAGCAACTAAGCCCGTGCGCCACAACTACTGAGCCCGCGAGCCACAACTACTGAAGCCCGCACGCCTAGAGCCTGTGCTCCGCAACAAGAGAAGCCACTGCAACGAGAAGCCCGCACACCGCAACGAAGAGTAGCCCTCGCTCGCCACAACTAGAGAAAGCCCGCGCGCAGCAACAAAAACCCAAAGCAGCCAAAAATAAATTAATTAATTAATTAATTTAAAAAAAAATTCTATCAAGCCTCTATATTATCTTTTCTCCTCACCACCCCACTCCATTCCTGGGAGCTGATAATTTTACAAACTATTTATACAAAACCCTAAAGAACCAATAAAGGTTTATAAATCCAATAATCTATGCATTATTTTAGAGAATGGACAAAATGGGACACAACACAAATTCATTTGAGAGTAGTAAGACCTTTATAGTAAAATCAAACAAGGGAATTCCTTGGCGTTCCAGTGGTTAGGACTCCATGCTTCCACTGCAGGGGGCCCAGGTTTGGTCCCTGGTCGGGGCTAGGATCCCACAAGCCACGTGGCGTGGCCAAATAAATAAAGTAAAATAAAATAAGAATAATACAACTAAAGAAATCTATAGAAGAAATCTCACTTATAAAAATGGATGCAAAATTATTAAATGAAAAGCTAGCAAATCAGATTTAGCAATATTTTTTTAAATACTTATAATAGGTGTATCTAAGGAATGCAAGGATGGTTTCACAACAGAAAAACTTTAATATACCACATTAAAAGAGAAATTAGTATACTTAGCTAAATAGATTCTGAAACATTTGAAATAGTTCACCTCTCATTTGTGACTCAAATTGTCATCAACTGAGGAACTGAAAAGATCTTTTTGAGAGAATTTATGACAAAAATTCATGATTGTCCTAATTGATACAGAAGAATTATTTTTAAATTCAACAGTCACTCATGATAAAAACTCTCAACAAACTGGAGATGGAAGGGAACTTCTTCAGTTGATAAAGGGCGCGTGAAAACAAAAAAACCATAGTTAACAAACAATGGTGGAATAGTTATCATTTTCCCCAAATATTGGAAAAAAGACAAGGATGTCCACTCTTACCACTTCTATTTTACAACATCCTGGATATCATAAGCATTGCAAAAAGTCAAGGAAAACAAATAAACGTCATAGAAATTGGAAATGGAGAAGTAAATCTGTCTTTATTCATAGAAAATATGATCGTATATGTAGAAAATCCTAAGGAATCTATAAAAATACTATCAAAACTAATAAATTAATTTAAACAAAACAATAATACTTCTGTATACTATCATTGAACAACTGAAAACTAAACTAGGAAAAATAATTTTATTTACAATATCATGTAAGTACATAAAATACTTAAGGATAAATTTAATGAAACCTATACAAGACCTGTATACTAAAAACTACATAACATTACTAAAAAAACTGTAAAGAATACCTAAATAAATGGAGAAATATACCACATTCATGGATCAGAAGACTTATACTGTTAAGACGATAATTCTCCCCAAATTGATCTATAAATTTGGGGAATCTCAATCCAAATCCAAGCAGTAGGAAATGACAGCTGAATATAAAAATTTTATAAAATGCCAAGAATCTAGAAAAGCCAAGGCAATTTTTGAAAGAAATTCAAAGATAGAAGACTTACGCTACCTAATATCAACACTTACAATAAAGCTACAGTAATAAATACAGGGTAGAATTGGTGAAAGGTGAGCCATATAGATTAAAGGAATAGAATAGAGAATCTAAGTTTTCCAAAGAAGACATACAAATGGCCAGCAGATACATGAAAATGTGTTCAACATCACTAATCATCAATGAAATGCAAATCAAAACCACAATGAGATATCACCTCATACCAGTTAGAATGGCTATCACCAAAAAGATAGGAGGTAAGTGTTGGCAAGGATATGAAGAAAGGGAACCTTAGTGCACTGTTGGTGGGAATTTAAATTGGTACAGCCACTATGGAAAACAGTATGGAGGGTTCTCAAAGTATTAAAAACAGAACTACCATTTGGTCCAGCAATCCCACTTCTGGGTATATATCCAAAGAAATTGAAATAAGGATATCATAGAGAAATATGCACTCCCATGTTCATTACAGCATTACTCACAATTGCCAAGATATGGAAACAAGCTAAGTGTTCTGTCAATAGATGAATGGATAAAGAAGATGTGGTGTACATAGATCAATACATACATACATAGATACATAGAAAGATATAGATATAACAGATATATAGATATATACAATGGAATACTATTCAGCCATGAGAAAGAAGGAAATTCTGCCATTTGCAGCAATTTGGATGGATCTCAAAGGCATTATCCCAAGTGAAATAAGCTAGACAGAGAAAGACAAATACTGTATAATATCACTTATATGCACAATCTAAAAAAGACAAACTCAGAGAAACAAAGGGTAAAGTGATGGTTGCCAGGGGTTGGAGGTGGGGAAAAGGGGGGTATTGGTCAAAGGGTACAAACTTCTAGTCACAAGATTAGCAAGCTTGGGGATCTCAAGTATAGCGTGATGATTATAGCTAATGATACTGTGTCATATACTTGAAGGTTGCTAAGAGAGTAGATCTTAAATGTTCTCACCACAAAAAGAAATGATAGCTAGGTGATGGGATGGAGTAGCTAATATTATGGTGGTGATCACTTTGCAATTTATAAATGTATCGAATCAACGTGTTGTATACCTTACACTCGCATAATGTTATATGTCAACTACATCTCAATGACACTGGGAAAAATAAAGAATGGAGTCTAGGCTCACACATATATGGTGAAATGATTTTCAACAACAATCCCTGGGACTTCCCTGGTGGTGCAGTGGTTAAGACTCTGAGCTCCCAATGCATGGGGCCCAGGTTCGATCCCTGGTCAGGGAACTAGATCCTACATGGATGCCTCAACTATGAGTTCGCATGCTGCAACTAAGGAGCCAGCAAGCTGCAACTAAGTAGCCCTTGAGCCTCAACTAAGGAGCCCACCTGCCACAACTACAACCTGGTGCAACCAAATAAATAAATAAATAATTTTTTTAAATCCCAAGACAATTCAACGAGGAAATTCTTTCCAACACGTGGTGTCTCTCTCATGAACTTATATGCAAAAATCCCAAATAAAATTCTGCAAATCAAATCCAGTTATAAATAGAGTGATAATACATCATGACCAGTTGATTATTTATTCCAGGAATACAATGACCCAAATCAATTAGTGTAATTTTCCACTTCAACAGAAAAGAGAGAACAATTACACGACCACCTCAATAGATGCAGAATATCATCTGACAACACTCAATGTACATTCATGATGAAAAATTTTAATTAGAAATAGGAGAGATCTTCCTCTATCTGATTTTTTTAATTTAAAAATAGCAAAGAGGACTTCCCTGGTGGCACAGTGGTTAAGAATCCACCTGCCAATGCAGGCGACACGGGTTCAATCCCTGGTCCAGTAAGATCCCACATGCCACAGAGCAACTAAGCCCGTGCGCCACAACTACTGAGCCCATATGCCACAACTACTGAAGACCGCGCGCCTAGAGCCTGAGCTCCGCAACAAGAGAATCCACTGCAATGAGAAGCACACGCAATGCAACGAAGAAGAATAGCCCCTGCTCACCACAACTAGAGAAAGCCCGCGCTCAGCAGCAAAGACCCAATGCAGCCAAAAATAAATAAATAAATAAATAAATATATTTTAAAAAATAGCAAAGATTATTCTTAATGGTGAACTACTGAAAGCTTTTCCCATGAAATAGGGAACTAGATAAGAATGCCCGCTATCACCAATTCTATTCAGCACTGTACTGGAGGGCCTAGCCAGAGCAATAGGAAAGAAAAAGAAAGTAAAGGCTTAAGGATTGAGAATGAAGAAATAAAATTGTCTTTATTCACTGGTGACATGACTAGGTATGTAGAAGATCCAAAAGAATCTATAAATTATTTGCATTTTTTTAAACTATTTATTTATTTATTTATTTATTTGGCTGCACTGGGTCTTAGTTGCGGCACGTGGGATCTTCATTGCGGCATGTGGGATCTTTAGTTGCAGCATGCGGGCTCTTTAGCTGCTGCATGCAGGCTCTTTAGCTGGGGCATGCGGGATCTAGTTCCCTGACCAGGGATCAAACCTGGGCCCCCTGCATTGGGAACACACAGTCGTAGCCACTGGACCATCAGGGAAGTCCCTATTAATTATTAGCATTAATATTTTAATTTACAATGTCAATGGATACAAGGTTAATATACAAAAATCACTTTTATTTCTATATACCAGCAATGAATGAATAGAAAAAATTTTTAAGAAAATTATGAAACTATAATAGTATTAAATACTTCAAGTACCTAAGAAATAAATCTAACAAACAATGAGAGAATTCAGTACACTAAAAACTACAAGACATTGTTGAGAATCAGAAATGAAAAGATGGAATATTTCTTAAATTGTGGTCAGACAATTGGGTACATACATGTAAAACAAATAAATTAGAGTCTTACCTAACACATTATGCAAAAATAAATTCTAGGTTAATTAAAGACCTAATAGGGAAAAATAAAACGTTTTAAATTATACAGTAAATTGTAGGAAGATCTCTTATAAACTCAGGATGGACTATTTATATTAAACCAGACACAAAGCACAAAACATAAAAGATTAATAAATGTGATTAATTAAACTTGAAAATTTCTACACAAAGATACCCCACACAATATTGAAAGACAAGATACGTACTGGTAGAAAAATTTTTCACTTCACACAATCACGAAGTATTAGTAATCAGAATATATTTTTAATTGGTTTACAAAAAAGCTAAACAACACTTTGGGGGGAAATGGCATAAGAAATGAATAGATAATTCACAAAAGAGAAAAATAAATGTCCATTGAACACACATAAAGATGCACAATCTTGCTACTAATCAGGAAAATGCAAATTAAACCCACAAAGAGATATCATTTTACACCCATCAGATTGGAAAATATTAAGCCATCTGACAATGCCAATTGTTGGCAAGAACTCTTATCCACTGCTAGTGGGAGTGTAAATTTGTACAACCATTTTGGGGAGCAACTTGGCAAACCTAGTAGAGATTAAGATATGCATATCCTTGCACCTAGAAATTCCACTTCTAAGTATATACCTTAAAAATTCTTGCATATGTGCACCAAGAGATGTATACAAAAATTGGAAACAGCCTATATGTCCATCAGTGGAAAAAGGAATAAATTAATGTTGGTATATTTATACAATGGAACACCATATAGAAATTAAAATGAATGAACTAGAATTACATATATCAACATGTATAAGCCTTTCAAAAAAACATAAAATGTATTTTAAAATAAAAGTTGTGGAATGATACATATGGTATAATACGATGGATATAAATCTAAGAATATGCAAAACAATACCATGTATTATTTATGGACACATATGTAGTAAAAATATTTTTTAAACATGATAAACACCAAGTTTGGGATGGGACTATATTTCTGGATCAGGAAGCAAATGAATGAGATTGTGGAGAGTAATACAGATGGAGCCAACTGTTTTTGTATTATTTTATCCCTTAAAAGAAAAATGAAAGGTCTGAAACAAATACATATAGCAAAATGTCAAGATTTACCAAAGCTGGGTGGTGGGTATATAAGTGTTTATTATACTAGTCTAGCGGAGTGCTGATAAATGTTTAACAACCGACTTCCCTAGGGGAAAACCCTGATTTGCAGTGTTGGCCAATCATCATGGTATAAGTACTCCCACCATGGCCAATTTCAAGCTACCAACATGACTTCACTGATTAGAGTTGGGAAGAGATGGATACAATAGGTTCTTATGAACCAGAAGAAACAGGCTCCAACATACCACAGTCTTAGCGTTCTGTGTGAAATGGAGGAAAATAAAAGTAAAACACTAAGCAGAAACAATTTTAAAAGCACACATGCATATGGAAGGAAGTCAGAGTACAGGTGCTCTAGAAAAGGAAGGGGTGGTGGGTGGACCCTGCCCTTCTCTTCCTCCCCCAGGAGAACCACAGAGACACCTTTCCTACCCCCCGTAGCGACTAGCCTCCACTATCTCTAATGTGCTAGGATTCACAACAATGTTCTCACCTCTTTTGTTGATAGTGACACTTTGTCACTCAGCAAACAAGCAGGAAGGCATCCGGAGAGGGACATAGGGACCTCATTGTTGTCCCACAAGACTTGAGGCACAGGCAGGCTGTGACTTGGAGGAAATTGTAGACCTATATTCCAGAGTCAGATAGAAATCAATGGCCAAGAGCACAGTACCCTCTCTGTTCAAACTCCCAGAGCCTTGGACTGGCTCACGTTGCTCCACTGAGAAGTTCTAACTGTGGGCTGAATCGTTCAGGATGACAAGAGACATAGAATACTGCAGGAGTAATACTGTAGGGACCTTCGGGCCGTCTCTTCATACAGTGTCGATGGCAAACTGGTGTTCACTGCAGGTGCCTCAGGCACCTCTGGGGAGAGGAAGGGTGCGATCAACGCCCGCACTCCCTCTCCACCCACAGCAGGCCCCCTCCTATCTGACTTGAGCGTAAGCCTTTCTTGTGCCGATTTCACCTCAGCATCTGGCTCCACTGCTCCGCAAACTAAAACAGTATGGAAGCCACTGAAGTGATAATCCAACTCATACGTTTCTGCATTTGTGGGATAGGATGTCCAGGGAGAGACCGGGATGTTCCCAAAGTCACACAGCTAGCAGGGCCAGAGCTCAAGCCTCTGTGTCTTGACTCCTGGCCCAACACTTCCCACCCACCTGCACCCTCAATCCAGAAGCCACTCTGGCCATCCCTGGGACACCAGGCCCTTCTCTTCTTCTGCTTCATTGGGAAGGAGGCCCATGAAGACCAGCAAAAAGAGAAGTGGGAGTAGGTACAGAATCAAAGCAACTCATGAAACTCTCCCCAGGAAAATGGCGACTTCCCTGCCTGACTCATACAGACAACGGCCCTACCTCCCTGGCCAAGGTCCAAAGACAGGTGCTGCCGGGGGACTCCTCCGAAATATCCTTCCCTGAGCTTCTGGAGAAGATGAATACATGGTCTTCTTCCCTCGGCAGCACAGCAAAGCAGGCAAACCCAGGCTTTCCCAGAACCAGCACACACCACCCCTGTGACTCTGAGCACGATGACCAACCTGCCTGAGACTCAGTCTCCTCCTCTGAAGAAAAGGTTAATCGTGGGCTCAGAGGGCAGTTATGAGGGTCAAGTGACCTCACAAACATAAAGCCTTCAGCACAGAGACTGACCCCACAGCAAACGCCCAAAAGATATCGATCCTTATGCTTTAACCCATAAAACATTCAGTATGAAAGATAGGACATACAGATAACTATAATACAAGTCAGAGCAACAGCCAGCATTTACTGAGCACCGACTGCGTGTGAGGCAGTTCACTAGACTCCTTTTGAGCACCTCCCTTAATCCTCACAACAATCCTATGAGACAGCCTATTTTACAGATGAGAAAGCTGAGGCTCAAATGACACACCTAACTCAAGTACAATGCACTGAAGCAAGATTCCAACCCAAATACATCTGACCCCATAGTCCATGCTTTCGGGTGGTTTACAAGATGCCTCCCACCCATTGCCTGGTACCAAAAGCTGTGAAGTTTCAAAGGATGGAGCAATCACTTCAAGTTGCGGCAGAGCAGAGTTGAAGGCTTCTTGGAGGAGGTGACCTTGTAGGATGAATAGGAAGGGAAGACCTGCTGGACTGGACAAGCAGTGTCCACAAAGGCAGAAGACAGGCCAGAGCTGGGCCACCTGGAACGTTGTCTGGCAACAGACTCACTTACACATGTGATTCCTTGCACTTCCACACACGGCCTAATCCATAGCATTCCAGGTGGGGAAAAAGAACCACTGCCGGTATCTTGAGATGGGATACCTAGGTTCTACACGTATGGGCCTTGGACCCAGACTGCCTGGGTTCAAAGCTTAACTGTGCCACTTACCAACTGTGTGTCCTTGAGCAAGTTACTCAACCAGTCTGTGCCTCAGTTTATCCAACTGTAAAATGGGGTTGATCAAGAGTTTCGGGTGACTTGAAGATTAAATGAGGTGATGCACAGGAAGCATTTAGCACAGTGCCTGCACATAATAAGCTCTCAATAAATATTAGCTATTATTGTGGCTCTTGTCAATATTATTCTAATTCTGAGAGACGATACTTCTCAGCAGTCCTGAATCTTGGACTGTCGGATTAATTTATCCTAAAAATCAGACGCCTCAGGAACTTGGACACATAGAACTTCAACATCTCAGAATCGTTAAAAATTAGACTCCTAGAATCATAGAACCTTCAAACCTTAGAATAAAAATACAGTTCAAGCCAATAAAAGTTACAACATAAATTTTCCCCTGAATGCTGCCCTCCTCTTCCTCTCTCTTCGGGGGATTGGAACTATTATTTTGTCACCTGGATCTTTAACTTTTCTCCCCAGAAATATATGTATTATTATTTTTTTGTTTCAAGGAGAAGCATTTATGGTTTTTTTTCCCTTCCCCTCCTCTTTTTTGCTCTCTTGTACTGAGAATATGATGTGTTGGGTAAAATATCAAATGCAATAAGTCAAAATTTCTGACAGAAATAATAGAGCCCACATCCATTTCCAGCCATTCTCCCAGTGATAACAATTAAGTTCCGGACAGTTTGAACTTTTTACAAAGAATTAATGATGCATGTGAACACGGGGGGAGAACAATTGCTAATAATTTATGAAGTCTTCACCGGCTCAAAGTAGTAAGTTTGGTAAAGTGAGGGGGGGAAGCTTTGAAAGGTAAACACTTTGAAAAGCCATTCTGAGGATCTGCCCTGTCAATTGAGAATTTACTACATTCCATTAAACAACCTAAAATAACTTCTATGGTAATCACCCTTCAGATACAGGCGCTGGTGCCGACAAAGGTATTATTAAGTTAAATTACCCTAAAAGTGTTGGATTGACAGAAAGGTTCAGTCAATGGTTTGGAAAGCCGGGGTCCCTAAATGACACCGACAAAGAGATACTGATGTTCTGGGACTGGAGAACTCGGCTTTCCAAGACCTGGCGCTAACAGGATTTCAATTTGAGCTTTTAAATATTTCATGCTCCCCCTGCAGATCTCAGGAGGAGGGCTCCGGGATTCACAGAGGTTGGAAGCCAGGGCCCCTCCCTGCCTTGCCTTTCCGAGATTTGAAAGGTAGCTGTGAGTGGAAATAAACAAAGAGACATGATGAGGAGGGCTAGTCTCTTGGAGGGAAGAAGGGAGCAATGAAAAGGGAATTCACCAGCTGGGTGTGATTGGGGGAAAGAGTTAGGAGTCTCAATTTATAGATAAGGGAAATGAGACACAGTTCCCTTATCTCTAAGGGAAATGATATCCCTTACCTGAGGGCACCCAGCGAGTCCATGGCATTCACTAGAATGCCGAATACTTCGTTCCACGATGGGGAGGCTTCCCTCTCCATTGATTTTGAGGCCTCCCCAGAGTCAAGCCCGGTTTGCACATTGCAGGACCCCATAAATATTTTTGAATAAACTCTATTAATACCTAACATACATGCAGAAAGATGTACAAGTCACAGTGTGCAACCAATGAATTTTTGCAAACCAAACATACGTGTGCAACCAGTACCGAGCTCAAGTCACACAACATTTCCAACCTCCCCAGCCCCATCCCCAACCCCAGAAGATTGTCCTACCCCCAAGTCACTACCCCTACCCCAAAGAATAACCACCCTCCCAACTCCTGACACACAGATTAGTTTGTCCAGCTGTTGAACTTGAGGTAGACAGACTCACATGGCACGTGTTCTTTTGGGTCTGCCTTCTTTCACCCAAAATTATGTTGTGAGATTCATCTATGTTTTTATATGTATCTGTGGTTTGTTCACTGTCACAGGTGCTTGGTTTTTTACCATGTGAATGTAACACAATTTATTTAGCCATGCTTCTGTTGTCAGCATTTGGGTTGTTTCTGCTTGGGACTAATGCAAATAGTGCTGCTATAAACTTTCTTTTACAAGTCTCTTGGTGTACATATGTATGTATTTCTGTTGGATTTATACCAAGAAGTGGAATTACTAGGTCATAGGATATGCATAAGCTTGGCTTTAGGAGATGCCAGCAAACAGCAAACAGATTTCCCAAATGGTTATCTCAATTTAGTCTCCCACAAGCAATGTAAAACAGTTCTAGTTACTCCATACTCTCACCAACACCCGGTATTCCCTAGCTTTTTAAATATTTTAATGATTATGGTGTGTGTGCAGTAGTACCACATTATGATTTTAATCTGCATTATCCTATTGACCTCTGAAACAGAACACATGTGTATTGGTCATTTTGATATCCATTTTGGTGAAATGCCTATTCAAGTCTTTTGCCCATATCTCTATAGGATTATCTGCCTTTCTCACAGTGTTGACTGTGGGAGTCCTTTATTTGGTCTAGATATGAGTTCTTTGTCAAGTACATGAATTTCAAATATCTCCTCCCACTAGATTTCTTACCTTTTCACGCTCTTAATGGTGTCTTTCAGTGAACAAACATTCTAAATTTTAATCTTAAGTTTAATGTATCTATTTTTGGCCCCCACAAATATCTGTTCCATGAAGAAATGCTGCTAGGAATAGAACCAAGGTGTCTTGGAAGCCTGCATATTCTTATTTCACATGCCTAAAATGAGGAAATCCAATAGTGGATGGTATTTTAAAAGAACTACCTACATAATGTGTGATGTTCTCTGCATATAGCTAACTGCTGTCCCCATACAAGTATTCATTCAGAGACTTCCCTGGTGGTCCAGCGGTTAAGACTCTGAGCTCCCAATGCAGGGGGCCTGGGTTAGATCTCTGGTCAGGGAACTAGATCCCACATGCCACAACTAAAGATCCCGCGTGCTGCAACTAAAAATCCCGCATGCCGCAACTAAAGATGCTGCATACGGCAACGAAGATTCCACGTGTCACAACTAAGACCCAGCATAGCCAAATAAATAAATAAATATTTTTTTAAAAAAGTATTCACTCAGACTTCCTGGTGGTGCAGTGGTTAAGAATTCGCCTGCCAGGCTTCCCTGGTGGCGCAGTGGTTGAGAATCCGCCTGCCAATGCAGGGGACACGGGTTCGAGCCCTGGTCTGGGAAGATCCCACATGCCGCGGAGCAGCTGGGCCCGTGAGCCACAACTACTGAGCCTGCGCGTCTGGAGCCTGTGCTCCGCAACAAGAGAGGCCGCGATGGTGAGGCCCGCGCACTGCGATGAAGAGTGGCCCCCGCTTGCCGCAACTGGAGAAAGCCCTTGCAAAGAAACGAAGACCCAACACAGCCAAAAATAAATTAATTAATTAATTTAAAAAAAAAAAAGAATTCGCCTGCCAATGCAGGGGACACAGGTTCGAGCCCTGGTCTGGGAAGATCCCACATGTCACGGAGCAACTAAGCCCATGCGCCACAACTACTGAGCCTGCGCTCTAGAGCCCGCGAGCCACAACTACTGAGTCTGCGTGCCACAACTACTGAAGCCCACACCCCTAGAGCCTGTGCTCCACAATAAGAGAAGCCACCACAATGAGAAGGCTGCTCACCTCAAAGAAGAGTAGACCCTGTTGGCCACAACTAGAGAAAGCCCGCACGCAGCAACAAAGACCCAACGCAACCATAAATTAATTAATACATTAATTTTTTAAAAAATAGTATTCAGTCAGTTAATACATACTTTTTTATTGAAGTATAGTTGATTTACAATGTTGTGTTAGTTTCAGGTGTAGAGGACCGTGATTCAGTTATATATATCCTTTTCAGATTCTTTCCCCTTATAGGTTATTATAGAATATTGAGTATAGCTCCCTGTGTTATACAGTAGGTCCTTGTTAGTTATCTATTTTATATATAGTAGTATGTATATGTTAATCCCAACCTCCTAATTTATCCCTCTCCCTCTTCCCCTCAGTTAACACATATTTTTAAAAATCAACTCTGCACCAGACTCTGTCCTTAGCACTGGAGATATGACAACAGAAAACCAAGCCCCTGTTCTAAGAAGCTTATGTTTTAGTAAGAGACAGAGACCATACATAAGTTAGCTGTAAGTGAGAGGTCCAGAGATGTATTGATAAGCGCTAAAAGGAAAATCAAATGGATGATAGGGGTGGAGTGATTGGGGAGGGGTCAGAGAGACCTCTCCAGGGTGATGGTTGAACTTGGAGCTTAATGATGAGAAGTAACTGGACTTGCAAAGTCCTAGGGGAAGAGGGCTCCAGACAGAGGAAGTGTGAAAGCCTTAGTGTTTGGAGGCCACAAAGGAAGGAAATGTGGCTCATGTACTTTCGGTGAGGAGAGGTGGGGAAGGAGACCCAGTTGAGCTGTGAAGGGCCATGGCCATGAGTTAGAACTGTAGGGGGGAATTATATCTGATTTTCCATGTCAATGATGGCTCTTGCTGCTGGGTGGAGGATAGATCATAGGGTGAAAAAGAATACTGAGGGACCCCTTAGGAAGCTGTGGCAACAGTTGAGAGGAGGTGAAGGTGACTCTGATGACAGTTTCAGAGCAGGGTTGCAAGCACAGACCAGAATGATTCTTGAGGGCTGGAAAGGAACTGTGAGACAGTAAGGCATCCATCCGCCTGCAGTTGTGCAAATCATAGTCAAGCCTCAAGACAGCAAAGATGGCAGTGTTTCCTACTGTTGTAAAAGCCTTTCAAAGAAGGAGATCATTCCCGCCTTCCTAAAACCACAGTATCTTGGAAATGGAGGGATTCCAGGGGTCTCCTAGTCCAATTCCTCACACTTCCCTTCCTCTGACTTCTTTCTGGTTGCCCTCAAAGCATCTCCAGTGAGGAACTAGCCAGGTTACACTTGCATATCCCAATAATGGGAAGCTCACTACCTATTAGAGCTCTGTACAATCATCCTTTGACTGAGTTAAACCTGTTTCCTTAATATTTCCATCCCAATTTTACCCTCCAAGAAAAAAAGAAAGAAATAACTTGAGTAGACCATTCATGTTACTGAGGATAGCCTTTCATAAATTGAGAGCATCTCTTCTGGGATGGAACAGAAAATCCCTCCACAGCTCTACCCTCAATTCCTCACCTGTGTGAGTAGCCCACACAATGTCAGACATCAAGTCATGCAACATATCACAGAATGGGTGGGATGTACTTTTAGCATGTCAGTGAAGTCAGCCATGTATAGTGCCTGGCAAAGAGTAGCTTCCCTCTGCTTTTGTGGTCATTGTTATTATTATTTTCATTGTTATTGTTATTAGGAATAGTAGTGTTGTATTTTTTAATAGTGTTGTATTATTAAAGCTTCTTCTGTTTGAACATCTGCCCTGTGTGCCCATCTGAATTTCTTCAGGTATCAGACAACAGATGACATTTATTCTCATACTTTTATCACTTTGCACCTGCCGTTCCTTCTCCTTCCAACACCCTTCCCTCCTTCATTCTCTTGAACAGTATTAACCATTCAGGACTTGGCCCAGGCACCACCTTCTCCATGCAGTCCTCTTTATCTCTCTCTGCCCCTTCTCTTTTACACACACACACACACACACACACACAAATACACTCACACAGCACAGTGAGGCCCTTCCTCTTCTGTACATTTCACCATCAAAGCATTTCATGAAGTGGGCTTACAATTTTTTGCCCCCTGGGCAGCAGTTCCTAGGTCAAAGATGGTGGCTTCCAATCTATGGTGGCTTCATGTGAAGGGAATACCACCATGGCTATGACAGGTTGGGTGCTCACTGCGTACCAGCCCCGTGCTATCCATTTTCCCTTGTCTCATGGCATTTCAGTCTCACAAATATCCTAGAACGCAGGTACTACTGTCATCCCATTTAACAGAAAAGAAAACTGAGGCTTTGAGAGGTCAAGTGACTTTTCACCTGGTTATCCTTTGGTCTTGGTGCCCATGTCACTCCCTCAGGAAAGCCCTTCCTGGCCAACCCCCACGGAAGCCAGTCCCTGATACAGGGAGACCTGTGACTCCCTGACATAACCCTCAGCCCAGCTTGTAAACGTGCCTTTCTTTGTGCCATTATTTGACGATGTCTGTCTTCCTCACTAGACTCCCAGCTTCATGGAGTCAGGAACTGGGTCTGCCTGTTTCTTCTTGGTATTTCCAGAGCATAATACACAGTACGTGCCCAAAAATAATTGTGGAAGAAGAATAGAGAGAAAGACAGGGAAGAAGGGCACACCAAAAGAATTAAGAAGGTGAAAACAGATCCTCCTGGGGCTCCTTTTCCAGTTGTGTAATTCTAGAATTGCGTGGGAGAAGAGGACTTCAGGGTCTGACATCTTCCGCCTGGAAGAAGCAAGGCCCTCCGCAGTCTTCCCTACCTGCCATGAGCCTTTCTCTGTAGGTTCTTTGGCCTGCAGACCAGAGGCTCCTGAGCTACAGGGGTCTGCTCTCTACCACCTGCGTGCCTTCCCTTCAACCTTAACCAAGCTAAGCTGTCTCGGCCCCTTGCCTCCCTGCTGGGAGCTGGAGAAGCAATTAATCTTGAAGAGTCCCCCACTGCTCTTGGGATCCAGAGACTCCTGGGAGCCTGGCAGCTGTGTGCGCTCACATCTGGGAGCTGTGGAGGAACCGCCCAGCCTGCTCTGAGCACAGGCTGACCTGTCAGGGTGCTCAGGAGGGGATGCCCCCTGGGGTCAGGAGCAGAGACAGTTCTGGGAGAAGGCACTAAGGCACTTGTCTTCCTCCTCCCATGACTGTCTAGTGCAGGTCACTTAACCTCTCTGAATCTGGGAAATAAGAGTAACTCCTCTTCAAAACTGTTGAGGACATTAATGGAGATAATTCACATAAAGGGCTAATCACAATGCCTAGTACATAGCAACACTCAGTAAATGAGAGCTATTATCATTTTACATACTATTATCTATAGCTCTTAGGGCTGTGTTAGGACTAAATGAGATAATGTAACTAAAGCTTCTAGATAAGAGCCCAGCACAGAGTAGTTGCTCAATAATCATTAATTCCCATCCCAAATCTGGAGTGCCACCAGTTAAATGGAACTGGAGTTTCCACCCATCATATGGTATACATTTAACCTTCTAAATGTTCCTAATATTTAGATGGATGGATGGGTGGGTGGATGGATGGATGGATGGATGGGTGAAGAGGTAAATCTCAAGTAACATGATGCACATTTTCATGGTGACATGGTGTACTTTCAAGTTATTTTTCAGAACAACACAAAGCTCTCACAAATGCCAAAATTTAAGCACCTTTTTTCTAAACCTTCTGATTATCTCATTCTTTTTCTTCCCCTGGTATTATACTTTCCTCCAAACATGCACGTAGTCCTTCTCTGAGCTAATTCAGCACTGCTTACAGACAAGGAACATTATTATTATTGCCATTTGACACATGAGGAAACATAAGCACAGATAGGTAAGGAAGAAAGCCCTGCAGTTAGCAAGTGGTAAAACCAAGGTTCCAACCCAAATCTGTTTGATTGCAAAACCTCCACCTCCTCTTTCACAAAACCTCCATCTTAAAAAAGGAAAATGAGACCTAGCAAGGGCAGGTGGCTAGTCCAAGGTCACACACATAGTTGAGGTCCAGAGCCCAGGTTAGAATGCCCTCTCTTGGCTCCTTCCACCAGCCAGATTCCAGAGCAATCTTTTCAAAGATTCTCTTGGAGTCCTCTCTCCCTGGTGTGGCCATCTGTCTTTCCAGGCTTGGGGGAGCCCTGGGCGCACTTTGTGGCCATCAGTAACATAAAACGGGTGAAAATATTTCAGTTAGATTTTCTCCTCTTGATGGGTGAGAATTTTCCAGGTCTGGGCACCTTTGAAATCTCCCAACGTCAGCCATCATCAGCTGTAACTGGCACCTCTGCTAATAAATTGAGAATGTCACATCTCCCAAACTGCATTATTACCGTTTATAATTTTGATTGTTCATTTGCATACGAAAATTAGTCCTGTGACATGCGTGAATTTTATTTTATTCTTGAACTAATTATAAACAAGAATGCCACATTATTTACATAACTAATTATTGTTCCTTATGTTCCCCTGTTTTTAAATTGGGGCCCATTCTCCATTGGTTAACTATGCAGATGAAAAATCCAAGAATATTTCTAAAGTTTAGGAACTTGTTCTATTTGCATCACATACAAATTCCTTTGAATGAAAGATAATATGCTTTCCATTTTAATAGGCCTAAATTAGGTTGATCTTAATTTATAGTTAATTTGAATGAATAATTCCTGTCTACCTGAGTCTGTTTTTTCAGCAGCTCGTTGTAAATGTTTATTAACCCATAAATCTGCTGCCTTCCTTTAGGAGGTGATTTTAAGGTCCCCCCATAAAACTAGAGGGAATGTGGTGCAGAGAAAAAAAAAGCACAAGAGCAGTTAAGAAACCCTTGTACAAGTCCCTATGCTGTAAGTCACATACTGTGTGCCTTTGGGCAAATACCTAACCCTCTCTGAGCCTCAGGTTTCTCAGTCATTAAATGGGTGGACTGCATTAGGTGGTTACTAAGATTTTGACTCTCTCTAACATTACATGGTTGTGGGGAGGTAGAGAAGTCTAGCATTTTTTGCACCCTATATCTGATAATATCATCTTCTTCATCTTACCTTTGATTATACCTGCTCCCAAATCTCTCTATTGATCAGCATCTTAAATCTGTCTCCCCTCATGAGGAGTTGACCCATTTTGTTGGCCACTATAAATAAGGGGGAAAAGATTCTACCCAGAAGAGGACTGGAAGGGTTACCATGCTAATGGTGGTATTCCAGGCATAGTGAACCTTTGGGAAGACAAGGGTTGTGCAGATCGCATTGCTGGGACTCCTAGGCATCAATCACACCATGAAGATATGAACCACGCTGCTGTGTGTACAGGGGAAAGAACTTTGGAGTCCGAAAGGCCTGGATTTTAACCTCTATTTTGTCCCTTCCTCTGAACGAGGACTTCACCTCTCTGAGACTCAGCGTGCTAGAACAACAATCCTACCTACTTCCCGGGAGATTGCTGGAGAATTAAATGAGATAATAAAGTGCAAATTGTCTGGGACACAGCTGGTGCTCAAAGGCTAAATCCTGCCCTTTCCTGCTCCTAAACTGACCTCTGAAGGTGAGGAATGATACATATATCGAATGCTTTCTAGGTGCTGCTTCTTCAGATTTTGGCCCAAGAGTCACTACTTCAGGCAAGCTTTCTCTGACCTCCATGGTCGAACTCCTCCCTGGAGACTCTCAGAGATCCATGCACCTCCATTCACTGCAGTGATCACAACTGCAATTTCACATTTCTCTGTGTGGTGTCTAACTCGACGGTTACCACCACCCTCCTACGACCAACAGACGTAGGTACATGTCTGTTTTTGTCTCCAATATATCCCTCAAGTCCTGGCACCTAGCTAGCCCTCAATAAGTATTTGACGAGATCAGGACTAAGCATTTGTCCTAGAATACCTTACTGAATCTTTATAAGAATGGGCTCTGCTACTATCATACCCATTTGCAGATGAGGAAACTGAGGCTCAGAGAAGGGACATTCCCTGCCCAAGGTTACAAGTAGAGCAAATGGTAGATCCTGGATTTGAACTCAGACCTGTTTGACATTGAAGAAACTCAATCTCTTAAACTGTTTATCCCTCATCCAGAGACAGAAGAAAATAGAGGGCCAACAAGGCTGGAATGAGCGGTTCCTGCCTCCAAAAGTCATCCAAAGTTTCTTGCTTTGCCCAGTTGCTTAAAAGGATGGTGACTGGCCTGTGAGGCATTTCTCAGCTGGGGCGGCGGGGGCGGCGGGGGCGGGGGGGGCGGTGTCTCTGCAGTCCTCAAGAAAAAGGAAGGCAGGCTGAACAGTGCTGACACTGGGTAACATTTCTCCATAACCAGTAACTAAGGACCCACCTCCCCTGGTGAGAAGTGTAGGCACAGTGCCAACAGCACAATCCTCCTGCAGGGTCCACCTGCCTCTGACCACCCCGTTTTTGTTCTCAGATTTCCCCTATAGGAAAATATGACCCTCCCCAGAGCAGACAACCATGTTGATTCTTAAATTCAATCATGCATTTACTGAGAATTGCTGCTTCAGATGTCCCACTGGATGCTGGAGACAGGGATAAATAAGATGCAATATTAGAAGTCCACAGCTTAGATGGGGAGTTCAAGGAGATGGCCTGGATAACCTTTTCCCAGACCGTACTATCTCCCAGACCCTGCATCCCTCTCCCACCCCACTGTTGAGGCCACTTGACCCCAAACACCCATCCTCTCAGATATGACCAACTAACAGTTCCTCCTGAGCTTCTATTACAACAGGCGAGGAAAGGAAAACTAATCCCCCTTTACCTCATCCCAGATTCTGAGATTCTTTTTGGCTCAGGCAGGGAAAAACTGCCACAGTCCTGGGACTGAGAACTTAAGACTTTAGGCAGACACGTTTTATATCACATGACCACCCCCCCATCTCCCCAGCCAGAGCTGATTGTACCAAGGGTGGTCACCTGACTGAAAGGCAGCCAATCCATAGGCCTATGTACCCAGCTCTATGCCAGGCACCTTGCCCCTCTGAGACCCTCCACCACATTGGATGTTTGGTTGCTTCAGGTGAATACTTGATTATCTACCATGTGCCAGGTCTGCACAGAGGAGGAAAAAAAACCTCAAATCTGCTACATTTTGTGGTAGGTTGCAAAAATGACCACTGCCTCCATGCCCTTTGCCATGTGATCTCGTAGTGCCCACCCACTCTGATTCTGAGGTCCACCACGTGACTTGCTCTGACCAATGGGAATTTAGCAAATGGGAGCATGGCTGGGCTAGGCTGCTGGAGGATGGGGCAGAGCTGAATCACCCCAGGCATCTCAGCAGGGGCCATCCCGACAGCCCACAACCAGCCCATGAGCAAGCCCAGGCAAGACCAGAAGGACAACCCAGCCTAGCCCAGCTTGCCTGAGCCATAAACATTATTGCTGTCTACCACTGAGGTTTATGGTTGTTTGACAGGATAATTTTTTTCCAGGTTTATTGAGATATAATTGACATATAACATTGTGCAAGTTTAAAGTGTCCAATGTGTTGATTTGAAATACTTATATATTGCCAAATGATTATGTCACATAAGTGCCATTTCTGTTTTGTGGTGAGAACATTTAAGATCTATTCTCTTAGTAGCTTTCAGGTATATAATATAGAATTATTAACTATAATCACCATGCTGTACATTAGATCCCCAAAACTTACTCTTTTTATAACTAGAAGTTTATTATCTTTGACCAACATCTACCCATTTCCCCCACCCCCCAACCACTCTACTCTCTATTTCTATGTGTTTGGCGTTTTTAGATTCCACATGTAAGTGATGTCATGCAGTATTTGTCTTTCTCTGTCTGACTTATTTCATTTAGCATAATGCCCTCAAGGTTCATCCATGTTGTCACAAATGGCAGGATTTCATTCTTTCTCATGGCTGAATAATATTCTATTGTGTGTGTATATGTATATATGCCACCTCTTCTTTATCCGTTAATCCATTAATGGATACTTAACGTTTCCATGTCTTGGCTACTCTGAATAATGTTGCAATCAACATGGGAGTGCAGATATCTCTTCAAAATCCTTTTTAATTCCCTTTGGATATACACCCAGAAGTGGGATTGCTGGATCACATGGTAGTTCTATTTTCAACTGTTCCATACTGTTTTCCATAGTGGCTATGCCGATTTACATTCCCACCAACAATGCACAAGAGTTCCCTTTTCTCCACATCCTCACCATAACTTATCTCTTGTCTTTTCGATGATAGTCATCCTAACAGCTGTAAGGATATATCTCATTGTAGTTTTGATTTGCATCTTCCTGGTGATTCGTGATGTTGAGCACCTTTTCATGTATCTTTCACAGCATTAGTGTGTCAATGGGTAACCAATACACATGTGTATATCATTTTCTACTTCACCAAGCCACTTCCCATAAATCATTTCATCAGAGCCTCCACCGCTTCATCCATAAAAAGGGATGAATTCCTTTCTCTAGCTCACACAATTAGCAAGGGAGCCCCTGTTCTCATATTCATTCATTCCCACATTCACACAGTATAATAAACAGTAATCACCTACTCTGTACCAATCATTGTTCTAGATGTTGGGTTTTCAGCAGGAAAAAAAAATAAAAGATCCCTGCACTCATTGAGCTTAAATTCAATTTCCCTTTTAACATTCAGTCAGTCCCTCAGTCTGTCAGTCATCATACACTCAATGAACACTTACTGTGTCTGGCACTCTATAGGCAAGTGAGGTCTGTTCCTTGCCCTTGAGGGTCTGAGAGTCTCAAGGGGGCAGATACAACTTGGGTTGTTGCCTATCACACCCACAAGACAGGACTTCTAAAGAAATGAATAACAGAGACATGAACTCCAAATAGGTCACAAATGTGCGATTAAAATAAATCAGGTTTGGTTGGGGGCAGAAGTGGAAGTTAAATCCTTGTTCTCCTGGCCTGGGAGGGGCTTTGCATTCACACAATGACCCTTCTGCTAAACTGATACATTAATTTGTTCAAACAATCGTTTCTGTAATTAAACAGAGAGTGCTGAGGAGAACCTACAACAAAGGTGTCTTATTTAACTCTGTGAGTGGGAATCCGGTGACCTCTCCCCCAGTCTGTTCAGCAATCAGACAGTGGAAATAGGACCATTAATTGGGTGTTTTAGGTACAGACACCGTTGTCCAAGCAGTCATGGAGCTAAGTGGCCCCAAAGTTGCCAATGAACTCTAGTCTATGGCTTAAAGACGCAGCCTTTGTTTTTCCAAGTCTCAGTATCTATTTATTATGCAAAGAGGTTTGGAATTGGAGAGGACCATAATTAGAACAAGCAGCAACTCTCACTTAGTGTAGACAACCTTTTTAGGGTGTTCCTGAGAGATGGGGGCCCTCCAAGCTTCTCACAAAAAAAAAAAAAAAAATAAGTCCATCAATAAAGCACTCATCACTTTATAAGGAAATGGAACCAAAACACAATGAAATACCCATGTGCGGAGCTAAGCTCATCAGACTCAGACCTCGGGCATTAATTGGCTGCTGCTCTTCTTTCCACTAGAGCTCAGCTGGGGGCGGTGGGGGGGGGGGGGAGGGGTTGCATCTCTGTCCAAGGTCCTTAAGTGAGATCTCTGCTCTCTCGATCACCCTGCAGTTTCTTTGACCACTTGAACAGTAGTAAGAAAGAAAGGAGGGAGGGCAGGGAGGGAGAGAGAGGAAGAAAGAGACAGAGGGAGACAGTATTGGAGAAAAACGACTGTTTTGACATGGTTTTCAAGTAACTGCCGTTACCAAGAAAGAAAACTGTTTTCCTTTGGAAAGTCAAGAGAGCACTTGCTTCCCCTTCACCTCCCCCAACACTGTGTTTGTGAGTACAAGGCTGTCAGTCTGTGGTTTTGTTATGTTCAAATTCCCATGTTGAGACTTGGCCCTGCACGGGCCTTGGGTTGAAGAGAATGTCCAGGATCCCAGCTTTAGTGACTAAGGAAGGCTGCTTCTAGTCTCGTCAATAGGGTTTGGACTATGACCAACTACCATACCGCTATCATCCCCTAGAAAGGGTACGAGGGCGAATCAGACTGCTGAGTTCTAATCTTGGTTCTGCATGCACACACTGTGTTACCAGGGACAAGCATCTTTCCCTCTCTGGCTCTCAGGTATTATAACTTCAAAGTCAGGAGTCAAGCTAAATGGATTTGAGGTCATCCATCTCTCTGCTGACATTCTGAAATTCCTCATGCCAATTTTTTTCCAGGAGTAAAAGAAATGACCACATTTCTCACTTAAAATGGCCAAAAAAGCATTTCTCCACTATTAGGCAACTACTGGGCCAAGCAGCAGAAATGGAAGAATGTAAGTTCCTCAGCATAAGAAATACATCTTTGCCTCCCATAAGGCAAAATGCTGACCATCCAGAGCTTTCTGTATTCACTATTTTACTCACTTCTCACAGCAACCCTAAGAGGTGAACACTGTTGTAATACCCAATTTACAGATAAGAAAACTAAAGCCCAAGAGATGAAGTGACCTGTTCAAGGTCACCTAGAGGAGTTGGCACTCTAAGCCCTAGCTGTCTCAGTCCAAATTATTTTCACTATACTGGGCTTCTACACGAGGGTCATTGTGAACATACAACCTACCCTGATGAGCCCCACTGACCTCAGGGAGAATGTCCAGGCTCCCTCAGCCCCTCTGAACTGGCTCTGTCCTGACTTCCTGGGTAACACGTTCTCACTAAGGCCTCTGCCAACTAGTTTTTCTTCTTGGATACAGGTTATGCCAAGCTGCAGTCCCAAGCACAGGGACCGAATAAAGACTGGCTTTTAATTAGGAGGCCCATGATTGTTTGCTGTGACTTCGATAATAAGCATTGTGAGACCTGGGGAAATCATTAAACAAGCAGAGGTAACAAGCCTTGCTCAGGATCCATGCTTGAGGACCTACAGAGGGAGAAGAAGGGAGGAGGTCCCTTCTCAGGGAGTGTAGTGCTGCTTCCAGGCCCAGGGCTAAGATAAACAGGACCAGACTCTGGTCTAGGAGGGAAGCACTGGTCTGTTTCCACCCCTCCCACCCAGTGCTCCCTACAAGAAGGAAAGCTACTCTGTCTTCTGTCCATGTCTGCCCAGCCAGGGAAAGGTTTCTTAGAGCATTAAGTGTCAGAGCTGAAAGGGACCTGAAGACCCCAGGTGAAGGCCACCCACTATCCTCCAAGCATGTGCCAGCTCCAAACATGACAAAGAATTTTCCTTGACTGAGACAAGATCTGTGTCCCTGTATTCTCTCTTTAGACATCCACTGAGCACATATTCACTCAAGTTTAGATTCTGTGTCAGAGACTGGACTAGATTCTGGGGACATCATGGTGAACAGGAAGAGTCTTGTCTTCAGTGGGGGCAGCGACATGGCTCACATTCCCCAAGTCTACTCCTTGCCAGATTTAACACATACAGTTTAGTCACTTGTTTCTTTTAAAACACAGTTCTGGTCACTCACCTATTTGTCATCTGAGAGTTACAAATCTGATACATATGTCAGTCCCCTGGGAAAGACAATCATGTCCCACCCACCTCACGCACACCCCAGACCCAAACTCAAACGCATGCAATTCAACCATTCAAAAGACAGTTACTGAGGTCCTACCAGGTGCCAAGGGGCCAACTGTGAATTAAAAAAACATGAGTTTTGCCTCCCTGGAGTTTTCGGTCTGCTGAGAATGAGAGGCATTCATCAAACAGGCATAGAATAAATATATTCATGCCATTGGTGCCATGTGTGATGGTGGAAATGAACAGGTACAGTAAGGGAGGCTCATACACAGGGGTGGGGACTGACCCAGCTAGGAGGAGCTGGAGGCGGGGTGGGGGGTGGGGGAGTTTCTAGGAGAAGGTGAGCTTTAGACCAAGGCCTGAAAGATGAGAGGCTGCAGTCACATGACGCTCAGAGAGAAGGATGAGCAGAGGGAGGCCCCAAGGCGACCACAGGGATGGTCCATCTGAAGACATGAAAAGAGGCCTTGAGATTGGAGTAAGGTTGTTAAGGGTGGAATATCCCAGGATGGGGTAAGCAAAGGAGCCACAGTCATGTGGGTCCTTGTCTGCCAAGCGAAGCCCTTTGGGATTTTCTCTAAGTGCAATGGGAAGCCACTGAAAGTCAGAAGCAGGACATGGTGTGAGCTAATTCACATTTTAGACCATAGCAGGGAAGAGGCGAGTGCAGAAGAAGAGAGAGGCAGGAAGAGGGGGGCTACTGCAGTGGGCCACGTCCCCACATATTCACACACCCCCCCCTTCACCCTTTTCACACTCACAGAGCTTCAAGAGAAAGTGTGCAGAGAGATAGCTGGTCTGTGTGCAGGCCGGAACATGGAGAGCCTAGAAGGAGTTGGTAGACCTTACTTCTTTTTTTAACATTTATTTTATTGAAGTATAGTTGATTTACAATGTTGTGTTAATTTCTTCTATACAGCAAAGTGATTCACATTCTTTTTCATATTCTTTTCCATTATGGTTTATCACAGGGTATTGAATATAGTTCCCTGTGCTATACAGTAGGACCTTGTTGTTTATCCATCCTATATATATACTAGTTTGCATCTGCTAATCCCAAACTCCCAATCCAACCCTCCCCCACCCCCACCTTGGCAACCACAAGTCTGTTCTCTATGTCTGTGAGTCTGTTTCTGTTTCATAGGTAAGTTCATTTGTGTCATTTTTTAGATTCCACATATAAGTGATATCATATGGTATTTGTCTTTCTCTTTGTGACTTACTTCGCTTAGTATGATCATCTCTAGGTCCATCCATGTTGCTGCAAATGGCCTTATTTCATTCTTTTTCATGGCTGAGTAGTATTCCACTGTATATATATACCATATCTTCTTTATCCATTCATCTGTTGTTGGACATTTCGGTTGTTTCCATGTCTTGGCTATTGTAAACAGTGCTGCATAGGGGTGCATATAATCTTTTTGAATTATAGTTTTGTCTGGATATAAGCCCAGGAGTGGGATTGCTGGATCATATGGCAACTCTATTTTTAGTTTTTTGAGGACACTCCATACTGTTCTTCATAGTGGCTGCACCAATTTACCTTCCCACCAACAGTGCAGGAGGGTTCCCTTTTGGGAGACCTTATTTCTAATCTTTCTGTTTGGTCCCTGGACCTCAGCCCCCTTATCTTGAAGAGTAAGAATAACACATGTATGGGACCTTAGAAAGTCCCTTGAAACAGGATTCTGTGTGTGAGGCTTCTATTCCCTATAGAATTGAACATTGTAAAAAGTAATGAGCTGCCCATCACTAGAGGTATTCAAGCAGAAGCTGAGCAACTACATGGGTGGGAAACTTAAATAGAAAGAATGAAGCTAAACAATTATTTATCTCCTACTGCCAGTTATCAGGACAAATGTTTGTATACCTTCCTTATGCTTTTAACAAAAATGTGAGGTCAGAATTATTAGCCCCCTTTTACAGATGAGAGAACTGAGGCCTATACAAACAAAGTGACTTGCCTAAGGTCACTCAGCGAGCAACGAGGAAAGCTAACATGTTTCAGATGCTAACTGCTTCTCGGGTGTTATATCATTTAATCTCCCAACAATACTACGAAGACAACAGTACTTCGTCCCTGTTTTACAAATGAGAAAACTGAGGCCAAGAGAAGTTAGATGAGTCACCCAGTGTCCCACAGTAAGGAAGTAAGGATGTCCACATTCTACCTCCAGTGCCCTGATTTCTGACTCTCAACACCAAATTCTCTTCTAAAACTCCAACTCTCACTTTCAAAGTCAATTCTGGCTGACTCCAGAGTTCATCCTCTATGTTCTGCCCATGTAGCACCTCCTTGGCCCCCTGGGGATCTGTGAATTCCCTTCTGTATTATTTTCCTAGGCTGCTGTAACAAAGCACCACAAATTGGGCAGCTTAGAACAACAGAAATTTATTGTCTCACAGTTCTGAGGCCAGAAGTCCAAAATCAAGACGTCAGCAGGACCAGGCTCCCTCTGAAGACCTTAGGGAAGGGTCCCTTCCAGGCTCCTCTCCCAGCTTCTGGCAGTTCCTTGGCTTGTGGCAGCATAACTCCAGTCTTCACATGGAGTTCTCCCTATGTGTGTGTCTCCAAAGCTCTCCCTTGTATAAGGACATCAGACATATTGGACTAAGAGTCCACCCTACTCCAGTATGACCTCAACTTGACTACTCACATCTACAACGACCTTATTTCTAAATAATGTTACAGTCTAAGGTACTGGGGTTTAAGGCTTCCACATAGGGATTTGGGATGGGGACACACAATTCAACCTATAACTCCTTCCAAACCCATGTGTCTTTGCCTACGGGGAACAGGTGAGTAATGAGGCTCTGATGGACCCTGGACCGCTACAGACATCATGTTCCCTCCCTCCATTCTGCACCACCCGCCAGCCTCACCCCTCTGTCCCAGATGCCCAAGGCTCTGCTTTGGGTCCTGGTGTCATCCTGTATTAGTGACAGCCTGGGGCTTGGCTCCCTCCACAGAGGAGCAGCCAGGAAACAGGGAGGAAACTCTCATCCCTTCCAGGGGAGGCGGGTGAATATTTCATACGGTGCAAGAGAGTGGAATTCCATACAGCCACCTCCTGCAAATGCAACATGACACCTCGTAATGGGGCAATATCAGTACAAATCCGGCCTCGCGGCAGCCCAGAGCCTCCTAGTAATTCCTCACATATTGTGCTCATGTTACTGTAAATACAATCGCCAAACTCAGGCTTCCACTGCAGCCAACTGATCAGAAAGGATCACCCCCATTTCTGCAGCTGAGAAGACTGAGGCCCACAGAAGGTAACTGACCCTTGATGACACAGCAGGTGAATCTTCCCCAGCTGGACAAGAGCCAAAGAAGCAGAGAAGGAATGAGGACGGTTGGTTCCCTGATGCCACATCTGGAAAGAGGTGGGAGCTGGACAGAGGGCCTCAATGGGCCAAGGCCTGAGGGAGGGGTAAGGAACAGATGTGGTTGGACAGAAAAAGAGCTAAGTGCCAGGGTACAAGCGAGAAAGAAATGGAGCCCAAGGAAGTTATTGGAGTTGGGTGGACTTGGGCAAGAGGTGAGTGGGCTGCTAGGGGAGGGAGAAATCCAAAGTCAGGCATCCAGGGGTAGGGCCTTGGGTCTTGACAGAGAGAGAGCCCAAGCCAGAGGGAGAGTGTTTTCATGCTTCCTCCTGATTGGCCCACCAGGAGGAGGCCCAGCCAATGCCTGGGAGTGTAAAGAGCATCCAATCCCTAGGATGAAAACTGAGCTTCAGGACAATCTCCTGTTTTGGCAGAAAATCTGCAGCACTTAAGAAGGAATCAAGACTGGAGCTTAGAGGTGGGAAGTGGGAGGCAGTGTTGGTTATTTTCCTTCCGGCCCCTATCCCAAGCCCATTCTCCTTCCTTCCCTGCTCTGCTCTGAGTCCCAGGAGGCTGACCCATGGGGACCACATCACCTCGTCTTCTAACTTGGGGTGAGATAATGAAGCCAATGGTGGGAGGTGGGAGGAAAGCAGCCAGCGCCTGATACCAAAAAGCCAATGGAGATCTCACTACAAAGAGGAGAGGGACTTCTTGAGGATGAAGCCATCACAGAGGGAAGAGAGGCTGAAAGATAAATATCTGCGTGATTTATTCAGGCACCTGGATTCAGCCATGCCTGAAGGCGTCCTTCAAAAGTTTTCAATTTGATGATCCAACAAGTTTCCTTTTTCCCTTAAGTTAGCCCCTGCATCCAAAAGAGTCCTGACGGGCTCGGGTGATCTTGTGGTATTACAAAATGAGCAATTCACTTGTGACTGGACTGTTCAGGGTTTTAATCACAGCTCTGCATGACCTTGGGCAAGACACATCAATCTCTGAGTGTACCCTTTCACACCTGCAATCTCCCGGGCAGAAGAATTAAATAAAATAATACCTATAAAAGCAGCTAGGTTATACTAGATGTGCCAAATAAATGAGTTTACTGAAACTCTCTCCCCTTTCTGGGTCCCAGGATCCTAATAAGGAAAATGTGGACACCAGCACTGATGAGTTTGTATGTTTCATGAGACCCCATACACTGTCTTATACTGCCATGCTCTCCCCGCCCCTTGGAATGTTAGTAAAAAGCTGCCATTTTGTGTGATTTTTGTGCAAGTGGCATGACATCCCTGGGTATCAGTTTCCTCAAATACATTGCCTACCAAATGTTGTGAAATTGAGGTAACACATGTAAAGTCTTAGAACAGGGTCTGGGACATAATACATGCTCAATAAATGCTGGCTATTTTATTGGTGGAGGTGGTGGTTTTAAGAATAATAAGTATTGTTATTATCTCTGAGCACCTGCTCTGGTTTTGTTTATACACCGTCTCATTTAGACCTTGCCAACACAGCCCTGCGAGGTCGGTGATGATGTCCCAACCGCACAGATGGGATACAGCTCAGAGAAGTTGAGTTACTTACCTGAGCGTTGGAGCTGGGATGTGCTTAAGAACTACCCGGCATCACCTTCCTGGAGTGGCGTCCCCACCCACATTCAGCCAGCCACTATCTCTGAACTTAGAAAGGCATCTTTTTGGCACTCAGCAGGTGCAAGCCCTCCAGAGAAGTTTCCCAAGTTTGCTTCTCCAGCCATCTCCCTTTGCAAACACACTTTCTGTTCATGGGAATGAAACCCACTAACTAGTATGGTGTCTGCTCTAATTATAGGCTCCCCAGCCTGTGCCAAGAGGAAGCTGGTTAGTGTACACTTGAGTAGATTTCAAATCGGATTTTGTGACTCCCCAGCATGAGGGAAGGAGGCCAAGTTCTCCTCCGGAAAAAAATAATGGGAAATGCTGGCACATGTGAGTGTTCCCAGCTCCTCTCTGGCTGGAACAGGTGATGTCTTCTGCTCCCCAGATTACAGAGCCCTCTTTCCAGTTTATTTACCTCTGTCTCTAGCCTTTTCCAGGAGCTGGGAAGCTGGGGGAAGGAATGGGAGAGGCAATCGAGGTACTGAAATGGAGGAGGTATAGCAAAGTGGAAACAATACTTTGGAATCAGAGGAAACTATTCAATAAATTCTGAATGCAGCTCTGCCTCATTTCAGCTTTCGCTGCCCTTCTGAGTCTCAAGCTCCTCATCTATCAAACAGGGGTGCCAATACTTTCCCCACGATGATCCAAGGATGTGTGTTGCAGTGTTTATTCAACATTTATCCAGTATCTACAGTGCGGCCTATTTTGTGCTGCATTGTACCAGTTACAGCTATGAATAAGATGCAGTCCTGGGATCTTTAGAACTCCAGGTCAAGCTAGAAGCAAGCCATTTGATGCTTATCGCACACTGTGCTGAGAGAAGGACAGGGCTCTACAGGAAGGAGGGGTACGTGATCAAGAACTGTTGCATCCCGGAAGACTTCCTGGAGGTGTGTCTAGGCTGCAACCTCAAGGATGACTCAAATTAAAGGAGGACAGGACAAAGAGTGCTCTCCTTCACATGGGAAGAGTCTATGTGAGGGCCAAGATAGAATAGAAAACAACACATTTCAGAAACATCATTTAGAATGGCCAAAATCGGGGGTAGGGGTTGGGCAGGAATGGCCAAAACGGCCAAAATAAAGAAATGTTTTTTAAAAATCATGGAATTCAATACAGCCAATCAAAATAACATTGACAAAGAACACTTTTTTTTTTCTCTAGTCTATCTCTGGCACTAATTTGTAAGCTTTTCAAGGGCAAAACTGTTTTAATCATATTTGTAAATCCTGTAATGCTTTTTTTACATTTTTTATTTTTAGTATAATTTTATTTTATTTTTTATTGAAATATAGTTGCTGTATAGTATTATATAAGTTAGATGTACAATATAGTGAGTCACAATTTTTAAAGGTTATACTCCATTTACAATTATTATAAAATATTGGCTATATTTCCCATGTTGTACAGTATATCCCTGTAGATGATTTTATACCGAATAGTTTGTACCTCTTACTCCCCCACGCCTATATTACCCCTCTTCTCCCCATTGGTAACTGCCAATTTGTTCTCTATGACTCTGCTTCTTTTTTGTTATATTCACTAATTTGTTGTATTTTTTAGATTCCACATATATGTGATATCATATAATATTTGTCTTTCTCTGTCTTACTTCATTCAGTATGATAATCTCTAGGTCCATCCATGTTGCTGCAAACGGCAATATTTCATTCTTTTGTATGGCTGAGCAGTATTGTCATTGTACACCATTGTACACCATTGTCTATGTACACCACATCCTCTATCCATTCATCTGTTGATGGACCCTTAGGTTGCTTCATACCTCGGCAATTGCAAATAATGCTGCTATGAACATAGGGGTGCATGTATCTTTTCGTATTAGTGGGGGTTTTTTCAGATATATACCCTTTTTTCAGATATATGCTGCATTTCTCCTTAACAAATGTTCTAAAGAGGGGCAGATGGGCCTTGATGAAAACAAAGGGAAAAAACATGAAGTTTCTGCAGCATTATTGGCACCATCATTATTCTGGCGAGAGCAACTGCACTTATCATCGGTTTTGGAATTTCAGAAACATCCTCACAGACACACCCAGAATGTCTGACCAAATGTCTGGACACTCCGTGATCCCATCAAGTTAACACATAAAATTAACCATCAAAGCGTTATAAGAGAGATCAGCCATGGTGGCCGGGTAGAAATATATTGCGCTCACCTCCTCTCAGGAGCACAACAAAATCACAACTATCTGCAGAACAACCATGGATGAGAAAGACCAGAACCTACCAGAAAAGATCTTCCACCACTAAAGAAGGAACCACAGTGAGACGGGCAGGAGGGGTAGACTCGTGATATAGCCAAATCCCATACCCCCAGGTGGGCGACCCACACACCGGAGAATAATTACTCCGCAGAGGTTCTCCCACAGGCGTGAGACCTCTGAGCCCCACGTCGGGCTCCCCAGTCCGGGGTCCTGCACAGGGAAGACGAGCCCCCAAAGCATTTGGCTTTGAAGGCGGGCGGGCCTTCATTTCAGGAGTCCCAGGGGGCCGGGGGAAAGAGAGGCTTCACTCCTAAAGGGCTTAAAGGGCCCACACAAAATCTCACGCGCTCCAGGACACGGGGCAGAAGCGGTCATTTGATAAGAGCCTGGGCCAGACTTACCTGCTGGTCTTGGAAGGTCCCCGGGTGAGGCGGGGAGACTGGGGCTCATCCTGGCAGCAGCCATATTTGGGAGCTCCTTCCACTGAGGGAGGCTGATGCCGGCCTCCAGCTCCTTAGCGACAAGGCCTGGCCTCGCCCGACAGCCTGCTGGGGCCACTGCTGGGACGCCTCAGGCCAAGCAACTAACTGGGCGGGGACACAGCCCCACCCACCAGCAGTCAGGCTGACCTAACACCCCCTGAGCTCACTGAGGCCTCAGGACGCAGCTCTACCCGCCAGAGGGCCCAGAACTTAGCTCCGCCCACAGTCCCAGAATCCCCTGCGCCAGGCCCCGCCCCGGGGAGCCTCTGGATCAGCCCCACCCACCTGGGGCGGACATCAGATGCAAGAAAACCACAACCCCCCAGCCTGCGGACCCAGCCAGCTGACGGCAAGCCAGACCCTGCTCTGGGACCAGCTGGGCTTAAACCCTGCCCACTAGCAGGCCAACACAAGCTTCAGGACACCCCAGACCCTGTACCCAACTGTGTCAGGAACTGCCCCCCTCACCTGTGAGCTGACACCAGCTCTGGGATCCCTGGGCCCTGCAGCCAGACTCCAGGACCCAGCTCTGCCTGCCAGTCTCTAGCACTAACCCCAGAACCTGGCTTCACCCACCAGTTGGGGACAACAGCCTTAGAGTCTTCTGGACCCTGACTCCGCCCACCCGTGAGCCGGTACTAGCCCCGGCGTCCCCTAGGGTTCTGTAGTCAGCCACCTCGAGACCCAGCCTTGCCAACCAGCGGCCGGCAGCCTCCACACAAGGCAGGGCCTGGCAACCAACTGGACCAGGGGCCAACCAAGCCTACAAGACCACCCACATAGCCCGCCACAACAGAAGGACCCACGCATCCCTCATAGGGAGAACCCCTAGAGCATATAGCTCGGGTAATGAGAGGGGATTGTGCTGCTGGGACCCATAGGATGTTCCCAAAGTGGACGGTTTATCCTATTCAGACCACCTCTCCCTGCCTTCCATTCTTGGCCCTGCAGTACTCGCAATTCACCTGTTCTTCAGTTCTTCAGGGCTTCCATAACCTGCTCACCAGAAAACCACTGAACAGCCGTACCTGAATGCGCCAGACTACACGGTAGGCATTTTGCATTCATAACACCTTGTTTAAGCCTCACAGGAACCCTTCACATGAGAACAAGAGGCCAAGAAAGGGCTCTGTGGACCCTAACAGGATGGGGATGGCTTAATTATAGCTGAATTGAGCATTTATTATAGTCAGACACTGTGATGAGTGCTTTACCTACGTTATTTCATTTAACCTAAATATTAACTACCTGGTATTATTGTCACCCCCATTTTACAGGTAAAAAACTGAGGTCCAGAGAGGTGAAATCATATGCATAATGGGTGTAATAGTGGGGACTCATGACTACTCTTTTTTTTTTTTTTGTCTTTTATTTTATTTTATTTATTTATTATTTATGGCTGTGTTGGGTCTTCGTTTCTGTGCGAGGGCTTTCTCTAGTTGCGGCAAGTGGGGGCCACTCTTCATCGCGGTGCGAGGGCCTCTCATTATCGTGGCCTCTCTTGTTGCGGAGCACAGGCTCCAGACGCGCAGGCTCAGTAATTGTGGCTCACGGGCCTAGTTGCTCCGCAGCATATGGGATCTTCCCAGACCAGGGCTCGAACCCGTGTCCCCTGCATTGGCAGGCAGATTCTCAACCACTGCGCCACCAGGGAAGCCCTCATGACTACTCTTGACATAAATCCAATTAAAAACAAAAACCTTTAAGCCAATGAAAGGAACTTATAGGCTCATGTAGCAGAAAAATCTAAGGTAACAGCATCAGTCATGGCTGGATCTAGGCACTCGGGTATCTGTCTTTCTCCATCTCTTGGTGTGCTTTCTTTTGTGATAGTTTTATTCCCAGGTGAATTCTCCCTCGTGGAGGTAAGATGGCCAAAAGCAGCTCTAGGTGTACCCCAAACCAACTCAGCAACCATCATCGAAATTCAAGTATCACTGGACCAGCCTGGAGGGTTGTGTGGCCATCTAACCTGCTCTCTGTGGCCAGAAGGATTGGAAGGTACTATTGTCCGAACCAGGGTTGCATGCCCACTTCTGAAGCTGGGAGGGGTTTAGGGTGTAGGAAAGGTACATTCTCACAAAGGAAGACCAAGAATCTGTTATCAAACCCCACAGAGCAGAATGAGGCAGCCGAGCAGCAATAGCCCACCACACGGGGATGTGACCCAGAGCCTCCTCACTCACAGCCTGCGCGTTAACCAGTTTGCTCCAGCCCCTTCGTTTCGACTGCCTCTCTAATTCCCTGGCCCTGGGCTGACCCCTCTTGGAGTTCCGTCCCTCAGCCCTCGGCGCTGAGCACTGGTACTTAACGGTCATGCCAAGCGGGTGATGGATGGCGGCTGCCGTGAAGGCTCTTCAAAGGGGATGGGCAGCTGCTGGCTTGGAAATGAGCCTTCTGTAGGGACGAAACGCAAATGCAAACACACACCGTGGGGCCGCCTCGGCCTTTTGTGGATTCTCCCCTTTGGGCCCCCTGCCTCAGTTTCCAATTTGCACCCCAGGCCTGTGGGCAAAGTAAAACATCCCAGAGGCTGCTCTGAGAGGCAGAAAATCTTAGCAGAAATGGAATCATGCAACTATCCTGCTAGCCAAATGATTGTCCGTCCCTTTCTATTCTCAGAAGGTTAGCCCTGGAAGATACCCCAGGTGGTTTTCCATCCCACCTTCCCATCAAGCACATGAGGCCCAGAGAGGGTGAGGTCTTATCCAAAGGTTGCACAGCCAGGGAGTGGTGGCAGAGCTAGGACACGTGGACGGAAAGAGAACTGATATTAACTGCGCATCTACTATGTGCCAAGCCCACGCTGGGGGCTTCAGCCAAGTTTTAGCTGCTCGCTCAAACCACAGGGCAAAGTTTTAGGGACGAACCCTCAACGTGTAAGGCAGGAAAGAGCCCGAGTCCCACACCAAGGCCCAGCTTTGCAGTGCATCCTTGGTCGAATCACTTCTTCTTGTCTGGGACTCAGTTTCTCGATTTAGAAAACAGAATTGACGACCCCAAGGGTGATTCCATCTCAACATTCCAGACTGTGTGATAAAGGCCATCCTGGGAGTAAGGGGGACTCTCTGGGCACCTTTTTAGCCATGAGAGGGAGAGCTATGGCCACAAATTCTTATGTGAGTAGCTGTGACATTGAAGCAGGACAGCCTTGACTAAGAGGATGAAGTCCTAACTCGTAGACGAAGCCCTTCCTGATTCAACGCCTGCCAGCCCCTCCGCCCTCTACCTCCGGCCTCACCTCTCATACTCTGCACCCAGCCACTCTGAAACATGTGAACTTCTAGGAGCCATCCCAATCTCCCTCACCTCCAGGCCTGTGCCCATGCTGTCCCCTCCCTGGCTAACTCCTACTCATGCTTCCGTTCCTGCTAGGACATCACCCCCTCTTTCCTTGCACCACCCCCTAAATTAATTTAGGAGCCTCCCGAATGCATCCTAGGCCCCTCTACTTCCCATCAGAGCACTTTTCACTGGGTTGCAATCTGCCATCCACTTGTCCATCTCCCCCAGTAAATCATAAAATCATCAAGGACAGGACTGACTCTGGTCAAAACTCTATCCCCGACACCCAGGACAGACCTGGCACACAAGAGGTACAGGTGAAGAGTGAACCCCAACTAAATTCGGGCAGTAATGGGGATCCCAAAAAAAGCCATTTTTTTCTCCCCTATTTACCGGGACTTCTGTCCCCCGTCTGCCTGGATTATCAGCGGTCATAGCAGTAATGACAATCACAGTGATCATATTTCTGGCTGTGAGACTAGAAAGGGGACTTGTCACCTTACACCTGAGCCACCGCGAGCCTCCCAACCCTGGCCGCAGCCGGGGTGATCCTTCCAAAAGGCAGATCAGGTCACGTCCCTCCTGGGAGCCCAACCTTCCAAGCATTCTCCATCTCACTAAAAGCCCGAGTCCTTAAAATTCCCTACGAGTCCTTAAAATTTCAAGCAAAGGCATGAAAAGCCACCCCGCACCCCGGCCAGAACAGCCTTTTATCACACAATCCAGAAGGTTCAGATGGAAGAATCTTTGGGGTCATCAATGCCATTTTCTAAAAGGAGAAACTGAGATGGGGTGAAGCATGCACCCTGGGATCAACGCCGCTGGAAGGGGAGGGCAGGGAAGGCTGGGCAGAGGGATGAGTCAGGTGGAGAGGCAGGCCCAGGAGAGCCCCGGAGCCAGAATGGCCCATGGGAGTTAGCCCACGTCGGGCGGAAGTGGCCCGGCCCTCACACCCCTACCGTCGTCAGTTACTGGACGTGGACAGCAAGGAAGGGCAAGGTGGCTCCCTGCAGCTGCGCCATCCCTGGGGCTGACAGCTGAGGGCTGCTGGCCAGTGACAACACCGCGGCCACAAGGCCTTCCCCCAAGGAGAGTCCTAACAAAGTCCCCACCCAACCTGGCCCCCATTACCTCTCTGGCCTCAGTTCTCCTCCCCCGCCTCTGGCCACCCTGGCCTCCTCCTTCCTCAAACCCAACCTCACCTTCCCACCTCAGGGCCTTTGCTCTTGCTGGTCCGTCCACCTGGGGTGCTTTTCCCCCAGCTATTTCCATGGCTTGTCCCCTCACTGTCCTTAGGACTCTGCGCAAATGTCACCTTACCAGAGCATCCTTCCTTGACCCCCCTCAATAAAAGAGCAGCCCCCCACTCCTCCCCTGCCCTCCTTCACTGCCTCTCTCTGACATACTGTGTAATCCTTGTTTATGTGTTATTTTCTGTCTCCCTCCTCTTGAACCTAAGGCCCAGGGGACCTGTCTGATGCAGTGCACACAAGCAGCACCCAGCTGAGAACCCAGTACATCATAGGAACTCAGTAAATACCTGGGGGCTGAATCAGCAAACCTCCAGTCCTTCACTTGCAGCGGAAGAGCTCCTGGCTTTGAGCTGTTTAGAGCAGCCCTGTGCATTGGCCCTCGACAGGATGCCCGGCTTCAGCATCTTAGCGTGCCCATGATGTCAGTGCCATAGCTGTTTAATTCCCATTAGCCCCAATGTACAGAGGAGGCAGCCATGAGACAGTGAAGCCACACGCCCAAGATCACACACCAGGGAACAGCTGAGCCATTGCAGGAAGCGGAGACTGTCTGACATGGTGCGGGGTGGGGGGAGGGTGTGCTCATCGCAGCTGCTCCTCAGCTCAGGGGTCCTGCCGCCCCTTGGCTATTTCTCTTATTTCATGCTCAAGTCTGCAATTGCTCTCTGAGTATAATGGTGTTTATTAACTTCCCACTGAGCTCATTACAGAGCAGCCACCTTATCACCGACCACCTGCATTCAGAGCTGGGAGGGATCATTCCCAGCCTATAAATAGCCCCAGTCTCCACCCCAACAGAGTCACAGACTCAGAGGCCACCAGCTTTGCCCAGAAGTTCATGTCTAAGGACAAGGAGCTGGCCCTTCCTCTGCCCCCCACCCTCACCACCACTATGGGGCCATAAGTCAAGCAAGAATCCGTCTGAGTCTCCCAAATCTCTCTGTTCCATCAGCCGTCCCTGTGCCAGTCCCACATTTATCTCGACACTGTGACAAATTCACTGCCACGTGGATGTCATCCTCAGCACAGCCCAAGAGTGCCCTTGTTGGAACTTCCTCTGATGACATGGCAAACTCTCAGGCAGACGTGAGCTTTGCCATGGATTCACTCTGTGCTCCAGGGTGAGCTGGCCAACTTCTCCGAGCCTCAGTTTTCCCATCTCTCTAATGGACATAATCATGCCCTCTACGAACGCTTGTGTGCAATTTAAATGCAGTGATGAATGCTCTGAGCCCAGGACAGGATTGTGAGCTCAGTCACTCAGGCCTGACTTCTCCACTATGCACAGAAGGCGGAGTGTTTAGGGACCATGATATTTTAGGGGCCCATGAAAATGTTTAATTTCTTTTAAAATCAAAAGACAAACTGTAATATAATCCAGCCTGAATAATGTTCCTTCTCGTACCAACACAGTCGTAAAAAATAATTTTAATTATTTTTTTAATGGAGGAAGAGGCCCACAAAGGCAAAAGTGCGTAGAGCCCAGGAACGCCATGAGGCAGTCCTGCAGCCATATGTGTTTGGGGAGCTGGAGGTCAGGTCTGGTCACAGGCTGGGACCCCAAGGGGGCACTTGATCAGTTTGACCTGTACTTGATTAGCTTGACTTGAACTCTGGTAACTTAATGAACCACAAGGTTTGACAATCAAGCAATTAGTCCACAATCTAGCTCTTTTCTAACAAAACCCATTCCTTTATTCTTGCAATAAATATTTATGGACCGCCTACTCTGAGCTAGGCATGGTCTGGGTTCAAATAGTGTGGGTACTTGCTAGCTGTGTGAACTTGGGAACATGACTTTACCTCTGTGTGCCATCGATAAAATGGGAGTAACTGGGTTGTCAGAATTCAGACAGTTAATCCAGGGAAAGTTTTTGGAAGACGGTCCGGTGCATAATAATCACTTCATGATGTTAGCCCAAGGTACCACCACAGACGTGGTCTCTGCCCTGAAGGAGCCTGCAAAGCACAATAAATGAACAAGCATGTTAATAAAGCCTTTGGCCTCGGTGGTCGTTAATGCTGGGAAGGGAATAAAAGAGTGGCGTTAGAGCAACCCCCCCTTGATGACCTTCAAAGGCCACAGTCAGCCCAAGGAGGCCAGGTGGATAAACACCCAACCTTCCTCTCCTCCCATCCCCTCATCTCCTGCCAGGCTCTTCACTGGCTGAACCCAGCCAGGGCCACAGGGCGTGGGAACATGCCGATGTGTCCAATCAGGTCAGCTTCCTGGGCTCAGGGCAGGATGGTGAAGGATGGAGCTCAGTCTGGAGGCTCAAGCAGGATACATCCCACATAGAGCCCTCCACCCCCTAGGCTGAAATCATTCATTAGCTCCTCTTTGCCCACAAGTTAAGCTCCAAGCTCCCCAGGACGCCCCCGGCCCCTCACTCCCTACACCTGTCCCCACCCCACCCCTGCGCCAGTACCCACTCCCATCTCACCCTCAAGCCCTAAGCCACATCTCATGGTTAAATGCATCAGGTCATGGTTAAATGCATCAGGTCATGGTTAAATGCATCTCATGGTTAAATGCATCAGGTCATTTCACATCTCTAGACCTTTATCCGGGCTGTTCCCACCCCCTGGAATGCCCTCCCCACACCCACACCTGGGCAACAGGACAGGGAGACAGTGCAGAGCCTGGAAACCTGGGTTCCAGTTCTGTTTCGGCCACTTCCTAGCTGCATGACCTGGGGGAAGCCAATTTGTCTAGCTGAGCCTCAGTGCTTCACCTATAAAATGGGAAGAATGATAGTCCACTTCAGGAAGCTGCTATGAGGTTCAAATGCAATAATACTTATAAAGTGCTTGGCAGGAGGTCACTCAATGAGTCATACTAGAGGAAATTTTTAAGAAGCAAATGGTTTACAAAGCCATTCCTGACCATCTGTCCCTTGAGGTATCAGGGCCCCACTTTTCTGTGAGCATCACTGGACCTTGTGTGGACAGCTCTTGGGAGCCCTGGAATGCTTTTCTCTGCATCTCCATCAATGCCCTGTGAGCTCCAAGGGAGAAGGATCTGAGGGCATTCCTATATGTGTCCTCAGCGTCCAGTGCATAGTAGATACTCAGTGAATATGGAATGAATGAATGAATGAACAAATATTCAAACCAGTGAACCAATCTGCCTGCCCCTCCACCTGAATAAAGCTTGAACTACTTTAATCCCAGTCTGGACTACTAAACAGGGCACAGGGTGACCTCTCGAGGAAGCCCAGGCCAAGGTCATGGCAGGGGGAAGGGGTAATAAGGGAAGCACCAGGGCTGGGAGGGGGCTGCGGGCCCCAGCTCATTGGAAATGCAGAAAGAATCCCAGCAGTGGCCGCCTTCTCTGGCAGGGAGCGCGCGGGAAAAGACAAGAAAAATGAAGCCGCCACAATCTCATTTTCTGAAGCCTGCAAGTCAGCCAGGAAATAGCTATTATTCCATCGCACTGTCGGTATTAAGTTATTTCCTTCACTAAATACAGGAATGTTCATGAATATCTATTGAGTCCCAGGTACAGACACCTCCTGGCTCTGAGGCTCAGTCACTCTGCCTTTACATTCCTCCAACAACACCCCTCAATCTCGCTCTGAAGTGAAAGACAATAGTATTTTAAATTGGTTAATAAATCTCAGGATTGATGCTCCTTGAAGGCCCAGGAACTTCGTCTCTATTCCTTGAATAAAAGGGATCACATTTTAACCACTGCTGGGCTAGGAATTTGGGAGAGTGACCCAGGCCAGCTGCTCCTTCCTCTTCCTGGGGAGGGGAGGGATGGAGGTTTCAGGACCCTGGGTCCTACGGAGCCCTTTTGACGGCCAGGAAATACTTATTTTCTGGCTAATTCAGGCCAATTGAACATCTTGGGCCACTTTGGTTTTGATGGCTTCGTGTTTGGCTAGTTCCCCTGGATTCAAACAAAAGAGACTCGGAAGCAAAGCTCCAGGGAGAATGTGGGTGTCTGGCATCCTTTTAAAAAGCACCTGGATGCAGATAAGGAAGGTGGGGGAGTGGAGCATAAATAATACTGCTTGGAACATAATTCCAGGTGTCGATTTTTACACCACCTTCCTCATGGGCACAGGTGACCTTGGGCGTCCCCGTTGGGGTGGAGAAAGCTTTGAAAAGCTCAGACGATGGACAACGTGAAGTAGGACTAAAATGTCTCCCGTTTGTAGAGTTTCTTGCCACCTGCTTTACGTCCTTTTCCTAATCCATCCTCACAGCCACCCTAGAAGGTGCAAAGTCCAGACTTTGTCCACAGGCAAGAAAATCCACAGGCCAGAATCATCCCTGTGTACCCAGCACCCAACACACAGTCTGGCCCCAGAGTAGCAGCTCAGAAAATAGTGGGAAGATGGGCTGTTGTACAACATCCCTAATTTACAGATGTGCAAACTGAGGCTCAGAGCAGGCAAATGGCTTGCTCAGCATCTCACAGTGAGCTGGCCTGTCAATGATTCAGCTAAGGCAGTCTGTGTACCCACTATGTCCAGGGACTAAGCTGGGTACTAAAGATACAGACCTGAACAAAAAAGATGCTTTGATGGAGCTCACCGTCTCGGAGTGGGGGAGGCAGAGAGCGCTTGAGTGAATAAAGAGAGAACCAGGACAACTTCAGGTATACAGTAAGTCCCCTACATACGAACAAGTCCCGTTCCGAGAGCACGTTCGTAAGTCCAATTTGTTCATAAGTCCAACAAAGTTAGCCTGGGTACCCAACTTACACAATCAGCTATATAGTACTGTACCATAATAGGTTTATAATACTTTTCACACAAACAATACATAAAAACAAACACAAAAAATAAAGAAAACATTTTAATCTTACAGTACAGTACCTTGAAAAGTACAGTAGTACAGTACAAGAGCTGGCATACAGGGGCTGGCATCGAGTGACCAGGCAAGAGGAGTTACTGACTGGAGGAGGGAGAGGAGGTAGGAGATAGTAGAGCTGAAGGATCGTCAGCAATAAGAGATGGAGGGCAAGCTGCAATTCCACTCATGCCTGACGTCGATGGAATGCATGTTTGCATCTTTGAAAATTCACAACTTGAAGGTTCATATGTAGGGGACTTACTGTACCTAACTGCTGAGAAGGAAATGAAACGGGGTGATGGGGTCCACAGGGCTGGGAGTGGTGGGCTGTGGGAGTGGGGCAGTTCCTAGCCCTATCTGCAGACTCTGGAAAGCAAGGGAGCGGAAGCATATCTCTGAGACCCAGTGAGGTCTTCGGGGGCAGAAATTATACCTGATTTGAGACCCCAGCACCCACACAAGACCTGGCTCACAGCCAACGCTCAGTGTGGGGGGGAGATGGGTGAGTGGAGGGTTTCCATTGTTATTAACAATGCTCTGCTCATCCTTTTCTGCACCCCCTTATCAGAACTTCCCTCCAAACCCCACTCTGGGTGATCATCTCCTGTCAACGGGCATCATGCCCTAACCAGATCACACACATCCCAGGCCTCCCTTCTGCCCTTGGTCTCACTCTCGAAACTGTCCCCATACAGCAGCCAGAAGGACGCTTTAAAAACACCCGGTGATACATCACTCTGCTGCCTGAAACCTTTCAAGGCTCCTGCTGCTCTAAGAGCCAGGTTGGAGGTCCTGCCTGAGGGGTCACTGGTTCCATGTCAGCCTCACCTTACACTGCCTCTGTCCTCACCCGCTACCAGCCATCGTGACTGAGGCCTCACCCCCAGCTCCTCCCTCACGCTCATGGCTTTGCACATACTTCCTCCTAGATGGCTTCTCCACTTCCCATCACCCTGTTCAGCACCTCCTTCACCCTGTGAGCTGCTGCTCAAACATCAAAACCCACATCAAGAGTGACCTCCTCCAGGAAGCCTTCCTTGATCTCCAAGGAGTGTTTGGTGCCTCTTCAGGGCTCCCCCCACTGCCTTAGCTTCATGCATTGCAGCACTTACACTGGGTCATAATCGTCTGTATCTATGTTTGTTTCTTGCCTTCAGAATGTGAAATGAAAAAATCTCATATTCACTTCTTATCCCAGCATCCTACAGAGGACCCAGCATAGAGATGCCAGTAATAATTGTAAGTGAAACTCACTATTTCTGCTCATCCATTATGGTAGATGGTTTGCAAAAAGGCCCCAATTCTCTGCCCTCCCTGAATCCACACCCTTTGCAATGTGACTTTGAAACTCTTCCCATCAGAGGATGAAACTTCTCCCCACCTCCAGAGTCTGGACTGGCCATGTGATTCGCTTCAGCCAATAAAATGTGGTGGAAGTGACACCATGCCAGTTCTGAGCTTGGGCCTTAAGAAGCACTGGAGCTTCCACTCTCCCTCCTTAGAACCCTGCCAGCCCCCAGGCAAGCAAGTCCAAGCTAGCCTGCTGGAGGGCACAAGACATGTGGCCCACTTACCTCCATCACCCCAGCCAACAGCCAGTCAAACGTAGAGCTTGAGAGTGAGGCCATCCTAGAGCAGTCAGCCTCCAGCCACTTCACCAGCTTCCGTGAGAAAGCCCAGCTGGGCAAAAAAAAAAAAAAGGGAAAAGAAAAATAAGAAAACAAGAAAGAAAGAAAGAAAAAGAAAGAAAAAAAAAGTGTATTGGCATATGTTCCTGAGACTGTGTTGCTGTTTATTACACAGCATCATTATGGCAGTGGATAACCATACACTCGTTGAACAGCTTTGAGATGCTTAGCACTGGGTGTAACACACCACCAGTCCAGATCACTCCTGGAAACGATCTCCCAACCCAAGGACTCAAAATATCAGGGTCTCTTCAAAACAGACCAAAGCACAAATCCCACAGCTGTCGCTGGTGGAGCAGGTGGAAAGTGACCCCCAGCTGACCAAGTGATCTGTCATCACAGGTGGGTCAGAGGAGCCAAGCCCCAAGGCACTTCCAGAAAACTCACAGTGTGGCAAGGGCCCCGACCAGAATGCTGAACTCCATCTGGGGAATAAAGCCAGACACATCACTCTTTTGGACAAGCAATTTTTTTTTTTCATAATTGACAATTCTTGGCATATTCTCCCCTTCTCCATGCACAGCCTTCTTTTCATGTCACTCATGCACGTACCAGACACTCCGAGGTGACTTCCCTTGAAAAGAGAACGCCAGAGAGACCTCTGGCTCCCTATCCTTAAATATTCCACTTGTTATAAATTCCCCGAGGAGTCTTCTCAGCTCCAAATATCAGGGGAACAGAAAGGGGGAGAAAGGGGGGAAAAAACACATTCTCAGAACAGTTCTTTGTACTTGAGATTCTTTGGTTTGTATTAAAATATTCTCATTTCCCCAGAATTTATGAGCACTCCTGGCACTAAGAGGGTTCACTTTGTCCCTGATCCTGTGTTCTAGAAATAAAACTAACAGTGTCAGAGCGGACATCTCTGGGAGAGAGGGGGCAATGGGCCAGACACTTCCAGAGCATCTGAGTTGAGTGGTCAGGGAAAGGCAGACTCATTTCCCGACCCCTCTTATCAGGGAGGAGACTCAGCAGTAGGCACCTCCCCGTCTGTGATCTCATTTGATTTTCCCAACAGTCCTACCAGGCTACTATCATAATCATTATCATGCCCCTCTCTCAGAGGAAACAGTGAGACTCTTAGGAATAAATTGTCTTCTCAAGAGCCGGAGCTGGTCAAATATGGGCCTCGAATTTAAATCCAGATGTGGCTGACATCCAAATGCTCCTACCAGCCAACCATACCATCTGGAGGAGGAGTGATCAAGGGAGGCTGCCTGGAAGAGGCAGGACTTAAATTGAGTCTCAGAGCTGCTAGAGTCCCAGCTAGCTGTGTTTTCTGGTGGCAGAGATGCAGCTGTCCTCATACACTCAGTCTCTATAACACCCTGAAGGGAGCATGATCCCTAATTTATTCAACATCATTTTTTAAAATACACGGATCTGATATTTCCTCCTTTACATAAAAATCTCTGCTTCCCCCACCCCTGTGCCAGCTAAGCAAAATTTAACGTCCTGAGCATGGCATTCAAGGTTCTTAATAATTTGCCCCAACCTACCTTTTCAGCTTTCCACCTCATTATTACCACACACATACACACCCATACACACACACACACACACACACACACACACAGGTATACCCTCAAAAATATCCCATGTGCTAGTCAAACAACACTTCCCCTCTGGACACAGACTTCCTCTTCTACATCTCTTGTGGTATTCCCACTACCTGCAATGCCTTTCTCTGCCTAGTGAACTCCTAGGCATCCCTCAGAGCCCAAGTCAAATGCCCCACCAGCAGGGAAGCTTTTGCTTCGCCCCTTCATGTACAGTTCTTTGTACATGCCTCTGATAAGAACCAGCACAGAACTAATTGGCCCATAGTGTGACATCTGTCCCCCTTACAATGAGTTTTGCAGGTAGGGGCTCAGGTATTATATTTCTCTGAATCCTCACAGCTTTAGCACGGGGCCTGGCCTTTCATCTAGGGGTCAATAACCACAGATGCTGATAGATGAATAAATGAATGAGTGAGTGAATGAATGAATGAATGAGTGTATTGTAGGCTTTCAGGAGTTGCCTATTGGGTGAATCTAAGCCTCTGCCGCACACACGCAATAAAGAAGTCTGCCTCAGCACCTTTAATGGGGTGCACGGGACATCACTCTTCTCACGTAAAACTGCTTGTTTGGGGGGAAATTAAAACAACAAAAATAAGGCCTGGCAGGCGGTCTGACCGCCCCCCCCACGGCCCCACTGGAGGGAAATAGACTGAGCGGGTCCCAGTGTCTGGCTCTGCCTCTCCCTCGCCCCAAGTTCCAGATCAATCTTTTTCTGACAGGTGGCCTATCTCACCTAACATCCTCCCTGAGAGGAGGAATCAGGGGTTTTCAGACCCACAGCCCAGTCGAGGAGCTGAGACTGGAGACAGAGCTGATAAAATGGTAAAATGGCATCAAACGCGGGGCATGTGGCTTTCGTCCCAGATATCCAGGTCTGGGGAGTGGATGGAGGAGCCCTCATTTCTCACACTGGCCAATTTCCATGGTGCAAATATTCCCATCACAACTAATTTCAAGCCGATGGTTTAACAAGTGACTTAGAAAACTCCTGAATAATTAACAATCGGCTCTTGTGAACTGGTGTGAGCCAGCTCCAGCACCTCAGAGCTGTCTATCATTGTTGTTCATGTTATTATTACTATTCATCCGAGCAGCATTATTTTTGGTTTTTTCCTTTCATAAATCTACATAAGATTTCACTTCAACACTGGAATCTGCAGGCTAAAAATAGTTTGAAAGTCAACAAAGCAAATGATCTGGTAGGGTCTCCAGCTCTAAATAACATCCCAGGAGTTCAACACCCAAGTCCTCCCCCTTGGAGACAATTCCCCAGACTACCTCCAAGGCACAGAATCCCACCCCACACCCTTTCCACTCATAGCCCTACAATGGGCAAGTCAGAATATGCACCCCCAAAGAGGTGCTGTGTGGCTTCAGACAAATAACCCGACCTCTCTGAGCTTCAGTTTCCTCATCTGGCTCACAGAGACGCTATGAGGTGTTAATGAGATAATGTATATGGAACATATTTGAAATGCCCATCACAGAGGAATGCCCAATAAAACATAGCTATTATTAAGAATGTTCATAATAATACAAGCACCAGGTCGTTGGCCCCTGCCCATCTGCAAAGGGTCTGGGGGGGCTCCTGGGTCCCCCACAAGTTGTGCAAGTAGCATGGCAGAGTTGGATCCTTGGAGCTCAACCTCCCCATCTGCTCCCTCCACCACCACTTCACTTCCACTCCTGTTCCAGGACTAATTTATTTATTTCCTTCTGAATCCTCAGAGTCTAGCAAGTTGTGGAGTGGTTGGATGGATTTTTTAATTAACTGACAGGGAATCAATGAAGAAGTGATCGTTTTGGCCCTGGCTGTGTGGGGCGCCATCTCGGCCGTGGGAAACAAATGGATGGCTTCGGGCAGCATGGTGGTGGGCAGGGTGGGTGGGGGGGTCGGAGGGGAGGGAAACTTTATTGAGCTGTGGTTGGGTTGTGGGCACTAAGACCCAGGAGGCCCCAGCACCCGCCACAAGAGGCAGGATGGAGAAGTGAAAGGAGGTCAACCTGCACACCTAGAATCCAGGAGATCCGAGTTCAGGCCCTGACACCCCCACTTACCAGCTGTGTGGCCTTGGACAAGTCATGGCACCTCTCTGAGCCTCAGCTGCCCCCGAGCGTGGTTGCGAGGATTTGATTCTGACACATGCTGCCACATAGATGAGCCTTGAAAGCATTATGCTAAGTGAAATAAGCCAGACACAGAAGGACAGGGAGGATGGAATGGAGGGTTACTGATTAGTGGTTACAGAATTTCTGTTTGGGATGACGAAAAGAAGCTGGAAATAGACAGCGGTGATGGTTACACAACCTTGTGAATGTACTTAATGCTATTAAACTGTACACCTAAAAATGGTTAAAATGGGAAATTTTATATTATGTATATTTTACCACAATATGGATAAAGGATAAAAATAAGGCATGCCATGTGCTTGCACTGCCTGGCTTCTAGAAAATGCTCACTAAATATACATTATTATTATTAATACTATTATTATTTTTAAATTACTGGGCTGAAGCGACATGTTCACAGATGTAGCAGAATGCAAAATATGACCAAAAATCCTTCCCATCCTAAATGCACACCCTTTATAAAGGGACTTTGCAGTTCCCATCAAGAACTGGGGTCTATTTCACCACCCCTTAAATCTGGGCTTGCTTTGGCCAGTGCTAGCTTCCCATGGCTGCTGTTAAGTGTGTAAATTATCACAAACTTAGTGGCTTTAAATAATGCATATTTATTCTCTTACATTTCTGGGGGTCAGACGTCTGAAGTGAGCCTTAAGGGCTAATGTCGAGGTGTCAGCAAGGCTGGCTCCTTCTGGAGGTCCTAATGGGATAATCCACCTTCTTCCCTTTTTCAGCTTCTGGTGGCTACCGGCATTCCTTGGCTTGTGGCCCCTTCCTCCATCTTCAAAGTCCATTGTTCTAATCTCTGTTTCCATCATCACATCACTTTCCTCCCTTCTGTAGATCCCTCTGCTTCCTTCTTATAAAGACCCTTGTGATGACGTTGGGCCCAGCCCACAATTGAGGATCACCTCCCATCTCAAGATCCTTAATCCCACCTGCCAAGTCCCTTTGCCATATAAGGTAATATAGTCACAGGTTGCAGAGAGTAGGACCTGGACATCTGAGGAGCAGGGTGGGGGGCATCATTCAGTCCACCACAGCCAGTGAGACTTCAGCAAATGTGACACAAGTAGAAGTTCAGAGAGCGCTTGTGCCATAGGGCTGCCCTCTCTTGCTATACTGGGAACCCTTCACCACCTAGAGTGCAAGCCCAAGCTAGCCTTCTGGGAAATGAGAGACACATGGCCCACGCACCCCAGCCAACAGCCAGCCAAACCCCAATGTTGGAGCAGTCCTGCTGACCAGCAATCAATGGATGACTCTTGTGTGAGCCCAGTTAGCACCAGCCAAAGAACCTTCCAGCTGAGCCCAACTCAAATGACCAGCCCACAGAATCCTGAGCTAATTACACTGTTCTTGGTTTAAGCCACTGGGTTTCATGTAGTTTGTTACACAGCACAAGCTAACTTAATCAACAGACAACCATTGAGAAGGTGAGGGGAGAAAACATTTATTAAACACATACTATGTACAAAGCATATTCCTCATATAATCTCATTGAAGCCCCACAGATTCCTCACAGGTAAATATTAATTGTATACATATTACAGATGAAGAAACTGAAGCTCAGACATGGGAAGCTATTGGCTTAAGACCGCATGGCTAGGAGTTTGCAGAACCAGGTGTCACACTCTGACCGGTCTGACCCCAAAGCCATCTGTCTTCCAACAGCCCCACTCTGCTCTAAAACCATGCTGAGTCAGCACATTTATCCGTGGCCAGCTCACTCTTCCCCAGTCACCTTTCCAACGGACTCTTACCACATGCCCCCAACATCATCCACCCCAGCCACCCCACCATTCATTCGGCAGTTATTTGTTGAGGCAGGAGAGCACAGCAGTTAAGCATTCAGACTCTGGCATCAAAGTCAAATTCCAGCTCTGTCTCTTCTCAGCTGTGTGACCTAGGACAAGTTAATTCACCTCTCTGAGCCTCGGCTTTCTCATCAATAATATGGGGAACACAGTAACGTCTACTTTACTGAATGCTTTCCAGATGAAATGAGGAAAGGCATGGAAACCACTTGTCACAGTGCTGGGCATGTAGTACATGCTCAGGAAATGCTAGCCGTTATAACAACTGCCATTACTCCTGAGAGCGTGCCACAGACCGACCAGGCACTGAAGTGGTCCCTTGGAAGACCACGAAGATGTCCATCTCTACCGAACAGGGGCAGGGCCTCCTCCTGACTAAACTGGATCGTACTGAACCATTTCAGAACTTGCTTCCTCCACCTGCGGCTTTTTCTGGACAAAGGGGACACATCACAAAGCAATAGAAAAAAGAGCCGATCCTTAGGATGCCAGGGTCCCAGCTCTGCCCCCAACACACTCTAAGACCCTTGCCTTGTCCGGCCCTCAGTTTTCCCATCTGTATCATGAAGGAATGAACTTCCAAACTGTTTCATCTCTTTCTGCCATTCTGTCATCTTAGGCTAGCAAGCTGTTCATCCCGCTTCCGCCTAATCTGACATCAGAACAAGTCTCCCAAAAAATACATTGGATGCCAAGCAGGTTTTGATAATCTGAAGAATTCTGTTTTTTATTGATGATGTCCACCTGCCTCCTTCTGCAGCCCAGGAAATCTACATTAGGGGCTGGATTCAAAAAGAGAAAAAAAAAAAAAAGAAAGAAAGAAAGAGGGCTGTCTTTGAAGTGAATGACATGAATTATTTCGACCTAACTTACTAATTAAGACCTCATTAGCAGCCCAAATTTGTGATAGATCAGCAGAGGACTTGGCACAATGGTTTAATTTAATGATTTCTTGCATTACTTTGTTAATCATCTTTAGTCTGATTTAATTTATGCCAATGTGACTGTCCTAATTTCTAATTAAGGCATTGATGGCGGGGACGGCCGCCATAGCATAAGGATCTCAATCAAGGCTGATACAAAAGCAGATATTCGTTTTTAAGGCCTGTGAGATGGCAATTTGCTAAGCCTTCTGCTTATTGTTTTATTTCCCCCCCCCCACAAAGGTTGGGGAGGGTCTGGTCTTCGCCTGGGGCAGATGGTTTCTCACTAATCACAGACCTTTACAGTCATCGATCTTTTTAAGGCTCTGAAAAAGACCTTGGAGATTAACCAGACTAACCTCATTTCACACATGAGGCAACAGGAGCCAGAGAGGGTGAGGGGCTCACCCAAGGTCACACAGCAAGTGAGCAAGACGGAGGGAGGAGACCCCAGGCAAGCGCTGTCCTCCGCGGCCACCCGTTTGGCAGTCCCCAGGTGGCAGTGGCGGTTTCTACAGGGGTTGCAACTGACTGGGATTTGGGTCAGTGACTTGAAGTTGGCATAATAATTCCAATAACACCCAGCCCTTGAAGACCAGACTCTGAGCCTGAAATCTGATGCACATTTTTCTTAAATCCACAAACAAACCCAACATGTGGGCATTATAACACCTGCCCTCCCATTTTACAGAGGCTCAGAGAGGTAGAATGCCTTCCCAGGGCCCCACAGCAAAGAAGTGGGATTTGAACCTGGATCTGCCTGATTCCCAAGTCCATGCTACTATCACTGCTCTGGGCTGCCTTCCCAGGTGACCACTGGGTATCCACAGTAATTTGTATCAATATTACAGCTAATGTGTACTTAGGGCTCACAACGCGTCAAGAGCTGTGCTAAGCCCCTCACGTGAGAGTCCCATTTGATCCTCACAACACCCTGTGAAGAAGGCATCATTCTTATGACCAATTATACATAGAGAAGCCAAGGATCAGAGAGGTTACATGAGTTGCCCAAGGATGCACAGCAAGATGGCAGTGCCCAAAGGCTGAACCATCCCTAACTGCCTCTATCTAACTCTAAAACTCCCTACACCCCACCTCTGTCCTGAGCATTTCTGAGCTTGGCTGAGCTGGAATGTCTGGGCTTTGCCTACCCATGGCACTAGAATATGCCTTTCTTGATGACAAAGGCAGCCTGAGCCATGGGGAGAGCCAAGAGCCAAGCCAAGAGTCAGGATGAACATGTTTCTATCCTAGTTCTGCCACCAATTTGCAAATCCTGTCTCCTCTCGGGCCTCAGTTTCCCGCTCTGCAAAATGAGGGGACTGGAAAAACCGTCCTCCAACATGGCTGCGCATTGGAATCACCAGAGGCCACCCCACCAAAAAAAACTCATGTCGACACCCCAGCCCAGACCTGATGAATCAGAATCCCTGGGGACAAGGTCCAGGACTCTGGATGGCGACCAGAATCCTTGGTGATTCCAATACACCTAACATTTGAGAACCAGCAGCCTAAGTGATTCCTACTGGCCCCTCGAGTCTTGACTTTGCTACTCAAGCTGTTCCTTCCCATACCCTCTTCCCCAGCACGGGAAATGGTACCCAGATGCTCAGATCACACACTGGACGCATCCTTGGCTCCTCTCTCCCTGTCTCCCCATCTCTAATGCATCAGCGTGTCCTGTCAACTCGACCTCCATGTATATCCCGAACCGTGGACTTCTCTCCCTCCCGCATCCCGCCCTTAACGACTGCACCTGCCTACCCCCGTTTCTCCCTGGGCATCTTGGCCCCCTGCAGTACATTCTCCTCCCAGCGCCCTAGTGACCTTGGCAAAATATAAATCTGCCCATCTCCCTCTCCTGAGTCTAACAGCCCAGTGGCGTCCCCGTCACACCCAGAATTAGACCCAAACTCCTTATCTTTATCTGTAAGGCCCTTCATGATCTGGTACCCCACCTCTCACTTTTCTCCTAGCACACTCTTCTCCTGCCCCATCAGCACTCACTCTGTTCTTTAAACAAGACAAGCTCACTCTAAACTCAGGGTCTTTGCACCTGCTATTCCCTCTGCCTGGAAGTCCATCCCCTTGGCTCTTTTACTGGCTATCTCCTTCTCACCATTCTCCCTGACTTTCCCATGTAAAGGAACCCCGCCCACGGCATTCCCCACCCCGGCAGCCTGCATTATTCCCTTCATAGCCCATATCGCTATTTGAAATGATCTCATTTTTCTTTTGTCCATTGTCTCCCCATGATGTTGTGATATAATAAGAAATATATATTTGGTCTTTGTTCCAAGTTCCTGGCACAGAGCTCCTAAAACCCTTGGAATTTCCTGAGTGACAAGGGTGAGAGGAATATCTTTTGTTATTCATAATAAGTCCTTTTCAACTCTAGTGAGTTTATGTTAATGAGGTGACTTTGGGAAAACCCCTAAGGATGGGGGCTGGTTGCCAAGGGAACCAACCATGTGATTAGAGGGTTGGAACTTTCAGTCCCACCCCTCCAATTTCTGGGGAGGTGAGAGGGTCTGGAGATTGACTTCAATCACCAATGGCCAATGACTTAATCATTGCAATGGAGGTAATGAAGCCTCCGTAAAAATCCTAAACACCAGTTTGGATAGCTTCGGAGTTGGTGAAGCTATCGAGGTGCTAGGAGGGTGGTGCACCCAGAGAGGGCATGAAAGCTCCATGCCCCTTCCCACATACCTTGCCCTATGCATCTGTCACCTACAAATTGGCACTTGCCATCTACCTCTACAAGGATCAAAATATAAGCTGCTGCAGCTGCTGACCTTCAACACCCCCTGAAAGCAGTTCAGAGTGGAGATCAGGAATGAGGCACTCTGTGCTCTGGGAAAAACTGGCAGAACAGGTCTTCAGATAGTTAGGTATTTGCAGGAGACGATTTTATGAGCCCAATTCTTGCATCTCCTCGTATCTAGAAAAGCACTAAAATCCCTCATGGTGACGTCTGCTCCTCGTGACTAGCAGTAACCTTCACGAGACTAGTAGAAACCTTCTGCAAAAAAATATGTGCTTGATTGCATGTATTCCCCCTTCACCACAATCACGTATATACTGACCTTCCCCGCTACCTCTCTGGAGCAGTTTCCCAGAGCTATCTGAAATGCTGTCTCCCAGGCTATAGTCCTCATTTTGCCTCAAATAAAACTTAACTCACAACTCTCATGTTGTACATTTTTTGTCAGTCGACACATCTCTTCTATTTGGCTGTTCCTGAGTTGTATGCTTCATAATCGACAAATCATAGTGAGTAAAGCACTGTCCTGAGTTCTGTGAGGGGTTCCAGAAAATTACTGAACCCAAGGAGGGCCCTGTGGGAATCCTCAACGTATAGCTGGTCAGGCAGAGGGGCCAGTCTGTCCTCAACTGAGTCCTCAACCAGTGGGGTCTGCACTAAGCCCAGGTGGCTAGTGTCAGAATTTAATAATAGGACACCTAGTTGGTGTCCAGAAAATTGGAGAATTGTTTGGTGTGGGAAAAAACCCCACACGTTTGGTGTCCGAAACATCGTTAAGTAGTAGAAGAAAAACAGTGTTTTTTCCTTTTAGTTGCTATGCATAGTAGTAGCAGAGAAAAAGAGTTTCTTTTTTAATTTTACCCCCATTAGAATGTCACTTCCATGGGAGTAGGGTCCCTACCTATCTGGTGCACCCCAGTGTCCCCAGGGTGCAACACCTGACACACGGCATGCACCCCAAAAGTACTCATACAGGTGCTGTACACCTGAAACTAACACAACATTGTAAATCAACTATATTCCAATAAAAATTAAAAAAAAAAAACTCATCAGATGAACAAATGAAGGATGACACCTGTGCTCCTGTAAGAGCTGGGCCTGAACCCCAGTCCTTCGTGATGTCCCAGAAGAGGAACGCTTAAGCAAGGACACCCTGGGGACCTTTACTGCACAGGACAGACTCACACCACAATGAGGAGAACTGACCACAACATTCAGTTACTCCTCTGTCCTGGAGATCCAGGCTCCACTACGCCCTTGAGTGAAATCCTAGAGAATTAAAAAGTTTGAAAGAAAGTGCATCTGCTAGTGTGCAACATTTATGTTAGTCAATATAGATTTATTTAATGCAATAAATGACATAATTGGACTTTTATTTCCATAATATATTTTTCCAAGATAACTAATATTGTGAGTACCCGTGGCATGCTGATGTCTCCTGAACGAACATATTTCCTGTATTATTACTCTTGTATAAAACTGACATTTAAACAGTTTAATAAATGAGCAGTTGTTTGACTTGTATCAGTTTCAATACATTCCGGGATATTAATAAAATATATTTCATAAGCCAGCTCAATAGACCATGCCATAAAAATTCAATGATTTATTAGCGATACACTTGCTATTAGTTGGGACAGATACTCAAAATGCCATTAGGGTTAAAATAATAATCAATCAAACTAATTAGACCCTATTTTTCATATGCAAATATAATTAAGCATACATTTCTCCATAACTTTAAAGAGAATTATTGAAGCTCACCCTCATATGAAGAGCCCCTCACTTGAGTTAATGAAATGACAGTGCCTAAAGTTGGATATGCAAACAAAATTGATGAACCGTTCCGGGTTTTGAGAATCACAGGGAGGTGGGACAGGAGAGCAGGGACTAAAAAAAAGGACCCCCCTGTACACCTGAGTCTATTCTTTCTACCAATGCTGATTAGGGGAAAGTTTCAAGACTCAAAATGGGCATGGATGACAGGTCCAATATGGCACCATGAGTAAGACCATGGACTCTGAACTCACACCGCTGCATTCAAATCCTAGCTTCACCAACAGAGTGGACCTTGGGCGAATTAACCTCCTGTGCCCCAGTTTTGCCATCTGTAAAACGGGAGTGATCATGATGATAGCACACTGAGGTTTGCTGAGAGGAGTAAATGAGTGCCTCGCCCATAACGAGCGCTCAATAAACATTAGCTGTTTTTATCCAAAAGCAGTTTATTTGACCCCCAGCTATTTCTGCAAGACCTCTCAGCTACTCGCTGGCTGAGTGACCCTGGGAAAAGTCTAATCCTTTCTCTCTGGGTGTCAGCTTCCAAGTCTAGACAGTCAAGGGCTGAAACTAGATGATTCAGAAGATCAGAGCTAACGGTTGAGGAAGCTGAAGAATGATGACCGCCAATCATCCTTTTCTGTCTCTGTTCGGGTCTAAGTCACAAAGCCTAGTTGTGCCCAAGGAATGGGGCCAAAGGGGCCGAGGAAGCCAGAACCAAGTCAGGGCAGGAAGTCAGAGCATCTGGGAGTGGTCTCTTCAAAGAAACCCGTATTGGAGAGAGGGAGAAGAATCTAGACTGCTTCTAGCTCTGCCTAGATGCTTGGTGCATTAGTGAAGACCAGGGTCAGCAAATGATTTCTGTAAAAGGCCAGAGAACAAATATTTTAGGCTTTGCAGGCCATACAGTCCGTCACAACTACTCAACTCTGCTGCTACAGCCTGAAAGCAGCATGGACTGTGTTCCAACAAAACATAATTTACAAACACAGGTGACAGGAGGGTTGGGGCTCATGGATTAAGGTAATGTCGGCTGATGTAACAAGCAAACCCTGAAACGTGCAATGGCTTAACCATGGTAGAGGTCTATTTCTAGCTCTTGCAAAGTCCACTGCAGACATTCCTGGTTGGGCAACTCTTTAGGGTGACTTTCCTCCAAGAGGTATTAGAGACCCAGGTTCTCGCCATATTATGGCTCCTCCATCCTCAGCTCGGGGTCTCCCAGCTCACCGGACTGATCTGAATTAAATCAGTGGACAGGAAAGAGCACACAAGATCACACCTGGGAGGGTTTATTGACCAGGCCTGGGTGTGGAGCACATCACCTCCACTCGCATGTGACTAGAACTTGGTCTCGTGGCCACTGCGAGGGAGGCTGGGACCTGAGCTGTGCGTTCTGAAAGAAGACAAAACAGATTTGGCAAAGAGCTAGTAATCTCTGCCACAGAAGAGAAAAGAACCTCAACTTGTCTGGATGTGACAGGATGCTTTCACCATCTCCATTCTGCCTTTTTGCTTCTGGTTGCTATCCAGACAAGTAGTATAATTATTCTACAGGAGAGACCTCCCCCAAGACTTCTGGGGTTACCTGCCCATCCCCGTTTTCCATAGTCCCTCCCCATTTTTGCCCATAAGAACCTTTCCCCATACCTGTCTCTCCTCCTAGGCAGGCTCTGTCCTTCTTTGGTTTTTTTTAAGTGAATTTTTTTTAAATTTTATTATTTGGCTGCGTTGGCTCTTAGTTGCGGCGCACGGGCTCAGTTGCCCCACAGCATGTGGGATCTTAGTTCCCCGACCAGGGATCGAACCCACGTCCCCTACATTGGAAGGTAGATTCTTAACCACTCGACCACCAGGGAAGTCCCGGCTCTGTCTTTCTTGAGGACAAGGTCAGGTCTGTCTGACTCACCACTGTGCCTGTCTTCACATTGACCACGTGGGAGATTCTCAATAAAAATTAATTAATGCACGAATAGATGAATCTAAGATGAGTTATAATGATCAAGCACATGTAAAATTGGGTTTAAAATAACAGAAAATAATTAAAAGGAGGCAAAGAAACTGACGTGGCATATCCCTGGGAAAAAGCTCGTGAATGTCCAGAAAAAAAAAAAATCTGGAAAGTTCAGAAAACCCAGAGCTAAATGTAGCCAACAGCTATAGCCATTCAGCCCTAGAGAATATGAAAGAATGAACCGGGTGCGTGTGTGTGCATGTGTTTGTGTCCGTGCGTAAGTATGTGCGTGTGTGTACATGTGTTGGGTTACGCCGATCCCTTTGTCTAAGATAAGAGCTCATGAGTCAGACACTAACTTGGTCTGGTTTTCCAGCCCTTTCTTTCCACCTCAGGTCAGAACGAGCAGGGGGCTCTGGAGAGGAGAAAGGTAATTATGCCCAATGGGTAGAGAGCAAGCTCAGCATTTTTCACAAAAAGGCTGTGGGCTTTCCAAGGGACATCCATGGCCAGAAACCTGGCTTCAGCCACAAGATGTATTTCCAGCCTCAGGGAGGAAGAAGAATGAGATGGTTGGGGCTTCTGCGGCAACAGCCTTTTTTAAAAAATCATTTCAAAATTAAATTAAATGCTATTAAATTAGCAAAAGTGCCAGGGGAGCCTGGGAAGAGAGTCACTCAGATAAATGGCCCAGGCTGGGCAACTTTAAATCATGGAGATGTCAGATGCTGGGGCTGGAATTGGGGCTCCAAAGGCCCCCGGTTTTCTGCCTCTGAATCATACCCTGAATCCAGATTACCCAGGGAGTTTTTACAAAAGCACAGAGCAGGGCACACGCCCTTGCAGAGAATCTGGCTCTGCAGGTCTGCACGAAGTAGGGCTTTGTCTCTTAGGAAAAGTCTGAGAAGGTGATACTGACACACACATCCCTGGTTACAAAGCATGGATGTACCCCAGCGCCTTCATTTTGCAGAGAAGGGAGAGATAGGGACTTGCCAGTTTCTCCCGACAAGTTACTGGAACAGTGCAGAGGGAGATCGCAAGTTTTTCAGTCCTAATACAGTCTCCATTCCGGAGGAAGGAGATTTGGGAGGATTCCAGAGAAGGAGAGGCAGGTGTCTAGGGCAAGAGAGGCCGTCCCCATTCTCCGACCCTCGCTGACACATTCAGCGAGTGTTCACTGAGCATTCCCTCTGATCCAGGGGCTACACCGGGCACTAGGGACCCCGTGATGGTTGGGCCCCAGCCCATGATAAACAAAATGATTTCAGCTACTGATAGATGCTATGATGGAAACGAAACAGGAGGATGAGAGAGACATGAGCGAGGCCACTTTAGTGAAGGCAGTCAAGACGCTGCTTCAAAGCCGTGACGTTTGACCAGAAATGTGAACAATGGACAAGTAAATCCAAGGATGAGAAACAAGGAACAAGTATCACCAAAATGTCTAATGGGAGGTGGGCGGGGGGGTGGTAACCTCAGAGTAGGGGGTCCAGTGGAGACCCCCCCCCCGAGAAAAGCAACCTTTGAGCTGGGAACAAAAGGATGGGTCGGAGTCCACCAAGGGGAGAGGGGCAATGTAGAGTTTCCGTTCATTCATTCAACCTTTTAGCAAATCCCTATTGAAGACCCACTGTGTGCCAAGCACTAGGCTGAGTGATAAAATTGAGCAGTGAGCAAGACGGCATGTGCCAGCTTTCAAAGAGGACGGCAGAGACCGAGCGAGGCATCAAGGTAAAGCTGGGCTTCTCAATCTCGCCACCAGGGACATATGGGGCCGGATCATTCTTTGTGATGGGGGAGGGGGGCTGACCTGTGCATTGCAGGATGTTGACCAGCATCCCTGGCCTCCACCCACCAGATACCAATAGCATCTCCCAGTTGTGACAACCAAAAACATCTCCAGATACTGCCACGTGTTCACAGGGGGGCAAAATCACCGCCAGCAGTGGTTAGAACCCATGTACTATAATGAGAGGGAGAATAGTAACATATTATATTTTTAAGAGGAGGTGGGAAATATGGAGAGTTTGAGGAGGAATCTACCTAATCGAGACCCTAAAATACTCCTGACTCAGAGAGCACAGACATCTATGGAGCACGTTTCTGCAAACCCAAGCCTCTCATTTTAGCAAAGAATCATCTGTGGCCCTTTAACACCTGAATGTAGAGGCCAGGGAGAGAAGGCTGGGAGCACAGGGAGGGCAGACGGAGCCGAGGGACACTTGGAAGGCGATTCTGTTTTCTCCCACTGGGGTTTAAAACCACCACTCCCAGCTGAATCCCAGTGGCTCTGCCCACAGGGCTCAGAAAGGGTTAACCGGCAATGTTTATTTACGAACTTGGCCTATTACTGTAGCATAATTTGAATACAGTGCCTATGAGGTTTTTTATTGCCTGCTATAATTTCATTTTTAAAGCTCTCCCTATGCCATACTTTAAAAATGATATCTCAAACAAGAAATAAATTCTGTTTTGCAGCTGTGTTAACTATATTTACCCATGGGACACACTATTTTGTCCTTGACACCAACCCCCGGGGATTTCACTGAGAATTGCTTTAGCAGCTCTCTCTCTCTCTCTCTCTCTCTCTCTCTCTCTCTCTCTCTCTCTCTCTCCCCCCATCCCTCCCCACGCTGCTGCTCTTCCCTGAAACACCTCACAGCACCCCAACTGCAGCCCAGGGAGGCCTGAGTCCGGGACAGAGGAAGAGCTGTGAAGCTTTCCGTCCAAGAGTGGCCTCAGCCCCTTGGCAGCCAGCTATGTGGACGTGACAGCATTCCTGGGCCCTTCTGAGCCTTCGAATTGGAAAAGAAGGGCATCGGACAGAATATTGTCACCCCTCCATGCCCACACCCTCCTTACCCCTCCTCGGCTACAGCTGGAAGCCTGTGGAATCTCTCCCTCCTCCTCTCCCAAACTCCTGCAGTCTGGGATGGAGTTTAGATAATTTCTCCATCTGCAGAATGATGGACTGGGAACCTAAGTCAGCTGGCTTCCATAATTTTAAGCTTTTTTCCCCCCCTCGGAGTGAAAAAAAATACTGCAGGGCCCAACTGACAGTAACAATAGCTTACATTTATGCAGTGCTTCCTCCCTGCCAGATGCTGTGCTAAGACCAGACATAAGCACATTTTGATGCTGACAACAGCCCTCAAAGTATGTGTGACTCTCCCTATTTTCCAGATGAGGCAACTGAGGCTCAGGGAGTCAGAGGGAATGTTCACTCAGGTTAGCTCGGTGGGGTGGTCAGAAGAGGCTATATGAGATACCATCCTCAGCCCTACACCGCAAGGTGGCCCGTGTTAGCTTGTCAGATGAGCTCCTGTCCCCAGCAAGACCGGATGCAATGGGACCAGAAGGGCAAGTTTTGATGAAAGAGGAAAAGGTGTGGGATGCAGGGCAGCCTGTTGAAGGCAGATGCCTCAGTGCAGAAAGGCATCAATTAATCAGGTGGAGAACAGGGCAGGCGGGGAGGAGGAGAGAGAGGCCAGAGAGGGCCAATTTCTCATATAACACACAGCAACTGACCCTTCCTTCATACCTCAGCATTGCCTAGACACAAAAACTGCAGGTTTGGTGGCAGGCAGCCCAGAGTTCAAGTGCTGGTTCTGTGCTGCAAAATCACTTCTGGCTCTGTGACCTGAGCAAGAGACCTCACTTCTCCTCAAGTCAGTTTCCCCATCCTTAAAATGGGGATAGCACCACTGTAGTTCCTCGTGTCTATTATTCATTTTAATTTATTGAACACATTTTGATGGACATAGTCTGGTTGCAGAAAGACGGGGGAGAGAGAGAGACAATAGGCAGAGGAAACCTCAGATATAAAGACATGCTGGCATGGAGTTAAAGAGACCTGTGTTCCAATCCTGAGTTTGTCATTTACTTATTAGTTATGAGAGCTTCGACAAGTTACTTAGCCTTAGTCTCAACTTCCCTGTCTGTAAAATGGGATATAAATGCCTTCATCCAAAAGTTGCTTTGGATTAATGATGTCATGCAAAACAACTGTCATATAGTAGGGGTTTAATAAATGGTACCTGCTGTTGTGATTCAAGGTGGCTCAGGGTACCTGGTGATTGAGAAGAATACAGTCTTTGAAGTGTTAAGATCTTAGCTCCACCATTTAGTGACTTCCTGAATCCAAATCTGTTTCCTCATCAGGAAAATGGGAATAATTTCTCCTTCACAGGAATGTCAGGTGGAAGGATAGAAAATAATATTGCATGCTTCTATCACTGCCAAGAGAGTAACATGCAAAGCCCAGTGCTGGTCCCAGAAAGGGGAGAGAGCCATGTAGACAGAGCCCAGCCTGGATGATCCAAGCCCCAGCTGCTTGAGCAAGTCCAGTCAAGATCAGCAGAGCCACCCAGCTGAGCTCAGTCTAGAGGAACCAACCCTCAACCACCCCACAAATCTGGGAGAAGAAATTAGTGTTGTTTTAAGCCACCAAGTTTGGGGCTGATTTGTTACACAGCATCACTGAGTCCATAGCTAACTGATACAGGGGAATTCCATCCCACAAAGTAATATCTATAGATTCATTGACATAGCTACAATTTATCGAGCACAAACTACGTATCTGGCTTTGTATTAAGCACCTTGCATGTTTTACCGTATTGGATCTTCACAACAACCATGGGAGGCAGGCATATTATTACCACCATTTTACAGACAAAGGAACTGAGGCTCAGAGAGGTGTGGTCACTGGCCCAAGGGCACACAGCCAGGAAGAAATCAAATTTGGATTAAATACCCGGATCTGACTCCAGAGCCCCCACCTTGAACTACTAGGCCACAGGGGCCTCCAGGCTGGCTGGGTTTGATCCCAGGGACCAGCACATAGTTAGTGCAACATAAATGGATGTTCTCTGTGCCTCAGGAAGGCACCAGGGGCAGACCAGTTGGCCAAGCAGGACCCTGAACACAGGCAGACTCTTGCCTGTTCAGTGGCCCCCACCAGAGCCTCCCCCCACCCCAGCAGCCGTTTGGGCTGAATTGCAGCCCTCTGGCACCAACCCTATAAATATTAAACCAGTGGTAATTAGGGGAAATCAGTCAGTCGCCGCACTCCAGAGCCCTGCCACGTCTCCCCACCAGGCCCAGGCTGCCTTTGACTAAGGAGCTTTGTTTCTTTTAATTTGGGGACCTCATACAAGGCATGTGTCAGGCTCCAGGACATCAAGCTCATCCCCCTGTGAGCCATAGCCCCGCCAGCAGAGCCCCACCCCCTCGGGGCCTTGCAGGCTCTGCCAAGAAGCAGCAGAGGGGCTCTGAGTTGAAGCGGGGGGCAGGCGGACCGCAGGGCTCCTGTCAAGGCCCGAGACCCCCCCAGGGGGCCCACATCGTTTTTTGTCGCTCATGTGGCATCAGGCTCCGGTGTCACTACTTTGCGGGGCTAATGACACATAATGCACGGTGACAATGTGTCACATCAGAAAACACAGCCCCACGTGTGCTCAGGTGGGACCACAAGCCCCAGTGGTGCCGAGGAAACAAAAGACAGGAACCTCCAGCAAAGGGGGCTGCAAGGATAAGAAGACACCAGCTCACCCAGCCCCCTCTTGGGAAATAAACAGCCCAACTTCCCGCCAGGCCTTGTGGTGTTAGGGTGGGTGGGAGGATGGAAAAGTGGCCATGAGTCTCCCAACCCACATATATTCATGAAGAAGGAGCCACGCCATGGGCCTTGAGACTCATGTAATTGACCTTGCCCAATCCTAACCACGTCTTTGCCTGGAAGAAGTTAACAAGAGCCCCTTATACAGATGGGGAGACTGAGGCAACTGGAGGCAGGAAGATGTAGCAGCGACAGGCATAGGCTCTGGAATCCCAGAGAACCGGGTCCAAATCCTGGTTCTGACAATACCTGGCTGTGTGACCTCAGAAAACTTACTTGACCTCTCTGAGCCACAGCTTCCTCATCTGTAGAATAGGTATAAAAAGAATACCTACGTCCTAGAGGGTTTAATGTAATCATATATCACACAGTACCCAGTACACAGCAAGCACCAATGAGTCATTGTTGTAAGTATTATACTGAAGACCACACAGCTCAGAAGAGTCAGAGGTGGTCAGTTTCATTTGAAGACCCATGACATTTCTTCTGCTTCTCCACTCCCACCCGGCGCCCCGTGTGCCACCCAAACAACCCCAAGTAGAGTTTCTCTTTCCCAATATAGCAACTCATCACGCAACTCATCAGCACCATGGGACAATCACAGCCTCCATAGTCATTGGTCAGGGTACTATTGGCAAGGTTCCCACATGGACATCAGACAGGACAGATGAAATCATTCCTATTTTGCAGCTGGGGAAATCGAGGCCCAAGAAAGTGAAGGCATCATCCCACAGCCCACAGCAAAGCAAGAGGTGGACCCAAGACGAGAATCCCAATATCCAGACGCCCAGCCACTGCCCTGCCATTTTTACTAACAATTTCTTCAGTCTGGCTAGCCCCTTAGAGTTCACACAGCAACTGTACCTGATACACTTGATCCTGTGAATCCTCATGGTAACACTAAAATGGGCATAAACTCCATTTTTTTTTTCATGGGGAAACCAAGGCTCGGGCTGGAGGTGTGCCCTGCCAGGACCTCAGAGCACATCAGAGGCAGAACAGAGACTGGCGTATAGAACTCACATCCCCCAGCCGTCCTCACCCTCCTTTCTAGGAGGCAGTGCCCGCCAGGCAGAGGTCTGACAGGACGCCTGGGCTGCCCCTCCCCCGAAAGTGACAACGCCCTGAAAACAAACTCCTGCCATCCCCAGCCTGTGGCCCGGGGCTCTCTCTGCACCCACGGTGGCTGCACAGACCCATCTCATCCGCACACCCACGGAAGAAGGAAACCAAACCTCAAACCCGACAGACCCACACGAGTGGCAGGTATTAATTGGTGCAATTAGGCAGCCCTTTCCCAAGGCCATAGAAGCTGCAGCATCAATAATTAGACTCAGATTGGAATTCCTTTGGCTCTGCGTGTAAACAGGACACTCTTTCTGCAGTTGCGGTAAATGATTTGTTCAAGGGGGGAAACATTTACTGTAATTTGAAAGGAGCAATTGACTGTATTATTAGTGGATGTGAGTGCCCAGCTGGTGACAGACTTCACATTATTCTGTCTTCTGCCCAGGCCTGAGGACAGAAACCTTTGAAGGTAGGGTCCCCCAGTGGTTGGGGTGGCCCAGTTTTAGAGTCAGAAAAACCCAGACCGGGGTTCAAGTCCTAACTCCCCCTTGCTTATGTGCTGTGTGACCTTGGGCAAGTAACACAACATCTCTGAGCCTTCCTTTCCTCATCTGTGAAGTAAGGACGATACCAGTACACATCTCATAGCATTGCTGTGACGATTAGATGAGCCAAGCACATAGAAAGTGCTCAATGAAATGAGCTGTTGTCATTATTGTCATTAAGTAATAATAATTATTGTCATGTTTGAAGGCTTCCTGGGGTCCCAGAGGAGCTCACAGTCCGCTACCCACCCACAAAGGGAATAAAACAAAAGACAAAAGCTATAATCCACCCAACAGATCATGCCTTTGACATTTATTGAGCACCAACTGTGTACATGGTTGAATCAGTCAAGGGCCCGGCTCTCAAGGTGCTGAGTCTCTACTGAAGGCAGGTAACGGCCCAAACTTCACATCAGGCAGCACTTTACAGTTTACAATGCATGCTAACCTCCAGTAGCCCCCCCGGCAAACTCTCACAACGCTTAGAAGTTGGTGTCCTCATGCCCATTTTACTCATGAGAACGCTGAAGTTTTAACTCACTTTTCCACAATCCCATGGCTCGGAAGAGGCAGAACTAGGAGTTGAAATCAAGTCTGTCCACCTCAAAACCCACTATAATCTCGTAGCAAATTCTCTCCATGGAAGAAGTGGGTGGAGATGGGTTGAGAGAACCCACAGCCTGGAAAGGAGTCTGCCCCGGGGGCCCCAGAATCAGGCGTGAGGTTGGCCAATCCCATCCCAGAGGCCCCTCCAAATGCCAAGATGTCCTTGCCATCTGTCTGCCTCCTTGCCAGCGTCCCACGGTCACTCTCCCAGGACTACCTTCACACTTCATGGGCACCACTCGGCACACTTTTGCTTGGGGACCTCACCGCTTCTGGGGTACTCACATCAGTCCCTGCAGGCAGCCCTCGGAGACAGAGAGCTGAGTCAGAGGTCAGACAGAGCTGGGCTTCTGTCCTTCATCCACCTCGGACCAGCTGGGGAGCCTTGCCCAAGTGCTCAAAGCCTCAGTTGCCACATGTGCTAAATGAGGATAAGGATAGGGCTGTTGTGAGTAAAGCTGTGAGCCCGGTGAGGACAAGAGCGTACTCTCCTATCTTCTAACGCTGCATAGGAGACAGGTGTGGAAGGAAGGAAAGATGGAAGGAGGGAAGGGAGGAGGGGGAGAGGAGAGAGGAAGAAGAAAGGAAGGGAGGGAGGGAGGGAGGGAGGGAGGGAGGGAGGGTGGCTGGAAGGGTCCTATCTAGTCCGAGGGGTCGTGCTGTGGGACAAGGATGCTGTGAGCCATCCCTTACCCCTCCCACCCCCAGCTGGGCTCTGGGAAAAGAGAGGGGCGGTGAACCCTGTGCCATGCACTTGCCCCCTCTCCCCTCGATTCCTGCCACTGTCCAAGCACAGAAGCTCTGTTTACCCACAGTTCAGCTGGGGTGGGATTCAGAGCTGGGTCCCCTTGAGCCCAGAACCCAGCCTAATCCTAGGTCCAGGCTCCCTCCCAGAACAGCACAGGAGCACAGCACCTCCTGACTCCCACGTGCTGGGAGAGCCAGCCATGGACCAGGGAGGAGGGAGGGGAGGAGGGGGGCGGACGGGGAAGGACGGAGGGGTGGCGAGCGCAGCAGGGAGGATATTTTAGTGCCCCATGAAAACCTGAATAAATAGTGTCTAGCCTTTCCTGCTCCCACTTCCTTATCTCAATATTCCATTTAATAGCACCTTTCAGGCCTCACTAAAAGAATACAAGGGTTGTTATATCAGCTCTAAGTCACTGTTACAACAGGCCTGGCTGTCGTGCTCAGGGCTCCCAGCTTCCCTGGTCCTCGTGGCGGGTGTGAATCCTGTTCTTCTGGAGATGCCCGGCGCCCCTTGCCTGAGACACACCGGGGCCTGGGGACAATGCCAGAGATGGGATTCTGCCAACAGCCCCCTGGATTTGCTACGAAGCAAAATGCGATGGACCAAAATCTGCATTAGTGCCCCAGGGCTGCCGTAACAAAGTACCAAAAACTGGGCGACTTAAACCATCAAAATTTATTGTCCCCCAGTTCTGGAGGCTACAAGTCCAAAATCGAGGTGTGGGCAGGGTGGGTTCCTTCCGCAGGCTACGGGGGTAGGGTCTGTCCCAGGCCTCTCTGCTTGGCCTGTCGATGGCTGTCTTTTCCTGCATCCTCACATCACCTCCCTCTGTGCCTGTACCACTGGGATAATAGTAATAAAGACAGATGACGTCTGCCCGCTGCTCACAGGGCACCCCCCACAGTACCCGTCCCTCTACATCGGTTCTCTCCTCGCTCTTCCACGCAATGCCACAAAGCAGCTGCTGTCCTTCCCCATCTTCACGAGTGAGGACGAAAGCTCCCAGATGTAAGGAGACCCGCCCAAGATCACGCAGCTGGTGAGCAGCAGAGCCGAGATTCAAACCCAGGCCTGTGCCTCGCTCCCCACGACACCGCCTGTGTTGGGATGTAATCAGGGCTCCATCACCTTCTAGCTGGCTGTCCTTGGGTGAGTCCCTTGCTCCAGCTGCAGCTCAGTTTCCTCATCTGTAAAATGGGAACATGTAAAGCCTGGCCCACAAGAAGGCGGCGGGAACCAAATGGACTTCTGTTCGGTGACAGTGCCTTCAAATGTAAGTGCCTGCAAATGCCACTCATCAGTAGGGTGAGTAGAGCTTTGCACAGAATCAGAAACAACAGAGACAGATAAACACAGACTGTGAGCACGTGTGTGCCAGTGCAAACAAAGATCTATGGGGCCCTCATGGAACAGGGTGGGTGTGTTTGTGAATTGCAGTGTCTGTACAATGGCACGTGTGTGTGTGTATGTGTGTGTGTGTGTTCAGTGGGTGCGCATTCCTGGATCCAGTACGACCCGCATTTGAAGGGCTGCACATGTGTGTGTTTCAGGGCACGTGTGTTGACCAGCCTGGCTGTGTCTAGGTGAACAGACAGAAGCACATGTCGTATCTGTGCCTCTGCAGCTCTGCGTTCCCGTGCACTTGGGCACCTGTTGTGTACAGTGTGTGCAGGGATGTGAGCTTGTTTATGTCTGCACGAGCGTACGTGGATGTGCCCACATCTGTATGCCTTGACACATGTGTGTGTGTCCGTGTTATGTGGATGTGGGTACATCCACAGCAGTTACATGTCTGGGTGCACATCTGTGTGCTTGTGTACACATCTGCCTGAGCGTGTAAACCTGGCCATGCATACTCTGGGCCCGTGACCGTGTCAACGCAGGGTGTGAGGTGTGTGTGTGGCTGCATCCATGTGCCTCTGGGAGCCCCGCTTGCAGCGCGTGCGGCCACCGTGCACAGGGTCCAGCACTGGGGTAAATGAGGCCTTTTCCGCCCCCGGCTGCACCCAGGGCCTGCAGGCGGCTGCGCTAATAAGGCTGCTATCCCCGAGGCGGTGGCTGCCGGGAGCGGGTTGGGGAGCCGGAGCCTCGGGGCTAGGCTCCACAGCCCCTCACCGAGGCTGCCTCGTCAGCAAGACCTTGGCCCACCATGATCCTGTGCCCTCTGGCAGCCCAGGGCCAGCCACAGCCGAGGAGTGACCGCTGGGGACACCTGCCCTTCCCCAGGCTCCATCTCCCCTTCTCCACTGAGACAGTGGCCCGAAGTCCTCAAGGGCCCTGAAAGGGCCCAAGTCCCTCCTACACGAGACCCACCCTGATAGGGACTCTGACTAGCCTTGAACATGGCCTTTTGAGGCCTCAGGCTCCCTGTCTGTAAAATGGGGCAAGGCTCGGGTTTTTCTAGATGGGCCACCTCCCTCAAAGTCTCCCGATAAGCTAGCTGGGGTGAGGATGGAGCAGGAGGAGAGGGTCTCACCTCTCAGTAAGATCCTAATGGTGAACAGGAAATGTTCCACGAATGCTAATTACAGCCCAGAGCCAGGCTAATGATAATGATAATAATAATGGCAGTTACTGTTTACAGCTCTCCTGAGCTGTGATGGTTACTATTATTATTATTACAGGTGTTATTATTATTGCTCTCACTCTGCTACGCAGCTCAGGATCCATGGCCGCCCTACCACCCACCTCCCCACTCCAGGCAGCTGCGTGCCAAGAGCTGACGCTCCTGACCTCCTCGCTGGGGCTTAATGAGGTCTCTTAGAAGGCAGAGCTGGCTCAGGGCCTGCAGGGAGCTTGAGGCAGAGGAAGCTGCGAGGAGGGGAGGAGGTAGCTACAGGCAGAGACAAAGCTGGGCCGGGTTGGGCGGGGGGGTCTCCCCTAACTTGGGAACGCCCTTATCCACCACCAGGGCCCCTCTCTGCAGTGAAGCCCAGGCCTGAGTGAGCTTAACACACACACACACACACACACACACACACGCATTGTTCTTCAAGCTCCTCGTCCATTCTTTAGCCCTGAGCAAAAGCTCCACCATGTTTCATCAGGGCAGAATAGTGCTGGGATTAATTCCTCAGAGTCAGACACACCTGGGTTTGAATCCTGACTCTGCTCCTTCCCAGCTGTGTGACCTTGAGCTACTGACTTGCCCTCTCTGAGACTCTGCTGCCTCATCTTGAAAATAGGGATGGTACTCGTGCCCCTCCCACAAGGCAGCTGTGAAGATTAAATAGTAAAATGCAAATAAAGGGTTTAACCCTTTGCCTGGCCCAGAGTCAATTCCCCTGTTATGCCCATTATGTTATTATTGTTATTATTGTTATTATTATTGTATCAGTCAGGATGGGTTAAGGTATGCTGCTATAACAAGTAATTCCCACATCTTTATAGGTTTATTTCAAGCCTGAGCCACATGTCTCTTAGGTTGGCAGGGAGCAGGGAGGCTGTCATTACAATCACTCAGGGACTCAGGTTGATGGGGCATAGCCCCCATCTCAAATGTTACCAGTGGCTGTGCTACAGGGAAAAATAAATCCTGAGAGTCTCCAACCAGCCACTAAATGCCCCAGCCTATAAAGAAAAACATACCCTTGATTCATAGGCCAGAACTCATCACATGGCCCCACTCACCCACAAGGGACCCAGACAGACAAAAATCTGTATGGCTCCCACAATAACAAGAGCCCATTTAGAATCCTGGAACCTCACACACGGAAAGACCCTTGGAATCATCTAGTTTTTTATATTGGGAACTTAGGACCCAGAGAAGGGAAGGGACTTACCCAAGGTCACACAGCAAGTTGACTTCAGAACTGGGACTCCAACTCAGGTCCCCTGGCTTCCTAGCCCAGACGTTCTTGTTCATCCCATGAGCATCCCCTCAACCCTAGTAATTCAAATGTACCAACACAACTTTGGCCAGTGAGAAATCTCCTGGGAGGATTCTGGAAAAGGTTTCCTCTCTCTCTACAAGAAGTCTGAGAACTGGAAGTCTCTCTGCCAGCTTTGCATGCTGTTGTGTGAGGATGAACTGCAGCAGCCATTCTGTGACCATGAAGAAATAATGTTGGGGACAAAAGTCCACGCTCTGAGGAAAGCAGGGTGAATATATGAAAAGAACTTGTGTCTTTGATGATGTCACTGAGCCTCCGAATCAAACAATGCTGGAGCTGCCCTGCTTTAGGACTTCTTGTTACACAAGATAGTAAATTGTCCTTATTGTTTACTGCTTTGGGTCTTCATACACTGGCCACCTAACTCTTCCTAACAGATAGAACCCTCATGCTTCTACCCTATCCCACTCCACTCTCTTTTACTACTTCAAGCAAACTCTTATTTCAGGTTTCAGCTTAAGCATCCCTCCCTCCAGGTTTCCTGAAACCCCACCCCCTCACACCCTCTCAAAAAACCACATCCCTTTCTCTCATAGAGCTTCATCCCAGTTTGTAATGAGTCACTCATTGGTGTGATCCTTTTATTTATATCTTCATCCTCCATTTGTTCCATGAGGGCAAAGAGCACACTGTTTGGGCCCCATTTTAATCACCTGTGATGAGCACAGTGCTGTCCATAATTGGCACTCAGTGTTGAATGAATAAAGCCATTCATGTGCGCTTGCCCATCCATTCATTCTTTTATTCCAAAACAGTCACCCAGTAAGCTTCAGGAGGCCAGTGATCTTTGTTGTGTTCACTGTTGGATCCCAGAAGCCTAGAATGGATAAGCACTCAAGTATTTGTGGGATGAATTGGTGAATTGATTGAACTTCCTATATGTGCCGGGGGTCAGGCTAAGCCTTACCTGTGCATTTGTAAGAAAGCACACCAGAGGAAGCTGCAATGATAAGCATGGTAGAAACGTTGCAGCAATGCTGTATTTCCACATTCTAGTCCGGCAATGACATTGCCAGCATTCCACTGGAGGAAGACAAACTGAAAGCAATGCCCAATGTTAACCAATGTGAACCCGATTCCCGGGCTGTAAGCCCCTTGAGGGCAGGGATGGTTTTTGAGAAGTGTCTGTCCAGGTGGATGAGACCTGGGTCCTGCAGGGGGCCAGGTTCCCACCACTCCTCACACCAGATGGCTCTCCCGGTCCCTGTATCTATCATGGCAAGTTGGTCTTAGAGAAAACAGAGGCGATGCTTGAGAGATGGATGTTCATGGCAAATGGGCTGTGATGATCATGCATCTCCATTTTCCCGTTAATATACATGATGAATAAACTTAATTACACAGAAAATTGCTGCTGTTGAAGAATGGGGCTCATGTGGCTTTCTCGTGTTGCTTAGCGCTTCCTTGCTCTCCCGAAGGTCCAAGGGGGAGACCCAGAGTCACCGCCACTGACTCTAGGATCTGCCTTCATGAGAAAGCCACGCTCAGGCAGAGGCAGAACCAACTCCCAATGAAGCGACACAATGTTGGCTCTGAGAAGACCTGGAGTGTTCATTTCATCCAACCACCCATTTTACAGATGGGGATAACTGAGTCCCGGAGAAATGGATGTGATGACTTGAATCAGGGCTGGTCTCTTCCTTCTCCAAGTCCTGAATGTTGCTCTGATCCAAAAGACACATAAGTCAAATTCCTCTTGGTTTCAATCTCTTCCAAAGCAGACATTTGGGAAACTGACCCATGCCAAGGACCTACTCCTTAATGGGCAAAATCCTGAGCACAGGACCAAACCAGAACCAATGCTTAACAGAAGTTAGCTGTCATTTGTATTGCTTTTGTTTTTATTATCATTACAAATTTTAGGCATTGTAGAAAACAGGTTCCCCCAGAATGGAAGAGAGGAGAAAAGTCAGGACCTGGAAGGTAGGAAATCTAGATGGTGGTACAGACTCTGTTACTAACTAATTATGTGCAATTCAGCAAAGCCATGCCCACCTCTGAGTCTCAGTTTCCTGTCCTGTAAAATGAACATAATAATCTTTTCTGTTAAACATCATCAGCAGACTGCTGGAGGCCCCAGTTAGCTAATGAGTGTCTGAGCTGCACAGACTTGTAAGAGGTTGTATAATGGTTGTAACAGGAGCCTTCTGTACAGTATCACTGAAGGTCATTGACAGAGCTTAGGCTTGGGCAAGTGTCCTATGGTCTTCCAGTCTCTACTGAGATGAAGACAAACTTGCCTGAAACCAGTTTGCAGGGGTGGGATGGCAGGGAGGAACTAATAACACCTGATGTCTGTGTGCAACCTTCATCTTTATTCAGTAGAAATTTACTCTGGGGCGATGATATGCCAAGGGAGGGGCACAAAGATGAGCAAGACATGGGCTCTGCCCTCAAGGAGCACACAGTCTAGTAGAAGAGACAGATGTAGCATCAATCAATTAGTGTGGTGACTGAAAAACAGGCAGAAGTAGCTGCAAAGCACAAGATGCAATCCAGGAGGACCTTTTGGAGGAGTGTGGGTTTGAATGCATCATTTATTCATTCATTCATGCAGGCACACATGCAGTGTGTCTCATGGGCTGGAAATCCAGAAGTGAATAAAATACATGTGGTCCTTGCTTTCACTGACTCTACAACCTACAAAAAGAGACTGATTCAGGGCCAACAAGTAGTACTGGAAAAGCCGCTTGGAGCAGAGGGAACTGCATGGGCAGAGGGAACAGCATGGGCAAAGGCATGGAGGTGGGACGTAATTTGGTATTCCTAGAGCAAAAGCCCTAGACAGGAGATGAGGCTAGATGGGAAAACTCTCTTATTCTGCAAGTTGCCAAAGAGCAGAAATATCTAATTCCTCACCTTGTACCATCTACACATCTTCTCTCCAAAGTGCACTGTGCAACAGATAAATGGATAAACAAATGAGGTCTATCCATGCAATGGAACATTATTCAGCCATAAAAAAAACAACAAAGTATTGACACACATCACAACATGGGTGAACCCTGAGGACATGACGCTAAGTGAAACAAGCCAGACACAAAAGGACAAATATTGCATGATTCCACTTATATGAGGTACCTAGAATAGGCAAATTCATTGAGACAGAAAGTAGAATACAGGTTACCAGAAGGTGGGCGGAGGAGGAAATGGAAGTTATCGTTAATGAGTACAAGAGTTTCTCTTTGGGATGATGAAAAAGTTCTGGAAACAGATGGCGGTGATGGTTGTACAACACTATGAATGTACTTATAACGCCACTGAAATATACACTTAGAAATGGTTAAAATGGTAAATGTTATTTATGTTATGTCTATTTTACCACAATAAAAAAAAAACTTTAAAAAAGTGCACTAAGCTACTCTGAGCTACTTGTATATCTTATAAATGCTCAGAAGTTCATTCATTCATTCATTCATCCATTCATTCCATAAATATTTGTTAAGCACCAACAACATACTAGACACGGTCCCAAGAGCTGGGGAAGCAGAGGCAAAAAAGACAGACAAAGGCCCCTGCTAGCACAGAGGTGACAGGAATGCGGGAGCCAGACAGTAAACAAGTAAATGCATTAATAAACCAGATAATGATAGATGGCAATGAACTAGGGAGGATATAAACAGGGCGATGTGCTGGGGAGAGATGGGGAGGGAGGTTTTCTACTTTGGAGAGTGAGCTCTGGGCTGGGCTCCCTGCAGAGGTAGCTGGTCCCCTGAGTCCTATGGGAAGCAGCCATGCAAACAGCTGGGAGAACAGCAAATCCTAATATACAACAAACACCCTGCATCTAATATATGTATCCCTGTCTCTCTCTCTCTCTCCCACTTACTCAGGGCTTTCTGATCCCGGCCCCACTCTGGGAGGGTACTAGGGTCTGGGGATGGATACAGACACAGCTAAGACTCAGAACCCTTACAGAAGCATCTTCTAAGCCTCCCCATCAGGAAGTACTTCTCCATGTCTAACTTTCCTCTCTCCTGCTACAGGCATCCCTTTTGGATCTTCAGGGGGACGGAGACCCTTCAAAGAAGTGGCCCTCTCACTGACCCTCCCAGCCATCACATCCCCTACAATCTCTAATGGTGTCACCTGAGACCCACGGTGGCAGAAAGGAACCCGACTGCCAAGCAGTCGTTGCTGGTGCAGATCGTTAACCATAATATAATTAAGTCCCAAGCTGGGGCTGGCCCATTAGCACCTTTAGATCATCCAAAGTAGCGTTATAAGGCAGTGGTTTCCTTAATGAAAGGTTGTCTATTACAAAATTGGGCTTCCATCCATCTCTATTATGGGGGGCAGTTTATCTGCTTATACACGCACCACAAGCACGCCCTGGCAGGGGGTGGCGGTGACTCAAAGGTGCAGAATGGCTTTCCAAGCACCGGGACGCTGATAAACAGCCCGTCCCCGCCCGCCACCAAGGCAGACGGAACATCCAATTCTCCCGGGGCCGGCTGTCTGCCAGTGTCTAGGGGATGAGGGTAGATGGAGATTTCTTGGGATGGGGCATATTTAAGCCAAGACTAGAAGGTTCCTGCCTCGGGGGGAGGAGGGGAGGTTCAGCCAGAGTGATGTGCAGGATGACTTCAGTGCAACAACTGAGAGATGGGATTTCCATCCGAGCCTGATGGGGAGACATGCTGGGTGGGCCTGGGCTTCAGCTTTTGCAATCATGCAAAGAGGCGTCTGCGGTTCCTTGTTATTCACTTGACAACATCAGCACCACCCGCTGATTCTACCTTCAAGATGTTACCAGCATCTGACCCCCCTCATCACCGCCACCATGAACAAGTCATCATCACCTTCGGTCATCACCCTCCCACTGAACATCCGGCTTCCACTCTTGCCCCCTTCCAGCCAGAGGAAACTTTTTAATTAATTGAGGTGAAATTCATACGATGCAGCAATTTCACTCCTAGGTATACGACCAAACGAACTGAAAACAGGTGTTCCAGCAAATTCTTGTACACAAATGTTCATAGCAGCGCCATCCACAATAACCAAAAGATGGAGACCACCCAAATGTCCATCAACGGATGAAGGACAAAAAAGATGTGGTCTATCCATACATATTACTTTTTCTTTTTTTTCTTTTTTTGGCCAGGCTGTACGGCTTGCAGGATCTCAGTTCCCCAACCAGGGACCGAACCCCGGCCACGGCAGTGAAAGCCCGGAATCCTAACCACTAGGCCACAAGGGAACTCCCCATCTATGCATACAATGGAATATTACTCAGCCGTAAAAAGGAGCCAAGCTGTGATGCATGTTACAATGTGAACTGAACAGAGGGACCTTTCTAAAAACAAACCATGTCCCTCCTCCGCATGGAACCCTCCACTGGTCTGTTTGAATGACCTCCAGACTCTGTGCAAGGGTCTATGAGGTCCTACGCCCCCATTTCCTCTCTGACTTTGTTTCCACGCCTGACCATCCCATCCCTGGGCTCACCATACTCAGCCCTACTGGCCTGGGTCTGGGACTGGAACACACCAAGCTTGCTCCCACCTCAGGGCTTTGCCACTGCTGTCGCTCCCTGTGGAGTTCCCTTCCTCTGATGGACTACTTCTCATGTGTCAGGCCTCAGTCCAGAGTCACCTCCACAGAGAAGGAGTCCTGGACCACCCTACCGACTGCATCCTCCACACCCACCACTGACCGTCCCTCTATCCTATTGATTTCCTATTTCATTGTTTTCACAGCTAATCTAGTGGAAGGTAAAGTAGAAAGTCATCCTGAACCCGAAGACCATCCTGAACCATTGCTCACTTGGCCTCACCAGGGTAGCAGCCCTCCAGTTTCTTATGGGAACCCTCAAAGCCACAGTTTGCTCACCTGTCCACCTGATGCTCTCTTGGTCCCCCTTAGAAAGGCAACCAAAACTCTAGAACTGTCCAACATCTACTTGTCCCAGGCAACGTGGATGATGCCAAAAAAAACATAAGACATGGGCTTTCTATTTCCATGTGTGCCAAACGCAGTGGCCAAAAGCAGGTCAGAGATCGGAGGAGGGAGAAGGTTGACTGTGTAGAATGGGAGGGCTTTGGGGGAAAGACCAGGTAAAATTTGGCAAATGCATCATTTCCCACCGTTTTTACAATAAAACTCCCAGTCCTATGAGATGCTCTGTGATGGAAAAAGAAAACTGTTTCATTCTAACAGGTCTGGGAAATTTGGACCAATTCTTTTTGGAGAGTCACAATGTACATCAGAAGTTCAAGTCACTGACAAGGCCTGCAGCAAAGATACCTGTTGGAATCCTAGCCTTTGCAATTACGTTAACTGTGGATCTGAGCTAAGGCAATTTTAGGGAGAAGTTTCTGTTATTTTAAGCCCAAAGTCAAGAGGTCCCTTGTTTGTCTCCTCATGACCCCCAGCAAAGTCGAGGAGCATGAGGGAGAGACCAGCATCCACTGGGAATTTGCCACGTGCCAACACAAGACTATGTGCTTCATACAATGTCTCATTTGATTTTCACAATGGTCCTATGAGGTGTGTACTATTATGACTCCCATTTTGCAGATGAGAAAACTGAGGTTAGAATAATTCTCTCATGTCCATGTGACTAAGAGAGTCACCTTTTCCTGGCTTTGAGCTCCAGCCCTTTGGCTCAAAGCCATCTTGTCCTACTACCTGTGAGTCTGGGGTGTGGTTTGCAGACCTTTCTCCCTATCCAGCCCCTCTGTTATCCCCAATCTTCTGTCTGTTCCCCCACCATCACAGCCCACTTTGGGCATCAAGCGGTTAACCTCTCCCCCATCTGCCCAGACTCAAGTTTGTTACACTGACTAATTGCTTCAAAGTCAGCTATTCCACCATCACTAATGGAAAATGTATTTGCAAGTAATAGATTAATTGGCCACTTGTGATCAGCTCTGAACCAGAGGATCACTGGGCACGCTGGACCCACCCAGCCCGTCCTTCTGGAGCCAGTAGAGGGAACCAGAAGCTGGACTCAAGGGGACTTCAGGAGCATCTGGAGTTTCACTGACCATCGCCCTGAGAAAGGCCTACAGCCAGTTCTGCCCCTAAGGAGAAACATCCTGCATCTTTTCAAAACATTAAAATGCAAGTGTGTTAACTTGAAAAAAATGAAAATCTTATCAGCATAATTAGCCACCAAATATCAGAATAACAGCTTCCCCTTACCCCAGAATGAGGGAGGGAGGGGGACTTTCCTCAGAAGGTTTAAAGTCATTAATTAGAAAGTAACAGTCACCCATTTGCATACTAGCTAGGTGCCTTCACTGCCTTGTCTCATTGAATCCTAGCGATAGCTCATGAGGTAGGTGCTATAATTATCCTATTTTACAGAAGGGAAACAGGGCTCAGAGAGATGCAGCAACCTGCCCAAGGTCACACAGCAAAGAAGTAAGTGACCCAGGGGAAACCACAGGTCTGTGTGACCCCCGAACCAAATCTTTTATCCTCTATTCCAAGGTCAGAAAAGGAAAGGCCATGCATGGGCTGAATCCTGGCCCAGGGCTTGTATTTGTAAATAAAGTTTTATTGGAACACAGCTATGCCCATTCATTTACATACTGTCTCTGCAACACAAGAGCTGAATGAGTAGTTAGGACAAAGTCTGAAATATGTATTATCTGCCATTTGGCAGAAAAAGCTTGCAGACCCCTGCCAGACCCAGTTACCCTTCCCAGCAGGTGGGATTTGCACCTTAGTGAAGGGGAAGAAAGGTGGGCGCAGGGGCTGGCGTGAACCTGGAGATGCCAAGGGAAACCAGTCTCCAGGATTTACTGACAGTCCCCAGATTATAAGGAAGGTCTCTGTGAGTTTGGAAGCAGAGAGGGGAGTTTAGAATTGAGGAGAACCAGAGGGAAATGAAGCAGGGCTTAGGAGGCACACAGTAGGCACTCAACAGATGCTTGGGGGGATGAAGGAAGAACACAGCTGGAGTCTGAGAGGTCGAACTCTGCAGAGTTTCCCCCTTTGCCTGCCTGGTAAATGAGGAGCAGCCCCACTCCCCGCCTCCTTGCTCCCTGGCTCTTGGGGGAGTTTTACAGGCTGCAGAGTCGCTGGAGGGTGTAAAAACACGAGGGCTTTTTTCCTTTAAGTCTCTCCTGTAAGTCACCTCGAAGCATTTCCCTGATCGATTGGCTCTTCTCCTCCTTGCAGGAGCCCTCCCTGGGGAACTGTTTGCCGAAAGGAATCGTCCAGTTTGCATTTAGTCACCTTTATCTGACCCAGGAGGTAAATCTCTCTTAGTTTGGTTTTTCCGCAGGGAGGGAGAGGGGATCCTGGGAGGCCAGCTCTGCACCAGGCAAAAGCTGGAGACCTCACTAATTCAGATGCTGATTATTCCAAATGGGAGCTGTTAGGAGGGCAGGAGAGAGCCGAGTTTCCCTGGGAAAAAGCAGGTTTCTCTAAGAAAAGGGACAGGGTTTGTAAAGGCATGATTGTAAAGGTGCATTTGAGCTGCCTCGAAGCATCAAGCCTCCCTCGGGGGACTCAAGTATATGGATGGTGGTCCCTAAATGGGCCACTAGTGGGGGCACTGTGGGCAGGGAAAAAGTGGGTGCCCTCTGTGAGAGCGACTTTAACCTGTACGGAGAAGACGTATATATGCACAGTGCATCCCAGAGGCCACATTTTTGGGTCACAAGCCCTGGGTTTCCATCCCAGCAGCAGGATCTTGCGTGAACGGCTTCCCTTCTGAGCCTTGGTTTCTTCCCCTGTGAAATGGACATAATGATACCGACCGCATAGCTCCTGACCTCCTAAAATGGTCTCGAGGATTCAACAACCTTCTGCATTTAAAAAAAGGGCTCAGCATATGGCAAACTCTGAATAAAGGTCACTACTCCTATTCCTATTCCTACTGTTGTTGGTATTTGGCTGATGCAGAAAAGCAGAAGCTGTTATTCCCCTCCCAACAATGCACATGATTGGTTTAGCCCACCGTCCCCAGCTTCTGCCTCCCCTAAAGAAAGTTGTTCCACTGGTGGTCAGATCTATCAAGAAGAACCCACTGGCTTCCCCAAAGATGCAGATTTTGTGCCCAGAGATCCTGAACCCTTTCATGAATAAATTTCCTTCCACCATTCAAAGACCCCCTCCCCTACAAGTTTTCCTCGGGCTCAGGGCAGATCCTTTGGGATGCTGTGAAGTCAGCCTTTCTGAAGAGGGTTAAACTCCTTAATCAGCCCCTCCCCCTGGGGGAGAGTGGGTAGGTGGCAATGCTTAACCCAAGGAGGCCATCACAAGGAGACAGTACAGGCACTACAGCCTTGGTGAGGAGGGATTTTTTGGGAGCAGGCTGGAATCCTGGTGCTGCCACTCAAGCATAGCAATTAAGGGCCCAGCATCAGACAGACTACCTTTCCAATCCCAGATCTGTCACTTTCTAGCCCCCCTGGTGGTTGAATCTCAGTAAGCCTCAGTTTCCTCATCAGGAGAATGGGAATACTAGTTGCATCAGCCTCATGGGATTATCATGAGGTTAACAGAGATAATACATTGCAAAACCCTGAACCCAGAGGCTGGCACACTGTCCATGGCCTGTAAAGGGTAGATATCATTATTAACAAAGAGCTACTGATTGCAGGTCAAATGCCATGACTTTTAATCCCAGTTTAATCCCAGTTTGGCCACAAGCTAATTGATGACCTTGGGCAAGTCCCTCTTGGCCTCAGTTTACCCCTCCTCCTCTCCAAAGGTTCCTTCCCTCTGGGAGTCCACCATGCTACAGAAGGCATGCTCTGTCCTCACCCGGTGTCAGCTTTGAGTCTGAGCATCTTTGCTCCTGAATCTCTGCAAATCTCTGAATAGAAGAGCTGCCTATTCGCTATGGTTTTTTCCAAGAGCAAAAACTGGGGGTTTTTCCAAGCCAGGACTCACCCCATGTCCTCTGCCTCTTTGAAACACACACACACACACACACACACACACACACACACACACACTCTGGCAGAAGAGCCATCTCCTGCTGCCTTCATCCTCCCCCGCCCCCATCACATGTTCATCCAGAAGTCCTTGTCAGAATATCCCCCCCGGGACCAGCAGGTGGGAAATGTCATTTTGGATCCATTACTAGAGCTCTAAGGTGCTTAGAGATGATCAACACCAATTCCGACTTCCATCCAGGGAGGAGGGGCAGCCAGGAGCAGCCCGCATCTCTGGCAAGGAGACCTGTGTCAGCCACCCCAAGCTTCCGGTTACCACCACCCAGGGAGGGCAGGCAAAGAGGGCTGTCTGGGGGCCGAGGACCCTCTCCACTCTGTGTCCTCAGATTTCCCTGCCACGGCTGATTTGAATAATTCAGCAATGCCGGGTCTCCTGGGCACTATTGTCTTCAGTGAAGGCAAATCAGTCGGCTGCTCGGCCTGTTACGAGGGCCCCTGCCTGCTGCCTTTTTCTGTAAATCAGGATTAATGAGATGGTGGGGGAAGCGCCGAGCCCTGGGCAGAGACGCTGGCAGCCAGTTCTCCTGGAGCTGTGGCTCCTGCCTCCGTGTCCTCGGGCAGCCTTCCGTGGCAGCCATCAACCTGTCGATAACTAGCTATCACCCAGCCCGCCAGCCCGCCAGCCCGCCAGCCCGCGCCTCGGCCCCTCCGCCGGCCCCCATGGCTCCAGGGGAAAGAGAAAGCAAGAGAGAGAAAGCTGTCTGCAAGGGGGCTTTGACCCCTCACCCCTGGCAGCCCGGCAGGCTAGGGTGGTGTCAGGGGCTGGGCTCCTTTCCCGCTGGCTGTACCCAAGAGTGAGGCATGAGGGAGATCCTCCCAGTCCGGGGCTAGCAGACAGCTTATTAGGCTCCAAGACAGTGAGCATCCTGGGCCTGGCTTTTTGACAGCTGTCACTCACACAGGGCACAGGGAACAAGACCCTTGTGCCTGTCACTGATGGCACCTTCCTCCCCCTCCTCCTGCCTTGTAGGGGCTAAACCAGTGCATTCTGGTTACCCCACTTACAGGCTGTGTGACCTTGGGCAAGTCACTTAGCCTCTCTGGGCTTCAACTGCCTCATCTGGAAAGTGGAGATAAAAACATGTACTTGTCCCGCAGGTTGTCAAGAGGATTCCAGGGTACATAGGCTTGTAAATTCCTACCACCAGCCAATGTCCAGCCCACAATCATGTGTAATCACATTGTATTCATACCATTATCATGATTAACTCTAGAATCATGCTATTCAAAGTATGGTCCACAGGCCGTGCCAGATTACAAACTATTTATCACCTCTGCACAGTGAGGTATATACAGAGAAAAAGAGTAAATATTAATATTAAGAAACTTTTGTAGTAATTTGACAGTAATTTTATATCTATTGAATCTAATGATAAAAAAGCAGGGGCTTGGATTTTGCAGCTATTTTAAAGTTTCATTTAATTTTTATAAAATTCATTTTTTACTGGATTTTACAAGTGTCATTCTGCAATGAACTGGAAATGTAAAAAGAATACTGGTCCTTCAGCACAGGTAGCTTGAGAAGCAGGGTTCTAGACAAACTCTCACATTACACAAATCCCCTACAGATCTTTTTAAAATACAGATTCTGATTCAGCAGACCTGGGTGGCACCTGAGAGTCTGCGTTTCTAACAAGGGCCCAGAGGATGCTGACGATGCCGGTCCGATGCAGGGACTGCACTGGGGAGGGGCGCGTATGGAGCACCCTGGCTGATGCCTTATCCCCTCCCTGACCCAACTTCATTCCCTCTAGTCCCCCCAACACCCAGAGATGCTGCCTCCTAGTCTTCTCACAGCTAAGTACTCACCAAGGCCTCCAGACACAGAGGCTACAGCTCAGACCCCACTGCTGAATCAGAGGCACTGGTCTGGACTCCCAACAGCAGCAGCAGCCAACAACTAATATGAGTTGAGCAGGTACTATGTGTCAGGCTCTGGGTGTGAGGCACTAGAATGCCCTTTCCCAGGTTCAGCTCTCTCTCTGCAAGTCCTTGAAACAATGCCTGTCAAACCCCGGCAGAATGCCAGACAGTCAGCACACAACCAATGGCAGCTATTATCGCTTTCCTGTTTGATTGCGCTTCCTCCTCATAGCAACTCCTTAAGATACAGGTGTATGTGTTAGCTACTGCTGTGTAACAAATCAACTCAAAATCTAGCAGTTAAAAATAATATCCATGTATCCACTGTTGCCCTTGAGTCTATGACTCAGCTAGCTCTTCTGCTTTCCTGGGTCTGCCTTGGCATATACTGGCTGGCTCACTTATGCATCTGTGGTCACCTGGGTCCCAGGTGTTTTAGAATGGCCTCAGCTGGGACAGCTCATGTCTGCTCCATGTGGCCTCTCATCCTCTAATAGGTTAGCCTGAGACTCTCCTTATGGGGGTCAGAGAACAGAGTGAACAAAGCCTCCTGGGACCTAGGCTCAGGACTGTCATACCATCACTTTCTCTATATCCTATTAGCCAAAATAAGTCACAGGGACAGCTCAAAATCAAAGGATGGGGGGACAAGACTCCACCTTGAGATGGGAGGAGATGTAAAGTCACATGGCAAGGAACATAAACACAAAGAGAGGGGGAGTTTCAGGGCCATTTTTGTAGGCTTATCATTATCCCTCTTTCTAGATGAGGATACTGAGGGTCAGAGAGGTTCAGAGACTTGCCTGAGGTCAGACAGCAGTGAGAAAGGGACAGAGCCGAGCTCTGCCTGACTCAAAACTGTGCTCTGAACCTCTTCCAGACTCTTCTCTGTGCAAAAAAGGGAAAAAAAAAAAATACATTTCGGTAACTCAATTCACCAAAGGGAGAGAATTTTCAAATATTTTGACATCTCCAGTGGAGGTTTTTGCCTGCTTGGGCTCCTGTGCCACCCCCTGCCCTCTAATCACAGGCCTGTTTTCCATCACCTGCTCTCCTCTTTCCTCCTGGGCCTTGCAGCTTCAGGCAATTTATCTTTCCCTCTTTTTTTAATGGTCTCTTTAACACAAGGGTTTTCTAACAAGACAAATTGAAGGGCTTGGGCGTCAAGCAGAGCTCGCATGTGCTCATGGGAGGGGGTGCGGTGAGGAGCCAAAGGGAGCCCAGAGAAGAGACAGGCACAGGCTGAGTGGTCCCCGAATCCCAGAACTGGAGAATTATGTATCTTCAGGCACCTTGTTTGCCCATCCTTGTCCCAAAAGTCTAGTGGCTCTTGTCCTGGCGTCCCCAGATTCCCACGGTCCTGAAAATGTCTACAGAAGCCCTTTGGAGTGGGTTGCAGCAGTACAGCTAGTATAGAAACTCAGGCAGTCTAGAAAACTTTACTTTTTTGCAATGGAGTATAATATCTATACAAGCCTGTGTTCTACCAAGTGGCAGAAATACAATTATAGTTCATTTGGGGTCCTCTGCCTCCTTTGTCCAGGGTTGTGTCTAAATTCTGGAGAGATGACAGTATGCCAACTTGAGTGCATCAGTTATCAATTGCTGCTGCCCCCAAATGTAGTGGCTTAAATGATAATAAGCTTTTATTATGTCATATGGTTTCTGTAGGTCAGAAATTCATGAGTATTTAGCCGGGTGGTCTGGCTGCAGGTCTCCTGTGAAACTGCAGTCAGATATCAGCTAGGGCTGTGGTCTCATCTGAAGTCTTGTTTGGAGATGGAGGCTCCATTTCCAAGGTGGTTCACTCACCTGGTTGTTGGCCAGGAGCCTCCTGTCATTCTATGTGGGCATCTCCAAAACATGTGTCCCCCCAGCATGGCTTCCCTCAGAGCAAGGAACCTAAGAGAATGAGGTGGAAGCTGAAAAGCACTTTATGACCCACCCTCTGAAGTCACACATCACCTCTGCCATACAATACTGATCACAAAGACAGTCCCAATTTAATGAAGGGAGAGACTGCATGAGGGTATGCGTTCCAGGAGGTGAGGCTCCCTGGAGAATGGCCATCCATAGGGTGTCAGGAATAGGAGTCATCTTGTTCTTGGCTTTTGCTAAGATGTCCTTGCTCAGGTGTGGTCCATGGTAATCTACAGACACCCTGATTCAACCTGGACCTCAAGCCCTCCCTGTCCTTTCTCAGGAGGCACCAGCATCTATGTTCCCTTCACTTCCCACTTAACTCTGTTCTGCAGCCCAGGGAATCTTCTCTAGTCTTAGAGACAGGACTGCTTCACTTTTACATCCTTCCAAATCTTTTGTCATATGCCCAGTCCTTGGCTGGCTTTTAAAATTCAAAAGCCAAAATTGGATTCCCTTCTTTATCTGAGTTCTGCTGTGTCATCCTTTCCCTGAGGCAAAGCATGCTGCATGGTCTGGCTGCTGCCTGAGTGAGGAGACTGGCCACAGGACATAAATAAATGCACAGATTTTTTTTTTTTTAAAAGAGGAACTCAGTTAATATTTCAAAATATTTTCCTGCCATGCTGTAAAACACTGAGTTCCTGTAAGTTGCCTTTTTCGTCTCTGTTGATTTTCTCTGTCACTCTACAAGAAATACATCATATGTCCACATTTTACAGATGAAGAAACAGGGTCAGAGAGGTTGGATGGCTTGCTAGACCCATATCCAAGGATGGTGGCATAAGTGGGACACAACCCCATGTTTTCTGACCCCAAGTCAACACTCTGGCCACAACTGCACTACTTCCCTATGTCCTCTGCCTTCTTTCCCCTCTGAAATCTGCTTTCTTCAAGATTTTTCCCCCAGCCACTGAAAAGGTACACTATTGGGACATGATTACCTTTCTTGGGCATCTTGACCAGACATAAGAATTCCCCTACGCTAAAGGGAAGGTTCTTGAATGGTGGGATTTTAGGCACAGGCATAAGTGGGAGAGGACCTGAAGGGTCAGTAGACCAATCAAATATTCCTGAAATTATACACCAAAGCAGTCTCTTGCTTCACCCACAAGTGAGTTTGACTTTCTGGGTGAGGAGGATCAGATATGGAAGGCAAGAGGAACAGATGGACTTACAGACAGAAGAGCAAGAGAAAACAACAACCAGAGTGATCCAACCCATCCTCTTGCAACAAGGATCCTCTCCAAGGAGTGTCAGCTTCTGAATTCAATACCAACTCTAGAAAGTTATTAAGTCTGAACTCCTAATGAAGAACAGATGGGAAATGAAAGAAAAGCAAAGATCAAAATATGCTTTCCATATTTCTTGCTTAAATGAAAAAATTGTCAGGAACCACTGATTGCCTTTTGCAAGGTGTCACATCCACCCAGTGGGATTCCCAAGTCAGCAAAGCGTGTTTTCCCCTCATGGATCCAGGCTTGGCTACCACAAGCAGACACTTGAGGGTGAAAGCAGTCACCCCACCAGCTCCCCTGGAGTCTGAAGGTCCACCACCACATGAGAGGTGAAGGGCACAGACTTCAGAGGCATGCAAACCTGGGTTCAAATTCCGAATCTGCCATTATTTGTGAATTTAGGCAAGTTATTCAACCTCTCTGGGCCTCAATTTCCTCATCCAAAAGGATCTTTAATGATTTAAATAAATTAATGTAGAGTCATGGTCTTATGGTAACTACTAAAATAAGACATGGTGGTTGCAGCAGAAATGGTACTATGTGTTCACCAAATGCTGTTTCATATTCATCTTTCCTGGACACACAGAAAACTACCCCTTCCCAGCCTCCTTCCAGGTTGTTGGGGTCATGTGACTGGTTCTATGAGTGGAGGTGACAAGCATCACTTCCAAACTAAGGAAATTCTCTTGTCCCCTGTTAATACAGGAGGCCTCATGTTGAAATATGGAAACACATATTTAAGGAGCCTGGATCCCTGAGTCACCACATGGAGCACAGCTGCCCAGGCCCACAGTGGACTTTACAGGGGCAAAAAATAAACTTTGCTTATAAGGCATTTTTGTTGCAGCAGCCCAGCTTACGCTGACTAAAATGGAGCCAATCATTTCTCTTCTGCAGAATGGCTGTAATGTGGTTGCTGGCACTTACTAGGTGGTCACATTCTCTCTTCTTGCTCTGTTGGGGGTGGGTGGGGGCTCAGACTTGCCCAAGGTTACATTGCTTTTTAATGGAGCACCTGGGTTTCGAACCCAGAGCCCCCAAGGCCCAGTCCCATGCTCTCTGACCGCAGAAGAATACACTGCCCGGCATTCTTGCCGGGTGTCTCTGGGAAATACTTCCACTGTAATTCCTTGGGTTTGAGGCAAATATTAAAGTTGCTGATGGCCTGCTTGCCGTAGGGCTGATGTGTAATACTGATGAATCAGGAGCCAGGCCCAGCACTGGCTGTTGATCCAAGTGCCCAGAATATTCAAGTACTCTGTTGCCATTCTCTGATGGTATCACTTCCCTTTACAGTGTGATTCTTCTATCGCAGGTCACTGGTTCCGGTGTGAATTTCCGCTGCCGTCCACACATCCCAGCCTGGGCAGACAACCCTCCTGGCTAGAACTAGATTCCAGGCCCCAATGAGGACAACTGGGCTGCCATCATTGCACAGGGACGTCATGGGACAAATAAAGAGCCTGAATGCCCACCAACATCTAGAAGGAGGCAGCCTTCACTCTCCACTCTCCTCCAGTCAGAGGCAAGCAGCTTCTCATTCAAGCCAATTGGAAGAAGCAACATTTTCCTAACCCCCACCCCAAAGACCTGACCCGGACATTTTGGGAACCAGGGACATTTTTCTCAATAAATATCTTCTCCCCACAGCGAGACAGCCTGCCCGTCCTTGTGCCCTTGGAAAAGCTTGCCTGCTAGATGTTCCAAACTGCCGTGTGCTTTTCTGGTTAAACATTTATACTGCAGCTTTTGTGGATAAATAGATCCATACATGTGTCTGCACGATTAGGATTAAATATTAAAAAGATGCACAGGCAGGGATCTGGTCGGCCTGAATGAGATGAAACTCAGGGGGTGGAGGGTACAAATGTGGGATCTGAGTGGGGCTGAAGGAACAGTGATTAAGAGCATCATGGTGGACCCACGGCCTGTCAGGTCCTGGGCTGCCCGGATGGAAAGCAGCCCTAACGCAGCTGAACCTTTTCTCTTCCCCTCTTCTTTTCATCTTTCCTCCTCCTCCCTCCTTCCTTTCTCCTCCCTCCAAGGCATAGAGGAGCTGCCTTCCCTTCCAGCATTCACTGCACCACTCCAAATCTGACTGCCTTTCACAATTTTATTTGATTAGGTTTTACGAGCTGACTTGCGTGCCATGGCACAAGTTGCCGGATATGTCAGAGGCCTGGCAGAGACTGGAATTGAAATGATTCTAATTACATGTGATAATTTTTGCATTCTAACATAAAACAATGTTACCCCCCCAAAAAATCCCATTACAATGGTTAAAAGACAAATCATTTAGCAAGTCTGTTTCTTTATTACTTTATTAGACAATTTACAAGGCAACATTTTGAACATTGGGATCAGGTGATGGCCCAAGGCTATCCAACTGTAAGTTGCACTAAGAAAAGGGAGTTCATCTCTTGTCATTAGTCAGAAAGTCAAATGCAATCATGGGAACTCCATTTGGCTTGTCAAATTAGCCGCTGTTTCAAGGCATTAGCATGGCGGAGCATTGCAGACACAGAGAGGAGGCCCCCAGCTCTGGAAAGAAGCGGTTAGTGGCCACCCAAGACGTTTATGATCACCTCCTCCAAGCAGCCTCCAAATAGCCCAAATCCCTGTCCTGGGGCACCTCTCCTGGAGGAAGGATTCTACCATCCTGCAACACTCCAAGCAGCCTTGGTCATGTGACTTGTTCTAGCCAATGAAATGACAGCAGAAGTGATCCATGTCATGTCCAAGCAGAATCTTTAACAGACAGTGCATGCTTCTCTGGGTGTCTTTTTTCTCTGCCTCCAGACCAGGAATGTGCTAGAGAGAGGCTGCTTCAGTGACCTGAGTCGCAGGTAAAAACCATTTGAAGCAGGGCAGCCGCCAACATGGAATGTGAGGTACATGATGGATGTGTAAATGACGGACATGGAACGCAAGTGAAAGATAAACCTTTATTTTTTTTACAGAGTGATGAACTGTCCTGGTTTCCCAAGAGCCAAGGGGGTTCCAGTTTTAAAACTGAGACAGTCCAAATGAATGGCCTTGATTTATCTGGGACTGAGGGATTTCCTGGGATGCAGGATTTTTAGTGCTAAAACCAAGACAATCCTGGGTGAATCAGGACAAGTCACTCCCCCTATCTTTGGAAGCCACAGAGATTTTTGGAGATGTTTGTACCTCTGCAGAGCCTGAACTAAGCTGACTGTCATGGACTGAACGTCCTCCAAAATTCATATGTTGGAGCCCTAACCCCCTGTGTGTTTGGAGATGAAGCCTCTAAGGAAGTAATTAAGGTTAAAAGAGGTCAAAGGGTGGGATTCTGATCTGATAGGATTAGTGTCCTTTTAAGAAAAGACACCAGGGACTTCCCTGGTGGTGCAGTGGTTAAGAATCCACCTGCCAATGCAGGGGACACGGGTTCAAGCCCTGGTCTGGGAAGATCCCACATGCCGCGGAGCAACTAAGCCTGTGCGCCACAACTACTGAGCCTGCACTCTAGAGCCCATGAGCCACAACTACTGAAGCCCGCAGGCCTAGAGCCCATGCTCCGCAACAAGAGAAGCCACCACAATGAGAAGCCCGCGCACCGCAATGAAGAGTAGCCCCCGCTCGCCACAACTAGAGAAAACCCATGCTCAGCAACAAAGACCCAACAGAGACAAAAACTAATTAATTAATTAATTAATTTTAAAAAAAGAAAAAAAAGAAAAGACACCAGAGGGGTGTGAGTGTGTGTGCGTGTGTGCCTTTCTCTCTCTCTCTCTTCCTCTCTTCACGTGCACACAAAAAAGAGGTCACGTAAGCATGCAGCAAGAAGACAGCTGTCTAAAATCCAAGAGAATAGCCTGCTGGCACCCTGCTGACACCTTGATCTTGGACTTCCAGACTCCACAACTATGAGAAAATGAATGTCTACTGTTTAAGCCCTCAGTCTATGGTATTTTGTTATGGCAGCCTGAGCAGACTAAGACACTGACTGATACACCCTCACTTTACAGACAAGGAAACCAAAGTTCAGAGTCAAAGATTCTTGACGGAGGTAGTGTGGTGACCACAAAATGGAGACCTTATTGACGCCAGATGGGTCAGCATTTGTTTTCTGACTGTGATGCTTAATTTTATGTGTCAACTTGACTAGGCTTAAGGGATGCCCAGACAGTTGGTCAAACATTATTTCTGGGTATATCTGTGAGGGTGTTTCCAGAAGAGATTGGCATTTAAATCAATAGATTGAGTAAAGATCGTCCTCACCAATGTAGGTGGGCATCACCCAATCCATCGAGGGCCCAAATAGAACAAAAAGGAAGAGGAAGGGCAAATTCCCTCTCTCTGCCTGAGCCAGGATGTCCACCTTCTCCTGCCCTTGGACATCAGCCCTCATGGTTCTTGGGCCTTCAGATTTGGACCTGGACTTACATCATTGGCTCCCCTGGTTCTCAGGCCTTTGGGTTTGGACTGGAACCATATCACCGGCTTTCCTGGGCCTCTACCTTACAGACAGCAGACTGGGGGACTTCTCGGCCTCCATAATCATGTGAGCCAATCCTTCATAATAAATCTCTATCTATCTATCTATGTATCTATGTATCTATCTGACCTATTGGTTCTGTTTCTCTGGAGGACCCTGACTAATACATGGGCTCTACTGATTACTGGTTGTATTCTTTTGGGCAAGTGTCATGGGTCTGTCCCCAGCAAGCAGAATTTACCATGCAGGATGTTCAGCAGAAAGTGCTCTTGGGATTAAAACTCAAGGAAGAGGAAGAAGCTGAGCTGTGATGATGGTCCAACAAAGGTCTCAGCGGACCCCACGGGGAGCTCTGGAGCTGGGATGGCCTTTCAGAGCTGTCCTGAGTTGGGACAAGGGGTCAGGCCTTTATCTTCCTGCACCTATCAGTCATTGATTGCTAGCTGCCCCCAGAAGGGAGTAACCTTTGCTGAGTCAGCCTCCAAAGAAGGCACCACTCCTGGAGTGAAGGAATAAATCCTTCCTTCCCTAAAGCGGATCTGGGCTGTGCATCCCAGCATCCAATACAGCAAGTTACTTAAACAGTCTGAACCTCAATCCTCAGCTGCAACATGGGGCAAGGAGTACATACAGATTACTACTACGATGGAGATAATTTGTTGATACTTACGATATGCCAGGCCCCAGGTTACCATGCACTTCAGCTCATAGGGATATTTGAGGATTGAATGAGGTAAAACATGTAAATGCTTAGAATAGTGCCTGGTACACTATTATTGTAATATACGTTGTAATAACTATTATTATATTAAATACCATGCACTTGCACAACTGCAGCCATATTTTCACTGGTCTCACAGTAGCCAGAAGGAGCTCTCAAAAAGGCCAATATTGCTAGGTTACTCCCCAGCTCTGAACCCTTCCATAGATCCCTATTACCTTCTAGATAAAGCCCAAGCTCCTCCCCATGACTTCAGAGGCTTTTGCTAATCTCTCCCCGTCTACTCCCCACACTTCCCCAGCCTCATAGCCAGGTGCATTTAATGACTTTCTATAAAACCTTATACCTCTGAGCCTTCTCACATGCCATTCCACCTGGCCATCCCTGATCCCCTCCCCCATGTGGTGAATTCCAACTCCTTTCTCAAGACTCAGCTCAGGCATCACCTCCTTCAGAAAGCCCTCCCTGTGCTTGAGGCTGGTCAGACGCTTTCCCCCAGATGCCACCACCCCTCTGGGCTTGCTTCAGTCGTGCTACCTGGATTCTGGTTATCCGTGTATGAGACTGTCTACCCCACTGGAGTTCCATGAGGCTGAGGCAGCAAGAGTATTTGTGGATTCCAAAAGAATTTTTCCAAAAAAACAAAAAACAAAAAAAACCTCTCAATTCCCAGTCCTCATCTGGGGAGGGGGAGGGGAAGGTTGGCACACAGTAGGTGGTCAGGAAACACTCACTTGATGAAGGAATCTTCAACCCAGCCCTTTCTAGGATAAGCGTGGGAACTTTTCTCCATGTCTCAATGGAATCTACCTAGAAATCCAATTTGAAACCCCTGAAAATTGGCTGCAAATTTACTAACCCCTAGAGATGCAGATGAGCGAAACCAGGCAAATGGCTTCTATTGTCATCGGTAACGGCTGTTGTGTTTTGAATAAGCATTTTTATAACTTGCAAACTGGGCCACGGGCTCTTAAGACTTGGAAGCAAGAAGGTCTGCCATCCAATGTCACTCCTGGCCCTTGCGGGCTGGGTGACCCTGGGAGAGTCACTTCCCCACTCAGAACCTCAGATTCTTCCCCCGTTAAATGAGAGCTGGAGATGAGCTGCGCTTTAAACACAGACGTCCTGCCCCAAATAAACAAACAAAACAAGCCAACATGGTTTCTACAGCTCTGTAGCTCATCAAGCCTGAGACTCCTGCTTACTCCTGAGAATGTCTTAGTGGTTCAATTCCTAAGTCCTGCACCTGGCACTCAACGCTGGCACCATCGGCCCCACCTTCCTCTCTTGGCCCATCTCCCAGTGTGCCCCCTGCAGGCCCAGAGACATATGCCACCTCCCACTGCCCTCCATCCACACCCCTTCCATGGTCCCCACTTCTAGATATTGTTCCTCCTCCCCACCCCATCCCCATGCTCTGGGCACCATGTGCCAGGTATACAGTTGGTGCTCAAAAAACACTGCACAATGTTTATTTCATTACAGGCCAATTACGGGTTGAACTGTGTCCCCCCCAAAATATGTTGAAATCCTAATCCTTGGTACCTATGAATGGGACCTTATTTGGAAATTGGGTCTTCACAGATGATCAAATGAAGATGAGATCATTAGGGTGGGCCCTAAGCCAATAGGACTGTGTCCTTATAAAAGGGGGAATGTGGACTGACGAGCATATCAGGAAGATGATGTGAAGACACAGGGAGAAGTCTATCTACAAGCCAAGGAATGCCCAAGGCCACCAGAAGCTGGGGGAGAATGATAGGCCATGCCTCACTCTGTAGATGACATCAACCCACCCAGCCATGGGGGAGGAGAGGAAGGAACACTGGATCCAGGTTCTGGGCCTGGCTCTGCATGGACTGAGTGTCCTTGGGTAAGCCACTTCCCCCTCTGGGCCTCAGTGTCCCTACTATAGACTGAATGTATGTTCGTGTCCCCCCAAATTCATAAGTTGAAGCCCTAACCCCTCCCCAATGGGATGGTGTCTGGAGGTGGGCCTTTGGGAGGTGATTACGTCATGAGGGTGGAGCCACCATGAATGGGATTAGTGTCCTTAGAAGACAAGACTTGAGAGAGATGATGACTCTCTCCACCATGTGAGGACACAGCAACAAGGCAGCTGTCTACAAGCCGGGAAGTGGGCCCTCATCAAACACCAAATCTACCAGCACTTTGATCTAGGACTTCCCGGCCTCCAGAACTATGGGAAATACGTGTCTGTTGCTTAAGCTACCCTGTCCATGGTATTAGTTATAACAGCCCAAACTGACTAAGACAGTCACCATCTATAACATGGGCCAGGAGCACTATAGAATTTCAAAAGGCCCTTCCTGCTCTAAGACTGGGCATTTCTACTGCATGAGCACCTACTGTATACAAGACACTTGGCTAGGTTCTGGAGAGAGGAGAAAGGAGAATCAAACACTCATCTACCCATTCAATGTTCCCCCAAGTACCCACTTTGTACCAGGCACCGCACCAGGCGGGGGGAGACGATGATGACCAAGACAGATGCAGCCCCTGTCCTGGTGGCACTCAGTCTAGGGTTTCACAGACATGCAGCCTGTCTCTGCATCACCAAATGCCGGAGGGGCAGGCAGGGATGAGTTCACGGCAAGGTTCTCTGTGAGCCAGATTGCATCAGTGGGACCTCCATGCACAAGTGGGCTATGAGCCCCCCGGGGGCTAAGCACTTGCTTGTGAGGCTGGCTCTGTGATGGTCAAAATGGAAACACGTCCGGCTCCCCCAGCGGAGCAGACATGGGCCTGTCCGCCTGCCTATCAGTCTGTCTGTCTGGAGGGGCGGGTGAGGCCGAGCCCCCACCCCGGGTGCCCCAGCACAGCAGCCCCTGGCTTTAGCACAGGAGGCCCGGCCAGCCAGCCAGCCAGACCGATCCACCGTCTCGTGGGTCAGCTGAGCCGTGACCCGAGGGCTTCTCATCTCCAGCGGCTCTGCAGTCGGTAATTGCCCTGCCACCTGCAGCCTCTGGGCCAGAATCAATTTTATCCACTCCATCCGCCAGCAGACAGTGCCCTCCGCTTCCCACCGCCCTGAAAATACTGCCTCTGGGGGTTCTGGGGACGAGGGAATGGTCTGGTCACCACCTCCCAGTCAGGCCAGTGTGAATCCCCAGTCTGTATCTGTTACAAAACTCTTGTCTGGGTTATTGATAGTCATAGTAAACAGTCGTAATTACCAAGCACTCACAGAGGGCTAGGTCCACACTCAGCTCATACAAGGCTCAGCCTTCATTCCATCCTCACAGCAACCCTAGAGGCAGGAACAAATATCCCCACTGAACAGATGAAGAGAGTGAGGTTCAGAGAGTAAATGGTGTCACTGGATTCCAGCCCAGTTCTGTGTGGCTCCAAAGCCTCTTGTCCTAATGGGGAGCCAGGGAGGTACGCTGCAGGCAGGGGGGCATTCCAAGGTCCTGACTCCACAAGAAGTGGGGCACGTGCCAGGGTGATGCCTGAAGATTCTCGGGCCTGGAGGCAAGAAGCCCTTCTTTGTATTGCTTTTCAAGATGGGGCTGTGTGACCTCCATCAAATGGCTTCACCTCTCTGAGCCTTAGTCGCCTTATCGGTAACAGAGGCTGAAAGGCTATGGGAGCTGGGGCAGGCCTGGGGGAGCAATTTCTAAACTGGAACCTCCACCTCCCTCTGCCTGACAGTTTAATGGTTCCTTCTGGTTCCCTCTGCTGCCCTCACAGATTTCAGCAGGACAAAGGGCAACTATGCTTTGTGTTCAGGCGCCAGAGAAAAGTTCACTGGGACAGAGGCTCAGGGACTCCCAGCCGTGTGCCCTGGTGCCTGGCATCTGAGGGCAAGAGAGGTGCTGTGTGTCTCCGGGTCCAGAGCCCTGCACAGTACTGGGGTGTGGGGAGTTGGGGGGGCTCTTCGTGGTGAACTCAGAGGCCACTGTCAACCCAGCTATGTCTAGGAAGCATCTTCCATGTGCTTGCTCCACCCCCATTTAATCTCACAGCAACCTCGAGGGCAAGTGTGATTATCCCATTGTACAGATGAGCAAACTGAGGTTCAAAGGCATTGAATGACCTGCCCAAGTCACCAAAGAAAGCAATAGCCTGGCTAGGATTAGAACTCAAATCCGTTTGATTCCAGGGTCATTATTCTCCACAGCTCTGCACCCTCACTCAAGCCTAAGACGACTGACTACCAAATCCTGACCACCAATTTCCACATCCCCCATGGAAGGTTGAAGGCAAAAAGAGCACCAACTTCAGAGTCACACAGAGCTGGTTCTTAATTATCAACACTAAAAGCATAAGCAACAAAAGGAAAAATAGAGACTTGGACTTCCGCCAAAATTTTAAACTGCTGCAAACAATACCATAAAGAAAGTGAAAAGACAACTCGCAAAATGGAAGGAAATATCTGCAAATCATATATCAGATAAGGTATTTGTATCCAGAATATATAAAGAACTACAACAACTCAATAATAGACAATCTGATTTTTTTTAAATGGGCAAAGGATCGGAATAGACATTTCTCCAAAGAAGATATACAAATAGCCAATAAGCACATGAAAAAATGCTTGACATCATTAGCCATGAGGGAAATGCAAATCAAAAGCACAATGAGATACCACTTCACACCCACAAGGATGACTAGAATCAAAAAGTCAGATAGTAACAATGGTTGGCTAGAATACGGAAAAACAATCAAAACCCTCATCTACTGTGGGCAGGAATGTAAAATGGTGCAGCCACTTTGAAAACAGTCTAGCAGTTCCTCAAGTGATTAAACATCATGTTCCCATAGGACCCAGCAATTTCACTCTTAGGTATTTACCCAAAGGAACTGAAAACATATATCCACACCAATATTCCACAAATGTACATAGCAGCACTATTCACAAGAGTCAAAAAGTGGAAACGACCCAAACGTCCATCATCAGATGAATGGATACACAAAAAGTGATATATCCATACAATGGAATATTATTCAGCAACGAAAAGGAAGTACTTACACAGGCTACAACAGGGATGAACTTTGAAAACACCATGCTAAGTGAAATAATCCAGTTACAAAAGGTCACATGTTGTAGGATTCCACTTATATGAAATGTCCAGAATAGGCAAACCTATTGAGACAGAAAGTAGATTAGTGGTTACCAGGAGCTAGGGGGACAGAGGAATTGAGTGCTAACAGGTATGTGGTTTCTTGGTGGGAGAGGGAGGGGGTAGTTAAAATGTTCTAATATTGAATTGTGGTGATAATTGCACAACTGTGAAGAGACTAAAAACCACTGAAATGTACACTTTGAACGTGTGAATTTTATAGTAGGTGAGTTATATCTCAATAAAGCTGTAAGGAAAAAAATCCATCTTTAGCAAACCCCAGAGCTTGTGACCTCAGAAAAAAGACTTCCCAGCTCCAAGCCTCTGTTTCCTCCTCTGTGAAATGGGCAAATAATCCAAACACCACCTTACGTGGAAATCAAGAAGAGAGTGGCTGGGGACCAGCACACAGTAGGTGTTCACCCTGCAGGAGCTTCCTTCCCCAGAGTGGGAGGCCACAGGGTCGACCCGGCAGAGTGCACCGCACGAGGTCCAGCCTGGCCCTGGCGGCGGGGCTCCGGACAGAGGAGGATGCTCATTGCTCATGACATAATTTAGATGGATGGCTCAGGCCATCCGTCAGGCTGGGAGCGGGCGGCCCGCGAAGAGGCCGTGGGGGAGCCCATTACCGTACACGTGTTAACAGCGCATCCTTTGTACCGACAGCCCCGCGGGCGCGGGCAAGGGCCGCTCCCCACATTGCGCGCCGCGGCCCCGCCGTGATGATGAATGGGCCGCGCGCTCCCGGCCGCCCCCGCCCGGGTACCGCGGGCCGAGGGTGACACTGCGTGGCCACGCTGGGAACTGCGGGGCCACCTGGCCCGGAGCAGAGGGCACGGAGAGCAGCGCGACTGGCCCCTTCCTTCAGTGCTCAAGAGACACTGTATGCTCAAGAGGCACTTAGGACAGAGCCTGGCACATAATAGGCCCTCAAGAAACCTAGATGATAACTATCATTACCTTTATTTTCAGACACAACCAAGTTCAAAAACTGGATAGATTTGCCAGGTAAAATACAGGATACTCCGTTAAATTTGAATTTCAGAGAAATGGGAAATACTTTTTCAATATAAGTTATTTCCCAAATATTTCACGAGATATACTTAGACTTCAAAAAAATCATTCATTGTTTATCTGAAATTCAAATTTACCTGGGAGCCCAGCTTTGTTTACTTTTGTTTTTGTAAATCCGGCAACCCTATAACTGTGTGACTTTAGACACATTTCACCTCTCTGTGCTTTTGTAAAATAAAGTGATCATCTATTCCTGGACTTATATAATGATACCAACAGGATTGTTGTTCGGATTAAATGAGATGATATTTAAAAGAATGTAAAGAGAATCAAGGTCAAAGCTAGCGGGGTTAAAGTTCTCATGTTCACACACAATTCGTTGAGTTTAGGGAAGAAATGGCCAAACGTTAATGTAGGAGTCTAACAACCACTAAGGTTTAAACGTGAATAAGCAAGACAACTCTTGTGCCTTTGCATGTGCAGTGCAGGCACTTAGGTCACCCTCCGGACCTAACTCCTGTTGGCCCTCCAGGACTCAGCCTACTGAAGGCTCTCTCTGACTCTCTCCTTCCCTGTTCGTAATCCCATTCACAGACTTCCTTGGAGAGGCATAAGACGCTGGAGTAGAGGAGGTACTCAATATTTGTTGAATGGGCGAATATATACATAGTAGCTCAAGGCTCAGAGACTATTATCTTATACCTTGTGACACGGCAATAACCAAAATGTAAGTGCTGAAGGGTGGAGTGGGGTCTGCTCTGCTCCCTTGCTGTAGCCCCAGCAACCAAATCAACAAGATTTGTTGAATTAATCTGGATTGCACTGTACATATGGCCCTCTGCCAAACACTTCAGCTAAACACATTCTCAACAATTAACTTCTCACAAGCCAGTGAAGTAGATGCTTTTATTATGCCCATTCTACAGATGAAGACGCTGAGGCACAGAGAAGTCAAGTAAAGCCCTTTGTCCAAGATGGCACGTGGAGAAACCACACCTAAACCAGGGCACTGCACTGGCTCTAGTACCCACAGTCCACTGTGGCTCCAGTCAGGGGCTTCAGAGTGGGGCAGTCCACTCTGGGCATGAACACCGGTTCTAAACTTCTCCAGAGAGTGACCTCAGCAAATCTCTTCTCTTCTCTGAGTTCCAATTCCTTCCATTCGTAAAGTGGAGTGAATGAATTTACCAACCAAACAGAAACCATTCATGGGAAATGCACACAGCTGGTGCTCAATAATTGATGGTCTCCCCAGTGGTCGCAAAAGCCATGGTAAGGGGATGAGAGAGCAGCCTCTTAGCACTGCCTATTCCCTCCACTTCTGGGACAAAAGAAGATTTTGTGGTTGCTAATTCCTCCTAGAGACAGAAAAATAGCTGGAGAGACTTCCATTAAGATTTTCTCCAGAAATGGGTGTCCTTGGCAGGCAAGAGGGCAGGGGAGTGACTCTAAGAGCCCCAGTGGAGGCTGGGATAGGAGACAGGAGTGAGGCAGGGAATTCTTCAGGACCCAAGGAAGCCTCCTCCCCACACAAAGGTCAAAGGGAGAGGGATGGAATGGGGGGCGCTTTGGGCACTTTGAGGTATAGTGGGGTGACATCCTGTCTGAATCAGGATTCTCTCTGCACCAGATCCTGCCCACCACCAGCCAATTTCTGCCAGTTTGCTTGTCCACCAAAAGTTTCACTGGTTCCCTACCTCATTCATTTATTAAATAAATTCCTAATGGGTATCTGCTATGTGTTGGCATCATTCGCTCTTGGTACTGAGAATTCAGTGATGAACAAATAGACGTGGTTCTTGCCCTCAAGGAGTGCTCACAGACTAAGACAGGGAAAGGAGGACAGATAATCAGAGGAGAGTGATGGGGAAATCCAAGGCGGCTGTGAGCACTCAGAGGAGGCACCAGACCCACCTGGGGGATCAAGGAAGGCTTCCCAGAGGAGATGCCATTTAAGCTGGGACAGGAAGAACGAGTAGAATGAGCCATGCAGTGAAGAGAGGCAGAATTCTCCAGAAAGAAGGAATCATGAGACAAAGGTCCCAGGTGGAGACTGAACGTCTGCAGAGGAGGAGGTGTGCTTGTGTTAGCACAGGGAGATGAGGCTGCTGAGGGGAGCAGGGCCAGGTCATGCATGACGTTGAAGGCTGTGGTGAGAACGTATAGCTTTTGCAAGGGTACTAGAGAGCCATAGAGGGTTTTATGCAAGCAGAGTGGCATGGTCAGATTTTCCCACAGCATTAAATACAAACCCCTCTGCCTTCCCCCTCCCCCCAGGCTAGTATGACCCCACTAGTCCCTGCCACTTCCCTTATCCAGAATCTTCCTGGACCCTCACTCTACACTCTCTCCCTGCCTACAGCTTCCACCTAGACACACTTATCTTGGCCAGTAGTAGAGCAAAATGTCCCAGATCTGGATCAGACAGACTCAGCTTAAAACCTGGCCTCTGCAACCTCTGGACAGGCTAAAACAGGCCCCTGACCTCTCCAAGCCCCAGTTTGCTCATCTGTAAAATGGGGATCATCATAGTGTCCAATTCACCAAGTTACTGTAAGGATTAAATGAGGAGTGTCTTGAAAGTGCCTGGCCCTGACACCTATTGTTTTCTTTCCTCCTTCAGAGAAGCATGCTGCCTCCTCCAGGTAGCCCTCCCTCACATCTCCAGCCCTCTGAACACCAGAAGCATTTCCTGTTTGTGATGCCTCCCAGGTAACACCCATAGTAAGTAGTTAGACACGGAGAAGTGTGTCTCCTCACAGCAGTCGGAAACCACCTGGGATCAGAGACAGAGAGTCTTTCCCAGCAGAGCCTAGGGAGTCTGCCCAGGGACAGGACAGCTCCTCAAGATGGGGAGACATGGACGGACAGACAGACAAAAGGGCTTTGGGGAGCTAAGCGAGGGTCTCGACGAAGGTCAGGACTCCGGGTACCTGTTTTCTGGGAAAACCGCCCTCATTAGAGCCAGGCTGATAAACAGGCTGCCAGTGTGCAGTGTACACGCGGAAGTAGACTCCTTCGCCATAACCACATCTCCCCAAGGCCCCGGCAAATGGACAGGAACGGCACAGCCTCCTTGGTAGGCGAGGCACTGTGCCCGAGGCCACCCCACCCCGGAATATGGCGTTCTAAGTTTCCACCATCCCTGCCCTCAGGAAGCCGGGGTTCCCACCCCACCCCAATATGCCTCCACTCTGACCTCTGCCTACCTTCCGCCGTCTCAGCGGCCCAGAAAGGGAGGCTGGCTCCTGGGCATGCGCAATGCGAGGTGGGTGGGGAAGGACGGAATTTTGCCCGGGGGCGGCGAGAGGGCTGGACCATGAACACACAACGCAGAGAGCTGGGCAACGTTGCTGCCCTGTTGCTGGTCCCCTCGCCCAAGTGTCTCCCTCAAGGGCACCTCAGGCTCACGCCCCTGTCTGGGCCTCAGTCTCTCCATCTACATAATAATGATCCATAAGGCCCAACAGTGATGACTCTCCCACATACCCCCCTCCCAATGTCAAGAATCTGGCAGAAACATCCATAATCATCAATAATCACTAGTTACCGGGAGCTCCCACTTTGCTCACAGCATGTTACCTAGAAATGCCCCATCCTTATTTCAAGGTAGTCACTTGCCTAAATCCATGTAGCCAGTGAGAGGCAATCAAATAAATACCAGCCACCAGGTAGTTCACACTTCACAGGGGCCCAGCACTGTTCCACACTTTACATAAAACAATCTCCTAATCCTCACTGCCACGCTGTGCATTACTATCCTCATTTTATAAGAGAGGAAATTGAGGTTCAGAGAGGGAGAGTAACTTGCACAAGGTCACACGGCAAGTTAGAAGAAGGGCCAGAACTCCGACCCAGTTCTCTCCATGTTCTTAGGCCAGCTGGAAGGATTTCAAGAGAGGCCTGAAGACGAGAAGCAGGGCATCCCACCCAGACCAGCCTCCATCCTGCAGCATGGAGACCCCTTCCTTCAGTTTGTTCAGAAGTCAGAAGCCAAGTCATTCACCTCTTTTAAAGGGGAACTTCCCCTACGGCACCTCCCTCTCCCCCAGCAGCTGCCCCCTTCCCTCAGTTTCCTCCCTCCCCCATCTCTCTCCCACTCTCCAGCACAAAGAGTTGCCAAGGTAACTGCATCACCAATGACTTTCCTCTTTGTCTGGGGCCCTCCAAGGAAATTCATAAGCCAAGTTGCTGCTCACTGACCCCTGATGACCAGCGTAGGGCAGCGCAGCCCTGGACCACCCCTTCAAGGCCCCCTCACCTCACCCCATCCATTTCAGCAAATATACCCTGGTGGCAACATTCGGTCACAAACTCCAGGTCCCAAGATGCAAGAGGCTGGGGGCTGGGAGGAGGTGTTTTGAGGGGTAACCTTCGAAAAATACACTGCTAGAAACACTGCAGGAAGAGACACAAGGAAAGAACACACTATCTGCTTGGCACTGGGCTGGACATTTTAACAGTTCAACTAATAACACCTACTATGTGCCTGACACTGCAAAGCACCTTGCGCGGCCCTGAGAATACCACCTACTAAGTGCTTAGGTCTTTGCTAGACACTGAAGGGGCACAGACTACAGCCCCTACTAGGTGCTTCCCTCTGTGCTAAGATGATGGAAAGGTGTTGGGCAATGAGGTGGGTCTGAGAACTCATCATGGAGGGGCAGGCCTTTGAGCCAAGCTCTGGAAATCCAACTTGGACATACAACATATAAGGGTTGGAGAAATTGGACAAGGGGAAAATTGATACTCTCTGAGCGATAACTATGTACCAAGCAGGTCACTTGCTTTAAGCAGCAAAGTCGGGACTTGAAGTCAGATGCATCTGATTCCACATCCCCTTCCCCCCTGCATGGTATCTGATGATGTCCATGATGGTAGTCGCCACCAGCCTGCATCTCTGAATGAGGGAGATAGGAGCAGAGCCCCCACCAGCCTGAGGAAGACATGGAGCATGAACAAGAAATCAACTTGTGCCACTGTTTTGCTGTTTTGTGCCACTAAGATTTGCACAACCCTAATTAAGATTTAGGGGCTGTGTGTTACTGTAGCATATCCCAACCCTTTCTGACTGTTACACCAACAGTCCGCCAAAATCCTGAGTCTGTCTTTCATTGGCTAGATTGGGTCATGGGTCCCATCCCTGAACCAATCACTGAAGGCAGAGGACAGCAGTGCTCTGATTGGCTCAGGCCTGGTTCACATGCTCGCCTCCAGATGTGGGGGAGGGGCAGTCAACCCCACTAAAACTGGTGGAGTGGGGATGGGAGAGGACTCCTTAAGAAAGTAGGGTGCTGTTGGGAATTCCCTGGCAGTCCAGTGGTTAGGACTCCACGCTTCCACTACAGGGGGCATGGGTCTGATCCCTGGTCAGGGAACTAAGATCCTGCATGCCACACAGTGTGGCCAAAAAAAAAAAAAGTAGGATGCTGTTACCAGAAAAAGGAACAGATGTTAAAGAGACAAAACTGACAAGTGTCCACTTCAGGGGCCTAGGCGCTAGAACACTGTGCAGGTGTCTATGCCGAATGTGAGGCTAGTCCCCACGCTCCTTCTTAGGTGAACACCTTACAAGGCTCTGGAATTTGCCTGGAAAAAGATTCTATTGAGTTCCACTGGGTGATGTGGCTTCTCCCCTAGGTCTCAGGATGTCCTTCAGTTTCTGAGGGGCCTGCAGGGCAGGTGGCCAGTTTTCCCCAAGGAAGGTATAGGGTACTAGGCTGGGGTAGGAGGGTCAGGGGGAGAAGGAATGGTCAGCCAGCTCTCAGCTGCCCAGGAGGATGGAGAGAGCTGGGCCTGCTCAGAGCAGTAGGTGGGGGTAGTGCGGGCACCTATGTCCCTAAAGCCCAGGTCCTTCCCCATCAGGTCTCTCCTTAAGAACCTGGTTTAAAATCAGTGCAAACCAGGCACTGTCCCAGGTGTTCCACAGACATCACTGGGCTTAATCTCCCTGAGACCCTCATGAGCAGGCATGAGAGGGCTACCCCATTATCAAAACAAGCAGTGGATGCTCAGAAACACATGTCCTACCCAAGGTCACACAGCTCAACACAGAGCTCCCAGTCTTTATCCATCCATTCAACACATCTTAAAAAAAAAAAAAAAAAGCTAAAAAATAATTCTGACATTACAAAAACATAAGAAAGAGAAGAGGAAATTCCCCTTTACTTGCCATACCCATTCCAGTCTCCAAAGGAAGCACCGTTAACTCTTTGTTGACTAGCCATCCAGACGTCTTTCTGTGCTCATCTAGTATGTTTGAGTGTTTATCATATGCCAAGAATGTGCAAGGGCGTTAACAGGTAACTATCAGAAAGATGGGTTCTCAAGGGTGTACAAGTTGCCATGCAAATCCATCTGGTTTTTTATAATCTTAACTAGTCAGGATATGGGGATGAGGGACTGACAAGACATTGAAACCCATGTTAGATTAGGTCTCTCCCCAGCTCCAAATTCCCCAACAATCCCCACCGACCCAGAGGAAAGCCAAAGTCCGTACTGCCCAGACGCCCTGCCTGTTCTGGTCCTTGGTCACCTCTCCAACATCAACCCCACCATCTGTCACTATCCCCTCGCTCCCCTCCAGCCACACCCCGTCATTTCTCAAACACCCCTGACACACTGTGCCTCAGGACTTTTGCACCTGCTGCCTGGAACACCTTTCTCCACTTTCTGATAGGCTCACATCCTCACCTGCTTTAAGTCTTTCCTCAGATGTCCCTTTACCTTAAACTTGACTCTTCCCACTCAAAACACCCTACATCCCTTTTAGTTTCTTTGTTTTTCCTTATAACATCTACTACCCTCTGACATACTATGAAAGTCTTAATTATCTTATCTCCCCTGCATCACTAACTAGACTGTAGCTTCAGTGAAGTCAGGAATCTGTGTCTATTTTGTCCATGGCTGAATCCCCAGGGCCTTCGAACAATGCCTGGCACACAGTGGGTGCTTCATGAAAAGTTGTTGAATAGATGCATTTATGAAAGGAGACCACAGGTCAGTCGGCAACGTGGCTCAGACATGCCTGAATATTTTTTAGAACATTTGAGCCTCATACTTTTTGGAGCCAGTGCTCTGCACTGTAAAATCTTATAGGATGGCATGTATGGAAGGATGAAGGGCTGAAGGGGCGGAAGGGGGGGCTTTTCCCCCAAAAGCCATTTTCTGCAGATACCCCTTCCCAACTCTGCCAAGGGTTGTGGGGTGAGGCGGCAAATCAGAAGGACCTCAAATCAGAAATCCCCAGCCCTGCCTCTAGTGGCCTCTCATCCCCTGGATCCACCAGGAACCGGGGTCCAAGAAACTTGGACACCAAAAACAGGGGCCCTGGGGAGCCAGCTTCCTGGGGCAGCTAATTCTCATGCTGTTACTGCTGCCACTGCAGGTTCACTTCCCCAGGTATGATTTATGCTTCTGGCTGAACATTTTTTCTCTGCTTTTTGGATTCTGCTCTGGAATTTTTTTCTCCTTGGCCTTTTCCTGGGTCAATGCAGTCCTGATATTTGATTCACTGTTAACAGTATTGACTGCATAGGATTGAGCCAAGAAATGGAAGAAATTGCTTTTTCTTTCTTTCTATCTCCTGGTTGACAACTCAGTCTCAGCGCTGGGTTGGCCAAGCTTGGCGAATGCGCTACACGGCAAAGGGAGTGGGGTTTGTGCCTCCGTGGCTGGATGGTGACTCAGGGAAGGAAATGAGCAAGGGGTTGCCAGCTAAAGGGGGTCCTGCGCTTGCATTCCATCCAGGTTTTCCCTCCCAGATAGGAGAAAGGTTTGGACAGGAGGTGCTTCAGAGTCAACCAGTCTTGGATTGAAGCTGTGTGACATTGGGGAAGTCACTTAACCTCTCTGAGCCTCTGTTTCCACTTTCATAAGATGGAGGTAATCTGTAAAGTATTCATGTATGAGAAACCCTTTGAATCAAGCCTGTCATCATAAGAGCACAATTTATTGTACCTGCCATGGTCATCCCCATCATCATCATCATCATGACTCTATTCTTGAGTAATCTCTGTTCTGACCAAAAACAGAAACAAGCACTCACTCTATCTCATGAAAATGATGTGGGAAGCCTGGAGTTTTCTGATATTTATTTATTGTGGTTGTAACATTGTTACAAACTGTGTTAAGTGTTATGAAGGGAAAAAAGAGGGGGCTGTGAAAGAAAAGGGGAGGGCATTGCTTGTTCTGAACCAGAAGGATGCTCTTAGAAGGAACCTCCAGGATAAGCTCATTCCCAGTAAAAGAAGAAGAAAGCCCATCAGAACGATGGCAGGTAGTTTCAATTAACATCCAATTATCAGAGAGTACACGGTTACAGTGACTTGTGGCTGTATGCTGTCCCAGCTCATACCATCCCATGACAGCCAACGGCTAAATTTTCAGGAATTTTGTGAGCCGGTTGTAAAATGTGGTCATGATTAAAAATTAAATTATATAAACTTACAGTTAAATAAATGACATTAAAACTACTCAGAACTCATCACTTCCTAATTATTTGACCACATTTTATTATTATCTATACTCTTGAAGTTATTTACGTCCATTACACTTATCTGGTAGAAATACATATCATGGTATCTGTGCGCCTCCCCAACTTCACTTTAATGACATCATGTTGGTAGCTTGAAATCAGCCCCAATAGGAATATTTACAAACCCTAGTAAATGTTCCAAGCCAGGGTTCAATTTATTATTGTTTTGTTAATTCCTTAGAAAGTGACATAAAAAATGTTAATAAAGTAGATTAAACTTAAAGATATGATGTGTCTGTAGCCATTCTATTGTGAAAGCACAATCGAGGAAATATTCTTCCAGTATTTGAAAACCATGATTCAATTCAGAAAGAAGTTGCCCACGTCACTGATGAACAAGTGAAGTCCCAACATATGTCTTTGTTGTTTTGTTTTTGTCTCACTCATTAATGTAAACAAAAATATTAACCAAGATTAATGTCAGAACCACACATGCTAAATGCTAAACATGTACCAGCACACCACTTAGTCATTATAGTGCCTTCCAAACCAAAAATCGAGAGCTATGGCTATAATGGATTTTTCAAATTATTTCTGGACATGGAAAAGCATTTAAGGAAAGGTGGTTTGTCACTTCAAATTAGTGGGCCATTCAGGTGGTCTGTGAGGATACTGGGACGGAGTATCTGAAATTGGGGCTGATCCAGAAAATCCTCAGAATCACCATTCTTGGAATAATAGCTTGACAATATCAGTTGGTTGATAGAAGGAGGGATGGATTAATTGATTCCAGCTCTGCCACTAAATACGCATGAGCTCAGGCAATGTTCTGAGCCCCAGGTTTCTCCTCTATAAAATTAGGATAAGATGCCTTCCTTGACTACATCCTAGAGAGGTATGGGAATCAGGCACGGCATGAGTGAGCTGACTCATTTGGATGTAAGTGATAGACATCCAATGTAAGCTAGCTTAGCCGAGGAAGGGGAGATTAATTTGTTCTCAATATTTGGATATTGGGGTAGTTCAAACATTCGAAGAAAAAGCTCTCGTTTCTCCCTTTTTCCTCATCTCGTGATGGTGGCTTCACTCTCCTTCTCCACACACACCTTCCACTTCCACCTTCTCCACGTGGCTGGTACCTGCCCTACAAACTTAAGTGGAGGAGAAGCTTCCTCCTACCAGGTCCACGTACCAATCCCATGGAAGGGCTCTGATTGGCCCTGCTTGGGTCATGTGCTTGTCTCTTGCACCAATCACTATCACCAGAGGGCTAGGATGCTGTGATTGGTCAGGCCTGGGTCTTGGGACCGCTTCTGCAGCCAGCAGAATCTGTTTCCAGAAGAAGGGTACCGGGAAAGCTTTCTAGGCAGATAAAATTCATAGGTCCTCTCCAGAGGTGAATGTGTGCTGGAAATATTAAAGCAACAAGCATGAAGGATGAGAATAATTATTCTCGAAATAAAGGGACAAGGCTGTCTATAGCTTACACATGGACTTAATTCATTCAACAAACCATCTTTTCACAGTGTAAAATTAATCCCGTAGCTCCAGTCTGGAAACCCTGCAAGGACCTCATGATTCAAGTCCTGCCCACATCTCTGGGCTCATTTTGGACCCCACCTCATCTCTCACAGTGCCCCAGCCCCACCGGGCTTCTGTTTCACACTGTGTCTCTCCCCTTCCTTTCTCAAGATCTTTCACATGTGTTTCCTCTGCCTAGAATGTTCTTCCCCTAACTCCTTACCCCAATCCATCTTTCTAATCTATTTCCCCCATAAGCACGGTAGACAATAGAGACTTATGTCTCGCTCACAGGACACCCAAACGGCTGAGCACAGCACAAGGGACAAAGTAGACAGTCAACAAATACTTCTGAGATTAATAAATAAATGAGCATGTATTATTCCAAGGGTAAAGGAGTCACAAATTCCCTGCCTTTATACACAGATTCATTCATTCTTTAATTCCGGCACTAGTGCACCCTGGGATGGAAGAATTAACAGTAAACGAGAAACTCTTCTTGACTTCAAGGAGATCCTGGTTTGATGGGGGAAGATGGCAGAGAGTCACACACAGAACTGGCACAAAGTGAGTATGGGGAGGGGCTGCCGAGGGAGCAGAGGACACGATTTGGGAAGGCAGCAAACACTTCCTGGAGAAGGTGAAGCCCAAGATAAGTGATAGATTAATAGAAATTTGGTGAGTGAAGGAGGCAAAGTTAAGGGGGTGGTACGGGGCGGGAAGAGGGTAATTACAGGCAGAGGGAAGAGTAATGCAGAGATCTGGAGGCACTGTTGTAGTCAGAAAGGGAGAGAGAGCGTGCACGCTGGGGGAGGAACATCTGTGAGGATTCAGGAGGCTGACTCTGGAGAGACTGAGGCACTAGGCAATCCAGAATGGCCTTGAAGCCGTCCTAAGGAGACTGGACTTGACCCAAATGGTGCCATGAGACCCCACTGAAGTATCTTAAGCAGCAGCATGGACGCCGCCGTGTAGTATATTACAAAGAAATCTTCAGCTGGCCCATCACCTAGGGGACACAAGCTAAGATTAATATCAGTTTAAGGGTTTCAATTTAGACAAATTCATGACTCCGTGGGAGGGGCAGCTGAGCAGTTCTGACAATGTCCCCCCTTTTAAGGTCGATATTATAATCCCTGACTTTTAGAGTCCTCACACTCCAGGACCATAGACTCAGAAATAAGAGAACCCCTGCCTCTTAGACCCAGGGAAAGGGATGCATGGCACCTCAGTCTTGCAGAGAACAGAAGGATATAAGGTGGACCCCTATAATCACAGCATTGCAGAGACCTGTAATCACGGAATTATAAACCAATAACATCACTCTTCGCCAGCACAGGGGGACTCGGTGGGGTTAGGTAGCCCAAGCCCTATGAAATGACACAGGAATCCTTTCGGGAAGGTGGCTTTGGTCTCCCTAAACGTCCTTCATCCAGGGTCCCACTGGGGCATCTGGTCACCCTCCCATGGCTGCCTCCTAGGAGGCCCCCACCCTATACCTGGTCTGCTGTATCCTTGCAGCTGCTCCCTGCACCCTTCTGACCTCGGACCCACTCCTTCCAACCCAGAGCCTGAATATTTTCTTAGCTAGCATCAGTCCTTAAAGATAAATGTTGCTTCATTTCTCCCCCTTCCCCTCCACTCCCATCCCTGCCTCCCAGGGTGCCAGAGTTCAACTCAATTTTCTCAGATTAAATAAAATTTCAAAGTGTCAGTCTCTGGCAAACGACAAGTTAGAAGGTGGTTGATTTTCCTAACCCGATCGCCAGTCCAATTACAATTTTTAATCTATATGTAGATAGTGGTGAACAAAACCCCACAGAAATGTCAAGAGTGAGGAGGTTATTAGCTTAGTTTTAATTACTGTCCATCATTCTTAGCAACTGGAGGGACCCGGCAAATTAGGGGAAGGCAGCATTCCTCTGGAAGGATCAGCCAGGCCCCCCGGGCTACTGGTCCCCAAAACCATCCCCAAGCAGACAGTTCAGGGCACAGACAGTGCACATCCCCCCACCGGGCCCCGCCACGAGTTCCTGCCCAGAGAGGCCTGCGGACCTGAACTTGGGCAGAATCAGTCACACCAGCTGATGTGATGTGACCGCAGACCTCTCTCCTCCAGCATCCCTCAAGGCTGCGCGCCTCCACCGCCCCCGCCACTCTCCCACCCGCTTTGTCTCTAAAACATACCTAGAGGTTATTCTTTTGTCTTGATGATAAAAGTAACTCATGCTCACCGAAGGAGGTTGTTTGGAAAACTGGGAACGATGAAATGGAGGGAAAAAAAAAACTTATCCTAATCTTACCACCTAAAACAACTGTTAATATTTGAGGTTATTCCCAGTCTTGTGAATGTGTGTGTATACATATATACGCATATATATATGTACATACATATACATATAAATAAAATAAAACGTAAAATACAAATACCTATATATAATACATAATAAAATGAATATATTTAATATTAAATTTATGTAAAATGTTTAAATACAATATGTTATTATTTTATAGTATTTATAGATATTTATAATATTTATTAATAATATTTACATTATTATAAATATAACATAATTACAATTAAATTATAATATATGATGTTAGAATTCTATACATACACACACAAACTGGATTATACGGCATGTGGCTTTTTACGTCTTTATCACAAGCAGTTTTTCATATCATGAATATTATTTGCAAACATCATTTTAGTAGCTGCAGAAAATTCTATAGCCTGATATACATTTCACTAATCCACCCTTTATTTTGGCATGTACAAAGCCAATGCATATTTTAATACAGATGTGACAATACTTTATGTTTACTATTGCAGCCTGGTTTCTTCACTTACTAAAAAATGGTTTTTTGTGTTATTATAGATTCTGTGACTATCATTTTAATAAATCATTCAACCTCTAACAAGTATTTTTGAGGGTCTAATCTGTACCAAGCACTGTGCTAAGTGGTAGAGATGTAAAAATTAGAATCCAATAAACATTAGAATCTTATAGGGTTCCTAATCTTTTAAATCACACCTTTCATTAAACTGAATATATATATAAATATATATATTAATTATATATTAAATCAGTCATTCTGTTATTGGAGATTTAGGTGGATTAATGTTTCTCATAGTTGTACAGAACACTGCATTGGACATTTTTGTATATAAACTATTATCTCTCTTCTGAAGTATTTCCTTCTTATAAATGCCCCAGAATGCAATGAATGGGTCTAAGGGTATTAATATTTTTTTAATTCTTAATGAGAAATCTGGTTTCTACTTAAATGAAGTTTTAGGAGTGAAACTGATTTGTGACCTAAAGCAAATACCAAAAAAAAAAAAAGAAAGAAAGAAACTCACACAAAATTAGACCCCCAGGGGGCTCTCTTTTAATTAATTAGAAACAGTGCTATTTTTAATACCTCAAAGGTTGTCAGAAGGATGTAATGAAAGAATAACAATATCTTATTCATGGAGAGAGATGGAGAGTTTTAAAACTGCTCACCCTCATCCTTTTATTTGTGAAACATTTTTGGTAACTATAAAATAGTATTTTCCAAAGAGTAGTATAAGCACAAGTTGTTGGCAAAGTGATTTTAGGTAGTAGAGACATGAACCTATTTTTTCTTTTTCATCATTATATGTTTATGTTTTCATGTGTTCTGAAAAAAATACCAGCAGAATATCAAACCCACACTCTCATGAGATTAGTTTAGAACAGACTAAGGAAAGAATGAGAGAAGTGGGTTAAAATGCAATTTGAAGAAAGATTTTAAGCACAGAATCGTATAGAATATGGCAACCATCGGGTGCATGAAAGGGTCACAGGAGATGCTGTATGTATCAGTGTGACATGGGACGGTGGTGACGGGAGACTGTCATCAAGGCTAATCTGACGGTACCAGAAAGTCTGAGATCTCAGGAAACTTGCTATTCATTAAGCATCTCCATGCGCCAAAGCTGTGATGGCCAAATCTGGGACTTTCCCTCACTCAAGAGATTAAAAATAACATTCCAGCCTTCCTTGGCAGCCCATTAAACTCACCTGGGGGGCTTTTTAAAGCACCAACAGCTGGACCCCTCCCTTAGAGGTTCAGCTTCCAAAGCTCTAGGTGGGGCCTGGGCATCGGTATTTATAAGGCTTCCCCTGTGGATCTGACATGCATCCAGCGATGAAGATTCCTGGCCAGACTGCCTTCCTTCTGGGTGTACACAAATGGGGGGCTGGACACACCCCTCCCCTTGATCTGTCCCCTCTTTGGCATTCTAGAATTTCCCCAGCCCTCTGCTCACAGGATAATGAGGCTAATGGCCAATCAAGTCTTAAGGAGGATTGATTCGTTTATTAAGCTGCCATTACGTGCCAGGTGCTTCCCACTCCCAAGCCCAGGAGACTCAAGGGCAAGCAGGATATGGCCTGGGAAAGGCTGCAGATGTGGGGACAGAGAGAAGACAGAGCATCTTCAGGGCTTGAGGGTGGACTTGGGGTCCAAGCACCAGGGGAATCTCAGTGGCAGATGAAATAAATACCCAGCCTTGAATGAGTCTGGGTAAACTCAAGTGTGGATCACCTGCATGGGTGGGAGTCCCATCGGAGCATGGACAATGAGGTCCTGGTGGAAGATGTGCTGGAAGGTGGGTGGGGCACATGGCTGGCGTTTTGGTCAATAACCAGTAAATGCCACGGCAGGCAGGAGTCAGTCATTCTTGGTCATTTAAGCTCTGAACACAGGCCTCTGGAGACAGCCCCCAACTGCTAGGAGTGTCATAATCAACAGCCTCAGCCCCACCACCAGATATGTACTTGATCCTCCAGTAGCCTAAAGCCAAGCCTAATTCAGCTCCAGGTCACCCACTGTGGAGAGAAGCTGTACTACTCACCGTGACATGCAAAGCCTTGTGGGACTTGCCTCATGCCTGCCTCTCTGACCTCATCCATTTATTCATTCATTCATGCAACACTATGTATAGATGCCAAGTACCGTGCTGGTGCGAATTCAACCATGAGCAAGACAGATACAACTACTGCCTTTACAAGCTCACAGTTTAGAGGGGAAAACAGACATGGCATTGAGAATGCCATAAATAACTTTATAATTACAACTAGTCTCCACGTCAAACTCAGTGCCCCTGCTGGATTGGACTTCCTGCAGTTCCCTGAGTGAGCACGCGCTCACCTCAGGACCTTCGCACATGCTGTTCTCTCTCCCTGGAAGTCTCCCTCCACTCCATTGCCTCCTCCCCTAGCTAGTTCCGCCTGATCCTACAGGTGTCAACTTCGAGGTCACTTCCTTCCAGTGGCCAGCCCCAATGCCCCCAGTGTGGGCTAGGTACTCCCCTACTATTCTCCTATCCACACTGGAGAGTGATTGCCTTTTGCACTTCTAGCTGCTGCACTAGGCTGGGAATTTCACTGTGGCATCAGTTTTATTGAATGGATGAGTCAAATCCTTATCCTCTGTTCAGTCTCATTCATTGCTTGGCAGACCCTGGGGTCCGCTAACCCTCCATAAAAATAAGCGTTTCTCTACTTTTTCCTTATTGTGCTGCCTTTCCTCCTTGATGGAGGCATTGAAAACTGGCCTCCATCAAGAAACTCAAATCAGCTTTCCAGTTGCATTTGCAAAGCTCAGGGTCCCTCTGACCCAGCTCCCACGCAGGCACGGGAGCACAGAGATGACTTGATAACAGAAAGCCAGGAGGGGCACAGGAGTCCTGAGTTCCATCTTCTGCTCTCGTCTCCATCCCAGGCTGCCAACTCGGGACAGCTCCAGTGCATTTTGCTGTGAAAGGCTCACAGTAGCTAGGATTATGGCTTAAATGAGGTCATTTCCACTTCCTTTGTGGTAAACAGAAAAATGGCCCCTCCAAAGACATCCACGTCCTGATCCCAGAACCTGTGAATTATTACCTTACATGGCAAAAAGGACTTTGCAGGTATGATGAAATCAGTGATCTTGGGATGGGGAGCTTATCCTGGATTAGCCAACTGGGTCCAAAGTCACCATAAGAAGGAGGAGGGACAAAGTCAGAGAAAGAGGGAATTCCCTGGAGGTCCAATGGTTAGGACTCCATGCTGTCACCGCCAAGGGCCCAGGTTCAATCCCTGGTCGGGGAACTAAGATCTCACAAGCTGGGCGGTGAGGGCAAAAAAAAAAAAGTCAGAGAAAGAGATGTGAGGATGGAAGCAGAGATCAGAGAGAAGTTTGAAGATGGTACATTGCTAGCTTTGAAAATGGAGGAAGGGGCCGCAAGCCAAAGAATGCAGGTGACTGACCTCTAGAAGCTGGAAAAGGCAAGGAAACTGATTCACTCCTAGAATCTCCAGAAGGAATGTAGCTCTTCTAACACGCTGATTATATCTTTGTAAGACCCATTTTGGACTTCTGACCTCCAGGACTATGAGATAATAAATTTGTATGCTGTTAAGCCAATAAGTTTGTGGTAATTGATTGCAGCAGTAATAGGAAACAGATACACCCTCCCACCACTGAACCTATATCTCCTGAATGCTGTGACTCAGATGAGGTAGCTTTCATGGTGGTTCTAGAACCCTCTAGAGGCAATGATTTTTCGCTTAGAACTGTTATGGAAGGATCTCAGGCATCTGACGGCTTCAACTTCTCTCCAGGTTCTCATAGGCACTTGATTGATTCTCCCTTTTCTAGATAATCTATCTCATAACAAATAGAGACTCTCTGGGATGATACCACCTTTCCTCTTCCACTCATCCTTCCCATGCCCCAACTGCTGTCCTCCATCATTAGTGGAAAAGGAAAGAAGATTTGAGAGTGACCATCATCATAAAAGTGACCATCTAGCTTGGGGGGAACAGATGTTGAATGACAGTGCCCCATAACTGGCTGCAGTGACGTATCTCCCTCCTTTTCCCAAGATGATTTTCCAGACCCAATCCTCAAAATGACATGAGTCACGCACACCATCATGGGATGAGTGATCCTCGTTCTTTCCTGCTCCCCCGCCCCTAGCACTGTCCTCACTGGACAAATGGATGGATTTTGTGGATGGATCACCTTATTAATTCAATCATAGGTCACATGAGATCACCTCCCGCTGCCATCTGTGAGCTACCTCAGACATTCCAAAATTCTATAACTCCAGCATTGTGCCCCAGAGGGAAAAAAAAACCAACAACAACCTCCTGGGCCCTGAACCATCAGCCACTTTTCAAAGAAAGTCAAGACTCAGTCACATTTTTTTCTTCCCTCCCAAAATTAAAATGTGCCTCCAGTATAACTTGTTATCAAAAATAGAAACATTTTATCTATCTTTATTGCAGAACAGAGATTACATGGAGACATTCAATTTGGAGTCAATTTAAATTTCAATTGTCTGTGAAATCTAAATCAATAGGGTATAGTTCAATGACGCTTTAATAAAACAGGACATAACAGAGAAATCATTAGGAATTACATATGATAAGAGATTGGAGCTGAGCCTCTGTAATGGCGGAAGGGACATTAGAAAATTACCCCCAAGCATTCGCAAGTAAACCAACTGCTTCCTTCCCCCATGAGACGCCTGAGAAAGCTTAATTGTGCCATGAGCCCTGGGAATCCATCTCTGTCAGCCCAGTGATTGGGGGACAATTTACAGTAAGTGACAAGGCAGGGGGTTGTCTTGCCTGGAGTGTGCCCATCGTGTTTCTCCATCCGGATGCCTTGAACATATGTTATGCCCTCTCCAGTTCTCGATTTTCCTCTCCTCTCTCCTCTCTCCTCACCGCTGGCCTCCTTTCCCCTGAGATTTGTCCCCCAAGGGACCCTCAGGAGGGTCCACCTCGGGATTTGATGCTCAGAGGCAGGGAGGAGGGGAGACAGCTGGACACAGTAGATAAAAACTCAGGCTTCGGAGAAAGACAATTGAGGAAGGAATCCCAGCCCCTCTCCTGGGTCTTGAGCAAGTGGCTTCACCTCCCTGAGCCTCCCTTTCCTCATTTTATTAATTTATTAATTTATTTATTTATTTGGCTGTGTTGGGTCTTCGTTGCTGCCCGCAGGCTTTCTCTAGTTGCAGCAAGCGGGGGCTACTCTTCGTTGCCATGCACGGGCTTCTCATCGCGGTGGCTTCTCCTGTTGCAGAGCACGGGCTCTAGGCACGCGGGCTTCAGTAGTTGTGGCACACGGGCTCAGTAGTTGTGGTTCACGGGCTCTAGAGCGCAAGCTCAGTAGTTGTGGCGCAAGGGCTTAGTTGCTCTGCGGCATGTGGGATCTTCCCGGACCAGGGCTCAAACCCGTGTCCCTTGCATTGGCAGGCGGATTCTTAACCACTGCACCACCAGGGAAGTCCCCCTTTCCTCATTTCAAAAACGGACATATGACTATCTGCTTCACAGGTGGGTGTGTCATTCATTCAATAAATATTTGTTGGGGGCCTGCTGTGCAGGGAGCAACAAGGCCAGAATGAGGGTGAGGCAAGCGAGGCATTCTCTCTGAGTGTAAAATTTAAGCGGGCACCAAAACACTCAGTCCTCAAGATAAATAACTTCTTAATAATTTTTTTTTTTTGATCGAGCCACGTGGCTTGTGGGATCATAGTTCCCCGACCAGGGATCAAACCCAGGCCCACAGCAGTGAAAGCCCATGTCCTAACCACTGGACAGCCAGGGAATTCCCCAAGATACATAACTTTTTGATGCAATATTTTTTAAGTCAAAATGAATGCCCCAAATCCATAATGAACAAAATATCAAAATTGTATACAAAGACAAGATCCATAAACAGAGCCAAGCCATAGTAGAGCTGGACACCAAGGAAAAGATCAGCAATAGTACTGACCCTGTATTTGTTTAAAATTTTAATACTTTGTTTCTTGTGAATTTTTGTATTAATTTTGATTTCTTAAATTATTGCATTAAAACATTATTCATCTTGATGGCTGAGATTGTATGTGTCCCCCACTCTTAAATGTTGCACCCCAGAGAGTGTCTTGCTTGCTCCACCCCAGTCCTGGTCCTGCAGGGCAGCGTGTAAAGTATGTCAAGTATTAAGGAAAACAGCAAAAACCAGACAGAGCCACACATTACCCCACGGAACTCTTGGTTTAGCAAAACAGGCAGACAGAAGCAAGTAAACCAATAAATAGAATAATTCTAAACTACCGTAAGTCTAATGGTAGGAACATGGCACTGAGAAAGGTAATAACCTGCTCAGGTAATGATCACTGACACCATATCCAAATTTCCAAGTTTGAAAAGCCCTTATTGTTCTCACCTGTAGAATCCTATTGTGCGTTAAAGGGTTAACTCAGCAGGTTTCGCATGTTCAACCCTGAATAATCCAAAGAAGGGACTTGACTGGCTCTTGGGAGATTACCTCTAAGCCCTTGAGATAGTCTCACTAATAGGAGTGTCTTTGTATACCTGGGACACTGGGCCACACCTAGCCAGATAGTCTATGTTAACAATGTGATTTATGGAGGGCCCTTGAACCCTGCTGTATCATCTGACCTCTGCAGGGGCAGGAGACTGAGTTATTAAGGTCAGTTTGTAGGTGCTCCATGCCTATGTGACTGACGCCCAATAAAAATGCTGGAAACCAAGGCTCAGGGGAGCCTCCCTGGTTGGCAATACTCTGTATGTGCTGTCACACACCATTGCTGGGAGAAAGAAGCACCGTCCTCACGACTCCACTGGGAGAGGACAACGGCAAGCTCACGCCAGATCTCTCCTGGACTCTGCCTTATGTGCCTTTTTCCTTTGCTGATTTTAATCTGCATCCTTTCACGTAATAAACCGTAACCATGCGTCCTTTCTAGTAAAGCACTTGCAGGGACTCTATGCAACTCATTCATTGAACTTGAGGGCTGTCTTGGGGATGTTGGACACACTTGTTCTGATCTCTCCCAGAACCCACCACAGTTCATGATTCTGTATTTGTTTGTATGGTCATGTGACCATAGACTAGACCCTGGTCCAGGGAGCCGTGGGTGGGTGAGCAGGGATGAGTAACTATTTCCACAGGTCTGGGCCCCTGGCCCTGCAGGCTCCACATCCATGTTCACACTGCCCTCTACACTACATCCCTTACTTTATATTTGCTTTGAATAATATATATAATCTCCCCACCTTGGCAAGGCTGCAAATTATCACCATCAGGCTCCAAGCAAGATGAAATGTCGCCAACAGTCGGTTTCTCACATAGCTTAGGGGATCCTGTGCCGAGGGGAGATGGATGGAGTCGGATGGGAGCTCTTTGGGAGAGGACTGAGCAGTCGAGCTCTGGAACCCGGCTGCCTACAGTGGGTGCCACCTGTGCCCCCCTCACCTGTGTGACCTCGGGCGGGGGGCCTCACTTCTCTGAGCCTCAAGCTCCTCATCCGCTCCATGAGGTAGTAACAGACCCCGACTTAGAGGGATGCTGTGAGGACCAGGTGAGAGAATTAGCGTGGAGCCTGAACAGTATGAGAGCTTTATACCTGTTAGCATTATAGGAATGCAGGTGGGAGAGGTCATCACTCAGAAACCAGGCACCTAGGCCTAAGCCCCGTGCACACCTGCTCCCAAAGCCCTACGTATCCCTCCAAGGTCACGCACTGGGGAGAGCAGAGGGACAGTTCTAAGTGGTACTCCGGCGGTGCAAGGGTCTCTGGACCGAGATGTTTGGGCTCACCTGGGTCATCCCCTCCCTCTCCTCCTCCCTCCCCATCCCACCACCTTTGAGTCTCTCCAGGTAGGTCCCACTGGTACCCACCTTTGGGGTGTGCTATGGAGCCCTGAGCCCTGCAGGGATAGCCCTCAGTGGAATGGAGTGAATGGTGGTCAGAACCGTCCACTTCCCAACTTTACTGGTGCCTGCCACTGCCTTCGTTAGCAATTCTGATTTTCCTTCACAAACGGTCTTAAAACCTTGCTGGGACTTCCCTGGTGACACAGTAGTTAAGAATCCACCTGCCAATGCAGGGGACATGGGTTTGACCCCGGTCTGGGAAGATCCCACACATCGCGGAGCAACTAAGCCCCCGCGCCACAACTACTGAGCCTGTGCTCTACAGCCCGCGAGCCACAACTACTGAGCCCACGTGCTGCAACTACTGAAGCCCGCGTGCCTAGAGCCCGTGCTCTGAAACAAGAGAAGCCACCGCAATGAGAAGCCCGCACACCACAATGAAGAGTAGCTCCCGCTCGCCGCAACTAGAGAAAGCCTGTGCGCAGCAACGAGGACCCAATGCAGCCAAAAATTAATTAATTAATTAATTTTTTTTAATTAAAAAAAAAAACCTTGCTATCAGGTCTCCTCCGAGCATCTGCAGAGACCACCCCTCCCCCAAATGGAAACGACCCCAAAGGAAAAGGTCCCCCCAAGAGCCTATATTTTCTTCCTCACTCAGTGCTAAACTTCTCTAGATTTCTGAAATTTCCCAGGCATGAGAGACCCTGCAGTTCATCTTCCCTTGACGCACCCACGACCCAGGTGATGAAACCAGCCCGGGCGGGCCATTCATAGCTGAGAACATTTACCGAGCAGTCTCACCCTGTGCCGTGCGCTGAGCTGGCCACTTAAGAGCATCATCTCATCCGAGCCTCATGTTACCTGTGAGGCAGGGCTGCTGCTGACCCCGTGGTCCTGGACAAAATTCAGGCGCAGAGTGGTGGAGCCACTCCCACCTGTGGGGAAGCCCAGAGTTCCATGGCTGCCAGTGGAAGAGCCGGGATCAAGACCAGGCCTGACTGGCTTCAAAACAGGTAGTGAGCTCCCCGTTGCTGGAGGTATCCAAGAGTCTTCATAATCACATAGCAAGAAGGTAGTAGAGGGAACTGAGGAAAAGGGAGACTCCAAGACCAAAGCCACATGAAGAGGCTCCCTCTACAAAAGGGCTTCTCCACTCCAGGACCACTGACATTTTGGACTGGATAATTCTTTGGGCGGGGCGGGGGGGCTGTCTTGTGCATTGAAGGATGTTGAGCAGCATCCCTGGCCTCTACTCCCCAGATGCCAGTAGCAAACCCCTAGTTGTGGCAACCAAAAACGTCTCTAGATAGTGCCATGTGTCCCTCAGGAGAAGGGGATGGGCACAGAATCTCCCTTGTTTGAGAGACTCTGCCCTGCAAGAATTTCTGGAAAAGTCAGTAGACAGCCATGAAGACCAATGCTGACAAAGAAGTGCAGTTTTACACCCAGCAGCGCCTTCGTGGGAGACAGCTGTGCACTGCAGCAGCCCTTATATCATGGCAGAAATGCTGTATATCTGCTCCCACTATCAGCATCCCAGAGCGGCAGGAGGAATATCTGTTCATGTGTGGAAAATACAGAGAGAGAGAGAGAGATGGAAGGAAAAGAGAGGGAGGGAGAAGGAAAGTGGGGAGGGAGGAAGGGAGGAAGGAAGGAAGGAAGGAAGGAAGGAAGGAAGGAAGGAAGGAAGGAGGAAAGGAAGGAAGGAAGGAGGAAGGAAAGAGGAAAAATCCCATGACCCAAAAACCTGACATCTGAATATAGGCATTATTTGACCTAATGTAACAAAATTGTGCCGTTAGTACCAGACCAGCCCCCTCCAACTCTGAGCTGCTACAATAGGACCTTGGTAAGGCTGGACATATTGAAGAGTCTGTGCATGACAGACCTGGAAGGACCCTTAGAAAGTGGCGATCTGGGAGCTAATCCTGGGTTGTGTTTTGCAGGGTCGGGGGTGTTGGCCGTGGGCATCTTCCTTTTTCACCACCCCCATCCCCTCGCTACCCTTCTCCCCCAACTATCTGCCCCAGAGGCTGACGCGTGTGGACTGCAATGCACTGTCTTGCCTTCTGCCTTCTGGTTGGGCTCTGCCAATGGGAGGTCCAGAAGGAAATGAGAAGTGGGTGGTGGAGGGGGGGAATGGAGGTCAGGATACTTATCCCCTCTGCTCCTACCTGCCAGGGTCTCTGAGAGGTGGCTGCATCCCTTCACTGAGAGTCTCAGGCCCTGCCTGGAGACCACATAACCCTTATCCCTCCCTGGTCACATCTTCTGGTCTAGGAATGATGCTGGTACCCTCTGTAACTAGACCCCAGAGATTGTGCTATCCTGTGTGGTTTCCCTATACCCTGCCCACACCTTTGTAAGCAATTCCTTTATTAAACTCTCCTTGAATTATCCCGATTTGTGTGTGCTGTGTGTTTCCTGCTGGGGACTAACTGATGAACCATGTGATTCTTTGTTCAAACAAAATCATATGCAAAAACCCAGTAGATAAAACAGACTAAGGCAGGGCTCCTCCATCCATGCAACATGCATTTGTCTGGTGTCCGTCCTCTGCCAGACGCCGCGTGCTGGGGGCTGAAGAAGCACTGGGGAGGGAGAGAAACAGGGCTCCTGCCAGCTGGAGGGTAGAGTCTTACAGGCGGCAGAGGTGGGGCCAGTGTTCTGAGCTCCTTGGACCCATGTAAACACCTGCCATCTGGTTCCAACTGTCCCACCCCTATTTTTCAGATGCGGAACTTGAGGCCCAGAGAGGGAAAGGGACTTGCCCAATATTTAAGACAGTCCAACCTTCTGGAAGTCAATTCTACAATTGGAATCCTGCCTTCTTTGTTTCTAGGCATGGCTAATATTTAGTGAGCTGTTACTGGGTGCTGGACCCTTGGCTGCATACATCCATCACTGAATCCCCTACCAGTTGTGAGGTGGGAACAATTGTTACCCCTACTTGATAAATAAGGCTTGGAGAGACGGAACATCCTGCCCAAAATCACACAGCAAGAGCCAGGGCTGGGACTGGTACCCGGGATGTGCAGCACTGAATCCAGCACCTCTCCTCCTCTCCCCTTCTCCCCCTCTCCCCCTGCTTCAGAGAAGAGGGGGCCATGAAAACTGTCACCCTTCAGAGAAGTGTCTTAGTGCATGGTTCCTCATCATCCTGTGACCATAAGGAAGATCCTCTGTGGCCAGCTCGTCCACCTGAGACAGAACAAGGAGAGAAGTGCAGGGGGTGGGCACAAGCCTCTTGGATCTGCCAGGTTTGGGCCCCAATTTCAAAACATTTTTGGCTGGAATGAAAACAATGCAGAAGCCAAGGTCAGTCTAGTTCCTGAGAAGGGCTCAGAATTGACAGGAGAGTCTCTCAAAGTGGCCCCCCCACACACCCCCAGCCTGAAACCCCACCATTAGAATTGTTTTTGTACAAAGCATAACACGCGCTCCTCAATGGAACACAGAGAATGGGTGTAAATTACCTGGATGTAGGGACATGTCAAGGGTAAGGAATAAAGGACCAACATTTCTTGAGCATCTACTACAGGCCTTCAATTAGGAGGACTCAGTAAATATTAGTTTAATATCACATAAATCATATCACTTATTCCTCACAACAGGGCCGTGAGGTGGGCATCACTAACTTTATATTTACAAATAAGGGAACCAAGGCTCAGAGAGGGTAAATGACTTGCTCAAGGTCACACAGCCGATGGGTCGCAGGGCCAGGTTGGATCTCTGCCCTAATGCCTAAGCTGTCTTACTTTCCATCACACCTACTAACACCTGAGGTTGGGGAACCTACTTTAAGCCTAGGGGGAAATGTCCAAAGAGGTAGGGACAGAAAGTGGAGATGTTGGAAGGACAGCCCCAATTTTGAGAGGCTCTATGACATGAATTAGCTGTGTGATCTTCCCCGAGCTGGTCCTCAGTTTCTTTTCAAGAAGAAAGTGCTGAACTTGACCACCATCCCCCTTAGTTTCCTCCTAGCTCTGACATTCTGCACACCGCCAATTCACTGATTGAATTCAAGACTAGTCTATCCAAACCCACTTTGGTCGATCGGCAGGTTTCAACCTAACTGAATATTGTTGACAAGGAGCACTTTAAGAAGGAAAGAAAGGTATACGTAATGGGCAGAAAGAGGAGGCACCCTCTGCCCATCTCACCAGTCCTCCATCTGTGCCCCAGAGCAAGGCACTGGGGTTGGGGGGCGGTCTTTTCCCTCAGGATGAAGACATGGGAAAACGGGCAAGACAAATACCCCTCGCAGACTATGATTTGGACCAGCTGTTGCTGGGCTCCGTTTCCAGTTACTTGTTCCATGGAGGGTAGAAGGGGGGACGAGCATCATGAGGGCTAAGCTGGGTCCCAGAGAAGGGGCTTGAAGTCCTCCTGTGGCGACCAGCCCCTACGCAAGTTGAGATCTCAGAACTCCCAGCCTGCCCCCGCTCCTTGCACACGTGGCCAGCTCGCCCTGAGGCTGTTAGAAGCAGAGGCTTACCTCTCTGAACAGATCAATTCTCGATAAGACCCCACTGATGGTCTAATTATCCTGGGCTCACTGTTCTATGTTATGTAAGGAGACCGATTGGTATTTCTGAAGAATTAACACATTCCTCCAGCCAGGTCTCAATGGTGAGTACAACGTTATCCCTCCTTCTACACTTGTAACCAAATCATCCTCACTATCCAAGCCCAAACATGGTCAGTGTAACTTGGAGGTCTCCTATTCTGAGAGTGTCATCAAACAGTGGTTTGTGGGAAATTCCCCACCTGCAGGCTGTTTGTGAGAGAATCACAAAAGGACATTTAAAAAAATTAACCTCCAGTATGGTATGAGTCTACAACATCCAGGAAAGGATAATCAGTGGTACAAAGCTATACAAAGAAAAAAGAAATTTGATCTGACCTTTAAACTGTAGGTAGGATTTGGTAGATAAGTGAAAGAAGGGAGGACATGCCCAGAGGGGAAACAGAGAGCAAAGGTGTGAAGTTAGGAGTGAGTTGGTGATGTGGCAGAATAGTAAGGAAGAGGAACCAGGCCCAGGGAGAAAGGAGATGGCCCCAGGAGTAAAGGGAAACACGTTTTAATAGATGGAATGGGGCTAGATTATTAAAACCCTTGAAAGGCAGGCAGGTGAGGTTTCTATGTATTTGACATAGTAGATGGTAAGGAGCCTCAGAAGATGTTTAAGCAGGGGAGTAATACAAAATACCATCAGTCTTTATTACTCATGGGTTCTGTATTTGCAAATTCGCCTACTTGCTAAAATGTACTTGTAACCCCCAAATCAATTTCCACAGTCCTTTGTGGTCATGTGCAGAGCAGCAAAAATGTTAAGTCACCCGTTGTGAACATTCCGAGCTTGGGCTGAGCGAGGTGGCACTCTGCCTTCCTGTTTCAGCTCTCATACTGTGAACAGGTGTCCTTTTGTGGTCTAAATGGTGCCACATTTTTTGCATTTGTATGCTTTTCGTTGGTGATTTTGCTGCTTTTGTTTGTTTCTTTGTTCATTTCATTTTGCTGTTTAGCTATCTAGTGTTCCTAAGTGCAAGAAGGCTGAGATGTACCTTATGGAGAAAATACATGTGTCAGAGAACCTTTATTCAGGCAGGAACTATAGTGCTATTGGCTGTGAGTTCAATGTTAATGAATCAACAATATATGTTAACTCAGGTGTCTTTAAACAGAAACACACATAAAACAAGTTTATGTATTGATCAGTTGATAAAAATGTTGTGACCAGAGGCTTTCAGGAACCTAACCCTGTATGTCACCTAGGAGCAATGGTTCAATATTCACCAGTTCAGTGTTTGAGACTACTTTATAAAACTTAACTAGCTTGAATAACAAGAATCAACTGTAGCAGTGTTTGGGAACTGGATGGAGGCCACAAGACCATCAAGAGGAAACACCTCTTGAGAGCACGTGCACTAGAGCCAGTTTCTGGGTTTGCATCCCTGCTCTGCCACTTGTTAGCTGTGTGGCCTTGGGCAAGTCGCTTAGCCTCTCTGTGCCATGGTTTCTCATCTGTAAAACTTTGTTATGGGGTTGGTAGGAGAATCTCAAGGTGTCAATATTTGTAAAATATTTAGAACACTACCTGGGACATCATGAACACTCTTTGCATGTTTCGTGTTTGCTAAATAAATGAAGAAAGGAACAAAAGAAAGAGAAACCAACTTATTTCACAGGTGAGGAAACTGAGTCGGGGATAGGAAGAACTTGCCACACCTGGATTATTAGCAGAGCTGCTGGGGTCTTTCCAACGATGGCGTGGGATGAAGCTGGCCCCGGAGAACCCGTTCCCAGACTGTTGTGATGACACTCCGATGCAGAGACGCAAGGGGGAGGTGGCCGCAGCAGGCACAGGAGCAAACCCACAGTGTGACCCAGGGACCCACCAAGTCCCCATCATGGGAGCCACTCCCCATCATCCCTCTGCCCACAAACCCCCACGTGCCACTTCAAGCCACAGGCCAGATGGATTCTAGAGCGCTCTGAAGGTACGCCTCTCTATCTCGCCCTTTAAGAATTACTAGGGATCTCCAGGCTGTGCCGCGGAGGAACAAGAAATACTACCAAGCTCGGCCAGAAACCTAATGAGAAACCGAACATGGCCAGACAGAAGCTTAACAAAAAATACTGGCCCGGGCTCCTGAGAAGAACAGCGGGCACGGCGGCCGAGCAGGTGGCCTGCCATCTCCCCCTACCCCGCGAATCGATCGTGCGCAAGGCTACCTAGTGCGGGGAAGTAGATAAAGGCAAGATATACGACAGGAGGGGCCCAGGGCTGATGAAAGGGGAAGAGAAGGCAGCTTAAATCAAGGGGCAAGTGCTGCGAGAGAGGGGAGATAACAGGATTTGTGTTTATTGTTAACAAGGAGAATCGGCTGAGGTGCTGGGGCCGTGAGATGGGTGCGCACTCGGAGAGGAGGGCGGGGAGGGGCCAGAGGGAGAGAGCCTGGTGCTCCCAGTGAATCACGGAAGCTCTGGGGGGCAGGCAGGGAACCCGAGCCAGAAACAAGCGCCTGAAAGGGCAAAATCCCTCCTGGTCCATTTGGTTATGTCCATAACTGCCTTTCACCTTCTGCCCTTTGTTTCCACACTTTGCTGGGCATCACAGAGCACTCTAAAAGATATCCACAACTGCCACCTCCACCCACCATGGGCTCCATCAGGATAGAATTCAAAGCCCACATTGGAACCATACACACAACAGCAAATGCTTACTGGGAACTTCCTCTGTGCCTGTGGCTGAGCGAAGAGCCTCCTGTGTCTTATTCCATCCAACATTCACTCCAGGACTGAGGCCCTGGGGTTGTTCCCATTGTACAGAGGAGGAAACTGAGGCTCACAGAGGCTAAGGAACTGACCCAACGCCATAGAGTGGCACTGGAATTCCAGCCCAGGCAGTCTGGCTCCAGAGGCCACCTGGATTCTAGACTGACTCAGTTGCCATCCTTATTATCCACATCTAAAGGGAGATTGTGGGCTGCATCACATTCTCTCGGTGTCTCTGTGGCAGACGGTTCCATACACACTGGCCGTGTCCCATCTCAAGGACAAGCCAGGGAATCGCTCCACTGTTTTGCCAATGGGTCTTCCCCAAACTGCAGAAACAGCTCAGTTCTCCAGCAGGTGCAGCCAGGAAGTAGGGGGAGTTCCCCCTCCACCTGGGGGTGGGGTGGACAGGAGTTGGGGGGTGAATGCTGCCCCAGTCCCTCAGAGGGACATTTCTGAAGCATTCTCAGCACACCTCCTCAGAGGGTGTCTCACAGGGTGGAGCCCTGTTGCCCAGAGAGACACCAGCCCCCTACAGCCCGCCATGCTGGCTCCTCCTCCTTCCCACTTCCCCGCCCCCTCGCTCCTGCTTCCTGCACGTCCTTCCAACTAGACCTCAGCATCCAAACCCTCATCTTGGGCTCTGCTTTGTGAGGGGAACCCAGACTGAGACAGGATTCCATCTACCTTAAATACATGACAATACAACAGCAGGACTGGCTAAGCCAAGACATAGGTTGAGGAGGTATATAAGGAAGGGTATTCCCCTTATTCTCTTATTCTTCCACAGCCCAGAAAATAAGAACTTTGGCCAATACCTTTTCCCCACCCAGAGAAGTGCTGGGGGAAATACTTCTATCTTGCTTTTCACTCTTGACTTTTTGCCCAACCTGCTGGTGACAGCTTGGCTTCCGAGAGCCACGATGTCTAATGGGTGGCACTGCCCAACCTCCAAAGCAAGAAACCACCCCCATGGTCAACGGGTCACTCTTGTTCACTTGGGCAGCCTGGGCCGCAGCTCCGGGGGCTCACCCTGACTTCCTGGTGTCCATGTAGTAAGCCCCCTAAGGGGCATATTCATGGGCAGAGGCCTGGCATCCCCAGCTTCTCAGCTGGGACACAGTGATAAATCCCGTGTAGGGGTGAGTGGTGGGAATGAACCCTCTGAAGTGTAAAGAAAGAACTTTGAAACAGGAAAGAGGGTTTTCCTAGCCTGGGAACTCCTGCGGAGTTTCCATCAAGGCCCCAGACGGCTACATCATAGATCTTGTGACTCGTGGTGACAACGGTCAGCTCTCATGGGTGGGACAATAGACAGGGGTCTGAGCTGAGGCTGAATCCCCCTCCCCAGAGCCCTTCTGCCCCTTGGCCTCCCTCCGCCCACTGTCAATGCCTCCCTACTCCCCCATTCTGCCCAGGAAGGTGACATCAGTCTGCACTTGGCCACTGTGGTGTCTGCACCAAGCGGGGAAGTACACGGAAGGGCAGGTTCTTGGTCCAGTGGGGACAGTTGCCCACACACAGCTGCAGGCCCCCTGTGCCCTTGGGCCTCCAACCAATGTATCAAACACTTCAGCTTAGCTTTCACCACTGTGCATCCATCAGTTATTGCACGCACATGCATGTTCCTACTAAGTCCTCCCAGAAGGAGACGAAAGAAAAGGCTCTTCTCCCCTGCAATGCCCAAGGCACAGATCTCTTCCTGCATTAGAAAACAAAGTTCAGAGAGCCAGATTTGAGAAGATGTGAAATTGAGAACCATCTTAGGAACACACGATCTCGTTATTCAGTGCCATGTGGAGGCTCGTACAAGTTGTTAACATTTATAACTATTAACAACTTGTCTTGAAAGTACACAGAGAGCAAAAGGGTCTTGAAAAATTCTTGAGACTTTAGAAATGGTTGCCACATCCTGTAAAAATAACTTCCCAAGAAAATCATGGCATTTGGATTGATGATCTTACCTGATGGTGGACTGCCCTTGGAATGATGTCGCAATGCACATCTCTGTGTTTCCGACAGAAAAACAAACCAGAGGTGGGTCATTGGTGCTTTTCTCTTCTCCCTCAGATTGATGGAGGGGAAGGTCTGTGACTCCCATAGATTCTTTATCTCCAACAAAAAGACGAGGAGTCTAGTTCTGTAAAGAAATGATTTTGATTTGGTGATTAGGGAAAGTAATCTCTTGAGAAGGTGGCAAAAATGCTGAAGAACTGAGACCGAAGGTTAAGAAGTCCAGCCGTTAAGGGCAGGAAGCAGAGCATTCTAGGCAGAGGAGATATCACATGCAAAGGCCCTGGGCAGGAGTGAGTTTGGTGTATTTGAGACACTCAAGGGAGTCAGTAGAACTGGAACAGAGAGGAAGTAGGTGGAGAGTCCTCTCCACCCAAGGGTTTCTGGAGTCTGTATTTTAGTCTTCTGGTGATGGGAGCCAATAAAACTTTTCAAGCAGGGGAACGAGCTTTCAAAAAGCTGGAAGATCAGTATTTAAGATCTGTCGCTGTTGGTGCTAACATCTCCTTCTGCTACTCAGTGGATGCGTAACTGCAAAGCTTTGACCCCATCACCAGGTTGTAGCTTAGCACAAATGAATTTGCTTTTAAACCTCTCATAAAATCGCCTGTACTCTGTAAATAATCCGATTCCCTTGGTCCAACAGAATCAGAAAGAAAAAAATGTTTAAAGCCAAAAAAAAGATTTTTGTTTTACTTGCTCACACCCGAGAGACAGAGTTCAGAACTAGACTTCCTGGTCTGAGCCTGAGAGGCATGCTGTCTGCTGCCAGCACAGAGTGGGAAAAAGAGAAAAGGTGTTCAGAGTTGGCTGTCTACAGGGGGACTTCACTGTTTGCTGAAACTGTCAAAGAAATCACCCATATTTGGCAACTGTAATGCTGTTCGGGTAATGCCTGACACTCTGGGGGCCTGTGTTCCCCCACCCTCCAAAGCCCAGTTTGCCCTTACATGCCCAGCTAAGTGGATAACATGAAAAAGCCCAATGACATCAAGTGTTGGCAGGGATGTGGAGGAACTGGAGTGCTCATTTATTATGGGTGGGAATACAAAATGCTATAGTCACTTTGGAAACCATTTAGCAATTTCTTAAAAAGTTAAATATATACTTGTCATGTGACCAATTAATCCCACTCCAAGAAATTTATCTAAAAGAAATGAAAACATAGATTCTCAAAAAAGTCTTGTGCAAGAACGTTCATAGCAGCTTGTATTCATGATAGGCAAAACCCGGAAATACCTCAGGTACCTGTCCATCCACAAGAGAATAAATAAACACACTATGATATATTCATATTCTACTGCAATAGAAAAGAAATGAGCTATTGACACATGCTACAGCATGCATACATCTCAGAAGCATTCTGCTAAGTGAGGGAAGCCAAATGCAAAAGGGCACTTACTGTATGACTCCATTTACAAGTGCTAGAATAGAAAAAACTAACCTATAGTGATAGAAATCAGATAAGGGGTTGCTTCTGGGGATGGAGGGATTGCCTGAGAAAGGCACAAGGGAATTTTCTGGGGTGGTGGACATGCTCTCTCTCGATGGGTATGTGGGTTACACAAGTGTATACCTCTATCAAATTGATCTAACTATATGCTTAAAGATCAAGATTTCACTAAATGTAAAATACATCTCATTTTTAAAGACGTAAAGATAAATAAAATTCACTTACTTTTGGCAGTCTTCTCTACCTCCTCCAGACTAGATTAGGGGCTCTTCTTGGCCTGGAAGCTCCCAGAAGCAGACCCAGAGATGAATATTTGCACGCAGGTGATTTGTTTGGTAGGAGAGAAGAGAAGTGAGACAGGGAAGGGCTATGTTATCAAGCAGGTTACCACCGCGGGCAACAGGGCTCAATCCTGTCACTCAAATGACACAGGGTGTCACCCAGAGGGGAGGGAGCTAGGGTATCTATACACCAGCTTCTATTAGTCATTGGTTGGGGCGTAATTCACCAGCTCTTTTAGCTGACCAGAGCATGGGTAGCGCAAGTCCAATGGCCAGAGAGAGCCTCTCCCCACCCCAGGGAAAGAAATGCAGGGCAAGGGACTGTGGGCAGGGCTCCAACAGCGTCTGCTATGCCTCGTCTTGTTTGCTCCCATAGCCTCCTGCATGCATATTTATCCCACAGTAGTAGAAAGAATGATTAAAAGCTCAGGTGATGGAATGAGGCAGACTTGACCTCAAATTCCAGCTCTGTCACTTTCTACATGACAACTTGAGCAGATGGTTGTTCTTCTATAAAACAGGGGTCTTGCATTGTTGAGGGGATTCAATGAGTTCTCCCCTGTTCCGTGCTCACCACAGCACCAGGCGCATCATAGGAACTCCAATAAACACTAACAGCAATGAGCAGTATTGTTGCTATCGCATTCATTCTGTTTGCCCCCAAAAGTCCGAATTAATGTTTTTCCAATTTCTCTCTTCAATTATTTTTAAGATTTAATTGTTGAAAGAGAATACATGTACATAGTTCAAAATCCAAAAGATATTAAAGAATCAACTGTGAAAAGTCTCCCTCCTTTTACAGTAGCCACCCAGGGGCCCTCCTCACAAGTAACCAAGATGATCAGCATGTTTGGGTATATTTCCCAAAGATATTTTCATACAGCATTCTAACATATATTTTGGGCTTGCTTCTGTTTTTCTATGGCTGAATCCAGTACAGGATGGAGTTTGATTTGGCATAACTAATATATGCATTGTTAGCTTTCTATTTTGAAATAATTTTATTTGTTTGTTTATTTATTTATTTATTTATTTTTATTTTATTTTATTTTATTTATTTATTTATTTATTTATTTATTTATTTATTTATTTATTTTTGGAAATATACATGAAGCGTCATTTTTGTTCGGGGTTCTTTACTTCCCATTCTGAAAAGTTACTTCTGAGGAACTGAAACCCCAGAAGGTAACCACAACAAAAACATATTAAGTGGTTTCTGGTTTTTTTTTTTGAAAATGATGATTCAAAGGCAGACTTGTAGACTTGTATCTCTTCAGGAGATAGAAGGCAAATGCAGCACCTGAAGGGAATTGTTCTAATTATTGCCTAAAAAAGTAAAGTTATACAACTACATTCAAGGACATAAGACAAAGCACTACTTTAAAATTAGAATGGCTGAACAGTTAGGTGAAAAACATAGCTGAAATAGGAAAGGGAAATGGACTTAAGAATAATTTGAACCGAGAAAATAATCCATCATTCCTAGATGCTTCTGTTAACTGAATATCTTGAATCACATTGTTTCCTTTTTTACCTCCCACAGCGTCTTCACTGGAATCTCAAAGCAGCATTCTCACAGAACTAAATAAAATTATCATTTTGTTAGGATTCAAAATTTCAGTCCAGTAGCCATCAGGATCTTGATAAATGCCAAGCCTTTCATTTTACCATCATCAGGTTTCTTCACAAATTTGACTCCCAGTTCTTCACATCTTATACAAGCACCGTGAACATCGGGAACAGCAATTCCAATGTGACCAAATCCCCGAGGGTCTGAATTGCCACTGTGGTAACTCTGCATCTCATCATCTTCAGTGCCCCAATTGTGTGTCAGTTCAAGCATAGCTTTTCTGGAGAATGCCCATGCTACTCTTTCCTCTTTATCTTTTGGGATGTCATTTTTATCCTCATAAGTCAAGAAATAGAGTGAAAATTTCATAGTGGGAAAATCTAATTTTTGGAGTAGTGTCATTCCAAGAATTCTAGGATAAAAATCCAGTGACTACTTAGGGTCCTTAATTCGCAGCATGGTCTGCTGCAAGAGAAAATCCTTGGTGCTGGGGTCCGGGTCGGAGCAGCAGGCAAGGGCGGTCTCGTCGGTGAGTCTGCTGGATGCGGGCTGCAGCTCTGCCATGGCTGCACTGCTGTATCGCAGACGATGGTCCCCGGGAACGCAGCAGCCACCCACACTCTGCAGGCCGCGAAGCTCCCTAAAATGATTTCAGATTTGTAGAAGAGCTGCAAAGATAAAACAGAGCGTTCTGGTATATCCTTCACCCAGCACCCCCCAGTGTTAATATCGTACATGACCATGGTACACTGATCAAAACTAAGAACCTGACAATGGTGCCGTACTATTAATTATACTACAGATTTTATTTGGATTTCACCCTTTTTTTCACTAAAGCGGATCCACCCCAAGAAAGCATTTTGCATTTAGTTGTCATGTCTCCTAACTCTCCTCCAGTTTGTGACAGTTTCTCACCTTCCCTTGTTTTCGTGATCTTAACACTTTTGAAGGATCCTATGCAGTTATTTTAAATTTAATGAATCTAGGGAGTTCCCTCGTGGCCTAGTGATTAGGATTCAGCGCTGTCACTGCCGTAGCCCAGGTTCGACCCCTGGTCGGTGAACTGAGATCCTACAAGCCGCGTGGCGTAGCCAAAAACACAAAATTTAGTGAATCTACATGTCTTGGTGTCCCTGAAGGTCACCAGGACACCTTGATGCTCCACATTTAGAACTGCTAGTGCAGAGAGAGGGCACTGAGCACTTCATTGCTGTCACGGACATGGGAAGGCTAGAAATTCAGATCTCTACCATCGCTGTGTGACGCTGGACAAGTAGCACTCCCTCTCTGGGCTTCAGACTCCCCTTCATTACAATAAAGCAGTGAAACCATATTGGCATGTCTGAAATTGTGTAGTCAAAGCTGTCTACAGACTCTAAGACCTCTTAGAGATCCCAATGTATGTTAGCATACTAGAGGCACTGAAAAGTACTGCAGTAAAGACACCTGCTTTAACGTAGTTTGACCCAGAATTGGTGAAACTATGTATTTGACTGGAGGAGTAAAATTGTTCCTATTCCACCTACCTGCAGAGAAGACCCTTTGGGACATATGGACTTGGTGATACAAAAGACCTGTGAATGGAGCTTCAGTTTGATGGGGATACAGGAGCAAGCACACTGCCCAGAAAAGGCTGACCATGAAGCCGGAGCTGGGGGGAAAGTTTGGAAGGAGGGACACAAAGGGTAAGGCTGAGCAAAGAAGAGGAGGCAGACTTCCCCTTGGCTTCCCATCCCTTCACAGCCAGCCCAGACCCTGGGCATTTAAGGATCCACATAGAGATGTATATGGCGCCTCCTAGGAACAAAACTTGGAAATATCCATCAAAATTGGCAATGCCCTTGGCACTGAACTCAGTGATGACACGTCCCAATCCATCCACACCTGAGAACAGAGGTGTTTGTGCAGGCTAATCTCTGCCTCATTGGTTGAGGCTGAAAAAGAAGGGGAAAATGTAAGTGTGTATGTATGCATGTGTGTGTGTACACCACGTATTACACAGCCCAACTGAAGAAGGATAGTGTGACCCTGGGAATGGTGCTTGTTTCCAGATGGAGGAACTGAGTAATCTGGAGACAGAAGTGGGAGAAACTGACTTTTCACTGGCTACCCCTCTGCACCTTGAGTTTTATACCTACGCTGTATCACTTATTTAGTGAATTAAAATAATAGTTTCTAAAAGAATGAACACATTTTGATTTATCCATACCGTGGAATGCTGTGCTATATGCAGTTGTTTAAAAAAAAAAAAAGAAAGAAAGGAAAGAATGAGGAAACTGTTTATGTACTAAAATGGAAATATCTCCAAAATACACATATATAGTGTATCACTCTTGAGTAAAAAAGAGGGGTAAAGTAAGAATATAAATATATTCTGGATATATATATATGGAAAGATATAAAAAACTAAGAATCATAGTTATTCATGGGGGAGGGATTGCATAGACAAGGGAGGGAGATTTTTCACTGTCTTCCTTCAAATATATTTATATATTTTACACACAAATACATTTAATATATTTTATTATATATTTTAACAATGGATATATTACTTCCTCAAAATTAAATAAATAAATGTGAACACAGGACGTCTATATGGACTGAGGTATAACAATTTTCCAGATACACTGTTAAATGAAAAAGAAGTGGGAACTCTGCTCAATATTATGTAACAACCTAAATGAGAAAAGAATTTGAAAAAGAATAGATACATGTATATGTATAACTGAATCATTTTGCTGTACACCTGAAACTATCACATTATTAATCAACCATACTCCAATATAAAATAAAAAGTAAAAAAAAAAAAAAAAAAAAGAATCACTTGGCAGGCGGCTTGTTAGAAAGGCAGATTTTGAGCCCACCCCCTGAGATGCTGATTCAGAGTGGCCTGTATTTTTAATGAGCCCACCTGGCCTCAGAGATTGAGAGGCAGTGGGGGAACCTCATTTTGAGACATGATGGCCTGATTGGAAAAAAGATCCACACGAGGAAACAAAAGTCAGAGCACTGGGTGCCGGGCTGCAAGCTGGTCCAGGGTCCAGCGGGACACGAGGAAAGCAAGGTAAGCTGAACCTGGGAGTCTTCACGGAGCAGGTGACACTGGCACTGAGTAGGAATTTCCAAGGTGAGCCTGAAGAGCAGTTGGCCCCCATAAAGCGTTCCGTTTTCTCCACACCCCCTCCAGCGTTTCACATACAAGTTTTAAGAGTGTCATAGAGACAGGGGCTGGTGGTACCCACACCACACTCTGCACTGGTCACCCTAGAATGTGGGATTCGAGTGGGGCAAAAAGAGCCTTCACTTTCTATTATTTGAAACCTCTTTTAAACAACAAGCATGCATTCTGTTATAATTAAGAGATAAGAAACAATAAAAATAGATAAGTTAGTTGGGGGACGAGGGTGGGGGAAGCTCCATATGGACTACAGTGGAGGAGAAAGGAGCTGCATGCACGGGACCGTGCTTCAGAATTCGCGCCCATAAAGCAAGAAAACAGGACCCTAAGCAGCGGCAGCACATCCCACTGCTAAATCTGTCCACCTTCCTCCCTCCTGCAAGACACAGGTGACCAGACTCAGGAATTACATCCAGGATGTTCAAATTTGTGACCACAAACCCCAATCACTCAGGGTACCAGGAAATTCGGCCAGTGCCACTGTTTATCAAGCATCTCAGACGGAGGAGGGTCAGGAAAGGGAGGAGACATGAGGACTGCAGCCCTGGCCTCCAGGGGCCCACCCAGAAGTGGGTTCACCCAGCAGGGTCTGAACCACTGATCTCCATGGAAGGATGTTGGGGGAAGCGGTATTTCTCCAAGTACATTTGCAAAGGACTTTGGTTAACAGAGGGCTTTGAAACCATCCTCCATGAGATCCTCTCTGCAGCCCCGAATGAAGACCCTCAGTGAACAGACCAAGAAATGGGTTCTTGGAAAAGAAGGAAAAGACTTGCCAAGGTCACAGCTGGAAAGTAGAAGAGGCTGCATTCAAATTCCGGTCTGTCCACCCCAAAGCCGTGCCATTGACACCACATAGAAGCAGAGATGGGATCCACCAGACCACGGAGAACCCATTCATTTATTCAGCACAAACGGAACCAGTTATTTTGCACCTGCGATGTGCCAGGCCCTGACTCCAAGAGCACAAATATTCCTTCGCTATTTAGCATAATCTACTTAATGCCCGGTCTGCTCCAGGAACTGGGCAAGGCGCTGGGGCTACAAAGGAAGACAAACAGGCATGGTCCCTGCTCTCAGGACCTCTGCAAGGGGAGACAGTTGCTTATCCAATCATGAAAGCAATGACTAGTCTATGAAGGGGGGATCCTCAGAGCTGATAATGAGAATTTGACCTAATCCCTGGAGAAGTGAAGCTTGTGCTGAAATCTGAAGGATAAGTGGGCATGATTAAGGGAGGAGGGAAAGGAAGGGCAACCAGTCAAAGAGAATGGCTGTGTCAAGGCCCTGTGGTAGGAAGCATAAAGGACCCGAAGGTGGCTGGAACAGAGGGAAAGGGTCGTGCGAGGTCACACAGAAGAGGGGGACCATGCAAACCCATGCAGGGATCTGAGGTCAGAGTAAGGATTTGGTCTTCAAAGAGTTGGGAAGCGATGGGAAGTCTTCAAAGAGTTCTGAGCAGGAACTGACGTGATCAGTTTGTACCCTCAAGGTGGTGGGACATGCCAATGAGAGTAAGAGACATGTAACAGGCAATCACAACCAAATAGAGATATGGATGGCAGGGTAATCCAGGTAGCTGGGCAGTCGCCTGATGTAATCTGAGGGGTCAGAGGCTACTGGAGGAGGTGATGCCCTGAATGGGACATTTCTTAAATCTATCACAGAATCCCAGTTTTGAAAGTTTCAAACCAACTCCTTCTAACAGGGATACAGGCCCGTTTCAGAGATGAGGCCCAAGTACTCCAGGTGACTTGGGCAAAGCCGCTGAGCTCCATGGTGGCAGACCAGAGACCAAAAGCCCAAGGGGGCTCCCAGTCTCTCCTGGTTGGATTAACTTCCTAATTTGTCCGTAAGCCTCGGCAAAAGCCATGATGTCACTGAGACCTGATGCAGGCAGAATTCTGGGCTGACCCCAGGGTCTGAGTCTCTAACCCACAAGGTGGGAGGTGAGACAGGAGCTGGACACCCACACTCCTCCCCAGAGAACCCCTTCCTTTTAGCTGGAGAGTTCCCCACAAAGCTGGCTGAGCAGCGCCCCAGGGAGGCATTTAGGTGAGAGGACCCCAAGGAACCTTCACAGTAAATTTCAACGAAGGCCGAGGCTGATGGGAGAAGGGATTATTGGCTCTGCTCTCTGGAGGGAAGTTGATGGAGATTAGTGAGCGAGTGGGCAGCTCAAGGAAAGGGACATTTCTAGCCCCTTTCCTATTAAGCAGAGGACACTCCTGATGCCTGTGGATCCAGGCAGAGCCCTACTGGGAGCAGTGATAATAGCTCCATAAAAATAAATCTATATAGGGCTTCCCTGGTGGTGCAGTGGTTGAGAATCCGCTTGCCAATGCAGGGGACATGGGTTCGAGCCCTGGTCCGGGAAGATCCCACATGCCGCAGAGCAACTAAGCCCGTGTGCCACAACTACTGAGCCTGTGCTCTAGAGCCCTCGAGCCACAACTACTAAGCCCGCATGCCACAACTACTGAAGCCTGTGCACCCTAGAGCCCTTGCTCCACAATGAGAAGCCACCGCAATGAGAAGCCCGCGCACTGCAACAAAGAGTAGCCCCCGCTCGCCACAACTAGAGAAAGCCTGCATGCAGCAACGAAGACCCAACGCAGCCACAAAAAAAAAAAACCTATATAAAGAACTCTTACCATTCAACCACTAAAAGACAAACAACCCAATTTTTAAAAAATGAGCAAAGGAGCTGAACAGAGATTTCTCCAAAGAAGACATGCAAATGACCAAAAGCACATGAAAAAATGCTCAGCATCAGTAGTCATCAGGGTAACGCAAATCAAAGGCACAGTAAGATCCCACTTTGCACCCACATGGATGGCTAGAATCAAAAATATGGATAATAATAAGTGTTGACAAGGATGTGGAGAAATTGGAACACTCATACACTGCTGGTAGAGATGTAAAATGGTGTAGCCACTGTGGAAAGCAGTCTGGCACAAGTTAAACATACAGTAACCATATGACCCAACAATTTAACTGCTATTTGTATAGACAAATACCCAAAAGAACTGAAATCAGGTGTTCAGAAAGACACTTGTAAACCAATGTTCATAACAGCATTATTCATTATGCACAATGGCCAAAAGGTAGAAACAACCCAAATATCCATCAATGGATGAAGGGATAAGCAAAATGTGGTATGTCCATGCAGTGGAATATTATTCAGCCGTAAGAAAGGAATGAAGTCATGATGCATGCTGCAATGTGGATGAACATTATGCTGAATGAAAAAATCCAGATACATATTACATGATTCCATTTATATGAGATACCCAGAATAGGTAAATTCACAGAGACAGAAAGCTGATTAGTTGGTTGCCTATGGCTGGGAGGAGGAGAGAATGGGGAGTGTTTGCTAATGGGTAACGGGTAGTGGGTACAGGATTTCTTTTGGGGATTATGAAAATGTTCTGGAACTAGATAATGGTGATGGTTTCACAACACTGAGAATGTACTAAATGCCACTGAATTGCACCCTTTAAAATGGTAAGTTTTACGTAATGTGTATTCTACTGCATTTTTTTTTTAAGTATTTGTTTATTTATTTATTTATGGCTGTGTTGGGTCTTCGTTTCTGTGCGAGGGCTTTCTCCAGTTGTGGCAAGCGGGGGCCACTCTTCATCGCGGTGCGCGGGCCTCCCACCGTCGCGGCCTCTCTTGTTGCGGAGCACAGGCTCCAGACGCGCAGGCTCAGTAATTGTGGCTCACGGGCCCAGCCGCTCCGCGGCATATGGGATCCTCCCAGACCAGGGCCCGAACCCGTGTCCCCTGCATCGGCAGGCAGACTCCCAACCACTGCGCCACCAGGGAAGCCCTACTGCATTTTTTTAATTTAGGAAAAAATTAAGTTAATAAATCAGATCTTAGTATTCCCCTGACCAAAACTCTCCAGTGACTCCTTGTCACATTCAGAATAAAATCCAAAAGCCTTGCTCTGAACTGCAAGACCCACGTGATTTGACCCCCTCCCCACTACCCTTTCAACCTCTTTTCTCACTCTCCTTTCTTGCTCTTCTTTAAACCCACCAAGCAGGGTCCTGCCTCAGGGCCTTTGCTCTTGCTATTTCCCTCTGGCAGACCAGATCTCCACTTGGCTGTCTCCATCCACTTCATATAAGCTGTGGCAGACAGATGCTAAGGTGACCCCTAATTATCCCCACCTCCCAGTGCTTACCCCCCCCATATAATCTCCTCCCCTTGCATGTGGTCAGGACTTGTGACTTCCTTCTAACCAATAGAATACAGTAAAGAGGATGGGAAATGTCCCCATCATGTTCATAATGACATTATATAAGACTGTAATGCCCATCTTTATAGCAGAGTCTCCTTGCTGGCTTCCATGAAGCAAGCAGCCATGCTGGAGAGGCCCATGGGACAAGGAATTGATGGTGGCCAACAGCCAACAACCATCTAAGGCACTGGGGGCACCTTCCATCTGACAACCAGCAAGAAACTGAAGCCCTCTGTCCTACAGCCCACAAGGCACTGTATTCTGCCAACAACCATGTGTGCTTGGAAGTGGATCCTTCCCCAACTGAGCCTCAAATGAGACCACAGCCCCAGCGAACACCTTGATGGTAGCTTTCAGATGAGATCCTGAAGCAGAGCACCCAGCAAAGCTGTGCCTGGACCCCTGACCAACAGAAACTGTGCAATAATAAATGTATGTTATTTTAAGTTTGTAGTGATTTGTTACACAGCTTTGATAACTAATACTCAGGCTTCTGTTTAAATGTCACCTCCTCAGAGAGGCCATCCTTGACTGTCCCTTCTGTGATGGTTAATTTATGTGTCAACTTGAGTGGGCCATGGGGTTGCTCACTTATTTGGTTAAACATTATTTATTTCTGTGTGTGTGTGTGTGCGTGTGCGTGTGTGTGTGTGTGTGAAGGTGTTTCCAGGTGAAATTAGCATTTGAATCAGTAGACTGAGTAATGAAGAGCACCCTCCCCAATGCAGGTAGGTATCATCTAATTCATTGAGGGCCTGCATAGAACAAAAAAGGCAGAGGAAGGGAGAATTTTCTCCCACTGTACGACTGTTGAACTGGGACCCCAGTCTTCTCCTGCCCCCAGAAGACTTATACCATCTCCTGTAAGTCCTGGACTTACATCATCAGTGCCCCTGGTTCTCAGATCTTCAAGCTCAGACTGGAATTTATACCATGGGCTCTCCAGTTCTCAGGCCTTTGGACTTGGACTAGAACTTATAACACCAGTTCTGGTTCTCAAGCTGGAACTACACCATCAGCTTTCCTGGGTCTCCGACTTGCAGATGGCACATCATGGGACTTCCCAGCCTCCATCATCATGTGAGCCAATTCCTTATAATAAATGTATAGATCCTATTGGTTCTATTTCTCCAGAGAACCCTGACCAATGCACTTTCTAAAATAGAAACTGCCCCACCATTAATTTCCAGTCTGTTACCCTGATTATTTTTCTTCTATGGTTTTATGTTTTTGTTTTTTGGCCACGCTGCATGGCTTACAGGATCTTAGCTCCCCTATCAGGGACCAAACCTGGGCCCCGGCAGTGAAAGCGCTGAGTCCTAACCACTGGACCACCAGTAAATTCCCTGATTTATTTTTTCTTTGTAGCCCTTACCACAACCTGACTCATTATTTGTTTATGAAAATACAATATACTCCACGGGAGCAAGGATCTAGTCTGTCCTGGTCACCTCTGCATCCCCAGTGCCTCTCACGGAAATTGGCACATAGCAGACATCCAATAAATAAGGAATGAGTGATTATCCATCTTTTTACAGTGTTTACTAAGTGCATTTGCCTTGGTTGCCCTCACAATGACTCAGCAAGCTGGTATCATTCCCATTTTGCAGATGAGGAAACTGAGGCTCAATCGTAAAGAATGACATTCCAAGATCACAGAATTGGTAAGTGGCAGAAATAAGACTTAAATTCAGGCAGCCCGACCCCAAAGCCATGTACTTAAGCACCATGCAGGCAGCCTAAGGGGGTCAGTAGCAACCTTCCTCCCATTTTCTTCCTTCTGGAAAAGGGGATGCTCTTATCCATCCTAGAGCACTAAGATGAGGGACTCTCCTAGTCCCTTCCCCTGACCCTGCTGTTTATGCGCAGGAGCAGGTACAGATCTTCAGAAGCCCTAAGCTCAGAAAAGATTATGGATCCCCATGTGATTCCCTATGTAAATCAAAATTAAAACAATGTAAACCATAAAACACAAAATGTGTGCACATGCGGAGGTTAAATGAACTCCTTTCTAGATTTCCTGGTTCCGTTGGTTGAAGTTTTTTTTAATCCCTTTTGTGTCCTGACCTTTCTGACACCCTAAGCCCATGCTTAGGTCTCCATGGACCAGCTGTGTCCCTCAACTAGAGGTCCAGCTTCTGCTAGGTAGCCCTCCCCAACAGCCGTCCCTGTTTCCCAGCTCCATAACCACCCCCTTTTCTCATCTATTCATGACTAGGGATGGTCAGCAAGTCCCTCCATGACTATCCCCAGGGAACCCACAATGCCTGGTAGTTTCTGATCTCCTGCCTCTTGGTGGCAGAATACAAAGATGCCCCCCATGATTCCTGCTTCCTGGTGAACAAACCCTATATAATCCCCTCCCCTTGAGTGGGGGCTGGACTTGTGCATAGGATGAGATTTCACACTGTGACTCAGTTACTAGTCCATTGACTTTGAGTTCATCAAAAGAAAGATTATCCCAGGTGGGCCTAGCCTAATCAGGTGATCCTTTAAAAAAATCAGAGAGATTGGAAATGTGAGAGAGTGTCTCCTGCTGGCCTCAAAGGAGCAAACATCCATGCCATGAGCTGCCTATGGAGAGGGACACATGACAAGGGTCTGAGAGTGGTCTCTAGGAGCCAAGAGCAGTCCCTTGGCAAGCAGCTAGCAAGAAAATAGGGACTTCAGTCCTACAACCACAAGGAACTGAACTCTGCTGACACCCTGAATGAACTTGAAAGAGAACCCTGAGCCTCACATGAGACCACAGCCCCAGCGACACCTTGATTTCAACTTTGGGAGACCCTGAGCAGAAAATCTAACTACACAATGTCTGAACTAGTGACTTACAGAACTGTGAGCTAACAGACGGATGCTGTTTAAAGCCACGAAGTTTGGGACTATTTTTTAATGCAGCGATAGAAAACGAATACACTACCCTGACCTCTGTAAATTGTACCTTTATTAAACTAGGCTAATTTGAATGTACCATCTGTTTCCTGTGGTGCTTTGAAGGGTGCATTATTTAACTTCTCTGTGCCTCGGTTTCCTCACCTGTAATAGGAGATAACAGTAACAAAGCTACGGCAAAGATGCAATGAAGCGGTGCATGTATGGCTGTTCTCTTGCCCTCTGTATGTCCCCTGCTCGACCAGCCCCTGCTTCACCTGCACCTGCTCACGTGACCGTACCTGCCGCCCAGGCCCCAGCTAGCGATTGTCCTAATCCTTAGCCCAGAGCGGCTCCACCTGCTAGTTTATCAAAGGGAAACACCTGCCCTTGTGGTGCTCCTTAACCTGAGGAGCTGTGAGGGACATGCCCAAGTTGCTGGTTTCCCTGGTAACTGATGAGCCCCCGTGAAGTCAGTTCCCCGTATAAATGGCAGCCTCCCTCCCCACCCGGCAGTGGCGGGGAGTGCCGCCATGTTCTGCTCGCTGGCTGCTGCACATGGCGGGGTGTCTCCCCAGGACCCTTTGCTTCGGACGTGTAAGGTCCCCTGTCCAGTGACCGTTGATGTATCAGGCTCAAGGCTGGGCAATTACAAGGCTCACAGGCCGGCGGGTGCAGCCCAACAGTTGGCCGGCCAACCAGGAGGCCGAGGAAACTCCCGTGAGCGCCGAGCTGTCGGGAAGTAAGGACGGGGAACGGAAGGCTGCGGGGGGTGATCCCGAGGTGGCCGTCCACTAGCACGCGGGGCCCTGTGGCGGCTGGCCACCACCAGAGCTGCCTTTCTCTTCCTTACATTGAGGATGCCCTGTTCAACTCAGAGTCTCTTTCCAGTTTAGAAGTAGCAGCTCCACCCTCGGGGTTCATCTGACTGCTCGGGGATGGCTGGTGAATACGGAGGAAACACAAGGACCTGGATTATCCATCAGATACTTGGGTGTTATCTGGACGGGTAAGACAAGCCTACCCCCGAAACAGCACTCCTACGCAATTACAGACACAGGCTTTAGGGATATTAACTCAGGGACAGCCTTGTGAATTGGACGTGGCCAGTTACCCAGAGGGGTTTGGTTAGGGTCTGTGGCAATGGCAAAATAATAAGAGAACCCTTGGGTTTCTGGTCCCAGCAATGGGAGTGGGCAGAGCAACGATATAGGGGGATGGGACCACAGCTACGTGCCGTCTACAACGCGTCACCACAGGTGGGAGCTGACCCAAGTCATCGAGCACACACCACTATTCAGGGTCTAGAACAGCTGTGCGTGACCTACAGGACCCCCGTGGACATGGATAGCCACCAAGGACCATGATGTCCAGGGATGGGCTGATAAAAATGCCATACACTCGATTTTCCACCTGCCTTGCTACCCCACCACTGCTGGGCTATGAAGGGACCACTTAAACGATTGAGAGGGGAGCTTGCTCTCAACACGTGGACCAGGAGGCTGACTTGAGCCCTGCGAAATATCACCGAGCATCCCAGGAGCATCGTCCCAGCGCCTACCCCGTGTTAACCTAGAGGCAACTAGTCAACACCACCCGAGCTCAACTGTTGACACCGAGGGACCAAAGGACCGTTGCCAACCACCTGTCAGGACAACAACTCACTTTTGGCCTTGACACAGGATCTACCCCCGGGGAACACGTTATAAAGTGGTCTGGGACTGGCAGGTAAGTCCCGGTGGTTTGTGTTTGCCGCTTCGTGGAGAACAGGATTAGAAAGGGGCTTACAGATTTCCCCTGTCTTCTCTCCGGCCCCACCTAAGGCCGCTAAGGTAATTAACCTGGGCCCCTACTGGAGAAAGGCACCATTATATTAACCCTGTGGCCTGTTGTTTAACCACCTCTTCAATATTCCGCGCCGGCTGTGGGGCCCGAGGGTGGACAGCTGGTGTGGTCCTGCAGGCGGGGCAGAAACCACAGGCGGGGTGGGGTTGTCTCAGTGCTCTTACTCTTTGTATTTCGCTTGATGGTCATGATATTCCCTGTCTTGTGCCTGTTGAACACCTTAAGTTTCTTGCCTAGTCTGAGGGGAGGGAATCTGTTCTCAGACTGGGCGACAGTGGGGGCCTCCCTGCGAGATGAGTCTGATTGCTGATTGCCGTGGTGGTCCTCCGCTGGACTTACATGAAAAATTGACCCGATAAGCACCTGGCTTACTTGTGATGCTCCTTAGCTGCTGGTGTCTAGATTGCATTTGTGGTGTTTGGTTGCGGTGCACCCCGGCCTGACCCCAGGGATATCGGGGAAGAGAGGTGGGCCAGGATGGCAAGGGTCATGTGGGGTCTGTAGGGGTGGCATGTATGGTCAGGCCCCTCAAGATGGCTGTTCTCTTGCTCTGTGTCCATCCCCTGCTCGGCCAGTCCCTGCTTCACTCACATGACCACCCGGTCGTCTTCATTATAGGGCTTCCTTAGCCCCTGGTAACTGACCTGACGTCAATTCCCCCCTATAAATGGCAGCCTCCTTCTCCCCCAAGTAGCTGGAGAAGATGCCATGTCCTGCCTGCCGTTGGCTGCACGTGGTGAGGTGTCGCTCCAGGACCTTTTGTGTAAGATCCCCCGTCCAACAAGTCATTTGACGTCTCTCTCGCTGTCTTGGCTCTTTCTTCGGTCTCGAGGCTGGGTAACTACAAGCCTCACAGGCCTGCAGGTGCAACCCAATGGTGCATTTAAAGTGCCTTGCGCATGCTAACCATTCCCTACTCGGAGGGAGAGATGGATGGGCTGAGTGGACCTGACGCTGACCAGGCCCCCTTTCCGCAACACCCAGCAGAATCCTCTGGCTCTCCGGTGTCCTGCCCTGTCATTGCACCCCTCAAAAGGCAAAGCTCCAAATGTGGGTGGTTCAGTCTCTCCCTAACTTCCAGATGCCCAAGTGCCTTTGGGATGAATATGCCACCCTTCATGGTCTAATTATTTTGATTGAAGATTAGTGGAATTTTAGTGCTCCTGGGGTGTAAAGTGCCACTGTGAATGGTTTATGCATGCTGAATTTTACCTGATTTCCAACACAGGAGCTCCCTCCACAGAGAAGCCCATTTCAATAGCCTTGGCACCGCTCTCTTCAATCCCCTGGTGGCTTGAAAACACAGGAAATGGAGCAACGGGAAACTTCTTGTCTTGACCACTTCTCTCAGGAGGGCTCATACCTGGGAACCAGTTTGTTCAGAGGCAAATACCAGAGCAGTGGGAGAACACACCTTGGAGAATGAGGTGGGTGGCCAGCACCCAACACCCACAGCTGCCAGCCAACCAAAAGCAGGTTTATAGGCGTCCCAACTATGACCACCTGTAGGATGAAAAACAGATTCACATCTGGGAAGATCAAGTGGAAATCACCATCCCTAAGCTCTAAATCTCTCCCCCAAAGATCAGTGTTGCCATTGGTAGGAAGAGAGGAAGAGGAGAAGGGGGTCATGTCTCCTGTTCAGAGCTGATTTTAAGAGACATTCACTTGCTCAGGCTCTGTTTGGGGGGGATATTTTTACCAGCCAGAGCTGGAACCCAACTCAGGTTCACCTGCTCGTTGCTCAAAAGTCAATGTTTAAGAGACAAGGATTGGTGGAAGAAGATGCATTATTCAGGAAGCCGGTGACCTGGGGAGATGGCAGACTAGCATCCCCCAAAACCAGCTCCCCATTGTCAATCAGGGGGCAAGAGCTTTTAAAGGAAAGCTTCAAGGGTGTGCGGGCAGGGCTTACGTGCAGGACGGCACACTTGGCTCCGTCGATCATCTTGAAGTTGGTCACGTGGTGGTCTGGTCAGCGCCATCTTGATTGTCTTAAGAGCAGTTAATCTTCAGCTCTAGGGTTGGTTTGTTCCCATTTCCTTGAGACCAGTTCTTGGAATTGTGCAAGATGGAGCAGCTTATGTCATGGCTACAGTCTTGTCATCATGCAGTTAGCTTTTTCCCTCTGGAGGTGGTTTTAGTATCTGTAAAACAACTCAGGAATGGGCTTCAGACACTGTTATCTGTGTCCTTCAGGGAAGAACTAAAGATTCTGTGACTCTATTTCCCTAATTATTAACTGCTTGAGCTTGCTCTTTTGGGACTCAGGCGAGGTCTGGGAGACTACAGCTTTTCTACAAATAAGAGAGGGGACTCAGAAGGGCTTTTGTACCTGAGAGGGCCCTGCAGGGTCCTTCTTGGTTTCATTGTAAGGCAGATACTATCCTTACCCTTAGGGAGAGAACAGCCCAGTGGATTCAGTAAAAGGGTGGGAAAGACATGAAAGAATCACTGGAGTTATGATATGCATATAGAATTATTAAGGAAAAATGTTGGTAGACTCTGAACAGTGGACCTTGTACAAACAGGTGTTATGTATCCCTTTATATATTTTATTTATTTCACGTTAAGTAACTTTAGTAAACCGGGTGCAGTGAAATTAACAGGTGTCTCTATTGAAGGACTTATCAGTGCCTTTAATGTAAGGATATGCCCTGGGCTTCTCTAAATCTGGCTGATTGTCAGAGTCGTCTGGGAAGCATCTCAGAAGGACAAATGCACCACAGACCTATGGAATCAGAATCCCCCAGAAGTGAGGCTAAGGAAACCGCAGTGTTACAAGGCCTCCAGTTTGGTTGGTTGGTTGGTTTTTTTAATGGTCAGCCAAAGTGATTTGGAGATTAGAATTTGGGACTGTTAGGGACTGGAATGTCTGTGGTCCCTCCCCCCACGCCCACCAATTCATGTGTTGAAATCTAGTCCCCACTGGGATGGTCCTGGGATATGAGGGTTTGGGAAGGTAATTAAGTCATGATAGTGGAGCCCTCATGAATGGGGTTAATGCCTTTATAAGGGGGGTAAAAAAAAAAGCTAGCTCACTTTCCTCATGTGAAGATATGAGAAGTTGGCAATCTGCAACCCAGAACTTACCAGGATCCCACTATGCTAGCACCCTGATCTCTGACTTCTAGCCTCCAGAACTATGAGAAATTTCCATTTATATACCATCCAGTCTATGGTACCTTGTTATAGCAGCCCAAGTTCAGACAGGGACTACAGGAATTTCCCAATCTTCTTGGACTCCTGAATATATGTGCTGAAACACTTCAGTATACATTAGTCTGGACACCTGGTCCTGGCTGTGTTTATTTCCCTATTGCCATCCATTCCCCATTAGGAAATCTGCTGTGGGAATCCCAGTCCAATCCAGATGTGCATATTAAAGAGAGCCTGGTACACACACAACCATAGCCCAGTGTCGGGAGACAAAAATCACTGAGAGCATCAGAGCAGATCGTGCACCTTGGTCCTCCGGATTTCCCCTTTGCAAAGCCTCTTTGGGAAGATCTGGTTTTACTTTTCCTAACACACAGGTGCAGATGCTGGCATGATCTCAATGGCCACATTGAGACAACAGTGGCCGATGAGACATCCAGAGGCTGGAGATGCGGCTGCCTGGGTGGCTCCTGAGGGGGTCCTGAAGCCATCACAGCAATGAGTGGGTTCTAGGAGATGGTCTTTAAAGATAGGGCGTCTTGGTCATGTCTGAACTCGTGGCCCTGTCTCTCCTCTGCAAGATTTCAAGGGGCTGACCTTGACTTTTGGCTGATTTCCTCCCGAGTTCCCATGGGCAAACTATCTCCCAACAAGCCTCACCCCGGTATTTACAGCGAGACAGCACACCTCTTTCAAAGAGGCAGCATAGGGTGCTGGACAGTCACAGAACTAGTCAAAATCATCAAATCCCCAGTTCTTCTCTGGACAAGTTGTTCACTTCCAAGCCTCAGATTCCTCACCTGCAAACAGATAGAATAAAATCTACCTCCCAGGATGGGAGCGATTAAGCAGATGTGTACAGAGTAGATCTTCAATAAATGGGAGTTATTCCTTACTCCCTTCTTCCCCCAAAGAGCTTTTCATTAGAGAGTCAGGAGAAAGAAGATGGTTCTACCACCAGCCTGTGTATGACATTGGACATCTCTTGGGCTCTGAATTTTGGGGAATACGTTTGTTGGAAAGGAACTGACATTCAAATTAACTCAAGCAGGGGAGGTAGGGAGAAAGAATCATTATTATTAAATGCAGGGGTGACTCATAGAACCTGAGCTGGAATGCAGCTAGGTCTCAGAAAAGGGCTAGAAATAGGGATCAGGATATGCTAGGAAACCTATATCCCTTCTCTGTGCCTTCTCTCATCCTTTCTCCTGTCTCGGCATTGCTTTTGTTTATAACTACTTCCCAGCCCACAGGACAGATAATGGCAGTCAGCACTCCCCTGAATACCCATGCTGGGCCAAGGGACCACTTCCCTTAAACCTACTTCCAAATTCCCAAAGGCTTTCATTGGCCCACCTTGGGCTGGGCCTTACCCCTGATCCAATCAACAGCATCCAGGGGTGGGGCCATGTTGCACAAACATGGCGATTCCTATCGTAACAAGGTGGGTGTAAAGAGGAAGGGACCATCTCCAGAGCAGGAGAACTGGATATGCCAAACAATAAGTGACTTGCTGGGATGAACGAGGCATGATACCTGGCCTCAGGGAGCTCAGTTTCAAGAGGGAGGCAGACCCAGGGACAAACTCCATTCCTACTTAGAAAAGACCACCCAATGATAGGATTCAGAGGACCACATAACCAGCCTGTGATGGGAAAAGTTCTCAGAAGCTGCACCGACCGCCGCCCCAAAGCCATCCTAGGACGTGATGAGCTAATTAATCACAATTATTATTTATGGCAGTGCCAATCCACCTGCTCGTGTCTCAAGACATTAGTTATTGCCAGGAATGATGGATCCCGGGATGTAGAACATGCTAAAAATATTAATCTACAAGTGAAAGTGATTTTAATTGGATTTCGCCCTTGGGGTCATGTCAGGGTCCCGCTTTCAATCAGACTTGTCCAGTCAGCAAAGCGGACCCCAGCCTTTCAAATTGAAACTGTGATTGGCTGGCAGAGGTTAATAGAAATGTTGGGAAATAAATAGGTTATTGATTGATCATAGCAATCAGCTGGCTCCCGGCTTACCTTGCTGACCTCGCCCACCCAACTTTACGGGCAAACTCGGTTAGCATCTGATTATAGATCACTTTTACAATACTGTGTATTAATGAGCAGATTATACAGTGGGGGAGGTAGGGGAATTCTTACTGGAGAAGTTTCCCCCTGGCAGAAAAATATGATGAGACTGCCTGCTTACTTGGGGACTATGCGTGAGAGAAGGGAGGGTCCTAAGAGGGTTAGTTGCTCTCCCCACATGCCTGCTAGAACCTTATTCCTTCACTCAACACACATGTAGTGGGATGAGCTTTGTGCAGGGAGCCTGGGGACCGTATTCGATACAGCCCCTCTGCCCAGGACCTCATTCTGGGGTGCGTTGCTTCTACACTGCTGTATTTAAAACGGATAACCAACAAGGACCTGCTGTACAGCACAGGGAACTCTGCTCAATGTTATGTAACAACCTAAATGGGAAAAGAATTTGGAAAAGAATAGCTACATCTATATGTATAACTGAATCACTTTGCTGTACACCTGAAACTAACACAACATTGTTAATCAACTATACTCCAATATAAAATAAAAAGTTAAAAAAAAAAGAATTAACTTGGCAGGCGGGTTGTTAGAAAGGCAGATTCTTGCACCCACTCCGAGGGGTCTGCATTTTTAACAAGCCCACCCAGCCTCAGAAATTCAGAGGCAGTGGGGGAACCTCGTTTGAAGACACAATGGCCTGATTGGAAAAAAGATCCACACGAGGAAACAAAAGTCAGAGCACTGGGTGCCGGGCTGGAAGCTGGTCCAGGGTCCAGCGGGACACGAGGAAAGCAAGGTCAGCTGAACCTGGGAGTCTTCACGGAGCAGGTGACACTGGCATTGAGTAGGAATTTCCAAGGTGAGCCTGAAGAGCAGTTGGCCCCCATAAAGTGTCACTTTTAACAGGCACCACCAGTGGTATGGCCGGCTGTCCCCACCAGGGAGACAATCAGCGTCTCTTTGCCCTCCAAGGGGCTAGTAACCTGGTTGGGAAAACAAGTGTATGAAATATCTTTGAATCAACCTCCTCTATTCCACATGATTCCCTGCTTGCCCCCCACCCCACCCTCACGACCTGAGCCCCAGCCTCTTGCACCCCAGCCTTGTCTCTTTCCCTCCAACACAGCAACTCGTCCCCACCTCAGGGCCTTTGCCCCTGCTGTTCCCCCTGCCTGACACTCCCTTCCTCCTGATGTCACATGGCTGACTCCTTTCCAGCAGCTCAGTGCCACGTCCTCCCACCACCTGACCTTGTCCACCCCCCGGACACACTGCCCCATCGCTCTCCTCGACTTCTTCCATAGCAGTGAATGGCCGGAAGTACCTCACATGTTAGTTTCCATGTCTGTTTCCCCCGCTGACCTCTGAGGGTGCTGTGCGCAGACAGGACAAGGTGGCCGGAGGGGCCTCCTCCTGGGCTTTGGGGAACAAAGAAGACAGGCCAGGAAAAGACAGATGAAGGTTGTAAGCTGAGACCCAGCACTCCGGGCAGATGAAGTTGTAAGCCTGTGATTTACCCACTCTGCCCATCATTTATATATCAGATTCCTGTTCTGTGTAAGAAAATGGGAGTCAGGAAAGGAAGCTGCCCCGGCTGCCCAAGACGGAAGTGCTGGAGGTGTGGGTGAGGGGAATGGCAGAGGGATGGAGGAAAATGGACAGAATCAAGACCTATCCGTGACTTCTCCCAGATTTCGTCTTTGGGCAACCAGAGATGAGATGTGGGGCTCTTCACTGAGATGGGAGATGCTGGCAGAGGACCAGGATGAGGGAGGAAACATCCTGAGTTCAGGCAAGAGAGAAGCAAAGACATTTCTTAAAAGGAACTGTATCTATTGTCTGTTTCTGCATAAGGATCCACTCCAAGACCTAGTGGCTTAAAACTAGAATCATTTCTTTTGCTCCTGAACCTGCAACTTTGGAAAGGCTCAGTGGGGACCGTTTGTCTCTGCTCCATGCAGCATCAGTTGGGGCAGCCCAGCTAGAGCTAAAGGATCCACCTTTGAGATGGCCCAGTTGATGGGTCTGGGGGCTCAGCCAGGGCTGTGGATGGGGAAAGGGGTTGGGGGCTTAGGTCCTCAACACGCCTCTTCACAGCTGCTTGGGCTTCCTCACAGCATGGTGGCTAGGCTCCAAGTGAGCAGGACTCGGCCTTGGAAATCACATACCATCACTTCTGCCATGGTCACAAACCCACTGAGCTTCAAGAGAATGGAAGGGGATGGGAGACGTTGTTGCAGCCATTTTTGGAAAATACAACCAACCACAGTGACAATAATAATGAACGTTTGCTGCACGCTTACTCTGTACCAGGACCTGCCCATGCATGGGGTCCTTTCACCCTCATGATAATCCCAAGAAGGAGGTCCCATTATCAGCCCCATCTTACACATGGGGACACACAGGCCTGGACAGGTGAAGTGACTTGTCCCACATGACACAGTATCTGAGTTCAGATTTGAAACTGGATCTTTCCCACCCGCAGCTGGCTCAGAGCAGAGCTCGGTCTGATTTTTCTGTACCCCTCAGTGCCCAGCACAGGACCCGGCCCCAGACCCCAGGGGGCTGGCACTGGATGAGGGGCTGAAGTCAAGACAGTGCAAGACCAGCAGGAGCTCCGTCACTGCCAGACTGAGAACCTGGGAAAGCTTCGAGGCATTTGAGGCCTGACCCCAATGCCAAAAGGTGATGTCTGGTATGAGCTCCCCGGTGGCCCAGCGGCCCTGAGATAATCCCTGGGAAAGTGCCCCCACGGCCCTGTGCTTCCAAGGCGCTCCTGTCCTGGGGCCCAGGCTGGAGGCTCCAGAACATTCCTTACATTCCAGGGCTTTTCTCTGGGAGGAGGCCTCCTTCCCACAGGAGAAGACTGGGAAGCTCGTTGTGTTTTAGGCTAAACAGCACCAGCTCTCCACGGCGGCCTCTGTCTCCCCACCGACCCCAGCTGTGTGGCTTTGACCCTGTTGTGACCACTTGGCATTGGAGATTCTGTTTATCTGCCATGGAACCTGGTGAGAAATGCCCACAGGGAGTTGACCACCAGGACCGCAGCTCCTGGGGTACCTGCATTTTGGTGGGCTCAGGAGCTGGGAGGACAAGGCGGCCTGAGCCCCAGCTGGGCTGCCTGTCAGTTTGCTCAGTGACTTGGCCCAGTTGCTCCCCCGTCAGATTCTCAGGCTGTTCTACCTTCTGCCTGGGTTCTGTTGGCAAACCTTACCTACCCGGCACCAGTAGAAACCACAGGTGTGGGAAAAAGGGATTGGGGACCCTTCACGTTCTGATACTTTGCATCTCCTCTTATCAAATCCTCACAACTTCTTAGAGGGACATGGTGTTATCCCCATTTTACAGATGAAGAAACTAAGGCTTTAAAAGGGGAGATCACTAGCTGGAGGTCATGCAGCCAGCGAGGGGTTGACCTGGCTGCTCCTGAGTCAGCTTGGGGCACCGCCCACTTTCAAGTTTCCACTGGCTCCCCATTTCATTCATTCAACAAAATCTTCTGGACCCCCAACTCTGTGCCAAGCATGATGCTGGGTGCAGCACAGGGTATAGCCATGAAGCAGGCAGGCATCATCCCTATCCTTATGGAATTCACAGACCAGAGGAGGCAGCACATGAGCAAAACAAATATGAAATCACAAACTATGTTCAGTTCTCCAAGGACAGGGAACACCTCGCAGGGAGGAGTAACAGGAGAGAGAAGCCGGTGTAGAGACAGTGACTGGGCTCAGTCTTACTGGGAAGATGGACTCGGCCTCTGGGGATGATGTACCCCTGTCGCCATGGTAACCATCTTGGACCTAGGATTCCCCATCCTCCAGCTGTGCATCTCTGGGCAAGTCTCTTCACCTCTCTGAGCCTCAGTGCCCCCCTCCCATAAAAATGGGGGTAGGGAAGCCCACCTCTCAAATATTGTGAGTGCTCCAGGAGCCAACACGTAGGAACCATTTAGCACAGAGCGTGGCACGCAGTAAGCACATGGAAAATGGCAACGGCCATCTTATGTCAACCCGGGTGGGCTGAAGCATGGGGTTTGGAGATGGGATGAGGAGAAATGGTCTTGCCTGCAGGTAGAGCCCACAGCATCAGCTTGGTTCTCGGAATACTCTAGGGGGAGAATATCAGGGGACCCTGAATTGTCAGAAACACCAGTGTCGTCAAAATAAAGTGACCCCTGCCAAGAGAACCATGGTGAAATGGAAGCCAAAATCATAGTTTGCCCATTTTGCAGAGAAGAAAACTGAGGCTTCAAGAGGAGAAGTCACTTGGCTTGGCTTCTGTTAAGAACAGAAGCCCTCAGCAGAAATGAGCAAAGCTTTTCCAAAGCTTCTGTCCAAAACTGCATTCTCTCCTGTCTTTTCCCTTCCCCCACCCATCCCAGGCCCATCCAGTGCCCTGAAACTCTGGAATCCAAAGAGTATCCCCACAGAGCCTCCCCCAAAAGCCCCAGAGAGGAACCAGGTTGCCGGTAGAGAATGCGGTGGTCTTGGTGCAATGCCGTCACCTGCTGGCCATGCCTGAGAACTGCAGCTCTGGTTCAGCCACTTTGAGCACCTCCAATGGGCTCTGGTACCCTGCCTTCTAGGAATGTACAATAAACAAGACCAGAGACAGACAGTAAACAAGGAATCAGAGGAGTAAGCAAGGTCATTTCAGATGGGCACAAGTTTTCTGCAAGAAATAAACAGGTTTCTGTGACAGAGCAGCAGTTCTCAAGGTGCAGTCCTGAGGTCTGGGGACCAGAGAGAAATTAATTTGTCCATTTCATCTCCTTCCCTCACAAGTGCACGGTGGAGTTTTGCAGGGGCTACATGGACGTGTGATATTGCAACAGATTGAATGCGGAAGCAGATATCAGAATCCAACAGACTCTGTCTTCTATTAAGCCAGACATTAAAGAGATTTACCGAAAAACAATGTCTTCTCACTAACTTTGTTTTGGAAACAGTTGTTTTTCATAAAGTGTTATTTATGTTAGCATGCGATGTTTATTTTTATTGTCTTTTTTTAGTGAATTAATAAACAATCTTCTAAAAGTCTCAGTTTTCATTTCTATTATGGTAATGAATGGATAAACCAGTCTTTCTAAAACATCTCAGTTCTAATTTATAATATGGTAGACTCTCTCTATGCCGATTTCTCTCTCTTTTTCTCCCTGTGAGGTGTTCCCTGTCCTTGAAGAGCTGAGTGCAGCTGCCTCCCCTGGGCTGTGAGTTCCACAAAGGCAGGGGTGATGCCTGTCTGCTTCTACCTGTGCCCTGGGCACCCAAGGTGGTGCTTCACACACAGTAGGGATAAGAAGATCTTTTTAAAATTTTTTATTGGAGTATAGTTGATTTACAATGTTGTGTTAGTTTCTGCTGTACAGCGAAGTGAATCTGTTATACATATGCATATATCCACACTCTTTTTTAGATTATTTTCCCATATAGGTCACTACAGAGTATTGAGTAGAGTTCCCTGTGCTATACAGTAGGTCCTTATTATCTATTCTATATATGGTAGTGTGTATATGTCAATCCCAACCTCCCAATTTATGCCTCCCCCTTCCCCCTTGGTAACCATAGTTTGTTTTCTACATCTGGAACTCCATTTCTGTTTTGTAAATAAGTTCATTTGTACCACTTTTTTAGATTCCTCATATAATATTCCTCATACGATATTTGTCTTTCTCTGTCTGACTTACTTCACTCAGTATGACAATCTCTAGGTCCATCCCTGCTGCTCAAATGGCATTATTTCATTTTTTTATGGCTGAGTATTATTCCATTGTATATACGTGCCACATCTTCTTTATCCATTCCTCTGTCAATAGACATTTAGGTTGCTTCCATGTCTTGGCTATTATAAATAGTGCCGCTATGAATATTGGGGTGTATCTTTCTGAATTAGAGTTTTCATTTTTTCCGGATATATGCCCAGGAGTGGGATTGCTGGGTCATATGGTAGCTCTATTTTTAGTTTTTTAAGGAGCCTCCATACTGGTCTCCATAGTGGCTGCACCAACTATTACATTCCCACCAACAGTGCAAGAGGGTTCCCTTTTCTCCACACCCTCTCCAGCATTTATTGTTTGTAGATTTTTTTGATGATGGCCATTCTGACTGGTGTGAGGTGATACCTCATTTTAGTTTTGATTTGCATTTCTCTAATAATTAGTGATGTTGAGCATCTTTTCATGTGTTTTTCGGCCATCAGAAGATTTTGTTGAATGAATGAAACGGGAAACCAGTTGAGCCTTGTGAGTGGGCAGAGCCCAAGCGGACTTCGGGGTGACCATTTACTATATGGTAGGAGTATAAAGGGGTCCTAGGACCAAAATATTTGAGAACAAAAACGATAGAATCACTATGGATGGGGTGGTCAGGGGAGATGTCTATGAGGAGGTGACATTCGGCTGAGACCTCAGGGCCAAAAGAAGTCAGCCATGGGAAAAGGGAACATCCAGTGCAAAGATCCTGGAGTGAGAAAAAGATAGTTGCCTTAGAGAAACAGAAAGGCAGGCAGCCTGGCATCCCAGAGAGTAGAGCAGTGCCCGATATACAGGATGGACTCAGTGAATGGTTTCTAGGTGAATAGAGGGAGAGAAGGAAAGAGAGAAGGTGAGAAGAGATATGGATTTTCTCTGATGCACTGTCCTAGGCACAAAGTAGTGCTATTTAAAAAATACATTGATAGTGGTGATGGTTGCACAACAGTGTTAGCATTGTAACTTTGTAACTTTGTAATTCAGTACCACTGAATTGTGTACTTAAAAATGATTAAGATGGTAGGGCTTCCCTGGTGGCGCAGTGGTTAAGAATCCGCCTGCCAGTGCAGGAGACGTGGGTTCGAGCCCTGGTCCGGGGAGGTCCCACATGCTGCGGAGCAACTAAGCCCGTGCGCCACAACTACTGAGCCTGCGCTCTAGAGCCCGCGAGCCACAACTACTGAAGCCCATGTGCCTAGGGCCCGTGCTCTGCAACGAGAAGCCCGCGCACCACAATGAAGAGTAGCCCCCGCTCGCCGCAACTAGAGAAAAGCCCGCGCGCAGCAACGAAGACCCGATGCAGCCACAAATAAATAAAATTAAATAACCATTTTTAAAATAAATTTATTTAAGATGGTAACTTTTGTGTTTTCCCACAATTACAAATGAAATCTATACCCTATTGTATTGACTTTTAAGGTCATGGTCTTGAGAAAAGGCTGGCAGAGCCCACTCCTATTCCTTGAAAATGCCACTGGCTCTCCCCTACCCACCCACCCCGCCTCCAAATTATGCAGCCACCTGCCTCTTAAGCCACAGTCATCCTTTGGGTGTGAGTTAGTTTTAATATCAAAGTGGTATTTTCAACAAAAGAAACTACATTCATGGGTGAAAACAAAATGCCAAGTTCATACTCCATTGCTGGATCCACGTAAAAATATTGTTTTTAATCGACAGCAGAATTTCAATCCCCACACTCAGCATCCCTGGAGGCAATGACGTGGAAAATGTCCTCTCTGGTCTATTCAAGTAAAACAGTGGGTCCCTGGGTAGAGTCTCAAGAGGGCCTTTGGGGTGTTTTATAGGGATGGGACCAGCCCCATCCCCTGCAACATATCCCTCCAGCTCAATATGTACAATATCAATATCTACACAAGCACAGCCCCCCGGCAGGGACCACAGTCGCCAGTCCCTCCGCGCTGCCTATTAAAGGATTAAGCCGCCTCTTCCAGCTGCGAGGCCAGCTCCCCAGCTGCTGAGGTCCTGCTCCTGTTGAGCTGGATGTTCAGTGGAGTCAAGGCCAGAGTGAGCATCGGCACGCCCAGGTCAGCGGGTGGAGAACAGAGTTGCCTTCTTGGGCTCAGCTTCCTCTAGTATTAAGTCGAGGACACACACACTCACACAGAATCCGAGAATCCCACCACCATCATCAGTCTCAAAGGTGACCTAGTCCCGATCCTTCTGCCTCCAGAAGGTTCGTTACCCACCAAGACACATCTTTCCCTCCCTGGCACCAGCCTCTCGGAAGGTTCCTCCACGCCTGCCTGCCCCCGCTTTGCAGCCACACAGGACTAACAGAGTCCCTCTCCAGTGAGATTCTCCCAGCCAGTGACCACATGCCCTCGGATCTTCTCCCGGAGTGGCATGACACCAGGGGCTGGGGATGATGTGCTTTTAAGGCTGTTCTTCTTCCAAGCCGTCATTGCTCCCTCCACCAGGCCCCTGCCTGGCAGGAACATGGCCCACCTTATTTATCTTGAGGTGGATTTGAGGGTCCTCCTCCTTTCAAGAACTTCGAACCAGTTTTCTAAAATTTGGCCAGAACGTATTAGAAGCTCCTCAGAATTCCACCTGGGCTGAAACAGTCACACGGTCAGCCTAGAACTCAAATCTAACCTGTCGCCTCCTCAGTCACACCCGTAGCGCACCGCCAGTGCCCCTGGGATAAACTGGCAGCACCATCTGGTATCTGTCCATTTCCCACCTGCCTCCTGCTGCGCTCTCCACAACCTTTCCAGAATTTCTTCGATCCTCTCTGATCCCCAGAACTCTGTGTCCGCCATTCCCGCTTCCTGGAACTCATCCCCACTACACTCTGCCCAGCCAGGGCTCGGCTTAGATGTCTTCCTCTTAGAAAATTTACCCTGACTGCCCACACCTCACTCTACCCCACCCCCACTAAATATGCTAGCATTAAAGTTCCTGAAGATTGTGTGATGTTTAATCACCACTCATCCCCAAAGCCTAGCACCGTGCCTGGCACACAGTAGGTGCTTCTCATCCTTGTCTGTCTCCTGGGTGCTTTCACAGCCCCACCACCCCTATCATGGCACCCATCTTACTGCATTACCTGTTTATTTTCTCCATCTCCCCCAGTGAGCTAGACGAGCACTGTGGAAAAGCCTGTGCGTGGGTCCCAGACCCAGAGCAGTGCTGGGCACATAGTAGGTCCTCAGCAGCATCAAGTCTTTGTGGTTGAATAAAAAGGCCCCCGGAATGGGAAATGCTTCGAGTGAAATGGGGCAAGGCAGCCACTAGAGGGCAGCAGGCACGTGCTTTCCCCAGTGCAGGCTCCACCCCACCCCCGGTCCTGCAGGCTCCTTCGGATGCATTCTCCTCTCCTTCCTTTTGCAGCTCAGGCCTCTGGATCGCCCTTCAGGCCTCACCACCAGCTCTGCTAAATTAGCTCTGAGTCCCTGACTATCAGAGAAGCTTTCAACCCCAGAGCAGTATTCAGTGACCCAAGCAACTTGCCTGCAAGGCCTCCAGGCAGGCCTCTGACCCTGCCCCTGAGCTGATCCAGTCCTCCAGGCCCTGCCTTGAGCTGTCCTCTCCCACAGACCCTGACTACCAGGCTGAGCCAGCAAAACTGCCCCCTCTTCCCATCCCCCCCCAACCTGGTGCCCCCTCTTACCCCCACCCAAGAACCCCTGGACTCGTTGCTTCTCCTCTCTGCTCCCAGAGGACCCTCCCCCAGCACTGAAGAGATCCAAACTCCCTTCCAGCCAAACTCTCATCATCTCAGGGCAGCTAAATTGCACAGAAGTTAGAAGAGAAAGCTGAGCTAATTTACACCAAGGTGTAAATGGGTGATAGATTTACAACCGGTCTGACTATTCCCATCTAAAGTTTTATGTCCTAGAGCTTCCAAAGCTCTAAAGTCCCCAAATCAAGGACTCTAGGCCCTCTCCTGATGACTGATAATTCCATACACAATGGCATATCCTCTGTACACACCAGACAGGCATTTTTAGGGCCACAAATGCTGCATCCACTATTGCAACTATCAGGCTATTGTTTAAAAGAATCAGAGCCCAACTGCAGGTTATAAGGGGTTAATAGCATATGTCCAGTGGCCAAAATCTTGGGAGGCTGACTTTGTTTCTGACCCCACCTCAGCAGACACCACTCCTCCATCAGGCCTGAGCCACAGCCCAGCCCCTCCTTTAGAGTACTGAGAACTTTCCTGACTTCAGATGGCTCTTCCCCAGAGCAGTGACCACATCCAACACGACTAGCTCCGGCTCTCCCTGTGTTAGTCAAGTCCCAAACCTGTGTTAGCCCAGTCCCAGCCATGCCGACATCCAAGCTGTTAATAGTAATAGTGAGGAGGAGGGTTAGACCTGTTGTTAGTCAGAAAGAAATCCACAAGCCGTTAGTTTCTGCTGAAAGGAACAGATCAGGAGGGTAGGAGTTAGTCAGGTGAAGGAGAGGTTAATTAAGAGCAGGTCAGAGCCAGGCCAGGAGGCTGGAGCCCCCAGATGGGCAGGGTTGGCTGTTAGTGGTCAGCCCTCTGGGGCAGCCAGGGCGAGACAGGGATTAGCTGGGTGAGAGCAAGAGTTAGTGCAAAGGAGCCAGAGATAAGCCCAAAGAGACCAAGGTGCCCACTGGAGGTGCGGCATAAAATCACCCCCAGGTGTGGCCCTGGCTTAGCGGCTGGCGGGCTCTGGGGAGGCAGGCTGGTGTAGGGACATGGGTGTGAACAGGACAGGGAGTCACGGATGAATTTCTGGCTGGCCCGACAGTCTGCAGGGCTCCGTGGGCACCTGGGGTTCATTTGTTGCTTCCCACTTTCTCCTGCAAACCCCGAACCCAAGATCTGCTTTCTTGCCTGGTTTCTCAAACTTCCCCCTGTGGACTGCCCTTCTCAATGACTTCGGTAGGAAAAAAGGCCCACATCTACTTGCAGTGTGGGAAACCCGGGTCTCCCAGCTCCAGGGATGGGAAGGGCCCCTCTAGCCAACTTCTCATTCTAGGAAAGGCCCCTCTCACTGATCTCTTGGCCATTCCTTCTCAGCACCTTGTGATAAGGCCAAAAGTCCCCTCTCACTGACTTCTGGTGTAAAAGATACCCCTCTTCCCATCCTCCAAATGTGGGAAATGCCCCCTCTGGCTGACTTTCCAGTACTAAATGCTCCACTCAGTGATTTCCAATGCGGTTAGGACCCTTTCAGCGACTTCCAATGTGGGGAAGTCTTCACTTACTGACTTCCGGTGTGCAACACGCCCCTTTACTAACCTCCTGTGCGAGACACGCCCCTTGCTGACTTCCTGTGCAGGACACGCCTTTCATTAATTGCACCGCGCCACTACCGGCCACTTGCCAATGGAGAAGATTCTACCCTCGCTTCCCTCCAGAGAAGGACACACAGGCGCCTTCTCTCTGCTCCCTTGGCTGGGAGGAGCCCAGAGCTCCCCATTCTAGACCCACAGGCCTCCATACTCACACCCCAGAAGTTGCCCTGCTCCCGTCCACTCCCAGTGGCAACCAGCCTTGTGCACAGAGGAGGGATGCTGTGCTCAGAGGTCGGCCTCCCTCCCACACCCGCAGGACCACCTCTTCCTCTGGGCCACTGGTGTGGTTAGTAGAACCGGCCCAGTGGACCCTGAACTCACAGCCAATCGGGGCAGCAAAGTGGGGCATCTGTCTGCAGGGCCAGCCCCAGGACATCTGCTTGCCAAAAGGAGGGGGACCAGCCCCGAGGGGGGGCCCAGAGCTCGGCAGGGCTGGGGTTAGTAAGAAGAGAAAACAGAGTTAGTAGGGGCTGGGTTAGTAAGTCAGAGCACAGCACCAGCGGACAGGGGCACCTCAGCAGACACACACTGGGAGCCGCTAGGAGAAAAGGAAGAACACACGCAGGTCCATTAGTTTGTTAAGGGGTGGTCGGGGTGCAGTTGAGGCCCCCTGGGGTTAGACGGGTTAGTAATTGAAAAAAGAGCTGTCTACGGAAAGAAAGCTGAAGAGGAGGAAGAGTGTGGGGAAGAGACGGTTAGGGTTTCAAAGCAAGTGTCCAGCCCCAGGCAGAGGGGTCTGTGTGCAGACCACCCAGAGCGACCAGGGTCTGCCAGGGTGCATGATGGGTCAGGTTTTCTGGGTCTCCCACCCTGCCCTCCTATATATGTATTAAGTATCTGCCATGTGTCAAGAGCTTTATATTCCTGGGAATCCTCACTGCCACCTGTGAGGTGAGGAGCAGGCCTCCCATTCTACTGCCGAGGAAACGGGGGTTCAGAGAGGTGAGGTGACTTGCTCAGAGTCACCCAGCAGGAAGCAGCAGAGTTGGCGAGTCCTGTTTGCGTGCCCTGTCCTGGAACGTGGGTCTGCACAGAGATCCCAGGCCCTGGGCAGGGGCTTCCGGAGCCTCGTCTGCCCCACATCCTAGCCCCTGGAAAGGCCCACGAGCTGCAAGGTTAGTAGGGTGTGGCTGCAGGGGGTTAGTAGGGCATGCTCGGGCCTGGTTAGTGGGTTAGTCGGTCGGCAGAAGGCCAGGCACCTCGTCACACGCCACAGCGTCCCGGCCGAGCCCTGGGTTAGTAGGTTAATCACACCATGCAACACTGCCCCAGCCCCTCCAGCTGCAGCTCCAGAGGCCTCCCGCCCCCACCAGCCAGGGAGCCGGGCCTGACCAGGGCAGGGGGTCTGCCTCCCAGCTCCTCAGCCCCACCAGAATCAAGACTATCCACGTAGACCCTGCCCAGAAGAATTTGGCTTCCCTACTTCTCAGCTCTGGGCCTCAGGGGCCCTCCCACACACACTGCAGTTCCCCTGCAAATGGACCCTGCTGGTTCTGGCTGGAAACCCCCTGCCTGGTTCTGGTCATCCCCTTCCCAGAAGGCCGGATCCTGTCACACTCAGGCACGCGCACACACACACACACACACGCGCGCACACACCAGCATCTTCCCACAGAAGGTCTGTTGCCCTAGAGCCACCGGGTCCAGTGGACAGCTTCTCCGTCCCCTACTGCCAGGCCTCTGGCTACTCCAACCAATGGCCTGCCCTCCCCCAAATACTAAAACTGCATAAGGCTCACCTGGCTCCTGGAACCAAGTTCAGACCTCCCAGCCCCAGGGAAAGGGCTGCCTTTCCAGCCGCTGCTACAGAGCACTGGAGTGTGCCCTGGTTTTGTCATCTCCTATCACAGTTGTAATTTTCCCACGTAAACCCCCATGTAGACTCTCCATGGTTCTAACTGATGTTCTGTAAGAAAAGGGTTCTGTTGCCAGTAAAGTTTGGGGGAAAACACCTAATCTTCTGTCTGTCCTTGAGTATTCACAATTCCCATCAGCACTTTCAAAGGCTCTGATAAGCCCTGCACTACAGAAACCTACTGAATTTGAACTTTTTTTTTTTAAAGAGCAATGACGTCTCCTAGAACTTACTTTGGGCATCTCTGCTCTAATTTTCCCTTGGAAACTCTCAACTAAACCACATCTTTCTCATCCTCCAAGGTCCTGATTAGTTCAGCCTCGCTGGGAAGCCTTTTCAGCCTACTCTGGGGTCTTACTCCCACCCACTCAAGCACCGAGAACCTGTGCCTCAGTAGACTGTTTTCTGCCCCATCCTCTAATTCTCTGTGTGAGCTGGTTTTCTCCCACTCGGCATGGCTGTGAAATCCTGCAGGCTTGAATCATGGCCATATCTTCACTTATATTCCCCTCAAGCGAGTAGTACAGGGAAGGGCTCACAGTAGGTGCTCAATTCTGATGAGAGGGGTAGATATTAAATTCCCCAGGAAGCATTTGGAGCTACTCTGGAGGCCATGCAATGCAGCCAATTCCTCAATCTGATTAGAGAGGGATATTAAAAATACAAGAGGGGAAGCCCTAGTCAGAAATGCCTCTGGATCAAAGATGAGGAGTTTACAGTCCAGAGTGCCGGAAAGAGAGAAGCCCTAAATCTAAACTCCAAGATGGATGGGAGTGTTTATTGAGCACCTACTAAGAGTCAGGTGCTGTGCCAGGTGCATGATCTCACTGACTTCTCCCTGTGCCCCCCACCCCGCGCCCAGGTGAGCAGTTGGCTCCAGTTTCAGAGTGGAAATTGGACTCACAGGGGTGAGGTGAGTTGCCCAAGGTTGTACGGCAGACTGCGCACCCTCAGACTCCAAAGCCCAAGCTCTTCCCGTAACAGCCCTCTGCTGGGGGCTCCTCCTCGCTGCACTGGGTCCAGTGTCTCCCCGAGGCCTCCAGGGCCACCCTAGCACAGAATCTCCCAATGTTTCTACTTCCCATGCCTCTATTCCTCCTCCTCCTCCCTATTGGGGGTGGGAATTCTAAAGGGGAGTTGGCTCCAGCTGTCCATGTTTGTGGTGACCACCTGCTGTGGACTGAATTGTGTCTCCCCCCCAAATTCATAGGTTGAAGCTGTGACCCCCAATGTGACTATATTTGGAGACAGGGCTTTTATGTAGGTAATTAAGGTTAAATGAGGTCATTAGGATGAGGCCCTAATCCCATAGGACTGGTGCCCTTATAAGAAGTGGAAGAGACACCAGATATCTATTTTTCTCTCTCTGTCTCTGTCTCTCTCTCTCTGTCTCTGTCTCTCTCTCTCTCTGTATGCACAGAGAAAAGGCCATGTGAGAACACAGCAATAAGTTTCTATCTGCAAGCCAAGGAGACAGGCCTCACCACAAACCATCCCTGCCACCTTGATCTCGGACTTCCAGCCTCCAGAACTATAAGAAAATGCATTTCTGTGGTTTCAGCCATCCCAGTGTGGTACTCTGTTATGGCAGCCCAAGCTGACTAAAACAGGTCCCCTCCCCACCCTGGGAAAAGGACGTTGGGGCTCTTAAACTTGCCTAAGGAAAGCCGAGGCAGCTCTTGTGCAAGCACTGGGACTGGCCCCGCTGCGGGGGCTGGAGGGAGTGGAGAACGAGGAGGGGGGCGTGTAAGTGAGTCTGCGCCGCCTGATGGGGAAGCTGCGTGTGTGTGGAGCCTGCCCTGCCTGCCTTTGCTCCCCAGGGACAGGGGTGTGGCAGGGGGCAGGGTCTGAGATTGGGCTGGGGTGAGGCTGATTCCAGACCATTCCCTTTGGACGTCAGGAGCAAGGCCCTGTGTCTGTCTCCTTCTGGTGAGTGCCACCACGCAAACCCCTGCCCCCCCTCCAGCCTGGGTCTCCGCATCTCTTGGAAACTCTCTCTTCAGGATAGCCCCTCCCAGAGCTCCGTAACACTAGGGAAAGGCCCAAGCTCCCCCAAGGCCCAACTGCCTCCTCCTGGTCACCATCAGGGAGAGAAGCAAGGAAAAGCCCTGTCCAAGAAGCTCCCACAAAAACGAGAATCACTCACACAGCAAACGGCGCAAGACAGCCTCCAGCCAGTGGCGCCCCGGGGGCTGCATCCACCCTCCATCCCACTGGGAGCTCCTCCCCGACTCCTGTCCTGTAGGGTCCTTGGAGACCCAGCCTTGGCGAGGGTGTGGTCAGCGGGGCCTTGGCCCAGGCCCAGCTCTGCCTGGTCGCTGGCAGGGATTCAAGGAGAAATCACGTCCTCACGGGGTCAGGAAGGGCCTCCAGGCCTGGACCGTAGGGCCCAGCAGGCAGGTCCGGACAGAAGCGGAGGGGACGGTGGGCTGCCAGCCTCCCTCACAGCCCTCGCGCTGTCCTCCAGAGCCAGGTCCTGTCCTTGGCTGAGCACCAACCAGGAGGGGCCTTTATCCCCGGGGGGCTCCAGCCCAGGAGTTGGGAAGGATGAGGTCTCCAGGGAATTGTCCAGGGTTCCAGAAAACCACCAAAGGCTGCTCCCTGTGTCACCGTGGCCAGAGTCCAGGGTCACCCGGGAGTCCTGGAGAGGCAGCCGGAGCAGGCACAGCAAGTGAGGATGGGGGCCTAGCCTCCACCCCGGCTCCCCACAGCCACACACCTCTCAGGGGCCCCTTCAAAGACCCCCAGTCTCCCTCCTGTGCCACCAAGACTGAGACAGGGCGGGGTGAGGGCTTCGGATGCTAATAACGCATACAGAGGGTGCCCCATCTTGGCAGGGCTCGCATAAGGGGTGTAAAAGCAATAAAGGGGCCCCGGAGCCGGCCCACAGGCTTCACGGGCAGACGAGAAGCAAGTGTCCAGGTGGGCAGAAAGGGCCTTCAGAGTCCTCGGGAGGCTTGGCTTCCCTTTACAACATTCCCGCTGAGGGGACCTCGGTACGCCTCTCCCCCAACACACACACGTACACACACACCCCTCCCAGGACGGGGAGCTCATTTCCTCACAGAGACTGTGATAAAGCACGTTCTTACGTGAAGACCTGAGAGGGCGGGACCGCACCGCGTGTTGACCTCCGGATCCTCAGCTTCTAGCCGGGAGAAGGCGCTCGGTCCATGTCTGCGCTGGATGAAGGCATGTGCTGAAACCTCTGCTGTGGACCCACCCGCAGTGCTCTTGATTCAGTCCCACCACCTTCACCAAGACCACGCACAACGGCAGGAGTGTTTGGGCCAGACCTGGGTACCTGGGCCTGGATGGGAGGAGAATCAGCCTCCAAGAAACGAAGCGCAGCGGAACCCCCTCCCTAACACCTACCCGGGCTCACCTGGCAGCGTGCAGCTCCCAGCTCCTACCCCACGTAGACCCTACAGGTCCATCCTGGAAGACAAAAGAGACAACCACGACACAGGAGAAAACCGCACCCAGGCCCCCTCCCCAGCCCGGGCCGGGCCAGAAGTCTCTGCTAACAAGTGGCCCCGCCCCAGGAGCCAGGGAGGCCGGGCCCAGGCACCGCGCCCCCCACCTCCCTTCCTCCCAGCCCAGAACACCCCTGGCTCCCTTCAGCCGCCTCCCTGTTCCCTGCCGGCAGCGGAACGTGACCCCAGAGAAAGGGGAAACAGCTTGAGTGAGAGCAGCAAACAGAGGCGGGAATCTGGAGATGTGGTCCCAGCTCTGTCATCCCATTGTAGCCGTAGGAAGTCTGCCCCTCTCTGAGTTGTGGAGCGCATCCCATCCGGACACTCACCCAAAGCGCACAGTAATAACCCGTAGTTTGAGGCAGTGGATGGGACGTAGGAAGCGCCCTTCTTCTCAGCCTCAGTTATCTTTATGCCCCCCGCCCTCATCTCCCATTCTCTTTTCTGATGCCCCAGAAGAAGAAAAGCTTGGGGAGTCAGATGGTGGGCTGGGGCTCTTTGATGACTACCCCCGGTCTCCAGTCTGGAGAGTACCAGAGAATGCCCATGAATCATGAGCCAGCACCATCTCACAGGCTTTGCTTTCAGTGACAGCTAAGCTGTCTTCATCCACTAGCAGACCTGGGCCAGGAGAGTCAGGGGCCCTCTTGGCATATTTTCAGAGCTTGCTGTCAGCACCTGGACTTAGGGCATGGGTCCAGAGCTGGAGATGTACTCAGACCCTTACGCTGCGAAGCACGTGCCATAGGGTCACAGTGCCAAGGTCCCCGCTTGACTGCCAGGCAAAGGAGTCCTAGCCAAGTTTTATAAACATGATGACAAAGGGTCAGAACTGAGAAGGGAAGGGCCAGCCCAAATCACCAGGAGTCCCCAGCCTCCTTCTGACACCAGATCTACAGGTGCTCAAGATGAAGTCATTAAACTCAGTTCCTCAGAAGTTCCCGATGGTGGAGTTTGTGAAATACTAGCCTTGATGCCAAAAGTGGGGTAGGAAAATTACTTTCTGGGGCCCCATAAAACGGGGACAAGCTCTTTCTTTGTGGAATAGAAGTGAATGAGCCACAGCACTGATTTCTCCCCCACCTTGGGGATTCAGGGATGCTGTACTTTCCTGTACAGACCAGGAGAGGGCAGGCTGGTAGGCTGTGGGCTGGTAAGTCTGAATACTTATCTGCAAGGCTGCTTCCCAGTGTGGTCCCGAAGAACGCGGAAATGCCTTTCTTTCTCCTCTATCCCAGGAACTTGCTGCACTCTGTAAATAGACCCTGCATTACTCAGAGGAACATTGTTTAAACACAATAACCCTTTCCCCTGACCCTGTGGACCCAGAATCCCTGTTATGAATAAGGCAATAGAGGTTTCAAGGGGAACTTTAGCTCCTGCATCAAGCTGACAGCTGTCTAAGAGGGTATAAAGGGCTCTGAGGTCAAACAAAACATGGGTGAGATTATGGCTTCCAAACCCCACGTACCCGATGTATGACTCAAAGTTAATTATTCTCAAAGGCTTAGCCAGTGCCTGGCACACAGTGCGTGATCTAAAAATTATTTTCCCCAGTTAATGATTTAAACTTTGAGTAAATCTTTGTGTAACACTGATGTCCCAGAAATATGGGCCATATTTATCCTGCAGGATTATATGTCTCCGGGGGCGGGGGGTGTATACACCCCACTTAGGAGGCATGGATTAAATTTAAATCCCCTGTCTTGGTGAATGGATAAATAAGCTGTAGTACACTCATATAATGAAATCTACTCACCAATAAAAAGGAACAAACTATTGCTACATACTATGACAAGGATAAACTTCGAAAATATTATGCAGGGTGAAAGAAGCCAGGCCCAAGAGACCACATGCTGTATGAGTCCATTTATATGAAATGTCCAGAAAAGGCAAACCTATACAGACAGAAAGCAGATTACCAGCTGCCAGGGATTAGTAGTGGGCTGCGTTTAACGGTAAATGGGGCTGAGGGATCTTACTGGGCCTGTGGAAATGTTCTAAAACTGATGTGTAGTGATGGGTACAGAACTTGGTAAATTTATGAAAAAGAAACATTGAATTGTGCACTTGAAATGGGTAAGTTATATGATATGCCTCCATGAAGTTAGACAAAAAAGGGGTGAATTACTGACACAGGTGATAACAGTATGAACCTCAAAAACATTATGCTGAGCAAAAAAAGCCAAGAACAAAAGATTCCCTAACAATGAAACGTTAGGAAAAACGTCAAATCTATAGGCATAGAAAGCAGGTCAGTGGTTTCCTGGGGCAGGAGCTGGGAGGGGATTGGCAGGGGGACATTTTAGGGTGATGAAAATGTTCCATATCTTGATTGTCGTGGTGGCTACACAGGTGTATACATTTATCGAAACACACTGATGCTTTAAATGGGTGCATTTTTACTGCATGTAAATTATACCTCAATATAGTTCGCTTTTCAAAACTCATTTAGATGTGATGACAGAGGGCAAGAATCAAGAAGGGTCAGATCAAAGGCCACACAGGGACCTGGTGGTGGGCTCCCGGGTCCCAGCATCTCAGTTCCCACTAGCCCACACAGACTCCACCCCACCCCTACTTCAAGCCAAGGTCGGGGGCCCCATCAGGAAAGCTTTGATCCAGGGATTGGACACCAGAGAATACTAGAGGTCCCTCCTACTGCTGAAATCCACAAGGTCTCCTGTGTGTGTGGATTTCGTGGTGGACCTGACCACACAGCATGAGGCTGGTCTCCATCATCCCCAGGGGTGCACAGAAGGAGAGGAAGTGTCACCTTGGTTACTCCTTTGATGCTGTTAGGGTCCTGGTGGCCACGTGAATGTGTCTGGTACCACATGGGTGGGCAGGGAGATGCCTCCATCTGTCATTGAGAGAGAAAGAAAGAGGGATGGGGGGATAAAGATGTAGCCATGGGCACATCGGACAATAGATGCCAGGGTCCTTTTCTGAAATCACAGCATTTGCCAAAACTGATCTCCTCGGGTACAGATCAGAAGTGAAATGAGAAACCAGGAGGTATCTTGGTGGGGCCAATGCCAACCAAAACATCCAAATGCGTTGGAAAGGACTTAGGCTTTACGGTGTGGCTTCCCATCCTGCTCTGCCACCTCGAGCAAATCCGTTGCTTCCCTGGGCTGGTCTTCTTATCCACGCAATGGGGATAATGATGGTGCCCAACCCACAGGGCTGTTGTGAGGATTACATGAGATGATAACTATTATTTATTAGCTTGCATTCTCTCATGATCTTATATTATTATGACTACCGTTGTCCACAGTGCTCATTAATACCATCCATGGATACTCATTGTTTTCCCCTAAAATCTGCGCTGTTCCTGGTAAAAGACGACCAGCTGCCAGGGAAACATGCATTTGGTCGCATTTTAGGATCCCTCTGGGTTTGGGGTTGTTTTTTTTCCCTGACTCTGGAATAAAATAGCTGCTCAGAGAGCTGAGGCATAGGAAAGACGTTGGCCTAAATTGCTTTGGAAGAGTGAGTGCTGAGACACAACGGAAGTTCCTGGGAATAAGCGGATGTGCAGGGCGCCTTGCAGGAGACTTGCGCAGGAAGAGGCTTCTGCACATGCGCAGAACGCACTGTTTCACAAAGTATTCAAATACAACCTACACAAAAGAGGAGCTTAAGTATTCACCTCTTCCTCAAACAAGGGAACCCCAGAACTGCGGGTGGGGGATGCCTTTACGTGACAAAACAATGAGTGGGGTTTTTATTCCCATTTTACAGATGAGGAAACTGAGGTTCAGAGTCCAGTGCCTTGCTCCCTGATTACCCAGCTAGAAAATGATGCCTCTGGATTCTAACCAGGCCTGTTGAACCCCTAAGGGGCAGAAGGCTCCTGTTCAGATATGGAGGTGGGGGTTAAAGGAGAAAAGACCTGAGGAAGGGATGTATCAAATGAAAACAATAGTCATCAGTGTTAGTGTTACTGTGAGGGAATCCCTGATGATTGCTAAACCATCTGGGTCAGTTTATTCCAGTGGCTTCTGTGGTCTTGAGGCAACTGATTATGTTCAGTTTTAGGAGAGGAGGTGGCGTAGTGTAATAGGTACACAGACACATTTCACAGCCATACTAGCTCCAGGTTCAAATCCTGACTCTACAACTAACATGCTGTGTGACCCTGAGTTAGTCACTTCACCTCTCTGAGTCTCAGTTTCCCATCCGTAATGCCCAATTCCCAGCCTTATCGTGGGGTCTTCAAGAGGCAGCACCCAGCAAGAACCTTGGTAAACGGTTAATAAATGGTAGCTGGAGTCCGTTACCATTAATCATCTACTCCACACCCCTGAGTACAGGATAGCTCAGCCCCTCCCTCCCCTCCATGACTCACCTGGTAGCTTCCAGAGGGGCCCACCTGGCACAACAAGGCAGCAAGGGACACCTGCCTCATCTGATCCAATCAGCCTGGAGAGGGATGAGGAGACGTGTCACCCTCAGCCGGCCTTTGCCTCTGCCCCTGAGTATCACTGGCTATTGTTCCACGGAGCTCCAGCTGACAGATGAACCAGGCCTCAGAGACACGGGGAAGGATCCTTTCCAAACAAAGGACTAGCCTTTAAGTTATTCACCAAGCCAATGAACCTGCACAACGGCCCCAATGCCCCAGAAACACTGCTGCTCGAACAGCCTGAGTTTCACCCAGGAGAGGAACTAACAGCCCAGTACAAATAAAAGCAAATAACGAAGTTTTCTCTACAAGATTCAGGGGCGGTAGAAGTGACCTGAGCTGATAGTTGATGCACTAAAGCAGCAATGTCTTTACTGGGTGTCGGGCATTTTACACACACTGGTTCAGAGCCTCACAACAGCCTTTTAAAGCAGGGATTATGATTCTCACTTGACAGATGAGGAGACTGAGGCTCAGAGAAGGGAAATTACTTCCTCCTGAAATTGACACAGTGTAGGTGGGGAGGAGGATTCACACAGAGATCCGTGTAACTCAATGCCTTCTCTTTCTACCACACCGCAATGCATCCAGGAGGGATCAATTCAAAGAGCAGAATCCTTCCCTGGGTGGAAGCAGGGATCAGGTCCAGAGAAAGGATCTTAAACGCAGAGATGTTAAAAACAACTGGCAGGACCAATAATAAGGAAACACCAACCCGCTTACAATGATTTCTGCCAAGGGCATAAAAACACAGAGAAACACCTCTGATGTAACTTTTTAAAAGCAGTATACATAGAGCACAATTTCAATTAGTATCTTCAGGAATAGAAAATATACTGCAGGGGAATATGTGAAAATAGTAAATACAGTAGTTATTCTTGGGTAACGAAATTATGGAGTTTTCATCTCTTATTTTTTTTCAGTCATTTGCAAATCTTCTACAGTTATCATGCATTCTATTAAACTTACTATGTTCGTTTTAAAGATCACCAAAAAATTACATTTTTGAATTCATTTTGAATGCCAGCATAGAGAGTGTTTCTTCTAAAGCTCGTGGTACGAAGTTATGCTTCCTTTTGGGGGACTCCGAAGACTTCACCCCTCTCCTCCCTGAAGGAGTGGAGAGATGGGCCAAAAATGCAGCAAGAAGGATATAGGGTAGATTTCAGAAACTTACTCAGTGGAAACGGTCATTAAATAATAAAATAGGTGGGCAAGGGAGGCATAGGAGATGTTACCCTTAAAATTCTTTCATCGTGAAATTAACCAAACTCAAAGCTAACTGCTGCCAAAGTGTCCCCGAGGATACCTTTTTGCCCAGAGTGCTACATGGTTCTGGGCTGGGGTGAGGGGAGAGGTCTGATCATCTGCATGATGAAGGGGAGGAGGGGATCTGAGTAAACATCCAGATGCCCAGCCCCACCCCAGTCCTGCTGACTCATCCCCCTGGCCACGTGGCCTGGACATCTGCGTATCTGAAGCAACTCCCCTAAAGTCTGAGAACCACTGTCCTCAGGTTTCCCAGTCTGTCAAGAGGAATTACTCATCCCTACCCTCCCCCACCAGCTCAGGCAATCGCGAAGCTCCCAGGCGCTCCCAAATGGTACTGCGCTTTGGAAGGTAGAGCACCGTAGCCTGAATGAGCGTTTGGCTCCGGGCCTCACTCAGACTGAGGCTGGCACCGAGAAAAACAAAGCCGTTCTCTCCCCACCTCTCCCCGCACTACCACCTTCCCCCTCCCCGCCCCCGCTTCCCGCCGCGGCACTGCAGTGGGGTGTGCGCCCCAGCAATCCCGGAGCAGGGCAGCCACTGGTCTGGAGTCTGGGATGAGGGTGGGGAATCTAGGCCCCTGGCCTTCCCTTTCACTGCAGAGAAGCAATTTCTCTAGCCGAGCCTCCAGTGGGGGAGAGGAGAGATCTGGCCCCCTCACTCCTAAATTCCCAGCCTCTCTAGAGAGTGTATTGGGGAGGAGTAGGTGGGCAGCTGGTGGGTTCTGAGGTCTCCCCAGACCGTTTTAAGGATGTAACATAGGCTTTAGAGTTGGACATATCTGGATTCAAAATCACTGTCTGTGTGACCTTGGACGTGTAGCTAACCTTCTCCGGAGCTCAATTTCCTCATCTTTAAAACGGGGTTCTTACCATCTCCTGGAACTGTTGTGACAATGCATGCAAACCACTAAGCGTGTTGCTGGCATACAGAAAGCTCTCCATAAACTGATGTATTATTATTATCACTGTCAATATCATTATTCTCAATGAAGAGGTTTTCCGACCCTCTCCATCCCTTTGGAAGCTGGACATCTGGAATTTGAGTCCCAGAAGTGGAGCATGGGCAGGTGCTGGGCGGGGGGGCGGAGGGGGGGGAGGCTTAGTGTGAAACAACAGGGACTCAGGAACCCTGCTTCACCATCCCATCCCCCATCTCCAGTTCTGAGACCATTGAGGGTCCCTCCAAGGCTTGGCCAGTTCCGGTGGCGGAAGAGGTCCAGGGGGACCCCTCCTGTTCTGTCTGGTAGCGGGGGGAGGGGAAGGTCTTTGTTCCCCCTCAGATCATGACTGCAAGACCCCCATGGGCACCAGACTCCATTGCGGACCTCCCCGCCTCTTCGCCTGTGCCCCACCCAGGCCGGAGTCCTGGCTTCATTTGACAACTGCGGGCTGGAGAGGCTCTTCGTCCAACAAATGAGGGGCACTTCAGGCAGTGTTTGCCACCCCTGAACCCTGCCCGGGACCCTGCACCCTGCCCGGGACCCCAAGCTCGGGGAATTAGGCTGTTCCCAGCGTGCAGACAAGGATGCTTGGGAAGGGAGGGCTGTTAGAATGGGGCGGCGGCTTACCTCGGGTCCACGGTCCTGCGGCGCCAGTGCAGAGGGCTCTTTGTGCCCCAGCTCACAGCGCAGAACTGGGGGAGCCCCTGCAAGCGCCTCCCATCGCAAACTCCTCCCCGCACTCGTCCGCAGCCTCCCTCCCTCTGGTCCCCCGAGCGCAGCCGGCATCGTCTTTGTAGCTGCTGCAGCGCCCATGAAATTTTAATGCGGGAGCGGCTGGCGGGCGGAGGCGCCCCACCCCCGGCCCTCGCCTCGGCCCTCCTCCCGCCTCACCGCGCCCCTGCAACCCCACGCCCTACCCTTTACCCCCTCCGGGGGGTCGGGGCCGGGGAGGCGGGGTGCGGCCGGGCGTGGGGGGAGCGCACAGCCACCCCCGCGGCACAAAGGGGCGAGCCGGGCAGCGCGCTCTGCCTCCAGCGTCCCAGCCAGCAGCGCTGCCATGGCAACGCTTGCCTGGCTGGACTCGACAGCGGAGCGTGAGCGCGCAGGGATGGAGAGACGAGAGGCGAGCGGCGCATGACTGCGGACACGGGGAGCAGAAGCCTGGAGCCGGGCATAGGAGGACGAAGAGGCTGGTGACGGAGTACCAGGTGCTTAAACAGCACGGCTTGGGTGTATGCCTCTCAATTAGCCCTGCACGTGGTTATGGTGGAATCAAGATCCGAACCCATGTCTGAGACCTCATGGCCATGTTCGTGCCACTATACCGCTTGGCCTAACAACTCTTATAGGTGTGGCTTTTTTTTTGTTGTTGTTCCAAGCTGCCCTCTCCTTTGTACCTACTATTTTTCTGGAGTAACAATGTTAGAAAATGGTCCTCGAGCGGTCGTTCTAGACCGGGTCCTAGACAAGCGCCATTACATGACTAGGAATGGAGATACTCAGGCCTCTCCGCAGAGCGACTGGATCAAAAACGCTAGCGTGGGGGGCCCAGAGATCTGTGTTTTAACAAGCCCTCCGGGGGATGCTGATGCTTGAGAACTACTGTGGCTAGACAATTCCAGTGGCCTCTACAACCAGGCTATCCTGGGTTTTAAATTTCAGCTCTGTCCATGTCCCTTAGCGGATGACCCTAGGCAAGCTTCACTCCCTTTCTGAGCCTCAGTTTCCTAGTCCACAAAGTAGGGATAATAATGGAGTCCACGAGGGCTTCCCTGGTGGTGCAGTGGTTGAGAGTCTGCCTGCCAATGCGGGGGACACGGGTTCGATCCCTGGTCTGGGAGGATCCCACGTGCCGTGGAGCGACTGGGCCCGTGAGCCACAATTGCTGAGCCTGCGCGTCTGGAGCCTGTGCTCCGCAGCAAGAGAGGCCGTGATAGTGAGAGGCCCGCGCACCGCGATGAAGAGTGGCCCCCGCTTGCCGCAACTAGAGAAAGCCCTTGCACAGAAATGAAGACCCAACACAGCCATAAATAAATAAATAAATAAAATTTTTAAAAAAATAATGGCGTCCACCTCATAGGGTTGTGTGGGTTAAATGCAGGAATACATGGGGGGAGGGGTGCTTAGCACAGTGCCTGGCACTTAGTAAGGGCTCAAAACATATTTTTATTCCTATAATACTATGACATCTCCTTTAATTTTCACCCCTCTCTGTATATTATTTATCATCTCCTCTGCTCCGAAAAGGACATTAAGGCTCAGAGAGGCAACCAGAGCTGCCCAGGTCCCTGGTAAGGGATTCAGGTGGGATTTGAACCCACCATTTCAGGTTCCAAGTTTACTAGCTATTTACTGTACTACACATCTCTTGCTGGGACCCCCAGCCTTGATCTTCAGAAAATCCAGACCCAATTCAACAAACCTATAGCACATTTCCAATGTGCACAGCCCAAGGCCATTGCAGGAACCACGAAGATCCCAGGGAGGCCAGAGATACTGCCTCCACCCGGACAGACCTGGCAGTCCTGCCAGAGAAGTAAGACTCACGTGGAACAGTAAGAGAACAGGCAAGATGGGGTCTGGTCACAGCATAGCCCAGAGTCCACAGCCAAACTGCTGTCATTACAGGTCTACGACTTTCCCGTCTATCACCAGACCACAAACAAAAAAGGAAATGGGGTTCAGCGTGACAGGTTCTAAATGAACACAAGGAATGCGTAGGGATCACTCCTTTCTTTGTTAAGTATTCCCAAACCACCTATTTCATAATCAGTTCCCAAATCCTCCTGAGGATCCACCCGTCATTTCCAATATCCATTTGGGGAAAAAAAAAAATCAAGGGCTTCCCTGGTGGTGCAGTGGTTGAGAATCTGCCTGCTAATGCAGAGGACACGGGTTCGAGCCCTGGTCTGGGAAGATCCCACATGCCGCGGAGCAACTGGGCCCGTGAGCCACAACTACTGAGCCTGCGTGTCTGGAGCCTGTGCTCCGCAACAAGAGAGGCCACGATAGTGAGAGGCCCGCGCACCGCGATGAAGAGTGGCCCCCGCTTGCCACAACTAGAGAAAGCCCTTGCACAGAAACGAAGACCCAACACAGCCAAAAATAAATAAATAAAATTAAAAAAAAAAAAGAAAGCCTGGGTTTGAATCCAGCTTTTAAAAAAAAAAAAAAATCAAGACAGGCACTTGCCGCTCCCAAATTTTCAATGCTTCTCCTGTTCTCTGGGGCTTCTCAAAGATGAACAGTAATGATCCTGTGATCCTATTCCCAAGCATCCTTGGTTCTAGGGATATCTTTTCAAGGAGAGCAGCGGGAGGAAGAGAGAAGCAAAAAAATCATCAGAAGCTACTGTGGATTTGCTGTGAAGTCACCGCGTCTAATACAGGTGGATTCAGCATGATCCATAAACCGAATGATGCAAGGAGAGGGCAGACCCCATGTCCAGCGGGTACCGAAACCAGTGAGGTGTGGTCCTGCCTGCTGCCCTCTGTCCCTAGTTCTCTAATTTCTTTATCACAGGTAGCTCAAACTGGTTCTCCTGAGGGATTCAGTTGGTCCCTTGCCTTTCCTCTGTCCACCTGCTGAGTACTTTTGCAGTGAACAAAACCTTCCCTTGAATTCTCCATTATCTTGGGAAGGGGAGGGACCCACGGTGGTCTCCTTCATCTCCTTTATGCTCCAGGCACTGCTGCCGCCTCCTCTGGGATCCACGCCTCGTCTGATATCGAGAGTTGGCATCCTTCTTGTCTCTAACCCTCACCTTATCCTGCGGGTAGACCCATGACATGGCAGAGTACATCCCCAAGATGGTAGATGTCATTCTCACCACAACTCACCAAGAACCCCATCCTCCAGGGGACATTTACAGGGCTAACCTGGGCCCCGGGCAACCCACAAGTGGATAAGAGCCTCAGATGGCACCCCAAAGGGTAGTGTCAATGTCTTCTCTTCTGCCTCTCTTGAAAGTGGCTTGAGCTGCTTATAATGGAGTGCGGGTTGCCATGGCAACAGGAAGAGGCGCCATCATTCTGGAGATCCATTTCAAAATAAAGTTTCCTCCTGTAAGCTGGACCAGGTGGTTACCTCACCTATTCATATGAGGCTCTGCGAGCCTAGGTAGTCTTGGGCTCATTACACCTGCACCCCCCACCCCGCAGCCCAAGATTTCCAAGGGAATTCTGACGCTGGTAACATGTCCAGGAGAGGGGACTCTGGTTTCTCTTTATCCCTAGAGCAGCCCCTGGAGACATTCAGGTGGTCCAGGAGTCCAGGGTTCCAATTACAACTCTGTCATCAGCCTGCCCGGTGCCTCTGAGTACTCACTTACCCCACTGTGCCTCCTTTCAAAAATTTTTTTAAATTTTTTGATTTTATTGAAGTATAGTTGATTTACAATGTTGTGTTAATTTTTGCTATACAGCAAAGTGACTCAGTTATAGATCTATATATTCTTTTTCATATTCTTTTCCATTATAGATCATCACAGGATATTGAATATAGTTCCCTGTGCTATACAGCAGGACCTTGTTGTTTCTCCATCCTATATATACTACTTTGCATCTGCTAATCCCAAACTCCCAATCCATCCCTCCCCCACATCCACCTTGGCAACCACAGTCTGTTCTCTACGTCTGTGAGTCTGTTTCTGTTTCGTAGATAGGTTCATTTGTGTCGTATTTTAGATTCCACACATATGTGATATCATATGGTATTTGTCTTCCTCTTTCTGGCTTACTTCACTTAGTATAATAATGTCTAGGTCCATCCATGTTGCTGCAAATGGCATTATTTCATTCATTTTAATGGCTGAATAGTATTCCACTGTATATATGTACCACATCTTCTTTATCCATTCATGTGTCGATGGCCATTTAGGTTGCTTCTGTGTCTTGGCTATTGTGAATAGTGCTGCTCTGAACATAGGGGTGCATGTATCTTTTCGAATTATGTTTTGTCTGGGTATATGCCCAGGAGTGGGATTGCTGGATCATGTGGCAACTCTATTTTTAGTTTTTTGAGAAACCTTCATACTGTTTTCCATAGTGGCTGCACCTAAAAAAAAATGTAGGTGAATTTCACACAATGTAAAACCAACCCCTTTAAAACAAGCAGTTCAGTGGCATTTAGCACATTCCCAGTGTTGTGCAGCCACCACCTCGATCTAGTTCCAAAGCATGTCCGTCCCCTCCAAATACCACCCCTCACCCACTAAGCAGTCACTCCCCAGTCTCCCCTCCCGCCAGGCCCTGGCAACCCTGAATCTGCTTTCCGTCTCATGGATTTACCTATTCTGGTTATTTCCTATAAATGGAATCATATAATATGTGTTCTTTTGATTCCGGCTTATTTCACCAAGCATAATGTTTTTGAGGTTTATCCACATTGTCACACATACCAGCACTGTGTTCCCTGTTATGGATGAATCATATTCCATCATATGGATATAGGATATCTGTGTGTCCATCCATCCGTTGATGAACATGCGGGTTATTTCCACCTTTTGGCAATTGTGGATCATGCTGCTGTGAACATGTGTGGACAAGGATTTGTTTGAGTCCCTCTTTTCAAGTCTTTTGGGTACATGCCTCTCTGTGCTTCATTTCCTTTTATACCCCCCTGACCCTGCACCTGGTCAGGGCATTCTGGAAAGGTGACAAGATGGGCTTCATCACCTTGTTACCTAAACTAATCACACAGACCCCCCTCCGCCTCCCCAGCACCACCTCTCTTCCTGGCCACACCTGAAGGGCTCTGAGAAAAGCCAGATTTCATCTGCCCTCCAGCCAAGCTATTAACCAAGCCTGTGTGCATCCATCAGGGCCTCAGGGGAGCTTCTCTCTGAGGGCTGTTCCCGAGCCAGCAGCTCCCAGGCTCGCTCAGATAGAAATTTCATTTTGACTCATCCTCACTGGGGGGAGGGTGGAGCTCCCTAAATTCAGGGGAAGGTGCTTGTACAGCAGAGGAGAGGCGCATTTGGTGTGGCCCCGAAAAGCATATGCTTTTCAACAGTTCCCCCGTGACCTCTGCCTTCCCTTGTCATCACCTTCAGAAGCAATGAACTTAACCCCTGGCCCACTTACTTGACACTATTCAGAGGGCTTTACCCACATCCCCTGCCCCGGGCATTGTCTGAGGAAATGTCAACATCATCTCCATCTGATAAGGAGAGAGAGGCTCAGAGAGGGGGAGTCATTTACCCAAGGTCAGCCAGCTAGAAAGTGTTGAAGCTGAGATTCAAACTCAGCACTGTTTCCAAAAGCTGCGCTCAGATCTCTGAAAAAACCATCTGCATTCATGCTCACCCGCTCCTTCCCCTAGGAAGGATGCAATGGCCCACAGTCAGCTCAACCCCACCACCTTGCTGGGGTCTGTTCATTGTCCTGCCCTGGGCATGCACAGCAGCGGTTAATATCTGTCCAAGAAGCACATCATTGGTTCAGGATCATTGCCATGGACGAGTAGAGTTCATGTTTTCCAGTTTTATCTCTGTCCTGCCCCCAGTGGCTGCCTTCCTGTGCAAAGGCCAGCAGTCCCGCTAGATAAGGCGTGGACAGGAGCGTGAGCCTGGACTGTCATAGATACAGACTCCGAGACAAGGATTCAAATGCGTGTAGTTTATTTGGGAGGTGATCCCAGGAAGCATTGAGAGTGGAGTAAAGTAGTGAGGCAAGGAAGAGAAAAAAGCCGGACTAGGTGGATTAGTGAGTGCATCACTCTGCTAGGGCTGTAACAGAATGCCACAGGTTAGGGGGCTTCAGCCACAGCCACTACTTTCTCACAGTTCTGGAGGCTGGAAGTCCAAGATCAAGGTGCCAGCAGGGCTGGTTTCTCCTGAGGCCGCTCTCCTGGGCTTGCAGACTGCCAGCTTCTCCCTGTGTCCTCACCTGGCCGTTCCTCTGTGTGTACACCCCTGGTGTCTCTTCCTCATCTTATAAGAACCCCTAATGGGATTAGGGCCCCATTCTCTGACCGCATTTAATCTTCATGACCTCCATAAAGGCCCTGTCTCCAAATACAGTCACATTGGGGTCATATTCAATTCATCCTATGAATTTAGGGAGACATAATTCAGTCCATAACAAGAACCAAGTTGTTGTGGCAACTAGGACACAGTCCTGCTGAGGTCCCTCTAGGAGACTGGGTGGGACACACCTGAGTTGTCCCACCTGAGGTCCAGGAAACCAGGGTACTTACTCACCAACTCTTATCTGTCATGGTTGAAGGATGCTCCCCATGCATCAACCCCTTGCCACCTCCAGGCTGCCCTTGGTGCAGACCAAATACATGCCCTTGGCCAGAGAAAACCATCAGCAGGGAGTCACAGGGGCCTGCAGTACAAAGCCACTGGTGTGCCTGGGCACAGTGAGTGTCCAGGGGACATCCCATGAGGTCAATGGATCATGCATACTCCCATCACCCACCACGGCCCCATGCCACTCAGCAGAGCCCGCCCTGGGCTCCATGAATCCAAGGTCTCCCCAGTTTGAGGAGCTTCCACCCTCTATGTGCCAACCTGGCATAGGATGGTGAGTAACACAGTGTCCTGCCCTCTAGAAGCTCCCAGCCTAGTCAAGGAGAGAGCAGAAGTCACTGTGAGCAAACCATCACGAAAGAAGTTCAGGGAGCTTATGGGAATATACATTAGTGACCCAACTTGTCTTTGAAGTCAAGAAAAGGCATACTGAGTGCCAGACGCTGTACCAGGGACTGAGAATTGAAAGTCACAAGAAGTATAACTATTCTTTTTCAGGACCTTTTCAGTTTCGAGTGGCAGAAATAAGTCCACCACTATAATGGTTTCAGGCACAGCTGTATCCAGGTGTCCAAACAACATTACCAGGCATCCACCTTTCTCCAGCAGTGGGGAGGCACTCACCAAAGACTGCCAGGCTCTCTGCCACCCAGGTCTTTGTCTTATTTCCTTTCTCTGCCTTCCTCTCAGCTCGGTTGGCAGCTAAGACATAGACGCGGGAGTCAGGCAGACTTGAGTTTGAATCTGCCCTTTACTCAGTATGCGACATCCCTCTGGGTCTCAGTTTCCTCTTCTGTAAAATGGGCATAACACAACCTGTCTTGCAGGGCTTTCCAAAGCATTAAGTGATTTGATTGCAGAAAACACATGGCATGGTTATGGGATCAGTAAATATCCTCTCTCTCTGTCTCTCTCTCTCTCTTTCTCTTCCACTCTCAGTTGGAAGGACCATTACAGACTATCCAAGACTTGGAGTTCTTAGCCCTGGGAAATTATTATAAGTGGGTCTTACAAACACCACAGACACCAACCCTGTCTGCAGAGTGTATAAGTAGCAAGTCCTATCCACAAAGCACTTGCTCTTTCACATGTGTGTGTCCAAGCTGTTGGTTTAACTAAATGCAGGTTGATGTGGACCCCACACCACATTCACGGTCACTTTCTTTATCAACACCAACCACAGGACTTGAAAGTGTACTCTCAAATTTATGGAGTCCACGATCAGTTTTCCTTTGAGGAAGAGACCATCGGACTGGCGAGGTCCGGGGCCCACTGGTGTCCCCCAGCCTCTTTGTTTACGGTGCCCAGAGCAAGGCTCAGAGACCAGGTGGCCTTGCCCGAGGTCACGCGAGCCTTCCCCCCTCCCTCGCTCCTTGTTCTGCGCAGACCTGCCTCTGCCCTCCTCTCCTTTGTCCCCGGCGTGTGCGTGCCGTGTGGGCGTGCCTCCTTGCGGGGCTGTGCCCTGTGTCCCTGCTGCTTCTTTGTCTGGGCTTTTGTGTCCAGACAACAGAGAAGGCGGACAGCGTGTGTGCCATTCTCATCCATCCCATCTCGTGATCCATCTGCAAACAGAGCCCTTCCAGACGCCCCGCACCTGCTCCCCAGCCGCTCGGGCAGGTGCTGCAGCCAGCCTCTCCTGCGGCTGTGGAGAGCCAGGGGCCACCTGCAGCCTGCAGCCTCCAGCAAAGCCGCTGTCTCCCCATCCTCCCCGCCCCTCCCACCTCAGCTTTTTTGCGGTAAGGGCAGACGCTGGCAGAGCCAGAGATGGGGCCCGAAAGGAACTGGAAAGGGGGAGATGAGCCCTGCAGAGCCTCGCTCCCAGATCCAGTGTGCCCGCATCCCCATCAGTGCATCCTCTTGTCATTTCACCAAATCCTCCTCACCCCACCAATTGCCACCAGGGTCTCTCCCTCCATCGTCCCCAGCTGGGACCTCCAGCTTCCACGCCAAGGCCCTCCAATCTGTTCCCCCCACTCCAGCCAGAAGATTCTCGAAATGCAAAGCTGACCTCATCGCTCCCCCTGCCCACAGCCCTTCAGGGTCTCAGGATGAAGGGGAAGCTCTTTACCTTTACCAGCAACGCCCTGCCTTGGCTGAAGGCTCCACATCCATCCCTCACGAAGCTCCTGCTCCAGCCATGCGCCGCCCGGCCCCCCCCCAGCCCTGCCCGAGCATCCCTGTCTCCAGTGAAACCTTCTCCAGCCTCCTGCTCAAAGTCAAGGCCATTAGTTATACACACTCCTTGATTGACCCATGTCCCGCTCCTTCAGGGCTGATTTCAGTTTGAGATTATATATTCATTTGCTTGTCTGTTGTGTACACGCGCGCACACACACACAACACACACACACCAGCTCGTAAGATCCTTCATGGGAGGAACCTGCTGTTTTTCGACCATCGCATCACCAGAGCTTGGCCCAGGGTCTGACTCACAGGTGGCCCTCCATGTATGTTTGTCGGAAGTACATCTGAACCTTGAAGTGTAAATGCTACAGTTCTGGAATGCCTCTCAGAAACCATTTTATAGATGGACAAACAGAGACCCAGAGAAGGAAAGTGACTTACCCAAGGCCTCTGTTCCAATGCAGCCATGCTAACGGTGTAATCTATGTCCCCAGGGTCCCCAGCTCCTTCTGTCTTCCAAAGATCACACTCTCCTTTAGAAGCCAATCAAGCAGTTCAAGCACCTACGCAGAAATGGCTGCAGAAATGATGTCCCCTTTCCGGAAACGGTCTGGCTCTTGTGCGTTGGTGGTTGTGTCTTCATCTCTTGCTCCAAACACCTGCTCCTGTCGCCTTGAGCCTCTCCTCCTGTTTCCTACCCTTCCTGTAGCCTGTAATCCTCTCCCCACACTCAGATGCAGTGTGAACCCCGTCCTCATTGCTCCCCAGAGCAGAAGCAATGCAAAGCTCTTGGAGAAGAGACTAAGGAAATTCGGGGCAAATAATAACAGTTACTGAGCATTTACTGTGTTCCAGCTCCTGAGTTAAACGCTTTAAGTGCAATGGCTATAGCAGCCCAATGGCACTGGTACTGATATTATCCCCATTTTACAGATAAGGAAATTGAAGCTAAGGGACACAGTTAGAAGGTGTCTGAACCAAGATTCAACCTCAACAGGCTGCATCCAGCTCCTGCCCTCATGGAGCCTCTTCCCCACCCCGGCCCCATTACGCCTTCCTAGGCTCTCAGCCACCCCCGAGCCACCGCTGGTATGGGACAAGCAGCGCATACGGTCCTCCCCACCTCCCGTGGCTCCTTCTAACCCAGGCTTCCCACCCCCGCTCAGCCACACTGCAGTCTTTCTGCAGGAACAGTACATACTTTATTTATGAGATGTACCTGGACTCTCTGCAAATCAGCTGGGAATGACGCAGCGTCTGCAGGCAGGAGGCAGAAGGTTCTGGAGGCCAAAAGTCTTCCAGGAGGTAGACAGGGACTGGTCTCAGGGCACCAGGCTCAGGCAGGGGCACCCAGTAGGTCTACAGAGCACAGAGTGGGTCTGCAGGCAAAGTGATCTGTGCTTTGGATCCCCTTTGCATCCTGGCCTGCCCTAGGCAAGCAGCAGAGAGCCCAGGGCAGGGGGTTGGACAGATGGGAAATAAGGCAGGCACTAATATTTACCCGGCATCTCCCCAAACCCACACAAAACCCTATAGGGCAGGGATTCTTGTGCCCACTTTATAGGGGAGGAAACTGAGGCTTGCAGAAGGTAGGAAGTGCTTTCTGAATTTTTAACCCTGCTTTGTCATCCCTCTTCCCCACAAAGAGGAGAATTAAGGTGGTTTATAAGGATGCCCTCAGCCCAAGCAGAAAGCTAAATATAAAATAAGATAGAAAAATGAGGCTCAGAGAAAGGAATATGGAGTCAGGGATTAAGCTCCTCTTCCAAATGCCTGCCACATGGTAATTTAGTTGCCAGTAGTGGATTGTACATTGGTCTGAGCATCCTGGCAGCCAAGGCAAAGAGGGAATGCAATTCGTTTCAAAGGTGTCCAAGGACTACAAGGAGAAAAAAAGATGTATAGAGACACAGGTGTGGCAGAGAAACAGAGAAGGAATCTCAGGCACCTGATCAAATCTCAGATTCCAAAATTCCTAGAAAGTGCCCCATCGATCCCTATCCCACCACCCCTTTCCCTATCCCATCCGCCCCAGGGCAGAACAATCTCCTGACAGCCCCTTGGAGCGTGTATTTTTATATGTGACCACCAGGTGGCGGTGCGGCGCAGGTCTTGGGTGGACGTTTGTGTAGATCCGGAGGCAGCCTGGTGGGCTGAAGAGGCCGGGCGGTGCCTGAGGGACCTCCATGAGTTGGTGCCGAGACTTTGGTTGAACCTCAACGAAGAAATCGGTCTCATACTCGGCAGAATTAGGCTGCACTACTTCCCCACAGGGGGAAGGAGGAAGAGCCCTGGCCAGAGTGTCAGTCCCCAGTTCGAGTCCCAGCTCTGCTTCCGGTTCTCTGTGCAAACGAGCACATTAACTTGCACGTCTCAGCCTCAGTCTTCTCACCGGAGCAAGGGTGTGAATAGTGCCTGTTGGGGGAAGAGGAGACTGAGACCGGGATGGAGAATGATCGTGGTCACTAAGGTCGAGAAAGGCCAGAGGGTGAAAGACCGAAAGCTTCTGAGCTACGGGTGAGAAAAAAAGGGGGCCCACATTCCCCGAAAGAAAAGCCACCAGGGCCCCTTGTTAGGGACAAGAAGGGGAAGCGGTCAACTCCTCTCTGTTTCCCCTCTGGTGGGTTTGGAAGAGCCAGGACTTTTTCAAGTGTAAATTACAGAAACCCATCTTAAAATGTCTTAAGAGGGCTTCCCTGGTGGCGCAGTGGTTGAGAATCTGCCTGCCAATGCAGGGGACAGGGGTTCGAGCCCTGGTCTGGGAAGATCCCACATGCCGCGGAGCAACTAGGCCCGTGAGCCACAACTACTGAGCCGGCGCGTCTGGAGCCTGTGCTCCGCAACAAGAGAGACCGCGACAGTGAGAGGCTGGCGCACCGCGATGAAGACTGGCCCCCGCTCGCCACAACTAGAGAAAGCCCTTGCACAGAAAACGAAGACCCAACACAGCCATAAATAAATTAATTAATTAATTAATTTTAAAAAAAAAAAGTCTTAAGAAAAAAAAAAAACGGGGAGAAGGTGTTTTTCGGTTCATGTGACGAAGAGCACATGCGGCATTTGCATAACAGGAGGCTTGGACTCATTCTCTCCGTTTCTGGCCTGTAGGGCTTTCCCCACCTCGCTTTTGCTTTCAGGGCTGCCTTCGAAGGCAGGTCGCAAGCTTACACCTGTAAACTTCACAAGCGCAGCACGTACAAAGCGTCTCTTTCCAAAAGGTTCCAACCAAAGTTCCAGAGAGAACTGTCATTGGCTCCCACTGGGTCACGTGCCCATCCCTTGGCCCAATCACGGTGACTGTTACCTGGGTCGCTGGTGTCTTCTTCACCTCTGGAATCCGGTGAGTCAACCTCACTGGATGCGTCGATTCGGAGAGGAGGATGGGCAATTCTCTAAACCGAAACTGGGGTGAAAAGGGCAGACTGCCACCTCAGGGAGGAAACGGTCATGACCTGCTGGCCTGCCTCCCCCAGGTTTTGTGTCAAGAGAAGATTCAGGAGCGTGAGGCAGGAAAAGAGCCTCTGCACCTTGAGATATTTCACCTCCATTAGTCTTGTAATTAAGCGACAGGTAAACAGCCCCAGGAAGTAGGGATGGGGGGCCGGTCATCTCCCACCGAGTGGGCTTGTGCCAGACTCCGCACCCCACCCCGGGTGCTGTGGCTGGGTGGCGGCTTCCCAAACTCAAGTCCCTCAGCTGGTGAGCTGGGGGCGATGGCCTGCTTGGGGGGTTGGGTGGGGGAGGAAATGGTTGAGTGCCTGGCCCTGTGCCCAGCTTGATGCAAACCTCAGTAGATGCTGTTTCTTTACAAAGGGCTGCGGTGATGAGCTTTGTTACTGTAATCATCATTGCTTTGGTCCTTGTTAGTGATGAATAGGTGTTCCACCCAGCCGCTTATGGCAGGATTTGCAGGAAAAAGCCCAATATCTCCCTCTCTCTCTCTCTCCCCCTCCCTCCCCCCCCCCCCCCTCGATCTTCCACTTCTCACCTCCTTTCATTCTAGGTGGTTTCTTTACTTTCTATCTGACCGTTCCCACCATCATCTTTGTCACAGCCTCTTTGCTCGGTAAGACAGTAGTGTGAGGACCCTGTAGACCAGAGAAAGAACCGGAAGGGCGGGTGCGGCTGTGCAGAGCAAGTGAAGAATAAGAAAGAGAAACATGACACAACGTCCCATCTCATTTTTTACAGCACTTTTTTTTTTTTGGTATTGTCACTGTTTGTTTTTTTTAATTGAAGTGTAGTTGATTTACAATGTTGTGTTAGTTTCAGGTGTACAGCAAAGTGATTTAGTTATACATATATACATATATACATGTGTGTATGTATATTCTTTTTTACATTGTTTTTCATTATAGGTTATTACAAGATATTAGATATAGTTACCTGTGCTATACAGTAGGTCCTTGTTGTTTATCTATTTTATATACAGTAGTGTGTACCTGTTAATCCCAAACTTCTAATTTATCCCTCCCCTTTCCCCTTTGGTAACCATAAGTTTGCTTTCTATGTCTCACGGCACTTTCTCAAGTATCAATTCCCCCTTTATGAGATAAGGAAATTGAGGCTCAGTGAGGCAAAGCACCCTCCCCCTCCCACACCAAAGGTCATCCTGTCTGGAAAACTCAGGATCCAGGATTGAGACTTAGGTGTGTGCAGTTCCAAATGTGTTGCCATCCTTTGTGCCATGCCACCCACTTGGGGTGGGAGTATCTGGGTGATGAGGCTTAGGAGCAACCACGTGGATAGTGCTTGCTGTGCGGTCTTAGACAAGTCCCTTTCCCTCTCTGGGCTAAGAGGACGCTGGTTTGAGATCCGCAGTCCCAGACCCTTTGGTCGGTCATGTTCTCCAAGTGTGGAATTCTGGATGATGGGTGTTCTGTGCTTACCACTTACTTCTGAACAAATAGCATCAATAATTCAAATTCCCCTTCCTTTATAACCTAGGAGAATTTGTCTCCTAGCAAGATATGAAAAATAATTTCACGCTCTTTCCTTCCCTCCCAAGATCACCCCTGAAAATTTGTCTCTTTATTGCCTGTCTCTCCAGCCATCATCTCACATCTGGGGTCCCATTTTTTGTAGTTGCCAGTCTCACTCTTGGCTCTGACTGGGGCTGACTCTTAATAGGGCCGCCATCAAATGCCAATAAGGCTCCCCCCATTCATTCATTCATTAAGCAAATATTGCCTGCTTTGACCCCAGGAATCCACAGCTTTCCTATGGTAGATGAGAAGGTCCCTAGTTATTCATACTGAAGTGTGGGGGGCTACTTTCTTAACTATTTTAAAGGAGGACATGGACCTAGCAATTTACTGTTTATAAATCCTATTCGTGCCTAGTATCTCTTTAATATTCCATGAAACCTTATACAACCCATAATGAGCTCAATGCTATTACAGGCTGGGTGGCCTCAGGTAAGTTGCTTGACCTCTCTGAACCTCAAGTTCTTGATGAGTTTTATAGGAATAATAATAATGTCAAGGAGTTATTGTGAGGTTTAAATTATATCCCATGTGAAAGAAACCAACGCAATATGTATCGTCAATGTCACCATCATCATCATTATTATGAGGAAGGCATGCCCCAGGTAAGGGGGTTGGGGTGGAGATGGGGGGCCATGAAAGCAAAAAGACAGAGAATGGTAGACTAATACTAATGACAATACTGAGAATGATACCAACAACTTCCACCAACTTTTCCTGAGAGCTTACCAAGTACCCTGTATATGTTCTGGGCACAGGCATGTATAATATGTCATTTAACTTTTCACAAACAAAGAGGTGGGTATCGTGTTTCCCCCGGTAACAGATGAGGAAACTGAGGTGACAAGCTGGTAAGCCCAGGATGCAAATCCAGGGCTGTGATGGCCTCTGCCCCAGAGGGTGGTACCAACTCAGAGCTGTCAGGGTCAGACAGCTGCCCCTGTATGGTTGGTACAGCTTTAGGGGTACAACCTCCCTACATCCAGTGCCTTCTGGGGTCTCAGGGGCCCAGGGTGAAGACACTTCTGTTTGGAAGATGGTGACCAGGCCCAACCTCCATCCTAGGCCTCAGCAAAACCTCAGAATCCACAGAGATTGACTTCAGGACCCTCTCTCTAAATTGTCCTCATCCCTATGTCTTTCTAATGCCCATTCCCTAGGACTGACCATGAAACCACTTCCTGGATAGTATCCCTGCTCCCATAGCAGCACTTAGCATTTCCACAGTGCCTTTCCTAAAGCCCTGGTGAATGCCAGCACCTAAATGCCCCCAAACTAATTCATACTAGGCTGTGAATGACTATCACAGCTAACTGCCAATTTTCCCACCTATATTCCTCAGGTCACTCATGATGCAAGATGCTCCACAAAAAAAATAAAAGATAATAATAGTTGTGTGGTCAAATAAGTTTGGGAAACTCAATACTCTATTCTCCCTTCCAGAGAGTCATAATACACATTAAACTCTTGCAAGCTGTAAGAACGCCTGCAGTGTCGACACCAATGGTACCCAAAGCTATAGGACATAATTTTTTTTCAAGGAACAAAGTAACGATATCCCCAAATGGCCATTGATAAATCCTAACTGAGGAACCCGGGAGTGTGGGGATAACATTAGTGTCCCTCCAACTAGAATGTAAATCCTTCAGGGGAAGGGATTTATATCTGATTTGTTCCCTTTTAGATCCTCAGTGCCTTTAATAGTGTTTGGTACATAGTAGACGTTTGATAAAAGTTTGTTGAATGAATAAATGAATGAATGAATGGAGGTGAGTTGGAGAATGTCAGGAGGTCTGTGTTCTAATCCTGACTTTGCCTCTAACTCACAGTATGTCCTTGGGCAAGTCCCCATCCCTCCCTGGTTGCCATTTCCCTACATGTAAAAAAGGGATGAGGCTACATTACACATTTGCAGTGGGGGCAATAGTGACCCCAAAGAGGCGAAAATTGGTTCCTGAGGAGCAAACAAACCAAAGAAACCCCCCAAACCTTATTCTTTTTATGTATAAAGCACAGATATACATATTGGACATACACGGATATACATTATATCTGTGGTATTAAAATTCCATGGAGGAGAGGGGTGGCAGTTTGGAAAACAATGTCTAAAAAGACTCCGGAGGGTGGCAATAATGAAAAAAAGCTTGAGAAACACTAGACTTGATCTAGAAGTTTCCTTCTAGGTCTGACAGTCTATGAATCCCTGATTCTAAGTGAAAGGATTGGTGGGAAATGTCTGAGGGAACAGGGAACAGCAAGAATCAAAAACCTCAGGCAGGAATAAACCTGGTGTTATGGACTGAAGTGTTTCCTCCCCAAATTCACAAGTTGAAGTCCAACCCCCAATACCTCAGGATATAAGGGTATTTGGAGAAAAGGTCTTTTAAGAGGTAGTTAAGTTAGGCTTTTAGGGTGGGGCCCTAATCCAAGAGGACTGGGGTTCTTATAAAAAGAGAAAGAAGCACCAGGGGTTGAAGCACAGAGGCAAGGCCACGTGAGGACACAGGGAGAAGGTGGCCGTCTGCAAGCCAAGGAGAGAGCTCTTACCAGAAACCAACCCTGATGGCACGTTGACCTTGAACTTCTAGCCTCCAGAACTGTGAGAAAGTAAATTTCTGTTGTTGAAGCCATCCAGTCTGTGCTATTTGGTCTTGGCAAACATAGCGAACGAATACACCTTGGATGTTTAAGGAAGCATCGCTATGGGGACATGAGGTCAGAGAGACCACAGGGGAGGCAAATGATGGCCAGCCTTGTAGGACTAGGAAATGTTTTGTTTTGTTCTTGGAGTGGAATGGGAAGAGTAGGAGGGTTTTGAGCAGGGGACCGAAGATCTGCCTTACATTTTTAACAGGACCACTCTGGCTGCTGGGTGGAGAACAGGTTGTTCAGAGGCAAAGGTGGGACCAGGGAGACTGAGGAGGAGAGACGGGAGGATGGCTTGGACCAGGGTGGGAACAACGGGGATGGTGATAAGGGATTGGGTTCTGTTACATTTTGAAGGTGCAGACATCAGAATTTGCCAATGGATTGGATTGTGGGTGTGAGAGTTTTTGGATTATTCCAAAGGTTTGGCCCAGACAGCTGGAAAAGTGTAGCTTTGGTTTTGGATGGATTCTGTTTGAGATGTGCATTAGACATCCACTCGGAGGTGTCAAGGAGGCAGTTGATATTCAGGGATGGAGTTCAGAGGAGAGGTCTGAGTAGAAACAAGCTCCAAGGAAGAACTGCCTCCCCATCCCTCTCCCATCATCTGCCCCAGGCCCATTCTTATCTACCCTACAAACCCGTGCTTCCCCAGCACAGCACGAATCACAGGATACTATAGTCCACTGTAGACTTGTCTGTCTTCCCCATCCAACTGGATGAGAGAAAGGACTTTGTGTATCTTGTTTACCATTTCCCAGGGCCTGGCGCACAGTAGGTCCCAAGCAAATGATCATTTGAATGAATGGGATGCCACAAAGAGGGGTTAAAAATTACTGAAGTGCAAATGTTCCCAAACACTTCCCTCCCCTTCCTGAGGCAGATAATGTTATCTTTTCCAGCAGGCTGTTCAGAACCCCACCCCTTCCTGATTCTATCAGACTTACTTATGACAGAGGAAGATTGTCTAGAAAAATAGCCAGATGGCTTATGATTGTTAAGACAATCTATATGTACAGAACCAGGAGAGAGAGTAAGGAAGGGTGGGGGTGGGGAATGTATGTGTAGATCTTGCCACTCAGGCTGCAAATGGAATAGGAGTTTATTTCTTTGTTTTAAAAACTTTTAAGGTGGAAGATGTCAAATGAGACTCCAGGGTAGTATGTGTGAGAAAGAACTGGGGAGAGAGAAAAGGAATATGAGAAGCTTTAGGGGAGAGAACTGGCTCCCTCCATGCATGGCTTTAAAAAACACAAGCTTGGGGCTTCCCTGGTGGCGCAGTGGTTGAGAATCTGCCTGCCAATGCAGGGGACACGGGTTCGAGCCCTGGTCTGGGAGGATCCCACATGCCGCGGAGCAACTGGGCCCGTGAGCCACAATTACTGAGCCTGCGTGTCTGGAGCCTGTGCTCCGCAACAAGAGAGGCCACGATAGTGAGAGGCCCGCGCACCACGATGAAGAGTAGCCCCCTCTTGCCACAACTAGAGAAAGCCCTCGCACAGAAACAAAGACCCAACACAGCCATAAATAAATAAAAATAAATAAATTTAAATTACTAAAAAAAAAAAAAAAGTGTTAGCTCTGATATATCACACATTTATATATTAAAAAACAAAACAAAACAAAACACAAGCTTGGGACAATTTAACAGGAAGACAGCAATCATAAATATATGTGCACCTAATAACAGAGCATCAAGATTCTTGAAGAAAAAAAAAATTCAGGAAGCAAAACTGGACAAAACTAAAGGGAGAGGCAGATAAAGCCAAATCATAGTAGGAGATACTAACAGCCCTCTCTGAGTGATTGATGAAAAACTGATTTTTTAAAAAATTGGCAAGGATATAGAAAAATTTAACCAACATTGTGAACAAACTCAACCTAATCAACATTTATAGAACACTATATAGTAAGCCCCCTACATACGAACAAGTTCCGTTCCGAGAGTGTGTTCGTAAGTCCAATTTGTTCGTAAGTCCAACAAAGTTAGCCTAGGTACCCAACTAATACAATCAGCTATATACTGCTGCTTTTACTCTTGCTTCTGGACATCCTAGGCTTAAAATAAAGATACTGTACTACTGTACTCTATACAGTACTGTACAGTAAAGTATACAGAAGCACAACCACTTGTAGAGGATGCACACATGTGACAATGTATGCCAGACACGTGAACTAACTGACGTGATTGGACATATGAACGCATGTTCGCATCTTTGAAAGTTTGCAACTTGAAGGTTTGTATGTAGAGGACTTACTGTAGCTAACAACTGCAGGATTTAAACAGTTTTCAAGTCTATCAAAAATAGACCATAAGCTGGGCCATAAAATAAGTTTCCATTCATTAGAATATTGAAATCTTGAGTATGTTCTCTGACCACAATGGACTTGAATAACAAATCAATGACAGTAAAATATCTAGAAAATCCCAATAAAATATCTAGAAAATAAATATTTATATACCACACCTTTAACCCATGGGTCAAAGAAAAAAATCAAGGGAGACTAGAAAATATCAAACTGAATGATAATGAAAACACATCAAGTCAAAATTTCTGGGAAGCAGCTAATGTAGTACTTGCAGGGAAATTTATAGCTCTCAACGACTATACTGGGGGGAAAGAAAAGAGGGGCCAAAATTAATGACCCAAGAGTCTACCTTTAAAAGCTGGAAAAAAGAAGAATAAAGTAAACCCAAAGTAAATAGAAGAAAGGAAACGCTAAGGATGAGAGCAAAGCTCAGTAAAATAAAACACAAATGATAGAGAAGAATCAACAAAGCTAAAAGTTGGTTCTTTGAAGGGATTAATAAAATTGAAAACCACAGGCTAACCCTAGACCTTTTTTTTTTTTTTTTTATTACTTTTAGTTTTTCGTGCTGACTGTGCATGGACTGGCCCACATGGGTGCTGGGGTCGTATGGGTTACAGGGGGAGGCAGAGGAGAGAGCATGTAACAGCCTCCAAAGCGCCTCTGTTCCAGACAAGCACATGTTCACTGCTCAGCGCTGGCCCCCCTGCTCACTGCTGGATCCTTCGGATGCTCTGCACCTGGAAGGTCTGGGCGTGAGAGCCCCACTCCCGGAAATGCTTGTAGTCGCCTGAGTGGTGATCACACTCCAGCACATACTGAAAACCTCGGTAGCCAGGAAACTGGGAGCCAACCCAGCTGGAAAAGGGAAGAGGCAGACTGTTACCCTGAAGAGGCACCAGCATGGTGATCAAGACAGGGACAAGGGGACCCCATGCTGCAAACACACTCCAGCCATCCTGGACTTCCTTCCCTGGCATTCCTGCCCAGAATGTGCCCTGCTCTCCCCACCATTGGGCCCTTTTGATCACGCTGTTCCCTCTGCCAGTAACACCATTCCAACCCTTCTTTGCCTGGTTAAGTTGGATTTATCCTTCAGGTCTCAGCTCAGTCATCACTTCATCAGGGAGGTCTGACAGTCGCCTATTGTACCTTTGTAGCACTCATGTAATTAGGTAATTAACAGATGATTTGTAAAAATGTCAGGCTTCTCTGCCAACAGGAAGCTCCTGGGTGTAGGGGTGTGTGTGCCTGGTTCATCCTTATCTAGTGCCTAACATGATGCCCGGCACAGAGGAGCTCAATAAATATTTGATGAAGAAAGGGAGGGAGGGAGGAAGGAAGGAAGGAAAGGACAGAGGGATGGAGGGAGGGAGGAAGAAGCGGGGAGTCTTATTCTTTCCCCCTCCTGCCTTATTCAGGGGTACTTCCAAGGAAAAGGCTATTCTTTCAATTCATCGACCCCTGCATTGTTCAGGACTAGATAAGGATTGGTGTCTCGTTTTCTGAGCTTCCCTTCCCCTTTCTGTAAGAGGGAAGTGGACTCAAGAATCCCAAGAGTTCCATCCTACTCTGAAACAAGATCCTCTGGTGCTTCCGGAGAAAACTAAAAAAATAAAGTAACCCTACCTCCCACCTTTGCCCCTGCCAGCCAGGAGCCAAGGGGTACCTCAGAAGGTGACTCTCATATCCTATATAACTGAGGATCTCACACCTCAGCCATCCCCTGCGTGAAAAGGGTGGGAAGGGTCAGTGAGTCCTGGGCTTGAAGCTGGATTCAGTTACCTACCTGGTGTTGGATGTGGAGCAAGTTGCTTAACCCACATCTGTTTGTTTACTGCTGGGCATCCATCCTCTCCTCTTCTGGTGACAGACCCTGTCACATCCACCTGCCTCAGTCAATGTGGGAAAATCCTCACTCTAGCAATGAGCATGTGACCAGGTCTAGCCAACCAGAGCACCCCATTCCTGTGGGCATGGTGATTGGTTTAGAGTTGAACCCGTGACCCAAGCTGGACCAATGAGAGCCTTTCCTGGAACCTTTTGTGGAATCACTGAGAAAAAGACACTCTCTTTCCCTGGGGCTGGCTGGAATATAAGGATGAAACTGCCATCTTATCTTCACATGGGAAGAGCTTGCCTAATAATATAGCCACACTGAGGCAGGCAGAGCAAGAGGGGGAGAAAGACAGATCCCTACTGTCGCAGCTGGATCCAGCTGTGCCTGAAGCTAGTTACAGGGGCCAATAAATAACCTTTGAGCTTAATATCAGTGTGATCTGGGTGTCCACTACTTGCAATCCCAGAAACTTTGCCTGATAGCTCCCTGTGCCTCAGTATCCTCCTCTGGAATGTGGGCATCAGATCCCCAAAGTCCCCAGCATACTGTTTTCACAGGAGGTGTTCCCATCCCTCTCAACATCCTCTCTGTCCCTGCCAAGCAGAGCCTTGCATCCACTTACGCCCCCGAGTGGACGTGGAAGGAGCCCACTTCATTGCCATCCCAGCCCATGGCCTGGAGAGAGGGATAGTCGTCGCTCAGCTCTCCTTTCTTGCCCAGGAAGTTCTCTTGCTCAAAGATGGTCAGCCTCGAGTCGCGGTGGTTCTGCAGGTACAGGGAACAGAGTCAGAGCATCAGGTCCTCAGTCGGAAACCCAGGAGCCTCTGCTGGCCCCTACACCCCTGTTCTTGTCTCCAAAATCAGCCTTCCTTGAAACTTTCTGGAAGGACAGTAAGGCAACAGGCACCAGAAACCTTACAAGAGGTGTACTGCTTGTCCTTCCAGAAATTCCTGTTTCAGAAATTTACACAAAGAAGATAATCAAGGAAAAAAGAAGGCTTGTTGATAACAGGAGGGGGCGGGGGAGGGAAGGGAAGAGGGAAGAGAAGGGAAAAAAACAACCTGAATACCCGATAACAGGGGATCAGATGGTACACTGGGATATTGCACTACGGTTAAGAGAAGGGTGTGGAGATCTGGGTTCGAATCCTGACTCTCCACTTAGCAGCTGACTGAGCATAATCATCTAAAGAAAAAAAGTATGGGGACTTCCCTGGTGGTGCAGTGGTTAAGAATCCTCCTGCCAATGCAGGGGACACGGGTTCAAGCTCTGGTCCGGGAAGATCCCACATGCCGCGGAGCAACTAAGCCCATGTGCCACAACTACTGAGCCTGTGCTCTAGAGCCCGCGAGCCACAACTACTGAGCCCGCATGCCACAACTACTGAAGCCCGTGCGCCTAGAGCCCATGCTCCGCAACAAGAGAAGCCACCGCAATGAGAAGCCCGCGCACCGCAACAAAGAGCAGCCCCCGCTCGCCGCAACTAGAGAAAGCCCGCGCGCAGCGACAAAGACCCAACGCAGCCAAAAATAAATAAATAAATACATTTATTTAAAAAAAAACAAAAACACGTCACACAGCATTTCTGAGCCAGTTTCCGCATCTCTAAAATGAAACTAACCACATCTGCTTTTCAGGATTGTTTTGAGAACTAAATGAAACCAGAAGTTGTAAAGTGGGTAAAGTCAAGGATTGCGTCTGTGAGAGTCCTTCCGAGTCCGCGTATTGGCACAACTCCTGGGCCGTTTGTGAAACAAATGAACATTCACCAAATGATATACTAGGGCGCTATGGAAAATGATGCCATAGGTGAGATTTAATCATCTGGGAGGGTGATTGTGATATACCTGCAGAGAGAGAAAAGCTGGTTTCCAAACTTTAGGTTTGTTATGATTCAATTTTTACAACTGAGTGATATGCATGTATAGATATATAGATATAGATGGATATACAGATCTAGACATAGATACTGCTATCAATCACTGCAGGTATAATCTGTGGGTAGCATGTAAGACCAAGGAAATCTCCAGCACTGATAACAGTGAGCTTCTGTCTCAGAGGTGTGGGTATAAGTGACTTTTATTTTCTTATTCGGCCATATCAGGTTTTCCCCTGAACTTTAGGTGATAAATATGTGTGCCATATGTGATTTAAAATCCATAAAAGTTGTTTTTGAAGGGAAAAAAGTACACCTTTCCAAGCCTCAGTTTTTTCATCTGTAAGATGGGAGTAATAATGCCCACCTCCACCCATACTCTAAACAGTAGCAAAAATATAAAATCAAGAACACTGATAATGAATTAGGAACAAGAAATAGAACGCTTCTTCCTCACTTGCCCTGCCGTCTCTGGCACCCAGCCTTTCCCACTGTCCCTCAGTCATGAAAAGAAGGACACAAAACACGGAGGAGCTCGTATTATAACCAAAGTTGCAATGGGCAGAATGTTTGTGGAGGGCTCTGTCCAGATGCTATACGTACATCCTTTTACCCCACAACATAGGTACTATGGCCCCATTTCAAGATGAAGAGACTGAGGCTCAGGGGAGGGACTGCCACCTCACACAGCTTGAAGCAGTGACATGAGAATTTGAACTCTGGGACATCTGGTTCCCAAACCCCCACTGGAGGGGCTCAGGCCCCCCCAGGCCCAGGCAGTGGCAGGACTCACAGCGCAGGCCACGGGCCGGAAGGAGGTGAGCCTCTCGGCGGGGTAGGACGTGTTGCCACTCCAGGCATCCCAGGACGGGTACTCACCCCGCTCCAGCACATACTGCTGCCCTTGGAAACCGGCGTGCTCAAAACCCACCCACCTGCAGACAGAGGGTAGAGAGTACAAGAGGTTAAGAGGCCCCCCACCCTGAGTTCTAGACCAGTGGTTATCACGCAGGGGTGACTTTGTCCCCCAAGGAGGCATTTTACAATGTCTGCAGGCATTTTTAGTCGTCATGCTGGGAGGAGGGAGCAGAGGGTTTTGCAGCTGGCATTCAGTGAGTGGAGGCCAGGGACGCTGCTAAACATCCTCCAATGCACAGGACAGCCCCCCAGCACAGAATTACCCAGCCCCGAACATCCAACCTGTCGACATGGAGAAGTCCAATCTAGACCTAGTAGCCCACTGCCTCGCTGTGCATCCTGTAGGTAGGGGACCGGCTCTGTGCAGGTACCTGGCACTCTTGCATGTGTCCCTCTAGGCCATGTAGATGAGGCTTGACCACATGCTGACTTAAGCCTTGGCCATCTCATTAATCTCTCTCTCTCTCTCTCTCTCTCTCTCTTAACAAAACATGTCTCATGCTCAGAGCCTCAGTCAGGCAACAATGTTCAACTACAAAATGCTAGTATTATTATTTTTTTTACTATATTTAGTTATAGTTACCTTCTACTTTTGGTGAGTGATATTGGCTTTTGATTTGTGCCTAAGAGGGACATTTCAGACCCAACACTGGGTTTTAAAGGTCTGCCCCCGCAGGGCTGCCTCATCCAGTGGGAAGGCTCTGTGTGAATGGTGCCCCTTACATTTGAGCAGTGCACAACCTGCACAACCTTACACTGCCATCCTGCACACTCCCCAGCATCTCAGACCCAAGGAAGGCACACCGGTACAGTTAGAGCCTGGGTAGATAACACCTAGAACATCTAAAAGTCCCAGCACCCCTCTCTAGATCATTTCCTGTCTCCCCCACCCCGATTCCGATCCCCCTGGACTCACGCTCCACTCAGCACTTTCAAAGATCGCACAGTCTCAAAACCAAGCTCCAGCACACTGGGGCACTCAGCTGTGAACTCATGCCGCCGGCCTTGGAAGCCCTCCTCATCCCACACCACGATCTATGCCGGAGAGAAAAGGTGGAGACGTGCATCAGAGTCCCGTGAGGGGTTAGAGCTTCACCCCAGGACTCAGGGTGGGGCAGATCAGGTAAAGCAGGGTTTGCAAACTCAGATGCCTCCAGGGGCCAGGAAAGGAGCGTGAGGGCTGAGAACCCAGGAGCACAGGCCCTGTGGAAGTGGGTGGCGTCTGCTCAGCGCCACCTACTGTTGCCACATGATAATGCGACCAACTGTTCAATTTCCCAAGACCACCCCTGTATCTGGACTTTTCTGTGGACCTTCCATGTTTTCAAAGGCTGATGACAAATTCAAAGGTTGCGTGGTTTGTTTGTTTTTTTCTTTTTTAACACAGAGGAAGTCAAAGAAATCCTGCCCAGAGACTATGTGCAATTACCAGTTTGCCATCTCTGCCAGAGAGACCGTTGAATTTGGGACCATAAGACACAAGTTCAAATCAAGACCCCAGTGTGTGAACTTGGGCAAGACCCTCTCCCTCTTGGAGCCTTGATTGCATCCTCTGTGAAATGGGCCCTCATTACCGCCCGCCAGGGGTGAGGTGGGGATTCAATGAAGGTGGGGGCGGTGGTCCCCAGGACCTGGGTTCGACCTGTGCCCTCCCACTTCCCAGACATCGCCCCTCTCCATGCCTCCTCCTACCTTCCAGTGTCCCGCTGACTTGGTGCACTGCAGAGACATGTTGCTTGTTTCCTACACAAGAGAAGAACGTGATAAGCTTCTGCCCTGACTCTGCTCCCCTCCTTGAGGCTGAAGTCTAGTTTGGGCTGATTGGGATCCAGATGGGGTCCAGATGTGCCTGAGGTTGGGGGCAAAGTGCGGCTTTGGCCTGTCCCTCTCCTACCCTTTCCATCTGTGACCTATACCATCTCCTTTTCTTCCATCCTACCGCTATCTCAAAATGTACCCATTCTGGGTCCCATTCCTCTAAGCCCTGCTCTGTATTGTTTTATCTGCTCACTGTGGGAAATTTTCCGTGGCTGCTGGTGGGCGGATGTTTCACCCCAGGCAAGAACCAAGGTGCTCAGCTTAAGAGAGCCTCCCAAAGACAGCATCTGACCCAAAAAGGGAACTCTAATAGTGGAAGTTGAGGCAACAGGATTGCAGGAATAATTCTGGTTTTAAATGGGGGTTGCAGGTACTGGTCTTGATGTCTGGATCCTAGTTAGGATGTGTTGGTTAGGATGAGGATGGCATTCAGGATGGCACAGTGATGTCCCCAGGATTGGGGACCTGGGCTCCCCTCCCTCCCAGGATGCTCACCCAGAGCTCAGATCCCACCCCTTCTCCGAGCCTGGGACTTACCGAGATGGACCCAGAGAACATGCCTGACCTGGCACCAGCGGAGGTCAGGCTCTTATAGGCAGGGAAGAGAGAGGGCCCCTGGGGGACAGAGCCCTGACTCAGCAAGTGAGTGACGGGAACAAAAGCCAGCCCTGGCTGGAACTCCAATAGAGAGGTGTCAGCAGCATTGGCTTCGGCTGGGAGGGAAAGGTCAGGTTGCCCCCACTCAGGGATTACCCATGAAGAAGGCAAGAGGAGGAAGGTCCGCCTTAATCAGCTCCATGGGACTCCTGACTGGAGAAGGATAACGAGCAGTGGACACAGAATCTAAAAACCTCGTCCTTCCTAGCTGTGTGACCTGGGGCAGGTCGTTTCCCCTATTTCTTCCTGGAAAATGGGACAAGAATAAACTATATCACAGGGCTGGTGTGAGATTATGTAACATGCCTGGAACAGACATTCAACAAATGCCTATACGTTTCCCCCTCCCAGGTCCCTTTCTCTTCCGGTGGGGGCAATCAGGGTAGGCTTCATGGTGGAGGTGGCATTGAAACTAGGCTCTGAAGGGTGAGGAGGATTTGTACAAAGTGAGATGGAAGGAAATGCTTTTGCTAGGCAAAGCTGCAGAGGTAGGAATATGGGGCTGGTGGCCTGATGGTGCTGGAGTTCTGGGACCCTGAAGGAGAGCAGAGGGACACAGGCAGGAAAGGTGGCTGGGCCAGGGCCTCCAGGGCCCACAAAGCTCAGAGAGGAGTCCAGAGGGCTCTGTGGGCAGAATGAAGGAGCTGGTGGGTGTGAACATGCTTTGCAAACTGTACCGCACCTGCTGAATATCCAGGGTTTGTAGAATTCGCTTTGTGTGCCCTCTCCCCACACTCCCACCCTCTGAGTTGGCCTAAGAGGGGCCTTTCACAGCATGGGAAAGAGCATGGCTGGAAACCAGATCGCTCTGGGTGACCTGGAGGATGTCCGATGTCAGCTCATGGCACTTAAAATGGCAACATTAGTTCCCTCCTGGGAGGGTTAAATGTAGCCCTATCAAATGCATAACTTTAATATTAGGTTGCCATGAAGATTAAAGGCTAAGAATGTAGGCTCTGTAGCCAGACTGCCTGGGGTTGTGTCCCACTCTTGCTGGCTGGGTAACCTTGAGTATGTTACTTAATCTCTCTGAGCCTCAGTTTCCTCATATGTAAAATGGGTATAACAAGGTAAATTGGGTTTAGCCTAAGAGATAGCGGTATTGTGAGGTTAAGTGTGAATTACACATGAACAGCAATTGCTGTTCCGGAACTTCGCCTGGAACATAACATTCATCATGTGTCTCCATCATCATTGTCATCATCATTGCTAATAAAAAAAAATTACTATTGACACATCTGCACTCCCATGTTCGTTACAGCATTATTCACAATAGCCAAGAAGTGAAAATAACCTAATTATCCATCAATGGATGAGTGGATAAAGAAGAGGTGGTATATAGATATAATGGAATATTATTCAGCCTTGAAAAAGAAGGAAATCCTGCCATTTGCGACAGCATGGATAGACCTCGAAGGCTTTATGCTAAGTGAAATAAATCAGACAGAGAAAGACAAATACTGTATGATTTCACTTACATATGGCATCTTAAAAAGACAAAATCAGAGAAGTGGAGAGTAAAATGGTGGCTGCCAGGGGCTGGGAGGTGGGGGAAACAGGGAGATGGTGCTCAAAGGGTATAAACTTCCAGTTATAAGAATAACAAGTTTGGGGACCTAATGTACAACATGGTGATTATAGCTAATATGTATCATATACTTGAATATTGCTTAGAGAGCAAATCTCACATGTTTTCCCCACAACAAAATAAATGGTAACTATGTGATGGGATGGAGGTAGCAATCATTTTGCAATTTGTAAATGTATCAAATCAACATATGGCACACCTTACACTTACACTATGTTGTGTGTCATTTATATTTCAGTAAAGCTGGGGAACATGATTATTCTTAAATACAGGAGGGCATCGTTTTTAAGAGCTTGGGTTCAGGAGTTAAAAAGATGTGGCTGGGACTTCCCTGGCGGTCCAGAGGTTCAGACTTCGCTTTCCAATGCAGGGGGCGTGGGTTCGATCCCTGATCAGGGAGCTAAGATCCCACATGCCTCGTGGCCAAAAAGCAAAATAAATAAATAAATAATAAATAAAACAGAAACAATATTGTAACAAATTCAATAAAGACTTTTAAAAAAATGGTCCACATCAAAAAAAAAAAAAAAAACTTAAAAAAAAAGATGTGACTCCCAATTCCATTTTACAGATGAGGAAACAGGCTGAGAGAGGGGAAAGGGATTTGCCTCGGTTTCCTCATCTGCAAAGAGGATTAATCTCAGAGTCCCCACCATCATAATGAGGATTATAGGAGCCACGTCAGTCAAATGCTCCCGGTGGAGCCATCCAGCATGGGGCCGTGCACCCCCTACCTCTGCCCCCACTGTTTGGCTGGCAGCCCATTACCACAGGGATCATGGAACTGCCCCAGACATCTTGACCTTGAAACCCAGACCTGTGGGTGGCCCCTACCACAGGCATCTTGGCCCCCATTACAGTGGCTGCCCCATCCTGCGGTCACTGGCCCCCTCCCAGGCCTTGGCCCAGGATGAAAGGCTGAGGGGGAGGCCAGGAAGTGAGGCGGGGGTGGAAGGGCAGAAGGCAGAGCTGGCCCCAGGCCACGGTGACCTCAAGGCGCAGCTGGGCTCCGCGGGGAATCTGGGTTCCTGGACCCCCATAGAAGAAGCAAAAACCTATGCAGAATCCCCTTCTCCCTGCCCCACCACCACCTGGGGCCAGGGAGTCAGACTGCAGGCTGGCCTGGCCCAGCAGCGCCCCTGGGTCCCTTCAGCCCTGGCTCTACTATGAGTTCGCTCTGTGTGACCTTGTTGAAGTCCATTGTTCTACCCGGGCCTCGGTTTCTCCATTTGTGACATGGGGGGATTGAATGATATGACTTCTGGCATCTGTTCCATCGCTCTGACTCTTTATTGCTCTACCTGACATCCGTCTCTCTCTCTCTGTCTGTCTCTCTCCCCATCACCGTCCATCTGCCCCTCTGTATGTCCATCTCCATCATCTCTCTTTCTCTGTTGCTCTCCACTTCTCCCAATCTGTCTCCCTATTTCTCTCTCCCAACCTGGTTTCCCTAGCTCCCCCTTACCCGGGCCAGTTCCTGACTCTGACCTCTCTGTACCCTAGTTTTGCTCATCTGCCAAATGGGTATAATGAAAGTGCCAAATAAGGTGGGTTGTCCTGGGAACTGACCAGATGGCAGGGGTAACGCATTTAGCGCTACTCACGGTGCGCTTCTTTCCCGTGCAGCACCCCATAGGGATACCTGTGCCACTGGTAACTGCAGACACAGAGGCCCCGAGGGATAGAGACTTGCCAAATGCCACAGAGTGCAGAGTGGCTGAGCCTGGACTCAAACCCAGGTCCCCTACCTTCTGGGGGCTCCCCCTTTCCCTGCCCCAGGATTGGCAGCCAGCGGGGACGCTGTGGGCCCATCCCCGGCTGGGGTTTGTGAGAGCGGCATCCGGGCAGGGGCTGGGCAGAGGCCAGGCCATGTGGCTACCGGCCAGGGTTTCTGCTGTGCCTGCCGGGCTCACAATGGAAAGTGCTTCTCTTCGCAGGAACCCGGCAGGGTCGGGGCTCTGAGGCCCCTGACTCTCTGCCTGGGGCCTGCTGAGCCAGCTCCCCCTTTGTGCCACAGACCACAGGGTCTGGTGTCTGCCAGACTATAAAATGGGGGGTCGGCCCCTGTCACCCACTGCACCAGCCTGCCCTCCTGCCTGCCCTCCAGCAGGAAGTAGCAGGGCCCCAGGTAAGAGGGGACCCACCGCAGCTAAGAGCCCCAGGGGAGGGAAGGGGAGAGGACAGAGGCAGAGAGAGGGGGAGGCAGAGAGAGCAGGAACAGAAGAGAGTCAGGGAGATGGAGTAATCAGGAGAAAGGCAGAGAGAGAGAGAAAGAGAGAGAGAAAAGATAAAAATAGAGACAGGCAGAGAGAGGAAGAGAGGGAGGGAGGAAAAGAAAGACAAAGAACAGATAGAGAGGTGCAGAGGTATAAAGAGAGCAAGATATTGGGGAGAGAAACAGAAAGAGACAGAAGCATAGGCAGAGAGAGAGAGAAGTAAAAACAAATAAACAGGAAGGCAGCAAGAGGGAGGGGGAGGGGAAAGGGAGGAGGTGGGGGGGGGAGGGGGGAGGGGAGAGAGAGAATATTGAAGGAATGAGCACATCTCCAGAAAGGAAGGAACCCAGCTACCAGCCGAGGGGAATGTTGATTCATAGACTGACTTGGCCAGGGTCAGGGTGGGGGTAAGCAAGCGCCTGGAAGCCACAGATGTGGCCCAGATGTGTGGCCTTGCCCATTGTGGGCAGAGCACCCCAGAGTCACCACAGTCTTTCTCAGGGGGAGACGCAGGGAGGGATCTGCTTGCCCCAACCAGCTCTTTCTTACGGAAAGTGTTCAGGAATCCACTGCCAGAGGGTCTTGATGATCTGCGCCATCAGGGGGTCCTGGAGCCCCCTGGAAATTGTCTCCAAAATTAAAGGGGGCATTTTTTTCCCCTGGGAACAAGGACAAGGCGTTCTTCAAACACTCAAAGGCGTCCATGACCCCAAAGTAATGAGGAACCACTGGAATTGACCAAAGTCCTCTCCACCCAAAGCCTACACAGCCACAGCCTCCTTTTAGAACCCTGCCATGGGCTAAACACGTCCTCCTGGAGCCTCCTTTACGCCCCAGTCCCAGGCCTGTGTCTGCACCCACACACCCGTTCCCAGGCAGTGCCAGAGGCAGCAGTTTGACTGGGAAAGGAGAGAGGAACATGCATTCATGCAATCTCTGAATAGATGTTAATTGAGCATCTCCTGTGTGCCAGGTGCTGAGCCAGGTGCTGGGGATGGAAGGATGAATCAATCAGAATAAGTAAATGGCAAAGCCCAGTTGCTGGGTTTGTCTGCTTGCACTGAAATTGGAGTCCTACCACTTAGTAGCTATGTGGCCTTGGGCAGGTCACACCCCTCTCTCTGAGCCTCAGATTGCTCAGAGGAGATAAGAGGTTACGGTGAGGGACGGATGCGTTCATTCATGAATGTAACAGAGCCTGGCCTCCCTTAGGCTTTCCCAAACGGGACTTCTTGTTATGAATCTGCTGAGCCAAGTTGAGGTTGCCCAAGCCAAGAAGCATGATAAGTGTTGAGAAGCATGATAAGTGACTCCGGGGGGGCAGAGGAAGGACATAGCAGGGGGACAGCGAGGACACGGCTGGTGGAGGCACCGGCAGGGTCTGAAGCCTGGAGAAAAGCATACAGGGATGAGTGGTCCCCAGACAGGAAATCCTTGACGGCAAAGGGAGATGGGGACAGAAAACTTCCAGGCTTCTGTTTTAGAAGGAGGAACAGACTAGATGAATTCAGAGAAGCCTGAGCACACAGAGTGATGGGGGATGAGAGCCGGGGAGGCAGCTTGGGGGCGCCATCCCTGACTGAACCCAGGCCGAAGGGTTCTTTACAGACTTTTGCAGCTGGGAACCATGTCTCAGCCAGCGGCCAAGGCCTCGGCCACAGCTGCGGTGAACCCAGAGCCTGATGGGAAGGAGAAGGGGGCCCCGCCCCCGCCCCCAGGATCAGCCCCAGGCTCCGGCCCCGCCCAGGCCCCAGCCCAGCGGGTGCCCGCTGCCAAGGGGGACCTGCCTCCCGGGAACTACAAGGTGAGGACCGGGGGGCGGGGCGGCTGGGCTCCACCCCGCGCTTCCTCTCCCTCCTCCCCTTACCCCTCCCCTCCCTCTTCCTCCCCCTCCTCCGCTCCCCTCCCCGCCAGTCTGCCCAACCGGCTTGCACCTGCTTACGGTTTGTCGCATGCAAGAAACAGATGGAGAAGGAGAGAAAGCGGGCTGGCTTAGCAGCAGGAAACGGCTGTCCCAGGAGGTCCTCCAGGGCAGAAGGCCGGCCTCAGACCCTCTTGAAAAGTGTTCCAAGCGGTCGGTCAGGCTGAAAGGGCTCCTGGAAAGCGAGGCATCCGGTCCCCTCGGATTGGGTTGGGTTGGGTTTCAACCTCGGGTGCACGGAACTGGGTCATTTCACCACCCTTGGTTCATGACAGGCTGTCATGCAGTCCACCCCTGGCCAGCTTTTATTTATGTAGTCGCTTATTTAATGGTTAATTTCAATTTAATTTTTAATAATACAATACTCACCTGCAAACCCACCACTTGTGTGAAAAGCCAGGACTTGGTAAACATCCTCAATCTAACTTCAAAGTGTTCCCGCCCCACTCCGTTCCCACCCCTCCAGCCCCCTACCCGCTCCCCACCGTCCCGTGAGCCCACCTCCCTCCTCCCCTACTCGAGGCAACTGCCGTCCTCACCCCGTCCATCATCAGCTTCCTTGCTTTTTTATGTACTTTGAGGCATTGTTCCTTTAAAAGTATATATGTGTATTTTATTTGTTTTTAACTTACTGAAATATACCGTATGTAATCTTTCTGGATTTTTCGTTTTTCTTTTTTCTTCCTATGAGATTTCTTTTTACTTCCTATGAGATTTCTAATAGTCACTGATACTGTTGTGCATTGCTGTGGGTCATTCGTTTTGGTTGCTGTGTGATATTTCAGAGTGTGACCGTCACTCCTGGGTGATTGGTAGCTTTGCTGTCGTGAACGGCTTGGTCAGGATATTCTTAGCCATGTCACCTGCAAGAGTTTCTCTTGGGCAGATAAGTGTAGGAGTGGAAGGGCTGGGTCAAGGGTATGTGAACCTCTCTCCCTTTTACAGCTGGAGAAACTGAGGCTCAAGAGAAGGCACCCACTTTCCTCGGTTCAAGTGAATGGCAACGTTTTCCCAACTTGGGACAACAAACAGATAAAAACCAAAATTGGATGCTTAGTGAGAGGAGGGGATTAGCCCACGTTTACACAGGGGCCCCTGCTTCTGGCCTCCCCTATGGTTTGGTGGGTAGACTGGTGAATGTTTCCTGAGCATCAGCTCTGTGGCAGGGGCTGGGGCTTGGAGATAAAGAAATGGATCCACCCCATTGGTCTTTGGAAGGGTTGAGTGAAAGGGGAGAGGGGTGCATAGAGATACCCAGAAGCAAAGCAGCAGTGACTGTGTAGTGTGTTACTTGTGCTGCCGATGGGCTGAGCACAGTGGGGGGGGGGCACTCAACGAAGCTCACCCAGGGAGAGGGTATCAGGGAGGGCTTCCTGTAGGAGGTGACATCTGAGCCTAGAACAGGACAGGGGACATGAGCTCCAGGATGGGGATATGTGATGAAGAAGGCATTCCAGACTGGAGGAAGAGCACAGATAAAGGCCTGGAAGGAAGATCCATCAGTTCCTAAAGATGGTACAGGGCTTCCCTGGTGGCGCAGTGGTTGAGAATCCGCCTGCCAATGCAGGGGACACAGGTTCGAGCCCTGGTCTGGGAAGATCCCACATGCCACGGGGCAACTAGGCCCGTGAGCCACAATTACTGAGCCTGCGCGTCTGGAGCCTGTGCTCTGCAACAAGAGAGGCCGCGATAGTGAGAGGCCCGCGCACCGCGATGAAGAGTGGCCCCCGCTCGCCGCAACTAGAGAAAGCCCTCGCACAGAAACGAAGACCCAACACAGTCAAAAATAAATAAATAAATAAATAAATTTAAAAAAATAAAAAATTCTCTTAAAAAAAAAAAAAAAGATGGTACAGATATTAAGTTCACAGACCTTGGCTCATGGCAAACTCTCGTGTGATCTGGGCACAGCCTGCTCTTATTTACATAGGTACTTAATGCATATTTGACCTGGAGCCTCTCCAGTTTGGAGGTACTCCCTGCTTACTCTGCCCCCTTGGCATGGGGGCTTCTCTCCTGCAGCTGGTGGTCTTTGAGCAGGAGAACTTCCAGGGCCGGCGGGTGGAATTCTCCGGAGAGTGCTTGAACCTGGGAGACCACGGCTTCGACCGAGTGCGCAGCCTCATTGTCACCTCAGGACCGTGAGTGTTGGGCGGTGGAAGGGCACTCCCACAGCCCTAGTAAAGTAATAAGAAAACGACCGTAGCTGCCATTTGCTGGCCACCCACTCCACTCCATGCCTATCACCGTGCTATTAGAGACACATAGAGTCATCCCTCAGTATCCGAGGTGGATTGGTTCCAGGATACCCAGTGGATACCAAAATCCTCGGATGCTCAAGTCCCCGTAGTACAGCTGAACCTCCATATCCGCAGATGTAGGATGCATGGATACTGGGGCCAACTGTATATTATTTCCAGTACTTCTTTCAAACCCAAGAGGGAGGAAAGAGAGGTATGATTCTCCTTCCCATTTTACAGGTGAGGAAACTGAGACTCTGAGAGGTGATTTGATTGGCATAAGGTCACACTGACAGTAAGTCATGATTCCAGGCTCCAGAGAGATGTTTTTTCTGCTATAGAAGGAACCCTGCCCATCACTGATGGCAGGAGGAGGCCAAAGAGCCAGGTGTCCATTAGCTGTCCCCTCTCCTGGGCATCAAGCAGCCTTAAAGGTAATAATAAGCATCTGTTGAGTACCCATTAGTGCCAGGCACTGACTGGGGGCTTTACCTAGATGATCCTACAGTGCTGTATGAGGTAGGGGCGATTCTTATTCCCATTTGACAGATGAGGAAACCGAGGCTCAGAGAGGTTAAGTCCCTTGGCCAAAGTCACCTAGTGGTAAATGGTAGAGCCTGGGTTCAACTCAGGTTGATCAGTTTCATCTCTAGTGCTTTAATCACCATGCTCCACAGCCTGCCCCTAACTCTATGGGCTTCTCTGGGCCTTAGTGACCCCCATATAAAACAAGAATAATTGTCCCTTGGACATAGTGGCTGCACCAACTTCAGCCCCTGTGCACTAAGCTCAGGGCGCAGGGCCAGCCCCCGGATAAGACCCACAGGGCCCCCTTGCCTCTTGTCTCTCCAGCAAAAAAGCCCTCAAGGAGTGTGATCAGCCTGTACACCCAGCATACAAAGAGCAGAGATAAGCTTTGAGGTCAGACAGGTCTGGGTTTGAGTCCCAGCTCCCCTGTTTGCCTTGTTCAGTGTCCAAGCCTCAGTTTCCTCATCTCCAAAATGGGCAGAGTAATGGTCCCCACTACCCTCCACTGGATTATTCTAGGGTCTGAAGATGATAATGCAGCATGGGCCTGGCACTTTGGGGGTGCCCAAACATGGCAGGTGGCAGTGAGGATTATTTACCCTCCCCGTTGCCCTGTGAGTTTAGCCAAGTTACCCTGGGCCAGGGTAGGCTGGTAACCTCAGCCCCACCCTCAGACTGCCCAGCAGGGAGCAGAAGCTGCCGGATGTGGCCAGTTTGGGTTTTCAGGTTTTTTTCATTGTCTGTGACTCAAACCCAGAGTATCTCTCCTCAAACAAAGATGCAGCTGGTCTTTGGTGTGTGCTCTGGGACTGCACCGATGGGAGAGAAAAGATCCTGTGTTCCAGGGCCCTGGGTCTGTGTCAGGACCAGCAGGGTCATGGGAAAAACAGTGGTGGAAAAAAAAAAAATGAGGGGATGAGGTGGGCAGGGGGAGGGGAGGAGAGGTGTGCCCTCACATAGATGGGGAGGGGAGGCATGCCTGCCTGAAACCTAGGAGGCCTCAACTGACACCTGACACCATCATGTGACTTTAGACCAGTGACTTAGCCCCTCTGAGCCTCAGTTTCCATATCTGGGAGTTAAGATTCCTGCCCTACCTCTCTCCTTGCTTGTAAGACTCAAATGAACAGTAGGAGATGAGAAAAGGCACTGAAATAAATATTGACAATTCCTCACTCATGTAACAGGTCCTCACTGGGCATTATGACTCCTGAATAAGACAGTTTTGGGGGAGGGTGGCAGGGTGGCAGGACCACATCAGTGTCTGTCTTTCCATAAGCTCAGATCTCCAGCAGCTTCCCTTCCTCTTTAGTCATGAAAGATATTACTGATTGTGCTTTCTCTTTTAGATTCTCATAACCTCCTGACAAGGTAGATGCAATCATTTCTTCTCCTTTACAGAGGCTTAATGAGCTTAAGTGACTTGCCGAAAGTCACACAGAAAATAAATGATGAACGGGGATTAGAACTCAGGTCCATCTGTTTCCAAAGTCTATGTTCTTAACTCCTACAAGGCACCATCTTCCAAGACTCCCTTCCCATCCACCCATTCATCCATCTGTAGATCAACCCATCCATCCACCCATCTGTCCACTCATTCTCCACCCATTTCTTTATCCCTCTATTTACCCCTCCCTCCATCCATCCATTCTCCATCATGCATCCATCCATCAATACACTCATCCATAGATCCAGCCATCTATCCATCTATCCAGCTACCCATCCGCCTGTCCATCCACTTATCTACCCATCCATTCAACCTCCCTCCCTCCCTCCCTTCCTTCCTTCCTTCCTTCCTTCAAGATTCCTTCCTTCCTCCCTCCCTCCCTCCCTCCCTCTTCTCCTCTACTCTAGACTAGGGAGGACTGAGGCAGATTCACCTCTATTCTGGAAGAATAAGTCTGCATCTTCAATTCTGTCACTCCAGTGTAGGTTGGCGCATTCCTCAGACAAGACTTGAGGCTCCTGGGACACATTCTGTTTCAGTCTGTGGTGGTAGCCCATCCCCCCCACCTGCCCCATCTCCTTCTGGGTAGAGGAAGGTGCCAGCAGCCCCCAGGGAGATAAGACTAATGTCAGTGACCCCTCAGCCCTCTCATGTTCCCTCAGAACTCCTGAACACACAGAGAGCAAAGTTCAAGGGGCTCCGTAGTCTCAGCCTTCTCATCTATGAAATGGGGATCATCTTATCTCCCCCAGAATCCCCGGTCCCTCTAACACAAGCTCACTGCCATCCTCAATCAGGCTGCACTGAGAAAGCCCCCATCTGACATCAAGCTTAGTTAGTCCTTTTAGAGAACTGAACACCTGCATATGCACAATCACATTTAATCCTCATAGGTATCTGAGAGGTGAATATTACTATCATTTCCCTCCCACTGCCCTCATACCGATTACTGTCTTCTGTATGCCAGGCCAGTCTCTACCAAAAATACAGGTGATTCAAGCACCTGTATCAATTTTTCCCTACCCCCATACCTCCAGGACTATTATTTATTTAATATATTTCATTTTAAATGACCCTTTTTTGACACAAGTAAACATATATCAAAAGAACCTTTGCATCACTTTTACAAATGGACAGCTAATATCATCTGCTATAAGTGAAAGGTATCCATAAACAAATTTATACAATGAACACAGTATAATAGCCTGCTCAAGGCTCTGGGCTGGTGGCCTGTTCTTCCTTTGCTACAAAGAGAGATTAGTAAGTGTTAAAGACACATTAGTATCCAACAAAGACTTTCTCCTAGCTGGAATCCGTTTTTTAAAAAATGTCTTCTTATGTGTTATTTCTCCCAAGTCCTTATAATACTTAAATTATGTGTAAATCCTACATCTGGGGAAACATTTTGCTCGTATAATTACACACATTGTCTTATTTAATCCTTCCCCAACTTCAAGAAAATAGGCGTATTAGATAAGGAAACCGAGGCTCAGAGAAGTGAAGCAACTTGCCTGTGGTCCCACAGCCAGTCAGTGGCATAGCCTGGGATCAAACCCACCGGCCTTGGGGCTGCCTTGCAAGGGGAAGATCGGAAGGCAAGTGGAGGGAGGGGCTTCTGCTAACGATTCGTCTCCTCTCTGCCTTTGCCCCTCCTGACTCTCCCCACCCTCCCCATCTCTCTCATGTCCAGCTGGGTTGCCTTTGAGCAGTCCAACTTCCGGGGGGAGATGTTCATCCTGGAGAAGGGCGAGTACCCGCGATGGGACACATGGTCCAGCAGCTACCGCAGTGACCGGCTCATGTCCTTCCGGCCCATCAGGATGGTGAGTGGCTCCTGCACCGGGCCTGGGGGATTAGTGCGGCAGGGCAGGAGCAAGCGTGAGGTCTGATGGCCAGGAGAGCAGAGGAGTCAGGTGAGCAAGAAAAATAAAGAAGGAATGGTGGGCAGGGAGGCGCAGCGACCTCTGAGTTGTCCAAGGGCAATGGCTCTTGTGCTCAACAATTCATAAGGCATCCCTGATACACTCATCATGTGTCCAGCTCCTACTAGGAGCCCTTTTTCCTTCTCTGCTGCTATCAAGAGTGGACTGAACCTGAAGCAAAGGTTCTTGTTATCTTCCTTGACTCTCTTTGTGGAATGTTTCTAATTGCTGACTGCACATTAGACACTCCTGAGGAGCTTCGAAAAATCCCAAGGTCCATCCAAATCATCAGACATGCAGGTTGAAGCTCGTGTGATAGCTGAAAAGAGGGATATTGTGGAAAGGCACCATGAAAGGAACCTTATCCTGATGATAAGACTATACTGAATTAGCCCCTTTATAATGTTTAACTAAAGTAAGTAGCATAACTTCAAGAAGACTCAAAGCCAAAATAGGTGGAGTTATCTCCAAGCCAATCACAGGTTTTTTCTAGAATTATGTTGATGACGATTCATGAACCAGCCACATCTTCACTCACCAATGTTAGTGTCCGATGGTAACCAACTTTTGCCTTCTGAGATGGGAATTTTCGTGAAGAGTTTTCATGCATGTCCATTTGAGGCTATCACGTGCCCACAGCCAGCTGTTTTGGCATCACCAAACTTATCTTAATGGATTATCCATTCCGATCATTCCTAGTGTTTTTCTTAAATTGAGGCTGAATTATCAGCCTTAATAATGGACCCTTTGCAAGAATTCGTAGAAATCTCTCAGTCAATGGTCCTTATAAGGCAGTCTATGTCAGCGGACCTTGTTTGGAAGAGCGATCAGCTAGGGCATTTCCAGTAGCTTCTAGAGCCTTGCTGTCCAATATAGTAGCCATATATGGCTATTAAACACTTGAATCTTGGCTAGTCTGAATGGAGGTGTGTAACATACATGCCAGGCTTTGAATACATAGTAAAAAAGAAGAATAAGAATGTAAAATACCTCATTAATATTGCCGTGTTGGCTACATATTGAAATCATCACAATTTAGACACATTTGCTTAAATAAAATATATTATTAGAAAAAAATCCCCGAGGGGGAGGGAAAAATCAGGAGCTTGGGATGAACACACGCACACTACTATATATAAGATAGTTGACTGACGGGGACCTACTGTGTAGCACAGGGAACTCTACCCACTATTCTGTGATAACCTATATGAGAAAAGAATCTAAAAAAGAGTGAATATATGTATGTATAACTGAATACTTGAAACTAACACAACATTGTAAATCAGCTATACTCTAATAAAAGTAAAATATTAAAAAAAAGAAAAAAAAAATTCCCAATGCCTGGACCCCACCCCAGACCAATTAAATCCACATCTCTGGGGCTAAGTCGCAGGCATTGATATCTTTTCATGCCTCCTAGGTAGTCTCTGGGTAGCCAGGGCTGAGAGCCACTGGTCTAATTCCTCCTCTGTATCCCTGCCACCATCCTAATGTGGCCCATCTTCTCTCATACCTGGGTGGCTCCAACTCCCTGCCAGCTGGTTCCCTGACTCCTTTCCAGCCCTCTCTCCTGGGAAGTTAGAGGGATCTCTATCTCAACCATCTTCCACCTACAGTCATTCATTCAACCACAAACACATTGATGTGTTTCTGCCAGGCTGTGTCATAGGCTCTGGGTGTGCAGCTGTGCTTGGGAGAGGCAAGGTCCCTGCCCTCGTGGGAGGCAGCTACTGAAAACCTAATCACAAAAATCAATCTGTAATGGCGAACAACTGTTGCACGTGCTGCACGGGGGCCATGCAGTGTGCTAGCAGAGGGGAAGAGGAAACCAGGGCTCTGATGTTGGGAAAGAGGGGGTGGGAGTGGTCGGGGGTGATCAGGAGAGACAGCTTGCAGAGGATGGGAACTGAGTCAGCCATGTGAACAGCCTCCCAGGGAACAGTTAGGGAAGAGTTCCTGGAACGAACATGGAGTGGGTGGGACCAAGGAACTAAAATAGGGCCATTGTGGCTGCAGCAGAGGGAGTGGAAGGGAACAGGGTGCAAGATGGGATGGGAGGAATGAAATGCTTCTCTGGAAGGTTCTGCCCTTCGCTGGCTGTGTGACATTGATCAAGAACCTTGACTTCTCTGAGCCTCTGCATCCCTGATCATCATAATAAAAATAATAAATTTGCTTGGAGCACTTGGTGTATGTATGCCAGACATCATGCTAAGTGCTCTGTATGGATTAACTCCAGGAAGTAGAGGCTGACGCCCCCTTTTCCCAGATGAGGAGGGCGCTTCGAGGCTGGACAACTGCAATCCTGGGCGAGTCCCATGGTGGCCTGAGCAGACTCCGCTCTCTCTTTCCATACCCAGAAGGCCCTGCTAAGTCACTTCTCTTTGCCCCATTCATACTTCACAGCCCTGACCCAGTCTCTCCTTCCCCAGGACGCCCAGGAGCACAAGCTCTGCCTGTTTGAAGGTGCCAACTTCAAGGGCAACACCATGGAGATCCAGGAGGACGATGTGCCCAGTCTCTGGGTCTACGGCTTCTGTGACCGCGTGGGCAGTGTGAAGGTCGCCAGCGGAACGTAAGCATCCCTCCTGCGGGCCCTCATCCCCTGCTTCAAGCTCAGACAGATTCGGACGCCGTTCCCCTTACAGGATGTGACATCAGACATACAGGAAAGGCCCCGGCTCCTCCTAAATTCTCTCTGTGCCAGTGGCTGGGATTCCACAAAGAGAGCTTCATCCCTCTGGGGAGTGGAGTCATTTGTTGACGAACTACCTGTCAATGTAAACAGACCTAGCAAGTTGTTCTAAAAAGTGGGAAGATGGAGCGAATAGGGGCTTCTAACCCTGTATTTGGGTTGGAGGAATAATTAAGTACAAGGGGCAGAGTTGACGTGAGTAGATGAGTCTGGATAGATGTTTCCCTAGATGTGTCTAGGGAAAGGGAATATTCAGGGAAATCGGAGCCTCTGGGGGCATGAGTAGAATGACATCTGAGAGGTGAGACTGTGTAATGAAAGGGCCTTAACCCCATCACTGATGCGCTGTGGGACCTGGGTGAGCCACATGCCCTCTCTGTGACTCAGTGTTGCCATCTATACAATGGGCTCAGCAGACTCCTTATTCCGAAGGACTCCTTCTGCTCTGAACTCTCAGGATTTGAAGCTTTCAAAAGAGAGCCCCATGTCCATGAGAACACAGGGAAGGGCCGGATACCCGAAGGAGGTCACTTTATCCATCCCCCTGCCTCCAAACAACCATGCCAGACACCCCTGGTCTCCTCTAGGCAAATGTAAGGTGTCTACCCCTCCACCCCAGACTCTTTCTGAGCTCCTGTAACACCGTCAGGGCTCTGATCTTTTTCTTGCTCTTTTCTCCTTCCCTGAAACCCAGTATCCCTGCATTCAAGCAATCTGAAATTTACTAAACATTGCCTGTGAGCCAGGCTCTGTGCTCAGCACACTGGGGGAGGCAGAGATGAAGAAGGGCCAGTTCCTGCCTTCAGGGGGCTTACTCAGTCTAGCAGGGAGATGGCAGTACACCTGTGAGATGATGTCCAACAATAATAGGTAAGAGATGGTCCCCACAGGAGGTCAGAGGAGGAAGGAAGGTTTCTGGGACTGGGGTATGTGTGCTGGAGTGGAGGGCGGGTCCAAGGCTTATCTGGCAAGGCTGGAACTTAAATCAGACTTTGAAAGATGGGCAGAGGGTCTGGGAGAGGCCTGGAAAGACCCTCCCAGCAGAGGCAAGGACAGAATTAGAAATAAATCATGGATAATAACTGGTATTAAGTGCTTACTGTGGACCAAGCACTGCACTAACTACTTTCAATGAATAGTTATTGAGTCTTTACAACACACCAATGAGGCAGGTATGTCATCATGCCCACTTCACAGATAGCAAGCTGGTGTTCTGATAAGTCATCTATCTAGTAAATGGCAGAGCTAGGATTTGAACCAATTATATCCGATACCAGAATGTGTGTTCCCAACCACTACACGCAAATTCACTTTCATACAAAGGAAACCATTTTTTGAAACAAAACTCCCCCTTCTTATCTGCCTCATTGCTAACCAGTCCCCAGCCCTATCTTCACTCCCTTTTATCCTGTTCTCTGAACTCTGGGTCACCACTTTCAGTGGGATGTGTATTAATCTCCCTACCGTGTACATGTAACCCACTTAGTAACTACTTTAGATGCATTTTCCCATTTGGCCCCCAAACACCCTAATAAACCAGCTCCCATGACCATCCCCACTTTCTAGAGGAGAAAACTGAGATCTGTCAGAGAGGTGAGATCACTGGCCAAAGCCAGCAGGAAGCCAGCAGGAAGGGGCAAAGCCAGGACAGAGGAGCCCCCGGTGAACCCAAACCCAAACCCTCACAGGTGAGGGATGGAGAGCAGACTGCAGGGATGGATGGATGGATGGAGAACTGACTGGTCCAGGTTGGGGTCCAAGTGCCAGGTAGTGAGGCTAGCCATCTCCACGCTGTCCTTGCTTTCCTACCAGCTGGGTCGGCTATCAGTATCCTGGCTACCGCGGGTACCAGTATCTCCTGGAGCCTGGTGACTTCCGGCACTGGAATGAGTGGGGAGCCTTCCAGCCACAGATGCAGGCTGTGCGCCGCCTGCGTGACAGACAGTGGCACCGTGAAGGCTGCTTCCCCGCGCTGGCTGCTGAGCCCCCCAAGTGAGTCTACACACCACTCTTCTCTCGTGGCCCACCCTTCCGGAGGCTCATCTTCCCCATGCAAATAAAAGTTCCTGAAGCCAAAATGTCTCCTGGGTCTGTGAACAGAGGGATGCCTCAAGGTCCCCTGTCATTGCTGGCATGTGACTTCCTCTGTCCTGATAATTATAATAATAATCAAAACAGTGAGCACTGCTAAGTTCTTTACATTCTCTTAGTGTATATTTTGGACTACTGTAGGAGGCCAGTATGATATAATTATTCCTATTTAACAAGTGAGGACATTGAGGCTCAGAGAGGGAAAGTGACTTGCCCAAGGTCACACAGGTGTCAAGTCAAAATCTGAACCCAGGCAGTCTGGTTCCAGAGCCGCGCTCTTAAACAAATCTGTGTTTTCAAATTCTACTCCTTCAGGTACCACTCTCCTGATCTTTGCCTTCTCTGCTTACCACCTGTTTTGTTAGTTACTTAATATTTTTATTTAAATAAATAATATTGTGTGCTTAAATGCACTGACTTGTAAATAAAACTTGATAACACTACAGGATGTGGAAAACAGGTATCATATGGCATAGATAGAAAGCAGTCATATAAGTAAATACAATTTTTAAAAGGCCAAGTATTGAATTCTCAGCAGACACCACCGCTTGCTGAAGGTTTTAGCCTGCAACCTGCTCGCTCTTTGACAAAATGGGTGATTAGCAAGAGTCAGAGAGAGGTCTGAAAGACACGCTTGCCCAAACTGAGATGTTTCTCCCTGATTTAATCAAAGAAGAGTAAAAAGAGGTTTATTTTCTTGTATCTGATTTAGTGTTATTTAATCCTGGGTCCAAGTTCCACCTAGAATCATCTCTCCTGCTACAAAGGGCACATGCCCTGCTCTGGAAATCTACATCAGGCAGTATTGACTCCTGAATCAACAAGTAGCATTGATTGATGTTATTAACCATTAATCTATGCAGGAAGCCTAGGGGAGGTGTTGCCATGGGTATCTTCCTGGAGGAAGGGATATTTGAAGAGGGCCTTGAAGGATGGAGCAGGAGCTTGCTTGGTGGTGAATGAGGGAGATGACATCCCAGGCAGAGCAAACAGTATGGTCCCTGCTACCCCATATGGCACCTTTGTGCAAATGATAAAAAGATGCTACTTCCTCAGGACATTTGACTGTCATCTGCCAGAAAGTATTGGTATAAATCTGTGATGTCTACGATGTCATTATGGTACCCTTGTGCAGTGCCCAACCTGCACAGCTGTACTTGGCAGCCGTGGAGCACCATGTGCAAAGGCACAGAGGCTGAGAGAGCGTGTGATGGGTCCAAGCTTATTAAGGTGGGAGGAGTAGTTTGGTGGTTGTGTGGGTGGATGTCGGGGGTGGGAAGGGAATGCTAAGTGTGGCAGAAGAGGAAGCCGGAAAGAAAAGTGGGGCCTCATGACACCCCGCTCCATGGTTTTGCTGAGCTTCAAAGTTGAAGCACCACCTCAGATCTTACCCTCTGGGACATGCATTTTCCATCTTCCTCCCACCCTAGTTCTCCCAACCTCCACCCTCCAATTTGACCAGCATCTTGTGTTAGAAGACAGGCTGTCTTGTCTTGGACCAGAAGATAGGATTCCTGGGTAGGAATCAGGAGATGTGGGTGTCAGCCCTGCTCTACTGCTAGAAGCTACCAAGTGTTGGGCAAATCATTTCCATTCCCGGGGACTTATTCTTCTCATCTGTAAAATGACAGCTCCAATGTCCATCCAGCCTCAAGATTCTGATGCTGGGATTCTATGGTTCCAAAATTCTGTGATTCTCCAAAATTCTGTAATTTATGTCTAAGTGTCCACTATTCTCTGATTCCAGTGTCAAGCTACATAGATTCCCATCCTCGGTTCCTAAGGTGTGTGAGTGCAGCTCTAAAATTCTCCTGTGGTGGAATCACACAAAACCAACTTTCACATTTCTTCAATGCTAAGACTTCATCGATGGCAAGATGCCCTATGATTTTATGATTCGAGAAAGGAAAAGAGAATTACTATCCATTCAAATATAACACAGCTGCTTTCTGATCACTTAGAATTTTTATTTCATCCTTATTGAAAGAACTATTTTAAACTTATTTAGACATAACTTTTTCAGTGTATCAATCTTGTGAGTCCTATAAAAGAAAAACACAATAGGGGACTTCCCTGGTGGTCCAGTGGTTAAGGATCTGCCTTCCAAAGCAGGGGACACGGGTTCGATCCCTGGTCTGGGAACTAAGATCCCACATGCCGCGGGGCCTGCACGCGGGCCTCAGGCAACTACTGAGCCTGTGTGCCACAACTAGAGAGCCCACGTGTCACAACTACAAAGCCCACACGCTCTGGAGCCCACGCGCCACAGCTAAGACCCAATGCAGCCATAAATAAATAAGTAAATATTAAAAAAAAAGAAAAACACAATAGACATCCATCAATGAAGTGAGTCCTTAAATTTCTTTGCATTCATAGTCTAGACCTTCCAGATTGCTTTCAACTCAAAGCTGTTGATGTCCTTATTTTCTCACAGGTGTTATTTAAAAAATATGCATGTTAGCATTGCTGAAACAATATACACACTTGGCAAAACAAACCAACATAACTTGGAAGTAAATAACAAAGCAATTATTTTATATTTAATTTGTTTTATCCATACATTTATGTAACTTTTGCTACTGAATTTATGAATAAACAAAACACGGTAATAGAAAACAGAGAACAAATAAAAATTACAAGCAAAAATAAGTAACAAAGATAAAAAGAAACAAGTAAAAGAAAAGAACATCTAAAAGGGCCAGGATTGTGACATGAGAGTTATAAACCTATTGTTCCTTCCGTGGGTCCTAGTTCCAAAACGTCTCTTGAAATGTGAGCATCTCACCACCTGGAACAGAATTTCAGAGCTTAAAGATGTCACATATTTGCCTCAAAACAGAAACTTTCAGTTTCGACTTCATCAGGTGCTTAGCAGAAGTGATGATGGGTACGATGCTGGAGGATAGCAGTAGAGCTGGACTTGACTGAGTGGCCGTGGTGCCCACAGCCTTCTCGGGGGCTTCTCAGCGCTGTTTTGATTCTGCATGAGTTTTGCTGTAAGCGCTGGCTTCAGGATGCAATGCCTGGGCAAGCTGGGACATCACCATGTTTCCACGCTAGATCTCAGCTCATGAATCTTTGAGTCTCAGGCCTTTGGGAAAATAAAGCACCTTGGTTATGGAACATCATCTCCCACCCACAGTGACCGGAGACAGCCCACAGCCTTTTCGGCATAGAGACATCGACACAAAGTCAGCGATGTGTGTGCAAGAGCAGGATGGGGACGGGAGGACCACCTGAGGCGTGATCCCTTTTGTGCCAGTGCTAGATGGTGATGGATACACAGCAACTGAGTTTTGGAAAAAGAGCATGGTGCCAGGGTGCCCTGAGGAGGTTCTAGAGAGATGAGCATATTTTTAGGGCCATGTTGCCATGACAGCCAGTCATCAGGATCAAGAACCCAAGATCAGGGTACTTTGTGAAGCCTGGGTACCCAACTAGGAAGGATAACCCCACATCCTTCCGGCAAGAGGAGGGAACCTGCCCCTCTATCCTAGCTTCCTGCCTGCTGCTGGACCACCTCCTTCCCCCACTGTCCTGAGTTTGCATCTCAGCTCTGACATTTACTAGCCCTTGCCCTTGGTCGAGCCCACTTACCTGATGGAGCCTCTGTTTCCTCATCTGTAAAAATGGGAGTAATGGTAATAAAATCTTAGAGGTTGTTGGAAGGAGTAAATGATTAGCTTGAATGTAATTCTTATAAGGTGCTTAGAGCATAGCAAGCATCTGAATCATCATCGGCATCATCTTCTTGAATGTCAGAGATGGAAAGGGGTTTACAATCCACGTGATTGATTGATTGATTGATTTAGCCACGCCGTGCAGCATGCAGGATCTTAGTTCCCTGACCAGGGATCGAACCTGTGCCCCCTGCATTGAGAGCTCGGAGTCTTAACCGCTGGACCACCAGGAAGTCCCAGAATCCACGTGCTTTATGCTACATTTATTCTTCCTGCTTTCGATGAATATTGACTGAGGGGCTCCCATATGCCAGGCTTTGTCTAGAAGCTGGGGAGACAGGTTGGGGAACAGAGAAGAGGCCCCTGCCCCAGTTGTTCACAGGCTGGAGGAGCAAACAGTAATGAGCTCGTTCATCTGCCTACAAAGTCACATCAATTTCCCCAGCTGCCTGGTCCAGTGCCCGTCTCATCAGGACATTCGCCAGGGGTAGGGAGGTGGGGTTAGGCTTCCTCAAGGAGGGGACAGCCAGCTTGAGACCTGAAGGGGTTCGCTGAGTTGGGGTGCTGAGAGGAGAGGTCCAACCTAGAAACCAGGCGATCATTCTGGTCCCCTTCTTTAGCGCCACCGCTGAGATCTGCCAGTTTTGTCTTCCAGATATCTCTGGAACCCGAACACACCGCTATGTCCCCAGCCCCACCTGGGTTGACCAGCTTCCCCTGGAGAATTTTAACAGCCTCCAAACCAGTCTCCCTGCCTGTCCTCTTCTGCACAATAGCCAGAGGATCTCTGCAGAAAGCAAAGCTGGCACGTACTTCCCCCACTGAACGCCTTCCATATCTCTCCACCTCTGCAAGATAAAGTCCTGACTCATTCTAGCCCACAAAGCCCTGCAGCATCCAGCCCCTGCAGACCCCCACAACCTCCTCTCACCCACCCCACATCCTGCCCACTCTGCACTTCATGCAGGGCCCCTTGACAAAGGTCCTTCCTGCCAGACCTTTGCACCTGCGGGTCCCTGTGATTAGCACAATCTCCTATGAACCCTCAGCCGTGCTTCAGGCTTCAGTGTAAACACCCCCGGCCCTCCCTCCTTGGACCAGGTTGATCACCCTGTTCCCAACTCCACGATGCTTGTTGGAGGGTCCAGATTACCCCAACTGGATGCAGGACCCTAGTCCTCCTGTTACCTGCTGACTCCCAACGCCCAGCACAGGGCGCTCAGGAAATGCATGTTGCTAGAATGTTCTTAAACACATGCCCCATTCAGACCTCTTCCTTTGATCTCCATTTCTCCACCCAGAAAGGGACATTATAAAACACCCAGCAGGGCTACCCCATAGTGAGTCATACAAAGCCTGTGATATGTGCACAATAAACACTATATAACGTTATTCCATTGTTTCCAGGCCAGTAATAGCTGGCTCCATGGAAGCAGGAGATTTCATTTTGTCAGTTCCAGCACTTTGTACATGGCAGTTACTATTTATTAGACATATAAATGAATGAATTAATGAGCTATGAATAAACACATGGTTGGCCATGGACAAAATACTTAATATCTGTATGTCATCTTTTCCTTATCTGTAAGATGGGGATGATAATAGACCTCTCACAAGGTTATTAAAGGTTTAAGTGTGTAAATGTAGATAGAGTGCTTAGAGCAATGCCTAAATAGTATGTAATTATATAGATACACTATAAAGGTAAGTATATAGATATAATATATATATGCATTTGCTGTTTTGGTGGTAACTACTATAGAAATATATTTTATTTTTTGTTTTAATTTTTTAAAATTAATTTATTTTTGGCTGTGTTGGGTCTTCGTTGCTGCACGCGGCATTTCTCTAGTTGCGGCAAGCAGAGGCTACTCTTTGTTGTGGTGCGCGGGCTTCTCATTGCGGTGGCTTCTCTTGTTGTGGAGCACGGTGGCTTCTCTTGTTGTAGAGCACGGGCTCTAGGCACGTGGCCTCAGTAGTTGTGGCTCGCGGGCTCTAGAGCACAGCCTCAGTAGTTGTGGCACACGGGCTTAGTTGCTCCGCATGTTGGATCTTCCCGGACCAGGGCTCGAACCCATGTCCCCTGCATTGGCAGGCGGATTCTTAAGCACTGCGCCACCAGGGAAATCCTAGAAATTTATTTTAAATAGGTAATATATACAAATGGTAAAAAAAAAAAAAAAAAAAAAAAAAAAAAAAAAAAAATTCAAACAGAACAAAGAACAAAGGTTCACAGTGAAAAGTAAGCCTGCATCCTTTCCTCCCCTTCCTTCAGGTATTCAATGCATATGCATATGATGCGTAGTTAGATCTATTATCTTCCCAGTTTTACAGATGGAGAAACAGAGGCACAGAGAGGTTAGACTGAGTTGAGCTCTACCAGCCTGGAGTTTTATTTTATTCTTATCTAACAGGGTTTCTCAACCCTGCACTACTGACATTTTAGGCTGGATGGCTCTTGGTTGGCAGGGTGGAGGGCTGTCCTGATCATTGTAGGATGTTTAGCAGCATCCTAGGCCTCTATCCACTAGATTCCAGTAGAAACGTATCCCCTCCAACCCCCCAGTTGTGACAACCCAAAATGTCTTCAGACATTGCCAAATGTCTTCCTGGGAGGGTGGTGGCCCGCAGGGCGAAATCACACCCTCCTTGAGAACCACTGATGTATATGAATTGCATGATAGCCCTTCCCAGTTTTCTCTTTGCTTTCTACAGACAGCAGCATTAAAACTCTCTGCTCAGGGTCTAGTTTTCTTCTTTTACACCACTTCTTGGCGATCATCCCACTCCCCTGCTTGTAGACAGAGGGAACTTCTCTTAAGCAGAGCAGTAGCAGGGGGTGGGGGAAGCGGTAAGCTGCCCGCCCTGTGGGTAAGCCGGCCGGCAGACCAGAGTTTCCGGGGCGGGCAGTCAGCTACCAGGGACGCCCCGCCCCACAGCGCGGTCTGGAGGCGGGACGGGGGGCGAGGAGCGGCCGTGGGCGGGCTTGGGGGCGGGGCCACATCCCGGACCGCCCCCGCGCGACGTCACGGCGCCATGGCCCCGCCTCCCCCGGCCGGGGCGGCTGGCGAGCACTGAGTCGCTGGGCACGCGGGGCTGCCGCGGCGCGCCTCTCGTGGTAGGTGGCTCCGGGGCGGCGAGGGGGGGGTCTGGGCTGCAGCTGTCGGCAGGGGGCCGCCTGCGGGTCGGCCTCGGGCGGCGGGGAGCCCTCGGCCCTTGCGGCTTCTTCCCGGGCCCGGCGCAGCTGCTCGGGTTCCGCGGCTGGGTGCTGGGAGGGAGGCGGCGCGGGCGGGCGGGAGGTTCGCGGATTCGCACCCGCCCGGCGCTGCGAGAGCTTTCCCCCGGGTGCGGCGGAGACCCGGCCCCCGTGACCGCGATTCTCGCTTCGGACCCTGCGCGGGGGAGACGCTCAGCGTGTGTGTGTGTGTCTGTGTGTGTTTGTGTGTGTGTTTTGGGGGGGGGAGGCGGCGTGTCTCCGCTGTCTGAGCCCCCGACCCCTCCCCGGCGCGCCCCACACGCGGGCGCCTGGACGCGCGGGGGGCGCGTTGAAGTTAACTTGCAGCCGCCGTGGAGTTACGAGGCGTATCTAAAGTGAAGGGATTGGGGGGCGGAAATCGCTGCCTGGGGAGGGGGCGCCGAGAGCATGGGATAGGGGCAGCCCTGGTGAACTTGGGGGTCACCCGCAAGGAGAGGGGGCGGAATTTGACCAGAGGATCCCACCGCCCAGTAACCTCCCCTTCTCAGTGTGAGCTGAACGGGAGGTGCCTCGTAAAGCTGGGACGTTGAGTGGCAGCAAGGGAAAGGGGGCATGGTCACCAAGGTTGGGCATGCCTGACCTGGCAAAGCCTGTTATTATTATGTGGGACAGAAGTCGAGGTCTTGCTTTTCCACACAAAGGCTGGTCCCCTCGGGAGGAAGGGTGGGAACCATCCGATTGAGTGCAGTAGTTAGAAGGGCTGATCACCTTGTCTGCTTCCCCTTTTACAGACGGGGAAACTGAGGCTCAGAGACGTCTTGTGCCCACGGCCCTAGGTCCAACAGCTAGGATGTGGCAGAGCTGAAACTCACCCTTAGGCCCCCTGACTTCATGCGTCTTATAGAGGTGTTGCGGAGGGAGGGCTGATAAACTCCTACTCATCCTTCAGAAGCCTGCTTGGGCAGCACCTCCTCCTGGAAGCCTTCCCTGGCACTCCCCAGGCATTGTTAGGTGCTTCGTGTTTTGAATCCCACAGAGGTATCTGGCCCTTTCCCTCACTTATTAACCTCTTTGCAGGTCTGTCCCCCATTCTGGGCTGTGGGCATATCTCCCCATATCCCATCTCAAATCCCTTCATTCAGCTGCATGTCTAGATGGTTAGGCCAAGCTTCTGTGTTTGGACAAATTTTGGTGTGACTCACTCTGGTTTAGTAGTGATGTGGCCTGGGCGAGTCATTCCCCCTCACTCAGCCTCAGTTTCCATGACTGTGAAATCGGGTTTATTGTGTCATTTATAAATGAACCGTTTTAACCCATCGAATCCCAATTCTATAATATTGATACTATTATTTACTTAATGTATATATCACCTTCTTTTTTAAAATCTCATGTAATTTTTTTATAGTAGCCTTATTGAGATGTAACTCATATGCCATACAATTCACCCTTTTAAAGTATTCAATTTATTGGTTTTTAGGATTTTCAGAGTTGTGCAACCATCACCACTGTCTAATTCTAGAACATTGTCATCACCCAGAAGGAAACCCTGGGCCCATCAGTGGTCACTCCCAATCCCCCCACCACCCCACCCCAGCCCCTGGCAACCACTAATCTACTTTCCACCTCTGTGGATTTGCCTGTTCTGGACATTTCCTATAAATGGAATCATGCACTATGGCCTTTTGTGATTGGTGCTTTTCACTTAGAATGTTTCCAAGGTTTGTCCATATGCTAGTATGCAGTACTTCATTACTGTTTTATTTCAGCATTTCATTCTTTTTAATGGCTGAATAATATTCCATTGTATGGTTATAACACACTTTATTTATCCATTTATCAGTTGTTGGGCATTTGGGTTGTTACTACTTATGGGGCTGTTACGAGTAGTGCTGCTGTGAGCATTCATGTACAAGACTTTGTGTGGCGTATGTTTTCAGTTCTCTGGGGGTACAGCCCTAGGAGTGGAATTGTGGGGTCATATGGTAATTCTGTGTTCCACCTTTTGAGGAACCGCTAAAACATTTTCCAAAGCAGCTTCACCATTTTACAATCCCACCAGCAGCAGTTGAGGGTTGGGATATAATCTTAAAACAAATTTAGTTTTCAGCAGTCCTAATCTTTGAAATCACTGGCTTTGATGTGCTAGTTAGAAATTAACACACATGAAATTAACATACATGAAACTAACACACATGAAATTAAGCTCCTCCTTAGCAGAGTAACTGGGAATGCCTCTGGGACCATCAGTTAGGGAAACAGATCAAGCCTGTGGGCCTCTTAGACGAGGTACGTGTGCACTGTGTCCCTTCTGTTCCTGAGCGGGACCAGGGGAGGCCATGAGGAACCCAGGGGCTCGCAGTGCCCAACCCAGGACCCAGCACAGGATCTGGTGGTGCCTTTAGGGACCTCTGCATGGGAGGAAGGTAAAGCGAGGGGGACAGCTCAGACCTTCCCACACCAGGCCAGCGGGGGTCCCTTGACAGCTGAGGCTCCATGTGGAGGCCAGGGAGACCCTTAGCGGCTTTCCTAGACTGCAGCCCTAAGAGAAGGCCTGTCCCTTGGCTCGGAAGTGGGGTCTGGTCCTGCCTGTGTTCCACCCGCTACCACTATGCTCATTCTGAAGGTGACCTCCCCTGGTGGCCATGTGGTTCCCTTAGATATACCCTAAGTGAGCCACTGCTTATTTCCAGAGATGCCACCCCTAGGCCTGAGGCCAGCAGTCCTGAGCGACAGATGCCCCACCCGTGACACGCTGGACACACAGACACCCCCGTCCCTCCTCTCGGGTGTTGTCCCCCAACCTGGGACGCCCACCTCTTCCCACATGCTCTTTGCCTTCCATGAGGCCAGGCTGCAGGGAAGATCCTAGGTCAGAGGGTGGCAGCATCACAGGATAACAAAGGGGCTTGAAAGTCATCTGTTCTTCCCGAGGTTCAACCTGTAACCTGCTGGTTCGGGAACTTCAACCAGCCTTGGGCTCTGTGTTCCTGGGTCCCAGCCACCGGCCTCCTCCTACCTGGGCAGCTGCTCTTTGGGAGGGTTGTGGAGACCAGGCCTTCTGGTGGCCGTGTCCAGCCCCTCCTGCTTTTATTCACTTGTGTGTACTTTCCCTCTCTTGGCCTTTTAAAGTCCTGATTTCCTGTGCACGAAGAAGGCAGCCTGGGGAAACGGAAACAGGGTTGAGGAGGCTAGTCAAGGGGCTGCCCCTTGCTGGGCCTCAGTGTACCCTGCTGGGGAATGGGCATGGACTGAATGCAGTACCACCTTGGGAATCATAAAGTGTTCAGATGCTTTATCGACGTGACTTCGTGGATCAATTTGTAGCAGGAGTGGCAGGTCAGAAGTGGCTGGTATTGATGACTTGAAAGCCCGGGTGTGGCCTGCGTGGCTTTGATTTGCCATGTGGCGGCGTGGAAGCTTGTCTGGGTAGCTGGCTCCTGGCCTCCCCACTTACCGCCCATTCCTACTGCCTGCAAAGCCCCTTGCTCTCTGCAGACACATCCACCCTGAATGGGGCTGCTCCAGAGAAGGTTCTGGGATGCCTGCCCCTTCCCATGCCCCTGCTTGGGTCTCCTCCATCCTGGGCTGCCGTGGCCTGAGGAGGATTTGTGGGAATGATTCATTCAGAGCAGCCCGAGAGCTGGGCCAAGCCCCAGAAATTGCAGGGAAGGACCGAAGAGGGCAGCGCCCACGTGCCCTGGGGAGCATCTGGGGCTGCCGCCCGGAGAAGCTGCTTGTTATCCTGCGTGCTCAGAAGGTGGGCAGCAAGGGCAGGGCAGCTGCCCTGGCTGCCAAGTGAATTTTGCATCAGCCAGACTTTTGACCCACGTGGCTGTAGCCAGAAGGTGGGCAGGTGGCCAGAAAGCGGGCTGGGTGATAGCATCCTCCAGGGCCCAGGCCTGTGTTAGGATCCGGCCAGTCCCCTTAGGGGCGATGGGTCTGGGTTCCCTAGCTGCCTTCCTATGCCTCAGTTTTCTCATCTGCAGAATAGAAGTGCAAATGGGACCTACCTCCTGCAGTTGTTGACGGGAGGGATCGGGGATAAAGTATTGGGGTTGGCCAAAATGTTCGTCTGGGGTTTTCCATAACTTTTTATTTTTCTTAATTTTATTTTATTTATTTTTATTTTTGGCTGCGTTGGGTCTTCGTTGCTGCGCACACGCTTTCTCTAGTTGTGGCGAGCGGGGGCTACTCTTCGTTGCGGTGCGCAGGCTTCTCATTGCTGTGGCTTCTCTTGTTGCGGAGCTTGGGCTGTAGGTGCACAGGCTTCAGTAGCTGTGGCACTCAGGCTCCGTAGTTGTGGCTCGCGGACTCTATAGCGCAGGCTCAGTAGTTGTGGTGCACAGGCTTAGTTGCTCCGCGGCATGTGGGATCTTCCCAGACCAGGGCTTGAACCCATGTCCCCTGCATTGGCAGGCGGATTCTTAACCACTGCGCAACCAGGGAAGTCCCTTTTCGTAACATCTTATGGAAAAACCCAAATGAACTTTTTCGCCAACCTAATACCTACCCTTCTACCAGGCAAAATGCAAGGCCCCAAGGTCAGACAGGATCTTCGGAGACACTTGAACGTGTCCCTTTGTGAGCCTCGGCTTCCCCATCTGTCCAGAGGCAATAATTATAAATAAAATGTCAACAGGGCTTACTGGGTGCCAGGCAATGTTCTAGGTACTTTATGTACTTGAACTCATTTCATTCTCCCAGAGGCCCTCTAAGATGTACACACTGAGGCACAGAGAGGTGAAGTAATTTGCATAAGGTCACCCAGCTGGGAAGTGGGAGAGACAGGGTTTGAATCCAGAGTCTACACTCTTAATTTTCATCTTACCCCCTTCTCGATACCCTGTCTTAATGCCTAGCACACAGAAAACGCTCAGAAAATGTCAGTTGCTATTATTACATTATTATAGAATTATTCTTACGTATTATATGATTGTAAAATTATGTTATTAATAATTGTTCATCCCTTTTCCTGCCTCTTTGTCCACATTCTTTCCTGGACGGACAGAACAAGCAGGGCTCTTGGCTTGTGAAGACTAGATTCCTACCCCCCTCCCCAATGTCCCCCCACGCTCCCCACTCTCATGAGCAGTTGGGGGCTGGACAAGAGCTTGGAGGCAACTGAGTCCCAGCTCTGCCTCCACATTGCTGTGTGACATTGGGCAAGGTGCTTCCCCTCTCTGAGACTCAGTTTCCCCACCTGTGAAATGGGCAGGTAGTGCTGTAACAAGCTGCCAGTCAGTGGCTTCACCCTGCAGGTTGATTTTTGTGTAGCTCCCACAGTGCTGTATTTTATTTTATTTTAATTAATTTTTATTGGAGTGTAGTTGCTTTACAATGTTGTGTTAGCTTCTGCTGCAGAGCAAAATGAATCAGCCATACATATACATATATATCCCCTCCATTTAGGACACTACCAGTGCATTAGGTAGAGTTCCCAGTGCTATACAGTATGTTCCCATCAGTTGTCTATTTTATACATAGTATCAATAGTGTATATGTGTCAATCCCAATCTAGTGCTGTATTTTAAAACGAGAAAACATTCAGATATTTTTAGAGAATAATTCCAGTGTCTCACTTCTTATGGAAACTCAAGAGCTTGGGCCAAACTAGAGTGGCCTGAAGCTGCCCCATCGATGGCCTGGGCTGTCCTGGTCGCTCCCCATGTTCCCCTGGCCCCGAGAGCCCCCCTGGCCCAGTGCACGCCTTCAGGGCTCTGAGGACACCAGGGACCTGCCTGGGTGTCACTTGAACAAGCAGATCCGTTGCTTTAAAAAATAATATAGGGCTTCCCTGGTGGTGCAGTGGTTAAGAATCCGCCTGCCAATGCAGGGGACACGAGTTCGAGCCCTGGTCCGGGAAGATCCCACATGCCGCAGAGCAACTAAGCCCGTGTGCCACAACTACTGAGCCTGCACTCTAGAGCCTGTGAGCCACAACTACTGAAGCCCACGCACTACAGCTACTGAAGCCCGAGCGCCCTAGAGCCCATGCTCCGCAACAAGAGAAGCCACCGCAATGAGAAGCGCACACACCGCAATGAAGGGTAGCCGCCACTTGCCGCAACTAGTGAAAGCCCACACGCAGCAACAAAGACCCAACACAGCCAAAAAAATAATTAATTAATTACTTATTTTAAAAAAGAAAGTTTAAAAAAAATTGATATATTTTTTAAACCACTGGTTTCGATGTTCTCCAAGAGTCTTTCCAGCTCTGCTTTTCTAGGTCATTGGAGGCTGTCTGAGGCCTCTGATACCTCTTCTGCCACTGTAAACCCTCAAGGCTTTTAACACACCCTTGTCCCCATCCCACACTCCCCGGGTGAGGAGCCCCTGTCTCTGGGCCCCAGGGTCCCGCCTTACCTGGTCCAGGTCCCTGGTTAACCCACAGAGTTATTCGGGGCCAGCTGAGGCCCCTCTGCCGTGAGCACTGGCGGGTGTGTGTGTCTGTGTACCAGCGCATCCACACCACCTGCACAGCTGCTGGGATACCATCCCATACCCTCTCCCTGTCCTCACAGGGTACCAGGGAGACATTTTTGTTATTGACAACTCCATTTCCTGGAAACTGAGACTCGAGTCACTTTCCCGAGGTCACACAGGCCTGAAGTGACAACACCGGGATTCGAACCCAGATCTGCCCAACTCCAGTGGCTGCCCGAGGGAGTCATCCATCCATCCCATCACTGCACGGAGAGCCACGGAGTGATGTCTGCAGTAATTGGCGTGTCCCCTGCACCTGGCCCTGGGCCTGGGTCATACTGGGCACTCAGTAACTTGCTGAATAGGGACATGCTACAGGTTCTCAGCTAGAGGCTGGGTGCAGGATTCAGGAAGCCACCAGGTCCCACTTTTTCCAGAGTGCACCTTCTGGTGGAGGCAGCAAACAAGAAAAAGGGTAAATCACATCTCTGACCCGAGGTGCCGAGCTGGGAAATTGGGGACCACACCTCTCAAACTTAAACACTTTCACGAATCCCCTAGAGCTCTTGCCAAAGTGTAGATTCTGATTGAGTGGGGTGGGGACAGGGCCTGTGACTGCCTTTCTAGCCAGCTCCTAGCACACTCCAGTGCTGCTTGCCTAAAGACCACACTTGGAGCAGTGACAGCCTATGTCAGAGGTCAGGAAACTACAGCCCCTGGGCCAAATCCGGCCCATTTGCTGGTTTTTGTAAGTAAAGTTTTATTGGAACACAGCCACGCTTTTACTTACATTTTGTCTGGCTGCTTCCGTGCTACAACGGCAGAGTAGAGTAGTTCCAACAGAGACCCTGTGGTCCACAGGACTGAAAATACAACAGTTATTGGGCCCTTTACAGAAAGTCTGGCCGTCTCAATCTACTCATCTCTTGGGTTCCTTCAAGTAATAATATTTTGTGATTTGGTGAGTGTAAGGTGGTAATAAAAAGAATGATTGCAGTTAACATTTGAGGGCCTCCTGGGTACTTAGCTCTTTACGGGTAGTTCACTGCTGTATCCATTTTATAGGTGAGAAAACTGAGGCTCATAGGGATTGGGTCGCTGGCCCAGAGACTGGGGGGCCAGGAGCTGGGTGAGGCCGGTTGGAACCAGGTCAGCTCATTCTTTTTACATGAGAGCTTCTGCCTGGACATTTTTCACGGAGCACAGAGAAGCTTTTGTTTTGATTTCAACCCGTCCAAGGGTGCTCAGGTACCTTCATTTCTTTATTTGTCTGTTCTTCCGTTGAGTCAACAAATATCCTCGCAGCCCATGCTGGGAGTTGGGGGCCTTGCTGAGTCCTGAGAAGATGTGGGGGATGCCCAGCCCTTTGCCTTCCGGTGGAGGAGGCCATGCAGGCTGCTAAGCGCTTTGAGGGACATTGACACAGGGATGGGAGGCAGTCAGGGAAGGCTTCCTGGAGGAGGGGGTATAAACTATACCAATAGGAGTTAGCTGGGTAGAAGAAGGCAGGAAAGGTTTTCTAGGGGAAGGGAACCACATCCACAAAACTGGGGGCTTTGTAGGTTAGAGTTCATGGTACTGAGATTTTAGTATGTTTGCGTGTGTTTGTTGGGGGTGGGAGGGTGTTAAAATTGGCCAGGTCAGAGAACCTGGATTTTACCCTGGAGAATGAAAGAGTTTTCCTCTCCAAGTCCCCTTCTACCCTCTGATGACTTCCTGGACAGAGTCTTCACTAGGTGCTACCTCAGTGTTTCTCTCCAGAGTCCTGTGGATTAACAAAGAGCAGGCCCCCACTGGGCCCCCCTGGGGTCCTTGGGCAGGCGGCAGTCTCCAGCTAGGAGGCAGAAGGATGGCTTCCTTTGCGTGTGTTTTTGCAGTTACTTTTTAATTAGGGTGTGTTTTTAATTTAAGCTGGGGGGTTAGAGTTTCCTTTGAAAATGTTTTAACGATATTGAATCCATTTAACAAAAATATTAAGTAGGTGAGAGTAAAGGGGGTTCTGGCTGTAGCCAGCGTCATGAAGGTGGTCTTCAGCAGGTGGGAATTTGGGGAGCCCCGTGGCAAGAGGGGGCCAGACCAGCAGCAGCCTTCCTCTTAATATTCTGCTCTTTCTCTGAAGCCCCAGGGGCCCTGACCTGGGGTGGGGGTGGGGAAGGACTCCGTTAGCCATGGTGGTGCAGGCGTGGGTCCTGGTTCTCGCTGGGCAGCTGAGGTTCCTGTTCCAGGCTACTCCCTCTCCCCATCTTGCTCCTCCTCCCCCACGCCCTGTGTCTGTCTTGGTCTCTATTTTTGTTGCTCCCTGTCTGTCTCTCTTTCCCATCCCTGTCTCCCTCTTGTTTATGTCTCTCCCCTGACTCTGTCTCCCCTGTCTCTGTCTCCCTTCATCTCTGTCTCTCCTTGTTTCTCTCTCCCCACGTCTCTCTCCCACCTCTGTCTCTCCACATCCCTGGTTCCCCCATCTCTATCCCTGTCTGTCTGTCGTCTCCCTCCCCCACCTGCACTACTTCCCCTTCTCCTCCCCCCACGCACACACCCTAACACCTCTCTTCCTTGCTTTCCCTTCCTCCATCTCCATCCCACTTCCTTTGGCCGTGAGTGATATCCTGCCTCAGAATCACCAGAGCTCTTGCAGAGCCCGGGGACCCGGCCAAGCATCCCCAGTGGAGGTGTGGGAGACTTGGTGTGGGCCACTTCCCCGGTGAAGAGAGGGAGATTAGGAGATCTGCGGAGGCCATGCCATAGTCCAGGGTTTGGAATCCATCCCTGGCCCCGGGCCCCTCGCCTGGCCCAGCTGGCCCCGGGGCCGTGGGGCCCAGGGGTGCGGAGAGGAAGCCTGGGTTGACAGCAAGAGGGCTGAACGCCGCTTTGGGTTTGATCGAGGATCCTGGCTCCCAGGAGTAGGTGCGAGGCCCACGGGATGTCGCCTTCGCCCTTCCTTGGGCCACCGAGAGGCTGTGAGCTCCACGGGCAGGCACCACGCAGTGTGTCCTTGGCTCCCCTTGAGCACACAGTAGGCCAGCAGTGCATATTTAAGGGCTGAGAGTTTGGGGGAGCATAGCCAGATTAGAGATTGAGTCCAGCCCCTTCCTTTCGCCAATGCGGAAACTGATGTCTAGAGAGTTGAGGTGATTGGCTGAGGATCGTGCAAACAGGTTTGGAGCACAGAGCAGAGTCTGGGTCCCCGACCCCCAGCAAGACAGGGAGAGCAGGTGGGTGCTCTAGTGGCCCTCTGTAGGTGTCCTGTGAAAACCGCCTCTTAGGAGGCGGGAGACTCGGGTTTGAGGCCACCTTGCCCTCCTGCTGGGGGACCCTGGGCAAGCTTTTCCTCCCTGGACATCCTCTCGGTCTCTACATACCCTCCAGGTGATGATGCACAGTCCTGAGGATTGCAGACGGGGTCAGGTCTCTGGGGTCGGAGGCTGCTGACCTCACAGCGGGTGGACAGCGTGCTTGTTCTCAGCAGGGGCTGTGGCTGCCCTGGCCTTGGGAACCTCAGTCCTCTGGTTATATGTTGCCTGGTCTGGGTCACACGGAGGATGCTGTTGTAATCACAGGCCTATTGTGGGTTTGCTGGGGAAACCCAGAAGGAGAAGACATAGCTCCCTATTGCCTGCAGAGGACGGAGGGGTACTCCTCCTCCCCCGACTCTAGGCCCTGAGATCGGCCCCCGCCCGCCTCTCGCCTCCCCACCCCTTGTGAGAGGGTTCCTGGTAGTGCAGTGCCTTTGAACAAGCAGCAGCACCCCCTGGAGGGCTTGTTCTACACAGCTTGCTACACCCCATACCCAGAATCCCCCATCCAGCAGGTCTGCAAGGGGCCCGAGAATTTGCATTTCTTACCGGTTCCCAGGTGCTGCAGGATGCAGCTGTCTGGGAACCCAGTTTGAGAACCACCATAGTAGTGCATGCTCTAAAACCAGGCAGTGTAGGCTTAAGACCCTGCTCCACTATCTCCCTGCCTTGAGCCCTCAGGCGAGGACTTTACCTCTCTGTGCCTCGGCTTCCTCATCTGTAAAATGGGATAATAACAGCACCAGTCTCGTAGATTAGCTGTGAGAATTAAATGAGCTAATACGTGTATACTGCGTAGAACAGTGCCCGGGCACGGAGTAAGCGCTATATCCGTGTTTGCTGTTACTACAATTACTGTTGTTGTTATTTTTATTACCATTATAATTTCCCTTCTCCCCCACCCCCACCCACAGACTGTTCTGCTTACGGGGAATCCTTTGCCAGTCTCCTAATTTCCAGCGCACATTCACACCTCCAGGACTCTCTGATCAAGCTCTGCCCTCCCCCTGGGGTGCTTCCCCTCCCCTCTGCACCTGCTAAAACGCAGCCCATCCTTTTAGACTCAGCGCAGATTCCTGCTTGGGCCTCACCACGCCCCCGCCCTGCCCCAGCAAGAATCCACAGCCTTCTGACTTCCCTGATCACATGACTTACTTCCCTAATCCAGCTCTCACTTCTTTCAGCCCATCATCCAGTTACTTGGGCATCAGTCTCCCGCGGTGACCCACAAGTTCCTTCAGATCCGACTTCTCCAGGCTTTGATGGCACAAAGAAGGTCCCCTTGGAAACGTTACCCCCAAAGTACAGCCATGATGTGTTTCAAGAAGGCCGGCCCCATCGGCAGCTTCCCGGGTTGCGAGGTGGAGCCCTGTTTGGGATGTGGGATTTCCCTAATTCGTAAGAGCATGAGCTTGGCGTCTGAAAGCCCCAGTTCAAATCTGAGTTTTACCATTTAGTGCTGTGCCGCCTTGGGTAATTTTCTTGGTTATTTGTACCCTTCACATCTTCAGTTTAAAGTGACACTATCTGTCATCATTGATGTCAGTAGGTTTTTGTGAGGATTCAATGGGGTCTCATTTATGCAGCGAATATTGAGCACCTTCTGTATGCCAGACTCCATGCTAGGCACTGGGGATCCAGCAGTGAGCGAGACACACCATCCCTGCCCTTGGGGCGCTGACGTTTTAGGGGGAAAGACGGACGCACAGGGAGATGTATTAGGGTTTGCCAGAGAAACAGAACCAATGGGACATATATAGAGAGATAGATGTATTTTAAGAGGAGATTTATTGCAGGAATTAGCTCACCCAGTTATGGGGGCTGAGAAATCCCATGATCTGCCATCTGCAGGCTGGAGACCGAGGAACGCTGCTGGTGTAATTCAGTCCGAGTCTGAAGGTCTGAGAACCGGGAGCATCTGTGTGTGAGGACAGGAGATGGATGTCAAGCATGCATCTCCAGCAGAAAAAGAGCAAATTCCTTCCTCCACGTTTTTTTTCTCAGTGGATTGGACGATTCCCACCCACATTGCTGAGGGCGATCTTTACTCCGTCTAACAATTCAGACATTAATCCTTTCCAGAAACACCCTCACAAACACACCCAGAATGTTTGACCAGCTATGTGGGCATCCCTTAGGTTGCCCATACAATTAACAGGTTGACACATACAATTAACCATCACAGGAGAAGTACAGGAATCACAGTGGCATTGTTCCAGGAGGGTGTGCTGGGAAGGAGGTGGTCTGTGTGAAGAACTCTGGGCACAGTCTGGCAAATAAGAGGCCCTCAGCAATTGATAATTGTGATTATTACTATTGTTATTACTGTAATTATTAGAGGAGATGAGAAGGGAAGGGAGGTGTCATAGGAAGAAGGTGTAGTGTCAGTGACAGTATAGGGACAAGAAGGCATTTGGTGTCACAATCATGATATTCGTAGCCAGTGTTTACTGATGCCCCAGTGTGTGCCAGGTATTGCGCTAAGGGCCTCCTAGGGACAAAAGTCATCTCACCCTCCAGGGAGGTGCATTTTTATCCCCATTTTCAGATGAGGGGAATTGGGCCTCTTATCTGGGGAAGTGGAGGGATGGGATTTGAACCCGGCCCTTCTTCGGGGGGCCTGCGGGTGAGTGGTGGGAGGTGAAACTGGTGGGGCCGGGGCAGGTGGGGAAGGCTGGACTCTTGCCTTGGACCCCAGAGGTCGTTTAGCATGTCTTCCTGCTGGAGACCCTGGGTGGTCCTGGGCTGCATGGGGCGGGGAGGTCCACAGCACATCATCTTTTCACCTTATGGTCCAGAAAAACCAGTGTGGGGTAAAGCCCCACACGGATGGGTGAGAAGGGATGGCTCTTCCCTGGCCCGCTTCTGGTGAGGTCGGCTGGTGGGTGGCAGTTCCCCGTGGGGCCGGGGGTGTGGCAGGAAGTGGTGGGCACAGCCAGACCCATGGCGGAAAGCCTACATTGTGGAGGGTGAGAACACCCAGGTGTGTGCACCTTTACTGAAAGGATGTGATTGCTTACTGTCACTGTCTCCCAGCTCCGCTGTCTGGGACCTTCTCCACTTAGGACGAGGGACAGCAGGAGCCCAGATGAAGCGGGTAATGAGGACTCGAGGTTTCTCTGTGTCTCCATCCATTCATTTCTCAAATACCTAAATCCCTATGACTTGCCAGTTTCTGAGCAAACAGCTGCATCTTTATCTTTTTGTGTGTGATGTCATTGACACCTCACAATGACCCATGAGGCAGGCATCAAGAGGAGCCCTTATTTGGTGGAAAGATGGGGCTTTTGGGTCAGACGCACTTGAGTTGGCTCGTGCACAAGCTGTGAAACCTTGGGCCAGCCCCTTCCCCTCTCTGGGCCTCAGTTTCCTCACCTGTAAAATGGGGATCATATTAGTGACCATCTCTTGAGTTCCTGGCACGATTATAGATAAGGTTATGTGGTGCCTGATGCATAGACGTGCTCAGTAATTCACAGCGATCAGGACTGTGTTGTTCACCCATTTTATAGATGAGGAAACTGAGGCTCAGAGAAGTTCAGGGACTCTCTCCACAGCATCTTGCTCCCTGGCTCTGTTCCTACTGATGTCTGGGCAAGTCTGCAGATTCAGATACTCTCCAGCAAGATCCCAGGCCCCCTCAGAGCCCCAAACCATTTTCCTTTGAAGAAAGGCCATTCACTCACTCTGAATCTGGCTTCCAGAAGTCAGTGAACTGTGAGGAGACGGTTCTTCTGATGGGTTCCTCCCTTTGATTTTTTAAGTGTTCTTGTTCTGAGCAGCTCTTGAAGCTCTTTGAAATTCTTTCTCTTCCACCTGCTTCAGGAGCACGTGAGAGGGAGGAGGGTCTCCCAGTCCTGGGCTGTGTTTGTCCAAGAGGGAAGCAGCAGGGCAGGTTGATGTCCCAGGAAACTAGATTCCCAGGGATGTGCTGCTTGCAAATTGTGCTCTTAAGACCCCCACCCAAATCCCACCCCTGTCCCCTGCTCAGATGCCCTAAAGATCACCTGGACGAAAGACCTGTCTTATCTGGGAACATTACATCAGCAAGTATTTATTACCCGCTTGCTTTGTTCTTGGTCAAGCCTTTCTACCTTTTTGGCTGTCAGCCACTGCAAAACCTCTACAACAAAGAAGTGCAATCAGAAAAGCCATAAACTACAATTAAGGGGCAGGGGAAGGGGGAAGTTAATCAAAGACTTTCTAAGCATAAAGTATCAGAACAACCTTCTGGCCTCTGGTAAGGATATTCTCCGGTTAGTTTCGCTTGAGGAAAACTCAGATCCACACCCTTGGGGCAGAAGTGAGAGTGGTTGGCTGGCTCCAGCCATCACTGTGAGTCTTCAAATAAGACTTTGGAAATCAATGTTGCTTAGATTGTCAAAACAAATTTTTAAAAAAGTCATGCTGGGGCCTGGGAGAAGACCACTTGAGAGGTAAGTGTGCAAAGGTCAAAAAGAGTCTATTATGTGTCTGAATCAGTTGGCTTTGAGTGGTAAAATCCGAATTTAAAATAGTTAAGGTGGAAAATAAGGGAATTTATTGAGTTAGGTAAATGGTTAAGTCCAAAGGTAGACTGCCTTCAGGTACAGCTGTATCCAGGTGCTCCACTGTCTCAGAGCGCTCTCTCTTTTGCTCTCTGTCTCTCAGATGGGCTTTCTTCTGTGACAGCTTCTTTCTCAGGCATGCTCTCCCCAGTAACATCTCCAGGCATACATCCTGCTAATTTAGCTATCTCAGCTATAAGAGAACTATTTCTCTAATAATTCTTGCAAATCCTGGGATTGATTCCTATTCATCCACCTGTAGTCTCTTACCCATCCATGAGCATCTGTACCCTCTTACTGACCAGACCTCAGCTGCTGGTCTTGGGCATGGGGTCAGCCCTACCCCAGTCACAAGGACAGATCCCAGAAGACTGGAGAATGCATTCTCAGCAGGCAGGTTGACAGATGCCCACACCAGTGGTGGAGCAGCAATGAAACGGAAAGGCAGGGTTTATGTCCTGGGGGAGAAAGTGGAAGCAGGCACTGCCCTTAATGGAGTATTTAATCTGCTCCAATATGGTATTAAAGCCTTTATGTGTATTTAGCGGCTCTCCTCTTTCACAGGTAAGAAAATGAGGCTCAGAGAGGTTAAGTGACTCACCTAAGGTCACAAAGCTGACAGGTGGAGAATTCAAACTCACCTCCATCTTCCTGCAAAACCCATTTTTTTCCACAGCTCCCTGATACCTGGGGAAACTTAGTAACCTGCAAAGTGAGCTCAAAAAATAAAATATGAATGCCTTTGGGTGGGCCAAGCTCTGTGTTAAGGTTGGGAAGAGAAAAAAAAATTTTTTTAAGACTGCAAGACCCCTCAGCCCGTGAGCTCCCGACATTCAAGGAGGTGCAAACAGCAGTTATCATAGAGAATGGTAAGGGGTAGACAAGGGACTGGGAGACATAGTGGAGTGCTTACTACAGGCTGGGTGTTCAGGGAAGATTTCCTGGAAAAGGTGATGCTTAAGCAAAGGCAATAACAAACAGGCCAAGGTAAGGATGAGGAGAGGGTATGTAGGTACCAGTTAGTTGGGGCTCTTGAGTAACAGAGCCAGAAACCCAGTTTCCATGGAATTAAGCAAAAAAGTAAATTTATAGGCTCATGTAAAAAGTTGAGGGGTAGTGATGGCTTCAGGCATGGCTGGATCCAGGAGCCCAACTAATATCAGAGATTCATGTCTCTATCTCTCAGCTCCACATTCTTGGGTTGGCGTCAGTCTCAGGAAGGCTCTGAAGTGGTGACTAGAAATGGCCCCGTACCCTACTTGTTTCGCCTTCCCAGAGGATCTTGCAAGAGTCTCTAGCCAACTGCCTTTGACCTAGATTGAGTCATGTATCCATCCCTGAACCAGTACTGTGACCTGGGAGCAGAATGCTATCATTATCCAGGCCTGGGTCAGGTGTCTGCACCTGGAGTCTAAGGTAGCCTGAGAATGTGGATAGGAAAATCAGGGGTGCGTGGCACCCTCCGGGCTGATAGTAGTTCTGTTTGGCCAGAGCTCGGGGTCAGATTGCAAGGCCCCCCCATAAGCCATGTGAATAATTACCTCCTGAAGGTAGTGGGGAGCCTTGGGGAGTCTCAGCAGTGTCGTACAAGCAGAAAGCGACAGGCCCGCTGTGCAGAGAGGGGCAAGAGCAGGGGGCCAGGTAGGAGGTGATGGCGGTTTGGGGTGCTGGACAGGGCTGAGTGGTGAGCTGGATCAGGCTCATGGAGGGGAAGGGGTTCACAGGGATCTGGATTCTCTGGCTTGTACGACAGGGAAGCCTGGAAGGGAACCAGGGTCAGGAGATAACGTGGTGAGTTGAGGTCGCCCTGGGAGGTCGGGTATTTCATGGTTACTGTGCAGAGAGGGGCCCGGAGAGGGGCCCAGGGCGAGAATTCTGTTCAGTAAGCATTTAGTGCTAAGTATGCACTACGCTCCACTCTGGCGAGCAAAGCACTCAAGGACCCCAGACAGTAAGTACGGGAAGTCAGTTACGGGCCATGTTAGCTAATGGGAAGTGCTGGGGAGAAAAGACAAATGATGCAGGTTAGGGGGGTCTGGGGTGCTGTGTTGGTGGGGGCAGGGTGCAGTGTGAAATGGGTGCTGGGGAGGGGGCGTGAACGAGGACAGGAAGGCCAAGTGGATGTCTGGGGAAAGGGCGTCCAGGCAGTGTGCGTGTGTGTATGCGCGCATGCGCGTGCGTGTACAGACCAGCAAGGGGGCCGTGTGGCTGGAGGAGAGCGAGGCAGGGCAGGTGCGGAATGAGGACAGAAGGCAGTGGGCAGGGTTGAGCTTCTAGAGCCTGTGGGCTGTGTGGGGACTGGCTTCTCCCGAGTGAAGTGGGAGCCATGGGAAGATTCAGAGCAGAGGAGGGCCGAGACCTGATTTCCATCTTCATCCAGTCACTCTGGCTGCTCGCTGACAATGGACGGAGGAGACTAGGGCGGAATCAGCGAGGCCAGTTAGCAATTAGGCAGGCAAGAGACCTGGGTACCTTGGTCCAGGGTGATGAGACATGGATACACAAAATACAAACGCCCAGCAAGTGTGAGTGATGTGGAGCAAGTGGCTTCTGGCTCTGGTTTGGTGGGGGTTTTTTTCTCTTTTTTTATTGTGTTAGAATACGCACAACATAAAATTTATCATCTTAACCATCTTTAAATGTGCAGTTAAGTGGTATTAAATGTCTTCACATTGCTGTTCAACCATCACCAGCACCCATCACCCCAGTAACTCTTTCATCCGTCTTGTAAACTGAAGCTCTGTACTCATCAAACACTGGCTTCGCATCCTCCCTCCCCCAGCCCCTGGCAGCCACCATTCTACTTTCTGTCTCTATGAATTTGGCTGCTCTAGGGACCTCATATAAGTGGAATCATCCAGTATTTGTCTTTTTGTGACTGGCTTATTTCATTTAGCATAATGTCCTCAAGGTTCATCCATGTTGTAACATGTGTCAGGATTGCCTTCCTTTTTAATGCTGAATAATATTCCGTTGTATAAACTACCACATTTTGTTGATAGATTCATCTATCGATGGACACTTGGGTTGCTTCCACATTTTAGCTATCGTGAGTAATGCTGTGAGTAAAAATACCTCTTTGAGACCCTGCTTTCAATTCTTTTGGGTAGATACCCAGACCTGGAATTGCTGGATCATATGGTAATTATATTTTTAATTTTTTGCGGACCCTCCATACTGTTTTTCACAGCGGCTGTACCATTTTACATCCCCACCAACAGTGCACAAGGGTTCCAGTTTTTCAACATCCTGACCAACACTTGTTATTTTCTGTTTTTCTGGGTTTTGTTTGTTTTTAACACTAGCCATCCTAATCCGTGTGAGGTGGCATCTCATTGTAGTTTTGATTTGCATTTCCCTGATGATTAGTGATGCTGAGCATCTTTTCATGTGCTTGTTGGCCATTTGTATATCTTCTTTGGAGAAATGTTCTTCAAGTCCTTTAGCAATTTTTGAATCGTGTTGCTTGGTTTTGGTTGTTGAGTTTTAGGAGTTCTCTATAGATTCTGGATATGAATCCCTTATCAATTCTATGATTTGCAAATATTATTTTCCCGTTCTGTGGTTTGCCTTATTACTCTGTGGATAGTGTCTTTTGAAGCACAGAATGTTTTCATTTTCATGAAGTCCAGTTTGTTTATTTCTTTTCTTTTATTACCTATGCCTTTGGTGTCAGATCCAAGAAATCATTGCCTGGCTCTGTTTTGAAGATGCAGTTGACAGGATTGGCTGCAAGGTTGGGTTGGGGTGGAAGAGACAGAGAGGGGTCAGGGCTTCTTGCTGCCTCTGAGGCTTTTGGCCTGGGCATAATGAGCTGCGCACAACTGGAGTGGAGTGAGTTAGGGGGAGAAACGAGGAGATTAGCTTTGGATACGTTAAGTTTGAGGTCCCAGCTCAACGCCAAGTGGAGGTGACGCGGAGACAGTTGATGGCCAAGTCTGGTGTCGAGGAGAGAGATTTGGGCTGGAGATGACAACACAGGAGTCATCAGCCTGTGGGGAGCAGAGGAAAGCCTGGCAGGAGGGAGGGAAGACGGTGGCAGACAAGTAGCAGAGTACGAAACCTTTTCTACCTGTGCCAGAATGGCCGGGATTGGTCCAGTATAAGGAAAAAGCCTGAAAACTTTCTCACACCAAGCGGGAGAGAGAGAGCAAAACAAGCAGACATCACCTCCTTGGCCCCTGATCAGAAGCCACCACAGCCTGGTGGCTCATTTTTTGCATGTGGGTTTTGGGGGTACGTGTGCCAGGCACTGGGGTGTGAGTGGCAAAATCGGGGGCCGAGGTTCAATCCACTTTTCTGTCCCTGTCACCTGGCACCAAGCCGGGCCCTGGGAGAGTGCCTGGCAGCCAGAGGTCCTTGAATGAATGAATGGAGTCCTGTGTGTTCCTCTGGAACAGACAGGAAAGGTGTGTGGGTGGGAGGACGCCCAGCTGCATTTGGCAAAGTGTGATTCTTTAAGACTATTTTTATTGAAATCAAGCAGACATACAGAAAGGTGCACACATCATAAGTGGACCGCTCGATGAATTTTCAAAAGATAAACATGCCCCTGTGACAGTACCCAGATCAAGAAAAACACATGCCCAGCACCCGCCCCCCAAGACATCTTTGCCCCCTCCAGTCTCCACAAAGGGTGACCACCATCCCAAAGTCTCCTACTAGAGATTAATTTCACCTGTCTTTGTACTTTATTTACATACAAAGTGCTTTACATACATAAAAATGCTTTACATACATAAAAACTTGTGTTCTCTTTTGTACTGGCTTTTGGGGCTAATATCTCAGCGTAATATCTGAGCGATTTACCCATATTTTGTGAAGTTCTGGCTCGTTTTCGCTCCTGGCTGTTCAGTATGGATGGATTTATTTGTATTTGCTTATTTATCCATCTTCTTGTTAATGAGCATTTGAGTAGTTTCCAGTTGAGGGCGGTTGCAAATAATGCTGCCAGGAACATGACATGTGCTCTGCGGTGAACAGTTAGATGCATTTCTGATGATATATACTTAACGGTGGAATTGCTGGTCATAGGGAAGGTGCAAGGTCAGTTTTTGTGTCTTATGCCAAAGAGCTTTTCCAAAGAGATTGTGCCAGGTTACTCTCCCACCCGTGGAACATGAAAGTTCTGATCGAATCACATCCTTGCTAACGCTTGGTATTATCCTCTTTTTTTTTCTTTTTTTAAACCATTCAGAGGTATAGTGGCCCCACATTGTACTTTTATTTTGCATTTATTTCCCTGCTGGATAATGAGATTGAGCGCCTTTTCACATGCTTATTAACTATATAGATAACGTCTTGGATGACGTGTCTCTTAAAATTTGCCCCTTTTCCTAATGGGTTGCCTCTCCTGTTCTTATTGCTTTCCCAGAGTTCTTTATACATTCTGGATACAGATATCTTGTTTGCCATATATATTGCAAATATCTTCTTCCACGTGTAACTTCTTTTGATCAGTAAGAGGTAGAACCAGGAGTTTTGAGCCTCCAAGTCATTGATTTGAACACAGGTCAAGCCCTCACCTGTCTGAGCCTCAGTTTCCCTCTCTCAACACTCTGCTAGGCTAGAGTGTTTAGCCTAGTGCTTGGTGTGTAAACGGAGCTGGCACTGTTATTAGCATCTTTGCAGGGATGAAAGCCCTGAACTAAAACAGGCAAAACTAGCCCCGTGGGGCTTTTCAGCATAAGTCATCCCTGTTTCTTGGGTCAGTTCTATAAATATCTATTAAGCATCTACTATATACCAGTCGCCGAACTAGGGATTGAAAATATGGCAGTGAACAAGACCCAGTTCCTGCCCTTGGAGGAGGTTGCACCGGGGTGAGTGCAGGGGGGCTGTGGGAGCCCAGAAGAACACGAACTGGGCTAGGGCATCATGGAAGGCTTCCCAGAGTAGGCGAGCTTCATAGTAGAGTATACTTGGGTAAGCCTCTTCTGTTTAGGTGCACGCTTGGGTGCTTTCTGTGTACCAGGCACTGGTTTCCAGTCAGGAATGATTGTGTCCCCAGGGGACACTTGGAGATAGTTTTGGCCGTCACCACTTGGGGAGGGGACGCTACTGGCATCTAATAAGTAGAGGCCAGGGATGCTGCTAAACAATGCACAGGACAGCCCCATAACAAGAATTATCTGGCCCAAATGTCGATAGTGCTGAGGTTGGGGAACCTCTAGATGGACAATGCCAATGCCATGTGAAATTATTATAAGGGGGATGAACAGAGGGACCAGGAATGTCATCTTGGATGTCAGAGAAGGCTTGAAGTGGGGGATGCTGAGGAAGGGCGCGGATGAAGGAAGTGGAATTGGCAGGAAATAGGGGATGCTGAGGAAGGACACGGATGAATCACGGTGATGGGAGCTCAGGGCGTGCTTGGAGATTCCACTCGTGTCTAGGCCAGGCCTGGAAAGGAGGTGTGAGAGGGCTGTGGGGACCAGGCAGTTAAGGACTGAGCCTGTGTGTCTGCTTCGGGAGCCACAAGCCACTTGTGGCTGTTGAGCCCTCGAAATGTGGCTGATGCAGCTGAGGCACTGAATTTTCTATTAACATAATTTAAATTTAGATTTCAAAGCAGATACTCCATTCCATTCTTGGAAAACTTTTAAATATGTGTAGAACCATTCGGGGATGTGGATGTACTTTTCCATCTGTGAATTTTATGAACTTTAGCTACAGATTGGGTATTTCTACTGACAGTTGGTCATCCAAATTGAGATGCATTGATGATAGAAGATACAGCCCCAATTCCAAAGAATTAGTACTAAGAAAGCAAGTAAATTGTCTCATTAATCATTTTTATATTGATTAATAATATTTTTGGATATACTGGGTGAAATAAAATCTATTATGAAGTTTAAGTTCACCTTTTTCTTCTTACCTTTTTAAAGTGGGTGCTGGAAAATTGACTTTCTTGTGTGGCTGACCTTGAACTTCTACTGGATGTTGCTGTTATAAACCCTGGGGAGGAGCTGGAGCATCGTGCCGAGGCTGAGGGCTCATGGAAGGGTTTAGACAGGGGGTGACATGGTCAGGTTTCTGTGGCAGCTACACCCTCTGGTCACAGTGGCGAGAGAAGATTCCAGAGGACAGGTCAAGACCAGCCATAGGGAGACCGAATAGCCTGGAAGGCCTGAGCTCTGGCCGCAGAGAGAAGCTGTGATGTCCCAGACAGGTAGTGTCCACTGCCAATCCATGAACAGGTGGCCAGGCTGGGCCCCCAGGGAGGAGGAGCGTTTGGGGAGAAGCGGGCACATCCTGGGACTGATCAATCCTTCAAAGGGGCCTCACTGCTAAGAGCCGGTAGGAGAGACCTCGGCCGGTAGAGGTCCACCTGTTCCTGGTGGCCACCGCTCCAGACACCCACCAGCCCCAGCCTGGCCTGCACCCCTACCCTGGCTGCTGCTTGCACCCCACTCAGGTTGGATACCCCGCCTCTTGCTGCCTGGCCCTGCTCTCCACTGCTTACCAGTTGTGCGACCCTGAGCAGGTGGCTTTCCCTCCCAGTGAGCCACCGGCTCTGCCTGGCCTCACCCATGTTGTACGGAGAGTACAGGAGAGATTATAGGTGCTGACAGGTGACGGGTCTTCCTGGGCTGGGTCTTTTGGGGATGACAGCATGGAGCCCGGGGGGAGGAACATCTGGTACGTTCTCCAGTTTGCATGCGTTTCCCATCTCCGATCCCTGCACTGTGTTCCCATTTCACAGCTTTGGAAGCTGAAGCTCAGAGAGGCGAAGCAGCTTGCCCAGTGTCACACGGCACAACAGAGGCAGGATTCTGATGAGGAGTCTGACCCTGTAAGGCCCGAGGCCACCGCTCCCATGGCCATAGCTCAGTGTGTGATGAAGGGCAGGGTGCGGCACCTCTCTCAGCCTCAGCTTCCTCATCTGTCAAGTGGGGAGCGTGGCGATGCTGAGCACAGCCGATTGCCGTGTAGCGGTAGTAAGTTGAGTGCAGCAGCGCAGTGCCAGCCCAAGGCAGGGCTCCAGATGGCTGCTACTGTTTGTTGACTGACCTGCACATAAGTCCTCACGGCAGCTCTCCAAAGTGAGTGGCATGAGCCCATTTTTCAGGAGAGGAAACTGATGTGCAGCTAGTGAGAGCAAAGCTGGGGTCCGCACCAGCTCCTTGGCTCCAGAGCCCTTTCCTTCCCCCATCCTTGCCCTTATCCCGGAGTCCTGGCGTCACCTCCTGTGCATTAAGGGGCAGGTGGGCACCAGGATCCAGCTGGTCCTTTGTCCTGGATGACTGGACATGAATGGGCACAGGGCAGCCTCCCCGGTGGTATTTACAGAAGCTCCCCTTCCCTCTACAGAGCTGCTCTCCCACAGGATGTCTTCCTTTGCTAGGTGAGCAGCTTTGCTTTCTGAGAGCCAGAGTGCTTGGGTGGGAAGCTGGCATGGAACATGCCCAGGATGTGGCCAAATGCTAAAAGCCAGAGATGGCAGAGGCCTTAGAAGTCATCAGCCCCGGGTTTTGGTTGTCTAGCCTCAGTCTCCACATCTGGAAAATGGGAGGAATCATCAGCTCAGCAAAAGCAGTAACATCTGACAATACAGAGTTGGTGCAGACGGGGGAATTGCAGACCGTTGGCAGGAGGGTCTTTGGAAGGCACTTGTGCTGAAACGTAGAGGATGCCTGGCCCCCAAGCCAGCCAACTGCTTTTAGGTGGCTACTTAGAGTGGAGCCGTGCTTCTCCAGTTTTAATGTGCGTGGGGATGCCTGGGGGCTGGGTAAAATGCAGACTCTGATCCTGTACCTCTGGAGTGGGACTAGCAAGCTTCCAGGGAACCCTGCTGATGCATTATCAAGGCCGTGGGGTGCCTCTCACTCATGAGCACAAGGAGGCATGTCCCTTTGTGATGGGGCGTGTTGCGTCAAAGATGAAAATAGCCTAAATGTCCATCAGGAAGGCTTTGGCCAAATGAATGGTCAGCCATCCCTGCCGGGGATGCTCTGGAGCAGTTAAAAAGAGGGAGGGAGACCCATTGGGGTCCTGCACATTGATGTGTCTTGTCTCCCAAGAGGATGGCTGTAGTCTCTGAGTGCCAGGGCTTTGCCTGTGTCATTAACTGATGTGGCCCCGTGCTAAACAGGGCCTGGCACACAGTAGGTGCTCAGGCAGTGTTTACTGAATGACAGAATCAGTATGCTGACATGGGAAGATCTCCCCAACCTGGTGTGGAGTGAACCGAGGCAGTTTCAGGTTATGTGTGATCCAGGGCCTCTCAGCCCTAGCATTACCGACATTTGGGACTGGATGATTCTTTGTGGTGGGTGCTGGGCATTGTAGCATCCCTGGCCTCTACCCATCAGATGACCCCTAGTTGTGACAGCCCAGACTGTCTCCAGACATCGCCAGTTTGCCCCAGAGGGGCAAAATCAGGCCCAGTTGAGATCTACTGTGTGATAGGACAGTATGTGGCTAGAAGGAGGAAGGGTGAATGGAAGGACGAAAAGATGGGTGTCTGGGAGGGTGGGAGAGAGGCCCTATGTAATTTCCATTCAGATATGATTTTGGCTGTAACTTCATAGAAAGCAGGTGTGGGGGGCTCCTCCCTAAGATGATCGACAGCAGTTACCTCTTAGAAATGAGGGAAGAGGACAAGACTGGAGATTTTGCTCCAAGGAGACTTAAGCCTTTTCTATTATTTTTAAATATGGAGGTTATAACTGTGACTTGAGTAATTAAATAAATTTAAACAACAGGGATGGTCCAGGGACCCACTTCTAGAGTGCAGGGATTTAGTGAGAGTACACACCTGAAGTGCTCAGCACAGCGCCTGACACCTAGCAGGAGCGCAGTCAGAGGAAACCATTGTTGTTTTATTGTGTTGCATCCCTCTGGCAGCCCCTAAGCATATGAAGCAGTTAAGCTCTTCTTTCCATATGGGCAAACTTGAGCTCAGAGATGGGAAGGGACTTTCCCAAGGTCACACAGCAAAGTAGAAGCTAGGCTTGACTGGAAATCGGTCTTCATGGCTCTGATGTAGGGGCTACTTCTCCTCTGCCACCCTGTGTTCCCTGCCAGGCATCTGGACCTCCTGGTCATCACATGTGAGGCTGTGTGGGCTGCTTCAAGTCCCCCAGCTTGTTGATCACTTGATGTTCACCAGCCCAACTGGCACCCAGGAAGCGGGCAAGGCCGGAGGTGGCAGAGCTGTAGCCTGTGGCAGTTGCACTGTGGTTTGGCCCAGCAGCACTGGGAGGACTGCCAAGGATGTGGAGCCTGTGATGGAGGACCTTGGCGGAGACAGTCCCTGTAGGTGGGCGCTGGCTGCCAGCCCTGTGCAGCTGCAGAGTCGTACTGCTCCTCTCCTGCTCAAACACCTGCCATGGCTCCCTAGTACCCAAGTCGAAATTTCCTTCCTGTTGAGTTAGCATTCTATGCCCTACAAAAGATTCTCTATGACATTGCTAGATTCCAAATACTAATACTGGTAGTAATAATAATAGTAACAATAATAATTAATAATAATAGGGCCTAGAGTACCTACTGTTTGGTAGGCATGGTACAAAGTGCTTTTCATGCATTATCTTATTTAACCCTTACAAAAGCCCTATGGCACTGCTGCAAGTATGATTCTCATTGTACAGAGGAGGAAACTGATGCCCACAGAAGTTAAGCGTCTTGCCCAGGGTCATGTAGCTCATGGCCCCGCCAGGATCTGCAGCCTGACTCCAGAGCCAGGCTCTTAACCAGGAGGCCAGCCTACCTCATCTTACTAGGAGAATGAACCAGCATGATGCCAGCAGGGAGGAGCCTGGATCGGGGTGTCTGGAGAGCTGGGCCCAGGCCTGGCTGCACCATGACCTTGCTGTGTGACCTTGGCCAGACTCTCTGGGCTTTCACCAGGCTTCCTCCAAGGCCAGCTCTATTCACCAGGCTTCCTCCAAGGCCAGCTCTACATTCCGAGGCTTGAGGTCTCAATATTGTGCAACAAACCTAGAAATCACCCAATTTCTTTTTTCCATTCTTTTATTTTACATCACACCATTGATAAATATCCACTGTAGAATAGTTAGAAAATTCAGAGGGAAAAAAGGAGAAATTAATGAAGCTTCAGTTAGCCGTTTAGGGTATACCTTTCTGGAGTATTTTCCCAACATAAATATCTACCAGAGTGGAATCAGATAACCTTTTTATCACCTAACATCACATCCTAGATGACCCATAGGGTAATGAATCCTTCTTTTTTTACGGTCGTATCCGTAAAAAATAACAGGTCTGTTATTGTTGTACCGTGGAATATTTAATTAGGGTGTCTAGTTAGAGATGATGATAAATTAAGAGCTGGCATTTACCGAAATCCTCCTCCTGCCGGGTCCTGCCCTAAGCACTTGCCTCAGTGGTCATCACAGCAACCCTCTGAGGTGGGCAGTTCAGCCCCATTTTACAGATGAGGAAACTGAGGCTGTTGAAGTTAACCAGGCCCAGGTCTCCTGGCCTGTCCTTGGCAGAGCCGGATGCGGCCCCAGCCCCTCCCGAGCCCTCCATGCAGGCCCTTAACCACTGGGCCACCCTGCCATGTGCCTCACCTCCCGTGTTCTCAGATGCCCTGTGTCTTTGAGGTGGGTGCGCTGTGACTGTTCAAGGAAAGGGAATGAAGTGGCTGCCCACTGAGCCCAGTGTGTGGAGAGGTGACACATGATGTATACAGCCAGAGCTCAATAAATGCTCATCTCAAAGCAGAAGTTGCAGTAGGATTTCTCAGGGCAGGTGGAGACAGAATCACTCCAGGAGGAGTGGGGCTTTGTGGGGACCCATTTCCACCACTACACATGGATTTCCTCAAGGGACTCCCAGCAGCCTCTGCTGTCAAGGTCAGGGGTGGTTTGAGGGGTGTCCCAAGCTCCCCAGCTCCTGGGGAGAACTGTGTTCTCTATTTAGGGTTTGCAGATAACCGGGTTTAGTCTGGAGGGATCCCAAGACCCAGGGCTGAGATTAGGTATATGAGGCACTTGACTTGGGTACAGAATTTAAGGGAGTGCCCCAAAGCTCAGCAATCAAGATAAATACTGTTTTAATGCAAATTAAAAAAAAAAATCAAAACCAATGGGTGAACCTTGAAAACATTATGCTAAAGGAAAGAAGCGAAAGACCCTGTTTTATGTTATTCCGTTTATGTGAAATGTTCAGAAGAGGCAAATCCATAGAGACAGAAAGTATTGGGTTGGCCATAAAGTTTGTTCGGGTCTTTCCCTAAAATGTTATGGAAAAACCAGAACCAACTTTTTGGCCAACCCAATAGATTAGTGGTTGCCAGGGGCTGGGGGGAGGAGGGGTAGGGGGTGTAGCTTGAGTGCGGGGCTTCTTCATGGGGTGATGAAGATATTCTAAAATTGATCGTGGTGATGTTTGCACAACTCTGTGAATGCACGAAAAACCATTGAATTGTACGCTTTAAATAGGTGAATTTACAATATATGAATTAGAGCTCAGTAAAGCCGTTAGCAAAAAAAAATCTAAATCGATGAAAAACTATCCATGATGAACAATATGTCCACATTTTAAACAAAGACAGGATCAGTATTACTGATTTGTTTCCCTTTTGTCTCAGGCTCTAATACAGCTTAGCATAGCGCCATTATTTATCCTATTTAAAAATGTGATGTTTTGTTCGTCATTGTTTTTGGGCATTCGTTTTTAAACGTTGCATTAAAATGTTATTGATCTTGATTACTGAGTTTGAGGTCAAGGCCTCATCATCCCGGCCCTGCCAGGCAAACCTCTCGCTCTCCGTTGGGTGGCCAGGCACTCCCTGGCCACTTTCTCCCTTCCGGCTCCCATTGGACAGATGAGGCCGGTGAGGCCCATGGCAAGAAAGGCTGTGAGTTTGCCTGGCCTGAGGCTAGAGTGGGGTCTCCGTGTCACCTCCTCTGGCCCAGAGCATTTGGCCTCTTGGCCACCTTCTTCCCTCTGTCCTCTGTCTCCTCTCCTTTGAGGTGGTCCCTGGATCCCCCGGCACCTCTCACCTGGCCTCCAGCCCTCGCCTTCTAAGCCATCCTACACTAGAAAAAGCCGTGTCCACCCCCAGAGCCCCAACTTCACCAGCACTCACCACTTCCCACTGCCCCCAGGATAACCCCAAGCTCCTTACTTACAGCCTGGGCCCCGCCAACCTCCTTTCCCCACCCTCTTGCCCCCCATTGCTGACTTCTGTCTCGCAGGTTCGTTGGAAGCCATATTTATCCAAGAGCTACAGCATCAGCCTCAGCCTCTGTGCTTTCTCACAGTTAAGCCTCCATCTCAGTTAAATCCTCGCCGCAGCTTTGCTAGTGAGAGTTGGTGGACCCATTTTACAGATGAGGAAACTGAGGCCCAGGGAGAGGAGAGGACACTGCTAGGAGCCTGGAGCAGAGGCAGGTGTACACCCGGGCCGACTGACTGCATACCTGGGACTCTGTCCTCTGCTGGTGACGGAGATGCAGACGCCTTGTTTCTGCTTCCCCTCAGGGCCCTGTGTGCAGTGTCTGAGGCCAAGGTCACCCCCACTCTGGTCCCTGATGTCCTCCACCCACTTCTGACTGGAGTTACTCTCCAAGGTCACGTGCTGGCGTGTGAGGCCAGCATGGGTGGACGTCACATGCCTTTCATAATAGTTCTATCGTCTCTGATTTTTATTTATTTATTTTTAAAATTTATTTATTTATTTTTTGCCCGTGCCACACGGCATGTAGGATCTTAGTTCCCTGACCAGGGATCGAACCTGGGCCCCTTGCAGTGGAAGCGCAGAGTCTTAACCACTGGACCTCCAGGGAAGTCCCTGTTATTTTCTAAATAAAATCAAAACAGCTAAACCACACCCCAGAATATGCCATTGAGCTTTTCCTGGTACACACCCTTTCCATGCTCTTGTTCGATGGTGGAGCGAGGAAATGGGCAGGGAGAGGGAGGAATGGGAGCCCAGGGCCCTCCTGAGGCAGGGGTGCAGCTCCTGGCTCCCCGAGTCACAGTCTTTGGTTCCCAGGGGCCCGGGAATCTGGATAGGAAAAAAAATGACATCTTTATTTATACTAATTAACATCTCCAGGCATCATTGTAGGTGACAAATGGCAGTCATAGTAGTAGCAGCTGCAGTTGGGCCTTGGTCACCAATAGAAACCATGTGTATCTTCATATCATATTTCTGTTGCCGCAGACACCTCTACCCATCACAACATGCAAATGACAGTCGTTATGAGGCCCTCGATCTAGTTATTCATGGCTTTAATCAAGCAGCGTATAGGTGACAGTATCACAGCGTCTTCATCAGTGTGTTCTTAGCCAGACTCGACTATAAATGCTTTCCTTTTACTCCTACGTAATTGATTCCATTTAAAAACACTCTTCTGGGAAGGGGTCCATAGGTTTCACCAGATGGCTGACGGGGTCCATGGCAGTGGAAAGATCAAAGACCCGACTGGGCGCGGGTTCAAGTCCTACCGCTGCCCGGCACCGCCCTGAGAGCATGGGCAGCCGCTTCCCTAGTCTGCATTTCTTATTTGTGCCCTGATCAGAGAGGTTGTGGGAGAGTCAGTGATGGTGCTGGACGCTGCCCCATGCGGGGTCCGTCCGGCTGACCGTTGGGTGTGGCCCTGGGAGCTCTAGCACCCGGATGTGCACGCCCCCTGTCCTGGGGTCCATCCCCCTCTGGGTGGCTTGTCTGTCTGTCCTGTGTCTGTTGCCCTGACACTCCTCACTGGCAGACCTGTGTCTCTCCTAAGAAACGACGTCACTAAGTTCACGCCGTGTGCCAGCCTCACGACAGCCCACCAGGCGGGTGCGCTTTGCACCCTTATCCTGGAGAGGAGGCAAGTAAGGCCCAGAAAGGAGAAGTCGCTGGCTCAAGGTCACACAACTGGTGGGTGGGTGAGCCCAGATTGCACCTGGGCCTGTCCGGCTCTTGGCCTCCATGCTGGGACCACTGCAGTCCCCGAGCCTGGCCAGTAAATAGCCCTCAAATGCTGAATTCAGTGCCCCACGCAGTGTTTCATAGCTCAGGGGGAGGAGCAGCGCTCGGTAAATGCAGATCCCTGGGCTCCGTCGGGAAACTTCCAAATCAGAATATTTGGGGGCAGGACCCAGGAATCTGTCTTTTAAGAATTTCAGGTGATTCTGATGCGCGCAGAGGTTTCGAACCACCTTAAAGGGGAGAAATAACAGTGATACAGTAACAAAGCTCTGAGTGCTATCAGTTCATGTTAGCATCCACAGATGAGAAAACTGAGGCACAGAGGAGTTAGGTAGCATCGCTCTTTACCTCCCCTGCTCCAACCAAGGCTGCATTGCTAGTAACCACCAGAACCGGGACTCCAAGCCCAGTGTGTACAACTCCCACTACAGTGCTCATCCCACCCCCCCCACCCCTACTTCTGGAAGCTTCTAGACAGAGGAATGGAGACAGGTCGTGTGTGTGTGTGTGTGTGTGTGTTGTGTGGCGTGGGTGCAGGAAGCCCGGGCCTTGCAAGGTCACCCTGGCCCTTTCCTGTTTATACTCTTTATCAGGCAGGGGCCCGTGTGTTCCCGAACAGGAAACCCAGAGGGAGGGCTGCGCCAGTCGCTGGGGGCCAGGCTGGGACATGGGAGCCAAGAGGCTGAGCTGGTTACTGCCCCGGGCAGCTGCATGACCTTGGACATGCATCGCCCCCATCCGTGAGTTGGGCAGGGTAGTGGTTTGGGGGTGATGGTTAAAAGCTTGGCTTCTGGCATCAGACAGAGCTGGGTTCCACTTCAGGCTCAGACTGTTCCTATCTGTGTGACCTCGGGCTGCACACTTCACCTCTCTGAGCCTCAGCTTCCGCCTCTGTCAAACGGGGCTAATGGGGCTTCCCTGGTGGCGCAGTGGTTGAGAATCTGCCTGCCAATGCAGGGGACACGGGTTCGAGCCCTGGTCTGGGAAGATCCCACATGCCGCGGAGCAACTGGGCCAGTGAGCCACAGCTACTGAGCCTGCGCCTCTGGAGCCCGTGCTCTGCAACAAGAGAGGTTGCGATAGTGAGAGGCCCGCGCACCGCGATGAAGAGTGGCCCCCACTTGCCGCAACTAGAGAAAGCCCTCGCACAGAAACGAAGACCCAACACAGCCAAAAATAAATAAATAAATAAATAAAATTAAAAACAAAAAACAAAAAACGGGGCTAATAAGCATGCCTCCCCCTACTCCCCAGGTTGTTAGGGGCAAAATGCACAGCAAAGTGCCAGGCACACACAAGTCTCTCTCCTTAAATCTTTACTTGGCAACAGGCCAGACACCGGATGATTCCGTGTGCGCACGTGCATTTCTTTTTCTAAAAAATGTCAAATATTTTCCCGAGTTGCCCATTTTTCTCACCAGAGGCCGGCTGCCTGAGTCCTCCCACTAGTCCTTCCGAGATTGGGCCCAGAACCCGAATATACACCGCTTCCACGGTCACCCGTGGCATTTGCGTTTTGTGGGTTTGTCCCAGTTCCCCTGGGAGCTCATACAGAGCAGGGGCCTGGCCCACGATGGCCTGAGGGACGCATCGAGGTTGCCGCCTGATTTCGTAAATAGTCTTGGCTGGAACCCAGCCATGTGCGTTCCTGGATGTGTTGTTTCTGGCTGCTTTCACGGTGCAGAGGCAGAGTGGGTAGCTGTCACAGACCCTCTGAGCCACGGGGCCAAAATCATTAGCTTCCTGGCCCTTCACAGAAGTTTGCCAACCCCGCCTCACCGGGCCACTGGCTTCTTCGTCTTCGGGTTCCTTCCAGTCTTCATCCGCGTGCTGTGATGACAGTGATCATAATATTCAGTGCTAACGTTTTTGCACGTCCTTGCTGGGCACGATGAAGTTACGGAATTCCTCATGACTCTCTTTGTCCCAAGTGTTACTCCCATTTCTCAGATGGCAACACTGAGGCTTGGAGAGCTGGATTGACGCAGGGCACCCAGCCTCTGAGTACAAGAGCCAAGAAGTAACCTCCGCCCTAATCGCTCCCCACCCTGAGCTTGTGCCAACAGGGTGCTGAACTGGGCCTCTGAGAGGGAGGCAGGGTGGCACGTGGGGGTCCAGCTTTGATCATTTTAGGTAAAAAAAAAATGCAAAGCTCGTCAGGAAAGAGAGATCCTGGATCTAGGAGCATGGGCTATGGAGAGAGAGGGAGATTCGGGTTTTCCTTTTAGCTCCCCCGCTTACCAGCTGTGTGGCCTTGGGCAGGTGAACCTACCTCTCTGAGCCCCAGTAAAGAGATGGTTAATAAGAGAGAGTCAGATGGGGTCATGGACAGGGTAGTGAGGACAAAATTCCGTGATATATGTAAAACCCTTAGCTCAGTACCTGGTGCACAGAAAGTGCTTGGTAAGTATGAGCTAATATTTCTAAGGCTGCGCTGCAGCCTGGCTTTTCTCCTTTCCTCTTGAGTCACCCCATGGTGCTTCTTATGCTCAAGCCTCATCCAAAACCTCGGAATTATTCTTTTGCCTCTTCCTCTTGCCCCATTGGATTCTGGCAGGCTCTTCTTGGCTGGCTTCCCTCCAGAGTGGGTTGGAGGTCTCTGATCCCCAGGGATCCTGAAGGGGGAACTCCGGTCTCCCCTACTCTGCTTGGGAGGCTTGGGGCAGTGAGGTCGCAGGGCCCAGCGGGGTAGGTGGTCACCATGGTGATGGAATGTTTGGGAGCTGGTTCCCACTGAGAGGGCTTGCAAGGCCGCTAGCTGAGCTTCTGGCATGTGGCTACCAGGTACCCCTCCAAGGCTCCTCTGCAAGTGCCATGACCTGCCCCCTGAGCTGGCGTCCTGTGCTCCAGCCCCCCACCCCTGCCCCCCAATCTTGGGAACCTCTTGATCTGCCGAGCTTGGAGAAATCATGCAGAATTGGAAAGTTCAAATGAGTCTGACCCCTTAGGGCATGTCTTCCCCCCCACCGGGGGCATTACACAGTCACAATCGTGATTATCTGACATGCTGGTTTCCTGGGTCCCCACTAGAACATCATCTCCGTAAGGGCAGAGGCCTTGGTGTGCCGCCCTTGACGTGTTCCGGCATCTACTTCCAAGCATAGTACGTGCTCAGTAAGCATTTGGGGAATGAATGAATCTGGCCTAAGGGCATCTTGAAGACTGACCAGCCCCCTCCCCTCCCCTTCCTTCCAGTGGTCATTCAGGGCAGCCCATGGGTCAGTGGGAAGGGAGCAAAGTCCTCTCCCATCCTCTCCTGCTGCCCCCATTTTATGAGCCAGGTGACACGAGACCAAGGATGTTATTGCTAAGACAGAACCAGATTTGGAAACTGGCTTTCCCTCTTAGTAAAGCACACTTGCTATGTGCCAGGTTCTGTTCTAACATGGTCTAACATTTATACTTCCCAATACTCGTATGACGCTAGTTCCACATTTACGCTGGCCACATTTCTAGTGCCCTGGTGCCATACGTGAGCCTCCTAGGAGGTATTGTTGTCATCTCCATTTTACAGAAGGAAACTGAGGCTCAGAGAGGTTAAGTGACTTGCCAAGATCACACAGCCAGTAACTGGTGGAGCCAGGATTTGAGCCCAAGCAGTCTGACCCCCTGCTATGGCTGGCATACAGTTCAAAAAATACTAGCCATTTTATTATTATATAGATGAAGGTAATATAACAACACCATGTGTTTTTAGGAGAAAAATATTACCACCTACCACCCCTGTGGCATTTTGAGTCTGTTCCCTTCTCATCCTTCTCATTTTTCGTACATGGGGTTTGTGTTTGCTGGTTGGTTCGGTTGACTTGGTGGTTTCGCTTTTTGGCATAGTCGTGCTTACCCTGCACCCCCATGGGCCTTTGTCATCCGTAAACTGGAGAACCAAGGCGCCCCCTCCCCGCTCCGCCCTGCCATTGAGTTGTTGTGAGGATAAAATGAGGCAGCGGTGTGGAACACCCTTGGTCTGGTGTTAAATATACAGTGGTGCTTAATAAATGCTGATGTTCCTCCTACAAGAAAAGGAGGGCTCAATGACCCCTCCCCATGCCTCTCATGTGTCTTCCAAGTCTGTTATCCAATAGAACTTTGTGTGAATGGTGGGAATATTCTAGATCAGGGGCCTGAAAACTTTTTCTATAAATGACCAGATAGTAAATATTTCAGGTTTTGCGGAACACGTAGAATTTTTCTTATTGCTGCTGCTTCCCCCTCCCCCTCCCCCACCCTGCCCCGCCCCGCCCCTCGTCCTCTTCCTCCTCTTTCCCTTAAAAAAAAATATATAAAAGTCATTCTTAGCTTGCAGGCCTTACAAAACAGGCTGAGGGGTGGATTTCGCCCAAGGGCCATCATATGCTGACTCCATCCTAAATCTGCTCTGCCCAGTATGGTAGCCCCCAGGGGGCCACTGGGCTCTTGAATTGTGACCAGTGCCAATGAGGAGCTGAATTTTAAATTTTATTTAATTTTACTTTATTTATTTATTTTTAATTAATTTTTTAAATTTTATTTTATTTTGGCTGCGTTGGGTCTTCGTTGCTGCGCACTGGCTTTCTCTAGTTGCAGCGAGCGTGGGCTACTCTTCGTTGAGGTGCGTGGGCTTCTCATTGCGGTGGCTTCTCTTGTTGTGGAGCACGGGCTCAGTAGTTATGGCTCGCAGGCTCTTGAGTGCAGGCTCAGTAGTTGTGGCACACGGGCTTAGTTGCTCCGTGGCATGTGGGATCTTCCTGGACCAGGGCTCGAACCCGTGTCCCCTGCATTGGCAGGTGGATTCTTAACCACTGCGCCACCAGGGAGGTCCCCATTTTACTTAATTTAAATTTAAATACTGACCTGTGGCTAATGCGTCATGTCGGAGTCTTGGCATCGCAGGTCTGAGTGAGTGAAGGCTCTGACAGCCCCGTTTCACCGCCCTGAAAGGGGCCGTGGGAGCTGCCCGCCTGGCAGGCCTCTTGAACTCTCTGGCATTTCAAGGGCTGCCTGAGGGCAGCTGGGCCTGAGCCATCCCGTCTCCGGAAAAGCTTCAAGGGCCCTGGTCCCTAATTGTGTTTGTTGTTGTTATTCCAAGAACCAGGCTTCTCTTCACTGGCCACCCATATGCCCTGGGAATGCCAGGCCTGTGTATTCTGTAGCTGGGAGGAGGGGGAGGGGGAGGGGCTGGGAACCCTTCTCCTCCTGGGGTTAGATATACTAATCCCTGGTATTTCAGGGAGGGGAAAAAAAACTGTATAGAGGCAAGGAGAGAGCGAATAGGAAGGGAGAGAGGACCCCAAAAATGGTCCTATGCCCAATGTATTTGCATCATGGCACAAATAAAATAATCACTGAGATTTTTGAGTATTTGCTATTGTCTTGTTTAAACCTCCCAATAGCCCATTTCACAGCATAGGAAAACCGAGGCTCAGAAGAACAACAATCTACCTAGTCAGGGAATCATCCAACTCCAGAGCTGCATCCTTAAACCCCCCCACCCCACCTCTTGGGCTGGGACTAAGCAGAGGGAAGTTGAGCCTCAGACTCTCTGACTCTGTGAAGAGATTTTTGCTCCCAAGCCTCAATTTTCACATCTGTAAAATGGGAGAAGGCGAGAATTGGACTAAAAATCTGCCACCCACCCCCTCCCCCAGTAAATGGTAAGGACATAGTAGTGACATGTACACCAGGATCCCCTTGGTTCCACATCACCCAGGCTTCATGCCATACCCTGTGAGTTCACGGCCCATTCCTTTAACCCAGTGCTTAAGAGCTGGGCGTCAGAGTCTCACAGATGTGGATGGTGATCCTGGTTCCCCGGGTCAGTTGCTCTTCCTCTTGGTGTCATTTCCTCACCTGTAAAATTGAGAGTATCGTACTTTCCTTGTTGGGGGATTAAATGGCACAAGGCACTCATAGCAGGCATTTGGTCAGTGTTAGGTGGCAGCGGTGGCACGGCATTGTCCAACTCCAGGGGACGCCATATTTGACATAGGCTGGGTACGCAGTGCCCTTTGCAGTTGGGCAGTGCACAGCCTGTTCAACCATACCCAGCAGTTCCAGATGGTGATTAGTGGTACAGTGGTGGTGGTTGTTGCCTCTTGTTATATTTACTTTTCCTGAAGTCCAAGGTCCCTGGGCCAAGAAGAAGGGAGAGCCCGGCTGTAAGAGACCCATTACTTCCTAAGGCAGCAGTGCCTTAGCTCAGATTCTCAGCTCACCCCCCTCTGCCTGAGAAGTGGGCCAGTTCACTCCCTGGCTGAATCAGTGAATTTAGACCCCAGCTTCAACATCTTGGGCTGAGGTGGCCTGTCCCTGCCTTGCCGCTCATCCTCCAGAGTCACTGCCGGGCACCCTTGGGAAGCCCAGCATCCCCTTCTGCCCCTCCGAGGGGGCCCAGCCCCTCTCCATAGCACCCACCCCTAATGCACCTAATGCAGCGTCTCTTCTGCCTCTGCAGGGCTCAACCCGTGGAGAGTCTTAGCAAGCAGCCACGAGGGCTAGATCCCAGGGATGAGACTGTCCAGGGGAGGTAAGTGCTTTCCGAAGGTCCCCCAGAGACCTGGCTCCTCCAGGGACAGCCCCCAGCCTCCTGATTGGGCAGCCGAGCAAACTCCCCCAGGCAGCTCTCTCCTCTGTTAGAAATCCGGTGCCAGACAAAGCTGGATCCCAGCAGCGTGGAGAGGGCAGGCCTCTGCTCTTCCTCATCCCTTAGGAAAATGATTCTTCTGGTGATGGGAGAAGGCTGAGTCCCAGAGCAGGCAGGACTTACCCGGCATTAGTGAGCAGATTCAAGGCACGGCCAGGATCAAACCCTCTGCGTGCTACCTTCCAGCGTCAGTGTTCTTGGTGTGCTCGCTTTGCGCTTCACACAAAAGCTCCCTGAACCTCATAATAGCTCCCTGAGAAAAGGTTCTTATCATCCCCCCTTTTTTGGAGGAGAAAACAGAAGCTCAGAGAGGCGAAGTCCCTTGTCCGGCTCTCCAGCTGGCAAGTGACAGGGGCTGGATTTGAACCTGGGGCTGTAAGACTCCAAGTCTGAGGGTCTTAGCCACCATCCTCACTGCCAGGATGCCGGGACACCTCCCTCCACAGCGTCCAACAGGGTGGTGGGGACGGAGGGCAGGCCGGAGTCCCTGGGCTGGGCCCTCTGGCCCTTCCTGGAATGGGCGGAGTCTCTGATTCCGGGTGGTCCGGAAGCCACCTTCTGCTTCGTAGGCTCCCAGCTGCTTTCCCTCTGCCAAGTGGCCCTGCCTTTGCTTCTCAAGCCATCCTCCAGGTCTGTGCAGTCTCCTGCTCACGTCTGACTTGCCCGCTTTGAGCTGTTTTCTCCTGGCGACTGAGATGAGCCCTTCGCTGGGTCCTGTCCAAGGACAGTGGACAGTTCAGCCTCAGCCTGGCCTGACCCAGGCCTGCCACTCCAGCCAGGCCATCTATCTCGGGCAAGTTGCCTCTTCCCTCGGAGCTGCTTGCTGGGCAGGAGGCGTCCCTACCCCAGAGGTGGCGGAGAGCATCCCGCTACGTGAGGCATGGAATAAGCTTTAGCAGAGGACGTGCTCTGTAAATGTAAAACACACAACTCAGTGCTTTGTTTTGAAGTGCTGTAGCCAGATGAATGCTCGGTATTAAGCAAAACTCATGAGTTGATGACATTTTTAAAAATTCTGTCTATCCTTTCTTCCAGGCCTTTTCCCCTGGTATTTAGTATCCAAATCACTTCCAACCCCAAAAAGAAGCTCAAAGAGTACGTACACACACACACACACACACACACACACACACACACACACGGGCAGGCACACTGTGTCTATCCTTTGTGGAAACCACTTTCCCAAATTATCCCCTTTTCTCCCTTTCTCTGCATCCCCCATCGCCATCTGTTCCCCAAAGCTTCAGTCTCTCACTCCCCACCAAGTGTCAGGAAGAAAGGGTGATTGTACTAATTCAAGCTAAAGTGTGATTGACAGTCCCCCAGGGTTTTGACGCTGAAATAATAATCATTGGCAGAATTCTACTCTCAGGTCTAAGGGGAGAATTTCAGTGAGCATTTAAAGAAGCCGAGGGCTCCATAGAGGGATTTCTGAGGGACTTTGTTTCCTGTCCAGCCTGCCTCCCCCCTGAAAGTAGCCCTGGAATTAGATTTCCCCATCCCAGACATGAATCCAGTGTACACGAACTGCCAGCAGTTTCAGCAGTATATGATAGGCTCAGGTTTCTGGGGAGAGGGTCCCCCGCTATTTTCCGATGCTCAGAGAAGCCAGCAACCCCCGGATGAGACTCATCTTTGCTTTGTCAGTTGCTTCTAGAACCCTCACAGCAGCCTTTGAGGTCAGTGGACCCACCCCTCTTTGCAGCTGAGGAAACTGTGGCTTAGATGGAGGAAGTGACTCTCCCAAAGATACATGGCCAGGAAATGCCAGGGCCTCTTAGCAGTTTCGACCCCAGGCCCCGAGGCTGTGTGCTTCTTCAGCTTTGATGTTTATTTTCCACTTGCTATGGCCTCAGGGGCCCCAGGCAGCCCAGGCCCTTGTGGGTGGATTGGTCCAGCTGCCAACCAGGTCCTTTAGTGGTTTCGGCTGAACCTCCCATCCAAAGAAGAAAGCCGCCTCCCACTCCTTTCCCTCCAGACCCTGTCCCATTCGCCAAGCCACCTGAAGCCCCCATCATGCTGGGCTCTTTCCTGCCTGTGACTTTGCACTGGCTGTTCCCTTTGCCAGGAACTCCCTTCTCTCTCTTCTCCACCTGGCTGTTCAAAACTCTTCCCTGTCCACTGCTCAGAACTCGGCACAAGGGCTGCCTTCTACAGGAAGCCTTCCCTCACCTACACAAGTCGAACCTGTCACCCCCTCCCTAGTGTGGGTCCACAGTATGAGTAGACTCGGGGGGCTGAGGCTGTGTCTCTTAACTCCATAGCCCAACTCCCGCACACAGTAGGAACTCATGAAATGTTGGGGTAAACGAATAACCAGTCAGTGATCATGGCTAATATTCTTTCAAATGCTCCCTATGTGCCGGGCACATTCTTAAGTTCTTAAAGGGGGTCATTTAATGTTCATAATAGCCCTTTGAGGTGGACACTCTTAGACCCATTTTACAGATGAGGCTCAGAGAAGTGAAGTCTGTTGCCCAAGCTCACACAGCCACACAGGAAATGGCAGAGCTGGGATTTGAACCCAGGTCTATCTGACTCCTTGAATGCCCAGAGACCTCAACCCCTCACTTGGATTCTAGAAAGAGGTGAGAGAGGAAACGAAGGTTCTGAAACACAGCGGAGGTGAGGCAGAGAAGGGCTGGGTGGTCAGAGGTGGGCTGTCTGTCCAGCATCTGAGTCTGCACCTTTTGCGTTGGGCTGAGGTTGCATAATCAAAGGGCCTCGAGGGTAAACTGGGGAGGAGGACAGATCTGACATTTGAGTGACTCGAGAAGAGGTGGCTGGGCTGGGTGGACCCCTACTTTTTGAAACCAGCCCCTACCTAAAGAATTGGCATTGAGGTCTCATCATCTTTATTAGTGACATTTGGGAGGGGTGAGGAGCTAGGCTCAGGGTCATAATTCATGTCTAAGTCATCCCCTCCCCCTGTTCGCACGTCACCCCCCCAGTCTGAGCATCCCCAAGTCTCCCCAGGACACGGGCAGGAGCCTCCTGACTGACCTCCCCGCCTCCATTCCCACCCCTGCAGGCCCTCTCCCCAGGGGCTGCCCTTAGAGTAAGTCCAGCTCCTTCCCCATCCCCTGAGGACATGCCTGGCAGCTGCGCCCCATCTTCCCCTTCCCTCCGCTCCAGCCCCAGAAGCCTCCTCTCAGGTTCTTGAACACGCCAAACCCTCTCCCATCTCGGGGTTTTGCACCCTCCATTCCCTCTTCCTGGAGTACCTTTTCCACACATTTTCACACCGCCAGCTCCCTCTCATCCAGGTCTCAGCTTGGACGTCACCTCCTCCAAGAAGTCCTCCTTAACCTCCCTCTTCCTTCCCCTTCTTGATCTCTCTCATGGTGTCCAGCTTATTTCTTCGCAAGCCGTTATCACGGTCTGGCGGTAGCTTGTGTACCATCCACATCCCCCACTCGGTTGTAAGCTCCTTGAGGCCAGAGGCCTGGCTGTCTCGTCCACTGTCCTGTCTCCAGCGTCGAGCAGGTGCCTGACACCTTTTATTGCTTCTGAGTGAAGACTGAATGAATGGACGGCGATTCTGGAAGAAACCCAGACCAGGATATTTTGCACCTTCTGCAAAGCCTCTCCTGCAGAGGCAGACTGTGGTCACTCAGAGCAGACACAGAGCCGGCTGATGGGCCTGCTGGCCTGGGTCAAAATCACGGACCCTGGCTTGTCCGCTTTCCAGCTGGACAGCTGTGAACAGTCCCTCTGTGCCTTGCTTTCCTCCTCGCTGTACCATAATCATTTCCTAGCACTTACTCTGTGCCAGGCCCTGCTCATTGGACCCAAGCACGTTCTGTAAATATTTGTTAAGCATCTACTAGGGGCCAGGCACCGTGCTAGGAGCTGGGGAGACAGCCATGAACAAAACAGGCAAAACCCCTGTCTTTATCAAACGAGTGTGCTGCTGAAATCTGATGTTCTAGTGCTTTATGATTTTCACATTTTAAAGAATTTCACATAAATGTATTTCAAGAAAGTCCATTTTTGAAAGAATTATTACTCTTTCCATTTATCAGTTGGGGAAACTGAGGCATTGAGTGGTTAAGGAACTGGGCAAGATCTCACAGCTAGGAAGTAGCCAGGAGGCATTTGAACCCAGGCCATCGGGCCCGCTGAGGTAATAACAGCAGCTACGCTTAGGGTTGTTGGAGGATCTCATGAGTTAAGATGGATGCAGTGCCCCGCAGCGTTCTGCTCTGAATGTCAGCACCCTCATACTTGCCGCCCTTAGGGTCTGGATGGTAAAGCGCCTGCAGCCCGCAGGCCTCCCTGACCGCCCGTGTCCCTCTCTCTCCCCAGATGTGAGCCCGGCGGGGCTCCCGCGCACCTGTCGCTGAAGCGCGCCCCCCGCCCCGGGCCCAGCATGCGCCTGTCGGTGCGGAGGGCACTGCTGGCAGCCGGCTTCGCCCTGACCCTGGTGCTGGCGGTCCAACTGGGGCAGCAGGTGCTGGAGTGCCGGGCGGCGCTGGGCCCCCGGCGGGCCATGCGGCCGGAGCAGGAGGACCTGGTGATGGTGGGCACGGACCACGTGGAGTACCGCTACGGCAAGGCCATGCCGCTCATCTTCGTGGGGGGCGTGCCCCGGAGTGGCACCACGCTCATGCGTGCGATGCTGGACGCCCACCCCGAGGTGCGCTGCGGGGAGGAGACCCGCATCATCCCCCGCGTGCTGGCCATGCGCCAGGCCTGGTCCAAGTCGGGCCGGGAGAAGCTGCGGCTGGACGAGGCGGGTGTGACAGACGAGGTGCTGGACGCCGCCATGCAGGCCTTCATCCTGGAGGTGATCGCCAAGCACGGAGAGCCGGCCCGCATCCTCTGCAACAAAGACCCCTTCACGCTCAAGTCCTCTGTCTACCTGTCGCGCCTGTTCCCCAACTCCAAGTTCCTGCTGATGGTGCGGGACGGCCGGGCCTCCGTGCACTCCATGATCACCCGCAAGGTCACCATTGCCGGCTTCGACCTCAGCAGCTACCGTGACTGCCTCGCCAAGTGGAACAAGGCCATTGAGGTGATGTACGCCCAGTGCATGGAGGTGGGCAAGGACAAGTGCCTGCCCGTGTACTACGAGCAGCTGGTGCTGCACCCCCGGCGCTCCCTCAAGCTCATCCTCGACTTCCTCGGCATCGCCTGGAGCGACGCCGTCCTGCACCATGAGGACCTCATCGGCAAGCCCGGCGGCGTCTCCCTGTCCAAGTGAGTGGAGCCCCCACCTTCCGCTCAGACCCCCGGTCCCGGAGTCAGAGGCGCTCAGTGGGAAGGTCGGCTCTGCCCCTCCAAGCTGTGTGGCCTTGGGCAAGTCACTGTGCCTCTCTGAGCCTCCTCTGTTGTACTGGAGAAGATCTGGGAAGAGAGTGGTTAAGAGCACAGCCTTGAACCAGATCTCCCACCTCATAGCTCTGTGGCATTGAATAAGTCGCTGTACCTCTCTGAACTTCGGCTTTATTATCCAAAAAATGGGGCAGTCACTCCTCTCCAAACTGTGAATATGCTTTTGAGCTGTAGCAGGTAAAGGTTGAGAGTATAGTTTCTGGAACCAGGCTGTCTGGGTTTGAATCCCAGGTCTGCCACTTTTTAGCTGTGTCACCTTGAGCAAGTAATTCTCCCTCTCTGTGCTTCCATTTCCTCATCTGTAGCATAGGGATAGAATCTACCTATGTTCACGTGTGAACATCAAATGGGTTAATACACATTAGGTGGTTTATTCCCGTTATCATCGTTTCAGTGTTGATCTTGCTTTTATTGGAATACTCATCAGGCTCACCTTCACTCTCATTTATTGAGTGTCTGCTGTGTGGCCAGCACTGAGTGAAGCCACAAACAATCATTATTCCTTTAATCCCCACAGCCACCTAGAACATAGGAACTGCTCTTATCCCCATTTTACAGATGGAGAAACTGAGTCTCAGGAAAGTTACTCGCCTAAGGCCACACAGCTAGCAGAGGGTGGTGCCAGGATTTGAACGCAGGTCTGTTGGACTCCAGTGCCTGTGTTCTCAAGCTCTCCGTGGCTGGGACCCATCCTCCCTCTCTTTCTGTCCGTTGCTGTCTGCCTTCCTCCTTTGAGGAAGCTGTCCCTTTCCTGAGACAGTGCAGGACCAGAGTGTGCCATCCCCGTGTCTCCATCCTGGTCAGTTGCAAGCATCCTTAACAGCCCAGTGGAAGGGCGGTCCTTCCTGGGACAGCGCCTCCCATTTCTTTCATGGCTGGACCCTCCCAGGCTCTGCCCCCAAGAGCTCCTGATCCCTGAGCAGAGCGGGGGGCTCTCAGCAGCTCCTGGCAGCGAAGTGCCCATGGGCTAGGTACCCCCACCAGTTGGTGCTGGAGCTGGGATTTTTGTAAATCATCATGACAAGACATCAGATGACCAAAGGAATACATCCTGATTGCAGGAAATTGGGAAAATACATAAAACAGGAAAGAAAAACCACCCACAATCCCAACACCCAGATTTTGATTTGTGGCTTGCTGGTCCTTGATCAGGGTATATTGATAAAACTGGGGTCCTGCTGGTCATGTTCCTGTGTAACCTTTCTTCACCTTGTATTTGGGACACTTGCCTATGGCCCCCAGCACTCTGCAGTGACATCGTTTTGAATGGCTGCATAATATTCCACTACACGATCACCATATTCTATTTAACATCTATTTTTGGACACTTTGGTTATTGACTCGTATCAAGCCTGGCTCCTATCCAAGTTCTGGGATGTATGTATGCGATTTCTGTCCTGTGAAGTCCTGGAGACACAAGGGTTGTGGAGACACAAGGCAGGCACATGTTTGATTGTGTCTGGTATGTTCACTGTAAACATCTTTGCAGCAAGCATTTTGTTATGAAAGATGAAATAACTGGTTGATTGACAGTTCTGGTTTCATTACTCTAGGAAATGATAACATATCAGTTTCTGCAAATACTTCAGTGAGCACAGTCACCCCTCCCGCCTGTCAAAACCAGAAGGGTACTGAGCTGTGGTTCATAGGAAAGGGACAGCTGCTAATTCTCACCAGCCTTTGAGAGCATTAATGATGATTCTTTAGCTAATTTAGATACACTTACTTTCTCTCTCCTGCCATCTTTACCAGATTTATCACACAGTATTAGACATTGGAGGCCATGTTCATAGCAGCACTACTCACAATAGCCAAGACATGGAAGCAGCCTAAGTGTCCATCGACAGAGGAATGGATAAAGATGTGGTGTACATACAATAGAATAGTACTCAGCCATAAAAAAGAATGAAATAATGCCATTTGCAGCCACATGGTTGGACCTAGAGATTATCATGCTAAGTGAAGTAAGTCAGACAGAGAAAGGCAAATACCGTATGATATCACTTATATGTGGAATCTAAAATATGACACAAATGAACTTAATTCATGAAAAAGAAACAAACTCACAGATGTAGAAAACAAACTTATGATTACCAAAGGGGAAAGGGTGTAGGGGAGGGATGGATTGGGAGTTTTGGATTAATAGATACACACTACTGTATATAAAATAGGTAAACAACAAGGACCTACAGCATAGCACAGGTAACTATATTCAATATCCTGTAATAACCATAATGGAAAAGAATATGAAAAAGAATACATACACACACACACACACACACACACACGTATGTATAACTGAATCACTTTGCTGTATACCAGATACTAACACAACATTGTAAATCAACTATACTTCAATCCAAAAAAAAAAGAGGCAAAAGAAGAATCAAGCTCCTCCTATCCCCTCAAAAAGGAATGGTTACTTGATTCCTGATGTGTCTTGAAAACGGTGAAAATTCTAACAGAATCTGGCTTAGATTAGCTCACCGAAGGATTTGCAGAAACTGATATGTTATCATTTTCTCGTGTAAGGTAACTGTCAACCAGTGATTTTATGCTTTATGGCAGAATGGCCTATGGCCAATTGTGGGGTGAAACTGCTTGCAGCAAAGATGTTTATGGTGAAAATACCTAGAACCGTATTGTGATTTTTGACACACTGGCTAGAGTTGAGATTTAAATCTGGGTCTGCAGACTCCAGATCCGTGCCCTCCCCACCAGTCCACATCCTTTCCCCTCCCCGCTTCCCCTCACCGCCCCCCCCATCTTCCTTCTGCTCCATCTGTTTGCTTCTGTTCTTCGTTCCCAAGTTATCGCTTAGTTGGGATGGAAGCATCTAGAAATAGGTCCTCGATCCTAGGAGTTCCCCACCCTCTATCCTATAAAGCCTCTGAACTATAATTGGTAAGATCGTCATGATTCACACAGCTTGGTAACCCTGTTATATGGGAGAGCAAGGAAGCACATATAAGATGATGACTGTTTCATCCTAACAGCAAAATGAAAACAACCTAAATGTCCATCTTTAGGGGAATGGAAAAAGAATGAGGTATTGAGAGAGTGGGGGAAAAAAAAAAAACCCCACCTACAAACCAGTACTATGTATAGCATATAATTTCTGTTTTTAAATCTGCAAGCAAAACCATAGATTTTCAGTGTGTATATGTGTGGGAGAGAGAGGGAGCTAACACTGAGACCTTAAAATGTACCAGATACTCTTTTATTATTAACTCATTTACTCCCCAGAACAGCCCCGTGAGGTAAGTACTATTATGATTCCCATTTTACAGGTGAGGACACTGAGGCTCAGAGAGGTTCAGTCAGTCTCCCAAGGCCACACAGCCGGTGTTGATACAGCTGGCATCTGCACCCAGGCAGTCTGGCCCCTGAGTCTGCACTTAGCCACTCTATTTTTAAATGCACAGAAAACAGATTGATAGGGTACGCTTCAGAATGCTACGGTCAGGTCCCTGTAGGGAGCTGAAGGACTCGAGTGGTGACCCCAGGGGCTATTCGCCTTACCATTTGTGCCTTAGAATTACTTCTCAAGAACAAAATGTCCATCTTAGTCATATAAATAAAAAGTAATTTTAAAAAAGTCAGAGAGGTCAAGGAAGCAGAATTTCAGCACCACTGAAGTGGTGTGCACTGTCTAGCCCTTTCTCCCAGCTTCCCACCCTGTGCTTTTATCCCCATTGTACAGAGCAGGTATGATGAGGCCATATGACTTGCCTGCATTCTTATACTTGATAAGAGCCAAGCGGGCCCTGGGGACCAGTCCCCCCAACCTTTCCTGCTGCCCCAGAGTCCCTGAGCAGGGAGCCTGCCTGAGCACCACCTGGGTCTGCCCGTGCCCCGTCCAGCCCATCCTCTCTCCCCAGGATCGAGCGATCCACAGACCAGGTCATCAAGCCCGTGAACCTGGAAGCTCTCTCCAAGTGGACTGGCCACATCCCTGGGGATGTGTTGAGGGACATGGCCCAGATCGCCCCCATGCTGGCTCGGCTCGGCTATGACCCCTATGCAAACCCGCCCAACTACGGCAACCCCGATCCCATCGTCATCAACAACACACACCGGGTGAGTGCACGTGCACACAGGGAGATGCGTGCTCACGCTGCGGTGGGGGTGGAGGCTCCAGCTACCGCAGAAAACACTTAGTTTCTTGATTCCTATGCAGCTGATTTGTTTCTGTCTCAGGGACACGGTGATTCGTACGGCTGCTTGTATTTCCATTTTTGCTTGGGCCACAAGGAAGCTCGAAACCAACTGGTAGCCTGCCTCTCACACTGTATAGCATCTCATGGCAGGCCCATCTGTGTGCTAATTCCATCCTATTTCTCTACTTTGATTTACCCTTTTCCCCCTGCTTTCCTGGCTGTTTGTTCGTCTGTTTGTAAAGCACTTCAAGTCTCTGTTGAGACTGGGTGTGAATAAATCAACGAATGGTCCCTTTATTGCCCCCATAAGGTTTAATTTTTAATTTTCTTTATTTATTTTTGGCCCTGCCTCGAGGCATGTGGGATCTTAATTCCCCAACCAGGGATCGAAACCATGCCCCCTGCAGGGGAAGCACAGAGTCTTAACCACTGGACCGCCAGGGAGGTCCCTGCCCCCATAAGGTTTAATGTTCACTTCTCAGACAAATGTAAGTTTAGGGTGGTTTAAATTACTTTTGAAGTTCTCCTTAGTGTAGGTGGTCAAGGGGAAATGACTTTGAGAAGATGATTTTGGAGCATAGAAGTAGGCTAATGCTGGGTGGAACAGTTAACAAGTCGATATTATTTACATGTCACTGTCACAGCTTCTCCTTTACTCTGGTTGCTGTGTTCTGACTTCCTCAGAGACACTAAGTTAATGAAAATATCTGAAAATGGGACCCAGGCCTGAGGAAGAGCCCTCCTACCCCTTATGTCATTGAGAGCCAGAGTTTTAATTTAATCTGAGTTTGGCATTTCTTTTTTTTTTAAAAATTAATTCTAAAGTCCTCTGATTCTACTTTCAGAGAACTACTTTGTGTTCGGTCTGTTGAACTAGAGAAGAAAGGGCACACATCTTAAACTTATTTATTTAATTTATTTATTTTTGGCTGCATTGGGTCTTCATTGCTGCGCGCGGGCTTTCTCTAGTTGTGATGAGAAGGGGCTACTCTTCTTGCGGTACGCGGGCTTCTCTTGTTGGCTTGTTTTGTTGCGGAGCACGGGCTTCAGTAGTTGTGGCACGCAGGCTGTAGAGCGCAGGCCCAGTAGTTGTGGCTCATGGGCTTAGTTGCTCTGCAGCATGTGGGATCTTCCCGGACCAGGGCTCGAACCCGTGTCCCCTGCACTGGCAGGCGGATTCTTTACCACTGCGCCACCAGGGAAGCCCGAGTTTGACATTTCTGAGCACATGCTGATTTTAGAAAGTAAACAGTTCTTTTTTTTCTTTCTCTTTTTTTTATTGCCTTATAACTGACGTATTATATTATTGTAGTTTCAGGTGTACGACAGAATGATTTGATATTTGTGCACATGGCAAAACGATCACCACAATTTGAGTCTAGTTACCCACTGTCTGTCACCGTACAAATTTACAACATATGCAGTACAATATTCCTGACTGTAATCACCGTGCTGTACATTACATCCCTGTGGCTTATTTATTTTATATTATCTTGACCCCCTTCACCCATTTCACCTCCCCCCCTCCCAACCCAACAATTCTTGTACTGAATCAGAAAGGGAGAGAGTCATTCCTCTTTATTCTCCTTTAATTCTTCAGTGGACTCAAGGAGAAAGACTCCATTTGATGCCAACAAGTCCTTAACACGTGCAAGCTTGCTTTCTTTCTCTCTCTCTCTCTCTCTTTTTCTATGTTTTGGCCACGCCGTGCGGCATGTGGGATCTTAGTTCCCTGATCAGGGCTCGAACCCATGTGCCCTGCATTGGAAGTGAGGAGTCTTAACCACTGGACCACCAGGGAATTCTTGCAAGCTTTCTTTTTAACGGAGAGAATTTACTAACACTGAGCGTAGGCGGCTCTGCCCTTGTCCTTGAAATGCAAGCCCATCTATAGGTCTTATCACTTCCTCTTCCCCCAACATCAGTTGATTTTGTAAACATCTACTTGTGGAAATACTCAGGGATCCAAGGTAGATACCCAGAGTGTATGGAGAGCGTGGGTGTTGGCAACCTGGATGTGGCTTATTCTTATTATTTTTGTTTTAAATATTTATTATTAATTTTAATGTTTACTATTTAATAATAGTTATTATTCTTTAAACTGTACTTAGGTGTTTTATATACTTTCCTGTATATATGCTATATTTCATAAAAAAAAATTCATTAACAGGATTAGGGACTTCCCTGGTGGTGCAGTGGTTAAGAATCCACCTGCCAATGCAGGGGACACGGGTTCGAGCCCTGGTGCAGGAAGATCCCACATGCCGCGGAGCAACTAAGCCCATGTGCCACAACTACTGAGCCCCCGCCACAACTACTGAAGCCTGCGTGCCTAGAGCACGTGCTGCACAGCAAGAGAAGCCACCGCAATGAGAAGCCCGCGCACTGCAACAAAGAGTAGCCCCCCACTCACCGCAACTAGAGAAAGCCCGCGCGCAGCAATGAAGACCCAACACAGCCAAAAATAAATAAATAAATTTATTTTTTTTTAAAATTCATTAACGGGATTAAAAAGAAGCAGCAGCAACTGGTGATGACCTTGAAATCCAGCCCCCAAATGCTTCTCAGAAGGGGTGGCTGGGACAGGATGAGGGCATCAGAGAAAGCTGGCCTCTCCTTACCTGCTTTCTTAACCAGGGGCCCAGCAGCAGCTCCTCTGAAGTCTCTCTAAAAGGCAGAGGCCCCTGGCAGGTCCTAGACTATGGGTCAGAAGCTCCCAGAGTAAGGCCTGACCTTGGGTGTTGTATAAAAAATTTCTGATGAGCAGTGATGGGTAAGAACAGCTCTTTGGGGCTCTGTTGTTTATTTAAAACAGAAGATGTCTCTGGGTTTCTTCCAAAGAAAAACTCTGTTTTCTACTAACTTATTTGATGACACAAGTGTTAAGAGAACCACAATTCCCTGATTCACTTATTCTCATCCCTAACTGTGAATTTTTGTGACAAATACACTTGTACTACTGCGAAGAAATATTTTGACACTTCATCTATCTATGCAAGTAGAGAATTGATAGGGTCACTTTCAAAAATGATTCTTTGTATTTCAAGTTTCTGGCTTAAATATCCAACGGTGCAGATTTTTACATTTGTAAGAACTAAATTTGGTTTAAAAAAAGCCAAAAACTTGCTCTAGTTTTGTGACCCTGTGTACTTTTAAAATAAAATCAAGAAAGCAAAAAAAGGAAAAACAAAAACAAAACAAAAGAGCTTTACTCCTTGGGGGTTCCACAAGTTTTAACAAGTGCCAGACACCTTGTTTAGTCTTTACAGTGGTTTTGCTGTAACTACAAAGATAAGTCCCCTCGTTGAAAGCCACAAGGGTGTGCACGTGTGTGTGTGTGTGTGTGTGTGTGTGTACTGAAGGCACAGAATGTTCCTGTACTGGATCCTGGGCAGTACACTCAGTTCTGAAAGGATCCCAGTGCTAATAAAACTGTCTATACCTGTGCTGTCCATTACAGCCACTAGGCTTGTGTGACCACTGAAATGTAACCAGTGAAATGTGATGAGTCCAAATTGAAAGGTGCCGTATAAGTGTGAAACACACACTGGATTTTGAGGTCCTCGTACCCCAAAAAAGCATGTAAAACTTCTCCTTAATCATTTTTATATTGATTACATAGGGGAGGAAAACTTTTCCCTTTTTCCCTTCTAGGTTCTTTGGCTGGTCTGATAATGAAATTGACATAAGACAGATTAATAGGAGAGAAAACAAATTTAATATCGTACATACAGGGACTCATAAAAATAGGAGATTCATAAGAAGGGGCCAAAGCAGGCATCTTTCATACCTTTTAGACGAAGAAACAATACATTTGTGAAGTACTGATAAGACAAAGACATTTGGGCTTGGGGTAGTAAATTACTGAAGAAGTAACAAGGTTTGTGTACACAGCCCTCTTGGCCCTGATTTCTCCATCTCTGGTGATAAGGATGGCTCTCTACCTCCTGTTGCGTGGAGGGTACCTTTCACCTGGGAGATTTATTCGCTGCTCTCAAGGGCACAAAGGAGGGTCAGAGTGTCCTTCTGGCACCGGCTGTTTCTTAAATAACTTTAATTCAAAATAATGAATATGCCAAAGTGGTAGATTTGGGGGCGACCTGCCCTGAACCCCATCAATTACATGTTGAAGTATTAATATTTTAGCTATATCAGGTTAAATAAAAAATACCACTAGAGGGAATTCCCTGTAGGTCCAGTGGTTAGGACTCCACGCTCTCACTGCTGAGGGTCCAGGTTCAATCCCTGGTCGGGGAACTAAGATCACAGAAGCTGCGCGATGCGGCCAAAAAAAAAAAAAAAAAAAAAAAAAAAAACCCCACTAGAATTAATTTCACCTGTTTCACTTTTTTTGTTAAATGTGGCTACTAGAAAATTTTAAATTACTGACTCGGTTCACATTATATTCTGTTGGACAGTGCTGGTCTATCCAGTGCCTTGTATTTCGGGAGATAGTGGAAAGGCCTGGAATTTTCTGGTGCCCACCTCAGGGCCTTTGCCCTCCCTGTGCCCTCTGGCTGGAATGCTTCTCCTTCAGAGCTTAGCCTGGCAGGATTTCCTTGTCACTCAGGTCTCAGCACAAAGGCCATGCGTTCCAAGGGGCCCTTTCTGACCACCCATTCAGAAGAAGCCCCCTGGGCACTCCTAATCACACACTTTCCTTGTAGTACTTCCCGTGGTTTGATATGTTCTTGTTTAATTGTGTTTGTTGTCACTTGTGGATTGTCTGACCCTCCCCACTCCAGAATGGAAGCTCCAGGAGGATGAGACTTCTAATTGTCTGGGCAATGTTGTAATGGCCCCCAACCCCCTCCCCACCCCCGAGCTTAGAATAATGCCCGGAATAAGAGGAGCTTATTAATACATGTTTGTTGGATGGATGCATGGATGAGCAGTTGGATAAGTGGATGGGTGGGTTGGGTGGATAGATGGATGGGAGGGTGTGTGGATGGGTGGGTAGGTGGACGGGAGGGTGGATGGGAGGGTGGATGAGGGGGTGGATGGGAGGGTGGATGGGGGCGTGGATGGGGGCGTGGATGGGTGGGTGGATGGGGGCGTGGATGGGAGGGTGGATGGGGGCGGTGTGGGTGGATGGAGAGGTAGATGGATGGGAGGGTGGATGGGTGAGTAGGTGGACGGGAGGTTAGATGGGGGGGTGGATGGGAGGGTGGATGGGGGGGTGGATGGGAGGGTGGATGGGGGCGGTGTGGGTGGATGGAGAGGTAGGTGGATGGGAGGGTGGATGGGTGGGTACCGGATGGATGGGTGGGTGTGCAAGTGATGGACTAAATTTTATTTTTTGATCATTTCTACAATAGCGATATTTTTTTCTTTCCTAGGTCTTGAAAGGGGACTATAAAACACCAGCCAATCTGAAAGGCTATCTTCAGGTCAGAAACCCCAGGGGGAATTCTGAGGCACCACTAGCTTCCTCTGTGCCCTTGAACACTTCACTTCTCTCATATGGTTGATGGTTTGCCCATCAGAAAATTGGATGGGGGTGGGATTCCGGTCAGAGGCTGTCAAGTGTCTGATCCACCTGGGCCACATCTCAGTAGCCCTTCAGCCTGAGCCCCTTCCTTGTCCCCTGGCTTGAAAGCAGTTGGAGGAACTTAGTGGGGACTTTCTGTCAAACTTTCTGCCTCTAGCCTTAAATTCATCTTCATTTAAAGTGGCAGTTCCTGGACTTCCCTGGCGGTCCAGTGGTTAAGATTCCGTGTTTTCACTGCAGGGGGCATGGGTTCGATCCCTGGTCAGGGAAGTTCCGCGTGCCGCACCGTGTGGCCAAAAAAAAAAAAAGTATAAAGTGGCAGTTCCCAACCCAGCACAAAAATTTCATCAGTCTACCAAAAAATGAGGGTCATGTGACGCAGGTATGTGTGCAAATGTAGACATAATACAGTCCTGTGTCCCCACATGCATCCCCACAGGCTGGCCTCCCATGCATCCTGGGCGTGTCCATGGAGGCTGTCCCTGAATCTTGTCCAGAAGAACCGCTCCCAGGACTGACATTGTAGCATCCTCCTTTTGGTGCCAAAGTGCTCCTTTTTAAATGAAGGGTGGTGATGCTACAATCAGTAGTTTCAGTTTGTGTGTGTGTTTTATTTAACTTGGCCAGGAAAGGGTGGGCCATCCTATGCTAATGCCCAGTTTAGTCATCAAACTCACGGACTCTCGTGGGTCGGGCAATGAGATTTCGGTTCTTTGGGGATGAGTCCACACTCCCTTTGTGGGAATCAGAAACCCATCTCTTGCCACTGTGAAAAAAATATTGCCAGAATTAGCACTAATTTGTTATTTGTTTTAACCCAAAGAGGGTGTAACAAGAACAACAAACAGAAGTGGGGTAAGGGGAATTAGCCACAATCTGAAACTCTTTTCATTTTTACATACAGTCTTTTTTTTGCTCACCTGGATATCCATTTTTGTGTTCCTTGCAATTCCATTGTATGAGCTGCTTTGTTTTAGTTTCTTACTGCTTTTCCATCTTGGGGGTCTCACTGTGGCCATTTCAGATGGCTACATAGTTTTCTCTGGAATGCATCATGTGCCACCAATTACTTAACTGTTGCCCTATGTAATATTTGCAATATTTTGCAATATTTCAAATGATGTCATGCACCTATCATCCTGATTTTGCCTGTCTTCTGTGGGGCGAGGGCTGGGGGGGCCTCTATGGAATTGTTCCCTTCGAATACAATTTTTTTGATATAAATTTATTTATTTATTTATTTATTTTTGGTTGCATTGGGTTTTCATTGCTGCGCCTGGGCTTTCTCTAGTTGCGGCGAGCAGGGGCTACTCTTCGTTGCAGTGCACGGGCTTCTCATTGCGGTGGCTTCTCTTGTTGCGGAGCTCAGGCTCTAGGCTCACAGGCTTCAGTAGTTGTGGCATGCGGGCTCTGTAGTTGTGGCTCACGGGCTCTAGGGCACAGGCTCAGTAGTTGTGGCGCATGGGCTTAGTTGCTCTGCGGCATGTGGGATCTTCCCGGACCAGGGCTCAAACCGATGTCTCCTGCATTGGCAGGTGGATTCTTAACCACTGCACCACCAGGGAAGTCCCCAAATACATTTTTAAGGAGTGGAATCAGAGGATGGGAGGGTCTTTTTTTGTTTTTTTTTTGTTTTTGGCCGGGTGGCATGTGGGATCTTATTTCCTCGACCAGGGATCAGACCCGTGCCCCTTGCAGTGGAATCGTGGATTCTTAACCACTGGACCACCAGGGAATTCCCCATGGGAGGGTCTTTTTTGAGACTCTTGAACTACAAGGTTAAAATTGCTCTACAGAAGAGTTGGACCAGTTTACACTCTCCTGCACTGTGTGGCGTATTCAACCTGGCCTGGGACTGTTTTTTGCTCTATTAGGAGCAATATGTAGAGGAATGGCATATGCTCTGTCATCGTGAGCCGTCCCACACTCTGGAGAGCTGCCCCACAAATTACGTCAGACCCCTACTTTCTGCCCTCTTCTCCTCCACTGTCCCCCACTGTGCACATGATCTCGTGCAGGATATTGCAAAACTTGGAAACAATCTGAGGGCAACAGTTGAGTAATGGTGGTGTGTACATTGTATAGAATACTATGTAGCCATCCAAAATGGTAATCGTGAAACCCCAAAAATGGGAAGATAGGAAGCAAGCAAAACAAAGCTGCTCACACATTAGAATGGCAACTCATGCGAAAATGTATACTCAATCCCTAAACTCCAAACACCCTCTCCTTTCCAGGGCTTTGCTATTCCCTCTGCCGGGAATGCTTTTCTACCCACATCCGTGCATGGCTGGCTTCGTTTTCATCCTTTAGCTCTTTGCTTATGGGGTGTTTTCCAACACCAACAACTAATTCTCTGATTATCCGGACACCAACTAGGTGTTGCGTAATTCAGTTCAATTCTGACACTGATTTCTGGAGATAGCCTCTGACCCCACAGGTTAAGGGCCCAGTCCCACAAAACTGCCCCCACTACCTACCTATCAGATGCCCAGGCTACCTACCTTTCTGCCCAGCCAACTACACATTTGCGGGGTCCCCATGCCCCCCTCCCCCCCACACTCAGGTTTGGTAATTCGCTAGAACAACACACAGGACTCAGGAAAACACTTTACTTCCTAGATCACCAGTTTATCATAAAGGCTGTAACTCAGGAACAGCCAAGTGGAAGAGGTGTGTCGGGCGAGGTATGGGGGAGGGGCGTGGAGCCCCCATGCCCTCTCTGGGTGCACCACCCTCCCGGCACCTCCCTGTGTTCACACACCCCAACTCCCTGAACCCTATCATTTATGGATTTTTATGGAGGTTTCATTAAGTAGGCATGGTTGATTAAATCATTGGCTGTTGGTTATTAATCTCCAGCCTTCTCCCTTCCCCAGAGGTTGGGGTGGAGGGCGCTGAAATTTCCAACCTTTTAATCATGCGTTGGCCTTTTTGGTAACCAAGCCCCCGATCCTGAAGCTAGGGGCCCCCAGCCACCAGTCATCTCATTTGCATACAAAAGATGCTTTTTATCACTAGGGAGATTGCAAGGGTTCTAGGAGCTTGGTGCCAGGAACCCAAGGCAAAGATCACATGTAGGTTTTTCATTACACTCCACCTTAAATGTCATCCCCCTGTAGTGGCCTCTCCGAACCACTTTATCTGAAGGAGCCCCAACACCAGTCACTCATATCAGCCCACTGTATTGCCTGGACTTTATAGTATCTTACGGATGTGTTTGTTGAGCAGGCTCTCCCCACTAGAACGTGAGCTGGGTGGGGATAGGATGGGGTCTATCATGTTCACAGTAGCCCCAGCACCCGGCACATAGTAGGTGTGCGGTAACTACTCGGTGAGGGAGTGTGCCCGATTCAGTGATGCTGAGGGCTGAAGCTCAGGGCAGTGAGGCCCTGGCACACCCACTTGGCTGTGACCCTTCCTCTGTGTGTCGTCTTCCTCCAGGTGAACCAGAATAGCACCTCTTCCCACCTAGGAAGCTCATGATTTCCAGGTAGGCCTGCGGACTTTGCCGGGATCTTCCGACACTTCTGAGCCCAGGAGTCACTTTTCTGAAAAGCTTGTCCTTCCTGAGCCTCCCTGGGGAGGAGTGGCCACCAAGGTGGGCTGACCCAGCCCCATCAGGAGGTTTCCCTGGCCCCAGCCTGGGGAGCTATTTATAGAAGCAAGGCTTAGTCTCCTAGCTCTGGATCAGGGGTGTGGGCAGGGATCAATGCTGAACCAACCAGAAAAAGGTTTATCTGGCATTGGGGAGGGGGTACAGAGGACAGGTGTGATGGGGGGATTCTAGAACCATTTTGCACAGAATGCTGTCTGCCAACCCAGCTTCTATAAACAGCATCAGGTTGGCCCAAAGCAATTAATGTTGTAATAATAGTCACAAGCAGTTCTGGTCTAAGAATAACCCCTACTGCACTGGGCTGAGTGCTCCTCCTGTGTTGCTCCTTTAACCCTCAGCATCCCTGGGAGGCAGGTGACATGACTGTCCCATTTTATGGAGGAGAAAACCAAAGCCCAGAGAAGGGCGTTGACTTGCCTAAGGCCACACAGCCACCAAAAGTCATCTCCCCCAGAGTTTGCTTTTAACAAACGATTTTAAGTGCATATTTATCCATCCACGTTTTGCCAAGGGGCAGGGAAACAGGGTCTGAACTTGCGAAGTCAAAGATTTAAGAACTCACTCGAGGTTCAACTCCTGTTGGCCTCTGTTTTCCCCATCTGGAGAATCGGGATTCATCACTGCCCGCCTCCAAGGGTGGTCGTGAGATGAAGTGAGCCGGCCCGGGTGGGAGTGCTGGGACCTCGCGGTGGACGTGGGCATTGGAGTTAAGGCTCCAGCGAGTGAGCTCACTTCCTTATGCTCCCCAGCCTCTCTGATCAGGCTCAGGGAAACCTGGGGGAGTCAGAGAGGCCAGGACCAACTTGCCTGGGTATTTGGCCTATTCTTTTAAACTGTAAAAGAGCTTCTAGCCTCCAGTCTAATTTTAGTTTCCTTATCTTATTTTTAAATAATCAGCATATTTTTTAGTTTTTCTTGAAATCCACTTTGCACCAGCCCACAAGGCTGGAGACACAAAGTCACCCTGACTATCAGCATTCCCATCTTGAGTTGTGCTAAGATCCAGGACTTCCATTTAATTCCTAAGAAGTCTCACGTTGAAAGCAGTCTTTTTCCAAGTTTTTCCCCAACTCGATTTCCCTCTCTCTCTTTCTGCAGGTTCATTAGTAGAATCCTGAACCTTCTCGTTGACGAAAGCCAGATCTATTTCTCGCTTTACTCTTTAGATGAGGTCCCAGAGACAGGGTACTTTAGCTAATCTTTACCATCTGCTCTTCATAAATCAGAAAAGTGATATCTTTGAGGTCAAGTGGCGACAGGTTGAGATGTGGGTAAGGACCCAAGAAACATTTTTAAAGGTAAATTCTCTCCAGCCATCTGGATGCTATAGAAAATCTCACATGCTTACATGAATGCATGAAGACCATCTGTCCTGCAATCACACATATAAATATACAAGATCTGTTTCAGAATTGCGACTCTGGGCCTAACACCCGTTTTCTCCCCTTTCAGATCTTTGCAAATGGCTTTGTTGCCAGAAGAGAAGAAACTTTGCATTTGAGTGGAAATCGGACCTCTAATCCAAGCATATTGCTTGCCATCAATCGCCAAAACAGGACTTCTCCCGAGGAATGTATTGCATATGTTTGCAAAAGCTGAATCGTTGAAAACTTAACCTTGAAACACTCTATCTTGGGATAGTCTGGGGTAGAGAACCAAGAGTGTGGAGGTAGTCCGGCTTTTGAAACTTAGGTATTTTATATTTTTCCCCTCGAGAAGTTTTTTTTAAGAAATGGATTTTCCATTCTCCTTAATTTGCAGGACTGCCTTGGTGGCTTTGTTTGCTGGGACAAGGCCCACCACCCGTGCCTCTTCTGTTGACCCTTACTTTTGAATTCAGAGAATCTATTTAAGAATTTAATATATGAGGCTTTCTTTGATTGCTCCTCGGGTCTACTCACAGAGAAAAATATATATATATTATTTGAATAAACTGAACAGGGACTCATTTGTCTGTGCCTTACTTTACAGAGTGAATAGATTTTTTTCTTCCATGTAGAGTTTTGTCAGGTGGATTGATGATGAACAAAGGCTGGAGAATAGGTCCACGCAAGGGCACAGCTGAACTCCTGTGTCAGGGAGCCCCAAGGCCACCCTTGGGTTTGGCAATTTGCTACAAGGACTCACGGAACTCAGAAAACCTGGTGGTTTTCTGAGTTATGGTTTATTACAGTGAAAGGATATGGATTAAAATCAGCAAGGGAAAAAGGCACATAGGGCAGAGTCCAGGAGAGTCCAGGCACAAGCTCCCAGATGTCCTCTCCCACTGGAGTCTCACAGACACACTTGATTCTCCCACCAACAATGTGTGACAACATGTATGAAGTATTGCCAGCCAGGAAGGCTCACCTGAGCCTTAGTGTCCAGGATTTTTTACTTGGCATCAGTCACAAAGGTATGCAGCAACTGACCGTAGTTACTTGGTCTCCAGCCCTTCCAGAGGTCAAATGATACAGTGTGATCCAAGACCCCCCATAAATTACATTGTTAACATAGACTCTATGGCCTGTTGTGGTCCAGGGTCCTAGGTATTCAAAGACACTCCTTCTAGTGAGGACATCCCAAGGGCTCAGAGGTGAGCTCCCAGGAGCTGGTCCAGGCTGGTCCTTTCTTTGTCACGTGCAGGGTTTGTTGGAACTCTCCAAGCCTGCTGAGTTAGTCCTTGGCTGCACAAATGCTTAGGGATCAACCAGGCCCAGAACAGTTTGTTGTCTTTTAAGGGTTAAATGTTTTACCCACACTGCCTTGCCTTAGCTGTCATGACAGTAGTGAGGCTTCGGGAAGGTAGTGACTCACAGTGGCGTGGGGTATGGAGTTTTGGAGTCAGGCCAAAGTACCAGCTGTGTGGTTTGCTCCCCTGTTTCTTCATCTGTAAAATGAGGAAGGTAGAACTTCCTGGGTTTAGTGGGAGGGGCCCATGGGTGACATGGGGTGTGGTGCCTGGTGTGAGATGAGCCTGCAGTGTGAGGCAGCTCTTGTCTCCTTGTCTTGAGATGGAGGTGGGATGGGTAGTTGATGGAGTCATGGACACAGGAAGCTCATGATCACCCCTCAAGGGTTAACAGAAGACATCCGGCCTCATTCACTGTTCCACCCATCTATTGCTGCGTGACTTAACAGCCCCCAGCTTCATGACTTAAAAGCATTTATTGTTGAATCTCTCAGTTCTAGGAGTTAACTAGAGCGAGCTCAGTGGTTCTCATAGTCAGATGGTGGCTGGGGCTTCTGTCCACTGAAGGCTCCTGCAGTCACATGTCTGGTGCCTGGGCTGGGATGGTTGTAGCATCTGGAGGTGTCATTATCATGTAGCCTCTCCATGCGGCAAGCCTGGACTTCCTTGTAGCATGGTTAGGCAGACTCCTTATATGGTGGCTGGGCTCCCCCAGAGTAGATGCCACGCAGTTAAGGGATATGCCTAGAGCTGGTGCAGTGTCACTTCCGCTCACCTCACCTGTGTCCTTTTGAGGACGCTTGCTTTACAGATAATGTCCCAGGCCTGCAGAACCTCGTCCCAGCTTTCTATCAAAGGATAGTGTTCACAAATTCTTGAAAGATAAGTAGGGTAGACACCATCTGTAAGAAACACTTAAAAGGAAACCAAATTTGCTAATCTCAGCTGATCTGGATCTTCAATTCTGCCAAGTTCAGGACATATATATTTTTGTGAACAAAACTCAAAATAAGACTAAGCCATGTGCAACTGTAGAATGTCAATGTCCCAGAAAAGGTACTTGTGCTAGACTTTAAATATATCATCTTTGAAATGCCACTTACAGATTGTTTCTATGGTACCAACCTATTTAAAGTTGTAACTGAGTGAGGATTTTCCCCCCCAAATCTTTTGAAGGCAATATGGAAACAGTGCTGTATGGTGTGAGCTGCCTAAGGGGTGATTAGGAGTGTGGACTCGGCTTAGAAACGACCTTGGAAGGTTGAGGAATCGAAGAGATGACATATGCAGAGGTCCTTGTGACCCTGAACAGACAGTAGTCACTCTATAAGTATTAGCTCAAGTAAGTGGACAGAAATGATGTGGGTGGGTGCATGCACCGTGTAGCAGAGAAAGGACTGGTCTGACTCTGTCCTTCAATTCTCTATGTGGCCCTGGTACCTCCCCTGTGGCGTGGCCTCCTCTGTTGCCTCTTCTGTGAGAAGGGAGGGATGGACCAATGATTGTCCGAGAGCCCTGCCAGGCTTCTGCTGAGGAACCTTATTGCCTGGCAACCCCCTCCTGGGAAGGCTACATGTCTGAGCACCTCATTGGAAATCTAGACATGGGCCTGGATGTCCCTGGGTCCCGAATCAAGGGTTTATCTGGGCAGTGCCAGGAGACCAGGCTGGGTATGAGATCCTGAAACTACACCTCTGGCCGCCTCTCTCCTTGCTTTTCCTGAGGCTGTGCATTTGAGTCCAAAAGTCTGGAAAAACCACTGATCTTTGAGGCTAGAGACCATCTATGCAGAGATATGAGATTGGGTCTTTTAAATGAAAATAGCCACAACCATTTAAGAAGATCTTATTATGCCAGGAGTTTTACATGCATTAATTAGCCTTCCCCCTTTTTATTTTGGTCCTGGGAACAACCTTTTTAGAGCAGTGCTATCTTTATCTCCATTTTAGAGGTGGGAAAACTGAGGTGTAGAGAAGCAAAGCAACCTGCCCCAGGTCCCATATCTAGGAAGCAGCAAAGTGGAGATTTGGATCCTTAAAGTTTTACTCCAGAACCTTAACTTTTAAAAAATTCTAAGTACATAGAGAAAACATTATTTCTCTTAATCATTTGAGATTAAGTTGCCTATGTGATGCCCCTCCACCCTGCACCAAATACTTTAGTATTTCCAACAAACAATGACATTCTCCATCATAACCACAGGACAACCATCAATTTAAGGAAATGAACATGGACACATCACTACCATGGAAACCTCAGGCCCCATTTAAGTTTTGACAGCTGCCCCAATAACTTCCTTTATAGCAAAAAGATCCAGTTCAGAGTCATGTGTTGCATTTAGTTGTCATGTCTCTTTAGTCACATTCAGTCTGGAACAGTTGTAGGGTCTTTCATTTTCATGACCTTGGCACTTTTGAAGATGACAGACCGGTTGTTTTGTAGAAGTCCCTTTAATGGAGTTTGCCTTCTGTATCCTCATGATTCCATTCAGGTTATGCAGCTTGGCAGGAAATCACAGGAGTGATGCTTCGATCTTCTCAGGACATCCTATCACGTGATTCCCATTCGCCCCATTCTAGGGGACACACACTTGATCAGAGCCTGTATTCTCAATGACCCCACAACCATCCAGAAGGTTTCCTTTTCCAGAAGCCACATGGTAGGGTCCATTTGGTGAAACAAATCCACTAGCATCAGTCCGTCAAGAGCGAAGTAACTCAGATCCATAAAAATCTGCTGTAAGGCTATGGACATAGCTACTGAGAAGCCAGGCTTATTTTTATTTTTGACTTTGACTTACAAATAGAAGCATATACATTTTCAGACCCAGGCTCAACATGGTTTATCTTGTCTCCGTGTTTCCCTCACTCTGCTCCATAGTGGACTTTTCAGTCTGTAAGACTCTCTCCCCCGCCTTCTCCTCTACTAAAACCTCACTTTCCAGATTCTTTCCTGAGTACGTACTATGTAGTGTGTGTCTATGTGTAAGGCACATGGACTGGACATGTCACTGGGATACAGAGACCATTAAGTCACCGTCCCTGTTCCCAAGAGGCTGGCATGTAATTGGCTTCATGTAGGTTCTCGTTTAATTAATAACAACCATGGGAACTTAGACCCAAGTCTTTTGACTCCAAGTCCAGTGCTCTGTGTATACTCTAACAATGCCTCCTGGATCTTTTCATCTTACAGAGAGAGAGAGTGAGAGAAAACAAAGCAAAAATTAGCAGCTAACACTCCCTAAGCACCTGTTACGTACCAGGTACAGTTTTAATTGCTTACATATTTTATCTCAACCGTTTTGCAGAAGAGAAAACTGAGGCTTAACGTGTAATTAATGCCTTGCCCGAGGTCCACAGTTTGTAAGTGGCAGAGCTGAGATCGGAACTCTGGACTCTGTGTACCCACACAGAGTCCAGAGCTGGTGAGGGATTCTCTGGGAGTGCCTGGTGCCTTTTTGGTCCCTGGATCCCTGGAGCCTAGCACAGTGTAGGCCCTCAGTACATTTTTATTAGATCATTGAATGGATTTATTTACCAACCTGTTGGAAAGGAAGAGAATGGAAAGGTTTTCTGGCGGGAATACTTGGGAATTCTAGAGTTTGCCCATTCATTCCTTCACTCCCTCAAACACCTGTATAAGGCAACTGATCTGTGCCCACGACGGTGCTTATACTGAGAGACCCAAAGACCCAGGAGACAGTCTTGACCTTCATTATTCCTATTTGAATGTCATGTCCCGTTCCTCACCTCTAACTCGCCCCCCGCCCCCCGCAAATGTCTCACACACAGTTATCCCATGAGCTAGTCCTATATCCCCATTTTTCAGATTTAGAATCTCAGGCTGGCAAAGGAGTCTCCCTAGGCTAGGGTGGCTCGACGACGTCCACACCCGTCGTCACAGGCTGGGCGTCGCCACGAAGCGGGCGCGACAGGGAAATCAGCCCTCCGCCATTCCGGGCCCTGAAAACCCTCCCTAGTAGCTCAGCCACTCTAGATCCAAAGCCGCCCTAGCGTTCCCTTGCTGCCATGGCAACCGGCGCGACATTTCCGCTGTCGAGAAATGTCATTTCCGGCCCGCCTGTCCCGGCACATCCGGGTTCCGTCCCCGAAGCGGCGCGCTTCTATCCCGGAGCGGGCACTTGTGGTTGATACGCTGAGCAGGAGAGAGGTGAGCGGGGCCTCGGGTTGGGCAGGGGACTCGGGGATTCCGTGCCAGTGGGAGTGGGGGCTGCGGTTCGGGAGAGGTGGGCCTCGGCCTCGCCAGTTGCGCTCCCCTTTCGCAGACGGCTCTGCCGAGGCGGGGAGAGGGGCCGCTCGGGGTCACTGGGCAGTCGGGGCCTGGGCCGCGTTAGGCACCGAGTTTCCGCCGCGGGGCCTGGACAGCATGGCAGGGAGACACCCGAGCCCTGGCTTCAGGGCCCACCTGGTTTCGAGCCCCGCCAGCCGTGGAACCTAGGGCAAATTATTTAACTTAGCCTCGTTTTACTTACTCTGAAGCTTGAGGACGCTAGTAGTACCTTTCTCGTAGAAGTGTCTTGATGCCTACATGAGATTATCGGCCTGAAGCGTCCAGCAAGTGCTTAGCACCCCCCGGGGGCTCTATAACTCGTGACAACTATGTGGTTATCCCCATGCTCTGTGCCCAAGGAGGCAGCGGTGTTAGTGACTCCCATGTATCTGGGACTCCCCGCCTCCTCTGAGAATGTTTCCCTCTTTTGCGCTCCTGGATGAGGCTGGGACCGGCAGCACCCAACCAGTGCACCAGTGAGTAGAGTAAGCAGGGAAAAGTTTCAAACAGAGCTGACCAGAGTTTAACACCGCCTGGGGAAGTAGCCAGCCCCCGTCCCTGAAGGCTGTTTGCAGCAACTGCTAGAGGCGAATCACAGTGCTCTCATATATTGAATGTATTGCTGTGTGGTGGCCCATGCGTGGCACTTCATCTGCATTTAATACTCATACACTGAGTACCTGGTAGAGTGGGGATTTGAACTCGGGCTGTGATTTTAGCAGCTGGTTTCACGATCACTTTGCTCGGCTCATTCCCAAATCCAATAATAGGAAGGGCTCTGAACCTAATCATGGGATTACCGTAACAAGCTCTTCCTTGAGCACTTATTGGGAGCTAAGTGATTTTAAAGCACCATCTCGTTGAATCTGCCTTACAAGCATGCTCTAAGGTTGGTACTGCAGTTAATCCGCTTAAGAGACAGCTGAATCTCATCACCCAGCTGCCCTGAGATGATGTCTGTATTCCACTTCACAGCTGTGTACTGTTAAGGTCGTGTTCATAATTACTACTGCCTCCTGGCGCCTCAGAAGAGGTTCATGGTTCGTGAGGAAAACTAAGGCTCATTTGATGAGGTTCTCATCAAATAATGTGTTTCAGAAAGCGTCTTCGAAGAAAACTCACTGTGCTGCGACTGTCAGAGGTCCAGGTGAAACTCTTTACTCGACAATAGAAAAAACTAATAAAATCTGGGGTCCAGGAAGATGTCTGCTTCATTTCTGAGGCAATAATACATAGAACAGCATACTTCCTTAGCTGTTTTATGTGGTTTGTGTGTATGTGAGTGTGTCTTACGATGTCTTACGACATTGACAAGGAAATACGTGCTTAAGAATCACATGGACTGTTGGGACAGGTCTTTTGTTCCACCTGTTTTAGTACCTGTTGTTTTCTACAATATGTGTTTAGTGTCTGCTTTATTGAATTGTAACAATGATGTTAGTGAATTTTAGTTTGGAGGAGGTTCTGAAGGCAGCAAGGAGCAGGAACTCACAGGGAAGCCTTCTGCTGCTCCCAGGACTTGTCACAGGCTGTACCTTTTTTTATCCCTTCCTTTAGTGACAGGGCATGTCACTGTCCCACTTGTACCGGGACGGGGAAGGCCAAGGCCACATGGATGACGAGGACGAGCGGGAGAACTTTGAGATCACCGACTGGGATCTCCAGAATGAATTCAACCCCAACCGGCAGCGCCACTGGCAGACCAAGGAAGAGGCCACCTACGGAGTGTGGGCAGAGCGAGACTCGGATGAAGAGAGGCCCAGCTTTGGAGGCAAACGGTATGGCTGGCACGGGCTGCTTCCCTAGGAGTTGGGGAGCTACCCCGCTAAGTAAATTTCTCTCCCGGCCTCACTGAGTCCCTTAGCTGCGACATCAGCTCGGGAGCCCAGTTCCGCTTTAGGTTAGAGCGCTGCTCTCTGACTGGTGGATCATCAGTTGGTGTTAAGTGAGCAGTTACGTGTATTAAGCCTTGTGCTGTAGACCCAGTCCTTGCCTTCCAGGAGCCCAGACTCTGGTGGATGGAGACAGGCTCACACAATGGAAGGGTGTAACTGATGTAGGACCTGAGGGGGAACACATTTTAGGGAGTATGACCTATTCTGGGAGGTCAGGGAAGATTGGCTGGTAGGGGAGGCACAAGTAAGGAAAGGCCCTTGATGGGAGGCAGCAGGGCACCCATGAGGATACGAGAGGTTTTGTGGGCTGAAGCGGGGAGAGAGTGGGGAGTATAGTTTGAGAAGAGGCCGTGGGTTTGTGTGGAGAGGGTATGACCTGGGAAGAAGGGTAGAAGACCCTTTTGCTCATGTGCAAAGTTGGCGGGGAGCCACAGTGGAAGAGGGGGCTCTGTGAGGAGGCCCAGGCAGTGGTCCTGGCAGAGGTGCTGGAGACCGGGGCTAAGATGGCAGCACAGGGATGAGGATTCAGGCTGAAAGCCTCCTCCTTGGTGTGAAGTCATGTGTGTGTTGGCTGCAACTCACTTGACCAGAGTGTGTAGTAGATTTGGGTTTGTCTCCCTGTCCCCACCTGAGGCTTGGAGGCTCCAGCCCATTGATATTGTACATTTTTCACAAAGGAAACTGGGGAGAAAGAGCAGAGATCAGTTCAACCTTTTTTCATCTGGCAAGAAATCTAACAGCAGACGATGCATAGCTCAGGGGTCAAGAATTGCAAGATCATAAGATAATAATAGCAGCCAAAATCTATGGGTTCTTCACAGGCCTGGTCTCATTGACCTTATGAGAATGGTACCATTATTTTATTTTTATTTTTTTAAAATAAATAAATAAATAAATTTATTTAATTTATTTATTTATTTTATTTTTGGCTGCGTTGGGTCTTCGTTGCTGTGTGCGGGCTTTCTCTAGTTGCAGCAAGCAGGGGCTACTCTTCGTTGCGGTGCACGGGCTTCTCATTGCGGTTGCTTCTCATTGCGGAGCATGGGCTCTAGGTGCGCGGGCTTCAGTAGTTGTGGCACACGGGCTAAGTAGTTGTGGTTCGCGAGGTCCAGAGCGCAGGCTCAGTAGTTCTGGTGCACAGACTTAGTTGCTCCGCAGCATGTGGGATCTTCCCGGACCAGGGCTTGAACCCGTGTCCCCTGCATTTGGCAGGCAGATTCTTAACCACTGCACCACCGGGAAAGTCCGAGAAAGGTACCATTATTATCATCCCATTTTACAGATTAAGAAACAGCAGCCAAAAGTCACACAGCTAAGCTGTGAGAATCTGGGCCTATCTGACTCTAGAGTTGGGCTCTATATTGCATCTCTTAGGAAAAAATTCTCTGAATTTTATTGCTGCCATGGGGATGTTTATTTACTAGGTTAGTCATTTTGTAAAGCATCGCCTTATTTTGCAATATTCCCGGGGCTTTTCTTTGGAGTCTTTTCTCTCCCTTTAACTACACAATAGAAAGCTATCAGCTCCAGTTCATACAAAAGGGAACTGTTGCTAATGACTTATTGTAACTACTGTTCTTGAGGCATTCAGGGTTAAAATCAATACTTTCCATCTCACGGAGTTGATTTCCTAGGTATTTTATTTATTTATTTAATCTTTTATTTTTATTTATTTATTTATTTGGCTGCGCCGGGTCTTAGTTGCGGCACGCAGGATCTTTTTAGTTGCGGCATGCGGGGTATTTTAGTTGTGGCATGTGGGATCTTTATTGTGGTGTGTGAACTCTTAGTTGCAGCATGTGGGATCTAGTTCCCTGACCAGGGATCCAACCTGGGCCCCATGCACTGGGAGCACGGAGTCTTAGCCACTGGACCACCAGGGAAGTCCCTCTTAGGTATTTTAGTTTTCATAAACAAATTTAATGGAGATGAGATTTTCTAAGAATCTGATTGATATAATTGCTAATATACTTTACATTCATATAATCTCTCTTAATATATTTTACTTATTTATGATTTTGATTTATGAGAGTGTCTTTCTTATTTGATTTTTCTACTTGAAATAGTGTCTGAAACAAATGCTTTTTTTTTTTTTTCCAGATTCTTTTCTCATATAGGTCATTACAGAATATTGAGTAGAGTTCTCTGTGCTACACAGTAGGTCCTTATTAGTTATCTATTTTATATACAGTAGTGTGTATATGTTAATCCCAATCTCCTAATTTATCCCTTCCCCCCACGTTTCCCCTTTGGTAACCATAATCAAACCAAGTTTGATTTCCAGATCTGTGTGTCTGTTTCTGTTTTGGAAATAAGTTCATTTGTGTCATTTTTTAAATTAGATTCCACATGTAAGTGATATCATATGATATTTGTCTTTCTCTGGTCTGTCTGACTTAGTTCACTTAGTATGATAATCTCTAGGTCCATCCATGTTGCTGCAAATGGCATTATTTCATTATTTTTTACGGCTGAGTAAAAAAATTCCATTGTATATATGTACGACATCTTTTTTTTTATCATCTTTATTGGAGTATAATTGCTTTATAATGGTGTGTTAGTTTCTGCTGTATAACAAAGTGAATCAGCTATACATATACATACATCCCCATATCTCCTCCCTCTTGCGTCTCCCTCCCACCCCTCTAGGTGGTCACAAAGCACCGAGCTGATCTCCCTCTGCGATGCCGCTGCTTCGCACTAGCTATCTATTTTACATTTGGTAGTGTATATGTGTCAGTGCTACTCTCTCACTTCGTCCCAGCTTACCCTTCCCCTCCCCACATCCTCAAGTCCATTCTCTACGTCTGCATCTTTATCCTGCCCCTAGGTTCTTCAGAACCTTTTTTTTTTTTTTAAGATTCCATATATATGTGTTAGCATGTGGTATTTGTTTTTCTCTTTCTGACTTACTTCACTCTGTATGACAGTCTCTGGGTCCACCCACCTCACTACAAATAACTCAATTTCGTTTCTTTTTTTTTTTTTTTAGTTTTTTTTTTTAATTTAATTTTATCTTTGGCTGTGTTGGGTCTCTGTTGCTGCGTGCGGGCTTTCTCTAGTTGCGGTGAGTGGGGGCTACTCTTGGTTGCAGTGCACGGGCTTCTCATTGCAGTGGCTTCTCTTGTTGCGGAGCACGGGCTCTAGGGCGTGCGGGCTCAGTAGTTGTGGCACGCGGGCTCAGTAGTTATGGCTCGTGGGCTCTAGAGCACAGGCTCAGTAGTTGTGGCGCACGGGCTTAGTTGCTCCACGCCATGTGGGATCTTCCCGGACCAGGGCTCGAACCCGTGTCCCCTGCATTGGCAGGTGGGTTCTCAACCACTGCACCACCAGGGAAGTCCTTCGTTTCTTTTTATGGCTGAGTAATATTCCATTGTATATATGTGCCACATCTTCTTTATCCATTCATCTGTTGATGGACACTTAGGTTGCTTCCATGTCCTGGCTATTGTAAATAGAGCTGCAATGAACATTGTGTGTACCACGTCTTTATGCATTCATCTGTCAGTAGACATTTAGGTTGCTTCCATGTCTTGGCTACTGTAAATAGTGCTGCAGTGAACATTGGGGTACATGTATCTTTTTGAGTTATGGTTTTCCCCAGATATATGCCCAGGAGTGGGATTGCTGGATTATGATGGCTCTATTTTTAGTTTTTTAAGGAACCTCCATACTCTTCTCCAAACTGGCTGTACCAATTTACATTCCCACCAACAGTGTAGGAGGATTCCCTTTTCTCCACACCCTCTCCAGCATTTATTGTTTCTAGATTTTTTGATAATGGCCATTCTGATTGGTGTGAGGTGATATCTCATTGTAGTTTTGATTTGCATTTCTCTAATAATTAGCGATTGTGGGCACCTTTTCAATTGCCTCTTGGCCATGTATATGTCTTCCTTGGAAAAGTGTCTGTTTAGGTCTTCTGCCCATTTTTTGATTTTTTTTGTTGTTGTTTTTGATATTAAGCTGCATGAGCTGTTTGTAGATTTTGGAGATTAATCTCTTGTCGGTCACATCGTTTGCAAATATTTTCTCCCATTCTGTGGGTTGTCTTTTTGTTTTGTTTATGGTTTCCTTTGCTGTGCAAAAGTTTTTGAGTTTAATTGGGTCCCATTTGTTTATTTTATTTTTATTTCCATTACTCAAGGAGACAGATCGAAAAAGATATTGCTGCAATTTATGTCAGAGCGTTCTGCCTATGTTTTTCTCTAAGAGTTTTATAGTATCAGGTCTTACATTTAGGTCTTTAATCCATTTTGAGTTTATTTTTGTGTATGATGTTAAAGAATGTTCTAATTTCATTCTTTTACATGTAGCTGTCCAGTATTCTGAGCACCATTTATTGAAGAGACTGTCTTTTTTCCATTGTAGAGTCTTGCCTCCTTTGTTGTAGATTAATTGACCATAGGTGTGTGGGTTTATTTCTGGACTTTCTATCCTGTTCCACTGATATGTATTTCTGGTTTTGTGCCAGTACCATACTCTTGATGGCTGTAGCTTTGTGGTATAGTCTGAAGTCAGGAAGCCTGATTCCTCCAGCTCCATTTTTCTTTCTCAGGATTGCTTTGGCTATTTGGGGTCTTTTGTGTCTCCATACAAATTTAAAAATGTTTTGTTCTAGTTCTTTGAAAAATGCCATTGGTAATTTGATAGGGATTGCATTGAATCTGTAGATTGCCTTGGGCAGAGTATTCATTTTGACAATACTGATTCTTCCAATGCAGGATCATGGTATATCTTTCCATCTGTTTGTGTCATCTTCAGTTTCTTTCATCAGCATCTTAAAGTTTTCGGAGTACAGGTCTTTTGGTAGGTTTATTCCTAGGTATTTTATTCTTTTTGATGATGGTAAACGGGGTTGTTTCTTTCTCTTTCTGATCTTCTGTTATTGTATAGGAATGCAACAGATTTCTGTGTATTAATTTTTGTATCCTGTAACTTTACCAGATTCATTGATGAGCTCTAGTAGTTTTCTGGTAGCATCTTTAGGATTTTCTATGTATGGTATCATGTCATCTGCAAACAGTGACAGCTTTACTTCTTTTCCAATTTGTATTCCTTTTATTTCTTTTTCTTCTCTGATTGCCATGGCTAGGACTTCCAAAACTATGTTGAATGAAAGTGGCAAGAGTGGACATCCTTGTCTTGTTCCTGATCTTAGAGGAAATGCTTTCAGATTTTCACCGTTGAGTATGATGTTAGCTGTAGGTTTGTCATATATGGCCTTTATTATGTTGAGGTATGTTCCCTCTATGCCCACTTTCTGGAGAGTTTTTTTTTTTTTTTTTTTATCATAAATGGGTGTTGAATTTTGTCAAAAGCTTTTTCTGCATCTATTGAGATGGTCATATGGTTTTTATTCTTCAACTTGTTGATGTGTTTCACACTGATTGATTTGCGGATATTAAAGAATCCTTGCATCCCTGGGATGAATCCCCCTTGATCATAGTGTATGATCCTTTTAATGTATTGTTCGATTTGATTTCCTAGAATTTTGCTGAGGATTTTGCGTCTATGTTCATCAGTGAAACTAGTCTGTAATTTTCTTTCTTTTTCTTTTTCTTTTTTTTTTTTTGGTGATATCTTTGTCTGGTTTTGATATCAGAGTGATGGTGGCCTCATAGAGTGAGTTTGGGAATGTTACTTCCTCTGCAAGTTTGTGGAATAGTTTCAGAAGGATAGATGTTAACTCTTCTCTAAATGTTTGATAGAGTTTGCCTGTGAAGCCATCTGGTCCTGGATGGCTTTTGTTTGTTGGGAATTTTTTATTCAGTTTCAATTTCAGTACTTGTGATTGGTCTGTTCATATTTTCTATTTCTTCCTGGTTCAGTGTTGGGAGATTGTACCTTTCTAAGAATTTGTCCATTTCTTCTAGGTCGTCCATTTTATTGACATATAGTTGCTTGTAGTAGTCTCTTATCCTTTGTATTTATGTGGTGTCCATTGTAACTTCTTCTTTTTCATTTCTAATTTTATTGATTTGAGCCCTCTCCCTTTTTTTCTTGATAGTCTGGCTAAAGGTTTTTCAGTTTTATTTACCTTTTCAGAGAACCAGCTTTTAGTTTCATGGATCTTTTCTGTTGTTTTCTTTGTCTCCATTTAATTTAGTTCTGCTCTGATCTTTATGATTTCTTTCCTTCGGCTAACTTTGGGTTTTGTTTGTTCTTCTTTCTCTAGTTGCTTTAGGTGTAAGGTTAGGTTGTTTATTTGAGATTTTTGTTGTTTCCTGAGGTAAGATTGTATTGCTATAAACTTTCCTCTTAGGACTGCTTTTGCTGTGTCCCATAGGTTTTGGATTGTCGTGTTTTTGTTGTCATTTGTCTCTAGGTATTGTGTGATTTCCTCTCTGATTTCTTCAGTGATCCATTGGTTGTTGAGTAGCATATTGTTCAGCCTCTGTGTGTTTGTGTTTTTTACAGTTTGTTTCTTGTAGTTGATTTCTAATCTCATAGCGTTGTGGTCAGAAAAGTTGCTTGATATGATTTCAGTTTTCTTAAATTTACTGAGGCTCGCTTTGTGGCCCAGCATGTGATCAATCCTGGAGAATGTTCCATGTGTACTTGAGAAGAATGTGTATTCTGCTCCTTTTGGATGGAATGCTCTATAAATATCAATTAAGTCCATCTTGTTTAGTGTGTCATTTAAGGCCTGTGTTTCCGTATTGATTTTCTGTCTGGAAGATCTGTCCATTGATAAAAGTGGGCTGTAAAGTCGATTTCTCCTTTTATGGCTGTTAGCATTTGCCTTATCTATTGAGGTGCTCCTATGTTGGGTGCATAAATATTTACAATTGTTATATCTTCTTCTTGGATTGATCCCTTGATCGTTATGTAGTGTCCTTCCTTGTCTCTTGTAACAGTGTTTAAAGTCTCTTTTGTCTTATATGAGTATTGCTACCCCAGCTTTCTTTTGATTTCCATTTGCATGGAATACCTTTTTCCATCCCCTCACTTTCAGTCTCTATGTGTCCTTAGATTTGAAGTGGGTCTCTTGTAGACAGCATATTTACGGGTCTTGTTTTTGTATCCATTCAGCCAGTGTTTGTCTTTTGGTTGGAGTATTTAATCCATTTGCAGTTAACGTAATTATCAATATGTATGTTCTTACTGCCATTTTCTTAATTGTTTTAGGTTTGTTTTTGTAGGTCTTTTTTATTTCCTTCTTTTGTTTTCTTCTCTTGTGCTTTGATGACTATTTTTAGTGTTGTGTTTGGATTGCTTTTCCTTTTTTGTGTGTGTATCTATTGTAGTTTTTTGGTTTGCAGTTCCCATGAGGTTTTGATGTGGCAGCCTACACACACACACAAGGTTATTTTAAGCTGCTGGTCTCAATTTCAGATGCATTTCCCATTTCCTGCATTTGTACTATCCTCTTCTCATAGTTGCTGGTTTTGATATCATATTTGTGCGTGGATGATTTCTTTCCTTTACTGTATGTTTTCCTTTACCAGTGAGCTTTCCCATTCATAATTTTCTTGTTTCTGTTTGTGACCTTTTCTGCCTCGAGAAGTTCCTTTAGCATTTGTTGTAAAGCTGGTTTGGTGGTACTGAATTCTCTTAGTTTTTGCTTATCTGTAAAACTTTTGATTTCTCCATCAAATCTGAATGGGAGCCTTGCTGGGTAAAGTATTCTTTTTTTTTTTAATTAATTAATTAATTTGCTTGTTTATTTGGTGGCGCTGGGTCTTAGTTGTGGCAGGCAGGCTCCTTAGTTGCAGCTTGAGGGCTCCCTAGTTGAGGCTTGCTGGCTCCTTAGTTGTGGCATGCGAAGTCTTAGTTCTGCCTGCATGTGGGATCTAGTTCCCTGACCAGGGATCAAACCCAGGCCCCCTGCATTGGGAGTGCAGAGTCTTAACCACTGCACTACCAGGGAAGTCCTGGGTAGAGTATTCTTGGTTGTAGATTTTTTTCCTTTTTGTCACTTTAAATATATCGTGCCACTCCCTTCTGGCCTGCAGAGTTTCTGCTGAAAAATCAGCTGATAACCTTATGAGGATTCCCTTGTTATTTGTTGCTTTTCCCTTGTTGCTTTTAATATTTTTTCTTTGTATTTAATTTTTGCCAGTTTGATTGGTATGTGTCTCAGTGGGTTCCTCCTTGGATTTATCCTGTATGGGACTCTCTACACTTCCTGGAGTTGACTGTTTCCTTTCTTATGTTAGGGAAGTTTTTGGCTATAATCTCTTCAAATATTTTCTCAGGCCCTTTCTCTCTCTCGTCTCCTTCTGGGACCCCTATAATGCAAATGTTGGTGTGTTTAATGTTATCCCAGAGGTCTCTGAGACTGTTCTCATTTCCTTTCATTCTTTTTCTTTATTCTGTTCTGTGGCAGTGATTTCCACCACTCTGTCTTCCAACTCACTTATTTGTTCTTCTGCCTCAGTTATTCTGCTATTGATCCCTTCTAGTGTCTCTTTTTAATATTTATTTATTTATTTATTTATTTATTTATTTATTTTGGCTGCATTGTGCCTTAGTTGCACGTGGGCTTTTCGTTGTGACGTGTGGGCTTCTCTCTGCGCGGGCTTCTCTCTAGTTGTAGTGTGCGGGTTTTCTCTCTCTAGTTGTGGTGCACGGGCTCCAGAGCGCGTGGGCTCTGTAGTTTGCAGCACGTGGGCTCTCTCATTGAGGCACGCAGGTTTAGTTGCCCCGTGGCATGAGGGATCTTAGTTCCCTGACCAGGGATCAAAGCCGTGTACCCTGCATTGGAAGGCGGATTCTTTACCACTGGACCATCAGGGAAGTCCCCCTTCTAGTGTATTTTTCATTTTAGTTGTTGTATCCTTCATCTGTTTGTTCTTTAAATCTTCTAGCTCTTTGTTAAACATTTCTTGTGTCTTCTCGGTCTGTGCCTCTGTTCTTTTCCTGAGATTTTGGATCATCTTTACTATCATTACTCTGAAGTCTCTTTCAGGTAGATTGCCTATCTCTTCATTTAGTTCTTGTGGGTTTTATCTTGTTCCTTCATCTGAAACATATTTCTCTGTCATCTCATTTTGTCTTTCTGTGTTTCTGGTCATCTTTCCACAGGCTGCAGGATTGTAGTTCCTCTTTATTCTGGTGTCTGCCCCCTGGTGGGTGAGGTTGGTCCAGGGACTTATGCAGGCTTCCTGGTGGGAGGGAGTGATGCCTGCCCTGTGGTGGGTGGAGCTGGGTGTTTTCCCTCTGGTGGGGAGGGCTGTGTCAAGAGGTGGCTTTAAGCTCAGTAGGACTTCAGGCAGCCTCTCTGCTGACAGGTGAGGCTGTGTTCCTATCTGGCTGGTTGTTTGGACTGAGGCGTTCCAGCACTGGAGCCTGCAGGTTGTTGGGTGGGGGCAGGTCTTGGTGCCAAAATGGGGACCTCCAGGAGAGCTCACACTGACCAGTGTTCCCTGGGGCCTCTGCCACCAGTGTCCTTGCCCCCCCCAGTGAGCTATAGCTGACCCCTGCCTCCCCAGGAGACCCTCCAAGACCTGTAAGTAGGTCTAGCCCAGGTTCCTATGGAGGTACTGCTTTGTGCTGGGTCCCAGTGCACGTGAGACCTTGTGTGCGCCCTTCAAGAGTAGAGTCTCTGTTTCCCCAGCCCTGTGGAACTCCTGCACTCCAGCCCCACTAGCCTTCAAAGCTAAATGCCCTGGGGGTTCCTCCTTCTGGCGCCAGACCCTCAGACTGTCTTGGAAGGCAATTTTTTTTTTTCCTCAAGATTTATTTATTTATTTCATTTATTATTTATTTTTGGCTGCGTCGGGTCTTAGTTGTGGCACATGTGGGATCTTCGTTGAGGCATGCGGGATCTTTCGTTGTGGCGCATGGGCTCTTTGTTGTGGTGCGTGGGCTTCTCTCTAGTTGTGGCATGTGGGTTTTGTCTCTCTCGTTGTGGTGCACGGGCTCTAGAGTGCTGGGCTCTGTAGTTTGCAGCATGCGGGCCCTGGTTGAGGTGTGTGAGCTCAGTAGTTGTGGCGTGCGGGCTTAGTTGCCCCACGGCATGTGGGATCTTAGTTCCCTGACCAGGGATCAAACCCACATCCCTGGATTGTGAGGTGGATTCTTTATCACTGGACCACCAGGAAAGTCCCTCAAGGCTATTTTTAAGTGGCAATGTCCCTGTGTAGCCTGCGTGGGTTTAATATTTTTTTAGTGCAAGTGCTGCCTTTAGTATGGATGTCTGCCACCTCTTTCCTCAGCGTATGCTGGCCGTTATCCCTTTGATAGGTGGTGTGACTGATGTGGTGACCAGAGCCTACACTGGCTATCAAGTGAGGCCTCCTCTTTGCTCTGTGGTTGTCACTGCCGTGTCAGGGGCAGGGCCTGCTCCCTAGCTGTTGGAGTAGAAGCCCCCAGATCTGTTTCTGAGCTGTGTTTCTGATCTGCGGTGCAAGGTAGGTGGGATTGGAGCCCTCCCACTGGGAGAGAAGCCACTGAGTATTCCTCCATTGGAGCTTTCACCTGTGAATGTGCTCTGCTGTGTCACTCTTCCCCCGTTGCGTGGGCTCACAAAGTACGCTGTTGTTGGCACTGGTCCCACCTTAACTGCGGGTGTGCTGGCAGTTGGCCCCGGTGACTCTCAGGCATTGTTTTCACCGGGCCACCAGCGCACATGCACTGAATCCCAGGACCGCAGCGGTGCTGCACCTGGACCTGCTGTGGGGGCAGCTCGGACTCCGGCCTGGCCCAGCCCCACGTGTACGTGCCCACAGAGCCCTCGGCTGCTGAAGCCAGGCCTTCACTTCTGTGGCGGCCTGGGCTGCTTCCACCAGCATTCCTGGTTGCAGAGCTCCGCACTCCCACCCCTACAGCCTGTCTCTGCACAGCCAGCAGCAGTCCTCTCCCCGGGTCTGTTCTTTAAACCTCACTTGCGGGCACCCAGCCCCTGCCCGTCCCAGCAGACACAGGCCTCAGGCTGGGGTGCGAAGGGGTGTGGCACAGACCGTCCGCCTAGTTCTCACTCTGTCCTGCCTGTCACGGACCGGTTGCTGCGTTCTCCTCTGAGCCTCCGAAGCTCCTTTTCTGTCCCAGCTGATCTCTCCGCCGGTGGCGGGACCTCCCCGGGTGCAGGGACCTCTCCTCTCCTTCAGCTCCCTCCCAGGGGCGCAGGGCCTGTCCTTTTTTTTTTTTTGTCTTTCTTTTGTCCTACCTGGTTACACGGAGCTCTTTCTTGTCCTTTTTGGTGTCCGAGGTCCTCTGCTGGTGTTCAGCAGGTGTTCTCTGAGAACTGTTCCATTTGTACATGTATTCCTGATGTATTGTGGGGAGAGCTGAGCTCCACATCCTCCTACTCTGCCATCTTGACTCAGTGTCACAAATGCTTTTTAAAGTAAGTTAATTTTTCAAAAACGTAAAAGGAAGGTGGACAGTCACATCATATTTACAATTTTTAGTCAACTCTGTTATTGGTAACTCTTAAGCCACGGAGTTGACTTGAACACATCAGGCAAGAACGTCAAACGTGATTATTGGGGCCCTTTTGATATGAGTCAATGGGTTGGTCTTTAAAATGGATCCCACGAGGTCCACTCTAAGGAGTTCTCTGGCCAGCAAAGCTGCTACAAGGGATGCCTGCAGAGAGTTCTTATGGACCCCGTGGGGCCTTGTGTTTGCCCGCAGGGCCCGCGACTACTCGGCGCCAGTCAACTTCATCAGCGCGGGGCTCAAGAAAGGGGCGGCAGAAGAGCCGGAGCTGGAAGGCTCCGACGATGAGGAGAAACCTGTGAAGCAGGATGAATTTCCTAAGGATTTCGGACCAAAGAAGTTAAAAACGGTAGCATTTTTATTGAAGGATTGTGACCTTAGTAATATCCCTGGAAGACCTCTTTGGCCCAAGCATCTGCTGGGGGAGGGGTTCAGCTGGTGGCCGGTCGTGTGGGTCTCTCCCTGTGGGGCAGGTTTCCCTGAGGGGTGATATGTGCAGTGCAGTCTTGTCTCTTTCCTGAGACACATCACAGATATGTTTGCTTTGTACAATAGGATACTTTTCATAATGCTCTGTGACTGCCAGGCCACGTTCCCATCAGCCAAGCTTTCTTTCTTAGGTTTTTCCTTCTTTCGATTTTTCTTCTTCTTTTCAGGGTGGCAATTTTAAACCCAGCCAGAAGGGTTTTGCAGGAGGCACCAAGTCTTTCATGGATTTTGGCAGCTGGGAAAGACACACAAAAGGAATTGGACAGAAGCTTCTTCAGAAGATGGGCTATGTCCCCGGAAGAGGCCTCGGGAAGAACGCGCAAGGTGCGGTACCCGCGCTCCACAGTCTCACACGAGGGCGGCCAGGCAGGGGCCGGAGGAGCAGCTGGGGCGTGCTTTGCCTTTTCTCGGCTTTTTCGCTTTTCTGGCAGCACGTGACAGTTGTGCTCCAAGCCACCGCACTTTATCAGAACTCAAGTTACATAAAATACGCTTACTTCAGCAGGAGGGAGAGGTTAGGGTTCAAATAGGCTGCAGGCTGATAGGCTGAAAACAGGCTTCTTTCTGGCCCGCCCAGTGTTTCTAAAAAATCAAACTGGTTGCCAGTATTTTAAAATCTGAATTCTAGATTTGCTTGGCAGTGATTGGTTTAGCTGAATCTTCCTGCCCCAGGTAGCAGCCACGGCCTTATTCTGGAAGCCTTCTCCACACCCCAGCACACTTTCCTTGTTCCTGTTAATGTTTCTGGGCCCTCAAGGCATATGAGTTTGCGGTCCCTGCTCACAAAGGGGCAGGACAGGTAACTATTAGCTGTATGAAAAATCCATGGACTTGAGTGAAGATGGAAAAGGTGACCTGGAATGAGAGTGAGGGACGTTCTAATGTGGCATTTCCACAGTACTAGCTGGAAGGGGTGTGGTGGGAAGTTTGGGGTGAGGGCAGTTCTTCACTGAAATGTTGTAGTCCTGTTTGTAAACTTTTTTACAGGAAGGACACATTTATTTCCAAGGCTTAAACATGTTATAGAACAAGTTAAGCATGGGAGACATGAAGTACTAAGTAAAACAGATGGAGTTTCATATTAAATGGCAGCTTCACCTCAGTTTAATCAGAATTAATATATTATCTGAATTACTGCCCTTTCCGTATTAATAGGCTTCCAAATTAACAAAGTGTAGACTCTAGTATGCCAGAGTTTCCAGTGATAAATGAATACTCCCATCCACTAAAAAAATGAATCCAAGTGGAAATGGAAATCTGTATTTAGGACATACATAGGGTGAAGTCAGCGCACTGCTCTGTGGCAGCATAAACGCACAGACACGTGCGGTCACCGGGGCGGAACAGTGTTGTGAGGGCGGAAGTGCACTCTCCATCCTGGGTGGTGCGTCGTCGTGAGTAAGGACCCAGGAGCGCGGTCCCCCTGAGTGGCTCACACACACGGCAACTGCCGTGACCTGAAGTCTCTGTCTTGCTGAAATTTGTCAGGTATCATCAACCCAATCGAAGCCAAGCAGAGAAAGGGGAAGGGCGCCGTGGGGGCATACGGCTCGGAGCGCACCACTCAGCCCCTGCAAGACTTCCCCATGGCTGACTCCGAAGAGGAAGCCGAGGAGGTGAGTCGGGAGACGGGCCGGGTGCTGTCGGTGCCCCTCTCAACTGGTGTGTGTGCATCTGCTCGCTCACTCGCTCAGCTGCCGTGCTGGAGGCTGGTGTCCCACGCTGCACGGGGGCGGAGCCTGGTGGACAGGGACGCGGGAAACAAGTGGCCACAGTGTGGCTGGAAAGAGCAGTAGTGCCAGGAAGTCCTGGGGAGGACATAAGGGTGGGTGTGTGGGGAAGGGGGTCTCAGCATTGGTAAGGGCGGGGAGCGGGTGTCAAGCAGTGTCCTTGGCTGGGTTCAGTGTTACACAGCACGGTCCTTGGCACAGAACCTTCTCAGTGACCCCAGCTGTGGTAAAAAGTGGCCCTTCCTTCTTGTGATGGACTGTATCCCTCTGATTCAGGAATTTCAGAAGGAGCTGAGCCAGTGGAGGAAAGACCCCAGCGGAAGCAAGAAGAAGCCCAAATACTCTTACAAGACAGTGGAAGAGTTGAAAGCCAAGGGCAGGATTAGCAAGAAGCTCACTGCTCCCCAGAAGGAGCTTTCTCAGGTCAAGGTACGGGGCCCGTGGACGCCTGGTCCAGGATGGGGGCTTGGAAGACACAGTTACCCGCACACCAGAGCAGTCACCGAACATTTGCGCGTAAGGTTCCCGCTGGCCTTGCATCCTGGCTCTGTGCGTGCTGCGTCTGTGGCGTGGCGCAGCCCGTGCCCGCTCCCTGCACGCACGCTCAGGCTCATCACCGTCCCAGCCCTGTGCCAGGGGCTCCTTGTGGCATGAGAGTGCTAAATCGAACCATGTCCCCAGCTTTCTGGAGCTTGCTGTCAGTGAATTTAATGATGTTCCTGTCATTCTGTCGCTAGACCTTTAACATTTCTGGTTTGGTTTGGGGCAGGTTAGTTTGTGTATAAAGGCTTGTCTTTGTTTTACAGCTGTTAAAGGCTTGTCTTTGTTTTACAGCTGTTAAGGATAGATTCCTAGAAGTGCAGTCACCAGGTTAAAGTCTTTAAGGCTCTTAAATCGTGGGAAGGTTGCACTAACTCACTTCTCGAGCAGGAGTGGGCCCTCAGGGCATCCCAGCATTGCAGTTAAGATGATTACCACTGTTCGGTACAGATAGTCTCTGAGGCTTTTCCATTACTGTCCATTACTGTCCCTAGTGGCCAGAGAACATTGGTGACAGATGTCTGTTGTAGGGGACATAGCGTAGGAGATACAGTGTGTGTGTATTACAGAAAGTCGAGTGGGGTTCTCAAAGGTCAGGGTGTTGTGTATCAGGTTACTTGGGGACCTGGTGAGAAGCGCAGATGTCCAGGTCACGGCTGGAGATTTTGAGGCTGTAGATCTAGACGGGGCCTGAGGGCTCATGCTCAGTTATTTTCCCCCAGGTATTTCTAATACAGGTGGTTCAGAGATTACACTCTCACCTCAGGTGATGGCGAAGCTTCTGTTTCAGCACAGCCACGTTCTCGTTTCCTCAGTCGTCTTCAGACGTTGAAGTTAGCTCATTTCCTTGGTTGCCTTTGTGGCTTCTGTATGTTTCATGTTGTTTTTAAATTAAAAAAACAACTATTATTACAGAGCAGTATGCAGTACGTTTTAGACAATTAGGAAATAGAGGCAAAAATATTAGAATTACTTTCCTTTCCCATAAATGACCGGTTTTCACACCTGTGATGTACATCCTTCCAGGTGTTTTTGTCTAAATATGCATTTTTTTTTAACCAAAATACGATATTTTGATTGTGTATGTTGTCCCATTGCCTGCTTTGATCAGTACAGCCTCTATTTTTCCATGAAAATAGACTTTCATCTCAACTAAATAGTCCACATTCATATTTCATCAGTTTTGCTAAAAAGTCTTCTCCATCCGGTTGGTCCAGAGGGACCGAGTCAAGAACCTGTTGGTTGGTTGTACCTGGTTGTTTTGTCCCTGGAGTCTCTTCCAATCTGGCGCAGCCCAGGCCCCACTTTGAGAAACACCGCCCTTCTCCAGCTCTGCTGAACGGTGGGGTTTTGACACGTTCCCACTAGCGTCGTGCCTTCCCCGGGCTCAGGCGTGTGTCTAACAGGGCAGCAGTGGTGAGCATTAACCCGCGTGCCCTCTGCCGCTTCTCCAAGGTCATAGACATGACGGGCCGGGAGCAGAAGGTCTACTACAGCTACAGCCAGATCAGCCACAAGCACAGCGTCCCCGACGATGGGCTCCCGCCGCAGGCACAGCAGCCGCCGCAGCCCGGCAAGGAGGCCAGGGCCCCCGGCTTCGCGCTGCCCGAGCTGGAGCACAACCTGCAGCTGCTCATCGACCTCACGGAGCAGGAGATCATCCAGAACGACCGGCAGCTGCAGTACGAGCGAGACATGGTGGTCAACCTGTCCCACGAGCTGGAAAAGATGTCGGAGGTCCTGGAGCACGAGGAGCGGGTCATCTCCAACCTGAGCAAGGTCCTGGAGCTCGTGGAGGAGTGCGAGCGGCGCCTGCAGCCCGGCTGTGGTGACCCCCTCACCCTGGACGAGTGCGCCCGCATCTTCGAGACGCTGCAGGACAAGTACTACGAGGAGTACAGGATGTCCGACCGCGTGGACCTGGCCGTGGCCATCGTCTACCCACTCATGAAGGACTACTTCAAGGAGTGGGACCCCCTCAAGGTGAGTGGGTGGGGAGTCCGCCGCGCTGCCTCTCCTCCGGGGCAGGCCTGGGTGCGAGACGGTCCAGAGGGCAAGGGGGCCGTCAGCCGGCTGCCTCTCAGCTGCTGTGTTTCTCCTCAGGACTGTACGTACGGCACCGAGATCATCTCCAAGTGGAAAAGCCTCCTGGAGAACGACCAGCTGTTGTCCCACGGCGGGCAGGACCTCTCGGCAGATGCCTTCCACAGGTGCTCCTCGGGGGGGGTGGGGGTACTGCCTGTATGAGCCCTCGGCCACGTGCCGGTGTTGCTCGGTTCACCCCACACCTGTCAAGTGGCCGTTGAGGACCTGCCTGTGCTGCGTGCTGCCGTACCCTGGGAGTGAAGAGACGGCCTGTCTCCAGTGAGGGGAAAAGGCAGGTGGTAACCAAGGAAGTGGACAGATAAACCCAGGCTGCCACCTGGGTCCAGCAGTAGAGAATGACAAGGGTGCCCACCTGTGTATGTGCACCTGTGGGGGGGGGCACAGGCCTCTCAGGGGAGGTGACGTTGAAGCTGTGACCCAAAGCATGAGGGGCGTCGGCTGTGCAGACAGAGCTCCAGCTGGGGAAGCACACGACGCTTGGGGGTGGGGGCGGGACCCGGCAGCAGCCCTGCCAGGGAGGCGGGTGCTACTGAGGAGACAGGCCCCGAGGCCGAGTGGGCGGCCGGGGTGGCCGGGAGAGCAGGGTCGAGGCAGGCGCACGTCTGGCCAACACATGGGCCGGTCTGATGGTTTTCTGTGACTGGATTGCCCCGCTGTTGCCATTTTCATTCTTACCCTAGAGGTGGGTGGTGGTGTACCTCACACACGTGGAAACCGGTCAGTGCTTTGAGCCAGCCGCCCTCTGCCTTTCTCACATAGGCTGATATGGGAAGTCTGGATGCCATTTGTTCGAAATATCGTCACTCACTGGCAGCCGAGGAACTGTGACCCGATGGTGGACTTCCTGGATAGCTGGGTGCACATCATTCCCGTGTGGATCTTGGATAACATCCTGGACCAGCTCGTCTTCCCCAAGCTGCAGAAGGAGGTGGGGCCGGGCGTGGGAAACGGTTGTCATCAGGAAGCACGGGGATTCGTTTCGCATTTCTCTCCATCCTGTCACTGCTGTTACAATGCCCAGAATTCACCAACACGGCCACTGTTCTGTAATGTTAACTCCAGCCCTTTGCTCAGCACTTTCCCCCAAAACCCCCCCTTAATAGGGAATCCATTCACTTGGCTTCTTTAATAAAATCAGAACTGTGCCATTTCTGAGATTTAATACAAATTGCATGGGTCTATGGGTGGGTCGGTGTCCCTGTTTGGGGAAAATGTAATGGAGACCGTGTTGCCCATACACGCGCCAAGGACGGGGACCTCGGCCAGGAGAGCACGGGGGTCATTGTGTGACTGCCCCGCAGGCCGCGTGAACTGCTGCCTTTCCCCCGCTCCTCCTGCAGGTGGAAAACTGGAACCCGCTGACGGACACCGTCCCCATCCACTCGTGGATCCACCCGTGGCTGCCTCTCATGCAGGCGCGCCTGGAGCCGCTCTATTCCCCCATCCGCAGCAAGCTGGCCAGCGCCCTGCAGAAGTGGCACCCCAGCGACTCCTCGGCCAAGCTCATCCTCCAGCCCTGGAAAGATGTCTTCACCCCCGGCTCCTGGGAAGCATTCATGGTCAAGAACATAGTGCCCAAACTGGGTAAGGAACCGGGGAGGTGCATCCAAGTCGAGCAGCTTCGGTGCCTGGTTTCTGTGTCTGGCGGTAACGATGGTGCTGCTTAAAAACATGGCCTTCAAGCTCTGAGTGCATGATATTTCTCAGTATAAGAGGTGGCATTTTGTGCACTGAGGCCGAATATAAACGGTAACCAGGCCCCTTTCTGCACTAACTGCATCAGACCCTGCCTGCCTCCTGATTGGTCCGGTTCGGGCCTTTGCTGACAGTATAGCCACAGGTATTCTGAAATTTTTGTCATACTGGATTCTAAAAATAAATAGAGCTAAAAATAGAGCTATTTCTGGATTAGAGAAGAAAACAATTTTTAAGAATTGCCACGAGAGCTTCAACTTGACCTTTAAAAGCAGATCGAAGGCCGACATTGGTGACGCCGCTGCTGTGTGGCTTTGCCTTAGAGGCTGGGTTTCTCTTCCAGGGATGTGCCTCGGGGAGTTGGTCATCAACCCCCACCAGCAGCACATGGATGCTTTTTATTGGGTCATCGACTGGGAAGGGATGATCTCTGTCTCCAGCCTGGTGGGGCTTCTTGAAAAGCACTTCTTCCCCAAGTGGCTTCAGGTACGCTTTGTTTCGCTTTGCTGGGGGTGCGTTGGGGACAGGGAGGGAGTCACTGGATCCTTGGGTGGCAGTGCTGTGGCCACACAGTGAAGATAAACTACACGGCAAGGTAAGAATGAGGCGGGCAGGAACAGCGAGCGAGCACTTTACCACTTTACTGGACATTTGCCACGCGCCCGATGCTGTTCTAAGCACTTGGTCTGATTACCCCCCCTCCTCACAACAGCCCTGTAAGGTGGGGGCTGGTATCGCTTGTGTGGGTGGGAGGCCGAGGTGCAGTTTACACGCAGGGCACTTAGCTACCGAGCTGACCCCCTAAAACCCCTGCAGGTATCATCAGCTTGTAGGAGCAGGACCCAAACAAAACAAGTGGCCCCTTTGGAAGTTTTGCTCCCATTTGTTGCCACTGTGGATGCAGGTTTCTTATTTGTTCCCTTTTGGCAGGTGCTGTGCTCCTGGCTCAGTAACAGCCCAAATTACGAGGAGATCACCAAGTGGTACCTGGGTTGGAAGTCCATGTTCTCAGACCAAGTGCTGGCACACCCATCCGTCAAGGACAAATTTAACGAGGCACTTGATATCATGAACAGGGCGGTGTCCTCCAATGTCGGTGAGTGAGGGTTCCATTTTGTGGAGGTCCTGGGCCTGAGCTCCACGTTTCTGAGCATGGAAATGACACAGAGTTTTCAGGTACCAGTGGGCTCGCCGTCGCCTCCAGGGCACACAGACTCTTGCCCACAAGACCCATCACGTAGTTGTTTAGCTAGCAGCCACTCCCCCACCCCCTGGGGCTGGGAGGGGGCGTTCTTCCTGAATGGACGCTCACTTTAAGCTGGGTACTGGGCTCTTCGGCACGTCTGCCCGGCCGGCGCTCTGTGGCCACTCCAGTGTAACAGCTCATGGCGTGGAGCAGGGTGACGGTCTAACTAACAAACACTTAGTAGCTGCTTAACCTCTTTAGCCCGTTTTCTTTACCTGTAAAGCAGTAGGAAGGACCCACTTCCAGGTTTTTATTAAGAACCGAGGGGGACCAAGTTACTGTTTGTGGATGGTACCCAAGTTACTGTTCGTGGATGGTACTCAGTAGGTGGTGTCTTTGGTGTGTCAGAAGTAGGCAGCTGACTGTTCCATTTACTATCTGTTCCCAAACTACTCAGTTCTAGGGAAGTCCCTCTGCCTGTATCAGTTTTGGGAGCCTACTCAGCCAGTCCTGTGTTAAGCGTGTGCTCACATCTCAAAGCAAAGGCCAATGGAGCACCTAGTCCAGCCGTGTTTCACAGAGAAGCTCAACAAGGTCAAGAGCTCATTCAAGGTCACAGAACTACAGAGTGGCAGCTGGGATTGTAATTTCCCGAGGCTTTAATTCTACTTAGCCTATTACATGAAAACGGAGTTAGTTAGTTAGAATTCATAGACACATCCTGCATTTAATGAGGCAAATATGTGTCTATGGTCTCTACTTACCCAGGTCCTTCCAGGGACATCAGTGGGCCATCTCTGTTCTCATACTCTTAGCCATCCTTCCTCAGCCACCGGAACAGTTCCCCATTTGTACCCCCCTGTTACCACTGGGCATTTGTGGTCCTGTATTATCCCTTCATCTGTGAAGCTGAAACATCTGTGTTTCAGCTCCCCAGATATAGTAAAGTTCTTCCAGGGCTGGGGGCCTGTATGGGTAAGTTAAATATATATCTAGTATAGGCCATATGTCTTCAGGGTACTAAAAGCTGCCCTGGGGCAAGTGTGGAGTGAAAACTCTAGCAAGAAGGGAACAGAACAGTGGCTAATGACTGTCAAGGTTTCCAGCCCATAAGAATAAATCCCTTGCTGATGCTTTTTTATTATGTGGAATATTTAATAATCTCCTCTGGTTGTTAGGTATTAACCAGAAATTTTTATGCGACTGCAGTCAGCTGGCCACACTTCCCCCAAGGTGCTCGATCATCTGGTTTATTTTAAACCAGCGCTCTGAGGCACCAGGAGGCCTTAGGAGACGGTGCCTGTGGCACACCCAGCCCTAGGCCGAGTCGGCGTCTCCAGCTCTGTCACGCTGGGACCTGTCCCTCACCCCCTCTCTGTATCTGCCAGGCGCCTACATGCAGCCCGGAGCACGGGAGAACATCGCCTACCTCACCCACACGGAGCGCAGGAAGGATTTCCAGTACGAGGCCATGCAGGAGCGACGGGAGGCTGAGAACATGGCCCAGAGAGGCATCGGTGTGGCTGCCAGCTCCGTGCCCATGAACTTTAAAGACCTCATTGAGACCAAGGCCGAGGAGCACAACATCGTCTTCATGCCCGTCATCGGGAAGCGACACGAAGGGAAGCAGCTGTACACCTTCGGCCGCATCGTCATCTACATCGATCGGGGCGTGGTGTTCGTGCAGGGGGAGAAGACCTGGGTGCCCACCTCCCTGCAGAGCCTGATTGACATGGCCAAGTAGACCGCGGCACCTGCCACGGACGGACTTGTGAATAAACAAACAGTATTTTAAATCATAGCCGATGTACTTCCTGCTTGCTCTGAAAGGGGACTCACTGCAGTCCCTCCATGGCGACCGCCTCTGCCGACACATCACAGCGGGTTCAAGTCAGTCGGGCTGAAGGAGCCTCCGTCTTGTTCCTGATGATCTCGAGATCCTCACAGTCCTGGTAATCTGGTTCTTCCCGAAAGGCCCAAGTGTCCGTGGAGAGTTGTGTTAGCTTTTGTACAGGAAACCAGTGGACGGAGGTGTCATTAAATACGTCTGTGTACTGTGAGGTCTGAGGGAATGCCAGCTCCTCCACTCCTTTCACAATCTGAGCGGGAAAATTCAGACGTAAAATAAAACCTTGAGAGTCCCAGTAAGGCCCACCCTCCTGGGTTAGATTCCCGTTTTACTGTTCACCCCCACCTCCCACGTTATTCTTTTTTAAAAAAATGAGTAAGGTATTTTAAGTGCTTTGTGCAATGAGTTGGAAGCCCCAAGGGCAGTGCCTACAGCAGACTAGATACTAAGAATAGAGGAAATAATTAAGAAAAAATGAAGCGATGCACTAAAACGTCCTAGCTTTCTGGAACACAGGCCCCTCACGAGAGCTGACAGTGCTGTAACCTCGCTGTGCCTCGGTTAGCCCCTCGGGAGCTCCCGCCGCTACAGGTGAAGGCAGAATTCTCCGGGGTAATGGAGATGTATGTATGATGTCCCACCCCAGCCCCTTCACTCAGGCAGATACCTTTGCAACATACGGATAATGTTTCTGCAGAATCCTTGTCAACAACCTAGAACAAAAATTTTTTTTAATTCTGATTAGGCGGTTTGAGAGTGGTTTCATTCAACTTAAGACACAGAAGGGCAAGGTGACTGAAATAGATCAAAAAATCTTTTAAAAATGTGGGATACAGAGTAGGTTAAATATTTAATAGAAGGTGTGAATGCCCCAGTCACTGCCCGTTTCATCAGGGAAAAATGACAGCAGACACCGAGGCATCGTGAAGCAGGAGGATGTTATGTAGCTGTAAGAAGAGAAATCAAATGTTTTCTCCCCGTTTTAAAAAGCTGTTTCTGCCTGTCCTAAGGGAAGGGAGGAATTATTGGCAGAAAGACTCCTTAACTTGCTTCCCAGCTTGACTCAGGGCTGACGTCTCCCAGCTCCAACCCTCTGTGCAGGTTCCCATGGAAAAGGCTTTCCATGTGTGAAATGTTTCCTGCTTGCAGGTCAGTCTGAGGAATGGGTTCACCTCAGGGCCTGGTGGCACCTCGGCGTTCCCAGGCTTACCTTTCCTCGAGTCCTCTGAAACTGTTCCCAACGATGACCATCTTGGAAAGGGCATCTATGGACCAGTTCCTCCACAGAAGGTTGTTGTAGAGCGCTGTCCCACAGTGGAGCATGTAAAAGACGGTGGGCTCGCCGTACACACTCCGTTTTCCTTCCTGGGGTACAACGTGCAGAGGTGTAAACGCACTTCTTACAACAAGGTGAGGGAGAGGGAAGGGCAGGGTGATAATGAGCTGTGAGTTCTCACCACCAAAAAATGAATGTAATTCTCTGTGGTGCTGAAGGATGTGTTAGCTCGCTTGCAGTCATCTTACAAAAGAAAAATGCATCAAATCAACTAGGGCACCTTCAACTCACACGTTACATGTCACCACAGGGCAATGTAGCTGGACAAATAATGAGCTGAGGAGAAGGCAAATTGAAGCATCAAATGGAAAAAAACTCCTACTACGTTCTCCTGCGGAATAGTCACATTAGTAGTGCACGTGAAATCTATAGGATTATACGGGACTAAAAGTCAAGAAATCATGAAGTCCAGAAAGAACACGCATTTACTTAACAAATGCGTGTCCCATGAACGCAGAAGGCTCTGGACTAATGAAGGGGCAGCTTGGGTCCGTGACAGCAGGGCAGGAGGGACAGCAGAGGTCACTGTCCCTCAGGTACTGTGTTTCCCTGAGTCACTTTCTGCAGATCCCTATCGTAACTCAGTCCTTTTCAAAGGTGCCCTGGGGGTCCAGTCACCGCCTCTTGAGAACCTCTGCTCTACGCCATCTCTGCCACCTCTCCGGCAGGAACAAGCCCCCTGGCCCTTGCTGTCTGGCGCCAGCGACCCGAGGCCTCTCTTCTCTCCCTGCAGCTTCCCCGGCCCATGACACACTGGCCGTGGTTCCTGAGCAGCGGCTCTGCCCAGGCTGCCTGCAGTCCTGGCTCTCAGCAAACTCCCGGGAGACCTTCAAATCCCAGCTCAGACCCAGGAAGCCTTCCTGGACCCCTGGAACAGCACAGGTGTCCTCCGTCTCAGTTCCTAGACGTGGCTCTGCTCGTGTCCACTCATCATGCACCTGTCCACAGCCACGTGCCCTGCAGCGGCGGCGAGCAGCACCCACTGCCCTCGGGCTCCCCAGAGCTCCCTGCCTCGCACAGAGCAGGCACTCAGAGCTCAGGATGACCTGAGCTGAACGGCAGTGTTTTAGGACCCCGCCAACATCAGAGACTGACTCTCCTCTCAGCTGGGCCTAATTTTCATGTTTCATAATAAGCAATGAGATGGCGGTTCAGAACAGAGAGGAATAAAATGATTCTATGATCCCCAAGACAATGCCTGACTAAATGTAGAGGTATCAGCCTAGAGTCGCTCCAGCCCTTGGCTTGTGCAATGATGTTTTTTCCAGAGGTCTCAGAAATCTTGAATCCCAACCTTTTTAGGGGGTGCAGGGTAGGCCAAGGACTTACCATACCTCTCAGCCAGGTGCTATGTGTGTGACTGGGCTACAGCTTTCCTCCCCCAGGACAGGGCACGTTCCAACCGGAAGGACCTCATTTGAGGTATGGAGACTGTGCCCTCTTTATTCTCCTGCAGCAACAGTAAATACCAACTAAGCATAAAATTGGGACACAATTCTTAACGAGAATTTTGCCAACCTAGCGTGTTTGTGCCATTGTGTGATTTTTTTCTTCTGACAGGCACAACATAGGCCCAAACAGGGTAACAGACCAGCCACATACGGACGCCCTGGGGAGGAGGCACCGCTAGTACACAGAGCCTGGCGCCCAGGGACAGGGCCCGGGGTCAGCTTGGTGAGCAGCTGCCCAGCGCTCCCTGCTCCCCTCTCTTAAGCCACGTACCTCGTTCTCACTGAGAACAACCACACCAAGGGTGCTAAGAACCGCAATTTCCAGCTGGCTAAACAGAGGGTCATACACCCAGCAGTGACTTCTGGGTATCTGCAGAGGGCAAATGAGTGGCTTAGTCAACATCTGTGTGCACAAGGCCAAGGAAGGAGACAATAAGGAAGGATACCAAAATTTACCTGGCACTTTTCCAGAAAGAGAAGCAAAAACGCGAGCTGGTTTCTAGCTATGACGCAGGTGGCGAAGTTCCCAACGCCGTAACACACACACTTCAAACGGCAGGATCCTGTGACTGGGGTCTCTTCTGGGACGGAGCCAGGGGCCACATCTGACTCACCTGGTGATGAGTCGAGATGCAGGCTTCCAATGGCTTCTGAAAGAGGCCCCACAGGGGCCTTCAGCTGTTCCAGATGTTTCCTAAGACACCTGTTGACGGTTTCTGAAAGAGCAGGCCCAGTACAGTCAGAGGGCACGCTCTGACCCTGAGAACGAAATCATCCACAGACCCAGGGAGAAGAGGCGCAGGCTTGAAAAGGCTTCAGCTCCTCAGAGAAAAGGGCTGCTGGCCTCGCTCCCGAACATGCCTGGGACAAGCTGCCACGTCCACCCAGAACTGATGGCTGTCCGGTCCCTGGCTACCCACAGCCTACAGCCGAAGGGAACGTTTCAAGCAAAAATCAGGTTTCATTCATGGGCACGGTTTCCATCTAATGCTCATGTCAACTCATTCTAATTTAATACGAGGCAACCTGGTAAATGCAAGTTATGGTCTGAAATACCTACTTTTTTAAATAATAAAGAATAGAGGAGCAGAGCTCTCAAAATGACACTATAAATAACTGGGAATAAGAATATTTAATGTGTAAAAAACTAAAAGAAAAATAGGTAGGCTGGGGCTTCTAGACAGTAATGAAAAATACTCTGTCTAAATCGTTTCACAGAGTGGTGAGTTCTCTTGTCTCTCCTCTCATACTGGTACTGAATTTAGCAGAAAAAATCTGTACGTAGAACAAAACAAAAAGCAAACAGCCCTATATTCCCATAATAAGATACCAGTTTTGACTTATCAGCAAAGATACCTTTAAATAAGACCCAGGCTAGGAAAGGTTGCACGAAAAGCTGGCTCTTTTCCATCCATGCTGGTCAAAGAATCAGTAAAAGCTTTTTTTGGAAAACTTGACAGTGGATATCAAGTTGATCACTTCCACCTCTGAGAATATATGCTAAGAAGATTACCCTAAATTTGGTAAAAGCTTTATGCATAAGGGTACTCATTGAAAAATTATGTATATTGGGACTTCCCTGGTGGTCCAGTGGTTGACTCTGCGCTTCCACCGCAGAGGACAGGGGTTTGATCCCTGGTTGGGGAACTGAGATCCCACATGCTGCATGGTGCGGCTAAAAAAATTTTTTTAATTAAAAAAAAATTTTTAAGTTTTGATTACTGTTTAAAAAAAAGAAAAATTATGTACAATAAATTTAAAAAAAAACAACAACAAAAAAGGAAACAAAGTGTCCCTCAATAAAAATTACAACTATGGAATATTCACGTTGTGTATTAATATTTATGTTGCCACACATTATGTTTAGGAAGAGATTATAACAGCATGGGGTGGGGTCTACAATGTAACGTCAAGGGGAAGAGCAGGATAAATATAAATTTCAACAACACTGATAATGACGACTAACATTTACTGCCTCCTGTGCAGCAGGCAAGCACTGTTGTAAGCACTTTACTGAATGCCTCATTTAATATTCAAAATTACACTACAGGATATGCACATTTTCATGTCCATTCCACAGATAAAGAAACTGAGGACCAGAGTTAAGTGCCAAAAGACACACAGTTGTAAGGGGGAAGTCAGAATTAGAACCCAGCATGCACACCACTCTGTGAAGCAAAACATCATCCAATGAGAGCTGGATTCCGTGCTTTGCCCACATCCAGGCCCTGCTCCCACCGTGACTGCCTCCAGCCTGAGCCAGATGGTACCCACCTAGTGCTGAACTCCAGAAATCAGAGAGAAGCAGGTCCTCCCTGTTGAGAAAAAATGGCGTGGTCATCTCTCATCCCTTTCAGGGCTGCCCTAACAGGGACCTTCCTCCTGGCCGGGATGTGGGGATGGTGGAGCACCCTCAGACACAGAGTCCACCTGTGAGACTGGAGGAGAGTACCAGGTGAATATGGCCAGAGCAGAGCTGCTGGGGCTCAGAGAGGGCAGGAGAAAGGGCTTCCTGGAGGAGGCACCCGACCCCTGGGGACAGGTCTGGGTCTTGGCACACAGGTGCAGCTCCACAATTGGTGGTTAGATGCAGAGATTTAGCCTCTCTGAACTTTAGTTTCCTCATCTCTAAAATAGGGATAAGAACTGCACCCATCACAGACGGTTACGGGAGGAGTGAAATGGGTTAACACTCAACACAGTGCCTCGTACAGAGCAGGTACTCAATAAATGGCCTTTGTTATTACAAATAATTCCAAGGTGAAAGTAAAAGAAGGGACAAAACCAAGTGTCTAGGCTTCCTTTAAAGTCAACTGTTTTCCACAAACCAGAGCAAAACACAGTCAATAGTTAATTTAAATGAAATAAATGAATTCTCCAATCAAAAGACATAGAGTTGCTAAATGGATTAAAAAACAGGACCCATCTATATGCTACCTACAAGAGAATCATTTCTGATGTACGGACACACAGACTGAAAATGAATGGCTAGGAAAAAATATTCCATGCAAATATAAACCAAAAGAAAGCAGAAGAGCTATACTTCTATTAGATAAGATAGACTTTAAAACAGAGACATACCAAAATTTATGGGATGCAGCAAAAGCTATTCTAAGAGGGATGTTCATAGTGATAAGTGGCTTCCTCAAGAAATAAGAAAAGTCTTGGGACTTCCCTGGTGGCGCAGTGGTTAAGAATCCGCTTGCCAATGCAGGGGACACGGGTTCAAGCCCTGGTCCGGGAAGATCCCACATGCTGCGGAGCAACTAAGCCTGTGTGCCACAACTACTGAGCCTGTGCCCTAGAGCCCAAGAGCCACAACTACTGAGCCCATGAGCCACAACTACAATAGAGAAGATCAATAAAACTAAGAGCTGGTTCTTTGAAAAGATAAAAATTGACAAACCATTAGCTAGACTCACCAAGAAAAAAAAACAGGGCTGGTCCGGGAAGATCATGAAAGAGGAGACATAACAACTGATACCATAGAAATGAAAGAGGAGACATATAACAACTGATACCATAGAAATATAAAGGATCATAAAGACCACTCGGAACAATTACATGCCAACAAACTGGACGACCCAGAAGAAATGGATAAATTCCTAGAAACATATAACCTTCCAAGACTGAATCATGAAGAAATAGAAAACCTGAACAGACTGATTACTAGTAAGGAGGTTGAATCAGTAATCAAAAAACTCCCAACAAACAAAAGTCCAGGACCAAATAGCTTCACTGGTGAATTCTACCAAATATTCAAAGAATTAATACTGATCTTTCTCAAACTCTTCCAAAAATAGAGGAGGAGGGAACACTTCCAAACTCATTTTATGAGGCCAGCATAACCCTAGCAAAACCAGACAAGGATGCCATAAGGAAAGGAAATTACAGGCCAATACCCCTGATGAACATAGATACAAAAATGCTCATCAAAAATATTAGCAAACCGGGGACTTCCCTGGTGGTCCAGTGGTAGAGAATCCACCTTACAATGCAGGGGACACATTCCCTGGTCAGGGAACTAAGATCCCACATGCCGCGGTGCAACTGGGCCCATGCGCCACAACTACTGAACTGGCGCACCTCAACTAGAGCCCACGTGTTGCAAACTACAGAGCCCATGCGCTTTGGAGCCCGCGAGTCACAACTAGAGAGACAAAACCCACACACAACGAAGGGCCTGCACGCCACAACGAAAGGTCCTGCGTGCCTCAACGAAGATCCTGTGTGCCGCAACTAAGACCCGACGCAGCCAAAAATAAATTAAATAAATAAATCTTTAAAAAAAATTAGCAAACCGAATTCAAAAATACATTAAAAGGATCATACACCACGATTAAGTGGGATTTAATATTCCAGGGATGCAAGGTTGGCTCAACATCTGCATATCAGTCAACGTAATACACCACATTAACAAAATGAAGGATAAAAATCACATGATCATCTCAATAGATGCAGAAAAAGCATTTGACAAAATTCAACCTCCATTTATGATACAAACTCTGAACAGAGCAGGTATAGAGGGAACATAACATAATAAAGGCTATATACATACGGCTTTTTCACTGGAGAGTAAGCCTTTATTATGAAGAATGCTCTGGATGTATTTTAAATTGTTAGTTTTCCCCTCCCTCTGCCAGAGGCACCAGGTGATTTTTCTTGGCTCTTCACCGTAAGGCCCTGGTTGGGTTCCTGGAGGTAAAGCCCAGGAAAGTTTGGGGGTGCCCCTAGGACTGCAGCCCCCAGAAGTCTCTCAGAGACTCTCACACTAGTCCTCACTCAGCTTCCAGGAATTCATCAAAATGATCATTTAAGTGTTCTCAACAGTTTATGGCTCTAGTGGCTGCTGCTTCAGAAGTATGACACAGTGGGATAGCTTTCCCAATCAACAGGAGAACACTGATAGCTGTTCAGAATTTGTGAAGTCTGATGCTTGCTGAATGGCAGCTTTGCTTCCTCTGAATCCTAAAAATGGCCTTGCCCTTCAAGACAAACTAAGTCTTTCAAAGCTGCATTGATTGCCCTTTATCTCCCTGTGTTTGCAGTTCTTGTACCTATCATCAGAATAGTAGCAGGAGATGAGTAAATTAAAGGAGCATGTGTACAATGCATCAGCAGAAATTATGTCTCTGGGGGAAAAAAAGGTGCATTTGGAATAGGAAATAAAAGGAGAAGTGAAACTACTGAATAACATCACTAATGATTTCAGGCTAAAAGACTGGGAACATTCTCAGACATTGAAAAATATCACTTTAATTCAAGGTCCGCCTGGACCCTCAGGTGAAAAAGGAGAGAGAGGTCCCACTAGAGGTGGTGGTCCACGAGGCATTCCAGGTCCAATAGGTCCACCAGGTCCTAAAGGTGACTGGAGACCAACTGGCTTTCCTGGAAGTTGAGGATTCCCAGGACCAATGGGGAAGACAGGGAGGCCAGGCCCTTTTAAGATCAGGTGGGTTGGCAACTATTGAAGCCCGCGTGCCTAGAGCCCGTGCTCCGCAACAAGAGAAGGCACTGCAATGAAAAGCCCGCGCACCGCAACGAAGAGTAGCCCCCGCTCGCCTTAACTACAGAAAGCCCACGCACAGCAACGAAGACCAAACACAGCCAAAAATAAATAAAATAAAATAAATTAAAAAAAAAAAAAAAAGATCAGGTGGGTTGGGCGGGACACCCTGTGCTACCATCTCGTTAAAAGGCCCTTCACCTCTGCACAAGTCATCAGCACAACTGACTCCAAGATCCCTTTGTGTCTCCTCCAAACAACGCTTGGTTCCCGTTTGGTACCCAGCTTCCACATGGCTTCCTCTCCTGGTTGTTGGTGCTGTTTGGGCCTCTGCTCCCACACTCACATCTCTCCCCACTCCAATACCCCACCATCACCACCACCCCCTAGCACCCTGAGCTGGGATGCTGCCCATGCCCTGCCTGGTGGACCGCTCCTCCCAGTCCCCAGGAGTCCTCTGCCACCCACGCACCTGGTGTCTTACTGAACCTGATGTAACCCATTGGGTTCTAGGAGAAATCCCATGGGTACTGACTATATGTGGATTCTTTACATCGAAAACACTAGTCTCAACCAGAGACAGGGAGGCCAGAAAAGAAAATCCATTCATTCGTTCACTCATTCATTTGTTCATTCAGCAAATGTTCATTGGTGTCCTTTCTGGGGCTGGACTTAACAGCTAATAAGATAGTTATTGTCGGGCTTCCCTGGTGGCGCAGTGGTTGAGAATCTGCCTGCTAATGCAGGGGACACGGGTTCGAGCCCTGGTCTGGGAAGATCCCACATGCCGCGGAGCAACTGGGCCCGTGAGCCACAATTACTGAGCCTGCGCGTCTGGAGCCTGTGCTCCGCAACAAGAGAGGCCGCGATAATGAGAGGCCCGCGCACCGCGATGAAGAGTGGCCCCCACTTGCCGCGGCTGGAGAAAGCCCTCGCACAGAAACGAAGACCCAATACAGCAATCAATCAATCAATCAATCAATCAATAAAACCCAAAGTTTAAAAAAAAAAAAAAAGATAGTTATTGTCTCTGGCCTTACAGAGCTAACTGTCTCTGAAAGACACAGACATGTAAACAGGCAATTATACAGCACAGCAGAGCTATATGCGGGGAAGAACAGGGCTCTATAGGTGTTCAGAGGCAATCAAGATTTTTAAATTCCTTAGAATTTTAACAAAGTAATATTTGGTTAATATACCTTCTTGTCTTATTCTCCAAATTACAGCTTATCTTTTTCAAGTTTTATAGTGAAATAAAGTAGAGCTGGGGCAGTTCATTCAACACATTTGAACCAAACACCAAAACTTGTTTCCTTAAATTAACTGTCAATTTCAAGCAATAATATTTTGATCATAAAAAACAAAAATGCTGACGTTTATTATTCTAAAAAGCTCTTTGCATTTTATGCCTTAAATATCCAGTATAGATCGTGGAGAAAAACAAATATTTCAGTAGAGCTGGAGACATTTTGTGTAGATGAAGAAAGGGCTAAAAATGACAAAGGAGAAAAAGAAAAGGCAAACCAAAAAAAAAAAAAAAAAGGAAAAATGTAGGATTCCATATTATTTTTGAATCTCTCTCTATTAATTAACAGATCACATTTTCACAACCATCCTTTTCTTCAAGGATAACACTCAGTCCCAGGATTCACAGCATTAAGGTTCTAGTAGAATTCTAAGTAGCGTGCCTGTGTGTATCTCACCACTTCCATTCCCTCCCCTGTAAAACTGGCATTGTAACCCCTACCTCCAGGGTTATTGTTAGGATCACATAAGATACTGCGTGTATGAAGATGCTCTGTAAAATCATAAAGTACTTTAAACACAAACACAAAAAAATAAAGTCCATATATGACAACCCCACAGCTAACATTATTCTCAACTATGTAAAGCTGAAAGCCTTTCCTCTACAATCAGAAACAAGACAAGAATGCCCACTATCAACACTTTTATTCAACAAGGTACTGGAAGTCCTAGCCAAAGCAGTTAGGCAAGAAAAAGAAATAAAAAGAATCCAATTTGGAAAGGAAAAAGTAAAATTGTCACTATTTGCAGATGACATGATACTACAAATAGAAAACCCTAAAGACTCTACCAAAAAACTGTCAGAATGAATAAACAAATTCAGTAATGTTGCAGCAGACAATCAGTACACAAAAATCTGTTGCATTTCTATAGACTAATAATGAACTATCAAAAAAAGAAATTAGGAAAACAATCTCAGGGAGGATCAAGATGGCGGAGTAGTAGGATGTGAAGCTCACCTTCTCCCACAAGTACATCAAAAATACATCTACATGAGGAATGATTCTCACAGAATATCTACTGAACACTGGCAGAAGACCTCAGACTGCTAAAAGAGCAAGAAAATCTCCATGTAACCAGGTAGGACGAAAGGAAAAAAAAAAAAAAAAGAAAGTGAGAAAGGAATTGGGACAGAACCTGTGCCCCTGGGAGGGAGCTGTGAATGAGGAAAGGTTTCTACACCCTGGGAAGCCCCGTCACCGGTTGGGAGATTGGCCGGGACAGACAGAGAGCTTCAGAGCTTTGGGGAGAACACAGCAGCCGGTTTGCGGCAGACAGAGGACTTCACAGACGGTCAGTGCCGCTGCCCTGCACTCCCCAGCCTGAGACGTGCGTCTGCTGGCACAGGCAGGGGCTGGGTGCTGGAACTTGGGCTTCAGAGATCAGACCCTGAGAGAGGGCTGGGGGTGGCTGTGTGGAAAAAAGCTCAGGGCGGGGGGTGAGGGGCTGGAATCTGTGTGACCACAACTGAGGGTGTATGCAGAGGAAGCCCAGACCACCTTAGAGGCCAGGTGACATTGTTCGGGGGGTGTGACGGGGAGAGGCGGGACCCACCACTGTAGCCTTTTTCCCTGTGTGCGTGCTTGCAGAGGGCAGGACACTGCATGGGTTCCAGGGGCAGTCGTGAGTTGCCGCTGCCACCCACCCAGATGCCAGGAGCGGTTGAGGGCCGCCTCCGCTCCTGCTGTGTGCTCGGGGGGTGCACCTAAGCCAACACTGCCACCAAGAACCCCAGGACTGGGCATCAGCCACCACATCTGCACACCCCTATCAAGGGGACAACGCCTAGCACACGCTGAAGAAAGAGGCGACAGGCATCCATACTAAAAACAACCCTTGCACCAAATATATTAACCCCCCCACATATAAATAGCCCTCCGAGACCACAGTAGACAACTGTTTCTCCTAAACTCACAGAGTAAGAGAAATGTAAGTAAAATGAAGAAGCAGAGGAACAACTCCCAGTTGAAAGACCAAGAGAATTCCCTGAAAGAACAATGAAACAGACCTCTTCAGTCTAATAGATACCGATTTCAAAAATGAGATAATGAAAATACTGAAGGAATTAAGAAAGGCTATCGACAGAAATGCAGAGTACTGTAAAACTATAAAGAGGAACCAAGAAAAATTAGAAAACTCATTTACAGATAAGAAAGCTGACCGAAAGGCAATGAATAGCAGAATGAATAATGCAGAAGAAAGAATAAGTGACCTTGAAGATAGAATAATGGAAATCACCCAATCAGGACAACAGACAGAAAGCCAAATGAAAAAAAATGAAAGCAACATAAGAGACCTACAGGATAATATAAAGCATGCATAATAGGGATTCCAGAAGGGGAAGAAAGAGACAAGGGGATCGAAAATGAATTTGAAGAAATTATGGCTGAAAACTTCCCAAACCTAAAGAAGGAAACAGGGGCTTCCCTGGTGGCGCAGTGGTTAAGAATCCGCCTGCCATTGCAGGGGACACAGGTTTGAGCCCTGGTCCAGGAAGATCCCACATGCTGCGGAGCAGCTAAGCCCATGCACCACAACTACCGAGCCTGCGCTCTAGAGCCTGCAAGCCACAGCTGCTGAGCCCACGTGCCACAACTACTGAAGCCTGTGCCTAGAGCCCGTGCTCTGCAACAAGAGAAGCCACGACAATGAGAAGCCCGTGCACCGCAACTAGACAAAGCCCACACGCAGCAACGAAGACCCAACACAGCCAAAAATAAATAAATTAATTTAAAAAAACAAAGAAGGAAACAGATATCCAGGTACAGGAAGCACAGAGGGTCCCAAACAAGATAAATCCAAACAGACCTATGCCAAGACATATAATAAAAATGGCAAAAAGTTAAAGAGAAAGAGAGGATTCTAAAGGCAGCAAGAGAAAAACAAAGAGTTAATTACAAGGGAACACCACCATAAGGCTATCAGTCAATTTCTCTACATAAATGTTGCAGGCCAGAAGGAAGTGGCAAGATATATTCAAGGTCTTGAAAGGGAAAAATCTGCAACCTAGGATACTCCACCCAGAAAGATTATCATTTAGAACAGAAGGAGAGATACAGAATTTCTCAGACAAGCAAAAACTAAAAGAATACAGCAATACTAAACCTATCCTAAAGGAAATATTGAAAGGTCTTCCCTAAATAGAAAAGAAGTAAGAATATATAGGAAAGAAAAAATCACAATGGTAAAGTAAATCACTTAAATAAGCCAGTACACAGATTAAAAAAAAAAATCAAAAAATTTCTGTGACAGTGATGATAACCACAGTGAACAGCAAAAGGATGAACGTGAAGATGTAATAGAGGACATCAAAATCATAAAATGTGGGGGAGAAGAGTAAGAAAATGCAGATTTTTTTTCCTTAGAAAGTGTTTGAGCCTATATGAGTACTAGTCTAAGACAAGTAGATATAGGAAGGGGGTAACATACATGAAAAACAGGGTAACCACAAATCAAAAACATACAATAGATTCACAAAAACCAAAAAGAAGAGAACATAAACATAATACAAAAGAAAATCATCAAGCCACAAAAGGAAAAATGAAAAGAAAAGGACAAAGAAGAAACATAAAATCAATGGGAAAACAAGGTTTAAAATGGCAATAAATACATATCTATCAATAATTACCTTAAATGTCAATGGACTAAATGCTCCAATCAAAAGACAGAGTGGCAGACTGAATTTTTTTTAAAAAAGAGCCTACAATATGCTGCCTACAAGAGAGACCCACTTCAGGGCAAAGGACACACACAGATTGAAAAGCAGAGGTTGCAATACTCATATCAGACAAAATAGACTTTAAAACAAAGGCCATAAAGAAAGATAAAGAAGGACACTATATAATGATAAAAGGATCAATACAAGAAGAGGATTTTAAACCCATCAACATATATGCACCTAATATAGGAGCACCCAAATACACAAAACAAATACTAACAGACATAAAGGGAGAAACTGACAGTAATACAATAATAGTAGGAGACTTTAACACCTCACTCATATCAATGGACAGATCTTCTATACAGAAAATCAATAAGGCAACAGAGATCCTAAACGATTCAATAGAAAATGTTAGACTTAATTGATATTTTTAGGACATTACATCCAAAAAAAACTCAGAATACACATTCTTTTCAATTGCACATGGAACATTCTCTAGGATTGACCACATACTAGGGCACAAAACAAGCCTCAACAAATTTAAGAGTACAGAAATTATGTCAAGCATCTTTTCTGACCACAAAAGCATGAAACTGGAAATTAACCACAGAAAAAGAAATGAGAAAAAAATGATTACATGGAGACTAAACAACGTGCTACTAAAAAACCAATGGGTCAACGATGAAATCAAAGAAGAAATTTTAAAATACCTTGAGACAAATGAAAATGAAAACACAACCAGACAAAATCTATGTGATGCAGCAAAAGCAGTTCTTAGAGGGAAGTTCATAGAGATACAGGCCTTCCTCAAAAAACAAGAAAAATCTCAAATAAACAACCTAACCTACCACTTAAAAGAATTATAAAAAGAACAAACAAAAGCTAAAATCAGCAGAAGGAAGGAAATAATAAAGATCAGAGAGGAAATAAATAAAATAGAGATTAGAAAAACTCAGTAAAACCAAGAGCTGGTTCTTTGAAAGGATAAACAAGACTGACAAACCTCTGGCCAGGCTCAACAAGAAGAAAAGAGAGAGAACCCAAATCAACAAAATAAGAAATGAAAAACAAGACATAACAACTGATAAGGCAGAAATACAAAAAACCGTAAGGGAATACTATGAACAATTATATGCTGACAAATTCGACAACCTAGAAGAAATGGATAAGTTTCTAGAAACATAGAGCCCACCAGAACTGAATCAAGAAGAAATAGATAATTTGAACAGACTGATCACTAGATGTGAAATAGAATCTGTAATTTTAAAACTCTCTACAAACAAAATCCAGGACCACATGGCTTCACAGGTGAATTCTACCAAACATACAAAGAAGAACTTATACCAATCCTTCTCAAACTCTTCCAAAAAAATGAAGAGGAGGGAAAACTCCCAAAGACATTTGATGAAGCCACCATCACTCTGATACCAAAACCAGACAAAGACACCACCAAAAAAAGAAAATGACAGGCCAATATCTTTGATGAATATAGATGCAAAAATTCTCAACAAAATATTAGCAAACTGAATCCAACAACACATTAAAAAGATGGGCTTCACTGGTGGCACAGTGGTTAAGAATCCGCCTGCCAAGGCAGGGGACACGGGTTCAAGCTCTGGTCCGGGAAGATCCCACATGCCGCAGAGCAACTAAGCCCGTGCGCCACAACTACTGAGCCTGTGCTTTAGAGCCCACAAGCCACAACTACTGAGCCCACGAGCCACAATTACTGAAGCCCACGTGCCTAGAGCCCGTGCTCCACAACAAGAGAAGCCACCGCAATGAGAAGCCCACACACTGCAACGAAGAGTAGCTCCTGCTCACCTCAACTAGAGAAAGCCCGCACACAGCAACAAAGACCCAATGCAGCCAATAAATAAATAAATAAATACAATTAACTAATTAAAAAAAAGATCATACACCACAACCAAGTGAGATTCATCCCAAGTTCACGAGGATGGTTCAACATATGCAAATCAATCAATGTGATACACCACATAAACATAAGATAAAAACCACATGATCATCTCAATAGATACAGAAAAAGCATTTGACAAAATTCAATATCCATTCATGAAAAAAACTCTTACTAAAGTGGGTATAGAGGGAACACATCTCAATATAATAAAAGCTATTTATGACAAACCCACAGCCAATATAATACTAAATGGAGAAAAGCTGAAAGCCTTCCAGCTAAAATCTGGAAGAAGACAAGGATGCCCACTCTCACCTTTTCTATTTAACACAGTATTGGAAGTCCTGGCCACAGGAATCAGACATGAAAAAGAAATAAAAGGTATCCAAATTGGAAAGGAAGAGGTAAAATTGTCATTATATGCAGATGATATGACACTATATACAGAAAGCCCTAAAGACTCCATAGAAAAACTACGAGACCTGATAAATGAATTCAGCAAGTTAGCAGGATACGCGATTAACATACAGAAATGGGCTGCATCTCTTTACACCAACAAAGAAATTCAGAAAGGGAATGAAAAAAACAATACCTTTTAAAATCGCACCCCCAAAAATAAAATACTTAGGAATAAACCTGACCAAGGAGGTAAAAGACTTATATGCTAAGAACAATAAAACATTAATAAAGGAAACTGAAGATGACTCAAAGAAATGGAAAGATATCCCTGCTCAGGGATTGGAATTAATATTGTTAAAATGTCCACACTACCCAAAGCAATTTACAGATTCAATGCAATCCCTATCAAAATTCCAATGGCATTTTTAACGAAATAGGACAAACAATCCTAAAATTTGTATGGAACCACAAAAGACCTCAAATAGCCAAAGTAATCCTGAGAAAGAAGAACAAACCTAGAAGCATCATATTCTCTGATTTCAAACTCTATTACAAAGCTATATTAATTAAAACAGTATGGTTCTGGCTTAAAAACAGACACACAGATCAATGGAACAGAATGGAGAGCAGAGATAAACCCATGCATCTATGGTCAATTAATTTATGACAAAGGAGCCAAGAATATACAATGGAAAAGACAGTCTCTTTAATAAACAGCGTTTGGAAAAATCAACGGCCACATACAAAAAATGAGTAAAATTAGACCACTATCTTACACCATACACAAAACCTAACTCAAAATGGACTTAAGACTTAAATATAAGACCTGAAACCATAAAACTCTTAGAAGAAAACACAGGCAGTAAACTCCTTGACATAGGTATTGGTGATGATTTTTTATTTTTAATTTTAATTTAATTTAATTTTATTTTTTTGGCGATGATTTTTAAAAATCTGACACCAAAAGTAAAAGCAACAAAAGCAAAAATAAACAAGTGGAACCACATCAAACTAAAAAGCTTCTGCACGGCAAATGTAATCATTGACAAAATGAAAAGGCAACGTACTGAATGGGAGAAAATATTTGCAAATCATATATCTGATAAGGGGTTAATATCCAAAACAAAGAATTCACACAACTCAATACCAAAAAACCCCAAACAATCCAATTAAAATATGGGCGGAAGATATGAATACACATTTTTCTAAAGAAGACATATAGATTGCCAACAGGTTCATGAAAAGATGCTCAACATAATTAATCAGTAGGGAAGTGCAAATCAAAACCACCATGAGTTACCACCTAATACCTGTTAGAATGGCTATATCAAAAAGACAAGAAATAGTAAGTGTTGGTGAGGATGTGGAGAAAGGGGAACCCTGGTGTACCACTGGTGGAAATGTCAATTGGTGCAGCTACTATGGAAAACAGTATGAGGTTCCTCACAAAGTTAAAAACAGAACTATTATTTGAGCCAGCAATTCCACTTCTGGGTATTTATCCAAAGAAAATGAAAACACTGACTTGAAAATATACATGCACCCCCATGTTCATTGCAGCACTATTTATAATAGCCAAGATGTGGAAACGACCTTTGTGTTCATCATGGATGAATGGATAAAGAAACCGTGATATATATATATATATATATATATATATATATATATATATATATATGTATCACACACATACTATATGTGTATATATGTAGTGGAATGTTATTCATCCATAAAAGAATGAAATCTTGCCATTTGTGACAACATGGATGGACCTTGAGGGCATTATGCTAAGTGAAATAAGTCAGAGAAAGGCAAATACTGTATCCCACTTATATGAGGAATATAACAAACACACATGAAGCTCACAGATACAGAGAATAGACTGGTGGTTGCTAAGGGCGGGGGTGGGGGGTGGGGAGGGGGGTGGCGCTGTGAAACAGGTGAAGAGGGTCCCAAAGGTACAAACTTCTAGTTATAAAATAAATCAGTCATGGGGATGTAATGTACAGCACGGCGACTACAGTTAAAAATACTGTATGGTGTACTTGAAAGTTGCTAAGACAGATCTTAAGCTCTCATCACAAAAAAAAAAAAAAAAAAAAATTGAAAGAAAAAAAAAACTGAACTTGTTGGATTTGAACCGACAAGCCAGAAGCCAGTGTTCAGGGGACTCAGAAAGGAGACAGAATTGAAGAGGCTGCCCTCAGGTTCTGCCCAGAGGGTAAAGGAGGGCTGTAATGTACAGGGAGTGCTTTGTAAACTGGCGAGTGTGTGCACAGGAGAACAGAGTGTAAAGTGCTGGGCTCTTCTCTACTCAGGGCAATGGGGACTGCACCACACCTGGGGCTACAGGGAGAAGCAGGGAATTCCAGGGGATACTGAAGAAGCTGAGGAGGAATAACAGTGTCAGGACACCTCTTAAGAGATCTCCAAGCCCCGAGGCACACTCATTCTCACTGGCATCACCTGAGATCCTAGAAAAAGTCACTGATGCTTTTTTTTCAGGCTCAGTCACCATTGACTCTAGGCCCTAATTCTGGGGGAGGGGAATACATAAAATTAGTCTCATTTCTCTCAGTTGTGAAGGTCCTTCAGCTGTTGATCCGAAGAAGCACTAACAAAAGCTGTTATTTATTGAGCCCTTAAAGGACTGAAAATAAAGGCACAATGCTGAATAACAAAAGTAGGTAACATTTATTGAGTGCTTCCTGGGTGTCAGGCACTGTTCTAAGTGCTATTGATGGGGTTCAGGGCAGGCTGCCCCTCAATATGCCACTGTGGCATATTGATTATTTGGAATTATAGTTACTTGAGAAACATTCACTGCAAGAACACTTTGACCCTCCTTTGTTCTCCTGAAGGCAGGAAATAAATCTCCCATATGAAAAGATCCTCATATACCAGGAGAATAGAAGGCATCTTTATCGCCAGAGATAGATGAGTCAAGGCTAAGAACGGTTTATAAACACACTTTGTTACTTCATGAACTTGCTACCCTAAGTCCAAGCCCCTTTGTTTTCTAACAAATAATTGTTTCCTTGTCTGAAAGATATAAAAGCTGCCTGATTTGGCCACTTTTTTGGGTGCCATGTTATTATGGGACTCCTGCACATTCCTGATTAAATTTGTTTTTCCCTCCTGTTAACCTGTCTTGTGTCAATTTTCTTATTAGACCAGCCAAAAGAACCTAGAAGGGTAGAGGAAAAACTTTTCCTCCCCAACACTATGTAAGGTACACAGCAAGGCACGGAGCGATGATGGGGGGAGGGGTGGGATAAACCAGAATAACGGAGAGCTTTTAAGCACAGGTTTTGAAGTTACCGAAGACATGGGTTTGAAACCTGGTTCCACACATTACCTATGTTTCTTTGAGACTGGGCGCCCTGCCAGGATCCTAGCGTGGCTGAGATGTTCATTCTGACAAAGTGTGTTGAGAGCTCAAGCCAGCGCCAGGCACGTAGCAGCTCCTCAATTAACGCGTGATGACAATCACGTGTGCAGGCTGCGGCCATGGTGTGAGCAAAACCGCTAGTAACCAACATTAACATAATATTAATACCAAACACTGGTATTGCGCTTACCACACGCCAGACACTACTGGGGATGGTAAACCATTGACTAATTCACTGAATCCTCAAAACAAGCCTATATAGGTACTAGTTCCACGTCCATCTCACAGATGAGAAAACTGAGGCACAAAGATTACATACCTTGCCCAAGGTCACGCAGCTACAACTGCAATAAGAGGAATGACAAACTTTATTGAGCGCTTACTATGCTCCAGTCTGTAATGAGCTCTTTACCTCCGTTAAATCCTACCATAACCCTTAAAGGGTTTGCAGTTATTCCCACTTTACAGATGGCGAGACTGGGGCTTGGGGAGGTTCCTACGGGCGTGAAGATTCGGACCCAGGACCGAGCCCGTACTCACCTGGCTTCCTGGATGCGACGAAGCACGACTCCGCCGTCCACCTCGGGCTGGGCTCCCGGGGCCCAGGCCGCCGCCGCCGCCGCCGCCGCCGCCTCCCTACGCCGCGGACGCATCGCCGCCGAGCCCCTTCTCCGACGAGACGCCGCCTGCCAGGCTTCCAGCGCCGCCGCCGCCGCCATTAGTCTCTGACGTCATCGGCGCGCGCCAACTCTGCGGGAACTTTAGGGGGCGGTAAGCGCAGGTGGCGCGTGACCCTGGGGCCTCTCCGCCGCGCGCGTAGGTATCGGGCGGGAGTCGCTGGGACCTCCGGGTCCCGAGTCCCGAACCTTGATCCCGGATCCCCGGGCTGCCTGGCTACTCCGGCGGGTGGGCGGCGCCCGGCGGCGCGGGGACACCAAAGGGCGGGACCCCGGCCGAGAGCCCCTTTTGGCGGCCCCTCCGCGCTGTGACCCGGCCCCGATTGATCCCCGCACCTTTGCCCACCAGTCCCAGACCCCTGGAGCTGAGGCCAGACACTTCCCACTGCTGCCGGCGGTTACCGATCGCTTCCTGGCCCATCGCAATCATTAGCGCCCCTTTTCCTGCTCTGCTGACACACTGAGGCCACTTCCTACACCATCACCACCACCCCCAGGCCTTTGCCAGCCACGTCTCGACTCCCCCGATCGTTACTGCCACTTCCCAGGCCACAGCCTTCTCTGGCCACATCCCAACACCTGCCCTGTCCCCGCCGGACCATTACCGGCTTCTTCTGGACCTTTCAGAGATAAGCGAGTGGACCTTGGCAGCGTAGGGCCCAGTCCTATGGGAACAAGGAATGGGGGTTTCAGATTGCAGTCCTTGGTTCCACGGGCTTAGATGCCGCCTCCACAGGCATCCGAATATGAGTATGACCCTAGGGAGGCCCACCCCAAGATACCCAGAGCTGAGAAAAGATAGAGGTTTTACAGGCCATCAAAGATTCGGTGGTGTCCTCTCTAGGGACTTCCCTCTACCAGAGGAGCTTAAAAAAACTCTCGTGTTCCCAGGAGGATGGCAGATGGTGAGCAAGCTTTTGAAACCATGTCGCTGGGGACATTAAGCTTGGAGAAAGTGACAGTGGGGATACAGTTTTGAAGTGACCAAAGGGTTGACTTGTGGAAGGATGAGACCTTGTTTTGTCTTCCTGGAGAGTGTGTGGAGGTTACTGCGAGGCCAGTTTCAGCTTGGTGGAAGGATAAACTGAACGCTGAGAACTGCCTACCTCTGGAGGGAGTAAGCAAGAGCCAGTCAAGGTAGTTTTTGAAGGAGAGTAAGGATTAGAGTGTGTGATGCCAGCGTCCCTTCTGAGCCTGAAATTTCTTGATACTCTGAGTTCTCTTTCCTCTTGTGGGAGTTTGAAAGCCACTTGTTAAATTCTCTTTTTGTCTCTTGGAAACTTGCCCAGCTCTGGGATTTTACATGTTAAGATTAATTTTGGGCTGTCAAGGTGACAGTTCCTTAATTTGAGTTCCATTATTACTACACCAACTGCCTTATTTGTATAGCTGTCCTTGACACCCAGAGCTTTTTCACACCGATTATTTAATTCTATCTTCTGTGTGACATATCTCTTCACGTTAACTATGGGACTTACTCTGAAGTTTTGCTCCCCTCTCTTTTGGATTTTGAAACACACTTTTCAGCTTTCTGGAAAACTCTTTTGAAGCATACCATTTGCTTAACCCTGCTGGGTCACATGCTCACTCATGGGATTCTGAAATAATCTATTCCTTTTGTTTATTTTAGGGTCAAGGGACTGATGTTTGAACGGAAAGCTTCAAAACTTTTTAAAGAAACCTTCAGAATGGCTTTGAACCAGACAAGCTAGACATCGCTTCAGAGCGCCGCCTTCAGCATGCATCTGCCCTGTCAGGCTTCCCTGGCAAAGGGGTCGTTCTGCAGAGGGCCAGGGAGCCGATGCTCACGGAACCAGATTGGTGGATTTGACTTTCTGGTAGAATTCTCTTGCTTTATTGATTTTTTTCCCAGAGCTCTGAGAGGCTGGAGGTATTGATGGGACCGAAGGGCCTGGAAGGAAGGGAAGCAGCACTTTCATGCTGAATGAAAACTAGACAAGTGACTGTTGGAGACTGAAAACACCTAAACGTCCCACATCCGGATTCAGCGGAGGAACTGTCACTGCTGGGGAGAAAGAAGCCAGACTGGAAAAGAAAACCCAAATAAAGAGAATGAAGGCCACCGAAGAGTAAATGGCCACCTCCACCTCGACAGAGACCAAGTCAGCCTCCTGGTGAGTAGCAGGGCCTGCAGGGGTTTAGTTCCTGCCAGGCTGCTGCACGGATGTTTTGGGTGAACTGAGAATCCCCAGCCAGATTGTCTTGATTTTATTAAGAAAAAAAAAAAATACCATTTTCCTCAGAGCAGCGAATCAAGGGCCATTTCTCTCCAAAGCTGATGTGCTGTAACCACACGAGCCTCTTGCAGGGTTTGACGGGTCCAGCATGGCTGGTAGAAGGTAGAAAAGAGAGCCATGGCTGGATCCCGCAGCCGGCCTTGATAATACCGTGGGCACCGAAGTCTTCACTTGTGAGAGACAAGAAGCTGTGGCGGTGCAGAATTACACCACGAGAAGAGGTCTGGCCAGACTGGCTCTTCAAGGGTATTACACAATGTCTGCCTGAAACTCAGTTCCCTTCTCAACCGCAAATGGGTTAAGCCTGTCTTAATTTGGTTCAGCAAACATTAATCAAGGAGAGGAAAGTGAGAGGCATGGTTTCAATAGAATGAGCAGGATTTATGACTGATTGTATGTGTGCACTTCAAAACGACACTCAGGGTTTCTTCTGTGTGCCCGTAAAAGTGGGGTCGCTTTCACCCAGGGAACATAAGGAAACGGAAGAATGGGGCCCCGCAGTGGGGTTTCATTCATTCATTCAACTATTCATCTATCTATCTAGCTTCCAGTTTTAGTGACATATAGTTGACATACGGCACTGTAACACATAATCATGAAAAGATCACCACAAGTTTAGTGAACATCTATCATCTCATACAGATACAAAATAAAAGGAGAAAAATTTTTTCCTTGTAATGAGAACTCAGGATTTACTCTTAAAAACTTTCATATATAACATACAGCGGTGTTAATTACATTTATCATGTTGTACATTACATCCCTAGTACTTATTTATTTTATAACTGGAAGATTGTACCTTCTGACTACCTTTATCCAACCCCCCTTCCCCCACCTCCTGCCTCTGATGACTGCAAATCTGAACTCTTTTTCTATGAGTTTGTTTCAAGTATAATTGACCTATAACACTGTGCCCAACGTAGTGATTTGCTATTTCTATACATTACAATATGCTCACCACCTGGCAGTGGGGTTTCCGAGCTGGGCTTGAAACATTTTTGAGGCTCTTTGATCTGTCCGTGCCCTGCAGCCAGCTGCACGTCGGGACCTAGAACTCGGGAAAGCGGATTGTGCTAGAAACAGAGTTAGTGCTTGTCATCAGGAAGATAAGGTGGGAGCCGGGGAGGGCGTAGATCAGGGGAGAAGAGTGCAGGTGACAGAGGAGTCACTGCTCTGGCCTGATGGGTGGTGTGCTTTCGGAGACTGAGAGATTAAAACCCAGGTCCAGCCTGGGTAGTTTGCTTTGCGGTCTTAAAGAAGTAATTGTAGTTACACCAGAGAGGAGACCCCGAGTCTGTAGGGAGGAGCGGAGGGTTATGGGTATTGAGGAGAGAGCTTCCTCTGCAGGGAGGGAATCAGAAGTTTGATGAGGGATCGTGTTAAAGGAGGGGTGTGGTGCCTCTCTGAGCTCTCAGATGACCCCGCTTTTCCCGTTATAGACTCGCTGCCCTGTGGGCAAACTGCATGTTTCCTGTTTCCCTTTCCTCGCGATGGCCCCCGGGGCTGGCAAACGCAGCGCACACCACAGGCCCTCAGCAAATGTGTGTTAAATGAATTCCTGGTAGAAGGGCAATTTCCAGAGACCTCGTGCCCAGCAGTTATGAGGGCAACTAAGACATCCCTAACTTACTTCATTATCAGAGCCTTAAAAGACACTTGATCAAACCACATGGTTATAGAGTTAAGGTTCAGTGTCTCAAATAAGAGGCATCATTGTGGGTGCCCCGTCTTGCCTTAGCTGCTCTTCTGTCTTTTGGGGCAGATGGTCTGACGGCTGGACAGAGGCGTATTTTTAGTTTGACTTGGCTGCACTTATGAAATGGTTTTATCTCTTTGTAGCTCTTGGCTTCCTTCTCCTCTGGGGCCACCAGAAGGCTTTTCAAATGCCGAATCATGAGCCCCTCTCCGGCTGGGCAAAAGGAAGCTGTGTTTTACAAGGCCCTGCTCACCGGATGGAAGGAAACACGGCTCCCTTCTGTTCTCTTGACAGGTGGAATTATTTTTTCCTTTATGATGGTTCCAAGGTGAAGGGAGAAGGAGATCCAACCAGAGCTGGCATCTGTTACTTTTTTCCCCCTCAGGTAAGCCACACCGCATTTTCTTGTTTGGTGGGGATCCCACTGCCTCAAAGTGGTGACTTTTCAAAGGTCTAGGGAGGGTTACATATGGACAGTTTTCTTTGCGTAGTCCAGGCATTCGCCACTTCTACTCTCTTATTCTTAGTGGTATTATTTGTTGTTGTTCTGGTGTTGAAGTGCCCAGGCAGCCCAGTACTTCCGCCTTCTCTAGCTCTCTGTTACCGTCATGATTTTCTGTCTGCCCCACTGGATTAAAAACTTTTCTCCAAACATATACCAAAGTAAAGAGGAGAGAATCATCGGCCCTCACGTGCCCATCACCAGCTTCAACAATAATCAACACTTGACTAATGTGATATGAGCTATCCTAACTCCTCCCCACTCTTTTTTTCCTGGAGAATTTTTTTTTAAATAAATGTATTTATTTATTTTTGGCTGCGTTCGGTCTTCATTGCTGCGCGTGGGCTTTCTCTAGTTGTGGTGAGCGGGGGCTACTCTTCTTTGCGGTGCGCGGGCTGCTCATTGCAGTGGCTCCTCTTGTTGCGGAGCACGGGCTCTAGGCGCGGGGGCTTCAGTAGCAGTGGCACACTGGCTCAGTAGTTGTGGCTTGCAGGCCTTAGACCACAGGCTCAGTAGTTGTGGCACACGGACTTAGTTGCTCCGCGGCGTGTGAGATCTTCCTAGACCAGGGCTCAAACCCGTGTCCCCTGCATTGGCAGGTGGATTCTTAAGCACTGCGCCACCAGGGAAGTCTGCTCCTGAAGTATTTTGAAGCAAATCCTAGACATGGTGTCATCTCACCAGTATCAAGTAACATCTCTAACTGAAAAGGGTGTATTTTGTTAACATCCCACTCAGCAAAAGTTACAATAATTAGTAACAATAATATCATCTGATACAGTCTATATTCAAATTTTGCCTTTATTATCTTATATGTTACTTAGTTCTTCCTTCCTTGCCCCCCATCTCTCTCCCTCCCTCCCTCCCTCTCCTAATCAGCATCCAAGCAAGGTCCACATACCCCATTTGGTTCTTTTGTGTTTCAAGTCCCTTTTATCATATAACACTCCTCACCCCTCCCCCCATCCTTTTTTCCCCCTGTGCCACTGAATTATTGAAGAAACCAGGTCTCTTATGCAGTAGAATGTCAGCACGTCCCCCACTCCGGATTGGGCTGATTACTTCCTCACGATGGTATCATTTAATGCTTTCTACCCAGTGCATTTCCTTTAAACTAGTAGTAAGATCTAGAGCCTTGATTAGGTTCAAGTTCAGCTCTTTTAGTCAAGAGTTCTCCGTTTTCCGTTGCATCACATGATGTCTGTCTGCCCCACGGTTTAGTTAACACGAAGATCGATTAGGAGGCCTGTGTATTCACTCATGTGATCACACTTGACTTGGAGAGTGGGGATTAGTCTAGGCTGCTCTGGCCACTCTGCAGGGGATTTGAATAGGGATAAAGGCTCACTCTTCTACCCATGCACAGGCCTATAATCCTAGGAACAAAAACGTAGTTCTGGGCAATCATCTTATGCATTCACTGTGGGTGTTTTGTGACAATTCAGGCAGGGTTTGGCAAACTTTGTCTCAAAAGGGCCAATGTGGGAATGTTTTGGTCTCTGCAAGCCGTATAAGGTCTCTATCACGTCTTCTTCTTTGTTGTTATTTTGACAACCCTTAAAAAAATGTAAAAACCATCATTAGCTCCCGGATTATATAAAAACAGGCAGCAGAGTCGATCTGGCCTCCAGGCTATAGTTTGCCAACCCCTGCTCTAAGGAATGACACAGGAGTTCGGGAACTTCAACTTCATGTCTGGAATTGGCTCTTTTCCCTAGACCCTGCTTGACCAACAGGAGCTGCTCTGTGGACAGATCGCCGGGGTTGTCCACTGCATTTCTGACATTTCCGGCTCTCCTCCCACCGTCGTCCGTCTGCGGAAACTTAAGTTTGCCATAAAGGTTGACGGCGATTACCTTTGGGTAAGTTTACCAGGCTGAACCAGTGCCTGCAGGGCAGCCTCTACCAGGAGTCTTTTGTCTTGGTGAGAAGTACTGCGATGCTAGGGTTTAGAAATAATGCTTGCCGCGGCTCTCGAGCCTAGAACCTCCTTCTCTCCCCGCGTGTGCTGCGCCCCGTCATCCGCGCTTCCCGTGTCACTCTCTGCAGGTGCCCGTCAGAACTGAGTGCTCTCTCCAAAACACTGCTGACACATCCTGCATGGCACACGCCTGCTCTCTCCTCTCTTTTGAAAGACTTAGGTCATCCTCTGGAAATTCTCTTTGCTCTGTGATGCAAATTGAGTTTTAAATCTCCATCTTTTCTTGTTTCTACTCCCTATACTTCCCTATACTCTCCACGCTTACTGGGGAAGGGAGCCAGAAACTCGAAGACACTGGTGCATATATGTTAGGTTTCAAAGAACCATTACGAAAAAAAAGAACAATTTACAGCTAGTAGTACCATGGACTCTAAAGAACTGTTGTCTCATGCCTCCTCTCATTTTAAACTTATTCCTGAGGGGATGGGATGCTTAAGTGTGAGGAAGTATCTTCACCTTCGTAGGTATTATTTCCAACATTTTGTTATGAAAATTTTCTAACATACTGAACAGTTGAGAGAATTTTACAGTGAATACTCACATAGCTCCTAGATTCTACAGAATACTTCATTATAGTTGCTTTATCACACATTTATATATTCATCCCTTTATCCTCTATTTTAACATTTGTGGGATTCATCCACATTGTTGCACGTACTGGCGGTTCATTCCTATTTATTGCTGGGCAGTATTCCATAGTCTGAATGTATCACTTATTCATTCTCCTTTTTGTGGACACATGAACTGTGTCCAGTTTGGGGCACTTAAGAATAAGGCTCTAGAGGGACTTCCTTGGTTGTCCAGCAGTTAAGACTCCGTGCTCCCAATGCAGGGGGTCCGGGTTCAATCCCTGGTCAGGGAACTAGATCCCGCACACTGCAACTAAGACGTGGTGCAGCCAAATAAATAAATAAATAAATAAATATTAAAAAAAAAAAAAAGAATAAGGCTCTAGAGAAATACAAATCAAAACTACAATGAGGTACCACCTCACACCAGTGAGAATGGCCATCATCAAAAAGTCTACCAATAATGGGACTTTCTTGGTGGCACAGTGGTTAAGAATCCGCCTGCCAATGCAGGGGACACGGGTCCGAGCCCTGGTTGGGGAAGATCCCACATGCTGCGGAGCAACTAAGCCTATGCACCACAACTACTGAGCCTGTGCTCTAGAGCCCTTGAGCCACAGCTACTGAGCCCGTATGCCACAACTACTGAAGCCTGTGCGCCTAGAGCCTGAGCTCCGCAACAAGAGAAGCCACCGCAATGAGAAGCCCGTGCACTGCAACGAAGAGTAGCCCCCGCTCGCCGTAACTAGAGAAAGCCCGCGCGTAGCAACGAAGACCCAACGCAGCCAAAAAATAAATAAATTAATTAATTTTTTAAAAAAAGTCTACCAATAATAAGTGCTGGAGAGGGTGTGGAGAAAAGGGAACCCTCCTACATTGGTGGGAATGTAAGTTCGTGCAGCCACTATGGAGAACAGTATGGAGGTTCCTTAAAAAACTAAAAATAGAATTACCATATGACCCAGCAATCCCACTCCTGGGCATATATCTGGACAAAACTCTAATTCAAAAAGATACATGCACCCCTGTGTTCATAGCAGCACTATTTACAATAACCAAGACGTGGAAACAACCTATATGCCCATCGACAGATGAATGGATGAAGAAGGTGTGGTAGATATGTACAACGGAATACTACTCAGCCATAAAAGAATGAAATAATGCCATCTGCGGCAACATGGATCGAACTACAGATTATCATACTAAGTTAAGTAAGTCAGAAAGTGAAGTAAGTCAGAAAGAGAAAGACAAATACCATATGATATCACTTATATGTGGAATCTAAAATATGACACAAATGAACATCTACGAAACAGAAACAGACTCACAGACATAGAGAACGGACTTGTGGATGCCAAGGGGGAGGGGGATAGAGGAAGGGAAGGATTGAGAGTTTGGGATTAACAGATGCAAACTATTATACAGAGAATGGATAAACAACAAGGTCCTACTGTATAGCACAGGGAACTATACTCAATATCCTATGACAAACCATAATGGTAAAGAATCTGAAAAAGAATGTATATATATGTATAACTGAATCACTTTGCTGTACAGCAGAAATTAACACAACATTGTAAATCAACAGTACTTCAAGAAAATAAAATTTAAAAAAGGAATAAGGCTCTAGAAACATTCCTATACAAGTCTTTTTGTGGACATATGTTTTCATTTCTCATAGGTAAATATCTAGGCATGGAATTGCTGGGTCATAGGGTAGGTGTGTGTTGATTTTACAAGAAACTCCCAGACTTTTGCCCAGAGCGGTTGTACCATTTTACATTCCCACCAACAGTGTATGAGAATTCCAGATACTGCCACATCTTCATCAGCAGTAATGTGGTCAGTTAGTTTAATTTTAGCCATTTTGCTGGATGTGAAGTGGTATTTCATTGTGGTTTCAATTTGCATTTCCCCAATGACTAGTGATATTAAGGCTTTTTCATGTGCTTCATGGCCATTTGTATATCTTCCTTCGCAAAGTATTTGTCCAAAGCTCTTGCCCATTTTTTAAACTGGGTTTTCTTTTTTTCTTGAGTTGTAGGTTTCTTCATACATCCTGGATACCAGTTCTTTGTCAGATATACATTTTAAAGATATTTTCTCCCAGTCTGTGTGCCTACTTTCTTAATAATGTCTTTTGATGAGAAGTTTTTAGTTTAGTTTTTTTTTTTTGTAAATTTATTTATTTTTGGCTGCGTTGGGTCTTCGTCGCTGCATGCGGGCTTTCTCTAGTTGCAGTGAGCGGGGGGCTACTCTTCGTTGTGGTGTGCGGGCTTCTCACTGCGGTGGCTTCTCTTGTTGCGGAGCATGGGCTCTAGGCACGCGGGCTTCAGTAGTGTGGCGTGGGCTCAGTAGTTGTGGCTCGTGGGCTCTAGAGCTCAGGCTCAGTAGTTGTGGCACATGGGCTTAGTTGCTCTGCGGCATGTGGGATCTTCCCGGACCAGGGCTCAAACCCATGTCCCCTGCATTGGCACGCGGATTCTTAACCACTGCACCGCCAGGGAACCCCTAGTTTTAAGGAAGTCTAATTTATCAGTGTTATCTTTTATGGTTATTGCTTTCTGTATTCTGTCTAAAACCATTGCCTAACCCATTGGAGAAGACATTCTCCAATTTTTTTTTTTGTAAGTTTCACAGTTTTAGCTTTTAAATTTAGGTCTGTAATCCACCTTGGATATATCTTTGTGTATGGTGTGAAGCAGAGGTCAAGGGTCCTTTTTTCCATATGGATGTCCAGTTAATGCAGCACCATTGTTGAAAACTTTCCTTTTCCTATTAGATTCCTGTGGCTCCTTTGTTGAAGATCAATGACCATTTAAGTGTGGCTCTACTTCTGGGCTCACTATTCTTTCCCATTGATCTTTCTGAAGATTCTATACAAGTACTACTCTGTCTTGATGTCTGTAGCTTTATAATAAGTCTTAAAATCAGATGGTGGAAGTCCTCCAAACTTATTCTTCTCCAAGCCAGCTTTGGATATTTTAGGTCCTTTGTATTTCTGTTGTAGAATCAGTTTGTCAGTTTCTAAAGAAAAGCTGGTGGGATTATTAGGATTTCATTCCCTCTATAGATTAATTAGGGGAGACATAAGCACCTACTGGGTGCCAGACTGTTGTCAGCACTTGGATTACATCAGTGAACAAAATGCAGATCCTTGCCTCAGTGGAGCTTACATTCAGAGAGCATTTTTGTTTGTTTATTTGTTTTCTTTCAGGGTTGGTTTGTTTAAGTTTCTGATGAGTCCCTTAGGAAGGATTCCTACAGGTAGAATTACTGAGTCAAAGAATACGAAGTTTTTTCAGGCTCTTTAAACATAGGCCCAGATTATTTCCTAACTGAGCAAGTGTTTATCTTTTGTGGCTGGCGCGATGATGCAGTCGGTCCCCGTTCTGGAAGCACTCCATCCAGCTGGAGAGACGGGATGGCCATTCATGAAACGGTCTGGGTCCAGTGTTTGCTGTGAAACCCAAATGAAACATCCAGTGTCCAAATAACAGTGCTAACAATACAAGGGATCAGGAAACAGGTCGGCATTGTCTGGAGTGATGAAAACAGGCATCCTGCGGGGGCTGGCATCTGTGGGGGGCACGGGGGTGGGGGGGGAAGGCAGGGGGGGAGTCCCAGGCAAATGAACAAGAATGGGAGGCGGGGCGATTTCAGCTTGGGCAACATGAGTAGGTACAAAAAGTATTTGTTTCCTGTGGAGACCAGCGTGGCTGGTGGAGGGTGTGGGGTCACACAGCAGAAGATGGAGTTTGATGGGCCAGTGGAGTCCAGCTTTAGTGAGCCCTGGATGCCAGGATTCTGAGCTTGGCCTCAGAGAAAAGGAAGATGCCTGTCCTCCTTTACAGGTGCTGGGCTGTGCTGTTGAGCTCCCTGATGTCAGCTGCAAGCAGCTTCTGGATCAGCTCATCGGCTTCTTTAATTTTTACAACGGGCCTGTTTCTCTGGCCTACAAGGTATGGTGTTGAGGAGTCTTACGTGGAACCTCCGTAGCAAAATCGGTATCGGCAGAACACAGCTTTCACCCAGGGGTCTGGTACGCTTGACATAAACACGTCGTGTCAGCGACAAGGTCATGGGCCCTTGGAGCCCCTCTCAGATGCCTTTCTTCCCCGGTGGCCTGAGTCCCATTCACCCAAATGTTTATGCCCGTTCTCTCCTTCCTAGGATGGTTGGGAAGAGCAGGGCCTGGTCACGCCCTCCCCCCACTCCCCGCCCCAGGGGCCCTGGTCTGTGGGGGGCAGGTTATCAGGGGCAGGAGGTGGGGCCTCGCCTGGATGGGAAGTTCAGAACAGGCCCTCCCTTCTGGCCAGGTTTTCGTGTAGGAGCAATTTTGTTAGTGGTCGGAGTCCCTGCCGAAGAGTGTGTCTCTCAGAATCTTGCGTGCTGACCCCCAGCTGTTCTGTTTCAGAGCTGCTCTCGGGAAGAGCTGAGCGGGGAGTGGGACACCTTCATCGACCAGATCCTGAGAAACACTGGTGACCTGCATAGGATATTCAACTCCCTCTGGAACCTGGACCGAACGAAAGTAACAGGCTAGGCTCAGCCCCCTGCTCGGTGCATGGATAGGAAGAGGGCTTCTGGACACATGTTTCCTCCTTGAATGAGCTGCATCTCAGTGCACATAGCTGTTAAGACCTGTACTCAGATTCCACGCAGCCCTCACGAGCTGTGTGGGCTTGGACAAGTCAGGTCACCTCCCAGAGCCTCACTCTCCTTACCCGTAAAATGGCCACAGCATAAAACTTGCCTCCCAGAGCTGTTCTGATGATGAAATGGGACAGTACGTAAATGACAGAAAGCAGATACTCAGTAAAGGGTGTTACTGTTTTGCTAATGCCCAGGAGTGTTGAACTCAGTAATCTGAAGGTCCCCTTCTCGATAGTACCATTATGTGATTTAATTATTCTTGACATCCAAAAAGGCCCAGGGCTGACATTTTAAAACCAGGGTTGCCATATCTGGGGCTGCGGGGCTGGGAGGTGTTTTGTCCCTGAGCCGTCGCTTTTGCCATTGGCACGCGGTGACAGGAGGCCACCTGCGTGGCTGGCCCGGCCGCCTGCACTGCCTCTTGCTCAGTGGCCTTGATGAGCATCACATCCTCACAGTCAGGTAGCCAAAGGGAGATGCGCGGCACTGCCCCTTGAGAACTGCCCGCCCGTGCCCTGAGCATCTCGGGGGACGGGAGTCTTCCACTGTGTGTGGGCTGGGTCTCGCTGCTGTCGTTGACTATGTCCCTTTAACAGGGATGTGGCACTGGGGTGCTGCTAGAAACAGGGACGGGTTTCCCGCTCCTGTTTGGAGGGCTGCTTGGAGTTGGCCCAGAGCTTTCCAGACTGGCTGGCTGGGCCTGGGCGCGTCTTGAGGCCGTGAAAGAATTAACTCAACTGCATGCTTGGCTCCTTAGCACTCGGTTCTAACCACTGCCCAGCAGGAAGCAGGAAGAGGCTTTTGGTTATTGCTGGCCATTCTTGACCAGGGTCAGATCCTTTTCTGGTCTTTTTCGGGACTTTTTACAAGGACCGTGGACTGAGGCATATACGCCTGAGTGAAAGGCCATGATGTTATCATTTTCTGTTACACAACAGAGTTACGGGACCTGGTCAGACATCAAGCCAGCTGTGTCACAGGGGTGCTTGGGCTTCAGCGGACGGTGGAGGATGGGTGGGTGGGTTCACCGGCACCATGACCTGAATTTGAGAGGTAGGTTCTCCTCTCCTGCTGCCTTTTGGTCTCAGCGTTGATCGTCAGGGTCTCCTTGGCCATCTGCACTGTCGCCTGTGAAGAGCCATATGCCATATCTGCTGTACCTGCCAGCTTCCAGAGAGGCCTCCTTGTCCCCAGCATTTGGCATTTGTGGTGGCAGCCGTTCTGGGTGTCAGAGGCGTGGCGTAGCTGTCACTGTGCGGCACGCTCTCCGCCCAGGCTTGGGCTCTGAGCTGTGCATCTGCTCTCCAGAGCCCCCTTCCTGTTCCTCCTTCGCTGACGGTACGCATGTTGACTTTGTGGCATGCTTCTTGCCCGGCACAGGTGGAGCCCCTGTTGTTGCTGAAGGCGGCCCTCATTCTGCAGACCTGCCAGCGCTCGCCCCACGTGCTAGCCGGCTGCATCCTCTACAAGGGACTGTGAGTAATCCGGATGCCGCTCCTCCAGCCCTCCCCCTGCTGCAGGGCTGACCACCCCGATCGCGGTGTGTGGCCAGTTCCAGGTGGTCTTGTTTGGCAACTAGCGGGTACTTTAGATTTGATATAGTGTCCCTGCCTGTCTTTGGGCAGAGCTGGGAAATTGCGAACTGTTGTGTCCAGAAAGGAGTTGGGAATATAAAAGGCAGCTTTGAAGAGATCCGTGAAATTCTCAGATGGGGCATGGAGGCCCACAGCACCTTCCCCTGCTGCCCAGGGCCCTGGTGTGCTGGCCGTAGCTTCAGCTCAGGCTCCTGCAGCCTCTTGGCTGGGTCCATCTCCAGTTGGCCTCTGAGGTCTCACTGCAGCTCTTCACACAGCTGGAGGGCCTCTTAGTGAGCTTGCGCATCCAAGAGCTCTCCACGCCTCTTCCAGGCTCCGCGGAGGCTGGAGGCTCGGCTCTCACAGCCTGAGGCAGGAGAGCTGGTGCTCTGTGCCCAGAGCTCTCTGATCCCAGAGGGATGGGCCCTGGAGAAGATCTCCAGGCACTCAGCGGGATCTGGCTGCGCTTCTTCCCAGCCCCGGTGATCTTGCCTCATCTCCACTCCCTCCTCTGGCAAGTAGACATACTTGGTGGAGAAGGAAATGAGATGACCGATGGGGTGCAGTCCCTGTTCCCAGTGGCCCTCAACACATGACCTCCCCTTTCTTTTCACAATGACGGCTCTGAATCAGCTTGTGGTGCTGCCAGGCTCACCAGCAACATGGTGTCAAAGATAATATTTTTTTTCTTATTTTGCATTTCTTAATTATTTTTAAATCATACACCTAATGCGTGAACACATTCTCATGGTAAAAAAAATGAACCAAGAGAAACATGCAGCGCACAAAGTTTCCCCTCCCCTCCCCCTCCCTCTCAGCCATCCCCACCGTTAGCGGTTTGCTGAGCATCCTTTTTGTTCTGTGTGTTTTCACACACCTGCACATATACGCGTGTATTGATTTTGCTTATTTCTGCTGTCTTTGTAAATGGGATCATATGGTCCCTCACCTTAATGTGTATAGTAGGGATTTCTTTATCAGTCCCTATTGGTCCACCTCACTCTTGTAACAGCTGCACGTTTTTCGGTGTCATAAAACAAAAAATGATGAATTTACTCTCTTTTTGATGGACATTTAAATTGTTTACCCATTAAAAAATGATTTTACCATTTCCCCTGTCGAGAATATTCTTAAGCACACATCTTGATACAAGTCGAGTCCAAGGGTTTGGACATTTTAAACTTTGAGGGAACAGACAGGGTGCCCTCCACGAGGGCTTTCCCAGTTGAAACTCCCACCAGCTGTGTCCCCGAGAGCCTCGCCACCACAGGGTGTCGGGAATGTTTCCAATTCAGAGTCCTGAGTGTGTTTCTTCTCACGGTGTCCTTGTTCCTGTGTCTGACCCCCCCAGGATCGTTAGCACCCAGCTCCCACCCTCTGTCACAGCCAAGGTCCTGCTTCATCGAGCTGCACGTCGGGACCAGGTATCGCAAAGCCCGCCCCGCTGGCTGGGATGCTTCATCCGGCGAGTCTGTCTTTGTATCGGGCAAGGCTGATCCCCAGTGCTAGATGGATGGGGGTGGCTGTTGCTGCCTTGTCCTTCTCAGGACCCCAGGTCCATCCATGTGGTTTCCTTCGAGTGAGGTCACTGGCAAAGCTGAAAGAAAATGTTGTCTTCTGCGTGGTAGACTTGGTTGGTTTTTCTTCGATCCAAGTGGAGCTATGAGAATTTGACTTCCCTCAAGGATGGGCTTTATGTCAAAGAGATGTTGGATTTTTCAGAGAGAGAGAGACTGTAAGAGATGGCTTAGGACAACAGAAACTTTAAAAATACTTCCATCTTATATTTACTTAACTGTTTTTATAATGAAGGAAAAGTCATATGTGCTCATGGGAAATAAAATTGCCCACAACTGGACTGCACAGAGATAATCACTGCTAGCATCTGGCATATTTCCTTTGAGTTCTTTTTTCTTTTGTTTTACTAGTTGATTCTTACTGTGCGAGACTCTGGTTTTAAATGTGTCATCAGGCTAGCTTTTTACACTTATTAAATCAGTAGACATTTAAAACACGTGTGTGGCTCTAGCCGGCTCCTTCCCACCGTGATGCAGGGGTCGTTAGAACAGCCTTCCTGGTAAACTATTTGATAATGAGAGGCTTGAGGATGCCCTTTCCTTTTTCCTCATAGTTCAGCACTACGAATCAATACTAAGGAAATCATCTGACTGCTGAAGAAGGTTTATACTCAAAACTTATCGCAACAGGATTTACGAAAGTGAAAAATCAGATATAACTTAAATGTCTACGGTAGGAGCTGGCAGACCATGGGCTGTGGGCCAGTCGCCTACAGACAGAATTTTCTTGGCCTGCTTTTGAGCCACACCTGCAGGTTGAGTAGCTGCACAGAGACTGTATGGCCGCAAAGCCGAAAATATGCACTAGCTCGCCATTTACAGACTGGTTGCCAGTTGCTGGTCTCAAGTAGGGAAACGATGAATTCTCCTCCACCACTGTAAACTTCATAAAATTTTAGTCAGCCATTGAAAATGGCCAAAGATGCTTTAATGACAGAAATTGTGTGTCAGTCTTTCAAGCAGAAAAAGTTTTACGTAATGTGGCCTCAGAGTATAAAAAAAATGCATAGACTTAAAGGAAAATGTGCCCAATGTTAACAGGATTAGCTTGCGGGTGAGGGAATTATATGTGATTTTTTTGGAAAAGAATTTTTGTCTAGAGTTAGTTTATGTAAAGAAAAAAAGAAAGCCACAACACTTCTTAGGAGTGAAAGTCATTTTGGTGAGAAGAGCAGTTTTTGTTTTGTTTTGGTGGGTCCTTTTGGAACCTTTAGGTGGAGATGGCTGGAAAGCTCTTTTGAGGAGATTCCTGGGTTTCTCACCTTGATTGTAAATCAGAACAAGAGATCTGACCTCACATCTGGTTTAGGTTGAATCCTTCCCTTGTGAGGGTCACAGGCCCTTCACACTTTTGTTATAATGGGATCTGTGTGAGCTCTAGGCCAGGGCTGTGGCAGATGTGGCTTTATTCCAGGAGATGACTTCCCTGGAGGTCTGAGAAGTAACATGAATGAATGCTTGCTGTTATTCCCAGAGAGGAGAAACTGAGAAATCAGAATGGGAAGAAGCCTGGTGTGAGCCTGGGTGGTGTGGCCGCCCCAGCCAGTGTGGGCCCGGCTCTTGGCTGACCCCAGCCACGGCGGGGGGCAGGCAGCTTCGGGGAGCTTCTGTTCCATCTGCTTTGCTGTTGGCGTGCGGCTGGGACCAGCATCCTGGGCCTGGCTACATTTCACGAACAGATGGCACTGCGCGGTCCTGATGGTTAGGTCGGGGGGAGAACGCGGTGCCCAGCACCAACTTCTCTGTGTGTTTATTTTCAGAGAAAACCTATAGGAGGGGATGCCCTGCAGGAACATGGTAAGTAATCAGGTGCCTTGTTACATCTTGGGAATGGTCTTTAAGCTGCCTGGCCCTATCCAAGTCACGTGAAAGGCCGAGTAGTCCTATATGGTTATTCCATCGGCTCGTGAGATTAGGAAAATATATAGAGCTTCAAGGACAAAGTTACCCATCAAAATCGCAGTTGTAAAGCTCCTGATTTAGGCACACCTCTTAAATCCCCGTTTTCAGATCCTCCTTAACTCCCCATTATGAGACTACTCAGATGAGTTCCAGAAGGTCACGATTAGGAGAGGGTGCCATCGGCGGCCACTGCCAGGAAGACCTTTTGCAGCAGTGCAGGTGCCCCCAAGAGGGGGATTTGTTTTATTTTGAATCATAAGTCGGGGCAGACCCGTTTGGTCAGGTGGAAGTGCTTTTTTCCAGCTTCTGTCTTTTTTTTAAGTGCCACTAAATTTTCTTCCACCAAACATCACCCTGGGTGCAGAGTTGCCTACACGGGCTTTTCCTTGCTGATGGCTGAAGTTGTAGCTGCAGTTTTGTGGCTTTTGTTCTGGGTTGAGGAACGTAGCCCAGAGCTGCTCTCTGAGCTGGCCTGTGGGTTGGATGCGTCACCCCAAGAACAGTCCCTGCCCCCTCTGTCTTCTCTGGCCCAGGGGAGGGCCCTGGCCACATTGCTTTGCAATTCTAGGAGCAGCACTCCCTCCAGACGTCCAGATTGTGCCTGTTTTCCTGACCGAAGAGGAAGCCGTCAGTCTCCGTGAGTTCCCCCGGGAGCCCACGACCAGGTAAGGGAGCTCACAGGGGTTCCTCTTAACCCATGCATTGGGCACTCCCTCCCACGGATTTATCCAGGTGAGCCCCTGGTATCTGATAACTGATTCCATCTTCTCCGCGCTCTGCCTTGGCAGGGGCATCTGGAGCTTCAGCATAGAGATCAGAGGCATCTGGCAGAGTGAGATGAGCGTAGGTTTCAAATCCCAGATCTGCTGCCTATCAGCTCTGTGACCTTGGGCAAGTCCACTCCCTGCCTGAGCCTCAGTTTTTTCATCTGTAAAATGGACCCAGAAAAGTTGGGAATATTATGTGTGTAGCACCCAGTATAGGGCCTGACTCACAGTCGGCCTCCAAACGTGGGTGTCCCTGATTCAGTGGGCTCTGCCGTTTCCTGTAGGTGATCCCGGTGTCACTGTGTGAAGCCCCGAGGCCCAGGCATTGCCCTAGGTTTCCTCCTGTGCTTTGACCATGACCTCTTAGGCTCTGTGGCCTCAGCACACTTGTCACCAATGCCCGTGCTTTTTAGGGAAGCACTGCTTTAGTCTCCCCCAGGGCAGGGCCCTTGCCCACGCTCAGTCGCCTGCCCTTCCTCACACCCGTCTTGTTCGCCAGCACTCTGGCATCTCCAGCCAGACTCCCGGAGCCCCCAGCCCAGCGCCCTCCAAAGGGTTTGAACACATCTGCCCCGAAAGAAAACGCCCCCAGACACGTGGGATCCACGGCTCGGATCTCAGCGACCACCCCTGAGCCCAGGTCTCCTGACGTCACCTGGCCAAATGGCAGCGGGGAGAACGGACACTGGTCTGGCTGTGATCTGAAGAGCATCAAGCCCCCAACACCGCACCACACCACCAGGGGCCAGGGGCCTGGGCTCGGCCTCTCCCTGGTGAAGGAAACCGGTTTGTCCAGGGGGGAAGAGGAACTGGGCTTGTCTGAAATCCACGTTCCAGAAGCTCAGGACACGGGAGCATCCTTGGGTTATCCTGCCTCCGATGGAGGGCCTCCTGGCTGCAGGGCATCTGTCAGTGACTCTGGCAACCCCAGAAGCAAGCCACCCGAGGCCCTGCCTGTAGGCACAGCCATGGGCGGCCCCCTCCCTCCCTCCACTCCTGGGATGCTCACCCAGAACGGAGCCCTAGAACGGCCCAGAGACCTTCCCGGCAACAGCAGCCAAGCCCCCGTCCCCAGGGACCACCTCCTCGGCCCGGCGAGCGGGCCGTTACCGTCGCCTTGCTTGGATTCGAGGCAGACGGGGACTGAGCTGCCCGTGGGGGAACAAGGCGAGGGGCAGCGTGGCGATGGGGTTCCTGAGGGCCGCTCGGCCTCGGGCCCGGAACGCACCTCGGGCTCGGCAGACCCTCCAGGCGACGGCCCCTCCGCAGACAGAACCGGGTCCAGGGCGACCCCCGCGTCCCGCACGCGGCTCGTGCGGATGAACCTCTACACTCACAGCGTCAGAGGCCTGGTGCTGTTGCTGCTGGCTGAGGAGCCGCTGCTGGGAGATGGCGCGGCCGTCGAGGACGTGGTGAGTGTGCAGACCCCCTGGCCCCTGGTGGCCCGCCCCCGCCTCCTCGGAGCAGGGATAGGCAGGGGGGCTCGGCCAGCAGCTCTGCAACCTCGTGCCAAACATCCTTGTTCATACAGTGGGGTGCCGGTGGTGCCCACCTCCTCGGCTGTTTGTGGGGGGTGAGTGAGCATCCAGTGCTGAGCACAGAGTCAAGTGCAAAGGCATCCACAAGTCTTGCCCTTTCCAGCTTCTTCCATTTTCTCAGCGCGTCTGGTTCATCATCAGCAGTGTGGGGTGCAGTGCAGCCACGCAGGCCATGACCACACACGGCCTCACTCCCTAGCCCGGCAGCTCTAGGCTCTGTGTGGCCGGAGTCTGTGCGTGTCACCGCCTGGATTGGGAGTTTTCCGCCAGCCCTGACTTTCCCTCCGTCTGGAGCTCCTTCCTAGAAGGCCCAGGACGTCTGAAATGCTAACTGGATCCAGAAGGCTCCTCTCAAACCCTTGCAGCCCCTTCCCCACTTCGAGTGGTAAGCTGACCTTCTCTGGGGCCTGGGCCCACGCTGGATCCAGTTGCCATAGTAACAGCCTTGCTTTAGTTGGCCGGGCAACGGCAGCGATAAAAACAGCAGGTTGAAATTGCTGCAGGGTGAATGGTGTCCTGGGGCTTGCCTTGTTTCTGTTCTTAAATCTATATTATTCTAAGCCCATCGTATTAGCAGGCAGGGCCCGTGGCCCTCTGTAAATGAGCGGGTCCCCTGGAACGCGCTGGAGGAGGGCGGCAGGTCCTCTGCGCGGAGCCTGGAGACAGAGCCTGCGCCTCTCGCACCTACCTGGCTCCTCTCCCCTTTCCACAGGCCCCGCAGCACCCTCTCCGAGTGGGGCTTCCCGCCACTTCCTTGCCCAAGGCTCCTCCTCCTTACAACAGCTCAGGGGTCCAGGGCTGCAGTTCTGTGCATCCATCTCCCGGCCAATGCCTTGGTTTCATGGTCTGTCCTGCTTAGCGCCGAGCTTAGACGCGGCATTTTGCAGGCCCAGTGTTGGCATGCAGTAAAGTGGATACCACCCCTCTATTTTTACTTTCCCCCCAAAAAGAAAAAGAAAAACTAGTGCAGGCCGCTCTGGGAGAAGAAGGTAAATTAAGATGTATTCTGCATTCGCTATATGTAAATACTTTACATCTGCTACTTTAGCCAAGCCTTGGAACAGCTAGCTCTGGGGGCAGGCACGGTAACTCCCATTTTGCCCTTAAGAAAACCGCCTCTTTGAGATCAAGACCTAACGCACATGGTGGGGTCCAGGATTCCTGCCTGTTTCTTGTCTCCCACCCTCAACCCTCTGTCCCTCATGGATCTGACCTTGGCATGGTAGGTGGGAAGGTGAAGGAGTAAAAGCCCTGCCTTCTGTGGCCCTTGATACTCGGACATGGGACTTGGTCTGTCACAGCCCATCCTTGTTGTCAGGGCAACGACCTCCCTGGGCTTTCATGGAAAGTAGGGTTTGGTGTTGGGCAGGAAAGAGAACGCAATTTTATGGAAAAAGAAAACTAGTCTTTTCTAAGAAGAGTAGGGTGTTAACGAACTTTGATCAGCTTGCTGGTTTGCGAGTGGAGTCGGTTGATCAAACCCAAAGGCCGTCTATTTTATAATCAGCAGAGAGCTTTCACTGCCTTTTTGTCCCGGTTCTGCACACAAAACAGTCGACCTGATTTCCCTCCAGACCCTCTGCTGCTGTCTAGAAAAAGCCAACCCCTGCAGCATGGTAAACGACAGCTCAGAAGTGACCGTGAGCACAGCCCCCCTTGGGAAAGACACATCACCACGGCTCCCTGGGTCATTTTGCCATCACGTCTTTCAGTGGCTCAACTGCCACCTTTTCTGTTTGCTGAGGGTGCGGGCGGGAGCTGGGTGAAGTGGGTGATGGAGGGAGCAGCCAGGAGAGGGTGGCACTGATTCAGAGGAGCAGAGTAGGCTCACGCCAGGGGGCAGCAGAGAGCCGCTGATAGTTCCTGCTCAAAACCCAAGATAATCCTCTCACTGACGTTGTTATTCATCACTACAGTAGGACACGGAGCTATGTGTACAGTAGACAAAGACTGGGTTTAGTGTGTTAGCATAAAATACAAAAAAGCACCCCTCTCCCGTGAAACTGGTGCTTCTGAGTAAATGTGTGTTCCTGCATCGTTTCTTCTGCGTGTTTGGGGCACACTGACACTGAGCCACGCGCTTTGCTGTGGGCTAGAAGGCGGAGGATGCAAGAACAGCCCCGGCTCCGTGTCTCCTAGGGCTGCTGTGAGGATCTCGTATGTGGTAGTGTGTCTTGGGTTGGCAAACTTTAACGTAAAGGAACACATAGCAAGTGTTTTCTGCTTTGTACAACTCTTCGAATCTGCTGTTGTAGTACAAAAACAACCATAAACAATATGTAAATAAACGGCGTGGCTGTGTTCCAGTACATTGTTTATGGACACAAAAATTGAAGCTTGATATAATTTTCACATAACAATATTATTCTTTTGACTTTTTTTCCCCTAACCATACAAAAATATAAAAACCATTCTCAGTTCTCAGGCTATCAAAAACAGTCAGTAAGCTGGATTTGGTCCACGGGCCATGGTTTGCTGACCCCTCGTATATATGAAAGCACTTGGTTACCAGTAGAAAATTGCCCACGTGTCATCTGGTATAGCATCTTATGATGAACTGCGTCGATGGTTAAGTGATTTTATCCTGAGTACAAGATAGGCAGAAGATTCCGGAAGTGGCTCGGTGCCTACAGAGAAAGCTCAGGGTTTGGCATGGCTCATTCTGTCCCCGTTTCCCCTTCCCCTGGGCACCCGCTGGGGATGGAGGGATGACTGTTGCAGATTCCTGAGGTCCAGAAACTTTCAGCGAGGCTGTGGTTTGACTTCGTGGTAAATCCCGTACACACACACACACACATGCGCGCACACGCGCAAACACACATGCACACACACGCGCGCGCGGCCTCATCTGCCTCTGTTAACCGCGCTGGTGAGGCCGCTCCAGGGATCTGAGCAGGGGACAGCGTGCCTGTCCTCCTGTCCCGTTACTGTGGACCCTCGACTCAGCCCGCACAGATGGTGGTGGACGGTGCCTCGTGTCGGTCACACTCGCTGTCCAGTCACCCAGTGGCTGTTGCCCGGCACCTCCTGGGAGCCAGGCTCGCTGCTGGGCCCTGGGGACGCAGAGATGAGGGTGTCACGTAAACCCTGGTGCCAAACCTAATGCCCTTAAGTACCATTTCTACGACATGGGATAGAAATGCTAATTTAAGTCCAGGACACTCCCCAAAATAACACTTGAGTTTCATGACATTCACCTCAGGACATTCTCTTTGCATCTCTGGTCCTTTTATGCGAGCTTATTTTTTTACACAGCTGTTGTGAAATAAGTCAACCCACAGACAAGTCATATTAGTCCAGGGACGCGAGCTCATGGAAGAGGTCCCACTTCTTTAATAACGACAGTTTTCATATTCTTGACTTTAAGAAAATGCGTTCGCTCCCGGCACTTCAGAGCGGACAGAATGGATAGATGCTATTTGACCTCAGCCACTCAGCAGCCCTGTAGCATCCCTATTTCGCAGATGAAAAAAAACGAGGCGCAGAAAAGCCAGTAACTTGCCCCTGGTCATCTGGCCGGGAAGAGGCTGAGCCAGGAGGTCCTTCACCTGGGCGCCAGCTGCGGCCCGGAGCCCGCGGCCTCCTTGTGGCTTTAGCAGCCTGGGGCAGCCCCAGGAGGCCCTGTTTCAGGCTGAGTCCATCTGGACGTGACGGACGTACTTGGCGGGGCCCAAGATGGAGTTCAGCCGTTTGAAAATGATGTTGCGGGAAAATAGTTCAAGGATGAAGGACAAAGTTCATGCTATATCGTTAGGTCACAGAACTAGTATCAGTCGTTATTTATGGTCTGACTCCATCTTTAGTTTATAAACAACAAATCGTACAAAATGGGACAGTCCAGTGTTCCCAACTGCACCTGCAGGTGACATCCCCTGGGAGGTGTTTTAAAATACAGGTGTTTGGGCCTCACCTCCCGGACAGCCTTCCTCAGCTGGGTTCCTCCTCTGAGCCAGAGAGCACAGAAAACCATTTCACCCACACTTCTCAGTCCTTCGAGAACAGTGGCTGGTACCATTCTAGGTACAGGGAGGGAGGTGGCCTCGCTGCAGACAGTCTAGAAGCACGGGATGGGGGAGGAGGAGAGGGGGCACAAACGCCAGCCGTGGTTAGGAGATGCACCAGGGCGCCACCAGCGGCTCTGCCTGGATGGTGAGATTCTGGGCCATTTTTCCTTGCTTTTTTTTTTTTCTTTTATTTTTCTGCTCCCCCCTATTTTCTGATTTTTCTACAAGTTTGAAATGCATTAGGACATAAGGGCAGAAGTCAGGACTTCTCTAACAACAGGTCAAAGCACTGGTCAGAGTCCTTCTTGCTAAGTCAGGCAGCCACGCAGATATCCCTTGGGTGGCTTGCTCAGCGGCGGCCTGTCCCCTCCCTGCCCCGCAGTACCACGGCAGCCTGGCGTCCCTCAACGGGCTGGAGGTGCACCTGAACGAGACGCTGCCCCGGGACCAGGCGGCCCCCGCGGCCAGAGCCTATGGCTTCGCGCACTACGACCGCGTCCAGAACGTGCTGGCGGGTAAGGGGCGCCTCCGGTGGGTGGGAGTGGGAATGGGGGCCCAGCACACGGGGTGAGTGCCCTGCAGTCAGGATGCTGCTTTCTCACTTGGAGCCCAGCTCCCACGGGGTTTAAATTCTCCTGGCAAACACTTCTTTTCTCGTTTATCTTATTTTGGCCGTTTCTCCAACATTTTGAGAGAAGCACACACACGTTCAAATATCTGTGACGAGGTCGCCTCCCGATTCGGACATTCGTGTGCAGAGATCGGTGTTGCCCACCATCGGGGGCAGCGTGTGCTCCGTGGCGGGGCGCAGCTGGAGGGCCCAGCACCCCGGCCTCTGTCCCGCTGCCCCTGGGCACCCGTACCCCAGGCCAGCGCCTCACCCTGTCCCAGTTTATGGTTCTGGGTTTGGGGGATGTTGGTGGAGGGGGGCGGTCTGCCACTCACGACTTGTGTGTCCTCTTCTGGAAGCCAACCTGCCGCAGGTGGCCACAGCCCAGGACCGCCGCTTCCTCCAGGCCGTCAGCCTGATGCATTCCGACTTCGCCCGGCTGCCCGCGCTGTACGAAGTGACCGTCAGGTGAGCGTCCCCAACTCACTGACAGCCCTGCGCCAGGAGCCGCCTTCCCGGGGTCCTGGGCAGAGAGCCTCATTCATAACCGAATGAAGGACAGTCCAGGAACCAGTCAGGACTTTGATCTGCTCCGGTGGCTGCTTTCATCTGCCCCTGTGCTTCCCATGTCATGTATTTGCTGGGTCCCATCCTGGGGTTCGGACTGCTTTACACACTGGGGTACAGCAGGGAGGAGACCTAAGGCCCTCACCACCTCAGTGCTTCCATCCATCACTGGGGAGGGAGGAGGGGCCTCGGTCTCTGCCATAAACGATGCTGAAGTGCTGTCTTCCATCTTCTAACTTAACAAGTCCCACGTGCTCATGACCAAGTCTCCCAAGTCAAATGTTGTCATCCCATCGCCGACAATATGTCCCAAAGATACCCACAGTTAATAGTTTGGTGTATGTTACTCCAGGTTTCGTTGGTTTTCGTTTTTATTTTTTGCATATAAAAGATAGACGATTAGAATTTTTGATTATTTAATGGTCTTTCTTCTAGAAAACTGGAGCATACTAATGTGCCGTTTTACAAGTTTATTTTTTTCACCTTGTTGCATGCCCTGAACACCGCTGTGCCAGCGGATCTAGATCTATTATTACTATTGTCATTTACAATCTTTAACCAACCGAATTTCTACTTTTTCTCTCTACACGCTTCTCTTATGAAACCGGTAGCAGAAAAGAAGGCAAGTTAGAGGGTCAGAAGGGGGGTGCCTGCTCTGTGTATATCACTCAGTTAAGTCCTTGGAATGATTTGGTCGAGCGCATTCTTTTGAACCTCATTTTATGGACGAGGAAATTGAAGCACAAACAGAATGAACGACTCGCCCCAGGGTCGCATTCTTACTCATTGGCTGAGTCAGGATTTGAGCCCAGGTGTCTCAGCTCTAAGCACATGTCCCCCCCGCCACACACGTTTCCAGTTCCGGGGACAGTGTGGCTGAGAAGGAGGCGTGTGGGCTCTGGGCTCGGCTCTGGTGCTGACCAGGTTCTAATGCCTGTCACCTGCCACACAGGAATGCGGGCACTTCTGCTGCCCAGCGCCATCTCCAGCCAATATTTCTGTATATCTTTCCGTAATAAATGTGTCTCCTCTGGCTTTAAGTCACAGCTGCCCCACGCTGGCAACCTAGATCCATCACCCACCTTGTGGCCCTGTAGTATTTCATCTTCCTTGGAGCTGAGAGGGTTTTAGCGTTGGGATATGTAGCTCATTTGAATAATAGAAACAGAAAAAACAGGCTCCATTTCTTAACCACTCACCATGGGCTAAGCAATTTGTATATATTCCTACTCATTTACTCTCTTTATAAAATCTCAGTGAGGGAATTTACTGTTGTCATATTCATTTTACTGATGAGAAAGCTAAGACTCAGAAAGCTGGAGCAACTTAGTCAAGGGCACACAGCCAGGAAGTCGCAGGGGTGGGATGAGCACCCAGGTCTGTGTGACTCCAGATCCGTGCTCGTTACCCGCAGGCCGAGGTGCCCCCTCTCCATGGCCGTAGTGACTGGTCCATGACTCGTCCTGCCGGGTCACTGACAGCGCCTCTGGGGGTCTCCGGGCTCTGAGGGCTCACAGGCAGCGTCGGACTGTGGTCTCCTTTCTTCCTCCAACAGGAATGCCTCCACGGCTGTGTACGCCTGCTGCAGCCCCGTCCAGGAAACCTATTTCCAGCAGCTGGCGTCGGCGGGGCGGAGCTCCGGCTTCCCGAGTCCACAGGACAGCGCCTTCAGCCTCCCGGGCAAAGCCAAGCAGAAGCTGCTGAAGCATGGGGTGAACTTACTTTGAACCGTGGGTTCATGACCCCAGCAGATGACTCTCACATCGAATCCCAGCAAAGGAAGCTCTGCCTTGTTAAATGGAAAAGTCCCTCTATTTTGTTTTCCTTGGAATAGTCCCTTGTTTTTAGGAATGTAATGATATTTGAGTGTTTGTTGCCCCTTCTGCAGATTGGGGTTGGAGGAGGTAGCTCTCCGGGTCAGCAGACCTAGAGCACGTGGTAAAGAACTTGATGATGTGGGCAGCACTGCGGCCAGATTGGGCGCCTTGGCTCCTTACACCCAAGGGGCACAGGGCCAGTGAGTCCCCCTGTCACACGGAGCCCCGGGCACCTGACATTTCTTGCTGCTGTTCCACCCCAGCCTTAACTAGGACCACAAAAACCCAGGTTGGCGTTTTTTCTAGAACCTGGTTGGCCCTGTCTAGAGTATTTGTCCAGCCCTGTGTCCAGGGGGCCGGTCTGAGGTGTGACTGCGCAGCCAGGAGACGGATTTGTCAGCGAGCAGACCGGAGCTCCCACTTCTCAGCTTATCTTCAGAGCAGTCCTTCTGGGAGGTCGGGACGCCTAGTGCAGCGAAGCAGCAGGGATGCTGAAACCACCTTGTTTGGATCTTCTGGAACTATGTTCAAAACAAGGAGCCTGTTCTTCGGCTTACTCGCAGTGGGGGCACATCTCAATGACGTGGGAGGGAGTTTGGGGTGCCGGGACCGAGAGCTGCGTGACGACAGGCCAGACTGGGCCCCTTGGTTGGAAGTGGGCTGTGCTGCTGCTTCCTCCCGAGTGAGTGTCCCAAACGGGAGTTTCTAAAAGGTTTTGGTGCAAAAGCAGAACTGTGCTTTTCAGCGGTGGCTGCGTGAAAGGGAACAGCATTCGTTTGTATGTTTCTGGGCTGGAGTAGTACTAGAACGTCAGTTCTGTTACGTTTATAGTCTGACATTTTATGATGATGTGATGCAGGTCACAGGATGAAAATATTTTGCAAAATCCTAACCAGATGTTTACTGGAAGTACCTGAGATTCCATTTGAAAATTGTGATGTTAATAACTTCATGTCAGTGAACCATTATCTCATGTTTCTGACATGGTGTCTTTTTCTCGAAACAAGTTTCTAAGGGCTAAAAATAAAATAGCCAAAAACACTAATGAGTTCTGAGTAACAGTAACATCTCTAGTGACAAAGTAAGGATGAAGGTATGTATGTATATATGTACATATGTGTATATTTCACGTGGTCACGTTTCTCTTTGCCCTGCCTGATCCAGCCTGGCCAGGCGAGGAAGAGGGCATGTCAGAACGGTCTGGGCGAGGGTGGCGGGCTGTTCCAGGGAGCACCAGCTGCAGCGTGGCTGGACCGCACACCAGGCCCATGTTACCCTTTCTGTCACCTCTCTGGGGTCCCTCCTGCCACTGGCTGGCCTAAGAGATGAGCTTCCCAGATGGAGGAGGACCACACCTCAGGCTAGAAGAAATGTACAATGTCCTACTTCTCTGCCTGATTCTCCAAGGAAAAGTCCCTTACAAATCCCGGGGCCAAGCTCTCAAGGAACATTCCCATGACTGACTTAACACAGAACATGTTCCCTTTCTGTCCTGGGGTATTTTCAAGCATCCACACTTTTTTCCTCTTGCCGGAATTGTGATGCTCCAGAATTGTGAGATCTCCAAGTCCTGAGTTTGGTGAAATTCTGACCTGTTACGTGTTGACACAAGGACAGAACTTGGAGCCCCCGAGCCCATTTTCATCTGCCCCCCTGTACCTCAGCTAACTACCTGGGCTCAAGGACTCTTCCAAACAAGATCTGCTTCACAAGGAAATCTCCTGCCTGTCTGTGAGCCCTTTCCTGGCTGTCAGGCCATTGGCAGAGCTTAATCTCCTCTGTTTTGCTTTCAGAAACCTCTCTTCCCATCTAATTTCCCAGGACTGCTGTTGAGCCTAAAATGTGTGTAATACAAAATGCTTGTTTCTGAGAATCAGTGCTCGAGGCAGCCCGGTGCTTCCCTCTGAGCTGAGTCTCAGCGATCACAGGTATGAGGTCCTGTGATCTCAGGTCCGCACAGCAGAATGTGAGACCTGCGTGCGACGGCCATTTTAAAATAAGTCCACAATTTCTTTGCTACAAATTAGGGACCTGATTCTCCCCCTTGAGTGTGGGCTGTACTTAGTGATTCGTTTTTAATGACTAGAATGTGGCAAAAATGACAGTGTGACTTCTGAGAGTAGGTTATGAAACATCACAGCTGCCACCTCTCTCTCAGTTCACCTATTCTGGGGAGAAGCTGACATCCAGGCAGCCCTATGGAGAAGCCCTCGTGGTGAGGGTCTCCTGCCCACGGCCACGTGAGTGAGCCTTCTTGGAAGCAGGTCTCCCAGCCCAGTTGCCTTCAGAGGACTGCAGCCCCTGCCGACATGTGACTCAACCTCGTAAGAAACAACCAGAACCATCAAGCCGAACCACTTCTGAACTCCTAGCCCTCAGGAAGTGTGGGAGATAATAAATGTGTGTTGTTTTAAACCACTCTTGGGGTGATCTGTCACAGAAATGGACAGTACACTCGCAAGCCCATATCTTACCCCCCGACCAGGTTCCCTACAGCTTTGGCCCGGGGACCCTTCAGCCAAATGCGGGACGAAGCCTCGGTCCGTATCCCAGCCACCAGCTCGCCCAGCGGGCGGCACCACTAAGGCAGAAACTGAGCGCTCCCTCCCCTTTCTTCCTGCCAGTTCCAGAGTCCGATCCTTCCCGCGGGGGCGAGCCCCAGTCCCGCACACCAGTGCCCCCCAGGGACGGCGGTGTCTGCAGGACGCCCTGGTTTACGGCAGACCCCAGAGTGCCCCCATCATCCAGGACAACTGCCTCCCGCCAGTGAGCGGCGAACACGGGAGGAGGGAGAGAAGTGAGAGGCTCTGTTTGGGCTCAGTCTCTGCGGCTGCCCAGTGGCTGCCACCTGCGAACCTCAGGGAAAAAGGTCCCATGGCGTGATTAACAGTGGCAATCAATCAGACTCCTGCCGGGAAAGGCTCTCTGGTCCCCGGAGGGATGTTGAGCCTAATCAAACCGCCTCCCGCTGGAGGGAAGCATCTAGGCTTCTGGCTCTTGTCACCTTGACGGTACAGCCAGTGGAGACTGGCTCTGGGTTGCAGTCACCCTCTCCCGAGCGCTGAAGCCCCACGGCGGGCCTTTCTCATGTGGCCGAGACACTCTTCACACTCCCCCAGTTACTGCGTTCCTCACACCCCTCCTGCAGGAAGTGGGGCGCGACTGCTCCCCGCTGAGCGCGCATCCTCACACCAGGCCACGGGCCCTGTGTCGTGGGCCCAGCGGTGGCCCCCAAAGATACCAACCGGGTCCTGTGAGCGTTACGTCATGTGATCAGGGTCGCGCAGGTGTGATTAAGGATCCTGAGATGCAGGTCATCCGAGTGCCCTCACAAGTGTGCTTGTCAGAGAGGCAGAAGGTGACTCACGGAAGAGAAGGAGAAGTGAGGACGGAGGCAGAGGCTGAGTGATGCGGCCACAAGATGCAGAAGGGGCCAAGGACGGACTCTAGCCTGGAGAGCAGGACTCTGGCAACGCACCGACTTCGGCCTCCAGAAGCACGAGCGAACGAGTTCGGTTGTTTTAAGCCACCAGGTTCGTAGTAGTTTGTTAGAGCAGCCATGGGAAACTAACGCGCCCACCCTGCAAACTTGATGTGTCTGTCCTTCCCGCCATTCCAAGCCTCTGTCTTTCAACCGTGCGGTGCCACGGAGCGCGGGCGGGGAGCGAGGGCTCGCACCGTGAAGGCCCTTGCAAGGTGGCTGAGACACTGGGCAAAGGGGAGCCTTTAAGCAGAGCAGTGACTCAATTTGGTTCTCGTTGGAAGCGTCACTGGCTCTCAGATGGGTGAGAAGCAGGGCAGGAGTGGAACCACCAGGAGGCTGTGGCTGTCCAGGTGGGAAGGGTTAGTGGCGCGGAGCAGGGAGGTGACATGACTGAGAGAAATGGGCAGATTTGAGGGCTACTTGGGAGACTGGAAGCGCCTCACTTGGGGCAGATAGAGGGATGTGCCTGCTTTATGATGGGCACTGTCTCCAGGCGGAGGAAGCCACGAGGCAGAGAGGGAGACCCCTGCTAATAAGGGGTCCACGGGGGTGAGCAGGGAACCGACGGCTGACGCTCTCCAACTGCGTGCAACGCTAGCATCTGTTCACCCCCACCCCCTGCCTTACACACACACACACCCCCTTCACTGTGGATTGTCCTGGGAAAAGAGCAGCGGGAGGGGAAGTACCCTGTCCCCTGCCCCTGGGGAGGGCGGGGTGTAAGATCCACACTCGTCATCCTAGCTCAGGAAAGACAGACACTCTGGATCTTTTCTCAGTACATTCATTGAATTTGGGAAGCTTAAGGTGAAGATTCTAAGGGCTTCAAGGCTGAAAAAGGACACTTCCTCTCTGTTTATTTTCAATGTCTGAAATTGAAACCAGCTGTGTTTCTCTGGGGAACAAAACCCAGAGTGCCTTTTGAATCCTGTCAAGCGCCAAGAAGAGGCCATTTCATGATAGCCTGAGTGTGCTCGGGTCCAAGCTGAGTGCTAGCCCTTCTCTGCCCTGCCCTCCTACTCAGCGGGACCGAGTGATCCCTGGGAAGGGCGTGGGGCACAGGGAGGGTGAGACGAGCCCTCTCCCCGCTCCATCTCTCCCGTGTGCTCAGAGGGTGTGTCCTTGCTCTCCAACCAGCCCCAGCTGGTTCCTGGGGCAGTAGGAGCACGCGGCTTTGGTGTGAGACCAGGGTTCAGATCGCAGCTCTACCACGTAGTGCTTTGGAAACTCTCAGTATCTTCTTTAAAACGGAGAGGAAAGGCGATGTACGTAAAAGTGTGGCATGTCGTGGACCCACAGCAAGTGGGGCTCGGTGTGTGTGTCCTGAGAAGGCAAACGGCCTCCCCAGGGGGGTCCCTCTGCCCGCCGTGGAGAGAGAGGCCTGAACACACGACCGGAGTTCAAAAGCCCAGGGATGCTGAGCCGGGAGCTGGGACAGCTGGCTTCTGTCTCCGGCTCGCCCTCCAGCCAGCATCACAGCCTTGTGCTCGCCCACTGCCCCCTGAGCCTACGTTTTCTCGTGTTAACTGTGCATAGCTGTCCCAGCACCCACCCCCGCGGGGCCACAAGTATTATGGGATAGTAATGTATACAATAGAATCTTCCAGAGGGAACAGTGCTGTCTGTACTCGAGGACGAAACACACTCACCTTGAATCCGGGGTGCCTAACACGGCGGAAGTGGGAGATATGGGGAAGGGTAGGTAGGTGATCCGAAGTTAGGACCAACGTGTGTGCCTGGGAAGGAGGCGGCAAGTCAATCAATCTCTGTGTGTGTTGCCTCCTGCCACCCAATGCTACAATCTGCTTGAGTATTTTCACTGCCATCTGTCAGCAGCTCTAAAATATATAGCCTTATTCTGTCCTGTTCCCTGTGTTTACATCTGGTTAGCAAGATTCAGCCGGGGACATACATGTCTTGGGAGGCGGCTGCCAGCAGGGCATGATGGTCCTTAAAAGCAGCATTTTGTACTTAGCCTCCGCTTCTCATATTTACATTTTAAAAACATGTAAGAAGCACTTCCCACCCACCGACAACTTGCCATAATCTTATCTTATTCAGACCTCCCTTTAAGCCTATGAGAGGAAGCATTAGGCACATTTTAGAGATGAAGTTCACAGAGTGGACTTGGACATTTGGTAGCAACAGACAGAAACCCCAACTCAGACTTAAGAGTTAAAAGGGAGTTTATTGGCTCATGTAACGGAAAAGTCCAGAGGTAGGGCTGGTTCCAGGCAAAGCTGTATTAGGACTCAGATGATCTCCACAAGATGAGAGACCTGCTCTCCTCTGTGGGTTTCACTCTCAGATTTTCTTTACACTGGATCCCCCACTCCCATCCCTCGAAAAGTAGCCTCTCTTTCTCAATGGTCCCAGGAAAGAACCTGGATCATGTGCCCAGCCCTGACCCAACCTCTTAGTACCCAGGAGTTTGGAAGGCTCTGATTGGTCAGGTGTGGGTCATGTGCCCAGCCCTGACCCAATCCCTAAGTACCCAGGAGTTTGGAAGGCTCTGATTGGTCAGGTGTGGGTCATGTGCCTAGCCCTGCAGCTGGGGTTGGGTCAGGTCCTGGAAATCCAAGGACTGAGAGAGGGGAATGTTACGGTCTTGCAAGAGGCTCGTCAAAGTACTGCTGGAGGAGAGTGTTAAAACAGTGACCGTCCCCTAGAGGCCAAGGTTAGGTGGCCTATCCCAGCATCACACAGGGGCACAGCTGAGCCTTGAACCTCCAGCTGGCTGATTTCAAAGGCCTTGCCATTTTTGCTACTCAGGGCATCGACCCTCAGCTCCAGCTACACATTAGAGTCAGCCCAGGAAATGAGTTGAAACAAATACCGAGACCTGGCCAAAGAACTGAGATGCCTTGGGGGCAGGGCGTGGGCATCCGTATTTCTCAAAAGCTCCCTGGGTGATTGTACTGTGCAGCCAAAGTCCAGAACCAGTGGGTGAGGACTACCCTTCTCCTCCTCCACCACACGGTGCAGGGCAGTACTCAATGCTACAAGTATGGCTGCTGTCAGCAAAGGAGGGCTCAGAACCCAGACAATCTAGGCGACTTTGGGGTATGATGAGCAGGTGCCTGGGAGACCTGGGAGGTGACCTTGTCAAACTGAGTCACCGATCTGGCCTTGCAGCTGAGGCAGGCTGTCTCCGGGTTGGAAGGCAGGGCTTCCCATTCGAAGCTGGGCAGGCATGCTGCCTCCCTTCTCTCACCTTGGGCATCCCCGGCTGCAACATGTAAATTACTTTAGCAATTGCCTAGTTGGCAACGCACACTTCAGGAGAGTGAGAAATATCGTGGCCCAGAGCGCATGGTGCTCTTCCCGCCCACTTGCTGTGGCAGCCTGGCCAGCTTTGCTATGAAAACACCTGGCATCCAGGCATCTCCTGGGGCTCCAGGCCACCAGAGCCGCCTGTCCTTCTTCTAAGACAAGGGGAAAAATTCAAAACAGAGCCACCAAGGGCCCTGCTTCTCCCCGAGGTTAGACACAGACAACAGAAAGAAGCCGCAGCTCCCCTGGCCACCTCTACCACTGATCCAGTGGGTTCATCCATCTCTTCCTCACCCATCCTTCCTCCCCACCTGTTTCTCTATAACTGCTTAGAACCACTGCTATGTCAGGAAGGGAACCAACCTCGCTGCTTCATGTGCCAGGCACTGTCTCTACAGTGAAGGAAACTGAGGCTCCCAGAGGCTCCGTGACTTGCCCAAGGTGACATGGGAGCAAGTTCCTGGCACCGAGTCCCGAATCCTCAGCTTTCCTGAAGCACGGTCCTTGCTCTTTGTCCAGAGTGACATCTGCAGTTCCTGAATATTCCATGGATCTGCTCCTTTCCCCCACTCCACGCCCATTACTTAGAACTACATCTTGCTTCATTCCCTGTACATGATCACCGTTAGGGGCCCGCCTGTCTCTGTGACACGATCCAGAAACCAAGAGCCTCCAACGAGTGGCCCTCTCGGAGCCTCTGCCCAAGTCACACGTCACCTTTCCAACAGACCACTTTACCACTTCACTCTGGTTTTCAGCAAGATCTTTTATTTACCCCCTGCTCCCCAACCGCGTCACGTGAGCACAGGTAGCCAGGGACCTGTGTGGGCTGCTGGCTTTGTAAACGTAGAGCAGTCAGTACGTATAGAAATCATGCACCTCAGTGATTCTTTAACAAGAAACTTAACGAGTAAAAAGACTTCAGGTGTGTTTGACATTTCTGCCCTTTCCTGCATTCTAATCGCTGAAAAATATCTGTGTAGAAATTGTACTCAAACGTAGACACGGTTTCTTTGCACACTTGCTAGTAACTACCTAGTGCGTTTCAGACCGCGTTTACTTCTGACGGTTGTTCCTCCCAGAAGCTACTGGTTTCCGTTCGGATAGAAACATTGGACCCAGACATGGGACAAGCAGTGTGTTCCGTACCGCTCCAAGGCTTTATAAACCTGACTCTGCCGTAATACATTATTCAAAAAAGGCATCTCTAGTGTGGCTGGAGGAGACTCCTTCACACATTGGCTAACGGGGGGCCGTTTCTAGACTTAGTGCCTCAAACTGGCCACGTCCTTCACAGGAGACCCAGCGCCGCGACCGTGGGTCCTTTGGGACTGTAGGTCCCCCCAGTGTCCTCACGTGCACACACTGGCTTAGGTGGCCCTCACCGCACCCTTGTGCACTGACAGAGACACAGGGCCGACTCTGCCATGATCTCTGAGCCCAGCGTTTGGACACTTATGTACAGACAAATGAATGGAAAATCATAGGCAACAGAACTCCAAAGCAAAACAGACACTTTGGGCGGATCTACGATTCCAGTTTTGCCAGAGAAAGGCTTTTCCAGAACGTCACTGGATGAGTGAGGTCTTATCCCACCTCGGCACCCATCAGCCAGCCTGGTGGTCTGAACGCTCATCACCGCGGACTCCAAACAGCTCAAATGGGCAATTCTTCAGGCCCGGTTTGGCAGCAGGGTTTCTGTAGGCAGTGAGGTAATCAAATAACAGGTTCAGCTGCTGATCCGAGGGAGCCCCAGCTTGGCTCTCGAAGACACCAGCCTCAGCTTTGTCGGAAAGCAACGTCTACAGAAAAGCCTCCAGTGCCACCAGCCCGATGCTCTTGCCATCAGGGACCTGACTGGGTTCAGGGTGAGGTGAGCAATGGTGAGTCTGCCCCGCCCTGACCGGGCCACCCTGCCGAGGAAGCCAGCCGGGGACAGCTGGGGATGCCAACCGCGGGCTCCCCCTACCTGGGCGGCTGAGGGCCCAGGGTGACCGTGACAGCAGCAGAGGCCACGTCCTCCAGCTCACTGATCTGCAGTGTTTTGTTTTGTTTTTGTTTTTTTCTTTTAAGATGACAAGAAGATTTATGTTATTACATTCAGACAAGTAACCATTTGGCGACCCTATTTCAGAGCACTGACGAAACCAAGTAGCAGCGTGACACAGACGACAGGGACACCGAGCCTCTGGTCACAGAGCAAAGTAATGCGCTTTTAGGCAGAAAGGAATCGCAGAAGCAAATGATTGGAAGGGAAAAGAAATCTAAGGAAATACAAGCTGAAAATTTCCCATTTTCAATAACCGAAGGAAAGAGGGACCCAACGTGATCTAAAAAACAAATCCCAAATGAGCGCATTCTGTCGAGGCAGGTTTCTGAGCATGGAATTGGAACAGGGGCAGGGGCCGGGCCGCACCCGTCTGCCCGGGCGGACCGCGGCCACTCTCGGCGACTCCAGCACGACCAATGTTCTCATCGTCCCGGGGCAAAGATGAAATCCAGGGCCTGCCGTTCGGCCGCTGCGACGTTGGGATGCCACAGATCCACCATGAAAACCACCCGTGGGCCGTCCTCCGCCGAACCTGGGGGAGGGCGGCGAGAGAGGAGAGGTTCAAACCGCCCGGAGCCAGGACCTGGGCAGAGCCAGACCCACGCGGTCAGCTTTCGGGCAGGGACCCCTCCTGACCCCGGCACAGATTGCAAGCTCTCCTCCTCTCTGATCAACAACGTTATCAGAAGGCCCCAGAAGGTTCTCAGCAGAGTGCACGAAAGGAAACGGACAGAGGGAGGGAGGGGTGAAAACGTGGTAGGTGGAACGCGGAGGATTTTTAGGGCAGGGAGGTTATTCCGTGCGATCCTGTCATGCTGGACACGTGACATCACACGTTTGTCCAGACCCACAGAGTGTACAACAGCAAGAGTGAACCTTCACGTAAACTACGGACCTGAGTTAATGACGATGTGTCAAAATTGGCACGTCCATTGTAACAAACGTACCACACTATTACAAGACACTAACAGAAAGGGAAATTTATGGGGGGGTGGTCACGTCAAGGAGCACACTCTGTACTTCCTGCTCAATTTTTCTGGAAACCAGAAACTGCTCTAAAAAGAAAGTTTAAATATACATGTAAATATATATATATATATATATTTTTAAAGGCGGCCACGGGGCACACAGACACTCACCTTCATGGAACGCGGCGTGCAGGAAAGAATCATCGAAGAGGAGGCAGCGGCCTTCTGCCCAACACTGGGGCTCCCCACCCACCACCAGCTCACAGCCACTCGGAGTTTTCAGACCTGGGGGCAAAGCAGAGAAAAGACAATGAAGGCAGGCAGGGCCAGGAACGCCGGAAGTCGGGAGTGGCAAGCTTTGGAGGGTGCTCTCAACCTCCGAAGCCCCGACCCTGCACCTCACCCCTCGGGAGCCCCGCTTGGTGGGGGTGGAGGCAGTCCGTTAGGACAGATGCAGGCCGTGCACCTGCATCCTCACTGTGCTCCCTGGAAAAACTCATTCCTCTGGTGGCTTAATCTGTTCTGGGCCAGGGACTCCTCTGATTAAAGCACGGACCAAGGTTTGCGCTACATGTGGGAGAGTCCTGAAGCCCGGTCGTGGGACCCCGGAAATCGAGGGAGGCCAGGTTCAGAACCCTGCCTGCCCAATAGGCAAAGGCTGCTTCAGTCGAGATTAAAGACTCGAAGACTCACACAGTGCCCTCCTCTTTAGCGTCCAGCGTTTAAATCCACTGTGAGGCCTGAGGATGGCATGTTCACAGTCCAAGTTTCCCCAGCCTCGTTCTGGGAAAATGGTGACACCCCTAAAGAAACGCCTGAGCTTTGAGAGGAAACAGACTGCCAGCCTCGTAGGGAGCCATATGTTCAAAATGCAAGTGGGGGACCCGAGCTCGGGTATATCACTCCGGAAAGGGGGGTCTTCTTCAAACGCTGCCGTGCATGCACTTTCACACCCCCATTTACAACTCAAGGGTCTGAAGGAACGCTTGGCCCCTGGCACTACCTGGTCGTCTGTGAATGAAGGCACCGGCACAGCCACCTAACTGACTCAGAGGAGGCTGGGTAGGCCCTGACCCGGGAGGAAGTGGGCCCTGCAACAGGGCCTGGGATCATGGTGTTCTGTCTGTCTTCAGTGACCCACCCTGACAATCAAGACCCTGGGCCAGTCAGCATCCCCGCTCTGATTTAACGTCCCTACGACACACACGAAACAGCGCACTCTCTAACAGCCTAAGGATTTAACACACCCTCTGAACCAGAAATGGATGGCTCCAGGAAGCACATATGGAGTAAGAATTCAAACAAAGAGGCCACGTGGAGTAATGGGCAGGAGAGAGGACTTCAGGTCAGACGACCACCCTTATGTGCTGGGTGACTCTGAGCAAGTCACTCAACCTCTCTGAGCTATAGCCTCCTCATCTGTAAAGAGAGGCCATGAGCACACTTGCCTTCCAAGCTGTGTGACCACTGTCCTTGCTACCAATCACTGAAGACTTACTGTGAGCAGGTTTGTGTTAAATAAACACTTTACGGACATCACTTCACACACTTTCCAGACGGAGCAACTGAGCTTTAGAGACGTTAAGTGACCTGCTGGAAGTCGCTATTTAGTCCTGTGGGAACTGAGATTTGAGCCCAAATCTGTCTGGCTCCATGGAACAGGCTCTTACAACACCGGACAGTACGATATAAATGCTAGTTGTTACATCGGTAGCAGTGAGACTAAGTGGTTGTCAACTTCCCTGTAGTTAATATGTTTCAACTATCAATAGTACATTTCACTGAATCAGCTGACACTGTCAGTTCTGCCTCTGGAACCAGGATCTCCAACTACCCTTAACAACTGCTGGGGGACGTTAGGGCTGTAAAGGAGCTCCGCCTGCCGCTCACTGGCCTGGATGGAGAGAGCCCCACACGCCACATCTTTCCATGCATGCCCTCACCGCTTGGTTCAGTGGAGAAGGCCTTTAGGGATAGGTGGTTCTCGGCAGGGACAGAACACCCCAGGATTCCAAAAAGAAGCTCCCCTTTTTCTGGGCCACGAAATGATTCATCACCACCCCCCATGGTACAACAGAAAAACGGCCTGGCTTGCCGGCTTCCCAGCCCCTGCTCACTCGCCTCCGCCTCCCTTCACTGCGCCCCAGCCTTCCAGCGGCCCACCATCCCCGCCTACTGCCATAAACCAGCCTGGCTGGCAGATATGATCAACACTCGCCCAAACAGAGCATTCGGGCGGCTCCTGGGCACAGAGACAGGCCCCACGCATGGCCTCGGCCAGTCCCATATCCCCAGGCCCCCTCTGGCTTAGGGCTCACTGCTTTGTCCCCAATGCCCATGGACAGAGGCTCAAGATGGGTGGAGAAAGGGCTCTGTCCACCGCTTCAGGAGGCTGGCAGCTGGCACTCAGGGTGGGCAAGGCAGACAGGAGCTGACCCGCTTGTATCACCCAGCCGGACGGCCGAGAAATCCAACAATATACTCACGAAAGGAAAATGAGAGCCTAATGGGCTTTTGTAGCGAGAATCTGGATACACTCACACATTTTCATCTACCCTTCCCTGACGGTCTGCCACTGGACCGGTATCTGCCTCCTGGCTAACAACTGCTTGATTAGTTTCAGAGGTTGTTCCCTGGAGGTTTGTGACAGTGCGTGGGGACCTCGCAGCCCCGTACACGATGCTGGGTAACGGCTGGGCCGCATGGAGGGGGTGCTGAGCGATGCCACCTCTAGCGGAAGCTTGGAGCAGGCTCGGCAAACGTGTGCCATCCAGAGGCGCTGACGGCTGAAGAGCGGTGGCTGGGACGACGCCCCCAGTCCCCACTCAAGACGGAAGGCGGAAAGGGAGGCTGCGGGGCACTTCAAGGACACAGTTCTGGAATCGCAGGTGCCTCCCCACGTCTGCCAGGTAACTGGCGGAGGTGTGGCCGCTGGCACGTACCAGGCCCTTCCTGCCTCTGACCTCATTCTCCGGACACCCCCTATGTCAACACACGAGGTCACGTGAGTCTCACACCCCTCTCTTTCCTTCCTGGGTGGAAGGACAGAGGAGAGGAGGAAACGGAGCAAACCCAACCCTGGCGCTCACCCTTGCCATGGGGACAGCCCACGCTAGTGGGACGCCTTCCAACACCGCCTGCTGTCCAGGGTGACACGGATGACCCAGTTTTTCTGGTGGCAAGTGACTCTCTGGGCCGAGAGGGGAATGACGGGTCATAAAGAGGCCCACGTGGGCACATGTTACACACACACACGTACACCGCACAGATACACAACAGGCATGAACACCCAGGAGGCAGATCCTAGGTGTTGGTGCCACCAGCCCTTTCTACTCCACACAGCTGCCCGGAATTCTACCACATCAACCTCAAATGCCCTTCCCTACACGTCGTTCTGAAGCTTTTAAAAAACTTACAAGGAAAACCTTTAAAAAGAACAGCATTGCTCCCCGACGCCCACAGCCTGGCAGGGAGGCCCCCTGCGGTTTGCTCCCACTGAGCTGGTCAAGCTCAGCCCCACCAGCGGGCTCCCCAGCTAGCCCAGATACGGCGCCCCAGCCCCAGGGGAAGGCTCCTCCTTTGCTCCACCCCGGCGGTCCCAGCAGTCCTGCAGGGTCAGACCCCCTCCCCGGAGCAGCCCACAGGCAGCCCCTGTGTCCCCTGAGCTCAGAGTGCGCCCTGGTGCCTCACACAGAGATTTTATTACAATAATCATCACTAAGACGATCATCTCACTTCTTAGATCAACCAGAGCCCCCTTTAACTGACTGCCCTCTACCTGCCAAGCACTTCACACACAGGACATACTTCTAATCTTCCAAACAGCCCTCCAGGTAGGTGTTACACCCATTTCAGAGAGGAGAAATTGGAGGCTCAGTTTCAGAGCCTGCCCAGGGTCACCCGGAAAATGGGGCTAAGCTGGGATCTGAGTCCAGGTATGTTTGCTTCCAGAGACTGTGCATTTTCCACTGTTTCCTGGGGGCAGGGACTATGTCTTATGGGTCATTTTTCAAACTGCCCAACACAGTGTTTGATCATAAAAGCTACTAGCTACCATTTATCGAATGCCGTCGCATGCCAGACGCCGTGTCAAGTAGCCATGGCAGATATTACTTTACTGAAACCTCTCAACATTCCTGTGAGTAAGTACTATCTCCTCATTTTACAGATGTGGAAACTGAGGCCCAGAGAGACGTGGTTATTTCCCAAAGTCTCACAGCCAGCCACGAAGCCAGGCCACTCCCTCCAGAGCCCCTACCCTGTCCTGCTTTTACTCCTAAAATACTCAAAACGGTGTCAATTGCTCGAATCTAGTTCCTTTTGTTTTTTTAAAGCAGTGAAGCCCTCTGTCCAGTCCCCAGAGAGAGAGCGGGAGAAGCAGAGGGCTCTGGGTGAAGAGGGGCTGGAGGGGCTGGAGGGCCCGGGGCATCGGGCTCAGGTCCCCCAGGCAGCCCCGAGGCTCCTCTGTGGACCATAGTTATGAACCCCCTTCTCCAGCCTATACTGGGGCGCCTCCGTGTGCTTCTCCTCCCTCCAACACAAAGCTGGGGCGGGCACACTGCGAACTTCCAAAGCGGGACCTTGCTCAGGCTCTCGGCAGCTCTTCCAGTCTGGGATGCTAACCAGTGGTGCCAGTGCCCTGGTAACCAATATGTTATCATGACTCACTAGGAAGGAGGCATTCTGGAGAACTAAAATCCCTCTTCACCGAGTAGTTTTTGAGCCTGCTTTTATCAAGTACTCACTATCAGGCTCTGCTTGAACAAATGCTTCACGACGCGCGTTATCATACCAGACCCTCAACATAACTCTGTAAAAGATGATCTTTTTATAATACCTCCACTTCCCAAATGAGGAAACTGAGGCCCAGAGAGGTGGACTGACTCGCCCAAAGTAACACAGCCAGCTCATGGTGGGGCGAGGATGCAAACACAGGCAATCTGACTCCAGACCCTGTTCTCAAAACCACTGCTACACACACTACGCATATTACCAACCTCCCTAGAAGCCGAATAAAATCAATTTCACACAAAGCGTCACTTCGCCCTTGGTGATTCAGAAAGCACTTGGGTATCTTTCAGCCTCCTGAATCACCCCAATAGCCTTTGGCTCTAGAGCTACTCTGTCCAATACAGTAGCCAACTGTCATATTTTAAAATTTGGATTCAAGTAAAAATTGAGCTCCTTAGTTGCACTGGCCACATTTCAGGCACTCAAGTTACATGCAGCTGGTGGTTCCTGCACTGGGCAGCGTAGATGGAGACCATTCCCATCTCGGCAGACAGTGCCTTTGGACGGAGTTTCTGTCACAAAATAGGTTTATACGGACCACACGCTTCTTTTTTGACTCAATTCTCTGCTGCCAACACTGTTTACATGTGACCCATCAATCTTTGATCAGAGTACAGTGAAGGATGCGAAAAAGCACAATCCTGGCTACTGACTACAATTCGTGGTGTCTGGACTCCCGTCCGGCAGACGGGCTGGGCTGTATTTATTAGAACAGCACGTGCCGGGAGGCCTTGTCCCCGCCACATACCTAAATGGCATCGGATGCGGATGTTGGTGGGTCCGTAGTGCTCCGTTATCACGGTGCCGGGGCTCAGCACGGAGATGCACGCGTTCCCAAAAACATTGTTCCCAATACAGGTCCGAAGGCTTCCAAGCAAGCGGTACGTCCGTGGGCACTTCCTGCAGTTCCGGGGGACGCAGACCCCCTGATTGACCAAGTAAAAGGTGACCCACTCCCCACTGGGGGTGCTGTTCATCTTCCAGCCCTGCGGGAGGCTGCAGTTCGGAAAGGCTTTGTACAGGGCCTCAAACTCGCACAGGATGGTCTGGAAGTTGCGCTCCAGCAGCAACACGTCATGCTTCTGCGCGTCCCGGGCGAAGTAGGGCGAGGTGGGGAGGTCGGGCAGGAAGAAGACCTCGGGCTTCTGGATGGAGGGCCGGCTGCTGAGGTAGCGGCCCTGCTCGCGGATGCCCTTGTGGATGCGGCCCATGCCGGACCAGGAGTAGCGCTTGGCGTACTCCTGCAGGTTGTGGTAGAGCTTCTGGTTGAGACCCTCACCGCGGCTGCAGCGCACGCACTCGGGGGACTGGCAGTACACGAACCCGTTCTGCAGCTCCGTGGCCTCGGGGCCCTGCATCAGGGCGTTGACCGAGACGTAGGGCCGGGGCTGCTCCCTGCCCACGTGGTAACAGTACCACACGAACAGGACCAGCAGGCAGGCCACGGTGACCGCGGCCGTGGTGTCGCAGTCCCGCACGGACTGGATGCCGGTGGCGATGCAGTCCCTCAGGCCGTCCAGCGACCAGCTCCAGGCCACCAGCCACTCGAGCGACATTTTGGGGGAGCTGTTGGGGATCCGAAGCGAGGTCAGCTGGTCAGTCCTCGGGGGTCCCGAGGGCACGCATACCATGCAGGTCAGCGTAGGGGGTGAGGGGCCGCTGGGGCAGGCGGGGGCATGGTTGCCACGGTTCCTCGGATCCTGCCAAGGGCGGCATGGACAGACGTCTGTGCCCAGCACCCCGCTCCCGGCAAAAGTCACTGTGGATGGGGGCAAAGGAGTGGCTTTAGGTCACGTCGGCAAGTGGGGCTGGTCACCATGAAATGACTTTTTTAGGCAGTCCAAACCTGAGATGAAAAAAAAAATAAATAAACCGGCATAAATTTTTACACCTGGAAAAGTCCTCAAGTGAAACGCAAAGCCCCAGCTCATTTTGTCAGGTCTCTGTTGGAAGGGGACACGCTTCTCCGTCCTGTACCTTCTCCCTCCATTTTACCACCACCCCCCTTCCCAAAAGGCCAGTAGTGTTTAATCTGCATCAAGTACTGCTTGATAATTACAGTAGTCCCATCTGTTTTGTGTCATCCTTAGGAGGTGCTGTGATCCCCATTTTATGGATGAGGAAACTGAGGCTCAGAGAGGTCCTGTAACTCACCCTAGTTCACGCAGCTGGGGCAGGGACACAGAGCCCATCTCACTTCAAAGCAATATCTATCCATTTTGCTATACTCTTGCATAGTAGGTATGTAATAAATGCTTATTCTCCTTAAATCTCTGCACCTTTTATTAAAGAGAAATCTGGATTCAAAAGCATCTTACAAATGGTAAAGGAATTTGGAACTGCATATTCTCCATTTTACTTTCTCTTTTCACAGCACTTCATCATTCTTATTTAATCTCTCTTGCCCTTCTGACATAGGTTGCGCTTAAATCAAGCTGGAAAAGGAAGTGGGCTCCCCAGGGTCACATCTGTGGCGGACACCAGGCATTTTCTGTCTACTCGCTTGGGAGGCTATCTACTGGCCTCACCCATGGGATTATGAAAGTGAAATGATGGATAGAATGAAAATAGAAGCCCTTTCCGGTCTGTCTCCAAAACACACAGAAGTGCTGTGCTTTGCCACGTATCCTGCCGATGGTTTGGGCCAGTGTCTAGCATGCTGATTATCCTAACAACCTAAAAGATGATCGAAGCCCAGCTGTCTCATTGCCTGTGTCTATAAAACCCTGGCCATGTTTCCCAGGTGAAACTCTCTGTCCATCCTGCTCTAATTGGATGAAAACAGCCAGGTCTATGTTCTACCACATGTGTAATACATTCCCTCACCTCGAGGAGCAGAATAATGCAGAAATTTCGCTTGCTACCACGCTCTCCCTTGTCTCACAGGAATGTGAGAAGGCAACTAACAAAAACAGGAAAGCTGTACTCTCCCCCTTCTCTGGGGACTAAATTTGGCCCGAACATTCTTGCAATGTAGCAGAGAGGTTAAGAACCCAAACTGGGCAGGTCACTCCCCTCTCTAAGTCTCAGTTTGCTCATCTGTAAGACGGGGTAATGATCCTCTCATTGGATCAAGGGGAATGATGGGTTGAAAACACTGATGATCACATCATGGTGACAGTTCAGAATGTGCTAGTGCCCGCTGTGACATGTGGATTCCCATCTCTATTAGCCAGCAAACCACAGGTGGGCCATCAGGGAAAGGTATCTCAGGTCTGAGAATTGCAACAGCCAAAGATGTGTGTTGCCACACATCTCAAGGAATTTTTTTGGGGGGGGTCCCCAGACATGCAAAGCTATTAAAATTAAAGGGAAACCTTAGATTGTCCTTAACTCCCTACTTATATCTTCCCAGCTTAGGCTGAATAAAGAATCGCTTGACTATAATATTCAGTCAGAAACGCATATGCTGAATATTCATGGACATTTTTATGTTTCTAGGAAAAATACAAGAGTCGGGAGGTTAGAAGCTAAATTTTTTCCTCATACGTTCTCCGTTTCTTCACAGATTTGGGAGAAGAGGGAAAGGCTGGGCCCCCTGGATGGAAACAGAACCCCTCCCCCACTCACCCCGGGGCCCTGGTTCTTGACTAGTCCCCCCATAACTGGCAGCTGTTTCCTCTTGAGGAAAAGGGAAGGAAAATCATGATGAAAGGTATTTTGTTTGCAAGCCATCTCCCAAACAGAACCCCAGGATTCTTAAAAAAAAAAACAAACAAACCCAGTCTCTCAGGAAGAGAGGTTTTTCTTAAATGTTCTAAGAGTGACATGATGATCATTTAACAAACACCTGTTAAGTGTCAGTTCTCATCAGCCCTGCTTGAAGTTTAAGTCAATCAAAATGAAGACGCGGAGTACCGGGTAGATGACTAGGGAATCTCTCCATTGGACAGTCACACCACTTACCCTCTCCCCAGGGAAGCCTCATTCTGTACAACACCAGCCATGAACGCTCCCGAGGCTGAGCTATAAACAAAACGCAGAAGATCCTCATGCCCTGGACCCCAGCTTCAGACCCTGCTCCCAAGATCACAAACAGCACTGAGAGCTCAAGTAAGGACTTTTCACATCTGTCACTTACTTTTACCCAAACTACACTGGCAGGACCCTGAGCCCAGAGGTGGATTAACAAGCTCACAGCTGAAACGTGACACTAAATTAAACCTTTACCTTTGCAGGGTGATTGGCAGTTTATCAAGTACTGGTTCAAACATCTGACCCTCATAGACCCCGGCCCTGCAGCTGGGAGGGCATGAATTCCACCCCCCCACTCCCACCCCCCAGCTCTTGTCTCTGTGACCACAGTAACTTCCAGCTTCCTTTACACATCTGTTCCCATTTCTTGTCCTCATCAGGGATGGGGACATCTCATTGCAGTTCTGCACTTTAATAATACGCAACTCCAGATCTTCAAAGTCAGCCAGCTCTGGGGACTAGGGTCCAAATTCATGGCCACTTTTTGGTGAGCAAGTCCAATCAAATATAACTTCTGACACAATGAACACCTAGGGAGAGAGACACTCGGCTCAAACCTCGTTAATCCAGTTCACATTACCAGTCCAAGAGGCTGCCCAGTGCCAGAGAGCTTCTGCTCACTCTCAGGGTACCCTAGAAGCCCCCCAAGGAGCAGGCCAAGGAGTGTGATGCATGCACCCAGGAGCTTGAGAGCTGCCCTGGGGCCAGCCCTCTGCTGCGGGGAACCGGAGACCTCTCCTCCTCACTTTCTTGGCCAGGTTTTTCAATATCCACCCACTCAGGAGAGTGGGGGAAAAGGGGAGTGCACAGGATAGGTTAATACAGATGGTGACCACCAGGAGGTCGGGGCGGGAAGGGGGGTGGGGTGGGGGGAATGGGACGATGGAAAGGTACTGACAGGAAAAGTGGGCGATTAGGGAAGGAGGCTTATGGTGATAACTCATGGGACAGGGGAGGAGGGTCACCACGGGAAATAAGGGAAATGGGTGATGCAGGGATGGGGGGAGGGGGAGAGCAGCAAGAGAAGGGACCAGGGAGGGTGGTGACCGAGAAGGTGATGGTGATGGGGCATGTTAACACGGTGGACAGAGTCGCGAGGCGGCAAGGGGACAAGGAGGGTGATGCCCGGCCCGGGCCGCGAACACTGCCGAGGCGGCGGCGCTCAGCACGTAGCGAGCGCTGGGCGGCGGGGGCCCCTCGGGCGGGCCGAGATGCGAGGCGCTGAGCGCTCTCAGCGGCCGCGCCGCCGGGCGTGGGGACCGCGGGCCTGCAGCCGCCCGGCCCCCGCCTCCTCCCCCTCTCGCAGGGTCGGTCCCGTTGCGCCGCCGTCCTGCCCCGCAGCCCCCGGAGAAGCCGCTTACCTGCGCCCGAGCGCGCGAGCGGCGGGGGCGGCCGCTGGAGCCGGGGCGACGCCGCCGCCCGAGGGCGCGGACGGCCGGACGCCCCCTGCCCACGCCGCGGAGCCACCGCCCCGCTGCTGCCCGGCCCACGCCGCCGGAGCCCGAGCCGGAGCCGAGCCGGTTCCCAGCCGGTGCCGACGCCGCGCTGCGCTCCGCGGTGTCGCGGGGACCACAACTCCCACAATGCAGCGCGCGGCCGGGAGGCTCGAGGAGGGGGTGCGGGCGCGGGCGGGGCAGGGCGGGGCGGGGCCAGCGCCGGGCTGCCTGAGGGGCGGGGCTGAGACCCCCAGCGGCCGGCGGCGCTAGTCGCACGCGGTGTGACCCGGGGCCGGGATCGAGCCGCCCGCTCGCGTGGCTTTTGCGGGCGCGGCCGTGGGCCCGAGCGGGGAGACGCACTGCCCGCCCAGTCCCAGGGCGCGCGCAGGCGGGCGGGCGTTGGGTAATTCGTGAAGTCCGGCGGGCGTTAATTCACCCGCTCCTGGTTCTCCCTCTGTGCCTCTGTCTGTTCTCCCTCCCTTGGTCTCTCTCCTTTCTCTGGTTCTCCCTCCTACATTTCCTCCTTTCCTTCTCTTTCACTTTCCCTCCCTCTTATTTCCTCCCTCACTTCCTCTTGTCCTGACACCCTGTTTCTTTATTGATTCATTCATATACTTAAAAGGCCTCGCAGGCACTTGGAATGAAACCGCAAATCAAACAGAATCCTTAAGTTTCATGGAAGAAAAACTCATTCGCTTGATACAAATGATTATTGGGCAACCTCTCGGGCTGGCCCTGAGCTCTCTGGCGAGCAGTCCAGACGCGGCCCCTGCCCGCAGGGAGTCACCGGCTAGCCAGGAGTAGGCTGTGCCCAAGTAATCACAGGTACACATCTACAGTCACCTACCAGGCAGAGTTACCAACAGAAAGGACAGGACAGGATGAGAATGTGTAACAGAGGGGCCTAATGCGGGGTTGGAGTCCCCAGGGAGGCCTCTCTGAGCAAGTGATGTTCGAGCGAAGGCTGTGGGAGACAAATAACAGGGGCCATGGGTCGTGTTGTGGGCTCCAGGGGAACTATGCATGAGTGGGTTCTGGGAACACGGAGTGGGAGGGCCAGCCCACAGTCCATCCGTTCTGTCCCAGAATCCACCTTGCCCCTTCGCAGACCCCACCTCCCACCACCCCCACACCCAGAACCCACCTCTACCGTGTCCCAGAACCCACCTTGCCCCTTCCCAGAATCCACCTCTCACCCCCCCAACCCAGAATCCACCTCTCCCTGACCCAGAATCCACCGTGCCCCTTCCCAGAACCCACCTGGTCCCTGTCCCAGAACTCACCTCTTCCATGCCCCAGAATCCACCTCACCTTTGTCCCAGAACCTACCTCTAGGCTGTCCCAGAATCCACCTTGTCTCTCTCAGAAACCACCTCTACCATCTCTATTATTGCTCAGAATCCACATCTACTGTGGCCCAGAATCTACCTTTACCATGTCTTAAAATCCACTTCATCCCTGTCATCTCCCCCCTTTTCTTAAGTCCAAAGGAGGAAGAACTTTTTTTTTTTCTCTTTTATTCTGGATGTATACATTGGGAAACCATAAAATGCATCCGGATTTGCTCCAAGTGTGGGTAATCGACACAGGCATCAGATTTAGAAACATTAAACATGTTGTATCTTTTCACTGCCAGCCTCGGAATGGTTGAGCCTGGGTAGGGTGGAGAAGATGGGAGGGTATTTGGTGCATGTCACATTCAGAAAGTTGCTCAAATTTAGACTTCTCCAAAGACACATACGTTCAGTCACTACATCACATTGACAGGGATGAAAAAGAAAAATATTCTTCATACAGTTGTAAATGTGTGTTCCATTGCTGGACCGCACCATCTGTAGTACATTATGAATTAATATTGTCTATAAATCTTGTAATTATCTTTGACCAGTGCAATTATATCGCTCTGTATTTGTTAAGAGCATTTATTTGTTCAACGGCAAAATTACCATACACACGTTTTGCTAACCCTGCTTGCCATTCTTCCCTTTGGGAGACCCTGGGAGGTGAATTCCCCCCAGAAAAGGGTATCCGGGCCTTCCAGAGGGGGCTTTTGGGTGAAAGCTCATGATAAATTTTCACTGTGCTAATGGAGGAGTTGAGATAAGGGCCAAGTGCTTATAAATTGCCTGGCTTCAGCTTGGCTGTTACCCGCGTCCTCCTCCTCTCCCTGTTGTCTCTAGGGCAGTCATTCCCGACCCACTCTGAGGCTGCACAGCCTATCATTACGCCATCTCGTACACTTGTGGGGTCCACCCAAGTCCCTCCTCCTACAGATGCAGTCACTAGGGGTCCAGAGAGAAAACATGCCTTGCTCAATCAAGGTCACAGCAAGTCAGTAGGGGAATGTGTAGACCCTCGACAAAATACTTGTTTGGTGGGTGAAAGAAACTGGTATAGTCACTTTATAGAGCAATTTGGTAGTATTTACTAAAACAACAACAACAACAAATATGTTTCCCCTAAGAACCAATAATTTCACTACTCTATATCTACCCTAGAGAAATTCTAGGGTAGATAAATAGTAACATCTTCATGTTATATAATACTGGGCAGCTGTTAAAAAGGAAGAGCTAGATGTATGTATAACAATATAAAGCTCCTGAACAAATGATAAAGAAAAAAAAAAACAACAACAGAATTCTACGTGCTGTATAATTTCATTTACATAATATGCACATATACAACACAAAACGTTACTCTATGGTTTCTGTGGATGTATACACATATTTATGTAAAAGCAGGAGAAAAGCACTGGAAGAATACCCTAGTATGTTCTCCTTTTTAAAACTTAAAATAATACAATGTTTGTAAATATAAAGACTATCCCTCAGAGAAAGCAACTTCAAGGGACGTCAAGAAGGAATGAGAATTAGACACAGTGGACAAAAGGAATTCCAGCATTTTCTGTAATGTTTTAACTTCATTTAATATTTTCAAAAGGATTTAAATGCTCCTGGAACAAAAAGCAAAAAGGACAAATGACTTATTAGGACTACCCTTCTTCCCTATCCCTCAACCACCCGGTTCCCTTTCCTTGAGAAAATCATTATAACCAATTTCTTACCCATTTTTCCAGGAAAATGCTATGCATTTGCAAATATACAGAAGTATTTTAACTTTTAAAAAAGGAAAAGACACGGATGGTCACTCTCACCACACCTACCCAACATTGTACTGGGCCTTCTCACCAGTGCAATAAGGCAAGAAAAAGAAATAGGTGGCATTTGGAAGAGTAATTGAAAAAAAAAAAAAAACATTCATAGTAGCAACAAAACAAAACTGTAAAGAACTCAGGAATGAATTTAACTAAAATGGGAAAGATGGGGGGAAAAAAGTGAAATAAAAATATTGAAGGGCACCAAATAAATTGTGAATAATGACAATGTATGCAAAAACTCCCAAAGAGACATCATAAAAATGTCAGTTTCCCCAACTGACCTATAAAATTTAAATCAATTTTTATGACAATCCCAATGTTTTCAGGCAACGAGATAAATCTTAAAATTTATAGAGAAAAGCAAAGGGCCAAGAAAGCTAAAGACAAAATGAAATTATCTAATAAAAAATGAGCCAAGGATAAGAGCAGGCAAGTCACACAATAGGAAACACAAATGGCCAGTAAACAACTAGGAAGGTGCCGTGCCCATTGTTCATCATGGAAAGGCAAATTAAAACCACAGTGAGATGCTGTTTTGCTTTCATCCTGTTGGCAAAAATTGAAAGGCCAGTTGACGCCAAGTATTGGTAAGGCTGTGGAGCAACAGGTGCTCTTGTACACTGCTGGTGGAGTGTAAATTTGCACAACTACTTTGGCCCTCTTTTGTAAAGTTTGAAGGTGAGTGCACCCCCCAATCCTGCCATGCTACTTCCTAGTATATGCTCCAGGGCACTGATTTTCAAACTGGGGGTTCCACTGATGGTTGTAGAATCGACAGAGTGAGTCATGACCACGATTTGAAACAACGAAATAGACAACAGACAATCAAAAATTACGAGAGTGTTTCTGAAAGTGTCCTAAGAGTACTGTGTGTTTGTGTGCATGGGGGTGTTGCACTGGGTCCCAGTGTAAAATGCATTTCTGATAGCGGGTGGCAGTCAGGTCAATTTGAAAGCCTTTGCCCTAGAGAAGTTTGCAGAGTGGGACGCGTACAAGAATGTACATTGCAACATTTCGTGAAAAATTGGAGGCAACAAACATTATCAAGAGGAAAATGCACACATAAATTCATACAAAGGAATATGATATAGCAGGTAAAGTGCTTGAGACAAAGCTAAATGTTTCAACATGGATAAATCTCCAAAATATAATGTTGAGCTGGAAAAGGAAACAACAGATTGGTATTATAGCATAATATTGATATTAAGTGTGAACTCATGCAAAGAATACAATATGCTGTTTAGGGAATATGTATATAATATTATATATTACATATGTATACATATACACATATATACATTCAGGAAAAATGCATATGTTAATATATGTATTAATAGTAAAAAATCTTGCATGGGGACAATTAATGCAAATTCAGGATAGTGGTTATTTCTAGAGAGGGAGTATAGAGGAGAGGGAGTAGGATTGGGGAAGGGTACGTGGTAGGGGGGCTTCAACAATATTTTAAATATTTTATTCCTTTCCAAAACCAAAGCAACAAAGCAAAATGTTAAGATTTGCAAAGGAAAGTGGTAGGTACATAAATGTTTGTCCTGTTATTCCTATGAATGTTTGAACTATTACACAATTATAAATTATAAGGAGGCAATTTGATTAGGTCAAACGAACTTTGTTTTTAAAGGTCTGGATTGCAGGTTTCCAATATGACTTGAGCTACTTGGAGATCTTCCAGAACAGCTGCTTCAACTGTGTTCCAACTTTGAGGTTCCTAGTAGCCCTGGTAGGGGCAACAAGAGAAAGGGGACGAAGGGAGTGGGGTGACAGGCACACGCCCAGGGTCTCTTAGTTGCTTGCCTCTGAGCAGCTGGCTTTTCATTGGCTTCTGTACTTGTATTTTAGTTCCTAAAACTAAAATAAGTTTGAATACCATTGCCCTAGGCTACCCCAAATAAAAACTAGGAAGCTTTGGGGGGTGTGGGGGAGGGAAGGATTGGGAGTTTGGGATTAGCAGATGCAAACTAGTATATATAGGATGGATAAACAACAAGGTCCTACTGTATAGCACAGGGAACTATATTCAATATCCTGTGATAAACCATAATGGAAAAGAATATGAAAAAGAATATATATATGTGTAACTGAATCACTTTGCTGTACAGCAGAAATTAATACAACATTGTGAATCAACTATACTTCAATAAAATTAAAAAAAAAAAAAAAAAGCTAGGAAGCTTTGCTCTGAGCAACGTCAGGATAAGCCTGAGTCAGAAATCCTAGGGAATGAGTTTGCATATCTCTCCAAATAGCTTTATCACATTGGATGATACACTTTGGTCGGTTAGCATACACAGAGGAGTAATTCTATCTCTCCAGAAAGCAGAGCCACACTTCCGCATTATCAAATGCTTAATGGATTCTAAGAACAAATCTAAATCACCTTGAGCTGATCCAATAAAGTGCTGCTAACATCTCTTTTGCGTTTGAACAGACGGTGAACCTCCGGCTTACAGTGCAAATAGGTAGAACCAGACGTGAGCCTGCTGCTGTGAAGACCGGGATAGCTTGCCTTAGACATTGGAGTAAGTGAATTAATTAAAATTTCTTCCCAAAGCCATCACCTGTTTCTGCCACTGTCTTCCACTGGGTCACCACCCAGCCCCCGCTTGACCTGGCTCACTGCCTTCATCTGGACTACACCAGTCATTCCTCAATCTCCAGAAGCTTTGGAATAGCTTTGGCTGGGCTGGGAAGGTAGGTGTGAGAACCTATCAGCCTCTGTGATGGAAAAACAGCCATTAGAAGCATGAGCAGGTTTATAAGATCTTTAAGAGAATCAGCCCTCTACCAAACCTGGAATAGACTTCAACCTCTAAATGAACTAGAGTGTGTTTTGCTTCCTTTCCCACCTCTAAGAGCCTTTGTTGGTGGTCACAAACTGTGACCAGTATAGCCTTCCATTTGTGCACCCAGTGGGGGTTGATACTAAAATTGTTTAACAACCAGTACATCATGGCACCAACCATCAGAATGGATGCAGACTATTAAAAAACAGGCACGGCCATATCAATGCCACATCAGCCTCAGACCAAGTGGTAGAGAAATCTCATATTCATGGAATTCATCCAGGCTGCCTCTGAGCTCAGGAGCAGACAGATCTTGAAACTCCCAGCTAGAATGGAGAAGCGTCCTCTCATTCTGAACCCACTTTTTCTACATTCCCAACAGAGGGAAGCTGAGAAGTCACCTGGGAAGACTATTTATTCTACACAGAATTGTTGAACATATACTCTGTGCTGTGCCCACTGAATATACGGCAGTGATTGAGTGCTGGTGGCCTCTGTGTTAAATCCAGCATGAATATACATTCAGTGTGGCCCACAAGGGGCTTTTAAAAATTGTCAAACTGAAGGCAGAAGACCTAAATAGACATTTCTCCAAAGAAGACCTACAGATGGCCAACAGGCACATGAAAAGACGCTCACCATCGCTAATAATCAGAGAAATGCACATCAAAACTACAGCGAGGTATCACCTCACACCAGTCAGAGTGGCCACCATCAAAAAGTCTGCCAAGGGGGCTTCCCTGGTGGCGCAGTGGTTGAGAATCTGCCTGCTAATGCAGGGGACACGGGTTCGCGTCCTGGTCTGGGAAGATCCCACATGCCGCGGAGCAACTTAAGCCCGTGAGCCACAACTACTGAGCCTGCGCGTCTGGAGCCTGTGCTCTGCAAAAAGAGAGGCCGCGATAGTGAGAGGCCTGCGCACCGCGATGAAGAGTGGCCCCCGCTTGCCGCAAATACAGAAAGCCCTAGCACAGAAACGAAGACCCAACATAGCAATCAATCAATAAATAAATCTTTAAAAAAAAAAAAAAAAAGTCTGCCAAGAATAAATGCTGGAGAAGGTGTGGAGAAAAGGGAACCCTCTTACACTGTTGGTGGAAATGTAAATTGGTGCAGGCACTATGAAGAATAGTATGGCAGTTCCTTAAAAAACTGAAAAAGAGTTGCCATATGATCCAGCAATCCCATTCCTGGGCATACACCCAGACAAAACTCTAATTCGAAAAGATATGTGCACCCCTACGTTCATAGCTGCACTATTCACAATAGCCAAGACATGGAAGCAACCTAAATGTCTATCAACAGATGAATGGATAAAGAAGATGTGGGGTGTATATATATACATATATATATATATATGAATATTACTCAGCCATAAAAAGAATGAAATAATGCCATTTGCAACTACACGGATGGACCCAGAGATTATCATACTAAGTGAAGTCAGTCAGACAAAGACAAATATCATATGATATCACTTATATGTGGAATCTAAAATATGATACAAATGAACTTATTTACAAAACAGAAACAGACTTACAGACATAGAAAGCAAACTTATAGTTATCAAAGGGAAAAGGGTGGGGAGGGATAAATTAGGAGTTTGGGATTAACAGATACACACTACTATATATAAAATAGATAAACAACAAGGACCTACTATATAACACAGGGAACTATATTCAATATCCTGTAATAACCTACAGTGGAAAAGAATCTGAAAAAGAATATATGTACGGTATACACAGATATATATATACACACACATATACGAAACCAAATCACTTTGCTGTACACCAGAAACTAACACAACATTGTAAATCAACTACACTTAAATTTAAAAAAATTGTCAACCCTAAAAAATTAGGACACCCCACATACAAACCAGGATTTCCAGCTTCTCTTGAAAAACGGCAGTTTCTGGCCATACTGGGACTGATTTCTGCAAAACAGCAAACTAGCTGGTAGGAGGTTTGCTGCAGTCACCACCCACTGGCTACTGCTCCCCAACACCAAGGATGACTGTCACTTGCCCCCATCACTGACTCTGCACTGTGTGTGTTTTTATAGTAAGAACTATTTCTCTGCTTTCATGTCTCTGTCAAAAGTGGGAAAACAAAAGCCAGACCAAGAGAGCTGAATGATTTTTATTAGTCTTGGCCACTTCCCCTGTTTATGTTACCTGACATGTTCCACAGGCACTTGAGTTTGTAGCTCCCGGAATGAAACGATGCCAAAAAAACTTTAAAAAATGAATTTCTGCCTCTGGGAACTTGCAGGAGTGAGGATTAAACTTGACAACCTTGGGACCTGGTAGCAGGCAGAGGGGAGGAAGGAACAGTGAGTGCAAAAGGCTTATAAGTGTGAACAATCTCAGCATGTTTAGGAAATGGCAGAAAGCCCATGTGGCTGGGGGAGGGGAGAGGGAGCGTGCAGGGAGAGGGGTTTGGAGAGCAGGCTCAGGCCTCTTAAGCCCTGGGAAGGAGCTTGGGTTTTATTCTAAGTGGCTTGACATGTATTCTGCTCGACAGCCACAAAGGCTCCAAAGGCTCTTGAATGACACTTGGTTATTAGTCCTTGTAGACGGAGGTAGGTTAGAGTAGCAGTAACAGCAGGGGAGAAGAGGTGTGGGTCAAGCTGGCTTTTACCTAAATGATTGGTATCACTCAGGTGCCCAGAAGTGGGGAGATGGCACACTGGGTCATTAGAGGTGGGTTTAATACCCACAAGAACAACTAAGTGAAGTGGAGCTAGGCAATCTACCCGAAAAAGAATTCAGAGTAATGATAGTAAAGATGATCCAAGATCTTGGAAAAAGAATGGAGGCACAGACCAAGAAGATACAAGAAATGTTTAACAAACAGCTACAAGATTTAAAGAACAAAGAGAGATGAACAATAATTGAAATGAAAAATACACTAGAAGGAATCAATAGCAGAATAAATGAGGCAGAAGAACAAATAAGTGAGCTGGAAGACAGAGTGGTGGATATCACTGTCGTGGAACAGAATAAAGAGGTGGGTTTGATAAAGGGAGAGGGCAGAGTTTAAGGAAACCTCAAGGATGGTGCAGTACCCAGAACTAGTAACAAGGGGAGCTGTTAACCCCTTAGGCTGGAAAGGACAGGGAGAGTGGTTACCAGAATCTAGAGATAGAGATATTGTTTAGAGAGGCTGTACTCTTCCCATAAGGGACCCTGTCAGCCTGTGGGACCCCACATAGAGGAAGCTGGGAAGAATGACCTCACTCTCTGCCTGCCTTCTCATCTCCTGCTGGGGCTCTACCAACTGGACACCACAAGAGAGGGAGCCCACTGATGGAGACCACACAGGTCAGCCTCCCCAGGGGTGAGAACAGGGAGAAGGCCAGGGAGTGGATCTGGAGGGGCAAAAGAAAAATACCCAGTTCACCCTCCAGGACATGGGAAATGGAAATCGCATCCCTATGTGGATGAGGGGCCAGACTCAGGTACAGTGTTTGCTGACAATGGCTATCACCCAACATCTCCAACTTCAGGGCAGAAAAACCTCCTGGTTTCAGGAAGCCCAGGGACCCATGCAAGGAAAAACTTCAGGATCTGCTTTTGAAGATAAGCTATTTGGATGCGGACTCAGAACTGCCAAGATGGAGCAAGAGGCACTTTCAATTGGTTGGAAGTCCCTCGAGAGATGTCCCTGATCTGCTGTTACTGGAATTTGCAACTCCTGTAAAAAGCTGCCCCGGGCATGACTCACCGAGTTGATGTCCAAACCACTGCCTCCACGGCTCTCCAACCCGTCCCCTTAGTCCCCTCCCTCTTTCTGCAGCTGCAACCCGAGAGGCAAACTTTGCTCCCTCCAGGGAGGGGGCCCCCAGGACCTGGCGCCAGCTTCCTTGCCTGGCCAGCTGCCTTTGCACACTGCAGGTAGCCAGGATTTCCTGGATTCCAGGGAAAAAGAAGCATGTTGGAAGAGTCCAGACAGCAGAAGTCTCCTTGTCGCAGGTCACATTCCCAGAGGGAGGAGGTGAGTGCTGTGGAGCCACAACTGGAAATCACCTGATCACTGTTACAAGCTCCGGCTCAGTACATGAACTTAGGACAGCTCCATGGAGCTAAGTCTTTTTCGCATTTTTTTTTTTTTTTTGGCTGCACGCCATGTGGCTTGTGGGATTTTAGTTCCCTGACCAGGGATTGAACCCAGGCCCTCAGCATTGGGAGTGTAGAGTCCTAACCACTGGACTGCCAGGGAATTCCCCTTTTTTGTATTTCTTATTAACGAATTTGGTTTTCATGCATCTGGGAATTTGCAACAGCTTGAACCAGATGCTTTAGGGTTTAGTTTAGGTTTGTTTTGTTTTGTCGCAAGCTTCTTTTTTGCTGCCTTTTGGTCTGCATTTTCCCCTTGCTTCTACCTGGCTAAGGTAGAAATTTATCAGCCCTGCCAGATTCTATCTAGCTGATCTGGCAGTGGCATGGGAGCGTGGTCAGGTCACAACGTGATTGTTATCAACTCAACCTGCTGGTTGACACATATGACCTACCTAGAATTGAAGGGCTGTATTCCAAGTTCCTCTGAGTCTTCAGCTGGCAAAGTTGTCATGATTTCCCTTAACCTAAGATGCACTGTTGAGAATTTTTTCCTTTACAAACTCACACTTCACTTGATGGAAGAAAGCAAGGAGCTTTAGACTCAGATCCAGGTTTGAATCCCACCTCCATCCATCACTGGCTGTGTGGCCTTAGACACAGGTTACCTAAGCTCACTGAGCCTCAGTTGTCCACCTGTCAAAATGGGCTTAATACCAACCTCATAGTATTGCTATAAGGATTCAATGGGATGACATGAATCCTTTATACAGTCTCGTTTAGCGGGTATCCGGTGTCCTCCTGTTCCCAGCCTCCTTATTCACACATTTCAACCCTTTTCATCCAGGCTGCTGCCTTCAGGATCTTGCTTAACCACAAGAGGAGCTGGCGTGATTACGCAGTTTACTGCTGTTCACAGACTTCCCTACTCCTTGGAGCTCCAGCCATCATCTAGCCCCTGCCAAGCCTTCTGCAGGTTGTGTCCTACAGAGTGTGATGTTTGGAGCACCATGTTGATTTGGGAAGATGGAAATTCAGAGCAATGGATTGGAAGTACAGTGGGTGGGGAGGGTGTGGGAGAGACTTGGGGGATCAGGAGGGGCTGTGAAGAACCACGGAACTGCTGAGAATGGCAGGAACAAAAACAAAGCAACCCTGATGAGGCTGGGCAGCAGGTGCTGCAGAGATCTTACTGGCACACAAGACGCCTTCAATATTGGTGAAGGAATGAATTTGGAGGATGAGGAAGAACTCAGGGAACGGGCAAATCAGCCAGCAGTCTCAGGGCACTTAGAAGGACTGGGTTTCTGCTCAAATGCCACTGATCAGAGAGGACCTCCTTTCCTTTGATATACAACAGCACTTGATCCGTCGTCCACTTGAACCACTGTCCTGCCTGGCTCCCCTGCAGTGCTTATCACCATATTGCATATTTATTGTATATTTATTGGTTTGTTGTTTGGCTACTTCACTAGGATATGAACTCCAGGAGGGCAGGGACTTGGTCTCTTTTGTTTTCTCCTGCATCTCCGGCCCCTACAACAGAGCATGGCACACAGCAGAGACTCAGTACATATATTTGAATACGTACATGATTGAATACATGAGAGCCATTACAGGGATGGGTGGGGATGGGAGGACCAGGGAGAAGGACTTGCCATGGTTCTCAAACTTAGGATGCCTCAGGATCACCCGAGGCTGGGTTAAAACGGGGATTGTCTGGCCCCATTCCTGACCAGCTGAATCAGCCTGTTGTGGTGCAGATATTTTGAGGACTCCACTGAGAAGCACTGGACTTGCCTTAGAAACTGCTGATTTCCCCCAATCACTCTCCCTCCGAGAATGATCCTCCCTTCACTTATCTCAGAATCACTTTGTGATATCCAAGCACTCGACTTAATAGCTCTTCTATATATGTATGTCTTGATACATCACCTTGGCGAAGCCCACCCAGAATAACTTGATGAAAAAGAAGAGAGAACTTCCTCCAAACTGCTCCATCCCAAGATGATGCCCTTGGGCTCCCCAAACACGCCTTCCTAAGAGTTCTACTTGCTGGCACGCTATGAAAATACTCAATTTTAACCTTTAGCCGTTTACTGTTCAATACTTCATAGCCTCTAGTCTCTTATTTCTAAATGATCTTCTGTGTTTGAATTACTCACGTTAGAGAGTACTCTCAGGGGACGGGGACTGCAGCTTTTATTTTCCATCTTTCCCTTAGTGCCGGCTGTCCGAGAGTCTGCTCTATGAATGCTCTTAACTCACTGGCCAATTAACAGCCACAGCTGGGCACTGCATAAGCACCTGAAACATGAAAATGATGACGAGAGCGATAACAATAACAGCTTCTTGGGTATGCAGCCTCCAAGTGCCTTCCTTTCTAGAAGACCAATGACTTGGTAGAAGAGGAATTTTCCTATTGTTATGTAACTTTCACTGTTTCTTCACTACTCTTTGGCTTTCTTTCCTGCCCCAATAACATGATCTGTCCCTAAAGGAATTTATTCAGTTAGCCCCAAGAAGTATATGCCCACAGTATGAATGTTTAGGTCGACGCGGAAAGATGGGAATTTGCAGGGAGATCAAAGGGGGAGCTAATACTTTCACCTCTGCTGACTCACCTTACATTGAAGCAGAAATCGCAGGACAGATGGCTCTTGCCCTCTGAATTTGCAGAAATGTTATTTTAGTCCTGTGCCCATTGCTCATGATAAAAGCAGTGGCAAAAAAAAAATGAAAGAACCACCATGGCTTGCTGTCCGCTGTTGCTGGTGGTGGTGGTGGGGGGGGGGGTGTGTGTGTGTGTTGCAGCAGTTTCATCTTTTATGAAAATGCTTCTGACACTCCTTCAGCTCTGCCTCCCAACCCCAAACCAAAGATGACTCTTGTCTTTACAATTTCCATTGCTGGCCCCACTGTTCTCCCAGAGACCTTGTTTTGAATATTAGAAGCCAACTCTGATTTCTTCCACTCCCAAGTGCTTGCTGCACCCAGTGGACTCTACCTCCACTGTCTCGCCCACAAGCATCCCTCTTTCCCATTCTCTTGGCTACCACAGCAATTCCGATCCGCACCATTCCCCAATCAGTATCCCCTCTCCCCACTCACCCCATATATCATGGACAATTGCAGCTTTCTAAAGCAACTCCCTGGTTTCAAAGGCTCCCAATTTATCTACCGAAAAGATATGCAGACTCACTGGCTTGGTTGTCAAGCCCTTGCAAGAGAGCCCCGACCTACGTGGCCAGGCTTATCCCCTCTACTCTGGCATCTAGGTATTTTCTCAGGTTGTCTCTATGTCCAGGGACGCTCTCCTTTAGTGTCATGTCTGTAGAAATCTTGTGCACTATTTTAGGCCCACCAAGTGAGCATCAATGGGCTCTTCAGTTTAGCCAATCTTCACTGAATCTCCAGACACAGTGCTAGGTGTTGCGGATTACAGAAATGAATAAAGCATGGCCCCTGCTCTCAGCGGAGTTCACAGTCTAGTAGGGGAGAGTGATGGGGGAGCATTCAATAAAGCTAATGGTTTCAATAATTCAGATTTTTGTGGAAGTAGAGAGAAGGGGTACCTGACTTTGAACTTGTTTGTGGGGCAGGGATAGTGGGAAGACAGGGAAGCAGATATGGAGGGAGTGACACGTGGGCAGTTAGGTGATGAGAGGGCAGCACATAAGCCACCGAACGAGATGAAACAAGTGCAAGGAGGCTGTGGAGAAGCACAGCCAGATGCTCTATCACACGGGACATTTGTGAACAGGCTGTACAGAAACCCTGTGCCTCAGACCAGTTCACTAAGAGATGAAGAGAGAGGAGTTTTCTCCTGGCTCTCGATGCTCATTGGTCAAAGTTTATCCCACGGGGCACTGAGTCCCCACGTAGGCTTTTGGGAAGCTGCTGGGGACATCAGATCCCAGGTCCTGCTACATGGAGCTTCATCCAAGTCTAGACGTGATGGGAGGATCAGAGTCTTCACGAGTCTGGTGTGCTCATGGACCTGGGTACCAGAGCTGCCAGGGCTCCTACCATGGCAGGTACAACAGACGCTGTGTCTGATCCCAGCCTCACTCCAGGGGAGGTGAAGAAGCCAGCACTGGGGGGCAGTGGAGACTTCAGCTGCGGTGATGGTGGCTGGGCTTTCCATGAAGCACAGCATCAACTGTGAGTGGTCCAATCTACCTCTTGAACTTCTCATTTATACATAGGCCTTCCCATGATATCTGGCTTCCAGACCATAATATCTGGTCTCAACTTTTTTGGAAGACAAGGCTACTACATGGAGGGTAGATTTAAAGAGGGTAGATTTAAAGAGATTTAAAGTCTGGGAGCAGAGAGATTAGCTAGGAGGCTCTTCAATTGTCTTAGTAAGAGATGATAAACATCTCAACTAGGATAGTGGTAGTGGTGATGGAGAGGAGAAAAAGAACCTGATAGATATCTGCCACTGCATTGTGGCCCCCCAATTCATATGTTAACCCCAACACGATGGTATTTGGAGATGGGGGTCTTTGGCAGGCAATTAGATTTAGATGAGGTCATGAGCGTAGGACCCTCATGATGGGATTAATGCCCTTATAAGAAGAGACAACAGAGCTGTCTCTCTTCCTCTCTCCCCCTCTCCCCCCACCCCGCCCCCCTCCTCTCTGCCATGTGAGACCAGAGCAAGAGGGTGGCTATCTGTAGGTCAGGAAGAAAACTCACACCAGAACCCGACCATGCTGGTACTCTGACCTGGGACTTCCGGACTCCAGAACCAATAGAAAATGAATTTCTGTTGTTTAAGCCACCCAGTCTATGGTATTGGTATTCCATAACATCTTATGGGAAATCCTAATGAACTTTCTGGCCAACCCAATACTTTGTTATGGCAGCCTGAGCTGACTAATACATGGGGGTTGAGGGAGAAGAAGGAATCAAGGTTGATTCCAAAGTTTCTACCTTGGGTAACTGGAAGGAAAGATGGCGATTCCAACATGTGAAACGGAGAAGGCAGAAGTTTCCCACTATTTGAACCATGGGAAAAACCAAGAGAACAAGGCCACCATTTTTGAATGGCCCAAACAAAATCCAGAGGCCAGAATAGGAGGATGTAGTTGACACTTTTTATATCATAAGAGAAATTTCCAAAATTCCAGTTTGTCTAATTATTTTCTGAACCTATTTTTTAAAAATTAATTGAATATCTTCTTTAGGAGTTTAAAAGAAAATCTCATCTTCTGGTATGCCAATCTGACAAAGGTTAAAGAAAGGCATTATCTTTCGTTTCACATTACCGCCTTACAGACTGGATTTAAAAAATAGATATATAATCATCTGAGTTGCAAGGCTCTTTTTTAGCTCAGAGAGTAGGAGGTAGATTGGCATGCAAGAGGTTCATTTAGCAAGTATATTCCGAGTTATGTTGCCACACTGTCCTGTCAAGATTTAAATGCTGAGAACAGCAAACAGGCTTGCCGTCCATAACAAAGTCACGTCTCAAGTCAGGAGCCCGTGGATCACTGAATCTGCTTCACCCAATATCTCCCTGGGACCGATTTTTAAAAGGATAAAATCGAGATAGGATGTCGGGATCTAGAAATTATGTCAAGCCATTCTTATTATCATTCATCTTCCGTTGTCTTCTTTGCCAAGTTGTGCCATTGTTTCTCTTTCAAATCAGGTCTTCGAAAAATATATTGCAGGGACAGTTTTGGACATCTTGACTTGAAATTTCCAGCAGCTCTTTCAGTGAGTGCTTTTCTGTTTCCATGGCAACCAGCAACGTTTTGAAGAGGCGGTGACAGGTTCAGCACAAACCAGCTACCATGGGGAGTGCATGTCAGTCTGTCAGCTAAAGTCAGTGGCAAAATTACCACCTTCTGGGGCTTTCTCTGACATGGCCAACTTGACCTTCTAAAGAAAGAGAAACAGAATGATGATGACAAAGTCATTTCCGCCCCCCAGTATTCCAGGTCTGTATTCTGTTCCTCTCTCCATCACCAAGTCGTTCAGCACTCCCACTTTGAAGCCACCAGCAGAGCAGATGTGGTGACTGCTGTCTGCGAAACATGTGTGATCACAGGGCTAGAGAGAGGAGACAGTTCTGGTAAGGTAGGTGACTTGCCTATTGGCTGACATTTCCTGCCTTGTGGAATTCATTCCCAAGAACCCTAACGTGTCTTGCTAGGAAATTTCAGATTGGGTTCATTGCTTTAAGAATTCACGGTTTTTATCACATCAAAAAAATAAAATACTTAGGGATAAACCTTACCAAGGAGGTGAAAGACTTATTGCTAAGAACTATAAAACATTAATAAAGGAAACCGAAGATGATTCAAAGAAATGGAAAGATATCCCATGCTCTTGGATTGGAAGAATTAATATTGTTTAAATGGCCATACTACCCAAAGCAATCTACAGATTTAATGCAGTACCTATCAAAATACCCATGACATTTTTCACAGAACTAGAACAAATAATCCTAAAATTTATATGGAACCATAAAAGACCCAGAATTGCCACAGCAATCCTGAGGAAAAAGAAAAAAGCAGGAGGCATAACCCTCCCAGACTTCAGACAATACTACAAAGCTACAGTCATCGAAACGTGTGGTACTGGCACAAAAACAGACATATGGATCAATGGAACAGAATAGAAAGCCCAAAAATAAACTCACACACCTATGGACAATTAATCTTCGACAAGGGAGGCAAGAATATACAATGGGGAAAAGACAGTCTCTTCAGCAAATGGTGTTGAGAAAGTTGGACAGCCACATGTAAATCAATGAAATTAGAACACACCCTCTCACCATACACAAAAATAAACTCAAAATGGCTTAAAGACTTAAATATAAGACAAGACACCATAAAACTCTTAGAAGAGGACATAAGCAAAACATTCTCTGACATAAATCATACCAATGTTTTCTTAGGTCAGTCTCCTAAGGCAACAGAAATAAAAGTAAAAATAAACAAATGGGACCTAATCAAACTTATAAGCTTTTGCACAGCAAAGGAAACCATAAACAAAATGAAAAGACAACCTACGAACTGGGAGAAATATTTGCAAATGATGTGACCAACAAGGGCTTAATTCTCAAAATATACAAACAGCTCCTACAATTCAATAACAAAAACAAACAATCCAATAGAAAAATGGGCAGAAGACGTAAATAGATGTTCCTCCAAAGAAGACCTACAGATGGCCAACAGGCACATGAAAAGATGCTCATCACCGCTAATTATTAGAGAAATGCACATCAAAACTACAATGAGGTACCACCTCACACCAGTTAGAATGACCATCATTAAAACATCTACAAATAATAAATGCTGGAGGCGGTGTGGAGCAAAGGGAATCCTCTTACACTGTTGGTGGGGATGTAAATTGGTGCAGCCATTATAGAAAACAGTATGGAGGTTCCTCAAAAAAACTAAAAATAGAGTTGCCATATGATCCAGCAATCATATGATCCAGAAATCATATAACTCCTGGGCATATACCCAGACAAAACTATAATTCAAAAAGATACATGCACTCCAATGTTCATAGCAGCACTATTTACAATAGCCAAGACATGGAAACAACCTAAATGTCCATCGACAGATGAATGGATAAAAAAGATGTGGTACACATATACAACGGAATATTACTCAGCCATTAAAAAGAATGAAATAATGCCATTTGCAGCAACGTGAATGGACCTAGAGATTATCATATGAAGTGAAGTCAGAAAGAGAAAAACAAATACCATATGATATCACTTATACGTGGAATCTAAAATACGACACAAATGAACATCTACAAAACAAAAACAGACTCACAGACTTGTGAGTTGCCAAAGGGGAGGGGGTTGAGGAGGGAAGGTTTGGAAGTTTGGGGTTAGCAGATGCAAACTATTATATATAGGATGGATAAACAACAAGGTCCTACTGTATAGCACAGGAAACTATATTCAATACCCTGTGATAAACCATAATGGAAAATAATATATATATATGTATAACTGAGTCACTTTGCTGTACAGCAGAAATTAAACACAACATTGTAAATTTTAAAACATTCATGGTTTTTACATAGTTGCATGTAGGGGAGAAAGAGGGGCATACATTCCTCACAGACCCTGAGATTCTGCTGGATTTGGGGAGACATTCCTGGTAGGTGTGTTCCCCACCTGTAAAAGTCCAATTACAGGTGGGCTAGGTATGGGGCACCGTCAGCAGGAGAGCTGGTGACCTCCCTCTCCAGCTTCCTAAGGAGCTGGGTGTGGCGCGTGTTTAAAAAAAAAAAAAGAAATCCTCAATGAGATTCAACAAACACCTTGCCACTCTCACAAATGCAAAAGGAGAAACTGTTATATTTATTTTGCTCTAGATTTTATCAGCCATTTGGCCACAGAAGAAAGACCTCTGTTTGCCTTGTCAGATATGCTCAACTTAGAATCTGCAGGAGATGCCACGTATCCTCAAGGCTCTTACCATTTCTCTGCACTTGTGTTCCTTGTCCTGCAGGCTCTCTCTGGAGTGCCCCAGCTATTGACACAGGTGACAGGCCAGTGTGTCAGGGAATTAACAAACTCTGAGAGCAGCCGTCATCCAACTGAAGGGAGATGAGGGATAATTATCTCTGCTCTCTCGCCGCGTGGAATGGGGAGGTTAGGGTGTGTGTCTATACTGGCTCCAAGGGTTCCCAGGTGGAAGAGAATTTCTTTTTTTATATATTTATTTATTTATTTTTGGCTGTGTTGGGTCTTCGTTGCTGCGCGGCCTTCTCTAGCTGTGGCGAGCGGGGGCTACTCTTCGTTGTGGTGAGTGAGTTTCTCATTGCGGTGGCTTCTCTTGTTGCGGAGCACAGGCTCTAGGCGCACAAGCTTCAGTAGTTGTGGCACACAGGCTCAGTAGTTGTGGCTCGTGGGCTCTAGAGCGCAGGCTCAGTAGTTGTGGCGCACGGGCTTAGTTGCTCCGTGGCATGTGGGATCTTCCTAGACCAGGGCTCGAACCGTGTCCCTTGCATTGGCAGGCGGATTCTTAACCACTGCGCCAGCAGGGAAGTCCCGAGAATTTCATTAAGCATGTTATGCACTTATTTACTGCACCTTTTACTGACTGCCTCTCTTCTCCTGACTCATTTCCCTACTGACCTGTGGATAGTTCCTGGGAGGGCTTTTTATATATTTAACTTTATTTTCCCACCAATTTTTAAAAATGAGGTGAAATTCACATCCTAACATAAAATTAACCATTTTACAGCGAGCAATTCACTGGCATTCAGTACGTTCACAATGTTGTGCAACGCCATCTCTATCTGATTCCAAATCATTTTCAGCAGCGCAAAAGAAAACCTCACACCTATTAAGCTGTTACTCCCCCACCCCACCCCCTCCTCAGCCCCTGGCAACCACCAATCTGCACTCTGTTTCTATGTATTTACCTATTCTGGATATATCACATAAATGAAATCGTATAATATGTGACTTTTTGAGTCTGGCTTCTTTCACTTAGCATAATACTTTCAGGGTTGATTCATGTTGTAGGATGTGTCGGTACTTCATTCCTTTTTAAGGTGAATAATATTGCATTGTATAGATGCACCAATTTTGTTTATTCATTTGTCTATTAATAGGTATTTGGGTTGTTTCCACCTTTTAAGCTGTTGTAAATAGTGCTGCTATGAACATCCACGTACAAGAACTGGTTTGAGTCCCTGGTTTCAATTCATTTGGGCCTATATTACCTAGAAGTGCAATTGCTGCATCTTATAATTCAATGTTTAACTTTTTGAAGAACTGCCCAACTATCTACACAGTGGTTATACTGGGGTTCAATTTCCCCACATCCTCGCCACCACTTACTATTTTCTGTTTAAAATTATGCCTATCCTAGAGGGTGTAAAATACCTCATTAAATACCTTTTCCATGTGCTCGTTCCCAAACGCATGGAAAAATTTAAAAAAAGAACACAAAGCACAGAACACCTGTGTACCCTCCGCTTAGCTTCAACAATTTGGATTTGCCGGAGTAGTTCCTGGTGGTGTCATTTAACCCGTTCGTCCATCTTGTGTATTTTCTGTAAACTGGGAGTTTTGTCTAAAAGCCTGAATAGGTTCAGGTGAAACATCTCAACTTAACATTTTAAATAATAATAGCAGACAAGAGTACTAGGCGCGTAGTAGGGGCCCACTGTTCCACGCACATATTCTCACCGAATCTCAAAATGACTCTGGGTAGAGGAGGCAGCAGTTGTTTCTACCTGCCCGGAATCCACAGCTGTCTCTTCTGGCCGCAACACCTTGATTTTCTTCTCAGAAACCACCGTTCCTCCTTTGGTCCTCAGGCTAGGAGATGCTGACCGCAATCCCTAACACCAGAGGTGCACCTGACTAAGGCGTGACAACCAGAGTTGCAGTGATTGGCCAACGAGAGGCACGTGATCCACTTGGGCCAATGAGAGCCAGCCTTTGCGCTACCGCAGTTCATGGAATAGAAGCCTACCTCTTTTGACTGTAGGACTCACTGTAAAGAGAGTACTGCCAAGTAGTTATGAAAGGGCATCATTTGTCAGATACACCCTGATTTCAGAAATGTTCAAACGTGAAAAGGAAAAATGTCTTACATTGCTGGCCATCTTGCCCTCCCTGGAGGAGAGCCTGTCTGAAGAGTGGAGAGGTGTTTCCTGGGGAGAGTTGCTTAACTCTCCACGCATTCTTTCCTCTTTTCTAGTGGCCTAGGGACAAGCATTGGGAGGCTGCTGGCTGAAGCTCTGGATGCTCAGGAAACCGACCCATTCTCCCCCAACACTTGCAGGAAATGCCCTCTACTCACTCATCTTTCCTGACAACCAGGGTCCTTTGGGTCCCCAAATTTGCAGAGACTTCATGGATTCCATTGAGTGGGGGAGTGGGGGCTGATCGGGGGGAAGCAGCTACACAGTCCCCAGAGACGGGTCTGTGATGGACAAGACATTCCCGTGGGGACTACAGTGGTGGCCAGGACACTGGGAGGGAACTCCCAGAAACCACCCTCCCCCAAAGATCTCCAGGCACTGGGCTCAGAAATCGGACTGTTTGAAGGGTGACCACTTAGCTGTGTGACACTGGGCAAGTTACCCAGCCTCTCTGAGCCTCTGCTTCCTTATCTATACTGGCTTGTCATTTACAAGGTTGCTGGGAGGCTTAAATGAGAACATCTCTACAGAGCTTATCACAACGCCAGGCACATTGTGAGTGCTTACCACTTGTTAGCTGTCTCTCTGCCCAAGGTTATCCAGACCTTATGTGTCTGGCCAGCCTTGAACCTAGGGATGTCTGGCTCTCCCGCTGTGCTCTTAACACCTCCCCAGGATCCTTTCACAGCCTAGATCTCCTCCCCCTTTCCCCACTCTTGTCACTCTCTTAAACTCACAGCTAAATTGTGACAAAAGAGGGATTTGTGGCAAATGGCTCAGCAGGATTTAGAAGCAACTACTGGGCACATCTGCTGCACACGTTGACAGACTCCAGAGAACAAAGCTGTGACCACCTCAGCTCACCTCCGGAGTCTACAGTGGGGGTGGGAAGGGAGGAGCCGGAGGACTGGGTGTGGGGCAACACCCATCGGGACCTCCAGGGGCCTCCCAGACCCTCCAGTTGTGTCTTTCAAAATTGCAAAGCTTAGGAATGAGGTTTGTGTATGTGCTCTTTTTGTTGGAATCTCGAAAGTCAAAAGGTATTTTTAACAGAGGTGGACACCGGAGAAATTCAGCGATGGCTGTGTTAGGCAGGTTTCCGGGCAGCCCAAGATGTGCGCAGCCTGACAATCTGGTCCCTGGGAGACGGAGCTGGTGCCGGGATGATGTGGGGACGGGGGTGGGATACAGACAGAGACCAAGAGAGAAACAGAGGGAGGAACAGAGAGATAGATAAGAGGGAAACAGAGACACAGAGAAGCAGAGAGGGAGAGAGACAATAAGAGACAGAAACACACAGAGAAAGGCAGAGAGAGAAAAAGAGACAGAGACAAAGAGAGAAAGAATCAGAAGGACAGAGAGAGGACAGAAAGAGGGAGAGAAGAGGACATTTGTTAATTTAAAGAGAAAGAAAAGAGAGAGGCAAGAAAACGGAGAGGAAGAGCGGGGGCAGGAAGAACTTGAGGTGAGAAAGAGACAAAGATTAGAGGGAAAAAGGAAACAGAGGAGAGAAAGGCTGAGGGGAGCAGAGAAAGGAGGTGGGAGGGGGCGGGAGCGATCTGATTAGCCAGTGAGGACCTTTCCCCATTTCTGTCTCCTGTATTTTTCCTCTGGCAGGTGGAGCGCCAAATTAGCAATAATATCATGCCTGTGGAAGCCCTGAATCCCAGCCCAGTATCCAGGCTATGTAAGAGGTTTATGGATCTGGTTCTGTACTAGCTTTTTCCCCCACCAGTTTCCGCTCCAAAGTAGACCCTTCTCCTAGGCACTCAATGCTTGTTCATAGGACACAACTTGGGGAAGACCCTGGGAGATACCGACAGCCTGGAACCGGGCACGTAATTTTCAAAATGCAAACATGGGGCCCCTTGTTCAAAAATTATCAAGACCTTGACAGCTGATCATTAAACCAAGCATGGGGCTCTTCCAAGGGCAGGGCACTTACTCCCCTCACTTAGATGAGAGTGAGTGGGAGAGCGAGGACCCCAGGGTCTCTGGGAATGGCAAGAGGCAATGACTCTACCTTGGGTTTCTCTGTTAACTTCATTCATTCATTCATTCAACAGATATTTAAGACTGCTAGCCTGTAGCTACAGTCTTAAATATGGCAACAAAACCCTCCATTTCTCAAGTACTTTTCTGTGCTAAGCATTTTATGTGCATTATCTCATTTCATTCTCATTAATAACTAGACAGCGTGGCTGTTATTATCACCAGTCCCATTTTACAGATGAGGAAACTGAGGCCACTGGCTTAAGTCCCAGGGCTATTAAGTGGTAGAGCCAGGGCTGTCTGCCTAGAGCCCTATTCTTTACTGTCAGGCCCGTCTGTCTCTATTCCTCTTCTGAAAGGAACAGGAGACAGAAAGTGAGGCTCAGTAGAAAGGAGCATCTGCTTCACGATTTCTGGTGAGCAGGGAAATTAGAGGGACGAAAAGGGGAGTAGACTTTAAACAGGAGGAAGGCTCTTCCACATAAATGTAGGAGTTTTCACATACTGGGGTATGGGCAGAATTGGCAGGAAGCAACAAATCATGGCCCCAAAAGCACAGCCTGCCTGTGCCCTAGGGACACGGGAATGAGCAGAGTTCAGAAATTCAGCATCTGATGTGTGGTGAAAACATCCGGTGCAAGGAATTACGGTTTTGTAAGTTTGGTTTGTTTTTCTGAAGTCGCTAACACACCGTGTCAGTTTGCCTTGCAGTGGGCACCACTTGATGGATGTGTCACGTCCTCTGGAACGGGGGTTCTTAGCCTGGGGGTGGGAGTGAGCTCTGGTTCTCCTGCATCTGGATGTAGCTTTCCTGGTGGGCGCTCTCCAGAAGCAGACCCTGAGTTAAGATGCCACTAAAAGTGGTTGTTTGGGAGGTGATACCAGGAAGCACCAAAGGACAGTGGGTAAGTAACCCTCAGAAGGGAAGGAAGACCATAAAAAGTCTTATTATTGTTATTAAGCACTGGGAACTCTGGGGACAGCACAGAACATACCGCACAGTTGTTCCTCCCAAGGGAAGTAAGAGCTGGGATAGTAATCCCTCAACTCCATCCCTCATTGGCTGAGAACTGCTCCCAGGCATATCCCTCTAGCGCGTCCACATGCCCTGTAAGCCACGTAGGGTATTTGATTCTTACCTGCGGGTCTTGACATTCGGTATATGAGTTATTCCTAAATATAGAATTGTCGGTACACTACACAAATATTACAAATTTTCAGATGTATATAGATGCTTTGTGAATATGACTGCAGGTGTGTGTTTGGGGGGAGAGGCACCTACGCAAGACATATTTTCTCAATTACCCGACATACAAATAATAGTCCATTAGTAATATACCTCTTAGTTTCAAGGAACAGAAACCCAACTCAAATTGGCTTTATCCCAAAGAGAAGTTTTGGTTCATATGATTGCAAAGGCAAGAAGAAGTGGGTCTTTCAGTCCAGTTGGATCCAAGAGCCTCAGCAACATCACCAGGAATCTCTTTTTTTCCATTTCTGGGATTTGTTTTTCTTGGTCTTTTTTTCATTTACAGCCAGGCTTGTCCCACGTGACAGCAAGATGGCTGCCGGCAGGTCCTGGCATCCCTCCAGCAGCCTGGCAACTCCCACACAAAGAGTGAACCTGTTTCCCATTGGCCCAGATTGGGTCATGTGACCATCTCTGAGCTAATTCTGGAATCTGGCCAGACTGTGGTCACGTGCTCAGAGTCAGGCTGTAGGGTGGCTCCACCAAGCACGTGGACTGAGATCCCCTCTCTCTCGTGGTTCCCCAAAGTAAAATGGAGGAGCTGTTACTAAAAGAAGGGAGCCTAGATTTCCATTACAACCAGCGTGTGGAGTGCCCGCCATGAAAAAGGGACCTTCCTTTTGGAAAATGTTGGGATGTAGACCAAAATATACCAGGGTCTTCCTAAAGAGACATACGGTTGGTTGCCATGATTTGGGGATAAAAGTATGGTTCTTGCAACATAATTTGATGAAATCATTTTGATTATATAAACAGCTGAGAGAATCCTCCAGTAGAAAATAGTTGAAATTCAGGAAGGAGGGACTCGGGGGGGCGGGGGGGCGGGGAACTGAGGCAGAGTGGATAAATAGCCACTGTAGAGAAGAGGTCCAGGTAGAAGAGCCTCCCTGCAGGTGGGATCCCGCAGTACCGTGGGTTAGAGCCCGACTGATCAGAAAAGAGGGATTCTGGAACTGCTGGCAAAGCCTTTCAGATAAATAAGCACAATGGTTCCCTACTGATTGTCCTTGGCATTCTTTTTAGCTTTTGACACAACACATTCTGCTGCAATAAACAACCTTGTACAAAAATCCTCTCCCCGGTGCCTTGTATTTCTGTGGGATAAGTGGAATAAATTATGATGTCGCACACCATGGGCTATAACTCAGCTTTAAAATAATAAGCTGGAGCTTTGTGCAATGACCTGGTGAGATGTCCGGGATAGACATATCCCCTCTCTCTCTCTCGATAAAAAAAAGCAAGGTTCAGAATTTTTTCTTTTTTTGAGGAAAACTAAAACCTTTGTGTTTTTATGAGCAAGGGGAATGGTGTGGAAGGACACCCATCAAACAGTGAATATTAATATTTTAAGGACGTGGGACTAGAGGGCTTGAAAAGGTGATTAGCTTGCTTACTAGTCCAGTGGGCTATTTTTATACACATATATATTTCACACGCAGTCAAACAAAAATGTAAAGAGGAAGCCTGCCTTCTAAGAAGGTTGAAGATTGGCCTGCAGGTTGGGGGTTAGGGAAAATTGAAAAGGCATATATTGCTTTTATAGAAGAGGGAGGTAGGGTTGGTAGATAAAATGCCCAGTTAAATTTGGATTTCACATAAAGGACAAATAAATTTTAGCATAAGTGTATCCCAAACATTGCACTCTCCCACTGGCCCAGCTTGGGTCATGTGACCATCTCTGAACTAATCACGGAACCTCTGATTGGCCAGAGGGTAGTCAGGTGCCCATGGGGTCAGAACTTTTACTATAGATTTACACATATTTTTCAAAATCTGGTTTTCAAATTTAACTGGATGTCCTATAGTTTTATTTTTTAAATTTGGCAACCCTGTGTGGAAAGAAGTAAGCTGTCTGGGTAGGGGGTGGGGGTAGTGAGCAGGGGGCCCCAGCTCTGTAAGTGGGAGAGCACTGAAGTTTGGAGAGGGAGAGAGATTAGAACAGGAGCCCAGGAATGTGAGACTCTTGAGGACAGAATTGGGGACAGAGAATTTTAAGGAAGTTTCCTTGGGTGATGTGCCTCTCACTCAGTTCCCTTGAGAGACCATCAGTAAAAATTCGATTCTTTAAGTCTTCTGTGGACTTAGAGTGGTTGAGGCCTACACTATGTGAGCCCCTGGTCCAAAGTGAGCCCATTTTTTAACCATAACACCTTCTGCCTGGATCTATTTCATGGGCAAGGAGGAAGTACCAATGATGTTCGTTTCTCTTTCTCTGTCGAGAGTCAAGGGCAGTCCACTCATCCTCCAAATTGAAAACTGTTGTATCAGAAACAATCCATTTCATCAGATGACTTTGTCCAAAGGGAATAACCCTTGTGAGGCAGTGAAGTGTGGCTGAGGCTGCCATCTGGTGGTTGAAAGGGACTCAGACGCTGGCAACCTTGGCCATACTTCGGGCTTCCCTGTTTGGTTGATATTAATTTCTCCACAAATATTTAAGAATGCCTATATGTGCCAGGCAACCATGTTGCAAACTGTAGTATTAACAGCATTGTTTTAAAATGGGAATTTTTTAGTTGAGTGCAAATAAAAACTTATACTGGAAATGTAAGGAAATGAAAAGTAGGTCTTTAAAACTTGTAAGCCATGAAATTCATGTCGAGACTACTTTTTCTATCCTACGCCATCTTTTCGGGTAGAGGGTTAGTAAATCTGGGACAGAGTTTTAACATGGAGAGAGAAAGCGTGGGGAGCAGAGGGAGGAGAAAGGAGGGAGGGAGAGACACTCGGAATGGGAGGTTGGTGGGGGCACAAGAGCTGAAAAGTTGAGAGAACTTTCCAGGAAGTGGCATTCATACCTTATCTTTGCTTTTAGATTCCACTTTGGTGAAATACTTCCTCTGTTTATACTGTTGCAGAATATACAGAACCATCACCTGTATTTATGGAGCTGGTTTCATGCATTATTATGCTTTACACTTGGGACAGGTAGGTTGATGTTGGTGCCATCAGTGGGCCAGGGTTTTCTATCCACTTAGTGTCCATTCTTAGTGGCTTGCTTTTGTCCTCACGCTGGACTCTTCCATTGCAAGATGAACACTCAAGTCCTGAAGTATCATGACTGGGTTCAGAAAGGAGAAAAGGGGGCTGGTGCTGTAGCAGCTGTGTCTGTCCCCTTTTATCAGGAAAGCAAACACTTTTTTAGGGCAACCCTCCCTTTCCACCAACACACACACACACACACACACACACACACAGAGCCAACTTCAGCTAATGCTTATTGACCAGAATGGGTCAGAGGATCAACCCTAACAGCAAGGGAGGCTGGGGAACTGGGTAACAGGATTGTCATAATTGAAACCAGCCAGGACCCGTTGTTGGAAGATGGGTTCATGGCTGCTCTGAACAAAATTAGGGTTCCATTAGCAGAGAGAAGAGAAACAGATATTGGATATTGTCTGCCCCAACATTCCATCACTCTTAGGACAGTTAGTAACTTTTCCTTCCTCTTTTATGCAGGGATTTAGAAGCCCCATAGTGAGGAGCTTCACAGTGACATAGAAAGGCGACTCCTCCCTCTTGGGGTCCCTCACTCCAATACGCTGCTAATCGTTGACAGAGTCAAGATTCAGACCCAGAGTTCCAGCTCCTCATTACTGCTGAACGCAGCCAAACACCTCCCAGGACAAAGCCAAGTGAGGCAGAGTCCCTGAGCTCAGGGCGTCCACAGGATCAGAGCCTGCTTGGGTTCTGGGCGCCCCGGGAGGGAGAAGCACTGCTCAGGCTGGCTCAGGCACTCCTACCCGGGACATCGACCAGGAGCCGGGCCTCCCGGGTCCCCTTCCCTCATGGATGAGCTATGTGGACTTGGGCAGGTGACTTAGCCTCTCTGAGCCTCAGACGTCACATCTGTAAGAGGAGAATGATAATGTTACTCACAGGAGTAAATGAGATATTAAAGGGCATCAAATAACTAGGAAATCTAAAACTATTCTACAAGAGAAAGTGTGTTTAAAATGTAGAAAACAAAACAAAAAGAACTAGCAAGCAGCCAACGAACGCCAGCTACTATTACCATGATTGTTATGATTATTACTATGCTATCCTGGCAGGGATCGCTTTGGTCACTGCTTTATTGTTCTCCCTGGCCCAGGGGTGCCCATTCTGCTGTTTGTCTGAAGCACATTTACTAGTGCGGGTGGGTTCATGGTCTCAGGGGAAGCTCTCTGTCTCTCCACTCTTGTTCTAAACTTGTAGGCAGCCAGGCCTGGGAAACAGAATCTTGGTTTCCGAAAGCATCCCGGGCACCCTCTGCCTTTCCGTCTTCTTTCTTCACCTTGTCTGTCCTTCCTCGGAATCTCCTCCGTTCCAGAGCTGATTTTGAGTGACAGGCCCATGGATGATTCAGCCCCACCCTGGTCCTGCCAGCGGCCCCGCCCCACTGAGGAAACTTCTCCCCAGGAAACCTATCAGAAGCCCCACCCCTTCATTTTATAACGGAAGATGATTGGATAGCTGCAGGGAAGGAGCACGCCCGACGTCCACCCAGGATGCTGCCCTACGTGCCTCCCACACCCCGTTCTCCATTTACTGTGAGTTGTCCCTGAGATGATAAGGCGAACTTGGAGCCCCCTTCCCCCTAATCCTTGAAAATTACCTAAATTTTGGATTGGATTCCCCACGTGGCCACCAGAGGGAGCATTAAACACAAAGTCCAGTCCTATCCCTCCCCTCCCTACATACGTGCGGTCTGCCCCCTTCGGCCTCTCTGCCCCCCTCCCACCACGCAACCCCCTCTCCACCCTCCAGCCACACTGGCTGTCCCTCAAAGGGGACAAGCTCCCACTGGCCTTCCTCTGCCCCGAAGCTTCCCCAAACATCCCCGTATGGCTTTACTCTCCTTTCCGTCCCAGCTTAAAATCACCTCCTTGACCGCCCACCCCTAACCACAGCCGCACCTGGCTCATCCCTGCACTTGTCATTCCTGGCTCGTATCCTTCCTTGTGGTCATCTATCAGGATTTTTCTACTTTCTTCTGGGTACCACCTGGAGGATTGCTTTCTTGGTCAAATGGAGACAGGCCAGTGATGGTTAATTGTATGTGTCAATTTGACCGGGCTAAGGGATGACCAGATAGCTGGCCAGACATTATTTTCAGGTGTGTCTGTGAGGGTGTTTCCAAAGAGATTAGCATTTGAATTGGGAAACAGTAAAGATCGTCACCCTCACCAAGGCAGATGGGCATCTTTCCAACCCACGGAGGGCCTGAAGAGAACAAAAGGATGAAGAATTTGCTGTCTGCTTGAACTGGAGCATCTCTGCTCTCCTGTCCTTGGACACTGATGCTCCTGGTATGTCCTGCATGGTGGTATATGATGATGGCAGTGGACGTGTCTTGTTCTAAACATTCCCCAAATGTTCCTGGAACCATTCCCGAGTTGGCAGTCCTGTCTTGGCATTCAAAGTCTCAGTAGGTGTCATCCCAGCCGAATCCCCAGAAACTGGAAACATTCCACTCAGAGCCAGCCTGGAGCGTTTGTAACAAAAACCCCATTGCTTTGACTCTTTTTCATTTCTTTTATTAGCATCAATATATACAAAGTGGAAAATGACTTCATTTCATTATTCTAGCTTAGAAAGTTTGTTTTGCATTTTATTTGGGCATAAAATGGAAATGAAAACTTCCCAGGAGAAGCCTACCTTTGGGGGTTCCGAACAACTCAATAAAACGTGACCTCAAATGACCCAGCGACCTCAAAAACATAGGAAAGTCATACCCTTTGGATTGACCAAAAGAAAGGTCATTTTTGCCCAAGGCTCACGCTCAGCCTACATCTACCCACGTATTTGCCCAGTCCCGTCCGTCTGCTTATACCACCATTTGGATCACGTAGCCACTTTGTTTCCTGCTGGGCTGTTTGGCAGTCTCCAAAGCTATCAGCCTGAGGTTCTGCAGGCTCTCCAAGGAGCTGGCTTCAAAAGATCATTTTTAAAGCATGTCCGTGGAACTAAATAAGGATGGCCATCAAGTAGCAACCAGAATACTTATGTTGGCTAAATAATTCTACCCTCTACCACCAAAAAAAGCAGAAAGATGAGTCCCAAGCTGAAGAGGGTTGAGTGTGTGCATTTTTAAAGCACAGGGTGGTAGCTGGCAGATACAGCTTATACGAATTAGCATGTAATACGCACCATCACATGCATTCTTTGAAGTTCGAAATCTCTGTAAACGTATATTTCCCCGATGTTTTACAAAGAGAAGCTTGTAGGAAGGTTCAGTCTGTTCTCAAGTTTCTCAAGATTGTATCCTGTTAAAAAATATTTAATCCCAGCGGGTTTTAACATTGAGCTTATTAAAAACAGACATGACATGAGCTGAAATGAGATGCCTGGTAAATTTTTGGCATGATTATTATGATTTGTTTTACCTTTACATATTACAAAGACACATTCAGGTATTTTAAAAAGAAAAATAGACACCAACCTGTTTTTTTCAATCACACTGTACATTGTCAAGCTTGCATGATCCATCTTTTGACTAAAACAAACTTTTAAAACATGGTCACAGGTGCTGTATGACTAGGACAGAACTAAGACATTGGAATCCTGGAAAAAAAAAGAAAAATCAACACCTCTCTACCCCATCCAACAGCCAATAAGAACTCCTGGGCCATGGCCTGGCCAGTTTTAGGGAACAGGGTTAGAATAAAGATTTTATATTTTGTCAGTCTTCATGAAAGGCAAATATTTAGTGTTCACGTAACCACAGTATGTTCTAAAATTAAATATCATTAATAGAGTTCTTCATTCTGGATGACCCAGGGTTAGGGTTAGAATCAGCATCAAATAGATACAAAAGCAAAGATTTGATTCTGCCTTCAAAAAAAAAGTTTGCATTATTTGCATTGCTGGTCTTTCTCCAGACATGACATTGCTCACTAATGGTCTGGAACATTTCTCCTCTGGTTCTTTCATAAAATGGGGTGGGCTTTGGGCAGCTGGAAAGCAGCCTTTTATGATCTCTTGCTGTGCAGCATGAATGCATGCTTGAAGGAGCAGATGTGCAGGATTCTTCTCTGGCAGAAGGAAAATATTTGGGCCTCAGACCCCCCCAAGACTGAGGTCCACGGTCCCGGCTGGGAGGAGGGGATGTGTGTGTGTGTGTGTGTGTGTGTGTGTGTGTGTGTGTGCGCGCGCACAAAGCCAACTGCTGTATTCTGTTTCAGATGCTTCCTAAGCAAGCTACCAAAACATGGACTCCCAGCCATTCTCCCAAAGGCATGGCAGCCAGAAAGGTCTTCTTTGAAAACCAGCTGATTTAAAACAATTCTAGAGAGCACGGGAAGGCTCCAAAGAGGACCGCAAAAGCCACTGGGCCGGTGTGCCTCTCTGAGCCACTGGCTGACACTAGGGAGATGAATTAGCCTCACATGCACTTTTCCTTCCAAGCATCCTCACCCCTTGCCTTCTCTTTGCACCTATATTTAGAAAAGAATCTTCCAGATAATCACACACTCATCAGTCCTACTGGGTTGAGGTGAAAGGACTCTGATAAAATACCAGGATGCAGGATTAATGAGATGCTAAGAGTTCCTTTCTGGCCTAAAATTCCTCCTTCTCTCCTCACTGGAGTTCAAATCGTGTGATGTGGATGCCGTCGTGGTTTTAAGCCCCCCGTGCCTGTTCCTCGGCACCTCTACGGTCAAGCATTCACGCCACCATCCAACATCTGGGCAGAGCTTCAGAGAACAGAAAAGTAGTTTCTGCTCATAGGACCCTCCCTCCCTCCAAAATACTTGATTGCAAGTGTATTCTGAAGGTGCCACCTTTTATAGTGACAGCGCACTTGAGTCTCCCCTAGTTTGAGGGCTCTGGCAGTGCAGCACCCCGGGAGGGAAACAGAGCTCACCCCTGGATTTCTCCCCTGCAACCCAAAACCTCTTAACACTATGGGCGGTGCCGCTCACGCCTGCAAAGATTACAGATCTATCATCACAGCTTGAGGGTGGCCTTGCTGAACAAGGTGATCGATTCTGGCCCTTGGAGCATAAATTACCTGCTCTTTCACCGTTGAAAGAGTGTCATGGAAAAGAACATTTTATTCTCTCGATTCCCTTAGCCAGCTTTCCCCCTCATCCACTTCTTCATTGGAACTCTCAGATCTCCCATCTTCTCTGAAAACTTTCCTTTGTCATCTGTCACCTTTATAGAAAGAAAATATTTTCTTAGTTTGCCAGCATCCAGCGAGGCCAGGGTGGTGAAAGAGAATATTTATGTAACACCTTTGCTGCCTTCCAAGGGGCCATGGGAGGGAGGGGACGGGGCAGGTTCTTTTAGAAGCTGGGGCAAATGGAAGGGAGAACACAGACTGGTTTTGGAGTAGAGCTGTTTAAGTCTCCGCGCTAAATTTCAACCCAAGTTAATCCAACAAGAAATACCCTTTCCAACCTAATCTTGGGACTTAGATTTGTACGAAAAACACCATGGGCGTGGATCCTGAAGATGCATGCAATCTGATGCAGCCGTAGCATGGCATTGCTGATAGGAGAAACAGCCTGTTGCCGTTTTTTTTTTTTCCTCTTCCCTCTACTGCTGTGTTTGCTATTTTACAGGTCCTCCACCTGCCTTCAGGATTGAGGGCTGTACCACTAATTTGGCTGCAGCTGCAATACATCCAACCACACCTATTTCGATTTTAAATATAATAAATACAGTGAAGAAAACAGTAAGTCTTCAGTAAAGAGTCTAAAGAAAAGACAGCCGACACTCTGGGCTTTCCATCAAATACCACATAGTCTCTGGATGAATTTCTCGAGGAGGTTGTAGTTGAGTTTGTATCTGTAAGTTCCCTTCTCACGTGGAGCTCTCTCTAGATGGAAACTTCATACTCTCTGGTTTCCTGCGAGAGAGAGAAGCACAGATCTGTTGACCCCTTGTGTGGCAGAGTGACTCATGCATCGTTCTGGATCTTCACCCTTCCCTGTAGCCAAGATACTGGGCATAGGACTTTGCAGTGCTCTTTACTCTGACCTTGACTTGCTTTTACCAATGGGTTATGGGAAAGTGGGTCATAAGAGGGGCTTGAAAAGTGCCTGTGTGTTTCTGCTGCTGGTGTCCTGCCCTTCTGCCTTCACCATGAGTAGAGCATGCCTTTAGCACCAGCAAGAAGATGAGAGTCATGGACAGCAGAGCTGAGTCATCAGCCAACCACAGATGTGTGAGTGAGCACTGCCAAACCAGGACTACCACCCAGCTGAAACTAGCTGAAAACACTGCCCCGTGGACTGATGAGCAAATTAACGCTTGTTACTTTGAGCGACTGAGTTTTGGGATTGTTACTCAGCATTATCATAGTGCTCGGTGACTGATACATATACGAATAAGTCTTAATAAGGTCTAGTTTCTAAAGTGCTATTTTTCATCAGCTTGACCTTCTCTGAGGATTTAGAAACAAGCTATACACAATGTAAAGTAACATATGACCTTGTCTTACCAGTGCCATATCTAAAATGACCACAACATGTAGGCAGCAACCAGTTCAATTTCTCCAATACTCATGGAGTGTGTGTAATATACTCCAAGCCCCCAGGGCAGAGGAGTAGGGAGATAGAAGAAGTCATAGGCTCGGCCCCATGTCACTGTCACATGCTTTAATGGAGGTCTACAGTTCCCACTGGGTCAACACAGATAAGCAGTTCTGTCTGTGCTTCACGGTAGATGGCAGTGTGGGGGGCAGGCTCCAAGGTGGTCCTCAGGATCCCCAGCCTCCTGGTATTCACATTCCTTGTATGATCCCTTCCCCTTAACTGTATGCAGAACCTATGATTTGCTTCTAAGCAACAGAATACAGCAAAGGTGCTAGGATGTCACTTCCATGTTTATATTTTGTAGGACTGTGACCTCTCTCTCTCTCTCTCTCTGTGCTGACTCTGAAAAAGCAAGCTGCCATGTTGTGAGTTGTTCTATGGAGAGGGACACATAGAAAGGAACTGAGGTTGACAGCATGCAAGAAACTGAGCCCCTCAGTCCAACGACCTGCAAGAAACTGGATGCTATCAACAATCATGTGAGCTTGGAAGTGGATCCTTCCCCAGTCAAGCCACAGATGAGACTGCAGCCTTGACTGACACCTTGATTGTAGCCTGTGAGTCCTGGAGCAGAGGACCTACATAAGCTGTGCCTGGACTCCTGACCTACGGAATCTATGGGGTAATAAATGTGTGTCCTTTAGGCTCCTAAATTTGCAATAATATTGTTACATATCAATTGATAACCAACAGGAGGTCAGAGTAAGCAGGAGTGATGAAAGGTTAGCAAGGACAAGGAACAAGTCAAGTTTATGCCCCCAATGTTGGGAGATGATTGTACATCATCACACAGTGAATTTGAAGGGTTGTGGTTTTGCAAACTCATGACCAGCCTTCTTGTTCTTCACACATGCCTCTGGGCCTTTGCATGTGCTCTCCTGTCTTCCTGGCATCTTCTTCAGCCACCTTATATGACTCAGCTTTCTCAAAGATGAGATGAGATGGCCTTCTCCCATCCCATCAAACACTCATAGCACCCTGTCCAGTTTCTTTCATGGCCCTTAAAAATTACGGTTTGTTCACAGTAAGATAAGCAAAATGAGAAGGCAGAAAAACACACAGCAGATGAAGGAGCAGGGTCAAAACACACCAGACCTAACAAATGAAGAGGAAATAGGTAGTCTACCTGAAAAAGAATTCAGAATAATGATAGTAAGGATGATCCAAAGTCTTGGAAATAGAATAGACAAAATGCAAGAAACATTTAACAAGGACGTAGAAGAACTAAAGAGGAACCAAGAAACGATGACAAGCACAATAAATGAAATTAAAAATACTCTAGATGGGATCAATAGCAGAATAACTGAGGCAGAAGAACGGATAAGTGACCTGGAAGATAAAATGGTGGAAATAACTACTGCAGACCAGAATAAAGAAAAAAGAATGAAAAGAACTGAGGACAGTCTCAGAGACCTCTGGGACAACATTAAACGCACCAACATTCGAATTATAGGGGTCCCAGAAGAAGAAGAGAAAAAGAAAGGGACTGAGAAAATATTTGAAGAGATTATAGTTGAAAACTTCCCTAATATGGGAAAGGAAATAGTTAATCAAGTCCTGGAAGCACAGAGAGTCCCATACAGGATAAATCCAAGGAGAAACACACCAAGACACATATTAATCAAACTATCAAAAATTAAATGTAAAGAAAACATATTAAAAGCAGCAAGGGAAAAACAACAAATAACACACAAGGGCATCCCCATAAGGTTAACAGCTGATCTTTCAGCAGAAACTCTGCAAGCCAGAAGGGAGTGGCAGGATATACTTAAAGTGATGAAGGAGAAAAACCTACAACCAAGATTACTCTACCCAGCAAGGATCTCATTCAGATTTGATGGAGAAGTTAAAACCTTTACAGACAAGCAAAAGCTGAGAGAGTTCAGCACCACCAAACCAGCTTTACAACAAATGCTAAAGGAACTTCTCTAGGCAAGAAACACAAGAGAAGGAAAACACCTACAATAACAAACCCAAAACATTTAAGAAAATGGGAATAGGAACATACATATCGATAATTACCTTAAATGTAAATGGATTAAATGCTCCCACCAAAAGACACAGACTGGCTGAATGGATACAAAAACAAGACCCATATATATGCTGTCTACAAGAGACCCACTTCAGACCTAGAGACACATACAGACTGAAAGTGAGGGGATGGAAAAAGATATTCCATGCAAATGGAAATCAAAAGAAAGCTGGAGTAGCAATTCTCATATCAGACAAAATAGACTTTAAAATAAAGACTATTACAAGAGACAAAGAAGGACACTATATAATGATCAAGGGATCCATCCAAGAGGAAGGTATAACAATTGTAAATATTTATGCACCCAACATAGGAGCACCTCAATACATAAGGCAAATACTAACAGCCATAAAAGGGGAAATCGACAGTAACACAATCATAGTAGGGGACTTTAACACCCCACTTTCACCAATGGACAGATCATCCAAAATGAAAATAAATAAGGAAACACAAGCTTTAAATGATACATTAAACAAGATGGACTTAATTGATATTTATAGGACATTCCACCCAAAAACAACAGAATACACATTTTTCTCAAGTGCTCATGGAACATTCTCCAGGATAGATCATATCTTGGGTCACAAATCAAGCCTTGGTAAATTTTAAAAAATTGAAATCGTATCAAGTATCTTTTCCGACCACAACGCTATGAGACTAGATATCAATTACAGGAAAAGATCTGTAAAAAATACAAACACATGGAGGCTACACAATACACTACTTAATAACGAAGTGATCACTGAAGAAATCAAAGGGGAAATCAAAAAATACCTAGAAACAAATGACAATGGAGACACGACAATCCAAAACCTATGGGATGCAGCAAAAGCAGTTCTAAGAGGGAAGTTTATAGCAATACAAGCCTACCTCAAGAAACAGGAAACATCTCGAATAAACAACCTAACCCTGCACCTAAAGCAATTAGAGAAAGAAGAACAAAAAAACCCCAAAGCTAGCAGAAGGAAAGAAATCATAAAGATCAGATCAGAAATAAATGAAAAAGAAATGAAGGAAACAATAGCAAAAATCAATGAAACTAAAAGCTGGTTCTTTGAGAAGATAAACAAAATTGATAAACCATTAGCCAGACTCATCAAGAGAAAAAGGGAGAAGACTCAAATTAATAGAATTAGAAATGAAAAAGGAGAAGTAACCACTGACACTGCAGAAATACAAACGATCATGAGAGATTACTACAAGCAACTCTATGCCAATAAAATGGACAACCTGGAAGAAATGGACAGATTCTTAGAAATGCACAACCTGCTGAGACTGAACCAGGAAGAAATAGAAAATATGAACAGACCAATCACAAGCACTGAAATTGAAACTGTGATTAAAAATCTTCCAACACACAAAAGCCCAGGACCAGATGGCTTCACAGGCAAATTCTATCAAACATTTAGAGAAGAGCTAACACCTATCCTTCTCAAACTCTTCCAAAATATTGCAGAGGGAGGAACATTCCCCAACTCATTCTACGAGGCCACCATCACCCTGATACCAAAACCAGACAAAGATGCCACAAAGAAAGAAAACTACAGGCCAATATCACTGATGAACATAGATGCAAAAATCCTCAACAAAATACTAGCAAACAGAATCCAACAGCACATTAAAAGGATTATACACCATGATCAAGTGGGGTTTATTCCAGGAATGCAAGGATTCTTCAATATACGCAAATCAATCAACGTGATACATCATATTAACAAATTGAAGGAGAAAAACCATATGATCATCTCAATAGATGCAGAGAAAGCTTTCGACAAAATTCAACACCCATTTATGATAAAAGTCCTGCAGAAAGTAGGCATAGAGGGAACTTTCCTCAACATAATAAAGGCCATATATGACAAACCCACACCCAACATTGTCCTCAATGGTGAAAAACTGAAACCATTTCCACTAAGATCAGGAACAAGACAAGGTTGCCCACTCTCACCACTATTATTCAACATAGTTTTGGAAGTGTTAGCCACAGCAATCAGAGAAGAAAAAGAAATAAAAGGAATCCAAATCGGAAAAGAAGAAGTAAAGCTGTCACTGTTTGCAGATGACATGATACTATACATAGAGAATCCAAAAGATGCTACCAGAAAACTACTAGAGCTAATCAATGAATTTGGTAAAGTAGCAGGATACAAAATTAATGCACAGAAATCTCTTGCATTCCTGTATACTAATGATGAAAAATCTGAAAGAGAAATTAAGGAAACACTCCTGTTTACCAATGCAACAAAAAGAATAAAATATCTAGGAATAAACCTACCTAAGGAGACAAAAGACCTGTATGCAGAAAATTATAGGACACTGATGAAAGAAATTAAAGATGATACAAATAGATGGAGAGATATACCATGTTCTTGGATTGGAAGAATCAACATTGTGAAAATGACTCTGCTACCCAAAGCAATCTACAGATTCAATGCAATCCCTATCAAACTACCACTGGCATTTTTCACAGAACTAGAACAAAAAATTTCACAATTTGTATGGAAACACAAAAGACCCCGAATAGCCAAAGCAATCTTGAGAACGAAAAATGGAGCTGGAGGAATCAGGCTCCCTGACTTCAGACTATATTACAAAGCTACAGTAATCAAGACAGTTTGGTACTGGCACAAAAACAGAAATATAGATCAATGGAACAGGATAGAAAGCCCAGAGATAAGCCCACGCACATATGGTCACCTTATCTTTGATAAAGGAGGCAAGCATATACAGTGGAGAAAAGACAGCCTCTTCAATAAGTGGTGCTGGGAAAATTGGACAGGTACATGTAAAAGTATGAAATTAGAACACTCCCTGACACCATACACAAAAATAAACTCAAAATGGATTAAAGACCTAAGTGTAAGGCCAGACACTATCAAACTCTTAGAGGAAAACATAGGCAGAACACTCTATGACATAAATCACAGCAAGATCCTTTTTGACCCAGGTCCTAGAGAAATGGAAATAAAAACACAAATAAACAAATGGGACCTAATGAAACTTAAAAGCTTTTGCACAGCAAAGGAAACCATAAACAAGACCAAAAGACAACCCTCAGAATGGGAGAAAATATTTGCAAATGAAGTAACTGAAAAAGGATTAATCTCCAAGATTTACAAGCAGCTCATGCAGCTCAATAACAAAAAAACAAACAACCCAATCCAAAAATGGGCAGAAGACCTAAATAGACATTTCTCCAAAGAAGATATACAGATTGCCAACAGACACATGAAAGAATGCTCAACATCATTAATCATTAGAGAAATGCAAATCAAAACTACAATGAGGTATCATCTCACACCGGTCAGAATGGCCATCATCAAAAAATCTAGAAACAATAAATGCTGGAGAGGGTGTGGAGAAAAGGGAACACTCTTGCACTGTTGGTGGGAATGTAAATTGACACAGCCGCTATGGAGAACAGTATGGAGGTTCCTTAAAAAACTAAAAATAGAACTACCATACGACCCAGCAATCCCACTACTGGGCATATACCCTGAGAAAACCATAGTTCAAAAAGAGTCATGTACCAAAATATTCATTGCAGCTCTGTTTCCAATAGCCAGGACATGGAAGCAACCTAGGTGTCCATCATCGGATGAATGGATAAAGAAGATGTGGCACATATATACAATGGAATATTACTCAGCCATAAAAAGAAATGAAATGGAGGTGTTTGTAATGAGGTGGATGGAGTTAGAGTCTGTCATACAGAGTGAAGTAAGTCAGAAAGAGAAAAAGAAATACAGTATGCTAACACATATATATGGAATCTAAGGGAAAAAAATAAAAAAAAGGTCATGAAGAACCTAGTGGCAAGATGGGAATAAAGACACCGACCTACTAGAGAATGGACTTGAGGATATGGGGAGGGGGAGGGGTGAGATGTGTCAGGGTGAGAGAGTGTCATGGACATATATACACTACCAAATGTAAAATAGATAGCTAGTGGGAAGCAGCCGCATAGCACAGGGAGATCAGCTCGGTGCTTTGTGACCACCTAGAGGGGTGGGATAGGGAGGGTGGGAGGGAGGGAGATGCAAGAGGGAAGAGATATGGGAACATATGTATATGTATAACTGATTCACTTTGTTATAAAGCAGAAGCTAACACACCATTGTAAAGCAATTATACTTCAATAAAGATGTTTAAAAAAAAATTATGGTTTGTTGCAATCAGGATATTCACTGGCATATTTGATTGTTTGAGGTTCAAGGAGAGGCAAGAAAGTCTAACAGAGTTTGCATCCTGGCTGCAGGCTGTGTGTTCTGGCTGTGTGCAATCCTGACCAAATCGTTTGTCCTCTCCCTGAACCTCAATGTCCTCATCAGTCAATCAGAAATAACTAGAGAATCCATCACAAAGAGTTACAAGGATTCAAGGGGATTATGCATTTAAGGTGCCTGCCCCATAATATTACTATTACCATTACTACTACTACTACTACTATTATTATTGATATCTGTCTCCTTTGTGAGATTATAAGCTCATTAACGGAAGGACTGTGTCTGTTTGGTTCAGCTGTGTCCCTAGTACCAACACAAGGCTGCTGCTCAAATGTGTGGGGATGGTGCACACTGCCATTCAATAAGGAATGTAGTTTAATAAGATGTTGGGAACGCTGCCCACTGCCACCAGGCCACCGCTGGGCTCTGACCCATCTCAGCTATCTCTCCATGGGTCTCTGGTGCAGCCCCTCCTTTCTGTGACCATTCTGCTAAGAACAAACAGAGTTACAGGCTTGTCATCAGTTCCTAGAACGAGCTGAGTTCTCCAGCAGTTACCTCAATAGGGGTCTTGGCAGGGATGAGACAGGAGGACCACTGGCCATGCCTTTCTGCCAGCAGCATCGTGAGCAAAAGGAAATTAAACCTCCCGTTTCGATGTCGATGGATTCAGAGCAAAGAGGGAGGCACCAGGGAGAGAAGAGAGACCCACTCACCCCTGTCTCATAAATGGGGTTGTCGAACTCGGTTTCCACGGTGATCTGGCTGTAGGGGTGGGAGTACATCAGGGGCAGGCGGAGGTTGGAGTAATAGCGGCATCTGGAGAAGAGACGGTGAAGGGAAGAGAAGTTACTTTTCCTGGACGAGGAGACACCTTACAGTCCCACAGGGGAACGGTGGGTGCCACTTCCTGAGCGTGGGCACCTCCATGGATTACAAGGAGGATGTGTGGAGACGGCCTCTTGTAGGTGAGAATCCAAGTGGGGTGAAAGCTGAAATCATAATCGCTCTCGATTTCTAACCCAGTCAGTGATCCTTAAAGCCCCGGACCTCCCCTTACTGGAGCTTAATGTGTTTTCTCCTGTAAGATGATACAAGTCCCTCTTTAATGCAAAGAGCAAGCGCAATAATAATGAGCATTTATTAAGCATATACTGTGTTGCCTCAGAGCAGCCTTCCCTGACCACCTATTTAGATCTGGTCTCTGTTCCCACACCCTGTCTCTTTCCTTTATTGTGTTTATTATAGTATGTGATAATGTGTGTATTTCTCCTCTCCCCCTTCCAGACTGTGAGCTCCACAGGGACCATTTAGAGTAGGCAAATGCCTGCCTCAGGGCCTTTGCACATGCTGCTTCTCTGCCTGGAATCCTCCTCTCCCAGATATTTGCATAGTTTACTCATTGTTGCTTTCAAGCTCTTACTCAAATGTGATTTCTCACTGGGGCCTCCTCTAACCCTCCCCCACTTAAAATGCAACCCCTGCCTCACCCCAGCTCCCTTTTTCTCTCTTCTAAGTTTTCTTTTTCTCCCTGCATTTTTCACCTTCTAATGTACTACTTACTTTTATATTATACTTTACTTATTGTCTCTCTTCCCCCATCAGAACCTGTGCCCCACATGTCAACGATTTCTTTTTGTTTTGTTCACGATGATGGTCTTAGAGCCCAGAAAATGGCCTGGTACAGTCGGTGCTCAATACTTGTGAAATTGAATGAATTAGTGAATATGCTAGCCATAGATGAGTATCTTCCTTCCTTATTAAAGGCACGTTTTATGATCCCCGACACCTGGGACAATGACATTAAACTGTCAATACATACATGTTGAATAAGTGAGGGAATGAATGAGTGAATGAAGGAAAGAATGAGTCAGTGTGCCTGGCAATTAGGAAGTGTCTCTCTCTCCCATTAAACATTAGCTCTGTGAGGTCAGGAGAGTGTCTGTCTGATTTGTTGCTGCATGCTCAGCCCTCCTACCATGAAGGATTGGCAGGCGCACGATCTAAGTATTTCTCAGAGTTGAATTGAATCACACCATCCCTTCAATCACACAAATGCCACTGTCCCCAAGAGTGGAGACCCTGAGGCTCAGGGTCCAGTGATGAGCCCAGCCCCTCAGCACGCTGGTCGCTGAGTGGGTGAGAGCCCCACTCCCACCCGAAGCCCCATACCTGGTGATGTAAATGTAGGCTCCTCCCAGCAGTAAGGAGATGATGAGGACTGGGATGAAGATAGCCAGTGCCATGTTTCCCCCTTCCAGAGACGTCTCGGCTGCCGCTTCTGCTACTAAACACACAAGCCAGTGAGGGCACCTGGCTCCCAGGGCAGTACCCGCCCTCCCAGCCCGGCACCCACTCCAAGACCTAATGTCACAGAGCCAGCCACTGGAGAACCATCTCCAGAAGGGAGAAGAGGCAGAGAGTAAAGGAAATGGTGCTGGTTCTTGGCAACAGAGCCCCAGACCCATTCTTGGATGGGGTGGTCATCAGTTGAAATCTGGTTAAAATCCAATTCCAGGGAAGACTTGGAGAAAATCCCCAACGTGCTAACTGGAAAGGCAGATTTGCCTGACAGTCCATGGAGAAGACAGAGTTGTGTCTAGACTGGCAGGTCCCTCCCAGACCTGCTCAATCAGACCCTCCAGCAGAGGGCGCTGGGCAGCTGGGTCGGTGCTTGGTACCTGCACACCTCATGACACCCCAACTGCACACCCCGTGACACCCTAACCGTGAAGACACAGTTTTCATCCTCAGAGGCCACGGCTGCACACTCTCAGGCAACCCTCTCGGCCTCACCTGGGGCCTCCCGCTACCTCCCAGTGGTTAGCAGAAATCACAAGAACTATGATGATTATTGTGGAGGTGGAGGGGGGGAAGGGGGCGTTTTCCGAGCAAGGCTTGAAGGCAGACTCCACATCCCTTCTGGACACATTTTCCTCTGCCGTTCCCCACAGCCATGTCTAACAGAGCTCGGCATTACACAAATCTGCAATCCGTTAACCACCACTCCTTGGGTCTGAAAAATCAATCTTAATACCCATGATAAATGTGCGAGCCCAGAACATTACGATAGCATCACACCCTCTGAGCAACCCAGGCCTTTGAGATGTTCTCATGGTTCATTGGCCGGTGCAAGACAGCAAAGAAAGGGCCTGAATAGAGCATAACACCATAAATGCCCTTTTTCTTCTAGCGGAGTGACTAATACATGCTCCCCACAACCTACACATATATTTGAGCTCCGGCTCTGTCTGCTTGGATTAAAATGTCATCTGTTGCAGGAGAGAGGAACTAATGACATGTAATTTCCACTGCCCCAGATTCTGAGTGAACAATTTATTGTCAGAAAGATAAGTGGCTCCAAAAATAATTTAAAAAACTGTCCAATTGGTTAAAATTTTTTTTTTTAACAAAACAAAATATGTTATTTTTTTCCTGACACGACAGCCCAGTGAGTGGTTTTGTACCAAACTGAACGAAGGTTATACAGAATGCAGAACATTTTACGTGTGGGATGCATTGAAAAGGGAAGATAAAACAAAATCCTGGATCACTTCTAGCATCTGTTCCACATTAATAAATCTCACTTGGTAATTTCTAACAAGAACAGAAAACAAGGGGGATCCAGGGACAGCTATTTTGGGGAAGAAAAAGACAGAGGGGAAAACAGACCACAGAGCATCCCCTGAGGAAAGACCCTTCCCTCCCGAAACCAGGAGCTTGCTCAGCATGAAAGGTGAGGCATCTCTGGATTTAGCTCCCCCAAATAGCACCACATGGCTGAAAAGTTTTACAAGAGGGTATGTGTTTCTCAGGCACGTGAACTCCCAGATGTTTTTACCTCGTCATCATGAACAGAACGGGCGTCAAATCTCTTTCAGGTCATAGTTAGGACTATAAGTTGCAAATTCAATGATTTTTTTTTCTTTACAATGTCATTTGTTTTGAAATTACCTTCAGCAGTGTGAAGGCAGAAATTTTGCTTAATTTTCTGTTAAGCGCCTGGATAAGGATCTCCAAGGACCTTCCCTTGCTTTCTGCTATTAGCTTGGTTTATGGGATTTTTTTCTTCATGGGACTCACCTTCTAAAGCATGTTCAAAGCTGTCTTGATTAACTGAAAGAGAAATTGGAGCATTGGTCAATGTCAAGTGAATTCACTCTGTTTGCATGAAGCCCCCCCGCCCAAATTAGGTGCAAAAGTCCATTCCATGCTTTGCTGTAGTGCTGTGGTTTTGTTTGTTTATTTTTTTTAATCTTAGGCTACTGGAATTAGTGGAAATGCCTGGACTCATTCCCTTCCTAAGTTCCTGAGAGAAGATGAGACAGATACGAAAGGAAAAGGACAATAATTACTGAATACTCACCATATGTCAGATACTGGGCATCAAGAGCTTTATATATATTTGCTCACTTAACACTCACAACAATCTCATTAGGTAGATACTATTCTCATCCCCATTTAACAGATGAGCAAACAGAGGTTCAGAGAAGTGAAGCGATTTCTCTTACACCACACAGCTCCTAAGTGATGGAGGCAGGATTTAAACTTGCTTGGCTTTCTTGGGCCTTTGCTCTCAACTACATAGTCCTGGTCTCTTCAGTGCTTTTGTGTTGGACCAAGGCTGATGAATGGTGAGGGACAAGACAAAATTCCGAAATCCTGAGCCCAGCCAGAGGTGAAACTGTTTTCCTGCTTTGAAATATACATTTATATGAACCTTTCTAATTTCACTTTTATTCCATATTGATTTGGAATATAGGATTTTTATTCCATATTTTCATTCCTTCATTGCCATAGACTGGAACTCTCTGGAGTTGGTTTATTCCCCTGGATTCCCTGTACAACTTCTCTGAAAGTTCAGGATGATGGGGGCTGGTGTCTTCACACTTTGGCATCCAAGTCATCATGATAGCTGAGCACAAAAATATACCCACAGGGACGGGGTTCAGGGATGCAAAACCCCCAGAGTGAAGGGCTTCGATGGAAAGAGTGCATGATAAGGTTGTGGGAGGAGCTGGCCCCCAAAGGCCCAGCAATAGCCGTGTCCTACATAATATGGAGATTTCCTAGTTAGAGCTTTGGTCAAAGTGACTCTCTGACTTTCATCATTATCATGTGATGATAACAAAACCAGCCGACAAAAAAGCTAACTAACTAACTAACTGACTGCAGACATCTCTAGAGCCAGGGCATTAGGAAAATGGAAAGATTAAGGCAGATGCTTCCTACCCAAGACATGAATGGGACCTTGATTGCGTGTCTGGGAGGGCACGAGCTTCCATGAAATCTTAGAAATCGAAGGAAATGTTGAACCTCTGAGTGTGATCAGTGGGCCCCGGGGGGCACGTGCTAAGAGGCAGCTTCCTGGGCCCTTTCCTGGACCTGCCAGGGTGGCGTCCTTGGGAACCCAGGGCCCCTGAGTCCCAGGGGGTGGCCTCACACTAGTGCTCTGTCATTTCTCCAACTCCAGACCACAAACGATGGACCCCACTTTTTTGGAGAAGAGAAGTGATTTATTATTTCATTACAGAGTTGGCAGGGTGGGTCACAGGAGTGGAAATGGAGAGGAGAGAAAAGGGCAATGGTCTCCCAAGACAATGTCTTTCCTGCTGGACGGTCTGTCGTACCTGAGGGGCCAGGACTGCCTCACCTGGCGGGGTTTCAAAGGCAGGGAATTTATAATTAGCAGAAGTGGGTTCAAATCCTAGATTTGTCTTGTACCAGTTGTGTGGTTTGGGGTAAGTCACTTAACCTCCGTGAGCCTCTCTGTCCACATTTGTGAAATGGGTATGACGGCTCACCTATCTCAGAGTATGGTCATGAGGCTTCAATGAGGTGATTCAGGGAAAATCTTTTTTTATAGGTACAATTCACATAACATAAAATTAACCATTTTAATTCAGTGTCCAATTCAGGGGCATTTACTACATTCACAATGTTGTGCAAGCATCACCTCTGTCTAGTTCTAAAACATTTTCATCATCTCAAAAGGAGATTCAGTATCAATTAAGCAGTTACTCCTCCCTCCCCACCAGCCCCTGGGGAGCTCTAATCTGAGTTCCATCTCTATGGATTTACCTATTCTGGATATTTCATTCAAATTGAATCATACAATATGTGACCTTTTGTGTCTGGCTTCTTTCACTGAGCACAACCTTTTCAAGGTTCATCCATGTTACAGCATTCCTTTTTACGGCTGAACAATATTCCCTTATATGAACATGCCACATTCTGCTTATCCATTCACCAGCTGATGGACATTTGGGTTGTTTCCATCTTTTGTGAATAATGCTGCTACGATAATTTGTACAAGTGTTGGTTTGAATACCTGTTTTCAATTACTTTGTGCCTATACCCAGGAGTAGAAATTCTGGCCGGGAAAGTATTTTTAAGCCTTAACGCTGAACTTCATGAACGAGCATTTGGGGATCCGCTGAAGTTACGGGTTCCCAAGTAGAAATGTAAAACTGCATGTTTTGGTTCCCCCGGGGGAGAGAATTCAGAGTTTTCTGCCTGATTCTCAAAAGGGTATTAACACCATAAAAGGTTAAATCCACTTGCCTAAAGCATTGAACATATTTAGGATATGATTATGAATTTCACACCTCAAAGATGCGGATAAATGGATCCAAATCTCACTAGGTGTGCCCTAACTTAATTTCAACGATGAGTGGTTCACTGATTCTAAAATACACTCCCCCCGCTTTTCACCATCTCTGAGATGGGGGGTGTCTTACAATCACTGGGGTATTACAATCGCTGCCACCAGGTGGCGCTCAAGATGCCTGTGCTTGTGCAATCAGCCCAGGACCATCAGTACCTGGAGGATAGGTGTGAGCATCTTGGGAGAACGCCCAGAGGCGACAGGGGAACACCCATCACCCTTGGGAACCTTGAGAAGGGGGTGCAGGAGGCGGGAAACGTTTCAGCCACGCTGTCCAAGCAGGAGTCAAAAGCAGGCTGCCTCTCCTTTATGATAAAAACCTAAGCTCTTTTAGTAAGTAAAAACAAAAATGCTAAGCAAGGAGAAGGCACCGTGTCATAGTTTAATTGGCAGCCATGTCCTTTCTCAGCAGTGCAGAAAATAACGGTGGTGTCTTAGATTTAGTGAAACACAGTAGCCTGGCTTTTTAGAGCAAGTTTAGAATCGCTGCAAGTCAGTCTTTACATCTCTGGGTCCCTCATTCCCCGGGACTTCGGGGGTGGGGAGGCGGTGGTTTCTTTACCTTTACAGACGGGCAGGGGCCCATTCCAGTGGGATGGCTGTCCCAGGATGCATCGAATGGTCACTTCGCCCATGAGCTCGAAGCCCTCATAGCACATGAAGGTGAGGGACTCTCCTGGCAGGTAGAGTCGTTTGTACAGGATTTGGTACCCATTTTCAGGTAACCCTGGGTTGTCACATGCCAGGGACTCCTCCGCTGAAATGCAAGCCAAAAGGAGATCTGATGAGACGATGTAAATCTTTGGGGACTCCTACTCAGAGCCTGTGTGGTCTGAGGCCAGTCTCTCCAGCATCACTTCTCTGCTTCCCCACCTTGCACTGAACTGTTGCCCACTCCTCAAACTCACCTTTCCCTCTCCCACCTCTGGGCATGGGTTACACATGGGCACAGTAGGATATACTAAGCTGTGGAATCTGGGTTAAAAATCTGGTTCTGCTTACTAGCTGTGTGACCTCCAGCAAGGGCCACAACCTCTCTGAGCCTCAGTTTCCTCATCAGTAAAATGGCAATAATAGCAGTACCTATCTCACAGGGACTTGGAAGATTAAACAAGATAATGTGTGCAAATGCTTAGCATGCCCTTGAAATGTAAGTACTCAGTAAATAATGGATGGTGGTGTCGTTAAATTATGAAATATTCCTCCTGCTTCCCACCTTATACCTCACCTGCCCACACAGCCTGGATAAGTCTTGTTTTTCAATACTCAGTCCTCATATCTCCTCCTTCAGGAAGCCTTCCCTGATGCCCCCTACCCCTAATTGAGTCACTAATCTCTCTGGAGATGAGCCTGTTAAGGCATGCTGGAAACTCAGGGCCTGGTATACAGCAGGAACACAAATGACTCTAACATATACAGCAGGAGCATCATAAATGACACCTGCTAGCTTAAGACTTATTGGAGAGTTGAACCTGCCAGTATGACCCATTCCAGGGCCAGCGTGTGATCTAGTTCCTTTTCAGCACCTGGATGGACTGAAAAGCCAGCAAAAGCTGCTGTGCACACAAGACTACACACCCTGAAACATTAAAAATTCTTACTATTAAAAAATTTAAACTGGGTAAAATCTATAGAATATAAAATTTACCATCTTAACCATTTTAAGTATACAGTCCAGTAGTGTCAAATACATTCCCATTGTTGTACAATCAATCTCCAGAACTCTTCATCTTCCCAAATGGAAACTCTGTCCCCATTAAACACTAACTCCCCATCTCCCCTCCCAACCAGCCCCTGGCAGCCACCACTCTACTTTCCGTCTCTATGACTTTGACTACTCCAGGGACCACATATAAGTGGAATCCTCCAGTATTTGTCATTTTGCGACTGGCTTATTACACTGAGCATAATATCCTCAAGGGTCATCCATGTTGTAGCTTGTGTCAGAATTTCCTTCCTTTTTAAGGCTGAATCATATTCCATTGTATGGCTGGACAACATTTTGTTTATTCATCCATCCATCAATGGACACTTGGCTTCCCCTTTCGGCTATTGTGAATAATGCTGCTATGAACATGGGTGTGCAAATACCTTTTTGAGACCCTGCCTTCAATTCTGTGGGTAGATATCCAGAAGTGGGATTTCTGGACCATACAGTAATCCTACATGTAACTTTCTGAGGAACCACCATCCCGTTTTCTACAGTGGCAGCACCATTTTACATTCCCACAAACAGAGAACAAGGGGTTTTCTAAGCCAAATCCTAAAACATTTTGTTCCTTCTGGACCTTGCTTTGCTGTACAAAGACCCAAGTCTTTACATATCACAGCTGCACCTGCCATACATGTTTCAGAGACACAAGCTCCTGTCCACAGCTTCCAATACTCACTTGATTAGTGAAACTCGGAAGAGATGACATGCTGTCTCTTTTTACCTGAAGGATTCCTGTAATTCTGAGTGATTTTTACAACCTACTAGTGTAATCCCCCAGCTTGCCATCATCCTGACTCTGCAGGCCCTCGGTTTAGAACGTGGAGCAGGTGGGTCTTTTATTATTTCATACCTGGTGATTCCACTGCGCTTGGAGAAGAGGCAAGGTCTCCAGATTGGGCTATTAGGACTTTGTCCATCTGCTTCCTGCCTCCCTCTCAAATGGTTCCTCACTTTACATCGAACTAGTCACATTTTGCCAGATGGGTTACTCTGTTTCACCCCTTTGGGCTTTGCCTATGCTGTTCCCTCTGTCTGAGATGCCCTTCCCCTTCCTATCTAAAGGAGAGTGACATAAATACACTACCATGTGTAAAACAGATAGCTAGTGGGAACCTGCTGTATAGCACAGGGAGCTCAGCTTGGTGCTCTGTGATGACCTAGAGGGGTGGGATGGGGAGGGGGGTGGGAGGGAGGTCCAAGCGGGAGGGGATATGTGTATACATGTAGCTGATTCGCTTCATTGTACAGCAGAAACTGGCACAACATTGTAAAGCAATTATACTCCAATAAAAAAAATAAATAAAGGAGAGTGCAGTGGAAAGGCTAAGACAGCCCTTAATAATCTTCACCTGCTGGTATTAACCCTCTTTGCAGCTCTTTGTAGCAGGACCTGTGACTCACTTCCAACCAATAAAGTATCAATACAGCAAAGACGAAGGGCTGTCACTTCCGTGAGGATGTTACCTAAGACTGTAGTTCTGTCTTGCTAGCAGACTCTCCACTGTCTTTGGAGTAGGAGCTCCAAAGCTTGGAAGTGGATCCTTCCCCCGACTGAGCCTTCAGATGAGACTCCAGCCCCAGGTCTCTCTTATGAGAGATCCTGAACCAAAGGACCCAGTTAAGCTGTTCCCAGACTCCAGACCCATAGAAACTGTAAGATAATAAATATGGGTTGTTTCAAGCATCTTATTTTACAAGGCAGATCTCAAGAATTCCCCCAAGGAGCCAGATCTGTCCCCAGCAGCATGAATTCCCCTGTCCTTGGAACCCTGTTCTATAACCTTCACAGACCTCCATCACAGCTTCAGAATCTTTTATGGCACTGTTTGATTCTCACTTTGCCCACTCACTCCCAGGCTGGAAACTCATCTTATGTTCATGCCAGGAATTCCAGTGCCTAGCACCTTGCCTGGATCACAGGAAGCATTCATTCATTCATTGGGTCAATGAATGTTTATTGAACACCTATTATGTGCCAACACATAAGTAGCACTGAGGACACAGAAGTGAATAAAACAGATATAACCCCTTGCCCCATGGAAACTGTGGATGGCACATAGTATAACAGAAGTCCCAACTAGACCCTATTTCTCTGAATTTGACCTACACATGGGCTCTACTTAGCTTGTGCAAATCAGGGTATTTCATGTAATAATCTAAATTTCTGGCTTCTTCTGAAACATTGGAAGATAAGACAATACTGGGTTCACATAACTACATGGCAATGATTGTGACCTGGAGCCCAAGCACTCAACTCACATGGCATTGAGTAGAAGCTGTCCCCCTTAGATAAGAAATATGTTCCCCAGTTAGCCACAATCCTTACCACTCCCTATTGTTCTACACATGGTACCTGCCTGACATTTAGGAAGGCATTTTAATGTATCACCTTTCCAAGGAACAAATGAATGAATATGTTTCAGTGACAGTAATCACCACTAATGAGGAATTGGGGCTTTGATCTCTTTGAATGGGTGGGTCGATAGCGACCTGGCTTAGAAGGTTCCTAAGGTTCCTAGGGTTCCAACCTCTTGAGGTTGGAAGATTTTTTTCTTTGTAATTCAATAGCAGACTTCATCAGGGGTGAAGAACTGTTTTCCTCCCATACCTGCAATCCAGGAAGCCAGCTTGTAGAAAGGGACTTGCTGGGTCGCTGGGCGGCTAGGGGTGCATCTTGCACAATGCAGATGCACCTTGGCAGGCGCTCGTGCTTTTATTCAGAAAACATTTAGCAAGTGTTTACTGCATGCCAGGCAACGCACTCAGCAGTGGGGCCAGAAGGCGAATCAGACACCATTCCTGCCCTCCAGAGACTGTGGTCTCAATGCTTTAAGGGGGCAAACAAATGTAAATGGACAATTAAACAAAAAGAGATGGCAGTTGCCGTCAGAGAGAGAAGCTCAAAAGAGTAAGGGGCACCTGGAGGAGACCCCCTAAGTCAGCGGGGGCGGGGCTGTTAGAGCAGCTGAGAGAGAGAGACAGAGATATTGACTAGCATTCCCTTCAGTTCAGACTCCCAGAAATGAGGCACCAGGTGGTTCAGCCGATGCCTGACCAAAGCTAATCCCTCCACTAAACCAAGGTCATCTCTGTGGTTGAAGTTCACCCACGGGCACTTGAGAACAGCCAATGTTACCATGTCTGGGCCCCTGGTCAAACCACAATGCCTTCCTTCAATCAATCACGGGAACCCTTAAAGACAGCATTGTATTATGCGTCCATGGAAGACACCTAGAAGGACTGGTAAGGTATCATTAACCTTGCAGAGTGTGCCTGGGGTATGAGCTGTAGGAAGGGAAAATTTTCCTTTTACATTTTATAGTCCCATATAGCATATTGATGTATCGTTTTAAAAACAGGTTGGACACGCCTTACTTTTATAATATACACAGGTAATAACATCATGACCCAAACCCTGCACCCATGTCCTAATGATTCCTCTGAAAGTTTGCTCTTCAACCTGGCTGGGCTCTGTGGAGCTGGGGTTGGCTTTTACTCACTGCTGTATCTTCAGCAGTCTGGCACACAGTAGGTGTCCAATAAATGTTTCTTGAAAGACCTTACATCAATTCAACTGAAAGAAGATTACAGAATAGAAGTTCTTGGGCTCAAGTGCCTAATGGCCCAGGATTCAGATCCTAGTTATGCACCTGTGGGTAAGATATCTGACCTCTGTGAGCCTCAACTTCCTCATCTGTGAAATGGGATAGCTCATAGGGTTGCTATGATGATGAAATGAGCTCATGCAAGTGAGGGTGAGCAACATATAGTAGCACCCAATAAATGCTGGTTATTTTTCTGGGTTTTACAATTTTGGTCATATTTTCATCCCAACTTTACTATTGTTTACTTAATCTTTTTTTAAATTTCTATTAACTTATTTTTCCATTTAAACAGTGCTACATAATTTAGCCTCACCCCAAATAATAACATTCTTATAATCACAGGTTTCAAATGTCAGTTTTATTTTTAAAGATTTTCTTAACATTGAAAAGTTAAACTGGGCACTGTCTAAAGCCACAGGGGTATCGCCAATGGAGTATATAATACTCCTTGGGAAATGCAGCCCAATGCACTACACTTTACAGTTTATGAACTTCCAGAGTCTAGAATTCACTCTTTGGGTTTAAAAAAAAAAATGTTCAGTCCAGCAGACATTTGCTCTGTCCCTATGTTCCAGGCTTGTGCTAGGAGCTGGTAGAGAGTAGGGAACTAAAGAAGCATGGTTCCTATTTTCCCAGGACTCAGTCTAGTGGGGGAGAGGAACAGTTATCAGGTAATTGCAACCCAGTGCTTGGTAGCAGCTGTGATGGGAGAAACACAGAGCAGAAACCTCACTGAGTAAGTCAGAGGTGGGAAGGTCAGGGAAGGTTTTCAGAGGAAGCCTGGAAATCCAGTGCTCTACTGGGAGAGAGTGAAGACTCAGACCCCAGGTAAGTGCTGATCTGATTCCTTGGCTTCCCACCCTCCTGGGAATTCAGCTTCCCAGTAAGTGATCCTTAAGAGAAGATAAATCCTTAAGACCAAAAAAAAAAAAAAAAAAAAAAGGTATTACCTGCAGTGTAGCAGAGTGGCCAGCAGGTGGCAGTGGCAATGCAGAAGGATTTCCCTACAAACTTTCCCTGGAATTTTCTTTCATAAATGAACAGATTAATGAGTATAATAAATATTTCTTGAGCACTTTCTATGTGCCAGGCCCTGGACATACAACAGTGAGCAAGACAGACATGGCCCCTGCCTTCATGTAACTTAATGTTCATGTATTCCACAATATTTCCTGTACCAGGCACTGTCCTGGCCCTGCGGAGGTAGAAAGTGACAAAGGACAAATTCTTAGACCTGGAGGTAAAGGAAGAGACTGACAGCAGGTCCAGGAAGATGAGGGGGAGGTGTCCTCAGCTGTTCTCACCTGGCTTCATAGTAGAATCACCCTAGGTTATTCAGTGAGTCGGCTCTGCCCCCTAAGGAATTTTAATCAGTCCCCCCAAATATTCTTATTAAAGCTCCCCAGGTGATTCTAAAGTCCAGCCAGCAAAGAAGACATACTGATGGCCAAGAGGCACATGAAAAGATGCTCCACGTCGCTAATTATTAGAGAAACGCAAATCAAAACTATAATGGGGTACCACCTCACACCAGACAGAATGGCCATCATCAAAAAGTCTACGAATAACAAATGCTGGAGAGTGTGGAGAAAAGGGAACCCTCCTACACTGTTGGTGGGAATGTAAATTGGTGCAGCCACTATGGAAAACAGTACGGAGGTTCCTTAAAAAACTAAAAATAGAGTTACCATATGATCCAGCAATCCCACTCCCTGAGCATATACCCGGAGAAAATTCTAATTCAAAAAGATACATGCAGAACCATTTACAATAGCCAAGACATGGAAGCAACCTAAATGTCCATCAACAGATGAATGGATAAACATGTGGAATACACACACACACACACACACACACACACACACACACGCACACACACCATGGAATATTACTCAGCCATAAAAAAGAATGAAATAATGCTATTTGCAGCAACATGGATGGACCTAGAGATGACCATACAAAGTGAAGTCAGTCAGACAGAGAAAAATACCATATGATATCACTTATATGTGGAATCTAAAAAAATGATACAAATGAACTGATTTACAAAACAGAAATAGACTCTTAAAGTCCAGCCAGAACTTTAGGGCTGAAGGGTTTAGGGCTCAGAACTGCAGCTCTGGTGTCTTGACATGGTTAAGAAATTAACAATTTAATCCATTGATTTCCAAAATATTCAAATACCCATTCTGTACCAGATGATTTGCAAATATTATTTCTAATCCTCCCCTAAATCTTTAAAGATGGTAACAGTACTGACCAGAATAGCCAAAATTTACTGAGAGCATCCTATGAGCCAGGCACTATTTGGAGTTCTTTTATCTATAAACTCAGTTATTTATTACAACAACCCCAAGGCACAGACATTGTTATGACTCTCCCCATTTTATATCGGTGCAAATGAAGCACAGAACTGTTGGGTATCTCGCTGGGTAACCTGTCAAGCTCGTTAGTGGGAGAGATAGGATTCAAATCCAAGTGGTCCAAGTCCACTGTTAATCACCGCACCATACGGACATTTTACAGATGAGGAAACTGAGGCTCAGGGGAAGGTCTCTTGTGAAAGACCCCACAAGAAGGAAGTGGCTGAGTTACGATTTGAGTCTCTGCCTCCAAAGTCAATCCAATTCAATTTTGACCTAACCATCAGTAAGAGTCTGAGAAGAATTCCACATGGAATTCCACCTCTGGCAGAAACCAGCTGTCTTTGAAGGCATCTGTATTTATCTTTAGCTCCCAGAAGATGGCAGGAAAGTGATGAGGGAAGTGACTTGAATTTGAAACTGGAGGCCGGGATCCGCTGTGTTACCTCGGGTGAATCAATTCATGTCTCTGAACTTTACTTTTTCCTGCCTGCTACGTATACAGACTGGACCAAGACCCCATCCTTAAGCTGAGATGTGGCTGGGCAATGACATTCCTACACTGAGGAGGTACCCACACTTTGAGATAAGATTGTTTAAGGCAGGTTTTCTCAACTTAGATGCTGTTGACATTTTGGGCTGGGTAATTCTTTGTGGTGGGGCTGTCCTGTGCCCTGTAGGATGTTGGGCAGCATCCCTGGCCTCTGTCCACTAGATGTCAGTAGCACTCCTCTTCCCCTGTTGTGACAACCAAAGATGTCTCTAGAAATTTGCTTTTGACAATTGTCCCCTGGGGAGCAGATTCACCCCTGGTGGAGAATCACTTGTCTAAGGTTTAAACAATTCTGATGGCAATCCGTGTGATTTCAACCTGTTCTTTCCCAGGAATTTAAGTGACTTGGACTGATGGTCTTATAGACGTAATCACAAACCTACCCTCATTTTTATCGTCCTCCCATTTCCCCCCTCTCTTTAAGTATAGGAAAAAATGTACATTTTTAGAGCACATTTGTGCGAAACGCTCAAAATCAGGTTTCTTGGTTATTGCTATGAATGATTTGTAATATACTCTACAGTAGTGGAGCAGTGAAACTGAGTGGTAATTAGCAACCAATGTTAACTGAGCACTTATTATATACCAGACACACTGTTATGAGCGTCTATATTGATGATTGGCATGATCATTCTTTCTGATGAGGACACCGGCTTCGGCTTGTTCAAAGTCACGCAGCTGGCAAGTGGCAGGGCTGAGATGCAAACCTGACCTGCTGGATTTGAAGTCCTGTGCACTTAACGGTTCTGCTATAATGAAGGGCCCTTCTCCTGCCCAAATTCCCTGGGCTATCGTGAATTGCTCTGAGCTATTGCTTTCTCAGAGACAGGAATTTTTAAATGAAGAAGGGCACCCAGCTAGAGCCTGGTATGCTGGCCGAGGTGAGGCTGCTGGGGATGATTCATCAATGGCAACTTTTACTATGGCCACCGTCTGGCCATGTGGGTTCTATCCAGGTCAGGAAATCTCCACATCTCGTATTTGTGGTGTTCTGGGGGCAGGGCTGTGAAGGGCCAGGGCCTCCTGGGGAATCCCTACATGCCTCTCTGGAGAGCCACCCATAAAACCCTCGCTATCTTTGTCGGAGCCTCATTACTTTTCATGCTGTGGTTTATGTCTTCTGGATGGGACCCCCAGCAGCCATCTACCATGCCGCCACCAAAGAAGGGAAGCTGCAACAAAGCCACGAAACTCAATAAAGACTGCATTAGTATTGCTAACAAGGACGATGACAGTAATAGTAACAAATACTGTTATTTTTTGAGCCTGCTGGGCCCAAGGGATACAAGAACCAATTGGATACATTCCTAGCAAGCAAGGTATGTGTCTGAGTCTCTGAACATATAAACAGATCATTTCGATAAGCTGCAGCAAGTGCTGTGTAGCTATAGGAGCCATGGGAGTGCAGATGAGAGAAACATGACCTAGCCTAGGCAGTCAGGGAGGTGTTTCTGGAGGAGGTGATACTGCGGATCCATTGTTATTTCTTTCATAGACTTGTTTCTCCTCCCCCATCTTCAATAGACCCCAGGCTCCCTGACAGTACAGATTGTGTCTGTTTACATATTGCTGTATTTTTGCCATATTTTCAGGACCTAACACCATTGTTCCCAAACTATACACCATGATGCCCCCGGGTGCCACCATGAACTCACAGGGGTGCTGTGAGATTTTTTAAAAATGTTGAGGAGACACAGTGACATCTTCCAGCCTCATGTGAACTCCTAGCTTGAGAAAGTTCACAGTTTTAACATCAGACTGAGCTACATTCTTTTTTTTTTTTTTTTTGGGGGTGCATATAGATTGCAGTTTATTTACTTTTTTTAACATCTTTATTGGAGTATAACTGCTTCACAATGGAGCTACATTCTTTCTGATGATGCCCCATCTTTGCAAAGCTAGGTTTTCTGTGGTTGCTGTGCTAAAAAGCAAGAACTGTGACAAAATCAGTGTGGAACAGGAGATGCAGGTGGCAGAGTCCAGTCTGATGCTAAGAGTCTGAGAAGTTTGGCAGAGCCCAGCAGGCACACACACTCCCGCAGCAGTAGTTGGATTATTACTGTAATTGTAAATAAGTGTTACTTAAGAATGAAATAAAAATTTTACAATCTTTCTCTCAATTTATGTGCATTACTTTCTCAAGCAGCTCCTAAGTTGTCAGGATATAGCTGCTTATTAAGTGGATTGGACCTAACTGCTTAATAAATAGAATTGTTAGGTATTCTTAATAAATAGAATTGCCTAGGAAATCTATGAAACAATCCTGACACTCCAAAGATACTGTGAGTTGAGAAAGTTTGGGAACCTCTGTCCTAGCATGCACCTGCAGATAGGAGGACTTGTTAAATGACCGAATTACATCCAACAAACCTGCATGGTAGGAAGTAGTAATCCGTTTTCACAGATGGGGGCCCTAGGTCCAGAGAGGGCAAGCTACTGGTCCAAGGTCACCCAGCAGAGCTGGAGGTGGGTCTGACAGCAAATTTCAGACTCTTCCCTCTACCTACGCCTGACCTGTCTATTCTTGAAGTGGCCTGGCGTAAATGGACCAGGAGCGAAAAGACATGGCTTTGAGCCCCAGCTGGACCAAACGATGGCGTTGGCAAGTGACTGTGAACAGAGGCTGCAGATGTCCAGAGCTTATATGATTTGCTTGTTGGTGGAAAGTCTTGGTCAACAGTAGAGCCCCAGAGCTTCACCCGGGAACCAGGGCTGCAGAGTACGAGGTAGGAAGAAGACACTTTGGGGGTTAGGCAGGCTTTAGCTGGAATCCTGGGTTTTCCCCTTCCCTGCTGTGTGACCTCAGGAAAGCTGCTCACCCTCTCTGGGCCTTCTCTGCCTGCTTTTAAGTGGACACGCAAACCATTCATGCAGTTTTGTGAGGGTTAAACGTGTGAATGTTGGGGAAGGGCTGGGCACAGCCAAGGTGCTCATCAAATCAGGGCTGTTTCCTTGGTTCAGCAGAAGAAACATTTTAAAGCTGTTTTATTGGACTTCCGTGGTGGCACAGTGGTTAAGAATCCGCCTGCCAATGCAGGGGACACGGGTTCGAGCCCTGGTCCGGGAAGATCCCACATGCCGCGGAGCAACTAAGCCCGTGTGCCACAACTACTGAGCCTGCGCTCTAGAGCCCACTAGCCACAACTACTGAGACCGTGTGTCACATCTACTGAAGCCCACTTGGCTAGAGCCCGTGCTCTGCAACAAGAGAAGCCACTGCAATGAGAAGCCCACGCACCGCAACGAAGAGTAGTCCCTGCTCCCCGCAACTAGAGAAAGCCCGTGTGCAGCAACGAAGACCCAACACAGCCAGAAATAAATACATAAATAAATTTAAAAAAAAAAAAAGCTGTTTTATGTCCAATAACCTTGTTAAAAATACTCTCGGAACCCAGATACAACCGCCCCCTCAGTCCGGGCACCTCGTTGTTAGAATCTGACTATCCTCCTGCCTCGTGTGTCATCTCCCGTCGGCCTCACCTGCCTGGAACAATGCTGGAACCCCATGCTGGGTTCTCCTGGCATCTGGGAGGAGGATGGCGTGTTTCCTGACACCCAGCTTGACTCGTGAACTCATTAGCATGGGTGTCAGGGACACCTTCTCACCAGAGCTCTGCAGATCTTAGGGAAAGGCGGCGGCCCCAGAGGGAGTGGGGCTGCCTCTCGGAAACCCAGCAGCTGCTGCAGCCCAGAGGGTCTTTGGAGGCTGTGCCTCATTAGTGAGGTGCCTTTTCTTTCTTTTAAAAAAATATTTCCACCTTTCAGTATTTTAAAGGGGAAATGAGAGCTGTATTTGCTTCCTGGGCTGCTGTAGCAAAGTGCCACAAACAGGGGTCATAGGACAACAGTCATTCCTTGTCTCATAGCTCTGGAGGCTAGAAGCCTGAAATCGAGGAGGCAGCAGGGTCCTGCTCCCTCTGAAACCTCCGGAAGGAAGATGCTTCCTTGCCTCTCCCTGGCTTCTGGTGGTCTCTGGCAATTCTTGGCATTCTTGACTTGCAGGTACAACGCTCCCATCACTGCCTCTGTCATCACGCGATGCTCTCCCTGTGTCTGTGTCTCCATGTGAGTCCAAATTTCCCTCTTCTTGTAAGGACACCAGTCACTGGATTAACGCCCACCGTAATCTGGTATGACCTCATCCTAACTTGATTATATCTGCAAAGACCCTATTTCCCCAAACCTCATCATTACAGGTACTGGGGGTTAGGACTTTGACATTGTTTTTTGGGGGGACACAATTAAACCCCAAACAGGAACCAACCGGTCAGTGTCAGAACTTGGCCCAAAGGTGTGGGGACTGGGAAGGGATGTGGTGGTGGCTAAGGGGTTAGGACCATAGACTACAATTCCACTGGGACAGCCCTGTGTGAGTTTGCGCCCTGCCACCCATGGTGAAATGATGGCGGCGCCAGGCTGGTGGAAGGGATGCTGGCCTTGGAGATCAGAGCCCTAAATCTGAATCCTAGCTCTGCCCACAAAGAAGTTTTGTGACCTTAGTCATACTTCCCTTTGAGAATCAATTTCCTTTACATACCCCCCTCCACACACGCATTTATATATGTGTGTGTGCACATATATACATTCACAAAAATACATATATATAAAATCTAGTTAGCAATGTATTTTACACGATAACTACTGTTATCTGTATTTTCCTCTGAGCTTTAGTTTCCTTAATGTATATGTACATGTATATACACACATACTGTACACATATATACATATATGTTCACAAATACATATAACATGCTTAGCAAAATGTCTTACACAGTCAATAGATAACAACTATTTTTATTATCTGTAAAATGAGGGCAGCTGTGTTTTATCTCAAGGTTATCCTCAATTGTATTTTATCTCCCAGATTCCCTTCAGCTCTGAAATTCTAGGACTCAGACTAAATTCTAGGACTCAGACTAAATTCTAGGACTAAGGCAGATGGGAACACAGGGTTGTGTGGTCCAAGATTCCCTGTTACTTGCGCAAACAGAATAATAAAGTCTCTCCTTTTCTGTGCAGAGCTTTTTATTGCGATGAATTCCCACTTGTCTATATTTGCTTTTGTTGCCTGTGCCTTTGGTGTCATATCCGTGAAATCATTGCCAAGACCAATGTCAGGGAGCTTTTCCCCTACGTTTTCTTCTAGAATTTTTACAGTTTCAGGTCTTACATTTAAGTCTTTAACCATTTTGAGTTGATTTTTGTGTATGGTGTCAGATAAGGGTCCAATTTCAAAGAAAACAATCAGTGAGAGAAATCTTCAATGTACTGAATGAGAGAACATATTTGCAAACCATGTATCTGATAAGGGGTTAATTTCCAAAATACGTAAGGAACTCCTACAACTCAATAGCTGACAAACAAATAACCCAGTTAAAAAATGGGCAAAGGACTTGAATAGACATTTCTCCAAAGAAGATACACAAATGGCCAACATGTACACGAACGATGCTCAACGTCATGGTCATCAGGGAAATGCTAATCAAAACTACAATAAGATATCACCTCACACATGGTAGGATGGCTATTATCAAAGAAACAAAAGACAGCAAGAGTTGGTGAGGGCATGAAGAAGAGGGAACCCTTGGTGGGAATGCAAAATGGTGCAGCCGCTATGGAAAACAGTGTGAAGGTTCCTCAAACAATTAAAGATAGAACAAGCGTTATGATTCAGCAATCCCTCTTCTGGGTATTTACCCAAAATAACTGAAATCAGGATCTTGAAGAGATTTTAGCACTGCTGTGTTCATTGCAGCACTATTTCCACTAGCCAAGATGTGGAAACAAACATCACTGATGGATGAATGGATACAGTAAACGTGGTATATACATACAATGGAGTATCATTCAGCTTTGAAAAAGAAGGAAATTCTGCCATATGTGACAACATGGATGGACCTTGAGGACATTATGCTCAGTGAAATAAGCCAGTCACAAAAGGACAAATACTGTCTGGTTCTACTTATAGGATGCATCTAAGATAGTCAAATTCAGGGACTTCCCTGGTGGTCCAGTGGGTAAGACCCCACGCTCCCAATGCAGGGGCCTGGGTTCGATCCCTGGTCGGGGAACTAGATCCTACATGCATGCCGCAACTAAGAGTCCGCATGCCTCAACTAAGAATCCACATGCTGCAATTAAGAAGTCCGCATGCCGCAACTAAGAGCTCGCGTGCCACAACTAAGAAGTCTGTATGCTGCAACTAAGAGCTCACATGAAACAACTAAGAGCCCGCATGTTGCAACAAAGATCCTGTGTGCCACAACTAAGACCCAGTGCAGCCTAAATAAATAAATAAATATTTTTAAAAAAATGGAAATTTATTTTAAAAAATAGTCAAATTCTTACCATATGATCCAGCAATGCCACTCCTGGGCATATATCTGGGCAAAACTATAATCCAAAAAGATATATGCGCCCTTATGTTCATAGCAGCACTACTCACAACAACCAAGACATGGAAACAACCTAAATGTCCATCGACAGATAAACGGATAAAGAAGATGTGGTGCATATATACAATGGAATACTACTCAGCCATAAAACAGAATGAAATAATGCCATTTGGGGCAACATAGATGCAACTAGAGATTATCATGCAAAGTGAAGTAAGTGAGAAAGAGAAAGACAAATACCATATGATATCATGTATACATGGAATCTAAAATATGACACAAATGAACCTATCTGTGAAACAGAAACAGACTCAGGGACATAGAGAACAGACTGGTGGTTGCCAAGGGGGTGGGGGGAGGGATGGGGTGGGAGGCAGGGGTCAGCAGATGTAGGCTTTTATATATGAAGTGGATAAGCAGCAAGGTCCTACTGGATGGCACAGAGAACCATGTTCAATAGCCTATGATAAACAATAATGGAAAAGAGTATAAAAAAAAAGACTGTATATATGTGTATAACTGAATCACTTTGCTGTATAGCAGTAATTAACTCAACATTGGAAATCAACTATGCTTCAATAAAAAAATCTTTTAAAAAAAGGTCAAATTCATAGAACCAGAGAGCGAAATGGTGGCTGCCTGGGGCTGGAGGAAGGGGAAATGGGGAAATTGCTTATCAACAGGCATAAAGTTCCCACTATGCAAGGTAAGTAAGTTCTAAAGATCTGCTGTACAACACCATGCCTTTGAGTTAATGATACTCTATTATACACTTAAGGATTTGCTAAAAGGGTCCATTTCATGTTGTGTTCTTACCACACCTTCCCCCTTTTTGAGAAGAGAAAATGGGAACCCAGAAACATAAATCTTCCTCTAATAAAGGAATCAGATGTCAATTAAGGAAAATTTATGAAGTAGATGATGTGCACTTAAATTTTTCATTTATTTGGGTCTGTGCGATAAATCCCTTTCGTGGGCTGAGAAAGCTGAATTTATGGACTAGCACAGGGGACCCTGGCCTTGGCTGCCTCATGGATAGAAAGAGAGGAAGGTCTCCCCAGAGTCTGAATTTGACCATGCTCTGCTCTTTATCAGAAGCAATGAACATCTCTGTTATTAATTAATTATGTGAATGTGAATTAATGCATGTGACTGCTCAGAATGGTGCCTGGCATACAATAAGTGCTCAATAAGTACAGGCATACCTTGCTTTATTGTGTGTTGCTTTACTGCGCTTCACAGATACTGTGTTTTTTTTTTTTTTTTTACAAATTGAAGGTTTGTGGCAACCCTGCATGGTCAGATGAGGGTTACCATTTTTTTTTTAGCAATAAAGTCTTTTAAAATTAAGGTACATACATTGTTTTTTTTTAAGACGTAATGCTATAGCACACTTAATAGATTACAGTATAGGCTAAACGTAACTTTTATATGCACTGGGAAACCCAAAATTTTGCTTTATTGCAATATTTTCTTTTATTGTGGTGGTCTGGAACTGAACCCACAGTATCTCTGAGGTCTGCCTGTATCTGTTTATCCAATGGAAAAGGACAAGGATTTTCTTGCTTTCCAATTGTCTTCCAAACAGTGAATGCTTTTGTCCATCTAAATGGCAGGGCTGCTTGTTTGTGGCCATGAAAAAACTCCACAAAGCCTGTTCTGATACTTGTGAGAAGTGACAAAACACAGCTACTTCAGGAGAGAGCCACGTCCTTAAGTTACACTCTGTTCATCACAAAAGATGTAGTTTACAATAAACATAAACATACAATAAACATCTATTTTGTTGTTGTTGTTTAAAGTCTGATTTCCCAGCACTATCGAGACCTCAGTGCAGCTCTGGGAGCTTGGGCTGGCTGTGCCCTTAATGGATCTCTTCAAAACACACTCATAAAATAGCAGTGCAGCTGACATCTCTAAACCCCAGGAATTGCGTGAGGCTTTGTTCCTTCTGCAGAGCCTCACGCTTTTCTTAAGCAATGGGTCCGATCCCTGTCAGCACATCAGAAACCTTGGGGAGCTTTTGAAACTCACACTACACCTCAGACCAATTGCATCTGAATCTCCAGGGCGTTTTAAAACATCCTAGATGATTCCCACGCGCCCTCGAGGTTGAGACTCCGCCCCTGCCCCAGACCCCTGCTCTCCACCTCCTCTGTCTGGTGAGAATATGCAGTTACTCTTCCATTCTCAGAGTGACCTTGGAAGCCTTTTTTTGAGTTTTTATGGTAGAGAAACCCCTAAAGTGTTTTTTTAACCAAACGTTTGCTTTGATGGCTCCATAGAGGAGGTCAAAGAGAGTCTAAATCACTCTATTTACTGCCCTGCGGACTGTTCAATTTTAATCTCTTAGAGTCAGACAGGCCTGGGTTTGCCTCTGGCCTCCTTCTTAACTAACTAGCTGTGTGACCTGGGGCAATGATTTCACCTCTTTGAACCTTAGTATCCTCTTCGGAAGATGGAGACAGTACTGCCACGCTCAGGAAGCTACCCAAGGAAGAAGAGAGGGAAATCTGGTAAAGGACTCAGCAGAGTGCCTGATGAACTTACCGTAAATGTTAGAGTAGCCATGCCCTCAATCCCTGCTAGCTACTGTTGGGGGACAGTGATAACAAACGCTCCCAAGAGTGGGGACCGCCTCCTAGCAGCCCAGCCCTCCACCGGGAATAGGAAGACGCCAACCCCCAGATGCACCCCGGAGGCTCAAGCCAATAAAGAGGACTCACACACACAGTGGGGCAGGCGAGAGGTCCAGATGGGCGTGCCGGTTTCACGGCTGTAGCAGGTCAGGAGGGAGCTCCCTTCCAGCACGAAGCCCGTGTTGCAGGTGTACTGGATGGTGGTGCCCACCAGCAGCACGGGGTCCGAAATCAAGCGGGTCGAATGGTCTACTTCCCCGGGATCGGTGCAGTACATAACTACACGAGATGAAATCAAACCAGGCGGGTGTTAGGGTCTGATGACCACTGGTTTGCTGAGAACTACAGAATGATCTAGAACATTTCCTCACTTAGTTCTTTCCCTGTTTGAAAGACACTGCATGCGGCTGGAGAACAGGCCAGGACAACAGAGACTTGAATTTAATTTCACTTTTAGGAATTTGCCCAAAGAAATGTTTGCATCAGGGCCCAAAGACCCATATACAAGGCTGCACGTTGCACATAATAATATTATATTTGTAATGGTTAAAAAGCAATCCTTTAACAGAAGAGGAGTTAAATATCATGCAACAACCATTCCATGAAATCCTGACCGACCACTAATGAGAACAAAGTGCTCTTTCTCACTGCTTTCTTAACTACAGGAAAATAAGCATCCATTCCATTCATTCATTCATTCACTCATTCATTTATTTGGCCTCACCGTGTCGCTTGTGGGATCTTAGTTCCCCGACCAGGGATTGAATCCCGGGCCCAGGGCAGTGAAAGCGCGGAGTCCTAACCACCGGACTGCCAGGGAAGTCCTAAGTGTCCATTACTTTTAAGTTAAAAAGTCAATATAGATAAAAGGAAAAGAATAAACCAATTAAAAAGGAATGAAGTATGGAAAAGAGAGAAACTGAGTTTTAAATTGACAACTGTAATGTAAATTTTGCACTTTGACTCATGATACACTATTGTTAATATTTATGCAGAAAGGAAACATCTTAAGACTAAATAAAACCTATTTCTCATTGTGCTGCAAAAATAAAAATAAAAAGGAATGAAGTAGATCACGTGTGTGATATGAAAAGATGTCTATTTCTGAGTTGAAGAAAAAAGCTGTTGCAAGGCAGTTTCTAGAAATTGATGCCTATTATGGTAAAATATATCTGCAGCTATTTCTATATGTGTATCCATATATATCTCAACATACACAATACACACACACATACATATTTACGTATGTGTGTAACAAACACATACATACATATGCAATTGGAATAAAACAGAATAAACTTTTGAGAGTGGCCTCATTGCTAGAGAGCAGATCATAAGGGATTTTTCACTTTCTACCTCATTATTTTACTACCACTTGATTACCATATTTGTTACTGGCACAATTTTAAGACATAGTTACATATTTACATCTTTTAATGTCAAGAGTGGAGCTTAACCAATGAAAGGTGGTTAGAACATTCAGGGACTTCTAGGTGGGACCCCATTGTTCTAGGAGGGTCTTCTGCTCTCATTTCACTAGAAGAGAAGCACTTTGGTGGGTCTGTGTCTTGAACGCAGAGTGAACGTGGCACCCAGCCTGGGAACATAAAACACGCAGGCACACAACAGGCCCAATACACATTTATTTGCTCTACTTTGGGCCCTTTCTTGGCAAAAATTGAGGCATGGGAGGGGACTCCCCCCCATAGAGAGCTAGTTATGTCCCCTCCAAGCCCTTAAAAATGTTTAAAAAATAATAATGATGATGTAGATCGCATTGGTGGGTTCGTGATGGATCTCTCTTAATTGCACATCTCACTGTCCATTTTTACTTTCTATCACAATCCACACACATACGCACACCCCACATTCTGTTGCAGAACAAATCGATGTGTTTGTGTAGCTGGTTTTATGAATCTTTAGGAGTTCTTTCATGTTTCCCACCATTATAATTTTCCTTGATGTTGGAACGTTTATGACAGGAATTGTATGTAGCCCCCCCATGCTTTCCTTCCCTGACAGCCTCTTTCTCTGCTGCACTTAATATTTCTTCTTGGGCAACTGGTGATTTAAGTCATGCTGAACAGATCTACCAAAGTATCACCAAGGATCCAAGGATTCCCAGGAAGAAGGTTGCAGACTAGAGCTTTATGTAGGAGGTGGGAAGCAAATGGATGAGGGGAGAGGCCAAATTTAGCTCCCCCCGCCGCCCCCCTGATACTAAGACATCAGGGTAGAAACCATTAGAGGCACTTCCTGTCGCTACCCCTCTTCAAGACGCTAAACTCAGCTATCACTAGACACACTTGGCCTGCACTCAGGCCAGAACTCAGGCGAACAGGCAGAAGGAACCAGGAGACTGGGCTGGATGCTGTCTGGATAAAGTCAGCTACCTACCAGTGTCTACTTCAATGTAAATGCAAGAGAAAGACCACTGAAGGTTTAGAAACAAGGAGAAGTTTTCTTGTTTCTCTAGATACCTTCACTAAGGCATTGTCAGAAAATTCAAGCTACTTCTTTTAAAAAATTATCATCGATCAAACTATTTCCATTTTGGAAATGTTGAGAAATTAAAACGTGCCTTAAAAAAAAAAAAGTCGGCTACCTACCATAGGGGTTTTGAACTGGGGCTCCAAGGGCCAACTTAGATTTGTTTTGCTTGGCTGCTGCAGGTATTTTAACGACTTGAATTTGAATGATGTTTTTACACAGGCTACATATATTCCTGTTGACCGCAGTCCACACCATTCCCTAATGTCTCACACCCAGCCTGCTTTACTTATTTCCATTATCTGCCAGGCTTTTGAAACCACCTGAGTCTGAGATCCCTGCCCTTGGCCTACAAAATGACATCGGTGAACGGCACCGGTGTGTTGGTGGAGTAGAAGAGAGGCCAGATTCTACCCTGAATAGCTCCTCTGCATCCATGCAAGAAATACTCCATGGGAGGGATTTTCCATCCAACGACCTAGAGGAAAACAACAAGACTACTCTTACTTTTCTCACAAAATGGGGGATCGCTGCTCCAGCTGAGGTCCCACTGGCAGGTGAGGGTGTCGCTCCCCACGATGTCATAGCCGGGGTCACACTGGTAGGTGATTCTGGCTCCCCTCACGAGCTCCGTATGAGAAGTGGTTTTCCAACCATTCTGGATCTCGGGCAAATCTGAGCAGGAGTCGTTCCTTGACACCTCTTTAAAATAAAAACATCATCCTTAGATGGGGAGGTGGCCTTGTTGTTGGGGGTTCCTTTTATGAATGTCAGAGGGAAGAGCAAATAGAAGAAAAAGCCCCCAGAAGTAAGCAACACAACTTCTGAAATCCCTTAACCTGCAAGAACTCTTCTCTAGGGGGATTTTACAATGATTTCTTCCCATTTTGGATGTGGAACCTCCAGCCAAGCCATCAGAGGACTGCAGCCCCAGCTGATATCTTGACTATAACCTCATGACAGGCCCCAAATCAGGACCACCCAGTATTAACTCCTGAATTCCTGACTCACAGAAACTGTGAGATAGTAAACGTTTACTGCTCATTTTGGGGGGTCATCTGTTACATAGCAATAGGTTGCTACTATACTCAGCCTTGTCCTAAGAATGTCCATAAATCTATGGGTTTGATGGATTAGTCATATACATTTTTGTAATGCAGACTAAGATAAACACATAACTATTAAGATAGAAATAATTATTGGTTGCATTCTTCAAATCACGTTGCCTACCATCAGTGAACATTAACCACACTCCAGAAAATGCTACACACAGCTTATCGTCACAGAATCTTCCTCTGGAATAATTCTGTTTTCCTCCTGCAAACCTTTGTTACTAGGGTAGCAATCCAAAGCTCACTATTATCACTCTTGCTTCCAAGTGCCCACTGCACAGATTTTGAGAAGAGAGCTAATTATGCCATGTAATTAATTTGCAGCTCTTATGTGCTTCTGGGGAAAGCAAAGCACCTCTACTGTCTGCAGGAAAGTCATTCTGAGAAACAAGCAATGGCTTTTCCTGGGATTTCATCATGATTTTATTTGGGGGAAGGAGATCTCCTGGGTGTCTGCAAGAGGAAGGGGAGCGGGAAATGGCTTCTAGAATTGCTTGGTGGGGAACAGGAGCCTCTATTTTTAGGCCTTTGAAAAATCAGCCAAGCCCTGGATTTGGGACACAGCTGCAAATGTTCAAACTCTGGATGAAAGAGGAGAAATGGGGGCAAATACTGGATATGTGGTCTGCCTTGTGCCAAATGCTTTGGGACTGAGAAAGGTTTGCTTGTCTGACTTTTCAAGATGAGCCGGCATGGCTACACATTTCCATGGGCCCTCCTGTCTCCTCCGTAGCATTCATCACATTTGTCATTCTCAGCGGCTGCCACCATGCAGCAGAGCCTTGATTCAAATCTTGGCCCCACCGTCTACTAACTGGGTGGTTTCGGCTAAGTCACTTAACCTTCTGTTCTTCAGTTCCCAGACTCTACCCCCAGAGATTGCATGTTCACCAAACACCCTAGGCAGAGCTTCTGGAATTATCTGTTCCTCTGAACCTTTGTTAACTTTGCTTAGAATGAGAAAACTGGCCCAGGAGTCAGAGAACTTCCCTTCTAATCCTCTTTATTTTAGAAGCTGTGTGACTCCAGTCACGTCAATAAACGTCTCTGAGCTTCACTGTCCTCAATCAGAGAATGGAGACAAGAATCATGACCCTGTCTATCCCTAGAGGCAAGATGAAAACTAATTAATGTGCAGGACACGAGAATAACACTAAGACAAGTTATATGGATTCATTGATTTGTTTGACTAAGATGTTGTGAGTGCCTACTATGTGCCAGGCACCAGGAATATAGAGATCTGAAGTCATGGTTCCATGCTCACAGTAAAGATCAGCACCATGGTCCAACTTTTGGGCAAAAGAAATACCTAAATGTACTGAATACATACCACCACTTCCCAGTCTTATGCTCATGGCAGACATCACTAATCAACCATAGCAACCTCTTTCTTTGAATCAAGCTGAAACCTCCCAATCCTTCTCAACACAACATTCCAGGGAGCCACTGTCATTTGATTGGAGTTGACCTACAATATGGAACTTATTTATTATCCTGGGATTAGAGGAATAAACATACAAGTGACCAATATCTCTTTGAAAAACACTGCTTACTTATCTCTGCTTTTTAATTCCTTTCCCTCCCATGTACTTGACCACAGACAACAGCAAAACATAAGAAGCAGCGAGAATAATGGGTCTTTGCTTCTGTCAGTGCAAAGGAGAATTATGGGAAGTCAGAACCATGTAGGCCCAGTGTTCCTATGGAAGGTTCTGACAGCAGCCAGAGCAGAAAAGCCTCGGCCACTTTCCAGAGCTGGGGTCAGGCCTTGAGATCAGTGTAGGAGCTTTAGTATTCTCTAGATGAGGGGCTTCCCTGGTAGCGCAGTGGTTAAGAATCCACCTGCCAATGCAGGGGACACGGGTTTGAGCCCGGGTCTAGGAAGATCCCACGTGCCGCGGAGCAATTAAGCCCGTGCGCCACAGCTACTGAGCCTGCGCTCTAGAGCCCACAAGCCACAACTACTGAAGCCCGTGTGCCTAGAGCCTGTGCTCCGGCACAGGAGAAGCCACCACAATAAGAAGCCCACGCACCGCAACAAAGAGTAGCCCCCACTTGCCGCAACTAGAGAAAGCCCGTACGCGGCAACGAAGACCCCACGCAGCCAAAAAAGAAAAAACGAATTCTCTAGTGACAACAGAAACCCCCAACCCTTCCATCTGGTCCCTCTACTGGATGGGAGTTGCATCTGTGTCTGGTTAAATCTAGACCCAGCGTAGCAAATACCTCTCCCATGCCCATGACAGACATCACTAATCAATCACGGCATTCTTTTCCACCGACTTCAGGCATGGCCTCCTCTGAGAACAACATGGTCTTCAACCCAGGTAGTCACGGGCAATTGACTGACATCAAAATTAAATACAGAGGCCCACTTTCCTTCTCTGTGAAATTAACCTGTGTTTCTTTAAGAGAAATAAGCAAAAAGTTGAGCTGTTCTCTCTTTTTGTGTCACCCATATTAGCCAGGCTGTGTACCCCTGGGAAGCACTCTCTGGAATCCTGTGCTCATCAGCATATGATCCTGATATTGTCTGTTAATGGGACTCTTCCATTTTCACTAACTGGCTCAAGGGCAGGGAGAGAATTCTATTCATTCCTGTATCCTGATGCCTAGGACAGGGCCTAGCATGAAAGTTTGTGAACCAAACTCTCTGGAAAATGGAGATAATGCGTTTGAAGAGGAAATAAAATAATATATGTAAGAGTGCTTGCCAACCGCAAATTGTCACACGAATCTAAGTTTCAGCTTCAATTAACAAGAGCACCTCCTCTTCAAAATATTGCCAAACTGAACAATGGCCAGGCTTTCTGGTCAACCTTGGGCAGCCTTGGATAGAGTCATATTTCTGCCATTAAGCTGAATGCAGTTTTGCAAGACTGACTTGGGCACCAGAGAAGACAAATGAGCAAAACTATGACCTCATCTTCCAGTAGGGAGGGAGGCGGGGAAGAAAGGTCTAAGGAGACAGACTGAAGCCAAGTCACCAGAAACTTTCCCTCCAAAGGCAGCTGACTCTGGAGGGCATGTTGCCTGGACAGCCTCTGCCCAGGGCATCACCCAGTAAAGAACGCATGGAAAGTGGCAGCAGTAACACTCTGAAAGTACCTAGCATCGCAATCAAGGGTAAAAAGGCCCCCGAGAAACATAAAAAAAAAGATCAATACTTGTAATTGCTTCTCTGAGAGGTACCTGCAGAGCAGAGTGGGGATGGGAAGTGTCTACCAGCTGGAAATAAAAAAAAGCAAGGGACTTATTTTCATATGCATGAGGCTCCTTGAGACAGCCAATGGTCAGGGAACTAGCTTGTATTCTGGAGGCAGGAGGAGATACAAAGAGAACACTTTGTATTAGCTAGAGATGGGCAAATCTTCAAGCCAAGGGGAAGAACCAAAGACACGGAATCGTGCTCAAGCCAGGGTCTTTGGTGGTGGCAGAGAGACTTGGCAGGATCAGTTCTCCTTTTCCCGGTTCCATCTTGGAAATCAAGATGTCAACCTCTTCCCTGGGGGGTGCAAGCAAGTCCCCTAACTGCTGGCTGAATCCTGCCCATTGAAATCCTCAGGAAGCAAGCACCCACCATCCTGGATGCCAAAAGAAGTTAGGTCTTCTCTACCTCTTTGTGTCTCCCAGGTTCTCTGCTGTTGCCAAAAATATTGGGGGTAGAGAAACCCTAAGAGCTGGGAGCCAGGAAGCCTGGGTGTGAGCCCCAGGTCCGCCCCTGATGATCAAGTCCCTCATCCCTGGTGGTCCAGGGCTTCTTGTGCTGTGACGAGACAGGGCTGGACCAGACACTGTCAGTTCAAGTCCCTTCCAGGGCTGGGATCAGTGGGACTTCACAGTGTTCTGGTCCCCTGACTGCTGGCGAGGATAGCAGCATGGACTAGGGTGGATAGATGGAGAAGAGTACTTGGATCTGAGATATACTGTGGCAGGAGAGTTGGGAGGATGGACTGGATACAGGGGAAGCAGCCTGAGAAACCAGGAGAGCTGTGGTCCCGCCTCCTGGGATGGGCAGACAGCAGGAGGCGCAGTGAGTGGTGGTGAGGGTGGGGAGGCAAAGGGGTCGTTCTGTTCTGTCCATGCTAAACCTGAGCTGCCAATGAGACATGCAAGAGCGCGGTGAGCAGGGAGCTGGAGAGATCTGGAGTTCACGGGAGGGTTCAAGGCTGTAGGTACAAACTAGGGGTCAATGGAATATGGATAAGCATTGTTTAAAACCATGGGCCTGGATGACAGCACACAGATAGAAGGCAGGACAGGGTCCAGGATGGGACCCTCCAAGGTTTAGAGCTTGAGCAGAGGAGGGGGATGGAGCCAGGAATGAATAAGGGGGAGTTTCAGGGTGGGGAGTGAGGAGGGAAGGGTGTGGGTGGATGAAATAATTAAGAAGGGGGTATTGGATGGTCACGTGTGAACTTAGTTTGAACTTTATAGCAGGATTTTTTTTAAAGATGATGGGAAGAGAAAAGGTTTGGAAGACACATTGAGCAGCAAGAAAGAATCTGAAGTACGGGAGAATAGTATGGAGGTTCCTTAAAAAACTAAAAATAGAGCTACCATATGATCCAGTAATACCACTCCTGGGCATATATCTGGAGAAAACCATAATTCAAAAAGATACGTGCACCCCAACGCCAATAGCAGCACTATTTACAATAGCCAAGATGTGGAAGCAACCTAACTGTCCATCAAGAGAGGAATGGGTAAAGAAGATGTGGTACCTATATACAATGGAATATTACTCAGCCATAAAAAAGAATGAAATAATGCCATTTGCAGCAACATGGACCTAGAGACTGTCATATGGAATGAAGTAAGTCAGACACAGAAAGACAAATATCACATGATGTTGCTTATATGTGGAATCTAAAAAAAGGGTACAAATGAACTTATCTACAAAACAGAAATAGAGTTACAGATGTAGAAAACAAACTTATGGTTACCGGGGGGAAGGGGGGAAGGGATAAACTGGAGATTGGTATTGACATATACACACTACTATATATAAAATTGATAACTAATAAGGACCTACTATATAGCACAGGGAATTCTACTCAGTACTCTGTAATGGCCTATATAGGAAAGGAATCTAAAAAAGAGTGGATATATGTATATGTGTAACTAATTCACTTTGCTGTACACCTGAAACTAATATAACATTGTAAATCAACTATACTCCACTAAAAATTAAAAAAAATAAAGTACGGGAGGTAGGAGAGAAAGGGCTGTCTTGGTTGGATGGGACTGCAGGAGAAGAAGAGTCCTTAGGGGAGAGCCAAGCTTCAGTTCAGGCAAGATGGCATAGGTAATGCTTTGAGGAGTTGCAAATGTGAAGAGTGTGTTGACGATATAAAGTCACAGCTGACTGCAAATGAAAAATGATGAATCTTAAAGTTATGAGACATTATCTACTAAGTCCTGATATCAACCCTGTGGAGGAGGTATCACTATTTCCATTTTACAGATGACAAAAAAGAGGCTCAGAGAGGTTAAGTGACTTGCCCAAGGTCACACAGTCATCAATGATAATACTAAGATTTGAACCCTGGTCCTTCTGACTAGAGAGACCAACCTCTTAAAAAAATGACGTATATTTACCGTGTCAATATATTAAAAAACCCATGTAGCATAACCCTCCCCAAAAGACATATCTAGAAGAAATTGTCTTAACTTGCACCTAAACCCAAGGAGAAAAAGTGACTGGCTAGGATACTTACCTATGTAGTTCATGATGAATCCCTGGCCCTTCCCAAAGATGAGCCCGGCAGGGTCCGAGTGGAACTGGATGGTTAGGTCCGGTGTGGACGAGTACAGCTTCTGGGGTCCGCTGTTTCCAAGGTACTGCCCCAAGATGTGGGGCATGACTTCATCACCGTCGTAGATGGTCAGGATGTCGCTGTTGCTTAGGTTCAGGCTTGGGGGGCAGAGAGAAGAGGAGGGGTGTTGTGAAGCCAAGTTACAGGCATTCAACAAGCCTTTGATTTCTTTTTTCAAGCAGCACTCATTTTCTTGAGATATACTATGTGTCAGATCCCAAGCTAGGAACTGGGGGTGAGGAAGGCATAGACCGAACCTGTGAACAGGATGTGCTGATGCTTCCTAAAAGCATTGCACACAGATCTGTGGATGGATTGGGCTTTTGAAGACTCATTCATGAAATGACCTTCCCGGCATGGAGCTCACTGCAGAGTCAAGTGCTGCATTGTCTGTAGAATTGCCTTCAATATCCCCGTCATTAACAACATTTTTTCCTGGGTGAAACTAAGTGCTGGGCATTGAGCCACCTGCTGGGGGTGTGACATGGGTCTTCCATTTTTCTGTGATGCAGAGCAAGCTGACTGCTTGCTAATGATAACTTGCATTCTTATATAAGGTGAAATGATCCTTCCACTTATCGTTGGCAAATTCCTCAAAATCAACCAGCTAATCTATTATGTTTAGGGGACGGAACAGAGAACGGGATGGAGGCACCTTATTCATGAAATATGCTCCAACCTGCCATCACTATTCATAGCATCACAGGATGACACATTTTTAAAGACCCAAACACAATTGAGTACCTTGACACTAAATATTTGGACAGCGATGGACAGTTAATAATCCAGAAAGCACTTCAGTACGGCAAAGAAACCTGTGCTATGTTAGGTGTGCTGGATAAAACTGATCTGTGATTGTAGGAATGCCAGACAATTCAACTTCGGCTGCATCAATCACGGACAGATATTAACTCATGCCTCTTTCCTTCCTTTCTCCTTCTCCGCTTCTCTCTTTCTTCCCTTTTTCTCTTATGTCATTCTCCTTTACTTGTATCCTCTCCCTAATATTTCCAAGCACCTACTATGTGCCAGGCACTGTGCTGTGCTCAGAGGACACGAGGAGTCACAGAGCAGTGGTCTGTTTAGACGAGAAAGCCAGGGATTGTGGTAGGAGTTACAGTCAAGGTAGGTGCAGAGAAGTGTGTCTAACTCAGATGGGGGGCATCAGAGAGGCCTCCCTGGAGGAGGTGATCCTCAAGAAAGAGAAGGGGACCACTAGGCAGATAAACAGGAGGTGGGGGGAGAGGGCAGTGCCTGAGGCAGAGGGAGGAAGGGAGAGGGGTCACAACTCCTGAAGGAACTTCCCTGGTGGTCAGTGTGCCCGGCTTTGGGTATAGACATGGAAGCAGGAGTCAGACCATGAAGGGTTTAGAGAGACAAGTTTAGGTCACCTGGATGTCATCTTGCTGGGGATGGGAGACAGTAAAGGATTTTAAACAGGAGCATCCTGACTGAGCAATTCACTGCCAGAGGAGAGGGTTCCAGGAAATGGCCTCAGCGAAGTTCTTGGAACTGATGCAGAACCACAACCCCCTCCCACCCACCCCCCCACGCCCCCGCTTCATCCATTGCCCAAGGGCAGTGTTTGCTGCCACTCCAGGAGCAGGGAGGAGATGTGGAAACCACCCATGTTGTTGGTGCTTCAAGTAGTAAGAACAAAGCAACAGAAACACAAGGCACACTGCTGAAGGTCTGCTTCCAGAGGGCAGGGGACATATTTTATCCACCATAATTCCTCATGTCAAGTTGTCCCAACAGGTGGCTTGGGGAGATTCTAATTGCCCCCATAACCTCCATCAGCTTCCCCGACACCACCCCCAAACATCCTCTCCTAACAAAAGCTGTGCGCTTGCTTTGCACACAGGGCTTCCAGACTAAGCTCCGAGACTCCGCCTACTCCCTGCCAGTTTACAACCAGGCGACAGCCTCTAAACCCCTATTACATTGACATTCTGGAGTCGCCACCTTCTCTTGCACACAGTAGGTGCTCAATAAATGCTATGCTATGAAAGAGTCTGCTGGAGACCCTATATGACAACAGAAACAGTAGGGTTGATGTCAGTTTTTGAACTATGGAAGAGGCTCTTAACTTTAAGTACCATGAAAACATCAATAGCTCATGGAAGTGCTGGATTAGGCTAGTGTGAACGTGGTAGACGGCAGATATTTATTCCATAAGCCAACTCACAGCCGATCTGCTGGTAACAGTGGGTTGCAGACAGAGCACAACTTGGCTTTATTCTATCATTCATTCCAATGATCTCAATGCAGTAGAAGCATCTTCAAGGGTGCAAACAGCTTTCATCTGAAAACCCTAGCACAACTCTCTGCTCTTTCTAAAACAGGAAGGAGCAGTGCTCTGGAAAGAGCACACAGCCTTGGAAATCAGAAAGCTCTGGTTTCATTCTTGGTTTGACACTTTCATGGAGGGCATGTGTTTTCTCTGAAGTTCCTTGTCTGTGAATAGGGCTTACTATTTCCAGTCTATGTCATGGGCTTTCAGAGTGAGGTAAGGCAGGCAGAAGATCTGGGATCAGACTCTAGGTTCACTGATAGCACCTGAGCAAGTCTGGTCAAGTCATTTGAATGTTATGTCATGTTGTAATGTTACTGCGTGCATCATCACCATCATCACCACCACCACCATCATCATCACTATCACTGTCACCATCACCACCACCATCACCATCACCATCATTCTCTTTTTGGATTGCCATTTACACCAAATGACATCAGATGGCTTATGTCTGTGATTCTCAGCTAGAGGTGGTGTTGCCCCTTGGAGACAGTTGGCCATGTCTAGAGACATGGTTGTCCCAGTGGGGGCGGGGGAGGTATGCCACTGGTGAGTCCATGTCAGGGAGACTGTTAAACATCCTACAATGCACAAGATAGCCTTCCCCCACAATAAAGAATTTGGACCACAATTATCTGGTCCAAAATGTCAACAGTGCTAAGGCTGAGAAACCCTTATTTATGTGAATGCATTTTGTAAACTGTGTGCAACAAACTATTAAATGCAACTTCTCCTTTCATCCTGGAATTTCAAAGTCCCCTAAGCTAAGAATAAGCCAACAGGGACTAAGCATTCCTACTTTCTAAAGGGATAGACATGGCTGTTGTTTAAGGCTGGGTTCTTGGGACTTCCCTGGTGGCTCAGTGGTTAAGAATCCGCTTGCCAACGCAGGGGACACGGGTTCGAGCCCTGGTCTGGGAAGATCCCACATGCTGCGGAGCAACTAAGCCCGTGCACCACAACTACTGAGCCTGCGCTCTAGAGCACACGTGCCACAACTACTGAAGCCCGTGCGCCTAAAGCCTGTGCTCCACAAAAAGAGAAGCCACTGTAATGAGAAGCCCGTGCACCGCAAGAAGAGTAGCCTCCGCTTGCCTCAACTAGAGAAAGCCCGCGCACAGGAATGAAGACCCAATGTAGCCAAAAATAAATAAATAAATTTATTAAAAAAAAAAAAAAAAGACTGGGTTCTCCAGAAGCTGAGCCTGAGCAAAGATGTGAGTGTCTCTTGGAGTCTGGCTTATCTGGGAGGCCACCCCAGGCAGCAGCGGTGGGGAAGTGACACAGAAGGAAGGGAATGAGCCAAAACATGGTGCATAGATGGGCAAGTTCCACTGTGGGCAGTGGGCTCAGTCCTGCAGGAACTGTGAGAGATGGTGCAGAACATACCTTGGGGGAGAGGGAGCTGGGGTATTTATCTTCCAGCTCCCATCCCTCATTGGCTGAGGGCTGCTACTAGGGGTACTAAATCCCCAGCACTTCTGACTTGCCCACGTGGTACCAGAGAAAGCCTTCAGGTGAAGAGGGTTGCAGTAGGAAGCCATCATGAGTACACAGTGGCAAGGGCTACAGGGCTTGGATAAGACACCAATGGCATCTGCTACCACCGTCTATGCAGCTCTTTCAATCTGAGACCTTCACCCACTTCTAGCTTAATGAAGGCAAGGAATTCATTGGGCCATCAAAGAGGCTTGCAGGAAAGGCTGCCTTAAGGGGCAGGTCACTGTGGGAGGGGAACCATAGGGAGGGGAGAAGGTGTATCACCCTCATCTGGTGAAGAGGGCTTCAAAGAAACCCATGGTGGCTTGACAGTGACTGCATTTGATGTTCACCAAGAAAAGAGTAATGAGAAAAATCAGCCTGGAGCTGCCTGCCTACCTGGGGGCAGAGCAAAGGGAGAAAGGGGGTTGTTGGGAGTGAGCTACCTATCACTGATAAGAATGGGGATGTTTCCTAGGTCTAGATGTGAACCCTGATGAAGGCAGCCACTGTGCATCTCCTTAAAAATGGTCCCACTCTGAAAGGGCAACGGAATCCAGCAGAGGGGAAGGTCAAGTGCATCCAGGCTCTGCCCATATCAAGCATGCCCCGTAAGAGAGAGGAAAAAAAAAAAATCAGCATTCTACATCTTCTATAATATAACAGTGCAGTGACATTAGACTGTCCTGTGAGAAAGAAGCAGCGCACAAGGCCCTTTCTCATTGCAGAATTCCCAGCCCGAGAAGCCCTGCTGAGGGAAGGGCGAGCTTTTGAAAATGAATAACGTTTAGAGCTGTATGATTATCAGACTGAACTACACTTCTTAGGACCAGAAGACCCATGGAAACAAAGCTTTCAGCCTGAGAAGCAAAAAAAATGGAGAAGGTATGGGAAGGGCAGTGGGAGAAAGAATAAAGTTACTCTCTCCTGTATCTTTTTGGATCCATCTTTTTGAGAGGCTGGTTCCCATGATATATACAAGTGCTGATAATTCATTTTCCCTCCTGATCCAAAGACGAGCCCGAGTTTTTGCTGGCCCATCCAGCTGTGTTTGATATACTGAGTACATCCAGGGTCCCTGCCGCTGGGCCATCCTCAGCAGCTGAGAGGAAAATGCAGAGACTTAACGGCAGAGAGACTGGCCAAAGGGCAGAGCAGGGTTTTCTGCCGAGGACGGAAGAGAGATGTCAGCCGGATACAATCTGAGGAGGTGCCAAGAAATCAGGGTGTCAGTTTTACTCCAGAACTAATGGGAGATGGAGTGGCTCCGGCAGGCAGGTGGGTTTGATCTGACTGGAACTGGGTGTAGCAGGTCCCCCACAGGGAGAATTCCACGGGAAGACAGAGCTCCCCAAGGCCAGCCCCTGCATGTGCCAGCCCCTCTTAACTGCCAGAGGGAAAGGCTTTCCTTGGGCACAGGGTCTTGAGCTCCTGCCAGAAGACCTCAGCCTCTGTGTCTCCTCCTACACCACAAGCCACCCCTTTTTCCTTGGTCTCTGCCATAGGCTCTTCTCCATCTTTCAGCTGGATTGTGGGGCAGGACCTCACGGCTTACTACCTCCATCCTTCCCTGGTCCCAATCCCTCTCCCATCAGCACTCAGGGAAATCCTTCCGAAACACAAACCTGGACCCTTCACTTGACAGTTCAATAGATGAGCAAACATGGTCTATTCATACCATGGAGTCTTACTCAGCCATGAAAAGGAATGAAGTACTGACACACGCTACGACATGGATGAGACTTACAAAAGAGACAGTTTAAAAAAGGCTACATGTTGTGTGATTCCATTTATAAGAAATATCCAGAAGAGGTAAATCCATAGAAACACAAAGCAACTTGGTGATTGCCAAGGGCTAGGGAGACAGGTGAGGAGGATGGAGTGTGATTGCTTAATAGATATGGGTTCGTTTTGGGGATAATGAAAATGTGGTAGTTACACAGCATTGTGAATGCACTAAATACCGCTGAACTGTATATGATAAAACGGTTCACATCATGTTATGTGAATTTCATCTCAATTAAAAAAAAAGCCACCTTACCTTAGGTAAAGTACAAGTTTTTGATCCCAGTGTCAAGGCTGTATCTATGTTTTCATCCCCTCCCCTCCTCACAGCCTCATCTCTCCAACCCAATATTCCAACCCAAATATTCTACCCTCCAGCCAGACTGAATTACTTGTCAATCTCGCCAAAGAAGGTGGCCCTTGCCCACCCCTGGGGCTTTCGACATGCTGTTCCCTGGACCCTGAATCCTTCCTTAGCCTTCCCTCTCTAAACCTGGGTAACCCCTCCCATCTTTTACTCTCAGTCTTTCAAGATTCGCTGACACATAGAGCTCCCCCCTCCCCACCTTGAGTCCGGACTGGAAGCCCCTCTGTGCTCACCCCTCATACGGAGCTCAGCACTCGTGCCCCAATGGCCTGGCATGTCTGCACGAGACCAGAGGCTCCCTGGGGCTGGGGAGCACGTGTGCCTGCTTACAGCTGTGTCCCCAGCTCTTGGCACAGTACTGAGTGTGTGCTGGGTGAATCAGCAGCAGCCCAGAGCGGTTGTCCGGGTCTCAGCCTCAGCTCCCACCCAAGGCGGACTGCGGCTGACCCCGTCTCTGCCTGGGACCCTGACCCCAAATGGATTCTTACCTGTACCAGCCTTGGGAGCGGGACTTCTCTGGCCCTGGCTGCTTTTAGGACTTGCTCCCAGAGGTTAATTTGAAAGGCCTAAGTGATGGGAGCTGCCCCCAATGATTTCTGCCTCACCTGCCTCCTGGACCCCTGTTGCCCACAACCTTCATTCTTCTTAGATATGCAGGTCACCAGAATCAAGCCTGATAACACGACGTCCCTACATGCCTGATAAGCCACTTCAATGTCAACCCATGACCTTGACCAGCTGGGTTCTAGTTTCCTCCCCTCCCCCACCCTGATCCTGCTCCAGGCACATCCCAAGCCCCGTCCAGTGCCTGAGCAAGCATTTGTGGGCACGCCATCCACCGCTTCCACTTCTGAATTCCTCTTTCAACTCTTCCCTGTATCAGAGCTGTAAAAACACCGGTCCCATGGGTGTTTTGGGACAAAAGGTCTACCAAGACCTCATTTAGCTTTTGAACAATAACACTGCCTACTGAGTATTAAGCACTCAAACAACAATAACCCCGCAAGCTAAGACTTACAACCATCCCCATGTTACAGATAAGGAAACTGAGGCTCAGCCAGGAGAAGCCACCTGTCCAAGGTCACGTAGGAATCAGATTCAGGACTCAAACCAAAGTCTGCCAAGCCAAAGCCTGAGATAGGAACCACTATTTCATACGATGTCCCATCAAAGCCACATATACATGTGTCCAAAAAGTGTACCCAGACAAGGACCTACTGTATAGCACAGGGAACTATACTCAATATTTTGTAATAATCTAAAAGGGAAAGGAATCTGAAAAAAAAAAATACAACTGAATCAATCTGCCGTACACCTGAAACTAATAACAACATTGTAAATCAACTATACTTCAATAAAAAAAAAAAAAAAGTGTGCCCAGGTTCAGTCTTACCTCAGAAAATGCAAATTTAAAATTACAAATAAAGCCTGCAGGATGAGGAAGCCCTGTTTCACTGCCACCCTGTATCCTGACATGCCTTTTGTTCTCATGACGTCATAGCTAAAGTTCATTTGAATAATGAAAATAAAAACAAAAATAAACAAATGGAACCTAATTAAACTTAAAAGCTTTTGCACAGCAAAGGAAACCAGAAACAAGACGAAAAGACAACCCTCAGAATGGGAGAAAATATTTGCAAATGAAGCAACGGAAAAAGGATTAATCTCCAAAATATACAAACAGCTCATGGAGCTCAATATCAAAAAAACAAACAACCCAATTAAAAAATGGGTGGAAGATCTAAATAGGCATTTCACCAAAGAAGACATACAGATGGCCAAGAGGCACATGAAAAGATGCTCAACATCACTAATTATTAGAGAAATGCAAATCAAAACTACAATGAGGTATCACCTCACACCAGTCAGAATGGCCATCATCAAAAAATTCTACAAACAATAAATGCTGGAGAGGGTGTGTAGAAAAGGGAACCCTCTTGCACTGTTGGTGGGAATGTAAATTGATACAGCCACTATGGAGAACAGTATGGAGTTTCCTTAAAAAACTAAAAATGGAACTACCATATCACCCAGTAATCCCACTTCTGGGCATATACTCTGAGAAAACCATAATTCAAAAGGACACATGTACCCCACTGTTCACTGCAGCACTATTTACAATAGCCAGGACATGGAAACAACCTAAATGTTCAATGATAGATGAATGAATAAAGAAGATGTAGTACATATATACAGTGGAATATTACTCAGCCATAAAAAGGAATGAAACTGGGTCATCTGCAGAGATGTAGACGGACCTAGAGTCTGTCATACAGAGTGAAGTAAGCCAGAAAGAGAAAAACAAATACTGTATATTAACACATATATGTGGAATCTAGAAAAATGGTACAGGTGAACCTATTTGTAGGTCAGGAATAGAGACGCAGACACAGAGAACGGACATGTGGATACGGGGGGGGGGAAGGGGAGGGTGGGACGAATTGGGAGATTAGGTTTGACATAAATACACTACCATGTGTAAAATAGATAGCTAGTGGGAACCTGCTGTATAGCACAGGGAGCTCAGCTCAGTGCTCCGTGATGACCTAGATGGGGGGGATGGGGGTGGGTGGGAGGGAGGTCCAAGAGGGAGGGGATATGGGTATATATATATATATATATATATATACACACACATATATATATGTGTATATATATATATAGCTGATTCGCTTCATTGTACAGCAGAAAATAACACAATATTGTAAAGCAATTTTACTCCAATAAAATTTTTTTTTTTTGTCTCCTGAACATTTTACACTTCTTGGTAACAATTTGTTTCATTTTATTGCCAATCACATAGGACAGAGAATGTGATAAAATCAGCATTAAACTGGTTGCTTAGTCTGGGTGGCTTTATTTTAGTGGAATGAGATTTCTGTTATGGTTTTGGAAATATTTTAAAAGAGTCTGGGAAGGATGCTTAAGAAACTGGTATAGCGTTTGCCTTGAGGGAGGGGGGCTGGTTGCTGGGGAAGGGTGGGAAACGACTTTCATAGTAGACCCTTTTGTACCTTTGGGTTTTGAATCATGTGAATGTTTTACCTTTTCAAAAGGGATAAAAACAGCCCGAGGGACCCTCATTATGGCTTTCACTAGGGTCTAGAGAGCCAAAGAGGTGAGGATGGAAGGCAAATTTGAATCTGACGCACATTAGCAAGCGTATCTTCTCTTGGCCAGCAGAAGGCAGTGTGCGCCTAAGCAAGGTATATGCTGCTATTCCTCTGCAGGGGGCCCCTGCCTTCCCATCCTTACCCCAGCCAACCAGGACCCTGGAAGCGGGGAGAAGGTGGTAGGTGAGCTGCAGTTAATATTCCACAGAAGGTGTAGAAACAAATGATGAGCACCTTGCTTTGCTTTATTCCCCTCCCAACAAACACCTGACCCTTGCTTAGAAATCTTGCCTTTAAAAGTCTTTCCCGAGTAGTATTCATAAGACGATTGTAGGTAGACAAACAAATTTGGAAATGTCTAATGGTTATGCATTTATTTAAATGTGAATTAGAAAAATATATAAATATATGGTTTGCACATCCAACTTCTAATTTCACGGACATTATTTTGTTTACAGGAAGCCAAGAGAAAAAGGCAAGCCAATTTAAAGGGGAAAATAAAAAGCAGCTGGTAGTAGAATTGGACTGTGGAAATAGCAAAAATTAGCCCACAGAATACAGCTCAGTTTCTCAGCCTTCCAAGACTTCCATGAGCTCCACAGATGGGCCCCAGCCCACCTCTGCTGTCTCAAACATCTTTGGATACCAGATCCTTTGTAGCCCCTAGACCTGCCTTAGCCAGGCTGGTCCCCTGTATCTGGAATGCCTCTCCTCTCCTCTCCTCTCTGCTTGACATCATTTTATAGGTCCTTCTGTGCTCCTTACACCCTCCTGCCTTTATGGTCATATAATAACTAGCCAAGGCTTTCATAAGGCTTCCTCCTCGGTGCCAGGAGCTGTTCCCAGCACTTCAGATGACCATTTCACTTTATCCTTAGACGAACACTCTAAGGACTCCTATTCTCACCTGTTTCATAGATAAGCAAACTGAGCTACCCAGAGGTAAAGAAACACACTGAAGCTCAAACAGCTGGTCATACAGGAGAGCCAGAGTCTAAACCCATGTAGTTGGAAGGCAAGACCCCAGCGGAACCACAGGACTCTACCTGCCCATGTCAGCTCCCACGTTGGGCTGCAAGCTCTCCGAAGGCACATGCCCTGTATCCCTGGAGCCCAGCAGGGCTTGGCACAGGTGAAATAAATGTCATTTACACGGATGAATTATGGTGAATTTATCTGTTTTTTCCAGGTGAGCAAACTGAGGGATTCAATGACTTTCCCAAGAAAACACCATCTTGCAATCAAGGCAGGACCTCCACGGGACAGCAGAAATTGGTGATTAAATACACCAGATTTAAATAAGGGACAGAAGAGAAGCAGAAGCCATAAATGCAGTTGTAAGTGCAACAAAACTTTTATAAAACACTTATATTTTTTCTGAAGGCCTTAAAGAAAGACCTGTTTAGAATTCCTTTGTATTCATTTTCTCATCACGTCCCCTCAGCCACATGGTGAGGTGGTCCAAGAAAATGTACTAATCCCATTTCACAGACGAGTAAACTGACGCCAGAAAGGCCCAGGTCCCAAGGCCTCTGTGCCTTCACGAAGCCACACAGCCAGCACCAGGTGCTCCTCCATACCGTGGAATTGCTGAGGGGCCCTTTGGCCCAGTGCTAATTTGGTTTCAATTTAATTTGATAAAATGGCAGGCGGGACAAGAAACCATGTCACTTCCAAGGAGCATAGAGAAAACCAATCTCTTTGGCTCCCCAAAAGGACCCATTAAAGCGTAAAAAATGAACAGTGTTCTCATTTCCTCTCTGTCCTTCCCTATGTCTTTTCCTTCCTTCCTGTCTTCCTTCTTTCCCCTCCAGATACTCCCCAAGCGCTTGTCTGTGTCGGGCTCAGACCCAGCCCTCGCCCAGTCCTGGCTGCACATAAGAATCTCTAGGGAGATTTAAAAACTCCCAGTGATGTCCAGGCTGGACGCCAGGCCAACTGGACCCTCAGCATCTCTGGGGGTGGGTCCTGTGCATCAGTGTTGCTGAAATTCCCGAGGAGGTTGTGCCCGCTGCCAGGACTGAAAGCCACTGCCCTGGAAGCTTCAATGTGGATGAGACCCCACCTCTGTTCTGCCTTTCTTTCCTCCTTTTCCTCCACCTTTTTCCCCCTCCTTGACCAATTCCCCCAAAGAGAAAGAGAAGAGAGAGACCCCCTCACCAGATGTGCCTTTCCTACGGGAACACCTCACGGGCTGAGCTGCCACATCCCTGGACTGAGCCATCTCAGAATGAGGTGGGCAAAGCTTCAGCAAGGTCAACAAGGCATTTCACACCCAGCACTGCAGACCAGGGGCAAACCCAACAACACTTTTCAGCTGCTTTGCTGCGAAAGCAGAAAGAAATCAGTCCTCAACCACCCTGGTGTTTTTGCTCCACCTTGAGAGGCAGTGCTAAGAGAATGGACTCTGGGTTCAAATCCTAAGTGTACTGGTTTCTAGCTGGGCGACCTTGAGAAAGTGACTTAACCTCTCTGATCCTCAATGTCCTCACCTGTAAAATGGGGATAATATTTTTGAAAGCTGCAAATAACATAATTAGTGCCAGGAATTCAATTAACATAGCATTGTTTGTCTTTGAAAAAACGTACTTACAATGAACTATACAGCCTGCTCAGGGGAGACAAGGTGTGGTATCAGGAGATCTCATTGAGGGCTCCTCCTCCACCCCCCCACCGCGTCTCTGCTCTGTGACTATGGACAAGTCGCTTGCCCAGCCTGGGCCTCAGTTTCCCCAGATGAAAATCTCAGAATCCACGAATTGTAAAAAAAAAAAAAAAAAAAAAAAATATATATATATATACACTAACAATGGCTACAGTTTCTTTTTGCTCAGAAGGTTGGACTCCCCATGCTCCCTACCCCCTCCTTCGACAGTAGTTAAGGGATGGATTTGGGAATTCAAGGATTCAGACACAGGCTGGTGAAGCTTGGGTTTCTCAGACCCAAGGGTGGCCCTTCCCTGACTTTCCTCTGTGGCGATGCCCACATCTCTCCCTCTTTTTGGATATGAGTTTCCCCAAATTTATAAAATTAGTGGGTGGGACCAGAGGCTTTCTTCATTTTAGGACCTCTAAGTCAGGGTGAAAGAGCTGAACTTGAGAGAGTATAATCAAAGCATAATTAAATTACAGCTTAATTAAGGGTGGATTGGAATTTGTTATGTTTGTGTGTGTGTGTTGTGTGTGTGGTTTGTATGTGCTATGTGTGGTGTGCATGTGCATGGTGTGTGTGTGGTCTGTTCGTGGTGTGTGATATCTGTGTTGTGTGTGTTTGTGTGTGGTGTGTATGATGTAAGTGGTGTGTGTGTGGTATGTGTGATGTGTGTGGTGTGTGTGATGTGTATGGTGTGTGTGTGTGATATGTGAGTGCACGCACACACACACACACGCGTGTGCAGAGGGAGGTGGGCCCAGGACTCTGCATCACTGCAGGAAGATGTTCCAAGCTGTCGCCAAGCAGGAGCTGACAGCTGCTGGATATGTTTCCTGTCACTCCGAATCCCCATCATGACACGTATTCTTGAAGGCATCACCTTGTACAGCCTGGTGTGGCTCGTCTGAGCTGCCAAAACACTGTTTGACAGAGCGCAGTCTCAGGGAGTGGTAGGAACTGTCCTCCAGGAAAAAAACGAACCATGTGGAACCTCGAGGACTCACCTGAGCTCTCCCCGGAGGCACAAGATGGGCGTGCAGGGGTTCCCCAGGCGGGGCCACACATCACAGGACCACGCTCAGGGCCTCTGCCGCCACCTGGCTGCCTGACCCCTCCCTCTACCCTCCGCCTATTGCCAGGGTGTGCTGTCTAAACCACAGGTCCGACCGTGTCACTGGCCTGCTCAGAATCTCCAGGGAGGCTGGCTGCCGTCAGGACGTGGTCCTACTACATGAGGCGGGGCTGGGAGGTGATGCAGGACGTGGGCTCAGTGTCAGACAGCCAGGTCCAAACCTGGCAGCCACTGAACCCTCCGAGCATCTGTGTCCTCAACTATGACATGGGGAACATCATCGTGTGAACGCATCTGTTGTTTACAGAATTAAGTAAGTTGATGGGGGTGATGCACTCAGAAGAGTTTGGCACACAGTGAGTTATTGTTATCTCCAGGCCTTGGATAACCTAACGCAACACCAGGCGCACGGTGGTGGATCCTCACTAAGCACTTGCTGGAGGGTAAGTGCTGGGGCCACTGTACGTCAGGTAGTTACCAGACAAGCAGCCGCAGCTCCCAGGATGTCGGATCTAATTGCATCCGAATGCCGTGGGCTCCTAGGGGTGCACCAGCAAAGCAGGGGCCTGGCTCGAGACAGGGGGTGGTCCCCTCCCAGAGCTGCAAACACCAAGGCTGGGAAGAGCGTGGCATGGCTGAGGAGCAGAGAATGGGCATGTGCTGGGGGAGGACCTGTCCTGGAGCTTGTGTTTCCAAGTTACCACTGACCACAACAATCCCTTGCAAATTGGGAAAGGGGAGTAATCAGTCAGGTAGGGTGCCTGGAGAGTGCCTTAGGATGAAGCCTCTTCATCCCTCAGTGTCAAACCAAAACCCCATGGTCAGGGGCAACGTGTGTGTGTGTGTGTGTGTGTGTGTGTGTGTGTGTGTGTGTGTAGTTGTATAACGGAGTTCAGTTTGTTCACACGTCATGGAAGGAATTAATCACCTTCATCATCAGAGCTGCCAATTAAAGTATTGAGTGTGTGCACGGTATCAGGCCCTTGCAAAGAGTTCTACCTTCTCAGGAACTCTAAGAGGTGGGTACCACAGTATTATCCTCCTTTTAAAGATAGGAAACTGAAGCTCAGAGATGTAAAGTGACTTATCCAAGGTCATACAGCCAATAAGTAGAAGAGTTAGGACCTGAACTCCAGACTTCCTACCACTGGCAAAAAAAGCCTTTTCCTCTTCCTGAAAAAAACTCAGGATCTTTCCAGAGTCCCTCCCACAAGTAGGAAGCATCAGGTAGAAAAAGAAACATTTTCTGAGCTTTCTTTATGCCAGGCACCAAGCCCTGGGTAGAAATCTTGTCTCCTTCACTTCCTAGCTGTGGGATTGTAGGTAAGTTACTTCACTTCTCTGAGCCTTGGTTTCCTCATCAGTAAAATGGGGATAATATTGGCCACCTCCTAGGGTCAGTTGTGCACAGGGATGTCATTTGGAGCTTCGGACTAGGACCAGGAGACCCGAGTTCTAACCCTTATTCCTCTTTGGCTGAGGTAGCTTGAGTGTGAAAATGATTTCAAAGCTCTGCCCCTCTGTGTCCATACCCTTTGCAGGGAGGCTTCCAAGCATCTGCCACCAAGAGGTGGAGTCTTTCTCCTCCCGTTGAATCTGGTCTGGCCCTTGCTTTGTGACTCGCCATAGGATATGGCAGATGATGCTGAGAAAATTCCTAGTCTAGGCTCACTCAAGAGGCCTTGAATGCTTCTGCTTATGGTTGTGGAACCCTGGCCAGTCACCACAGGAAGGAGCCCGAGCTAACTGTTGGAGAATGAGAGACACGTGGAGCAGAGGTGAGCCATCCCAGGCTAGGGCTGCTTAGACTGTCTGACAGCCAACCCACCCCAAACATGTAAGAAAGGCCAGCCACAATTCACGGAGCCACCTACCTAACCCGCAGCTGCCCAAAGACACAGGAGTGAGCCACCTCAGACCAGAATAACCACCTTGCTGGTCTGTAGACTCATGAGAAATAATACAACTGAGTTTGGGGTAGTTTGTTACACGGCCATAGCTGACTGATAGAATGGTCTTGGGACAGTCTTTTCCCATCTCTGGGTCACAGTTTCCTCATCTGCAACAGGATGGAATTTGGGCTCTATGAACTGTGCTGTTCCTTCTCAGATTCCCTAGAATGGCTCTCAGATTCCCTAGAATGTTTGGCTCTTGGGAAATCCCTTCTCCCTCCACTAATGGATTGGAAAGCTTTCATTTCTATTGTGGCCATTTCTCCCATGATTTCTGTTGGTGTCTGGATATCTGTGCTCCTGTGGGGCTGCCCTCAAGTCTTGACTCTCCCTTCTTGTCTGGCTCTTGAGTTGAGTTCTTTCCACCCAAAGCAGCTATATCCCTGTTTGATGGACGGAAGTGCCTCCGGACAGGCACTTAATTTTTAGGGCTTGGAGTTAACTTAGCACAGAACAGGCTGGCAGCAGCTGAAGAGAAATACTCCACAGCTATCAATCATATGGTTACTGGGGTTTGTTATTAGGTTCTTTTATTTCCTGGTTGGAGGACTGTGCTGGGGCCCATAAACAGGGAGATATTTGGGGCTGTGCCCCACAGTGGAGCTAAGAAAGGCAAGCTGGAGCTTGGCTGAAATTTTGTTCTTCCAGAAACATATGTAGGTGTCCAGGAAATGGGAGGAGGGCACCTCTCTGAGCCTCAATTTCGTCTGTAAGATGGGGCAAGGGATTTCTCCCTTGTGGAGCACCTCATTACCATTTATTGGGTGGTTATAACACCGGCTTTGGCCTCAGAGATCTGTGTTCAAATCCTGACTTGGCCTCTTTCTAGCTGTGTGACCTTGAGCAAGTGACTTCACCTCTCTGAGCCTGTTTTCCCATCTGTGAAATGGGGGTAATCATAATGTTATCACATAGGTTTCTTGGTGAGAGTTAAATGACTTTACATGGGGAAAGCACTTAGTGACTGGCAAACAGTAAGCGCTCAATGAATTTAGACAATGATTTTGATGCTGATGATAACTGTCATTATCATTCATGTAATAATTCCTGCCAAATGTTTAGCTGAAAATCTGGCATAAAGTAGGGATGATTATTTGCCTATTTTATGCCAGAAACCTTCCTAAGAACTTTACGTGTTGTTTAATTAACATACACACTCACCATCTCTCTCTCTCTTTCATTCAACAAATATTTATTGAGCACTTACTGTATGCCAGGTCCTGGGGATAAAGTAAACAAAACATCCCATTGTGAGGCAGGGATCACCACCTTCAGTCATCTGCCTGAGGCCGCAGAGCCAGTAAGAAGTACAGTCAGGCTTTAAAGGCAACACTTTTTTGACTCTAGAACCTTCGTGTCTCTTCTGGCATGTGGCATCTTCAAGGTTGGCCCCTGGGCTCGGCTCTTGTGGCCACACTCAAGCTGTCTTTCAGGTCCTAACTCTGACTTGCTGTGTGATGCTGGGCAAGTTACCTCCCCTCTCTGGGCCCCTCCCAGCTCTTCCATTCTAGAATGTCTTCTCCAACCATTCCTTAGTTCTTTTACTCTCCTTTCTATGTTTTACACTTTGAGAGAGCAAGAGTAAGACAGAAGAGAGATTTAAGAAATCCTTAAGGATGTAAAAGATTCAGGCTCGGTTGCATTTTAGGGTAAGCAGCAGATTCCTGATGGAGCTGGGAGGTACATGGTGGATTAGGGACTAGTCATTTGGGGTGTGAAGGAGGTTTAGCCTGGGGGCTCCTGACTCACCTTATGCACCCACCCCTTCTTATCTGTAATACTGACAACACAAGGCAGAGGGTTCTAATTAATGCTGCAATTCAGGGCATCCACTGGGTGCTTATTGGTCACTATAACACTGCTTGAGTCCTTTGCTCACAAGGGCCCCTCGGGGAATGCCATTCCCCCATTACAGTTTGACCAATGGACACTCTTCAGAATCCTGCTTGGATGTCACCCTCTCTGTGACATTTCCACAATGCGCAGAGATAAATCCAGTGCCCCATACTGCCCCCGCCCCCCACTCCTTCAGCCACAGCACTTTACCTGCATCTCGCCAGGTTGTTTATGGCCCTACTTCCCTTCCTGACCTTTGAGTTGCTGGAGGCCTGGGAGCCTTCCTGCTTCATCACTGAGACATATAGCTGGTGCCCCCAAAGGCTGTTCAAGTCAATGAAAGTAGACGTTACAGTGTGTGCACAAACCCTGGCTCTGTCCTTCATTAGCTGTGTGACCTGAGGAAGCCGATTCACCTTTCTGTGCTGTCATTTCCAAATCCATAAAGCGGTGATGATAACAGCTGCCTCACGAGGATTCCTGGCAATTGTAGTCTTCATTTATGAAGCGCCAACTAGGTGCCAGACCCCACGTGATGTGCTTTGCATACATTATCTCTAAATTTGGGTAATTACCCCTCTGTAATTATCTCTACTCACATTAGCGCTAATTTAGGTAATTATTATCTCTACGTAATAATGTTCATGTTCATTATTGCTCATGGGTATAAACGATGCAGCTCAGGGCCTAAAACACAGTAGGTCTTTCATAAATGATGGCTAATTAGAACTGTTATCCTAACACCCACAACACCACAGACCTGCCCAGTGGATGAGGGGGAGAAAAGTCCCCTCTCGCCTGGCACACTCTGGCTGATATCCTCATGACTCAGCAAACATTCCAGCACCTACTATGGGCCACCTATCCAGTTCGGTCAGCAGTGCAAACTCCTTCCCCTTCGCCGATGTGATAAATAACAACTGCAAACACTTAGGCCACGTGAGGGGCCCCGAGGACGGAATTATTTTTACTATCAAACCCAAATTGGTTTACTAAAACTGTCAGCGGAAACTGAGCAAGATAAATTAAACCCAGCAGCTCCTGGGCCTCATGCATTCTTCGCTGGTGAGACGCTATTTTCACTCCCTCAGTGGGAGGAAGGGGGTGCCGGGTCCAGATGCCGCTCTGCCAAGCGTGAGCCAGGGTTTGCCGGGGAGCCTCGGGCTGGGACCGAAGCGTTCAGCTCCCTTCTGCAAAGGCTTAACCCTGCGAGCTCCTAAACCCCTTCCCCTGCTGCCGAGTTTGGGCAAGTCCAGACTCCCTGATGTGGCCTTCAAGGCCCTGCCTGATCCCACTGCTTCCTTGTTGATGCCACGCCTCCTGTATCTCTGAGCTCCAGACACACAGGGCTTCATCTAGCTCCTCTCATGAGCTGGTGAAGAACAGAGACCCTGGAGGCAGGGCAAGCAGAGCTGGGATCCCAGCCATGTGATCACAGTCACTGTTCTACTCTGTAAGCGTCAGTTTACTCCTCTGTAAAATGGAGATAATAGGAGGGCCCACTGCATGTACTTGTTGTGAAGGTGCCTGGGATGTGGACGCCTGGGATGCGTTAAATGCTCAGCATATATTCCATATTACAGACAAATAACAAGAGAGTCACGCTTTCCTGCTTCTGGACCTTAGTACGTGCTGTTCCTTTTGGCTGGAACACTGTTCCCTCCATCTTTGCTCATCTTCTATCTGTCCTTTGGTCTCAGCTCAGCATAGATCAGGGTTTTTCTGCTTTAGCACTATTGACATTTGGGGTCTGCTAATTCTTCGGTGGGGGCAGCCCTGTGCATTGCAGGATGTTTAGCAGCATCCTTGGACTCTCCCCACTAGATGCCAGTAGCATCTGCCCCCTCCCAACACATACCAATTATGGCAACCAGAAATGCCTCCAGACATTGCTAAGTGTCCCGGGGGTGGGGGGGGCAAAATCATCCCTGGTTGAGAACCACCCACTTAGAAAAGTTGCTTTCTCAGGAAAGCTTTTTCTCCACGTAAAATCATCCCTGGTTGAGAACTGCCCACTTAGAAAAGTTGCTTTCTCAGGAAAGCTTTTTCTCCACGTCCTGCTAATTTATTTATTTATTTATTTGGCTGCGTTGGGTCTTCGTTGCTGCTTGCCGGCTTGTGGGGGCTACTCTTCGTTGCGGTGCACGGGTTTCTCATTGCGGTGGTTTCTCTTGTTGCAGAGCATGGGCTCTAGGCACACGGGCTTCAGTAGTTGTGGCACGCGGGATTCAGTAGTTGTGGCGCTCTAGAGCGCAGGCTCAGTAGTTGTTGCACACAGGCTTAGTTGCTCCGCAGCATGTGGGATCTTCCCGGCCCAGGGCTCAAACCTGTGTCCCCTGCATTGGCAGGCAGATTCTTAACCACTGCGCCACCAGGGAAGCCCCCTGCTAATTTAGATAAGGGTGTTGAGGGACATCTCAGAGGAGGCAATATGGGAGCAGAGACCTGCAGGAAGCTAGGGAGTGAGCTATATGGATATTCAGGGCAGAGCATTCCAGGGCGGGGTCGGGGGGTGGTGGTAGGAGACAGCCAGTGCAAAGGCCCTGAGGTATGTTTTCAGAACAGCAAGGAGGCCGGTGTGGCCAAAAGGAGAGACCAAGGAGGAGAGTGGAAAAAAGTGAAGCAGGAGCCGTAACCAGGGTCAGATCACATAGGGCTTTTGTAAGAACTTCAGCTTTTACTCTGAATAGAATGAGGAGCTATTGCAGGGTTTGAGGCGGAGCATGATGTGATCACTCAGGGTGCTGGGTTAAAAACAGCCCCCAATGGGACAAAAGCAGGAGCAGGGAGACAAGTGAGGACGAGACAGCGGCGGCTTAGACCACGGTGGTGGTGGCAGTGGGGGTGTCAGAGATGCTTCAACTCCAGGCAGATTTAAGTCTTGAGTAGAATCAACGGGATGTACTGAGGCCCTGGGTACAGGTGTAGGAGAAACAGAAGAATCCTGTTCACAGGGAGTGTGCTGGAGCCGATGGCTCCTACTGGGCCATATGGGCTGACTGTTAAATGTCCAGGCATTTGGTGACCCTGTTGGCTTTGTGTTGGTTGCTTGATATTGGTCACAGTGGGAGTATTTACACCATGGAAATTGGCAAATGTTGCAAATCAGGAAGTTGCTCCCCACACCACGTGTCAAGAAAAGCCATTGTGGAACCCTGACCAGTGTTCTCCTGCTCTAGAATAACTCCACATCTTTTGGGCCTGAGCAGCAGGCAGGATGGGTGACTCCTTTCTGAGATGGGAAGATGAGGCAAAATAGGTTTGGAGAAAGAGAATCAAGGGTTTAAGTTTGGGGACACGTTGTTGGAGATGCCTCTTAGACATCCAAGTAAGAGGTAAGAAGGCAGGTGGAAATAAGTTAAATATAATAGCTGCATCTTCCTTCTAGGATAACTCTGAGGAGCAAATTAATTAACGTTTGGAAAGAACCTTGCAAACAGTGAGTACTCAATGATGAAAATGGCTTTCTTTATCACCTCCATGAGAAAGGATATAGACTTGTGGTCCCTCAAGTCTGAATCTGACCAGCAGATACTTTTTGGAGGGGAGGGGGCATTATTTTAACAAATTGAATTTATGTTAGAGAAACGCAAATCAAAACTACAATGAGGGACTTCCCTGGTGGCATAGTGGTTAAGAATCCGCCTGCCAATGCAGGGGACATGGGTTCGAGCCCTGGTCGGGGAAGATCCCACATGCCGCGGAGCAACTAAGCTCGTGTGCCACAACTACTGAGCCTGCACTCTAGAGCCCATGAGCCACAGCAAGAGAAGCCACCACAACGAGAAGCCCGTGCGCAGCAACAAAAAGTAGCCCCCGCTCACCGCAACTAGAGAAAGCCCTCGCGCAGCAACAAAGACCCAATGCAGCCAAAAAGAAAAAAAAAAAAAAGAAAGAAACTAAAAAAAAACTACAATGAGTTACCACCTCACACCGGTCAGAATGGCCATCATTAAAAAATCTACAAATAACAAACGCTGGAGAGGGTGTGGAGAAAAGGGAACTCTCCTACACAATTGGTGGAAATGTAAATTGGTGCAGCCACTATGGAGAACAGTATGGAGGTTCCTCAAAAAAACTAAAAATAGAGTTGCCATATGATCCAGCAATCCTACTCCTCGGCATATATCCAGACAAAACTATAATTCGAAAAGATACATGCACCCCTATGTGCATGTATACATATGTATATACATATGTATACATACATATACATGTATATGTGTATATATATATATATGTATATATAACAGAATCACTTTGCTGTATGCCAGAAACTAACATTGTAAATCAACTATACTTTAATAAAATAGATTTTTTAAAAATTTGAATTTAAATGATGTTAGGTGGGGATGTAGTTCCCACTTCACCACAGTTCCCCCAGCTCTACATTATCTCACACAGCCCCAATTCCCATTTTATGATACTTGCCTGACCCTGCAGGAGTCAGCGTTTGCATCCTCTCTGTTCAAGGCAACCTGTCCCTTTGCAGAGGAGTGTGAAGCCCAGAGAGGCTGGGTGACAGGTCCAGGGTTGCTCAGGGATCACTGTCAGGGCACAGAGGAGGGAACCCAGGGGTCCTCCCTCCTAGCCAACACTCACATCTAGAGTCGCCAAGATGATCAGAAGAAAGTGCCCCCTGCAAGGGTTCCTTTTCTGATGCTAATGCTGGTGGTGGCCTGGCTTTGGGGAAGTATTTCTGCTTAAATGCTCCACTTTCCTGGATGGGCTGCTGCTTCGTGTGCTTTGTAGTGGAAATAAAACCCCATCCCATGTTGAGATGAAGGTTAATTGAATATTTGATGCCTGGAGGGGATGAAAGCAGGGTTCCCATTTTCCGTTTCCTCTTCCAGGCCTCTGACACCAAGGGGAGACGTGGGTCAGTCTTGGTGAAGCAAAACCACCCGTAAGGGATGCATGCTGTGAGGAGAGGATGCTGAGCTGGGCAGAAGGGAGGGGACCACAGACCATGTCTTGGGGCATGGAGCTGGAGGACCTTCAGCAGAAGCCAGGATATCAGGAGTTGATTTCCTCTTCTCCTGGCTGAAGACTGAGGTGGTTTGCCCAGCAACTTCTGGTGGTGGGGTGCTCATCAACTGGGACCATAAATTTATATTTGTCATGAGGGCAGTGGGGAGCCATGGAAGGCTTCCTGGAGGAAGGAGCTTTAGAATGGGGTTTCCTACCACCAGAAAACTACTAGAGCTCATCAATGAATTCAGTAAAGTTGCAGGATATGAAATTAGTATGCAGAAATCTGTTGCATTTCTATACACTAACAACAGAATATCAGGAAGAGAAATTAAAGAAACAATTCCATTTACCACTGCATCAAAAAGAATAAAATACCTAGAAATCAACCTACCTAAGGAGGCAAAATATCTGCAGTCAGAAAACTATAAGCCATTGATGAAAGAAATTGAAGATGACACAAACAGATGGAAAGATATACTTGTGTTCTTGGATCGGAAGAATCAATATTGTTAAAATGACTATACTACCCAAGGCAATTACATATTCAATGCAATCCCTATCAAATTACCAATGGCATTTTTCACAGAACTGGAACAAAAAATTTTTAAATTTGTGTGGAAACACAAAAGGCCCTGAATAGCCAAAACAATCTTAAGAAAGAAGAATGGAGCTAGAGGGATCACAATTCCTGACTTCAGACTATACTACAAAGCTACAGTAATCAAAACAGTATGGTACTGGCACAAAATCTTGCAAATAATTTCCCTCTCACCAGGCTCCTCTGCAAAGCCAAGCAGCACCCAAGTCATGCTTCTCAGACAAGTGGGTTTCTACTTCAGGCTTGAGGGGAGAGCTGACCCCCAGGCTGCATCCAGAGAGGCTCTTCCAAACTTGGCATCCCCCCCACTGTCCCAGCCACGTGTCTGGGTCTGCTGGACAGCCCTTTCTTCTGCTTTTCTAGCCACCACTGTGTGTCTCTGTCCCCTTCTCCTGATTCCTGGGGAGTTAGGGAAAGTTCTGGATGGAGCATCTAATAGGTACCCCCACTGAATATTGGAAACAGCCACACAGCCAGGTAAGTCCATTCATGACAGCATTTCTTCATTCAGCAATCATTTTCTGAGCATCTACTGTGTGTCAGGCTCTGTGTTAGACCCTGAAACAGAGATAAATCAGACCAGGTCCTGACTGCAAGGACCTTCTGGTCTAGCTGAGAGAGACAGATAGGAAAATAAACTACTGTGGTACAGAGTGTACATGTTATATTTCCCTCCTCCTCCTGACCATACTAGCCATTCGGTCCTCTGAAAATGCTGTGCCTGCTCTTGCCACAGTGCCTCTGCATACTCTGTTCCTTCTTGGATGAATTCACTCCAATTCATCCTTTAGTTCTGAGCTTTGTCAGATCCTCAGGGAAGGCTTTTCTGACCTTCCTCTTTGTATCAAATCCCCGTTATAGAATCTCATGGCATCAGGCACCTTTCAAAGCTACAAAAACAAAGCTACATCGATGCAATTCCTCACTTAGTGCCTGTTTCCTTAGGCAACTGACTTTCCTGAGGATAGGAACTCCTTCTGGGTGTGTATGATATTGTCACTTCTTCACCAGAGGGACCCCAGTTCTTTGCACAGTCCCTGACACGCAGTAGATGCTTAATTAATATTGGTTGAAACAATAAAGCAGGAGCAATTTCTTCCCGAACTGGCTGGCCTGGGGGGTCCAACCATCATAAACACTCACAACTGGATATCTAAGAAGATCCGTTTCTCCTCCCCTACGTGGATCTTCCAGATACAATCTTCACCTTCCACGTAGGGCTCTGGCCAGTTTGGGGACAGCACCACCCCGGCCACGGCAGAGAGCTCCCCACCACACATGGCTGTAAAGACACAGACACACACACACACATTATTCATAAGGAAGCAGATATGGTGTAACAGTTAAGAGTGTGGTCTATGAAGTCAGACAGTCCATACCTGTGTGCGGAATGATTAAATTAGGACTGGCCACCTGCCTTCTTTAGCTGAAATTTGGCAAAGGTGGGGCAAGGACATTGTACTGTGGGTTCTGCATCCATGGATTCAACCGACAGGGGATCAGAAATATTTGAAAAAAAATTCCAGAAAGTTTCAAAAAGCAAAACTTGAATTTGCCACTCACCGGCAACTATTCACATAGCGTTAACATTGCATTTAGGACACTCCCATAGCATTTACATTGTATTTACAACTATTTACATAGTATTTACACTGTATTAGGAATTATAAGTAATCTAGAGATGATTTAAAGTATATGAGAGGGTGTGCCCTTTTATATAAGGGGCTTGAACATCCACGGATTTTGGTATTGGGGGCGCGGGGGGTGTGCCCTGGAACCCGTCCCCTGTGGATACTGAAGGATGACTGTAGTTCTTTCAGGACGAAGGACAGAGTTCAAAGTTTCAAGTGCATCCTTAATAGCCCTCCCCTTGAGCAGGGTGAATAGTGACTAGAGATGGTACATTCTAGTCAGATGGACCTGGTTCGAGTCTTGCCTCTGCCACCAAAGGCTCTGTGACAAGGCATGTAATAAGTTCCTGGAGCCTCAGATGCCTCCCTCTGTAGAGCAGGGAGAAAGACCAGTGCTGACTTCACTGGGTTATTCTGAGGCTTAAGTGAGCTCATGGATGTCAAACACAGCACAGCGCCTGGCACAAGGTAAGCGTTCAGTAATTCTTAACGTTACTGTGGAATGCCCTGGCTCTGAACTGGAAGCGGAGATGTGGCTGCACCTGGCGCCTGGCCCTTTAAATTTCACTCTGTGTTTACTGCTTTGGAAAATTCTCAGTGTGGCAGAGGCCAAAGCACCAATAAATTCCGCTCTGTTAAACCAGCACATTTAATACAGGGGTCAATCCCTCACCACGGCAAGGCTGTGATTTCACGCCAACCACCATCCAGGTGGCGGCTGCCAGGAGCCAGGGCTCTGTTCATTACTCCACATTCCCCACATGGGTCCAGGCTCGGGGTGGCTCAGTGGCCTTGAACATGGAGAAATAGGGGAGGGCAGGGCACTGGGAGTCCCTGTAGATGAGGATTCCACACAGCTGACATTGTCTAAAGGGGCTCAGGGCACAGGTCTCTGAGAACAGAGAGACCTGAGTTCCATTCCCACCTCTGCCAATTACCCTCAGTGTGTTCTGAAGCATGTCACGTCACAGCTTGTTTCCTCATCTGTACACGGGATCAATAATAATATGCACCTCACAGGGTTGTAGTGAGGATTAAGTCAGATAAGGCACAGAGTGCCTGCAACACAGTTTTTTGCACTCCTATTAACAACTGTTATTATCATAATCATTAATTAGACTCAGGGCTGCCATGTGCTGTTGGGCGGGTTGTGCACTGCACATGTCTGCATAGCACAGGTAGGAGCTGAAATCCATGCAGCGATCTTCTCACCAAGCTGTGCATGATGGGGCCTTGTGCCTGGAGGAAGAGGCAACTTTTCAATTTTATCCATTTTGTGATTTTCTCAAGGACCAGCAGCAAACCTGACCCAAAGGAGGGTGAGCTCCAGAAAGGATTCGAATCCTAAAATCGGTATATAAGCTGGGCCTTTCATCTGAAGGGGTGGAGGGCTCTGGGGTGCCCTGGGAGGAGGGCTGTGACCCACTCACCTCTGCACAGGGGCTCCGTGTCGTTCCAGTATGGGTCCCGCACGTTGATGCACTCAATGATGGCCGGGCCCTGCTCCAGGGAGTGGCCGGGGTCGCAGGTAAACTCCACTATGGTCCCGATGTTATAGGTTGGGTCGGACGTGGTGAAGTTCCCGTTCTGAATGTAGGGCTCATAGCAGTGGCCTTTCTCAAAGGCTGGGGCCAGGACACAAAAGAGGGCAGCCACTCAAATGAGTCAGGGGTGGCTCACAGGGCTGTGTCTCAGAAGCAGGGGCCCCTCTTGCTGTTCAGGGAAGCCCCAAGGGAAACGGGTACCAGACCCCACATTCCGGTTCCCACTGACCTGCTGAGGGCCCTTAGGCCATTCACTTGGCTTCTCGGGCCTCATTATTTTCACATCTAAAATGGGAACAAGAACCTCTGCTCTCCCAACCCCGCAGAGGCGGCCTTTGAAAGTCCAAGAGTCACTCTAGCTATGGCTTCTCCCCAATCCTTTGCAGGTCAGATTTCTACCTCCCATGACCCGGCCCCGCCATGCTTCCCCCGCTCCCACGCTGCCACCCCAGGAGACGGGGCAGCCTCTGAGACCCTCACCCTCGAACCGGATGTTGAAGGCTGAGGCCACCCGCCCCTGGTCAGACGTGAATTCGATGCAGATGGTGTGGCCGTCACTCAGCAGGCCCTCAAAGGGGACATTCTCGGTTTGGAGGGAGTCGTAGAGAAGAGCGGACTTGTTGGTCAGCCCACTGTAGACCATCATCCTGGCAGTGGGGAAGGAGACAAGAGCCAATATGAGGTCTTCTCAGGCCGCTGATGCACAGCAGTGGGAGGTGTGTGCTGTGACCACCCCCTCCGGGGCCTCAATCCCAGACTCACATCCCGATTTCACCCCATACTCGCCCAGACACTCTGCTTCATCTGTTCAAATTTGTCTCCCTTTCTGTACAATGCTTGTCCCAGACTCATGGATAGATTCTGAGCTCTTAAGGAAAGTGCTGGGTATGACATAATGACCAGACGAATTAATAGATACTGATTATTATTACTAATTGAGAAGTTGGGATGACTGGGCTAATATCATTCCTGAAACACTGATATATATATAATCAGACACAGTTCCGACTTTAACTTCTGAGCTGAGTGACTTTGGACAAAAACACTGCACCCCACTGAGCCTCTGTTTCATCTGTAAAATGGATACAAGCACACCTACACCACAGTGTGGGGATTAGAGACCATGGATATAAAGTGCACAGGACAGAGCAGGTATGCAAGTCAAATGACCAAGCACTGGACCCCTACTAGACTCTGTCACTGATTTTTATCTCCTAAGACCACCGTGCCTGGAGTCAGGAGTCCCAATTTCTAGTCCCCAGTTCCCTACCCACTGAGCTTACAGAAGTCTCAACACATCTTGTGCCTCAGTATCCACAACCATGAAAAGAGGGATCACAACGTCTTTCCTACCTATCTTACAGGGGGACTGTGAGAATACAACATAAAGTGTCCTGAAAAATGAAAGGCATCAGACAAAACGGTGGTATTCATTTTTACTGTTATTAAAACCGTTTGGGGACTTCCCTGGTGGCACAGTGGTTAAGAATCCGCCTGCCAATGCAAAGGACACAAGTTCGAGCCCTGGTCCGGGAAGATCCCACATGCCGCAAAGCAACTAAGCCCATGTGCCCCAACTATGAGCCTGCGCTCTAGAGCCCGCAAGCCACAACTACTGAGCCCGCATGCCACACTACTGAAGCCTGTGCACCTAGGGCCCGTGCTCCGCAACAAGAGAAGTCACCACAATGAGAAGCCCGTGCACCGCAACGAAGAACAGAGAAAGCCCGCGCTCACCGCAACTAGAGAAAGCCTGCACACAGCAACGAAGACCCAACACAGCCAAAAATAAATAAATAAATAAATTTATTAAAAAAGAAAAATACAACCTTTGGCACTTGGCTCTTTGTTAGCCTTGGTATTTTTTAAAAAGTTATGCAAAAATGGGGAAGAAACCAGTATACAAATTGGATCACTTATTTTTCTGGAATCATAAACAGGCATTTTTAATCCTTTGAGATTTTTTTTGTGTTTTTTTTACTGTGACCCATAAAAAGGGGTTATCATATGAATTTCTAATGTCACCAAAATGCATAAATGTTAGAGTCACAGTCTGTTCATTTTGCCATGTGTCCACTGTGGCTGGGATGAGGAGGGGGCTGAGGTAGAGGCCAAGGGCCATTCCGAGAGTGGAGAGGGGCCTCTTCACAATCTTCTGATCCCTGCTGATTTTGCTGTATCTTGGGGGCCATGCCCCAGGACTCCGGTTTCAGAGAACCAATGCCTTCTGTTCTACAGCAAACTCTCAGGATCTCAAAATCTCTAGTCAATTAATCTTCCAAAAATAGCAATTTTCTACTTATGTTCTCTAGAATGTCTAAAATAGTAATAAAAATCTATACATAGTCTATGGTCAAATGGGTTTGGGAAATGCCAGGTTAAATAAAAATTAAACATTTTTTCCCTTGCAGGACTTGTCAGTGCCTTTGCCAGCTAATGTGCATTAGCACCTTCCAAGACAGAGACTGTGTACATATTGTCTCCCAAACATGTTTGACCAGAGAACCCACCTTCTGTGCTGCATACTATGGGACTGGAGTTTAGAAAGACTTCATTCTGGGGGGAAAGCATCTTTAAAATCTTTCTTCATTTCTCTCCTCTACTCAAAATCCTTCCATGGCTATCTATAGCTTATAGAAGCAGCCCGGTACCCAAAGCCCTTCAGAAGATGATCCCCATTTACCTCTACATCTTTGCCCACCCCCCACTCCTATTCTCCCTGCTTGGGCTACTCTACCCACTCACTGTATTTTGGGTTCCCTGATCAAATCTCTTTCCAAGGTTTAGATCAGGTCTCATTTCTTCTTTTTAAAAATTAATTAATTAATTAATTAATTAATTGTCTTCATTGCTGCGTGCAGGCTTTCTCTAGTTGTGGTGAGCAGGGGCTACTCTTCGTTGTGGTGCGTGGGCTTCTCATTGCGGTGGCTTCTCTTGTTGCGGAGCACAGGCTCTAGGCGTGCGGGCTTCAGTAGTTGTGGCACTCAGGCTCAGTAGTTGTGGCTCGTGGGCTCTAGAGCGCAGGCTCAGTAGTTGTGGCGCACGGGCTTACTTGCTCCTCAAGGCTCTTACCATTTCTCTGCACTTGTGTTCCTTGTCCTGCAGGCTTTCTCTGGAGCGCCCTGGCTACTGGAACAGGTGACAGGCCAGTGTGTCAGGGAATTAACAAACTCTGAGAGCAGCCATCATCCAACTGACGGGAGATGAGGCACAATTATCTCTGCTCTCTCGCCGCTAGGAATGGGGAGGTTAGGGTGTGTGTCTACACTGGCTCCCAGAGTTCCCAGGTGGAAGAGAATTTCTTTTTTTTATAAATTTATTTATTTATTTTTGGCTGCGTTGGGTCTTCGTTGCTGCGCGGGCTTTCTCTAGTTGTGACAAGCGGGGGCTACTCTTTGTTGTGGTGAGTGGGCTTCTCATTACGGTGGCTTCTCTTGTTGCAGAGCACAGTCTCTAGGTGCGCGGCCTTCAGTAGTTGCAGCGCGTGGGCTCAGCAGTTGTGGTGCACGTGCTTAGTTGCTCTGTGGCATGTGGGATCTTCCCGGACCAGGGCTCGAACCCGTATCCCCTGCACTGGCAGGCGGATTCTTAGCCACTGTGCCACCAGGGAAGCCCCACACCTTGTACTTTAAAGCAGTGATTTATTGACATGGAGTCGTTCAGGATAAAGCTGGACAACTTGGAAGGAAGTAGACTCCAGAGTTGGGTAACTTATTCAGTTTTCTGGTATTTTCTCTCAGAATCCTTTCCTAGAGGTTAACAGTCTAGGTTTGAAGCTTCAAAGAAGCCAGGACACTATATAATTCTAAGATCAACATCGGACAGATTCCAGAATTCTAAGGTGCTGACATTCTGTCAGTGCCCTACCCACATCCCCTCAGCACTCATTACTCACCCATTTTCGGCTGGTTTCCAGAGTCTCTGAGAATCAGCCAGCTCAGCCAGCTCCAAGGGTGGCAGGCAGTGTTGGGGAGTCAGTGTGTCCAGGAGCACGCCTCCTCCAACAGTGGATGGTGGGGGTGGATAAATACCCAGCTCCCTCACCCTCCGATAGGAATGCTCTGAGCCCTGCTCAACACGGCTTCCTGGAGGCCCCCAGTAGATAGAGACCCAGTTGTCTCTGCAGTCACCTGCCTACTAATACATACTGTATCTACTCCCTTTCCTTCTCTGCTCATTTTCCTGGTGCTTTCTAAGATCAGCTCCCAAACAAGCCACTTCCTCTCACATCTTTGTCACTCTGTCTGTTTCCAAGGGAACTCAACCTAAGACAGCAAGTCTAAGCAGCTAAGACCCTAATTTTCTAGAACATTCCAGAATACTCTAGAATAAGTTCTCAGAGTTTTCAGATTCTGGATTCTGTGCATATAACTTAGCATCTACGGACATACTCTTGGTTAGATGTTGTCTTGTATCTTCTCTAGTTCCTTCTTGTACATAAGTCTGGTTTTTCCATCTCAACTGCCAGGAACCCATGTTTCCTACTTCTCTCCTGTTCTCCATGGAGCCTAATACATGATTGGGCACAGAGCAGATGCTCCGTAAACACTCCCTCCTTGTTCAATTGCAAAAAGGGATGTGCAGGAGAAGGGATGAGGCAGTTCGAGGTGGGGGAACTGGATTCCCTTCTTGCCTCTCCCCCTACCCTGCTGTGTGACTAGGGTAAGTCCCTTCCCCTCTGTATGTCCTAGTTTCCTTATGTGTAAAAGGAAGAGATCGAAGATGATGGTCTCTAATATCCTTGCCACCCTCCCCAGCTCTTCCTTTCTTGGCGTCCATGAGGCAGCGTTTTAGTCCTTTCAAGACTCCAAATCCCAAGCCACGTTCTAACACTCTGGGAAGGAATGAGGCTGGCTGGGGACCCTCAGAGTTTTACCTGTCCTTCTCGTGCAGTGACAGTCTCTCAAAGTGCAGATGCAGCTTCTGGCCCTCTGGAGCTTCAATTGTCCACATACAGACCTGGCTCCCATTGGTATTTCCAGAGTGACTTGGGGACAGGACGCGGCCGATGGTGGCGTTGTGCACAGCCCCTCCACAAGGGGCTGGGGTCAGAGAGTAGGGGTGGGTGGGCAGTGAGAGGATTGCAGAGAGAGACAGAGAGAGAGAGGAAGTGAGGGTTTCATCCTTTCCCAGTCCCCATCCCTTCATGGGAGGAAATAGGCTGGGGAAGAGAGAAACCATGGGAAAAGTCCCATCCTCCTGAGACAGGTTCAACCTGTTTGACAGGAGGTCTAATTCCATGATTAGAACCATTGCCATGTGCGTTCCGTGGTGGGGAATGAATGGCTGTGATTTAAGGATTCTTCCATGCGCTGGCTGTGCCCTGATTCCTAATTACAAAATGGTAATTAAGAAGGACATAAATAGGCAGTTCTCAAAAGAAGAAATATACTTTTATTACTTAGTAAGCACTAAAATAATACAGCCTCACTAGTAATAAAAGAAATGCAAATCTAAACTATATTCTATCTTTATCCACCTAATTGGTCAAGATAAAAAGCAGCAATAAACTGGAAAGCTATCTCCAGTGACGGGAAATGGTCACTCTCATTCAGGAGTGGTTAGAATGCAAGTTGCTATGGGCTTTCAGGAGGGCAATTTGATGAAAAATCTGGAAAATATGTTCAAACACTTTGACCTAGTAATTAAGGTTCTGGGAATTTACCTTAAGAAAAGATTTAGAGAGTTTCACAAAAATGTATGAATGAGGATGTTCACTGCCAGATTGCCTCTAAGAGCAAAAAACAAGAAAGAACATGAATGTCCGCTTACAGATGCTTGGTGAAATAAATGCATGCCATTCACATAGTTTTTAAGAACCATGTTCTCAAAGAACTTGAGAAAATAGGAAAATATTCACTATATTTTAAGTGGGAAAAAAGAAGCTAGAAAATGGTCGGCTATATCTATTTCAATGAGCTATATGCAAGGATCAACTGAGACCAGGAATATAAAAGTGATTTGCTACAATCTTCAACACTTTCTTGGAATTTTTTTTTTTTTTTACCAGAGCCATATATTACTTTTATCATAAAAATTTAATAAATATTAAAAAGTGATTTGTGAACTAGGAAGAGTTACACAAATGTGGGGAGGTAGTCTTATTTTTAGGAGATATTTGGTTCTCATTAAATGTTTGCTGAATGACTGCATGACTAATAAGGACTTGAACTCATGAGAAAGGCAGATAGCTCCCTTCTCTGCTCTGGACTCTGCTGTGACCTACAGCAAAGACACTACCCAGAAGTCTTGTACAGTAGTTCTTTCAGGACCACGGACAGAGCACTGGGCCGCAGTCTCTCCAGCTACCTCTCCTGAATCCCCATCCTAAAGTGAAGGTTCAAATCTGGCCAGCGCCACTTATCTGCTGTGGATCTAGGACAAGCCACTGAAGCTCTCTGAACCTCTAGGTCACTGTAAAATGTTAATAATAATTCCACCCTCTTTATGGGACTGTGGTGGTAAGTCAATGAAACACTGCATGTAGAGGGCTTGGTGCTGTCCCTGGCACAGAGTAGCTGCTCAAAATGTAGCCAGCATTACTGCCCCATAGCTCAGGAGCTGAGGAGATGGAGGACACTGTCCCTGGTGGGCGGCGCCAGCAACCTGTCCTCCCCGAGCTGCCGCTCATTTGCAGCCTCTCTGCTCCCATTCCTTGCCTTATTAAGCCGACTGATGACTGGTTTCAATTTGCCAGCGGCGGCTCCCCATCCGTCTTCCTTAGCACAAATTGAGGCTTAATTCCTCTCTGATTTCATACATAGATAAAAATTAACATCAGGGAGGCATGGAAACCAACTGCCCTATGGTTTGAATTTTTTTTCTTTGTTTAAAAAAAAAAAAAGAAAAATTCTGAAGGGCCTTGGGGGAACGATACTGCAACAATTAAATCTGAGAATTTATCATCAGCTCTCATTTGCATTTTGAATTCTACTGACTATGAATGCCTGGAGGGCAGGAGTGATGTTTTCTTATTCCCAGTATTCTCCTTGTACATGAGTCATGGGCTGGCACAGAGTAGGTGCTCAGTTAATGTGGGCAGCCTACACTCTCCTGGCCATGGTCAGGACTTTTGAGAATCTAATAGAGATTAGCTCTCTTGATAACTGAGGATGGTCAAGATTATGGCCACTGGGGCAGACAGAGTGTGGTACAGAGTGCTTCTCAATCTATAATGTGCACATGAACCACAAAAGGAGCATTTTAAATGTAGATTTTGATTCGCTTGGTTTTGTATGGGGCTTGGGATTGTGTATTTCTAATAATCTCACTGGTCTGCAGATTGCACTTTGAACAGTGAAGGTGTAAGGAAAAGAGCTCAGGAGAGAAGGGTTCTGGACTCAGTTCAATTTCTATCTGGTGACTTTGAGGAAGAAACTTCACCTCCATGAGCCTCAGTTTCCTCATCTGTAAAATGGGGATAATTGTTCCCACCATGTAGGATTGCTATGAGGATTTATCAGAGCCCTGGCATATGGACTGGGCTCAAAATACGGCAGCTGTCATATCCAAAGCACAAGCAACAAACAAAAATTACACAAGTTAGACTTTCTCAAAATTAAGGACACTATCAAGAAGTGAAAAAAGACAACCCACAGAGTGGGAGAAAATATTTGCAAATCATATATCTGGTAAGGGTCTAGTATCCAGAATATATAAAGAACTCTTACAATTCAAGAAAAAGACAAACAACCAAATTTTTAAAATGGTCAAAGGACTTGAATAGACATTTCTCCTAGAAGATATACAAATGGCCAACAAGCATATGAAAAGATACTCAATGTCATTAGCCATTAGGAAAATGCAAATCAAAATCACAGTAAGATACCTTCACACCCACATTATTATACGGCTATAATAATAAAAAGAAGACATCGAAAATAAGTGCTGGTGAGGATGTGGAGAAATTGCTACTTTCATACATGGCTGGTGGGAAAGTAAAATGGTGCAGCCGTTGTGGAAAACAGTTTGACGGTTCCTTCAAAAGTTAAACATGGTATTACCATATAACCCAGAAATTCCACTTTGGGGTATATACCCCAGAGAAATGAAAACATAAAAACTTGCATACAAACATTTATAGCAGCATTATTCCTAATACCCCCAAAGTGGAAACAATTCAAATGTCCACCAACAAATGAACAGATGAAATGTGGCCTATCCATATCATGGAATATTATTCAGTCATAAAAAGGAATGAAGTTCTGACAGACGTTACAACATGGATGAACCTTGAAAACACTATGCTAAGTGAAAGAAGCCAGATACAAAAGATTACATATTGTACGATCCCATGTATATGAAATGTCCAGAATAGGCAAATCTATAGAGACAGAAAGCATATTGGTGGTTGCCAGGGGCTAGTGGGTCCAGGGTGTCCTTTTGGGGGTGATAAAGACAGTGGTGATGGTTGCACAATATTGTGAATGTACTAAATGTCACTAATGGTCAATTTTATCATATAACAAAACTTTAAATGGCAGCAGCCATCTGTATTTGGAGGAATCTCTTCCCCTGGGGGCTGGTCTCTCCCCTCTTAAGTGGACCATCCGTGTTTGGTCTGGCTGAGGCTGGCATGTACCTGAGCAGATGGGTTCCTGGCTGCTCCAGTGGGGCTTGGAGGCATTGATGCACGTCAGCGTCTTGGCACCCTGGAGCTCGTAACCCAGGTGGCAGTGGAAGTGGGCCACCCCACCTGAGTGCAGGTCCATCACCATGACATCCCCGTAGTCGGGCCGGCGGGGAAAATTGCAGCTCAGCATGAAGGCTGGGAAGAAATGCAGGGGCAGACAGTCATCTCTCAGAGGGGGAGACAAAGAACGTGACCCACATCCCGGGAGTCAATTTTTGCTGAGGAGAAAAGATGAGGTCCCTAAGGACCCTGGAGTGCTGGAGGAGGGTATTTTTGTGACTCGAGTTGATCACGTGGTGCTGAGACTGCCAGATGAGCACTTTTTTCTAGGCTCAAAGCTCCCCACCCTGCCTAACCAGAGACAGCAGGTTTGGGGTGACAAATGTGTTCCCATCTCTCCCTGGAGACAGAATGGCCTTCTCCTTGATCACAGGAGGGACAGGATCACCCAGGTAGGTTAGTCTCACCTGCACGAACAGCTTAGGTGTCTGATAAAAATGCAGGCTCTTGGACCAGAGTTAGAATAACCAGTCCTTCAGGAAATGCCCAAGATATGAAAGCTTGGAAACAACTGTCCGGGGAGGTAAGGGCTTGGGCTCTGAGGGAGATGGATGTGAGTTTACATTCTCTTACTCCATCACTCAGAAACTGTGTGACCTTGAGAAAGTGACACAGTGTCCTGAACTTCACTCTCCTCTCTGTGATCATCCCTGTTTCACAGGTGGCCGTAAGGATTACATGTGAAATGCCAAAGAAGAGCCTCCTTCGCCCAATATCTGGTGCACAGAGCTCACTGGACGGGGTGGTAGAAGGGTGTACGTGACCACGTTGAGCTCCTTGAGTTTCATTTTCATAAAAGGGTGCTGAATCCATCCTAGCTCCACCACTGGACTATGGTCTGACCTCTGCTGTAGCCTAGGATATCTGCATTCCCAGTTCCCATGAGAAGGACTAAATTCAAGCTCATGGCTCAATGAGCTATTTTTTGCATTTTTTAATCAACAAAGACAACAGACGGTAGTCTGCATTATTGAGAAGGTGTGAGGAAACGGACACTCCTGTATACAGTCACCCATCTGTTTCAGAAACATCTAAGGGGAAATTTTTAAATGAATTGTTTTTTCAGAAATTTAGTCAATGTGATGTAAATGTGGATGGCTTTCGATCTCCCAAGGTATGGCTAAGGGCTCCCCTTCCCCGTCATATACTTGGCAAGTATCCAGGGGGAGCTCCTGGTAAGGGAAGTAACCGGAGGTCTTGGGAACCGCCCAGGAGGTGGGGAAAGTGGGATGACATTGAAACAAGGGAGAGAGAGAGAGAAGGAAGAGAGAGAGAAGGAAGAGAGAATGGGGGTGGGAAGGAAGAGAGGGAGGGGAGGAAAGAAAGATAGGAAGGAAGCAAGAAAAGAGGGAGGAGAAGAGAGGAGAAAGGTGAACAGAAAACAAAAGAGAGGAGACTAGAAACAGACAAAAAGGAAAGAAAGTAACAGTGGAGAAGAAGAAAAAAGAGAGAAGGACTCTGGTAGCAGAGGCTCTTTCCCAGAAACCCATGGACTCTCATGGGATTTGTGTGTCAGATTCAGGAGACATGAACTTGAATGGGAAAAAGCGGCTTGCTTATTCTTTATTAACCTTTTACTTAACAATGATATTTCCTTCAATCACAAATGTAGGCAACAATCTGTAACATAGTCACAAAACCTGTGACTCTGTCACCAAGAGAAATCAGATATTTTCATATCAAAATGAATATCTTGACATATTTCTTATGCTCCTTTGAAATTATAGTAATTATCAGAGCCACTGGGAAATATTAATGTGTTAATAAAGAAGCACATCGATTATGATATCATAGATGAAAACAATATTTTGACAACTGCTATTAAATATGAATGGCTTCCTTTTGAATTGTATATATTTTACGCTCTTAAAAACACAAATCTAAGAAGGGGTTCACAGTGTTACCAAACTGCCAGAGGGGGGTCCCTGGCACAAAAAGGGTGAGAATCCTTGGCTCCAGAGGGAAAGGGAGAAAAAAGCTACATCTCAACAGCCTCAGCCTGATCTTACCCTGGTAGTGCAGCTGGAAGGTCCCAAGGCCATCGTCCTGGAAGGTCCGGAAGTAGACGGAGATGGTGTTGGTGGGGCTTCGGATCACCTGCCCCTCTACCAGGAGGGTGTGGTTGGCCAGAATGGTCAGGGAGGGGCCGTCCACCCCGCGGATGGAAAGCAGCTCCCCCTCAGACAGGTTCACACTCTTCACCTGGAGACAGGTAGGGGTAGACAGAATCTGAGCCCCCTTATCTGAGTCCCATGAAAGAGGCTTCTGGATGCTGGCAGCCGAGACAGAGTCTTCTGGAGCTGGCAGGTGGGGGCAGGGGTTTGATCAGCCTGTGCCTGAGGTCCCATCTCCAGGGAGACAGAAGGCATTTCACCAGAAGGTAAGCTCCAGGGAGGCAGGAAACTTTCCGTGCTGCTCAGGGTCCCCAGGGCCTAAAATAGTGCCTGGCCCATAGTACGTGCTCAATAAATCTTTATAGACTGACTGAATACATTCTTGCCCTTCTGCATAAACTGGTGAGGGCATGGGGGGGCCTCATCTCTAGGGCTTTCTCAGGCCCACTTTCTTATCCTCCTCAATAGTGGCTTCAATGGCAGAGCCTCCTCAAAGCTCCATGTACTTGGTTTGCCAAGTCCACTTTCCAGGCTTGGGAGAGAAAGAAGGGAGATACTTTACTCGCAGACAAGGATGCTGAACAAATGGAGCGGGGGTGGGGCAGGGACCTTAGTCAGTCCCCAGTTCCCAATATGGATATTTCTGCTTCTCTTAGCGGGGCCTGGGACTCCAAACCCTTGCCTCTTGTGTAAGCAAGGCAGGCATTACTGACAAGGCTTTCCTCTTTCAGGCCATACACCTTACTCTCTTTTCTCTTTGATGAACGCCTACTCATTCGTCAAAGCCCCACTAAAAGTGCCCTTCTCCGTGAAACCTTCCCTAACTGCCAAGGAGCTTGCCTGTCTCTCCACTGTGATTCTACAACATCCACTGTGAACATCTACTACAGACCATTGGGAGAAGCATCCCAATGTCTTCCATGTGTGTCTATCTCGATCACAAAACGGCAGACTCCTTTAGGGCAGGCTCTGCATCAGCTTTACACACCACCCTGTCCCCCACTGCTGTGACTGGTCCAGAGTAGGTGCTAATGAAGGAATTCTACTGTGCCTGATAAAAAGCCCCGTACAGTATTAGACAGAGTGGGCCTATTCAAGTGGAGGGAAGTGTTCATCAAGTGCCAGAATCAGCTGGACTGCAACTTTTCTCCAGGTTAATTCCATGAACGTTTACGAAGTACCTACCACGTGCCACATGCTGTGCTAAGCTCTGGACACAAGTTCTGCCGAGAGGCTTACCTTTCATCCTCCCTGTACAATCAGAAAACCTTCCTAAAGTTCTGCTTATGTCATACAACTGACTCTGCTTAAAATCTTCTGGTGGCTCCTTACTGCCCATGAGAAAAAAGCACATGTCCAGCCTCTAACCTTGGCCTGGAAGGGTCTGCCACCACGTGGTACTGGCCTCCATTTCTGGCTTCATTTCCACCCTTTCTTCTGTGGGACAGTGAACTGGACAGTTCACCACTTCCTGGCATGTCATCTTACTTCATATCAAAAAGTGCTTCTAAAGATGGGGAGGTCGGTTGGGGATGGCCTGGAACTAGGGTGGGGATAATTGGTAACATGCATTGAGTGCCCGTTCTCTCTCCCTTAGGCTCTGGATGAATGCTCCCTGTGCACTGTCATATTTATTCCTCCCTGAAACTCTGTAAAGTAGCAACATTTTCATCTGTTTTACTGATGGGGAAACTGAGGCTCAGAGAGCTGGAGTCCCTTACCCAAAGTCATATAGCATTAACTGGTAGAGCTACGACTTAAAACCCAGATGTTTGAGCACTATTGTACCCTGCTTTTCCATTGTCAGTTTGCAGCCAAAAGTTTATGAATCAAATGAGCCACATGGGGCTTCCATGACTATGTGTGTGTTTAATAAGCAGGATATCAGAGGACTTTCCTTCTGGGTGTAATGATTCACAGTTTATCAACACATCCCCTTTCCTCCATGTGTGCCAAGCTATTTCAGCTGTGCCCTGAGTTGGGAACTCCTATGCATCCACCAAAGCCCAGCTTAAATTGCCCCATTAGGGCAAAGCCAGAACCAAACTGGTTAGGATGATAAAAACAAGCCTGACTCAGACAATCCTTCAGAGACTTCCTGCTGGAAGAGGCAGCCACTGCAGGGCGCCTTTCTGGGGTTACCTGGAGCTCCACCCCATAGCCAGTGTAGACTGTCACGTTGTACGTGCACTCCAGGAAGTTGTTGAGGGGCAGCGGTGGGTAATCACTGGAGTCGATGTACCCTTCAGGATCGAAGAAACTCACACTGCAGAGAGCTGGAGGAAAGCACTGTCATTAGGACACGGAGAACAGCTCAGATGTCATCTCTCAGATGGGCTGCGGGCTGGAACAGGGCCTCTGGGGACACCTGTGTTCTCCTGTCCCCACTCCTCCCACTGCTGTTCATTCTCCTTCAGCTCCAGAATCAACATGATAATCAAACAGCAGCATCTGACATAGAATGATAACTTACTACATGCTGCTAGGCACCTCATCGGTCTACAGGGGTGACCCCACTCATCCTCGAAGGGACTGGTATTTCATTCTCATCTCAGAGATAAGCCAAGCTCAGAGAGGGTGCGCATCTGGGCCAAGCTCACACAGCGAGCAGGAGTCAAACCTAGAGCTCATACTTTTTCCTGAGCGGCCACACTGCATTTGTCCAAAATCAATGTATAATTGACAGCTTATGTCTCTCTTCTGTGTTTGAAGATGGAAAAAAAGATAGAAGAAAGACTGGAACACAGACGTGCATTTTATCAAGTTCATGTAACGCTAAAAGCAAAAGCACCTTGAAAGGCTAGGGCCTTCTAGGCAGACAAAAGGATTCTGTTCCAAGATGAAAGGTTTTGAATCCCGCTGTTTAGCTGTGTGGCATTGGGCAGGGTGCTCGATGTCTTACCGTCTCAGGGGTCTCATCTCTAAAATAGGGATATTAATTCTGGGCCACAGGGTCAATCTCATAGCTAGGGCTCCATAGATGGTAACCAATGGTGAGGCGTGGACCTCCCCGGCCCCCCTCTCCCATGCCCTGCACACAGCAGGTGCCTCATCACAGTTCTGGGAGGCTGGAGGGGCTGGGGGATGCACACCTGGGGCCTGCTCAGTGGTGATGACCGTGGTGGTGACGATGGTGGACGTCGTGGTCTCCTGGTTTTCCTCCGAGGCCGACCCGGTCAGCTCGTTCTCACATTTGTCCATCAGGGTCATGGGGCTGGCATCCCCTGGGGGAGCCTCGTGGGTCTCCTCAGGCACGGCGGGCGCCCCGGGGTCGGGGCTCTGGGGGAGCGTGTGGGCCACCAGCGGCTGCGAGGTGAAGGGGGCGATCTGTAGGGGCGCGGGCGTCGTGGGGACTGCACCTTCCTTCCACTCCAGCCAGAGGGGCTCCTCCGATGACAGCGACAGTGGGTGGGTCTCCTCCCCTGCGGAGGCCACGGGGTCCTGGTCCCCAGGTGGGCGGGGCTTCTCCGTGGCAGAGGAGAGGAGACCCAGGCCCGAGGATGCTGGCGGGGACGCCGCCCTCTGCACAGCTGCTGTGGTGGTGGCCTTCGGCCTCAGCTGCTTCCTGGTCAAGTTCACCTGCTTGAGCGAAGGCGGCTTCTTCGTGGGGGGGAAGGCATGCCTGGTGCCGGGTTCCTCCGGAAGCGGAAGCAGCACGGACGCGGCCGCGGGGTCTTGAGGTGCGGAGGGGACCATCCCTTCCAACTCTGGCTTGCGAAGCTCGTCCCCTGACTGCGCTGGATTCAGCGGGGCCGTGGTCACTCTCTCTTTGGGGGTCTCTTGGCTCAGACTGCTGCTCCCCAGGGCTTCCGAGGGCAGAAAGTAAGTACCTGAAGGGCCAGCATCTCCCTCCAGTGGCGCATCTTGGAAAGAGAACGGACACCAGTTAGCTTGGGGCAAGGGGCTTTAGGTCCTCACCTGGCAGACTCTGAGGGTGGCCCTCCTAAGGTGGTACCCAAGGCTTGCTAGGATGCTGGTACAGCCCAATCAACCAATGTGGGGCTGCCTCCTTTCCTTCCTTCCTTCTTCCCTTCCTTTCTTACTTCCTTTTCCCAACCAGGGAGACTGGGGTTGATCATGGCCAGCCTGAGCTAAGCATTAGAGCTACAGAAACCAAGGGCACAAGAATTTCACAGTCCAGTTACATATGCCCTGGGAGGGGGAATAAGAAAGTAGAAATAATCATATTTGATGTGATAAACACTTAGAAAGAGAAAAGCTTTGTGTGCTAAGAGGACAGGCCCCTAACCCAGTCTGTGGGGCAGGACCACCATGTACAGCTGGGCAGGTTGCTCACGGCACAAGGCTATCCCACTAAGAGGATGAGTTGGGCTGTAACCAACCCACAGTCTCTTCTCTAAGCTGTGTGCCCTGACTCAGGGCTATATTATCCTGGGATTGGGGGAGTTTGATTTTTTTTTGTTTTAACTAAATAATGTACAAGTGACCTTGCGGGAAACACACGAAGATTTGAGGATCCAGAATCATGAGGCAGGTTTAGAACAAAGGGATGTGGGAAGACCCAAGGCCTGGCTGAGGTGAGTGCAAAAGAGGAATGAAAGAGAACAGGGGACAGAGGTGGAGGGTGATTAGAGAGAGAGCTGGTGAGGTAGAGAGGTCGGGGCCAGGCTCTGGTGGGCCTTGTATGTCCTGCTGACTCCTTGTGATTTATTTTTGTCTTGAAAGGAAAACCACCTAATAATTTTAAATAAGGGCTGGCCCAGGCTACTGTTCAGCAGAATTATGCCTGAAAGCAGCTGCATCTACTTATTTGAGACCCAGTTCTGCCAACTGCAAGCTGGCAAATGGCTTCACCTCTCTGAGCCTCAGTTTCCTCAGCTGTAAAATGGGGCTATTGCCCCCTATTTCATAGGGTTTTCATCGTTCAAGAGGTTGATTATGGAAAGCATACGTACATGTGGGTCCCTCACCCACAGAGTGCCCGGTATGTATCCGCTGCTGTATCCATCATCGTTTTTTATACTCTTGTCATTGTAATTGCGCCCTCAGCAGGGGGCTGGAGCAGTCAGAACGTTCCCGATGATGATCTTGAGATAGAGAGGAATTACGTCCTGGGGACAAAGGACTGATAGCTGTCCTTGTCAATTTTCCGCAGAAAGACACTCACTCAGCCACAGTCTCAGGTCCCTTCAGCACTGTCATTTAAATTTATTTCCGTAGCCGTTGGAAAGGCTCTTTTACTTTCATGGAGTCAGTGGCGGCAGTGGCTTGATCTATCTAGACTGCAACAGTTTGCAACTGGCATCAACAAATATTCCTGTTGTGTAACATTGATTACCAAGCCAGTGTACATTCCAGGCCGACGACGGCACTGGGGCAGAAGCAGACATCAGGGAGGAGAGGGTGTGTGGATGACCTGAGGACAGATCCAGGTGATTCAGGCGCCAGGCAGGTTTCCTGGTCCAAGGTGGGAAGCGTTGAGGCTTTGGGGTTAGACCTGGGTTCAAATCCTGCCTTTGACAGTTACTAGCTGTGTGAACCTGGGCAAGTCCATTAAGCCTCTTTTATGTAGTAGAAATACTCCATCTACCTCATAGGATCAGATCAGTTGTGGGCCTGCTTGAAAGCTGTGACTTTTATGCTCACAGTCACTTTTATCAAATGATTGGTATTGACCATCTTTTAGACTGTCAAGTGAGAAGGTGATGAGACAAAAATAATCGAGGATGAGGGTTCAGGACACCTGGCTCCCAAGACCCAGCTGTGGTTTGTTGCACAGAGCTTGGATGCAACCAGGGGTTGGGGGACCCGGATAGTGGTCCTGTCTTGGCCACTACTCCCCATCATTACTGGGTGGGTTTCCTCTTCTCTCTGTGTGTCAAATGGGCAGCCAGACTAGATAAAATCTAAGGGTCCTTCCAGCTCTGACTGTTGATTTTTGAAACAATCAGGTAATTGGCAATCATTCTTAGAGCTTGTTGGTAATCTTGCTAAAAAGGGCCAAGTGACAACCTCAGTCCTGACACTAGCTTGTGAGTTTTGTTGGGTCCTGTGGCTACATTAGTTTCAGCCAGTCTTTTCACAAAAATGTCCCCTTGATCACAAGGGGCTGGAGGAGAGAGAGGAAGTGGAAGAGGGAGTGAGAGATAGAAATACTTGGAAAACAAGTTGTGTCAAAGGTGATAAAAGATTACAAATGACATAAAGCACATCAACATGCCTTGGCTATAGTAAGAGTGATATTTATAACATTTTATTTCTGATCACTTTATTGAGTGCTGAATATGTGCAAAGGCATGTGTTACACGCTTTGTATCCATTACCTCACTTAAATCTTTCTCACCCTTATTAATTAGAAATCATTATTCCTATTTTACGGATGGGCAAATGGAGGCTTTGGGATATTAAATAACTTTCCAAGGTCATACAACAAAGCTGGGTTTCAAACCTTGGTTTTCCTGAGGGCAAAGACCACGCTGCTAGCCTTCAAGAAATACGGAGCATTATCACCTGCAGCCTCTCCTCAGCTTGAACTGGCCTCTCCCCACAAAACCCCTCTCTCTAAACCCTTGGTCTGTTTGCGTTTCTGCTGGGTGGGCTACAGCGTTTTTCAACCCCCCAGATGGCACCCCCCAACCCCAACACGTTCCTGGTTAAAATACGAATTTTAACCAGACCGGATGTGTCTGGTCTCCTCTGCCAGACCCATCACATCTGGATCTCCTCCGAGCCCACTGAGATCCAGCACAGCCAAGAAAAGCAGAAGGAAATATAAGAAAGAGGACCCTGTAGTCAACTTCCTCCCCCACCCCCACCCCAATCACTGCTGCCCCCTCCGGGGTCCCCAGGGAAAAACTGGTGCCAAGCTCAGCAGCTAGAAAGCATTTTAGGAAGCGGATCCACTGGACTGCGTCAGCCCTTTCTCACTGAACACCTGACTCCCAAGAAGAGTCGCAATATGCACCATGTAAATTCATCTCCCTGCCCCCGATGCCTCTTCTTACTCTTCAGAGCTCACACACGCTGGGGTCTTGCTGGCTGGCTCCAAACTGAAGGCCATGTTCAAGACAGATGAGTATATTCTGTGATCTGCAAGGCATGCAGCCCGTGAGACCCGGCCTTTGTTCTCAGCTGGGACGCTGGCCAAATGAGTGCCACGTGAAACCACATCCCAGGGGGAATTAGCCAAAATTGGATTCCATGGCCTCAGAGGTCCAGAGACTTCACTTGCTCAAACAGGCCAGCTTTTCCTGGGGCCCCAGTGACCACCGGGTTAAATTAACTCCTCTTTCCCATAGCACTTAACTTTTTCAGTCATCGTAGTCACGTCTGGCTGGTTCTCCCTTTATCGTGGGTGTTCAGTGCCCCACTGGAATGCTGTCAATCAATTGATGAGTGAAAGCACTGGGTGCTGACTCTCTTGGCTGGTTGGCCCTCAGCATGAGAGAGTCAACACTCTAGGACATGGTCCCTGCATTCAAGAAGTTAGGAAGGCATAACAACAAGGTCCTACTGTACAGCACAGTGAACTATATTCAATATCCTGTGATAAACCGTAATGGAAAAGAATATGAAAAAGAATATATATAACTGAATCGCTTTGCTGTACAGCAGAAATTAACACATTGTAAAATCAACTATACTTCGATTAAAAAAAAAAAGAAGTTAGGAAGGCAGACGCACAGCGATAACCCAATACGGGTACCAAACCGAAGAGACAGAGCTTTAATTACATCCTTATGCTGCTTTTCTCTCTCAAGACAGAATGGAGCAACGTTGAAGGCAACTGAGCATTTGTTCTGCTACCCAAGTTGTGGGGGAAACACATCTCTCTCTCTCTTTTTTCTAACGTTGATGGGGAGATGGGAGGTCAGACTGGGAAGCATCCCACTGAAGTCGAAAAAGCACAAGTTCTGAAGCTCTGAAGCTGAAGATCTGTATCTTAAATGCCCGCAGCAGAATGGCCAGGAACAGCCTGGATTCTAAGCAATAGCACATCACACAGGCACGACGGGATAGAAGGAGAAGTGGAGCAAACAGAAGCCGGACGATGCTTCTGCTGTAATGTTCTGTGAAAACAGCAAGACGTAAAATTCTATGGTGTGGATGCAAACGACTAGACACAACCAACTCAAACAAATCGCAATCAGAGAGTCATTTTTTGACTTGGAGGAAAGGCCCCCAAGTGTGATCCTGGTTGCCTCTGGGTGGTGGGCCTTTCAGTGATGTGTTTTCTTCCTTCTACTTTTTGACATTTTCTAAAATGTGCATAAGAAGTATTCAAAACTTTCTTAAGTGAAAAAAATTTTATGAAAAGAGCAGGGTTTAAATGCTGCCTTGTGATGGAGAGGAGGAGGGAAAGCAGACAAATATTTGTAATCACAGAATTGCTTCATTCACTAGTCACTGAACCCCTTTGGGATGCAGTCTCCCGGTGGGGATGATGGTAACTCTTCTCTCACTGGACTCGTGAATTAGTAGTCAAAGTGACTACTTTTAGGAAGTAGGAATGGCAGGTGGATCAATGGATAGCTTTTTGATAAATGGCAGTACAAAAATGTTAGTCACTGTTCTCATCAACAATATTCATAACTAATTCAGTGGTGCTTTCTTCACCTTCCACAATAAGGACTTGCTCAGCCCACGCTGGTGGGTTTGCTTGGCCCCCACAGGGACAAAACCAAAAACGAAATGTCACCTCTTATAGATGGAAAGTGTCCCAGAGTTCCTGGTTACAAAGTGCCCAGAGGAAGGACTTGAGGTCCAGAGAGGGAAAATGGGCTGCCCAGGGTCACACAGCATGTTAGCAGCCGTAACAACACAAGGCTATTTGAGGCTTGAAAAACCACATCAAAGCACATCAGACAAAACCAGAAACAAAGAATGTCAGTTCATTCCGTGCCTTCTACATCTGGGCTGGATAATTCTTTGCTGGGGGGCAAGGGGCTGTCCTGTGCATTGCAGGATGTTGGGCAGCATCCCTGGTCTCCACTCTCTAGAGGCCAGTAGCAACCTCCCCCCACCCCCTGTATGACAATCAGAAATGACTCCAGACATTGCCAAATGTCCCTTGGGCAGGGGCGGGGGGAGCAAAAGACCCTCTAATTGAAGACCATTGGTACTGCCCCCAGAACTGAACAGACTTTCCCTCCCATTCCTGGGGTTGATCTGCTTTGTTTTGCTTAAATCATTGAATTTTAGGGCGGAGAAGGTCTTCGGCTAATCCCCATTTTACAGATAAGGACACTGACATAAGTGAGGGCTGCATTTCTTTCTCCCACTCACATCTGATCATTCATTCATTCAGCGAGCACCTACTATGTGCCAGACACAGGCAACAGGTGCTAGCATCCAGAGGTTCACCTTGGACAGCAAATAGCCAGAGCTGATGAATACAACCCATTCCTTTCAGCCAGAGAGGACCCAGCTCACCCAGCTCACTCAGCCCTGCGGGAACAAGGACCCTCTGGACTTTGAGAAGACTTTCTGGGACAGAAAGGGCAGAGATGGGGGTGGGCTTCGGGTGCCGTGGGGTTTCATCTAGTGCCTCAGTCAGAGCCCTCTACCTATGCCCGGGCTAACAATACTGACATTCAGATGGTGACTGACACTCTGCAACGTGCATTCCCAGCTGTGATCTCATTCTAACCTCCAAACAATTCTGTGAACTTGGCATTTTGTTTTTCCCATTTTATAGATGAAAATAAAAATCAAGCCTCAGAAAGAGGAAGTGACCTGTCCAAGATCATAGAGCAAATTGGGGTAGAATTAGACACGTTCTGACCTTGTTTCCTGTGTCCTTTCCTCTTTTCCACATAAAATAGTTTATTTGAAAAATGCAAGAATACCTGAAAGGTGTAAAATCAGAAGTATCAGCCCTGTACCACCCCGACCCATCCACCAGTCCTGCCTTCCAAAGGGAACCCCTGTTAATAGGATCTTGTTTAATCTCCAAATAAAATGTATTGATACAAAAATAATAAAGCATTTTCACCTTAAAAGGTGTGACAGCACATAGGAGTGTGGGGTTGAAGTCAGAATTGCTTGGGTTCCAGACTCAGCCTGCCGCTAACTGCCCACGAGACCCTGGACAGTCCCTTCCCTTCTCTGGGCCTCCCTGTTCTCATCTGTAAGGTGGGATCACACCAGCCTTATCTCTTAGGCTTGTCAGAGAGTAAGATGAGACCATGAGTGTACAGCACGGCTCACAGAGCAGCTGTCAGCCCTCATAAAGCACTGTTGTCACTGTCAATCTAAATATTCACAGAGTTATGACATCGTATGTACTGCTCTGGCACTTACTAAGAAGTGTGTTTTGAAATATTCCAGCCATTCAGAAAGAGTTGAAGACTAAGGCAATACCCATGTGTGTACACCTTTAGCTTAGGAAATAGAAGGCAAACCAGTACAGTCAATCTCTGTTTGTTCCTCCCTACCATCCTCTCCTTCTTCTTCTCCACCTCCTGGGAGTAACTACCGTTCTGAATTTGGCCTTGAGCATTCTCATTTATTATGTGCATTATGTATATTTTACTATTATTATTAGTTGTGTGCATTTATTGTGTCAATATCTCTGAACAATATATTGTGCAGCCTGTTTTAAAACTTTATATATGAATCCTCCTGCAACCTGCTCCTTCCTTTCCTTTCCTTTCGTTCAACATTTTGTGAGATTCATCCATGTTGATAAGTGTAGTTTTGATCAATTCATTTTTCACTGCTGTATAGTATTCCATTACACTAGTGCCCCACCACCATTTTTTCACTTAAAATCCATCATGGCTATCTTTTTGTCTGCACATATGTGGCCACTTCATGCTTTTTTAATGGCTACATTAAAATATAAACATATACATTATTGAATCAGGCTCTTAATCGATTAATATTCAGGTTGTTATTCTCCACCCTCTCTTCTCAAATAACACTGCAATAAAGACATACTTTTCGTGAACATGTCCAGGTAATTCTTCAGGAACATGTCCCAGAAGTTGTATTGCTCAGCCAAAAGATTTACATATTTAACATTTTGATTGATGCTGAAAAAACACCTTCCAGAATAACCTAAACTTGTTTATTTACCCTGACACCTACTCTACACAAGAGTGCTGCTGCCCTCCAGCTCTGTCTATGCTTAACTTCCGGTGACTGTTAACTTGACCATCTAAGTTGGAATCCGGGGCAGTTGGATCCAGGCATAGTGGGTTTCTAGAATGCACCCCCCGCCCCAGGTGATTCCGAGGTGCTCTCTCGCTTTCTCTAGTTGTTGCTGCAGGTGTGCCCAAGGTTGGTCCTGACCTTTCACCTGCCTCACCTCACTTTTACTCCAGAGCACCCAAGAAGCCCACCCCACTGTAGCCAGACTTTATGTCACAGATCAGGCCGGGGATCTGTGGCACATGAGGGCTAGCAAGAGAGTGTGGATGCAGTGGCTTGGTAGCAAAAGAAGTTCCATCTAAACAGCTGTAGATTTCTAGGTAGATGGGCTGCTTGGTCAGGTCCCCAAACAGAAGGACAGTTATGGTCATGACACCCAGTGGGATGGTACAAAGTGTTCACAGTACCAAGTATTACCTCTATTAGCAAAAATCTGGAAACAATTTACCTGCCCATCTATAGGGGGCTAGTTAAATGACTGCAGAAACACAAGACGGAATACACGCAGGGCTCAAATGGATGAGATTGAGTCACTGGTGAATTACATGGTGAGTAACCCGGCAAGAATGTTCAGAATTACATCTCCCCTTTGACTCAAGTCCACTTCTGGGAATTTATCCTGCAGAGAGATGTCTGCCCACGTGCAAAATGACATACATACAAGGTTAAGCAATGCAGCGCTCTCTGCAGTAGCAAACGACTTGGAGACAAACGAAGTATCCATCAATAAGGTTAAATCAATTACGGAACATCCAAACAGAATGCTGTGCAGCTGCAAGAAAAGGATGGCGAAGCTATCTGTGGACCAAAGAGGAGAGATGGCCGTGGTTTGTGTTAGGTTAAAACGCAAAGTGCAGAACAGTACACAGAATTCGTTGCTTTTTGTGTAGAAATGGGGAAAGAAAATAAAACTAGATATGTTGGCATTTGCTTATATGTGCATAAAGAAACTCCGAAAGGAGACACAAGAAATTAATCATGATGGTTATAGGGGAGGTGGGACACTGGAAATAGGATGGCGAGTAATGGTGGGAAGGAGAATTTTCACTACATACCTTTACATCGATACATATATATGTATCTATGTTTGTGTATATGTATATATACATATATAGCTGTGTGTGTCTGTATCAATAAAATATTACCTATTCAACAACTATGTAACTAATTTAAAAATAACATAAAGAACAGCAGAGCTATGTGCCAACACAATTCAGTGTGAGGTGAAAAAAATCAAGGTAGAGTAGTGGGTATAACAGCTCTCATGGGAGTGAAAGGAATACATTTGAGCAAAGTAATGGGAATTGCCTTAGCAGAGCAGGACTGAGGCTTGCAGTGGGAGAGGGAACCACTTTTTACTGTGCATTATTTTTTAATAATTTGATTAATTTGCCATGTGTGTGCTATTTTTATAGCAATACTAATTAGTAATAGTACTTAGCTCCCTGAGGTTTGCCACCCCAGTTTCAGAGGAGGGCAGAGAACAAACCCCAACCTTTCTCAGGGTTTCAGACGGCTCTCACATTTCCACAGGGGGTGGGGAAAATGTGCATCACTCCAGCAGGGAGTGGTCCACTTCTCCATCTCTCCCTCACTTCTCCTGAGAGAGGAAGGATCATCTGATTGGAGGTGTTAGGGAGGGAGGTACTTGGGATATCTGATATCCATGGCATCCCATTTCCAGGGCAACAGCACTGGACCAAAAAGCCAGCAGTGGGGCTCCCCCTCTGTCCCCCCTCTTTTCCAGACTTCTCTCCTTGGGCCTGGGTACACTGAATCAAAGTCACTTGGGGAGGACAGAGTATAGGTGTCCATCTATGGTCTACAGCCCAGCTTCCTCAGTAATCAAGCTGGTCCCATCTGGCTCCTTGGGTCTGTTTTTCCCACTTGGTTAAAATCAGCGAAGAGGACCACTGAGGGGAGTGACGACCATCCCCACCCTCTGCGCTGACTAATTAGAGCCCAGAGACTCAGCAGAAACTTCGCATGGGCCTCATTGACTTGCTTATTAATAACATTTAGGTTAAACACAAGTCACCTGAACTTCACCTAGCACTTCACGCTCTTCAAGGAAGTCTTGACTTCGCAGTTATATCAAGGGACCCATGGTGGTCCTCTACTTTGGGCAAGACAGATGGGAATCCTCATACACAGGTAGACTGTCAGCCACTGCAGATTTCCCACCACACCTCCAAAATCGATCCCCAATCAGGATTTGTACCAGATGAGTCCTTGGAAATGATCAAATCATCTGGAGTGGATGGGTAGTACTTCTAAGATGTAAATCAGGTCATAGGATCTCTTTGGTTAGAACCCATCAGTGACTGCCCATAACACTGAGAATAAGATCAAAACTCCTTTCAGTGGGCTTCAAAGCCTTTTGGGTCTAGCCTTGGACCACCGCCCCCTCACCCCCCGGCCAATATCATCTCTTACCATGCTTCCCCTCAAACTACAGTATGACCCCATGCACTTTTTTTCCCCTTAAAACTTCCAAATTCATTCTGTACCTCAGGGCCTTTGCACATGCTGTTCCCTCAGTCTGGAACTCTCTTTGATATCTTTGCTTGGCTGGCTTCTCTGGTCATCCAGGTCTCAGCTCTCCTTCTCCAAAATCCCCTTTTTCACTTTCTGTATCATTCCTTTCAGAGTGCTTCTCACAATCTAAATTAGTCTTGGTGACTTGTTCTCATGTTCACTGTCTCCCACGAGACGGTCCACACTCATGCAATGTCACCTCTCATGCATATGTGTGTCCCAAGTGTAGAATAACTGTGACATTCAGAAGCTGTCTGGGAACCACAAGACCCCCGTACACTGTTGTCCTCTGTGTTGGGTTTGGTCTTCCCTGTATCTTCTTGAAAAGCTAAGTTAATGCAGTGCTGAGTGCACAGTAAAAGTATATAAACTTTATTTATTTTACTCACTATTATATCCCCCACCAACTACCATAGTGTCTTCCATGGAGAAGAAATCAAAAAAAAATGTATTGAATTCATCAAGGAAGGAAGGCGGTAGAGAGGGAAGAGTGAGGAGGGTGGGGAGGGATGGGGAGAAAAAAGGGAAGCTGGGATAGGCAATGCATCTTTGGATTTCTTGCAAAGCTCTGCACATGCTAGACGTCCAATGTAGTGGGTGAAGAAGAGAAAGGGTGCTTTGGAACACTTAGCAAGAGCTTAGGAGATAATGAAGTTCCCTTCAAATCCAGAAATTCTAGAATTCTGAATGTGGCCGTGCTTGGGTGGTGGGGAGCAGGGTGTAGACATTACTAACGAAGGCCAAGTGCCCTGGCCTCATTGTGGTAAAAGCTACTCTGGTCCAGTTCTCAGCCTCTCATAGGTCCATTGTTCTAACTTCCTTCCTTTTCTTAATCTCTATTTTATTTATTCCCTCTCTGATCTTTATTATTTCCTTCCTTCTGCTGACTTTAGGTTTTGTTCATTCTTCTTTTTCCATTTCTTTTAGGTGGTAGGTTAGATTGTTTCATTTGAGATTTTTCTTGTTTTTTGAGGTAGGCCTGTATCGCTATGAACTTCCCTCTAATAACTGCTTTTACCACATCCTATAGATTTTGTATGGTTGTGTTTTCATTGTCATTTGTCTCAAGGCATTTTTAAATTTCCCTTTCGATTTCCTTGTTAACCCGTTGGTTTTTTAGTAACTTCCTTCCTTTTCAACCAATTTTCTCTTCAGGACTGGAATGGACAGATTTCTATTCCATGTCCTCCCTCCACCTGGAGATGAGTTAACTGACAGGGGAATGAGTGCCAGGAAAAAGGGAGGAGGCTAGGATCATTGACTGACCATCCGTGATTCAACACCTCCATCATGGGGGCACAGGAAAGGCCCAGGACCCCCAGCAGAGGAGAGGAAGGAAAATCCCTCAATATGGGATAGGCATAACCCAGATCATCTAGCCATCCTCTCCACCAGGCTCAGACATTCATCACTCTGAAAAAAAATCATCTAAGGAGATTATTTCCGGGAGCACTGAGTAGTCGCAGACAGAGCATGGGAAACGTCCAGGGCAGGCACCAGGGTTCCACTCCACAGAGTCCAGTGGGGCGTAGATGAGCTCAGCTTTTCATTTTTACAAGGCACCAGAGAATCTGAGGGCCGCCATGAAAGATGCAAAGAGAGCAAGTTGTACCTTAAAAAGATATTTTTAGCTATCCTATTATTCCCACAGCATGGTTATGAAAACCCTGCTTCTCTTCCGGACTTTGTTTCATAATTCCAGCCCATTCTACCCACAGCAGCCAGAGGGATCTTTCTAAACCACCCCCTTCTAGTGGCCGGTAGTCTCTCCTAGATTTTCTGTCCTTCCCTTAACTCCTAACACTACCAAAAAGATACTCCTGGATTTTCCCAATTTAACTCCTACCAAAAAGATAAGCCACAACATAAATCACACTATCGTACTTGTCTGGCATCTTTCCCATTCTTCCTTACTAGAAGTAAGTTTCCCGAGGACAGCAATCACGCCTGCCCTATTCATCACTGTCACCCTAGAACTTATTCCATGACCATGAGCCTGACACATAGGAGGCCCCTCGTCAATAGCTATTTAATGAATCATGGTTATGCCTGCAGCACTGTGGAGAACAAGACTTGGGGTCTCAGATCAAGTCCACCTCTTTAAGTGAGGGATTACAGACCAGCAGGCAGTTAACACTGCTGGCTACCATAAAGGGAAATCCTTAGTCAACAAAGATGCTTTGGTCTAAGGTTTCGAGGCTGGAGAGTTGTTCTAGATGAACATACATGCCTACTCATTCTAATTACAGAAGATAATCTCATCACGGTACAGAGAGCAGGAAGGCAGCCCATTCCCACCAATCACACAGTTGGCTTTAGCAGTGGGAGGGCAAATAGAAACCCACCTCGTGAATTTGTCCCTCTCTTCATTTCCCTGGCACTGCCCAATATGCCATAATCATACAGATGGAGGGAAGATTTTGGTGTGATGTACGTATCACCCCAAAGAGCACACCAACTGCACCTGTGAGCAGACACTCTGAACCCACCCCCCAGTCTGCTGCAGAAACCCAGTGACACCCCGACCCCCCTGAGTCTGCTGCAGAAACCCAGGGGGCTGCAGGGGGCTTGGAGCAGGTGTTAGAAGGACAAGTTTGTACAGGCAAGAAAAGACTCTTTCAGTGTTTCGGCTGCAAGAGTAATTATCCGATAATTGTCCTCTGTGAGCTGGCTTCTCCCCCACAAACGGGCCTCCTTTGTAATTCATGTTGGGTTCAGAAAGCGTTGAACGTTCTTTTATGTCCAGTTGCGTCTCATCAGAGCGACGGCTGGGCGGTGCATCCATCTTCCCCGTGAATGAGCCCAGATAGCTGTTGGCACAGGGGTGCAATCCTGCCTTTGTCTTTAACAATCTGATTAACTGTGGCTGACATCAGTGCCAACTGATTAGCATTTAAACGCTCTTCTCCCTTCCCACCTCCATCCCCCTCCCTCCAGCCCCAACTCTATTCACATCTCATGGTGCTGCGATGCGCGATTTCTTGCCGGTAGCGAGGGGGAGAGGAACACACTGTGATTTATTTGTGTACACGAAATTCAGTGAGTCATTGAGAGAGGGCTGGGAGACAGACACACAAGACAGCTCCGAGAGGAAACTCATAGTGGGAAATCCGTCTAGATTCAATTACCTATATGCTCGCACAGGCAAATATAATACTTGGGAATGAATCCAGATGGTCCGTGAGTGAGCTTAAAAGACATCATGAGTAAGCTCACAATTTCCCTTCACCTGTGTGCTCAGATCTGCAGACAAGAATAAAGAATAGATCGGCATCCTGGGATGCTTCTAAGATGCTCAGAGTGGAGAAGATCCAGGGAATCAGGAGACCCGGGTTCAGGCATTGGTTGTACCACTACTTTGCTATCTACCTTAGGCAAATTCCATCTCTCAAAGCCTCAGTTTCTTGCTCTGTGAAGTTAAGACAGTCATCTTTGCCTGGTCACCCTTAAGGAAACAAAACTGGGGCGATGTGGAGGTGCAGTAATGTATAGAATTGAGTTTCATAACTGTGAGGCTTAATTTGTTTCATTAAAGAGCTGAGGGCAGGGCTCTCTTCAGGCAGAATATGGACAGCAGTGGCTTTATTTGCTGGGGACAAACAAAACATTTTCATGGCTTTACCTGAGGCATTAAAATGCTTTTCCCCCCCTTTTCCTGAAACATAGCTATTGTTATCTTCATTTTAATGATGAGAAAACATGGGTAAGTGGCAAAGAGCTAGGATTTAAACTAGGGCTGTCTGGCCCTCAAACCCATACCTATATTTGTTCTGTGTCTCTCCTCCAGCCGACCCCTGACCCTGGCCTGGCTGCTTTCCAGAGAAAATGTCAAGTGCTACCTACTACCAACAAATTAGCATAGGATCTACTCCAGCTAAGAGGTCCCCAGAGATGGAGGAGGATGCTGACTGTGCCCCATGGATACAGAACACTGGTTGCTCTTCCTGAGGCCTGGACTGCAGAGAAAAGTGGGAGAATGGCTTCTACAAAGGCAGAACCTAAAGAGGCAGGGAAGATGCCCCAGCATTCCCATTTCACAGGTGGGCAAACTAAGGCCTGTGCTGCAAAGGAAAAAGCTCTGGATTAGGAAGGTCAGGGTGCCTTGTTAACTCACCCTATGGCCTTCAGTAAGCCCACTCTCATCTCTGGGCCTCAATTTTATCCTCTGTTTAATGGAATCATTTCTTCAAATAAAACCTTAAGAGGAATGACAATGTATAACTGTGCAGTAAAGGATTAACTCAGCCGGTCTGGGTTGTCCATACACTGCACATTCCAAAGAAAGGTTTGGCCCTTGCCCCTGGTCCCTGGGACGTAACCTTTAAGCCCTTGGAATATGCTGCCTGATAAGAGCATCTTTGTTTATTAGCTGGGGGCATTGGGCCTCACCATGTACTCTATGCTACCAATGTGATTTATGGTGGGGGCCTTGGGGTTGGTACCAGTTTCACCACTAGAGGGGCTGGAGACTAAGATCAGCCACATGGATGTTAGTCACACCTAAGTGATCAACCCCCAATAAAATGCCTGGATCCCAAGGCTCAGGTGAACTTTGGTGGTTGATAATACTCTGGGTGTTGCACAACGGTGTTTCTGGAAGTAAGCACTGTGTGCACGACTCCACTGGTAGAGGACATCTGGGAGCTTGTGCCTGGGCTCTCTTGATCTCCACCCTCTGCGCCTCTTTCCTTTGCTGACTTTAGTCCGTATCCTTTCACTGTAATTAACCAGAACTCTGGATGTGATGGCTTTTCTGAGTTCCATGAGTACTTCTAGCAAATTATTGAACCTGAGGGTTGTCTTGGGGACGACTGAACCCCCATAATCAGCCGGAAAAGGGACCTCATGGATTGAATCAGGAGTGGCGGTGGCAGTCTGAGAGCTGCCCCCTAAACTTCTTCCTTATCCCTTCGGTGACGATGGTGAGGAGATGACGGAAGCTAAAGGTGGTAAGTGCCTACTACATGCCAGGTCCTTTACATCTATGCTGCTACCTGGATCATTTCACCTACTCTTCTCAACACCCTTGGGACGTAGGTAATATTATCACTGAAACCTAGGAGGACCCTGTGGGGCTCCTGGGCACGGAAGCCTTTCTGTGTCCCCTGTTTCTTGTTTGTAGGAAATGGGCTTCAGCCTCCATGACCTTCCCTGAGTTCCAAAGGGCAGGTTCAAACAGTTGCTAATCAGGGAAGGGAGGGGATGCAGAGACAAGGGAAGAGCAGTCAAGAAACAATAGTGCAGCCTTGGGGCAGGGTTCTGGTTCCACCTCAAGGGATACACATAACAATACCTTTGAGTTCTTCTGCAGAAATAAAACGCCCAACAAATGGAAGATGTTAACTACTTGATGAAGCATTCTTCATAACCTCAAGAACCACAGAAGCTCATCAGGAGACCACCTGAGGCCAGATTAAAGGAATATAGGCCCTGCACACACCCTGATCCTTATCAGCAACTCACCCTTGAACAATTGATATAAAACTCCACCAAATTCCCCTGGGTTGGGACACACAGTTTTGAGGGCAGGAGCCTGCGGTGTCCCCCTTTGCCTGGCAAAGCAACAAAGCTATTCTTTTCTATTTCACCCAAAACTTTGTCTCCAAGATTCAATTCGGCACCAGTGCACAGAGGCCAAGTTTCGGCATCATTACCCACCCACCCCCCTTTTACAGATGAGAAAACTGAGACTCAAAGAGGTTTGGTTTACTTGCTGAAAGCAACACAACTAGTAGCTGGTGGGGTTGAGATTTGAACATAATTTGTAAAGCACTTGGAAGGATGGTCTCTCATATCCCTTCCAGATCTGATGTCTTAGAGATAGGTGATTTTAAGGGACAATTTATCTTTTGGGGCCATGGTTGAGAATTCTGTGGCTTGGAGGAAGAAATAGTTTCTACTTATCCCCCACTTCTCCCCTGCTCTCTTTCAGGTGACTTTGTCCATGCCAGGTCCACACCTGCTACCTTCTAGGTCAATTTCAACAGGGACTTGGGCTGGGAACAGGAGAAGCCATTCCATTCTATTCTATCCTATCCTATCCTACCCATCCTGTATCATTCCATCCCCTCGCATCTTACCCATCCCATCCCTCTCATCCTCTCCCATTCCATCTCATCTCATCTCAGCCATCCCATTCCACCCCACTCCAATTCAGTCCATCCCATCCCATTCCTTCCCACCCCAACCCATCATCAGGTATTGAGCACACACTGTGTGTTGGGGGGATACAGGGATGCACAACACATCACCTCTACCCTCAGCCTCACACAGGTCAAGTTTCTCTCCAGGCAGATGAGCTCAGTGCATCCTGGGGAGTGGGTTGGCACCATCCAATGCCAAGCTCCAGGCTCCTCCATTCTCTAACTCCTGAGCCTTGATGTCTGCCTCTTGGAGTCCAGCCAGCCTCTGCCCAGAGCCTAATGAGCTCTTGCAGCCAACAAGAACAATGCCTCGGGTGTGCATGGGCCTGAGGCCGAGGCGGTGCACAGAGCCTCCCTTTACTCCCAGGCCCGCCCGCTGGGCAGGTGGTGGGCGCGGGGCTTGGGGGAAGCGCCAGAGGGGGCGGATTTGATGGTCCTCAGAGTGGCCACTGTCAGCCCCTGAGCCTGGCGGAGACTACACAGAGAGCCTCAGTGCCCTGGCGCCCACCTGGCCCCCTTCACAGGCCCTGTGCCTGCACACACTGGCGCCGGGCCATCTCTCTCGGGTGGTGGGGGGAGGATGTCTTTTATTCACTCAGCAGCCAACTCTGCCAAGGTTGGCTCAGCACATGTGGGGCTTGTGACACAGGGAAAGAGAGATGGATGCAGAGAGATGAAGGAGGAAAGATGCCAGTCTCTCCTTTTCATGAACAATAACCGCAGCTTCATTCACAGTGCCACTCCTAATTTTTACGTAATGACAGTTAACGGCCGCCACTTTTGGAACCTTATGATGTGCTGTGTTTCACATGCACTGTGTCATTTAATCCTTAGAACTACTCTGCAATAAGGGGGCTGTTAGTCTCCCCATTTTGCTGATGGGAAAACTGAGGTTCAGAGAGGGAAATTCACTCACCCAAGAACACGCTGGGAGAGGGTGGTAGAGCAGGGATTCATAACCAGGTCTGTTTGACCTATGAGTCCCTTAACTTCTAGCTCTCTTCCATTTCAGGTCCCGTTTAAAGCATTCTACGTATATTATCTTATTTAATTTTCACAGTAGCAATTTGTTCATTCATCCATACCCTCATACAGTCATTCAACAAACTCCCCAAGAACCCACTGGGTGCCAGGCACTGTGCTCAGAGATGTGGAAGGAGGTGTACAATATGTTGGAAGCAGTCTCTCTTCTCAGAGCAGGTGGAAATGAAAGGGAGGGGAGCTAACTCCAGAGCCCCTGCTTTTCCTTTCAAGGCACCCACATCATCTGTCTGACGCTATGGGATCAGGAGCAAAGGGTGACCTGAGGTTTGTCCCTGACCTCTGCCTGGACAGTCCGAATTTCCCACTTGGCATAAGATACCCGGATGGAGCCTCACCAAGTGATAAGAGAACTGGGTGAGAGCTCGAGTCTCTTGTGCCCAACACTCAGAGTGAGGGCGGTCATGTAGACCATAATTTGAGTCTCTTGTTCCCAAACCTATTTTTTCATCCTTTTCATAAACTTTACTTGAAGCGTAACCTATGCATAGAAAAGTCTACTCAATGAACTTTCTCAAGCTGGACACACCTGCACAGCTAGCAACCAGATCAGGGAGCAAAACACTGCCAGTACATATGGTATCTTCTGGTCACACCCCCCTTCAAGGTAAGCCCAATTTTGCCTTCTATTGTGGAAGGTTAGTTTTGCCTATTTACGAAGTCATTGGGTAATTATGCAACATGTTCTCTTTTGTAACCAACTTCTTCCACTCATTATATTTATCCCCGTCGCTGCATGTAGTGGTAGTTCATTCCTTTCTTATTGCTGCATAGTATTCCATTTTGTGCCTATACCATACATTATCCGTGCTACTGCCGTTGGACATATGAGTTGCTTCCAGACCTTGGCTATTATGAGCAGTACAACCATGAACATTGTATTACATGTTTTTTTTGGTGCACATGTATACCTATTACTGCTGGGTACATTCCCAGCGGAATGCTAGTTGCACAGTATGGCATGTTCATCTTTAGTAGATACTGCCAAAGATTTAGTCCAAGTCTTTCAACTTTGATGAAAAAATTATTCAGCTGCTTTCCTACGATGCTGTAACTAGCAGTCCAACAGAAACCTAATGTTGTTTATAGAAATACTACTAATAATGACTATTTTTATTGCTGTTCTGTTGTTCCTATCCTTCCAGGACTTGGGAACAAAAGCACATGCTAAGCAGCAAATGAATGGTTTGGATAAAAACCTGACCCAAGAGCACATCCAAAGAGGCCAACCGGACATTACTGCAATATCAATTTCCATTTTCCAAGGGTTGGCTGGCCACGCTTCCTCCTCATTTTGGTGGTCTGGATCATTAGTGGACATTTCATTATACCCTTGAATGGGGATTGCTTCTTGCAGCTCCCTCTTTAACTAAGCATAAAATGAATCCAGGGGGCTGGGGCTTGCCTGTAATGAGGTTTCAAGACAGCTGCCCATGTAGAGGGGCAGGAAGGCAGGGGGCAGGGGTCCAGGCATGGGAGGAGCTGCAAGCATCCAGGAGACACCAGGGAGGGCTTCTCCATGAGAGCCAGCCTTAGGCAATCAGGCTTTAAGCTGGAGGCAATGCACCCACTATGTACCAACTTGACCTCCTCTTGAATGAAGAAGAGATGGAGGGGTACAAAGATGAAACTGGGCAATCTGCAATGGTCTGAATTTAAATCTCCAAGAGGTCTTAATCCACATCTTCCCTCTTCAGGGCACCGGAGACATCCACAGTTTCTATTCGGCATACTTGCCTCTTACTTTTTTTGCCACTTTGTCTTTGCTGGTGTCGTTCTTCCACCAGCAATTCTTAACTCCCTGACACAGAGAAGCTCACACACACATCACAACCATCAGCACCAACATGTGTTTCCAAAATCTCTGCCGCATCTGCTATTACAACTTAAGCCTCTTGCTTTTGCTACTACTGTGTCGTTTTCTTATAGATGCAAAGGAATCCTTATTTTTTCCTGGGAGAAATTGAGGCCAGGGAGGGAAAGTGATTTATCCAGTGTTACCCAGGAAGTAATGAAGATGACAACAATGACAATAATAACAACATCTCATTAATAATAATCGAACTTTTACTATGTACCAAGAACTGGGCTCAACACGCCACCATGCATTATCTTATTTAATCCTTCTGTGTCAGGTCCTGTGTTTTGTCCATTTTATAGACAAGGAAACCGAGGTTCAGAAAAATGAAATTATTATCCTGAAGCTTCTGAACACAGGCTTAGCACTGTCCATGGGTTCGTCCAACTCCAGGGCAAGTATTTTTAAGGACTTCTTGTGTTCTTGGCTCTCTGACACCTTCCCGGGGCTGTCCTTCCTGATGGCATCCTTCTCCTTCTTGGAAGGCCTCTCCCCCCTCTCTTCTTTTGTGTACTAGGCTTGTAACACAGGACTGACAACTCATTGGCCACCACTGGAATGACACTGGTGGGTGAAATAATACAATACTGATCTTCCCATGGTAGACTCTATTCCTTGTAGCCGAGTGGAAGGGAGATTAATGCAGGACCCTGGCGGATAGCAAACAGCATCTGTAAGGCAGCTTCTGTGACAAGCAGGATAACATGCTTTATTAGCCTCATGACAAGACAATGTTTTACCATGATTTTTGATCAGAGACTGGGTGATGTTAGTATCAAAATAGGTTTGGGAGGCGGTCACGCTGTATAAGTAGCAAATGAAAAATGTAGTCAGTGGCAGGGGCTGGCAGGTTGGAGACGGAGGTTAAACTCTGTTTTCCAAAGGGACACAGAAAACACAGTGAATACTCAGATCTCCAAACTAGGAGGCCGGGGTTCCAATGCTGACCTTGGGACAGTGTCGGCCACACCTCCCCACACTTTTATACCTTCATTAAAGTTCTCGATCCTCTGCCAGACAGCCCTGGGCATTGCCTTCTCTGAGACCAGTGTTTCTCCAAAGATCACTTGCACCAGAATCTCCTGGGCTGATTTTTAAAAATGCAGACTCCTAGGTTCATCTTAGACCCAGTAAATTAGAATTTTTTTGGGGGGGTGGGACCAAAAGGAGTCTGCATTTTTACCAAGTCCCCAGATGAGCCACATGCTCATTGATGTTTAAGAATCATTGCCTTTGGACATATATTCAATGGAATATTACTCAGCCATAAAAAATAATAATGCCATTTGCAGCAACATGGATGGACCTAGAGATTGTCATACTGAATGAAGTAAATCAGACAGAGAAGGACAAATATCATATGATATCACTTATATGTGGAATCTAAAAAAATGGTACAAATGAATTTATTTACAAAACAGAAATAGAGTTACAGATGTAGAAAACAAACTTACAGTTACCGGGGATAAGGTGGGGGGAGGGATAAATTGGGAGATTGCGATTGACAATATACACACTACTATATATAAAATAGATAATTAATAAGGACCTACAGTGTAGCACAGGGAACTCTACTCAATACTCTGTAATGGCCTATATGAGGAAAGAATCTAAAAAAGAGTGGATATATGTATATGTATGACTGATTCACTTTGCCCTACAGCAGAAACTAACACAACATTGTTAATCAACTATACTCCAATTTAAAAAAAAAAAAGAATCATTGCCTTTGGGAATTCTGGGCATGGAGAAATTTACATCCCATCATATCCCCACAACCATGTCATCACACCAGTAAAATTGCATTTAACTGTGTTACAGTTAATCAGGTAATCTTTTTATAGCACTTTATCATGTACACTGCAAATTCACATCCATTGTCCTCTTTGGCCCTAGAACAATCTTGTGCAAAGAAATTGTCCTTCCCATTTTACAGAGGAGGAAACTGAGGCTCAGATGTGTAAAGGGCCGTGCCAAAGGCCTTAACTACCAGTACGCAAAGCAGCCAGCGTTGATTCCCTTACTTTCCTTCCAACACACCTTGCTCTCTGGGATTTGCCCTAGGCTGGTGCTTCTCAACTGGGGGTGATTATGTCCCCTAGGGGACAGTTAGTAACGTCTGGAGACATTTTTGATTGTCACAACTGGGGTGGGGAGAGTCACTGGCATCTAGTGAGTAAGGGCCAGGGGTGCTGCTCACCATCCTCCAGTGCACAGGACAGCCCCCACCTCCAAGAAACATCCAGCCTAAATGTCAGTAGTGCCGATGTGGAGAACCTGGACCTACGTACCCTACTTTGTCCCACCCAGATTTTATTTTAAGTTCACTGAGATGCTTCTGGAGAGTTTTGGCTCTGGATCCCTCTAGTTGTTACAGGGAGCATGGACTGTAATGAAGAAAAAGTAAATTCTGGGAGACCAGGTTAGGAAGCTTATTTAATCGTTGCATAACCTTGGCCATGCTACCCCTCCCCGCTGAGCCTCAGTTTCCACTTAGGTAGGACAGGCGTAGAGTGATTAGGCTAGATGAGACTCTTCGTATCGCTTTAAACGTGGCCTGTGATCTAATTATGCCTAATTTTCTGTTAATGCTGGGTGACCTCTTTTGGAAGGCGAGACAAGATCTGAGTCTGGTTTTATGAAAGGCAAAGTTGTTGTGCATTTTGGCCGATCCCTCTTCCCACCTCATCAACCAGATTTGCTCCACGTTAAAAAGGAACTCCCAAGGCAGAGAATGGTTTGGAAGGAAATTGGATTGGAATTTAATTGATGGCCCAGGCGATATGCCACAGCCATTAAATTACCCTGAAAAGCCAGCCCACTATTCTATACAGAAGCAACATGGCTTTGTTTGGATAATGCCATGTGTGTGAATTCAATTTCTTCCCCACTGGGCCCACTGTGAGTAAAAGCCTCTCTTTGATGCCAGTAGGCCAGATGCAGGCCAGCGGCCCTGATGGCCTTCACTCACATCCTGGCTGGAAGGGTCTTGAATTCAGCAGAGCCTCCGAATCTAATTCCTGCCCCTTATGTTCTCCAGGCACCTTCCCTGCAGTCCTGGTGATCCTCTTTGATCTGACCACACCATCCCCTCCCTTAAACCCCCTCCATGGATCTCTGGCATCTATGTCAGCCGTCCCCAAATTCCGGGGGCTACAGAGAGGTGTGCCACAAAAGTATGTTTGGAGATGCTTCTCCTCCTCTTGGACAATGCCCACTTTCATGGTAAAGGCTCTAGCAAATCCTGCGGCAAATAGAAAATGTGTCCAGCTTGATTTAAACCACGTTTCCCAAACCATCTGCATATGAATCCCCCTCCCCCTCTCGCCTTTATCCACATCTCACTATTTATGTCTCGTAAAATAGGCTTCCACAGAATTCCAGGCTGGGAAATAGTAATCTATAGAGAAGTACAAAAGGCTTTTTATGGAAAGGTTCTTGGCTACCTGGCCAGCCTCATGTCCTATCCTCCAAGCACTCACCCTACGGCCGTTTCCAACTCCTTGATATTTCCCCAAACCCATGTTTTGGAAGGGCAGGCAGTAAAACACAGTGGTTACAACTAAGTCTGGAGTCAATGAATCACTGATTCATATTTTTGACTTTTCCTAGCAGTGTGAGCTGAGAGAGTTAACCTCCATGACCTCAGTCTCTTTACCTATGAAATGGGTATAAGAGCACCACCTCACAGGGTAGTTGTGAGAGTTAAATGAGCAGATGTATGTAAAAAGCTTAGAAAATAGTAGATCCTCAATAAATGTTAGCTCTTGATTTCATTACAGATGGTCCCCAACTTACAATGGTTCGACTTAAGATTTTTGTACTTTACGATGGTGTAAAAGCGATACATATTCAGTAGGAACTATACTTTGAATGTTGAATTTGGATCTTTTCCCAGGCTAGCGATACATGGTCCAATCCTCTCTCATGATGCTGGGCAGCGGCATCAAGCCACAGCTCCCAGTCAGCCACACGATCACAAGGATAAACAACCAATACACTTACGACCACTTAGTACCCATACAGCCATTTCGTTTTCACTTTCAGTAGAGTATTCAATAACTTACGTGAAATATTCAACAATTATAAAATAGGCTTTGTGTTAGATGATTTTGCCCAACTCTAGACAAATGTAAGTGTTCTGAGCACATTTAAGGTAGGCTAAACTATGATGTTTGGTAGGTTGGGGTATTAAATGCATTTAAATTTATGATATTTTCAACCTACAATGGGTATGTTGTTGGGATATGACCCCAACCTAAGTCGAGAAAGATATGTATATTGTTATAACTTCTTAACACATTATTCCCTCTGTTGGAAATACCTTCTCACTTCTTGGCCATCTGGTAAACTTCTACTCCATCTTAAATGTCTTGGCTCTGATATCATCTCTCTGTAGAGCCCTCTTTACATCTGTTTGGAAGAGACAGGTGCTCCTTGCCCTGTTCTCCTGCATCAACTGGCCTGCCTGTTTGCCTTCCTTCCTTCCTTCCTTTATTCATTTAATTTAACTGAGTCCCTGCTCTGTGCCTGCCATTCTCCGCACTTGGGACACAGTGGAAACAGGACTGATTTGGTCTCTGACCTCCTGGAGCTGAAAGTCTAGAAGGAAAGACAGATGTGAAACAAAGAATGACACAGAAAATTAACTGCCACCAGGATGAGAGCTATGGGAACACTTACCAGGGCTCTGGTTTCTATTCTTGTTCTTAGTGTGCTGCATTTTAATGATTTGTTTTCAGGCACATCTCCCCCACCAGACAGGGAGCTACTTCAGGGAGCCTGACTGAAAGCCTGGAACACAGAAGATGCACCTGAAATGTTTACTGAATAGGGGGAGGGCCTGGGAGCAGCCAAGGTTGGGAATGACCCTCATCCTTCTGTCCCCTTTGACCAAACATACCTGCCAGCTACTGGGACATCTACCAGTTAGAATATCATAAACCCAATCCCTTAAGGAGGAGAAGAGAGAATGACCTGGTTTATTCTATTTGAAGAACTCAGAGTTCCCAGAGCCCTGGGTGCCTCTCAGAGCTCCATTTTTATTTCTAAAAGAAAAATAATAAACCAGGTTAGTGCTAAAGAAGATGAATAGGAACAGAAACAGGCTAACCTGCAGTCTGCCACTCTCCGAGGTGCTATCCTTGTCAGTTCCAGGGAGAGGGAGAGAGAAAAGACACAATTCTTCAAATAGCTCTTCTCTTTTTTGGGGAATATGTAATCGTCTCAATTAAAACACAGACCAGAATACTTAATGGCATGGAAATTGATTTCGATGCTATTTAAATAATTTCCCACTAGAGAAAACAGGTATTACTTGGCCTAATTTGGTGGAAGCATTCATTTCCTTCCCAGCTCAGAACGTGCCTGCACGAGGTTCTGCTCGCACAAAGCGGATCTGAATTCGTGTCCGGCTCAGAGGACTTTTCCAGGGGACTGGAACGGGAAGGAGCCTAAGGCTCAGGTCAACCGGAGACGTGCACAGGAGGCAAATTTAAGAAAACTTGCCCCAACTACACCATCCTCACCTCCTCTAGTGTGTTTCCACGGGAAGGATCTTCCGGAGAGTGGGACTTGTGGTCCTGCAGCACTGCCTATGATGTCATTGAGAGTAGGGGCTAAGTGGAGGAGGGGGTCAGTGATACATGGTCCTATATGATTCCTCCAACCCTAAAAACACATCTAGTGCAATATGAGCGCACTTGTCAGTTCTTTCTAAATTGCCTTTCTTGGCAAGAGGGTACGAGGAAGGAAATGAACCTACATAAGCTGCTCACCAAACACTCTGCTAGGCACTCACAGCTCCTCTGTGCAAATTCCACATCAGAAACTATCACCGGCAAAGGGAAACCCATGCAGAGGTAGGCAAACCACAGCCCATGAGCCAAATCTGGCTCACCATCTGTTATGGTAAATAGCTTTATTGAAATACGGCAATGTTTTCTCTTTCACATATAGTCTATGGCTGCTTTTATGCTGCTATGGCAGAGTTGAATAATTGTCTCAGAGACTAAACGGCCAGCAAAGCCTAAAATATTTACTATCTGGCTCTTTACAGGAAAAGTTCGCCAGCCTCTGGTTTGAAGTATGAATATGTGAAATTACCATTTTAGTCGTGAAAAGAAGAAAAAGGTAAAATATCGGCAATTTCATGTGGTTCAGTCTAATGCTCTGTTTTAGTGTTAAACCCCATAGATTGCAGAGCTTGCCTCATTCATCTTCCTCATTTGTATTTGTGTAGTAAACAGAACTAAAGCTCAGAGAAGTTAAGTGACTTGCCCAAGGTCACACAGCTGGAAAGTGACAAGATTAGGACACAAACTCAGGAGCCCAACTCCAAGATAACTACCCTTCCTGCTCCCTGTGGCTCCTCCCAGGGAGCCCTGACAAAGTCTATGCTCTGTTGTCAACCTCTGTGCCCTCAAAGTCACCAAATATTAACATCCTCCCCCTCAGTGCTGTTCTAGCAAATGCAGCCTCAGAGTCTGCCAAGAATCCAGAAATGAGATGACCCTGAGTTTATTCTTTGTGTTACTAGCAGTAAACTTTGTGATGGGAATCCTTGATCTAAGAGATGGCCAAAGGTCATCTCAGCTGTCTATGTTGAAGGGTTTGGTGTTACCTCAAGAGCAATGCGGGGTTTTAAACATGCGGCGTAGAGGCGACATAACTAGATTTACAAAGACCACTCTACTTTCTGGCTGGAGCTTGGAGATGGGGCAGGGGTAAAAGCAAAGAGACCAATCCAGGTGCAAGATGATGCGGTTTGGCTAGCAGTGGAGGCTGAAAGGTGAATTAAATTTAAGATAGATCTTCTTAGAGTCAAGAGGTCTTGGGATTGGATTGGATGTAGAGAGGGGAAGGATTGAAAGAGGGAAAGGTGACAAGGATGATGCCCAGGCTGGTGGATCACCAAGAAGGAAAATGCTGAGGGAGGACTAGTGCTGGGAGGGAGATCGTGTTTGTTATGTAGGTCACTGCAGAAAGCGGAAATTGTTATCTCAGTTGGCTGTTGGAAGAATACGTGAGATAATGTTTGTGCAGAGCTGAGCACGTAGTGTTCCTTACACGCATAGTTCAAGAAAGGATTTCAACAAAGGCACGTGGCAATATGGAGAGAAAGGGTCTTCTGGAGTCAGAGAGACTGGTGTTCAAATCCAGAGGCTGCCACTTACTCACCAAGTGACTTCGGATACTTTATTTCATTTATCTGAGTCTTGGTTCCTCCTCTGACGACATGGACACTTGGATGGGTAGGCACTGTGCTAAGTGATTCACGTGCCTGTCTCCACTGACCCTCACACCTGCCCTGGCAGGTAGAGGTTACTACTGCCAGCCTTGTGTTATAGATGAAGACCATGAGGCTCAGAGAGGAGAAGGCACCAGCCCCAGGTTCCACCACAAGCAGTGGAGCTGGACTTCGAATCCAGGCCTGAGGGCTCTACAGTGATTATGGTATCCAGGTAATAATATCCACCCCCTTGTGGTTGTGAGAATGAGATCAAGGGAAGGGCTAATGTGGTGTCTGGCACCCAGTATAGACCGCAGGCGGCATGGAAGTGCTGAGTGGTATCAAGACCTTCCCATAAGAGTTTAGGGGAACAAGGGGTAGGTGCCCTGGGAGGCTTCTTGGAGGAGGTGGTGTTAGATCTGAGTCAGAATCGTAGTCAATCTAGCAGGGGACGTCTATGGGAAGAGGGGAAGATGCCTGTGGAGGCTCTAAAATACAAAATTAGTCATTTTGTAGGTTGAAAAGGAACCAAAGTTCTTTGTCTTGTGCTCAAACCATCCCCTCTTCTTTTTGATTGCTTTGGAATTCTAGTGACCTCAAGTTGGTCTCTCTTTAGGGACTGAGCTTTGTCATGATAAATAATTTGGGCTTCACATTTTGGGGTCTTGGCCCCCCCCACCCCCCCTCAAACTCTGAACACGTTGGTCCTGTCTGTCTCCATTGGCTACCTTTCTCACTCAGATTTCAGGCTATTTGCTTAAACATCACCTCTGCAGCTTTTTAGACTAGGTCAGTCCCCATTACATGCTCCCTGAGCTCCTGTGCTTCTAATTACTTGCTCAACATCTGTCTCTCCCCTTGGAAAGAAGCCTGAGAGTGGAAACAATATCTATTTTTACAAAACTACCACTAGCAGCAGCTCTGAGTCGGGCACACACAAGAGGCTAAATAAATACTTGAATAAACAAATGAATGGATGCATTTGTATACCTCATCCTGGTTCCCTGCCACATCTGGATTAACATCTCTCCCTTCCTTCCCCCCAGGGCTTTCTACAGATTGCCATGAGATGATATGTGGCTGAGTCTCACATCTACTACAATGATCCAGAAGTCTCATATTTACCTTCTAATTCAGAAGGGTCATGGATTCCTTTTTTAAAAATGTCCATCATTCTAGCCCTGGCCACCAGATTACTATTCCTGGAATTCCTCTTTCATCCTAGTACAACCCAGCTCCCTCCCCCCTGGAGATAAGAATCTAAATACTCTCCCTAGGCTTTTCAGACCCTCCAGTCCTGGACCAAACAAACCTCTGCACTATTATCTCCTTCTGACTGCTGACCACTTAGGCTCACTCTTCCCCACCCCTGGCACACTCACATGATTGAAATCCTGGGGTCCCCCTTGCTGCTGTTCCTTGATCAACCCTACCTCCTCCTCAAAGCCATCCCCCATCACCCCAGTCCAAACTGACTTCTCTGAAATACCTGTATCCATTCTGTCTGAACCATTCTTTTTTGTTGTTTTATCTGTGTCTACCCCACCACAACTATATTCTTTGAAAGAAGAGGAGGCCTTGTCTTGGCCAACTCTGTATTCTTACAGCAAGTACTGCCGTATGCTTAGTGGGCACATGTTACTAACCTCCTGTACGTAACACCCATTCCACCTGTAGCTACTTGTTCAATGTCTGTCTTCCCCCTTAGACTGTAAATTTCATGAGGGCAGAGACCTGATTCAACTTCACACCCCCAGCTTCCTGATCCCTTGCAGAATCAACAACAAGTGTTTATTATGAGTACACCAAATATGTGCCCCACACTGATGTTTATCTTTGCACTGTATATCTTTTATTCCCTACTTAGATCCCTAAGGATGACAAATCAGCATATGGGTGGGGGGCGGGGGGAATGAGATCCCTACCCAAGTTCCCAGGGTTGGGGGAAATCATCTTGTAATTGTTCAAAGCATAATCAAACCTTCATAAAATTAAATACCTGCATGGTCACGCATAAGCCATGGCTCAGTTTTTTTCCTTCAATAGCACAGAGATCAAAAACCTTTTTTTTTTTTTCCCAAGAAGTTGAGAGAAACTATGAGTTCTGGGAGAGAGATGAGAGACATGATCTGTACTCTAGGATTAGAAGGTACTTTGGTACCCTGAGCACACTGATATTTCAGGACAGTGGACAGCAGCTCCCCCCTACCCCCCCACCCCCCCCCAGGCGCCTCCTCTAAACAGTGGGCAGTTCCTATAGCAGATAGTGACTTGAAGGCGTTGTGCCCTTAAGACCTCCTACCTCTGTGTTAAGACACTTCAGGGTGTCTCTTCAAGTCCACTCTCCCCTTTACCCTCCTGACCCCTTTTCCTGCCATGCTCTCTCCTGCTGTCCCATTCTTAGAACTCAGTTTTTGCCTTTTCCCTAACGATCTGTGCTTTTGCTCTTCCTTGGTAGGCTTTGCCAGCTAAGAAGGAAATCCAGAGAGAGCAGAGGAGTCTTACAGCTTTGATTCCCTGGGTTCCTCACCTTTACCTGCACCTCAGGTTGCCTTTGAAGGCTAAACTCTATTTTGAACCTCATTACTGTAGACATAGGAGATTTTTCCCCAACTCTCCAAGTTTGTCAAGGATAGAGGGAAATAGTAATTATTATCCTGCCTCTCCTGGTGCCAGCCAATTTCATCTTCATATTCTAACCCTAATCCTAACCCAATGCTCTTTTATTTCTCTCATTTGGGATGAAAATATAATTTCCTTCTCACTTCAGCGATTGTGGTAGTCCTAACAGAAGCCAGGATTCTGGAAGTCTTCCATTTCTGCTCCCTCCATATTCAGTCAACCACAAAGTCTTGTGATTGTTCATTCTTTCAACTTTACCACTTCCTCTACCCCCATCCAGCCATGCCCACTTGCTCAAGCTACCATCATCTTGTGCCTGGGTGATTATTATAGCCTCCTCACTGGTGGCCCTCATCCCAGTCTTTCCCTCCAAAAGATCCTCCTTTCATGGTGATTTTTCTAAAATTCAAATACAACCATAGTACTCCTCTGCCTAAAATCCTTCAGATTTTACCCTCAAAATATGGTTTGACCCTTTCGAACATTGTGTATAAGGTCCTTCAATTCCAGTCGAAGCCTGCATTTACAGCCTCAACTCCCCCTGGGTCCCTACCCCAGATCCTTTATGATTCAATTATTCAATGATACAGAATTAAATATACATTTCTAGATACATGTAGTACAAGAATAGTGGTTAGGAAGATAGGTCCAACAGTCAGACTGCCTGGGCTTGGATCCAGTTCTGCAATTGCTAGCTGTATGTCATGTCCTTGTACACGTTTCCTCATTTAAAAATAGATATAAAGCAGAAACTAACACACCACTGTAAAGCAATTATACTCCAATAAAGATGTTAAAAAAAATAGAAAAAAAAAGTAGTAGCACCTACATCAGAAGGCTGTTGTAGCATAAATGAGATAATTCACACAAAGGTCATAACACAGTACACACCTTTTTAAAAAAATATTATTACGCATGCTGTGTTACGTGCCTTGGTTCATTCTGGCGCTTTTGCCCTCTCTTCACCTGGTTAATTGCTAACTCCTCCTCTGGAACTCTCAATCCAGGAAGCCTTTCTGGATTCTTGGGCTGGGTTAATGACTCCCCCATCCCTATTCACTTCTCACAATGTCCTGTAACCATCTGTGCATCGGACACATGCCGTGTGAGTTAAGAGACTGCATCTCCCCTTTCTCCATCCTCAGCGCCTGGCCTACACTTGCATAGGACCTGTCGAATGGACATGTAAGAATCTAACTCTCCTATGGGGCTGTGTGTATCTCAAAGGTAGAGGCTGCTGCTTCTCTCCCAGTCCCCCTCCCGCAGCTCTCCACCCAGACCTGGGCAGAGTGGATGCTCACAAAAGACTTTTTAGCTCAGCTGAATTGGAAATGACAGACTCATTCCAGGAGTCCTTGCGTGGCCATCTTGATGGAGGGAGAGGGCGGCCGGTTGGCAGGAGCACGCCGATAAAGCCGGCTAGAGTTGGTATAAGCTATTTATTCTGAAAGAACTAAAGCTAATCTTTCAGAAGCAGTCTGGTCAGATTCTCGGTTCTAATACAGATGCTATCAGGGTCCTAGATGTGATAAACTCTCCGGGGTTTCTGTAAGTCTTTGTATGCTGGCTGGAGTTAAATGCCTGTTCTCCTCCAGATCAGGGAGCTGCAGACACACCTTGACTGCAGGGGAAAAACCGGATTCTCCTTGCAGGCTGGAGTCCCGGAAATGGTGGATCCATGGCACCCCCTGGCTCCCGCTCCCCATGGCTGCCCCTCCTCCGCCTTCAAATCTCAGCATAAACAACACCTCCTCAGAAGGGCCTTCTCCGGCCACCTTAAATTAAGAAGTCTTTATAATTTTACTGATGCCCCGTTTACTGTGAGTTCCACGAGGGCGGGAATCATCTCCGTCTGGTCTTCCATTATATCCTTTGTGCCAACACAGTACTTTGCACATAGTAAATCCTCAATAAATATTCATGGAATGGATTAATGGATAGGAATTGGGAGTGCTGGGAGACCCTAGGGAATCATTTTGGTTCCCTAACTTCTTTCCTCTCCTGTAAAGGGAGAGAGTTGAATGGGATTTTGTAGGGTTCCTTTTGAGTCCACTGTCTATGAGCTTACATGAATGAGATCAGGAAGAGAGCATCTCACACTGGACGTCTCTCTTCTAAAGCTAGAGCCTTGCTAGATGTATTCACCTAGATTGGGATTTCTCAACCTCAGCACTCTTGACATTTGGGCAGGAAAATTCCTTGTGGGGGTGGGGATGGGGGCAGGGGGCTGTCCAGTGCATTATAGGACGATTAGCAAGATCCCTGGCCTCAACCCATGAGATGCCAGCAGTAGCCCCCAAACAAGTTGTAACGACCAAAAATCTCACCAGACATTGCCATACGTCCTATGGGGAGCAAAGCTGCTCCCCACCCCGATGGAGAACTCCTGGCGTAGACCATGGAGGCCTGAGAATCATGCTGAGGAGTCTGGACTCTTTCCTTCACCAGGAGCACGTTTGCCCTTGAAGGACTCTCAGCAGGTGACAAGCTCCCTCCTTGGCAGTGGACCTCAGACTTGAGCAGGTACCAGGATTCCCTGAGAGGACCTGTTAAGAGCCAGACTACTGGGTCCCAGTCCCAGAGTTTCTGACGCAGCAGGTCTGGGGAGGGGCTGGAGATTCTGCGTTTCTAATAAGGTCCCAGGTGATGCTGCTGGTCCAGGGACCAGACTCTGAGAGCCGGTGCCCTAGGCCAGTGGTCCCCCACCCTGGCAGCACACGAGAGCCACCTGGGGAGGTTTTACCAACGCCTATGACTCGGCCACACCCAAGCCCACCACATCAGCATCTTTAGGGTGGCACCAAGGCATATGTGTGTCTTAAAGCTCCCAGTGTTACAGACAAGCCCAAGACCTTCTGCCCTACGGCACAGAGAGAGCCGTGAGCACCTCCTCCATGTTTTCTACATTCTGTTCATTCAAAAGGAGCCTTTGGACCATGCTGGCCATGGGGAAATGCTGGCATGGAAGAAACCTGTTTGCTATTCCTGTGTTGGTCCCCTCCTGACTCAACTGGCCTCTTATCCACTTCGCTGATTCACTTGTTAGCTCATCTCCTTGTCCCCATGTGTCTTTGTTAGTTTCTTCTTTCCTGCACACGCCCCTTTCATCCCTTAGTACCCCACTGCTTATCTGCCTCTCACTCTTCACCTAGTCTCATTCGTTTCCCTCCTGCCCACCTATTTGTTCACTCTCCTCCCCATTCTTCTCTTCGCTCCTTTATTTTCCTGTCTTGCTTCTCGAGCAGGGAGGCAGGAGCTGGATGACTAAGATGGCAGCCCTTTGCACATGGAACTCTCTCTCCTGCCCCCCTTCCCTCCCTCCTCCCCTCCTAATCCTCCTTGAGGTTTCAGAGTCATCATCCCTTCCTTAATCTCCCAGACCAGCTTGAACCCCTCTCATGTGCACTTATACCCCTACAGCTCCCACAGATGTCGTTTTACAATGATTTTTAAATTATGTGATCACTGTTTGTCACTTGACGCCACGAGGGCAGGGGCCCTGTCTATTTTTGCTCTCACTGGACTCCAGTGTCTAGGCCGGTGCCTGCCCTTGTGTTGAATGAATGCCGCGAGGGTGCTTGGACACCTGTCACAGGGCACCCTCCCCTGTCTGCTTCTGGCAAGGTCCTTTGTGCCGGCAATTGGTGGACATGGAAGTGACAGCCCCAGGACTCTTTTCCCAGCAACTGTGGGCCCAGATGGATTGTGAAATTACCTGGAAAAGACAGAGACAAGGCTAATCCCCACTATCTTGGCAAAAGTTATCCTTGGTAGTCAAGAGCGATTTCTCAAGTTGGTCTCAATTGCTGTATTTCAACCCAGGATGTTGAAATGGCAAGCTGTCTGACATTTACCCATCAGGGTGATTTCAGGTCTCTCTCCAGGCCTTCCAGGCCTCCCCACGTGGGAAAGCTGTAGGGGATTAGCACAGACTTCCTAAAGCATTAACCAGACTCTTAGGAGGAGCAAAGGGCAAGTTTGTAAATGCAGATGCCTGGGCTTTAGATGGATAATGCCTTATGATACCTTCATATCCCTAGGCCAGAGGAAAATGGGCCATGGGAGAGAATTCTAAAGTGTTCTTCAGAACTGGTCTGCACAGCACACCCCACGCTGGCTCCTTAACCTCAGTTAACCAATGCAAGTTAACTGCAGAAACTGGAAGCTCTGACTTTCTCACAAGCAACGAGCTTGGGGGACCAGGTAGTAGAATTCTGAGGACAGGAATCAACAGATGAATGGATAAAGAAGATGTGGTATACATATACAATGGAATACTACTCAGCCATAAAAAAGAATGAAATAATGCCATTTGCAGCAAAATGGATGCAACTAGAGATTACCATACTAAGTGAAGTCAGAAAGAGAAAGACAAATACCATATGATATCACTTATAGATGGAATCTCAAGTATGACACAAATGAACCTATCTATGAAACAGAAACAGACTGCCAAGGGGGAGGGTGTTGGGGGGGATGGAGTGGGAGGTTGGGGTTAGCAGATATAAGCTATTATATATAGAATGGATAAACAACAAGGTCCTACTGTATAGCACAGGGAACTATACTCAATATCCTATGATAAACCATAATGGAAAAGAATATAAAAATAGAATGTGTATATATATGTGTGTATAACTGAATCACTTTGCTGTTCAGCAGAAATTAACACAACGTTGTAAATCAACTATACTTTGTGTGTGTGTGTGTGTGTGTGTGTGTGTGTGTGATGTTTTACTTTTGATGCTTCTATAAGCATGCTTTTTTTTTTGCTGCTTCAGGTCTTTGTTGCCACATGTGGGCTTTCTCTAGTTGCAGAGAGCAGGGGCTACTCTTTGTTGCAGTGCACGGGCTTCTCATTGCCGTGGTTTCTCTTGTTGCGGAGCACAGGCTCTAGAGCACGCGAGCTTCAGTAGTTGTGGCACGTGGGCTCAGTAGTTGTGGCTCGCAGGCTCTAGAGCGCAGGCTCAGTAGTTGTGGCGCACAGGCTTAGTTGCTCCGCGGCATGTGGGATCTTCCCGGATGAGGGATCGAACCCGTGTCCCCTGCATTTGCAGGCGGATTCTTAACCACTGCACTACCAGGAAAGTCCTCAACTATACTTTAATTGAAAAAAAGAATTCTGAGGTCAGGAAACAGCCCTCACATTCATGCCTGGAGACACCCACCCACTGACAAAGAGCCATGTAGGATGTCCCCCTGCCTCGGCAGCTGTCCAAGGTTCTAGCTTTGCTGGGGTTGTCTTCCAGACCTTCCTCCCTATGACCCCTGACACTGACCTTCTTTCCCAAAGCCCCCCAGATGGGACAGATACTCAATTCTTCCTAACTGACTGCTAGTTGGGAGGGGAGGTCCAGGGGAAGCCACTGCCTTTGGAGTATTTACCACGTGCTCAGCTCAGTACTCCACTAGATGCTTCATCACATGTGTTGATTCTGGGGGGAGATATCTCCCTCCTTCCCTCTCTTCCTTTTCCAGTGCCAGCTTTAGCTAATAAGCATCTTCACGCATACAACTTCTGCTACCATCAAATCCATTGCCAAGCACAAACCCAGAATGAAACCCTTTGGTCAAAGGGCATGAAGATTTTTACAGCTCTAGCTGAACGAAACTGCCACACTGCCTTCCTAAGGGGTCTTTCAAATTATAAACATCCTTGCTTACCAATGTTACAGTAACCTTGCCAGCACCCAGCCTTATTGGTTTAAACATTTTAAGCTAATTTATTCAGTGTAATGTGGTCCCTCAAGGACACTATCAGGTGCATTTACTTGACCTCTATGAAGGATGAACATCTCCCATGAGTTTTCTACTTGTGGTTCATCTTGGTGAATTATTTAATTATGCACTCTATTTGTGTTTTGTAGTCTAGATTTTTAAAAGAATAACTCTGAATAAATTATATTATAAACCTGTGTTTATCAAATCTTTTCTTTTTCATTATCACCCATCCCAGCAGGGTTTTAAGATAATTTTTTCCATGAAAATTTAATCCTGCAGCTAGACTATGTATCTCTTTATGTACTGTATATAGATCTGTGCTTTATACATACACAGGACCCCAAGAACTAATCTTTGTCCTATTGGGGTCAATATTGCCCTCGTTAAGAATGTATGCAACAAACTAAATTCAACTAAATAGTTTAGTGAAGTAATAATGAACTAATAATCCCGAACTAAATAATAATTCAGCTAAAGACATTAACTAAATTCAACAAACATTTCCTGGGTGCCTATTATGTACCAGCAACAACTGAGTCACTGTGGATTCAAAAACGAAGAAAGCAAGGGTCCTAATATCTTTTCATCTGCCATTTTTAATGCAGATGAGGGTGTTGAGGAAGGGCATTGTAAGTGGGAGGTAGGATGGACAGCCTGAAGAAAGGTCTGGGGACAATCAAAACAAACAAACAAACAACAAACAATAGTAGCAGCAACGACAATAAAGCAGGTGAGAGGTTTGTGAACAGATGCATTTGACGCAGGAGCAGAAGCTGGACCAAGGATTGTACTGGAGACGTCCTCCCAGTAAAGAAGGATGCTCAGCCAGGTGGACAAAGGGGGACCCAGCAGCAGGAGGACCAGGTTCCAAGCCCAGCTTGTACCCGACATGCTGTGTGACTCTGAACCAGCCACGTCACTTTGGATTCCAACTCTGTAAAATGAGGGAGACTAATAAGACCCACCCCTCCAGGTAGGTATGAGGATTAAATGATATAATGCTCCCAAAACTCTTAGCACAGTGCCTGGCCCAGAGTTAGGGCTCGAAGACTGTTTGCTATCATTATTAATACCACTGTGTTAATTTCAAGAACACTGCAGGCTGTCAGACACTTGGTGAGGAATGGCTCTGCCAAAAGGTTTTTCAAGGGTCTCGGTAGAGTGTGACCTTCAGGTGTGAAACCACAATAAGTACATAAATAAGTACCACATAAGTACATAAATCACTAACAAACTCAATTCCACAGTTCTTTTCTCCCTAACCCTTTCCTTTTTTCTTATTCTCTAGCCCAGTGCTTCTTAAACTTCAGTGTGTATACGTGAGTCACCAGGGATCATGTTAAAATGCAGATTCTGATTCAGTAGGTCTGGGATGAGGTCCATGATTTTGCATTTCTAACTACCTCCCAGGGGATGTGCTGCAGACCACCCTTAGAGTAAGGCTGCCCCCGTGGGTTTCCATGGGGGTGGGTGATCTCAGGTCATCGCTTTACATGGGGGTGCTTCAGATAATGGGGGTGAGCTCAGGACCCTGCAAGCCTCCAGGGGATGAAGCGGGGGAGTGGAGAGCAGACCCCAACTGTGCCAATGCACAAGTGGTTGCATACAGACCTACCCCTTTGCTCCAACAGACAAGATCTGAACATGTGTTTGGAGACAGAGGCCCTCCCTGGCTCAGGGAGTGTGAGTCTCCCTGGCCCTGGGGTGAGGCTTTCCAGCTCCACAAACACCACTGCGTCCCGATAATGACAGCCCCTCTGCAGGGGGCACCGACTAAGGGCACTTTTCTGTCTTACAGCGCATTTATCCTGAGATAGGCCAGCACTTGTCATATTCCCATTTTGCAGAGGAGGCAACAGGCTCAGGAAGGTGAAGCGTATGGACCCAAACTCTGTTGGAGGGGCAGAGACGGGATTTGAATGCAGAGCTGACTCCGAATGCGCTCCAACCCCCTGACCTCAAACATTCACACAGCACAATGCCTGACTCCCTCCCAGTCTTTGCAGGCCCTGGGGTAGCCTCTGGGGACGCAGTGCTGAATGAGAAATGTATGGGCATCAGTGGGTTCATATCCACTAGCCGGGCAGCCTTGCAGGGCAACTTCTGCCACTGGGCGGTTTGCACCAAGCTTGTAGTAGGAACCACCACGTGGGGTTCTTGGCCTCAAAACCAGATTTCCTTTCCATCAACACCCTGAAAAACAGGGTTGGCATTTCATGCACCATCAGCTGAACCTTTGGTTTTCAACTGAGAACCCCACCCTCAACCCCAAACATCCCATCTCCTTGCTACAAGCAGGAGAAAAGGCGCTTCTCCAGAGAGGGCCTGAGATGCAAGAGGCCAGAGTCAGAATCCTATGCCCAGGTCCCAGGTCAAGTGCCTGATGGCTGTGCAGCTTGGGGTGAGTTACTTTGCCTCTCTGCACATTACTTTCTCAACTGTGAAAAAGAGATAATTATAATAATCTAAATACCAACAGTAATTCCCACTTATTAAATACTTATGTGCAAGGCATTGTGTTTCCTTAGTTAACCCGAATCGTGACTCTATGAGGTAGTAATGTCATTATTCCCATTTTACAGATTAGGAAGGTAGTGTAATGACGTTGAGCCTGAAGGGCTTTCTGGGTATTCGGTGTGACAATGTGTACAAAGTGCCTGGTGCACAGTAGGTCCCGTTGCTGGGTGGTGGTCAGGGCCTCTGTCCAGCTACTGCACTGTCACTTCGTCCATCCCCTGCAATCCTGTGGACACATAGTGTCTTCTGCGTCCAGGCTGGCAGCCTGTGACTGAGGCACAGCGGAGCTCTGGTCGTCTTGCTCAGAGTCGGGTGTCCAGGCATGATCACTGGGAGACCATGTATGTGCCCAGCATCATTCTAAGAGCTTTGCATGGATCATCTCACAGCACCCACCTAGCCACATGCAAGCTTGTATTATCTCGTCCCCATTTTATAGGAACCCAAGGCCTAGAGAGGGTGTATTCATTTCCTGTTGCTGCCGGAACAAATTACCACCAACTGGGTGGTTTAAAATAACAGAAACTTGTTCTCTTGCAGATCTGGAGGCCAGAAGACCCAAATCAAGGTGTCTGCAGGGCCAGTCACCCTCTGAAGGCTCTAGAAGAGATTCCTTCCTGGCCTCCGCCAGCTTCTGGGAGCTCCCAGTCATTCTCAGCATTCCTTGTCTGGAGGCTAGAAGTCTGAAATCAAGGTGTTTGCAGGGCCAGGCACCCTCTGAAGGCTCTAGAAGAGATTTCTTGCTTGGCTCCGCCAGCTTCTGGGAGCTCCCGGCCATCCTTGGCACTCCTTGGCTTGTAGCTGCATCGCTCCAGTCTCTGCCTCCTTCTTCCCTGAGTGTTCCTATCTCCTTTGCATCTGCACACGGCCTTCTTAGGAGGACACATGTCTTTAGGGCCCACCTTAGTGCAGTGGGACCTCATCTCAACCAATTACATCTCCAAAGACCCAACTATCCAAGTCATATCCAAGTAAGGTCACATTCTGAGATTCCAGGTCGACATGAATTTGGAGGGGGCATGATTAACCCAGGAGAGAGGGTGATGTGTCTGAGGAAGTGGCGGAGCTCAGGCTTAAACCTAGATTCTGTAAAGCCCAACTCCGTGCTTTCAGCTATTCCACTAATGACAGAGTTGGGACCTCTCCGCCCTACCGATGCCCCTCGTCTACTTGGGTTTTGTGCGCGCCTGAGTCAAAAAAAGGTCTGGGCAAAAAGAGGAAAGCCAGGCAGTCATTTCACACCATGGGATGAGACTGGGCTCTTCCTACAGCTATGACAGAGCTACCTCTGCCTCTCCACTCAGACAGCAAAAAGCAACACAGTCTCGATGCTTGTAAATCCCTGCAGAGTTTGCAATGCATTCACACACGTAGCCCTGTGTGAATGGCCTCCTGACACCTTCACGTGGTTTGCACTGCCACCCCCACTTGTCTGACGGGAAAACTGAGACCCAGATGGTGCCATCAGGAAATGCGTTGGAAAATGGGCTGGAAGTCCCAAAGTGCTGTGCTAACGAAGGGGGTTATTAATAACTAATTAAGAACAGCAACAACGATGCTAATAGTTGCTGCCCGTTACTGATGCGATTCTGTGCAATAAACATTTCCAGGCGCCGTGCTAAGCACTCAACCAATATTATCTCATTTAATTCAATTAACGACAACAACCCAGGAGAAATGTCGTGAGTTAATTGACTCTATTGTGAGGACGAGTGCTAGAAGGTCTGCAGCTCTGATGCTCTCGCATTTTAGACATATTTATTTTCTTCCTTTGGGCGTTGCTGAGTAAAAGGGAAGAGAGAAAGACTGGGGCCAGGGGAAAATAATTGGCTTTTCCACTGAGACACATATGAGAGAGTATGCTTCTACTTTCCTCTCCAGATTAATGGCTCAGAAAGCAACATGCTCCCTCCTCCTCTCCTTCCCTCTCTTTGTCCCTTCCAACCAATGTGTCACCTATGTGCCACTGGGTGAGGGTTAAGAATATAGCAGTGAACTAAACCTGGTCTGTGAATGTGCTTTTCTTCTACAGGAGGTGGAGGGCATGTCTCATAAGTGTCTGAATTCGGGATTCTCAGTCGAATTTAGCATCATCTAGTTTGGAAATGGACATACAACCCAGACCTGGCGTGGGAACTCAGGGACAGGAGATTTGGGTCAATTATTAAGACTCAGATAAATGAACATTTAAGGATTAACCTGCTTAATTACTCTCAATACACACAAGCAATCCTGTCTTGATGTATATATGATATAGTATTTAATTTCCATGAGCTCTTTCCTATAATTATGTCTCAAAAAGGGAAGATGAAAGGGTGCTGCATTGTCTGCTTTGGTATAATAATTTCACATTCTCCACTAAGTGGACTATTTATAGGACCCAAGATCTTTGCCCTTTGCAGAAGGGACCAACAGAATAGGGGTTATAATAATAGTACTAATACTAGCAGTAATACGATAATAATAGTAACAACAACAACAATAATAATCAGCCTAAGAGCTTACAGCACATAGGAAAGTGTAACATCTCCAAATGGCATAAGGACAGCGGAAAGAAGGGAAGTGACTCTCCCAAGGTCACACTCCAGGCAGTGGCCGGCCTGAGAGGAGGACCTGGTATCCCGATACCCAGGCCAGCATTCTTTAATAACAATGCCAAAGAAAGCAATAACCACCAGCATTTGGTGCTAATTCCCCTGGGCCAGGCATTGTGTAGGGAGCTTGGCAAACAGTATTGCAAGTCATCACAAGAACCCTGAAAGGAGGCACCGTCAGCCTATTTTCCAAATGCCCTAAGCCCCCATGGGGTAGGATGTAAGCCCAGGGGCAAGGGCAGGCTTGGAAAAATCCCTGCCTGGAGGAGGGAGGAGGAAGTGGTACAGGGGCGTTTCAAGGGCTGCCTGTGAGCCCGTACCCCAATTCCAGCAGAACAGCTTTGCCCGACTCTCTCTACCTCTCCTCTTCCAATCCTACTGCATTCCAGTCTATCTAAAGTCAAGCTTTCAGCTGCCAGGGATGCTGGCTTCAAGGTCTACAGGAATGATGCCTGGGGAATTGCAGAGCTACCTTAGCTACGGGCAAGCAAAAGTTGCCATGGAAACCCTTCATCCCTTCCCAGACCTGCAGCCCATTCTCCCTCCCCTTATGCTCCATCCCTCGCTTCCTTTCCACACCGGGGCTGGGTTGACCAGAAAGCCCAGATAAAGGCAGGGCACAACTGCAGGCCTTCCTTTGATGCACACTTGTCTCCTGGCCTTTGGCCTCCTTCCAATCCATCCTATACTTGCTGCCCTAATGATTATCTCTTCTCCAGTTCAAATCATGTCATTCCCCTGCTTAAAACCTGCCATGGAGCCCCAGTGCCTGAAGAAGCAAGAACAAACTCTTTGTTCTGATATTAAAAATGCCCCCCTTCTTCATAATATAGATACACATAAGCATTAAAACCCCATCAGTCCATGGGCTCCAAGATGGACCAGGTCTCTCTTGTTCATTGTTGCTTCCCTGGTGCCTAGCACAGCTCCAGGCTCACAGTAGACACTCAGGAAGGAGAAAAAAGGAAGAGAGAGGAATGAAAAGTGAAAAATGCCGATTTCTCCTACCCTTAGCAGACCCGCTGCTTCAGTCGTCCATGAGACAAATTCAAGTTCAACATCCTTCCTCAAAGTTCCTCCTCCAAGACCAGGCAGGTCTCCAGCCCAACTCCTTCTGCCAAAAACCTACTCATCCTTAGAAGGCTCAGCTCAGCCACCACCTCGTCCAGTAACGAGCTTCCTAGATGCCCCTTTTAGAACCAATGTCTCTCTATTCTGGAAGCTCACTGGGGCGAGCTGTGTGTGTGCAAAGCACCTTTGCCTCTTCTCTGTAAGTCCTTTGAGTTTAGGGAGCCTGCATTCTTCATCTGCCTCCTGAGCACCTCGTGGTGTTAAGTTCTGGTCACTGGTGCTCAGGAAGCAAATATATTTTGGATTTATTTGCATCAAAGGCCATTGTGACCTTCCCTCATTCCAGGGCTTCTCAGCTTCCACCCACACGCCACTTGGGCGATGGGCCACTCTGCTGGTTTTTCTTCTCTGGGGGCCTCAATGGGTTAAACAGAATCACCAGACCAAGTCTTCTGATGAACTTCAGTGCTCTCTCTCCTCTTCATTTAGTTGCCCTGCTACCATCCTTGATCCCTTTGCAATCTGTTTTCCATGCGTCGGCTAGAGTGATGCTTATAAAACCTCAGCCACAACAAAGTCACTCCATGGCTCAAAACCCTGCAATGGTTTCCCTCTCGTTCTGAATAACAGCTGAAGCCGCTGGTCTCTAAGATGACAGGCTGCCCCATATGGCTGATCTTATCTGCCCCCTCACTCTCAGCTCCAGCACCCTGGCCTCCTTGCACATCCTGAGCACAATACTGCCTCAGGGCCTTTGCACTTGCTCTTCTCTCAATCTGAATGCTGTTCCCTTAGGTATCTGCATGGCTCATGCCCTCATTCATTCACTCTCTATGCTCAATGTCACCTCCTCCCAGAGGCTTTCTTTGCTCATTCATCACTTGAAATCCTCTTTACCCTTAATTGTCTTGAAGTAAGGTGGAATCTGCCACTCTCTGACATATTCTCTGTATGTTTGTTTACCTTCTATCTCCTCATAGTGGGTCAAATTGTCTTCACCAAAAAGATATGCTCAAGCCCTAATCCCCGGTACTCGTGAATGTGGCCTTATTTAGAAGTGGGGTCTTTGAGGATGTCATCAAGTTAAGATGAGGTCATACTGGATTGGGGATAGACCCTAATTCAATAACTGGTGCCCTTACAAGATGAGAGGAATTTGGACACAGACACAGAGATGAGCATGCCGTGAGATGGCAGAGAGGCAGAGATTGGAATGATGCATCTACAAGCCAGGGATGCCAAGAGTTGCTGGCGACCACCAGAAGCCTGGAGAGGGGCACAGAATATATTGTCCCTCAGGGCCTCCAGAAGGAATCAACCTTCCCGATGCCTTGATTTCAGACATCTGGCCTCCAGACCCATGAGAAAAGACATTTCTGTTGTTGTAAGCCCCCCAGTTTGTGGTACTTTGTGACAGCAGCTCTGGGCACAAACACACTCCTTCACTAGAATATCAACTCCATGAGGACAGGACCATATGTTTGTTCCCTGCATCCCCAGCTCCTAGACCAGTGTCTGGCAAGAGTAGGTGCTCTATCTGTACTTTTTCAGATGAATGAATGAATTCTTTGGCAAGTCCTCACTGAGAACCAAGTCCTGTGCTAAGCTCTGAAGAGGTTTCTCGTTAACCCAAGACTGAGCCCCAGCATGTTCTCCAAGGAGTGATTCAACTCCAGAGTAATACCATGATTCCTAAACCACTCTGCCAGGTTCTCAAGCACTTTCAGCCCCATCACTGCACACGGCTCTCACCAATCAGCCAACAAACTCAAGATGTATTCATCATCAATATCTCGATTTTCCAAATAAGGAAGAAAAGACTCAGAGAGGTAGAGAGATTTGCCCAAGATCACCCAGCCAAAGAGGGGCTTCAACCCAAGGCAGCCTGCCTCCTACAGAATAACATGAACCCGGGACTTCCCTGGCGGTCCAGTGGTTAAGAATCCATGCTTCCAATGCAGGGGGCACGGGTTCGATCCCTGGTCAGGGAACTAAGATCCCGCGTGCCACACGGTGCGGCCAAAAAAACAAAAACAGAATGAGACAGACCCAAGGCCTGGAGGGTATCGGCAAAGGAGAGCCTCGGGAGGCAGTGTTAGGATGTTTATTGAGTGCCTACTCTGTGCAGTGAGCCTCTGTGCTGGGCATGGCACATGGCCCCATGGACTGAGACAGAGGTGGGAAATGTGGCACTGTGGTCCTAGCAGCCAGTCTGGGCAGCAAGTCTGAACGCCAGCTTCAGAGAGAGCTGTGTGATTTGGGCCACTGACTCCCCCTCTCTGAGCCCTGGGGACACCAGTGAAGGCATTTACATCCCCCCGTCAACCCCCCAAAAGTCAGTTTTCCACAAGCCTCTTAGGTATGATGGTTATCATCAATGTGTACCAATCCCGTAACACCTGATTAATCACAGCATCTCACTTTTAATAGCCTCGAGGAAGCCAGGCTCGGACCCCGGGGCTCCCTTGTTCCTTGTGCCTGGGTACATATGACTTTTGAGCCCATGACGTTGACAGAGCGTAATGCCAGCCTGTGGCGTGAGGCAAAGGGCCTCCTCTTAAAATAAAACAGGAGCCTGAAAGCCCCAAAAGCTATTTTTAAGGGAGTCTGGAAGTGTTTGTTTTTAAAATATCATGAAATGGTTATTACCAACTGTTTTTTTTTTCTTCTCCTCCCGCCTTCTTCCCAAACAGGTGCAGTAAGATTAGTGGTAATTTCAAAAGCAGGACTGCGTCTGTGTCAATTTCTTGCTAATGAGCAAAACATGCCATGTAATTGCTATGTATTGAAGGAGGCAACAATACATTTTCGGCAGCTGTTTAATATGTCGGGGCTTGGTTGAGCAGATGTTCTGAGACTCGCTTTCGAAGATGGAGGAGGCAAGCCCAGAGCGAGAAGGCGATGTTTCCCTTTCTTTTCCCCTTACTGCTCCATCCAGTACCGGGCCCCTTGGAGGGCATAAGACAAAGCCACGTGCGTGTGACACAACCTGTGCTTGATTCCCGGAAGCAGAGCCGATAGGAGCTGATAGGAGCTGGAAACGGGCTGGGGCAGCACGGGGTGGGGGTGGGGGCGCGCAAGAGTGCCCTGGGGCACTTTGTCATCTGGGGCACCAACCTCTGGATCATAACAAGGTCTTATATTTTGACTTTTGAGCTACCAGGATGTCCCCTGCTAGCTCTGTGATCTTCAGCCTCTCTGAGTGTCAGCCTCATCAACTCTTGAATGGGGATCATAATACCCCGACATAGCTCGTGGGGATGAAATGAATGAACAGGCGGGGATGCCCAGCTCTAAAGTGTCCACGTGACTCACTCCCTCAACAGTCTGCTGCAACAGTCACCCTCCTCTGTCTGCACGTGGCAAGGTCCTTGGTGCTGGGAACTGGTGGACATGGACAGCAAATATCACGTCTTCATGAGACCTTCCCTGACCACCTCCCAGCTCCCAGTGAGGGCGAGGCTTCATCATCTGTGTTTTTCTTTCACTGATGAATTCCAAGTGCCTGAAACAGTGCCCAGTGCATAGTAAGTGCCTGATTCCTCTTGACTAAATGATGCCTCTGGAATATCTACCCTAGGGCCCATGACACAGCAGTAGCTCCGTAAATGGCAGCACATAAGTTATTATTTAAATTGCTCAGAGCAAAGTGTTACATTAAGTGTCTGCCGCCTGCCAGGCACAGGACCAGATGCTTTTACATGAATTACCTTCCCAGTCCTCCCAACAACCAAGTAAGGCAGGTACTGTTATCACCCCATTTGATGGAGCTCAGGGAAGAGAGACAGCGTGCCCACATTCACACAACTGTCAAGAGGCAGGGGCTGATTCCACATCCCTCTGTCCTGAGTTCCAAGTCCCCTTTTCAGGGCCAGCCCTGTCTAACAGTTGCCCAAACAGAGAAGGCCCCTGATGAATGGGACTTCCCTTCCACCAAGGAGGAGGGGTGGGTTGTTGGAGCCTTTGCAAGGAGGAGTCAAACACGAGAGAAGGGGAGAGGGCACACGAGACACAGGGAACAGCATGAGCAAAGGCACGGGGGTCAAGCCAGATGCATTTCTCATGCGTCTACTCTGGGCTCCGCCCTGGGGAAGGTACAGTGAGGGCTACCCAAGGAGACCCACCCTTGCCAGGGGGAGAAACAGCACCTGAGAGACACCAGTGAATGATAAGGAAGGAACAAAATAAATCCCATGATTCAATGATATTTGCAGCTCAAGAAGCCCCAGCCCCTGGCTGGTGGAGGGAAGCCGCCCTCCCCGAGTTAAGCTGAGGCTGAGCTGCAGGTGGGTGCTGTCGGAGGTTGGAGAGGGAAGAGGATGACACTGAAATGAATGGCTTCCTGCTTGGGTCTGCAGGCAGCAGCCCAAGGTCAAGCTGGCAGGTTTCAGGTGCATTTCTCCAATGTGGAAAGTGACACGAGAGAATGTTTTATGACCTCAGTGGCTCAGGCATCAGAACACCACGGTGGTTTCATGTTGATAAGGCACCCAAGTGGGATAAATTGCCCCTTGGGTCTGAGGAAGAGGCAGTGCGTGGAATTGGAAGGATCTGGAGGCTGGGGGCTGGTCTCGTCTTGAATCCATCCCTCTAGTGGATGCAAAGTCACAGAACTTGGGCTCCGGAGTCCTGGGGGCTTGGGTTCAAGTCCTGGGGGCTTGGGTTCACAAGCCTCTGTTTCCTCCTCTACAAAGTGAGGGTTAGCACGGCCCCTCCTCATGGACTGGATGGACAAAATGATGCTTTGTGAACATTAAAGAAATAGGGGGGGCTTCCCTGGTGGCGCAGTGGTTGAGAATCTGCCTGCCAACGCAGGGGACACGGGTTCGAGCCCTGGTCTGGGAAGATCCCACATGCCGCGGAGCAACTAGGCCCGTGAGCCACAATTGCTGAGCCTGCGCATCTGGAGCCTGTGCTCTGCAACAAGAGAGGCCGCGATAGTGAGAGGCCCGCGCACCGCGATTAAGAGTGGCCCCCACTTGCCGCAACTGGAGAAAGCCCTCGCACAGAAACGAAGACCCAACACAGCCATAAATAAATAAATAAAATTAAAAAAAAAAGAAAAGAAAAGAAATAGGGGGCAGACGCCTGCCTGACGGTGCTCAGAAAGGCTTTGAATGAACGTGTCAGTCAATGTGCAAGACACTACGGTGTGTGCTGGGGACGGGGTGCTAAAGCCACTGCCAAGGGCTCACCCCACCCCACCCCCAAGCTGGGTGCATACTTTCTGTAGTTCCTACTCAGCAGTTAAAACGATGTGTTCTAAAAACAAGAACAGAATGACGTGCTCTAGCTATTTTGAGAGGCAGGCTAACCTAGTGGTTTGGGGTCAGATGGGGCTGGTTTGACTCGTGATTCCTTCCCAGCTGCCTGGGCCTCCATTGAGCCACGCACCCCCCTCGGAGCTCCAGGCTCACCATCTGCACACCAAGGGTGAAAACAGGACCTATTTCACGGAGCTATTGTGAGAATAAATGAAGTAACGTGCGCGGAGCCTGGCTTACTCTCAGCACCCGATCAACAGCCACTAGTTTTGCTCTGATCGTTGTCGTTGTCGTTGTTGCGTGCACTTTCTCGATCTCGCTTCTTACGCAGCTGCCTCCCGGGGAAGCAGGGCCTGAGTTTTACTCCCCTCTACCATCTGCAAGTCATCAGAACCGTGCCCGCCTCTTCGTAAGGTGCCAAGTTTCGAAGTAAACGAAGGAGTGATTGAATTAAAGCCCCCGACTTCTCCATTCTTCCAGATGGAACTCGTATTTTTAGCTCTTATGCTTGCGTCTGTGTTTCCTCTCTTGGGTGCTCTGCCCAGTGGAAACTCACAGTAGGTGCTTATGAAATACCAGCCTACACGCCTGGGCTTTACCTTGGGCTACATTGTGTCAAGGATATAACCTTGACATCAACAGCACAGGGCCCCGAGCCACACCTAAGCCACCTTAGTTAGCCCTCCTGCCCCTTTGACTGGTGCCTGCCCCTTAATTAATAACGGGGACATAGTTTGCTCAAGCCCCCGCCTCTGTCCATCTACCTACCGTCCTGGGTTATCGGGAAGACCCCACAGCCCTTGAACCTCCCCCCAAGACCGTGGGCCGAACAGCTCCCCCATCAAGAATAATCCCAGGCTGCCGGCCCGATGGTGGAAAATGAATATTCTGGCCGCTTTTCAGTTTCCAGATTGACTGGGGACAAACAGGAACTCGGCCCCCTCAACCAATCATCCAATGCAGTCAGCTGTAACTAGGTATACACTTAAACAGGCGGTGTGTGAAATAGCACACCCTCACTCTGCTGATTAAAAAAAAAAATCTCAAATCCTTATTCCCCGCAGTCACAGGCTTGGCTTGGAGGCCGGGGAGCGGGTGGGATGGGTTAGGGGAGAGATGGGACCACCTTAATAGCCACAAACATTTCAACATTAATGGCCCCCTCACCCCACTGTATACTATGAAATATGTTTTGTCTTCCACACTGCTTTGGTGAAGTAATAAATCATTCAGTTCCCTGGTTTTATTAATCAAATAATAAGAGTAACACTTAAATAGTGTTTGCTTTGTGCCAAGCACTTTACATGTATTAACTCATTTCATCCTCCCAGCAACCCTACAAGGTAGGTACTGTAATCATGATACCCATTTTACAGATGAGGAAACTGAAGCACAGAGAGAGAAAATAACCTGCCTGGGTTCACCCAGCTGGTACATGGTTCTGGCTACCTCCCTGATGTCTTTGGACATCTTCATGCAAACATGTACTGGGCGTCTCCTATTTGTGAGGTGTTGCACCAGAATCTGAGGACAAGGGATCCAAGGCCTGGTCCCTGTCCCCTTGGGGATGCTGTGGGGAAAGCAGACTTGTAAACGAAGACAGGAAGCCACAGGTGACATGAAGAGTACTATCTCAGAGGCAAGTCAGTGCTGAGAGCCTTCACAATTCCACTAGATCCCCGTGACAACCCTATGAGGTAGAAACATGATTATCCTTGTTTGACATGTGGGGAAACGGAGGCCCAGAGAGCTGCGTTCATGCTTCAGGGAAGTGGCTGAGCTGGGATTTGAAGCCAGGTCTGTGTAACTCAAGATCCACTCCCTAGAGGGTCCCCGGGACACTGGTCTAGAAGGTCAGTAGAAACTTCTGGGAGGCAGGATGGTGAGCTGAGAACTGGATGAGGCAGATGATGAAGGGGAAGCAGGGAAGGATCTCCAGCAGAATCTGGATGTGAGAGAGGCTGGTGTGTATGGGGGGCTGGCGTGTAGGAGAGCGTGTTTATGAGGGGGGCTGGTGTGTGTGGGGATCCGGTGTGCATGGGCTTCTGTGCGGCAGAGAAGAGAGCACTTGATCTTAGCCAAAAGGCCAAGAAGCGATGAGAAGAGAGCAGAGCGAGGCTGGAAGGGACGTGGTGGCAGTGAGGTCCTAGCGGCTGGCAGTGCCCATGCCAAGCTGAGCCTCAGAGGTCAAAGTTAGGGTGTCATCCTGCAGACAGTATTGATGAATTTTAAACTCAAATAACCTGATCTTTGAGCTAGCAGGTTCAGCCTTAGTTTTGCTAAGTATAGAATCCCCAGCAGGGTTTTCAAAAACCTTACCCTTTTTCTCATACCCTCCTCCATCACTCTTTTCAAAGACCATTAGGATCTGGGGACCCCAGACCGGGAACTGGCGGTTTAGTTGATATCTTTTTGAGGGGCCCTTTTGAAATGTCACAACTGGAATTAATCAAGTCCACAAGCTGAGAAGGTTTGACCCCCCCGTCCCAATCCCATTCCTAATATTTAATGTTTCCCTTCCCAGGTAGATCAACCAAATATATAAATAAATGGTTTTTTTTTAAAAAGTCATCTGTAGTTATTAGAGAAATGCAAATCCAAACTACAATGAGGTACCACCTCACACGGGTCAGAATGGCCATCATTAAAAAGTCTACAAATAACAAATGCTAGAGGGGGTGTGGAGAAAAGGGAACCCTCCCACACTGCTGGTGGGAATGTAAGTTGGTGCAGCCACTATGGAGAACAGTGTGGAGGTTCCTCAGAAAACTAAAAATAGAATTACCATATGATCCAGCAATCCCACTCCTGGGCATACACCCAGACAAAACTATAATTCAAAAAGATAAATGCACCCCTGTGTTCATAGCAGCACTATTCACAATAGCCAAAACATGGAAACAACCTGTCCATCAACAGATGAATGAATAAAGAAGATGTGATACATATATACAAGGGAATAGTTCTCAGCCATAAAAAAGAACAAAATAATGCCATTTGCAGCAACATGGATTCAACTAGAGATTATCATAGTAAATGAAGTAAGTCAGAAAGAAAGACAGGGACTTCCCTGGTGGCACAGTCGTTAAGAATCTGCCTGCCAATGCAGGGGACACGGGTTCAAGCCCTGGTCTGGGAAGATCCCACATGCCAGGGAGCAACTAGGCCCGTGCACCACAACTACTGAGCCTGCGCTCTAGAGCCCTTGAGCCACAACGACTGAGTCCACGCGCCTAGAGCCCGTGCTCCACAACAAGAGACGCCACCGCAATGAGAACCCCGCGCACCGCAACGAAGAGCAGCCCCTGCTCTCTGCAACTAGAGAAAGCCCGCGTGCAGCAACGAAGACCCAACGCAGCCAAAAGTAAAATAAACTAAAAAAAAAAAATACCATATGCTATCACCTATATGTGGAATCTAAGACAGGGCACAAATGAACCTATATACAAAACAGAAACAGAGGGGCGGAGTCAAGATGGCGTACTAGGAGGACACGGAAGTCGCGTCTGCACACAACTGGGGCACCTACCAGACACCGGCAGGGGACCACTGACACCTAAGGGGACGGGAGGAACTCCCAGTGACCGGGTAGGACATGGGGTGTGGGGGTAGTGAAGGGGGGGTAGTGAAGGGAGAGGAGAAGGGGAGACAGGACGGGACTGGCGCCCCTGAGGGGTGGCTGTGGGAGGGAAGGAGTTCCTACACCCAGTGGTACCCACCCACAGTTAGGGGTCCAGTGGCGGCGGGGGAGACCCTGGGGGAGGGGCGCGAAGGAACGGAAGGGAACAGGGCCAGTGTTCTCCCTGTCCGCTTAAGCACCGGGGACCTGTTGGGCTCCTAGGCCTAATCCTCTGCCCTCGGAGCCTCGGTCCTGCCGTGCAGAGCCCAAGTCCCGCCCCTGCAGCCCCACCCAGGGCCCCACCTCTACACTCGGAGACCCCCTCCAACCCCTGGGCCTAAACACCACCCACACGCCCTCACTCAGGGCCTACCTCCAAACTCCGGAACTCCACACTCCAGATGCCCTCCTTTCCACGTGCTGCCTCTCCCCTTCTGTGCAGGTGCTAAGCAGAGGCCCCGCCCATGCTTGAACGTTGCCCCGCCTAGGCCCCACCCCACGCTCAAACGTCACCCGCAACCTGCCTAGGTCCCACCCCACCCTAAACCCCGCCCCTGTCTAAGTTCTACCCTCCCCCTGCCTAAACTCCACCCCCAAAGCCAAGGCTTTTTTTTCTTTTCTTTTTTCCTCTTTCTAAAAAATTTTTTTGAATTTTATTTTATTTATTTTTTTATACAGCAGGTTCCTATTATCCATTTTATACATATTAGTGTATATATGTCAATCCCAATCTCCCAGTTCACCCCACCCCCCCACCCCCCACCCCCCAATTAAGATGGACTTAATTGATATTTATAGGACATTCCATCCAAAAACAACAGAATACACTTTCTTCTCACATGCTCATGGAACATTCTCCAGGATAGATCATATTTTGGGTCACAAATCAAGCCTTGGTAAATTTAAGAAAACTGAAATTGTATCAAGTATCTTTTCCAACCACAACGCTATGAGACTAGATATAAATTACAGGAAAAAAAATGTAAAAAATACAAACACATGGAGGCTAAACAATACGCTACTAAATAACCAAGTGATCACTGAAGAAATCAAAGAGGAAATCAAAAAATACCTAGAAACAAATGACAATGAAAACATGACGACGCAAAACCTATGGGATGCAGCAAAAGCAATTCTAAGAGGGAAGTTTATAGCAATACAATCCTACCTCAAGAAACAAGAAAAATCTCAAATAAACAACCTAACCTTACACCTAAAGCAATTAGAGAAAAGAACAAAAAAACACCAAAGTGGGACTTCCCTGGTGGCACAGTGGTTAAGAATCCGCCTGCCAATGCAGGGGATACGGGTTCCATCCCTGGTCCAGGGAGATCCCACATGCCGCGGAGCAACTAAGCCTGCATGCCACAACTACTAAGCCTGTGCTCTAGAGCCCGCGAGCCACAACTACTGAGCCCACATGCCACAACTACTGAAGCCTGAGTGCCTAGAGCCCATGCTCCTCAACAAGAGAAGCCAACACAATGAGAAGCCCGTGCACCACAAAGAAGTGTAGCCCCTGCTCACCGCACTAGAGAAAGCCTGCATGCAGCAACGAAGACCCAATGCAGCCAAAAATAAAATTAATTAATTAATTAATTTTAAAAAACCAAAGTTAGCAGAAGGAAAGAAATCATAAAGATCAGATCAGAAATAAATGAAAAAGAAATGAAGGAAACAATAGCAAAAATCAATGAAACTAAAAGCTGGTTCTTTGAGAAGATAAACAAAATTGATAAACCATTAGCCAGACTCATCAAGAAAAAAAGGGAGAAGACTCAAATCAACAGAATTAGAAATGAAAAAGCAGAAGTTACAGCAGACACGGCAGAAATACAAAGCATCTTAAGAGACTACTACAAGCAACCCTATGCCAATAAAATGGACAACCTGGAAGAAATGGACAGATTCTTAGAAATGCACAACCTTCCGAGACTGAACCAGGAAGAAATAGAAAATATAAACAGACCAATCATAAGCACTGAAATTGAAACTGTGATTAAAAATCTTCCAACAAACAAAAGCTCAGGACCAGATGGCTTCATAGGCAAATTCTATCAAACATTTAGAGAAGAGCTAACACCTATCCTTCTCAAACTCTTCCAAAATATAGCAGAGGGAGCAATGCTCCCAAACTCATTCTACAAGGCCACCATCACCCTGATACCAAAACCAGACAAAGATGTCACAAAAAAAGAAAACTACAGGCCAATATCACTGATCAACATAGATGCAAAAATCCTCAACAAAATACTAGCACACAGAATCCAGCAGCACATTAAAAGGATCATACACCATGATGAAGTGGGGTTTATCCCAGGAATGCAAGGATTCTTCAATATATGCAAATCAACCAATGTGATACACCACATTAACAGTCTGAAGGATAAAAGCAATATGATAATCTCAATAGATGCAGAAAAAGCTTTTGACAAAATTCAACACCCATTTATGATAAAGACTCTCCAGAAAGTAGGCATAGAGGGAACCTACCTCAACATAATAAAGGAGACCCCCTCCAACCCCACAATATGACAAACCCACAGCCAACATCGTTCTCAATGGTGAAAAACTGAAACCATTTCCTCTAAGATCAGGAAGAAGACAAGGTTGCCCACTCTCACCACTATTATTCAACACAGTTTTGGAAGTTTTAGCCACAGCAATCAGAGACGAAAAAGAAATAAAAGGAATCGAAATCGGAAAAGAAGAAGTAAAACTGTCACTGTTTGCAGATGACATGATACTATACATAGAGAATCCTAAAGATGCTACCAGAAAACTACTAGAGCTAATCAGTGAATATGGTAGAGCAGCAGGATACAAAATTAATGCACAGAAATCTCTTGCATTCCTATACACTAATGATGAAAAATCTGAAAGAGAAATTAAGGAAACACTCCCATTTACCATTGCAACAAAAAGAATAAAATACCTAGGAATAAACCTACCTAAGGGTACAAAGACCTGTATGCAGAAAACTATAAGACACTGATGAAAGAAATTAAAGATGATACAAACAGATGGAGAGATATACTATGTTCTTGGATTGGAAGAATCAACATTGTGAAAATGACTATACTACCCAAAGCAATCTACAGATTCAATGCAATCCCTATCAAACTACCAATGGCATTTTTCACAGAACTAGAACAAAAAATTTCACAATTTGTATGGAAACACAAAAGACCCCGAATAGCCAAAACAATCTTGAGAAAGAAAAACGGAGCTGGAGGAATGAGGCTCCTGGACTTCAGACTATACTACAAAGCTACAGTAATCAAGACAGTATGGTACTGGCACAAAAACAGAAATATAGATCAATGGAACAGGATAGAAAGCCCAGAGATAAACCCACGCACCTATGGTCACCTTATCTTTGATAAAGGAGGCAAGAATATACAATGGAGAAAAGACAGCGTCTTCAATAAGTGGTGCTGGGAAAACTGGACAGCTACATGTAAAAGAATGAAATTAGAACACTCCCTAACACAGTACACAAAAATAAACTCAAAATGGATTAAAGACCTAAATGTAAGGCCAGACACTATCAAACTCTTAGAGGAAAACATAGGCAGAACACTCTATGGCATAAATCACAGCAAGATCCTTTTTGACCCACCTCCTAGAGAAATGGAAATAAAAACACAAATAAACAAATGGGACCTAATGAAACTTAAAAGCTTTTGCACAGCAAAGGAAACCATAAACAAGACAAAAAGCTAACCCTCAGAATGGGAGAAAATATTTGCAAACAAAGCAACTGACTAATAAATTAATCTCCAAAATATACAAGCAGCTCATGCAGCTCAATATCAAAAAAAAACAAACAACCCAATCCAAAAATGGACAGAAGACCTAAATAGACATTTCTCCAAAGAACATATACAGATTGCCAACAAACACATGAAAGGATGCTCAACATCACTAATCATTAGAGCAATGCAAATCAAAACTACAATGAGGTATCACCTCACACCTGTCAGAATGGCCATCATCAAAAAATCTACAAACAATAAATGCTGGAGAGGGTGTGGAGAAAAGGGAACCCTCTTGCACTGTTGGTGGGAATGTAAATTGATACAGCCACTATGGAGAACAGTATGGAGGTTCCTTAAAAAACTGAAAATGGAACTACCATACAACCCAGCAATCCCACTACCGGGCATATACACTGAGAAAACCATAATTCAAAAAGTCATGTACCACAATGTTCATTGCAGCACTATTTATAATAGCCAGGACATGGAAGCAACCTAAGTGTCCATCAACAGATGAATGGATAAAGAAGATGTGGCACATATATACAATGGAATATTACTCATCCATAAAAAGAAACGAAATTGAGTTATTTGTAGTGAGATGGATGGACCTAGAGTCTATCATACAGAGTGAAGTAAGTCAGAAAGAGAAAAACAAATACTGTATGCTAACACATATATATGGAATCTAAAAAAAAAAAAAAAAAAGTTTCTCATGAACCTAGGGGCAGGACAGGAATAAAGACACAGACAACGTAGAGAATGGACTTGAGGACTTGGGGAGGGGGAAGGGTAAGCTGGGACGAAGTGAGAGAGTAGCATTGACATATATACACTACCAAATGTAAAATAGATAGCTAGTGGGAAGCAGCTGCATGGCACAGGGAGATGAGCTTGGTGCTTTGCAACCACCTAGAGGGGTAGGATAAGGAGGGTAGGAGGGAGATGCAAGAGGGAGGGGATATGGGGATATACGTATGCATATAGCTGATTCACTTTGTTATACAGCAGAAACTAACACAACACTGTAAAGCAATTATACTCCAATAAAGATGTTAAAAAAAAAAAAACAGAAACAGACTCACAGACATAGAGAACAGACTTGTGGTTGCCAAGGGGGAGGAGGGTGGGGGAGGGATGGATTGGGAGTTTGGGATAGTAGATCCAAACTGTTATGTATAGGATGGATAAACAACAAGGTCCTACTGTATGGCACAGGGAACTATATTAAATATCCTGTGATAAACCATAATGGAAAAGAATATGAAAAAAAAGAATGTCTCTGTATATAATTGAGTCACTCTGCTGTACAAAGCATTGTAAATCAACTATACTTCAAAAAAAAAAAAAAAAGGTCGTCTCTTTTGGAGAGCTGCTAGAAACGCCGGGGCCACACTGGGAAGATCATACATCATTCAGGCATGAGGAAGTTTCAGTAACACCAAAGTTCTCAAGCAATTACAGGGTCGGCCTCTCTGTTCAGCTCTGGAGACCTAAGGGGCTGGCAGCTGTGACTCTCCGGAGATGAGCCTCGTACCATATCCCAGTCTGTCTTCAAACTCCAAACACAATCAGGGGCTGGATGACAGGTCTAAAGGCAGAGGTAGCTTAAAACTTTTCCCTATGTCAACCCGGAGGGACTGTCATAACTCAGAAACTGCTGGACCGGAAGGTGGCCTTTGCAGAGGGTGGCGAGGATGACATGGAGACAGAGCCATTGAGAGGTGGGGGGAGACCCAAACGTCTCCTCTGCGAAGGGAACCTGGAGGGCAGGGCAGACCTATGCCCCACGTATGCAGAACTGCTGTACTCCCCCCAAACGGCCAGGTTTCCCCATCCTCAAGGGCTTTGCTTAACCCATGTTCTTGGTTTAGAATGCCTTCTCTCCCTTTCACCTGGCTAATTTCTATTTATCTTTTAAATTCAGTACAGGTGTCATCTCTTCCAGGGAGCCTTCCTTGAATACACCCCCCCCTATGCTCCCATAGCCTCTGTGCTCCCCCATCATAGCTATTGGTTTGTATCTCTTCCTCTCTGGCCTGACAACTCCCCGAGGACAGTGGCCATGGCTGTATCTTACACGTTCTTGTGTTCCTAATGCCTACCATGGTAAGTATTCAGTAAATGTCTGTTGAACGCATGAATGAAAAATTAAATGAATGAATGACTACATGGAGTTTCCATGACAGTGATTCTCCAAGTGTGTTTGCCTCCAGGGGACATTTGGCAATGTCTGGAGACTTTTTTTTTTGTCTGTCATGACTGTGGGGAGGAGGGGGAGAGGGACCAGGGATGCTATTAAATATCTTACAATGTACAGGACATGCCCCCAGCCCCCTTCTTGCCCCATATAAAGAATTATCCAACCCAAAATGCCAATAGCTCTGAGGTTGAGAAATTCTTCTGTGTGTCAGGTCCTGCATCCACTGCTGTAGGAAATGGGAAAGAAGGCAAAAGCACAATCCCTGCCCCTAGTAAGTTTATAGTCTGGCAAAGCACATAAGAGCAACATCTGAGCAACCACTAGAAAAAAGAATAGGACAGAAACATTTATTGAACAACCCCTAGCATCAGGCACTGTGGGTAGCTCTACCCTGTCAAACTCCTACTTATCCTTCAAAATCCAGCTAAATATCACCACCTCCAGGTAGCCTTCCCTGACGTCCCAACCCAGGCTCAGTCTGCCCCTTCTCTCTGCTGCTGCAGTTTCCATTGTACCATCCTGTAATTATTTGTATACATGACTGTCTCCCCTCCAGCCTGAGGACAGGGTCTGTGTCCTAATTGCCTTTATTTTTCTGGTTCCTGGAGAATAACGAGTGGTTTACTAAATGGGGAAATGAATATCAGAAACAGAACTATTGCAGCCTTCAAGCCAACAGTGGGGTTTCCCTGCCTTCTGGAACCTGGGAGAGGCCTGTGTAAGGACCACCACCGCTGAGATGCCCAAGGGTACAGGTGAGATCCACCCCCAGTCATGACTGGCCACGGAAGAGGAAGGCTGTTCTGGGCTGTCACTACTTTGTCATTGACTTGGCTGCCAAGCCAGAGACCAAGACGTTCTCCCAATGAGCCCGTCAACCAACAAACTATAAATTAAAAAGGAGAAAAAAAAAAGGTCTTCTAATTCCGACCCACTCTATTTTTCACTCGCAGCTGCTTGGGAGGGAATGCACTGTGAATTTCAGATGGAACATTTCTTTGGCTGAAGTTCCCCTCTCTCTGCCTGCCCCATCATCTCCCTCCTCCAGGGTCCAGCCTGCTGGGAGCCCAGGGAGCATGGGCTTTGGGGTTTGAATTCTGGCTCTGCCACTTCTTAACCATGTCTCTCTGCACCTTCCTTTCCTCACCTATAGAATCCTAATATCTTAGCAGTTCCGGGAAGCACTGAGGCCTTTGGGGTGAAAGGTTCTCCATTGCCCTCCACGCCAGCATCTCCCCAATAGCCACAGAGGATCTGAAACCACCTACGGGATGCTTTTAGCTCAAAAGGGAGACAGGACTTCTGATCCCTGGAAAGGAGCTTCCCCATCCTAGCTCCCAATCCCCAATCCTTCTCCCTCAATATTCCCTTCCAACCTTTAGAGAATATTAACACTCTGATCTGTCCAAGATAAAGGGCTCTCAAACATCACTGAGCCATGCAACTCCTCCACTGTACACATGAGGAAACTGAGGCTCAGAGAGGGGAAGAGAGCTTAGCTGGGCCACACAAACAGGGGTGAGAGGTGCTGGGCCCCTGGGCCTCGCTTGGTATGCTGCATTTTCCCTTTCATAGTTATAACAATGGCATCTAACATTTGTTTAGTGCTTGCTAATGTGCCAGGCACTGAATTATCTTAACACCTTGTGAGGAAAAAAATACCCATAAAAGGGAAAATGGATAAACTGAACGTCATTAAAATTAAGAACTTCTGCTCTCTGATATACACCATTAAGAAAATGAAGACAAGCCACAGATGGGGAGAAACTATCTGCAGATCTCATATCTGATAAAGAATTATAACCAGAATATAAAAATGATTCTCAAAACTCAGTAGTAATAAAATAAGTAATCCCCCAAAGGGGGCAAAATATTTGAACAGGCACTGTGGCACCCAAAAGATACATGGATGGCAAATAAACTCATGAAATGATGCTCGACACATTAGTCATTAGGGAAATGCAAATTAAAATCACAATGGACACCCTGACACACCTACCAGAATGGCTAAAAATAAAGACAGATAGTAGCAAGTGTTGACAAGGAAAAGAAGCACCTGGAACTCTCACATGTATGTGGTGGGATGTAAAATGGTACCACTTTGGAAACCAGAAAGTTTTTTAAAAAGATAAATGTATACCTACCATGTGATTAAGAAATTCTACTCTTAGGTGTTTATCTAAGAAAAATGAAAACCTATGTCCATATAAAGACCTATACACTTGTCCACAGCAGCTCTATTCATAATAGCCCCAAACTAGAAATGACCCAACTATCCATCCACACATGAATGGATAAACAAACTGTGGGTCATTCATATGATGGAATGCTGCCTGGCAAGAAAAAGGGATGATCTCTTGATACCCACAAAAACATGGATGAATCTCAAAAAACACGATACCGAGTGAAAGAAGACAGATTAAAAAATCAGAGTACATATTACATGATTCCATCTATAGAAAACTCTAGAAAATGCAAACTAATATGTAGTGACAGTGGCAGCCTGGAGAAGATAAGGGGAAGGATGAGAGTGAGGAATTTTTTATAAAAGGGCATGAAAACTTATCGATGTGCTCATTATCTTGATTGTGGGGATGGTTTTATGGGTGTATGTGTATCTTGAAACTTATCAAATTATACATTTTAAACATGTGCAGTTTATTGGATGCCAGTTATACTTCAATAAATCTAGCAAAAAAAAAAAAAAACCTATGAGGAGTAAAGCAATGGTGTTTTACTCCTATTTTATAGGATAAACTGAGGCTCAGAGAGGTTAGGTCACTTGCACAGGATCACCCAGCTAATAAGTGGTGGAGCTGGGACTCAAAGCCAGGAGGTGGTGACTAAGAAGTCCCACTTCTCGATCGCCAGGCCAGTCTGCCCTCAGCTCCCAGTGGGTCATGTTATCTGTCATATCGTTCATAAGGTGAGAGACAGAGAAATAGCGAGAACAAGAGAGGGAGAAACACACACACACACACACACAAACACACACACACACACACACACACACACAGAGAGAGAGAGAGAGAGAGAGCGTGTATGTTTTTTGGAATTCCTTCCTCCCATCCCTCTCCGCCCCACCAGCTTCCCCAGGCTATCATGGATCTGCTTTCTGTTACTATGCATTCATTAGTTTGCATTTTCTACCATTTTATATAAATGGAATCATGTAGTGTGTAGTCTATTTTTTTTGCTCTGGCTTCTTTCACTTAGTATAATGGTTTTTGAGACTCATCCACATTGTTGACAGAGGTGGGGGGAGGGAGGGAGGGAGGGAGGAAGGGACAGGGAGAGACAGAGAGAGACACCTGAGGAGAACAGGGGAGTCGGTTTCCCTAAACTCACCACTCTCCCCACAAACACTCCTGACCCTATATAACACTGTACAGGGCACCCACCCATCCCACACTGTCCCTCCTGCCTGAGATGTCACCACCCCTCTCCTGGCTGATTAGTAACTGGGGGCTGTGCTCCCCAGAGTCTCGACTGACCAGCGTCGAAGCCCGTCCCTCCCCGAGCTTCTTCCCAGGGCGCCTAGCGTACTGGGGTGCTTGCCCCTGGATGACTGGGCTCCCTTCCGGTCCTGCCTCCTTTCTTTCTACCTCCCCTCCCCCGCTAGCCAGCCTGTCTTCACTTGGTGCCTCCCAGGCTGGGGAGGCTTCCCTGTTCCTGGGTCCTGACACCCAGGCTTCCCAAGGTGGTCGGAGGGGGTCCTTAAAATGTCAAATGGTGGCCCCGTGCCCCCCTCGTGGCCTCTGGTTGCACTGAGAATAAGATCAAACTCCTTCACTGGCCTCAGAGCCACATGTGGATGGCTCCTCCCAGCTTCCCAGCCCTGCCTCCTGCATTCCTATCCTCATTCCCAAGCCTGGTCCTCCCTCCTGGAACCCTCTTCTCCCAGATCCCTGTGCAGCCGGCTGCCCCTCTTTGCCCAGGTCTCAGCTCAAAGAGCACCTTCTAAGAGGGGCTCCAGATCACCTTTGTTAGATATCACACATACATGCCCCCAACGCTCATGATTACAACCCACTTGCTTTGTAGTGGTCACAATCTGAAATCACCCCGCTTATTTGTGGGTTTACTCGTTTGTCATCTGCATCGTGTGTTTAGATCAGAGACTTGTATGTACTAAGCACTCAGGAAATACAGGAATACAATGAGGAAGGGGTGTCTGATCTGGCACATTCACCCCAAGCTTGGAGAAAAGCTGTGTGACATTGGTCCAAGTACTTAACTTCTCTGAGCCTCAGGTTGCTCATCTATAAAATGGGCATAATAAACTTCCCTTCCCCATGGTATTGGAAGCCATGGGGCCGAGCACAAGGAGTGCTATTAATACATGATAGCCCCCTTTATTAGTAGTAGTATTTCTTCTTTGGGTGTGAGGGGTTGGTAGATGGACTTGGGAAGTTACTACAGGACCCTCTGAGCTCCCAATCCCAGACAAGCATCCACCTTCCATCTGCAAGGATGTTCTGGGGAGAATCGCTCCACACGACAGGATGAGGCAGCTCCCAGAAGAGGCTGCATCTGAAGAGAGTGAGCGAGACGTCCCTGATGAAGAGACCCCGTGAGAGACAAGGGGAGATTTCAGACAATCTCTAATTTGTATTCTCCACTCGACGCAAAAGGACACTGCATCTCTAAAAAGGGAACAATCGGAGATTAGGGAAGATTGCTGTGAGAGAAAACCTTGTTTAAATCTATTACTGAACAAAAATGGTCTGTGGGTTTGGAATGGAAAATTTGTGTTTCTGTTCCCATCTTAGATTAACCCGTGGCAGAGCGCCACTGAGTCCATGAGGGGGTGTGTGGGGGAGGACAGAGTCTAATGGCTGATATTTAGACACCGTTTCTAAAACCCCTGTGCTGAGAACGAACCTGCTGTATCCCTCTGAAGCGCCAGACCACTACCTGACATGGTCATCCCCATTTTACAGATGGGGAGACTAAGGCTTACAGGGATGCAGTAGCTTGGGCAAGGTGATACATTCAGGGCAGAGCAGGCTGAGATGTAAACTCATGTCTCTCTCTTTCCAGAGTCTGAGCTCCTGGCATATGCACAGATGTGTGTGTGTGTCTGTGTGTGTGTGTGTATGTATGCGTGGGCACATACATGTGACTTAATGACTTTCAGGGCAGGAGGGATCTCAGAGGTCAGCTCATAGGGCCACTTCCTTTCATAGATGGGGAAACTGAGGCTTGACTGAGGGAAGGAATTTTCCTGGGAACTTGCCCAATTGATGCTAGAAGGATTTCGGGAATTCTGATTGAACGAGTGCCTACTAGGTGCCAGGCACCTTGCTAAGGCTTCCCATTGATCTCCTCATCCATGCCATTAGGAGGAAGGCACCATGAGCCCATTTGACAGCTGAGGAAACTGAGGTTCAGAGAGGCTAAGTCATTGCTCAAGGTGACGGAGTAAGGAGGTGGCAGAGCTGGGATTCAACCCCAGGTCTCTCCGAGTGCTTCGTGGAGTGCTGTCTGGGGACCTTCTGGCAGGCAGCCCTCCTCCCCATACATGTGTCCCCCAGGGCACAGGACACCAAGCTGGCTCCCAGGGTCTTCCATCTCCCCCACACCTGCTCAGGTGAGGGCTAAGGGCCAAAGCTGGGCTTGGAATTGACCTTGACCGGCAGCCACTTGCTTAGCCACAGGGGCTGGAGCTTCTGCCCCACGAGAGCAGGGGAGCCCAGAATGGTTTCTGTCTCCACCAAGATGCAGAGTGAGATGGGAGGCAGGGTGGGTGATGGATGACCTGCTCTGGAGCCATTCGCTTTGAGGCAACACTGAGGGGTGAAGAGAACCAATTTGGGCAACGAATCTACCTCTAGGGCCATTCTTTAGTGGAGTAGAAACTGCACCCGTAGTGCAAACTCACGCTGACAATGACTGCTGGTCAGACAGAGGGGTCCCTTAAAACAGAAAACCCTGCATAGCTTTCCCAGCGCACTGGGGATAGAACTAACTCCTGTGGAATCTAAAAAAAAAAAAAAAAAAAAAAAAATGACACAAATGAACTTATTTACAAAACAGAAATAGACCCACAGACATAGAAAACAAACTTATGGTTACCAAAGGCGAAAGGGATAAATTAGGAGTTTGGGATTAACATATACATACTCCGATATATAAAATAGATAATCAACGAGGACCCACTGTATAGCACAGGGAACTATACTCAATATTTTGTAATAACCTATAAGGAAAAGAATCTGAAAAATAATATGTATATGTATAACTGAATCACTTTGCTGTACACCTGAAACTAACACAACATTGTAAATCAGCTATACTCCAATCAATCAATACTAACTCCTAGCCTGGCCTGGGGGTGACTGGTCCCCCCAGGTTCCTCGAACACCCCAAACTTGTCCCTTCCTTAAGACCTTTGTTTTCACGGCTCCCTTCCCTAGAATATCCTCCCCAGTTCTTTCCGGGGCTCCCTCCCTCTCTTTACTCAGGCCTCTGCTTTAATGTCTCTCTGGAGCCTCTCCTGGCCACTCTGGTCACTGGTCACTCGGATCAGTTTCTATTTCACTTTTACTGAAGGATTTTCTTCAAAGTCCTCATTCCAGTTGCATTTTCTATTCCTCTAGCTGTATGTTTCATGTTTCTTATCTGACTTATTCCATTAGAATAGAAGGGCCACAAAGACCGATATCTTGCCCATCTTTCTCACCCCTGTCATCCCAGCACTCAGCCCCAGGCCTGGCACAGAGTTGGTGTTCGATAAATATCTGTTGAATGAATGCATGGCCTGCCCAAGCTCCCCCAGCACATAAGAGATGGTCTAATCAGGGCCAGCTGCATGGGGGAGAAACCCTTTTCTGTCTCTTCTACCTTTATGATCAAGGAACAACCCTCAAGTGGTTACCTTCCTCCTCACTCAGTTTCCCCAGTCGCAAGCAGGGGCTTGGTGACACTATTCTCATGGGCCACCAGCTCTGATTCTGGAATCTTTGAAATGGCAGGTTCTTGCCTTAGTCATCCTTGGCGCTGTAGCCTGTGGGCTGAAGTGGAGGACTGCCTGATCTGGGGATGCCAATGCCAGGGCCACAGCTCAGCCTGGCTCCTACGTGGGCACACATCTTCATGGCAGCCGAGGGCTTTGCACATGGCTTGTCAGGGACTGCGCCTGGCAGCTTACGGCCAAAAGCGATACTGTGTGCATTAAGAACAAGTCCAGGGCTTCCCTGGTGGTGCAGCGGTTAAGAATCCGCCTGCCAACGCAGGGGACACGGGTTCGAGCCCTGGTCCAGGAAGATCCCACATGCTGCGGGGCAACTAAGCCCGTATGCCACAACGACTGAGCCTGCGTGCCACAACCCATGAAGCCCGTGCACCTAGGGCCTGTGCTCCGCAACAAGAGAAGCCACCTCAATGAGAAGCCCGTGCACCGCAACGAAGAGTAGCCCCCGCTTGCCGCAACTAGAGAAAGCCCGCACGTAGCAACGAAGGCCCAATGCAGCCAAAAATAAATAAATAAAATAAATAAGTTTATATATTAAAAAAAGAACAAGTCCAGGGCAGAGAAGGAGGGCTTAATTTAGTGAGGTTTGTTTGGGCTTTTGTCATCTTCTGGAGCATCTGCAGGCCTGACTTGCCTATCCTGGCAGAGCAGGGGGCATTGATAACCACCTGCACCTGGCTTTGTACAGCCCCAGCCTGGTGGCGATGAAAGGGCTTCTTACGTTCTCTGTCCTGGCAGCACATTTGAATCACCTGCAGAACCTCGCCATCCCTCATTCCCCATCACCAGAGAGTCTGTCTCAACTGATCTGGGGTGGGACCCAGACCTTAATGTTTTGTAAGAGCTCCCCAGGTGATGCTGAGGCGTAGCTGCAGTTTAGGACCACTGGTTACCTACATTGAGGCAGCTGAGTCAGGATCACCTGGAGGATGCTTGTTAAATCACAGATTACTGTGCATCACCCCAGGCCCGCTCAATCAAAATCTCTGTGGGCAGCGAGTGGGGTCCAAGAGTCTACATCTTCTAATAAGCAGGGGGATGGTTATGCACATTCATTATTTTGATTGCTTTTTTAAAAGTTTTATTGTGGTGTAACCGACATACAATAAACTACATATTTAAAGAGTACGGTTTGATACGTTTTGATACACCTACATCTGTGAAACCATCACTGCAGTCAAGATAGTGGACCTATACATTTTCCCCCGAGGTTTCTGCGTAGGCACCTTAAACTTTGAACTTTACTGGCTCAGAAGAAAAACTCAAGCAGGCGAGCACAGTAATTAACAGGGCAGAGTTTGGCTTCTGAGAGAGTTGGGTTCCTGTTCTGGTGCTGCCATGTACCAGCTGTGGGACTCCAGGGCGCTTGCCTCCCCTCTCTGAGGCTCAATTTCTTCATTGTGATGGTCCCCAATTCACAATGTTATTGGGAGCACTGAAGGAGATGTTTGGAGAGCACCTTGCTGAAAGTAAGCCCCCAATCAGCACCGCCATTAATATTAGACCCACCATCACCTCCACTCTCATGGCGGGCTGAGAGGAGGGGGCAGAACTGGGAAGGAGAGAGATACTTGGGAAGGGTGAGGGGTGCAAACGGCTGAGTGGTCTTGTCTTCTCCACTGGGTGCCCAGGGCCCGGTACCATGCTGGCGCGTACTTGGCTTTCAATAAAAATGGGTGAAGTGACAAATGGCATGCTGCCCAGCACTTACGGGACACTGGGGTGGGGGTGGGGTGTTGTAAGGCCTTATCTTTCCTCCCTGACTCCACCCACACCTTCATTCACCTTCTCTCCCGACCACATTCCCCATCTCTGGTTTGGGTCACAAGCCTGCAAGCCTGGCCCTCCATCTCCCCAGACTCTTATTTCTTTCGGAACATGGTTACTTCCTCGGGAACACCTACATCTATTTTCTAGCTCATTCGTTTCTCTTCAGAAGAGTTCATTTGTTTGTGCTTTTGTTCATTTAGTCCATTGTTGGGGCAGGCAAGAATCTGCATGTAATCACGTCCGCACCTCTGCGGGAGCGTGCCTGTGTTATCCTAGCGCTTGGCCCCACGGTGGGAGCACCAATAAAGCTTGTTAACCAAGTGAGCAGAGAGGAAGCCGGCTCCCTGCCCCCGTGCTGTACCCAGGAACAACTTTACCAATGCATCTGATTCTTCCCTGTTCTCCGCTCCCAATAAGTCTGGGGTCCCGGCCCCTCCCCTGGTCATTGGCACTTCAACTTCACCACATGTTCGTTTGAATCTTTTCTCACTAACCGAGCTGTCAAATCCTGGAGGGCAGAAGCCACCCTGCAGACCTTGGCCCCTGAGTGCCTATCACAGAGTCTTGTATATAGTCAGCACTCAGAGTGGCAGGTGGAGGTGACAGAGGCAATCACTCATAATCATAATACCATCAGCTCCCATTTATTGAGCTTCTGGTACTTTCTACACATCACCTCATTAGACCCACAGATGAGGATGATGTTATTTCCCTGGTTTTCCACTTGAGGAAATTGGGGCTCAGAGAGGTTAAGTGGCCACACAGCCATCAACAGTGGAGCAGAAATCAGAGCCTGGATCTACTGGACTCCAAGGATAGTGCTCTCTCCATCCACTCATTCAGTATACATTGCTGAGTGTATGTGCCAGCCTCCATGCTAGGGATGTGTGCAGAGCAAAAATATTCACAGTTCATGTCTTTATGGAGCTTGTATCAGTTAGAATCTTATGGAATAAGGTGCAAGTCCTATGGAATTAACTCAGCTACTGCTAGTCGCACGAAGCCACAGCCCATGGCAATAAGAGGTCAGTGGTAAGTGGACCAGGGCTGACCCAGCCACCCCACAGTGGCAGCAAGGAACCCCAGCTCCTTCTTTCTGCTCTCCCATCTTTGTGTGACTCCACTCTTCATGGCTGAAAGATGACTGCTGCAGCAGTCTTCACTGGGGTTGTACTCTAGCCAGGGACAACAGGAAGAGGCAAAAGAGCAAAGGGCATCCAAGTTGAATCTGTCCTCTTTGGAGAATCTTTCCTGGAAGTCTCAACAACACCTTCTGCTTGCATCTCATTGGCCAGTGTCACATGGCCATTCCTACCTGCAAGGAATTCTGGGAATTCAACCATAGCAGAGAACGGCTAGAGAGGACAGGAGTGGGCTCCGTGTTGGGTAAATCCGTCGATAGTTTCAGCCACAGAGTTCAGGCTGATTTTAACGGAATAATCACAGAAAAAAATGATGGTGCAATTACTAGCTGAGATAAGGGCTCTGAAGGAATGAAATATGATGCTCTGAGTATATTTAAGTTTCTGATTTCAAAGGCAAAGGGCACACAGTTGCTTTGCAGAATTGATGCTTGAGCTGGAATTTGAAGGATGACTGGGTGAACTTGGTGAAGGTAGGAGGGAAGTATGCTCCAGGCTGACGGAACAGCTTTTGCAGCGGTGAGAGGGGGCAGGGACCCAGACCCTACTGGGAACAGTAGATTATATTCATAATTTTAGTCTTTATTCTGAAAGCAATGGGGAGCCACAGAAGGGTTTTAAAACAGGCAGGTGGCGTTGGCAGATCTGTGTTTTGCAAAGATGGCTGTGGCAGCAGTGTGGAGAATGGATCGAAAGTTGGAAACCAGAAGACCAGCAAGGGGACTGTTGCCATTGGCCGTGTGAGAGCTGATGGTGGCTACAACTCAGATGATGGCAGCAGGGATGGAGAAAAAGTGAGCAGCTTGGAGAAATATTTAGGAGGCAAAAAGGACAGGATTTGGAAATGGATTGGATAAGGGGAATGAGGGAGAGCGAGGAGTAATAGATGACTTCCAAGTTTTTGTCTTGCTCAAGCGCACATATGGCAGCACCATTCACTAAGCTAGCAAATACTACAGAGAGAGGACCAGGTCTGTGGCATGCAGGGACGTGGGGGGGAACAGTGGCTTGAGGAGTGTGAGCCGAGTGAAGGGTTGGTACTGTGTTAGAATTAGAAGCCATCCTTTCTTTGCAAATCATTCACCTTTCAGGCAGCCACACTTAGCCCCGTTTGTTCCTAAATGCAGCTGCTTCAGGGTTCTTGTTGAGTCCCATTTCCTTACTTTCTGTCCAGATTGCAAATTGCCACTTGGGATGGCAACAATTTTCCTCAAGTGCATCCCTAATCCCTCTTTCTCCTGATGCATTACCCCAACATGGCTAAAAGCATCACCTTGTTGGTTCTCTTCCTTCCTGGAGTCACTTAATAGCTTAGCCATGGATGCTGGACCAGGGTCACTGTCTATTTCTCCTTTTATATGTTCAGCTTGTCCTTGAAAAGACCCCTCACCCTCCTTCTCAAAATCAGCCAGCCCTGGAGTCTAATGGCTTCTGACAGGCTGAGTGATCCCACTGTTCGAAACCAGTAATATAGGAGCATGCACTGGCTTGGCAGTGGTTGTGATTCTTATTGTTATGTGGATGGCATCGATTAGGGGAAGCAAGCCAATCTCTCTGACTGAGTCAGCTTCCTGACCACTGACAGGCTCATCCTGTGTTTGGCGTGACAAGCTGTCTATCCCACAAAGTTCCTGCTAGCCATGCAAAGTTCCTGCTAATCAGAAAACTGAAATTGCTTGAGTCTGGGATAAATTGGAGCATCCTCTGATGCCCTGAATTGTAGGATGGCTGGGACAAATCTTTTCAAGCAGCTTTAGAGTCATTCCACCACAAACTCTTCAAAGCATTGATTTGTCCCCTTTGTTTAGAGTAGCGTATTTGTTTTAGTAAGTTCTTTTCAGATCCCAAAGTAAAACGTGTTCATTGTAGAACTTTTGTAGTAATAGCTAATGGCATATCTAAAACAGATTTCTTTTTTTTTTTTTAATAATTTATTAATTAATTAATTTATTTTTTGGCTCCGTTGGGTCTTCGTTGCTGAGAGCAGGCTTTCTCTAGTTGTGGTGAGCAGGGGCTACTCTACGGTGCGGTGCGCGGGCTTCTCATTGTGGTGACTTCTCTTGTTGCAGAGCACGGGCTCTAGGTGCACAGGCTTCAGTAGTTGTGGCACGTGGGCTCAATAGTTGTGGTGCACGGGCTTAGTTACTCCGCAGCATGTGGGATCTTCCCGGACCAGGGCTCGAACCCATGTCCCCTGCATTGGCAGGTGGATTCTTAACCACTGTGCCACCAGGGAAGTCCCCTAAAACAGATTTCTTAGAGCCTAGCTGATTTGCAGATGACTGCAGACCCACCTGAGCCGGGGGTGGGGGGTGGGGTGGGGTGGTGTGATTTGTTATGCAGCATTATCAAGGGAATAGCTGACTGATACAGGTATTGACATCCATCTAGCTGCTTAATCCCTAATCCAGGTGAGGCAAACATACCTTGCATCTGTGTGCTTTCTCCATCACCACTTCACCACCTTAATCCTATGTCAAACATCTTTAAACTCTTATCCAGATGATAGTGATAACTTCCTACTTCTCCCACTTCACCCTTCTTCAGTCTATTCTCCAGCCAGTGGCCAAAGTGAGTTTTAAACGATCATATTAAATCACCCCCTGCTCTAAACCCAACAGAGACTTCCCATTGCACTTAGAAAAAAACTCAATCTCTTTGCCATGGCTTTGAAGGCACGAGGTGATCTGTCCCTGCCTGCCTCTCCGATACCTCCCGTTTCTCTTTCTCTGTCGCTACCCCTGGTTACAGAGTGCAGAGATGGGCCAGGGCCCGCCATCCTGACTCCCAGGCCAGTTCTCCTTCTGCTCCACAGAGTAACTGCTCATCAGGGTAGCAAGTGTCCTCAAACCTCCCTAACTCCTCCTTGGTTGCAGAATTGCCTATTTAGAAACATCCAAGACAGTGAGGATAAGTCGACTTCTTCCTCATTTCCCTCCCACCTCAGTTTCTGCCTCCAAAAGCTCTCTCACGATTTACAACCTCCTTAGATTAATTGTCAGCAGCAGCCAGCGTTGTTAGGGATTTTCCAATTGGACTCAGGATGGTGCATTAAGTCAGCTTTTTTTTTTCTTTTTCCTTGAGACGTTTTACTCAATGATGATAACCCCACTGGGTTTGCCACAGATCCCTCAGTGCTTAATAACAAGGCCACTTTAATAGTAATTAATTCTGATATTGAATATATTTTCATTAAAAGCAGAAATGACAGGTCAGATTTAATGAGCTATGAATTATCAGACCCAGACAGTACCAGCTTTGCTTTAAAAATGCCGACTATGCCCCAGACTCTCAATTTCCCACCTTCTCCCTATCCTGGGGACTTAATTATAGCAACAATGAGGACAACGATAATAATTATTACTGTCAACATTTATTATTTTCCATGTACCAAACACTATACTAAGCACTCTACCTGCATTATCTGAATTAAAACTCACAATAATCTTTTCATGTGGATTCTATTATTATCCCCAGAGAAATGAAGGGATTTTCCCAAGGTCACATAGCTAAGAATCATCAGGGCCAGGATTCAAACTCGGGCTGAGCATAAAATCTGCATTCTCCATCCCTAAGCAACACTTCCTCCCACTGAAGGAGAGGCCGAGGAGCAGATATTCTGTGTCATAAATTATGCTTGAAATTCAACTTGAGAAACTCAAGTTACTCTACAATGTAATTACAAATAGATTGTGTTTGTTACAAAGGAATTACTGCGGCTAATGTTGCAACATCTCGCTTTGTGAGAATTTCATCTATAAGGCAAGAGACAGTACCTGAAATATCATTACCTTTGGATTTAGACAGACCTGGGGTTGACATCTAACTTCTTAGCAGTTGCACGATCTCTGCCAGGAGACTTCATTCACATGTAACCTATTTTCTCTCTTTTTTCACACACCTCATCTCACACCACCCTAACAGACTCATTTTGTGGATAGAAGATTAAACATCCAAGGGAAGAGTTGAAAGCCTATCACGTCTGGGGTGAGCCGCCAGGACCAGAGGTTATACTGCCTCCTCATGGTAGAGACAACCACAAACGACATCACAACCAAAGGAAGAGCTTCACATCTTACAGATCAGGGTTTCTCAGCCTTGGCACTACTGACATTTTGGACCGGCAGTTCTTGGATTGGGAGACAATCCTAGGCACCATAGGAAGTTTAGCAGCATCCCTGGCCTCTACCCACTAGATGCCAGTGGTCGCTGCCCAGTTGTGACAACCAAAAATGTCTCTAGACATTGCCGTATGTTTCCTGGGGGGCGAAATTGCCCCCAGCTGAGAACCACTGCTACGAATAAAATTATAATGGCAACAACATGTCATGGGCCAGTGTTATTAGGGATTCCTACTGGGTTTCAATATGTAGTATATTCTGTTTCCATGAATGAAAAAATATTTTTTTCCTATTAAGCCATTTTAAAATCATTTTCACCACATGTATGATGAGAGGGCTCCCCTCAATTTCCCCTGTAATATTGGAATTGTTCTTATACACCAGCAGGTTTTGTTTCTCAGCAAATATGATGGTTTCTCTCTCCAGTTCACAGCTTCCTTCTCTAGAATGACAGGCATAATACCTAGCCCTAAGGACTGCTGGAAGGTCCTATGTCAAGTGCCTGGCATACAGTAAAGGTTCAATAAATGCTAATTTCCTTCTTCCCCTTGAGCCAGCAAGGACTCCTTCCAGAGGAAGAGGTAAGTGGTGCAATGGAGGAAAGCTAGCGGGGCAGTGAAACTGGAGCCCTTGGTCTGTGTCCTGGCCCTGTCACAGTCTTGCTGTGTGACCTTGCATAGGTCGCTTACACTCTCTGGGCCTCACTTTCCCCAATCTGTAAAGTGAAGAAGTTAGACTAGAAACTTTCAAAGGCCCCCAAGCTCTGAACTGTAGCTTTCTACAAAGCTGTGCATGGCAGTAGTTCCCTAAGTAAGCATGCACTAGAATCACCTAAGCAGCTGATTAAAATGCAGGTTCCCAGGCCCTGAGCTTAAGTGTTTCTGATTTAGGGAGTTCTGACGGAAGGGGTTCTGGGCCCACGCTCTGGGAAATCCTATCATCACCTACTGATAACCCAAGAGCATCAGAGGCTCCACAAGCTTGTTGAGAACATGCACTGATTTTTCATTCTTTTCTGCAATACAGTCATTTCTGAAAAGTTTGCCTGGATAAAATTCTTGGCAAATCAAATCTCACCTAACATAGATCTTTAGAAATGAAACTTCCTGGACTTGGGTCCAAGCAGACATCAACCAATAAGCATTGTGGATTCTTAGCCCTATGCTAGGGGTGTGTGTGTGGGTGGGTGTGGGTGTGTGTGTGTGTGTGTGTGTGTGTGTGTGTGTGTGTCCTGGGGAGGAGAGATGGTAGTTGTCTTTTAAAACCTCACAATGTTGTTGGGTTGAAGAGATGTTCACAGATCACAACAATAATACTGGTGGTCACTAACCTGAGCGAGGGCTCGCTATGCCCTGAATCTCTCAGGAAGCTTGCTGCACACTTTCTCATGGGCAGTCTTCCTGACACCTCTACGGGGCAGTGACAGTGTCTCTATTTCACGTACAGGACAGCGCAGACTTCAGGAGTTGGAATAACTTTCTGTCATTTTGTTAGGAAGTGGCAGAGCCAGAATTCCTCCTACAGCCCCATGATTAACCACTGCCCAATGCTAACAAGCACTAAGGCTGGTTTCAATCAGGGCAAGTGACACTGGGTAACCAAGATGCTCGCTGGCAGTTAGACAATGGGAACACACCGTGTTAGAAAAAAGACCAGTCTCTGTGGGCTGGACCAGACAGCAGAGGGAAGATTTAATAGGGCCTTGAAAGCCGTGGGGAGAATCAGATGGGCAAGGGCAGGGGGTCAGCTGTGGGAGTGACAGAAGGAATTTGAGTTGCATTTCATTCTTTATTTGTTCAACATTCATGGACTCTTCCAAAGGAAGCTCACCTATTCCTCCCTCTCTCCATTCCTACTCCTTTCATTTTCCCCTTCTTTTTCTTTTTAAAAAAATATTTATTTTATTTATTTATTTGGCTGCACCAGGTCTTAGTTGTGGCACGCGGGATCTTTTAGCTGCAGCATGTGGGATCTAGTTCCCGGGCCAGGGATCAAACCCGGGCCCCATGCACTGGGAGTGTGGAGTCTTAACCTCTGGACCACCAGGGAAGTCTCTCCCTTCTTTTCTTTCCTCTCTTTCTGCTATCATCCAGCCAGCCAGGCAGCCTCCCTTCCTTCCATCCATGGATCTATCTATCTACCCATCCACCTATCTATCCATCTACCTATCTATCCATCCATCCATCCATCCACCTACCCACGTTTCCTTCCATCCATCTATCCTTCCACCTGTCTATACATCCATCCATCTATCCATTCATGCTGCCTCCCTTTCTTCCTTCCATCCATTTATCTATTCATCCACCTATCCATCCACCCTCTATCCATCCATCCATCCATCCTCTATCCATCCATCCTGCCTTCCTTCTATCTATCCATCCATCCAGTCATCAATCCATCAGTCTAATATTTATTGTGTGATATAAGCCAGAAATTCCTCTTCCCTTCCCTCTCTTCCTTTCTTCCTCCTTCATCCCTTCTTCTATTTCAACATGTATTCCCTGAGCATTTACTGGGTGCCAGACTTCATGCTAAGCCCTGGGGATACAATGGTCCCTGCCCTGGAAGACCTCACAATCTGATGGGGGAGAGAGAGGCAGGAGATTGTGGGACTACATGGCAATTCCCATCACAGATTCTGCACACGCTACATAGGGTGACATCCCAGGGATGAATTTCAGGTTGAGGAAGAGGCCTGCACAGTGTCTGTCCCGTGATCTCACCTGGCAATAAGATCTGATTCCCCCCAAGACAGCTGGTAGAGTGGAAAGAGCTGGGAGGACACACCCTAATGCTGCGGGGTGCTTCTGAGCCTCAGTTTCCTCATCTGTACAGTGGAGACACAACAGCTGCTCTGTCTGCCTCAAAGAGATGTGGAGGGGATTGAAGAGGACAGGGTCAGTGAAGGTTCGTTATTATTACTCTCTGACTTAAGATTCTACGCAAATGTCAGCTCCACTGGTGGCGGTTTGCCAGTCTTGTTCAGCACTGCAGCCCTAGTACCTAGAACAGTGCCTGGTACATAGCAGGTGCTCAGTAAATATTTGTTGAATGAACAAATGAGTGTATGATGATTTCCATCTGGCAGATATGGCATCTGTGGCCAGAAAGATGGAGCCACGTGCCCACAGTCCCACAGCAAGTAGGTGGTGGACCCAGGGTTCTCACTAGAGCCATTAGACGCCAGCATTCATGCGTTTTCCACTTGCTGTGAGGCTTAAGTCTACCACCAAAACTCACTGGTATCACTCGCCCAGCCTCCTTGTCACCTACCTGGTGCCCTGGTGGACGAACATTGTTCTCATTATTGTCATTGCTGTCACTGGGCACTGCATGTCCCTCTTCATTGCCAAGGACAAATCTGCCCTGTTCCCACAGCCAGAAGCTTTAATGAGTACCCCTTGGGCTTCTGCTTAATGCTTTTTATTGGTTTTTCTCATGGCATGAGATTAAGAAAAAATGCTTTTAGAAAGTGGCGGATTTCCCGGCTTACGTAGGTTCCCTGGGCTCAGAAGACAGATTCACAAGAGAAAGGTTGTTGACGTCAGAGATGAGAGTTCATATGGAAAACAAAGCAGCACGTCATTTGCTCAATGACAAGTTCTAATTGCTTAATTCTTTCAAATTGGCCATATATAGAACAGATTCTGTAAAAAAGGCACACAGGACTCTATCTTGTTTATGTTTCCACTGTGATGCTATTCACATCCTACCTGCTTTCCTACTGACGTTTGCCAGGAGTGAGGAAAACTTGCATTTTTTTCCCCCAACATCTTCTATGAAGAGAAACTGGAAACATTCACAAGATTTGCTTCACTTAAACATTAAAACCACCCTGTGAACCTAAGTGTCCATTGACAGATGAATGGATAAAGAAGATGTGGCACATATATACAATGGAATATTACTCCACCATAAAAAGAAACGAAATTGAGCTATTTGTAGTGAGGTGGATGGACCTAGAGTCTGTCATACAGAGTGAAGTAAGTCAGAAAGAGAAAAACAAATACTGTATGCTAACACATATATATGGAATCTAAAAAAAAAAAAAAAAAATGGTTCTGATGAACCTACGGGCAGGACAGGAATAAACACGCAGATGTAGAGAATGGACTTGGGGACATGGGGAGGGGGAAGGGTAAGCTGGGACGAAGTGGGAGAGTAGCATTGACATATATACACTACCAAATGTAAAATAGATAGCTAGTGGGAAGCAGCCGCATAGCACAGGGAGATCAGCTCGGTGCTTTGTGACCACCTAGAGGGGTGGGATAGGGAGGGTGGGAGGCAGACGCAAGAGGGAGGGGATATGGGGATATATGTACACATATAGCTGATTCACTTTGTTATACAGCAGAAACTAACACAACATTGTAAAGCAATTATACTCCAATAAAGATGTTTAAAAAAATGGTTAAAATGGCAACTTTTATGTTATGTATATTTTATCAGAATTTAAAAAGAAAAAAAAAGAGTTTAAACAAAACAAAACAAAAAAATCCACCCTGAGAGAAAGGTGATGGGATCCCTACTCTGTCAGCTTAGAAAAGTCATGTGCTTGTTGGTGCCAGAACCAGGACTTGAATCCAGGACTTTCCAATATTACAGCATGCTGCCTCCATCAGGACATGTGAGAATTCTGGCTGTGGCCAGGGAATCATCTTTGGCAAAGAAACAGAACAAAGCCCACTGCTCTTCACGTGGCCTGGATACTTACTTCACCTCTTTGAGCCTCGGTTGCTGCATCTGTGAAATGGGGATATTACTAGTACTTCAGAGGGCTTTGGTTGGAGTTGAAAAGGGACAATGAAATGGTATTTATAAAGCACTTAGCACTGCCTGAAACATACATGCCCTCAACAAAGGGGAGACCTCAGTTTCCTCTCCTACTTGATGGTTATTTGCACACCTGCATCTGTTTCCCTACTCAACTGCGTGTTCATAAAAGGCAGGGAGCATGTCTAATTTACCTCTGTGCCCCAGCATCCAGGAGACTGACTGATCTCCAGGAACTGTTTGTAGAAGGAGCAGTGAAATGAATGTCTGTGTTCATTTCTTGTCAGCACCTGCCTCAGAATGCCTCCCGCGTTCAGGATTCAATTCACCTCTTATGAGAAAAAGCCAGGCTCCTGGCCTTCTATCGCAACAGGTGGCAAAGGGATTTTAGAAGCTGTTCTATGGCAAGTCTAAGTGGAAATCCCTCGGGGAGGAGATTTCCCATAGAAGCACGTTTGCCAGGTCCACTTAGGGCCCCAGGAGCCCATCTCGGACCAGCCCTTGGAGGCTTGTCATCTGTTTTACAGATTAAGAGAGTGAGGGCCGGAAAGGGGAAAGGACGGGCTCATGGCCGCACAGATAGGAATTGGTTGGGTGGGAACTTAACTAATTACACAATTAAATAATCCCATCATTAATGTGGAATCACAAAAGGATGGATACCCCAGAGGAAGAGAGAGAGCGCTCTGTGGAAGTGACAGGCTGAGATCTGAAGGAGACGTTAACGAGGCCAAAAGGCAGGGAGGAGCATATGAAGGGAATGTTTAGGAAGAGAGAACAGCAGGTGCAAAGGCCCTGCGGTGGGAGGAGCCAGCATGGTCAAAGCAAACAGAGTGAAGGGAGGATGTTAGCAGTGCAGTTGGAGGCAGAAACAGGGGTTGGATCATGCATGTTTTGACGTCCCGAGGAGGAGTTTGGGTTTGGTTTCAAGGAGGGTTGTGGGCAGAAGGCTGACACGACCAGGTTGGGGGTTTTAAAATATCCCTGTGGTGCTTGGGGGAGGGGAGGATGGGGAGTTTTTGAGTCCCAGCCCTGCTGACTAGTGGTGTGACCCTGGGTGACTGCAGGTCATCACACCGGTTCTTGAGGTTGTTGAGTAAATGAGATAGTAATTAACGAGTTACTATAGTCATCACTAGTCAAAAGAGCTAAGAGTCAGGAGTCCTGGGTTCAAATCCTGGTTCTGCTCATGTACCCCTCTGGGCAGGCAGAAGAGCCCATGATTAAGAGCTCTGGCTTTGACACCAGAAACCTGGGGTCCAGGCCAAACCCTGCCACTGACCTCCTAGTTGCATGGCCTTCAGCAAGTGACCTTTCCTCTCCAAGCCTCAGTTTTCCCATTTGCAAACTGGGGACAATAATGGGAACCACTTCATGGGGTGGTTGTATGAATTTAATGAAAATTAGTAGCTTAATGTCTGATAAGTTATGGCCACTATTATTATTATTATTATTGTGGTCAAGTTCTATTTGCATTAAGGGCAATGCCTCTACCTCCTAGATCATCTTTTAGAACAATAAATGCATAAAATAGATAGCTAGTGGGAAGCAGCCGCATAGCACAGGGAGATCAGCTCGGTGCTTTGTGACCACCTAGAGGGGTGGGATAGGGAGGGTGGGAGGGAGGGAGATGCAAGAGGGAAGAGATATGGGAACATATGTATATGTATAACTGATTCACTTTGTTATAAAGCAGAAGCTAACACACCATTGTAAAGCAATTATACTTCAATAAAGATGCTTTAAAAAATAAATAAATAAATAAATGCAACATCCAGCACCTTGGGGATGGGTCAGCTGTACCCTCAGGTGTTGAGTGATTTCTTGGGGAAAATTCTAAGACAAGGGAAAGACTGATGTAGCCAAAAGAACTGGATTCCTTTCCCAGCCCCTCCACCAATTGATCGTGTGGCCTTGGCAAGGCCCCGGCTTTCCCTGGTTCTCTGTTTCTTCCTCTCTGGGCATTGCTCCCAAAAGGAACTGTCCCTTTAACTAGCTGGCTGATCGGAATGCTCTAGGTTGGGGGCAGGGAGAGAGGAGGATGGGAATCACTCAAATCCAATTTCCGTGGCTTCACCAAGTGCTCCTGTCACTTGATAAGGAGAAGCTGGGACCTCAGCTTTGCTGGTGGCAGAGAGAAGTCGGGATGGTTTAGCACCTTGCAAAGCTCGCTCATGGTATCTGGCTCTGCAGATAAGGCCCAGCTAATCAGACAAGTTGCCCTCCATCTTTCCTCAGATCCTTGCTCACCGCCTCACCGCCAGCAGCCAAATGGCCCTTCTTTCTAGAGGTGAACATATTTGAAATGATCCCTGACAAGGCATTGGAAATGAAAACTTGATCCTAAGCCCAATACAGGCTGCAGGGGCCTAAACTTCAGGCTGTGAAATGAAGGCCTAAGGAATTCCTTTTATCCATTCACTTACTTCTTTATGGGGTTTCTCCCTACCTCTCACAGCTTTGCTCTCCAATTCCCTTTTGGATGGAGTCTCTCCTTCTCTTCCTTTCTCTTATCTCTTCCTGTGTCTCCATGAGGGGCCAATTTTCTTTTGAGAACAAGAGGAATTGCCTTTGCCATGTTGGTTCGCCAATCCAAGATGGCAGGAGTAGTCCATCAAGAAAGTAGTCCATCAAGAAAGGTCTCCAGGCAAAGGAAAAGAAAATCAGGGCCTTCCCTGGATATGCAAAACTGTATCTAAGGCCAAAATTGAACCACACAATGATCTCATTTAACATTCTAATTTTTTAAATTAAAAAAAAATTACAACAGGTATTTACATATATATAATTCAGTTCTAACCAAATACCACCCATGTAAAAATTGATAGAAGTTCGGTTCTGAGAAATGTTTCTCTTGAACCATTTTGCTCTCCTCCTTTGAAGAGACCATTTCTTTAGTTCAATAAACACATACTGAGGGCCTGCCTAATTTATACCTAGTCATTCACTTTCAGCACTTATATGCCAGGCACTCTAAATGTGTCATCTCAGTTATCACCCATGCAACCCCATGAAGTAGGTGTTACTGTATTTCACCGATTCTCAGGTCCACATTGATTGACAATTTAACATCTCTGAGATGAGACACATCTCTGAAATCTGGACACACAGTATGTCTTTGTCCCATTGGCTGCATTTTTAAATTCCTTAGTGACCCATAAAATATTAGGTATCTTATAATCAATGCCATCTTAGAGTTGATGAAATATTTCACAGTGGAGGAAACTGAGGCTCAGACAGTGAAGCCACAGAGCCAGCATGTGACAGAGCCAGGATTCAAGCTCACATCCTCTTCCTGCACAGCCCCAGGCCCTCAGTCACCCCAACTCTGTGTCCATCCCTGGGGCCTTGAGGTCAACAGAGCCTGCCTAAATTGTTAGAGCTAGTTCTGTCTGGATGGTTAGATTTGTGGAAATCTAGCAAGATAACCTTGTAGGTGACCTACTTTAAACCCTTCCTCTTCCAAACGACCGGCCAAAGGGCTCGCAGCAAAATATTGAGAGAAAAGCGGGACCAGGATCCAGACACATGACCTCCAGGCATATGATTTTGTTCATCAATGTTAAGAGTTCAATTTCCAACCAGCCCCTGTCCGTCCCCCAAACCACGATTCTATGTTCTACTTTTATCTCTCCTTTCTCTCTTTCTAAGTGTAAGCTGCCCACTCTTCTTTCCCTCCCTTCCAAATCTGAGCCAACTGGCTCCAAATTCCTTTTGTTGAGGTTTGTTAAAAACAAGGTGTTACTGTCTGTTCACACCTTTCCTCTGGGCAAGCTGCTTCCTCCCTGAGATTCCCTCTGAGCTCCAGCCGGCTAATTCTCATACGTCATCCTCCAAATGATACTCCTGCTTTGTAGAGTTCCAGGTTTTAGCTCCCTCTTCCTTTTCATCACGGAATCTATAACCTTGAATCCTGGGTCCTGCAGCGTATCTGGGCAAGCGGGTCTCGATGTGAATAGCTAAGAATAGCTAACATTTATTGCCTCTTTCCGTGTGCCAGGCCCTGTCCTAAGTACTTCACGTACATCAGCACATTTCATCCTCAGAATGGCTCTGTGCGGCAGGCTCTATCACTGTTTCCATTTTTCAGATGGCCTCAGAGAGGTGAAGTGACCTGCCCAAGGACACACAGCTAGGCTTCAAATAAAGTTTACTCCAAAGCCTCTTTCTTAACCACCAGACTTTACAACTTCCCCCTCCTTCAATGTTTTAGGAGGTCGCTGACCCCCAAAAGTCATCCATTTCTCTTGTAGTTTCTTCTTTGGTCCTCACAATATTGCTGTGGGTACAACTGAATTCCAAGCAAAGTGTGGGCAGAAAATGGCATCGTGTAGCCCCTGCATTGCCTCTGGGCCTTGCACAACATTGGACATGTCACATGGGCCCAATCCATGCTATTGCCTGAGTTATTCAATTCCCCCCTAATTTAGGAACTTTGACTGAGTCCAGCTGTGTGCTGGGTCCTAGGGAGAGAAAGGAAAGTTGAAGCTCTGCTCTCACAGAAGAAAACAAAGAAAAAGTAAACAGGAGTTCTTAACCTGGGCTGCAGGGATAGGCTTTGGGGGGATGTGGTCTGTGAACCAACTAAATTATATGCCCAGTGGTGTGGGGTGTGTGCATCTTGGGGTGATGGTGTGCATCTTGGGGTGACGGTGTCCATCCCTTTCAGTTGGTTATGATCCTCTAAACAGATACAAATCACATGTGTTATGACAGTTCCCATGAAGTTCAAGATAAAGTGGAATGCGTCATTGTTTCCAGCCTACAGATGGGAAAGCTGATGCCCAGCAGGGTAAAGAGACACGTCCAGGGCCATCCAGCCTGTGCCTATAGCCAGGAACTGAATCCATTTCCTTGCTTCCTCGTATTAGGTTTCTGCTGTTCTCTTTTGGAATTGCAATCAGCCAGAGATAAGTGAAAGACAATTTCCCCATGATGAAACAGCTATTTTGCTTTAAAAACAAACTGGGGGTCAAGGAGAGGGTTATGTGGACAAATTAAGCCTCATCACAGTCACACAATTCATTGCAAGTAATTCTGACCACTGGTGGGAGGGGCATAAGGCGCCGCAGCCCACCCCCGCTCTGGGATTTAGGACCCAGCCCTCCCGGGTGCTCAGATGACTGATACTGCATTGGGCTTTGGTTCTGGCAACAGGGTTTCTGCCTCTGTCCCGGGCTCAGCCCATGCCTTATCAATTCTGCTTAGTCTTGCCAATCCCTGTCTCAAGGACCAGAGTGCTGAACCCAAGGCTGGGGTCCAGCTTCCTGCTCTAATCTCACCCTGATACTTGGCCATCATCTGCAATCTTCCTCTCCAGGCATTGTATTTTGCCTTTCCTCTCATCTCCAGCTGCACCCCACCTGCCACCTCTCTCTCTCTCCAGGGGGACCATCTGCTTCAAAGCCCCCTATCTTCTCGGGCTGTGCCTGGTTATGTCCCATTCTGAGCCTGTTTCCTCACTTCTAAAAGCAGTGGCTGGAGACTTCCCTGGCAGTGCAGTGGTTGGGAATCCGCCTGCCAATGCAGGGGACATGGGTTCAAGCCCTGGTCCGGGAAGATCCCACATGCCGCGGAGCAACTAAGCCGGTGCGCCACAACTACTGAGCCTGAGCTCTAGAGCCCAAGAGCCACAACTACTGAGTCCATGTGACACAACTACTGAAGCCTGCGCACCTAGAGCCCACGCTCCGCGACAAGAGAAGCCACCGCAATGAGAAGCCCGCGCACCGCAACGAAGAATAGCCCCCGCTTGCCGCAACTAGAGAAAGCCTGCGCCCAGCAACAAAAAGCCAATGCAGCCAAAAAATAATAAAGAAAAAAATTTTTTTTTAAAATTAAAAATATTTATTTTTTTATTAAAAAAAAAAATAAAGGCGGTGGCTGGAGCAATAGTTTTTCCAACTGTTTTTAACTATAGAATCCACTATTTCAGTGAGAACATATCATGAATTGTAGCATAGAAAGATGATAAAAATGGGATTTTCTGGCTGACTCCACGGGGCTATGAAACCTTTAAATTTTTCTTAGGATAAAGCCCAGGGCCCATACCATGATCTGAAAAGCCCTGCATGGCCTGAAACCTTCCCATTTCCCTGTTTTATCTCAGTCACTGACCTGCTTCTAATTCCTTACACGACTCATGTTCCCTCCACCCCAAGCTCTTGAATCCACCGTCCTCTTTCTCTGAAGCACTCCCTACCTGCTCCCCTTCACCTCGTTAGTTTCCATTTGTCCTTTGGATTTTATCACTTAACCAGGAAGCCACCAAGCCCAGGCTGGATTCTCTGACATATGAATGCATGGCCCCAGTGCCCTTCCCCTCTCTTTTAGGTCTGACTTTCTTTCTGAGGGCATGGATTCTGTCTACTTTTGCTCACCATTGTCTACCCGTCACAAAATAGCTTTGATGAATATTTTATGAATGCCTGAATGTGATGGGAAGCTCAGAAGTCCCCTGGGCTGACCCTCGACTTCTCCAATTTCTACTGGATCCTGATGGAAAAACCCCTGGACTGAATCACTTGTATTTTTTGAGCCTAAAGCTTCTGAGAACTTTGGTTGCAGTTCTAGTGCATATACAATGAAACAGCAGGATGGGCAGGTAGGCAGAGTACGTCTTCCTTCCTTTAGACTTTATCTTCTGGGCCCAGCCCAGGATCTAGGGCAGGAGGGGGGTTGGGTTACATTCTTGTTTCCGAGGACACTGCTCTTCAGTGAAATGGCAAAGACTTTGGCCAACACCACTAACAGCCCAATCTCATTCCAACCAACTCCATCAACTAAACGCCTTGGCAGGACTGAAAGTTGACTGTAGCAAAACCTCTTGAATGAAAAAATAAAAAATCTTGAACTAGTCTTTCCTTTCATGGGGTGGAAATTTCCATTACAACAGTACACATCCGGTTAGCTTCTGTGGTTCTCTTCTCCAAGAAATGGAGAAACCCGGGCAAATCGATGGGGGAGACCAGAGCTTGGGGGATAACGAAGCTTAGGGGCAGGGTTCATAAGGTCAGATGCCTACGACAACTGAGAGAAAATGTATATGAGTGAAGTGGACAGTATGGCATATCAGGGAAAAACCCATGCCAAGTTAAGCGGCATGCTCGCCTATTCACAGTACGGGAATGTGGGTCCTGGGTTGTGAACTCTTCTGATTTTTCTAGGGATGCCTGAACTTGGGATTTTTCATGCAAACGTCTTCCATGTTAAATGCTGGAATAATTCATTGAAAATGTAAAATATTTCCTGGCCAAAGCTAAAAAATGCGTGTGGGTTAGTTTTGGCTTGTAGACTCTCTCTTCTGATTAGAAGCTTTGAAAAAAGTCCAACTTCCTTTGCCTCCCCAGGAGTCCTTTGAATTGGAATCAGAAAACCACGGTGAGAAAGGGGATGGGAAAAGAGGAAATGTGGGTGAGGGTGCTGGGCTGGTGTATGAGTGTATGGACACCCACTCTCCCAGGCAAGACACAAAAGAAACTGCCTCCAGGGAAGCTGACTAGACCATCACGGTGTGTCACTGACATCGGAATTACATTAAATTATCACCACTCGAGTGCCTTCCGCTGTTGTTGTTTGTGCCCCAAAATGTCCCAATGAATTCTAAAAGGAGTGCTATGTTCTCTTAAAGGAAAAAAACCTAACGTTCTGTCCTTGATCAGAACCCACTCAGGAAAATGAGTGCTCTGAATGGGAGCCCTCCCTCCTCCTCTCTGGGGGAGAGAAGGAAACAGGGAGAATTGACTAAGGCTTTTGATTAGTTCACGGAAAAGTTTTTTTGTTTTTTTTTTTGTTTGTTTTTTTCTTTTATTATTGCTTTGTCTTTCCTCCAACAGAAATTGACCTCAGATAGATCTCAGAGGAGAACCAATGAAAATACGTGGTGTGTGCACTGGGGCGGAGGGTGGGGGAAGGGTAATGGTTTACATTTACTGAGAGGCTTTCCAGGTGGTGGGACTGTGTTATGCTCCCACCTTGGTTCACAAATGAATGATATTCTTTGCTAAATAGGTGTGTGGTATCTGCAGCTTCACAGGATGTATTTTTCCACTGACTGACCTCCTTCCCTCCTTCCCTCCCTCCCTCTTTCCTTTCCTTTCCTTCTTTCCTTTCCTTCCCTTCCCTTTCCTTCCCCTTCCCTTTCTCCATCCACTCCTTTATTCAGTAAACATTTACTGAGCATTCTCTCCCTCTCTGGCACTGTGCTGGGCAGAATGGATAAGATACACCTAATTCAATCACATCAGCTGCATAGTTAAGTGACATGAATCCATCTACATGAGCTCAGATAAAGAAAGAAAGTTAAGGGCTTCCCTGGTGGCGCAGTGGTTAAGAATCTGCCTGCCAATGCAGGGGACACGGGTTTGAGCTCTGGTCTGGGAAGATCCCACATGCCGCAGAGCAACTAAGCCCATGCGCCACAACTACTGAGCCTGCTCTCTAGAGCCCACGAGCCACCACTACTGAGCCAACGCACCACAACTACTGAAGCCCGCGTGCCTAGAGCCTATGCTCTGCAGCAAGAGAAGCCACCGCAATGAGCAGCCTGCACACCACAATCAAGAGTAGCCCCCGCTTGCTCCAACTAGAGAAAGCCCATGCGCAGCAACGAAGACCCATTGCAGCCAAAAAATAAATAATTAATTAAAACAACAATTATTTAAAAAAAAAAAAGAAAGAAAGTTAAATAATTTGGGCAACTTGGCTTAACGTTCTACAAGATGACTACTGACTAAGCAACAGGTCATGAATATCTGCCACTCTCTTAGTCTCCATCCTCTTGCGCCTCTCAAAGTGTGAGCATCTTGCAAAAAGGGGGTGATTTTAGATTGCAATGTTTGAAAAGTGTGGTGGAGGATTCTGGGTTTTCACTAAAACTCATTTCCTGTTCCTCCTGGGCATAAAGCTAGACTCCACATCCCAGCCTCCCTTACAGTTAGGTACTGACTGAGTCCTGCCTGTGGTTGCGTCACTTCCAGACCCAATGCATTAAAAGCCCCTGTGTCATCCTCCATGTTACTCACTTCTCTTCCAGATGGATGCTGAGGACCCATCAAGGAACTCAAGACCCAAGGTTCTTGGTAGAGCCCCAAGAGAGAAGGAATTTACATGCCTGAATGTCCATGAGGAAGGTTACTTGTTGACTTGGAATGTCTTCAATAGACATTTTATAAGCAAGATAAACTTTTAAGGCTCTAAGTACACAATTTTGGGGTTTGTTATAGCATCTTGCATTACTTACCCTAACTAGTATATCAGCTCTTTCACCAAACGAAGAACTGATCATCTGTGGCAAAACTGGATTGAAATCCGGCCATATTGGACAGATAGGGAGGAGGTGTGTGGTCCTCCAGTGTGGCTCCATGCTATGTAATTTTTTTTAACCTTATGAGCCGACCTTAGAGCCTTGACCATGGATATAAGGTGTGACTTCTCTATATGGAGCATCACCTGGGATAGTTCATAGACAAGGCAATTCAAACTGAGGCAATGATTTGGTCAACTGAAGAAGTAAACACCTCAACTCCCATCTTCCCAACATGCATGACTCATAACAATTTCAGTTACCTGGGCCATTTCTGCACAAGCAGATGTTTACCTAGCCTTCATTGACAAAGTGATTATAGCAAAGATGCCCAGGCATTCTTTCAGAAATCCACTCAGCCCTGTCCTGGGGTCAGGCTGGAACTCAATTCACCCCAATTTCCAGCCCATGTGGTTTTATTACTCATCTTTAAATAGAGATAAAAATACCAATTTCAAAGATTGTGGGTTATATACACACACACACACACACACACACACACACGCTACTGTGGCTCATACACAGTACCCTTCCTTAAGTCAGATCCCAAGAATGATCCTTCAAAGATCAAAGACTAGAAAACTTTAAAAAATGCAATAATATGGTGATGATGATGCATAACTGACCCTCCCTCAGGTAACAGCTATAAACTCCAGAGCCACTGGAAGGTAAACAAAAATACACAGACTTGTAAGAGAGTCAAAACTTGAAAGAAGTAAAATAAACAAGGGTTCAATTGTTTGTTTTTGTGGCTTTTAGCTTTAGAGCAGGCTGAAGTCAGTGCTACTTGGGAAAGCCAAAACTCCAAGAAAAACTTATAGTCTAAGGAGGAATAGAGGAAGGAAAAACAAAGAGAAAAAAAACAAACAAATAAAGCTACTAAAACAGAAGATTCAAATTCACCCACATCAACACATACCTTAAATGTTAATATGATGATAGGTGCCATTTACTGTGGACCTACTATGTGCCGGGTGACTTATCTGCATTATTTAATCTGATCCTAATAACAACTTTGTGAGAGAAATAGTCAATTTCATGGTGATGAAGGAATCAAGGGTCAGGGAGATTAAATGTCTTGCCTAAGGTGTGATGTTAATAGAACCAAGATGTTAGGTCTGACTGCAAAGCTTATGATAGTTCTATAGCATTCTGCCTCTAGGGTGTTTATCAGTACTGTGGTGCCAGAGCAAGAAAAACAGAGTGCTGCATTGCCTCTTCCTTCCTACTACCTCATGACAATTACAGTGGGTATAACTGACTTGAAAAAACAACAGGAAAAGAGCAGCATAAGAGAAAACACCTGTCCCAACATCTACCTTCAGTGAGTCACCTCATATGCCAACCCCTCGTAGAGCTAATATTAAAGTTTATGTTTTGCTTTAAACAAAATTTTAGATGCATTAAGAAGGAAATAAGGGTTGTCACGGTTCAAAAAACACTGGATTCATTCCATAGATACCTATTAGGAATAAATTGTCCCTGGAGTTTTCAAAATAAATTATTGTGGCTTCATCAGGCATAGGAGATTAGCTCTAAATCCAATGCTTCAGTGCCATTTTCAATTTTCTGTTCACAAAGAGATGGCTCAGTTTCTCTGGGTTCTTCTACCTTTCTCTGATAGTTTAGCTTAAAACAAGTTTCTCTAGGTTATGTGACAGCACCTCAAATGGGTACTACTTCCTATTTCTTAGAATATTCTGATTATCCTCATTTACCATAAAGACAATACAATATGGATGCTGGACCATCTCGCTGTCTTGAAACAGACAGCGTTCAGCCTGTTCTCTCTGGGTTTTTGAGTTTTTGCATGTTCTTGGTGGCTGCTTAGTGCTAGTCAGATGGCTGTAGTTTTGAATCTTGACTCTCCATCTTATTAGCTGTGTAACCTTGGCCAAGTAATTTTACCTTTCTGGGTTTTTGTTTTCTCATTTTCAAAGAGCAGACAATAATAACAGTACCGACTGCATAGGACTTTTGGAAGCTTAGGCGAGATAATGTATGTAAAAGACATAAAGTGGCTGGCATATAGGACACACTTCATTAAAAGTTTAAAAAAACTGTATGCTATGCAGAACTGTTGTGCCATAGATAGAGGAAAGAGCTACTAGCTCTGTCCTGGGGTAGGAATTGAGAGAAAAGGAGATGGTTCTGTAAATTTTCTCAGGGGAGGGACAACTTGGGTTGAGTTTGAAAGGGTGAATGGTAGTTTTCTAAGTGGGTTGAGTGGAGAGATTATTCCAGAGAGTAGTAACAACATTTTCAAAGGCTTCTGTGGTAGAACATTGTCTGGAGTGATGGGAAGAAAACTGGAAATTTATGTTATGATGAAGCTGTGAGGGGGCCTATTTGTGCAGTGAAGGATTTGAGCACTCATTCTACAGGAGAAGCTGCCAAGATGCCAAAGGCCGGGAGTGCCACATTGTAGGCTCTCTGGGGGAAATCACTCCAGCGAGAGGGTGGAGGATGCATTCCAGAGGCATAACAAGGAGGCCTGAAGAAGCCTGAAAGGTCTGGCATGATGGTTTCCAAGAGCAAGGATGGTGACCTGAACAGGGTAGTGGCCATGGAGGGTGAAGAAGAAAGGATGGACTTTAAAATCACTCCAGAGACGACTAACTAGTCGCCGAAAAATACTTGAACAGAAAGAAGGCTTGATTCATTCTCTTGAAGAGGAAGAGATTCTGCTAAATTGATTTCTGAAAGGACTCTCAGGAGAATTAAAATTAATTCAAGAAGAAAGCAATTTGGTTCGAGCCATGGTTCTTAAACGTCAATGTGACTGGTTTGGAGGAGTTGTTAAAATACAAATTCCAGGTCCCCTCCCTCAAAGATTCTGGTGCAGGAAGGCTACGATGGGAAACCATTAACCACATTTTTAGTAGGTGCCCCAGGTGAATCTGAGGGAGGGGACCCAGACCTCCCATTTTGAGAAAAACGGGTTTCGGGAAAGAGGAGTGACAGGGTGCAGTTAGAAAGCCATGCAAGACTAAATTGAAGCAAGGGCTTTGTGGGTTAAGCAATCAGGGAACACTTCAGGAAGAAAGTCACTTGTGAGTTGACTATTAAAGGGGGAGAGGAGGAGTGGGGAACACATTCAGGTGAGGAATTTACCAGCAACGAGAAGACCATCCTGGCAGATGTTAACTCATTGAAGATAACCTTGAAGGGCAAAAAGAAACCAGACTTGAAAGAAGCTTGAATGCTAGGTAAGCAGTGGTGGTAGCTGGCAGGAGGTGCCAACGACAGCCATATATTCTTGAACAAGGAGAGGCAGTGAAATCCACCAAATAAATGGAGTTCCACTTCTCTTTAGATCTGACACTGAGTTAGCTCTGCCAATTATATCGATGGAAAGGAATAATGAGGAGGCAAACAAAGGCAAGAGGGAGTCAGGTCTGGTGGTTCAGAGATCTCTTGGTTACATGATACGAGTCTGTTCGCTTGGAAGCTCACGAGTCACGCTGGTTTAAAGTGGGACCTTTCACCAGAGAGAGACAGACAGAGAGAGCTGGGCAGGGGCAGGACACATAACCACAGCATGGATTTCTGTGAGGCTTCTTAAGAAAGCTATTAGAAGGTCCAGAAAGTGGATCCAGAAGGTAAGATCCTGGAACTACAGCCCATCAGAGCATCTCTGCTTCAGTCTCTGGCAAACTTGATGAGCTCCAACCTGCCTGGAGCCTTCTCATATACTGTTCCCTCTGGCAGAACACTCTTCTACCCTCCACCTAGTAAACTGCTTCACATCCTTCCACTCTCAATACAAAGATACTTCCTCAAGGAAGCCTTTCCCAACTCCCAGACTGGATTAGATGCCCATTTTAGATGCCCTCCAAGCAATAAACCCAGGTGGTTAAGAACATAGGCTCTGGAGCCAAACTGCCTAGATTTAGGTTATGCCACTTAGCTGCTGTGTGACCTTGGGAAAATGCCTTAACCTCTCAGAGCCTCAGTTTCCTCATCTATACAATGGGGATGATATTAATAGCATATGCTTCATAACTTAATGTGATTATTAATTGAGTTAGTGCATGTAAAGTGCTTAGAACACTGACTAGCACATAGCAAATGCTATATTGGTGACACAGCTATGTTAGAGCCCTCTGGACTACTTTTTTCCCAAGCATTGTGTTCTTGTCACAGTGGTAGTAATCATTATGTGTGTGAGCAACTGTGTCATGGCTGACTCCCCACGTAGATTAAAGACCCCAAGAGGGACCATGTCTGCATTGTGTCCTGCTGTGATTCCAATTCCTGCACATACTAGATACTAAAAAATATGTATTGGATGAGTGTATCTAACCAAATCTTCATGCTGCAGATGAGAAAGCAATGAGATATAGGGACGGAAAGTACTTTCCCAAGGCCACAGTGGGAGTGGGTACTAGGATTGCAGAGTGGGTTCTAGAATTAAAGTGCCTTAAAATTTAGAACCTTTGGAGAGGCATTTTGGAAATTTTTGAATTCTCCACTCAAATCCTGGCAGCAAAACCCTTCTTGCCTCATAATCACAATGCCCTCCTTGCCAAAAATCAGAAAGAGAAGTTGAAACATCATTTCATGCTCTCCCTCTCTCCAATTCTGTTCCCCCTCAGCTCCTGGAATCTACATCATGCAGGTAGCCCAGTCTGGCCCTCACCTGGAGGCCGGGCAGGCAGGATGCCGTGATGGTTCAGGTCTTTAGTGAAACATACCTGGCTTCCAATCCTGGCTAGCCGTGGGACCCTGGTCAAGTCCTCACACCTCTTTGGACCTCTGTTTCCACATCATAGCATGGAGGTGATAAAGTGTCCATATCCTAGAGTTGTTGACAAGTTGAGATGATAAAATGCCGCTTGGCATGCAGTATGTGGTTAGTAAGTGTTCCTGTGGTTATTACATCCTTATTTTACACAGGGAAACTAATCCCAGGGAAGGAAGGGTTGTGACAAAGGACAAAAATGAGTGATGTGATGCATCCATTCCAGAGGCTTGTACCAACCCTTCTATTGCCTACTGCTTGTCAAAGACATGAACAAGATACAGCCCTGACCTCGAGGGGCTCAGAGACTAGTGGGAGAAACAGAGACATAAGCTAATAGTCACAACATGCATCACGGCTGCTATCAAGAAGGGAGATAGGGGGCGGGTCCAGCCCTCAGCGGCGGAGGGTGCCATGGTGGGTGGCGAGGCGGCAGCAGCCGTGGAGGAGCTGGTTTCGGGTGTGCGGCAGGCGACCGACTTCGCTGAGCAGTTCCGCTCCTACTCGGAGAGCGAGAAGGAATGGAAAGCCCGCATGGAATTCATCCTGCGCCACCTGCCCGACTACCGCGACCCGCCAGACGGCGGCGGCCGCCTGGACCAGCTGCTATCCCTCTCCATGGTCTGGGCCAACCACCTCTTCCTGGGTTGCAGTTACAACAAAGACATTTTAGACAAGGTGATGGAAATGGCTGATGGGATTGAAGTGGAAGACCTGCCACAATTTACTACCAGAAGTGAATTAATGAAAAAGCATCAAAGCTAAGGCAGAAGATTCATCACATTTTCATCATTAGTTACAGGCTTGGAAAGGAGGCTGGGATGAATATGACATTGACCTCAGCAGCTCTCTTAAGACTCTTGATATTAACAACATGTAGGAAAGAGGCAATTGGAATGAAAGGGAATCTTGTCTAGATTGACGTTTTAAAAGTTCTCATTCTTCTAGTAGCTATCATTGTAAAAGTATGCATGGATATTTATGTATTTATAAATCATGCCCTCTTTTTTATTTTCAGGTTTTGAATGTTGGTCAAAATGTTAAAAATGCCTGTTTTTTTTTTTTTTAATGTTGATGTAATAATGGCAGGTAGTGAATTTTACACTTTGGATTTTTCAACAACGTACCTTTATGTGCGGGAAAAAAAAAAAAAAAAAAAAGAAGGGAGATAGGGCTTCCCTGGTGGCGCAGTGGTTAAGAATCTGCCTGCCAATGCAGGGGACACGGGTTTGAGCCCTGGTCCAGGAAGATCCCACATGCCGCGGAGCAACTAAGCCCGTGAGCCACAACTACTGAGCCTGCGCGTCTGGAGCCTGTGCTCCGCAACGGGAGAGGCCGCGACAGTGAGAGGCCCGCGCACCGCGATGAAGAGTGGCCCCCGCTCGCCACAGCTAGAGAAAGCCCTCGCACAGAAACGAAGACCCAACACAGCCATAAATAAATAAATAAATAAATAAATAAATTCATTAAAAAAAAAGAAGGGAGATATCTGGGACTAAGGGACCATAAAGGTCTCACCTAAGTGAATCTGGAGGGTTCCAGGGAAGGCTTCACAGAGATGTAAGGACAGGCCACCCAGGTGAAGGTGAGAGATGGGAAAGGGCATTCCAGGCAAAGGTGTATGGCATGGAGATGAGAGAAAGCAAGTTGAATGTCAGCTTGATTTATTCCTCAACAAATGTCTGTGGGACATACTTCTGTACCCACAATGTTCTAGGTCCTAGAAAGATGATCTAGACACTGACACCTTGACTATTCATAAATCAGTCACAAGGGCAGAGGCTCTGAGTTGCAGGCACAGATTTACAGCCAAGCTGCTTCTTGCCAGGGCAACTCTAGGAATTGCTCCACCAGGGGGAGCTGCAGTCAAAATCTGGCCTTAGCTGTTTGACTAGAAAAACAAAAGTAGTATATAAAGAAACCTAAAAATTAAATTTAAATCTAAAAATTAAATAGTGTTGTATAAGTATTACAATTAAGGAAAATTACTACAGCTCCATGTTAATTTTTAAATTATTTCTATTAAACATTAGTTCATGATGATTAATGATTCCTTGCATGCAAACCTGATAATACAGTAAGCGGAGAATATTCTAAATCACCCAGGGACTGATGGTTCTTCCAAAGGTCCCCTCTGTTTCTGTGTGATTGTGATTGAAGAACAGATCTGCCCTTCCAACCATATCATCATTAAACTCTCCCTCTTCTCTGCCACTAACCTCCTCAGAAAAAAGTAAGACATCAAATTGATGAATTGTTTACTGGGAGAAGAATATCAGAGTCAACCCCTGTTACCTCCCTGTCCCTCTAGCTCAGGATTCTGTGTCTGACAATGGCCTCAAGGGAGCATTCTGGGGAGGAGATGGGTGGCCTTCTCATCCATCAATCTCAAAGGTTAGGAACATTCCTGAGACAGCCCACGCCTCCTTCAGTGTCTATTAGAGAACATGCCAGCGCGAATTTACGGAAACCCATGAGGACCTTTGTGCCTGCTCAGCTGTGCCCTACTGTGGCTAGGGAGGTTGGGGGAAGGACCTGTCCATTTGCTTACTGGGATCATCGAGCAATAGATCCTGCTTTTACGTGAATCAGAAATTTAACCATTTGTTTAAAGGGATCCATGGGGATACAAACACAGGTATGAGGGAAGACAGAAAATGGACCCCTCAGGTGTGGAGACAAAGGAACCCTCCTACACTGTTGGTGGGAATGTAAATTGGTGCAGCCACTATGGAAAACAGTATGGAGGTTTCTTAGAAAACTAAAAATCATATCATATATGGTAGCTATCATATATGGTAGTTGTATGATCCTGTAATCCCACTCCTGGGCGTATATCTGGAGAAAAGCAAAATTCAAAATGAAACATGCACCCCAATGTTCACAGCAGCACTATTTACAATAGCCAGGACATGGAAGCAACCTATATGTCCATCGACAGATGAATGGATAAAGAAAATGTGGTACATATATACAATGGAATATTAGCCATAAAAAAGAGTGAAATAATGCCATTTGCAGCAACATGGATAGACCCAGAGATTGTCATACTGAGTGAAGTAAGCTACACAGAGAATGATAAATATATGATATTGCTTATATGTGGAACCATACTGCCTTCCTCACCTCCTTCGATCCCTTCTCAAATAGAAGAATACCGCAGTGCTCCTGACACAGTGAGATCCTGGCCAAGGAAGGTAACGCTGGGGAGGCAGTGGCCAGTGGGGACTCCACAAGCCCTGACCACTGACCTGTGATGGGACCAGAGAAAGACGGAAGACCCCTCCCTCCCCCATTAGCCTGTGAGTCCCATGAAGGCAGAGGCTGTGTGTCCAGCATCAACGACCAAGCCTGGCAAAGAGCTCAAAAATTATTGAAAGGATGGATCCCATGCACATAAACTCACACAGATATACATGCATAGACATATACACACGCACAGACATACACACATACACAGGTAAACATATATGCAAACAAACACATATACAACCGAAGTTCTAATATTAGAGAAAGGAAAGGAGTTAAAAGAAAACATATACGTTAGGAGGAGAAGGGAGAAGGAAGGAGAGGGATTCAGAAAGTCTTGGGAACCAGCTACATTTCCATCTCACCCCACCACTTCCTATCAATGTGATCTTGGCTAAGGAACTTAACCACTGGGTCTTAGTTCCTCATCCATGAAACGGAAATAACAATAACAGTACCAAGTTCAGAGGACTGTCGTGAAATTTCAAGGAATCCATCTAGATGAGGTGCTTGGCCCAGGACCGAGCTCATGAAAAGCACAGATTAAAAGTGATAACATACAAGAAGTGTCAGGCTCACAGGTCTGAGGGCGGTGCCCTGTAGCTGCCAGCTCCCCTTCCTTATCTTCACGTGTTTAGTTAAGTCTAAAGACCCAGGGGGGCTGAAGCTACACAACTTCCATTTTTGCCATGCTGTAGAAGGACTCTACCCAATGGCTGAGTACAAATTAGCAGAAGAGGATTCACCAAACTGCTAAAAAGCCGCACTGACAGTTTGAAATTAATCCTTGCCTCGGGCCCTGGATGTACCACTCTTCACTTAAGTTTTGCCGCATAAATATGTTTTGGAAATATTCAGAGGTAATGGGACTGCACATAAGAGAATCAATTAAATTAACCTTTCCCCAAAAGCATCAGGTAGACGGATCAAACCAAGGTAATTAAAGAGATTGCTTTTGCCTCTCTTTTAAGTTATCATTTTGTACAAAGTAGCTCCCGATGTCATCACACTGCGGGTTTCCTCTCGGATGAATAGACACAAATTAAATCAGTTCCCAGACATCCCCGCCCTCCCAGGCTGTCTATTCTGGAGAGAGCAGGTTTGAGATTAGCCCAGAGGGTGAACACTAGCGGGATGTTGGTAGCTACCACGGCCCCTGCTCAGCATCAGGCCCCAAGCAACTTGAGACCTGGGTGTGGTTCTCCATCTACATTTTTTTTTTAAGTCACAGGCTCTAACACAGTGATTGGTACAAAAGGTTGGTCGGAGATTGGCAATGGGTTGGTTTTCTCCATCGCTAATTTGCAAGTGCTTTGGGCCAGTGTTTTCCCTTCTCTGGGAATCCGTTTTCTCATTTCCCAGTGGTCAGACAACTCTGATTTTAAGGACCTGTCCAGAGCTGATAATCTCTAACCTGTCCTCAATAGTCTAGACTTGCTATGAAATTTCCAGTGACTCTCTGATCACTCCAGTGTCTTTCCAGGTTCTTGAGCATAACTCCCCTAGGACTTGGGAAGCTGAAACTCGTTTCCCCCAGTAGATTTTTCCTCCTTCTTAATTATAAAATCTCCACATTTTAGCTGGAGACACGGCCATCTAGGATATATTGAATACTACAATTCTCAGCCTCACTTGCAGCTGGGCGTGGCCATGGGGCTATGTTCTGGCCAATGGGAAGTGATAGGTATGACTCCCGCTGAAAGCCCTCAGAAAGAAGTGTCCACCACTCCCTATTTTTACCCCTTCCAATTGGCTGGAAGGTGGTATAAGGACAGGAGCTGGAACAGCTGTCTTTGAAGATGTGAAGGAAGGTCCAAGTTGAGGATGCCAGAGCATCCTCTGAGTTGGAAGGAGCCTGGGGTCCCTGGAGATTCCAGATCTGTCTTGTTATCTCTGGACCAACCACATTGATAGAGAAACAGAGTACTGTCTTAATTAAGCCACAAGTATATTTTGATCTCTCTGACATAGCAGTTGACCCAATATTATTAATAACTTATACAGCCTGCAGAGGTGAGTCTTGCTTTACCCAATAATAAGATTCTGGAAATGTGTGAGTAAATGGAATTATTGTGCCTTCAATCACATTTTCAATGTGCCCGGAGAAGCAGTATGTTGGGGTAGTTAAGAGCAGGATTTGGGAGTGAGAAGTAAAGTTCAGCTCTATTGCTATCTGTGTGGCCTTGGGCAAGTTACTTAGCATCTCTATACCTCCATATTCTTCATTTACAAAGTGGAGGTGTTTGTATTCATCTCACAAGATTCTTGTGAAGATTAACTGAGACCTGAATGCAAAGTCCTTAGCGTGGTACCCAGCATTGTAGTAAAGCACTCCATAAATATTCCATGGAATTATCTGGGAAGTGAAAAAACAAATGTCCCAGAAACCACCCACAGATTCTGGCTCCACTGGTCTCAAGTGGGGTCTTGGTATCTATGCATTTTAAAGCTTTCCAAGGGAATTCCCTGGTGGTCCAGTGGTTGGAACTCTGCATTCCACTGCGGGGGAGAGGGGGGACATGGGGGGGTGGGTAGTGCATGGGTTGATCCCTGGTTAGGGAACTAGGATCCCGCAAGTCGCGTGGCACGGCCAAAAAAATAAAGTAAAATAAAACTTTCCCAGTTCCTTGAGTAGTTGAGAACCACTGAATTAAAGGAATCTAGGGGGAGAGCTTTCTATAAATCAATTCCTGATTTGCCTATCATGCTAATACAGCCACACCTTTAGGATGAGTTGTCCTTACCTTGCAATCCCTTTCTGTTTCTCTTTTGTTTTTTCCCCCATCACCTCTGTATACATGCGCGTTCCTGCTATCACTGTTCACAGCATAAGCTTCCAGAGGAACCCCTGAGTCTTAAGTTACAGTCTCAGCCTGATTCCAGTGATAACTAATATCTACGTATTGGGTTGGCCAAAAAGTTCGTTCGGGTTTTTTTCCCGTAACATCTTATGGCTTAGTTTTATGGGCTTTCTGGAGCACTTTCATATATATCATCCCACTAGACCTTGGCCACACCCCTGCAAAGCACTTAAGACTGGTTTTACCATCATCATCACCTCCATTTTACAGGTGAGAAAACTGAGGCTCAGAGTGGTTCAATAATTTCCCCAATGGGAGCCCAGATTTGAACTAAGTTTGGTCTGATTTCAAAGCCTGTGATTCACTCCTGAACCCCTCTGCTTCTCTAATACTGCATTGTGATTATTGAAATGAGTCATTTCTTCAATACACGTTTGTAGTCTCAAAGACCAAAGAGATGGATAATTCCATGAGCTAATGAAACCCTGGGTAGACAAGTAGCTTCTCCCTATTTGCCCAAATCCCGCTGTGAGTTTGGTGAAAGCTTCGGGGGAAATCCGAAGTCACCAAAGCCCTCTGGAGTATCCACAGAGGGAGGCTGGACCATGCCAGAATTCCCCAGGAATTCCATGAGAGGAAAGAAGATTGCCCTTTTACCCCTCTCTCCAAATCTATCCCTTATCAGATGAAGGCATTCTCTTTGGTCAGAGGAGCTTGAAAGCCACTGCAAGGCCACTCTCCTGTCTAACTTGCCCAAGCCAACTGCAGATCAGAAACATTACGGTGAAAAGCCCCTGTCATCTAGAAAGCCTGCGTTCCATTTGCCAAAAAAAAAAAAAAAAAAAAGTTTCTCTTACGCATTATATAACTCCAGGGAGGCAGTTGCTTAGCAACTGAGCCAAGTTGGCTGGGCTAGGAGGAGTTATTAACTCTTCCTGCAGTCAACTGACATTGTTGAGTCTTCCTGGAAGGCCACCAGCCACCCTATTTTCCATAACAGAAAGCTCATGACATTCATCTGTCCTTACACCAGGACCCCTCCTGGCTCTCTTTTCACCAGAACTGCATAGGTGACAGTGTGCAGCTTATCTAGTAAGACCAGCCTCAGGCTTTCCCCAGCCCATGGAGAGAATCTATTGAGAATCCATTTGGTCATTTTAGCTACGTGAAATTGAACACCTGGCAAGCAACAGAAGTTAAATGCACATTGCCACATCAGCGTATACACTTACATTTTTAACAGGAATTCACAGAGCACCTACTGTGTGCCAGACCCAGTGCTAGGTACCGGGCATCGGCAGTAAACAAGATCATCAAATGCCCCACCCCGATGAACCTACATTCTAGTTGGGGAGAGAGATGGTACCTATGGAAAGAAAGAAATAAACAAGCTACTTCTGTTTCTTGTAAGTGCTTTGAAGGAAATAAAATAAGGGGACGTTATAGAAAGAGCCTAGTGTACATGTAGGAGGGGGTGTATCTATATCTACAGCTATCTGTACGCACCCACCTAAATTTATCCATCTATAAGATGTGTCCACATTCTGGACACACCGGGTTGCTGCTGATAGATATCTTCCATTCAGCGTCAGCGTTACAAGACCTCTAGAGCTGCTCTTGTTCAATCTCAGAAATCTTTCCTATCCCTGTAAACGGAATCATCCGATCCAGCCAGTCACTCAAACAGTAACCTGGGGGACACTTTGATTCTGTTTTCTCCCCTTTTCCCACATTTATCCAACAAATCTATTGACTTTGATTTAAAAACAGGGGGCTTCCCTGGTGGCGCGGTGGTTAAGAATCCGCCTGCCAATGCAGGGGACACGGGATCGATCCCTGGTCCGGGAAGATCCCACATGCCGCGGAGCAACTAAGCCCATGCGCCACAACTACTGAGCCTGCGCTCTAGAGCCCATGAGCCACAACTACTGAAGCCCACGCACCTAGAGCCTGTGCCCCGCAACAAGAGAAGCCACCGCAATGAGAAGCCCGTGCACCGCAACGAAGAGTAGCCCGCACTCGTTGCAACTAGAGAAAGCCGGCGCGCAGCAACGAAGACCCAACGCAGCCAAAAAATAAATTTAAAAAAATAAAATAAATAAATTTCAAAAAAATAATAAAAATTAAAAAAATAAAAACAGACCTTGGACCTGCCACTTCTCTCCATCTCTGCAGTTTCCATGCAGGTGCAAGCTGCCACTTTGCCCCTCTGGATGACTCCACAGCTTCCCTACCTGTCTCCCCTTACAGTCCCTTCTCCACCCAGCAGCCAAAGTGAGACTTCAAAAAGGGAACTCAGACCCCATCACTCACTCCTCTGCTTAACACCTTTCAGAGGCTTGCGTCCCACTGTTCTTAGATCGCCTCCAAACCCTTACTGCAAGGCCCTGTGCGTCCCAGAGCCTGGCTGCTTCTCTCGACCCGTTTCTGACCATGCCTGCCCTCATTTACCAGCCACAGCGGCCTTGGTTCTGAGTCAAACAGGACAAGCTCATTCGTTCCTCAGGGCTTTTGCACATGCTGTTTCCTTTGCTCTGGGCCTGACAAACCCCTAATTATCTATCAGATCTTAGTTTAAAGGTTGCCTCCTCAGGGAGGCCCTCCCTGACCACCTGATTCCCCCATGCCAGCACCCAGCTTGATGCCTCTATAGCACTTTTATTCCTATTTGTAATTGTGTTGTAAGCAGCTTTTGGCAGGAAAGAGCTCTCTACTGGGAGGCCCCTTTTGTCTTGTCACTAACCTTAAACCAGGCACCCCCATGCTCTACTCATCTCTGGCCCTGGCACACCTTTCAAATCTTTTGGCCACACGATACCTTGCCTAATCTGTCGGCTCTTTCCGTAGATCAAAGAACTAAAAATGAAGAATAAGTAATTCACAGATGACCAGATCTGTTCCCTCACTTCCCCTTTGGTAATCTCGCGAACAAACTGTGAACAAGAGAGCATCTAAAGAAGAATCACAAGAGGGACTTCCCTGGTGGCACAGTGGTTAAGAATCCACCTGCCAATACAGGGGACACGGGTTCGAGCCCTGGTCCGGGAAGATCCCACATGCTGCAGAGCAACTAAGCCTGTGCGCCACAACTACTGAGCCTGCGCTCTAGAGCCCGTGAGCCACAACTACTGAGCCCGTGTGCCACAACTACTGAAGCCCGTGCGCCTAGAGCCCATGCTCCGCAACAAGAGAAGCCACTGCAATGAGAAGCCCGTGCACTGCAACAAAGAGTAGCCCCCGCTCACTGCAACTAGAGAAAGCCCTCGCGCAGCAACGAAAACCCAATGCAGCCAAAATAAATAAATAAATATATTAAAAAAAAAAAGAATCACAAGAAGTTGACAAGCCTGCACACAGCGGGGGACGGCGATGACTCTGACCCCCTATCTGAATGATTAACTTAGACTATGTTCTTTTTTCTCTTTAAAAACTTTCATGCCTGAGCATAATCTTTGGAACAGGTTTGTGGGGGACACTGAGTCCACCATCTCCCCAGATGGCCGGCATTCTGATTAAAAGGAACTTTCCTTTCTACCAACATCTGTCTCTCTCTCTCGAGTACTGATTTTTGAGCGGCGAGCAGCTGGACCCGATTGGTAACAGTGTGTGTGTGTATAAATATATATACTTAACTTGCTTGTTGTTTTTCTCCTTTTATAGACTGAGCTTCATGAGGGCGGAGACCACATCTATTTGGTTCCAACAATGTCACCAGCATCTGTCCTGAAGCATGGCATATATAGACAGTATTTAGATATTTCTATTTTCTAAGTGAATGAACATAACATAATAAAATAGCTAGAATTTGCTGAGTGCTTACAACATCCCAAGCACAATGCCAAGCACTTAACATAGAATCTCATTTCATCTTCAATGATAACCCAATGAGATGGGTGTTACTATCCCCATTTTAGAGATGAGTAAACTGAGGTTCAGAGAGAGGAGCTGATAAGACCAAGGTCACACAGCCAGGCAGTCAGTGGCTAGGCTGAAATTAGAACTAAGCTTACTCTGACTCCCAAAGCTGGACTTTTCAATCACTATAGAATTCCTAATACCTTGAGGAGTTTTATGACGCTTTTTTCACCCTTCCCTACTTTACTGTATGAGGAATATTTCACCCATAGGCAGCAGGCCTATCAAAGGTAGCTTGAGAGTCTGAGTTGGCATTTCAGGCTAGCTCAGTCTGGTCAGTCTTGTAAAGTCAGGCAAAGTCCAGTAATCTGAACAACCAGAGCACAGCAGACAAAGGGCGAACGAAAATAACTCCCCTCACGGAGTCATTCCCGATTGTGCGTGGGAGGCTTTGCAGGACATTTGAGACGCTCTACAGCACGGAGCATCTCCCTATTGCTTTATGCCCAGCACAAACCTTGATGAAAAAGAATATGTCGGTGGAAGTAGCTGGCTCTAAACAGTTCTGCAGGCGGAGGGAACTTGGTTTGGATTAAAATAAGATAATGCAAACAGCTCTTTTTTTGGATGTTCTGAGCCCTCAGTCAAGATCCTTACATGGATTTGTATCCACCCAAAGTCCTTTCAGGTGGGAACTCTTCCTATCCCCATTTTACAGGTGAGAAGATGGAGAGAGACAGGGGTCTGCTCCAAGTTGCACAGCCTGTAAGTGGTGGATCTGGGGTTCCAACTGAGGTAGGTAAAGATCCAGAATTCTCTTTCCTATACCATCAGGAATACCCCCTTCCCATAAGCCCCCAACCCTTTTCTAAAGACCTATTGCATTGCCCAATGGTAGATTCATATGCAGATTCCTAAATACCATGAAATGGCCAAGATGAAGCAGGTACTGTGGATCACAGACAATTGATGTGCAGTCCAAGCTTGTCAACCACTAAGTGTAAGGTAAGGCTCTCTGAATTCAGGGGTGGGGATAGACAGTCACATACACATTTAATCCACATCTCCTTTGCCTCAAGATGCACTAGTTATAACAAAGATCTAGTTATATCAAAGATAATCATCTTTGACAATACCACTGTCTTCTAAAGGTCAACAGAATGAGCTAGCCTGTATAAAAGCACCCTACCCTCAAAAATGCCTTGCTTTTCCCATCTGTGAAATAGGAATTTCAGGAGTAGGGTCTAGTTGCATCTAAGATTGCTTTTAGTCCCAAAGTTCTCACCTCCAACTATTGAGTTTGCTCTTCTCTGAGTCTGCAATGCCCTTCTCTCTCCTATCTCTGCTAAGTTTTACTCATCCTCTGGGACTCAGCTCAGGGCTCGCCTCCTCTGGGAAGCCTGCCTGCCTTAAAACCCTAGTCTGGGTCATGTGCATCCCTGGAGCTCTGGGGCTTATTTCTATCCTGGCACACATCGCTATTTGTCACAATTGTCTGCTTATACATCCAACCTCCCCATCAGCCTCTGAGACTGTTGAGGGCAAGGATTCTGCCCTAGACAACTTCTTTCCTTCAACAGCCAGCACGGTTCCTGACACTCAAGAAACACCCAGCACGGGTGCACTGTATACACAGCACCATGATCTCCAGCATGGTTATTATTCCTGGGAGAATTTGACCCAAACAGCCACAGGGAATTGAGCAAAATGAATGCCATGGCAAGTCTAATGCCATGGTGGGGTGGGAATGGGATAACCAATTTTCTCTACACATCTCCTCAATGTTCAAAAATGTCAAATGAAGAAAAAAACCAAACTGTAAAAATAGTACCTTGTTTGTTCATGCATTTCCCACTATTTTAGGACAATGTAAAACAACAGGATTGAAGAAAAACATCAAGCCAGGGTGAGCTCTTGGCCTTGACACAAACTCACTTTGTGACCTTGCATAAGTTATCTTCCCTCTCTGTCCTACATGCTTCATCTTTAAGTAAGGGAGATGGACCAGGGTACTCACCAAGTGCTCCGATTCATATATATTCCTCAGGCATCGAGCCATGTTTTTCTCACATGGATTTTCTGGTGACAAATTAAGGGGTTTTTTTTTCCCCTGGGGAATTCTCTCATTTTTCCGTGTTCAAAGACACACAAACTGCTCACAATTCCCTGCTGTTGTAAGAGCAATTTGCCTTCATTATCCTAAAGCTTTCAGCATTTCTTGAAACCACTTTTTATATGGAAAAAAACTGTTCCTGATGTGAGCACAGGAGATAAATCTGCTATTTCACATTTCAAACAGTAATCAAAATGCTCCCTACTAGAGTAGGTATTCATTACAATTTATGGCGAGGGCTGAAAACTGCTTCTATCGTCCTCTTTCACCTGTCCAGAATTATTATTTCTTTTAGGACAGGAATGCCTAAAGGGGTGGAGGGTGAACGTGAAGAAATCTCTTTGGTGTGATGTTTATGCTTCATTTTGTGTTTCTTTCACGAATCACATTATCTTGGGTTGACCAGATAGCTCATTTGTATGACCTCCCCTTCCTTTCATTCAACTAGGAACCAAAAAATATAGGAGGGATAATAGAGGACTTGGGAAATGGGCCTATTTTACCCATTAAGGCCTGAGGCCTACAAGCTTTTTAAGAGCCCATGAAAACATCTGGGAGCTAAAAACAATATATTGGCTCCAAAATAATAAAACTGCACAAGCAAAATTAATAAAGGCTCAACTTAAACAGCTCCATAACCATACCATTATGTCAATCTTAGTATTTTTTAAATTTAGTGTTCACAAAGTTTCATTATATTTGAAAAGAGCTGATGGGTTAAAGTCTCATTTCATAAGAAACGTATGTGTGATGATTTTTTCAAGAAATTACAGATAAACGTAAATTGAGAGAGTTACTGTGGTAACAAAATAATTCCAAAAGTATAACTTTAATATTTCCTTTAAAATGTTATAATAAAAATGCATTTAAGGGCTTCCCTGGCAGCGCAGTGGTTAAGAATCCACCTGCCAATGCAGGGACACGGGTTCGAGCCCTGGTCAGGGAAGATTCCACATGCCGCAGAGCAACTAAGCCCGTGTGCCACAACTGCTGAGCCCGCGTGCCACGGCTGCTGAAGCCCACGTGCCTAGAGCCCGTGCTCCGCAATGAGAGAGTCCACTACAGTGAGAGGCCCATGCAACGCAACGAGGAGTGGCCCCCACTCGCTGCAGCTAGAGAGGGCCCACGCGCAGCAATGAAGACCCAACGCAGCCAAAAATAAATAAATTAATTAATTAATTAAAATAAATAATAAAAAATGCATTTAATTTGTATGATGCGATGTGAGTTTGGGGCTCCAAAATAAGACTTCTTAGGGCAAACCAAGGTCTTAAAATGGCCTTCCATAGGATGAGTTGATGAATGGACAAGTTGATAGATGAAAAGACAAATGAATGGATGCATGGATGGAAAGACAGATGAATGGATGGATTCATCAACAGGTGAATGGATGAAAAGATGGTTGGATGAATGGACAGCTGTATATAAGGACAGATGAACAGATAGGTGGATAGATGGACAGATAAATCGATGGATTGATGAATGGGTGGACAAGGATGGATGGACAGATGGATGGACGGGTGGATGGTTGGTAGGACAGGTGGATAGATAGATAGATGGATGGATGAAGTTACTTGCCCAATATCTCTCAGTGAGTTAGTGAATGTGCCCTGATTCCTCACTTTCAAGCTGTTATTAAAGCCACTTAAATTTAGTCACAGTTCCTCAAGCACAAGGACTGGAAGGGTCCCGAGAGATCACCTAGTACAACCTGCTCATTCTACAGATGAAAAAACTGAGGGTCAGAGAAAGGAAGAGACTCAGCTGACGGCACATTTCCTTTATTCTAATCAAGCAGGAGGTTGTTATTTAAATGTTTGCCTCTTGGAGAGACCTGGCACACGCCTATTTCTCAGGCACCCTACATATTTATAGGACAGTGTTTCACAACTGATGGCAACTTGCTGCTAAACTGACAGGTCTCTGTCTTGCCAAGCCCCACAATCCTTCCTGCACACTTTCCCTGCTGTCTCCTGAAAAAGGCAGAATGGTGAATGGCAGTGTTGTGTCTGGGTCCAAACTACTTTGTAGACTCTGCTCAGGAGAAACACATCTGCTTAATTCATGCTCATGCCATCTTATTCTTAGCACATACTCTGTCCCTTCCTGAGTCCTTCAGGTATCAGTTGAAACATGGTAGGGAAAAAAAAGAAGCTCTTGGTCTCCTAACATACTGGACTTGTCTGTGACTTTTCTCTTGGTGACAGCATTTTGATTTTCCTTTGGGAGGCCTCCATTCCTCCCTCTTAATCCATGTGTTGGGGTAGTTCAGGCCTGGCCAATCAGGTCCTACATCACTCCAGCTCCAGTGATTGGTTCAAAGGTGAGCACATAAACCAAGCCTGACTATATGGTATACACATATATTAGCCTACTTAATCCTCTCTACCACCCTGTGAAATAGGTACTCTTATAAATCTCTTTTAAAGAAGAGGAAACTGAGGCATGGAGAGATTCAATAACTTGCCTGAGATTGTAGAGCTGCTAAGTGTCAGAGATGCAACTTGAACCCAGGTGGCCTGATTTCAAGACAGCATGCCTAATCTTGCAATATCCTGCCTTTAATATTTGGTGTATACTCTGTCTTCCGAAAATACCAGTTGATGGGTTTTATCATAGATGCTGAAAAAAATATATGTTTGCTCCCATTAAGTGCTTAGTTTATAACTTCAAAGTGACTTAATCCTGGATGAATTGGACTGAATGACCTCAAGTAATTTCATACATATGACAACTCACTTTTCTGGAACTTTACTTCCTGGTAGCCTCAGCTAAGTGGAAGCTGCTAAGAACTAAGAACGAGTGAAAAATGAAAGCTTACAGTAAAAAACGTTGCAAAGGGTGGGCGCTAAAGCTGGCGGAAGTTATCCATAGAAGAATCCCTCACTCTGATTTTGCACACTATTTTACATGAATGTCATCTATCTTCTCAGCTTAAAGTAATTTAGAAAATGGCAATCTGGGAGGCACTCAGTGTAGCACTGTGGAGTCATTGACTCATGAGTTAGACTGATCTAGAAGCAAATCCCAGCCATGAAACTGACAGGTAAAGGAGTTTGCCTCTCTGAGCCTCAGTTTCCTCATCTGCCAAATGATGGCAATAATAGTATCTACCGCACACCATTGCTACAAGAAGGAAATTAAATGGTTGGTATAAAGTACCCAGCATATAGTAGGTCGTTGATAAATTATATCCATTATGGTTGGCCAATGGTAAGTTTTTCATCCCTTCTCAGGCTCAGTTTCCTCATATATAAACTATGGATTATAACAGGTGTCCTCCTGGGGTATTTCTCAAGGTTGCTGGATAGAGTAGTAAGATAACAGAAATAAAAATGCCTTTTAAGTGGCCAAATGCTGCTTAAGTGTAAGGTACAGTTATTACTTCTAGAGCAGTAGGAATTATACTATTGTTAATACTTAGTACAATTAATCATCATTATGACTACTGCTATTATTATTGCTGCTGCTACTATAAAAGAATATAATATTAGTCCTTAGGTTCCTGCAATATTTCACGATAACCTCCTGGATTAAGAGTGACCACACTTGAAATGAACACCCAGAATTGTGGCCTCTATCGAACCTGAACCAATAGCACCTCCTTTGTACCTGAAATGAATTTAACAAGGGTCCCTTGGCATGAGGAGATACAGACATAAACTGAGTATAGAGAGGTGAGTACCTAGCACAGCAGTTCCCAAGCACATGGTAATTGCACAATAAATTCTATATCATGAATGAGCATGAGAGGTAGATTAAAGATGGTGGCCAAGACTCTGCCATCAAGAATGAGGTTTGTTTCCCCTCCCCTTGAACCTGAGCTGGCCTTGTGACTTGTTTTGACCAACAGAAAGCAATGTGCAACTTCTAAAGCCAGCCCTTGCAAGATCTTTAGCTTTTGCCTTTGCTCTTGGAACACTCCTGCTTAGAATCCAGCTGCCATGCTGGGAGAAGCCCAAGCCACATGGAGAGGCCACGTGAGGGAAAAACTAAGGTGCTCTGGTGATAAGAAGCTCAAGTTGCCCAACATATAGATGAGCCCCTTAGACCTTCCAGACCAGTCAAGCTGCCTGATGACCATGGCTCTGTCCAACAGTACATGGACCAGAAGAATCTCCAAGCTGAGCCCTGTTAAACCACTGAATCATTTGAGATAATAGATGGTTGCTACTTTCAGCCACTAAGATTGGGGGGTGGTTTGTTATGCAGCAATAGCTAACTGAAACAAAGTGAGTGTCAGTGGTCCAGTGAGATGTTCCTAACCCAGCTTCAAGGGGTGGGGATGGCTCCCCAGAAGAGACAGCATGTGGAAGTCATACGGGATTTATGGGTGATGCAGGCACGAAAGGGGCCCGGCTCTCACACGAGTCAACCCTCTTCTATACATGACGCTTTTGAGTCCAAGGCGGATAAGTGACAAGAACCAGGATTTTAAAATCTTTTCTCACCTGAATAATTGTTTCGCCTCTTTAGGGATCAGCCCCACTTCCCTGGCTTTAAATCAAAATGACAGAGCCTCCAAGTTTGTCCAGGTGCTCGCGCATTTATAAAAATGTCTGTTGCTGGAAAAGCCCTGGTATGTCTAAATTCTGCCCCAAGCACATTTTTATAGTTAAGCTATATTATGTCATTTAATTTACCCTGCAACGTCAGGCCTCCATGAAACCGAGAGCCAGTGATAATACATATAAGATCTTTTTTGGACAGTCTGATCAGGGACTGGGAGGAGGGGGGGGGCATTTAATCATCATTTGTCCAAATTTATATTCTTTTCCTCTGCTCTCTGCTGCTTTTTCTGTGTTCTAGCCACTGCAGGGAGGACAAAGAAAGCCTTTCAAAGCACCTGACCAGGTTTGAGGAGGCAAGTGTGTGGATTGGTTGGAGGTTTGAAACACTGCTGAAGGGTCAAGGGCTGGGAATCCGTGGACTTTTGAGCAGACTCAGAGCATCAGCCTCGCTTCCATTGTGCTTGGAGAGATTGTGCCAGGAGGGGTGGGCTGGGCTGAATGGAATTCAGATGGTTCCAGACCTTACGTGAGAGGCAGGAAACAGGTGGGCCTGTCTCGTGGTGGGGGCGTGAGGGGGTGGGATAAATTCCTTCAAGTCCTACCTGCAAGGGCTTCCTAAATAACCCTCCTCCACTTCATCAACAGCTTTCCAAACCAGATCAGGCCACTCTCCGGCTCACAGTGGCTTCTAAGCACAAGAGAACAAACTCCCAGTGCCTCCTGGCAGCCCTCCCTGCCCTACGGGATCTGGCTCCACCACCTCTTAATGTCATCATGCCCACTTTCTTCTCAGTTCTCAACACTCTGACCACAACGGCTTTCCGTTAGTTCTCTGAATGCCCCAAACTCTGGCAACTTACCCTGGCCAAGGCCAGAGCTGGATCCTGGCTGCTAACACACCCCTGGCTCAGCCTGGCCCCTGCAAGAGCAAAAGTGGGGGAGAGGGCTGATGGCAGGGATAATTCAAGTCAGGGAGGCGGGCCCTGTGCACGGCAAACCTGGGCCGGTGCACAGGAGGCTGGGTGTGATACGATCCCATGCTTCACAGGGCACATTTATTTGGCTCATTAAGGGAATTAACTAGATTTCCAGGAAGAGAAGAGCTGGGAGACCAGGACTGCCCCTGGGGAGGGAACACAGAGTAGACTCCCACCGCACCCATATACCACAGAGAGGCAGCGGATTCTTTTAAAGTCCCTCAGACTCAAACAGAAATCCCAGCTCTGGGTCTTTCTAGAGCTGTGCGACCTTGAGCAAATCCCTGACCCTCTCCAAGCCCCACTGGTGACTGCGGTCAAATGGGCATAATAGTCTCTAACCCGTTGGATCATGATGGGGGCTTAAATGGGAGTAAAGGGCGTAGCGTGTGTCTGGCATATAAATGGTAAGCATAATTATCATGAACAAAGGAATCACAAAAGGTCATGGTTTAGGGGTCAAATAATCCAGGCACACTTTATCAATGCATCAGAAATCTCCAGGTACAGTGGGTAGAGCTTCCGAGGCAGTAGGCAGGGGTGTAGCCCAAGTATTCGTGTCTTTAAAGTCTCCCCAAGGGATTTTAACTCCCTCTTAAGTCCATTTTGAAAACTATGGATTCAGCCCAGGCTGCTAAATTTAAGATGGAGAAACTGAGGCCCAAAGAAGGACAGCGATGGGCCCAAGGTCACACAGCACATCTCCACACACACACAGCTCCAGAATGCAGATGTCTGACCCCTGGTTGGGTGGTCTTTCTGCTAGTCCATGCCAAGGAGTTAGGTTAAACCAAGGTGCCTGGCTCTGGTTAAGCCCCCGTGGGTAGTGTGAGGGCTGCCCTCACATACTCAGCTCATACTCTGCAGAGGTTATAACTACTCTCAGGGTCCCCAGCTCTCTTTTTAACCTCTTCATGTATACAGCGCCCCGGGAGAATATCTGAAGTTCATTGGAAACTCTTTACCTTGTTTATTATCACACACTGACAAGCTGAACCCTTTCTCTCCTGTTGCAGGGCTGGGCCATCACTTTTACCCCATTATGCAAATAACGAGTGATGGCTGCGGGGGATGCAGCCCACCCAGCACATGGATGGATATTTGATGGATATTTGATGGATCAATGAATGAATGAATGAATGTGCTGAATCAGTGAATAAATGAAAAATCACCGAGAGTAAGTTCTTTGAGGGCTGGCACTGGTTTTTGTTCCAGGGCCTGGAGCAGAGCCTACACAGTAGACACTCATTAAATATTTGCTGTTTGTGGTGGAATCAGTGAATTTCCAGCACCCTCCTGGGAAAGACAGATGCCTAAATAAAAACTGAGACTAGTACAGGCTTATTACTACAGCAGGGGTGCCAGCCTGGGGCCTTGGGGCCAGCACAGGGAGAGGGAGGGGGAGGGGACGCATTAGGGAAGGGACCCCAGAAGTGGGTACACGGTATCGGAGACTGGGGAGGGAACCAGCGAAGACAGCCTGACTTGGGTTAATTCTGGGCCTTGTTCCAGTCACAGAAAAGAGGCCCAAGAAATAGAAAAGCAAGTTACGGACCAATATGGAGAGCATGGTACCAGGTTGTAAGAATTCAAAGTGTGTATGCTGGGACTTTCCTGGCGGTCCAGTGGTCCAGTGGTTAAGACTCCGCGCTTCCACTGCAGGGGGCGCGGGTTCGATCCCTGATCAGGGAGCTGAGATCCCGCATGCCGCGTGGCGCTGCCAAAAAAAAAAAAAAAAAGAAAGAGTGTATATGCCCAAATTGAGGGTCATTCTACAAAACAATGGGCCAGTCCTCTTCCAAAATGTCAATGTCAGAAAAAGCGAAGCCAAGAAACCATTCCTCATCTGAAAAATAGGACTCACTTTCTTTTTTTAATAAATTTATTTATTTTATTTATTTATTTTTGGCTGCGTTGGGTCTTTGTTGCTGCGCGCGGGCTTTCTCTAGTTGCGGCGAGCGGGGGCTACTCTTCGTTGAGGTGCACAGGCTTCTCATTGAGGTGTCTCCTCTTGTTGTGGAGCACGGGCTCTAGGAGCACGGGCTTCAGTAGTTGTGGTTCGTGGGCTCTAGAGCACAGACTCAGTAGTTGTGGCGCACGGGCTTAATTGCTCCACGGCATGTGGGATCTTCCCGGACCAGGGCTCGAACCCGTGTCCACTGAATTGGCAGGCGGATTCTTAACCACTGTGCCACCAGGGAAGCCCAGGACTCAGTTTCAATATCACTAGCCTCTCAAAGTTGTTTGTGACCATCTAATACAATAAGGGGTACTCTCTGCCACATGCACAGAAGTAAATGACTATTTTCATTACTACTTAGAATAAAACTACTCCAGGACCTGAAAGAGGTAATTTGTTTGTGGCCAAACCTCATTAACTGATTGTCCAAGTTTATGCTTTATGGACATAGTGGGTACATAATTTACGTATATACACACACTCAGGTACATCTATATAATTCTCTGCAATTCAGGGTGTATTTTCCCACATGCCTAAGAGAATGCAGCACCAACATAGCTGCCATAAGTGAAATCAGTGACATTGCTCTCAGCAGGCCCTGATGGACCTCTCTTGTCTGTGTCTATGAAGTCCGGAATGGTTCTTGAAGGTTTTCTTCAAGTGGCACACTTATGTGGCCCATGAAAGAGCATCTACTAATTTTTTTTTTCTTCTAGAAATGAGGGTGGGTGAGACCAAGCCAGTTTGCTTTGTGTAGATATTAGCCAGGACCGCAGGCAGTGCTCTGGGAATTGGCGGTTCCCAGCCCTGATCCCTTGGAGAGAGCTGCCCGCTTGCCTGGAAATCATCAGGGCAACACGAGAGACGATAGAGGAGAGAAGAAAGAACTTGCATTTTTGACTCATACTTGAGTTTGAAGAATGATTAGCTGTTGGGACTTCCCTGGTGGCGCAGTGGTTAAGAATCCGCCTGCCAATGCAGGGGACACGGGCTCGAGCCCTGGTCCGGGAACATCCCACATGCCGCAGAGCAACTAAGCCTGTGTGTCACAACTACTGAGCCTGTGCTCCAGAGCCCGTGAGCCACAACTCCGGAAGCCCGGGCGCCTAGAGCCCGTGCTCTGCAGCAAGAGAAAGCCCGCACACAACAACAAAGACCCAACGCAGCCAAAAATAAATAATAAAATAAATTAATTCAAAACAAAACAAAAGAGAATGGTTAGCTGTTAAGTTCTTTCAGGACAAGGATATGTTTTATTCATCTATCTCTAGCCCGTGCCAAGTACCTGATACAGAGTAGAAGGTCTTGAAGGATGAGAAAGTGGTCTTGAATGAACGAATCAATGAATCCTAATCCACCACCATTTAGCCATCTGAGCCTCAGTCAGCTTCCTAATCTATAACTAAATGGCTGTAACAGTCACCTTTGAAGTTCTGCTAATAATTAAGCAAAATCCTACAAATGAAGCCATAGCAGGGATTCTAGGGCATTATAGGAGCTTGTTTCCTTCTCAGCCTTTCCAGAGGCCTACTTTCTTTGGAAACAGGGCAGGGGCATAGTGGAGAGACAAACAGATAAGACCCAGACTTTGCCCTCTGGAATCCCCCGACGGCAAGGGTCCTCAGAGAGGACCCGGACACACCCAAGTTGTTCCTTGTCTGGGCTTTTGTGGCTAATGTGAGATGAAACTTGCTCATAAAAAACTGGCCAGGGAGTGATGGCTTCACCCACCCAGATTCCTGCATTCTGCTTAGAACCTCAATTTTATTAAATAAGATAATAAAATACCTTAAATCGGGAAGCATAGTTTAGATTCGGGTGCTGTAAAGTCAATACACCTCTGTGAATTCCCACAGACTGTTTTACCTGTGGGGTTCATGCAATTGTGAATTCTGTCCCCACTGGTAAGGTAATTTATACACCAAGTCCCTCTTCCTCTATCGAGACTCTTGGGAAAGGTCATTCATTCATTTATTCATAGCTGTATCTATATCGAGTACCTAATTTGTGTCAGGCACCGTGCTAGCTCTTGATGAACAATTCTTTCTTTATTTCAAATAGATGAAAAAGGTACAGTTATTTTCCCTGCCCATGCTTTTTCCACAAGGCACAAACAACCTGCCAAGGTTATGCAGCTAGTAAGCGATGAAGCTGGGTTTCAGACTCTGGTCTCTGTGCCCCTAAACTCTGAGCTCTCGGCCGCTGCCCTACACCCAATGAGCACCTGCTGACTGCACGACGTGCCATGCTCTGAGCCAGATGTTGGTGACACAGGCTTGAGGAGTTCTTAGTCTGGGAAGAAGACAATCATGCCTTAGCAGGCATGCTGATATTAAGCATTTCCTGAGCACTAATTAAGAATGATTACACTTCAGCAGTCATTCAACCAACCATTGTACATTTATTGAGCTTCTGTTTTCTGGAGATGGACTGTTGAGAGGTGGGGACTGAGAAAGAAATGTGATCTATTCCCTGCCTTGGAGGACCTCATTGTCCTGAAGGGGAGAAAGGCTTTCCAATGCTTGCATCTGTGGGGAAGTGATTAATGATGATGATAATCCATTGATCGTGCATCCCACAACCAGACACCTGCTATGTCCTAGCACAAGTCTAGGTCCTGAACTCGAAATCACTCCACGTGGGTACACACTGATAATGCATCCTTCTGATTTTTCTGTGACATCAACGGTAGGTCTAGATACATGTTTAATTAATGAGGAGGGTGATGATGATATATGTTCCTATGCTTATTGAGCTCCTACTATGGGTACCAACCACTGTTCTACAAGTTTTATAGGATTAACTCATGGCTCCTCACTACAAGCCTATGATATGGGTCCATCTGTCATGCTCACTTCACAGCTGAGGAAACTGAGACCTGGAGAGGTTAAATAACTTGCCTAAACTTACACAACTGAATTAACAAGAGAGGTCTGAGGCTTTCTTTAAAAACAACCACAAGGGGCTTCCTTGGTGGCGCAGTGGTTGAGAATCTGCCTGCCAATGCAGGGGACACGGGTTCGAGCCCTGGTCTGGGAAGATCCCACATGCCGCGGAGCAACTAGGCCCGTGAGCCACAATTACTGAGCCTGCGCATCTGGAGCCTGTGCTCCGCAACAAGAGAGGCCACGATAGTGAGAGGCCCGTGCACCGCGATGAAGAGTGGCCCCCGCTTGCCACAACTAGAGAAAGCCCTCACACAGAAACGAAGACCCAACACAGCCATAAATAAATAAATAAATAAATAAATAATTAAAAAAAAAAAAAAAAACAACCGCAAGAAAATGTTGTTTCTAATGCCAATGCAAGTAACAGTATGCAAATTAGCCCCAGCACATCATTTTTTATTTATGCCATAAATTAGGCAAATTTCCCTTCCAAAGCCCTGGAAAATGAGGCCTGATTCTACATATTTTGCATTCATTTCCAAGGTGGTTGGCCCCCAGTTAGCTTTACAACTCAATAAACCTGCTCTAAAGAGGGGCACAGAGGTGCAGGCCTGATCAGCAGGCTTTAGGGAATGAGAAGTGGGAGAAGCACTGGCCCTCTCCCTGTGCAAATCGCTTTATAGTTTAGTGGTGCCCTTCCACATTCAGGGCTGCCACGTAGAGTTGCATAGGTTGTGCACTGCTTAACTTCAGGGGAGCCTTTCACATACACTACAGTATGAATAGCGCCTTCTGCAGTTGTGCAGGGAAGTGACCATACGTGTTGCATTCTCACAAGCTACCCTGTGGAGGGAGGCTGAGGAAGTATTCTATTCTCGTTTTGCAGATAGAAACCAGGGAGCTGAGCTGATGAGAGGACTTCCTCCAGCATCACACAGCACATAAATGGCAGAGCTGGGATCCACGTTCAGGCCTGTCTCAGTCCTAACCCAGGGCTGAGTTCACCATTCTCAGAAAGTTCACTCTGAGTACGTTCTTTTAAACACCTCCTCCCCATTTCCATAATGTTAAAGCTTTGGAGAAATCACAACCTTATATAATAGCCGTATTACTAAAACCACCCATAGAACAACATGTTTGAAAAAGCACATCCTGTTTTCCCACTGGCCTCCATCATTGCTTCTAAAGACATTGTTGTCATTCCGGAAGAACCTTTCACAAGGATGGGGAGGGCTCCTGGGACCCTATCTTGAAGTTTCTCTTCACTTTCTACCCTAGCTTGATTTTCAGAGATGATGGATCACCTTGAAATGCCTAAATACACCAGTTTAAGAGGACCCCTCTCATCAACTTCCGCCCTAAATTGTTTTTTCCTAAGTTTACCCAAATGATGTAAAGATTGTATATTTCCTACATATGCTTTTTCCTATGCCCCCCAAATTTGAGCCATTCATGGCCAAAGAATGCCTTTCTTTCTCTCCGTTCTCTCTCTTTCTCTCTTTCTCCCTTTCTCTCTTCCTTCCTTTCTCCCTCCCTTCCTCCTTTCCTTCCTTCCCTCCTCTCACTCATCCACTCAACAAAACGGCTGAGCATAGAGAGATAATAAGAGTCAACCCAATCAACAGACACTTACAACACATTGTGATTCTTTCCAGCTCCCTCAGATGTGTTTATCAGTGAGGCCACAGCTTGACGAATATGGATGTACTGGAAAATGAGTTCCAGGGCCACATCCTCGCAGTTAGAAGGGTTGAGGAAGCAACTATCGAGGGCAGCGGAGCAAGCGTGTGAGATGTCATTAGCGGTGATTACTCAACCCAAAGTATAGACCTGAACGGCCCCATGTTATGCCCCATGCATGCTTATCACCCCAGCCGCACATGATTGGATCAAACACAAAGAGCCAACCTTCCGCCTGAGCAGGACAAGCCATATTCCTCTTAGGAACCTGAACCAGGAAACATGAAGAGGCTGAGTGTTAGGAGGTCTGTCTGGACTGCCATGGTCTAGACCAGTACCATCCAGTAGAGCTTTCTGTCAAGATGGAAACCTTCTTTCTCCATGCTGTCCAATATGGCAGCCGCTGGTCACACAGGGCTACTGAGTACTTGAAATGTGGCTAGTGGGACTGAGGCACTCAAATTCTAATTTGATTTAATGAATTCAAATCTAAAATTAAATAGCCACATGTGACTAGTGCTTTCCACAGAAGGCGGCACACCTACAGAGTTTGAGCTGGAAGAAGGGTGGGTATGAGCCACTGTATCCACCCATCTTGCCCTCACCTCCAGCCCCTGAATCATCCCTGGTGTCCTCTCTGCCCAAAGCTGGCCCTGACCACATCATCTATGCCTCCTGCGACACCCCCCCCACCCGGCTCTCTACACCCCACGCCCCTCGCTGGGTTTCTCAATCAGCCACTCTCTACAACCCATGGTGAGAGCAAGGAAACCCAGGAGGGGCACCCGCCCTGGGACCTGCACCTCTCTGAGCTTCCCTGGCTTATTCTTGCTTGCTTGACTTGAGCCACCTGCTCGGATGGCACCCCTGTGAAGCCACAATGGCCCGCGTGTCAGTGGAGGTGATGAAGGAGATGCACAGTGAGTGAGCAGAAGCGGGCACAGGCAGTGGAGAGGGGGTCAGAGGCAACAGATGCACAGAGAGAAGCAGATGCCATGAAAGAGAAATGCAGAGAGGAGCCAGGCCCTGGAACAGCCTTGGTCCAATGTCTGAGGTATCCTTTGAGCAAGCCTTCTTATTCTCGAGCTATCCTGAGCAAGTCTTTGTTCTGTACAGGCCAAAGAAATTGTGGTTCCTCCCTTGGGAGCCAGCACGGATTTGGGAATTTGAGAATCAGCTCAGAGCGACAACAGCTGCAGCAACAAATCATCACCATCATCTCAGAGTGAAGTGACTTGTCTAAGATCACACAGGCTGGAATGGATATCTCTGATTCTAGAGTCTGTGCTCTTTAATACACTACACTGCCTTGCCCAGTGGGGCTCTTGATCTTGGGTCAATGCTTCGTTTCAGCATCCTGAACTCACTGATTTATGAGCTAAGCTTTGGCACATGCCTACCCCCAAGCTGGGAATGGGTGAGACCAGACAAGGAAACTGTCACCCAATGGATCAAACCCACCCTTCTTCCTTCTACGACTTGTCCCAAGCTCCAGACCCCATGTATTAGACTATATCCACCCCCCTTGCCCTCACCTCCAGCCCCTGGATCATCCCTGGTGTCCTACTTGCCCAAAGCTGGCCCTGACCACATCATCTATGCCTCCTGCGACCCCTCCCTGGCTCTCTACACCCCACGCCCCACGCTGGGTTTCTCAATCAGCCACTCTCTACAACCCATGGTGAGGGCAAGGAAGCCCAGGAGGTGCACCTGGCCTGGGACCTGCACCTCTCTGAGCCTCCTTGGCTTACTCTTGCTTGCTTGACTTGAGCCATCTGGTTGGATGGCACCATTCCCAGGTGCAAGCTGGTCCACTGATGCCTCGAAGATTCAGGTGCCAAGTCAGCAGAGGAGGGAGCTAGAGCTAGATTTCAGCTTCTGCTGAAGCTCCTTTTATGCAGCCACTCCGCCGTGGCCACATAATGTAAATATCCAATGTGGGTAAGGGATGCCACTGGTTTAATGGAGACAGATGCCCTTAAGGCTTTCATTGCCACATCTCCTTGGGTCTCAGAACATACGCTTGAGGACAGCTGGGATTCTATGGCTCTTAAAGAGCGGGAGTCACTTTAGAATGGGAGCGAGAAGACACAGTCAGAGGCTCCAGTCCTGGCTCTGCCACTCACTTGCAGTGGGATTTTGAGTAAGTCAGTCCCTTCTCATCTTTGGGTCTCTTTCCTCAATAAAATGAAAATATCAGGGGGAGGGTTGAGGCAGGTGGGGAGCCTGAAGAACTGCTATGATCTGATGAATATTACAGACCCCAGGAAGGGTAGCTTGTTTATTTTTTTTGCAGAGCATCTCTATACCAAGCCCCCCTCCATCCCATGATCCCTGGGAAGTGGGCAGAGAATAGACCATTATCCCCAAATGAGGCCCAATGCTGGCTCAGAGTGACAAAGCAGCTTGTCCAAGGTCACACATCTAATGAAAAGCAACAGAGTTACACTCAGGTTGTTCTGACTCTAGAGCCTGGGTTTTCATTCACTTTGCTATTCTTTCCCAGTTTTCAGCTGGGCATTTGCTGTTTTTGCAGCTGCCAGGGAGCCAAGAGAAAGCAGAGTCTACAACAACCAGTGTGGTATCCAGAAAGTTCCTAATATTAAATGAGCTAAGCCACAGGGTAAATAATTGCAACCAATATTCCCCTTGGAAAGAAAGATGCCCTCAGCAAGCACTAAATGAATGGTCCATCTTGTGGCCATGTGTCTGCACAAAGGTGGGTTTTTTCTCTTTACAGAATTTCTCTCCTCCCTCATCTTCTAATTTTCCTTTCTCCTTTTCCTATTTGTAGAATTCTTCAGTGAGTTCACATCTATTACCTCATTGATTTTCCTCATGGCAATCCTATGAGGTAGGACACTATTATTAGTCTCATTTTTCAGAGGAGGAACCAAGGCTCATACCCGCTGCCTAAGACCACACAGATGTAGGAGGAGTTGGGAATGAAACTCAGATCTCAGGACTCTACCACCTCACCGCTAAGATTAAGATGAAAGGTCATTTAACAGAGTAAATGCACTTACACTGGGTTAGATACAGGCTAAGAGAGCTATGGATGCGTATGATTCAGGTGAGGTGTTTGGAAAGTTCATTGTCTAGTGGGAGGGAGGCATGTAAACGGGTAACTCATCAGTGCGTGAGTTACGCATAATAGGGGAATAGAACACGTTGAGCGGGGAGACAGAAGATCATTCATAACTGGTGTAAGGAGGAGAGAGGCAAGGGAAGGTCTTATAGAAAAAGACAATTAGGGACTAGGTTTTGAAGGATGAATAGAAGTTCACCAGGTGAACAATACTAGCAATAATGGCAACTTTTTATTGAGTGTTTGCTATGGGCTACACATACCTACATACATTCTTGACAATCTTTCAAGGGAGACACGACCTTCCCATTTTATATATCAGGCCAGAATAGGTTCAGAATGCTCAAGCAAATAGCTCAAAATCATGATGCTAAATCAGCTATCTGGGAATTTAATCTGGTCCTCCCTGAACTCCTTCAACCTCCTAGGATGACAGCCCAGGATGAAGGAACAGCATGAGTAAGACAAGAGGGATGCTTCACCCAGAAGCCATCAGGGTGGGTATGAACTCTTTCTCCTCTTTGTGATCTGCTGTGAGATACCTGGCATCTGCCACTGGGTGAGACAACATCTCCCCTCCTGGAGGCCAGTCAAACCGCCTTGATTTCTGGATTTGCATCAGCTCTTCATTTAGCCATTGCTATGTGATACCTATATGCTCATACTCTAGCATCTAGAACAAACCTGGGCTTTGGAGTCAACCAGTCTCGGGTTTGAATTCTGACTCCATCATTGCTTGCCCATGACACCTTAAGCAACTCCGTCATTCATTGCCATGACACCTGTATGTTTCTAAGACTCAGCTTCCTCATCAGTAACATGTAGTTAGTGACATCATCTGATAGGGTTGGGTGAGGATCAGATGAGTGAATACAGAGTAAGCACATGGACGGTCCTGAGGCACAGAGTAGCCCACGCTCAATGGCAAAGAGCATGTTATAGTTTGTAATTCTCTCATAACAAGCCCAGGAAGACACACATGGGGGGTGTTTGGGGTCTTCAGCTTTCTGTGCCAGCACCCACCTCCCTGAAGCTTGAACTCCTGGCATGCATAAAGCATCCTGACTCCTGTGTCTCATCCCAGCCCTGTGAGGACAGCTTTGTGTATGGGGTAGTGGTTACTGTGATCCATTTTACAGATGGCAAAATTGAGGCTCGTGGCGAGGAGATGGTTGAGCTTAGGTCCTGAACTCAGGGGCTTACAGAAACCAAGCTACACTGTGAGTTCTCCATGAATGGTTGAGTGGCCTGGGAACATGAGAAATTACAAACAGCCACAGCTTCAAAACCAACCAATGAACCAGCTGTATCTCCCACCTTCTTTCATGAAGTCTCCTTTCCCTGCCTGGGAAGAATAACCCCTATGCCTTTTTTTTTTTTTTTTTTTTTTGAGAGCTATTAAGAGCTCTCAGGAAAATCCTAGTTGATTTTGGTTTCTGTCCTCTCAGTCTTTGGAGTTGGGTGAGCTGGGGTTTGGACCCACCCCACCTAGCTGCACACTAACGGTGAAAGCATGCTTTGTACACATTTCATTTGGAAACACAGCAGGACCCAGCTTGGAAGGCGCTATGCCCAGCAGTCAAGCTCACAAACGCAGCAGCTAGGCTACCTGGATTCAAATCCTACCTCTGCAACCTCCTGGCTAACAACTGTGAGCTTTCTGAACGGATAACAGCCCCTCTAAGCCGTGGTTTCCTCATCCACACAATGGAGAGAAATGGTGGAGATTAAAATAACCCATGTAAGGGCTGAATATATATTAAGTACTCATTAGATATAATTATGAATTAATTGCCTACACTTTAATTGTAGCCTACTTCACTTTACGACTCACTTCAATTTGACCAGTTTCACTTGAGTGCTTACAATGTGCCAGGAACTGTGTAGGCACAGGAGACACATCCAACACACACTTGACAAGTATTTATTGGCCCCCCCCAACCTAGGGGTCTGCAGAATCTGCACATGAGCTTGGAGAACGCTGCAAGTAAGAGGCAGTAGTGGGGCATGGTTCTAAAGGATTCTGGCTCAGGCCTGGGTTTGATGCCAGACTGAAACCACTTCTTGGCTTTGTGACTTTCAACGCATTGCTTAACCTCTCTGTGCCTCGATTTCCCCGACCATAAAATAAGGAAAATAACAGCATCTACCTCATGGGGCTGTTGTGAGGATGCTCTGACCAAATCTATATAAACCACTCATCACGAGGCTTGGAATGAAATCAACACTCAATAAATGCTGTTTTCATCACTGACACAGTCCCAGCCATGGTCTAGTAAATTACGTCACATGGGTCCACTGACCTCAGCCCAGTGCATCACCCTTTCACCCTCCCCTGAAAGCAGCCCTGCTCTCTTCCCAAGCCCCACCCTCCACCACCACCAAAGGGTTTCAGAGGAACTACAGTAACCAGAGGATTATACAAATATGCAAATCCTGTAAAGCAGTGTTTACCCAGGGCTGTGCACTGCTGTCTATACTCAGCATCTGGGCTCGGCTGTCTTCGGAGAGGATTCCATCGGTGTCATCACAACCTCTAGTGGATAACAGTGAACACCGCGGCTCATAGGCCTTTGTTCCAGCTCTCACCTCCTCAGCGGCCCATGCAATCCAGGGGAACGCCAAAAGGGTGGGCAGATCCCAGGATCCTTCTATCCTTCTCACGTGTGCGCATGCGTGACTGCCTCCTTTCCCTGCCCACTCGCTCCTGTTTCCCCAATTCCACAGGTGTATGATGTGTTCCGAAAGTAAAGCCTTCTTCAGGATCATCACTGCCCCAACGAAGAAATCTCCCGTGGCTGCTGGTACCTGTCACATCCCTTTAGGGCCAGCTCAGATGCTATCAACTCAGGGAAGCCTTCACTGACTACCTCTGGCCAGAATTAAACACACCCACCTGTGAGATCCCTGCACTCTGATTACAATCACCCCCCCCCCAACACGTATCCCATGGTGTGGACACTGGTGATTTACCTGCAGGTCTTTCTTGCTAGGCTGCCATTACCGGGATAAGGACCTCATCATATTATTTTGTGTCTCCAGCACCCAATACAGGGCCCGCTGCAGGCATAGGAAGTGTTTAGTAAATGTTAAATGAATGAATGGATGACTGTTTTTTTCAGAAGACTCTCTTCTTAGGTCTTCTTTCCAAACACTATCCTGCTATCCTATATCTCTGGTACAATGAACTCTGCTTTCTGGTGGTAATATTGAGGTTCAAAGAGATAGAGTATGAGAGTTTGAAAAGAAAGGGAGTCTGCACCAGGTCATGAAAATTTCTCACCTGGGCTACTCGTTACCCTACCTCCAACCCTTCTACTTGGGCCTAAATTATCCAGATATTTATTCCAACATTTCCAACACCAACTTCAAGGATCTGCTTTCCAGGTGCCTACTGGGAGGGGCAATTTGCTCTTTGGAAAGTAGGGAAGAAAAGGGAGAAAACATTACTTGAGCATCTATTACATGCCAGGTGCTTTACAGGTATAAGTGTTATGTAATCACTGCAGCCATCCTTCCAGGCTGGGACCATTAATCCCCACCCCACCTCCATCCCCATGCCACAGGTAGTGAAATGGTGGCCCAGAGAAGATCGACCTGACAAAGGTCACACATTCATAAACAATGCAGCTGGGCCTGCCCCAGGTCGCTCCAATTCCAAAACCACATACTTCTTTTCTGGAACCCTATAAATCTAATCCCAGTGGCCAGCTGAGTCAAACTCCTCAGAACAGCCTTGCCATGGCCTCTTTGGTGTTTTGCAATTTAGCTCCATGAAGGAAACCACAAACTGGTATTAAAAAAAAGGGCAGTTGGACTCTGTATTCTAATGATGCCTTCCTTGGAGCATCCCCCCTCCCTCTTTTCACCTTTCCTTCCTCTTTTTCACTGTATATATCAAGCACCATCAAGTAATTTTTCTCTTAGAAACAGAGCTCCATTCCACTGACCTTTGGCATTGCACACACCTGGTGGTTCCAAAGGTCAGAATTCACCTCTTCTGCCCTCAATCACCAACCGTAGCTTTGAGCGCCCCTAGTGGAGGTCTGTGCCAATGGCATGTTGCAGAATGTGGACCAAATATGAGGACCAGTAAATTAAGCCCTTTTGAATCGCTTTTTGAATAGCAGGAATGAACTTGTGAGCAAAACTAGAAAACAAACCGTTCTGATCAGGAAACATCCTTTTGCCTGGGAAGAGGAAGGAAAGGAATATAACATTATTTTCCTAATGTCCAGCTGAGACATGCGAACGCAAGAATCCCTCAGGCTTTGATAAGGTGGCCCCAGCAGGGGCGGCTAAAACTCCACAGACCAAAAAAAAAAAAAAAAATGCCGATCCACCATGAAAATAGTCTTTAAGTGAATCTAACAACAGTGTACATTAGAGACTGGAGGAAGCCGCAAATTTGAGTATTAAGCAATATTGAATTTACTTTATTAATTCAAGGAAAAAGAAAAGAAATTACACTCAGGCTCTGCAGTCTTAGCACACAGTTACAGCTATACCCCATGTGCATATCTTAGACAATAAGAAGCTTCTTCAAAAACAAGTTATACTTTATACTTATTCATGCCTTACAGCAAAAGGGCCCAGAGAATCACGTGACCTACATAAGCATTTAGCAACAAGTCTCTTTCAAGTACTGTATTTACAAATCTCCTCACTGCACCACAAACAGAAGGACCGGCTTGCAACACGGAATGAGACGAATGGGTCTCCATCTGACATTACTGGAAGTTGGGCTCCACGTTAAAAACAGAATATACTGTGGAAGGTCAATTGTTTCCAAATGCTCATAAGCTACGCTTACTCCCTCCTTATGACTCACAGTCTTGGAGTCAGAACCACACCGTTATTAATGAACCTTCTGAAGTAGTACACCGGTTGACTTTAATTTGGCAATGACCTGAAGTTAATTAAAAATATATGCTGGCTAGCTACAGAGCCGAGCAGTTGGAAAAAATAATGTAAAATGTCTTAAAAATTAAAACACACACACACATTTTGTGTTTGAAGCCAGGGGAGGAAGCAGGATATGAAATCCTTGTCTTGGATGACAATTCAATAGGTGCCATTAAGACATTTTTCCTGGAGGGTGGTATATTGGAGAGTGCTGTCCTCAGAGGTAGAATCACTTTAGAAAAGCCAGCAAGCCACTGGGTAGCTTTCAGATTCAAAAGGGGGGTGAGGGAGGGAGATCTGGACTCTGTTCAAGGCCACCAAGCCATTGTTGGAAAAGACAGCTAATTAAGAAAGGGCATGCTGTGGTGGAAACGATTTATTTAAACCGATTCTCTTCTCCCATCTTTCCCAGAGAAATTGTCCAGACCTGGTGTAAATTGTGAATATTACTGCCTCATAAAAGGGGGGTTCTTTAACGATATGCTTTGTTAAACAAAAGGTGATGAATTATTTCCTTTGCTCTGTACTCTGGGCTCCACATTTAAAGAGAAAGGGGTGGGGGATAAAATGCCTGATTTATGCTGAGGAGGGCACTCCAGGCCGTGGGGAAGAGTTGAAGAGAAGGAGACCCAGGGCCAGTGCCCGCGAGCGGAGAGCTGTCCGCGGCCTTCGGTGCTGAAAGCAGGTGCGCGCGCCAGGGGTCCAGAATTCCCCAGGGAGAAGGGACACCGCCTGTCCCCTAGCTCGGGGTCAAGACGGTCCAAGCCAAACACGGGGCCCCAGATGGACAGAGTGTGCGCCCTCCGGATTGTCCTCAGCCTGGGGAGACCCTACACTGCCTGCTTTTTCCCACGTGAGGGGCGAGTTACTGGGAACAGGAGTTGGACCTTTCAAAAGGCGAGGTCTACGAACGCTTCCCACCACTCTTGGGTCTCCTAGTGGCCTGATCAAACCCTCGAAGCTCTCGGGGTTAGTTTTGGATGAGTTCGGCGCCATACTCCCCTTTCCATCTCAAAGCCCCACCCACCTAACCACCCGCCACAATTTTCCCTGGGGTACCTCAGCGGGGTGGAGAGGGTGCGGCTCCAGGTCTGGGAGGAAGGAGCCGCCATCCTCCGCTAAACTTGGACCCCCCCCCCCGCCGCCTTCTTCCCAACCGGCTAGCACGTGCTGGGTGAAACTAGCAACCCCCCGCCCCGCCCCCAATTCAGAGTAGTGTTAAGAGACACCGGGCTGTTGAAGGGAGAAAAAAGGGGGGAGTCCGCTCAGGTTCCCGCCTGTGACCTAAGATCTCGTCTCCCTCCGCCGCTAAGTTCTGAGAACCCGGAGCACCCTCCACCGGCCTCCAGGCGAAAGCCACACCCAAGTTCGGCTTCCAGACACTTGGATGGGATCGGTCCAGGGACCCGGTCCCTCGGGGCAGCCTGAACCAAAAGGAAGCAAGGGGTCCTAGCGTGGGAGGACGCGGCACTGCGACGGCCCCCAGACGCACTATTCTAGTCTAGTCCTCACTTGCACGGCGGGTCAGCTGCCCCCGCTTCTCGTCCTCTCCCCGAAAGGGAGAGAATTACCTGGCACCCGGCCCCGGGTGCGGCTGCAGAGAGCTCCGGGAATCTGGGGTCTGGAGGCGACCCCGCTCCAAGGAGATTCTCTGGGGCTGCACAGGGGAGTCAGCCGCACAGCCGGGAAGGCAGAAAGGGAGCCCGCGGCCGACGCAGGAAAGCGCCCGAGTCCTTCAGACACATCCCCGCCTCCACACTCCCAGCAGCCCGGGCCAAGGGGACGCGGTTCCTAGTCCCAAATTTGGGCAGCCGCCCCCGCTCCACATCCCGGCAGACGTGGAGCGAGTCGTCTGGGTCAGCTAGGACCCCCAGCCGCCCCGCACTCGCGGCAACTTTGCCCCCTCCCCCGCCCCGCCCCTCTGGGCGCTTACCTTCTGCCCGAGCGGCCGCGGGGCTTCCCAGGAGCAGAGCCAGGAGCAGTGCGATCCCGCCGAGTCCCGCGGCGGGCGGCCGGGCCGCGGGCATCTTGGCTGCGGGGGGCGCGGAGCCGCGGGCTGCGGGGCGGGCGGACGGCGCGGCAGCCGGGAAAGGAGAGAGGCAGCGAGCGAGGAAGGGAAGGCGGGAGCCGGGGAGGGGGCCGCGGGCCGGGGGCAGCCGCCGGAGCCCCCCGGGCGGACGCGCGTTCAGCCCCGCGAACGCTCTGGCCGAGCTGCGCCGGGCGCGGGCGGGCGAGTGAGGAGGAGCCGGCGAGCGAGCGAGCGAACGAGCGAGGCGCGAGCGGGAGGAGGGAGGGGGCTGGGGCCGAGTCGGTGCCGAGCCAGCGCGGGGAGGAAGGGAGGGGGCGGGCGGGCAGCGAGCGCGAGGGGCCGGCCGCGCCCGGGGTGCCAGCCTCCTCCTCTGGTCGCTGGCCCGTCGGCCCTGCAAAGTTTAACGCCGATTCCCCTCGCGTCCTGTGGGCCGAGCGTTTCCTCTTGGCGGATGCTCACGGCAGCCCTGCGCCGGCGAGGCGAGGTTGGAGAGCGTCCGGACCATTTTCCGGACGGTCAGATGGAGGCCTCAAAACCGAGCGCAGCCCTCAGCCTGTGCGCAGCCTAGAGCTTTCCATTGCTCAGCCTTTCGGATAGATCCCAATTTCAGCTCTCTCGGCCCCAGCCAGCCTCTTCCCTGACAGCCCTCCGCATTTACTGAGTCCCCAAAACCTAGAAAGTCTCAAACTCTGTGGATCTGATGAGAGCTGTCAATCTCCCTAGAAGGATACAAATGGCCACAAAATTGTGCATCCAATACCCGGGGGCTTTGTACACCCCTGAAGCCCAACCTGAAAATTTATCCATGTTCTGATCTGAGCACCGTTTCTCACATTCCCATTGTTAACGGGGCACCAGAGCTCGCCAAGGCTTCCTCTCAGCTCAGTCCCTTGGCCCTGCTGTACTCCCTTCCCCCATCTGAGCTGGAGTTCAAGGCCTACTCTCATGCTTTGCTCTTGCCGAGCCCTGATTCTCAGCAACTTGTCTTTTCTCCACAAATAGAGGTGATGGGGGGGAGACAGGCAGATGCTTGGGGACAGGCAGTGGCTGGATGGGGGACAAGCTTGCACCCACTCCTGAAGACTCACTGTGTGGTCTACTTTTGCAGGCCCAGCCAGCTTCCCAGGCCTCTCACCCCAATTTAGAAAGCCCTCCTTCTCCCTCCCCCCACTCCACCTTGCCACACTATCCCCACGTTGCAGCCTGAGCAGGCAGAGGAGCAGATGGAGAGAAGGTTGCAGGCAGCAGCGGGGAGGAATATGTCTTTAGCAGAGTGGAGGAGCTGGGAGTCCCTATAAAGAATGGGTGGGGGAGTTGCATACTGGGTGGAGGAGGACAGGAGGGGAGAGGGAGCACTCTGGTCCAGGTTTCCGAAAGACCCTCCACACCCAAAGCTTCCCCAGTCACTCATGCATTCAATGTTCTTTTACAGGGTCCTCACTACAGGCCCAGATCTGCATCAGGTTCTGGGGGGTAGAGAGCCCCCAATAAAACCCAATCAGTGGTTGCAAGAAGTTTCCATTCCTGGCAGTAAAGCCAATCGGTTTTGATAAAGAGGGAGGCTGAGGCACACGGTGCCCAAGAGCTGATTTCTCCTTTGGGGAAGATGAAGCATCCCCGTTGCTTTGCTGGATTGGGTGGGGGGCTCTGTAAGGTGTGGCCTTGCCTGTCTTGCTCATCACCATCCACTCAGTACTGACACAGGGCTAGCATCCAGCAGGCTCACAATAATACTTGTTGAATGGAAACATAAACCAGCAAGAAAGACGGAGGAAAAGGAAAGGGGAGAAAGCAAGGGAGAGGAAAACAAAGATAGGCCAGCTCCACACCTGGAAGCAAGGAAACTAATGTTTATAAGCATCTACTGTTTGCCAGGTGCTATAATGATATAATTTCACAATGATCCTGCCAGTGAGGCGTGATTGTCCCATCTGACAGGTGAGTACCTGAGCCCTAGAGAGTGGCACAACCCAGCTTAGGTCACCTGGCCAGGATTCAATGCCAGGTCTGAGTCCAGAGCCAGAACCCACTGCATCTCAATACGCTGTTTCCCAGGTATTTGATGGCTACCTCTATGCTATGATTCCATGGATGTTCCCTGGTGCTTCAACACCTCCTTGTTACCAGGAGACCACAGTGAATAAAAGTCTACCATCAGAGACACTCCTTTTGGTAAAGTCATGGGGCCTCTAGAAGATCAGTTGCTTGCATGCAGGTGTCTTATGTGGCAGAAGTGACATTGCAAACCCTTAACTCATTGACCACATGGGCAGGGATTTATTCATTCCATTTGCCAGCTGAAACAAGGCACAAAGTCTTGAGAGAATGGGACATAGACCCAGTAATCTGAAATTGGATGCTGGGAATATAAGGGGATTCTCTAAGAGCAAAATCAACATATTTTTTTTCCCAAGAAGAAATACCATGATAGGGATAGAATTCTGCAAGGAACCAGAGCAGCTTGCAGATGAAAATCTTCCCCTAGCACAATTTCAAAACCCATATCACAGATGAGGAAACTGAGGTTCAGGAAGGCAAAGTGACCGCCTCAATATCATGTACTTGGTCTACCTTTTGTCCAGGCTTATGCTCTATTACCATAGGGCACTTCTGGCCTCGATTCTGGCGTCAGGGTGGACTTCCTGCTACCCACTGCTGCCTAGGGAGAGAATCCCAGATTCTCTGCAGAGCAGATGACGTGTGCTCACAACTCTGTCTACTTTATATGTTGCCACTTGATAAATCAGCTCTTATGCAGCTAATATTGGTCCAGTGGAGACAAAGAGTTAGATCCTAGCCTCACCTCTTCCTGCTGGGTAAGAAGGGCAAGTTATTTAACCTCTCTGAGCCTTATATTCCTCTTCTGAGGAGTAGGGATAAAAATAACACTTACTGGGCTTCCCTGGTGGCGCAGTGGTTGAGAATCTGCCTGCCAATGCAGGGGACACGGGTTCGAGCCCTGGTCTGGGAAGATCCCACATGCCGCGGAGCGACTAGGCCCGTGAGGCACAATTGCTGAGCCTGCGCGTCTGGAGCCTGTGCTCCGCAACAAGAGAGGCTGCGATAGTGAGAGGCCCGCGCACTGTGATGAAGAGTGGCCCCCACTTGCCGCAACTAGAGAAAGCCCTCGCACAGAAACGAAGACCCAACACAGCCATAAATAAATAAATAAATAAATAAATAAAATAAAAGTCAAGGTGCCTGAAATCAGATTTGTCCTATTTCCGCCTTAGTCTGTGTAGACCTGCCTTTAAAAAAAATAAAAATAAAAATAACACCATGTGGGGTGATTGACACAAGTGGATAATATCACTGTAACATGAGGAGATACAATAGCATCTATTTTATAGGGTTACAGAGAGCATCCCGTGAACCAATAAACTAGAGCATTTAGCCCAGTGTAAACCATAAGGAAAACACTCAATTTCATTCTCAAATGTTTGGTGTTGTGAGCCAGAGAGTACTGGGATAGGAGTCCTGAGTTCCGATCTCTTTTCTGCTGATATGCTGTGTGATCTTAGGTGAGTCGCCAGCTTCTCTGGGACTCTGTTTCCTTATCCACCCATCCACCTATCTGTCCATCCATCCATCCATCCACCCACTCACCTACTCACCCACCCACTCATCCATCTATCTATTCCATCTATCTATCCCATCTATCTGCAAATATTGTTTGAGCATCTACTATTTATTGAGTGACTACTAGGTGCCAAACTCTATGCAAGGTGCTGTGGATACAGCAGACTCCATCTCTTGCTCTCTAGAGCTGATAGTCTAGTGAAGTCTGGTAACCTGAGTGCCCAAATCCTTTTCAAGATTAATGTTCTATGCCAGGGGAAGCAGAGTGCTTAAAAGTGGGCTTTGAAACCTGACAGAACTGAATTTGAATTATTTCTCTCCTACTCACAGCTGTGTGACCTTTAACAACTGTCTTAACCTCTCTGAAGCTGCTTCAATGAATGGTTGTCATTTAAGATTAAATGAGACAGGGCTTCCCTGATGGCGCAGTGGTTAAGAATCCACCTGCCAATGCAGGGGACATGGGTTCGAGCCCTGCTCCGGGAAGATCCCACATGCCGTGGAGCAACTAAGCCCATGCACCACAACTACTGAGCCTGCGAGCCACAACTACTGAGCCCACGTGCCACAACTACTGAAGCACACGTGCCTGGAGCCCGTGCTCCACAACAAGAGAAGCCCTACAATGAGAAGCCCACGCACTGTGACGAAGAGTAGCCCCCGCTCACCGCAACTAGAGAAAGCCCGCATGCAACAACGAAGACCCAACGCAGCCAAAAATAAATAAATAAAATAAATAAATTTATTAAAAAAAAAAAAGATTAAATGAGACAATCATTATAACGCACTTAGGATAATGCATGTAGCATGCAGTAAACTCTCCATTCATCTGTCCACCCATCCATCCATCTATCCTTCTATCCATCCATCTATCCATCCTTTCAACAAATATTTTTTGAGCAGCTTCTATGTGCCAGATACCGTTTTCGGCACTGGGGATACACAAATGAATAAAACAAAGGCCCTGCTCTCTGGAGCTTACCTTGTCAGGTGAGGGATAGACAGTAAAACCTTAATAAGAATTTCAGAAAGCTCTATGAGGAAGATAAAACAGGATGAGCTGAGAGTAAACGAGGTACATTCCTTTTGAGTGATCAGGGATGGCCTCCCAGGCTAGGAGACATTTAAGCAGAGGAGTGAATGGTGGAAAAAAGGTAACCAGGTGAAGATCTGGGGAAGATGTTCTAAGTAGAGGACATAGCAAGTGCAAGGCTCTGAGATTGAAAAAGCGCTGTTGCGATAAATGCTAGCCACTGTCGTCATATTTCTCTGATGCCATTTTTCTGTCTACGCGGATCATAATTAACCAGGGGCTTGACTTTGAGTGTGCCAGGTAGTCTATACTCAGTAATTACTCTACCCATCAACATACAATATAGGAAGTGTCAATTTTTATTCACAGTCCTGCCCTGCCCAAACCCAGCATCAATTTCTCCCCTTAGGAACGTCTGGTATTGGAAAAGTCTTTATCACTGGGGGAAAAAAAAAAGAGAAAAAATCTTTTGTCTTGGAGTAAAAATGGAATATAAAGGAGACATATTGAAAGAGAGGGAGCTAGTAAAAAGAAAAAAAAAAAAAAAAACCCAGCAAGAGTAAAGTCCAGGAGACAAATCCACCCTGGGTCTGCGAAGAGCAGGCAAAGCATCGAACCAGCATCTTCTCTTCATGTGTTTTCAACCCGGTTTTCGTAAGCTGAGCCTGTGCAGCCCCCAGGCAGGAAGCCCGTGGCTATCACATTGCTCTGGTCAGATGCTAACAAGGGAATGATCAACTGTGACACAGCCTCCCCCATCCAGTGCATCTACATTACCTGGAAAGAAGCAATTATGCCTATTTGATTTTCCTGAAAATGCCGGATCTGTCTCTATCACCTGTCCTGGCTCTTGAGAAATGCCCATTGCACAGCAGAGATTTGCCTTTATTTTCAAACTGAAAGTTTACAGAATACAAAGTGAGCCTGCAAGATGGATTTGCATTCTCCAGAGGCCTGTCTGGCCAGACAAGAAGGAAAACCAGGACACTGTTAGAAACAGGAAGGAGGCTGAAGGAGAGGGACAAACATATAGGATCTGATGGGACCCCCACGGTCAAGTTCCTACAAACTCAGCCGGGAGATTTTCCTGGGTTTAGGTTTTTGAGTCTCAAAGGTGAGAAAAAAAAAATCAATAAAAGGTACTGTGTATATTTATGTACTCTGCTGGCACTATAAACGGTGACACACACATTTTTCAGACCATGAAGAACAGCCTATATCTGCACAGAAGTACACACCTGTGGGCTATTCTAAGACTTACATATTTGGTGACCCTAGGAGCACCTGAGTCCTTTGGAATCAGCAGGTTTACCTGGAGTCAGACATGTCTGAGTTTGAGGCAGTCAGAACTCCCTCCTATATGTGTGACCTCTGAACTTCAGTTTCCTTGTCTATACGAAGCAAGGGATATTAGTAACTACTTCCGGGGCTTTTGTCATAGTAAGAGACAGGATGCATGTTCAATGCTGAAACAAGTACCCACGCTGTAGTAGGTGCTCAGTAAGCAGGAGGAATTATTATCATGTATTATACAGATTGTAAGTGAAAAGACACGGCCCAAAGGCCATAAAAAGCTCTTCTCTAACAGGATTTATTAAGTGTATTTCTGTATGCTTAGAACCAGAGGAAAGTCCAGCTGGGGTTAAGGGTATAGAGTCAGTAAAACACCCAAGCCCATCAGGGACTTAGCCAGTCTAACTCATTTTCCATGTGACTCGCCTCACTTGAAATTAAGCAAGGCGGTACTGCTCTGTTCAGTTGTAGAAACATCCTCTAGCCCTTCGCCTTCCTCTCTTATCTCACCATTCTCTTCATAATGGAATACTGAAATACCAGGCTCTGTCAGGTCCCTGCTGACCCATATCCTGACCTTTCTTCCAGCTCCCCAGCCAAAGCCCAGCCTTTGTTCCCAGGAGGACAGGAGGGTGGGAGAAGAGGACAAATGTCTGAGGACCCTCTGAGGCTCTGTGTTTTTCCATTACCCCACACTGTTCCCCAGGAGAAGCACCTCCTGGCACCAGCAGGAACAGAGACCAAGGGGTTTCTCTTTAGAGATCATGGATGGACTTGAGTCCAGGAGCCCAAGGGAGAGTGGGCAGAAGTCGGAGAGCCCAGAGGCTGCCCCACTGACTCCTGTGTGATGTCTGTAAGTCCCTTGCCCTCTCTGATCCTTAATTCATCCATATGAAAAAGGAAAATAGGAAAAGTGATCTCTGAAAGCCCTCCCAGGTCTGCAGTTCGATCATTCTGTGGTAATAGCTTCCACACCCAAGAGATGATGGGCTGCAGATATCCTGGTGAGAATATAAGCTGACGTTTTCAAGCAGCTGCTTTAGAGTTTACTGTTCAATATCTCATTTAATCCTTGCAACCACCCTAGGAGTTTGTATCACTGTAACCCAAACTCCTACCCTAGCCTACAGGGTCCTCCAGATCTGGCCCCTTTACCCTCTCTGACCTTTTCTTGTGCTTCCCTTTACGAAGGTCGAGCTGCAAACATTCCAAACTCAGGTCTGTCTCTTATTCTTTGTGATTGCTGTTCCCCTGCCTGGGAGGTCTTTCCTCCTGATAGGCACACACGTGGCTCACTCTCACCCTGTGGTCAGCCAGAATGGCACCTCCTTGGAGAGAACTTCCTCAGTTTTAAATCCTTTCAAGCACGTATCACTCTCTAAAATCATCTTTCTTATTTCCTTATGTGTTTCCAGGTGTACTATCTGTGTTCTCCCCCTAGATTCTAAGGGGGATGAATGATGCAGATGAATAAACGGAGGCTCAGAGGGGTAATGAAATTTGCCAACAGTCACCAATCAGTGACAGAACAGGGACTCAAACCCAAGGCTGTCTGACCTCTGGCTGGAGTTTATAACCACTTGACCACACTGCCTTTCAGTTCCGGGAACAGGGGATGCTTCCCAGCCGTAACATTCTAAAGCAGCGGGAGTTCCCAGCCGGAGACACGATCTAAGTGCCGATGTCTGAATGTCTGTGAGCATTTCAAGTTGTTTCAAGAAAAGGCGACGTTAGCGGCACCATTAAAGCCTGCTGTTCCCCATCCCATCACTGCCATCCCCGCCTATTAAAATAATGGTATGAAAAATAAACAGGCTTTATGGACAATTTTATACAAATGGGTGCATTGTTTGTTTCTCTTACCGTTACCATGGCAGTGATGTTCTCTGGATAACTTCATGTTTCTACATGATGGAAGGGAATGGAATAAAATTGCTTGTGGAAAAATTGCCAAACAAAGGCTTTTTCCTCTTTTGGATGCGCCACCCCCCAGCACTCAGAGGCAGCCGCGCTCTGAATACTTGTGCACAGGATCAAAACTGCCTCATAACCTAGAGCCTGCCATGGCTCCCTAGTGCCCATAATGTGAAGGCCAGGGGTCTTGGCATGGCTGTAAAGCTTCTACTCTCTGTCTTCCTCTCCTGCCCTTTGTCCTCCTGTCTCATAGACCTGCCTGTAAGTAATCCCCCTCCTCATTTTGTCCCTCTTCCCTTGATGCTTCACACATCATACCGTTCCAGTCACCTGGGTTACCCTTCTTCCTTCCACATCTCTGCTGGGCCAGCTGCTACTCAGTTTTTCAAGTCACAGTTTAGGTCTGATCCTGTAACCTCCCTCCTTCCCCACCCATCCCGCAATCTGGGTGAGATATTTTCCTCCCAATTTTTCCCATGGTCCCCTCAAGCGTAGCAGGATATGGTCACCCAGACACCATGCTGTTGGAGGACAGGAACAGTGCTTGATTTTAACAGTGTGCCAGGAGCACAGATAGATGCTCAATAAATGCTTGTCGAACCAAATTAGAAAAAGCAGCTGGTCTGAGAGGCTGTCTAAAGGCACGTTGTCTGAGTATCTCTCATTCTTTGGGAATAAATGTGGGGGGTTTAAATCAACACCCTGAGACAAAGCAGTGCCTTTCAACCTTGGCTGCACCTTGGAATCACCTGGGAGCTTTTAGGGATTCTGATGCCCCGGCTGCATCCCAAGTGAATTACATCAGACTCTCTCTGGGAGAGAACTCGGGCATCTGTGTTCTTTAAAGCTCCCCAGGTGATCCCAGGGTGCAGCTGGGAAAAGAGCCACTGGGCTCAAGGTTCTCAATCAGAGTCCCAATCACGGTTCTGTGTGAATGTGTGGGACCAGGGTCTCCTGCGGGCGGAGTCCAAGGACCCAGAGCCAGGACTGAGCCAAGATCCCCGCACTGTGAGCATGGCAGGCGGCTAGGTGCTTTCCACGCTTCACATCAGAATCCTCTCTCTAACCTATGAAGTTGGCATTATGAAACTGAGACTCAGATACTTATGAGATTGCCTACGTTCCCATGTCCAGGCAATGGCAGAGACAGGATTTGAACCCGGGTCCATTTGAACCTGGTGTCCAGAGCCTATGCCCTTGAGTATTTCTTGAATGTAGGCAGGGTGGGGCAGCTGGGAGGAACTGCAGATGTTAGAAGTACCCTGGCCACCCAGGACAAGCTCACTGCAGAGGAGTTCCATCTGCCTCTCTCAGGCTTGGGTAATGCATTTCCCTCCCTCTCTGTTCCTTGTTTTCTCTTCTTCTTCTCCCACCGTCCCTCCCTCCCTCCCTCTGTTTCTCTCTTTCTCTCTGTGTGTGTCTCTGTCTGTATCTCTCTCCCTCCCTGCCTCCCCCCCTCTGTCTCTCTCCCTTTTTCCCCCACCCTCAGTTCTTCTGGAGCAGTGGCTGGGAGCAGCTGAAAGAGCCGGCAGCTGGGGCTGCCCGAGGTCCCTCATCAGAGCAGCATGGGAGCTGGGATGGGGGAGGGGGACTGGTGATTACACACCACCCTGTGAGGCCACAGCCTCAGCAGTTTCCAGGGCTGGGATGCAGCATCCCCAGGGTGATGGTTTAGGATTGGAGGATGAGTGCTGGTGCTCCCCACACACAGCGCTGACTTGGCATCCAAATGGCTTCTTTGCGCTTGTTTTCCAGCTGATGTTTATTGTGTGCGTTTTAAGTGTCAAGTCCTGTCTCCACAACAGCCCTATAAACCAAGTCACCTGCAAAATGGAATTTGGAAACAAGAGAACACACGTTTCCATTTTCCAGGTTTTGCTCAAATCTCAGTGAAGTCTTCCCTGACCAAAGGGTTTTAAATTGCAAGCCCTCTTTATCCCACCCCTGACACCACATGCTACCCATCCTCCTGTACTGCTTTATTTCTCCACATACTACTTCTGAGCATCTGATTACTCTATATTTTTATTGTTTGTGTTATTTACATCTGCCTCCTCCAAACAGACTATCAGTCTCACAAAGGAGAGCTGGAAAAGCAGGTCTGAGGACAGCATTACAGCAGTTCTGGGGATCTAGGAAGCTGGGACCCTCCCAAGTCCTTTAAAGAGGCTGCACTTGATATGAATCACTACCCGGGTTGGGTCATGTGACCACCTCTTGGACAGAAGAGGGTAAAGCTTTTTTTTTTTTTTGCCTGCGTTGAGTCCTTCTTGCTGCTTCCTCTCCAGGGAAGCCCCAAGAGGGTAAAGCCTTTTGATTGACAAGCCCACCAGGCCTGCATCTGATGAGTGGTTCTCAAAACAAAACAAAATTTTGGTCTGTTTTTTTAAGTCCTGTATCCCCAGCACCTAGATGTTCATTTGCCCATAATTGGCACTCACAGTATGTTTGTTGAATGAATAAATAAGTTTGCATTTTACTGGGACTTCCCTGGTGGCGCAGTGGTTAAGAATCCACCTGCCAGTGCAGGGTACATGGGTTCGAGCCCTGGTCTGGGAAGATCCCACATGCCGTGGAACAGCTAGGCCCATGCGCCACAACTACTGAGCCTGTGTTCTAGAGCCCGCAAGCCACAACTACTGAGCCCGTGTACCACAGCTACTGAAGCCCGCGCACTTATAGCCCGTGCTCCGCAACAAGAGAAGCCACCGCAACGAGAAGCCTGCACACTGCAATGAAGACTAGCCCTGGCTCTCTGCAACTAGAGAAAGCCCACACGCAGCAACAAAGACCCAATGCAGCCAAAAATAAATTACTTAATTAATTTTTTAAAAAAATCTGTGTTTTACTTAACCTCGGAGTTTTGTTTTCTTAGGCCATCAATCATAAATGTCATTCCAAACTTAGAGTAATAGGGCAACAGAGTCCAGCATGGTACCCAGCACATGACAGGGGCTTTGTCAATATTGGATGGAATTCATTATTATGTATTACTTAACACTCTTTGATGAAAGGGAGCTGATTCTGGCTAAATTCAGCCAGAAAAAGGTGTGAGAGCTTTGTCAGAAGAATAGGAGTATCTCACAGACAAAAGAAGAGTTGGGAAAGCAGGTCTGAGAACAGCATCACAGCAGTTCTAAGGACCTAGGAAGCTGGGACCCTCCTGAGTCCTTTAAAGAGGCTGCACTTGGTATGAATCACTACCGAGGCTGGGTCATGTGCCCACTTCTTGGACAGAAGAGGGTAAAGCCTTTGGATTGACAAGCCCACCAAGCCTGAATCTGATGAGTGGGTCTCAAAACTAAGTGTTGATACCAAAATAAAGATGGGTGTGAATTCTGGTCAGGGGAAACAATGGATGCCCATGATATTTGACATATCAATTCCATTGGGCACCCCAGTATGGGTAGGAGTCTATGCGGCTGTGAACGACCCATGCAAGGACCCTGTTATTTTGAGTTTTCCATGTTTCTTTCTCCCAGTCACCTGTGCTGTCCGAACAGTGAGGGGCTAGCCGTAGGTTGCATCGATGGGCATGAGCGTTATGGCAAATCTCTGAACTTAGAAGTCCCAGTTCCCATCCAGTCTACCTAAAATCGGTTCTGGAAAAAAGGTGCATCAGTCAGTCTGGGAATGGCCAATAGCCAACAAGCCATTAGTGCATTCAGAGCAAGAGGCACAAGCAAAAAAGTGGATTTCATGGCAGAGACCAATCACTGTATTAATCAGCATAAGCTAGGTTATGCTGCTGTAACAAAGAAGCCTCAAACTTTCAGTAGCTTAATGCAACCATGGTTTACTTTCCACTCACACAAGTCCAACAGGGATTCCATTGCTCTCCAGGACAGCTGTCCTCCCTGCAGTGACTTGATGATTTGGTAACTTCCATCTTGCAGTTTTGTTATCTCTACATGTGGTTTCCCAGCCACGGCTCTTTAATTGCCTCCAAACGGAAGTGACATATTTCTGCTCACAGTCTACTGGTCAGGAGTCACACGGCCTCACTCCCAACTGCAAGGGAGGCTGGGAAATTCAGGGGACCACATGGAATATTTGATCTACTATCTACTATCTACCATCTACTATCTCTTCCGTATATACAGATGGCAGAAACACTTCCCGGCAACTAAGGTCATGACAGTGGGACACGGGCCTTGCAGGAGGCAGCACAGAAAAGCCTCTGAGTGAAGGCTGTAATTTGAAACCTGGAGATTCTTGCTTTTATATCTATACATGCCTGAGCTACACCACCACCAAAGCAATCTGTTGAGCGGATGGGACCTGATATTCAAGATGGAGAATCAACGTGGCTCAAATGGCTAGCTCCATGCCAGGCATGACCCACATCCCTTGTCACATTCCCAACATCCCCTTGAAAATTGTGCTCATTTTACAAATAAGGAAAGAAATATAATGACTTGCCTGAGGTTGCATACATTATAAGTGGCACAGAGTAGAGAGCTACCTGAATCCAAACTCATGGTCTTTCCCCTACACCATGAAGCTCAAGAGTCATGGCAGATATTACAAGAGTCTTCTCTTCATTGGATGAAAATGGTAATGATGATGCTAATGGTGATAAAGATGATGGTGGTGATGATGATGATAATGACGATGATAACAACTCCTAATTATTAAGGTGTTACTTCACGTTGAAAATGTGTAATCCCATTAATTCTCTCAATCATCCTGTGAGATAGGTTCTACCATTATCCCCATTTTGCAGATGAGGAAACTGAGGCTCAGAGAGGCAAAACAAAGCCTGTGCAAGATCACACAGCTAGTAAACAGCAGAGTTAAGATGTAAACTCGTGGTTGCCCTATTTCAAAGCCACTCCATCCTACAGAAAAGAGAATGATTCAATTCAATTGGTTGTTTTGTCTACATACCTCCAATCACCAAGTTTGACTAACTGTTTTTCTTTAAACCGACCACTTCTTGTTTAGGCATTTCTTAGATGTCTTCACAACTTGCATCTTCTTTCAAAACAGTTCTTAAAAAGGAACAAGAACAGTATGGTCTGCCCCACCTAGGATCCAGAAAACAAAGACAAACACCTTGATTATGTTCCCTGTAAAAAGATACATCCTCACCTCGCTGTCCTTAACAAAAGACAGATGCTAATTAAAATTTTCACTAGCATTTACAGGCTCAGTTTTAATTGTACCAGATCTATCTGAATTTACTGTAGCCCTCTGATTAACAGGGAAAGAAAATCAATAAGCATACCAAAAAATTTGAATGTGTTATATGACTAATTCCAATTTTATGTTATAATCATGTTTTAATGTGGCTAATTACCATAATTAAGCTGCCTGTGACAGCACTGGCTGGGACAGAAGCTGTTACTATTCTAAGATAACTTGTCGAAGGCTTTTCCCAGATTTTGGGTGCAATTTGCCATTTGGCTGGTTTGGGGTGCTATGGGGGTGGGAACAGTGTGTGTGTGTGTGTGTGTGTGTGTGTGTCTGTGTGTGTGTGATAGTTCTTGGAGCCCTAGCTCTGCCCAGGAAAGCCTTGGCTCTAATGTTAAAGCTGAGCCAGGTACCATGTCCACGTCATTTATCAAATATTTATTCATTGAGCACTTACTATGTGCCAGGTCTTTTGATGCACTCTGGGAACATGGATGAAATTTTCTTGTCCACTGGGGTGAGTTAGCCATTTAACGATTAATTACATAAGGGGGAAATACCAGGTGATAGGAGAGTGGTTATCATTATCTACACACGCAATGTGATGGAGAGGTCTGAAAAGCTTCCCAGAGGAAGCAAGTTCTTAGCTGAGACATTAAGAGTCTCAGGAGTTAAGTAGATAGGAGATCATTCGTAGGACATCATTCCTGGCTAAGAAAGCAGCATTTGTAGAGACCTCGAGTTGAAAGGAGGCTATCTATTTTTTTTTTTCTTTCCTCTCTCCTTTCTTTCCCTTCCATCCATATGAAAAGTACCACTGACTATGTACCAGGATGTAGACTTCTAGCTCTTGACTCCGTTAGATGGTGCAGCTCTTGCAGGAGCAGGTGAGGACCACATTGACTAGCCAGGATTAACTCCTTCCTGCCTGAGAAAGAACAAAGAGGAGTTTGGAGATTAACTGCCAGGATATTCAACCACAGGTATCTGTAGTTCCCAACCTTTAATAGTCCATGGGATCCAACTGTGAGACTTGTTGACCATGCAGGCTCCTGGGCCCCACCCCAGGTTGTGGTTCAATGGGCCGAGGGTGGGGCCTTGGAATCTGCATCTTAACTGGTATGATGGTGATTCTGAAGCATATGGTCCACAGGGCTCTCTGAGAGGAACACCACTTGTGCCTAATAACCATCCTTTACAGATGGGACAACTGAGGCTCAGGGAGAGATTTAATTTGCAGTAACATGTATGATCAGAACCCAGCCCTCCACCTCGCGGGCCAGAGCTGCCCTCCGCTAGAAGAGGGAAGACGTCATGAGCTCCCAGGTACTTGTGCATTTGAGGCACACCCTCTGTTACTCACAGGCACTAATGGTGGTAACGAACTAAAGCAACCTGAGTTCACCCAATAATTGCAAACGAGGCGAAAAGAGTAAATATAATCCTCATTAATGTAAAGCAACCTTCACTATAGAGATCTTATATGAATTTTAAGCACAGGCAGACTAACCACATCCTTTACTCATTTAGCTTTCAGGAAAAAAAAAAATTTCAGAATGCTTATAAAATACACACAGTACGAGAAACCAAAGCTATATCAAGTTCCCCAAATTCAATGTACGTAACTATATACTTGCATTAAGATGAATGTGGACACAGGCACATACCCATCTAGCCACCTTAGATGGTCACCTGGACAGAGAAGCAAGGGGTGAGGAAGAGAAGGTGTGAGAAAAAAATGTAGCAGGATGAAATAATACAGATGGTATAATGTTAATTGGATGCAGGATACAAAATTCTATATGTACGTTACCGCATAGGTATAAAAATAAAAAATGCAACTATACAAGTCCTGAAAAGAACAAAATAAGAAGAAAAAAGAATTTCCAGGTAATTAAATTTGGGGTGTTTTTTTTTTTAAGCATCACTCCCCATCTCCCTCCCCCCAACAAAAGTAAAGAAACTGGGGAGAAAAGAATATAAGAATGTAATAGCAAGAGAGAGTGAAAAAAAGAGTTTCTCTTCTGGTAGGCATCCCATAGGCAGGGATTCTACAACTTTCTTGGAAATGAGAATTATCTGGAGGGTTTGTTAAAATGCAGGTTCCCAGGCTCATCCCTCAGAGATGTTGATTTTAAGGAGTTTCTCATGTAGTTCTGATGTACATTGTGATTAGGACACAATTTGGTTCCAGACAGTAAAGCCTGCTCTTAGCCCCTCTTCCACCCAGCACGATTTGATCAGGCCTGAAATCCCAGTTAGAATCTATTTCCTATAACAAGTCTATGTTAAAATGCAATCTCCATCTGGGGGGATCAGCTATTAAAATTGATCTTTATAAGACAGTGTGATGGGCTTCCCTGGTGGCGCAGTGGTTGAGAATCTGCCTGCCAATGCAGGGGACACGGGTTCGAGCCCTGGTCTGGGAAGATCCCACATGCCGCGGAGCAGCTGGGCCCGTGAGCCACAATTACTGAGCCTGCGCGTCTGGAGCCTGTGCTCCACAACAAGAGAGGCCGCGATAGTGAGAGGACCGCGCACCGCGATGAAGGGTGGCCCCCGCTTGCCACAACTAGAGAAAACCCTCACACAAGGAACGAAGACCCAACACAGCCATAAATAAATAAATAAATAAATAAATAAAAAGACAGTGTGATAAGGTGAATCAGACCTTTAGAACTTTTCCTGATACTGGGTTCATGTGCTAAGAAAAGCAAATATTTATCGACTGCTTATGTGCCCAACGCTAAGAGCTTTCAACGTTCCAGGAGGTACTTACTACTCTGATTATCACCATTTTCCAAAAGAGAAAACTGAAGCACAGAGAGGTTAAGTAATCCACGCAAGGTCACACAGCTAGTAAGTGGAAAAGCCAGGTTTTGAACCCACATTATCTTATAATATATTAATATGTTACCTCTCCCCAATAGAGACAAAAGGAGGAGATGACATTATGACTCTGGGAATCCAAAATGAGGGAAAAGACACAGCAAGAGAAGGTAAAGTAGGAATCCAAACCAAGTTTGATAACCATTATTTCCCAAGCCAAAATTCCTGTGTGTGGTTAGACAAAGAAAACTTCTTTTTTCCATTTAGCAAAGGTCTGAAGCTGTGACCATGCTTACTTATCTTCTTAAGGAATAAGATATATTGAAATGAATAAAACTACGTGACTATATGGAAATGGGACTGGATCTCTCAATCAGGATAAAGATATGGGCTCTGGGTATGGAGGGTACAAAGGCCTGGGGTGGGTCTGTAAAGAAATTAGGATATACCCTCGGAGTGTTTTATTTTAAGCTCTCTGATATCAGGCAGACTTTCCCCGTATCTGATGCTGTAAAGGAAAGTGCTGAAATATACTAGATGAATCAGAAGTATCAAGATGCCAGTGGTGTTGCATTGTATGGATAGATCACAATTTGTCTTTATCAACTCACCTGTATGATGGGCATTCAGGTTGTTTACTTTTTAGCTATTACAAATAAAGATGCTACAAGAATTTGTTTACAAGTCTTGGTGAGGCATGTGTTTTCGCTTCTCTTAGGTAAACCCCTAGGAGCGGAATGGCTATATCATACAGTAGGTGTATGTTTAACTAATTAAGGAACAACAAGATGGCCTTCCAAAGTGGTTCCATCATTTTACATTTCCGCTAGGAGCTTGTAAGAGTCCCAGTCACTTAACACCCATGCCAACCCTTGGTATAACTCAATTTTCTAATTTAAGCCATACAGTGGGTGTGTAGTGGTTTTAAGTTTCATTTCCTTAATTACTAATGATGATGAACATCTTTTCATGTGTTTATTTGCCATCCATATATCTTTTTTGGTGAAGTGTATGTTCAATTCTTTTGCCCATTTAAAATTTGTTTTTGGGGAGTTCCCTGCTGTCCAGTGGTTGGGACTCTGCGCTTCCACTTCAGGGGGCACGGGTTTGATCCCTGGTCAGGAAACTAGGATCCTGCAGTCCACACGGCATGGCCAAAAATTTTTTTTTAAAAATAGTTTTTGTATTTTTAAATGATTGTGTTGTAAGAGTTCCTCATATATTCTAGAGACAAAACCTTTGTTGGATACGTGTTCTCTAAATATTTTCTCTCAGTTTGTGATTTGCCTTTTCATTTTCATAAGTGCATCTTAAAGAACAGAATATTTAAATTTCGATCTTATCCAACTAAATGATCTTTTACAGTTTGTGATTTTTTTGTGTCATATTTTTCAAACTTTTGCCAAATCCAAGTCCACAGAGATTTTCTCTTATGTTCTCTCCTGGACGTTTTATAATTTCAGCTCCTACATTTAAGTCTATTATCTATTTTGAGCAATTTTTGTATCCGATCTGAGGTAAGAGTCAAGGTTCTTTCATTTATTTATTTTGCATATAGCCATCCAATTGTTTTAGCACTATTTAAAGAAAAGATTGTCCCTTCCCCATTGAATTGCCTTGGCAACACCACTGCAAATCAATTGATCATACATGTGTGGGTCTATTTCTCAACTCTCTATTCTATTCCATTGATCTATATGTCTGTCTTTATGTCAATACCAAACCGATACTGTCTTGATTACTGTAACCTTATAATACATATTAAAATCAAGCAGTGTAGGTCTTCAACTTCGTTCTTTTTCAGAATGATTTTTGCTCTTCTAGGTTCTTTGTTTTTCCATATGAATTATATAATCTTGTTGTAAATTTTTGCAAAAAGTCCTGCTGAGGTTTTAATTGGGATTGCATTGAATCTGTAGATCAGTGTGGGCAGTGCTGACATCTTAACAATATTAAATGTTCTGACCCATAAATGTGGTTCATCCTCCCATTTATTCATGCGTTCTTTAATTCCTCTCAACAATATTTTATAGTTCTCAGAGTAGAGCTCTTAAATATCTTTTGTCAAATTTATCATTAAGTATTTCACATTTTTCATGCTATAGCAGTGGTATTATTTAACTTTCAACTTCCAAAGGGTTGTTAACTAGTTTATAGAGATACAATTCATTTTTTGTATAATGACCTTGCTAAACTCACTTATTACTTTCAGTAGCTTCTTTGTGGATTCCTAAGGATTCCTTTGTAAAATCTCTAGGATTTTCTATAGAGACAATCATGCTTTCTGCAAATAATGTTAGTTTTACTTCCTCCTTTCCAATCGATATGCATTTAATATTTTTTTTTCCCACTTCATTGCCCTGAGTAGAACTTCAAGCAAAATGTTGAATGGACATGATGAGTGTGGACACCCTTGCTTCATTCCCGATCTAAGAGGGAAAGCATTCAGTCTGTCACCATTAAGGGTGCTGTTAGCTGTAGGGTTTTTTTCTTTTTTTCTTTTTTTTTTGTAGATACCCTTTATCAGGTTAAAGAAATTTCTTTCTATTCCTGATTTGATGAGAATTTTTATTAGGAATGGATATTGAATTTTGTCAGATGCTTTTCTGCATCTACTGAGAAGCTCAATTAATTTTCCTTTTTTAAATTCCCTAATATGATGAATTCCATTTATTGACTTTCAAATCATGAAACAATCCTGAGTTTCTGGCATAAACTGCACTTAGTCATGATGTATTATTCTTTTTTATACATTGTTGGATCTGATTTGCTAGAACTTTGTTAACCATTTGTGTGTCTATGTTTATGACTGATATTGACCTGATTGTAATGCCTTTGTCTGATTTTGGTATAAGAGTAATGCTGCCCTCATTGAATGAATTGGGAAGTTCTTTTTTCTCCTATTTTCTGAAAATACTTGTATTTAATTGTATTATTTTTGTCCTCGCATGTTTGGTAGAATTCACCAGTGAAGTCATCTGGGCCTGGAGCATTCTTTGTAGGAAGATTTCCAGCTACAAATACAAGTTCTTTAATAAATGCAGTGTATTCAGGCAATCTCTTTTTTCTTGAGTGAGCTTTGGTAGTTGGCACTTTCTGAGGTATTTGTCCATTTTACCTAAGTTGTTGAATTTATTGACATAGAATTATTCATAATATTCCCTAATTTGCTTTTTAATATCTATAGTATCTGTAGCAATGCTGCCTTTCTTATTCCTTATATTAGTAGTCTGTGTCTTCTTTTTCCTGATTATTCTATCTAGAGGTTTACTACTTTTGTTAAACTTTCACAAAGAACAAGCTTTACTTTCATTAATTCTATTGTTTTTTTGTTTTCTATTTTATTGATTTCTGCTCCGATCTTTATTATTTCCTTTCTTCTGCTTACTTTGGATTTAACTTGATTTTCTTTTTTTAGTCTTTGAAGGTATAAACTGAGGTCATTGATTTCTCCTTTTCTAACATAAGTGTTTAACATTCTAAATTTCCCGCTCAGTACTGCTTCAGTGGCATCCAAATTTTGATTATGTCGCCCTCTTTAAAAATTCAGTTCAAATGTATTTTTATTTCTCTTTTTTTTTTTTATTCTTTGCCCCATTAGTTATTTAGAAGTGTGTTTTTAGTTTCCAAATATTTAGAAATGTTCCAGATATCTGTTAGGGATTTCTAATTTAATTCCACTGTGCTTAGAAAATACGCTTTGTATAATTTGAATCATTTTATAGGTATTGACTTGTTTTATGGTCTATAATACAGTCTATATTGGTAAAAATGCTCCATATTCATGTACAAAGAATTTGTATCCTGCTGTAGTTAGGCAGAGGGTTCTATAAACGCCAGTTAGATCAAGTTGGTTGATCGCGTTCTTCAGTTATCTACACCCTTTTTGATTTTATGTCTACTGTTCCATCAATTATTGAAATAGGGATGTTGAAATTGCCGACTATACTTGTGGATTTATCATTTTTTTTCTTTTACTTCTATCAGTTTTTCATTCATATATTTTGCAGCTAATATTTGACTTTTTGAAATAGCTTTGTTGAGGTATAATATACAAACCATAAAAATCATCCAGTTAAAGTGTACAATTCAATGATTTTTAGTAAACTTATAAACTTGTGCAACCATCACCACAATCCAGTTTTAGAACATTTCTAGCACCCCCAAAAGACCCCTCCTGCCTATTTGCAGTCAAGCCTCCATTCCTACCTTTAGCTCTAGGCAGCACTAATCTGCTTTCTCTCTCTCTCTAGATTGGCCTTTCCTAGACATTTCATATAAAAGGAATCATATGATATGTGACCTTTTGCATTCTTCCACTTAGCATAATGTTTTTCAGGTTCATCCACGTTGCAGCATGGATGAGTACTTTCTTTTTTATTGCTCTTTTATTGTATGGATAGATGACATTTTGTTTATCTACTTGCCAGTTGATGGACATTTGGATTGTTTTCACTTTTTGGCAATTACAAATAATGTTGCTCTGAAGATTCGTGTACAAGTCTTCGTGTATTCACTTCTCTTGGATAAATTCCTAGGAGTTGAATTGTTAGGTCATATGGTAAGTCTATGTTTAAATTTGTGAGGAACTGCCAAACTGTTTTCCAAAGTAGCTGTACCATGTTCCATCCCCACCAGCAATGTAGTTCCAGTTTCTTTACACACTCACCAGTGTTTGCTAAAGTCTTTTTTTATTATGAACTGCTTTTTGACCTATTAAAAATGGCATTTCACATGATTCAACTTATTACTGAGGCAGGAGGTGGATGGGCCCCAGGCTGAGCAGCTGAAGTTTGTCCCCTGTGGACAGATACTCCAAGATAAAGATAATAGCAGGAGGGAGGAGGAGCTGAGCCCTGCCCAGATACAAGATATGGACTCAGAGCCAAAGCAAGACAATTGGCCAGAGGAAACTTGGAAGAAATGCCCCATATAAGTGATTCAAACTACCACGAGGGCACGACTCTCTCTCTGAGCTCGCCCGTGTGTGTCTATTCACACGTACTCTTTTTCTTCCTAATAAACACTTTACTTGTTTCACTACTTTCTGTCTCTTTATGGAAGTTCATTTCTACAAAGCCAATGGGCCAGGGCCTTGTCACTGGCCACTGGCCCTGGTGGGCCACTGCAGGCCGAGGCCACCCGAGATCAATACTACCAGCCCATTATACAGATGTGGAAGCTGAGACTCAGAGGTAGGAAGTGGCAGAAATCTGATTCCAGTTCACATTGGTCTATCATGTAGACCCACGCTTTATGAGCTGCCTGTGGCTGCCACTCTTTCTCATTGGCAGCTCAGCCCTGGCTTTCCTTTCTAGTCACCAGGGAGCCAGGCCCCCATCTCAGAACCCCTTTCATCTGTTCTCTCAGTCCCTCTGGAGGCTGACTTGGCCTGTAGGTTTGCTGCCTCGACGTGGCTACAGAGAAAGACCTGCTCCACGCTTGCCGCCCCTGCAAGACTGATGCAGAAGGAAATCCGTGCTTGCTTAGGTGTGTCTGAGTCCCGTGGGCTTATTCCCAGATTGGTATTCATACCAGGAGTTTCTCAGCTTCTGCTTAATGCATCCCCTACAAATTGTGAGATAAGTTCATCCGAGTCTGTTTCTACATTACTGTTGTAAGAAATCTTTCAGGTTTGTTAAATTTGTGCTATTACCTGGGGAAGAACAAATATATATATAATATACAAATATAAAAAGTATATATATGTATATTTTCTCCAGCTATTTATCAGCTGACACTTTTCTGAAAACACATTAATTTAGAAACATGCTCTGACACCCCAAACCTCTGTGCAGTGGCACCACCTCCCCACCCCCACCAAAGCCTTGGAAACCTGGGCTGAAACCTGGGCTGGCCGCTGATGAGGTTTCCACTGGTCTGTGGGGAAGTGAGAAGAATAATGTTGAGAGAGTACTCAGAAAGCCACATTCATGTAATTTAAAGGGCTCTCCTCTACCCTGCGATTATGTTTTTTCCCTACCTTTTAGGTGCTAAAATGCCTTTGCTTTATGAGATGATGGTGATAAGAGATGGTAGTCATTTTTATAAGAAAATGAAAACACTATGTCAATCCGCATATATTTATTTTAGTTTTTATTTGCTTACTTTTTTGACTGATCAGTGATGTCCAAATGTCTGGGAAGTACTGGCCGGGTGACCCAGGGATGGGGGAAAAATTATACAGACCTGGCTTTCAATGCGGCTTCACCACTCTGCAGCAATTTGATCTTGGGTAATAATAATAACAAACAAAAACACTCCTGGATGTCTTTTTATGTGCCAAGCACCTTTCTAACTACCTTATGTTCATAAACCCATTTGGTCTTTAATGACACCCAAGTAAGGTAAACAGAGTTAAAACTACCAGGATAGTAGTGAGTCAATCAACATGACAAGACAGCTATTTGCCTTTGTGCCAGGTTCCTGGCACAGAGCTCCTAAAATCCTTGGAATTTCCTGAGTGATAAGCATCTTTTGTTTTAATGAAGTACCTTGATAGCTTCAGGATGGGGGCTGGTCCACAGAAAGACCTTGATTAGAAGCTTGTAACTTTCAGCCCCACCCCTCCCAGAAGCAGAGAGGGGCTGGAGAATTATCAGTGGCTAATGATGTAATCAATCACACCTACTACTGAAACCGCCATAAAACCCCTAAGTGATGGGTTTCCAGGTTGCTGAACATGTCAAGGTACTGGGAGGGTGGCACGCCCACTCCAGAGAAGGCACAGAAGCCCTGCACCCCTCCCCCATACCTCGCCCTGCGCATCTCTTCCATTTGGCTGTTCCTGAGATTTATCTTTCATAATAAATCAGTAATAATAAGTAAAACACTTTCCTGAGTTCTCTGAGCCATTCTAGCGAATTATTCAACCTTGGAGGTGGGGGCTGCCGGACCCCCGGAATGTGTAGCCAAGTTGGGTCGAAGTGCTCATAACCTGGGGACCCCCAACTTGGGACCGGTACCCAAAGTGAGGCAGTCTTGTGGGACTGAGCCCTTAACCTGAAGAGTCTGCATTGACTCTGGGTCGTCAAGGTCAGAACTGAATTGAACTGTAAAACCCCCAGTTGGTTTCAGAGAATCAGAGAGTTGGCTGGTGTCAGGAGGGAAAAAAAACCCACCTCTCTGGGGCCAATATATTGCCTGACCAATTAATGTTTTATATATATATATATACACACACCCAATTAATGTTAATTCCTTTCCCCCTCCTTTTCCTCCAGGCAAACCATCTAAATTTCTCATAAAGGGCATGTTAATTGGTTAACGACTTGGGTTTGGGGATCTAACAGACCTGGACGTAAGTCCAGGCTCCCCGCTTTCTTGGCCGGGAAGCTCCTGGGCAGTTTCCTCACACCCAGGCACCTCAGTGGCTGAAGGTTGGAGGGCAGCCGAGGACAGTTTTCACTTTGTATAATATTCATCCTCTGTTGGGGAAGAAGTCCAGAAATGAGAGACTGGGAAGGAGCGTCTGAATTCCACTTCTCTGTTTTTCTCCTCCTGGATGGGATCCACCGCTGACTGCAGTGATGTGTGACTTAGAGTCTCCTGCCCACCCTCCGCCTGGCAGAGCAGCTTCCCTCCAGCCCCACGCCCCCAGCCAAGCTCAGCCCTGTCATCAGCGCTAACTCCAGCGGAGGGAGGCCTGGCCAGCCGCAGTGGAGCATTAAGGAAAGCTTGAGTCAAACTTCATTTCCTCTTGCCCAGGGAGCCTAGCCTGCCACAGGCCAGATGCCAGGCCAGTGTGCTCCTGACAAATGAGCTTATGCTGCGTGAATTCACCACTTGCAGTGCCCAGGCGAGCAGGCACGCACACACCCACCCTCTCCCCTGCCATCAAAGAGCCCCCAGGGACACCTAGCTTGATGCGCATTGCACAAATGAGAAAACTAAGGCTTGGATAGGCAAGGCTGCCTGCAGAACATCCCAGAGGGGCTTAAGTCCAGACTTCTTCCGATGCTGACTGTCTTTCCTTTTATGCCATTTTTTTTTCTTGTTTGCTCTTAGGTGCAAATGACTCATTAACCAAGCTCAAAATACAACACTCTCCTTGGAGAGCCTCGTGCAAAGAAAGAAATACAGCAGCTGGAGGGGAGGATTTTAGAGGCACCAGGATTGTCTTGCAGGATCTTGAATGGTACCAACTACCATTCTGTGAGCATTTAGGAAAGCCAGGGGTTGGGCTTTCCATAAATCATCTCATGTTAATCCTCACAACAACCTAGCAGGGAAAAAGCCAACAGTTCCCAATTCACAGATGCAGAAACTGAGGCTCAGAAAAGAAAAGCTCGGGATTGCACAGTCAGGAAGTACAAGGGTGAAGATGTGAACTCAGGACTGTGGCTTCAGAACAAATTTCCCTGAATGTCAATACACATGGCAGCAACCTGTCCCTCCTGGGGCTGGCCCAGAGGGTGTGCTGCACAGACCGGGGTGAATCTTTGGTATCCTCTCTCCTGCACACATGGGGCATGATGCTGCTCACAAAGGAGCTATAAATACAGCACAACAGAACTTTGCACCTCCAGTGGAAAGTGTCCAGCTGGGGAGCAAGGACACCTGGTTCTGTTCTTGGCACCGTTACTCAGTGGTTACCCTTTTCCTCTTTGAGTCTGAATTCAAATTCAATCAAGGAGGGCAATTAATTCCAACTTGTATGCCAACTCCTATCCATTGCTAGTTGCTGTCTAGAGTGTTGTATTGAAAAGAATCTTGAGGACTTCCCTGGTGGCGCAGTGGTTAAGAACCCACCTGCCAATGCAGGGGACACGGGTTCGAGCCCTGGTCCGGGAAGATCCCACATGCTGTGGAGCAACTAAGCCCGTGCGCCACAACTACTGAGCCTGTGCTCTAGAGCCCACGAGCCACAACTACTGAGCCCATGTGCCACAACTACTGAAGCCCACACGCCTAGAGCCCGTGCTCCACAACAAAAGCCACCGTGATGAGAAGCCCGTGCACCACGACAAAGAGTAGCCCCCGCTTGCCGCAACTAGAGAAAGCCCACGTGCATCAGCGAAGACCCAATGCAGCCAAAAAAAAAAAAAAAGAATCTTGAGGCTCAGCAATCTATTTGTAATGTCTGTCACTACAGAGGTGGAGGCTGGTGTGTTCCAGGCTGCTTCTACACTGTGCTCTTGCAGATCCCAAACCAGGGGCTCTCTAAGATCCCTAAAAAGAACCCCAACCTCCTGTGTCAAAGAGCTGGTTGTTTGCACCTGAGCACTAGGCAAGGGGGGCCAAGACCTTAGGGTTGCCAGATAAAATCTCGCAATCCTGAATTTTTATTTGCTAAATCTGTCTACCCTGCAAGAGCTACAAATTCAAGAGACTCCAAAAGTCTCTCTCCAGCAGCTCAGTTTAATCTCAAAGTTAGCCACAGTTGATATACAGTCACAGTTGGCCACAGACTTCTGTGCACTTTATTCTTCATTATTCACTCAGCTTAGCTCATGACCCTCTTTGTGAATAGAGGTAGAGCCGTCCCTAAGTATCTGCAGGGGATTGGTTCCAGGACCCTACTCCCCTACTCCTGTGGATACCAAAATCATGGATGCTCAAGTCCCTTATATAAAATGGTATAGTATTTGCATATAACGTATGCACATCCTCCCATACACTTTAAATCATCTCTAGATGACTTATACTACCTAATACAATGTAAATGCTGTATAAAGAGTTCTAAATACAAAGTAAATGCTATATAAACAGTTGTCACTGCACAGCAAATTCAAGTTTTGCTTTTTGGAGCTTTCTGAAAGCAATTTTTTTTTCAAATATTTTTGAACATGGTTGAATCTTTGTTTCTTTTTTTTTTTGGACGTGCGGCATGCGGGAGACCAGGGATTGAACCCGTGCCCCCTGCCGTAGAAGTGCAGAATCTTAACCACTGGACTGCCAGGGAAGTCCCCTGAATATGGTTGAATCTTTGGACATGGAACCCAGAAATACAGAGGGCCAACTGTATTAACTTTGCTAAGTCAAGGCAACTGAGTTACTTTGGGGTGGGTGTTGTTAGGGTTAGGGTTAGAGATACTTCCAGGGGCGAGTATTTAAACTCAGTTTCTTTTTGGGCAGTTACTGGGACAATTCAGGATTCTTCTCCCTCATCCGCTTTGCTTATCCCTGGGTGCCATCTGAGTCCAGAGAAGGCTTCTGTCCTGGCTGGCCTCTGGTGACCTTGTGCCAGGTCTCAGGGGTCAGCCTTCACCTGGCTGATGCCCAAAGTGCACCAAGGCCTGCAGTTGTAAGGCCCACATGCCATCCTTCTTGGTTCCAGCTGGGGGGCTTTGGTTTTACTGTACCCCGGGAGCTCTGAAAGGTTGCCTCAAGTCTAGACAACTCCCTGGGTTATTGCTACTCTATGGTCAGGAGCCATGTTGATTTCAGGCTTATCTGGGAAGCCAGGAGCCCTGGGTTGCATCTCAACTTAGGGAAGTTTTAGTGGCCCCTCTGTCTCTTCTTCTGCCTAAAGATCAGGACCCTGGGGTCCTTCTCAGGACCCTGCTGATTCTTCTTTCCAGCCCACTGATATGGAAGAATGGATATTATGCCTTCACACTTTCTTCTGCACTCTGATTTATGCCCCAGGTTCTTGATATTTGAAGCCAGCATCCAGACTTTTTTTTTAAAGGTGGGTTTTTTTTTTTTTTCTCAAACATTTGACATTTTCAGGTGAAATCCATGGCTTTCAATACCACGGTTTCTGTTGTAGGTTCACAAGAGTCTGCCTAAGAACTCTAAGCCAATATTTGGATTCTCAATTTTTTTTGCCTCCCTTCCCTGAGGGCAATCTGATGGGATTCCTCTCTACTGCTGGAAAGGTAGGCAAAAGGGGCACAAGGACTTGAATATAAATACAGTTTTTAATATCAATATATTACGCTGCTATGGATACATTCAGAATAAGTTATGAAGTCCACAAACCGAAAGGATTTTACCTCCCATACAAAAAAAGATCATGTAAACATAAGCTGTGTATCTCATCTGACTTACTTCCAGGGAGGCTCACATATCTGTGGCTAGGATCCTGCTTTCCAGAGGTATTTCCATCCATCCATCCATCATCACCACACTGTGAAAAGACTCCCCCAGACTATATTTCTAGAGTCTCAGTACCAATTGTTCACTCATTCTCTCACTGATTCATCTTTTCATCTGCAGGATTTCTTATGCCTGCGCTCTGAGTTAGGGACCTCGTGACAAACCAGAGACAGCCTCTGCCCTCACAGAGCTCACAGGTAAGTACAAAGCAGTCTTGGGAAATGCTTGGTGAGTGAATGAGCAGATTCTTCTTGGATATCCCATGGTTATTGTGTTATTTTACTAGAGTTGCCATGACAAAAGAGCATAGACTAGTGGCTTAAACAATAGAAATTTGGTGTCCCAAGTTCTGGAAGCTAGAAGTCCAAGATCAAGGTGTCAACAAGGGTTGTCTCTCTCTGAGGGCTGTGAAGAAGAATTCGCTCCATGCCTCTGATCTCGTTTCTGGTGATTTTCTGGGGATCTTTGGTGTTCCTTGGCTTCTAGAAGCATAGTCTCGACCTCTGCCTCCATCTTCACATGGCATTCTCCCTGTATATGTGTCTGTATCCAAATTCCCCGTTTTTTTTTTTTTTTTTTTTAATTTATTTACTTATTTATTTTTGGCTGTGTTGGGTCTTCGTTTCTGTGCGAGGGCTTTCTCCAGTTGCAGCAAGCGGGGGCCACTCTTCATCGCGGTGCGCGGGCCTCTCACTATCGCGGCCTCTCTTGTTGCGGAGCACAGGCTCCAGACGCGCAGGCTCAGTAATTGTGGCTCACGGGCCTAGCTGCTCCGCGGCATGTGGGATCTTCCCAGACCAGGGCTCGAACCCGTGTCCCCTGCACTGGCAGGCAGATTCTCAACCACTGCGCCACCAGGGAAGCCCCAAATTCCCCGTTTTTATAAGGACACTAGTCATATTGGATTAGGGCCCACCCTAATGATCTCATCTTAGGTAACAACATCGGCAACGAACTTATTTTCAAATAATGTCACATTCTGAGGTGTCAGGGGTTAAGACTTCAGCATATAAATTTGGGGGGACACAATTCAACCCATAACAGTTATATGTGGGCTCATGGTTCTCATATCAGAATGAGGATGAAGAAAGTCACCTGCCATATCAGTAAACAAAGGATGCTGTGGCCATCAAGCCCTCAGCCACTGCAGCTGCCCCTGACTGTGCACCAAGGGGATTCAGGATGGAAAAAAACAGGATACTGGCCCTGGACAGCTAAGGTGCATGTCAAAGGAATGATTTCAATGAGCCCAGACTCTTGCATCTTCCCATACATAGAAAAGAGCTGAATTCATTAACTTGAGAGGTCTGTTTTTTCTTTAATTAACAGTAATCTTTTGATGTTCTGACTACCTGGTTTTTGTTGCAAAAACTATTATGTATCCTGGCTCCTCCCTTACCTCTTCAGAACAGTCCATCAGAGCTTTCTGAGAGGCTGTCTCCTGGGCTTAAGTCCTTAGTATGTCCACCAAATAAGACATAATTCTCAACTTTTAGGTTGTGCATTTTTTTTCAGTTGATAAGACTCAAGGTCCATGAGGACAGGCTGTACCTTACACTTGCATATCCCCAGGAACTAGCAGAGGACACGCCTGTAGAAGGTGCTCCACCAATATGTCTTTAGCCTGGGAATTATCCACCAATTCATGGAAGGAAAAATGGATACGGTGAGGTTAAGAACTTGGTCAAGGTCAAAGGTGAAGCTAGTGTGAATATATGAGAGTCTGTGTGAGAGTGTGTGTGAGTGTGTATTTGAGTCAGTGTGAGTCTGTGAGTGTGAGATGGCACACGGGAGTATCAAGGGCTTGTGTGATGGCACACAGGAGTATCAAGGGCTGTGTGAGCACACCTTGCAGGTGTGCAAGGAAGTGTCAGCTCATGAATGTGTGAGAGAGGCGGTGTGTGTGAGGATGTGGGTGTGAGCGTGAGAGTGTGGGTGAGCGTGTGGGAATGCGTGGCTGTGTGGAAGCGTATCTGTGCACGTGCATGTGTGCGTGGAGAGGGAGCAGTGACTTCCTCGGAGAAGGCTTCCAGGCGTGGCCACAGATGGAGAGAGTCAGACGTGCAGGGAGAAAGGGGAGGGAGGGAACTCTAGACCCCGCAGTCTCCTGCTCTCCCTGGCCAAAATGCCTTTCTTTTCACAAGCTCAAACCTCAGCAAGAAGCCCGTTAAACCCAAGAACAAGGTTGGTGCACACGCACTGTTGAATGTTTATGTCCAGGAGTTTGAGAGCCCGTACACATCCCCATATACACAGCTGTGGAGAGATGTGCGTGTATATACAAATGACAGAAACAGACAGAGAGGGGGTGGGGAGAGATTCAGGACTCCTAGTTAACCCTTTCTGAGGTGCATGAGATTGAGCTCAAGGATACATGGGCCAGTGGTAGAGTGAAAAAATTGTTAAAAGTTTTTAATCTCTTAATTCCAATATTTAGCATTGGTAATTATGGCTTTTTCATACCCAAGTTAGGAAGTTAAAGTAAGAAACAAACACTGGTGGTGGCGAGGACTGCACTTCTGGCAGGTACCTTGCACACGTTGCTGTACTCTTAGGACAATTTACTCACTGACAAACATTTATTGAGCACCTATTCATTGCCAGGCCCTGGGGTAAGTACTGGAGATACAGTAGTGAATATGAAAGAGTCATTCATTCAATCATTCACTCATCAAGTTTCCGACTGCCTTTCCGTGGTTCTGAAACCAAGCAGGACCCTGTGAGGCCCTCCTAGGCAAAAAAGCCTTTCTGTGTCCCCCATTTCTTGTTTGTAGAAAAAAGACTTTCAGCCTCCCAGACCTTCCCTGAGTTCCAAAGGATAGACTCAAGCAGTTACTAACTAGGAGAGTGAGGAATACAGAAAGAAACAATAGTGCAGCCATAGGACAGGGTCCTGGTTCCTTCTTGGGGGATGTGTATAACAATTTGATACAGACCTCTGAGCTCTTCTACAGGAACTCAGGCCCCCACCCAGATGGAGGACGGTAACTTCAGGCTGAGCACAAGATTCCTGGAGCACCACCCTCTTACCTCACCACCAACCAATCAGAGGAGGATTACATGCCCTGCAGCCCTCCCCACGAATTTTGCCCATAAAAACTTCTTCCCTGAAACCCATCAGGGAGTTCAGGTCTTCTGAGCACAAGCCACCGATTCTCCTTGCATGGCCCTTGCAATAAACGTTTCTCTGCTCCAAACTCTGATGTTTCGGTTTATTTGGCCTCACTGTGTGTCAGGCACACGAACTTGGGTATGACAACACTTCTGTACTAGACACTGAGGCTACCATAGGAATTCACATCCATTCATTCAACAAATACTCATTGACCACTCAACTGTGTGCCCCCAGAGTAACCCATTCATTCATTCACACATTCATTTATTCATTCATCAAATTTATGACACCTACCCTTGGCTCTGGGCTAGACACCCAGGCTGCCATAATGAATGGACATGCAGGGATATGTCCATTCATCGACAAATGCTCACTGAGCATCTACTATGTGCGGAACAGAATGACTCATTCATTCACTCAGCAAATATTTATTGGAAGTCTATTCCCTGTCAGGCCAGTACCAAGTGCTGGGGATTCAGTGGTGAACAGACAGACAAGGTCCCTGCCCTCAAAGCATCTTGCAGAGTCATCCCTGTGGTCGGGGCTTTAGGGGATTAGGGGTCCAAAGGAGAGAGACCATTCCAGGGGTCAGGGGTCACCTGAGGTGCTGATGGTGGGGACGAGGGTGGAACCGCATCTTCCAGCCACCCAGAGCCTGTCTCAACTGTATTCCTCATATGTGAGTAACCAGGGAGACCACTGCGCACCAGGGATGGGGCTGCACCCTCCTTCCACTCCCTGTTGCGCTCTCTCTCCGCCTCAGGTGCAACCCTTTGCTCCCTCCAAGTGGTCTGCCTTCAGTCTAACGCGTGGATATTTCCACTTCAAGAGCGCTGTCACAGCAAATATCCAGCTCATCCCCCTCCTCTTGGCCTCGTGGAGTCGGCCCTTCAAGCCTGGCCGAGGGGACCACACATCTAATAACAACACTTGACGTTGCAGTCAAGACTCACGAAGCCCCCATTCTGAGCACGCAGATCAAACCCCACACTAACTCCCCCTCCAGGCCAGCAGCTTCCGGCTCTGGCTCTCCTGCAAGAACTCTGGCTGCAGGCAACTTCCCAGGGATTCCAGCATTTATTTTTGCCTGAGCAAGCTAATTTTTTTTCTTTTATTCTCTCAAGGTTTTGTTCCTGGCTCAGTTACTGGAGATGCTCTGGCTTTGCCGTGAACCGAGATGTGATTCAGTGCAGGGGGAAAGAAAACGAGCAAAGTAAAGACTGCAGCTTCACATAAAATAGGTTTTTAGTCATCAGGAAAAAGCTGTAGTGAGGAATGGAAGTAAAAAAAAAAAACAAACTTTGAGCTCTTGTGGCAACATGCCTCCCACTTGCCTACAGGAGTCTACTTGGGGTCCAGCCATTAGGAGGCTTGTCAGGAGGGCCCAGTAAAGGGGTCTCCAAACAGTACTTGATTGATTCATTCATTCATTCATTCAATATTTATTGAGCATCTTTTACATTCAGGCACTGTGTTAGGTGCTTGCAATACACTGATAAAGAGAACAGACTTGCTCCCTGCCCTTTGAATCTTACAGTCGTGGGGTAGAGACACACTATAAAAAATTACCCAGCAATGTACAGAATGGAAGAAGTCTTTGAAAATTGTCTATCTGATAGGGGTTAATATCCAGAATACATAAAGAACTCCTACAACTCAACAACAACAAACAACCTGATTCAAAAATAGGACTTGCATAGATATTTCTCCAAAGATGATACACAAATGGTCAATAAGGAAGTGAAAAGATGCTCAACATCACTAATCATTGGGGAAATGCAAATCAAAACCACAATGAGATACCATCTCATATCCATTAGTATGGCCACTATCAAAAAACCAGAAAACAAGTGTTGGGTTGGTGAGAAATTGGAGCCCTTGTGCACTGCTGGTCGGAATGTAAAGTAAGTGAAATAAGCCAGTCATAAAAAAAATACTGCATAATTCTACATATATGAGGTACCTAAAACAGTCAAATGCAGAGAGACAAAAGTAGAATTATAATTGCCAAGGTCTGGGGGGAGGAGGGAGGGGAGTTGTTTGATGGGTGCAGAGCTTTAATTTTGCAAGATGAAAAGAGTTCTAGAGATGGATGGTGGTGATCTCTACACAGCAATGTGAAGGTACTTAGCACTACTGAACTATGCATTTAAAAATGGTTAAAATGGTAAACCGTAAGTTATGTGTATTTTATCACAATTAAAAAAAAATTACCCAAAGGCATGGTTTTAAACTATAACCAGTGCTATGTAGGAAAAGCCCAGGGAGCTTTGACAAGGTCCACCAGGGAGGGGGTTCTGATCCTGTTTTGTGACTGGTCAGGGAAGGCATCCCTGAAGAGGTGACATTTAAGCTGAGACCTGGATGGGGAGGAGGAGTCCAGAAATCAAAGAGGGAGGAAGGGCACGGCTGGCAGAGGGAACAGCATGGGAAAGGCAGATTAAAAAAAAGATGAGATATTACAGCAGGAGGCGAGGTGACTTCAAAGTCTAATGGGAAATAACTGGAAGGTTATAACCAGATTCATCATGACTAGATTCTTACTTTCAAGTGCTGACTCCAACTTCATTAAAAAGAGAACTCTCCTTACCATGTGATCCAGCAATCCCACTCCTGGGCAAATAACTGGAAAAGATGAAAATTCTAACTTGAAAAGATATATGCACACCAATGTTCACTGCAGTACTATTTATCACAGCCAAGACATGGAAGCAATCTAAGTGTCCATCAACAGATGAATGGATAAAGAAGATGTGGTATCTATATACAATGGAATATTACTCAGCCATAAAAAAGAATTGAAATACTGCTATTTGCCGCAACATGGATGGACCTACAGATTATCATAGTAAGTGAAGTAAGTCAGACAGAGAAAGACAAATATCGGATGGTATCACTTATATGTGGAATCTAAAAATAAATGACCTTATTTACAAAACAGAAACAGACTCACACACATAGAAAAGAAACTTATGCTTACCAAAGGGGAAAGTAGGGGGAGGGATAAATTAGGAGTTTGGGATTAATAGATACACACCACTATGTATAAAATGGATAAACAAGGACCTAATATATAGCACAGGGAACTATATTCAATATCTTGTAATAAATTATAATGGAAAAGAATATGAAAAAGAATATGTATATATATGTATAACTGAATCACGGGAAACTAACACAACATTGTAAATCAACTACACTTCAATTTAAAAAGAAAAAGACTTCTGCAGAATGGACTGTAGGGGCAAGAGCAGAGGGAAGGAGACCAATTGGCCCAGACCAGAGATGATGGGGTGGGGGGGTGGTGGCATGCAGGGGTAGCCGTGGAGGTGGAGAGGAGGGGGCAGATTCAAGAGATAGGTTTGAGGGGAGAGAGGCCAGTAGCTGGTGATAGGCGTCTCTCATGAACAAGGAATTGGAAGCCAGGTCTCTGATGGAGCACCTGTGATCTGAGGTGGGGAAGAAGGTCAACCAGAAACAAGTCACGAGGTCAGAACTGGAAGCAAGGAAGGGAACAGGGGGTGGGGCCAGGGGTCCAGTCAGCACATCCACGGCCCCCTGCCCCCCATGCCGGAGGTCTGCTTGCATGGACTTCATGGTACCGAGGCAGTCCTGATATCCAGGAGGGCTGGAACAGCTCTGTGTGTTTACTGCACCTGCAGCAGCCAATTCTGCAAGGCAGGAGAACATCCTAGTGGGATCAGCCCACATGAGGCTATCGTGGAAAAATTCTAAAGACTGGTTCTGTTTAGGTGGCTGCTGTAAGTATCTTATTCTTATAATGCTGAGCTCGTGAGAGCTAATGACCACCTGAAGTTTTCTGCGCTGCTATGGTAACCCTTCCAGGTGCTGGAAATGAGACCCTTTAAGAATGGAGGAGACAAAATTGGCAGTATCTGAAAGAAAGATGGTTCCCCCGACCTTGGGGAAGAAATCTCAATCTAGGGTTATTAAAAACTTGCACTGCTGTTCTATAACGAACGTGTTTTACTTGTGTGAAAAAAGGAAATGAAGAGAGAAATACACTGTTGGGTTCCTTCATTGCCAGAGGCCACTTGTATTGATGCAAAAAGCAACAGGGGCAGGCAGATATCAAGATTCTTTAAATTGCTTATGACTTTGGTTGCAGTAACTGCACTTCTGAGATTCTTTCTTCATGAAATGATCCTCAATACGAAATACAAGCTTTACAGACACCAGCATGGTCGCTGCAGTGGTACTTGTAGCAAGTGAAAAATTGAAAACAGCCTAACTGTCCAAAATAAGGGCCAATAAATCCTGCCCCATTCTGCTCATAATGGAATATTATGTAGCCACTCAAATTGATGATTACAAAGTATGTATGCCAACCTGGGCAATGCTTATAATACACAGGAATGCCTGGGTAATTGATCTCAACCACAGAAAGACAAATCCACAACAACAAAAATAATGTTCTAAACAAAACCAACAATACCTGAAGGAAATGTATCAAAATATTAACCACCCTTGTGTTGCAGGGATGGAATTGATGATACTGTTCTTTGCTCTGCTTTCATTTATGCAACAATATTTCTACAATGTGTGCGTATGTGGTAATGGGGAAAGTTATGTTTTGTAAGAAAAACCTTTTCCAGTTAGCTTCCTACTGGGAAATGACCTGAGCTCTTTACGAAGCCAGGTCTTCAAACATGGATGCAGGGTTCAAGGTGATGGAGGAGGTGAAAGCAGTGCAGGGAGGTGTGTTTCATGGTGATTATGAACTTGGCCTTGGGCTTGGTGTTAGACAGGGCTTGAGTCTGGTGGGGCACCTTGCTGACTATGTGACCTTGTGTAAATGACTCCACCTCTGTGAAGATTTCTTTCTCATCTGCCACATGGAGATAACAGTACCCCCTCCATAGGGCTTGTGAGGATTATTTGAAGTGATATGAGGAACCACTCAACCATACGCCTGGCACATAGACTGCCCTCCATAAACATTAGCTATTATTAATATTGTTATTGCCAAGGGACAGGCTTGAAGGGATGTCTATAGAAACAGTTGACAGCCAAAGAGTCCAGATGTCATTGGTCCAAGAGAAGCAGGCTGTGTAGGCATCTTTGCTCTGAAAGGAAAGCGATGTTGCCATCGACACTCCGTGGAGCTTTGTGAAGGGAGGTAATGGCTGAGGCAGCGACCGGGCTAAGGGCCCCCCACCTTCCTGGGAGCTGCCGAGGGCATCTACGAAAGGGTCTGCATCAGATGGACTCATGGTCACTGTCATGTCGTGGAGAAACGCCTGACTGAGGTCACCTTAGCATTTCCCTGACTGTGAAAAACTCTTTTCCTCCATCTGGGGGTCACAATCTCGCACTTTTGTAGCTCCGCACAAGCTGTCTCCTTCTCTCTGAATGTGTGTCCCTCTGCTTCCACCTACTGTGAACTCCTACTCTTCCTTCAAGACTTGGCTCAAATGTCACCTCCTCTGGGAAGCCTTCCTTGAATGCACTACCCTAGAATGAATCACCTAGAATGAACCACAGATAACGCCTTTGTACCTTGTACACCGTTAGAGATAAATGTACTTCTATCATAACCCATGCTTTCCTTCTCCGTTGTAGCTCTTGTCATAACTATACTAAAACAATTCATTATGGAACTGTCTATCTAATGCCTCCGTGAAGGCAGGGATTGCATCTCTCTTGTCATGGCTGTTATCCTTAGCAGTCTCTGGAACACAGTAGTTGTTTTATCAATACTGAATAGATCAGTCTCGGTTGCTCAATTTTAGGTATTCCACGGAATAGCTTTTCTCAGACAGAAGGAAAGCTCTGGCAGGGCTGGAATTGTGTTTGTCTTGTTCATTACTCTTTCTCCTATCATGGACTTGGGGATGCACCACCCAGATACCTCTCCCAGTGCTGTTGGCAGGCAGTGCTCTGCTCTCAGCCCCATTCAGGGAAGACTTAGCTGCAGAAAGCTGCCTCGTCCAAGGTCATGCCCTTCTCGGGGTGGTCACACCCAGTGAGTGACTGGTATGGTCCAATTTGGACCAATGCTGGAAGGCTATCCCAGCTCCAGGGCCCTCATGGGGTTGGTCAAGGCTGGTGTTGGTCTGTATGTGGCTTCTCCTCTCTCTGCCCCGTCCTGCATTCTTCTCCACCCTTCTATAGGTGATCCTCTCGAGGGCTTCTCTTTACTGCCCGTGAACCCTGTCTCAGGCTCTCCTTCCCCAAGAACCCATCCTACCACATCTTCAGTCCCTGGATGGTTTGGGGACACTGAGTAGCTACTCACTAAATATTTCCTGAGACAATAGATGGATGAGCGAATCCCCTGAGTGAATGATTGCTATGTCTCCCTCTCCGCCTCCCCCTCCAGCCCGTGAGCTCACCAAGGGGGCAACTGTGTTTCCTTCATCTCTGTAACCTCAGCGCCTAGTGCCATGCCAGGTATACAGCAGCTGCTCCATACGTGTTGGAGGAGTGACGGATACATGAGCCCCAAAGGAGGACAGCTTTGGGCCAGAGAGTGGGGATGAGTCAGCATAAACCCGTCTCCACTCTCAGATCTTAAATTTAAAGAAGTCTCTCGGCAGCTTCCTTGCCAAAGGTGGGCCAGGAGCACCGTTTCTAGAATGGTCAGGTGGGATTGGTGAATTTCCTCCTCCGCTTTCCTTCTCAAAGGCTCTTTTAGTTCCACTTGTTTGAGGAATAGGTGCTAGCTCAGAACACAGTCGAGTCTGGTAACAATAAACACCTCTTTAGAAATGACTTCCATTACTTGTGGTCAATTTGAGGTTTGCAGGCCATAGAAACAGGTCTCAGCAGGCTTGGAGTTGTGTGGGATCAGCACCAATTGATTCTGGCAATTAACATGGCAGTTCTCCCAAGCCCAGACCCGTGAGAGGCTGTGCCTCCCACCGCAGCCTGAGTCGGGCTGGTCCAGAGGCAGTCAGCGCAGCAGACAGCACCCAGACTTTGAGGACCTATGGGCCATCTCCCAGCTGCGTGATCTTGGGCAAACAGCTTCACCCCACGGAATCTCAGTTACCTTCCCTGTAAAATGGGCCGCTCCAGGCCTCCTCCAGGACAGAAGAGAATGGTAGTCCTCACAAGCTAAAGTTTGATTCAGATAAATGGGGTCTGAATTCCAACCTTGACCCTCGCTCAGCTGTGTGACCTCAAGCAACACGCTCACCCTGAGCCTCAGCTATTTCACCTGTAAAATGGGACTGATAATGCCTTTTCTTAGAAGTTGATGTGAGAATTAAGATTGTATTAAACCTGACTGAGTGCAGGTTTAATACAGGTTTGCTACTATAATAATTCAGGTTATGGATTTCGTTCTATTGCTGAGGCAATTATTTTGGAGCCTCTGTGGAGTCCACAAAGTAGCTGACAGAGGCTGTACCACGTCCCCATTGCTGGCTGGCCCAGTTATTTCTTACCAACCTGCATCATTTAATTTTTTTTATATTACATTTCCATTTTCTCTGATTATATAAGTAACACATGTTCATTGTAGTATATTTGGAAACCACAGAAAAGCACAAAGAAGCAAATAAATATCACCCAGAGATAAACACTGCTAACACTTTGGCTTATTTTTCTGCTCTGTATATTCTGTGCCACGTTCACATATGCATACGTATGTAAATACTGGTGCTTCCTCCCTTAAGTTGGGTCATATGGTATCATATGGTATAAATCAGATTGTAACCTGCCTTTTTCACTTAATAGATTATTTTCCTGTGTAATAAAATATTCTTCATAAACGTGATTTTTAATCTTTCATGGTATTCTATTTTATGGATATACCGTACTTCTTTAACCATTTTCCCATTAAGGTTTCTCCTCACTCCAAATTATACTACTGTAAACAGCACAGTGATGAACATCTTTGTGGCTAAATCTTTGTAGGCTCTTTAGAAATATTTGTAGGACAAATTCTTCAAGGGGAATTGCTGGGTGAAAAGATAGATATCTTTTAGGCAGGATTCATGCAGTCATGAGTCCTGTATAATATGATCTATTTGCAGATTAAATATCAACATGATTTCTAACTATTCTGTTTCCAAAATGCCCCCCAGAAAGATTTACCAATATTCATGCTTTCTAATTATTGCATGGGTGTGCAGTTATCTCATGCCATGCCAAAATTGGCTATTAGCATTTTTATTAAAAAAAGGTTTGCCTAAAGTGTGTTTTTAAAATACAAAAATCAACCCATACTGGATTTCCCCACAAGTTTGCTCTGTGACCTTGGGCAGGTCACATCCTTTCTTTGGGCTTCAATATTCTTATCTATCAAACAAAGGGGTAAAAAGTCATAGGAGTCTCTTGATTGTAAGTGACAGAAGCCAAATCCAATTGACTTAACGCAATAATAATCGTTTATTGGTTCACATAACTGTGAAGTTTAAGGAGGAGGACTTCAGGCACAGCTGCATCCAGGACTCAAACAACATCATCAAGAAGTAGCTGTTTCTGTCTTCCCAAGGTTCTGTTTTGGTTTGCTTATTGGGAAGGGACCCTCCAGGGAATCACCTCTGGCACTCCCAAACTGACATTCTCCCAGCTTAGCAGCACCTCTTTTGTAAGAGAGTCCCAAGATTCATTCTGATTGGGCCAGCTTGAGTCATGGGCCCATTATAAGCCAGTCACTGTGGAGAAGGAGGCTGGACTATGCTGACTGACCAGACCTAGATCTTGGACTCCCCCTGCAGGTGGGGAATGATGGCTCCCCAGTGAAAATCAGAGTGGTGTGACCAGAGCAGGTAGAATCAATGCTGGGCTGGCAAATCAGACCTGACAACCTCTGAGGATCCTCTAACCCTGATATCCCAGGAGTCCGAGGCCCTGGTTTCCCCCAGCACATCTCCTGCAGAGGTTTTTCATACCAGCTTTCTCTATGGGCAGTGTCTCCTGCCCATTAAACTCATGGGTGCCTTTTTCAGCTATCTTTGTTTCTAGGGGCAGTGGAGCAGCAGGGAGGAGAATTACCATATAGATTTATGGACCTCTGCTCAACAAACAGGGCCCTTTCCCTGCAAAGGCACGAAGCTAGTCTCATAAATATTAATCAGAAGGAAACGGCAATCAACTCAAGTGGGAGAGGAAATGGAAATTGCTTTTTCCCTCTCTAGGACATAAAAGCAACATTTATTTGTTGCATGACCAGAGGCTGTTGGGTGGGCTGCCTACCTCTTCCAGATTTCATTCATTCATTCATTCATTCATTCATTCATTTATTGTTTATTTTTGGCTGCACTGGGTCTTTCCTGCTGCACGTGAGCTTTCTCTAGTGGTGAGCAGGGGCTACTCTTCATTGCAGTGTGCGGGTTTCTCATTGCTGTGGCTTCCGTTGTTGCAGAGCACAGGCTCTAGGCACGTGGGCTTCAGTAATTGTGGCGCATGGGCTCAGTAGTTGTTGCTCACGGGCTCTAGAGCACAGGCCCATTTGCTCCGCGGCATGTGGGATCTTCCTGGACCAGGGCTCGAACCTGTGTCCCCTGAATTGGCAGGTGGATTCGTAACCACTGCACCACCAGGGAAGCCCCTCTCCCAGATTTCAATGATAATCATAATAGCAACTACTATTTATGAGGCACCTACTATGTGCTGCACTTAAATGTGGCATTTCACATACATTCATGTTAACTCCTGTTTTACACATGAGGAAACTGAGGCTCTGGAAGTTTAAGTCACTTGATCAGGAAGACACAGCCAATAAACAGTTGAGTCGGGATTCAAATCCCATCTACCTGATCTCAGTGTCTGCGTCACTGCCCTTTAATGGGCTGCCTTGGGCTTCTCAGGAGGGAGGAACTTGACTATCCTTTGAGTTTTGGGGATACCGGAAATCAGACTTCTATTTTATATATACAAACATCAGGGATAGTAGCAAAGGGGATCCTGGCTGCTTTTGTAAAAAGTTGTCGACATGCGGACCTCACAGCCTGAAGGTTCTGGAAAGATCTGCTCTAGCTCCAGCTTTGGGCAGAAACCAAGTGCCAGGTTTATATTAACTATGCGTTTAAGTAAATACCTAATGGAATCTTAGCCAACTTCCTCTTAACCAACTTGCCATGTTTACAGACACTCATTCTCTCCACTAAACATGACAAGGGATGCCCACCACCCAGTGATGGCTACAGACACGATTCTCATTCAACGGGACACTTGGTAACCCCCCTGCCGAGTTGTACGCTTCCTCCAAGTCAGTTGTGTCTATTCCCAAACCTGTTTATGCCAGTTGTACTTGTTATTATAATTATACAATTTAATTAAGTAAACCGATTACACTAAATGCAGTGTGAAAAGAAAAGAAAATGTTGCTATGAATAGGAAACTCAATGCTATACAAAAACTCAGTGAAAAGGAGAGTTCCTGGGGGAAAAAAAAAATCCTGCTATCAAATTAGGTGTGGGAGGTGACTGAAGGTTCAGAGTCAATGCATAGCACCCAGTGGTGGCTTTGCAAGAGAAATTATAGGAAGCTCTAAAAGCAAAAACATACTCAGGAAAAAAGCCTTCCCTTCTGTCATAAGGTTAGTGAATCTATGCCCATGTCTTTGAATTTAAAAAAAAACAAGTGTTAAGGAATTTATCATTTTCATTCTCAGTTTTAACCATGTTCCTTTTGATTCACTAAATTACTGGCCCTACATGGGTTTGGTAAGACGGCTCCTCTGTATACCCAAGATAACCAGTTGCAGAAGGATATGGGGAAGGACTTCCCTGGTGGTCCAGTGGCTAAGGCTCTGCGTTCCCAATGCAGGGGGCCTGGGTTCAATCCCTGGTCAGGGAACTAGATCCCACATGCCACAACTAAGAGTTCTCATGCTGCAACAAATATCCTGCACGCGGCAACAAAGATCCTGCGTGCCGCCACTAAGACCCAGTGTAGCTAAACAAATATTAAAAAAATAAATAAATAAAGAAGGATATGAGGAGACAGGGGCATGAAGGAAATCAACACATTGGAAATGAACTCAAACTTCTCCCCTTTCTCCCATCATAAACACTTTCCTTCCTCCGGAAGGATGAATGGTCCCTGCATCTGCCAGGATGCTTAAGCCAAAACCCCAGGATGCTTAAGCCAAAACCAGGTGTCATCACAGACTTTTCCTCCCTGCCTTCACCCACAGCCAAAGTTCCACTGATGCCGCCTCCCTGCAATCTCCCAAACCCACCCTGCCTTCCTTCCAATCCCCCTTTTTTCTCCCTCTCTTCCTCTCTCATTTCTTTCCATCCTTCCTCCCTCCTTCCTTCCCTGCTGTTCTCTCTTCCTCCCCTCCTTCTGCTTGCAAATACCTATGGAGTCTCCTCTATGTGCCAGCTACTCAGTTGACTCTGGGGAGGCACTAATAAGCACGGCTGATGTGGTCCCTGCCCTCAAGGAGGTTAGAGTCTAACAGAAAAGACTAAATAAAGTAAGTAAACCAGGAAACACACTAATAATTATAAATTACTCGAAGTGCTATGAAAAAAAGCAAAGCAAAAGGAACAGGGAAAGAAAACTTGTGGAGGAGTCTGCTTTGGAGGAAATCAAGAAAGGCTTTCATGAGGAGGTGACATTTAAGCTGAAATCCAAATGATGTGAAGGAGCTGAAAAGAAGAGAAAAGAAGTGGGGAAAAAATATTCCACACAGAGGAAACACCATAGAGGGAGGTTTGAAATCATATGAGAGACAAAAATGAAAGCTTCCTGGGGTGGCTAGAGTCTTCTGGAGAATGTGGCATCATGGGATGATTTGGGGGGTCAGTGGGGTCTGTAGGCCAAGATGAGAGTTTGGATTTTATTACAAAGTCAGTAGGACACTTTGGATAGTTTTAGGTAGGGAGACAATGCTCTTTGAAAAAAATTAAAATTTTAATTTTGAGAGAGCTGTAGATTCACGTGCAGTGGTAAGAAATAATACAGAGATCCCATTCACCCTTTACCCAGTTTCCCCCAGTGGTGACATCTTGCAAAACTAGAGTACAATGTCACAGCCTGGATGTTAACATCGATACAATCAAGATACAGAATTGATGCATCACCACAAGGGTCCCTCCTGTCACCCATTTATGGTCACACCCACTTCCCTCCCACACCCACCTCCTCCTTAGCCCCTGGTAACCACTCATCTGTTCTCCATTTCTATAATTTTGGCATTCAAGAACGTTATATAAATGAAATTATACAGTAACATTTGCAGTTGGCTACCCCCACCCCCAGGCATAGTTCCCTATAGATTTATCCAGGTTGTTCCAGGTATCAACAGTTCTTTCCTTTTTGTTACTGAGTGGTGTTTCACGTGTGGACGTACCACAGTTAGTTTAACCGTTCACTCACTGAAGGACATCTTGTTGTTTCTAGTTTTTGGCTATTACGAATAAAACTGCCATAAACATTCATGTGCAGGTTTTTGTGTGGACGTAAATTTTCATTTCTCTGGGACAAATGCCCAGTGTGATTGCCGGGTCTTATGATATTTGCATATTTTATAAGGAGCTGCAAAACAGAGTACCTGTCCCATTTTACACTCCCACCAGCAATGTACGAGTGATCCAATTTCTCCATATCTTTGCCAGCATTGGGTGTTGTCACTATTTTTTTTTAAATTTCAGCCATTCTGATAGGTGTGTAGTGATATCTCACTGTGGTTTTAATTTGCTTTTCTCTAATGGCTAATGATGTGGAGCATCTTTTCATATGTTTATTTGCCATCTCTATATCCTCTTTAGTAAATCAATGCCCTTTTACGAATTTATCACTCTGCTTTTATTGACGAGCCCCTCTCCCTTAATAAGACTTGAGAGCAGGATCTGACCCATGGATGATGCTTAATAAATGCTCCTTGGATGAACAAACACAGGACCAAGAGCATCACTGAAGCCCAGACATGGCTCACCCTGGGTCAGTGCCCCTCCTGCAGCTCAGACCCTGACGCCAACAGCACAAATCTCACCCCTGCTCAACCAGTACACAGCTGACAGTGTCAGTAAGCCCCATCTAGGAAGGATTTGACGCCCAGAGACTTGCACTCACTGTATAATTAGGTCTAGCAAAGCTTATGAAAGTAGTCCCAGATTATAATCACTTTTTAATTATATTTACCTTTGTCTGTAGAGAGGTGAGGTATATTATGGGCTCTAGGAGGTAACAATTCAAATCTTCATCCAAAGAGGCAGGTGCCCTGAGGAAAATGCAAAGAAATTAAAAATGATCCGCAGACACAGAGCTATGGCTTCCAAAATGAGTCTCGGATTCTGAGGCCAGGAAGTCAAGGATCTTAATGTTTTCTATTCTCAGGGCACCAGGAGGGTGGGAGACGAACAACAGAGTTCAGATCTTGAGTGCTACATGCTAAACACGTTCCATAAATATCTTATTTAATTTGCAAAAGTAACTCTGGAAGGTAGAAACCATTAGTATCATTCCCATTTTGCCAAGGAAACTGAGGAACAGAGAGGGTAAGTGGCTTATCCAGGGTCACACAGCCAGGGAGAAGCAAGACCAGAATTCAAATTCAGCTCTGCCAGATGTCAGAGCCCTGTAGGGAGCCCCACTGCTGTAGACTGCTATGACCCTGCTTTACTACAGCTGGATCCTCTGACTCACACCCTCTGCATTCCCAGCCCCCTATGCTCACCCTCATTGGCTCAGGAGGTGTCACTCTGAACAGGATTCTTAATACCCTCTTTCCTCTTCCCTTCCTTACAGGGAACATAGCAGGGGACATAAAGTCACACACTCCCACCATGCCTGTCCTGATTCCTGTCACCTTTGCTGCTAGCAAGATCCAGATCCCTTTCCAGAAAGTTCTGAGCCTGCAGGATCATGCAATGGTGATGATGATGATGATAGTGATGATGAAGCTGGCAATGACAGCCAGTAATTTACTGAGCACTTATTATATGCTGGGCGCTACGTTAACTTTTTTTGGCTGCATTGGGTCTTTGTTGCTGTGCGCAGGCTTTCTCTAGTTGCGGCGAGCAGGGGCTACTCTTCGTTGTGGTACACGGGCTTCACATTGCAGTGGCTTCTCTTGTTGTGGAGCACGGGCTCTAGGCGTGAGGGCTTCAGTAGTTGTGGCACGCAGGCTCAGTAGTTGTGGCACGCGGGCTCAGTAGTTGTGGCTCACAGGCCCTAGAGCGCAGGCTCAGTAGTTGTGGTGCACGGGCTCAGTTGCCCCGCGGCATGTGGGATCTTCCCAGACCAGGGCTCGAATCCGTGTCCCCTGCATTGGCAGGCAGATTCCAAACCACTGCGCCACCAGGGAAGCCCTGTTAACTTCTTCGTAGGAATTAACTTATTGGGTCTCAGAAAGCAGTCCCTGGTCCAACAGCACCATCACCTGGGAATGTATTAGAGATGCAAATTCTTGAGTCCCAACACCAGATCTACTGAATCAGAAACTCTGGGGCCTAGCAATCTGTGTTGTCACCAGCCTTCCAGGGATGTTGAAGCATGCTCAAGTTTGAGAACCACTGTGAACTCATTTCCACCTCACAACCATCCAAGAAGTAGGTATTATCTTCTCCATTTCATAGGCAAGGACACTGAGACACAGAGAAGTGAGGTCACATGTCCAAGGTCACACAGCTGGTGAGACGTCGAGCATCTCTCTCCTCTTTCTGGCCCAAAGCCTTGCCTTTGCCTTAATCTCCAACACATACCTCCTTCTCACTATGGTTGGAACCCCAAGAACATGGCTAAATCCTAAACCCCAAATCACTCACCAAGGGTCTAGATTGGGTTTTCTCAACCTTGGCACTACTGACGTTTGGGCTGGATGATTCTTTGTTGTGATGGACATCCTGTGCATTGTAGGCTGTTTAGCAGCATCCTTGGCCTCTACCCACAGATGCCAGTAGTCTTTCCTCCCCCATCCCAGTTGTGACAACGAAAATTGTCTCCAGATATTGCCAAATGTCCCCTAGGGGAGCAAAACTCTCCCTGGTTGAGAACCACTGATCTAGATACATCACCTGCTTCCATCCAGGACAGAAAGAGTCACCCTGGTCCCATACCTTCAGCACTTCCCTCCATCCCACTGGGTTTACTGCATATAAACAGAAGCTGCATTAATGTAAAGGGGAAAGTTTGAAGCTTAGACCTGAGTTCAAATTTGTCTTCCCACTGCTGTGTAATGGTTTGTAGCTTGCTGCATCTCTCTGAACCTCAGTTTCCTCCTCTATAAAGGTGGGGGTGGGGTGGTGAGATGAATGCCATTGGGCGGTTAGGAAGATTAACTATTCTGATGTAGGCAGACAGTCTTTAGGCCCTGGAATCAGACATACCTATTCCAATTGTACACCTCACCACTAATAAGCTGTGTGACTTTGGGCCAGTAATTTCCCTTGATCCTCAGTTTCCTCATCTGTACAATGGAGATGTTTATAATAGATGCTTCCTCATAAAGCGCTTAATAAAGCACCAGGCACGTAATGAAGGGTCAATAAGTGGGAGTTTTACATAGAACTGGAACACAGTAGGTGATCAAGAGCAGTTAGAGCCGTCTCTCTATTCCACACGAGCCCCTGACCCTGAATCTGACTTACCTAATGGACTTGCCCAGTAGGGACCAGATTTGCCTGTCTGGTGTGTCAGGGCTAATGGGCTGCCCCCTCTCACAAGCTTCTGCCTCAGCCCCTGCTCCCATCTCCCCCTGGATGTTCCAGGCTCAGCTTGCCTCTCATTTGAGGCTGGACACCCAACTAAAGACCATGACCCTCAGTAAGAGATGAGTACCCTCTTATTCAAACTTGAGGAGGGATTTATATTTAGCTATTTCCTCATTCTCCAGTCATCTGCAAATCATAATAATCTGCTGTCAGGACTGCCAAACTTGAGTCTAAATCCCATGTCACTTTGGTTACTTTTTGTGTCGCTTTGGGCAAATGAATTCTGACTCTCACTTCATCTTGCCCGAGTCCCAGTTTCCTCCGCTGTAAAATAGAGAGAATAGATGTATAGGGATCTCAATGGTTTCTCTTCCTGGAATACTCTTTCCTTCCATGTGCATCTGTCAATTTCTTTCCACCTTCCAGACCCATCCTGGGTTCCACTTTATTCAGGAAGCCTATTCTAATTCCCTTTCTCCTCTGCTCACCTGGTGTGTACTTTCCATGTTTGTTACAGCATGAAATCCTTATACCTCAGAACTCATTATAATACTAAGCTGGGTATCATTAGTTCTGGACATTTCTGCTCCTATACCAGGTCATTAGTTTCTTAAGAATATTGCCTAGCAATTCCAACTCATCCATCTATCTGCCCATTTCTCCATCCATCCATCCCTCCATTCATTTATTCATTTGTTTGTTGATTAATTTTAAAAATTTATTCATTCAAGAAATAATGTCATTATTTCTTGTGGCTAAAGGTTGAAGCCATTTAGTTTGGGTGGGATCTTGTAGGGAGGGTTTTGGGTAGTGAGGATAATGAGCAAAGAAAATCCCTAGAGAGCATTGTTATTTAGTGATAAAACAACAGAGAAGAACCTTGACAGAAAGAGAAGTATGAAGAAAGGCCCAAGGAGGTATGAATGAAACCAAGAATTGCTTCAGAGGATCATGGAAAAGGAGTTATATGAAAAGGTATTATCAAAAGTGTAAAGTGGCATACAGAGGTCAAATCATAGCTTTGAAATCCAATTCAGCTGAGCTAACTTACTTGGATCCTTCTCTTCTGTGTGCTTTAGTTTAATCATCCAGAAATGGCAATAAAATATGCCTTCTTAGGGCCATTATGAAAATTCAGATAATGTTAATGGTCTAGCAGTGCCTGACACATAGTAGGTACTTAATTAGTGATATTTTCCATTCACACTCCCATGATAGCCTCAACAATAAATGCTTCCAATTAAAAGAGGACCAGAGTATCCTCTATATGTGTACATCTCATTTTTCATTCTCACATATCAAAATGGTATGTGTTATGGAAAAGGCAGTGTGGTGGGTTGGGTGATTTTCCCTTGCATGGTCTGGGCTGTCAAGGACTGACATCTCTGGTTCAGACTCTGCAGCGACTGTCATCTGACGCTACTGAAAGCCAGCTCCGAGCGAACTCCCACAGTGATGAGACTGGTACCTGTGCCCTTGGCATGCACCCTATCTGCAGCTGACGCGAGGGCTGGAATGTCAGAGCTGTCAACCTAGCCTCTTATTCAAGCAGCGAATTCCCCGAAAATGGGGTGTGTGTATATAATTATCAGAGATGTAGATCCTGACATTAAAACAAACTGTCTTGAATCCCTATCATCTCTAAGGATGGCAGTTGAAGAGGGAGATGACATGCCAGCAATGATTAGGGAAGGCATATAACTCAGCATGCTGCAGGATGAATACAGCAGAAAAATAGAGGAGGCATTTAATAGCACAGATTATGTTTTTAATTGCTTTAGCAAACGAACTATTCTTGTGCTCTGGTAAAGTTGTTGGTGAAGCCACCCCCGGTGTTCCCAGGCTGCCTCTGAGTCACCACCAGGATGGGGGCTGGTCTTGGGAAGCCAGAGAGCTTCTAAGGCAGCACAACTGGGATGGCAAGCGATGTCTTCTTCCCAGGGAATCCTTTGCCTCATCCACCTATGGGGCATTCGGATCATTATCAGTGGTGTGGTCAGGAGCACCGGTGCTGGAGGCAGACTAACTGGACTTGAAGTTGACCTCCACTGTTTACTAACCGTGTGAACTTAGATAAGTCAACTGTTATGTGCTGAACTGTGCTCCCCACCCCTGCCGATTTATATGCTGAATTCCTAACCCTCAGTATCTCAGAACATGACTTTATTTGGAAACAGGGTCACTGCAGATATAATTAAGATGAGGTCATGCTGGGGTAGGGTGGGCTCCTAATTCAATGTGACTGGTGTCCTTATCAAAAGGGCAAGTTTGGCCACAGATACCCACAGGGAGAACGCTGTATGAAGATGAAGGCAGAGATCACAGTGATGCTTCTACAGCAAAGGAAGGCCAAAGATTGCCAGCAACCCACCCAAAGCTAGGGGAGAGGCAGGGAACAGATTCTCCCTCACAGCCCCCAGAAGGAACCAAGCCTGCTGACACCTTATCTTGGACTTCTAGCCTCCAGAACCATGAGACAATATTTCTGTTGTTCTGTTAAACTAGTATCACCCAGTTTGTGGTACTTGGTTATGGCAGCTCTAGGACATTAATACAACAACTTTACATCTCTGTGCCTCTGTTTTCTCATCTGTAAAGATAATGATAGTATCTAGACCTCATGGTGTTGCTGTGAAGATTAAATGCAATTTATGTCAAGCATGTTAAACCATGCCAAACTACACGACAAAGCTCTCAATTGCTGTAAGCTGTCGTTTGATTATCGAAACCCTTTTGGAAGCGGGTGCTTTGAATGGGGATTAAGAGAGGAAAACCAACTTGGATCAGATCCTTAACGCTTGCTGGGAACCATTCTTGGCCCCTTATATATCTTGTTTCCTTTGATACTTACAGCAAAAAGGCATTTTAATCCCACTTTACTCACAAAAAAGGTGAGGCTCAAAGAGGTTAAGTGACATCTTACCCCAAGGTTACACAGGCTGTAAGTAGCAGATGAAAGATTTGAACCATGAGCCTCTGACTTGGAAGGCAGTAGCCACACCCTCTACTAACTTAGTGCCTCCATGGCATTAACACTGAAGACATCATTTGTGCTCTTGGGATGGAGGAAAGCCAGCAGTGTCAGTAAGGGAACAAGTAGCACAAATTGTGAGAAGCCACCGGGTCTGGGTGGAGCAGATTTGGGTTCAGAACTCAGGGCCATCACCCTCCGGCTATCTGACCAGGGACAAGTCACTTCCCCATCCTTGAGCCTTAATTTTACCATCTGTGGAAAGGGAACAATAATGACTACATTGAAGAAGTATGGTGAAGACTACATATAGCAACTTAGGTGAAGCACCTGACATGTGATGGGCACTCAGTAAATCCTCATTGTTATTACAATTCTCACCAGGAGAGAATGCTTACATTATATATATCATGTGCCTGGATGTGGGTGGGTCTCTGCTTGATCATTTCATGGTCACTCTCTCTGAGCCTCAGTTTCCTCATCTATAAGATGGGGTTATTAATCATCTTAGTCCTTTGAGGTGGTCCCTTGTGATATTCCCCTTTAGCTGGTGGGTTCTGATTTTAAAGCCCTTGCTCATACAGAAATGGGAGGTTGGTGGCCTCCGTGACCCAGTTCTCTGCATCTACAATTTCTTTGAGTTGCCCTATATTTTTGTGTTCCAGTCTCATTCCAGTTACTATGGCTGCATAACAAATTACCCCAGAACTCAGCAAAACCACCATTTATATGCTCATGGATTCTGCGGGCTGGGAATTCAGACCAGGGCACAGCAGGGATGGTTCATCTCTGCTCTATGATGCCTGGGGTCTCAGCTGGAAGACTTGAAGCCTGCGGCTGGAACCATCTCAAGTCTCATTTATTCCTGTGACAAGCGGTTGATGCCGACTATTGGATGTAGGCTCGGTTCTTCCCATCATGGCCCCACTAGGTGGTCTCTCAGCATGGGCTGGTTTGGGCTCCCTCCTAGCAAGATGGCTGCAGTCTGAAGTGAAGATGGGGGGGAAGGGGGAGGGGGAGGGGGAACTCCAGGAAAGAACCGTATCCTTTCTTATGATCTTGTCTTGGATATCCCATAGCTTTATTTCCATTACACCCTATTGATTGAAACAGTCACTAGTCCCTGAAGAGATTCAAGGGAGGAGACACAGACCCCCTTCTAAGTGGAAGGAGCGTCAGTCCCATTATAGGAAGAGTTTATGGGAATGCATCTATCTCCATCTTTGGAAAATACAACTTGCCAAGCTCTTTCATGGCTCTTAGGTAAAAATATATCATTAAAGGTCCCTAGAAAAGGCAACGTTCAGATAGCAATGGACAGAAGCCATCGTACAGTTGTACAAGAGAATAATATCCTCCTAGGACCAAAACCCCCATGCTCTATGATGGCAGGTTCCCCAAAGGAGTTTATAAGAGACAAACTATAATATGACAGCCTCCCGACAGCCCTAGCAGAGAGAATACTCTGGGTCCCCACTGGACCCCTCACCGGTCCCTGCCTAAACCCACTGAGGTTTCACCCGTGAGTCAGTGCATAGCTCTGAGCCACGTGCGCTCTGGCTAATCCCGCAGGAGCTGAGGTCAGGAGCTCAGCCTCGGCGCCAGGCGGGACAGAAAAGCACATCACTGGATTCTCAGCCGCATCCTCCCCCACTGTTGTGGGAACTTACACATCATGAGCCAGAAAACTCTAGCTGCCTCTGGAACAGAAGGTATATTGGGGAAACTTCCTGGAAAATCATCCAGAAACACACAGTCGTGTTTGTTTCCCTGGGGGCAGATCGCATTTTCATCATTCATTTAAACAACGACGGCAATCGGTTGAGGGTGTCCTACGTGTCAGGTCATGGAAATAGTGTGGTGAACAAGCCTGGCTTCACAACCTCACAGTCAGGCAATGATGATTCAGTATCCTGAATGCTCTAATGGGGGAAACTGAGGTAGCTGTGGGCGTCCAGAGAAGGCCTCTGACTCAGTCTGGGGATCAGAGAAGGCTTCCTGGAGGTGGTGAAGTCTAGGAAGAGTTTTGAAGTTAGTGGAGGAGTTAGATAAACGAAGACGAGGTGGGGAAATGAGAATTCTAGGTAGAGGACCCTGCATGTACAAGGTCCAGAAACTCAGGTGAGGGAGACGGTGCACCAGGGCACAGCCTTCAGCTCCCGGCAGGGGACAGAGTGAAGTTTTGATCTCACTCCTGCTGAGAGAATCCTGGCTGGTGGAGGTGGCGATGCTGACAGGTGGCAGCTCTCTCCTCCCTACAGGGGGCTGCAGCATCTCCCCTCCATAATAGAGGGCTGAGAGCTTCTGAAAGTCCCCAGCACTGGGCTGGTGGTGGCAGGGGGCTCAGAAAAGGATGGGGAGGAAACTGTCAGCTAGAAATGTGGCAGTCGGTTTGGAAAGGATGCGAGATTTTCTTGAGATGGCTGGCAAGAGATGGAACAGAGAGGGGAAAGAGAGAGGCTGGAGTAGATGCAGCTGTAAGGAGGTTGGAGAGGAAACTGGCTGAGCGGAGGCTGGTCAGGGCAGAGTGGGGTGAGCGCCGTGCATGGTGACTGAGCAGTCGGGGAGTGTGCACACAGACACACACACACACACACTTCTCATCAGTCATTTCAAATGCCCAGGAGGACCCTTTGCTCACCAAACTGATCTTTTTATACCAAGGGGGATGACCCCAGTTCTCAACCCAACCAGATCATGGGGAGATGCCTCAAGCAGCAAATAGAGAACAGGTCTGTACTGTTCTTGTGATTAAAAATAGGTAACATTTATAACGCACTTACTTTGTCCTGGGTGCTGTGGAAGTGACTTGGCCCTCTGCAGGCTCCCGGGTAGATGGCCAGGGATTGACTGGAGAAGATGTTGCCCACCCATCCCAACTCCAACACACGCTCTGTGAGGTTAGACCTGTGTCCTGACAGATCCCAGAAACGCTTGTTTCTCGTGTCCCCACAAGCCCGTTTACTTGGGGCTTTTATCTCCTTTCAATAGAACCTTCACAGTCTATGCCCTTCTTAGGAAAATCTCAGACACCTGGGCTTCTTCTAGTTGTCCGGCAAATGCAGCCCCATCCTTAGATCCATGGCCACACCTGGGAGGAGAAGGGAGCGGCCAGGTGAGCCTGGGCAACCTCTCTACCCTCCTCTTTAGTGGTCCAGAAAGTTCGTCCCCTTACATTTTTTTTTTTTGTTTGGCTGCACTGCACGGCATGCGGAACTTCCCCGACCAGAGATTGAACCCGTACCCCCTGCAGTGAAAGCTCGGAGTCTTAACCACTGGACCACCAGGGAAGTCCCCACTTGCATCTTTATAATACCCCTGTGAGGGCATATCACCCTGTTATCAGACCCATTTCACAGATGGGGCCACTGAGGCTCAGAAAGGTGCAAAATCACTTGAGCAGGGTTACACATATTTAGTAAGTAGTGGAGGTTGGACATGGACCCAACTTTTTTTTGTTTTTGTTTTTGTTTGTTTGTTTTTCATTTTCCTAGATCATCTTTACTTGATTTTTTTGGTAAAAAAAGTAGGTAATGCAAAACATTTTTATATTAAAACAAATGCAGATAATATTGAATAGAATATAAAATTTACATTCCTTTTTGAGACAAAGAGCCATCAAAGACATTTCAAGGTAAGCTACTCAGGAGCTTCAGGTTACATTCCTAAACCCCAGGGGAGGGAGGAGACCCTGCATGCCCACTCTAATATTGTGGGTGCTGCAGCTTTGACAGGGAAGTAGCAAATTCTTCTGAGAAACAGCAAAGTAAGTGCTTACCCGTTTGGCAACAACCCAGTCGATCCCCGAGGGTTCTGAATCCACCGTCTCTGCCCTCCTCCAATGCCCTAAACAACACAAGGTGATAAGGTTAAATCTGCGTGGGGATGGAGTTCTCTGACAGTGCCTTCAGAAGGGAGCAAAAAGTCACCCATGACTTCAGAACGGACAGGACTGCGGGGCTCGGTCTTCAAGGCTGCGTAGGAGTTTGGTGAGGAGGGCACGGCTGTCGGGGCGGAAACTGGCACGTGCGAGGGTGTGGCAGCCCTGTGACAAGGTGAACGGGGGAGCTCGGTGCGGCTGGAGGGTGGGGTGCAGGGGAATAAGGTGAGGCGGGAGGCCAGAGTCCGGGAAAGGAGTCAGGAACCCAACTTTAAAGGACCTGGATGCCACACTGAAGCATTCGCGGGCACTGAGGACCCAGAGGAGACCAGGGAGGGCAGCGGTGGATCAGGGTGCGTTGCTGATGGGAGGTACGGCTGCTCAGCGGCTCAGAACCAGCTGGGGAGTCCGGCCGCTGCGCGCAAACCCCAGGGCTGGGGCTCCTAGCTGGTATCCTTGGGTAGATCATGTGACGGCTCTAAGCTCTGCTGTCCTCAGCTGCGAAATGGGGAAGGTGGTGATTAAAAATACACAACTCAGAGTTACCGAGAGGCGCAGAGGATATAATCCACGCCTAGCTTTCAGCGGGGTGTCTGGCACACGGCAAGTGATCAGTTAATATTCACTGCCATTATTATTATTGAAGGAAACCTCTGGAGGTAGCATTCAAGTGGCATGAGCCTGTCGGGAGACAGAAGATGGGGATTAAAGGGGCTGCAGCAGAAGTCCAGACCAGCAAGGTTGATGCCTGGTTCAAGGATGCAGCTGTGGGGACGAAGCACGGAGTGCAGATTTGCGGGAAGACGGGTGAGCGTCACTTAAACAGAGGATTAAATAAACTAACACGTATGGGACGGTTTTGTAAACTGTACACATTCCAGTATGATTTCAATTAGGGCTGTTTTCATCAACTTTATTTCTGGGCCCATCAGCTTTGGTTCTCTAGAGAGAAGCTGCCACTTAATTCTCCCAGATCAAATATTTAACAAACACAACACTGAATAAACCCAGCCTTGCCTAGTTAGCATGCTCTTGGTATTTTTAGTTGCCAAGTGCAACGCCGGAGATTTACCACCTTGGCTGACACAGTTCTCTGCCTGAGACTGTTTATCTGTAATGGAGACTGTATACACATTGTCATGGCCAAGAATACAGTACCTGGAGCCCGTCTGCGTGGGTTTGAATCCCGGCTCTGCCCTTGGGCAAGTTAATCTCTGTGTGTCCCCAATGATAAAATGAAAAGGATCTTGGAATTAACGTATGGGGCTCTTGTAAAGATCCCCGTGATGGTAGTCAGGGTCTGGGATGTACTATAAATCGTTGTCATCACCATCATCAATGTCACTCTTCTCAGTATTTCTACTGTGCAAAAATACAGTTATTTTTCAGTAGAACATGTTAGGTATGTTAACTTGTAATGGTTTATTATTGTGATTTGTAAATGAATAAATGTTTTTAAAATGTGTCGGTGTTAATTTCTAATATGATGATTTTTACTGATATAAAACACATATATACAAAAGCTCTTTGGGGATCTTCCAGCATTTTTAAGAGTGTCAACAGTCTTAAGACCAATAAGTTTAAGAAACAAGAGAGAGACTGGGCAGTTACAATTAACAGGCAGGGAAGCATTTGGCATCCCTCTTGGGTACCTGGGATTAGACTGCCCTGGGGTTTCTGGACCCCACTCCATAGTGAGGGCTGCCAACCCTGGCCAGATGAGGCTTCCATGACCGCAGCTGAGTGGGCCAGGTGTTGGGAGAGCAGGTCTGACCACCCCCCGGCCATCAGTGACTCCAAAACCACTGTGGGTTGACTGCCCTCCAGAAGCCGCAGCCTGAACTTCACGGTTGCTACACCTTTTTTTTTTTTTATAAATCATTTTCACAGTTGTTCCCTTTTTTTTTTTTAAATTAATTTATTAAATTATTTATTTTGGCTGCATTGGGTCTTCCTTGTTGCGCGCGGGCTTTTCTCTAGTTGTGGCGAGCGGGGGCTCCTCTTCATTGCAGTGCACAGGCTTCTCGTTGCGGTGGCTTCTCTTGTTGCGGAGCACAGGCTCTAGGCGTGTGGGCTTCAGTAGTCGTGGCACGCGGGCTCAGTAGTTGTGGCTCGCGGGCTCTAGAGCACAGGCTCAGTAGTTGTGGCGCACAGGCTTAGTTGTTCCGCGGCATGTGGGATCTTCCTGGACCAGGGCTCGAACCCGAGTCTCCTGCGTTGGCAGGTGGATTCTTAACCACTGCGCCGCTAGGGAAGCCCTGCTACACCTCTTTATGGGCCATTAATCTCCTCTGTGTCAGGACGAAGTGCTTGGCTTGGGTGCACGTGCTTGTCCACTCCGGGAGTTACTTTACTGTCTCTTTACTTTGGCCCCAAAGAGCACCATTCTACTAATTAAAGGGGCCTTTATTCTAGAGGTCTCTGGAGAGGGCGCACATAGAGTTATTATGCTGTAGACAGGCTGAGCCCTTGTCCTAATGGGGTCATTTTTGGGAGAAGAGCAGGAACAAAATTTTTATAAGTATGTACTTTGTGCAGGGCATGGTATCCTGGTGTTTTCAAGCATGGTTAAGAACACAGGCGTCAGAATCAGTTCTGGCATGCTGCGTATTAGCTGTGTGACCTTGGGCAAGTTGCTGCACCTCTCTGGTCCTCAGTGTCTGCAGCGGTACGATGGATATAATCGTCACACTGACCCTTGTAAAACTGCGGCAGGGATGGAGTAAAAATCCCCCCTGTGGGTGAAGAGTAAGCATCACTAATGGGTGCCTGCTTCTATCACTGATTAAGACTACCACTACTATGTTAATAAACATTCCCGACAACTCCACAAGTAAAGGAAGAGGAACCCAAGGCTCCGAGAGATGAAATTAGTGTCCAAGGTCACACAGCCATTAAGTGGCAGAGCTGGGATTGGAACCCAGTTCCTAAGCAGAGAGTCCAGTGCATGGCTCTGGCTGGGGTGGGGTGAGCTGAAGCCAGGAGCTAATAGCATCGTCTGCTTGGTGATTCCTGCTGTTTCCAACCGAGATCTCATTTTCCCTCTCTTTCACCTTGAGGTGAGTTGCTAATATCTGATAGGAAACCCGACATGAAACACAGGATTTGTGTAATCATTTTGTTTCCATGTCTATTTCTCTGTCCCTGAATGATGAGGAGGGGGTTTGCAGACATCTTTTTGACTAGAGCAGCAGTCCTGTTGGAGCTTTAAAATGATCCAGAAAAATTTCAAATCATTAAATTTTTTTTTCTGAAGGATATCAATTGTAAGGACAAGGTTTGTTTTTTTTTAAAAAAAACTATTTTGATTTGCACTGAATGAAGGGATGCTATTATAGGAACCAGGTGTGGAAGGAAGGAGGGAGGGAGGAGTGTGGAAAAGGAGGCCTGGAGAGACAGTGAATGAACATTTTCAAAATGGAGCTGCTGAATTAAGGCATCAGGAAAATGCCCCAATTATGGTATCAAATGGAGGAAAGAGAGACATGAAACTTACCTGGAAAATGAACAAGGTAGTGGAAAACTGAACACCTTCCAGATCAAGGGCTTCTACCTATTTGGAGAGAAAGAGCTGCCTTTATTTCCTTGATATGTATCACTTGCGGAAGAGGAGAAAAACTCAGATAGAGCCCAGTGACCACCATCGGTGTGGAGACCCACAACCCCCGTCTCCTGATTTGGGACACCCTGGGTGTCCAGTCTGTAAACTATGGGCTGGACTTCTGCCTGGGAAGTGAACAGATTCCCCTCAACCCCTCTAGAGAGGGTATGGGGAACAGGTCTGGTCAGAAGGTCTGACCCCAGACCTAGCTCTGCTGGGGCTTGCGGTGTGATCTTGCGCAAACTTACCTACCCACTCTGGGCCTGTTTTCCCACCTGAGGATCATTCCTCTCCTTCCTACCTCGCAGGGCTGGTGTGAGACTTTAAATATGATCATGGTTCTGAGTAGGCGTCTAAAAGTTAAAAAGAAAAAAGAATATATGAAATCCTTAATTTCTTTTTGTGGGGGGCAAGGCCCACTTTGCTGCATTCCCTAGATGATTCTCCAATTCTCCTCTTAACTGTAAGGAGCCAGTCTGGGCAGAAAAAGGATCATTGCATTTTCAGGCTTCAGGAGGAAAGTGTTCAGGGAATTTACATCGTGCTCTATTCCAGAGGAGAACCCTTGTAACAGGCCATGAAACTCAACAGGGAGAAGATGGAAATGGTAATAACAATTTAAGAAAAGGAAAAACAAAGCGACTCGAATCAACTATGATAACATACGAGGGAAGTGCTGGGTGACTTTTTTCTCCCCCGCAGACTTCCTGGCTTCATCTCCATCACCAGCTTCTGGATGGGCCATGGGCTGCTAAGTAATTCCTTTTGGGAGCAGTTTATGGATGTGGCCTTCCCTTTCCATCATGCCCTGCGCTACTCCTTCCTCTTCGTCTTGAGATGGATTCTGAAAGGAAGTGGCTCAACAGGCCCCTCCTCATCTTCATTTCAGGGTAAAGCATCCCTCTCCAGGCTGTCCAGAAACAAGTGTGAGGAACTGGCCCCTTGGAAGGAACGGCACCACCAGCCATTATTCAGGGAGGAACCAGTCCTTCTCCCTCTCAGGCCTGCAGGCAGCCCGTGGGCAGCAGCTCCATAACTGCCCGCTAAATCAAGGGGTTTGGCAGGAGGTGGATTCCTCTGGCCGTTTCCTTCCTCATTTGCTTCATGAACGAGAATCTTCTGGATGAAATAGTTGAGTTGCAGTCAGGTGGTCACTCACACTCCATCCTTACATCTGACCTGGCAGGTGTGTTTCATCAACACCCCAGCTTGACAGGTGGAGCCCAGAAGCATCATGGTGGCACGTAAGGTGAGATGGGGCTGGATGACACCTGCCTGGGGCTTGCTGTGTGACCTCCTACACTCCTGGGTCTATGGAGACACTTCATCTATAAAGCGGGGAAAGAAATTTCTTCCTTATTTTGTGGAGAAGAGGGGAAGTGTACATAGAAATGTCCTGCCTTATATAGACAGGAAGTTGAAAAAAATAAAAACATGGAAAAGATAACTACCATTGACTTGTGTGTTAAGGGCCTCGGAGAGGTTTAGTAACTGGCCCAAGGGAAACAGAGTTGGAATTGGGTTTGAAGCCTGGTGTTTAGACTGGACTCCAGGGTTCTTCTTTCAACTAGGTATGTTTTGTTTTGTTTTTTTAATTTATTTTTTTATTTATTTTTGGCTGTGTTGGGTCTTCGTTGCGGTGCGTGGGCTTCTCATTGCAGTGGCTTCTCTTTAACGAAGAGCACGGGCTCTAGGCACACGGGCTCAGGAGTTGTGGCACACAGGCTTAGTTGCTCCGTGGCATGCGAGATCTTCCCGGACCAGGGCTCAAACCTGTATCCCCTGCATTGGGAGACAGATTCTTAACCACTGCGCCACCAAGGAAGTCCCTCAACTAGGTATATATCCTACATCACAGCAAGGTCGCTAACATTTTGTTGGAGAAGTGACACTGCCTGTGTCCTTGGTACCTCCTGGCTTCTCACTATACCTCACCTTCCCCAGAAAACACTTTGTTTGTAAAGACAGATGTTCTGTCTTCCCCTTCATCAAAACTTACTTGACTGGGGACCCATCCTTTTAGAGCTCAGCCTTCAGCCTACTGTCATACATCAAAATCCAGAGAGATGTTTCCAATCCAGAGTCAAAATCAAATAAGTACAGAGGCCAGGGCAGGTGTAGTGAATGTGAGAGGCAGTCATATGTGAGGCATCAGGGAACACTGGGGTCTGGGGCAAATCCTAATTGTGTACATTAATTATCTCAATTCAAAATAAAAAAAATTTAATTATCCTAAATTAAAAATCATTTGAAAATTTATGATTTAAATAAATCATTACATTGAAATATTCAGCATTAAATATATTTAAATAAATTATTAAATGAATTGGTCATTTAAAAGTAATTATCCCAGTTAAACATTTAAAAATATTTAACAGAGATAAAAATAGGCCTGGGGGCCCCATGTGGCTCACAGACCACTTGTAACTTTCTCTCTAATTCAGCGTCTATGCTCTGCAGAGGAAATGCAATTTGCCCAGGCCACATTGCTGACAAGGTGGCTGAAGCCACAGTGGTTTCAAAGCCACGTTTCTCTACTCCCAGTCCAGTACTTGTTTCACTCTGAGATCTAACTAATTCACACTATTGTGTTACTGACTGACTGAGCCTTTGTGTTATTCTTAGAAAGGTAACAGTCATGCTAGAAATCTATGCACTGTGACAGTGTGTTGGGAGACACTGAGAGTAGAGGCGCCCCTTGGCAGGTGTCCTAAGGGTTCATCTCTGCATTTCCAAGGAGGAAGGAGCATCCTCATTGCTCACAGGAAGTGTCGATGCCCATCACTTCCTTTTTGTTTTCAGGCAAGAGAGGCTTCTCAGGCTGCATGGCTCCATCTTAGGGGACCAGCTCATCAGTTTCCTGCCACCCACCCCTCCCCAGGAACCGACCTGGTAACGAATGCAAAGCAATGCCATCTCCTGCTATTTTCCTGTGCTTTCTTGGAGAAGGAAGCATGATGCCCGTTATTTGAATTCTGCGACCTTTGCAAACGCATGCCTGCTTATTCCATTCTGTTGGAGAGGTAAATGTGAAAACCCACGTGATGCAGGAGGAAAATGAGAGATCCTCCGAAGTTTCCCTTGGTTCTGGCTTGGTGATGTACGTACAAAGAGGTCACATGATGTTTTCAGAGAGTTGATTTGTGCAATTCACAGGTTTTGAGGAGCCTCTGTTTTCCCTTCTCAAAAATGGGGAGAATATGGGAATTCCAATCTAGTGGTTTGGAGTCAGCTCTTTCACTGCCAAGGGCCCAGGTTCGATCCCTTGTTAGGGAACTAAGACCCCACAAGCCATGAGGCACGGCCAAAAAAAAAAATGGGGAAAATGTAAAGATGAAACCAGGAAACACAGCCCAGGTGGCCAGCACAGTGTCTCCCACATAGTAAGAACTCAATAAAGAAGGACAATAGTGTGACTCAGGGAGTTCCCTGGTGGCCTAGTGGTTAGGATTCCAGGCTTTCACTGCCGTGGCCCGGACTCAATCCCTGGTCAGGAAACTGAGATCCTGCAAGCTGCGTGGTGCGGCCAAAAAATATATATATATATATAGTGTGACTCAGACTTAGGGGAAGTAGCAATGAAGTGCAGGGTCACAAACTATGGCTATGGGTCAAATAAAATAATTCAAATTTCATTGGAAACATCCACGTCCTTTCACGTGGGCATTGTAGGTAGCTACCTCTCTGGCACAATTATAAAGCTGACTAGTTGCTGAAACAATTTACCATCTGGCCCTTTGCAGAAAAAGATTGATGACCTCTGACCTAGTGGAATCAGACAGGGCTGGGTTCATAGTTATGGAACAGGTTGCTTTGCTTCTCTGAGCCTCAGTTTTCCCGTCTCTAAAATGGGGATGATAATTGAACCTTCTTATGAAGATGTCACAAGGAGTAGGCAGTACAGGGCCTGGCACACAGTAGGGACTTAGATGTCAGTCCTTAGATATTAGTCCCTTCCTCCCCCATGTCTGCAGCCTCTTGGCCTCAGGCTGAGGCCCTCTGAAGTCTTAGACTCTCTTTAGGGTTCGGTAGCTGGTCTGGCCAAAGTCAGTTGTCCACACAACAGTGTCCAAGAGCCATTATTTGCAGAGTGGAGGCCAGGAGCCAGGCCCTCTGCTAAACCCTTGACCTGCATGAACAGTTTCTTTTCACACCTCCCTTCTAGGTGGTAGGTATGTTGTCATTCCCATTCTACACGTAAGGAAGTTGAGATTTGGAGAGTTAAAGCTAGAAAGGGGCAAAGCTGTTCACTCTGCTTAGGGGACTGCTTGCACTTAGTAGTAGCCGTGGCTAGTAACAGTAGTGACTGGTACTAGCAGTGATGTTTCTAAGTAGTGGTAGTATGTAGTAGTAGTCAGGCTTAGTAGTAGTGCTACTTACTAGTAGCAATAGTGCTAAGCTAAGTAGCAGTACTTAATATTCGTGGTAGTGCTTAGTACTGGAGGTGGTGCTTAGTACTACTAGTAGCGCTTACTAGTGTTCTTGCTTAGTAGTGCTTGCATTTGGTGCTTGCACTTAGTAGGCCTATGCATATGTGTTGGGTTGAATGAAGGAGTATAACTGATGCTGGTAAAGGATATATATATAATCTATTTCAAATATACAAAGACGTCTTTCATGCAGACATGTTGAACATGTAATATAAATCTTAAAAGAAGATGTATTGGGGACTTCCCTGGCGGCACAGTGGTTAAGAATCCGCCTGCCAATTCAGGGGACACGGGTTCGAGCCCTGGTCCGGGAAGATCCCACATGCCACGGAGCAACTAAGCCCGTGCACCACAACTACTGAGCCTGCACTCTAGAGCCCACGAGCCACAACTACTGAGCCCACACACTGCAACTACCGAAGCCCGCGCGCCTAGAGCCCATGCTCCGCAACAAGAGAAGCCACCGCAATGAGAAGCCCGTGCACCGCAACGAAGAGTAGTCCCCGCTCTCCGCAACTAGAGAAAGCCCACGTGCAGCAATGAAGACCCAACGCAGCCAAAAACAAAATAAAAAAATTTTTTTAATTAAATAAATAAATAAAAGATATTCATGAAGGGAAGGCTTTTTTAAAAAAAAAAGATGTATTAGGAAAAATAATGACATTGGTGGGTAATGAAAGTAGCAAGCACATTTACAGTGCTTACTAGATCCTAGGCACTTTACACAAATTGATCTATTTAATCCTCACAACAATCTATGATTACCCTCATTTTACAGATGCAGAGACTGAATCACAGAGAGGTCAAGTAACTTGCCCTAGGTCACAATGCAGGAAAATCGGTGGAGCCAGGATTTGCACTCCAGTAGTCTGACTGCAGAGGCCATGCTTTTAATCATTATACTATCTACTGTCTCTTTCCAGGCTCTGGCCGAGGAAATTGTGGCTACAAACAAAACAACAAAGAACAACTGAATAAACAAACATCATGGCCCATAAAAACATCTAAAGAGAGATGTTGAAAAGATACAAAGTTCGTGTTGTCTCAGGGGAGCAGTCTCAGAACACTGGGGAAGGCTTCTCCCCTCTCTGGTCCTCAGTTTCCTGATCTGGAGTACATCTGGGGAGATGTCCTCCAGTGTCCCTTCCCATCTGGGGTCCTGGGTTTCTGCACAGCCCCTTAGCTGCCAGCTACAGAGCCAGGAGCCCGGAGATGCCGTGAAATTCTGGTCACATGGGCTGAAATGCTCTGCTCACTTCCCAGCAGGACCTGCCTCCCCACAGGCTCCCAATGTGCCGAGCAAAATGGAAACCAGAGAGACTGAACGCTTTTATCAAAGGAGCAACTCTGGAGAAGCCGGGAGGCTGTGAAGCTTTGGGAAGGCAAATCAAAGGCAAACTTTGAGGACAACACTTTGTGAAGCAAAAGAACATTCCATCGTGCTTCCAACAGCGTGATCGACTCTATGGAAGGTAATTTACTTGGAGCAGAGCGAGGCTGCGTCTGTTCACGTCTCCAGGCTGAAAAAGCAGACCCAGAAGGGAAGTCGGACAAGCATGCAGCAATCTGTTCGTCAGATAATTGGCATAAAAATGTTGCTTTTCCCTCACCTCTTGAATTATTTGGGTGCTTCAAGAAAAATCTTCTGTCCTCAAATTTTATATAGAAACACAATTGTAAACAGAGGTTTATTCTATCTCTATCAATCTATCTATCCATCTTGCTATATAGATATCTATCTGAATGTATTAGATATATATTAGATCCTTTCTTTCTCTTTCTTTCTAGCTATCTATCTGTACCTGTCTGAATATATATTAAATATATGATCCTATCTTTTTTCTTTCTGCCCACCTATTATCTATCTATAGAATATCATCTGTATATATAATATAAGGGAATCTAATATGTATCAGAGAGTGAGAGAGAGAATCTATGTATCAGGCACTGTGCCAGGCTCTGGGGATTCAGTGATGTACAAGACACACATGATAAGAGCTCATGGAACTCATGGAATTTACCATCTAGGGGATTATAACCCAGCTGCTATATACTGGGTTGCAGCAAGCATGGAGGAGGGGGAAGCTGGGGAACCAAGGGGAGACCCCAAATCAGCCTAAAGGGTGGGGAGAAATGATAGTAGTCAGGGAAGGATCCCTGGAGAAAGATACTATCACACAAAAAACATTGGACTGAAATTCAGGATCAACATCTATACTTTCCGCCACTTTCTTTTTACATGATAATGAACATGTCGGTTTCCCTAGTGACCTGGGTGGTCTCCTGCATGAAATCAAGTCAGCATTTCTCAAAGGATGTACCACAGAACACTTGTCCTTCATGAAATTCTGTGAAAGAAGGGTTTCCTGGCCAACCAGGTATGAGATACCCACACGGGATCTTCCTCTACTGAGAATACATACTACATTTTAAGGTATAATGAAGGCTCTGACAATTCTGCAGTAAAAAAACAATAATAATTGAATTTAACTCCACTTCCAAAACTTCTCTGAAATACATGTTTTTAAAGTAGAATCTCACTACTGTAGGATTCCACAGGAGGCTTTTTGCAAAGTGCAGAAACACAACTATGTTATTAAAAGTAGCTTACATGTGCATATCATTTTAAATTTTACAAGCATGTTCATAACATCCTGCTTGATTCTCACACAAAGTCTATGAAGGTGATGCAACAGCCCCTCCCTCCCTCTCTTCCTCTTTCTTTCCTTCCTCCCTCCCTCCTTGCCTCCCTCCCTTCCTTCCCTCCTTCTTTCTTTCCTTCCCTCAACATTTTTTGGAATGCCTCCCTGGACCAGAATTCAACAATTACAAAACATGAGGAAATTGAAGTCTACAGAGAAGAAGTGATCTCCCCCAGGTCACCAAGAGCTGGAGTTAAAGACCAGGATGTGTAACCCAGGGGAAAATCAAAGAAGCAGCCAGTCAAGGCCAGAGGCCTTGCTATCTTACTTCCCGATAAAGAGTCACAAACTCAAACCCTCCAGAGGCCAGGGAGTGGCAGCATCAATGAGCCTAGTAGGCCAAGTGTAGGACAATAGGGAGTGGTGGTGACTGAGGCAAAGTAGAGAACGGAGTCCTTCCAGGAGAGGGTGGCCACCCCTTGGCTCCAGCTGATGTTACTATGTGGAAATCCAGGCCTGGTGTTGGAAGATTTCTTGACTTTTCCTGGGGAGCTTTAAATCTAGATTTTTATGTGAAAACTCTAGATGATTCTTGGCCACAAGTTCAATTTTTATGGGGGCCTCCACATATGCTGATGGGCTGAATTTGACTCAGAGGGCACTGGTTAGAACCACCCTCCAATGAATACGCTTCCACCACAGCACTTGGCACCCCTTCATATACTTATTTACTTACACATTTATTCTCTTTCCCCACAACTGGGTTGTAACCCCCTTGAGGTGAGTGATTGGGGCTTAATCATCTCTGCATGTCCCAGCGCACTTCATGGGGCTGGCACGTAAAAGGACATAATAAGTGGTTACTGAATGAATGCTTACATTCCCTCCCTCTACAGCAGCTGAAAAATAAATATATAATAGCTTTTAATTAAAAAGAAATGGGATGAAATATGCATGAGAATCCTAGTCTTTGACAGGAGGCAGCGTGTTAAGGAGAAAGATTTTCAAATTACGTTTGCCAGTGATGCTCCCAAAAGACTAAAAAAGTTTTCTGACGCAGTCTCGGCTGGCAAAATCTCGTTCTCAGTTCTGCATTGCGACGAACGCTCACTCTGTTTGGAAAGGTCTCAAAGAACGAGAAGATTGCTTGTTAAAACAGGTTCCTGCCCTTGCCAGCCAGTTCTACTGGTGAGGAATCCCAACACTCCCTCAGCTGACCTCACGGCCATCATTTGGACTGTTACTCCCTGGAAATGTCTTTTCTGACAATAACGATGCACTAAGACTAATTACAAACTGCCTCCAATAAGAGATATGGTCCAGCAGCCTGAGGGTTTAACCACCGGCTTCGAAATCAGACAGAGCTCAGTTGGAATCCCTGATTTGGCACAACTACCTAGGTGACATTGAGCCAGAGACCGAGCCTCTGTGAACCTCAGTTTCTTTTTCTTAAAAATGGGATAATAATGCCTACCTTATAGTTTTGTTACTGAGGGTTGGGAATAGCATATGTGAAAGGCTTGGCATATTAGGTGCTGAATAAATGACAGCCACCATCATTTAAGGAGATGGTTCCCAAACTTCTTTTGTAAGCAGCAGTATTCCTTTTCAAATTAAATCATACCTGGAACCCTGACATGAGAAATAAAGCCAATCTCCCTCATTCCCAGGCTTAGCTTCCCTTCACTTTCCCTTGGGGGAAACTCTGCAGACCTCTGGGACTCTAAGGAACACAGTCTGAAAGCCATGCGTCTAGTCTAACTGTCTCTTTCCAGGAGCTAAAGACTGAATTCCAGGTGGGGATGTAGCATCCTTAGGACACACAGGGAGTCTTCAAAGGAATTGGGACTGGGACCCAGGAAGCTGGGTTCCTAGGCTGGTTGGTGCTAAGAGGTCAACAGAATGGAGATGAAAACCAATGGCTGAGGGATCTCTCCAGCCTGGTTCCTATCCTGGATCTATCTCCACTGCCCGTGTGACAATGAGTGGGTCATCTCCCCTTTATGAAACTCAGCCCCCCACTCCGTACAAGGGAGACCATGATGAGTACCTAACTTGCAGAGCCATTACGAGAGAGAAATAATATACAGAAAAGCACCAAGCAGGGTCCTTGTCCCATAGTTGACAATGTACAAAAAACGAATAGCAGAAACAATAGAAATCAATGTAACCATATTAACAATACCTTGTGCCTGTACAGAAATTCACAAAGGGTTTTAACAGTCGTTTTATCCTCATAACCACCAATGAGGTACTGATTATTCCCCCTGTTGTGCAGACAAAAAAAAAAAAAAAGAAACTCCAAGAGATGTAGTCATTTGCCCCCAATCACATGTGTAATACTGGGTTGGCCAAAAGGTTCGTTTGGGTTTTTCCATAAGATGTTGGAAAACCCTGAACGAACGTTTTGGCCAACCCAGCAGAATGGTGGAAGCGGGTTTTATCAATAGATTTATCTTCTGGCAAGGGTCTACTTAACTGACACTCTGCCCTATTGCCACACTCCCATCTAGCTGGACTGATAGGCTTTCCACAAAAATACCCTGGGTCACAAGTGGCTAATACATGGCATATAGACCACCACTCTCCACGTCTGAGCTCATGGCAGACATTGCTAATCAATCCCCATAGTCTTCCCCACTGAGCCTCAGCATCTTTCCTTGTGCAGGGCTATGGTAAATGGGCAGCCATTTATGAGAGACTGGTGTTGGGTCCAGGAGCAGCAACTCTTTGCTCTTATCCCACCCTCCCTCCACCAGCCCCAGTCTCCTGCCCTGGGCAGTCGTGAGCCCAGGAACCTGGGCTGCTATGCCTTACTGAGTACACAGGGCTCAGCATTGGTTGGGTCACTAGGACATCTTCCTTTGTCCTCTGGCTCTCTGCCCAGGGACGCCAGAGAAAAGAAACAGCTATTATAGAAAAAGCTATTTGTGCTTCAAAAAAATCCTTTATCTAGGTGTTGAATCATATAATTAGGAGTCCTTCCCAATAAGACTGAAGCTCATGTACTGATCACCATTGTACATAACATGTACTGATCACCATTGTCCACACTCCTCCCACCTCCCCACTGAATTTAGCTCCCTGCCCCCTGCCAGTCCCAAGCAATTTTCTTGAACTTGAATTAGATGCCAGTGAGAGCCTGCTTGTCCCAAATGGGCCCTCTTGAGATTTATGCCTTTCCAGGGCAGGAGGAGAGAGAGAATCATTCATGACCCGTTTGAGTCCTGGGTGCTTTGTTTTAAAGACACACTGGGTTGGAGGAGTGGAGAACAATCTCAGACACTTGCTTCTAGTTTTGTCGTGGTTGTTCCCACTTCCTCCTTCCCTGATGCTCACAGCTGTTCTTCTCTGGTTTGATGGGGAAAAAATATGATACACTGATGCAGAGCGGATGCAGCAGTCACTTTATGATCACGATATACGTAGCTCACTTCACAGCTACACACAGCTGACAGCTCTATCGTATTTCTGAAAGTTACTAACACCTACCCCCACATCCCCTCAAGGTATCTAGGTGTGTAAATGTGTGTGTGTGTGTGTCAGAGACAGAAAGAGATGGCCCATTGGTGTAATCACTCCTTTGCATTCAACCTTCATATTCTCAACCTTCTACCTCCTTCCCACTCACCTGGCAAAGCCTCAACCCAGCTTAAATCCGAGTCCCGGCCTTTCCCCACCTGTGGCTCCACAGATCCACATGACTGCTGCTGTTTTTCACTTTAAATTCCTGCTCGTTGACCTCACAACCCTGTGGCATTTCCTTGATCCCAGCTGCTGGACGACTTTCCTAATTCTCTCTCCAACCCTCCAACTCTTCCTCCTCGGTCTCAGTTAATAACCTCGACTCCTTTCCCCTGAGAAAATAGGAAGCTACTCCCCCGTGCCGTGCTCCTGCCACGTCCACACCTGCCAAGCTTCCCCAGGTGAACCTGCGCTCCTGCTCCCTTCCCGTGCCCAGGGAGGCCCATCTGAGCTGCAGACCCCACCCTGGGACCCTGGGCTCCTCCACTGCACCTACGTAAACTCTTCACCCCAGCAGCTGATCCCTTTCTCTCCGGCATCATCAGTTTTTCTCTTTCTATGGGGTCATTCCCATCAGTGAGCAAAGTTGGTCCAACAGCTCCCTTCTTAAGACAAAACAAACAAAAATAACAAAAAAGAAACTTCCCTTGACTCCACATCCCACTCCAGCCACCATCTGTTCCCTTTAGAAAAAAAAAAAAAATTACTCAAAAGAGTTGTCCAGATTCCTTTAATTCTTCTCTCATTCTCCATTGAATCCAGTCCAGTCGGGCTGCCCTGAAACTAGTTCTAGCAAGGTCACTGATAAACTCCATTTTGCCATATCCAATGGGCCACCCTCAACATTCACCTTATTGGAGCTGTCAGCAGCATTTGCTACAATTGGTTGTTCCCTTCATCTTGAAACGCGTTCTTGACTTGGCTTCCAGGACACATGTGCTCCTGGTTTTCCACCTCCCTCCCTGGCTTCTCCTTCCCATCTCTTTCTGAGCTCCTCCTCATCGCCTGCCCTCTACACACTGGGACACCTTGGGACTCAGGACCCTTCCCCTCTACACTCACTTCCACTGAGTCTCATCCAACTTCTGAGCTTCACATACAAGCTGTGCTCTGACAACTCCCACGTCAAGTACACATCCCCAGCCTCCGTCTTTCCAAACCCAGACCATCCTGCTTAGGACAGCCTGGATGTCTAATAGGCATCCAACCTAAGGTGTCCACCTTCCCCCACATCTCGTCAATGGCACCTCTGTCCTTCCAGCTGCTCAGACTCAATTTTGTCACTTCCTTTTTCTCACTCTCCATGTATCATCTGTCAGGAAATACTGACCTTTCAAATAATCTAGAGTCTGATGACTTCTTAAAACCTCCACTGTTATTATTCTGGCCCAGGTCATCATGATATATAACCTGGATTATTTTGTCCTCATTTTTATTGAGATATAATTGACATAACATTGTATAAGTTTAAGGTGTACAGCATAATGATTTGATATATATAGTGAAGTGATTACCATGATAAGGTTAGTTACCATCCATCACCTCACATAGTTAAATACTCTTTCCTTGTGATGACAGCTTTAATATCTTGGCAACTTTCAAATACACCCTGGATTACTGTAGTAGCCTCCCCATGGTCCTCCTTGCCTCTGTCCCTGCCACTACAGTTCACTCTTCACACAGCAGCCAGAAGCATCCTTTTAAAACAAAATCTAATCATGACACTTCTGCACTCAAAATTCTCCAATGATTTCCTATCTCACTTGGAGTCAAAGTGGAAATCCTTACCAGTGACTAAAAAGCTCCTCTGTGATCTGGCTTCCTCCGCCTCTCCCCTCCTTGCCCATTCCACCCCACACATGGCCTTTGCACATGACTTCCCACTTCCTGGGATGTTCTTCCCCCAGACACGTGCACGGCTCACTCTTTCACTTCCTTTGGTCGCTTCTCAAATCTTATCTTATCAGAGAGACCTTTCCTGACTATATTATATAAAATACCACCCCCATCCACACACACCCATCCATACCCTGCCATGAGAGGCAGGAGTTGGTGGAAAATACCTCAGCTACCCTGCCTCTTGGTGGGCAAATATGAAGTGTGTTCTTTGCAGGATTGAACCCCAGTTGCCCACAGCAAAACCTACTCATTAACATGTTATTTATTGGCTTTCTTCCCCTCCTTGTTTCAATTTCCCATTCCTTGATGGTACTTTCTAGGACCACCTCCTAAATAAATGACCTCCACTTGAATCCCCTACTCAGTCTTCTTTTAGGGGAAACCACACTAAAACACACTATTTGGCCAGATGCATTTATATGACATGATATATATTTATCTATTTATTTTCTTTATTGTCTATTTCTTCCCACTAGAACATAAGCTCCAAGAAGTAAAGAATGCTCTCCTCAGGGTGGCTGATGGGCACTCAGCAAATGTTTGCCCAGTGGAAGGGTTTATTCATTCATCTGACAAGCAGTTATTAAATGCCTACCCTGTGCCAGGCACTCTTCCAGATGCTGGGGATATGGTAGTGAGCAATACAGGTGAAGTTCCTACTCATAAGGACCTCACTTTCTGAGTGGATGGATAGGTAGATGGATGGATGGATGAATAAACAGATAGATGAATAGACAGACTCTAACTCTAGAGGTTAGAGTTAGGGTTAGGGTGGGTGGATGGATGGATGGATGGATAGACGGATGGATGAAATGATAGCTGGAATGATGGGTGGATGGATGGATGCATAGATGGATGGATGGATGGATGGATGGATGGATAGGAAAGATGGGGGACCAACTGGGACCCACGACAACCTTACAACACCCAACATTTGGATGCTAAGGTACCATATCTGTCACAAGATTTCTTGTATACAGCCTCTCATGACATGTTCTTGCTTCACCCATTCTGTTACCTCTACCTCTTTGTCATGTCCTTACCACATACATTTTCCTCAAAGATGCCTGTGACCTTCCTCACTTCTGCAGCTGAAAACTGCCTGCTCACTGCCCTTTCAGACTCAGTTTCACACCCTCTAATGTTTTTCCTGCCCCCTGTGCTCTGATTCCATCCTTTTTCTGGTCCAGTGTTTTCGAGGCAATTCTGCCCAAACCCTACATGGAAGGCAGTTATTTTCCCCCATTGACTCTTGGAGTGTAGTGTAGACTGGCATTTGTGTTCACAGGAAATTCATCTTTGTTATTCATGGGAATGGAAGGCAGGGTGGGGAGTGGTCAAGCCTTTCCATTCAGGAGTCAGATGGGGCTCAGACTGAGTCCTGCTACTTCCTAGCTGCATCACCTTGGGCTTGATACTTCATCTTTCTGAGACTCAGCTTACTCATCTGTCAAACAGGGATGGGAAAGCCTCTCCTCTCTCAGAATTATGGAGCAATCAAAGGAGATTATGAGTGTAAAGGAGACGAATTTTTATTCAAATCCTGGCTCTGTGTGACCTTGGGCAAGTGTCTTCACCTCTCTGGCTCTCTGTATAATTACAAAATGGGGATAGATGTGAGCTCCTCATAAAGCTGTTGTGAGGATTACAGGAAATCATGCATACAGAATGCTGGGCCCAGAGCCTGGTGCATAGCAAATGCTTAATCAATTATTACCATTATTATTTTTATAAAGCTTTTGAGCTCAAAAGCCATGGAGGACTAACAGCCACCAAGCCTGCTGGGTAAATCCCTGGAACATCAGACAGCTCACATGATGTGATGGCATCGGTGATAAAATCTTAACCTGGAGATGTTGCTTTTCTGGGGCTTAGAATCTCCTGTTCTTCCTTGGGCACTTTGCTTCTCAAATAGCACTTAGAAGCAAGCCAAGATTCTTCAATTCCGAGGAAGGCAAGTGCTGCAAAGCCTAGGGTAAAATGTGAAAGCCTTCCTTTTCACGTTTATCCCACCAGCAATCTTAAAGAGGGCAACACATCACCCTTTTATCTTCATCTGCAGATGAATGTAAAACACACTGCTTGGGGGATGTTGAATGGGGAAAGCTGCTGAACAGATCAGTTCCTTTCCAGAAGGCTGAGGCTCCCTTTGTGAAGGCAAATACATCACCAAGAGGCCTGCAGGAAAGGCCAGATTTCAGCTGGGAGCAGGAAGAGAAAGGTTCTGATCCTCTTCAATAATGAATTCCATTTAATCTTTAAAATTTATATCGTTAAACAGATCGTACGTACAAAACAGTGAAAATCTACATATGCAGTTAAAGAATAATAATCGTGTGAATATCTGTGTCCTCACCATTTGGCTCCTGAAACAGAACATGATTAATAATTGAGCAGCTTCTAAAAGACACCACTACTCTGAATTTTGTTTTAATCATTTCCTTGCTTTATAGTTTTGCCATCATGTGCATGTTCCTAAATAATGATAATAATGACAGTGGTAATAACAAAGATAAAAATAATAATAGGAGAAGCAAGAGGAACTACAATCCTGCAGCCTGTGGAACAAAAACCACATTCACAGAAAGATAGACAAGATGAAAAGGCAGAGGGCTGTATACCAGATGAAGGAACAAGATAAAACCCCAGAAAAACAACTAAATGAAGTGGAGATAGGCAACCTTCCAGAAAAAGAATTCAGAATAATGATAGTGAAGATGATCCAGGACCTCGGAAAAAGAATGGAGGCAAAGATTGAGAAGACGCAAGAAATGTTTAACAAAGACCTAGAAGAATTAAAGAACAAACAAACAGAGATGAACAATACAATAACTGAAATGAAAACTACACTAGAAGGAATCAGTAGCAGAATAACTGAGGCAGAAGAACGGATAAGTGACCTGGAAGACAGAATGGTGGAATTCACTGCTGCGGAACAGAATAAAGAAAAAAGAATGAAAAGAAATGAAGACAGCCTAAGAGACCTCTGGGACAACATTAAATGCAACAACATTCGCATTATAGGGGTCCCAGAAGGAGAAGAGAGAGAGAAAGGACCAGAGAAAATATTTGAAGAGATTATAGTCGAAAACTTCCCTAACATGGGAAAGGAAATAGCCACCCAAGTCCAGGAAGTGCAGAGAGTCCCAGGAAGCATAAACCCAAGGAGAAACACGCCGAGACACATAGTAATCAAATTGGCAAAAATTAAAGACAAAGAAAAATTATTGAAAGCAGCAAGGGAAAAACGAAAAATAACATACAAGGGAACTCCCATAAGGTTAACAGCTGATTTCTCAGCAGAAACTCTACAAGCCAGAAGGGAGTGGCATGATATACTTAAAGTGATGAAAGGGAAGAACCTACAACCAAGATCACTCTACCTGGCAAGGATCTCATTCAGATTTGATGGAGAAATCAAAAGCTTCACAGACAAGCAAAAGCTAAGAGAATTCAGCACCACCAAACCAACTCTACAACAAATGCTAAAGGAACTTCTCTAAGTGGGAAACACAAGAGAAGGAAAGGACCTACAAAAACAAACCCAAAACAATTAAGAAAATGGTCATAGGAACATACTATCGATAATTACCTTAAACATGAATGGATTAAATGCTCCAACCAAAAGGCACAGGCTTGCTGAAAGGATACAAAAACAAGAGCCATATATATGCTCTCTACAAGAGACCCACTTCAGACCTAGGGACACATACAGACTGAAAGTGAGGGGATGGAAAAAGATATTCCATGCACATGGAAATCAAAAGAAAGCTGGAGTAGCTATACTCATATCAGATAAAACAGACTTTAAAATAAAGAATGTTACAAGAGACAAGGAAGGACACTACATAATGATCAAGGGATCAATCCAAGAAGATATAACAATTATAAATATATATGCACCCAACATAGGAGCACCTCAATACATAAGGCAACTGCTAACAGCTATAAAAGAGGAAATCGACAGTAACACAATAATAGTGGGGGACTTTAACACCTCACTTACACCAATGGACAGATCATCCAAAATGAAAATAAATAAGGAAACAGAAGCTTTAAATGACACAATAGACCAGATAGATTTAATTGATATTTATAGGACATTCCATCCAAAAACAGCAGATTACACTTTCTTCTCAAGTGCACACGGAACATTCCCCAGGATAGATCACATCTTGGGTCACAAATCAAGCCTCAGTAAATTTAAGAAAATTGAAATCATATCAAGCATCTTTTCTGACCACAACGCTATGAGATTACAAATGAATTACAGGGGAAAAAAAGTAAAAAACACAAACACATGGAGGCTAAACACTACGTTACTAAATAACCCAGAGATCACTGAAGAAATCAAAGAGGAAATCAAAAAATACCTAGAGACAAATGACAATGAAAACACGACAATCCAAAATCTATGGGATGCAGCAAAAGCAGCTCTAAGAGGGAAGTTTACAGCAATACAAGCCTACCTCAAGAAACAAGAAAAATCTCAAGTAAACAATCTAACCTCACACCTAAAGGAACTAGAGAAAGAAGAACATACAAAACCTAAAGTTAGCAGAAGGAAAGAAATCATAAAGATCAGAGCAGAAATAAATGAAATAGAAACAAAGAAAACAATAGCAAAGATCAATAAAACTAAAAGCTGGTTCTTTGAGAAGATAAACAAAATTGATAAACCATTAGCCAGACTCATCAAGAAAAAGAGGGAGAGGACTCAAATCAATAAAATTAGAAATGAAGAAGGAGAAGTTACAACAGACACCGCAGAAATACAAAGCATCCTAAGAGACTACTACAAGCAACTCTATGCCAATAAACTGGACAACCTGGAAGAAATGGACAAATTCTTAGAAAGGTATAACCTTCCAAGACTGAACCAGGAAGAAATAGAAAATATGAACAGACCAATCATAAGTGATGAAATTGAAACTGTGATTAAAAATCTTCCAACAAACAAAAGTCCAGGACCAGATGGCTTCACAGGTGAATTCTATCAAACATTTAGAGAAGAGCTAACACCCATCCTTCTCAAACTCTCCCAAAAAATTGCGGAGGAAGAAACACTCCCAAACTCTTTCTATGAGGCCAACATCACCCTGATACCAAAACCAGACAAAGATATTACAAAAAAAGAAAATTACAGACCAATATCACTGATGAATATAGATGCAAAAATCCTCAACAAAATACTAGCGAACAGAATCCAACAACACATTAAAAGGATCATACACCATGATCAAGTGGGATTTATCCAAGGGATGCAAGGATTCTTCAATATATGCAAATCAATCAATGTGATACACCATGTTAACAAATTGAAGAATAAAAACCATATGATCATCTCAATAGATGCAGAAAAAGCTTTTGACAAAATTCAACACCCATTTATGATAAAAACTCTCCAGAAAGTGGGCATAGAGGGAACCTACCTCAACATAATAAAGGCCATATATGACAAACCCACAGCAAACATCATTCTCAATGGTGAAAAACTGAAAGCATTTCCTCTAAGATCAGGAACAAGACAAGGATGTCCACTCTCACCACTATTATTCAACATAGTTTTGGAAGTCCTAGCCAGGGCAATTAGAGAAGAAAAAGAAATAAAAGGAATACAAATTGGAAAAGAAGAAGTAAAACTGTCACTGTTTGCAGATGACATGATACTATACACAGAGAATCCTAAAAATGCCACCAGAAAACTACTAGAGCTAATCAATGAATTTGGTAAAGTTGCAGGATACAAAATTAATGCACAGAAATCTCTTGCATTCCTATACACTAATGATGAAAAATCTGAAAGAGAAATTAAGGAAACGCTCCCATTTGCAACAAAAAGAATAAAATACCTAGGAATAAACCTACGTAGGGAGACAAAAGACCTGTATGCAGAAAACTATAAGACACTGATGAAAGAAATGAAAGATGATACCAACAGATGGAGAGATATACCATGTTCTTGGATTGGAAGAATCAATACTGTGAAAATGACTATACTACCCAAAGCAATCTACAGATTCAATGCAATCCCAATCAAATTACCAATGGCATTTTTTACGGAACTAGAACAAAAAATCTTAAAATTTGTATGGAGACACGAAAGACCCCGAATAGCCAAAGCAGTCTTGAGGGAAAAAAACGGAGCTGGAGGAATCAGACTCCCTGACTTCAGACTATACTACGAAGCTACAGTAATCAAGACAATATGGTATTGGCACAAAAACAGAAACATAGATCAATGGAACAAGATAGAAAGCCCAGAGATAAACCCACGCACCTATGGTCAACTAATCTATAACAAAGAAGGCAAGGATATACAATGGAGAAAAGACAGTCTCTTCAACAAGTGGTGCTGGGAAAACTGGACAGCTACATGTAAAAGAATGAAATTAGAATACTCCTTAACAGAATACACAAAAATAAACTCAAAATGGATTCGAGACCTAAATGTAAGACCAGACACTATAAAACTCTTAGAGGAAAACATAGGAAGAACACTCTTTGACATAAATCACAGCAAGATCTTTTTTGATCCACCTCCTAGAGTAATGGAAATAAAAACAAAAATAAACAAATGGGACCTAATGAAACTTAAAAGCTTTTGCACAGCAAAGGAAACCATAAACAAGACGAAAAGACAACCCTCAGAATGGGAGAAAATATTTGCAAACGAATCAACGGACAAAGGATTAATCTCCAAAATATATAAACAGCTCATGCAGCTCAATATTAAAGAAACAAACAACCCAATCCAAAAATGGGCAGACAGACCTAAATAGACATTTCTCCAAAGAAGACATACAGATGGCCAAGAAGCACATGAAAAGCTGCTGAACATCACTAATTATTACAGAAATGCAAATCAAAACTACAATGAGGTATCGCCTCACACCAGTTAGAATGGGCATCATCAGAAAATCTACAAACAACAAATGCTGAAGAGGGTGTGGAGAAAAGGGAACCCTCTTGCACTGTTGGTGGGAATGTAAATTGATACAGCCACTATGGAGAACAGTATGGAGGTTCCTTAAAAAACTAAAAATAGAATTACCATATGATCCAGCAATCCCACTACTGGGCATATACCCAGAGAAAACGGTAATTCAAAGAGACGCATGCACCCCAATGTTCATTGCAGCACTATTTACAATAACCAGGTCATGGAAGCAACCTAAATGCCCATCGACAGACGAATGGATAAAGAAGTTGTGGTACACATATACAATGGAATATTACTCAGCCATAAAAAGGAACAAAATTGGGTCATTTGTTGAGACGTGGATGGATCTAGAGACTGTCATACAGAGTGAAGTAAGTCAGAAAGAGAAAAACAAATATCGTATATTAACGCATGTATGTGGAACCTAGAAAAATGGTACAGATGAACCAGTTTGCAGGGCAGAAGTTGAGACACAGATGTAGAGAACAGGCGTATGGACACCAAGGGGGGAAAGCCACGGGGGGGTGGGGATGGTGGTGTGATGAATTGGGCGATTGGGATTGACATGTATACACTGATGTGTATAAAGATGATGACTAATAAGAACCTGCTGTATAAAAAAATAAATAAAATTTAAAAATTAAAAAAAAAATAATAGGAGCTACATTTACAGAGTGTTTGCTCTGTGCCAGGCACTCTTCTAAGTGCTTTATACATATTAATTCTTTTCAGCTTCACAAGAACTCTTTGAGGTAGGGACCACTGCCATCTTTAATATTCTGCAGAAGAAGAAACAGGAACAGAGAGCCGAGTTAACTCACTGGGGTCACACAGCTGGGAGAAGGGACACCTGCTCATGAACCTGTTGTTGGCTCCAAAGTCCATAATGAGCATGCTATTCTGTCTCTCAACAGAGCGTTTAGTTTTGCTGGTAATTGAACTTTATATACATGGTCTCATGCTGTGGCTTTTTATGTGGGATTTATTTCTTTAGCTCAATATTAACTTTCTGAGTTTCATCGACATTAATTAGTGTAGCTACAGTTTATTCATTTTCACAACTGCATAACATTCCATTATATTCATTCTGTTGATGGAAACTTGGGTTATTTCCAGCTTATTTAACCTCTATAGAGATCCCACCATGTAGAATATAATCCTTTTGGTTTTCTGGATGAGGAAACTGAGGCTAGAGAAGAGGCTTTCCCAGGTCAGAGCAGGCAAATGTAGAGAAAGCCTTCAAACCTGAAACCATCTGACTTTCAAGCTTTATCTCTTTTTGCTGTTCCATGCTTAGACTTTAACTGCTGAGCACAGACTTTTAACTTTGAATCTGTGGTGCTATTTTTAGCCTTTCTTCCCTCTAGGGAATTAGCTCTGAAGTCTCCATTCTCTTCCTTCTGGGAGAAGCCACATTCATCTTTTCATACCCACAATGTAAATGGCAAGCCCTGAGTTAAGTTTTGTGGATAGAGAGACGAATGAGGCACACCTGGCCTTGGAATCGCTCCAATTGCAGGGAGAGGAGACACACATTCCTAACAATAGTTAAAATGTACCTTAGATCTTATAGCAGAAAGAAGTTACAAGTGATCTAGAAGCACAAAGGAGAAAGTGAAATCAGGGAAGGCTTCTTGAAGAGGAAATATTCAAGTAGGGTCTTGAAGACTGAATAGAAGTTATCCTGTTAGATGAGGGAGGGCACTGCCCCCTGATGGGGGAACAGCATAGGTCAAGACTTTTTCAGAAAATAGGGCAAAGTTTGGGGTGGTCTGAGTGTCAGCTGTGGGAGAAAAGGGAACCCTGGGGCAGGAAAGCTTGATGGTAAATGGTCTTGGATGCCAAGCTAAGGTGCCTGGACATGGTCCTATGGGCAACAGAAATGGTGTCAATGAGGTTTCAAGGCACAAAAGTGACACAGTGGGACCACTGTTTCAGAACAATCTCCTTGGGGCCAGTGTGGAAGCTGGTCTTGGGGGATAGTCATGAAGCTTCCCTTTTGAGAGTATGGAAGTCCAGACTCCATCCTGGGAAGTGCTGAGGATCTCGAAGGGAACTGACAATCCATATTCATAGCTTATCCTTTCCTTCACAGTAATAAATGTATTTTCCATGTGTTTAGCTCCTACTCCATTTAGCTGTATGAGCTGGGGAAAAATGACATAAACCTTCTGTGTTGTGGGTTCCTCATCTATAAAATGAGCATAATACAATCGAATAATATGAGGTAATCTTATGACAATTAAAGGAATCCATACATGTATATTAGTTAGAACAATGTCAGGTGCCTAATTTTTAATTTTATTGCAAGTTTAATACAATTATCACTATCATCATCATCACATTTTCAGGGCACAAAACCAGACTTTGAAATACACTGCATGATACTAAATCTTTTGAATATCTCTGTGGAGTGAGTAGCACAAGCATTTTCCTCCATAGATTAGAGATCTGAGAGATTGAGAGAATTGCCCAGTGTCACCAGCATCAATAATGGGCTCACAATCTCAATTCGTGTCTTCTTATGGGTTTCTAGCCATGACCTCTTACACTAACTCTCAGATCAGGACGTTGCCCCATGCCCTACCTAGAACACGGAAGTCCCTGGAAATGGTCAACTATGTGGACTCTACAATAGCTCGGTCGGTACCGTGGACAGTGACGGGGATTCTTCAAGGAACTGAGCACTTCAGTGGCAGAGCGACGTTCCACCAGCTTAATTCTAGCATGACCGCCACCAGCCTTGCAATGAATTAAACAGCATCTTCAGGGGGAGTCTGGATGCTTCCTTACTCACTTTATAATTCCATAAGTCACTCCCCCCACCCTACACTCTTACTGTTTATCTTCAGGGCTAATTCTTTGCTCTGGTCACAGTGGGAAGCATGTGCCCAGTTCCTGAACAGTTAATTAAGGTCAAAACTCATTTCCACAAGAAACAGCAGTGAGATTGAGGCTGCAGACTGTTCTGTATCGTTCATTATTCAGGAAATAGGTCTGCGTGTGAGAGGGGCTGGGGAGAAGGTGAGAGAGAGAGAGAAAAAGTGAAAATTACAGAGCACGTTGGTAAACTCACAGGTTAGGCAATTAGGATTACAACTCCAAAAATTTTATGTCTGGGCCAAGAAATGAGGACTGAGAACAAGCCTAAAAGGTGACAAGTCAGAGGACCATAATAAAGTCTACCGGTGACTTAACCACACCTCTACCGAACCCAGAGATTTCATCTTAGAGGTCCTTCTCTGAAACTAAGGAGGATTCACAAATGAACAGTATAAATGGAGTGATTTCTCTCCACTGCAGCTTTTACTAATCCTCAGCATTTGGACTAATTCTGGCCACCAGGAGCCTGTTTGGATGCTCCCTGTTGTCTAGTGGAGAAAGAACCTGAGCTGGATGCTGTAGACTCCGGCATGACACCAACTTGGTCTGTTACCCGAACCAGTCCTTTCTCCTTGCTTGGCTTCAGCATCCACATCTGTCAAAGGCAGATGATACCCATGTTGTGCTTTTTGATGGGTCCAAGTACAAGCATAGATAGAATGATGTAAGCACTTTGAAAAAGTAAATCAACACAAGGGAGTTTAGCCCCCATGTGTAGCACTGATCACAACTAATTTAGTAATTATCTGTTTCTGTCCTTCTTTCCTACATGAAGGTAAGCTCCTTGAGAACAGGAGCTCTATCTCATTCATCCTTGGCTCTTTAGCACCCAACGCAGTGCCTTGCACAGAGTGGTCCTCACTAAACGTTTGCAGCACAGGAGTCAGGAAAGCCTAACAGTTAAATGCTTGAGCTGTGTTGTCAGAAAATCAGGGTCACGTCCTGGCTCTGCTGCATCTCAGCAGTGTGACCTTGGGCAAGTCTCTTAACCTCTCTCATCCTCAGTTTGAACACCTGTAAAAGGGTGATGACTCCTCTCTGGGTCGTTGGGAATGGTAAATGAGGCCACGAATATAAAGCATTTGGGAAAGTTTCTGGTATCTAGGCAACAAACCCTAGCTAACGTATTTGTCTTCCACGTTCTAATTTTTGCATTGTGGGCCATTAAAGGGTTTCGCAAGGGAACCTACAATTGCCAAGTGGGAACTCTGCCATTTTTTGTGTGGCTCTTCCAAATCCATTTCAATCTGACTGTTTCATCAGCCAGAGGATATCCAGAAATAGCAAGAGTGTGCAGGTGCCGTAGGAAGGTGGACAGATCTCAGATCTGCCACTCACCTGCTGAGTGACCCCATGCCAATTGCTCTATCTCCTGGCCTTAGTTTTCCTACAGGTAAAGAGGTGGCCAGGAATGGTTTCTAAGCCCACCCTGCTGCTCTAAGTGCCATGAATAATCTCTGTGCTAAAAAAAGGTCATCCTTTCAGAAACCCCTGCAGCTGCTCCCAGGGAGGAGTGGAACATAATAGAACAAGGGATGCTTGCTTTGGACAGAGCCAAGGTGATCCCTTGGGCATCAGTGTTGATGACCCAGCCCAGGGCTGGGCTGCCTGAAAGACACAATTCACAGCGGAAACCAGAGACCGCGCTCCACATTTCATCTGGGGGAAATCTGAGCCTGAGGGCTCTCCTGGATCCCACCCCCATTTCCCCAAGGAATCACTTTACTTGGCAACGCATTTCCCTGAGCTGATCACTCTCTTTAAAAGAAGTCATCAGTGACTGTGATTCAGCAAAGAGACCACTGCTGCTCTACTGAAAAGGACGTGGACCCATTGTTTTTATGGAAATGGAATGCTTGCTCAGGGAATTGAGCAAAAACAAACAAAACTCAGAGTAAACTTTTCCTTATCCCCTTCAAAAATTAGAGAGAGCATGCCAATCTTGAGTTTTCAGCAGTCGTGGGAGCTGGGATCCCTTTGGATGGCCTCAACAGTAACTGAAAATGTCCCGGACAAGACTCAGGAGTTGAGTCAGTTATGCCTTTGCCATTGACAAGCTGGGTGACTTCAGGCAAATACTCTCTTTTCCCTGAGTCTGGTACTCAGTGCCTGCTCTGGCTCATTTTTCCCTAACACAAAAGTAAGTAATAGAAATTGTCTAGGATGGGTCAGATGTATTGACTCTGAGTCCAGCACTGTCCTAGGTGCTGGGGAACGCAACAAGGTCTAGTTCCTGCCTGCCTGGAGCTGATGATTGAAGGAAGCAGAGGGATGGCAAAGTAAGTAGATAATTGCTTTACCATGAGATAAATGCAGAGCTGGAGAAAGTACAGGTACCTTGGGGAGATATAACGACTGTGTGTGGGGGGGTGGGGTGGGGGTGGAAATCAGAGAAGCTTTCCCAGAGGATGGGCATCTAAATCGAAATTTGAAGGGAGAACAATCATAACCACGACTTTTTGAGTACTTACTATATGACAGGTAAAGAGTTATTCCATTGAACTCTTAAAATATTTTTTGAGGCAGGTAGTATTATTATCCTCATCTTAGGGACAAGGAAACGGAGGCTCAGAGAGATTAAGTCATTCTCCCAAAGCTGCACAGCTAAGAAGTGACAAAGCTGGGTTTGGTCCCCATGCATTCACCAGCCACTACCCCACCTCTCGAAGCTGAAGCTGGCCAAGCAATGAGATGGTGAGAGAGAGCTCAAGGTAAAACAGTACGAGCAAAAGTACATGGGTGGCAGAGCAGTGAGTCTGGGGAAGTGAAATCTGTGGACACTGGCCGGAATGCAGTGTGTGCGGTGGGGAGGGTCAAGGAGGAAGCTGGTGGCACCTGATGAGGCCAAAGAGAAAGGTAAAGTTTATGATAAGAAATAGACTGCCTTGAGGCAAAAAGCCGCAGCTGAAGAGTTTCCAGCATCGGAGAGCTATTGTCAGGCTTGTTATTTTGAAAACCCATTCTGGCTGTCCTACTGAGAATGGGGCTTCCCTGCCTAGGGCTGATGGCCAGGGGACTTGGCCACGAGAGACAGTGAGACGTCGTCCCCCAGGAGAGTGATGCTCAACCAGCCTCTGCACCTCTCACTGTCACCTTTTCTCCACGCCATGACCCCACGAGCTTCTATTTCATCACCGTGACAACATCTCCAAACGGGTCAGACCCATCAGTTAGGAGCCCAATGTTCCAGGACAGCCACGGCCAGAGGCCCGTTGGTGTTTAGCACAAAGGACCACCTACTACTTCCCATCCAATTCCCAGTCCCAGTTTGGGGGAGACTCCCACCGAGAAAGAACTGATGATACTGTGGAGAAAGACCAGAAGGCAACGGTGGATGCAAGTTCAACATTTGCTTCCTTATGCAAGCTGTGCTCCCTGCTAGACTGGTGGGTGACAGCTGATTTGGAGCCTCAGTTTTCCCATCTGTAAAATGAACTGGTTAAAGAAGGTCCATGTTTTCCAAAGTATATTCCTCCCTTTTCCCTCTGCCCTTGCCTTCGTTAAACAAAGAACTTTTCAACACTCTGACCTGTCTTCCTCCAGGATCAGTGTCTGGGAGAGGCTGGAGCATGTTTTTGCCTCACTGTCTTTGTGCAACACATTCACAGCCTCATTTTTAAGTGGCAGAGGGTGGGTTTGATGTGCCTCTTATGATCAGAGCTCGTGGGATTTTAAAAGTCTGCTCTAGAGGAAAGCCCATTCTTTGATATATGATGCCAGCCCCAGAAGGACTCTGGTAGCATTAAAATCAGCCCCCTAATTTTATAGATGGGGAAACAGGAAGAGAGAGTGGTAAGACTCACACAGGCTCATGTAGGAAGTATGTAGGGAAGAGAAAGGAAACAGCATTTGGTGGCTTTATACTAGGTGCTTTAAAGGGGATGCTTCTGTTCCTCTTACAATCAGTTAGATGACAGTTAATTCCGTTTTATGAATGAAAGGATGAATGCTTGGAGCAATGGAGTGAGATGTCAGAGGCCACACAGCCAAGAAATAGTAATGGTTCTGAACTTGGGGACCCCAGAGTCAAATGGACACAGGTGCAAGTATCAGCTCTGCTACTGACAAGAGGAGATGCGTCATCCAGTGGCTGGTCCCAAAGGAACAATCCCCCTTTCGAGGCTCAGAATGAAGCGGTCCTGAACACTGAAGGTTATCATCATGGGGACAGCCTCCCGCCCTGTAAGGGAGGATACTCTAGCGTAACTTTAGAACCAGGCAAATAGGGGCTTCCTTGGTGGCGCAGTGGTTGAGAATCTGCCTGCCAATGCAGGGGATACGGGTTCGGGCCCTGGTCTGGGAGGATCCCACATGCCGCGGAGCAACTAGGCCCGTGAGCCACACCTACTGAGCCTGCGCGTCTGGAGCCTGTGCTCTGCAACAGGAGAGGCCGCGATAGTGAGAGGCCCGCGCACCGCGATGAAGAGTGGCCCCCACTTGCCGCAACTAGAGAAAGCCCTCGCACAGAAACGAAGGCCCAACACAGCCATAAATAAATAAATAAATAATTAAAAACTTAAAAAAAAAAAAAAAAAAAGAACCAGGCAAATATGCAGGTTCACATAACCACTCTTCTCTTTATTAGCTTTGGGTCCCTGGCTAAAACCCATCCCCTCTCTGAGCCTTAGGGTCCTAATCTCTAAAGTGAGGACATTACCTCTCTCATAGAACAGTTAAGAAGATTAATGCAATGCTGTTGTAAAGTGCCTTGTAAATTGTGGACCCTGCTTGAAAGGTGTGGTCCTGTTTGGGGGGTTCCCAAGACCATCCACACCTCCAGTGATCCACTAGAAGCCCTCATGGGACTCAGCACATCATTGTCTCCACGGCTAAAGTTCATTACAGAGACACAGGCAGGATGTGCAGGCAGCTCAGCAAGGGAAGGAGGCACGGGTAGGGTCTGGAGGAATCCCTGTACAAGACCCTGTGCTCTCTCCCTCCTGTGGGGGTGGGGGGAGGAGGTCACACAGGGTGCACTCTCCCTCCAGTAGCAAAAATGCAACCACACATTTGTGATATTTGTTGTAATGCCCCTAGTAGCCTGTTTGAGACTCACAATTTAGGTTGTTTACTGGGGGCTGATCACATAGATTTCTCTATCTAGGAACTACCAAAATTCCAGGTTCCCAGAAGGAAAGCAACCATAAATCACATTGTACAAATAATCCAGGCCCAGAGAATCAACCTTATCAGTTAGGGAACAGAGGAAGCATTCTGAAAGTCAAGTTCCCAGACGCCAGTTAAGGACCAACCTTGAAAGCAGGCCTTTCTAAAGATCACAGCCTCAGGCCTGTTATGTTAACTCTTTTCTGCAAAGACTCCCTTTCAGAGCACTTACATTCATTCTACGAATCTTTATGGAGGTTCCAATAAGTTTCTGGGAAGATGAGGCTCTGTGTGTTATGGGGGAGAAAAAGGTGCTGATATCAAGGAACTGGCAGTCTAGGTAGTAAGAGGCACAAAGGGAAAAAAAACAAAAACCAAAAAATAATGACAATATAAGCCTATGCAAGACACTGGTTGGTTTGGTCTACCTGAGTCCCTTCCTTGCTTCTTGAGATAACAGCACCTTCTCTTTCTTTTTGGAGAACTTTCTCCCCCCACCCCCATACCCCAGACTTACTCTTCTCAGGTAAGGATGCCAATCACAGATGCCGTGTACTTGTGCATAGACCAAATTTGGCCAATCACAGCCTGTTGGTCATGAATTTGAATTTTGATCAGAGTCACCTGAATTTTGATCAGAAATTTGAATTTCTGTCAGAGACAGAAAGTAGTTGGGACTGTGTCACCCATGGCAATGTCTTAGAGAGACCATCCTCCAACTTCTGCTTTTACGATCCCTAAGGTTTGCCTGCTTCCAGAAGCTTCTTCTAGTAACCCCTTGTCCTAGTTCAAATAAGCCAGGGCCGGCTTTTGACGTGGAGAAGTGTCTTGACTGGGGAAGGAGAGTGATAGAGGACACACAGCAAGGACAGCTATATCCTAACAGAGTGTGGCATGAAGGGGGTTGGAATTCAAGCTACAACCACTGAGAGGGGCAGGGAGCGTGTTCCAGGCACAAGAAGCATCACACTCACATGTCCACGGTGAGCTTGAGGAACTGGAAAGTTCAGGGTCTGCAGCATTGCATGTAAAGCAGTAGGAGTAGATGGGTTTGGAGATAGGTTAGGGTGAACCAAACCACTGAGCCTTGCAGGCCATGGGAGGAAGTTTGGGTGGCATCTTGCAGGAAACCATGGCAGGATGTACATTTTGGGAAGATCACTTTGACTGTAGAGTGGAGGGCTCATGAATGGAGGTCTGGTGAAAGCCATGATCAGGGTCACTTCCTTTTTCAGAGAACTTTCAGACTCACACTTTCTTGCCATCTTCATCCCATTCCACAGTGAGGTAGGGCAGGACTTATCTCCACTTTCTAGATGGGAGGATGAAGACCCAAGTAGAGGGAGAGTACAGTGCACCACAACAAAGCTGAACCTCTGATCAGTGACTCTAGACTCTTGATCTGGAGGGTTTGTCATCACAGTGAGTGAACCAGGGTCTCTCCCTGTGTTCCCTGAGGTGAGCCAATGGGTCTCAAACTCCAATGAAATAACCACCAGCAAACAATAAAAGAGCAAATTGGGACCAGGTGGGCAAGCAAGAGTAAGGATGGTGGTAAACTGGTAGCCAACAGGGAGGCGTGACCTGATCTATGACTTCTCAAGAGAAGGTGGAAGTTTTTTTTTTTTGGCTGCACTGCGAGGCATGTGGAATCTTAGTTCCCAGACCAGGGATCGAAGCCACGCCCCCTGTAGCGGAAGCACAGAGTCCCAACCGCTGGACCACCAGGAAATTCCTGAAACATCCTTATTTCTGAAGCACTGTGCTGGCCAAACCAAAACATTTTATCCTGCAGGTCACAAGTCTTCACTTCCTACATTAAATTTCCACAAAGTTCCCAGCTAGGATTGCCAGATTTAGCAAATAAAATATAAGATGCCCAGGTCAATTTTAACTTCAGATAAACAATGAATATTTTTTAATGTAAGTATGTCCCAAATATTGGATGGGATATACTTATGCTAAAAATTGTGGGTTTTTAAATCCGAAATTCAAATTTAACTGGGATTAGGGTTAGGATTAAGGTTAGGGTTAAGGTTAAGGATAGGGTTAAGTTTAGCAATCTTATTCCCCAGCTGATCCAACACAGAGGAAATAAACTGGCTCCATATCCACCTCCTGGCTCATCTGGGGCCTGGGCTAACTCTGCATTTTCATCAATAATTCCTGGTGCTCAGCCCACACGTCCCCTGAAGACCCATGGTGTTACCTTCTCTTACTGCCCTTGATGAAGGGCGACCTCAGAGTCTCATCAGGTGTAGACAGAACAGCCCTGCCATGCAATCGCCACTCCCAGACTCCACAACACATGCCAATGCAATGAGTATCATCTGTCTTTTGATCCAATGAGAGGAGAGGAAATCCCCCTGCCCCTCACAAAGCCAGGGGCTCCAGTTCTCTGGCGCTGAATAGATTCCGGAATAGGCTCTTTGGGATCCCGCTTCCCCAGGTTGCAGATGAGATGATAACGTGTCATCTTACTTGGATTCATGGTTTGGGAGTGTACAAACAGCTGAATGCAGTTTTCTTCCTCTGCACACCAGGTATACACAGCCCTGGTTGCAGAGAGTCTTTTGTGGACGGCTGGGTGACTGGGGTGTCCAGTTTCTCATTCTTTCTTCTAAATGTCCTCCATGGATGCCTCTGAAAGCCCTGCCAATGAATGGCCCCACTGTCAGGCACTAGATGAGCAGACAGTGGGCAGTGATTCCCCCAACTCAATTCCCTTCCTTTGCCAGTTTGGGAGGCTCAGATACCACTCACCTGTCCTTCCCATGCCTCCAGGCAGAAACTCAAATGCCCCTTTGCACTCAGGAAAAAATGGTCAGGACTCACCAAACTTCTTTTGATATCGGGCCTCTGTTTGCTTCCTCTCCCCGAGCCTGCTTCTCTGGCCTCACGAGTCTGCTGCTCTTTCTCTACCAAAGTGATTTACCAGTTCCTAACGGGCCTCCCTGACGGTGTTTTTTTCTGCCTTCAACCCAGACTCAGCCTTGGGTGAGCTTCTGCATAGGTCCTAAGGTGAGAAGAAGCAAGTTGTCCATAATCCCATTTATAATTAGCAGTGGAGCCAAGTTCAAACTCAGGCTCAACTGACCTCAGAGCCTCACTTCTCTAGGGCTCCAGCAGAGTCCAGCAGGAGCCAGAGCCAAAAACTGTTGGATTATCCACATACCAGCTTCCAGAACCATGATTTAATTACAGCACCGATGCCAAGGGCTTTGAAAGTCCCAGGCTAGGTGCTGAAAACACAGGAAGTAAGGGGGGTTTTGCTGTGCCTTGCTTTCCCTTCAAGGATTGCTCCCGGGGAAACATCAAATCCCCAACCCCCTTTCATCTTCCTTTTGCTTTTCCAGCTCTTTCGCTGTGGACTGTTTTTTTTCCCTTCCAGATAATTATTTACACAGAAGGAGAATAATTAGCAGCCCAGGAAACGCTTTTTGTTCTCAGCTCCCTGCCCCGGCCTGCCTCTCTTGTCTGAAGTGGTGCACTTGGAAGAGGGACATCAAAGCTGCTGGGGAGGCTTTGCACCGAGAGGGATTTTCTTTGTCTGACTGAGAAGCAAAGAAAGACAATCTTGGCTTGTTCATCTCTGCCCCCTGACTGCTGCCATTTCTCTGGGCCTGGGGACCCTCCAGTGACCAAGGAGAGGTTAGAATAACAGATTGCTTCCCAAGTACGGTGGGTGTTTTCCTACTTGGTTTCAATCTCTTTTCCTGGACCATGAAGGGTACATTCTGCCGTCTCAGAAAATGTTAGAGCCAAAAGAGTCTGTTTGGTCTGGAAAACACAAACTCAGATGCTTCTTGTGGTCATCAGGTCACAAGCTGAGTGGAGCAGACAAGTATAAGATGATGGGGAGGGGTGGAGTCTGGGTAACTCAGAGCAGACGTGCCCCTCTTAAAACCTGTCTGTCGTTGCTATGTGGCAATGGGGGCCCAGTGTGGGCTGACTCCCAATTTTTCTAGAGAAGCTGGATACATGAGTTTGCATCTGAAATTAAATTGTAAAATACTGTGAGGGCCAAATGAAACACCAAAAGAGGGGCTGGCTATAGCCCACGACCACCAATTTGCAATGTCTCATCTGTTTCAACCCCCTCTTCTTGCCAGTGAGGGAAACTGAGGCTCAGACAGTAGCAGTAACTTATCCAAGATCACATATAAGGGATGAAGCCAGGACTGGAATCCAAGCCTTCAAGTATATCATGGCTATTTCCAGGGCTTGACATAACTTAAGATGCTTGGCACATAGAAGGTACTTAGATAGTTGTCAGCTAGATGATTAGCGACAACATTTAATTAGCATTGATCACCTATTATGTTTTAGCACTATGCTAAATGTTACATGTCTTAGATATATTCATCAGGACTCTTTTGGTTGCAAATGACAGAAACCCAACTCAAAATAGTTTAAACAAACAAAGATGCATTCGTTGCCATATATAAAGATGCGTGATCTGCAGGTGTGGCTGTACCTAGACGTTTACACCAATTGTCAGTTCATTTCGCTTTCCCAACATTCTCTTTTTCTCACTTCTGCTTTCCTGAAGGCAGTGTGTTGACTCCATGCCTAGATACATGCAAGATGGTAAAATTGGCCACAGACAGCTTGAAGTTTACCCCTTTCCAGCTAAAGACCCTAGAAGGCAAAAGAGCTCCCTATCCCAAGAGTGGAGCAAAAGCCCCAGGGCTAACTCTCATCGGACCAACTGAAGTCACTGCTCATCCCTAAATCAATCCTTATGGCCAAGAGAATGAAATGTTCTGCCTGATTAGCCATGTCTGGGTCATATGACCACGCTTAGCACTTGAGTGGACCTGGTTTTAGGTCTTACATTTAAGTCTTTGATTCATTTTGAGTTAATTTTTGTATGTTGTATTAGGTAAGGGTATAGCTTCATTCTTTTGCATGTGAATACCCAATTTTACCAGCACCATTTCCTGAAAATACTGTACTTTTCTACTGAATGGTCTTGGCATCCTTACTGAAAATCATTGAACCATAAATGGGAGGATTTATTTCTGGACTCTCTATTCTATTCCATTGGTCTATATGTCTGGCACTAAGTCAGTACCACACTATTTTGAATAGTGTAGATTTGTAGTAAAATTTGAAACCAGGAAGTGTGAATCCTTGAGCTTTGTTCTTCTTTTACAGGATTGTTTTGGCTACTTGGGGTCCTTTGAGATTCCACATGAATTTTAAGATGAGTTCTTCTATTTGTGCAAAAAAAACATCAGTGAGATTTTGACAGGGACTGCATTAAAATTGTAGATAGCTTTGGGTAGTATTGACGTCTGAACAAAATTAAGACTTTTAAAAATACATTTTATACATCTATATACAGATACATATGTGAATGTGTGTATGTGTATGTTTGTTTACATGTTTGAATGTCTGTGTGTTTTGCATACTGATTTATTCTAAAAAGTATAAGAAGTGGCTCTAAATCTAAGATGGCCCACAGTAGGAGATCAATAACTACTTTGCTGAATGGTAGTGAATTATACTGAATGAAAAGAGAACTTGTTATTGGTCATAAAGTTCAGAGGCTGATGTTTATCTAGGATCAGCCAATGAGTAAGTTGCATTTGTGCTGATTTAATTATCTTAATGGTTTGTTTATTCATTCAATCATTATATTATTTCTTAACATAAGCATTTACTATGCGCTCAACCCTCTAATACTGCTGAGGATATACAGTGATGAACAAGACAGGCACAATTTCTCCTGGAGCTTATGATTGAGTTGGGGAGAAAAACACCAAAGAAAAGATAATTAATGTTTTAAATGATGGCTGCTGTCTTCATTAAGGTCTGTTAGCTCATCTTCATGGAGTTGGTTGGGTCTGTTAAGAATGATAAAATTTACTTATGTCCGTCATGTTATCAAGGATTATCTTTGAAAGACTTTACTCTCCTTAAAAAAAAATATATTCTTTGATTTGTTAAGATGCCCCAATAAGCCAGAAGCCACTAAATCAAGAAAGGAATGATTGGTAAAAAGAAAAGCCACAATATTCTTGCAGCCACACTATTCTCAGACTCTGACCCTTTATGGTTGCAGCTGGAATCTATAGTCACAGTTTTCACAGGTGGCAAATGGAAAGGCTAGTGGTGGAAAGAAAACACAGACGTTCTAGCAAAATGATGTGTACTGTTGGGGGGTAAATTTAGACCTTGGGGTGGGGATTAAGGGCAGAATCACTGTATGCCCTGGCTGGAAAAAAGGGAAATAGAGCCCCGCACTGACCACGGATGGGAAGCAGCCAGCACAGCCTCGCGGGCTTGCGTGTAAAGAGAGCTAGACCAGGCCAGATATCCCGCGTCAAGCCCTGACTGCCTCCCTCTGGCTATGTGACCTTGGGTAAGTCACTTCATATTTTTGGCCACTTCAGTAATGCCTGCAAAATGAAACTCATCATCTTTGCCTGCTCAGAGGGTGGTCTGAGTATCAACAAGATTGTCTGTGGAAGCTCCTGTCTGACTCTGAGCAGTGTTGAGCTTGGAAGCTAATATTTCCATTGTTCTCTTCACACCTCTGATTCTTCTCATTTCTGCCACTTGTTTACACCTGCATTCTTGGCACTTCTGCCATTCCATGTGAGCAGTTTCCAAATTAAAACTGCCACTCATCTGGAAGGCCTTGGAGTCTCTTTTATTAATCTGAGTATCATTCAAGTCAACATATGTTGTTTTCTAGCTGCACCAAGTAAATTATTCCAGAATCAATGATCTGGAATCAATGATCTTTGGTGTTGGAACAGTATAACAGCAGAGAATGTAGACATTTCGAGCAAACACAGAATCATGGCATAATCTTAGGGGAGGCCCAGGGCTGGGGGACCATGTCCCTAAGAGCCTACCGAGTGGGTTTGCCTGCGACCAGTTCCCAGGATGCTAAGACTGTGAGCTGGCACTGGAAAGATGAATTAGGGACGGAAGCTGCACTGTGCTCTTGTCTTGCTCCATCTGCCTCTCCATATTCAAGCACTCACTTCTATACAGCCACCTTTCTTTGGGGAACCCGGAATGGGTAGACCAGAACACCAGCTATGGAGCTTGACCCTGGGGACTGCATCCCAAGGATTCAGGGACAGCAGGGGGATTCTGACCCAAGGTGGCATGGCACATATATTGAACCAGAGGAAGCTGGGTTTTCTTCCTCAATTAGTCAGGTGCATTTCATTTGTGAGAGAGAAAAAGTGAACTCAAACTAGCTTAAGCAAAAATAAAATTTTAAAGGGGTGATGGGATTTATCAACTCATGGGATTAAGGAGTCAAAGAAATGGAACTAGCTTCAGACCTGGCTGAGCACAGAGGCTCAGGCAGTATTGTCAGGGCTCTGCGCTCTCTCCATCTCTCAATTCTGCTGCCTTTCTTGGCTTGGGTTTCTACTCCAATAGAGAGAGTAGAAACCCACCTGACAGCCATTTGACCTGCTGGCCCACTAGTATCCTAGCAACTCAACATCTCCAGTGGAAGGAAAAACAAGTCTTCCCTGAAACTCTTGCCAGAAAAGACCTAGCAAGGACTCTGATTGGTCCAGCTTAAACCTCATTCTTATCCTCAGCCAAGCCCTGAGAACAGAACTGGGTCACATTCCCAATCTTGGTGCTGGAGATGGTGGCAAGGGTGTCCTTTCCACCCACCCTGGATGGAAAAGGTCTTTGACTGGAGAGAAGTATCCTGTCACCAGAAGAAGGAGGGTGGGAGAAGGACGCAAGTTAGACAGAAAAAAATGACAAAAATTTATAATATCAAATAATGCTTCATGCTTCCCAAGTCCCACAAGATAATCCACACACACAGAGAAGAAGAGTTCCACATTCGAATAAGCTTTGAAAACACTATAAGCTCAATGGCTTTGTATTTTAAATGTTCTGAGACACCCTGCAGCGAAGAGACCTCTTTAAATTTGTCTAAACTAGCATTTCCTGAAATGTTTGGACCACGGATTATTTTTTTCAGAACCAATTTTAAAATCTAGAAAACAAAACAAAAAACAGATGGGCTAGAGAGGGCCACGATTCAAATGCCACGAACACCAAGGCCAAACAACCTGAAGTTGGTGTTAACTGGACCAAGAGGCTGGAGCTGGGCAGAGGTGCGTTAAGAGTGTGAACAACTCAGGAACAAGCTACGAGCATCAGATGGATGACCTTTCTTGATGGTGGGGGCATAGCTTTTCTGGCCAGAAAAGCCAGAAACTGGAAACTCTAATAGTGCCACCGATTTGGGGGCCCATCTCACCGTGGGCAGGAGAGCAGGATTGGAGGATGGAGATGGGTGCTCATCAGGCGAGGGGAGAGAAACCCAGGGTCCTAGCAAGGACTCCTTGGTGGATGGAGTGTCTGCTCCCAACACGTGGCAGAACAGAGGCCCTGAGAATTCAGAGCCAAACTCTAACAGCTCAGTCAAGGTAGAAAACCAAATGCTGAGCAGGCCTCTCAGGCTCTGGCCTAGGATTCAGAGTCAGGACTTGGATCTGTCAGGATCGAACAAGGAAAACAGAGACAACTGTATGGATGAAGAATAGGGAATCTGAGACAGGGAACTGGTTATACACGTGATGGAAGGGCTGAGGCATGAACACGCCCCAGTGAGAGGGCCCAGAGAGGAATCCCGCAGGAAACCCCTACCCCGCCTTGGCTGGAGGTAAAAGGGGGAAGACAGTGTTACCCAGAGCCTGAGGTCCCCCAGTGGAAGCTGGCATCACAGTGGGCGAGTCCAGCAGAATCTGGGGCCACAGCAGGGGACACGGTAGCCACTGGAGATGCTGACCAGGTTGTGTATGTGTGTGTAATTAACCATTTTCTCCCTCTCCAGTCTCCTGCCAGTACCAGCCAGTGCTGGACCCAGACAGAAGCCAGTGACCCAGGAGCCTCGAATGCACCGGCAGGAGTCTGCTCCTTTGGCAATTCCCTGAGCAGAAAAAAAAGGTGAGAGAGGTCCCGGACTAGCAAAGAACCTCAGCTTCAAATTACAAGATTACGTGGTTTCCCAGCCTTTCCCCTAGATCAGGGATTAGCAAACTCTTCCTGTGAAGGGCCACTGCAATTCAGTCTCTAATGCAATGACTCAACTTTTCTGTTGTTTCCTGACAGTATACAAACAAATTTGCTGTGTTCTAATAAAACTTTATTTACACAAACAACAGTGGGCCAGATTTGGCCCGCCAGCATGTAGGAACCTGGCGACGTATGAAAGACAGTTACCATCTTTGCACCTGACACCCAGGAGGTGACCTCTTTGCTTCTCTCCACAGAAACAGCATCTTGGGCTGTACAAATCGCAAAGCTCATAAAAAAAAAAATTAAAAATATTCTTATGCTTAAAATCGTTTCCCCCAGGATTCTGATGTGCAAAACCTTTCCTAGGCTGTCACAACAGTCTACTACATTGTCACAACATGTGTCTTTCAGATGCGACATGTTGTAACCTGGACCCACACGCCATATCCAACCTTCTCTAGGACAACATGTAATTTCTTCTTCCAAGAGCCCCAGGCACGAGGGAAGCTTGAACAGCAGGGGGCTGATTTTGAATTGAACATAACGAACCACCAGTCAAGGGCTGCTCTCTCATTGGTTTAAAGAGGCTCATTCTGTCTCTGGAATTGTGAGAATAATTCTCGAAGACGCCCTCTTGGGGTTTAAGGGTGGATTTAGGCAGGCAGTGGCAATGTATTCAAGCTGGAATTGGTCCAAAATGGTGCAGAGAGCAGCTGCTGAGCGCAGGGAGACGCCGTCCCCTTCCCCAAGCTCCGGGTGCAGACAATGCCCGAGCTCCTCTCGCCGGGGAGAGGGTTTGGTACGAAACTTTGACACATCCATGAAATAGAATTCTTCCCTCGAAGACACACTTCTTCAGAAAGCCCTTATTTCTTGGAATTCCAAATGGAAATGGAGCCACTCATTTCGGCATCCGCATACGCCCTCTCTTCCCAGCCTTTAGACTTAGTGCCCCCACCATCTCCTTCACCCCACATTTTGGTCCTCCTCCCTTTGTTCTTTTCACCCCCTTCGTTAATGCTCCCATGATCCATCACCCCAGCAGCCACGGCCCTCAGGCAGGTGCAGTAACGACCCATATGACATAGACTTTGGCTGGAAGAATCTTGACCAAATTTGCTGACCACACGGCATCCATCACTCAGGAAATGTCCTTGTCCAAGTCTACTTCAGAGAGGTCCCAAAGATTTTGTGAAGGCCAACATTCTATGACCCTTCTCTCTTAGTTCTATTACCCTTCCATTTATACGACCACCACATAAAAGAGGAGGGGGTGTAGGAGGGGAGGAGAAGAGCTCTCTTGTCTGGAGCTCCTGAATATATATATACTGCAGCTGTCAGTCTCAGCTTTCTGTTGTCAGGTTTTATACCCCTCGTCCTCAGCTTCGTGCACCTACAGATCGATCCCAGTCTTACCGCTGTCTCATACTGCCTGGCCCTTCAGCTAACAACTCCTCCCGTTCACAGCCAGCCCGCTCCTGGTAGTCCCCATCCCCGCTCCCATATTGGCTTATCATGGCCCTGTGAGCAGGGTATGGACATCAACTCAGAACATTGGTTATCTGTCTCTAAGATTCACCAGCATTGAACTTGGTCTTTCCTAGTACTTTGAGAGAAGTGACCTTGGACTGATAAAATTTTCGAAAGCAGTAACATTTTTGAAAGCAGATACTCATTTCGTACTTATAATGTGTTGTCTGGAAGGCCTTGAACAGTGCTGTGTGTGGTGACAACAGTAAATAGGGTTTATCTCATTTCCCAAATCCAGTTGATCAGGAGTGCCTGCCTCAAACTACATCCAGGTTCAGCAGGAAGAGTTCCATAATTGATTAGTAATGTCTGCAGCAGATATAAGCCTGGAGGGTGATGACATACGTGCTACTTATCTGCTGTCCGTTTGGTAGGTGGTCAACCAGTACTTGCTGAAGCTGGTGAGACAAGGAGAGCTCAGAACCAAGTTAGAAAAGACAGGATTTAAAATGAGCATTGCTGCTAATTAGCTGGGTTGATACTGAGCAAAATCCTAACTCCTCTGGGCCTCCACTGCCTTAACTATGAAGAGAAATGTTGAGATCCAAACAAAAATATTTCACCTGGAACCTCCAACCTTGCAGAAGCTTATGAAACTAATGAACATTCCCCAAATGACTGTCCATATTGCAAAAAGACTAATGAAAAGGCGGCAGCATATAATGGTTAAGAGTGACTTTGTAGTCAGATCAACCCAAGTTTGGAGCCTGGTGGGCAAGTTACAGAACTCCTTTGTACCTCAGTTTCCTCACCTGTGAAATGACCACTCATGACCACTTAGTAAAAATTAAGTAAGATAAGGTTTGTCAATCCCTGGGTGGGGCCCCAGGAGGCATCTAATACATCCTATCATTATTGGTATCGTTATTATTTTAGATGGGATGCGCCACTTCTCTTTTAGAAGCATCCTATTAACTGAGTGATCTTTAGCTACATAGATCCGTGGTTATTCTGTGGGGAAACACATCCTTTTTCAGATGATCAGAGCAGTTTAGTTTGCTGGCTGCATCCTTTAGAACATGAGGCCCACGGGAAGGGGGAGACATATCAAAGAACCCTCTGATGTGGAAAAGGCCAGGGACCCCAGGGATGGTTGTCCTCCACAGCCCTTTCTTATGCCGAATCTCTGTGCTCCTCTAAATGCCAGCCACGAGTCTCTACAGGGCTCGGCACACAGGCAGCTCTCTTGGTGGGAGGCGATGCCATTCTGAGATTTTTCTCTACTATTCTGTGAGTCGGTGTACAGTTCGTGTCCCCTGTTGGGCCAATTACTGACTTAAAATGTTGTTAGGAAAAGGCAAGAACATTCATTATGTAGCAGCGAGCACTGAGGCTCCGTGGTTTTCTATTTATGCTGTTTGAAAAAGCCATTCTTCTTTGGTCTCTCTGTGTGTGCGTGTCACCAAAAGGCCTCCGAACCACAGATTCTTCCCTGGTAGCTGTCCATCTTCTCTCCCCACGCCCGGCTATCACCCTGGCTCGCTCAGCAGGGATTGGCCAGGACAGGAACCGCAGGCAACAAAGAGCTGAGCAGGAACCGAAGTTGCTGGGGACAGAGATGCTTAAGTACTGTACAAGTGCAGGGGATGAAGAAAAGGGAAGCAGGAGCTGATTTATCTGGTCCGCACTCTTGTGGCACAAATGGAGATGCGATCATATGATGCCACAACCGTGAGTAAATTCCACGAAGACACTTGAAACCATGAAAAATCCCAACACTCTCCTGGTGTGAAAAACAAGACTAGGAGTGAGGAGACCTGGCTTCTAGTTATGGCCTGTTTGACCTTGAACAAGGAATCGAATCTTTCTGGCTCCCAGACCATCCTTCTGCAAGTTGAAATTGGTGATATCATCATCATGTTTCCATTCAGCCCCTACGATCCATGGATATATGATTCCATGAACCAAAGCCTGTGGATGCACTGAGTTCTTTGGTAGGTTCCTATTTCGGCTTCATAGAGACCCAGTCTCCGTACTTATAACAGACCCTCAACCAACCACAGGGGAGGGTTCCCCAGATTTGGATACACTTTGGATCAATCCATATCCTTTAGAGTATAGAACTCAAATCTCCCGTGAGCTGGAATACTACTCATCTGATCAATCATTTTCATCCTATGATAAATACTTTATTGCAAGGAATGCATACCTAGGCACTTTTTTTTTATTAATCCAAGTCTGTAATCAGTCAGGGAATAGATTCACGCTTTCACTTTACTTTTCCTAAGCAAGCAAAATGATCTCATCTCAGGCATAGGATTAGTTCCTCCAGGAGGGTGGAATCCTTTCTGTGTCTTCAAACCAGCCTGACATCCAAGTCCTCACCTCATCAGGAACCTGTTTATCTAACCCAGCTACAAAGAGGTGGGTACGTTCTCCCAAAGTGGCTCTCCTGATTTTGTTTTTCTTTATTTTCTCCTGCTTTTTTTTTTTTTTTTTTAAACAGCTTGCTCTAAGTATAAGGCACAGGGTTTCCAGGGTAACCTTAGGGAGCCTAGGGTTCTCCATTAGCTAAAAGATGACGACGGAGTTTCTCCATCTCCCCTGACTCCTTTCTAGCCTCCTGACAAACAGAAAGATAAAGAATTGCAAAGTGATTTGATCCCCTTTGCCAACAGGATGGCAACAATCTCCATGATGGCTTTCCCCCTTCAATCTCAAAAGAGAAAGCCTCTCCTCACTAGAGTCATCAGCATCTCAGTGTTTACTGAGTTAATATGACAATGGTCTCCTTAGCAACCTTGCTCTCACAGGATTGAAGGAGACAAGTCCTTCTTTAATGCTTCCCCAGCCTAGACCAGAACACAAGCTCTCTCCAACATCAGTAAACAGAATGTAATGAGGTTACAAAAAAAGCCAGTGATACAAGATAGCTTCTCCCTGAGTAGCTTAGCGGGCAGGGTTGTTCTGTTACACAGGGGTACTCGGTAGCTAAGGACCTGGCACACAATGAGGTGGATGGAGCACTGTGTCAGTCTCATTCCTAAATGAACTTACTGTTCTACAGAGAAAAGAGGTTGGGCTAATACAATACTTACCTCTTAGCTTCTTACTGGGGCTCACATATTACAAATGAGAGCTCCTAGCGCGGAGCCTGACACACACCAGGTCAGGAAGCCTGACGGGGTTGAAGAGCTTACGATCTACTAGACTGTCCGCTTCATGAAGACAGGGTATCGATCTGCCCTCTTCAGTGATCAACACTTAGTGGTGCCTGGCACATAACTGATGCTCAAAATTTGTGTTACTGAAATGCACCTTCTATGTGTTATTACATCATCAGATCCTTAAGATACCAGAGGAGGGGGGTAACACCATTATCTTACATTTTACAGATGAGAAAAACGAGACCCTGAGGTCAAGTCTCTGGACTCAGGTCCCATAGTAAGTGACAGAGCCAGGCTCTGTCCCCATGTCCAGTTGACACTGGTGCCAAAGCTCTAGCCTTTACTACGCTGTCTCAACAAAGTTACTCTTTCTCTGGGCTCCGTGAAGAAAGAAGGCTCAGTTTCTCTCCAGTGCTCTCAGCCCTGTTTACCTGCCAACTTGGAAGAAGTGTGATGTGGAGATTCCCCTCAAGGAACTTTAAGCATCTGTGGTGATTTGAAATTTCCTAACTCTGCTTGCCCGCTCCCTCCATCACCCCATGCCCCCTGGAAGCTGTCTCCAAACGTGAAGCTTGAGTGATCCAGTTTCAACGTGGCTCATTCTAATTCATCAAGGACAGCTCACTCTTTGTTGCTTCTCCAACATATGTTTATCCAAATTCATCACAGGAATGGGGATTGCGTGTCCCTGGCATGGGGCTCTGCTGCATGGGCAGATTTTCCTGGCAGGGAACCCAAGCACCCAGAACTCAGGAGTTGGATGGGCACATAGCTAATTTTATTGAGCCCAGGTAAAGTTCTGATATCCCCTTTCCAGAGGCTAGAATTGTAGAATAAGAAGGAGGCAAAAATGTAGTTGTGAACATCTGGGTGAGGCAATGTAATTTATGATACAGGTTCATCAGTGGGAGACCCAGAGAGTAGGCGATGCTGCAGAACTGTCTCCTGGGGCTGCAGGATGTGTATATGGTCCTGGGACTCCCTGCTCTGGGCTGATGTGCATCAGTGGCCCGGGGAAATAGCGGTCACCCAAACTAACAACCTCAGAGGCATCCTGGGATCCACCCTTTTTCTCCACCTCCGCACTCGATTAGGTTTTAGCATCACCTTTTGTGTCACCTCCTCTCTGAGTTCACCCAACATCATCTCTTACCTGGACCTTTGCAATAGCATCTCCGCTGTCCCCAACCTCTCCTTCTGCCCCTCTGACGTATCACCTCCTTTGCAGCTGGAGTGATTTTCTTAGAAGGAAAATCTACTCAAAACCCTTCAAAGACTTCTCATGTTTTTATCACAAAGCCAAATCCATTAGCCTGGCATTCAAATCCCTTCATGAGCTGGTCCCTGTCTAATTCTGTGGTCTCATCTCTTTGCACCTGGATTCATCGTTTCTGAGCATCAGTCGACCTCCTCGCCTCTACGTGGCCGCACATGCAATTTCTATTAACCACAAGTGCACTCCAGCCCTGGTGTCCTTTATGCAATTCTTAAGAGTTGAGGTTTCACTGTCTCCCAAGGGAGCTCTCCAGCTCCCCAGGAAAATTTTCAGTAACCATGAATTTTGGGTTCACTCCCAAGAGACTGAAAGGCATATTGTACCAATTGAGCACCTCCCTCCTCCCTGTATTTGCACAGGTTACACTAATAAGATGCTAACCAGGATGACAGGGGCTTAGAGTCTGGGCTTCTTGATCTTGACACACATGAGGCTGTGGGCAAAATGCTGAACCACATTTAGCCTGGGTTTCTTCCTCTGTAAAATAGGGGCAGCAATATTACCTACCTTATTGTTTAAAAAGAAAACTATGTAATATATATAAAAAAGAAAACTATATAAAACACTAATGCTGTATCTTGTACACAGATGGGTTTAACAGATAGTAGTAATGGTGATGAGAATAATTGACAATGTTGACAGCAATAATAGCATGACCCAAGTAAATCCTGGAGGACCATGTGGTCTGGTTTTGGAGTAGTCTGACATTCAGGGAAGCAGAGTCCAGCAACCAAAAAGTACTAAAAAGCAATTCCTTTACTTTTCTCTCTCAAGGAGACACCCAAATCATAAATCACAGCATCATGTTTAAAACTCCCTTCCCCAGTTTCTCTTATCCTCCCATCTGGTAGCTGCCCCAAAGTGATTTCCTTCTTACCCTTCCTACAAGTCTCAACTCTTATTCAAAAACTCAGCACCCCATCTTTCAATTTTTCTTCTTCTCCCTTCTTCTTTGGCCCACTTTTTTTTTTTTCCTCCCAAATAAATCTCTCCAACCCCACCTCTCAGTTCTCCCCCAAATGAGTTCTCCTTCTTTCTGCATAATACATGTTTGAGGACCAGGGGAGGAAGGGTGAGAATGCTGGACAAACAATAGCAAAATTGTCCTTGGTCGGTGAGGGGAGGGAATGAAGCTGATAATATATATCCACGAGTCCCATCTTTCCTGTTAAAACAGCATCAGGGCAATATAGGACATGATAGACAATAAATTAGTGAACTGCCACCTCTATCCTTGGTAACCAGCTGTATCAACAGAAGTGACATTTCTTTTTCTGTAAGAAGATAATGTGTGAAATGATCAAAACCATCTCAAAATACCCTGCAGCCAAGTTGGAAGGATTCCTAGCCCCCAAACCTATGCCTTTAACACCTAACAAGCCAACCTCCAGCTTAGCCAGCCACAGAGAAGACGGAGCTCTAGAATAGTGGAAAACCATACCAGTTTTAGATTTTACCAATACCTACTAAAATAGACCCAAAATGTACTTAATCTTTTGATTTAACCTTTAATTATTTATCCTACAAATGACTGCAAACATGTATTCAGAGATATATTCAAGGATATTCATTACAAAATTATAGAAGCAAAAGACTGGAAAAAGTCTAAATGTCCACCAAGCAGGACTGGTTAAAAATTATTGTTGATTCATGCAGTGGCATATTCTGGGGGCCCTCTTTATGCTGATACAGGACAACCTCCCGGGCATATTTTTAAGGGGCCAAAAAGTAAAGTGCAGAAACATTTATTAAACATGCTCTAGTTGTGTTTTTTAAATTATTTTAAAGTTTGTGTACTTTGCCTTTATGCTTGTCCAGGCATAAAAATATCTCAGGAAAGGTTAACATAGATCATGAGGAGTTTTAACCTCTGGGGAATGGGCCCAGGGTGGAAGTAGGAAGGAAACACTTTTTACTGCATATTTTTGGGTACTTATTATTTTTTCCATAGGCAGGTCTTACTTTATAATGAAACTTTTTAGGAAGAAAATTGCACTCACTTATTAAAGATAGGCTTGGATTCAAATCCCATCTCTCCACTCATGAGCTATGTGACGTTCAGCCCTCTGTTTTCTCACTGTAAGATGGGAACAGGGATCTATATCTTGCCTGCTGTGAGAATCAAGTAACACTATGTACACAAAATACCCAGCATGCATCTGGAAGATAGGAGATGCTCAAGAAACCGTAGTCTTTTTATTTCAGTCTGCTTCCAAGCCTTGTCAATCACACAAGTCTAGAACACTCTTTGTTCCCTGAGCTCTCTTCACCTCCCTTTCTCAGAACTGTGCCTGCCCTGAACACTCTCTCCTCGACACAGTTTGTAATTATTTCTGGCAACTTTTCTACCCAACCTTATCCAACCTCAGACCCTACCATGGAGTCCCTAACTGTTGGACCTTCTCAGACCACCCCCTTCTTACTGCCCACGAGCAAAAATATCTAATGTGTGTTGGACATTTTCTATGAGCCTAGCACTGTTCTAACATTTCATTCATGTGAATACCCAAGGAACTAAGGCTTATTACGACTCTCATTGTAAAGACAAGGAAACTCAAGATGAGGCACAGTGAGAAACTTGCCAAGAACTGGAGAGTGCCAGAATCCCGCTGTTCTTCTGCCTGCCGTATTCATTCCTACTGTACCCCGTCCACAGAATTCAGATACAATAAGACGCGCAGCTCTCCGCCCCATCACCACTTTTTTTTTTTTTTAATAAATTTATTTATTTATTTTTGGCTGCATTGGGTCTTTGCTGCTGCGCACAGGCTTTCTCTAGTTGCGGCGAGCGGGGGCTACTCTTTGTTGTGATGCGCGGGCTTCTCATTGCGGTGGCTTCTTGTTGTGGAGCATGGGCTCTAGGCGCACGGGCTTCAGTGGTCGTGGCTCGTGTGCTCTAGAGCGCAGGCTCGGTAGTTGTGGCGCACGGGCTTAGCTGCTCTGCGGCATGTGAGATCTTCCTGGACCAGGGCTCAAACCCGTGTCCCCTGCATTGGCAGGCGGATTCTTAACCACTGTGCCACCAGGGAAGTCCCCCATCGCCACTATTTAAAAGTCCTTATCCATTCAAATAGATTTGTTATTCTCTTTCCCACTGTCCTTTCACCCAACACCTGCAGAGTAAGGGGCTGCAGAAGGGAGCCTTAAATAGCTTCTCCAGATGGCCTGTGGCCTGTATGAGCTCTGAGAACATGCTGCACGTCAAAACTCCCCAGGAGGCCACCCTGCCCCGTTACGCCCCAGTTCTGATGGGACCCTGGAGCCTGTACTGCATAACTGCGGTGTACAATGGTGACACCACAGGCACCTCTGTGAGTCCATCTCCAGCCATGGATAAATGGCTCATACTCCCCACGCTGCCGACTGTATTTCTGCAGCGTTTCTGTAGGAGGGATTGTGCATGCAACAATGGCCCATCATTTTCCACGCACCCATCTCCGTGGCCTGACGGGTGTGTTCACCCTTGTTTATTTGTTTTATAATTTAATTTCTCACCAAAGATTAACAGGGTTGTTTTTCTGAGGCCATTTCTTGTAAGAATTGAAGTCAACTCAAGCACTGATTCAGAATGGCTTTGCAAGGACAGCTGCTTTTTCATTTAGAAGCTCCAAGGTATTAAGTCTGGATTGTGGCTTTGCAATGCAAAAGGGGGTCTGCCACCCTTTTGCACTTGCTGTATACCAGCCGCTGTGCCTAGTATTTAACATGCATTTTCCCACTGAATCCTTGGGGCAGCTTTATGAGGCCGCTTTATGGTTATCAGAGAGGTGAAGTGACTTGCCCAAGGCCACATGGAGGTGTGGTCAGAACAGAGACACAGCCCTCTGGAATCCCTGTGATTATTGTTTCTCCAGCCAGTCGTTTGTCCTACAAGTTTGTATTAGTATCTCCCAGAGCTGGGCACATGAGATTCAGCTTTGACCGAAATGGTCACAACTCTGCATTTATGAAACCTTTATTACGTTTTGTCAGGAGCACATTACGCTTGCAAAATAACCACTGCCTTTTATTTGCCAAGCACTTTAAAGTTTACAAAATGCATCTGCACTCATTATCTCATCGTGAATAAAGGTACTGTACTCCCTGATGCTTAAATAAATGGTAAATGAGACCTGTGACTTTGGAGTGGCCTATTTTGAAAGTGCACCCTCTCCGCTCAATCTTTCCAAATCCAGAGGCTGTGTTTACTATCCTCGAAGCAATTGCATTTAAATTAAATTACTGTCCCTCTTTCCCTCACTTCACTCTCTGCCTTCTGCTGCTCTTAAAATGCTTCTTTGGTCTCCAGATCGGTGACTTGCTTTCCATTGCCACTGCATTTGGATGAACACATAGTTCTCTGGGCTGGGGGCAAGGCGTCACCTTGGAGACGTACGAGGTTTGACTGACAGTTGGGGACAGCCCCTGAGCAGTCAACCCCCTTACGAAGTCTGCTCTTCCCTTATCACATCTATCCATTCTTTTTCAAGTTTCCTTCTTCACAATTGTGGGGAGATAACAAGCAAACACTCTAACAAACAATTGCACATCGACTGTGTGTAGATAGCCCTATAGATCATGATAAAGAATTGAGATTTCTTTTGCTCCCAGGGTGATAGGGAGCCACTGAATGATATGTCCCAGCTGTGAGAGAGTCTGTCAGTTTCTGCATTACCTTCCTTTCTGCTGATGGAGAAAAATGCTGTAGGCAGATGACAAGAGCCCTCCTTTGTCCCTGAGAATTCCGTGTCTTTAACCCCCAGCTAATAATGATAATAATAATAATATCACTACATGTAAATCTAAGCCTTAATTTTATGATCTGGGGGGTCCATCATACACTTATTTCATTGGTCTAGAGTTTGGGGGTTCTTCAGCCTGTGCCCCAAGTCCTTTCAGGGCATTCCTCTAACAATTATAGTTTGCATTCCTGTTTCAGGCCAGGAAAGAGTTCCTGTCCTCGTGGGTTTTACTGCCTAGTGGGTGATACAGACAACACACGGCAGACCAATAACTAAATTACAACTTGTGATTCAGGTCATAAGAAAATATACAGGGAGTAAGGTATAAAGTAACCAGAAGACACCTACTTAGACTCTGAGAAGAGAGGACATTTAAGCGGAGATCTGAGCGACGAGACCGGAGCCAGACACGTGACCTTCAAGCGGAAGCACATTCCGGGCACAAGGAACAGCATGAGGAGAGGATCAAAGATAGGAAAGGAACTGCCAGGAAGCCAGCGTCGCGGGGTTGGTGAATGAGAAAGTGGTATGAGATGTCAGAGGCAGGTAGGGGCTGAAGCAGCACCGCGCAATAAAACTGAACACAAGCCACAAGTGTAATTTTAAAATTTCTAGATATTCAAAGGAGTAGAAATAGGTTGGGACCAAGGTGGCTGGGTAGGAATATCTTGCGCTCACCTCCTCTCAGAAGCACACCAAAATCACAACTGTCTGCAGAACAACCATGGATGAGAAAGACCAGAACCTACCAGAAAAGATCTTCCACCACTAAAGAAGGAACCACAGTGAGCCGGGCAGGAGGGGTAGACTCATGATATAGCCAAATCCCATACCCCCAGGTGGGCGACCCACACACCGGAGAATAATTACTCCGCAGCGTTCTCCCACAGGCGTGAGACCTCTGAGCCCCACGTCGGGCTCCCCAGCCCGGGGTCCTGCACCGGGAAGACGAGCCCCCAGAGCATTTGGCTTTGAAGGCGGGTGGGCCTTCATTTCAGGAGTCCCAGGGGGCCGGGGGAAAGAGAGGCTTCACTCCTAAAGGGCTTAAAGGGCCCACACAAAATCTCATGCGCTCCAGGACACGGGGCAGAAGCGGTCGTTTGATAGGAGCCTGGGCCAGACCTACCTGCTGGTGTTGGAGGGTCTCCTGGAGAGGTGGGGTCGGGGGGTGACTGCGGCTCACGCTGGGGACACAGGCACTGGTGGCAGCAATTCTTGGGAGCTCCTACCGCGCGGACGCTGATGTAGGTGGAAGCTTTTGCAGGCGGCCGCCATGGTGGGAGCCTCCCTCCAGCTCATTAGCACCAACACCTGGCCCCATTCAGCAGCCTGTAGGCCCCAGTGCTGGGACGCCTCAGGCCTAGCAACTAACTGGGCGGGGACACAGCCCCACCTACCATCAGTCAGGCTGACCTAAGACCCCCTGAGCGCACAGATGCCTCTGGACGCAGGCAGCCCTGCCCGCCAGAGGGCCCCAGAACCCAGCTCCGCCCACAGTCCCAGAATCCCCTGCGCAAGGCCCCGCCCCGGGGAGCCTCTGGACCAGCCCCACCCACCTGGGGCGGACCTCAGATGCAAGAAAACCACAACCCCCAGCCTGCGGACCCAGCCAGCTCACGGCAAGCCAGACCCTGCCCTGGGACCAGGTGGGCCCCAGCCCTGCCCACTAGCAGGCCAACACAAGCTTCAGGACACCCCAGACCCTGTACTCAACTGTGTCAGGAACTGCCCCCCGCACCTGTGAGCTGACACCAGCTCTGGGACCCCTGAGCCCTGCAGCCAGACTCCAGGACCCAGCTCTGCCTGCCAGTATCCGGCACTAGCCCCCCAGGACCTGGCTTCACCCACCAGTGGGGGGGCAACAGCCCCAGAGTCTACTGGACCCTGCCTCTGCCTACCAGTGAGCCAGCACTAGCCCCAGAGCCCCCTGGGGTTCCACAGTCAGCTGCTCCGTGACCCGATCCCACCAACCAGTGGCTGGCAGCCTCCACACAAGGCAGGGCCTGGCAACCAACTGGACCAGGGGCCAACCAAGCCTAGCAGACTGCCCACATAGTCAGCCCGCCACAACAGAAGGACCCACGCAGCCCTCATAGGAGGAACCCCTAGAGTATATAGCTTGAGTGTAGAGGGCGGGTGTGCTCCTGGGACCTATAGGACATCTCCTATAGAAGGTCACTTCTCCAAGGACAGGAAACGTAACTAACCTACCAGATACATAAAAATACCAACTGCGACTTAGGCAAAATGAGGCGACAGATGACGACTACAGTAACTGAAAGGAAAAATGCACTAGATGGAATCAACAGTAGACTGAAAGATAGAGGAATGGATCAGTGAGCAGGAAGATAGAGAAGTGGAAACCATTGGTGCTGAATAGATAAAAAAAGAATGAAAAGGAATGAGGACAGAGACCTCTGGGACAACAGCAGGGGCACTAATATTTGCATCATAGGGGTCCCAGAAGGAGAAGAGAGAGAGAAAGGGCCTGAGAACATATTTGCAGACCCAAGAGCTGAAAACTTTCCTAACCTGGAGAAGGAAAACACTGTCCTGAGCAGACAACCTCATGACACTTTTGGCAATTTAAATGTAGTCATTTTAAAGCCTGAAAGCTGCATTATTTTCATCCTAACTCAGGATGTAGTTTAGTGACCAGAACTGAGAAGAATGTGCCAAATGAGCGTCAATCAGGTGGATTTTGGGCTATCACTGCAAAAGTGGAATAAATTTATAAATTTAGTATCCTCAGAGTAAAATTTTGTGCTTCACAAGTTATTTTTTCTACATTAGAAAAAAGATGCCACACAGGGAATTACATTCCAGATTTAAAGAATGAATGGAAAGGATACAAAACATTAAAGTGTAGCAGGTTATTGTTCATACTTGTAAAGCACCTCATATCATTGAGAAGATAAAGAAAGGTGCCTTAAAAGACAGACTGAAAGACAGACTGTAACTTAAAATGTTGGTGACTTGTTCTTTCACATTAATGAAGGGAAAGGTTGGTCTGAGGATGTAACTGTTGATGTGAGCAGTAGTAAACCTGCTTTTAGATACCATACTGTTAGTATTTAATTGAAAACTTACCTATTTTATTTCAAGCCTGAGTAACTTAAAGGATGTTATACAAAGTCGAAAGCCTTCATCTATTGAACCTCCCAACATTTTGCTTATGGCTGTTAAAAAGTATAAAGTTGATTTAATTACATTTTCCTTTGTACTTCAAAAATTATCCTAACACTGTTGTACCTTAAAAGGATTTCCACCAAGCTTTCTTGAAAAGTAACTTCTGTAAGGCAAGAAAGAAATAAGTTGTTTTAGAATCATGTACTAACTCTTTAAATGACAATCATTTTAAGTTTTGAGACAGCAAATGTGAGCAGTGTAATTTCAGAAAAAATTTTAGTTGATCAGATTACTGTAGATTTTTAATGATGATTGCCCTGGATAAAATTGTAATTTTTCTGTCTCCTTTTCCATCCTTTCTTCTTCTTAGTTTCAATTCCTGTAGTATGATAAGCATGCATACTTTTATTTCTTTAGCTTCCTTATGAAGCACTAGTTTTTTCAGGTTTAGAGGGATACTTCTTCCCTGCCTTTGACACATTGGATTAATTCAGAGGCTTAAATCAGTTTAAAATGAGCTTTTGCTTTTCTAGGTCATTAAGGTTTTTTGTTTTACTTCCTTTAGCCTATAGTGGCTGAGTTTAGCACTTGGTTTTCAAAATTTTATATTAAGAAATGCAAGTTGCTTTGGTCCATTTCATAAGCCAAAATTCCTTACAGTTACATAATTAAATGTTCTTAAAATGAAGATTTACTGTTTCTTCTTTACTTGCTGGTAGAGCTGAAGTTTGTTTTACTTGGACATTTGTACATATACCTAATGTTTTCAAGTGCCTTAACTGTTTAAAATCTCTGGCTTCAAAGATTTGGGGGGAAAGGTAGGCTTACCTCACATTTTTGTTTCCCTCAGTAGTAATATTTTAGGTACCTCAAAAAATTTTATTATGGTGCCATGGCTGTTAGTTTTTAGTGAGTGCTTTAAGATACACGATTCAGTTGAAAATATACAGGATTTCCATTCTCCCAAAGTGGTAAAAATTAGCTACAATGGTATAGTTGTCATTTACCTAGATAGGAATACTTTGCCACACATTACTATAGCTATTTTTGTGGAAATGTAGCTGATGAAGCCTCTCATCTTCTGTAATTTTGAGTAATGCTCTAACAGAATCATAAAATGGAATTAGATTTTACAAAAAGAGCTCTTACAACAGAACTCACACCCTTTTCCCCTCTTCCTTTAGCAGTTTAGTATCTTGAGCCATTAATAATTTTGGGTTTTTTTTTAATCCAGAAGGTATATAGAAACCTTTTCAGATTTTTATTCTGATTTGTTCATGTAGATTGCAGTTCTATTAAAATCCTTTATTTTACCTTACAGATATTTTTTGCACAGACACTGCTGTATTTAGAAACTTCTATTTCAGTTCATTAAAAACTGCAAAACCAATCTGTATCATGTACCAAACTGATTTAAAATAAATCTACATGTTTATTGGAAAAAAAAAAAAAGTCACTGGAGTCCAGGAAGCTGAGAGCCCCATACAGGATGACCCCGAAGAGGAACACGCCAAGACACATTGTAACTAATATGGCAAAAACGAAAGATAAAAAGAGACAACATTAAAAGCAGCAAGGGCAAAGCAACAAATAACATACAAGGGAACTCCCATAAGGCTATCAGCTGATTTTTCAGCAGAAATGCTGCAGGCCAGAAGGGAGTGGCATGATATATTTACAAGTGATGAAAGGGAAAAAACTACAACCAAGAATATACTCTACCCAGCAAGGCTTTCCTTCAGATTTGATGGACAGATCAAAAGCTTAACAGACCAGAAAGGGAACTTCCTGGGGTTTCATGAGGGAACTTTCTGGGGTGACTGTTTGACACTCTGCAAACAGGATGAACAGCACACTTTATTTTTTATTTATTTATTTTGGCTGCGTTGGGTCTTCGTTGCTGCGCGCGGGCTTTCTCTAGTTGCGGCGAGCGGGGGCTACTCTTCATTGCGGTGCGCGGGCTTCTCATTGCGGTGGCTTCTCTTGTTGTGGAGCACAGGCTTAGTTGCTCCGCAGCATGTGTGATCTTCCCGGACCAGGGATTGAACCTGTGTCCCCTGCATTGGCAGGCGGATTCTTAACCAGCGCACCACCAGGGAAGTCCGAACAGCATACTTTAGATCTGAGCATTTCACTGCGTGTAAAGTTGATGTCAGTTAAAAAAGAAATATGAGATATTGTTATTGTCATTTTTAAAAAATGCACCAAGCACTATGTTTGACACTTACGAGTCTTGTCTTGTAGTCACTGGACTATAAGTGCTATGGAGGCAGGACGCAGCCCCTCTTGCTCCTGCCTGGTTTCCCAGTGCCCAGCACAGTGCCTGGCACATAACAGGTGCTCAGTAAATGTTTGTTGCATGAATTCATGAATGAACAAAAGAGTGAGTGTTTGAAGAGGGAGACAGCAGGAGTGAAAGAAATTGCTGGCTGGGAGAAATGAAGTCCTGATATTTACAGCCCTCAAACATTTCTGTTCTGGTTTGCTGGACAAATGGGGGCTCCGTTAACACTCATATCTATGTATTTACAAGACAGCCTGGAGGCTGCTTGGGAACTAATTCGGCATCTCAAGGAAATCATTTGCCTTTAGAAAAGATGTAAATATTCCCCACTCGGCTGAACAGAATGGCCCCACTGGGCTCCTGGAAAAACAGTCCTTGAGAACATTCTTTAACTCACTCAGGAAGGCTTTGTATGGGGAGGCTGGGAGAAGGATCCAGGGAAAGAAAGAGAAACTGACATTATGGAGGGTCTACTATGTGTCAGGCCCCATACCGAGCGCTTTCACACACACTGTCTCCTTTATTCATTATGATGATGAAGCTGACAAGTCACTGACTCTATTTCACAGATGAGAAAATGGAGGCTCAGAAGTGCCCCAGGTAAATTACACTCTCTGAATGGGTTGGCACTGAAACCCAGGCCTGCCTGACACCCAGTAGGGGGTGTTAACTCAGGCTGTTGTCACTTGCTGGATGCCCAGGGGCATATCATTCTCTGAGCTTGTTTCCTTATCTGTAAAAAAGGCATCCATGCCTTGCCTCGTCTGCATCCCCAGTTCACAGCCATGATGACCGCATCGTGAAGGATGCTCAGAAGGTTCAGGTAGTCACTAGTTTTTTTGTCCCTTCCAACAAGGAAGAGGTGAGGCAGAGAGGCAGCCAAGGGAAGGCAGAGATCTCACCGAGGGCAGCTGGGTATGTCACCCGCCAGGTTGTCAATACAGGGAACAGGTACTCATTTCTCCATCAAGAGTTTCCAGTTGGCTCTGCCTTCTAATTTGTCCTCTTCTCACCACCTCCATGGTGACCACTCTGGTCTGAGCCACCTTCATCCCTCCCTTGGATTAGTGGCCCCCAAGCTGATCTCGCTGATTCGGCTCTTGTCCCTTGGAACCTATTCTCCATCCAGCAACGGGCGTGATCCTCATCGATCCCAGGTCAGATCGTGGGGGCAGTGGCCAGGACAGGGGCAGGCAAAGCACTTGGGGACCATATCACTCAAGACTGATATGAACAGCATGTCTATCATGATGGCAGCTCAAGTCCACGGGTGACTGTAAAGTGCAGGAGAGGTTCCAAGTGCTTTTTCATGCATCCATCTGTTTAATTCTCACAACCAACCTTTGCCCTAGTTTTAGTCTTAGCCCAGGCTCCCGAGGAAATAAACCTGGGGCAAGGTTTAAACATTTGTTATGTTACTGGAAGGTACAATCTCAGGGCAGTGAGACTGAAGGAGAAGGAAGGGAAGGCAGGAAAGATAAGCTACAAGGTCAGTCACACGTTCTGGCCACGGTGGTTGCTGGGCTCCATGGTCTGTCTCTGTTAGAATGCACAGGAAAACTGCCCGGCGTGGTCCAACAGAGGGAGGGGTGGAGAGGGAGCGTGTCCTCCAGTCCTTCACACCCCCACTCACTGGTGAAAGTGCTCTCCAGGGTGATCCCCTTCTGGAGTGGTAGGAGAAGCCACAGAGCCTGGCGTTTGGCTCTCTGACCTGCATGTATGTTGCAGTAATAGTAGCTGCAATTCAGACAGCAGCTGAGGGTCCAGGAGATTGATGGGGCCAAGAGAACCAGAGAAAGCTCGGGAGATGGATCCAATACAATCGCTGCTATCCTGCCTTTGTCACTGTGAAACTGAGGCATCGAGAGGCTACAGAGCTCACCTGCCATGCCTCCAGCAGTCCTGACACACAGTGAGAAGAATGTGGACCCCTTGGGGCTGCAGAGAAAGCAAGCATGTGGACCTAAATCTCTGAGGCAAGAATGTGAAGATGCCATCAGGATTCTCTAGTACACTCTGGGTTATCCACAGTCAAACCAAAGGCTGAATTAGCCTCGAATCATTTCTCTCCAGCTCCAAGAGGCAGCAAGAAGTGAAGGGAAAAACACTAGGTTCAGGTCTGCTCCCAATTTGCTGTGTGACTTTGGGCAATAGATGCTCCCTCTCTGGTCCTGTTTCTGCACATGAAAAATAATGTGCCAGTCCAATGCACTGGTACCAGCAAGGCCCTTCCAGCAGTGTCTGCTCCTCAGCTACAGAGAACATCCCTGCATGCCCCTCCCTGCTTGTCCCTGCCTTCCAAACTCACCTTAGAGATTCCCACACACAGGTATAGTGGGCAACAGTCCAGGGACCATAAGCCATGGCACCCACCCAGCTCTGACTGAGATACCCATTGAGCGATCAGCAGCAAGAATAAATTCAGTTACCTCTCTCTTTTCAGGAGAAGACAGATTTAAATCTATCTGATGGCTTCTTGGGCCATGGCAATTAGGTATGTCACTCAACCCATTAGGTATGAAATTGGGTTCCTTCAAAGATAGGAGAGAGGCCGGGCACCCATGGAGCCAGCCCCCCATTCCACCCCACCTTTGAGGGAGGTTGCTTGAGATCGGAGCTGGCAGCAGAGGTGAACGACTGCTAGGGCGGGGCCCTTGCTCAGTGTGTCCCTGCCTGTGACAGAGCTGGAACCCCCTTTTAGCCTTTCCCCAAACCAGCTAGACAACCAGGCCACGAGACTGGCAGGAGGCCACTGAACCTGAACCAGGAGTCAGGAACTCTGAACTCCAATCCCAGCTCCTTCACTGCTAACTTGGTCAGTCACTTGGTTTTGCAAAGCTTCAGTTTCCCCATCTGTAAAATGGGTGTACTAGCCCTTGTCCTCATGCTTCTGTGAGCCAGACAAGCTTTAAAAATTAGTGTCTCCTCTTCCAACCAAAGGAGTTTAGTAAACTGCTCGAGGTCACAGTTTAAAAAATGGCGAAGATAGGAATAAATCCAAGCCTGTTCCAAGAGTCTGGGCCCCATTACCTCCCAGGTAGACCTGGCAGGGCCGGCTTAGTTCTGCCAGAGGGAGATGGCGAAGGTGAAGCCATATGATCCATAGACCTGTTCTACCAGTTGACCTTGTAGAAAAGCACTATCTACACTGCCAAGCTTGGCCCATGGTATTATCATCAAGGATGCCTAGGTTTGGAGTCAGAGCTCTGGGTTCAAATCCCAGCTCCCCTTGTCACCACTCACGTCCTCTCTGAGCCTCAACACCTGATTTGGGGTGGGGGATCCCCTACCCTCTCCTCTCATTTCCACCTTCTGCCTGACCCCTTGTTTGTTTCCCTCACCCCACATGCTGAGCGATGAAGAACTGCTGTTTATTGAATTGTTCAGAGTCAGCTGCAGTCACTGGACTCAGCTGACGGAGGGCGAGGTCACTGTGCCTTAAAGGATAGCGTCTCCCAGCCTCCCTCCACCTTGGGCCAGAGACTACTCCCCAGGATCAGCTGGGGGCAGGGCCAGGGCAAGGGCTTTGGGCAAATGCAGCTGTGTCTCCCCCTCCCCCCTGCGCCAGCCTGAGCGGGAAGACCACAAACTTGAGATGATGGGGGGTGGGGGATGGAGAGGCTTAAATAAGCCCCTGCCCTGAGCTCTGCACGCTGAAGTCATGTGCGTGAGCAGGATTTTGCCCAGGGCTACCGAGCCTTCGTGCAGCTACTTACAAAGCAGCGTTTCGAGTCATTTAAAGTGTTTTCTTGCAGGTGTAGAACACACGCGTGATTGATAGGGCTGAGACCCCCAACACCACTTCTTAGCAGTGATGTTTGAGTACCGCCCAGCACAGTGGCTGGCTCCTTGCAGACATACAAGGAGTGGGAGTGGCAATGGTTCTTAACAAAGGGTGACAAGGTCACTGCCTCACCTCATCACCAGGCCTGCTGCCTAGCATCTGTCCCTGAGCCCTGAAGGTTGCTGACAGGTAAATAAGCAATCGGTTCTGGGGGTGGGAACCCCGCCGAGGCTGCCCATCACTCTTGGAAGACAACAGCGGGAGCTCGGCCAGGCCATTCATCACATCTAGAGCTGCCGAGGCTACATCCAGCACCCTCCAGCACCCACGTCCCCCAGCTGCCACAGTCTTCCCTCACCTGTTCTTCCCACTTACAATCCTTGGGATTGCGAAAGGATGCAAAACCTCGGTTCCTCAGCCCTGAACGGTGCAGACAGCCAGGGGGCTTGGGACAGGGCTGGGTCTCTCTTGGCTTGGGGAGGGCTCTGGGCAGGGCTGGGATGGGACGGACATGGGAGGATGACCTGGAGCAGGTAGGCTACTGAAGGGCCATCAGGTGAGCGGGCCCAGCCGATGGATACATCTCCCAGTTTATTACCTGTCTCCTGCAGTAAACCACAAGCTTCACAAAGGTAGGCCCTCTGGCCATCCTAGTCTCAGCTTTATCTTCAGTGCCCTGGACATGGGGTGGTAGAAAGATTAATAAATATTGATTAAATCAGAAAATGTTAATTGAGTTCTGAACTCAGACCTACCTTTGTCTTGGGACAGATCTTTTCCCTCTCTGAGCCTCCATTTCCTCGCTTGTAAAATTACCTTGAGGCTTTCTTCTAGTCCTGAGAGTCCAGGCTCGTTTCAAGACCGGGGCATGCTGCTAAAAATGGCCCCGGGGCCCGGAAACAAGAGGAAACGTTTGGGGCAGCCACTCAACCCACCTGGATGTGAGACCTGCAACACCCTCACCTTTGAAATGACTTTGGTTATGATGTCAGGGAAACCACACAGGGCACAGCCATGCAGATGGAGCCTCTGAGTTGGGCACCAGGGAAAAGCGTTTCTGAGCCCAAAGATCAGTGGTGCCACTGTGGACCACGGGCTACGTGCCAGGCACTGTGCTAAGTGCTTCCTCAGCATTTGATTTTTCACGGGATGCTGGGAGGCTGGTACCAGTTCTAGACTCATTGCACACATGAATAAAGAGGGCCCAGAAAGACGTGAACTGACCGAGGTCATGCACGGATGGAAAGGCAGAACCCAGGGCATGAGCCATTTAGTTACCCTGGGTAGCAGAAGTCGAAGAAGTGAAGGCTTGCACGGTGCTTACTGCACCGGGTCCTGGGCTGAGCTTGATGGGACACCAGGATCCATGCTAGAATTTCTGGAGTGAGCTTGCAGGGAGGAGGACCCAGCTGGGTCAGAATCTCCTGCATCAGGCTGTGTTGGGTTGGGGGATTCGAGAGGCAGGGGGACAGTGGTTATCTTCTAGAATGTTGAATTGATTTCTAACAGCATCTTCAGGATTTCTGTTTCCTGATGCACGATGAGGAAAGCTTTGCTATTGTTATCTGGGTTTAATTTTTTTGAATGCATCACTCACACGACTGAAGAAAAATGATGGCTTCCTTTCTTTACCAAAAGGTACTCTGTAAAATAAACGTCCAGAAAAATTTTAACAGGAAACTTACAAGATAATTTCATCTTTATTTTCCTCTATACCACTTCTCACTCTCTGACAACATATTTATTTTCTTGCTCATTGTCTGTCTCCCCGGCGAGGATGTTGCCTCCAGAAAAGCAGGGGGGGTTCCACCTGCTCTCCATGGATTCCCCGTGTGGGGAACAGTGCCTGGTGCCTAGCAGGTGCTCAACAAATATTGGCTGGATAAGTAATCCTGCTGGCACAGGAGGAGAAGCACATGGAAACACACAGGTTCCAGGCCCTAAAAATGTCTGCAAAACTCCAATGCCAGGAAGGCAGTGAGAATCTCTATTCCTGATTTCCACTATTGCTTTTGTTTGGGGACCAAGCTGGGAGTTTGGGACATATTTATCTGATCACTACATTAATAATAATGATCATTATTAATAAACTAACTGGTCACCTTCTCTGGCATAGCATGTGCTATGGGCTGAATTATGACCCCTACAAAATTCATATGTTGAAGTCCTAACACCCATAACCTCAGAAGGTGACTGCATTTGGAGATGGGCCTTTAGAGATGTGACTAAGTTCAAGTGAGGCCCCTGGGCTGGGCCCTAATCCACTCTGACTGGGCTCCTTTATAAGACGAGGAAACCTGAACACAAAGAGAGACACCAGGGATGCATGGGCACAGAGGAATGACAACGTGAGGACACAGCAAGGAGGCGGCCGTCTGCAAGCCAAGGAGTGAGGCCTCAGAAGCCAGACCTGCCAACACCTTGGTCTTGGATGCCAGCCTCCAGAACTGCGAGAAAATGAATTCCTGTTGTTTAGGCACCACTCCCGCCCCCAGCCTGTGGTATTTTGTTATAGCAGCTCTAGCAAACTAGTATAGCCTGCTACACTCTCCCATGCCCAAATCCCATTAGATTCTAATAACTAGTATTCCCACTGTTGAGATGAGGAAACTGAGGCCCAGTGAGGGAAGTGGTTTTTCCAAGGCTCCATGGGTTCCACCGGAGGAAGACACAGGGCTGTGTCTGCTCCCATCCTTACCCCACACCCAAATGTCGGCAAGCTTTTGAACAGCACCCTCTTCCTTGCCAGGACCTCTGATTCCCTGCAGAGATCTCGGATGTCCCCTCCACATGCCCCAGCTCTCTCCGGTGAGCTGGGGCCACTCTTGTGCATGGCAGGCTGGTGGGGGATGTTCCTTAAATACATATAAATATATGATGTATTTGTCTACAGACTCACCAAGCGGGAGAACGCTCCTGCATCTGAGAAAACACAGTCCACTCTTCCACTGACTCTCTCCACCAGAGAGACGGGCAGATGGTGAGGTCTTCCAGGGAGGGCATCCGGTGAATTTCCTTCCTGCCCCATCTCTCCTCCCCTTCCCAGTTCTACCCACAACGTCTGGCGAGGATGGTCAGAGCTGAGATCTCCCCTTCTTGGGGTGAGCGCCAACTGGTAAGTTGTTATGGCTTGAATTGTGTCCCCCACCCCCTCTCAAGATACCCGAACCCCCAGGAGCTCAGAGTGTGACCTTATTTGGGGATAAGGTCTATGCACAGGCAATCAAGTTGAGGTTAGGGTTGATTGACTGTGACTATGACTGTGTCCTCATAAAAGGAGGAAATTTGGACACAGAGACAGACATGCACAGGAGGAAGACGGACACATATAAGCCAAGAGAGAGTCCCTTAAGATACTCCAAAGGAACCAACCCTGCCAACATCTTGATTTTGGAATTCTAGCCTCTACAACTTCAAGATAGTAAGTTTCTGTTGTTTAGACCATGCAGTTTGTGGTGCTTTGTTACAGCAGCCCTAGCAAATTAACACACCGGTGATCCCAAGAGGACTTTCCTTCCTGATGGCAGCTGTGACTGGCTGTATCAGAGGGGCCCTAGGAATAGAGGCACATGTGGGGTAGGACGTGGAGTCTGTGCCAGTGGGAACTTAAGGAGAAGCAGCATTGGCTACCTGAATGTGGGCATAAGCTAGTTCTGCCTTTGTAAATAGGAAAAAATAAGTGGATTTATCTCTTGGGACTTTATAAAGTTGGAGTGAGATGCACTGTGTAAAATGCCTAGCATGGTGGTCAGTACACAGTATGTGATCAATAAACATTAGCCTATAGTTTTAGGATTATTGACACTTCAAGGATGTTTGATAAAGCAGGTGTCCAGGCTGTAAGTGTGCCTTTGTGAGTGTAGTTTTAGGTACACGTGCATAGTTGTGTGTGCATGGTAGGCTGTGTATGTGAGGTGTACGGGGGACTGTGGGAACAGAGGGTCACAAGTTCTTGAATGTTGCTGTGGGCGGACATTTGTAGAGATGCATATATGTCAGTGTGTTTCAGGTATTCAGGGTGTATGAGCCACTGACTTGTTCCGTGGTTCATTTGCTTGTTCAGTCACTCATTCATCAAAATTTCTTGAATGCCTGCACATCTACACACAATGTAGATATGTAAATAGACAAGGGAAATATGATAGAAGCATGGGATTTAAGGGAGAATAGAGAAAGAGCATTTATTGCAGCTTGATGTATCAGGGAAGACTTCCTGGAGGAGGTGACATTTGAGCAGAACTTGGCCAAGTGAAGAGAGCAAGGTCATTGCATGTAGACACGTAGGGGAAGAAATAGCAGTGTGCACCCGAAACTACAAACAGTTTGCATTGGTTCCCTTCCTCGGAACCCTTCTACCCCAAGGTGCACCCCATCAATCCTCCAGAGTCCTAGGTAACATGATCATAGAATAGAGAGAAAGCCCAGATGCCAAGAAGCCAACACTTTATTTGGTACAGACCTAGCACGCTGGGAGCCCCACGCCCCATGGGATGTGCCTCTGCTGGGCCCCCCTGGCCTCTTGAGGGCGGCCACACTGGCTGTGGACTCGAGGCCCCCGGGGAGGCCTGGCTGGTCTTTGTCTCTCTCTCCGGAAAGTCGTGGAGTCGGGAAGTCTTCAAGGAGGGCAGTGTGTCGCAGGAGGCTGGAAACAAATGCAGGTCAGAGCTGAGAAATGGGGCCTGGGGAGTGTGTTTTGGTGGGTGGAAGCCCCTGGAGCCCATATTCCCAGGTGGTGTTACTGCAGCGATGTGCTGAGCGGAATGAGATAGGAGGGGGGCAGAAGGGAAATGAGTGGAGGGAGCCTGAGAGACATCCTGAAGGGCCACCATTTCCAAGTGCAGGTACCTGACATGCACTGTGGCTGCTGGGGCAGTGCTCTGGGCTGGGGTCTCTGATTCACACGCCACTCACAATGCTACTTTGGGTAGTTGGCATTATTACCCCCATTTTCCAGCTGAGAACACAGACGCTCAGCAAGGTTGCATAGCTCGGCAGTTACAGGTAAGAACTGGGCTCTGGGGGCTTGAGTGGTTCCGAATCCCGTAACACATTTGTATCGTGGGCAATGGAGCTGTATTGTCGAGCTCAAGACTCCAGCGTGCAAATCAAAGGCGGAGATTTTTAGGCAGGCACTCCGTTATCACAGCGAGCGTTGCTGGGAGGGGGGAAGGGGAGCTGAGCTTTAAAAAAAAATGGCAGAGACAAGATGTTCTGTGACGACGTCTGCTAAGCACTGTTCCCCTTCGGGACGTGTGACCTTTACTTGGCCTTTGAAACTGCGTTCTGTGTCCCCGAGAGCATAATAATGTAAATGAATATCAGATCTCTCCTCAGTAATTGAGAGCAGAGAGAAGGCCATGTTAAGTCAATTTAATTTGCTCTGATACAGTCCAAGCCCATCTCCGTGGAAGGGGCAATGGCTTTTTGATGGGCTGAGGGTGACTCTCAAAGTGACAGGACGTGCGGCTTGTCTGGGTCCAGGAGGCCTCTGGAAGGAGGGCTGGTGGCTGAGCCAGGTGTGGGCTGAGCACGACCACTTGACCACCTGAGCCTTGAGCCGCTGCGAGTTCTGAGCTTCAGTGACACGGAGATTTACGGACGCCGGGGTTGGGGGGGCCCGCCACTGGGCTGTGGGTTTGCATCGCGTCTGAACCCGGAGGGAGGCTCTAACTCCCCCTCCGCTGCTTCCTGGCCTGCCTCATGGGCCTTTGCATTTCAGTCGGGAGCTGTGAAGCGGAACACTCAGTGCCCTGGAGTCTGAAACATGCCCTGCGAGGGGCAGTCAGGGGCCAGCCTGGCCTCAGGGCAAAGAGCACTGGACTGGGAGTCAGCGTGGCTGGGTTGGTGGCAGACTCACTGGGTGACCTTGATCTTGAGGTCTTCCTCACTTGTCCAAGAGTGAGGCTGGAGTCTGTGAGCTCCATCCCCCCCTTTAGATGTACGATTCTAAGCTCTGCCTCAGTTTGCCCTCCATAGAGGCAACCCCTTTAAAGACCCAGCTCCATCAGTGTGGCTCCGAGTTTACTCACAAAGAGGCCTGGAACACGTACCTAAGAAAAAGTATCACCAACAAAAGTGTGGGGACTCTGGAGTTTCGAATCCCAGTTCTGCCTGGGTGATTCTGTACAAGTGCCTTAACCTATATGATTCTCAGTTTGTCAACCTGTAGAATGGGAATAAATCATACTCACCACCTCTTGGGGTAACTGTGGGCACCAAATGACTGCCTGATAAACACATTCAATAAACTGGAGCTGTTATTAGCAACGAATGTCTCTTCCTACCTTTATTGCAGATAAGTGCCAGGATCGGGACGGGGAGGAGAAGGCAGAGGGAAGCACTGCTGCTCCCACAATGTCACTCTGTGACCTTTGTACTTGTTCCCTCCTCCCCCTTCTTGGGCCCCAGTTTCTCTTTACACATTTAATGCAAGAGTTGGACTTCACTAACATCAAGGCCTCGTCTACGCTAGCCTGACCCTCCCCCCATCCACCCGGGCTCTCCCGTCACTGTGTGGACAGATGCCTCCACGGCTCCCCCAGCACCAGGTGAAAGGAGCGCTGGAAAGAGAACAGGACAAGGGTGGGAAAACTTTAAAAGCCCAGCGCCTCCTTCAGCACCCTCCCCCCCGCCCCCCACAGGACCCTCACGCTGATGGGTCTGTATTTTCAAGAGCAGAGAAACCGGTGGCACCTAGTGAGGGCTCTGATAAGTTCTGCATTTACCAGCAACACATTATTTGCATAAATAGCAACACATTATTTCAGTGAAAACCTAAAAGCAGTAGCAGCAGCCGGTTGCCTCCAGGCTGCCAGCCCTGGGTGGACCACCTTGTTTCATCCCCCCAGGAGGACAGGGCAGCCGGGCGCTGTTACCTGAGCTGGCTCCTACTTTTGTAGGTATTTCTTCATGATGCTCTCAACATCCTCCGCTTTCCTCCCTGCCCCCCGCTCTTCGATCTCGGGGGATGTTCTCTCACCACCGTCACCCTCCAGCCGTGGGATTCTCGGCCGACTCTTTATGCTATCGGCGCTTTTGAAGGACACGATGGAGCTGGAGGAGGAGGATGAGTCGGAGAGGTGAGCGGGGTCCTCCTTGGGCTCCGGGCTCTTTTTCAAAACGGTGGTGATCCCTGAGAGAAAGCCCCCGTCGGCCTCTTCCGTCTCAAAGTGGACGCTTGAACGCTGTGAACTGTCTTGCCCATCTCTGGCCGCTCGGGCCAAGGACGTAGGCGTCTCCGGCTTCCGGATGGCCGGGAGGAAGTCATCGAAACCCACTTGGGTCTTGCGTTCATAGTTGAGGCTCGGGACCTTCCAGCTGAATGGGTCGCTGCCTAGAGGGTCCCCCATCAGGTGTGCAAACTGGCGGTTCTGGAAGACGAGCGGCTCCTTCCCGAGGTCCGGACAGCCCGCATCTTCCAGCGAGGACTCCAGACAGCGCCTCCGCGGGCGCAGCGTGGGCGACAAGAACGAGCGCCTAAGCGCAGTCGGGGAGCTCGGGGTCCTCCGCGAGCCGGGCCCCGATTCCAGGAGGGACTCGCAGGAACTGAAGCGGGTCTTCAGCTTCTCGGGCGGCGGGCTGGGGCCCCCCACGCTCTTCGAGGAGATGCACTTCAGGCTGGTGGACCGCAGGAGCCCGGCCGACGCGTCCAGGGGAGACTCGGCCCCGGCCCTCAGAGCCAGAGCGCCCTCGTCGCTGCCGGTCCTGGCTCTCCGCAGCGTGGACGCCCCGGTGGTCTGGTAGATGGGGAGAGTGGGCCAGTCCTCCAGGCCCAGCGGCGACCCCCGGCCCCTCTGCGCTCTCTTCCTCCGCAGCCCTTCCACGAACTCCGACAGGGCGGCCGACGGGCTGGGCAGCTTGTCCCTGGGCCGCGGGGACGCGTCTCCACTCGGGGAGGAGGACGGCGTGCCCGACCTCTCCGGAGGCTTTCTCTGGACGCCACACTCTTCGCCGTCCCCGAAGTGGCCGTACTTTCCTCGGCGGAGGGAGAGCGGGGACGCGGCCTTGTCCCCCGAGGTCCTGCCGTGGGCGTCCCGGGCCCCGTCGCCAGCCTCCTCCTGGATCCTGCGCCAAGAAGAAACCCTCCGTCAGCAGACATCGTGCCGTCTCTACAGTCGGCGCGACTGAGCCCCAGAGCGCAGGCACTAATACTATTTTTCTTTGGAAATGCTGACCCCACCTGCACCCTCCAACGAACCGTGTGATTTAATGTGCAGACTCAGCCGTGTAAATGATTTCTCGTCGCTTTCTGAAATGCAATTTCTGTCTATAATTAAACCGAAGTACGTTTGAGTAGATTAAAACTGCACCTCTGACGGATGACTCAGATTTACGAGGCATCGTCTCTAACATGATAGGACCTATCACCACACAGCCTGCTGTGAAATAGGTAATTTGCTTCTTGAAGACTCAGGGGCACCTACGGGAGGTTATTTATTTATTTAGGGCCAAGCCCGGAGGACAGCCCCACCAAGCAGAGCTTGCTAGAGCCAGTGACCCAAATATGCGTCTGAATGAGATGCTCCATGATACCCCTGATTGTTTCATGGGATGGGGGTGGGATTAAAAACAAAAAAAATACGGTCCTTCAAAAGGGAAACATTTACATCAAATCAACCTGAAACCAAGACTATACACAAGAGGACAGACGCTTTCTATTCTGGGACTGCCAGGCAGAGGCATTTTGCAGCAGCTGAGCCAAAACCACTCTGCCTCTGAAAAGTGGGAATCTCGCAGTGGGGCAAAATTATAGACTGTAAAACGAAAAGCAGGGCTTAAAGGAGAGAGACTGGAGTCCATCCACTGTTCCTTTAAAAAATAAAATCTATTTGTCCTCCCTCTAAGACAAACGACCTCCTTCCCACACACCAGCAAAGCTGTAATCTATAAAAAAGCAAGAAGGGGTGCCAAATGTCAGAGTTTGGGCGTGGCAGCCAGGGCCAGGGCTCAGCCTGAAGAAGGTGGGAGCAATGGTGATGCAGGTTCCCAGCCGTTAGCCCCTGCTTGCTGCTCTGTCACGACAGGAATGATTACAAGAGCCAGCCTCCTACGCATAAAGGTTGGAATTCTGGCACAAGACTGAGGAAGGTGTCTTGCTCACCACAGTCTGATTATCACCATTTCCATCCCCTGACCAGGTAGGATAGTTGAGAAGGAAATGAGCTGACCACAGTGACCCAAAGGGCTTTTCAGTCTCAGAAGAAGCCAAGCCCATGGCCCCTGGAGGTGATGTCAGGAGTGGAGAGTACAGATAGGGTAGGGGATTGGGATCTTTTTCAGGGACCTGGGTAGGGACCTAGGCACTGCCTTCCTGAGCTCCTACCATCCCATAAGCCTCTCTCTTCTGATGCCACCTCCCCTGACCCAGGACCATGGCGATGATGCTCTGTGAAAGGGTTCCATGAGTGACAGGCACATCTGACTGGCTGCGCTCATCTGTCCCTCCTCATGCCCTAGGTCAGCTAGGTGAAGAGGGTCAATGTCACAGTCTGGGGGCGGTGAGGAGACCATGAGATGGATCCCAAGGTAGGCGTGTAGATGCGCTGCCTCCATCACGCACTGTCCTCACTATCCTTAGTCTTCCAGGGGGCTCAGGCTCCCGACCCCCTCCCCAACCTCCTGTCTCGTGAGGTAGCCCCTGGCTCACTCTGCTGCAGCCACACAGGTCTCCTGGGACAGGCCACGCTCTTCCTGCTTCCGGGGTTTGCATTTGCAGTTCCCTTCGTTGGATGCACTCCTTCCCCCTCCTCCTAGCCCAGGTCACCGTCCTGATCTCACAGGGAGATCAAGGGGAGAGAAGAAAAGCCCTGGGCCCCGTGCCGGGCACCTAGCTCCTCAAATAATGGTTAACAGTTATGATTAATAATAATCGATAATGAATGGCTATTAATCATCAATAATTAGTTGTTAGGGCTCATTACGATGACTAACAACCTCTGGGTCTCTGGAGCCTAACCCACCACTGGGCTCCACGAAAGCCTCATGTGAAGTCCCAAGAGGAGTAGGCAGGAGGATGAACGGGCAGGTGACCCTGCGTCCCATCACTCCCGGCAAAGGCTGGCCCCCATGTGCTCAAACAAAAGCCTCGCAATTTGCCCAGAGTAGCTGCTCCCTTCCTATTTCTTGCCTGTCACCTTCCATCTCCGTCACAGCTGGACGCAGGCAGGGAAGGGAGCTGGAGAGCTCCTGTGTGATGACCTGAAGGGGTGTTTGTCAACATCATCACTTCAGAATTGCTCCCCTAACACGTGGCAAGATGGCATTCACATGCCTTTCTTTCTTTCTTTTCTTCATCTTTTTTTTTTTAATAAACAGCTTGGAGCTGCCAGGGGCACTGGGCTGCTGCAGAGCTGACAAAAGTCATTTCCGTCCTGTCTTGGCCCTGAAAGGAGGCGGACGTGATGAATGTGTCTTGGGCGCTCAGTCTCCTCCATCATCTGTCACGTGGGGGTGGCAGCACCCAGGGCTCCTGTTGCCGGGCCTCCTGGGACTCTGCCATCCCACTCGCCCCAGCTCCCCTCTGGCTGCAGAGGCCAAGACAGGGAGGGAAGAGAAGCTACAGGAGGAGAGGGTGGAGTGGGAGGAGGAAGAGTGGTAGGAGAAGAGAAGTGGGGAGAAGTAGAAGCAGGACCAACAAGAGAGAAGGTGAAGTGAGAACAGATGGGGGGATGGAGAGGAAGAGACCGGTGGCGATGGAGGTGGCGAAGGAAGAGGGAGGCTGAGGGCAAGGCCAGGGGGACAGAGGGGAGGGCCGCAGATGGGGTGTGGGCTGGCAGCTGAGGACCGGCCTTCCTCATCTCTGACCACAAGGTGGGACAGGCCGGGGGCACACGAAACCGTCAGCAGCCCAGGAGCGGGGTCTGGAGGTCGCAGCCCATGTGTGCTGCTGTCCAGGCGCAGAGGACACAGGCTCGCTGGGCTGGAGCCATGGGGGACCTCGGCTGCGCCAGACCAGCGGAGATGTGCCCGCCTTCCCCAAGGCCCACCAGGAGCAGCATCTTCCAGAAGGCACAGCCGCTCAGGGCCCACCTGGCTGCCACCAGCTACTGATCACGGAGCCCTGCTGGGGGCCCCCGTGTTGATGTCATGGGGTGGAGTGGGCAGGGTCCCTCCTTCTGGAGTGGTCTGGTTGGTGCCTTCAGAGCCTCAGCTGGTGGGCTTGAAACCAGAACACAGTCCAAGCAGTGTAGACTCAGCGGGGGAGGGCAGAGAGGACTGGGAGTGGGGGCAGAGTGAGGAGGGAGGGAGGGGAGATGGGGAAGGGGTGGGGGAGAAGGAGAGAAAGAAGCCTCGTCTCGGCTGAGCGCTGCCTCCTGGGTTTACCACTCAGAAATCCACCCACGCCTCTGCAGCATCTTATTCTATTTCCTGTCTGCTCCACCACTCCAAGGGAGAAGTTTGCTGCATCCACTCCTTTCTGTGTGGAGACCACAGAACTGAATCTGAATGCAGACGCCCTCTTGCAAGCTTCAGGGTGTGGGTTCTAGCTCTGCTGTCTGGGTCACGGTGATCCTCTCCATTTCTGCCCTGGCTCTGGACACTTCAAGCACATTCCCCCGTCTTCCTCCAGGGGCCTGGGAAGACTCATTTTTTTCCCAGCTGTCCTCACGGGACGGCTCAGCTCAGGTGGAACTCCCTTCCGTTGGCATCGCGTGACGGACAGATGGTGGCTAATCAAGACGTTGCTGTGCCTGCCTCAGCCAGGGAGAGACGTGATGCACAGGAGGTGCTCCGAGTCGCTGGGAGACGGGTGCAGACACGACCTAGGCGGGGGCACTGTGATTCTCTGAGAAGGGACTCCAGAAACATCTTGGGAACTTCTGCACCTGCCCTTCAGTCTATCCCAACAGGAAGAGGCTTCTAGCATACCTGCCTGATAAGGAGCCAGCAGCATTCCTGGGCATCCAGCCACACAGGCTCTAGGCTGGGCCCGAAACAGTTACCCCTGGCTGAGCACCTACTGTGTGCTGGGTGCCGTGCTGCTGCCATGGATACAGGGGAGAACAAGCGGGTGGGCCACCTGCCTGCACGGAGCTGACCGCCACGTCCGTTTATAACCTCGACGGCTACCCTGGGGGGTAGGAGTTGTGAGCTCTGGGCACACTGAGGCGGGGTGGCACACACAGTTGGGAGTAGCAGAGGTGGGGTTCCCACCCCACAGCCAGCAGCACCCTTCTCTGGAAACTTCCTCCACACTCTGTGATGTGATACAGGGTTAACAGTGTCTCCGATGTCACCTTACCAGGTAACATCTGTCCCCTGGAGTCTAGTCTGGTTCTGCCACTCACTAGCCACTCACTTGCCTTGGGATAGTCACCTAACTTCTCTAGGCCTCAGTTTCTTCAGCTGTACAATGGGGGGAAACCAGGTCAACCCTGCAATGTTGCGGAGATGAGAGCTCCAGGAGGGCAAGAGTTTTTGTCTGTTGCATTCACTGCTCTACTCCTGTGCCTAGAACAGTGTCTGAGCACACAGTAGGCATTCAGTAAATATCTGTTGAGTGAATGAGTGGAGTGTCAGAGCCCTAGAACATAGTAGGTGCTCACTAAATATGTGTTGGATGAATGAGTGGACCTTGAGTCCTCTGGCGCATAGTAGGCATCTGATAAATGTCCATTAAGCAAATTGATGAACAAAAGAATATACACAAATACTGTAGCTTTGTGGTATAGTCTGAAGTCAGGGAGTCTGATTCCTCCATTTCCGTCTTTCTTTCTCTAGATTGCTTTGGCTATTTGGGGTCTTTTGTGTTTCCATATAAATTAAAAAATTTTTTGTTCTAGTTCTGTGACAAATGCCATTGGTAGTTTAATAGGGATTGCACTGAATCTGTAGATTGCCTTGGGTAGTACAGTCTTTTTGACAATATTGACTCTTCCAATCCAAGAACATGATATATCTTTCCATCTGTTTGTGTTGTCTTCCATTTCTTTCATCAGCATCTTATAGTTTTCAGAGTAGAGGTCTTTTGTCTCCTTAGGTAGGTTTATTCCTAGGTATTTTATTCTTCTTGAGGCGATGGTAAATGAGATTGTTTCCTTAACTTCTCTTTCTGATCTTTCATTGTTAGTGTATAGGAATGCAAGAGATTTCTGTGTATTAATTTTGTATCCTGCAACTTTACTGAATTCATTGATGAGCTCTAGTAGTTTTCTGGTAGCGTCTTTAGGATTTTCTATGTATAGTATCATGTCATCTGCAAACAGTGACAGTTTTACTTCTTTTCCAATTTGGATTCCTTTTATTTCTTTTTCTCTAGGTATTGGTGGCTCAACATGTATGAAGGCTTATTAGATAAATCAGGATATGATCATGCAGAAATGCTGGAATTTTTACTCTTTCTAACCTGCAAGGCTAAGAATCCGCGTTTCAGGAAGCAGACAGGCCTGGGTTCAAATCCTAGCTCTGTCCCTTCCTAGCCAGGTACCTTGCGAAGCCTCGCTGTGACAGTGGGAACAGTAACTCCCAACCTCACAGAGACAATGTACATCATCGGGACAGTCAGTACACATGAGCGTAGCCCATGTACACCTCCACCTGCCCCCAGCTCTTCATGCCAGGTGGATTCTGGTGCAATTGAACTTGCATATATATTACTTATTCATTTCAAAACATTACTACTAATAAATATATGTTTAAAATCTTAATGATTGTTTTTCAATTAATGGCCCCTCCCATCAGGTTAGATTAGATTGAGGATTGAGGGCAGATGTTCAAGAATAAACAATTCCTATGTCCGAGGCTGCTCTGAGCAGCACAGAAAAGGGGTGAGGATACCCAAGTGGTCTGTTCAGCCTCAGAGCAAGCCAGCTGCTGACACACGTGTCTCCAAGTTGGGCCACACCCCCTCCCCTGACAGGCCATCCTGTGAATGCGGCTCCATCGTTTTCTCTCTAGTGCCTGCCATAGCAGTAGACATTCCATGAATACTGGGTGAAGAAAAAAAATGCATGTACTTTGTATATATCATCTCATCAGGATGTGGATGATCACCCCATCTTGCAGATGAGGAAACTGAGGCTCACCGGTGAGAAGCCATCTGCTTGAGGCTCACACTGCTCAGTGGCAGGGCCTGGATCTGAACCCTGGCTGGCCAGATCTGAAGCCATTGCTTTGTCCTTCCACAACATCACACACCCCCCAGGTAGAAAGCTAAGAGGAAACCTCAACCACTTGAACTCATGTCTACACACATACATTGCTCAAAATCCACTGAGACACAATGAGTAAAACATAGAGAGGCCCAAGTCAGGGAGACACTGGCTTCACTGGCATTAGTCACGGTCACACAATAAAAACCAGAATTCCCAGGTCTTAGTCTGAGCAGAGCCTGAGCCAACGGTAACTACAGGAAACTCGATGCAGATTTAATGACACCATGAATCATCCCAAAAGACATGCTATCACCCCCCCCATTCTTCATCGACACCCTGAAATTAAAGAGGAAATTAAAAATGTATCGATGTTCTTTAACATCGAGGCCTGGATGGGAAACCAGATGTCCTCTGAAGATGGCCTGAAGGTACTGGAACCGAGTCCAACACAGCAGTTGATGGTCTGTAATAGAAGCTGACATGGTGCCCAAAACTGTGCCTGATGCGGTAGGAAACACGAGACATTTATTAAGTCCCTAGAGTGTGCAGGTGAATTCTGCATCACAAGAGCCACTGTATATTGCGCCTTCAGGCTTTGCAGACGTTATTCAATTTTATCTTCATGACAGTCCTCTAAGTCAGCAACTCTTATAATCTTCCTATTTCACAAATGAGGCTCAGGAAGGATGAGTAATTTGTCATGGAATAAACGGGAGAAACATGAATTTAAACTAAGGAATCCAGCTTCGGGATTCACGTGTCCTGACCACTCTACTCTGCTGCCCGCTATTGCCTTTGACTGTTCCATTTTACAGAGGAAGAAATGGAGGCTCAGAGGGCAGATGGAGAGGAAGGAGCAGAGCCGAGGCTCTCACCTCGGTCTCACTGACTCTGTATCAATGCAACGCTCAGCTAAGCTCCTCATAGTAGGAGACGGGCTGCTTCAGCCTTTCGGAGGGCACACTGTGGGTGTGGACACTGGATCAACCCATGCAGAAGGGTCAGCAGTGCAAGCAACTCCAGGTACACTGTGAACCGTGGAGTGTGAAACGCGGCAGGAGGCTGGCAAGGGAGAGGCGAGGCGCTGCGGCCTGAGGGCACAGCCTTTCTGGAGGCGGCAGGGTGCAGTCAGGCTTTCGGAAGAGGGGTAGGATCTGGTGGTGGGAGGGGTTGAGGAAGACACCCCAAGTAGAAGAGCCCTCCTGCCAGCTATTAGCTTATTCAAAACCCTGGACCAGCAAGGGCTGATGTCTACATTTCACAGGCAGAGACACTAGGGCTTAGAAAGGCCACTCGGCTGAAGGGAAAGACTCGAAGCAAGGAGGAGGCCACGGGGGTGTGATGCCCAGGGAGGCCTGCTTGATGGCAAGCAGGAAAGCTGTGGAATAAGCAGCAGAGAGGCCCTCCGCCTGGTTATTTCTGGCCTGAAGGTGCAGAGACTTTAGTCAGGAAGTAGACTCTGTAAATACCCTATATTCCTTATAGTATAACGTTTTTATGAGGCAAGATAACTCTTAAGCCTTGCGTGCTGTTTTCTCTGATCTTAAGCAGGTGCTGAGTCCTTGACACTTAAAAAAAATGACCCATTAACTGCCCTCAGTGGACACCTGCCCACGTATCTCCTGTGGGTCACCAGAATTTGCCTTGTCTCACCCACACATTCTTACTGGCCACCAGGTACTAGGACCAGTGGGTTTTGAACAGAGTTGCCATCAGAATCATGCCTGAAACTCTACCAAAAAAGTCAGTTTCAATGGGGGCGGGGAGGTAAGGAGACCATTCTAGTTTAAAAGAGAATAAGGACTAATGGAAGATGTTAATAAGAGGGGAAACTGACGGTAGGATGACAGAGACGGGGGAATATGGGCGCTCTGTTCTTTCAGCTCAATTTTTCTGTAAGTCTAAACCTTCTCTAAAAAAATAGTTTATAAGAGACAGACCCAAAGAAACAAAACAACGAGATGCAATGAGTGCCCTTAATAGGATTCTTCTTTCAAAAAGTACAGTGATACAACTTCAGAACAATTGGGTTAATATGAATGTTGGTATCTTGGATGATACAGTGGATTTGTTCATTTTTTTAGCTGCAATAATGGTGCAAATAGTTAGGAAACGTCCTTCTTCGCAGCATAAAGATGTGAAATTATCTTAAGGAGAACTGTCATGATGTTTTCAACTTACTTTCACGTTGTTGGGCATAAAAAAAATGTGTTTAGATATAGACAGAAGTAGAGAGGAAGGTAAAGATAGAAATCAAGTCAATATGAAAAAAAAAACCATTGTCAAATTAAGGTGGAGGCTAGCAGAGTTGATGGTGCCCAGACACCTTCATTGTTTAAAAAAAAAAAAAGAAGAAGAAGAAAGAAGGAGAGAGAGAGGGAAAGGGGAAGGAAAGGACACTTTACGGGTGATTCTATTGAGTGATTAAAAAAAAAAAAAAAAAGAAAAGCAAACATTTTTACTCGCCCTTCAATGTTCAGCCCCACTGCAGCCACCTCCAGAAGCCTTCGCCCACCTCCCAGGCTGGGCTAGGGGTCTCCTCTGGTTCCTGCAGCCCCTGTGCTCCCCCAGCCTCTATCCTATAATTGTTTGCTTACTTGTTTATAACTCCCAACAAGACTGTTAATTCTGAACTAGACTGTATTTTTCTTCTGTGAATTCCCAGGATCTAGAAGAGTCCCTTAAGGGAAGTGTGTGGAGTGGAAAGAGTGAAGGAGTGGAGGAATAGAAAGATGAGGGATCATGGGAATGAAGAAAGAGGCGACAAAAGTCTCCATCTGCCTCATCTGGCTGCTTCATTCAGACCCCAGCAGTCCCACTTACGGGTCAGCCAAACCCACTTCTCTGAGATTCAAACCAAGAGATTCAAAACCAACTTCCAGTACACAACCTAGAGGGGATTCCTCCTATGTCGAAACCCAATCCAAAGCCTGGTTTTATTTCTAGAGAATTTTATCAACTTCAGAATTGAGAGGGAGCTGGAACCACATCTGGTTTGAACCCCTCATTGTCCCCCTGGAAAAACAGAGAAGGAGAGAGCCTCCGGGGTTCACAATCTGATGAGACGGGAAAGTACTGGCTCTCAAACTTGAGCCTGCCCTCTGATACAACCTCCACAATGTCCTGAAAGAACGAACTGGGTATGTAAAGTAATCAAATCGGATTAGAGATTCAACTTGGGCTCAACAGATTTTAAATAAATTTTCAATGCTTTCTTTCACTTTCTATGCATAGACATTAGCTCAGCTGAGTACTGTACAATGGCAATAACCACATAAAATCTCTGACTTATTCATAACAGCACCCAGTTCATCATAAAAATGCAGCTTTAAGCGAACGGAAGCTACCCATCCATCCACTCCTCCTTCTAGCCATTCAGAATCATTTGTTGAGTGCCACGACGCCAGCTGCTGCTGACACTGAGGTGAATAAACCTCGCATTCAAGAAGCTTATAGTCTAGAGGGGAAGGCAGTTCACCCACGTATGACTGGAGGGAAGTACGAGTGACCCTTCATGTCCTCCTGGGCATGGAAACTAAGGAAGAAATGCTTACTGAGCAAAAGGAGGAGAAAAGTCTCGCTCAGCATCCAGCTTGATAGTCTAGCTTGTATCAGAGGAAACTGCTACTTAGGAAAAACAGAAAAGCTAAATTTAAACTTAAAGGCATTGGAGAGTTCAAAAAATAGGCTTATCTAAATTCAGAGCAGAAATTAGGATGGTGGTTACCTTTGAGTAAGGAGGAGGTCACGACTGGACACGATACAAGAAGGTGTTAGGGGGCTAGCAACGGTCTGGTTTCGATTTTGGTAGTTATTACAAAGGTATGACCAATTTTTGAAAATTTCAAAAGATGCAGTTTCCAGTATGTATGTTTTGATAAGTTTACTTAACAAAAGTTTAGCTCAATTAGAGAACCACAGATACTACAAGAATGTTCTGAACTATCAGTGATTAATCCAAATGGTTTTACGCAAACTTGCATCTAACTTAGGTGAGCCTCAAAATTCCTGAAAGATCTGCAGATCTATCGTATAAGACCTGGAGCTCTGGATAGAAAACAGCCCTCCTTCCCACGGAAGCCTGTCCAAGAGTGATGCTGGCTCCAAAGATAAACCCCGGACAGAGCCAGACTTGTGCTCCTCACTTGCTCAGGCCTTGGGTCCATGGTTAGTATGTTTGCATTGAAAATTTCCATGCTTCCAGCTTCCACATCTTGTGCACTAATCTTCTTAATACTGATAAAACTGAAAAGAACCCTTTGTCCTAGGAAGACATAAAACCATTTTCATGAGAGGCTCATTCATTAAGTACATTCAGGATGGATTAAAATGATCCAGAGCTCTGGTTCTAAGAATGCAGAGACCACTAAATAAATGTGCTATTGAAATAAGATTAGCAGTCAATGCTTAACCTACTTTGAGAACAAGCTGTTTTTAACACCAAGTATCATCCATTCACATTTACATAATTAATGAACTAATTACAAACGAGTCTTATCTAATCATTTAAGCAGGTCTCACATGACCCATCCTTGGCCCCCACTTCTGCAGTAGAGTAACTGCATTTCCTTGAAAGTAATACAATTTTATTTGAAAGACAGTACCTTAGGGCTTCCCAGGTGGCTCAGTGGTTAAGACTCCGCCTGCCAATGCAGGGGACACAGGTTCAAGCCCTGGTCTGGGAAGATCCCACATGCCACAGAGCAACTAAGCCTGTGTGCCACGATGACTGAGCCTGCACTCTAGAGCCCACAAGCCACAACTACTGAGCCCACATGCCACAACTACTGAAGCCCTCGCACCTAGAGCCCGTGCTCCACAACAAGAGAAGCCACCGCAATGAGAAGCCCGTGCACCACAACAAAGAATAGTCCGTGCTGGCCGCGACTAGAGAAAAGACTGTGCGCAGCAGCAAAGACCCAACGCAGCCAAAAAAAGACAAAAAAACAAACGAAAAACCCCCTATAGTTTAGACCTTTTTACTGATTCAAGCCAGCCTTATCCTACATAAAAATCCATGGGGGCTGATCAAAGGAGGATGGTGGTGTCTAAATCTTCTGCTTTTTTTTTTTTTTAATTTATTTATATGGTTGAGCGGGGTCTTGTTTGCGGCACGGCACGGGGTCTTGGTTGTGGCTCGGGCACCTTAGTTGGGGCACTCGAACTCTCAGCTGCAGCATGCATGTGGGATCTAGTTCCCTGACCAGGGATCGAACCCCGGCCCCCTGCATTGGGAGCATGGAGTCCTATCCCCTGTGCCACCAGGGAAGTCCCTCTTTTGCTTTTAAACTAAGAACCACAAGCCAAGAGTATGGGGCTGCAAATGTTTACAGAAAGCAAATTTTTCCCTGAAAAAGGAAAAGTTGTAATGCCGTCTTTTAGCCAAATGAAAAGCAGTTGTGTTAAATCAGTACCAAAGCAAATGATACGTACAACAGTAATTAGCGAAGATTACACAGTAATTAAAATCACGATGATTATGTGAGTGAGAATAATTTATACAATAATCTCCACGCTCACACTGCAATATGGTACAAGTCCAATAGCAACAGTGCAGAGCCATGTTTGGTAATAAATTCAAATCACAGCATCTCTAATTATGTGGTGACAGATCGGTCATTGAAATTGAGGGATAAATAAAGTCTCTGACCAGGATACACACAATTTTATTTGGACTTCCCAAGGCTACCAAATGGGGATCCCAAACACTTGAACACTCCCCATCCCTCCCCCAACAGAGGGAGCCCCAGACCATCAGGTTCCCCCACTATATTCCAAAAATCCTTGTTCCATGCTGCTAGCAACTTGCTCTGTGATACAAGACAGTTACCCCGTCTGGCAAAGCCACACTTGGCTCTTCATATCAGCATCATCCTTCTAATCACCCTATCGGAGTGATTAGAGAGGCCATCTAACTTCCATCCACTGGTCATTTATTTGCTCAATGCATGTTTATTGAGCACCTACTATGTGCTAGACACCATGGTGGGTGCTGAGGTAAGAAGGAAAAGAGAAAGCTTATGTCCTTAAATGGTTCACAGCCAATGAGGGAGACAGACACCCGAACAGATGATCCTAACATATTATGGAAAGTGCTATGGGAGAGGGAATCGTGGGGTCTGCAGAACCACGGCAGAGGGGCATGTGACCCAGCCAGGGAGTCGGTGAAGTCTCCTGAGGTAGGTGACACTTGAGCTGAGTCACAAATAAGAGTTCATAAAGTGAAGAAACATGGGAAGGGGGTCCAGTCAGAGCAAAAACCATGGACACAGGACCAAGGGTGGGAAACAACACAGCGTATGAGGGAGTAACATAAACCGTTTGGGGCACAAAGCATGAAGAAAAGATACAGGGAAATGAAAGCAGAGAGGCAGACAAGAGCCAGGTCACAGAGGGCATGGGAAGCCCACTAAGGTGCTTGAATTCCATCCTGTTCTATCCTGTAAGGCAGAGGTCACAAAAGGTTTTCTATAAAGGACAGATAGCATATATTTTTGCCTTTGGGGCCATACGATCTCTGTTGCAACTACTCGATTTTGCCATCATAATGCAAAGGCAGTCATAAACAATATGTAAAATTTAAAAAAAACAAGAGCATGGCTGTTGATCCAATAAAACTTTATTTACAAAAGCAGGTCAAGGGCCATATTTTGCCTGTGGGTGGTAGTTGGCTGACTCCTGCTGTAGGTGACGGGAAGCCACCGAAACCAGATTTTCATTTGAGAGAGATCATCCTGGCTGAAGCTCAGAGGAGGGACTAGAGGAGGGTGGGGTTGGAAGGTCTTTGCCAGAGTCTAGAACAGAAATGATGGTAGCCTGACTTCAAGGTGCTGACAGTGAGGATGGAGAGAAGTAAAAAGGGTCAAGAGTATTTGCTTGGCCGCTTCCCTGGTGGTCCAGAGGTTAAGACTCCATGCTTCCACTACAGGGGATGCGGGTTCGATCCCAGGTTGGGGAAGTAAGATCCCACATGCCGCGAAGCCCAGCACGCCCCCCCCAAAAAAGAAAGCATTTGCTTAAAGGGGGGAGGGGCAGAATAAACAAGATTTAGGGATCAGCTGACTGGGGATGAGCGAGAGGGATGAGAGCCTCAGATGAGTCGAGGGCGCCAGCTTGGGTGGCTTTGTGGATGACAGAACCACCAAATGATACGGATGACATTGGTGGGGGAAAGGGAGGAGTCTCCCCTTGGATACGCTGGGTTCAGACACCAGGGAGACATCCAGGTGGCGAGCTTCTAAAGGTAGGCGGTTAGATACGATATACGTGTTTGAAACCTGGGAGAACTTAAGAGCTGGAGGGCTAGATTTGGGGGTCATCCGCTTACGGTGAGGGAGTTAAAATCACAAGAGGATTGCCTGGGACCAGGTGGAGAGAAAAACAGCAGGTGAGAGCAGCATCCTGTGATCCCCAGCACTGGCGGGGCTGGGGAGAAGTCTGGGGAGCGCCAAGGAGCAGAAACAGCTACAAGGCCAGGCAGGCAGGGAGTTCTGAGAAGTGTCTGACAGAGGCCAGTGCAGGAGAGAAGTCCAGAAAAAGATCAAGACTGGAGAATGTCCCCTGGTGTGTCCCTTTGGGAGCCACTGACACGGTGAGAAAAGTTTCAGTTCAGTGGCGGGGGCAGGCTCAGGGCTGGAGGAAAGTGAGGCAGAAACGTGAGGTGAGTGAAGACGGTGCATGTGGACCTCGCTGTGAAGAAGCCTGGCTCCAAAGGGAAGGGAAAGGTGATGGGTGAGGACACGGTTAGAACGGGGAGGACCCGCAGGTGCTTATAACCTGTGGAGGAAGGACAAGCAGAAAGGCAGAAGCTGAGGACGCAGGAGAGAGAGGGGATGCTGCGCGCTGCAGGGGAGAGGGGGCAGCGGGATACGGATTCGACTTGAACAGGACTGGATCTTATCTTCTGAGACCAGAGGGAAGACGAGGGCAGAGAGAGATGGATTTATAGACACCACAGAAGTTCAGGCCATGATTTTCTTTTCTTTGAATGAACCAGGAGTTTAGGGTGTCTCCTTAGAGTGAGGAATCAGGGCCGGAGGAAAGTCAGGGTGGTTTGGAATAACTGTCCAGTAAAATGAAAGAAACAACGGTCCAGTGATAAGACATCAGCATCTGAACAGCTGGTTCAATTAATGCCCATCAGTGCGTGGACCCTGCAGAACTGTGTGAGTGACCAAGGCTGGGGTTCTGTGGGACGTGGGGATGGGGGTCTAGACAGAAATGGGGGTTGGATCTGCCTTGGAAAGCCTAAGGTGCTGTGAGGTCCAGAGGGGAGAGGAGAGAAGCCTTTCCTGGAGCACTCTTCCGGCAGGGCAACGGCCTGGAGGGCAGGAGGGAGAGGCCAGGTACCCTGCAGGGCTGGGGAGAGCATACCAGCCCTGGACGCCCTGGCACCACCTGCAGCCAGCCATCAAGAGAGACTCCTGGCCAAGCGTGGCTGCCACCACCAAGCCCATAAACTCCCTCCCCGGGGGCCACGGAGGTAATTTAGCGTCTCCGTCACCAGAAGCTCTTGCATTTATCAGCGGCAGCTGCATGATTCCTGGGCTGGAAATCATAAAGCTTTAGGTGTATTTCTCTTGAGCTGACATCCCCTTATAAATAATACAAGGAATGCTTTTATTTTTTTGGCAGAAGACTGCTTTCTCTCTCTCTTCTCTTTTTAGACTGACCTTCTTTCTCAGTCAAATTTGGGAATGCCCAAGGGACTCATTTCTTGAGCCCTGTGATGGGCCAGGGAACACGGGGGGTATGGGAGCACACAGGAGCCTTGTATGCTATCCTGCCTCCTCGCACAAACAACACCCGGATGATCTGGTAGCATCTAGTCAAGTTTAAAACGCAAATTCCCTTTGACCCAGAGAATCATTTGCCCGTGTGCATAAGGATGTGTGCTTTTTTTTAAAAAGGGTTACAGGTTAATAGCAAATATCTTGAACTCAACTAAAAGTGAAACAAGAAGACTGCAGTTTAATAAACCCATGGCATCATTTTAAGATCTTCTGCAGGAATGTAAAAGAATGAGATAGACTTATGTGGACTGATAGGGAGAGATCTCCACGGTATATTGTTGAGGGAAAGAAGCACTTCATAAGACTTTAGGTAGAGCATAATATACATAAAATAACATATCATTTATGTGTTTTAAAAGCCAAAAAAAATGCTATGTATTTGCTACAAGTACATGTATGTTTATAAATACACAGAGAAAGATGTGGAAGGATACACGCCAAACTGAAGACGATGGATACCTTTGGGAAGGCAACTGAGGTTGGGGTGGTGGCCAAGAGGACTGTAGTCTTCTCAGTTATATTCTAAGTTCTTAAAAGGGAGAAGGATTTACAGATTATAAAGCTGGAGGTCAAGGCACCTGAACTCTGGGTTAGTCCTTACTATAAGCTTAGGTAAGATATTTCTCTCTGCAGACCTCAGTTTTTCCCATTTATATAATGAGAGAATTGGACTAAATAATCCAGTGGTCCCTTCGAACTCAGAAGTTCTACAACCTTTAAATTGTAAACGTATTCCAAGGACAGGGCTTAAAATTTTCAGGGCTTAATGCCATGGAATCTGGCACTCAGTAGGCACTTAATAAATATCTTTTGGATGGATGTTGAATGTTGAATAAGGATCCTTATGCAGTTTTAATATTAATAACAGGCCAGCTCTTTGCCAGTAAACTCTGCCAGGTGAGTGATCCACCTCCTGGATAAAAGTCAGTCATGGCAGTGTGGCAAACACAAATACAGGCTTCGGAGGCATTCAAACCTGGGTTCAAATCCTGCCTCTTTCACTTACTTGCTGAATGACATGGAGCAAATTTCTGACCCTGAGTCACAGTCGATGATGAGCTGTGACCAAGTACAGTTAGTACTTCTGCTCAAGTGTTGATGTCATGGTCAGCTATTCATTCAGCAAACATTATGGAGCACCATCTGTGTGCCAGCCCAAGGGACACCAACATGAAGAAAACTGACAAGGAGCTTACGGTCTCTTCTTGCCTCCTGCCCCACTGCTGTCCTTGGCGCAGGCCCCTCTGCTCTGAACTGCAGCTGGACAAGCCTGAGGACTTGGAGGGGGAGCAGGCAAGATAAGGGGTACTAGGCTCTAGAGAGGGCTGCCTGGAGGCGCTGCCCGAGGCGCAGCTACAGGAACTGGGGTGTGGCCGTCTTTGCCTCAATCAGTTGTTCCCTAACCTCTGGGCCTCAGATCCCTCTTGTGCGACGTGGGGGTAATGACATCAGTCTCCTGGGCTTACTCTGGGCATCAAATAGATACCAACACTAATAAAGCAGCTAATTTTCTTGAGCTCTTTCTAGGGCTCTGAGTGCATCCTCTCATTAACCCTGACAATGATCTACTCACAAGAAAACATGAACAGAGAAGTTAAGCAACTCGCCCCAAAATTATGGTTACCAGGGGGGAATGGTGGGGGGGGGGAAGGGATAAATTGGGAGATTGGGATTGACATATACACACTACTATATATAAAATAGATAACTAATAAGGACCTACTGTATAGCACAGGGAACCCTACTGAATACTCTGTAATGACCTATGTGGGAAAAGAACCCAAAAAAGAGTGGATACATGTATATGTATAACGGATTCACTTTGCTGTACATCTGAAACTAACACACCATTGTGAATCAACTATACTCCAATAAAAATTATTTTAAAAAAAACCAAAAACTTGCCCCAAATCTCGCAGCTTCAGAGGAGCGAATGTGGGATTGGAAGCCAGATGCTCTGACTTCGGTCCGTGTACGGAAACCACTGCAGCCTCCCACCTCCCACTCAAACGGGTGCCAAACAACTCAGGGTGTCATTCCTTATCATGCACCCTAATATAATTATAGTTACGACACTTGGGTACTATGTTAATGAGCCTCCTCATTCAGCTCTGGCTGCCTCAGGTTCTGCTTCTGCCGCCTTATACATTGGCTGACGGGGAAAAACAGAGGTATTTAGTTACCAGGAGAGAAAAAGTCCTCATCGTTTGGAGTTCATAGAGGACATGGCTCTTTCTCCACACAGGTCTTTGTTTTTAATTAAGAGCGGTAATCAGATAAGCTTGCTTTAACTAACTCCCCCAATGCACCCCATTCTCAGAGCCTCCCTTTGATATTTTCGACATCAAACCTTTCAGCCTAAGAGTATCAGCAGACACGTGCCAGACATTTGCCATTTCCCGAATATGCCCGAAAGCTTGGAGTGAACTTCCACCCCTTTCTTTTTGTAGAGACAACTCCCTGCTTCAGAGCAAACACGTTTCAAGTCAGGACGGGGTTGTCTGGGTTTGCTCCATTAGTTTGTGATTTTTCTTTCTATCTTATCACATTGGTTCCTCTGTTATCGCACAAGCAGTGTGCATTTCATCTTAATTACGCATCTGCTTAATCCATAATTTCTGATTTATGGCCATTAGCTCCTAATTACAAGAGGGCTGCCCTTGAAAAGGAAAACCAAACGAGCTGAGTGGAATGGAGCTGAAAAGCAAGAGGGAAGATGGATTTAAGTCCTAGAGCTAAGGCTGAGCCCCGGGGCCCATTTGTTGGAGCAACTTATTGTTGCCAATCCTATAGATTTGTGAGGGTCCCATCTCAGGCTGTGACTGGATTTGTCTCCTTCTATGGTAGGAAAAAAATATAGAATTCTGACATTCAAACAAAGCTGAAATTTCTGAGGAGGAAATCATCCAGCCTAACGGTCTTTATATGGACTCCCCATTAAAAGAAAAACAAAACCAAAAAACTTTAAGTAAATATGTTTATAGAGAAAAATTTAAATCCCAAACTATCTATAAGTGGAAAACTAGTGGGATTTGCCTTAGATAGAAAACAACTATAATAAATCCACAGCTATTTTTTAAAATGTTCATCCGCTATTTAAAATCATCTGGAAAACTGTGCTTTAGAGAGGGCTGTATTAGATTCTCATCATTTCACCTGTTTGGAGCAGTAAATACAATTATATTTCCTTTTACAGGTGAGGAAGTGAAGGCTCAGAGAGGGTAACTGGTCTGCCTAAAGTCACACGGCTAGGAAGTGGCAGGGTCATACCTCAAACTGGACCATGCTTGTCCTTGTCTAGGACAGAGGAAATGGAAGACTTGAACAGCAACCTTCAAAGTCTGAGATTCTTTCAGCTATTGGTCATCCAGAGGCAGCAGGGAGATACTCTTACCTGGGGCTGAGGATACAGCTGCTGATGGCTGACTGTCGAGAGGGGGTCCTCACCGTGTCTGTGGCCAGGGACAGAGTACAACTCAACCAGGACTGCAGACTGCCCTCTGGCTGGGAGCTGAGGATGGAGACGTTATCTCTAGAACCAGAATGCAAGATGTTGTCAACATGATGACAACCACAGTAACAGCAATAACTAGACAGTCACCCCTTAGCATGAGCCAGGCATTGTGCTAAGTGCTGACATGCCTAACTTTAATCAGTGCTCACAACACCGTCCCTGAGCGGTGGGAGCCAGTGCTGCACCTCTTACATAGATGAGAGTAATGGGATTTGGGGAGGCCAGCTTGGGTCTTGACTAAGGTCACCCAATTCCAACACCCGTGCTAATAACCACTGCTCTTCCTTGGGAAGATAAACACTCTAATATAGATGATGAGGTATCTCTAATTTTGGAGTAAAGTTTGGCACTGACTTTCATACCAAATGATATGGTCATGGAATATGTCAAGTGTGAAGGCCTTAACTCCTTGCCTACCTTAGCTGGAATGTCTTTGGGGACAAAGACTTAATTGTAGGCCCTCTATTTCTGAAAGCAGCACAGGGAGAGGCCTGTGTGGGCCTCTCATTGCTGTGGGTATTCAATGATTATTTTATTTTCTGGTTGATATATTCACTCAAATATATATTATATATAATATATAATAAATTTATATATTGATATATACACAAATTTGTTTGTTTGTTTATAGACCACTCTATGCCAGGCACCATGGGAAGGAACTATAAACATGAACCCAACATTGACCCTGCCCTCAAGACCCCATTTTAGCAGAGTAGACATCTATATAAATAACCATAAAAGAAAATTATCAATGCTGTAGATAAAGACAAGATAGGTTCTAAGGAGGACAAGGAGGGAGCCTTGATTTGCTTCTTGGAGGCATAAGGGAAGGAATTAAGTAGTGGCAGTTGAGCTACATCTTGTTTGAAGGTTAGGGCTTGACTACGCAGGCCTGGAAGGAACAGCACACACATAGGTACGGAAGGCACGGATGATATGGAAAGCAGGAGTCCCAGGTGGAGGGGGAAGTAAGGGTCAGAATGTGCAGGGCTCAAATGTCAGTCTAAAAAGTCTCTTCTGAGGCAACGGGGAGCCACTGACGGTGTCTGAGGACAGTGGCATGGTAAGTCATGGGCTTCTCTTTGTCTGCGAGAAGTTGGACGGTTCAATAGTACATCCCCGGGGCTATATGTTATGACCATGGAGTCAGAGCTCTCATGGGCACTGCGGATAACTCTCCAGTGGGTGTGGATGTTCCTTCTGCAAACTGGACACAGAGGGCCAGGGGCTCGTCTTTGGCTTTGGTGTAATTGGCTCAGTTCTACTCAGGGTTAACTTACGTCTCTTTTCTGCCACTGCCGCTACAATCCACTGCTGTCTGGACACTAGAAGGAGGCACAAGAAAGAGTCTGTTATCCTTGTGCTGCCAGGGGCTGGGGAAGAACCCAGTCTTTGATGTTAAATAAACTTGGGTTTGAGTCCCACCTCCAACCTTTGCCACTGTGTGATCTTAGGCAAGTCACTTGTCTTCTCTGAGCCTCCTGTGCTCTTTTGTAAAATGTAGCTAATAATGGGCCTCCTCCCCCAGAGTGGTGGAGCAGACTGAGATAACCCTTATCAAGATCTCAGCATGGTTCTTGGCAAATAAGCAATGTTAATTAAAGGGTAGCAACCATTACCACTCCTCCTGTTTTAGTACAACTAGTACTGCTATTAATAGCATCATAATTGTCAACAAGCACAGCATTTGCTCTATATTCTTTGTGAGTGTCTGCAAATCAGACACAGGGATGCGGTGGTCGGCTTTCCCAGTGCATTCTGGGAAACTCTGAGCTAATTACAATAGTAGCTATTCTCTTGGGAGCATCCCTTGATTCAACAAATACGCATTACACGCGATCCCACTAACCACCTTGCCAGTCTCCCTCCTGGAGTTCAGGAAGCTGACACCCTTGTCCAAGGTCACGCAGCTTTGAATCCCAGGTCTGTAAGAGCTACTCAGCTCATGCCCTTAACCAGAGTGCAACCACCCAGTGTACGGGTGCAGACAGCCAAACCACAAACCTCAGACACCTGAGCCGCGATTTTAATCCTGGTTCCTCAGGCCGGGACCTCCCAGCTTTATTCTTCAGTGAAATCTGGGCAATTCCTTCCCAGAAGCCCTGGTCACTTCCTCTGAAGGATGCACCTGCAGCTCCTTGGTCCCTACCCTCAAGGGCCAGTCACTCTTGGGGTCTCTACTAACACCTATTCATCCCCACCAGACTGAAAGAGCCCCTCACAGGCCAAGAACACATCTTATTCGTCCCTTTAGCCCCAGGGAAAAGGCTAGAGCAGAAGTTCTCTCAGACGTTGCCTGGTGAATCCAATAGAAGAGGGGTCTGTAAATGACGGCCATGGGCCAAATCTAACCTACACATCTGCTCCTATAAATAAAGTTTTATTGGAACACAGCCACTCCCACTCATTTGCATTTTGTCCACGACTGTTTTTCCTCCACAGTGGCAGAGCAGAATAGTTGCAACAGAGACCACATTGTCTGAAAAGCCTGAAATACTTGCTATCTGGCCTTTTAAAGAAAAATTTGTTGACTTCTCCAGTATTAACAAAAAGCACCTTTTGTGAACGACCCCTTGAGAGGCAGAATAATGACCCCACAGATGTCAAGATCCTAATCCCTAATCCCAAGAACCTATGACTGTGTTTCCTGACATGTTAAAAAGGGCTGTGCAGATATGGTTAAGGTTAAGGATCTTGAGACAGGGAGCTTATCCTGGATTATTGGGGTGGGCCCAGTCTAACGACTCCAATCCTTAAAAGCAGAGACCTTTTCCCAGATGTGGTCAGAGGGACATGTGGCTATGGAAGAAGAGTCAGAGATGCAACATTTCTGGCTTTGAGGATGGAAGGGGCCACAAGCCAAGGAATGTGGGTATCCTCTAGAAGCTGGAAAAGGCAAGGAAATGGATTCTCCTCTAGAGTTTCCAGAGGAACACAGCTCTGCTGACACCTTGATTTTAGCCCAGGGAGATTAGACTGGACTTCTAATGAACAGAACTGTAAGATAATAAGCCATAAAATTTGAGCTAATTTGCTATGACAGCAATAGAAAACCCCTGCAATAGAATAAAAGTATTTTTGTAAGTGACCCTAAATCTTCTTGAGGATCTATATAAATTTTTTCTGATACAGCTTTTAAACAAACTATTTATTTATTTATTTATTTGGTTTTTTGGGTGTGTTGGGTTGCGAGGGCTTTCTCTAGTTGCGGCAAACGGGGGCCACTCTTCATCGCGGTGCGCGGGCCTCTCAGTGTCGCGGCCTCTCGTTGCGGAGCACAGGCTCCAGATGCGCAGGCTCAGTAATTGTGGCTCACGGGCCTATTGCTCCACGGCATGTGGGATCTTCCCAGACCAGGGCCTTAACCCGTGTCCCCTGCATTGTCAGGCAGATTCTCAACCACTGCGCCACCAGGGAAGCCCTAAACAAACTATTTAAAAATACTTAAAAACTTTAACTGAAGTGGCCAGTGTGAGCAGAACCAGCTTTATTCCTGCTGGTGGCCTGAGTCTCTTCTAAGGCTCTATGCGCTGGGGCTGCAGAAGGAACACCAGACTGTGAGGAAAGGCAACTGAATCCTCGTGTTCTCACTGTATGGCCTTGGCCTCCTCTCTTCCCTGTTCGGGGTGTCAGGTGTCCCCGTCTGTGAAATGAGGCGTTTGAGCCAAGATGCTTGGATGCTTAAAAATTATGTGCAATGGAGAGGATGCACTTAGGCCCTAGAGCAGGAGTCCTGGGCCTTTTATGAGCTTTTTTTTTTTTAAGATTTATTTTTATTTACTTATTTAGGCTGCGCCAGGACTTAGTTGCAGCATGCGGGATCTTCTTTTTCAGTTGTGGCATGTGAACTGTTAGTTGCGGCATGCATGCACAGAGTCTTACTCACTGGACCACCAGGGAAGTCCCTATGAGCATCTTATATGAAGACCATGGAACTTCCATTTCCCCAAATGCACAAACACAGACTCAAAATTTTAGTGCAGTATCTGAGGGTTCAGAGTATAATCTCTAGAACTCGTGTGTGGACACCCCCTCCCTCAACCTACTAGTTCACAGACCCCAGTTAAGGACACTGGTTCCAGCTGACCAACGAAGCTACTAGAATGTGGTAGGCAAGGGCCCTGGGAAGCGGAGGGAGGGGTTTGCGTGAACAGGGCTACATCTCATTAGAAAGACAAAAGAACTGAAGAGTCTTGCGGCCCAAGTCGTAGAGTTCAAAACGGTGTGGCATGCGCCTTAAAAACAGAGACAGTGAGTTGTACCTGGAACAAGGTTTCTCGTGCCGGCAAGCAGGGAGGAACAGCAAACACGGGCCGCAGTAGGGGTGGGACTTGAGGCATGATGATAGAGAGGGAGGGGCTTCAGGCCCATTTCCCACCCCAGGAGTCCATGACCCTGATTACAAGAGGGTGCGCCCAGAGATCCTGGTGGGTGCCTGGGCAAGCTAATGTCTCCATAATCCTAAGGCAACTGGCCTTGAACTCTGTAGGAGACAAGGTCTGGGCAGCTGGGCATACTTCCTCACCCACTTCACTGGTTCGATCTTTAATTGAACCCAGCACAGGAATGTCTGCAGAGCACAATGCAACTAACCAAGGTGCAGGCTGGTGTTAATTCATCTGGCACAACTGGACATCTCAAAATAAATGAGTCTCTAGTCTAGGGGGAAAGAGCCCTTTCAGAAGGGAGCAAATTCAAACACTGAGTCCACCCATGGGGAAACGTCCTCTCTCACTCCGATCAGAGGACGGCTGTACTTCAACCTAAGCTCGAATTTTCTATAGGAGTCTGCTTTGGTGTAAAAGAGGGGGTTCTTCTTAAAGGAGTTTAAAACCCACTGACCCTTCCACCACAAGAAGAAAGAGTCTCTGGACTTCAAGCTCCATGAGGCAGATCCACGTTTGCCTGTTCGCGACCATACCTCCTGCCCTAACATGGGAGGTTCTCAGCAGTGATGACGATGATGATATGGTGATGATGATGATGATGTTGTTTATCTGCTGGGCGGGCAAGCAGAGGCCCAGGAAGGGCAGGTGACCTGTCCATGGTCCTGATCTCCTTGGTAGTGCAGCCAGCACTGGAACCGGATATGTGGTGCCTGGTTTTCCCCTCATCTCCTGACATGTGGTCAGTGGTTCTTTCTCTTGCCTTGGTGCATGTGACTTTTCAAGAGGAACTTGGGCCAGGCACTTGTGGACAGGGGGATTGCTGATGAGCAAGAGAAGTAACTAAATGTCTTCTGCTGTATTCCTTTCAGGGGAGTCTTGGCTAGACAGCTCCAGCCTGAATGCAAACACTGCCTGGGAAGTAACACATGAATGCACTGGCACCACGTCACAGTGACAGACACAAGTTCACCAGAATGACAGGCCAGTTACTTGGCAGAGAACAAAGACCTTGACAACAGAAAGGGGAAAGATGGGGTACGTTTGACATGACAGCAGAGCTTAGTCACTGGAGGTGTGGGTGATGGGGTCAACCTGGAAATCAAATCCCGGCCCCATCACTTACTGTGTGAGCTGGGGCCAGTTTCTTGACCTCTCTAAGCTCCAGTTTCCTCATCTGTAAACTGGAGGTGATAATGGTTACCAACCTCAGAGAGCTGTTGTGAGAACTATGTATGTGAGACAGGTAGGCTGTGTGGCCTGGCACAAAGTAAGTCCTCAGGAAAGAGTATTAGCCCAATGATCATGATGTCCTGTAATGCCAGTGTGGATACAGCAGTTTGGAGCCCTCATTCCCCACGAACCCTACTAGCTGGGTATCCAGGCCTTCCAAGCTAGAAAGATGCTCAGAAAGACAGGTGTCCTCTGTGGTATCATTTAAATGTGCTATTCTGCATGAGGGCCCTGTGATGTAACTTGGATGTCTTAGAATAATGGAGAAGTGCTTTAAGCTCTTCCTTCTAAGCAAAATTAGAAGGTAAGAGAGTTGTGGGAAAAGAGACACAGGCAGTCCCAGAGCCCGTCCTACTTCGTAGCAGGGACCGTTAGAGTCTGACCAGAGCCTGGGCCCACTGATGAGTAAGTTAACTCAGAATTATGCCCTCAGTGGCAGCTGCACTCTTTGGTTAGACTCAGATCTTTCTACTTGTCCTGCCGCAGCCTTGTTTTAGCCAAGTTAAAAGGACGTATGTTGCAAAATGTACAACTTACACTCAACACAGCAACAGAGAACTCCTTTCCAGGGCCTTCATCTCAGATGGGGCCAGCTGGTGTGGAGACACTCTTGGCTGACCCAGGAGTCAGGGGTCATCCACTGACCTCTCCACACTCCCCCCCACCCTGCCCCAAACTCCCAGCCAAGGTGATGACAGAGCAGCTGCAGACCCTGGGCCAGGAACAGATGGGGCTGTCAGCTGATGCACCCCTCCCTCCATGAGTAATAAGCAGGCTCCAGGCCTGGGGGAACAGCTTAAAGCATTTCTCCATTAATCTAAGGAGGTTGACGCCACAGTCTAAGTTACACCGCAAGGGCCCCGGTGCAGGCGGGTACGCGTTTAAATGCTGCCGCACTGGCCACCTGGCTTTCTGAGCACGTAGCCGCGTTTCCAGCCTGGAAGGCCCGTTACACTCGGATCTAATACCCAACATGGGGAAATGCGACTTTTCCTAATTTGAACAAGTCTCCCAAAGAAACTCACCTCCAGCTGAAGCACCGCTCGCTCTCTCTCTCCCAGGGTGGGTTTGAATCCTAATTGAGAGCTCAGTTTGGAGACAGACCTTGGCCCAATCCCTCAGGCTCCAATCCAACCCTCTTTCCCCAGGCGATGAGGCAATTAAGAGGGGAGTGCAGGGCTGAGCTGTCAGGCTGGGGAAGAGCTCGGGCTGGCCCTGGGGCAGGAGCTGGGGCTCTGCTCTGGACGGCGGCTCTAGAACCCAGCGGTGCACGTATTTCTTTGTATTGTTGATAACCAACTTAGCTGCGCTGCGGCCAGACAGCATGGTTTGCACGACACTAATCCTCTGAAACTGAGACTTGAGAAGTGCTGAGGCTTCTCTGTGGCAACTTTTCCCCAGTCTTCCCCCACTCCTATGCTATTACTGAAACCCACGCTCTGTGGAAGTTTCAAATCTAAGTTACAAGACAGCGAGTCAGGACCAAGGCCTACTGAGCATTAGGAGATGCTTCCCGAGAACCACCCTGGGCTCAGGGCTGGCTTCGCAGGCTTACAGCCCGTGCCCAGAGGGGCCTGTGCTTGGTGTGACACTCTGCTGTGACTGCCTTAGAATTCCGAACCTATTCTGAACAAGAAGCCCCGCGTTCTCATTCCACGGTGGACCCACACATTGTGCCCGTCAATCCTGCCTGGGGTTCTGGGGCGCTTCACGGGGACACGGTGGGCTTCCATGGGCCACTTCAAAAGGGGAAGAAAGGTGGGAGAGAGGGAACGAGCAAGAGGAGGAGAGCCTTTCTTTCCCACTGATCTCACTCGGGCACACTGGTCAACTTTCACTTCCTAGAACGTTCCTCATTTGCCCTGACTCACTTTTCTCCAGAGCTCCCGCGTCTGGCTCCTTCTTTTAATCCAGGTTTCAGTTCAGTTCTTCCTCTCAGAGAGGCCATGTCTACCTCCCTTGCTATTCATCAGAGCTCTGCGTTCTCTGTCTTTGTAATTCCTACTGTATCCTAGCATTTTATTTGTCAGTCTGTCCACTGTATTCATGGGCGGGGACACACACACACACACACACACGCACATGCACACACACACACACACACACACACACGCTCGCCCATCACAATGTGGGTTCCACGAAGGCAGAGACCATACCTGTGCTCTCCTCCCTCACTACTCCCTCAGGAATTTAACTTCCGCCTGAACTCGGGCAAGTTATTCAATCTCCCTGTATCTGTAGGATGGAGAAACATGATAACAAGAAGCAAGTGGAATAAGACAAACACTCAGCACAGTGTCTGGTGTGGAACACGCAGAATCAGTCACATGAATGAATGAATGAAACTGATGACGGCTGAGCCCCTGCCAGGTAAAAGGTACTAAACCTGGGTCAGATTTTTTCACCTACTTCTTAGCATCAACCCGTCTTACAAATGAAGAGACTGAGGCTCAGAGAGGTTGAATAACTCACAGAAGGTCAGGCAGACATGAACCGCTGGATCCCTGACTGGAAATCAGGCTGGCTGAAACGCAGCGCCTGCGCCCTCCCCAAGCCGCCCCCACTTCCAGTTGCAAGAATCCCACGCATTGCCTGGGCTCTTCCAGGTACAAGATGCATTTCTTCACACCTGGGGTTCTATGATCATTTCACCCCTCGCACAACCCTGAGACGCAGGTCAGGGCCCCTCCGACGTCAGGAAGCGTGAGTCAGGTACTGGGCGGACACTGGAGATTCGGACGAGGAAAAGGCACCAGACGTCCAGCCAAGACAAAGATGTAAAGCCCCAGAGACAAAAGATCATGAAAATGCAGACAGATAGCTAGGGTTCAGATTGGATCCCTGGGGGCCCAGGGACTAGAGCTCAGAAAAGCTGGATGGGAACCAGGGGGTGAGCACGAGGCTTGTCACCTGGAGCAAGACAGATAAAAGAATCTCCTGTTAGGAGGAGGGTGCAGGCAGGGTCCCTTTAAGGCCTGAGGGGATCCCCTATAAACAGAGACCGGAGTGATGTCTGCAACCACCTGTGACCTCACTGCCAGGACCTCATGCCCCAGGTGAGAACCTGCTCCTTGTTCTCTGTCACACCTCTGTCCAGCCTGTCCCCACACCTCCAAGCATGGACGCTCTGCCTCTTTCCAATCTTGTTATTTTTAGAACTTTTATTCTTTATTAGAAAAGCAATCTATTGCTATGCAAGTAAAAATGGTTTAAAAGTTTTGCTCATTCACACACAAAAAAAAGAACATAAAATACTAGTATATACAACCATTAATTCCCATTATGATTAATGCAAAAGCCCTAGCATTTCTATTAACGGAGAGGCCAGCCAAGCATCGAGCGGGTAATATTGACGCCAGGGGTTTGTAATTACAGATGTTAGTTCTGTCATGACACTAATAAAACTGGAGGAGGGGAGACAGAGGGGGTTCTTGAACGTGACCCTGAGCTGGAAGCAGCTGCAGCATCAGTATTAGCCGTTTCACCAGCAATTTGGCAGCTGTGGAAACTAGCAGGGCGTGGTAGAAATCCTTACAATATTTGCGTGGGAGCCATTTTTGCACAAACTGAGGACGTTTGAGATAAAGCCCTTGATTTAGAGGCTAGAACATGGCAAGTCCACTGGGTCTCTGTCACACTGACGCTGAGAATGAACATCTTCATGGGAAAGTTGGAGGCTACACGCTGCTGAGCAGCTGTCACCAGCCCAGGACTGCATCAAGGAGAGAATGTGCTCACGGTCTCATATCGGGGTATAAAGTACATGACTTATATGAGCAAGATCTCCCAAAGAGGACGCTAGTACAGCTAGGGATGTGTGTGCATGTTCGTTGCAGAAATTTGAGAAAATCTACATAAGCCTGAAAAAACCAAAAATTTAGGTCACCAGTAATGCCTTCCCAATGTATTAGAACGTTGGTGTGTTTCCTTCCAGTCTTTTTTCTGGACTGGGCGTGGTCAGCTCTAACACAGATGCCTGGTTCTTCCCACTGGCTGGACCACAGCCCACACACAACTCTCTCTCCTCCCCCGCTGCCCGGCTCACCCACACCTCCCGCCGGTCGGCAGCTGGCCCTGCCCACACCCCAGTAAGAGGTGGCTGGCTGGTCCCAGGAGGAACCACACCTGACGGGTAACTCAGGGCATCCCGCCCCTCACCGTCTCATTTTCTACACAAAGAAAACGTTGCCCAGGCTTTGCTGCAGAGGCTGAGATGGAGGTGGAGACGCCACAGCAAGATGGGCGAGCCGGGCTCTAGGCGTTTGGCGGTAACACAGAGACGTCACCACCAGCGGGGAAGCATCCTGCCTCTGCTGGCCTGAGGCGGCCAGTTATTCCTCCCACGCCCCGGTGCGCCTGAGTCCCCGGACCCCCAGACCTGAGAGGGGAAGCACTGTCCACTGAAGGCTGCAGAGCTCCCCAGGGTGCAGCCCACCTGCCACACCCAGCCCCAGCCGGCTCCTGGTAGCTTACCTCTCCGTGTCGCTGTCGCTGGACACCACCTCTTCCAAGGCTGCCTGCAGGTCGGCAATCCGCCGGATGGACGTCTCCAGGTCTGTCTGGAGGGTCTGTCTCACTGCGGCGAGCTCCTCCACGTACTTCTCCTGGAGACAGAGACCACAGCACACGCTGACCTTGGGCAAGACCCCCACCCGCCTACGAGAGCTCTGGGGAGGAGCCTGACGCTCCCTGGGACCCTGTGACGGGGTGCGTGCCCACGAGGGGCTCCCTCTATGGACAGGCTCGTGGACCCTCAGATGCTCTGGATTTTACAGAGGAGGAAGTGGATGCCTGGGGGCTCCAGGGCACGGCCCCACACAGAGCTCACTCACCCACACCGGGGGTGCCGGCCCCAAGTGGACACCCTGGATAGATGGGTCAATGGATGAGTCAATGAATGTTTCCCAGGAGAGTTGCAGAGGCTGGTTCTGGAAGCGGAGTCTCTGTCCCAGGGATGGATGTGGAGCGGGAGATTGGGGGGAGGGCAGAACAAGAACGGGTCCCTCACAACTCCGTCACCTAGACTCCCCCAGCTTTCCATCCTCAAAGGCAGCAAAAGGCAAAGATGGAAACCCCAGTGGGGCTCCCCGCGGAGCCGGCCAGCACCGCTGGCGTTTATTGAGACCTTTCCACGCCCAGCATTGTGCTCAGCGTTTCATGCTCCTGGCCTCACTCACTCCTCACAAGTCTGGCACGTGACTCTTTATTACTGATCCCATTTCACAGATGAGGAAATGAGGCCTGGGGGAGCGCAAGCCTGAACTGGAACTCGAGCTGGAACCCAAGCTTGGTGCATCTGACTCTCCATGCTCATCCCGTTACTTTCTGCTCTGACTGGATTTTTGTCCAGACTCTCTGGAAAATCTCTGACTTTCATCTGTAACGTTATTCCCACACTCCTCCCCTTTAACACAATGATTGTCAACTGAGGGTGAGTCTGCCCTCCAGGGGACATCAGGCAACGTCCAGAGGCATTTCTGGTTGTCACACTTGGTAGTCTGATGACATCTAGCAGAGTAGAGGCCAAGGGCGCTGCCCGGCATCTTACAACGCACAGGGCAACCTCCACCATGAAGGATTACTTCACACAAATGTCAACAGTGTCCAGCCTGAGAAACCCTGGGTTAAAACCGGAAACCCACCTTCTGGGAATTAATCCCATGGGGTATAAACCAAAACACAGAGCAAGGCTCTGTACCCGAGGATGCCTGCGGCAGTGCTACTGATGACACGAGACGCTGAGAGCCGCCTTGTCACCCAGCAACTGGGACTGGTTATGGAAATCACAGCATGTCACTTTGATGCTATTAGGCAGACGTCAACATTAGAAATAAGGATGGTGGCAGTATGGAACGCTTCTGTGAAATAACGTTAAGCAAGCAGAAGACAACAGAGAATATCGTGCCCAAGTCTACATGCAAATAGCACACATGCAGTTGGGAAAACACTTGGAGAGTTGAGAATATTTATGGATGGGAGCAAAGAGGGGTTATGGATAGGAGTTTTCTTTTGAGCTGCTCTAATTATGTCAAGTTTCTTTTTTGACTGTTGTCTTAAGAAACATGTATATACCAACTGATGAGAGCGTGAAGGGGTGAAAACATAAGGATTGAGGGTCAATCTAAGCACAATTCCCAGCTCCCCACACAACCCACTAGCTGCGGGACCGTGAACGGTTCACAGTCCCTCTCTGAGCCTGGGATTGTTTTTCTTTATTTTGTAGATGAGGAAACCGAGGCCACTGAAGTCACTCAAGGCAGCAAGGAGTCTGCCCCGCTCCCAGGCCAGTGATCTTTCTGGGGCTCTGTGTGCCCGCCCCAGTGAAAGCCCGCGGGGACCAGGACTGCTCCTCGTTAGAGGGACACACTCAGCTCTGCACAGCAGACCAGCTTGTCCATTCGCGGTATTGTAAATCTGTGCCTTTACACTGATTTTGAGTCTTCTCCAATTTGAGAGAGAGAGTGAGCAAAGACCAAGAAAGCCAAAGAAGCAAGCCCAGCTGACGAGAGAGAAGGGGTGGCATGGAGAGGTGGGGGAGTGGTGCTGTTGGTTGAAACTGCCAGCTGTGAAATCCCCATCTTGGTGCTGACAAGGTGAGAAACGGTTTGAGGCAGGGCCCCCAGGCAGGAGGTCGGTGGACTGTCAGAGGAAACAACACACCGTGGGATGGCGAGGGGGGTGTTCGCCCAGGATGTGACCTTGTCAGCTCATAAAGACACCTAGGAAGATGGCTGGGCACACAATCCCAGGAGATTACAGGAGCATCGCCTGAGCGCTGCTTCTTGCTAGTGGGCCAGGATGACAGCGTCCCTGGGAGGCGAAGGGACGAGGTACCTGTGTATCTGTAAGACACGGAGATGCTACCCATGTCCATGTCTGGGCCATTCCAGGCACGTGGTGAATGTTTCTTTTAGAGACGAGGAAACTGAGCACCAGAACAGCAAAAAGACCCACCCAAGGTCATGCAGCCAGGAGACCACAAAACTGGGCAGCCAAGTCTTGGGTTCTCAGGTGAGGCCCTTAAGGCCATATGAGCTGAGAGAGAAGAGCCCAGATGTCCCCTCCTGGTTGTGCCTGGGTGACCTTGGCCCATGTCAACGTCACACAGAGGGAGCAACGAGGTCTTACAGTCTCAATCCGCATGAAGCCTCCTGGCAGACAGAGGATAGGGAGGGGAAGGATGCTGGGTCTCAGGGACAGGTGGCTCTGAGCCAGGACCAAGCAGGTGAGCAGAGGAAATAGGGACCTGAGATGCACCAGATCCATAATATCATGAGAGTGGAAGTAGGCTCTGGAGCCAGGATGCCTGGGTTTGAATCCCAGCTCTACCACTCACTGGCTGTGTGACTTTCAGCAAGTTATTCAACCTCTCTGACCCCCACGGGTAAAACAGGGGCAGCCGTAGTCCCCTTCCCAGGGCTGTTGTGAGGATCGAATGAGCTTGGCAGAGAGGAAGGGCTTGGCCAGCGGTGGCATTACTACGTTTCAACGCTCAGAGGAGAACGAGGAGCAATTGGGTGGGTGTCCCCACATCACCGGGGAGGTTTGCCAAGGTCACGCAGAGAATAAGGAGGCTGGAATGCAGGACTCTGAAAGCTTTTTCACCATCTGCAGAGGAAAGACAGGGGTGGAAAGCAAGGGCAGCTTAGAGGGTGAGTTAACTAGGCAGAGCAAGGAGAGCTGAGAGCAAGAAAACCATCAACAGACAGATGAGGCCTGTGGTTCCGGGGACCTGCGGCTACCGCCACCCTCCACTGTGCCCCTTGCCCTCCGCGCCCCACCCCCATCTGCCTGGGGACGTGCCTCAGGCTCAGCAGGAACCTCCCAGGGAGACAGATTTGGGAAATTCAGAGTCTGTGTAATCAGCAATCAGCAAACCTTTCCTGTTTCAACTTGAAAACCAACCAGTCTGCTGATTGCCGAGACCAAGTCATTAGGCGAAATGGATGCGGCGCCCACACTAGTCTCCTGGGGGCAGACAAAACAAGGCCCAAGCCAGAGACGGCTCGAGAGACATGGAGGGTGGTGCACCAGGAGAAGGGGTCACAGGGGAGGCCCCCCCTCGGGGCTTCTTCCACCTCCGTGACCAGCAGCGCTCACGATCGGGTCAGGACTGCTACGCAAATGGGATTGTGTTTTGAGGCCAAGTGTGAGCTTGATCTTCTCTGTTTTTCTCTCTCTTTGGGGGCTTGGAGCAGGAAGAAGTTGGGGGGAAAGTTAGGGAACAAAACTATTTAGACAGTAAGATGTATACAATAGAAACCTACTAATAAATATACCGTATGTCCATATTACTCCTCAGCTACAATGTAGTGATATACATTGTAATAGACACATAACATACTAACATAGATCATTATATATTCATTATATATATATATACTGCCATACCATTCATTCAATAAGCATCTACTGAGCATGAACTATGTGCCAGCAGCACCGATCTAGGCACAGGCAGTGTAGATAAAATCCTAACTTCCATGAGCATCATTCTTTCAGGGCCCTGATCCTTCTGTATTGCTGCTATCTAGAACAGAGCAGACACTCAATATGTCTTGGGATTGAGTGGCGTTACTGCATGACTGTAAGAGGTGACTGAAGGACGGACACACACTAAGGCACACATAATACATACCACGCACACAGAGATCAACACAAGACTACGAGGTATATGTACGCGCCAGCCTCCCATGCATCACATGAGAGAGTCATCAACCCTTGTTAAACTCCCAAACTGCTCTCCCTGGAACGTGCCGTGTGGAGTCGCCCGTGTTGGGAGCAGTTTGTACGATAATTAGTGGCTGCAATTAAAATCATCTCCTCTTGTGATGTTCCATTAGAGGCTAATATTTAAAACTCTTGTCTGGTTTCTCTGCCCCGGGCATCTCAATCTTCAGAGGACCCTCTCCTGCCTGCAGATGCACAGGACTCTCCTATGTCACTTTCTGTGGCTCTGGAGGTTGCCTCTCTAAACTTTGGAGGTGTCCCGCAAGGCCTCCCAAAGTTAATTTCACCTAGTTTGTATTATAGATCAGACTATCTCAAAACATCCTCAAAACCTGATGAAAATTCATCTTGTTATTCTTTTCTTATGTCCTAATGACAAATAGAAACTTCATGTTACAGAGCCTGGTGTTAAGAAAAAATTATACGCACATGCATATGCTGTGTAAATGTGTATAAATATACGTTTATATAAAGTATACATGTAGTATATAGAAATGTAAATGTATAAATGTAAATACATAAATATGTATACGTGTGAATGTGTGTTCTCCTGTGTATTTACAGATACACACACAAATATTCCCAGTCTGAAACATAGCACATACTTAATAAGTATTTGAGAATAGTTAATAAATGAACGTATTTATTTCTATTTCTCACGTGGGCAGGCGTGCTACTAAATGTTTGAAAAAAAACCTTATCTCACGTTATCTTTATAAAAACCCTCAGAATCACATACAATATAAACACATAAAAAGTAACGCGAGAACATTACAACAAACTCGTAGCAGAGCTATTATCTCTGTGCAGTGAGATATCAGGTGATTTTTCCCCCCCTTTTTATACTTCTCCCGATATTCTGCAAAGAATATGATTTACTTTTATCATCAGAAAATTAAAAATACAGGACTTCATTTCTCTCTGCACTGCAATAAACAACCCCCTGGCCCACCTGCTCAATGCCGCTCATGGCAGCCTCATTATCCCCATTTTACAGATGAGCAGGCTGAGCCTCAGGAAGGTTAAGTCACTTGCCCAGGGACATGCACCCAAGACATGACAGGCTAGAGTGGACCCAGGTCTTCTGACCCCAGCCCACAGCTATTTTCCCCTTTGCCTCTATTTGCTCCTGCTTCATCCAAGGATGCCTGTGTCTCCAAAGCTGGGGGGAGTCTCCCCAGAAACGAAGGTTATGAGGAACTGCTGTTGTTTCATTCAAATTGTCCAAGGGTCACTTGCCTGGGAGAAAGAAGGCTATGGGGGAAAGTAAAAGCCCCGTGCATTGTGTCCTGGCAAGAGCTCCAAGGCCACGTTGGCAATGGGGTGAGCATTAGCAGGAAGTGTTCAGTCCCATTTTGGGAAAGAGTTGGGGTGCCCCTTAGAAAACCCCAAGTGATGCATCAAATTCTCTTATTTAAGACTGAAAAAGAGCCCAACCTCCAGCTGGAAGGGGACTAGGGAGAAGGTAGTTGTCACTAGACAATGTCCTTTCTTCATAATCATCCTGCGAAGTGTTTTATTTTAATGATGTGGTGACAGACACAGAGAGACTCATCAAAGATCCCAAAGTCACCCAGCTAGACAGTGACACGTAGGTTCAAGCTCCGGCCTGCCTGTTTCCAAAGGGTCAGGAAATACCTCACGACTCCTCCTGTCCTTTTCTTCGCCTGTGGCAGGCATGCCTAATCAATCACTGCACAAACCCAGGCAGTGTGGGGCCTGAGTCCTTTCTCTGAACCACCAAGCTAAGTGCTTCACCCCAGTACTGCCCTGTGCTCCATCCACCAGCATCAACTGGAACTCCCAACTCTGCCACATTTCAAATGATCTCAATCCTCCTGGAAATGCCTCCTGAATCCTCAAAGAAGACACTTACATAAGTTGGTTGTGGGGGGGGCTGGTATTTCTCCTTGAAAATTGATGAGTGCTCTATGAAACCAAGGGAAGCTGAAGCCCAACCACACTTAGGGAGGGACCCTGGCTGGTGGGGAGAGGGAGATGCAAACTACCAACAACATGGGAGCAGCAGGAGAAGCACTGGCTTTAGGACGAGATGAACCCTGAAGCACCATGTGAATTTTGAAGAATTACTAACCCTTTCTTACTTTCAGTTCCTCATCTGTTAAAATGACAGTGTTATTCTGCGACAAACAGTATTGCAAGGAACAAGTGAAATAATGTAAAACTGCGTATATCTGGTATACCTAATACTGTGGCACGTACTTGATACATAACAAAGGTTCCCATTTCCTTCTTTCAAAGTAAAGACTCCGAAAACATGAAACCTGCAGGGACTGTATAGTGAGGATAGCCTCATTTTTCAGAAAATGAATTCTATGAACCTGATACTTTTTTGTTGAAGCCAGAAGGATTAAATGCAATGCCTCCAAGGAGCCTGTTATCAGTCAGGAAACTAGAAATCACTCCAGATCATTCAACCAAAGGAATTTAATATAGGGAATTGGTTTTTCAGGTGATGGAAAAGATGAGAAGCCAGAAGAGATTAACAGCTACAGGAAGGCACTGCCAACCCAGGGCTGGAAGGAAAAGCCAAGAAGTTGGGCCATCCAACAGGCAACAGCAGGGCTGCCCAATGGGAGCTGCAGTCAGGGAGGAGGGTCCCAAATGGGATCCGGAATTACAGAGGCTGGGCTGCAGTCAGGGATGCCCCCCAACCCCAAGGCAGTGTGAGAGGGAGAAATACTCTGGTTCCTCTCCTTCTCCTGTCTTTCAACTGTCCCTCACTGCCGTTCATTTGGCTGAACCTACCAGAAAGCAAGCTCTTAAAACAGTTTAGAGCACAGCAGAGAAACGGTGGGAATGAATCTGAGAGCAAACAGGAGAATTACTGGTACAGAGCACAGAGGCATCTGGGCTATATCCAGGCTTCATTATTAAAAACAGACGAGGGTGTTTTCAGTCTGTAAAAATTCATCCAACTGTACACTTTTAAGATTTGCACACTCTTCTAGTTGTATATTTCAAGGAAAACATTACAATAAATCCAGAATTACGATTGTCAAGTGTTACAACCAAATTCTGGATTACAATCCCCAGTCTGTATTAGTTATTTATTGCTACATAACAAATTGCCTCAACACCTAGTCATTTTGAAATATCAAATATCATTCTCTCTCATGGTTTTCTGTGGGTCAGGAATTCAGAGGTGGCTTACCTGTGTGGTTCTGGCTCATGGTCTATGGTAGGATGAATAAGGCCCCCAAAGATGTCCACGTCCTAATCCCCGAAACATGTGATTATGTTCACTTAGATGGCAAAAGGAATTTTGCAGATGTGACTAAATTAAAAATCTTAAGATGAGAGTTTATCCTGGATTATGTGGATAAGCTGGGTGGCCCCTCAATGTAATCATAAGGGTCCTTATAAAAGGGAGGTGAGAGGGTAAGTGGGGAAGAAAACAGTGCTGTGATGATGGAATCATGGATTGCAGTGATGAAGCCAGGAGCCAAGAAATGCTGGCTGCCTCTAGAAGCTGGAAGATGCAAGGAATGGATCATCCCCTGGGGCCTCCAGAAGGAGCCAGCCCTCCTTTCACCTTGATTTTAACCCCTTAAGACTCATTTTGGACTTCCGACCTTCATGACTACCAGAGAATAAACTGTGTTATTTTAAAGCTACTATGTTTGTGGTAATTTGCTGCAACAGCAATGGGACACCTACACCGGATTTGTCATAATGTTACAGTGAAGATGTCAGCCAGGGCTATGGTTGTCTGAAGGCCGCCCTGAAGCTGGAGAGTCCTTTTTAGAAAGCTCACTGACACGGCTATCGGCTGGAGGCCTTAGTTCCCTGCCACGAGGGCCCCCACTGAGCTGCTTGAGTGTCCTCATGACATGGTGGCTGGCTTTACCAGAGCAAGTGATCCAAGGGAAAGCAAGGCAAATGCCAAAGACCTTTTATAACCTAGCCTCCAAGTGACATACCATTGCTCCTGACCATCTATTGGTCACACAGACCAACTCCGATACAGTACGGAGGAGGCTACAGAGGGGTGTGAAGGCAGAGATGGGGACCGCTGAGAACCATCTTGGAGGCTGGCCCTCACAGTAACACTGACACTTCTTCACCCACAGGCCCCATCTCCAGTGACTCCCCCACCCACAAAGGAAAACCCTGGAGGAACCCTGAACAGCTTCTCGTTTCTCGGAGCACATCTGTTTATAGGTGGTACGATGTCCCCCCCAAAGATATGTTGAAATCCTAATCCCCAGTAGTTCAGAATGCAACTGTATTTGGAGACAGGGTCTTTACAGAGGCAATCAAGTTGAAACGAGGTCACGAGAGAGGGCCTTAATCCAATATCACCGGTGCTCTTATGAGAAGAGGGAAATTTGGAAATGGCGACAGTCATGCATAGAGGGAAGATGATGTGAAGCCACAGAGGAAGAACGCCGCGTGGAGACAAAAGATTCAAGAGATGCACCTACAATCTAAGGAACATCAAAGATTGCCGGCAAACCACCAGGAGAGAGGCATGGGACAGTTTCTTCTCCAGCGCCTTCAGGGGAGCAAGGCCCTGCCGACGACACCTTGATTTCAGATTTCTAGTCTCCAGGATGTGAGACAATACGTTGCTGTTTTACCGAGCTACATGGTTTGTGGTACTTGGTACACCAGCCCGAGCAAACTAATATAACACCGTGTGCTCTTTTATTTTTCTTTCATACATCATTACCTTTCTTTTCTGGTTCTAATAGGGTTCATTACACAGAATTTAGAAAATAGAGTTGCCAAAGGAAAAAAAAACATTAAAAATTGCCCTTCAGTCTGTTACCTCGGGGACAGCCCCTCTTGATGACTATGCTGGTTTGTCTCCACCCTGTGTTCACTTCTGCATGTGTGTATAGACACATCTACTGGACACGCACTGGGGCAAAAGAGTTTAACAGGAAAGGCAGAATGGAGCTAGCCAGGCGGACAAGCAGGGGACCGCGGCGCCCCTGCCCTGCCAGGACTCTCCGGTATCTCCAGGCAGAAGAACGCGTGGGGCTCCGGGCACCTGCTTGCTATCTTTCCTTTCCCTTCTCATTTTTCAAGCTGATTGTTTTAAAATGCCCCCAGCTACTGCCTGAGGGCCTTTATAGCTTTCTGGAAAGTTAATATTTTAGGTAACTTGGGCTGTTCTAGATGATAAAGAGCCGGCCTGCAGAAAGTCTCAGATGTATCTGCTACGCACGTCCACGCATCACGTAAACATCTGTGGACACACACACCATATACAAGGGGCCCAAACTGAGGCTCAGGGCAGGAAGCCACCTGGCCAAGGTTGCTGGGCCACTGGGTGGCAGAAGCAGAACTACAGCCTTTCCTACCCAGGTCATCTCTCTGTCAGCAAGTGTGGGCCTCTCTCCTTTCTCTGTTCTCACACTTCGGATGAGCCATTTTTGCCTAAACCCCGGCTCCCGCTACTCGAGTCATAACAGTGCCACGGGCTGGGGCTACAGTGGCGAGAAGGGGGCTCTGTACTTGATTCTTGGGGTCCCACGTTTCTCCTGATGGGTGGGGAGTGGCAGAAGGCAGAGCCTCCTTGAAAGGGCATGAGACCCTCACACACAGAAGGGGAATGTGGCTGAGGGTCTTTGGAGCCAGCAGGATGGCAGTGGGGAGGGCAGGGTGATCAGGCTTCAAGGCACCAGCGGGCAACTCCGCTGTTGAGTCTCAGGGTCACAAGGTTTGCAAATACAACTTTTAAAAAACCTCTCTAAGGTTCCTTATAGCTCTAACTACTCAGAGCTCGTAGCCCTCCCAGCCCTAGAACTGCCCCCAGCCTGTGACTTCTGCTGCAGCATCTTCAGAAAGGGACAAAGAACTGTCACCAGAGTGCAACTCTCTCAAGGTTGACACCCGCAGGGCCCTCACAAAACCTCCAGCCGCAGAAAGACATCCTGACCTGGCGTGAATCCGAACACCCTACTCCCCGCTTCCCAGAGTTGCCCACCCAACTGCTTCCTGCAAAAAGGAAAAAAGGCATTTCATTTTTTCTGCTCCAGTGCAAATATGACATATCTGTGCCACCTGATTTTCCTGACAGATAATTATATCAATGTAATTAAGCCTCAAATGCGGAAATTCTCTGTACCATGTACACCGACACCACACTTCCCCCATCAGAGGGCTATTGCTCCAGGCAGTAATTATCAAGCCACCTTTGACATGTCTTATTTCAATTTAAATGGAAATGACGCTCATAGATCTTCCCAGCCCACGACCCCACATGACTGCAGAAATAGAGAAACTATTGAAACTTTGAACTTTGAATTACTGAACTTTTGAACCGGACTTTGAAACTTCTCAAGTGGCCTCAGGTTTTGCATCCAAAGAAGTTAAAGTGTGAGAACAACTTATTCCTATGTACCCCTGGCCCCTTCTCTGATCCTCAAGTACAGTATCTCATATCAACACAGTGGGCTTATCTCTTGCCTCTTTCCCCTGCTCTCCATCCCCTGTAAATTTAGTCTTCATCACCATCTCCTGAGGGTTCTCATCGTCTTGGTCCTCCTCTTCAGTCCAACCCCCTCTCCAATCCACATTCCATACAGCATCCAAGGGAGAATCTTTTTAATCCAATCAAGTCATCTCCTGCTTAAGAGCCTTCAGTGCCTCTTCACCTCCCCAAGTCCAGACTGTGCAGTTGAGCCTATCCAGGCTTTCACAGTCTTTCTTCCAACTCACCTTCCAAGGTTCCTCTCCTTCCACGGCCAACAGTACACCCACACATCAGTAATTCCCACAGTGCTCAAACATGCCGTGTCCTTTCGGGCCTCTGTGCCTTTGAACCTACCATTCCTCCACCTGGAGTGCTCTTCTCTACTCTGACAAGTGAACTCCTATTCATCCCTCAAGACCCATTCCACAGCCACCTCTTCTGGGATGGCCTCTCTGGTTCCCCTGGGTAGAATCAGGCACTTTCATCTCTGTGCATTGGGACAAGTCACTGAGTTAAGCACACACCTCCATCAGATTGTAATTAATTTCCAATTTCTAATTTCCTGCTATATTGAGCTCCTTATGAGTAGGGCTATACTCAGCCTAATATCCCAAATGCCTAATGCAGTAACTGGAACTTAGAAGTCACCCCATAAATATTCAGCTTTAAATTCTCCCAGCTCTACATTCACGGCGGGGGCCGTATGCAGCAGGTCTGACCACCACAGGTCTTCAACTCACACAGACATGGGCTTGCAACCCAGCTCCACGACATGCGGCATGACTATGAGCAAGCCTGTCACCCACCTCCCTGACCCTGTCTCCTCATCTGTAAAGTGGGAGTACTGACAGCATCACTGTGCTGTGGGACTAGCTGAGGACTCATGGGTGGAAGGTGCTTGGAATGTCGGATAAAACACAGCAAGTTTTATGCTCGATAAACATCAGCCCTCTTTCCTGCTCTCAGAACTATTGGGTGACACCTTGTGAAACACAGCAAGTTTGGGGGGGTCTCTTCTCCCCCACTCCCCCATTTCTCCTGGCCCTCCCACACGCCTCATGTAGGCATCTGGCGACCTCAGTCTCACGCCCCACTGGCCTCACCATTTTAATGCCCCAAACATGGTCCCCCACATCCTTCCAGTCCCCTCGCCACCAGAACATGTTCATGTTTTGTCCCACTCCATCACTGCCAGCTCCCAAGTCACGCAAACATGCCCCCACATCAGACAAAATCCTGACTGCCAACGTGCCAAACCCCCAGGGCAGGTTAGGTCTCATCCCTGTCAGCATCCGTATGTGTCCAGAGCGTCCCAAGAGAGACGTGGCGAGAGGCTGCAGACACTGCCCACAGATACAGGAGTCGGAAAACAGCTGAGACCCACACCAGATTCAAGACCTGGCAACGAGCCCCACATCCTCACTGGCTCCCCAGGCACCAACGAGCACACCCTCGAGTCTGTCCCCTCAACTCCATCAATATCAGTTCCCTCCCAGTCTTCAACACAGAAGACTGTGAGGCTCAAGTCACATCCAGGTGCTTTGTAAACTGTGAAGAGCTGAGCGCATATGAGACATTATTTATCACACTGCTTCTTCCCTCTTCAGATCTCCTTCTTTTTTCAGACACATCTGATGGCCTCATCACAACTAAAGCCCTGGCCGGCGTTCTCAACAAACCAAAGTACCATCAGGAATGAACTCGGGTGAGCGGGGAAAGCAATCCCTCCCAGGTAAATCAACCCCCATTAACAGTCTTGTATTATTAGATGCGTTCCCCGCAAGAACTGATCAGGGAGAACAAGGACCAGAGAGATATTGGTATTGGCGATCAAGGCCATCCTGGCCTTCCTTGTGCTTGGACCAGAGACAATGCCGTCTCACTGAGAAACAGGTGAAGGAGCTACTGTCAGAGAAAACGGCGCGTGCGACACAAACAGCAAAAGACGCCGATAAGCAGCGGGCGGCCAGGCGTGATAATGACCAGAGATGAAGACAGTGATCTCTAGACTTGATTGGCTTCCATCTGCAGAGGCAAGAGGATGTTACAGAGACACGAACACCCTGGCCACGTTTCAGACTCAGGGAAAGTTCCACCCATCCATTGGGAAATGGACATTTTTGGTAGTTATGATTCTCACTTATTTTTTTTTTTTTTTTTTTTTTTTTTTTTAAAGAAAGGCTCTTCTTTTTTTTCTTTTTTTTTTTTAAACTTTGGGTTTATTTATTTATGGCTGTGTTGGGTCTTCGTTTCCGTGCGAGGGCTTTCTCCAGTTGCGGCAAGTGGGGACCACTCTTCATCGCGGTGCGCGGGCCTCGCATTACCGCGGCCTCTCGTTGCGGAGCACAGGCTCCAGACGCGCAGGCTCCAGACGCGCAGGCTCAGTAATTGTGGCTCAAGGGCCTAGTCGCTCCGTGGCATGTGGGATCTTCCCAGACCAGGGCTCGAACCGTTGTCCCCTGCATTGGCAGGCAGATTCTCAACCACTGCGCCACCAGGGAAGCCCCTGATTCTCACTTATTCATGCCACTTTTGTGGGACGGTTTCAGATGCTAACTCCTCTAATTCAAGGGCACTATATGGCCTCCGGAGAGGGGTTCTGGATGGATTTTGATTTTCTGGACTGAAGAAGGCTGAGCTAAAATGCAGGGTTCCTCATCTTCAGCATTACTGCCATTGGGGCCACATGAATCTTTGTTGGCGGGGGGAGGGGAGTGGTCCTGGGTGTTTCAAGATGTTTAGCAGCAACCCCGGCCTCTAACCCACTAGGTATCAGCAGCACCCCGCCCCTACGTTGTGCCAACCAAAAATGTCTCCAGATAGTGTAAGATATTATTACTTGAGAGGCAAAATCGACCCCAGGTGAGAGCCAAGCTAAAGGCGTAATGGTAGGTGGGAGATATTAATTTAGAAGACACAGACTCTGGATCACACCGATATGAATCTGAATCCTGAACGAGCCACTTCCTGCTGTGTGACCTCATCTTACAAAACATAAACCTCCCCTTCCCGTGACTTCAGAGGCTCTGGAATAAGGAGAGGGTATCATGTAGGGCCAGCCACTCCCAGTGAGGTCCGTGTGCCAGCATCACCAGGAGGCCGGTCACAAATGCAGGCTCTCCAGCCCTGTCCCAGCCCTGCTGACTCAGGTTCTGACTTGGAACAACATCCCCAGGTGATCTGTATGCACTCGATGTTTGAGAAACACCCGGCACCGTGATTGAGAGCATAGGTTTTAGTGTCAGGAGACTGATTCCATATCCCCGTGCCAAGCTTTCCTGGCTATCCAGCCTTGGGCAAGTCACTTCACCTCTATGTAAGCCTCTTTAAAATGTGTAAAATAGAGATAAAAATACCACCTCGCTCCAAGGATTGGCAGTGCCCATTTAATGAGATGGGGCACAAGGTGGGCCACAGCACGGACAGGCAGTACGTGTCAGCTCCCGGGCACCCAGCAGGAAGACTCAGAGATGCGGAAGGAAGTTCCCTCTGTGCACTTTTTTGATCTTCCCTTTGATGGAGTCTAGAATTACAACAGCCACGTGGCTGCTCATGGTCCATTTAGTCACTTATTGACCCAGCAGGAAGGAAAAGCAACCACCAAGCGCTGCGCGCTCTCTCTCTCTCTCCCCTGCACATCTCAAGGTTACGGCCTGGTGGCACGTGCCTCTAGGAGGGACAAGCCTCAACACATCCGCCCCGCAGCTGGGCCCAGGGCTCTCCCAGGTCTGTCCCTCCTGCCCTCGCAGCCGCTCAGGGTCATCTCTCGCTTCTCATCCAGAGGCTTGGCTCCGGGGAAGGCAGGCGTGGTTCCAACGGCTTCTCACTGGTTTCTCTCTGTTCAGAGACAGGCTCTCTGACTTTCTCCCAGCGCCAGGGAGCACGTCAGCCACAGCTCCTAGAAGCTCTTTCCTCCCCTCATTCCCTCCCTGGAGGCCAGATGCTGTCCTGGGAGAGACGTGGTCTGAACTAGGCAAAACCATCCTCAAAACGGCCCCATGTCCGAGTGGGGCCCCTCGGAACCTCTAAAGTAGGTCTGTGAGTTTACTACGCAAATCCCAGCACTTGAGGAAACCCTTTCAACTTTATGTTCCAAACAAGGTGCAAACTCTGGCTCCTGGGATCAAATCTGGCCTGTGCCTGTTTTTGTAAATAAAGTTTTATTGGAACACAACTACACTCATTTGTTTATGTCTTGTCTACAGCTGCTTTCAGAGTTCAGAGGTTGAGACAGAGGGACTCTGTGGTCCACAAAGCTGAAAATATTTACTACCTGGCCCCTGTTCTAAAATCCTGAGGTTCAGACTCCTCTGGTGGTGCAGTGGTTAAGAATCCGCCTGCTAATGCAGAGGACACGGGTTCAAGCACTGGTCCGGGAAGATCCCACATGCCTCGGAGCAACTACGCCCGTGCGCCACAACTACTGAGCCCACGCACCGTAACTACTGAAGCCTGCGTGCCTAGAGCTCGTGCTCCGCAACAAGAGAAGCCACCGCAGTGAGAAGCCTGCTCACTGCAACTAGAGAAAGCCCACAGGCAACAAGGAAGACCCAATGCAGCCAAAAAACAAAACAAAACAAAAAAATAGCAGGTTCTCAGTTTTGCATATGCAAATGTCTCACCGCAGTAGATAGTTGAACCCTTCCTTGGTGTGTAGTTAACTTTTGGGCCCCGCCCTGGAAGGGTTAAGAAGAAAGTGATTCTTCTTAAAGAATCAGAAGAAAGGAAGAAGAAGAAGGAAGTAGACGGTGTCACTGGGGGAAAAAGACAGAAGCAAAACCACCAAATCACTGATACAAAGGCAGGGACCATAAGCTAAATTGGGCAGTAGACTGTGTGATTAGAGTCTGGATGGGAGAAGCCCTGTCTCTAACCTTTCTTGGCCTCCTGCTCCTCATCTGTAACAGAGTCAGGGTGAAGCACCTACATCAGGGCTCTTCCTCTCTGTGTGAGTCACCTGAGGGTCTTGTTAAAATGCAGATCATGACTCAAGGGTGTGGGGTGGGGCCTGAGGTCCTGCAGCCAAGGCTGCTGGTCTGAGAATGACACTTTGATTTGGAGGTAGGTCACAGGGACTTTGGGAGAATTAAATGGCAGAATGTACAAACCATGTTTAGGCCTGGCACAAATGGTAGGCTGTTATAGAAATAATAATCATAACAGCGACAATGACAACAATAATAAGTAAATACAAACTATACACAACCCAACTTAAAATCAACCTCCAGCTGACGTCCATAACAGAAACAATAAATATGTAAACCCACAGAGTCACAAATCAGGGTTGTGTTTACCCTTCTCCTACAAAGAGCAATCTCCTCCCCTCCCCCACCCCCCGGTCAAGTGATTCTTAACTATTAGCATCATCACACAAATGTCAGAATTATCCTGAAGACCCTGTCTAAAAATCGCACCAGTTAAAACACAGAGATAATATTAGCTTTGAAACACAGTGTCCTTGACCTGCAGGCACAGTCTTCAATGTTGGCCCCACATTAAACTACCTTCATCAGCTACTCATTCTAACAAGAGACGTGTGTACACAGAATCTTGATTTGTGTCCTTGTGATGGAGGTGGGTGGGCTGAGCCAGGGGGGGGCATCCTGGCGTGGGAGGGCCCTGGTAGAAACGGACAACAGAAGGACCATCCTTGGGAAACTCAGAGCCGCTAGACCTTCAAATGAGCTACAGAAAAATTGGCATCACCGATCCTGTCCCCATAGCAGGGGCCAACAGGAAAGCTCCAGGCAGCCTTCTTTCATCAGGTTTACTCCCTCGTGAGTAAAGCAGGGGTGAGGAGGTGGGTACTAGGGAGAATTACACTTTATTGACATTTAATATGTGCAAGACACTCCTCTAATATCCAGGTTACCTTAGAGCCCATTTTACAGATGAGGAAACTGAGACTCAAAAAGAGGTGACTTGCCCGGTACACACAGTCTGGAAGAGCTAGAACCATGATTTAAATCTAGTTCTGCTATGCATTCCCTACTCCACTTTTCCTTCCAAAAGAGCTTAGAGTAGCAGCTGGCAAACCACAGTCTAGGGGCCAAGTCTGGCCCACTGCCTGTCTGTTTTTGTAAATAAAGGTTTATTGGAACACACATGCTCATTCATTGAGGTACTGTCTCTGGCTGCTTTTGTGCTACAGCAAAGTTGAGTAGTTGCGACAGACACAGTATGGCCTGCGAAATGTAAACTATATTTACTACCGGGCCTTTACAGAAAACATTTGCTGATCCCTGGCATAGCACATTTCATTGCTACTGGGTACAACCTCGTGAGGTTTGGCCACCCTCTCAGAAGAAGTGAAAACCATCTTATTTCCTAAGTTCTTTTCCTTTTGTTTGCTGAGAAGTCACATCAGTCGTCTTTTTTTCCCCACCTGCCAAGCAATTAGCTCATAAAGGCTGGAGCCTGAAGGATTCCCCCTGAGTGTTTGTTTATAAGCCTCCTTCCAGCAGGACACTGCATGTCTAAACCACTGCCAAACTTTAATAACAGCATCGGCTGCATCACCTCCCACCAAAAGCGAACAGGAAGCCTGGCTCGGCTGCCCAGCTGGGTGGATGTCAGTTGCGGACAGCTGCAAATTGCCTGAACAAGGACAGATGTAGCTTGTCTTTGTCTTTCTTCTTCCATGTGAAAACTTTTCGGGGGGAAGATTAGACTGCTGTTAGGGAAATGAATGTGTTGATTCTAATTATGTGAGCAGGCAGGCGGCAGAGGTGACATGCAGCAGGATGGGCTCCAGGTCATTTACCTGGAATGCAGCCAAGGCAAGACTGGGCAAACAACAGAATTCCAATGAAGCTGGTGCCCAGGACACTGAGCACAAAAAAGGAGGCATCTATGAACCCATGGGTCACGGTGCTGGGGGGGGGGGGGACAGCACGTGGGGGACAGAATTCCCAGAAGTGTCCAACTGGAAATGATTTAACCACTGCCTAGGCTTATACCTCTGCTCTAAAGCTCAGAGCTTGCCTGTTCTCGAGGGGGCTCTTCTGTGCTCTCTGCTCTGGGTCTCACTCTCATGGTGATGCTGGTGGTGATGACGATGATAGTGTTGAGAATGAGGATGGTGATGGTGATGATGGTGATGGTGACGATGGTGAATGATGATGGCGGTGGTGGTGGTGCTGATGATTACGATGGCAATAAGGATGGCAATGGTGGTGGTGGTGCTGATGATTACGATGGCAATAAGGATGGCAATGGTGGTGGTGCTGATGATTACGATGGCAATAAGGATGGCAATGGTGGTGGTGATGATGGAGGTGACAGTGATGATGACTGCTTGGTCTGAATGTTGGCCCTCCACTCCATTCATATTTTGAAATCCTAACCCCCAAGGTGATGGTATTAGTAGGTGGGGCCTCTGGAAGTGATCAGGTCATGAGGACAGTGCCCTCATGAATGGGATTAGAAGGCAGAGACAGTCCTAGACCCTTCCACTGTGTGAGGACACAGCAAGAAGGCACCAGCTATGAACCAGGAAGAGAACCCTCGCCAAAATGCGACCATGCTGGTGCCTTGACCTTGGACTTCCCAACCTCCAGAACTGTGAGTGGTAAATTTCTGTTGTTTATAAGCCACCCAGTCTATGGTGTTTCGTTACGGCAGCCTGAACAAATTAAGACAGTGATAATGATGATGATGTGACAGTGAGTTTGCTTTATGCCCTGTGATAAGCATTTAAATGCATTATTTCATTAAATCTTCCTCGAAATGATGTGATGGAGTTGCAATGATTATCCCTATTTTATAAGATAACAGAGACACAGAAGGTGAGCATCTTGACCAAAGGCACACAGTAGGGAAGTGATGGCACTGAGATTTGCACCTAGTCTCCTGACTCCTAGTTCTCTGCCACTTCTGTCAAGCTCCCACTTCGTTTGGCGTGCATTTTTTACGCCTCCTATGTGCCAAACAATGTTTGAGGGCAAAGGTAAGCAAAATTTTTTTTTTCTGTAAAGGACCAGTTCATTAGATGAACTGATAAACTCCGTTTGCTTAAGCCAGTTGGAGGTTTGTCACTTACAACCAGAAGAGCTGTAATTTAGACCAGTTCACTCATCCATTCTATTTCCACATGCTTGCAATTCCAAATCAGCCAATTCTCCCCCAAAAAACCATTTTCTTTACCATTGTTTGGTCTATCCTCAAGTTCTGAGGTCTCCATCTACTTTCTCATTGTTTAAGTTCAGCCAAAAAAGACAAAAAAAGAAAAAGAAAAAGGCACCAGAAAGAGATGAATTGTTTTTCAAACCAAATTATAGTCTGGAAATGAATTTAAAACATTAAGAGTCTGATCTGGGGCTCCCTGGGACCACTGCCTCCTGAAGATGTCCAATTGGGACAATGATTGTGCTTTCAGTTGTGAAGATTAACCTTCCCAAGCCTCTCTGACATGCAGTTAAGTGTGGCTTAATCTCATCTAAACAATTCCAATTGGATTTATTTTAATAATTTAATGTACACCTGCACCGTTCAATCATTATCTCCTTCCCCTTTTCTTTTTTTTTTAAGTAACTTTGGGAGGTTAAGTTACTCTAATTTCCAGCAAGTCTAAGGTGACAAAAGTTCAACTGATGAAGTCTCTGGGGACAAGATTAGTATTTGCTCTTCTGTTTGCCATCTCCAGACTCCATGCATTATTTGTAATTGGTATTAGCAACTTTCAATTCTGATTAATTACTGGAGCAGCTGTTTTTGATACAGAAACAAAGCCACAAGTCAGGGAGTAATAGACCCAATTATTCCTAGGTAGGCTTTTGGTAATAGATTTTATTATCTAGATATCTCATCTCAGAGGCAGACACAAAAAAACTCATTTCGTTAGATGATAACACCTCTTGAATTGAGACAAGCACATTCACCACCGGGGATCAGGAGAGCCTGGAAAAATTCCGTTTCAGAAATATGTCTGGGGCTGGCAACACCAGGTTCTAAGTCCCTTTTAGGACCAAGTTTCTTTTGTATGGAAACCTTTGTGGGGAGACAAGCAGAGGGAGCCCACAGTGCCTGGAAGTGGGGATGATACAAAGGCCCACATTTTCCCCTGCCAGCTGAGAGCACAGGAGGCCGTGACTAGTGGGGAGGGAAGCAGTGTGTGAACAGGGAGTTTATAAACGTGTTGGGCCATTTTGGATCACACTGAGATAACGGGACAGTAATTAGGAGAGCTATCTCCCTGTCAAGAGAGCTATAAAAGGTGTTATTTATACCCTGATCATGGCCCCAAATGCCCTCCACATGGAATGCCTTTTTAAATACTTCAGTTCCCAGCCAAAATAATTCATCTTTATGCTCTGAAGTTCAGAGCCATTGGCGGGAGAAAAACACTGAGAGCTTTTTAAAATGAAACCCTTAACTCTTGGTTTGGTGGATATACCCCAAAGGTGTGGGAGGTGTCTGTGTTCTGACCTAGAGTTTGGAAACATGGGTCTTCGGGCGGCCAAAAAACAAAACAAACCAAAAGCAAAAACAAACACGAAAACTAAACAGAATCTGGCTCTGGGCTTCCTGAAGCCCTTACCAGCTACGGCCAGATTCTCAGAAGACAGGAGAAAGAGAACCAGAGGGGAAGACAGAGCAGCCAGCATGCCTGCAGGGACAGCCATGTGACAGGCGGGGCGAGAAGCATGGTGTGGATTACTCGCTTCAGTCTTTCTGAGTAGATCTGATCACACCCATTTCATACATGAGGTGAAAGCACGTCCTCAAGAGCACAGAGTTCTCATAGTGAAGTAATCTGGCTTAAAAAAAGACAGTCAGTGAGCGATGACATTTGACGTGAGAGCCTTCGGACTCCACGCTTCTGCTCTTTCCACTCCTAACCAGGGCAGGGCGACCCCGCCCTAAGGAGACTCCAAGCCTGTGATGCGCTGGAACCAGCTCCCACAGACTGGCAAGGGCTGACTGCTGACTTTTCAGGAATTTTGCAAGCCAGCTGTTACACAAATACGTATTATTAAAAATCGAATATCATCAACTTACAATTATATAAATCACATTAAAGACAAAGGTAACACGTACACAAAACACACTGCTTCCTAAACTTACTAACATTCTGCCCAGGCTTTTGAAGTTGTTTTTGGCTATCATGTCTGTCCAGTGGAGACGCCGTGTAACAGTACTACTGGGCGTGGCTTCCCAACACCCCATATCGTTAGCTGGAAACCAGCCCCGGGGGAAGATTCACACCACAGAGGAGATTGGAAAACACTACAGACCAACTGGGATTCCACCTACGCTGGAGAGCCGGTTGTTAACCCTCTGCCAGAACACGGCCACCCCAAGCTCTTCTCCTGGTGATCTAGCAGAGTCTTCCCAGATCCCAGTTCAAGGGAGAACCTCTCCATTGCGTCCATGGGAGGCTTTCTCCTCACAGGAAAATTCACCAACACTGAAGGGAGACATCCCCTCATCTCTTTTAGGCCTCACAGTCTTTTCATTTTTTACCCCCCGAAAGTGGAAAATATACCCCAGAGTAACACCAAATAAATAATTCATGAACCATATATAATTGATGCTGGGTTTAAAAGAAGTAGAGCCATGAGTGGTTGTCTATTAACTATTTATGACTGCTTGGGCTGCTGACAAGCCAGGCTTGGTGCAGAGATCTCACCCATGCTCCCATGTTTTATTTAAACATTATTAAAAGCACACAGCCTGCAGCGAGGCCTTCCATCCCACTTAGAATTAGACTCTGCTGTGAAGTCACCTCTGGGTCTTGGAAAGGTTAGGACTGGCTTTTGCTGGAACTGCTACTGACTTTTTCCTTCGTGTGGAAGGTGTTAGGCTGCCTCTTCCTCCCACCCTTGAATTTTTCTCTTCTTGATGTGACCCCCACTCCAGTTTTTCTGTGACCTGGGGTGCGTCACATCACCCCTCTGCCCTGAGTCTCAGTTTGACCATCTGTAAAATGGGGAGTATCACAGGCGTTACCTTAAGGGTTACTGTGAGGATGAGATCAGGGCAGTGATTATTAATGGGGTGACTTTGCTCCCCAGGGTACATCTGGCAAGGTCTGAAGATTTTTTTTTTTTTTTTTGGTCACACATCTGCCTTTATTGTGAGCAGCCGATGGGACACTTCCGGCGTAGTAAAAAAAAAATTAATTTACAAAAGCAGGGATTCAGTGAAGCCGCCTGGTTGGAACCCTTGGGAGCTCATACGTAGATGCCGACCCAGAGCAGCAGGAAGAGGACTCCAAAGCCCATGAAGAGTGAGGCCACGAAAGAGATGAGGAGTGCTTTGTAGATACACCGAGTGGATGTGGTGGAGGTGACCTCATAAACGAAGAACCAGGCGGTGAAGAACATGCCAGTGGCCAACAGCACCACGGTCAGATGTGGAAGGACAGCCGGGTTCACTGGGCTCGTGTACCTGCTCATGGCCGCAAGCTCCACTTTGCCGGGCCCAGGGTAATCCACCACTCCGCCACCGGGGGAGATATTTTTGATTGTGATGACTTGGGTGGGGAGCTACTTGCATCCGGTGGGTAGAGGCCAGAGATGCTAAATATCCAACACAGCACAGGACAGCCCCACATCAGACAATTATTCAACCCAAAATGTCAATAATGCCAAGACTGAGAAACCCTAGATTACAGAATCAAAGGCAGTATTACTTTTTATGACTCACTTTTTAAAAAAGTACTTGAATGAGTAAATACCACGTGTCTAAATCTTCTGAGGAAGAGAATGGGTTTGAGCTGGTGAGATCTTGGTCCAGATTCTAACTCAGCCACTTAACTGGGATTGTGACTTTGGAGAAGTTGCTTCAGTTCTCTGATCTCAGTTTCTTTATTGGTGAAACAGGGATGGTTACCTCAGACAGAGAGGCTTAAAAGAGAGATCTCATGTAAAGTTCTTAACTCAATGTCCAGCACACAGTCAGCGGTAAAGCACTAGCTAGCTCTCATCAACACTGCCCCAGCCATCGTGCGCGTAGGACAGGATGCGGCCGCAGAGCTGGCAGACTTGTGACGAAGTCTGAGTGGACCAAGAAAGAGTCATCGGAGGAGTGAAAAGAAAGGGGAAAGAAAACAAGGGAGCATCTATTAAGTGCCTACTGTGTGCTATCATCAGGCACTTTCACATACACCATCTCATTTACTCCTCACGGCCTCCCAATGAGATCGGTTGTTTTTTGCTCCCAATTTACTGATGGGGAAAGGCAGTGTTAACTTAGCCACCCGAGGTCTCATACTTCAAGTCCAGTGCTCTTTCCACTAGCCTGCAGTGAACTAAGGTGTCCTCCCCAAAATCATATCCACTTCGAACCTCAGAATGTGACCTTTTTGGAAATAGGGTCTTTGCAGATGTAGTTAGTTAAGATGAGGTCATACCAGATTAGGGGAGCTTTAAATCCAAGGCCTGGTGTCCTTAGGAGAAGAGAGGACACAGAGACAGGGCAGAGAAGAAGCCCATGTGAAGACGGAGGCAGAGATTAAAGTTATGTGGCCGTAGCCAAGGAACGCCCGGAGCCCCCAGAAGCTGGCAGAAGGAGTCCCCTTAGAGCCTTCCCAGGGAGTGGCCCTGCTGACGCCATGACTTCAGACTTCTGGACCCCAGAACTGTGAGACAACACATCTCTATTGTTTTAAGACAACCCGCTTTTGGCAATCTGTCACGGTGGCCCTGAGAAGCTAATACACACCCTCCTCCTCCCCAAGAGGAGCCAAAACAACTGTGTGAGAAAATGAGAGAGAAAGAGAGAGAGAAACCACATGTCCACACCCAGTCAAGTGAGAACTTGTCCAGCAAGAGAAGCAGCAGGAGAGAGCAGGTGGCAGTGGGGGGAGGGAGGGGTTTTGCAGCTGGTGGCCAGTGGGGGAGCTGCAAGGAGAAAGAAGGAAGAGAAGAAAGAAAGGCGGAGGTGAAGAGTCTGTGTTTACATCCCGATATGTGGGTGTATCTCTGCCTTTCTGGAGACCTGGACACGGCCCGCCACACGGCTGGCGTGCCCTAGACATTTGCTGAATGCAGGTCAGAGACGATGACGAGGTTGAGATGACCATGATCAGACAGCTGCTCGCCCAAAGCTGCTGGCCAACACTGCATCCTCCATGCAATCTTCTCCATGTCTCCCGGTTCTACCAAACCACTGCCTCCTTTGCTCGCACATCCCATCCTGTACCAGAAGTATTTAGAGACACATGCATCTCCTCCTCTGGAACCTGAGATCTCCAGAGGCACAGTCCTTGGTCCATTCACGTCTGCATCTCACATAACATCAGGCACAGGGACGGGCACATGGTAGGACGCAAAGTAAAGTGTGTTGATCTGAAAGTTCCAATTTTTAAGATAATTTTTGAGCTGTTCTCTCAAAAGGTAAAACTTCAAAACGCTGTGGAAACTATTCATTCAGCAATTTCTGAGAATCTACCTGTGCCTAACCCTGAACTCGAGACCAAGAGTCAAATAAAACCCACCCCCCTCTCTCAGGTGCTCCCTGTCTAGGAAGACAAGAACACAAGCAATGACAATAACCCGTATGAATGGGGTGAACACAAGGCGATGTGGGAACACAGAGGAGGTACGTAACTTAGTGACGGGCGGGGGTAACAGTGAGGGCTTCCTGGAGGTGAGCCCTGACCTGTTACAGGCTGAGCAGGCGGGCAGAGGGATGCAGGAGAACAAAGGTGATGAGGCCAGAAATGACCTGGCGCTGGGGCCTGACGCCTTTGTGCTTGAGTAGATCACGCGAGGTGACGAGAGGCAGACAACCAAAGGCAGAGAAGTCTACAGAGGCTAGATTTCTGGGAAGAAGTTGGGGCTTTGCTCTGAAGGCAGTGCAGAGCCATGGAAGATTTCTTAGCAGAAGAGCAACACAGTAAGATGTGTCCCTTCTAGAATGACCTTTGTCACGGAGGAGCAAGAGTGGAGGAACAGTGGGGAGCCAAGATACAAGCTAACTGTACAGGCCCAGACCAGAGGGGTTGCAGATTAAAACAGAGAGAGAGGACACGGGGTTGGGACTGGAAAGGATGGATTTGAAAAATACCTCAGTAGGATAAAATCAGCAGGTGTGGTCATTAATCTGTATGACTCAGAGAGAGATGGGCCACCGTGATTTCTAGCTTGGGTCACTGGGTGCTGAGCTAAGAGTGAGCAGAGGCGCCATCTAAGGTTTTCAAGGGAAAGTTAAGACTATAGAGAGTCAGGCCAAGGTGCTGAAGGGTAACCCGACAGGTGTAGCCTCCAAAGCCAGTGCATCTGGCTGAAAGCCTACAGAGGGCAGGCCTTCCTGTCACCCTCAACTCTAACTCTTCCAACTGTCCTTGACTGCCCTTGGTCACCCTATCCTGGGGCTGAGGTGGTTTCCCCTGAGCTCTGTAACTATTGAAAAACAACAGGATATAAATCCACGGATAAGCTGTCTTGCCACCCCAGTGACAAAAGGACTTGAATGATTTAGAGCCAGAATATTCTTTTCTCCATAATGGTTCCTGGAGTCGCCAGGAATAGTGCATTTACGAAAATTAATGGCAAAATCTCATTATTCTTTTTTCTGGGAAGAGAAGTTCCATCGGCTGGGTAATTGATCCTGATCTGGACGTGCCGGTTTGCCAGCCAGGGGTGTAAATCATTCACACGGAACAACTTGCGGCCCTTTAAACCAACACCAACAGTGACAAATGGGACAGGGTGTGACGGGCGGAAAGGAACACTGAGAGGAGATCCATCAATATCCTTCCCACCTCTCACCAGGGCCCAGAGTGTGGGATCCTTTTTGGGGCCTCCGCAGCGGAGCCATTTTTCAGCAGGGTTGGGTTGGGAGGGCAACGTGGTGTCCCAGTGACAGCTTTAGCGCTGGACACGCAGGGAAGCCCATCCCAGCTCCGCCACTCCCGACTCTGCAGCCCTGGGCCAGGCACCTGTTGCGTCCATACCTGCTGGGGTGACATAAGCGTGAAAGAAGATGACATCTGCAAAGAGCCTGAGCCCAGAGCGACTCAATCAATGTTTGTCCAAGGAATGAATGAAGGAAGGAAGGTATGCTTGGCCCAGGAAACTCAGAAATTCACTATCCCTCCCAGAGAGATGTGAACTTTAAAAACAGAAGATGAAATAGGCAATGCTTTACTCAAAGAATTGATTTGTGGTGATGACCGGGAGCATGATGCCAACTGGTCTTCTAAGAACCCTCCAAATCCCAGCACACAGACCCTTTGTTTTGCCTGTGAAAGCTCTGAGCGACCACTGCAGAGAAACAAATAAAATACACAAGCAATGGCCTTGGCAATATCTCTCCCTCCAGCATGCGCTCCTCAAGGGTGAGGGTGTGTCTTGTTCCCTGTTGGTCCCCAACATCCAGCACTGGGTTTGGCCCAGAGTAAAACCTAGGGATACATACCAATTGCATGAACGAAAGAACCAGAACCCTGACTGACTGCCTTGCAGGTGAAGTTTATCGAGAACACATGGCACGGAGCAGCTCCCCCCTTACCTTACAGGGGTAGGATGGAGGAAGGGAAATTGGTGGCACAGACGTGAACCTGAGAGGTGAGATGTCACCTCCTGGGATGCCTGGAAAAGTGCCAGGATGCCACGCAACGGGAGAGGCCTCGCCAACAGGGTTCCTCTGAAAATGACAGCGTTCACTGAACTCTCCCACTGAGCAGCATTCTGTCCACGCTGTGAGTGTGTAAAAATCAGGGACGTCATGATTCCCTGCCCCTCCCCTCCAACGCCCATCCCCGTGCCAGGCCCAGAGTTGGTGTTGAATGAATAAATGGATAAACGAAAAAGTAAGAAAATATGATATCCTCTCCTCCCCCGGAGGAAATATCCCAGGGCTCAAAGGCAAGGGGCCTACTTGAGGGCAGGTCGGTTGGTGAGCTCAGGACATCCTCTATCAGGACAGGTCTGCCAGCCTAACACTGTCCCTGGGAGCCCTGCCCATCCACGGAATCGCTGCAGAAACAACCGGCTGTGCAGGAACACGCCCTCCCTCCGTAGTGGGTCGAAGGGTGGCCCCCCAAAAGGTACGTCCTCCCAGACCCTGTCAATATGGCCTTATTCAGAAAAAGGGTGTTTACGAATGTAATTAAAGTAAGGGCCCTGAGATGAAATCAAATTGGATTTAGAGTGGCCCCTAAATCCAATTACAGGTGGCCTTAGAAGAAAAGGCAGATGGGTATCTGAGACATACACTCACAGGATGAGGAACCATGTGAAGACAGAGGCAGAGACTGGAGTGACCCGGCCATAAGCCAAGGAACACCCGGAACCACCAGAGTTTGGAAGAGCAAAGAAGAATTCTAGCCTGGAGCCATCAGAGGGAGCAAAGACCTGCCAATACTTTGATTTCTGATTTTTGGCCTTCAGAACTGTGAGAGAATAAATTTCTCTTGTTTTAAACCACCCAGTTTGGGGTAAACTTCTAAGGCAGCCCTGGAAAACTGATACACCGCCCAACCCCAAACACACCAAAATAAAAAGAATAGTTCAGCCTCGGTAAGCTTACCCAGAATCTTACAATGATAAAACAGAGAAAGATGCAGGTCTAATTTTAGCATACACATAAGCTTTGTGCTTTGCAGTTTTGACCCATATATGGCGGTTGCATTTAATCTTTTCCAGATTCTAGGGCCTTTAAAGATCTGAACATGTCCCTGGGAACGGGGGTAGGGAGAGGAAAGTGAGAAGAGAGGGGAGGGGAGGGGAGGAGAGGAGAGGAGATGAGAGGAGAGGAGGGAGAGGGAGAGAGAGGAAAAGAGCAGAGGGGAGAGGAGGAAAACCACTATCTGATGTGACGGGAAAGCCTGGTGTCCGACCAGTTGAAGAAGACATCGGAGGAGGAGTGCTGGGGATGTTCTCTCGCTGCAGCCAGAGATGGCAGGAGGGGGCTCAGCTGCCAGAGGAGCAGGGCTGGTTAATGAGGAAGTTAGCCCGTCAGTTGGAAGAAAGAGCCTTTCCCTCTCCCAGGGCCAAGGCGGGTGGAGGAGCTGCCGGTCATGGTGCTTGGATTTGTCTGGGAGCCTGGGTCTCTGTGCGGAGGCTCGCCTCACCCCGACATGACAGCCGGGCTGCTGGCTTGTCAGGGGCAGAGCTATGGGGATGACACCGGCCGCGGGAGGCAGTGGCCCGGGAAACATACTTGCTGCAGGAGGACAAGGTGGTGAGACCTGTCACAAAACCAGAGTGGACAGGGCAGGGAGGAGATGACGATGGTGATTTAAAGCCCTCTGGGCCGAACTGCAGCACGTTCTGGGTTGTCTCAAAGAAGGCTCTACGGTGGAGGGCAAAGGGGGTGCCAGATGCCTCCCAGGCTGCAGAAGCGGAAACCTGGAGGCTCGGGGATATCTGGGCTTGCGGGGAAAAGGAGTGGGCGCTCTCAGATGCTCTGTGATCCCTGCAGGAAACCGTTCTCCGAAAAATACAATGAACAATGGAGAAACCTTCCCATTGGGAAGGAAACGAATTTTAAAATGCACCTTGGGCCACACCAGGGGACAAGCATGGCTTAGTGAATAAAAGCAGAGACTACAGAGTTGGACAGACCTGGGTTCCAAGTCTTACTTGCATGTGGCCTCAGGCAGGTGAATGTACTGCTCTGGGCCTCAATCTGGCACGTGTGTCCCCGTGCCTCAGTTTTCCCATCTACTTCACAGTACTGACAGGAAGATTTAAACAAGAAAGGTTTAACCCAGAACCTGGCACATAGCCAGTGCTTAATAAATGGGGGGTTTAGCATGATCATTTTTATCTTTTATCTTTATGGTTGCTGTTAACAGCCCAGAAAGAGCTCTGACATTTACAAGGTATGACCTTGACAAATTATCTCAGCTCTGTCAAGCCTCAGTTTCCTCATCTGTAAAATGGGATAATAATACTGACTTCACAGGGTTATTACGACGCTTACACGGCATTATGGGTGTTAAGACTCCATGCAAGGGAGACATTTAATAAACGTTGGTTCTCTCCTCTTTGCACGAGGCCGCCCTGCCTCTGGAGGAGAATGTGTGAGGCAGGAAGAGAAAGTCCGGAGTCTGAGGCACAAAGGTGGCCGGAAGTCATCCTGCAGGAGTGAATGCGATTGGCTCACTTTGGACCTGTCCCTGGCATTTGCAGCCCATGGCAGTGTCGGCTCACAGCCCATCCCCTTCCGGTTTCTTCCCTGCTTCCGGTCTACCCCCAAAGGCCCCAGGGACCAGGCCCTGAGGCTCCCATTCAGAAGGAAGGAAGGCTCCCCTCCTGAACCCTCCGTCACAGGACCACACTCACCAGCTCCATGCACCGCCGGCTGGCCTCGGCCTCCCGCTGCACCAGCTCTTCCATGTCCACCTTCAGCTCCTCCAGGCGCCGCTGGTAATACTGGCTGCTCTCCCTCTGCTGGGACTCGGCCGTGGCTGCCTGTGAGAGCTCCTCACCCATCTTCATCAGGCTGTCCCGAAGCCGGATCACCAGGACCTGCAGCCCGGGCAGAGAGCACACGCCCACTCTGGAGTTAGAAGCCTGGGGCCCGACACAGGAGGCTCCAGAAAGAAATCTTTTGCTGAGTCTCTGTGCGTTTTTATAAAGTAATCAGGGTAATCATCCTGATTTCTGGTACAAAAATGAAGAAAACATAGAAAATGATAGCTGCTATTCTGAAAGGCAGTGTAGCTTAGTGACAGATGCTGAATTCATGTTCTGGGTTCAAATCCTACCTCTACCTCTTCCTGGCTGTGTGACCTTGGGCGGGTTATTAACCTCTCTGAGAGACAGGATGATGTCTGGGATGCTGTCAGGGTTGAACATGTTAAGTTATGCAGAAGGCTTAGCTTGGTGCCTGGCACACAGGATGTGCTGGGTAAGGGCTGGGAATTAAGATTTATAGCGACCTTCATTCAGCTCAAGGTTTGGGAGGTGGAGCGGCACGGTGGAAAGGACACTATGCCAGGGGGTCCAAATCCCTTCCCCAACATGGATTCTGGTTTCCCGATTTGTAAAATGAGGAAGTTTGAGCAAATAATCTCCCATGAGCCTCAGCTCTAATATTTCACGGCATTTTTCTTTGTGTGTGTGTGGGGGGGTGGAAATCCACAAGGACACAATGAAACTATGAATAGAGAGAAAAGAGCCGTGAGCATCACCAGTGCTACAGAAAACCAACCCAAGGGCTGTTCTGCAGAATTCATTAGTCGGCCAACAAGTCTGGAACCAATCGATTCTGATGGGTAAATACTCGAGTGATGACATAAAATGCAGCCCACATGAATATTTTAGGTGCCTGCTAAGGACTCCGAGCCCCTTTCCAGATCAGAGACTGAATAATGGCCTAAAAGAAAAGCTTTATGATTTGTTTCCTCTTTCCCCTTTCAACTGGAGTTTAGCAACGGTTTCAAAGGGCAACAGGAGGGTCATAAGAAGCGTAGTCCTCCAATTGTGTCCCCAAGGTACCCCACCTCAAGGACCTGGGATTCTACTAAATTCCAATAATGATGGCAGAGGGAAAAGTGAATTTGGAGATAGAATCTGCCATTTAAAGTTACTCTACAATTGTTTTCTTCTCTGCTATCACTTGACCATGCTAGAATCAAGCAAAAAATGATATGTGATATAGCTCAAATTATGTATTTAGTCATTTAAAATATAGTAGATCAAAGTTTCATGGTGATCTGCAGAGACAATTATGCCTTGAGGGATCCCTTGAGCAATTCCGAGAACCACTGAGGGCCAAGGCAAAGAATTTTTCTCTGGTCTTCATCCAGAGCAGCCTTCTTAGAGACCAAAAGCCCAACAGGGGATTGGGAGTAAATGTTTCAGAATGAGAAGAGCAGCCTCCCATCGCTCAGACATATCGTCATACTTTGGGTAAGCCCCCTGGCTGCAGGGAGATTAGAACCTGAGACCAGGATGGAGCCAAGGTCAAGAGTCAATCTCCTCCTGTCACTGACACTACCTGGCTTTATCTTGAATAAACTCACTTGACCCCTCTGGGGCCATCTTCTCATTCTATCCTGCATGCCCCATGGGGCTGTGATGAACATCACGTGGAGTAGCTGATGTGGAAGGTTTTGGCAATGGCGATCTCCTTGGTAAATGTCCCATGCCATTGGTGTACAGAGCTAAATGTGAATACAGTCACTGAACTCCACCCCAGCCCATCCAAGTCTTACCTGTCCTTCAAGGTCCAGCACCAAAGCCACCTCCTCCTGTAAGCCTCCCTGATTCCCCAGCCTGAAAGGACCTCCATCCTCCAAACCTCACAGCCCTCTCTCCTTATTATGGGTATTTATGTACATATCTTACCCACATCTCCTACAAAGCTCTATGCTTCTGGAAAACAGAATCTATTTAATACATCTGTCTTCCACGCACCCAAAACAAAGCCTAACACACACTAGGGGCAAAATAAATTTCTGCTCAAAAACAAGTGTCGGGTGCATATGTGGATGAGTGGTTGGATGGAGATGGGCAGAATTGGATCAATGGATAAAAACATGGACAGACAGAGGGGTCAAGGTCTGAAGGAAAAGAAAAGAATAGAGGAAGAGAAGAAAAAATAGAGAAAGGAAGAAGAACAAATGGAAAAGGGGGATGATGGATGGACCGATGATGGTGTATGGAGATGGAGACAGAGGAGGTGACTAGGTTGAGTGAATGGGGAGCTTGTGGGACAGTGCGATAGAAGACAGGAAGGAGGGATGGAGGAAGGGAACTCAGGAGATGGATGAGTGATACAGATCCAGACAAAGGCATATGAGTGGACAGGTGGACGGTGGGAAGAAGGATGGGTTCACATGAAAGCCCTCATAGCTCTACGCCTGAGCAAAATTTACACGCCAGCAAGTACCTCAAATCTCTTGATCTGCACTTTCTGGAACTCCGTCTTGTTCTCCAGGTCACAGATGACCGCCTCCTGCCTGCTGACGATGGCTCGGTCCACGGTGGACTGCTCCAGGTACTCAATGCGCATCTGGGCCACCTGCAGCTGCGGACACACCCAAGAAGGCCGCTGACCACCTGGCAGCCCCGAGTCCCAGAATCGGGGGTCCCAGCAAGACCCAGCCCCGGGCCCATCCACACTGCTCCTTCTCAGCTCAGGTGCACAAGCACGAACTGCTGGATCCCAGCTGAGGACCCCACACCGGACCCTGCCCCTTCCTGTGCCTTCAGCTTCCAAAGAGGCCTTTCAGTCAGTGCCTCTCTCACCTCCTCCTCCTGCCCTGATGAAGCACCAAGCCGGGCTGTGGACAGCAAGCTTCAGCATCAAGAACACAACCAAGAGTGGGTTTGGGAGCCAAGCACATATTTCGGGGTTCCACACCTGGCTCCCCACTTTCTAGCTGGGTGTGTCGGGCAAGTCAGTGTCCTCCCTTGAGCCTTGTTTCTTCATGTTTGTGTGTGAAGGAGATTAGTGCCTGGTACACGGCAAGCCCCCGGCAAGTGGCCACTCCTGCTATTATTTTTGTTCTGCTTGTTGTCACTCTGTGCCCCAAGATACTGTTGGAGAGTAGGTCACTCCGACAGCCACCCTAAGTGGGCACACGCAATGGTTCTAGAAGAGCTTTGAGAATTTCATGGATGATAGCAACCCACTAGGTAATGAGGGAAATTTAGGGGTGTTTGGAGGAACCATGACTTCAAAGGAAGATGTCACAAAGGATGGTGATCCTGTCTTGCACAGACCAGCCCCTTCTCCTTGGAGCCATTTCTCAGGGGTAAACATCCTGCATGGAATGCCTGATGAGCCTCACTGCGTGGGGCATCTATGGATCCTGAACAAGCATGGGCAGGTGTGTGTGTGTGTGTGTGTGCGCGCGCGCGTGTGTGTCTCTCTCCTCTCTCCCCCTCCCTCTCCCTCTCCCTCTCCCCCTCCCTCTCTCTCTCCTCTCTCCACCCTCCTCTCTCCCCCTCTCCACCCCCCCTCGGGATTGTCCTCAATCCATCTGTCATGCAACTGACGTTGAGTGAATGAATGAATGACAGTTCCCAGGATCCTCCCCCACAATACGGCGACTCTGAGCATGTACTTGTTCTTGAAGCTTGTGCTTCTCCTTCTTGGCTTCCTCTAGCTGCAGCTGCAGTTCCTGGATCTGCCCAATGTCGGCAGCAGACTGGTAAGACGAAAAATGTCACCTTGAGACCACAGGCTTTGCTGGAAGTCCCTTCTCCCCCTGCCCACAGATGTCTACGTATCACAGAGCATGACAACAACTGGTTCTAAAGGGCACCTCACATCCTCCCCAGTATCCCTCATCTCGGTGTGCACCCAGTCACTCCCACTACACAGGCCCATAGCTTCGGTCAACTGTCCAGCGCTTTATTATACACCCTTGAGAGCCCAGACAGAATGAGCTGGCTGCGGCACCAGGACCAGAATTCTGAGGGAAGAGAACTATTCTAGGTCAGGTAACTGGGATTCTAGACCTGGATACCAGCTTTGGCAAGCCACAGAACCACTCTGCACCTCAGTATCCCCATCTGTAAAATGGGCTGATAGTCTCTGCTGAGACCCTCTACATAGGGTTTGTCCAGAGATTAAAATGAGGCAATGGAGAGTAAAGGTCCTTTAAAAAAGAGTTGAACCAAACTGTTGAACCGACTATCCCCAAAGAAAAGAATTCCAGAGGATAGGAGGGCCCCTAGCTTTCTATTTTCCACAGGTATTTATTATTTACATTATCTATAATGGGCATACGAATCTACTGCTTTTGTAAATGAACAAATAAACTTCCATTTTGAACAAAAGTAAGTGTGATTCACAGTTGCTGTTTACCTGTGTGGCATTTATCCCTCCAAGGTCCTAGCACCAGAGAGTGGCCCGACCACATCACCTTCTCACTGTCCCCACCTACCCCACCCAAGGCCACCAAGCCTTCTTCCAACCAAGGCCATTACCTGAGCAATGAGGTCCTTGTGCTTCTGCAGGAGGTCGTTCAGGTCGTCCTGGTCCTCATCGATGCGCTTCAGGAGGTCCGCCCTCTCAAACTGCAGCCGGTACAGCTGCTCGTCTACCTGCGGGGGCAGGACGATGGTGGGTGAGAAAAAGGGGGGTAAAAGGGGGACTACAGGAGGCTGATGAAGAGCAAAGGCGGGGCTGGACTTCCCTAGCGGTCCAGCGGTTAAGACTCCCCGCTTCCAATGCAGGTGGCGTGGGTTCAATCCCTGGTCGGGGAACTAAGATCCCACATGCCACGCAGCCAAACAATTTTTTTTAAAAATTAAAAAAAAAAAAAAAAAAGAACAAAGGGGGACTTGCCTGTGGGTGTGTCAGGTGAGTGAACATCTGCCTGTAAGGGAGGCCATGGCTGTGTCAATGAATGCTGTGTGTGTGTGTGTGTGTGTGTGTGTGTGTGTGTGTGTGCTGGGCCTGCCTGCGACTGCGTGAATGCAGCATGTGTGTACGTGAATGGATATATGTCCGTGTAAGCCTACCTGGGAATCTACATACATACAGTTTAAGTGTACATGGTGCACATGTGTCAGTGATCTCAATAAATATGGCTAAACTTAAATGTATATCTTACCTACGAGGGCATTTACTTTATATGCGTGTCTGGTGATTTTGTATGTGAGTGTGTACATTCATCCTTGCGTGCGCGCGTGCGTGAATGTTTGCGGGCAAGTTCCCCTTGATCTAGCACAAATAAAATCTGGGACAAAAGGGCCAATGGGGATCTTGAGAAAAGCTTTTGCCAATAAATCTCTAGCTCTGTCTAAACTTCGGATTTCACATGTTGTGTATAAATTTAAGCCAATCCTGTACATCCAGACGGGGCACTTAGAAACCCACACCCAATCTTCACCAACATAACAGATCCATAATATACGTTCATTTGTTCCTGTTCAGCGTTGAGCACACAGTAGGCCCATTACAGATGGCTGGGTCTCTCTTAGGAGTGAGCCCAAGTGGGCCCACAGGCTACCCTTGGCTTAGCTTAGAAGAAAGGATGTGAAGATGTAGCCCAACAATAGTGACCAAGTGCTCTCGAGGGTGGTGGTGGCGGTGGTGGCGGCGGTGGTGGTGGTGGTGGTGGTGTGTGTGTGTGTGTGTGTGTGTGTGTGTGTGTGTACAGTAGGTCTACAATAGATGGCCAGGAGCTGCTTCCAGTGGTGGGCACAGTGTGGGCTCACAATAGATAGCTGTGCTCCCACTTCAGGTGCTGAGCAAACAACAGGCTCGTACTGGAAGCATCCCCGTGGGGCTGAGCGCACACTGGGTCCACAGCAGGGTTCCTGGCCTCCCTTCGCACAGGTGAACACACAGCTGACCCTCACGTGTGTCCTTATACCTTTGTAACGCTCAGCTCTGAGTAGGCTGCCTGTGCTCTCGGAGCATCTAGCACCCAGTAGGTCTACAATGGATGTCTGTACCTCCAAGTACAGTACAATGAGTGCCCCGGTCCCTCCTCTAATGCTGCACACACAGTAGGCCCCCAGCCCCAGGAGGGACCGGTACCAGGCTCTTGCTGCGGGTCATGCCCTCCAGCTCGCTGTGCATGCTCTCCAGGTCGGCCGTCAGTGCCTTCTGGGTCTTCAAGGCATCCTCACACTTGGCTTCACTCTGCTGCAGCTGGACCAGGCAGGAGGAGGAGGGGAAAGGGAGAGAGGCCTTGTGACACTGTCTCCTGGAACGTCCCTCCCCTCCAGCCCAGCCCTCCCAGGCAGAAGAGTATTTTACAGGCGACCCTCCCCTCTTCACGGGTGTTCATCAACCCACAGAGGGGGAAGCAGAGGTGTTTGCAGTAGGGGCAGCTGGGTTCTGAGCCCACTCAAAACTGAACTAGCACTGCCCCACAAAGTAAAGCCAGGCGACCCCCAATTCAGTGCCAGGAGCGAGTCCCCAGTTCCGTTCAGCAGATATTTGCTGCCGCCCACTCAGTGCCAGGCACGGGGCATGCACAGAACAGTCAAGGTGGCCCCTGCCCTCCCATGGGGGAGACAAGCAGGGACAGGTAGTGACAGCCCCTCTGAGGGTACCAGGAAGGGGAGGGTATGGGGACCCTGGAACACAGGATGGGGGCTGGGAAGCCTTCTTGGAGGAGGTGCTCATAGTTCATTCAGTGGGGACTTGCCAAGTAGGCAGTTTTAACCAGAGTTGTGAACCCCCTTTTAAATGGTAGGCAAAATATTCTGTGTGTGAGCATTTCCTGGTACATGACTTTCACTAGATTCTTGATGGTTAAGAGCCACTGACTCAAAGTTTCTCCTCCTCACCCTTTCTTTCTCTTCCTTCCATCCACAGGTACACAGTAGGCCTCCTATCCTAGCAAAGTGGGGCCATGGAGATAGGTACAATGACCTGTGTGGCCCCACAAGACAGACATTTCCCCCAGGAGAGACCACAGTCATGCACAAACCCTAAGTTCGTTCTGCAATTGAGTTTCCCCCTGATTTCTGAACCCTAGAATCTCCAAGCAGAAAACCACCTTATAAATCACTGAAGGCAAACATTTGAGGCTCAGAGAGGGGTGGCGCCTTGTCTGAAGTCACAGAGCTACATGGAGCAAAGACACCACTTGTATCGTCCAGACCAGCTCGCTTTCTCAACTGCCAGGCCACTGTCCCTCCAAAATAGTAAATGACATTAAGGCTGGTGCTAACAGATAGGGGAAAAAGAAAAGCCAACTAGACCCCTACTGAAATGACATGCACACAATCTGATCCCCGAGGCCACCCAGTGAATGGGGCGCATTGATTTATGAAAGGAAAATGAGGGAGCCAGGGCAAAGGATGCCCCAAGGACAGCTGACCAAGGCGGGGCTCTGTGGGGAGAGTCCGCCTGGGACCGTTTTCATCTTCCAAACTGGGCAGAGAACATCTTCCTCAGAATGTCCAGGAGCTCACCCCAGATGCTAGAATAATAGTAATGACACAGGAGATGGGGAGCAGGCAGGCTGCCATTCGTTCCAATATCGCCCGTCAGTCCTCCTGGCAGATCTGGGAGATGTGCACTGCTAATACTTCCATTACGCAGGCTGGGAAACCGAGGACCCAGCCTCCTCCCGCAGCTTCCCCACACGGCACCCTAATCCCAGCCCCACCCCACTGCCAGCAGCCTCAGCCCACAAAAGCCCCATCTTCAAGGCGCCAAGGAAAGCATATTTCTGCAGCTCGGTGCAGAACGGGCTCGGTGGCCGGTTTCCCTCAGCGACTGGAAGGGATCAAGACACACTGAGAAAAATGATGTGGAGCGAAGGAGGTAACTGGCATTGTTAGAGCATAATCGACAGAGGAAATGAGAAGTCAGGCGCTGTCTCATCTTCCCCGCAGGCGACTCCAGGGCCTCTGGGAAGGCCGGGGGCGGGGGGGTGGGGGGTGCTGCGGATAGAGGGCTGCCCAAAGCCAGCCCTGGATTCACGCATAAGTCAGAGGCCTTGCTAAGGAGAGGCATTTAAACTAAGACCTAAATGATGCAAAGGAGACAGCCAGGTAGAGCTTTACGTGGAAAGGTGCCCTGAGTGGAGGCAACAGCAAGTGCAAAGGTCCTGAGGCAGGAACAGGAAGGAACTCGGTGCTGCAGAACAGAAAGACAGCCAGTGGAGCTGGCCAGCTACACAGAGAAGGCCAGGAGGAGGCGATGCTGAGGAAGTGGATGGGGATCACATCAGTGAGGCTTGTGAGCCAGGACGCAAAGCTTAGCTTTGTTTTTAATCTGTAGGAGAACCACGGCTGCTCTCTGAGGACTGAGGAGGAGGGTGGCATGATCTCCCTCTGGCTGCTGTGGGGAGGAGGGGCTTTGGTAGACAAGAGTAGCAACAGGGCAGCCAGAGAGGATGCTGCTGTGGTCTTCCAGGAAGAGGGTGGTGGAGGTGCTCCAGTCGGAGAGGAAGGAGAGGAAGTGGAGAGAAACGGAAGGGTCTGCACAGGGCGGTGTGCAAGGAACAAAAGAAATGGGCAGGCAGGAGCAGATGGGCCAGCGTGGGAGAGGATGTCAGATAACTAGTAGTGGAAGGGAGGTGTCCGGCGGGGCCCCGCTGCCAGGCCAAGTTGCTCGGCCCAGGGCCGGGAGGCAGGCGAGAGTCATTGTGAGTAGCTCGACAGGGCAGAGCCGATAGACAACAGCAGTTCCCATCTGCTGAGCCCCTCCTTCAGCTGAAGGAGGGTTTCATCAACATGATGCTGCTGGTTCTTCTCTGAGCCCCTGGAGAAAGAAGGCTCTATTTTTATCCCCATTTTACAGATAGTATACCCAGACATGCTCCTTCCTTTCCCCAGTCTCCCTGGAGCAAGCAGGGAGAGGGACGATTTATCCCCAGGCAGAAAGGAGCGCAGAGGCAGCATGCAGGCAGTGGAGGGCCTGCTGGCATTAGTCCCAGCTTCCACCGGGCTGGAGAGAGGACTATCTTGGCCCTGATGGTTTGGGCATGAGTGGCCACACCAGCTACTGTTGCTTGGGGACCATTTCCAGGGCACTGGGCTCTAGTTGCCTTGTTTCACAACAGCGCCACAACACCTCTAGGAGAAAGGCGCCACCATGAGGACCAACTGACCTCGGAGGAAACTGAAGCTCACTGAGGGGAAGCAACTTGCTCACAGGCACACGGCCGGCAGCAGAGGAGCCTGGTTGTTCCAACTCCAGAGCCCAAACCTTAGCCACTGGGGTCCGCTGCCCCTCATGGAAAGCCATGCTCTGGAAAGATTAACATGGATTAAAATGAAGAGAGAATTCCAACTGCGGAGAAAACAGCCGAGTGGCTTGGTGCTACCATGGAAGCCACTCAAGCCATGTCACAGTGACCTGAGCCAGGCGGGGACTGTAGAATGAGAGGTAGACACATCAGGAAGAATGGACAGAACTTGGAGTCTGAACCCACGTGGTGGCGCTGAGGTGGCTCGTGACCGGAGCCTTCCAGGGATGCGCGAGTTCATCCCAAAGGGGAGAGGCAGGAAAGCAACCCGTGTGGCATCTGCTAAGCGCCAGGTGCACCACGAGCGGGGCCAGAGCGTGGGCACTGGGGCCAGACCTGGGGGGTCTGCCTCTCGAGCCAGTCACTGAATTCACCACGCCTCAGTTTCCTCATCTGTAGAGCGGGGACGGTCACATCCTACCACCCGTGCGGGATAAACCAGTGAAAACATGAGCGTGCTTAGCACAGCACCCGGCACTGAGAAAACGTCAAAAAAGCAATGGTGGATGTCGCTGTTGTCTGTCTCCTTCAGCCCTTAACAGCCTGAGAAGTGGGGACTTTTAACCCCGTTTTAGAGGTGAAAGTGCCAGAGGCCAAGTGAGCTGTCAAGGTCACGGGGCCAGGGGGAGGCAGGGCCTGGACCACAATCCCAGGGAGGGTTTTTAGGCTTCCTGGCCGACTGGGATGTATGCAGGGAGGGTGCCAACCCCAGAGGCACACAAGTCAAGCAGGCCCAGATTTTCGCTGGGCCTGGGGCTACTGCAGCAACACTAGGAATCCCCCAGCCCATGGCCTCTGCCGGGCAGGCCTGGGGTTGCTGCTGGCGAGCCGTCTTAATGCCGAGCTTTAAAAATTTCAATTTATTACACTTCAGGGAGCAGGAAGAAATACAGGCCATCTCCGGCTGATTTTCCATTATGGTTGACGTGGCGTAAGAATAACTCACTGCACATTATTTCCATATTGGGGCTGTTTGACTGACGTTTTTATGAAGTCAGGTGGCAAATGGTGTCAGGGCTGAGATCAGATCCCTCAGTGGTGCGATGCTGCCACCGCTGCTCTGACAGTGTCTTCCCGGGAGGAGGTCAGGGTGGAGCAGTCAGAGAGCAGCCGGCTGACAAGCGATTCCCCAGGAAGGGCTCTTGGGGTCCCACCTCCAGCCCTGGCAGCCAGCCTGGCTATGAGGATCCCACACCCCCCTTGCAGCTCCAAGTCACCATCCAGTCCCCATGGACAAACCCTCCCAGGTTCCAAGCAGACCTCCACAGCATGGGGTGGGGAGCGCTGGGGGAGAAAAAGGCCCCCCGGGATTTCCATCCCTCTCCAGACCCAGCGTGGGGCGGGACCCACAATAGGCTCTCAATGACACAACTGATTTGATTTTCGCACAAGTTCACGTTTTTCTTTCCTTCCAAATCTTGTTTCTTGCAAAATCAATACAATAACTTGCAAAGTATGTGGGTACAAAGCACCAAAATGTCTTTAACAGCCAGAAACTCATCTCCCCCTCGCACACGTCCGGTCACGCTATCATTCACTCATTAGATCAGCCACCCTTCCCCAGGGGCTGCTGAAAGGCAGGGTGTCATTTCCTCCCCAGCCCCTGAGCCAGGAGCCCTCTACCAAATGGACACCTTTGTGCATGAACGAAGGGTGTCGAAGCTCTGGCCTGGGGACATGTGGTGAGGTCCTGACTCTTGGACCAGTGTGGGAGGACACTAAGGGTCCTCAAAGCCTGAGTTCTGGGGGGCAAGATGAGACGAGCGGCATCCAGGCTCGAAGCGCTGCAGCGGCCCAGGGGGCTGCCGTGCACATGGGTTAGGAGCCTGCGCTCTGACACGGTGCCAGGCGTGGCTCTGCCGTCACTCATTTAACCCTGACAACAACACGCGGAGCTAGGGTCAATGGCCATTCTTGTTGCTACTGTTGAGGAAATTGAGGAATAGAGGGGTGAAGTGACTTACCTAAGGTCACCCTGGTACTACGTGGCAGAGCTGGTATATGGAACTAGGCAGCCTGGCTGCCAGCCTGTTATGCTGTACTCCTATAATAGCAGTGCCCACCATGCATGCTCCAAAGGGAAAATCCAGTGATGTGACTGGACACGCCTGCTCTCATTTCGTTTGACAGCAGCATCCTATCTTCTCTGCAAAGAATGTCCACCCCCCAAATGTCCATGATGGGGCCAACCCTCCTCCCTCAAGCCCAGAGAAGATGCATGCAACTCAGCCTAGCCAGGCAGAGCACCACCTCCTGCTGGCCACAGCAGTTGGTCGTGGGACAACAGCACGACGGAGACCAGGATTTTGTCTGCGACTACGGACACAAGATTGGCTCTTTCTGATGCAGGATATAAGCTTGGAGTGTCTGGGGGCCCTCCTGCCACCAAGAAGGAAGAGATTGCCTAAGAATACAAGGTGACATCAAGGTCGTTGAGGCAAGAGACACATTCTTGATGACATGGTTGGAGCGCCTAGATCCAGCCAAGCCTGAAGGCAATCGCAGCCTCAGAACTTTTCAGATATTTTGGCCAATAACGTCCCTTTTTCTGCTGGAGCAAATTTGAGCTGGGTTGCTGTTACCCAGAACCCAGATACAGGATGAGTGAGCAAGTCAGAAGAGCTAATACATACACAGGGTCAGCCACAGAGTAAACAATCAGAACTGTGGTGAGAGTGTTTGCTGATGCTCTTCTGTCAAAAGTTGGATCAAAGTAGCTCCCTCCAAAACCCTGCGATAGAATAACAAACATCTATTTAACTATTCTGCATATGGATCCCTCCTCATAGGGGGATAAATAGTCCCCCTTCCGGACTGTTCAATGGGGAGAAAAAGGAGGGATGGATTTCTTCAGCACCAACCATATCAGGCACGGTATAGGCCTTGATGCTTATTATGACTGTAGCCTACAACAGCCCTGCAAGGGAGGAATCAGCCTGGGCAGGGGAGTGACTTGCCCAAGGTCAGAGTCAAGTCCATGAGACTCTAAACCCAGGCTGTTTCTGGGCCACCACCAGCCCCCTCTGCACACAGTCTTTCTCTATTGCTGAATTCATCTCAGGCGTTCTCTCCCCAGCACCCAGCCCCTCTCATTCAGTGGGAGGGCGATTGAGATTCCCAGCACACAGACAGCAACTACAAACCGATGAATAGCATTACTTTCCTATGCAATGCCATCTGCCCACTTTAAATACCTGGGTAAAATGTTTGCTCTGGACTTATTAAGCTACAAGATGAGTTGGCTCGACACACGGAATGAGGTGGGGAAAGAGGGAAAATTCTGATATTTCAGCAGAGCGGTTAGAACCTGGATTTCTGGGTCTGATTGAACAACTCAGAAGATTTAAAAATACCACATTGCAAACGCCACGGGGAAGTGCTCTAAGAAATGGTGGCTTTGGCAGGCTGATCTCAACACATCCCAGGCCTTGACATCCCATCAGTGCACTTAGAAGAGTTAACCTTCAGTAGGAAGGCTTCCCCTGAAGGGAATCACCAATATCTCAAACTACAGACAGCCCTGATAGGGAACAAATTTAGTAAGTGCAACATATTAAAAATGTCAGGTCAGGTCCACCAATGGTCTGTCCAACTCAGAAGTTTGATGACAGTGGCCTCAAGGGAAAGTTCCTCAGACCATATGGTGGTTACTCTCTGTGTCCTTGATCTCCAACTATTTGGGCATATACTAAACATTCCATGATTTTCCTTACATTGTGCTAGACAACCATCGTCTATGGATGCACTGAAATGCTTTCTGAGGATTTACTGTTTCCATCATCTTCATCTTCAGAGTAATAATAATCATGATGAGTAGTGGAATAATAATAACTGTCTCTGTGGATGCTGACCACGTGTCTGTTCATTTGCAACATGTACCGCTTCTATGAAGTACACAGTTTCATCTTCATTTTATCGATGAGGAAACTGAGTCTCAGAGAGGTCAGTTAATTTGTCAAGGTCACACAGCTATTAAACGGTGACTGGAGCCAGGACACGAACTGAGGTCTCTTTTAAACGCACAGCTTTTCCTTGTAAGTCCTGTGGCATGTGCTTACCACCTGCTGAGTAAAGCAGGTCTCCTTTTACTTGTTTTAAGTCTGTTTCTTTGAGGGTTTAGGAGTCCTTTCTAATTTTGTGTCATAGGATCTAAGGACGGCACAGGTCCTACATGACTGAACAGACTTCAAGAATTTCCTTCCTGACTTCCCTCTGGTGACAATGGATTTGTAACTCACAGGTGCTCTCCAAAGAGAGAAAGAAAAAAAGAAAAACAACACTTGGAAAAGCAGGATAAAATACTCAAAGAAGGTTCTCCCTGCCCCCATCCTATTCACGCCCCCCCTTTTAAAATTATATTCCAGCTCTCCAGTGCTCCTCTAAATAATTAGTACAACGTCTGAGGGCCTCCACGTCTGTCTTCCCGCTGGACAGCAGGCTCTGGAGGGTCACTGGGTCTTGCTCACCTCTGGGGGCCCACACAGTAGGGACTCCACACCCACGTGCTGAGGAGGCAAGGCTGCGAGGTCAGGTCAGCGCATCACTGAGCCGGCCCCTGTCGGCGGGGCTGCCCACGTCTGCAGCCTGAGCTGCCCACCACCCCAGGCGGCTCGCAGGAGCCCCGAATGCCCCCTCGGGAGGCCACCCGCTGCCTGACCGCCCCCGGGTCCTCCCGAGCACAGATCTCTGACCCAGATGCCGGCAGGTGTCCAGAGAGAGGCTCCACGGTAAGGACAAGGGGCAGGGGCAGGACCCTGCCTGCAGGAGCAGATGAGCTGGATGGGGAGAGCAACCACAGACACGTTCAGCAAACCCCGGGGCCCCGAGCAGGTCCCTTTCTGTAAAGCTGGAAGGAAGTCTGTCCAGGTTACACGGGGGAAACACAGTCAAGGCCCAGCTTCTGGGTGGGCAGGGCAGAGGGTGTTCTCATGAGACTTCCCTTTAATAAAAGGGTTCTTTTGCACACACAAAAATACACACATACTTGAAAAGCACCAGGATAGATTAAATCTTCCTTCCTCACTTTACAAAAGAAAGCTCTGAAGCCGCACACCCTCCCCGCCCGCTTGAGACAGTGCATACTGGGGAGGGGCTGGATGGCCTCCAGGGGTACACCCTACGGAAATGCACACACATGTGCCTCCCCCATGTAAGATAGCATGGGAAAACATTCATAGCAGCTCTATTCCTAACAACCAAAATCTAGATGACTTACTTGTCCATCAATAGCAAGGTGGCTAAATTGTGATACAGTCTCATAAACTAGCAAGGAGAATGAAGCAGCTAAGACATATGGTAACATCAGCAGGTCTCGTCTATATCAGTGGAACAAAGAAAGCAAGACACAAGGAGAGAACAGGAAGAGGATGGGAATTCAGCCAAGGGGTAACAAGAGCGGATGAGTAACCGAGGAACAGCTTTTAAATGCTCATCTGGTTCACTGGCTTCTCCCCTAAACCTATGGGTACCTTCTGAGAACAGGCCTTACGGAGAGGCCAGAATTACTTAGGGCTTGAGGCACTGGCTCTACGGTGACCAGCTCACCCCTGTTTGCCTGGGACTTTTTTGGTTTTAAAATCAGAAGTCCCATGTCCCGGGAACACGCTCAGGGCTCTATGGATGGTGTCACGAAACAGCACAGGCTGTTAACACATTCTAGGTTGGATCCTGAACAGGGAGAAAAATTGTTACAAAGAACACCAGTAAAACAACAGGCAAAATTTGAATAGTCAGCAGATAAGACCAGGGGTCAGCAAACTTCTCCTTCAAGGACAAGCTAGACAATATTTTAGGCCATGCAGGCCGAGAGGCAAAATTGAAGTATATATGCAGGTACTTATCTAACCGTAAATGTAGCCATTTGAAAACGAAAACCATTCTTAGCTCTCAGGCTGTAATAAGAAAAACAAAAACAAGACAACAATGAAAAAATAGGCAGCATGGGCTGGATTTGGCCTGTGAGCCATAGTTCACTAACCCCTGGATTAGAAAATAGTATTTTATCAATGTTAAAATTTCCAATTTTGATTAGGGTAAAGGGACCTCATGTCTGTAACTTGTTTTCAAATAATTCAGAGAATGTGATTTAGTGAGAAAATGATAAAGCAAATGTGGCAAAACGTTAAAAAGTGAGGGCTCTAGGTGAAGGATCCAAAGGAGTCCTTTGAATTATTTTTGTAATTTTTTGGTAAGTTTGAAATTCTTTCAAAGCACATTATTTAAAATACATTCCAGTTGCCCCCCAAACTCTGTGACTTTGGGCAGGATTCTCATACGCTGAGCTTCCTCCCACATAAAATGGGCCTAAGACCAGTTGCTTCCTATGGAGACTCACCCCACCCCGTGGGGCCCTATTCTCGCACAGAGCACTGCTGTGTGCAGACACGCTTCTGCACTCTGGCCCCAGAGAGGAGAGGCCCCTCTACTCATGGAGCTCACTACACTCAAGTGGGTTGGGGGGATAAAGTTCGGTCATGACCTCTAAGTGCTTGGCCCTGTGCCTGGCACGGTGTAAGCCACGGATGCTTGCCATCAATGTTCCCGTGGTTATGATTACCCTGGTGGGTGGCCGGGCTGCTCTGGGGGCCTGGCACTCCGCAGCTAAATAGTACCAGGCCCTGTGGGAGAGACGCATAGACGGTGCTCCCCAAAGGCTGCAATGAAACCAGCCTTTTCCCGCCTCATTCATCACCGCCTTGGAAGTGTCAATATTTGTGGGGTGAACAGGCTCCTGATAACCATGTTTTTAACCAATTACAATTTGGACTTTATCTCCTCTGGCAGGAGGTTATGTTAATATTGAATCAATTCACTCCAACACAATCTTTCTTTAGAAAAGTCTCTTCAAATAAGACATCCAGGCCACCTGTTCTGTGGTTCCGGGCTGGAGAGAAGTGTTCCCTCAGTGCTCGCTCACACGCAAGACTCCTGTCGGGATCGTCCTCCCAGAGCTTGCTGGTTATCTTCAACGTCTCATGGAAGCGCGGGTGACACCTGGAGACCACCATCCTGATTAAGGGCACCGGGGATCCTCAGTCGTCTGCGCACTAGCAGGGACCACTGGGGGTTCACTGTGTGTAAGATGCACCAGGCCTAACGGCCCACCTGAGGGACACTGAAGCCAAGCCGCAATCCCCCAGTGGAGGGGCTACAGGAGCACTGAAGCTTCCAGACGGGCTGGGAGAGCCCAGAGTGGGCAGCAGGCCAACAGGAGGCACACTGGTAGTTTGGGGTGGTGGTTATCATACTGCCAGGGGTTGAAGTCAGACTCTGGGGGTTCCAGTCCCACCTCAATCTCTTCTGACCTTTTTGTGACTCAAGCAAAGAGGTAACTCTGACAGAATGATCTGGACTGTCCTGGGGGGAAGCCCAGGAGCTCGTGAGAGAAAGGAGCTGGGCCCCTCCCCCAGACCCTGGAGGTCAGAGGTGGCTCCCAGAGATGAGGCCCAAACCCAAGTCCGGAGGATGACTAGATGCCCATCAGGCAAAGAGGTTTCAGTGGGAGAAGCAAGTGTCCGGCAGAAGGCATGGCTTGGTGTGGGGACCCCAAGACGGTCTAAGCTGCTGGTCAGAGGTGACGGGAAGGTAGGAGCTGGACTGTGCATCTTTAAAGGTCACGTTGAGGCAGGCGGACTGTACTCTGAGGGCAATGGGGAGCCACTGATGGATCCTGAATGCAAAGAACCAAGATTGTATTTATATTTTAAAAATCTCTCTCCAAAGATCAGGGGGCAGAAAGATTGCTCGGACAAGACCGAGGCCAGCAGACTTGAGAGAATTCCAAATGAGAGATGCAGGTGGTGTGTGATAAGAGGGGGAGAAGCGAGGAGGGGCTAGATTCCAGAGCTCTTTAGGGGGCACAATGGCTGAGACTCAGCAACAGCTTTGTCCTCAGCAGGAAGGGGGCAACACGGCCCCCTGGCATGAATTAAGTAAGCAACTAAAGAGCTCAGTGCAAACTCTTCTCCATTTAACAAAACAAAACCAAAAAAGCAAATAACATAGTTCCTTCCGGGAGGAGGCAAAGGTCAAGGCACGAATCAAATTTAAACAAAAAGCCGCCACTGCCTGGGAGCAGACATCACCTTCCACTTTCTCCTCGGAGCCAGGTGCCGGCATCTGCCGCTCACAGATGTTATTTATGCACAGCGATTATCTCAATGATATATCTTGGTTGTTGGAACTGCTTCTGTCTCCAGATTAGTTTGTTTCCAGTGGAAGCATTCCACGGGAATTAATTAGTAACTGCTCCTGAAGAACAGGTGTCATTAGACCCACCCCACACATGGCCTTGTCTACCTGTCCAAGAGATCTTGTGCAATCCTGGGCCCAGGATCCAAAGTCTTCCACCAGCTGACGCCGGGGGGTGGGACGCAGGGGCCAGTGGGCAGCTCTACATTTAAAACTCATTGTCTTGTAGTTTTCAATTTAGAGAATTCCTTTGAATCCAGGGTCTAGGGTTCTTTATACTAGCCCAGTAGCTGGGAATATCAGGCTCTTTTTTTTTTAGGTAAGAAAAAGGAGCCTCTGAAAGGCAGGGTGACTTGCTCAGAATCGTACAACTAATTAAGTAGCAGAGGCAGGATCTGAACTCACAAGGTGTGTGTCTTTCCTCTGGGAGTCTTCCATGTTTTACCCCAGAGTCTTTAGCCTCAGGTGTTGGCTGAGACAGAGCCAAGTCTCCCAATGGAGGGAAACTGGGCAGAAAGAGCCAAATAATTTTCTCGGGACTCTAGATGGTAGGGCAACGGGCAGAGGGGAATGCCTGCCCACCTGGGAAGAAGGCAGGGGCTCTGGGAGATGCTCTGCCTAGGGGAACCCTCCCATGCCTCTGGTTGAGCCCGGCATGCCACACATCACTGCTTCAGTTGGGCCTAGAATCCTGCCGTTGTTTTTACAAGCACTTCTGACTGTGCCCTTCCCTGCTCTGTAGCTCTCTATGGCTCCCCATCACCTTTGGGATAAAACCCAAACTCCTTAGTTGGGCTCACTAATCCGTTCACGAGCTGACTCCAGCCTCGATGACCGACATTACCCTCTCTGCTCTTCCCTGGGGAACGCTGCACACCAGCAGCACTAGGCCAAGTGGAACACGCTCCCTGTCTCCTCCCGCCCCCGCCCCTGGTGCTCCCTCCTACAACGCCCATGTGCATCTTACCCAGCCAGCCATTCGTTCCCACCTTTAAGGAGACAGCTGAAGCCACCAGCTCCTCTCCCACAGCTAAATCAAGGGCATCCTCTTCAGCTAAACCCCAACATTCCGCCAGGAAAATTCAACACCCTGCTGGCCACAGTCTGCTCCTAGTTCGGCCTCTCGCCTAGACTGGGAGCCCCTCTCGGGAAGGGCTCTTCCTTATCCCTGCAGCCTGGCCTCGAATTCGTCCAGAGTGGACACCTTATCGGGATCTGCTGAACACACACAGTTCACTAACAGGTGCTTTCAAACGCATTCCCTCAGCTTTGCCCTCAGAGAGAAAACCTTTCTCTAGGTTACCCGGCACCATGGTTAGCGAGCTGTAGAGGCTGCAGAGGGTGTTCAAGCTTCTCAAGCCTTCACGGGCTAGACCTCATTGGCCCTCACCCCCACAAGCACCTGGGACACGAGGCGATGACGATGCTCCGCTTCAGGAGAAGGGCTCACGGAAGTCCTGTCACACAGTGAAGGTCACAACATTAGCAAGTGCGGGATCCAGTTCTCCTGACTCAATATTTAATGAATTGTAAAACTGGTTGAACTAGGCTCTGTCACACTAATATAACCTCACCATCAGTTTTCTCATCTGCAAAATGGGCCTATGCCATGGACCTTGAAAGGGTGTTTTGAGGGGTAAACAAGGCCCATGATTCCCAAATGGTGGTCCTAAGACCAGCATTGGAATCCCCTCATGTGACTGTTGAAAATGTAGATCCTGGGGCTTCCCTGGTGGCGCACTGGTTAAGAATTCGCTTGCCGATGCAGGGAACACAGGTTCGAGGCCTGGTCCGGGAAGATCCCACATGCTGTGGAGCAACTAAGCCCGTGCGCTACAGCTACTGAGCCTGTGCTCTAGAGCCTGCAAGCCACAACTATGGAGCCCACGTGCCACAACTACTGAAACCCACGCTCCGCAACAAGAGAAGCCACCGCAATGAGAAGCCCGTGCACCGCAACGAAGAGTAGTCCCTGCTTGCCACAACTAGAGAAAGCCCGCGCGCAGCCACGAAGACCCAACGCAGCCAAAAATAAAATAATTAATTTTAAAAAATATGTAGATCCTGGGTCTCAATGGGAAGAAAAAAGGAGGAGGGGGGCCTGTAAATCTGTGATTTTTAAACGGTACTTAAGTTATCAGATGTGCAGCCAAGTTTGGGGACCCCGAAATTCCAAGGAAAAGCCTGATACATAGTAGGTGGTTGAAAAATGTTAAAATCATGGGTACAGAACTGTCGGTGCTGGCGGCATTAAGACATACGCTGCTGTGTGCCATTGGGTAAATTACTCAACCTCTCAAAGCCTGTTTCCTTATTAGTAAAATGGGTCAAAAATAGAAATAGCCACCTCCTAGGGTTCTGGTGAGGATGATCTAAGTAATGCACTTCTTGTTGCCACCCCGACCATCTACCAGTCCTGTCAGCTCCAAACCAGCCCCCACTTTGCCTCCTCTCACCATCCCCACAACCACTTAACCCAGGAGACCCTTTCCTCCAGCCTAGAGGGGTACTCTAGCCTCCTAACGGCATGCACTCATCCCTCCTCAATCCCTTCCCCACACAGAGGAGTGATCCTCTGAATCCGATTATGTCACGCTCTGCTCAAAACGTCCCAACGGCTTCTCATCACCCCTGGAATAAAATCCAAACCTCCCAGGCCCCGCACGTTCTGGTCTCTGCCTGCTTCTCCTTCTCCCAGGGGAGTTTAGCTGATCACCCAAGCTAAACGAGACCCCTTGCAATTCCCTATTCCCTTTATTATTTATAATAACCCCACTTATTTCCTTTACTACCTGAATTAAGGTGTGGGATATTTCTGTTTATTTGTATCATTGTTTGCTTGTCCTCTTTTCCAGCAGACATCAGTTTCAAAGGGAGAAGACCATGCCTGTCTTACTAACCATAATATACTTAGATCTAGCACATCGCCTGACACTCAGTAGATGCAGCATAAATAGTGAATGAAGGAATGAATGGAATAGTCCAGCACTGAAGACACAGCTGGCAGCAAAGTTAGCTCCCTCTCCCTTCCCCCCTCCCGTCTGCTCTCCCTGCCTCTGTCCCTGGAGGCTTCAGGTAAAGGACAAATACCGTACACGGGAGAGGAGAGACAGCAATGCCCAATGTCATCACTACTTTATTTGATTAGCTCTGACTCTGGCATCCGGGACACGTGTGCTGGGAGCCAAAGCAACTGTACCCTGACCTCTGGTCCACACGATCCCATCCTTATAACAATTTCCATGACAACAGCAACAGAAAGCCAAGGCTGTGAATTCTCTTTGATAGGAGCCGGATGCAGAGATGGGGAAGAAGGACTTTCAGAAGAATGAAGCTCTTTGATTCAGCTCAAGGCGCCTTCACTAAATACCACTATTTTCCAAGAACACACATTTTAACCCTGCAGAGGGAGATTTCTCATGAATAATGAAAAAAGAAAAGAGGAAAAAACAAAACCACTGTGGTTCCTTTTCAAGAACATTCACCTACGGAGAGAGGGGGACTTGGATGGCATCAGGAATATTTTGATGGAAGACAGGCAGAATACAGGGCCTCCTGCCAAGGGGGCCACATGAACCCAAGATGCCTGAGTGGTGGCTGAGTGCTCAGACATCTTGACTGCCTGACAGAGGAGGCTCAGGGTCCTCCATCCACCTGGTCGGTCAGACAGACAGGAAGACGCAGGGTGAAGCAAAAGAGCCCCCAGATTCTGCACTTAGAATCACGAGCCCTGGATTTGAACCCCAACCCTGCCACCTACCTGCTGTGTTACCTTGGGTGCATTGCTTCCCACCTGTGGACAGAACTTTCCCATCTGTTAAATGCGCACAATATCATTTGCCCTCCCCCAGGGGTACCACGAGGATTGAGGGAGGGGACACATTCAAGCACAAGTGATTCTAATGTTCTGACATGGCCATGAAGAGAAATGAGTGACCAACTGTCCTGGTGCCCCTGGGGCTGAGGGCTTGCCCGGGACACGGGACTTTTAGCACTAAACCAGGACAGTCTGAGCCCATCATGCCTCCTGAGGTGCTCAGCTCCCTCCTGGCCTCACCTCTCATCCGCCTCCCGTTCTTCTCTGAGGCAGCCAGGGAAGGTGGGGCCTGAAGACCTGGGTTTGAATCCCGACTCTGCCACCCTCTAGCTGTGGGACTCTGGGTGAGTCACCTCTCTTGTGAATGGAGATGCTGACCCTCATGTAGGGTCTGCAGTATCAGCACTGTCTCTTTCATATCCAGCCCCGCTGGTCACCATGCACGCACGCATGCACACAGGCACGCGTGCGTGCTGCACTCAGCCATTCTGCCCCAGGGCCCTGATCTGCCCAAGGACTCAAACTCACTCTGCCTCAGGCCTAAAGAAGGGAACAGGACTCCTAAGTCTTTTATAAACCCCCTTCCTCATCTACCATATCCATGTGAGCCATCCAGCCCCGCAATGCCCTCCACCTCCCCGCAGGTCTGTGAAAGTCAGACATCAGGGCTGCGGCCACGCCCATCTGGGTGGGAGAACCATTCTCCCCCCGCTGGCCGCAGCATCCTCCCCATGGGGTTCTGAGAGGACCCCGTGACATCCACCTGGCTTTGCACTTTCTCCAGCTCCTCCTTGCTGACCGACGTCTTGCTGTCCTCCATGGTCCCCAGCAGGAGCTGCACGTCTGACAATAGCGCATGAGTCCTTCTGAGGTCCCTCCGAAGACGCTTCTCCACATCAAAGTCCCGATGGCCTATCTGGAAGCCAAGGGAAGGCTCTCGTGAGCTAAGACGGCAAAGTAGTGGCCAGGGTCCAAGTTCTCTGGAACCTGGCTCCCTGAGTTCAAATCGTGCCTCCACCACTCACACTGTGTGACCTTGGACAAGACCTTTCTCCTCCCCAAGCCTCAGCCTCCTCATCGGCAAAACAAGAATGGCAGCATTATCTTTGATAAAGGAGGCAAGAATATACAGTGGAGAAGAGACAGCCTCTTCAATAAGCGGTGCTGGGAAAACTGGACAGCTACATGTAAAAGTATGAAATTAGAACACTCCCTAACACAATACACAAAAATAAACTCAAAATGGATAAAAGACCAAAATGTAAGGCCAGACACTATCAAACTCTTAGAGGAAAACATAGGCAGAACACTCTATGACATAAATCATAGCAAGATCCTTTTTGACCCACCTCCTAGAGAAATGGAAATTAAAACAAAAATAAACAAATGGGACCTAATGAAACTTCAAAGCTTTTGCACAGCAAAGGAAACCATAAACAAGACCAAAAGACAACCCTCAGAATGGGAGAAAATATTTGCAAATGAAGCAACTGACAAAGGATTAATCTCCAAAATTTATAAGCAGCTCATGCAGCTCAATATCAATAAAACAAACAACCCAATCCAAAAATGGCCAGAAGACCTAAATAGACATTTCTCCAAAGAAGATATACAGATTGCCAACAGACACATGAAAGAATGCTCAACATCATTAATCATTAGAGAAATGCAAATCAAAACTACAATGAGATATCATCTCACACAGGTCAGAATGGCCATCATCAAAAAATCTACAAACAATAAATGCTGGAGAGGGTGTGGAGAAAAGGGAACCCTCTTGCACTGTTGGTGGGAATGTAAATTGGTACAGCCACTATGGAGAACAGTATGGAGGTTCCTTAAAAAACTAAAAATAGAACTACCATACGACCCAGCAATCCCACTACTGGGCATATACCCTGAGAAAACCATAATTCAAAAAGAGTCATGTACCACAATGTTCATTGCAGCTCTATTTACAATAGCCAGGACATGGAAGCAACCTAAGTGTCCATCAACAGATGAATGGATAAAGAAGATGTGGCACATCTATACAATGGAATATTACTCAGCCATAAAAAGAAACGAAATTGAGTTATTTGTAGTGAGGTGGATGGACCTAGAGACTGTCATACAGAGTGAAGTAAATCAGAAAGAGAAAAATAAATACCGTATGCTAACACATATATATGGAATCTAAGAAAAAAAAATAGGTCATGAAGAACCTAGGGGCAAGACGGGAATAAAGACACAGACCTACTAGAGAATGGACTTGAGGATATGGGGAGGGGGAAGGGTAAGCTGGGACAAAGTGAGACAGTGGCATGGACATATATACACTACCAAACGTAAAATAGATAGCTAGTGGGAAGCAGCCGCATAGCACAGGGAGATCAGCTCGGTGCTTTGTGACCACCGAGAGGGGTGGGATAGGGAGGGTGGGAGGGAGGGAGACACAAGAGGGAAGAGATATGGGGACATATGTATATGTATAACTGATTCACTTTGTTATAAAGCAGATACTAACACACCATTGTAAAACAATTATACTCCAATAAAGATGTTAAAAAAAAAAAAAAAAAGAATGGCAGCAACCACACAGCGCTGCTGTGGAAATTAAACAGGTGTTTAGCCCACAGCATGACTCACAGTAAAGGCACAACAAATCTGAGCTGCTGTCATGACTGTTATCACAGCCTGTAAGGATCCAAAGTTATTCTGTCTCATAATCTGTACCATAGCCATCACCTTGCAAGAGCTTACATGTCAGGCGAGGCCCTCTGCTGACAGAAGTCAGGACAGCAGTTACCCTGGAGGGGCAGTGACTGGGTAATACAGGAGGGGGGGTTGTTTGTGGTGTTGATCTGGGTGCCGGCTTTAAGAGCTGATGCAAATTCAATGAGCAGTACAGGTGGGATAAGGTGTACTTCCCTGCATGTATGTTACACATCAGTAAATGGTATTAGAAATACTTGTGCTGCTTTTGAAGGTCTAAATCAAGCTTTTCTGTCCCTTGAGCGGGTCTCGTTTGCTCGTATAAAGACAGGCCATTTTCTGCAGAGGGACCTTGCCCAGAGGTGAGCACATTCCCTCCCCCAGGATCCTGTCCTCCAAGACAGTAGTCACGTGGCTCCTGAAGAAGCCGCAGCCTGGACTTGGCACGGGGAGGGCGAATTAGATTCGTTAACAACTCCCAGTGGCCAACAGTACAGGCCGAGACAAACCAAGGGAGGTGCAGAATCAGGTAGGGGCCCCATGAAACCCTGAGAGCCCATGGTCTCCCCTAGAAACAGAACACCTACTTCAAAAGCATTGGGGTTAATGTCTCTGAAAGAAACTAACAGCCCCTTTCTCTGCAGGAGACTAGAGGAAGGAACATGGCACCACTGGTCAGATGGGGAGTTTTCAAGAAAATGGGGTGCAGGTGTGTCATCCATGAAACCCAGTTTCTACACCCCTGGACATCTGTGCCTCCACACCAAGTGCAACCAATTCCTGGATGCTCAGAATGCCCCAGAATATTCTAGAAAGAACTTGGGATTTAGAATGAGGTGGCCCAGGCTTGAAACCCTGGCTCGCCACTTGCTGGCGGTGGGACTGAGGCTGAGTCATGCCACCTCTCAGAGCCTAAGTTTCCTCACCTATAAAGGAAGAGGTAAAAAAAAAAAAAAAACCCTATCCTCCATGTTGAGATAATAAGACAAGGATCAGATGTGATAATGGATCGAAAAGCACTTTGTACGCTGTCAAATGCTTTACAAATATAAAAGATTATGAGTACTGTCTGATGACCTGGAATGTATTCCTCTAGACTTTGTGTTATTATTCTACCGCCAGTTCTGAATTCTTTGAAAAATGAGTTGGTTCTTAGAATATAGCCTCTTAGTTCTCAGATTTATTGCTTTAAGTTTAAAATGCTGAGGTGTGTGTATTTATATTTATATATATATATCTCCTCCTGAGCTGAGGAGCTGAGGACTGGGCATGGTGCCAGGCCCTTTGTCACATATTACTGCATTTCACTCCTGTGATAGTCTCTTGAAAGTGACATTATTATTATTGCCTTTATTAAAATAGTAATAGCTTACACTTCGGGCTTGCTAAGCGTCAGACACTGTTCTAAACGCTTTATGGGTATGAACACGTGGAGTCCGCATGGTGAATCTATGGGGTGTGAAGTATTATGATTCCCATTTTATGGATGATGAAACTGAGGCTAACAAAAGTGAAGCAGTTTGCCAAAGATCACACAGCTAATCATAAGTGGCAGAGTTAGGATACGAACCCAACTTTTCTGACTGCAAAGAGGTAATTTTAGTAAAATATACAAGAAAAGAGGTTATGTTTTGCTCTTTAATTTAAAAAAAAAAAAAAAAAGGGTGTTATGAAGGCACAGAGGAGCATCCCAGCCAAGGCTGGGATGGGACTAGACACAGTCTCAAGTAAGCAGGAGCTAGTTAGGTGAGGTGCAGGAAGGGGCACAGCTGAGAAACCATCTTGAATATGCGGTTCTGGGTGATTAGCATGAGGGTATAAAACACAGGAATGGGGAAGGTCACAGAATGAGAGAAGTTCCCTGGGGCCAGCTCACGTCTTGTGAGCTGTGTGGAGCTCTTCAGCATGTACTGTCATAGGGAAATGGAGGCACAACCGATAAAACAGAGAGGGTAAGTGATCAGCCCAAGGCCACACTGCTTCTAAGTGGCTACCCAGGGACTGGAACCCAGGCAGCTCAGTATTAGAATTCAAGTCTCTAACCACTGCACCAGAGTGCCTGGTGAAATCTGAGCCGGGACTTATTAACTCGAGAGCCCAGATTCTTTGCCATGATTACACTCAAGCAGCATGCTTTTGCACCTTCCTCATTTTTGTATCTGCTCTTGCTCTGCACACATCCTAAAGTGCCTTTAATTCTCCTGTGGGGCAGGTCAGCATCAGGGACATTCAGGATGACCCCATTCTTGCTGCCAGAAAGGCTCTGAAAATGCTGGCACCATCTCCTTTCCAGAGGGATCACTGCAAACAAATTCACAACAAAACCTCAGACCAAGTCATCCTCCCCTTCATAATAAATTGCTACACAAGAGGAGGGGGAAAAAAAACACCCCAAAACTCATTAGGTTAATGGGAAATAAATGTCATTCTGCAAGTTTACATTTTGCAGCACAAAGATTCAAATTTAGATAAAGCTGGTGAATAATTAACCAATAAAACTAAATAATGTTTAGTGTTGTTGTGGGAAACTCTGTTCCAACCTGGACTGTTTCACCATTTATCATTAAGGGTAAATTGTTTGGGGCAGTTGTTCAATGTCTGTCATCAAAGAACTCTCTAAGCACTTTTAACAAATGATCTAAAAATGTTATTAGGGGTAATCAAGCCACTTTACAGAGGGGAAATTGAGGCTTAGAGAGAGAACGTATGTAGCTGAAGGTTGCACAGCAAATTAATGGCAGATCTGGATTGCCTGATAACATTAGGAAAGAAGATGGCCCAGAAAAGGATAATTCTAGTTAACTAAATCTTAATCACTTTTTAAGCAGCATGGTGTTAGATTTAATTAAAAAATACAGGTTTTCAAATAATATATTGATAGACCTCACTTCGAATTCAGGTAGGCCACTAACAACCTATATGATCTTGGGCAATGTGCTTTACCTTTTGAGCCTCACTTGTTTCATTTATATGAAGGAACTGATAGTATCTAATAGAACAAAAGAGATCATAGAAGACATTATCAATCTACCCCAAAGGAGGAAAGGAATAAAGGAAGAAGCAAAGAAAGGGGGCAATAAACCAACAAAATTAAACACAAAAGAATAGAAATAATTTCAAATGTATCAGTCATTATATAAATGCAAATGAATTAAATTCTCCAACGAAAAGTTAGAGACTAAAATATTGCATTAAAAAGTATCCATCTGTTTAAGGGACACACACACACAGAGAAAGGTTAAAAACAAAGAGAAAAAAAGGTCTTGTGGGCAAACTAAAAGAAATCACACAAAATAAAATAAGGCAAAAATAATTCACAGAGAAAAAAGGGACACCATACAACAATTAGAAGAACAATGTACAATGTGCCAAGGAAATAAAACAATAACAAACTTAAATGCACCTAAAAATATAACCTCAAAATATATAAAGAGAAAACTATAACACAATTATAAGCAAAGTATATCCCCATGTACCACTATAATTAATAGAAGTATAGAAAAATATTCTACTTATAAGAGCCACAGAAACTACAAGATTCCTAGAAGTAAATCTAACAGAAAAGCTCACGACTTATATGGAAAAAAGTAATAAAATATACAATAAAATAAATATTATTTTTATTATTATAAGGTATTAATTTACAATAAAAAATATATTTATGAAAGCCATAGATATATGAAGTAACATAGCATGCTCATGATTGCAATACTTCAATATTAAAAAAATATGTCACTTGTTCCCAACTAACTTACAAACCAATGCATTTGAAAATCCCCACCAGGCTTTGTTATGGAATCTCAAAAAGAAGATTAAAGGATCGCAAATAGATAAGACAATTTTAGAGATGAGAAAGATAAGCTGTTTACAAGTTATCAAACCCAGCCATTAAGACCACATGGTGCAGGAACTGAAGAATAAACCAATTAAACAGAATGGGTAGCCCCAAAACACAGCCATACATATATGGAAATTGTAGAAAAAATTACTCACGAAATAAAACAAAGGTGGTCTATATCGGGAAAATATAGATTCCTACCTCACACATACCAAAATAAAATCTAGGTGGGACTTCCCTGGTGGCACAGTGGTTGGGGGTCCGCCTGCCAGTGCAGGGGACACGGGTTCGAGCCCTGGTCCGGGAAGATGCCACATGCCGCGGAGCAACTAAGCCCATGCGCCACAACTACTGAGCCTGCGCTCTAGAGCCCGCGAGCCACAACTACTGAGCCAGCGTGCCTGGAGTCCATGCTCCGCAACAAGAGAAGCCAACACAATGAGAAGCCCGCGCACCGCAACGAAAAGTAGCCCCCACTCGCCGCAGCTAGTGAAAGCCTGTGCGCAGCAACGAAGACCCAACGCAGCCAAAAATAAATAAATAAATTAATTAATTAAAAAATAAAATAAAATAAAATCTAGGTGGGTTAAAGGCCTAAAAATGCTCAAAACTTTAGAAATTTTCAGAAATATGGTGAAATATCTTTACGAACTCTGTTAAGGAAAGAAATCTTAAAAGAATCAACCATAACTGATGAATACGACTATATAAAAAACACTTTTTATTAAGTAAAAAACATTATAAACAAAGTGAAATGATTATCCATAGAGTAGGAGATATTTGCAAAATATACAACCAAAAGTGGATTAGCATCTTGGATCAGGATCGTGAATAATGAATAGAAAAAAAAGGTGAAGACAAAACACTATAAACAGGCAACTCACATAAGAGAAAACCATAATAAACGTGAAAAATGTACAACTTCCCTAGTCATGAGGGACAAGCCGTACAACTTAACAGTCAGTAACTGGTAAAGATCTTTAAATGTCTGACAGTGCCACGTGTCGCGGGGGGGAATGTGTGGTAGCAAAGAAAAAACTGCTGGTGACAATGTAAACCGCCACAATCACTTTGAGGAACAATCCGGGCAACACCTAATAATTCCAAAATGGTACATTCCTAACAGCCAGCAATTCCTCTTCCAGATTCATACCTTGGAGAATCTCTTTCCCACGTGCACAGGGAGACACGTATAAGAATATGCACTGTAGCTCTGCGTCCTAGAATGGAAACAGCTAAATATCCACCAACAGAAGAGTAGGATTAAAGAAAATGAATACTGTGTAGCAGTTAAAAAAGAACAGATTAGAGCTACATGTATTATCATGGAGGAATCTCAAAAACAGAGTACTGAAGAGCAGTAGAAGTAAAGGCAGAATCACATGTACTGTATACAGTTAAAGTTTAAATACACACGCAGGGGAATTAAAGCCTCCAACCTCAGGAGAATGGTCCCCTCTGGGAGTGAAGGCCGAAAAGATGGAAGGATAAAGGGATGGGAGATGAGGAACAGAAACCAAGGGGCCACCAACTGTTTTTGAAATGCTTTGCTTCCTTAAAAACATCTGAATCTGATGCGGCAAAATGTTAATTTATGTGAACCCTGTCCTCTTGATGCACAAGCATCAATTACACTGTCTGTTCTACTTTCCCATGTGTTTGGCAAATGTCTTACTAAAACATTTAAAAGTATCCAATGCAATGTTATTCAAAGGCTCCAGCTTGGTGACTAACACAAAATTAGCTTCTCATTCACTTAAAGTTACCTTCTCCTTACATGTAAAACTTCAAATTTTAGCAATATTTATAAAAACCTTTCTTTACTGAATTCCTTTGTTTTCTTAAACAGACCATGCTGGATAGAAGGCAACCTTCTCCCAACGATTTCCGACTATCATTCTAGAATCAAATCCTGGGGTGTTCTCTCTCGCGCTGATGCCAAAGGGAGAGGAGCCTCAGTGGCTCTGCACTCAGTGGCCCCAGTTTGCTTGGCTGAAAACCCAGAAAACCCAAAGAAGGAAGATCATGTAGTCCTCCCATTGATGTCCTCAGCTTCCGACTCTCACTCTCACGGCTGTAGGGGTCCCGCTCTAGAACTCACTCATTTACTCAATTAAAAAAAACAAAACAAAACATAGTGAGCACCTATTTGTCCGAAGCCTGGCTGCCCTGGATGACCGTTTGGAGGGGGCCCACATTCCTCTGTGAACAAGAGGAACGACTGTGGGGAGGTTACTGACAGCAAGATCGTTACTAATTAAAAGACAATGAACACAAGTTAAGTAGATACATTAAAAAACACTCCTATGATACTTAAAAAGAAATCATGGAAGCCACCAGCATTCCTCTCCAATGTCGGGGTTTCATGGAGGAGCGATTCCCCCCAACTCTGATACCGGGAGCTGGCTCTGGGCCCCGCTGGCTGCTTCCTTCACAGCAGTGGTTCTCTGTAAAGAGGGAGGTTGATTGTGTCCTGGAGGAACATGTGGTAACGTCCGTAGACACTGGTGGTTGTTACAACTGGGGGAGATGCTTCTGGCATTTAGGAGGTGGAGGCCAGGGATGGTGCTCAACAGCCTACGATGAGACAGCGCCACCTCCCCCCAGCACCCCGGCCGGCCGCCAACAACAAAGAATGATGCAGCTCAAAACGTCTGCAGTGCTGCTGCTGACAACCCTGGTCTACGGCGACGACGGCAACAACCCCACAAGGCTCTGCTCTCCAGCAGCTCAGAGCAGTTCATTAGATCACGCAAAGCCAAGGAGACAGAAGTGGCCCAGCTAGGGTCTAAAGCGCCATTGGCCTGACTCTGCCTTCAGCAGAAGTCTGTTCTCACGAGGCCAGCTCTGAGCACAGCAACCATTCACAGTCAGCCCATCAAAGCAAAGGCTGTCTATACTCTCACCCCGACAGCGGCTGAAGGCAAAGCGACCTCGTCTGTCACTTGTGGCTGGGCCCACTCTCTTTATTCTCAAGGGTTCTTCCAGGAACCCTGCTGTGTGAAGACTCCCCCCACGGAAGGTGCCCTCTGAAGAGGCAGTGAGTGAGGGCAGAGACAGAATTGGTGGAGAAGAAGGCGCCTGGGAGGAGCAGGTGGAGGCCAGCTGAAAGGTCTACCCTGGGCTGGTCCTAAGACCCCTCCAGCTGGTCTCCCCACGAATCAGCTCTCTAACAGGGCCCCCGGAGGCAGGGGACGCGCTTCCCAAATGTCTGCTGGTGTCTCCCTCTTACCTGATCGCATAGGGTTCCGATCAAGCCTTCTAAGTCCTGCTTCTCATGGAGGACCATCTGCTTCTCCTCATATTCTTGCTCCAGCTGCATTTCCAGTTGGCGGAGCTGTGGGCACAAAGGGCAGATGCAGGCATAGGATAGAAGAGCTCTACCCGACAAACCCCACGAGGCAGGGACCCTCTGGAGGATGGGGTGGGGGAGGTGGAGTTCATGGTCCCTCGCCCAGTTCCACAACGGCTCACCTAGCAGTTAGGAGGGGGTGTCTCTGTCAGAGGACTTGGGAGCCTAAAAGCTCAGGAGCCGGACAACTATGGGGAGAGCTGGCCAATTACGGGGAGCCCCCTGCCATTCACTGTGAAGTCCCCGCCCCCAGTTCCCTTCCCATTTCCTAACACATGTCTCCTTCCTCTGCCATGACCTAGCTTGAATAGTTACAAGTCTTGGCACTCTGACTTTTTAAAACTCTGCACAACATTGTATCCAGCATAATAAAATGCATTCACCTCGCTTATTAAATACACTGTGATGTAGCAAAAAAAAAAAAGTTGCATTTGAGATTATTTGGTGTTTGGACTGCACGTTTGTCTCTCCAAAATTCCTAATCCCAATGCAGTATTATTTGCCGATGGGGCCTTTGGGAGATAGTGAGGTTTAGATGAGGTCATGAGGGTGGAGCCCCCATGCTGGGATTAGTGCCCTTATAAGAAGAGACACCAGGGAACTTGCTTCCTCTCTCTCTCCACTGTGTGAGGACACAGTGAGAAGGCAGCCGTCTATCAACAAGCCAGGAGCAGGGCCCTCACCCCACACCAAATCTGCCAGCACCTTGATCTTGGACTTTCCAGCCTCCAGAACTGTGAGAAATACATGTTTGTTGTTTAAGCTCCCCCCACCCCACGCCCCCAGTCTACGATATTCTGTGATAGCAGCCCAAACTGACTAAGACCTTTGGCTACGAGCAACTCATTTAATTTACAGTTGGCTCTGATTTCTTGGTCATCACCCAGCAAAGGCAGGCACTCCCTGCTAAAGTGGATGCCTCACTATAACGGTGCTTTGCACATCCTCTTCTGCACCAGACTCTCTCATGTGTGTTGTCTCACCCCTTCCTCCTTTCTCCATCCTGTGCTCTCAATGACCTTCTTTCACAGACGGGCAAACTGAGTCAGAGAGCGGTCCTGAAGCATAGACTCCTACGTCAACTGCTGCTGAGAACAGTCAGCTTTCTGTCTCCTGGCCCCAGCTCTTGTGCCACACCAGACAGCCATCAGCATTCCCGCCCAGGTCTCTAACGATTGATTTCCTGCCATGGTGAGAGACAGACTGAGCAGAGCAGTCACTAGATGTGCAGTCAGTGTTAGTATCTGTCATAGGAGAAAAACACCCTTCTCTGACCTCCCCCTCCCCCTTTATAAATCTGTCCATGGAAAAGCCTCAGGAGGGTCTGGGTCACATCTCCAACTCATCAGGGTCCTGGCTCAGGGCACTCATGATGCTCTGAGGCACTCTTGGAATGCACTAGAAATTGTGCTCCCTTCACCTGAGGGCACATGGGCAGGGACTGGGGGCTTCCATCTCCTGAACCACGGAGAGAAAAAAAGTACTGATGGATGGTCATTTCAGAAGAAAGTTCGTTTCAAAATTTTCTTTTAAGAGTGAGAGACACAAGGCACTCTGCTCACATTTGCTTAAAATGAAGACTGCAAAAGCTGAAACTCATTTTGAAAAATATACAATAAAAATTATATATCAAGCAAGGCAAAGTTTTCTGGAGTGTGTTCTGTAGAACATTTCCACATGGTGTTCACACGTATACTGTGTGTGGAGGGGGGGAAGGGAGGGAAGTCCATGCTAGAATAAGTGTGGGAGCCACTGAGTTAACAGGGCCTTCCATGCAGTACTTATCAGAGCCTATGGTGAGTTCATGTGCAGGGAAGTGCTAAAGGATGCAGCACTGCCCAAGGTTGACTTCTATCAAGTGCTTCCTAAATGGCCTTCCACAGTCCAAACATTTGCAGAATTTAAAAAAAAACTTTTTAAATCTAGTTATTTTGGTTAAGAGATTGGGCTTTCGAGTCAGACAGACCTAAGTTCAAGTCCGAGCTCGTTTACTTCCCAGTGAGGTAACCTTGGGGAAGACCCTTCACCTTTGGGACTCTAGTTTCCTCATCTGTAGAACCAGGACTATAAACCTTACAGAGTGCTTATGAGAATTAAATAAGCTGACAGACATAAAGAACCCAGCCTGAAACATGGTGCCCACTGGGTATTCAAAGAATCTCATTCATTTCTCCCAAATATGCAATAATGGAAAATAAGCAGAGATTGGCCCCTCAATGATAACTCCCAGCACTTTACAGTTTATAAGGCATCTGCCATTCTTTCCTCTTATTCTCACAACAGCATAGGTAAGGTAGAACATTTTCTCTTATTGCTCCCATTTTGTAGATGAGAAAACTGAGTCTTAGGGAAGTTACAAGACTTACTCAAGGGCACACAGGTCTGGTTGAACCTAAAATCTATGACTCTTCTTTTCCAACTCTGGGGAGTTCTGGGGGGAACGCACTTGGCCCCTTGGGATGATCCATGTAAACCCCCAGAGGGGATGAGCCCTAAAGGGGCCCCAAAAGGAGGATCTGAGGAGCAGGAAGGGCAGCAGATGCAGCAGCACCAACCACTGGGAGTGGAGAGGGCCTCAGTTCTTACTTACTCCCCTCCCCCCCCAGAGCGATGATAGGGTGTCGAGGCGACCCCATCTGCCCAGGACCTGCTCACTAGAGTCCCGTCTCCACCGAGGTCCTGACACCACTGAGGCCTCCTCCAGCTCCGCCCAGGATGATGCTCTTGGGGGGATCTGCAGAGCACCAAGTCCCTGAACCCTCCTTCCCTTGGATGGATTAGTCACACCCAAGAGCAAGGCAACCACCAGGTTTGTTCCCTGGTTCCTCTGGAAGGATCAGCTACCTGAAAATCCACACACACCGGTATTGCTCATAAGTTTCCAACCATCAAGGGTTACATTACAAAGCTCTGTGCAATAGTTCCACATCTGTGATCTCCTTGAATCTTCCCTGTGACCCGGCAGGGGGCCATCATTATCCTATTTTACGGATGAGAGAAGTGAGGCTTATTAGCAAGGTTATGTGATTTCTCCAACGCCCCACAGTTGATAGCTGATGGAGTTGGGACTTGATCCAAGCCTCTGTGACTCCAAATAAAGTAGCAACGTTGGCTTTTTGTGTGTCTTGTAAACTGGCTCTGAGTGACCAGCGGTGGATACAGAGAATGGAGTGTAGTTTAGTTGGAGTTGAGGGTTTAAAATCACTTTCCCAAAATCACACAGTTGTTAAGTTGGAAGGGCAAAGATTCAAACCAAGAGTCTATGAGTTCCAGCACCCATGCTCTCAGGCCCTGCAGTTTGGAGGTCTCTGTAGAGACTCTGTTTAGGGAACTAATAATCAGAGTCAACTTTGGGAAATGCTACTTGGCCCCTTCTTGGAGATTCACAATGTACCCAAGGCAATGAAAGGCCCACAGAAATCCTGCCCAGACAAAACCTGTTAAATGAGGCTTAACCCAAAGCTTCTCAGCAATTCCATTTTAAAGATTCATCTTACACATTCACATCAGTGAATGCATCTGTAAGGAGGTTTGTCTCAGCATTGGCCATAAAAACAGAAAATGTCCAATGACAAGAGAATTAATGAGAGCACACGCCTATGGTGGAATACTTTTATAAGACATTAAACATGTAAATTAGATCCGCATTTACTGACATGAGAGGAGGCCCAGGACAAACTTCCCAGTGAAAACAGCAGGCTTCAAAGCAGCATGACCCCATTCAGGTAAAACGGTATCTCTACAAATATGCACTTGTGGGTACAATGAAAGAGAGAGAGGAAAGAACATTTAAAAATAGTAATAATGATGGTGCCTTGGTGGTAAGATTTCAAGGGTTTACTGCCTTCTTATACACTGTTTGAAATGTCTGCAAAGAGCTTGGATAAAATGTAAGAAATGATGTGCAAGGCAAATAGCCAGAAGGGACTGGTCCCTTTCTTGAAACATATAAATCCTTACCCAAAGCATCAGTCACAAGGCACTGTGGGCTCTTTGTAGAAATCTTGGGGTGATTATGCTAGACAGTTTCAGAGGATCGTAGTTAGGACAGGTACGTCTGCCCCAGCACCCTTGAAAGCACTGAGGAAGCTAAGGTCTCAGGTGGTTGAAGAGTCCGTCCCCAGGTCCTGGGATTCCCCTCACTCTAAGGATGAGGCACCCAGACTGACCCTGCCGGGACCCCAGGACACAGCTGTGCTCGTGGCTCACGTACCCGCTTCTGGCAGGACTGGCGGATGTCCTCCATCTCCTCCTCCTTGTCCTCTTGGTCCTTCTGGTGCATCTGCTTCATCCGTTCAATCTCCAGCTCAAACCGCTGGCGGAGCTGGGGGCAGCAAGGACAGCGCGTGAGGGTGACCCACACCGTTCATGTCGTTCTTAGCATTTCAGCTGCATTTTTCATTTTGGGACTGCACGGATGAGAGTCAATTTATCCCCCCCACCCCGCCCCAGGCAGCCAGGGAGGTCAGAAATGGTAGATAAATAGCCCAAATACTGCCTCTATCCCTTCCGTGGTCATAACATAACGTCACTAATCAATCACACTCTTTGCCACTGAGTTTAGATATCATTTTGGAATCCTTCTCAACACTCTCAGGATGAAACAAATTTGTCATCCCTGGAGCAGGCATCAGGGAAGTTCTTCTAGATGGGTGGATAGGTGGGTGAATGGATGGTAGAATAAAAGTTTACTTATGAAGACAGGAAATCCTGGAGAGGGAGATAACTTGCCCAAGATGCTACCTTGACAATTCACTTTGCCTTTGGTTAGTTACCCTGCTCTGTAGAAAACAGCCTTCTTAAAATACATTTGTGAGAATGAAATGAGATGACATATAAAGCACTTAGCACAATGCCTGGCACAAAAAGATTACGTTTTCTTTCCCCATTATTTTGAAAACAGAGTAAGGATTGGCCCCTCCCTTCCCGGAAGCCTGACATAACCAAGAACTGTGTTCCTATTAAGGAGATGAGCCTTTTCAATGAGAGCCTCCAACACCTGCTCAGGGCAGGAAAAGAGCTGCGTGTGATGTTTAAGCTGTGCCATCTTACACAAAAGGCTCCAGAACTGGAGGCAGAAGTCATGGGATCCAATTCTAGTTCAAGAATTTACTTTCTTGATTTTCATAATTGAGAGACTGATCCAAGCTCTTGCTTGTCAAGTTTTGTGGCATATTAGAATTACCTGGTGCCTTTTCTAAAAAATATTTCAATTCCAGGGCTTCACTCTGGACCTATTGGGTCAGAATCTCCAGGATACGGGCCTCAGGAACCTATACTGTTAAGCTTTCACTGATGTATCCTCTTCAATGCTGTTGGTCACAGAGCAGCATGGAACCCACCAGTGCAGAGGGTCAGACTGTAGAAACTACAGCGTCCTGACCATTTGCTACTCTGCCCTGGCACCTCACAGCAAGCTTTCATGAGGCTACAACTGCTGCCTCTCTAACATGGACGTGCAGTCGAAAAAAGACAACTGTGGTCTTTCCCAACGTTGATGATATTCTCTACTACATAGGACTGTGGTGAAGAGGAAGAAGAATGGTGTGCATCAGAGCCCCTACTGTAGTTCCCGGCAGAAAGCAGGCTCACTTTAAATGCCAACTTCCTTCCCTGCCTCCTTTAAAATGACAGAGGTTATGGGAAGATAATCCAAAATGAGGAGCATTTAAAGCAAGTAAATGTAATATTTCTTTTTCATTTTTTTCCTAGCCTCTTGGACACTCCTGACATCTGCAGTAGCATTTATGTCAAGCTTATATGAGTTAACATAAAATTTCCTGGAAAAAGTGCTATGTTGTAATCAATAAATATCTCCTGGATGTCTACAATAGCCCAGTGCAGTGTGAGGTGATGGGTGAAGCTGAAGATGGATGAAAGGGTTGAGTCAGCTTCGCCTCCTGTGTAAGCTGACGGGGGTACTGGGAAGCTGCATTCAGCCTCGGGTCCCTGAGGTCACCGTAGCACATTTCTGCTTCCGAGCACCGAGTGGTCCCCTGGTGGCATCTTCAAGAGGTAACACAACTTTCCAAAGTGCTCACTCTATTCTTGACTCTGGGTTGCTATGTGACGCTGTTCCACCCTCTACGTCCCAGAACGACCTGCACAGATATCCCACCTCCTTCACGAACCTTCACAGATTCACAGCTGGGGTTGGGGGGAGGCTAGGGGGTTGACAAGGCTCCGACTTCATCGTACAGATGAGGAGACTAAAGTCTAGAGAAAACAGGGGGCTCGCCTAACGTCACACAGACCCCATCTACATGTGACCATCTTGCAGTTCCTTAAATGCCACGTGACTCCCCTGCCTCCAGGCCTTTGCACTGGCTGTTTCCCCTGCCTGGAACTCTCCTCGTCAGCCAACTCAGACTCATCCTTCAGCTTTCAGCTTCAGTAAATGTCACTTCCTCCAGGAAGTCTTCCCTGACTGTTCCAAACCTGCTCCCCAAACCAGATCTGCAAGTTAAACCTTCTCATAACACTCAGCATAACTATAACCTTCGGCAGAGCGGAGACCACATTCGTCTTGTTTACAGCTGCATCCCTAGCATCCACCCTGTGCCTGGCACACAGTAGGTGCTTAATAAATACGGGTTTGACTGAGTAAAGAAGCTGTTTTCTGAACCACTCCAGACTGTCCCTCCACGCCTGCCACATCCATGTCTCAATACTCAGCAGACTCCATCCTGATGGAGGGGGGATAAGTGAGAAGCAAGGGACAGCACCCCAGCCTCCCCCTGACCGCCCCCACTCCCTCACCCCACTTCACCAGAGCTGCTCAGTTTATTTGCTTTTACGTATTCATGCTGCCTGGTCAGATGTTCTTGAACAAGGAGTTCCAACCTTAAAACCATTTCAACAAAATTACCCCTTATGAAATCCCACATGAGAAATTTCTTTAGAACTAAGCATCAAGAAAAGCCTTGCTTCCCCTCAAAAACCTGGCTTGTTTTTATCTTGGGGATGATAAAAAAGCATGTAACTCACATTTCCTTTTTCTCTCTGGCCACCAGGAATTTTAGAGCTAAACCTATTAAGTGTGTAAGATCGTATGTTCTGCGTGTCTGCTTATTAATTCACCACCCCACCGTTCCTTAGCACCGGTTTTAATTTGTGTTTTTCTGGTTTGGCTTGTTTTATTTATTCTTCTATTTTATTATGCATACATCTTATAAGCTGCCTCGAATTCTTTGTGGAATGAGTTGGGCATATAAACAAACAAGCAGACAAAATATTCATCAGGTGCTTCACTGAGGGGGCTGGTACAAGAGTATTGGATTCCTGCCTTATTCCCCTCAGTTATTTTGCGTTTTCCAAAGATCAGGGCTCCCATCTCCCTGGAGGCTGTGCACAGCACAGGTATCCGAGGCGCTGTGGAGTCAGATGGTGCAGGCTCCAAATTCCGTCCCTGCCATTTTCTCCCTGTCCCTGAGCCTCAGTTTCCACATCCGTAAAGTGGGGATAATACTAATATCTCAGCATATAAATTTCTTGGGGAGATTGATGAGGTGAGATGTGAGGAGAGCTTAGGGCTGAGTCTGGTACACAGACAGTGCTCAATAAACACCAGATATTGGGTCAACAGTTATTTAATGAGTACCAACTATGCACCGGCCTCATTCCAGGCTCTGGGGATGCCCTGATAAGCAAGATCAACCAAAATGTCCTCCTGCTTCCCTGAAACTTATATCCTAACGGGGGAGAGAAGCATTGAGCACATTTTTTAAAGCACTATGGCATATGATGGCAGGTGCTATGAAGGAGAACCAAACGGCTAAGGAGTGGCGTGGAGGTGGGGTTGTTTTCCTGAAGGAGATCAGGGCAAGCTTCTCGGAGGAGCTGACACTGACGCCTGCAGGATGGCAGGAGGGGCTACATCATGGAAGGTCTGAATGTCAGACCTAGGGGGGTTGAGGTTCTCTGGGGTGCTAGGGAGCCACAGAAGAATGAGGAGCAGCTGAGTGAGGCGCTTATGTCGTATTCGGGTAACAACCTTCCGCACTGGAGTCAGCATGGGGCAGGGCATCGCCCTGGACAGGACCTTCCTACCTGCTCCAGCTGCTTGATGGTGTTTTCCTGCTGCTTGTGGATTTTCTCTTGCTCGAGGGCACTGGATTCCAGCTTCCAGAGCCTCTCCTTCAAGCCCGCAACGCAATTCTCCCCCAGAGAGGGCGACCCCAGCAGCTCCTGCTTCTGGGCCTGCAGCATCTCCACCTCCTGCTTCAGCTGCCAGGTTTCTTGCTCCTTTCGCTACAGAGACAAAGTGGGCAGAGATCCGAAGTCACATGACCGTACTCCTGCTCCCCCTGGGACACCTCTACAACCTGCGGGAGGGCGCTTTCCACTGTTCAGTGCACGTCATCTCCACTGCCATCTCCACCTGGATCTCGCGGCCCCCCGCCGCGCCCCCTGTGGGACGCCAAGGGCCCCTCCCTGGGACAGCTCAGACAGGCTGGGGTGGGGAGTTTGTGGGAAGCAACACCCTTGCCCCTAGAGCTAGACCTCAGAGCACAAACAGGAGGTGTTTGCCCCATTTGAAAGCTGTGTACCTGCCAAGGCTGGGCCTGAGATGTTGGAGCAGGGAAGCAAAGTGGCCAGGAATGACTCTTCCAGGTTAGAAAGTCAGCTCCAGGGTGAAAGAAGTCTGGGCTACATCATGAAGGAGCTGCCCGCCAGGCTAAGAGGTGCAGAGGTTCTCCCAGAGTAATAGGGAGCCACAGCAGGCCTTGAGGAGCAGCTGAGGGAGGTGCCTGTGTCATATTTTAATCAAATTCCTCTGCACTGGAACCTGCAGGGGACAGGGCACTGCCCCTAGCTGGGTCTATAGCTAACTCATCCTGAGCCAAGCCTCTACTCGCTCCCAGGTGGGCAGCTCGGAAGTCAGGCAGGTGACCGGAGCAAGATCGTGAGGGACGTGGAGCTAGGGAGGCCTGCTTATCCATCACCTGCCACCCACGGTTTGTTGGTTCAGGCGCGCTGGGCTCCATGACCCCGGCAGGCCAAGGCCGGCCGACCAGGACGGCCACACGCAGAGCTCTCGCCCCATCTGCAGCAGGCGTGCGAGGGGTTTCCTGAGACCCAGCAACCAAGAGCCAGGGGGGCGCCGTGCCCCCGCCCCTCACCTTCAGGTGCTGCTGAAGCTTGCCCAGCTCGCACCGGACGCTGGTGTTCTCCTGGGCCACTTTCTCGCGGAGGCCCTTCTCAAACACGGACTCTCCCAGGGCCTGGGCCAGCTGCGTGTCAAACCTGTTAGAGCAGAACGCGGTCATGGCCCTGAGGTGGGTGTGCCTGGGCCGGGGGCGGGGGAGAGAAGGCGGGTGCTGGAGAGAGGCAGTTAGCTTGCTGAGAACAGCTAGGGAGAGAAAGAGAATTAAATGATGGAGGGTTTGTGGATGTGGGGTAGGAATCCTGAACACCAGAGGGCAACGCTGAGGGTTTACAGTTTCCACAAAAATACCGGACACTTATTTAAAATGTGATAAAAACATATACACAAAAATAAAAATAGAATAAAACTATACAAATAGAGAATAAGAACAAAAAACATATAGATATATAGAAAAAACTAACCTATCAGGTTTGCTGACATACGCCAAGGACCTTTAATTCTACAAGGCCCAGGTTTGTCATCTAATATCCATTGATTGGTATATGAATGTATTTATCAGCACAAACAAGGGATATTCAACATTTCATATTGTGCATGATACTGTGGGGCTCATGCACTCATTAGCCATACTAGAGCACGGTTATTACTGATAGAATGCTGGACAGTTATACATTCCATCTTGTCTTCATTTGGTTCCTAAGCAGAAAACACAGAGACTGGACAGTCCTATGGGGGCCGTCAGGGAATGAGGAAGTACCTCCTTTGGAGCGCACCTGCCCCTCCACGATGGTGACCACTGGGTGGGAAGCGCTTCCTGGACTGGACATCATTCCACTCATCAGCCTCTGTCCATATCACAGGCAAGGAAACTGGCAGAGGCTCTGACAAGCCTCAATAAGATGTGACTTTGGTCACTTGCCCTCAGCCCACACAGAAAGGCCACCTGCTCCAGGGAACTGGGTGTGGCCAGAATGGCTGAACTGGGCGTGGGGTTTTGGCCTTGGTGAGAAGAAGGTCTCCCTTGTTACAAGATTATCCAGTGTCCCTTAACGCTAGATGGTCATTCAAAGCCTCAAGACTCCTGAGAGAGCCAACTACAGGTCATATGAGGGAGCCCTACTGTTGGAAGGGCCCAGAGGCTTTCTGATTGGCTGTTGGTGACATCATTCAAGAGGCACTATTCGCTGCCTCTGAATGGCAACACTGATGATGATGATAATGGTCCAGCAGTCCCAAAATGCCAGGCTCTGAGCTGGGATCCATGGGGTCCTTATAACAATTCAGTAAGAAACACATTATAACCATTTCATACAAGAGAAAACTGAAGTTCAGAAAGGTGAAGTGATTCAGCCAAAATCCCAAAGCGGGTTTGAGCCAGCTTCTCTGCTGATTTAGCTGGTCCCCCATCTACCTGTTCATGCCCTGGAACAGGGAAGGAAAGACAGTGGGGGCCAGACAGTGATGGATGTTTTAAAGGAGTCCTTACTGGGCCACCTGATGCCAAAGAATGCCTCCAACAGACCCTAACTTTTGGAACACACTGACCGACCAACTGCCTGAGGCCAGAGGGACTCATACCTTTCACCCCACTAGGAGCGGGCTGGGGGTCCAACCTCCCGTGGCTCCAGCACAGGCGTTATCCCTGTGGAAGCAGCTGGGAGCTCCATCAGCCCTCGGAACTGAGCTTTGTGACCCATGAGTAACCATGGCAACAAGAAGCCAAACTCAAATGGAGCCTTTCTGGGCCACTCTGAACTTAGAAGCCAAGGTGGGGCAGGGAACTCTATCAGCATGGAGACATCACTCCATCCAGAGCCCAGCAAACTAAGGAGGCAGCTGCATCTACACTTCAATTAAACTTAAAGAGGTGTGAGGAAGTAACACTAACTTCTAGATCTTCAGGCATTCTGCCTGAATTTCCACCGTTAGACACAGACTTCTACCCCCTTATGGGCTCCCTGCTAAAATGCTAGCCCACCTAGAAAGGTAATGGCTGCTATTTGCAATGAGCATCAAAACATAAATTAACTTCTGCTAAGATATGGTAGTGGAGTAGAGAGCATGACAGGGCAGGTAAGTCTTAAGAAGAAGAAATGTAAGTATGATGAAATGGGGACTTTCCCGGGGGCCATCATGGGGAGGTTCTTGAGGACCTGGAATGAAGGATTCTGCCCAAGGGGGTCGATCACAGGAAAGACCAGAGAGATGGAATTTTCTGGCTGCATAAACTCCAAGGGCAGAACCCTGCCCCCTGCCACCCATCAGAAATCTGAAACCCCCTCATAAGGCCTCTCAGAAGTGGAACCCACAGATAAGGGCCAGAATTGTCACAGCTGGCAGAAGCCTGAGGGGTGATGGGGTCCCACTTCTCAATTTACAGACAGGGGTCTGTCAGAGCCACTCTTCAGCACCAGGTGGCCTGCTTAAGTCCAAGGACGGCTCTGAAACATCAGTCGCTGTCTGGCCCAGACAGGTAGTGTCACTTGACAAGGTCACCCAGGAAATGACCAAGGTGGGACTAAGCCATTCTCCCCACTGCAAGGACAAGGTTTAGCCAGAGCATCCATGGGAAGCTGGAAAAGGAAACAGAGTCAGCTATCAGCAAGAAGAGAATAAACTTCTCTCATTTTGGGGGCATACTAATAACACCCCAAAGAGCTTCTTTTTTTTTTTTTTTTTTTCCCCAAATGAAGGAGCCAGCTCAGGAAAGCTCAAAGGTAAATGAGAGAAACAATATTTAATGCAGATCAAGTTCAAAACCTGTGCCGGTCCCATGGAAATATAACTCAGCTTGTTACCTGTTGGAAATAGGCGCCCTCGGCAAAACCACATACTGGCACACATAGCAAGGTTTTTCTGTATTTTTATCCCGGACCTTCTCAAAGAGGCTGTATTTCATCTATTTCCTCCTAGGAAGTTTCTATTAGGGCTTATCTGGCTCAGAACAGGACCCCTGCACACCTTTACCCTCACCAGGTGAGCTGAAGAACTTTGGACACAGCCAAGGAATCCAGGGATGAAGGCACCCCAGGAGCTGAGGTTCCACGTAAGGAGGCCTGTGAGTGTAAACCTGGGCTCCTGGTCTAGGCTCCACCCACGGAAACCTGTGACAGCACCGCCGGAAAGCAAGCACGGGAACCAGTGTGCAGATTCAAGACTGGCATCTTGTTTGTGCACAAAGCCCAGTCCCTGCCAGAACTGCTCACGTGAGCTGAGAGTCTAAACTTCAAATGAAAAGGGCACTGACTCAAGTTTTTGGCCTCCTCACCATTTTCGACAGTGGGAATAGGAACCAGACTCTAGTCCTGCGGGATCTACCAACTGTATCATCTAGTCTTCACCACAAGGGGGGCGCTCCACCTAAGGAGAAGAATCAGGCTGAGAAGGGTTGAATGACTTGTCCAAGGTCACACAACTAGCAAGAGGCCCAGCTGGGACTTGAACCAGCACTTGCACCCCTAACCACCAGGCCAGGCTGTCTTTGCCCTCCACAACGAACTCTACACTTGATAAGTGGGGATGCGGAGGCCCAGAGAGGCCAAGAAAGTTCCCCAAGCTCACATGGTCAGTTGGTAATAGAGCTGAGACTGGATAACAGAAAAGAATGATTTCTTGCTGGATTCTTGGGAGAACCATATAGGAATGTGTGAGGGGAGAGAGAGGAAAATTAGAGCAGAACAAGGATGGTAGGCTCCATGGACGAAGAGCCCTGACTGAAGTGGAGGGGTTTGGAAGAATCCGGAGACCCCAGAAGACCCCAGCGCCCAGGTGACGACGTGGAACGCGACTCACTTCTTCTGCTTCTTCTCTAGCTCGTGGTTTCGGCTCTGCTGGTTCTCCAGCAGGAAGTGGGTGTCCTGCAGGTCGCAGGTCAGATGGTGGCACTTCCTCTTCAGCTGCTGGGCCATCCTCTTGGCGCCCTCGTAAGCACTCTGCAGCTCCCCAAGCTGTGGGAGGAGTAGAACGAATCAGCCAGCTCCGTCAGCGCCGAACTGTCCCCTACTTTCTAGGTCAAGTAGCTGCTGTTTCCAGTGTGAGTGTAATGGGCAGAGAATAGGCACGGGGGCTGGAGCGACCCCGTCCTGACCACTTTTCACCTGTGTCACCGTGAGGAAGCTACTTCTCTGAGCTTCAGTTTGCTCAGGGATAAAACGGGGCGGGGGTGTCTATCACTCTCTTAGGGTTTTTAATTTTCCTCAGTAATCCTCCTGCCAGTGTGCCCACAGATTCTTTACATGCCCTGCCTCAACTCGACAGCCCCTTGAGGACTATGCATAATTGATATCCCCATCAGTGGGCATAATCTGGGGAGACGCATGCGGATCAGCCATGAAGCAGCCAAAATGGCACATGGAGAAAATCTGACCAGGAAACCCCTGAGACGGGCTGTAAAGGTCAAGGCGGTAACTGGCACTTGAGATGGGCTGGCTTCCACAGGGACACGCGCTGCTGGAAACAAACGGAAAAGCCACGGCACTTGCATCTTCCTCCAGGAAACACCCTCCCAAATGTCCTAGTTTAGATCTGGGAGAGAGGGCAACTCAGCACACTCGCTTTGAAGAAATGGCCTCATTAAAGAATTGCTTTAAATAAGCAAAACGCTGAGTTAATGAAGCCTGTAATTCTAAATTCAGTATTTGAAGGCAAATGGGATGTTTTCATATATTCTGCTGCTCAGAAAAAGGTTGCACTTTTATTACTTTTTAATGTAGCATGAGTATCCCTCCTTCCTTGGGGAGGCTGACCCGACTTTATAATTTGTTATAGAAGAACTGGGCTGTTTCCCTGTGGCTGTCCCTTGCTGGTTATCTATCTATGTCTTCTGAGGATCATGATACAATGTCCATCTTGGAAGTGACCCCTAAAACCATCTCCAGAGAGCCTCACTTCCATTGTTTATAAAATCCCGTGTGATCTCTTCCTGGCCCACCTCTGCAAGTTGATTCCATGATACTTTTCTCTCACAATGAGGAGATATATATATATATATATATATAAAATAGCAGGACAGGAAATGTGACCTCAACTCTTATTGTGCTTACCTCTAATGGGGACACCAAGAAGTAAGCAGATAATTACAACACAGCATGATGAGGCTTGTATCTGGGGAAATAATTCAGGGGCACCCAACCCAATCTGTGTCAGGGAAGACCTTCTGGAGGGAAGGACATTTAAGCTGAGATCTTAAGGTTAGCTGGAGATATCTAGGTAGGGAAGAGAAAGAAAGTGTTCTAGGAAAAGGAAACAGCATATGCAAAGGCCCAGAGGTGAGAAAGAATAAGGCTTTTTGGAAGGAGGGGGAAAAAAAAAGTGCAATGGAACAGAATAGAGTCCAGAAAAAGACCCACAGAAATACAGTCAGTTGATCTTCTACAAAGGGGCAAATGCTATACAGTGAAGCAAAGACAATCTTTTCGACAAATGGTGCTGAAACAACTGGTCATCCACATGCAAAAAAAATGAATCTAGACACAGATTTTACACAAAAATGAACTTAAAATGGATCACAGACATAAATGTAAAATGCAAAACTATAAAGCTCCTGGAAGATAACATAGGAGAAAACCTTGATGACCTTGGATTTGGCAATGACTTTTTAGATATGACGCCAAAGGCACAACCCATGAAAGAAAGAATTTATAAGCTGGACTTCATTAAAACTAAAAATTTCTGCTCTGCAAAAGACATTATCAAGAGAATGAAAAACCACTGACAGGAAGAAAATATTTGCAAAAGACATATCTGATAAAGAACTTATCCAAAATATACAAGGAACTCTTAAAATCCAATGATTAGAAAACAAACAACTCAAATAAAAAAACAGGCCAAAGACCTTAACAGACACTTCACCAAAGAAGGTTACTGATGGCAAATAAGAATATGAAAATATGTTCCACACCTTATGTCATCAGGGAAATTAAAACAAGATACTACTACACACCTATTAGAATGACTAGAATACAGAACACTGACAACACCAATTGCTGACAAGGATGTGGAGCAACAGGAACTCTTACACATTCCTGATGAGAATGCAAAATGGTACAGCCACTTTGGAAGACAGTTTGATGGTTTCTTACAAAACTAAAGATACTCTTACCATATGATCCAGAAACCATGTACTTTGGCATTCACCCAAAGGCACTGAAAACTTACATCCACATAAACACCTGCACATGGATATTTACTGACAAAACATGGAAGCAACTGAGATGTCCTTCAGTAGGTGAATTGATAAATGAACTGTGATACACCCAGATGATGGAATATTATTCAGAGCTAAAAAGAAATGAGTTATCAAGCTATAAATGAAAAGATGTGGAGGAACCTCAAATGCATATTCCTAAGTGAAAGAAGCCAATCTCAAAAGGCTGCATATGGTATGATTCCAACTATAGGACGTTCTGGAAAAGGCGAAGCTATGGGGACAGTAAAAACATCGTGCTTGCCAGAGGTTGGGGGCGAGGGTAAACTGATGGAGCACAGAGGATTTTTAGGGCAGTGAATCTATTATGTATGAAACTATAATATGGATACATGTCATTATACATTTGTCCAAACCCACAGAATATATGACAGTAAGGGTAAACCCTAATGTAAACTACAGCAAACTACAGTCCTTAGTGATGGGTCAACGAATGTTCATTGATTGTAACAAATGTCCCACTCTGGTGGAGGATGTTGATAATGGGGGAGGCTATGCAAGTGTAGGGATAGGGGGTAGATGGGAAACCTCTGTACCTTCCTCTCAATTTTCCTGTGAGCCTTAAACAACTGAATGGGTTGGACTCAGTGGTGTGCTGGAGCTGTCTTGTACCAACTTACAAGAGCTGATTCTGCACATCTCTTCCCAGTTCCACATTCAGTAACATCACAATGGTAGCCTGAAATTGGCCATGGTGGGAACATTTACACCACGGAAATCGGCAACTGGCAAACATTACACATCAGGGTCTGTTTTTAGAGCGACAGTTTATCAGCACACCACTGGTTAAAGTGTAGACTGGGTAGAATGTAGACTAGGGGTGGTTGGAGACAATGCAAAACAGAGGCCAAATTACTTTCATCTAGATATGCCAGACAAGGTTACATTATATTTGTAATGCCCAGCTGCACTTTCAAGAAAAAAAGGGAAATTGTAGGATGTCAGAAATGCAGAGGACACAAAACAAGAACACTCATGGTAGATGCTAACACTATGGCAGTCAAGGTGGGGGAGAAGAAGAGCAGCAGAAAGATCCAGAAATATCCCTAATGATAGAGGCTGTGTTCAAATGCCCAGAGGGAGACAGGAGACAAGGCCTTGGGGCCATGGAAGGTGGGAGCTTGGAAGGAAGACCCTTGCACTAAGCCAGGACCCTGAAAGAGCTGCACCTATTTGACAGGGGGCAAGGAAAGCTCCACCCATGGCCTGGAAGGTGGTTAAGAATGCTTGCTGCCACTCTGGCTCCCAGTCAGGGAGAAAGGATTCCCATGAGAAATCAAAACCCCAGGTCTGTGCCTCATGTGGGTTCAAAGCTCAGACTGACACTTTGGACATGCTGCAAAAATCTGAAATGCAGAATTTATTTAGCATAACCTCGGGGGCTGCTGCAGAAGAAAAAGTGCAAAAGTGCTTCTTCTAAGAGGAACACATCCAAAAACATAAGACTCCATTTAAAATCAATAAAAAGGTTTTTAAAATTTTTAAAATAAGATCAACTCAATTAAAAAAAAAAAAAAAGCTAAAGACACATAAAATCTCACCATGAGTCAGAAGGGAAAAAAGGAACATCTACAATGCCGACTACGTGGGGCTGGTGTGTGGGAGGCGCCTGTGGAAGATGAACTCACAATCAAAATTTATAGCACACACAGGCAAACAATTCCCAGCGACAGTCAGTCTAACTTGCGATAACAGAACAATCTGAAAGAGATGCTGAAAGATCCCCTGGCTGCTGTGTGGCTGAGGGGAGAGGCTGGAAGCAATGAGACCAGTTAAGAGGTTGTTGCTCTGATATAGGTGAGAGATGGAGGTGGAAAGTTAGGCTAGAGGCAATGGGGGCTGATATCATTTGACTATTTTAAGAGCACATTACAATCATTTTACAGATGAGAAACCTGAGACCCAAAAGGTAAGAGTGCTTTCCACAAGGTTAAAGCAGAAAGGGAACTGGAACTCAGGTATCCCGAGCTCACTTTCATGTTCTTTAGTCCACAGTGTAGAACATTCGCATGTAGAGAAACTATTACCCATATCCCATAGCGACCTTCATGTGTAATATCAGTGGAGGTGGAGAAGCACGGAACAGGTGATGCCCTCTCTCCCTTCCTGGGTTCAGCCAACACCCTGAAGAGGGAGGTGAGACCCTGCCCAATTGCTGCCAGTTTTGCCACCCAGACTATCTCCACCCCCTTACCTTCTGCTCCAGCTCGTTCCTAGACGCCAGCTCCGAGTCCAGCCTCTCCTCGGACTGCTGGAGACGCTTCCTGAGGAACTCGTTCTCCATCTGAGCACAGTCGAAGCGCATCTGCCACTCGTCCGCTGTTTAACAGAGTCAGAGAGGCCAGGACGGGAGGCTCAGTGAACGAGGGTGGTTCTCTCCCACGGTCTTAGCTCTTTGTGCACAATTTCACAGTGTTAATAGAATTCCTGAGGCTCGACCTCAGGCTTCAGATTAGGAAATCCCACTTTAAGTCCAAGCTTTAAAAACCACTTCCTCCAGGCAGCCTGCCCTGACTACCTCCAGGTGTCTAACATTATTGACCACTCACTATTTTAAGCTTGGTCGTTTTACACTGTTCAATTTCTCTACAAGTGTGCAAAGACCTTTTTTTCCCCAAGGAAAGTCCATAATTTTTGAGGGTAGGGGAGCTGTTTTAGTCATTTGCGGGTTTCTCCACACCCTCTAGAAGAGTTTCCCACACACAGCCATTCCCCCCCACATGGTAACACAAGTTCTCCAACTGGAGTCATCCTACTGGCCTACCACACTGGGTGACAGAGAATAAAATCAGTGACTGTTGGTTGAATTAATTAACAAATAAATCAATGAGCAATAATTAAAGTGTCTATTAAATGAAGAGCAACAGACACACTGGTCGCAAGATGTCTCTACGTGATAGCAAAACAATCCCTTGATTTGGTAAAAATCTAAGAAAAATCATTTGCTGGTGTGACGAAAACTGTCTGGCTGAAGAGAACAGGCTGCAGTAAGTTGTGATATCTTTTAACTGAATAATAGAGTAACATCCTTTAAGGTAATGGAGATGTGGAAAACACTGCACAAATGGACAGTTTAAGATACAGACCCATCCATTCCTCCATCCACCCATCTGTCCTTCATCCATTGTTCCATCTACCTTCCATCCATCCAAACACTCACTGGGCACACTACTCCACACCAGGCACAAGGGATCATGAATAAGAAACCATTCTATCTTCTGGAAGTATCTACTTGTAGAGACAAACATGTAAAAATTCAGCTTCAACACAGGATGACCAGTAGTCTCATAAAGGAACTTAAGGAAATCCAGAAGAGGACTCAAACTCATAAGGGCAGCAAACTCTGTTTTGTTCATGATTGTGTCCAAAGGACTTACTACGATGCCCAGCATATCATAAACGCTCCATAACTTTCACTGGAGAGGTGGGTGGATGGACGTTAGGGTGCACGGAGAGGTGGGTACGTGGATGGATGAATGGATGGTAGGACTGAGGTCTTGTAGGAGGTCACCCCAATAGGGATTCTCACATAAAACAGAAGAATGATATAACTGTAAGAAGTCAGAGCCTCTTCAAGTTTCCATCAAGGTAAATAATATCATGGTAGGAAAGGAATCCTATCTCCCCGCCAGGTAAAAAGTCTCAAGTAGCAAACAGCACAGCCTGCAAAAGGATTTCTGAGGCAGCCTGTGTACTCTGTGCTCCAGAGAGGGGTGTGAGTGGGCTGCACGAACAGATGAGGAAACTTCTCCATTCTTCAAGGCTGATTTCCACCTCCAGCCTCCCTCCCCATGGGCACCGTTTTTCACCAGTACGTATAAGTGAGCCCTTCATTTTCCAGGCACATCTTTCCTGGGCTTCTCTGACCTCCCCATTTACATTGCAAGTTTCTTGAGAGCAGGGCCCAACTAAAATTCTTCTATAAACCACCCCCCGACACACAACAGGGTCTGGCTCAGTGCTGGACGCATACCGTAAAAGGTTCTCTTTAAATACTTAACCATGTAGAGTGGGAAAACATATATATTTTTAGTAATTTCTACTGCACCTTGATCCATAGAAGAGGCTGTGGTGCCACTGCAGTGGTGTGGTTAAAGTGTTTTATTGCTTCTTTCAACTTTCCTGTATTTTAGAGATTTTCTGTAATGAGTATGTATTACTTTCATAATGAAAAACAAAATATTTGTGGATTAGCTTCCTGGAATAAGCATCCCGAGCTGAAAGCCTGCACAGCTAATGTGCTCATGAGCTAAGCGCATTTCCCCCATCGTCCGACTCCCGTATCCTTGCACAGGAAAACAAATGGCCGGGGAGTATCATTCAGACATAAATCACGGTCAGGATGGAACTGGGGCTGATGTTCTTCTGGGGAAATGGTGCCGGTTCTGGGCCAACACATTCCCCACTCCCTGCGTGGATCCTGCCTTGTTGGGTCTCAGGTATCTGAGAACCTCAGACTCCTCTGGATTAACCTCCCTGGTAGACACCTGCCCTGGGGGTAGCCAGGATGAGAGGATAACGAGAGTAGAGCAGGAAGCAAATGTGCCTTGCCTCTCCTCCACCACCTCTGGCCTTGGCTCCTCTGAGCGTCCCTGATGTTTCTAGGGCACTGATTCTCTGGGGGCACTGAAGGAATGATATCAACGTTTTATAAAGGCTGACAGACACGCTGGGAATCCTCCTCAGCTGACTCATTTAGACTGGGGAGAGGAGGTGACAAAGACGTCATCCTACCCATCCAGCCGTGAGATGTGAGTCCCCAGGTTACCGTCTAAGACGGGCTCCACCAGGAACCCCTGGCTCCTCCGAACATACCTCTCATTGGGCAATTCAGGGGTCCCCTCACCCTCTCTGCATTCATTCAGTAACTGCTAAGGGCCTGACGTCACTTTTAAATGGGGACAGTAGTCGCTGCTCCACAGGCGATGAGCAGGGATAATGATCCCGCTATCAGTAATAATCAGAAATAATGACAAAGTAACTAACAGCTATTCAGCATTCTGTACCATGCACGTGGCTAAACACTTTCCATTAATCATCTATGGCTACATCCATTTGAAAGATGAGAAAACCGAGGACCGATAATGTCTTTGCCCAAAGCCACCCATCTAATAAGCAATGGAGTCTAGAGTCAAATCCAGAAATGGGATTTTGTAGATTTCACTTTTTAACCACTGAACTGCCTTCCTCAAAAATTATATTAAAAAGACTCATATAAATATAAGGGTGCCTTGCCCATCCATAGAACCACTATATTTTTAAATCATTCTTTGCATTATTACTAAACAGCACCTGCCACACTGATAATTTATTACTTGGGATATTGTTGGATTATCTGTTTAATGACTGTGTCTTCCACTGGGCTGAGAAGGCAAGGACTGTTCCTTTCTCTCCACCAACGTCTCAGCCCCTAATGCAGCGCCTAGAGCATCGTGAGCGTGCAGTACATGTGAATGAATGGAATAAAAGGACAGCTTTTCCACCAGCGTCTAATCCCAGGGGTCCCAGTGGCTCACCTCCTCCAGTGTGACTCCTTTCCAAATCATTCAAGCGAATTTTCTGCTGGGCTTCTTCCAAGTGCTTCTCCACTTCTCCCAAATTCTTCTGGACTTGCTCATACTTGCTCTGGAAGAGAGGCCTCAAGGTTTCAAACTGGAGCTAGACAGAGGCCATCTCACCTAAGGTGCCTCCAAACCAGTACTGGCCACCTACCCCCTGCACAGTCTTCACCCAGGACACCTCCAAGGCCAAGACTTAGGAAGACTCAAATGTCCTCCAGGACTCCGAGCGTGGGAGTTGGTAAGCCTGTGCGTCCCAGATGTGAGCCCGGGGTTGGGGCGGGGGGGCAGGCCCACCTCTCCCAGCCACTCTGCTCGGCCGCTCCCACCCCCAGCACTCCCGACCACTCGCCTTTAGCTCCTGAACTTCCCGGGAGGCCCGCAGCCGCTCTGCCCGCTCACTCTCCAGCACCTGGCAGGCCATGTCCCCTTTGAAGCGCTCGTCGGCCAGCTCTGTGGTCAACTCAGCAATCTGGGAGGGGGAGGGTTAAGGCAGGGTTACTTGCTGGCGCTGCAAACCCTTCCCTCTCCACACACACTCCACAGGACCACCCTTGGACTAATCACTGGGTCTTATCGCAAGGCAACCCTTCAGCATAAGGTGGTTAAGAGCACGGACGCTGGAATTTTACTGGTCTTGGTGTGTTAGGATTCCTGGCCCAACGCTCTGAACTAGGCAGGATGCCTCTCGGATGCTCAGTTTTCTCAGCTTTAGCGGGGTGGGGATAACTGATAGAACTGTCGTGAGAACTGAGATAATCCACATAAAGCTTAGCACGGTGCCCAGCACATAGTAAGCGTTCAATTAAAAACCAGTTATTCTAGTAGAAACTCTCCTTAGCCATCCTTCAGGGAGCCATCTCACTGGACCAACCAACAGGCTCCCTCAGTAAGACACACTCACAGGTGCCCATCCCCCAAGGATGCTCTCAGCCAGGAAACCCCTCCATGGTTCCCCAGGGTCCACCTGCCTCTACCAGGTGACAGCCACGCTCACCCGGTATCGACTGTGTGTGCTCCCAACCTGTTTATGTCTCATACACTTTTACCAACATTACCTATCCTATTAGCTATTACATAAACCTGTAAAATGTGACCGGGCAAAGAGTTTCCATGAAAACTAGGTTGAATGCTTTGGAGGTAACAAATACAAGTGAGTTGCTTCTTAAAATTCTGTCAAACAGGTGTAGGTGCAAAAACTATAAAGAAAAAAACAGAAGTAAAAAATTTAGGCTTTTGCATTCAAATTTCTTTGCCATTTGCTCTGCTTTAAAGAAATCAAAACTGGAAATCATGTAGCTGTGTGTTAGGGGTGTGGTCCAAAAAAGAAGTAGATCTGGGGTCAGACGCTCATCCTCAAAGGGCTTTGGTCCTACCTCAGTGAGTTGAGGTAGACACGCTTAAAGTTAAAAATAAAAATGTTTATTTTTAAATGAATTCCCATTTGCACTGACTTCTCCCCCCCCGCAAAATAACCAACCAACAACAAACACCAAACGAGTCAGCGCTTCTGTGGTCTTATTGTTCCAAAATACAGCCTTCTGGGTTAAAGGATATGCCGAAGAAAGTGAGGAGAGAATCATATGAGTGGACAGTTTAGACCAAGAGGCACAGAATTGACCTTGCACAGAAGAGGAGTCCTCATGAAACTGAGGCTACCCCTTGTGCGAGGCAGTGGCTCAAGTCCAGAGGGAGAGAACGAAAAAAAAAAAATAGAGGCAAGAACCCCGTACAGTGTTCAAGTTCAGACATAACAACTAACATATTGTGTGACCCTGGACAAGTTTCTTCCTCTCTGGGGCTGTGGTCACCTGAACTACAAAATGCACTGAATTAGGTGATGTCTCCTGTCCTTCTGGCAATCCCATTCTATGCCACAGATCTTGCATATAAAGATGTCAGAACACCACAGTTCCCCATCAGACCCTCTGTGTGGTACCGAGGGGCGGCTGTGTGGTGCTCTCACATACACTCGAGGTAGCCCTTCTGGTGTGGAACCCAGCCCCCGTCAACACTATCAGCTCACAGGCGGCCTCAAAAACCACTCAGCTGCCCCATGAAGGAGGAGGATGCAGATCTATATGTTCTGACATTAAAAAAAAAAAAAAAAAATCCCCAAGTCATATTGCCAAGGGGAAAAAGAAAGCAACGTTGCAGAATAGAACGTTTGGCATGTTTCCATTTTTGTCTGTACTTGCACAGAAAAAGGCACTCCCAAACTGTGAATGGGGATTTCCCCCCCCGCGGATCCCCGAAGGATGGACTCACAGAGGACTCCAATTTCCTTGTGACGCATTTCTGTACTGGTGACTTTTTAAACCGCTTTTGTAATCAGAAAAACACAAAACAAAAATATCTTTTTTAAATAGTCTAAACCATAAATTGAGCTGGGGCTGCCCTGTCCATTCTATGCCCCCCACCTTTCTTCCTCCTCCAGCCCATCAGCTTCACTCCCATCTTGCTGACCATACCAGTGACAGCTCAGGCCAAAATGCCAATTTCAATAAACAGAGGAAAAAACCAAGGCTTAAGGGGAGCGTTCTGAAGTCACACAGCAAGTGAGCAGCAGAGCGTAGGTGTGGACCCAGGTCCCTTACATCCAAGTACCGACCACCAGTTAAAGGGGAAAGGGCTCTCTGGCCCTGTTCCTGGCTGTCTTTGGGGTGTGGCTTCCTTTGCTATTCCTCACACTGTCGTCTCTAAAGTATTCATTGCAGTGACCTCGGACAGTTCTTTAAATGCAAATCTCAGGATCCTCAGATCCCCCAAACCGAAGTCTCTGAGGTGGGACCCAGGAATCTGAATTTCAACACACTCCAGGGTGATTCTTCAGCACCACAAAGTTTAAGAATTACTGCCGTAGAAATAGCTAGGATCGCCTCCTAATTTTGGCCTCACTTCGCTTTAGACGGGTTAGATTTGCCTAGGGATGTGCAAAGGCATTCAAGCTGGAAAAATGATTACTTGCAGTGGGTGCCGACTACAGGCCAGTGCAATCCAGGAGCGCCCCAGGTCACGCCCCTAAGCATGCCCCGCATCCGTGAGGTCAGCACTGACCCCAAACACAACTGTGTTCTCTCTGCCTCAGCCAATTAGTATGAAATTTAATTTGTGCTAATGGGCCTGAGCAAAGGGAGCACAAAATTAATTTAATGCATTAATTCTGAGTTCCACAGACCCAAGTCTGGAGACCAAAGGACAATTAGTCCCTTTAACCTGGGGAAACGACAGCCGCTTTTAATAGAGACAGTAGCCCCTGACCTCCCCCTGTCCCCACAAAGCCCTCTCCCTTCACACGTTTTGGGGTCTGGGGGCTTTGTCCGTGAGGTGAGGGGTAGGCACTACGCCCAGAGCTATTAGGTGAGTGCAAAATGAAGGCCAAGTTAATGAGGGGAGGGCCTGGTCTGCAAAGCCAGAAGGGTCCTCTGCAAATTGCTCCAGGACCAGTTAACCAGAAATTATTCTGGAAACCTCCCTGGGTCCATCACTTGGCCAAGTCATCAGAAACCCTCTTTCTACTTAGGGACAATGACTCCAAGGGCCTGCCAGAGAGGGGGGGACAGAAAGGAATTAATCTGCTGTACATTTTGCACAAACAGAAATAATATATCCTGCATGCTGACACCATGCGCAGTTTGGGGCAACAGTGGGTAACGGGGATTTGAAGGACGTTAGTGCCGAGCACACGTGGGGTCCCGTGGGCTGTCACTGTCACCTGCCCTTCATGATACAAGCACCCCTGCCCTCAAAGACTCCACTGTCGAGTTGGGGAGAGAAGAAAACCACATGTGAGGCGCCCACGTGTCTTGGCTCAACCCTGCCCTGGGCTCTTAAACTCAAGGACCCTCTGACCCCAAGTCACCTTTCCCGTCGAGAGCAAACAGCACCCTTTCCCTCTCCTCCTGTACTTTTCAGTTTAACCAAAAGGATTTGTTCATAATAAGCCCTCGAATGAGAAACAGCTCACTCATCCACCGCTGAGGACAGACATGAGCTTACTGAGCACTGGGCATAGACGCCTTACGAGGAGGGTCTTTGCACAGGGCAAGAAACAGAGGCACTGAGAGGTGAAATGATGTGCTCAAGTCAGAGCTGATGAGTCTCGGAGGGAGTCCGCGGGGGCGGCCTCACTCCCGGGTCCTGGCTGGACCTCTGTCCAGACGGTCCTCTGTCCCGCATCCACTGCCCAACTCAATCCCCTGCCCCTGGGCCCCTGGGGGCAGCAGAGCAGGAATCGTCGTCCTCCAGGAGCAGACGTGGAACAGCCGGCGGGTGCAGGTCAGCGGCCTGATAAGCCCTGGACCCCAACCACTCCACGGGGCCACGGCCAAAGGGAGCCTTGTGGACCCCCCGTAGAAGGGAAGCCCCCATCCCCATCAACCTGAGTGGCTAAAACAGAAAATGGAAAAAAAAAACCAGAAGAGAGAAAAGAGAGAGAGGCGAGAAAATGAATCGACAGGTGAAGGGCAGCCTGACGGCAAGGCCAGCGGCAGGAGGGGCGGGGGGGCCGCTGTCTGCTGGTCAAGGAGATTAAGCAGGTCTCACGGTACCTGCCCCTAAAGCTGCCCCAGGCATCACGGATGACTCAGGACAAATCTCCGGGGGCCCCCAGAGATGCAGGCGGACACCAGTGCAGGCACCACTGTATTTCCCTTCCCAGCTGGGGACGCCACCTGCTCGTAAGTAACAGTAATAGTGATAGTGACAGTAACAGTAATACCTTAGTCACAATCACCACCACAGACAGTGCTGATGGCGTGCCCAGCACAGGCTAACCCACAGAACCCTCACGGCAACGCAGACAGGCGGGTACTGACAGCTCTAGGCTGCAGATGAGGCACCAGGGTACAGGCGGCCAAGGACACCCAGCCAGCCAGGGGCAGAGCTGGGCTATGAATTATGGCAGCCTGGCTCCTGAGCCTTCACTTCTAACCACACCATCAAACTGCCTCTTGGGGGCTCAAAGAACATATGCTGAGTGAACAAATAAATGTGTGTGAACCAAGGAGTACATGTCGGTGGAGACGGGCCGCTGCTTTAAGAATGCCGAGAGAAGGGGCATCTCCTGAGCGGGACATGTGGGGATGGACACGTCACCGACTGACCTTGGGGGGAGAAGGGACAGTTATGGGCTTTCACGAGCATTAGAAAGGGTCTTCAAGGAACCCTAGCACCCCCCAAAAAGGTAATAACCCCTCAGATGCTGTCACCCACACATCCCATCCTGAGAATGTTCTTTGGTCCGGCCCCTACCTTCAGGATGGAGTTCAACCCTCTAACATGCTTCTCACGGCCCCTGTGACCCGGCCCAGCTTCATGGCCTGACCCCCACCCCGTAATCACCCTCGTTCCATGAGACACTCCAACCGCCAGGACTGCAGGTGCCAGATCAGGTCCCCGCTCTCTGTCTCTGCCCTTGCTCTGCCCTCCACCTGGAATGCCTCCCCACCCCATGGCCTGGCTGGGCCTGCTCACCCTTCAAGACCCCTCCTCCGAGAAGCCCTCCCTGAGCCCATTCCCAGTCTGGGTAGATGCTCCTCCTCGATCCCAGCCAGACCTGGGTGCCAATCCCAGCTCTGCTACTCACGGGCTGTGTGATGTCAGACAAATCACTTCCCCTCGACGACCTTCACTTTCCTCATCTGGGACGTGGGGGTACCAACACCTCCCTCACAGTGTGATTTGAAGGTAAAATGAGATGATGCAGGTAAAGTATTTATCACAGCACCTGGCACAGACACACTGCTCATTAAATGTTACTTTAATTACTAAATTCGGTACTATTCCATTCATTCATTCAACGCCCACTGAATGCTTGGAGGGGTGCAGAAATAGCTGAGATGTATCATTATCTTTGAGGAACTCAGTTTGCTGGGGGGAAGGTAAAAAATGTCAGCTGTGTATTAGTCACAGTGGTGATGCGTCAGAGGTAGTGTGATGGCTGCTTTACAGGCACCTCCCCAAACAGCCCTACACAGAGGAACGCGTAATATTACCGTCACCGTCTTACTCATGGTGACACAAGGGCTCAGAGTCTTGAAGAACCTGCCTACAATCCCGCAGCAATAAGGGCACAAGGTCAGCCGTCCCGATGGACCCTCCGCTCCTGTCCCAGAGCCCCGGGGCAGGTCACTGTCCTCATCCCCACCTCGTACAGCCCCCGCTTCTGCATTTGTGTTGCAAGGCAGGTAGAGACGAGATGACGGGCCCCATTTTCACCTGGGGAAGCAGAGGCACACAGAATGGACTTTCCAGCCGAGCCCTCCTCTGTGGGGCTTTGGCTCACCCCACCGTGGCCATCCTTGAACAGGCTCACCCAGTGTCGGCAGAGCCTCTGCAGCTGGCTGTCCGCCGGGAGGATGCCCTCCCCGGCATGTGCCCCCAGTGAAGGCCCGAGAGACCCTAACATCTTGAGTCAGGGAGGAAACCAGGCTGCTTTATTCTCCTGGGGACTAGGGGCTACCACATCCCGTCCCCACCGAGGCAGAGCGCTGTGCCAGAGCACGGAACCAGGTGTCAGGAGAGCTGGGATGAGGTCAAGGCCCGTGACCCCCAGCAAGTCACTTCCTGTCCCCTCCTAGAGGTCAGCTGCTGCTGGACACCGTCACGGCCATCAGAGTCACCTCCCTCAGGGCTGCGCTAACGCACTTCTGCCCTAAGTCTCCAGTCCCCGCTGCATCCCGGTGATTCTCTCGGCAATTCCTTACCCAGAAGTGAAACTTCCTGGGCTAATGAGGCCAGACATCGGGGCGCGTGGGCCTCCGTCTTTTGCCGTAAATAAGGTCCTGGATATATTCCAGAGAGAGAAGAGACCACCCCTCTCTCACGCACCGCCACGTGCTCCCGCAGCCTGCCAAGGGCTCCCTACCAGACTGGCTGCTTCCTTGTGAAAATAAAAAGCCCCACTTGGCATCCAGGCCGATTCTGCTTGAAGAAGATTTACAGCCAGCGACTCAGAGGCTCCTCGTCTCCTCTTCTGCTCCTTCGCAAATGAAGCACTCAAATCATTTTGCCATAACGTTGTCTTTTGACTAAGCCCCGTCCAATGGAGTTCCCACTGATGAGGCAACACCAAGTTTCAGCCATGGTTCTGCAGCTGTCTCCCCCCCTCTGCTGAGATAAGGGTGGGGTGCAGACGCCGTGAAGGGGGCTGGGGGTCTTCAGGAGGCACAGCCCTGAAGGAGTGTCTGCTCCCCAACTGTCAACAGAAACTCGCTTCCAAGAAAGGAGAACCGTGTGGAAGGAGATGTGGGAAGAGATACTTTGTATTAACGTTTCTCAAAGTGTGATTCCCGGACCAGCAGGTTCAGCATCACCTGAGAACTTATTAGAAACACAGAAGCTCCAGGGCCACCCCAAGCCACCGACTCAGAACCTCGAAGGCCGGGATCCAGCGATCTACATCCTGACACGTCCTCTCGGGGATTCTGACACACATTCACCACTGCTCTAACACAGCACAAGCCTCCCGCGTCAGAGTCACCTCAAGGCTTGGTGAAGAGGCACTGAAGGACCCCCACCTCCAAGATTCCCTCCTGGGTCAAAGCCTTGAGAGATGGGACCACGGAAGCTACAGGGTTAACAGCTCCTCTGGATGATTCCGACGCTCTTTAAAGTGCAAAAGCAACCAATATAAATCAACAGTAGCTTTGCCCAGGTCGTGGGTGGGAGGTGGTGGGGAGGGAAGGGAATTAGAGCCCTTTCTTCAAATAGAATCTTACTGGGGCCCCAACATGCTACATTCCACCAAATCTGAGCTGCCACTGATTGTAAGATGCACCGTTACAGAATGTAAGAAACGAACATGCGGCCAATTTTTAGTGTTAGCTGCCAATGACTGTTAAGATGCATCCTGAGTCCAGAGATGTACAAAGGGAGAAAATAATGTGCATCTGAGAATCGATAAAAACATAGAATGAAACCAAAAAAGTGCATATACTGTAATGGATGCAGGTATGGGAGTCCTGGAGCCCTCTGACCTCCTCCTCACCCTCTGGTGGGTCTGAAGAGACACAGGGCTTCAGAAAACACTTCAAATTACCACATCAGAGAAGGCAAGCCACAGAGTGGAAGGCATGTGTACTACTTAACATTGAGCAACTGACCTTATATCCACGGCATATAAAGAACTGCTACAAATCAACAAGAAAAGCAATAGAAAAGACGTGAAAGACCACTTTGCCAAAGAGGATAACCAAATAGCCAAAAACACGTGAAAAGGTGCAAATTAAAATCACAATGTTGTACAAGTGCACACCCACCAAAATCGTTAAATGAAAAAGGCAGATAATGCCCAGTGCAGGTAAGGATGTAGAGCAGGCAGAATGCTCACCTGTGGCCACGTGCAAGTGCAAACCGACACAAACACGGTAGCAAGCTGTCTGGCAGCATCTACGAAAACTGAACACAGAAATAACTTAAAACCCAGCCATTCCATCCCTAGGTGTATTCCTAACAGAAATGTATGACCTGTGCACCAAAAGACACGTGTGAGGCTGTTCACAGCAGGCTTGTTCTTTATAGTTGAAAAACAGAAACAACTGAATGTTTCTTTAGAGTAGAAGGGGTTAAGAGTGGTCTCTGCGCATAATGGACTACTCTACAGCAAAGGGAGGGAGTGATCCACCATCACCCATGACGAGGCGGATGAATGTCACAAATGATGTCAAATGAAAGAAACCAGACACAAATGAGTACACACCTTTGATGAATTTAGGCAAAGTGCAAAAACAGGGAGAAAACTAATCTATAGTGTCAGAAGTCAGTTTGGTGGTTACGGGTGGAGGGTAGTGGCTGAAAGGGGGGAATCTGAGGGAAGCTGGGAGTGACCTGTGTCACACTCTGGGTGCTGGTTGCATTGGTGTGTCCACTTTGTGAAAATTCACTAAGCTGTACACTTAAGATGTGTGCACTTTTGTGTATGTTGGACCTTAACATAAAGTCTAAAAGGCAGGAGGAAAGGAGAAACAGGAGGAAGAAGAGGCGGCAGAAAGGGGGGTTTGAGGAGGAAGAGGAAGAAATCCTAACACTCAGTCATCTTAATGTGCTTCCTGGATAAAGTGCTGCTTCGACTCCTGGCTGAATTCTCTTTATGGCACTGGCGTCACACCCTTGGCTTGCGTTTCAAGGAGATGCTACCAAAAGCATTCCTACAGACCCCTCTTGTATTTACTGTGTGAATAGTGCCCTTGGTGCCCTTTTAATGAGGATTCATGGGAGAAACTTCTCTAATATCTAGATTATCTCAATACCCTGAAAAGTTACTCTTTTCTCAAGCAACAGGTGTGTGTGTGTATGTTTAACCTAGGCACAACATGTCTATGGAATATCCTGTTTCCCTCTTTGCTTTGGTTGCTAGGAAGCTCAGTGTCAATATTTCAGCCCACTTTTAATGGTTCCACTCACCCATTCTGTGTCTATTCTGTACCTGGGGCCGGGCTGACGTGATAAGCAAGACACATCCCTGCCCTTGGGTTCTCCCAGTCTAGCTGGGACACAGGTGATTAGGTTGCACCAATCAATGCTGTGAGGGGAAGGAAGCACAGGGCCAGTGGTAGAATATAGTGGGGGCCTAACCCACCCTTAGAGGGTCAACGAAGGCTTCTTGGAGGAAGCACCACCTGAACTAAGTAAGAAGGGATGACCCGACATTTACCAGGTGAAGAGGGTGGAGAGGAATGTTCCAGGCAGAGGGAAGAGCACAGGCAAAGGCTGTGAAGTAAGAGTGAGTCTGAGGCCAGTGGTAAATGTCTATATTCTAACTCTTTCCCTGGTTTTCTATATTCCTCAACTCTTAGTTCCCTTTGCTCTGATTTTCTTAGCTTTAAATTTTTATCTTATTTTTTCAAGGCCCCATGCATTCAACTGTGTGTGATACAAAGACAAAAAGAGCCTGGACAGAATATTCCGTAGGTGCTGACATGTCTATGCTTGGTTCAGGTCTCAGAAGCCTGGCTCCCTCCCTCTCTCCTCCCAGTGTCCCATAAGCTGGAGCTCTAGATGCTAAAGGTGCTCACCGCATTCCTCTCTCCAAGTCTTGCCCAGCAGCTGACACATCGCAAACCCCCAAGTCCAACCTGACAGCTCGAGATGAATTACTGCATCAAGTGTCAGCTCAGCGGGAAGGAATTTCTACCGGGAAGTCACTGATATTCCCCACCAGCCCACAGAGCTCCGATTTTTTGCTTCTGCTGCTCTACTCATGGCTACTTCCGGCAAGAGAGGTCAGGCCGCTGGCCCTCTGGAGCCTCGATGGAGAATGTAAGGCACTCTCAGTTGTCATTTCCACTCCGCCTCACAGTCTCGTCCACGAGAGGGGCACCGGCTCATGGCGCAGCAGCCCCGCCCGCCCAGCTTCTCCTAACTCTGTGTGCAGACGTGACTCTCCCTTCCAGGGGCCCCTGCCTCTTGCCTGACCATAGGAGTGGTGTGGATTAAGCAGACAGAGGACCCTTGGTGGGGAGAGTGGACACAGTCACGGGGAGGATGAGAAGGGTGGAAAAGAGACAGCCCCTCCACCCCAACTTCATTCCATGTCCCACGTGAGCCAGCCAGGCTCAACTCAGGCTGTGAACGTAGGGCCAAGGAGGAGTTATGTTGGCTTGATGGTGAATCTAATTACAGTCCCCATTAGCCATCAACCAAACCAAGCAATATTACCAGTAATGATAACATCATAGCCTCGCTGGTAGAGAAAGCTCTAGTTTTGCTCTGGACTGAGCTTTATCTCATGTTGCTTCAGGACCTTTGCACTTGCTGTTTCTACCCTTCCTCCAGATCTGCACAGAGATGGGTACAGCAAATCGTTCTGATCTAGATTCAAATATCTCAGTCCACAGAAGCCTTCCCTGACCACTCAGGAAATACTGGCCCCCACTCGACCTCCCTCCACCGTCACCTCGCTCTGCTTAATACCTGCAGCACTCCACAATCTGAAACCAGTTTGCATGTTTATTTACTTGTGATCTGTCTCCCTCTATCGGCCTGGAGACTTGGTGAGGACAGGGACTTTGCTTTGTCCCTGGCTGTGTCCAAGGGGTCCGGCTGAATGCCTGCCACGCGGGAGATGCTCAGACATAGTATGTGATGAACAAGGGAATAAATAAGTTCCATCTGAACTTCACCAGAACCCTGTGAGGTACCCAGGGCTTCCTGAAGAAAGGCAGCGAAGCATTCAACTAGGGTGCAAAATTGAAGGGAGCACCGAAAACCTCAGAAATCAAGATAAATTAAAAACGTTAACGCAATCTTTAAGAAAATCAAAATTAATGCCAAAAATCTGTGATGACTAAAATATCAAACTTTTAAATAAAGAATCAAGACAGGATCCCACCGTGCAGAGTTCGTCACTTGCCTCACCCTAATCTTGGCCCGCAAACCCTGCATTTATTTAAAATTCTGATATTCTGCTCATCCTGGATTTTTTGCATGCAATTTATCTCTTAAAAGATACTGCATTAGGTCTTCCCTGGTGGCGCAGTGGTTGAGAATCTGCCTGCCAATGCAGGGGACACGGGTTCGAGCCCTGGTCTGGGAAGATCCCACATGCCGCGGAGCAACTAGGCCCGTGAGCCACAACTACTGTGCCTGCGCGTCTGGAGCCTGTGCTCCGCAACAAGAGAGGCCGCGATAGTGAGAGGCCCGCGCATGGCGATGAAGAGTGGTCCTCACTTGCCGCAACTAGAGAAAGCCCTCCCACAGAAACGAAGACCCAACACAGCCATAAATAATAAATAAATAAATAAATAAAGGGAAAAAGATGGTTCAATTAAAAAAAAAAAAAAAGATACTGCATTAAATATTATTTATCTCGCTGAGTTTTTTGGTGCCCCTTTCAATTCTGTGCCCCAGACACGTGCCTTCCTCTCCTCACCCTCATCCAGGCCCCGAGAGCTGAGTGGGACAGCAAGTTTTCCTTGGAGAGCTCTTTCGCCGTCTCCCCACAGCTCACTGACTGCGCCCCACATAATACTGAATGAAGACGTGTAGGGGGTCTGTAATTTGAAATCGTCTCCTTGGGGGCAGGGCCATCCGGTTCACGTCTTCATCCCCAGCCCACGAACTCAATCCCCAGCCAAAGAGAGAAAACCCCGGCCTGCAGTCACACACTCCCCCAGCCCAACCTTCCCCAGTCACGTGTCCCTTCCATCCCCCAGAGTCGGCCACTACGCAGAATCTGGCATTATTATTCCCATGAATATCTTTACACCATAACTACTTAGGTATATTCCCCAATCAATGTATAGTATTGTTGTGCACATTTTAAAAATTGATATGTACTGTAACATATCTTAGGCATTCTTTTGTAAATTAATCCTTTTCCTTCAGCACTTTGTTTTCGAGGGCAATCCATGTTGGTTCATGTATCTCTGGTTGAAGGGTCAGGAAACATCTTCTATAAAGAGCCAGATAGCAAATATTTTTAATCTCTGAAGGTCATACAGTCTCTGTCACAACTACTCAACTCTGCCTTTGTAGCACAAAAGCAGCCAGAGACTATGCACAAATGAATGGGCGTGGCTGTGTGCCCATAAAACTTTACAAAGAACAGGTGATGGAATGGATTTGCCCTATGGGCCACAGTTTGCCTGCCTCTTTATCCATTTTCACTTTGGTAACTCAGTTTTTAGTATAACAAAATATGTTCATCCATTCTGTCAACAGACTCCCTTTTGGGTGTTTACATTTCTTCAACATGACAAATGCTGCTGCTATAAGCTTCTTGTCTTTTCATTTAGGTGAGAGAGATTCTCCTCCAAGTGTACCTAGAAGTGGAATTGCTGGGCCATAGGGTATAGGCAGCTTCATCTTTCAGAGATAATGCTAGATTGTTCAAGAGCCATGAGATCAACTTACACTCCCACCAGCAGCATGAGTTCCTGCTGCTACGCACCCCTGCCAGCACTTGGCTACATCAGACTTCTGGATTTTGCCCATCTGAAGCGTGAAATGACACCTATTGTCGTGTTAATTTACATTTCCTGATTGCTAGTTAGTTGCTCATCTTTTCATGAGTTTATTGGCCATCTGAATTCCTGATCACAGGAACTCTTGTTCCTGGGAACTGCCAATTCCTAATTTTTGCCCATTTTTTTTAACTGGAGTGTCTGCCTTTTTTCCAGTTGATTTGAGGAAATTCTTTACATATTCTGGTTACTCTGTCAGTTATATGAGTCGCAAATTTCATCTCCAAGTATGTGGTGTGTCTCTATTTTATGCTCTGACAATCAGAAGTTGATTACTTTACTGGGGTCACAGTGATCATTTTCCCCCTGCGATTTGTGCTTTTGTGACTTATTTAAGAAATTCTTCCCTTTGGAGCCAAATGACATGGGTTTGAATCTCAGCTCTATACTTGCTGGTTGTGTGGCCTGGGGAAGGAACCTAATATCCCAGAGCCTCAGCTTCCTCCTCTGTAAAACGGGGACAGTAACAGCATACACTTCACAGGGTTCTTCTGAGGAGGCGTGAAGGCACTTAGCACAATGCCAGGCTCATCCTCATCATCTTCTCCATCAGCAGACCTCCCCCCGCACAGGGACCCCGCACAGGAGGGATGGGGCTACCTTGCTCTCCAGCAGGTCTGTGTTCTGCCGGAGATCATTCCGAGACCTCTCTGACTTCTCTAGCTTCTGTCTCAGCGCTGTAAGCTCCACCTACAAAAGCAAACACCTTAACAGAAGCCATTCTGGACTGGAGGTATAGGTTCCATGTATATAATAAAGAGTGGCCAGGGAATGAAGTAGGCAATTCAGCAGCCTATCTGTGATGACACCCAGATGCTAAGTTCCTACGAGGGATGTTTCCTTTGACCATTTCTGAATATCAGTGTCTCTGCTCATGCAAGTCTGGTCCACACCAGCCCAGTCTAGGGGCTGAATGCAAATCCTCAGAACAGGACCGCTGCTTACCCTGAGACTGGGCACGCCCGAGTGAGACGGGCGCTCAGCTCTTCATCTTCCCCAATTATCACTTTCTGGCCAGTGGGTCAGCACGAGGTTTACAATACCACCATTAGGAGCAACTGAAATGCCCACCCACTGCAGGCTGGTGGAGTGAACCATGAAACACACACACCAAGGAGGACTATGTGGCCATGAAAAGAGAACAAGGAAGACTTCTTTAAAAATGGGAATCCTGTGACAATATATAAATGTATCACATTAACATGTTGCATATCTTAAATTCACAATGTTGCAGGTCAAATATATTTCAATTAAAACATTTTTTTAAAGAAAATCCAAAAAAATAGACATGGCATGATTCTTAAAATATATTTTGAAGTGAAAAATGCAAGTTGCAGAAGAAAACATAGTATGCTACCTTTTGTATAAAAAAGAAAGGAACCATTAGTTCAGTGTGTGTATGTATGTGTGTATACAGGCATACTTTGTTTCATTGAGCTGGGCTTTATTGCACTTTGCAGACATTGTATTTTTTTTACAAATTGAAGGTTGGTGGCAACCCTGTGTTGAGCAAGTCTATTGGTGCATTTTTTCCAACAGCATTATTTTTTAATTAAGGTATGTACATTGTTTTTTTAGACAGAATGCTATCGCACACTTAATAAAGTACAGTGTCAACTTTTATAGGCTCTGGGAAGCCACCAAATTCACGTGACTCACTTTATTGTGATATCCACTTTATCTCGGTGGTCTAGAACTGAACCTGCACTATCTCCGAGAAGTGCCTGTATTTGCTAATTTTTGCAAAAAGGAACAACAGACAGGATAAACCAGAAACCAATCAGAGCAGTTATCTATACCAGGTGGGTGCTAACGGGGTAGAAGGGAGAGTAAGGGGAGTGCCCCCTGAGAGGTAAGAAGATAAAGGACTCAGAAACGCTCGCCTTGAGTCTCGCGGGGATGAGCAGTAAGCGAGTGTTCGCACGCCCCCGGGGTGGTGATGGCGCCTCTGACCAGCACCCACTAGCCTAGGGAGGAGCTGGCCACGTGGTGCAGGGCGGTCTGTGTCTAAGGGAGCAGAGAGCTATCTGCAAGGGGGCAGCAAGGGCTGTTGGTGGAGCATTCCCAGATGAAGAGTTTCGAGGGGTGGGGCACTGGGTCTGGATGCAAACACTAAGGGCTGGGGGGGGCGGGGGGAGGCGCCCTGCCTGCCCCGTGGACCCACCTCCTTGGCGCGGAGCTGCTCCTCCCCGATGGTGGCACTCAGCAGGGGCCGAAGGGAACCCAGGAGCTGCCACCACGGCCAGTCCTTGACCGCCAGGAACACAGCCACGTTCTTCTGGATGCACTGGGCAGCCAGCCGGTGAATCTGCAGGGGAGGGAGAGTGGAAACTGAAGGGCCTTTCCCAGCCCAGTTGAAGGAGGCAGAAGGTGGCAAAGGGGGTAGAGGAAATGGGTTTATCCTAGTGGAAGGGATTGGGTAAACTTAAAAAAAAAAAAACAACCTTCCTTTCATGGAGTCAGGCTCCTGGCATCAATATTAGGCCACAGTTTAATCTTGCATCACCTAATAATAATAATAGGACAAGGAGTAGAAAACATTACGTAACACAACAGGGTCACCTCTTACATGGGGATCAGGCTCAGAAGTCACTGTGCAAGGCAAAACTATCCTCAAAAATCCCTGACGCTGCCCGCGAGAAACAGTGGCCACGATCATGTCACTAGTTGATATTTGGTCCCAAAGGCCTCTGTGGCCGGGTCCTGCCCACGTGCTCTCTGCTGACCCATGAAAGCCAAGTTCTCCAGAGATGGGACAGGTTGAAACCATTTCCAACCCAGGAGGGCTTGGACAACCTCGTGGATACCCTGACCAAGGCTCACATCGGTGGTGATTTGATGTCAGGGTCCTAGAACAATCATATCATCTTACAAAGTGTCTATTAAAGTCTGACCACTCGGGGTGGGTCTGCGGACCAGCAGCCCTGGCACCATCATGGGAGACGGGCAGACCCCCAAGCTCACCCCAGACCCACTGGACCAGAATCCACACGTTAACATCCCACTGGAGATTCATGCACAAGAGGAAGTGTGAAAAGCAGGGATGACAGCCCCCGGACCAGCACAGATGGTGCTTTTCCAGGAACCAGCACCCCTGCCAGGTTCACAAGGCACTTGGGCCCCCGCACCTTCAGCTTCTTGAATTCCTGGCGAAACAGAAAGCCCTTGCAAGCCGCCTGGAACAAGATGATGCTGTGAGACACCAGTTTCTCCCGCTGCTTCTCCAGCCTGGAGACCACGCCCGCCTTGAGGAAGACCTGGAAGGAGAGAAGGCTGCAGGTGACTTCGCTGCCACCGAATCAGACTGCCTCAAGTGGGAGGGGCTGCCGCTCAGACCCCAGTTCTCCTAGATCTACCCGAAATATCTGTCAGTAGCTGCCCTTGACTGGGGGTCTAAATGGTCAAAGCATCTTGTCTCCTGATGCCTCCTCTTTCCCTTCTTCTGGTCCCAGGATGCTCAGAGTGTGGTCCACGCACCTGAGTGTGGTCATCGTCACCTCCTGGGAGTTTGTTAGAAACGCAGCATCTCAGGCCCCACCCCAGAGCTGCTGAATCAGAACTGGCATTTTCATTTAATCCCCAGGGTATTCATGCACACACTCATTTGAGAACCACTGGTAGGACAGACCTGCCTAAGCGTCTCTGTGCACCGGAATCACCCAGGGAAGGTGGTCAATGCACATTCCCAGGCCCCACCCCAGGATATGCAGAATCATGGGCTTGGTGTCAGTCCTGGGTGTGCATTCTTTTTTGATAAGTGCTGTTGGCCATGAGACAAGCGCCACCCCAGAAATACTCGGTCCTGCCTTATAAGGAGGGGCAGAGAATGTGGGGGAAGTGAGGGCAGCCCTCCTTGGTCAGGAGCGGATGGAGCCTGGCTGGTGCCACCGGCGGGAGGTGTAGGCATTGAGCAGAACACAGCGGAAAACACAGTTTCCAGGCCTTGGCGCATCAATAATGGATGAGGGCCCCTGCAGCAAAGTGATCACTGCCTCCCCGGCACCCTCGCAGCTGCCCCCAAGAGACTGCAGGGAACACGGGAGGGTTTTCAGAGAGAACTGGAAGCTCTGGGGCCAGGCCTGCTCCGGCCAATGCGGTGGGGTCGCTAAAGCTGGTGTCACCTCCCCAGAGGCAAAGGAAAGACACTCTGCTGCTGGGATATGTATGAGTCGGTGACAGGGGAGGGTTACGTTTCAGACACCTTGGTGCTGCATATTTCTAAGCACAGTCCTGTGCGTTTCTTTGCCAGATGTGGCTTGTAGCCCCAAAGGTGTTCAGTTTCTCTGGAGCCACTGGTGAGCTCCACCTTGATCACTGATATTGTCAAGTAATCCATGACATTATCAATCAATGGCTAACATTGATGGAGCCCTCCTGTGTTCTGGATCTGAACTAACCATTTGGTATGCAGGCAAAGCACTTTACATGCAAAATCTTACATGGTAGTTACAACAATCCCCCCATTTCATGGAGGGAGAAACTAAGGCTAAAAAAGGCATGTGCCAACAATCCTCCACCAGCAGGTGGTAACACCGGGATTTATTTCCCTCTCTCTGACTCCAGACGAGACTATAATTGTCACTGAATGTAATTAACATTTGCATGGCATCTACATTTTTCCAAAGCTCTTTCTCCTGTGTCCCATTTTAATACGCAGAACAGTCCCACGAGGAATCTGTCAGCTCAAGGAAGCTGTGTCACTGACTCAAGTTCACACAGCTGGTGGTCAGCAAAGCTGAGACTTGAACCCAGAACCTCAAGTCCACGCCCTGTACCCGTTCTCAACGTCGGCAGGAAGCTTCATTTCCTCGCTCACATGATCCAAACACCGGGAGTTTGAGGCTGAAATGCAGTTTGATTCCAGGTGGAACAAAGGGTCTCAATCGATTCTCCATTCCCTTAAACCTATTTTCTGTAATGAAGACCACTCTGCTAATCCCACGGTAAACTTTTTCTCAGAGGGAAAATGGAAATTAGCGCAGCCAATCGGTGCTAACTCTGTTTTGCAACCCTCCATCGCTTTACAGAACACTATCAGCCAGGACTACCAAGACAATTAGCCTCATTGAAATAAAGACACGACTGACTCATTACCTATCAGATTGCCTCAATAATGACTGTATTAATTTCACAAGCTAGTGAGTCCCAAAAGCTGCTATAAAAAAAAAATCAATGATCAAAGTGATGACAGCGCTAGTCCATATATTACAAAAGGCAGCGAGTGCTGCCAAACCCGTTATTAAGTATGAGGCTTTCATTAAAAAGATAATTGGAAACGACCATACGCAGAGTGGGAATAAGTCATCGCCGCTGCAGAATCTTAGCTTGATTTTTTTTCTTTTCCTTTTAAGAGTGTACTGCCGACCAGAAGGCCGACGGCATGTGGAATCCCACCTTTTTCATAAATGTCATGGCCCTCGGCACAGGCTTCGATAAGGTACCGGGGGCTGAGAATCACAAAGAAAAATCTAAATTATTCACTTTTCAGGGGTCCAGCTGCTTATCGGGCCCACGCAGAGTGTAACATCCCAACATCCCTATCTTTAAGGGATCTCTGGGAGCCACTGTTAGGCAAGCCAAGGTTTAAAAATCTAATATGGCAACCGCTCTCCTTTCTGGTATTGCTGAGGAATTAGCTACCCGTCTCTTAGTAATTTTCCAGATTAGAGGAGTTTAATTCTTTAAACGTTAAAACGCTATCCTGTTTGACAAGCATCCTGACCCCGTTGGCAAATGCCTGCCACAAGTGATGACAGCCAGCCCCTGTAATTTACTGATTCCCACAGCCAGCTTGGGAGGTAGAGAGCAGTGGGTCCATTTTACAGATGCGGGAACTGAGGCTCAGAGAGGCTAAATCACTTACTCAAGACTCACACAGTTAGGCAGTGGTGGGGCCTGGGTGTGGACCAGGTCAGCCTGTTCTCTTCCCCTATTCACAGCCTTCCCACCTATTAAGTGCCGAACCCTGCAAAGCATGAGAGTTGCATCTGCCCTTAAAGATCTCAGTCTATTGCCTTGCCTGGCTTCCCAAAGGACACAGTGACCTTGATTTGCTCTGGACAGTTTCTTAGTGAATGCCAAGTATTAATAATAATAATGTTTTATTATGGGGATGTTTTTGGCTTGTAGACATCTTGCCTCGCCACTGTGAGACTTTGTATAGCGACTTTTCATCTTGCTGTTTTCTTCCCTGCTCTGCAATAGTTGATGGGATCACAGGGACTGGTTTTGAAATTCATGAAATAACTAAGTAATTTATCTAAACAGTGGTTCTCAAACTTGAGCATGTACTGGAATCCCCTACAGGGCATGTTACAACCCAGACTGCAGGGTTCCATCCCCAGAGTTTCCGAGTCAGTGGGTCTGGGGTGGCACCTGAGAGTTCTGTTTCCGGGAAGCTCTCGGGTGATGCTGCTGCAGCCGGTCTAGGGACCACACTTTGAGAACCACTGGTCTAGAAGGATGAAGTTCCTGGAGCTGAAGAAGAATTCCTCTGATTCAAGACCATAAACACCTGTGTGTAAAGAATTTGCTGTATATTTCCATTAATAAACAACAGAACCCACAGCGTATTGAAGAGAACTTGGGGGTTGGACCAGTACAGGTTTCCATGGGAGCTGTGCTCCTGGCTCCCTAGAGGACCTGGAAAAGGGGCTGACTTCCCAGAGGTACATTTTCCTCATCTGTGAAGAAGGGATACTGTAATTATCTCAAGAGAGACTGTGAGGGGAAAAGAGGAATAATATATGAATTTGCCTAGCATAGCACCAGGCTTGCGGTGGGAGCCCAGTAACCCAGGGGTTTATCTCCTCTACTGGAAATGTCCACAGAGTTGCTGCCAGCTCCCAGCAGGATCAATCAGGTTGGAACCACAGCAGACTAACAGCTTCAACCATAGGCTGTAGAAGGACCAAGAAGCCTGCGGGGAGAGGCTAGTGTGTCTAGGGGGCAATGACCAGCATGAATGACTGTGAGCTCTCCGAGGAAAGAGGTGTGATGGGGCAGCACACTTCACTTTGCAAGAGGTACTAATGGCCAATAATGCCACCAACACTTTACACGGTACCTGAACGTGGAAGGCAATTAATTGACAAAGGTTTCCTGGGTGCCATTAATCAATCAGTAGATAACTAAGTGGGGAGGTGGTCCCTTGGTCTCTTCTCTCTCTGGTTTGTATTTCTAAACGTTGTCCCTACTCCCCTGCCCTCCTCCTGGGTCCTTGAGTTTCCAACCTCTGTTCCCCACTCCCCACACTATGACCCAGGGAACGCTAGTTCTGGGAGGTGGTAATGGGTCTTCCACAAAAACAAAAGGGTGAGGGTTCCAGGGTCAGATCATTTGGGGAGCCCTAAACACTATATTTTCCCTCTTGAAAACTTACAAGATGTATGAGCATATTAGGGCTCCATGAAATTCTTCTCTAAACGTTTCAACTTTTCTGGAAGGGTTTTTGGCTCAACACCAGCTTGGAGAAATCTACGTCTCTCAGCCCTAAAATCATGTACCTTCTTCTCATGCCCTCTCCTTTCACTTACTGCTGCTAATCCGCTAGGACTACTGTTGTGTTACAGTTGGTTGCAAAGCAAAAGTTACAAGGCTCGGAGTGAAGATGGGTGTTTCTGAGGTTCCGAAAGTCCTACCTGAAGTCCAGATGTTAATTCTCCAGACCACTGAGGTCCCTGGGAGTGTTACCTCTAATAAATGATATTCCCCAATGTTATTTCCTCCCACATTATAACATTTTGTCTTAACAGCCTTGTCATATAACAAGGGCAGAGATCACTTAGCCCCGTGTTCAGCCCTGTCTGGTGGAAAGGAGACACGCAGAAGTAGTGGATGCTGAGGAAGGACAAGACTCAGGTCTCACGTGCGTCCCTGATGTCATGGGTAGAACGGCAAAAGGAAGAAGCTCTACTCACCTGGCTATGCCCCACGGCCACTGTCTTCTTCTCCAGATCCAGGGTCTGCAGGAGCTCTGCCACAGCCTGGGAAAAAGAGGAGAGTTAGAAAGGAAGACAGACTGAGGGCAGGAGACTCCCAAAGTGGAAGGTCAGCTGGCTGCATGGCTGAGGGATACACCGGGAGAGAGAGGGTGACCCCACATGTCCGTGAGCTGACAGAGCTCCACCTCCCCAGGTAAGTGCAGAGGATGAGCACGTACTGGGCACCTACTGTGTACCATCCACCCTGCTGGGACCTTCACAGACACCACCTCGTTCCAGCCTCACAGCAACCCTAGGTGGGTCGTCATACTACCATGCCCATTTCATAGAGGAGAAAACCACAGATGCAAAACTCAACGGAAAATGTGTCTGCTACGGAAAACAGTATGGCGGCTCCTCGAAAAGTTAAACATGCAGTTACTATATGATCTAGAAATTCCACTTCTAGATAGATACCCAAAAAAGTGAAAGCAGGGACTTGAACAGATACTCGCACACACTCATATTCATGCCAGTATCATTCACAGTAGCCAAAAGGTAGAAGTAACCCAAGTGTCCATCAACAGATGGATGGATAAACAAAATGTGGTATATATTCCCAACGGAATATTAATAAGCTTTAAAAGGGAAGGAAATTCTGACACATGCTACAACATGGATGAACCCTGAGGACATCATGCTAAGTACAATAAGCCAAACACAAAAGGACAAATACTGTATGATTCCACTTACATAAGGTCCCTAGAGCAGCCAAATTCATAGAGACAGAAAGTAGAATGGTGGTTGCCAGGGGCTTCGGGGAGGGGCATGGGGAGTTAGTGTTTACTGGGTACAGAGTTTCGTTTCAGTTTTACAAGATGAAGGAATTCTGGAGATGGATGGTGGTGATGGCTGCACAGCAGTGTGAATATACTTAATACCACTGAACTGCACACTTAAAAATGGTTAAAATGGTAAATTTTATGTTACCTATGTTTTACCACCATTTTAAAAAAACGGAATGAAAGCATTTCCCCAAGGTTATAAGTTACACATGGGCCGAACCAGACTCGAATCAAGGTGTGTCGGGACACAATGCAACACCTATGTCTCGACTGCTTCCCAGGCCCCAGACAGCTGCAGAGGGCCCTAGGCTACTGGGAAATTTACCTGCTGTGTCCCCCGTGACAGCCTCCCCAGCACCCTGTCCTTCTCATCACACGTGCCGGAGACGGCCTCTCTCTCCCAAATATGTGAATAAATGGCGTGGCCTTTAACCCTGTGTTCCTGACCTAGGTTAGGGAGGGAGAGCCTGTGTTTAATTCACCTGTTTCCTCCACTGCACCTGGTACTGTTCTATGCATACGGTAGGAGCTCAATAAATATGACGACTGAATGAGGGAACGCCCAGCAAGAGAGACCCAGGGAGGGTAGAAACGGGGTAGGGGTGGGGGGGAGTGTGGAGAAAGGCCACCCCCTCCAGGAGAAACAAATTCACTCAGAGATCCCTGGATGCAGCCTTAGCCAAACCACCAGCCATTCAATGGAATTTTCCTCTTGTCGTATAGGCCCGTAGGCTCTGAAACAAGCCTGCCAGAGATCCGTACCCTCAGATGAACGCAGGTCGTGCCTGGCTCCCTGGTGACTGCCAATTCCCCTCCTGCTCCACCCTCACACCACCCCTCACGGACCTTCCATTCACCGGAAATCACAAAGTCTATCTTCAGAATAAGCTGTCAGAAAAGTAATTGCGACACTCAAAGAAGCAAAAGGTGTTATGAGACAGAGTGATCTGGTAGATGAGTTTCAATTCCATGGGTCATCGGCATCACAGAAAACTTCCTAAGATACAAAAAAAAAAAAATGCTTATTAAAAGTCTACTCTGAGGCTGTAATCTGGGGGGAAGTTTCCTCCTCTGGCCTCTGAGAGGAACATTCCATAGCGCCCCCTCCAAAAATTCAGTGGTTTCACTTATTACATTTTAGCCAAAAATGTTCCAAGGGAGCTATAGGCAGCAGAATGCATAAAACCAACATATCCAGACTACAACATTTTTTTCTCTCTGCACGAGAAGAAAACAAAATAAACATTGGCTGAAAACAAGATGGATGGATGGAAAAGAAACGAAGCCTACAGCTGGTGACAATTTTCTAACCTACTTTGGAGTTAACGCGCAGAGTCCACGTGTGGGAGGAAAAAATCAGGATGTGGAGTCAGATCCACCTGGACTGAGATTCTCGTTTAACCACTCACGAACCGTGTGACCCTGGGCCAACATTCTACTCTGAGCTGCAGGCTCCTCTTCAGAAAAGTGGGGGGAAATAATGGCACCTATTATGGAAGACTCTGTGGCTGTGCCTGTGGAGGGCTTCACAAAATAGCTGCATACAGTAGGCACTCAGGAAACATTCTGAGCCTGTCCTGATGTCCCAGAGCTGGTCCTATCGGCCTCCCTCTTGGATAAAACGGCAGAGGTGCTGCAGAATGCAGACTAAGCTTCCATTGCTCAGGTGTACCCCAAACACGGCCAAAACACACACCCGGCCCCACAAGATCCAAGGATTCTTCTCCGTCTCCCTGCTTTCTTAGAGCCCTTTAGATGTCTGTGTAGCCAAGCACATTAGGCCTCACAGAGATATTCTGTCCTGTTGACCTCATTGTACAGATAAGGGCGCTGAGGTCCAAGTGACAGAGTGAACAGGTGGCTGCGGGCACTGAACTGTGCTTCTGACCCTCAATTTCCTCACCTGCAAAATGATGCTAACATTCCCTGCCTAGACTGTACAGGGGCTGGGACAATTAACTGAGAATATGTACATGAAAATGACTTTGTCAGTGACTTTGTACTCAGTTGCTCTCATTATCAACATTAATATTACTCTTAGATCGAACCACATGAAATTGTCACTTGCTTAGGTGAAATACCAGTGATTTCATTTGTTTCTACCTAATATGATCACTGTCAACAGCCAGCTGGTGGATGACAGGGCAAGAATCCAGGTGGCTGTAAGAAATTTCTTCCTTGTTCTGCATCTTTATGGAATCAGCTAATCCATCTGAATTGTCCCGACAGTTGAGGTAAAACCTCTCGGCATGGAAGGCTGAGTAAAATGTTGGCCATTTTGCTTCCAAAAAAAGAGTTTTCCCTTGTGTTTTGGGGTCTGAGCAGTGCTCTAAGTGCTTTACCCATAACTCATCTAATTTTCAAACCTCTGTGACTATCTTAGGAAGTTTTATGCCCATTTTATAGAGAAAGAAAGTGAGGTCAAGTGCAATGAAAGCACTTGTCAAATATCACATGCTAAGAAGTAATGGAGGGGGACACAACCCCAGAGAATCAGAGAACTCAGTTTGTTCTCTGCCCTCGGATGCTGCGATCCAGTACAGCTCCATCTTTCACTAGCTGTGTGACCCTGAGCACGCCGCTCCTCCTCTCTGGTCCTCTTGGTGCCCTATTCTAGAATAGGAGTAGTCATGCCTATGCTACAAGGATGTGGTGGCGGTTTAATGAGACCACGAAAGTAGTGTGTAGGAGTGAGACTTCCAGAATGCCATACAAGGAGCTTGATAAATCCTCTCCCCCCAAAACAATGATAGAAATGGATACAGTTTTCAAAAACAACTTTGATACTCTGGAAATTGAGCAAGGGGATACAGCAAATTGAGAAACATTTATTCAAGAGAAACTACTGGGCCTTTAAGAACCGTGGGAGTTTATGGCAGTCATGACCAAGACCCTTCCACTCCCCACTAAGCTCTGTCACTGCAGTGGTCCTACCAGGGCGAGGCAAGCTGTGAAAACCATCCACTTTGCTGCCAGAAGGAGTTCACTTACAAGGAGCAAAGTAAGGGGACATCCCACACCCAGGAACATTGTCAGAAACAGTAGTGCTCCTGGCAGCAAACAAATGGAGAAGGTCAATGGTACAGCTAGCCTGTTATCCTGACAGGGGCAAGCAATGGGCCAGTGACTAGCCAGGTCCCTATAACAAGGAGATATAGGGAATGGGACAGTCATAGTGGGCCTTCAGAACCTCCCATATATTCCTGGCAATCTGGAAAGCTACACACATGCACGGGAGGGACTGAGAGAGCCTTAGTCATCTAAATAGCCCTACTTAAATATAAGGCCACGTGCACAGGCAGAAAACATGTGAAAGAGCCACACAGAAAGTAAAATCTGTGGCACACTGCAAATGCCTGAATGTTGAATACATTTTCCAACCCACACAGAGTACCATAAGAATTAGATAAAAGCTTCACAGATTCAAAATGTTTGACCACAACCTCTCCTGACCACTAAGCTGTGCGGACACAGGGGCAACTCTTGAGAAACCACAATTTATAATAAAAACAAGAGTGAAACAAACTGAAAAGAGATGGCAGCAGTCTCACAACATGGGGGAGCCAGACTCCATAACCCTAGTTCAGATAAGTTACCAAGTAACTGGGAAAAGAGCAGAATTTAGAGACACAGTTTTATATTATTGAAAATGGCCAGCTTTCAACAAAAAATTACAGGACACGCAAAGAAACTGGAAAGTGTGACCTATACTCAAGAAAACAAACAAACAAAAAGCAGTCAACAGAAACCCTCTGTGGGCTTGGATGCTGGACTTAAAGACTTCCAAGCAGCTCTTACAATGCACATAATGTACTTAATATCATGCCTGGCACATGTTAAGTTTCAGTAAGTACTAATAACTGGTGGAGGTTCTGAGGTTATAAGCCCCTCTTTGGCACTGCGGAGTGATGACACACCCTTCACCTTCACCATTCTAGGCTCAAATCATGAGTCCTTCAATGTACCTGGGAGAAACCCAATTCATGCCTCCACTTGCAGAATCCTTTTGTGTCCTAGAATTTTGCACAGAGCTTTCTCTCCAATGTTCAATAAAAAGCACACAGTCTGACATCTCACGTTAAGCTGAACATGCCAGACAAGCAGCGGAAGACTCCAGGAACCACAAAGAGCCATGGCTGGGAAGAGCTTCCCCAACTCAATCCTCAGCAGGTAGTGTGATGCAGGGAACCCACTTCTGTGGAGATAGATGCTCTCCTAGTAAACCATTTGGCTGCTATCAGTACAGCACCTTCTGCAGGAAACCCACACCATGACCCAATGGCTGCCATGTGTTTGGGCACCTACTATGTGCCAGGCACTTTGTTATGCCCTATCACGTGTTGTCCCTGGTCATACAGCTATCAAGCATCATGGGGCACGGATGAATGGAAAGAGAGATGGCAGATACCAGGATTTGAACCCAAGTCTGTCTGACTCTAAACCACATGCTTTTAACCACTGAAAACTCTCACTTACACACTGATCAAATCATTCCATAAGGGTGGGGACTATATCTCTGTTCTTTAACTCTATAGGCTCAAGACTGTAAATAGAATGTCTGGCACAAAGCATAAACTATATGGACGAACATATAAATAACACACACATATTTATATAATTGGGTTGGTTAACACAGAATGGAAAACATGTAGAATTATTAAAACAGTAGACCCCAACTGGAGGAGGACAGCAAGGTGAGAAAGAAAAGGATGACGAATAAATTCCAGAGGGCTAAGGCTATGGAAGGCCCTGTAAAAATCGTTTAGCATCGTGAGAGCGGACAGCTCCCTCTCTCCCTCCCCCCACCCCTCCACCCCAGTCACGGGCTCACAGGGGCCTCTCCCCAGCAGAAAAGGACTCTGAGACAAATTCAGAGGAAATCGGGAGTGTCTACCAGGGTCTAAGACGGAACAAGAGTGGCTGCCTTTGAGAAGACAGACTGGCATGCCTTAGGTGTGTTCAGATCAAGTCCCCAGGGACACAGATTTGGTTGGCTAAAATCAATCATCACTGTAGACTCAGGGGAAGAGGGTGGGCCCAGGGCTTTCCTATCACGGATCAGGGAGACTGAGTGATTCCTGCCTCAGCAGCAGAGAGACTGAAGGGACCAGAATCTGGGACAGAGCCAAGGTGAACCGAATGAGCTCTTCCAGGAACCTGCCTGAGGTCACTCTGGGAGGGCTTCAGTGTGGGTTAAGGCATAATCTTAACCAGATGGGATAACCTGGGAGAGAGCAATGGGACCCATGATGGTTAGAGAGGGGAGACAGGGTCATTTTGGAGACCGGAGCAGGTGCCTGGGTGTCTTGAAGAGACGGGCATCCTCAACGGCTGGAAGTCGGCGTGAAAACACTGCTCCCTATAGAGGGCCATGGAATGGGCAGAGCGGACTTGACTTCCTTCATAATTTTGCTTAAGCCAGTTCAAATAATAACGATCTGGTCTTCAAAGCCATGCTCCTGCTGATAACCTTTTGGTTAGCCATCACTGACCACCTGATAAAGCCCAGACTCTATCCCTGCTAACAATGACTGTGGTCTGGCCCCTGCCAACAACCTCAGACCCTTTTCTTGACACTTGGCAGCATTTATGCTCCAGCCACACTAGATTAGCCATGTAACCTCGTGACTCTGGCTCTCTGTACATGCTGTTCCCAATGTGGCTTGCCCTGTACTCTTTCTCTTACTTGATTCCTCGAAATTGTCCCAGAAAGCTCAACTCAATCATCATCTGCTCTGAGGTGTCTTCCCTGAATGTCCCACCCTCACCCCTGCTGCAAAAATCAGAAGTTTTAGATGTGTTTCCTGGGGCATCCCAGAACTATCCCTCTGTCTGGAAATTACTCATTTTCATCTTTCTTCCCCACGAAGCTGTGTTCTGTTCATTCCTGTCTCTCTGGCAGCTAGCACAGGGCCTGGTGCAAAGCAGGCACTTGGTTACAGTTGGACGGGATCAATAATAATTATTTTAAATTAACATCACGGATGGCACATTCGATACAAAACTTCACGGAATACTCTGTCTTCAAAAGGCTCCCATTCGGAAGTCCTTTATGAACATGAAAAGATGCTCACCAGCCCTGACCATTAGAGGACTGCAAATCAAAACCACAATGAGACACCACCTCACACCCATTAGGATAACTACTGCAAAACAAACAAACAAACAGAAAACCCAGAAAATAACAAACGTTGGCAAAGATGTGGAGAAACTGGAACCCTCGTTGGGGGGAATATAAAATAATGCAGCCATTACGGAAAACAGTTTGGAGGTTCCTCAAAAAATTAAACATAGGATTACCATATGATCCAGCAATTCCACTTTGGGTATATACCCAAAAGAATCAAAAACAGGGTCTCAAAGAGATATTTGTACACTGTGTTCATAGCAGGGTCACTCAGAATAGCCAAAAGGTGGAAGCAGTCCAACTGTCCACTGACAGAGGATGGATACACAAAATGCTGTACTACATAAACACAATGGAACAGTATACAGCCTTCAAAGAAGGAAATTCTTCTTTTAAGAATGTGCTGCAACATGTGCTACAACATGGGTGAACCTTGAGGACATCATACTGCGTGCAGTAAGCCAGTTACAAAAGGACAAATACTAGATGATTCCACTTATATGAGGTCCCTAGAGCAATCAAATTCATAGAGACAGAAAGCAGAATGGTGGTTGCCAAGGGCTGGTTGGGGGGCGGGGGATGGGGAGTTAGTGTTTAATGAGGACAGTCTCAGTTTTGGAAAATGAAGAGTTCTGGAGATAGATGGATGGATGGATCCATGGATGGATGGATGGCAGTGGTGGCTTCACAACAATACGAATGTACTTAAGGTCACTATGCTTAAAAATGGTTAAGTATCCTTGAAAATGGTTAAGATGGTAAATTTTATGTTATGCGTATTTTACCACAATAAATAGTAAAAAGCCCTATATGAGCAATTTGAGAGCCTGAGTTCAAATCCCAGCTCTACCACTGCCCCACTGCCCGGCTGGGGGGTGACAGCCTCAGTTGCCTCTGCTGTAAAATGGGGATAATTCCCAGAGCAGGGAGGCTTTATCTACTGAGGGCTGTAACCTTTTCACATTACGCCTGGTATTTTGTGATGAGGGTTTGTGCATCTGTGGTAAAAGGCACACACTATTTTTGTTTCGGGAGCACAAAATATCCATCAGGGACCCTCCAAATGAGAGTACTTCACTGGGAAAGAGCCTTGTTTAAGCACCACGTGCATGTTGGGCACACAGGGGACGCACCAAGGCCCATTTCACACCCTGACAATGAATTCCCTCTGCTGCTGTCTAGTGTCTAATGATAATATTGACCTTTTCTAGCTGTCAAACTTGTCTTATTAAATCCTGAGGTCTTAAATGCTTTGCACACAGAGGCTGACAGTTTGCCCACCCAAGCACGTGTTCATGTATAATTCATGGCATATCATGTTGCCTGGCAAATGAATATTTATCAGCTTTTTCATAAGAGGCAGGATGGTGTTTCCTTTTGTTGCTACCAAAATCCTATGCTGCAGCAAATGAAATTTGTGAGCAAATAAAAAGAGAATAAGCAGGAGCAAAAACTCCCGAGTCCATTCCACTTGTAATTTTCCACTTTCCGAGGCCTCCAGCGAGGGTATGGAGGTGGTTTCGGTTTGGCTACAAGAGAGAACTGCTGAGTCGTCCAGAATAGAAATGCTTCCATATGCTACCCCCACTGCCCCCGCAGAAAGCTCCCCCACGCCCTACTTCTGTGCTGTTTTCAACTGCAGAGGAGCCCAAGCCCCTTTCAATGGTTCCATTCCAGATGCTCTGAACGGAGATTAAGACTGGGGGGGAACTAGGATAAAGAACCCCAATGAAGAGTACAGAGTGGCTGGTGGCACCAAGCCAGGCAGAGTTTCGTGGTTTCCAAGACGGGTTGGAGGGGATAGCCCTGCTCCACACCAGCTTGCGTCTGAGGTCCCCTCCCCACGGTGACTCAGGAGGGCCACAGAGAAATGTCGCCTTGTCTGCAGGAGGTGGCCTGCGCCCTGGCCCCTGCCGCAGAAAAGAGCCGAGAGAGGACTTAAGAATTGTGACTCTTTTCACTCTTCTTGCCTCACGACTCAGTGAGCTCAGGCACGCATGGGCACACTCACTTGGAGGGGGAGTTTCAACATGGTTGTGAATATCCAGTCTGTGTGGCTTGGCTGCCATCACTCTGGCCTTGAAAGATGATGATGGTGGTGCTGATGCTGCTGACAGTAGTTCATATATAATGAGCCCTTATTGTATGCCGGGCCCTGCGTCAAGCACATCAATTATACTATTACATATAATCCTCCAAACGCCCCACTGGAGTTGGTATTATTGTTGTTCCCATTTTACAGATGAGGAAACTGAGGCAGAAAGATGGATTCACTCGTTTACGTTCACACAGCCCCAGCTGGGAGTCAACTGCAAGTCTGTTTGACTCTGGAGCTCAGGCTTTCTCAAAGGCACTCCCTGGAATCAAGAAATTTGGGTTCAAGGACAAAACCCATGAATGCTCGGCTGTGTGGCCTCAAGGGAATCATTCATCTCCATGAGCCTACGTCTCCTCATTTATAAAAGAGATGTAATAGCTCTTGTTTTGCAGGGCTGTTGTGAGGATGCACTAGGGCTTTGCAAATTCTGAAGAGCTCTATCATCATTGATTAGCTGGTGGCCATTCTCAATAGAAACATTTACCGAGGCTTTGGCACTAGGGGTGAAGACTTCTGGCTCCAGAAGTTTACAGTAGAGATGGAGAAAGGAGATACCCAGGCGCAGAAATAACAAGGTTAGGTACGTATATTCATTCATTCATCCAACGGGAAATTTATCGAGCACTTGCTGTGAGCTAGAGAACACACAAGCAATCTGTGTATAATTTCAGATAAGGATAAGTGCTATGCGACTATTAAAATAAGATAATGTGATGGAGAATAGCATCTGAGCCAAGATCTGAATAGCAAGATGACAATGACACTGGCCAGGCAAGGACTGGGGAGAAAAGTGCTCCAGGCAGAGGGGACAGTTAGTGCAAAGGCCCTGAGGGGGAGTGTTTGGGACCACAGAGCCCTCTTTTCATAGACTATATCTCAGGGTGCTGGTGCCGCGTGGAACACTCCTATGGGTGGGAATGATGACTTTTCATCTTGCTAGGAGCCCTCCTGGCTGGGACTTGCTCTTTTCGTGGCTCTAATTCTTTCACTGCACTTCCTCACGCAGGGTTTCAGAAGGACCATTCTGGGATAGGCGGTGTCCTAAGTGACATGGCATGGGCAAAGTCTGGAGCAGGGGTCTGAGTCAAACCTCACGCCACCGTCATCTTAGCCCCCAAGGCCCAGCTCTCGGATCCCAGCTGCCCCAGCTGCCCCCAGGGCCATCCCCTACGGAGCAGAAGCAATGGGGCCTCCACCTCCCCCATCACCTGGCTCCACATACCGTCTTCTCATCCACTCTCTCGGGGGCCGACATGAGCTTCTTCATGAGCAGAGGGTCCAGCACCTGAAATCTTCGGCGGAACTGAGTGAGCCCCATGTGGTCAGCGTAGCCTGGGGTGGGGGGAGCAGAAGAACAAAGAATCCAAATGAGAAGCGCAGCCCCGGGGTGCAGCAGTCCAGGGGTCTGCTCCCAGCCTTGCTACTCATTGTGTGCCCTCACGTCTTGGGGCCTCAGTTTCCCCATTTGTTAATTTAAGAAATTGGGTTCAATCAGCATTTCCCAACTGCATTCCCCAGAACAAGGACCCTATAAAAGGCTCCAATGAAAGTTTGAAAAAGCTGCCCCCTCATCTGCTTCTTAGAAGGTCACATTCTGTGTGAGAACTGACGTCAAAGGCTCCAGAACCTCTGCAGGGAAGATGCCCTTATTAGCTTTCCTTAACCCAGAGTTCTCCAAACTTGGACCATGGAAAAAAAATTTTTTTTGGTTTAATACTTTTTACCGCCCCACAGACTGCATGTGGGAAATGCAGCATCAGACGGTATCTACATGTTAAATCTAACATGCAGGATGGACACAGCTGCACCCTTCTGTGTGGGAACTGGGAAGTGGCATCTGAAAAGCTACTGAGAGAAGATGACGTTCGAGCTGGCCTTTGAAGGGGCCGTGAGAGTGTGCCAGAGGATTTGGTGTGGAAGGAAGTCCAGGCAGAGGGAGCCACAGCAGGAAAATACAAGGTTTGTTCCACAGTCATAGCAAAAGCAGTTACTGAGCTTTCATGTGTGCAAGACACTAGGATAACAACTTCCTTGTGTTACAGACACTCTGGGGACTGTATTATTACACCCATTATATAGATTGGAAATTGAGGCCCCGAGAGTTCAAGCCACGTAGCCCAAAGTGAAGTCAACCCTAACTCTCCCAGATGGGATCCAAACCCAGACAGCGATGATAGCGAACCCAGTGGAGAGTAACCAACAATGAGGTCAAAGACAAGCAGGGACTGGGTCCCCAAAGAACTTGAAATCAAATTCCAGACCTCGAGGCTTGAACTTCATCCTGGATACAAGGGGCGTGGTAGAGCCTCAGTTGCCTTAAAAAGACCCCTCAAGTGGCTGGATGGGAGAACGTCTGGCGAAATCTCACTCCATTTTGAGACTTCACTTTACAATAAGCCAAATGCATAAACCATGAGGAAGAGTCATGGTGGGTACATGTGGCAAATCCATGAAGCCTTCCTGGGGGAAGAGGAGGGTTTCAGGCCAGGTTGGAAGGATGCTGACCGCACAGAGACCTGGGGGCTGGGAGGTTACAGGCCTGTCCTTTTGAGTCAGACTTACTTGGGTTCGTATCTCACATCTGCCCTGATTAGCCCTCTGACCAGTGACAAATGACCCTATTTCTTTGAGATTCAAGTTCTTCACTTGTCAGATGAGAGTAATAAGATCTCCTGTCACACAGTCACGATGAGGATTAAATCCAATGATGATTGTAGTATTGGGTTGGCCAAAAAGTTCGTTCGGGTTTTGCTGTGCCACCCCGAATGAACTTTCCGGCCAACCCAATAAAGGAGGCTCATGTGTTTTGAGCACTCTCCCAGGTCCAGGCACGTTTCTGTTATTCCCTTATTAATTTATCAACCCACTCGACAGCTCTCTGAGACCTGAGCTATCACAGGAGATAGAAGGCAGGCACGATCTAGGGACCTGCCAGTGTCGGCCACAGTCAAGCTCAGGCCAACTGGCTCCAGAGTCTGAGCTCTGTCCACCAGTCTGCCCCATACGTAAGGTTTGCTGAGCATTTACTCTCCTCCAGGCTTTGTGAGAACAACATCAGTTAGTATGTGTAACCGCAGTGCCCAGCACATCGTAGGTACCTGAGAAACAGCATATGTATGTGTGGATCATGCGTGCATGTGTATATGTATTCAGGCACACCTGACATGTTGCAGGTTCAGTTCCAGACCACTGCAACAAATCAAACATCGCAATAAAGCAGCCCCAAAACTTTTTAGCTTCCCAGTGCGTATAAAAGTTATCTTTAGACTACACTATATTCTTTTTTTTTCAATGTTAAACTCATCTTTTAAAAAATATTTATTTATTTATTTATTTTGGCTGCGCCAGGTCTTAGTTGCGGCACGCGGGATCTTTGTTGCGGCATGCGAACTCTTAGTTGTGGCATGCGCGCGGGATCTAGTTCCCTGACCAGGGATCAAACCCGGGCCCCCGGCACTGCGAGCGCAGAGTCTTACCCACTGCACCACCAGGGAAGTCCCTAGACTATACTATATTCTATTAAGCATGCAATACCATTACATCTAAAAAACAATGTACATACTTTAATTAAAAAATACTTCATTACTAGTATTTTCCTGTTGAATTTTATAATCACTGTATTTTTACTAAAGGGTATTAATTGAATAAGTAAATTGATACACTATTTATAATTCTGTGTTTTTATAAAAATAAATTAAAAAAATTTTTTAAATACTTTATTACTAAAAAATACTAACCGTCATCTCAGCCCTCAGCGAGTTGTAAATTTTTGCTGGTGGTGGGTTGGAAACATTGCAAGAATTAACAAAATGTGACACAAAGACACAAAGTGAGCAAATGCTGTAGGAAAAAGCAGTGACAACAGACTGGCTTGACAGACGGTTACCACAAACCTTCAATGTGTAAAAAAGTGCACTCTCTGTGAAGCGCAATAAAGCGAAGCACAATAAAACAACGTCTGCTTGTGTATACGTTACATGTGCACAGATTCCAAACCATAAATATGTGATACATGTGTATGGATCTTTGTATGCTTGTAAATATTTCTTGTATGGTATGAGACAGAAGTGACTCAGAGCAGAAAACAATGAGGAGGACTTCCCTGGTGGTGCAGTGGTTAAGAATCCACCTGCCAATGCAGAGGACATGGATTTGAGCCCTGGTCCGGGAAGATCCCATATGCTGCGGAGCCACTAAGCCCGTGCACCACAACTACTGAGCCTGCACTCTAGAGCCTGTGAGCCACAACTACTGACCCTGCGCTCTAGAGCCCGCAAGCCACAACTACTGAAGCCCGCACGCCTAGAGCCCATGCTCCGCAACAAGAGAAGCCACCACAATGAGAAGTCCGCGCACCGCAAGGAAGAGTAGCCCCTGCTCACTGCAACTAGAGGAAGCCCGCGCACTGCAACTAGAGGAAGCCCGCGCACAGCAACGAAGACCCAATGCAGCCAAAAATAAATAAATTAATTAAAAAACAAAACAAAACAAGAAAACAATGAGGAAATGAACCAGGTCTGGGAGACAGAAATTTGGGAACTTATACCACTAGACTTCAACCCTTCACTGAGTTGGAAGCTCCCTGAGTCGGGCGGCGCTGAGAACGCAGAGGGCGGACCCGCAGGGAGGAAGGGGACGATGACCTGCGCCTGAGCGCAGGGACTCCAACCCTCGGGCCAGGGTGCCTCCGGCCAGCGGGGCACCATCGATCGGCCACGGGCTGTGACCACCTCTCTCTTCCCGTGCGACAGTATCTGTCTTCCTGTGCCTGTGGCTGCGTGGACAGGGGGGAAAATCAATGTGATGCTGAAGGGAGCAAGGGGCTCATCTTTGCTTCCAGCTGCTCCCGGCTTCTCCGTCAACTACCTCATGCCCGGGGTTCCGTATTAACACAGTGCGAGGACACGGGGGCAGTGCTCACAAGCTGAGGCGTCAGTGACCACAGAAATATTAAACAAATGGGTGCCCACCCAGACTCCCTGCCAGCCCTGCCACCCCATCCGCTGACTTCGCCTGAGCTGTTTCTGGCAGGGAGGGGAATCCATGGGGTGGCCTATGGGGTCTCAGAGGCAGAAGAGAATGGGAAAATTTCAGATCAAACTCAACTCATAAGATGAGCTAATGGGGGAACCCTGGTGCACGCTTGCTTTCTCAAATACAGGCCTGACACTTCGCTCCTTTGGCTGAAACCCCTCATTCCCCTATCACTCCATCACCTCCTCAGCTGGACCCGGGAAAGCCAAACTTCCAAAGACAGCATTCACAGGCTGTCTCTCCTGGTGGATCCACCCCTCATCTCCCACAATCCCCCACTCATTTTGAACCCGATTCCCTGAAAACCAAGGCTCCTCCATGCCTCCCTGCCTTTGCATACGGTGATCCCTCGGCCAAGCTTTTCCTCTCCCTGCACCAGCCAGAGGTGAGCTACCTGCTTCCTTCCAAGACTCAACTAAGACGTTATCTCCTCCAGGAGGTTTTCCCAGTCTCCCTGCTTCCTCCTCTGGGCATCCCCATGTGACACATGCCCTGGTCCCATCATGGACCAGGCTTGTTTCCACACAGATCTCCCAAACCAGGCTGAGTGTCTTGAAGACCAAATATTAATCGTTGTGGAAATTTCACCCTCTACTCCAAGGCAGATGCCCCTGAGATGTTTGTTGTTGAAAGGAAGATGAGTAAGACACACCTGTAGCCTTCCAGGAGTTCACAACTAAGTCAGGAAATAAGATGAGCTTTGGACTCAAAGAGACCTCGGCATAAACCTAGGCTTTGCCGCATCCCGCTGTGTGGCCCTAAGCAAGTCCCTTCTCCTCTCTGAGCCTCAGTTTCTTCATCTGTAAAATGGGGTAATCATAACTCCCCCCTCACAGGGTTGCTGGGCAGTTTCGACGGGATGCTGCATGGAAAGCTCCTGGCACATAGCTGATGTTCCTGTCCCTCAGCTGTCACTGGTGCAGGAGCATGTCCCAGGAGTCAGAGACAAGGTGCTCGCTCCCAGGCTGCCGCTTACCTGCCCTGTGCAGGCGCAGCGCCTCCAGGATGTAGGACCCTGCAAGCTGCACCCTCAGTGCCGGGATGTCCAAGGGCAGGGACCCGCCTGCCCCGGGCTTGTCTCTACCAGGCTGCGGTGGAGTCAGAGACCCCTGCCCGCCTCTGCTCTCCACCACTGGGCTCGGCACCAGGCAGTGGATGAAGTGTAACTGAGACCGTCTGATCACGCTGATCAATGCATCCTAGGACAGAGAGGAGACGGGGTCGCGGTCAGGGCCAGGGTGAGACAGACAGGGGTCTGAACATTCCCCAAATGTATATGTGGTCTGGCCTGGGCATCTCTGTGGGGCCCCTATGTCCTACACCAAGGACCTCCTATCCATGGCCTGATTTGTACTCATGAGAAATAAAGGACCTTTATTAACAACCCTTATTATAACAGATGGAGAAATTGGGACATGGAGAGGACAAGCGAGTGGCCTCAGGCCGCATGGACCACTAGCCGAAAAGGAAGACTAGAACCCGGGACCTGGTCTGCGGGCTTTTCCAGTATAATATGCTACGAGTCATTTCTTCAAACCAATCCTTCCCACATCCCACCCTCCGGAGCTCAGCCTGACTCAGCCTGACCACTTGTTTTTGGATCAAGGTGTCCAGGTAACATCTTTACACCCAGTGCTGGGTCCTGCCGCCTCCCCTATGGAGAGCCTAGAGGTAAACATGCAGGCCTGTGAGAGGTAAGGAAGGCAGGCGGGGCTGGTCTGGCTGTGACATTTGTCACCTTGGTCAAGAGAGCAATTGTGGTTCCTGCAAACTTCCTGAAGCTGCTTAAGTTAAACCAAGGAGCTGAGGCTTTGGCCTCAGACTTGGATGGATCACTTTCCACCAAGTTTCTTTGCTTCTCTGAGCCTCGGTCTCTTCCTTGGTGAAACGTGGGTGTTGCCGGCCCCTTCAGGCTCGCCGGGGAGCTCAGAGATGACGTGGGTGGGTAAGCCACCCTGGAGGCGGGCAGTGAGGCCATGACTCCGCGGGGACAGGGCCCCCACTCACCATCTGCAGCTTGATCTGGGAGCACGAGGCCTTCCTCTTCACCGCGGCCCAGCTGCTGGCAAACGTCCTCCGCACCGTGCAGCTCCTCTGCTGGGCCTGCTGGGAGGTGCCCTCCAGGCCGGCCACGGCCCGGCACACAGGGGACAGCTTGGCCCGGGCCTGGAACAGGCCCCTCAGCTCCTCCCTGGCAGGTAGGAGGGGAAAGAGAGAGGTGCTGCAGGGGGCTCACAGGGTGGAGCGAAGGGGACCCCCCTTGCCTCCTGCTAATCTGCCTCCCGAACCCTCCCCTCGAATCATACCCTAACTGCCTACTGTTCATGGTCCCTTCTGCCACACGAGCCTTTGCTTGGTGACAAATGTCAGCCCCTTCCTCCATGCCTCCCTCCCTCCCCTGACCTCAGAGCAGCTTTCCTTCTACTGGGCGTTTCCGTCACTTACGTACCTGCAGGAATTCTACCCCGCCTGCACTTCCTTAGAGGGCAAAATCACCTTGGTTATCCCGAGAACAGGCCCAGTACACAGCAGGTGCTTACCGTGCTTGTTGTCGAACAGACAGCCTGAGCAGCAGGCAGACCCTACTGCGCCCTAGGAGGAAGCGGGGGCCCAGAGGAGGACCCGTGCCTCTCTGGTTGCACCAGCCCATCCCCTCCAGTGGACACCTGCGGGCACCTTCCATCGCTCCCTGCAAGTCCGGGCCGCACCCTGGTCCCAGCCCTCAAGACCCATTATCCACCCGCCTCTATGCCTACCCGACTGTCCAATATTAAGGAAATGAGTCTTGCCAGATGCATCAAGGATGCTGAGAGTGGTTAGATGCATGGCAGAGCGCACAGACTAACAATGGCTTGAATACACTCACGTTGAAATAAAAATCTGGGGAGGGAGCAGTTGGGGGCGTGAAGCCCCTGGAAGCAGCAGCCCTGAGAGCGAAGGATGTTGGCACCAAGCCCTGGTACAGGGAGAGAAGGTCGGGCCCGCAGCCCTGACCCCTGCACAAGGACTGCCCCATCTGTGGGGTTGGGAGACCTGACTTCTGGTCTCCAATTCAATTTGTGCCTTGGGCAGTCACGTGTCCTCTTTGGCCCTCCACTCCATGTATATAAAGCGAAAGCTGAGTGAGCATGAGAACCTCCTGGGAAGCCCCCACCTGAGAGACTAGATGGGCCCAGGAATGAGAAAGCAATACCAGCAGTCCTGGTGAATCAGCGACCTTGGCTGCAGAACCACATGCTAAGAAAAAGCACCGTTTGCTCTCAAAATCACCAATGCTTGGCTCTCAAGCCTGCAAGACACCCTGCTGGGATTTACCGCCAACCTGCCTTGCTCTCTCACCTCCAAGCACACGCTGCTCCTTTTTCCCAGAACGTCCCCCACTCACCAGGCCATCTGATCAACCAAGGTGTGCCCGCCCTTCCCTAACCCTACACCCCTCACTCAGCTTGAGCCACGGGATTTTAGAGCAGCAGGGAAATTTACAAGGCCACCAGATGTGTGTTGAGGGCCGGCTATGAACCAGGCTCCTTGATAAGCCATCTGTTATGTTACATCACCGAAGACTGACAGCACAGATGTAAGCTTGGCAGCATCATTCCCATTTCTCAGATTGTGAAACTGTGACCCAGCTCACGCAGTTTGAAAAAGACAAAAGCAGCATTTGTACATTTGCCAGACTCCAGAGCTGTGCAACATGGCCTTGCCCAACAAACCCTTATATCATGGTGGAGGAAGCGAGAAACCCAGAGGAGGGAAAGGGACTGCCCACAGTCACCCAGGTGACACCGGGCAAGGCTGGGAGTTGACCCAGGTCTGCTGGCTCCCCACACAGCCCTCCATGTGCTTGTTACCCTTCCTTCTGCCCCATCCTGACTTGATCTCTCTCCAGGAGCTGTGCGCCCCTGAGCCCCCCCAGATACAGGCTTTCCAATCAACTCTGACCACCTAGACCCAAATTGTACCCCGGCTCTGCCACTTTTTTTTTTTGCTATGTGATCAAAGGCGAACCACTTGGCCTCCTGGGGCCTCAGTTTTCTCATCTATAAAATGGGCCTAGGGATACAGTTGTTGTAAGAATTTAAAAGATGCTTATAAAGCATTCACCCTGATGCCAGGTGCATAGCAGGTGGTTAGTAAACGTTGTGGTCTCAGCTTCACTCACACGCACACACACACACACACACACACAAACAAACAAGCATTTCCCAATAGCTCTTAGAAGTCAAAGCAGCCCTCTGCTAGCACTTCTGAGCAGAGCAGTCAAGAAATGCAGTGAGCTTTTTTTAATACTACAAAACATTATCACTTTGGTTTTACGACCCCCTAGTTTGAAGATGTCCATAAAAGTCCTTCCAGTCACATCATCTCCCAGATACTTAATGAAAGGCCAGAAGCCAAAATAAGAAGTCACAGCTTCCTAGCTTTTGTTCCACTTCCCCAGAAGGCCGGCTTTTCTCCTCAGCTGGACTCAGGCTGGCCCTGGGAGACACTGAACTGCTCCTACTTGAGTACGGGTCTTTGCGTCATTAGGGAGGGGTTCCTGTACTGCTCTCCATCACTGGGTTGCTGTGACTTCACAGCCCCAGCACCTCGAATGCCCCGGCCCGTCCCCAGCCCTGGCCAGGCTCACCTCTTCGACTGCTGCAGGACCTGGGGGGCGTCCAGGGCCGAAAGATTAGGCTTGGCCCTGTGGAGCCAGCCCGTGAGGTCATAGCGCACGGGGTCGTGTCCCAGCTGGTGGGCGATCTCGCACTGCAGGGGTTGCTCACAGGTCCGGAGGGCAGAGGTCCCTAAAAGCAGATACGGGGCATGAGTCTTGGGACCTGGTGGGGACACTCTGTCATCACTTGGCATCACTGAGAACACGCTTTTCCCATTTTAATATGTTCCAACCTAGCTGAAGCTACCAGTTCTGGGCACCCATATTTCTCCTGCTTTGTACATTTATGTGCATTACATCCAACCTCGATTCTGTTCCTCCTTGCTTTCTTAAATCCAGGATACCTGTTTTTCCCAACTACCATCAGCACACACAATCTCCATGATTTTTGCCATACCCATGTATCAACCTGGGCTGTTATTTACTTAATGTTTTCTTTCAATCGACTCATGTTTTTACCGGTAAAATGTATTTATACAGAAGCATTATACTGCAGATTTGGTGTGCCAGCCATATTTATTTTCTAATATTTGTGGAAATAAATACATAATTATTAAATATTTTGAAAATTCGTGTGTGTACCACCTGAAATTGTCTTGAATACCAGCTACCAAATAAATGCACAGCATATTCTTGGGAGATGCCGGCAGACACTTGGTTCCAAGGGACAGAGTGGGAGAAACAAATGGGCTTGGAGTTGAGAAGACCTGGGTTCCAATCCTGACGTGACCATTTATTACAGTGGGACAGGGGCCAAGCCACCTACATCTCTGAGCCTCAGTCTCCTCCTCTCCAAAATGTGGATTAAATAATACATGTCTCCCAGGGCAGCATAAGGTCTGAAGGAGATAAGGTGTGTGGAGTACTTTGGTGGGGTGCCAGAGCAGTCACTCCGGAAGCAGCAGTCGTGGGTGTCACTGCCACTTCCTGCACTGAAACTTTTGCTGATGTTCTGGAATCACAAAAGGTTGACCTTCACATCCCCAGAGCCCAGCATCACGGTTGGCACATGACTGGAGTCTGGAAGTGCTTGTGGAATGAATGAATGGATGGATGGATGAATGAATGAATTCCTATCATTTTTCATATCACTCTCATTGCAGTGATGCTCTCAGGCTGAGTAATGGCTCCAGACCAATTACCATCAGGAGGTGTAGTACCATCTCGGTTCTTGTATCTACTCTGAATGATCTTTCTACTTTTTCTCATCCCGTGATTGCCAATGGGCCAACATGTATCTAGGATCTTGACTGCCTCCCTTAAATCTTAATTTTCTTCCTCTACACTTCACTGAGCTAAGAAACGAAGGACCTGCGTTTCTTAGAACTCTGCACAAAATAAACAAAGTCCGAGAGTCTTCAGTTCTGATAAGTAAGCGGCATGGATTCTGCCGTCTGTTTGGCTGCTTGGAAATCCTTTGTGCTCACTTCCTGGGTCTCCTCTACGTTCTGGATCATTAAAGTTACCAGAAAGGCCCACTTCTGGTTAAGTGAAGTATCACTGCATCAAGAGCGACCCATGAGCCCGTCAGAGCCGTGCAGTCCCTGTCCTTCCATTGAGAGAAGAGCAAGGGACTTTCCTGGCGGTCCAGTAGCTAAGACTCCGTGCTTCCAATGCAGGGGACCCGGGTTCAATCCCTGGTTGGGGAACTAAGATCCCACATGCCACGCAGTGCAGCCAAAAGATTAAAAGAAGAGAGAGAGAGAAGAGCAAGGGACAGAGCACACACTCGGCCCTGGGACATACGTCCCCGACGCCCTGCAACGCTGCAGGTGTCTGCTTGCAAGGCTGCCTCCCCACCCTGGACCGGCAGCAACGTGAGGGCAGGGGTCGTGTCCATTCAGCATGATGTCCAGCAGCTAGCACAGAGTTTGCTTCGAATGATGACCCCAAGGGCATTTGGGGAGGGGAAGGAGGCCAAGAGAGAAGAAAGGCTGCTCATGTCTGCTAAGCCCTGGCCACCCTCCATCACTCAGTCCTCACTCTGGTCTGTGATGTGAGCGTCACTGGCGCCCAGCATGCACCTTAGGTGAGAGGCAACAGACAGCGAGCTGGGTCAGCCAGAAAGCCCCATGTGTTCTGCTTGAATGAACGTTCCCATTAAACGTTGGAACGATGATCAGAGCTAATCAGAAAGCCCTAGAGGCAAAATATATATATTTTTTAATACCAAAATGTCTGAGTTAATGTGTCTATCTCAGTCAGTCCAGACAAGAATCTCTCCCCTGGGAACCGAGAGCCTTGCAGCATCCTGCTCGGGGTGTCCGGGACCAGCATGGTCAGGCCTCACGGGGAAAGGGGAGGGGCCGAGGGTCCTGCCCCAGCCACACCCTACAAGACACTTTCCACTTCTGACCCTACTCTGTGTGTCTTTAGCCGAAAAATCAGGACGAAAACATTCCATTCGAGAACTCCATTTCATTCGATTCTGGATCACCAATGTGACTGGAGCAGAGCAAGCGAGGGGTGGAGAAGGGAAGATGGCAGGTGTCCACGGGGGCCCTGCTATGCTCCAGGCACTGGGGAGACAGCAGAGAACAAGACAGGGGCACCCCGCACCCTCGGGGCATACAGGGTGGTCGGGGGATTGACGAGAAGCAAGCAAAGCAAACGGTTCACCAAACATCCCAGAGCCCAAAAGGGGCCCTGAAGGAAATAAGCAGGGCGTCTTGTGATGGGACAACGTGGCTGAAGAGGGGACAGCTACAGACAGGGGTCAGGGAGGCCTCTGAGGAGGAGCCCTCGAGGAGGGAGCTGAAGGAGCATGTAGGCACACACAAGCTCCTCCGTCCTCACACCAGCCCCCAGGGGTATCACCATCTTACAGACGGGAAACGGAGGCGATTTCCCAGAACTCACACGCATTGCAATTAACTAGTGGAGCAGGGGTCCAACCCAGGTCTCTGGGGTCCATAGCCTGGGTGGGCTTTTAACAGATCTGCCTCCTGGCTTCCTGTGGGTCTACCATCCGCCGGAAAAATAAAAACCATTCCAGAACCCTGGAGACGTTTCCTGCAGACAGAGGCTACTTTCATAGCCTGGAGAAGGGTCAGGGGCCTGGCTGGCTCTCTGAGTGAGGCCTCCTGGGCACAGTGCCAGCTCCGTTCTCGGTGCCTACGGGGCCCCGGTCAGCCACATGGCTTCTCCAAGGCCCCAGATGCCCCCTGGAGTTGGGGCGTAGTGGAGCCCACAATGCCCAGCTCAGACTAAGGGCTCCACAAATAGCAGTTTCATCTGCCCCTCCATCCCCGTTCACTGGCTGGCAGAGGCGGACGTACCTCAGAAAACAGAGGTGACCTTCAGGAACAGAGATGATCATCGGCAGCATCACATGGAGCACTAGGACCCCCTCCCCACCCTCCCGGGGGAGGGCAGTCCGGGCCTGCGCTATGACCCCCTTCCTCCCTCTCTTTCCATATATATAGATATAGATATGTATTGTGTGTGTGTATATATATACGCATATACATAAATACATAAATACATACATATACATACACACAAAATTACATTTCATGACTGTTGGTATAAAAGCAAATAGATTAATATTAGTAATATATAAGTGTATTATATTAGCTTACTACAGCTGCCATAACAAAGTACCACAGACTGGGTGGCTTAAGCAACAGAAATTAATTTTCCCACAGTTCTGGAGGCTGGAGGCTGGAAGTCCAAGATCAAGGGGTTGTCAGCAGGGCTGGTTTCATTGATGTCTCTCTCCTTGGCTTGGAGATGGCTGCCTTCTCCCTGCATCTTTCCTCTGTGCATGTCTGTGTCCTAATCTCTTCTCCTAAGGACCAGTCATATGAAATTAGGACCCACCTCAATGACCTTATTTAACCGTTATTACCTCTTTGAAGACCCTATATCTATATAAAGTCACATTCTGGGGTGCTAGGAGTTAGGAATTCAATATATAAATTATTTTGCGGGGAGAATACAATTCAGTCCATAACATATACTTAAAACAATGTACTTAACCTAAACGTTTTTTCTTCTACTTTTAACAGAAATCAAAAGACTTTCATGGGCCGCTAAGAGCACCGTGGGCCCCTAAGAGTACCGTGGGCCCCAGGCACTGCCCCTCTTGCCTGCGGGAGGAGTCGGCCCTGGGCAAGTCGCCGCAGACCCAAGCTCTCCAGGAGCCATCGGGGTATTAACGCTCTGGGCACGGTCCAGGCAGAGCGGCTGCAGCCATCAGGTGGTACTGCTGTTTCTGCTGCTGTCAGCAAATCCAGCGCAGGAGTGCTGGCGGTGTATCCCGGACAGAGGCCCCAGGCCAGCGGCACTGAGAGCTGTCACACGTCTTTCTCCAACTCTTCGTCCCAATTTCTCATAAGCCACTCCAGTCAGACGGTCACCCCCAACACTCCCATTGGAGTTGTACTTGTCTTGGTGGTCAGTGACCTCCACGCACGCCAAGTCAGTGCCATTCCTCAGCCATGCCTCACTCGACCTATCAGGAGCATTCAACTCGGTTGGTCCGTCCCTCCTCCTGTGGCTTCCAGAGTGCCACATCCTCCCACTCCCCTCCTCCATCCCCGGCCACTCCTCCCCAGCCGCCTTTGTTGGACACAAGCTTTGTCCCTGGCCCCTTGACCCTGGAACGTCCCAGGGCTGAATCCCTGGCCATTTTCACTGCCAACCCTCATTCCTTTAGTGATCTAAACCAGAACTGTGGTCCTCAACATCTTACAGATTTTTTTTTTTTTTTTTTGCTTTATCATACATCGCCTCTGCTAGAAAGTCAGTCCCTTGGGGTGGAGATTTTTGTTTTGTTCACAGATGTATTTCCTGGCCTAGGGCAGTGGCCACCACATTTTAGGTGCTCCTGAAATATCTGTTGAATGAACCAATGAATGAATGAGCCCACATCCTGACCACCATGTCACTTAGGACCTAAAAGACCTCAGAGTGTACTTGTCTTCTTACGTGCCTGGGGGCGTCCAGGTGAGGGGGGCTCACAGAGGTTTAGATCCAGACAAGGCTTGTGTTGAATCTGCCTTCTGACACTCACCCTCTGGGTGATCTTAGGCAAGCGTCTCTACAAGCCTCTCTGGAGCTCACTTTCCTCATCCTGGGGGGTAAGAATATCGACCTCCAAATACATGACAGAATTCTACCAGACGCTGCACAAAGCTCAGAGCATGGGCCCTGCGTGGAGTGCGGACAGCATTCCTCCAGCCCCTGGAATGACAGGGATGATATTCTTCGTCACATCCACAGCCTCGGCCTCATCAATGACATCACACCTGGCAGCTGACGACAAAGCTCCACAGGTACATCCTCTCACCCAATCACAGCAGCGGAAATTCTGGTGAAAGGGGGGCCAGGGCGAGCTCCAACCCCATTGTTCAAGACTACGTGAGATTTGTTCGGTGCCACGTTGGTGAAAGTACGAATAGCCAGACTTGAACTTGAGGCTGACACATGCCAAACCCTGTGGTCTCTGATCTCACTGTCCCAGCTCGAAGTGTCCATCTCCCCTCGCACTTTTCCTCCTGCCAATCCAGCCCATCACCCGGTGCTGGGGACGCTGCCTGCTCAGTACCTCCAGAGTCTGCCCACCTCCCCGGGGCAGGCAGCTCCGCTCTCACCTCCCTGGCCTCCTTCCTATCGTGTCTCCACACTGCAGTCTGGGTGAACTTTCTAGGACATGAATCTGACCATACCCCCCGCTGCCTAGAATCCTTCATGGCTTCTCATTGCTCTTGGGTTAAGACCAACGTTTTCTGTGAGGCCTGCAAGGGCTTGAGGTCTGAGCCCAGATGACATCTCCCACCTTGTCCTGTACTGCACTCCCTGCTCTCTGTCAGATTCACCTGCACACCTCTCTCCCTGAGGGCCCCCGGCTCCCAGAGAAATGAGGTCTGCCTGCTGCCCACCACCAAACCCCAGTCTGCCATCTCAGGCTCAGCGGCCACACATGCGCTTATGTGTTAGCTTGTCATCTCCCCCATCCCCGACTCGCCCCAGCAAGGACACAGATCCCATCAGTGCGTTTGCCGCCATATAGCATGGTACCCAGCACACGGTAGCTGCTCAGGACACTTGAGGAATACATGAACGAATGAACACACAAATGAATGAAAGCTCACCCAGGCACATGCACAGACGTTTCTGCACTCAGACTCCCCCACCCTGCTGTGCAGGCCTTGTCAGGGCTTTGACAAAGACAGATTCTAACCCCAGGCTGGTCTCAGCACCCCGCCCCACCTTGCTCCCTCACCTTCAGCTTCAGCACCTTTCTTCTCAAAGGCGGCACAGAGGCGCTCGAGCACCACGCCGTCCCCGGAGCCCTCCACCCGGACCTCCTCATCCAGGACCCAGAAGAGGCCCCTGGCATCCTCAGTACCTCCTCCGGCTGGCAAGCGGACCTGGCAGGAGATCAGGATACACTGAGGAGTCCTGATCCCCTGACGGAGGCCAGGCCCGGGTTTCTCTTCCCACCCGTGGGAGTCGGGGGACCTGCCTCCCAGGCATCACAGGCCTAGATCCACACTCCCTACACCCCACACTCCCACTCACTGCAAAACTCTCAGTGTCGAAGCCACAAAACTAACAATCTCTTGGTTACCAGGGGTCCAGATCCTGCCTCTGTCTTCATTTCCAGGGTGACCTTGGGCAACTTAACTGCACCTCTCTGAGCCTCATTTTTCCTCTTTTGCAAGATGGAGACTGGTAACACTTTCCTCCGAGGGCTGTCGTGAGGGTTTAATAAGGGCAAGCACTCTGTAAACTACACATCTCTGGCTCCACACAGGCAGCTGGTCTATTCGTGCACAGCCAAACATGAAAGGATTAATCCCATCCGCATCACTTCCTCTTAGAAGTCTTTGTATTTTTTTAAACTAAAATCTTGAGGGGAAAAAAAAAAGTTCCCAAAGCATGTCTTAGAGAAGGTGAAGTTGGTTCAGTGGCACAGACGCGGAATTCTAAATCTAGCCACCAGTGTCAAAGACCATCCAGGCGACCCTGACGCTTTGCCTACGGGAAACTGAAAGAGGTCTGGATAGTCTGCGAGACTTATCCGAGGGCCCACAGCGGGCTGACACATCTGAAAATGGTGCCAAGTCGTTAAAGTGGGAATGCGATGCATATGATGGCCAACGGTCCCAGTGTGCCTGGGGCCAGGGGCTTCCCAGGACGTAAGGATTTCAGTGCTGAGGCCAGCAAAGTCCCTGGCAAACCAGCACAGTTGGTCACCCTAATTCAGGAATATTAGTCCACACCCCACTGAGAGGGGTCCAGAGAGGGGAAGGGACACGTACAGGGTCACATGGAGAGGCCCAGGGGCAGAAGTGGACCTGGATCCCAGGTATCCTGAATCTTCACCTTGGCCTTATTTGCTGGGGTTGAAACCTACAGTCAGCCCATCCCCAGAAGGTAGCTGTTCCAGCCACTGCCCAGGGGTCCCGGGGATACCATGGTCCTTCCCTCCTTGCACTGCCCGGGTGGTCCCTTCAGGCCTGCCCCTCCCAGGTGAGGAAGCAGGACAGGGACGGGGAACCAGCCCGAGAGGTGCCAGCAAGAAGCAGCAGCAGCAGGTGTGAAGGGCCGGCTGGGCTCACAGACTGAGAGAGCTTTGCAGGGGCAGGTACAGCCCGCTGTGAGCCCAGAGAAGCCAAGGGACCAGGACAAGGTGTCCAAGTGCAGGAGAAACGCAACCTGCGGGACACCTACTGTGTGCCACACACCCTGCAGGGGCTTTACGTGCCAGATACCACGGGCGTTCACGACAACCCAGGGGATACCATCTATCGTTCCCACTTGGGTGATGAGGAAGCTGAGGCTTGGAGAGGTTAAGTGACGTGCCCAAGGTCACCAAGATCGGACCGGAGCCCAGCAAGTTCCATGGCCCAAGCACTTTCACACCAAGATGCGCAATGGCCGAGGGCAGCTCTGGGAGACGGTTGAGCATAGGTGCAGATCTGGGGTCAGCACAGTGGGGTCTGGGGCTGGGGAAAGGGAGATAAAGACTCAGGTATCCCCCAAACTAAAGCCTGTCTGCCTCCAAGGAGCTCAAGAGCCTGGATCCACCATCACCCCCGCTCTCCATCCCCCAGGGGCCCCTACTGTCCCGGTCTCTGCTGGGCACAGCACCATCGTCTGAACACCCCATCTTTCCAGGTGACAGTGGCTGGAGACCTCTGGGCACCGGCCCTGGACTCCCCTCAGCTCAGACCACAGTCCAGGTGTGGGTGCGTTCTAAGACGCAGACTCAGATTCTCAACCTGATGGGATTTAAATATTCTTTGCCCAGGCCACACCCCCCAGACCAATCAACGCAGAATCGGGGAGTGGGCCCCAGGCGTCAGTGTTTTTAACAATCCCTGGGTCATGCTAGGTGCAGGCAGCTTTGAGATATAGTAGCTCAAAGGCTCAAATCTGCCAGGATTTCTAAAAAGGCCGTGCGGCATCTGAGAGGCCGTGTTACCTGCGAGGGACTCTGATCCACAGCAGCCACCGTGGTCCCCAGGGACGGCTCCGGGAGGTCAAACTGCACAGGAACATCTTCCTAGAAAGTCACAGAAGTTCAGTGTTAGCTCCTTCCATGAGCTGAAGGGGAAGAAGCTTCTGAAGGAGGAAAGAAAAGTGAGGACTCATCGTCACACTTTGGCCATTTTTTATCATTATTTTTTAATTGTGGTAAGAGTAGACGTGGCATAAAATTTAACATTTAAATCATTTTTAAGTGCATGGTTCATTGGTGTAAAGTACATTCACACTGTTGTGTAACTGTCACTACCATCCATCTCCAAAACGTTTCTCACCTTGCAAAACTGAAACTCTGCACCCATTAAACACTAACTCCCCATTTCCCTCTCCCTATTTCTGTGTCTATGAATCTGACTACTATAAATATCTCGTATGAACAGAATCGTACAGGATTTGTCCTTTTGTGACTGGGTTATTGCACACTTAGCATAATGTCCTCAAGGTTCATCCAGTCGTAGCATGTGTCAGAATTTCCTTCCTTTTTATGGTTGAATAATAGCCCCTTGTGTGAATAGATCACATTTCTTTATCCATTCATCCACTGACGGACACTTGGGTTGCTTCTACCTTTTGGCTATTACAAACGATACTGCTGTGAACATGGGCGTACAAATATCTCTTCAAGACCTTGCTTGAAATTCTTTTGGGTAGATACCCAGAAGTGGAATTGCTGGATCAAATGATAGATCTATTTTTAATTTTTTGAGAAAACACCATACTGTATTCCACAGCAGCTGCACCATTTTTATTGTGCACAAGGGTTCCAGCTTCTCTACATCCTCCCCAACACTTCTTACTTTTTTTAGTCTAGTGGGTGTGAAATCGTATCTCAATGTGGTTTTGATTTGCATTTCCCTGAACTAGTGATGCTGAACATCTTTTCGTGTATTTATGGACCATCTGTATATCTTCTTTGGAGAAATATCTATTCAACTCCTTTGCCCATTTTTAATTAGGTTCTTTGTTTATTTGTTTTTTATCATCACCCCTTAGCCTTTGTGTGAGAAGAAAGGATACAAACCAGCATCCCAATAATATCCTAATATTGTTCGTCAGGGTGGTCAGCAATCATGGTGAGAGCTTTATCAGGAACTGATAATTCAGGGCAAACTTTTCTAATATTTACTGAGTACCTAATAAGTGCTGGGCTGAGTGCTGGGTGCTGGATGGAGCAAAAAAACTATGGATAATAACAGTTGGCATATAAAAATAACCAGAAACATCCAGATAATGCTATGCTCAAAGATGTTCATCACAGTGTTGTTTATAACAGCATAAACGTGGAAATAACCCAGACGGCCAAAAGAGAGTTCAGATAGAATCAGACATAACCACAAACATGCATCCTTACTAAGAGCTGTGAATGGAGTGAGGAAATGTGAATAACATAATGCTATGAGGAAAAACACTACAAACTCGTGTGTACAGATGGATGGGAAATCTGTAGAGAAGACCATATATGGAAAAATGGCTGGTATAAGATACAGACAGTGGTAACAGTGGTTGCCTCTGGGTGGTGGGGCTAAAAGAGATTGTGTTTTCTGCTTCTTGACGCTTATATGCACTTTCCAGTTTTTAAATAAAAAACATGTTTTACTTTCATCATCAGAAATAAGTGAAATATGATGGCTGCTACCATATGTGGAATGCCTAATACAGATTATGCATTTTCTATCCCACTTCATCAAATGCTCCAAATAGCGCCTTTAGGCAGTACGGTAAAAATGATCGTGAAAATAACCGCCACCTCTCCCCTTCCCCGTATCCACACTCTCTGTACAGATATGGAAGTTTCTCCCATCAAAAATTGGATGCCATTTCCCCGCCCCGTGAGTCAGGGCTCAGCCTTGGACTTGCTGTGATCAACTGAATACAGCAGAGGTGACGTTGCCAGTTCCAAGTCTCGGTCCCAAGGGGCCCTGAGCACTCCTGCTCGCTCTCTTGGACTCCTGCCCAGCGCCACGAGAACAGCCTGAGCTAACCTGCTGGAGGACAGGGCACTCCTGGAACACAGGTGAGTCATCCTAGCCAAAGGGCTGCCTGGATCAGCTCATGGCCAGCTGACCCCCAGACACAGGGGAGAGCCAGCCAAGAGCCACCTACCTAACCTGCCTCTGACCACAGGCACATGCTCTCCCAGCCAAGACCAGAAGAGCTACCTAGGCAACCCAGAGACCTGCGAGCAATAACAAAAGGTTATTTTTTAAGCTACTATGTGTTGGGATAGTTTATTATGCAGAATTATTGCGGGAAATGGTAACTGATACAGGAGTATTGCTATTTCTATTTTACATGTGATGAAATTGAGGTTCAGAGAGGGTGAGTGACTTTCCTAAGGCCACACAGCCAATAAGTGACAGAGTTAGAGTGAGACCCCAGGTCTCAGCAATGCCATGTGTTTAAGATTTATTCATATTGATGTTTTCATGTTTATTGCTGTGTGGGATCCAACCAAAGAAATGACCATAATTTCAATACCCATTATCCTACTAATAAACAATATGATCATTTCTCATATTTTGCCATTAGCACTTGCTGGAGCCAAAGGGGTCCCCTTCAGGGAGGAAGGAGGGAGCAGATGCTAGGGGGCGTCTGGGGTGCTGGCGATGTTCTCTCCCTTTATCCTGGGTGGTAGCTGCAATAAGTGTGCATGGTTGGACAAATTCACTAAGCTGTACACTTCTGATTCAGGCACTCATCTGTGTAAATGTTATAGTTCAAAAAATTTTTTTAAGTATAAGTAAAGGAGGGCAGGCAGGGACGTGCCTGTACAGGTTTCCTGGTTCACATATACAGAGTTTCTCCGGGGGGCCTCATAGAAAGGGAACTGCATCTTCACCTTTCCTAGATGCTCCCACATTATGATCCAAAAGGTGTGCAAACCCACTATTTTCACCCACAACCGGGCACGAAGGGCCTTCCACGGGGAAGATGCAAACTAACTGTTGGAGGAGGACTCAGCTTGGGTATGTGGGCGAGGAGGAAGAGGTCAGCACAAACAAGGGACAGCTGTGGGAGCGAGGCCTGGGGAACCCCAAGTTCTGGACTGTAAGGCGCAGGGGCCGTGGCTGGAGACTGGGCTGTAGAGGGAGACAGGGGAGCAGCAGAGGCCCAGGAGCCAGGCCTGGAGTTTGGGTTTTAATCATCGACGGACCAGACAGGATGAAGCTAAAACCTACCGGAGGACCAGACTACCACCCCCTCCCCTGCCCCGCCCAGCCTCACGCCCTCACTGAGGCCCTGCGAAGGCCCCGCCCCAGCCCAGCCGTACCTCTCGGAATCGCTCCAGCGTTGAGACAAAGGTCCGCTGGTAGAAAAGCAGCTGCAAGCGCTCGTGAGCGTAATTGTGGCACAGCTCCTCAAAGGTGGCGGCCCGGTCTTTGCCCTGGTGCCGGGGGTTCTGAAAGCCTGGAGAGTCCACCACCATGATGGAGGCCATGGAGAGGTGGTGGGAGGAGAAGGATCTGGGGGGAAAGGAGAGGGGCCCCGAGAGGACATGGACTCTTAGAACCCCACTGGTCCAAGCCTCCCGCACCCCTGCATCACAGAGATGGAGAAACCGGAGCAGCATGCTGGGCGGGTCTGCAGATCCAGCAGATCTCACCACTTGCAGGCTGTGTGACCTTGGGAAAGTTACTTAACCTCTCTGAGCATGGGTTCCCCCCACTGTTAAATGGTGGTAGGGATGAGTAGGATGACCCCAGGGGCTGCAGTAAGAAGAGAAGGAGTTGAAGTATGGAAAGTGCCTCCCACGGACACCACAGGCCTTCAGGAAACGTGCTCTCTCTACCAGGCCCAGAGTGGAGAAATGACTTGCTTAAAGTCGCACCACGAATTGGCTATAAAGTTAAGACTATAGTCTCCTTTTCTTGCTTAGTGACACGCTGCTATAGAAAAACAATTTTGTTCAGTGCCTGCCTCAGTTTACAAAGATCTCTCAAGCCATCACCTCCTTGGAGCCTCTTGACAAATCTATCAGGGGGACAGAGAAGGGATTATTCACATCAAAAAGCAGGAGTTAAGAGACTCTGGAGAAAGTCACATGTGGGCTCCAACCCTCGCTCAGCCACGGAGGGGCTGTGTGTCTTGGGAGAGTTGCCTGACCTCTCTGAAACTCAGCTGTGAAAGGGCTAATGACGGAGATGAACTTAGAAGGCTGTTGGGAGGGTTGGATGTGGTAAGACATCCACGGCTCTGAACATGGTAAAGCGGTAAGTGTTTTCTGCTATTATTATCATTAGCATGACCAGCATGACCACTTTGGAGGGCCCTTAGTTTGAACCTGAGCTCTTTGCTGTTATTTGCTGAAGTTTTCCATCTGTAAAATGGGGCCAATAAGATCAGCCACCACATAGACATGCATGAAGATTAAATCAGTTAATGTTCAGAAAGCCAGACGCCTGCTAGGTGCTCATAAACGTAAGGACAGTGGGTATCATTATCACCAATACACCCATTTTATGGAGGCAGGCTCCCAGAACCAACCAGGAAGCAGCCACCCTCTGCAGGCTGAAGCAGCCACCCTCCACTGGCAGTTCACCAATAAATACTTCTTCCCCTAAGCACGCATGATCCCCCTGGTTTCTAGATAATGTGTCTGTGGTCTCAGAGGGTAATTACTCCAGCAGCAAGAGAGGGAGCCGATTCTGTGTCTGTGGAGAACCCCACTTGCACTGTTGCTACACGCCAGCCTCCTCCCCTTAACAGGATGCCAGAAGCCTAATTACGCCTCCCGCTTTCACAGAGAAGGGAGGGAAGCCCTTGGCCCAGATCTGGTTTGGCCTCACTGGAACTGCTTAAAGATTCCCCAGGGCTCAGAGCAGCACTCAGCACGGTAGAGGACAGAGGCTCCCGGCCGTACTACCTGCAGATACCTGCAGTATTTTATGATCACGATTAGGAAGAGTTGTTTACAGACACTACTTCTTTTTTTACTTTATTGTTTAATTTTTTAGTGATTTCTTTTAATCCTTGCAGTGACCCTGAAGGAAAGAGCCATTTTTACAGATGCAGAAGGGGAGGTCAGAGAGGTGAACTGATTCGCCAAAGTCACACAGCCCACGGGTGGCCAAGGTGGAATTTAAACCCAGCACCGTAAGACGTGGCTCAACAACCCCCTCTCCAGCTCAACAAAACCCCACTCTGCTAAACTCCCCGGGCTTGGGCTCGTTCATACACTGCAAAGAGGCCGCCTCTGTAACCGGGAGAAGGTTGCCATTACCTGTTGATGAGAGAGACCACGGCGGCAAAGACCTCTTGGTACAGGCCCGAGGCCATGCCCTCCACACACTCCACTCCTGTCATCTTGAGCCCTACAGTGGGGAAGAGGGGGGGGTTGGCACCCCGTGGTCAGGACCTTGCCTGGGGCCGAGGACGTCGCTCCAATGCCATCACTACTGGCCTTAGCGCATCTTCCCCCAACGCGCACACACACGTCCCCCTACTGCTGAAATTACTTACGTTCTTAGGACCAAGTTCAAGTGTCTTACCAAGTCTTCCAGGGTCCTGTGTAACCTGGCCCTACCTCCCTAACCTCCATTGTGATCTCCTGCTCAACCCTCAGGGCTCAACCCAATGTCACCTCCTCAGGGAAGCCTGCCTTGACCACCACCACCAACCCATTAAGCCAATTCCCAGGTCTACCTTGCTTTTTTGAAAATTTTATTTATTTTTCAAACTGAAGTAATGATTGACATACCAAAAAACCTGTACATTTTTAATGTATACATCCTGAGGAGTTTGAAGTATACACCCATGACACCATCACCATAAACACACCACAAACATAACCATCACATCTAAAAGTTTCTTCCCTCCCTCTGTGTGTGTGTGTGCGTGCACGCATGCGTGTATGCGTGCACGCACGTGAGATAGGAACTTTTAACATAAAATTAACAAATTTTTAAGTATAGAATACGGTATTGTTAACTATAGGGACTTTGCTGTACAGTAGAGATATTCATCTACTGATCATTTTATTCATCTACCCTCTAGGATTTATTCATCTTGAATAAAACTATGTGCCCTTTGATCAAAATGTCCCATTTCCCCCTCCCTCCACCGCCCTGGTAACCACCATTCTACTCTCTGCCTCTATGAGTTTGACTTTTTGAGATTTCTGATGTGAGTAGTATATTATTCAATAGTAAAAAAAAAAAAAAAAAAAGAAGGAAATCCTGCCATTTGCTACAACATGGATGAACTTGGAGGACGTCATGCTAAGTGAAGTAAACCAGACACAGGAGGACAGATCTACCCTGATTTTACAGCACTGACCACAGCACATATGTACTTTGTGGTTATTTCGTTCACCTGCATTTCCGCCCCCCGCCACCCAGGCAGGGAGCGCCCTGAGGATGAGGACTACCTCTGGGTTTGCTGGCTCCAAATCCCCAATTCCTGACACATAGCAGTTGCTCAGTAAATATCTGTTGTTCCCTCTTTCTAGAGGGAAATTTGGCAATTTTATAGTAGAAGCTATAACATGTTCATATACTTGGACTTAATAACTTCACTCTTAGGATTTTACTCTAATGAAATAATTCAGGGAAACAAAGATTTCTAAGTATGTATGTTCTCCCAATTGTTGCTTAAATTGGCAAAAAAAAAATCACTTTTTTGAGACAAACTGAACATCCAACAATAGGAAATGGGTTAGATAATTTGTAGTCCATCCATACAAAGGAATACTTAAAGTCAGGTCTAGAAGAATATTGAATGAGATGGAAAAGTGCCTGCCTATAGTGTTAGGAGGAATAAAAAAAGCTTAGAAAATCATTATAATGGCGGCCCCAATTTTGTACAAACACACACACTGGTCCCATTAGAACAGCCAGCCTTGATTAGGGGTCACTGAGCAAAGCGGGATAAGGAGTGGAGGGCTCAGATCACAAATATTGACCCTTAGGTTTTGGTTCCATCCACAGGATTGGAAACACAATTTCCAAATCTGCACGCACTAGTGCCTAGAGAAACAGTTCTGCTTGTACATTCCAGGCAGCCCACTGCAACCCCAAAGCATTTCCCGTCCCTGCTTTAACTCTGCCCCCAACCTGGGTCGTTGCTAGGCAACCCACAGCCTCCCAGCATCTCTCATAAGCTTGCCGGTCCCCTGCCTGCTTAACGTCTACCCTTGAGACCTCAGCCTGAGAGGGTGACTCAGCTTCACCAAGCAGCGTGTGCATGCATCTGTGCTCGTGTGTGCGTGTGTGTGCATATGTGCATTGTGTGCACGTGACGGTGCACGCACATGCGTGTGTGCGCATGCCTGTGCATGGTATGTGTGTGTGCCTGTGTCCGAGAGGAGCTGTAACCATTAAGCAGACCCCAGCTTACACCAGGGCACAGACCTGGAAGGCAGTGGAGTCTCAGTGACATCAGCCATCAAGCTGAAGTCCCTGGCAGGTGGAGCAGCCACGGGAATCCGAGGGGCCTCTAAGAGATGGACCCCAAAACCACAGTTCCAAACAGTGCTACCCACTAAGCCCAGACACTGTGGTCTCTGGGAGAGCTACTCTTAGAGGGTTTTCAGTGCACCCTGGGGCTCCAAGGGGTCCCTCCGCCCTCACCTTCTGCAGCCAAAGCATCTGGCTGCAGAGGCTGCGGACTTGGGACTCAGCAGACCTCACTCTAGCAGGTGCAGTGCAAAGCTCCCGTTTTTCCCCCAGGTCTTTTCAAGCACTCCCATTCCTCCTGCTGCTCAGGCCAAAGTCCTAGAAGGTGTCCTGGCCCCTCGCTTCCACCTAGGGCCCATGCCATCAGCTCTAACTGTAAACTAGACCTTGAACTAGTCCACCTCATCCCATCTGTTCCCACCTCCATCACCTCACCAAGGTGACTTGTACCCATTCCCACTCATTCCCTGATCTTCCTCCAGGCTGAGCTTCATGAAGAATAAAACAAATCATGCCATTCCCCTGCCTGTGTGCCTCCATGGCTTCCCTTGGTCTGAGCAGAAAACCCCTAGTTTACAGACTATTATGTGAGCTGACCCCACTGAGCTCTCCAACCTTATCTACTGTCCTCCCAGCTGGGCCAACCATCCTGGCCTTACTTCTGTTCCTCAAAGTGGAAGGTGAGTCTTCTGTCTACAGCGTAGGGGCTCAGCAAATACAACATCCACTGGAAACGCGTTGGTCCCTTGGCACCATCCACAGCATCTCCTCTTTGCAGCACAGGGCCCCCTCCTGGGTTTCAGCAGCCTTTGACCCCTGGGCAGAGCTAACTATCTGACCATAAGCACGGTGCCAGAAGGAGCCAAGCCCATTTCCAGGGGAGTGGCTTCCCTTGCACCCAGAAGGTCTGCACACCGTAGACCCTCAGTAAATCCTCGATGGATAGGGAAAGGATGCTGGTGTGTCCCCGCGGGGCTGGCCCCGCAGGGACACAGCCCACCCAGAGAGGCAGCAGCGCGGTACCTGAGCTGGCCTCCTCGTCCTCCGGGCCCCGGCGGCTCGGCCCAGACGTCACCTGCTCAATGATCTGACGCAGGTGGTGCTTGAAGGTGGCCGTGTTCAGCTCCTCATACTCGCAGCCCAGGGCCTCTGCTGCGTGGTTGGCCGACTCGAAGTGCATGAACTGCTTCCGGCCCACTGTGCAGGGGACAGAGCAGGAGGAGGGTGGTGAGGTCCTGGGCGGGTGGTGGGCGGGCGTCCAAGAACACCTCGGAGAATCTCGCCACCTCCCACCCTCAGCAAGAGCCTGAACAACTGCCCAGGCCTGGGCCCCCAGCTGATGGCCCTGGGCAGGAGACGCTTTCCCAAGAGACATGTTTGTCCTATTTCCCTGCCATTTGCATTGCTCACTTTCCCAAAGCAATTAAAAATATCATGGGGAACACTCTAAACGTGGGACTGGGGAATGGTCAGTAAGAGTATGACTTACCCACCCACATACCCACTGACCTATCCAACCACCACCCCTGCCACCCACTAACCTAGCCACTCAACTACCCACCCAGCCACATATCCAACCATCTAACCACCCTCCTCTTTATTCAATACATATTTCTGGAGCCCTTACTATGGGACAGGCACTGTGTCAGCCTCTGGGAAATCGGTGGTGAGCAAGACAGACAAAGCGTCTGCCCTCACGGAGCTTACAGTCTTTTGAGAGAGGGAGACAATAAACAAGTAAGCAAATAAATAAATAATTCAGGTGATGAAATTATAAAATTATTTTTTCCCTCTAAGGAGAAAAGAAAACAGGGTGATGGGGTCAAGAGAAACTGAGGGAGTGGCTATGGATGCATGGTGGTCAGAGGCGGCTCTATAAGAGCATGTGATAGGTGGACTGGGGGTATGAAAGATGAGAAGGAGCTGGTCACACAAAGAACCAGGGAAGCGCTTTAGAGGCAGAAGGAGGAGGTGGTGCAAAGGCCCTGAGGCAGGAATGAGCATGATGTGTTAGGGAAGTGCCAAGAAGGTCAGCGTGGCTGGGATGTAAGCGGGGAGGGGAGTAACCAGACGAGGTTGGAGAAGCAATGGGGAACCTCTCTATGGACTATTATAATGCCACTTAATATCAGCAACAAAGACCGTACAACATGGTCAATTCTTATATTCAAAATGTTAAATGAAATGGGCTAGAAAATCACGCCACAGTATGACATCAATTGTGTAAATCACTCTAAACTACTATTAAAAAAAATAACAAAAAGGAAATATATCCAAATACGAACAATTACAGGGTAGGGGAATTTTTTATTTTCCAAACTTTCTGCAGTGGTTCTGCACTAACTTTGTAATCCAAATTTTAAAAAATAATGACTTATTAAAGCAAACACTAGTTCCATCCTTAAGTAATTTTCTCCCAACTCCTATCTTCCCATAAATGTGTTTCCTTCTTTGAAATAAGAATCACAGCTGCCAACAGAGATTTCTCAATCCATGAGAAAGAGATCATAAGGGCCCAATTCTTCAAACAGACATCTTAAAGAATCTGCCTGGTTTAAGAAAAATTTGGAAATTTGGAAAAAGACTTTATCTGGGGCCTTGACAATACCCAGGAAGAAGGAGCTCTGGCCACTGCTTATCCAGTCCTCCTACATGCCAGTTATTCAGCACTGATTATCTCAAGAACAGCATTTTATTACCTCCATTTTAAAGATTGAATCTCAGCTTTATCAGAGAGGTTACATGGCTAGTAAAAAAGTCCTGCCACTTTATTTTTATTCTTTTTTAATTAATTAATTTTTTTTTTTTTTGGGCTGCATTGGGTCTTCGTTGCTGCGCGCAGGCTTTCTCTAGTTGCGGTGAGCAGGGCCTACTCTTCGTTGCGGTACTTGGACTTCTCATTGCAGTGACTTCTCTTGTTGCAGAGCATGGGCTCTAGGTGCATGGGCTTCAGTAGCTGCAACATACAGGTTCAGTAGTTGCGGCACGTGGGCCCTAGAGTGCGTGGGCTTCAGTAGTTGTGGCTCACGGGCTCTAGAGCGCATGCTCAGTAGTTGTGGCACATGGGCTTAGTTGCTCTGCAGCATGTGGGATCTTCCCGGACCAGGGATCGAACCCATGTCCCCTGCATTGGCAGGCGGATTCTTAACCACTGAGCCACCAGGAAAGTCCCCTGCCACTTTAAAAAATGGTGAAGAAGGTAACAACGATGGTGGTGATGACGTGGTGATGATGGTGGAGGTGATGGTGGAGATGATGAGATGATGATGATGACGGTGGTGGTGATGGTGATGATGATGATGGTGGTGATGGTGATGATAGCAGTTACCACTCAGTGACCCCATTTTATTCAACATGTCATCTTTGTTCAGCTCATGGCTTTTGGAGTCAGAAAGCCTGTCTTGGAATTCCAGGTGTGACACAGAAAAAAACTCAATACATGCAAGTTGTAATTACTTATTATTATTATTACTATTATTGAATCTTCACAAAAGTCCTCGAAAGCAGTATTATTCCCATTTTACAGATGAGAAAACTGATTCGGAAAAGTCACCAGAAATCAGACTAAGTGGAAGAACTATTTCCCCAAAATCAATCCTTCCAATGTCACCTTTAGGAAATTTGTCAAATCCTTGTGTCCTTAGATAGGACTTTCTTTTAAATGGAATCACTAATCTTTTTCACGTACATAAATACCTTGTGAAAGGAAATGTTATAGCACTAACTTAAACAAGAACCCATTTGTTGAAGGAGGTCCTTGAGAGGATATGACCACCAGGTGACCTGCGAGCTGGCCCTGGGCAATTAGAAACTCCTCACCCCCTCCCCTGCCCTTGGAATATACATCCAGCCCCTCCCCCACTCCCACGGTGGGAGCTGTTACGAGGGCACAGCCTTGAGAGAGCGGGGTGTTACTGAGACCATCCAGAAGGTCTCCGTGACTGAGCCCAGTTCCGGCCTCTATAAACTTTAAGACTCTGGCGGGCGGGGGTGGAGACCTACCCTTCTTGCAGCATCCAAGACAAGCCCTGTATGTCAGTTCCCTTGCATATTACACCTGCCACCCACCAATCTGGAGCGGCTGCCTCCTTCTTCAGTCTCTCCCTGCCCTCCACCACAGTGGGGGCCAGTTTTTGAACCAACACTGCTATCACTTGCCACAAATAGAAAGTAGAAATAAATACAATATGCGTACAGAAATACCATTAGATTCTAATTAGATACAGTTACCTGGGAGTCTGAGGTCTGCTTTCTCTTTGTTGAAAAAGGGAGATTAGCAAGTATTACAGAGAGGAGTTAAAGGCTACTAGCCCTGAATGAGATTTCCTTCTTCCTGTGATGGGGTTGAAAGTGAATTAAACAGGAGATGACTGTCTAGGTGGGCAACGTCCTGCCCCTCTCCTGCCCCATCACCTCCACTGCCAGCCTCTGAAACAGTCTCCCACACTCTGCCCACAGTGACCTATAGCCTCGCTGAGCTGGGGAGAGCTCATGAAGGGGCTCAGCAATGGTTGTTTCTGAAAAGAGGAGCAGGAAATGGACTGGGCAGGACTCTCTAGGTCCCGCCTGACTTAAGGGGCATATTTCCAAATGCGCTGAGCAGCATCCCGCTGGTGAAACCCAGGAGGCACACGGGAGGTCTGCCGGGAAAATGTATTTCTGCTTCCAGCTCCCGAAGGCTGTACAGGCACCAAATCCAACCCCATGGGCCCCTCCATCTTTGTCCAGACCTGGGTGGAGGCCACGCCTTCTCAGTGGAGGCTGAGAACCCTGGGGCAGCACCTGCGGTGAGGAGAAAGGGGACTGGACAGGAACACAGGCACCGGAGCAGACAGGGTCTGCGTCCCGTTCCCGTCATTCCCAGCTGGCAGCCCTTGGACCAGTCTCACGGCCTTTTTGAGCCTCAGTTTCTTCATCTGCAAAACGGAGTCATAAAACCTCAAACACCTCTTCGCTGGGCTGCAAGGACTGGGCGAGATGGTGGCACGTGAGGTTCTCAGCAGAGCACCTGGCCCTGAGAAGGTGCTGAACAAATCTGAATTCCCTTCTCCACCTGCAAAACCAGGGAGGGCACCATTCACCCCAACCCGGATTGCCCTGTCCTGGGGCTGCAGGGACTCCTCCGGCAGATCTGTCTGTTGCTTCACGGAGAGCATGTGTGGAAGGGATAGCGAACTGGTGAACTCCGGATGCCAGTCACGCCCAGGGACTCTGAGCCCACCGAGGTCGTTTCTCCTCCAAGGAAAGGCGGACACACGCTGGGCTCAGCACTTCCCGCCAACCTACCCAAAGCCGGGGACAGAGCTATCCTCGGGATGCCACCGAGGTCGGAGATGCCAGTACACAGAGGGCTCCAGCCCCCGTGAAGCCACCACCAAACGAACGAGGACAGCCACCAAGCAGGGAGCGTGTGCCGTGTGCCAGGCACTGTGCTAGCACTTCCCCCCGCCTCCTCGCTTTCCTCTTCTAAGCCCCTGAGATCATTCAGATATGGAACGGAGTAGGTAAGGTCTCATCTCCTGTCCAAGGTGGTTCCAGGAGTGAGGGGCAGAGGGGGAGTCCCACCCTCCCGTGCTGATGTCACACCGTGTGCAGCCGCCCGCTGTTCTGTGCCAGCAGAGGTCTGTGTGATCACTGCTCTGGCCTAAGAGAGCTGGCACCAGGAAGCGTTCAATAAACATTAATACGGTGAGTGATGAAATGAAACAAGGAGTCAACGACGAAATTAACGTTTCTCACTGATGGCCAGCCCTGCCCAAAGTGGCAGATCTCCAAGATTTGGGAGAGAGAAACACTGTTTTTCCCTCTCCCCCACAAACCAGCCCATCTGAACCTTAGAGCCGCCTTCTCTAACAGGAAAGGTCAAATAGAAGATAAAACAAAAGGGAGAGAGGCAGAGAGACACAGAGGGGGAGAGGCAACGAGCCAGAGATGGAAACAGAGAGAGAGCACCAAAAAAATCTTGGAGGGGAGGGTCTGTGGATTTTTCCCAGCCTCGTAGCCCACCCCATAGGGGATCACACACTCTATCAGGATGCTTTCTTGCCATACAGCAGGAGGCGAGGAGGCTGTGCCCAGAATGATCCCAACGCCAAGTGCAGAGACCATTTCAGGCATATGCGTTTGGCTGCAGCCATTCTGCTGGTCACTGGTGGGAAACAGGACCCCGTGGCAGGCGGGCCCAGGGTTCAGCTCTGCGATAGGCTTTCATGCACACCATCTAGGAATCCTCTGCCTCTTCTTCTGCAAACATCACACAAGGACATGTGATGGTGACCCACAGGAAATGCTCCCTGGTGCCCCACCCGTCACCTATCCTCTGTCTCACCCATCCAAGAAAAAAGAATCAGAACGCAAACGCCCAACAGTATTACAAAGGCGACCTTAACATCACAGCATCAGACAGCAGCACCAACAGTACCCCTTCCCAGGGCCAGGCACTGGGCTTGAGCACTGGACACCACTGCCTCATTTAACCCTCCCTGCAGCCCTACGAGGTCAATGCTAATATCGCCCCTTGACTTATGAGAACACTGAGCCGCAGAGAGGGTGACCTTCCAAGGTCATGCAGCTGGTAAGTGGCAGAGGCAGGATTTGAACTCAAGCCTTCTCACTCCAGCTCTCAATATGCTAACCATGGGCCCGTGCAGAGGAGCTTTCTCTCATAAGGGGGTATTGTTCTGAAACCAGAGTCTAAGGTGAAATATCAAGTACCCTTAAAATTACCCTTGAGGATCTCTTAAATTGTACAGTACTGTAGCATATTTCCCTAAGTCCAACACTGCCAGCTTCCCCTCCAGTGGACCACCAAAGGAAATGGGTGGCTTGCCTTTAGGGCCCATGACATATGAAAAAATATGTATCTGTAACCACTGGCCTCACATTTGCCTTTGCGTGGCTGGATTTACATAAATACAATGCATGTCTGATAAGACCGCCCACCCTTGAAACAGTTCTGTATTAAAGAACTACTTGCAAATACCAGTTCTATTATTATGCTCAGTAGCAAATGGCCCATGCACCTCACCATGGCCTGGAGGATGCACACCTGGACATGTCTATACGGAGCGGGAGAACGCTTGTATGACCTTGGCTGATCTCCCAACTGCCTTGCGAGATCTGCAGGCTGAATACTGTTAGGCCTGATTTATAGTAGAGGCCACCAAGACCCAGAAAGGGACACCGCCCTGCCCTGAGTCACACAGCTGGTAAACGGCTGAGCTAGAACTTGAGTCTAGGTCCCCGGACCCCCAGGTCATGGCATGGGGTTAAGGGCGGCTCTGGTACTCCAACATCCCATGTTAGACCTAGCTTGAGCACACACGTGGGCTGTAGGTCAGGTCAAAAGGAAACAGGGGCAGACTTCAGAAGGCAACATGGTGGGCGGACCAGAGCAGGGCTGTTGCTTCTCCACAGTACCCCCTGACGCTCACTGTGCGCCCTACAGCTGAGGGCCTTCTCTCGTGCTGGCATTTGCTGAAGAACAGGGCATGGGAGGATGTGGCACGGATTAACATTCCCGGCGCGACGAAGGTAAGGCCCTCTGAGTGCGATAACTCGGGTGCGTGCTCTATGCTGCCCCCCAGAGGTCCCTAGTGGGATGGAGCCCCAGTTGCCCACGGCGGCAGCTGGTTTTGGTGACTCTTTTTGGCTGCCTTCCTTCCCTACTTCCCTTCCTCACGCCCCTCCCAGGACTTCCTGGGATCACCTCCCACATGAAAGTCTACCCCTTGAACCCTTGTCTCAGCAGCTGCACCCATTTAAAGTGCCAAGGCTCAGAGAGGGCCTCAGAAGGGTCTCTGAAAGGGAGCCAAGTTCTTGGCACGCTGCTCTGTTGTGTGTGCGCCTTTGTCTATCATTCAGAAGCCATCTGCACATCTGAGGTGAGGCCTGGCCCCAGCCAATGTGCTACCAAGGGCAGGGCTGAGTCAGAAACTCCCCGGGTGGCCAAAGGGATATGGAGCGGGGCACAGAAGCCACACGGCTGGGGCTCAGAGTTTCCCAAAGGGCCTCCTCATAGCGGTTGTTCCATGGAACGTTCATCAGCGTCACGGGGGAAAAATGAATTCTGCATTATACTAATGTGGGCATCGCTTTGGTGAAACAAGTTTCTTAACTTTGGGCCATCTCAGAGCCTTTAAAGTATATCATATGAAGCTCCAAGAAGGGGATGTTCTGTTCAGACTTATTTGGCCTTGGAATGCTTTTATAGAGTATCTTGATCTAATGTCCCAGGAGACACCGGTTTAGGAAATACTGGCTTAGCTGAGAGAGCCCTCGATTAACCAGGTGACCGCGGGCAAACTGCTTTACCTGAGTCACTTGCCCAAGATCACTCTGCTGGTGAGAGGCAGGCGGGGATTTGAATAGAAGAATGAATAAAGGAGGAACGAGAAAAAGAAAAAAGAAAAAAAAGGAGTAAGGGAAAGTTATGGAACTGTAGTTTCTGAGCTCCTCAGATCCACCTGCAAAGGCAGGTTTTTCCCTTTATGCTCAATACAAAAAAAAAAACCGAGAAAGAGGAAAAAATAACACGACTGTTCTCCCCTCATGCACCGTGAGTTCAATTGCTATCAATTACTGTGACCTCCTGCATTTATTAATAACCAAGTTATTTCTCCTTCCGACAGTAGCCATGCTGCTGCTGAACTACTGAATGTTATGTGACTTATTTATAACGCCGGCGCACCCGGTTCACATTTCCTCACACAGAGGTTTACAGTTCGGAGGCCTATGAAGGAGGAGGCCACCTGCAGGGAACAGACAAGCCTAAAAGGCTGTGGGTGCTACGAGAAAAGGCAGCGCTCCAGAAACAGACTGCGCAGGTTCAAATCCCACCTCCGCTGCCAAAAGCCACGTGATGTTGGGGAAACCGTGTCACCTCTTTGAGCCTCAGTTTCCTCCCCTGTAAAATGGGACTCTACCCCATGGAGTCCTCGTGAAGCGTCAGCGTGGTTCCAGGTGCAGATCGCTTAGCACAGGATCTGCTGGATAAATGTCCAGGATTATGATCACACTCTGAGAATTCTGCCCAGGGACGTCAGGTCAAGTTCAATTGCTGGGATCCTGGAAAATGGGACTGTGTTAAAGGCCAAAACTTTGAGTCTCTTCCTGCATCTTAGGGCTCCCGCCTGTTCCTGCTGCCCCCGGGTGCCACGCAGCCCTGCAAACCTGGACAGACCTTAGAGAAAGTCACCTGTCCATCTGCAGTCAGCGCACCCCGTAAGGCCTGGCCAACAAGCCGTCAATAAATCGCTGCTGAGTCACTCATAATCCAACATAAATCACTGCTCACGCCCTATCAACTGGAAAGACAACACTTGGACCACCCCTGATGCTCTAGCGTTCTGGACAAAGAGGGCTTGCTGGACAAATCAGCTGGGGCGGCATCCAATTAAACCAACCAAAATGGGCTGCTTCCCTGCAGGACTGCTCTAACCTTGAGTATGCCAATGTGCATCGGGAGTTGACAGGAGAAGGGGAGCATGGGTAGGGGTCTCCTGGACTAATTTGATCAAGAGGCTTAAGGAGAAAGGCATGGCATCTTTGGGATGGTGGGCAGTTGTGGAAAGAACCAGAGGTTGGGCATCCAAAGGCAGTTTCCGCCTGGTTGCAAGATCTCAAACAGGAAATCTCACCTCTCTGAGCCTCAGTTTCCACATCTGTACAATGGGATGGTTCCTCTCCCAATGGGTCATTATAAGGATGAAACAAGACACTGGGTGTGAAACTGCCTGGGAGTGTCCCCAGAGCAGGTAATCCGACCTGAGAAGCAGAGTCATCAGGGAGACCTCAGTCGAAGGCGTCACTCATCACCTGGGGGAACTGCAGGAGCAAAGGCTCAGCCGGTGAGTGACCTGTGTGAGGTCACACAGCTAGTGAGGCAGAAGCCAGGATTAAACCCGGCTCTGGCTGGCCCCCAGTCCAACATTCTTTCCATATTCAAGGGTCCCTCACCAAGGTAGACTGAGCAGGGGTCCCTCAACTTATCACACTGTCTCCTTTGAAGCTGGGGCCCAAGGGAAGCCCAGGAACAACAGCTGGTGTTTCCGGAGTACTCACCACATGCCTGGCCCTGTGCTAAGCACTTAATCTCATCAGTGTAAGAACCATATGAAAAGGTATGATTACTAATTCCCCATTTATTGATGACCACTGTGGACCATCCAGCAGAACGTCGCATGAAGAATAGGGAGAAAGGCTTCAAAGACACAACTCCTCGGTCCCAAATTGAGCTCCTCCCCTTGCTGAGTCCAGGACCTTAGATAATTGCCTTTATCTCTCTGAGCCTCCACTGACTCACCCATAAGATGGGTATAACCCACCATATAGAGTTAACAAGGATTAAATAAAATAACCATGCACAGCTTAAATAACTTAAATCAAGCCTGGCAGAGAGCAGATTCTCAGGAAACAGTAACGGTTACTAATCCCATCATTAGCATCATCATCATTGCTGTCAGCAGTATTGTTATGCTCTGTCACTGAAGGGTGAGACATGCATGTACGGTGAGGTCCTCACTGAGTCACAGCCTCCTGGAGTCTCTGATGAGCAAGGCTAAAAGAGACACCAGAGAGTGTCCATCATCCCCATTGGGCAAGTCCTTTCCCCTCTCTGAGCCTCAGTTTCCTCATCTGTAAAATGGGGTAATGGTGCCTACTCCAGGGGATCATTGAGATGGCCAAAGCTCTTAGAATAGTACCTGCACCTTGTAAGCACTGGATAAATGTCAGCTGCTGTTATTACTTATGGGAAACAGAGGCCAGAAAGAGGGGAGGGGCTTTTGCAGGGCCACCCAGCAAGAGTGGCTAAGCCAACCTGAAGTCGGGTCTCTCGGGGGTTCCATCCTCCTCCCCCTGCCCTCCTGAAGCCCGGGGCTGCCGGCAGGGAAGCCTTCTAGCATCAGCCACTTCAGGGGTTTGTGGCTTTTATAATATAACTGTTTACATCCCACAGCCGCCATTCCAGCTTAACAAATGAATTCAATATGCCTTAGAAAATGCAGAATCAATCCTTGCCTGTGGCCCAGAATAGGCCCGGCTGCGGCAGCTGTCGGGCAGGGAGCCAAGCCACCAGCTGGGGGCCTGTGGGCACGGGAAGGCAGGCGGAGGACAGGGCCCAGGCAGGGACCAGCCCCGGGGTTGCGGGGCCTGCTCTAGGGCCACGTGGTAATCCTCCCTCAATCCCGCAGCACCGGTGCCGGGGTCTGAGGTTGGCGCCTCGCAGACGGGGACACGGAGGCCCCAGGCCTTGCTCGGGCCACCACACCTCTGCTCACCGAGACTCTTCTGTCTGGAGCATCCTCCCTGATTTCCGCTCTCTTTGGGAGATTCGGTTCAAGGGTCCCAGGCCCTAGGACCCCTTGGGCGGGGCTGACCCCTCTGAACTTTGGGTGTCTCCTGCCTAGAATTTTCTCCTGGCGTCTCCAACGTGCCTGTCTGGGTCTCCCTCCCTTGATCAGACGGAAGTTTTGTCTTGGAATGTAAGAACGGCGTTGCCGAGGGCCTACCATCCAATAGGCATAGAGGAGAAGAAGAAAAGGAAGAGAGAAGGAGGGAGAGGAGAGAGAGGAAGGAGAGCAGTAAGGGGGGAGCGGAGGGGGAAGAGGGCGAGTGGGGGAGGAGGAGGAGGATGAAGAAAAGGAGGCCGCGGGGGCGGGGGCGGGGGGGGGGGATGGAGCAGCATGAACGCAGCCACGGCCCAGGTGTTCAGAGAGCCAGACTCCAGTCTCACATCCCCCCCAGGCTTGTGAGGCTGCAGTGAGCCGACCCTTGTGAATACAGGTAGGGGAATCGAGCCGTGTCCATGGAAATGTTCAACCTCAAACACGCCCCCTGGTCCAGCAGGCCCAGGCCCAGGCCACCATGGCTCCAGAACGCTCACCCCTGCACCGCCTCCACATACAGGGATGTATGCCCACGTGGCGCAGTTTAGAACCCCCCAAAGCAGGAGACTGCCCAAACGCTCATCAGCTGGAGAAGTGCGACATCGACTGAGGCCCCCTCGCCAGGCAAGCCCTGCAGTTAAGGGAGAGAACAAGGGGCGCTGCTGTGAGCCACGGGCAGAGAGGCCCATGCCGCGCCGGCACGGGGAGAAGCAGAGCACGTGGAAATGGAGCCGGTGTGAACTTGTTTATATTGTAACAGCGCCAGCCAGCCACCCCCGTAGTTGTCACGTGCACAGGTGTAGCTCGTGCTCAGTCTAGAAGGCCTGAGGGTGAGGCCTACACTGGGGACACAGTGACACAGCCACGGCCACTCTCTGCTTTTGAGAGGGACTGCAGCCACGTCCGCAGCCACAACTGGGGGAAGGGGTCAGGGACTCGATGTGTTACTGTTCCAGCTACTTATGAATCTATGATGATTTCAAATCAAAAAGTTTAAGAGAAAAAAAAAAAAGCCAGCCTGTTAGGGCAGTGGAACTAGCTTGGATCACACGGTCATGGTGGACACACGACATGACATGACACACTTGTCAAATCCCAGAGAATGTACAACACCAAGGGCGAACCCCAAGGTAAACTGGGGACTTCAGTTAATAACTGTGTATCAGTACTGGCTCATCAGTTGTAATAAATGTCACCTTTGCACCTTAACAACGGTCACCTTTGAGGTCAGGAGGATCAAGGGAGTCGGGGGGACCTGCTTTCGACATTCTGTGTTCGTCTGTATTGTTTCCATTTTTCATAGGAAGACAACTTTACAGTATTATTTGTACAGTTATTTTAAAACAATAAAAAGAGTAAAGTGCTTGAATATATGGTGATTGCTTTGCGTTGACAGCATCACTGTTACTACTCCCCGTGATCTTCTGTGCTCAGGGTCTTATCCGGGCTTGGGGAGCATCAGGCCACCTCCTCCTATCCTTGGACGGACTCCCCTGGCTGCTAGATGTCGGGGGGGGTGGGCGGGTTCCCAGCAGAAGGTAGGGGGCTGGGTTCCCGTCATCATTACAATCGTCTCTTCTTCCTGCGGGCCCCTCCGGGCTCCCCGAGTTACGGCCCCATCCATTCAGGGACTGATGTCTTTATTAGAACAGGCGCGGAGTGGTGGCCGACTGGCAGCCTCCCTCCATCACTCCATTACAGGGCCCCTCCTGGGTTATACATGGGCCCGACTGCATCATATATTAGGCAATGGGGTCAGCAACAAGTAGACTGGCAAATTTAGTAAAAGACAAACAAATTAAACCTCCCATCAGCCTTCAGAGCCAAAGGAAAGCAAAGCAACTCGGCCATCAAGGCAGATACCGCATCCTTGTTATTTTGGATTCTGAACAGTACTGTCATTTTTATGGAGTAATGAGGGACAGCGGGCAGAGTGACAAAGAGTCTCATACTTTCTAGGGAGGGTGTACGTCTCTTACAGCTACGGGACCACAGGGATTGGAGAGGATTAAAGACCAGCCCGAGTCATCTTTGTAGACTCAAAGCTTTGCCGGGGAAATGCCTGGATGGTGGGCAGGTTTTCCATTAACAATAATAATAGCAATAACAACAAGGGTGGCCGAGCTTTACACATTCGAACTGAATAATTTAAGCCTCCCAAGGACTGTTATCCCCAATCTACAGATGAGGACACTGAGCCTCAGAGGTGAAGAGAGTCACAGATCACACAGGAGAACTGGGGTGAAACACACGTCTGCCTGGCCCCAGAGCCCATGCTGTTAGCCTCGATTCCGAGCTCTCCTGCCTCGGTTCTGCTTAGCGGATGCCCTTCCAGATGAAGGAACGGAGATTGGAGACTGGGACGGAGCTGAGAAGCTGCTCTCAGAGGAGAGGTGGAGGTCCGAGCACCCAAAATGCACCCAAAGACTGGGCCAGATGAGCAGCCTCACAGAGGAGAAGGACACTAGCTTTGGAGGCAGACAGGCACTGATTTTAACCTTGGCCCCACCACGTGGTGCCGTTTGGCCTCGGCAAAGTTACATAACCTCTCTGAGCCTCAGGAGCCTGAACTGCCAAGTGGGAATTCCCTCCCTACCTGTCACGGTTGCCGTGGGAATTAAAGGAGAGAACACAGGTAAGTGACTCCCAGCCTTGGGCTGACATGCAGGACAGCAAGACCCCGGGAGGATTTTGTTCAGGGAACATTCCTGAGAAGAGGGTCGTGACTGGTTTTAATCTCACGCAGCCAAGAGGTCCCGAGACAAGAGAATTGTTTCTTGCTGCAAAAAGGGCTCCGAGTTCCTCCTCGATTTACTCTCCTGTGGGAAAAGGGTCTTTAGGGGCATCAGAGGATACTGGGGGGCACTGGTAATAAAAGTAGGGAGCAGAAATCCCAGGAGCATCCTCCTGCCATCCCAGCAGGGAGCCGGCAAGTATCTCCAAGCTTTGCGACGCCCTAATTCACAACAGCAGCTCTGACAAGTGCCTGGCACTGAGCTTAGCCCTTGACATACATTTCACTTCATCTGCTTAGCAGACCTGTGAAGTCACTACTGTTTTCAATCCCATTGTATAGGTCGGAAAACTGAGTCTCAGAAAGCTTAAGTTCCTTGCTCAAGACCAACATATGGCCACACCAGTATCTCTCACCCGACATGTTCTCGAACCTCGTCACTCCCCCATCCAGGGTTGGAGTCTAGACTGCCTGGCCCTTGAAGCTGTGACACAGAGCATGGCAGCAGTGACACTGCATGATAGCTGAGGCCAGCCCAGAAGAGGTGATGCAGCTTCCATGCTGCTCTCTGGAAGCTTCCTTGGAGCCCCGAAGCCGCCAGGCCACAAGGAAGCCCGATCAGGCCCACGCTGGGACCCGAGATCTGAGACTCGGAAAGACGGAGGTGCCCGGCTAGTCCCGGCGACTCCAGCCCCACTGTTTCTGGGTCAGCCACCCTCTGACCGCAGCCCAGCCAAGCCCTTCCAAACTGCAGACTCCCAGGAGCTTGGGGAGATAATAAAATGATCATTGTTCAAGCCACGGAACAACATGGGGCTGCCAGGTCATGGCAGCAAGGTCACATGACCAGTCACAAAGCTAGCAAGTGCTGGAATCCTCACTTCCACTTGAGCACAAGACCGTGTCACTCCTGACTGCTCTGACCACTACCCCACACTCTCCCTGGCCCTCAGAACCTTCCTCGAAGCTGTGGAAAGAGCACTGGACTGAGAGTCTGGAACTGGATCCCGGTTCTGAAGCTGCCGTTCACTAGCACAGAGGTTTCACCATGTGCCCTTCAGCAATGAGCTGCATTCCCTGAAGGCTTGAGTTCTCCACCCCGACCCGGCCCATGTCAGGGCAGGCTTTGATGCCAACAGAGCCAAGAGATAACAAAAAGCACTTTGCAAAGAAAAGAGAGTCAGGGCTTGCTGAACCCCGCCCATGTGCCAGGTGGGTGGGATGCAGCCATTACCTGACTAACGATGTAGAAGGTAGACAGGGTTTTACCATTTTACAGGCACGGAAGCTGCGGTCCAGAGAGGTGAAATCTCTTGCACAGGTTAAATCACACAGCCAGGAGGTGGAGGAGCCTGAACTCAAGGCCGGCTCTGCCCACTGCAGGGCCCAGCGTGTCCCTCCTCCCCCGCCCTCTCCTTGTCAAGTGAGCTCCAGAGAACAACTGTTTGCTGCCATTCAAAACCCATGGGTGCCAGCTGATTGTTCCATGGGCCACATTTTGCCAAAGGAAAGAAACACGAGGCTGGATAAATGGTTCCCTGATGGCTCCTGAGGGACGGCCCAGGCCATGAGTCTTGGTTCACAGCAAACCATCCCGCGTCAAATCACCCAGGGTTTTCTGCCTGCCATACCGAGGCAGCCCCCAGGGCCCGCTCCCACGGCCTTCCCAAGGGACCCAGCAGGGACAGTGAGCCTGAGAAACAGAAAGGAGGTGGAGACATTGCAGAGAGAGGGAAGAACGCGGCCTCTTTATGACCGGCCGGCCGAGCCAGGAGCCACCGGGCCTGTCCATGGGACGCAGCCCAGAGCGAAAGCATTACTAGCACCGCAGCCGTGCGTGAGACCCCAGTCGGCTCTCCGCCGCCCTTTCTCCCTCTTCCAGAGGAGGCTCCGGCGAGCCCCGGAACTTGGCGGAGGTCACACACAGCTAAGTAAGAGGCCAAGCTGAGACCTGAACCCAGGACTAGCTGACTCCGAGATGCCTGTGTCGCTGCTCTGCCACATTCTAGGGGGGTGCCCTCTCTGGCTCCGACGCTGCCCAGGGCACTGCTGATGGCAGGGTGATCCAGAGCCCCACAGGCAGCCAGCCTCCTGGGGTCAAGAACACCAAGTCATACGGGCTGGAGGGACCCAGAAGGTGGTGGGGGAAGGTCATGGTGGCAGCGCCCTGCAGGAACTCGGGGGTCAGTGGGGGCCTAATGCCACTCCCCCAAGAGAGGAGACTCAGGGGCCCCCAGGAGTGTGCTGGGGCCGTGATTGATTACAATGATTTAATCAATCACGCCTGTGTAATGAAACCTCCAAAAACCCCGAACGATGGGGCTCAGAGAGCTTCCGGGTCACTGAACACACTGAGGTGCCGGGAGGGTCGCACAGTGAAGGCAGGGAAGCCCCTTGCTCTATAACTTGCCCTGCGCATCTCTTCCGTTTGGCTGTTCCTGAGTTGTATGCCTTACAATAAACAGGTACTGGTAAGTAAAAGCCCTCCTAAGTTCTGCCAGTCATTCTAGCAAATTATCAAACCAAGGAGGGGTCTGTGGGAGCCCAACTTTATAGCTGGTCCATCAGAAGTACAGGTGGCCCAAACTTATGAACAATGTCTGAAGTGGTACAGTCTCGTGGGACCGAGCCCGTAACCTGCATTAACTCCAAGTAGTATCAGGAGTGGACTAAATTGTAGGACACCCAGTTGGTGTCCAGAGAATCAGAGGACTGGTTGGTGAAGGAAAACCCCACACATTTGGTGCCAGAAGTGTCATGAGTAAAAACAGGGCACCCCAGTGAAAAAGTGACATCACCAGCCCTTGGAGCCTGTGAGGCCAGAAGCAGCGGCACACAGGGCCAGGGAGGCCAGAGGTGTCGTCTCAGAGGTTAGGCTCAGTGCCTGGGCAGACCTGGGTCCAAATCCCACCTCTGGCTTTAGCTGTGTGCCCTTGGGGATGAGGATGAACCTCTCTGGCAGGCCTCAGTCTCCTCATCTGTAAAATGGGCATCTAATAGTTCTCGCTCCTCCTGGGCTAGTCTAAGGCTGTGCAGTGACATCACGTCTGTAAGCACTCAGCACAGGGCCCAGGAAAACAGGTCAATTCTCCAGCAAGGTATGATCCTAACAGCCCTCTGCAAAGTCTAGGGCAGGGGAGTGATCTTTGCAGGGAGACCGGCCGCGGTTCCAAACTGCACTCTGGAACATACTAGCTGTGTGACGTCAGGTAAACCGCATTCCTCCTCTTATAAAGCTGTAAGCCAAGTCCTGTGCTCACACGTTTGGCACTGACTCATTTAATCCTCATGACAAGCCTACAAAGTGGGTGCCATCATTAGCCCCATTTTAGAGAGGAGGAAACTGAGGATCAGAGAAGCCAAGCCAGGAGGCTGACTCTTGCCCATGGCGCTATCCTTCCTCACCAGGTTATTGTATGAATCCAATCAGATCAAAAGGCACAAGAGAGGTATAAGTGCTTTTGAAACCATCAAACGCGAAACCAGTATTAGTGGTGGTTGTCGTTACTGCTGAAACAGTTCAAATATCCTAAGTCCAGTTATAAGGTCTGAAATCTCCCCACAGGGACTGATACTGGTTTTTAAAAATAGGATCAGGACTTTCAAAATAAGTTAAGGAAGCTGGGTGCGCTGGGAGGAGAGCATCGTTTTAATGAAAAAAAAAAAAAAACCCTGATTAACGGAAATGATTCTTAATATATTTCGAAATGATCTGTTATGACACAAAGCAAAGACATTTATATATGACTTTGAAATTCTTAATAGCTGATTTTAGAGCAACCTATTATGAAATCTTCCAAAGCAGAATATATAGTAAGTAAATCATCAAGCAGGCCTCTCAGGCAGACTGACAGCAGCTCCTCTTAAAATAATTTATCAGGTGGTGTGGGGGGAGGCTGGGAGGAATTATTGCCATAATCATGTACTAATAAAATATTTATAAACGTGCCTTTCTCTTTTATCGTTACAGGCAGCTACAGGTATGAGTCCCGAGCCCCCATCAGAGGGGGTGCCCCATGAGCCTCAGGAGAAGAAAGTCAGGCATTGAACTTCTCTGGTGACAGGTCAATAGACTGGGGGCTCCCTTAGCCTCTGTTTTGTCGCATCCGAGGCAGAGAGGGTTCAAGCGTGACAATGGAAATCGGAAGGTAGGTCCCAACCGCCCTGTCCTCTCCCTAGGCTTTGCTGAGTGCCGGGAGGGAACGAGACTATTCGAGTTGAGCAAAGCAGAGAGGCATGTGGCTGTGACACCCTGGGAGAGTCACCTAACCCAGGCTCAACAGCACAATCTACTGAGGGACCGCCTTGAGCTAGAAGCATGGATGACCTGTCCACCACCCCTCGCCCTGGCCATTCCGTACATACCACCCCACACGTGTCCCTGGCCTGTCACTACAGGTACCTGTCTGCGCCTCTCTGCTTTCCTGGCTGCCGGACATGCTCAGCTCATGCGTGGGGCAGGCTGGAAGGGCAGGGGGGAATGCTCCCCAGGAGCAACCTTCAACCAGGGAGAAGCAGGAGGTGGTAGATCAATATCCCGGCTCCCTCGTCCCTCAGATAATACACGATGAGGAGGCATGTTCTTCAGAGTCTCCCAGAGGTCCCCAGAGATACTGGCCCCCCACTTCCCAGAGCTAATCCACTCCTTAAGGCTCCAGCATCACCTGCCTTTCTTCCCTCACTTCCTTACTGGTTCCTCATGATACCCCCTCCCCCAAAGCCTACATGCAATTTTTGTCTCAGGGTCTGCCTCCGGGAAAAGCAGCTTAATTCAGCTTTCTCTTCTTTATTCCATTTAATCCTCACACCAACCCCAGTCTTGGCCCAATGAAAGAGGAGGCCTCTCTGAAGCTCAGAGAAGTTTGGTTTTGAACTCAAATCTGCCTCCCTCAAGCGCCCATAGCCTGGAGTTTTTTCTGGGGGGCTGCGTTGGGCCTTCGTCGCTGCGTGGGCTTTTCTCCAGTTGCGGGGAGCAGGGGCTACTCTTCGTTGCGGTGCGCAGGCTTCTCACTGTGGTGGCTTCTCTTGTTGCGGAGCACGGGCTCTAGAGCACGGGCTCAGTAGTTGTGGTGCACGGGCTTAGTTGCTCCGTGGCATGTGGAATCTTCCCGGACCAGGGCTCGAACCTGTGTCCCCTACATTGGCAGGCAGATTCTTAATCACTGCACCACCAGGGAAGCCCCAGCCTAGAGTTTATTGCACCTAGACCTTCTGAGCCTCAGTTTTCTATTCGGTAAAATACGTTTGCTTCCTTCCACACATCCCCAATCTATAGATGCCTGTGCCCCAACTCTAAACCTTCAACAGCTTTTCTGATCTGAACTGTGCAATGACATCCCCAATCCCAGTCCATTTACAAAGCTGGCTGATTTCCAAATGGTCAGGGCGTTGGGCATGGCCCACGGCTGATTTTTGGAAAAGGCAAGTGGCATTTGATTTTTCCATGTTTGCCCAGTTAAGCATGTCTGCCCTTGGCTTGGACCAACTGTGGACTCCCTACCTTACCTATTTCTGACTCAGCATAACTTCTAGAAATGTCCAAAATCAAATCAGTGGACCAATGCAGCTCAAGGGTATGAAAATCAAAAGAACAGGCCACAAGGCCCATGGGTATGGGAATGGCAGGAATAACATGCCAGCATATTCCAAAGAAGTGTGCTGCCCCACAGAGGAATGGCCCAGAATGTCAGCCAGAGTCAACACAGCTCCAGAGGACAGACCTCCATGAACACGTGTGTCCATTCAAAAAGTAAATTCCAACTCTATGTTCTGGGCCCAAAGGAAGCCACTCTCTACAGGAAACAGCTAGACAAGGACACAATCACAGTATAAGGTACCATAAGCCCCATGAAGGCAGGAGCCACACTGCTCTCGATATTGACCGTCTCCCCGGGACCTTTCGCAGTGCCAAAAGCAATGGCACAAGTGTCTGGTTAGGGAAGCGAGGAGCCTTGAATGCCAATCCAAGGAATTTTACTTGATGTAGCAGACAAGAGAGAGCCTCGGGAGGAGTCTAAGCAGGGAATGGCACAACAGGTCTACGTTTTAGAAAGGAGCCCAGTGGTCACAATGAGGGTGGAGCCAAGCCATCGGCAGTGACGCTACCACAACAGTCCAAGCAAAAAAAGGATTAGCAAATACTTAGTCTAAGGTGATAATAGTAAGAATAGAGAAGTCAGGACAGAAATGCCGTCACAGAAAGTATCTACGGGGCAAGGTCAACGACTGGATAGGGATGGGGGAGGGAGAGGGACGATGAGAATCACTTGGGGAGACCAACTTGAAGCAGGGACAATAAGCAAAAAGACAGTTAAGGATGGCGAGCAGGTTTGGGAGGAGAAGGAGAGCTGGGTCAGCTCCAGCGCATATGGTGTGAGCATCGCCAAGATGTCCAGACAGAAAACATCACCTTTAGTGCGTGGACCCAGCCTTCTCTCACCCGTTTCAAGGTGTCTCTTCTCAGCACAGTAACCACTACCTAGCTACATGTGGCTATTTAAATGTACGTTACTTAGAATTTAATGCAATGAACAATTCAACGCCTCGGTTGCACCAGCTGCATGTCAAAAGCTCGACAGCCACGTACAGCTAGCGGCCATCCTGCTGGACAGAGAGCCACCCCCTATCATCACAGAAAGCTCCACTGGACAGTGCTGGGTGACGCGGTTTGCTTGAAACATCCAGCCCGCTTCCTTCTCGGCACGCCTGGCTCGGCAGCCCCCCCGAGAGCAGTCCCAGAGATGTGGAAGATGACAGGCTGACCCTGTCCCACCTCACGGAAAGAAGGGCCTTGTCAGGCACCTGCTGGCAGAGACAGCCGGCAGCCCAGGTGAGCCCAGCGGCAGGCACGTACCTTTGCAGGCCCCCGCCGCACCCAGGTGGTAGATGGCTGCCAACACCCGCCAAATGGCCCTCTGCTCGCTCTCCAAAACGCCCAGCGTCTCCATGGCGCCCTGGAGCTGGGCGAAGGCAGCCGCCGCCCTCTGCTTGTCTTCAGGCTGAGAGCAAGGGGAGAGAGGAAGACAAACAGGCCGTCACGGTGGAGGAAATGCAAACTTGCAAGTGGAAGCAGGGCTCGGTCTAGGGGGAACGTGTGGTCATTTTATGACCATGGTAAATTACCCACGATTAAGCTGGGGAGTACTGACACACCGAACTCAGGCTGCTGGGAAAGTTATAAAAATCATGTCTATCTGACTTTGGAAGGCGACATGATTTTTATTCATTCGTGTGTTCATTCAATAGATTTATTGAGGCTCTGCACTGTGCTGGGCTCTGGAGAGACAGAGATGAGCGAAATCCAGAACTTGACTTTGAGGACCTCTCAAGCTAGAAGTGGAAAGAGACGTAAAAACAACTAAGTGCGAAACTGGCTAAGTGGGGGACTGTGGGATCTCAGAGGAGGGCCTGGCCGATCAATCCCACTCGAGAGAGTCAAAGAGAATGTCGCAGGAGATGAGACAAGATTGTGATTGAAGTCTGAAAGACAAATAGGCAGAGCTGACCAACTGGATGGAATAGAGGCCTGACGGGCAGAGGGAACAACGGGAACAAAGGACATCTTTGGAGACAACAGGTGCTCAACTGAACGTGGACAGAGAAGCAGGTATTTTTGGAGGTGGGGCAGACAGAGCGGGGGGAGGAAATAAGCACAAGAAGCTGGCCGGTGCCATGGAGAAGGCCTCAAACACAATATTAAAGGGAACAGGCTTAAAACTCCAGCCACGATGGACAAACACGCATCCCTATTTACACTCCTGGACCCGTGGCAGACAACACCAATCGATGAAGATCCCACAGCAAGCCAGCGAGTCCAGATTCTTTTCAGGATGTCCCCCCTTGCAGCCCCACCCAATGATCTGCCTCAGCAACTGAAAGAGACCCTGTCTGCCATCCCCAGGGCACGCAGAGGGAAATTGCCAAAGACTTTTAAGCAGGAGGAAAGAGAAAATAATATGACCAGATGTTTATGGGTTGTAGGGTGTCACTTTTCCTTTTTCAGATTTATGATCCCAATTATGTTTGTTTTTTTTAATAAATTTATATATTTATCTATTTATTTCTGGCTGCCTTGGGTCTTTGTTGCTGTGCACGGGCCTCCTCTAGTTGTGGCGAGCGGGGGCTACTCTTCGTTGCGGTGCGCGGGCTTCTCATTGCGGTGGCCTCTCTTGTTGCAGAGCACGGGCTCTAGAGCGCAGGCTCAGTAGTTACGGCGCACGGGCTTAGCTGCTCTGCGACATGTGGGATCTTCCTGGACCAGGGCTCGAACCCGTGTCCCCTGCACTGGCAGGCAGATTCTCAACCACTGTGCCACCAGGGAAGTCCCCCCAATTATGTCTGATTGAATATTAAAATTAGTCTGAAACTCCTAACTCCACACACACCATCTGGCCAAGGAGACGCGACCCAGAAGCCTGCTGGGTTGAGAGGAAGTGAGTTGGGGATGAGAATTCTTCTGTCAATAATCCTCCAACAGATAATGAGGACCTGATTTGCACTTGGCCTGTTTACAGAGCTTGGGTGATGAACTGTAAGCTGTCAAAGCTGGCAGGTCCTTGAATTTTATGGAGTCCAATGCTTAGAGAGGGGACAACGCTTGCCCAAGGTCACACAGCAAGTTAGTATCAGATACAGGATTAGAATCAGGCTTTCTGACTCCCCGTCCAGGCCACTTGTCCCCTCCACTCAAGCCAATTCTTCTAACTGGGAAAGAAACCTGCAAGGATCATCGACCTATTGGGACAACGTCAAAGCATGCAGTGACATTGAGAGATTCGCTGTGGAAACATTTCAATTAATAGCAGAAGCATGTTCCACTGATCCATCGTATTTCTGGGGCACCACAGGACCACAAAAACCCTAGCAACGAGGAGCTCAACCTAGCAACTGCAGCTGCTCCGCTGGAGCAAACGGAGGAGAGGAAGGCATCTTACCAACATGCTCTTGGTTATTTATGAGATTTCAAAGTAGCAGAGAAAGGACACCAAAAGGACAGTGGCAACACATTTATTATGGCTCCCACTGTCAGCCATGAGCATTTGACTTTAAATTACAGGCAGACCCCATCATCTGCCACTTAGCTCATATGAACAGAAGAATTAGAAAACTTCCACTAAAGCTTGTTTGCTTCTTTTTCTCTCCTCCCCGCCTCCCCCGGTCTCTGCTGCAACAGAAGACACGGAGGGATGAATATATATGCTTCTGATCTAAAGCAATTAGAATCACGAGGATGTTTACAGTTCTCTAAACTTCTAGGGAGCCAGACATCTCTGCATAATGCCCTGACAAAAGCCAGTCCTTGCCTCAAAATCACGAAAATAGAAATCAGATCAGTGGGATAAATCAACTCACGGCCGAAATGTCTACCAAGAGGAGAATGGATAAACAGTGGGTGGTCCAGCCAGGGCACAGTGATGGGGTACCACGCAGCAATGAAAAAGATCACGTCACTGATCATGCAAGCACGTGTATGAACCCCACAGATTCCACGTGAGACAGAGGAGCCATGTACAAAAGACCACGCACTGTGGATTCTGGTTACATGAAGTCCAGATGTGGGCAAAACTACCCTATGGGAAGAGAAGTTAGGATGATGACTCAGGTGGGAGGGATGCCTCTGATGGGGTGGGGACTCAAGGGAGCCTTTACTGGAACGAGGAATGTTCTAGATGTTGAGCTGGTGTGGGGTTGCAGGTGCGTGTGAGAATATAATCATCACTGAGTTGTACACTTAAAATTAGTGCTTTCATAAACATTTGACTGTATGTCTCAACTGAATTGAAAAAAAGAAAGTGAAAAAGTAAAAGCTGACTCAGAAGATGCCCAGGCTTTGTCTGATGCAATTAAAGACGCAAGGTTAACCCAAGGTGGCAGGTAATTTAGTGCAAAAAATAAAATCCAAAATGTTCTCTCCACATTCAACCGGGCTGCATTTAGAGCACCCAGGAGATTCCGACAATGCAGAGAGAGGCCAGGTTTGGATTTGGAGGCAGACAGAACTGCGTGTTCTCTCAGCTCTGCGTCCCTGCGGTGTGACTGCACAAATCTCTTGCCCTTCCGCTGGAGGCTCAGTTTCCACCACTGTAGAATGAAAATAACAGCCAAACCTCCTCCCAGGCCACTGTGAGGATTAAATGAGTTGAAGTGCGTAAAGCACCAGCACAGTGCCCGGCACACAGTGGCACTCAATTAATGCTGGGCTCGACCCCATGCCTTTGCCCAGGCTGTCAGGCCTTCCAGGGACACCTTCCCTGCTGCTGCACAGCAGTCCCTGGCAAGTGAATCAGGCGTGGCCCGTCCTTGAGGGTCTCCCAGTCCAATAAGGGGGACAGATGTGCAGACAGACACTGACAGCACAGGGTGAGTGCTGGGCCTGGGGCGCCCCGGGGAGCGGTAAGGAGCCGACTTCTGGGAAGAAGCACTGAATGAAGCCACCAGCACGAGCAGGAGAAGCGGGTGCTGGGCGGGCAGGCAGGCAGGCAGGCAGCGTCTCCTAGCAGAAGGGCGCGGGGCTGGAAGGCATGGTGCATTAGGTGCCAAGCCCCCTGAGGGGGCACGTGCAGGCCTCTCTCACAGGGTGCAGGGCCGCAGGGAGCCACGGTCTGCAGCTGGGCACTGCTCTCCGGTGGAGGGCGCGGCACCGGGGGCCTCCCTGGCCGAGGGAACCGGCCCCTGGAGTTCTGCCCCTGGTTATAAGCACAGTCCGGGCCCGGGGTCGCACTCTGCTTCACGGGGATGTTAACCACACCCCCTCCTCCAGGGCCAGGGTGGGCGCCCCTGTGTCTCTACAACCAACCAACCCAGGCCTGGAAGGATTCCCACGGTTCCAGCCCCTGGATCTGGAGCCGGATCCGGGAGGGAAATGCAGAACACTGAATCTATCCATTTGCAAAAGAAACGTGGGTGCCTGCACAGGGGGGTGAACTTGACGGAGACCATGGGGAGGGCAGGACAGGTGTCCAGCCAGAGCCAAGGGCTCCCTTTACCTCAACACTGACGGGTCCACATTCTCTCCGGGCACTGCGAGTCCATTTAAGGAGGGAGAAGAGAAGGGTTAACTGAGCACCTACAATGCTGCACTAGGTGCTTTTACCTTGTAAGGCAGCTGTGAGTCTCTCCAATTCTCAGAGGAGAAACTGAGGCTCAGAGAGGCTAAGGCACTTGTCCAAGGCCACGCAGCTGGGGAGGGACGGAGCCACTATACGCCAGATTCTCTACTGAGCGCCCACCCTAGGGGCAGACCGAGGGTCAGGGCGTTGCTCCACCCACTCCACAGGGGGAGAAACTGAAGCTGAGAGAGGAGAAGTGACCCAAGGCTGCACACTGGGGCACATCCCAGAGCATGCGGTCTGCAGCCAGGGCACAGACCTGAGATGACAGCGAGGGGCGAACAAGAGAGACAATGTGGAGTCAGGCCAACCTGGATGCCCTGCTTCTGTCACTTAAAAGCTGTGTGCCCTTAAGCAAGTAGTTTCACCTCTCTGAGCCTGATTACTCCTCCCAACCAACACATGTGATAATAATCTCTTCTGTCAAAGGGTCCTTAGGAGAATCAAGTAAGAGAAAGCTCCTGGCAGAGCCCCTGGCAGGAGTGCCTGATCCCCCATCCTTCTGTCTGGAGCCCATTCCTCCACAGTTGACGCCTGGGTCATAAAAAATAAATGTGCCTCGGGCCAAAGCCTGGCTGCTGCCAGCCAGAAGCAAACTGCTGGGAGGCAAGGATTATTATTATTATTATGACCACTGCTGCTGGTACTTTTTTAAAACATCAGTCTAGGTTGAGGAAAAATAAATTATAGAGGAGAAAATAATATGAAAGCTTTGTGATTTCAAATGTGTCCTGGTGCCCTAACAGATCTCAAATAAGTTCCATTTAAAGCGGAAATGTGGGGCTTCCCTGGTGGCGCAGTGGTTAAGAATCCGCCTGCCAACGCAGGGGACACAGGTTCGAGCCCTGGTCCGGGAAGGGAAGATCCCACATGCCGCGGAGCAACTAAGCCCGTGCGCCACAACTGCTGAGCCTGCGCTCTAGAGCCCGTGCTCCGCAACAAGAGAAGCCACCGCAGTGAGAAGCCCGCGCACTGCAATGAAGACCCAATGCAGCCAAAAATAAAATAAATAAATTTTATAAATAAGTAAGTAAAAGCTGAAATGTGGCAGGCAGGGAGGACACAGCGCAGGGACAAGGAGGGGAAGCTGGCCATCAGCGAGTGAAGGCGGCCACGGAGGGCCAGCACCACCCCGAGGGCCGGCTTCCCCACAACCTGGCCCCGCCGCTCCAGCTGACAGCCCCCCGGGCCCACACCCTCACCCTGTGCTCTGCAACCACTGCACTACTGGCTCTCCCCCGCCGTTGCCTCTGCATCGGGAGCTCGGTGCAGCAGGAAGGCTGGCCTCACTGCACCTGCCTAACTTCTCTCACAGTCCAAGACCAGCTTGTACTCACCGCCTCCAGGTAGCCCTCTCTGACACTTCAACCCTCCAGGCCTGCCCATGTAATATTTGGGACACACTTAAGTTAAAAAAAAGTATTCGATGTTTATGTGAAACTCGAATTTAACCGGGCATCGTGTATTTTTTCTAGTTTTACTGAATTATAATTGACAAATAAAAATTGTATATTTTTAGGTGTGCAATGTGAGGATTTGATATACATAAACACTGTAAAATGATTACCGCAATGAAGTTAATTAATACACCCATCACCTCACACAGTTATTGTTTCTTGGTGTGTACGAACACATAAGTTCTACTCTCCCAGGATATTTCAAATGTACAGTAAGTCCAGTATTATTAACTATAGTCACCATGCTGTTAGATCAGTTACAAGATGAATATGGTCTAGGTATCCCATATTTTTATTTGCTGACTCTGGAGACTTCGGGGGCTTGTACTTAGCAACTCTCATTCTTGGGGTGATTTCCTGACCACCAAATTCCTTCACTGAGTCAGTACCTGATGGCCCAATCCCAGAAAACTAGCCCAGGCTTCTATCAAAGACCGACGAATTTCCAGCTTGTATTTTTGCTCTTAGAGAACAAAGAAAACACTCTCCATACCTGCCAGGTAGCAGGGTGAGAACAAAGAAATACCCTACCAGTTCCCACAGATCAACTGGTCTAAAAAAACAACCCCCAGAAACACACAAAAAAAGAAAGCCACTTCAAACACCTCTTTGATTGGGTTCACACTGTGCCCCATTCCTGTATGCAGACTGTGAACAAACAGGTCAGGCTGGGATGCTCGCGAGGGCCTGGCTTGAGCCCTTCTCCTCATCAAAACCAAGAAAACAAACAACAACGCTCTTGCTGATTCAAATGGATACATGTGGCCCAACTTCATTAAAGAAAACCCAGCACTGGGATAGCCTCGCATCCCCTGCCGTGCTGGGGCCAGTCTGGGCTCCTAGCGCCGCGGAAACCAGGGGGAGAAGAGGCATGAAAGAAGAACATACTGCAAGTCCCCCCCGTGGAGGGGGGTGTCAGGCAGGTGAAGCTGGGGGAGCCGCATCACCCCACTCCATCCCACTCCACTCACTGTCGAAACAGACTCACCTACAGTGGTTCTCAAAGCGGGGTCCCTGGACCCACAGCTTCAGCATCAACTGGGGACTTGTGAGAAATGCAGATTCTCAGGCCCTAGCCCAGACCTACTTAATCAGTAACTCTGTGGATAGTACCCAGCAGAGAGAGTGTTGAGACAGCCTTACTGAGGTGTAACTGGCAAAAATAAACCACTCATCTTTAACAAGTACACTGTGATAAGCTTTGACATATACACCCGTGAAAGCGTCGGCACTCAAGACAATGGACACATCCATCACCCGCAAAAATTCCCTTTCATAATCCTCTCTCCCCTCCTCCTGCAACCAAAACCCCAGGCAACCATTGACCTGTTTGCTGTCACAGCAGATACGTTTGCATTTTCTAGAGTTTCAAATACATGGGATTATATGGCTGTACTCTTTCATCTGAGATTTTTCACTCAGCACAATTATTTTGAGAGCCATCATGTTCTTGGATGCATCAGCAGTTCATTGTTATTACTGAGTAGGATACCACCTTTATGGTTTTCTACAATGAATTCATCCATTCACCTGTTAATAGACATTTTGGGTAGTTTCTAGGTTTTGGCTAGTACACATAAAACTGCTAATGAACTTGCATGTAAAATAAATTTTGCATGGATGTACACTTCCATTCTCCTGCATAAACACCTAGGACTAGACTAGCGTGCCACGTGGGAGGTGTATGTTTAACTTTGTAAGAGCCCGTTTTCCGAGATGGTGCACTATTTTCCACTCCCACCAGCAGGGTATGAGAGCTCCAGTTACCCCAGATTCTCACCAGCATTGGTACGATCAATCTTTTCAAGTGTAGACACCCTAGCAATTGTGTAGTAGTTATTTCATCATGGTTCGAGTTTCAATTTCTTTAATGACTAAGGATGTTTAATATACTTTCACATGCCATCTAAGTATCTTCTTTGGGGAAGTCTATGTTGAAATCTTTGGCCCATCTTTTTTGTTGGGTTATTTATGAGTTCTGAGAGTCATTTATAAATTCTGGATTCAAAGACTTTTTCAGATATGTGATTTGCAAGTATTTTCTCCCAGTCTGTGGCTTGTATTTTCATATTAACAGTGACACTCAAAGAGCAGAAGTTCTTAATGTCAACAAAGTGCAATTCATCAATTTGTTCTCTCATGGACTGTGCTTTTGGGGTCACATCTATGAAGCCTTTGCCCAATCCAAAGTCACAGAAATTTTCCTCCTGTTTTCTTCTAGAAATTTTATGATTTTAAGTCTTAAATTAAGGTCTATGATCCATTTTTTTTGGTCGATTTTTGTACATGGTGTGAATTTGTAGACTGAAATTCTTTTTTTTTGCATGATGATACCAAATTATTCCAGCGCCATTTGTGTCCCTGACACGTATGTTTGGAAAAGGGCTTCAGAGTAGAAATGATTCACTCCCCTCTGCCTGGTAAGCTCCTACTCATCCTTCAAAACCCAGGTCAGATGTCCCCTTGGCTAAGAAGCCTTCCCTGACTGAGGCCAAGTAGCTTTCATCTATCCTCTGGTGTACAGAATGTTGTACAAACTCTGGCATTTTTCTTATCCCACACGATTGCATTAATTCCCAAGTCTTTCTCTCTTGATAGGGTGAAAATTCAGGGATGAGGACCATAATCCCAGCACTCAGCACAGGCCTGGCACAGGGGGTGATGGTAGGAGTGGGGGTGGGGGTGGGTGACTCAAAACAAGTTTTAAAATATAAAAAAATAAATAAAAGAATAAACAAGTGAACAATGTGCTTTTTTAAACAACCGAATACCACCTCCCAAGGCCCTACTCCCAGGCCCCATCTTCCAGGAAGCCACATTAATCATCAACAATATTTCCTAAGAAAACTGCCACTGACTGATGTAATCCAAGCCCAGTGCTAGCTGCTTTCTGCACATCGTTTCATTTAATCCTGACAACAGGTCCATGAGGCAGATACCGCTAGCTACTGTTATTTTACCGAAGAGGACACAGACATTCAGAGAGGCTAGGGTCCATGCCTGAGGTCTCATATCCAGTTAAGTGTCAGAGCCGGGGTTTGAACCCAGACAGCCTGTCCCGGAGACCGCGCCCTTACCTCTACACAAACCACCTCCTGGTTCCCTTTATTAGCACAAGACTCACTTCCCTGACAAGCCCAGGCCCCATAAAGGCAACCCTGCCTCCCCCACGTGACCAGCCCTTGCCAACTACTCACCCCAGTGGCAGAGGGACGAGCCACACAGGGGACCCTCCCATCTTGGCCATGGGGACACAGACACCCACTCACACCCGGAAGGACCTCCTCTTTACCTGAGGCCACACGCCCATGCCGAAGGCGCTGCTGTCTGCCAGCTGGTGCAGGTACAGTTCTGTCCTGGAAACAGAGAAGGGACCAGAAGTAAGGGAGGACCCACCCACACCAGTGGCCTGGCAGGGCAGGTGGGCATCATGGCACGGGGCTCCACAGAGTGCCCCAGGTGGCCCCGGGGTCTGCCTCAGGCCCTGGCCCTGCCTCCCGAATATTCCTCACTTGCTGCCCTCAATGGGCCCTCCTTAAGTGAAGGCCTTCCAGAAGCTTCCTTACTCCTCAGTTACCCTGCTCTGAAAACTGGGAGTTTCCTCTCTAATCTGCCCTCTCTCCAAAGGGTAAGGTGCCCCTCTGGCCTTAGCCAGGAGGCTCAGGACAGGTTGGGCCTGCCCTTCAGACGGGGGTGGAAGGCAGGAGACAAATGATGGGGGACGCAGAGGCAAATTGAAAATTATCACCCCTCGCCTGGGGTGAGCACTCCCTGGAGCTTCACTAGATAGAACCTTACTCATTCGTTCAACAGATGAGGAAACCCAAGGCTCAGAGACAGGGAGCCACATGTCCAAGAATTCCCAGGAGTCAGCGAGGGGCAGAGATGACTCCCTGGGCCACCTCCCCCAGAAGGCCCTCCCAGATGAGTCTTCTGGCTTCTCTGCTGTTCCACCTGGTGCCTCCTCGCCCTGAGCTACCTCAGGTGCACCCAAGGCTCTCACAGAGTTTAGGAGCTTCTGGAAGATTTGGGGTCTGCTGTTCCTTGCCCACCTCCCACGCTGCTGTCAGAACCTGTACCAAAATGTCACCGTCACAGCAGACATCCACCACCCCCCCCCAGCGTGTATAAAGAGCCATATGTGAATTATCTCACTTAATCCTGTAAGGTGAGTCAAGGTACTATTTCCACTTTACAGAGGAAGAAACGGAGGTTCAGAGCAGGTGACACCTGGCCAGGTTCACCCAGCCCAGGAGCAGTACCAGGCAGCAGGAATCAGAGGCCAGATTCCTAACCACTGGGCTCCACTGCCTCTCAGCTCTGGGCAGACACAGGGCTGGGGCCCTGCAGAGCAGAGGCCCTTTGTCTCACTGCCCTTGGCCGTCCCTGCTCAGCCCAGTCGCTCACCTGAGATCCAGGTCCAATCCGGCTAGCATCTGGGAGAAAACCTCGAAATTGCCTTCCCCTTCCAGCTGCCGGGCCACGTGGCTCTTCTCCAACAGCATCGTCTGCCAGGGGAGAGGACAGGCGCCAATCAGCACGAGGCCCCGCTAGGCTGCCCGCACACCCCCACCAACCCCCAGGCCCACTCTTCGAGGCAGCACCTCAGGCCCCAACTTGGCTGGACGCCTCCAAATCAAAACGTGCCAGCCCTTTGTCTCACTGATTCAGAGTCCACGCAGGCAATGAATGCAACGGGCTCATTCCGATGAAGGAATCCAAGGGTACTAACAATTAACCCAGAGCCGCCCTCCAACACACTCTTATGCAACCGAAGCCCTTAATAACTTGACCCACACGGTGATGCACGGTAGACTTTCAGGGCCGGGACAGAAAGGGATTTATCGTGCACCAGCGAGTCTGGGTATTCTCCTAGCTCCACATACAAACAACCCTTCTAATAACCTAATCCTGTTTTCTGTTCAAACAGAATGTTTGCGGGGGGAAGGGGAGGAGCCGGGTGATTTCAGAGAGAGGAACAATCAGGCCATGTGCCTGTCACACATGGGCTGCCGCAGAAGGCCAGCGAGCGCCTGTTTAATTTCAGCTTCCGCTTTTAAGACCCAGCTAATGAGCGGCTGAATTATGTATCTACTCATGAATATTTCATCCCTGTGATACTCCGAGGCACAGACGAGCCGCCGTGCTCGGGGAGGAGATGTCTGGGCACTGAGCGAGGTGGGGAGGAGCTGGCCTTGGCCTGGGGAGCGATGACCATTTAGACACATTCCAGGGTCCCAGCTGGAGGCGTGGGCCCTGCTGAGGGGGGCTGAGGCTACTGCAGCCCCAAAGAGCCCCCTCTCCCTCCCACCCAGAGGCCTCACCTGGAGCTGGGCGGCCGTGACTCGGCCTGTGGCGTTGAAGTCCAGTGACATCACCATGGAGAACCGGGTGGCACGGCGGCTGTGGCTGGTGAACACGGAGCCAAAGGCCCGGAGGACAGTGAAGGTGGCTCGAATCTTCTCCACTGGTGGGGCACAGACAGGGCATCACCCGTGGCCCGGGTGCTGCCACCCCCACCTCTCACAGGACCCCATTCTGGCCCCAGGCCCCAGCAAGGCCCCCTCCACTCCCCCAACTCAGCTCTAAGCCACACCTCTTCCGCTGCTGGGCTGGCCCTGTGCTGCAAGCAGGGGCGCGGGGGGAGCAAGAGTGAGCCCAGAAGGGGAGATACACACACCTAGGATTGGTACGATCTGAGTGACAAGGGCTGCCCTAGGGCCTCCTGGGCCTGGTGGAGTCTAGGAGGAGGGCAGGGCATTAACATTCTTGGACCTGCTCTCGGGGAATGCCCATCACAGCCAGCTCAAAAAGCCCTGCAGTCCCAGGCTTTTTAACATAACTATTTAACGAGCACCCACTATGTGCTAGGCACCTGGATACAGCCTAGCCTGACTCCCACTCCCCCAACACACACTTTCAGCAGAACTACATTCTGGGAGGGCCTCCCCTTGCTGTATCCCCAGCTCCTAACAGGGCTCTAACCTGGGCCAGGTGCAGAACAGGTGATCAATAAAGCATTGGAATAACCCCAGTGGAGAAGCAGGATAGTACAATGGTTAAACAAGCTTGAATATGGCCTCTCCCCGTTGTTAGTCACCTGATTTGGAGCAAATAAATTAACCTCCCTGTGCCTCAGATACCCCATCTATAAGATGGGGGTAATAATAGTACTTACTTACCTCACGTGGTTGCCACAAAGACTAAAAGATTTAATAATGTAAAGTGCTCAGAACATGCTCCAAATATGGTGGTGTTAGCATTGTTTGTTATTATTAGAAAAGCAATACTGCCTGGGCCATATATTCTCAGCAGGGGGAATACTGCCCCCAAGAGGGCAGAAACTGATTCTTGAGGATGGGGGCAGTTTTCCTTTCTTACGTATAGAATAGAGCACAGATACATACATATATATATATATATATATATATATATATATATATATATATATATATATGTCTGTGTGTGTCTGTATATATATACACACATACACACACACTGCATAAACAAATACATGGTGAATCTATGGCATTAACTTTTCATGGTGGGAGACGATTAGGAGAAAGAACAACTGAAAAGGCTCCTCAGAGGGGCAACAATACATTGAGAACACTGGCCCAGGGGTAACAGCTCTGGAGCCAAACTGTCTGTGTTTGAATCTCGGTGCTAGGATGTATGAGCTGTGTGGCCTTGGGCAAGCTGGTTAACCTCCCTGCGTTTTAATGGCCTCATCTATAAAATTCAAATAATAATAATGTCTACCTTATAGGGATGTTTTAAATAATAAATAAGTTAACCTGCTTGGAATAGAGCCTGGCGCGTAAGTCCTCAGCAAGCATTTACCACGATCACCATCAATATTGTAATTATTATCACCAATTGACACTATTTTTTACTGAAGTATAGTTGATTTACAATGTTGACACTCTTTCTTTCATGCCCAACTCAAACATCATTTCCTCAAGGAAGCCCCCCGGCCCCTTCTCTGTGCTCCCTCCGCCTCTCCCCTCCCCAGCTCGGCCAGCAAGTGGTGCAGAGCATTGGAGTCTGGCACAGATGTGCAGCTGAGTCTCCCTTCCGGCTGTCAGTGCCTCCTTGTCTTTGTTTTTACTTATCGGGTCCTCTGCACAGTCCAGTGGGCCGTGCGCTGCACAAGGACACCACACCTAAGGGCACAGCATTTATATCAGATAGCCATAGGCCTGTATACTTATTAGGATGATGGCCCAGAGCACGGTGGTCAAGTGTTTGGTTCTAACAATGTCAATGTGTGACGACTGTTCCACATGTGGCAGTGAGTGTCTTAGGCAAGGAGTACCTGTTTCTAATTCACACAAAAGTACCCGACAGACTAGGGGTGGCCCTGCCCAGAAGCCAGCACAGGGTCTGCACACAGGTGCTCAGTGAACGCTAGCTGAGCAGATATAAGAGAGAGCCACCCAGCACCCCCTCCGACTCTCCCTTCCCTTCCCCCACGCCACCGCCCCCACCACGTCCCAGCTGCACGTCACCTGGAGACCACTGTACCTGAGACCCTGCCATCCACACTGCCTGCCATCCCCACCAGGTGCTCCAGGACCTGCTCGCAGCAGGTGGTCTTGCCAGCACCGCTCCGGCCCAGGGCCACGATGCTCTGGTCCCTCTGCTGGCTCAGCAGAGCCCAGTACGCCCGCTGGGCCAGGGAGCCAACGTGGGCGGGTAGGCCATCCCGGCAGCTCCTGGGCACCTGCAGGAAGATCGCCGGCATCAGCCTTCCCACCCAGCCGGGGCCCAGGGAGCACTCCACAATGCTCCAACCCAGCCTCAAGCCCAGATCCACGTCCATGCCTCCCATCCTACTCCAGCCTTGTCAGAGACGTCGTGCATTTTTCTGGGGAGAGCCCAGCCTGGAGATCTAGTCCTGCCACTGGCTTGCTGTGAGTCCTTGGGCAGCCTTGGACCCTGCTCTGAGCCTGGCCTCTTCTTCAGCCAATGAGAGGCTTGAACTAGAGCTGCATTAGCTCATGGGGCTCATCTTGCTTGCTACACAAAGGACCGGATCGTACCTGTCTGAAATGAAGCAGGTGGATAAAATGGCTCAATTGATTAGTGACGTCTGCCATGGAAACAGAATGGGGCACGGGGGAATTGGCGGTACGTGTGCTATGTATTTGCTATAACAGATTTAGATACCGGAAGCCCCTTTGACTTCATTCATTCATCCATCCATACATTCATTCACTCAGTAAAAAAAAAAAAATATTCATCGAGTGTCTACTACATAGCAGGCACTAACCCAGGCACTGGGGGCACAACACTGCTCAAGGCGAATAAAGGAAATCTCTGCCAACCGTGAGGAGATATCATTATACACCTATTAAGATGGCTAAAAAACCTGTTTTTAATTTTTTTGACACACTACCAAGTTCTGGTTAAGATGCAGAGCAAGTGGAATTCTCCCACAATGCTACACAATACAGCCACTCTGGAGAACAGCTTGGCAGCCTCTTTTACAGTGATACGTACACTCGTCATACAACAGAGCAATCCCACTCCTAGGTATTTACCCAAGAGAAATGAACATTTGTGTTCACCAAAAAACCCTCTGTCACTGGTTATATTGAGTAGGTATTCAAAATCATCAACAAACTAGAAACAACCCAAATGTCCCTCAACTAAAGAACTAAGATAACCAGCCACCCTGGTTTTAGCACTGAAAGTCCCATGTCCCAGAAAAACCATTCCCTCCCACGGAAACCAGGACAACTGGTCCCCCTCTGAACAGATAAACAAAGCTGTGCAATAAAATACAATAGAATAAAAGAACTAACGGCTCACAGCTGCAACAATATGGGTGAATCTCAAATGCGCTGTGCATTGTGATAAGTGGAAGAAGCCGATTCCAAAGGTTACACGCAGTACAATTCCATTTATATGACTTTTCAGAAAAGGCACAACTAGGGAAAAGGGACAAAAGAACAGATTAGTGGCTGCCAAGGGCGGGACATGGGGGAGGGGATGACCACAAGGGTATGGAGAACTTTTGGGGGTGATGGGAACTGTCCTGTAATTGATGGCGGAGACAGTTTCACAACTATACGTGTTTGTCAAAAACTTACAGAGGTGAACACTAAAAAAGGTGACATTAACTGTATGTAAATTATACCTTAATAAACCTGACTTAAGACAAAAAAAGCCCTGCCTGTAGAGCCTGCTTTCATTTGGGAGAAGACAGATGATAAAAAACCAACTAATTAAATTATACTGAACGGGAGTCATTTTAAAGCCATGAGCTTGGATGAGATCACCAAGGAAGTGGGCGTTTAAAGAGGGAGAGAGAAGAGGTGTAGGGATGGGGCACCCAGCCTTGGAGAGATCAGGGACCAGCAAAGGAGGCTGAGAGGGAGGGCCAGCGGGACAGAAGGAAAACCAGGAGAGTGGAATTCCTGAGCTACGGAAGGGAGTGATGGCAGGAGGAGGGAAGGACCAGCCCCTGAAGTGCTGCTGAGGGTCAAGTCAGAGGAGGCCGGAGAATTGTCCGCTGGGCTTGGCAGCATGGAGGTCACTGTGACCTTGACAAATGTCTGCTTAGCCTGGTGGTTTTCAGGGAGAACGGAAGAGGGCGGTGGAGGTAGTGAGGGCAGTAGAAAGGCACCAAAGGGAGCAGGGAAACGGGCCTGGCTGGAGGAGGACCTTGGAGGCCCAGGATGCTAAGCGGGTGACAAGTGGGCTAGCATCCACCTTCCCAGTGGCTTGGCAGGACCAGGGGCACAAACTCTGGTGTGGCGGCCCTCCCCCTCCCCGAACCCCCAGCCTGGGGCTAAGGAGCACCCCCAGTGCACTGTTGGCCTTTCCTACCCCGAGGCCCCCAGGAACAGCAATGAGTCCCCATCCTGACACAAATCAAAAGGCTCACAGACCTACTAGAGAATGGACCTGAGGATATGGGGAGGGGGAAGGGTAAGATGTGACAAAGTGAGAGAGTGGCATGGACATATATACGCTACGAAACATAAAATACATAGCTAGTGGGAAGCAGCCGCAGAGCACAGGGAGATCAGCTTGGTGCTTTGTGACCACCTAGAGGGGTGGGATAGGGAGGGTGGGAGGGAGGGAGATGCAAGAGGGAAGAGATATGGGAACATATGTATATGTATAACCGATTCACTTTGTTATACAGCAGAAACTAACACACCATTGTAAAGCAATTATACTCCAATAAAGATGTTAAAAAAATAAATGACTAAAAAAGGCTCAGCAGGACCCCAAAGCTAGCAAGGTAGGACAAGCCGCCACACTGGCTGGACACAGCCTAAGGGAACGCAGCGGGCAGGGGGTCCTGAGGTCCGAGCCTCGGAGCCACCTCCCGCTTTGGAAACATAAAAGTTCAAGGGCCAGGCTATCCCAATCGTCAGCCTTCTCAGGCCTGCAGGGGAACAGGGAGGATTCTGCAGACCCAGGCCCCGCAGTCACACACAGGTACCCCTGCATGCTTGCACACGGGCACGCTCAAGGGCACACGCACCCAACAGCTGCAGAGGCCTCTGCACACAGGTGTGCCCATCTACACCCCACGCAGTCACAGCACACTCACCCCAAAAGAGGCCTGCACCCCCAGGCACGCACCCAGCTCCCAGCCACCCGGCAGGCCCAGACCCCCAGTGAGAGAGGCCCCCAGCCCTGCCTGGACCCCTCCTAGCCCATCTTCAAGGAGGCCTCAGTCCCAGCCTCACCGCAGGTCTCTGCTCCCACCTGGTGGCCATCTGAGGAACCAGAGGGGACTCAGCCAAAGACAGAAGGCAGCTGTGGGTGCGGGAGGCAGCGTGACTTGAGGGGGACCCACGCCCACCGCAGGGTTACAGGGGCTTAGGGGGATCACGGGACTCAAGTTCCTCCTACCAGGTTGGGTCCCAATCCCCGCACTTTTAGGCTCTTTGACCCAGGCCGTGTAGCAGACGCCGCAATCGAGGACAGTCACGGTCGAGAGAACTGGGCTTGCGGAGAGACCTGCGACAAACACCCCTCCCAGGGGCCCTTAAGGAACCAGAGCAGGCTCTCGGGGCCTTGGGCTGCAGTAACAGAAGCACAGCCTCCCTGGCAAGGGAGGGGAGAGTGCAGCGTCGCCCTTCCAGGCCCCTGGCCAGAACAGCCAGGCTGGGGAGGGGCCTGGAGGGCGACCGAAGGGTGGGGGGGGGGCGTCCAGGAGAAGAGAAGCCCCGGGGAGGGGGTGCAGGGCCACTGTCCCCTCTTTAATGGACTTAGCATCATTCCGGGGCTAGGAATGGCTTTGTCCCACGGGACGCCAAAGGGTAAGATGCAGCTTTTCATCCTCCATTGACAGATGAAAACACCCAGGCTGGAGAGGTGTCCTGATCTTTCCAAGGTACCTGTGGCGTGTTGAACCTTCCCACCAACAAGTCCTCAGAATGGAGCACAGATAAGACTTTCGACCTCCGGTGGGTCTCCCTGCCTCCACTTTTGTCTGCCTCTATCTAACCTCCACTGAGCAGCCAGGAGGGTCCTTTTCAGCGTCAGACCACATCACTGCCCTGCTGAAAATCTCCATCATGCTCAGAGTAGAAGCAGAGTCACTATGACCACGTATGAGACCTGGCACGACCCGTCCCCGCTCCTCCTGACCTCCAGCTTGCTGTCTCCTCCTCCACATGTTTCTCTTTGTCATGTTGGGCCTGTCTTCCCCCACGAGGATGGAAGCTCCATGAAGGCAGATTTATCTGCCCATCTTCTTCCCTGCTCCTCCCTCCGAGCCTGGCATACAGGACCCTCAATCGATACCTCAATCAGGAGCCACTGAGTGAACGGAGGGGATGGGGTGCAAATGACTCAGTTGTAGCTGCAGACCTCTCCAAGAGGTGGCACTGACAGGTTTCCTTTGCTCTGACTGTGGTCTTAACAAAAAACGGGCCATTTTACACTCCACAGGGAAAAATAAATAAAGGCGGAACCGAGGCTTCTGTTTCCCCGTTCACATGGGTGCCTGGGACTCCCGCGGGTCCAGCATGGGGTTCAGAGCACAGAGGGGCCAGCGGCGTGGGCTTCACCCCAGCTCCTCCACCTGCTGGGCATGAGTTTGGCAGCTGGCCCAGCTTCTCGTCCATGGAACGGGGCTGGTCATGGTCCCTGTCCTGTCAGGTGGGCCTGAGAATTGATGGAGATGCACACGAAGGTGCTTGCAGCAGTGCCTGGTACACAGCTGATAGCCAGTCAATATGCTCTCTCTTATTATTACTGTCTTTCACGCTCCTGTTGCTCTATCAGTTACTCATCCTTCCCCTCCAAGGAGCGGGGTTCATGTGGTCCCCAAGGCTACCCAATGCCCACGGTGCCCCAGAATCCACGTCTGCAGGATGCTGCCCACAGACATGTTTGCAGGGAGCTTTGGCTGCCCTGCTCTCCCCTGAGATGCAGAGGGACCCCTCCACCCCACCCCTCTTGTGCAGTCCCCCAGCCCTGGCCCCATGGTCCCCCCTCACCTTGACTGCAGAGGGCGCCGTGGGTCCCTGGGGCTGAAGGACGATCAGGTCGGGCCCAGCGCAGGTGTGCAGCAGCCGAGCCCGGTGGCGGTGCAGAAGCGTGTTCAGCACACTGGACTCGTTGACACTGACCAGGGAGGCCAGGTCCTCGGCCTGGTCCAGCTCGGGGGGATTGGCCTGTGAACCAGCACACAGTGTCCTCTGGCCTCCTGGGCCCCGCACCCGCCCAAACACACACACAGCCCTGGTGACCCTGTCCCTCGAGAGCTCTGTGCCAAAGACCAGAACAGAACACAAGGACTCTGGAGACAGTGAGGAAACGCTACAAATGAAACAGGGGCACCTCTTCTCCTTTGCTCTTTGTGCAGCCGCCCCATCCCCGCATGGTCCTTCCTCCCTGTGCTCATGGCACCGGGAGGGGGGATGCTCTCAGGACGACACAGCAAGACTCAAGCACCTTCTGTCTCTCAAACACGAAAGACGGGTGGTGCTCTAGAGTGAGGAAGTGTCCTCTGCTGTTTCCTCCTCTTCTGGGTCTTGTCGGGGAGCTCTGCGTGTGCTTCTGTGACACTGAGGATGGAGGCCAATGCCCTAACTGCCCCATTTCTGATAGCCCGTCGTACACTGATCGCTTGGAAATATGCCCAAACCCTTCTAGAAGCAAGGGACGCCTGCAGCCTCTCCTTAGGGCATCCACTCTAAAAACCTTCCTACCATTCTTTCCAGCTTCAAGGAGTTTTGGGGGCCTAATGCTCTGGTGTTTGGGTCAACCCTCAGCTCTTTTATGTGTCAGTTTTTCTTCTGAGGACACTGGCCTTCTGCAACCCAACACTGGTGGGAGTAGAGGCCCCGGGGTGGGCAGAGAAGGAGCAAAGAGGGATGAAGATGAACGAGGCCCACATGGAACTCCTGGAGGAAACTCCTTCTCAATTAGTAGGCTGTGAGGGGTGGAAAAGGATCAGGATAGGACCTTTTACTTCTATCATTAGACTCCGACTTATCCGCAAATAGATTCATGGTGTAGTGCAAAAATTATGCAAAACAACCAAAAAAACAAAAGGTTGATACCCAAAAGGTAGGCCACTGGAACCTATGCTATGGTCAATGGCAAACTGCTAATTTGGCTCTGAATTCCCTGGCAGCCAGGGTGAAAAAGGAAGCATGCTTTGTAGCATGATTTGCAATGTCCATAAAAAGGAAAACAATCACTTTCTCAGATCAAGCAGAAGAATTCCCAGTCCCAAGACCTGACAAACACATCTCTTAGTGTGTCCTCATAAAGGGGACACCATGGGACAGAGTAATGAGCCCTTAACAATATACCTCCAGCAGAGTAATGACTTCAATGGTGATCTTCCCTATAATTCCCCCCCAGGGCATCAAGCCGAAGTATTATGTGCAGTCAAGCACCGGGTAATCTCTCCCAGGGGTGGGGAAGGAGGGTGCGGAGCAGGCAGGGAGGGGGACGGGGGGCTCACCCGATGAACGTGGTCCTCATCCACCTCAGTGATGCTTTTGTCGGCATCAATGCACAGTCGCACCCTTCCTGCCGGCAGGTCGGCTGTTCCCTCGTCTGGCTTCAGCACCGTTGCTGGTAGACAACCCAGTGGGAGAGAGAGAAGGGGAGGGTGGGGGGGGGAGAGAGAAAAAGAGGAGCAGGGAAAGAGGGGAGGGCAGAAGACGGGGGCAGGTGGGGAGGAGAGGAAAAGAAAGGAGAAGAGAGATTGATTCTGAGTTGCTGAGCCAGGCCAAGGAGCTGGCAAGGTCTGAGACATGTCAGAAATGGGTAGCATCGCCTCCCCTTGGAGCTTATTTACAGGGAGGGTTCTGAATTGTGACCCCAAACTCTTTGAGGAGAGAGGCTGGGTCTGACTCATTTGGGGCTTTTAGCAGCTGGCACAATGCCAGGCACCCAGATGGTTGGGTGCACTGACCCAATGCATATATAGACCTGGGACGGCAGATAATGGCATACAGGCTGCCGTTTTTCTTTCCAGGGCCCGTGACAGACATCACTAATCAATCACTCTTCCCAGCCGTGTTCTGAATGGGACTCAGAGTAACTTCTCGGTAGCGTTTGGTCACTAGCCACAAATCACCAGCAAAAGATGAAATGAAATGAAATCCACTGAGATGAAATCCATTTGCCCACCTGCACTAGACTCCAAGTTCCTGGAGCAACACTGCAGGAAGCAAACAATGCTTTTGCTGCTTTAATGAATTAGTTAAATTAATTAATTACCAAGGAACAAATGCCTTCGAAAACAGCACCCAACAGACCAGCTGCCAAGGGTGAAATGACATCCACCTATTCCCACCCCAAAGCCACATATCCCCATCCCAGGCCCAGCTGCCCCTTACCCCCTTCCCTCCCCTTACTCCGCAGACTGGGATCAGGACCTGGCAAATACAGCTGGCAGCAGCAGAGGGCGTAAGAGGGAGAGGCTTAGCCCCCAGATGTGCTAACACCCCTAATTACCAAGAGTAAATCCATCCTTCTGAACCAGCCAGACTTTCTCCGCCTCATACCATCTGTCCTCAGGAGCCTGAGGGCAAAGATCACATAAATTAGACCAAGATGACGCTGCCCTCCCCCAACCCCCGTGTGAGGGGCAGACCCCTTACGTGGGCACTTCTCACAGTGCGTCTGGGACCAGCGAAATCAGAATCTTCCGGTGTGGGTGAGGGTGCTTATTTAAATGCAGAAGCCACAGCCCCACCCCAGCTTTCTGAATGGTAAGCTCCAAGGTGGGGACCGGGAATCTGCATTTTGAGCAATCTGCTGTTTACCTAGCACGAAGAACTGTTGTGTGACAACGTAAGCTCAGGCTCGAGAGGACACCTCACATGGTTGGGACGTTCCCTCACTCTGTGGAGAATCTCATCCCGGGACAGGTGCTGCAGGGTCCTCAAGACCCCCGCTTGTGGTCGGGGGAGTGCCTGTTCCCTTCTCTAGGCTGGCCATGCCCTCCATTCCCGGTCCATCTCCTGTCCCTGCCTTGTCCACCTCCAGGGGCAGGCCTTTCCCACCCCTCCTTCTCTGGCCTGCCCCTCCCCGCCCCCGGGGCCGCAGCCCCCTCACCTGGTCTGAGACTCCGCTCTGGCCTCCTCTGCTCCCCTCCTGCAGGGCTGGCCCCTCTCGGCTCTCCTGCCTCTGAGGCCTTTCCGCACGGTTCTCCAGAGCAGGCTGTCCGGGTCCTTGCGGCTCCATCTCCAGGGCCCCAGCCCCATCACCTGCTCTAGTGCAGGCCTCCTCTGCTTTCCGCCCTCTGTTCTCAGGCTGGTCCTCCTTCCCAGCTGTAACTGGGGTCTCTCCATGTGCATCCACCTCCTTGGGGGCTTTAGAGTCCTTCTCTGTCTTACTCCCAGCTTTACCTGCCTCCCCAAGCTCGCTCTGAGGTTGTCCCACCGTTTCCATCTTCCCCTGGGGCTCACCTGCCTTTCCAGTCATGCGCTGAGGCTCGCCTGCTTTCTCCATCGCTCCAGGAGCTTCCCCCACATTCCCCGGCACTGTGCCCGTCTTCTCCGCCTTCGTCTGCGGTTCGTCCATCCTGTCTGCCTTACTTCGGAGCGCACCTTCTCTGTCCTTCTTACTCTGGGGACCGTCCCACTTGCTCCTTCTGCCCAGGGAACCTCCCCACTTTCTCACCTGGGCTTGGGCCCCAGCCCACTTCCCTTCACCTGCTGCATCCTTGGAGAAATTCCACTTTGCTCCCTTGTTTGGGGGGTCCCCTCTCCCTTTCTCCGTTGCCCCCAGTTGCCCCCCCTCACCCAGCCCCTCTCTGCCCTGGGGCTCACATCCTTTCGCCCCTTTGGTCTGCGGGGCCCCACCCCCTTTCCCCACTGTGCCTTGATCCTTCTCGCCCTTTGTCAGTAGCACAGTTCCTGGGTTCCCAAGATCCCCGGTCTGGGTCATCTCAGCCTTCAGAGCTGCATCCTTGGTGCTGGCCTGGGGGCCACAAGGAGTCCCTGGGGTCTCCCCCTTTCTTTCCCCTCCAGGGTCTGTGGCTGGGGTCTTGCAAGCGGGGCCATCCCGGGGCTGGGTCCTCTGCTCTGGCTTGGCTGAGTCCGGGTCCAGCTTGGCCACCATCAGCAACACATCGCCCCTCCTCATCCCTCTCTTGAAGGGCAGGCTTTTTTTGGCTGGTGTCACACTGGGGCCCGACTCCTGGGGCTTCTCGCCATTGATATTGGTCATCAGCACCGGGTCCATGGTGCCAGCCCCCTCACTCTTCTTGCCCAGAATGTCTGAGCTCTGAGGAGAGCTCGACTGGTCGTCCTGGGAGATGTGCTGGCTTCCAGATTTGGTGCCACTGTTGGCTTGGCTGGTGGAAATCTCTGGGGTCTAGAAGAGACACCACAACCATACTGAGCTGCTTGCTGACCAGACAGCTTTGTCATTCACTCATTCATTCACTCATTTGTTCAGCCAGCCATTCATTCATCCAAAGACCCTCAAGCATCTACGGGCAATGGGCCAAACCCCAGCACCCTACACCCTAGGCTTTGGCTCAGAACCTCAAGGCCAGGTGACATTATGAAAGGAGAGTGGACTTTGGAGCCCAACAGACCCAAATTCACTTCCGAACTCTGCCACTCACTAGCTGTGTGGCCTTAGATAAATTACTTCCCCTCGGGACTTCGCTGGTGGTCCAGTGGTTAAGACTCTGCGCTTCCACTGCAGGGGACACAGGTTCGATCCCTGGTCGGGGAACTAAGATTCCACATGCCGCGCAGCACAGCCAAAACAAAACAAAACACACAAAAAAACTTCCCCTCTCTGAGTCAGTTTCCTTACCAATAAAATAAGAAGCATAATGTCCTACGTCACCAGGTGGGCGTAAGGCTTCCCAGTAGCATATGGAAGCTGAGCGCAGCACCTAGTACGTCCTCAGTGACAGGGGCTATTGCTGCTGCTGTCACTGGTGCTGTTGTCACTGTTCTATTATTTATGCCTGATTCTTCCTGCTGGGCCAGGAAGGGATGGGGAAAGGACATGGAGCCTGTCATCAGAGGACCTGTTCTAGTCTTGGCTCTGATGCTTTCCAGCTCGGTGACCTTGGACGACATCGCCTATCCTCTCTGAGCTTTGGTTTTCCCTCAGTGCAGGCAGATACCACCTGACCATCCAGATTTTTTGTAGGCTGAGATGTGGAAATTGCAGAGAACTGAACAAAGTGATCTCCTGCTACTTTCGCCACCCTGGTCCTCAGACCACACCTGCACACCAGGTGAGGGCTCTGGATCTGCCCTGAGGTCTTCCACTTTTGCGTGGCAGAGACATCTGGGTACCTGACACTCAGGGGTCTCCACTGCCTGTTCCTCTCTCATGTCTTTCTACTGCCTTGTGATGTCAGCCCCGCCCTGCCCTCCATCCTTAAACCAGCCTGGCTGTGGCCTGAACTGCTCACAGAGACAGCTTTGCCTCTGCCTCTGCAGAAGGAGACCACGGGGGGAGTTCTACCCTGATGCCTGGCTGCACCATCTGCCCTAGTCTGGGTTCTGCCACTTTGGACCCTGCTAACACCAGCCTCCCACACACCTGTGCCTGAGCATCTGGGTTCTCATCCTTTTGCATCCAGAACAGTCCCAGGATTGCGTTGATTCCACCTGCAAAGCTTCACACCTGAGTCTCCTTTCCCAAACCCAGGTCCACTCTCTCTCACCTGGGCCACGGCCACAGCCGCTGAGCTGATGTCCTGTCCATTTGCTGCCAGTCATTTAAAACCTCATCAAAAGATTCTGGAAGCTGCCCAGAGCCTCCAGGAAAGCCATTCAACACAGCCATCTGCCATTCAAAGTTCTTGAAAAGGAGGCCCCACCTCCACCTGGTCTCACTGTCCCTGCTCGTCTCCATGCTTCAGCCACACCTGGCATCTCCTGCCACACCTGACGCTTCCCAGCTTCCATGCTTTTGTTCACGCTGAGCTTGCTGCCTGGAACGCCCCTGCCCTCTCCACTCGTCCACATTCTACTCGTATTTCTATACCCAGCTCAAATGCCCCCTCCTCCACAAACGTGTGCCTGAAGACCTCAATCAGAAACTGCCTCATAGACCCCCAGAGTCCCAGAGCCCTGTCTGTTCGTGCACCATCTGCACCATGACCACATTCTGCATCCCGTTCTAGCTCTGATTTGTGTTGCTCTCCTGTTTTAGGTGATGGATGCCTCCAGAGCACAGTCTCAATCTTCATCTTTGTAAAAATGACAATAATAATAATAATAATAATGGCTATCATTTATAGATCTTGCAATGGGCCCTACATCGCCATAATGCAATATCCTTCTTAACCTAATAAAGAACCCAATGAAGTAGGTTCTGAACTTCTCCCCATTCTACAGATAAGGGAGCAAACACAGAGATGTAGGGGGCCCAAGAGACAAACCCAGAATGGAAAGTCACACAGGCCTCTCTGAGTCTGAAGCCAGTGCCCTTAACTGTTGAGTACTGACAGCCTCGCTTGTCTTTCTGGGACTCGCTGGAATCTCCTGGGAGCTTTAAAAAATTCTGTCGCTTCGGCTCCACTCCCAGAGAGTCTGATGCAGCTGGTCTGGGTGGTGGCCCCCCAAGTGATTGCAACATGCAACCGGGGCTGAGAACGCCAGAGCCCGGAAGCTCAGTCTGACCTTCTGGGACCAGGCAGGACACCACCTTCGAAAGGGGATTGGCTGCAGCTGGCAAATCTCACCACTGTCCACACCATTTTGAACAGTGAGTCAGGGCCTTATTTTTAACCAAACCCCCGTAGAGGAGACAGTAACACAGGGGTGGGCCAAGCAAGACAACCCATCCCAACCTCCCTCCCCTCTACTCTGTGCACTCTCTTCCTTCAGATTTTCTCAGTCACCAAAACCCTCAGATCCCATCTGCAGCCTTCTTAGTACAAGGGGGAAGAAGAACATCTAGAATCACTGGGGCTGAGAGGAAACTCACAGCCCAACCATTTTACAGATGAACAAACTAAGGCCAAGAGAGGGGATGGGATTTGGCCTGGAACACATAGAGTGGTGGGGCCAGAGCTAGAACCCAATTCTCCTGACATTCGATATGGATCTCTTTCGGCCCCGATGTTATTCCAGTCTCTCCCCATCCCTCACTGGCTGGGTGGCCTTAGGAAAACCAAGTCACCTCCCAGAGCCTCGTCTTCCACTCCTGCAAAATGGTGATGGAGTCTAATGGCTCCCTGCAAGGATCATATGAGGCTCCAATGAAACGGCTGTGCTGGGGCGAGGAGAGAGAGGCCAAAGTTATTTAGTGATCGGGGCAAGAAAATTAAATTGGCAGGACCCAGCAAGGGTTCTCTGCCTCGCAGCAACATGTCCTGAGGCTGCCCTGCTCCAGCCCTGGGAACATCTTGGCCCATGGTCCAGACACCTGTTGTCATCTGAGGCCTGTCCATCATACTCAGAGTCTCCATCCATGCCCTGCAGTGACAGCTTATCCCTGTCCTCTGCTTAGCTCTGCTTCTCAACTTGTGCACAGCAAAGCCAGCATAGCCTGCAGGCTCCTGGAACCCTTTCCTCCCCAGGCCTCTGTGGCCACCACACCAGCCACCTCACTCCCCAGACTGGCCCTTTCCCAGGCAGCTTGCCAGAGCAGAGGACACACAGACTCTGGCCCTGGTCTGCCTCTATCTGGCCTCATGACCTTGAGCAAATGCCTTGACCTCTCTGAATCTCAGTCTCCACCTCTGATAAGTGGGTATAATCCCATCCACCCCCTTGCTGTACAGGGTATCAAATGAGCCCCTGAGAAGACAGTGAATCTTGTCGAGTGATAAACGGCACACAGTAACACTGCATCGCGACCTAAGAGCAGTCTGTGGAGGTGGACTTTGGCCCCCACTTACGCCTGCGTCAGCCACGGGTGGGGACAGAGCCTGCCCTCCCTGTCACCCCCCCACAAAGGCTCAGCAGGGGGGTTTCAGCAGCTGCTGCCGTTCAGTTGCTAGAGGACTTCGCTGATGCATCAGAGTCACTGTGACTGGACAGGTGCAGGCACGTGGGGGACCTGCCAGGCAAACAACAGCTGAAGGGGCATGGGAGGCAAAGCCAGGGTGGCCACTGGGCTCAAGCCAACTCCAGGCCCTGAGGCCACCAGATCTCTCAGCCCAACCGCTGCAGCATCCACCCAGCGTCAAGAGGGCATAGCAGAGATGCAAGGAGATGCACTTTCTGTTAACACTGTGATATGCCCAAGGTGCAAGCACCCCAAGCCTGCTTCCCTGGTGTCCAGGCTCATCATCCTGGCTGAAGAGCCGGGGGAAAGGAGGGAGGCAGCACTGGACACCATCAGGGGTCAATCTGCAAGTCCTTCAAGCACAGGGACTGCACCTCGTCCACCTACTGCTTCCATCCAGCAGTGCTGTTCAGAACATGTAAGTGGGCACCGACCAGTCAGAAGGGACGCCAGCTGGAGCAGGGCCCTGAGGTCCCTCCTGTGCCAAGCAGTGAGCCTTTAATCATTGGCTGTGGCCACTCTGAGGGACTCAGGAAAGGGGCCTAGCTGAGCATGGCAGCTGGGGGGCACTTGGGGTACTTGGGGCCATGGCATTTACCACCTGCTATGGAAGGGTTTCAGAATTTTAACAACCAATACAGCAATAATCAGAGAACACCAACTGAACATCTTTTCTGCTTAAATGAAAGCAAACTATCTATACATCCTCAGTTAATATTTAGGTTTCCCTTTTCACAAAAGTAGTGGCAGAATGATCCCCTCGTACATCAACTGTTACCATCCATTCACTCAGTGAACAAAAATTTTTGAGCATTCACTATGGGTCAAGTTCTATGAGAGCTGCTCAAGATACAGAGTCGAATGAGAGAGAGAGTTGTTGCTCTTAAGGAATGCCTAGTCAAATAAGTCACATGATCAACTAATTACTATGCTGACCACAATTAAGACAGGCATAGAGGGTGGAGTGGGAATTAAAGGAAGGCAATGGGAGAGCTTTCCAGAGATGTACCATTAGAGCTGGGTTTTGACAGAGGTGTAGGAGTTCAACAGATCGAGCTGAAGTGGGGACTGCAGTAACAAAGGCTGGCAAGTGACTCAAAGGATGCTCACAGGACAGGATGGTGGGTATTTTTAAAATTATTTATTTAGGCTGTGCCAGGTCTTCGTTGCGGCATGCGGGATCTTTAGTTGCAGCATGCACATGTGATCTAGCTCCCTGACCAGGGATTGAACCCGGGCCCCCTGCAGTGAGAGTGCGGAGTCTTAGCCACCGGACCACCAGGGAAGTCCCCAGAATGGTAGGTACTGAGAGTCACCTGGTCCCCTTCCTGTGGGGCCACTTACCTCTCGTTCCGGGGAGGCAAGTGCTGCCTGTTTCCGCCGTCTTGCTTCCTTCGACTCTTTCTCAGTCTCCCGGACCAGTTGCCTAATGAAGCCCCCTGGGATGACAGAGAAAAGGGGAGGGGGCGAGGATGGTGGAGGGCTCCTGTCCTCTTCCCGAATCTGTTTTGCAGAAGCAAGGAAGGAGAAAGCTCAGTGAATGAACCAGTGGAGGCAAGCTGCCCTTTAAAGAATCTGCGACAGAGCCAGGGAGGCGCCCAAAGAGGACATACACGACCAAGCTCACGTACAAGAGGCCACAGCAAAGCAGGAGAGGCTCGGCGAGGCTCTGGGAAGCCTCAAGACAGCGAATGAAAATGGAATGCACGAGCTTCAGAGGTTACTCCAGTTGGTGCGATCTCTGCCTGGACCCAGTTTCCTCATAATACGAATTTGCATGAACAAGGCCACTGGTTCCCTTCCTTGGTGTGGGACAGACCCATCTCTGGGAAGACCTGTTTCAGAAGGAGCTTTTCCAGGTTTCCAGAAGGGGATGGATCACAGGGAACCATCCACACTCTCCTGTCCCATCTCAGCTTGTAGTTAATAGATTAAGCACTTAATTCATCACTTTAATCACTTTCTGTGCCAGGAGCATGGTAAGGGAGGGAAGGGCGGGAAGTCATGGTTTATATAAGGATCCAGCCCTATGGCTACAGCCCGCTCCGCTGACCCAGTGCCGTGACTTCTTGATGGTCCTTAAGCCAGAATCTGGACAGCCAGGGGCTCCCCAATACTGGGCTTTAAAGCCTGCATTTTACCCCAGAAATGTGGTCTAAGCCAGCTAGCTGGACTTGGATTGCAGCTGAGACTTGCCACAGAGACCTTGGAGGCTGAGACCTGGGCCTGGCTGTGAGCGACTGGGGTGCGTCTTTAACCAGCATCATTGTGACTGCTCATGAGTTTAAAAAAGAGAAAAATCTCCAGCGCTTCTTACGGCAGAGCTACACACTGGTTTAAAATAAGCTCCTTATCAAGGTCCTCTTCAAGAGGGTGGCAAAGACTTGATCTCTGCAGCCCTGCTGATAAAAGGGAATCTAAAAGAGATAGGAAAGTCCAGGAGACACAGCAGAGGCCAGGAGATAAGGCAGACTTCTGCCTAGGAAGAGAGAAGCCAGAGACACACGGAGAGTGGGCTCACGTTTACACCACGCTCGCGTGGACTGAAACCTGAGAGTGAAAGGCACGCTCCGCGGGTGCCAACCTCCACTCCCTCCAGCATTGTTCCATGCTACACCCAGATCAGCCTGGGAGGGGCAGAGGCAGCCAGAAAGAAGCTTCTCGACCACCCCACCCTTCAGCCTCCAATTCATTAAATCGTGTCCACAGCGTGGGATGAGGTGAAGAGGAGATAACAAGCATCAAAGAAAGAGGCGGCCCTTCATGGAATCTTATGAGAAACACAAAAGGGAAAAGCAGAATCACTGGGAAGAAGGGCCCGCTGCCAGTTCTCCATGGTGACAGAAGGCAGGGACCGCAGAAACTCATCCCCATGGCATAAACCTGGCAGCCAACAGCCCTGCCTCTGCCCCCTCACCCCCCGCTTCCCCACCCACACTTCTCCCACACAACCCTCATGCTCATCAGAGCTGCCATGAGGATGGAGACTGGACAGCTGGTCTACCCTTGTTCCCCCGCCACCTACTGCGGAACAGACGGAGACCAGGCAGCCCTGGGAGGAGTCAAGGGCATGGTCACTAATGCCTGGCTGGGTTGGAGAGGCCATGGCTAACCGAGGCAGAAGACCGAAGGGGGACTGGACATGCCCCAGGGAGGCTCTGGATGTCAGAATCCCTGCCCCCGGTGGCCCCAGGTGGGAGGGGGCAGCCTGGGTCACCGGGGCCATGACTTGTCCTTGGAGGGTCCAGTTGGCCCATGTGGCTGCAGCCCGAGCCCTGACCGTTACTTTCCTTCTGCTCCCACAGGGCCAGGCGTGATGAGATGGCCATGCTGAGGCAGTGCCAGGACCGTGAGATGAGATGAGGTGAGATGAGATGAGGTGAGATGAGATGAGATGGGATGGGATGGGATGAAGCTCTCTGCCAGGCAGCACGGAATACGGCTTTATGGACACACGTAGCGCATGAGATGATGGACACGAGACTGACCCACGGAGACACAGAGGGGAGAGAAGAGAGGGACAGGTTAGCTTGTGGGTACTGCCCAGCTCTAACCCCCACCAATGCCACGAACCAAGACCACAAAGCCGGGCACAACTCACTGTCATTTACATCTGGGAGGAATGCGGTCAGCAGGGAGCTGCTGGCCATGGAGTGGACAGTGCCCTGATATCCTTGCCCCCTGACCCCGCACTTTAACTTTCTCTTGATGTACACAGTCAGAAAAGTACATACTAGTAAGTGTATAGCTCAGTGGCTCTCACATAAAGAACACAACTATATAACTAGCACCCTGACCAAATTAAAACTATTAAACTTTTAAAATAAAAACATGATTTTATTTTAAAGTATACTGAATTTAATTTAAAATGTTGATTAAAATTAAATTTTAATCTTAATTAAAATTAACAATTTTAATTAAAATTATTAAAAGTACATTTGAATTTAATTTGAAGTATTCTTTATGAATATTATAGTAAATATTGTAAACATATTATATAAATACATAAATATTATAAATAAAATAATAAACAGGCAAATCTAATCTAATCTAATCTATAGTGATGGAGGTGGGAGCACCACGAGTGGAACTTCCTAGGGCAATGGAAATGTCCTGTATCTTGATGCGAGTTGTGAAATGTGAAATAAAATGGAGTCACCTATGTCAGGGGTTTTACAATGGGGCTGTTAGGCCATCAAGGAGGGGGACCTTACACACATCCTCCCCCGGTGCAACCACGAACTTCGGAACTGGTCCAAACCACAAAGATTCCAAGGACTCTGCAAGAACACCTGAGATTTGTCCCAGTGAGGAACTTTTACTTCCCTCTAGTGATAGCCTTAGCGCTCAATCACGTTAATCGAAGACCAACTTCGACCTCCTACTCCAATTAAAATTCTTTGTAATGCAAACCTCCCCACTTTGCCTTTAAAAGCCTCTGAATTTTACTCCCTAGCAGGACACTGTTTGCGTTGCTACCGAAATCTGTGTGCCCGAATTACAGTTCTTTAATCCCCAATAAAATTTTTGTTGGATTACTGCCTTCTAAGTTTATTTAGGTTGACAGAGTGTTGGTTACGCTAGTATAGCATGTGTAAAAATTCATCCAGCTGTACAATTAAGCTTGAAATTTTTACTGTATTAAATCATATCTCAATTCAAAAAATAGAACATTACCAGCCCCTTGACCATCCCTCATGCCCGCTTCTAGTAACTATTCCCCTGAGGACAGCCACTCTCCTGATTTCTAAAACCACAGAAGACTGTGTGTTTCTTTTGTGCGGTAGCAGTTGGCTCCACGGTTTGACCGTGAAAATGAGGAAAGGGTAGGAAACCTTGACTATTATTAATTGACCCAGAGCTTTGGGGAAAAGATTAAGCATTTTTAGCATCATTTTGAAAGCCTTAACATACATACATAACTTTTGACCTAGAAAGCCCTCTTCTGGAAAACAAATTTGAGGAAGTGATCCTCAACCAGAAAATATCACCACTGTGTTGCTTGTACAACTAAAAAACCTAAGTCTCCGATAACTAGAGAAGTTGCATAAATTAGAGCACATCTGACTTAAAGGAATAGTATGAACCCATTGAAAAGGATGCTTAGGAAACATTTTAAAACAGCTTTATTCAGCCCACGTCAGACCTTCTAGGCCAGTGTCTGTACAAACCTGCTGAAGCGAGTTTTCCGGTCTCCTTTATTCGCGTACTATAAATAGAAATGTTGGGGGGGGGAATGTAAATTAGCAAGCCCAAAGTGGAAAGAACCTGTCAGCCTCATATCCAGGTGTCAATAATAAAATAAAATATTAAATTGTTAAAGTAAAAATAAAAAACTGCTTTCTCTGAGGTATAATTTCTATGCCAGCCGTAAGCTTCACCCATTGTGAGTATACACTTTGATGCTTTTTGATAAATTTACAGTTTTTTAAACAAATTTATAGAGTTTTGCAACCCTCACCAGAATCCCATCACCCCCAAAAGGCCCTTCATGCCTATTTGCCTCGCTAGCTGTTCCCACCCTCAGCCCCAGGCAACCACTAATTTACTTTCTAACCTCTACATATTGCCTTTTCTGGACTTTTGATATGAATGGAATCCTAGAGAATGCACTCTTTCACGTGTGTCCTCTTTCATTTTGCATAATGTTTTTGAGGTTTGTCTGCATCGTTGCGTATATCAGCGTTCCACCGTATGGATAAACCACATCCTCTTTATCCATTCACCAGCTGACGGACATTTGGGTTGTTTCCACTTTGGGCCCTGATGAATAATACTGCTATGAAGAGTCCTGTAAGCCTTGGTGTGCCCATGTGTTTTCACTTCTCTTAGGGAGATTCACAGGAGGTCGCACTGCTGGGTTGTCTGCTAACTTTATGTTTGACTTTTTAAGAACTGGCCCAACCGTCTTCCAAAGTGGCTGCAGTCATTTCCCATCCTGCCTGCAGTGTCTCAGGCCCATTTGCGAAGTATCTGCAATCACACTGGAAGGTGCTCCGATTGGCTTGTGAGGTAAAGGAGGCAGAGGGCAACACGGCGCACACGCGCGCACACACACACACAAGAACTATCCAAAATGGGCAAATAACAAAGCACCCCACACAGAAAATGAAGAGCCCTCCTATATGCCCAGGTTCTGCATCTACGAATTCAACCAAGCGTGAATCGAAAAAACTTGGGGCAAAAAAAATTCCAGAAAGTTCCAAAAATCAAAACTTGAATTTGCTGTGCCCTGGCAACTATTTACGTTGTATTTACATTTACATTGTTTTTACATAGCATTTACATTGTATTTATAACTGCTAACATAGCATTTACAGTGCATTAGAGATGATTTAAAGTATATGAAGGAGGCTGTGCTGGGTTATATGCAAATATTACACCGTTTTATATAAGAGACTTGAGCATTCATGGATTCTGGTATCTGTGGAGGGTTCTTGGAACCAATCCCCGAGGGATACCGAAGGACGACTATACAGCAAGATCTTAGCGAAGGGGGTCAAGAGGGGAGGAAGGAGCCTCTTTCTTCCCCCTTCGGTTTTTCTCACTTCTATCTCTGAGCAGGATCCCTCACTGACCCCTCCCAGCCCCCTCCTGGAAGATAACCCCATCCTCAACACTCAGAGTTACCATGGTTCACGAGTTTTCGGAGGTCCCCTTGGCCTGTAAAGAGCTGCTTTCAGGGACTTACCCATAAGAAGACGGCTCGGGCAGCGTTCCCGGAAACCCTGCCCCGCGCAGAGACAACTGCACATCCTGGAAGCTGATGAGACAAACCTCACGGGGTGGCGCTGAGCTGAACCCATCTCGCCAGACAACACCACGGCCCTTGTTTTCCAACTCCGCGTGGAGCGAGGTCAAGCCACTCCCATCATCTCGCGAGAGTCCACTGTGGCCCTCTTTCCAGCTCCGCGTGGGCGATATCACCCCGCTCCCCTCATCTGGCGAGATCCCACCGTGACTTCGCTTTTCAACCCCCACGTGAGGTGATGTCAAGCGACTCTCATCATCTCGCGAGAGCCCATTGTGGCCCCCCGCTTTCCAACTCCACATGGGGTGCTGTCACATGATAGTTTGAAATCAGCCAAGGGAGTGTTTACACCACAGAAACTGGCAAATACCACAAAGCAGGGCTTTTGCTCCCAGAGCCGGGCGTTAAACACTGACCAGCACAGCGCTGGCTGACACTGCAGCGCTCCTGCAGGGCCTGGCAACGATGAAATCACAAGATCCGAAGACCCAAGAAGGGATATTTCAGCTCTGATGAGGTCACGTGCCAACGGGAGACCCTTAAAACATGTTCGAGTGAAAACAGCCAAGTCTTTGCCTTAAGAAGAAGGCCCCATAGTGTGGGCTCTCCAGGTTGCAGAGGCACAAGAGGTAAATAAAGCTGGAGAATAAGCAGGAGCCCAGGTCTCTGGCGAGAGGGGCTGGGGGAGAGAAGGGGACAAAAGACCCCCTCCCCACTCATCCCCTTAGGAGACACTGGAGAGGACCCAAGTGACTCACAGCCAGAATTCACTCTGCTACACGCCTGGGCAGAGGAGCCCAGGTTATGAATAGGCGTGACCTGAGGTTGCTGCCCTGGCCACTGCCCTCCCCGCAACACTTCCCATCTGGCTCAGGCCCGCCCAGGTCAGTGGCTGCTTCCCAAGAATAGCCCTCAGCTTCAAGGCTCTAGGGGGGATCCTGGCTGATGGTCTGGGTAGTCCTCAGCCGGGCTGCTGGCAGGCCCAGGGGTCCAGAGCACATGGGGGAAATGAGAGAGCTCAGTCTCGGGCCTTTCCTCCTCCTGTCTTGCCCCTCAAAGGCACCAGGCCAGCCCCACTGACCCAGGGCCAGGAGCCAATTCTACTGGGGTGGCTTTGTCAAGCCTTAATTTAAGCAAGTGTTCTTATCACCACATTCTCATCCTGGCCTGAAACTCACACCTGCCTCATCAGCTGCTGTTTTAAGCCCATGAGGAGGCCCCAGGTGCTCCGAATTCGTGGGACAAAGTCTCAAGTCTCCCCTCAGAGGTGAGGGAGGCTGGTGAAAGGAGAAGTAACCCCCAAAGCCAGGGATGGTTTGAAACAGTTTTCCATGTAGACATGCTGGTCTGAGTGGCCCCATGGGGCCCTCAAGGCTTTCCCTCTCACATCTCAATGTTCAGCCCTAACCCAGCAGCTAATCCTCCAATGACTTCACCTGTCTCAAAGAACAAACTCCCAAGTCTTTATAGTGGCCTACAGGGCCCTCGTGGTCACCTGTCCTAACGTCTCTCCCCCTTGCTCCCCCACTTCAGTGAGGAGTGACCTGGATGCACCCTTCCACATTCTGTTCCCTCTGCTTCACACGCTTTTCCTTCTGCGTGGCTCACATCTTCAGCTCTTTTAAGTCGTTGCTCAGAGTCACCTTCTCAGTGATCCTGCCTTCACCATCCCATTGAAATTGCTGCATAGCTCCATTCCACCTCGCCGCACCCTATCCCAGGACTGCCCATCATCTGATCTTACTCTTTTTCCCCCATAGCCCTTGACCACTGTCCACCATGCTGTGTGTTCTTTGTTTAGTTTCTGACTCCCCATGCAGAACATGGCCCCTAAGAGGTTCAGCATTTCCATCTGTTTTGTTAGCTTATGTGGCCCCAGAGCCTAGGACAGTGCCTGGCACACACTTGCTCTCCATACATATTTGTCGAGTGACTGAATGGATGAATGTTTAGGAGCGTGGCTGGGGAGGGGCAGAGCAGGCCGTTGCCAGCAAGTCTACAGCGGGGATTTCTGACGTCCCCCTGTGCTGTCAGCATCTACATCTGTTATCATGGCCCACGTTCATGTCCCGCCACCACTATTCCCTTGTGGGCGCCCAGGAAGTTCTCTGAGACTGTTTTCTCAGCCGTAAAATGGGAAGAGGACGGCCACATACCCACATGCTTAATCACTGGTAACTGCTTTCAATCATCTTTTCATTTTCTTTCGACTCCATGGCCAAAGCCGGCCTGGAGGCCCCAGCCCAGGAACCAGAACGGGGTGATTCACCGACATTTAGGGAGAACCTACACTGTGCCGAGCACTGAGATAGAAACCTTACACCTAAACTGCCCCTGGCCCCCTTAAATTCCTACGGGACCTGAAATTTAATTATCTTGAAATCCATTATCACATTTCTTTCCCAAGACAGCAACCACACGGTTGGCACCACTCCCATAGAGCAGACAAGAGTCTCAGAGAGGTTGAAGCACTTGCCTGAGGTCACCCGGCGAGAAGGTCAAGCTGTTTCCTATCAGGACCCTGACCAGTACAGCTAGGGGGCAAGTAGGTTTCAACTCACATATCAACTCTGATAGATGAGAGGTTGTGTCTGGAGTGTTATACGGGAAGGACTCTGAGCTTCTGTCGGAGTGACAGATAAGGCATCCCATGTGACACCTATGGGGTGCACCCTCCATTTTCTTGTCTGGAGCCTTCAACCATTTGCCAGGTGAGCAATTTCGCATAGCTCCCAGATTGTTCAGAACACGGGCCACTGTCCCCTGGGAGTGTCCTCCTAGACTGCTCTCTGCAGCACAAGGGGACACTTCCCTCCACAAGAGGCTGACCACGGTGAGCGCAGCAGGCTTATGCCCTTCAGGGGGCAGACGTCAGTCCTGGAGCCCTCACATCTGAGCTTGGGCCCCATGCTACCTGTTGCCAAACCTCTCTGGGCCTCAACTCTCCCGTCTGTCAAATGGGAGCTCCAGTCTTTCTTGTCCACTTCCGGGGGGGTGGGGATGGGGGTGACACTAGCCCTCTGTACATCTGTGAGCCGTTACTGACTTTATTATGATGGCCTTTTGCAGCAGCCCTGTCGCCTATTGATTGAGGTTGAGTCCCAGTCTTTTAAGTTCCTGGACCCAATTCCAACATGTGTGCGCCAGGGTGTACGTGGGGCAGGTCAACTCAGTCTGACACTATCTCCCCAGACATAAGATTATATTCCATGAGTAAAGGGCTCAGTCCAACGAGACCGCCCTCCCCCCGCCCCCACTTCAGCCACCAATCCCAAGCTCCGATTGTTACCTGTGCTTCTGACCAACTGGCTATAAATCAGAGGTTCCCACGAGCCCCTCCTTGGGTTAGATCTGTTTGCAGAGTGGCTCACAGAACTCAAAGAAACATTTTACTTACTAGATCACTGGTTTATTATAAAAGGCTATAACTCAGGAACAGGCAGATGGAAGGGATGCACAGGGCGAGGTATGGGGGAAGGGGCTCGAAGCTTCAACGTTCTCTACTCGCACCTCTCACCCCGAATCCACGTGTTCACCAACCCAGAAGCACTCCAAACCCCATCTATATATTTGGGACTCATGGCTTTCAAAACCCTTGGAATTTCCTAAGTGTTGAGAGTGATAAAGTTGTCATATATACTCTACCGTGTATAAAATAGATAACTAATGAGAACCTACTATATAGCACAGAGAACTCTACTCAATGCTCTGTGGTGACCTAAATGGGAAGGAAATCCAAAAAAGAGGGGATATATGTATATGTATAGCTGATTCACTTTGCTGTACAGCAGAACTATGCTCGAATAAAAATTAATTTTTTTAAAAAGGTGCCTTTTGTTATGTTAATGAGGTGACTTTTGGAAAGCCAAATATATATGAGATGACCAAATATATACATATATATATTTTTTTTTTTTTTTCCTTTCTAGATTACCAGTTTATTATAAAAGGATCTAACTCAGGAACAGCCATATGGAAGAGATGCACAGGGCAAAGTATGGGGAAAGGGGTGCAAAGCTTCCATGCTGTCCCACCCAGCACCTCCCTGTGTACACCAATCCAGAAGCTCTCCAAACCCCATTCTTTTAATTTCACTGAAGCTTCGTTATGTAGACAGGATTAACTGATTCAACCTCAAGGCCCTCTGCCCTTCAAGGCGGTGGGGGGAGGGTGGAAGAGACTGAAAGTTCCAATCCTCTAATTCTGGTTGGTTCCCCTGGCAACCAGCCCCTTCCTTAGGGGCTTTCCAAAAGTCACCTCATTAACACAAACTCAGGTGTGGTTGAAAGGGTTTTGTTATGAATATCAAAAGACACTCCTATCTGGAAATTCCACGGGTTTTAGAAGTTTTGTGCCAGGAATGAGGGACAAAGACCAAATATATATTTTATTATACCTACTCCCTAATACTAAATCTTACTGCTAATAAGGTAAGTACAATTAAAACTATAGTGAAATACCATTTTCACCTATCAAATTGGCCACATGGAAAAGTTTGATATTACTCTGTGTTGGTGAGGATACTGGGGAACAGGCAATCTCATACACTGCTAGTGCAAGTATGAAGGGCAGCATCTACTGAAATTTTCAATGTATATTTCCTTTAATCCAGCAAGTCCACTTTTGTGGGCAATTCAGAACCCTCTCTAGAATAAGGGTCAGCAAATTTTTTTTTTTTTTTTTCTTCCCAAAAAGGGCGAAAATGTAAATATTTTAAGCTTTGGGCCATGTGGGAGATGACCAAATATATATTTTTGGTCTGAATGACCAAATATGTATTTTTCTTCATAAATCACAATACTGCACCCAGCTCAATAAAAATCTCCAAATGCTTTGCACATCAGCTGGCTTTGACAAGTCTTCACCTCTCCCCCCACCCCCTTCCTCTCTCCCTAAATCATGCTCTGAGTGTTTCTTGAAGAAATAGAAAAATCTTGGCTCCTCCAGCACATCGCCTCTCCACTCTCCATATCTGTGGTTGCCTCACTGACCCAGGTTGGCCACACGTCCCTTGCCAGCCACCTTACAGCCTGGTGAGATCCTGGACCTCCCAGATGGGCCTCCTGGCCTAGGGATGAGCAATAATATTTCTCTCAAATGCTAGCATCTACTGATGTGTAGTTGGGGACTGCCTGGAGTGTTGTACTGAGAAGGATCCTGAGCTATGGCTGAACTAGCAAGAAAGTGTGTGGTGATCGACTAGCAATGTCTGCCATGGGCGCAGGAATGGCTAGGAGTGGTGCCTGTGCCAAGTATTTGCCATTTCCAGCCTGGTGCTTCCCCTGCCACAGTGAGGCAAGAGGCTGGTCAGTCTTTTGCTGGGAGGCTCCCCTGATTGCTCCATCACAGGGCTGTCTTTCTACCCCTGCTCCCTTGCTACCTGGAGTTTTGCTGTCTAATACAGCAGCCACTAGCCACATGGGGCTATTTAAATTTAAATTAATTAAAATTAAATTAAAACTTCAGGGGCTTCCCTGGTGGCACAGTGGTTAAGAATCCGCTTGCCAATGCAGGGGACACGAGTTTAAGCCCTGGTCCGGGAAGATCCCACGTGCCTCGGAGCAACTAAGCCCGTGCACTACAACTACTGAGCCTGCGCTCTAGAGCCCGCGAGCCACAACTACTGAAGCCCGCACACCTAGAGCCGGTGCTCCCAACAAGAGAAGCCACCACAATAAGAAGCCCGCGCACCACAATGAAGAGTAGCCCCCGCTCGCCGCAACTAGAGAAAGCCCACGTGCAGCAACAAAGACCCAATGTGGCCAAATATTAAAAAATAAATAAATTTATTAAAAACCAAACCAAACAAAAAAACCTTCAGCTTTTCATTTGCACCAGGCACTTTCCAATGTTCCACACGTGGCTAGTGGCTACCATATTGGACAGCAGAGATACAGAATATTTCTATTATCGAAGAAAGTTCTGTTGGACATAACTAGGCTAGATCATGGTTTTCAATAGGTGGTGACTGTGCTCACCCATGGACATTGGGCAATGCCTGAAGGCATTTTTGGTTGTCACAGCTGGAGACGGGGTGCTACTGGTATCTGCAGGTAGAGGCCAGGGATGCTGCTAAACATCCTACAATGCTCAGGACAGTCCTCCCACCACAAAGAATTATTCAATCCCAAATGTCAATAGTGCTGAGGTCAAGAAACCCTGGTCTAGAAGAATCATGTCAAGTGGAGAGAAGCGTTAAGGGGAAAAAAGGGCAAAATAATCTTGCTTCAAACAATAAATAGATGTGATATAGAAAGAATTGAGAAAATGAGTCAACCCACTGTTGACAGAAGAATAAGAGGAGAAGTCATTCCTGGACCCATCGCCACTTAGTGGCTCTGTGACCCCAGGCAAGTCACTAACCCTCTCTGATTCTCAGTTTTCTCCTCGATAAAACTGGAACAGTATGATGCCCCCTCCTGGATTGTCAATGGATTAAATGAGATAATGAGTTTGAATAGGCTTTGTTATCTGTCCCTGTGGAACAGTGTTGCATAATTGGTTATTTTAGCTCACGTTGTTTATTAGACTAGACTAAATAAACAAGTCTCTGGCAGCAAGGCACCAAGTCCCACTTTCATTTCACTCTGCATGACCTTGGGTCACTTAAGCCTCTAAATCTCACTTCCTGATCTGTAAAATGGGGCTAATCACTCATGCCCAAGCTCACAGCAATATCCAGTGTGAAGGAGACATTTAATCCCAGTAAGCAACCATCTCTCTCTCTCAACTCGACAGCTAATCTGGTTCCCCTCCATGAAACTGAAACTCAAACCCCAGCTGGTACCCAAGAAACAGCTGAAAATGCACGCATGCAATCTTTTATGGGCGGAGATGAATTCCCTTGGGACCCCGGACCTTGAAATCCCTGACTCCCTGAGCGTGAGTACTGGCTGAGTATTTGGCAAATCCACCTCACCGATTCTCGAAGATCTTTCCTTTACTGCCAGAAACTGTACTTCTTCAAAGTAATTAAGTAGCAAGGAGAAGCACAGTGTAGAGCAGGAAAGGAAAATTACGGAGCTGGGTGAGTCATGCCGGGGCCGGGGGAGGTGATTCAGGTGAAGCTGATGTTGGCTCTGGGTCTTTCAGAATGAATGGTGTACACGTGTGTGTGTGTGTGTGAGTGTGAGAGAGGAGAGAAGAGAAGAGAGACTGACTTCTGCCTTGATGGTTATGAGATATCCCAGCAGCTCTCATCCCAGTGAGCTTGTTTGTGTAATAAAGTTCATTTTTGTTGAAACTAGAGCTGAGATTTAATCCTTTCGTTTGAGGCTTGGAGGATGATGGTGCAGAAGGTTTTGGGGGTGGGGTAATAGGAAAAATTGGGTTATTATTCCTAAAATGGGGAGCCCCAGGCTGTTCCCTGAATGCCAAACTTGAAGGCAGGGGCTGTTCTAAGCCCAATGCCATCACTGCAAAGCTGTGTGTCCTTGGGCAAGTCGCTAACCCTCTCTGTGCCTCGGCTGCCCGATCTGTGAACAGGCGAGGCTGGATTTGACAACACCCGGGGGGCCCTCCACTTGCCGACTTTCTCCATCTTTCAAATAATTCAATTTCACATAGCTTAAATATTAAGGATACCGTGAAAAGACATGGAGGAAACTTAAATGCATGTTACTAAATGAAAGGACCCATCTGTAAAGAGTATGTACTGTAGACTCCAACCATATAGCGTTCTGGAAAAGGCAATACTGTGGAGACAGTAAAACGATCAGTGATTGCCGGGGGTTGGGGGGAGAGGGGGATGAACAGGCAGAGCACAGAGGATTTTTAGAGCAGTGAAACTACTCTATAGGATACCATAATGATGGATACATATCATTATGCATTTTCCAAATCCATAGAATATACACCACCAAGAGTGAACCATCACAGACACTATGGATTTGGTGATAATTACGTGTCAGTAAAGGTTCATCAGTTGTAATAAACATCCCACGCTGGTGGGGAATGTTACCACGGGGGAGGCTGTGAACGTGGGGACGGGGGTGTATGGGAATCTCTGTACCTTCCGCTCAATTTTGCTGTGAATCTAAAACTGCTCTAAAAAATAAAAGTTATTAGTTAAAAACATTCAAGGATATGCCATATACCACAGTCGCCATACAGCGACTAACCACCTGCTTAAACCAGCCCATTCAGACAGTCGTTTGTATCTCCTAGGTAAACCAGGAGCCGCTGAAGGGCTGTGTCATCAAGGCCTAGAAGGAACCTAGCCAGAGTTCCCATTCTTTTGGCCGTGCCGGGAGGTTCTCTCCGGCGTTGGGGCCTTTTCATCTCATCTCACAAAGCCCCCAGAAGCGCTTGGTCTTGCCCCTGGCTGAACACGGGCCTTATGAAATTTTGCAATAATCAGACCCTAACAGAGGACAGTGCATGTTTTCCATGTCTGTGATAGCATGAGTTTTGACAAGGTGGGTGCTAAGCAGCAGCCCCCTGGGGTTTTGTCGGCTCCCACAGAGGAAAGGCGTTTCTCCAGCTTTGGTGGGCACCAGACGCGCCCATCAGGTTTGAAACCTGTGAATTTCCGGGCCCCTTCCCGCCAGGACCGCTCAGTAGTTCTGAGATGGTCCCGGGAATCTGCATGTTTAACACCCCCCCACCCCCACCCCCGCCCCGTGAGGCCGGTGGAGATAATCAACGACCCATCCTTGGAGAAACACTGCCCTGGATGTTGAATCCTGGTTGCCATCTCCAGGATGGTCTTGCCAAGGCCCTCAGGGTTTAGAAGGCGAAACTAAAGCTCAGATCCCGGAAGGGACTGCTCCGAGGTCGCAGAGTCAGCAGAGCCCAAACTTGGCTATTCAAGGTCACCGGGCCTACGTGCAGGTGCCACCAGACATCTGCACTGGTGACATGCAGCCCCTCCAAAGTCAGGAGACCCTCCTTCTCCTCCTCCTCCGTCTCTCTCTGTCATTATTTTCTAGAACTCATCCACAGCCTAAACTACACAGCCCCCCCTGGACGTATCACCCAGATACAGGAGAGCCTGAGTCAGTAGCAAAGACAACCCTGAGGGAACCATGGTCCTGTCAGACACAGGAAGCCCCAGTGGGCCCCTCGGCCCCCCTGAGCTGGTGCACTGAGCGGGCCAGGCATCTGCTCGGCCGGCCGCAGAGTGAAAGCGGCAGCCCAGTTCTCCTGGCCCGGCGGGTCGAGGCCAGACTGGAACCGACTGGACTTTCCCTTCCCGGCCACCTCTACGGAAAAGCCTCCCCAAGGCCATGGCCCTGAGGTCTAACTCCAGGGAGGGAGCTCCATGTGAAGACACAGCCCCTCCCCACTGTGCCCACTGCCCACACCACCCACCGAGGCCTGTGCCACTTCTCCATTCAAAGAAATGCCCACAACGGGCGAGCCAGAGAAAACCCCTCCTCTCGGACAGAGGATCAAGTCAGGGCCACGTGAAACTCAAACCTCCGTCCACCATCCCCCTTCCCGCCCCATGCTTATTTGGAAGAAATGGAATAAAAAACCATTACAATCAAGGCTCAGACTCAACAGTGTTGGAAACGTGAAAGGGGAAGCGTTTGGCTTCCTGACCATCAACTGACACCCAGTTAAGCAGAAACCACTGGTAGCTGAGGGAAAATACGAACCCCTGCCGTCTGGCGGCTGAGATTCCAAAGTGAAGGTTATCTCATGACTCTAAATATATTTAATAATTAGCAAACAGCTGGGGTCTGACCAGGGTGATCTTTAAAAGTATCCCCTCACCCCAGCGTTTGGTCATAAAATCCTTCCATGAAACACTCTTGTTTTCTAAGCAGGCAACCAGCCAAAGGGAAGAGGGCTCAGAGGCCGAAAGGCCTGAAATAGATGGCAAGACCAGAGGCCACCGCAGCCCCCAAAGCACATTCTGGAAAATTAGGCCTATCCGCTCACAAGGCGCGCACCGTCAAACCCAGCCCGACGGTACCTTCTCCAGCCGGTGCTGAGGTCACAGGATCCACTCCGGTCCGAGAGGTCTCCCCAAGTCCCAGCGCAGAGACCCACCAGGCCAGGAGAGCAGGGACAGAGAAGAAATGGCAGCAGCTCCCCGCCCGGCGCCGGCACTCATATCCCCTTCCCTGACTGCTCCTCCCCGTCCTCCCCCACGCCAATGTGATAGCAGCAGCTGAGTGGACAAGTCATTTCTAAAATTAGCCGCTGAGCTCCAGGTCTGGACAGGAGGCAGCAGCCCGGGGTGGCCGCTGACCAGGCAGTCGGAGCGCATGGACGTATTTGGTGGTGCGGAACAGGGGCGGGGACAACTCCCGACGCCAGCGCCTTCGCCCCCGCCCCCCACCCCCCACCCCCCACCCCCACCCCAACGCCCCACGCCCCCCGCTCCCCACCCCACCCCACCCCCACGCCCCGGCCCCGGCCAGCGGCACAGCCATACTCCCGCCCCTGCTCCACGCAGATAACCGGAGGCCACAGCAGCTGGGTGAGGAGGAGCGCCCGGCTCCATGTCCCGGCTGGTCCTGGGAAGGAAATAGCTCGACCGAATGCCGGTGTCTCTCGGTGTAAGGAAGATGCAGCCGCTCTCGCTCACCCGGACACCAGCCTGAGGTCTTTAATGAACTCACGTCCTATTCTCGACAACCCTAGGAGATAGGGTTTTCCCCATTCCCATGTCGCAGATGGGGAAACGGAGGCACAGAAAATGAACCGACTTACCCAAAGCAGTGGAGAGCCAGGAATTGAACCCACGTAGTTCTGACCCCAGAGGGCACAGTCTTAAACAGCAAACAGGATGCTCTAAAAGGGTGCTCTGTCCACTGCCTGCGTGACCGACTCGGCTCCTTGGGCTCTTTAATCAATAGGAACTGGTAAGAGGCCAGATGAGAGATTCAGGCGAGGCTTTATTGGGGCTCATGCTGCAGCACGAGGGAGCACGAACAAGGAACAGGTGCCCTTGCTCGCTCCCCAAGGAGGGCGGGCTGATTCCTTAAATGAGGTGAGGGTAGGGGCAGATCAGTGGGTCGGGCAGGAGACGTAGCCTAGGTGGTCTGCCCACCCGCTCGTGGTGCCGAGCCGTGTGCAGGGATCATGCGCAGTGCCGGCTTTTGCTCCCGGCACCTTAGAAATGGCAGTTGGTTTGCCGCCTTTCTGTATCTAATTGTTCCTAATTACCCCAGCTGCGCATGCTTGCAGTTAATGTTAGTCCCTTATAGTTCCTCTGTATTCTGTTGCTCCAGAAGACGTTTGTCCAGGTGCAAACACTCTGGTAAAGGGCCCCAGGTCTCGGCCTATCTCACCTGGAAGGAGAGAAGTAGGGGCTTCCATAGATTAAGTATATCGTGCAGGTCCACACAGCTAGCAAGGGGTAGAGTCAGGACTCAAATCCAGGTCCTCCTGACTCTGAAGCCCACGGTCATTGGAACATGACATGCTGCTTCTCTGAAGAATCATTTCAACCATCAGTACATGTTGTAACTCTGCTGTCCCCATGGCTGATTGAGCAATAGTTTTCCAAAGGAAACTATTATTTTCTTCTGCTGTTGACAATTAGCATTTGACAGAAGTTCATAGAAACACAAAGTAAAGCCAGCTTTGGAAATGGCTATCTATACAATCAACATGAGATTGAGGAGGGTCCCCAGGGGTCCCACGGAGGGTGGTGTGGGACATCTTAGGCTGCTCCACACGAAGAGGTTGAAGATGACAAGTCCCCTCGACCTATTTTCTCCATGTCGTGCTGGATTATCTAACATTGAAACATGAACCCACCTCGTGCCACATCCTGAAACTCATTTCATGGTGTGTTTCTGCCTCTTGTATCTTTTCATGGCTGTTGGTCTTAAATGGTGGGGTGGATCTCTGGGCCAGGGGCTGGGGGTCTTCATAAGCTGAGACCTATAGGGATGGTTAAGTTAACTTGGCTCTGTCTGCCCTGAGGGCCCCTGGCAAGTCTGCTTTATTCCCCTGGTACCCGTGGTGGTAGATTTTCACCACCCAGGACAGTCAAGTGTTGCTCTGACTGTGCTATGATTTAGGGAAGCCTCGTAAGCAACATTTTGTCACCTGGTTGAGCATTTATCTTTCTGTCTTGAGGCTCTGTTCCCTAGGTGCGGGAGGAAAGGACTAGAAAATGAACTGGCCCTTCTGGTGCTTCCGGTGCAATTAGCGTGGCATCACTGGTGCTATTCTTCAGGGTGTCCAGGTGGTCTAAGTGGCTGTAGGTCATCTTGGGCAAAGACTCAGGGAATCGTTACTGATCACACCTGCCCTGGGGTTGCTGGTCCTTCGTCCTGGACACCTGACCTCTTCTTCCTCAGGTAGTGAGCTCTGGGTCCACAAAATGGCCAAGGGATTGTGACGATTTATTGGGACAATTGACTTCAGTCGCTTGATTATCCTTAATTTTCTTTTCTGAGTGGGACCCTTGTTGGCAGCTCAATGTCTTTTGCCCCTTGGGGTGCTATTCATCATCTCCATCCGTCCTTTGAGCTAGGAGCCCCCCGCTGCTCCCCGGACCTCACCACACACTAGGATGATTGCTTCCACCCAGCGTCTGATGGTTAAGTGCTGTCATCGGCCTCTTTCATTTTGAGGCTCCTACCATCCTCACTGCCATCAGAGAGCTGTGTGCGTGTGTATGCGTGTGTGTGTGATGATAAACTGGAGAACAGTCTCGTGTGTGTCTGTCCGTTTGACAATCATGAGAATCCTCTCACATGACCACTGCGGGGCCCGGTGTTGTACGTCATGATCCCCTTAAGGATAAAGGGGAACTGTCTGTGTCTCTTTAAGTGTCTGGTACACAGTAAGTGCTCAAAAAATACATACAAAATGAATAATCAAATATATGGAAACTGAGCTGGAGCAGGTGTCCAAGGGTCTGGTCCCACATCATGCTTTCTCTAGATGTCTGTCCATCTCCCACCAGTCTGTGGTCTCCCATTCACCCAGCACAGGGCCAGGCACTGAGTAGGTACTCATGGGATCTCTGGAGAACAAAGTAACCGATGAATAAAAGACTAGCCTGGGGTGCAGAAGTGGGAGAGACTCCTGTAGAGGAAACCCCCCGACACCTGCCCTCTGACTGAGGTACAGAGATGACATGTCTGCACAGAGCCTGGCTCAATCCTGACCCCGGGAAGGTGGCCTCACCTCATTGGGCCTCCAGACTCCCCTCTGTAAAATGGGGATCCTGATCCCACTGACAATTCCAGAGTGTGTGGCCCATGCTAGATACTCAGTGGATGTTTGTTGAGTGACTAAATGAGATCTGTAAAAGTTTTTCATACCATCGGAGCTGCCAGCAGAGGAGAGCTGCCACTGAGCTTCTCAGTGGGCCTGATACGGGAGGAAAGGGATTATACCCGGTAGGTATCCAGAGTTTAGTGAACAGATGTTTTAAATTAAGGAGTGCCCTTGGCATCAACACCTATGGAAGGATAGAGCACTCTTCTTTCACTCAGTGTTACCTTTTGACATTGGTGCATGTAACTGTGGTTTATTTGGGTTTTTTATTTTGTTTTATTTTTTGTGTTTTTTTGTTTTTGTTTTTAATGTGACTGTATCAAATATATATTACATGTAACCCATACATATAATCACTGAGCCTAACTAAAGTGGCACTTGTTTTTTATTGAAGTATTGTTGATTTACAATAGTATCTTAGTTTCAAGTGTACAACATAGTAATTCCAAATTTTTATAGATTATACTCCATTTAAAGTTATATTGCAAAAGGTAAGCTTTTTCGATGGCAACTACAAAGGGCAAATGTATTTGTTAAGCTTATGTAGCTAAGCCTCCGACCGTATGGCCTTATTTTACATTGAGGGACCAAAATTTACACAAACAAATAGAATGTTCATAATTCTGTTCCTTTCTTTTTCCATTCCTCCTTGGTCATTTCAAGACAGAGAAGTGAAACCATCAAATCTGTCACACAGAAACAATGAGGCCAGAAGTTAGGTTTAAAACAGGATCAAGCTAGTAGCCCCTGATGCATCTTCTTCCATCTTTCACTAATATACACATAAAAGGCAGAAAATTTGGAAAATTCCAATGCAGAAAACTATGACTGACAGTCAGGTAGAGACATATTTTACTGGCTATCAAATCAGCACTGTTTCTACACCTGAAGACCTGGGCATTTTACCCACATACCAAAGTTAAAGAATAAGAATAAAAATGTAAAAAACATTCATTTGGGATATCCATAAGTTAGGCAAAATGTCTCCTTGCCATGATTATCTGCTCTGTCTCCCATTTTGCCTGTTAGGGATCCATTAATATGAGCCACTAAGTAAATTTCCCCTCATGGGCTTTTTTGATTACGTGTATGTCCACAGCTGCGTACGTGAGCACAGAGTGAAGCTTCAGTGTTTTATCTGGTTAATCCGATCCCGGGAGATAACCAGCCTGAACAATTTGGACTGAAAACCTTTTTTCAATCTCCAGTACCCAACATGGTTAGAAAGTGGCCAGGAAAAGAAAGCCTCCCCTTCAGTTCAACACCTGGTTTCCGCCCAGGTAAACCAGCAGGGGCTCCAGGGTTCAGCAAGGCACGGTTTAAGGGGGAGAGTGACACAGCAGTGATCCTTAAGGCAACGTGGGAGGAGCCCTGGGATGTGCGGGAGAGCATTTCCTTTTCGCTCTACAAGTACAGCCAAAGTCCCTCACATTTACCCTTCGTCGGAAACTTGGGTGTTTTTGGCTAGAATGGTCCTTCAAGATCATCTAATTCAACTCTCTTAATTTAGGGATGAGAAAACAGAAGACCAAAGAGGTTGCCCAGTGACCTTGCTCAGAGCAGGGTCCCCAGGCTGCTCTCTCTCCTCCTGGGCGCCAAGGGGTGACTGGATTTCTGCAGCTCTCAGGAGCGATCCTTGGTTACGTATGGCATCAGACCAAGGGCCCTATCACGCGGCTGACCTCTGCCTACGATGCTGACTACGTGCTCCATAGCTGGGGCTCCTGTCAACTATTTTGTTAAGAGGTTTTCAAGTCAGCAAACACAAATACATTCCAGGGAAACTGGATGGCTCCATGGACCAATCGTGATGTCCTTCTTTCTTGAACCAGCAAGGGAGAGGAGGTGTTTCCACCTCAAGGACAGAGGTACCTACCCTACCCTCGACCTGTGGACCTACAAGCAGACAGTTCTGCCCAGGCAGCTGTGGCTCTGGGGCCACCACTTCCTTGGATTTCTGTTTTAAAGTGACATGTACCACGGGGTCTCTCCTGAAGTCTTCATGAGAGTAGGGATGGAAAATGAGAGGCCTTAACTTCTGGGAGGGATGCCAAGGTCACCCCGGGAGTACATGGGGGAGCCTGGCATAGGTCCTAGAAAAACTGGAGACGAGATGGACCTTCTGGCTTTCCCAGACACTTTTCTGGCACCATGTCTTCCACAAGCAGGTAGTCTCCCAAACCCTGATGCTGAAGTTGGCTGTGCTCCAAGAATCCATAAAATCAGCAGAAATGCTTGTTGGCAGTTCCCTTCCCTTTTTTTTTTTTTTAAATAAAATCAGCCTCTGCATGAATTTCCTCCGAAGTTAGGATTCTTACAAATGAGTCACCTCCTGATGACCTAACAGCTTGATAAAGAAATGTAGTTTTTAGTTGGGGGGGGGGGATAGCACACTGAAGTAAGTCTCTTTGTACAGATCCTTTTTATTGAGGTTTACATAAGCAATTTATCAACACAGAAAACCAGCCCGACTGCCCCCAAATAACCGTGAAAGATGGTGAAACTAACCGACGGTGACACACCACACACAGGGCAGGTGACCGCGGACTTGAACCAGCATCTTACGTGGGATACGATTTCAAACGTGCACTAGTAAACGCATACTAAGAGGCGACCGTAAACCTCCACTGGCACAAGCGATGGGAAAAGAGATAAAAACAGATGGTAATTTAATAGGTACAATATCTAGACTTACAATATCAAATTCACTGGCTTCACTTGGTATAGCAATGCACGAGAGAAAACAGATTTATTTCTTCAAGGGCATTACACTTGGCCATGAACAGAGCAAATATGTGACCACGTGGATGGCTGTGCAGCTAGGGCAACAGGGAGAGAAAAACATCAGCATGTGAGGAGGGACCCCGTCTCACAGGGACCGATCTTCACTCTATTTCACGTGGACCCTTTTAACCATAGACGAGCCCATTTCCCAAACCATTTTGAGATGGCAAGGGGGGAAGAGTCACATTCGAATGTGCTGCTCCCAGAAGTGCTGTTTTAAAACCCAGCAGGGCCGTTTCTAAAGAATGTGGAAGAAGCAGCTTCCATTTAGTAGTTGATGAATCAGGTGCAACAGTCAAATCTAGAGGCAATGGTGAGACCGACTGGGGGGACTTGGCACAAGAAGAATCAGAAATGATGCTCTGCAGGTGAACTGCAGCTCCTGAAGGCTGACCATACAGAAGGGATGGTATCGACCTGCCCCGCTCGCTGGGGCCCCTACACGACATGGTGAAATCTACATCTCGAGGGAAGGACAGCTATACACTTTCCTGAAATTCTTTTACGATGGAGCCAGTGTAGAATCAAGCATTCGAGGAACCTGTCAACAAGCAGGGGGCCTTCGGAAGAGGTAGATGAAAGCAGTTATTTCACCACAAGTTCACTGTCAGATGTTACCCCAAGAAGTGCGCTTGCCTCTCAGCACAGATCAGAGGGTTAAGCTACTGTTGAAAACAGTCCATGGCCGTGAGAAGGGATGTCCACCCCACATTGCTATACGCTTTGCTTCAATTTTATTTTGTGGAAAAAAAAAAAACAGAAACAGAAAGCACTGCATTTCCTTAAATAACAAACTATACAAATAAAAAGGGGCAGAAGCGGTAAGCAATGTTTTTGATGAGAACTGAAGGATTCAATAAATAATATAAAATGCTTTTGTGCTAAAATAGAACTTGTTTTTATATATATATATATATATATATATGTAGTTTGGTAATCTTCATGCTACCCAGAAAAACGCCAAATCTATTATAATTTGTTAAAACATAGAAAAATACAATTTAACAATAGAACTAAAAAAAAAAAAAGGCCAGTGCTTAGCTTATAAACCACATAAATATGTACATCATGGAATATAATCAACTAAGAAACAAGAAGTTGAATTTCAAGTCCTTTGGAATATGAATACACGATTAGAAATATTTCTCCATTCCCTACCCCTTACATGAGAGACATCTTATATTAGGACAAAATTAAAATTGGAAGCATAGTTACCAGTTTTTCAGAGATGATTTTGAGATTTGTTAGATATGAGAGTTTACTATAAGAACCTGAGTCATTTAACTCTAAAATGCAGGTTTTTCCTATATGGTTTTGATGGAATGATACACGTTAATCCATTTTCTGTAGTGTGTGCGTGTTTTTTTAAATAAAGGCAATTTAAAATTTGGGGTGCTACATTTATAAGTGCTAACCCGGCCAGGCCAGTGAAGTGGCCGGTCACTCATGCCCCCAGGCCTTTGGACGCTGCCAGAGTTGGGCATCCCTGTTACTCGGCTGTCAAAGAACAGCTCTCTTAGTCTTTGAGGATGAAGGAAATCTAAAGGCCATTATGACTCGAGGAAGCCAAGAAGTATCATTTTAGACTTCAACTTTCATTCTTTCTACAGTAAATTTTTAAAAATGTGGCCTGGATACAAAAAATTCATATTAACATGAATTTAAGTGATTAATTAATTAAAGCTTCTCAAGTTAACCTGATGCGGGAGGGAAATCATGTTAGAGCTTTAGGAAGAAAAAATGGTTTGAAAAGTAAAGCTCACTCTGCTTGGCTCAAGCAGCAAGCCCAGTCTTGTCACTGTAGGGGAATTACGGTACCTTCAGTGGGTGTGCAGCAATGTCCCCACCTGACTGACAGGGTGACAGCAGCCCACACCCCACCTCTGGCCTTCTCCCCCTCCCCTGATTGGCTGCAAGGCGCACACACCAAGATGGGGCATCAGCTCTGGGTCCCGTGTGCCTTCCCCAAGGGTGCTGGATGACAAGCAGGGGCAACCGGCAACCTCAGTTCTACAGAAAGTCCTGGTGGAAAGCAAACAGCCTCTTATAAGTCCAGCAGCTCCATATTCAAAACTAAAGCGACCGAGCCTTAAAATAGTTACTATTCAACTCTTCTTGTTATAAGGGGAAAACCACCCCAAAGCACCAAGTTCAACTGTAATTTCCCTGGTGCTTTATGGTGTAAGGAGATTGGCTTTTCCCAGCAAATTAACTCTTTTTTTCCTTTGCCCCATCTCTACCAGGATCCTGCCTTCTGTGACCCCCACTCCATCCACGTCCCAGCGTGTGTCACAGATCCCAATGAAGCCCAACTCCTCTCTGGGTACAAAGAACACATCCATCCCCTGGGAGGGGAGGAGTTCCTTCCCCAAGCATCTCTGAATGACACAGATATGAGTCCCTGAATGAAACTGAGAAAAATTACATATAAATTAAATCATACAAGATAAGCCTTATCTTACACCAGCACATTGCAAATTTTTTAACATATTTACGTCAAGCAAAAAAAGTCCAACTTTGAGAATTTTCTTTTCTTCTTGATAGGTTAAAATTTTGAATCGTCAGAAAAATCAATTCCGCTGAAAAGTCAAACGTTGTATTCGACTGGCCCAACTATAAATTCTGAATGAAATAAAAAATCATCAGAAAAAAACACACTTTGATCTTCTTGAGAGTTAAACCACATTGTCAATTGGTCAATGATATTTTTTAATGGCCAGTGTGAGCCTTCAAACAATTGTTTTTAGTATCTGTACAGCATATTTCAAAGCGCAAATCAAAGCTAACTCTTGCTTTGAACAGATGGTTGTTTGTGGTCGTTGCTCTATTTGCTTTTCCAGCTTTGTTGCTGTCTTTCTTGAGCAGAACGCTTCCTTTCTTCAGCGAGCCTGGACATTTGCCCCTTCTCTTTACATATAGAATTTGAAATTGTCATGTCCGTGAATTGACCAGTCGGAGGCACAGGAAGTGAAACATTCACATTAGCAAGTGAAACAACAGCTGATTTCTAGCAGTTTTGCTGAAAAATTGTACTTAAACATGATAGAGAAGGAAAAACCATGAGCCCCAATGACATAAGGGAATAAACGCACCAAAGAGAATGTTTTAGGTTAAAAAAAAATAACCTTGGATTCCCAAAAGTTTTTAATTCATTCCATATATGGTGTAGAGTAGAGCAGCTTAATTTGTTATTTTTAGGCTTTGCTTTAATGATTCCTTTGAATTATGAAATCAAGACATACTAACATAATTTTACAAAAATATCAACTTCAATGATTTTTTCTGACAATGTGAAAATATCCCAACCAAATAAATCTAAAATAATGATAACACGTGTGCTCAATTTTGCCCTTTTTAACACTCCAAACGTAGGTAGGGTCAAACATTAAGACCTAAAACAGCCACGTATACCAAGACTCCTAAACCGACCGACTTCTTTGGCCACGGGGGCACCAGGTGCTGGCACAGAAGGGTCCTGGAAGCGCCTTCCATCTGGCAGCAGAAACACTTACCCCCTCAGAAGGGCTGCAGGCACGAGTTCAGGAGGAAGACTGGCCTCTCCAGGCTGCCAAACCCCAAACACAAACATGGACCTCCCCCTAAAAAGCCATTCAACCTAACCTCACAGAGCACTTTTAATAAATCACATCCACGTAATGCACTTCTCAGCCCTGTTGTTACCCATCAAACTTGAGGGAGTGTAAAAGTTCACTTGGAATAAATTTGAGGCGAGGCGAAAGGGCTCTCGGAATATTTCCAATTCATTTTTCTTTTGCAAAGGAAAGACAACCTTATGTTCTACTCCAGAGCTTAAATGATATTTTTCAGAGATGCGAATCGGCGTAGCTGGTGCCCTGGGTATGGAACGTGAGACACTAAGCCCAGACCCTCAAGGAGTTCATGCACCTTCTCCACGTGAGGCTACATCTCTACTCTGTCCAGCAGAGGCAGGAGGCTCAGCGATTTCTAAACTGTAATTACCCATCTCTGAACCATAGGTGCTGAGCACATGTGACCTTGTGATGGAGCCAGTAACTAACTACAGCGGTGACAGTGACAATCAACCATGCCTGGGGAGATGCTCACTTGTCATGAACAGCTTTTCTATCTCTGGTGGGTTTTTTTTTTTTTTTTACTTTTTTTTTTTTTTTTTACAAACACAATTTGAATACTATTCTTCCCTTTTAAATCAGGGGAATCCATGTAAATAGTAGCCCCCAACTTCTATACTGGAAACAGCAGATAGTAGAACATGTATGCTAAATTCCAACTAGTAGTTGAGATAAATAGTGAACCTCAAAGTTTCTTTTCCAAGGTAACTCCTCCTATGAAATAAAAGGCTCTTTCGATAATTATCTTCCAAACTCTCAAGATATCGTTTCATTAAAAAGGACTTACTTTCCCAGTGAGTGCGGCACACAAAGATTTGGAACCACTAAAAATATCGAGGACAGGATGCAGATAATTACGATGTCAAGTTATTTATATTGTTAGCAGTCGACTCAGAAACAGACAATAAAACTGCACTAAGAAAGGACAAATATGTGGACTCTGAAAATTATTGTTATTATTTTTAGTCTGATGACATGGAGGACCTGGCTGGGAAACACACTGGTTCTTATAAACCAGCACTTATTTGGGACATGAAACGAACCACGGGGAGAGGAGGCCACTGGGATCAGGCCGTTGCTGTCACAGAACAACCCACCAGGGCAGAGAATTATTCGCTAATGACAGTTGAACGACAATACAAGTCAATATACACAGTTAACCCATTTTGACACATTCGTCTTCAGCATTCTTTTTTCAATGAAATTCATTTATAAATTATACTAAAAGGTAAAACAGAGTTTCCTTCCTTGACACATCCGTTACCCAGATACTTCCTGAGGTCAGCCAGAGGGAACCAGAGTTGCTGTGTCTCACGACGGCTTCCATCCAAGCCCAAGACGGGCGCCTGCAGGCGGTCCTGTGTACCCAGGAGAAGTGCACCGACTTCATGGTTTGAAAGTGGCTGTCACCGTGAGATGCAAATGCCACTGCCTCTCCTGCAGAGCCACCGTGAGCCTCCAACCATCTACCATCTGACGCCTTCGATGTTGAGTGGCTCCCACGCCCTTGGTCCCAGCTCCCTAAGCTCCGGGTCAGAGGCAGGCTGGTACCCGTGGGTGCGGCACCCGCGGGGTGGGCCCAGGTGCAGCCCTTTCAGAAAACCTCTGCAGCTTTCAAGCCCCGAGACAACGAGAGGCTGGTTCTCAAGGGCACAGAGGACACCCAGCTGGTCTGCCATCCTGCCAGGACTATGGAGCAAAGACATCTAAACCCAGCCGGGGCTGATTATGGACAGAGCGTGGCAACGCTGGGGCAACCTGAACGGCAGACTGTTTGATCCCATCTTGGCAAGCCTGAGATACATTTGATATCGGATGCAAAAAGTGACACAATCAGTAGGAATCATTTCAAGTTCTAGGTTCATCTATAACCAAAAGAAGTGTGTGGCAAAGAAAGAGAACTTCGTTTCTTCAGTGGTTTCGAGGGCGGATGGACGCGATCGTGGCGGGAGGCCCTCAGAAGGGGAGGAGGCGCCCCCAAGCCTGAGGGTGGTCGCCACTCCTAGTAGGAGCATCTCAGAGTCCTGGGTCCCCCCAGCCACGGAGCACCCCGGAGGTGAGCAACTCCATCTCTCATCCTCACACTTCTCCCAAAGGCTCCACTTCGCGGGTCGAGCAGCCCATGCGGACTTCCCGGAGGAGGTGCCGTCTCGTGGGACCCTCCCCGTGCCAGGGGTCAGAGGCCATTGCTGTTCCTGTGGCAGAGGGGCGGCTTCGAGAGCTCCACGATGGCCGAGCGGGATTTTTTGAGGAACTTGGGGGCTCGACGTAACAGCCGCTGGGCCTCGGTGAACGTCTCCGTCAGCTCTTTCTTCCACTGCAGAAACTCCGGGTCACTCTGAAGGCAAACACAAGAGGCGGAGGAGTTGGGACAGTGTCACTGGCTTCGCCGACACACATGGATGCCTCTGGCCAGTCCTTGGAACCCCCTTTCCCCCAGGGAAAGCACACCCCATGTCCCAGCCTGCGGCCGGTGAGTAATGGGGGGGTCACGCAGGAACTTCCTCCAGGGGCCCCTTGCCCAGAAGAGGGACCAAGCCCTTCAGAAGAGCCTCCTACAACCCCACAGGAGAATTGCTGCCTTGACTTTGTTGAAAGATCACCTTTGATCTCTGATGTCTAAAATAACTCGACTCTAGAAAATAACGCATGAGGAGTTTTGACAAATTTCAGAAGCACCTTCACATGTGCAATGACGTCATGAAGTCATTAATCATACGTTTTTCCATCAACTACTAGTTTATCTCTCTAAATATGCTCTTTACAAGCACGTATACACATACACACACACACACCACCCCCCCAGTAGAAAAGTGTTGAAGTCGTGAAGCAAACACGTCTTTGTCTCTACTACTGCTTTATCTCTCTAAATACGCTCTTCTCTCACCGCCCCCCAAACATCCCCCCACACCCCAAGAGAAGTGTTCAGGAATTAAGTTTGGGCTACAACAGAACTTTGGGGAGAGAAAGATGGCATTTCCCCTGTTAAGAGTTACTTGGGGATCTTATGTTTATTTCAACACACAAACCTCAACTTCAAACATGCTGAAAGATCAGATCAGATCTGGAAAACTGTGAACAAATAAAATTCAAGGCTCCTATTAAATACTGGATGGTTTCCAGATAGGGTAATCACTTTATTTCCTGTCCTTCCTCCTGCCATTTTCTAAGAAACACTTCTTTTAGAATAACTGTTAATTTGCTGAGATCCTTGTATCTTCCAAGTTTCTTGCTAAGTTCGTGAGTGATAAAGCATGGAGTAAGAAAATGTTTGATAACCAGGCAGGCACCTTTATTGAATGTTTATATAATTGTTCTAACTTTCACCTCTGGAAAAAATACAAATAAACACTCACCTCACACTGCAAGACAAATTGCTTCCCTCCTTTTATCCTCAACAAAATGCACTTTTTGTCTTTAATCTGAGTTTCTTCCACAGACACAATCTGTTCCATTGTCAGTAAATTTTGCTGACCGTAAAAATAAAAGATGATAAGTTACTTCACATTATTGCATGACTTTTAAAATTAAGTTAATAAATAATACTGAAAACTACCAGCTTAGAAAAAGTAAAGAAAAAAAATCAGCATCTTTCTTTCTTTGATGATATTCTAGAAGTGGGGGGAAATGACTACAGAAGAAATGTACGAAAATTCAAAATATAACATCTCAAAGAAAGCTGCAAAGAAAGGAACGTCTCTATAAGGCAGAAAGCAAAGCTGTTCCCTCAGCACAGTACTGATGTGGGGATGAGTGTGAATCACTCTCCTGCATCACACACGAGACAGGTCAGGTGCCCTGGTCTCGGTGCCAAGCTTCTCGGCCTGCACTGCAGACCTCGTCTTACTCAACCCCTACTCAGGGAGGCCTCGTAACGGAGACACGGGGCACAGGCAGACCCTGGTCGGAATCACTCCTCATCCACACCTGTCACTGGTGCCAGACCTTCCCTCTCTGAGCCCTGGTTCTCTCTTTATAATATAAGGGCTGGACCTCAAAGGTTGCTAAACCAATTAAAAGTGTGTGTGTGCGTGTCTGTGTGTGTGTTTGTGTCTGTATGTCTACAGCACCAGGCCCAAGATAAATCTGCAACAATTGTAGTAGTCGTTACCATTTCTACTTCTCCCATTTTACAGATGAGGAAACTGAGGCTCAGTCGACATAATGTGCTCCAAGTCCCAGAGACACGGAGCAGTGGATTTAAACACCCCTGACTCCAAAGTCCCAGTTTTTTCCCCTTTTTTGATCCACCTAACCGCTCTCCAGCCCTCCTCAAACCTGTCTGCTTTGACCTCCCTGGAAGGCACCTTCTATTTTCAGGTAGCACCAAATCCTTCCTTGACTCAGAAGTTTAAAAGTTAATGTCTGAACATGAAAATCTCATGTATACATGTTAAAAGAGATATGGGAGCTAGAGGGAGATCTGAGAAAACATGCCGGCGATGTGAAATCACCACGGAAACGAGTGCTCGGGAAGATGCTACAGACTTACTCGTGACTCGCCCTCTCCTCTCCATTCAAGTCTGTTTGGAAAGAGGTAAAAATATCGACGCTGCCACTGAGTCAGGAATGGGTTTCCCAGCTTCAGCATGTACCCATGCATGATGCAGTCTCTTCCCAGAGCGTAATCTGAGGCACGGAACACAACGATGAAATTTAGCAGGGTCTGAAACAGAATGTCTATATGCTTCTCAGAAAAAAAGAATGACACACTTTTAAGAAAAAAGAGCAAGTTTCTATAAAGAGAACACATTATAGAAATCATTATTTTAGTTTTAAACACATTAAAGAACAGGTCTCTTCAGCTTACTAACATATTAAATGGCTGTTTCTCAATATTCTGATAAATTCATGATGTTCCTCTATTGCTCTGAGAGGGTCAGAGTTTGTTTGATAAATATTTTTTCATTATGTAGGGTGATAATTGGGGAATAGAGAGTGATTAAACTCAAGCTATGCCCAAAGTACCTTTGCCTTTATATGGAATTGGGCTTCTCCCTTTAATGTTATTTAAAAAAATAACAGAGAGGGGATTTTCTTGTCCAAAGAAGCCAAAGTAACACAAGGGTCAAAAACTGGTCTTTCCTCCACTTAAGGTTATAATTATCCTTCATATATATGGTTATGTAGGGAGGCCAAGCTAATTCACATGCATGTTGAGTTCTGATTACATTTTTACAGCAAAGTATTGTCTCAAAAAAAAAAAAAGGTCAATTTTAAGTGGCTTACTTTGCCTTCCTTAGAGGCTTTGGTGATTGTGCTAAAATCATTCATTCACTCACTCACTCATTCGTTCAACTATGAAGGGAAGGTGCTGGGCATGTGCTAGGCATTCTGGACACAGCAGTGGATAAAAGAGACAAAAGTCCTCGCCTTCAGGGAGCTTACATTCTAGTGGGAGATTCAGGTAATAAACAAATAAGCAAAACTCATGTTGCGTCACTTGGACACAAGCAGGAAGGAAAAGAATGAAGGAGGGAGGGGCCTCGGGAGGGTCCGTGGTGATGGGGTGTGTTTCACGGAGTTGCCATTTTAATGGAAAAGGTGTCTGCATTTGTCAAGTACATTTAAAGTATACGTCTTATATTTTTACTTCAGATATCTAATCCTAGACTATATTTTACTTTAAGGGTGACTTCTGAGATCTTCAGCCAAGATCTAGTTATTCCTAAATTACTTAATTACATGTGAGAATAATTCATTAATTTGTTAGACGTTCTAATTACAGCTCTAATTAAAAGGCTACATTTCAACAAGGTCATTAACATACATATTTTTTTCTGGGTCCAATTTGTCAAGATTCTAGTGACATCATGGCTCTCCCTTGAGCAAACTACTGAGGCTATAATTTCCTGTGTAAAATCCGTAACAGCAAACGTGGTCCAGAGTGATCTCAGTGGACCCGTTCTCTCAAGAATGGCTTAGAAATAAAGCCCCTTTCCCTGCAGAATGGAGGTGAACACAGTTAAAGGGCTGTCACGTTCCCTTGGTGCACTCAGGCGACTTTCAGGTAAGGAGTCATTCATCCAGGATGGTGGACACTTTTCTAAACAGATGATAAATGCTACTGGGGAATGGTCGACAAGACCCAGGAATCCTGCACCAAGATACCCCCACCAAAGCAAATTGTTCACAGACTGAAATTGTTTCCGGTCATTCTTATTATACGTTAACCTCAGAAAGGTGTTTGCTTAGAAGTAAAACAAAAAGCTATCTTCATCACTAACCATAATAAGTTTAAATATCCAAAATCCATAAAGTCTTAGAAAAATCAAGAGTGGCAATATTTGGTGAATCAAAGATGACTGATTTATTTAATACTGAATGTTATGTATTCTCCTTTGGAAATCCTAATAGGGCACTCAAATATGGTAAATAAAAATACGGCTTCGGGCTTCCCTGGTGGCGCAGTGGTTGAGAATCTGCCTGCCAATGCAGGGGACACGGGTTCGAGCCCTGGTCTGGGAAGATCCCACATGCCGCGGAGCAACTAGGCCCGTGAGCCACAACTACTGAGCCTGCGCGTCTGGAGCCTGTGCTCCGCAACAAGAGAGGCCGCGACAATGCAAGGCCCGCGCACCGCGATGAAGAGTGGCCCCCGCTTGCCGCAACTAGAGAAAGCCCTCGCACAGAAACGAAGACCCAACACAGCCAAAAATAAATTAATTAATTTTTTGAAAAATATATGGCTTGGTGACTCTTTTTTCTTTTTCTTTTTTTTGGGGGAGGGATACTTGCTATATGGTAATGCAGGATTTTACTTATTCTGTCCATTAGTAACTACTATTTGATAACATTTATAATATTAATGAACTTAATCTAAGAGAAGTTCAACTTACTTCTTTTTTTTTTTTTTTACATTTCAATACTGGATATTAATCAGAAAGATAGTGAAAATTACTATGGTCAAAATTTTTACATCAAAAATTTGTAATAAGTGTTTGGTATTAGTCTACATACAATTCAGTTTTTGGTGTAAAGTTCTCTGGCTGCAAGAAAGAACATTTGGTTTACTTCACTATTAGGAATATCTCTTAATGCTGGGATGGCTTCTTCTTGGTATTTCTTCTGCTGTTGGTTTTTGGCATAGTTATCTGTGATTGTATGAATGGAGTTGAGTGGAGAGGTACTCGTCATGTTTATTCCAAATAAGAGCACGTAACCAATCACTACAGTAATGAGGAACAGGCACTGCACAGGCAGTGCAACTAACTGCCCAGTATTTCTGAGGCCAATAGGTCAAGCCTAAGGAGTTTAGCCAAGATTCAGGAATAAAAGCCCACACAAGATACAGTATGAAGCCAAATTGGGAGCTTAAGAAAAGAATAAAGCCATAAGTCGCTCTTTCTGGCAATGGCAGTGGTGAATTTTCCACCATTTTCCCCGTAGCTTTAGATAATCTCGGGTCCTCCACGCGCCCACTCCGGCCCCTCCCCACAGTTCGGCCCTGGTGACTCTTTCATGCTGTTTATAATATAAATGTATGTATATACACTTATGTCTCTTGACAAGTAAACATGTAATACTAAGTTCCTCACCATACTTTGCAGGGCCCTGTGGAAAATGAAAATGCAGGCCGCTTGTTAAAAAATTATTAAGAATGTCAAGATGGTGCCAGCGGAGCATTAACCTGGGTCGGCGGCCTGATGAGACCACACAGGCCAGACACCCAGGAGGCTGGCCCTGTTGCTGACACCGTGATACTTAATCTTTACAGAAGAAAACTTCCAAATTGGCCCCAAAACTCCAAGATAAGAAGGTGCATTGACAAAATACTGCTGACGACCTCCAAACATATTATTTATATGTGGACTAAAGACTTTGAAATATCAAGTATATATTTATATATATATGTATAACTGAATCACTTTGCTGTACACTTGAAACTAACACAACATTGTAAATCAACTATATTTCAATAAAAACTTTTAAAAAATTAAAGACTTTGAAATATCATTTCACACTGATCTTTTCCAAGCCAGGTAAAACGAAAACAATTTATGGCATTTCCCCCACTCTATTGGAAAGTACTTTATGACCCAGATACTATTTTCAGCTTTACAAGAGATCTTGAAAATTCATTGCTTTAGAAATATCTTCAGATACACCAGCTATTTTACCTTCTTCGTGGCCAAGCTGCTTATTTTTAGCTCTCTTCCTGGCCTCGATTTTATCCGTGTCTGCATTTACTGCTTCATAAACAGTTTCCGCCACTTCCTGCTGCCAGCGCTCAGAGATCACCAAAGGGAAGTTCTTGTAGAGTTCTTGGTCGCAATCAAGAAGCTTATTATTTTAAGAAATCAAGATATGTATGATTTAACACACTTACAAAGGCAACAGATTCAAAAGTACCATAACTGCGTGTAGGAAGATAACTAGACAACAGCCTATAACCATTAAGAGACAATTTATTACTTGTCATAAACCTCTGCCAATGACAATCGAGCAACCAAGGAATATACTGTACAACACGGGGAAGATAGCCAGTATTTTATAATGACTGTAAATGGAGTATAACCTTTAAAAGTTGTTAATCACTATATTGTACACCTGTAAGTTATATAATATTGTACATCAACTATACTTCAATAAAATCTTTTAAAAAGAAAAAAAAAGAAAGACAATCCAACAACCGGGATCCACACAGGGTGATATATTATGGGCACTTCACTTCCATCCCTGGGTCAGTCAGATGCAGCCCAATCTTCTACAGCATCTTCATAGCATTTTTGCCAATGAAAACTAACACATATAGGGTTTTCTTTAAAGGATGACAAGAATCTGGCAACAAAATAATATCGATTATAGTGAGGATATTTTATTTGTGAAAACAGATCCGTATGGTTTTAGATACAGTTACAAGGGAGAAGCCAGGACGGCTTTCTAACCACCCTCCCATTATTCTGTAAAGTGAGAAAAACTAAAAGGTCCACTAGGCCAAATTTACCATTTAGCCCATGAGCCTTCCAATGAATCCAAGTTGAACAGTATGATCATAAGTCTCGAGATACGTGGAGACTTTAGGCAATGTGGCCTTTCAGAGGTGCTATAAGAAAAATTACACTTAACGATAGCATTTCTCTTCCAAACTATTACTCAAAATTCTTCATTCTTCTCCAAGTGAGCCTGTACTCTGAAAGCAAGCTAAGAAAACGGTTTTACAGATTTGAGTTTCAGTTTTGCGGCAGAAAGACAAGCGATCCTACTGAAAGGAAAAAATAGCCCTGTCTTTCAAAAGCAGGGATCTCCCTAGAAGCTTGACTTGTTCACTCCCTTGCCTGAGAGATAAGTACGGGAGAGAGGCAAGTTATTTAGAAGGAAAAGGGAGAAAGACCAAGGGTGAGGCTCTTGCCCACAGGCCTTTAGTGAATCACTGAACCACTGGAGGAACCTGCATCCTGGTCCCAATCAGGATGCTCTCCACCCACCCTTACTGACTTGTCACCCTAACGTGCTGATTCTGAGATCAAAATGTGTACAGTTTTTCCCCTTTCAGCTTTCTTCAGACGCCCAAACCAAGCCTGGCACTGAAACCTTTGTGTGTCCTGAGTGTGAACACGCTCATGCGTGTGTGTGTATGTGTGTGTGCGGTGCAGTGTTAGAGCATCAAGGCCAGGAGAGCACCCTGTGATGAGGGACACTGGGGCAGATTCTGCAGAGTTTGGCAAAAGTGAAAACACCCTCCTTTCCAAAGTAGTTGCTCTGAAATGGAAAACTCTGCTTTATATACAAACAGTTCCATCTCCTGTAAGGTCAGAGAGCCTTGGTCTTTATGACTCGGCCTATGTGAAAAATGAATAAAACAAAGCTCTACATGAAGTGAGCTTTTTTTTTTTCTCCTTAAAGAACAATGTATTATTTTGGCTGCATTTTAAGAGACACAGCCTTCTCAGCTCTGGTTTCGGAAGAAGCAAAACCACCACAACAGAAACTCCTAGTGTACATGCCAGGAGGCTGACACAGGTGACCCACCCACCTATGGGTGAGAAGGCCTGGCAATGAAACCACTCACTTCACAGGCAAGAAAACCAATGCTCCCGAGGTTCCCTAAATGGCCCTGATTCCCTTAGGTAATAAGTGCAAATCTGAGGCCAGTGCATCTGACTCCAAAGCCCAGAGTACAGTTGACAAAATTGAAAGCATGAGACTCTCTTTTGAACAACAAAATTTTCACAGCCTCCCACGTGATATTCGTTTTCCTTTTAGTGCCCTTTGCTGGAGAGAAGTATGTCTGATGACAAAATTCTACTGTGACAGCAGTGATCCTTTTAGATAACTCTGTAAAGGGACTGTTCCCGAAGCTATAGTAGGGTGGTCCTGTCTGTCCAGGCCACAGAAGATGCCGAGCGTCGGCACAGTGGTCACGCTGCTGTCCCCAGGGGAGCCACGGCTCAGACCAGGCCCTCTCCGCTGTGTTTCACCTGACCTTCCCCGCCACCCCCCATCCTGCCATCCTGGGAAACTGGCCACATGAGCACCCCAGTCACCTGTACAGCTGCCTGGCAGGAAAGCCCAGGGGGGCTGACACAAGGCCATAAATGCAGGCAGCTGAGAAGACACGGGCAGGGGGGGCCTCTCGGAGGGAGAGAGGAGACGCTGGGAGAAGCTGAGAAAGTGGGGGCAGTGAGAACTTGACGTGTAGTGACACGCTCTGACTCGGCATCCAAAAGAGGGTGACTTTCTCCCATGACTCACCACCTCTAATTATGCCCTGTCTACTTGGAAAATAATGATAGGAACCAAAGTTTGAAAAATGCGGAAGATGCTATATATATTAAAAAAAACAAAACCGTGATTATTTCACTTTTGATTGACAAATGCAAAATGATTCATGCTGTTTGCTCTTTTCATCCTGACACAGAGAAACCGGGATATTTGGGAGAACTAAGATGACTGGCTATCTGGCATGAGGCCAATTACGTTTGCCATCACCCGGCTGTTTTTCCCTGCTTCATAACACGTCTGAGTTTTCTATCAACCACCAATCTATCCAAATCAGTAAGAATGTGACCACTTTGCAGTTTATCAAACGTAAAATAGGTAGTCCAAAGAAAGCTGTCGTAGTCTCTAATTCAGGTCTTGACCTCTTCTACATTCGCCAAATATATGGATATTCATCTGTAAGTTACAGCCCATAAACAGGCCAGTACTAAGTCAATCATGAAGCCTGGTTTCCAATTAAAAAATCCCCCAACCTCCAAAAAAAAAAAAAAAAAAAAAAAAAACCTGAAAGCAAGCATTGCCAGTGTACCTTGATGCCTTTGGTATCCTCTTCATCAAATGAGCCGATGTCAAAGGCGTCGGCCACATTGACTTCCCCCCGGGGAGGGATCAAGGGTGGAGGGTACTGGAAGAGCCAGAGAAGAAAGGTTCAGTTACTAGGTGACTCAGGGCCCGGTCCCAACCTGCTATTCTATAAAGAGATCTCAGTGCAACACATCCAGGTGTCACAGTCCGTGCAGGGCTCATTCAAGCTCACACAAATCACAGCGCACAGTTCACAATGCCCCCAAAGGAGATGCAGCCCCACGACCCAGTTTGCTAGAAGCTTAACGCCTGCAATGGGGCAGGATGGGGTGCCCCACACCCACAAACGTCCCGAGGCCAATGCTGGCTGAACCAGAACCCAACTCTACTCCTAATTAGGCAGGACTAACAGAGCATCATTCCTCAACGGTCTGAGTCCACGCAAAGATGAGTCCAAAGATGATCATCAACAATGAGAAAAAAACAACAACAACTTTAATTTGGGGTGTTTTCCTGAATCAATGAGAATATTAAAAAGTAGCTTAAAATAAGCCAAGGGGATTATGCCACTATACAATCATGTTAATTCTTAAATTATGGGGTGCTGGGCTCAAAAGTATCTAAGTGTATGACAAACATTTCTCGTACATTTTTACATATAAACAAAGAGGGAGAAGTTGTTCCAAAGGGAATGAGCCACACGGCAGCATGTGGATAGGAGAACAAGAAGTAGGGCTGCGGATGGAGAGCTGGGGTGGACCCTGGAGACAGAGCCAGGACGTAGAGATGCATACAGAGATGCAGATGGAGAGCACAGTGGGGGTGGTACCCAGGGTGGGGTCCCAGCAGGAGTACCTTCTGCAGGTAGACTTGCTGCCTGTCGATGCCTCTGAAGAAGTCGTGCGTTTTTAGTTCCTGTGCACTGCGGGAGAGAGGGAGTCACAGCAGTGGTAAGTAAATATGCATTCGGAAATCTAAGAAACGGTTTGCAAAAATTATCTCCTATTACAGAACACACAGGGACAACTATTTCCAGCTCTTTAAGACAGCAAGTAAAATATGCTTCTTTCGAAGCAATCCAAGAAACACTGTGATGTTTAGAAATACTGCATGCTGAGCCTAGGAATATAATCCCATGTGCTACTTTACTGGGGATGCTTATCCCAGCCTGAGATAACCTAGGGGTTTTCACAGATTATATCTATATCTGATTCTGTAATCATGAGAACAAATTTAACTAAGAATTAAGTTAGAGATCTACACATTGAAGAGATTTACAGCAAATGTCTACAAGTCCTCATAGATCAGATGGCAGGGATATGAAGCACCAAATATTAATTTCGAAGCAAACTAGAAATCTAGTAGAATAGTGCATGCCAAACCCCTTCATAAACTGAAGAAACAGTTTTTCCCAAAGATCATCGCTGAAGTTCAGTTCACATGGAACAGAAGAAGTTGCAGACTCTGAGGAAAACACGTGGGCCAATATACAGAGTTCCCATGTGATTCCCTCCGACCCCCTCTAATTGAAATGGGAGATTCTCAATGTATTGAAAGGAACTGTTCTGCTTTCCAGGTGAAGACGCTGAAAGGCAGAAGCAACGGCCTACCCGCGTCCATGGCAGCCGAGTCGCTTACTAACGTCTCGCTGCAGCAAGCCTTCCAGAAGGGACTGCAGCTCAGGGGAGAAGATGTCTGGAAGTTCCACATTCTGGGGGTGGGGGACGGGGGGAGAATACGATCTCAAAAATGCATCCAGGGTAACAGTGCCCTCACCCCTGACCAGATTTAAAGGCCATTTCTTGCATAAGGATAGTGTTAAAAAAAAATTGCAGATTCACTGCCAATTAACATTGACTAAGAAACAGAGAACGGTTACTCATTTTCAGAGTCAATCGACAGGCTGGAGCCAGAAGAATCAGGTCTCCTCGCTCTTCTGCATCCCAGTCATTTTTCCTTTTATTTGACTTCTTTAGTTTTGTTCTTGATTTTCTACATCTTTCTCTTACTGATTGTTAGCAAACCCTGATATTTGCCTTGGCATCTATTTCCAGTGTTTTAAGAAAGCTTTTGTTTTTTTTATACTGGTTGTGATGGAATGAAACATGAAAATTATAATGCAAAAAAAAAAGTTTTTGACCTCCTTACCATGGTGAGTGTCATTCGGTCTATCTCATGCTTATCTTCGGTTTTATGTTGTCTGAAAGGGCTGTGACTGTAGAAATAAAGAAAATTCCATCACTAGATGGTTTCAGGTAACAGCAAACGTTGTTGACTAATATTTGGGCAAGGTATTACGTTCTGTCACTGCTCATTTGAAACTGCAGAAATACAAAAGCCATAAACACATAAGCATTTCCAGAGAAAAACTGATGATCAGATTGACGATCAGATATATTAGGTCCTGAAGGAGCAAGGCTTATGTTTACTTGAACTCCTGATCTTCACGTCAATGAAGTCATGGTATCAAAATATACTTTAGCAAATATATTCCAAGTGATAATTTAAACCATCACTTGGAAAAAAAATTAGCAAACAGGTATTTATGAAAATGAAAGTCATACACATGGCATTTGTCACATTAGTGTTTGAGATAATGGTAACTTTCAATTTTTTTTTTTTTTTTTTTTAGAAAAATGGGTATTAGTTCCTCAAACAATACAAAGAACTGCAGTCAAATCAAAACACGTCCAAGATGAACACACTTCCCCCCCTAGAATCCAGTAATTTTAAGCACTACATTCCTTTGAGGATAAGAGATATAAACTAACCCTGTGCTCCCAGACCCTCCAGAGTTCTGAGAACTGCTCCCTCATGTCCTACTTACAAACAGCCCCAGACTTAAGAGTCAGAAACCCTGGGTTCACGCTGTGACTTGGCTGTTTGCTGGCTGTGAGCCAGTCATGGAAACCTCCAGTCTCAGTCTCTTCATCTGTAAACGGCATAATGCAATATCCGTCACCAAAACGGTGACGGGAACGAATAAAATAACGTACATGCTAGTAGCCGAGACAGTGGCAGTATACAGTGGGTATCTGATACACATCTGTGAAATTAATAAGGATGAGTCTAACTTTACAAAATGAATGTCTGCTTGATCAACTGTGTAAAGAAATTATTCTTACTCTTGATTACATTTTTAAAATGCTGAATAAGCTGGCTTTTAAAGTTAACCTTAGATATCACTTATATATGGAATCTAAAATATGACACAAATGAACTTATCTACGAAACAAAAACAGACTTACAGACATAGAGAACAGATTAGTGGTTGTCAATGGCGGGGGGGGGGGCCGGGGGGAGGAATGGATTGGGAGTTTGGGATTCGCAGATGCAAACTATTATATACAGGATGGATAAACAACAAGTTCCTAGTGTACAGCACAGGGAACTATAGTCAATATCCTATGATAAACCATAATGGAATAGAATGTGAAGGAGAATGTGTATATATATATATATATATATATATATATATTTATATAACTGAATCACTTGGCTGTACACTAAAAACTAACACAACATTGTAAATCAACTATATTTCAATAAAATAAATTTAAAAAACCAAAGATACTCTTAGCATTAAAAGAGACTAGTAAACATGCCAACTAGAAAACCCTGGCCTTATTTATTCACTTGAAAATTAAAGAAGGGATATGACTGAGATTTCTGATGGTAAGACATGCCTGTAAAATGATCAACCCTGTAGATTTATTTATAAGGCATATATAACATAATCTGAGGCAAGACATTATATAAAATAGTTAACTCTATAAAATGGATACGGATGTTGAGCACATAAATCAATGTGATTTAGAAAAAAGAACTAAAACGTCCACCCACTCTTGCTACTGAATAAGTTAAACTATGATGATGAGTCCACTTCAGAATATTTATTATTTAAATATTTCAATTTTCACTTTGTACAAGAGAGGGCACTCTAAGGCTTGCTTTCTTTCGTATGCAGTGAAAAACACAGTAATTTCCATCTCTTGAAAGCATTAATTTGGAAAAAAAAAATCTAAACAAGGTAAATTAGTACCAAGCAAACATACGCCAATCTTTAAAACAGATTTTGATTGGAAATATTCTTTGCATCCTAATTGTTTCCAAGGAGAAAAATGTAAAATTACTGCATTTAAAAAGCAAATGGGATAGAATAACAAACGATATCTGTTGTTTATGAGATACTATAATTTTTAAAAACTTGACTTGTATCATTCTTGTATGCAAAATACACAGAGATATTAACATGTTCATGGTTCAAGAGAAAAGGAATATAGGTCTATTAAATCTTACTACAACTTCAGTCTCTCTTCATGACACAACTGCTCCTACCCCACAGAGTTCCTTAACGTATAAAACGGGATTGTGTGAAGGTCTCCTGTGTTTCGGCAAATCCATCTGCTTTGGCTCCTGTGTGCAAAGCCGGAGGACCCCTTCCTGCTCTCGACCCTCATGTGCCTGCCTGCATCTGACGCTGGAAGCAGAGGGCTGTGCCCGGACACTTGGAGAGAAGGACGACTGTGTTCTGACAGAGATGCTCCGTGCTAAATTTAAAAACTCTTTCGTGTGACCAGAGGGAGGGCTTTGCGAGGGGACGGGAGTTAAACATTAAAACATTCCCGGCACACAGGCCCGATCGCTACAAATCCCATTTGATAAACATAGCTCTGCCACGTCTGACTCAATAAGAAACAATCGGAAATGCTTTTCGGTTCTTCGGTTCTTCGCTGTTGCGCTGAGAAAGTCTGGTCTTTCAAGTTCAAGTCCTGAGGCGCATCTGTTTCCAATGTCTTCTTGATTATTCTTTGTGAACAAAACCCAAGATTCTGTTTCTATTTTGGAAAATGTTAAAGAAAACCTCCTATAGTAATGATCTCCATTCTGAGGGAGGCACGTGGTGCTCGCAGATCCTGTGTGATCACAGCTGCTCCCCGACGCAGCTGCTTTAAATAGGAGACAGTAACGGGCCTGTCAACAGCTTATGACGTGGGCCAAGCTCTTCCAACAGCACATGCAACACTCCGGCTGCGTCAGGGGACGTTATGGGAATAGAATTCACACGTACAGTGGTCAGATGTAGCTTTTGAATAACAGAGAGAGTGGGAGAGCCGCAAATTTCCCTCAAACGAGTTGGGAAAACGTTCAAGGCATGCTAAATGATGGGGAAACACACACACACACACACACACACGCACGATACATCATTCACAGTGAAAAGATGAGCTCAAAAACAATCCATTTATAAATACAAGTGACTACAAATCCTTAGGTCAAAAATTAATTTTAGAATACCAAAAAGATTGCATGTTACGTCAAATGTGAGTTTTGAACCTAAGCCAATAGCTACCAAAGTATTTATAAACATTCCTTTTTTTCCCTATGGGAACCAACTCGGCAACCTCAGGCAGAGCTCAGTTCTCCCCAGACCACCACCTGGGCTCTCTCCTCGTGTCTGACAATCAATGGTGACAAGTTTAAGATCAAGGCTACTGTCACGTCAATTCTTTCCCCTCACAGAGAGCTGAACTCTAGATTGAGGATCATGACGGTGATTCCGCACATTTGCAACGTGGACACCTCTTTATACACAGGCGCTCTTCAGTGTCTGACAGTCAGCTGAAGTGGAAGCAGTGACCCCCACCCAACATATGGCCCTGAGCGGATGGGTCCATCACTGAGCCCAGGGATGCAAACACGTTCTCGGGCCTCGACAGCTTCCTTACATCCAGGTTCCTGTCCCCTGCACCCTGTGGGATCCTTCTAGGGTGTCACAACAGAACTAGGGGTTCAGATAAGTGTTTCAGCAGAAGCAATGGGGCACACTGGTCAGTGCGAGAAGTATCTGATCAGAGAAAACAGAAGCGAAAAAACCCTTGGTGACCACTGGTCACCCTCACTGTGCAGATGTGGGGAGGAGGGGAAGAGACTTGCTCTGGAGCAGAGTTTCTCATCCTCAGCTGTGTGATCCTTTGTTGGAGCAGCGGGGGCCGCCCTGTGCACTGTACAATGCTTAGCAGCAACCCTGGCCTCAACCCGCTAGATGCCAAGTTGTGACAACCAAAAATGTCCCCGGGCATTGCCAAGCACTCCTGGGGTTGAGGACGAGCGCTGGGGAGTGGCTGGCATGGAGTCTGGTTCATCCCATGAGGACTGATGCCGCGGCCGCCCCGTAAGAGCACCAGGATACCGGGGGACAGACTGCCTGTGAAGCCCGCGCCCGGGAGGCCACGTTGGCCGCGCTCTCCTCCCACCCCCTCCTGAGTTACCTGTTTCAGTTCCTTAGGCCCCTTGTGTCTGAGAAAAGACAGCTACTCGGGCTCCCTCTGTACAGTGTGTAAGAACTGAATAGGATGCTTCTGTACGCCGGGATGGAACCTTCTTACCCCTTGTTTAAGCTGAGGGGACGAAGGCTCCATCGCCTCCAGATCTCACCATGATGCTTTGCTCCTGAAGGGCCCTCAATAAACACCAGCTTAATATGAACCACTGATACTTTATACCCATTGACATTGGTAGTGATATGACCATCCTCCCAATCACCTTGAATCTAAACTCCTATCTGTCCATAGCCAAGCATCCACTGAAAAAACAAAAACCGCTATGGACTATAAGAACGATACTGTTAAGTCATTTGTGGCCTTTCTGATCCCAGTACCACAGCGCTACTCAAGCCTTTGCCTGGGTTCTTAGACATGCCTCCCACCAGCATCCTCTTACTGAAGAGCAACCCAACCTTTGCTTAAAAGATGCTTCCTTTCTCTGTCCCTCCTTTGCTTAAAAGCCCTCAGTCTCTGGGGCCTTAAGAACAAAGCCCCACCTGCACAGCATGGAATTCTAGGTGGCCCCCGGCCCTGCCCCAATTTTCTCCATCTTCTCTCTCAGCACACCTTCCCCGCGACCAACAGCTGACCCCCCCCCCACTCACAGGTCGTTGATGGGGAAAGACCACCTGCACCTGCTCCGTATTGCGCCCTCCCCATCGTCTACTTCCGCTCCAGGTCTTCATCCTGCCATCCTGTCTGTGGGAGAACACTTCCCACACCAACTCCTACGTGACGCTGTCAGGTCAGCCCTGTGCTTCCAGGTTAGAGCTGGTGATCCCACTTCTGCTCTCCCAGCACAGCCCATCCAGCTCACAACTTCGTACGTGTGTGTACCTATCTACTCTCCTCCGAGTTCCTCCAGGACTGTGTGTGGCTCCCTCCCTCCCTCCTTCCCTCCCCCACAGCATCAAGCACAGGCTCTTGCATACTGCAGGTACTCAATAAATGCTCACCGAATTGTATTTAAATCACTTAAGTCAAAAAATGTTTCCCCGCTCTTTGATTTTAGTGCTCTCTCCATTCCTGGGATTGCCTTTTCAACAAGTATTAGAAAGAATGGCAGACGATCATACATCTTTGTAGGGAAGATTCATCTATTCTCTTTGTTAGGCATTGGAAGGATTCTTGCCATTTCAGGCTAAGTGGATGGTCACCAGGCAGTGACGGGGAGCTGGCTATCTGTGAGGCAGGACATGCCTTCACAGGGCAGCTCAAATGCTGAATGGACATTCTTGCGTCAAATTGAAGTCTTCTCTCTCCTGAAAATGCTCACTGTCTAGAGCTGTACAGATGAGTATGCCTCCTTCAATGAGATGGGCCTTCTGACAGCTGGAGCCAACAGGATGGCCGTCTGAAGCACTGTACCCAGCTCTCTGAACCTGTCCATATGAGCCACGATTTCTAGCTGTCACCATTCTCATCTCTTCTTATCCATCCATCCCATCCCATCCTCATGACCATCCTCTGGATGTCTTCCTGTTGGCCAAGATTCCTCTCAACAGGGGTCACATCAAACATAATGCTTCAATCAAGCCTGATCAAGGATGTCATAAAGGAATTACCACCTTCCAATGCAATCCTCCAAACTTGAACCATGACCAAGTAAGACGGAACTGGCTTTATCAGCTACAAATCACACTGCTGGCATAGAGATAACGATCAAACCAATTTTCAGATCTTTTAAAAATAGTGGTATATGCCAGATCATCCCTAGACTACACAGATGGAATTATAAACAGACAGAATAACAATATTAAACAAAAATCAATAAACAAACAAAGCCCTAAATGCAAGACTTTGCAAGTTTCCCTGCCACATTTTACAACTGACTTTTCAATCTTGAGTTAATGCATTCAGCTTTTGCTGTTGTGCAGAGTTTTTCTTAAATCATCTCGTGACTCTGTAAGTGTGGATTCTAATCTCCAACCCCTTCTTCAGCGGAGACCTCAGTGAAGATGGTGTGTCTGGATGCACTTACCATGCATGCAGGGACTCCCGCCGGCTGGAGAAACATCTCGGGTGGGAAGTGGTTTTCTCTGGTTTGCTTTGCAGAAACTCTAATTAGGTCAGCTAGTCTGATGACATGAATTAAGGCCATCCAGGCTCCACAAACATGATAATTCAATTAAGGACCAACAGGACCTGACTCTCTGAGCAATACAATTTTAGTTCCCAAGTGAATGCAGCGAGCAGAGAACAACTAGATTATCCAGGTCCTGGGGAAGCAGCCGGGGTGCTTGGAACCTAGTTTGGGGGGAAGACAGGGAATCCAGCCTCTTTTCAGATTGTGCTAAATGTAATAAGAGGATGCAGCGATGCTCAATAAGGCTTTCCGAGGGAAACATGGAAAGTTTAGCAAACTACCAGTCCTGTGTGTTCATAGAAGCAACGTTACAGGGAGAATCCTGACCAGGAAATTTTAATGTAAACTGCTTTTTGTATCTCTGTGAATGGAGAATAATCAAAAACATATCTTAAACAATTCAGCTCTCTGTTAAAATTGGCTAAAGACTCTTAAAATTAATGGAAATATTAACATAATTTGTAAACGTTCAATATGAGAACATATTTGGAGAGCGCTTTCATTCCATCCTCTTTCCGCTTGTATTTCATCATCTCTGGTAGATTAGAACTAAGGGTCAAGTATAACAAATGAAAAACACAGAATTACACAATTTCATTTTTGTGTTTTTAAAACCTACAAATTTCAGCATGTTCACAAACAGATGCACACTTTTAAAACAGATTCTCTTTGGGTGTTCATCCTTTTGTGTAAAAAATGCTTTAACCTCACAAGACGATCATGAGTAATTAATTCCTAGGGAAAAGAAATTCTCCTACCCTCTTCGATTATCTACATTTAAAAATAACACTTATTCCCAAAATAAGGCTTATCAATGGAAATATTCCAACAAAGTCTTGTTTTAGGTCTAAACGTGTTGGCATACCTTCCTGGCATGGAACAAAAATACCAAAAGCTTATGGGAAAGAAACTCTCACTTTTACGGGCAGAAAGAGCTGTGGGCATCGCCTGGATCAGTGTGTGTCTTAAAGATCACTGTGTGATCTAAAACGATATTAGCACCTAATAACATGTAAATATTTTTGATTTTGATCCAAGTGCATGCCATGGTGATGGTACTAAAAGGACGCATTTCACTCACCCTCTCAGAAGTTTGAAAAGCATACAACCCAGGGAGAACCAGTCGGCACTGCTGTCGTACGCAGTCCCTTTCTGCAGGACCTCGGGAGCCATGTACCCGTGGGTGCCCCTGGGGAGAAGAAAGGGTATGTGCGGTTATCAGTGCTTGCAGACCTTATACAATATTCCCAGCTCACCAAGAGGTCTGAGCATCATTCATCCATGTCGGCAACTATGAACAAGGCGGAGGGGACGACAGTGCTTCCACCAAATATGATTCAGCAAACACCCAGTGGGAAAACGACCTCTCCTGTCTTCATTAGGATAGGACTGAATATAAATAAATTACCATATGAAATAAATATGGACAATGCGCGCACTCCACGGTCTCGGAGGTGAAATGTGAGTCTCGGGAGTCCTTCCTCACTCCAGCCAGGAGGAGTCAAGGGCAGGCCCATTCGTTCGAGGGCTCTCCTGAGGAGATGTGTGGGGCTGGGGGAGGGAGCGGGGGGAGGGGGTGATGAACAGTGACCTGGAAGGGATGGGCATGGGCGTCCCTGGGTGGCGCCACCCTCCGGTGCTGAGGACCGGGCTCGCACATATGCCCGTCGTATCTCCCACCCTTCCACGGTCACGATGGTCTCCAAGGCAGGGCGGGCGTGGGGGGACAAGCCGACAGGTACGGAGACAGAGAAATCACGTATCCGGTTTAAAGAGCCGCTGACAGCTCAAAGGACTCAGCCAAACAAATGTGCAGGCGACTTGCAGGAAGCTGAGAAAAATCACTTGGGAGGACAACCATTTATATATAACATGTGTTATCTGCAACTCAAAATCCTTTCCCATTCTGCGACTCCCCACCCCTCCTTAAAGATCTGAGCACGCACTGTTCCAAGCGCGCAAGAGAGGGCTCGTGGGGAACTTTCAAAGACGTGGCCTGAAAGGGCCCCGAAAAAGCCTTTAACTGTAGCTCTGGTCCCATCCTTCATTGATTTTCTTCACTGATAGAATGGGTGATAGAATGACACCTTCATCCCACAGGGGTGCCGTGAGGATCACACGTGTGTAATGGGCTTAGGATAGTGCTGGCTCTTAAAAAGAACTCAACCTATGTTAGGGATTTTATTCTCTATCCTTACGTTATTATAATCCTTTTTAACTTATGCTCAGGAACAGTGAGAATCTGCTCCGACAAGTGATCCTGGATCAGCACTGGGCCCGATACCCTCTCTGCCTCAGAGTTCTACCTTGAAAGACTTTCTCAAACAGTGAAAACGGGCACTGGTCCATCCCTCAGAAAAGCTCCGCCATCCAGAATCCAAAGTCTGACAGCGTGAGGTCAGCAAGGCACACTGTGAGAGAGTCAGAGATTTCCTCAAGGGGTATCCAAGCCATTTTCTGGGGAGGTTTAACTTTGGTGTTGCTGGGAAAACCTTTGTGGTGACCTTTTTAACCTGCGATTCTCGGGGTCAAAACCCAGTTCTGGGACGGGAAGATCTCAACAAGGATAAATGCATGGGGTTAACGCAGATCACGTCTCTGAGTGGGCACTGGACACAGCAGAGCACTGGACCTGCCCACCTCCATGGTTTTCAGCTTCTGCCTACACGGCAGCACCTAGTGCTTCCTGCCGCTTCCCACTGACGATCTGTGCTGTTCATGCTGAAAGAACACTTGAGCATTTGAAGACATGATGACAGGGGATTGAGCTTTGTGTTCCTGGATAAAATAAGCTGGGACTCAATGAGTCACTGATGATCTGTTTGATTCCAAAAACAAAGTTTTTCTGTGTCATTTGGTGGTTGCTTCATGGTTCACTTTCAGTTTGTCAGAATTTGATTCCATCGTTAGATGGACTGAGTCTAAACCTAGATGGAGAACCAACCACAACGCTGCTGTGCAGACGGGCCAGCGTCTGACGAAGTCCTGGCATCATACCTACGGCTTTGAAAAGACCAGAGAAGCCCAGTCTGGGGTGAAATTCTGGCCACAAATCTTTAATCTCGTACCAAGTCGATCCTCTCAAAGCCTCAGGGAGTTCAGACAGAGTGTAAGGAACACAAGCTTTGGAGTCGGACAGAACTGGATCTTAATTCTAGCCCCACGATGTGCCAGGCATGTGACTTTGTTCAAGTTCCTTAGTGTCTCTGAACCTCAGTTTCCATCCCATAAAAGATGATTATACCCATGCCCTGTGGGTCTTCTGTGAAGATAACAACATATTCAGAGCAGCCGGCCACACATGCCTGGGACAGCCGATGTTCAGCTCATGGCATGAGTGCTGTCCCCCACACCGGTCACTTCCCGGACAGCCCCCGGGGCTGCTGGTTCCAGGAGGTCAGGGAGCTCTTCTGCCTCGGTCCCCGCTGCATCACCAGCACCTGGCACACAGCCAATGTGAAGTAAATACTTATTACATGAAGGAGTTGACTTCACCCTCACAACTGTCACGTGAAGTAAGCAGCATTGTTACTACCTCTTTATAGAGGAGAAAAATGAGGCTGGTGCCACGTGGAAGGAGGATTCAAACCCACATCTGCTGACTCGAAAGCCTTTGTTCTCAGCCATGACATGCCTCCTCTACTTAAAAATACAGAATTTTGTTGTGCGTTTATCCTTTTTAAGTAGTGGCCTCACTATCATCGTTTAAACATGGAAATCAACCTTCCCGATCCCATCCCTTTACAGATGCTGTTCAGCTATGGACAAAAGCCCGTCTTTCAGATCTGACATGTGAATTACACTAAGAAGAGGGGGAGGCCCTATAAGGGAATAAGTAACTCTGCATCTGAAAGTTAATTCCTTTGGGAGATTAACTCTTCTGAGCTCTCCGATTCATATTCAGTTGTGACTATACTAAATTGAAGAAATGAGCATACCAAATAGCCGTGGCATTAAAAATTCAAATGACTCTCTTAAAAATGTCTGATGGGGCTTCCCTGGTGGCGCAGTGGTTGAGAATCTGCCTGCCAATGCAGGGGACACGGGTTCGAGCCCTGGTCTGGGAAGATCCCACATGCCGCGGAGCAACTAGGCCCGTGAGCCACAATTGCTGAGCCTGCGCGTCTGGAGCCTGTGCTCCGCAACAAGAGAGGCCGCGATAGTGAGAGGCCCGCGCACCGCGATGAAGAGTGGTCCCCGCTTGCCACAACTGGAGAAAGCCCTCGCACAGAAACGAAGACCCAACACAGCCAAAAATAAATAAATAAATAATTAAATAATTAAAAAAAAAAAAAAAAAAAGTCTGATGAACTCCCTGGGAGAGGCTTATACAACCCCAGGTTCTGGCCTCATAATTGTCAAGTGTTGGCAAAATGCTAAGGCTTTTATCACCATATCCCAGATTCTGTAGGAAGAGAGAAACATGTTTACAGAAACGGTGCTAATCGCTATTAACATCTGATCAGAGCTTTAAATGGCAATTCTGATTTAACGCAGTCCCTCATAAAGTACTGCAGTTTTAGAACCACTTTATTTTTAGTCCCGCAAAAAAAAAAAAAAAAAAAGGATTTATAGTTTATTTTCTGCACGGATGCATGAAATGAGACTCCTGGGAGTTACTTCAAGACCATTCAACACAGCAATGATGCACAATAAAATGGAATTTTAAGAGCTTCACTGCTAAGACTGATATATTAAAAAAGAAAAATCAAGCAAAAGTCACCTGTTTTTCCACAAACTGCACATATGTCCACATCTTCCACCCAGATAAACTGATACTAAAGAAATAGGAATAAAAACCAGTACGTATTCCGTTCTGCTTCTGCTGAGCCCCAGGGCAGCTACTTCATACTCCTGTTGTCATTTTAACAATCTCAGGTTCAGGGAAGTCCTTGGGCAAGTGTCAACACTTGCAGAACAAGCATGGCCACTGCTGGAAGCAGCTTAGGGTCCCCTGAGAGGGGACAGGTGCTGGCCGACGGCCAGGGCATCAGGGAGCTTCCACCACATGGTTGTTTAGAGGACGGACGTAATATTCAGATCTAACAATATGACCTGCATTAAAAGCTTGAATTGCAAGGAGATGATTTTTTAAATTAAAAAAAGAACCCTAATTTCTTTTTAGCAAAAAAAAAAAAACAAACTGTTTTGAAAAAGAAGGAAAAAGTAGACGGAGAGAGAAACCTGACCTCTGGGCCTTCCTTGGAAAGTTCTATGCAATTGCCTGTGCACCTTCTTTGGCATATAAGCTTTCAGGGGTCTATTACTACCTCTACCCTATAGATAAAGAGACTGAGGGTCAAGCAGGTGAGCTGACTGCCTCAGGGTCACACAGCCAGCATGGATTTGGGTCTGCTGCTGAGGCCCCTATCTTTCCCTTAGATCACCCTGCCCCCGGGCAGCTACACTGTGGGTCCCTGCGTGTTCCCCCAAACGGTGAGAGCGAGCACACCACCACCCTTATCTCCCCTCCCACAGCCTGGGATACGGGACCTTCCCCTGACCCGGCACTGCCACATGCTGAAAATCCCTATTGGCAAGAAAAAATGGGGGAACAAATGACCACGTCAGGGTCTGAGTGAATAGGCGAGTTGAGTTAGGAAACGACAGTGACAGAGGTGCTATACTACTCACACACTCGCGTGCGGCTTCTTTTTGGAAAAATCGCAGGCAAGACCAAGGTCTGATATCCTAACGTGTCCGTGTTCATCCAAGAGGATATTTGCGGGCTAAAATGAAAGAGAAGGTGATCTTCAAGAGTCCCCAAGATGTCCCAGGGGCTAACTTCTAAAACTATTGGCACTTGATATCTCATTATTTTATCACAGTTCATTCCTACACATGAATCCTAGCATTAATTATATCATCACATCCAAGTGGGGCATGATACCAACAATGACATGTTTCATGTTACTTTCAGCAGGAAAGTGGTAATGACAGATGGGAAGGATTCTACTCATTTGATGATGGAATACAGGGCGGGTAACACGGGAGGGTTACAACCACAGTCCATCGGAGTTAAAGTATTTCTTTTTCACAGCAAGAAGTGCAATCCAGCCAGAATGGTGAGTCTCTCCACAAAGGGAGTGAGTCCACAGGCTCCTTGGCCTCTGTAACTACTAGGACTTCAGAGAATGAAGCCACGAAGCACAGCACAGAAAGGAATCTTGTAAAAATATACAAATAGTGACCAAAGAAATCAAAATATTCCACGGTGCCACATTAATCCCGATAAATGTCATTTCTGTTTATTAGTACAGGATCAACAGAGGACCCTACCAAATGACCAAATATGATTTTGACCACAACTCTGATGAAATGTATCCATTAAGATTAGATTTAGTCAGCATAATCATGGAAAACAAAGCTCCTCTCCCTAATATACATTGAATTACAGTCATCTTGATATTTTTCTGCTGGAGATCAGCTATTATTTTGCTTGAAATAAAAATAATGGATGCCATTATAAACTTGAAGCATGAATAATCATGAATGACTAGAATTAAGTCTGAATAAAAATTAGGTAATACCATTGCCTACTAAATAGCTTAGAAGACAAAAATACTGCATCAAGATCATTAGAAACCAGTTATAGATTTAAATTAAAATGTATTACAATGGCGCTTCATGGGCCTTCGGTGTGTATTTTATTCTTCTGAAAAACTCACCATGAGAAAATAAAATGTCATGTGCCAACCAGTGTTTACTTATTTCTAATGTGATGAAAATACATTTTTTCTTCTTTATGTTCATGTGAAGGCTAAGGGAGTAATTCTTTAACCTTGCAGGAGGCTTTAAAAGTTACAAAGTCCCTTGTGAAAAACATAATATGCTCAACACTAAAATACACCATTTTAGATTCTTAGGCGGTAACCTTTAAAAGCTAATCACAACACATGAGCAAAGGAACATCATCTGTACATTTTAGCTGGTTAACCTGGGTTCAGGTTAAGAAGGAAGCAGAGAGGAGGCAAACCCACTCTCCTCCCAACCTCCTTGGGAAGTTGCCACGGCTATCATTTTTCTTCTCACCATTATTTACACCTTTATATATCTGCGTGATCATTTCTATAGTTTGTCAAGGTCCCGTTTATCTCCTCCCCCATTCTTCATGTGGCTGGCTAGATGAATATCACCGCGGATGTACCAAGCAAACTCCCAACTCCCTCCTTAATGCAGAACCTGGGAACAAGCATCATGGTCTGGAATGGAAAAACTCAGAACGCACTTATTTCCTTTTTTTCAAGTCCAGTAAGATTTTAAAGAGAACCACAGTGAAGAAGCCCAAGCATGGAAGACTGGGGCTATGTAGTTCAGGGATCTGAAAATCTGTTAGTGATTTTTTAAGGCAAATTCAAAACAATCTGAGGCTCAGAGAGTGCCCTTCGGGGGAAATTCTCCAGGCTGTCAGCCACTTTGCCCTGATCGGATCAGGCTTGCCTCAAATGAGTTATGACTCAGCCCTTCTACGTGTTAGTTCACAAGTAGATACTTCCCGTAAGACATATATGTTCTCTGCTAGTTCACCTTTGTACACCTCCTGGTCTCACACCAAGCCAGGGCCAAATCAGTTGCTTAGTGAACATTAATGGAATTACAATCAATTGTAAAATGGGCGACAACAAAACACCCCTACCCTGCTTTTCACTAATTAACCAATTAAAGTTTTTGAGTTGGCATATGTGCTGCACCAGACACGGAGGTAATAGGGACAAGTAGGATGGAGTCCTTAGAACAGAGTTCAGAGTCTGGAGGAGATCGACATCACAAAGGTAATGCCTTTATCGGGGCTGAGACGAGGAAAATGACAGGATACCATGAAAGAGGTGGAAACGCCTGGAAGACCACAACTGCAATACAACACCTATTGCACAGGTCCGACAAACGGAAGGAGTCTGTCCAATGGCCTTACCTTCAAATCTCTGTAAACGACAAACCGATTGTGCATGTGTTCCAGCCCCAGGATGACTTCTGTGGCGTAAAACCGCATCTCCTTCTCAGAAAACACCCCGTGCTGTGAAAGATGATAGTGCAAATCGCCCCCTGGAATCAGAGACGCGGAATTTAAATTCAGTGCATCAATTTAAAGGGAACAAAAATCACTGTCATCCTGCATAGTTACGATACAGTCGAAAAAGGTAAACTATGCTTCTGCTTTGTCTATATATATATATATGTATGTGTCATTGATTTCTGTAATTTGACCAAATGCTTTAAAAATTCTAGAGAAAACTAAAACATTGAGAAGACTTAGATGTGACAATAGCCAGGACGATATGAAACAAAGCCACCATTCTCTGACAGGTATCACAGTTCCCAGATGTACCATCAAGGGGGAGGGAGGGTTAGCTAATCTGCTTTGATTACTTGAGTTCTGTCTAATAACTGAATCAACCCATGTAGTGATCCAGTAGGTGGCTTAGCAACTCATTCTGTGGACAATAAATAGTAAGGAAACAAAACAAACACATTGATCATATTGATAGATACATGAGAAAGCAAATACAGTAAAATTTTAACTGGTAAAACCCAGGTGGTGTGTATTCGGGTGTCCCCAGTAAAATTCTTTCAATTTTGCCATATGTTTGAAGTTTTCACAATAAAATGTTGGAAAAGGTAAATCGTCACATGGCCTCAAGTTACAGAGACACAGAAGGCCACAAACAGGGTAAGGGAATGTTCTTATAAACTATAAAAGAAGAGCCTCAATTGATCTACAGAAGTTCATGTGTGTCCAACTTTATTGCCCTTGATTTTATAAGTATCTTCCTGTTCACACACACATATTCCTGTATAACCACTACCAGATCAAGGTGTAGAAGATTTCCAACATTGCTGAAGGCGTCCCATGCCCATCCCAGGCAGTATATCAGCTCACAGTCCCTAATTAAAGCCAATCAGACTCTATTGTAACCTCTCCCCCCATAGATTAGTTTTGCCAGTTCTGATAGTCACATAAATAGACTCACACAGGGTACATGCCCCTGTGTCTGGCTGTGTCTCCTCATTATAATGTGTGTGAAATTCCTTCATGCTGTTGGGTAGGTCTGATTTTAAATCAAACACTCAAAATGTAATAAAACTTCAAGTGAATTTCAAAAAAGGTATTTCATTTGTTGAACTGTACGCCTTTTAATTTCAGCTCTCGTTACTAAAAATGCTTTGAGTATATACCATGTCACTTTCTAGTATTAAAAAACTACTTTTCTAGCTAAAACTCTTTCATCATTCTCTGGGTCATCAGTCACAGTTTAAAAGATCAATGTACAGTGGAACTGGGCTAAAGGCATAGAAGACTGGGCTAAAATCTGTCCTGGCCCAAAGTCACTCCTTCAAAGTTGGTTTTTAAATACATTTCTATCTTCAGCCTATGTATCTTTAGGAGGCATTTCATTCCTAAAAGTTGACGGCCAGGAACAAGCAAACTAAACATCCAGGCCAGTTGCATTCCAGAAAATCAAGTTTTACTGTATTTTAACTATTTTATGAAAATCTTTTCTAGAAAATGCAACTTCCTGGGGAGAGACTGGGAGAGCCAGAGGGAAATGGCAGTCAACATTTTTAAATGAAGTTTAACTGAAAATTGAAGAATAAAAGGTTTCCTTAAACTTCAGGAGGAATTTAGTTACCTGAAAGACCCAAATGGCCAGTCTGTCTGGAGCAATGCAAGCTAAGATAAAACATCATGAAAACACAAACAAACAACATCATGGCAAAGTCTTGCAGTGTATTCAGACTTCCCAAGTCTTGCTTACCGTTCATCAGATCCAAGATGAAGCAGAGTTTATCTGGCATATGGAAGGCATAGGTCATACAGACAATGAAAGGACAATCCTAGAGTGAAAAATATATATATAAGAAAAGCAAAAGTTGCCCTGGAAAGCGCATCTACTGCCAAACACCATCTACACATTTTTTTTTAATCCATGCCACTGCCCCGTCCACGAAACACAGACACCGACCTGGTAACTTTAACAGACCCAGGAAAGTGGGTCTGGTTCTGTGGAAAAATGCACAGAGACACAACACTGCTAATTAGAGATGAACTCAAAGGTGCTCTGTCACTCTGATTCAATCATGACTCCTCTATCTACATCTTCAAAAGACTCAGATTCTACAGAAAAATATTACTGCCTTGCTAGTCTTTCTGTTGGTCTACATTTCGGTTCTGGCTAGTCAAGTATCCATTTCAATCTCTGATTCTGAGGTTGGAAGAACCATACCATGGGGGGAAATGTTATCTGTATTACTGTTTTGAAACACTGAGAATAAAAATGGAATTAAATTAGCTTTTGAAAGTGGAAAAATGTACCAGAGCTGAGGACAGAAAAACTCAATTGTAAAGATGTCAATTTTCCCCCAGATTAATCTCTAGATTCCATGCACTCTTAATTAAAATGAAAATTGACAAACTGATCCCAAAATTTATATGGAAATGGAAATGGCCAAGAAAAGTTTAGATACACTTGAAGAAAAATAAAGCTGGAAAACTCATAGTGCTAGATATCAAGACTTATGGTAAAGCAACAGTAATTCGGTATGGAACTAGCCCAAGGACAGACAAATCGACCAGTAGAACAGAACAGAATCCTGAAGTAGACCCACATGTAAATGCTCATTTGATTTGTAATAAAGTGACCCAGCAGGGTGGGGGTAAAGCATGGCCTTTTCAATCAGTGGTGCCGGAGCAACAGGCTATCTGTACAATCAGCTGTGGACGTTCACCCCTACCTCACAGCACACACTAACGTCAACCCCAGGTGGATATAGACCTCAAGGTAAAATAATAAAGCTTCTAGAAGAAAACCAAAGAGAACAACTTCAGGATCTTAGGGTGAAGTAAAGATTTCTTAAACAGGCCACAAAAAGCACTAACAATAAAAATATTGATAAGCTGGACTAAAATAAAAGTAAGAACTTCTGTTCTTCAGAAGACACCATTAAGAGAGTAAAAAGGTGAGTCACAGAATGGCAGAAGATATTTGCAATCCATATATATCTTGAATATATAAAGAACTCTCAACAATCAATAAAGAAAAAGCAAACAACCCAGTAGAAAAATGGCAAAAGAGCAACAACAACAACAACAATAATAATAATATAGGCACTTCACACAAGGGAGTATCAAACGGCCCGCAAGCCTATAAACAGATGCTAGGCCTCAGTTTTCCCTAAAGAAATGCAAATTGAAAATCACAATGTATCATCACTAAAACCGATGAGAATGGCTAACATTAAAAAGACTGACAATGCCAAGTGTTGTAAAGGTATGGAGTTTAATGGAACTTCCAATATGGCGCTGGGAGGGCGGAATGGTACTACCACTTTCACAAGATGTTCAGTGGGATCTGCTAAAGCTGATCACCACTTGCAAAGCCTATGAGCCAGCATTTCTACCCCGGGGTATTTACCTAACAGCAATCTGTACTCATGTGCACGAGAATCTGTACTCATGTGCACCAAGGACATGAGAATGGTCCTCACGGCACTATTCAAAATAGCCCAAACCAGGAAATAACCCCAATGTCTACCAACAGGAGGATGGATACACGAATTGTGGCACATTTATATGATGGAATACTATAGAACAGGGGCCACCAAACTTTTTCTGCAAAGGGCTAGACAGTAAATATTTTAAGCTTTGCAGGCCTCATCCAGTCTCTATCACACATTCTTCTTTGTTTCTTTTCTTTACAATGCTTTAAAAAGGAAAAAACCATTCTTAGTTCATGGGCTGTGAACACAAGCCAGATTTGGTCCCTGGGCCACACACATAGCCTGGTGACCCCTGCTATTTAGCTACAGAAGGTGCTGTTGCTAAGAGCAACGACTCAGATGCATCTCGCAAGCAACACTGAGTGAGAGAAGCCAGACACAAAAAGAGTACATTTATATAAAGTTTCAACACGGGCAAAGCTAAATTACGGTTTTAGACATCTGGGTAGTAGTTAGCTTGGGCGTGGGGTGAGTGGATGGAAGGGACACAGGGAGACTTCTGGAACACCGGTAACTTTTTATCTCTTGACATGGGTGCTGGATACACACATGTGTTCCCTGGTGAAAATCCATCAGTGCCCCACTAGATCTAGAACTAGGTCCATTGAGATAAATATACAGTGTACACTTGCCACTCAACTGATTCAAATAACAAATGGCATGAAATATCTATATCCACTTTCTTAACAGAAGCAAAGAATTATTAAATTCCACAGAAAATATTCAAATTTCAACAGAATAATCTGAAACAGAATTCACATTGTTCACACCTGTCAATTAAGGGCATACAGATAAATTTGTGTTAACACATTCCTATGTGCTCAAGATTCATGAACTTGAACTCAATTTCCACAAAGCTTCTGGAGGAAGTTACTCCAGAATGAATTACAAAATTCATTTTGTGGTTACCTAGTTTTCCTTAGAGGTCTGTTGAGAGGTGTTAGTGTTTACTAATGTTAAGATTTATTTTGCGTTAAATAGGTAAAATAAGGGTGTTACCCTTTAATCTGTTAAAAGCCACGTGGTTCTCGGTGGGCGGGTCCCCTCCTACTTGCAATCCCACCAGTGTTTCACCAGACCTTTCCACAGTCTGCTGGCGATGGCTCATTCTGCTCCAAATATCATGCTTCTTCCTTAACGGGGTTCCCCACATACTCTTGGTTCCTGATCTGATGAACAATTCATCACTAGAGCAGAGAAGCGGGTGGACCAGGAACTTAGTAAAGCCTGGGTCTTTCCCAGCTTGAGAGAGCAACTCCACTTACTTCACCCAGAGGACAAATAGAGCCTGGAAAGGGGGGTATTTCGGAACATGATGGTGTATGATCATTCTAATGACGGCCCTGAGAAAACTGAACAATCTAGGTCTCAACTATGGATCAAGGAATGAATGAGCAATGCTTCTCACGAACAACTGACTTAATTAATGAAGGTGCTGACGGCTCCTCCCAGTCATGGACATACATGTCCTTGATTCCCTTTTTACTATCCAAAAGTTACAGAATAAAACTGCGAACAGTACTTCCTACTATCTCTTTGGGGGATGAGAAGTAGGAATCCTCAATTTGAGATTGAAAGAGAAAAACAACCTTCTAGTAAATAGAAAACTCTGAAAAGGTCAAAGTATAGTTAAGATACTACATTATTAAGATGGGACATGAATTGGAGATTTAGAATCACAGGCCACCGGAGTAGAAAGGGCTCTTAAGAAAGAAAAAAAAAAAATCACGTGGTCCGATTTCTTTATTTTAAAGACAAGGAAACTGAACTCCCCACCCCCTAAAAGGGAGATGTCTTGCCTGAGGTCACAAAGAAATTTGGTAGCCAGCCAAGATTCAATCCCCAGCTCTCTGACCCTGGACTCTTGGCAGAGCTGTCCTATGTTACCCTACTTACGAAGGCAAAATTTCCATAGCAACATGAAATAAAAGCTCCACTAAAGGGATTTGACTTCATTACCTCTACAGAATTTGCTGACCACGATCCCTCATCTCTCAGACCCTGAGCAGATGCCATCTTGAGTCTCAGGTGGGGTCTGAGACACAAAGAACTGAATACTGACCCAAGTGGACTAACAGGCAGCGGTTTAATGATGGTGTTGGTACGGTTTCAAAGATAACTAAGGTTAAGATGTTCTGCCTTGATTACAAATTCAAGGTAAATAAGAACTAGGGGGTTTTTACAGGTGAATACTTAAATAAAAGCTCTTCAGCAAGGAACTGTCTTCTTTGATTTCCTACCTAGTGAGCAAAATAGCCTGCATTTTGCAGGAACTTAAAACTGTGATAAAATAGACCGTAAAGTAATCCTTCAGAACATTTCTCTACACTGCAGTCAGAGGAACCTTTTCAGACTCGCAAGGCTTATCATGTTATCTTCCTATTTCAAACACTTTGTTTCCAACGGCTCTTAAGATTTTTAAAAATCCTCAGTACTGGCCCAGAAAGCTCTTTCTGGTCTGGTCTGGCCTCTGTTTGCCTCTCTCCCCTACAACTTCATCTTGTGGTCCTTACCCTATCACTTCTGACCCCACCTCTGCCGACTTTCTGTGAGTCCCCAGAACTTCCGTGCTCGGGACCCACACGTGCCCCGGGACCTCCTCTGACTTCAGAGGAGCGTTTGTGGACAATACCTCCGCCCTGCTAAATGCCTTCCGAGCACCGTGGACCTGTCTTTCCTACCTCTTGCCACGTGTTCCAATGATCAATGCATTTGTGAGACTGTCTGAATAAACACCAGCTGCTCTCACTCTATGCAGCTCTATAAGAACAAGGACCAAACTAGGGTTTCAGGACCCTCGTCTCGTAGTGGAGGGCCCGGCACAATCTAGGTCTCAAATATGGATCAAGGAATGAATGAGCAATGCTTCTCACGAACAACAACTGACTTAATTAATGAAGGTGCTGACGGCTCCTCCCAGTCATGGACATACATGTCCTTGATTCCCTTTTTACTATCCAAAAGTTACAGAATAAAACTGCGAACAGTACTTCCTACTATCTCTTTGGGGGATGAGAAGTAGGAATCCTCAATTTGAGACTGAAAGAGAAAAACAACCTTCTAGTAAATAGAAAACTCTGATGGGTGACTCTGGCTCATTCTCATGCCAACACCTTAGGAAATCATACTGACACAGGCCGATCTAAAGCATCACCTAAGGAGGCAATTTTAAACTAAAGATTACTTAAATCCTATAAACCGTGGCCTTTCATTAGCAAAAACAATTCCAAATAACTTTATTACAATTCTTTCAATTCTTTACTATAATTCTTTAAATTATGTACTTACACATGTTTAAAATGCTAAACAGTTTTGATATTTGAATAAAAAATATAAACAAGTCTTTTAAATTAGCTCAAAGCAGTAGCCCAATATAACCCCAATTTTTTATTTATTCCCTTATGGATAGACCAGTGAGGAACTCTACAACTACTTAACCACTCTCCCTCACCTGAATAAAACAAAAATCCTACATGAAAATTAAAATTGTACGTATAGTTTTCCAACACCAAAAATTTTTTTCCATAGGCTTTCCTATGAATAAATATCCAAGGCTTTGAGATAACTCATTAAAAATTAATATTTTAATAAAGCACTTAAAGTCTGCAGTAAACACACATCCATGTCTGAAATGAAGACACAGACATTTCAATAGATACTAGAAGCCAATGCTATTCACATTGATTCCAATACAGTGTGCAGGCTACTCAGATTCCATTCCAATCAGTTAAAATCTTGGTCATGCACACAGGGTAACTCTTATTTGAAATGCTTGATGTCCATATGTTGGCAGGTAGAGGCACATAATTAGACATTACTATTTATAGCAATGGCATTTTCATCTGTTATAGTTGAGCTAAATTATGATATTCATTGGCTTCGATAGCAAATAGACTTTCCAGAACCACTTAAAACTAATGCTAGAATAATATAAACCCCAACACAATGAATACAGGTGACAAACAATAAAACATGGAGCCTACAAAGGGATGAGAAAAGAACACTGGGCCTGTCCAGGGAGTCCGGGGACTTTGGGCAAAGAAATGATGTCTCTGGGTCTCAGGTTCCTTGCTTACTAGCTGAAAGGAAGTCTTTGAGTCACCATTAAGATCTGAGTTTTTCAAAACCTTTGTGTGAAGATGACCTTATTTAGAACACAGCTATGATAGTTGGAAGCACCATCCCGCCTCCCCCAGGGCCCCATGTCTCACTTGCCAGGACACATGGGCACTGCCCAGGTTCCTGGCATGGTGGGTTTTTCTGGGTGTCTTTATATACATCTGTACAGGTAAATAAAAGCCGAGGTTTTGATCCTGGGTGATACTATTAAAGGAAAAGAAATCAGAACGGGACACTGCTTTGCAAGTCAAGATGACACAGTGTAAAAGCTTGCTTTTACACGTGCCGAGCTAAAAATGACAGCCTGACATACAAATAAAACATCCAACAGGCAGAAACATAGTGCTGGAAATGGAAAAGGCCAGTGTCCACAGCAGGTAAAAGTAGCAAGTGCTAAAAAGATAAGGTTCCCTCCAAATGAAACACGGACTGGGGAGCACCCCGAAGGGACAACTGGGGTTTGACTAAGCCAAGTCACTTCCTCTCTATCAGTTTGTGAGGGACAGGAGCTACGTTTCTCTTACTTTTTCTTCTCTGGGTTAGTCCTTCTCAGTCACACAGCCAATTCTTAACTATATTCAAGTGATTTTTTTTGGTCATTGATATGATTATTTTCTGCCATCTCTGCAACTATATTCCACAAAGAAGGAAGTCATAAATACTCACTCAAGGGACAAGTTGTCAGTGTGCACAGCGATGGTGGCTAGTACGTTCCTAATTCCCAAATTAGACAGAGGTGATATCTGAATTATTATTTATACGAACTTAGTGCTGCTGCTCCCTGCTATAAATTCTAATCCCCCCAAGAACTGGCTAGCCGCATAATTCACCAGAAAAAAAAAAAAGCCTGTATTTTAAATAAATTGTCCTGATACAAAAACCAAAAAAAAACAAAAAAAACAAAAAAAACCCCAACAGTGTTCAAAATTGAATACTTACTCCTGTGCTCACCAGGGACAACATGATCCTTTCATTTAAGGCTAAGGTTTCTCCTTGTTTCATCTTGATCCTCTTCTTATCCAAGCATTTCATCGCATACCTAGAAACATAAATATTATTGAAAAATCTGCACTGAGAATACATCTAAACGGATTAAACGATACGCATCATACTGGGGGAAGTTTCTAAAGATGTGGGAAGTGTTTTAAAGAAGCAAATACTTCTAAGAAACTAAGGAAATCTGAATCAAGTGGAGACTTCAGTCAATAATAACATATTTGTTCGTTCATTGTGACGAGTGTCCCACACTAAGTAAGATGAGGGTACTGGGTATGGGGTACATGGGAACTCCCTGTACTATTTCTGCACTTTTTCTGTAAACCTAAAATAACTGTAAAATAAAAAGGCTATTTTAAAAAATCAAGCAATAATCAAGATATTTCTATTATTATATGTATTGATGTTTCAGTTAAGTAAGAGCATAAAGTAGATGGATATAAAATTCAGGGAAATAAATTTTGTATGTATTGCCACTGTCTAGTACCACTGTGTGTGTGTGTGTGTGTGTGTGTGTGTGTGTGTTTTGTGGAGGTTGTACATGTCATATTTAGCATTTAGGAATTGTGAATGTAGCACTGGTCAAGATTTAATAAGCACGTAGAGTGCAAGACTCTAAAATGTTGATGACTGACCAAATGGGAAGGGAAAGCACGTGTCCAAAACCCCGTGTTCTAAAATGGCACTTTATTGATTTGTTTTAAATCTATACTTAAGTTATCATATTTCAAATAATAAAAAGAATCAGTAAGATTTTTATATTCAAGTTATATTAAAGTTAGTTGAGAAGAAACTTTTTACAGCTTAAGATTTTTGAAGATTTGGAACAAACTCACATTAAGGAAATACAGACATGTTACTCAGCACACTCTGTAATCACAGGTTAAAGAAAGCAGATGCTTTTTCAGCAGGACAAGGGAAAGCTGAAAGGAAATTTTTACAAGGGTTTTGGGGGCTTGAGAGTTCTGCATGCATGACTGTAAATTCGCACTGATATACTACTTCACGATACCCAGGTATACCAGTTGTCTGGCTGTGGTAGGACACACAAAATCCACTTATTCCTAACTTACTTATAACTTATAATGTTATGAGTTACAGCAAAGCAGAGACAGATGTTCAAATTTGATATTTTTATCCACTCTTCCAGGAGTTCTATATGACAAATCCATTTGCGAGACACTGATTGGCTTAATTATGGGATCAAATATTGAGAACACATGAAGTGACGCATTCTTGAAATATTTATTTTTTATGATAAAGAATTTTCAAAATGCCTCATACTACTTCTATCACCACCCTGCTGTGACGATGTTTAATAAGACCTTTGGATTGCAGACCACAGAGAAGGTGGCACCCACAGGTCTTGAGCCCCTCAGAGTAAGCAAGCTGAGGGCACCCCCCCCAAGGGCAGGTGGCAGGTCACTGTCACTGGCAGCCTGGAGGCTGCAAACGACGTGCTCGAGGATTCATCGGAGCTGAGCTTGGCCACTTCCTAGCTGTGTGACTCCTGAGAAGCGTCTACCCTTAACCTATAAAATAGAAGACTATTTACCACGCCCTGGCGGTTTCCAAGTCGGGTGAAATCATAAATGTGTATGAAGAGACAAATTGATATTATTTACTTCTAACAACAACACGTGACAGACTGGGCATCCTCAACACCTCGACAAGCAGTTATGATGAAGTAAAACTAAAATTTAGTGAAAGGTAACGAACGACAAGTAAAGTGCATATTAGGATCAAAAAGCCCACCGTGCAGCACAGAACTGGAAGGTATGTTTTCTATCACCCCAAACTGCACATGCTAAATCACAGGGGGATCAGAAGAGAATGTCTCTCCCATGCAAAGCAGAGAATTCTCTGCAGTCTGATCGGACTGGGAGGCCGTACATAACACCCCTTCTTGGCCACCTCTGGATTCCTGGCTCTTCACCCACGGCCTGAACCACTGCAGGCTCCCGATACACAGTTTCTGGTTACCTTCCCATTTAGCCCTAAGAGGTAGAAGTTCCAGATCATCTCGTTTGCTATGCTTTACAAAATACACCCTATTTCCTTCTGAGGTAAATTACTGCAGGAGTGAGATCACGGGCTTCCATAAATCTACATAGGGGTTTTCTTTTGATGCGAGCATAAAATTCTCTTAAAATTCCCAGCAAAATATACGAGCCTAGAAAGCTTACATTTTTCCAGTGTCTGCTTTCCTGCAACCATATACTTCACCGAATCCTCCTCGTCCGATAATCCTATGTACGCTGAAATCATTCATTGTCAACTGTGAATTCAAAATGTGACATGGAAACGTAAAACTGCATAAAAATTATGCTGTTGTTTTCATGTAAAACATATACAGTTATTAAAATAGCGATTCAGATACACCTGCTCTTTCCGTGACTGGTCCCTCAAACTGAGAGGTGAGAAGCACAAGATGGCAGGACATTCTAGAACCACCTTCTATGCAAACTGCACAGAAGGCACACCACGGAGGCAAATGGGAAGATGACACAGTTGTAGCCGAGTTAGATTGGTTTTCTGATCTCATAAATCTTATATTGGAAGATGTACGCTTTGAAGACAAGTGAATGTGAAATTTCCACTCAAAACACAAAGCAACATCAGCTACTCTGAAGCCTAAAGTTTGGGAACAGTTCAGCAAGGCCAGGAACGTCATGGTAGAAAAATAGGTCCACATCAAGGGCATCTATGTTTTCCTAACTGTGGGCCATATGATCAGAAAGCCCAACAGATGCTGGCCGTGTGGATGTTTTATCAATAACGTCAGTGAGTAGAGAGGACTCATGCTGGGCATGTGAGCGTGAAACCAGACCAAGTGTGAGTAACTCTATGAAGAGGCTTTATTCATAAGCACCTTGTCAATATCACCCCAGCAATGCCCTGCTTCCTAAGCAGTTTTCATGGCATTAGACGGTACAAAGGCAGATAGATAGTCCTATGTTCGTGGTAAGAGGCCATCAGATAACAGCAAATGCCTACTAGTTTATGTATCCCGGCAAATGAAGGGTCAGATGCTTGAAGGGTTTCCCCAGACAACCCTTCAAATATCATGTCTGCAGCCAGGGAGGGGCATCTGGCCCACTAGCTTCATGTTTGGTGCTCAGAAGACATGAGGACGTGAAGACATGAGAATACCACGTCTGCTAAAGCAACACAAGCACAAGGAAGCTCCACAGCAGATATGAGGGATTTTTTTTTTTTGGCCGTGCTGCGGCATGCCACAGCAACAGAGCAGGGATCGGACCCGTGCTCCCTGCAGTGGAAGCATGGAGTCCTAACCACTGGACCACCAGGGAAGTCCCAATAAGGGGTTATTTTTAAAAATGTGTCACTGCCTCTTGCTTCTCAATCCTGCCAGGAAATGGGGTGGAGAGAGGAGGTTAAAAAGAAGAAGAAGAAGAAGAAGAAGAAAAACCCCACTTCTTCCAATAGCACTGCTCAAGTAAAAAACTGAAAAAACAAAAATCCAGTTATTTCTTTTTCTCAATTGCAAACCTATGTGAAGGGAGAGCATGAAGGAAAGGGGAAGAGAAACGTACACTCTAAAAGCGAAGTAAAGAACATGCCCTAGAATTACTGACAGTGAAGAGCTAAAAGAAGATACAATGCTAAGGGGTTAATGTCAGAAAGTAGCCTGTCTTTGAGGACTGCTTTTATCATTCTCAAAATAATAAAAAAGATGAAACCGTGGTCTAGTAAAAGATGTCATCATGTTTATTACATCATTGCACCTAAGAATAAGAAAAAAAGGAACTTTACCAAGATGGCATAAGGCACGGACATACGGGAATTACATTATGTAGAAGACTTGTATTTTTACAACTACTTCTGTTAAAAGGTCAATTACCACTTAAAATAACCATTCTTAAATAAATAAACACATTCTTACATGAATATGAGAAAAGAGAATTAAAATTCAAAGTGTTTACAATTGGGTAAAGGAGGATGGAGTTTTCATGCATAAAGCCACAAGCACGACATCTGTTTGGGCAGTGTGTCACCCTTGGGAGTATGCTGCCGAATAAAATATTTTCTCACAAAGTTGAGCCAGAGGAAGGTTTTATTTAAAAAAAGAAAGGCAAAGATGATACTCACATGGATATTTAATTCCACGTTTTTCCACTGACAAAATCTAGTGAACTTGTCACTGAAAAAGAACGTAAGGAATTACTGAAAAGTTAAATACCAAGTTAACTGAGAAACTAGAATTTTACTGCTGGTGTTGCTTCTCAAATGGAGTAAGTTTTCATAAACATTTTTTCACAAAGGATTCACCTGGTATTTAAGGCTTTATTTTATGATTCAAATTGAAGACTTTGTGTTTCTCCTTTAATTGTCATTATGCTGTGGTAACATCTTTATCTGAGTCAGCACCGTCCAAGAGACGGGTAACAGAAGATGCGTATGTAATTTAATTTTAATAATATATTTTATTTAAACCAATATATCAAAAAACTATCATTTCAACATAAAATTAAATCAAATCAATATACAATTTTAATGAGATAGTCTATATTCTTGCTTTTGTATTAAGTCTTTGAAATCTGGTGGGTATTTGCCCATCTTAATTCAGACTAATCATATTTCAGGAGTTCCACAGCTACACGTGGTTAGTGGCTACCATACTGGACAGTGCAGCTCTCAATGACAAAAAAACTGCTGTTTACAAATAATTAGAGGGGTAGCAAATATAATACCTAAATAGTGCTTATCATGTTCCAGGCCCTGTTCATCTACTCCTTCAACAACTCCATGATCAGGTACCGTGATGATGCCCAACCTACAGCCAAGAAGACCTGAGCTTGCCCAAGGTCACACGGAGAGAGAATGGGTGGAGCTGGATTTGAACCCAAACCAACGTCTGCCTCACAAAGATGCAAACAGTGCAGGAGAGGAACCCTCAGATGAGAGTCGGAAGATGGAGTAAGTCATACTGCACTGATAAGCTCCCAGTTTACTCAACTGCTGGAGAAGTGTTTTTTTCATCCATGAAGTAAGAAACATATCTACCCCATTAATAAAGGCATTATTGGGATTATTTTTTATTAATGAGCAACGTATCTATAAAATGTCTGCTTTTAAATTTTTTTTCAGAAGAAATGTATTCTGGATTGAATACTCCTTAAAAGCAAAGAACATTTTTGGTGATTGTTGGACTTCATCTGGCCCCTGGCTGATTCCTTACATAGGAACGGTATTCAGGGTTCTATGAAGGAATGAATGAATTAAAAAAGGAAGAAAGGGAGGGAGAGAGAAAGGCAGGAAGAGAGGGAGTTCTATGAAGTGCAAGTTACAGGTATTATCAGCACTATAATACGATGCCTTAAGGCATCCAAATATCCCAGGTCCCTGGGGGTTTCATCTAATATGCCTTCTAAGGATCTTTTAAAAATATTTCTGAGGCTAATAATCAAATTAAGAATTAAAAGCAGAAGCACTCTTGTAATTACATAGCATCTTTTTTCAGTGACTCTGAAATGACTTTTAAAGAGTGTTTCACTGATCCTCCTAACATCTCTATGAGGTTGGTAAAATAAATTTTGAGTTTCTGAGAGTTATTTCAAAGAGTTTTTTTTTAAAGCATGGTGAGTGCAAAAGGTGAAACCACACTGGGGTGAATAAATCCATGACTTTGAAATCACTTGGTGTGTGAGGCTAGCTCACACCCTGCCTTCTCACGGATTCTGGAGTTCAGAGATGGCAACGGAGGTGGGGGTGTGGGGGGGGTGTGATCTGGCACATTTTATGAACTTGCAAACTAGCTGGGGAGGGTAAACAACCAGGGAGAGAGAAGTGCCCTGCTGGCCAAGAGAAGAGTCGAGGAGAATCAACTCCCAACCCATACCCTGTGCCAAAAGAACACACACTCCATCAAAAAATAAGAACAGACATTTTGCCCATTAAGTACGATAACAAGTTCTTCTTTAGCAAGTACAGACGGCTCCTGGGTGTCCTGGCTGTCGTGTGCCCACGGGGTTCCTTGAGCTGCATTCCTAGGCAATATCTAGTCACTAGAATGGGCACTTCTGGATGGGGAGGAGGAACCGGGGTTGAGAATAGGGCAGAGCCTGGGCAGCACAGGGCTTCAGAGCGAGAGCCCTTGCAGGTGACTTAACCGTTGCCTCGGAGGGAAGAGCAGGGGTGAAAGATACAAAGACGACTGGGGCGCAGCGAGGGTGAGCAGAACGAGTGTTTTTAACTCTAACCCCTGACGTGGGCTTTAGATCACTGAGCAATCTGACGTTCCCTGCTGAAGCGAGGCTCACCAGCCTCATCCAGAAGACGGAAAGCCTCCCTCCGGGATTCAGCCCCACAGGGAACTTAACCCCGTGTCCCTGCTGGGCCTCAGGAGAAGGTGGAGAGGCAGGCTCAGCACTGCTGAAGAGGTCCTCTTTTTTTTTTTTTAATTTAATTGAAGTATAATTGATTTACAATGTGCTAATTTCTGAACAGCAAAGTGATTCAGTTATACACATATATATTCTTTTTCATTATGGTTTATCACAGGATATATGTGATATACATTCATTATATATTCATTATGGTTTATCTAGTTCCCTGCTATACAGTAGGACCTTGTTGTTTATCCATTCTCTATATAATAGTTTGCATCTGCTAACCCCAAACTCCCAGTCCAACCCCTGCCCCACCCCGCCTCCCCCTTGGCAACCATAAGTTTGTTCTCTACATGAAGACTTCCTCCTTACTTCTCTACTATCAAACTGCAGCGTGGCCACCGAGAAAAGTCGCCTGAACCGTGAGGCCCTCAGAGAGCACGGCCAGTCCTGACGATGCTGAAGTCTACAAGGTTCTATTTATGGAGCGCCTGTGCTTTTCAAAACCCAAACTCTGGACTTCCCTGGTGGCGCAGTGGTTAAGAATCCGCCTGCCAATGCAGGGGACACGGGTTCGAGCCCTGGTCCGGGACAATCCCACATGCCGCGGAGCAACTAAGCCCGTGCGCCACAACTACTGAGCCTGCGCTCTAGCCCGCGAGCCACAACTACTGAAGCCCGCACGCCTAGAGCCCGAGCTCCGCAACAAAGGGAAGCCACTGCAATGAGAAGCCCGTGCACCGCAATGAAGAGTAGCCCCTGCTCACCGCAACTAGAGAAAGCCCACGCGCAGCAACGAAAACCCAACGCAGGCAAAAATAAATAATAAATTAATTAATTAACAACAAAAAAACCCAAACTCTGAACTCTTGGCTTGACAATGGATTTTTTTACTGTTAATTTGATAATGTATTAACATAAAAAGAACCAAAAATATATATATATAAATGAACTGACTTTAAAAATAATTCATTTATATAAAATGTAACAGTTTCAGAAAATCCAATGTGCATGCCTGCCTAAAATGCAAACAGCTTCACTTGTATTTCCTGTGGTGATAAGAGTGAATGGTTAGGGGGAGGAGGTTGGGAGAGGTATGGATTAGGAGTTTGGGTTTAACAGATGTAAACTATTACATAGAGAATTGATAAATAACAAGGTCCTACTATACAGCACAGGGAACTATATTCAACATCCTGGGATAAACCATAATGGAAAAGAATGTGAAAAAGAATTGTGTGTGTGTGTGTGTGTGTGTGTGTGTGTATATATATAATTGAATCACTTTGCTGTACAGCAGAAATTAACATTGTAAATCAACTATACTTCAATAAAACTAAAAAAAAAAAACCACAGTGAATGGTTAACTCAGTGGGAGAAAATGACTGTGCAGGTTTACCTGGTGGATACACGATGGAGTTAACAAGACCTCTTCCCCAATTTTAATTACCATCCCCATTTCTCCCCTCTCCACCAAGGATCATATAACAGCGAGGTTGACCCAGGAGTTCGGGAAAAGTCAGATTTAGAATCAACAGCAGTGGAGACAGCCCAGGACTTGGTTGAGTCTCACCCCTGAGCCGGCATCCTATCCCCTCAGTTTGATTCCACGGCTTTTTGGCAAAGCCTCTGCTCCTGCTCAGAAAAACGTAATCATTTGTATGCAGATTCATTTCCTGAAGTATTGACTCTACGCCAAGATAAAATTATCTCTTGAACTCTGGTAGAATCATGACGCACTTTTTAAATTTTATTTTAATTATTTTAGTTCTATGAACATGAGGAAAAAAAAAACTGCACTGAAGTATTTGCTCTTAAAGGGCAACTACTGAACAGCTGCGGGCTACTCCATCGATGCAGCACGGTCATCACGACAACTGTCTAGAAATTAGCCGAGTTTATGGAGAAGAGTACAGTCAGTGTGAATGCAGATTCAGTGTTAGAAAGTCCAATTCCAAAGGTGCATTATCATAGAGGAACACTCAAAATACTGAAGGATTGACTCTTGGGTGCCTGAGAAGCATGTGAACACTTTTATAGGCATTACCGAAAATTTTCAGAATTTTATACGACAGACATACCCTATAGCTTGAGTAACCCAGGGGGACATATTTATCGGGTACATTAATGATGTATATGACTACAGACATTTGCCGATACTTAAATTCTACTACGTAAAGAATCAAGAGAAGGCTTGTCTCACTTTGAAGGATATGATTTCAACATATAAACAAATGAATTAGATATAGACTCGTGCTTGCATTAGCAAAGGTGTCCCAATAAGATACTTTTAATTGTGAGGTTCCTTAGCCTATTTAAATTTTGGACCATTTGGAGGCTAAAGAACTAAAGGTCAATGGGATGTTAAGATATACAAATCCTAAATTATAAAGTACAGAGGAAACAATCTAATGCAAAGCCTGGCACATAGCACATGGTCAATAAATGCTTGTAGAATGAATAAATTAACACATTTTAAGGACAGCACTTATTGGGTAAAATGAGGTACACCTACACAGTACAAGATCTTATCAGTATAAAGACACTGATATATAACTAAGATAATGTTACATGTCAAATATCTCTATTAAAAAAAAGATTTTATACATAAAGTTTCATACCTTTCCATGAATTTTTGAAAAATGCTGCCTCGAAGACTTTCACAAATTTCTTCTATGTATGGCTGGAAAGGATGGAAAAGAAATTCCACAGTGCATCAATAAGAACATAATAAAGTGAAAAGCAGAAAAGGATGAGACTCAGACGAGGTGAGGCTCCAAATTACGTGCTCCCACAGCACCTTGTACTCGCCCTTCTCAGCCTTGTCCAATTTTCACCAATGGACTCATGGTCACGATTATTTACTTGTAGTAATCTACACCACTCAACGGCATGTTCCATGAAGGCAAGGACAGGTCTGTCCTGTGTGCCACTGCATCCCTCCTGCCTAGCACGGCTCCTGGCAAGTCACAGACACATCTTAAATGGCTGGAATTAGCTTCATGGGCATGTGACCCATGCAGTCCCACAGAAGAGCCCAGGGCTCGGTTTGGTGCCCTGCTGTTGTCATCTTGAAATTCTTAATAATTTCTGAACAAGGGCCCCCAGGTTTTCATTGCGTACTGAGCCTCGTAAGTTATGTACTGCATCCTATAAATTACTATTAATTATATAATTGCTATTAATTATGATTATCATAAATGATCAGCATTAATATTGACTTTTAAAGACTAAAAGCCAAGGGACCCATGGAGTAAATTTTTTTTAAATCAGCTATTCCCAAGGTCTTTGAGCAAGTTCATGGCTAAGCGGGGATTAAGGCAAGGGCTCCTTGCTCACATGTGCAGTGCCCTTTCCCTGTGGAGAACAATCTACTTCAATATCATGCCACTTTACACATTACCAAATAAACTGCATAAACTTATTTTCCATGGGATGGACTTCAAATCAAGAACTATAAAAATATCAAATGCCAACATTTCACAGCTCAGTCTGGAGCCACTTAGATAGTTTTGGAAAATATCTTCATACCCTACACTCACTGAATGATGCAAATTTAATGTTTTCTGTGTCTTTGTAGATCATCCTGAAAATGTGCAAAAAAGAAGGACCAGATCAGGAACCGTCCAAGGCAAATGATCAAACTAGGAAGTCTGCAGAAGCCACAGTCACCACAACAGGCAGTGAGACCACCGCAGCTCGCCTGGGAGCCTCACTTCCTGCCACGGGGCTAAGCCACCTCCACCCCTTGGCAGGGCTACTGCTGTCCTGGGCGGGGCACTGGAACTGGTCACTAAAAACCAAATGGACTTTGTACCCTCCTTAGTAACAGGGGAAGCTGAACTCTCTCTCTGAAGCCCTTTCCAGCTCTGAAGTCCTGTGTTTCTGTGATGACATATAATAGCAATCTTTGCTACTAACTCTTCTAGATGCTAAAGACCAAGGGCCACAAGTCTCAAGAGGTTCAAAAGACATCAAAAGACAAAAGAGATCAAGTGTTGAAAGATATATGAAAAGCCTAAATTTGTATATCACAGATTTTCTATTTACAAAAACTGTTATGTTAATATTTTTTCATATTTTATAAAACAGCCTGTACTTCTGCTAATAAAATAAAAGTTCACCAGAAATTCTTAAGACTGGATATGATATACTACACTGCCACTTTCAACACAAAGAACTACAAAATGTGTCGGGTAAGCAGTGCAAAAGCGAGAGTTCAATAGTGGGGTCATGAGCAAACAACCTCACCTGATTCTCAGTTCCCTTAATCTGTAAAATGGGAGAGTCACATCTAATTTTCAAGGCCATTGTGAGAATTTAATAAGATTAAGAATGTTGAGAGCCAAGCACAGGGCCTGGCATGTTCTAGGAACCTAAATGTAAGCCAGGACCCCTCCCGACTCTTGCCACCAAATGTACCTGTGCAATTATTTATTTCTAAAGTCAATTTTGCAAACAAAAAGAATAAAAAGCATTTTGTATTTACTTTCAGAGCATTTTTTTTTACTACCTTCTTCTCCTTGATAAGAAATTTCAACTCAGGCATCACACTTCCTGATGTCTAAATATATGATAAACCTACAGTAATCAAAATAGTATCGTACTGACATAAAAACAGACATTATGGACCAATGGAACAGAATAGAGAGTCCAGAAATAAATCCACACACTTATAGTCAACTAACCTTTGACAAGGGCGTCAAGCACACAATGCGGAAAGGATAGTCTCTCCAATAAATGGAGAATGAGACTGGACCCTTATCTCACACATATACAAAAATCAACTCAAGATGAATTAAGGACTTAAATATAAGACCTGAAAGTGTACAACCACTAGAAGAATACACAGGGGAAAAAACGTCTTGACATTTGCCTGGGTGATGATTTTTTGGATGTGACATCAAAAATTCAGGCAACAAAAGCAAAAACAGACAAGTGGGATTGCATCAAACTAAAAAGCTTCTGCAGAGCAAAGGAAACAATTACCAGAGTGAAAAGGCAACCTGTAGAATGAAAGAAGATATTTGCAAACCATATATCTGATAAGGGGTTAATATTCAAAATATACGAGGAACTCAACTCAATAGCCAAAAACCAAATAACCCGATTCAAAAGGGGACTGAGGACCTGAATAGACATTTTTCGAAAGACATACAAATGACCAACAGGCATATGAAAAGGTGCTCAACAACACTAATCATCAAGGAAATGCAAATCAAAGCCACAATGAGATATCACCTCACATCTGTTAGGATGGCTATTATCAGGAAGTCAAGAGGTAAGTTGTTGGTAAGGATGTAAAAGGAACCCTTGTGCACTGTTGGTGGGAATGTAAATTGGTGCAGCCATTATGGAAAACAGTATAAGGATTCCTCAAAAAATTAAAAACAGAACTACCATATTATCCAGCGATCCCCCTTCTAGTATATATCCAAAGGAAATGAAATCAGTATCTTGAAGAGATATCTGCATGCCCATGTTCACTGCAGCATTATTCACAACAGTAAAGATACGGAAACAAACTGTCTATCAATGGATGAATGGATAAAGAAAATGTGGTATGGATACACGTATATATATATATATATATATATATATATATATAAAAACACACAATGGTATAATATTCAGTCTTTAAAAAGAAGGAAATCCTGCCATTTGTGACACCATGGGTGAATCTGGAGAACATTATGGTAAGTGAAATAAGCCAGACACAGAAAGACAAATATGGTATGATCTCGTCCATACGTGGAATCTAAAAAAAGTCTAACTCATAAAAGCAGAGTAGAATGGTGGTTGCCAAGGGCTGGGAAGTGGGGGAAATGGGGAGACGGTGGTCAAAGGGTACAAAGTTTCAGTTATGCAGGATAAATAAGTTCTGGAGAGCTAATGTACAGCATGGGGACTACGGTTAATAATACTGTATTGTACACTTGAAATTTGCTAACAGAGTTGATCGTAAGTGTTCTCACCCCCACACATACACACACACACGCACATGCACACACACAAATGTAACTACGTGAGGTGATGGATATGTTAATTAGTTTGATTATGACAATCACTTCACAACGAATACATATATCAAAACATCACATTACACACCTACAATTATATACAACTTTTATTTGTCAATTATAACTCAGAAAGTCAGGGGAAAGAAAGAAATTCCAACTCAAAGAATATCAACTAACTTTATGGTTAATGTCTCTCTATAAGCAGGACATCCAAACATGTAACTTCTATTTATACTTTGATCACTATGTTCTGATGGTACATGTCACACTGAATTGCACTAATACACCTTCTTATTTAAATCAACTTAATAGGGACTATTTCCTTCACCTTTGAAATAAGAACACCAGCCATTCTATATCTATTTTACCAGAACATTATTTAATTATTTTCTTGTGAACAAATCAGTAAAGTGGTTTTGAAAGATATTGGAGAAGCTCCTAAATGACTGTTCCTCGAAGGCACAGAAAGAATTTTGGTGGTCTTTGTATCTCATCTGGAACTATCTTTTTAAATGTTATTTATGCTGCAGGAAAAGCTAGCATCAGAGTTGTAAAATCCACGTACTGTGAGGTATAATTTAGCAACGTTAGATGTAATTGACTACAAGACTGTCTCTGAACAGCATCAAAGTCAGACAACTGAAGTTCTGACATGAAAATATCAAGAAGACAACAAATAGCAGACATTCACGTTGCACTTTTTGAATGTACAATGTTTGATAAGAGCTGACATTTGTGGAGTATGGCAACAGACAGGCCTAGTGCAAAGCAACTCACGTGCACTGAATCCTCAAGACCCCCATTTGCCGGAGAGCCCGCTGTCATTTCCACTTCACAGATGAGAAAACTGAAGGGAGGAGAGGTATGGTAGCTTGCCCAGGGTCTCGAAATGCAGGGCACTTAATTTCAGAGCCCAGGCTTATAACCAACTAGACTATAAAAGGTGCTACATTTTAAGAAAAGTCCATCTAATTATTTTGGCAGAAAGGCAGCACGCAGTTTGTTACTGTACCCAAATGTTCTCGGAGCCAAATCAATATTTTCTCTATAAAATAATCAGATTCATTTTGTATGTAAATAAAACCTATCATAAGACACCTAGGTAAAAATCAACTTACTTCTCTGTAAATTACTGAATAATCCAGGAAATGGATAAATTAATTTTTTTCATTTATGAAAATCACTACATTAATGAATGGCATTCTTTCCTATTTCTTGTGACTCATAGAAACATGAAAAGTACATTATCCACTTGAAAGTTTGACCATGTCCTTGCAAGCTGCCACCTCTACAGAAAACCTACAGGATGAGAGAAAAGGCTTTGAGGAGGAGAAACCATTACATCTGAAGATCAGCAAATACATCGGCCCATCAGTTGTGGATCAAGTTTTCTGAGGCCTGTCATTTAAATCTGCATGACTGTGTTGTGTTCAAGATACGAGGAGCCAAGGCAAAGTCCAGTTCCTCAGTCACGACTCCAAGGCCGTTCAAACATTCCCTCTTGACTCTTGAAAATGGATCTATTTCATCTGGGGGATAATCACCGTGGGGGTCAACCCCTGTACCACTAGAAAGTAAATCTTGTCAAGTCCCTGCTCATCACAGGTGCCTGGGATGTCAAACAGGAAAAGGTTTTTTCCTCCAATGTCTTGTCTTGATTGATTTATAGAAAACAACATTACAAGAATGCTCCAGTGGCCTTTTTCAGGAAAGCCTTCACGAAGGATGTCGGCAGAACAGCACATTTCAATGAGAAGACAAACAATATTAAACTTCAGTTCTTCCAGATAAACCTCCACGTAAGAAATACAGCCTCATATGTCAATTCCCCCAGCACTTCCACACATGCAAAGAATGTCCCCAAATCCAACTGTTAAGCAAATTAGAAACATTTATTGGGAAAGCATTTTATCTTACCTGAAAAAGAGCTGACGTCACTTGTTTCTTGGATAGATGACTTTGCACGTGTTCTACAGCTTGCTTTGAGAATGGCTTTTAAAAATCAAAAAACAATGTTTTTTCCACAAATATAAAACAGAGCAAACTTCTGTATGTTTTACAATGTCAAACATATAATTTAACACAAAAATTACTAAGCAGTAACTTATAGGGATTCCATCAACATGCATTCTTTAAAAAAATCTGTTGGATTCTGCGGGCAAGCCAAACAGATGACTGCTCCTCTGAGCTTCCAGAGTTCTTAGACACCATGTCGAGAAGGATGCTGAGCACGGCGGCATCCAACTGACATATCTAATCCCACAGGAGATCAAGATGACTTCGATTAAAAAAAGGTGTAAGGAATCGTATTATCACCTTACTAAATGCATCATCCCTCAACTGGCTGATACTGGGGTCCTAAAAATGTAAAATTTCTATTATATGAGAGAAAGTGAATGCATGAAAATATACCTAAGAATTAAACGTCAGGACTGCAAAGCTACATCACAGTGTTGAAAAGACTCTAGGGTAAGGAAAGTCTTGCTGTAACCACAGGGGAGAAGAATTGGTTCTAAAAGAATGAAACTCACACTGACAAAAATTACCACTCTGTCCTCCCCCAAAACTTCAAATTACGTCTGCAGCAATGCACAAGAAGAAGAGCTTAAAAAGCATATCACACTGCTAAAAACCCTCTAAATTGTTGACCTATACGAAAACTATGTTTACAGAGGCTTTCACAGTGAACACCTGGCATTTACCAAGGTTCAACCATTCCCCAGCACGGTAGCAAGGCACAGAGCATTACGATTAACTCTAGCTCAGAAGTTCAGTAAGCACTGTAGACAACACAGTAAACACAGAAGCACGAACATATATCATTGTCATGAGCAGTGCTGTCCAGTCAGGCTCTCTGCAATGCTGGAAGTGTGGTGAACCTGGGCTGACGCAGGAGTTACCAGCCACACGTGGGTATTGAGCCCTTGAAATGTGGCTCATGAGGAATTAAACTTTTAATTCCATTTCGTTTTAATTAATTTAAACAATTTAAATACCCACATGTGGCTAGTGGCTACTGCACTGGACACAGCAGCCCAGGGCTCTTAGGATACTCCTTTGGAAAACAGTCTTCATGTAGAGAGATTACATGGTAAATTTTCATTATTAATTATTCCACTCACTCCTGGTGGAATAATTTCCTAGGAACCTAGTTTATCCTAATGACTGAATTAGATTGTTTCTCTGATTTATCAATACAAGGAAAAAAAATGGTTTCAACCATCCTTCAACTATTAATGAACTACATTAACACAATAATTACAATCCTCCTTATTAATTCAAAGAAAGCATTTAAGATTTTTATTGATCAATATATGATTAGCCTAACTGTTAAAGGAGAGCTAAATGAAAAACAATAAAGCTTAATTTCCTTTAGAAAGTCTAGAATTGAGGTTGGCTTTTTCTTCCATTGATCTGCATTAGCCATTTTATCAATGTTTGCAGTGAAAGTATCCACTTTTGGAAACATACCAAGAGTATATGGAGCAACAGATACCGGATCAGTATTATCAGGAAACAAATGACAAAAACCGAAGAAATGGGTTCCATCCTGGATGAATATCATTTAATTTTTAAACCTCTTCCTCCTACTTAAACTTTCATTCTGGAGACGTTTGAAGGCTGTCTCGTATTTACCCATACTAAAGTAATAAAACAAAAAGAGATACTTACATGTGAACAAGACAGCAGCTCCTTCATGATGTATCATAAATTTGTCGACTTCTACAAAGGTGATCTTCCTCATTCTCAAGCTTTTCATATTCTTTTATCTGGATGGTTAAAAGTTACCATTGTTAGGTATTGTCTTCCTAGAAACTTACTTTATTGAAGGATATTACTAGTCTTGGCAGAAACCACTTCCACATGAGATCAAGCAAATCACTTGAATCGGTCATTCCACAGGAAACAACTACTTCTAATGTTGTAATAATGAAGTTGGAATAATTTAAATTCAACTTGGAACATACAAATGGATTTTTTCCTATGATGAACCTTGTCGCTTAAATTTAGAAACACAGTATTAGGAAACAAATACTGCCATGGTTACAATTATCTTACGATGCACCAGCCATGGACCATTCAGCCTTGCCAATTCTCCTTTCCAAAGCACAAATAATTTAAATTTGTCTGTAATCCAGTTCTAAGAGTTATGATGGGGCTCATTCTCACTCAACTACAGTGTTACAAAATTCTGGAGGAAAAAATAATAATAAATTGCTAGGATTCCTGCAAAGAGATTTTTAGAAATCAACTAAATATTTTGGAAATGCATTAACCATAGATAAAAGCATTGGTTTTTCACACTGGAACCTTCTCTGCACTCTAAAAGTATTAACAGAAAGATTCCTTCAAATTGTATGTTTTGCCAATAACTTAAGGGAGGTAACCTGACCGGTGTTAAGATAGACCAAATAATAAAATGAGCTTTGGAGATAGTTGCTTTATGAGGACATGGCCCCTATTACTCCAACCTCATAACAGAAGTTCTCAGATCAGAGAAGTATTTTTATTTCTTTACAGAAATACGTTTAATCTAAAAGACAAGAAGAGAATGAAAACACAAATGAAATACGGAGCTGGTAGGAAGACTGTAGCAAAGATTTTCAATATAATGACTAATAACTACATATAACTTATTTTGGAAAAACAAATGCTCCCACCAAGGAGACAGTTGTAATACTGACTTTCATAATATCTGAGTGCTCTTTATTCTACTATGATAAAAGGTGGGGCTGATTACTCCTATGGGAGAGAGTATAAACTGAATAGAAATAAAAGTTACCTTTTTTACTGTACAGTCTGAGTTTAACAGTTTTGAAATCAAAACCAGTAAATCCTATGAGAATTTCTGATAATGAAAGGGCACGGTCGGCAGGGAGAGGAATATGTACAATGCTGACGTCCTATACGAAGGCTAACTGGTTCACACACTGAGAAAAATTCTGGGATCATCTTAATTGCCCTTAAATATCATCAGTGAGATGGCTGAAATTCACAAGTCTGTAACTGCCTGGGCTTAGAATGGAGTCTCCTTGGAACAGACACTAAAATTTAACAAAAAGGCAAGGGGACTAGGGTAGGTTGATACCCCATCCAAGAGGAAAACACTTTTTAAAAATTTTTTTATTTCTTTAAAATTTTTATTGAAATATAGTTGATTTACAATGTTATGTTAGCTTCAGGTATACAGCAAAGTGATTCAGTTTTATATATATATATACACACACATACACACACACACACATATATTCTTTTTTTACATTCTCTTCCATTACAGGTTATTATAAGGTATTGAGTATAGTTCCCTGTGCTATACAGTAGGTCCTTGTTGGTTATCTGTTTTATATAGAGTAGTGTGTATATTTTAACCCCAAACTGCTAATTGACCCCTATCCCCCCATCTTATGGTAACCATAAGTTTGTTTTCTATGTCTATGAGTCTATTTCTGTTTTGTAAATAAGCTCATTTGTATCATTTTTTTAGATTCCACATATAAGCAATATCATATATTTGTCTTTCTCTGTCTAGCTTACTTCACTTACTATGATAATCCCTAGGTCCACCAATGTTGCTGCAAATGGCATTATTTCATTCTTTTGTATGGCCGAGTAATATTCCATTGTGTGTGTGTGTGTGTGTGCATACACACACACACACACCACATCTTCTTAATCCATTCATCTGTCGATGGACGTTTAGGTTGCTTCCATGTCATGGCTATTGTAAATAGTGCTGCTATGAATACTGGGGTGCATGTATCTTTTCAAATTATATTTTTCTCCAGAAGGAAAACACTTTTTTAATGAAGGAGCAATTCAGCAATGTTGGCATAACCCAAGGACCTGGGCTCAATCATCCAAGGTTAATTCAGGAGAACATGTCTAAAGGTTCAAATACCATGCCAGATGCAAGTATGGCAGCTGCAAGGAAACAGAAGCCAGACATAGAAATCTGAGGCAGAGTCAGAAAATAAACAAAGGACTCTAGTTTGGTAGATTTCTTTTGATGTTTTGTTTTAGTAAGCTCCAGAAATTAATGCCAGAACGCTAGGATAGAACAGGTGGACTGTTAGTGAACCAAAGGCAAACGTTTCTGCCTAAACATACAAACTCTAGGAAAACTAAACCTTCATGGAATCATTATCCTTGAAAACAAGTGTAATGAAACCTAAGTCTATGTTCTGGGGACCTATAAAGCAAGCTGACACCTGGTTAAGCAAATGCTGGTTCTATGGGAGTTTTCTATGAACTGTAATAATCTGGCAATACAGAAAATTCTAGTTTCTTGCACAAATGATGCTCTGAACCACAACTCTGGCTTTAGTAAGTGCCTCGTATCTCATAAACTCCAACTTGAACAACAGAAAAGGTTAATTCTTAGTAGGCAAAGAAATAGCCTAAAGCATCCCTGGCTGTAATTCACTTTCTATTATCAGTAAGACCACTAATTAAAGTCATGCAGTCAAGTATCAATTGGCTCTAGACAGGATGTCCTGATGTGCAGAGCAAATGCCACCCCTAATTCTGGCAGTCAGGTTGTCCAGGGAACCTGAGCAGGCAGAGGCCCAAGTTCAAGGTGAAAAGTTTCTACTACAGCAGAACAGAAGCTTCGCCATCAATGATGAACATTCACTAACCGTGTAGTCCTCCCTTTCTGCTTTGGTGGTTACAAGGCTCACAACTGAACATGTAGCCAAAAAAATGGAATAATCATCATTGATTCTGCTCTTTTGCTCACACCCCTGTCCCCAGCACCCCCTACATCCAATTCATCAGCCAGTCATGTTGGCTTTATATGAAAAATATATCACAAACCAGGGCCCTCCTTCAGGTAATAGTGAACTAAACTCTAACAACAATTCTGGACATATATAAAACCCAACTACACTGGACCACCGGAGAGTGACCAAAAGTACACAGATAATGGAAAAGGGGCATCAAACAGAAGCTGGAAAGTAAGAGAGGATATTCCTGAAAATGAAGAGCCAGAGCAGAGCTCCAAAATTTTACATACAAACTCTCAAAATCTCTGCTGGACCCCATAATGACATGTGAGCATGACAGACCCAAAGCAGTCCAGCTAAGGTTAAAAGAACTGAACAAGATTCAGTTGCTACCCACTGTATGAGAAGACAGAGCATAAAGTCTGAGTAAGCCAAATTAACTGAGACAAAAAAAATCAATACCCTTTGAAGAAGCAGAGTTTAGAGTATCTACAATATCAATGGACAAGATACAATCTAAAATTACTCTCTCTACGAAGAAACAGAGAAATGTGGCTCATATGCAAGAGAACAGACCATCAGTGAAGACCAATCCAAGATGATTCTGATGGAATTATCAGACAAGGATTTTAAAGGAGCCGTTGTAACTATACTAAAAGATGTACAGAAAATATGCATGTAATGAATAAGAAGATAGGAAATAGCAGCAGAAAAATAACTATGAAAAGAACCACATGGAAATCTTATCTGAAAAAAATTCAATGGATGGACATAATAACAGACTAGAGTTGGCAAAAGAATCAATGCATTTGAAGACAGCTCCATAAAAATTATCTAATCTGAAGAGAAGAAAGAAAAAAAATTGGGGGGGAAAAATGGAACAGGGAATCAGTGATATCTAGGATAATATCGAAAGATCAAACATACTTATGATTGGAATTCTAGAGAGAGGAAAAAAAAGAAACTGGGGTAGAAATAATGTTTTATAATGGCCCAAATTTTACCAGATTTGGTGAAACATATAAATTGACAGATTCAAGAAACTAAGTGAAAGCCACAAAGGATAAACACAGTATCTGAAATTACTCCACTAAAATGCACCTCCTCAGAAGTCAGTCTTTGACCCAGCAATTTAAGGTGGCCACCAAATCACAATACATCACATTGAGTTGTGAGTCTGTTTTGAATCACTGCATAGCAGTTATCATTTCCTGATATATTTCCTATTCATTTATTACTGGTTTATTATCTGTTTCAACAAAAATAGGAGCTCAAAGAGAGCAAAGACTTTGTCCATCTTGTTCATCCAAACAATGCTTCCCAGCATTAGTGTTTGATAAATACTGGTTGCATGAGTGAGGAAAAGTCTGCGTAGTAACTTTACCTCTGATCTTATATTTTCTGTTTTCCGTGATTTATTATTAAATCTAGGTGTAATATAAATATTTTTATAAGCTGCCTGTAAATCTAACTGGGACAAGGAAGTGTATAAACCAACACACCGAGCAGTAGCTACGTGTCAGGTGCTGTTCTGGTGTGTTGCATACACACATGACAACCCTAAGGACAGACACTGCTATCACCGTAATTTTTAGCTGAGGAAACCCAGACAGAGCGAAGCAAGACTCCTTGCCCAACTTCAGGCAGCTAGTCACTAGCAGTGTCCAAATCCAAATCCAGATGTTCTCAGTTTAGAGCTGGAACTCTTTACCACCATGTTACAGCATATACCTAATCAGCATATTATAGATATTACAGTTTAGAAAGCAACTGTCCATCTGGCATCCCATTTGAGACTCTCAATTAGCCTGTGAAATAGCAGGAGATGATTACTAACCTCATTTCATAGATAAAGTAACAGATGCTCAAATATTAAGTCCCCATTCTATGAGCTCAAGTACAGGACAGTGTCTTGGTTCACATTTGTAAGCTCTGGGTCTGACACAAGGTAGATGCTTCAGGGTTTGCTCAATGACCAGCACCATATCCCACAGCAAGTGAGAGGGGCACAGCTGCACCTAGATCCTAGCTGGGCCTGCTGTCTAGGAGTCAAACAATGGGCAAGTGAAAATACTGATGACACACACAAACCCCAGCAGCAAGCATATATTAAGTATTCCATGGGCATTACAGGCGACAGACAGTGTAAGAATCAGAGAAGCAAAGCAATCACGGAAGACTGGGATGACTGTACAGACAGGCTTCACTGGAGAATATAGAAACTGACCTTGGCCTTAAACGAAGCAAGGCTTTCCACAAGCAGAGAAGGGGAAACAGCATCCTAGGCTGGGGGAAGGACATAAGGAAAGTAATAAAAAGAAGAATTGGGCTCGGTGGGTTCAGGTAATATTGGTTACTGGAAGGTCTACGTGAGAAGGTAGTGAAAGATAAAGAGGGAAAGGTAAGCAATAACTAACACAGAGATATGTGAGTGTTGGAAGAAGCAATTAGGACTTCAGACCACAGGAAAATGGGTAACCACTAAGAGTCTGCGGACACAGAAAAATGGAAATACAATGGACAACATACACATTGCAAGATATCTGACAACAGAGTTTTCTAGGGATCAGGATCATAAAACTAGAAATTAAAGAATCCACTAGGCTGGTGAAACCAAGGAGTCAGAATTACTGATAACTTCAATCTTGGAGGCTGTACTGACTTACACAACTGTATTTGAAACTCCAAGGTGGATGGTATTGTCAATTAAAGAACACAAAGCAAGTTGCTGAGGAGCCCTGAAGCATTTTCCTTCAAGGGGATAACCTGATAGGCCAGATCCATCACACCAGGCCAGGAGAGAGGAGAGAGGAGAGAAGAGCTGCAGAACAAGCCAATGAAGAGAAACTCCGATGCCTAAAGTTCAAATGGAAACACATCAGCAGTAGTCACCACCATACTGGCCAGAAGTGCTTAAGAAATAACTATGTAGGTTGCCCATCTGTTTCATCTACTAAAGGAGATTGCTTTCTATTTGACAAAGCAGCTGAGTACATGCTGAAATTGGAGAGGTGAAGCTTTTAAGAACACAGGAAAGAAAAAAAATTTCTGACACATCAAGCTGTGAGTCTCGTCCAGATAAAATGCCTGATTCAGACTGAAATAATAAAGTCACTTCATACTCAGTGGAATCCTTTTGGATTTAGCTTACTTTTTTTTCACATGATGCTAAATGTGCATCATCATTTGATCATTCTTCCTATCCAGTCTGACAAACTTGGTCTTTTACTGGGAGTATTTAGTCCATTTATATTAAATGTAATCATCAATATTTATATAGATGAATTTATAGTTACCACCTTACTCTTTATTTTCAATTTGACCTCCTACTTTATGTCCACCTTTTATTCTTTTTTTTTGGATTAATACAATGTCGTTTTATTCCATATCTCCTCTTTTAACATACACATTTTATTCTTTTAAAAGTTACCTTAGAGATTACAATATGCATCCTTTACAAGTCAATGCAAATTATTATTTTTACTATCCCCAATAATCCTAAAATCTTAAAATATTTTAACTTTATTAACCCCTCTCCTGCCTTTTGTGCTACTCTCAAACATTTCAGTTTTACACACACTTTAAACTCTAAAAACATATTATAGTTTTGTATGGCCAACATTCGTATATTTCACATACATATTTACCCTTTATGATGTCTTTCATTCCTTCCTGCATTTCCATCTGGGGTAATTTCCCTTCTGCTTACAGTAGCTCCCTTTAGTATTTATGGTAATGCAGTTCCACTACTGACAAATTCTCTCAGTTTTCGTCTGAAAATATCTTTATTTCACCTTCATTTTTGAAGGAAGTTTTGGCTGAGGAAAGAATTCTAGGTTGGCAGCTTTTCTCTCTCATTACTTTAAAGATGGCCATTTCATTGTCTGTCTTTCTTTTTTCTTAATCATTTATTTTAATATGTCACAGTCGTTTTGTTCATATTACTGCCCCTTTAAAAATGAGGTGTCTTTTTCTAACCTCTGGTTGCTTTTAAAATTTTCTCTGTCGCAGGTTTCCACAGTCTTATATTGATGTGCAAAGATACGTTTCCTCTGTACTCATCCTGCTTGGGGTGTTCTAAGTTTTTTTAATCTGTAAGCTGCTGACTTTCATCACTTTGTAATATTCTTAGTATTACATCCTCAAATACTGCTTCTGTCCCATTCTCTCTTCCTTTCTGGGAGTCCAACTTTACATGTGTTAGACCTTTTAGGTATGCCTCACATGTCTCTAATGCCCTTATTTCTTTTTTATATTCTTTTTTTTCTGTATTTCAGTTTGAGATGACCTACTGACCTGCTTCCCTATTCATTAATCCTGTCTCGCATTGTGACAATCTGCTATTGGTTCTAACCACTCGGTTCTAATTTCAAATACTTTACGTTCTAGAATATCTGTTTGGTTTTCCACAATACATTCAAATTATGCTGAAACTCTCTATTCCTCCATCTAATTATTTTGTCCATCTTTTCCTCTATTGTCTGGAACATATTATTTACAGTTATTTTTAGGTACTTGTCAGCTAACTCCAATATCTGATTCATCTGCGGGTCTGCTTCTATTGCCTTGTTTGTAAGTCATGTGATCTTGCTTCTTAGGTGGAAAATCATTTTTTACTGTATGGTGAAGATTGGAGAGTCTCTATATACTGTTATTTTCTACCTGCAAAAGAGACAGAGGGCTCCCCTTATTCTCTGCTGCACAGGTAGGGAGGGAGTTCATCACCCAACAGGGGGTTGAGCTGGGCTGGTCTGGTCTGCCATTTGTGTAGGACTCAGTCTGCCTCTGGTTGGTCCCTGTTCCTAAGGCCTGGCTCTCCATGGAGTTCAATGAGATCTCTGTCTCCTCAGCACTGGATTCAGTTCTGCCCTTAAGAAGTCTTCCGGATAGCTCTTTGGCCCCCGGCCCACTCAAGTTTCAAAACTTGGCGTGTGTCTTGAGCAGGGGACTCTTCATGTTTTGGGGGTTCCTCCAGCTTCATCTTTTTTTTTTTTTAATATGTTTGATGTTATAATCTTTTAATTATTTTTTGGGGGGCGGGAGGGTGAGGGTTTGTCTGCACTGCACGGCTATGGGATCCTAGTTCCCTGACCAGGGACTGAACCCAGGCCCTTGGCAATGAGAGCATGGAGTCCTAACCACTGGACCGCCAGGGAATTCCCAGCTTCATCTGTTTTTTACTCCAGATCCAGAAACCTCTTCTGGTTTTTCTGTCTCCCAGAAGCAGCCTCCTGCCAGGGGCCAAAGCTGGATTCTCATCTGCCCACCACACCTGGACCAGCCGCCGCCCCAGGTGATAAGTGGTTATGGCTCTTCAGTGGGGTTTTCATCTCTTGCTTGTTCTGTTTTTGGATTCTTGCCACAACAGGTGTACATTTCAATACCGTTTAATACCGCAAGGCTGTGGGAGGTTTCAATGTGTCTTCCAGAAGCTCTTGGCCTGCCTCTTCAGATCCCCTCCCAATGTCTTGCTGGGAAAACCAGCTGTGGGTTTGAGGCCACCCTTTCCCACCAAGTCTCCAATTTGTCACTCTAGTAATGTGTGACCATAAAACTTTGCTAGTTTCTCTTTCACCCAGTAGCAGCCCCCTGCCTCGGCTTCTGTGTCCAGAATCAGCAAGCTTCTGCAGAAAATAAAATGGCTGGTAAGGCTCAGTGCACCTCTGAATGATTCCTCCTCCTCTGGAATTTTAGTCCAACTATTCCTCACTGATTCCAGAACACTATAGAGCTTTAAAAATATGATTTTTATAGTTGTTGTCAGCATCTTTAATAAACTATATCTTGTAGTATTAATTACTTTTGACGAATTCCTAAGATATCTAGTAGTCTTAATATTTCCCAAAGTACAGTTTAAATATGCTTTTGAAATAAAAGCATTGATAAAACAGTCACTTCTTACCTCTTCATAAAACTTCACCTGAGGTACAGCTTCATTAATTTCATTCAAACAAGAATCTTTAAATAGCAAGAAACCTAAAGAAAAAGAATAAAAAATTTCAGGGTGGGCAATGAATGTAAATTTTATCCCACAGGGTGTTTTCAAATTCATTTGTTTCAACCTCTTCCTCCCCTACCCTTAAAATAAAAAAGGGGGTTTCAAGAGGCTACTTAATGCCTAAAAGGAAATAATCCAGGTAAAGTAAAGAATCACACACCTGGTTCCTTGCTTTGAGGTTCCTTCTCTCTTGGCAACCCCCCTCCCACTTTTAAAAAATGCACAATTAACAGTGCTAGTGGTTACCACCACTTAGTGCTACTGGTCACCAGAACAAGTGGAAGATTAACCAAAGAAATCAGAGATACAGGTAATACAGAAGTTGGTAAGAGTCACCATGGAGCTAATAAATGCTACGCCCACAGAAACAGAACTAAAACTCCCTTAAGAAAAAAAAAAAGTACCTTCCTAACCTTTCTAGCCTTTTCTCTCACCACTTATTAGCTCAAGTCCCTCCAAGTCCCTACCAAATCCCTCGTGCCAGAGCAGATCACCCATTCCCAGATGGTGCTTTTCTCCTTCACAACTCCACGCCTCATCTTCCAGCAATCAGTACCTTCTGCCCGGGATACCACCCCCATTGCACAGTGCCTGTTACACAGTGGGAGGCCAATAAATATGTGTTGAAAGAATGTTTGTTTGCATGGCCCTTCCAACATGCCTCTGCCAAAGTGCTCACCCTGGTTAATTATCTGATTTACATGTCTCCCACCCCAGTACCAAACCCAGTGGCCAGCTCAATGCCTCGCTCCTAGTCAAGCCTCAGTGAATGAATGAAGCTGGAGAGGACAAGCTGACACCAGACTGAGGGCAGAGATACTGGAAGACTACGAAAAGTCAAAAGCAATGAGAAGGTCCAAACAATTAAAGGATTGTTAGGAGAGACAGAAGTCACAGAAAAAAAAAAGTGAAGAAAGACTCACAAAAAGTCTAAAATGTTGGGCAAAGGTAGATCAGAACTCCCCAGGAAGGACAGGAAGGAAGCAGCTTTGACAAGATTTTCATTCAAGTTAACATAAGAGTTATATAACTTGAGCTTGTCTGTTGTTGCCCCATAAATTCCCCTCCATGCTTCCAGGAACATGACCTTTGAAAACGGTAAATGTTTGTTCAGTGGAACTAGAAGAAAGGTATTTGGACTACTTGGTTAAATAGGCAAGACCAGACTAACAGGGGCTGGGTGCACAGCTCCAGCAGGAGCACGGCCGTGCTCATATTGTCAAGGAACTGCAGCGAGGCCAACATATGGAGGGAGTAGGGAATTCAAGAAGCAGATGAGTAGGAAGAACTGAAGATGTGAATCTCTACCGATTTGCATGTTAATATTTTTATTTTAAATAAGAGAAAGGTTGACTTTTTGTTCTCATTCATTTCAAAGTAATTTCCGATTTCCCTTGTCATTTCTTCTTTGGCTCATGAGTCATTCAGGAATGTGTAGTTTAATTTCCAGATATTTGGGAGGTTTTTTTTCAGGTATTTTTTGGATATTGATTTCTGTTTAATTCTGTTGTGGTCAGAGAACACATTCAGTAGGACTTCCAATGCTTTTAAATTTATTGAAACTTGGTTTTGGTCCCAAACTTGGTCCCTCTAGGTGAATGTTCCAAGGGTACTTGAAAAAAAAAGAAAAACAGTATATAGGGTGGAGTGTTTCATTAAATAAAATAAAAAGGCAATTAGGCCAAGTTGGTTGATAGGGTTGTCCTGGTCCTCTAAATCTTACTGAATGTCTATTTATTCTCTCCATTATCAGTGGAGGACTGTTGAAATCTCCACCTGTAAATTGGAAGGGAGGGGAAAGAAAGAAGGAGGAGGATGAAGAAAGGGAGTTGAATGAATAAACATCCAACTTAATATGTTGTTACCTACTTCTTTAATGCAATTTCCATCATCAATGTGTAAGATAAGCCAAAGAATTATTTGGAACATCATATAGGGGGAGAAAAACAGTATTTTCCTCGTGTCTGTACATAAACTGAAGCATTACTTTCTATCACAACAGCTGTTAAAATGGAGCAGCCAGAAGAAAGATATTTTGCCTTTTGGATACATCCTAGATCATTGTGTTCCAGGATGAATGCAATTTACCTTCATTAGACTTAAATTACATTAAAAAAAAAAAGAAGCATTACTCAGATTAGAACAAAAGCTAAAGTGCAAAAATAAGGAAATAATTTGCCTAACTGGTTCACTTCATCGGTGCGATTTCTCCAGATTTCAAAGAATAAAAAGTAGTGACCCAACACCTGCTTACTAGGTAACTGTGGAATGTGTTTACCCTTGTTTCTATATTTGAACCACTGCAAACTGCCTGAATACTGATTAACTTCCGAGTGTATGTAACATCCAGGAAAGGCAAACTATCCCAATTTGCCACTAAAATATTTTGCAAGAATTAGTAGAAAGAATTGTATTATCTTTTTTTTTTTAAATTTATTTATTATTTATTTATTATTTATTTCTGGCTGTGTTGGGTCTACGTTTCTGCGCGAGGGCTTTCTCCAGTTGCGGCAAGAGGGGGCCACTCTTCATCGCGGTGCGCGGGCCTCTCACTATCGCGGCCTCTCTTGTTGCGGAGCACAGGCTCCAGACGCGCAGGCTCAGCAGTTGTGGTTCAAGGGCTCAGTTGCTCCGCGGCATGTGGGATCCTCCCAGACCAGGGCTCAAACCCATGTCCCATGAATTGGCAGGCAGATTCCCAACCACCGCGCCACCAGGGAAGCCCTGTATTATCTTTTATAAAAGACCAATTAAGAACTTTTGAAAGCATTAAATATACGTGGTTTCTATGGGACATTGAAATATAACCACCTAAAAAATTAAAAAGAGGGAAAAAAAATATGAAAAAAATCTTGTAAGAAATAATACCTGTCCTAGGTTTTACCAAGGAGATTCAAACACTGGGAAGGAGGATAGACTGCATAACTGCAAAAAGTTCCTACCAAAATTTACTCATTTGACAAAGCATTTACTGAGTGTCTACTAAGAGTCACCGTGCTATATGTTGGTGAAGACAGAGTTTTTCCCATAAGAGACTTATGGGTTTGTGTAAGGGGCAGACAACAAAGTAGTAAACAAATGAAATAACTAATTTATGGTAAATGATATAAAGGAATTAAATATGATGCTGAGATCAATGATAAAACAGAATGTCAATAAGACCTCTCTGAGCTGTGGGATAAACAAAGTACAAAGCATTTCAGATTAGAAAAGGCCAGAATGCCTAATCTCATACCTTCTATTCAATATTGTGAGGTCTTAGCCAGTGCAATAAGAAAAGGAAATAAAACTTACTAAAATTGAAAAGGAAGAGTTAAAACTAATTTTATTCCTAGACGTGATTAACTATATAACAAATCCTATCTACAAAATAACTACTAGAATATATAAGTGAATTTAGGAAGATCCATAAATGACCATAAAATACAAGGTCATTTAGCTAAAAGAATCAATGACATTAGATACACTCACATCACACAGTTTTAAGATGGAATTTTGAAACAAGTCCATTTGGAATAACATCAAAAAAGAACCAATACTTAAGAATAAATAAATAAGAGATCTACAAGGCCACTAAGTGGAAAACTATATAATATGACTGAAAGATACTAAAGAAGATCTAAATAAATGGAAAGATATAGTCAGTTCATGGATTGGAAGACTCAGTATTGCAGATGTTAATTCTCCCCAAATTGATCTATGGAGTCAATGCAATCCTAATAATAATCCCCATCGGCTTTTTAAAGAAACTGACAAGCTGATTCTAAAACGTATATGGAAATGCGAAAAAACTGGAATACCCAAAACATCTTGAGAAAGAAGCAAAAAGTTCAAGGACTTACACTGCTTAATTTCAAGACTCATTATACAGCCATGGTAATCAACACAGTGTGGTACTGGCATAAGACTAAATCCATGAAACAGAATAGAGGATCCAGAAATACACTTATATGTGCTCAACTTACTTTCTACAAAGATAGCAAAGCAATTTATTAGGAAAAGGAAGTCTTTTCAACAAATGCTAGAAAAAACTTATATCCAAATGGGAAAAGAAAAAAAGAAACAAATTTGAAAAAGGTCTATATCCTGTTTATGTATACATTAAAAAAAAAAAAAAAAACCTCTTACAAATCAATTTTTAAAAGGAAACAACCCAATAAAAGAATGGGCAAAAAATGTGAACACTTCACAAAGGAAGAAATATGACTAGCCAATAAGCACATTAAAAGGGCTCAATACCGTTGGTCATCATGCAAATATAAATTAAATCACTTTGAGATACCACTTCATAACCACTAGAAGGGCAGAGTTAAGAAGACTGACAATATCAAATTTTGGCAACCAGAAGCTTCGTTCGCTGAGAAGCATATATAATGTTTTGGACTCCTCGTGCCTCTGAATCAACAGGCAAAGAGGGGAATTACTGTGCTGGCTGGGATGATTGATGGGCTGTGACTCCACAATGGAGGGAAGGGGAAAGAAGGAAGAAGGGAGGAGAAGAATAAAGGAAAGAAGAGGAAGCTCTTCCTTAGCATCAAATACCAACCAAAAACTATAGAAGGAATGATGGAGTTAGAAAATCAATAGGTGCCAAAACCAGGGGGCAAAAGTTTGATAAGGAACAAATATTTACACAGTCTCAAAAGTAATTTCCCATAAATTACTTATTACTTACAAAGGGAAAGTAAAGACAGGCCACAGATTTGGAGAAAATATTTGCAATATACGTATCTGGTAGAGAACCTGTATCCAAAGTATACAAAGAATTCTCAAACTCAATGATGAGAATATAAACAATCCAGTATTTTTAAAAATTGAGCAGAAGATTTGAATACTTTCACCAAAGATGATATATAAATGTAAAATAAGCACATGAAAAGATGTCCAACATTGTTAGTCATTAGGAAAATGCAAACTAAAAACACAGTGAGATATCACTATATACTTCTTAGAATAGCCAAAAAAAAAAAGAGAGAGAGAGAGACAATGCCATTGCTGACGAGGAGAGGATGTGGAGTAACTGGAACTCTCATAGACTTCGAGTAGGAATGCAGCCTCATTCAAAAACATTTCTTTAAAGTTAAAATATCCATTTACCATTCAACCCAAATAATCACACTCCTAGGTATTTTACCCAATAGGAATGAAAATTTATGTTCACACAAAAGTCTGAACACAGATATTTGTAGTAGCTTCATATATAATATCAAAAAACTGGGTATAACCCAAATGTTCTTCAACTGATGGCTGGATAAACTGTGATGTATCCATACAATGGAACACTACTCAACAAGACAAAGGCATGAACTACTGATACATCCACTATAAGTGAATCTCCAATGCACTGTGCTAAGTGAAAGAAACCAGACTCAAAGTCTACATGCTGAATGAGTCCACTTATGTGTCATTCTGGAAAAGGAGGAACCATAGGAACAACTAGATCAGTGGTTGCCAGGGGTTGGGGTGGGGTGTGGCGGTCAACCATAAAGGGCACTAGAACATTTGCGGAGGTGATGAATTACTCTGTGTCTTGACTTTGGTAGTCGTTATACAACTTTATGCATTTGTCAAAACTCACAGAATTGTACATTGTAGATGGTGAGTTTTACTTACATTATACCTCAATAAACCTGACTCTTCCTGCCACCCCACCAAAAACAAAAACAAAAACTGGTGCTAAAGAAGAAAGAAAAATAAGATTGGGTACATACAGCTAAGCCAGGGATAAGCCTCAAAAGATGTTCCTGAATAGTGGCTTTAAGTCGATCACAAATTGGGATCTAAAATTTCCAGAAGCTAATGCATGATCACTTACATGGTTGTCAATCTCTACAGGATGTTTTTCATAAAGCACAAGTTTGTATGGAAGATAAACTCATTCACACACAGAGGCATGGGACTAAAATAAGTAATTACAAAGGTTCTGGGTAATGCAGAGGCTGGAAACAACTACTCTGACACATTCAGGATACACAATAGTCTTTACAAGTGAAAAGAAAGGAAATCTTAAATGATAACTAGAAAAGCAAACTCAAAAATACAGAAAAAAAGCATACAGATGTAAAAACAGAAAACTCCCACAGGGCACCATGCCCCTCCTAGATGAATAATACTAACTTAAATTCCCAATGAATAATTCTCCCTTTCATTTCTTCCAAGTCCCAAGAGGAATAAATATAAATCAAAATGAACATTTAGTTAATTATTTTTATCTACTTCATGCAAACCTTAAATATATTTTTTTATTTGACTCTGCTTATCAAACTAGAACTTTCACTTCCTGACTTAAAACTTTACAGAAGAAAATTAGTAACCAAATTGTAAATAGGTCTTCTAAATATCCAAATTATCTACCCCACCTCCAATTTAAATTCAGCACATACGTGCTCAACAAAATAGTCTTAGATTAATTAATGAGATCACTCATTTAGATAATGGAGAGATTTGGGACCCTGAATATTAACAGTCTAGTAGACAAAAGCACAAATGGTAATGAACGTGGCCAAAGAAAAATTCATAGAATGTTCCCAGCAATTGGCTCTTACTTCAAAAGGGAACAAAGGAAATCGGGACTGGGAGGAAAATGTGAAAATTCAGTGGCAAGAAAAGTATACCTAAACCCTTGCAATAGTTGGGATTACTTTCAGCCTTTACCAACATTATGAAATGATGGAAAAGAAAAAAATTTCTGGCTATGCACCATGCCAATACTCTTTCCAGACTGGGGTCAATTTTTTTCACTTATAACCGTTTAATGCACATCTAATAGTAAACAAACAAACTGACAAAATAAAGTGAGATTTAAAATAACTTAAAATAGAAATATTATTCCAACAATCCACCTGATTTATATTTCCCAAAGACGTCTCAAAGAACAATGATTAAAGCTGGCAGTATGGAAATTAGGGTATGTGTGTACATCACAGATTAAACATGGCCAGGACAAAGTGGGGAGGGTGTGTAAAACACACTGGGTCTCAGCAATCCCACTACTGGGCATATACCCTGAGAAAACCAGAATTCAAAAAGAGTCATGTACCAAAATGTTCATTGCAGCTCTATTTACAATAGCCAGGACATGGAAGCAACCTAAGTGCCCATCAACAGATGAATGGATAAAGAAGATGTGGCACATATATACAACGGAATATTACTCAGCCATAAAAAGAAACGAAATTGAGTTATTTGTAGTGAGGTAGATGGACCTAGAGTCTGTCATACAGAGTAAGTCAGAAAGAGAAAAACAAATACTGTATGCTAACACATATATATGGAATCTAAGAAAAAAAAAAAAAAAAGGTCATGAAGAACCTAGGGGCAAGACGGGAATAAAGACACAGACCTACTAGAGAATGGACTTGAGGACACGGGGAGGGGGAAGGGTAAGCTGGGGCAAAGTGAGAGAATGGCATGGACATATATACACTACCAAACGTAAAACAGCTAGCTAGTGGGAAGCAGCCGCATAGCACAGGGAGATCAGCTTGGTGCTTTGTGACCACCTAGAGGGGTGGGATAGGGAGGGTGGGAGGGAGGGAGACGCAAGAGGGAAGAGATATGGGAACATATGTATATGTATAACTGATTCACTTTGTTATAAAGCAGAAGCTAACACACCATTGTAAAGCAATTGTACTCCAATAAAGACGTTAAAAAAAAAAAAAAACACACTGGGTCTAACCATAATTTTAACAAGGAAGAAACAGAATAATAATCAACCAATTAATGCATGTGTGTTCACTTGGTGATAATTCATAAGGCTATGCACTTGGACTTGAGCACTTTTCTATACATATATTCCATTAAAGGTTTATTTAAAACAAAAGAGAATCAACCAATAAGTTTTTTGTTTGTTTGGTTTTGGGTTTTTTTGGCTGCATTGGGTCTTCGTTGCTGCACGCGGGCTTTCTCTAGTTGCGGCGAGCGGGGGCTACTCCTCGTTGCGGTGCACGGGCTTCTCATTGCGGTGGCTTTTGTTGTGGAGCACGGGCTCGAGGCACACGGGCTTCAGTAGTTGTGGCTCGAGGGCTCTAGAGTGCAGGCTCAGTACTTGTGGTGCACGGGCTTAGTTGCTTCTTGGCATGTGGGGTCTTCCCGGACCAGGGATCGAACCCGTGTCCCCTGCATCGGCAGACGGATTCTTAACCACTGCGCCATCAGGGAAGCCCAACCAATAAGCATTTATGTCATGGTGCTATAAGTGTAAATAAAGGGGTTCTCAGAGCAATTGCAATCTGATTGAAGGTACTGATAGACATACATAAAAGATAATACCTAACTGCGTTGCATTAGTTAAGTGCCATACTCGCTTTGCAGGGAGAGATGCATTGCTTCCTAGATCACGGCACGGCCACCTCAACATAAGTCCAGTCTCCTTTCCCATTCGTCCTGCGTGCTGCTGCCTAGATCTGACCATGCCGTTCCCTTGCTTTTGAACTCATCATTGCACAGAACGCTGGATAAGACCCAGCCTCTAACATCTGCACTGCAATGCACGCCCCACTCTGCCCCACACCTCCCCAGAGCTACAGCGCCCACCCGCACAGCATGGCCGGATGCAAGCGCGGGTCACTCAACACGCCTCTGTGCCTTCACAGACGCTCCTCACTCCACCTGAAATAGACTCCCCTTCTCAGCGCCCGCTCCCTTCCTGCCAACCATCTCTCCACCTGCTTCCCCACCCCCACCCTTCTCATTCCCTCCAGACTTGACCTGGTTAACAGCCACTTTACCTTCAGGACCTCAACTGAGCATCACGTAATGCAGTAACCTTCGAAGGACTCCCCAGCCCAGCCAGGTGGAGGAGCTATCCCTCTTCTGTGCTCCCACGGCCCTGGGTCCTTAGTGCTTTCAAGGCCACTAACTTGCAACTATCTCTTTTTATCTTATGAATGGACAAAATGGCTCAAAGTTGTAAAAATAAATTAAAAAGGTATAAAATGAAAAGTTTCCTTCTGGTCCATGTCCTTCATCTTCCCAGTAGCGCACCCACCACCATCACCTCCAAGGTAATGGCTATTACTGGTTCCTTGTATCTTTTCAGGGAAGTGATGTGTGTTACTTCTTGGCCAGGTGCTAAGAAATCCATGTGACTCCTTCACCCAGCTCAATGCAGGAAACTCCGCAGTCCTAGGGACACCAGCGCCACAACATGGCAAGAGCTTGGCACGTGGAGCAGGGCCTCCTGCTAACCCTGCACCGCTACAGATGAGAGAGACACTCCCATGTGTGGGTCTCTGATATAGGCGCTGTGTTACCTCCTAACACAGCACAAAGGCAGGCGCAAAGACGAACTCTTATTTCCTACCATACTGTCTCCGTCAGCCTTTTTTTCATAACTCGAGACCTTGGAGATCTTTCTATACTAGTCACAAAGAGCTACCTGGCCGCTCCTTACAGCTGCATTATTCCAGCGGATGGAATGTCAGAAGTTACATAATTTGTTTCCTAATGGTGAACATTTGGGTTGCAGGAAATATTTTGCTTTTACAAACTTGCTGCAATAAATAACCCTCTCCGTACATCATTTCTCATGTGTTCGAGCCTATTTGTAGGATACGTTCCTCCGAGCGAAACTCCTGAGCCAAAGGTTATATAGACATTCTGTTATTTTAATAGACCCAGCCAAATTAGCCCCATCCGAGCAGTACCTGTTCGTACACCCACCGGCAATGCATCAGCTCCTGTTTTTAAACCCACGGCCATACCAAAAGTGTGTTATTAAACTTCCGGATCTTGTGACAATTTGAAAGATTAAGAAAAATAATAATAGTTCAGAGTAATTTGCGCTTTGCCAATTTTTAATCAAGTCGAAAATCTTTTCATATGTTTAGCTTCCATTTTTACCCTGGGTTACAGGTCTTTGCTCACGAGCACGTCCAGGGCCCTCTGTATTGAGGTTTGCTACTCAGCACCGCTGCTCAAGGAATCCTTCGGGCCCTCCACCTCTTGGGTACTGGTCCTGTCGGCGTGATCAATGTGTCCATTTCTTGTTCCTTGTCTGTTCCTGGCGTTCAATGGCAATACTTCTAGTATCTCCCCATTAAACGTGACGCCGGCCTTGGGAATACACAGCGGCATAGTGTTAAGAAAGGATGCACCTCTAACGATGTCACCAAGGAGTTGTTTAGTCAGGGGCTCTGGGAGGGAAATGGCCTGCTCTTGTGTGTTTTTCTCTCTAATCCTCAGCACAATGGCCAGGACTTAATCGTCTCAATAAACATTTGATAAATTTACTAAGGGAAGATCAGTATGGCTCGCGCTATAGTCACAGATGGTTCCGGGAAGAAGTGAAGTACAGGCCAGGTGTGGAGAGATTAATGGGCTACAGAGTCAAGAGAAAGAACAAGTGGTCAGAGACAGGAAATCTCCATGGAGATAAGGAAGGAGTGAGAAGAAAGAAATTGAAGAATCTGGACAGAGCACGTTCCTATGGGGAAAAGGTGGAAGGAATGCTTTATCCCACCACCGAGGCTTGAATGGGCGGGGGGAGATGGGCTTCATCTGGCAAGCTGAGGGATCCGTCTAGAAGAATCCCAGTGCTAGGTATTTCTCAGTTACACAATGCTTCGCGTGTGCTGACAGCTTCGGAATGCCAAAGAGCCTGCTGGGGAATAGTTTTTAATATAAGTGGGCAATTGTTTCATGAAAAATTAAACTCAGCTCTCAAATCCGGGGCGGAAGTTTTTAGAGCCTAGCCTCTTCTCAACACGGCAAAGCTGAATCCTTCCTTCCTCTTCCTTAGGATGCTCATCTGCCACCGCGTCTGTGCCCAGATAACCCTTTCATCCTCATCCCATCCCTGAAGCCGACCCATAACAGGTACAAAGTGTTGACCCCTATGTGTTAACAGTGCCTGCCTACCACCTGGCTCTGAATATTTCTACCAGAATGTGAAGATGTCAGCAAAAGCCTTCAAGGCTCAAAAAAGTAGAACCTTGATAGCGGAACACCAGGTGGTGACAGTGCCACGGCCAACCCTCTGGGGCAAGAAGGCCCACAGGCCGCTGTTGCGGCACCTCCAGTGACTGGTGGCTGGAGTTGCTTGCCATATCTTGACGTGAAATCTCATGACTATGAAATGATTTCTTACTAGAGCAATGAGATGGTTTCTGATTATTTAGTCCAAATCCATTTTAACTTGTAGCCAGCTGACTCTAGTAATTTGTTAATTAAATGACATAGGTATGTTTAAAAGTTAGATGGTGCATTTACGTGTTGTAATTTTGTACGCTCGGGGCCTTATACCTTCTTCCAGGAGTGGGGATGTGGCGGTGGGAAGTCCCTTCCCCCCTTTGTGCGTGGCGGGTACCAGTACCCCGCTGCTCTCCCGCGAACCGTCTACTCAACACAGCTGCCCACCTGAGCCCTCTATTTCTGTGGGTGCTCATGCTAACACTCGTCCCAGCAGCGCACAGATGCCCACGAGGGCCACGACGAAGGTGATGGACGGGACACTGGGTGTATCACTGGTGGGCCATGACTTCACCCCTGGAATGCTCTCCTCACGCTGAGAAAATAATCACAGAGCATATAGCTATACTCCTACTGTTTACACAAAATGCTACAAATAAGAGTTTTACAGTAACGGCAGTTGAAAGGATTTCACGCTAAAGCAAAAAGACAAAAAAAAAAGTCAATTCCTCTGCTGTATAAAATACTGAACTAGATGCTTTCTAGTCACAAAGAGGAAAACAGCATCAGAGGTTATCTTTACTCTCAAGGAATCTGGATTCCAGTTAGAGAAACAGCACGGAAGAGGCACCTGGAAATCCTACATTTGCCACAGGAAGTGCCAAGTAAATGGCACAGAAGGAACATCAGAAAATGGACTGTTCATGGTTCAGCTAATCCCTGAATGGCTGGATCTTTTGTTGTTGTTGTTTTTTGGGGGTTTTTTGGCCGTGACGCATGGCATGTGGGATCTTAGTTCCCCGACCAGGTATCAAACTTGCACCTCTCCGCGGCAGTGGAAGCACAGTGTCTTAACCACTAGACCACCAGGGAATTCCCAAATGGCTGGATCTTTGAGAAAAGCACAGGCCAGAAGGCGGTGTCCCACAGAGGGAGACAGAGCGTAAGACTCATCGATGGAGCAGACGCTAGAAGAAAAAGACAAAGAAAAAGAAGACTGAGGCCAGTTTGGGTGACTTGAATGACAGTAACAAGAGGGACTCTGTCCTGCAGTGGGGGTTTAGGACAGGTTTAGAGCATGAAGGTGACGTGATGACATGATGGTTTCAATTACCCCAGTCACTTCATCTTTCTGTGCATTAACTAGTTCCTTTCCTTTCATAGTTTTGAATAATTTAAGGAAATATACTATATAGAATGTATTCATTCCCCTAAGTCAGGGGTCCCAACCCCCAGGCCACGGACCAGTACCGGACCATGGCCGGTTAGGAACTGGGCCACACAGCAGGAGGTGAGCAGTGGCGGGCGAGCGAGCGAAGCTTCATCTGTGTTTACAGTCGCTCCCCATCACCTGCATTACCACCTGAGCTCCGCCTCCTGTCAGATCAGTGGTGGCATCAGATTCTCATAGGAGCGTGAACCCTACTGTGAACTGCGCATGTGAGGGATCTAGGTTGCGTGCTCCTTATGAGAATCTAATGCCTGATGACCTGAGGTGGAGCTGAGGCGGTGATGCGAGCAGTGGGGAGTGGCTGCAAATACAGATTATCATTAGCAGACAGGTTTGACTGCATGGAGACCATAATAAATCAACTGCTTTCAGACTCATATCAAAACCCTATCAGTGAGCGACAAGCGAAAACAAGCTCAGGGCTCCCACTGATTCTGCATTATAGTGAGTTGTATAATTATTTCATTATATATTACAATGTAATAATAATAGAAATAAAGTGCACAATAAATGTAATGCGCTTCAATCATCCCAAAACCATCTCCCTCCCACACCGCACCAGTCCATGGAAAAACTGTCCTCCATGAAACCGGTCCCTGGTACCAAAAAGGTTGGGGACCGCTGTCCTACATTATAGAAACTAAGTATACTATCCCCTAAATGGCCTTTCAGTTCTCCTTGAGTCTTCTTTTCCCTCACTCCCCACATTCATTAGCTGACCTGTTAGGTTTTATCTTCAGAATAAATCCCAATCCAACCCACCCTTCTTGCATCTCCACTGTCCTCGTCTGATGTAAGCCAGCACCGCCAACTTCCTGGACGGCGGCAGCCTCCAAATTCATCTCCCTGCTTCCACTCTCCCACTTTTGACTTGGATAATTCATTCGCCATAAAGAGGCTGGAATGATCTTAAAACAATTGTCCGCTGGGCTTGGCAGCATGGAGGTCACTGTGACCTTGACAAATGTCTGCTTAGCCTGGTGGTTTTCAGGGAGAACGGAAGAGGGCGGTGGAGGTAGTGAGGGCAGTAGAAAGGCACCAAAGGGAGCAGGGAAACGGGCCTGGCTGGAGGAGGACCTTGGAAGCCCAGGATGCTAAGCGGGTGACAAGTGGGCTAGCATCCACCTTCCCAGTGGCTTGGCAGGAGCAGGGGCACAAACTCCGGTGTGGCGGCCCTCCCCCTCCCCGATCCCCCAGCCTGGGGCTAAGGAGCACCCCCAGTGCACTGTTGGCCTTTCCTACCCCGAGGCCCCCAGGAACAGCAATGAGTCCCCATCCTGACACAAATCAAAAGGCTCACAGACCTACTAGAGAATGGACCTGAGGATATGGGGAGGGGGAAGGGTAAGATGTGACAAAGTGAGAGAGTGGCATGGACATATATACGCTACCAAACGTAAAATACATAGCTAGTGGGAAGCAGCCGCAGAGCACAGGGAGATCAGCTTGGTGCTTTGTGACCACCTAGAGGGGTGGGATAGGGAGGGTGGGAGGGAGGGAGATGCAAGAGGGAAGAGATATGGGAACATATGTATATGTATAACTGATTCACTTTGTTATACAGCAGAAACTAACACACCATTGTAAAGCAATTATACTCCAATAAAGATGTTAAAAAAATAACTAACTAAAAAAGGCTCAGCAGGACCCCAAAGCTGGCAAAGTAGGACAAGCCGCCACAATGGCTGGACACAGCCTAAGGGAACGCAGCGGGCAGGGGGTCCTGAGGTCCGAGCCTCGGAGCCACCTCCCGCTTTGGAAACATAAAGTTCAAGGGCCAGGCTATCCCAATCGTCAGCCTTCTCAGGCCTGCAGGGGAACAGGGAGGATTCTGCAGACCCAGGCCCCGCAGTCACACACAGGTACCCCTGCATGCTTGCACACGGGCACACTCAAGGGCACACGCACCCAACAGCTGCAGAGGCCTCTGCACACAGGTGTGCCCATCTACACCCCACGCAGTCACAGCACACTCACCCCAAAAGAGGCCTGCACCCCCAGGCACGCACCCAGCTCCCAGCCACCCGGCAGGCCCAGACCCCCAGTGAGAGAGGCCCCCAGCCCTGCCTGGACCCCTCCTAGCCCATCTTCAAGGAGGTCTCAGTCCCAGCCTCACCGCAGGTCTCTGCTCCCACCTGGTGGCCATCTGAGGAACCAGAGGGGACTCAGCCAAAGACAGAAGGCAGCTGTGGGTGTGGGAGGCAGTGTGACTTGAGGGGGACCCACGCCCACCGCAGGGTTACAGGGGCTTAGGGGGATCACGGGACTCAAGTTCCTCCTACCAGGTTGGGTCCCAATTCCCGCACTTTTAGGCTCTTTGACCCAGGCCGTGTAGCAGACGCCGCAATCGAGGACAGTCACGGTCGAGAGAACTGGGCTTGCGGAGAGACCTGTGACAAACACCCCTCCCAGGGGCCCCTAAGGAACCAGAGCAGGCTCTCGGGGCCTTGGGCTGCAGCAACAGAAGCACAGCCTGCCTGGCAAGGGAGGGGAGAGTGCAGCGTCGCCCTTCCAGGCTAATGAGAACCTACTGTATAGCACAGGGAACTCTACTCAATGCTCTGTGGTGACCTAAATGGGAAGGAAATCCAAAGAAGAGGGGATATATGTATATGTATAGCTGATTCACTTTGCTGTACAGCAGAACTATGCTCGAATAAAAATTAATCTTTTTAAAAAAGGTGCCTCTTGTTATGTTAATGAGGTGACTTTTGGAAAGCCAAATATATATGAGATGACCAAATATATATATATATATATATATATATATATATATTTTTTTTTTTTTTTTTTTTTTCTCCTTTCTAGATTACCAGTTTATTATAAAAGGATCTAACTCAGGAACAGCCATATGGAAGAGACGCACAGGGCAAGGTATGGGGAAAGGGGTGCAAAGCTTCCATGCTGTCCCACCCGGCACCTCCCTGTGTACACCAATCCAGAAGCTCTCCAAACCCCATTCTTTTAATTTCACTGAAGCTTCCTTATGTAGACAGGATTAACTGATTCAACCTCAAGGCCCTCTGCCCTTCAAGGGGGTGGGGGGAGGGTGGAAGAGACTGAAAGTTCCAATCCTCTAATTCTGGTTGGTTCCCCTGGCAACCAGCCCCTTCCTTAGGGGCTTTCCAAAAGTCACCTCATTGACACAAACTCAGGTGTGGTTGAAAGGGTTTTGTTATGAATATCAAAAGACACTCCTATCTGGAAATTCCACGGGTTTTAGAAGTTTTGTGCCAGGAACGAGGGACAAAGACCAAATATATATTTTATTATACCTACTCCCTAATACTAAATCTTACTGCTAATAAGGTAAGTACAATTAAAACTATAGTGAAATACCATTTTCACCTATCAAATTGGCCACATGGAAAAGTTTGATATTACTCTGTGTTGGTGAGGATACTGGGGAACAGGCAATCTCATACACTGCTAGTGCAAGTACGAAGGGCAGCATCTACTGAAATTTTCAATGTATATTTCCTTTAATCCAGCAAGTCCACTTTTGTGGGCAATTCAGTACCCTCTCTAGAATAAGGGTCAGCAAATTTTTTTTTTTTTTTCCCTTCCCAAAAAGGGCGAAAATGTAAATATTTTAAGCTTTGGGCCATGTGGGAGATGACCAAATATATATTTTTGGTCTGAATGACCAAATATGTATTTTTCTTCATAAATCACAATACTGCACCCAGCTCAATAAAAATCTCCAAATGCTTTGCACATCAGCTGGCTTTGACAAGTCTTCACCTCTCCCCCCACCCCCTTCCTCTCTCCCTAAATCATGCTCTGAGTGTTTCTTGAAGAAATAGAAAAATCTTGGCTCCTCCAGCACATCGCCTCTCCACTCTCCATATCTGTGGTTGCCTCACTGACCCAGGTTGGCCACACGTCCCTTGCCAGCCACCTTACAGCCTGGTGAGATCCTGGACCTCCCAGATGGGCCTCCTGGCCTAGGGATGAGCAGTAATATTTCTCTCAAATGCTAGCATCTACTGATGTGTAGTTGGGGACTGCCTGGAGTGTTGTACTGAGAAGGATCCTGAGCTATGGCTGAACTAGCAAGAAAGTGTGTGGTGATCGACTAGCAATGTCTGCCATGGGCGCAGGAATGGCTAGGAGTGGTGCCTGTGCCAAGTATTTGCCATTTCCAGCCTGGTGCTTCCCCTGCCACAGTGAGGCAAGAGGCTGGTCAGTCTTTTGCTGGGAGGCTCCCCTGACTGCTCCATCACAGGGCTGTCTTTCTACCCCTGCTCCCTTGCTACCTGGAGTTTTGCTGTCTAATACAGCAGCCACTAGCCACATGGGGCTATTTAAATTTAAATTAATTAAAATTAAATTAAAACTTCAGGGGCTTCCCTGGTGGCACAGTGGTTAAGAATCCGCCTGTCAATGCAGGGGACACGGGTTTAAGCCCTGGTCCGGGAAGATCCCACATGCCTCGGAGCAACTAAGCCCGTGCACTACAACTACTGAGCCTGCGCTCTAGAGCCGGTGAGCCACAACCACTGAAGCCCACGCACCACAACTACTGAAGCCCGCGTGCCTACAGCCCGCGCTCTGCAACAAGAGAAGCTACCACAGTGAGAAGCCCTCACACCACAACGAAGAGCAGCCCCCGCTCGCCGCAACTAGAGAAAACCCGTGCACAGCAACGAAGACTCAACGCAGCCAAAAATAAATAAATAAATAATTTTAAAAACACACACGTAAGATGATTTTTTTAAAAAAAGATCTGTACGTAGAACACTGAGCACCTAAGGGCTTGATTATGGGCTGTTATCATTCAAACGGTACTGATACAGAACTTTTCAAAGCTTCTGCTTCTGAGGTTTACACGTGCTGCTATGCGTAAGCCGGAAACTGATCATCACCATCTTTACATCACTTTGTGAAGTTATAACAATGGTGTTATGCATCTAGGGTTTTACAGGTAGTCCCAATTTCACATATTTAACACATTCTCCTGCCAAGAACCAAATACTTTATTTCAAAAATAAAATTACACTTCAGAACATAATATGGTAACCAGAGCCGGACCTAAGCTCCCACAGTAACAACCAGAAAACTGGACAAAATATATGAAGTAACTGTTTTCAGACACAGAAGGGGCTATAGTCCCTGAAAGAAGGGAAGCAAACTAGGAGGACCCCAGGCTGGGTCAGCTCTTGGCCTGGAGGCACTTTCTGAAATGTGGTGCTGGGAGGGGGACCCAAGCAGACCATGGTGGTCCTGCCGAGGCAAAGGCACCAGGAGTTCACGGAAGACGAGGTGCCTGGAAACACCAGAAAAATAAATGAAATGAAGAGCTATATAGCTATTATAAGCCAGTGGTGATGACAACTTACTAGGATATACTCAATCCAAAAGAAGACTGGAAAAGAAAAAAGCAACAAGGAAACAAATAATACATGCGAGATTTAAATCCAACTAAATTGGTAATTATTTAAGTGTAAATGGTCTAAATAGTCTAATTACAAGGCAGAGATCAGAGAATAGACATACCATGCAAACACTAATATCAAGAAAGCTCGAGTGATTATAACAATATTAGACAAAGTAGACGTCAGAACAAATATATTATTACCAGGACAGACTTCTCATCATGATAAAAGTGGTAGATTCATCAAGATGACATAACAATCATAATGTGTGTGTACTGGGAATTCCCTGGCGGTAAGTGGTTAGGGGTCCACGCTTCCACTGCAGGGGGCACAGGTTCGATCTCTGGTCAGGGGACTAAGATCCCGCAAGCTGCATGGTACGACCAAAAAACAAAAAAAAAACTGTGTGTACCTATCACAGGAGATGCAACAATGCCTCTCCTAGGCGCTTACCAAAGAGAAATGACAGCATTTGTTCACAACAAGACTTGATGAAAAATATCCATAGCAGCTTTACTCATAATTTCCCTGAACTGGAAACAACCCGATGTCCATGAAAAGTGAAGGGTGTTAATAAGTCCATACATTGGAATACTATTCAGCAATAAAAGAAACAAAAATCCCGACACAAGCAACATGATAATGAACCTCAAGGAAGAACATGGTGCTGAGGCAAAGGGGCCAGACCCAAAAGAGTGCATAGGATTTGATTCTATTGATAGGATGTTCTAGAAAAGGCAAATATAATCTATTGTGACTGGAAGCAGAAGCAGATCAGTGGTTGCCTGGGGCTGGGATGAGCTATTTAGAAACGGGCAAGAGTGTACTTTTTAAAGTGATGGAAATGGTCCATATATGGATTGTGGTAACAGGTACGCGGGTGCACACTTTTGTCAAAACTCAAACTCTATACTTAAATTGGATGTATTTTATTGTGAGTGTTTTATACCTCAATAAAATTGCTTTTTAAAAGAACAAAAGCATACAGCCTATTTATCAGTAAACAAAGAAAAATTAAGTAACAACTGGATCCTTAGATATGTGGTATCTCACGAGAAGGAAATCAGGCATATTCCGAAAGAGATAAGCTAAAAAGTAACAATAGACGAAAAGGGCCCAAATCAATGTTCCCAATAAGCTATCCTATTTCAAGTTCTTTTCCATCACCAATTCTGAACCCACTTCTTGGTTTAAAAGTAGAAGCCACAAAACAAACCTAATTTCAATCTTCTGAAATAGTCATAGATTATACGGTAAGCAAATGAATTCTGAAAGAGCAAACTTTGAAGACAACGAATTAAAAAAAAAAAAAAATCAAAGCAGTGAAATATTTCCAGTAAGAAAAAAAAAAAGATTTCTTTGGAGAGTAAGGGCATCTTACAAGGGAAGAAAGAATATGTGCTTCTTGAAGAAGCTGTCCTAGTTGCTCTCACTGTGTTCTACTGTTATAAACAGTCTCTTTGAGGGACTAAAGCAATTCTCTCTGCCCCCACCTCCATCCACACGTTGCTGGGATTTCTCTTGGAAACCACCAAATCCCAAGAATCTTCTCTGTTCATCAGCAAGCAGAGTTGGGACAAAGCTCTGAACTCTAAGGCTGACCTAAAAGCATCATGCAGAACACAGAGCGGGCGTGACAATACTCCTCAGCAGACGGCCCACTGTGCAAAGCAAGCAAGTCACCTTAATTCCGAGATGCATGAACACAGTCATCGCCCTACACACTCAGGCTCTTGCCTGAGCCTTTCTTTCACCTTCTGGCCCCAAATGAACCCAAGCACATGGTACCCTGCAAGCCCCTGTGCCTCCCACCCGCTTTTGTACCACAGCACAATTCACTGCAAATCTATCCTCCCATCTTCAGATGACTTCTCACCACCTCCACTGCTGGCCGCTGGTCCCAAAGCCGGGATCATCTCTTGCTGAGCGCTGCAGCATCTCCTGCTTCTTGCTTCCACAGCACCTAGACGATGCTGCGTGAGCACTTGAGTCAGGGTGTGCCGCCCAAGTGCTCAAACTTTCCTGTGTCCCATCCCAGGACCAGTAAAAGTGGAGATCCTCGTGATTGCCTAAAAAGCCTCGCCAACCACCCCCCACCTGTCTCGCGGTCCCTCGCACTCAGCCCCTTGGCAGCAGCCTCCTTGCTGTTCCTCCACCACGTGGTTCCAGTCTTAGGGTCTCTGCCCTGCTGAGCCCTCTGCCTGGACCCACTTCCCCCCAGTACACAGGGGCTCAGCCCTCACACCTCCCCAGGACGCTGTTCAGCCGTCCCTTTATAAGTGGTGCCTTCTGCAAACACCCTATTTGAAACTGCCGCACACACCGGCAAGCCCTGCCCCCCTCTGGCCTCTACAATTCTCCACAACATTTACTACTGTGTGGACAGTGTGTATTCGTTGGTCTGTCTCCCGCACCCCCCCCCACCCCACCCCCCGGTAGAATGTTAGCTCCAGGGACTTCCCTGGTGGTCCAGTGGCTAAGTGCAGGGGGGCCCGGGTTCGATCCCTGGTCAGGGAACTAGATCCCACATGCCACAACTAAGAGTTCGCATGCTGCAACTAAAAGATCCCGCGTGCCACAACTAAGACCCAGCGCAGCCAAATAAATAATTAAATAAATATATTAAACAAAGAATGTTAGCTCCATAGGGGCACCCATAGCAGTACTATTCACGGATGCATGGTACACAGTGAAATTTACTGAATGAATGACTGAATTTTTAGTAGATTTCAAACAAAGCCCGAAAACCACCTCATAGCATATCTCTACATTTCCTGGTCTTGACTTTGACTACAAGTAGGAATACTAAAATAAATCAAAGATAATGTATAAAACCCTCAGAAAAGGTATTTCCAAAAGAGCTAAAACCAGGGGATATTATGACAGTGCACTGCCACCTGGAATTTCAGGCGTTTGGGGCTCCTAAAGTCCTAAAACCGCCCAATCATCCCTCTACCGTCAGTTCAAAAAGCTGACAGTCAACTTTTCCAGTGCAGGTGATGTTTCCTAGGTCCTTAGAACTCTCCAGGAATATATATTAAGACCCCAGCTTTGCTAATATTGCTACAGCATGTAGTATTTTCCCTTAATTATGTGGACCCAGGCAACGAGACAGCTACAAAGTTGAGTCAGTTGCAGATGTTGGCTGATTGGCTAGACTTTCCTTTTGGCTAAGAGTGGTTTCCCCACACTTGGCGTGGGATCTAAACTCATGGCTCTGAAACATCACCAGTAGCCCCTTCCAAGAATTTCGGAGACTTCTGGGCAGTAGTAAACACTCCTTACAGCTGTCTGATACTGGCATGCCAGAGGTCTGTGGGTTTCACATCCATCCTTTTGCAGAGTGAGCTGGTGGCAGGTGGAAAGTCCTCTGTGGCCTGACGCTGTTCTAGTCTCCCCTATGTGCCTTTTTGTTTAATAAGACATTTCCAATGGAGCACTTAAAATATATTAGATTCTCAATGTCTCATTCAACAAAGCACATAAAGCAGAGACCTGTGCACTGCCCCCAAATTCTGGATGTTAGTATCATGATATATTAACTAGGAATTGTATAGCTTATATGTTTTTTTAAAAACAAACTCCAGCACTATTTACAATAGCCAAGACATGGAAGCAGCCTAAATGTCCATCTACAGATGAATGGATAAAGATGATGTGGTATATATCAATATATACACAATGGTATATTATGCAGCCATAAAAAAGAATGAAATAATGCCATTTGCAGCAACATGGACGGACCTAGAGATTATCATACTAAGTGAAGTGAGTCAGACAGAGAAAGACAAATATTACATGATATCACTTATACATGGAATCTAAAAAAATGATACAAATGAACTGATTTACAAAACAGAAATAGACTCACAGACATAGAAAACAAACTTATGGCTACCGAAGGAGAAAGGTGGGGAGGGATAAATTAGGAGTTTGGGATTAACAGATACACACCATTATATATAAAATAGATAAACACAAGGACCTACTGTATGGCACAGGGAACTACATTCAATATCTTGTAATAACCTATAATGGAAAAGAATCTGAAAAAGAATATATATATGTATAACTGAATCACTTTGCTGTACACCTGAAACTAACACAACATTCTATCAACTATACTTCCATTAAAAAAAAACCCAGGGCTTCCCTGGTGGCGCAGTGGTTGAGAATCTGCCTGCCAATGCAGGGGACACGGGTTCGAGCCCTGGTCTGGGAAGATCCCACATGCCGCGGAGCAACTAGGCCCGTGAGCCACAACCACTGAGCCTGCGCGTCTGGAGCCTGTGCTCCGCAACAAGAGAGGCCGCGATAGTGAGAGGCCCGCGCACCGCGATGAGGAGTGGCCCCCGCTTGCCGCAACTAGAGAAAAGCCCTCGCATAGAAACAAAGACCCAACACAGCCAAAAATAAATATAAATAAATAAATTTTTTTTAAAAATTAAAAAAAAAAAAAAAACCCGATGCATGCTCATTTCCCCACTAACTTTTCCTGGTGACAGACAGAAAATAACAGTTGTGAAGTGCCTACCTCCTATTCAGGCTCTGCTTTTTGGGGGATGGGCAAACTTGGTCACATTATTTTAACTAGCATAGGAAACACTAGTGCTGTGTTTAGTACACAGGTGGCCATCACTGTCTTAAACCAATAGTAATTCCCATCAACCACGGGCTCAGAAGAGCTCAGGGAAAATTAAATAGCAACCACCTAAAAGATCAGAGAGAGAGTTGCCAGCCTGCAGATCAGGGGTCTGGTGGTCACATGCCAGGGTTCCTATAGTTCTAGTGATTAGCAGATGTTAAAGGATTGTGCCATTCCAGTAAAAGTGTAGCTCTTCTGAATTCTTCTGGGAAGAGATAATCATGGCTGATCTTACAACCTGAATGATGTCTTGCAAAAGGAAAACCAGCCCAAATAAACTGGTTTAAAATAAACAAACAAACAAAAAAGACAACTAAATTTCTCATAGGACTGGTTTAAGCCTTTTTACTCTCTTTGAAAGCTGCCACAATTTTCTCAGATGTCCCCAGTTTTCAGAGCCGCAGAGGCTGCGTGGCAGGGCAGGTGGCGTCTCCAACCCGGGGCGCCAATACCCAGGCTTGTGGGAGCCAACACAGATAAGGAGTCAGCCCAAACGACTGCCTACCAGTGGGGTTTGGACTAACAGCCTTTCCCTCTTCTTCAGTGTCTTTCCTCTCTAGGCGGCATTTCTGTTTAGAGATGCAAGTTGAAAGTGCAGAATCTGTGTCCCTCATTTCTGTGGGTTCCTCACCACCCGTTGCCTGTGGCTGCCTGGCCTCTCCAATTGAAAATCCAATTAGCTGTGCTTAGTCAAGTGTTTACCTCTGCTGTTTGAAAGTTTAAATGGATCTTTAACTCTTTCCCTCACTAGAAGTCTCCACAAAGGCATGGATAATTGATGCGGGGTTGAATGGGGCCTCAGGTTTTCTTCTCTTTTGGGGCTGGTGGCTCTCAGCTGGAGGAAGTTTTACACATCAGACAGGGTGGGACGGCGGCTGTCTGTGACTGTCAATCAGGGAGGCTGTTTGTCTGGGGAAGGCCCTGCACAGGGGCACAAACAAACTCTTCCAAACAAAGGTGGAAACAAAAGAGAAAACAAAGCCTGAAGGGGGGTTCCCAGGTTAAGATTTCCCTCTCTACGACCACATGCAAAAGGGCTCGATGTTCTATCATTTAACTCTGGTCTTCAAGTCAGAAGTTGCACAGAGGTTAAGTATTTGCAGATGTTAGCCATCTACCATGTTTTGAAGCACAAAGCACTTCGAGCAATAATTTTATATCATAAAATAGGCTGGTAACTTTGTTCCTTGAAACTGACAAAAAAAATAATCCTAAAATGTTTTCCTCTGTGGCGCTTATTTTTTTTTCAGTACTTCTGTGGTCCTGTATTTTGCATATAATTACCAAATTAAAAAAAGAGGTCTCTATGTCATGTCTGTGTCCATCTTTCTTTCTACAGGCCTGCTCAGAAAATCCTTTTAAAAAGAACTTTGGGGCTTCCCTGGTGGCGCAGTGGTTGAGAATCTGCCTGCTAATGCAGGGGACACGGGTTCGAGCCCTGGTCTGGGAAGATCCCACATGCCGCAGAGCAACTAGGCCTGTGAGCCACAACTACTGAGCGTGCGCGTCTGGAGCCTGTGCTCCGCAACGAAAGGCCACGATAGTGAGGCGCGCGCACCGCGATGAAGAGTGGCCCCCACTTGCCGCAGCTAGAGGAAGCCTCGCACAGAAACGGAGACCCAGCACAGCCAAAAATAAATAAATAAATAAATAAATAATTTAAAAAAAGAAAAAAAAGAACTTTGTAAGGTAGCAATTTCTGTCTTTCCAATGTATCCTTTTTATAATGAAACGTACTTTTTCTTTCAAAGTCCACGGCAAGTATATTTCTTATGCCTTAGCCCCAAATGCCAAATATAATTTATGCATTCTTTCAACCCAAATGTTCTTTGAAATCATGCTAAATATGTTTGAGACCAACGTTAATAAATATTTAAGAAATCAAAGTGAAAAGTAAAAATCGAAAAGAAAAGGCACCAGACTGGAAAGAAAGGAGTAAATTTGTTTTTATTCAGAGACAGGATTTTCCTTGTAGAGAATCCTAAAGAACTCACACACATACACACATACACAAATCTACTAGAACTAATAAATTAGTTCAGCAAGATTGTAGGATACAAGATCACCATACAAAAACCAATTCTATTTCCACGTACTAGCAATGAACAACCAAAAATGAAATTAAAGAAACAATTTCATCCATAATAGCATCAAAAACATTAAAATAATTGTGAATAAATTTCAGAAGACACATAAGACTGAAAACTACAAAGCACTGCTGAGAGAAATTAGGGACGACGTAAACAACTGTAGAGACATTTCATTCATGGATTGGAAGACTTAATGTTGTTAAAATGACAGTTGTCTCCAAATCTATACATTCAACAAAATCCCTACCAAAATCTGAGTAGGTTTTTTTTTTTTTTGGCAGAAATTGAAAAACTGATGCTAAAATTCATATGGAAATGCAAAGGATCCAGAAGAGCCAAAAACAATTTTGAAAAAAAAAAAAAAAGAATAAAGTGAGAAGATTTTTATTTCCTGATTTCAAAACTTACTATAAAGCTACAGTAATCAAGACAGTGTGCAACCAGCATAAGGACAGACATATACATCAACAGAACAAAACTAAGAGTCCAGAAATAAGTCCTTAAATTTATGGTCAATTAATTTTCAACAAAGGTGCCAAGACAATCCAATGGGGGAAGAAAACGTTTTTTTCTTCAAACAAAAAAACAAACTTTTTTCAGACAACTAGATAGCCACATGCAAAAAAAGATGAATTTAGATCCTTACCTCACATTATACATGACAACTCAAAAATCAAACAAAGACCTAAGAGCTAAAATGCTAAAACACTTCTAGAAAAAAAAGAGAAAAAAATCTTTGGGGAATTCAGTTAGGCAAAAAGTTCTTCGATAAGACACCAAAATTCATTCTAAAAATTTGTAAACTGGACTTCAAAATTAAAACCTTCTGTACTTCAAAAGTCACTATAAAGAAAATGAAAAAGAAGCCACTGACTGGGAGGAAGTATTTGTGAATTATACATATGATAAATAACATAAATAAAGACAATCAATTTTTTAAATGGGCATAAGATTTAAACAGACATTTCACCAAAGAAGATATAAGAATGGCTAATCACCACAAACATGTCCAATATCACTAACTGTTAGGGAAATGCAAATCAAGACCCCAATGAAGCACCACTTCACACCCACTAGGAAGGCTAGAATCAAAGACAACAGCAAGTGTTGATGAGGCTATGGCAAACCTGGAACTCTCATAAAATGATGGTGAGAATGTAAATATAGTATAATTTAGAAAGCAATTAGTGATTCCTTAGAAAGTTAAACATGAATTCACCATACAGCCCAGCAATTCCACTCCTAGTTACACACCCAGGAGAAATGAAAACATACATCCACACTTGTACGTGAATGTGAACACAGCAGCATCGTTTGTAATAGACCAAAAGTGGGAATAATTCAAATGTCCATCAACTGGCGAAGGGATAAACAAAATGTTGTCTATCCATGTAATGGAATATTATTCAGCAACAAAAGGGAACGAGAGACCGGAACACACAACGTGGATCAACCTCCAAAACCTGGTGTTAAATGAAAGAAGTCATATGCAAAAGACTAACAGTCTACAGCCTGTAAGATTCCACTCATATGAAATGTTCAGAAAAGGAAAATTACTATAGAGACAGAAAGCAGATTATTGGTTGCCTGGGGATGGGAGCAGGAAGTGACTACAAGTGGGCACAGGGTGTCTCTTTGAGACATGGAAATGTTTTAAAATTAGACTGTGGTGCTGGCTGCACAACTCAGAGTTTACTAAAACTCATCAAATTATACACTCATAATGAGTGAATTTTATAACATGTAATATCATGCCTCGATAAAGCTGTTTTTAAAAGAGTAAAAGTTGCAAAATTTTGTTTTGACCAAAACCATGTTTCAAAGACACCAATTCTCACACGAATTCAAAAAGATTAATATTCAGACTCTGGATTAAGCTCTGAAGTCAGTGTGAGAAAATGAAATGTCTTCCGTGGCAATAATGATGTGACGTCATAGTACTTTAACCATGATGTTCTTTATATATGAGAGGAACATCTGCATACTTTATGAATTAAGCATCTATTTTGGAGTCTCCTTATAATCGGAAACATCCTTCTCTAACAGGAGAGGGTATGCAGTCAGAGAAGTGAGTAGATTGTCAACAGACAGATGGAATTTATCAAATGTTATGTGCCCCACTTGCATATGATGAAATTATTTCAGTGTATCACAGAAGAAAATGGTAGCAAAACATCTTAACCATACAAATTGATTTTAACCGGCAAATTGATTTTACTGTCTATTTGATAACCAGTATCCCTTTAAAACCATTCTTTCGATGAGCCAAACCCAGGACATTTGTCAATATTTAAATGAGCAAGTTTTACTGACAGCAAATTAGGAATCAACTTCATTGATGTCCGTTAAGACATATGATTTCTATGTAAGGATGAGGAAGATAAAGGCAGCTGTCATTTACTTAACCTTTTTTATTCTGGAAACCGGCAATTCAAAACAAAGAAGTTAAGCATTGATCCTGCTCTATTAGTCTTCTATTGCTGTGTAACAAATATCCACAAACTCAGTGACTTAAAAACACCACTAATAAATACCTCCTAGTTCTGGAGGTCAGAAGTCCTGGCTGGCTCTGCTGGGTTTTCTGCTTAGGGGCTCACAAAGCCAGAATCAAGGTGCTGGCAACCTGGGTTCTTATCTAGAGGCTCCAGGGAGGAATCTGCTCCCAAACTCATTCATGCTGTTGGTAGAATGCACTTCCGAGGGCTGTAGGACTGAGGTCCCTGTTCCCTTGCTGCCTGCCAAGGAGGAGGGGTCACCCTCAGCTCCTCGACACACTCACAATCCTTCTCATGGGGCCCCTTCCACCTGCAAAGTCGGCAAGGGTGCGTCCCACCTTTCTCCTGCTTCAATCTCTCTGACTTCTGCTGCCGGCCTGAGGACATTCTCTGCTTTTAAAGGGCTGGTGTGAGCAAATTCAACCCACCCAGAACACAACCTTAATTATATCTGCAAAATCTCTTCCAGCGGGTTACCCCTGGGAGTTAACACCTGGAGGCTTTTAAAAGTCACGGGAGAAATCTGCCAACCGCACCTGACTGTCTTTACAGGCAACTATACAGCTCAAGTGGATAAGTAAAAGCAGTCAACGTGGAAGGAATAGCATGATTAGCAAACTCACCGCTTCCTAACTTCCTAATAAAATAATCGATTTATGCAGAGATCGTCAGTGAAAATGGAACGGATGGCAGATGACAGCTGAATGAGGAGCCGGAGAGCTGACGGCACCTGAGCCCACTTTAGAGAAGTGACGGCAGAGCGGCACCTACGTGTCACGTGCCTCTTGTTACAAAGTCCGAACCTAACACGCTAATCCAGCTGTTGGAGCTGGCTTTCAGTTCACAGGAAATTTAGGAAGCAGAAGTGCAATTTAAATGACACCACGAAAAAGCAAACAGAGAAATCCAGAATGTGGAACACTCTACAGCCGGCCCAGTTTCTTCAATACGTCATTTACCTGGGGGTGGGGGTGGGGTGGGGGACTGTTCTGGATTAATGGGATGTTATTACCAATTACAATACAAGAACAATATTTGGATCCTGATTCAAAAAACACAAGAGTAAAAGGACATTTTAAAGTTAATCAGAAAAACCTGAATATGGACTCAGTATTAAAGTAAGAATCATCATTTTCATTGGTTGGCATAAAGGTCTTAAGGTTGTATGAGAAAACATTCAGATTTTTTAGAGATGCACATAGGGCTGAAATGCTACGAGGGGTTTGCTAATTGCTTTAAAATATTCCGGCAACCACAAAAAGAGGGGATGGACAAAGCAGGTACACAAAATGTTGAAACATATCGAATCTGGGTGATGTATATGCATGGGGGCTCATTGTTCTGGTCCATTTTTACCCAGGACTAAAAATTTTTATAATAAATGATTTCATTTAAGAGATTTCATTCATTGAGCATCTGCTGAGAATCAATCACTGTGTTCAGGGCTTCGCATCCATTTCCTGCTGGATCCTCACTACGGCCTCATGAAGCAGGTACCATTTGTATCCCCACTTTTATAGCTAAGAATATGAAACAACGACCAGTGTGGGGTGTAGCCGACAGGCCTGCCAATTGCCCGCCACCCCAGCGAAGCCTCAGAGGCCAAGTAAATGAAAGATTTCTACATTTTTTGTTTCACAAAGCAGTTTGACAAGTCGGCTGCAGCCCGCGTTGGAGGGCGATCCCCCAAACCATGCGCCAACCGCAGCACAGGGGATGCTGGAAGGTTCGGAAGGAGACAAAAGGCGGAGACAGGTAAAGGGTGAAAGAGAAACAGAGGGACCACAGAAAAGCAACAAGGTGGAAACACAGGGAGACAGTCACGGAAAGGGGCGGAGGGAAGAGATGCGGAGACAGTGGGGAAGAGGGATGTGCTTGAAGGGGGATGTCACAGACCTAGAGAGTCAGACAAAGCTACTGCAACCTTGGTCCACCTTCCACTCTGCCCCACCCCTCACACCAACCAGAAAACGGGAACGCCTCGGAGCAAAGGAGGGACCAGACACGTTCAGTATAGAGCTCTGTCCACGTGTAGTTACAGATCCGTGTCAGGCACGATTACCTTGTCCTCTCTCCCCATCCCCCAGCCCCCATCCCGTGACCTTCTCCCCAGCCAGCTCACCAGCTCCAAGCTCAGAGTCAGGAGGAAGGGAAGGAGGAGTTATTTATTTATCTAAACCATGTTTCAGTTTTTTAACGGCCTAACTGAGATAAAAGTCACAGACCCTCAGTGCCCAGCAAAGCTGTTCTCAGTGGGGGAAAATCTGTGAGGCTGAAGTTAATAGCACGAGGGCCACGTTAATGCCACTAGGGGGTTCAGATCAGAGGCTCCTGGAGGCGGCTTCAGGTGATGGCTTAATCACAAGGGAAAAAACAGGTCTGGGGCTTGCAACGTGTGACTGCGGGGGTGGGGGGTGGGGGGAGTGGGGATGGCAGAAAGGGGTTACAGGAGGGAGAGTGGGGAGCAGAAAACACAAAGGAAGACAGAATCCTCAAACAGAATCCTCAATGCATTTCAGAGACTGGAACTAGAGCTGCAGGGGAGGGCAGGCCTGTCACACACACACCCCCAGGGCATGTTAATAACACGGAACCACTTGCTCAAATTACACGTTAAAAAACACCTTCTTCTCCTAGTGGCGTTATTCATGAGAGCCAAAAACTGGAAACAGTCGGCGGATGAATGGATAAACGAAATGTGGCATAGCCATACATGGGAATATTATCAGATACAGAAAGGCAGGCAGTACTGATACACACGCTACAACGTAGATGAACCCTGAAAACATTATGGTGAGAGAAGCCAGACGCAAAAGGCCACGTGTTATATGATGCCATTGTTTTTCTTTTAATGTCTTTATTGGAGTATGATTGCTTTACAATGGTGTGTTAGTTTCTGCTTTATAACAAAGTGAATCAGTTATACATATACATATGTCCCCATATCTCTTCCCTCTTGCGTCTCCCTCCCTCCCACCCTCCCTATCCCACCCCTCTAGGTGGTCACAAAGCACCGAGCTGATCTCCCTGCGCTATGCGGCTGCTTCCCACTAGCTATCTGTTTTACGTTTGGTAGTGTATGTATGTCCATGCCACTCTCTCACTTTGTCCCAGCTTACCCTTCCCCCTCCCCGTATCCTCAAGTCCATTCTCTAGTAGGTCTGCATCTTTATTCCTGTCTTGCCCCTAGGTTCTTCTGACCATTTTTTTTTCTTTTTCTTTTTTTAGATTCCATATATATGTGTTAGCATACGGTATTTGTTTTTCTCTTTCTGACTTACTTCACTCTGTATGACAGTCTCTAGGTCCATCCACCTCACTACAAATAACTCAATTTCATTTCTTTTTATGGCTGAGTAATATTCCATTGTATATATGTGCCACAGCTTTATCCATTCATCTGTCGATCCTGCCAACACTTTTACTTTACTCAATTGAGACCAATGTCAGACTTGTAAGGTAACAAATTTACGTTGTTTTGAGTCACTAAATTTGTGGTAATTCGTATGAAAGCAATAAAAAACAAATACAGAGGTCCTACAAGAGCCAGGCTATATACTTATATTTAAGTATTTCTAAAATGAATTTAACCTTGTGATTGACGACAGCAGCAGCAGCTTCCAAGGGATCCCACCACACACCTGAGGCAAAAGCAGCCTAATAAAGAAGCAGTGACAGCAGCAGGTCACTGCCCCACACTTGGGGTAGAGGGGGATTTGATCTACTGTAGCAGCACCATAGCCTGAATGGGAATGCATCCTCCTGTGGCACTAGTCCCATCAACATTAGTCTAATCTGCTAGCATCTGCTGTGCCAACAGGCCCAACATATACAAACCCTCCAACTCAGTAGCATTAAGTGAGCCAGGCTCAGTGTTTCCTGAAACTCATATCCAATGGCACTGGAAAGCCCAGATATCACCTACTGTTATGAAAACATAAAAAAACAATAACAGAAAACTGGGAACTTCAGAAAGAAAAGGGGAACAATGGAATGGGTGAAAACAAATGGGGTAAATATAAGAGACTATCATTAGCCTCATGAGTTTCTTAAATTCTGTATGATGGTCAAAGCAAAAATTATGACACCATCTGATGTGGTTCTCAATGTATATAAAGGAAATACTACAGAAAATCATACTTTAAAACTGGGGAATATTAAGAGACCTAAATGGAAGTAAAATTTCGAAACTTCACTTGAAGTAATAAAACACGGATTCCAGTAGGCTATGATAAGTTACGTATGTATAGGGTAACGCCAAAAGCAACCACTAAGAAAACTATACAAACAGTATACACAAATGATTATAAATAAATTAGATTAAAATGGACTTATTAAAAAATGTTTAAGTAACCCACAAGAAGGCAAAATAAGAGAAACACAGGATTGAGAAACTAAGGTAAAAGACAAAACAAAAAATAAAATGGTAGACCTAATCTTTAACATAGCAATAATCACATTAACTGTAAATGATGTAAATAACCAAGTCAAAGACAGACACTGAAGGAGTAGATGAAAAAATCACAAGCATGATCCAACTATATACTGTCTATAAGAAGCTTACTTTAAACATCATGATACAGGTAGTTCAAAGTAAAAGGATGAAAAAGATATATCATATGAACATTAATCAGAAAAAGCAGGAATGGCTATATTAATATCAGATAAAGTAGATTTCAGAGCAAAGGAAATTATTAGGGGCAAAGAGGGTCATTACATAAAGATAACAGGAATAATCCACCTAGATGACCTAGTGATACTAAATGTGTGTGCACCAAACAACAGAACTTCAAAACACATGAAGCAAACACTGAAAAAGGTAAAAGGAGAAAATTTTAAATCCACAATTATTATTTGAGACTTCAACACAGCAATTTATAGAACTACCAGAGAGAAAAATCAGCAAGGATATGGAAGAACTGAAAACATCATCAATCAACAGGATATAACTGACATTTAAAGAACATACTCAATAAAAGTAGAATACATATTCAAGTGTCCATGGAACATTCACTCATATACCATCCACTGGGTTTGATAAAAAAACATCAGCAGATTTAAAAGAATTAAAATCATAGAGAGTATGTTCTCTAGCCATAATGGAATCAGACTAGAAATCAGTAACAGAAAGACAACAGGAAAATCTTCAATCACATGAAAACTAAACATCACAATTCCAAATAACTCATGGGTAAAAAGTCAAGGAAAAATTTTTATATGCACAGAATAAAAGAAAATGGAGATATAACAGATCAAAGTTTGTGGAATGAAGTGAAAGCAATGCTGAAAGGGAAGTTTATAGCACTAAGTTGGGAAAGAAAATATTTCAAAGCAATAATCTAATTTTCTATATTAAAATAGTAAAAACGGAAGAGGAAAAAACACTAAATGAGCAGAAGGAAGGAAATAATAAAGATGAAACAAAAATCCATGAAACTGAAAACAGGAAAATAGGGGGGAAAAAAAAATCAATGAAACAAAAGGCTGGTTCTTTGAAATAAACAATCTAATCAATAAAGATGCAGCAAGACTGATAAAGATAAAAAGAGAGATGGCACAAATCACAGATATCAGAAATGCAACCAGGGATACCATGACATATCCTGCAGGTTAATAAGGGACAACTTATTATGAACAAGTCTACACTATAAATTCAAAAATGTAGATGAAATGGACCAATGCTTCTACACCCAAAACTACCAAAACTCAGCCAAGATGAAATAGATAATCTCAATTTTCCTATAACCATGAGAAACACTGATTTTTCATTTAAAAACTCCCAAAAGAAATATTCAGGCTTAGATGTTTCACTTTTACCCAAGACTTAAAGAATTAACACCAATTTTACATGACTTGATAAGAAATAGAAGTAGAGGGAACAGTTCCTAATTAATTTTATGAAGCCAGTATTACCTTGATACCAAAACCAGACAGGGATAGTATAGAAAGAAGAAAACTACAGACCAATATTTTTTATGAAATTGGCTGTAAAAATCCTCAGCCAAATATTAGCAAGTTAAATCCAGAAATATATAAAAAGAATAATATACCATGACCAAGTGGTATTTATTCCAGTTATGCAAAGTTGGTTAAATATTTGAAAATCAAACAATGTAATCCACCATATCCAATAGATTAAGGGGGGAAAGTCATGTGATCCTATCCATTCATGCAGAGAAAGCATTTGACAAAATCCAATCCCATTCATGATTTTAAAAAAAGAAGAAAAAAAACTCCAAGCAAACTAGGAATAGAAAAGGAACATACTGAAACTCATAAAGATGATCCACAAACAACCTATACCGACATTATATTTAACTGTGAAAGACCGAATGCTTTCTCTGTAAGATCAGAAACAAGGCACCGATATCTGCTCTCACCACTTTTATTAAATATATTACTGGAGGTTCTAGTAAGAAAATAAAGCAAAAATAAATAAATACATAAATTTAAAAGTTAAATTTTTAAAAAGTTTATTTAAAAGATAAAAGGACTATTCCTACTATGTTGAATAGGAAGGAATATATCCTACTGAATGTTGACTAGTAATATATCCTATTATATTGAATAAGGAAAAGTAAAACTGTCTATATCTGAAGATGAGATGATAATCTAAATGGAGAAAATACCAAGGAATCCACAAAAAGCTTGAGAAATAATATTCGTTTGTAAATGTTTTAGAGTACAAGATCAACACAATTTTATCAAATTATATATTAATAACAAATGTGTAGAAGCTTAAATTAAAAATATGTGATGCCATTTACACCTGACCTAAATAAGTACTTAAATATAAGCCCAATAAGACATTTATAGGACCTCTATACTGAAAATTACAAAATGCTGATGAAGAAAATTTTAAAAGTCCCAAACAAATAGGGAGACATACCTTGTTCATGGATTAGAAAACACAACATAATAAAGATGTCAATTCTCCCCAAGTTAAGAGGCTTAACACAATTACTCTTAAAATGCCCTCAAGGTTTTTGTGGATATAGACAAGCTTATTCTAAGATTTATATGGTAAGAAGAGGCTGAAGAATAGCTAAAACAATTTGTAAAGGAAGATTAAAATGGGAGGAATTAATCTACCCAATTTCAAGATTTTGCAGTAATGACGGAGGGTAGATACATAGATCAATGGAATGGAACAGAGAACCCAGAAATAGACTGACATAAATACATTTAACTTGTTTTTGACAGCAGTGCAAAAGCTATCAAGGAAGAACAGACTTTTCAAAAAATGGTACTGAAACAGTTGGACATCCCTCGACAAAAACAAACAAACAACAAATGAACCTTAACCTAAACCTTACACACCTTACACAAAAATTCAATCAAAGTGGATCATAATCTTAAACGTAAAAGCAGGACATTTTTAGAAAAAAAAAATAGGAGAAAATCTTTGGCATCTAGAACTAGGTGAATAATTCTTAGACTTGACACCGAAAGTATGATCAATAAAAGCAAAAACTGATAAATTGCATCTCATCAATATGAGTTAAAAATGCTTCACAGAAGATCCTTTTAAGTGGATGAAAACTCAAATTACACAGTGGGAAAACATATTTGAAAATCCCATATGAGACAAATGACTTGTATCTATAATATACAAAGAACTCTCCAAACAACTTAAAAAAATCCAACTAGAAAATACGCAGAAGACAGGAACAGACATTTCATGGAAGAGAATATACACATGGCAAAGAAGCACATGAAAAGATGTTCAACATCGTTAGCCATTAGGGAAATGCAAATTAAGACCATAATGAGATATCAGAGAATAACTAAAATTAAAGTATAGTGACAACATCAAATGCTGGCGAGTATGTAGAAAAATTATATCACATCGCTGGTGGGAAAATAAAATGGTTTAGCCACTCTGAGAAACAGCTTGACAGTCTCTTTTAATCCTAAAAGTAGATTCACCCTACAATGCAGTAATTGTACTCTTGAGCATTTATCCAAAAGAAACAAAAACTTAATGAAGTTCCCACAGAAACTTACACATAAATGTTCATAGCAGTTTTATTTCTAATAGCCAAAAACTGGCAACTACCCAAATGTCTTTCAATGGGTGAATGTTGAAACAAATTGTGATAAAATCTTATGATAGAATACTACCGAGCAACAACAAGGAACAAATTATTAATATATGCAAAAATTGAAATGAACTTCAAGGGAATGATGCCGAGGGAAAAATTTTAAAAAGCCAATCTCCGAAGATTAAGTAATTCATGATTATGTTTACATATTATTCTTAAAATAACAAAACTGTGGAGATGGAGAACAGATTAGAAGCTGCCAAGGGTTAGAGATGGGGGTAGAAGGTACAGCGGGGGAACTTTGTGAGGTTTTTGTGGTCCCAGTACAAATAATACAGCAATCCTGGTTTTAATCCCTAAAGATTTTTAAAAGCAATTCCTAATAAGAGGTGTCCAGATATTTAGCAATGGCAGCAGATTAGAGGTATAGCTCCCCAACATGACAACTTCGAAAGAGATCTATACTATCAATACTAATTTAATGCATATGTTAATTTTAAAAAGGCCAGTCACAATACTTAAATGGTACATATCTTAACGATATTATTCTGGGTATCCAGCTATACCAGATGGACTAGCAGGATTTTCTGTACATTCAATCTTATTTAAGACAGTAAATCTTATAATAAGACAGTTAAAAAAAGAAAAAGAAAAAAAAACAAACCTCAACTACAGTTGGATATTCTCATAGGACGATGAGGTGAAAATATGCAGCAGCGGTTCAAAAGCTTAAGCAGTGGCACCTAAATTTGGCTGCACATTAGAATCATCTGAAGCACTTTTTAAAAACCCTCACACCGACGGTTGGTCATCCTAGACCAATAAAATCATTTTAAATCTCCTCAGACGATGCCAATGTCTAGCCAGAACTGAGAACCAGCGGACTAAGCAGAAGGGGATGTTTCTACAAAGATCTCTTAACAATAAGTCCTTTCACCCAATCAAGATTTACCTCCCCGCAAAGGGGTAAAGAAGGCTAGATGTTGTCCATACTTGCTTAGCTTTAATTTTTTTTAGCACTTGTGACTTGCCCAAAACCTAGATCATGTTTCCCCTAAATTTCATGTTATTCCCTAAGTTTTTCAAACCCAAGGCTAAGGGGTTTGCCAGGATGAGATTTTAAGTGCTCACACAGGGGCAGTCCCTGGCAAACCAGGACAGCGGTCACTCTACATTGAAATGTAAAGCATCCTAAATAACCCTGCCACTGCTCCCAGATACTAGTCTGTGCCAACCAGTGGAGAAAAGGCATTCTCCATTACTACCACGGCAAATGCTACTGCACTTACCTTGGCTAGTCCCTATCTTTTCCAGGCGCCACTCCCCTTCACCTACTGGTGGACGCTTTGGCCAGCTGACAATGCAGATATTTTCAAACTTTAAGGTGAATAAAAATCATCTGGAGGGCCTGTTATAACGAGATCACTGAGCCCCACCAGAGTTGCTGATTCCACAGGGCTGGGACCGGGCCCTAAAACTTGAATATCTAACACATTATCAGGGGACGCTGGTAAAGCTGGTCAGGTAAAGCCTGGTAAAGCTGGTCAGGAAAAAGAAACCCGACGCGTCAGATCATAAAGTACGGAAGGGCAAGCCCGCCGGCAGGCCAGGCCCGGGGGGACCGGGGTCCCCAGCCCTACAGAGCCAACGGCAGCCCGGCTCGGGCGCCCCTCGGAAGTGCGGGGTCCCCGCGGCCGAGTCTGCGTCCCCGGCCGGCCCCGGCTCCCCTCTGCCCACCCTGCGCGCGGGGGCTGGAAACGGCCGCGGAGAACCACGGCGGGGCGGGAAGCGGGGCTCCAAAGAGGGTCTGGCGACTCGAGTAGCTCCGTTTCTCGGCGGGCTCAGCGCGCGCCGTGGGGGAAGAGGGGCGGGGGTCCGGGAAGAGGGGACGGGCAGCACTCACGTAGACCGGCAGCGGCCACGGGTAGACGGCGGGCTCGGCTCCCACGGGCGACTCCAGCCTCAGCTCCAACTTCTCCCCCATGTCTTCGCGCGCGGCGCCCGCACCAGGCTAGTCTGGCGGTTGGGGGAGGGGCGGGACGCCGCCGGCGGGGGCGGGGCGGGCGGGCGGGCGGGCGGGAGGCTGAGGGGAGGGGGCCTGGCCTGGGCCTCAGCCGCCGCCGCCGCCGCCGCCGCCGCCGCGCTCCTGTCCGGCCCCCGGCTCCCTCTTGGTGGTCACAGGCCCGGGGCCTCCAGCGCTGCCGCCAACTCGGGCCGGCGTGAGGCGTGCACAAGGAGCCGGGGCCGGGCTGAACCACTCACTCGCGGCGCGAGCGCCCCCCGCCCCGTGGACTCCCCCGCACGCACGCACGCACGCACGTCTTCGGCTGCCCCCGCCCACCCCCACCGGCCCGAAGTGGGGACCCGGGGAGACCCCTCGGGGCCTGGGGTGGCGGGTTCGACTCCCGCCCTTGACGTACCGTGACACCGCCCCCCCCAATAATAAGACTATAATTCCTCATTAAATATGACAGCCGGAATCCCGGCTTCTGTTCACAAAACTGCCGTGTATTTAGCCTATGCTAGGCACCAGACCCTGGACGCTCAGTACTGGCAAAAAAGGAAATGCCCTGCCCTCATGGCGCTGCCATTTTAATTGGAATAGTAGTGACAATGGTCAAGGGAGAAAATAAAGTGTCATCATCGCCACGGGGATGGTTAATCTCATGTGCGCACTGCGTGGGGCCCCGGCAACCACAAACATTATTCCAGATGTGGTATTCCAGGAAGGTATTTTTCAGAAGAGACGAACACTGAAATTGGTCCACTTTGCGTAAAGGAGATTGTCAATGCCGCGGCGTGGGTGGGCCTCGTCCATCAGTTGAAGGACTGGAGAGAAAAATGAGGTTCCGTAGGAAGAGGGAACTGTTCCTCCAATGGCCTTGGGACGTCAGCTCTTCCCTGTGTCTCCAGCCCAGAGTCCTGCCCTGACTTGCCTGCCTCACGGTCACATGAGTCAACTCCTTAAAACAAAACTATATATGTAAAAATACTGAATATATACAAGCCTATTAATTTGTATATGTGTGTATACATATTATATATATGTATACACATATGTTTATATGTGCGTGCGTTTGTAGTATATGTGTAAGTACTATATACAGTATACATACAAGCCTATATATTTGTGTGTATATATATAGTATACATATTATAAATGTGAACATGCTGTATATATACACACACCCAAATATTGATATATGGGTGTGTGTATATATACAGTATATGTACACTGTATGTATGTATACAGTGTATATTTATATATAGGTGTGTATATATGTTGTATACCTGTATGTGTATATGTTTCTAAGTATTATATGTATATATGTATATACTATTGTATACACACTTGCGTATGTATTTATATGTGTATGTACATGCGCATATTTACATATAGGTGTGTATGTGTGTGTATACATTGTATATATGTATGTGTATATATCTTATATATCTGATATATGTATGTATATATACGATGAATTTATATATACAGTACATATATATTTTTATGCTATATGCTTTTATATGTAGGTGTATATGTGTGTCTATATGTATGTACGTGTATGTATTGCATATATTATATGTGTATGTATGTATACTGTCTATATACACACCTAAATATCTTTGTATGTGTGTATATACGTATGATATATATGTACCTAGGTGTGTATATTGCATATGTTATACGTATGTGTACATACTGTATATATACAAACTATACATTTTATATGTGTGTATGTATAGTGTATATGCATGTGTGTATTGTATATATTATGTGTATATGTGTGTATACATACTGCATATATACAAAGTATGCATTTTATATGTGTGTATATATGTATGTGCGTATTGTATATACTATATGTGTATATGTGTGTATGCATACTGCATATGTACACAGCTGTCTATTTTTGTATGCGTGTACATATGTACGTGTGTGTGTATATACACACACACCCTATGGATTCTGTTTGTCTGGAGAACCCTCACTGATAACGGACACTTATGACAATTGAGTACCTGCTCTTTGCCAGCCAGGGAGCCAAAGGCTTGTCCTTTCGGTGTCCCCCTTAAGTGTCACAAGTCCCAGGAGGGAAGGTGATGCGGCTCCTACCAGTTGAGGTGCCTCAGGGTCAGAGAGGTGCACAGGGCGGGGGGCTGGAGCCTGGTGGAGCCCAGGTGGAGTTCTAGCAGCAGTACAGCCTAGCAGTCCCACTTCCCCGGCTGCTTCTCACAAAGACGCCGAGGGAGAGACGGGATCTGAAGGAGGGGATGAGGAAGCTTCCGTGGGTCCGCAAGCCCAGACCAAGGCTGACTCATCAAGGGTGTTAGAGGTCAGGACTGTGGTTACCCTGGGGGTGGGCTTACACAGAGCCATTCACATTCTGAAAAAGTATCCATTCTGCTCTTGTTTGTATGGTTACCCCCCTCCCCCAAATCTTTTAAAAACAGATTCTCTTGGTTGCTGGGAACACACACGGGGAAGCTGTGTGTGAGGGGGTATGATCCAGGGGACAGGGAGGATAAGCCCCCCACTCGTAGGGCCAGGAGTGGCTCAGCTTTGTGAGCTGAGGATGGCCCACGAGGTCCCAGAGAGAAGGGCCCCTGCTCCGTCCCTGCTCTGTGCACCCCATTCCCAGCCTGAGAAGCCCAGAGCCACCCCCACACACCCCCCACCCCCCCACCCCCGCAACACACACACACACCAGGGAGGAGAGCCAGTCACCCTGACTCCCAGGCTCCGGCTCCAAGGCTCCTGGCACTAGGAGCTATTTTCAGCTTTCATGCCCTAGGACACGGCCAGAGCTATTGTCTCCGGAAACTCTCTGTCTGTCTCTCGCCCGCCTGCCCTCCCTCCCTCCCTCCCTCCCTCCTCCGCTTCTTCCCCTCCCGCTCCATCTGTCCTCCCCTCCACCCTGCATTTCTACACAGGATGGCTCACAGACAGCTGCTCCCCGTGCCCACCTGCCACCATTCGATGGATGTCAAAGCAAGCCCTGGGGACTTCCCTGGAGGTCCAGTGATTAAGACTCCGAGCTTCCACTGCAGGGGGCGCGGGTTCGATCCCTAGTCAGGGAAATAAGATCCCACATGCCGCACGGCGCGGCCAGAAAAAATAAATGAATAAAAAATAAAGTTATAGTGATGAAAGAGCCCTAGTGGTGCAAGGATGGGACGTATAGCTCTATGGTATAGAATAAAGGTCCAGAAACAGATATATGAGAACTTGATAGGACAGAAAGTGGGGAAATTAAGGAGTTTTCAATAAATGGCATTAGGACAATTGCATATCCATGTGGGAAAAAGTAAATTAGAAAAAAAAAAAAAGCAAGCCCTTGTCAGGTGTGACCTTGGGCCCAGGGCCATTGGCACACGTTGTCATGTGGGACGTTCTTCCTTAGACTCCTCCCTCCCTCCTGTGTCACTGTCACTTCCTCCAGAACCTTCCTGGACTCCCCTCCACAAGCCCGGGGTGTGCCCTCACCTGCCCTGGATCACCAGAATTCCAATCCCGGCCCACCCTTCCCCGCCAGGTAAAGAACTGTGCATGGTCAATAAGACCGTAGAGGTCATTGGCCATTTGCTATTGCAGCTGGAATTGTTACTGTGTTTAGATAGGGTGACCAACACCCGCCCCCAGTTTGCCCAGGACCGCTCAGGTTTGAGCGCTGGAACTCTGGGGAAACCCTCAGTCCCGGGGAACCCCAGAAGGCTGGTCAGCCTATTTAGGACGGATCTTTCCCTTGATCTCCCAACCCCCGAGAGCCAGAAAGGGAATCTCCCCCCTCCTTCCATTGTAACCTTCATTCATTCATCCACTCATCCCTTTATTCAACTCCTTTATTCTGCAAGTATTTATGAAGCATCTACTACACAGCAGACACTCTTCTAGGTGCTGGGGACATAACAGCATCCCTGTCCTCAAAGAGCTCACGTTCTAGCGAGGGCAGCAAACAGTAAACCGAGCAGGTGTGATTTATTACATGGGGATGATGTCTCGGAGACCACTGCAGGGCAGGGGAGGTGGGAGAGGAAAGGGGCAGTTCTAAATGCAGGCGCTGACGGGATTGGGGCAGACCTTGCCCTGGGCCAGGCTGGTTGCTTCAACACAGCTGTCCTCGCCCAGAGCCATCCTGCCCCCGCCTCACCCAGTTCTTCCATGATGTGTGGGGAAAATCTGTGGTTGTCACAACTGGGGGGGAGGGGCCCCTGGAATCAAATGGGTGTGGCTAGGGATGCTGCTAAACCCCACACAGTGCCCAGGAGGGGCCCTCAGCAGAGGATGACCCGCCCCGAATAACCCCAGTGCCACGGGGGAGACCCTGCACTAATATTATTCAGACCCGCTGGTGCCCCCAGATTCCTGCACAGGCAGGGACTCTAACCGGGTCACCTCTGTATCCCGAGGTGACCTAGAGTGGGGCAGCCAGGAGGGCTGAGATGAGTATCGGGGGTGAAATGACAAATCTCTGTGCCCACTCTCCCCGCCGCACCCCAGGGGCGATGGCCTCTATCTCCTCCCTGTGCAGGTAGCTTTTCCCTGAGCCATTTCTTCTTGTCAAGGTCCCTGTCGCAGGTTGGGTTCCCCGAAGATGACGTTGAGAGCAAGGATTGGAGTGCAGGTGGTTGATGTGAGACGTGCAGGAACAGATACAGCTGCCATAGGGTCCCGCAATTCCACTCCTGGGCATAGATCCGGAGAAAACTCTAATTCAAAACTATACATACACCCCTGAGATTTCCCTGGTGGTCCAGTGGTTAAGACTCCGCGCTTCCAGTGCAGGGGGCATGGGTTCCATCTCTGGTCAGGGAACTAAGATCTCACATGCCGTGTGACAATAAAAGAAGAAAGAAAGAAAAAAGAAAGAAAGAGAGAAAGAGAGAAAGAGAGAGAGAGAAAGAAAGGAAGAAAGAAAGAAAGAAGAAAGAAAGAAAAGATACATGCACCCCAATGTTCACTGCAGCACTATTTACAATAGCCAAGACATGGAAGCTACCTAAATGTCCACTGATGGATGAATGGATAAAGAAGATGTGGTACATATATACAGTGGAATATTATTCAGCCATAAAAAGAATGAAATAATGCTATTTGCAGCAACGTGGATGGACCTAGAGATTATCATACTAAGTGAAGTAAGTCAGAAGAGAAAGACAAATATCATATGATCTCACTTATATGTGAAATCTAAAATACGACACAAATGAACTCGTCTACGAAACAAAAACAGACTCACAGACATAGAGAACAGACTTGTGGTTGCCAAGGGGGAGAAACAGTGAGGGAGGGTTGGATTGGGAGTTTGGGGTTAGCAGATGCAAACTATTAAATATAGGATGGATAAACTACAACGTCCTACTGTCTAGCACAGGGAACTATATTCAGTATCCTGTGATAAGCCATAATGGAAAAGAAAAAAGTTTTATTTATAGGTTCCATCCCTAACTGAGCTGGCCCATCCCCTCCCATGGTTCTAAGTGCAGCCCGAGGCTGCAGACTTCCCACCGTGGTCTTCAGCTCCAGAGCAAGCCACCTGCAAACCACCCACATCTTCCCAGGGGCTGGCAACTCTCCTTTGCTACTGATTCCAAGACACATCCAGATAGCAAAAATGTGACCATGAAAAGAAACTCAGGCATGTTCAAATTAGGGAAGTAACATTCTTATCTCTGTTCAGTACTCGCTTAATTTTAGAATAGCTTAGAGTTACAAAAAAGTTGCAAAGATCTGTACAGAGTGTACAGAGTGCCGTGGACCCTGACCCAGTACCCCTATTTCCAACACGTTAGTACCTTAGTACGACATGTTTATCCAACTAAGGAACCAAGATGGATACATTGTTATTAACCAAAGTCCACACTTAGAATTTCCCTAGTTTTCCCCTAACATCCTTTTTCTGTCCCAGTCTCCTCTGGGCTGTGACATTTCTCAGACGTCCCTGGGTTTTGATACCTTGAAAGTTTTGAGGAGGACTGGTCAGGTATTTTGTCCCTCAATTTGTTTGTCTGTTTGTTTTCTGATGTTTTCTTATGGTTGGTCTGGAGTTATGGGGTTTGGGGCGGAAGATCCAGACAGAGATAAAAATGCCATTCTCCTCAGGTCACATCAAGGATACACACCATCAACGGGACTTATGACAAACGATTTTACCCTTGATCACCTGGCCAGTATCGTCTTTTTTTTTTTTTTTTTTTGCTGCGTTGGGTCTTCGTTGCGTGCGGGCTTCTGTAGTTGTGGCACGGGGGCTCAGCAGTTCTGGCTCCCAGGATCTAGAGCGCAGGCTCAGTAGTTGTGGCCCACGGGCTTAGTTGATCTGCGGCACCTGGGATCTTCCCGGACCAGGGCTTGAACCTGTGTCCCCTGCATTGGCAGGCGGATTCTTTTCTTTTTTTCTTTTGCAACCAAAACTTTAATCCCAAGGAATCTCACAAAACATATTACAAATGACAGCATGAAAAAAACAATTGCACAGTAACTCAAAGTTCAGCTCTACAATATACTCTTAATCCGGCAGGACATTGGTATCTTGATAATCTCAAATTTCCAAAAAATATTACAAAGAGCTATGTATTCATGTACAGCAATCACAGAGGGGCCTTATGACCTAACTCAAAGGTAAACTAACTTCCTTAAAACTTCTTAGACTCTAAACTCCCTGGACAACCTCTTGTCCGGTGTGAAGACTAGTGGAATTTTTAAACCTCTAATCTAGGGTAAGGGTGCGGCTTTCATTTTTACCTGCTGGCTTGTGTTCACAGCACCTTTTAAAGACTGCTTGCTTAACTACAGCTGCATACCATATCCCAGCTACAGAAAGTCTTTTCAATGTTTGCCAGTGTTGTTTCCATAATAGTAAACATCACACTTTAGGTGGGCAGGAGACGAGTTTTATTATCAGTCTAGGCAAGACCAAAAATTCAAAGCAAATTCAATTTTGCTTAAGGGAACATTGTAAGGTAACAATTCTTCATATTACATGCCTCATAGGACCCATTTCAAACCATAGAGAATGACACCTTTATGTGTCACTGTCCCAAGAGACAAACAAATGTGAACAACTAAAACATTTAAAAAGTGCACCAAGCTTCGGAAGTCTCAAACAAAACTTGAATTTTCTGTACATACTCCTGCCAAATGAAGTTATTGCCTGTACACCACTCCTCTTGCCAAGTGGTCTTCTATTTCCTTTCATTTGACCTAGATCGGCTAGGAGACCTAGAGAAAGATCGGGACGGCTTGTGATTTCTCTCCTGGGACAGTGATCTCTCTCTTCTCCTATATCTAGAAAGGGACCTGCTCTGGCTGACGGAGAAGGCTCTCCATCGTGGAGATGTGTGGGAGGTGGAGGACTCCTCCTCCGATAATCAGCTCGAGGGCGACGACCCCAAGAAGGAGGCGGTCACGATTTCGACTTCTCTTTTCCCCATTCGACAGGTCCACTCTTACTCGGCAGCCACATAGTGTTCTCCCATCTAGTTCTCGGACAGCATCGGCTGCATCTCGGAGATCTTCACATTCAACAAGAGCGAAGCCGGGAGGGTTTTTAGCAACCCACACACTTCAGAGTGGTCCATAATAGCCTAAAGCTCGTTCCAATTCAGCCTTGTTACCACTGTTTCCAAGATTCCCTACATAAACTTTACAGTCCAACGGACAGGAATCACGATGCAAGACCCTCGTGGCTCCTGGGTTTCACGGGCCACAGGGTGGTCCCGGGCCTCTAGAATCTGGCAGCTGAATCTGCTCGCACAAGCTGTCCTGTGGGGATGCTTTTCCCCCTATGTGTCCAGCCCGGGGCCCTGCTGTCTTGGCCCGGCCTCCCGGGTGAGAGGGTGAACCCCAGCTCCCTGGAGCAGACACTCAGAGCCCTGGTGACCGGACTCACGGCTGATGGGGCTGGAGCAGCGGCTGGACATGTGTGGCCAGCCTGGTGGTGTTTGGCCCCGTCTGCAGTTCCACTTCCAGCTGAGAAAGAGCCTACCTGTGTTATTTTCTCCTGGTTGTGTAAGGATCCCCGGTGTCATTTGACAGAAATGTAGATGGTGTGTTCTTTCTCTCTTTTCTCCCTGCTTCCTCTCCTCCCTCTCTGCCTCCGTCTCTCCCTGTCCCTCTTTCCCTGTTCCGCTCTCCCTCTACCTCTTTCCCTCTCCCTCTCCCTCTCTCTCTCTCCCTCTCTCTCTCTCCATCTGTCTCTTCCTCTCTCTCTCCCTCTCTCCCTCTCCCTCTCTCTCTTTCCTCTCCCTCTCTCCCTCTCCCTCTTTCCCTCTCTCCCTCTCCCTCTCCCTCTCTCTCTCTCCCTCTCTCTCTCTCCATCTGTCTCTTCCTCTCTCCCTCCCTCTCTCCCTCTCCCTCTCTCTCTTTCCTCTCCCTCTCTCCCTCTTCCCTCTCCCTCTCTCCCTCTCCCTCTTCCTCTCCCTGTCTCCCTCTGCCTCTTTCCTCTGCCTCTTTCCTCTACCTCTTTCCCTCTCCCTCTTTCCTCTCCCTCTTCCCTCTCCTCTCTCCCTCTCCCTCTCTCCCTCCCCCTCTCTCCCTCCGTCTCTCCCTGTGCCTGTTTCCCTGTCCTTGTTTCCCTGTTCCGCTGTGCCTCTACCTCTTTCCCTCTCCCTCCCTCTCTCCCTCTCCCTCTCCCTCTCTCCCTCTCTGGAGAGGGGAGAGGGGAGAGAGGGAGAGAGGGAGAGAAGGAGGAGAGAGGGAGAGGGAGGGAGGAAGAGACCTCTCTCTCTCCCTCTCTCCCCCCTCCTTCTCCCTCTCCCTCTCTCCCTCTCCCTTGTCTCTGCCTCTTCCTCCGTCTCTCCATCTCTGGGAGGGAGTGAGGGAAATGGAGAGACGGAGGGAGAGGGAGAGTTGGAGGGAGAGGGAGGAGAGGGAGGGAGGGAGAGGGAGAAAGGGAGGGATAGAGGGATAGAGGGAGGGAGGGAAAGTCGTCTCTCCCTCCCTCCCTCTATCCCTCTCTCCCTCCCTCCCTCTCCTCCCTGTCCCTCTCCCTCCATCTCTCCATCTCCTTCACTCCCTCCCAGAGAGGGAGAGACGGAGGGAGAGGCAGAGACAAGGGAGAGGGAGAGAGGGAGAGGGAGAAGGAGGGGGGAGAGAGGGAGAGAGAGAGAGGTCTCTTCCTCCCTCCCTCTCCCTCTCTCCTCCTTCTCTCCCTCTCTCCCTCACCCTCTCTCCCTCTCCCTCCCTCCATCACTTTCCCTCCTTCTCACTCTCCCTCCCTCTCCCTCTCCCTCTCTCCCTCCCAGAGAGGGAGAGACAGAGGGAGAGGGAGAGGGGGGAGAGAGGGACACGGAGAGGGAGGGAGGGAGACAGAGAGGGAAGCAGGCACCCTCTCTCCTTCTCCCTCTCCCTACCTCCTTCTCCGACTCCCCCTCTCCTTCGCTCCCTCCCTCTCCTCTCTCTCCCTCTCTCCCTCTCCCTCCCTCCCTCTAGGAGAGGGAGAGGAAGGGAGGGAGAGGGAGAGAGGGAGGGGGAGGGAGAGGGAGAGGGAGAGATGTCTCGCCCTCCTTCCCTCTCCCTGCCTCGCCCTTTCCCTTCCTCTCTCCCTCTCCCTCCCTCTGTCTCTCCCTCTCCCTTTCTCCCTCTCCCTTGTCTCTGCCTCTTCCTCCGTCTCTCTGTCTCTGGGAGGGAGTGAGGGAGATGGAGAGGGAGAGAGGGAGGGAGAGAGGGATAGAGGGAGGGAGGGAGAGACGTCTTTGTCTTTCCCTCCCTCCCTCTATCCCTCTCTCCCTCTTCCCCCTCTCTCTCCCTCTCCCCCCTCTCTCTCCCTCTCCCACCTCCCTCTCCTGCTCTCTGTCCCTCTCCCTCCACCGCCTTCCCTTTCCAGAGAGGGAAGGAGGTGGAGGGAGAGGGAGAGGGAGAGGGAGAGGGAGCACGAGAGGGAGAGAGGGAGAGAGGGAGAGAGGGAGAGAGGGAGAGAGGGAGAGGGAAAGAGGTAGAGGAAGAGGAAGAGCGGAACAGGGAAACAGGGACAGGGAAAGGGGGACAGGGAGAGAGGGAGAGGGAAAGAGGGAGAGGGAGAGCGGAGCAGGGAAACAGGGACAGGGAAAGAGGGAGGCAGAGAGGGAGAGGGAAACGGGGAGAGGGAGGGGGGACGGATAGAGGGAGAGGGAAAGAGGGAGAGGGAGAGAGGGACAGGGAAAGAGAGACAGGGATGGAGGGAGGGAGAGAGGGACAGGACAGGGCAAGAGGGACAGGGAGAGAGGGAGGGAGAGAGGCAGAGGGAGAGATGGAGGGAGAGTGAGAGGCAGGGAGGTAGAGGGAGAGAGGGAGACAGAGAGGGAGACAGGGAGAAGGGCTGATGGGGGCTCCCTCCCCCTCCCATCCTCTGCCCACTACTTTCTCTTTTTTCTGCTTCAACAAACACCAGGCGCCTTTTAGATCAGCCCTGAGGTCAACGTTGATGCTTGGACGGCCTGACCTCCCCGCTGCCTTCCAGCCCGGGACCACAGCTGGGAGATGAAGTCTGCGGGGCCCTGGGCGGCGGCGGCGGGCTGCACAGGCACCTCCTCTGATGCCCAATCTCTCCTCGTTTACGAGGCAGCCGCCAGCTCCCCTCCCTGACTCCCCAAGATTTGGGGCCTTTTTAATATGTGTCGATAATGCCATGAGCTACCATTTAACTTTTCCACAAGGACCCATTTCCCGAAATGCAGTGGTTTTCAGCCTTGGCTGCACTAGAGAACCCCCAGGGAAGGGAGAGACGTCTGTACCTCCCTCTCTCTCCCTCTCCCTCTCCCTCTGTATCTCCTTCTGGCTCTCCCCCTCTCCCTCTGGGGTGATGCCCGATGAGCTCAGATTCGCAGATGTTCCCCCCATCCCCTCTCTGTGCCTTGCGTGGGGTCTGGGCCTTCTCACTGTGGCCCGGGTACAGCCTTGACGTTCAGACATCGGTTCCTGCAAGGACACTTGCGTTTGGTCCATACCGCGTGTGGCTGCAGTCTGTGCTTCTCCCGTTTAGCATCTTCAGTAGATGGGGGCTGTGCACGAGCCCTTCATCTTCCCCGCAGACACCACTGGTGCTTGCTCGGCCTCGCGGGTGATGCGGGGGGCACGGGGGACAGTCCTGTGTCCCCACCTTCTTGGGCTGCAGACAGGCCACGTTGGTCCTGTGGTGACTGGGGGCTCCCAGGAGAACCCCACCGCAGACCCGGAGAGGTGGCCCCAGAGAAGGTGGCGTACGCCTGGGGCCGGGCCTCACCAGCCAGCCACGGGCCACCTGCAGCGACAGGCCTCTCACCGTCCAGGGGCTGGGTGTTCGGGCGCCGTGGGGATGAGCTGCTGTCTGCACGGCAGCCGAGTTTGTATTGTTGAGCCCGGGGAGGCCCGTGGGTGGCTCCTGGAGAGCCTGGTCGCATTTCTTCCTGCCCTTGGCCTTAGAGCTCATCACAGTTCACGTCGTTTCTGGTTCCAAAAGGACCTGTGTTCATAAAGACCACGTGTTAGGACAGCACCAAAGTGTCTAGAAATCCGGGCCAGGAGGAGGAGGGAGGGGGATTGGCTGTGCCCGCCAGTGGCCTGAGAGCCCTGCCCGCCCACAGAGACCTGGCCCGGGGCCTGTGGGGAGGGCGTGGCCCACGGTCCCCAGCGCTGGCCGTCTCTGGGTTCCAGGAGAACTGCGCGATCCTCGGGGAGCTGGTAAGGCTGCAGGCTCAGAAGTCCCGCCTGCTGGGGTTCAGCACGCGTGCCGACTCCGTGCTGGAGATGAGCATGGCCAAGACCAGCCAGGTGGTGGCCACTTTCCTAGGTAACCCCGCCTCCCCGAGTCCCAGTGGGGGTCAGGCGGACCTTGACTGGACGTGGTGCTGCCTGAGACCCCACTGTGTCAGCCCTTGGGGGTCGCCTTCCCCAACCCTTCATTCTGCCTCGAGGGGCGTGGGGTGGGGGGCGGCTGGGGGGCTGCCACAGGGACATAGCCGAGCCTCTCCCCGCTGCCCGCAGATGAGCTGGCCCAGAAGCTGAAGCCCCTCGGGGAGCAGGAGCGGCCGTGATCCTGGAGCTAAAGAAGGCTGAGTGCCAGAGGCGGGGCCTGCACTTTGACAGGCCCATCAACGTCTAGGACCTGCGCTACTACATGAACCAGGGGGAGGAGACGCGCTACCACGTGGACCAGTACCTGCTCAATGAGTCCTTCCCCATGCAGGTGGTCACGCACGGGCGGCTGGGCATCTCCCAGGAGCTGCTGGGGCTGACCTTCGACCTGGAGGAAGGCGCCACCATGTGTCACGAAGATGAAGATGTGAGGCTCTACATGGTCCGGGACGCGGCCTCGGGCAAGGTCATCCATCAGCAAGTTCTACCTGGACCTCTACCCTCGGTGCATGCTTGGGAGAACCTGTCGGCCGTGGGTCGGGGCTCCTCTGTGGAAGTGGGGCCTCACCAGCGTCCCTCCCCAGGGAAGGGAAGTCCGGGCACATGGCCTGCTTTGGCCTGCAGCCGGGCTGCCTGCAGCAGGGTGGGAGGCGCCAGATCGCCATCGCGGCCATGGTGGCCAACTTCACCAAGCCTACGCCCAACCCGCCCTCCCTGTTGCAGCATGACGAGCTGGAGACCTACTTCCATGAGTTCTGGCAAGCGATGCACCAGCTCCGCTCCCAGGAGGGTGCGGGCGAGGGGCTGCAGGCAGGGGGCGGGGAGGGCCCGGGCTCTCCCGTGGTCCTCAGGCAGGCCCTCGCCACGGGATTCTTCCGCTGATGTCACCCCGCACGTGGCGACGCCCTCGGTGTCAGTTTCCATCATCAAACCCCACGCACTGGGCACGTAAACAATGCAAGTGGATGTCCTCGAGACTCTGGAGGCTGGAAGTCCCAGATCAAGGAGTCAGGACTGGTTCCCTGCATGTTAAATACATGCATTCAAGAGTTGCCTTTAAAAAAGACAAAATAGAAGAAAGGAACGTTGCATGCAAGTCTGGTGACAGGCGGTGATGAGAACCAGAGGGTAGGCTCTGGGGCCGGGAGCGCCGCGCCCTGTGAGGCCCTGGGGCTGCTGCCAGTCTCGGTGGAGGCTCAGCAAGTCCCAGTGACTTCCCAATGCGGGGGGTCCCCAGCTGAGCGTCTGGGCCCAGGACCCAGTGCTCGTTCAGTCTTCCTGCTGTCAGCTCTTCGTCCTGAGAGCGATGCTCTCACAGGCTGCACCGGAGCGCGTGGGGACACTTTACTGAGCTGTGCAGCCGTCACTACTGCCCTGTTCTGGAACATTTCCCTCACCCCAAAAATGTCCCTCACGCCCTTAGTTATCATTCCCTCCCCTCCCCTGCCCCTGACAACCAGGAACCCACTCTGACTCTGTGGATCTACCTGTTCTGGACGTTTCCCCTCAGTGGGGTCACACCCTGTGTGTCCTTCTGTGTCTGACTTCTCTCGCTGAGCATCGTGTTCTCAGGGTGCATCCACGTGGCAGCGAGCGTCAGGGCTTCACACCTTTGCGTGGCTAAGGGCCGGAAAAAAGACAAACGAAAAGAAAGGCACGTTGCCTGCGACTCTGGTGACAGCCGGTGATGAGAACCAGAGGGTAGGCTCTGGGGCCGGGAGCGCCGCGCCCTGTGAGGCCCTGGCGCTGCTGCCAGTCTCGGCGGGGCACGGGCAGCACCGTCCCGCAGGAGCTGCTGGACAAGCTCATCAAGTCCCGGCTGGCCAACCCTGCAACCCCGGTGCAACCCCTGCAACCCCGGTGCAGCCGGGCCGAGGGAAAGGAAAGGGGCTCCCGGACCGCCCGGCTGGAAAGCGCGGCCTGGACACAGTGCCAGCCCCCCGTCTCCTTCCTCCCGCCCTCCAGGCCTCTTCAACCTGCGCCAGATCGTCCTGGCCAAGGTGGACCAGGCCCTGCACACGCAGACGCCCTCGGACCCAGCCCAGGACAATGCCCGCCTCTGCCAGGAGAGCCTCGGGGTCCCAGCCACGCCAGGTAGCCAAGCGCGCGCCGGGCCCACCTTAGCGGTCGGTTGGCGGCTACTGCCCAGGTCAAGAGGATCCTCTGGTGGTGTGTGAAGGGGGACCGACTGACGGGCTCTGGCCGAGGCCCGCTGACCTCTGGCCTCTTCCTGCCTGGCTTCCTGGGCTGGTCCCTCCAGCTGTGGCCCGCGGAGTCCGAGGGTGGGGTGGGCGTATCTGCACGTGCTTTCTGGAGAGCCTGGAAGAGGCAGGAGAGGGCTTCATACCCTGGACGGAACGCGTCGACGAGGTTTGCCGGTGCGTGTCGGTGCGGAGACGCAGTTCACTCCCTCGTGAGCGCTTTAACCCGCGCCCTCCCCGTGCTGGAGGGCGAGCCCTGACTCATCCCTCGGAGCCTCGGGCAGCTGTCCTTGTAAGAGGCTTAGGGGTGAACCCTCGTGAGCTTCAGCAGAAAGTCGGCAAAGACTGATTTGTGTCCCTCCACTGAGTTGCCCGCAAGGTCCCCGTTTTCTAGAAGTGTTGGGCCAATACTCCCTCTAGTGGCAGGGGACTCAGACAGGGCTGCTTTGAGGCCCCAAGCTCTGGGCTCTGGGGAAGGGGCACGGAGCGGCCAGGGGGCCGGGCAGGAGCCTCTCTGCGTGTGTCCCAGGGACCCACCTGCCTGCGACCTTCGGCCACCTGGCAGGAAGCTACGACGCCCAGTCCTATGGCTACCTGTGCAGCGAGGTGTACTCAGCGGACACGTTCCACACACGTTTCAAGGAGGGCGTCCTGAGTGGCAAGGTGAGAGGCCGGCCTGCCGTGCACACCAACACGGAGGTCCTTGGCCTGGGCCTAGATGCTTGTGCCGCCCGCCTGGGCCTGCTAGTCTCTGAGGGCCCTGCCCTGGACCCCCTGCTCCCCTGCCCTTTGTTGAGTCACAGCAGAGGTGGCCACACCCACACCCTCAGTGAAGGGGGTGCTCCACCCTCCTGCAGCCCCGCCCCCTCTCCTCAGGTTGCCATGGACTACAGAAGCTGCATTCTGAGGCCAGGGGGCTCCGAGGATGCCAAGGCCATGGTGAAGCTCTTCCTGGGTTGTGACCCCACGCAGGACGCCTTCCTCCTGAGCAAAGGGCTGCAGGTTGAGGGCTGCAAGCCGCCGGCCTGCTGACGGCACGGGTTTTGCCCCCCCAGGCGGGCCGGGTGCCTTAGCGCCCCGTCGGGGCCGGGGAGGGGCCGCGTGTCCTCCCAGCCCCCGAGTCCCCGGCGGCGGCCGGCCTAGGCCACAAGTCTCCACCTGGAAGTGTCTGGAGAGCCTGGCATCAAGGCTCCCCCTTGTTGCACTAATGCAATCCCTTCCTGGGGAGCTTTCCTGGTAACAAAACGGTTCTTTGAAAACGCAGCCATTAATAAAAAGACTCTACTCCTGGTCTCTGCCTGCCGTCCCTTCCACCACAGGAGTGGCATGGGGGCCGTCACACTGGCGGGAGTTCTGACCTTGGTCGGGGATCAGCCCTGGGGCCGTGGTGACGCGTCTGGGTCACTGGGAGACGGCTGAGCTGTGGGGTGAGTTCAGACGGGGATGGTGCCCCGCACCCCGGCCGGGCAGGCTCTCCAGTGAGGGGGTGTCAGTTTCCTGCCGGCCTCTCGCCCGTCACTGTTCGGCATCTCGGGGGCTGTGATTGGCTGGAGCTGGTTCTGGCGGTGGGCACAGCTGTGGGAAGCCCGGCTGTGGCTGTCCCTGTCCCCGTGTCCTGTCCTCCTGCTCACGGCCGGCCGGCTGGCTCCCTCCGGTCATCGGCAGCTGCTGAAGTCTGGACCACAGCAAGGGGCCGCCTTCCTGGGTCCTAGCGATTCTTCCCAAAGGCCTTAGGGATGTGTTTTGGTGGCAGTAGGAATTCAGAGAGGGTGCTGCACCACTGGAGCGGTAGGGTGGCTCTGGATCGTCCCGTGTGTCCTTCCCTGGCCTTTGAGCTCCTCGGGAGCCCTGCCTCCGGCCCTTCGCCCCCACAAAGGATGCCAGGCAGCGGAGCGAGGGCGCGGGCGGCGCCCCGACCTTCTCCCCGTGGCCCAGGCGGGCAGGCCGTGCCACGCTCTGTCCTCCTCTCAGCCTGCCCGCCCGTTCTCACCCGCCCTAGGCCAGTCGGTTGTGGACCAGGCTGTGATGTCTGCCCTTCTGCAGACCCGGCTCAGCTCCCTGCACCCACTTCTGTGCCTTCTGTGTTCTGGGCTGGTCGCAGGCCCAGAGCCGGTGGGCAGGCACCCCGTGGCCGGGAGGGCTGTCCGTGTGAATTCCCTGTGGCTTGAAAAGGAGCACAGCCGGCCTTCCATCAGGCACCTCTCGATGGATATGGAAGGGGCGTGTCGGGGCCTGGGGGCTGCTCGTCTTCCCGTGCACCGAGCCCCCAGATGGTCCCCATGCAAAATCCAGGTGTGGCATTGGCACCCCAGCCGTGTGCCAGGCAGTCCGTGGCGGGCGCCACAGGCCTCGGGCTGGTGGGCCACAGGGTTCCCGAGCGGCAGGTCAGGACTGAGAGGGTGAGGCCTCTCCCTGGGTCCAGGGCCCAGGCTGACGCCGGCTGGAGGCCCCTCCACTCACCGCCCACTCCCCCCAGCCCCTGCCCTCACGTGAGCCCCCAAGGCTGAGCTCAGGTGTTGGATGCCCAGGCTCCCCGGCAGCCCAGCCCGTTCCCAGTCCTCCGTGGTCACTGAAGGACTTGGAAGCAGGTTGCCCCACAGAGACTGCTGTTCTCCGAGCCCTGGGCAGGGGGCAGGGAGGACAGGCACAGGGCCCTGCAGGGGTGTGGTCGCCGGGGCAGCCGGAGCAGCTCCACACAGTAAGTAAGAGCATCTCACCAAAAACAGTGCGTTTCTCCAGCCGCCCTGGGACCTGAGCTCAGGTCCTGGGGCAGGAAGGGGCAGCAGTGCAGCTGTTAGCTGTCACTGGGGGTCGACTGTGGCCCGGTGCCACCTCTTAGATCCTCCCCCGTCCCCTTCCGGGGTTGCAACCGGACCCCTGCCAATCGGGTTCTCACTCCTCCCCATCCCCTACTCCTGCTCCATGAAGGTGGAAGGAACACATTTTTAAAAAGGTTGGACCCTGGGCTTCCCTGGTGGCGCAGTGGTTAAGAATCCGCCTGCCAAGGCAGGGGACAAGGGTTCAAGCCCTGGTCCGGGAAGTTCCCACACGCCGCGGAGCAATGAAGCCCGTGCTCCACAACTACTGAGCCTGCGCTCCAGAGCCCAAAAGCCACAACTACTGAGTCCTCGTGCCCCAACTACTGAAGCCCGCGCGCCTAGAGCCCGTGCTCCGCAACAAGAGAAGCCACCGCAATGAGAAGGTCACGCACCGCAACGAAGAGTAGCCCCCGCTCACCGCAACTGGAGAAAGCACGCACGCAGCAAGGAAGACCCAACGCAGCCAAAAGTAAATAAATAAATAAATTTTTAAAAATCATATTAAATACCTATTAATGAGATTTTAAAAAACAGTCAGTTAGGTAGTTAGTTAGTTAGTTAATTGTGCCGGGTCTTAGTTGCCACAGGCCAGCTCCTTAGTTGTGGTAATGAGATATTTTATATTCTTTTTTGTTCCTGAACAAAGGCCTCAGAATCCAGTATCTATTTGATAATGCTCACAGCATAGCTCAGCACGGAATAGCCACATTGTTTTTCTTTGGCTGCTATGTACCAAACAGCCTTTTGTACTGTTTTACCAAATGCGTGTATTTAATACCTGTTTTAAAAAACATAGTGAGATCTCAAAACTTGAAATTGACTAAAGTAAGATTCTCTCTGTAGTACTACTTATTTGACCAACACCACCTGCTAACACCGGTGTGGTGCACTGAGCCTTACTCTAGCATATCGGGATAAACCCTGTTTCGACAAGTGTTCATCCTCCAGGTCCCCAAGGCCTCTCACACACTGCCAGTGAAACCGCTTCCTGCTTGGGAAAGAGTGCCCCAGTTCGTTTCTTTAGAAGCTTGAAGGCTATGTAAGCCCTCCAAAAGGTTAGAGGGCAAAGAACAACTCTAAAACTGGCACATTTGTTTAAAAAAAAAAGACTTGTCAATATTACAAGAGCCAGCTTGCTTTCACTTGTGACACGTTTTCTTAGGAGGCAAGGGATGTGGCCATGGGTCTTGGACAAGCTGTTTCCCTCTGTCTCAGTGTCCCACCTGTGAGTGGGTAGTCTGACTAAACTTAATTACAGACATGTGAATAAGGATCATGAACGGTGGCATCTAATTTCCAAAATAAAAACAGGAGAATGAGTATGTCTTTTACAACAGGACGTCAAGTCTACCTCAAAGATATTGGTAGCCTTGAGTCCATTGCTTCTCACTGAGTGCAAGTGTGCCCCCCAGGGGACATCTGGGAAAGTCTGAAGGTGATTTTAGTTGTCACAACTGGGAGGAGAGAGAGGGAATGTTACGGGCACCTAGTGAGTAGAGGTCGGGACCTTGCTAAACACTCTACGATGCACAGGACTCACACACCACAGCAAAGGTTTATCTGGCCCCAAAAGTCAATGCCTTGGTTGAGAAACCCTGCCTTAGAGCAAACCACGGATACTCATCTTTGGCAGGTAACAGGGCATTTACTACCCACCTGTAAACCTACAGACTTCCCGACTTACACAGCTAATCCTGTGGCAGGAATGAAATAGATAGCGTGTGACCATCTGGTATTATCTAGGTTTGCCCCTCAAGTCACATGGGACAGTGCTAGAGACTGACATTTTCTATATTGGAGGTCTTTGGCAAGCCACCAGTTTTCTAACCTAAAAAGTCTAAGCAGCATTATTACAATACACATAATAACATGACAATTCTGCTTTTACAGAGAAATTAGATGTGGGAAAGGAGCTTATCGGACATCAGAAGCAAATGCTTTGAACACATCACATCTGCTGGTTCGACTGTCAAATCTTGACAGCTGGAGACGTAGGAAGGTAGACAGGAGAGAACAGACCAAAGTTACGGGCCTGCTGAGTCCTCGGGTCTAACCAGAATACACTTCATACTGCCCTGGGTGCAGGGATGTGTTCTAACACCCTCTCATCGAAAGACAAAGGAGAAGCCACAATGAGACGGTACGAGGGGCGCAATCAGAGTAAAATCAAATCCCATAACTGGTGGGTGGGTGACTCACAGACCGGCGAACACTTATACCACAGAAGACTGCCCACTGCAGTGAAGGTTCTGAGCCATTCCAGGGCTGAATCCCTGGCCATTTTCACTGCCAACCCTCATTCCTTTAGTGATCTAAACCAGAACTGTGGTCCTCAACATCTTACAGATTTTTTTTTTTTTTTTTTTTGCCTTATCATACATCTCCTCTGCTAGAATGTCAGTCCCTTGGGGTGGAGATTTTTGTTTTGTTCACAGATGTATTTCCTGGCCTAGGGCAGTGGCCACCACATTTTAGGTGCTCCTGAAATATCTGTTGAATGAACCAGTGAATGAATGAGCCCACATCCTGACCACCATGTCACTTAGGACCTAAAAGACCTCAGAGTGTACTTGTCTTCTTACGTGCCTGGGGGCGTCCAGGTGAGGGGGGCTCACAGAGGTTTAGATCCAGACAAGGCTTGTGTTGAATCTGCCTTCTGACACTCACCCTCTGGGTGATCTTAGACAAGCGTCTCTACAAGCCTCTCTCTGGAGCTCACTTTCCTCATCCTGGGGGGTAAGAATATCGACCTCCAAATACGTGACAGAATTCTACCAGACGTTGCACAAAGCTCAGAGCATGGGCCCTGCGTGGAGTGCAGACAGCATTCCTCCAGCCCCTGGAACGACAGGGATGATATTCTTCGTCGCATCCACAGCCTCGGCCTCATCAATGACATCACACCTGGCAGCTGACGACAAAGCTCCACAGGTACATCCTCTCACCCAATCACAGCAGCGGAAATTCTGGTGAAAGGGAGGCCAGGGCGAGCTCCAACCCCATTGTTCAAGACTACGTGAGATTTGTTCGGTGCCACGTTGGTGAAAATACGAATAGCCGGACTTGAACTTGAGGCTGACACGTGCCAAACCCTGTGGTCTCTGATCTCACTGTCCCAGCTCGAAGTGTCCATCTCCCCTCGCACTTTTCCTCCTGCCAATCCAGCCCATCACCCGGTGCTGGGGACGCTGCCTGCTCGGTACCTCCAGAGTCTGCCCACCTCCCCGGCGCAGGCAGCTCCGCTCTCACCTCCCTGGCCTCCTTCCTATCGTGTCTCCACACTGCAGTCTGGGTGAACTTTCTAAGACATGAATCTGACCATACCCCCCGCTGCCTAGAATCCTTCATGGCTTCTCATTGCTCTTGGGTTAAGACCAGTGTTTTCTGTGAGGCCTGCAAGGGCTTGAGGTCTGAGCCCAGATGACATCTCCCGCCTTGTCCTGTACTGCGCTCCCTGCTCTCTGTCAGATTCACCGGCACACCTCTCTCCCTGAGGGCCCCCGGCTCCCAGAGAAATGAGGTCTGCCTGCTGCCCACCACCAAACCCCAGTCTGCCATCTCAGGCTCAGCGGCCACACATGCGCTTATGTGTTAGCTTGTCATCTCTCCCATCCCCGACTCCCCCCAGCAAGGACACAGATCCCATCAGTGCGTTTGCCGTCATATAGCATGGTACCCAGCACACGGTAGCTGCTCAGGACACTTGAGGAATACATGAACGAATGAACACACAAATGAATGAAAGCTCACCCAGGCACATGCACAGACGTTTCTGCACTCAGACTCCCCCACCCTGCTGTGCAGGCCTTGTCAGGGCTTTGACAAAGACAGATTCTAACCCCAGGCTGGACTCAGCACCCCGCCCCACCTTGCTCCCTCACCTTCAGCTTCAGCACCTTTCTTCTCAAAGGCGGCACAGAGGCGCTCGAGCACCACGCCGTCCCCGGAGCCCTCCACCCGGACCTCCTCATCCAGGACCCAGAAGAGGCCCCTGACATCCTCAGTACCTCCTCCGGCTGGCAAGCGGACCTGGCAGGAGATCAGGATACACTGAGGAGTCCTGATCCCCTGACGGAGGCCAGGCCCGGGTTTCTCTTCCCACCCGTGGGAATCGGGGGACCTGCCTCCCAGGCATCACAGGCCTAGATCCACACTCCCTACACCCCACACTCCCACTCACTGCAAGATTCTCAGTGTCGAAGCCACAAAACTAACAATCTCTTGGTTACCAGGGGTCCAGATCCTGCCTCTGTCTTCATTTCCAGGGTGACCTTGGGCAACTTAACTGCACCTCTCTGAGCCTCATTTTTCCTCTTTTGCAAGATGGAGACTGGTAACACTTTCCTCCGAGGGCTGTCGTGAGGGTTTAATAAGGGCAAGCACTCTGTAAACTACACATCTCTGGCTCCACACAGGCAGCTGGTCTATTCGTGCACAGCCAAACATGAAAGGATTAATCCCATCCGCATCACTTCCTCTTAGAAGTCTTAGTATTTTTTTAAACTAAAATCTTGAGGGGAAAAAAAAAAAAGTTCCCAAAGCATGTCTTAGAGAAGGTGAAGTTGGTTCAGTGGCACAGACGCGGAATTCTAAATCTAGCCACCAGTGTCAGAGACCATCCAGGCGACCCTGACGCTTTGCATACAGGAAACTGAAAGAGGTCTGGAGAGTCTGCGGGACTTATCCGAGGGCCCACAGTGGGCTGACACATCTGAAAATGGTGCCAAGTCGTTAAAGTGGGAATGCGATGCATATGATGGCCAACGGTCCCAGTGTGCCTGGGGCCAGGGGCTTCCCAGGACGTAAGGATTTCAGTGCTGAGGCCAGCAAAGTCCCTGGCAAACCAGCACAGTTGGTCACCCTAATTCAGGAATATTAGTCCACACCCCACTGAGAGGGGTCCAGAGAGGGGAAGGGACACGTCCAGGGTCACATAGAGAGGCCCAGGGGCAGAAGTGGACCTGGATCCCAGGTATCCTGAATCTTCACCTTGGCCTTATTTGCTGGGGTTGAAACCTACAGTCAGCCCATCCCCAGAAGGTAGCTGTTCCAGCCACTGCCCAGGGGTCCCGGGGATACCATGGTCCTTCCCTCCCTGCACTGCCCGGGTGGTCCCTTCAGGCCTGCCCCTCCCAGGTGAGGAAGCAGGACAGGGACGGGGAACCAGCCCGAGAGGTGCCAGCAAGAAGCAGCAGCAGCAGGTGTGAAGGGCCGGCTGGGCTCACAGACTGAGAGAGCTTTGCAGGGGCAGGTACAGCCCGCTGTGAGCCCAGAGAAGCCAAGGGACCAGGACAAGGTGTCCAAGTGCAGGAGAAACGCAACCTGCGGGACACCTACTGTGTGCCACACACCCTGCAGGGGCTTTACGTGCCAGATACCACGGGCGTTCACGACAACCCAGGGGATACCATCTATCGTTCCCACTTGGGTGATGAGGAAGCTGAGGCTTGGAGAGGTTAAGTGACGTGCCCAAGGTCACCAAGATCGGACCGGAGCCCAGCAAGTTCCATGGCCCAAGCACTTTCACACCAAGATGCGCAATGGCCGAGGGCAGCTCTGGGAGACGGTTGAGCATAGGTGCAGATCTGGGGTCAGCACAGTGGGGTCTGGGGCTGGGGAAAGGGAGATAAAGACTCAGGTATCCCCCAAACTAAAGCCTGTCTGCCTCCAAGGAGCTCAAGAGCCTGGATCCACCATCACCCCCGCTCTCCATCCCCCAGGGGCCCCTACTGTCCCGGTCTCTGCTGGGCACAGCACCTTCGTCTGAACACCCCATCTTTCCAGGTGACAGTGGCTGGAGACCACTGGGCACCGGCCCTGGACTCCCCTCAGCTCAGACCACAGTCCAGGTGTGGGTGCGTTCTAAGACGCAGACTCAGATTCTCAACCTGATAGGATTTAAATATTCTTTGCCCAGGCCACACCCCCCAGACCAATCAACGCAGAATTGGGGAGTGGGCCCCAGGCGTCAGTGCTTTTAACAATCCCTGGGTCATGCTAGGTGCCGGCAGCTTTGAGATCTAGTAGCTCAAAGGCTCAAATCTGCCAGGATTTCTAAAAAGGCCGTGCGGCATCTGAGAGGCTGTGTTACCTGCGAGGGACTCTGATCCACAGCAGCCACCGTGGTCCCCAGGGACGGCTCCGGGAGGTCAAACTGCACAGGAACATCTTCCTAGAAAGTCACAGAAGTTCAGCGTTAGCTCCTTCCATGAGCTGAAGGGGAAGAAGCTTCTGAAGGAGGAAAGAAAAGTGAGGACTTTCATCGTCACACTTTGGCCATTTTTTATCATTATTTTTTAATTGTGGTAAGAGTAGACGTGGCATAAAATTTAACATTTAAATCATTTTTAAGTGCATGGTTCATTGGTGTAAAGTACATTCACACTGTTGTGTAACTGTCACTACCATCCATCTCCAAAACGTTTCTCACCTTGCAAAACTGAAACTCTGCACCCATTAAACACTAACTCCCCATTTCCCTCTCCCTATTTCTGTGTCTATGAATCTGACTACTATAAATATCTCGTATGAACAGAATCGTACAGGATTTGTCCTTTTGTGACTGGGTTATTGCACACTTAGCATAATGTCCTCAAGGTTCATCCAGTCGTAGCATGTGTCAGAATTTCCTTCCTTTTTATGGTTGAATAATAGCCCCTTGTGTGAATAGATCACATTTCTTTATCCATTCATTCACTGATGGACACTTGGGTTGCTTCTACCTTTTGGCTATTACAAACGATACTGCTGTGAACATGGGCGTACAAATATCTCTTCAAGACCTTGCTTGAAATTCTTTTGGGTAGATACCCAGAAGTGGAATTGCTGGATCAAATGATAGTTCTATTTTTAATTTTTTGAGAAAACACCATACTGTATTCCACAGCAGCTGCACCATTTTTATTGTGCACAAGGGTTCCAGCTTCTCTACATCCTCCCCAACACTTCTTACTTTTTTTAGTCTAGTGGGTGTGAAATGGTATCTCAATGTGGTTTTGATTTGCATTTCCCTGAACTAGTGATGCTGAACATCTTTTCGTGTATTTATGGACCATCTGTATATCTTCTTTGGAGAAATATCTATTCAACTCCTTTGCCCATTTTTAATCGGGTTCTTTGTTTATTTGTTTTTTATCATCACCCCTTAGCCTTTGTGTGAGAAGAAAGGATACAGACCAGCATCCCAATAATATCCTAATATTGTTCCTCAGGGTGGTCAGCAATCATGGTGAGAGCTTTATCAGGAACTGATAATTCAGGGCAAACTTTTCTAATATTTACTGAGTACCTAATAAGTGCTGGGCTGAGTGCTGGGTGCTGGATGGAGCAAAAAAACTATGGATAATAACAGTTGGCATATAAAAATAACCAGAAACATCCAGATAATGCTATGCTCAAAGATGTTCATCACAGTGTTGTTTATAACAGCATAAACGTGGAAATAACCCAGATGGCCAAAAGAGAGTTCAGATAGAATCAGACATAACCACAAACATGCATCCTTACTAAGAGCTGTGAATGGAGTGAGGAAATGTGAATAACATAATGCTATGAGGAAAAACACTACAAACTCGTGTGTACAGATGGATGGGAAATCTGTAGAGAAGACCATATATGGAAAAATGGCTGGTATAAGATACAGACAGTGGTAACAGTGGTTGCCTCTGGGTGGTGGGGCTAAAAGAGATTGTGTTTTCCGCTTCTTGACACTTATATGCACTTTCCAGTTTTTAAATAAAAAACATGTTTTACTTTGATCATCAGAAATAAGTGAAATATGATGGCTGCTACCATATGTGGAATGCCTAATACAGATTACGCATTTTCTATCCCACTTCATCAAATGCTCCAAATAGCGCCTTTAGGCAGTACGGTAAAAATGATCGTGAAAATAACTGCCACCTCTCCCCTTCCCCGTATCCACACTCTCTGTACAGATATGGAAGTTTCTCCCATCAAAAAGTGGATGCCATTTCCCCGCCCCGTGAGTCAGGGCTCAGCCTTGGACTTGCTGTGACCAACTGAATACAGCAGAGGTGACGTTGCCAGTTCCAAGTCTCGGTCCCAAGGGGCCCTGAGCACTCCTGCTCGCTCTCTTGGACCCCTGCCCAGCGCCACGAGAACAGCCTGAGCTAACCTGCTGGAGGACAGGGCACTCCTGGAACACAAGTGAGTCATCCTAGCCAAAGGGCTGCCTGGATCAGCTCATGGCCAGCTGACCCCCAGACACAGGGGAGAGCCAGCCAAGAGCCACCTACCCAACCTGCCTCTGACCACAGGCACATGCTCTCCCAGCCAAGACCAGAAGAGCTACCTAGGCAACCCAGAGACCTGCGAGCAATAACAACAGGTTATTTTTTAAGCTACTATGTGTTGGGATAGTTTATTATGCAGAATTATTGTGGGAAATGGTAACTGATACAGTAGTATTGCTATTTCTATTTTACATGTGATGAAATTGAGGTTCAGAGAGGGTGAGTGACTTTCCTAAGGCCACACAGCCAATAAGTGACAGAGTTAGAGTGAGACCCCAGGTCTCAGCAATGCCATGTGTTTAAGATTTATTCATATTGATGTTTTCATGTTTATTGCTGTGTGGGATCCAACCAAAGAAATGACCATAATTTCAATACCCATTATCCTACTAATAAACAATATGATCATTTCTCATATTTTGCCATTAGCACTTGCTGGAGCCAAAGGGGTCCCCTTCAGGGAGGAAGGAGGGAGCAGATGCTAGGGGGCGTCTGGGGTGCTGGCGATGTTCTTTCCCTTTATCCTGGGTGGTAGCTGCAATGAGTGTGCATGGTTGGACAAATTCACTAAGCTGTACACTTCTGATTCAGGCACTCATCTGTGTAAATGTTATAGTTCAAAAAATTTTTTTAAGTATAAGTAAAGGAGGGCAGGCAGGGACGTGCCTGTACAGGTTTCCTGGTTCACATATACAGAGTTTCTCCGGGGAGCCTCATAGAAAGGGAACTGCATCTTCACCTTTCCTAGATGCTCCCACATTATGATCCAAAAGGTGTGCAAACCCACTATTTTCACCCACAACCGGGCACGAAGGGCCTTCCACGGGGAAGATGCAAACTAACTGTTGGAGGAGGACTCAGCTTGGGTATGTGGGCGAGGAGGAAGAGGTCAGCACAAACAAGGGACAGCTGTGGGAGCGAGGCCTGGGGAACCCCAAGTTCTGGACTGTAAGGCGCAGGGGCCGTGGCTGGAGACTGGGCTGTAGAGGGAGACAGGGGAGCAGCAGAGGCCCAGGAGCCAGGCCTGGAGTTTGGGTTTTAATCATCGACGGACCAGACAGGATGAAGCTAAAACCTACCGGAGGACCAGACGACCACCCCCTCCCCTGCCCCGCCCAGCCTCACGCCCTCACTGAGGCCCTGCGAAGGCCCCGCCCCAGCCCAGCCATACCTCTCGGAATCGCTCCAGCGTTGAGACAAAGGTCCGCTGGTAGAAAAGCAGCTGCAAGCGCCCGTGAGCGTAATTGTGGCACAGCTCCTCAAAGGTGGCGGCCCGGTCTTTGCCCTGGTGCCGGGGGTTCTGAAAGCCTGGAGAGTCCACCACCATGATGGAGGCCATGGAGAGGTGGTGGGAGGAGAAGGATCTGGGGGGAAAGGAGAGGGGCCCCGAGAGGACATGGACTCTTAGAACCCCGCTGGTCCAAGCCTCCCGCACCCCTGCATCACAGAGATGGAGAAACCGGAGCAGCATGCTGGGCGGGTCTGCAGATCCAGCAGATCTCACCACTTGCAGGCTGTGTGACCTTGGGAAAGTTACTTAACCTCTCTGAGCATGGGTTTCCCCCACTGTTAAATGGTGGTAGGGATGAGTAGGATGACCCCAGGGGCTGCAGTAAGAAGAGAAGGAGTTGAAGTATGGAAAGTGCCTCCCATGGACACCGCAGGCCTTCAGGAAACGTGCTCTCTCTACCAGGCCCAGAGTGGAGAAATGACTTGCTTAAAGTCGCACACAAATCGGCTATAAAGTTAGGACTAGAGTCTCCTTTTCTTGCTTAGTGACACGCTGCTATAGAAAAACAATTTTGTTCAGTGCCTGCCTCAGTTTATAAAGATCTCTCAAGCCATCACCTCCTTGGAGCCTCTTGACAAGTCTATCAGGGAGACAGAGAAGGGATTATTCACATCAAAAAGCAGGAGTTAAGAGACTCTGGAGAAAGTCACATGTGGGCTCCAACCCTCGCTCAGCCACGGAGGGGCTGTGTGTCTTGGGAGAGTTGCCTGACCTCTCTGAAACTCAGCTGTGAAAGGGCTAATGATGGAGATGAACTTAGAAGGCTGTTGGGAGGGTTGGATGTGATAAGACATCCACGGCTCTGAACGTGGTAAAGCGGTAAGTGTTTTCTGCTATTATTATCATTAGCATGACCAGCTATAACACTTTGGAGGGCCCTTAGTTTGAACCTGAGCTCTTTGCTGTTATTTGCTGAGGTTTTCTATCTGTAAAATGGGGCCAATAAGATCGGCCACCACATAGACATGCATGAAGATTAAATCAGTTAATGTTCAGAAAGCCAGACGCCTGCTAGGTGCTCATAAACGTAAGGACAGTGGGTATCATTATCACCAATACACCCATTTTATGGAGGCAGGCTCCCAGAACCAACCAGGAAGCAGCCACCCTCTGCAGGCTGAAGCAGCCGCCCTCCACTGGCAGTTCACCAATAAATACTTCTTCCCCTAAGCACGCATGATCCCCCTGGTTTCTAGATAACGTGTCTGTGGTCTCAGAGGGTAATTACTCTAGCAGCAAGAGAGGGAGCCGATTCTGTGTCTGTGGAGAACCCCACTTGCACTGTTGCTACACGCCAGCCTCCTCCCCTTAACAGGATGCCAGAAGCCTAATTACGTCTCCTGCTTTCACAGAGAAGGGAGGGAAGCCCTTGGCCCAGATCTGGTTTGGCCTCACTGGAACTGCTTAAAGGTTCCCCAGGGCTCAGAGCAGCACTCAGCACAGTAGAGGACAGAGACTCCCGGCCGTACTACCTGCAGATACCTGCAGTATTTTATGATCACGATTAGGAAGAGTTGTTTACAGACACTACTTCTTTTTTTACTTTATTGTTTAATTTTTTAGTGATTTCTTTTAATCCTTGCAGTGACCCTGAAGGAAAGAGCCATTTTTACAGATGCAGAAGGGGAGGTCAGAGAGGTGAACTGATTCGCCAAAGTCACACAGCCCACGGGTGGCCAAGGTGGAATTTAAACCCAGCACCATAAGACGTGGCTCAACAACCCCCTCTCCAGCTCAACAAAACCCCACTCTGCTAAACTCCCCGGGCTTGGGCTCGTTCATACACTGCAAAGAGGCCGCCTCTGTAACCGGGAGAAGGTTGCCATTACCTGTTGATGAGCGAGAGCACGGCGGCAAAGACCTCTTGGTACAGGCCCGAGGCCATGCCCTCCACACACTCCACTCCTGTCATCTTGAGCCCTACAGTGGGGAAGAGGGGGGGGTTGGCACCCCGTGGTCAGGACCTTGCCTGGGGTCGAGGACGTCGCTCCAATGCCATCACTACTGGCCTTAGCGCATCTTCCCCCAACGCGCACACACACGTCCCCCTACTGCTGAAATTACTTACGTTCTTAGGACCAAGTTCAAGTGTCTTACCAAGTCTTCCAGGGTCCTGTGTAACCTGGCCCTACCTGCCTAACCTCCATTGTGATCTCCTGCTCAACCCTCAGGGCTCAACCCAACGTCACCTCCTCAGGGAAGCCTGCCTTGACCATCACCACCAACCCATTAAGCCAATTCCCAGGTCTACCTTGCTTTTTTGAAAATTTTATTTATTTTTCAAACTGAAGTAATGATTGACATACCAAAAAACCTGTACATTTTTAATGTATACATCCTGAGGAGTTTGAAGTATACACCCATGACACCATCACCATAAACACACCACAAACATAACCATCACATCTAAAAGTTTCTTCCCTCCCTCTTTGTGTGTGTGTGTGCGTGCACGCATGCATGTATGCATGCACGCGCGTGAGATAGGAACTTTTAACATAAAATTAACAAATTTTTAAGTATAGAATACGGTATTGTTAACTATAGGGACTTTGCTGTACAGTAGAGATATTCATCTACTGATCATTTTATTCATCTACCCTCTAGGATTTATTCATCTTGAATAAAACTATGTGCCCTTTGATCAAAATGTCCCATTTCCCCCTTCCTCCACCGCCCTGGTAACCACCATTCTACTCTCTGCCTCTATGAGTTTGACTTTTTGAGATTTCTGATGTGAGTAGTATATTATTCAATAGTAAAAAAAAAAAAAAAAAAAAAAAAGGAGGAAATCCTGCCATTTGCTACAACATGGATGAACTTGGAGGACGTCATGCTAAGTGAAGTAAACCGGACACAGGAGGACAGATCTACCCTGATTTTACAGCACTGACCACAGCACATATGTACTTTGTGGTTATTTCGTTCACCTGCATTTCCGCCCCCCGCCACCCAGGCAGGGAGCGCCCTGAGGATGAGGACTACCTCTGGGTTTGCTGGCTCCAAATCCCCAATTCCTGACACATAGCAGTTGCTCAGTAAATATCTGTTGTTCCCTCTTTCTAGAGGGAAATTTGGCAATTTTATAGTAGAAGCCATAACATGTTCATATACTTGGACTTAATAACTTCACTCTTAGGATTATACTCTAATGAAATAATTCAGGGAAACAAAGATTTCTAAGTATGTATGTTCTCCCAATTGTTGCTTAAATTGGCAAAAAAAAAAATCACTTTTTTGAGACAAACTGAACATCCAACAATAGGAAATGGGTTAGATAATTTGTAGTCCATCCATACAAAGGAATACTTAAAGTCAGGTCTAGAAGAATATTGAATGAGATGGAAAAGTGCCTGCCTATAGTGTTAGGAGGAATAAAAAAAGCTTAGAAAATCATTATAATGGCGGCCCCAATTTTGTACAAACACACACACTGGTCCCATTAGAACAGCCAGCCTTGATTAGGGGTCACTGAGCAAAGCGGGATAAGGAGTGGAGGGCTCAGATCACAAATATTGACCCTTAGGTTTTGGTTCCATCCACAGGATTGGAAACACAATTTCCAAATCTGCACGCACTAGTGCCTAGAGAAACAGTTCTGCTTGTACATTCCAGGCAGCCCATGCAACCCCAAAGCATTTCCCGTCCCTGCTTTAACTCTGCCCCCAACCTGGGTCGTTGCTAGGCAACCCACAGCCTCCCAGCATCTCTCATAAGCTTGCCGGTCCCCTGCCTGCTTAACGTCTACCCTTGAGACCTCAGCCTGAGAGGGTGACTCAGCTTCACCAAGCAGCGTGTGCATGCATCTGTGCTCGTGTGTGCGTGTGTGTGCATATGTGCATTGTGTGCACGTGACGGTGCACGCACATGCGTGTGTGCGCATGCCTGTGCATGGTATGTGTGTGTGCCTGTGTCCGAGAGGAGCTGTAACCATTAAGCAGACCCCAGCTTACACCAGGGCACAGACCTGGAAGGCAGTGGAGTCTCAGTGACATCAGCCATCAAGCTGAAGTCCCTGGCAGGTGGAGCAGCCACGGGAATCCGAGGGGCCTCTGAGAGATGGACCCCAAAACCACAGTTCCAAACAGTGCTACCCACTAAGCCCAGACACTGTGGTCTCTGGGAGAGCTACTCTTAGAGAGTTTTCAGTGAACCCTGGGGCTCCAAGGGGTCCCTCCGCCCTCACCTTCTGCAGCCAAAGCATCTGGCTGCAGAGGCTGCGGACTTGGGACTCAGCAGACCTCACTCTAGCAGGTGCAGTGCAAAGCTCCCGTTTTTCCCCCAGGTCTTTTCAAGCACTCCCATTCCTCCTGCTGCTCAGGCCAAAGTCCTAGAAGGTGTCCTGGCCCCTCGCTTCCACCTAGGGCCCATGCCATCAGCTCTAACTGTAAACTAGACCTTGAACTGGTCCACCTCATCCCATCTGTTCCCACCTCCATCACCTCACCAAGGTGACTTGTACCCATTCCCACTCATTCCCTGATCTTCCTCCAGGCTGAGCTTCATGAAGAATAAAACAAATCATGCCATTCCCCTGCCTGTGTGCCTCCATGGCTTCCCTTGGTCTGAGCAGAAAACCCCTAGTTTACAGACTATTATGTGAGCTGACCCCACTGAGCTCTCCAACCTTATCTACTGTCCTCCCAGCTGGGCCAACCATCCTGGCCTTACTTCTGTTCCTCAAAGTGGAAGGTGAGTCTTCTGTCTACAGCGTAGGGGCTCAGCAAATACAACATCCACTGGAAACGCGTTGGTCCCTTGGCACCATCCACAGCATCCCCTCTTTGCAGCACAGGGCCCCCTCCTGGGTTTCAGCAGCCTTTGACCCCTGGGCAGAGCTAACTATCTGACCATAAGCACGGTGCCAGAAGGAGCCAAGTCCATTTCCAGGGGAGTGGCTTCCCTTGCACCCAGAAGGTCTGCACACCGTAGACCCTCAGTAAATCCTCGATGGATAGGGAAAGGATGCTGGTGTGTCCCCAGGGGCTGGCCCCGCAGGGACACAGCCCACCCAGAGAGGCAGCAGCGCGGTACCTGAGCTGGCCTCCTCGTCCTCCGGGCCCCGGCGGCTCGGCCCAGACGTCACCTGCTCAATGATCTGACGCAGGTGGTGCTTGAAGGTGGCCGTGTTCAGCTCCTCATACTCGCAGCCCAGGGCCTCTGCTGCGTGGTTGGCCGACTCGAAGTGCATGAACTGCTTCCGGCCCACTGTGCAGGGGACAGAGCAGGAGGAGGGTGGTGAGGTCCTGGGCGGGTGGTGGGCGGGCGACCAAGAACACCTCGGAGAATCTCGCCACCTCCCACCCTCAGCAAGAGCCTGAACAACTGCCCAGGCCTGGGCCCCCAGCTGATGGCCCTGGGCAGGAGACGTTTTCCCAAGAGACATGTTTGTCCTATTTCCCTGCCATTTGCATTGCTCACTTTCCCAAAGCAATTAAAAATATCATGGGGAACACTCTAAACGTGGGACTGGGGAATGGTCAGTAAGAGTATGACTTACCCACCCACATACCCACTGACCTATCCAACCACCACCCCTGCCACCCACTAACCTAGCCACTCAACTACCCACCCAGCCACATATCCAACATCTAACCACCCTCCTCTTTATTCAATACATATTTCTGGAGCTCTTACTATGGGACAGGCACTGTGTCAGCCTCTGGGAAATCGGTGATGAGCAAGACAGACAAAGTGTCTGCCCTCACGGAGCTTACAGTCTTTTGAGAGAGGGAGACAATAAACAAGTAAGCAAATAAATAAATAATTCAGGTGATGAAATTATAAAATTATTTTTTCCCTCTAAGGAGAAAATAAAACAGGGTGATGGGGTCAAGAGAAACTGAGGGAGTGGCTATGGATGCATGGTGGTCAGAGGCGGCTCTATAAGAGCATGTGATAGGTGGACTGGGGGTATGAAAGATGAGAAGGAGCTGGCCACACAAAGAACCAGGGAAGCGCTTTAGAGGCAGAAGGAGGAGGTGGTGCAAAGGCCCTGAGGCAGGAATGAGCATGATGTGTTAGGGAAGTGCCAAGAAGGTCAGCGTGGCTGGGATGTAAGCGGGGAGGGGAGTAACCAGATGAGGTTGGAGAAGCAATGGGGAACCTCTCTATGGACTATTATAATGCCACTTAATATCAGCAACAAAGACCGTACAACATGGTCAATTCTTATATTCAAAATGTTAAATGAAATGGGCTAGAAAATCACGCCACAGTATGACATCAATTGTGTAAATCACTCTAAACTGCTATAAAAAAAAAATAACGAAAGGAAATATATCCAAATACGAACAATCACAGGGTAGGGGAATTTTTTATTTTCCAAACTTTCTGCAGTGGTTCTGCACTAACTTTGTAATCCAAATTTTAAAAAATAATGACTTACTAAAGCAAACACTAGTTCCATCCTTAAGTAATTTTCTCCCAACTCCTATCTTCCCATAAATGTGTTTCCTTCTTTGAAATAAGAATCACAGCTGCCAACCGAGATTTCTCAATCCATCAGAAAGAGATCATAAGGGCCCAATTCTTCAAACAGACATCTTAAAGAACCTGCCTGGTTTAAGATAAATTTGGAAATTTGGAAAAAGACTTTATCTGGGGCCTTGACAATACCCAGGAAGAAGGAGCTCTGGCCACTGCTTATCCAGTCCTCCTACATGCCAGTTATTCAGCACTGATTATCTCAAGAACAGCATTTTATTACCTCCATTTTAGAGACTGAATCTCAGCTTTATCAGAGAGGTTACATGGCTAGTAAAAAAGTCCTGTCACTTTATTTTTTTAAATTAATGAATTACTTTTTTTTTTTTTTTGGCTGCATTGGGTCTTCGTTGCTGCGCGCAGGCTTTCTCTAGTTGCGGTGAGCGGGGCCTACTCTTCGTTGTGGTGCTCGGACTTCTCAGTGCAGTGGCTTCTCTTGTTGCGGAGCATGGGCTCTAGGTGCATGGGCTTCAGCAGTTGCAGCGTGTGGGTTCAGTAGTTGCGGCACGCGGGCACTAGAGCGTGCAGGCTTCAGTAGTTGCGGCACGTGGGCCCTAGAGTGCGTGGGCTTCAGTAGTTGTGGCTCACGGGCTCTAGAGTGCATGCTCAGTAGTTGTGGCGCATGGGCTTAGTTGCTCTGTGGCATGTGGGATCTTCCCAGACCAGGGATCGAACCCATGTCCCCTGCATTGGCAGGCGGAGTCTTAACCACTGAGCCACCAGGAAAGTCCCCTGCCACTTTAAAAAACGGTGAAGAAGGTAACAATGATGGTGGTGATGACGTGGTGATGATGGTGGAGGTGATGGTGGAGATGATGAGATGATGGTGATGACGACGGTGGTGATGGTGATGATAGCAGTTACCACTCAGTGACCCCATTTTATTCAACATGTCATCTTTGTTCAGCTCATGGCTTTTGGAGTCAGAAAGCCTGTCTTGGAGTTCCAGGTGTGACACAGAAAAAAACTCAATACATGCAAGTTGTAATTACTTACTATTATTATTACTATTATTGAATCTTCACAAAAGTCCTCGAAAGCAGTATTATTCCCATTTTACAGATGAGAAAACTGATTCGGAAAAGTCACCAGATATCAGACTAAGTGGAAGAACTATTTCCCCAAAATCAATCCTTCCAATGTCACCTTTAGGAAATTTGTCAAATCCTTGTGTCCCTAGATAGGACTTTCTTTTAAATGGAATCACTAATCTTTTTCACGTACATAAATACCTTGTGAAAGGAAATGTTATAGCACTAACTTAAACAAGAACCCATTTGTTGAAGGAGGTCCTTGAGAGGATATGACCGCCAGGTGACCTGCGAGCTGGCCCTGGGCAATTAGAAGCTCCTCACCCCCTCCCCTGCCCTTGGAATATACATCCAGCCCCTCCCCCACTCCCATGGTGGGAGCTGTTACAAGGGCACAGCCTTGAGAGAGCGGGGTGTTAGTGAGACCATCCAGAAGGTCTCCGTGACTGAGCCCAGTTCCGGCCTCTATAAACTTTAAGACTCTGGCAGGCGGGGGTGGAGACCTACCCTTCTTGCAGCATCCAAGACAAGCCCTGTATGTCAGTTCCCTTGCATATTACACCTGCCACCCACCAATCTGGAGTGGCTGCCTGTTTCTTCAGTCTCTCCCTGCTCTCCACCACAGTGGGGGCCAGTTTCTGAACCAACACTGTTATCACTTGTCACAAATAGAAAGTAGAAATAAATACAATATGCGTACAGAAATACCATTAAATTCTAATTAGATACAGTTACCTGGGAGTCTGAGGTCTGCTTTCTCTTTGTCGAAAAAGGGAGATTAGCAAGTATTACAGAGAGGAGTTAAAGGCTACTAGCCCTGAATGAGATTTCCTTCTTCCTGTGATGGGGTTGAAAGTGAATTAAACAGGAGATGACTGTCTAGGTGGGCAACGTCCTGCCCCTCTCCTGCCCCATCACCTCCACTGCCACCCTCTGAAACAGTCTCCCACACTCTGCCCACAGTGACCTATAGCCTCGCTGAGCTGGGGAGAGCTCATGAAGGGGCTCAGCAATGGTTGTTTCTGAAAAGAGGAGCAGGAAATGGACTGGGCAGGACTCTCTAGGTCCCGCCTGACTTAAGGGCATATTTCCAAATGCGCTGAGCAGCATCCCGCTGGTGAAACCCAGGAGGCACATGGGAGCTCTGCCGGGAAAATGTATTTCTGCTTCCAGCTCCCGAAGGCTGGCCAGGCACCAAATCCAACCCCATGGGCCCCTCCGTCTTTGTCCAGACCTGGGTGGAGGCCACGCCTTCTCAGTGGAGGCTGAGAACTCTGGGGCAGCACCTGCGGTGAGGAGAAAGGGGACTGGACAGGAACACAGGCACCGGAGCAGACAGGGTCTGCGTCCCGTTCCCGTCATTCCCAGCTGGCAGCCCTTGGACCAGTCTCACAGCCTTTTTGAGCCTCAGTTTCTTCATCTGCAAAACGGAGTCATAAAACCTCAAACACCTCTTCGCTGGGCTGCAAGGACTGGGCGAGATGGTGGCACGTGAGGTTCTCAGCAGAGCACCTGGCCCTGAGAAGGTGCTGAACAAATCTGAATTCCCTTCTCCACCTGCAAAACCAAAGAGGGCACCATTCACCCCAACCCGGATTGCCCCGTCCTGAGGCTGCAGGGACTCCTCCAGCAGATCTGTCTGTTGCTTCACGGAGAGCATGTGTGGAAGGGATAGCGAACTGGTGAACTCCGGATGCCGGTCACGCCCAGGGACTCTGAGCCCACCGAGGTCGTTTCTCCTCCAAGGAAAGGCGGACACACGCTGGGCTCAGCACTTCCCACCAACCTACCCAAAGCCGGGGACAGAGCTATCCTCGGAATGCCACCGAGGTCGGAGATGCCAGTACGCAGAGGGCTCCAGCCCCCGTGAAGCCACCACCAAACGAACAAGGACAGCCACCAAGAAGGGAGCGTGTGCCGTGTGCCAGGCACTGTGCTAGCACTTCCCCCGCCTCATCGCTTTCCTCTTCTAAGCCCCTGAGATCATTCAGATATGGAACGGAGTAGGTAAGGTCTCATCTCCTGTCCAAGGTGGTTCCAGGAGTGAGGGGCAGAGGGGGAGTCCCACCCTCCCGTGCTGATGTCACACCGTGTGCAGCCGCCCGCTGTTCTGTGCCAGCAGAGGTCTGTGTGATCACTGCTCTGGCCTAAGAGAGCTGGCACCAGGAAGCGTTCAATAAACATTAATACGGTGAGTGATGAAATGAAACAAGGAGTCAACGACGAAATTAACATTTCTCACTGATGGCCAGCCCTGCCCAAAGTGGCAGATCTCCAAGATTTGGGAGAGAGAAACACTGTGTTTCCCTCTCCCCCACAAACCACACCATCTGAACCTTAGAGCCGCCTTCTCTAACAGGAAAGGTCAAACAGAAGATAAAACAAAAGGGAGAGAGGCAGAGAGACACAGAGAGACACAGAGAGACACAGAGAGGGAGAGGCAACGAGCCAGAGATGGAAACAGAGAGACGGGACCAAAAAAATCTTGGAGGGGAGGGTCTGTGGATTTTTCCCAGCCTCGTAGCCCACCCCATAGGGGATCACACACTCTATCAGGATGCTTTCTTGCCATACAGCAGGAGGCGAGGAGGCTGTGCCCAGAATGATCCCAACGCCAAGTGCAGAGATCATTTTAGGCATGTGCGTTTGGCTGCAGCCATTCTGCTGGTCACTGGTGGGAAACAGGACCCCGTGGCAGGCGGGCCCAGGGTTCGGCTCTGAGATGGGCTTTCATGCACACCATCTAGGAATCCTCTGCCTCTTCTTCTGCAAACATCACACAAGGACATGTGATGGTGACCCACAGGAAATGCTCCCTGGTGCCCCACCCGTCACCTATCCTCTGTCTCACCCATCCAAGAAAAAGAATCAGAACGCAAACGCCCAACAGTATTACAAAGGCGACCTTAACATCACAGCATCAGACAGCAGCACCTACAGTACCCCTTCCCAGGGTCAGGCACTGGGCTTGAGCACTGGACACCACTGCCTCATTTAACCCTCCCTGCAGCCCTACGAGGTCAATGCTAATATCGCCCCTTGACTTATGAGAACACTGAGCCGCAGAGAGGGTGACCTTCCAAGGTCATGCAGCTGGTAAGTGGCAGAGGCAGGATCTGAACTCAAGCCTTCTCACTCCAGCTCTCAATATGCTAACCATGGGCCCATGCAGAGGAGCTTTCTCTCATAAGGGGGTATTGTTCTGAAACCAGAGTCTAAGGTGAAATACCAAGTACCCTTAAAATTACCCTTGAGGATCTCTTAAATTGTACAGTACTGTAGCATATTTCCCTAAGTCCAACACTGCCAGCTTCCCCTCCAGTGGAACACCAAAGGAAATGGGTGGCTTGCCTTTAGGGCCCATGACATATGAAAAAATATGTATCTGTAACCACTGGCCTCACATTTGCCTTTGCATGGCTGGATTTACATAAATACAATGCATGCCTGATAAGACCGCCCACCCTTGAAACAGTTCTATATTAAAGAACTACTTGCAAATACCAGTTCTATTATTATGCTCAGTAGCAAATGGCCCATGCACCTCGCCATGGCCTGGAGGATGCGCACCTGGACATGTCTATACGGAGCGGGAGGACGCTTGTATGACCTTGGCTGATCTCCCAACTGCCTTGCGAGGTCTGCAGGCTGAATACTGTTAGGCCTGATTTATAGTAGAGGCCACCAAGACCCAGAAAGGGACACCGCCCTGCCCTGAGTCACACAGCTGGTAAACGGCTGAGCTAGAACTTGAGTCTAGGTCCCCGGACCCCCAGGTCATGGCATGGGGTTAAGGGCGGCTCTGGTACTCCAATATCCCATGTTAGACCTAGCTTGAGCACACACGTGGGCTGTAGGTCAGGTCAAAAGGAAACAGGGGCAGACTTCAGAAGGCAACAGGGTGGGCGGACCAGAGCAGGGCTGTTGCTTCTCCACAGTACCCCCTGGCGCTCACTGTGCGCCCTACAGCTGAGGGCTTTCTCTCGTACTGGCATTTGCTGAAGAACAGGGCATGGGAGGATGTGGCACGGATTAACATTCCCAGCCTTCAAGCAGCGACGAAGGTAAGGCCCGCTGAGTGCGGTAACTCGGGTGTGTGCTCTATGCTGCCCCCTAGAGGTCCCTAGTGAGATGGAGCCCCAGTTGCCCACGGCGGCAGCTGGTTTTGGTGACACTCTTTTTGGCTGCCTTCCTTCCCTACTTCCCTTCCTCACGCCCCTCCCAGGACTTCCTGGGATCACCTCCCACATGAAAGTCTACCCCTTGAACCCTTGTCTCAGCAGCTGCACCCATTTAAAGTGCCAAGGCTCAGAGAGGGCCTCAGAAGGGTCTCTGAAAGGGAGCCAAGTTCTTGGCACGCTGCTCTGTTGTGTGTGCGCCTTTGTCTATCATTCAGAAGCCATCTGCACATCTGAGGTGAGGCCTGGCCCCAGCCAATGTGCTACCAAGGGCAGGGCTGAGTCAGAAACTCCCCGGGTGGCCAAAGGGATATGGAGCGGGGCACAGAAGCCACACGGCTGGGGCTCAGAGTTTCCCAAAGGGGCTCCTCATAGCGGTTGTTCCATGGAACATTCATCAGCGTCACGGGGGAAAAATGAATTCTGCATTATACTAATGTGGGCATCGCTTTGGTGAAACAAGTTTCTTAACTTTGGGCCATCTCAGAGCCTTTAAAGTATATCGTATGACGCTCCAAGAAGGGGATGTTCTGTTCAGACTTATTTGGCCTTGGAATGCTTTTATAGAGTATCTTGATCTAATGTCCCAGGAGACACCGGTTTAGGAAATACTGGCTTAGCTGAGAGAGCCCTCGATTAACCAGGTGACCGCGGGCAAACTGCTTTACCTGAGTCACTTGCCCAAGATCACTCTGCTGGTGAGAGGCAGGCGGGGATTTGAATAGAAGAATGAATAAAGGAGCAACGAGAAAAAGAAAAAAGAAAAAAAGAAGGAGTAAGGGAAAGTTATGGAACTGTAGTTTCTGAGCTGCTCAGATCCACCTGCAAAGGCAGGTTTTTCCCTTTATACTCAATACAAAAAAAAACCGAGAAAGAGAGAAAGAGGAAAAAATAACATGACCGTTCTCCCCTCATGCACCGTGAGTTCAATTGCTATCAATTACTGTGACCTCCTGCATTTATTAATAACCAAGTTATTTCTCCTTCCGACAGTAGCCATGCTGCTGCTGAACTACTGAACGTGATGTGACTTATTTATAACGCCGGCACTCCCGGTTCACATTTCCTCACACAGAGGTTTACAGTTCGGAGGCCTATGAAGGAGGAGGCCACCTGCAGAGAACAGACAAGCCTAAAAGGCTGTGGGTGCTACGAGAAAAGGCAGCGCTCCAGAAACAGACTGTGCAGGTTCAAATCCCACCTCCGCTGCCAAAAGCCACGTGATGTTGGGGAAACCGTGTCACCTCTTTGAGCCTCAGTTTCCTCCCCTGTAAAATGGGACTCTACCCCATGGAGTCCTCGTGAAGCGTCAGCGTGGTTCCAGGTGCAGATCGCTTAGCACAGGATCTGCTGGATAAATGTCCAGGATTATGATCACACTCTGAGAATTCTGCCCAGGGGCGTCAGGTCAAGTTCAATTGCTGGGATCCTGGAAAATGGGACTGTCTTAAAGGCCAAAACTTTGAGTCTCTTCCTGCATCTTAGGGCTCCCACCTGTTCCTGCTGCCCCCGGGTGCCACGCAGCCCTGCAAACCTGGACAGACCTTAGAGAAAGTCACCTGTCCATCTGCAGTCAGCGCACCCTGTAAGGCCTGGCCAACAAGCCGTCAATAAATCGCTGCTGAGTCACTCATAATCCAACATAAATCACTGCTCACGCCCTATCAACTGGAAAGACAACACTTGGACCACCCCTGATGCTCTAGCGTTCTGGACAAAGAGGGCTTGCTGGACAAATCAGCTGGGGCAGCATCCAATTAAACCAACCAAAATGGGCTGCTTCCCTGCAGGACTGCTCTAACCTTGAGTATGCCAATGTGCATCGGGAGTTGACAGGAGAAGGGGAGCATGGGTAGTGGTCTCCTGGACTAATTTGATCAAGAGGCTTAAGGAGAAAGGCGTGGCATCTTTGGGATGGTGGGCAGTTGTGGAAAGAACCAGAGGCTGGGCATCCAAAGGCAGTTTCCGCCTGGTTGCAAGATCTCAAACAGGAAATCTCACCTCTCTGAGTCTCAGTTTCCACATCTGTACAATGGGACGGTTCCTCTCCCAATGGGTCATTATAAGGATGAAACAAGACACTGGGTGTGAAACTGCCTGGGAGTGTCCCCAGAGCAGGTAATCCGACCTGAGAAGCAGAGTCATCAGGGAGACCTCAGTCGAAGGCGTCACTCATCACCTGGGGGAACTGCAGGAGCAAAGGCTCAGCCGGTGAGTGACCTGTGTGAGGTCACACAGCTAGTGAGGCAGAAGCCAGGATTAAACCCGGCTCTGGCTGGCCCTCAGTCCAACATTCTTTCCATATTCAAGGGTCCCTCACCAAGGTAGACTGAGCAGGGGTCCCTCAACTTATCACACTGTCTCCTTTGAAGCTGGGGCCCAAGGGAAGCCCAGGAACAACAGCTGGTGTTTCCGGAGTACTCACCACATGCCTGGCCCTGTGCTAAGCACTTAATCTCATCAGTGTAAGAACCATATGAAAAGGTATGATTACTAATTCCCCATTTATTGATGACCACTGTGGACCATCCAGCAGAACGTGGCATGAAGAATAGGGAGAAAGGCTTCAAAGACAGAACTCCTCGGTCCCAAATTGAGCTCCTCCCCTTCCTGAGTCCAGGACCTTAGATAATTGCCTTTATCTCTCTGAGCCTCCACTGACTCACCCATAAGATGGGTATAACCCACCATATAGAGTTAACAAGGATTAAATGGAATAACCATGCACAGCACTTAAATCAAGCCTGGCAGAGAGCAGATTCTCAGGAAACAGTAACAGTTACTAATCCCATCATTAGCATCATCATCATTGCTGTCAGCAGTATTGTTATGCTCTGTCACTGAAGGGTGAGACATGCATGTACGGTGAGGTCCTCACTGAGTCACAGCCTCCTGGAGTCTCTGATGAGCAAGGCTAAAAGAGACGCCAGAGAGTGTCCATCATCCCCACTGGGCAAGTCCTTTCCCCTCTCTGAGCCTCAGTTTCCTCATCTGTAAAATGGGGTAATGGTGCCTACTCCAAGGGATCATTGAGATGGCCAAAGCTCTTAGAATAGTACCTGCACCTTGTAAGCACTGGATAAATGTCAGCTGCTGTCATTACTTATGGGAAACAGAGGCCAGAAAGAGGGGAGGGGCTTTTGCAGGGCCACCCAGCAAGACTGGCTAAGCCAACCTGAAGTCGGGTCTCTCGGGGGTTCCATCCTCCTCCCCCTGCCCTCCTGAAGCCCGGGGCTGCCGGCAGGGAAGCCTTCTAGCATCAGCCACTTCAGGGGTTTGTGGCTTTTATAATATAACTGTTTACATCCCACAGCCGCCATTCCAGCTTAACAAATGAATTCAATATGCCTTAGAAAATGCAGAATCAATCCTTGCCTGTGGCCCAGAATAGGCCCGGCTGCGGCAGCTGTCGGGCAGGGAGCCAAGCCACCAGCTGGGGGCCTGTGGGCGCGGGAAGGCAGGCGGAGGACAGGGCCCAGGCAGGGACCAGCCTCGGGGGTGTGGGGCCTGCTCTAGGGCCACATGGTAATCCTCTCTCAATCCCGCAGCACCGGTGCCGGGGTCTGAGGTTGTCGCCTCGCAGACGGGGACACGAAGGCCCCAGGCCTTGCTCGGGCCACCACACCTCTGCTCACCGAGGCTCTTCTGTCTGGAGCATCCTCCCTGATTTCCGCTCTGTTTGGGAGATTCGGTTCAAGGGTCCCAGGCCCTAGGACCCCTTGGGCGGGGCTGACCCCTCTGAACTTTGGGTGTCTCCTGCCTAGAATTTTCTCCTGGCGTCTCCAACGTGCCTGTCTGGGTCTCCCTCCCTTGATCAGACGGAAGTTTTGTCTTGGAATGTAAGAACGGCATTGCCAAGGGCTTACCATCCAATAGGCATAGAGGAGAAGAAGAAAAGGAAGAGAGAAGGAGGGAGAGGAGAGAGAGGAAGGAGAGCAGTAAGGGGGGAGCGGAGGGGGAAGAGGGCGAGTGGGGGAGGAGGAGGAGGATGAAGAAAAGGAGGCCGCGGGGGCGGGGGGGGGGGGAGGATGGAGCAGCATGAACGCAGCCACGGCCCAGGTGTTCAGAGAGCCAGACTCCAGTCTCACATCCCCCCAGGCTTGTGAGGCTGCAGTGAGCCGACCCTTGTGAATACAGGCAGGGGAATCGAGGAGAGCAGAGCTTGTTCAAGCCTGGCACTAGAAGGGACTCAGGATGAGCAAAGGGGGAATATATGGTGACCTGCAGAGGTACTAGACAGAAGGCTTGCCCCCTGGACACCGTCATCCCAGGAATTATCCCAGGATATAGCACCCCTCAGCCTGCGCACCAGCTGCAGAAGGAATAAGCATGGGAGCTAGGCTCAGAGAGGCAGAGCAGTGCCCTAGCTGGTTGGCAACACCGAAGTTGAAGGGGAGCCACCAGAGCATGGTATTTCCTACCCCTCATTAAATAAAACAACCAACTACCTTACAAACATCAGAATGGCAAAAATCAGAATAAAGGAAAATACCATGTGTTGGTGAGAATGTGGGAAAATGGGAACCCCCACAACAGTGATCAGCAAGAGGACAGTGGATCGCAGCCGTTTTCAAGAGCGATCCGGCAGCACTTAGCGGTCTTATGTAAATGTAAGCCCAGAAATCCTGGGACTAATGATATTACCCAGGTTTCATGACTGCACAGAAAGAATGAGTGAATAAATGAATGCTAGAAAAATGCACCAGAGAACACCTGTGGATGCTCACCCCTGCCTTGATGTATATGGGGACAAAGAACCACCCTAGGACCAGCAACAGCAGCAAGGCCTACAAGAAACCAAGAACAGAGTGGAAATTAGAGAGGCTTGGCTTGTGGGCTTTTTCACTTCATGACCTCTGAGTCTGAAAATAAAATGCTTACTTGGATCCTGTCCCACTCAACCAATTATGATCCCAAGACAGCTGTGGGTCCCTTACCTCTGTTTCCATGATTCAGAGGTCACCATTTCCTGGGGCTTAGGATGTGACAAAAGATGTATGGTGAAAAGTGGACAGAGAGTAAGAGATATGAGCCCAGCTGGACCACTAGAAGGTCATACAATCTTTGCCAAAAGGAATTATTCTTGAATGTCAGGAATTTCTTTCTCAAACCAATGAGAAAGAAATTTAGAGATAAAAGAATATTCCCAGTGACTGCCCCCAAGTCTTGCCATATATAATAATGATAATAGTATAATCTTACATGAATATTAATGTTTGCAAAGAGCCTTCACTTATATCACTCATGCTGTTCTTACAACACCAGGTGAGGCAGATGTGATAAGCACAGTTATTCCTGTTTTATGGAGGGGTAACCCAAGCCTCGCAGAGATTAAGGAAGCCCAAGGTCACAGGCTAAAAGAGCCAGGCTCTCAGCAAACTGTTAATCACACCCACTGGGGCCATAGGGTATTTTGTCCACACTTCTGGAGGCTGGCCCCTTTCTGGAGTGCATGGCACTATCAAAACAAAACTCGGACCATAGGGCATGTGTGGAGGCTGGATCCATTCTGGAGTCTCTGATACTACTAAAGTAACACTAGGGGCAAAATCTTCAACAAGGGAGGGGCACAGTTATTTGTGATGACATAAGGTCACTCTCTGAGTCTATCCAGGGATGGTCTGTTTATACATTTGCTATGATCCAACTTTCTTCCACATAAGCATCTCCCTCCGACTGATAGGCATATATATGCATGTGCAAACACTAGAAAGGATAAGAGAATAGACCTGAAAAAACTCAGTCAACTCAAGAAATATTTATAGCATGTGCTCAGTCAAATGCTGGATGATGGGGTAGTGTGAGTGACACGAGAGGAGATGGTCCCTAGTACTTAAGGAACTTAGGATCTAATTAAGAAGACACAGCTTCTACTGGTGAGATGGCAGTAGAACAATTAGGAACTTAATCACCAAGTCTTGAAGTTTCGATCTACTAGCTCTAAATCATTCACTCCTTACTATGCTATCACTTCCTTGGTCAATTTCTACTCATCCATCTGGCATCAGCCCCAGGAAGCTCCCTGGACATGTGCCAAGTCCCAGCCACCATCTAGGATGGATGCTCCTTCTGTGCGAGGTCTCTCAACACTGCATGCATACTTCTCTCCTTGTAGTTTCTACACTGTAGTGAATGTTTATCTGTCTCTCTCACTGGGATGTAAGTTTCTCAAAAGAAGGGATCGTTACTTTTACATTTTTAAATTTCCTGCATCTAATTCAGAACTGGATATATAGTGTAATAGCTCAGGGAGGAGAGATAGAAGTGAGAGCTAAAATGATCAAGGAGGTCAAGTGATAGCGGGGATTAAATGATATAGAAACGACATTCCTGGTGGCAATAACTGCTTTAGTGAAATCTCAGAGGTGGGGAATGATGTGACTGGAATGACCCAGGCAGAATGGGCCACACAGGGAAGGCCCTGAGGTTTATCAAGGGATGGGTTAAGAAAAGGAGAAATAGAAATCAAACGAAAGAGGAGTTTGTCCTATACAGACTCCCAGACAAGCATACCTAGAGTTCTGATTTAAAGGAAAAAGCTTATGATGCCACTTACATTCCATTCAAATGCTGCAATGGCGATTCCCGAATCCACTCCCATCCCTGTCAGCCCCACGAAGTGGCACACTGCCGATATTACTGGCAAAGAGAGAGGTGTCCATTTGGAATCCAAGAGAACAGACTAGGATCAGAGTTAAAAGTCCCAAATCAGACTTCTTGAAAGCAGGTGAATGTTGAGATGTTTCCATCACTTCTCCTTAGGGCAGGAGTCAACGAGCTAGAGCTCATGGCCTAAATTTAGCCAGTCACCAGTTTTTGCATGGTTGGTAGATAAGAATGTTTTCATACTTTTGAACAGTTTTTAAAAATCTTAAGAAGAATGACATTTTGTGAAATGTGAAATTATATGAAATTCAAATCTCAGTGTCCATAGATAGTTTTATTGGAATACAGCCACACTCATTGGTTTTACATATTGACTAAGGTTGCTTCTGTGCTACAACAGTAGTTGTGTTGTTGCAGCACACTGTATGGCCCATAAGCTCTAAAATACTTACAATCTAGCACTTTATGGAAAAGCTTTCTTTATTTTTTAAAAAATAAATTTATTTATTTATTTATTTTTGGCTGCATTGGGTCTTTGTTGTTGGGTCTTTGTTGCTGCGTGCGGGCTTTCTCTAGTTGCGGCGAGCGGGGGCTACTCTTCGTTGCAGTGCGCGGGCTTCTCATTGTGGTGGCTTCTCTTGTTGCAGAGCTCGGGCTCTAGGCACGCAGCCTTCAGTAGTTGTGGAGAGCAGCCTTCAGTAGTTGTGGCACGTGGGCTCAGTAGTTGTGGCTCGCGGGCTCTAGAGTGCAGGCTCAGTAGTTGTGGCACAAGGCTTAGTTGCCCTATGGCATGTGGGATCTTGCCGGACAAGGGCTCAAACCCATGTCCCCTGCATTGGCAGGTGGATTCTCAAGCACTACGCCACCAGGGAAGTCCCTGGAAAAGCTTTCTGATCCCCTCCTTAGAGGAACATTAATCTATCTACTTGGATGCTCTGAGTTGAGCCTGTCCTTGGCCAAGAACTGCCAGACCTCCCATCGGACCCTTCAGTCAGCCTCAAGGACTCCAAAGCTGGGTAGGAGGGAATTCCTCTCCATCCTCCTGACCCTAAAGACCCTCTTCTCATCCACCTCCCTTTCTGTCGTGTTGTCTACCGTTCTTAAGTCTCAGCAATCAAGAGAGATCTCTTGAGTGAGCACGGGTGAGCACTAGTCCTGCCAGAACTGAATTGAGGTGTGGGACCCCTGCTGTGCTCTTTCTCCTGTTTTCACCTCTTCAGCCCTCTGTAAGATCACCTTTTCTCTTCAGGTATTTGGGGACAGGGGATGGGATTGAGCTTGTTTGTAGCTATGGGATTGGTTGAGCCTTGAATGTTTCATAAAAACAGTCCTAAGAAGGCACTGTCTGATTGGATACCATGATGAATACCCATTTTGAGCTTGCAGTCGGTCTACTTCAACCACCTGGCCAGGTCATTTCCTAATCTCCACTTACCTTCATACTACCTAGTCAGCAGATCTGTGAAGGAAGCATGTGCTGAGCACCCACTGTACACCCATGTACCCAACCCACTGATGACACTGTATGGGTTCAGAGACGAAGATGCACCCTTTGCTGCAATGGCACTCTTGCCAAGGAAGCCAGACATCAAAACCCAGCACGGAAGACACCAACTGGGAAAGAATCAAAGAGGCATCACCGTTCGACCGCCATCATAACTGCATAGAACACATATCCGCCATCATATATCTGCCATCATAACTGCATAGAACAAAGGACTAGACATGCCGGTGGTTGTACAGGGGGAAGCTTCTCAGAGAAAGCAGGGCTTGAGCTGGGTGTTGAAGGAGGGAAGCAGAGAGGGACACGCATCCAAACAAGAGGGCAGCAGCATTAGCTCAGGACTGGGACCAAGGAAGGAGTGTGCTGGGGATCATAAGGAGCCAAGGCAGAAGATTTTTGATGAGGACCTGGATTAGAGAATATGAAGCAGAGCCAAACTGACTCTTCCCAAATGCCGCTCTGCATCTGTTCTCATAATTGTTGACGTACTATTATTTACTGGAATGACAGGGCAGAGCTCTGAGGTCAGGGGTTTAGAAAAAGAGACACCAGCAAGTAGGCAACCAATGCACCTCACAAGTGATCAGTATTCCCCATGCTGATTTGCCCTTAAACACACACACTGGAAATTTATCTCCAGGAAGCTCTGACCCACTCACCAGCCACCAGGTCGCATCTCAACCAGCCAGGAAGAAGCCTCCAGCAGTGCCCCGGTTAGTCCTCAGCATTGCCTGAGCAGAAGGGAAGACATGTAAGGGTCAAATGTCAGCAGGTGCCCCGAGATGCCCCAGATGCTCTGGCCAGGGTGCTGTTGGAAGTGACCTTTTCCAGCACTCCTAAAGAGACACATTATCCTGGAAACTGTGACATAGCACCAATTTTAAAAGGACTTCAAAATCACATCTTCATAGAAACCAAGGAACTTTAAGAAATCATATTCCTCAACTTCTGTCCTAATTGCTTTGTTTATTTTCGTTGATGAAAACAATGTGAGATATCGCTAAAGCTGTGCTTGGAAGAAAATTTGCAGCCTCCAGGTCATGACTTAAAAGAAAGAATGAACATAAATGAATTAAGCATCCAACTCAACTAAGTTAGAAAGTGAGCAAAGGAACATAAAATAAATGAGGTAATAAAACAACATCTTTATTCATTATGCCAGGTGCTGGAGATGCCGAACAGAATAAGTCTGAAGTCCCACTGCTGGCCCCGTTCACACGATGGGGTTGTTAGAAGAATAAATTAGCTCAGTGCAAGCATTACTGATGTCACACATGAGAAAATGACTGTGAGAGAAGGACAATGAAACCTGTGACAGCTGGTAATGTCCTCTCAGCTTCATCACATCACACTTTTCCCTCCCTCAGACATTTTGCCCCCCAAGACTTGTGCCCACCCTGAACACCTCACTAAGCTCCTACATACCCACAGCCCAACAGCCATCACCACCACGAAATAGACAACAATGACGGAGATGTCGGCAGTATTTCGGTTGCACTCTGATATCTCAGGAGGGTCCGGCATCTCAGTCACAGTGCTGGGGCTTAACATGCTGGCCATGGCTGCAGGAACTGTTTTCCCCATCCCAGGGACGGCCGTTTTCTCATATGAGCTCTGGGTTAATGATCAGGCTTGAGCAGGTGGGGAGCATTATCAGAGCCATCTCCTGGCCAGGAGGACCTTTAAACCTCTTCTCTGAAGCTCTGAGACCCTGGCCCTCCAGCAGTCTTGTTGGACCAGGTGGAGTGTGGGAAGGAGGGGAGAGAGATGAGAAATGGGGTGAAATTGGAGGTGGGTAGTGTGGTGTTCACTGAGTGGAAAGAAAGGGTCTTTAAGAAGATTTGACCAGGCTGAGTGAGGATTAGGGAGAGATAAAGGGGACATAAAGGGGGGAAGGAGAGAGGTGAAGTGTCCAGAAAAGAGTCAGGAGGACAGGGGGTAAGGGTCCCTTACAGAGCAGATAAGATTCCTGACCAAGGAATTATATTCCTTGAAGGTGAAGTAATTTTGCATTTCCTAGGTTCCCAAGCTCTATGTTTCTTTGGAACAGGTAATCTAAATCAGGCTTTATATTACACATCAGGACAGAGGTGGCCCATGCAGGAAAGGGGAAGTGATTCTATGAGCACTGCATACTGAAGGGTCGGGGCAGGGCTGTGGAGTGGGCTGGGTCAGAGGTTTTGACAATGGGTGAATCAACCTAAAAGCATGTGATAGTGATTCTCAGGACTCAGATATATACCCAGATGTGGGCTTGCTTGATCATATGGTAGTTCTATTTTTAATTTTTTGAGGAAGGTCCATACTGTTTGCCATAATGACTATATCAATTTACATTCTCACCAGTGGTGCGTAGGGGTTCCCTTTTCTCCAGATTCTCACCAACACTTGTTAAGTGCTTGTCTTTTTGATAACAGTCATCCTAACAAGTATAAGTTGACATCTCATTTTAGTTCTGATTTGCATTTCCCTAAAGTTTAGTGATGTTGAGCATCTTTTCATATACCTGTTGGCAATTCATACATCTTCTTTGGAAAAATTTCTATTTAGGTGCTTTGCCCATTTTATTTTTTAAAAGATTTATTATTTATTTATTTATTTATTTATTTAATTTTTATTTTTGGCTGTGTCGGGTCTTAGTTGCAGCATGCAGGATCTTCGTTGAGGCACGTGGGATCTTTCCTGTGGCGCACGGGCTCTTTCCTGTGGTGCACGGGCTTCCCTCTAGTTGTGGCATGGGGGTTTTCTCTCTCTAGTTGTGGCGTGCAGGCTCCAGGGTGCATTGGCTCTGTAATTGTGACGCACGGGCTCCAGAGCACGTGGGCTCTGTAGTTTGCAGCACGCGGGCTCTAGTTGAGGTGCGTGAGCTCAGTAGTTGTGGCACCCGGGCTTAGTTGCTCCGCAGCATGTGGGATCTTAATTCTCTGACCAGGGATTGAACCCACATCCCCTGCATTGTAAGACGGATTCTTTACCACTGGACCACCAGGGAAGTCCCATCTTTGCCCATGTTAAAATCAGGTTGTTTGTTTTTGCTTTTGAGTTGAAGAGTTCTCTGTATATTTTAGATATTAACCCCTTACCAGATATATGGTTTGCAAATACTTTCTCCTATTCTGTAGGTTGCCTTTTCATTTTGTTGATTGTTCTCTTTGCTGTGCAGAAAATTTTTAGTTCGATGTAGTCTCAATCTAGTTTTTCTTTTCTTGCCTGGATTTTTGATGTCATGTCCAAAAACATCACTGCCAAGACCAAGTCAAGGAGATTTTCCCCTATATTTTCTTCTAGGAATTTACAGTTTCAGGTCTTACATTTAAGTCTTTAATCCATTTCAAGTTAATTTTTTGCATGTTGTAAGATAGGGATTCAATTTAATTCTTTTGCATATGGTATACACTTTCCCCAGCACCATTTATTGAAGAGACTATCCTTTTTCATTGTGTGTTCTTGGCATCTTTGTCAAAGATTAACTGACCATTTTCTGGGGTTTATTTCCAGGCTCTTGATTCTTTTCCATTGGTCGATGTGTCTCTTTTTATCCCAGTATTATACTATTTTGATTACTATACTTTGTAATTTAGTTTGAAATCCCAAAGTGTGATGCCTCCAGTTTTGTTCTTTTTTCTCAAGATTTCTCTGTCTATTTGGAAACTTTTTTTAAAAATTCATTTATTTTATTTTTGGCTGCGTTGTGTCTTTGTTGCTGCGTGGGGGCTTTTCTCTAGTTGTGGCGACCGGGGGTTACTCTTTGTTGTGGTGCCCGGGATTCTCATTGTGGTGGCTTCTTTTATTGCAGAGCACGGGCTCTAGGTGCGCGGGCTTCAGTAGTTGTGGCACACGGGCTCTAGAGCGCAGGCTCAGTAGTTGCGGCACATGGGCTTAGTTGCTCCATGGCATGTGGCATCTTCCTGGACCAGGGCTCGAACCCATGTCTCCTTCATTGGCAGGCAGATTCTTAACCAGTGCACCACCAGGGAAGCCCCTGTCTATTTGGAAACTTTTGTGGCAGGATTTTTTCCCTATATCTGTGAAAAAATATCATTGGTGTTTTAATGGGGATTTCATTGAATCTACAGATTGCTTTGGGTAGTGTGGATATTTTGACAATATTAATTCTTCCAGTCCATGAACATGGGATATCGTCCCATTTATTTATATCTTCTTCAGTTTCTTTCATCAAGGTTTTACAGTTTTCAGTATACAGATTTTTCACTTCCTGGGTTAAATTTAAATTTATTCCTAAGTATTTTATTCTTTTTGATGCTATTGTAAATGAGACTGTTTCATTTATTTCTTTTTCAGATAGTTCATTGTTAGTGTATAGAAATGCAACTGATTTTTGTGTGTTGATTTTGTAGCCTCAACTTTACTGAATTTGTTTATTAGTTTGAACAGTTTTTGTGTGTGTGTGTGGAGTCTTTAGGATTTTCTAAATTTTAGGATTTCTTGCCTAATTGTTCTGGCTAGGACTATCAGTACTATGTTAAATAGGAGTGGTGAGAGTGGGCACCCTTGTTTGATTCCTGATCTTAGAAGAAAAGCTTTCAGGTTTTCACCATTGAGTATGATGTTAGCTGTGGGCTTGTCAGATATGGCCTTTATTGCATTGAGGTAAGTTCCTTCCATACCTGAGAAGTATGAGAGTTGAGAGTTGTTGAGAGTTTTAATCATTAAAAGGTGTTGAATTTTGTTAAATGCTTTTTCTGCATCTGTTTTCACGTCTGTAGATGGGACTCCCATCAGTGAGTCAGCCACCTGGGCGTGGGCTCACCTTCTAAAAATTTCCCTCCTTGGTCTTGGACTCCATCAGGGATTCACACAATTCCCAAAGGCACTTTTGCCCATGGAAGGTTACCAAATTATTGTTTCTGAGGAGGGATACTAGCCAGGGACCTCCTATTCCACCATCTTGCTGATGTCACCTCATGAACTCCCATACCATTTTGAAGACGTCTTTTTCTTTGTTGAACATTTGCTTGATTGTTGTCAACCATTGACTGTTTTCCATTGTTCCCACAATGTTCTGGTTGGTTTTTTGATGTTTCTGTTGGGGAATGAAATCTTGGAATGTCCTAGTCCACCATTTTGCTGGTCATCTCATGTTTATAATGGAGTTCTGTAGACTGAGACATCTCATCAGGTCATTACTGCTCCCTCCCACACTCTCCCAGAGATCCTATCCTGCCTAAGGCATTTGTGCACATCTGTCCTTTGCTCTGCAAGCAACATCTGTGTGCATTTCTGACCATTTAAATACAGGACAAGAAGTAAAATTGATGAAATAAGAGCCTCAATAGGAGCCGAGAGGAAAATCGAATGGGTCCCAATACAGGAAAATAGGTGTAGAGCTAAGTTAACTAAACCTTAATTTAACATAAAAGAAGTTTGCGGCATAGCTGTATCTCACTAGGAAAAAAATTTAAAGCTTGGCCTTAGAATAAGGCAAGAAAAAGTCACTTTTTAGAGAGCTCTGTGAACCTGAGTCCAAGACCCTCATAAAGCATGAGGAAATCTGCACGAGAGAAAGGACTTGGTTAGCTCCCACCAAAGGACACATATTTATAACTTGCCTTTACCAAATAAATAAACACATCAAGCAGCAGGTCTCCTCTGGATCATTTTTCTTTCTGAGTAAGAAGTTTCTGTTGGGCATCACATTGTCTTCCACCTATAGGCCTGGAGTTTTGACCCTCTGAGCTCCTACCTCATCCTGTGGGCAGGATGGAGGCTCAAGGTGCTGCATCCCTGCCTTCTGAAGTCCTTGCTCTGCTAGGCTATGTGGCTTCAGCTTCTCTAGTTCCAGCAGCTGCACTCACATACTCTCATCTCACGCCCAGGGACAGGGAGAAGGAGGAGGAGGGAATCTGGGCACGAGGACACCTGAGAGACCTGTGGGTATACAATTCCTGAACATTGACCAGTCTGGAAAAATTGATAAAGTAACTTTATTAGTTTATTACTCCAGAAGAGGAACAAGCTCTACTGCCTTCTCTGGGAGATCTATAGAGAAGAGTTGGTTTGAAAACTGTTTCTGCATATATATGAGTCTGGGTTAGTCCATGGGAATGGTTCCATCACCTCCCGTGTCCTCATCTCCCTGCTGAAGTCACAATGCCTTCTGTCTGCTACCTGTCATATAAAGCACCCCTCCTCTCCCCCACCACAAGCCTCTCTTGTTCCTTTCCTCATCTGCCTAGGCTTTCCCCACCTCACCACCTTCGGCAGTTGGCACACACATCAGACTTCTGCCACCTCCTGGATGTCCCTTGACCTTAAATGCTGCAGAGGTTTTATGCCTTCTATTTCTCCTCCTTACAATGTCCTTTCTGCTATCCCTTTAGAACTAGAACAAGTTCTACCTTCTCCAGGAGACCCAGATATAAAGAGCCATATGGTAAGGGGCTGTGTTAATTGTTGTAACATTAAGGCTAGGATAGCGTGTGAACATGTAGGTGTCATGAAAACGATGTGCATTGCAAACTCTCCTAACCCAGTTAGAACAAGAAAAGCCCCAGGATTAATCAGGTCTTTGGAGGAGAGGGAGTTCAACTTGAACCAGCAGGGGGTGCTGTGGGACTAATCGTGGGTAGTCTGCTCTAGGCTGCTCCCAGGAGGATGAACCCCAAGCTTGAGAGCAGGAGACTTTTGCTCACCATCGGGGACTTTGCAGCTGTGTCCCCCTGGGAGGGGCATCAGTGGAGTCATAGGTGATGACCTATGAATTATTCAGCAGAAGCCTGGGAGCCCTACTCAATTTTTCTTGAGATTTACTGGTTCTAAAATAGTTAACTTGGTTCTGTGGTCTTCTGTGGATCAGAATTTTATTTCTTTGGATCCCCAAAGGCATCATTTTTATATAATATTATATATATAATAAAATATATAATTTACATTATACCATATCATATTATATATAATATACAATTTATAATATGTAATCTATATTATAGTATAGTATAGTATAATAGAACAGGGGTCTCAGAGTGGTTCTTGGGCTCCAGATCAGGCAGGTGGCCTTCCTGACCATCTCTGGGCTCCAACCTGAGGAGGAGGCCGATTATTACTGCTCAGTGTGGGACAGCAGCCTCAGAGCTCACACAGTGCTTCAGACACAAACCCTGAGCTCCCCCAGCCTCACCCAGCACCCGGGGGAACTCACAGAGCACAGTTTAACTGGCCCATGAAAAGACAAGGGCTGGGTTCCAACTGACAATAGCGTGTGCTATTCAGGAGCATTAAAAATAATATGAGAGAGAAAAAAATATGAGTTAAAATGACTGGACCTACACAATCGGTAAATGTATATTTATCATTGTGAATATATTTGTGGCAACTTAAAGATATATACATTCACACACAGTAAAAATTGGTAAAAAGGAATACAAGGTTTAACTAAGGGAATATATTTATTTCCAGATTTTTCTTTTCTATTCCAATTGGAGATGCTGGATTCACATGCTCAGAGGGTCCACCTCTCTGAGCTTGAGTGGCTGTTCACCAGGGTCATCAGCCACCAGCCTGCCTTCTTCTTCTGCCCTTGGCACATGCCCTGATATCTGACTCTAGGATCTTTCTTCCTTTCTGCCATGGAGACCGCTTGACATCCTACAGATCCAAACTTATGCATCAGACTTTTTTGAGGCTTCTTTGGCCCAACTTCCCTGTGCTCCTCAACATGCATAAAGGGTAATTTCCCATGTGTGTGTTCCTGTTGCACCCATTAACTGCCCTTTCACATATGTGTGCAGTGTCTGGAAACAGCAGGCAAAGTTGGAGCTGTAGGGGTACAGTTGACAGAGACTGACATTTTAAAAAATTGATATTTTTCCATCGAAATAAAAATCCAGATGTGAAAGCATCACTGTTCCAGTGGTGGATCTTCTGAGACATCTACTCACTCTGTTATCTGAGGTAATGACACCAGGAAAAAATTACAGTACAAAAAGGACATGTGCTGAGTGTTATCACAGTGACCAGAGGATGTAGCCCCTGTGGCCAGCAGGGGGCGCTTGTGATGTCCAGAGAGCGCAGGTGTGCTAGACAGCTGATAAACCACTCAGCTTGCTCAAGAGTATTTGGGTAAACTGTGTCCTCACTGATGTGTGACTTTTCTCCACCTGTGATGCCTCCTTATCACCCTACGAGCTCCTAGGTCTGGCTCTCCCATTGCTTCAGATTTGAATCAGATCCTTTTCTCCTAGAGTCTTTGCCCAAATCTGGTCCAGGAAGGACTGATAGACAGTGAGGATCCAGAATGTGGATAGAGTAAGTCTGTTCCTAGGAGAGTCTGGCTAGAGAAGGAAACACAGCTTGTGGGCATAATCCCCACCATGGGGCTTCTGGAGACAGAGCTCTGAGGCGTCTCCAACATGCCCCAGAGCATTTTCCCCTCAGCCTTTTATAAATGGGGCATTTTCCAGGGGTTTAGGTGAAGGGGCTCCCGGGGTCAGACAGGTTCTACCTTTATCTTCTGGTCTACAAGAAGCAGTCCTCTGATACTAGACTCACACCCCTCTGTCTCAGTGTATTGGTCACTTGGTTAGAAGGTCACCACCTTCTGCAATGGAAGCCTTAGAAATGTAGGCAATTTTGATGCAGTCTTGCATCAACAGCTGTCATTCTGAAGCACTGTAAATGTGATTGATGTTTGTTGTTCCCTGGACTATGGCCTGAGGGGAAAGACTGATTATTACTGCAGACCTGGAATAATAGCTTTGCACTACAATCTTGGCCTTAGGAAAGTGAGCCAAGGCATCCCCTCTGCACCCTTTGCTCAGTCATTTACTTCCCTATCACAACATGTGACCAACACTAGCTCACTGGGGATATTTCTGCTGTCACTTCTGCCACCAGTACCTGAAGAACTAAGGTATTTGGGTCTTTAGAAATGTCTACTTGTGTGGTCCCATCAAAGCTTAGACCTAATCGTTTTTTTTGGCCGTGCCGTGCGGCTTGCAGGATCTTAGTTACCCTGACCAGGGATTGAACCCGGGCTACGGCAGTGAAAATGCCGAGTTCTAACCACTGGACCGCCAGGGAATTCCTGATTACTCTTTTTAAATTGCATTGTCCATGGTTACAGAACAATGTTGAATAATAATGGAGGTAATGGGCAAGTTTACCTTTTCCTGATCTTAGTGGAAGGATTAAGTGAGATGCTGACTTTAAGACTAAATTATACATGTGTGAAAGAGAGAGCGTATTACCATATTATAAATGTATCTGTCTGTTTTTGTTTTCTTAACTGGTTTTTCTTAGGAAAAGTTGTTAAATTTGGTGAAAGGCTCTTTCAGTATCTATTGAGACAATCTGATTTTATCTTTTGATCTATTATTATGGCATATTATATTAAAAGATTTCTTAATATTGATCCAAACTTGCATTTCTGGAATAAATTCCAGTTGGTAATGGCATTTCAATTTATTCATCTGGTATTACATTCCATTTGTTAATATTTTACTTAGAAATTTTATATCCATATTTAATGATATTGATCTGTAATTGTCCTCTTTTTGTATTTCTTTGTCAGGTTTAAGTAGCAGTGTTATAAAGCTTTCTATGAGAACTAGGAAATTTTCCCTCTTTTCCAGTGCTTTGGAAAAAATTATGAAGCAAACAAATTGAAATCATCTGATCTTTGAAGATTTGTTAGAAGTTTTCTATTAAGCTACGTGGGCCTCATGTACTTCTGTGGAGTAGTTCCATAACAACATTCTCTATTTTTTTCCTAAGGAAAGTAGTCTGTTTAGATGTTTTATCTTTAATGGGACCAACTTTGCATTTTCTGAGGATGTATACATTTCATCTAGTTTTTTTTTTTCAATGGAAGTTATCTCTTTAGGATTTTTTTCATTTTAATTTTTCAATATTTTCCACATATTTGACTTTATACATTTTCATTGAAAAAGTTAGTAAGTGGTTTTCCTATTCTGTCATTTAAAAAAAGATTTTGATGTGCCAGTTAGATTTACTATTTTTTATCCTCTACCACATAACCTGTTACTTTTCTTGTGATGGGGAGATGGGTTGTTTCTCACTTGTCTTTTTAATTTTCTTGTACCTGGCAGAACTCTAAATTTCTTCCCCTTGCTTGTTTTTTCCTTCACAAGATGGTTCCCACAGAGCTCTCCAGCCTTCCTTTTAAGGAGGAGATGGAATCAACCCAAATGTCCATTGACAGATGAATGATAAACTAAGTATGATATATATACATACATCAGAATATTATTCAGCCTTAAAAAGAAAGGAAATCCTGTCACATGCTACAACGTGGATGAGTAGAGGATATTATGATTAGTGATTTAGGCCAGTTATAAAAAGACAAAGACTGTGTGAATCTACTTATATGAAGTATTTAAAGTAGTCAGATTCATAGAAACAGAAAGTAGAATTGCAGTTGGGGGAGTTGGGGGGATAGAGAGATGGAGAATTATTGTTTAATGAATATAGAGTTTCAGTTTTTTAAGATGAAAATTTCTGGAGATCTGTCATATAACAATGTCAATATACCCAACACTATTGAACTGCACGCTTAAAAATGGTTAAGACAGTGAGTTTTATATTATTGGTTTTTTAGCAAAATTTTTTAAAAAAGAAGCTGGGCCAGAGATGAAGGGTGCTGCTGAAGCATAGGCATGGAGTATGTAATGGAAGTCAGGGTGTGTGAACACTGATAGGAGGTAATACCATCTACATTTTCACTCACGCTGTGTGGCAGAATAGCATGTCCATCCCCTCAGGGTATTGGCAACAAGCCACAGCTGTGGTGACACTGGCTGTGACCATGCCACCAAAGGAAGTCATAGGTGTTTTCATAAGACAACATAGTGGCCATAGAATCTCCAAATACCATTTAACCTCATCCTACTTCAGAATCACCAACTCTAATAATATAATTTCCTTAATAGAAAGGCCCAAATTGGGCTTAAACTCTTCAACATAAAAATAAAAGTAGTAATACCCAACTGGTCCACAAAATGAGAAACTAAAATGTATATGGACTCTTCTTTCTACCCTACCCAGATATCCAATTGATCACTAACTTTGTAGATTCTCTCTCCAAAGCTCTTTCAAATTCATCAGGTCCTGTTGACTTTCCATTCTAATGTCTTATTTCAAACCTTCATTGCACTTATTGATTATGGGCTATGATTGACTTGACCCCTGATTGACATCTGGCCCCTCCCCTCACTGCATCCTCAGATTCCTTCTCCTTTCCGGGCGTCTGGCATCTTCTGATGGTGAAGTCTGGTCCCAATTCCAGGATTCCTAGCTCTTCTTGCCTGAATAGCTGGGCTCCTTTCAGTGAATGGCTCAGAATCTCACCCTACATGGTCCCTCCTGGAGAGGGGAGTGTCCTTGCTTCCATTTCCTTCCAAACAGAGCTCATTCTGGTGATATTTATCACCTCCTTTAACACAAAGTGACTCTAAATGTCTGGACCAGAGTAGTGGCCCTTGGTGCATCTAGAGAGATGTGAAGGTTTAAATGTACTTTGATCGTAGCATGCTGCACAGACACATCCTGGACTCACCGCTGGAATTGTGAGGGGTGCAGATTGGGCAAGGCAGGAGTGCTGAGCAACAGCACCTGCCCAGGGTCGGCATGTGTCTTGCATCCACCAGAGGGCGCTGTGTCCTATGCACCTGCTTGATGCTCTCCAGTTTCTCAGCTGATTCCCTCCCCTCTTGCAGGTGTTCCTGTGACCTCACTGGGGTGAATAACACCTCCCTCCTACAGTCTCTCTTCTTATCAGGTGGAGCCAAGGCTAAGGTTGAAGGAGGGATTTGAACAGCCTCCAGAAAGGGGAATATTTGCATGGAGATCTCCTACCCTCAGGATCAGGGTGACATATAAGAAGGGTTGGTGGGCTCAGGCCTGGCTGTGAGGCTCAGAAAGCAGAGCCTGGGGGTGTCTTCACCATGGCCTGGGCTCCTCTCCTCCTCACTCTCTTCGCTCATTGCACAGGTGGACGCCTGCAGGGAATTCTGGGAGGGCTCCTGTTTGTCACCTGGGAGGATGACCTCTCCCCCCTCCCTGGGAATGGGGTCTGTCCTGTCCTCACTGGGTCTTGGGCAGAGGTTGTGTTGACTCAGCCCCACTCTGTGTTGGGGTCTCTGGAGCAGAAGGTCACTATCTCCTGCACCCGCAGCAGCGGTAACGTTGGGAGTTACTATGTGCACTGGTACCAGCAGCGTCCTGGCAGTGCCCCCACCACCGTAATCTACAAGGATGACCAAAGACCCTCCGGGGTTCCCAATCGTTTCTCTGGCTCCATTGACACCTCCTCCAGTGCTGCCGACCTGACCATCTCTGGGCTGCAGCCTGAGGACGAGGCCAACTACTACTGTCAGTCCAGTTATGACAGCAACAAGGACACAGTGCTCCAGACCCATGGAGAAGTGAGATCAAAATTCCCCAGAGCCTCCCTGTCCTGGGTCTACCCTTGACCCATCCCCACCAGGGAGGGCTGATTTTTTCCCTGTGTTCTTCTTGAAGGCTCAAGCTGGAATTTTCATGAGTTCCTTTCTTTTCTTTCCAAAATATAATTTTTTCCTCTCATGTCTTGATAGATGATCTCATAATCCTTTGCAATCACTGCATGGAGGAGATTTAGTTCAAATCAGAGTTTCTGAACCTCAGTATTCCTTGTGGAGGGGCTGTTCTGTGTATCGAGGACATTTAGAAGCATCCTTGGGCCCCACACATCAGATGCCAGTAACAACCTACTCTCCATATTGTGACACACAAAAAACCTCCAGCTATTTTCAAATGTCCCTTAGGAGGGCAAAACCACCCCAGTTTGAGAACTACAGGTTTTAAAAGAGCATGATCTCAGCTATTAGGAAGGCTTTGGCTTTGAATCCTGTTTATACCATCAGCTGGGTGTACGAATGTATCTTCGCCCTATGCTTCTGTTTTCCCAACTTAGGCAAAACAATAACACATAATTCAAATGACTGTTTTGATGGATGAACAACATTCTAAGCATCATGAGATCAGAGAACCTATGACCCAATCATATGGAATATCCTTCCAACTGGAGTGTGATTTTTGGCCAGATTAGGTGTGTGATTCATATTTTAAAACTTTATACAAAGCACATGAAAATCTCTCTTCATTTATTCCCACAGGGAGTATTTTTCAAGCATGGGATACAAAGATGAAGACATGAAAAGGTCCGGTACTCTAACAGTTTACATTTTAAGATGGGTATGAGAAAACAGACCAGAACAGCAGCAAAGATGAGTGTATTAAAGTGTCCTTTCTTTTACCAGAGTGTTTAGGTTCAAATTTTGGCTCTGGTTCTGTTCGGTTCTCTTCAAATTTTGGTCTTTGGACTTCCACTGTTCAGTACATATAGTCTCCACTAGCAGAATGTGGGTATTTATATTTCAATTTAAATTAATTAAAATTAAGTAAAATTTTAAATTCTATTTCTCAGTCACACTTGCTGCACTTCAACTGCTCAATGGCTGCGTGTGCCTCATGGCTACCATTTTTGAGAGTGCAAGTATAGAACATTTCTACCATGGCAGGAAGTTCTACTGGACAGTGCTGACTTGAACAATTCACTTGTCACTCAGGTATAAAGGCAGCCCATTTAGTAAAAAGCATTCTTGTGAAAACTCTTCTGTGTGCTGTGAGGCATGGTTCTTTTGGATACAACTCTAGGGTATCACTTTTTATGTGCATGAATTTTAACCAGGGAGTGATGATAATAAAAAGAGTAAAAGAGAGATCTGGATATGCAGACTGAAAAGGCTCCCAACCATCCTGGCAAGTATCCTATGGGGGGCAGGTGGGATTTCTAATGCTCCTGCTGGCCTTTAGGGTTTGCGCCACTCTGTGTCAATGTGGGGCCTTTAAGATCCCAGACTTGTGTCTCATGTGGACTGATCTGGTGTTGGTAGCCGATCTCCAAGATGCTCTTAATGGTCACTGACTCCTGGTATTCTTGCCCTCGTACATACTGATTAGAGATGACCTGTGAAACTAATGGAATATTGAGGAAATGACCATGTATGACTTCCGATGCTACATCATAAAGGACTTCCATTGTGCTGTCTTAGATCACTCACTCCGGGGAAGGCAGTTGCCATGATGTGAAGACTCTCAAGGAGCCCTATGGGGAGGTTCACGTGTCAAGGGACTGAGACCTTGTGCAACCAACCTTGTGACTCAGCCAAACTGGAAGCTGGTCCGTCAGCCCCAGTCAAGCCTTTCTATGACCATCACCTGGTCAAAATCTTGACTGTAACCTAACGAACAAACTTGAGCCAGAAACACCCTTCCAGGCTATTGCCAACTCCCTGATTCACGGAAACTGTGGAATCATACATGTTGTTGTTCTTAGCTTCTAATTTTGGAGAAATTTGATGTGAGGAAATAGATAATGAATACATTAAGAGATGGACGTGGCGATGTGGAGAGGGTGTATGCATTGGTGGGGTTAAGCCTTGATGTCTACCGTTAGTGAAATGTGATGAGACCACACTGGACTCCCTCGCTGCATATGATGTCAATGGATTGCCTAATGGCTTTTCCTTATAACCCACGGCTTCATTATAAATGTCCCATATGAATTACGCACAACCATTATGCCTTGTCAAGCTTCTTTGGGTAAATCTTTGACTATAAAATAATCGAAGGACATGGGCCTCTTCCACACTTTGATATTTCAGTATTGAATTCCTTAAAACAAGGTACCTGACCCTCTTTATTATCTTTATTTTTCACTCCCCCACCTTTATCAGATGTAAAGATTTATGTAGACAGTCACCTCATGTATTCCTTTGAATAATAAGAAGCATCTGTGTACATTTCTGACCCTTAACTAAAAGATAGAGATGTTGCTTTAACAAGAGGGGTCACCCAATGGAAAAGATGAAAAAAATATATATAGCAGGTCCTAATTCAGTAGAGCTAGGGAGTGAAGTGAACTTCCCAAACTAGATTTTAGAAGAGACTCTCATCTTTTTGTCTAACTAATCAGGAGAGAGTCAAGTCCTGGATTTTGATGGAATATGTCCATAATAGGAGGAAAAAACAACACTTTAGAGCTCATCAGCCAACGTGGCATTGAAGACCCTCTTCAAGCCGGGAGAGCAAAGGAAGAGGAAGGAAGAGAGAGCCTCTTGTGTTGGCAATCTTACCACAAAGACAACGGTGAGTTTCACCTCGTGAATATCCGGGGGCCTCACGAAGTGAACTGATGAAGAACATTCGTATCTTCTGCTGACAAAGGCTGGTGTTGCCCCTGGGAACATCTTCACCTCTCTGTTCTCTCTGTCTCTTGCCTCAGCCACAGCGGCCTTCTGTTTTCATCTTTCATCTCCCTCACGTCTGGCACACTACTGGCTTGTTCCATTCTTTTTATAAATATTTCTGGAATGGATGGAAGCATTTTTCTAAGTGAGAAGTAGCCATTATGCTGATCTTTTAGGGTCCTTTGTCCAGACTGTGCTGACTTACCCATCCATGGTGTAGGAATGTTGGGAACAACATCTTCTGTAGCAGAGAAAGAGCAACAAAGAAACATGCTGTGGCCTGACAACAAAAGCATCCAAAAAATGTCAGACCCAGAAATATGAGACGTTTTGCCATTTCCCAATACCCTACACTATTTGGTGTCTCTGAATATTTGAACACTCTGCTACACCTTCTGAGAACCCTGCACCTTCTCTAGAAGTGTTGCTTGCTTTGTTGCTCCACAAACAAGACCACTACTCTCCACTCCATTCCGACCCAGATGACCAGACACCTCCTTCCTGTTGCCCTCTTGAATGAGCTGCTCAAGTCTTTGTTCCCAAAGCCGTCTGCCTTCCCACCTCACTGCAGCCTTCATCACGTGGTATGGTAGTCATATTTCTTTCACCTTAAAATCTAGAAAGAACTCAGTTGAAAAGGATGTTTCTTAATATCAATTATCAATGGACACTGCAGGGTGTGGTCCACAGATATTTCTGGAATGACAGTGACCAGGCTTTCAGACCAACGCCCTTAACATAATTTCCACAGAGAAACTGAAGTTCGAATTCACTGCGCAGTAGGGGGCGCTGTGGGATTTCCCCAGGTCTGCACAGTGGGTGCCCTCTGCTGTGTAATCCCTCACACTCTCCAGGGCTGGGGCTGTGTTTGCTGGTGGAGACTCGGCCGCTGTGTCCTCTCTGGGCTGGGCAGGGTCTTCTGCTCAATGGTCTGTGTCAGGTCCCAGCAGCTGCTTCCTCCCTAGTCACTCCCATGGGGCAGACTCTCAGTCTCACCCATCAGCCCCTCTGTCTAAAGAACCAAGTGCAGACCTCAGCTGGTCCTCAGGGTGAAACAGAGGTCTCCAGTATGGGAAACAAATTTACATGAATAGCCCCTCCTCCCTGAGGCCACTGAAAGAGACAAGAGATGTCTGGGCAGCCCAGCTCCAGTTCAGGTGTCTCAGGAGGGCTGCATTCACCATGGCCTGGACTCCTCTCCTCCTCATGCTCCTGTCTCACTGCACGTGTGGGGACATTCCTCAGAGACACAGAGCAGCCCCACAGTCTATGTTAGCCTCTCTGGCTCAGAATCTCAGGCATCTCAACTCTGGTCCCTGCCCCAGCACCCACATGTATCTATGTTTGCAGGTTCCCTCTCCCAGCCTGTGCTGACTCAGCCATCCTCCCTCTCCTCATATCTGGGAGCATCAGCCAGACTCACCTGCACCCTGAGCAGTGGCTTCAATGTTGGTGATTTCTGGATACGTTGGTACCAGCAGAAGCCAGGGAACCCTCCCAGGTATCTTCTTACTTTCCACTCAGATTCAGACAAGTACGAGGGCTCCGGAGTCCCCAGCAGATTCTCTGGATTCAATGATGCATCAACTAATGCTGGGATTTTGCTCATCTCTGGACTCCAGCCTGAAGACGAGGCCGATGATTACTGTGCTGCATATCACAGCAACTCAAAGGCTTTCACAGTGCTCCGGACCCATGGGGAAGTGAGACAAAAACCTCCCCACTGCTCTGCTCTGCTCACAGAGGAAGGCTGGAAGTTTCTTCCACCTCCCCCAGCATCGGGTGGGCCCTCAGAACTGCACAGACAGAACCTCTCAGACATCCCTCAGTCCTGGGCCAGAGACCCTCAGGTTGTGGCCACATCAGGGTCAGAAGAGACCTTGGCCCACAGGCCCTATCCCCTTGATTCCCCCGGTTCACTTCCTAGCTTCATAAAGGCCTTAATCTTTGAGTCCTCACCTGTGAAAAGGGAGATCAGGACATTGTCTACTTCATAGGGTTGGGGGAGGATTAAATGAAGTCACAGATATGAACTCATTGCAGTGTGTGGCCCAGACCAGCTGCTGTGATCACCGTCACCACTAATTCAGCCTAGTCTAGGACCAGATGCTCCCAGAATGTTCTCTTCCTATTCCCAGACTCCTGCTCCTCCCCTGCTCCCCATTCTCAAGACTCACCCATCAAGAGAGGGAATTTAAAGAGAACTTGTTTTTCACTTGGAAAAACCTGGATCTTTCAAATACTAGACATGCATCATGGACCTGCTTCTGAATTTCCCAGTGTGTCAGTGTCATTGTCTGTAGCGTGGACACAAAGTACCCACCTGATCAACGTGGTGGGTAGAGTGCATGGGATGAGGTACACAGAGTAGTGACAAGAATGGTCAGTGCTGTCTTCCCTTCGTGACCTCAAATGTCCACTGAACAGTGCTCTTAACTTGAGCCAGCCCTGGCTCCACTATCCAGAGAGCCTGGAAGAGACACCTCCCAATCATACAGACACTTTGGACTCAAGGAAAGAGTCCCAGACCAGGTGGGAGAGGGCGGCAGAGTGTGGGTGCACCAGGTTGGGGCGGGTGCTGCTGGGCGTTCCCTGTGCTTCACCTGCAGTGTGCACCTGGGGTGACGGGTTTCTCACCCCCAAGAACGACTGTGGGAACTGCAACCTGCTGATGAGAATTATGACCGAGAGGCTCTAAAGAGAAGAGGGCACCAGTGTGATTTCAGGGTTCCCGGCAGTATTTCCAAAGCTTAGAAATGGAACCTACAATGGTGAATCCTGAATAGAAAATCCAAAGACCCACCCCCCCTCCAAATTACAGATTTTCTCAACAGCTGCACTGGCCTGTCCCAGAAAGAGTGTGAAGATGCCCTGCAACAAACAGAGTGCTGATAGCCTGGTCTTGTGGGGTTATGTGGAGTGGGCAATTATGCACAGGGGAAAATCTTGTTCCCTGACCTTCACTTCCTTGTGACTGTGACCTCTCAAGGTCTTTGTGGGAACAGAGTACAGGCTTCCCTTGGGCCACCATTTATCACAGATTGCTCCACAGAATAGAACCCTGCAAAGGGCCAGAAAAAACAGAGTAGGACAGAGATTTGGGTAAAGGGCTGTGTATGATTTAGGGTTCTCTTGAGAGACAGAACCAATGGGATGCAACTCTATCCATCCATCCATCCATCCATCCATCTGCAAGTGGGTTGGGCTGTGGACGAAGTGAGCAGGGATCCCAAATCTCACCTCCCCCTATTTTTTATATCTTTTAGGTTTCTGTTTCTTTCTAGGCTCTGCTGACACATCCATCCATGATGTTGGAGTGAGATCTCAAAAACAAGGTCATTTATAACCTCAGCAACATATAAATGAACAAGAAAAGCTTGCTATGGCCTGGCAAGAAAAGCATCAAGGCAAGAGTCCTGAACATGTGGACTGGGGAGATCTCGACTCAGTGCCATCTGAGATGGAAACTCTGGCTTCAGGTTGGCCAATGGATGGTTCCTAAGGGTCCCTTAGACCCTGTCCTACAAAAAGGCTGATCATTAGGACCAGACATGGGATGATCTTGACACAGAGTTCCAGACCCGGGAAGATTGGAGACTCAGCCATCCCCTGTCCTCCCACCGTCAGGCTATAAACGTTGGCTGCCTGTGTCTAACATTACATCAAGGGTGACCTTGCTCCTAACTATGCCACCACCACCTGAGGACCTGAAGACTTTTCAAGGACTTGTGGCTTTGAGGGTGGCTGGACCATTTCTCACCCTCATCACTGCTCCACAGGCAGAAACTTTATCTTTAGGACACAGAATCCTTCAGGGCAATTGATAGAAGGGCCAGAGGGAGGCTGACACCGGCCGTGCCCGGCACAGGAGTTAAAAACCTACTGGAATTGACCATAGGTCATCCATTCATCCAGTCCCCGGTCTTCATCTGTTAAGAACCCAAAGCTATAACTACTTTTTCTTGTCTGTACTCAAACCCTTCCTGGTGGCCCTCTTCCTGTCCTCCTGAGGCCACAAGACTTCACCTACTATCCTGGTCTCCTGGGCCTGACCCTCACCTCTGGGTTAACATGTTCCTTGTCAGCTCCCCGCCCTTAGACGCCAGGCTTCCTTGTGAAGACTGGCCCTCCTGCAGACACAGGAAACCAGGGGTGAGGCTACTCTGAGAGTCGGCTGGAGGGAAAGGAGGGAACTGTGATGGCTGTGGATCCACGTCCGTAGTACTGTGTGTCCCTGATCTCTGGGCTGCCAGGATTGCAGATGTGTGGTTCTTTAACTAGGTCAGGAGAACTATGCAATGGTTCATGAGGGCAAAAAGGAGACAACAGTCCGCATTTTCTTATCATTCAACCAAGGCACTGGCCTCAGGGCTTTCAGTTCCCAGGAAGATTCTAGAAATGGAAGATGAAGGCTGTATAGCAGGAGTTGGGAATCAAACGTGAGAATCAGTAAATGTTAAGTTTTATAATAAATCAAAGAGAAATAAAAGGGAGGATCAGTCATGAGGGCAAAATGAATTTGTTTCAAAAACCACCTTTTTTTGGCTCCTTTCTCAATGCATAAGATCTGAATAGAAAAACACACTTTCCATTTTCAATAAATGCTTTAGAAGCTGCCACTTAAATTCTATCACCATTTCTGCCTTTATAAAAATAAACATAGAAATGAAGAAATACAGGAAACTTCCTTAATGGCTTAATGATTATGTATCTTTAAACTGGAGAAAAGCATTGTTCCTCCAGGCGAAATGCTAGAACTGCTTCCGTTTTAATCTGACCACACAGGATGGCTGCTGGCCTCTCCTGTGAAAGATTTTAACCTGGGATTTGCATCAAATCAATAATAGAAGTAAAAAAATATGAACATATTTTAAAACAAAGAATCAATTTACATAGAAGCCTAGAGATTGTACCGAAAATTCATTGGAATGCATATAAACATTTTCAAATTCTCAATTAATAAAAATACTATATAATTTTAAAATTATATAAATTTAAAAGTACTTCAAAGTGTATGTTGTTCCGGTCCCAGTATTAAAAAAAAAAAGTAGAAACTTTGACCATATATGCAGGAAAACAAATAAAAATTCAGGAAGGAACATAAAGGAAAATTTGAACAAGGGGTAAAATATTTTCTTACAGGAAAGCACTGAGTAAAAATGTCAGAAGTGAGTAGATAGGTTATACAAGCACTTTTATTATTTATATTATTGCTTATTTATACATGTTTTCCCTTGAGAAGGTGCGTGGGTGGGTGTAAGCAGAGGTGACGGTGCAGAGCCCTCCGACGTCAGAAGGAGGGATGGTAAGTGATCAATGTCAGTAACTGACACCACACAGGGGTTACTGTACCTTCTGGAATGTAAGTCCTAATAAAATTTTATTGTATTTTAAAATTTATATTTTGTATGAATAATTATTGATTATCATCTTGTATACAGAAAATCTTTTCAAACATAATAAATGTTTATCAAATTCAAAAACTGTAAGTTTAACTTAGAGGGAAGATCCGCCCTCATTACTCAGGACTGAAGGGTGTCCTGGAACATGGGACTTCCAGTGGTGAAACCAGGAACATCCAGGGTAAACAGGGATGAGTTATTTATCATATTATAATTGAACATGTGTAATAGGTCTTCAAAATGCTTTTCCAGAAATTTCACTTCTGAATGGTAGAATAATTTATCTGCTGAGAAAGATAAGGTAGGTGACATATTACAAGTTACACTTAGTAAGTTATAATTCAAATTACATGATCATCTTTATAGGACATGAGAAAGATGCCAATATAACGAAAACTGAATTGGGCTAGCGCTCTGTGGGGAGAGCTATTGCGCTCATCTCTGCAGGTGCTTATGCACGATGAGAATTTCCTGAATGAAAACTTTGCAGCATCAGAGAGCCACTGCCCAGGTCTGAGAAAAGAGCAGAGATGTGGTGGAGTAGATGGCTTATGGAAGCCAAGTGAGTAACTAGAATAGACCTTAGGAATTTTATTAAAAAATGTGTAGGATGCCTGAGTTTTAACCTGGCAGAGTGGAGAGACCCTGTATAGCACATGGACTAAACTAGTAATAGAGCTAAAGTAGTCATTTAGTAACTCTCATTCATTTCTGGTAGTCATGGAAAATGGTGTTGGCCAACTATGGAAGACAGACGAGGAGAGTTTTAGAAAGCTAAGCATACTCTCACTGTACGATCCAGCAGTTGAATTAGGTGTTTATCTACATGAGTTGAAAAGGTGTGTCCACACAAGAAGCTGCACACAAATGTTTATAGCAGCTTTATTCATAGTTGTTACAATCTGGAATCAAGTAAAATGGCCTCCAATAGCTGAATGGATAAACAAACTGTGCTACATCCACCCAATGGGACATTATTCAGTGATTAAAAATAAATGAGCTATTGGGTCACAAAAAGAAAGGGCGATACAAAAAGTAAATGCATATTACTAAGTGAAAGAAGCCAAATCTGTAAAAAGTAAAATACAGTTACTGTGTGATTCCAACAATATGATACTATGGAAAAGGCACATTTACTGTCTAGAGACAGTAAAATGATCTAGAGTTGCCAGGAGTTCGGGGATAGGAAAAGAGGGCTGAACAGGTGGAGCAAAAGGGATGTTTAGGGCAGCGAAAATATTCTGTATGTTATTGGGACGGTGGGTAGGTGACATTACGCACTTGGTAAAACCCATAAAACTGTGTGACACCAAGAGCAAACTCCAATGGAGTTTAGTTGATAATAATGTATCAGTATTGGTTTATGCAGTTTTACCAGTTGCCCGAAACCAATGAAAGATGTTAAAATGGTGGAAATGTGGGGAGGAGTAGGAGGAATATGTGGGAATGCTCTATAGGACTGGATTTTTGTCTGAAGGAATTAACACATCTCTTTGTAATTAAAACCCAGACCAAAATTATGTCAACTGTGTATTTACAGCTCTAACCCTGCTCATGGTTTCCAGCCCCGGAAGAGGTGAAAAACTAAAGAGTGAGGTGGCGGGGTGGGGTGGGGGGGGTTAGAGTTGGTCCAAAGAGGCCTAATCAATAGGAGGCCTAATCAATAGATGAAAATCCCATCTCATTTGGGATTTTCAAAATCCCGAAGGACTGAGACAGACGAGATGGTAGAAGTAGGAGGGAGGGAGTGTAAGAGGTAAGAATTCAAAGAAGAAGATATTGGTCATTCAAGTAACTGAGAACAGTTGCTTTTAGCCTGTGCTGTGGGTTGCTGGGGTAAGGAAGGCTCCTAGGAGGAGCTCCTTGGAAACTGGCCGGAGAGCAGGAGAGGCAGGTAGAGACCAGACCATTGTAGTGACTCAGGGGACGTAGGGTCATTGTCGGGCTGTAAGGTGGGGGTAACACGCTCCCGTTGGCGTTTCTACACTAACTCTCCAGCTGCAACGGGGATAAAACGCACAAGTCAGGGAGGTGGGTCTGTGGGTCTCATCCTGGGAGGAGAAGGTGGTGGCAAGATCCAGGTTAGTTTGGGTGGAGACCGGGGTGTGTGAGGCGGGGCTAAAGGCGATCTCACCCACTGGGCTCAGCTCGGGAATGTCCATCCCAGTCCTAAGGGAGCCTGGGTGTGGACCGCAGGGGACGCTGTGCGCCTGTCCCTGAGGGTCTGTGGGGGGACTCTCAGCTGGGAATCCAGGCCCTGGAGCCCTGCCTTGTGCCCTCTGCTCTGTGTTCACCGGTCCAGCCTGGGTCCACCCAGGGCCCAGGGGAGGCTCCCTAGCCCCACCCCGTGCTCAGCTCTCACCCAATTTAGGGCCAGGGTCACCGGGGGAGGGGTCATTTGCATGGAGGGGTCCTCTGCTCTCCCATGAGGGACAAGGTAAGAGAGACTCTGTGCAGGTCCCCTGTGGGCTCAGAAGCAGAGCTGGGGCGTCTCCACCATGGCCTGGACCCTTCTCCTCCTCGGCCTCCTTGCTCACTGCACAGGTGAGAGGTGGTGGAAGGCGGGAGAAGGGATTCGGGGACACCTGGGCCGCTTTATTCCTTCCTGTGGAGAACATGCTGTGGACAATGGCCCAGACTCACTTCTCTGTGTGTCCCCTCCTCTGTTCCAGGGTCCTGGGCGCAGTCCGGGCTGACGCAGGAAGGCTCCGTGTCAGGTTCTGTGGGACAGAAGGTCACCCTCTCCTGCACCGGAAACGGCAACAATGTTGGAGCTAATACCGTTAACTGGTACCAACAGATTTCTCACGGGGCCCCCAAAACCGCGATGCTCACAGGTTCTCTGCCCTCAGGGATCCCAGACCGGTTCTCTGGCTCCACGTCTGTCAACACGGCCTCTCTGACCATCTCGGGGCTCCAGCCTGAGGACAAGGCTGATTATTACTGTTCAACGTGGGATGACAGCATCAGTGGTAACACAGCGCATCTGACCCACGGGGAACTGAGACAAAAACCCACCCCCTCTCCCCGTGATCACCCCCGTGACTGCCTGTGACAAATAAGGAGGGTGACTGTGGCCCACCTTACAGTGTGAGGGTCTGACTGTCCAGCACCCACCCACTTTAAAGGGTCAGTGACACAGGCTTCTTCTCATACTGTTTTCATCATAGTTTCATTGAGATATACTGCGCATGCCAACAGGTTCACTGGTTTAATGTGCACAGTACAAGGGTGTTTAGCATATTCACAGAGTTGTGTAACTATCATTATATTCTATATTCTTTGTTTTTTTTTTTTTTTTGGCCTTGCAGCGCGGCATGCAGGATCTCAGTTCCCAAAGCAGGGACTGAATCCGTGCCCCCTGCAGTGGAAGCTCAGAGTCCTAACCTCTGGACCACCAAGGAAGTCCCGGATCACCATATTCTAATTTTAGAAGCTGCCCACATTCCTCAGAGAACGTCCCCACCCATTCGTGATCACACCTCATCACACCTCCGCTCAGTCCTAGGGAACCACTGCTCCACTTTCTGTCTTTACAGATTTGCCTATTCTGGACATTTCATATAGATGGAACCAGAAAATAGGTGTCCTTTGTGACTGTCTTAGTTCAGTTAATTCTTTTGCATAACATTTTGAAGTTCCATCCGTGTGGGTCAATATCCATTTTTTATTGCCAAATAATACTCCATTGTATGAGCTGACCACCGTTTGTTTACCCTTCAGGGACATTTGAGTTGTTTTTGTTTCTTCTCTTGGCTATTATGCAAAACGCTGCCAGAAATATTTGTGTACAAGTAGTTAGGTGTTGTTTTGTTTTTGGTGGAAGTATGTTTTCACTTCTCTTGGGTAGATACCTAGGAGTGGCATAGCTGAGTCTTATGGTAACTATGCTAACAGTATATTTTGAGATTTGAGGAACTGTCAGATGTTTTCCAACACGGCTGCCCTGGTTTGCATCTCTACCAGCAATGTATGTGGGTTCCTATTTCTCCCCGTCTTCACCAGCAACTGTTATTATCTCTCACTTTATTTTACAGCCCTTCTAGTCTGGGTGAAGCAATATGTCATTGTAGTTTCCATTTCCCTAATGACCCCCTGATGCTGAGCCCCTTTTCATGCTCTGTAGGAGGCTCTGAGGCCCTCCCCATGGATCACTGACTTTAAGAACCTTTAAAATGAGTCAGTGCTGAAATCACACACTCAGTCTGTTCCCCTGGACTCAGCAGAAAGCCCTTGTTCAGGGACAGAATCGCTCTCAGAGACCAGGGAATGGGCGGCATGAGGCCCCCTCCCATGTGAGGACCACTAGGCAGGAGAGTTCTGGGATCTGCCTGGGGGGCACTGCAACTTCAGGCTCACGCCTTCCACAGGGCTGTTCTGGAGCCTCCCCTCTGAGCACGACTCTCCCTGTCACCACTTCAGGAAAACACCAGCCCAGCAGGCGACTCCCTGATGCCTCAGCAGAGGCTGCTCCCCTGGGAACCAGGACTTGGACGCAGCTTGGATGCCCCTCAGACGCAGCTTGGATGCCCCTCACCTCCCCCACACGAGACCGTTGTCAGTAACCACTCAGTCTACACGGACTCCGACAACCTCCTGACAAAGAAAACGTACAGACATCCCAGGAAAGATGAACATTCCATACAGGGGATAAAACAAGACTTGCATACATGTAGAAACAGATCCATTGATGCTCAGGATGGATTGCAATGAAAAAATCTGAAAATTATGCTTATTTAGCTTATCAGTAGTTTCTATTTATTTTTAAAAATACCTGTCAGAATTTTGGAGAAATGAGACCTTTTTTCTAACATTTGTGTGAAAAAATTTAAATCCAGGAATAGCCTAGGACATTTTACAAATGAACAAAAATGAAGAGGGATATACATGACTAGGTAGTGACACATATGTACAGCAAAAATAATTTAAAGATTGTGAGTCTACTATAGAAATCACACAGAACAAACAGACAAACAAAAATCAATGTACACTGTGTGGGAATCCCAGGAGCTGGGAACCACCCTGGATGTGTGGAAGGAGACAGGGACTGGGTGAGCTGCAGAACCTGCTGAGCCCTCAGGTCCTCAGGTCACCGTGAAGTTGTGCTCTGTGACCCGCAGGGGGCGCCATGGGACTGCCCTGGGGTCCCTGCACGACCGCTCAGGGAGGACCATTCACTCCAGGAGCTGGGCTTGGGGGCGGGGCCTGTGCTCCCTGGTGGGGACTCAGCAGTGTGTCCTCTCTGGCTGGCAGAGGCCCCTGAGCAGGGACCTGCGTGGTCTCAGCAGGTGCTTCCTCCCAGGGGGTCCCAAGGGGGAAGCCGCCCTCCATCCCCTTGAGTCTGGGCTGTGAGCTGAGCTCCAGCACCAGGGCTCAGGGAGGGGCTGGGCGGGCCCTGGGTGGACACCCGTTTGCATGGGAGCCCCTCCTCTGGCAGAGGCTGGGGGAGAAAAGGAGGGCTGGGGCAGCCCAGCCCCACTGTGGGGACCAGGGGGCTGTGAGCACCATGGCCTGGACTCCTCTCCTGCTCGTGCTCCTGTCTCACTGCACAGGGAGGGCCAGGCCCCGGGGACCAGGTCACAGTCCCCAGCCTGCATCAGCCCCTATGGCTCAGACTCCTGGAATCTTTCCTCCAGCTCCTGCCCCATCTCCCCGCTGTGTCTGTGTCTGCAGGTTCCCTCTCCCAGCCTGTGCTGACTCAGCCGCCCTCCCTCTCTGCATCTCTGGGAGCATCAGCCAGACTCACCTGCACCCTGAGCAGTGGGTACAGTGTTGCCAGCTGTACTATATACTGGTACCGGCAGAAGCCAGGGAGCCCTCCCCGGTACCTCCTGAGGTTCAGGTCAGACTCTGATAAGCACCAGGGCTCCGGGATCCCCAGCCGCTTCTCTGGATCCAAAGATGCCTCGGCCAATGCAGGGCTCCTGCTCATCTCTGGGCTGCAGCCCGAGGACGAGGACGACTATTCCTGTGGTGTAGGTCATAGCAGTGGGAGCAGCTATCATTCCCACAGTGTCTCAGATGAGGAGGAAGTGAGACAAAAACCCCTGGGCCCACAGACCTTGGCTCTGAGCCTCTTTTCAGTGAGAAGCTTCTGTGGAGGGATCTGCAAGGGAGGCTTCTCTGCACCGAGATCTCTGTGAATGGAGGGAGGAGAAACACAGGGTTGTGCCTGTGACCCGAGACAGCGCAGGTGTCCCAGGAACCCGCACAGGTGAGGACAGAGCCCACCTGCCCCTCCCTCAGCGTCTGGAGTAAATTCACCAGAGTAGGTGCTGTGTCTGGACCCAGAAATGCTCCCAGCACAGCCACGTCCCTCCTCATTTCCTTCATCTCATCCCACAGATTGTGAGTCCCGGGCTGTACGGATGTCCCCACAGCTCAAATACTGACACGAGCTCTGCTTTCTGCTCCCTCCTCCCTCCTCAACCTCTTTACTGTGCTGTAAACAGGGCTGCATTTTCCTAAAACTCAGGGGTCATCCAGCCTCTGAGTAATTGCGCGGGGAAGCTATGGATTATTTCTTCCTTCAGAATTAACTGAGACCCCACACGAGGTGAGTCCTGAGGATTTAGCAGAGGAAGCCCTGGTTCCGTCTCTCAAGACGGGTTGTGTTTTCTTCTGCCCCAGGTGATGTTTCTATGAATTCTCCGAAAGCACCTCAACTGCAGAAACATTTTCCTCAGGTCCCTAAAGTCCGAATCCTCCTCTCTTTTCCAAAATAAAACTAGACAATCTCCCCTGGTCCCCCAGCTGCAGACACCTGGACCCAGCAGGGCCTGCGAGCCTCGGCTCTGGTGAGGGCGCAGGAAGATGGGGCTGTGGCCCCCCCTGCCCTGTGCTTCCTGGGCCTGCAGACCCGCAGCTGTGGTGTCAGGGCTCCGTCCTTCCCAGTCCTGCAGGGAGGACAGGGGACAGGCGTCTCCACTTCACGTGACCCGGGCTTCTGTTCTGTGGAGTTGCTAACAGAGGTGTCACCCTGATTCCTCCTTCCATCTGAAGGAGATCCTGCTCCAGGGACGTGGCTTCCTGCCCACGGCCTTCCTCAGCCCCAGCCCCGGAGCCTGGAGGCTCGTACAGAGAAGCCACCCCAGGGATGGATTTGCTTGGAGAAGCAACCTCAGGGGTGGAGAAGCCACAAGAGGGACAGGGGCCACTGGGGCTCAGGGTGGACTTTGAGGGAATGGCTTCTTGAGGACACACGGACACAGCCTCTGTCACACACACACACACACACACACACACACACACACACACACACACACACTGTCCTGGACTCTGCAGGTTCCAGGCTTCTCTGTCCCTCCAGGAATCAGGGGTCAGTCTGTGCTCACCCAGTCATCCTCAGAGTCAGGCTCCCCAGGAGGCAGGATGTCCCTCCGCAGAGAACACCAGTGACAGTGACAGAACTGGGTCCTGGGTCAGGGATGGCCAGGATGCCAGACCCCCTTCTCTGCTGGGATGAGTCTGACCCTCAGGATCCCAGGGCGAGTCTCTGCTCCCTGTCGGCCACCCACCCCCCTGGACAGTCTCTGGGGTCCAGACGGTGCCTGAGGCTGGTCGGGACAATTATTCTGGGACGGCGGCCTCAGAGCTGTGCTTCAGGCCCGTGGGGACATGAGGCACAACCCCCGCACCCTGTGCTGTCCGGGCTGGACTGTCACTCAGTCACCACCCCTGACACTCCCACCCAGGTGGGACCTCTGCTCACAAGGCTCCTGTCCCAGCCCAGAGTCACAAGGCCTGTCACCTCAGGGACATCGTCCACATTGTCTCCACTCCCCACGACTCAGACCTGGGACATCTGACAGAAATTCCTGGGTCCAGTGGGAGTGGGAAATAGAAATTCATTCCTCTAGTGATCGGGTGTTTGGAGGAGGGAGCTCTGTCTCCCTTCTGACAGAGCTGGACACAGGGAGCAGATGTCACAGATAAGAACAAACACAGCTCCATGCTGGATCTGGTCCTTTAGCTCCAAGGTCTGTGCTCTGTGGCCTGAGCTTAGTCAGGTTGGCTCTGCATCTTGAAAAGGAATGCCACCTGCTGCCTAAAATATGCAGAATAGCCCTTTGTCAGGGCTCTGCCTCCCAGGCTTGACATGGGAGGTCAAGGTCTAACACTCTTCATTCATATATATACAGAAAGGTGCAGAACCGAGAATAACCTTTGTCTTGTTGGAGGTTTCCAGGAACATCCTGACCGGACCTGCGTGGACAGCTGCACAAACAAAGGGTCATCGCATCGCCTCCGGGGTCTGGTCTCCACCAAGAAGTTTGCAACAAGCAGCCACACCCTCTCCCCTTTCAGTTTAAAAGAAGCCTGAATTTTAACTTGGGTAAATGTCTTTGGGACACTAGACCGCCATCTCCTCTGTCTGCTGGCTTTCCAAGGAAAGTCATTATTCCTGGTCCCAAGACCTCGTCTCTCCATTCATTGGCCTGTCGTGGCGTGAGCAGTACGAGTTTGACTGGGCACCAGTGCAAACAGAATCACCGGGTGCCCAGCTACGAACTGTCCCTTGCGTGGTTGGTGGGATGACAGGGAAGTGGACATCCAGCACCTGTGACTGGGAGGCCCGCTGGTCCTCCAACTGCTCCCTGCAGGCCTCCTGCCCCTGGTCCAGAGTCTCTGCTCTGTCCCTGATCCTGAAGGCTTAAGCGAGCTGAGCTGCTCTGTTTCTCTTGAGCTCTTGAGAAGCTCCTGATCTCCAGGCCCAGGAGACCCTCCTCAGTAAGGACGTGGCCTTCAGACCCTTCACTTGCTACTTTCTCCAGTTTAACCCCACGACTTCAAATGCCTTTCCCACTATGTTTCTCTGTTGGGGATGATATTGGATAAATACCAGTTGTCCTGGCCTTGGACCTTATAAATCCAAACCACCATTAAATCCATGAAGCTCTTAACAAAAATCATTGATCAGGGACTTCCCTGGTGGTCCAGTGGTTAAGAATACACCTTCCAATGCCAGGGACACGAGTTCGATCCCTAGCTGGGGAACTAAGATCCCACATGCCGCGGGGCAACCAAGCCCATGCACCGCAACTACTGAGCAGGTGGGACACAACCAGAGAGCCGCGCGCTACAACTAAGACCTGATGCAGCCAAAAATAATATAAATAAATGAATAAACATTAAAAAAAATCATTGATCAGAGGATGACGCAGATTAGGGAGCGGGTCATGAGGGTTCCTTAGGTCAGAAATGCAGGAAGAACTTCTTAAAAAGGGTGAGAGTTGCATTTACAATAATATTCTTTTTATGTCAACCTCTTATTGACAGAAATTGTAAATAAATGTCTATAAATTGGAAATGTATACATTTAGTACATTAGAGAGTCAAAAGAAATTAAGTACTGCCAGAATAACATTCACAGGCAAAAGAGAACCCACAGATGTAATAAAGAACAATAAACATTGTTCCCCTAACATTTTGATATTCTCTGGGCAAAGACATAAATAAAAGTCAAAGAATGTACAATGGGGACTGGGTGACCAAAACAGGGAACTGTATAACAGCAACAAATAAACAAACATGCAATTGTGACCCACGTAGATTTCCTACCAGGTAGCTCCAGGCCTGCGGGAACTGAGACCAGGACTCCTTTCTCATCTGCGGGAGGTGGGGCCACCCAGCAGCTTCCTGCTCAGGGTCTGGCTGGAGCTTCTGCTGCCACCCTGGGTCCAGGTTCATCCCTGGGGGCCTGCCAGGGTGTGGAGGCTCCTCTCTCCCCTCTGTCCTCAAAGTCCCTCCAGCAGCCCATTCCTAGGAGAGGGTCTCAAAGACAGAAAGTCCATGTGCCCATCGCTGGGGACACAGAGACTCTTTGCCCTGAAGCTCAGGGGCTGAGGTGGGGGTCGGTGGAGGTCATCTCAGACCTGAACTCTGACTCGGGAACCCTGAGCCTCCATCATTGGGGTCATCTGCCAATTCCCAGGAGTTTCTAGAGCTATGACCCCCTCTTATCAGCCCTCAGGATGAACGCCTGTGCTTTGCTCACAGGGGAGATTTCTTTGGACACTTTTGCACTGACACCAGAGCATCTAAGGTGCATCATACATTTGGGTCTTTTGGAACAACTACCTCTCCATGCCCCTCAATGATCCAACCATTGATTCTTCCTGTTTAACTGCGGTATCTAACACTTGCTGAATGGTGCTGAATAATAAATGGAGCTAAAAGTCACATTGGCTGCTCCTGATTTGTGGCGTTTCCACAGATTATTGTCACCAGGCACCAATCAGAGAATAGTGGTTGCTTTTACCATATATGTTTCACAAATCACTACATAAGTTCTTGATACATTAATGACATTTTTCTCAAACTGAAAAGAAAAATTGTTTTGCCTTTCCTTTCCCCTATAATTAGTGGAGGCAGCGCTGGGCCATTTCAGTTCCTTAGATGGTCACACGTCCAGGGCTGCCCCTTTGTGTGGCTCATCTTACTGTCCACGGGCTGCAGACCCCACCTCAATATTCCCACCTCTCCATTGTTTGTTACCTGCCCTACAAAAAGGAGAAGAAACACTTATCACAAACCCTAACCGGACTCTATCTAGGGTCTCCCACGGGATTAAGAGGAGTAATGCCCTACAAAAAGCCATTGGCTCTCTAGTTACTAAAAATGAAGAAGCACAAAGGATATTTTTTAAAATTCCATTCATGAGGGCATCAGAAAGAATAAAATACTTAGGACTAGGATTAGCCGAGTAGGTGAGAGGCTTATAAACTGAAAACTACAAAACATTGCTGAGAAAAATTAAAGCAGCTGTAAATAAGTGAAAGGAGACCTGGGTTCATGGATTGGAGGACTTCATCCTGTGAAGGTGTTGATCAATCCTGCCCAACTGATCTGCACGTTCAAAGCAACCCCATCACGTGCTCACTTCTCCCAGTTTAATCCCCAAAGGTCCACAGATCACCCCGCTCTGGTTCTTTGGGAGGAAGGTGGAAAAATATCTGTTCTTTTGGACCTAGATATTAGATACCCAACCCCTGGAATTCTACTCCATGGCGAAGACAGGCATCAAAAGGCCTGTGCCACCCTACAAATGACAGAATATAGAGATCCATAGGCAGACACACTCCCAGTAGGGTGAAGAGCAGTCATGTCAAATTGGAGTAGCTGGTAGCCCTCCACCTCTGCACACACTTGGTGAGAGAAAGAGTTACCATGCTCACCCAGCCACATCTCCAGACCCCACCCATCCCCTTGGAGAAGTAAGTGTCCCAGGTGACTGACTACGTTCATGAGGAAAAGAAAGCCCCCAGACCCAGAAGACAAACTGGTATACTCCCCCCAGCAACACAGCCTAGCCTCTCACAATCGCTGGGGTCTGGCTGCAGTAAAACACTTCAGCATTCACATAATATTAACAGCTAGTATTTATTAATAACAAACACTTCATTATTCTCATAACATTAAAAGCTAATACTCATTGAGTGCTAGGGATGGGTAATATGGTAGGCTGCATTCCAAAACTTGGCACATGTTAGCCATTTAAAAAAAAAAAAAAGGCCTGTGCCGGGTGGGCTGAGGGGACCCGACAGGAGAATCTAAAACAACCACCACAGTGACAACGTCAAACTGTAAGAGAACCACGGAGAATTAGGATGAGGTCTGAGCCACTTTGATACTCACAACCTTACACCTTTTACATGTCTTAAGGTGAAGGTGGACCCGTAATGACCCCAGACCCCTGGTAGGGGCAAACTCACCTGTCAGGTGATCCTGAAATATCTGAGAACAATCACCGTGCAATTATTCCTTCTAATTCTCCCTTTTTCTCTTAAGTGTTAAATCCTCCTTATCTTCAAATTTGATGCACACAAAATTGCATATTTTTCCCACTGTAGCAGAGGAACTTTGTTTAATAGGCACCAAAGCATCTAGTGTGGATCTCTGTCTGACAGGATTTGAGGCCTCAGACACAGATAATGAGAAAGGAACACAATTACCACGCACATTGTGTGAAACAGACACTGTAGCAGCAACTCTGAAATGAATATAAAATCACATTTCATATCACACTGTGAGAACAAGAATTTTGTGGCCGTACTTCAAAACTTCCTGGAGAAGTTTCCTCTCCCCACACTCGTCTTCCATCCTAACCGCCCTCGCCTGCTCTCCCCAGTCCTTCTGCTCCAGATCAGACCGTTTAGGGAAATTCGGATAAAAAACGCTCCATGATGTTCACACCAACGTGCTCAGATACAGTATAATTTTAATTTCTGATTATGAGTCACATGTTTTCCTATTTTTATCTGATGTTTTGGAAGAATCTCAAAATTTAATGGTTGTATTATTACTTTTCTTCTAAAAAACTGCAGGTACATTGAAGCCACCCTAGTTTCTTGATGGCTTCTCAGAGAAAAGGGGAGCTGCCCCCCACGTCTGGTGCTGGTCTGGATGTCAGCATGCCCAGCCCGGATGCACTGGACTGTTGTGACCAGCAATGTTGTCAAAGAATGTGTCGGCGGAGACCCCGGTCCCTCCACAGACCACACAGGACTCTGTGGGTCTGCACTGGGTTTCCTGCTGGAGGAAGCAGTGCCCACTGATCCTCCACAAGTAGCAAGAAGTGATTCCACTGGGGAGGGAGTGAGGGTCATAGTCACGGGATGAATGTGATGTTTGGGATGAACTAGATCCCTGGGGCCAGGAGGTGGAGAGTACATCCATTTGTAACTCAGCCTTCAGGCTCTGCAGAGAAGAATTCAGGTTTGAGAAACGTAGGACGTGGGGGAGCTGATTAGGGGAAGGATGCCACCCCCATCACTCAGTGTCTCATCCCCATGCTGTCCTCGGTCTGTGTGAAGTCCCAGCATCTGCCTCCTTCGAGACCTCCCCCAGGGGACATCAGGTGACACTGGGCACAGAGAGACAGGAAGCTGATTTGCATGAGGCCCCTCCTCCTCCTAATGGGTCTGGGAGGCGTGAAAAGGCCCGAGGACCCCACACTCCAGCCCAGGAGGCTGAGGAGGCCGTGTCCTGGGAGTGTCCCCACCATGGCCTGGATGGCGCTTCTGCTCGGGCTCCTCGCTTATGGCTTAGGTCAGGCGCTGGGACTCTGCATCCTTGGGGGCACCTACAAACAGGGCCTCAGGGGATCTTGTCTCCATAACAAGCCCTGTCTCTCTCCTGTCGGTTTTAGGGGTGGATTCTCAGACTGTGGTCCAGGAGCCATCAGTGTCAGTGTCTTCAGGAGGGACGATCAGCCTCACCTGTGGCCTTAGCTCTGGGTCAGTCACTACCGGTTACTACCCCAGCTGGTACCAGCAGACCCCAGGCCAGGCTCCCCAAACTGTTATCTACTACACAAACAGCCGCCCCTCTGGGGTCCCTGGTCGCTTCTCTGGATCCATCATTGGGAACAAAGCCGCCCTCACCATCAGGGGGGCCCAGCCTGAGGACGAGGCTGACTATTACTGTAGTCTCTACGTGAGTAGTGGTAATTACTATTGCACAGTGATATAAGCCCATGGGGAAGTGCTACCAAAACCTACTCATGTGCTCAGAGGGCTCAGCCCTGAGAGGCAGGAGAGGCAGAGAGAGGGTGGAAATGGTCAGCACCCCGTGGGGAGTGAGGCTCCAGGGCCCCATCTCCTGTCCAGTGGTTCATGGCCACGTGCCTCCTCCAGTCTCTCCCAGGTGTGTCCATCTCTCCAAGGGGACCCCTCTCTGACTATAGATGGGGAGGGGGCCCAGCTCCCAATCATATCAACCAACAATGACACTGAGGGACCCCAGTATGACCAGCACGACTATTCTTGTCCAAAGAGAATTAACAGACATATCCAACTTCATTAATTTGATGATGGAGAATAAATTAATATTTATGATTTTTTCATATAAGCACAACAGCTAGATCCATTGCACATTTGCTGATCTGTTTATATACCACATGCTTATAGTCATTGCATCGTGAAGCTAATGATGGAAAATAAGCATTTAAAAAATTCCATGTTCGATGGTGTCCTAGAGACAGTTCCTGCTCTTTTACAGCCTTTTCCCACACTTTTTAGCTTTTCTGATTTTGAGCATCACTTAATTAAAGCTGACATAGTTTTATATGTAATTTTATATATAGTTTTATATTTTGTAATGTAATATTAAAATTCTTTTACATTTTACTGATGACTACATTGGTAGATTTTTAAATATGTGTATGTTTCATTTTGGAAAGTGTTGCTTTCTGAGAAATTGAACAATTAGTGTCTATCACTAAGGGTGCTCACAGTACAGGGCGTGGCCGTGGATGTTCATGGACTGACAGTGACCAGCCATCAGCCCAGGCCCCCAGCATCACTTCCACCCAGAGCTGGACTTTGACCAGGAGCAGCAGGGGGCGCTGTGGGTCTCCCCAGGGTCTGCAAAATGGGCGCCCCCTGCTGTGTGACCCCCCCAAACTCCCAGGTCTGGGGCGTTGGGGCCTGTGTGTGTGATGGGGACTCAGCAGTGTGTCCTCTCTGCGCTGGGCAGGGTTCCTGCTCACAGGTCACTGTGGGTTCCGGCCGCTGCTTCCTCCTGCTTCCTCCCAGAGGTCAAACTCTGAGTCTCACCCATCTCACCCCAATTTCCTAAACTCACCCATCTCACCCCAATTCCCTAAACTCACCCATCAAAGGAAGGGAGTTGAAAGAGATCTTGTCTGCACTTTAGAAAAACAACGACCACAACACAACAGGACTGAAAACGGGGCTCTGAGGCCATGAGGGACAGTGTGGGACAGTCCTGAGATGGCCCCTCCCCACTGGGAAACTGCTCAGGACTCCAGGGGGTCCAGCCATCCGTGTGCTCACTGGGCCACGCTGACCTGCCAGGACCCGGGGGTCACCAGGAGCCAGGCACCTCCCCCCGGGTCCCTCCTTCTCCCTGTGGGCACCCAGGGCAGGGTGGCCAGGAGCACAGACAGCAGGTCTATGTGCAGATGTGACTCTGCCCCATGTGGATCTGGGGGGATAGAAAGGGACTTCGGGGAGCACGGTCCCCACACCAGCGCTGAGGGCTCCGTGTCTGAGGCTCCACCGTGACCTGGGCGCCCCTCCTGCTCACCTCCTCTCTCCCCACATGGGGGGACGACCTCACCTGGGGGTGGGCCGGGGACCCCCAGCTCTGCTCCTCAGCCCTCTCTCCTGCACAGGGAGCAGGGTCCTGCTCTCAGCCTCCTCTCTGTCCCCTCACAGCGACCGCGTCCCCGGGACAGACGGCCACACTCTCCTGCCCTGGAAACAGCAACAACGTTGGCAGCGAGGGGGCAGCTTGTGCAGCAACACCCTGGCTGGGTCCCCAAACTCCTGACCCGCAGGAGTCACAACCATCCCCCAGGATCTCAGGGAGGTCCTTGGGCTCCAGGTCAGGCGGCGGGGCCTCCCTGAGCATCTCTGGGCTCCAGGCCGAGGCCGAGGCTGATTATTCCTGCTCAGCCTGGGACGGCAGCCTGGCTCCTCACCCGGTGCTTCACGCCAGGGGGCTGGTGAGCCCCGAACCCTGAGCTCCCGGCTTCACCGGGCACGTGGGGCTCACAGAGCACCGGTTACTGTCCCCGGACAAGACCGGGCTGGGTTCCCACTGACACTGATGGGTGCGATGCCGGTTATTAAAAGTAATAATGTCAGTGAATGGAGCTGAGGCTGTATAAACATATGCACCTTCACATGCACTAAGACTTAGTAAAAACAGGATTTCAGGGTTTAATTAAGGGGATAATCTTTTCCCTGACTTTTCTTTCTGTTCCATTTGAAGGAGCTGGAGTCACAAGTTCAGAGGGTCCACTTCCCTGACCTCGAGTGAGCGTTCACCAGCCTCACCAGCAGCCACCCTCTCCCTTCTTCTGACCTTGGCACGTGCCCTGACCTCTGGCCCGAGGGCTCTGCCTGTCTCTGCAGGGGGATCACCTGACTCCTCCCTCACATTCCTGCTGACCCATCACAGCTTTGTTCAGGCTCCTTTGTTGCCACCCCTGAGCACACCCCAACCTGCACACAGGACACGTCACCACGTGTGTGGCCTGCTGCTCCCTGTCACTGTCCTTTCATACACACGTGCAGTGTTTGCACAGCGGGCAGGGCTGGGCTGTGGGGCTACAGTTCACAGAGATGCACATTTTGGAAATAAGGTCAGTTTCCATGGAGACGAGAGTCCCAGGGTGAGAGTATTCCTGTCTCCAGGGTGGACCTGGAAAGGCCCCGTCACCCCACTCTCCTGGGAGTAACATCAGCAAAGCCTGCTGTACAATGGGACACCCTGCAAGGGGGCTGGGACATCCCAGTGGCTGGAGGAGGTGCCTGTGGCCAGCAGGGGGCGCAGTGCAGAGTCCCAGAGAGGGGGCTGGGCCAGACAGCGGGGAAACCACTCAGGGCTCCAGGGCGCTGGGCAAACTCTCCTCCCTGATGTGGGACCCTCCTTCCTGTGAGGCCCGGTCACCCAGGAGCTCCTGGTGGCCTCCCTGACCACAGGGTTCAGATTCGGGTCACCTCCTCCGAGTCCTCTGTGGGGTCTTTGCCACGTCTGGGTCAGGGAGGGGCTGTTAGAAGGTGAGGAGTCAGAAGGTGTCTCCAAGGAGGAGCGGGGCTCCTGGGAGCGTCTGTGCCGACGGTGAGACATAGCTTGGGGGCAGAGGCCCCACAGGGTAACCTGTGTGCACTTAGGCGTGTGTGAAGAGTGTGTATTAGCATATTACAAATGTGTCGTTTATTTCTATTTTATGTGGGTTTTGCTATTATTGGTGTTAAATTTATTTTTTTAATGTCTTAATATAAAACACAAGTTGTATATTTGAAAAAATGACATTTAGATTCAGTATCGATTTATTAAACCGGTATAAATATTTCTTTGTTGACATTTTTTTTGGAACATTTGGATCAATATTCATTGATAGTGGTTTGTCAGTGTTCCTCTTTGGTGTTCAATTTATCTGGTGTATGTATAACTGTTTTAACGGCTGTCTCAAAAGAACTAAGAAATTTTACATCTTTTTCAATGTTTTGTAATAAATACACAAAGCAAATCTATTGGAACCATATGATTGCTGAAGGTTTCTTAGCTATTCCCAATAAAATGTATATATCATATCTTTCGGGAGAAATTCAATAATACATTTTTTTACTTTGGAAAGTAGTGCGTTTACGTATTTTCTCAAATAGAGCCAATGTTGTATCTTCGCTGAAAAGCATGCATTTTAATTTCTTTTTTTCTACCAGTTATGTGTTATTTTTTCCATTTTCCACATGTTACCAGCTGGCGGCACTGTGTGACTGCCCTGGGGTCCCTGCACGGCTGCTCAGGGAGGACCTTTCACTCCAGGAGCTGGGCCTGGGGGCGGGGCCTGTGCTCCCTGGTGGGGACTCAGCAGTGTGTCCTCTCTGGCTGGCAGAGGCCCCTGAGCAGGGACCTGCGTGGTCTCAGCAGGTGCTTCCTCCCAGGGGGTCCCAAGGGGGAAGCCGCCCTCCATCCCCTTGAGTCTGGGCTGTGAGCTGAGCTCCAGCACCAGGGCTCAGGGAGGGGCTGGGCGGGCCCTGGGTGGACACCCGTTTGCATGGGAGCCCCTCCTCTGGCAGAGGCTGGGGGAGAAAAGGAGGCCTGGGGCAGCCCAGCCCCACTGTGGGGACCAGGGGGCTGTGAGCACCATGGCCTGGACTCCTCTCCTGCTCGTGCTCCTGTCTCACTGCACAGGGAGGGCCAGGCCCCGGGGACCAGGTCTCAGTCCCCAGCCTGCATCAGCCCCTATGGCTCAGACTCCTGGAATCTTTCCTCCAGCTCCTGCCCCATCTCCCCGCTGTGTCTGTGTCTGCAGGTTCCCTCTCCCAGCCTGTGCTGACTCAGCCGCCCTCCCTCTCTGCATCTCTGGGAGCATCAGCCAGACTCACCTGCACCCTGAGCAGTGGGTACAGTGTTGCCAGCTGTACTATATACTGGTACCGGCAGAAGCCAGGGAGCCCTCCCCGGTACCTCCTGTCCTACAACTCAGACTCCATTAAGGACCAGGGCTCCGGGGTCCCCAGCTGCTTCTCTGGATCCAAAGAGGCCTCGGTCAATGCAGGGCTTCTACTCAACTCTGGGCTGCAGCCCGAGGACGAGGCTGATTATTACTGTGCAATCTGGTACAACAGTGCTCCTCACAGTGACACAGGCAGATGGGAAAGTGGAACAAGAACCTTAGCCTGTCAGAACCTTGTTCATGACAACTTTTAAATTTCACATTAAATTGTATATATACAAAGTGTACTTGGAAGTACATTCTGGTTTGTAATGGATCTACTCCCAATTTTTAATTCAACCCTTCTTAGTCTCCTAAAAACTTAGAACAAAAATAAAACAAAATAATTCACGATGGCACTGAAATACTGCCTGCTTATCCATGTGTAAGCAACCAGAGAGGTAGATCTGGCCTTTCTTCTTACTATAAAGAAATGAGTCATTCCTTGTTTTATCTTCAGCAGAGCCCGGGGACTAGCCCAGCAGGTGGACTGTCCACTACAGCGTGGACTCTGCTCCTTGAGGGTCAGAGCAGAGAACTTGAGGTGTCAGGGGTACAGCTGACACCTGTCAGGACCCAGGGGACTCCCGGGAGTGGGTTCTCCTGAGCCCACAGGTGCTGGCTGTGTCCTCCTCTCCTCTCTACCCCACTGGAGGATTTCCAACACTGCAGGGTGGGGGTGGGGCTGGGGACCATCAGGAGCAGGGACTCCCCAATATGTGCCTGTGTTCCTCCCCCTGTGACGCTCCTGATGAGCCCAGATCTGAGAGCACCTTCTCCTGCACAGGGAGCAGGAGGGACATGGGGGTTATCATGGCAATAGTGACAAGAGATCCCAGGCAGAGCCCCTACCTTTATGACCTAGGACACAGGTGAGTGACATTGGGGGTTCAGCGCTATTCTCTGGCTCCTGGTTTGTCCACACGGCCTCCTTGATCGCCTCTGGGCCCCATCCTGATTATCACTGTCACATATCTAATCACTACCCACCGCCACAAGGGACTCCCATGCTCTGGGGAAGTGAGATAAAAATCTGCCCTCCACACCCCTGTCTGACCCTGACTGTGACCGATGCCAGCTCAGCTTTGGCCTCTGCTGTCACTTGTGCTGTTGAATCCCGAGACTCTCATGCTTTCATCCTGGTCCATCTTTATGGCGTCAGTGAAAATGTCTCTGTTCCTTACTGGTCTCCCAGTGCAAACACAATGACTCTGGGCCCAGATGCGAACGATCCCTCACAGGTACTGGGCAGGATGACAAGGAAGCAGAGGTCCAGCATCTGTGCCCTGGGAGACCCAGGGGGCCTCTGCCAACCCCCTGCATGTCCCTCTCCTGGTCCAGGCTCTGTGCTCCTGCCCTGAACCCTGACACCTAAGCAAGCTGGCTTCCTCCCTTTCTCTGGAGCTTTCACTCTGAGGAGCTCCAGGTCCTGGGAGACCCTCCCCATTAAGGACACGGCTCTCAGACCCGTCACTTGCTTACTTTCTCCTCTTTCACCTCATGACCTGTCATACCTTTCCCCCTCTGGTCCTTTGTTTGGGGTGATATTGGATAAATATCACTATTTTGGACACAGACCTTATATACCCACCCCTATTAAATCTATGGAGTTTAACAAATGAACTTGACCCGGATCCAATAAGATCAGGTAACAGGACATAAGGGTTTCTAAGCCCAGCAATGCAGGGGGAAGCCCCGGAAAGGAGGAGAGTCCCATTTATAGTCACAATCTTTATATCAAACATTTTACTGAGAAAGATTATGAAACTAGACTAAAAATATCTTACATACATCAGAGTCGCAAATAAATACTGTCAGTATCATTCAGCGGTTAACGAGACCCATGGAAGTAATCAAGAAAAAGACACATTTTCCCCGAGAACGTCATATTCTCACGGCAAAGATACAAATGAAAACAGAGCCGTGCAATCGGGGCTGGGACGCTACCTGGAGACTCTTACAAACACAACAGCAACCACATATCAACCTGGGAAGGTAACTCAGACAGAATCATGACCAGGTATGACCCACGGGTACTCCGGGAATCTTAAGCCTGGCAGTTGGTTCAAGGTGGTTATGTTCTGGTAATGAACCCGGGAGCAAGGCAGAGCAAACTCAGACATCAGGGAATCCTGAAACATCTGGCACATCAGCATTCCATTTAGGAGTCTGGAGGTCATTAGTGACCTGGAGAGATTAATGTCTCAGCCCTAAACTCCACAGAGGGGATGCATTCTACTTACTGCCCTGGGTGGTGACATCAGAAAGATCCAACTGCCTGTGTCAGAAAGCCCTTCCAGGAGGCTGCATGTGTGAACTGGGGGAGGATGTGGGTGTGAGCCCAGCAGGGGACACTGCGGGCCTGGTCCTGAGAGCTCAGGGTCCTGGGCCAGGCAGGCTGGGAACACCCTCCACTGGCTCTTGCCCATGTTGGGCAGCAGTGTCCTCACTGGAGGGTGACCTTCCTGCACCTGGGCCCCCAGGGGACACGAGGGCTCTCAGCTCTGAGTAACACGCTGGCCTCTTATTTCCTCCTCCTCCGTCACGGGGTCAGTGCCCAGACCTGCCGTTCAGGTAAAGACAGACGGACAGTCACACAACAAAATAAACTTGCTTCAATAAACTTGACCTCCAGTGGTACCTGGACAGAGGCTAAGAGACCCCTGGGGAGGGACCGTCTCCATGGCAACAACCAGGTCTCACGAGCAGGGCCCTGGGGCTCCTCCTGCATGACCTGGATTCCTCTCTTCACCTCCTCACTCCCTGAACTAAGAGTGTCCTTTAGGGGAAAGTGACAACATGTGGGTTTGGGGGCATTTGTACTGCCCTGTGTTCCTGGCATCTGGGCACAGGGGGTGGGGCATCCATTCTTTCTGCCACCTTCTAACCCTCCTTCCAGGGCCTGGGCCACATGCTGATGGCTCTGCTGTGTACTGTGTCTAGGTTTGATTTTAAATTGTTTGAAACTTATATAAAAAATAGAGGGCACGTAACCTAAACTCATTTTCTCATTCTAGCAAATAAGTGGAGCCCAACCCAACAGGGGCAGAGTCAGATTTGAAAATCACAAGACTCTCATTTCTGATCACAGCTGATGGTTGCACAAATGACTCAACATACGAGCCAGTAGAATCCATGTTCTATCCAGAAAGACTCCCCTTGACCCCCAGGGAGGACGCGGTCTGAGACCAGGGTGTGTTTGCAGCCCCTGGTGCTGACGATGGATTTGGGGGAAGTGGGGGAGGAGGCCCTGGTCTCCCCGCATCAGCTGTTCTCAGAGACAGAAGCTCCGCCCAGAGGAAGCTCCTCCCTGAGTCAGGCCGCGTCCCTCGGGACCCACAGGGGGCACTGCTCTGCCTCCTTCCTGCCTGGGAGGGGCTCCTGGGGCTCTGGGTGCTTCTCCCACATCCAGCCTCTGCATCCCTCCATCCACACTGGGTCCTGATCCCCCCAGACCAGCCCCAGTGGAGAAGTGAGTGTGACCCCTGGTGCCTGGAGAAGGCCTGAGACACCCTGCGCAGGTGCAGACCTGCGGGGTCCTTGCTGCCGACAGGACTCCCAGTGTGTTCACGGTGAACGTGTGATGAACGCGGGGGCCCTTTGTCTGCCGTCATGTACTTTATTTTTTATTTTTCACTGTTGTGTTATTTCTCATTTTCAACATTTAATAGTGACTTATGGAAACTAACGCTGCTTGTGGTTTTGCTTCCTAATTCTTTTTCTTTTGTGTTTATACTCCTTCTCATCTAAAAAAACATGATAGATATGAAATTACCTATTTTCCCTACACTATCATCAATACATTTGTATAATAGGAAAATAATTTAGTATGAATATTTTTCTCCTATATGAGTTGAAGTTCTCAAACACATGTGAAAAAAATCGTGTGAATTTTATTAAACAGCTAATTTACCACCAAATCTAACATGAATAGTAAATCCTATTATCACTTTACACTGAGAGAAGTGCCAATTTTGTTCCTTATCTTCCCCAGTTACTGGAGAGATTCTATCCTCCTGCTCATTCTCCTTACACCCTCCTTAATCCCTGGTCCACAATCCTTCTTGTTACCTCTGCTCCACAGCAAACAGTAAATGGAAAGGGGTTTTTAAACTTTCCATGACATTCACTACAAGTTGTACATACACAGTGTTATTTTTATTTCCGATAATGAGACACAAGTTTTCTTGCTTTGTTATATCTGATATTGCAAAATATCTCATAATTTCATGGTGATACTGTGACCTTTCTCTCTCAAAACCTGCAGTTAAATTGAAGGGACTCCATATAATAGATGCTTCTTAGAGCAAAAGTTGTTGGAATTCCAAGCCTGGCTGTGCAGTTCTGTGTGTCAGCACCCCCAGCCCTAGTCCCCCAAACCACTCCTGGGACAGAGCTCGGGGCTGAGTCAGGGGAGACCCCTGTCCCCTCACAACCCAGACATGGGCTGTGATGTCCCAGTGGACTCACTGCTGGAGAAGGAGTGACTGCTAAGCTCCTCCAAAGAAGACAAGCAGGGGTTTCACTGAGGAAGGAAGAAATGTCCCAGGGATGGGGTGAGATTTGGGATGGACTAGATTTTGGGCAGGAGGTGAGGACACCCCATCTCCTCCTGCAGCTCTCAGGCTCTCCAGGGAAGAGATGGAGGACCGAGGTCACCAGGGTCATGGGGAGAACATTTGGTGAAAGATGTCACCCCCATCACTCAGTGTCTCATCCCCATGCTGTCCCCGGTCTGTGTGAGGTCTCAGCATCTGCCTCCTTCAAGACCTTCCCCAGGGGACATCAGGTGACACTGGGCACAGAGAGGCAGGAAGCTGACTTGCATGAGGCCCCTCCTCCTCCTAATGGGTCTGGGAGGCATGTAAAGGCCTAAGGACCCCACATTACAGCCCAGGAGGCTGAAGAGCTGGCGTCCTGGGAGTGTCCCCACTATGGTCTGGATGGTGTTTCTGCTCGGGCTCCTCACTTACAGCTCAGGTCAGGGGCCAGGACTGTGCATCCTTGGGGGCACCTACAAGCAGGGGCTCAGGGGACCTTGTCTCCATAACAAGCCCTGTCTCTCTCCTGTCAGTTTTAGGGGTGGATTCTCAGACTGTGGTCCAGGAGCCGTCACTTTCAGTGTCTCCAGGAGGGACAGTCACCCTCACCTGTGGCCATAGCTCTGGGTCAGTCTCTACCAGTTACTACCCCAGCTGGTACCACCAGACCCCAGGCCAGGCTCCCCAAACTGTTATCTACAACACAAACAGCTGCTTCTCTGGGGTCCCTGGTCGCTTCTCTGGATCCATCATTGGGAATAAAGCTGCCCTCACCATCACGGGGGCCCAGCCCAAGGACGAGAACAAGTATTATTGTGCTCTATATGTGGGCAGTATGTTCATGTAGTGATTTATATCCATGGGGAAGTGCTAAAAAAAATCCTCATATGCTCAGAGGGCTCAGCCCTTAGAGACAGGAGAGTTATGGATTAGAAAAAAAAAGAACAAACTAAACCCAAAGCTAACAGAAGGAAGGAAATGATAAATTTTAGAGCAGAGAAAAACCAAATAGAGAATACAAAAACAATAGAAAATCAAAACAAAACTGAGTAGGTTCCCTGAAAAGATTTTTTTAAAAATTAGACAAACCTTAGTCAAATTGACTAAGAAAAAATATAAATGACCCATATAACTAAAATCATAAATTAAAGAGTAAGCATTACTGCCAATTAAACAGAAATAAAAAGGATTACATGAGAGTTCTATGAACAACTGTACACCAACAAATTAGATTCTGTAGATGAAATGGACAAAATTCCTAGAAATGTACAATCTACCAAGACTGAGTTATGAAGAAATAGAAAATGTGAATAGGCCTCAAACAGGTAGAGAGATTAAATCAGTAATCAAAAACTTTCTAGGAAAGAAGAAACCAGAACAAGATGGCTTCACTGGTGAATTATACCAAAGATTTTAAAAAAAATTAACAATTTCCTTCTTAGCGCAGTAAGCAGTGCATCAGTCTCATAAAAAAAGAATTAACAAAAATCTTTCAAAAACTCTTCCAAAAAGTTGAAGAAAAGTCCAAAACTACCTAGCTTAATCTATGAGACCAGCATTATCCTGATACCAAAGACACTGCAAGAAAAGAAAACTACAGACCAATATACCTTATGAAAACTGATGTGCAAATTCTCAACAAAATACCAGCAAACTGAATTCAGTAGCATATTAGAAGGATTCTACACCATGACCAAGTGAAATTTAGTCCTGGAATACAAGGATGGTTCAACACACAAAAATCAATCAATGCAATACACCATATTAACACAATACAGGAAAAAAAAAACCATAATCACCTCAACTGATGCAAAAAATCACTAACAAAATTCAATACCCTTGCATGATATAAACACTTAACAAACTATGAATAGAATAAGCTTACCTTAACATAACAAAGGCTACATATGAAAAACCTATAGCTAACCTTATATTCAATGGCGAAAGACAAAAAGCTTTTCCTGTACTATCAGGAACAAGACAAGGATGCCAACTTAGAAATGAAGAAGTAAAATTATCTCTGTCTGCAGAGAATACAATCTTATATGTAGAAAACCTTAATAATTCCACCAAAAAAAGTTAAAATATAATTCAGCTAAGTTGCAACGTACAAAATTGACAGACAAAAATCTGTTGCCTTTCTGTACACAAACAACAAATATAACCAGAAAAGGAAATGAAGAAAGTAATTCAATTTACAACAGCATCAAAAGAATACAATACTTAGGAATAAATTTAACCAAGTTGGTGAAAGACTTTTTCATGGAAAACTACACCACACTGCTGAAAGAAATTAAAGAACACGCAAATAAATGGAAAGACATCCCGTGTTCATGGATTGGAAGACTTAATATTGTTAAGATGTCAATACTACGCAAAGTAATATACAGATTACTTGCAATTCCTATCAAAATCCCAACAATGCTTTTTGAAATAACAGAAATATGCATCATAAAATACATATACGATCTCAAGGGACCCCTCAAATAGCCAAAACAATCTTGTAAAAAGAAGAACAAAGTTGGAGTTCTCGCACTTTCTGATTTCAAAATATACTACAAAGCTACAGTAGTTAGGGGACTTCCTTGGCAGTCCAGTGGTTAAGACTCCATGCTTCCACTGCAGGGGGCACTTAGTTCCTGGTCTGGGAACTAAGATCCCGCATGCAGCACAGCACAGACCAAAAAAAAAAAAAAAAAAAGCTATAGTAGTAAGCCTATAGATAAATAGAATCAAATAAAGAGCCTAGAAATAAACCCTTACGTACATGGCCAAATGATTTTCAACAAGGGTGCTGAGGCCATTCAATCAGAATAGGACAGTCTTTTCAACAAATTGTATTGGGAAAACTGGATATCTACATGCAAGAGAATGAAGTTAGACCCTTACCTTATACCAGATACAAAAATAACTCAAAAGTAGATCAAAGACCTAAGATCTAAGAGCTAAAACAATAAAAATCTTAGGAAAAAAATAGGAAAAATTGTCACGATACTGGATTTGGCAATGGCTTCTTGGGTATGGCACCAAAAGCACAGGCAAAATAAAAAAATTAAAAATAGATAAATTGGGCTTCCCTGGTGGTGCAGTGGTTAAGAATCTGCCTGCCAATGCAGGGGACACGGGTTCGAGCCCTGGTCCGGGAAGATCCCACATGCCGTGGAGCAACTAAGCCCCTGTGCCACAACTACTAAGCCTCTGCACCACAACTACTAAGCCCCTGCACCACAACTACTGAGCCTGCGCTCTAGAGCCCTCGAGCCACAACTACTGAACCTGAGTGCCACAAGTACTGAAGCCCGTGCGCCAGGAGCCCATGCTCTGCAACAAGAGAAGCCACCCAATGAGACGCCCGGGCACCGCAACAAAGAGTAGCCCCCACTCGCCGCTTACCCTGCGCCCAGCAACAAAGACCCAACGCAGCCCAAAAAATAAATAAATTTATTTTTTAAAAAATAGATAAATTGAACTTCATTAAAATTAAAAATGTGTGTTAGGCCCTGCGGCTGCTGCTGTCGGCACGGAGAAACTGTTGGAGCTGGCAGCCTAGGAATGAATCTCTTCTCAGCCTCTAAGCTCACCTGGTCAGAATCCTTGGATGAGCCTGTGGGACCCTTCCCTCTAGCCCTGTGGTTTGGAACCAGTGGCTTTGGGACTGTAAGAGACTTTCAGGGGCTAGACTTTCAGGGGCTGCTAGATTCATCCCTGATGGCATCAGGCACTGCCAGCCGCTCAGAGGATGAGGAGTCACTGGCAGGGCAGAAGTGGGCCTCCTCACAGGCTTTGGGCACCATCCCTAAATGGAGAAGCTCTTCCAGGTTCATCAAGAGAAAGAAGTTTGACGATGAGCTGGTGGAGAGCAGCCTGGTTAAGTCCTCTACCCGGGCGAAGGGGGCCAGTGGGGTGGAACCAGGGCACTGTTTGGGGAGTGAACCCTCCTCCAGTGAGAAGAAGAAGGTGTCCAAGGCCCCCAGAACCCCTGTGCCACCCAGCCCAGCCCCAGCCCCTGGACTCACCAAGCGTGTGAAGAAGAGCAAACAGCCACTCCAGGTGACCAAGGATCTGCGTCACTGGAAGCCTGCGGACGACCTCCTGCTCATCAATGCCGTGTTGCAGACCAATGACCTGACATCTGTCCACCTGGGCGTGAAGTTCAGCTGCCCCTTCACCCTGCGGGAAGTCCAGGAGTGCTGGTACGCCCTGCTCTACGATCCTGTCATCTCCAAGCTGGCCTGCCATTCCATGAGACAGCTGCACCCAGAGGCCATTGCCACCATTCAGAGCAAGGCCCTGTTTAGCAAGGCTGAAGAGCAGCTGCTGAGCCAAGTGGGATCGACCAGCCAGCCCACCTTGGAGACCTTCCAGGACCTGCTGCACAGACACCCCGATGCCTTCTACCTGGCCCGTACTGCCAAGGCTCTGCAGGCCCACTGGCAGCTCATGAAGCAGTATCACCTGTTGGAGGACCAGACAGTGCAGCCGCTGCCCAAGGGGGACCAAGTGCTGAACTTCTCCGATGCAGAGGACTTGATTGATGACAGTAAGCTCAAGGACATGCGAGATGAAGTCCTAGAACATGAGCCGACAGTGGCTGACCGGTGCCAGAAACGAGAGATTCGGCAGCTGGAACAGGAACTGCGTAAGTGGCAGGTGCTAGTAGATAGCATCACAGGCATGAGCTCTCCGGACTTTGACAACCAGACCCTGGCAGTGCTGCGGGGCCGCATGTTGCGGTACCTGATGTGCTCGAGAGAGATCACCCTAGGCAGAGCAACCAAGGATAACCAGATTGACGTGGACCTGTCTCTGGAGGGTCCAGCCTGGAGGATCTTCCAGAAGCAAGGTGTCATCAAGCTGAAGAACAACGGAAATTTCTTCATTGTCAGTGAGGGCCGGCGGCCCATCTACATTGATGGACAGCCTGTGCTGTGTGGCTCCAAATGGCGCCTTAGCAACAACTCTGTGGTGGAGATTGCCAGCCTGCGATTCATCTTCCTCATCAACCAGGACCTCATTGCCCTTATTTGGGCTGAGGCTGCCAAGATCATGCCACAGTGAGAAGTGGTGGCAGGACCCATGGGCTCTCTCTGGCCTCAGTTTCCCCTGCCATCCCAGAGCCCTGGAGCTGGGAATTCAGGCTCCTGGAAAAACCAGAGGGGGCTGCGGGAGACTCAGCTCCTGGCCCCTTGATCTGAGCCTCTGCGGGAAGGTGGGGCTGGCCCTGGGGAAGCCCCTAGAGGCTGGGACCCTCAGGCTTCCTTAGTGCCAGAGCCCCTCCCCTTCTCTCTCTGCAGAGGACCCTACCCTTTCCCCCAGATTCCCACCTTTGCCCCGTGTCTCCAGCTGATTAGCTTCAGACTTTTCCTTTATTATTTTTCTTTTGTAAATACAAAGCACTGAGTTCCAAAAAAAAAAAAAAAGTATGTTCACCAAAGGACATTACCAACAGAGTGAAAAGGCAACTCACAATGGAAAAATACATATGTGTGTGTGAGTGTGTGTGTGTATAAAGCTTATATCTGATAAGGGTTTAATAATATCCAGGCTATATAAAGAACTCAGCACCAACAACAAAATAAAATATGGGCAAAGACTTGAAGAGACATTTCTCCATACAAATGGACAATAAGCATGTGATAAGATGCTGAACACCACAAATCATTCAGGGAATGCAAATCAAAACCACAGTGAGATACCACTTTATATATAGAATGGTATTACCAAAAGCATAGAAAATAACAAGTTTTAGAAAGGATGTGCAGAAGCTGGAACTCTTGTGCATTGCTAGTGGGAATATAAAATGGTGTAGCCACTGTAGAAAACAGTATGGTGGTTTCTCAAAAAATTAAACCTAAAATTACTATATGATCCAAATTTAACTTCTGGGTAAGTGCCCAAAAGAATTAAAAGCAAGGTCTCCAAGAAATATTTGTGCACCTATGTTAATAGCAGCATTATTTACAATAACTAAAGGGTGGAAGCAACCAAGTATCCATCAACGGATGGATGTATAAACAAAACGTCGTATATACAGACAATGGAATATTACTCAGCCTTAAAAAGGTAGAAAATTCTGACACATCCTACAACGTGGATGAACCTTGAAGACATTCTTCTACGTGAAATAAGATGGTCACAAAAAGAAAAATCTTGTATGATTCCCCTAAAAGAGGTACCTAAAGCAGTCAAATTCATAGACACACAAAGTAGAATGATGTTTTCCAGGTGCTGGGTGAGGGGACAATGGGCAGTTACTGTTTAGTGGGTATGGAGCTGCAGTTTGGAAAGAAGAAGGTTCTGGAGATGGGCGGTAGTGATGCTTGTTCAATAATGTGAATTTACTCAATGCCACTGAACTGTGCACTTAGAAATGATTAAAATGGTAAATTTTATGTTATGAATATTTTACCACAATAAAAAAAGAGGAAGGTTTCTATTGTGTGCAGTTTCCAAGAGCAGTGGAAGAATACACGACTAGGAAGGTGTGCGTAAGTATCCAGGATATCCTTCCTTTTATGCTGGCCCTGTGGCACCCTAACAGGCCAAGAGACTTGGAGATGCCTCATTACAGGTGACTCAGAATGATGTCGTCAATGTGATAAACTGATGTGAGTTGGGATCCTGCAGAGTCTGAGGGTACCCAAGAACACCAACTAAGCCTGTGCGCCACGACTACTGAGCCTGTGCTCTAGAGCCCACGCACCACAACTACTGAGCCCACGTGCTCTAGGGCCCATGTGCCGCAAGTACTGATCCCGCGTGCTGCAACTACTGAAGCCCACGTGCCTAGAGCCCGAGTTCCGCAACAAGAGAAGCCACTGCAATGAGAAGCCCACGCACCGCAACAAAGAGTAGCCCCCGCTCACTGCAGCTAGAGAAAGCCCGCGCATAGCAACGAAGACCCAACACAGCCAAAAAATTAAAAAAAAAAAAAAAAAAAAACTAAAAGAAAAAGAATTGTTGGCAGATGAGAACCTAAGAGAGGTCTCTGACATCAAGAACTGATGAGTTATGAGGATTATGGAAAAATGCCAAGCAAACACACATGAAAAGACCTTTTCTCACCTGCACTCTCCTCCAGCTCCTGCCCAGGCCCATAGGCGCACAGCAGATATGCCCCAGGCCTATGGTCACTTGTCTGACATCCCAGTAGCCGTTTCCTTTAAAAGTAACTAAATGTATTGGCCTGGGGAGATTGTTTGCATAATTTCTCCTGTAGGGTTTAGGGACTGGCAATTCCTGGCCGGCCAGAGAGGTGTCAGGGCTCCAGAAGACACACCTCTTGGGGTGTCTACATCATGGTCCAGACACCTTTGCTCCTCTTCACACCCGTCGCTCACTCACAGGTCAGAGGGAGACCCTCTGAGCTTTGCTAGCAGAGGACCATGGAGGTAGTTCCTGCCCCATCGTGGCCCATGACCGCTCCCTGACATTTCCATCTCTGTCACTGCTTGTAGGACTCACTTCCCAGGCTGAGGCGATTCAGGAAACCTTACTGACCACAATCGCTGCTGAGAAGGTCACACTCATCTGTGGCTCCAGTGCTGGGGCTGTCACCACCAGTAACTATGCAGATTGGGTCCAACAGAAGCCTTACCAGGGTCGTTTGATTGGTGACCACACTCACAGAGACCCAAGTGTCCCCAAGCTGTTCTCCGGTGCCTTCCTTGGAGGCAAGTCTGCGCTCACCATCCCAAGAGCCCAGCCTGAAGATGAAGCGTTTCACCACTGTGCAGCCTGGTTCACAGGTCACCACCACAGTGACAGCTCAACAGAAAAGCGACACTCGAACCTCCTGGCTCAGCTCAGTGCCCTGCCCTGAGCCCCTTCCTTCTTCTTAGTTCAGAGGCTGGTTCTTGGTTTGGGGCCTCAGGATGGTCAATGATCATGCCTCAAAAGAAGTGGGTCACATTTAGTGTTTGAGCTTCAAGGCTATAACTGCTGAACAGGGAGAACAGTGTCCCACTTCCTTTCTCTCTCTGGGTTGCAAGCACTATTCTCTTCCGACATTATTTCTCCCTCCTTCCTTAGCAAGGAAAGCTCAGTAAAGCTTTGACACACAGACCTGTGGCTGCCTTTCCCTCTCCCGAGCTCTTGGTGGGCATGGGACAAAGCCCTAGTAAATAACATAATCTAAACTCTGTTGCAGGACTTCTGGAAGGCTTCTTTGAAAAGACAGGATAGCTCTGCTTTGGGTATATCTGTATAAGCTCCTACTGAACAGAACCCTATGCAGATATCAACTACACATTCTGGACAAAGTATTGAAAAGCAACTATCTGAACGACCTGGACAGTGAAGAAAAACAGGAAGATGCTGGTTGGAAACTGATACTTTGAAGAAGGGTATGGTGAAACAGTTTCCCGATTTTTATGGCTTTTAGACTAGAGTCAGTAGGAATTGCCGTGGCTAAACCCCTAAAGAAAACCCACAGTCTGTCTGTCCTGAAGACATAATCCACAGAGTCCAGAGAAACCACAGCCACTGGGAAAGAAGGAGGAAATCCTAAAAAGAGAAGAGCCACTGAGGGGAAACCTGAAATTTTTGTATAATTTCTGCCTAACTCTCTGACTCATATCTGAACCGGGCATGTGGTAGGCAGTTCCCAAGAAGCCTAAAGAAGAACAAAGGGATTGACTGGATTTGAACTACCTACCATCCAAGAGGCAGGGTTTCCAATGTGAACCCAACAAAATTACTGCCTGCTTTAAAAAATCAAAATTAGTAGGAGAGGGCTTCCCTGGTGGCGCAGTGGTTGAGAATCTGCCTGCCAATGCAGGGGACACGGGTTCGAGCCCTGGCCTGGGAAGATCCCACATGCCGTGGAGCGACTAGGCCCGTGAGCCACAACTACTGAGCCTGCGCGTCTGGAGCTTGTGCTCCGCAACAAGAGAGGCCGCGACAGTGAGAGGCCCGCGCACCACGATGAAGAGTGGCCCCCGCTCGCCGCAACTAGAGAACGCCCTCGCACAGAAACGAAGACCAAACACAGCCAAAATAAATAAATAAATAAATAGTGTTCCCTTCAAAAAAAAAAAAAATTACTAGGAGAAATATAATGGAACCCCAAATCAATATGATATAATATTCATAAAGTTCCAAATACAATCTCAAATTATTTAGCAGCAAAGAAATGTGAAAACATGCCTATTTCCTATGAGACAAGATACTCAGGAGATAAATCTTGAGATGACCCAGAGGTTGGAATTAGCAAACAAAAATTTTAAAGAAGCTCTTATAATTACATCAAATGAAATAATGTTCCTTAATTATAAGAGGACGTCCGTGCATTGCAGAATTTCCCTATAGCCCCTTCTTGTTTTTACCTAGTTACAATCTGTCCTCCAGCAACTCTGACGCTCTGCCCCATCTCCTCCAGATACCCTGTTGTTCCTTCCGCCTCTGGCTGCCGCAGCCCCTGAGATGTGGAGCTACTGCTCTGTCTACTCGTGACTCACTTTCCAGACCTGGGGCTCCTTGAGCAATGGTCATTTTGAGCATGGTGGGAGGTCCAGGATTCCTGACCATAGGGGTCAGCAGTGAATGAGCTGTCAGGCAGTGCCCTGTTGAGCCCAGGCAGAAGCCTCTGGACCACCTGGACTCCTCTGCTGCACATGCAGAAGCTCAAAGAGCCTCAGAGGGGTGACGGGCTCAGCCCCACCTCTGGTGGTTCCTCCCATGCCATGGGGACCAAGAGATCTACCACAGCCTTCCTCGTGGAGAGGAGAGGGGTCCATCGACACATACAAAATTTGCAAGGAGCTCCCATTTTCTGATACTCATTCTTTTATGGATCCTGCCTGTCCCCAAGTGCCCTTGTACTTGGAAGGAAAAGAGCTCTGCCCTATGCTCTTCCTCCAGGAACCCGATGTATGGGCTTGACAATGTGTCACCCAGTGCCCTCCTTCAGAACCAAGACTCTCTTCCCTCCAACTTCCAGGAGTATTTGCTGCTGATAGCTAACAGCCACGTCTCTCTCTGGTAATTCCCTGGCATTAAATGAGCTGACCTGCACGAAATTACACCCCTCACCCAGGGGCGGCCACATCAAATGATTGCTTGTTGCAGGAGCACAGAGGCCCAGCCACCTGCCACAATTTGCAATAAGTCTGAAGGACCCTCCCACCTACAAAAATCCACACGGCACCAGTTGAGGCCTCTACTGCTACTCCAGTGCAGATCAGTTTCTTCTGCTGTGCCATCCCCTTCCCTCACTCCTTTATAGGTCATCTACAATAAAACCCCTGCACGAAAATCTCCAGCTCGCAGATATTTTCCTGAGGAACCCACCATAGAAGAGTTACATTTTACATTGCCATTGATCTGGTGAATGCATACTTTTCCATTTCTATCGAGAAAAAAGATTGAAAGTAATCCATAGTCATAGGATGGACTAACAGTATAACATTGATGTTTTGTCCCAGAGCTACACTAATGCTTCAACTCTAAGTATCCCCAAGGGACTGGGCCATCTGGACATTCCACAGACCATCAGGCCAATCCGTTCTATTGAAGACATGGTATAAGATATGGCAAATACAGTAAAAACCTTGGTATAACTGTTCTAGACAAACCCTGTAAATTTTAGAGGTCCATCATATCGATGAGCTTCCTAGGGGAACATTAGTCTGTGACATGACAGGACATGCCCTCCAGAGTAAGACCAATTACTGCATCTCACAGTTGCCACCCTTAAAAGAGAAGTACACACTTAGTTGGCCACTTCAGCTTCTGGAAGTCTATATTCCACTGTTGGGAATACTGCTCCATCAGCTTACCGGGTTATACAGAGGCTATTAGGTTTAAGGTGGCCCAGAGCAGACAAGTGCTCTGAAGCTATGAGGCACACAGCCCTGCCATTCGAGTCCTGTGACCCAGCCCCAAATACACGAAGTATTTGGCAAGCCTAAAAGAAAAATCATAATGTAGCCATCCAGTTTTCTGAAGCAGCAGAGAACTAAACACCATTCAGAAATCAATCCTGTCAACTCTACCTCAATTTTTAAAATTTTAATGTTTTTAAATTAAAAAATAATTTTAAAAAGAAATTGAAAATTCTGGTAAGAGAAAGAAAGAAAGAAGAAAGAAAGAAATCAGTTCTGAAATGCTACCAGGCCCTGGTAGAGACCAAGCATCTGACCACGGGACAGTCAGCTGCCTATGTACCCACGTTCCTGAGTGGGTCCCTGAGGAGCTGAGACAGCAGGAGAATCCAGGACCTCGGCTCCTCTACTCCACAAGCAAGTCTAATGTGTGTGAATTGGAGTAAAGAAGAAACAGAGGTGGTGATTCATTCAGGCCTCCTCTTCCTGAAATTCCTCCATCCAGTTCCTGCCTGGGGCATCCCAGGCACTGACCTCAGAGAGACCTAAAAACTCCAGACCTGAGGGAAGAGGGGTTGCGGAGAGGAGCGCATCCGTCAGTGATAGTCTCAATATGGCCACTAGAGGGGGCTGTGAGCCGGAGCCTGGGAAAGCCGACGGCTGTAAACCGGTCCTCCAGGCTCCCACTAACTCATGGTCACAGGTGAGGAACAGATCAGCAGCTGTGAGCTGGCCGCCTTGCGGACTGTTCCCCGGAAGAAAGTGCATCTGCACGAAGGCCCCGCCCCACAGGCTGGTGGGAGTTATAACAAGAGCTGTGGAGGCTGACTCTGCTGAGGGCTCTGGAGAAGCACAGCCCGGGGCATCTACACCATGGCCTGGGCTCCTCTCCTGTTCACACTTCTGGCTCATTGCACAGGTCAGGGGGACATTGGGCTTGGAGGAGGGGGGGAAGTTCACCTCCATGCCCCTGTCCCGTCTCCTGACCTTTGGTCTCTCACCTCTTTTCAGGGGCCACTTCCCAGGTGGTGACTCGGGAAACTTCACTGTCCACAACTCCTGGAGGGACAGTCACACTCATTTGTGTTTCCAGTTCTGGGGCCATCACCACCAGTAACTATGCCACCTGGGTCCAACAGAAGCCGTGTCAGGCCCCCCAGGGTCTAATAGGTGGTAGCAGCACTCGGGTTCCGGGGGTCCCTGCCCAATTCTCCGGCTCCCTGCTTGGAGACAAGGCCGCCCTCACCATCTTGGAGGCCCAGTCCAAGGATGAGGCTGAGTATTACTGTGTTCTGTGGTTCAGCAACCATTTCCACAGTGACAGATGCAGGTGGGGAAGGGAGACATAAACCCCCGGGCTCAGCCTCACCTTCTGCTGTGTGCAAAGCTGAACACTGGAAATGTGTCTGGTGTGTGAGAGGGACGTGAATCTTTGGCGGCCAGGGGGCAGACTGTGGGGGGCATCCACTGAGATGGCTGCAGTGACCCCCCACTTCCTGGTATTCCTGCCCTGTGTGATCCCCTCCCTCAAGTGGGGGCGTACCAAGTACTGGGCAGTGAGTTTGAGGATTTCAGGCTGATCAAGGAAAAAGACAAAAAGTACGGTTACAAGAGGGCAGTAACACATAGAGAGTTCTGTTTGGGCGACACAGAGAGGTGGACTTTTCAGAAACAGTAAACCTTCCAGAAACAGTGGTGCAGGGCCAAAACTAGAAGAGGGCAAAGAACTCCCAGGTAGGAAAGGAATCAGAGAGGGACTTACTAGTCTAGGATGAATCATTCAGCAGCACAGCCAGGAATCTCCTGGTCAGACAGCTACAAAGGGCAGAGCAGTTTGTGATCCTTATAGCCCAAGGACTTCTCTCATTTATGACAAGCAAATGTTAAGTGCAATTTCATGGGGTATGCAAAGCAGGCAGGCTCTAAATGGCTATACATATGCTTATTGGGTCTATATTTAAAGCAAATGGACAGGTGAAAATTTTATTTTGGTGCAGGCAGGCTTAAACTCATGGCCACAGGCTTCCGTGAAGAAGTAAACAACACAGGGACCAATATACAGAGGCCATATTTAACTGCTATGTATAACAACTGGATTCTAGCAAGTAGAACACAGAAATGATGGACATCAGCTCTGATACTAGGTTACAAAAAGGGGTCTGTCTTGGTTGCCCTCTCTTGCTTTCTCTTGGATCGCTGCCCCTGGGGGAGCCTAATACAACCCCATGGAGAGGCCCACGTGGTGAGGAACCAAGGCTGCTCCAACCAAGCCTTCAGGTGTATGTAGCCCCTTACAGACAGCTCACCTGCAACTAAACACTAAGCACTGTAGCAAGCTCTCAATCCTTTTTGGTCCCACTCCCAGTGCCCACTCCCCAGCATCCTCACTCCATCAGTATCATTTATTATTTTAAGTCCAAGTTGATACGAATATGTTATTTTATTCTTCCTTTCTTCCCTCCTTTCCTTCTTCCTTTCCCCTCTCTCCTCCTTCCTTCCTTTTTACTGTTTGTCCTTGCTTCTTTAGATAATAAATCTATAGGTTAATTCCTTATCCGTAATTCCCATATCTCTTGTACTTCTTCATTTATTGATCTAGTTCAACAAGTACTTGATTCAATACCCACTAAGAGTTAGGCCTCATTCTAGGTGCTGAGGTTACAGACAAATGACCTCACAGAGAACTCATTGTAAGTGGGAGAAACAGACTGGAAAGATAAATTGTGTGGTGTGTTAGGTGATAAGTGCTGTGGATAAAAATAAAGCAGAGAGTAGGAATAAGGATTGGCATGGGGATACAATTTTAAATTATCTAGTCTGTTGGCCACATGAAGATGATATTTGTGCAAATATTTGAGGAGGTGAGGGAGCAAGCTATGCAGGGCACTGAGGATGACTGTAACTCGTTCGGTGCAAAAAATTCTCTTAATAGTTTATTACTGGGTTGGCCAAAAGGTTCGTTCGGTTTTTTCCGTACAATGGCTCTAGTAGCACTTAGTTGTCTTTAACTTCATTTGAAACAATTTTGTTAGATTGTATGTGACAGCTGTCATATCAGCGTGCATTTAAAAAAAGACATCAAAATTGGTGAATTTTTGTGTAGCCATTTTAATACTGAAGATGGAAGGGAAAAAGCAACATTTTTGGCATATTATGCTTTATTATTTCAAGAAAGGTAAAAACGCAACTGAAATGCACAAAAAGATTTGTGCAGTGTACGGAGAAGGCGCTGTGACTGATCAAATGTGTCAAAAGGGGTTTGCGAAGTTTCGTGCTGGAGATTTCTCGCTGGATGATGCTCCACGGCCAGGTAGACCAGTTGAAGTTGATAGTGATCAAATTGAGACATTAATTGAGAACAATCAACCGTTATACCACGTGGGAGATAGCTGACATACTCAAAATATCCAAATCAAGCGTTGAAAATCATTTGCACCAGCTTGGTTATGTGAATCACTTTGATGTTTGGGTTCCACATAAGTTAAGTGAAAAAAACCTTCTTGACCATATTTCCACATGCGATTCTCTATTGAAATGTAATGAAAACGTTCCGTTTTTAAAACAAATTGTGACGGGCAATGAAAAGTGGATACTGTACAATAATGTGTGGAACAGAAGAGATCGTGGGGCAAGCGAAATGAACCACCATCAACCACACCAAAGGCTGGTCTTCATCCAAAGAATGTGATGTGTATATGGTGGGATTGGAAGGGAGTCCTCTATTATGAGCTCCCCGGAAAACCAAATGATTAATTCCAACACATACTGCTCCCAATTAGACCAACTGAAAGTGGCACTTGACGAAAAGAGTCCAGAATTAGTCAACAGGAAATGCATAATCTTCCACCAGGATAACGCCAGACCGCATGTTTCTTTGATGACCAGGCAAAAAATGTTACAGATTGGCTGGGAAGTTCTGATTCATCCGCTGTATTCACCAGATATTGCACCTTCGGACTTCCATTTATTTCGGTCTTTACTAAATTCTCTTAATGGAAAAAATTTCAATTCCCTGGAAGACTGTAAAAGGCACCTGGAACAGTTCTTTGCTCAAAAAGATAAAAAGTTTTGGGAAGATGGAATTATGAAGTTGCCTGAAAAATGACAGAAGATAGTGGAACAAAACGGTGAATACGTTGTTCAATAAAGTTCTTGGTGAAAATGAAAAATGTGTCTTTTATTTTTACTTTAAAAACGAAGGCACTTTTTGGCCAACCCAATACCATTATTCTTCTTTATATCTTTGATAACATTACACTTATTTAAATATTCATGTTCTGTCTCGTTGATTCTAATTCCTGTTGCTATAACGTTGAGTTGATGCCTTCTTACAGTGTGTGCTTCTCTATGGGTACCTGTTCACTTTGTCACCATCCCACTGGTGTATCAGCTATTCAGACTAGAAAGCCACAAGGAGAGGGCATTAAACTCTGAGGCTTAGCCTGTGTTACTCCCACTGAATTTAAATGGGGAGGTGTGATCTGCCCAGGCTTTATAGTGCGGTTGAGCCCATGCTCTTCTGTTGCTTTTCCCCTGCTAGGTGACTACAGCCCCCCACTTTATCTTCTCCTGAGATTGATTTTATCTTTTTTGTCCTGTAAATTTAGGGCCTAGAGGGGGTTGAGGAGTGAGGAAACACTCCCGCAGTGGCCTGCTGTGCTGTTGATCCCTGCTGCCCTATTGTTAGGCTGCAAAATTCAGTTTGGCGTGAGCTAGGTTTGTTTTGTTTTGTTTTTCAGTCTCTCAGTGGTGATAGCACAGGCAGCAATCCAGCCAGGGCAGCAAGGGAGAGAGAAAAGAGCCAAACTCAAAAGCTCTTTTGCCAACTCTGGCCTCACAAAGAAGACTCTAGCCCTCCACCCCAGGATGCTGCTTTCCACACATAAACAAGGTCTCTTCTGTGCTGCTTCCCCACCTGGCCCCCCTTCCCTTTTTTTAAACATAATTTGCACAGATAAGTTGCTTGCCTCTCTCCTCGGAGGATCTTCCACGGATGAGCTGGGGGTGTGGTTTGCTGCCCTAACCTGGGCTCTCCCATTAGCCCCTCCAGCTCTGCAGGAGGACTTCCCTTTCCATCACCTCCTGAGGTACTCTGCTTAATGTCAGGAAGGATCTTCCAATTGACAACTTCATAGGTGCACAGTACTTTTCAAATTACTCTCCCCTCCCCATTAGTTCAAAGTACTGACATCTTCCTTCTTGAAAATATATTTTCATTAAGACCCATGAGAGGCCCCTCCCCAGTTTCTCCCTGAACTATCGGCTCCACTTTCCTTTGCCTTTCCTTCTTTCCAGGCCCCTCCAATCCTATGTCATCTAGAGTGTTTTCCTAAACTACAAGCATGCTCCTGACCCTTTCCCCTTCAGAAGTCACACACACCATCTAAAACATCAAGTCCAAACTCCTAACTGACACATTCTCAGCCCTTTCAGTCTCAGCCCCACCCTGTGGCCCAGTCAAGTCAAGTTACTTTTAGTTATCAGACAACACTTTTCTTTCTTGTCTCTAATCTTTTATGTAGGATGATCTCTCGTCCAGAAAGCACCATCTGACCAACTTCCCTCCCAGCATCCCCACTATGTCTATCTCCATTCTGGTCTTTCTCAAAGGTCAAATTTCAGATATTCTGTCCTCTGGAAAGCTTTCCTTGACCTCTCCAGGCAGATTTACCCCCCGCTTATTCATGTGTTACATTAACATATTTTCTGACCTATATATTTTTTTTCAAGTCTCTGTTTTTAAATAGACTGTAAATTCTAAGAGGGTAGAATGTTTTCAATTCATCTTGTGTTTGATAAGTAATAATAATTTTATAAAGTTGAATGCATAGATGAATGAATATTTAAATCCTTTAGTTTCCAAAGGCTCTATCAAATCGGCATCTCCATGCCTGGGATCACCCTGAGGTACCCCAGGAAAATCCACACAATCATAACCTCTCGTCTCAGAGATATGCAGAGGCGGGTGGTTGTGCTGCTAGACAGTGAACCCCGTCATGGAAGGCTCTGCTGCCATTCTGGTCTGATGCATCCTCCCTGGCACCTGGAAGGATGCCTCCAACACAGCTGAGGAGTTTTCATGGAGTGAGTGGCCTCAGGCATGAACATCCGCTTGACCGGCAGGTTCCGCCCTCAGGGTATACCCATCAATCATTCCATTTCAGTGGGCAGTTCTGCCCAAGAGGGTGAAGAAAGAGTCCAGGACTAGGTGTGTGAATCCTGGGCCTAGGGAAGAACACTCGTTTTGTGCCACCCTCAAAACATCTTACACCACCCAAGTCTTAAAAAGGCCTTATCAGACGTGACAGTAGTCAGGGCCCATGAGTAGTTCCAAGTGTTTATTTCATTCCTTTAATCTTTCTGTATTTCTGTCACTGCCAGCAATAACAGTGTCAGCAATTTCTTTCATGATAAAAATTTTTTGACAAAACTTTTTGTCAAAACAGAGATGGAGAGCACATTAGGGTTGCCAGGGGACAAGGATGGGAAGGGTGTGCAAATATAAAGGGGTAGCATGAGGTGATTCCCTTGTTATGCTGGAACAGTATGTTGACAGTGGGGATGGTTACACAAATGTAGACATGGGATAAAATTGCATAGAACTATACACATGCATACACACACACACACACACACACACACACAAATGAATGCATGTAAGATAGAGTGAAAACTGGATAAGGTCTGTAGTCTAGTTAACAATACTGTACCAATATCAATTTTGATATTGTTCTATAGATATACGAGGTCACCATTGTGGGAAGCTGGATGAAGGGTACATAGGACTCTATGTACTATTTTTGCAAATTCCTGTGAGTCTGATTGTTTTAAAATAATTTTTAAATAAGTATTTTTCAGGAAAATATAATCCAAAATTTGGAAATGCAACAAAATATAATTGGATGATCCTGGAACATCACACTAGAGATTTTTTTAAATAGTCCCATCTGACCTTATCAGAATTTGTGACTTTATTTGTCTAAGAATTGATTAGGGTCCACATATTTTATAATGGGTGAATTTAGGTTAACATGTAGAAAACAGATTAGAAGTAAGTAGAAAAGATAAGACCAAGGATTATAATTTTAGAATTTTTAACCAGCTTTGTACTTAATTTAGCAATCTACTTTACCTATCTTATTTCAACATAAGATAGCTGACTACATAAATCCTACTTCTTTACATCCTTATTGAATCAGCTTTGCCAACCTGGTTTCTCAGGAACCTGGTTTAATGGGATACTTAAATTTGGCATGGGCCACTATTTATATGATAATTAGTTTTCAATAATATGGGAATTATGCTTTCACAGTACTTGGAGGTACCACTGAAATGCACTCAACTCATGAAGAACCACTGGAATAGGCTCTATGTCAAGGAACAACATGACAAGCATAATTTCAGGATCCTTTATGTTTCCCTGAACATAAAAAATTCATGAAGGTTTTACTGAAACATAAAGAATAGTTTTCATTTTCAGAGCTTGTACATGTCAAAGACTTATGCCCTAACGTATACCTACTATTCACACAGAAATGTATTTATATATGCTCTCCCAGAAAGTGCCAGCTTCTGTTGTCACAGTTTAATGGCTTATTGCTACATAAAAAGTAAAATTTATGTTACTAGAAATTTCCATCTTGAAAAACCATTAACATGTTACCAAGGAAAATCTATGAAATATTTTTATGTAAGGGACTAATTTCACCTAATATTCTTCAAGTTAAATCCTGAATTAAATCAGAGATTTAATTTTGGTTCTAAAAAATAGGGGGAGGGAGCATAAAAAATTGGAAAGGAAGAAATAAAAACTGTCTCAATACTTTTAGATATTAAATATCTCCAAATTGGTATAGACATTCAAACCAATCCCAATCAAAATTCCAGTGGGTTGGCAGAAATTACTAAATGATTTAAAGTTACTTAGAAATGTAATGCACCTAGAATAGCCCTAGTAATCTTGAAACTTTCTACAAAGCCACAGTAATTAAGACCATGTGGTACTGGTGTAAGGATAGAAAAATAAATCAGTGGAATATAATAAAGAGTTCAAAAATAAACCAACATTTTATACTGTATATTTTAAATTTTCTAAGAGAGTAGATAAGTATTTTCACCACATACACACACACACACACACACACACACACACACACACACACACACACACATACAAAGGACACTATGTGAGATGATGGATGTGTTAATGAACTTAATTCTGGTAATCATTTCACAGTGTATACATACAGCAAGTCATCATGAATGCTGTACAGTTTATTTTCTTTATTTTTTTGTTTTTTTTGTTTTTGTATGTTTTAAATATATACAATTTTATTTGTCAATTATACCTCAATAAAGCTGGAAAAAAACCAAACACATTTATAGTCATTTGATTTTCAGCAAAGGTACCAATGAAAATCAATAAAGGAAAAAGTGCTTTTGATAAATGGTACTAGGACAACTGAATATTTATATGGGGGGGGGGGGCCTCTGACTCCCTACCTCACACCACACACAAAATTAATTCAAGATGGTTATAGAATCAGTGAAACCAAAACAATAAAGCTTCTAGAAAAAAATAGCAATGAGAATAAAAATTAATAATAGAATATTTTAATAATATTTGCATAGAAAAGGCACAAAGATACCAAGAATACAAGAAAAAAATTGACGAATTGGACTTCATAAAATGTAAAAGCTTCTACTCATCAAAAGATACCAGTAAGAATGTGAAAGGCAAGCTACAAGTTGTAGAAAAAAATCAAAGGAATTAAAACAATATTTGTTAGTTGAATGAATGAATGGATGACCACTCATTCTCACTATCTCCCATTACCATTCACATTCTCTTGAAGAAGCCCCCACGAGGCACTATGCATTCCCTCAGAGGTGAGCACAGCCCGAAACAAACTCAACACTTCAAATTTAAGGGGCTCTGGACCCACTTGCTTCACCAGACAAACTTGTCTCCTGGCAAGGGAGCTGCTTTGAGAGCTGAGGACACGGTTGGGAGGAGAGTAAAGGGAGCAGATTTGCACAATGCACCACACACAGGAACTAAAGAGCCAACAGAGAGCTCAGCATCAGCTGTGGAGCCAGCGGATCCTTGGAGCACCTGCACCATGGCCTGGACTCCTCTCCTCCCACTACTCACTCGCTACCCAGGTTCATGGAGATTTCAGAGACTGGTCTTTGGAGTGATTCCTCTGCTTTTGTTCCTCATTCCTAAAATGGGTCTGTTTTTGGTTTCAGGGGCTAGTTCTCAGCCTCTGGTGACTCAGGAGCCCTCACTCTGGACAGTCACTCTCACCTGTGCCTCCAGCACTGGAGTGGTCCCTGGTGGTCACTATCCATCCTGGTTCCAGCAGAAACCCGGCCAAGTTCCCAGAACACTGATTTAGGACACAAACAACAAACACAGATTCCCACCCGGTTCTCAGGCTCCCTCCGTGAGGGCAAAGCTGCCCTCACCCTCTCGGGGGCCCAGCCTATGGATGAGGTTGAGTACTACTGATGGCTGTACTAGTTAGTAGGTTTTTTATTATAAGTAGTATGAGTTAACAATTCTGAATCTATGTAATGTGCTTTCTAGAACTGAGCAAATAAGAAAATATATTGTAGTTAATAGGAGCTAGTGTTCTCACTAAAACAGAAGGGAGATATAATATGGAAAGTAGCCTAGACTGAATCTAGGAGTGCTGGAATTAAACAGGAGGTATCAGTATAAACTCTTCCAATAGACAGGTATGGAAATACCATATGTATAGTATAACTAAAATATTGAATACAATTTAAATTTTAAAGATTAAAAATGTATATTATTCTCCAAAGTTCTATCAGTCAAAGAAGATTGAAGAAAATTATAGGTGAGAGTTGAACTGTTATAAAAAGGAAAACTTTAAGAGCAAAAGAAATAAATGAATAATTCACAAACATTGCATATGTTTTCTCTACTCTTATTCTGCTATTTTGCCAAATTTTAAAGATGCCTCCTATTTATTTGCTTTCTTATCTCATTTCCTCTTGCTTTCGAGTTCTAGATCTCATTATCACATGAAGCCCCTATCTTTAAATATTTTAACCTCAAAGTATTAGGGGAAAATTAATAATTGTTTAATCTAAAACCCTCATTTTACAAATATATGTCTTGGGCTCAAACTTTCATCCATCTATCCATCTGCCCATGCATCAATTCATTTACTCAACCATTTATTAAGGGCTAATCCTTATAAGGGCTAAACCAATGTATTAGGTTGGTCTGGGAGGGTGTAAATACAAAGACAAATAAGACAGGTTTCCTTCTGTCAAGAAGATCACCTTCAAAGATATTAGAAATAAATTATAAACTCATATGCTAATTACTATTACAGAGAATTAGCTAGGATTTTTGAAACTCAACTGATAAAGCAACTACCCTTTTTCTGGACAAATCAAGGAAGAGTTCACTTAGGTAAGACATGTACGCAGGGTCTTAGAAGAGGAGGGGTAAGTGAATGTCGAGAGAGTAAGGGAATCTCCAGCAGAGGGACTGTGTGATGGTCATAGAATGTATCTCTCCAAAAATTCCTATGTTGAACCCTAACCCCTAATGTGGTGGTATTTGGAGATGGGGCCTTCGGTAAATAATTAGGTTTAGATGAGGGTAGAATCCCTATGATGGGATTAGTGTCCTTATAAGAAGAGAAAGTGACTAGAGCAAGTGCTCTCTCTCGCTCCCTCTGCCATGAGAGGATCCAGCCATGTGAGGCAGGCAGCCATCTATAAGCAAGGAAGAGTGCCCTCACCAAGAACCAAATCTGCTGGCACCTTGATCTTGGAATTCCTAACCACCAGAACTGTGAGAAATAAATGTCTGTTGTTTAAATCACTCATTCTATGGTAATCTGTTATAAGCAGCCCAAGTTAAGACAGAAATTGGTACCAAGAAGTGGGTGCTGCTCTAACAAAGACCTAAAAATGTGTAAGTGGCTTTGGAACTAGGTTATGAGTAGAGGCTGGAAGAGTTTTTAAATGCATGCTAGATGCAACAAATATTGACATGAAGGGACTGTTAAAAGTGATTTTAGTGAGGGCTCAGAAAAAAAAAAATAGAGCAGCTATAAAGGAGGCTTCCATCTTCTTAGAAAATACATAAATAACCATATACAGAATGTTGGTAGAAATATGACAGTAAAGGTCATTCTGATGAGGTCTCAGGGGGAAATGAGGAACATGTTAGTGGACAATGGAGAAAAGATGATCCTTGTTATCAAGTGACAAAGAACTTGGCTGAATTGTGTTTGTGTTCTAGTATTTTGTGGAAGATAAAACTTGCAAGTGATGAAATTGGATATTTAGCTGAGGAGATTTCCAAGCACAGTATTGAAGGAGTGGCTTGGTTCCTCCTGACTACTTAAAGTAAAATGAGAGAAAAGAGAAATAATTTTTTTTGTTTTGGCCACACCATGCGGCATGCGGGATCTTAGTTCCGTGACCAGGGATCAAACCCGCACACCCTGCAGTGTCTTAACCACTGGACCACCAGGGAAGCCCCGAAAAGAGAAATAATTGAACAAAGAATTGTTAAGCAAAAAGGAACAAGAACTTAAAGATTTGGAGAATTCTCAGTCTATCTATGTTGCAGAAAATGAGAAAGCATACTCCAGAGAACACTAAGGGTGTGGCTGAGCAAACATTTGATAAAGTTGGTTATCAGTGACTTAATCAGCCACCCCAGCAGGAACACTGAAGGGTACGGAGATGGGACAGAATGAAGGTGCAGAAAACTTGTAATAGAAATCAGTTATATTAAAAAGAGAGAGAAAAACACTAGAAATTATATAGAAGGCTAAAAAAGAACCTGAGAATGGTTGTTACAGTTTTTGATGTTTGAACAATGTGAATATATTATGTATTCCAAGTTTTAAAAATAATGTACTTACTTCTAAAAAAAAATCTCATCTCAGATTGACCAGTGTCAGCCACAATGGCAAAGTGGAGAGTGGGAAAGTAACAGCATGACCATTAACTCATTTTTATCTGCATTCCTTGTAGATTCCATGTCATATATATTTCTATGTTCCATTCTCCCTGTAGTAGCCTCAAGATGGCCTGCAAGGATTCCCCACCCTCTGGCATTCCTGCCCATATATGGTCAACTTCCATATTATATCAAGATTGGTGTGTGTCACCGACAGTAAACAACAGAAGTGGTGGTATTTCACCTCTAAGGCGAGATTACAGCTTCTCCCATGCTCTCTCTTGGATTAGTCACTCTGCCACAGCCAGCTGACATGTCATGAGGAGCATGTGACAAGGAACTGAGGCCTCCTGCCAAAGGCCATGTAAATTTAGAAGTTGATCGTCTTATTCTGTTCAAGCTATTATAACAAAACACCGCAGACTTGGTAGCTTGTAAACAACAGAAATTTATTGCTCTGGAGGTTGGAAGTCCAAGATCAGGGTGCCAGCATGGTCAGGTGAGGGCCTTCTCCCAGGTCACAGACTTCTTGTTGTATCCTTACATGGTGGAAGGAGCTAGGGAACTCTGTAGGAACTCTTTTATAAGAGCATTGATCCCTCTCATGAGGGCTCCCCCCTCACAACCTAATCACCTCTCAAAGCCCCCACCTACTCAATACTATCACTTCTGGGAGATAGGATTTCAACATGAATCTGGGGGGACAAAACACTCAGACCACAGCACTGATCCTCAGCCCCAGTCAAGCCTTCAGATGACTGGAGCTCCATCTTAACATCTTAATTGTGACCTTATAAAAGAAGCTGAGCCAGAACCACTCAACTAAGCTAATTCCAAATTCCTGACTCTTGGAAACCATAAGATAATAAATGTTTGTTGTTTTAAACTGGTAAGTTTGGGGTAAAATTTTATACAGCAATAGGTTACTTACACTTGGAAGGGGAGCACTGCTGTAACAAATACCTAAAGTATGAGAGTGGCTTTGAAACTGGGCAGCGGACAAAAGCTGGAAGGACTTTGAGGAGAGTGTTAGTGCAAGCCTTAGTAAAAAAACAAAACAATAAAACAAAAACCAAACAAAAAACCCTGGACTTTGAGAAGGCATGGGTTAAAAGGAAGTGAGGCACATGTTATTAGAAAACTGAGAAAGGGGGTATGTAGCAGCAGAAAGTTTAGTAACACTACACATGCAGTTCTATGACAAGTAGAAAATGTACCTACTGAGCTGAAAGGAGAAATTGTACCTAATTAACTGAGTCATCTAGCTAAGGAGATTTCCAGCCAAACGGCTGAAAGTGCTGCCTGGTTTCTTCTTGCTGACTATAGTATAATATGAAGGGAAATTAAAAAGCTAAGGGAAAGACTATTAAACAAAAAAGGAGACAAAACTTGCTGATTTTGAAATGTTCCAGTCTTTTAAGATGGCAAAAGATGCTAAAATTAATGGCTACCAAGCAAAGATCATATCCAGGGCACTGAAGAAAGGTGGTCTAAATATAATATTGTACATCAACTGTACTTCAAATTTTTTAAATTTAAAAATTAAGGGCTTCCCTGGTGGCGCAGTGGTTGAGAATCTACCTGCTAATGCAGGGGACACGGGTTCGAGCCCTGGTCTGGGAAGATCCCACATGCCGCGGAGCAACTAGGCCCGTGAGCCACAACTACTGAGCATGCGCGTCTGGAGCCTGTGCTCCGCAACGAGAGGCCGCGATAGTGAGAGGCCCGCGCACCGCGATGAAGAGTGGCCCCCGCTTGCCGCAACTAGAGAAAGCCCTCGCACAGAAACAAAGACCCAACACAGCCAAAAATAAATAAATAAATAAAATAAAATAAAAAGGAACCACCTTAACAACTAATGCTTCCATTAAAAAAAAAAAAAATTAAAAAAAAAAGGTGGCCTTAAGATGAGTGTGACTGTAAAATTCTTTTTTTTTTTAAATTTATTTTATTTATTTGGCTTCTACTTGGCAGATGGAGAAACTGAAGCTCAGAGGCAGACTTGGAACCTGGGTATCCAGGCTCCCACTGGCTTCACTTCCCACTGCCCACATTTGGGTTGTTTTAGGTCTTCGTTGCTGCACGCGGGCTTTCTCTAGTTGTGGTGAGCAGGGGCTACTCTTCGTTGCGGTGTGCGGGCTTCTCATTGCGGTGGCTTCTCTTGTTGCAGAGCACGGGCTCTAGGTGCGTGGGCTTCAGTAGTTGCGGCACGTGGGCTTCAGTAGTTGCGGCGCACGGGCTCTAGAGCGCAGGCTGAGTAGTTGTGGCGCATGGGCTTAGTTGCTCAGCAGCATGTGGGATCTTCCAGGACCAGGGATTGAACCCATGTCCCCTGCATTGGCAGGAGGTTTCTTAACCACTGCGCCACCAGGGAAGCCCGAAAATAGCTTTTAACCAGAGGGAAGGGAGCCTGGCCTTCTTGGACGAATGGAAAGAGAAGCAGATGGCTGGAACAGAGGTTCAGGGGAGAAGGTGGATTCTAAAATTCTTTGTTAAGCCTCAGAAAGATTGAAGGTGATGTTTCACAGCATCATTTAGTCAGGCCAAGGCCCTCCAAAGAGTTAGGGATGTGACTCAGCAGTCATCTCAATCACACAATAGGACTTCTACAAAGCTTAAGGGTGTTATCCCTCAGCTATCTCAGCAGAAAACTAAGATAGAGTAGGCCTTATCTTGAAGAGATGTGTGGTTGTGGCTTTGGAGTGGAGTTCTTTGGCATGAACACCAATAAGATTAACAGGAGAAACACCAAGTTTTTAAGAGAATATATTTAAGAAATGCCTCTAGCTTGGACTGAAAGGACCAGAAATAGTACAAAATAGAGAGCTTTGGACTTCTGCCTTCTACAAGCAGGAACCAGGCTAGGCAAAGACTATTTCACTGTAACCATGTACTACCTACCTTTCATAAAATGGAAGTATGTCAGAGGGCAGAATCAAGAATCCAGAGATTGAAGCCCAGAAAGTTTCCAGGTCTTGAATCCTAGTCAATGAACTGCCAACATGTACCTGGTGGGATTTCAGAATTGCTACTGACTATTGACTCCCATCTCCCCTCCCCTTTTGGAACAGGAGTGTCTATGAAGGTTATCTATGCCATCCCACCACTGTATATTGGCTGTGGAAGTGGACAGATTAACTCATCTCTTTTGTTCACAGGTCTTCAGATCTAGAGGAACTATACTTGAGATGCTGCACAACTGGACCCTGATCCATATCTGGACCTGATTTAGATGATAAGATTTTGGACTTCAAGTTAATGCTGTAATGGATAAAACTTTCGGAGGCTTTGGGGGGAAAATGCATTTTGCACATAGGAGGTATGTAAACAATTTGTGGCCAAGTGTGTACCCTGGTGGTTTTAAATTATGTCCACAAATTCTTTCCTTCAAGGGTGGGCTGGATTTAGTGGCTCACTTCTAATGAATAGAATATTGTAGAAATGACAGTGAAATGTCTGAGACTAGGTCATAAAAGGCATTGCAGCCTCCTTGCTCACTCTCTCTAGAAGCCAGCTTACTCATATCTTGAGAACACTCAGGTAGCCCAGTAGAGAGGCCCACATGAAATTATGGGGGCTTTCTCCCAACAGCCAGCAAGCAAACTGGAGTTTCAACAGCTATGTAAGTAAGCCATCTTGGAGGGAAATCCACCAGCCCCTGTCAAGCCTTCAGATGACTGCAACCTCATGAAACCCTGAGCCAGAACCACCCAGCTGAATTGCTCCTGGATTCCCAACTCTCAGAACCAGTGTGAGATAATATTTTTTAAGCTGTTAGTTCTGTGGTAATCTGTTATGCACCAATAGTTAATTAACACACTGCCAACTTTGGGCTATGTCTTCATCCAGGGGCTCTGCCCATTTAGTCCAATTTTAGCAAGAATCCTGCTGAGTTAGTTCAGGAAAAATCCCCCACCCTTGATCTGACCACCATTGATATCAGATCAAATTCCTCTCCCCTCACCTCAATATCTCATCACCCTGGCCTGGCCTCAGCAATGATCCCATCAGTGGGTTTAGCTAGAATCCACCCTTACCCCTGATGCTTCCTCTCAGTAAGTTTCCATGCACTGACACCCACCCTGATCCTTGGCTATAAATCCCAACTTTGTCCTTGCTGGAGTCAGAGTTAAGCTCAATCTCTCTCCCCTATTACAAAACCCCATTGTAGTAATCTTCCCTTGAATAAAGATTTTCTTACCACCTTTAATAGGTGTTATGAATAATTTTTAACATTTCCAAGTTTTGTTACTAGGAATTACTCTCAAATGAATATTTTCATACATTTACCTTTTATACTATATTCATTTACGGGGAATAGATTTCTAGAATTAAAACATTTCACGTTTTTACCATACAAACAGAAAATATCTTTTTAAAAAATAACCCATGTAGTAATCTGAAAAGGATGTGTATATAGACATGTCAGTGTACATACACACATACCCTCAGAGCTCCAAGGAAAACTCAATTCTCAGTAAACTATAAATTAAGACTAAAACATTCAGCCTGCAAATTCTGAAATCTTTGGAATTAACTTACAAAAAAATGTACAGAGAATGAAAATTTTAATTAAAAAAAAAATATATATGCATCAAAATATTTGGGATTCAGACAAAACTGTTATTTAAATAAAGGTAGGTAAAGTCCTAATCCTTTATTAAATAAAAAAATACTCAATATCTTGTAATAACCTATAATGGAAAACTAAAAAAGGATATATATGCATAACTGAATCACTTTGATGCACACCTGAAACTAACACAACATTGTAAATCAACTCTATTTTCATAAAAATTTGTAAAAAGAAAAAATGAAAGCTTTTAAAATACAAGGTTATAAAAAAGAACAATCATAAAGAAAGTAGAAGGTATATAATGAATTGAGACAAAAATAGATTACAGATAAAACTTGTTGAGATAATAAAGCAAGGGTTGCTTCTTGGAAAAAGTAAATCAGAAACATTGATAAAACTGTGGCAAATCTAGTAAGGAGAAGAGGACATTAATTCCAATACTAGAAATGAGAAATGAAATGAGATTCTGAGAGGATAATATTCAACCCCAAGTGGAATTATTTTTGGTTCACGAAAGGAAGGTTTCTAATAGAAAAGTTGTGAATCCAGCCAAGAAAAACCTTGGGTTAGTGAAAGAAAGGAAAGAAAGGAAGGGAAGGGGAGGGGAGGGGAGGGGAGGGAAGGAAGGAAGGAAGGAAAATGACTGTCTCAACAGATGTTGTAAACTATCCAATAAAACAATTCTCTTTAAATTTTAAAGATAGAAATAGAAATTCATTAAGCCATATACTCATTACCTCTGATGGTAAAGCATTTCTAATTAAACCAAGAATAAGAAAGCCCATTTACACATCATTGTTTAGAAGTCCTGGCCAATGCAATAAGATTACAAATAAAACTAAAAATATGCCATGTTATTGGTGAAAAGACAACATAGTGAAAACACTTTTTCAAAAAAACATTTTATTTCTATAATTGCTCATTTTACTTGCAATTTTTGGCAACATTAATAAAATAAATTTTATCTGAAAGAACAAGCAAAATAGACAAGGAAATTCACAAAGGGCAATAACAAAATAGTAATCTTGACAGATATTCAATATATTTGTAAACAAAACAAAGTGACATTGCCTTAAAAAAATATAGAGGTATCAATAGAAAAACAGAGAAAGCTCTTGAAAGAACTCAACTCACTATTGTCTTCTATTTGCAGGCACAGAAACTGACTCAAGCAAACTCAATTCGAAGAGAGAAGCAAAGCCCTTGATAATTATCTCTTCCCAGCTTTTTGTGAAAACCTAGGAAATTTAGACTGATAGGGAAGAAGAGTGTGGAGACTTAAAGTGCGTCTAAGAGGAGGAAAAAAAGGGGGGTGGGTTGGAGATTTCACTGTGTGATTTTAACAACACTGGTGAAGCTCAATATACCAAAGGAAGTTTCAAACAATTAAGCGAGGTAGCAAGCCATGCAGGCCTAGGGGAAGAGCATTCCAAGAAGGAGAACAGCAGTTACGAAGTCTTTGGATCGGGAAGAAATGGAATTTGCTTGAGGAAAAGCAAGGCCAGTGTGTCAAAAATAGTGCACCAGTGGGGAAAATGGCAGAGTAAGTAGCACAACAGAGAATGGAAGAGAGGAGGTAGTCAGGGGCCATATCACTGGAACCTTAGTTGGCAATAAATAACAACTTGTACTCCTTAGGAGCATACTTTAGAGCAAACAACAGTAACAGGGTTGATAATACTAAGCAACCACAAACAAAAAGAACTAAAACATTTCATATTTTTACCATAGAAACAGAATAAGGGAGATAAGTATGCAAAAGTCTGCACATCTATTTATATATAGAAGTTTCCACCTGAGACCAGAACACACACACACACACACACACACACACACACACACTCTTTCTACACCTAAAGGGGTTCAAGCTGAAATTTTACCAAAGTGCTTTGGCCCAAGCAAACTAACTGGAAAGGCCTAGTAAAATATTCAAAGTGCAAATCAATCAATCAAGCATTGAGCAAATAAATATAACAGAATCTACACTCAGGAAATTATCTAAAATATGGACGATATACTCACAACAACTTTGTTATCTGTAGTCCTTCCTCCTCAATTCTAAGAGGGATGCTAACCCCTTGATGATTATACCTTTCCAGCATTTTGTGAAAGCTTAGAAAATTTAACTAGATTGAGGAGGGGGAAAAAGGAGTGGGGAGAGATAAAGTACCTTTAAAGAGCAGGAGAAAGCAACAGCAAAAGGGAGAGATTTCTCCTGGCACAGGTCTACAGCCAGGATCCCAGATTCCTTGAGTGGTGCACAGAGGCTGCTAGGTACCTGGGCTGGAGGTGGAGTGAGAAGGGATGGCACTAAAACATGCCTAGGGAGACTCAACTCCAGGAACCCACAGAGGCAACCAAGGCTGCTGATGTTCAGGAACCAATACTTAGAGGGTACCCCAGTTCTGTGAAAGAGCCCTTGGAGATGGCAAGGAAAAAGGTTCCGGCAAGTATAATCACAGATTAGACAGTTGATAGATCAAATGAAGGATAATAACCCTATGACCTGATAATTACTGAAATAAATGAGACATTTCTGGCACATTGGAGTGTGTCAAGTAAGACCCAAACTCAGTATTAGTCTGATAAAATGGGAAATTATACACACAAAGAATTAACTGTTAACTGTAATACATTCATGTCCAAGGCAAGATACAAAATTGCAAACTTCACATGTTCAATTAGGGTAAGATACATGTAATTGGAAATGTGTTAGGAAAAGTCCTATAATGGGCTTAATCACTCAACTATTTTTATCCACTATTCCTACTTTTATTGGACAACCCCATTCCAGCTTAAGGGTAAGAGAACTAAACTTAGCCCTATTCATAAACTGGACAGATTCCATGTGTTTGGCCCTTTTCAGTTAAAACTATGGGTCCAATACAGATCAAACTATGGATGTCAGGGATTTTTTTCCTTGGGAACCTTAACTTGCTTCACTGCTGTGACTGAGAGAGATATGGCTAGTTCATTCTGACTAAAGACCAGCCAGATGGGAGAGGTGAGAGAACAAATCAAATTCCCCTTTTGATCACTCAAAAGGAGGTCCCCTGGCACCAGGTCCCATTCTATTAATTATCTCTGCTTCCCCATCTGAAGCCAATGATACACAGTACCTGCTTGATGCCTGCAGGGGCCCCTCACCAAACATAGGCATTTTATTTTAATGGTTTGGCTTCCTTGGATGTCCTTGGCCTAGGTAAAGACAGTCTGAGACAGTGTTCCTTCTGCCTTGGCTCCAAGCCTGGAGTGAATGTGTGCCCCTTCCTCAACTGGGACAAGGAGCCACTGCTCTCCACTTACTGAATTCCCTGTTTCTGGTCCCCATTCACACCATAGGGTCTCCATCAACTTCTCCACACCAAGGCTTTCAGAGTCAGGTTATTTTAGATCAGCACAACAGAGGCACTTCTGAGAGTTCAGCAGCAAACGGGACCACGCCATAACAAAGCCATTTCTATAGTTAGCCTAACTATAGCCTAACTATAGGCTATAGTTAATATTGAAATCTTCAAGGCATGGAAAAAGTTGAAAATAAAATTAAGTTGTTAAAAAATTCTACAGATTATATGTATAGCAGAGCTTTCAAACTTACAAATAACACAAAATACCAAAATAATAAATAGGTTTTCACTTTTCTCTTTCTCTCTTCCCCCCCCCCCATTCACACACACACACACACCTTTTATGTGTTAAGCCAGATAGTTATATGAAAATCAGGTAATATGTTTTAAAATAATATCTCAAAATTCAGATCAAACAATATTGTACTTCATGAATTTTTAGAAAAACCTCATAAATGATCCATTGGTTTCACTATAATTGATGCTATTGAATAATGTTATGATTTGGATTTTTTGTTTTTAGTGGGGTTTTTAACTTTGATTGAAGTATTTGCTTCAGATTTACTGAAAGTAGAATTAATGGGGTTTTTTTGAAATTCTACTTTTAGACCTGGGGGGTGAAGGTTCAGAATCAGATGTGTTCACAGTAATGGATGCTAATTCCACTGATCCTGGTTCAAGAGGTCCCAGTGACACTTGTATAACAACTTTTGTTTCAGGAGGCAATCCTTCTAGTTGCTTAGGCTTCTTAAACATTTGATGACACTGGGTCTTGTGCTCCATTTTCTCCTTGAAAGTTAAAAACTGTAGCCGGCATTTGGAACACTGGTGAACACTCTTTTCCCAGTGTCCTCTATAATGACACATGTATGGTGTTGCAGTTTTGAAAATTTTGAGACAAAATGGGCAAAGCAAATTCTTAGTGTTTTCGTGGTATGTTCTGAAATGTGTTTCTACATCAGCAAAGGCTGACGATCTGTAATTGCAGACCTGGCACACATAGGGCATTTCGCCAGGCTTATGATTGTCCTTCATGTGCTGTAAGAGAATCTGATCTGTTTCAAAAGACAACTCACAGATTTTACAGACTGCAGAGGGCTCCTGGAAAGTATGGACACTTTCAATGTGACATTGCAGCTGGAAGGGAGTGGGAAACTGGCGGTGGCAGTGCTGGCAGGTAGTATGGTTTTTCCAGCTGTCACCCCTCTGCTTTTCAAGTTCCAAATGGTGCTTCATGTGATTCATAAACTTGACATTTTTTAGAACTTTCAAGCAGCTGAGGCATTTAAAGGCTGTGTGAGTCTTCTGTTCTGGCTGCCCATCTCCTGTATGCTGTCCATAGTAAAAGTCACGAAGTAACACGATCAGATTTCCTTTCGTGGGATCAACAGTCTTGTTTTGACTTGCTAGACTTGAAAAGTCTGTTTTTGCCAGTCCATTTTCCCCAAAAGGACTTATAGGCTTGCAATGAACACTGTCCTTTGGAAAAGCTGTTGGACAAGGTTCTCCATTCTGAACATGGCTTAATGAGGTATGAACACTGTCTGAGGGTGTGCTTTGCTGAGCTGTCATTGTATGAAAGATACCTGAAGGGGCCAGAGCTAAAGAGTGTCCCCCTATGATTCCATTATTGAGTTTAGGCCTTTTGGGATTTGTGCTATTTGTTTCAGAAGTGGAAAGTCGCTTTGTTACATGAGGACTTTTATTCATACCTCCTGTAGAAAGTGCTGCTCCTACTGGATGCTGCAATGAACTTGTGAAGGTAATCAAAGGAGGAGAACATAACTCTGAAGAGCTAATAGGCACGACTTGTGGTGAATTATTTTTATAATCAGGTTTAGACAAAGGCTCAATAATAATAGGACTATCTGTTGATCTTGATTCAGAGTCAGAAACTGGTAAGACAGTCATTGCTTCTGATGTAGGCATCACATTACTTACAGGCTGCAATTTGTGAGCATTATCTTTTCTGAAGTGACCAGACTGTTTTCTCCTTGAACACGAACCTGGGGTAACTCTGTTCAATATGTTTGAAACAACTGGTTTTGAATTTGAGGTCATCCCAACAAAGATCAGCTCAGCATCTTCATTTACATGTTCCACCCCAACAAAGATCAGTTCATCATCTTCATCGTCTACTTGTTTGGTTTCTTCTATGCTTTTCTGTGGTTCTGGCTCTTGTTCTTCACATAACATACATGGTGGTTCCATTTTCTAAATTTTTTTATTCTTGAAGGGTGTGGCCACAGGTCCCAGTGCTTCCTTTATATAAACTGCCACCTAAGTATAAACATACTACACATCAGTTAAGTACAGAAAAATACGTTATTTAATTCTCTCCAAAACTCTAGGGTATTTATAAACATCCTTACTTTACAGATAAGGACACTGAGAGTCAAAGAGGATAAATGACAGCTTAAAAACCTATGATTACAAGTCTATAAAACTCTAGAATCATAGCTTTGCCCTATGCTGATTTTGATCTCTTCTATTAAAAAAAGAAAAAAAACCCAAAACTCCAACAACTAATCACTAGGTGAAATCACGTGTAAAGGATGAGTATTTTTACAAAAGCGCCATTGTGCAGTGTTTAGAAACATGGGGTCTGGAGTCAAAGAAGATTAAGCTGGAATTCTAACCAGCTACATCTGTTTTGGAAAATTTATAACTTTTAAATGTGTTTCTGTATCTTAAAGGCAAAAATCTTTATTTCTTAGACTTAAAGTAACAGCTCTTTTTAAAAAGCATCGGGACTTCCCTGGTGGCACAGTGGTTAAGAATCCGCTTGCCAACGCAGGGGACACGGGTTCAAGCCCTGGTCCGCAAAGATCCCACATGCCGCGGAGCAACTAAGCCCGCAAGCCACAACTACCGAGCCCACGTGTCACAACTATTGAAGCCCGTGTGCCTAGAGCCCATGCTCCGCAACAAGCTAAGTTACCCCATTGAGAAGCCTGCGCACCGCAACAAAGAGGAGCCCCCCCTCGACGCAACTAGAGAAAGCCGCGCAACAACAAAGACCCAACGTAGCCAAAAATAAATAAATAAATAAATTTATTTTAAAAAAAGAAAAAAAGAAAAAGCATCAAATATTCAATGGCATCTTGTTTTGTAGTAGAATTGGAAGAAAATTTATATTAAATGCACATATCTAAATTGATTCACACATACTGATTTCATATATGTTAATATAGAAAAGAAGTGTCAACTTCAAAGAATAGAGTAAGAGTATCTACATATGGTCAACAAATAGCATAATTCAATGTCAAGCGCTTAGCACAGGCTAGCAAATTGGGAATGAACTCTCTTGATAATCTCACCCCAACTCAACACTGATGTCTCCTAAATTTCTCCCTCTAATCCTGACTTCCCCACTAAACTTAAATCCAACAGTGCTTTGTCCCTCACTCCACCTGTCTCTTCACATAGTAGGTAAAGTAATGCTGTTCAAACAAATTAGACTGCATCACTGCTCAGCTCAAAACATTCCAATGCCTTTCTGGTTCACTCAGTAAAAGGCCAAGTCCTTCCAATGCCTATAAGACCACACTTCCAACCCTACATACTGTCCCCTGCAATTATCTCATACTCCTCTCCCCCATCCACTTCACTCTAACCACACTAACCTCCTTGCTATTTCTTGAACAAACTAAACACTTTACCTTACTTAGAGTCCTTATATTTGTTGTCCCTCTAATATGAATGCTCATCATCCAGATACCTACATGGCTGGCCCCTCACCACCTTCAGGGCTCTGTTCCAAGCCTTCTTCTCAGAGAGGTTCTCAAATACTCCAACCAACCTCTAATTCACATTCCCAATTTCTCTTCCCTTCTCTTCCACCTATATGCCTTTATCACCACCTCATATATTATAAACATTATTTATCTTGATTATTTTCTATTGTCTATCCAGTAAAATGTAAACTCCAAAGGGCAGGAATTGCCTTTTGTTGACTGCTGGATCACCAGCACAAAGAACATTGCCTAGCATAGCATGGGAGCTCAACAAATACAGAATTTGTTAAATGAATTAATAAATAGTAACTCTCATCAATATGAACCTTTATTTGTAGAGCAGAGTGTGCTCCATTAATTCCATGTTTTCTATCAATTTACTCTGAGAACCTTGTCCGCATCAGAAATTCACATGTTGAAGCCCTAACCCCCAATGTGATGGTATTTGAAGATGGGGTCTTTGGGGGATAATTAGGTTTAGATAAGGTCATGAGGGCCCTCATGATTGGATTAGTGCCAAGAAGAGACATCACAGAGCTTGCTTCCTCTCTATCTCCCCCAACACCCCCCCAAATGTGAAGATACAGGAAGAAGGTGAAAGAGAGCCCTCAGTGGGGAACCAAATCATCCAGCACCTTGATCTTGGACTTTCCAGCCTTCAAAACTGTGGGAATAAATTCTGTTGTTTTTAAAAAATAAAAATAAACTGGGTTCCAATAACATTGCTGAACTTTCACCTAACTGATCTTAGTAGAATTTTTAGCTGTTGACCATACTGATTAACTTTTCATCCAACCAATCATCCGAGATGAAAAGTTAATTAAGAGTGGAGAAAGAATGATACATAAAACAAATAAGTTAATGAATGCATTCATTTAGGACAAGAGTAACAACAAACCATGGGAATTTTCTTATCACTTCTCCTCTAGTGTCCTTATTTTCTACAATTACCAGAATCTTGAGAATTCGGGGTAGGGAGGTTGGACATGCCAAGACCTGCTAGATCTAAGGGATGAGTCCTCAAAAATCACTTCATTTCCCCCACCAAGAAAGTTGCCAAGGGCTGTGGAAGGAGCCAATGAGAGGTTTCACTCCAAAAATAGCTGAGAGAACAGTGGGTGATGACCCACCTCCCAGGTTATTCCTCTGCATTTCAACAACGGCCCTTTAAATGGGTTTTGTTATAGCCACACACCAGATTTTTTCAGGCATCAGTCCCTCTTAAGTAACTTCCTGAGATTACGCCACTAGGACTCCTCTGGTACCTACCCTCACCATCTTCCCTTGCCCCTGACTCTTTTGACCCATTACTGCTCCTCCAGATTCTTGTCCCAACCCCGTCACTCTCTCCCCACCACAGCACTCAAGTCCCTTCTCCACCACTCCTTCTTCCCTCTACTCCATTAACCCCACACAGTTGCGGCCTTAGAATTCAACATCCATTAAACACAGACCCTTGGGGGAAACGGGAGTTTCACGGGATCCTTAAAACCGCCATAAACATTTGGATTCTATCCTAGGGCAACTGAGCAAAACAAAAGTAATTTTTTCATAAATATTTTTTAACAAATATTTTTTCACAAATAAGCTCAGGATGATAAAGGAACGCAAAAATAGAGTCTAATCTAGCCTGGGAGTCTAGGAGGAGAACAACTATTAAGCCAAGGTTGTTCATTGTCAAAAAACATGACTACTTCTATAGAATGGACTGAGAGAAAAAGTAAGGATTTACAGACCCTCACCACCATTTCCACTCTTCTTTTTTTATTTTATTTTTGAGGTCGCCCTGACGTAAACCCCCTTCCTTCGCCTGAGGGCTTCTCTCTTTTAAAAAATTTATTTATTTATGGCTGTGTTGGGTCTTCATTGCTGCACACAGGCTTTCTCTAGTTGCCGCGAGCAGGGGCTACTCTTCCTTGCGGTGCACGTGCTTTTCATTGCGGTGCCTTCTCTTGTTGCGGAGCATGGGCTCTAGGCGCGCGGGCTTCAGTAGTTGTGGCACGCGGGCTCAGTAGTTGTGGCTCACGGGCTCTAGAGCGCAGGCTCAGTAGTTGTGGCGCACGGGCTTAGCTGCTCCGCGGCATGTGGGATCTTCCCGAACCAGGGTTCGAACCCATGTCCCCTGCATTGGCAGGTGGATTCTTAACCATTGTGCCACCAGGAAAGTCCCACCATTTCCACTATTGCTACCTCTCTGACCTCTCCTCTCTCTACTCTAACATTCATTCACTCCAATCCAGCTACAGTGGCTTCCTTGCTGCTCCCTTCAAAGTCTCCACCTGAAATTCTTGTCTTCCAGATATCCCCATGGCTAACACTTCTATCTCCTTCAAGTCCATGTCCAAACCTACCTATTCCAAGAGACTTACTCTGACCACCTTATCTAAAATCACAACACTCCTACCTACCCAACATTCAATCCTATGACCCTACTCTATTATATTTTTCCTAGTTTCATAACATCACCTTTTATTTCACAAGAGAATGTACATATTTATTATATTGACTATCTTTCTTCCTCCACTGAACTGTTAGTTCCTTCCACAGGAGAAATTGTTTTGTTTTTTAGTTTGTTTTTGTCTGTTTTGTTCACTGATTTCTCCCAAGGGCCAAGAGCAGTCCTGGCATACAATAAGCACTCAAATATTCATTAAAAGAAAATAATTATCTAGAAGGGGATAAAAATAATTCAACAGAAGAAGGCAGGGTGAGGGAAAAGGTAGGAAATGTTCAAACTTGGGATATAACCAATTTTCTTCAAGTCTGGGAGCCACTGAGGTGTACTGTTATACCAAATGTGAGAGTCCTGCAATCCTGGGATTCAGGAGGATGACTATGGCCAGATCTCATTATGGGGACCAACAGTTTGGGGAAGGCTTTTCTTAGAACAGTATGGTTAGAGTACTACAGTTCACCCAGGCAGGCAGGAGAGAAATTCAGCCACTTTCGCTTTTCCTTCCTTTCCTCCCAAGAGCAGCATCTTAGAAGAATCCACAAAGGAGATATGAGCAAGGTAGGAGTTCAACCTAAAAGTGGCCTGTTAGTTCTGAGGCAATTCCTTTCACTAAGACTAAGAATTTGGAGAGGGTTTGGAAGTATCAGGTGAGTGGAGAATGATTTAAAGAGAGGGGTTGTGGAGGACCACAAAAAAGACACCTTAAAAAAAAAATGACAATGTCAATTTGTTAAATGTTATGGTGATGTCAGAGGGAATGATGGAATAAGGAAACTACATAAAAGCAAAGAAAACACCAGCAAAAACTGTCAAAATCAAGCTTTCTAGATCCTGGAAATTAACCAAAGGCTTGCAAAAATCAGGATTTTTGTGGAAAACAGTTTGGTAAGTCCTCAAAAAGTTAAACACAGAATTATCATATGACCCCACAAGTCCATTTCTAGATATATACCCAAAAGAATTGAAAACGGGTACTCAAACAAGTATATCTAATGTACGTGCAAGTTTATAGCAGCACTATTCACAATAACCTCAAGGTGGAAATAACACAAATGCTCATCAATGGATGAATGATAAACCATGTTCTATACATACAACAGACTATTATTCAACCATAAAAAGAATGAAGGCACCCCCATGTTCACTGAAGCACTGCAGGATTATTTACAACAGCCAAGATATAGAAACAACCTAAGTGACCATTGACGGATGAATGGGTAAAGAAAATGCAGCATATATATACAATGGAATATTATTCAGCCAGAAAAAAGAATGATATCTTTCCATTTGCAACAACATGAATGGACCCTGAGGGCATTACACTAAATGAAATCAGTCAGACAAAGAGAGACAAATACTGTATGATCTCATATATGGAACCTAAGCAAAAACAAACAAACAAAAAACAAGCTCATACAACAGACTGGTGGTTGCCAAAGGCAGGGGGTTGGGGAAGTGGGCAAAACTGGTGAAGGGGGTCAAAAGGTACAAACTTCCAGTTATATTGGGGATGTAATGTACAACATGGTGACTATAGTTAATAATACTGTATTGAATATTTGAGAGTCATCAAGAGAGTATATCTTAAAAGTTCTCATCACACACACACACAAAATTTTAACTATGTATGGTGATAGATGTTAACTATACTCATTGTAGGGATTTCACAATATAAACAAATATTAAATCATTGTGTGGTACACCTGAAACTAGTATAATGTTATATGTCAATTATACCTCAATAAAAATATTTTAATTTAATTTTAAGTAAAAAAAAAAGAAATATTAATACATGCTACAACCTGGATAAACCCTGAAAACAAGCAAAATGAAAGAAGAAAGACATAAAAGGTCACATATTGTATGATTTCATCTATAGGAAATATCCAGAATAGATAAATCCATAGAATCTAAACACAGACTGGTGGTTGCCAGCGTATGGGGGAGGGGAAATGGAGAGAAATTGCTTACTGGATAAAGAGTTTTACCTTGAAATGATGGAGATGTTTTGGAACTAGACAGAGGCAGCAGATGTCCAACATCATGAATACTCTAAATACCACTGAATTGTTCACTTCAAAATCACTGATCTTATGTAAATTTCACCTCAATATATTATTTTTTAAAATAAAGAGGGGATATTACTACCAACCACACAGAAATTTAATCAAAAAACAAGGGAATACTATGAACAATTCTATTCCAACAAATTAGATGACCTAGATGAAATGGACAAATTCTAGAAAGACAAAAACTACCACACTGACTCAGTAAAAAAAAAAAAATCAATATGAATAGATCTAAAACAAGCAAACACATTGAATTAGTAATCAGAAAATTTTCCAAAAGAGAAACCTAAGATCAGATGACTACCCTGGTTAATTCTATCAAAGTGATTACAGAAAAATTAACACCAGTCCTTTATCAACTCTTTCAGAAACTAAAAGAGGAGAGAAAACTTTCCAGCTCATTCTGTGAGGCCAGTATTACTCTGATACCAAAATCAGACAAAGACATCACACACACACACACACACACACACGACCAATATCCCTTATGAATATAGAAGAGTCCTCAACAAAATACTAGCAAACAAAATCTAACCACACATAAAAAAGATTATATACCATGACCACATGGGATTTATGGAGGTATGCAAAGTTGGTTTATTATAGGAAAATCAATCAACATTATACCATTTTAATAGAATAAAGGACAAAAAAAGACACCTGCCTACAGAAAAAGCATTTGACTAAATCTAGCACCTTTTCATGATGAAAAACAAACAAACAAACAAAAAACCCTCAACAATTAGGAACAGAAGGGAACTTTCTCAATCAAAGGGTACCTGTAAAACACCCACAGCTAGCATCATACTTAGTCGTGAAAGACTGAAAGCTTTCCCTCTAAGATTGGGAACAAGACAAGGATGTCTACTACCGCACTTTGACTCAATATTATACTGGAAGTTCTATAACCAGGACAATCAGGCAAGAAAAAGGAGTTAAAAAAAAAAAAAAAAAAGGGCTTCCCTGGCGGCACAGTGGTTGAGAATCTGCCTGCCAATGCAGGGGACACAGGTTCGAGCCCTGGTCTGGGAAGATCCCACATGACGCGGAGCAACTAGGCCCGTGAGCCACAATTACTGAGCCTGCGTGTCTGGAGCCTGTGCTCCGCAACAAGAGAGGCCGCGATAATGAGAGGCCCATGCGCCGTGATAAAGAGTGGCCCCCACTTGCCGCAACTAAAGAAAGCCCTCGCACAGAAACGAAGACCCAACACAGCCATAAATAAATAAACCCAAAGTTTAAAAAAAAAAAGATGTAACACTCAAGATTTCAGCTTTAAAAAAAAAAAAAGTAGCAGCATTCAGAATGGAAAAGGAAAAAGTAAAACTATATTGGAGATGACATGATTTTGTATATACAAAATCCCGAGGAATCCACAAAACAAGTATTAGAATTAAAAGGTTGCAGAATACAAGATCAATATAAAAAAATCAATTATGTTTCTATACAGTAGCAATAAATGTTCTGAAAATGAAAGTAAATAAACACTTCCATTTACACTGTTACAAAGAATACTTATCAGAAAGAGAAAGACAAATATCATTATGATATCACTTATATGTGGAATCTAAAATAAGACACAATTGAACTTACCTATGAAACAGAAACAGACTCACAGACACAGAGAACAGACTTGTGGTTGCCAAGGATTGTGGGGAGGGATGGATTGGGAGTTTGGGATTAGCAGATGCAAACTATCACATATAGAACGGATAAACAACAAGATCCTACTGTATAGCACAGGGAACTATATTCAATATCTTGTGATAAACCATAATGGAAAAGAATATGAAAAAGAATGTATATGTACAACTGAATCACTCTGCTGTACAGCAGAAATTAACACAACACTGTAGATCAACTATACTTCAATAAAATAAATTTTTGAAAAAAGAATAGTTAGGAATAAATTTAATAGAAATGCAGCGCTTTTTTATTCTGAAAACACTGAATTATACTAAATACATTGTTGAAGCAATTAAAGACCTAAATAAATGTAAAGACATCCCACATTCATGGATCAGAAGATTTAATATTGTTAAAATGGCAAGACTCCCACAACTGATCTATCAAAATCTTGGCTAGCCTCCTCACAGAATTGAAACTCACATGGAAATTCAAGGAACTCAGAATAACCAAAACAATCTTGAAAAAGAAAAAACTGAAAGATTCAGACTTTCTGATTTCAAAACTTACTACAAAGCTATAGTAATCAAGAAATGTGGCACTGGCATAAGGATAGAAACAGATCAACACAATAGATCAATGGAATAGAATTCAGAGTCCAGAAAAAAACCCATGCATTAATGGTGAGCTGATTTTCAGCAAGATTACCAAAATAATCAGTGGGGAACAGATAAATCTTTTCAACAAATGTTGATGGAACAACTGGACATCCATATGTGAAAGAATGAATGAAGTTGGGCCCCTGCTCACACCATATATATAAAAAGTAACTCAAAATGGATTGTGAAACTAAAAGTAGAGCTAAAACTAAAAAAACTCTTTAAAGAAAATTGGAGTAAATGGTTTCTTAGAGAAGACACCAAAAGAATAAATGACAAAGGAAAAAATAACAGGACTTCATCAAATTGACAACTTTTGGACTTCAAAGGACACCATCATGAAAGTAAAAAGATAACCCACAGAATGGGAGAAAAATATCTGTAAATCATATATGTGACTAGGAACACATATATATGTGATACATATACATTGATATGTTATAAGGGACACATATAGATACTAACATATGTGATAAAAGAATATATAAAGATCTTTTATAACAGAAGAATAAAAAAACAACTCAATTAAAAAATTGGCAGAGGACCTGAATAGATATTTCTCCAAAGATGATATAAAATGGCTAGCAAGTATATGAAAAGATGCTCAACATACTAATCATCAGAGAAATGTGAATGTAAACCACAGTAACACCCATCAGGATGGCTACTATAAGGAAGGAAGGAAGGAAGGAAGGAAGGAAGGGAGGGAGGGAGGGAGGGAAGGAAGGCAGGAGAAAGGAAGGGGAGGGAAGGGAAACTGTTGGCAAGCATGTACAGAAACTGTATCCTTGTGTGCTATGGATGGATTGTAAATAGTGCAAATGCTGTGGAAAACAGTATAAAGGCTCCTCAAAAAGTTAAAAATAGAACTACCATATGATCCAGCAATTCCACTTTTGGATATCGATCCAAAAGAAATGAAAGCGGGGTCTCTAAGAGATATTTGCACATCCATGCTCACAGCAGCACTATTCACAATAACTAAGAGGTGGAAGCAACCTAAATGTCCATCAACTGATGAATGAATTTTTAAAATGTGATATATACATACAATGGAACATTATTTAGCCATAAAAAAGAAACTCTGCCACATGCTACAATATGCATGATCCTTGAAGACATCATACATCATGCTAAATGAAATAAGCCAGTCATAAAAACAAATACTGTATGCTTCCACTTATGTGAAGTATCCAAAGTAGTCAAAGCAATAGAAAAGAAACAGAAAGTAGAATGGTGGATACTATGGTCTAGCAGGAGAGGGAAAAGTTTGTTGTTTAATGGGATGGGTAGTTTCAATTTTGCAAGATGAAAAGGTCTAGAGATCTGTTTCAAAACAATGTAAATGGGGAATTCCCTGGCGGTCCAGTTGTTAGGCGCTTTCACTGCAGGGAGCCTGGGTTCGATCCCTGGTTGGGAACTATCCTGCAAGCCGTGCAGCGTGGCAAAAACAAGAAAACAAAAAAGAAAAAAACAACGTGGATATACTTAACACTTAAAAATGGTTAAGATGGGGCTTCCCTGGTGGCGCAGTGGTTAAGAATCTGCCTGCCAATGCAGAAAACACGGGTTCGAGCCCTGATCCGGGAAGATCCCACATGCCGTGGAGCAACTAAGCCCGTGTGCCACAATTACTGAGCCTGCGCTGTGGAGCCCATGAGCCACAACTACTGAAGCCCGCGTGCCTAGAGCCTGTGCTCCGCAACAAGAGAAGCCACCGCAATGAGAAGCCCACACACCACAACAAAGAGTAGCCTCATTCGCCACAACTAGAGAAAGCACGTGCCCAGCAACAAAGACCCAAGGCAGCCAAAAATTAAATAAAATAAATAAATTTTTTTAAAATGGTTAAGATGGTAAAATTTGTTATATGTTTTTTACAACAATAAAAAAAATTTTTTTAAACAGGCAAAGGATTCGAAGAGACATTTCACCAAAGAAGATGCTATACAAATGGCCAATAAGCACAGGAAATACTGCTTAACATGATTAGGAAAATGTAAATCAATAACAATGAGATACTCCTTCACACCCACTAGGTTGGCTATAATCAAAAAGAGAAACAATAACAAGTGCTGCAGAGGATGTGGAGAAATTGGAATCCTCATATATTGCTGGTGCAATTGCTACAAAGTGGTACAACCACTTTGGAAAACAGTTTGGCAATACCTCAAAAATTAAATATAGAGTTACCATATGATCCAGCAACTTCACTCTTAGGTATATACCCATAAAAATTGAAAACATTAAGTCCACGCAAAAACAATGTTAACAGTAGCATTCCTCACAATAGCCACAAAGAGCACACAATCCAAATGTCCATTAACTGATAAATGGATAAACAAAACTGTGGTATATGCTTACAATGGAATACTATTCAGCCATAAAAACAAACAAAGCACTGTTGTATATCTATGACATGGATGAACCTGAAAACATGCTAACTGAATAAAGCCAGACACCAAAGGTCACATATTGTATGTGAGAGAATTGTATGTAGAGGAGAATCAGGAAAGAGAAGCATCCTGTAATCTAAATGAAAAATTATTTTCAGGGAGGAGGAAATGAACTACTTTGATAAATGCTGCCAATAAATCAAATAAAATAAAAACTAAAAATTGACCATTGAGTTAAACATTGTGGAATTCATTAGTGACCTTGACAAGAGTGGATTTAAAGGAAAACGAGAGACTTGGAGATAACAAATATGGCCAACTCTGTAGAAGTTTTCCTATAACTAGCAAATACGAAATAAAACAAGCAGAAGGGGGATGTGCCATCAAAAGATGGATTTTTTAATGCGAGATGACATTATAATCAGCCTGTTTGCTGACGGGAACCATCCAGAGAAACAGAAAACTTAATCCGAAGAAGAGACTTGCTAGAATATCCTTGAACAAACAAGAATTGATTGGATCTAGTACACAAGAAGTGTACACAAGCCAAATAATTCACTCACAGTAACAGACCTGAGACCATATGAAGAAAGGCTGGCATGGTGGATTAATGGGTATGGTAGCCAGCCTCCAAGATGGCCCCAAATGAATCCCGCCTCCTGGTATTCTCAATCCTGTGTAGCTCTCCCTCACACTATCACAGGGTTGACCTGTGAGACTAAGCAAAGACAGAAGTGAAGGTGTGTAACTTCTGAAAAAGACTCTGCACTTCATCTTGGGTGCAAATTCTTTCCCGAATCACTCGCTCTGGGGGAAGCCAGCAGCCATGACATGAGCAGCCCCATGGAGAGGCCCAGAGAGTGAGGAACTGAGGCCCCTTGCTAACAGCCAAGTGACTGAAGTTAGATTCAACAAAAGTCAAGGAGAGACCCTGAGGCAAAACCACCCAGCTAAGCCACTCCTGGATTCTAGACCGTGAGATAATATGTTTTTTCAGGCTATTAAGTTGTGAGATAATGTGTACAACACAGACATTTCAAGTTACCATATCATTCATATGTCGTACTTGCAACTCTGAACTGTCATACACAGAATAGCTCTCCTATAAATACAGCAAAATTTAAAAAACAAGCAAACGAAAAAAACAAAACGGGAGTTCCCTGGCAGTCCAGTGGTTAGGACTTAGCACTCTGACTGCTGGCGCCCCAGGTTCAATCCCTGGCTGGGGAACTAAAATCCCATAAGCCACGTGGCGCAGCCAAAACAAAACAAAACACGGCAAAATTGACATGCCATGAAGCTTGTATAGTCAAATCAAACTTGTATAGTCAAGCCAAGGACTCAAAGTTGTACCAGCGATAGATAAGTAACTATACAACGGAGCTGTATGCACAAGTTGCTGGGCATAAAGCTACCTATAGTCTTGTTTACTGGCATGAAGTGAACTCAGATACCCCGCCCATCCAGTCACATTCAATTACTTCATGAAATAAAACCCTTAAGGAAAAGGGTACAGAAATGAACAAACTAATCCCATGGAATCATGTTAAATCACAACACATTTACTCTGAATGAACCACTTTATTTATTTATTTATTTGGCCGTGCCACATGGCTGGTGGGATCCCAGTTCCTCGACCAGGGACTGAACCCGGGCTACTGCAGTGAAAGCCCAGAATCCTAACCCGGAGGCCACCAGGGGACTCCCATCACTTTATGATTTTAATACATTAGCTGAAACCTTAGGCCACGTGCATCAGCCCACGTTAGCCTCGCTGCATGGTAGAAGTCAGCTTAAAAATCCATGGTGCTCTTACTTTTTTCCCTTTCATAACAGCAGGTGAAAGCCGGCCCCCAGCCCCCTGCCCCTTTTTAAGGCCGCAACTTAAGAGGGCTCCAGAATGAGCTGAACCAGTGAGTGCCCTGAAGTCATCACACACATTCTGGGTCGGCTCCCACCCACGCAGGAGAACGTTCTCTGGGCAGCAACGTGTTAGCCCGGGAGAGAACAGGAAAAACGCTGAGGGTAAAAAAGATACCACTCTGGGGGCTTCTCTGGTGGCGCAGTGGTTAAGAATCCGCCTGCCAATGCAGGAGACACGGGTTCGAGCCCTGGTCCAGGAAGATCCCACATGCCACGGAGCAACTAAGCCCGTGCGCCACAGCTACTGAGTGTGCTCTAGAGCCTGAGAACCACAGCTACTGAGCCCGTGTGCTGCAACGACTGAAGCCCGTGCGCCCTAGAGCCCGTGCTCCACAACAAGAGAAGCCACCGTAATGAGAAGCCCGCGCACCACAACGAAAAGAAGCCCCCGCTCGCCACAACGAGAAAGCCCATGTGCAGCAACAAGACCCAACACAGCCATAAATAGATAGATCGATAGATAGATACCACTCCGGTCCTCATTAGAAAGACGTCTGTCACCTTACCTCAGGCGCGCACTGAAAACCTGGGGGCTTGAGATTTTCCAGGCAGGAGCAGGTCGCATCCTAGAGACCAGCAGAGAGAAGGGTCAGGGTGAGTCACGTGTTACGGGAACATTCTATCCCCCAGGCCCTCGCTGGTCCTGCCCTCAGCATGTTTACCAGGCGTCTCACACTCAACCAGAGAACAGAATCTCGAACAAGCCTCTTCCTCCAACCTCCCCTCTCTCAGTAAAAAACACCTCATCTGCCACCTGCCCAAACCAAAAGCCTGGACCTCGGGCGCCCAGGGGGGCTCCCACAGGGGGCGGGGGCGGGCCGAGGCCCAGTCAACAAGAAAATAGCCCAGGCGCAGCGGCAGGGGAGAAGCCACTAGATCGATTTGTTTTTTGTTTTTTTAGCTGCGCCCTCCTGACAGCGCCTGGGCCCACGGATCTCCAGAACCCCGCCGGGCCCGGGTCACAGAACTGCCCTGACACTGTTTTGTGTTGTAATGTATTAGGAGACCTCGGCGGGGCCGGAGGCCTGACAGGCCATTCCCCGGAGGCCGGCTCGGCCCACCCCTGCGGGAGGGAGGCTGACGGAGAGCGGCGCCCGCCCAGATTGGGGAAGGGAGAGGGTGAAAGGGATCTCAGGGCCTGGGCCTCACCCTCCCTCCTGAGGGCCCGCGGCCCCACACAGGCCGCCGGGGCCGTGCCAGGCCCGCCGCTCGTGAGGACCCGAGAAACCCTCCCCTCGGCCCTCAGGGACCGCTCCGGCCGCGCCACGGTCCCCGTCGGCGGCGGAGCCAGAACGGCCGGCAGCTCACCGGCCCTGAGGTGCTCCCCAGCCCTGAGGCGCTCCCGGGGCGAAGCCTGAGGCGACTACGCCTCCTCAGGCCCCCGGCGCCGCAGACGCCGCCACCGCCCGCGCCCCCGCTGGCGCGCCCGCTGTCACCTGTGATTGGCTGCCAGGTGCCGGCGCGAGGTCGGGCGCTGCGGTCTGATTGGCAGCGAGGCCGGGTGGGCGCATGCGCGCTCTCTAGCGCCCCCCCCCCCGGTGGCAACCGCTGGGGGCGGGGTCAGGCTGAACCTGTGTCTCCAAGGTCTTGGGCTGTCAAGACGCCAGAATTCGCCAGGGCTCAGGGTAAAGAGCGGGCTCCCAGTCCATCAGGGTAGTCCAGCTCTTGCAATCCTCAGGTGTGATCCCTCTCCCATAAAAGCACTATCTGCCCGCCCCTTGCTTAAGGAACTTGACCATGCAACTGGGTGTTGAAGCCCATCCTCTTGGACTTGAATTTGGGGCCAATCCAGTGCAGCCTGCCACCTGTTTTTGTACAGCCTGCAGCGAGCTAAAAAAAGAGCTTTACAATTTTAAAAAAATTGTTTTTATTTTAGAGCTTTGCATTTTTTAATGGCTGGGGAAAACCACAAAGAGAATATTATTTTGTGACAAGTGAAAATTATATGAAATTCAATTATCAGAGTCCTTAAAGTTGGAACAGGGACTTGCTTGTTCCTTTAGTTATCGTCTATGGCTGCAAAGTCAATTAATTGCCAGAGATCATATTCGCAAGCCTAAAGTATTTATTATTTGGTCCTTTACAGAATCTTTTTTAAGTGCCCTGTTCTGCTGGAATCTCCTAGTAATCGTTTGAAAAAAAAAAAAAGTTTTTGGTTTACTCTATAATGCTATTTTCTTCTCTATTATATTCATTTTTCCATTCTTTATTATTTCCTTCCTTCTTATCGCTATAGGTTTGTTCTGTTGCTCTTCTTTACAACTTTTTGAGATAAATGCCTAACTCATTTATTTGTAACTCTGATTTCTCTTGTATGTAATGCTATAAATTTACCTTAATTTACTAAAGTACCGATTTAACTGTGTCCCACAATTTTTGCTTAATAATATGTTCATTATCATTCACTTCCAAGTATATCCTAATTTCCATGTATATCCTAATATCCTAATACTCTCTTCTTAAAACAAGGGTTATGTATTATATACTAATATATTTATATTCTAAATCTACGGGATTTTAAAAGCTGTTTCTTTATCAATTTCTCATTTTGTTGCATTATGGTCAGATCACACAGTCTAAATATTATTGATCCTTTGATTTCCATTCAGTGAAGTATACCATAGTCAAAATGAAGAGGATGTAATGTAGAGAAAATATTTGCAATGTCTAAAATGTGTATATGTGAAATGACCTCCTTTAGGCCTCACAATTACTCCAATACCTTTCAGTAAGTTACCATCAACTAAGCTCCAGGCTTTATTCAAATTTCACTAGTTTTTCCACAAATGTCCTTTTTCTGTTCCAGATTCCCATATAGGATACCGAATCACATTTAATTATAAGACCTCCTTAGCTTACTCTGTTCTATGGCAGTTTCTTAAACGTTCCTTGCTTTTCATGACTTTTGACAATTTTCAGGAACCCTTAAGTGTCGGGTATTTTGCCAAATGACTCTCAGTTTGAGTTTGATGTGTTTCTCCCGGTTACACTGGGGTTTATAGGTTTTTAGAACTATACCGCAGAGGTGACGTATCCTTCTCATCACTTCCCATCAGGGATACATACTATCAATGTGACTTACCACTAGTTTCTCCACTGTAAAGTTACTTTTCTCCCCCAGCCATATTCTATTCTTTGGAAACAAGTCACTAAATCCAAACTACACTTAGGGAGGGGCAAGGAATCTCATTGAGGGGAAACATCTATGAGATACACAAATTATCGAGTACACAAATTAATTGGAACTCATTTGTAAGGAAGATCTGTTTCTTCTAGCTTTACCTTTTAATTTTAAATTAATCAAATTGAGTAAAATTAAGAATTTAATATCTCAGTCACACTAGCTACATTTCACCAGCTCCATAGTCACATGTGGCATATTGGACAGAGCAGATATAGAACATTTCCATCTGAAATTTCCAGTGGTTAGGACTCCACACTTCCACTGCAGGAAGTACGGATTCGATCCCTGGTCAGGGAGCTAAGATCCCGCTAGCCTCGCAGCATGGCCAAAAAGAAAACTCTACAAGATGAATACTCCAACCAAAAAATGGGCAAATGATATGAACAGGCCACCTCACAGAAGAGAAAAATACACATTTATACATGTGAAAAGCTGATCATCCTTATTAGGAAATAAATGTTACATTACATTTTAGGAAATAAATGTAACAATAACATTAAAAAAAAAATTCCATCACTGCAGAGACTTCTGTGGACAGCACTGACTTAGATCATTCTTCTTTTAAAACATAATGCACTTAAACATATGAATTTCTTCTAAGAACTGCTTTAGCTCTGTCCCATAAATTTTGCTGTTTTCAATATCATTCAGTTCAAATATTTTCATTTTTTCCATAGTGATTTCTCATAGGAGCTACAAGTTATTTAGAATCAGAACCAGGACTAGGGTGAGCCTAGACCACAACATTAAAGAGGATTGTGAAACACAGGCATGGCACGTTTGCGCTTTGGGCTCCTGGCAACACTTACTCTGGCCCCAGCCCTGTTTGCTTCATTATATTGCTTCATTTCAAAACTTTGGGGTTTTTTTCCTTAATTATCTTTCTGTTTGTTTTTTTTGTTTGCTTGTTGTTTGTTCTGTTTTTGGCCATGCCTCAAGACTTGTGGGATCTTAGTTCCCTGACCAGGGATTGAACCCTGAGGGCTACCTCAGCAGTGAAAGCGCCAAGTCCTAACCACTGGACCACCAGGAATTCCCATATCTTTCTGTTATTGATTTACAGCTCAATTTTCCTGCAATCAGTGGGTAGTTACAAAAAGCCCTATAACTCATGTCACAATCGATGAACTATAGTACACGAGCTTGAGAACAAGATAAGAATGTTCACTATAACCACTGAAGTACAACAAAACACCTGGAATAGCCAAGATAATTTTCAACACCAAAGCTGGAGAACTTAAACTCCCAGATATCTGTATTAGGGTTCTCCAGAGAAACGCAACCAATAGGATATAGAGGGATACATGAGGAGGTATGTTATGGGAATTGGCTTATGTTAAGTTCCACCATATGCTGCCTGCAAACTGGAGAACCAGGAAAGCCAGTGATATAACTCAGTCCAAATCTGAAAGCCCAAGAACCAGGAGCTTTGATGTCCAAAGGAGAGATGGATGTCCCTTCCTTCTCCTTTGTTCTCTTAGGGATGAACCCACATCCCATCTTAGGGATCATCCACATTTTCTTGGATGATGCCCACCCACATTGCTGAGGATTTATATTTTTACTCAGTCTACTGATTCAAATGCTAATCTCTTCTGAAAACACCCTCACAGACATACCCAGGAATAATGTTTACCTAGCTATCTGAGCATCCCTTAGCCCAATCAAGTCGATAAAAAAAATTAACCATCACACAAACTTAGGCAGAGCCCCAGTAATTAAGAGCTATAATAATTGTGGCATTAGCACAAGACTAGAGCACTGGACAAATGGAATGGAGTCCAGAAATACATATACAGCCATCTACCTGATTTACACAGAGCTTCCACTGCAATACAGTGGCGTGGTCTTTTTAGTAAATGGTGGTTGATTTGAATACACATATGAAAAAATTAACATTGATACCTTGATTTATCACACCATAAATTAAAAAAAATACATTTGAGCTAGATCAGACCTAACTGTGAAAAGCTATACCGTAAAATTTCCAGAAGAAAACATGAGAGGAATATGTCCTTGGCAGACAATTCCTTAAACAGAACATTCCATGAAGCACCACTCTTTGTACATATGTACACCCATGAAATCACCATCGAGGCCAAGATAAGGGACGTTTTCAGGGTCCCAGAAGTTCCCTAATGCCCTTCCCAGTTGACAGTCTATAGTTTTGTTTTGTCTTTTAAGAGGAGGAGCAAGACTTGAATAGGCACTTAATAAAAGAGGGTAATATTCAAGTGGCCAATAAGCATGTGAAAAAAAAATTCTCAAAATCATTACTCATCAGGGAAATGCAGATGAAACTACAATGCGATACCACTACAACGTCAAGAGAATAGCACTAATTGTTACTGAACAAAACTTGAGTCTGCTAGCCCGAGTGCAGTAAAGCAAATCTACTGACACCATGTTGTGATGAAGGAAAGTACTGCGTTTATTGCAAGGCGTCCAAAACGGGACCAAGCAAGAACAGGCAGTCATGCTCAAAAGACCCAAACTCTGGGATGGCTTTCAGGGAAGGGTTTTTAAAGACAACGTGAGGGAGAGGGTGGCAGGGTGTGTGATCGGCTCATGCAAAATTCTTATGACCATTGGTTGGTGGTGAGGTAATTAGGTTGTATTTCAGTAGTCAACATCATCAACCTTCTGGTTCCAGCTGGTCTGGGGGTCTACATGCTGGTAGGCAGCATACAGTTAACTTCTTCTGTCTTCTGGGAGTTTTAGTTTCTGCAAAACTACTCAAGGATATGGCTCAGGATATTATCTGTAGCCCCTGAGGAGAAGTTAAAGATCCTTGACTTTGTTTTATGGCTAAACTATTATTGTTTTGTCTTGCTTGCTTGACTGTTTTCTTTTGTTTCTGCATTTTCTCACTTCTCTAATTAAATTCACTCTTTGGAACATGGGGAAGGCCTAGGACCTAAAGCTTTTCTACAAATAAGAGGCAGGGACATGGGGGTGGGGGGTCTGTCCCTGGGAAGGCCCTGCAGGGTCCTGCTCAGTTATATATTGAAAAGCACTGACAGTACCAAGTGTTGGAGCTGTAGAAATGGAATTCACAGTATTGTTGGTGGGAATACACATTGTTTCAATCACTTTGAAAAAGTGTTTGGCCGTATCTACATACTAGAAAGCTAAATCTATGCAGTTTCAGAACTTCTCATATCTATATTTAGACATATAGATATAGATATCTTAAAGAAATTACTATGAAAGACAGACACACACTCATAGCAGCTTTATGCAAAATAGCAAAATTATGAGCCTCAAAGTTCAGGAACAATAAAATGGATACATAAAACTGTGCCATATTCATTCAAGGGAATTCTACTCAGCAATGAAAAAGAATGTGCCACAGCGACACACAACAAGAACGTATCTCACTTATTTAAAAGAAAACAAAGACCAGACCAAAAAAAATCTATTGTGTTATTCTATTTACTTAAAATTTAGAAACAGGAAAAATGAATCCCTGGTGGTTGAAATCAGAAAAGTGGTTACTTTGGGGAGGAGAGGGTGGCTGGGAAGGAGCATGGAGACTTCGGAGTTACTTGACAGTGGAGAGATGAAGCAGGTACAATCTCAGTCACTGTAAAGCCAGACAGGCGCTGACACTGTTTGCTGGCATCTTTGAGCCACTACGTACAGCTGACCTAGCCTCAATTCAGCTTTTTGGGATTTCTGCAGGTGGGTAGAACATAATTTTTAGCCAGAACCCCTGCTGCAATACGTCTGGAATATCTCGTGTTCATAGCCATCCTCTTGGTAGTTTTTTCAGGTGACACTTGGGATTCAGTGTTGGTCACAATCATGGATGCTGCCTCTCTTGGTCCCGGTTGAACTGAAGTTCGGATCTTGACCTCTGTTTCAGGAGGCAACCCATCCAGTTGCTCTGGCTTTTTAAATGGTTGATGATTCTTGGTTTGGTGCTCCATTTTCTCCTTCAAAGTCAAAAACTGTAGCCGGCACTTGGAACATTGAAAGACCCTCTTGTTCCAGTGCTTCCAAGCATGATTTACGTAGGATGTCACCACTTTGAAAATTCTGAGGCAAAACAGACAGAGCAAACTGTTCGTGTTTTCATGCCATGTTCTGAAATGTGCTTCCACATCAGCAAAGGCTGACGATCTGTAATTGCAAACCTGGCACACATAGGGCATTTCGCCAGGTTTATGATTGACCTTCATGTGCTGTAAGAGAACCTGATCTGTTTCAAAGGACAATTCACAGATTTTACAGACCGAAGAGGGCTCCTGGGAAGTGTGGACACTTTCAATGTGGCACTGCAGCTGGAAGGGGGTGGGAAACTGGCGGTGGCAGTGCCGGCAGGTGGTGTGGATTTCCCAGCCGTCATCCCTCTGCTTCTCAAATTCCAAATGGTTCTTCACGTGGGTCATAAACTTGACATTTTTTAGAACTTTCAAGCAGCTGAGGCATTTGAAGGTTGTGTGGGTCTTCCATTCTGGCTGCCTGTCTCCTGGATGCCGTCCATAGTAAAAATCATCAAGTAACATGATCAGATTTCCTTTCTTGGGATCAACAGTCTTGTTTTGACTTGCTAGACTCGAAAAGTCTGTTTTTGCCAGCCTTTCCAAGCTACATGCTCCATCTGGATCCATAACATGGTAACGTGCCTGGTTATATGCATGAGCCCATGGAAATGATGCCCCACTGTGAACATGGCTTGACGAGGTCGGGACACCTTCCGGGGTCATACTCGTGTTCTTTGTAGGAAGGATACCTGGAGAGGCCATAGCTGAGGCCTGTCCCCCTGGGATTCCATGGCTGACTTTAGGTCTTTTGGGATTCCCACTGTATATATTCATATCTGAAGTGGGACATCGCTTTGAATCATGAAGACTTTTATCCTTGCCTCCTACCGAGAATGCAGCTCCAGGTAGACAATGAGGCCATGGAGAGAGCAAATCTGAGGAATTGTGAAGCACGACTTGCAGAGAGCTCATTTTATAATCAGGTTTAGACGAAGGCTCAAAAATAATAGGACTATCTACGTCTCCCCATTCAGATTGAAAAGCCGGTGAAATGGCTGCTGCCTTTGACATCGGGGTCCTGCAATTTGCAGGCTGCAATGTGCAAGTGGTATCTTGACTCACGTGACCCTTCTTTCTTGTTGAGGATGAGTCCCTGGTCACTCTGTTCAAAATGTTAGAAATGACCGGCTTTGAATTTGAAATCACTCTGACAAAGAGGGTTTCAGCATCTTCATTGACATGCTCCACTCCAACAAAGATCACCTCAGCACTGTCATCATCCTCGTCTCTGGGTTTGGACCCTCCCATCTTCTTCTCTGGTCGTTCTGGGGCTTGTGCTTCCTCACACAGAAAGACGTGTGCCATTTTACAATCACTTTTTGCTTGAAGTGGTCCCTTCTTCTACTGCTTTCTTTTGGCAAACTCCCACCTGAAGGCAACCACATGATATGGTCAGTACAGTTGTCCCCCCAGGTCCGAGTTTTCGCTCTCTGGGGTTTCGGTTAACTCTCGGTTGTTAACTGAAAATATTAAATGGAAAATTCCAGAAATAAATAACTCATACGTTTTAAATTGCACACCATTCTGAGGAGTGTGGTGGGAGTCTCGCACCGTCCTGCTTCATCCCACCTGGGACACTCGGTTATCAGATTGATTGTCAAGGTATCACGGTGCTTGTGTCCAAGTCATCCTTATTTTACTTAATAATGGCCCCAAAGCACAAGCAGAGTGATGCTAGCAATTCAGATATGCCAGAGAGAATCCATAAAATGCTACCTTTAGGTAAAAAGGCAAAAGTTCTCAGTTTGATTTAAAAAAAAGAAAAAAAATTGTACGCTGATGTTGCTAAGGTCTATGGTAAGAATGAATCTTCTATCTGTGAAATTGTGAAGAAGGAAACAAATCCATGCTCGTATTGCTGTCACATTTCAAACTGCAAAAGTTATGGCCTCGGGCTTCCCTGGTGGCGCAGTGGTTGAGAATCTGCCTGCCAATGCAGGGGACACGGGTTCGAGCCCTGGTCTGGGAAGATCCCACATGCCGCGGAGCGACTAGGCCCGTGAGCCACAATTGCTGAGCCTGCGTGTCTGGAGCCTGTGCTCCGCAACAAGAGAGGCCGCGATAGTGAGAGGCCTGCGCACCGCGATGAAGAGTGGCCCCCGCTTGCCGCAACTAGAGAAAGCCCTCGCACAGAAACGAAGACCCAACACAGCCATAAAATAAATAAATAAATAAAAATTTATGGCCTCAGTGCATGGTAAGTGCTTAGCTGAGATGGAAGAAACATTAAATTAGTACAATAATATTTTTGACACAGAGACCACATTCACAAAACTTTTATAACAGTGTATTGTTATAATTGTTCTATTTTATTCTTAGTTACTGTTGTCAATCTCTTACTGTGCTTTTATAAATTAAACTGCATCGTAGGTATGTTTGCATAGGAAAAAACATTGTGTATATAGGGTTTGATACTATCCATGGTAGCAGACATCCACTGAGGGTCTTGGAACGCATCCCCCCCTCCCCATCGTGGATAAGGGGGGACTACTGTATTTATTTCAAAAGACAAAATTGGTGCCTTATTTAATCATCAGCTGAAACATTGAGATAACTATTAACACCCTTATTTTATATGTGAGGAAACAGGCTCAAACCCAGTTAAGTGACATGATAATTTTAAACTTACCTCTCCGGCCCCCAGGCCCCACTTTTGCCTTATCTCCCCAGGGCGGCCCCAATGCTCCCATTAAACTCTGCAGGAGAGCTGGCATGCACCCTTTTGCTTATAGATCTCCAATCTCACTCAGAAATGCCAACCAACATGAAACGTCCAAAAGAGCCCTAGGCTATCGCCCGGGGTGCCCCTCCCTCCCTCCACTCTGTGAGTCTGGAAGGCACCAGACCCTGTACACCGATCAAAAAAAAATTTTTTTTTTGGTTGCACTGCGTGGCATGCCGGATCTTAGTTCACCGACCAGGGATGGAACCCTCGTCTCCTGCAGTGGAATTCTTAACCACTGGACCGTCAGGGAAGGCCCCGGATCAAAAAATTTTTTTAATTCCAGAAAGATCTTAAAAGTAAAACTTGAAGTTGCCTCGTGCTGGCAACTATATATATAGCATTACACTGTACTTAGAACTATTTACACAGCATCAACATTGTATTAGGTATTATAATGAATCCAGAGATGATTTAAAGCATACGGGAGGATCTACTTAGTTTATATGCAAATACTACACCATTTTATATAAGGGACTCGGGCATCCATGGCTTTTGGTATCTTCGGGGTGGGGAGTCCTGGATCCAATCTCCCATGGATACCGAGGAAGGACGGTACTTTCTCAGGACTTCTGTTGCTCCCTCTGCCTTGGATGCTTTCTCAGGTACCCGCATCCCAGCTCCTGACCTGCTTCAGGTCCACAGCTTCTCTGCAAGGCTTCCCTGACCACACTTTCAAAAATCACAACCTCCCCCAACTCACATGCCATATTCACCTCCGAAGCTATTTTTCAACAGCGTTTATCACCTGCCTAACGCACAAGTATAAAATACATCTTGCTTCTTTTCTGTCTCCACCCACTAGACTATGAGCTACATACATGAGGGCAGGGAGTTGTGTTTTGTTCACTGCTGTATTCTTTGTTTGTAGAGCAACATCTGGCATACTGTCAATGCTACATGTTTGCTACATAAATATAAAGTAACTGTTACTAATATGATCATTTACCTGTACAACAGGCCCGAACCCACTAATTCCAGGCTCCCCAAGCACTTACATTTGATTTTAGCCAAAAGGCTGAGAAGTGATTTTCCAAGCATTTAATTAAATCCAAATCCTAATCATTTAACACCATCATACAAGGGAGAAAATCAGCCTGTATGTAGTTGGGTGTGGGGAGGGGTGGTTATTGAAATAAAAGTTTTGTAACGTAGTTCTCTCCCTACAATAGATTTGCTGATAGCTTCCATGCCATTAACACATTCATTGACACTAAGGGACATTCTAATGTTGACATTTGACCATTTCTGTTATCTTGCATTTCATCAGTAGCATTTCATAAGTTTGTTTGGCTGTATATATATATATATATATATATATATATTTTTTTTTTTTTATAGTGGTATCAGAAGTAATGTATCTTACAGTTGATGGCATCTTAGATTCAATGAAAAATTCTATTTCTTTTCATAAGCTGAATCCAGCCTACTAAATTTACTTCACAAGTCACTAATGGGATGCTACCTGCATTCTATAGGCAAATGGTTTAAACAGGGATTGGCAAATTGGCTTGCCCCCTGTTTTTTTTTTTTTTTTTTTGCCCAGCCACCAAGCTAAGAATGGTTTTTATATTTTTTAAGGTTTTTTTTTTAACTTTTAAGAATATATTTAATTTTTTTACTTTTTTTTTAATTTGGGGGATAAAAACAAAGGAATATTTTGTGACATGTGAAAATTATATGATATCCAAATTTCAGTGTCCACAAATAAAGTTTACTGGAACACAGCCACGATCACTTGCTGTTGCTGGAGGCTGTTTTGCACTACTAGGGCAGAGTCAAGCCACTGCAAGAGACCACATGGCCCTTAATGCCTAGTTACTATCTAGCCCTTTACAGAGAAGGTTTGCAGACTCATGGCTTCAGAGAACAAAATGGAGCATACCAAACTCCGTAGCTCACCAGCTCCTGAAGTACAGATGATTCAGTGCACTCTGAGCCCCAACGAAGGGTGAAGCTGGAACGTCCTGGTCTCCATATCCAGGAGAGATTTCTCTCAAGTTCAGCAGCGCTACTTCCTGAGTCCTGTGTCCGTGGAACTCCTACCTGGCTCTCCTCAGTGACGCTGAATCAGAAGATTCCATGCCTTTTAAAGCCCATTATAATCCAATCCCTAGCATCCAAACAGGGCTCCAATCATGTTCCTGAACCAGTTTATCCTGATTGGATATTCAGCTAGAAACCTTTCATCCAAATTGCCAGTGAAAGGAAAGAATGTGGGTGGGGCTTCAGGGCCAGGCCCAGAAGCTGCCTTCCTGGTCCCCATGGCAGGAGTCCCCACTCCTCTCTCTGGCGTCCACAGGCTCACCACCTCATCTCTAATTTACCTGCATTTTAAGCTATTGGGGGTCAGCAGGGGCAGGGGAATGTGGTCCACACAGATATTCCAACAGAACCCAGGCTGAGGTCAGGAACCTGAAAGGACAGAGGTCCTTTTCCAATGCCAGAAAATTCTCCATCTGCAGAGAGCAAAACCCTGCTCTCCTCCTGTCCCTGGGGGATCCAGGGGGCAGGGCTCACTCCCAAGTGGTCTGCACTTGAAGACTCAGCACCCATGGGACTCCCGGGGTCCTCATTGTAAGTTTTCAGGCTGAAGCCCAGGAGCTTTTTCTAAGCAGGGGCTCATTCTTTCTTAAACCAGTTCCAGGGGTGACAGCTCATACCCTGGTCTCCCTCCCTCTCCCCTCCTCCCTCCCTCCTCCTCCTTCACTCTCCCTTCCCTCCTCACCACCTAGATTATATCTGAAAATTTCCCTCCCACTGCCTTTACAGCCCTCTGCATATAGATTCTTGGGGATAGGGAGGGCTTCTAACAACTCCTCACTGGCAAGAATTATTTGTATTTCCATTCATTCTAATGCAACAGAGTCACTGAATTAGAACAAAAATGAAGTTCACTAATGAAAGCATACTAAAGTGCCATAACCTGATATAACATCAAAAATACCTTTCTGGGACTTCCCTGGCAGTCCAGTGGTTAAGACCTCGCGCTTCCACTTCAGGGGGTGCGTGTTTGATCCCCAGTTGGGGAACTAAGATCCCACACATCACGCAGCGCAGCAAAACAAACAAACAAAAACCTTTCTTATCAAATCAACATGCTGTACACCTTAAATTTACACCATGTATGTCAATTATATCTCTCTGAAGCTGGAAAAATAAGTATAAATGATCTGACCATTAGAAAGAGCTCATTTTATACTTTTTAAAATGGATGGTGGTGAGTATCAAAACCCTATGCTATTTACATTCTTTTGGATATGTTTAAAAACATGATATTAACAGTTTTATTTCCTTTTTTTTTTTTTTTTTTTGGCCATGCTGCGCGGCTTCCTGCAGGATCTTAGTTCCCTGACCAGGGATTGAACTCTGGCCCATGGCAGTAAAAGCGCCACCAGTTTTATTTACTTAAAGGGCCTATTTTTATTGTATGCCAGAAGCTACATCCATTGCAGTGTTTACACTTATGATGAAAACATTTTTGATGTCAACTTAAAAATGTTTGCAAAAACTTAGGGGAAAAGAAGGAAAACTTTGACTACTTAATACGTTTATAAAGATTGCTCAAATCTCAGAATCACCTGGGACATTGTGAAACATACAGATTCCAGGGCTGGATCTCACACCTGGGAAACTCAAATTACCAGGGCAGGGGCCTGGGAATCTGAATGTTCAATGTTTGCCCCATTTGATTCTGAAGTGAAGGGTGGCCCAAGGTGTAAAATCCTCCAATACTTTGGGAAACATTGATCTCTCCTATGATTAAAATACCCACGAGTCCACTCCTTCAAGGGAGCCTGAGGATGGGTTGCGGGTCAGGAATTCATTTCTCTTTCATTTGACACACTGAGCACCTGCCTTGGGATGAGCATGTTATTGGTGACTCAACAAACCAATCAGGGACTTCCCTGGTGGTCCAGTGGTTAAGACTCCGCACTCCCAATGCAGGGGGCCCGGGTTCGATCCCTGGTCAGGCAACTAGATCCCGCATGCCGAAACTAAAAAAAAACAAAAAAGAAACATCCCGCATGCTGCAACTAAGACCCGGCACAGCCAAGTAAATGAATGAATGAATGAATGAATGAATGAATATTAAAAAAATAATAAAAAATAAACCAATCAGGGGCTGGAGCTTGAGCTGGGTGCCTCCCCCTCCCCCTCAGAGATTCTGGGACCCCCACCTGGGATATGTAAGCAAAGCCCAGAGATCAGGATTCAGTTCGGGCTGCACTTTTGAATCACCTGGACTGTGCTTCTTAACCCTCAGTGAATCTAAGGAATCACCTACGTGGTCTTGTGAAAATGCACATTCTGGTCCAGCAGTTCTGGGTAGAGCCTAAGAGTCTGAGTTTCTCACAAGCTCCATGTGATGCCCAGGCCACTTGGCCAAGGACCAAATATTAAACAGTAAATACAAGGGAGCTATTGAAAAGTACTTATGTCCTGGTTGATTCTGCCCGTTTTACTCCAAACCAACAGAATCAGTATCTTCAGAAATGGGACCAGGGAGTCTGTATTATTAGAGGTCCCAGGTCTTTCTAAGGAGCAGGTGGGGTACAAATCCCCTGCTTCAGATGATGACAGCACCTGTGCAGCATTCACCAGGTGAATCACCCCTACCTTCACCCCCTGTTTTGGGCTTCATTGTGTCCTGCAAAATTCATATGTTGAATTCCTAACCCCCAGCACTTCAGAATGTAACCGTATTTGGAGATAATACCTTTAAAGAGGTGATTAAGTTAAAACGAGGTTATTAGGGTGGCCCCTAATCCGATCTGATGGGTCTCTGTATAAAAAGAGGGAGGCGAATTCCCTGGCGGTCCAGTGGTTAGGGCTCCATGCTTTCACTGCCGAGGGCCTGAGTTCAATCCCTGGTTGGGGAACTAAGATCCCAGAAGCCGCGCAGCGTGGCAAAAAGGGAATTGGGACACACAAGACATCAGGGATGCTTGGACATAGAGGAACACAGGGACACAGCAAGAACACTCTCTCCATCTGCACGCCAAGGAGAGAGGCCTCAGGAGAAACCACCCTGCCAACACCTTGATCTTGGACTTCTAGCCTCCAGAACTGGGAGAAAATAATTTCCTGTTGTTTAAGCTCTCCCCAACCCCCAGTCTGTGGTATTTGCTGTGGCCGCCCTAGCACTCTTACGCACTCTTTAGATCAGGAGCCCATGGAGAGGGCTCACCTCAGGTATAGGTAGGAGGTATGCAGGTGATAGCTCAGCTCCCAGGTGACTGCCGGCCATCAACAAATGCCCAACCACCCTGATTTTCCAGAAAGCAACCTGCTCCTCTTGTGGATTACTTCCTGAAGACCACTGCTGCTAGGGGCCGCACTCAATTCTCTTTCTGGCCCCAACTCTTTTACTTCTCTCTCTAGACTGTGATGGACAGAACCTTGAGGACAGAGCGAGTCCCATTCTCATACCATCCTGAATGTGAGGGGAAGTATCTGTTTTGGCCAAGAAAAGGAAGAAAAACAAACCACAGCTGTATAACAGAATACTCTGGGACATCCCTGGCGGTCCAGTGGTTAAGACTCCGCGCTTCCACAGCAGGGGACGTGGGTTCGATCCCTGGTCCGGGAACTAAGATCCCACATGCCGCACGGAGGGGCAGAAAAAAAAAAAAAGGAAATGACCTGTTCTAACCTTTCCTTCCATGGACAGCCCCATGGCCAAGTCCAGCCCAGGCCCAGTGCTGTGGAGACAGCTCCCTGGGACTTGTGGTCATGACAGTGGAGTGATATGTGGTCAGCCTGATTATCTACCAACAGGGCTGGGCATCTCACACCATCTTATAACTTTGTACCCAGGAAGAGATCAGGCCCTCAGGACCGCAGGCTGTGCCTCCTGACATGCAGACCAGGGCTGTGTGAAAAGTGGACTCTACGATGTGGCCCAGGAAGCACACCTGTTCCTGAGGTTGCTAATCCAGATGGCCGGCCTCTACCCCTTCCTCCGCCTCCAGGGGAGAGCTTGGCTCTACCATTGTTCTCCAAGCTTTTTCGTCTTCCACTCTCCCTGGGAGAGCTCTATCTCAAGAGATTAGGGCTTTCATAGTCAGTGGCAGAGGCTCCGGCTTCCTGCTGTTTCTGCTCTCAGCTCTCAGCTCTGAGTTAAATGTCAGGGGGTGGCAGAGAGGGACCAAAAGGCAAGGGACCGGGACACATTAAAAAATTCAATCAGTGATGACTTATACCACCTGCTTACCCAAAGCAAGGTGATGTTAATTTCCAGGGCATTCCTATATGAAAATTTCGGTGGCCCATGCTAGCCACAAAAAGGGTCCAGTGGGAGCCCCCAACTCTAAGGGGTACCCCTAAGGAAGGGGACTTGGTCACAGAAAAGTGCTCTGATGGGCAAGGGGAATTAGTTAAAACCTTAGCTCTGCCAGGTTGGCAGAGAACCAGGATTCGGAGGAAATTCTGTCTTTACCACATGGATTAAGGTAAAAACTCCAAATTACAGATGAATCATGCCAAGGAGAAAAATGCCAAGGAGAAAAATGTCAAGTTACATCTAACGCTGAAATCCTGAAATCAGATGTGACTCTTTTTTTTTTTGACAATTGAGAATGGATTTTGGTCAGCCTTTGAATAAAAATCATGTACAAGTTTTTATTAATTTAAAAACAAAACAAAATAAAACCTGCGGGGATATTAGTGGCATAAAAGCACAGTTAGACAATGGATCCAGGGATAATGTATTGTCCCTTAGAAACTTCTTTTTTTTTTTGGCCGAGCTCTGTGGCTTGAAGGATCTTAGTTCCCCAACCAGGGATTGAACCCCTGCCCCCTGCGGTGGAAGCGCAAAGTCCTAACCACTGGGCCACCAGGGAATTCTCAGAAACTACTTTTCAATTAAAAATCATACTTATGCAGAGTTAACAATAAAATCTAACCACACAAAAGAGCATTCACCCACTGTACAGCAAGTCTCACTCCTGCCCCAGACCACAGGTATCTGTCTCTGTTCCCAAAATAAACTGTTGTTGAGAATTTCTCAAGTGTCCTTCCTTGCATGTTTTCTTCATCCACAAGCACACACCCCTCTTCCCCTGCTTTTATGTAAATGGTGTATATTATTTGCATACTCCGCAAATTTAAGTTGTGTTTTATTAACATAATTTTACTGAGTGATTTTAACTTGGATGGGGAGAAATCGATCAGGGAGTTGGATGATTATTCTCATTTGATTTCAAATGATCAGAAGCAAACAAGAATGCATCTTCTGTGGAGGATGTGAGGGAAGGACCACAAAGGGAGGCATGAGATGCTTCGTGAACACAAAGGCATGGGCGCCCCAAATTCAAAGGTCGAAGCAACTTACAGATAAATGTCAGAGAGTACTCTTTGGACATATCTGTGTTTTCTGGTTGTATGTTTCTACGAGAAAAGATCCCAAGCCTTTTCCAATGGTGGCTTAAAATGCCACTAGGTCCTATCTTTACCCTGAAAAACGACTGAGTCACTGAAAACCTCACCGGAAGCGGGAGATATTGTTGGGAATAATAATACCAATAACAGCAATTAATGTTTATTTAACACTGACGATGAGCCAGGCCCTGTTCCTGGAGCTCTATGTCTTTTATTCCATTTAATCAAAGTTATGGGACTTCCCTGGTGGCATATTGGTTAAGAATCCACCTGCCAATGCAGGGGACACCGGTTTGATCCCTGGTCTGGGAAGATCCCACATGCCGCGCCACGACTACTGAGTCTGCGCTCTAGAGCCCACAAGCCACAAGTACTAAGCCCGCGTGCCACAGCTACTGAAGCCTGCATGCCTAGAGCCCGTGCTCCGCAACAAGAGAAGCCACCACAATGAGAAGCCTGCGCACTGCATTGAAGGGTAGCTGCAACTAGAGAAATCCCGCGCGCAGCAACGAAGACCCAATGAAGCCAAAAATTAATTAATTAATTAAAAAAAAAGTTATGAGAAGGTGTGTATATATTATTATTATATCTAATTATTACAATATGATATACTATAGTACAGATTTTTTTTTCATGGAAAGACATTTTCTTTTCAATACTGCAGTGCGTACATGTCAATTCCAAACTCCCAATCTATCCCTCCCCCCAATCCTTCCCCCCTCCCGGTAACCATAAGCTCGTTCTCCAAGTCTGTGAGTCTCTTTCTGTTTTGTAAATAAGTGCATTTGTATCTTTTTTTTTTAGATTCTGCATATAAGCGATATCATATGATATTTGTCTTTCTCTGTCTGACTTATTTCACTTAGTATGATAATCTCCAGGTCCATCCATGTTGCTGCAAATGGCATTATTTTATTCTTTTTAATGGCCGAGTAATATTCCATTGTATATATGTACTACATCTTCTTTATCCACTTCTCTGTTGATGGACATTTAAGTTGTTTCCATGTCTTGGCTATTGTAAACAGCCCTGCAATAAACATTAGGGTGCATGTATCCTTTAGAACCATGTTTTTCACTGGATATATGCCCAAGAGTGGGATTGCTGGATCATAAGGTAGCTCTATTTTTAGGTTTTTTTTTTTTTTTTAGCATCTTTATTGGAGTATAATTGCTTTACAGTGTTGTGTTAGTTTCTGTTGTATAACAAAGTGAATCAGCTGTATGTATACATATATCCCCATATCCCCTCCCTCTTGAGCCTCCCTCCCACCCTCCCTATCCCACCCCTCTAGGTGGTCACAAAGCACCGAGCTGATCTCCCTGTGCTATGCAGCTGCTTCCCACTAGCTATCTATTTTACATTTGGTAGTGTATATATGTCAATGCTGCTTTCTCACTTAATCCCAGCTTACCCTTCTCCCTCCCCGTGTCCTAAAGTCCATTCTCTACATCTGTGTCTTTATTCCTGTCCTGCCCCTAGGTTCATCAGAACCATTTTTTTTAGATTCCATATATATGTGTTAGCATACGGTATTTGTTTTTCTCTTTCTGACTTACTTCACTCTGTATGACAGACTCTAGGTCCATCCACCTCACTACAAATAACTCAATTTCGTTTCCTTTTATGGCTGAGTAATATTCCATTGTATACATGTGCCACATCTTCTTTATCCATTCATCTGTCAGTGGACACTTAGGTTGCTTCCATGTCCTGGCTATTGTAAATAGAGCTGCAATTAACACTGTGGTACATGACTCTTTTTAAATTATGGTTTTCTCAGGGTATATGCCCAGTAGTGGGATTGCTGGGTCATATGGTAATTCTATTTTTAGTTTTTTAAGGACCTCCATACTGTTCTCCATAGTGGCTGTATTAATTTACATTCCCACCAACAGTGCAAGAGGGTTCCCTTTTCTCCACACCCTCTCCAGCATTTATTGTTTGCAGATTTTTTGATGATGGCCATTCTGACTGGTGTGAGGTGATACCTCATTGTAGTTTTGATTTGCATTTCTCTAACAATTAGTGATATTGAGCATCTTTTCATGTGCCTCTTGGCCATCTGAGATGTTAAGAAACTTGCTCGAGATCACAAAATAAATCACATCCCAGGCCTGGACCTTGGCAATGGGTCTATAGATCCTGAGCTCTTAATCCCTCACGTGCACCTCTCTTTCAATAAAGTCTCAAGTGTCCGGGGTCTGCCAGACATGATGCCAGGTTCTGGAGCACAGAAGTAAATGGTAACTACCTCCCTGGATCGTTATGACTATTAAATAAAATAATGCATGCAAATAACTTTGTACTATTGTGAAACTCAGCCTTCAAGATGGCCCTCAGTGATCCCTGCACCCTGGTCTTCACACCCTTGTATCGTGACCTCTCACAAGGAGCAGGGCACCAGCAGGATACTGTGGAGTGCTAGTGTGTGATTTCCAAGATTAGATCACAATGGATATTCTGCCTTGCCCTCTTGAATCACCCGCTCTGGTGGAAGCCAGCCAGCAGCCATGTCTTGGGAACACTCCGGCAGCCCTCTGGGGAAGTCCACGTGGGGAGGCACTGAGGCCTCCAGCCAAAAGCCAAGGGAGAGAGCCATCCTGGGGGAGGATTCTCCAGCACAAATCAAGTCTGTCAAGTCTTCAGACGAAAAGCCGATTAAGCCAGTATTTTGAGTCGACCCTCATAAGAGACTCTGAGCCAGAAACACCCGGCTAAGCCACAGTAACTGTGCAACAGGAAACAGTTATTGTTTTAAGCCCCTACGTTTTGGGATCATTTATTTTGTAGCCACATCATTGGCCATGGGGGGTAAATTCAACCTCCAGCCCCTCTCTCCTCCCTGGAGGTCAGCACGCTGGGACTGATTGTTTCAACCCTCTAATCACAGGATTGGCCCCACTGACAACCACCCCCCAGCCTTAGGCGCTTTCCTGAAGTCACCTCATTAACATAACAAAAGACACCTTGATCACTCTCACCACTTAGGTAATGCCAAAGGTTTTAGGAGGCAGTCAGATTTCATCTCTGTCCTGAACCGTTTTGGTCCATTTAAGGGATTGCGTGGAAGCGCTTCTCTACCCGTCAACTAAAACACTGGGGGAACTGAGCTGGAAGAAAGAAGCAAGTGGAGCTGGATCTTCACCAATGAGTTAAGTGAGGAAAATATGGGTCCATCTCCTCAAAGGAAGATAAGATATTGAATAGCCTGTGGACTAGAACAAAGCCATGCAGGTGCCCACTGGGGTCATGAGTGTGGGGAGTATGTAGAGGTCGGACCCCGGGCCCCACCGGGCACTTGTGCATCTCACACGAAACCCACTCTGGCACTTTTGGGTCCACATGGCACCCACCACTGCATTTCTGCAGTTCAAAGTTTCCCACGACACAGACTCAGCATCTCCAACTCCCCTCCAACTTCGTGTCAGCTGCAGAGTCTAGGCTATTTCTCTCAGAACCTAGTTGTATAAGCCCCCTTATTAGTACCTCATCGTTGTTTTGATTTGCATTTCTCTAATAATTAGTGATGTTGGACATCTTTTCATGTACCTATCGGCCATCTGTATGTCTTTGGAGAAATGTCTATTTAGGTCTTCTGCTCATTTTTCAATTGGGTTTTTTTTTTTTGGTTATTGAATTGTAGGAGCTGTTTGTATATTTGGGAAATTAAGCCCTTGTTGTTCGCATCATTTGCAAATATTTTCTCCCAGTCCGTAGGCTGTCTTTTCGTTTTGTTTACGGTTTCCTTTGCTGTGCAAAAGCTTTGCTGTGCAATAAGTTTGATTAGGTCCCATTTGTTTTTATTTTTATTTCTATTGCTTTGGGGGACTGACCTAAGAAAACATTGGTACGAGACTTATGTCAGAGAATGTTTTGTGTGGCCTTTTTTTTTTTGTCCGTGCTGCACAGTTTGCAGGATCTTAGTTCCCAGACCAGGGATGGAATCCAGGCCAAGGCAGTGAAAGCGCCCAGTCCTAATCACTGGACTGCCAGGGAACTCCCATGTCAGGCCTTCTTTTGGTCTTGTTTCTGCCTGTGGCTATTTCCCTGTGTTAGATTGCTCTCTGGCTCTTTTCTATTCAGCTTCACCCCTCTCACATCTTATCCCGCAGCTGCCCTAACCCCACTGCCTGTCCGACGTGCAGCTGGGGCTGCTCCTGGGTAAATGGTTACTTCCAATCATCCCACCCTATGTGCCATACTCTCCCTGCCTGCTTCCCAACAGCTGGAGACCCCGCTCCCCCCACCCCCCCGACAGGGCCTCCATCCACATGGCCCCCGGACCCCTGGGCCCCCAGCAGTCACTACCTCCCCATGCCCCATCCTTACGGATGAGCTTCCTCTCCAGCCAAACTTGACTTTCAGAACCTCACTGCATTGATAGCATATGCCTCTTTGAACATGTTGACAAAATCTAAATTCTGAACAAAGACTCTTGTAAGATTTCTTTCTCAAGTGTGGTCTCTGGGCCAAATAAAGTCCCAAGTGCAGGGCACCCTGCTTGAGAAGCAAGAGGCAGTGTTCACTTTTGTTTTTCTTCCTTTACTTGCATCGGGCAACTAATAATCACCACTGTCCTATATGGGGCCATCCATGACCGGGGCAAGTGCCTTCCATAGGTTAGCCCTGTGGGTGACCTCACTGCAACGTCATGAGGCCAGTGTTATTATCTGTCTTGCGGCTGAGGAATCTGGCACTGAGATCACACGATCTCTGCCTCTGTTCTTCCTCATGGAGAATCTGCTCGTCCTGTATACTTTTCCTCATATCCCAGAGGTGCCAGTTCCTGTTCCGGAAGATATGCTCTGTAACTTAGGGATGCTTGGGGTTGCTGAGACTGGGTGCGCACTGGGGAAAAGTAAGAGAGATCTTTTCCTGACCCCCTTTTTCCCAGCACACCATCACTTATACAGATTTCTGCATTCTCTCTCCTTTCAGAAATGGCAAAGCATGTCCACAAGCCGAGGGGTCCATTTCTTGTTCTTTCTTACGGGGCATAGGGTAGGGGGCTGGAAGGGATGGGGCAGAAGAAAAGAGGGTGCCTGCTAGGGGAAGAAGATAGAGAAGGGCCAGTGGCTGTGTGGCAGGATAAGGGATTGCTGACAGCTGGCCACACCAGATAGGCGGTGGAGGATGGCTCACGGTCAGGGGACATGCAGATGAGCCCTGCCCCGGCCTTGGTGTGTGGCCTTCTCCCCAGGTCGTGCGTGGGAAGCCAGGTAAGGCAGCCCAGGGCCACGGGGCGGACCCCACTGTATGACATGTCCCTTTTTTTTTGTAAATTTATTTATTTAATTATTTTTGGCTGTGTTGGATCTTCGTTGCTGTGCGCGGACTCTCTCTAGTTGCGGCGAGCGGGGGCTGCTCTTCATTGCGGTGTACGGGCTTCTCACTGCGGTGGCTTCTCGTTTCGGGGCATGGGCTCTAGGCACGCAGGCATCAGTAGTTGTAGCGTGCAGGCTCAGTAGTTGTGACGCATGGGCTTAGTTGCTCTGCGGCATGCGGGATCTTCCCGGACCAGGGCTCGAACCCGTGTCCCCTGCATTGGCAGGCGGATTCTTAACCACTGCGCCCCCAGGGAAGCCCGTGTCCCTTTCATTTGGATGGGCTGTCTTGGGGGGTCCCACGGGGTGGCCTCACCACACCGCCAAACCAAGTCTGACGTTCACCTGCTCTACCCAAGTGCTCCCAAGACCTGGCGTGGGTTTGTTCTCTCTTGGGACCCAGAATCCAGGGCATCTCACTGGCTCAGAGCTGGATTATCACCTCCTTGACAGGGAAGAAGGGGGGGTCTTCCCGGAAGAAGGGCATTCTCACCCTGGTGTGACCTACCTCCGCACAAAATGATGAACTCTTTTGAATGTGGGAAACGAATAGTAAACAAATGTTATTTGTCTATGTGAGCTTACTAGTATTCTGCTAGGAGGAATTAAGATGTTTTTACAGGACACAACTAATTGAATTCAAGGGGCTGGATGCAGTGGGAAGGAGGGTATGGGCTGTTGAGTCCCAGAGGCTCCAGATGGTCTGTGGGTGGATTTTCCCCTCAGGACTCGGGGCCTGACTTTGCACATTGAAGCCCTATCCTGGTACCACCCAGGGCCAGGGATGGAGGCTCTGTATCTGCTGGATCCACTGGGGAGGGTGCTAGAGTCCAGGGCCTGTGTGGAGTCAGCAGCGAGGGTCCCTTGGAAGAATGTTCCCTCCAGTGGTGCTCATTATTGGACACTTAGTACGTTCCAGGCCCTGAGGATGCACCTTGTGTGCAATGATAGACTGAACAGCCACAGAAGTGAGGAGGTAACAGATGATCCAGAAACAAGACCAAAGGGAGGGAGAAATGGTGCCGTTAACTCTTGAGGCCGAACCTCGTCCAGCCTAGGGTGCCTGGGCCTCACACATGCTGACTTCTTATTTAATCTCTAACAGGAGATTCCTGAGGTTTAAATGGGAGAATCACAGTCACAGATCACAGTGAACACCAGGTGATTGACACTGAGGTTCCCTTTATTTCTGACCATTTCTTTATAACCATCCACGTAGGGATAACACCCCCATCTACTTCTCAAGCCTGAATCCCCCTCTAGAAATTCACATTCACATTTCTAACTCTATAGGATGCATCTCCCCGAAGATCCCATCAACCCCCAAGTCACCATCCCCCCGGCCTGCTCTGAATCACCTTTCCTTTTCCCGCTAACAATGAACAACTGTCTGAAACTATAGCTTGTGTTTCTTCGAGACGCGCTGAGGTCTGAGCGGCAGTGCCCGCGTGCCAGGACAAAGCCTGCGGCTCGTTCGCTGGGCTAGGCGGCCATGTAACAGGGGCACAGGATGGGCTCTGGGTCGTAGAAGGTCCTGTCGCCACAGTGCGGACAGGGGTTGGCGCTGAACCAGACCACACTGGGCTGCCCCAACTCCCGCAGCATCTGCTTGAGCCGGGCGTGCAGGTGCGCCAGGCGGCCCAGGTGGAGGGTGCCGCGCACGTCCTCGTAGCTCTCCAAGGGCGCGGGGTACAGCACGTGGCTCAGGTTGCTCAGCCCCACGGTGTGGCGCAGCAGGCTCTCCAGCACAGCCATCGAGATGGGGTTGCCGCAGAAGCTGAAGGTGGTGAGCTGGGAGCAGTGGCTCAGGGCGGGCAGGAGGGCGCTGAACTGGGAGTCCATGATGCCACACTCGTCCAGGTCCAGGTCCTGGAGGGTGGCCGAGGCCTTCTCGATCAGGACCCGGAGGGGCTCGGAGCTTATGCTGGTCAGGTTGACCCCGCTAAGGCCCAGATCCTTCAGCTGGCTGACGCTCGGGCACTGCGACAGATGCATCAGGTCTGACTCCGAAATCAGGCAGTTGGTAATCGACAAGGTCTCCAGGGGGTTCTTCAGACACCTGGAGAGAGACAGAGCAGTCAGCCCCGGGAGGATGGAGGTGGTGGGCGGAGGGATGTGGGGTGGCCCAGGCCTCAAGGGAAGAGAGGCCCATTTCACCAGATCCCAGTCTTCCGGAGGATGCTGCATGGTCAAAGGAGAGGTGTCAGGTCAGCCCAAGGTTGAGCGGGGTCCTTTCCCATCCCTTATCTGCCATGTGACGGGGTCAAGGGAAGGAATCCTCAAGTGCTCCCTGTGCTCACCCGTCAAGTGGGGGACGACGTACCCCTGCCAGGTGTTGTGAGCACAGGTAAGGTAACAATGGCAGGTGCCCACCGGGGAGCCTGACACCATGTCCCAAGCGAGAGAGGGGATCAGCAAACTACAGTATTGGGAGACATGACCTAAACTGCTTTCAACTTGGGCTTCCTTCCTGCCGCCTCCTGGACCCCATCATCCGTTTTTCTGTTCCCAGTGAGGGTACTGGGATCTGTGCTTAAAGGGCTAAGCCAGGCAAGGTCTGGCAACGTCCAGAGGGGTCCAGCCGGCAGGGGCTAACTCTGGTCACTGTATCAGCCACAAACCATCCCTCACTTTCCACAACTCTTTTTTTTGTTGTTGTCCTTGTTGAATGAACACGTTTATTCCTAATGCTTTGAGTCTGCAGTTGCCAGAAAGGAAATCAATCCAACTCTTTCACACAAATAAATCGCGCTGCATTCCCTCATCTTTCATCATTGTGTTCCACGTAAAGCTATGATTCTATTTTAAGAATGAAGAACAAATTTCTAGAAGAAATAATTTGTTACTGAAGAATTCCTATGTAATCAGAAGCCTTAGAAGCAAATAATAATTGTAATTTGGACTCGAGATTGGAACCACTTCAATAATGATACTCATTTGATTTTTTGTTTCTCTTCTCTGGACTACTTAGGAGCAATAATTGCTTAATGTCCTGATGGACTCCACAATTCTTCACTCCTGCTCCCTCCCCGTCATCTCCAGAATCACCCATTTCCCACATCACACCTCACCTGGAGCCTAAAGCAACCCGGGACAGACAGGAAAGTGGGACAGGTGGGAGGGACAGGCTCACGTGGACCAACTGCTCAGCACAGAGCTTCCGATTTGAAACCTCACGTTGGATGGGCTTTCCCCTGGTCGATGTCCTCCTTGCTTAGTTATTTTCCATCATCTCAGCTTAGACATCACTCTCTCAGGAAGAATTCCCAAAGTCACCCTCACCTGGCCCAAAGCCACCCTCACCTGGCCCAAAGCCCCCATGATGCAGATTCCCAGCAAAGAGCCCCCTTTGACAGGCATCTAACTGAGGCCACACCTCTGACCCTAACCTGGGAGGCTATGTGACAAGATGCTAGGGGACGGAGTGGCGGCATCGTGTGGACCTCTGAGTGGCCCGTGCACCCTGGCACCATCCATGGCAGGCAGACGGTAGACAGACACCCCACGGGTAACGAAACGAGAGAGGCCTGCCCTGGTCTGCAGAGAGACAGCGCCACGCCTCACCTGAGCACCTGGTCCAGGCGGCCCTCAAGGAAGGAGATGGAGTCCAGGTAGAGCTCCTGCAGGTGCTGCAGGCTGAGAAACTGGGCGGTGAGCTGGCTGATGCAGTGCTCCTCCTTGCCGGGGGCAGCGTGCGGCATCATGTGGATGTGGGAGAGGAGCAGCCGGCGCAGGTTGACCATCTGGCCCAGGTGCGGCGCGAACCTGCCCAGGGTGGCCAGCTTCCAGGTGCAGTTCACCTCCAGGTCCTGGACAGAGTCGAGCTGCACCAGCTTCAGGATCTTCCTCATGTTCTGCATCGGCATGGCGAAGACCCTCAGCTTCTGACAGCACAGGCGGAGTGAGCCCCTCCTCTGCTTGACCTTCTTCAGGAGGTAGCTGAGGGACGGGTCGGGGGTGCCCTCCTTGAGGTACAGGTCTATGAGCACCTCCACGGGGGCGCAGGTCTGCTTCGGCCACACCCTTGCACCTTCCACCCGGCGCCTCTTCCTCACGGGCTGGGCCACCTCAGGCTCCAGCAGCGAGCACACACCAGCCCTGGTGCCGGACCACACGGTCCAGAAGTCCTGGTGGGCGTTCCGGCGCAAATCCAGCACCTGCAGCTTCCACCGCCTGCGAGACAACGGGAGACACGCTGAGCTGTGCGGAGACCCACGGGGACCAGGACCGCATGGCTCAGAACCCAGGCAAGGGTGCTACACCCCAGACACCAGCTGCTCCTCGAGCTTCCGGGGCCCCTCCTGGTCCCCACTTTAAGTGCCGTGAGGAGAGGGTGGGCCCACGTGCCTTTTGTCACCTCTGCACCTTAAGTAGCCCTGCACGCCCTAAAGCCTATTCCCAGAGTGGCCCAGCCATGGCCCCAAGGCCTCCCCGTGGCCCCACACCCTCCCTGACGCCAGCTGCGTCTTGCTCAGACCCCCAGGCCCCACCCGCCTGCCGGGTCGCCCTCACCTGGGGCGGACTTCCTGGGCAAGCAGGACGTCCAGGCCATCGATTGCAGCTTGGAAGGTCTCCAGCTGAGGCTTGTGTTCCTTCATCAGGGCCCCCAGCGGGAGGCAGGGGAAGGGCCAGGCCTGCACCATCGCCTTCAGGGCCTGGCTGCGCATCCCGGCAAAGGCCGCGGAGAACAGGGGCGGGAAGAGCTCAGCGGGCAGCTCCTCCAGAGCGGCGATGGCCAAGGCCTCATCCCTCAGCAGGCTCTGGCCGGCCAGTTCCAGGAGTTGCGGCGGGGCCCAGATGCCCATCCTAAAGAATCTGCTCCGGAATGCGTCCTGAAGGGACACCAGAGAGCAAGGGGTGGGTCCTTCTGGGGCCAAGGACGGGCGACCCTGCCATCTCTCCACCCTCTAGGGGACCCAGCGCAGGGCCAAAGACACCCCTCTGGCCACAAAGCCACAGCTCTGGCCCTGCTGGCGCCAGGCCCCAATGACGGGACAAGGTGACCTCTCGCCCCATCCCATATCCACCTGCTGCTGCGTTTAATCCCAGCTCCTCTGACAGGTGGGTACCGAGAAGCCTGACAGCTGACCCCACCCTCTCCGGAGACAAGCTTCTGATTATCACTCAAGGACTGAAAACAACAGGAATAAGGAGTTTAGCCCAACATGGCCTCTTCCTAAACTCCAACAAATAACCCAGATGGAAAAGATGGAGGAGCACCACACAGTGGGTACTGTTACCCCATTTAAAAATCTTTAAATCAGAAACCATAAAGCAGCATGACAGTATTTGATAGCATGTGATGTTAGAGATTAAGAAAAAAAAAAACTGATTCCAAGATGTACCTACGAGTATTATTATTAGGATTTAGTTCAGAGGAGCAAAGCGCTCACATTTAGAACAAAGCCTCCACTCTTCAAAATATTCCGTGGAATTTTTTTTTATTCCATGGAATTAAAAAAAAAACAACTTTTCATTTCTAAAACGAAAACAAACCAAAAAAGCCCTTTAAACTAGTAAAAATCACAAAACCATAAATGATATGAACTATAATTACTGGTCACAAACCAAGTACGTAAAATGTCATCCAAAAATTCCAACTAATTAGATGTCTTACATCAAAAAAAGAAAAAAAATCTATTTGGTTAAGAAATACTGTAACTGTCTATAAGAGTGGCATAAACCAGAGCAGAAATCACAACGTTTGGGATTAAGGCAAAACTTCATGTAGAAGCAAAAGCAAAGCCTGCTACTGCAAACGTGTACAGAAGGCGAAGAAAAATTCTCTACAGGACCTTGGCCTGCATGGCCTGTCCTGTGGAGACCCTGGCTGGGGCAGTGGTCAGGGCCCAAGGCCCCAGACGCCAGGGCGGGTGTGGTGCAAGGAGCAATGTGCTCAGGCCTCTGAGTCCCTCCTCTGGCTCCTGAGAAGCCATGATAGGCCTTCCTGGCCACACTTTTCAGATCCCAGCTGAAATTTCCATTTCCAATTGAAAGAGGAATCTTATTACTAGAAATCCATCCAGCTAACGCTGATTTGACTTTCTCGTTACACACAACTGATAGGATCCTCTGTCCACTCATGAAAGCGAAAGATAAAAGAAGAAAACCAACCTGAAAGTATACTCGTTGGGGGAGTTTGGACCACATCAAAATTACCCAAATGTCTGAGTTAAGACAGCTTTGTGCAGACCTAGTGGTGTCACCCCAAAAGAAAAAGAAATATAACAAAATTCCTGAGAATCACACAGTCACTTATACGTAACCTAAAACCGCAAAATGTGTGCCCGTTCACGGGGGAACAGAGGTAACACTGAGGGATGGTGGGTCCTCCAGATTTTGAGGGTTGAGGCTTCCCCAAAGGAGGTCAGGTCAAAATTACAACTAGGAGCTGGCTGGGAAGAGGGAGGGGCTGGGCGTTTGTAATGAGACCAAGGAAATTACCCAAGACGAGGTAAAGTGTGTTTTGTTTGGAGGAATTCAGAGACTTTTGTCAGGATGGGCTTGAGAAATTGCCAGCAGGAGTGGCTACGGGGGGACCTGGTGGATCCCTTAAACCCAAGGCAAACCCAAGACTCAATCTTCCTCCCTCTGTCCCTGGAGGCAAAGGGTGTTTCCTCCCATAAGCGGGGATCTGCAAATTGGCTTGAGACGATGAAATGTAGGCATGTGGGCTGGGAGAGGCCCGAACTGTGCTGGTGGCCAAACCTGGGACACACCTTATTCAGCCTGAAAGCCACTGAGGGGGTCAGGGCTGTGGGCTCTTTGGGCTCTTGGAGGCAGGGAGGGAAATAAACGTGGGCCAAGCACACATATCGGTGTCAGCAAAGGGCTGCAACCAGAAGAGGACTTGCCCTGAGGCTCAGGCGTCCTCTTCCACATCCCAGCCCAGGCTCTGTCCAGCAGCTTCAACCCTCATCATGACCTTCAGAGGCCCCTTCCCAGTGTTTGCGGATAACTTAACATTTCCTCAATCCTAGGAAACAAGTAATGCAAAGCAGCTTCAAAAAGCCTCCCGACCCCTCCCCTAAGGCTTTCACTTACAGGGATTCTGATGGGAGAGTGCCATTAGGCCCATAAACAAAATTCAGCTTTTCTCTTGCTCTGCGTTAAGCACAGCTACGCTAACACCAAACTTCTCCTCAGCGGATGTGAAGCTCTGTTCGGTATTGAAGGGTTTGGGGGCGATGCCCCTGCTGGGCTGGCTCACACGTTGGTTCTGTTGAGGTTTCAGAATACAGGCTGACGGAACCTCTCCACCCCCTGCATTGTGACGCCCCGGCAATTCTATTCTGTGGGTGAGGCAGCAGCATTCTCTGAAGGATGCTCTCTGGTTTGGTAATTTCCGAGACTGCTTTCTCCAAATTTCTACCGTCCCTATCAGCAGTTTGCCTAAAACAGGGTTAAGCTGGAACGTGCTCTATGGACATTCAACCCCCGGACCATCACCTTGACTGATCAGCTGCAGGTCGAGATTAGTAAGTTAAGCAGAATGTCCCTGATTCTGGAGCAGCCACTGTGTGGTGCTCGCACTTTTCATCCAGCACCTCAAATAACCTTCAGAGAAAAGCTGAAATTCAGTTAGTTTCCTTTTCAGCCTGGTGAGCTGGGGACTTGGCCAGGGGTAGACACTGCCATGCTCCACGCAGGGAGTAACCAGAAGACCCGCTCGGGGGAGGGGTGTGGATGGATCTGCCCCACAGAGCGTTAAGAAGAGATGACTGACTTCACGTGGACCTCGGGGAAACAGGAAATGGCAGACGTCCAAGCCTGGGATGCTTCCATGGGAACCCAGCATCCAGGAGATCCAAAGAGGCAGGAGGGACCACTGCCTTCGAATGATGTAAAAATGGGAAGTATAAGCCAAACATTCTTCCCCAGCGAGGCAGGGGACACTCCTCTGTCCACCTCCACCTCCATGCAGAGCCTGTCTGTCCGGAGGCAGAAGGACCAGGGGCACATCTGCAGGAAGACCTGTCCTTCCTGCCCAGTGTCAGGACTGGCCCAGGACAACTCCCAAGGCCCAGGCATGAGTCAATTTGGGGGACGTTTCTACCACGTCCTGGTCACCTGTTCTCATGCTGCGCAGGCCAGAGCAGCCTCTGAGCTCATGGTGGGGGGATGTCCTGTCTCCCTTCCCGTCTCCAGTCACAGAATTTCTACTGGGATCGCAAAGCATCTGCCCCCAGGGCCTTCCTGGGGTCTTTAGAATGCATCTGTGTCCCCGGGTTCCTGCTCCTGGCCTGTGCTGACGGGGCAGCCCCCTCTTTCTGCATCCCTGGCAAGTCAGCCCACCTCTCCCAGAGCCTGGGGTGTGGCCATGATGCGGGAAGGGTGGGGGACTGGACATCCTTCCACTGGCATCAACAGAAATCAAGGATTTCTCCCCAATTCTTCTGACATAACAAGTGTAGAAGAAGGTAAAGAAAAGCCCAGCTGCTTTTCTGGATTCAAAGAAACACCAGAAATGCTGGAAGATGACCCTTCCTGGCTTCCAGAAGAAGACCCCAACCCTGCTGGTCTTCAGAGGCACCAGGCTGACAGAAGCCCTGGGTGCCAGGCCGATGGTGGCCTCTCCTCCTTCGGCTCTCTTGACCCAGCCTCGAGCAGACAAGGTCCTACCCAGGAACTGGTACGTCTCCTTTCCCTCTGCAGTAAGATCTCTTCTTGCCCTGGAATATTTTGCCCTCTGGGGCTTTTGAAAAATCGAAGGTCTCTGTCAGCCCTCTCTGCCTCTTCCTGCACTTGGCAAGATGTGGTTCCACTTCAGATCCAATGACATCTAGACCGAAACAAGCAAGTCTCCCCACTTCTTCCTCCCCAGTGAGGACATGTCTGACGTCCAGGTCACCCTGGGTCCAGCCAGTTAATCCTGAGGGAGGTGCTTCTAAAGGCAAGTAGGGGTGCGGGAGGCTGAGGGCCCACTCCAGGCTGGTTGGGCTGGGGATGGCCCAGGACGAGGGGGGAGGAGGGAAATGGCAGCAGAGCCGGGGGCTTGGTTTCCTGGCTCTCAGAGCTGTGTCCCTTATATGCTGAAGCCATGTCTGGGACCACTAAGGGCACCTGGGGACTGTCAGTGTCCCCAGGATCTGGCTCTGTTTGCCTCGGCCTGGGGTAGGTGCCAGTGGCTGTCCCCCCCGCCAACTCCAAGGGCACAGAGAGGGAGCACTGACCCTAGACACAAAGATGAGAGAGGTTCAGAGAGAAGGGGAGGCCCCAGTCTTGGCGTTTGGCCCCGGAGAGGATGCTTCTCAGGACTTTTGCACGGTCAACCTCGTTATTGCCTGAGATGGTGGGAACTGTGCTTTTGGAAAGAGGAGGAGAGAAGAGGGGTCCGGTGTTGCATCCCTGTCATCCAACTGACCCCAAATCTCCAACACCAAGCCATAAGGTCACTGTGGCTCAGAGTGACACCAGGTGCGTTGGGCTGTCCGGCCCTTTGCACTGGACTTTTTTCCACTGGAGGAGGGTCAGTGAGCCTCAGAACTCAGGGAGCACTGGCTCCACCTTTGAGGGGGCAGCCCACCCTGTGCTGAGGGCTGGCAGGAGGCACCAGGCAGAGGGGACGTGCCCCCAGGGAGGTCTCCCGCCCAGCTGGTCCCCTCGCCCCCATACCCAGGCTCCCCCTCTATCGGCAACCCTCGATTTACTCAACATTTACAGAGTGCCTGGGGCAGACCATCCACTGCTGTTCTGGGTGACGGGGAGGGACAGCCCAGTGAAAACGTCATGGTCTTCTTCTAGTTAGAAGTACATACTAGGGAGGTGATGTACAACATGGTAAGTATAACTGACACTGTTGTAGGTTACGTATGAAAGTCACTGAGAGAGTAAATCCTAAGAGTTCTCATCACAGGGGAAAAATCTGTTTTCTGTATAATTTTGTATCCATATGAGAATATGGATGTTCACTAGACTTACTGTGGTCATCGCTGCATGATGGATGCAAGTCAACTCATGATGCTGCACCCTTTAAACTTACATAGGGCTGTATGTCAATTCTATCTCAGTAAGACTGGAAGAAATAAAATGTCATGGTCTTCCACTCAGGGTGTCCCTGAGGCATGGACCTTGCATTAGACTGAGCAGACAAACAAAAAACAAGCAAGTCGAAAAAATAATGACAGGCAGACCTGGCCTGCACGGTGGGGCAGGGCCGCCAAGGCGACCACGCATGCTGAAACCACAAAGCCAACCTTCATAATCTACGGCACAATATGATGTTTCCTGCAGCCATTACATATTTTTTCAAAACATTAAGAACCCTCTTAACACGATCCACTGTAATGTTTAGAAAAGTAAAAATAGTAAAGCTATTTTTTTTAGTACACTGTGATTTTAAGCACTGAGAAAAAGTGTTTTGTTTCTTTGCGAAAAACTCATCAAGAATCCTCTCAACACTGCTTCCCTGCTTCTCATCACGTAACTTTCAATCGGGGCTGAGTGTCCTTCCTACGCCTGGGCAACCTGTCACTCTGCCTTTTTTTAAAATTAATTAATTAATTAATTAATTTTTGGCTGCATTGGGTTTTTGTTGCTGCGCGCGGGCTTTCTCTAGTTGCATCGAGCGGGGGCTACTTTTCGTTGTGGTGCGCGGGCTTCTCATTGCGGTGTCACTCTGCTTTCTAAGCCTGGATCTGCTTCCAACATTTCACCCTTTGTGTTTTCAGGGCCTGACATTATCTCCGAGTTCCTTTACTGTGAAGATGTTTGCTGGCATCACTGCCTCTGGGACATCTTCATTTTTTTGTCACAACCATGCTCTTCATTGAAGCTTCTCTGGGAGATGGGGACCGGGAGCCTGAAGCTGGATTTTGACTTAGAACGATGAGTCAGTCAACAATTCCTCGTGTTTGGTAGAGCTTAAATCACTCTTCTCATCTCGGCTTCTCCCTCAAGATCTGAAACGTCGGCAGCGGCCTTAGATTGCTTTTTCCTTTCCCTGTGCAGTGGCTGAGGCTCAAAAGGGCGAGTCCCTTGCACCTGTGTCACAGAGCCAGCCACGAGAGGGTGACACAGGAACGAGGCCCCTGGCTCCTGGTCCAGGGCTCGCTAAGCCATCACCGTGCCAGCCCAGTGGGAGTGTGCCCGGGGAAGTCGCCTGTGGATGGGAACAGCCCACTCTGTTCGTGGACAGTGGACAAGGTCGGGGACGAGAGCGGAGGACAGAAGCCTCCATTCAGGGGACATCACCCACCACAGTCCAGGCACTCAGCAGGTCTGTGGGTCCTGCCAGGTCTTCCAGGAAGATGGGGGGAGGGGCGATATATCGGGGAGAAATCCAGAAAGGCCTGCACTCACTGGTACCTCGGCTCAGCAGCCGTACCCCGGGACCTCAGGCTCCAGGAAACCTCCCAGCACTGCTTGCCCTCGGCAGGAGGAAGTAAGCAGGTTTGCTGATAGGGTGTCGCCTGAAGGATTTGGGAAGCAGCTGTGCACAGAGGTCCCTCACACACGTGAGGCAGGGGCTAAGAAAGGTGTGGGGAGCGCAGCCTGGCGCCATGGCTGCAGGACAAGAGCTTGTGGGGGTCTCCGCCATGGCCTGGGCTCTGCTCATGGTCTGTCTGCACAGGTGAGAGGCACTAAGGAGGGGACCGTCTGGCAGCCCAGGGCTGACCTCCTTTTCTCCCTCCACCCTGAACATCTCTGGAGTGATGACCTTGACCTCTCCCCTTTGCACATCCTGCTCCTCTCAGGGTCCTGAGCCCAGTCTGTCCTGACACAGCCACTCAGTATCTGTGGCTCTGGGACAGAGAGACCACATTTCCTGCTCTGGAGGCAGCAGTGATACTGGGCGTTACAGCCCGGTGTGCTGGTATCAACGGCACCCATATGCTGCCCAGCACCCCCAGTGCACGAGATCGTCCTCGCCCCTGGGGTCCCTCTCCATCCTCCAGCTCCAGGTCCGCCTCCCTGGCCTCCTTGGGCTGCAGCTGGAGGACTCGTTGTGCCCTCTGGGTGCTTTCTTTCCAGGACCGCCCCTAGGCCCAGGGGTCCCAGCCCACCACTTAGGGAGACCAAAACCTCCCTGGGCTCACCCACCCTGCCCCTGCCCAACACCACACAGGAGTCAAGTCTCTGGGGGCTGATGCCAGCCCTGCTCCTTCGCCCCAAGCACAGGTTCTGAACATAACCGTGGCTTCGGGAATGGGACCCCAACACACTGCAGCTGCTTCTTCAAAGAAGGCAGCCGGATGAAAGCTCTCTTGGGAAAATGACTTCGAAAAATAAAGGCTGCTCACCCTCCTCCCGCTGTGAGGGCTTCAGGATGCAGATTGCATGCAGCTCCGCGATTACCAGCACTGAGGGGGCAACAGGACTTCCTGGGACATGAGGAGGTGCAGGGGACCAGTTTACCTGAAGATGTCTTCCGCCGCACTGGTCCAGCTCACACTGGCCTCAGGTCCTCCGACACCCGGTCTCCCTGGTTTCCTACCGTCTCAGTCACCCGTCTCCACCCAAGTCTGAGAATAAGAACCCAAATTCTCCAAAAAACAAGGACACGGTGTGTTAACACGTGTATTTACGAAGCCACAGTGAGAACTCTGCTGGGTGAACTGAAAACCGGAGCCCCGACCCTGCCGTTTCAGTGAGAATCTCTTCGTATCTCCAAACCCGAGAAATTTCTCATCGGCTGAAGCAGCAGACAATCGAAGGAAAGACCTGGTGCTCGGGGCAAAGGGACCTTCCTCTAAGGGCACTGACCGCCGTCCTGCAGCTCCAGTTCTGCCCCTTTCTCTGCCCCCCACACCCTGGCACCTCCCGAGGGGACCCCATTTCCAGCGCAAAGCGGCGGCCGATGAGCTCTGGCCATCCCCGCAGACCCGGGTTCCTTGGATTATTACGTCCCCCACGCAGCGCTGCGGCCTCTTCACGGGGCACGTGGCCCGGAAAGGCCCAAGGCGGCCGCCCCACCCCGTGTGGCCTCCTCTCCAGCCCCAGGTTGTGATAGCTCGTTTTCGCGTGGAGAACAGGAGCGGGGGGCCCCTTGGACTAGCTCAAGGTCACCCCGCGGGAACACGGGGGCACCAGGACGGGAACTTACGTTTCGCGCTGCAGCGGTACGCCACGGGGTCCCCCGCTTGTACTCTGCGTACAAAGAACCGCGAACTCAGCAGCACCCCATCCGGAAACCACGCGGCCCGACCAATCCTGGTTTCTGTTTCCTCCTGGGGCAAATCTCACGAGATCCTGGGATCGCGAGTGGGGTATCCCAGGGAGTCTAGAAGGGGTTCATTTTAATAGGCGGGGAGGGAGTGGGGAGAGGGGGAGGGGTGGCGTCTGTGGCCATGCCCACTGGACAGCGGGGGGGGGGGGTGAGAGTGGGGATGGGGTGGGGGAGGGGTGGGGGAAAGGTAGGGTTGGGGGATGGGGAGGAGATGAAGGGATGGGTGAAGTGGGGGTAGGAGATGGGATAGAATGGAAGTGAGGTGGGGGAGGGAGGAATCGTGGAATGGGGGATGGGAATGGGGGAATGGGGTAGGATGGAGAACGGGGTGAGGTGGGGATGGGGTGGGGGTAGGTGGGGGGGTGGGGAGGGGTGGGCGTGGGCTGGGATGAAGGGGCCCTTGAGATCCGGAGGGAGGGGTCGAGGCTTAGAACCCCCCACCTCCAACTCCTCTCCCACCCCCACCTCTGGGCCTGTTCTTCCGCAACCCCTTCCTCTCTGCGGGGCGTGGGGTGCCAGGGCCGGCTCCGGGGCCCCGTGGGCGAGGGTTCTCGCCCACTCCCACCTCCCTCTTGTAGATAAAATGTCCCTGCCCTTGGCCAGTCCAGTACCCTCTACTCTCTCGACTTTACCACTTACGTGACCCCTGGGGCAGTGGAGACCCCAGCCAGGGTTTGACTAGATTGTCCTCTCTCCAGATCGTGCTTCCCACCTCCCCACCCCCCCATTTGGTTTTCCAGTTTTTTTCAGAAGCCAAACAATTGCTGCATCTGGTCTCTTCACCTCCGTCTGGCCTCCGCAGCCCCTCCAATGGCTTCAGCTTGTGCTGGTCCTGAGTGCAGGGTTCTCCTCTTTTCACCAACGGACCCCTTTGGACAAAGTCAGGAAGGGGCCTGGAAAAGGAAAGTGAGGGCGAGACCCTCCCAAGCGGTGCCCCTCAACCCTGGGGATGTCGCGTCCGGGCCACCAGGGGGCACTGGAGACATGGAATCCAGGACGGTTTTGGCACCTCCTTCCTCCCAGCCCCTCTAGGGGAGAAAGTCGGGCTTCTGGAGAGATGGTGAGAGCCAGGCGGGTGAGGATTCTTGCCTGGAGGGGTTAAGAGCAAAGCGGAACCCCAGGCCTGTCACTCACGCTGGCCTGGGAGACCTCCTTTGGGTCCTTTGAATTCAGCTTCCTCACTCAAGCCCAGTAAGTACTTGGCCTGCTCAGACTGTGAGGCTGTGTCCCTGTCATCCAGGTGACCCTAAATCTTTAACCACAGGCCACCAGAAGGTAGTGGTGGCCAAGAATAACAGGCAGGGCAGTAGTGATGGCTATCTTTCGTGGCTCAACCCTGCCATTTCCCCAGACATCCCCCGTGCCTCTGAGCTAACAGAGCTTAAGGTGTCCAGCTATACCCATGGATGGATGGATGGATGAATGAATACATAGGTACATACAAATGAGGGCATTGTGTTGATCCCCCTGGACCTGGGATTGTTACCTGGAACAGGGCTGGTAAAAACTCAATTTTTTCACCTTGGAACTGGAGACTCAGCCTCCCTCTTCTTCCTCTTGTCCAGGCTCATTCAACAAACATTCGTCCTTGAGAGGCTGCTGATGCAACACTCAAGGAGATAGTGCTCATAAGTTTTAGGGTGGAACCAGAAAAAAACCAAAACAAAACCAAAACAAGAAGACCATTGTTTTAAAGTGGCAGGTTGTAACTAATTCTCTGAGAGGGCAAAGGATGCATCTGTGGGACTTGAAATGGAAAGGGGATCCCTTTGAAGATTGCCGATCGTTATTTTCATGATTCGATGGCTGATTTAAGGCCTGATTTCAGGTTGACACACTGAAAAGATGACGTCGGAGATATTTATGATATAGTCCTAGTCATGTACAAGTAAACATGAAAGTAACATTCATTCATTTCATTGCTTCAAGCAATGCTCACAATGTTTACCATATTCCTGGGGCTAGACTAGGCCTGGAGTAGAAGAAGCAGTGAAAGTTACAGGGACCCCCCCCCCCCCACCTCCTGGAATACATGTAATTCTTTTTCCTGAACATTGTAGATAAGCATGTCAAGATGTCCAGAAGATGATCACTAAATGATAACACTGGCCATGGTAAAATAATTTTCTATATTTTGGGGGGGGGTTTTGCCTGTTTTTTGTGTTTTTGTTTTGTTTTGTTTTTTGGCCTTGCTGCATAGCACGTGGGATCTTAGTTCCCCGCCAACCAGGGATCGAACCACACCGCCTGCAGTGGAAGCATGGAGTTCTAACCACTAGACCGCCAGGGAATTCCCAACTTTTCTATATTTGTGGGTAAACTTTTCCAACATAAATGTTTTCCTTGACCAGTGATTTATTTTGGAGATATGAAGAAATTCAGTCACCCCACACAGCCTCTAGTCCCCCAGTCTGCTGCAAGATTAAGCTGACAAGGAAGGTCTTGGAGAGAATCCAGGATGGCTGGTCTGCGTTCCTAAGGCCGTATGTCCTGATTTGGGGGAACCACCACTTTTGAAAATCCTTTTGGGGGACTCTCCTGGCGGTACAGTGGTTAAGACTTCGCCTTCCAATGCAGGGGGTGCGGGTTTGATCCCTGGTCGGGGAGCTAAGATCCCACATGCCTCATGGCCGAAAAACCAAAACATAAAACAGAAGCAGTATTGTAACAAATTCAATAAAGACTTTAAAAATGGTCCACATCAAAAAAAAAAAAAAGAAAGAAAATCCTTTTGGGGTAGCTATGAATGAGCTCAGAGGGAAAGGCAGGAGCCTTCAGGTAGAGGCCAGTATCCTTCCATCCCAGACTCAAACTCAGGCCTCCTGCAGGCAATGGCCTTGCAGATGCAGAGGGCAGGAAGCCCCTCCCCAGGTGTGTGTGTGGTGGAAGGGGGAGATCAGGTGTGTGGGGAGGGGAACTCATCAGAAGGCCAGGTGCTCCGTGTCCCTCAGAACCAGCTTCAGAACAACTTCTTGGGAAGAAGACATCCTCCCCCCGCCCCTTCCTGGCTGGGCCAGGGCATCTGCCTGCTTCCCTGCGTGCCAAGCCTCAGGGCTTGGAGCAAAGGAGGAACTGAGAAGCATCCAGTCCTTTGAGGGTCTGGATAGAACAAGAGCAAAGGAAGGAGGAGTTTGCCCCTTTCCTGTCTCGCTGTTGAGCTGGGACATCTCATCTCATTTTCCTCTGTCGTCAGCAACTTCGGTATCAGGTCTTAGGACTTGGTCTGAATCACACCGACAGCTTTCCTGGGTCTGCAACTTGCAGACTGTGGGACTTAGTCTTATCTTTAATAACAGACATTATTATTTTAACCAGTGTGTAAAATAAAAAAGCACAAACATGTTCAAATCACACTTAAGCAATAGTCATGAATCAAAAATGATTGCTTCCCCCAAACATCTTTCTCCTTCTCCTTCAATTCCCAAGGCCAGCCTTTAGCTTTTCCCACCATTGGCCATAGAGTCACCTCTCTTGGGCTCCTGAAATGTCTGTCACTTGGTATGAAGAGCTGCCTCACAGGCATAACCTGGTACCAAGGCTGTGGTGGGGTGGGCTGAATAGTCCTGGGGTGAGGGTCCAGGCCACCTGGTGTGGCAGGTGACACATCCCATCGTGGAGGGAGTTAATGGACAAAGGGAAATGAGGTTAGAGGGGATGGAAGGGATCGGGGGTCTGGTGCTGAGCTTGATGGGGAAGGAGGGAGGAGGGGAGGGCAACGCAAGAGGGATTTCCAGCCCCCACTCAGCTGCCTCCCAGGGGCTTGGTTGGCACCGTCTGCAGCCACCAGGGGGCAGCAAGGGCCAGGATTTGGGGAAGGTACTTGAGGCTTATACTGTCCTGTATGAAGTTTCAAGAGGGGCTCCCCATGGAACACTTCTTACGTCCCAAAGCATTTGTACCCCAACAAATCATCTTCAAAAGTGCTAATAAATGGCCCAGGGCTCAGGCTCGGGCCTCAGACTCAGAGCACTGCAGAGACAGAGGCTGGAAGGGAACGTGAGGACCCTCCAAACTGAGGGGGAAAAGAAGGAGTTGGGGGGTGTGGGAGGGATGGATTGGGAGCTTGGGACTAGCAGATGCAAACTGTTATACATAAGATGGATAAACATCAAGGACCTATGGTATAGCACAGGGAACTGTATTCACTATCCTCTGATAAACCATAATGGAAAAGAATATGAAAAAATGTATATAGAGTATAACTGAATCACTTTATTGAACAGCAGAAATTCACACAGCATTGTAAATCAAGCACACGTCAATAAAAATTTCAGTTTGTTTGTTCTTTTTCTTTCTTTTTTTTCTTTTTTTCTTTTTTCACAGCGCTATGCGGCATGCAGGATTGTAGTACCCCGACCAGGGATCCAACCTGCACCCCCTGTAGTGGAGGCGCAGAGTGTTAACCACTGGACTGCCATGGAAGTCCCTTCAATAAAATGTTTTTAAAAAAGAGGGAGTTGAGGGGATACTGGTCCCCAGCTCTGCTTCTGACTCCCGGAAAGCGGGGCAGTTGGATCTTTCAGCCACCTGGGCTCAGGGCCTCTCCATTGTCCCAAGAGCACAGAGGGGACCTTCTGGGATTCCTCCCCCAGGAACCATGATGACTCTCACACCAGGAGAGACAGGAAATCCCATGCTGGATTCCTTTCCCACATCCTGTCATGGACTCTGTCTGTCCTCACACACCATGTGAAGGAGTTAATTCTCCAGTAATCTCTGCTGTCCAGGGATGCAGAAGAATCTAGAACAAACCATATCAGAGGGGGTGAGCAGAGGGGGGGAGGAGGGGCAGGTGCAGGAAGCAGATTTGCATGGAGGCCCCTCCCTCCTCTTAGGGGGGAGAGGATAAGAGAGGTCTGGGGGAGCAGGCCCAGGGCTGGGGCTCAGAAGGCAGCGTCTGGGACGTCTCCACCATGGCCTGGGCTCTGCTCCTTGTCACCCTCCTCACTCAGGGCACAGGTGAGGCCTCCAGAGAAGGGACCCCACGGACATCTGGCTGATCCTTTGTCCTCAGTGTGACCTGGGCCCCACACGGAACTGACCAGAGTGTGTTTCTCCTCTTTCCAGGGTCCTGGGCCCAGTCTGCCCTGACTCAGCCTCCCTCAGTGTCTGGGAATCTGGGACAGACGGTCACCATCTCCTGTGCTGGAACCAGCAGTGACATAGGGAAATATAGCGCTGTCGGCTGGCACCAACAACGCCCGGGCATGGCCCCCAAAACGCTGATTTATAATGTCAATAAACGGCCCTCAGGGATCCCTGACCGCTTCTCTGGGTCCAAGTCTGGGAACACGGCCTCCCTGACCATCTCTGGGCTCCAGGCTGAGGACGAGGCTGATTATTACTGTAGCTCAGGTACAAGTAGTAGCACTGTGCAAGGTGGTCCAAGTTCATGGGGAAGTGAGACCAAAACGTCCCTGAGCTCACAGGCTCCCTATTGCTCTGAAGATGCTTCTCCTCCCTGAGCTGCCAGCTCCATGCAGCTCGGCCATGAGAGGTCAGTGGTCTCTGAGCTCCTCCCTCTGCCTACAGTGAAGGTGGTGGGAAATATGCTCTTGAGGTTATTGTCTTGGGATGGTAAATACTTCCTCATCCTGTGTGATGTGCCCCTCTTTCCAGCTCTTCCACAGCAGTGTGATGGTTAATTTTATGTGTCTATTTGCCTGAGATAAGAGATGCCCATACTGCGGTTAAAACATTATTTCTTGGTGTCTGTGAGGCTGTCTCAGGAGGAGGATATTGGCATTTGAGTCCACAGACTGAGTAGAGAAGATCACTGGTGTGGTGCAGTGGGCACTGTCCTTGAGTTGAGGGCCTGAATAGAACAAAAAGGGAGAGGAAGGGGACGTTTGCTCTCTCCTCGTCATCAGAGGCATCACCTTCTCCTGACCCTGGACATTGGCACTGCTGCTTCTTCAGCTTTCAATCTCGGACCAGGACTTAACATCCTCGGCCCCGATTCACAGGCCTCTGGACTCAGACTGAATTATATCACTGGCTTTCCTGGTTCCTCAGCTTGCTGATAGATTGTGAGACACCTTCAACTTCCATAATGGTGTGAATCAATTCCTATAATAAATTATATATATTTTTTCCTGTTTCTCTGGAGCCATGTGACTAATCCCGATTTTGGTACCCAGAGTGCTTCAAGAAAAATAGAATTTTAAGGATGATTTTTCTCAATTGATTCTGAGGTTTCTGGAATTGGCTGTCTAATCTGGTTCTACTGAATGGTGCTAATGGCTATTTCCATTAGTACAGAGGGCACAGCTAGTGTATGTCATGAACTGTTCATTGAAATGAGAAAAATCCCTGCCTTGGATTCTTCTAAGCAACCACTTGTAAGAATCGAGGAGGTAAGTGACCCTGTATATGATATTTTGGAACGTTTTGGGAACCCTACAGAATATCATGACATTGGTATCTGCTCGGAATGTTGCTGGACAGAGTAGGGAGAGAAAAAGATGAGCTTAGCGATTCAAGATCCCATCGCAAGGGCCGCACAAGTGACCTGCGAGCTTTCTGGAGTGCCCTGGAGGAGAGCCTCATCTCGTGCAGCACTTGGAGTGAAATAGCTGAAAACCAACCCAGACCCTCCTCCTTCAATTGGCTAAATTCCAGCAAAGTTGAGTCCCAGCCTTGTAGTGAAGAAGGTGGTTGGGAAAGAACCGGATCCTACAGGTTGGGTGGGGATGTGTGGGAGGACCTGAGGGACCTGGGGACACTGAGTCCCTCAATTCTCATGTGTCTTCTTTGCCTGTGGAAGACGCCTCCCCACCCCCAGCGGTACAGGGCTTTCCACCTCTGTTTGGGGCGATTGACCCTGCATTGCCCAAGGAAAAGGTCACAGCCGCCCTGAGGAAGCTGCCACGTGAGGCTGTGCTGATTCTCCTCAGGACCCCCCGCCCCCATTACCCCTCTTTGCTTCTGGACCAACAATTAGACTCGGGTCCCAGCAGTTTCCTAGGAAGAGAATAGAGTGTGAGCCACGAGAGGGGCACTGCACTCCAAGAACTGCTTGGTTCTCCTAATTCACACAGACAGAAATCCCCAGAACACGTTGGGAAGGGATTCGAGGGTGGGGGGCAGTGGCGGGAGGAACATCAAGCTGGATCAGCTGGATCTGTGATCTGGGCTCACTCCACAGAGACTGCGTTTCATGTTCCCTGCAGCTCGGGGAGGTAGACAGAGCCTCAGCAGTTTGGGGGTTGGTTGGCGGAAGCAAAATCCAAGATGGTCCCTAGTGAGTGAACTAGAGAAGCCAGACCTGCCTGGAGACAAAGGGATTCAAAATGTAATGAGATTGGAGCATCCTTGAATGGCTCTGTGCTCACTCTTCTCCAAGCCAGAACTTACAGTGGGAACTGCAGCCCCTCAGCTGCAAATCCTAAACGCAATGGGAGGAGCTGGATCCTGGGTGGCCGGGGCCAAGGGGTGGCCTTCACCTACCAAGGGCAAGGCTACCGTCATGGCCAGTGGAGTCAAAGCAGCAGTGAGAAGAGTCTGACGTGTGCAGATCTCTGTCATTGGCTTGTTAATCATGGTATTTCTGGAACTGAAAAAGGTAGAAGCCTGCTAAATTCCTACTTGGTCAAAAAAAATTCTAGGTCAAGTGAAAAAATTATAAAAATTTTTTCAAATTATAAAAATTCCCCCAAAACGCCCATTTTGGGCCCACTGAGAAGACTCTTGGGACTCAGTAGGGAGTCATCCTCATGGCTGTGATTTCCTTCAGTGAGAGGAGACAAAGGAAAATCAGCAAAGGGCAAAGGTGGATGAGGTCAAGTCCATGGAAACCAGGAGAATCTTCCTGGAAGCCTTTCCGAGGGCCGGGCTTCATCCCCAGCGTCAAATGCTGACAATGTGTGTGAAGAATTGTATCACAGGGAGACTCATCAGACCAACAAGGCTCTTACCAGAGGCTGGTTTCCTAGGCATCTCCGGTCTGGCATCTGCCGACATTCCAGACTCCTGAGGGTTTTAGCAAAGCATTTTTAAAGGCCAGGAGAGAGGTGGTCGAAGGGTACATGATCAGCTTGTGCACAGTTCTCTGATTGGCTGATGGTAAGGCAGCAGGGTGGAGTCACAGGGCTTAACATTATCAGTCCTTAGGCTCCTGGGGGCCTGGGGCTATGTGCTCATGGTCACCAAGTAGTTCTTCCACCTGGTGTGGGGGTGGGGGGTGGATTTCACATCTGCAAAACAACTCAGGAAATTTGCATCAAATACTATTATCCAGGTACTTCAGAGAAGAGCTAAAGCAGAGGATATTGGGGATGGCCTGTCCCTGGAAGGCTCCATAGGGGTCTTGTTCGGTTACACACACACACACACACACACACACACACACACAGCACCATCACTCCTGGGTCCCCCCGCCCCATTGTACCCGGGAAGGATGCGGGGGTTCTGCTCTGTGGGGACCGGATACTCCATCTGCATCACCCCCGGGGCCCTGTACCCAGAGGCAGGAGCATAAACCCTGGGATGCAAAGGACAATTACACCAATTGTCAGCTTTCCTCATAATCAGGAACTAGACATTTCAGATACTGAGACAGTGATAATCTTGGGAAAGACCAGTCCGCCCTGATTCTCCGTCTAGAAAACACACAAAACACACTGGGTCCAGCGTCTCTGTGGACAGAGGAGCCTGACCTCAGGGAGGCACCAGCTCTGGGGTGAGGACCTCCCGCTGAGGACAGAGGAGAATCCTCACTTGCACCATGTGGCAGATAGACCTGCCTGAGGAGAGGTCCCTGTGGCTGGGCCCTGAGGTGAACTCTGACCCAGCCCCTCCTCCCAGCCCTGCACACCCTGGCATCTTCCCTCATTTCCTTTAGGGCTCCCCCCATCCTGACGGGCTCTAACTCCTTCTTACGTTATTCATTTTTTTGAACACTTTTGAGAATTCAGCTTCATCTCATGGGCCCATATTTCTCATCCGTGTACCTATGGGGGTGGGTTCATTTATCGTGTAGGTTCCTCTGCCCTGAAATGAGATCTCCTCAAGATCACTCACCCTGAGACAAGGTCGTCCTGAGACAAGATTAGAGACCCTTCAGGGGCCCTTCTGAGTCACCTGGGGAGGCAGGTGACAATTCCATCCTGATGAGGCTGCAGGACAAAGGACAGGGGCATGGAGGGGATGAGGAGGGACAGGGTGGCTGGTGCTGAGCTGGGAGGAGGAGGAGGAGGAAGAAGTGGGGGGTCCCAGGGTTCATCCTCAGAGCCCTGCAGAGGCAGGGGAGAGGGATGCAGTGGGCCCGTCCTGCTGAGGGGACAGGTTGGGGAGGGGGATGGACACCCCCAGCTCCCCTGTGGTGTCGGGAGGAGACGGGATGGAATCTCTAAGTCACCCCAGCCCCTCGCAGCCCAGCCCTCACCTTCCACCCACAAAACCCAAAGAGTGGTTAACGGGATTATTAGCCAACGACATCTTGACTCAAATAGTGGACGACAGGGACATCCCAGGATAGCCCCATTTCCTGGCCCCTATAATGGTCAGTGTCCTGACTAAGGACAACGTGTCACAGAGTTTTCATCCTCTCAGATGAGCCCTGATGTCCAGGGATGCAGAGACTCTAGGGTCCAGAGCTGGGCAGGGGCCTGGGGTGGGGGGCTGGGGGTCAAGGACCTGCTCGTGGATTCGATGTGCAGATGCTTCAGAACAAAGAGGTGGGGGCGGGGATGGGACAAGGCTGCAGCTCGGGCTCCCACCAGCCACCCAGCAAACAGCAGGTGTTTCCCCTGGTGGGACTGTCCCTTTCCCAAGCATAGAGACCTTGGAGATAGTCATCCAGCAGAGGGCGCTGCGGAATGTCCCCTGCACTGAGGTTCCCAGAGACACAGTCCTGTCCCAGTAGAGACCCTGAAGATCCAGGAGCTCATTACCTGAGGGACTTCAGCTGGTATTTCTCTCCCTGCAAACCAGGTACAAACAATTCATGCTCCTGTATATACATGTCATCCTTGTGTCAAAAGATTTTAATCCCTGAGCTATATTCTCCCCTCAGGGTGCAGAAAATCCAGTGACCAGGGCCAGGTCAGAGGGGTGAGGAGAGAATGAGGAGGGGCAGGTGCAGGAAGCTGATTTGCATGGAGGCCCCTCCCTCCTCTGAGCGGGGAGGGGATAAGAAAGGTCTGGGGGACCAGGCCCAGGGCTGGGGGCTCAGAAGGCAGCGACTGGCGTGTATCCACCATGGCCTGGGCTCTGCTTCTTGTCACCCTTCTCACTCAGGGCACAGGTGAGGCCTCCAGGGAAGGGACCCCGGCAACACCTGGCTGATCCTTTGTGTCTTTGTCCTCAGGGTGACCTGGGCCCCAGCACTGAACTGACCAGAGTGTGTTTCTCCTCTTTCCAGGGTCCTGGGCCCAGTCTGGCCTGACTCAGCCTCCCTCAGTGTCCGGGAATCCGGGACAGACAGTCACCATCTCCTGTGCTGGAACCAGCAGTGACATCAGGGGTTATAACTATGTCGGCTGGTACCAACAGCGCCCAGGCACGGCCCCCAAAACCTTGATTTATGGTGTCAATAAACGACCCTCAGGGATCCCTGATCGCTCCTCTGGCTCCAAGTCTGGGAACACGGCCTCCCTGACCATCTCTGGGCTCCAGGCTGAGGACGAGGCTGATTATTACTGTAGCTCCGGTAGTAGTAGCACTGTGCACAGTGGTCCAAGTTCATGGAGAAGTGAAACCAAAACCTGCCCTGAGCTCACAGGTTTCCCGTTGCTGTGACTCTGCTGGTTGCTCATCTGCATCTGTGGTAGAAGCATCGGCAGCTGAGAGGAGATCTGAGGACCCTGCAGAGGGATGAGGACAAAGGACAATGTGTGGTTTTCATGTTTGTTGTCCCTCCTCTTTGACCTGCATCTGAGTGGGCTGAGCCAGGGATCGTTCGGGACAGACTCTGTTCTCAGGCCTGTCTCTCTCCTGGCATCATGAACCCTGTCCAGGGATAGCCCTGCAGGAGGACGGTCTCCCCAATACGACGGGCTATTTGCAAAGTGGCTCCAGAATGGAGGGTGGGCTGGAGGGCGTGTCCCCCATTCCTCAGGGACGTCAAGGTCACATGTTTCCATGAGGAGCCAGTGCAGTTTCCAGGTGGAATCCCAGCACATCTAACACCTGTGAGAATTCATTGAAAAAACAGGCTCGTGTGTCCACGGTTCAATATTACTTTCTTTTGAAACTGACAGATATCAAATGCAATTATTTTAAATTTTAAATTATGTGAAGTCAGAAGTTTTTGTTTCTTATTTTTCTGTTCTTTTCTTTTTTTCTTTTTTTTTTCTTTTTGTCCATGCCATGTGGCATGTGAGATATTAGTTCCCCGACCAGGGATCACACCCACGTCTCCTGCAATGAAAGCGCTAAGTCTTAACCACTGGAGCACCAGGAATCTCCCAAATTCAATATTTTAGATGAAAAACAAAGTGCATGGGTTAGATTGCTCAGGACACCTCATCGCCCCAGTAAGAAGAAGAGGAACATTTGATAACTGTGCATTCAGCCGTCCAGGACTGGAGAGCAGCTCTTCTTCTGTGGTCCTGGCTCCTGGCTCTCATGAAGTTGGAATCACGTGTCAGTGGGCTGTTTTCATTAAGGTCCTCTGACTTTGGAAGACGCCTCGTATATGGCTCACTGCATGCTACCCCTGTGCCCTCTTTTCTTGTCCAAATCATCTTTCTGCTAAATCTGAATTTTAAAAAAAATTTTTAAAGATTTTAAAAATGTGGACCATCTTTAATGTCTTTATTGAATATGTTACAATATTGCTTTTGTTTTATGTTTTGGTTTTTTGGCCATAAGGCAAGTAGGATCTTAGCTCCCTGACCAGGGATCAAACCCGCAACCCCTGCATTGGAAGTCTTAACCACCGGATCGACAGGGAAGTCCCTAAATCTGATTTTTTTTTTTAACCCAGCGAATTATGCCCCCTATTTTCAAGTCTATGCTAGTCTCCATCTGAATAATCATTTGTCTTTGTCACAGCATTTTACAAGTGACCAGAATCTTTGGTCTTTCTATCTATATGGTCAAAGCTGAAGTAAAGTGTAAAAAATATTTACCAACATCATTTCTAAGTTCTACTTTCATTGGGATTATAGCTGCTTCTAAGTGTGCAGTGCAGGAATCAGAGTGGTTTTGCTCTCCTGAAATAGCCTCTTTTATAATTTCTACCCTCTCTCACTATTATGGAAACAGCCGTTCTTCCTTTCCATCTGTCCTGTTGTCCTGTTTTCTCTCTCTCTTTTTTTTTTCTATTGAATATATAGCTGCATTTGTAATCAGTCTTACTTTTTTCTAAGAAAGGCTTTTTTAGTTTTAATGACAATGACCTGAATGAGGCTCTTCACATGTTCTCCTTCTCAAAGCCTCCTAAGGATCCAGGTTGGGGGCATCTCCCCTCTACTCTATATGTTGTTTGCAAGTGTCCTGGACAAGCTGGTTGGGCAGGGTCTCAGCTGCATCAAACAGCCTGAGATGGTCTTTGTTCTGATATTGGCTCTGTCTTTTTCTTCCCAGTTTCTTTGTTCAGAGATTCCAGGTGAGTGTTTCTACCACATCCAAGGCTTCAAGAGTAGGTTTTCACCTTATACTTGCAGTTTCTCATGAAAATTTCCCCCATGTATGAATCCTGGTCTATGTAGCTAAGGAGAGGAAAAGTAGTCACGTCTATTTCAGTGTATTTTGCGCAATTCCTTTTATTATGAAATGCAGCATTCCTGAAGAAGAATGTGTGGAAATGCACACTCACAATTTAAGGAGGAATAATAAACAGAAGCCACATAACGCAAGGTGAAATCTACCCCCCAAAGCACATCTGTCTACCCCGCTCCCCGATTAGCTGGTTTGCTGACTTCGGGGTTAATCATTCCATGGCCTTTCTGTGCATTCCTGCCCCAGCCTTCCTAGGTATGTGTCTCCCAAACAATATGGTTTGAATCAGTGGAAAGAAGCATCCAACCAGCTGAGTGAGGAAAAGATAGTGTGTCTACAGGTGAAGCCCCAAGAGACATGGACCCTAACAGAGGCTCAGCTTGGTCCTGGGCGGGGCTTCCCTGGATTTCCTGGAGCCCGTCCTGAAGATGGCAGACAGGGTCCCAGAGGAAAGACAAGGAACCCTAGAGTCAGGCATCTGGCCTTGTGGGATGTGGGCGGGTCCTGCATCTCTAAGGGGAATATTGTCAGGGGATCAGCTACCCCACATATCCTGCTACTCAGCGGGACGTGGACTCCAGGAGCTGTCTGAGATCACTTCACCGGGAAGAAGCGAGAGAGATTGTTCCTGGCTGATCAGGACGCTAGAAAATGGCTCATGTCAAGATAATCCTAGCCCAGACATAAAGTACAAATCAGAATCCGGGCCACACGCATCCAACCTTACGTATGGGATGGAGTGAGGTATGGCAGCACCTGGATAATGTCAGCTTCCTCGTAGGTGAATATTTTGGCCTGTTGACAATTGGAGAAAGGCCTCCATGGGAGATGGCCATTCCAGAGAGGTGGGCAGAGGCTACAAAACTCTGGAGGCACGCAGCTTCTCCTCCTGATCCCCACAGAGTCAGCTCTGCCATGCCCCCTTATTCAGGACATGTGGTTTACTCTCTCCCTAGAACAAATCTGTGCACAGGGGTTAGTGGGCAGTGGTCTACCGCGACTAAAAGGAGAGAGAATCTGGAGATCTACCTGCATCTGTAAGGACTCACACTCATTATAATTGTTAAGTTATCTCAGCTTATCACGACAATACTCACCACTGATCACGACCTAAGGAATGACAGGTCTACTTACCACCACTGCAGACCTGGGACGGGCCTTTCTCAGGAAAGAGTCAGTAAACACTTGTCGACATGCATCTTGGCTTCCATATTTGTGCTTTTCTGTACTCCTATGTTCTTTGGACTCTTCCTGAACTCTGATATATGCCTCTGACTATCAGTATTGTTTGACTTGGGTTTAAAAGAAACAATCATAGTTGTGCGTTTGCTCCATGCACCCACAATAGCCAGAGTGAAGAACTCTGGGACAGGCGTTTGTGTTGTGAGGTTGGGGAGAGGGAGAGAGAGGGAGAAACATTGTGGTAGAATCCGCAGGGAACTGGTTTTTTGGTTTTTTTTTTTTGACCGCACCGCGCGGCATGTGGGCGCTTAGATCTCCAACCAGAGATGGAAACCTGTGCCCCCTGCACTGGAAGCACGACGTCTGAACCACTGGCCCACCTGGCAAGTCCCAGAACTATTTCTTTAGCTGACATTTTCCTAACATATCAATAGTCAATCCACCTGAAGAGGGGTCTCAAAAACTCTCCACACATCAAGATTTCATTACAATGAAACTAGATGCGATTGCCTTCACATTTCAGGACACTGGGGTTTGTTGAGTTTCTGGATATGAGGGTTTCTCTGTGTCTCTCTGTCTCCTCTCCTTTGGGAACTCCAATTATTTGTGTATTAGGTCAATTGAAGTCCCACAATTTGTGGATACTACTTCATTCTTTTAAATTCTTTTTCCCCCTCTGTGTTGGACGTGGAACTGTTTCCGTTGCAATGACTTTGAGTCAGAAATCTTTCATTATCCAATGCTCTGTCTGTCATTAATACCGTCTGCTGTTGTGTTCCCTGTAGTAGATTCACTGTCTGTTTTGTTCCACCTTCTGTTGCTTGGTTGAGACTTTCTTTCTTTTCTTTTTAATTTTTATTGGAATATAGTAGATTTACACTGTTGTGTTATTTTCTGCTGTACAGCAAAGTGAATCAGCTATACGTATACATATATCCACTCTCTTTCGATTTTTCTCCCAAATATTGGCTGAGACTTTCTATCTCTCTATTGACTTCAGGTGGGTCTGTCCTTATTTCTTGCATCATTTTAAACAAACTGGTTGAACATCTTTGTGACATAATTCCAGCAGATCTGTGAGACACGCTCTGTTAACTTTCCCTTCCATACAGTTGAGATGTTCTGGTTTTCCATATGCCCAGTGATTTCAGTCTATCCTGGTGTGACCAATATTATGTGGTGAAATTACAGGTTGTGTCTAAATCCTATGTTGGCATTTTGGTTTAATCAGACTCTCTGCCTGGTTGAGTACAGGTGGTTAATTCCATCCAGCTTTTTGTGAACTGTGCTTTCCATGTCAGTTCATTTACACAAACTTGGACCTGCTCTTCGGACACATCCTGCAATGAGCTGCACAGCGGCCAGACTGGGAACTGGGTTGTTTTCTGTCCCTCAGGTTCCAGGGCCTTGGTTGGCACCATCTGCAGCCACCAGGGGGCAGCAAGGGCCAGGATTTGGGGAAGGTACCTGTGGCTTATACTGTCCTGAAGTTCCAAGAGCTGCTTCCTGTGGAACCCCTTTTATGTCCCATAGCATTGTGCCCCAACAGTCATCTCAAAAGTGCAATAAATGGCCCAGGGCTCAGGCTCGGGCCTCAGACTCAGAGCACTGCAGAGACAGAGGCTGGAGGAGAACGTGAGGAGCCTCCCAACTGAGGAGGATGAGAGGCAGTGGGGGTGGGGGAGGGATGGGTTGGGAGTTTGGGACCAGCAGATACAAACTACTATACGTAGGATGGATAGACAACAAGGTCCCACGGTATAGCACAGGGAACTGTATTCAATATCCTGTGATAAACCATAAAGGAAAAGAATATGAAAAAAGAATGTATATATAACTGAGTCACTTTGCTGTACAGAAATTCACACAACATTGTAATTCAACTATACTTCATAAAGTTTTTTTGTTTCTTTTTTCTTTTTTTTTTTAATTTTTAAAAATTCTTTGGTTGCGCCATGTGGCATACAGCACCTTAGCCCCCCGACCATTGATCGAACCCGAGTCCCTGCAGTGGAAGTGTGGAGCCTTAACCACTGGACCACCAGGGAAGTCCCTTCAATAAATATTTTTAAAACAGAAGGAGTTGAGGGGTTACCGGTACCCAGCTCTGGCTTTAACTCCCAGAAAGTGGGGCAATTGGATCTTTTAGCCTCCTGGGCTCAGGGCCTCTCCTTTGTCCCAAGAGCACAGAGGGGACCTTCTGGGATTCCTCCCCCAGGAACCATGATGACTCTCACACCAGGAGAGACAGGAAATCCCGGGCTGGATTCCTTTCCCACACCGTGTCATGGACTCGGCCTGTACTCACACACCATGTGAAGTTGTTAATTCCCCAGTAATCTCTGCTGTCCAGGGATGCAGAAGAATCTGGAACAAACCGTGTCAGAGGGGGTGAGCAGGGCGGGGAGGAGGGACAGGTGCAGGTGGCAGATTTGCATGGAGGCCCCTCCCTCCTCTGTGGGGGAGGGGATAAGAGAGGTCTGTGGGCCCAGGCCCAGGGCTGGGGGCTCAGAAGGCAGCATCTGGGGAGTCTCCACCATGACCTGGGCTCTGCTCCTTGTCACCCTCCTCACTCAGGGCACAGGTGAGGCCTCCAGAGAAGGGACCCTAGGGACATCTGGCTGATCCTTTGTGTCTTTGTCCTCAGGGTGACCTGGGCCCCACATGGAATTGACCAGAGTGTGTTTCTTCTCTTTCCAGGGTCCTGGGCGCAGTCTGCCCTGACTCAACCTCCCTCAGTGTCTGGGAATCCGGGACAGACGGTCACCATCTCCTGTGCTGGAACCAGCAGTGACGTCGGGGGTTATAATGAAGTTGGCTGGTACCAACAGCGCCCAGGCACAGCCCCCAAAACCCTGATTTATTATGTCAGCAGTCGGCCCTCAGGGATCCCTGATTGCTTTTCTGGACCCAAGTCTGGCAGCACGGCCTCCCTGACCATCTCTGGGCTCCTGGCTAGGACGAGGCTGATTATTTCTGTAGCTCAGGTACAAGTAGTAGCACTGTGCACAGTGGCCCACGTTCATGGAGAAGGGAGGTGAAAGCCTGTCCCGAACTCACAGGCTTCCCGTTGCGGTGACTCTGCTTGTTTCTCATCTGCATCTGTAGTTGAAGCATCAGCAGCTGAGAGACCTGAGGACAATGCAGAGGGATGAGGACAAAGGACAATGTGTGGTTTTCATATTTGTTGTCCTTCCTCTTTGACCTGCATCTGAGTGGGCTACACCAGGGATGGTTGGGGACAGACTCTGAGTCTCAGAATTGTCCCTTTCCTGGCATCGGTGAACCCTGTCCGGGGACAGCCCTGCAGGAAGACAGTCTCCAAATACGATGGGATCTTTGCAAAGTGGCTCCAGAATGGAAGGTGGGCTGGAGGGTGTGTCCCACATTTCTCAGTGGCGTCAAGGTCACATGTTTCCATGAGGAGCCAGTGCATTGTCCCGGTGGAATCCCAGCAGATCTAACACCTGTGAGAATTAATTGAAAAACAGGCACGAGTGTAGTAGGTTCAATATTAAAATTTACTTGTAACTGAAAGACAGTTTTCCATTGCAAACATTACTAAAATTTAAATTATGTGAATTCAATAGTTTAGATGAAAAACAAAGTGCATTTGTTATATTGCTCAGGACGTTGCATCCCCATAGTAACAATTGAAGAGGAACATTTGATAGCTGTGTCTTCAGGCATCCAGGACTGGAGAGCAGCTCTTTTTTGTGGTCCTGGCTCCTGGGTCTCATGAATTTGGAGTCACGTGTCAGTCGGGTATTTTCACTAAGGTCCTCTAGCTTTGGAAGATCACTCGTATATGGCTTACTCCATGCCAGCCATGTGCACACTTTTCTTGTCCAAATCATCTTCCTGATAAATCTGATCTTTTTTAACCAAGTCATTTAGTCCGCATGCTTTCCAAGTCTATGCTAGTCTCAATATGAATAATCATTTGTCCTTATCACAGCATTTTATAAATGACCAGAATCATTGGTCTTTCTATCTATATTGTCAAAGCTCTGGGAGAGTGTAGAAAATATTGACCAACTTCATTTCTAAGTTCTAATTTCATTGGGATTATAGCTGCTAATAAGTGTGCAGTGCAGGATTCAGAGTGTTTTTACTCTCCTGAAATAGCCTCTGTTATAATTTCTACTCTCCCCCATTATTATGGAAACAGCCGTTCTTCCTTTCCATCCGTACTTTTATCCTCTTATCGTATTATCTCTCACTTTTCTTTTATTGAACATATCTACAATCAGTCTTACATTCTTCTAAGAAAGACTTTTTTCTTCCTAATGAGAATGACCTGAATATCGCTCTCCACGTGTTCAGAAGTCACATCCTACAAATTAGACTGAGCTCGGATATCAAATATTCCCCTGAATATAGGAACCCTGAGCTTGCAGTTTAAACAATCCAGTCTGCGTATTTGTATGCAGACGTGTGTGTTTGTGCCTCAGAATCTGAGCAAAGGTCACCTTGTGTCCACACACGGACCCCTCCCCCCTCCCATCCTCACTCCAGGTCCCAAATGATCAGTCCTGGAGCAGGACATGGATGAGTTATCAAGAGCAAGATGGTGATACTGAATCAAGAGGATCTTTGCTTCCCTTCTGCTTGATGTGAAAAATTCTGGACACGATTTGACCCAATATTTGAGGAGTATTTGGAAATATAGGTTTGAACATTTAAAAAGCTGTTTTCTACGCTACATGATATTTTGATTCTCTGAATCTCAATGAAACAGAAACAAATCTCAGAACTCAAAAGAAACAGATTCAAGTCAAAAGCATCTCCTTTTGTCTCTCATCCAATGTGATGCCCAAACACTATTCCTGACAACATGCGGGGACCCAGCTCTGGACTGAGGCGGATCTTGGGTTGTCTCCATATCCCGGAAGTGGGGACAAGATCCCTCGATAGGTGGGGGTGGGGGGGCTGGACAGAGAGGAATTTCCCTCAGAGTCCATAGTGAACGAGGGGTCTGCACCACGGAGGTCAATGATTCGTGGTGGGTTACCATTTCTGGAGTACAGATGAAGAATTTCTGAAAATTCCATTACAATTAAAAAATCTCCATACTCTTTGCTGTTGTAATATGTGCAATGCAGAATATTTCTCATGGGTAATCCAATAAGGAATCACAGTCAAAAGTGAAAGTCAGAGAACTTTCCTGCAGGTGGTTTGCTTTGGTTATTTCCCCACTGCAAACATACGGAATATTTAAAGGATAAACCAAGGAGGAAGCAGTGTTATGGAGAAAGAAGGGCTGAACTATTTGTGCATTTTCTCCTTAACGAGGACAAAGCACGTGCTGACTGGCAGAGGATTCCCTCCTGCTGTGTGGGATCCCCCCCTCATAGAGCCCGGGTGGTGGCCTGAGGTCTTGTGGGAGCTCTGGCAGCCTTTGAGATCAATGAGGCAGAAGCTCCAGACCAGCTTCTGTGGTGGGGAGCAAATACGGCTGCATGTGGGGTCCCTGCCTACTGATCAATGTGCCATGGAAAGAAAACCAAGAGTGCTGTAGACAGGAGCCCACACTGAAAGTCAGGAGAGCAGGAATTCCGAGTGTGCACCTGATTTTTCTCTCACTGGAAATAGTTCCGGGAATGGTGGAGCCATGGGGAGTTTCCACTGCTCATGACTTAGTGATTCCCTGAGTGGTCCTGGGGTGTCCAGGGATGAGGTGGCGTTTTCCCCCCATTTTCCCCCAGTTTTATTGAAATATAATTGACATATAACGGATTAGTTTTAGGTGTACAATGTAAATTTAGTTAACATCTATCACCTCACATAATTACAAATTGTTTTCTTTTGATGAGAACTTTTTAAAAAATTGGAATATAATTGCTTTACAATGTTGTGTTAGTTTCTCCTCTACAAGAAAGTGAATCAGCTAAATGTGTACATATATCCCCTCCCTCTTGAGCCTCCCTCCACCCGTCCCACCCCACCCCTCTAGGTCATCTCAGAGCACTGAGCTGAGCTCCCTGTGCTATACAGCAGGTACACTAGCTATCTATTTTACACATGGTAGTGTATATATGTCAATCCTAACCTCCCAATTCATCCCACCCTCCCCTTCCCCCACTGTGTCCACATGTCCATTCTCTACGTCTGCACCTCTTTTCCTGCCCTGCAAATAGATTCATCAGTACCATTTTTCTAGATTCCATATATAGAACCTAATTTTCTCTTTCTGACTTACTTCACTCCTTATGACAGACTCTAGGTTCATCCACATCACTACAAATGACCCAATTTTGTTCCTTTTTATGGCTGGGTAATATTCCATTGTATATACGTACCACATCTTCTTTATCCATTCATCTGTCCATGGACATTTAAGTTGCTTCCATGTCCTGGCTATTGTAAATAGTGCTTCAGTGAACACTGGGGTACATGTATCTTTTCGAATTATGGTTTTCTCAGGGTATATGCCCAGTAGTGGGATTGCTGGGTCATTTGGTAGTTCTATTTTTAGTTTTTTAAGGAACCTCCATACTGTTCTCCATAGTGGTTGTATCAATTTACATTCCTACCAACAGTGCAAGAGGGTTGTCTTTTCTCCACACCCTCTCCAGCATTTATTGTTTGTAGATTTTTAAATGGTGGCCATTCTGACCGGTGTGAGGTGATACCTCATTGTGGTTTTGATTTGCATTTCTCTAATAATTAGTGATGTTGAGCATCTTTTCATGTGTTTGTTGGCCATCTGTATGTCTTCTTTGGAGAAATGTCTATTTAGATCTTCTACCCATTTTTTGATTGTGTTGTTTGGGGGTTTTTTTGTTGTTATTGAGCTGCATGAGCTGCTTGTATATTTTGGAGATTAATCCTTTGTCAGTTGCTTCATTTGCAAATATTTTCTCCCATTCTGAGTGTTATCATTTTGTCTTATTTATGGTTTCCTTTGCAGTGCAGAAGATTTTAAGTTTAATTAGGTCCCATTTATTTATTTTTGTTTTTATTCTCATTACTCTAGGAGGTGGGTCGAAAAGGATCTTGCTACGATTTATGTCAAAGCGTGTTCTGCCTATGTTTTCTTCTAAGAGTTTTATAGTGTCTGGCCTTACATTTCGGTCTTTAATCCATTTTGAGTTTATTTTTGTGTACGGTGTTAGGAAGTGTTCTAATTTCATTCTTTTACATGTAGCTCTCCAGTTTTCCCAGCACCATGTATTGCAGAGACTGTCTTTTCTCCATTGTATATTCTTGCTTCCTTTGTCATAGATTAGGTGACCATAGGCGTGTGGGTTTATCTCTGGGCTTTCTATCCTGTGCCATTGATCTACATTTTTGTTTTTGTGCCAGTACCATACTCCAGAAAGTGGGCATAGAGGGAACCTACCTCAGCATAATAAAGGCCATATATGACAAACCCACAGCAAACATGCTCAATGGTGAAAAACTGAAAGCATTTCCTCTAAGATCAGGAACAAGACAAGGGTGCCCACTCTCGCCGCTATTATTCAACATAGTTTTGGAAGTCCTAGCCACGGAAATCAGAGAAGAAAAAGAAATAAAAGGATTCCAAATTGGAAAAGAAGAAGTAAAACCGTTACTGTTTGCAGAAAACACGCTACTATACATAGAAAATCCTGAAGATGCCACCAGAAAACTACTAGAGTTAATCAATGAGTTTAGTCAAGTCGCAGGATTCCAAATTAATGCACAGAAATCTCTTGCATTCCTATACACTAACAACAAAACATCAGAAAGAGAAATTAAGGAAACAATCCCATTTACCACTGCAACAAAGCGCATAAAATACCTAGGAATCAACCTACCTAAGGAGGCAAAAGACCTGTATGCAGAAAACTATAAGACACTGAGAAAGAAATCAAAGATGACACAAACAGATGGAGAGATAGACCACGTTCTTGGATTGGAAGAATCAGCATTGTGAAAATGACTATACTACCCAAAGCGATCTACAGATTCAATGCAACCCCTATCAAATCACCAATGGCATTTTTCACAGAACTAGAACAAAAAATTTTACAATTTGTATGGAAACACAAAAGACCCCGAATAGCCAAAGCATTCTTGAGGAAGAAAAGCAGAGCTGGAGGAATCAGGCTCCCTGACTTCAGACTATATTACAAAGCTACAGTAGTCAAGACATTATGGTACTGGCACAAAAACAGAAATATACATCAAAGGAACAGGATAGAAAGCCCAGAGATAAACCCATGCACCTATGGTCACCATGTCTTTGACAAAGGAGGCAATAATATACAGTGGGGTGGCTTTTAGTGCAAACCCTGATTCCCATGATGACCTTTAACCCCTGGGTGCAGAGGGCAGGAGATGGTAGGAAACCCTAGACCCTGGCTTTGCTGCTTGTTTTCTCAGATCATCCTGTGTCGAGTGTCCCCAAGACCACAGGCAACTACTTTTGTCACTACAAGACCTCAAAACTAGGTAGAGAGTCGTCCTCATGGCTGTAATTTCCTTCAATGAAAGGAGACAAAGCAAAATCAGCAAAGGGCAAAGGTGGATGAGGTGAAGTGTGAGGAAAACAGGAGACGCTTCCAGGAGGCCATTCCCAAGGGACGGGCTTCATCACCAGAATCAAATGGTGACAACGTGTGTGAATTGTGCCCCAGGGAGCCTCATCAGACCCCCAAGACTCTTACTGGAGGCTGGTCTCCTAGGCATCCTGTGCCTGGCATCTACCGAAATTCCAGGTTGTCAGTGGGAAGGAGGTTAGGGGTTCAGCATAAACCATAAGGTTGCAGAAAAGTGGAGACTCAGGGGGTCATTCTTCTTGGAGAATAGCTGAAACCTTCCTGAAATCTAATCACAGGACACAAAGTAAGGGCGAGTCTTGCAGGCAGGTCTTTCTAAAGACGTTAGTCTCAGGCTGCGGTGTAACTGTTCTCTGCACAAATCCTATTTGTATTCCTGTGCTGGAGCTCAGGCCCTGGATCCAAGGGAAACCCAACATCTCACCATCAGGTCCAGTTACGCTCTATCATAGGATGTGCTCTGTCTCTGTGAATAAACACACATACAGACCCACACAAATGCAGACACACACACACACACACACACACACACACCCAGCACCATCACTCCTGGGTCACCTCCACAGTACCCAGGAAGGAAGCAGGGATCTGTTCTGTGGGGACCGGGAGCTCCTTCTGCATCACCCCCGGGGTCCTGTGCACAGAGGCAGGAGCATAAACCCTGGGATGCAAAGGACAATTAAGCCAATGTCAGCATTCCTTGTAATCAGGAACTAGACATTTCAGATACTGAGAAAGTGACAAATTTGGGAAAGACCCATCAGCCCTGATTCTCTGTCTAGAAAACACACTGGGTCCAGCGTCTCTGTGGACACAGGAGTCTGACCTCAGGGAGGCACCAGCTCTGGGGTGAGGACCTCCTGCTGAGCACAGGGGACAGAGGAGAATACTCACTTGCATCACGTGGCAGACAGAACTGCCTGAGAAGAGGGCCCTGCAACTGGGCCCTGAGGCCGACTTTGACCCAGCCCCTCCTCCCAGCCCCTCACACCCTGGCATCTTCCTTCATTTTCCATTAGGTCTCCCTCCATCCTGATGGAACGAAAATCCTTCTTACATTATTCTTTTTCAAAGCTTTCTGAGAATTAAGCTTCGTCTCATGGGCCCATATTTCTTATCCTTGTACCTATGCGGGAGGAGTCATTTATCCTGTCAGGTTCCCCTGCCCTGAGCTGAGATCCCCTCAAGGTCATTGTCCCTGAGACAAGGTTGTCCTGAGACAAGATTAGAGACCCTGCTGGGGTGTGTCTGAGTCACCTGGGGAGGGAGGTGACAATTCCCTCCCGATGAGGCTGCAGGACAAAGGACAGGGGCATGGAGGAGACGAGGAGGGACAGGGTGGCTGGTGCTGAGCTGGGAGGAGGAGGAAGTGGGGGGGTCAGAGCTGGGGGGTCAAACCTACTCAGCTGCCTCCCTGGGGTTCTGTCGTCACCATCTGAGGCCACCAGGGGGCAGCGAGGGCCTGGGTTTGGGGAGGTTCTGCTGTGGTTTCCTGACCTGTATGAAGCTGCGGCCTCCTTAACCCCCTAAGGGAGAGTGTGGGGTGCAGTGTCCCCAATCTGTTCTGCTTCATAAAACCTTTACTAGGAAGGCCAATAAAGGTCCCAGGGTTCATCCTCAGAGCCCTGCAGAGGCAGGGGACAGGGGGCAGGGGGCCCGTCCTGCTGAGGGAACAGGTTGGGGAGGGGGATGCACACCCCCAGCTCCCCTGTGGTGTCGGGAGGAGATGGGATGGAATCTCTAAGTCACCCCAGCCCCTCGGGCCCCTGTCCTCACCTTCCACCCGCAAACCCAAAGAGTGGTTATTGGGATTATGAGCCAAGGACATCTTGACTCCCATAGTGGATGAGAGGGACATCTCAGGATGGTCCCACTTCCTGGGCCCTGTAATGGTCAGTGTCCTGACTAAGGACAACGTGTCACAGAGTTTTCATCCTCTCAGATAAGCCCTGCTGTCCAGAGATGCAGAGACTCTAGGGTCCAGAGCCAGGTCAGAGGGGTGAGGAGATAATGAGGAGGGGCAGGTGCAGGAAGCTGATTTGCATGGAGGCCCCTCCCTCCTCTGAGCGGGGAGGGGATAAGAGAGGTCTGGGGGCCCAGGCCTAGGGCTGGGGCTCAGAAGGCAGCGTCTGGGGTGTCTTCACCATGGCCTGGGCTCTGCTCCTTGTCACCCTCCTCACTCAGGGCACAGGTGAGGCCGCCAGGGAAGGGACCCCGGGGACATCTGGCTGATCCTTTGTGTCGTTGTCCTCAGGGTGACTTGAGCCCCAGCACGGAACTGACCAGAGTGTGTTTCTCCTCTTTGCAGGGTCCTGGGCCCAGTCTGCCCTGACTCAGCCTCCCTCAGTGTCCGGGAATCCAGGACAGACGATCACCATCTCCTGTGCTGGAACCAGTAGTGACATCGGGAGGTATAACGATGTAGGCTGGTACCAACAGCGCCCAGGCACGGCCCCCAAAACCTTGATTTATGAGGTCAATAAACGACCCTCAGGGATCCCTGATCGCTTCTCTGGCTCCAAGTCTGGCAACACGGGCTCCCTGACCATCTCTGGGCTCCAGGCTGAGGACGAGGCTGATTATTACTGTAGCTCCAGTACCAGTAGTTGCACTGTGCACAGTGGTCCAAGTTCATGGAGAAGTGAAACCAAAACCTCCCTTTAGCTCCCTCCAGCCCCTTCACTCTTAAATACAGGCTTTCACTTGTTGCTTGTTTGTTATTATTTTATTTGCCAATAATTACAAACTTAAATGAATTTGAAGATTTCATAAAGAACTGCTTCATACCTTTTTCCCAGATCCATCATTTTGAACTATTGCCATCTTCGCTTTTCATTATGTCAGCTTATCTCTCATTTTCTCTCTCTGCCTATATATATATGTGTGTGTGTGTGTGTGTGTGTGTGTGTGTATATGTATGTACTTGGATGTGTATACATATATAAACATCCATAAATATACATACTCAACACACCCACACACGTAAACAAAACATTCATTTTCTGAACCACTGGGAATAGGTTTCATCCATCAGCATCTAAGGCTTAATACATTTCTTTTAGACAGAGTTCACATGAAATCACAGTCATCATTTAAGGTGTAGAATCAGGGTTTTTAATGTATTGACAAGTTAGTCCATCCATGATCACTCCAGAGTCCAGATGCTTCCTGCCCCTCAAGACACACCTCATCCACCTGCAGTCACTCCCTGTCTCCCTCGGACCTTTGTGCCAGGATCCCCCCACATATCCTAATGTTTCAAGGCTCATTCCTGTGGAAGCATATTCACTACTTCCCCCTTCTTACAGCCGAATAATACTGCATTATAAGGATGTACTTCATCTGATGGATCAAGTAATCAGTTCGCAGATCCACATTCATTTTTTCTCTCTCCTGTCACAACCCACTACAGAGTGATCCTTTCGGGGTCTAGGGAATGAAAATTCTAGGTTCACCTCACTTCACGAGATGAAATAAAAACACGACATTCCCCTCAGGGACGTCTTCAGGAGGCAGTCAAGGCTTCATCTTCTCTCCTTCTCAGAGCCTCCTAAGTATCCCTGGTGGGGGCATCTCCCCTTCACTCTATGTGTTGTTTGCATGTGTCCTGGATGAGCTGGATGGGCAGGGAGGGGGCCGGGTCTCAGCTGCATCAAACAGCCTGAGAGGGTCTTTGTTCCAATATTGGCTCTGTCTTTTTCTTCCCACTTTCTTTGTTCAAAGATTCCAGGTGAGTGTTTCTACCACATCCAAGGCTTCAAGAGTAGGTTTTCACCTCATACTTGCAGTTTCTCATGAAAATTTCCTCCATGTCTGAGTCCTGGTCTATGTAGCTAAGGAGAGGAAAAGTAGTCATGTCTCTTTCAGTGTATTTTGCACAATTCCTTTTATTATGAAATGCAGCATTCCTGAAGAAGAATGTGTGGAAATGCACACTCACAATTTAAGGAGGAATAATAAACAGAAACCACATAACCCCAGACGAAATCTACCCCCCCCCAAACACATCTGTCTACCCCACTCCCCGATTAGCTGGTTTGCTGACTTCAGGGTTAATCATTCCATGGCCTTTCTTTACATTCCTGCCCCAGCCTTCCTAGGTATGCATCCCCCAAACAACATAGTTTGAAACAGTGGGTACAAGCATCCAACCCGCTGAGTGAGGAAAGGGTAGTGTGTCTACAGGTGAGGCCCCAAGAGACATGGACCCTGACAGAGGCTCAGCTTGGTCCTGGGCGGAGCTTCCCTGGATTTCCTGGAGCCCGTCCTGAAGATGGCAGACAGGGTCCCAGAGGAAAGACAAGGAACCCTAGAGTCAGGCATCTGGCCTTGTGGGATGTGGGCGGGTCCTGCATCTCTAAGGGGAATATTGTCAGGGGATCAGCTGTCCCACATTTCCTGCTATTCAGCGGGACGTGGACTCCAGGAGTTGTCTGAGATCACTTCACTGGGAGGAAACGAGAGAGATCGTTCCTGGCTGATCAAGACCCTAGAAAATTGCTCATGTCAAGACAAGCCTAGTCCAGACATAAAGTACAAATCAGAATCTGGGCGACACGCATCCAACCTTACAGGATGCTGTCAGGTATGTCAGCACCTGGATGATGTCAGCTTCCTTGTAGGTGAATATTTCTGCCAGTTGCCCATTAGAGAAAGGCCTCCATGGGAGATGGCCATTCCAGAGAGGTGGGCAGAGGCTACAAAACTCTGGAGGCACACAGGCTTCTCCTCCTGATCCCCACAGAGTCAGCTCTGCCGTGCCCCCTTATTCAGGACATGTGGTTTACCCTTTCCCTAGAACAAATCTGTGCACAGGGGTTAGTGGGCAGTGGTCTACCAGCTTCATGACTAAGAGGAGAGAGAATCTGGGGATCTACCTGCATCTGTAAGGACTCACACTCATTACAATTGTTAAGTTATCTCAGCTCATCATAGCCATACTCACCACTGATCACGACCTAAGGAATGACAGGTCTACTTAGCACCACTGCAGACCTGGGACTGGCCTTTCTCAGGAAAAAGTCAGTAAACACTTGTCGACATGCATCTTGGCTTCCATATTTGTGTTTCTCTGTACTCCTATGTTCTTTGGTCTCTTCCTGAACTCTGATATATGCCTCTGACTATCAGTATTGTTTGACTTGGGTTTAAAAGAAACAATCATAGTTGTGCCACGCACCCACGATAGCCAGAGTGAAGAACTCTGGGACAGGCGTTTGTGTTGTGAGGTTGGGGAGAGGGAGAGAGAGGGAGAAACATTGTGGTAGAATCCGCAGGGAACTGGTTTTTTTTTTTTTGACCGCACTGCGCGGCATGTGGGTGCTTAGTTTCCCGACCAGGGATTGAACAAACCCGTGCCCCCTGCATTGGAAGCACGACGTCTGAACCACTGGCCCACCTGGCAAGTCCCAGAACTATTTCTTTCGCTGACATTTTCCTAACGTATCAATAGTCAATCCACCTGAAGAGGGGTCTCAAAAACTATCCACACATGAAAATTTCGTTACAATGAAACTAGATGTGATTGCCTTCACATTTCAGGACGCTGGGGTTTGTTGAGTTTCCGGATATGAGGGTTTCTCTGTGCCTCTCTGTCTCCTCTCCTTTGGGAACTCCAATTATTTGTGTATTAGGTCAATTGAAGTCCCACAATTTGTGGATACTTTTTCATTCTTTTAAATTCATTTTCCCCCTCTGTGTTGGATGTGGAACTGTTTCCATTGCAATGACTTTGAGTCAGAAATCTTTCATTATCCAATGCTCTGTCTGTCATTAATACCGTCTGCTGTTGTGTTCCCTGTAGTAGATTCACTGTCTGTTTTATTCCACCTTCTATTGCTTGGCTGAGACTTTCTTTTTTAAAAAAAATTTTATTGGAATATAGTAGATTTACACTCTTGTGTTAGTTACTGCTATACAGCAAAGTGAATCAGTTATACATATATCACTCTTTTTTAGGTTTTTCTCCCATATATTGGCTGAGACTTTCTATCTCTCTATTGACTTCAGGAGGTTCTGTCCTTGTTTCTTGCATCATTTTTAACAAACTGGTTGAACATCTTTGTGACATAAATCCAGCAGATCTGTGAGACACGCTCTGTTAACTTTCCCTTCCATACAGTTGAGATGTTCTGGTTTTCCATATGCCCAGTGATTTCAGTGTATCCTTGTGTGGCCAGTATTATGTGGTGAAACTACAGGTCGTGTCTAAATCCTATGTTGGCATTTTGGTTTAATCAGATTCTCTGCCCAGTTGAGTCCAGGTGGTTAATTCCATCCAGCTTTTTGTGAACTGTGCTTTCCATGTCAGTTCATTTACACAAACTTGGACCTGCTCTTCGGACACGTCCTGCAATGAGCTGCACAGTGGCCCGCCTGGGAACTGGGTTGTTTTCTGTCCCTCAGGTTCCTGGGGCTTGGTTGGCACCATTTGCAGCCACCAGGGGGCAGCAAGGGTCAGGATTTGGGGAAGGTACCTGTGGCTTATACTGTCCTGTATGAAGTTTCAAGAGGGGCTCCCCACGGAACACTTCTTATGTCCCAAAGCATTTGTACCCCAACAAATCATCTTCAAAAGTGCTAATAAATGGCCCAGGGCTCAGTCTCGGGCCTCAGACTCAGAGCACTGAAGAGACAGAGGCTGGAGGGGAACATGAGGACCCTCCCAACTGAGGGGGAAAAGAGGGAGCTCTGTCTCGGGGAGGAATGGATTGGGAGCTTGGGATCAGGAGATACAAACTACTATACATAGGATGGATAGACAACAAGGTCCCACGGTATAGCACAGGGAACTGTATTCAATATCCTGTGATAAACCATAATGGAAAAGAATATAAAAAGGAGTGTATATATAAATGTATACCTGTCACTTTGCTGTAAGCAGAAATTCACACAACATTGTAATTCAACTATACGTCAATAAAATTTTTGTTTGTATTTTCTTTTTTTCCTTTTTCTTTCTTTTTTTATTTTTTGGCCATGCTGCGCTGCATGCAGAATCTCAGTTCCGTGACCAGTGATCAAACCCACACCCTCTGCAGTGGAAGCGTAGAGCCTTAACCACTGGACCGCCAGGGAAGTCCCTTCAATAAAATTTTTTTCAAAAAGGAGTTGAGGGGATTCTGGTCTCCAGCTCTGCCTCTGACTCCCGGAAAGTGGGGCAGTTGGATCCTTCAGCTGCCTGGGCTCAGGGCCTCTCCTTTGTCCCAAGAGCACAGAGGGGACCTTCTGGGATTCCTCCCCCAGGAACCACGATGACTCTCACACCAGGAGAGACAGGAAATCCCGGGCTGGATTCCTTTCCCACATCATGTCATAGACTCGGTCTGTCCTCACACACCATGTGAAGGAGTTGATTCTCCAGTAATCTCTGCTGTCCGGGGATGCAGAAGAATCTGGAACAAACCGTGTCAGAGGGGGCTGAGCAGAGGTGGGGAGGAGGGGCAGGTGCAGGAAGCAGATTTGCATGGAGGCCCCTCCCTCCTCTGGAGGGGAGGGGATAAGAGAGGTCTGGAGTAGCAGGCCGAGGGCTGGGGGCTCAGAAGGCAGCGTCTGGGGAGTCTCCACCATGGCCTGGGCTCTGCTCCTTGTCACCCTCCTCACTCAGGGCACAGGTGAGGCCTCCAGGGAAGGGACCCCATGGACATCTGGCTGATCCTTTGTGTCTTTGTCCTCAGTGTGACCTGGGCCCCACATGGAACTGACCAGAGTGTGTTTCTCCTCTTTGCAGGGTCCTGGGCCCAGTCTGGCCTGACTCAGCCTCCCTCAGTGTCCGGGAATCCGGGACAGACAGTCACCATCTCCTGTGCTGGAACCAGCAGTGACATCGGGGGTTATAACTATGTCAGCTGGTACCAACAGCGCCCAGGCACGGCCCCCAAAACCTTGATTTGTGATGTCAATAAACGACCCTCAGGGATCCCTGATCGGTTCTCTGGCTCCAAGTCTGGCAACACGGCCTCCCTGACCATCTCTGGGCTCCAGGCTGAGGACGAGGCTGATTATTACTGTAGCTCCGGTACCAGTAGTTGCACTGTGCACAGTGGTCCAAGTTCATGGAGAAGTGAAACCAAAACCTCCCTTTAGCTCCCTCCAGCCCCTTCACTCTTAAATACAGGCTTTCACTTGTTGCTTGTTTGTTATTATTTTATTTGCCAATAATTACAAACTTAAATGAATTTGAAGATTTCATAAAGAACTGCTTCATACCTTTTTCCCAGATCCATCATTTTTAACTATTGCCATCTTCGCTTTTCATTATGTCAGCTTATCTCTCATTTTCTCTCTCTGCCTATATATGTGTGTGTGTGTGTGTGTGTGTGTGTGTGTGTGTGTGTGTATATGTATGTACTTGGATGTGTATACATATATAAACATCCATAAATATACATACTCAACACACCCACACACGTAAACAAAACATTCATTTTCTGAACCACTGGGAATAGGTTTCATCCATCAGCATCTAAGGCTTAATACATTTCTTTTAGACAGAGTTCACATGAAATCACAGTCATCATTTAAGGTGTAGAATCAGGGTTTTTAATGTATTGACAAGTTAGTCCATCCATGATCACTCCAGAGTCCAGATGCTTCCTGCCCCTCAAGACACACCTCATCCACCTGCAGTCACTCCCTGTCTCCCTCGGACCTTTGTGCCAGGATCCCCCCACATATCCTAATGTTTCAAGGCTCATTCCTGTGGAAGCATATTCACTACTTCCCCCTTCTTACAGCCGAATAATACTGCATTATAAGGATGTACTTCATCTGATGGATCAAGTAATCAGTTCGCAGATCCACATTCATTTTTTCTCTCTCCTGTCACAACCCACTACAGAGTGATCCTTTCGGGGTCTAGGGAATGAAAATTCTAGGTTCACCTCACTTCACGAGATGAAATAAAAACACGACATTCCCCTCAGGGACGTCTTCAGGAGGCAGTCAAGGCTTCATCTTCTCTCCTTCTCAGAGCCTCCTAAGTATCCCTGGTGGGGGCATCTCCCCTTCACTCTATGTGTTGTTTGCATGTGTCCTGGATGAGCTGGATGGGCAGGGAGGGGGCCGGGTCTCAGCTGCATCAAACAGCCTGAGAGAGTCTTTGTTCCAATATTGGCTCTTTTTCTTCCCACTTTCTTTGTTCAAAGATTCCAGGTGAGTGTTTCTACCACATCCAAGGCTTCAAGAGTAGGTTTTCACCTCATACTTGCAGTTTCTCATGAAAATTTCCTCCATGTCTGAGTCCTGGTCTATGTAGCTAAGGAGAGGAAAAGTAGTCATGTCTCTTTCAGTGTATTTTGCACAATTCCTTTTATTATGAAATGCAGCATTCAGGAAGAAGAATGTGTGGAAATGCACACTCACAATTTAAGGAGGAATAATAAACAGAAACCACATAACCCCAGACGAAATCTACCCCCCCCCAAACGCATCTGTCTACCCCACTCCCCGATTAGCTGGTTTGCTGACTTCAGGGTTAATCATTCCATGGCCTTTCTTTACATTCCTGCCCCAGCCTTCCTAGGTATGCATCCCCCAAACAACATAGTTTGAAACAGTGGGTACAAGCATCCAACCCGCTGAGTGAGGAAAGGGTAGTGTGTCTACAGGTGAGGCCCCAAGAGACATGGACCCTGACAGAGGCTCAGCTTGGTCCTGGGCGGAGCTTCCCTGGATTTCCTGGAGCCCGTCCTGAAGATGGCAGACAGGGTCCCAGAGGAAAGACAAGGAACCCTAGAGTCAGGCATCTGGCCTTGTGGGATGTGGGCGGGTCCTGCATCTCTAAGGGGAATATTGTCAGGGGATCAGCTGTCCCACATTTCCTGCTATTCAGCGGGACGTGGACTCCAGGAGTTGTCTGAGATCACTTCACTGGGAGGAAACGAGAGAGATCGTTCCTGGCTGATCAAGACCCTAGAAAATTGCTCATGTCAAGACAAGCCTAGTCCAGACATAAAGTACAAATCAGAATCTGGGCGACACACATCCAACCTTACAGGATGCTGTCAGGTATGTCAGCACCTGGATGATGTCAGCTTCCTTGTAGGTGAATATTTCTGCCAGTTGCCCATTAGAGAAAGGCCTCCATGGGAGATGGCCATTCCAGAGAGGTGGGCAGAGGCTACAAAACTCTGGAGGCACACAGGCTTCTCCTCCTGATCCCCACAGAGTCAGCTCTGCCGTGCTCCCTTATTCAGGACATGTGGTTTACCCTCTCCCTAGAACAAACCTGTGCACAGGGGTTAGTGGGCAGTGGTCTACCAGCTTCATGACTAAGAGGAGAGAGAATCTGGGGATCTACCTGCATCTGTAAGGACTCACACTCATTACAATTGCTAAGTTATCTCAGCTCATCATAGCCATACTCACCACTGATCACGACCTAAGGAATGACAGGTCTACTTAGCACCACTGCAGACCTGGGACTGGCCTTTCTCAGGAAAAAGTCAGTAAACACTTGTCGACATGCATCTTGGCTTCCATATTTGTGCTTTTCTGTACTCCTATGTTCTTTGGACTCTTCCTGAACTCTGATATATGCCTCTGACTATCAGTATTGTTTGACTTGGGTTTAAAAGAAACAATCATAGTTGTGCATTTGCTCCACGCACCCACAATAGCCAGAGTGAAGAACTCTGGGACAGGCGTTTGTGTTGTGAGGTTGGGGAAAGGGAGAGAGAGGGAGAAACATTGTGGTAGAATCCGCAGGGAACTGGTTTTTCTTTTTTTTGACCGCACTGCGCGGCATGTGGGTGCTTAGTTTCCCGACCAGGGATTGAACAAACCCGTGCCCCCTGCATTGGAAGCACGACGTCTGAACCACTGGCCCACCTGGCAAGTCCCAGAACTATTTCTTTCGCTGACATTTTCCTAACGTATCAATAGTCAATCCACCTGAAGAGGGGTCTCAAAAACTATCCACACATGAAAATTTCGTTACAATGAAACTAGATGTGATTGCCTTCACATTTCAGGACGCTGGGGTTTGTTGAGTTTCCGGATATGAGGGTTTCTCTGTGCCTCTCTGTCTCCTCTCCTTTGGGAACTCCAATTATTTGTGTATTAGGTCAATTGAAGTCCCACAATTTGTGGATACTTTTTCATTCTTTTAAATTCATTTTCCCCCTCTGTGTTGGATGTGGAACTGTTTCCATTGCAATGACTTTGAGTCAGAAATCTTTCATTATCCAATGCTCTGTCTGTCATTAATACCGTCTGCTGTTGTGTTCCCTGTAGTAGATTCACTGTCTGTTTTATTCCACCTTCTATTGCTTGGCTGAGACTTTCTTTTTTAAAAAAAATTTTATTGGAATATAGTAGATTTACACTCTTGTGTTAGTTACTGCTATACAGCAAAGTGAATCAGTTATACATATATCACTCTTTTTTAGGTTTTTCTCCCATATATTGGCTGAGACTTTCTATCTCTCTATTGACTTCAGGAGGTTCTGTCCTTGTTTCTTGCATCATTTTTAACAAACTGGTTGAACATCTTTGTGACATAAATCCAGCAGATCTGTGAGACACGCTCTGTTAACTTTCCCTTCCATACAGTTGAGATGTTCTGGTTTTCCATATGCCCAGTGATTTCAGTGTATCCTTGTGTGGCCAGTATTATGTGGTGAAACTACAGGTCGTGTCTAAATCCTATGTTGGCATTTTGGTTTAATCAGATTCTCTGCCCGGTTGAGTCCAGGTGGTTAATTCCATCCAGCTTTTTGTGAACTGTGCTTTCCATGTCAGTTCATTTACACAAACTTGGACCTGCTCTTCGGACACGTCCTGCGATGAGCTGCACAGTGGCCCGCCTGGGAACTGGGTTGTTTTCTGTCCCTCAGGTTCCTGGGGCTTGGTTGGCACCATCTGCAGCCACCAGGGGGCAGCAAGGGCCAGGATTTGGGGAAGGTACCTGTGGCTTATACTGTCCTGTATGAAGTTTCAAGAGGGAAACTTCAAACTCCCCACGGAACACTTCTTATGTCCCAAAGCATTTGTACCCCAACAAGTCATCTTCAAAAGTGCTAATAAATGGCCCAGGGCTCAGTCTCGAGCCTCAGACTCAGAGCACTGAAGAGACAGAGGCTGGAGGGGAACATGAGGACCCTCCCAACTGAGGGGGAAAAGAGGGAGCTCTGTCTGGGGGAGGAATGGATTGGGAGTTTGGGATCAGGAGATACAAACTACTATACATAGGATGGGTAGACAACAAGGTCCCACGGTATAGCACAGGGAACTGTATTCAATATCTTGTGATAAACCATAATGGAAAAGAATATAAAAAAGAGTATATATATAAATGTATACCTGTCACTTTGCTGTAAGCAGAAATTCACACAACATTGTAATTCAACTATACTTCAATAAAATTTTTGTTTGTATTTTCTTTTTTTCCTTTTTCTTTCTTTTTTTATTTTTTGGCCATGCTGCGCTGCATGCAGAATCTCAGTTCCGTGACCAGTGATCAAACCCACACCCTCTGCAGTGGAAGCGCAGAGCCTTAACCACTGGACCGCCAGGGAAGTCCCTTCAATAAAATTTTTTTCAAAAAGGAGTTGAGGGGATTCTGGTCCCCAGCTCTGCCTCTGACTCCCGGAAAGCGGGGCAGTTGGATCCTTCAGCTGCCTGGGCTCAGGGCCTCTCCTTTGTCCCAAGAGCACAGAGGGGACCTTCTGGGATTCCTCCCCCAGGAACCATGATGACTCTCACACCAGGAGAGACAGGAAATCCCAGGCTGGATTCCTTTCCCACATCATGTCATAGACTCGGTCTGTCCTCACACACCATGTGAAGGAGTTAATTCTCCAGTAATCTGTGCTGTCCAGGGATGCAGAAGAATCTGGAACAAACCGTGTCAGAGGGGGCTGAGCAGAGGTGGGGAGGAGGGGCAGGTGCAGGAAGCAGATTTGCATGGAGGCCCCTCCCTCCTCTGGAGGGGAGGGGATAAGAGAGGTCTGGGGTAGCAGGCCGAGGGCTGGGGGCTCAGAAGGCAGCGTCTGGGGTGTCTTCACCATGGCTTGGGCTCTGCTCCTTGTCACCCTCCTCACTCAGGGCACAGGTGAGGCCTCCAGGGAAGGGACCCCACGGACATCTGGCTGATCCTTTGTGTCTTTGTCCTCAGTGTGACCTGGGCCCCACATGGAACTGACCAGAGTGTGTTTCTCCTCTTTTCAGGGTCCTGGGCCCAGTCTGGCCTGACTCAGCCTCCCTCAGTGTCCGGGAATCCGGGACAGACAGTCACCATCTCCTGTGCTGGAACCAGTAGTGACATCGGGAAATATAATTATGTCGGCTGGTACCAACAACGCCCAGGCACGGCCCCCAAAACCTTGATTTATGATGTCAATAAACGACCCTCAGGGATCCCTGATCGCTTCTCTGGGTCCAAGTCTGGGAACACGGCCTCCCTGACCATCTCTGGGCTCCAGGCTGAGGACGAGGCTGATTATTACTGTAGCTTCGGTAGTAGTAGCACTGTGCACAGTGGTCCACGTTCATGGAGAACTGAGACCAAATCCTGCCCTGAGCTCACAGGCTCTCCGTTGCTGTGACTCTGCTGGTTGCTCATCTGCATCTGTGGTTGAAGCATCGGCAGCTGAGAGGACATCTGAGGACCCTGAAGAGGGATGAAGACAAATGACAACGTGTGGTTTTCATGTTTGTTGTCCCTCCTCTTTGACCTGTATCTGAGTGGGCTGAGCCAGGGAGGGTTGGGGACAGACTCTGGGTCTCAGAGTTGTCCCTTTCCTGGCATCGGTGAACCCTGTCTGGGGACAGCCCTGCAGGAAGACAGTCTCCCTAAACAATTCAGTCCAGAGTCTTTATGTTGCTGTTCTTTTTTGAATATGTACTTTGAATTAGTATTATTATTGTTGTTATTATTATTATCATTATGATTATGATGATTATTACTTTGGCCACACCACGAGGCTTGTGTGATGCTACTTCCCTGACCAGGGATTGATCCCGGGCCGCAGCAGTGAAAGCAGGGAGTCCTAATGACTGGACCAACAGGGAATTCCCCAGAAGGTCACTTTTCTCGTGGCCTGAGGACGTGGGGAGGTGCAGGAAACTATCAGGAAAACCCCGTCTATTGACCAGAGCAGTAACACACAGATGAAACGGGGTGAAATCTTTGATGATCAAGTTCATAACAAATGGCACAGCCATGAGCCTAGAAAGGCCCCTTTATCACATCTGCACTCTCCACTTGTCAACCTCTTCTTAGTCAGGACACCGGCCAGTGGGCTCACGGCCTTCAGTTGTCATGTGAGAATCAGAAGCTGAGAAAGGACAGTTGTCTGCTCAGAGGGCAAAGGGGAGAGTGGGGAGGGCAGACTCGGGTTCAGGACTTGGTTCCTGCCTGGTGCCCCGCCCCCCCATGGGTGGCCTCACACGAGTGCCCTTGGCGCTCAGTGGGGCTAGAATGGGCGGGGGGGCTAGTGGTGAAGGACCTGCTCGTGGATTTGATGTGCAGATGCTTCAGAACAAAGAGGTGGGGGTGGGGATGGGACAAGGCTGCAGCTCGGGGTCCCACCAGCCACCCAGCAAACAGCAGGTGTTTCCCCTGGTGGGCGTGACCCTTTCCCAAAGTTAGAGAACTTGGAGATGGGCATCCAACAGAGGGCGCTGTGGAGTGTCCCCTGCCCTGAGGTTCCCAGAGACACAGTCCTGTCCCAGCAGAGACACTGAAGGTCCAGGAGCTCATTGCCTGAGGGACTTCAGCTGCTCTTTCTCTCCCTGCAAACCAGCTACAAACAATTCATGCTCCTGCATATACATGTCATGCTTGTGTCAAAAGATTTTAATCCCTGAGCTATATTCTCCCCCGAAGATGCAGAAAATCTAGTGTCCAGGGCCAGGTCAAAGGGGGTGAGGAGAGAATGAGGAGGGGCAGGTGCAGGAAGCTGATTTGCATGGAGGCCCCTCCCTCCTCTGAGGGGGAGGGGATAAGAGAGGTCTGGGGGCCCAGGCCCAGGGCTGGGGGCTCAGAAGGCAGCGTCTGGGACGTCTCCACCATGGCCTGGGCTCTGCTCCTTGTCACCCTCCTCACTCAGGGCACAGGTGAGGCCTCCAGGGAAGGGACCCGGCCACACCTGGCTGATCCTTTGTGTCTTTGTCCTCAGTGTGACCTGGGCCCCCACATGGAACTGACCAGAGTGTGTTTCTCCTCTTCCCAGGGTCCTGGCCCAGTCTGGCCTGACTCAGGCTCCCTCAGTGTCCGGGAATCCGGGACAGACAGTCACCATCACCTGTGCTGGAACCAGCAGTGACATCGGAGGTTATAATCAGGTTGGATGGTACCAACAGCACCCGGGCATGGCCCCCAAAACCTTGATTTATGAGGTCAATAAACGACCCTCAGGGATCCCTGATCGCTTCTCTGGCTCCAAGTCTGGGAACACGGCCTCCCTGACCATCTCTGGGCTCCAGGCTGAGGACGAGGCTGATTATTACTGTAGCTTCGGTAGTAGTAGCACTGTGCACAGTGGTCCAAGTTCATGGAGAACTGAGACCAAAACCTGCCCTGAGCTCACAGGCTCCCCGTTGCTGTGACTCTGCTGGTTGCTCATCTGCATCTGTGGTTGAAGCATCGGCAGCTGAGAGGAGATCTGAGGACCCTGCAGAGGGATGAGGGCAAAGGAAACGTGTGATTTTCCTGTTTGGTGTCCCTGCTCTTTGACCTGCATCTGTGTGGGCTGAACCAGGGAAGGTTGGGGACACACTCTGGGCCTCAGAGTTGTCCCTGTCCTGGCATCGGTGAACCCTGTCCGTGGACAGCCCTACAGGAAGACAGTCTCCCAATACGATGGGCTCTTTGCAACGTGGCTCCAGTATGGAGGGTGGGTTGGAGGGTACGCCCTCCCTTCCTCAGTGATGTCAAGGTCACATGTTTCCAGGAAGAGCCAATGCAGCTTCCAGGTGGAATCCCAGCACATCTAACACCTGTGAGAATTCATTGAAAAAACAGGCTCGTGTGTCCACGGTTCAATATTACTTTCTTTTGAAACTGAAAGACAGATTTCAAATGCAATTATTTTAAATTTTAAATTATGTGAAGTCAGAAGTTTTTGTTTCTTGTTTTTCTGTTCTTTTCTTTTTTTCTTTTTTTTTTTTGTCCATGCCATGTGGCATGTGATATATTAGTTCCCCGACCAGGGATCACACCCACATCTCCTGCAATGAAAGCGCTAAGTCTTAACCACTAGAGCACCAGGAATCTCCCAAATTCAATATTTTAGATGAAAAACAAAGTGCATGGGTTAGATTGCTCAGGACACCTCATCGCCCCAGTAAGAAGAAGAGGAACATTTGATAGCTGTGTTTTCAGGCGTCCAGGACTGGAAAGCAGCTCTTTTTCTGTGGTTCTGGCTCCTGGCTCTCATGAAGTTGGAGTCACGTGTCAGTGGGCTGTTTTCATTAAGGTCCTCTGACTTTGGAAGACGCCTCGTATATGGCTCACTGCATGCTAGCCCTGTGCCCTCTTTTCTTGTCCAAATCATCTTTCTGCTAAATCTGAATTTAAAAAAAATTTTTTAAAGATTTTTAAAATGTGCACCATCTTTAATGTCTTTATTGAATATGTTACAATATTGCTTTTGTTTTATGTTTTGGTTTTTGGCCGTAAGGCAAATGGGATCTTAGCTCCCCGACCAGGGATCGAACCCGCATCCCCTGCATTGGAAGGCGAAGTCTCAACCACCGGCTCGACAGGGAAGTCCCTAAATCTAATTTTTTTTAACCCAGCGAATTATGCCCCCTATTTTCCAAGTCTATGCTAATCTCCATCTGAATAATCATTTGTCTTTATCACAGCAGTTTACACATGACCAGAATCTTTGGTCTTTCTATGTATATGGTCAAAGCTCAAATAGAGTGTAAAAAATATTTACCAACTTTATTTCTAAGTTCTAATTTCACTGGGATTATAGCTGCTCCCAAGTGTGCAGGGCAGGAATCAGAGTCTTTTCACTCTCCTGAAATAGCCTCTGTTATAATTTACCCTCTCTCATTATTATGGAAACAGCCGTTCTTCATTTCCATCCATCCTGTTATCCTGTTATCCCTCTCTTTTTATTCTATTGAATATATAGCTGCATTGATAATCGGTCTCACTTTTCTCTAAGAAAAGCTTTTTTAGTTTTAATGACAATGACCTGAATAAGGCTCTTCACATGTTCTCCTTCTCAGAGTCTCCGAAGGATCCAGTTTGGGGGGCATCTCCTCTTCTCTCTAAGTGTTGTTTGCATGTGTCCTGGACGAGCTGGATGGGCAGGGAGGGGGCAGGGTCTCAGCTGCATCAAACAGCCTGAGAGGGTCTTTGTTCCGATACTGGCTCTGTCTTTTTCTTCCCACTTTCTTTGTTCAAAGATTCCAGGTGAGTGTTTCTACCACATCCAAGGCTTCAAGAGTAGGTTTTCACCTTATACTTGCAGTTTCTCATGAAAATTTCCTCCATGTCTGAGTCCTGGTCTATGTAGCTAAGGAGGGGGAAAGTAGTCATGTCTCTTTCAGTGTATTTTGCACAATTCCTTTTATTATGAAATGCAGCATTCCTGAAGAAGAATGTGTGGAAATGCACACTCACAATTTAAGGAAGAATAATAAACAGAAACCACATAACCCCAGATGAAATCTACCCCCCAAACACATCTGTCTACCCCACTCCCCGATTAGCTGGTTTGCTGACTTCAGGGTTAATCATTCCATGGCCTTTCTTTACATTCCTGCCCCAGCCTTCCTAGGTATGCATCCCCCAAACAACATAGTTTGAAACAGTGGGTACAAGCATCCAACCCGCTGAGTGAGGAAAGGGTAGTGTGTCTACAGGTGAGGCCCCAAGAGACATGGACCCTGACAGAGGCTCAGCTTGGTCCTGGGCGGAGCTTCCCTGGATTTCCTGGAGCCCGTCCTGAAGATGGCAGACAGGGTCCCAGAGGAAAGACAAGGAACCCTAGAGTCAGGCATCTGGCCTTGTGGGATGTGGGCAGGTCCTGGATCTCTAGGGGGAATATTGTCAGGGGATCAGCTGCCCCACATATCCTGCTATTCAGCGGGACGTGGACTCCAGGAGCTGTCTGAGATCACTTCACTGGGAGGAAGCGAGAGAGATTGTTCCTGGCTGATCAAGACCCTAGAAAATGGATCATGTCAAGACAAGCCTAGTCCAGACATAAAGTACAAATCAGAATCTGGGCGACACGCATCCAACCTTACAGGATGGTGTCAGGTATGTCAGCACCTGGATGATGTCAGCTTCCTTGTAGGTGAATATTTCTGCCGGTTGCCCATTGGAGAAAGGCCTCCATGGGAGATGGCCATTCCAGAGAGGTGGGCAGAGGCTACAAAACTCTGGAGGCACACAGGCTTCTCTTCCTGATCCCCACAGAGTCAGCTCTGCCGTGCCCCCTTATTCAGGACATGTGGTTTACCCTTTCCCTAGAACAAATCTGTGCACAGGGGTTAGTGGGCAGTGGTCTACCAGCCTCACGACTAAAAGGAGAGAGAATCTGGAGATCTACCTGCTTCTGTAAGGACTCACACTCATTATAATTGTTAAGTTACCTCAGCTTATCACGACGATACTCACCACTGATCACGACCTAAGGAATGACAGGTCTACTTAGCACCACTGCAGACCTGGGACTGGCCTTTCTCAGGAGGAAGTCGGCTAACACTTGTCGACATGCATCTTGGCTTCCATATTTGTGCTTCTCTGTACTCCTATGTTCTTTGGTCTCTTCCTGAACTCTGATATATGGCTCTGACTATCAGTATTGTTTGACTTGGGTTTAAAAGAAACAATCATAGTTGTGCATTCGTTCCACGTCACCCATAATGACCAGAGTGAAGAACTCTGGGACAGGCGTTTGTGTTGTGAGGCTGGGGAGAGGGAGAGAGAGGAGGAAACATTGTGGTAGAATCCGCAGGGAACTGGTTTTTCTTTTTTTTTTGACCCCACCGAGTGGCATGTGGGATCTTAGTTCCCCGACCAGGGATGGAAACTGTGCCCCCTGCATTGGAAGCATGACGTCTTAACCACTGGACCACCAGGGAAGTCCCAGAACTATTTCTTTAGCTGACATTTTCCTAACATACCAATAGTCAATCAACCTGAAGAGGGGTCTGAAAAATTGTCCACACCTCAAGATTTCGTTACCATGAAACTTGATGCGGTTGCCTTCACATTTCTACACCCTGGGGCTTGTCAAGATTCTGGATGTGAGGGTTTCCCTGTGTCTCTCTGTCTCCTCTCCTTTGGGAACTCCAATTATTTGTGTATTAGGTCAATTGAAGTCCCACAATTTGTGGATACTACTTCATTCTTTTAAATTCATATTCCCGCCTTATGTTGAACAAGGGACTGTTTCCATTGCATGACTTCAAGTCAGAAATCTTTCGTTATCCAATGCTCTGTCTGTCATTAATCCCATCTGCTGTAATTTTCTCTGTAGTAGCTTCACTGTGTTTTTTTCCACCTTCCATTGCTTAGCTGAGACTTTCTTTTTTAAAAAATTTTTATTGGAATATAGTAGATTTACACTGTTGTGTTAGTTTCTGCTGTACAGCAAATTGAATCAGTTATACATATACATATATCACTCTTTTTTAGATTTTTCTCCCATATATTGGCTGACACTCTCTACCTCTCTGTTGACTTCAGTAGGTTCTGTCCTTATTTCTTGCATCATTTTTAACAAACTGGTTGAATATCTTTGTGACATAATTCCAGCAGATCTGTGAGACACGCTCTGCTAACTTTCCCTTCCATACAGTTGAGATGTTCTGGTTTTCCATATGCCCAGTGATTTCAGTCTATCCTGGTGTGGTCAATATTTTGTGGTGAAACTATGGGTCTTTAAATCCTATGTTGGCATTTTGGTTTAATCAGACTCTCTGCCCGGTTGAGTCCAGGTGGTTGATTCCATCCAGCTTTTTGTGAACTGTGCTTTCCATGTCAGTTCATTTACACAAACTTGGACCTGCTCTTCGGACACATCCTGCAATGAGCTGCACAGCGGCCAGACTGGGAACTGGGTTGTTTTCTGTCCCTCAGGTTCCAGGGCCTCGGTTGGCACCATCTGCAGCCACCAGGGGGCAGCAAGGGCCAGGATTTGGGGAAGGTACCTGTGGCTTATATTGTCCTGTATGAAGTTTCAAGAGCTTCTTCCTGCGTAACCCCTCTTATGTCCCAAAGCATGTGTGCCCCAAGAAATCATCTTCCAAAGTGCTAATAAATGGCCCAGGGCTCAGGCTTGGGCCTCAGACTCAGAGCACTTCGGAGACAGAGGCTGGAGGGGAATCCGAGGACCCTCCCAACTGAGGGGCATGAGAGGGAGTTGGGGGTGGGGGAGGGATGTATTGGGAGTTTGGGACCAGCAGATACAAACTACTATATATAGGATGGATAGACAACAAGGTCCTACGGTATAGTACAGGAAACTGTATTCAATATCCTCTGATAAACCATAATGGAAAAGAATAAGAAACAGAATGTATACATAAATGAATAAGTGAGTCACTTTGCTGTACAGCAGAGATTCACACAACATTGTAATTCAACTATACTTCAATAGAATTTGTTTTGTTTCTTTTTTCTCTTTTTATTAATTTTCAAAAATTCTTTAGTTGCGCCACGCGACATGCAGCAACTTAGTCCCCCGACCGTTGATCAAACCCACCCCGCCTGCAGTGGAAGCGCGGAGCCTTAACCACTGGACCGCCAGGGAAGTCCCTTCAATAAATATTTTTAAAACAGAAGTAGTTGAAGGGATACTGGTACCCAGCTTTGCCTTTAACTCTCAGAAAGCGGGGCAGTTGGATCTTTCAGCCACCTGGGCTCAGGGCCTCTCCTTTGTCCCAAGAGCACAGAGGGGACCTTCTGGGATTCCTCCCCCAGGAACCACGATGACTCTCACACCAGGAGAGACGGGAAACCCCATGCTGGATTCCTTTCCCACATCCTGTCATGGACTCGTTCTGTCCTCACGCACCATGTGAAGGAGTTAATTCTCCAATAATCTCTGCTGTCCAGGGATGCAGAAGAATCTAGAACAAACCGTGTCAGAGGGGGTGAGCAGAGGTGGGGAGGAGGGGCAGGTGCAGGCAGCAGATTTGCATGGAGGCCCCTCCCTCCTCTGAGGGGGAGGGGATAAGAGAGGTCTGGGGGAGCAGGCCCAGGGCTGGGGGCTCAGAAGGCAGCGACTGGCGTGTCTCCACCATGGCCTGGGCTCTGCTCCTTGTCACCCTCCTCACTCAGGGCACAGGTGAGGCCTCCAGGGAAGGGACCCCGGCGACACCTGGCTGATCCTTTGTGTCTTTGTCCTCAGTGTGACCTGGGCCCCACATGGAACTGACCAGAGTGTGTTTCTCCTCTTTCCAGGGTCCTGGGCCCAGTCTGGCCTGACTCAGCCTCCCTCAGTGTCCGGGAATCCGGGACAGACAGTCACCATCTCCTGTGCTGGAACCAGCAGTGACATCGGGGGTTATAACTATGTCGGCTGGTACCAACTGCGCCCAGGCACGGCCCCCAAAACCTTGATTTATGGTGTCAATAAACGACCCTCAGGGATCCCTGATCGCTTCTCTGGGTCCAAGTCTGGGAACACGGCCTCCCTGACCATCTCTGGGCTCTAGGCTGAGGACGAGGCCGATTATTACTGTAGCTCACGTAGAAGTGGTAACACTGTGCACAGTGGCCCAAGTTCATTGGGAAGTGAGACCAAATCCTGCCCTGAGCTCACAGGCTCCCCGTTGCTGTGACTCTGCTGGTTGCTCATCTGCATCTGTGGTTGAAGCATCGGCAGCTGAGAGGAGATCTGAGGACCCTGCAGAGGGATGAGGACAAAGGAAACGTGTGATTTTCCTGTTTGTTGTCCCTGCTCTTTGACCTGCATCTGAGTGGGCTGAACCAGGGAGGGTTGGGGACACACTCTGGGTCTCAGAGTTGTCCCTGTCCTGGCATCGGTGAACCCTGTCCGTGGACAGCCCTACAGGAAGACAGTCTCCCAATACGATGGGCTCTTTGCAACGTGGCTCCAGTATGGAGGGTGGGTTGGAGGGTACGCCCTCCCTTCCTCAGTGATGTCAAGGTCACATGTTTCCATGAAGAGCCAATGCAGCTTCCAGGTGGAATCCCAGCATATCTAACACCTGTGAGAATTCATTGAAAAACAGGCGTGAGTGTCCTGGCTTCAATATTAAATTTTCTTGAACCTGAAAGACAGTTTTCAAATGGAAACATTACTAAAATTTTAATTATGTGAATTCAATAGTTAAAAAAAATTTTTTTTTTTATGTTTTGTTTTGGTTTTTGTTGTGTTTTCTGTGGCCATGCCACGCACCTTGTGGGATCTATGTTCCCTGACCAGGGATCGGAACTTCACCCCCTGCAATGTAAGTGCTAAGTCTCAACCCCTGGACCGCCAGGGATATCCCCAATTCAATAGTTTAGACGAAAAAGTACGTTGGTTGGATTCCTCAGGACACATCATCCCCACAGTAACAAGTGAAGTGGAACATTTGATAACTGTGTGTTCAGGCGTCCAGGACTGGAGAGCAGCTCTTTCTTGTGGTCCTGGCTCCTGGCTCTCATGAAGTTGGAGTCACGTGTCAATCGGGCTGTTTTCACATGTCAATCGGTCCTCTAACTTTGGAAGACCCGTCGTATGTGGCTCACTCTATGCCGGTTCTGGGCACGCTTTTCTTGTCTAATTCATCTTCCTGATAAACCTGATTTTTTTTTAACCCCACCAATTAGGCCCCTTATTTTCCAAGTCTATGTTAGTCTCAATCTGTGTATTCATTTGTCTTTATCACAGCATTTTACAAATGACCAGAGTCTTTGGTCTTTCTATCTATATCATCAGAGCTCAAGTAGAGCGTAGAAAATATTGACCAACTTTATTTCTAAGTTCTACTTTCATTGGGATTATAGCTGCTAATAAGTGTGCAATGCGGGAATCAGAGTGTTTTCACTCTCCTGAAATAGCCTCTGTTATGATTTCTACCCTCCACCATTATTATGGAAACAGCCATTCCTCCTTTGCATCTGTCCTGTTATCCTGTTATTTCTTTCTTCTTTTTTTTCTATTAAACATGTAGCTGCATTTATAATCAGTCTTACATTTTTCAAAGTAAGACTTTTTCTTTTAATGAGAATGACCCGAATATGGCTCTCCACATGTTCAGAAGTCACATTCTACAAAGTAGACTGAGCTGTGATATCAAATATTCCCCTGAATATAGTAACCCTGAGCTTGCAGTTTAAACAATCCAGTGTGGGTACTTGTAGGCAGATGTGTGTGTTTGTGCCTGACAATCAGAGCAAAGGTCACCTTGTGTCCACACACGGACCCCTCCCCACTCCCGTCCTCACTGCAGGTACTAACAGCTCTGTCACTGAGCAGGATATGGATGAGTTTTCAAAAGAGCACGATGGGATACACACTGAATCTAGAGGATCATTGATTCCCTTCTGTTTGATGAGAAAACTTCTGGAGAAGTTTTGACCCAATATTTTAGGTGGATTTGGAAACATATGTTTGACTAAGAAAAAAGGTACTTTCTATCATAGATGATATTTTGATTCTCGGAATCTCAATGAAATGAAAATCTCGGGACACAGAGCAACAGACTCAAGTCAAGAGCATCTCTTGCCATTTTGTGCCCCGTCCAATGTGATGCCCAAACATTGTTCCAGACAGCATGTGGGACCCTGCTCTGGACTGAAGGTGTGTCTTGTTTTGTATCCATATCCCGGAAGTGGGAACAGGAGCCCTTGCTCAGGTTTGGGGGCGGGGTGGACAGAGAGGAAATTTCCTAAGAGTTCACAGTGAATGAAGGGTCAAGGGATAGCCGATGGGTTACGTTTTCTGGAGCAGAGATGAAGAATCTCTGAAAATTCAATTAAATTTTTAAAAAATCTCCTTACTCTTTGCTGTTGTAATATGTGCAAGGCAGAATACGACTCATGGGAAATCTACTAAGGATTCACCATCAAAAGTGGGTAAACAATAACTTTCCTGCAGGTGGTTTGCTTTGGTTATTTTCCCACTGCAAACGTATGGCATATTTAAAGGATAAACCAAGAAGGAAGCAGTGGACATTAGCCTGTGTTATGGAGAAAGAAGGTCTGGACTATTTGTGCATTTTCTCCTTAAGGAGGACAAAACATGTGCTGACTGGCAGAGGACTCCCTCCTGCTATGTGGGATCCCTCCTCATGGAGGCTGGGTGGCAGCCTGAGGCTCTTGTGGGAGCTCTGGCAGCTCTTAAGATCCACGAGGCAGAGGCTCCAGACCAGCTTCTGGGTGCGGGGGAGCGAGTATGGCTGCAACTGGGGTCCCTGTCTTCGGATCAAGGAGCCACAGAGAGAAACCAGCAGGGGTGTAGATAGGAGCTTACACTGAAAGTCTGGAGAGCAGGAGTTCCAAGTGTGGACCTGATAATTCTCTCACTGGAGCTTGTTCCAAGGGTGGAGGGGAGGTGTGGGGAGTTTCCAGTGCTCGTGACTTACTGCTTCCCTGGGTGGTCCTGGGCTGTCCAGGGAGGGGTGAAGTTTAGTGCAGACCCTGATTCCCATGATGACTTTTACCCCCCGCGTGCAGACGGCAGGAGATGGAGGGAAACCCTAGACCCTGGGTTTGCTGCTTGTTTTCTCAGATCATCCTGTGTCGAGTGTCCCCAAGACCACAGGCAACTACTTTTGTCATTAAGAAGACCCACAAGACTCAGTAGAGAGGTGTCCTGGTGGCTGTGATTTCCTTCAGTGAAGGGAGACCGAGCAAAATCAGCAAAGGGCTTGGTGGATGAGGTGAAATCTGAGGAAACGAGGATAAACTTCCAGGAGACCTTTCCCAGGGTCAGGCTTCATCACCAGAGTTAAATGGTGACAACCTGTGTGAAGAATTGTGCCCCAGGGAGCCTCATCAGACCCCCAAGACTCTTACTGGAGTCTGGTCTCCTAGGCATCCTGTGCCTGGCATCTACGGAAATTCCAGATTCCCGCTGGGGAGCAGGTCAGGGGTTCAGAGTAAACCATAAGGTTGCAGGAAAGTGGAGACTCAGGGGGTCATTCTTCTTGGGGAATAGCCTAAACCTTCCTGAAATCTAATCACAAGACACAAACCCAGGGCGAGTGTTGTGGGCAGGTCTATGTAAGGACATTAGTCTCAGGCTGTGGGGTAACTCTGACGTGCACAAATCCTATGTGTATTCCTGTGCCTGAGTTCAGGCCCTGGATCCAAGGGAAACCCAACATCTCCCATCAGGCCCAGGTTATGCTCTATCGCAGGATGTGCTCTGTTTCTGTGAAGAAACACACACAGCCCCACACAAATACAGACAGACACACACACACACACACACACCCCCAGCACCATCACTCCTGGGTCCCCTCCACAGTACCCAGGAAAGAAGCAGGAATCTGTTCTGTGGGGACCTGGAGCTCCTTCTGCATCACCCCCGGGGCCCTGTGCCCAGAGGCAGGAGCATAAACCCTGGGATGCAAAGGACAATTACACCAATTGTCAACTTTCCTCGTAATCAGGAACTAGACATTTCAGATACTGAGAAAGTGACAATCTTGGGAAAGACCAGTCAGCCCTGATTCTCTGTCTAGAAAACACACTGGGTCCAGCGTCTCTGTGTCTAGAAAACACAATGGGTCTAGCGTCTGGACACAGGTGCCTGACCTCAGGGAGGCGCCAGCTCTGGGGTGAGGACCTCCCGCTGAGCACAGGGGACAGAGGAGAATCCTCACTTGCACCACGTGGCAGACAGACCTGCCTGAGGAGAGGTCCCTGCGGCTGGGCCCTGAGGCCGACTCTGACCCAGCCCCTCCTCCCAGCCCTGCACACCCTGGCATCTTCCTTCATTTTCCATTAGGTCTCCCTCCATCCTGACGGAACTAAAATCCTTCTTACATTATTCTTTTTCAAAGCGTTTTGAGAATTCAGATTCATCTCATGGGCCCATATTTCTCATCCGTGTACCTATGGGGGTGGAGTCATTTATCGTGTGAGGTTCCCCTGCCCTGAGCTGAGATCTCCTCTAGGTCACTGTCCCTGAGACAAGGTCATGCTGAGACAAGATTAGAGACCCTTCAGGGGCCCTTCTGAGTCACCTGGGGAGGAAGGTGACAATTCTGTCCTGATGGGGCTGCAGGACAAAGGATGAGCCCATGGAGGGGATGAGGAGGGACTGGGTCGCTGGTCCTGAACTGAGAGGAGGAGGAGGAAGTGGGGGGGTCAGAGCTGGGGGGTCAGCCCCACTCAGCTGCCTCCCTGGGGTTCCGTCGTCACCATCTGAGGCCACCAGGGGGCAGCGAGGGCCTGGGTTTGGGGAGGTTCTGCTGTGGTGTCCTGACCTGTATGAAGCCCCCAGCTGCGGCCTCCTTAACCCCCTAAGGGAGAGTGTGGGGCGCAGTGTCCCCAGTCTGTTCTGCTTCATAAGCCCTTTACTAGGAAGGCCAACAAGAGTCCCAGGGCTCCTCCTCCGCGGCCTGCTGAGGCAGGGGACAGGGGCAGGGGGCCCGTCCTGCTGAGGGGACAGGTTGGGGAGGGGGATGCACACCCCCAGCTCCCCTGTGGTGTCGGGAGGAGACGGGGTGGAATCGCTAAGTCACCCCAGCCCCTCGGGCGTCCGTCCTCACCTTCCACCCGCAAAACCCAAAGAGTGATTATCGGGATTATTAGCCAACGACATCTTGATTCCCATAGTGGATGACAGGGACATCCCAGGATGGCCCCACTTCTTGGGCCCTGTAATGGTCAGTGTCCTGACTAAGGACAACGTGTCACAGAGTTTTCATCCTCTCAGATGAGCCCTGCTGTCCATGGACACCTCCAGAGCCAGGTCAGAGGGGTGAGGAGAGAATGAGGAGGGGCAGGTGCAGGAAGCTGATTTGCATGGAGGCCCCTCCCTCCTCTGAGGGGGGAGAGGATAAGAGAGGTCTGGGGGAGCAGGCCCAGGGCTGGGGCTCAGAAGGCAGCGTCTGGGACGTCTCCACCATGGCCTGGGCTCTGCTCCTTGTCACCCTCCTCACTCAGGGCACAGGTGAGGCCTCCAGGGAAGGGACCCCGGTGACACCTGGCTGATCTTTGGGTCTTTGTCCTCATTGTGACCTGGGCCCCACATGGAACTGACCAGAGTGTGTTTCTCCTCTTTGCAGGGTCCTGGGCCCAGTCTGGCCTGACTCAGCCTCCCTCAGTGTCCGGGAATCCGGGACAGACAGTCACCATCTCCTGTGCTGGAACCAGCAGTGACATCGGGAAATATAATGCTGTCAGCTGGCACCAACAGCTCCCAGGCATGGCCCCCAAAACCCTGATTTATAATGTCAATAAACGGCCCTCAGGGATCCCTGACCGCTTCTCTGGGTCCAAGTCTGGCAACACGGCCTCCCTGACCATCTCTGGGCTCCAGGCTGAGGACGAGGCTGATTATTACTGTAGCTTCGGTAGTAGTAGCACTGTGCACAGTGGTCCAAGTTCATGGAGAACTGAGACCAAAACCTGCCCTGAGCTCACAGGCTCCCCGTTGCTGTGACTCTGCTGGTTGCTCATCTGCATCTGTGGTTGAAGCAACGGCAGCTGAGAGGAGATCTGAGGACCCTGCAGAGGGATGAGGACAAAGGAAACGTGTGATTTTCCTGTTTGTTGTCCCTGCTCTTTGACCTGCATCTGAGTGGGCTGAACCAGGGAGGGTTGGGGACACACTCTGGGTCTCAGAGTTGTCCCTGTCCTGGCATCGGTGAACCCTGTCCGTGGACAGCCCTGCAGGAAGACAGTCTCCCTAAACAATTCAGTCCAGAGTCTTTATGTTGCTGTTCTTTTTTGAATATGTACTTTGAATTAGTATTATTATTGTTGTTATTATTATTATCATTATGATTATGATGATTATTACTTTGGCCACACCACGAGGCTTGTGTGATGCTACTTCCCTGACCAGGGATTGATCCCGGGCCGCAACAGTGAAAGCAGGGAGTCCTAATGACTGGACCAACAGGGAATTCCCCAGAAGGTCACTTTTCTCGTGGCCTGAGGACGTGGGGAGGTGCAGGAAACTAGCAGGAAAACCCCGTCTATTGACCAGAGCAGTAACACACAGATGAACCGGGGTGAAATCTTTGATGATCAAGTTCATAACAAATGGCGCAGCCATGAGCCTAGAAAGGCCCCTTTATCACATCTGCACTCTCCACTTGTCAACCTCTTCTTAGTCAGGACACCGGCCAGTGGGCTCACGGCCTTCAGTTGTCATGTGAGAATCAGAAGCTGAGAAAGGACAGTTGTCTGCTCAGCGGGCAAAGGGGAGAGTGGGGAGGGCAGACTCGGGTTCAGGACTTGGCTCCTGCCTGGTGCCCCCGCCCCGCCATGGGTGGCCTCACACGAGTGCCCTTGGCGCTCAGTGGGGCTAGAATGGGCGGGGGGGCTAGTGGTCAAGGACCTGCTCGTGGATTCGCTGTGCAGATGCTTCAGAACAAAGAGGTGGGGGCGGGGATGGGACAAGGCTGCAGCTAGGGGTCCCACCAGCCACCCAGCAAACAGCAGGTGTTTCCTCTGATGGGCGTGACCCTTTCCCAAAGTTAGAGAACTTGGAGATGGGCATCCAACAGAGGGCGCTGTGGAGTGTCCCCTGCCCTGAGGTTCCCAGAGACACAGTCCTGTCCCAGCAGAGACACTGAAGGTCCAGGAGCTCATTGCCTGAGGGACTTCAGCTGCTCTTTCTCTCCCTGCAAACCAGCTACAAACAATTCATGCTCCTGCATATACATGTCATGCTTGTGTCAAAAGATTTTAATCCCTGAGCTATATTCTCCCCCGAAGATGCAGAAAATCTAGTGTCCAGGGCCAGGTCAAAGGGGGTGAGGAGAGAATGAGGAGGGGCAGGTGCAGGAAGCTGATTTGCATGGAGGCCCCTCCCTCCTCTGAGGGGGAGGGGATAAGAGAGGTCTGGGGGCCCAGGCCCAGGGCTGGGGGCTCAGAAGGCAGCGTCTGGGACGTCTCCACCATGGCCTGGGCTCTGCTCCTTGTCACCCTCCTCACTCAGGGCACAGGTGAGGCCTCCAGGGAAGGGACCCGGCCACACCTGGCTGATCCTTTGTGTCTTTGTCCTCAGTGTGACCTGGGCCCCCACATGGAACTGACCAGAGTGTGTTTCTCCTCTTCCCAGGGTCCTGGCCCAGTCTGGCCTGACTCAGGCTCCCTCAGTGTCCGGGAATCCGGGACAGACAGTCACCATCACCTGTGCTGGAACCAGCAGTGACATCGGAGGTTATAATCAGGTTGGATGGTACCAACAGCACCCGGGCATGGCCCCCAAAACCTTGATTTATGAGGTCAATAAACGACCCTCAGGGATCCCTGATCGCTTCTCTGGCTCCAAGTCTGGGAACACAGCCTCCCTGACCATCTCTGGGCTCCACGCTGAGGACGAGGCAGATTATTACTGTAGCTCAGGTACAAGTAGTAGCACTGTGCAAGGTGGTCCAAGTTCATGGAGAAGTTGAGACCAAAACCTGCCCTGAGCTCATAGACTCCCTGTTGCTGTGACTCTGCTGGTTGCTCATCTGCATCTGTGGTTGAAGCATCGGCAGCTGAGAGGAGATCTGAGGACCCTGCAGAGGGATGCAGACAAATGACAACGTGTGGTTTTCATGTTTGTTGTCCCTCCTCGTTGACCTGCATCTGAGTGGGCTGAGCCAGAGAGGGCTGTTCTCAGGGCTGTCTCTCTCCTGGCATCGTGAACCCTGTCCAGGGACAGCCCTGCAGGAGGATGGTCTCCTCAATACGATGGGCTCTTTGCAAAGTTTCTCCAGAATGGAAGGTGGGCTGGAGGTCGTGTCCCCCATTCCTCAGGGACGTCAAGGTCACATGTTTCCAGGAGGAGCCAGTGCAGCTTCCAGGTGGAATCCCAGCACATCTAACACCTGTGAGAATTCATTGAAAAAACAGGCTCGTGTGTCCACGGTTCAATATTACTTTCTTTTGAAACTGAAAGACAGATTTCAAATGCAATTATTTTAAATTTTAAATTATGTGAAGTCAGAAGTTTTTGTTTCTTGTTTTTCTGTTCTTTTCTTTTTTTCTTTTTTTTTTTTTTGTCCATGCCATGTGGCATGTGATATATTAGTTCCCCGACCAGGGATCACACCCACATCTCCTGCAATGAAAGCGCTAAGTCTTAACCACTAGAGCACCAGGAATCTCCCAAATTCAATATTTTAGATGAAAAACAAAGTGCATGGGTTAGATTGCTCAGGACACCTCATCGCCCCAGTAAGAAGAAGAGGAACATTTGATAGCTGTGTTTTCAGGCGTCCAGGACTGGAAAGCAGCTCTTTTTCTGTGGTTCTGGCTCCTGGCTCTCATGAAGTTGGAGTCACGTGTCAGTGGGCTGTTTTCATTAAGGTCCTCTGACTTTGGAAGACGCCTCGTATATGGCTCACTGCATGCTAGCCCTGTGCCCTCTTTTCTTGTCCAAATCATCTTTCTGCTAAATCTGAATTTAAAAAAAATTTTTTAAAGATTTTTAAAATGTGCACCATCTTTAATGTCTTTATTGAATATGTTACAATATTGCTTTTGTTTTATGTTTTGGTTTTTGGCCGTAAGGCAAATGGGATCTTAGCTCCCCGACCAGGGATCGAACCCGCATCCCCTGCATTGGAAGGCGAAGTCTCAACCACCGGCTCGACAGGGAAGTCCCTAAATCTAATTTTTTTTAACCCAGCGAATTATGCCCCCTATTTTCCAAGTCTATGCTAATCTCCATCTGAATAATCATTTGTCTTTATCACAGCAGTTTACACATGACCAGAATCTTTGGTCTTTCTATGTATATGGTCAAAGCTCAAATAGAGTGTAAAAAATATTTACCAACTTTATTTCTAAGTTCTAATTTCACTGGGATTATAGCTGCTCCCAAGTGTGCAGGGCAGGAATCAGAGTCTTTTCACTCTCCTGAAATAGCCTCTGTTATAATTTACCCTCTCTCATTATTATGGAAACAGCCGTTCTTCATTTCCATCCATCCTGTTATCCTGTTATCCCTCTCTTTTTATTCTATTGAATATATAGCTGCATTGATAATCGGTCTCACTTTTCTCTAAGAAAAGCTTTTTTAGTTTTAATGACAATGACCTGAATAAGGCTCTTCACATGTTCTCCTTCTCAGAGTCTCCGAAGGATCCAGTTTGGGGGGCATCTCCTCTTCTCTCTAAGTGTTGTTTGCATGTGTCCTGGACGAGCTGGATGGGCAGGGAGGGGGCAGGGTCTCAGCTGCATCAAACAGCCTGAGAGGGTCTTTGTTCCGATACTGGCTCTGTCTTTTTCTTCCCACTTTCTTTGTTCAAAGATTCCAGGTGAGTGTTTCTACCACATCCAAGGCTTCAAGAGTAGGTTTTCACCTTATACTTGCAGTTTCTCATGAAAATTTCCTCCATGTCTGAGTCCTGGTCTATGTAGCTAAGGAGGGGGAAAGTAGTCATGTCTCTTTCAGTGTATTTTGCACAATTCCTTTTATTATGAAATGCAGCATTCCTGAAGAAGAATGTGTGGAAATGCACACTCACAATTTAAGGAAGAATAATAAACAGAAACCACATAACCCCAGATGAAATCTACCCCCCAAACACATCTGTCTACCCCACTCCCCGATTAGCTGGTTTGCTGACTTCAGGGTTAATCATTCCATGGCCTTTCTTTACATTCCTGCCCCAGCCTTCCTAGGTATGCATCCCCCAAACAACATAGTTTGAAACAGTGGGTACAAGCATCCAACCCGCTGAGTGAGGAAAGGGTAGTGTGTCTACAGGTGAGGCCCCAAGAGACATGGACCCTGACAGAGGCTCAGCTTGGTCCTGGGCGGAGCTTCCCTGGATTTCCTGGAGCCCGTCCTGAAGATGGCAGACAGGGTCCCAGAGGAAAGACAAGGAACCCTAGAGTCAGGCATCTGGCCTTGTGGGATGTGGGCAGGTCCTGGATCTCTAGGGGGAATATTGTCAGGGGATCAGCTGCCCCACATATCCTGCTATTCAGCGGGACGTGGACTCCAGGAGCTGTCTGAGATCACTTCACTGGGAGGAAGCGAGAGAGATTGTTCCTGGCTGATCAAGACCCTAGAAAATGGATCATGTCAAGACAAGCCTAGTCCAGACATAAAGTACAAATCAGAATCTGGGCGACACGCATCCAACCTTACAGGATGGTGTCAGGTATGTCAGCACCTGGATGATGTCAGCTTCCTTGTAGGTGAATATTTCTGCCGGTTGCCCATTGGAGAAAGGCCTCCATGGGAGATGGCCATTCCAGAGAGGTGGGCAGAGGCTACAAAACTCTGGAGGCACACAGGCTTCTCTTCCTGATCCCCACAGAGTCAGCTCTGCCGTGCCCCCTTATTCAGGACATGTGGTTTACCCTTTCCCTAGAACAAATCTGTGCACAGGGGTTAGTGGGCAGTGGTCTACCAGCCTCACGACTAAAAGGAGAGAGAATCTGGAGATCTACCTGCTTCTGTAAGGACTCACACTCATTATAATTGTTAAGTTACCTCAGCTTATCACGACGATACTCACCACTGATCACGACCTAAGGAATGACAGGTCTACTTAGCACCACTGCAGACCTGGGACTGGCCTTTCTCAGGAGGAAGTCGGCTAACACTTGTCGACATGCATCTTGGCTTCCATATTTGTGCTTCTCTGTACTCCTATGTTCTTTGGTCTCTTCCTGAACTCTGATATATGGCTCTGACTATCAGTATTGTTTGACTTGGGTTTAAAAGAAACAATCATAGTTGTGCATTCGTTCCACGTCACCCATAATGACCAGAGTGAAGAACTCTGGGACAGGCGTTTGTGTTGTGAGGCTGGGGAGAGGGAGAGAGAGGAGGAAACATTGTGGTAGAATCCGCAGGGAACTGGTTTTTCTTTTTTTTTTGACCCCACCGAGTGGCATGTGGGATCTTAGTTCCCCGACCAGGGATGGAAACTGTGCCCCCTGCATTGGAAGCATGACGTCTTAACCACTGGACCACCAGGGAAGTCCCAGAACTATTTCTTTAGCTGACATTTTCCTAACATACCAATAGTCAATCAACCTGAAGAGGGGTCTGAAAAATTGTCCACACCTCAAGATTTCGTTACCATGAAACTTGATGCGGTTGCCTTCACATTTCTACACCCTGGGGCTTGTCAAGATTCTGGATGTGAGGGTTTCCCTGTGTCTCTCTGTCTCCTCTCCTTTGGGAACTCCAATTATTTGTGTATTAGGTCAATTGAAGTCCCACAATTTGTGGATACTACTTCATTCTTTTAAATTCATATTCCCGCCTTATGTTGAACAAGGGACTGTTTCCATTGCATGACTTCAAGTCAGAAATCTTTCGTTATCCAATGCTCTGTCTGTCATTAATCCCATCTGCTGTAATTTTCTCTGTAGTAGCTTCACTGTGTTTTTTTCCACCTTCCATTGCTTAGCTGAGACTTTCTTTTTTAAAAAATTTTTATTGGAATATAGTAGATTTACACTGTTGTGTTAGTTTCTGCTGTACAGCAAATTGAATCAGTTATACATATACATATATCACTCTTTTTTAGATTTTTCTCCCATATATTGGCTGACACTCTCTACCTCTCTGTTGACTTCAGTAGGTTCTGTCCTTATTTCTTGCATCATTTTTAACAAACTGGTTGAATATCTTTGTGACATAATTCCAGCAGATCTGTGAGACACGCTCTGCTAACTTTCCCTTCCATACAGTTGAGATGTTCTGGTTTTCCATATGCCCAGTGATTTCAGTCTATCCTGGTGTGGTCAATATTTTGTGGTGAAACTATGGGTCTTTAAATCCTATGTTGGTATTTTGGTTTAATCAGACTCTCTGCCCGGTTGAGTCCAGGTGGTTGATTCCATCCAGCTTTTTGTGAACTGTGCTTTCCATGTCAGTTCATTTACACAAACTTGGACCTGCTCTTCGGACACATCCTGCAATGAGCTGCACAGCGGCCAGACTGGGAACTGGGTTGTTTTCTGTCCCTCAGGTTCCAGGGCCTCGGTTGGCACCATCTGCAGCCACCAGGGGGCAGCAAGGGCCAGGATTTGGGGAAGGTACCTGTGGCTTATATTGTCCTGTATGAAGTTTCAAGAGCTTCTTCCTGCGTAACCCCTCTTATGTCCCAAAGCATGTGTGCCCCAAGAAATCATCTTCCAAAGTGCTAATAAATGGCCCAGGGCTCAGGCTTGGGCCTCAGACTCAGAGCACTTCGGAGACAGAGGCTGGAGGGGAATCCGAGGACCCTCCCAACTGAGGGGCATGAGAGGGAGTTGGGGGTGGGGGAGGGATGTATTGGGAGTTTGGGACCAGCAGATACAAACTACTATATATAGGATGGATAGACAACAAGGTCCTACGGTATAGTACAGGAAACTGTATTCAATATCCTCTGATAAACCATAATGGAAAAGAATAAGAAACAGAATGTATACATAAATGAATAAGTGAGTCACTTTGCTGTACAGCAGAGATTCACACAACATTGTAATTCAACTATACTTCAATAGAATTTGTTTTGTTTCTTTTTTCTCTTTTTATTAATTTTCAAAAATTCTTTAGTTGCGCCACGCGACATGCAGCAACTTAGTCCCCCGACCGTTGATCAAACCCACTCCGCCTGCAGTGGAAGCGCGGAGCCTTAACCACTGGACCGCCAGGGAAGTCCCTTCAATAAATATTTTTAAAACAGAAGTAGCTGAAGGGATACTGGTACCCAGCTTTGCCTTTAACTCTCAGAAAGCGGGGCAGTTGGATCTTTCAGCCACCTGGGCTCAGGGCCTCTCCTTTGTCCCAAGAGCACAGAGGGGACCTTCTGGGATTCCTCCCCCAGGAACCACGATGACTCTCACACCAGGAGAGACGGGAAACCCCATGCTGGATTCCTTTCCACATCCTGTCATGGACTCGTTCTGTCCTCACGCACCATGTGAAGGAGTTAATTCTCCAATAATCTCTGCTGTCCAGGGATGCAGAAGAATCTAGAACAAACCGTGTCAGAGGGGGTGAGCAGAGGTGGGGAGGAGGGGCAGGTGCAGGCAGCAGATTTGCATGGAGGCCCCTCCCTCCTCTGAGGGGGAGGGGATAAGAGAGGTCTGGGGGAGCAGGCCCAGGGCTGGGGGCTCAGAAGGCAGAGACTAGCGTGTCTCCACCATGGCCTGGGCTCTGCTCCTTGTCACCCTCCTCACTCAGGGCACAGGTGAGGCCTCCAGGGAAGGGACCCCGGCGACACCTGGCTGATCTTTGTGTCTTTGTCCTCAGTGTGACCTGGGCCCCACATGGAACTGACCAGAGTGTGTTTCTCCTCTTCCCAGGGTCCTGGCCCAGTCTGGCCTGACTCAGCCTCCCTCAGTGTCCGGGAATCCGGGACAGACAGTCACCATCTCCTGTGCTGGAACCAGCAGTGACATCGGGGGTTATAACTATGTCGGCTGGTACCAACAGCGCCCAGGCACGGCCCCCAAAACCTTGATTTATGGTGTCAATAAACGACCGTCAGGGATCCCTGATCGCTTCTCTGGCTCCAAGTCTGGGAACACGGCCTCCCTGACCATCTCTGGGCTCTAGGCTGAGGACGAGGCCGATTATTACTGTAGCTCACGTAGAAGTGGTAACACTGTGCACAGTGGTCCAAGTTCATTGGGAAGTGAGACCAAATCCTGCCCTGAGCTCACAGGCTCTCCGTTGCTGTGACTCTGCTGGTTGCTCATCTGCATCTGTGGTTGAAGCATCGGCAGCTGAGAGGAGATCTGAGGACCCTGCAGAGGGATGAGGACAAAGGAAACGTGTGATTTTCCTGTTTGTTGTCCCTGCTCTTTGACCTGCATCTGAGTGGGCTGAACCAGGGAGGGTTGGGGACACACTCTGGGTCTCAGAGTTGTCCCTGTCCTGGCATCGGTGAACCCTGTCCGTGGACAGCCCTACAGGAAGACAGCCTCCCAATACGATGGGCTCTTTGCAACGTGGCTCCAGTATGGAGGGTGGGTTGGAGGGTATGCCCTCCCTTCCTCAGTGATGTCAAGGTCACATGTTTCCATGAAGAGCCAATGCAGCTTCCAGGTGGAATCCCAGCATATCTAACACCTGTGAGAATTCATTGAAAAACAGGCGTGAGTGTCCTGGCTTCAATATTAAATTTTCTTGAACCTGAAAGACAGTTTTCAAATGGAAACATTACTAAAATTTTAATTATGTGAATTCAATAGTTAAAAAAAAATTTTTTTTTTATGTTTTGTTTTGGTTTTTGTTGTGTTTTCTGTGGCCATGCCACGCACCTTGTGGGATCTATGTTACCTGACCAGGGATCGGAACTTCACCCCCTGCAATGTAAGTGCTAAGTCTCAACCCCTGGACCGCCAGGGATATCCCCAATTCAATAGTTTAGACGAAAAAGTACGTTGGTTGGATTCCTCAGGACACATCATCCCCACAGTAACAAGTGAAGTGGAACATTTGATAACTGTGTGTTCAGGCGTCCAGGACTGGAGAGCAGCTCTTTCTTGTGGTCCTGGCTCCTGGCTCTCATGAAGTTGGAGTCACGTGTCAATCGGGCTGTTTTCACATGTCAATCGGTCCTCTAACTTTGGAAGACCCGTCGTATGTGGCTCACTCTATGCCGGTTCTGGGCACGCTTTTCTTGTCTAATTCATCTTCCTGATAAACCTGATTTTTTTTTAACCCCACCAATTAGGCCCCTTATTTTCCAAGTCTATGTTAGTCTCAATCTGTGTATTCATTTGTCTTTATCACAGCATTTTACAAATGACCAGAGTCTTTGGTCTTTCTATCTATATCATCAGAGCTCAAGTAGAGCGTAGAAAATATTGACCAACTTTATTTCTAAGTTCTACTTTCATTGGGATTATAGCTGCTAATAAGTGTGCAATGCGGGAATCAGAGTGTTTTCACTCTCCTGAAATAGCCTCTGTTATGATTTCTACCCTCCACCATTATTATGGAAACAGCCATTCCTCCTTTGCATCTGTCCTGTTATCCTGTTATTTCTTTCTTCTTTTTTTTCTATTAAACATGTAGCTGCATTTATAATCAGTCTTACATTTTTCAAAGTAAGACTTTTTCTTTTAATGAGAATGACCCGAATATGGCTCTCCACATGTTCAGAAGTCACATTCTACAAAGTAGACTGAGCTGTGATATCAAATATTCCCCTGAATATAATAACCCTGAGCTTGCAGTTTAAACAATCCAGTGTGGGTACTTGTAGGCAGATGTGTGTGTTTGTGCCTGACAATCAGAGCAAAGGTCACCTTGTGTCCACACACGGACCCCTCCCCACTCCCGTCCTCACTGCAGGTACTAACAGCTCTGTCACTGAGCAGGATATGGATGAGTTTTCAAAAGAGCACGATGGGATACACACTGAATCTAGAGGATCATTGATTCCCTTCTGTTTGATGAGAAAACTTCTGGAGAAGTTTTGACCCAATATTTTAGGTGGATTTGGAAACATATGTTTGACTAAGAAAAAAGGTACTTTCTATCATAGATGATATTTTGATTCTCGGAATCTCAATGAAATGAAAATCTCGGGACACAGAGCAACAGACTCAAGTCAAGAGCATCTCTTGCCATTTTGTGCCCCGTCCAATGTGATGCCCAAACATTGTTCCAGACAGCATGTGGGACCCTGCTCTGGACTGAAGGTGTGTCTTGTTTTGTATCCATATCCCGGAAGTGGGAACAGGAGCCCTTGCTCAGGTTTGGGGGCGGGGTGGACAGAGAGGAAATTTCCTAAGAGTTCACAGTGAATGAAGGGTCAAGGGATAGCCGATGGGTTACGTTTTCTGGAGCAGAGATGAAGAATCTCTGAAAATTCAATTAAATTTTTAAAAAATCTCCTTACTCTTTGCTGTTGTAATATGTGCAAGGCAGAATACGACTCATGGGAAATCTACTAAGGATTCACCATCAAAAGTGGGTAAACAATAACTTTCCTGCAGGTGGTTTGCTTTGGTTATTTTCCCACTGCAAACGTATGGCATATTTAAAGGATAAACCAAGAAGGAAGCAGTGGACATTAGCCTGTGTTATGGAGAAAGAAGGTCTGGACTATTTGTGCATTTTCTCCTTAAGGAGGACAAAACATGTGCTGACTGGCAGAGGACTCCCTCCTGCTATGTGGGATCCCTCCTCATGGAGGCTGGGTGGCAGCCTGAGGCTCTTGTGGGAGCTCTGGCAGCTCTTAAGATCCACGAGGCAGAGGCTCCAGACCAGCTTCTGGGTGGGGGGGAGCGAGTATGGCTGCAACTGGGGTCCCTGCCTTCGGATCAAGGAGCCACAGAGAGAAACCAGCAGGGGTGTAGACAGGAGCTTACACTGAAAGTCTGGAGAGCAGGAGTTCCAAGTGTGGACCTGATAATTCTCTCACTGGAGCTTGTTCCAAGGGTGGTGGGGAGGTGTGGGGAGTTTCCAGTGCTCGTGACTTACTGCTTCCCTGGGTGGTCCTGGGCTGTCCAGGGAGGGGTGAAGTTTAGTGCAGACCCTGATTCCCATGATGACTTTTACCCCCCGCGTGCAGACGGCAGGAGATGGAGGGAAACCCTAGACCCTGGGTTTGCTGCTTGTTTTCTCAGATCATCCTGTGTCGAGTGTCCCCAAGACCACAGGCAACTACTTTTGTCATTAAGAAGACCCACAAGACTCAGTAGAGAGGTGTCCTGGTGGCTGTGATTTCCTTCAGTGAAGGGAGACCGAGCAAAATCAGCAAAGGGCTTGGTGGATGAGGTGAAATGTGAGGAAACGAGGATAAACTTCCAGGAGACCTTTCCCAGGGTCAGGCTTCATCACCAGAGTTAAATGGTGACAACCTGTGTGAAGAATTGTGCCCCAGGGAGCCTCATCAGACCCCCAAGACTCTTACTGGAGTCTGGTCTCCTAGGCATCCTGTGCCTGGCATCTACGGAAATTCCAGATTCCCGCTGGGGAGCAGGTCAGGGGTTCAGAGTAAACCATAAGGTTGCAGGAAAGTGGAGACTCAGGGGGTCATTCTTCTTGGGGAATAGCCTAAACCTTCCTGAAATCTAATCACAAGACACAAACCCAGGGCGAGTGTTGTGGGCAGGTCTATGTAAGGACATTAGTCTCAGGCTGTGGGGTAACTCTGACGTGCACAAATCCTATGTGTATTCCTGTGCCTGAGTTCAGGCCCTGGATCCAAGGGAAACCCAACATCTCCCATCAGGCCCAGGTTATGCTCTATCGCAGGATGTGCTCTGTTTCTGTGAAGAAACACACACACAGCCCCACACAAATACAGACAGACACACACACACACACACACACCCCCCCAGCACCATCACTCCTGGGTCCCCTCCACAGTACCCAGGAAAGAAGCAGGAATCTGTTCTGTGGGGACCTGGAGCTCCTTCTGCATCACCCCCGGGGCCCTGTGCCCAGAGGCAGGAGCATAAACCCTGGGATGCAAAGGACAATTACACCAATTGTCAACTTTCCTCGTAATCAGGAACTAGACATTTCAGATACTGAGAAAGTGACAATCTTGGGAAAGACCAGTCAGCCCTGATTCTCTGTCTAGAAAACACACTGGGTCCAGCGTCTCTGTGTCTAGAAAACACAATGGGTCTAGCGTCTGGACACAGGTGCCTGACCTCAGGGAGGCGCCAGCTCTGGGGTGAGGACCTCCCGCTGAGCACAGGGGACAGAGGAGAATCCTCACTTGCACCACGTGGCAGACAGACCTGCCTGAGGAGAGGTCCCTGCGGCTGGGCCCTGAGGCCGACTCTGACCCAGCCCCTCCTCCCAGCCCTGCACACCCTGGCATCTTCCTTCATTTTCCATTAGGTCTCCCTCCATCCTGACGGAACTAAAATCCTTCTTACATTATTCTTTTTCAAAGCGTTTTGAGAATTCAGATTCATCTCATGGGCCCATATTTCTCATCCGTGTACCTATGGGGGTGGAGTCATTTATCGTGTGAGGTTCCCCTGCCCTGAGCTGAGATCTCCTCTAGGTCACTGTCCCTGAGACAAGGTCATGCTGAGACAAGATTAGAGACCCTTCAGGGGCCCTTCTGAGTCACCTGGGGAGGAAGGTGACAATTCTGTCCTGATGGGGCTGCAGGACAAAGGATGAGCCCATGGAGGGGATGAGGAGGGACTGGGTCGCTGGTCCTGAACTGAGAGGAGGAGGAGGAAGTGGGGGGGTCAGAGCTGGGGGGTCAGCCCCACTCAGCTGCCTCCCTGGGGTTCCGTCGTCACCATCTGAGGCCACCAGGGGGCAGCGAGGGCCTGGGTTTGGGGAGGTTCTGCTGTGGTGTCCTGACCTGTATGAAGCCCCCAGCTGCGGCCTCCTTAACCCCCTAAGGGAGAGTGTGGGGCGCAGTGTCCCCAGTCTGTTCTGCTTCATAAGCCCTTTACTAGGAAGGCCAACAAGAGTCCCAGGGCTCCTCCTCCGCGGCCTGCTGAGGCAGGGGACAGGGGCAGGGGGCCCGTCCTGCTGAGGGGACAGGTTGGGGAGGGGGATGCACACCCCCAGCTCCCCTGTGGTGTCGGGAGGAGACGGGGTGGAATCGCTAAGTCACCCCAGCCCCTCGGGCGTCCGTCCTCACCTTCCACCCGCAAAACCCAAAGAGTGATTATCGGGATTATTAGCCAACGACATCTTGACTCCCATAGTGGATGACAGGGACATCCCAGGATGGCCCCACTTCTTGGGCCCTGTAATGGTCAGTGTCCTGACTAAGGACAACGTGTCACAGAGTTTTCATCCTCTCAGATGAGCCCTGCTGTCCATGGACACCTCCAGAGCCAGGTCAGAGGGGTGAGGAGAGAATGAGGAGGGGCAGGTGCAGGAAGCTGATTTGCATGGAGGCCCCTCCCTCCTCTGAGGGGGGAGAGGATAAGAGAGGTCTGGGGGAGCAGGCCCAGGGCTGGGGCTCAGAAGGCAGCGTCTGGGACGTCTCCACCATGGCCTGGGCTCTGCTCCTTGTCACCCTCCTCACTCAGGGCACAGGTGAGGCCTCCAGGGAAGGGACCCCGGTGACACCTGGCTGATCTTTGGGTCTTTGTCCTCATTGTGACCTGGGCCCCACATGGAACTGACCAGAGTGTGTTTCTCCTCTTTGCAGGGTCCTGGGCCCAGTCTGGCCTGACTCAGCCTCCCTCAGTGTCCGGGAATCCGGGACAGACAGTCACCATCTCCTGTGCTGGAACCAGCAGTGACATCGGGAAATATAATTATGTCAGCTGGTACCAACAGCGCCCAGGCACGGCCCCCAGAACCTTGATTTATGAGGTCAATAAACGACCCTCAGGGATCCCTGATCGCTTCTCTGGCTCCAAGTCTGGGAACACGGCCTCCCTGACCATCTCTGGGCTCCAGGCTGAGGACGAGGCTGATAATTACTGTAGCTCAGGTACAAGTTGTAGCACTGTGCACAGTGGTCCACGTTCATGGAGAACTGAGACCAAATCCTGCCCTGAGCTCACAGGCTCCCCGTTGCTGTGACTCTGCTGGTTGCTCATCTGCATCTGTGGTTGAAGCATCGGCAGCTGAGAGGACATCTGAGGACCCTGAAGAGGGATGAAGACAAATGATAATGTGTGGTTTTCATGTTTGTTGTCCCTCCTCTTTGACCTGTATCTGAGTGGGCTGAGCCAGGGAGGGTTGGGGACAGACTCTGGGTCTCAGAGTTGTCCCTTTCCTGGCATCGGTGAACCCTGTCTGGGGACAGCCCTGCAGGAAGACAGTCTCCCTAAACAATTCAGTCCAGAGTCTTTATGTTGCTGTTCTTTTTTGAATATGTACTTTGAATTAGTATTATTATTGTTGTTATTATTATTATCATTATGATTATGATGATTATTACTTTGGCCACACCACGAGGCTTGTGTGATGCTACTTCCCTGACCAGGGATTGATCTCGGGCCGCAGCAGTGAAAGCAGGGAGTCCTAATGACTGGACCAACAGGGAATTCCCCAGAAGGTCACCTTTCTCGTGGCCTGAGGACGTGGGGAGGTGCAGGAAACTATCAGGAAAACCCCGTCTATTGACCAGAGCAGTAACACACAGATGAACCGGGGTGAAATCTTTGATGATCAAGTTCATAACAAATGGCACAGCCATGAGCCTAGAAAGGCCCCTTTATCACATCTGCACTCTCCACTTGTCAACCTCTTCTTAGTCAGGACACCGGCCAGTGGGCTCACGGCCTTCAGTTGTCATGTGAGAATCAGAAGCTGAGAAAGGACAGTTGTCTGCTCAGAGGGCAAAGGGGAGAGTGGGGAGGGCAGACTCGGGTTCAGGACTTGGTTCCTGCCTGGTGCCCCGCCCCCCCATGGGTGGCCTCACACGAGTGCCCTTGGCGCTCAGTGGGGCTAGAATGGGCGGGGGGGCTAGTGGTCAAGGACCTGCTCGTGGATTCGCTGTGCAGATGCTTCAGAACAAAGAGGTGGGGGCGGGGATGGGACAAGGCTGCAGCTCGGGGTCCCACCAGCCACCCAGCAAACAGCAGGTGTTTCCCCTGGTGGGCGTGACCCTTTCCCAAAGTTAGAGAACTTGGAGATGGGCATCCAACAGAGGGCGCTGTGGAGTGTCCCCTGCCCTGAGGTTCCCAGAGACACAGTCCTGTCCCAGCAGAGACACTGAAGGTCCAGGAGCTCATTGCCTGAGGGACTTCAGCTGCTCTTTCTCTCCCTGCAAACCAGCTACAAACAATTCATGCTCCTGCATATACATGTCATGCTTGTGTCAAAAGATTTTAATCCCTGAGCTATATTCTCCCCCCAAGATGCAGAAAATCTAGTGTCCAGGGCCAGGTCAAAGGGGGTGAGGAGAGAATGAGGAGGGGCAGGTGCAGGAAGCTGATTTGCATGGAGGCCCCTCCCTCCTCTGAGGGGGAGGGGATAAGAGAGGTCTGGGGGCCCAGGCCCAGGGCTGGGGGCTCAGAAGGCAGCGACTGGGACCTCTCCACCATGGCCTGGGGTCTGCTCCTTATCACCCTCCTCACTCAGGGCACAGGTGAGGCCTCCAGGGAAGGGACCCGGCGACACCTGGCTGATCCTTTGTGTCTTTGTCCTCAGTGTGACCTGGGCCCCCACATGGAACGGACCAGAGTGTGTTTCTCCTCTTCCCAGGGTCCTGGCCCAGTCTGGCCTGACTCAGGCTCCCTCAGTGTCCGGGAATCCGGGACAGACAGTCACCATCACCTGTGCTGGAACCAGCAGTGACATCGGAGGTTATAATCAGGTTGGATGGTACCAACAGCACCCGGGCATGGCCCCCAAAACCTTGATTTATGAGGTCAATAAACGACCCTCAGGGATCCCTGATCGCTTCTCTGGCTCCAAGTCTGGGAACACGGCCTCCCTGACCATCTCTGGGCTCCAGGCTGAGGACGAGGCTGATTATTACTGTAGCTTCGGTAGTAGTAGCACTGTGCACAGTGGTCCAAGTTCATGGAGAACTGAGACCAAAACCTGCCCTGAGCTCACAGGCTCTCCGTTGCTGTGACTCTGCTGGTTGCTCATCTGCATCTGTGGTTGAAGCATCGGCAGCTGAGAGGAGATCTGAGGACCCTGCAGAGGGATGAGGGCAAAGGAAACGTGTGATTTTCCTGTTTGGTGTCCCTGCTCTTTGACCTGCATCTGTGTGGGCTGAACCAGGGAGGGTTGGGGACACACTCTGGGTCTCAGAGTTGTCCCTGTCCTGGCATCGGTGAACCCTGTCCGTGGACAGCCCTACAGGAAGACAGTCTCCCAATACGATGGGCTCTTTGTAACGTGGCTCCAGTATGGAAGGTGGGTTGGAGGGTACGCCCTCCCTTCCTCAGTGATGTCAAGGTCACATGTTTCCATGAAGAGCCAATGCAGCTTCCAGGTGGAATCCCAGCACATCTAACACCTGTGAGAATTCATTGAAAAAACAGGCTCGTGTGTCCACGGTTCAATATTACTTTCTTTTGAAACTGAAAGACAGATTTCAAATGCAATTATTTTAAATTTTAAATTATGTGAAGTCAGAAGTTTTTGTTTCTTGTTTTTCTGTTCTTTTCTTTTTTTCTTTTTTTTTTTTGTCCATGCCATGTGGCATGTGATATATTAGTTCCCCGACCAGGGATCACACCCACATCTCCTGCAATGAAAGCGCTAAGTCTTAACCACTAGAGCACCAGGAATCTCCCAAATTCAATATTTTAGATGAAAAACAAAGTGCATGGGTTAGATTGCTCAGGACACCTCATCGCCCCAGTAAGAAGAAGAGGAACATTTGATAGCTGTGTTTTCAGGCGTTCAGGACTGGAAAGCAGCTCTTTTTCTGTGGTTCTGGCTCCTGGCTCTCATGAAGTTGGAGTCACGTGTCAGTGGGCTGTTTTCATTAAGGCCCTCTGACTTTGGAAGACGCCTCGTATATGGCTCACTGCATGCTAGCCCTGTGCCCTCTTTTCTTGTCCAAATCATCTTTCTGCTAAATCTGAATTTTAAAAAAATTTTAAAGATTTTAAAAATGTGGACCATCTTTAATGTCTTTATTGAATATGTTACAATATTGCTTTTGTTTTATGTTTTGGTTTTTGGCCGTAAGGCAAATGGGATCTTAGCTCCCCGACCAGGGATCGAACCCGCATCCCCTGCATTGGAAGGCGAAGTCTCAACCACCGGCTCGACAGGGAAGTCCCTAAATCTAATTTTTTTTAACCCAGCGAATTATGCCCCCTATTTTCCAAGTCTATGCTAGTCTCCATCTGAATAATCATTTGTCTTTATCACAGCAATTTACACATGACCAGAATCTTTGGTCTTTCTATGTATATGGTCAAAGCTCAAATAGAGTGTAAAAAATATTTACCAACTTTATTTCTAAGTTCTAATTTCACTGGGATTATAGCTGCTCCCAAGTGTGCAGGGCAGGAATCAGAGTCTTTTCACTCTCCTGAAATAGCCTCTGTTATAATTTACCCTCTCTCATTATTATGGAAACAGCCGTTCTTCATTTCCATCCATCCTGTTATCCTGTTATCCCTCTCTTTTTATTCTATTGAATATATAGCTGCATTGATAATCGGTCTTACTTTTCCCTAAGAAAAGCTTTTTTAGTTTTAATGACAATGACCTGAATAAGGCTCTTCACATGTTCTCCTTCTCAGAGTCTCCGAAGGATCCAGTTTGGGGGGCATCTCCTCTTCTCTCTAAGTGTTGTTTGCATGTGTCCTGGACGAGCTGGATGGGCAGGGAGGGGGCAGGGTCTCAGCTGCATCAAACAGCCTGAGAGGGTCTTTGTTCCGATACTGGCTCTGTCTTTTTCTTCCCACTTTCTTTGTTCAAAGATTCCAGGTGAGTGTTTCTACCACATCCAAGGCTTCAAGAGTAGGTTTTCACCTTATACTTGCAGTTTCTCATGAAAATTTCCTCCATGTCTGAGTCCTGGTCTATGTAGCTAAGGAGGGGAAAAGTAGTCATGTCTCTTTCAGTGTATTTTGCACAATTCCTTTTATTATGAAATGCAGCATTCCTGAAGAAGAATGTGTGGAAATGCACACTCACAATTTAAGGAAGAATAATAAACAGAAACCACATAACCCCAGATGAAATCTACCCCCCAAACACATCTGTCTACCCCACTCCCCGATTAGCTGGTTTGCTGACTTCAGGGTTAATCATTCCATGGCCTTTCTTTACATTCCTGCCCCAGCCTTCCTAGGTATGCATCCCCCAAACAACATAGTTTGAAACAGTGGGTACAAGCATCCAACCCGCTGAGTGAGGAAAGGGTAGTGTGTCTACAGGTGAGGCCCCAAGAGACATGGACCCTGACAGAGGCTCAGCTTGGTCCTGGGCGGAGCTTCCCTGGATTTCCTGGAGCCCGTCCTGAAGATGGCAGACAGGGTCCCAGAGGAAAGACAAGGAACCCTAGAGTCAGGCATCTGGCCTTGTGGGATGTGGGCAGGTCCTGGATCTCTAGGGGGAATATTGTCAGGGGATCAGCTGCCCCTCATATCCTGCTATTCAGCGGGACGTGGACTCCAGGAGCTGTCTGAGATCACTTCACTGGGAGGAAGCGAGAGAGATTGTTCCTGGCTGATCAAGACCCTAGAAAATGGATCATGTCAAGACAAGCCTAGTCCAGACATAAAGTACAAATCAGAATCTGGGCGACACGCATCCAACCTTACAGGATGGTGTCAGGTATGTCAGTACCTGGATGATGTCAGCTTCCTTGTAGGTGAATATTTCTGCCGGTTGCCCATTGGAGAAAGGCCTCCATGGGAGATGGCCATTCCAGAGAGGTGGGCAGAGGCTACAAAACTCTGGAGGCACACAGGCTTCTCTTCCTGATCCCCACAGAGTCAGCTCTGCCGTGCCCCCTTATTCAGGACATGTGGTTTACCCTTTCCCTAGAACAAATCTGTGCACAGGGGTTAGTGGGCAGTGGTCTACCAGCCTCACGACTAAAAGGAGAGAGAATCTGGAGATCTACCTGCTTCTGTAAGGACTCACACTCATTATAATTGTTAAGTTACCTCAGCTTATCACGACGATACTCACCACTGATCACGACCTAAGGAATGACAGGTCTACTTAGCACCACTGCAGACCTGGGACTGGCCTTTCTCAGGAGGAAGTCGGCTAACACTTGTCGACATGCATCTTGGCTTCCATATTTGTGTTTTTCTGTACTCCTATGTTCTTTGGTCTCTTCCTGAACTCTGATATATGGCTCTGACTATCAGTATTGTTTGACTTGGGTTTAAAAGAAACAATCATAGTTGTGCATTCGTTCCACGTCACCCGTAATGACCAGAGTGAAGAACTCTGGGACAGGCGTTTGTGTTGTGAGGCTGGGGAGAGGGAGAGAGAGGAGGAAACATTGTGGTAGAATCCGCAGGGAACTGGTTTTTCTTTTTTTTTTGACCCCACCAAGTGGCATGTGGGATCTTAGTTCCCCGACCGGGGATGGAAACTGTGCCCCCTGCATTGGAAGCATGACGTCTTAACCACTGGACCACCAGGGAAGTCCCAGAACTATTTCTTTAGCTGACATTTTCCTAACATACCAATAGTCAATCAACCTGAAGAGGGGTCTGAAAAATTGTCCACACCTCAAGATTTCGTTACCATGAAACTTGATGCGGTTGCCTTCACATTTCTACACCCTGGGGCTTGTCAAGATTCTGGATGTGAGGGTTTCCCTGTGTCTCTCTGTCTCCTCTCCTTTGGGAACTCCAATTATTTGTGTATTAGGTCAATTGAAGTCCCACAATTTGTGGATACTACTTCATTCTTTTAAATTCATATTCCCGCCTTATGTTGAACAAGGGACTGTTTCCATTGCATGACTTCAAGTCAGAAATCTTTCGTTATCCAATGCTCTGTCTGTCATTAATCCCATCTGCTGTAATTTTCTCTGTAGTAGATTCACTGTGTTTTTTTCCACCTTCCATTGCTTAGCTGAGACTTTCTTTTTTAAAAAATTTTTATTGGAATATAGTAGATTTACACTGTTGTGTTAGTTTCTGCTGTACAGCAAATTGAATCAGTTATACATATACATATATCACTCTTTTTTAGATTTTTCTCCCATATATTGGCTGACACTCTCTATCTCTCTGTTGACTTCAGTAGGTTCTGTCCTTATTTCTTGCATCATTTTTAACAAACTGGTTGAATATCTTTGTGACATAATTCCAGCAGATCTGTGAGACACGCTCTGCTAACTTTCCCTTCCATACAGTTGAGATGTTCTGGTTTTCCATATGCCCAGTGATTTCAGTCTATCCTGGTGTGGTCAATATTTTGTGGTGAAACTATGGGTCTTTAAATCCTATGTTGGCATTTTGGTTTAATCAGACTCTCTGCCCGGTTGAGTCCAGGTGGTTGATTCCATCCAGCTTTTTGTGAACTGTGCTTTCCATGTCAGTTCATTTACACAAACTTGGACCTGCTCTTCGGACACATCCTGCAATGAGCTGCACAGCAGCCAGACTGGGAACTGGGTTGTTTTCTGTCCCTCAGGTTCCAGGGCCTCGGTTGGCACCATCTGCAGCCACCAGGGGGCAGCAAGGGCCAGGATTTGGGGAAGGTACCTGTGGCTTATATTGTCCTGTATGAAGTTTCAAGAGCTTCTTCCTGCGTAACCCCTCTTATGTCCCAAAGCATGTGTGCCCCAAGAAATCATCTTCCAAAGTGCTAATAAATGGCCCAGGGCTCAGGCTTGGGCCTCAGACTCAGAGCACTTCGGAGACAGAGGCTGGAGGGGAATCCGAGGACCCTCCCAACTGAGGGGCATGAGAGGGAGTTGGGGGTGGGGGAGGGATGTATTGGGAGTTTGGGACCAGCAGATACAAACTACTATATATAGGATGGATAGACAACAAGGTCCTACGGTATAGTACAGGAAACTGTATTCAATATCCTCTGATAAACCATAATGGAAAAGAATAAGAAACAGAATGTATACATAAATGAATAAGTGAGTCACTTTGCTGTACAGCAGAGATTCACACAACATTGTAATTCAACTATACTTCAATAGAATTTGTTTTGTTTCTTTTTTCTCTTTTTATTAATTTTCAAAAATTCTTTAGTTGCGTCACGCGACATGCAGCAACTTAGTCCCCCGACCGTTGATCAAACCCACTCCGCCTGCAGTGGAAGCGCGGAGCCTTAACCACTGGACCGCCAGGGAAGTCCCTTCAATAAATATTTTTAAAACAGAAGTAGTTGAAGGGATACTGGTACCCAGCTTTGCCTTTAACTCTCAGAAAGCGGGGCAGTTGGATCTTTCAGCCACCTGGGCTCAGGGCCTCTCCTTTGTCCCAAGAGCACAGAGGGGACCTTCTGGGATTCCTCCCCCAGGAACCACGATGACTCTCACACCAGGAGAGACGGGAAACCCCATGCTGGATTCCTTTCCCACATCCTGTCATGGACTCGTTCTGTCCTCACGCACCATGTGAAGGAGTTAATTCTCCAATAATCTCTGCTGTCCAGGGATGCAGAAGAATCTAGAACAAACCGTGTCAGAGGGGGTGAGCAGAGGTGGGGAGGAGGGGCAGGTGCAGGCAGCAGATTTGCATGGAGGCCCCTCCCTCCTCTGAGGGGGAGGGGATAAGAGAGGTCTGGGGGAGCAGGCCCAGGGCTGGGGGCTCAGAAGGCAGAGACTGGCGTGTCTCCACCATGGCCTGGGCTCTGCTCCTTGTCACCCTCCTCACTCAGGGCACAGGTGAGGCCTCCAGGGAAGGGACCCCGGCGACACCTGGCTGATCTTTGTGTTTTTGTCCTCAGTGTGACCTGGGCCCCACATGGAACTGACCAGAGTGTGTTTCTCCTCTTTCCAGGGTCCTGGGCCCAGTCTGGCCTGACTCAGCCTCCCTCAGTGTCCGGGAATCCGGGACAGACAGTCACCATCTCCTGTGCTGGAACCAGCAGTGACATCGGGGGTTATAACTATGTCAGCTGGTACCAACAGCGCCCAGGCACGGCCCCCAAAACCTTGATTTATGGTGTCAATAAACGACCGTCAGGGATCCCTGATCGCTTCTCTGGGTCCAAGTCTGGGAACACGGCCTCCCTGACCATCTCTGGGCTCTAGGCTGAGGACGAGGCCGATTATTACTGTAGCTCACGTAGAAGTGGTAACACTGTGCACAGTGGTCCAAGTTCATTGGGAAGTGAGACCAAATCCTGCCCTGAGCTCACAGGCTCTCCGTTGCTGTGACTCTGCTGGTTGCTCATCTGCATCTGTGGTTGAAGCATCGGCAGCTGAGAGGAGATCTGAGGACCCTGCAGAGGGATGAGGACAAAGGAAACGTGTGATTTTCCTGTTTGTTGTCCCTGCTCTTTGACCTGCATCTGAGTGGGCTGAACCAGGGAGGGTTGGGGACACACTCTGGGTCTCAGAGTTGTCCCTGTCCTGGCATCGGTGAACCCTGTCCGTGGACAGCCCTACAGGAAGACAGCCTCCCAATACGATGGGCTCTTTGCAACGTGGCTCCAGTATGGAGGGTGGGTTGGAGGGTATGCCCTCCCTTCCTCAGTGATGTCAAGGTCACATGTTTCCATGAAGAGCCAATGCAGCTTCCAGGTGGAATCCCAGCATATCTAACACCTGTGAGAATTCATTGAAAAACAGGCGTGAGTGTCCTGGCTTCAATATTAAATTTTCTTGAACCTGAAAGACAGTTTTCAAATGGAAACATTACTAAAATTTTAATTATGTGAATTCAATAGTTAAAAAAAATTTTTTTTTTTATGTTTTGTTTTGGTTTTTGTTGTGTTTTCTGTGGCCATGCCACGCACCTTGTGGGATCTATGTTCCCTGACCAGGGATCGGAACTTCACCCCCTGCAATGTAAGTGCTAAGTCTCAACCCCTGGACCGCCAGGGATATCCCCAATTCAATAGTTTAGACGAAAAAGTACGTTGGTTGGATTCCTCAGGACACATCATCCCCACAGTAACAAGTGAAGTGGAACATTTGATAACTGTGTGTTCAGGCGTCCAGGACTGGAGAGCAGCTCTTTCTTGTGGTCCTGGCTCCTGGCTCTCATGAAGTTGGAGTCACGTGTCAATCGGGCTGTTTTCACATGTCAATCGGTCCTCTAACTTTGGAAGACCCGTCGTATGTGGCTCACTCTATGCCGGTTCTGGGCACGCTTTTCTTGTCTAATTCATCTTCCTGATAAACCTGATTTTTTTTTAACCCCACCAATTAGGCCCCTTATTTTCCAAGTCTATGTTAGTCTCAATCTGTGTATTCATTTGTCTTTATCACAGCATTTTACAAATGACCAGAGTCTTTGGTCTTTCTATCTATATCATCAGAGCTCAAGTAGAGCGTAGAAAATATTGACCAACTTTATTTCTAAGTTCTACTTTCATCGGGATTATAGCTGCTAATAAGTGTGCAATGCGGGAATCAGAGTGTTTTCACTCTCCTGAAATAGCCTCTGTTATGATTTCTACCCTCCACCATTATTATGGAAACAGCCATTCCTCCTTTGCATCTGTCCTGTTATCCTGTTATTTCTTTCTTCTTTTTTTTCTATTAAACATGTAGCTGCATTTATAATCAGTCTTACATTTTTCAAAGTAAGACTTTTTCTTTTAATGAGAATGACCCGAATATGGCTCTCCACATGTTCAGAAGTCACATTCTACAAAGTAGACTGAGCTGTGATATCAAATATTCCCCTGAATATAGTAACCCTGAGCTTGCAGTTTAAACAATCCAGTGTGGGTACTTGTAGGCAGATGTGTGTGTTTGTGCCTGACAATCAGAGCAAAGGTCACCTTGTGTCCACACACGGACCCCTCCCCACTCCCATCCTCACTGCAGGTACTAACAGCTCTGTCACTGAGCAGGATATGGATGAGTTTTCAAAAGAGCACGATGGGATACACACTGAATCTAGAGGATCATTGATTCCCTTCTGTTTGATGAGAAAACTTCTGGAGAAGTTTTGACCCAATATTTTAGGTGGATTTGGAAACATATGTTTGACTAAGAAAAAAGGTACTTTCTATCATAGATGATATTTTGATTCTCGGAATCTCAATGAAATGAAAATCTCGGGACACAAAGCAACAGACTCAAGTCAAGAGCATCTCTTGCCATTTTGTGCCCCGTCCAATGTGATGCCCAAACATTGTTCCAGACAGCATGTGGGACCCTGCTCTGGACTGAAGGTGTGTCTTGTTTTGTATCCATATCCCAGAAGTGGGAACAGGAGCCCTTGCTCAGGTTTGGGGGCGGGGTGGACAGAGAGGAAATTTCCTAAGAGTTCACAGTGAATGAAGGGTCAAGGGATAGCCGATGGGTTACGTTTTCTGGAGCAGAGATGAAGAATCTCTGAAAATTCAATTAAATTTTTAAAAAATCTCCTTACTCTTTGCTGTTGTAATATGTGCAAGGCAGAATATGACTCATGGGAAATCTACTAAGGATTCACCATCAAAAGTGGGTAAACAATAACTTTCCTGCAGGTGGTTTGCTTTGGTTATTTTCCCACTGCAAACGTATGGCATATTTAAAGGATAAACCAAGAAGGAAGCAGTGGACATTAGCCTGTGTTATGGAGAAAGAAGGTCTGGACTATTTGTGCATTTTCTCCTTAATGAGGACAAAACATGTGCTGACTGGCAGAGGACTCCCTCCTGCTATGTGGGATCCCTCCTCATGGAGGCTGGGTGGCAGCCTGAGGCTCTTGTGGGAGCTCTGGCAGCTCTTAAGATCCACGAGGCAGAGGCTCCAGACCAGCTTCTGGGTGCGGGGGAGCGAGTATGGCTGCAACTGGGGTCCCTGTCTTCGGATCAAGGAGCCACAGAGAGAAACCAGCAGGGGTGTAGATAGGAGCTTACACTGAAAGTCTGGAGAGCAGGAGTTCCAAGTGTGGACCTGATAATTCTCTCACTGGAGCTTGTTCCAAGGGTGGAGGGGAGGTGTGGGGAGTTTCCAGTGCTCGTGACTTACTGCTTCCCTGGGTGGTCCTGGGCTGTCCAGGGAGGGGTGAAGTTTAGTGCAGACCCTGATTCCCATGATGACTTTTACCCCCCGCGTGCAGACGGCAGGAGATGGAGGGAAACCCTAGACCCTGGGTTTGCTGCTTGTTTTCTCAGATCATCCTGTGTCGAGTGTCCCCAAGACCACAGGCAACTACTTTTGTCATTAAGAAGACCCACAAGACTCAGTAGAGAGGTGTCCTGGTGGCTGTGATTTCCTTCAGTGAAGGGAGACCGAGCAAAATCAGCAAAGGGCTTGGTGGATGAGGTGAAATCTGAGGAAACGAGGATAAACTTCCAGGAGACCTTTCCCAGGGTCAGGCTTCATCACCAGAGTTAAATGGTGACAACCTGTGTGAAGAATTGTGCCCCAGGGAGCCTCATCAGACCCCCAAGACTCTTACTGGAGTCTGGTCTCCTAGGCATCCTGTGCCTGGCATCTACGGAAATTCCAGATTCCCGCTGGGGAGCAGGTCAGGGGTTCAGAGTAAACCATAAGGTTGCAGGAAAGTGGAGACTCAGGGGGTCATTCTTCTTGGGGAATAGCCTAAACCTTCCTGAAATCTAATCACAAGACACAAACCCAGGGCGAGTGTTGTGGGCAGGTCTATGTAAGGACATTAGTCTCAGGCTGTGGGGTAACTCTGACGTGCACAAATCCTATGTGTATTCCTGTGCCTGAGTTCAGGCCCTGGATCCAAGGGAAACCCAACATCTCCCATCAGGCCCAGGTTATGCTCTATCGCAGGATGTGCTCTGTTTCTGTGAAGAAACACACACAGCCCCACACAAATACAGACAGACACACACACACACACACACACACACACACACACACACACACACACACCCCCAGCACCATCACTCCTGGGTCCCCTCCACAGTACCCAGGAAAGAAGCAGGAATCTGTTCTGTGGGGACCTGGAGCTCCTTCTGCATCACCCCCGGGGCCCTGTGCCCAGAGGCAGGAGCATAAACCCTGGGATGCAAAGGACAATTACACCAATTGTCAACTTTCCTCGTAATCAGGAACTAGACATTTCAGATACTGAGAAAGTGACAATCTTGGGAAAGACCAGTCAGCCCTGATTCTCTGTCTAGAAAACACACTGGGTCCAGCGTCTCTGTGTCTAGAAAACACAATGGGTCTAGCGTCTGGACACAGGTGCCTGACCTCAGGGAGGCGCCAGCTCTGGGGTGAGGACCTCCCGCTGAGCACAGGGGACAGAGGAGAATCCTCACTTGCACCACGTGGCAGACAGACCTGCCTGAGGAGAGGTCCCTGCGGCTGGGCCCTGAGGCCGACTCTGACCCAGCCCCTCCTCCCAGCCCTGCACACCCTGGCATCTTCCTTCATTTTCCATTAGGTCTCCCTCCATCCTGACGGAACTAAAATCCTTCTTACATTATTCTTTTTCAAAGCGTTTTGAGAATTCAGATTCATCTCATGGGCCCATATTTCTCATCCGTGTACCTATGGGGGTGGAGTCATTTATCGTGTGAGGTTCCCCTGCCCTGAGCTGAGATCTCCTCTAGGTCACTGTCCCTGAGACAAGGTCATGCTGAGACAAGATTAGAGACCCTTCAGGGGCCCTTCTGAGTCACCTGGGGAGGAAGGTGACAATTCTGTCCTGATGGGGCTGCAGGACAAAGGATGAGCCCATGGAGGGGATGAGGAGGGACTGGGTCGCTGGTCCTGAACTGAGAGGAGGAGGAGGAAGTGGGGGGGTCAGAGCTGGGGGGTCAGCCCCACTCAGCTGCCTCCCTGGGGTTCCGTCGTCACCATCTGAGGCCACCAGGGGGCAGCGAGGGCCTGGGTTTGGGGAGGTTCTGCTGTGGTGTCCTGACCTGTATGAAGCCCCCAGCTGCGGCCTCCTTAACCCCCTAAGGGAGAGTGTGGGGCGCAGTGTCCCCAGTCTGTTCTGCTTCATAAGCCCTTTACTAGGAAGGCCAACAAGAGTCCCAGGGCTCCTCCTCCGCGGCCTGCTGAGGCAGGGGACAGGGGCAGGGGGCCCGTCCTGCTGAGGGGACAGGTTGGGGAGGGGGATGCACACCCCCAGCTCCCCTGTGGTGTCGGGAGGAGACGGGGTGGAATCGCTAAGTCACCCCAGCCCCTCGGGCGTCCGTCCTCACCTTCCACCCGCAAAACCCAAAGAGTGATTATCGGGATTATTAGCCAACGACATCTTGATTCCCATAGTGGATGACAGGGACATCCCAGGATGGCCCCACTTCTTGGGCCCTGTAATGGTCAGTGTCCTGACTAAGGACAACGTGTCACAGAGTTTTCATCCTCTCAGATGAGCCCTGCTGTCCATGGACACCTCCAGAGCCAGGTCAGAGGGGTGAGGAGAGAATGAGGAGGGGCAGGTGCAGGAAGCTGATTTGCATGGAGGCCCCTCCCTCCTCTGAGGGGGGAGAGGATAAGAGAGGTCTGGGGGAGCAGGCCCAGGGCTGGGGCTCAGAAGGCAGCGTCTGGGACGTCTCCACCATGGCCTGGGCTCTGCTCCTTGTCACCCTCCTCACTCAGGGCACAGGTGAGGCCTCCAGGGAAGGGACCCCGGTGACACCTGGCTGATCTTTGGGTCTTTGTCCTCATTGTGACCTGGGCCCCACATGGAACTGACCAGAGTGTGTTTCTCCTCTTTGCAGGGTCCTGGGCCCAGTCTGGCCTGACTCAGCCTCCCTCAGTGTCCGGGAATCCGGGACAGACAGTCACCATCTCCTGTGCTGGAACCAGCAGTGACATCGGGAAATATAATGCTGTCAGCTGGCACCAACAGCTCCCAGGCATGGCCCCCAAAACCCTGATTTATAATGTCAATAAACGGCCCTCAGGGATCCCTGACCGCTTCTCTGGGTCCAAGTCTGGCAACACGGCCTCCCTGACCATCTCTGGGCTCCAGGCTGAGGACGAGGCTGATTATTACTGTAGCTTCGGTAGTAGTAGCACTGTGCACAGTGGTCCAAGTTCATGGAGAACTGAGACCAAATCCTGCCCTGAGCTCACAGGCTCCCCGTTGCTGTGACTCTGCTGGTTGCTCATCTGCATCTGTGGTTGAAGCAACGGCAGCTGAGAGGAGATCTGAGGACCCTGCAGAGGGATGAGGACAAAGGAAACGTGTGATTTTCCTGTTTGTTGTCCCTGCTCTTTGACCTGCATCTGAGTGGGCTGAACCAGGGAGGGTTGGGGACACACTCTGGGTCTCAGAGTTGTCCCTGTCCTGGCATCGGTGAACCCTGTCCGTGGACAGCCCTGCAGGAAGACAGTCTCCCTAAACAATTCAGTCCAGAGTCTTTATGTTGCTGTTCTTTTTTGAATATGTACTTTGAATTAGTATTATTATTGTTGTTATTATTATTATCATTATGATTATGATGATTATTACTTTGGCCACACCACGAGGCTTGTGTGATGCTACTTCCCTGACCAGGGATTGATCCCGGGCCGCAACAGTGAAAGCAGGGAGTCCTAATGACTGGACCAACAGGGAATTCCCCAGAAGGTCACTTTTCTCGTGGCCTGAGGACGTGGGGAGGTGCAGGAAACTAGCAAGAAAACCCCGTCTATTGACCAGAGCAGTAACACACAGATGAACCGGGGTGAAATCTTTGATGATCAAGTTCATAACAAATGGCGCAGCCATGAGCCTAGAAAGGCCCCTTTATCACATCTGCACTCTCCACTTGTCAACCTCTTCTTAGTCAGGACACCGGCCAGTGGGCTCACGGCCTTCAGTTGTCATGTGAGAATCAGAAGCTGAGAAAGGACAGTTGTCTGCTCAGCGGGCAAAGGGGAGAGTGGGGAGGGCAGACTCGGGTTCAGGACTTGGCTCCTGCCTGGTGCCCCCGCCCCGCCATGGGTGGCCTCACACGAGTGCCCTTGGCGCTCAGTGGGGCTAGAATGGGCGGGGGGGCTAGTGGTCAAGGACCTGCTCGTGGATTCGCTGTGCAGATGCTTCAGAACAAAGAGGTGGGGGCGGGGATGGGACAAGGCTGCAGCTAGGGGTCCCACCAGCCACCCAGCAAACAGCAGGTGTTTCCTCTGATGGGCGTGACCCTTTCCCAAAGTTAGAGAACTTGGAGATGGGCATCCAACAGAGGGCGCTGTGGAGTGTCCCCTGCCCTGAGGTTCCCAGAGACACAGTCCTGTCCCAGCAGAGACACTGAAGGTCCAGGAGCTCATTGCCTGAGGGACTTCAGCTGGTCTTTCTCTCCCTGCAAACCAGCTACAAACAATTCATGCTCCTGCATATACATGTCATGCTTGTGTCAAAAGATTTTAATCCCTGAGCTATATTCTCCCCCGAAGATGCAGAAAATCTAGTGTCCAGGGCCAGGTCAAAGGGGGTGAGGAGAGAATGAGGAGGGGCAGGTGCAGGAAGCTGATTTGCATGGAGGCCCCTCCCTCCTCTGAGGGGGAGGGGATAAGAGAGGTCTGGGGGCCCAGGCCCAGGGCTGGGGGCTCAGAAGGCAGCGTCTGGGACGTCTCCACCATGGCCTGGGCTCTGCTCCTTGTCACCCTCCTCACTCAGGGCACAGGTGAGGCCTCCAGGGAAGGGACCCGGCCACACCTGGCTGATCCTTTGTGTCTTTGTCCTCAGTGTGACCTGGGCCCCCACATGGAACTGACCAGAGTGTGTTTCTCCTCTTCCCAGGGTCCTGGCCCAGTCTGGCCTGACTCAGGCTCCCTCAGTGTCCGGGAATCCGGGACAGACAGTCACCATCACCTGTGCTGGAACCAGCAGTGACATCGGAGGTTATAATCAGGTTGGATGGTACCAACAGCACCCGGGCATGGCCCCCAAAACCTTGATTTATGAGGTCAATAAACGACCCTCAGGGATCCCTGATCGCTTCTCTGGCTCCAAGTCTGGGAACACAGCCTCCCTGACCATCTCTGGGCTCCACGCTGAGGACGAGGCAGATTATTACTGTAGCTCAGGTACAAGTAGTAGCACTGTGCAAGGTGGTCCAAGTTCATGGAGAAGTTGAGACCAAAACCTGCCCTGAGCTCATAGACTCCCTGTTGCTGTGACTCTGCTGGTTGCTCATCTGCATCTGTGGTTGAAGCATCGGCAGCTGAGAGGAGATCTGAGGACCCTGCAGAGGGATGCAGACAAATGACAACGTGTGGTTTTCATGTTTGTTGTCCCTCCTCGTTGACCTGCATCTGAGTGGGCTGAGCCAGAGAGGGCTGTTCTCAGGGCTGTCTCTCTCCTGGCATCGTGAACCCTGTCCAGGGACAGCCCTGCAGGAGGATGGTCTCCTCAATACGATGGGCTCTTTGCAAAGTTTCTCCAGAATGGAAGGTGGGCTGGAGGTCGTGTCCCCCATTCCTCAGGGACGTCAAGGTCACATGTTTCCAGGAGGAGCCAGTGCAGCTTCCAGGTGGAATCCCAGCACATCTAACACCTGTGAGAATTCATTGAAAAAACAGGCTCGTGTGTCCACGGTTCAATATTACTTTCTTTTGAAACTGAAAGACAGATTTCAAATGCAATTATTTTAAATTTTAAATTATGTGAAGTCAGAAGTTTTTGTTTCTTGTTTTTCTGTTCTTTTCTTTTTTTCTTTTTTTTTTTTTTGTCCATGCCATGTGGCATGTGATATATTAGTTCCCCGACCAGGGATCACACCCACATCTCCTGCAATGAAAGCGCTAAGTCTTAACCACTAGAGCACCAGGAATCTCCCAAATTCAATATTTTAGATGAAAAACAAAGTGCATGGGTTAGATTGCTCAGGACACCTCATCGCCCCAGTAAGAAGAAGAGGAACATTTGATAGCTGTGTTTTCAGGCGTCCAGGACTGGAAAGCAGCTCTTTTTCTGTGGTTCTGGCTCCTGGCTCTCATGAAGTTGGAGTCACGTGTCAGTGGGCTGTTTTCATTAAGGTCCTCTGACTTTGGAAGACGCCTCGTATATGGCTCACTGCATGCTAGCCCTGTGCCCTCTTTTCTTGTCCAAATCATCTTTCTGCTAAATCTGAATTTAAAAAAAATTTTTTAAAGATTTTTAAAATGTGCACCATCTTTAATGTCTTTATTGAATATGTTACAATATTGCTTTTGTTTTATGTTTTGGTTTTTGGCCGTAAGGCAAATGGGATCTTAGCTCCCCGACCAGGGATCGAACCCGCATCCCCTGCATTGGAAGGCGAAGTCTCAACCACCGGCTCGACAGGGAAGTCCCTAAATCTAATTTTTTTTAACCCAGCGAATTATGCCCCCTATTTTCCAAGTCTATGCTAATCTCCATCTGAATAATCATTTGTCTTTATCACAGCAGTTTACACATGACCAGAATCTTTGGTCTTTCTATGTATATGGTCAAAGCTCAAATAGAGTGTAAAAAATATTTACCAACTTTATTTCTAAGTTCTAATTTCACTGGGATTATAGCTGCTCCCAAGTGTGCAGGGCAGGAATCAGAGTCTTTTCACTCTCCTGAAATAGCCTCTGTTATAATTTACCCTCTCTCATTATTATGGAAACAGCCGTTCTTCATTTCCATCCATCCTGTTATCCTGTTATCCCTCTCTTTTTATTCTATTGAATATATAGCTGCATTGATAATCGGTCTCACTTTTCTCTAAGAAAAGCTTTTTTAGTTTTAATGACAATGACCTGAATAAGGCTCTTCACATGTTCTCCTTCTCAGAGTCTCCGAAGGATCCAGTTTGGGGGGCATCTCCTCTTCTCTCTAAGTGTTGTTTGCATGTGTCCTGGACGAGCTGGATGGGCAGGGAGGGGGCAGGGTCTCAGCTGCATCAAACAGCCTGAGAGGGTCTTTGTTCCGATACTGGCTCTGTCTTTTTCTTCCCACTTTCTTTGTTCAAAGATTCCAGGTGAGTGTTTCTACCACATCCAAGGCTTCAAGAGTAGGTTTTCACCTTATACTTGCAGTTTCTCATGAAAATTTCCTCCATGTCTGAGTCCTGGTCTATGTAGCTAAGGAGGGGGAAAGTAGTCATGTCTCTTTCAGTGTATTTTGCACAATTCCTTTTATTATGAAATGCAGCATTCCTGAAGAAGAATGTGTGGAAATGCACACTCACAATTTAAGGAAGAATAATAAACAGAAACCACATAACCCCAGATGAAATCTACCCCCCAAACACATCTGTCTACCCCACTCCCCGATTAGCTGGTTTGCTGACTTCAGGGTTAATCATTCCATGGCCTTTCTTTACATTCCTGCCCCAGCCTTCCTAGGTATGCATCCCCCAAACAACATAGTTTGAAACAGTGGGTACAAGCATCCAACCCGCTGAGTGAGGAAAGGGTAGTGTGTCTACAGGTGAGGCCCCAAGAGACATGGACCCTGACAGAGGCTCAGCTTGGTCCTGGGCGGAGCTTCCCTGGATTTCCTGGAGCCCGTCCTGAAGATGGCAGACAGGGTCCCAGAGGAAAGACAAGGAACCCTAGAGTCAGGCATCTGGCCTTGTGGGATGTGGGCAGGTCCTGGATCTCTAGGGGGAATATTGTCAGGGGATCAGCTGCCCCACATATCCTGCTATTCAGCGGGACGTGGACTCCAGGAGCTGTCTGAGATCACTTCACTGGGAGGAAGCGAGAGAGATTGTTCCTGGCTGATCAAGACCCTAGAAAATGGATCATGTCAAGACAAGCCTAGTCCAGACATAAAGTACAAATCAGAATCTGGGCGACACGCATCCAACCTTACAGGATGGTGTCAGGTATGTCAGCACCTGGATGATGTCAGCTTCCTTGTAGGTGAATATTTCTGCCGGTTGCCCATTGGAGAAAGGCCTCCATGGGAGATGGCCATTCCAGAGAGGTGGGCAGAGGCTACAAAACTCTGGAGGCACACAGGCTTCTCTTCCTGATCCCCACAGAGTCAGCTCTGCCGTGCCCCCTTATTCAGGACATGTGGTTTACCCTTTCCCTAGAACAAATCTGTGCACAGGGGTTAGTGGGCAGTGGTCTACCAGCCTCACGACTAAAAGGAGAGAGAATCTGGAGATCTACCTGCTTCTGTAAGGACTCACACTCATTATAATTGTTAAGTTACCTCAGCTTATCACGACGATACTCACCACTGATCACGACCTAAGGAATGACAGGTCTACTTAGCACCACTGCAGACCTGGGACTGGCCTTTCTCAGGAGGAAGTCGGCTAACACTTGTCGACATGCATCTTGGCTTCCATATTTGTGCTTCTCTGTACTCCTATGTTCTTTGGTCTCTTCCTGAACTCTGATATATGGCTCTGACTATCAGTATTGTTTGACTTGGGTTTAAAAGAAACAATCATAGTTGTGCATTCGTTCCACGTCACCCATAATGACCAGAGTGAAGAACTCTGGGACAGGCGTTTGTGTTGTGAGGCTGGGGAGAGGGAGAGAGAGGAGGAAACATTGTGGTAGAATCCGCAGGGAACTGGTTTTTCTTTTTTTTTTGACCCCACCGAGTGGCATGTGGGATCTTAGTTCCCCGACCAGGGATGGAAACTGTGCCCCCTGCATTGGAAGCATGACGTCTTAACCACTGGACCACCAGGGAAGTCCCAGAACTATTTCTTTAGCTGACATTTTCCTAACATACCAATAGTCAATCAACCTGAAGAGGGGTCTGAAAAATTGTCCACACCTCAAGATTTCGTTACCATGAAACTTGATGCGGTTGCCTTCACATTTCTACACCCTGGGGCTTGTCAAGATTCTGGATGTGAGGGTTTCCCTGTGTCTCTCTGTCTCCTCTCCTTTGGGAACTCCAATTATTTGTGTATTAGGTCAATTGAAGTCCCACAATTTGTGGATACTACTTCATTCTTTTAAATTCATATTCCCGCCTTATGTTGAACAAGGGACTGTTTCCATTGCATGACTTCAAGTCAGAAATCTTTCGTTATCCAATGCTCTGTCTGTCATTAATCCCATCTGCTGTAATTTTCTCTGTAGTAGCTTCACTGTGTTTTTTTCCACCTTCCATTGCTTAGCTGAGACTTTCTTTTTTAAAAAATTTTTATTGGAATATAGTAGATTTACACTGTTGTGTTAGTTTCTGCTGTACAGCAAATTGAATCAGTTATACATATACATATATCACTCTTTTTTAGATTTTTCTCCCATATATTGGCTGACACTCTCTACCTCTCTGTTGACTTCAGTAGGTTCTGTCCTTATTTCTTGCATCATTTTTAACAAACTGGTTGAATATCTTTGTGACATAATTCCAGCAGATCTGTGAGACACGCTCTGCTAACTTTCCCTTCCATACAGTTGAGATGTTCTGGTTTTCCATATGCCCAGTGATTTCAGTCTATCCTGGTGTGTTCAATATTTTGTGGTGAAACTATGGGTCTTTAAATCCTATGTTGGTATTTTGGTTTAATCAGACTCTCTGCCCGGTTGAGTCCAGGTGGTTGATTCCATCCAGCTTTTTGTGAACTGTGCTTTCCATGTCAGTTCATTTACACAAACTTGGACCTGCTCTTCGGACACATCCTGCAATGAGCTGCACAGCGGCCAGACTGGGAACTGGGTTGTTTTCTGTCCCTCAGGTTCCAGGGCCTCGGTTGGCACCATCTGCAGCCACCAGGGGGCAGCAAGGGCCAGGATTTGGGGAAGGTACCTGTGGCTTATATTGTCCTGTATGAAGTTTCAAGAGCTTCTTCCTGCGTAACCCCTCTTATGTCCCAAAGCATGTGTGCCCCAAGAAATCATCTTCCAAAGTGCTAATAAATGGCCCAGGGCTCAGGCTTGGGCCTCAGACTCAGAGCACTTCGGAGACAGAGGCTGGAGGGGAATCCGAGGACCCTCCCAACTGAGGGGCATGAGAGGGAGTTGGGGGTGGGGGAGGGATGTATTGGGAGTTTGGGACCAGCAGATACAAACTACTATATATAGGATGGATAGACAACAAGGTCCTACGGTATAGTACAGGAAACTGTATTCAATATCCTCTGATAAACCATAATGGAAAAGAATAAGAAACAGAATGTATACATAAATGAATAAGTGAGTCACTTTGCTGTACAGCAGAGATTCACACAACATTGTAATTCAACTATACTTCAATAGAATTTGTTTTGTTTCTTTTTTCTCTTTTTATTAATTTTCAAAAATTCTTTAGTTGCGCCACGCGACATGCAGCAACTTAGTCCACCGACCGTTGATCAAACCCACTCCGCCTGCAGTGGAAGCGCGGAGCCTTAACCACTGGACCGCCAGGGAAGTCCCTTCAATAAATATTTTTAAAACAGAAGTAGTTGAAGGGATACTGGTACCCAGCTTTGCCTTTAACTCTCAGAAAGCGGGGCAGTTGGATCTTTCAGCCACCTGGGCTCAGGGCCTCTCCTTTGTCCCAAGAGCACAGAGGGGACCTTCTGGGATTCCTCCCCCAGGAACCACGATGACTCTCACACCAGGAGAGACGGGAAACCCCATGCTGGATTCCTTTCCACATCCTGTCATGGACTCGTTCTGTCCTCACGCACCATGTGAAGGAGTTAATTCTCCAATAATCTCTGCTGTCCAGGGATGCAGAAGAATCTAGAACAAACCGTGTCAGAGGGGGTGAGCAGAGGTGGGGAGGAGGGGCAGGTGCAGGCAGCAGATTTGCATGGAGGCCCCTCCCTCCTCTGAGGGGGAGGGGATAAGAGAGGTCTGGGGGAGCAGGCCCAGGGCTGGGGGCTCAGAAGGCAGAGACTAGCGTGTCTCCACCATGGCCTGGGCTCTGCTCCTTGTCACCCTCCTCACTCAGGGCACAGGTGAGGCCTCCAGGGAAGGGACCCCGGCGACACCTGGCTGATCTTTGTGTCTTTGTCCTCAGTGTGACCTGGGCCCCACATGGAACTGACCAGAGTGTGTTTCTCCTCTTCCCAGGGTCCTGGCCCAGTCTGGCCTGACTCAGCCTCCCTCAGTGTCCGGGAATCCGGGACAGACAGTCACCATCTCCTGTGCTGGAACCAGCAGTGACATCGGGGGTTATAACTATGTCGGCTGGTACCAACAGCGCCCAGGCACGGCCCCCAAAACCTTGATTTATGGTGTCAATAAACGACCGTCAGGGATCCCTGATCGCTTCTCTGGCTCCAAGTCTGGGAACACGGCCTCCCTGACCATCTCTGGGCTCTAGGCTGAGGACGAGGCCGATTATTACTGTAGCTCACGTAGAAGTGGTAACACTGTGCACAGTGGTCCAAGTTCATTGGGAAGTGAGACCAAATCCTGCCCTGAGCTCACAGGCTCTCCGTTGCTGTGACTCTGCTGGTTGCTCATCTGCATCTGTGGTTGAAGCATCGGCAGCTGAGAGGAGATCTGAGGACCCTGCAGAGGGATGAGGACAAAGGAAACGTGTGATTTTCCTGTTTGTTGTCCCTGCTCTTTGACCTGCATCTGAGTGGGCTGAACCAGGGAGGGTTGGGGACACACTCTGGGTCTCAGAGTTGTCCCTGTCCTGGCATCGGTGAACCCTGTCCGTGGACAGCCCTACAGGAAGACAGCCTCCCAATACGATGGGCTCTTTGCAACGTGGCTCCAGTATGGAGGGTGGGTTGGAGGGTATGCCCTCCCTTCCTCAGTGATGTCAAGGTCACATGTTTCCATGAAGAGCCAATGCAGCTTCCAGGTGGAATCCCAGCATATCTAACACCTGTGAGAATTCATTGAAAAACAGGCGTGAGTGTCCTGGCTTCAATATTAAATTTTCTTGAACCTGAAAGACAGTTTTCAAATGGAAACATTACTAAAATTTTAATTATGTGAATTCAATAGTTAAAAAAAAATTTTTTTTTTATGTTTTGTTTTGGTTTTTGTTGTGTTTTCTGTGGCCATGCCACGCACCTTGTGGGATCTATGTTACCTGACCAGGGATCGGAACTTCACCCCCTGCAATGTAAGTGCTAAGTCTCAACCCCTGGACCGCCAGGGATATCCCCAATTCAATAGTTTAGACGAAAAAGTACGTTGGTTGGATTCCTCAGGACACATCATCCCCACAGTAACAAGTGAAGTGGAACATTTGATAACTGTGTGTTCAGGCGTCCAGGACTGGAGAGCAGCTCTTTCTTGTGGTCCTGGCTCCTGGCTCTCATGAAGTTGGAGTCACGTGTCAATCGGGCTGTTTTCACATGTCAATCGGTCCTCTAACTTTGGAAGACCCGTCGTATGTGGCTCACTCTATGCCGGTTCTGGGCACGCTTTTCTTGTCTAATTCATCTTCCTGATAAACCTGATTTTTTTTTAACCCCACCAATTAGGCCCCTTATTTTCCAAGTCTATGTTAGTCTCAATCTGTGTATTCATTTGTCTTTATCACAGCATTTTACAAATGACCAGAGTCTTTGGTCTTTCTATCTATATCATCAGAGCTCAAGTAGAGCGTAGAAAATATTGACCAACTTTATTTCTAAGTTCTACTTTCATTGGGATTATAGCTGCTAATAAGTGTGCAATGCGGGAATCAGAGTGTTTTCACTCTCCTGAAATAGCCTCTGTTATGATTTCTACCCTCCACCATTATTATGGAAACAGCCATTCCTCCTTTGCATCTGTCCTGTTATCCTGTTATTTCTTTCTTCTTTTTTTTCTATTAAACATGTAGCTGCATTTATAATCAGTCTTACATTTTTCAAAGTAAGACTTTTTCTTTTAATGAGAATGACCCGAATATGGCTCTCCACATGTTCAGAAGTCACATTCTACAAAGTAGACTGAGCTGTGATATCAAATATTCCCCTGAATATAATAACCCTGAGCTTGCAGTTTAAACAATCCAGTGTGGGTACTTGTAGGCAGATGTGTGTGTTTGTGCCTGACAATCAGAGCAAAGGTCACCTTGTGTCCACACACGGACCCCTCCCCACTCCCGTCCTCACTGCAGGTACTAACAGCTCTGTCACTGAGCAGGATATGGATGAGTTTTCAAAAGAGCACGATGGGATACACACTGAATCTAGAGGATCATTGATTCCCTTCTGTTTGATGAGAAAACTTCTGGAGAAGTTTTGACCCAATATTTTAGGTGGATTTGGAAACATATGTTTGACTAAGAAAAAAGGTACTTTCTATCATAGATGATATTTTGATTCTCGGAATCTCAATGAAATGAAAATCTCGGGACACAGAGCAACAGACTCAAGTCAAGAGCATCTCTTGCCATTTTGTGCCCCGTCCAATGTGATGCCCAAACATTGTTCCAGACAGCATGTGGGACCCTGCTCTGGACTGAAGGTGTGTCTTGTTTTGTATCCATATCCCGGAAGTGGGAACAGGAGCCCTTGCTCAGGTTTGGGGGCGGGGTGGACAGAGAGGAAATTTCCTAAGAGTTCACAGTGAATGAAGGGTCAAGGGATAGCCGATGGGTTACGTTTTCTGGAGCAGAGATGAAGAATCTCTGAAAATTCAATTAAATTTTTAAAAAATCTCCTTACTCTTTGCTGTTGTAATATGTGCAAGGCAGAATACGACTCATGGGAAATCTACTAAGGATTCACCATCAAAAGTGGGTAAACAATAACTTTCCTGCAGGTGGTTTGCTTTGGTTATTTTCCCACTGCAAACGTATGGCATATTTAAAGGATAAACCAAGAAGGAAGCAGTGGACATTAGCCTGTGTTATGGAGAAAGAAGGTCTGGACTATTTGTGCATTTTCTCCTTAAGGAGGACAAAACATGTGCTGACTGGCAGAGGACTCCCTCCTGCTATGTGGGATCCCTCCTCATGGAGGCTGGGTGGCAGCCTGAGGCTCTTGTGGGAGCTCTGGCAGCTCTTAAGATCCACGAGGCAGAGGCTCCAGACCAGCTTCTGGGTGGGGGGGAGCGAGTATGGCTGCAACTGGGGTCCCTGCCTTCGGATCAAGGAGCCACAGAGAGAAACCAGCAGGGGTGTAGACAGGAGCTTACACTGAAAGTCTGGAGAGCAGGAGTTCCAAGTGTGGACCTGATAATTCTCTCACTGGAGCTTGTTCCAAGGGTGGTGGGGAGGTGTGGGGAGTTTCCAGTGCTCGTGACTTACTGCTTCCCTGGGTGGTCCTGGGCTGTCCAGGGAGGGGTGAAGTTTAGTGCAGACCCTGATTCCCATGATGACTTTTACCCCCCGCGTGCAGACGGCAGGAGATGGAGGGAAACCCTAGACCCTGGGTTTGCTGCTTGTTTTCTCAGATCATCCTGTGTCGAGTGTCCCCAAGACCACAGGCAACTACTTTTGTCATTAAGAAGACCCACAAGACTCAGTAGAGAGGTGTCCTGGTGGCTGTGATTTCCTTCAGTGAAGGGAGACCGAGCAAAATCAGCAAAGGGCTTGGTGGATGAGGTGAAATCTGAGGAAACGAGGATAAACTTCCAGGAGACCTTTCCCAGGGTCAGGCTTCATCACCAGAGTTAAATGGTGACAACCTGTGTGAAGAATTGTGCCCCAGGGAGCCTCATCAGACCCCCAAGACTCTTACTGGAGTCTGGTCTCCTAGGCATCCTGTGCCTGGCATCTACGGAAATTCCAGATTCCCGCTGGGGAGCAGGTCAGGGGTTCAGAGTAAACCATAAGGTTGCAGGAAAGTGGAGACTCAGGGGGTCATTCTTCTTGGGGAATAGCCTAAACCTTCCTGAAATCTAATCACAAGACACAAACCCAGGGCGAGTGTTGTGGGCAGGTCTATGTAAGGACATTAGTCTCAGGCTGTGGGGTAACTCTGACGTGCACAAATCCTATGTGTATTCCTGTGCCTGAGTTCAGGCCCTGGATCCAAGGGAAACCCAACATCTCCCATCAGGCCCAGGTTATGCTCTATCGCAGGATGTGCTCTGTTTCTGTGAAGAAACACACACACAGCCCCACACAAATACAGACAGACAGACACACACACACACACACCCCCCCAGCACCATCACTCCTGGGTCCCCTCCACAGTACCCAGGAAAGAAGCAGGAATCTGTTCTGTGGGGACCTGGAGCTCCTTCTGCATCACCCCCGGGGCCCTGTGCCCAGAGGCAGGAGCATAAACCCTGGGATGCAAAGGACAATTACACCAATTGTCAACTTTCCTCGTAATCAGGAACTAGACATTTCAGATACTGAGAAAGTGACAATCTTGGGAAAGACCAGTCAGCCCTGATTCTCTGTCTAGAAAACACACTGGGTCCAGCGTCTCTGTGTCTAGAAAACACAATGGGTCTAGCGTCTGGACACAGGTGCCTGACCTCAGGGAGGCGCCAGCTCTGGGGTGAGGACCTCCCGCTGAGCACAGGGGACAGAGGAGAATCCTCACTTGCACCACGTGGCAGACAGACCTGCCTGAGGAGAGGTCCCTGCGGCTGGGCCCTGAGGCCGACTCTGACCCAGCCCCTCCTCCCAGCCCTGCACACCCTGGCATCTTCCTTCATTTTCCATTAGGTCTCCCTCCATCCTGACGGAACTAAAATCCTTCTTACATTATTCTTTTTCAAAGCGTTTTGAGAATTCAGATTCATCTCATGGGCCCATATTTCTCATCCGTGTACCTATGGGGGTGGAGTCATTTATCGTGTGAGGTTCCCCTGCCCTGAGCTGAGATCTCCTCTAGGTCACTGTCCCTGAGACAAGGTCATGCTGAGACAAGATTAGAGACCCTTCAGGGGCCCTTCTGAGTCACCTGGGGAGGAAGGTGACAATTCTGTCCTGATGGGGCTGCAGGACAAAGGATGAGCCCATGGAGGGGATGAGGAGGGACTGGGTCGCTGGTCCTGAACTGAGAGGAGGAGGAGGAAGTGGGGGGGTCAGAGCTGGGGGGTCAGCCCCACTCAGCTGCCTCCCTGGGGTTCCGTCGTCACCATCTGAGGCCACCAGGGGGCAGCGAGGGCCTGGGTTTGGGGAGGTTCTGCTGTGGTGTCCTGACCTGTATGAAGCCCCCAGCTGCGGCCTCCTTAACCCCCTAAGGGAGAGTGTGGGGCGCAGTGTCCCCAGTCTGTTCTGCTTCATAAGCCCTTTACTAGGAAGGCCAACAAGAGTCCCAGGGCTCCTCCTCCGCGGCCTGCTGAGGCAGGGGACAGGGGCAGGGGGCCCGTCCTGCTGAGGGGACAGGTTGGGGAGGGGGATGCACACCCCCAGCTCCCCTGTGGTGTCGGGAGGAGACGGGGTGGAATCGCTAAGTCACCCCAGCCCCTCGGGCGTCCGTCCTCACCTTCCACCCGCAAAACCCAAAGAGTGATTATCGGGATTATTAGCCAACGACATCTTGACTCCCATAGTGGATGACAGGGACATCCCAGGATGGCCCCACTTCTTGGGCCCTGTAATGGTCAGTGTCCTGACTAAGGACAACGTGTCACAGAGTTTTCATCCTCTCAGATGAGCCCTGCTGTCCATGGACACCTCCAGAGCCAGGTCAGAGGGGTGAGGAGAGAATGAGGAGGGGCAGGTGCAGGAAGCTGATTTGCATGGAGGCCCCTCCCTCCTCTGAGGGGGGAGAGGATAAGAGAGGTCTGGGGGAGCAGGCCCAGGGCTGGGGCTCAGAAGGCAGCGTCTGGGACGTCTCCACCATGGCCTGGGCTCTGCTCCTTGTCACCCTCCTCACTCAGGGCACAGGTGAGGCCTCCAGGGAAGGGACCCCGGCGACACCTGGCTGATCTTTGGGTCTTTGTCCTCATTGTGACCTGGGCCCCACATGGAACTGACCAGAGTGTGTTTCTCCTCTTTGCAGGGTCCTGGGCCCAGTCTGGCCTGACTCAGCCTCCCTCAGTGTCCGGGAATCCGGGACAGACAGTCACCATCTCCTGTGCTGGAACCAGCAGTGACATCGGGAAATATAATTATGTCAGCTGGTACCAACAGCGCCCAGGCACGGCCCCCAGAACCTTGATTTATGAGGTCAATAAACGACCCTCAGGGATCCCTGATCGCTTCTCTGGCTCCAAGTCTGGGAACACGGCCTCCCTGACCATCTCTGGGCTCCAGGCTGAGGACGAGGCTGATAATTACTGTAGCTCAGGTACAAGTTGTAGCACTGTGCACAGTGGTCCACGTTCATGGAGAACTGAGACCAAATCCTGCCCTGAGCTCACAGGCTCCCCGTTGCTGTGACTCTGCTGGTTGCTCATCTGCATCTGTGGTTGAAGCATCGGCAGCTGAGAGGACATCTGAGGACCCTGAAGAGGGATGAAGACAAATGATAATGTGTGGTTTTCATGTTTGTTGTCCCTCCTCTTTGACCTGTATCTGAGTGGGCTGAGCCAGGGAGGGTTGGGGACAGACTCTGGGTCTCAGAGTTGTCCCTTTCCTGGCATCGGTGAACCCTGTCTGGGGACAGCCCTGCAGGAAGACAGTCTCCCTAAACAATTCAGTCCAGAGTCTTTATGTTGCTGTTCTTTTTTGAATATGTACTTTGAATTAGTATTATTATTGTTGTTATTATTATTATCATTATGATTATGATGATTATTACTTTGGCCACACCACGAGGCTTGTGTGATGCTACTTCCCTGACCAGGGATTGATCTCGGGCCGCAGCAGTGAAAGCAGGGAGTCCTAATGACTGGACCAACAGGGAATTCCCCAGAAGGTCACCTTTCTCGTGGCCTGAGGACGTGGGGAGGTGCAGGAAACTATCAGGAAAACCCCGTCTATTGACCAGAGCAGTAACACACAGATGAACCGGGGTGAAATCTTTGATGATCAAGTTCATAACAAATGGCACAGCCATGAGCCTAGAAAGGCCCCTTTATCACATCTGCACTCTCCACTTGTCAACCTCTTCTTAGTCAGGACACCGGCCAGTGGGCTCACGGCCTTCAGTTGTCATGTGAGAATCAGAAGCTGAGAAAGGACAGTTGTCTGCTCAGAGGGCAAAGGGGAGAGTGGGGAGGGCAGACTCGGGTTCAGGACTTGGTTCCTGCCTGGTGCCCCGCCCCCCCATGGGTGGCCTCACACGAGTGCCCTTGGCGCTCAGTGGGGCTAGAATGGGCGGGGGGGCTAGTGGTCAAGGACCTGCTCGTGGATTCGCTGTGCAGATGCTTCAGAACAAAGAGGTGGGGGCGGGGATGGGACAAGGCTGCAGCTCGGGGTCCCACCAGCCACCCAGCAAACAGCAGGTGTTTCCCCTGGTGGGCGTGACCCTTTCCCAAAGTTAGAGAACTTGGAGATGGGCATCCAACAGAGGGCGCTGTGGAGTGTCCCCTGCCCTGAGGTTCCCAGAGACACAGTCCTGTCCCAGCAGAGACACTGAAGGTCCAGGAGCTCATTGCCTGAGGGACTTCAGCTGCTCTTTCTCTCCCTGCAAACCAGCTACAAACAATTCATGCTCCTGCATATACATGTCATGCTTGTGTCAAAAGATTTTAATCCCTGAGCTATATTCTCCCCCCAAGATGCAGAAAATCTAGTGTCCAGGGCCAGGTCAAAGGGGGTGAGGAGAGAATGAGGAGGGGCAGGTGCAGGAAGCTGATTTGCATGGAGGCCCCTCCCTCCTCTGAGGGGGAGGGGATAAGAGAGGTCTGGGGGCCCAGGCCCAGGGCTGGGGGCTCAGAAGGCAGCGACTGGGACCTCTCCACCATGGCCTGGGGTCTGCTCCTTATCACCCTCCTCACTCAGGGCACAGGTGAGGCCTCCAGGGAAGGGACCCGGCGACACCTGGCTGATCCTTTGTGTCTTTGTCCTCAGTGTGACCTGGGCCCCCACATGGAACGGACCAGAGTGTGTTTCTCCTCTTCCCAGGGTCCTGGCCCAGTCTGGCCTGACTCAGGCTCCCTCAGTGTCCGGGAATCCGGGACAGACAGTCACCATCACCTGTGCTGGAACCAGCAGTGACATCGGAGGTTATAATCAGGTTGGATGGTACCAACAGCACCCGGGCATGGCCCCCAAAACCTTGATTTATGAGGTCAATAAACGACCCTCAGGGATCCCTGATCGCTTCTCTGGCTCCAAGTCTGGGAACACGGCCTCCCTGACCATCTCTGGGCTCCAGGCTGAGGACGAGGCTGATTATTACTGTAGCTTCGGTAGTAGTAGCACTGTGCACAGTGGTCCAAGTTCATGGAGAACTGAGACCAAAACCTGCCCTGAGCTCACAGGCTCTCCGTTGCTGTGACTCTGCTGGTTGCTCATCTGCATCTGTGGTTGAAGCATCGGCAGCTGAGAGGAGATCTGAGGACCCTGCAGAGGGATGAGGGCAAAGGAAACGTGTGATTTTCCTGTTTGGTGTCCCTGCTCTTTGACCTGCATCTGTGTGGGCTGAACCAGGGAGGGTTGGGGACACACTCTGGGTCTCAGAGTTGTCCCTGTCCTGGCATCGGTGAACCCTGTCCGTGGACAGCCCTACAGGAAGACAGTCTCCCAATACGATGGGCTCTTTGTAACGTGGCTCCAGTATGGAAGGTGGGTTGGAGGGTACGCCCTCCCTTCCTCAGTGATGTCAAGGTCACATGTTTCCATGAAGAGCCAATGCAGCTTCCAGGTGGAATCCCAGCACATCTAACACCTGTGAGAATTCATTGAAAAAACAGGCTCGTGTGTCCACGGTTCAATATTACTTTCTTTTGAAACTGAAAGACAGATTTCAAATGCAATTATTTTAAATTTTAAATTATGTGAAGTCAGAAGTTTTTGTTTCTTGTTTTTCTGTTCTTTTCTTTTTTTCTTTTTTTTTTTTGTCCATGCCATGTGGCATGTGATATATTAGTTCCCCGACCAGGGATCACACCCACATCTCCTGCAATGAAAGCGCTAAGTCTTAACCACTAGAGCACCAGGAATCTCCCAAATTCAATATTTTAGATGAAAAACAAAGTGCATGGGTTAGATTGCTCAGGACACCTCATCGCCCCAGTAAGAAGAAGAGGAACATTTGATAGCTGTGTTTTCAGGCGTTCAGGACTGGAAAGCAGCTCTTTTTCTGTGGTTCTGGCTCCTGGCTCTCATGAAGTTGGAGTCACGTGTCAGTGGGCTGTTTTCATTAAGGCCCTCTGACTTTGGAAGACGCCTCGTATATGGCTCACTGCATGCTAGCCCTGTGCCCTCTTTTCTTGTCCAAATCATCTTTCTGCTAAATCTGAATTTTAAAAAAATTTTAAAGATTTTAAAAATGTGGACCATCTTTAATGTCTTTATTGAATATGTTACAATATTGCTTTTGTTTTATGTTTTGGTTTTTGGCCGTAAGGCAAATGGGATCTTAGCTCCCCGACCAGGGATCGAACCCGCATCCCCTGCATTGGAAGGCGAAGTCTCAACCACCGGCTCGACAGGGAAGTCCCTAAATCTAATTTTTTTTAACCCAGCGAATTATGCCCCCTATTTTCCAAGTCTATGCTAGTCTCCATCTGAATAATCATTTGTCTTTATCACAGCAATTTACACATGACCAGAATCTTTGGTCTTTCTATGTATATGGTCAAAGCTCAAATAGAGTGTAAAAAATATTTACCAACTTTATTTCTAAGTTCTAATTTCACTGGGATTATAGCTGCTCCCAAGTGTGCAGGGCAGGAATCAGAGTCTTTTCACTCTCCTGAAATAGCCTCTGTTATAATTTACCCTCTCTCATTATTATGGAAACAGCCGTTCTTCATTTCCATCCATCCTGTTATCCTGTTATCCCTCTCTTTTTATTCTATTGAATATATAGCTGCATTGATAATCGGTCTTACTTTTCCCTAAGAAAAGCTTTTTTAGTTTTAATGACAATGACCTGAATAAGGCTCTTCACATGTTCTCCTTCTCAGAGTCTCCGAAGGATCCAGTTTGGGGGGCATCTCCTCTTCTCTCTAAGTGTTGTTTGCATGTGTCCTGGACGAGCTGGATGGGCAGGGAGGGGGCAGGGTCTCAGCTGCATCAAACAGCCTGAGAGGGTCTTTGTTCCGATACTGGCTCTGTCTTTTTCTTCCCACTTTCTTTGTTCAAAGATTCCAGGTGAGTGTTTCTACCACATCCAAGGCTTCAAGAGTAGGTTTTCACCTTATACTTGCAGTTTCTCATGAAAATTTCCTCCATGTCTGAGTCCTGGTCTATGTAGCTAAGGAGGGGAAAAGTAGTCATGTCTCTTTCAGTGTATTTTGCACAATTCCTTTTATTATGAAATGCAGCATTCCTGAAGAAGAATGTGTGGAAATGCACACTCACAATTTAAGGAAGAATAATAAACAGAAACCACATAACCCCAGATGAAATCTACCCCCCAAACACATCTGTCTACCCCACTCCCCGATTAGCTGGTTTGCTGACTTCAGGGTTAATCATTCCATGGCCTTTCTTTACATTCCTGCCCCAGCCTTCCTAGGTATGCATCCCCCAAACAACATAGTTTGAAACAGTGGGTACAAGCATCCAACCCGCTGAGTGAGGAAAGGGTAGTGTGTCTACAGGTGAGGCCCCAAGAGACATGGACCCTGACAGAGGCTCAGCTTGGTCCTGGGCGGAGCTTCCCTGGATTTCCTGGAGCCCGTCCTGAAGATGGCAGACAGGGTCCCAGAGGAAAGACAAGGAACCCTAGAGTCAGGCATCTGGCCTTGTGGGATGTGGGCAGGTCCTGGATCTCTAGGGGGAATATTGTCAGGGGATCAGCTGCCCCTCATATCCTGCTATTCAGCGGGACGTGGACTCCAGGAGCTGTCTGAGATCACTTCACTGGGAGGAAGCGAGAGAGATTGTTCCTGGCTGATCAAGACCCTAGAAAATGGATCATGTCAAGACAAGCCTAGTCCAGACATAAAGTACAAATCAGAATCTGGGCGACACGCATCCAACCTTACAGGATGGTGTCAGGTATGTCAGTACCTGGATGATGTCAGCTTCCTTGTAGGTGAATATTTCTGCCGGTTGCCCATTGGAGAAAGGCCTCCATGGGAGATGGCCATTCCAGAGAGGTGGGCAGAGGCTACAAAACTCTGGAGGCACACAGGCTTCTCTTCCTGATCCCCACAGAGTCAGCTCTGCCGTGCCCCCTTATTCAGGACATGTGGTTTACCCTTTCCCTAGAACAAATCTGTGCACAGGGGTTAGTGGGCAGTGGTCTACCAGCCTCACGACTAAAAGGAGAGAGAATCTGGAGATCTACCTGCTTCTGTAAGGACTCACACTCATTATAATTGTTAAGTTACCTCAGCTTATCACGACGATACTCACCACTGATCACGACCTAAGGAATGACAGGTCTACTTAGCACCACTGCAGACCTGGGACTGGCCTTTCTCAGGAGGAAGTCGGCTAACACTTGTCGACATGCATCTTGGCTTCCATATTTGTGTTTTTCTGTACTCCTATGTTCTTTGGTCTCTTCCTGAACTCTGATATATGGCTCTGACTATCAGTATTGTTTGACTTGGGTTTAAAAGAAACAATCATAGTTGTGCATTCGTTCCACGTCACCCGTAATGACCAGAGTGAAGAACTCTGGGACAGGCGTTTGTGTTGTGAGGCTGGGGAGAGGGAGAGAGAGGAGGAAACATTGTGGTAGAATCCGCAGGGAACTGGTTTTTCTTTTTTTTTTGACCCCACCAAGTGGCATGTGGGATCTTAGTTCCCCGACCGGGGATGGAAACTGTGCCCCCTGCATTGGAAGCATGACGTCTTAACCACTGGACCACCAGGGAAGTCCCAGAACTATTTCTTTAGCTGACATTTTCCTAACATACCAATAGTCAATCAACCTGAAGAGGGGTCTGAAAAATTGTCCACACCTCAAGATTTCGTTACCATGAAACTTGATGCGGTTGCCTTCACATTTCTACACCCTGGGGCTTGTCAAGATTCTGGATGTGAGGGTTTCCCTGTGTCTCTCTGTCTCCTCTCCTTTGGGAACTCCAATTATTTGTGTATTAGGTCAATTGAAGTCCCACAATTTGTGGATACTACTTCATTCTTTTAAATTCATATTCCCGCCTTATGTTGAACAAGGGACTGTTTCCATTGCATGACTTCAAGTCAGAAATCTTTCGTTATCCAATGCTCTGTCTGTCATTAATCCCATCTGCTGTAATTTTCTCTGTAGTAGATTCACTGTGTTTTTTTCCACCTTCCATTGCTTAGCTGAGACTTTCTTTTTTAAAAAATTTTTATTGGAATATAGTAGATTTACACTGTTGTGTTAGTTTCTGCTGTACAGCAAATTGAATCAGTTATACATATACATATATCACTCTTTTTTAGATTTTTCTCCCATATATTGGCTGACACTCTCTATCTCTCTGTTGACTTCAGTAGGTTCTGTCCTTATTTCTTGCATCATTTTTAACAAACTGGTTGAATATCTTTGTGACATAATTCCAGCAGATCTGTGAGACACGCTCTGCTAACTTTCCCTTCCATACAGTTGAGATGTTCTGGTTTTCCATATGCCCAGTGATTTCAGTCTATCCTGGTGTGGTCAATATTTTGTGGTGAAACTATGGGTCTTTAAATCCTATGTTGGCATTTTGGTTTAATCAGACTCTCTGCCCAGTTGAGTCCAGGTGGTTGATTCCATCCAGCTTTTTGTGAACTGTGCTTTCCATGTCAGTTCATTTACACAAACTTGGACCTGCTCTTCGGACACATCCTGCAATGAGCTGCACAGCAGCCAGACTGGGAACTGGGTTGTTTTCTGTCCCTCAGGTTCCAGGGCCTCGGTTGGCACCATCTGCAGCCACCAGGGGGCAGCAAGGGCCAGGATTTGGGGAAGGTACCTGTGGCTTATATTGTCCTGTATGAAGTTTCAAGAGCTTCTTCCTGCGTAACCCCTCTTATGTCCCAAAGCATGTGTGCCCCAAGAAATCATCTTCCAAAGTGCTAATAAATGGCCCAGGGCTCAGGCTTGGGCCTCAGACTCAGAGCACTTCGGAGACAGAGGCTGGAGGGGAATCCGAGGACCCTCCCAACTGAGGGGCATGAGAGGGAGTTGGGGGTGGGGGAGGGATGTATTGGGAGTTTGGGACCAGCAGATACAAACTACTATATATAGGATGGATAGACAACAAGGTCCTACGGTATAGTACAGGAAACTGTATTCAATATCCTCTGATAAACCATAATGGAAAAGAATAAGAAACAGAATGTATACATAAATGAATAAGTGAGTCACTTTGCTGTACAGCAGAGATTCACACAACATTGTAATTCAACTATACTTCAATAGAATTTGTTTTGTTTCTTTTTTCTCTTTTTATTAATTTTCAAAAATTCTTTAGTTGCGTCACGCGACATGCAGCAACTTAGTCCCCCGACCGTTGATCAAACCCACTCCGCCTGCAGTGGAAGCGCGGAGCCTTAACCACTGGACCGCCAGGGAAGTCCCTTCAATAAATATTTTTAAAACAGAAGTAGTTGAAGGGATACTGGTACCCAGCTTTGCCTTTAACTCTCAGAAAGCGGGGCAGTTGGATCTTTCAGCCACCTGGGCTCAGGGCCTCTCCTTTGTCCCAAGAGCACAGAGGGGACCTTCTGGGATTCCTCCCCCAGGAACCACGATGACTCTCACACCAGGAGAGACGGGAAACCCCATGCTGGATTCCTTTCCCACATCCTGTCATGGACTCGTTCTGTCCTCACGCACCATGTGAAGGAGTTAATTCTCCAATAATCTCTGCTGTCCAGGGATGCAGAAGAATCTAGAACAAACCGTGTCAGAGGGGGTGAGCAGAGGTGGGGAGGAGGGGCAGGTGCAGGCAGCAGATTTGCATGGAGGCCCCTCCCTCCTCTGAGGGGGAGGGGATAAGAGAGGTCTGGGGGAGCAGGCCCAGGGCTGGGGGCTCAGAAGGCAGAGACTGGCGTGTCTCCACCATGGCCTGGGCTCTGCTCCTTGTCACCCTCCTCACTCAGGGCACAGGTGAGGCCTCCAGGGAAGGGACCCCGGCGACACCTGGCTGATCTTTGTGTTTTTGTCCTCAGTGTGACCTGGGCCCCACATGGAACTGACCAGAGTGTGTTTCTCCTCTTTCCAGGGTCCTGGGCCCAGTCTGGCCTGACTCAGCCTCCCTCAGTGTCCGGGAATCCGGGACAGACAGTCACCATCTCCTGTGCTGGAACCAGCAGTGACATCGGGGGTTATAACTATGTCAGCTGGTACCAACAGCGCCCAGGCACGGCCCCCAAAACCTTGATTTATGGTGTCAATAAACGACCGTCAGGGATCCCTGATCGCTTCTCTGGGTCCAAGTCTGGGAACACGGCCTCCCTGACCATCTCTGGGCTCTAGGCTGAGGACGAGGCCGATTATTACTGTAGCTCACGTAGAAGTGGTAACACTGTGCACAGTGGTCCAAGTTCATTGGGAAGTGAGACCAAATCCTGCCCTGAGCTCACAGGCTCTCCGTTGCTGTGACTCTGCTGGTTGCTCATCTGCATCTGTGGTTGAAGCATCGGCAGCTGAGAGGAGATCTGAGGACCCTGCAGAGGGATGAGGACAAAGGAAACGTGTGATTTTCCTGTTTGTTGTCCCTGCTCTTTGACCTGCATCTGAGTGGGCTGAACCAGGGAGGGTTGGGGACACACTCTGGGTCTCAGAGTTGTCCCTGTCCTGGCATCGGTGAACCCTGTCCGTGGACAGCCCTACAGGAAGACAGCCTCCCAATACGATGGGCTCTTTGCAACGTGGCTCCAGTATGGAGGGTGGGTTGGAGGGTATGCCCTCCCTTCCTCAGTGATGTCAAGGTCACATGTTTCCATGAAGAGCCAATGCAGCTTCCAGGTGGAATCCCAGCATATCTAACACCTGTGAGAATTCATTGAAAAACAGGCGTGAGTGTCCTGGCTTCAATATTAAATTTTCTTGAACCTGAAAGACAGTTTTCAAATGGAAACATTACTAAAATTTTAATTATGTGAATTCAATAGTTAAAAAAAATTTTTTTTTTTATGTTTTGTTTTGGTTTTTGTTGTGTTTTCTGTGGCCATGCCACGCACCTTGTGGGATCTATGTTCCCTGACCAGGGATCGGAACTTCACCCCCTGCAATGTAAGTGCTAAGTCTCAACCCCTGGACCGCCAGGGATATCCCCAATTCAATAGTTTAGACGAAAAAGTACGTTGGTTGGATTCCTCAGGACACATCATCCCCACAGTAACAAGTGAAGTGGAACATTTGATAACTGTGTGTTCAGGCGTCCAGGACTGGAGAGCAGCTCTTTCTTGTGGTCCTGGCTCCTGGCTCTCATGAAGTTGGAGTCACGTGTCAATCGGGCTGTTTTCACATGTCAATCGGTCCTCTAACTTTGGAAGACCCGTCGTATGTGGCTCACTCTATGCCGGTTCTGGGCACGCTTTTCTTGTCTAATTCATCTTCCTGATAAACCTGATTTTTTTTTAACCCCACCAATTAGGCCCCTTATTTTCCAAGTCTATGTTAGTCTCAATCTGTGTATTCATTTGTCTTTATCACAGCATTTTACAAATGACCAGAGTCTTTGGTCTTTCTATCTATATCATCAGAGCTCAAGTAGAGCGTAGAAAATATTGACCAACTTTATTTCTAAGTTCTACTTTCATCGGGATTATAGCTGCTAATAAGTGTGCAATGCGGGAATCAGAGTGTTTTCACTCTCCTGAAATAGCCTCTGTTATGATTTCTACCCTCCACCATTATTATGGAAACAGCCATTCCTCCTTTGCATCTGTCCTGTTATCCTGTTATTTCTTTCTTCTTTTTTTTCTATTAAACATGTAGCTGCATTTATAATCAGTCTTACATTTTTCAAAGTAAGACTTTTTCTTTTAATGAGAATGACCCGAATATGGCTCTCCACATGTTCAGAAGTCACATTCTACAAAGTAGACTGAGCTGTGATATCAAATATTCCCCTGAATATAGTAACCCTGAGCTTGCAGTTTAAACAATCCAGTGTGGGTACTTGTAGGCAGATGTGTGTGTTTGTGCCTGACAATCAGAGCAAAGGTCACCTTGTGTCCACACACGGACCCCTCCCCACTCCCATCCTCACTGCAGGTACTAACAGCTCTGTCACTGAGCAGGATATGGATGAGTTTTCAAAAGAGCACGATGGGATACACACTGAATCTAGAGGATCATTGATTCCCTTCTGTTTGATGAGAAAACTTCTGGAGAAGTTTTGACCCAATATTTTAGGTGGATTTGGAAACATATGTTTGACTAAGAAAAAAGGTACTTTCTATCATAGATGATATTTTGATTCTCGGAATCTCAATGAAATGAAAATCTCGGGACACAAAGCAACAGACTCAAGTCAAGAGCATCTCTTGCCATTTTGTGCCCCGTCCAATGTGATGCCCAAACATTGTTCCAGACAGCATGTGGGACCCTGCTCTGGACTGAAGGTGTGTCTTGTTTTGTATCCATATCCCAGAAGTGGGAACAGGAGCCCTTGCTCAGGTTTGGGGGCGGGGTGGACAGAGAGGAAATTTCCTAAGAGTTCACAGTGAATGAAGGGTCAAGGGATAGCCGATGGGTTACGTTTTCTGGAGCAGAGATGAAGAATCTCTGAAAATTCAATTAAATTTTTAAAAAATCTCCTTACTCTTTGCTGTTGTAATATGTGCAAGGCAGAATATGACTCATGGGAAATCTACTAAGGATTCACCATCAAAAGTGGGTAAACAATAACTTTCCTGCAGGTGGTTTGCTTTGGTTATTTTCCCACTGCAAACGTATGGCATATTTAAAGGATAAACCAAGAAGGAAGCAGTGGACATTAGCCTGTGTTATGGAGAAAGAAGGTCTGGACTATTTGTGCATTTTCTCCTTAATGAGGACAAAACATGTGCTGACTGGCAGAGGACTCCCTCCTGCTATGTGGGATCCCTCCTCATGGAGGCTGGGTGGCAGCCTGAGGCTCTTGTGGGAGCTCTGGCAGCTCTTAAGATCCACGAGGCAGAGGCTCCAGACCAGCTTCTGGGTGCGGGGGAGCGAGTATGGCTGCAACTGGGGTCCCTGTCTTCGGATCAAGGAGCCACAGAGAGAAACCAGCAGGGGTGTAGATAGGAGCTTACACTGAAAGTCTGGAGAGCAGGAGTTCCAAGTGTGGACCTGATAATTCTCTCACTGGAGCTTGTTCCAAGGGTGGAGGGGAGGTGTGGGGAGTTTCCAGTGCTCGTGACTTACTGCTTCCCTGGGTGGTCCTGGGCTGTCCAGGGAGGGGTGAAGTTTAGTGCAGACCCTGATTCCCATGATGACTTTTACCCCCCGCGTGCAGACGGCAGGAGATGGAGGGAAACCCTAGACCCTGGGTTTGCTGCTTGTTTTCTCAGATCATCCTGTGTCGAGTGTCCCCAAGACCACAGGCAACTACTTTTGTCATTAAGAAGACCCACAAGACTCAGTAGAGAGGTGTCCTGGTGGCTGTGATTTCCTTCAGTGAAGGGAGACCGAGCAAAATCAGCAAAGGGCTTGGTGGATGAGGTGAAATCTGAGGAAACGAGGATAAACTTCCAGGAGACCTTTCCCAGGGTCAGGCTTCATCACCAGAGTTAAATGGTGACAACCTGTGTGAAGAATTGTGCCCCAGGGAGCCTCATCAGACCCCCAAGACTCTTACTGGAGTCTGGTCTCCTAGGCATCCTGTGCCTGGCATCTACGGAAATTCCAGATTCCCGCTGGGGAGCAGGTCAGGGGTTCAGAGTAAACCATAAGGTTGCAGGAAAGTGGAGACTCAGGGGGTCATTCTTCTTGGGGAATAGCCTAAACCTTCCTGAAATCTAATCACAAGACACAAACCCAGGGCGAGTGTTGTGGGCAGGTCTATGTAAGGACATTAGTCTCAGGCTGTGGGGTAACTCTGACGTGCACAAATCCTATGTGTATTCCTGTGCCTGAGTTCAGGCCCTGGATCCAAGGGAAACCCAACATCTCCCATCAGGCCCAGGTTATGCTCTATCGCAGGATGTGCTCTGTTTCTGTGAAGAAACACACACAGCCCCACACAAATACAGACAGACACACACACACACACACACACACACACACACACACACACACACCCCCAGCACCATCACTCCTGGGTCCCCTCCACAGTACCCAGGAAAGAAGCAGGAATCTGTTCTGTGGGGACCTGGAGCTCCTTCTGCATCACCCCCGGGGCCCTGTGCCCAGAGGCAGGAGCATAAACCCTGGGATGCAAAGGACAATTACACCAATTGTCAACTTTCCTCGTAATCAGGAACTAGACATTTCAGATACTGAGAAAGTGACAATCTTGGGAAAGACCAGTCAGCCCTGATTCTCTGTCTAGAAAACACACTGGGTCCAGCGTCTCTGTGTCTAGAAAACACAATGGGTCTAGCGTCTGGACACAGGTGCCTGACCTCAGGGAGGCGCCAGCTCTGGGGTGAGGACCTCCCGCTGAGCACAGGGGACAGAGGAGAATCCTCACTTGCACCACGTGGCAGACAGACCTGCCTGAGGAGAGGTCCCTGCGGCTGGGCCCTGAGGCCGACTCTGACCCAGCCCCTCCTCCCAGCCCTGCACACCCTGGCATCTTCCTTCATTTTCCATTAGGTCTCCCTCCATCCTGACGGAACTAAAATCCTTCTTACATTATTCTTTTTCAAAGCGTTTTGAGAATTCAGATTCATCTCATGGGCCCATATTTCTCATCCGTGTACCTATGGGGGTGGAGTCATTTATCGTGTGAGGTTCCCCTGCCCTGAGCTGAGATCTCCTCTAGGTCACTGTCCCTGAGACAAGGTCATGCTGAGACAAGATTAGAGACCCTTCAGGGGCCCTTCTGAGTCACCTGGGGAGGAAGGTGACAATTCTGTCCTGATGGGGCTGCAGGACAAAGGATGAGCCCATGGAGGGGATGAGGAGGGACTGGGTTGCTGGTCCTGAACTGAGAGGAGGAGGAGGAAGTGGGGGGGTCAGAGCTGGGGGGTCAGCCCCACTCAGCTGCCTCCCTGGGGTTCCGTCGTCACCATCTGAGGCCACCAGGGGGCAGCGAGGGCCTGGGTTTGGGGAGGTTCTGCTGTGGTGTCCTGACCTGTATGAAGCCCCCAGCTGCGGCCTCCTTAACCCCCTAAGGGAGAGTGTGGGGCGCAGTGTCCCCAGTCTGTTCTGCTTCATAAGCCCTTTACTAGGAAGGCCAACAAAAGTCCCAGGGCTCCTCCTCCGCGGCCTGCTGAGGCAGGGGACAGGGGCAGGGGGCCCGTCCTGCTGATGGGACAGGTTGGGAAGGGGGATGCACACCCCCAGCTCCCCTGTGGTGTCAGGAGGAGACGGGGTGGAATCGCTAAGTCACCCCAGCCCCTCGGGCGTCCGTCCTCACCTTCCACCCGCAAAACCCAAAGAGTGATTATCGGGATTATTAGCCAACGACATCTTGACTCCCATAGTGGATGACAGGGACATCCCAGGATGGCCCCACTTCTTGGGCCCTGTAATGGTCAGTGTCCTGACTAAGGACAACGTGTCACAGAGTTTTCATCCTCTCAGATGAGCCCTGCTGTCCATGGACACCTCCAGAGCCAGGTCAGAGGGGTGAGGAGAGAATGAGGAGGGGCAGGTGCAGGAAGCTGATTTGCATGGAGGCCCCTCCCTCCTCTGAGGGGGGAGAGGATAAGAGAGGTCTGGGGGAGCAGGCCCAGGGCTGGGGCTCAGAAGGCAGCGTCTGGGACGTCTCCACCATGGCCTGGGCTCTGCTCCTTGTCACCCTCCTCACTCAGGGCACAGGTGAGGCCTCCAGGGAAGGGACCCCAGGGACATCTGGCTGATCCTTTGTGTCTTTGTCCTCAGGGTGACCTGGGCCCCCACGGAACTGACCAGAGTGTGTTTCTCCTCTTTGCAGGGTCCTGGGCCCAGTCTGGCCTGACTCAGCCTCCCTCAGTGTCCGGGAATCCGGGACAGACGGTCACCATCTCCTGTGCTGGAACCAGCAGTGACATAGGGAAATATAATGCTGTCAGCTGGTACCAACAGCTCCCAGGCATGGCCCCCAAAACCCTGATTTATAATGTCAATAAACGGCCCTCAGGGATCCCTGACCGCTTCTCTGGGTCCAAGTCTGGGAACACGGCCTCCCTGACCATCTCTGGGCTCCAGGCTGAGGACGAGGCTGATTATTACTGTAGCTCAGGTAGCAGTGGTGGTACTTTGCACAGTGGTCCAAGTTCATGGGGAACTGAGACCAATATCTCTTCTGAGATCACTCAGCCCTTCACTCCTAAACTGAGGCTTTCATTTGCTTTTGTTATTAGTTTATTTAGAAGCAATTATGAACTTAAACAAAAATGTATAGGTTACATAGAGAACTGCTGCATAACCTTTTTCCAGATTCACGAATTTTAAATACTTTGCCATAATCGCTTTTCTTATATCCTGTTTTCTCTCATTCCCTCTCTGCATTTGTATGTCTATACACACACACATCCATATGCACACACAGCACACACCCAGGAACACAAAACATTTATTTTCTGAATCATTTGAGAGTAATTTGTATCTACCAGCAACCAAGCATTCGTATTTTTTCTTACATAGGATTCATAATCCATAACATACATCATTTTAAGGTGAATGATCCAGTGGTTTTTAATAGAGTCACAAGTTCGAACATCCACTAACATTCTATCTTCCAGGATATTTTCATCCTCATAAAAGGAACACCTCATCCGTCACCAGTCAATCCCTTTTCTCTAGTCCCTCCAGCTCTCAAAACCATTTTTTTAATAGATTTATTTGTTTTATTTATTTACTTTTGGCTGCCTTGGGTCTTCATTGCTGTGCACGGGCTTTCTCTAGTTGTGGCGAGCGGGGGCTACTCTTCGTTGCGGTGTGCAGGCTTCTCATTGCAGTGGCTTCTCTTGTTGCAGAGCACGGGCTCTAGGCGTGCGGGCTTTTGTAGTTGTGGCACATGGGCTCAGTAGTTGTGGCTCGCGGGCTCTAGAGTGCAGGCTCAGTAGTTGTGGCACACGGGCTTAGCTGCTCCGCGGCATGTGGGATCTTCCCAGACCAGGGCTAGAGCCCAAGTCTCCTGCATTGGCAGGCGGATTCTTAACCACTGTGCCACCAGGGAAGCCCCTCAAACCATTAATATACTTCCTGCCTGTTCTAGACTTTTCACATGAATGCAACCATACCTTATGTGGCCCTTTTTGCCTGGCTCCTCTCACTCTATAATATTTTCAAGGTTCTTTCCCGTTGCAGCACATATGAGTACTTCATTCATTCTTATTGCCAAATAATGCCACATTGTCAGCATCGACCTACTTGCTTGAACATCTGGGTGGACCCAGGCATAAGCACCAGATGGCTTTCCCATCTTGCGAGAACTTTCCCAGTTTTAGCTCTGAAAGTGCCCTGTCCTGTCTGGGACTTCAATCTGGGGCAAATCAGGGTGGATCGTCGCTGAGATGGTTAATTTTATGTGTCAGCTTGACTGGTCACAGGGGACTCAGATGAAGCATCATTTCTGTATGGGTCTGGGCAGGTGTTCCTGGATGAGATGAGCATTTGAACCTGGGGACTCAGTAAATACATTGCCCTTTGCAGTGTGGGTGGGCATCACCCAATCTGTTGAGGGTCTGTGTAGAGAAAAAGGAAAAGGCAGGAGGATTTCACATCTGTTTCTCTTCTCACTGTACGAGCTGGGACATTTCACCTCAACTTCTCCAGCCCTCAGACTGGAATTTACATCACTGGACTCCTGGTTCCCAAATCTTTGGACACAAACTGAATTACATCACCAGTTTTCTCAGCTTTCTAGGTGTAGAGAGTGGCTTCTGGGACTTCCCTGCTCAATAATCAATACTAATCTCTCTCTCGCTCTCTCCCTATATATATATATTCCTTACAAAAAATTATTCTTTAGTTATATGTATATATTTTTATTTGTTTTGTTTCCCTAGAGAACCCTGACTAATACAGTCCTCTTAACAGGAAGCTCAATCTTCTCATAATGTTCTCATCATCATTATTTTTTCTAAGCTTTTACCTGTTACCTTCTTTCTTTCCCTATAAACACATAGGTCGTATCATCATGCTTGAATCACCTTGGCTGGAACAAGGTCATACAGGGACCCCCAGCAGCTGGGTCACAGCACAGGGAGAGGGGTCTCAGCTACTGGACACCAAACAGTGTCCTGAGTCAGGTCCCCTTGTATGTAAGGCTGGTGAGAAGCTACACCTGCCAGACAGGTGTGTGTCCTGGTGGAGACGACAGAGGTGGCACAGAGGCCACTGTCCCAGGATCCTCTGTGGCACCTGCGGGGAGACTTGCTCCCTGACTGTAAGGGCATCAGTGGGATCTTTACCAAGAGTCACCTGTGCACAGGCGGCGGGAGCCACCATGGTCTCTACGAGTGTCTCCTGTAAAGGTGGGAGCACAGTCTCCTGCTGAGAAATTGGTCACTGTTTTTACAACATGGAGAATTTCCAACAAAACCACAAGGCAGATGTGGAGAGCAGAGGATGCTCCAATAGGAGATTTCTGGAGCCACCACCCTCCAGGTGTGCGATGTGTGGAGTCTCAGGCTGTAGTGGCAGCTTCCTGTGAAGTTTCAAATAATTATACTATATTTGAATATATGAATATATTTATACAATGATGAGAGGAATGTCACTTTGGGTGGAGGTAACATGAAATGGTTTAGCTGTCCCTATGGTCAGGGTATCCGCCAGGGTTGTTATTATTCACAGCCATGAGGGATCAGCATCGCTGGCCTGGTACCTTCCTGCGTCCATTGAATTTGGGTCAGGTGTCATTAAACTTTTCTGGCTATTATGACGTTCTTTTCTTAAACTGTTAGTATTTAATGAATCCCATATTTAATTTTTTCCAGAAAGATAAGAATCCAGTCATTGATTTTAGTGATTCTTAATAGGTACATGCTTTTACTTTATTGCTTATTACTCCTGTTATGTGTTAGTAATTTTCCTCCTTTTGTGGCAGTCATTCTTATTACATTTCCATCATGTTTTATTGAGTGGGTGCAAACATCTCAGGAATTTTTAATTCAACTGTGACGCCCGAATCATGAGGGGCCCTGAGTTGCTGCTTGTATGAACAAACGTGCAGCAGAGGCAAGGCAGCTCCCGTGACCCCGGAGTTTGCTTCTTGCAGGAAGCACTGGACGCCTGGAGTGATCACAGGAGGCCTGTCCACAGCGACCCCCGCAGATAAAGACCCAAACCGCTGGGATCCGACCTGGTGTCAGATGCCTGACTGATTGACTTGTGAGACGTTCCTGAACCAGTCCCCGCTTTATTATAATCTCAAAAAATGTCGTCGTTAAACGAATGTCTACATAGTACAGCACATACCTCTGTGAAACACACACCAACGATTGTCTCAAATCCAGAGCTAACACTTCCCCGCACACTTTTCCTTTCCCGTCCCCAGAGGCCTCCCTTCACCCACCCCAAGCTCGGCCAGGGCCTCACCCCCTTAGCTCCTGGAATGTGGTTGTGTGATACGAACAGTGACACTAAAAACCTTCATCAAAGTATTTGTGTTTCATAAGCTCCTAGTCCATTGCCCGAGGGGTCATGTCCATTTCCATCCAGAAAGGACCCGTCATCCTGAGTGTAATATTTACTGCAAACTCAGCTCTTTCTGGAAAAACACCCTTGGGGAAGTGTGTCTGTGATGAAGAGCCTTGACCTCAGGAGGGTGCCAGGCTCTGAGGTGAGGGCGTCTCAAGGGCACAAAGGGGAAGACAGAGAACGTCCGTGTCCCCAAGAACCGCCCCCCTCCTGCGGAGAAGACCCAGAGCTGGACCCCCAGGCCCCTCCTGACCCGGTCCCTCCTCCAGAGCCTCAGCCCCAGAATCTCCCCCTTGATTCCCTGGGTCATTCTCCATCTGGACGGAGCTCTCTCTCTGTCTCACGTTATCCTTATTTTGTCTATATTTAAGGATTCTGGCATCTTCTCGGGGGCCCGTTTCTCTCATCTGCATCCCTAACGGGACTGGATTAATTTATGTCTCAGGTTCCCTCATCCCTGAGCCCACGTCCACCTCCCATGACTAACCCTGTGACAAGGCCAACCTGGGACGAGCAAGGTGACCCCGAGGGGGGCATCTTGGCTTCCTGATTTTACAGGTGATGTACCTCATTCTGGAGGAAGTCGAGGGAAGGTGAGCCTTGTCTGCAGGCATGGGGGCCTGGCACTGAGCTGGGGAGGGGGAGGGGAGACCTGGGTGTCCAGCCCCCACTCGGCTGTCTCCCTGGGCTTGGCTCTCGCCACTGAGGCCACCGGGAGGCAGCAGGGCCCGGATTTGGGGGAGGTTGTCTGTGTTGTCATCCTGTCCTGTCCAAAGGCCCAGCAGCTTCTTCCAAGCCAGTCCTAAGCGGGTCATGAGGGAGGGGTGTCCGATATCTCCCGTGTCCCATAATCACTCTACTGGACATGCCAGGGAGCATCTCCAACCTCAACCACCGCAGAGCAGCGGAGAGGGTGATGCCGGAGCACCTTAGCCTAGGGGACTGGGGAGGGCATGAGGGACAAGGCGAGTATCCCCGGCATTGCCTGGGTCCCCGGAAGAGGGGTCACTGGATGTCCCCTCCTCCGCAGCATAGATGCCCTGCTCCCCTTGTCCCAGCAGAAGGAGGGGAGCTCTTGCTTCCCTCTGTATCCACCACGACCCCCCACAGGACGAGAGGACACAGCCAGCTGGGCTCCGTGTTCTGGGCTCTGTCACCTTCTCAGTCTGTCCTGAATCAGAAAATACATGACAGCCCATTTTAATCTCTCAGGCAGCTCTGCTGTCCAGGGACTCAGACGTTCCCAGAATCAAGGGCCACAGCAGAGGCGGTGAGGAAGGGCAGGTGCAGGAAGCAGATTTACATGGAGGCCCCTCCCTCCTCTGTGGGGGAGGGGATAAGAGAGTTCTGGGGGACCAGGCCCAGGGCTGGGGGCTCAGAAGGCAGCATCTGGGGCGTCTCCACCATAACCTGAGCTCTGCTCCTTGTCACCCTCCTCACTCAGGACACAGGTGAGGCCTCCAGGAAAGGGACCCCGGGGACATCTGGCTGATCCTTTGTGTCTTTGTCCTCAGGGTGACCTGGGTCTAGTACGGAGCTGACCAGAGTGTGTTTGTCCTCTTTCCAGGGTACTGGGCGCATTGCGCCTTGACTCAGCCTTCCTCAGTGTCTGGGAATCCGGGACAGACAGTCACCATCTCTTGTGCTGGAACCAGCAGTGACAGCGGGGGTAGCAGTTATGTTAGCTCTTACCAACAGCGCCGAGGCACAGCCCCCAAAACCCTGATTTATGATGTCAGTAAGTGGTGCTCAGGGATCCCTGATTGCTTCTCTGGCTCCAAGTCTGGGAACACGGCCTCCCTGACGATCTCTGGGCTCCAGGCTGAGGATGAGGCTGATTATTACTGTAGCTCATATACAAGTAGTAGCACTTTGCACAGTGGTCCAAGTTCGTGGGGAAGTGAGACCAAAACGTCCCTGAGTTCACAGGCTCCCTATTGCTCTGGAAATGCTTCTCCTCCCTGAGCTGCCAGCTCCATGCAGCTCGTCCATGAGAGGTCAGTGGTCTCTGAGCTCCTCTCTTTGCCTACAGTGAAGGTGGTGGGAAATATGCTCTTGGGGTTATTGTCTTGGGATGGTAACCACTTCCTCATCCTGTGTGATGTGCCCCTCTTTCCAGCTCTTCCACAGCAGTGTGATGGTTAATTTTATGTGTCTATTTGCCTGTTATAAGAGATGCCTAAACTGTGGTTAAAATATTATTTCTTGGTGTCTATGAGGATGTCTCATGAGGAGGACATTGGCATTTGAGTCCACAGACTGAGTAGAGAAGATCACTGGTACAGTGCACTGGGCATCATTTTTGAGTTGAGAGCCTGAATAGAACAAAAAGGGAGAGGAAGGGAACATTTGCTCTCTCCTTGTCATCAGAGGCATCACCTTCTCCTGACCCTGGACATTGGCACTGCTTCTTCAGCTTTCAAACTTAGCCCAGGACTTACATCCTAGGCCCCCGAATCACAGGCATCTGACTCAGATTGAATTATATCACTGGCTTTCCTGGTTCTGCAGCTTGCTGATAGATTATGAGACACCTTCAGCCTCCATAATGGTGTGAATCAATTCCTACAATAAATTATACATATATTTTTCCTGTTTCTCTGGAACAACCTGACTAATCATGATTTTGGTACCCGGAGTGGTTCACGAGGAATAGAATTTTAAGGATGATTTTTCTTAATTGATTCTAAGGTTTCTGGAATTAGCTGTCTAATCTGATTCAATTGAATGGCACTAATGGCTATTTCCATTAGTACAGAGAGCACAGCTAGTGTATGTCATGAACTGTTCATTGAAATGAGAAAAATCCCTGCCTTGGATTCTTCTAAGCAACCACTTGTAAGAATCGAGGAGCTAAGTGACCCTGTATATGATATTTTGGAACGTTTTGGGAACCCTACAGAATATCATGACATTGGTATCTGCTCGGAATGTTGCTGGACAGAGTAGGGAGAGAAAAAGATGAGCTTAGCGATTCAAGATCCCATCGCAAGGGCCGCACAAGTGACCTGCGAGCTTTCTGGAGTGCCCTGGAGGAGAGCCTCATCTCGTGCAGCACTTGGAGTGAAATAGCTGAAAACCAACCCAGACCCTCCTCCTTCAATTGGCTAAATTCCAGCAAAGTTGAGTCCCAGCCTTGTAGTGAAGAAGGTGGTTGGGAAAGAACCGGATCCTACAGGTTGGGTGGGGATGTGTGGGAGGACCTGAGGGACCTGGGGACACTGAGTCCCTCAATTCTCATGTGTCTTCTTTGCCTGTGGAAGACGCCTCCCCACCCCCAGCGGTACAGGGCTTTCCACCTCTGTTTGGGGCGATTGACCCTGCATTGCCCAAGGAAAAGGTCACAGCCGCCCTGAGGAAGCTGCCACGTGAGGCTGTGCTGATTCTCCTCAGGACCCCCCGCCCCCATTACCCCTCTTTGCTTCTGGACCAACAATTAGACTCGGGTCCCAGCAGTTTCCTAGGAAGAGAATAGAGTGTGAGCCACGAGAGGGGCACTGCACTCCAAGAACTGCTTGGTTCTCCTAATTCACACAGACAGAAATCCCCAGAACACGTTGGGAAGGGATTCGAGGGTGGGGGGCAGTGGCGGGAGGAACATCAAGCTGGATCAGCTGGATCTGTGATCTGGGCTCACTCCACAGAGACTGCGTTTCATGTTCCCTGCAGCTCGGGGAGGTAGACAGAGCCTCAGCAGTTTGGGGGTTGGTTGGCGGAAGCAAAATCCAAGATGGTCCCTAGTGAGTGAACTAGAGAAGCCAGACCTGCCTGGAGACAAATGGATTCAAAAAGTAGGGAGGTTGTAATGTTAGAGTGAATTTGTGTTTTAAGACCTGCTACCCACTCCAGGAGGGTCCAGAAGGCACACTTCTCACCAATACTTTAAGAAACAAATCTGTGAGGGGAGCCCCAGAATCCTTGAAGAACTCTGTGCTCACCCTTGTCTAGGCCAGACCTTATAATGGGAACTGCAGCCCCTTAGCTGGAAATCCTAAACACAATGAGAGGAATTGGATCCTGGGTGGCAGGGGCCAAGGGGCGGCCCTCGCCTGCCAAAGGCAAGGTTACCGTCACAGCGGAGTCACAGCAGCAATCAGAAGAGTCTGAAGCGTACAGATCTATGTCATGGCTTGTTAATTGTGGTATTTCTAGAAGTGAAAAAGGTGGGAAGCCTGCTAAATTCCTATTTGGTCAAAAAACCTTCTGGGTCAAGTGAACAAAAGTCTAACCAAAATCATAAAAATAGAGAGTCACGGCCCCTCGGTTAATTCCTAGCCTTGAACAGTTTACAGATCCAGAACCCCATGAATGAAGCAGAGGCTGAGTCCCCTTGAGGAAGGACCCTAGTACACTACCAAAAATGTACACTGTGATCTTTCTCCCAATCTACCCAAAGGGACCAATAGCCTGTTATCAGGGTAACTGTATACTGGGAAAAACAAAAGAATCAGACTTTTCAGGGACTGCTGGACGCTGGCTCTGAACTGATATTGATTCTGGGACCCCCAAACACTACTGTGGCTTCCAGAGCTGGGGCTTGTGGAGACGGGGTGATCAATGGAATTTCTTCTCAGGTCTGTCTCACAGTGGCTCCCATGGGTTCCCGAATCCATTCTGTGGTTATTTCTCCAGATCCCGAATATAGTTACCGTGTGGCCTGAACTGCCCACCATGAACTGGGTGCTATCTGACCCACCAAGGCACATACATCAAAGTGCACAGAAGTGGACAGCTGCAGCATGACAGCCCCTCTCCGGGACGTCCTTGAAGGATATGGTGAAAGGAAACCCTCCCCGCAGGCAGACCCTCCAACAGTGCACCTGGCTGTGCATTCTGGAGGGAGAAATGGCCCCACGTGCAATTATATATCGAGTCATTGGTTTGGCTGGATGGTCATGGACTTGGAAGGAACGTGATGGAAAGTTGGTGAAAAAATAAATTTGCAACATGGTTGGACCTAGAGGTTGTCATACTGAGTGAAGTAAGTCAGACCAAGAAAGACAAATATCATATGATATCGCATATATGTGGAATCTAGAAAATATGGTACAAATGAACATATTTACAAAACAGAAATTGAGTCACAGATGTATTAATAGAAAACAAACTTATGGTTACCAAGAAGGAAAGGGGGGGATAAACTGGGAGATTGAGATTGACATATACACACTACTGTATATAAAAATAACTAATAAGAACCTACTGTATAACACAGGGAACTCTATTTGGTGCTCTGTAATGACCTATATGCGAAAATAATCTAAAAAAGAGTGGATATATGTATATGTATGGCTGATTTACTTTGCTGTACAGCAGAAACTATCAATAACGCAACGTTGTAAATGAACTATACTCCAATAAAAAATTAATTTAAATAAATAAATTTGGGAAGAGGTATGTGGATAGACCTCTCTGAAAGTGCAAAAATTACGTGAAGATATTTGCGTCCAGTGTGAATGTTCACCAATGCGTGACCTCAGCAGAGGAGAATTTTAATAATCAAGTGGATAGGATGGCCCATTCTGTGGATTCCAGGCAGCATCTTTCCCCAGCCACCTCTGTCTTCATCCAATGGTCTCACGAACCAAGTGGCAATGGTGACAGCGACAGAGATTATGCAAGGACTCAGCAACATGGGCCAGGGCCACCACAAACCAAGGTCGACCCGGCAGTCCAAACAGTTCTGCTAATAGCCCAGAATAGCCTCTGGGAATGAAAGTTTGCGTCACCTCATCAAGTCAAGAACCACGACCAGCTGAGGTGCTTGCTGAGGGCAGAGGAAATACAGAATGGATAGTAGAAGAAGGTAGTTATAAATACCACCTATGACTATGTGACCAGTCACAGAAATGAGGACTGAATGGTCATGAGTGTTTCCTCTTCATTTTGTTATGAGTACATTTGTGTGTGTGTGTGTGTGTGTGTGTGTGCGCGCACATGCACGTATTAAGCAAACAGCTTTGTTTTCTTTCCTCTCTTGTTCCCTTTCACTGTCACTTCTCTGGGAGTGCTTGGGCTCCATTTAGGGTTCAAATCTCCAGGAGGCAAATAATCTCCAGAGACTTATTGCTGCCTCAGCTTCCCAAATCCCTGCACCATGCTGAACCGTCTTACAATGTGGGGGCCACCATCTGATAGAATCGACATGCTTAAAATATCCAACCGAGTCCAGAAGAGTAGGGTTACATCCCCCACTCCATCCTCCCTCAGTTGCCCCCATGAGGCTTGGAAAAAGACTTAGTTAATAGACACCCAACCCAGAGCAATGAGTCCCAGGTTCCCTTACTCCTCACGTCCATAAACAACCAGACTTTGTGGGGAATCGAAAAGGGTGTCTCCAAATGTCCACATGCATTCTCTTCATTTCAGAATGTAATAGAGGACACAGACAGTATTTGATACAGAGCTACTGGCTGGATTCTAGGACTTCTAAGCTCAGATAGAGCTTGGATTTGAGACAGAGAAGTTTTATTTAGAGGCTTTCAAGGAAAGACTGAGGTTCATTTTAGAGGGAATCAACCAGAGACCCAAAGTCAAGTCTATCAGGCCTGAAGTCTCTTTTGGGAAAGGAGATTTGCAGACATTTGAGAAGCAGGGGACACTGTGAGTCCATATCTCTGTTTGTGGGAAACTGGCCCAGCTGTGCATCTTTTCAACAGACACCATTTTCATTTCCCATAAGTGGTCCCCAAGCATGCCTCAGCAGCTGTGACGACCCTCACGCCCAGAGAGGGTGGGCGACTGCTGAAGGAAAACAGACACAAAGCCCTCACCACCCCCTCCACCCACTCTTCATCTGTAGGTGTTTACCCAGCTGGGATGCAGCCCTGGTGCAAGCAGGAAGCTGGGTGGGGGATTTGCATGAGGGCTGCCCTTCACTGAAGAGATGGAGAAGAGGAGATTTAAGTTGAAGGAGTCCAGCCGCAGCTGTGAGGTCCTCAAGAAGCAGTGCATGTAGAAGCATCACCAACATGTCCTGGACCACTGTCCCCTTCATGGGCTTTTGCACAGGTCAGGGCAGACTCCCTGGGCTCTGGGGAGGGGGCCTGGGCAAGGGACCCTGTGGAGGAGTCGCCCTAACGGTGGTGCCCATGGACGTCTCCTTCTGTTCTCGTCAGCTGTCAGTTCCCAGCCTGTGGTGACCCAGGAGCTCTCCCTCACGGTGTTGCCCGGACTGACAGTCACCCTTACCGGCTCTACGAGTACGGGATCCAGCACAACTGGGAATGCTCAAGAATGGTTCCTGAAGAAACCAGGCCAAACTCATCTGCAGCTCATACACCACATGGACAAATGCCCAGCATCCATCCCCAGCTGCTTTTCAGGCTCCATCCTTGGGGGCAGAGCTGTGCTCACCATCGCTGGGGTGCAGCCAAAGGAAGAGACTGAGGACTTCTGTATAGTCTGGTCTGATGCACCTGTTTCATAGTGACAGCTTCTAACGGGGAGCTGAATCAGCCTGGAGTAGCCAGCTCCACCTTCCTCCCCGCATGGTCCTTCCAGGGCATGGAACCTGGGTCAGCACCACGGACAGGGCTTCCCTTCCCCATAGGAAGAGCAGCTCCTTTCTCAGCGGACCATGGGCAGAGCAGACAAGCGACAAAGACCAGACTGGAGGCTGAGCTAGTGATGACCATCACAAGTCAAGTCATGTTGATCCAGCATTTTCAAGCAAGATCTCTTTAACCTAAGACTTCAGGAGAATGTTTTTAACGTTCCACCAGAAAAACCATCTTCCCCCGCCAAGTGAACTTGGCATTGTTATTGCTTCTCTCAGCCCCTGCCTTTCCCTGTCAAGTGTGTTTCCCCAAATCCTCTGCTCCCAATCACAGCAGCAAATCTACAGACATTTGGGGAAGGCGGTGACTAGTCACCCACACAGAACAGTAGACAGGGCTCAGGACCAGAGGCACATGCAGCAGCTAAAGCCCCAGCACTGCTTCATGGTGAGTACTGGGCAAAGGAGAAGGAGGAGTAACCCCTCCCCTGAAGATCTTCAGACCCCAGGTAAAATAGGGAAGGCCAAGGGGTTTGTCTCAACCTGCCTGTGTCAATCCTGTTCCTGCTCCCAGGGCTCCAGCCTATGCTAAGCAGCTGCAAAGACCCGGATTTATTACGTGCGAATCCCCTTTGCTCCACCTGAATACATGTCACTTCTACCCCTCAAATTCTTAACTCAAGGAAAATATCACTCTGGCCCTGAGCTGGGTTTGAATCCCAGATCCCTCAGGATCTGCCCATGTGTAGATGTTGTAAATGATGCGGACCATTTTAAAGTGAAAAGTGAGTAAATGACAAATGCCAGGGGGATTAAATATCTGATTTTATCCCCCAAAATAGATATATAGACAGAAGACTCTCTGACATAAATTGTAGTAATATTTTTCCATCTGTCTCTTCAGGCAAAGAAAAGAAAACCAAAAATAAACAAATGGGTCCTAATGAAACTTAAAACTTTTGCACAGGGCTTCCTTGGTGGTGCAGTGGTTAAGAATCCGCCTGCCAATGCAGGGGACATGGGTTTGAGCCCTGGTCTGGGAAGATCCCACATGCCACAGAGCAACTAAACCTGTGTGCCACAACTACTGAGCCTGCGCTCTAGAGCCCGCAAGCCACAACTACTGAGCCCGTGTGCCACAGCTACTGAAGCCCGCATGCCTAGAGCCCATGCTCCACAACAAGAGAAGCCACTGCAAAGGGAAGCCTGTGCACTGCAACGAAGAGTAGCCCCTGCTCACCACCACCAGAGAAAAGCCCACGTGCAGCAACAAAGACCCAACGCAGCCAAAAAAATAAAATAAATAAAATAAAATAAATTAATTTAAAAAGAAAACCTTTGCACAAGAAAGGAAGCCATCAAGAAAATGAAAAAGGGAACCTACTGAATTGGCGAAAATATTCAAATGATGTGAAAGATAAGGGGTTTATAGATCCAAAATATATATAAACAGGTCATACAACTCAATATCAAAAAAACAAACAACCCAAAAACAAATGTGTAGAAGACCTGAATAAACATTTTTCCAAAGAGGACATGCAGATGGCCAACTGGCTCATGAAAAGGTGCTCAACCTGGCCAATCGTAAGAGAAATGCAAACCAAAACCACAATAAGATATCACTTCACACCTGTCAGAATGGCTATCATCAAAAAGAATACAAATAACAAATGTTGCTGAGGATGTGTAGAAAGGGGAACCCGACTACACTGTTGGTGGGAATGCATCAACTATGGAAAACAGTAGGGAGGTTCCTCAAAAAATGAAAAATAGAATTACCATAAGATGCAGCATTTCCACTCCCGGGTATATATCCAAAGAAAATGAAAACAATAATTCAAAGCAACACATGCACCCCTATGTTCATAGGAGCATTATTTACAAGAGCCAATACATGGAAGCAACCTATGTGTCTATCAACAGATGAATGGATAAACATGTGGTATATGTATACAATGGAATATTAAATGCCAAATGAAATTTTGCCATTTCTAACAACACAGATGGACCTGGAAGGCATTATTCTTAGTAAAATCAGTCAGACAGAGAAAGACAAATACTGTATGTAATCACTTATATATGGAATCTTAAAAAAAAGAAAACAAATGGATGTATGTAACTAAACTGAAACAGACTCATAGATATAGAGAACAAACAAGTGGTTATTATCAGTGGGGAGAAAAAGGGTGGAGGGGCTAGATACGGTAAAGATTTAGAAGTACACACTATTATGTACAAAATAAATAATCTACAAGACATACTTTATAGCACAGAGAATATAGCCAATATTTTATAATAACTTTAAATGGAATATAATCTATATAAATATCAAATCACTGTTGTACAACCAAAACTAATATAGTATTGTAAACCAACTATAATTCAATAGAAAAAATATTTAATTTTATAGAATAATTATGTAATGTTATAGAGGTGTTAATTATGGCTACAGTGGAAATCATATTACAATATACAAATGTAACATATTACCATGTTGTACACTTTAAATTTACACAGTGTTATACGGCAAATATATTTCAATTTTAAAAGTCAGCTAAAAAAAAAATGATGGGGACCAGCAAGAACACCTGTCCTGTTTCAAAGTACTACCCCAGCCTTCACAGTGGACACCTCAGTTATACCAAAACCTTTGTCTTCATCTGAAACAGGATCTGGGGAGGAACTGGGCTGGTACCTGGACAGCTATTAACCCACCATTCGTTGGCTGGATATGTTTCTCCTTCATGTAAAAAAACAAAATCCTGACAGCCTCACTGGTTTGCTAGCCAAACCACTGTCCAAACTCTTAGAGGTGCAAGAGGAAATTTCTGGGTGACCTACAAAAATAGTGAACTTTTCACACAAAGACCATTTCCCTGGAGAATATTTAAATAACCATACGACAACCTGGACAAGGGGCACATAAATCTCCTACTTGACACAGAATTGCAGAGGCTGCAGGGGAAATGTCCACATTGGAAATATAAACATGACACCTATGGATTGTTTTGAAAAGAAAAGCCAGAAATTTCCTCCAGGTACATCCCTGTCTAGCATGAGAGCTGATGTCTAACTTGGAGGATGGAGATCACATGGGGAAAAATTATGTTCAAAAAGTATTGACAGGACTTCCCTGGTGGTGCAGTGGTTAAGAATCCACCTGCCAATGCAGGGGACACGGGTTTGAGCCCTGCTCCGGGAAGATCCCACATGCCGCGGAGCAACTAAGCCCGTGCGCCACAACTACTGAGCCTGCGCTCTAGAGCCTGCGAGCCACAACTACTGAGCCCACGAGCCACAACTACTGAAGCCCACGTGCCTAGAGCCTGTGCTCCGCAACAAGAGAAGCCACTGCAATGAGAAGCCTGCGCACTGCAATGAAGAGTGGCCCCTGCTCACCACAGCAAGAGAAAGCCCACGCGCAGCAACGAAGACCTAACGCAGCCAAAAATAAATAAATAAAATAAATAAATAAAATAAATAAATTTATTTTTTAAAATGTATTGACAATTACAGATTATTAAATGTACAATTAACTTGTCACACTCATGGACCATGAACCAGCAACAGATGATATTATATGCACCGGATCCCTAAGACCTAAGCAGTAATTCCAGAGAAAAGATCATGAAAATGCTGCACTAGTCGCTTTGAATCTAGAGTGTGCTGTCCTTGGGTTTTCTGTTCAGCCCCACGGGGAGCAGGGCACTGTCAGCCTCCCAGGTGTCAGACCCCCACCCCAGGGCCGGTGCAGCAGCGCTGCCCTCAGGCAGCAGGGAGAACTGACAGGAAGAATCTACAATTTAGGCTGAAAATTTCCCACACCCCCTCCTAACCCAGACATGTTCTAGAACACTCAGAAGACGCTATTATTTAGGGATTAAGACATCTGCCACTGAGGAACTGTGATCCAGGGCAGGACCTTACCCCTATCTAAGTCCCAGCTTGTCACCCATAGAATGGGTTCAGAGAATACAGACCCACCTCTGAGCTCTCAGTGGCCAGGCCCATCCAGGAGTGAGGCCAGGACTCAGACTGGGATGGAGATGTCATCCCCAGACCATGGGACCAGCAGGTGGAGGAGGATCCCCCGGGCCGAGGTGGGGTCTGCAGGGGCCACCCCTCCCTCTCCGTGTCCCTGGGGGCTGAGCCCTTCTCTGAAACCACAGAGCTCCCCAGGCAGCCCCCCTGGGCTCTGGCTGATTTGCATCCCCAGCAGCTCTGTCTCCGGCAAGGGGATAAGAGAGGCCTGGGAGCAACCCTGCCCAGCCTGGGCCTTGGGGAGCAGACTTGGGGTGCCTCCACCATGGCCTGGACCCCCCTCCTCCTCGGCCTCCTGGCTCACTGCACAGGTGCTGCCCCCAGGGTCACACCCACCCCTGGCCCAGGACTCGGGGACAGGCGTGGCCCTGACTCTGAGCTCAGCAGGGCGCTGCCCGTGGGGTCAGGAGACTCCTGGCCCTGCCGCAGGATGGGGGCTGGAGGGGCTGAAATCTCCCCACGGTGCTGACTGTGTGTGTGAGCCCCGACGGGCTGCGCCTGCCAGAGAAAGTGAGGGGGGTTCTCATTTGTTCAGAGGCTCCATCCACCAGCCAGGCCCATGGGCCACTGGGGCTGAGACTGATGGGAGGGGGCGCCCTCGGGGCCCAGAGAATCTTTGGAGCTTAGTCCAGGCCAGGCAGGTGAGGGTCTCTGGACATGGGTTCTTCACCTCCAGCTTACCTGTCCTTTTCTCTCCTGCAGGCGCTGTGTCCTCCTATGAACTGACTCAGTCACCGTCGATGTCGGTGTCCCTGGGACAGACGGCCAGGATCACGTGTGGGGGGAACAACATTGGAAGTAAATATGTTCAACGGTGCCAGCAGAAGCCGGGCCAGGCCCCTGTGCTGGTCATCCATGGCGATAGCAACCGGCCCTCGGGGATCCCTGACCGGATATCTGGCTCCAAATCGGGGAACACGGCCACCCTGACCATCAGCGGAGTCCGGGCTAAGGACGAGGCTGACTATTACTATCAGTCACATGACCGCAGTTATAATCCTCATGGTGACACAGGCAGATGGGGAAGTGAGACCCTAACCTCCCTGCCTGGCCCGGCGCTCACTCCACCCGCCTCTGGGCAGCTGGAGGGCAGGCCTGAGGCTCGGGCGTCCTCTCTGGTCCTGGCCCGGCTCCTCCAGGGCTGGACACTCTGTCCTCTTGGGGCCTTGGTTCGTCCTGATGAAAATGGAGAAAGGTGTCTGTTCTGAGCTACAAAGACTGCTGTCAGGGTTGAGAGGAAAGGAAAGTTTTAAGGGTCACGATGTGGCCCAGGACCCGAGTGTGATCCCGTGTCTCAGGAGAGGCCGCGCTCTGTGAGCCGGCGGCGCTCTGTGGGGATCCGTCTCCTCCTGGTGGAACCCGCTACAGGAGTCCTGGGGCTGGGTCCCCTGCTCTCCTGGATGAGGCGCCCCACGTCCTGCGGGGCTGCCTGCGGCCTGGAGAGGCCTGAGACCTGGCCCTGTCCCCTGGGACCCTTCCTCTCCTGAGATTTCACAGAAACCGCAGAGGAAGTGCTGAGTCCACCTGGCTTCTCCTGGGGACACTCTCCTGGACACACTGTCCTCAGGTTGGACCCCAGGTCCCAAGTGCCCAAAATTACTGTCTGATGGGGACGGAGTTTCTGTTTGGGGTGATGAAAAAGCTCTAAGAATAGATCATGGTGCTGGGTGCACAACGTTGTGAATGGGTTTTGGTACCACTGGATTTTCACTCAAAAATGATTGTATTATCCAGGTTTCTCCAGACACAAAACAAATAGGATAGGTATGAATAGAGAGAGATTTATTGTGAGCAGTTTATTATGAGGATTTATTCTGAGGAATCTGCCCATGAGGTTTTGGAGGTTGAGAAGTCCCAGGAAGCACCGTCTGCAAGTGGACACCCGGCAGAGCCAGGGGTGAGATTCAGTCCGAAGACCTGAGAACCAGGGAAGCCGATGTATGACTCTCAGTCCCAGGGGGAGACCGATGTCCCAGCTCCCCCGTCAGGGAAGAGGGGGGCTCTACCTTCCTTGGCCTTTTGTTCCTCCCAGGCCAACATGGGGAGGGCCGCCTGCTTCACTGAGCCCACAGGTTCAAATGCTCACGTCCTCCAGAAACACCCCCGGACACCCCCAGAAATAAATGTAAGTGGGACCTCGGTTTCCGAGTCAAATGCACACACAAAATGAACCATCACGGTGATTAAAGTAATAACTCTTATGTATGTATATTTTACAATATTTTTTAAAATTGCTCAGTCTGAAATAAAGTACAGGGATTTGAATTTTGAAGTCATTCGACCAACAAAGCAGCAGAAGAATTGTGTAGTGATCACCCATATACCCTCTCCCTGGTCGTAACATGGGTTACATGGTGCCCTGGACAGTTACAGCCTTTCTCTCTCTCCATATATATGTATGTATGTATGTATTTCAGAGAATTCACATTCATCCGTCCAGTCCACAGGCGCCGCATTCCCAGGTGCCCAGAAGTTTATTTTAGCGGTTAGTTTTGTTACCAGATAAGATCCTCAAGGTTCCCGCCCTCACATTTGGTTCTCACTTCTCTCTGATCCAGCATTTATCAGCTAAGATTCCTTATGACTCTAGGCTATGGGATCTTTTGCAAAAGTTCCACAGAGAGGGGTGTGTTCACTGTGCACAGGAGGACAGTGGTTCTAGTGTGAGAAACGCTAACAGAGCCCCTCACACAGACATGAAAGGATCAGAGACAGTAATTACAGTCATTCTAAGAAATAAGAACTATAATAAAGGCAACACATAGGTTAATTTAAAAAAGGCTGGTCTTAAGGTACTTTTGGTAAACCTGCAGGCCCTACAGACCCCTGAAGACTCAGCTCTCAACCAATAGATTGGCCATGAGACACCAGTCACTCCCACCTGCTCAGGAGAATGAGGACCAAGCATCACTGCAGCAGAGGCAGCAGGACCCAGCCAGGCCCCTGAATGGCCAGGCAGCCCTGCATCCCCGCAGATTCTCCAGCTTAACCTGGGGTACAGCCCCGCTGACCACCCCCACGTGCAGGCTGAGGGGGCTTCTAATGACAGAAAGGATGTGGTGGGGACGACAGTGATCTTGGGGACCCCGTCTCCCCTCCCAGCCTGGCCCTCATGCTCCCCTCCCTCCCTGATGAAGTTCTGCCCCAAAGGATCAGGGTCTGAATCCAGGACCCCTGGGCTCCATCCTGGGCTCACCCCACTTTTCTCTATTAATCTGGGGACTTACTCTCTCTGGGCCACAGCTTTACCTGCTATAAAATGGGGAGGTATGTACTGAACTTAAGAAATTTTTTTCCAAGTTAAATTATAAAAAGGCCGCCAAAGTGTATTGTTAACTAAAGAGGGAATCAGTGAGTTATGAGGTCCTAGAGTTTCCTGTCGTCACTCTGCAGGAATCCAAGGAGAGGGGTTCAGCCATCTGTATGATTTCTGGATAGAATCCCAGTGGAATAAGCAGGAGATCCCCAGTTTCCTTAAAAAGGCAGACTATGCTAAGGTAGAAATGCTAGCACCACAAACTCTGAGAGGTGTGAGATGACATTAAAAAATTTAAAAAATTAAAAAAGGAGGAGAGATGGTGGAGATCATGATGTTGATGATGGAGATGATGGTGATGAAGCTGGTGATGATGTTAATGATGATGGTGATGAAGATGATGATGATGATGGTGATGATGATGATGATGATGATGATGATGTAAGGGCTTAAATGATCTCAAGTGCCAGGAACATCATCACCCAACTGACCTCCTGGGGAGGGGATAGTATCAATCTTGGTTCCCAAATACAAGGAACCTTGGGTCCTGAGGAGATTACACACATTGCTATGGAACTTGACACTTTGCAGCTACAGTTCATCCTGCACACTCTACTCTACTAACAAAACCAAAGGGACAGGAAGGGCATTTCTACCCTGAGACATGGTTACAGGAATAGCAATTGCACTGTGTAGGTGACCTCTCTGTGCTGGGCCGGGCAGGGCAGGGGTCACAGCTGCTCAGAGGTGGGGCTGGACTCCCTGGTCCACACTCTCTCAGGTGGTCTTTGGGGTGACCTGAGGGAGGGGAGCCCCGGTCTGATTCTATTCCACCAGCAGGGGGAAGCAGAGCGCAGCCAGGAGCATCAGGACAGAGGGTGGGGCTGCCCAAGTGGAGCCTCAGAGGGAACCAGCCCTCAGGGTCCACAGGTGTCCAAGGTTCAGTGCTCGGCAGGAAGTTGGGACTGACTGTGCCATCCCCTCAGGACACAGTAACCATATTAAAGGGTCACATTCACAGTGAACCCCAGGACTCCCAGGGAAAGGGGCACAGTCCATGCCTCAGCCCACGGCCAGGATGCTGCCAGGCTGACAGCCCCACTGAGCCAGCCCAGGAGAGACCACAGGCCAGGATGGTTTTGGACAGTGGTCATGCGGTCAGACATAAGGAAGGTGACTGTGACCTCAGACCTTGGAGGCCAAGTCTGATTTTTTGGACATGCAAAGCCGTGGAGGAAGCTGGGTGACAGTCACCTGGGCTGATGGTTTGGGTGACTCCCATCTCAGTGAGGAGCCCCGGGGGGTGTAAATTTGCATAAACCCAAACCCTCACTGCCCCCCTCAAAGCTCTGAGAGGGAATAAAAGGATCTGATTAGAGCCCAGCGCTGCTGTGGTGTCTCGGAGGCAGAGCTCAGGGCATCCCCACCATGGCTTGGACCCCTCTCCTGCTCCCCCTCCTCATTCTCTGCACAGGTGCTGCTCCCCAGCCCTGCCCGCAGGCTCAGGCCCCCCAGGACCCTGGGCTGGGCCTGCCTCAAACCCAGAGTTCAGCCCAGGCACAGCTTCACAGTGGGACCCCTCCCTGCGAATGGGTCCTTCATTCTCAACCCCTCTCCCATCCTCTCTTACAGGCTCCGTGGCCTCCTATGAGCTGACTCAGCCACCTGCGGTGTCCGTGTCCTTGGGACAGACGTCCAAGATCACCTGCTCTGGAGACTTACTGGACAAAAAATATACATCTTGGCACCAGCAGAAGCCAGGCCAGGCCCCTGTGCTGGTCATTTATCAGGATAGCAAGCGACCCTCAGGGATCCCTGACCGATTCTCTGGTTCCAGCTCAGGCAAAATTGCCACCCTGACCATCAGCGGGGCCCGGGCCGAGGACGAGGCTGACTATTACTGTGGGTCAGCTGACAGCAGTGATTATCTTCACAGTGACACAGGCGGATGGGGAAGTGAGACACAAACCTCCCTGCCTGTCTGGCTCACACTCTCCTCCAGCCCCAGGAGGACTGTGGACAAACAGTGACAGGTCTGGCCTGGTTCCCCAAGATCTGAGCCCCTCAGGCTGCCCCTCCTCCCAGCCCTCCAGAGAGGCTCTGCACAGGGGCGTCAGGAGTGGATTATGGCCTGGCAGGACCAGGCTGTCCTGGTGTTATCTGGGCCATGGTGTTGACTTGGGGAAAGAGACCTGAATGAAAGGACAGACAGAGGGGACACAGACCCAGTGCTAGTGGACCCTGGATATCCACATGGTGCTGACTGGCCACTCATCAGCCCAAATCTCCTGGATGGACTCCCAGAACCACCCAGCTCATCAGAGCTCCTGAACCTCCAGGATCTTATGAAAACGTGGGACCCTGAACAGAGCAAAGCAGCACAGTGGACAGAGTCGGGGCCACCACGTCCCTCCTCCGGGCTCACCCACCTCCCACCCGTGCTGGAGCCCCTGCCAACTCCCAGCTGTGCCCTCCCTGGGGAGGGCTGTCATTGCAGACGTGGCCCTTCCCAAGGTACTGTCCCCTCTCTGAGGATTACTCAGGTCCAATGATGCCTGAGGCCAGGATCCCAAGTCCCTGCCTCGGTTCAAGACGACATGCAGGGCCCCACCGCCAACTCCTCACCTGTCACCACACTGCAGGGCTGACCTGTCTAGCCTCCCACGCTTCCATCCAGAGATCACACTCAACACTATGCATGCAGCATTCAGAGTGAAGTTCCAAGGATCCCAAAAAGAAAATGCAAGTCTAGAGGGAAGAGTATTAAAGGGGAGAGAGCTGCACAGAGAGACCTCTGCAGACTCCAAATATTCCTCAGATACTGAGGGGCTCGCATGTAGGAAGAAACGACGTGAGGTTGAGGAAGAAACCACCAAGGACATCGGAGGACGGTCCACACGCGTGGAGTCACACATGCCTCCGAATAGGGCCCGCTCCCCAGACACAGGGGGAAGCTCCTAATCAAGGCATCAGAGTGAGCAGTCTGAAGAACACCCCACAGCAGTGGGGAGACTTAAGCCCAGATCAAAGGCTGCCCTGTTCCCACCTAAGAAAGTGTAAAAGCAAGTACAGACAGGATTTAACTGTGTCCAAGCAACTTTGCTAAAACTAAAGCAAAACAGTACAAAAACCCTATAGGGAGAAATACAAAATATCCCATATACAACAAGGAAAATCTCATAATACCTGAACCCTGTCAAAAATTTCCTGTAAAGAGGCAGGAAAATAAGAGCAATAATAAGTACAAGTGTCAGTTAATCCAAACTTGCCCTGAAATGGCCTAGATGATACAGTTTACAGATGAGGATACAAAAGGAATTTTTATAACATATTCCATTTGTTCTTGAGATTGAGGAAAGATTGAACACATTAAGTGGAGATGTGGAAACCTAAAAGATGATCCAAATTGAATTTCTACAGATGAAAACTACAATATCTGAGATTAAAATACTCTGGATGAGACTGACAGCACTTAGATGCGGCCAGGGTGAAGACTAGGGAACTTGATGACATAGCAATAGAAACTATCCAAAATCAACACAGACCATTAAAAAAACAATGACCAGAGATGTCATCCCCTGCCCAAAAAACGACTCTTCTTAACAAATTTTACACATCATTCCAAGGTCCAGCTCTCACTCAAGCTCATTTCGACAAGGTAGGACAGGTAAGCTCCAGACCCATGTGGCCTTAAAAAGACTCTGGAGGCCAGCAGGAGGGGGTGAGGGTGTCCACGGCGACCTGGAACAGAGCTCCTGAGATCCAGTGGGCGCACTGAATGGGTTTAGGGGCCCCTCACTCCAATGTGAACTCAGCTTAAGTAATTACATCTGAATTGACCCTATTTCCAAAGAAGGTCCCACTCTTAGGCACTGGCGGTTAGGACTTCAACTGGTAATTGCGGGAGGTCCTACAATATGTTTGTGTATTTTGGTGTGGCCAGAAAATTTTGTCAGTGACAGAATCCCAAACCCAAGACATTTCCCTTCCCCCCCCATTCCTATGTCCACTATTCCATTGTCTCTGCTTTTTATTAAGTGTAAAGAGAAGGATTAAGGATATTCATAGATGGGAGAGGAGTAAATATTCATATGTGCTCAAAACATATCAAGCCCCATCTCTGTTCTCCCTACTTATTAACTTGTTTAATCACAAATAATCAATGAACAAGCATCCCCATTATATCCCATCTTACAGACGGGGAAGCTGAGGCATGAAGGGCAGAGCAACTTGTTTCACATCAGAACTGGAACGGGGCAGACCCGGCAGCAAATGAGATCCCTTCACCCGAGTCCCTGGACTTCCCCACATCCTGTGGCCTCTCATTGTGTTTCCAAAACTAAGACATGGCTTTTTCCGAATGTGCCAGGAAGTTCTCTCTCTTATTTCAGAAACAAGTGACTGACATTGTGGCTTTACAGTGCTGCCCTACCCAATACATATGCTATTTGAACCACGTATGTAATTTTAAATTGTCCAGTAGACACTTTTTAAAAATTAGGAGAAACCGATGCAGTTAGTTTCCATAATAGGTTTTGCTTAACTCAATTACTTGAACATATCATTTCAACATGAATTAAATATAAAAATATTGATACATTCTACACTATGCGATCCTAAATCTTTGAAATCTGCTGGGTATTTCAGGTCTACAGCACATCTCACTGCGACCACCCAAATTGCATGATCAGTGGCCACATTGGCTTGTGGCCACCATGTTGGACAGAACAGGTGAGATGGATGAGGTTTCCTTGGGGGTAACTGTGCTTGCAGTATATACTCACCACCACCAGGAGGCAATGGAGGGTCCCAAGCCCAGAGTCTTTGCTGGGGAAGGCCTGCTCATCCACTTTCCACCCAGACCAGGGATATTGAGGCCCCCCAAAACAAGGGAATTTTATGCATGTATCCACACAACTAACTTCTCAAAGACAAGATGGTAAATACAACTACAATCTTACAGAAGAATCTCAGCCATCAAGCACAATTTTATTACAGTCTGTGAAACAAATGACAATAATCTGTGAATTTGTTAATTAATATTGATACATCATCCCTTTCAATAGGAAGACCATATCTGGAAACCCCATGGCAATTCATAATGTTCTATTTTGTGCATAGGCCTGGAAGGAAAGGTGGACCATAAGGAACATTTTATTGACATAGGATATGGATCATCTGAATGCAGAAGAGAGAGTTGTGACCAGACAGGCTCAGGAGGCCTGGGGTTGGAGAGGGAGGACCTATGGGGCCTGTTGAAGGGGCAGGGCAGGGAAGGGGCTGAAAGTTCAGGCTCAGAAGTCAGTCTCCTGGATGGAATCTTGAGCACTCATCCCTGTCTGGGGACTCTGGGAAAATCACTTACCCTCCCAATGATGGCTCCTCCTCATTAGACTGGGGAGACGTTGTGCCTTCAGCAGAGGGCGCTGTGGGATTAGTAAGGTACCAGGTGGGGTGCTGCAGGAAACTCACCAAGGGTCTGGCATAGATTGGGGGCTCAAAAGTCATCATTTTGTTGAAGTAGCTACACATGTAGGAAGACGTCCATCCTGGGGGCACCAGGGGGCACTGTGGGTCCTGGTTGGGGACCCTCATTGGTCCAAGTTCCCTGGGCAGGGTTCAAGTGCAAAGGGCATGACTGACGCTTCCTTGAAGACACTCCTCTTGAGGAGAGTAAATCTCCCTCTGAAACCCACACGTGGCCCTTCTTCTGACCCCAGAGAATTACAGGCGTGAGGCCCCTGGGCTTAGGGCTCAGACAGGAGCTGAGACACAGGATGGGGAGGGAGGAGTAGATTCGCATTCACTGCTCCTCCCTTTTTGAGCTGCAAGGGGAGAGGATAAGACAGGGCCCTGGGGAGGCCAGTCCAGCTGCACAGCCTCAGGGCAGATCTCCCAGAAGCGCCTCCCACCCTGGCAGCAGGGATGGGCATCAGGGGATGCTGAGCTGGAGAATACGGTCCCCACACCCCCGAGTCTCAGCCTGTGGATAATCCACTCAAATGCATTTGGGAGGGAGGTTTGTGAACGTGAGGTTTCCTCCATAGCTTTTCTGAAATCTGAAAAATAAGCATCTTTCACAGCCACCAGTGCCACTGAGTCAACCTGGGGCAGCTGTACTGAGCACAGTAACCCTGAACCTGGGCACTGACCTGCCTGGGGTTGGGTGGGATTTGGGGGCTGGATCCTGAAGGTCAGCCAGGCTCCCCGTGACTGAGGCCTGAGAGGGAAAGTCCAGGAGCTGCCCGTGGCCTGGAGGACTCCACGGGGGCAGGAGGGGAGGAGGCGGCTGGTCTCCTGGGGAGGGATGGACAGGGGGGCCGGGGGCAGGACTGGACAGGACATCAGGGCTCCGTCCTGCAGTGACCTCTGTCCCCGACTCGGCCTGGACTCACAGGGGACACAGGGCCCTCTCCTGTCACCCCACCCCAGGAAAGGGTTGTTCTCTCCAAGGGTTTGCTGTGACTTTGTCCCAAACAAGGCCTCCTGCAGGTCCCTCTAGTGGGAAGTGTCCTGCCCCCCTTACACTTTAGGAAAGGGAGCCAGGAGGATGGCAGTGAGTAAACCCACCCCCATGCGGGTCCCACCACATCCACATGCCCCGGGGCCTGTGCTGCTAAGAAGTGAAGACAGCAGGAGCCTGTGACGGACACACAGAGGGACAGACGGCAGGATATGAGGACAAGGATGGAAAAGGGAAGCCGATGAGACCCTTCCCTGCTGTGCTTAGATGGCGGCCCACCAGGGAGGGGTCTGCCCCTATGGACTCGATCAGAGAGAGATGGACACCCATTAGAGGGCATCTCTCTGGTCAAGGTCATAATAGGGTCAGGGTCTGGGTGAGAACACCGTCTTCCTGTCTGTGAAAGTGACTGATGAACAGGGTGGAGGACGGTATCTCCTCCCAGGTTGGTCCGCACCTGTGGACATCGGATTAGTGACCTTATAAGAAGAGACCAGAAACCCACCCCCAACCCCGAGCGAGCCACTGAGACAGACCTTCTAAGGACAGAGCCAGAAAGTGCCTTCAGGGAGCCGGGAGAGAGCTTGCACTAAAAACAATATTAGGGCATCTTGATCACGGACTCCTGACCTCCAGAACCATGGAAAATAAATTTGTGGTGTTTAAGCGACACGTGGGTGGTATTTTTCCATGGCTGCCTGAGCTGACTAAGACAGGAGCTGGGAACACTTGCGTGTAGGTGTTTATGGGAGCATTAGTCTTCATTTCTCTGAAATAAAATCCCAAGGGTACAACTCCTAGATTGCACAGTAATTGCATGTTTAGTTTCATAGTAGCTGCAAAGCTGTTTTCTAGGGTGGCTGTACCACTTTATATTCCTACCAGCAACACCTGAGCGACCAGTCCCTCTGCTGCGCAGCCAGCACTGGTTTTGCCGCTGTTTTTTACTTTAGCCCATCTGCTCCATTCTGACTGGTGTGTAGCGGCAACTCTTTAGGGTGTTTTGACATTCCCCTAATGACTCATGGGGACCGTCTTCCCATGTGCTCATCTGACATCTGTACATTCCCGAAAAGATGTCTGTTCACATCATTTCCCAAATTCCACTTGGATTTTCGTTGTTTTGTTTATTGATTAGTTTTGACAAATTTTTTAATGTATATACAAGTTTTTTGAGGAATATGTGAGTGGAAAGTATTTTCTCCCAGTTTACTGGATTTTTCAACTCCATGAAAAGGACTTTTATAGAATAAATGCTTTTCATTTTAATACATTTCAATTTATCTTCTTCCTTTTACAAATCATGCATGTATTGTCAAGTCCAAGAATTCTTGCCTAGGTCTAGATAAGGAAGACATTTTTCCTTTTTTTTAAACATAAAATGAAAAAGAATATATATGTTGATTTGAATCACTTTGCTGTGCACCTAAAACTAAAACAACATTGTAAATCAACTATACTTCAAAAAATAAAAAATAAAAACTTTAAAGAAATATAATAAAAATTCTGCCAGAGGTACATGACCAGTGTCACTGTGTCTGCTGCTGGAATTCTGGGCTCTCGCAGCAGCATGACCGTGGTCTCCGCAGTGCCAGCTTCCAGCAGTGTCCAGCCCGCCACACGATAACCTCATCCCCAGAGAGGACGCCTGTGTGTCCCCAAGGCCCAGAGGGGAGCCCAGGAGCGGACTGAGAGGTGTGTGCACATGCTGGGGCAGGGGCAGCCTTCCTCACTCAGCACCAGAGAGAGTTCTGGGGACCTGGGCTCAGGCCTGGAACTCAGGTCCCAGTTTAACTCCTCCTTGGATCCCAGCTGTTCTCTGCTCAGCAGGGAGCCGGTCACAAGGCCAAAGGTGGCAGGAAGGAGATTTGCATGAGGACAGCCCTTCTGAGGATAAGAGAGGCCCAGAGGCCCCACCCCAGCTGTGAGCTCAGAGGCAGAGCTCAGGGCTTCTCTTCACCATGGCCTGGACCCCTGTCCTGCTCGCCCTCCTCACTCTCTGCACAGGTGCTGCCCCCAGGCTCAGCCCGAAAAGTGACCAGAGCTCAGTCTGGTCCTGAACTTCAGCTCAGCACAGGAGCTGCTGCAGGGGGCATGAGGCTGCAGGGATGAGACCCTCTTCCTCACCCTCACTCTCCTCTGCTCTCTTGCAGGTTCTGTGGCCTCTTCTGAGCTGACTCAGCCACCTGCGGTGTCCGTGTCCTTGGGACAGACTGCCAGGATCACCTGCCAGGGAGACAGCTTAGGAAGCTCTTATGCTTACTGGTACCAGCAGAAGCCAGTCCAGGCCCCTGTGCTGGTTATTTATGAGCGTAGCAACCGGCCCTCAGGGATCCCTGACCGATTCTCTGGTTCCAGCTCAGGCAACACAGCCACCCTGACGATCAGCGGGGCCCGGGCCGAGGACGAGGCTGACTATTACTGTGGGTCAGCTGACAGCAGTGATTATCTTCACAATGACACAGGCGGATGGGGAAGTGAGACACAAACCTCCCTTCCTGTCTGGCTCACACTCTCCTCCAGCCCCAGGAGGACTGTGGACAAACAGTGACAGGTCTGGCCCAGTTCCCCCAGATCTGAGCTCCCCAGGCTGCCCCTCCTCCCAGCCCTCCAGGCAGGCTCTGCCCAGGGGGCTCAGGAGTAGATTATGGGCTGGCAGGACCAGGCTGTCCTACTGCTGTCAGGCCAGGTTGGGAACTTCGGACAGAGGCCCTGTATGGAAGGACAGACAGAGGGACACATCCCTCCAGTGATAGTTTTCCCCACATTTCCATATCATGCTCACTGGGCCCCTCTTGGCCCAGCTGTCTAGGATTTGACCACAGAATGTCCCATCCCATCTGATGCTGAAGCCCCAGGCTCCCATGGCAGCTGGGATTCTGAATGGAACACACCAGAGCAGTGGGCATTCTGGCATCTACCTCCTTCTCTCTTCCGGCCTCGTCTACTCATCCACAGCTGCTGGGAGCCTGTGACAACTCACAGCGGTGCCCTCACTGGGAAATGCTGTTGGTGCAGAAAACTGCTCCCCACCCCGGTTTATCCCCCTGGTCAGAGAGGGTCAGGTGAATGATGCCTGAGGCCACCATCCCCAGGCTCTGACTCAGTTTAGGATGACCCGAACGGGCCAGCTTTCACTTTCCTGCAGAACCCTGAGTCCTCATTTGTGTGACCAAATCTCGGGTCCCCTCCCCTCTGCCCAGTCTCCCCTCCTCATCTCCTTCCAGATTTCCAGGACATGCACTTAACATCTCAGAGTCGGCTTCCAGGGAACCCGATCTAAGTTGGCCAGCTGTTCCCAGCATGCTCATCAGGGACCCGAGGAGGTTATATATACCCCCAAGTCTCTGTTTTCCCACCTAAATCCACAATGTGCTCTTCAAAATCCCCAGTTAGATCTGGTTGTCCTTGAATTTTTATAAAAGTGCATTGGAGACCAATAAGCTACGGTGAGAATGTTTGTGAAAGAAACTGGCAAAAAAAGATTTCTCTATCCAAAGTGATGACTGAAAACTGTCACCACTATCATGCTGTCCTATGAGTAGGTGTTGTAAGTGATGGGGACCACCGAGAACATCTGTTCTGTTTCAAAGTAGGGCCCCAATTTCACAGTAGACACCCCCGTTATACCAAAGCCTTAGTCTTCATCTGAAACAGGATCCGGGGAGGAGCTGGGTTGATTTTTGCACAGCTATTGACCCATCAGTTGGCTGGATATGTTTCTCCTTCTTGTAAAGAAATAAAACCTTGACATCCTACAATGCATGGCTTTCCTCACAAAAAAAGCCAGTGTCCAAACTCGTAGACATACAATGAGGAAATTTCTGGGTGACCTTGGAAAACAGTGAATTTACACCCAAAGACCATTTCCCTGGAGAATGCTTAAACAAACATGTGACAACCTGAACAATGGCACATAGATCTCCTGCTTCACACAGAATTCTAGATTCTCCAGGGGAAAGGTCCACATTAGAAATATTAAAATGTCACCTGTGGATTTTTTTTTTAAAGAAAAGCCAAAAGTTTCCTCCAAGTGCACTCCTGTCTTGCATGAGGGCGGATGTCTAATTTGGAGGATGGAAACCACATGGGAAAAAATTACGTTCAAAAAGTATTGACAATTACAGATTATTAAATGTACAATTAACTTGTCACACTAATGGACCATGAACCAGCAACAGATGATATTTTATGCACTGAATCCCTAAGACCTAAGCAGTAATCCCAGGATTCCTCCAGAGGAGAGATCATGAAAAGGCTGCTCTCGTTGCTTTGAATCTGGAGTGTGTTGTCCTTGGGCTTTCTGTTCAGCCCCACGGGGAGAAGGGCATTGTCAGCCTCCCAGGTGTCAGACGGCCCCAGGGGAGGTGCAGCAGCGCCCCCAGAGGCAGTGGGGAGAACTGACAGGAAGAATCTATAATTCAGGCTGAGAATTTCCCACAGCCCCCTCCTGGCCCAGTCTGGTTCTAGAACACTCAGAAGAGGCTATTATTTAGGGATTAAGACATCTCTCTTCTCTCTAGCCCCCAAGTGACCTTGGCATTGTCATTCCCTCTCTCAGCCCCTGCCTTTCCCTGTCAAGTGAGCTCCTCGAGTCCTGGGCTCCCAGTCACAGCAGCAAATCTGCAGACATTTATGGAAGGCAGTGACCGGTCAGCCACACGGGACAGTAGACAGGGCTCAGGACCAGAGGCACATGCAGCAGCTAAAGCCCCAGCACGGCTGCATGGTGGATACTTGGCAGGGGAGAGGCACTAGTAACCCCCCCCCCCGAAGGTCTTCAGCCCTCAGGTAAAGTAGGGAAGGCCAAGGGGGTGGTCTCAACCCACCTGTGTCAATCCTGTTCCTGCTCCCCGGGCTCCATCCTGTGTTAAGCAGCTGCAAAGACCCGGATTTATTACGTGTGAATCCCCTTTGCCCCACCTGATACATGTCGTTCCTGCCCCTCAAATTCTTAACTCAGAGAACATATTACACTGGCCCTGAGCTGGGTTTACATCCCATATCCCTCAAGTTTGCCCTGTCCTTTCAGATGCTCCAACACAGCCGACTCCTCCCCACTGGCCAAGACTCAGCCCTTCCCACACTCACTTCTTACTACTTGGTTCTCCCCGGTCCTGAGGGCAGCTCCAGAGTTACCCCTTTGGGGAGGCCCCCAACCTCTGATTACAGAGCAGCCTGCCGGTCATTGTCTGTCTCTTCTCTGGATCAATTATCTCCACAGCACACACCATGATGGGGTTCTTTCCCCATCACTAGTTTCGTTAACTGATGCATTTGTGCTCAGACTTTCCCTGCTTGGTCGGAATACATATTTTTTTTAATTTCAGGACTCACTGATGAAAAGCAGAGGCATGAACAGGCGGGACCTATTGTAGTCTCACCAAGATAAGTCTGAGGGAAGACTTCTCTTGTTCTCTGGGTGATCACAGATTCCACGTGGGACCCAAGATCTTGCCAGCATCCAGGTCCCTTGTCCCTATATGTTGGCCTTGCTTTCATTCTTGTGGATGACAGACCTCAGGATGGCTGCTGCAGCTCCAGCTATCACACCATGTTCAAGAGGAAAGGATCTGCGTCAATTCCTGCTATTTCTTTCCTTTACAAGAGCAAGAGTTCCCCGAGATAAACTCCAGCCAACTGACCCTTACATCCCATAGAACAGCGCTGGGCCACCTGGTCAAACCTGACAGCCAGAGACCTGAAAGAAGCAAGTGTTTGGCTTTTAAATAAACACTGCAGGCAATGTGTAGGTGACGGTGGTGGAGATTCTCTGCCAGGTGTGCAAAGCCACTGTGTCCCCTGCACTGCCCCACACACAGGATGGAAACACCCTTCAAGCAGGGACTGTGTCCTGTTCATGCTGAATTCCCTGGAGGGAATGTGCCAGCCCAAAGTGGGTCTGAATGAACATTTCCCGGTGGGTGTGGTCCTAACCGTGCCTTTGGAGCTGTAGCCGCCACCCCGCATCAGGCCCATACCCACAGCTGGCACCAATAAGAGCCACCCCCTGAGGGAGGTGTCCCCAACTGCCCATCCCACCTGCGTGACCTCCCACGACCCCACAGACAGGAGCAGGGATGCCTCCGTAAGCCCAGCCCCCTCCTCTTCCAGATGAGCCCGTTCATATCTTCACGGGTAATCTCAGCCCCTCGTGCCAGGACGTGAGGCAGACAGAGCCACGGACGGGGAGTAATTCCTGATTGGGGTCACCATCCCTGGATCAGGGAATCACCACCTGAGCAGTGGGCTCTGAATCTACACCTAGAACTGAGTCTCCGCCTCCAGTGTGGAGCGGCCACCAGGGGGCAGCAGAGGTAGCCCGGCAGAGCCACCTGGAGGAGTGGTGTCCTGGGCGTCAGGGCTCCAGTGCCGGGGAAGGAGTAACCAGGACCTCACACCTGAGGACAAGTGTCCTTCTGTTTCTACAGTGTCACCTTCACTCTCAAGTACACATTTCTGTCTCCATGTGTCCCAAGTCCTGCTCTTGGAGACGGTGCCTGTTTCCTTGCCCCACACCCACTGCCAGCCCACCTAATACCGCTAAAAAGCCACCGCTGTCCGGAAATGCTCATCCTCCCTGTGACCACACGTTGCCACTCCCCTCCCTGTGCTCGGAGCCCCCCGTCCTCCAGACACAGCTGCTCCTACTCCCTGGAAGCTCTCCCACTGCCCCCCCGACCTGTCCCTCCACTTACCCCTCACAGGGAAGGGGGGGAACCAGAAATTTCCGCACTTCCTGTTTCCCAGTATCTGACACACAGCAGTCACTCAGTCAGCTTTCCATAATTGTGATGTTTATGACGTATATATTTTCCCAGCAACTGAAGGGAAATGGATTAGGATTGACATTCCCTTGCAGAGTTATTAAACCCTGAAGCCCCCTCTCATTCTCTCATAGAGCAAACATTTCTTTTAGCCCCTTGTCTGTTCCTGCCCCTGAGGCACGATGGGGATACTGAGACACGGCCCCAGGAGCTCACAGCCCAGGGCAGACACAGCACCGCGATGGCCTGGAACACTCCATGTGCTTTGTCAAACCGTGAATTTTATTCAGTCTTGGGCCCAGGAGCTGTGATCCGGGGGAGAATCCTGTACAGTCTAAGCCTCCTAGTGTCACCCATAGAATGGGTTCAGAGAATACAGACCCACCTCTGAGCTCTCAGTGGCCAGGCCCATCCAGGAGTGAGGCCAGGACTCAGACTGGGGTGGAGATGTCATCCCCAGGCCATGGGACCAACAGGTGGAGGAGGATCCCCCGGGCCGAGGTGGGGTCTGCAGGGGCCACCCCTCCCTCTCCGTGTCCCTGGGGGCTGAGCCCTTCTCTGAAACCACAGAGCTCCCCAGGCAGCCCCCCTGGGCTCTGGCTGATTTGCATCCCCAGCAGCTCTGTCTCCGGCAAGGGGATAAGAGAGGCCTGGGAGCAACCCTGCCCAGCCTGGGCCTTGGGGAGCAGACTTGGGGTGCCTCCACCATGGCCTGGGCCCCCCTCCTCCTCGGCCTCCTGGCTCACTGCACAGGTGCTGCCCCCAGGGTCACACCCACCCCTGGCCCAGGGCTCGGGGACAGGCGTGGCCCTGACTCTGAGCTCAGCAGGGCGCTGCCCGTGAGGTCAGGAGACTCCTGGCCCTGCCGCAGGATGGGGGCTGGAGGGGCTGAAATCTCCCCACGGTGCTGACTGTGTGTGTGAGCCCCGACGGGCTGCGCCTGCCAGAGAAAGTGAGGGGGGTTCTCATTTGTTCAGAGGCTCCATCCACCAGCCAGGCCCATGGGCCACTGGGGCTGAGACTGATGGGAGCGGGTGCCCTCGGGGCCCAGAGAATCTTTGGAGCTTAGTCCAGGCCAGGCAGGTGGGGGTCTCTGGACATGGGTTCTTCACCTCCAGCCCACCTGTCCTTTTCTCTCCTGCAGGCGCTGTGTCCTCCTATGAATTGACTCAGTCACCCTCAGTGTCAGTGTCCCTGGGACAGACGGCCAGGATCACATGTGGGGGGAACAACATTGGAAGTAAAAGTGCTTACTGGTGCCAGCAGAAGCTGGGCCAGGCCCCTGTGCTGGTCATCTATCATGATGACGAGAGGCCCTCTGGCATCCCTGACCAGTTCTCAGGATCCAACTCAGGGAACACAGCCAGCCTGACCATCAGCGGGGCCCAGGCCAAGGACAAGGGCGACTATTACTGTGCAGTAGCTGATGGCAGTGGGAGCAGCTGGCAGTGACTCATGGTGACACAGGCAGATGGGGAAGTGAGACCCTAACCTCCCTGCCTGGCTCGGCGCTCACTCCACCCACCTCGGAGCAGCTGGAGGGCAGGCCTGAGGCTCGGGTGTCCTCTGTGCTCTCAGGGCCTCTGTTTATCCTGCTGAGAAATGGCGAGTGGGGATTCGGTCCTGAGTCATGGAGACTGTCGTCAACACCCTTGAGCCAGAGGGTTCCCCTTGCCAGCTGAGTCCTAGGACAGCCGTGTCCCCTCTCCAGGCTCAGCTTCTCCACTGGCTTCTCTCAGGAGTGGGGGGAAGATTCCAGATACAGGAAGGAAAGCTTCCGGCCCCTGGTGGCTGCTGGTGGCCCCTGACTCACGGAGGTCATTCTTGTCACTTGTGCCTGATCGTCCTGCACTGAGACCCAGGGCCTCCCTGCAACACCCTGAGGCGGGCCCTCAACACCATTGCCTACAACCCTCTAAGAACTGGGCTTCCCCACGATGCCTGCTCCTTTGTAGCTTGACATCTGAAAATTGTCATCAGAAGATCGTAAAATGTTCACATCACTCCTTTACATATATTCATCAGAGTTTAAAAATCATCATGATTTGATATCCACTGTCCTTAAAATTCTTCTATAACATCCATCTTTCCTTCTCCTTAGACTTGTTTTCATTCCACATCCCTTACTACATTTGGTCTGCTCATACATTTTCATACCTGAAAATCTCATTCATTATCCTATCATACGTCTCTGTCATAATAATGTACATTCATTTAAAATTTTTGAATTTGTTTCATTTCCCGTGATTTTAAGTGCTAAAAGGTTTCTCCCACATTGTTAATTATTAGCAGCAGAGTTTGATCAAAACAACATAAATGCATTGACATTTTCATAAATAACTATTAACTAGTGTTGATTCGTGGATCCATCAATTAATATAATTTACCTCTAGAATGAGGTAAGTCCAGCATCAAAGCTGTCCTGGCTTGCGTTTCTATATGAAACACAGAGAAACTTTGGTCCATCAATAGGAGTCTTGTAATACAGTGTCACTGCCTGATATGAACTCCTTCCTAGTTATATGCCAAAAATCGTTCGTGGTTGATGGTCAAAAATAGTTTCTCTAAATGATTTATCAGCTGACAGCTCCGTTTCATACTCTTGTAATTTTGTGGAAAGCAAAGGATTGGACACCACCCGACTTCAAGAGGACTCGTGTGGGAGGCAGTTCAATGCACTTCCAGACCCCTCAGGGATGAGGGCTCATTGCCTCATATACTGGGAGAGCCTGCAAGCCGGCTCCATCCCAGAGTCAGCTTTTCGGGGAACCGCCCTCAGAGAGGTGTCACCCAGCCACTTGTCATTCATTTTCTCGGAGATAAACACCGAGAAGGCTTGAGCAGAACTTACTAGTTAAATGTATTACTCCTTTACTTAAGAGGCCCCTTGTGTAAGAAGATATAAAGATTGGGGAAAATTTAAATATCTGTCATCTTAGTGCATCTTTGCCAATACGGTATCTTTTGAGAAAAATACTTGCATCTTATCATGTGCTTTGAGTATATGCTTCCTCCAAAACCTGAGGCTGCTGACTTGAATCATTCAATCTATGGAAGAGTCTGACCGAGTGATCTAATTTGCACAGCCAGTCCTCACTGCCAAATGTACTATTCGGACGAAGTTCTGTTAGAAGCCTTCCCACCGTATTTGTCAATACAAGTAAACGTGTTAGTGGGCGTTTTGAGGAACGTCATAAATCACTGAAAATTAAAGGATGTGTCTGGTGAGATCAACATTAAAATGATGAAAAATGAAAAATAATATTTTGGGAATTCCCTGGAGGTCTAGTGGTTAGGACTCCACTCTTTCACTGACGAGGTCACGGGTTCAATCCCTGGTCGGGGAACTAAGATCCCGTAAGCCCCATGGCACGGCCAAATTAAAAAAAAAAAAAAAAGATAAATAATATTTAATGCAATATTTTTTAAAATTGAAATTAAAGCCCCCCAAAATCCATATGAGTAAAGCACTGAAACAGTAAGTAAAGTCAGGATCTGACCATGCACTGGTGTGACACCTTAAGCACCCCCCAGCCCAGGACAAGCCGGGGCTCCAGGAAGATGAAGAACAGAGTCCAGCCCCTCCCCCTCACGGGAACCCCCCACCCCGACCCCCAGGTCTCCCGCCTCCCACTTCTGAGAGCCACATTTTCTGGGCGTTGTTTCCCTTGACAGCTGGTTTCTGCTGCCCCCTACTGAGCCCTCCCCGTCGGGCTGCATCCCCAACGGCTGGACTGGGAGAGTTAGAGGTTAAAGCACGGAAATTTTCCAAAGCCCCCAGTTCCAGGCTGGGCCCACCCCCATGTCCAAAAAGGCTGGTCCTCCCAGGTCTCCGGCTGGTACTGGTAAGTCCCAGGACACGGTCTTTACACCAAGTAGCTGTGTGTCTTAGGAAAGAAACTCTCCCTCTCTGTGCTTCAGTTTCGTCATCCGTAGAAGGAGCTACCAGGTCGGCGAGTCTGTGACATCTCCAGAAGCAGCAGGATTCTCTCCCCATTTGCTGGAGGAGAGTGCAGGTGGGGGGCTGCACCCCCAGGACTGCCAGAGGAGCCGGGATCTTCAGGGTTCCCCGGGCACCCTTCAGAGGGGACTCAGGAACCACAGAGCCAGATCCTGATTCCAGAAACTTTGTCATATCTCCAGACGGACACTTTGTCCCCCTCTGCCTCAGACCCTCCAGGCCCCAAGAGTAAAACGCTGAAATGTTAAGAGAAGGACCAGCGCTTAAGTTTTGGGGATGGAGGGGAGTGGGGAGCTGGGGAGACCTGGGCCTGGGAGAGAAGAGTCCACTGTGACTATAGGCAGGGTCTCTGGGGCCTGTGGGATGGAGAGTGGGCAGGATGCTGACCAGCAGGAGGCAGGGGGCGCCCTCTGACACGGGAGCAGGGCAGAAGTGACGGGACATGACACACCCCTCCGCTCCAGGGGAGATGGGTGGGGGCGGGGCACAGAGGAGCCAGGGACCCTGAGCAGGGGGTCTGCTGAGCAGGAGAGCTGGACCCAGACCTCTCTGGCTCAGCCTGAATCCAGCCCTCGGCCATTCTCGGTCCAGGGAGGTGGTGGGGACAGGCCCGGGCGGCCAGAGCTGCAGCTGCACCAGCTGGGAAGGCCCTGCCCATCCCCCGAGGGTCTCCAGGGACCAGCCAGACCCGGATTTCCGACCATGACCACCACGGAATATGTGGTCCGTAGCAACAGCAGGTGCAGGGCAGGTTATGGGGAGTAGCTGGGGTCACTGAATTCAGGGACAGCCCCTTCTTCTCCCCAAGACCTGGGGCTGCCCTCGGGGGAACCACAGCTTCTGGGCCCCGGGCAATGGGTGAGTGTCACACCCACACAGGGGTGCTGCGAGGGAGCAGCTTCAGCCTGGACCCTGGCAGGAACCCCACCCCAGGCCCCAAGGTACAAGGAACCCAGGTATGAGGCTGGAGTGGGCCAAGCACCACAATGGGGAGAAGCTGGACTGGATCAGGGCCTCCCAGGGGCTCCCCCATATCCTGCATGATGGCTGGTAGGGCGCCCACACCCCGTTACCATTCAGTGCCTGGCCCATGTTCAAGGCCAGGGATCTGTGTGTGTGTGCTGTGTAGTCCAGCCCTCAGCACCGGGCCCGGCAGCCTGGGGTTCCTCCAAAGCTGCTTTATGAGTTTGGTCAAACTGTGAGGTTTTGATCACCATCATCACCTTCGTTCCCTCCTTCCCCCATCACAACCGTCATTATCAAGAGCTGTGGAGGGTCTGGGATTTGTTCCTGCCCGCAAGCTAAAAAGTGAGCCTGCCGCAGTTGCACAGATGCTGGCGGACACAAGATGCTGGGTTGGAGACAAAGGCCAGCTTGTCACTCCCAGCAAGAGAGGCAGCCGGCATATCAGCATCGCCCTGCACTGGTTCTCTGAGCCCCACAGGGTGATGCAAAGGGGACAGGAGACACCTGCACATCCAAGCTGGGGACCCCAAATCTTTTCTGCCGGACAGTAAGCATGTTTTGCTCCAGAGGGAGACGCTATCTCTACCCTCCAGGTCGTTCATTACACAAACATCCTCGAAAAGATGATCCAAAACAAAGGCAATCCATTCCTTTGCTCGTGAGACGTGCAGAAATACAGAGATCCGTAGACATTGTCTCCCAGGGACCCTTATCTATGTGAAGGAAATGAAGTCCCAGGCTGTGTGCCTGTTAACGCATCCCATGGAACAGGCTGGGCTGATTTTCACCAAATGTAGCAGGACAGTTAAGGAGCATCGGCCTCAAAACACGGGCCAGACACCTCTGAAAGGGCCCTCCCAGGAAAGTCACTTTGGGGTTCATCCCTGGGAGGCCTCTTTCAGATTTGCTGAAACAGAAGATTGGGAGGGCTGCAGAGCTGGACTTAAGTTGACATAGGTATTAGAGCTCCTGTGGCCGGAGAGCAACTGGAAAGCCAGAGGGTAGGTGCTGGCTGTGACAAGTGGAAACTTGCAACCTGCCACTTGGAGTTCTTTCTATACAGCACCGGGACCTAGAGAGAGGGGCACGCCCTGGAGCTGTGTGAGGGCCAGGCCTCTTGACGGTGTGGCATCAGGAAAGTACGGAATCTGATTGAACATCAATTTCTTCATCTTCAAACAGGGGAGAAGAAAAATATCTTAGCTCAGCAGGGAGCCGGCCCAGTTGTCAGCACTGGATAAACAGCATCCCTCTCATCACTGTATCATGTGTTATCTTCCTGGGCTTCAAAACGGACCCCAACCTAAGCAGACACGTGATCACACTGATCCTCACGGCCTTCCTGCGGCAAAGGAACTGCCCCCATTTTACAGATAAGGAAACTGAGACCCAGAGGGGACCTCGGTCTGGATGGTGTCAACATTCATGACTTAACGTTTCTCCTTGAACGAGGGGTATAGAATCACTCCCGCAGGGCCCTTGCCTGGCGGAGAAGCTGAGTGAGGAGTTGACCAGGGACACCAGGCAGGCTTGGCCAAACCAACCAAGGAAGGGCGATCTTAACTAGCCGGAGTGAAGGCTGCAGGGACCAAGCTGGAGGACTGGTCAGAAGAGAAGCCCCAGCCCACTGCACTTAGGCCTCACTGACTCATTCCACGGGCACTCGGCTGCCCTCCCCGGCCCCTCCAGGCCCCAGGGAGGTGCTCAACTGCCCGGGGATGCCGTCGCAGAACAGGGAAGGAGAACAGGGCGGATGTGCCCGAGCCAGGGACCCGGGGGCGGGGCTGGTGGGCGGGCTTTGCTGTGAAGCCCTTGAGCCCTGGATCCTGACCACATCAGAGCAGTTAGCAAAGGCCCCCCTGGGAGAGGCCCCAGGAGTAACAGCCATGGATCCTGAAGGGGGCTGGGTGCTGGGGGCAGGGACAGAAAAGGCCCAGGCAGAGGACAGGGCCATGCGGGCCAGGATGCACTGGGACGGCCACTGCCAGCGAGGGGAACTGGGGGCACCTGCCAATCCCCCTCCAGGGAGCCCACACCAGCAGGTCGGCCGAGGCGCCTTTGACCCTGAGGGCACATGAGGCCCAGGTCAGGCCAGGTGGGCCCATGAGGACCCCAGGGGTCAGAGGTCTGTCCCCAGTCAGCCCTGGCCTCTAATAGTGCTGGGCCTGGCCATGGGCACCCATGGCCTGCTGCCCCCGATGGCAGCATGGCCCCCCACAAGGAAGCCCCGGCAGGAAGAATCCCATCCAGCCTGCGGAGACTGTGGGACAGGTAAGAGGCCGAGGGAGTTGTGGTACAGGGGGACTGGAGGTCCCTTTGACGGGGTGCAGGGGTGAATGACTATAGAGGAGAGGGGCAAGAAGGGAGAATCATTTGTAAAGAAGGGGCCTGAGCAGACAGTGGCTTTATTTAAAGTGTTGACATTTTGTCTAGTGTGGATTTGTTTGTATTGATTTTTCTTTCTTAATATTGTATTTAAGTATTATTTATCTCAATGACTGGGTTTTTTTGGCGCCCCTTAAGTTTTGTGCCCAAGACTGGTGCCTCACTTGCCTCGCCCTGGACCTCTGAGCAGGGCAGAAACAGGGCGGCAGGGGCAGGACGTACCCAGAAGGCACTAATCACTTTAGGGGCAGCAGCCCCACAAGGCAGGTCCTGCCGTCATCCCCATCTTACAGACAGGGTTAGAGGTCCAGAAAGGTGAGGCAACCTGCCCAAGTTCACACAGCACATGGGCATGGTCCCAGGACTATAGAAATCCCAGGACTGAACAGGCGCCTGCATGTCCTGTGTTTTAAGAAAATGATGCAAGAGAAGGGGCAGTCTATAAGGCATCCAGAGAAGAAAGCAAGGGTTTGGCTTGGTGTCCCCCAAGGAGGCCAACTCCTCAACTAAGTTCCTGAGTGTTTATTGGGGCCAAGCCTGAAACAAGTGGGATCATGTCCAGGCATTGGGCAGACCCATGGGCCATTTTAGGAGCAGTAAGATGGGAGGGGGGGATGCCCGAGCTGGTCTTACAGATCCAGGGTGCTGACACGTGATGGGGCGCTCCAGGCAGGGGAATGGTGGGGGGTCCGAGGAGGAGAGTGAGGTGGCACAGGCCCGCAGGAAGCTTCCGGAGCCAGGGAGAGTGGGGTGCAGACCGCCGGGGTCTTGTACACCTCATCCTTTATCCTGGGGTCCAGGAGGAGTCACTGAAGGATTTAAGTGGGGAGCTGTCAGAGTCAGGTTCGTGTTTTGAAAAAATGGCTCCAGATCAGAGACCAGTGTGAGGCCAGATTAGAGGATGGAGAAGGGGCAGTGGAAAGGCAATGGGGAGGGGGTGCTGGTCCACGGTGACCAGGTACCAATATCTCCTATGGAATTGGCAAGTGAATTTAAAGTGACATTATCATGATGGGGAGGAATGGGCACAGTCATGAACTGTCTATAAAAGACTAAAATGTACACCCTTTTTAGCAATATGCAGTGAGTCATAAAAGAAAGCGTATTTCTTTAAATTGTGTAATTCCACTTCTAGGAATTCATCCTGAGCAGAGGGTGGGGGGAAACAACCAAAGATGTAACCAAAGGTTTACAAGCAAGAAACTCAACATTATTAATGATGGGAGAAAACTGGAAATAACCTAAATATCCAGCAGAAAGGGTGTGACAAAATACAGCATGGAATAACCATCATAAGGAATCTTACACAAACCTCCAAAATTGTATTTCTGAAATTGGGTTTTTAAAGTATGTGTGCATTTTCAAAAGCCTGTCAGAAAATGTAGAAAAATGTCAATGGTGTGTCTCTGGCAGGTGGGATTTCACCTAGTTTCAATTTTTACTTTATAATTTTCTGTAGTTATGAAAATGTTCACAAGAAGATATATTTCATTTTTATCTTCTAAAATAATTTTTAATACCAGAGTAATATGTGTTTTAAAAAAAGATTAAGCACAAAAGTATATTAGCCTGCAACTAGCTTTTTCAACAGTCTGTTGAGATTTTCTGTATCAGCCCATATGGATCCCCCATGTTCTCCACACAGCTTTGTAAGACTTCAAAGTTTGGATGAAGCAGCATGCCTTTAATGATTCCCCTGTTAATGGACATTTAGGTTGTTTCCACTTAAAGATGTAAATTACAAGAGATGCTACATGGAAACCCCCACGTGTGTAGCTGTGTACCCATACTAACTACACTGTGTATATCCACGGGATAGATGCCTAAAAGTGGGATTGCTGGATCAGAGAGAACAGGCTTTGAAATTTTCATAGGAGATGCCAGTGGTCCTCCCAAAAGTCTGTTCCAACTTACTCTCACCACAGTGAATGACAGTGCCTTTCCCTCTCCATTGTTGCCAATAATGTGACAGAGTGGATCTTTTTTTTATTTTGCACGTCTGATGAGCAAAAATGAGAACAAAAGTGTTTGCTGCCTGTTTATTTGATCATTGGTGAAACTTATTTTTCTTTCATATTTTTATTGACTGATTTTATTTCTTCTGTGAATTCACCAGTCATAATTTTGCCTGGTTTATTTTTCGTTCATTTGGTTGTATTTTCTTAAAGATCTATAAGAAACTCTCCATCTATTTGGGATAGTAACCCCTTATTAAGTATGTACATTGTAAATATTTTTCCCTGATCTGTTTTACACCTTTTGTTTGTGGGGTCTTTCACCATAAAACCTTTTTAATTTTTACATGTCAGATTGGTGGTTTTTCTTTACAGTGTCTGTGATCTGTGGCAAACATAGGGAAGGCATATTCATTTCTATTTTTTTTCTATTTTATTCAGGTACTTTCATTGTTTTGGTGTTTGTTTTTACTTCACCTGGAGTTTATTTTTGTGTAGGTAGGAATATAACCTTATATATTTTCCAAATGGAGAGCCAATCATCATGTATTTGTTGAATACAAACATAGCTTTTATCCAATACTGAATTATGGATTTATCACATCCTCTCTGTGGTTCTGTTGATCTAATGATCAATTCCCACATCCTTTCTACCCTGTTTTAATTATTGTAGCTTTACAGTGTGTTTCAATACCTGGTAGAGAACAACCCCATCGTTATTATTCTCATTCAGAATATTTGTGTCTATTCTCCATCATTATTCTTACTGTTGGACTTTAGAATCGGTTCACTAATTTTCAAAAATTATTCCTTTGATGTTGTGCTTGTAATTTCATGAAGTATATGGATTCATTTGAGGGGAATTGATGTCTTTGCTGTTGTGTCCATTAGTCAAATTGTGTTATATTTTATCCATGCAAATCTTGCACATTTTGTGTTAAGTTTATTCCTAGGGCTTTTAATAGAATTTTTATTGAGGTTGTCAGTGTTTCCCAAATTTCATCTCCTCAGTAGTTACCTATTGCTCTTGTGTTCAATCATTTTGGTTAACTCTTGTATTAGTTCTAATAGTCCTTCAGCTGATTGTCTTGGTTTTTGTTTTGTTTTGTTTTTGAAGTAAACTAGCCCATCATCTGCAAAGAACAATTTTATCTCATTTTTCCTAACACACTCTTTCCCCCACCTCATTTCACTTCACTGGCTCGAATCTGTAGAATATGTTGAATAATAAAAGTAAGAGTGGGAACCCTGACCTTTAAGATGGTTTTACCTTTAAACGTGAAGGTTGCTATAAGTTTCGGGAGATACTTTTATCAAGTTGAGGATGTTTCCTTAGATAATTAACTTAATAAAAGGCTGGATATTTGCTTTCTTTAATCAGAAATAAGTGTTGAATTTATATTGCTGTTCTGTTAAATTTTGTTTCAAAAATCTTACGTGCACACCTTAAACACAACCATGACCAAATAGTTCCACCGCTGAATTTAAAAAATTCTTGTCCCAATGCAAAGGGTTACCTTCTGACTTAGATAAACTTCATTGGGAGATACAATCAGATTTGGCAAAGCCTGAGGATTCTTGTCATCATAAACTCTTAGGGTGAGATTTGGGTGTTTTTTCTTTTTCTGAGTATTTTAAGGGTATTTTGTGTTGTAGTAGGATGCCTAGAACACAGAGGGTGATTCAATGAGGGGAAAGCATTCTGGGATGACTCCAGGCCTCTGGCTTGAGGAGAAATCTACTGAAGTGAGAACAATGAGGGGCAGCAAGTTTGCAGGGAACTGTGAGGAGTTTAGATGGGGGATGTTGAGTTTGAGGTGTCTGTAGGGCATTCAAGCAGAGATGCATTCAGGAGGCAGAATGTGCATAAATCTAGAGTCAGAAAGAGAGGTCAGGACTGGAAATAGGGATGCAAGACCCTGGGCAGTTGTCAGAGTGCACAATGTGGGTCAGAGGCAGAGAGAATGGGAAAACACAGGGGACTGGGAAGGGACCTCAGACTTGACCAGGATGGGGACCTTGTTGGCCTTGACCTGAGAAGTTTCAGGGAGAGATGGGGGTGAGAGGAAGAGGGCTCCCCATACCACGTCCCAGCCTGTGAAACAGTGCCTGGCAGACAGGTGCTTGGGGACCATTGTTGGACAGACGGACAAATGATGGTTGGATGATGGATACATGGATGGATGGATGGATGGACGAATGATAGATGGATGATGGATGGATGGATGGATGATGGATGGACAAACAGATGGACAGAAAGACAATGATCTGAGAGAGCAGAGAAGGCTTCATGAAAGAGGAGGAACTGAACTGTGTCTCAATGTGTGGAGACAACAGGGCAGGGTGTCCCCACATGGGGGCCCCCCGGGAATGACCTGGTGTCCACAGGCCCAGGGAGGAAGCTACCTGGCTGGACTGTGGGAAATTATGGGGAAGGAACACCCAGAGGCCCTAAAATGAGGCCAGGAGAGGTCGGGCAGGTCCAAGCCAGCTCAGGACTCACTCTGCCACACCACATGGCCACCCGAGGGGACTCGGCACTCAGCAGCACCATCAGCACTGAGGATTCAGTGGTCACAGGACAGCCTCAGAGTGGGGGGGACACACTGGGTGACAAGGTGTGGGTGGCTCCTTCCTCAGACAGGCGGCTGGGCATGGGGACACCCAGGGGTGCCCCAGCCTCTGGGGGGCTGGCTGCCCAGCCCGAGGACACAGCCCCGCCTGCTGCAGCTCTGAGCCCATCATGCCCAGCAGTTCCCTGCTCCATCCTGCCCCCGGGGGACAGGCCCCAGGTGCTGGCCCAGCGGGTTTTGGTCCGAGTCTCAGTCACCGTGGTACACCTTTGGCGGCGGGACCCAGCTCACCGTCCTAGGTAAGTGGCTCTCACGTCTTTCCCAGCCTGTCCCACCCTCTGCTGTCTCGGGAAAGTCACTTTTTTCTCTCTGGGGGCTGCTTCCCCTCTGCCCTCCCAGCTTAAGGACCGACCCTCACCTTTCTCCTTGGGGCCTGGGGAGGCAGGTTGGTCTTGGGGTAACCAGCAGGAAGGACCCCAACCGCAGGAGCAGCCACCTCCAGAGTCCAACGGTTGGACATGGCCCGTCCAGGGGCCTGGGCTGGGGTTTGGTCCAGGAATGGGGGCTCCTTCCCCTCTTCTAGGGCAGACACTGGCGTAGGGACCAGAGGCTTGTTCTGATAAGGGGCACTGGGGTGGCCTTGCAGACAGTCTCCAAGCCCCAGGGTCTGGGCTGAGGGCCACAAAGGAGGTCGGGGATATGGCTGGAGCTATGACCCAGCCTCCAGGGACACAGAGGAGCAGCCCGAGGGAGGCCCACGGAGGGCAGAGAGAGGGGTCCCACTCACTCTGGGCTGAGGCTCTCTGGGCCCCGGCTGGGCTGTGAGGACACAGGGACATGGAGACACAGGTGAATTGGGACAAGGTGACCAGAGGCTCCCAGGATGGTGGTCAGAAAGGAGCGAGTCCCGTAGGGCAGAACTTCTCTGTCCCTGGAGCCCCGACCCCCTGGGCCCCAGGGATCACACCTGTCCAAGGGTCAGCCTCCACCTGCCTCAAAGGTTGCATTAGACTCAGGAGATCACGAACAGGGGCTCAGAGCTCACAGCTGCCCCATAATATCAGAGTCGTCAGAGGTGCTGCCTGGGGGCAGCTGTGCCGTCCTCTAGGGGAGCAGCTCCAAGAAGACAGCCAAGGCGAGGGGCCTTGCAGTCAGGGCAGAGGGACGGGGAGATGGGCAGGGCCTCGGAGGAGCCCCCGGGGCTTTGGTGAGGCGGACCCAGCCCTCGCCGGAACGGCTGAGGCCAGGCTGGGGCAGAGCCGGTGCCCGACAAGGAGAGGAGGCTCCAGGTCCCGCTGTGCACATGGCTCTGCTTCGGGGCCTCTCCATACACAGTCAGGATCCTGGCAGGTGGGGTGGGGGACCCCGGTTCACAGAGGAGGTATCTGGGCTCCTGAAAGATGAAGCCATGTGGGGGCCTGATGCTGGGCTGAGGGCTCAGGAGGTCGGGGCCAGATTCCAAAGTCAGACTCTAGGGACCACGAGGAGGGAGGAGACCTGCCCGGGTTACACACAGGGACACTGAGGCTGCAGATGGAATGGCGTGGCCGGGTCACCTCGGAGGGTGACATGGAAGAGTTTCTAAGGATCCCCCGACAGAAGGTGAGCGACCCCAGCCATGGCTGCCTGACCTCAGGGGAGCAAGGGCCCGCCTGGGATCCGTGCACTGGACTTTGGGCACCTGTGCCCGCTTCTCCTGAGGTCAGGGGCTCCCGCGATGGACGCTGCCCCAGTCACCTCCCGTCTCTCCCCCACTTTGCAGGTCAGCCCATGTCCGCGCCCTCGGTCACTCTGTTCGCGCCCTCCACTGAGGAGCTCAGCGCCAACAAGGCCACCCTGGTGTGTCTCATCAATGACTTCTACCCGGGCAGCGTGAAGGTGCTCTGGAAGGCAGGCAGCACCACCATCACCAAGGGCGTGGAGACCAGCCAGCCCTCGAAACAGAGCAACAGCAAGTACGCGGCCAGCAGCTACCTGGCCCTGACGGCCAGCGAGTGGAAATCTTACGACAGCGTCAGCTGCCAGGTCACGCACGAGAGGCGCACCGTGGAGAAGACAGTGTCGCACTCCGAGTGCCCTTAAGTCCTGGTCCCCCACCCTCAGGGGACTGGAGCCACAGGACCCCTGGAGGGTCTACCCACCCACCCTGCTCCCCCCAGCCCTTCCTCCTGCACCCAATCAACTCTCAATAAAATGTCCTCATTGTCATTCAGAAGTCGTGCTCTCTGCTCATTTTTCTTTCTGCATTTGGTGTCCTGAACTCAACCATCCTCAAAGGTGAACAAAATCCTCTTATCCTTTCAGAAATCAAGATAGAGGATGGAGTCTTGGGACTCTTGCGAGGGATGGTTTCACTGTCACCCAGGAACCCCCCCTCCCCCCAGAGAACATTCGAGAACAGGGAATTGGGTCGCTGCAGGAATGGAAGTCTGTCCACCTTCCCCACCGGCTTCCATGCTTCCTCCTCCGTGTGGGCCATGTCCACATCTGATTGTCCTGGTCACACACTGTTTGGTTGCCAGGGCCCCCAGGACAATACCTCAGCTCCCTTCCCTGGAATCCTCAGCATCACATTCTGGATTGTGTTCCCCCTCGAGAGTCTGTCGGTCCTATATATGATGACCCTCCGATTCCATGTGTCCTTTTGCTCCAAACCCACCCTGGTAATTCCCCATGACCTCATCCTAGAGTGTCCCCCTCCTCAGGGCCCCTCTTGCTCCCACCTCCCTAGGGAAACGGCCCTGTGCCCCTCCCCCAGGCTTTCCTGTCCCACTCTGCACAGGACCCTCAGGCCCTGACCCTGGTCACTCATCCCACACTCCCCCTAGATAGCCCTCCTTCCTCTTGCATCAGGAGGGTCCCAGCTGCCTTCAAGGCCCTGGGACTGAGGCCAGCCTTTCTCTCTCCGACCCTTTAGAAGTCAGCCCACCACTGACTCCACCACAAGTGCCTCATGTCCAAGTGTCCATGGTGGACAATGGGCCCCTTGAGCTCGAGGTCCAGAATCAGGTTCGGGGAAGGTGCCGTGGGTTCGTCTGTGAACTGATGCACTTCCTTAGGAGCTCCGAATGGGATCTGAGATCATCACAGACGACTGTCCTAAGTGCTAACACAGGATCTCATAGCTACACCTTTAGATGCACACACACACACACACACACACACACGCAAGTTACTACAAACATGGCCGTGTTGGACGTGCCTCTAGGACGAGTAGAGCCTCAAGAATGTCCCGGGCCTCAATCTGCAGGGGGCACGTCTCCATCCCCTCCGGGCTGTAAACAGGCTACTCATTCTGCCACCACGACACCCCCCCAAGCTGCTCTCCAGGGGCCACCGCCTCCTCCAAGAAAGGAAGTTCCCTGGGATGTGATGTGACACCCAGATGTCTCTCCTGCACCTCCCATGACTGGGGATGGATGGAGCCCCGCTTCCCAGGGGTGAAGTTGCTGGTGGGGTGGGGTCCCCCCCTCATCATCCCCGAGGCCAGACCAGCCCCCATGACAAGAGGGTGGCCCTGGGGCCTCTGTGCAGCTGCAGGTGGGCCTGGGCAGGGGGTGGAGGGCGTGTCAGGAGGGTTTATGTTCAAGACTGTGTCACTGTGTGCTGTGCTCGGCGGAGGGACCAAGCTGACCGTCCTGGGTGAGTCTCCCCCTTCCCTTCCTCTTCAGGGTCCACAGTGAAATTTGGGCAGATTTTCTTGTCTTTTCCCTCCTGTCTGGGGCTGGGGTCTCACTCTCTGGAGCCTGTCACCTTCACCCTTCTAGGCTGTCCATCCCCCCCAAGCCTGTCGTTCTTCACAGAAACTGGTGGACATGGTGGGGACGGGCTCAGTGACCCTCCTGCCACCCCTTGCTCTGCCCACCCCGAGCCTTCCCTCCAGGCCCTTCTTCTCTGGATGCTGGGACCTCAGCTCCCTCCTCAGGGTGCCCAGCCCCGGGGTCTGAGGAGAACGGAGGGGCTGAGGCCCAAGGAATGGGGGGTCTCAGGCTGGGGCACCGGGTCCAGGGATGTGGGAAGGACACTGGAAAGGGCTGGACAGAGCATGGGTGTCATCCTGGGATCTTTCTGCTCAGGGACCCAAATGGGGGCTAGTGAGGGACCCCAAAGCCAGGGGACTTGGAGAGAGGAGGAGGGAACAGTACACGGGGGAAGGGTGGACGAGTGTCCAGTTGAGAAGGTGGCCTCAGGGTGCTAGGTCCCCATCCTCCGCCCAGCAAACAGGACACCCCAGGCCGCACAGATCTCAGGACACTCGGGCCTTAAGGGTCACCACACCCAGTTACACACTGGATGTGAGCCCCTAGCTCAGACGCCCAGGGTGGGGACTCTTCATAGGGACAGGTGACAGGAACTGACCCGGCCAGGCAGACAGATGTCCTAGGACAGACAGATCCCCAGCGGGACTTCACAGGTCAGGGGACCCCTCAGAACAGACACAGCCCCAGGCTCAGAACACAACATTCACCCACATGGAAACTCTCATTTGTGGGACTCCCTGGACCCCAGCCCCGGGGCTGATGCTGCCTCCACCCTGGCAGCCCTAGAGGGGTCTCTGTGGTCTCTGTGGCAGCCCTAGAGGGTTGGGGGCTGCGAGGCTGGCGTCAGGGGGACTGTGGGCAACAAACCCCTGCCCTGAAAGGGAAGAGAGCCTGAACGGGGGACAGACAGACGGCCTGTGTGAGGACCCCGGACGAGAACCAGGGGAAGATCTCAGACAGACAGATGCCCAGGACAGACAGACACCCAGAGGAAAGAGGGGACCTCAGGGTGGGCGCCAGGCAGCACCAGGGAGCAGAAGGTGGGATGTGGTTTATGGGACGTGGGAGCCTGAGCAAGAGATGGAGACTTGCAAGGGAGCCCCGAACTCCCAGGAGTCGGGCACTGAGGATCCCCCGACAGAAGGTGAGCGACCCCAGCCATGGCTGCCTGACCTCAGGGGAGCAAGGGCCCGCCTGGGATCCATGCACTGGACTTTGGGCACCTGTGCCCGCTTCTCCTGAGGTCAGGGGCTCCCGCGATGGACGCTGCCCCAGTCACCTCCCGTCTCTCCCACACTTTGCAGGTCAGCCCACGTCCACGCCCTCGGTCACTCTGTTCGCGCCCTCCACTGAGGAGCTCAAGGCCAACAAGGCCACCCTGGTGTGTCTCATCAATGACTTCTACCCGGGCAGCGTGAAGGTGGTCTGGAAGGCAGGCAGCACCACCATCACCAAGGGCGTGGAGACCAGCCAGCCCTCGAAACAGAGCAACAGCAAGTACGCGGCCAGCAGCTACCTGGCCCTGACGGCCAGCGAGTGGAAATCTTACGACAGCGTCAGCTGCCAGGTCACGCACGAGGGGCGCACCGTGGAGAAGAAAGTGTCGCACTCCGAGTGCCCTTAGGTCCTGGTCCCCCCACCCTCAGGGGACTGGAGCCACAGGACCCCTGGAGGGTCTACCCACCCACCCTGCTCCCCCCAGCCCTTCCTCCTGCACCCAATCAACTCTCAATAAAATGTCCTCATTGTCATTCAGAAGTCGTGCTCTCTGCTCATTTTTCTTTCTGCATTTGGTGTCCTGAACTCAACCATCCTCAAAGGTGAACAAAATCCTCTTATCCTTTCAGAAATCAAGATAGAGGATGGAGTCTTGGGACTCTTGCGAGGGATGGTTTCACTGTCACCCAGGAACCCCCCCTCCCCCCAGAGAACATTCGAGAACAGGGAATTGGGTCGCTGCAGGAATGGAAGTCTGTCCACCTTCCCCACCGGCTTCCATGCTTCCTCCTCTGTGTGGGCCATGTCCACATCTGATTGTCCTGGTCACACACTGTTTGGTTGCCAGGGCCCCCAGGACAATACCTCAGCTCCCTTCCCTGGAATCCTCAGCATCACATTCTGGATTGTGTTCCCCCTCGAGAGTCTGTCGGTCCTATATATGATGACCCTCCGATTCCATGTGTCCTTTTGCTCCAAACCCACCCTGGTAATTCCCCATGACCTCATCCTAGAGTGTCCCCCTCCTCAGGGCCCCTCTTGCTCCCACCTCCCTAGGGAAACGGCCCTGTGCCCCTCCCCCAGGCTTTCCTGTCATACTCTGCACAGGACCCTCAGTCCCTGACCCTGGTCACTCATCCCACACTCCCCCTAGATAGCCCTCCTTCCTCTTGCATCAGGAGGGTCCCAGCTGCCTTCAAGGCCCTGGGACTGAGGCCAGCCTTTCTCTCTCCGACCCTTTAGAAGTCAGCCCACCACTGACTCCGCCACAAGTGCCTCATGTCCAAGTGTCCATGGTGGACAATGGGCCCCTTGAGCTCGAGGTCCAGAATCAGGTTCGGGGAAGGTGCCGTGGGTTCGTCTGTGAACTGATGCACTTCCTTAGGAGCTCCGAATGGGATCTGAGATCATCACAGACGACTGTCCTAAGTGCTAACACAGGATCTCATAGCTACACCTTTAGATGCGCGCACACACACACACACACACGCACACACACACACGCAAGTTACTACAAACATGGCCGTGTTGGACGTGCCTCTAGGACGAGTAGAGCCTCAAGAATGTCCCGGGCCTCAATCTGCAGGGGGCACGTCTCCATCCCCTCCGGGCTGTAAACAGGCTACTCATTCTGCCACCACGACACCCCCCCAAGCTGCTCTCCAGGGGCCACCGCCTCCTCCAAGAAAGGAAGTTCCCTGGGATGTGATGTGACACCCAGATGTCTCTCCTGCACCTCCCATGACTGGGGATGGATGGAGCCCCGCTTCCCAGGGGTGAAGTTGCTGGTGGGGTGGGGTCCCCCCCTCATCCTCCCCGAGGCCAGACCAGCCCCCATGACAAGGAGGGTGGCCCTGGGGCCTCTGTGCAGCTGCAGGTGGGCCTGGGCAGGGGGTGGAGGGCGTGTCAGGAGGGTTTATGTTCAAGACTGTGTCACTGTGTGCTGCGCTCGGCGGAGGGACCAAGCTGACCGTCCTGGGTGAGTCTCCCCCTTCCCTTCCTCTTCAGGGTCCACAGTGAAATTTGGGCAGATTTTCTTGTCTTTTCCCTCCTGTCTGGGGCTGGGGTCTCACTCTCTGGAGCCTGTCACCTTCACCCTTCTAGGCTGTCCATCCCCCCCAAGCCTGTCGTTCTTCACAGAAACTGGTGGACATGGTGGGGATGGGCTCAGTGACCCTCCTGCCACCCCTTGCTCTGCCCACCCCGAGCCTTCCCTCCAGGCCCTTCTCCTCTGGATGCTGGGATCTCAGCTCCCTCCTCAGGGTGCCCAGCCCCGGGGTCTAAGGAGAACGGAGGGGCTGAGGCCCAAGGAATGGGGGGTCTCAGGCTGGGGCACCGGGTCCAGGGATGTGGGAAGGACACTGGAAAGGGCTGGACAGAGCATGGGTGTCATCCTGGGATCTTTCTGCTCAGGGACCCAAATGGGGGCTAGTGAGGGACCCCAAAGCCAGGGGACTTGGAGAGAGGAGGAGGGAACAGTACACGGGGGAAGGGTGGACGAGTGTCCCGTTGAGAAGGTGGCCTCAGGGTGCTAGGTCCCCATCCTCCTCCCAGCAAACAGGACACCCCAGGCCGCACAGATCTCAGGACACTCGGGCCTTAAGGGTCACCACACCCAGTTACACACTGGATGTGAGCCCCTAGCTCAGACGCCCAGGGTGGGGACTCTTCATAGGGACAGGTGACAGGAACTGACCCGGCCAGGCAGACAGATGTCCTAGGACAGACAGATCCCCAGCGGGACTTCACAGGTCAGGGGACCCCTCAGAACAGACACAGCCCCAGGCTCAGAACACAACATTCACCCACATGGAAACTCTCATTTGTGGGACTCCCTGGACCCCAGCCCCGGGGCTGACGCTGCCTCCACCCTGGCAGCCCTAGAGGGGTCTCTGTGGTCTCTGTGGCAGCCCTAGAGGGTTGGGGGCTGTGAGGCTGGCGTCAGGGGGACTGTGGGCAACAAACCCCTGCCCTGAAAGGGAAGAGAGCCTGAACGGGGGACAGACAGACGGCCTGTGTGAGGACCCCGGACGAGAACCAGGGGAAGATCTCAGACAGACAGATGCCCAGGACAGACAGACACCCAGAGGAAAGAGGGGACCTCAGGGTGGGCGCCAGGCAGCACCAGGGAGCAGAGGGTGGGATGTGGTTTATGGGACGTGGGAGCCTGAGCAAGAGATGGAGACTTGCAAGGGAGCCCCGAACTCCCAGGAGTCGGGCACTGAGGATCCCCCGACAGAAGGTGAGCGACCCCAGCCATGGCTGCCGGACCTCAGGGGAGCAAGGGCCCGCCTGGGATCCATGCACTGGACTTTGGGCACCTGTGCCCGCTTCTCCTGAGGTCAGGGGCTCCCGCGATGGACGCTGCCCCAGTCACCTCCCGTCTCTCCCCCACTTTGCAGGTCAGCCCAAGTCCGCGCCCTCGGTCACTCTGTTCGCGCCCTCCACTGAGGAGCTCAGCGCCAACAAGGCCACCCTGGTGTGTCTCATCAATGACTTCTACCCGGGCAGCGTGAACGTGGTCTGGAAGTCAGGCAGCACCACCATCACCAAGGGCGTGGAGACCAGCCAACCCTCGAAACAGAGCAACAGCAAGTACGCGGCCAGCAGCTACCTGGCCCTGACGGCCAGCGAGTGGAAATCTTACGACAGCGTCAGCTGCCAGGTCACGCACGAGGGGAGCACCGTGGAGAAGACAGTGTCGCACTCCGAGTGCCCTTAGGTCCTGGTCCCCCCACCCTCAGGGGACTGGAGCCACAGGACCCCTGGAGGGTCTACCCACCCACCCTGCTCCCCCCAGCCCTTCCTCCTGCACCCAATCAACTCTCAATAAAATGTCCTCATTGTCATTCAGAAGTCGTGCTCTCTGCTCATTTTTCTTTCTGCATTTGGTGTCCTGAACTCAACCATCCTCAAAGGTGAACAAAATCCTCTTATCCTTTCAGAAATCAAGATATGAGGATGGAGTCTTGGGACTCTTGCGAGGGATGGTTTCACTGTCACCCAGGAACCCCCCCTCCCCCCAGAGAACATTCGAGAACAGGGAATTGGGTCGCTGCAGGAATGGACGTCTGTCCACCTTCCCCACCGGCTTCCATGCTTCCTCCTCTGTGTGGGCCATGTCCACATCTGATTGTCCTGGTCACACACTGTTTGGTTGCCAGGGCCCCCAGGACAATACCTCAGCTCCCTTCCCTGGAATCCTCAGCATCACATTCTGGATTGTGTTCCCCCTCAAGTGTCCTTCTGTCCATTGATTATGACCCACTGATTCCATGTGTCCTTTGGTTTAAAACTCACCTTGGTAATTCCCCATGACCTCGTCCTAGAGTCACCCCCACTGCACCCCCTCCTACTCCCATCCTTAGGGCCCCTCCTGCTCCCACCTCCTCAGGGACACTGCCTTCTGCCCCTCCCCCAGGCCCTCACTGTCACAGTCACAGGAACCTCCAGTCCCTGACCCTGGTCACTCATCCCACACTCCCCCTGGTATCCCTCCTCCCACTTGTGTCAGGTGGGTCCTGCCTTCATTCAAGGCCCCTGGGCCAAGGTCAGCCTTTCTCTCTCTGACCCCTTAGAAGTCAGCCCACCACTGACTCTACCACAAGTGCCTCATGTCCAAGTGTCCATGGTGGTCGATTGGTCCCATGAGCTTGAGGTCCGGAATCAGGTTCTAGGAAGGTGCTGTGGGTTCGTCTGTGAACTGTACACTTATTTAGGAGCTCAGAATGGGATCAGAGACCCTCCCAGATGACTGTCCTAGCTGCTAACATAGGATCTCATAGCTGCACCTTTAATTGCACACACACACACAAGTTACTACAAACATGGCCCTGTTGGAATGCCTCTAAGGAAATGGAGCCTCCAGAATGCCCCGCGGCCTCACTCTGCAGAGGCCACAGCTCCATCCCCTCAGGGTGCTAAAGAGGCTCCTCACCCTCCCACCATGACGCCCCCCTCAAGCTGCTCTCCAGAAAGGAAATTCCCTGGGATGTGATGTGACACCCAGACATCCCTCCTGCCCCTCCCACAACTGGGGATGGATGGAGCCCCGCTTCCCAGGGGTGAAGTTGCAGGATGAGAGGGGTTTCCCCTTCCCTCCTCAAGGCCAGACTAGCTCCCATGACCACGAGGGTGGTCCTGGAGCCTCAGTGCAGCTGCAGTTGGGCCTGGGTTAAGGGCTGGGTGGTTGACAGGTGGGTTTATGTTCGAGGCTGTGTCACTGTGTGCTGTGTGGACCCAGCTGACCATCCTGGGTGAGTCTCCCCCTTTCCATCTTCTTGGGGTCAGGAGTGACAATTGGGTAGATTTTTCTGTTTTCTCTGTCCTATCTGGAGCTGGGGTCTGAATTGCTCTGGGGCCTGTAACCCTCACCCTTTTAGTCTGTTCACTGTTCTTAGACCCCGGTTGGGGACAAGATGGGATGGTCTCAGTGACCCTCTTGCTCCCTGCCACTGTGACCCTGAGGTCTCTCCCGGGAACCTTCTCCTCTTGATTCCTCATGTTTCCTTGAGGGATAGTTTCACTCTCACCCAGAAAAGCCCAGAGAATATTCCAGAGCAGGGGATCAGGGCAGCAGGACCCAGGAGAGCCCACCTCTGCAGCTTCCCTACACTTGCTATTCTTGTGTGGACCTCGCCCACCGCCGGTCCTCAGGCCCTCTCCCCCACTCCCCTGCCTCCAGGATAATATCTGAACTGCTTCCCTGGATTCTTCACAGTCTGAGACTATGAGGCAAGAAACCCCCTCCCCAAAAGGGCGGAGACCTGACACCAATACGGATGGATGGATGGACATGCTGTATGAGGACATGGGGAGAGGGTCTGGGGGGAGGGGATCTTCAGGCAGACAGATGCCCCAGGAAGGATGAGAGGTCACAGCTGGTGTCGGCAGCAGCAGGGAGCACAGGGCAGGAGGTCAAGTTATGAGGACGTGTGAACCTGAAGGGTCAGGGGCCAAAGAGGGTGCCCAGAGCTCCCACGATTAGGGCATCCAGGACTTCCCAGTGGGTCCAGTGGTTAAGACTCCACGCTTCCACTGCAGGGGGCACAGGTTCCATTCCTGGTCGGGGAACTAAGATCCCGCATACCACACAGCACGGCTAAAAAAAGACATTAGGGCATAGAGATTCTCCCAACAGGATCCGGTAGGGTCTCCCCGTGCCCAACCTGGGCCCACCACAGCCCTCTTCCTGCACCAAACAACTTGCAATAAAATGTCCTCATCGTTATTCAGAAATCATGCTCTCTGCTCATTTCTTTTTTTTTCTCATATTTAGTTTGCAACCTCTGCAGAATTCTGGGGGTGGGGTGGGGAATCCTAGGCACCAGTGAGAAAGTAACTAAGGGGAGAGGCTCACAGTCTCCTGGGTGGGGGCATCTCCCAGGAAACCAGCCAGGACACATCACCCATCTGCCTTCTCCTTCCTCCCACTCCTCCTCCAGCACAGGGCCGTGCCCACCCCCTGCCACCTTCCTGGCCGGAGCTGCCCATGGCTGATGACCTCCAGATGAGCCCTCCCTCCCTGCCCTGGTGGGGACGCCCTAGACCGCCCCCCAACCCACATCCTGTCTTTCCTGTCCTGGCCTGGACCCCCTCTGCTCCTGGCCCTGCCCACAGGATGCCCTCCTCCCTGGCTGCCCAACTCAGCTCCTGCCCTCCCTCACCCTCCCTATCACTCCCTAGGGCTGGACCACCCACGGGGGCCAGGACACTCCAGCAACATTGGCTTCATGGGCTCTTAAATCTGGGGTCCATCTCAGTTCTTCACCCGACGGCAGGTGCAGGGCTGCAAGAGGAGTAGGAGGAAGCTAGGAAGGAAACTGTCCCACAAAAGCCCTGCCTGGAAGCTCGGGCACATGACAAAGATCAGCTCTGAGCTCCCCAGGAGCCAATGCGAGGAGGGAATAGGTGCCTCAGAATCTCTGAGATTCAACAAAGCCTTTGCTGGAGGAAAACTGGTGTCTCAGCGCTGAAGCCAGGTGTCTTGTACCACGGTTAAAAGTGGGGACATGTTTTACCCGAGGCCTCAGCGTTGACGGGAACCGGGCTCTGACACACACACAGGTGATCGCCTGGCAGCCTCATGACATGGTGATGACCACCAGGTGGAACAGCTGCCCCTGCATGGGGAGCCCTCTGTGTTCCTGTCTCCAGTACAACCAGGTTACCATCTCTGGGGGGTTACATAGTAACTGTACATAGTGTAGTTACATAGTAACAGTCCCCTGATTTGGCTCCCGGGGGTGTAGCCAGGAAAGCTCCTGCCCCTGGACCCAGGGTGGACCACCATCCTGCACACACCACACACACAAGGCCTCTCCCACCCCTGCCTGAGGCCCTCTTGGGTGTCCTGGGACCCCCAAGCTGCCCCCCACTCACAGCCCAGCTCTGCCAGGTGGGAGCAAAGAGGCGAGGGGCGCTCTCTCAGGTCTGTGCCAGAAAGGCACGTGCCACCCTCCTGGGGCTTGTCCACTGGGCGCCTCCTCCCTTCCGTCATACTGTCAGTGGGAGAGCCCCGTCCCGTGGAGGGACTTGGTGTCTCTGCGAGGCCCCTGGGGTCTGGGGGCTCCAGCCACTCTGACGATGATGGATGTGGCGAGAGACCCAGCCCCAGCCCTGCCCGAGCCCTTCATGCAGGGACCCTGGGCTGTGGAGATCCCAGTGCACTTGGGAGTTAGAGGGGTGGGCCATGGCGGTGGGTGACTCTGTCCCTCGGCTCCTGCATTAGCGGCTATAATGAATCACTCAAACTCAGAACCTTTAAACAACATTTATTCTTACAAGTCGGGGGGCAGAAGTCCAAAATGAGTCCTACAGGCTGAATTTTAGGTGTCTCAGGGCCAAGCTCCTCCCAGAGGCCGTTTCCAGCCTCTAGAGGAGCCACAGTCCTCGGCTCGTGTTCCCCCCTCCCGCTTCAAAGCCACAGCAGCTTCTAACCTCTCTCCCTTGCCCCCTGACCTCTGTCCCCATCGCCACACCCCGTCCCCTCACTCTGACCCTCCTGCCTCCCTCATTCCCTTCTAAAGACCCTTCATGGGGGCACCCAGATAATCTAGGATAATCTCTGCATTTCAAGGCCCTTAACTCCATCACATCTGCAAAAGCCCTGTCGCCCCATAAGGGACATACTCACAGGGTCTGGGAATTAGGACGTGGACAACTTGGGGCCTTATTCATCTGACTACAGCTCCAGTTCCCAGATCCCCGAGGCCTCGGGGACCTTTGCCCATGTTCCTCTCCCTCTGTGTCCTGCCTGGTCCCTGGGCTGGGCCACTCCTGGGGGCCTCCCAGCCCAGGCTCCCCCTCCTTCCTCCCTGGCCTCCTGCGGCCCCTTCTCCTCCTGGGCTCACAGGAGGCGCCTGATGTTAGCTTCAGCTCCGGGGCACTGCTTTCCTCCGGCCCCAGCTAAATGCTCTCCAGGCCTTACCTGTCAGTCATCAAACCTCCCTCGGAGGAAGATCCTATAATGATACACGCCCTACGGATGGAGACACAAGGCCCAGAGACCCTGAGTGACCTGCCCACGGTCACGGCAGGACTGAACCCCAGCCGCCCACCCGACCCCAGAGCTCAGCTCCTGCCCCCAGGTTCCCAGCCGCCCCCAGTGCCCTGCCCACCCTGGCCGAGCCCTCCTGATTCATCCAGCTCCTCCCTGGGGAGCTCCGAGCCCACCTGAATCAGGTCCCCCTCCCTGGGACCCACGGCCTAAGGGGACAGAGTTGTTGGGGCCCATGAGGGACCATGGGGGACAGGGGCCTTAGGTCAGAGTGGCTGGCTTCCTCATGCTCTGGGTCAGAAATCAGGGTCAGGGCACTGGGGGAGGGGCCGAGAGAGGGTCGCCTCTTTCTGAAGACCCCACCTCAGTCCAGGCTCCCAGGGAGGGTCACCTCAGGGCTCACCCTTGGTTGCCCCAACACCAGGAGGATCAGTCCCCAGCAGGTGGCTTCCCAGGCCCAACCCCCCACTCCCACTCCCTGGTCCCAGAGGCTTCCCTAAAGATGCAGGAACTATCACGACACCTTCAGTCAGGGGTTGCTGTCCGAGGAGCTGTAGATCTGGGGTCCAGGGAAGGGGACCCAGTGCTGAGCACAGCAGGAGCTCAGAGGCCAGGACAGCCCTCCCCCGACCCCCCCAGAGCAGCAGGCCAGCTCCCCCTCTCCCCCGCTGAGGCCCCTGTGTCTGCCTCTGCCTTTTCCCGCCAAGAACCTTTGGGGTCCCCACTTCCTCCGGGATGTGAGACTTCACCACCACTCCTGGGGGTGGGAAGAGGGGCATCCGTCAGAGGGGCCCTGAATTCTGGGAACCTCAGGCCCCATGATGGACGGACGCCCTGCTGGGGAGCAGCCACTGGGCTGTCAGCCGTGGGGATGCTTCACCCCTCGGATGTCCCAGCCCCTCCGTGAAACCTCAGAGACACCCCACTTCCCTGCGGTCACTGTAACCGCATCCCACTCCAGTCCCCTTCCCTGCAGTTGACACTGAGGCTGGAATCACTACCAGCCCACGAGTGACCCAACCTCTTCCAGGTCTCAGACCACTGGCTGCCAAGCAGCTGCTGTTTCCCAAGTGCCCGAGCAAGCCCTGCCCCAGCTGGGACCAGTCCTGGCCCTGCCTGGTCCCGATATAGCAGTAACGGAGGACCCAGACACCCAGGCCAGCGGTCAGAGAGCTAGAAGGCCGTCTCTGGGGCCCAGCACCAGCTTTCAAGCCTCAGCAGCTCACAGTTTCCCTCCCGATGGCCATTATAGGCCCACAGACATGATCCTGGGAAAGAAATAACCCAGAGGTAATGAGATGCCCAGACTCGAGGATGGCCTCTGTGACCTGACAAACTCCTGAGGATTGTACTTCCTCATATAAAAGCAGTAGGGCCACCGAGTGTGAACCCACCCCCCTGAGCCCACGACACGGGGCACTCCGGCAAGGCCTCTGACTGTGACCTCACTCAGTTAGCAGGCACCCCCAGTGGCTTCCAAGGCACTAGGTCACTCCAGAGTAAGCCGTCTGGCTCACCCAGGCTGCCCCTCCTGGCAGCCATGCACCCACGCTCTGACCCTCAAGGATGGCACATCGAGGCCAACCCACTCTCCTGTCACCCCCTCCGGTCCCTCTGGACCTGTCTCCCACCCATGACCCGACTTGGGGGCCACGTTCTCTCCAGCCACACCCTCCTCCCTCCAGCCCCTTACAGCACATCTCTGGGGGCTCCACGTTGCCCTCCCTTCCTGCCATCACCCCATCTTTCCCTGCACTGCTAGGTACCAGTGACCTCCAAGGGGCCCAATCCAACCACCCCCTCTCTGTCCTCCCCACTGTCGGTCTCTGAGTGGATTTGAGAACCACACCCCATTTTTTCTCTCTTGAAACTCAGCCCCCAAATCCTCTCTCCTGGGTCCTCTTTTCTCTCCTCTCTCCTCCCCTTCCCCATTTGTTCTGTGTTGTCATCAGGCCCCAGGGAGCCGGCGGCCTGGATGCCCTTCCTTCTCTGTCCACGGGAGCTAGAAACTGGCTGCATCTAAAAAGGGCTCGTAGAATATGACTCAGCCATTAAAAAGAATGAAATAATGCCATTTGCAGCAACATGGATGGACCTGGAGATTATCATACTAAGTGAAGTTAAGTCAGACAGAGAAAGATAAATATCATATGATATCACATATGCAGAATCTAAAAAAAGTGATACAAACGAACTTATTTACAAAACAGAAACAGACTCACAGACTTAGAGAACGAACTTATGGTTACGGGGGGCGAGGGGGGGAGGAGGGGAGGGATAGATTGGGAGTTTGGGATTGACATGTACACACTGCTATATTTGAAATAGATCACCAACAAGGACTTACTGTGTAGCACAGGGAATTCTGCTCAGTATTCTCTAACAACCTAAATGGGAAAAGAATTTGAAAAAGAATAGATACATGTATATGTATAACTGAATCACTTTGCTGTACACCTGAAACTAACACAACATTGTTAATCAACTGTACTCCGATATAAAATAAATTTTTTTTTTAAATTAAAAAGAAAAGGGGGGCTTCCCTGGTGGCGCAGTGGTTGAGAATCTGCCTGCTAATGCAGGGGACACGGGTTCGAGCCCTGGTCTGGGAAGATCCCACATGCCGCGGAGCAACTGGACCCGTGAGACACAGCTGCTGAGCCTGCGCGTCTGGAGCCTGTGCTCCGCAACAAGAGAGGCCGCTATGGTGAAGAGGCCCGCGCACCGCGATGATGAGTGGCCCCCGCTTGCCGCAACTGGAGAAAGCCCTCGCACAGAAACGAAGACCCAACACAGCCAAAAATAAATATAAAAATAAATAAATAAATAAGACCCGGTGCAACCAAATAAATAAATAAATATTAAAAAAAAAAAAGAAAAGGGGCTCCTGTTTCTTTATCTGTCCAATCTCCCAGCCTGACCAGGGCTCTGACCTCACTCCAGAAGGTAGGTGCCCTGAGGGCAGGGGCTGCACCCCCCCTCGGTGCCTCAGAGGGTCAGTTGGGTGCTGGGCGCTGGGCGGGCATCAGGGAGCCTCTTGATGACTGCTGTCAACTTACTGCAGAACTGTCCCAACTCTGCCCAATTGTGGGACTGACCATCCCCAGCTCTGCCTGGTTATGGACTGATTGTCCTCGGCTCTGCTGCAGGTGTCTGTCATCTCTCTGCCACGAGGACAGAGCCCCAGGTGGGTACTGCCTGTGGATCGTGTTCTAACTCCCCCAGACCAGCCCAGGAGATGGGTGCTAACACTCCCTCACCTCATGGATGAGGAGACAGAGGTTCCAGAGCTGAGGCAGCCGCTGGCGGCCACAGGTGCTCAGGGCCACACACACGGTGGGCACCCGGGCCCCCCTCATGAGGTCACCGCCCCCTTCCCGAGGAGGCTGTGCTGTGCCGGCCGGGAGACGGTGCTGAGCACATGACCCCGCAGCCTCTGGACATCAGAGGCATCCTAAGGCTCTGTGGGGTGGGGGACCCTGGCTCCTCCATCTATACTGACTCGGTGCAGGTAGGGGCAGGCAGGAGGGGGTTCATGGACCCTCTGAGTCCATACAGCAAAGCAGGGCAGGTTTTGTGAGCCCATTTCACAGAGAAGAGAACTGAGGCTCTGTCAGCGGGATGGGGGTTGGGGGACCTGCCCAGGGTCACAGGGTGAGCTGTTGGCTGACCTGTCCCCCCACCCCCAGCTCTTTCCATGGCTCCTCAGCCCTGCGAGACATGTCATTCATTCATTCACTCACTCATTCATTCAGCAAACTGTCAGTGAGCAGTGCTGTGGGCCGGTGCTGAGAGCAAGGAGACAGGACCACCTGCCCTGGAACAGCTCATGCGCTGGGGGGACAGCCATAGAGCCCACCGCTGACCCAACCGTGTCCTCAAGCCCCCAGGTCAGCTTTCCACCCAGGGAGCATCTCCCCGCACACTTGGGATAAGATTTCATCCACTGCCCGGCCCCAAGTGGCGGGTCCCCCAGCAGCCGGCACTGGGCACGTCTCCAGGCTCATCACAGCCCCTCAGGGAACCTTGAAGTCCCCATCAGGGCTGCCATTGCCCACTTCACAGAGGGGACACTGACCATGAGGGACGCACCAGGCCTGCCTTGCTCAGCTCAGAGCCGGGACAGCCCCTGCGGACTGGTGGCCCCAGGGCACCGGCTGCGGGGGCGGGTGTCCCTGCTGGGCTGACTCTTTGTGGAATAAAAAAGAGTGTCAGGTCAGGGGAGGGGGCTTGGCCTGGCCCTGACCTGCCTGCTGTGCGACCCTGGGCAGCGCCCTCCTTCCAGGGCTTCCTTGTGGGAGGCCAAGGCTGGGGGAGGTGACTGATGGGGGACGGGGGTTGTGGCTTCCTTCACAGCAGAGCCCGGAATAGCCTCGGGCAGGGAAGGCAGAGGGGCCCTGGGGGAGGGGAGGTGACTACTGGGACCCTGGGGGTGGCCCAGGAGCTTCTGCTGAGCTGAGCTGGGTGATTGTCCTGGCCCACTGTGAGACCTGCAAAGTCACCAAGAGAGTGCAGCCCGGCCAGGTCTGGGCAGGGGGACACCCTTGTCCTTCACCCCACAGTGTTCACCAGAGTGCCGCAGTGGTTGCAAGGGGCTCTGCCCTGGCCTGTGTCTCTCTGGATACAGACCCTCACTCCCAACACAAAGGTCTAAACCCAGGTTTCCAGCTGCTTTGAAAATACAGCTTCCAGGGGTGTCCGCGGAGCAGTCAGCTGTCTGCTGCCACACCCACTGGTTCAGTGACACAGGACACAGCAAGGTGATGTCTACATCTCTCAGAGCGTGGTGTCCTCCTCCTGGTCAGGTCCTGCGTCCCCAGCCCACCTGTGCCCGTGATGGGGCGTCAACCTCCTCCCTGCAGCTCCTGAGCACGACGGGTGGGAGGAACGGGCCAGGTTGCCAGGGTCCCTGGCTGCACACACAGGAGCATCCCCCACCGGCATCCATGGGCCAGGCTAAACACTGCTGTGCAGGAGACTTTGTGAGGCTTCGAGGGGACGCACTCCCTTGGGGTGGCCAGAGAACCCCCGCTTCTGTATGGTCACCTGGAGGGACTGCACACCGGTCTCACGGACACAAACGCAGTGATGTGACAGAGGGTAGTTGGTCCTGGCAGGGCCAGTCTTTGGACCAGTTTTTCTGAAAAGCCAGTTGGTCACCCGGGATCACAGCAAACCTAATCCTGTTTGGCCAGGAATCCCCCAGTGACAGCCTCCCCCAGAACACTGGGCCCAGGGAGGGGTCCAGGGGGTGACCTGCCTCCTAGGTTTCACTGACGTTCCCAGTTCATGCCCATGTCTTGGTGTGGTTATTTTTTTAATTAATTTTTATTGAAGTACAGTTGATTTACAATGTTGTGTTAGTTTCTGCTGTACAGCAAAGTGAATCAGTTACGTTGCTGAAGCTCTGGCCTCTGTTCACCAGTGCTGGATAGAAGCGCAGAGACAGAGCTTTGGAGGAGTAGAAAAGAGCAGCTTTATTACTTTGCCAGGCAAAGGGGGCCACAGCGGGCTAACGCTCTCAAGACTGTGAACCCCTTCCTGGGAAATAGGAAGGGGTCTTATAGTTTCAGGGTGGAAAACAGAGCTGTAGAAAAGGATCGGGACTGACGTAGTCTTGCATTCTTCTTTCCTCCTGGAGACTTTGAGATCATTAGGGCTGGCGTCCGGTGGTTCCGGAACAGGTTCTAGTGGTCCTCGAGGTTATCATCCCGTCACCTTTCTGGAATAAAGAATGGTCCCAAAGGAAAGGAGTCTTAGGGAGTGTCGTCTTGGAGAAGTAAACATCAGGTGCATAGTACAACTTTAGCTAGAGGGCAATCATTTTCAGAGTGCAATTAAGCAAGAAAGAGAGGGGGAAAAAAACATCTGTAGGAGACAGGTTGAACAGGCAGAAAGAATAAGGGCTAACATAATGGGGGTGCCTCAACACGCTCCTGCTACAGCAGTTATACATATACATATATCTACTCTTTTTTAGATTCTATTCCCATGTAGGTCATTACAGAGTATCGAGTAGAGTTCCTGTGCTATACAGTAGGTTCTTATCAGTTATCTATTTTATATATAGTAGTGTGTATATGTCAATCCTAATCTCCCAATTTATCCTTCCCCCTCCCTTACCCCCTGGTAACCATAAGTTTGTTTTCTACATCTGTGACTCTATTTCTGTTTTGTAAATAGGTTCATTTGTACCATTTTTTTAGATTCTACATATAGGTGACAAACCCACAGCAGACATCATTCTCAATGGTGAAAAACTGAAAGCATTTCCTCTAAGATCAGGAACAAGACAAGGATGTCCACTGTCTCCACTTTTATTTAAAATATATTGGAAGTCCTAGCCATGGCAGAGAAGGAAAAGAAATAAAAGGAATCCAAATTGGAAAAGAAGTAAAATTGTCACCGTTTGCAGATGACATGATACTATACATAGAAAATCCTAAAGATTCTACCAGAAAACTACTAAAGCTCATCAATGAATTTGGTAAAGTTGCAGGATACAAAATTAATACACAGAAATCTCTTGCATTCCTATACACTAACAACAAAAGATCAGAAAGAGAAATTAAGGAAACAATCCCATTTACCATCACATCAAAGAGAATAAAATACCTAGGAATAAACCTACCTAAGGAGGCAAAAGACCTATACTCAAAAAACTATAAGATACTGATGAAAGAAATCAAAGATGACACAGATGGAGAGATATACCATGTTCTTGGATTGGAAGAATCAATATTGTCAAAATGACTATACTACCCAAAGTAATCTACAGATTCAATGCAATCCCTATCAAATTACCAATGGCATTTTTTCACAGAATTAGAACAAAAAAGTTTACAATTTGTATGGAAACACAAAAGACCCCGAATAGCCAAAACAATCTTAAGAAAGAAAAACGGAACTGGAAGAATCAGGCTCCCTGACTTCAGACTATGCTACAAGATTATTAATAGCGCTCCTTCCACTCCCAGAAATGTCCGAGTGTGGACGATAAATTTTGGTCGTCTGAGCGCAGGGAAACTGTTTGCTGAATGACTGAATGACTCTCCTTATAATAAGTTAAAATGTGGGGCTCAAGGCCAGCACCAGGCTTTGTGGTCAGCTGACACTGGGCAGCGCCATTGAGTCCCCTGACAGAGGCACAGGATGGGGGCAGCAGCCTCACCACGGGCCACCCGTAGGGGGTCACCATGGGGCTCCTGAGCCCTGTGGGCCTTGACTGGAGCCCTGGTGTGAGCTCACACCATACCAGCCCATGAGAGGCCTGAGTGTGACCCTGACACCATTTCCCACCCAGTGATAGATCGGCATGTGTGGAAACCTGCAAGGGACGGATCCTCTGGGCAGCCCTTGTCCCCAGGGAAACTGGGAGGAATCAGGGAGAATGTCTGGGGCAACCAGGACAGGGACCAGGGGAGGGCCTGGGTCATCAGACGCCCTGTGTCTACTCCAGGGACAGAGTAGCTAATGGTCTGCGCTACCCACCAGGGCACTGCCATGCGTGTGTTTCCACACAGGTTGGGATGACACTCTCTTCCTGTGGCCACTCAACCCCCCAGGTCCCTTCTGCTCCTCACACCCGGCCTGGGGACATCTCACGTCAGGGCTGGCATCCACTGAGCATCCTCTGTGCCCGGGGCTGTGCTGGGCACCAGAGTCTGGATCCCCCTCAGGTCCTCACCAGGATGGGCAATCCCTGCCCGCCCAGGGCCTGGCCTCCTGGGGACATGCTGGGGTCTCCTGACCGTCCCAGGAGGAGGGAGGAAGCCTTGGCCAGACCCCAAACGGGATCCCTAAGGAGGACGGAAAGGCTGCTGTGGGCCGGCCGAGAGCGGCTCTCCGAGGGAAGGTGGGACCCCAGAGCAGCCTGATGAGCCCACCCGCAGGGTCTCTGGTCACACAGGGCCTCCAGCTCAGCGCTAGTGTGGACCAAGGCCCTGCGTGGATGAGGCCCGCTGCGGTCACTGCCCGGGGCAAAGCCACCGCTCAGCAGCCCTTTCCTAAGCACCTACCATGTGTGGGGACCTCGGCGGTGGCAACGCAGCTCTGCTGGGGCTCCTGTGGGCACAGGGAAGCAGCCTATAGAGAGGGAGTGGTGTCGTGCAGGACGGCTCGTGCCCTGGAGAAACCAACCAGGGTGAGGGCCGGGGGTGCCCGACTGGGCCTCACGAGGGGCCACGGCCGAGCCTGGAGGCGGCCAGGGGGCAGGACAGCCCTGACTCTGGGTTGGCGGCTTGGGGCCTGTGTCCCCACCATGCAGCCAGGCTGGTGATAGTGGAAACTCGCTCCCTGGGGTCCAGGAGGGACGGTCAGATGGAAAATGGACGTTTGCTGGTCTCTGAGGTTGACTGTTGCTGCCATTAGCATCGGGCTGTTCGGGCCCAGCCGGCCTCAGGCCAGCACCCCTGGGCTCCCCATGGGCCCCACCCTCACCCCCGTGCAGCTGGCCTGGCGAAACCAAGAGGCCCTGACACCCGAAATAGCCGGGAAACGCCGACCAGCCCAGCCCGGGGAAGCAGGTGCCTCCCTCTCCCCAGGCTGGGGGGAGGAGTGGCTCCAGTTCTGGAAGCTTCCACCAGCTCCCTTGGAGAAGGGACCTGTGTCGCAGCACCCAGGCCGCCCAAGCCCCTGCGCCCAGGCCTGAGCCGGGCAGAGATCACGTCAATCAACCATCAGAAGCGGCATCTTGTGTTCCAGAATCTTGTGTCTGTGCGGGTCGTACCCCCTCCTCGGGGCCCCCAGGGACCTCTCTAAACGCCGGGCGTGCAGCTGCGGCTGACGTGGGGCACAGCCAGACACTCGGGGCTCAGAGGAGCCCGGGGGGCAGGGCTGGCCAGGGCTGGACATGGGGCACTGCAGTCACAGCTTCCCTGCTGTCCCCACACCTGGGACTCTTCTGGGGGAGGGACTGGGCCAAGGACGGGGAAGGGGGAGAAATGGGGACCCTCACAATCACTGCACTGGGAGCCCTGGGTCTGGGGTAATAATGAGGAGCCCAGAGCACAGATGTCCCCCAAGAGGCCTCGTGGGGTCCTTCCCCAATGGACAGGACTTCAGATTGGTCAGTCACTCATCCATCTGTCTGTCCATCTATCTGTCCATCTGTCTGTCCACCTATCCATCCACCCATCCATCCATCTACCCATCATCCATCAATCCATCCATCCAAAAAGCCTCCCTTGGGCCTCCTGGGGGCCTGGCCTGTGTGGGGCTGTCAGCTACTCATGTCCCAGGCAAGGCAGGACTGGCCCAATCAAGGCCAAAGTCAGACCTGGAACGTGCCTGCTTCACCATGGAAGGAGGGGCCTTTGGACACTGGGTGCCCTGTTCCCTGCCCAGTCTGCCCTGTGCTCGGTCGATACGTTGAGGTCAAATAAAGGGCAAGAGGTGTGACAGGTGGGCCAGCGTGGTGAGGCCAGCTGCCCCCTGCCCTGTGGGTGACCTGACTCCCCACCCCACCCCCACCCACAGTTACAGGCCTCCCCGATCCACCCTCCAGGCTGACCCTCCCATTCTCTCCTCTCCTCCCCGTCCTTCTACAATCAGAGAGTTTCCCAGGACATTCCAGGGCTCCAGGGTCCTGATGCGAGTGGAGATGGGGAACAAGCACCCAGCCACAGTTTCCTGAGCTCACCCCCAAAGACAGCAAATCACTTCCACAGGGTTGACTCCACCAGCTCATTCTCAGGGGACACTGCCAGTAGGTCCCCCAGCTCAGGGAAGCCAGGAGCCAGGCCCACAGGCCACAGCCATAACATCACATCACCTGACACATGAGACGTGAATATCCGGGGGGTGAATGCCCCCACCCGAGAGCCTGTGGGAGTATGGCCCTCACCCCAGCAGTGATCAATCAGCTCATCAACCAGTGTTCACTCCCATCGCCCCTCACCGCCCCTGTGGGCCCAGGTCGGGTCCTGGAGGTGAAGCTAAGACAGGGAAACTCGCCCCTGCCCAGCCCAGAGCCCATGGTGCCGAGAGATCCTCCCCCACCAGTAAACATTAGTGGGGAAGACAAGGACGGCGGATCCTGGGGTCCTGGGGGGTCAGCCAAGGGGAGCAGCAGCAACTTCAGCCACCTCAAAACCACCTCAAAACAGGGCCCGGGAGCTGGACCCCCAGGGCTGAGGGGCAGAGGGAGGAAGGGCCTCCCGGGGGGTCAGCATGAGCAAAGGCACAGAGCAGGGGGGCTGCAGCAGCCCTCGGCTGGCGCACACGGGCCCCCAGTAAAGCACCCTGACCCCTCCACCTCGGAGACTCCAGACTCCTGTCTCCCGCGCCGCCTGGCCCACCACCCTGCTCACCGCCCAGCAATCCCTGGCATTCGGTGCTACATGGCGGGGCCCTGCCCTGGGAGGAAGGGGAATCAGATGCAGACTGGACACCAGGCAGAGAGGGACGAGCAGAGGGTGCGGGGAGCAGGCCCAGGGAGGGACCGGGGGGTGGTGGGCCAGGAGTTCTCCAGGGGCGACGGTTCTCTGTGCCGCACACAGTGAGGCCGGCTGGTGGGCCAGAGTGTCCCGAGCCCCGGAGCCCAGCAGAGGGACAAGGACGGGGCTCAGAAGAGGTGAGGCCGGGGACAGAGGCCCTGAAGGCCTCAGTCCTGACCAGATCTGAGATTCCAAAAGGCAGCTGCGCCCTGAGGCTACTGAGTGGCCTACTGTCCCGAACCATTTACGAAACACGCAACACGAGTTACCCAGCTGAGCCACTTCCGGATTCCGTGGGGCTCACAGCCAGCATCATCGTCCCATCTCACAGGTAGGAAAACCAAGGCCCAAAATGATTAACATCCCAGAGAGCGAGACAGAGCCAGCCCCCGGTGTTCCCCCTCCCAACCTGGGGCCTCCCCTCTGAGGGACAGGAAACTGAGGCCACACAGGGGCACCCGGATGGAAAGCGGCCCTCTGCAAGGCCCCAGAAGCCTCCTGTGGGCAACCTCCCCCCATCACCCTCCAGCCCCGACCTGAGTCAGGGGAGCAGAAAGGAGGCCCGAGAGTGGACCCAGTGACCACCCCCACCCCATGGCTGGAAGGAGGGAGGGCTGGTGGCAAAGGGCCTGGGGGAGCCCAGACCCCAGGGTGGACAGGGAGGGTCCCCCTCACCTGCAGCCCTTCTCAGCCCTTGACCTTAGGCCATTTGCTTCCCTCTGTGGGCTCAGTTTCCTCATCCCATCTGTACAGGGGGTGATAAGTCTCTATCCCAAAGGGTGGGCTTGGGGATTAAAGAAGCCAATGTCTGTGAGGTGCCTGGACCATGCTGACCCTCACCCACCCCAGCCACTGCTGTCACCTCCTGGGCTCTTGCCTGGGGCCTGCCTCTGACATGCTGTGTGACCTTGGGCAAGATAATTCCCCTCTCTGGGCCCCAGCTTTCCCCTCTGCTCAGGGAGTGCTGGGTGAGGGGCCCTGTGGGCCAGAAACTATAGGAAAACTGTCGGATTCCTGGATGAAGGGGCTGAGCAGGGAGGCCCCAGGCCTGGAGGGGCAGTGAGGCCCGAGGTGGGAGCAGGGTGGGGACCAGGCCAGGACAAGGAGAGGGTGAAGCGGGGGCCCTGCCTGCAGCTGGCCACCCCTGGGAATCCCCAGGCTAAAGTTAACCCTGCGTTGGCCGAAACCAGAACTCAGGGTGACAAAAGGGAGAAGTAAGGGGAAGAGAAACTGAGCCCGTGGTCAGCGGGGCGTGGGACGGGTGACAAACAGGGCCAGGTGTGGCCCAGGACGACGGGACAGGGCAGTTTCAGGGCCGTAGTCGGATGTTTATGCAGCTCGCAGGTGGGGGTAGCAGAGCCCTCCCCCTCCCCCACCCCCTCCCAGCCCCCTCCCAGCCCCGCCTGGGCCTGATGCCGCTCCCTGGCTGCCTCCCCACAACCTCCCCCAGCTCCATCCTGGGTCCTGGAATCCTGGAGGGCCCGACCCCAGGGGATCTCAGAACCACTCAGGGGTGGCCCCCACTGTCAGCAGGGCCCCGGGAAGGGAATGACCCAGGGCACAGAACGAGTCAGCATGGGAAGGGAGGGGCTCCAGCCCCAGAGTCCCAGCCCCGGGCCCTTCTGGCAGCAGAATGAGTGGATGGGTGGGCGAGGGGGTGAGCACAGGCCTCCGGCTGCCCAAGACCCCGTGATTCTGAGGGGCCCCAGGGAGACGCATCCCATCTTTTCAGGAGGGAATGTGTCCCCGTGTCCTTGGGCTGGGGACGCACTCCCCTTTGACCCAGCAGCCCTGCTCGTGGGAGTTCATCACCGGCCCAGGGCGCAGAGACGCCGAGGTACCCTGCCCTGCATCTCTAACAGAGATACATTCAGACCGCCTAACATCCACAGCTCCAAACGGCCTTGGGGACGTGCCATGGACAGATTCCACCGTGGGGTCCGGGGGACAAGGGCAGGTGACAAGAGGAGATCTCGTCTGAGCCCATCTTTGTGAAAAGGACATGACTGTTATAGGGAAAAGTCTGGAAGGATACACACCAACACACTGAATACTCCCTGGTAGCAAGATCAGATGTTTATTTTCTTCTTTATGCTTCTCTGTACTTTCTCATTTCTCAAAGAACATGGATTACTTTTATCATCAGAAAACAAAACAGTAGGGCTTCCCTGGTGGTGCAGTGGTTGAGAATCTGCCTGCTAATGCAGGGGACACGGGTTCGAGCCCTGGTCTGGGAAGATCCCACATGCCGCGGAGCAACTGGACCCGTGAGCCACAACTACTGAGCCTGCGCGTCTGGAGCCTGTGCTCCGCAACAACAGAGGCCGCGATAGTGAGAGGCCCGCGCACCGCGATGAAGGGTGGCCCCCGCTCACCGCAACTAGAGAAAGCCCTCGCACAGAAATGAAGACCCAACACAGCAAAAATAAATAAATAAATAAAGTTATATAAAGAAAACAAAACAGTAAACTGATTCAAGATCAACGACCCTCTAAAAATGGTGTGTTAGAAGGTTTGAACGGCATTGTGAAAATAACATTATCCCCAAGAGGTCACAAGACAAGACCTGGCACATGTGAGCGTGTCTCTGTATCTACATCCACATCCATGTCCATATCTCTTACCTGGGGCTACCTGTGGCGGTGGACCTACAGGTAATGCTGGTTTTCATTCGGCACATTTGACTTTTCTGATTTATTGGGTAATTATGAAAAACAAGATTTTTTTCACTTAAGTAAGGATATTTATTCCAACTCACTTAACATTCAACAAATATTTATTGCTTGCCTGCTACATCCGTGACAGGCTGGGTGCAGGGTTTGGGACTACACTGATGAAAAGACAGAGAATCATCCTTCTTGGGCAGTGGTCCAATGGGGGAAATGTATATGGAAAGAGGTCATTACAATGCTGAGATGGATTCTTACCTCTAGGTCTTAGGTCATGTCCAAATCCATGAAACTCTCTCACTGCACCAGCTCCACACCCAGGCAGGAAGGTTACTGAGCCCCTAAAAACAGAGAGAAGGTATTCCAGGGGTGCTGAATACCTAGCAGCAGGCATTGAGCAAAGAGGATCAGAGAAAAGCACCCCCCTTTTAAATACAGTTAAAAACAGAAGCCTGAGCGATTGCAAACAAGAAGTTTAAGTAATTTCTGCAAAGAGTAATAAAAACCTTCCCACCAATAAAGCAGATTGGCGTGGGACACAGTCCAGGATCGGCAGAACTTATGAAGGAAAGAGGCGGTGTCTGAAGCAGACCAGAATAGACTTCAAGAGTTTTTACCCAGTTCTTTGGAAGGAAGAATTCTGTGGTAGATAAGTAGCACAGTCCATGTAGGTGAGAAGACCCAGGGTGACAAACTTCTCTGCCATGTAGGCGACAATTTATCTTGGCAACTAATCTCTCTCCCTGTGTTCTGATCTGGCCGATGTTGATAATATTAGCGGCCACCTCACAATTCCATCTTGAGGAATGCAGGAGGGGATGTACCTAGATCCTTTCACAGAATACCAGGTTCAGTGAATGGAAGAAACAGGTTAGAAATGATTGTTGGAAACTCCCTCTCCGTCACGTAGAGTTTGTTAATCCTAATTACATTTATAGGTGCCATAGGAGCTTGTAGATATGTCATTTCTTTTCTTATACTCCTAAACTCTCTATTTAAACTCTCCACTTAAGGTCATTGCCAGCTAGCAGTCCTGTAAGTGACATGAAGACACCTCAGTTGTTCACTCCTCACTTTCTCCCCAGAAAAATACAAGTGTTTAACCCAACTCAGTGAGTCTGGTGCTGTGGCCCAGAGCCCCAAAAGGCAGGGACTCAACAGCCATCTCTCTAGCCTGCCTGCCTCCTGCCCCAGCTCATGCTCCAGAATCCTCATGGACGAAGGAAGAGGTGCAGCCCCCTTCCTGGGTCTTCAGACTCTGCATCTCGCCCCCAGCCCAGTGCCTGGCAACTTCAAGGCTCTCAATAAACAGTTTGAATGAGGGAGGGAAGGAAGATAGGGACGGGTGAATAGACGGATGAGTGGGGGGGTTGGTGGGTGCGTGGGCAGGTGGGTAGTTGGGTGGGTGAGTGGATGGATGGACAGTTGGGTGGATGGGTGGATGGATGGGAAAATAGCTGGATGATTGATGGATGTGTGGGTGGATGGGTCAGTGGCTGGCTGGATGGATGGATGATTGATGGAAGGGTAGATGACTGGGTGCATTGGTGAGTTCATGGGTAGGTTAGTAATTGGATGGGTGAATGGATGAATGGATATTTGTGTGGGTGGGTAGATCCTAATTATGAGAAACACAGAACCTTAGTGCCTGGCAACTCCGTGGAAAGGGGCTGAACGCGACACCCAGGTTCCAATCCCAGCTCTGATCCTGACTTGGTGTGACCTTGGGCCATTTCCTTAGTGCCTCTAAGCCTTGTCCCCTTGCAGGCAAAGATGATGTCAGCCCCTGCCCTGTCCACCTCACAAACTGCTAGGAAGAACACTGAAAGGACACATATGCGTGAAGATGTTTTAGAAACCCGAGAGGCTTCTCAGGTGCACTCTTAGCCTTGGAAGGACCTTGCAGGGCATTGAGCTGACTCACCCCTGGCTTTGGAGCACAGCTGTGGGAAGAGCATGAGCTTGGAGCCCAGACAGACCTGGGTTCCAATCCTGGCTCCACCACTTTCCAAGTGTGTGACCTTGGGCAGGTGACTGTCCTTCCCATGTCCTCCTCTGTGATGCGGAGGTGATGACGACAGCGGCAGCTACCCCTCGGGGCTGTGAGAGAATTCAGGGGGATCATTCAGGAAAGCACTCGGCACAGCACCCAGTAAGGGTGCAATGATGGATCTGAGGTCTACCATCTGGGGTCACAAAGAAGAGGCTCGATCCTGCCCTCTCTGTAGCAGTGTTCCCTGGAGGCCTGGAGGTGTTCCAGGACATCTAACTCAGGGGTTCAGAAACCCTGAAGTGTGTCTGTAAAAATGTTCATTGTGGGGAGAGGTCCAGGGCTTTGTGCAGAAAAAAGGCCATGGCCCATGGAGGACTAACCACACTGATCTAATGCAAGACCCTCATTAAGGAAAAACAGAGACTCTAAGCCCACACAAGAGCACTCGGTGGGTCAGAGGAAAGCCAAGTACACAGGCATTCAGTCCAGCGTGATACCCTCCTTACCCAGGGGCGGGGGCCTGTCTTGGAACACAGAGCCTGAGATAGGATTACTGCCACCTGGTAGCAGCATGTACCAGGCAGAAGCCCCCAGGATGGGGGGATGGCAGGAGGACCACAGGGGTCACCATTTGGATTGTGCAGTAGGATTGTGAGGAATTTCAACTTTCTTTTCAAATTTGTCTCTCAAGTTTGTTATAAGAGGACTTTAACAATAAATTAAAGTTGAGGGAGAAAGAGGTAGTGGCTGGTGGCAAAACATCTCACCCACTCCCCCAGGGGACCTACAGTTCATGATCTTGTGCTGATGAAAATCAACCCAGCGAGAGGCCCAAACAGAGGGAAATAGAGTTTATCAAACAAGTGTGACCTGCAGCGGATAATCCAGGGAGGGAACTGCTGAGCCTGGGACAGATCTGTGTCCTGACTCAGGGCCATCCTGGCAGAGAGGTGCAGGTGCCTCTGGGGCCCCCAAACTCCAGGCCCAGCTGGAGGTAACAAGATGTAGATGAGCTGCAAGGACACAGGTGCCAGCTCAGCATCAGGGAGAATCACCTTGTTTGTTTTCTGAGTTCCTCTTAAAATAGAGTTTACTGGTCTTGGTCTTTGGTTTTAAAATAATAACTGCTCACTGTAAACAACGTGAAGACTACAGAAAAACAAACAGGAGGAAAAAAAATGTACCCCATGTGTTTCACCCAGAAGAGCCGCCACTAATATTTTGATGGATTTCCTTCTATTTTAATCCTATTTTAATTGTAAACTGTAAAAACCACAACACAAATAAATAAAATGTATCTGTAAAGTTTAAAAAGTAAAAACAATAGTGGCGATAGTTGCACAACATTGTGAACGTGCATTTCAAGACGGTGGATTCTCTGTGTTGTGAATTTCCCATTAATTAACTTCACAGGCTCAGAATGTGGCCACAACCTCAGGAACCCTGATTTCATCATCTCTTTACTTTTCCTTATAGTTTTAGGTCCTCTGTGTTTGCCCTTAAACCAACCATTTTCAACTTCGCCTGCTTTTGAACTTCACATAGATTAAGTTAGACTGTGTGTCAGGGAACCCTGCTCAGTATTCTGTAACAACCTGAATGGGAAAAGAATTTGAAAAAGAATAGATACCTGTATATGTATAACTGAATCACTTTTCTGTACACCTGAAACTATCACAACATTGTTAATCAACTATACTCCAATATAAAATAAAATTTTCTTTAAAAGTTAGAGACGGTGGTGACGGCGGCGGCGGCGGCGGCCCAGAGATCTGAGCGGCAAGACCTCGGCCCGCGGCCTACTCGGAGCCCTCTCTCCACCGGAGGACCAGGGATCTGCTGTCTTCAACACAGAGGTGTGACATCTTAAAGAACAGAACAGGGGGGGAGAAGAAGATGGCGGAAGAGTAAGACGCGGAGATCACCTTCCTTCCCACAGATACAGTAGAAATACATCTACACGTGGAACTGCTCCTACAGAACACCCACTGAACGCTGGCAGAAAACGTCAGACCTCCCAAAAGCCGTGTGGATGAAAGGCTCTTGGTGCTCCAGCCAGGCATCAGGGCTGTGCCTCTGAGGTGGGAGAGCCAACTTCAGGACACTGGTCCACAAGAGACCTCCCAGCTCCACGTAATACCAAACGGCGAAAATCTCTTAGAGATCTCCATCTCAACATCAAGACCCAGCTTCACTCAACGACCAGCAAGCTACAGTGCTGGACACTCTATGCCAAACAACTAGCAAAACAGGAGCACAGCCCCATCCATTAGCAGAGAGGCTGCCTAAAATCATAATGAGGCCACAGACACCTCAAAATACACCACCAGACGTGGACGTGCCCACCAGAAAGACAAGATCCAGCCTCATCCACCAGAACACAGGCACTAGTTCCCTCCACCAGGAAGCCTACACAACCCACTGAACCAACCTTAGCCACTGGAGACAGATACCAAAAACAACGGGAACTACGAATCTGCAGCCTGTGAAAAGGAGACCCCAAACACAGTAAGATAAGCAAAATGAGATGACAGAAAAACACACAGCAGATGAAGGAGCAGGATCAAAACACACCAGACCTAACAAATGAAGAGGAAATAGGTAGTCTACCTGAAAAAGAATTCAGAATAATGATAGTAAGGATGATCCAAAATCTTGGAAATAGAGTAGACAAAATGCAAGAAACATTTAACAAGGACGTAGAAGAACTAAAGAGGAACCAAGCAACGATGAAAAACACAATAAATGAAATTAAAAATACTCTAGATGGGATCAATAGCAGAATAACTGAGGCAGAAGAACAGATAAGTGACCTGGAAGATAAAATGGTGGAAATAACTACTGCAGAGCAGGATAAAGAAAAAAGAATGAAAAGAACTGAGGACAGTCTCAGAGACCTCTGGGACAACATTAAACGCACCAACATTTGAATTATAGGGGTCCCAGAAGAAGAAGAGAAAAAGAAAGGGACTGAGAAAATATTTGAAGAGATTATAGTTGAAAACTTCCCTAATATGGGAAAGGAAATAGTTAATCAAGTCCTGGAAGCACAGAGAGTCCCATACAGGATAAATCCAAGGAGAAACACGCCAAGACACATATTAATCAAACTCTCAAAAATTAAATATAAAGAAAACATATTAAAAGCAGCAAGGGAAAAACAACAAATAACACACAAGGGAATCCCCAACAGGTTAACAGCTGATCTTTCAGCAGAAACTCTGCAAGCCAGAAGGGAGTGGCAGGATATACTTAAAGTGATGAAGGAGAAAAACCTACAACCAAGATTACTCTACCCAGCAAGGATCTCATTCAGATTTGATGGAGAAATTAAAACCTTTACAGACAAGCAAAAGCTGAGAGAGTTCAGCACCACCAAACCAGCTTTACAACAAATGCTAAAGGAACTTCTCTAGGCAAGAAACACAAGAGAAGGAAAACACCTACAATAACAAACCCAAAACACTTAAGAAAATGGGAATAGGAACATACATATCGATAATTACCTTAAATGTAAATGGATTAAATGCTCCCACCAAAAGACACAGACTGGCTGAATGGATACAAAAACAAGACCCATATATATGCTGTCTACAAGAGACCCACTTCAGACCTAGAGACACATACAGACTGAAAGTGAGGGGATGGAAAAAGATATTCCATGCAAATGGAAATCAAAAGAAAGCTGGAGTAGCAATTCTCATATCAGACAAAATAGACTTTAAAATAAAGACTATTACAAGAGACAAAGAAGGACACTATATAATGATCAAGGGATCGATCCAAGAGGAAGGTATAACAATTGTAAATATTTATGCACCCAACATAGGAGCACCTCAATACATAAGGCAAATACTAACAGCCATAAAAGGGGAAATTGACAGCAACACAATCATAGTAGGGGACTTTAACACCCCACTTTCACCAATGGACAGATCATCCAAAATGAAAATAAATAAAGAAACACAAGCTTTAAATGATACATTAAACAAGATGGACTTAATTGATATTTATAGGACATTCCACCCAAAAACAACAGAATACACATTCTTCTCAAGTGCTCATGGAACATTCTCCAGGATAGATCATATCTTGGGTCACAAATCAAGCCTTGGTAAATTTAGGAAAATTGAAATCGTATCAAGTATCTTTTCCGACCACAACGCTATGAGACTAGATATCAATTACAGGAAAAGATCTGTAAAAAATACAAACACATGGAGGCTACACAATACACTACTTAATAACGAAGTGATCACTGAATAAATCAAAGGGGAAATCAAAAATACCTAGAAACAAATGACAACGGAGACACGACGACCCAAAACCTATGGGACGCAGCAAAAGCAGTGCTAAGAGGGAAGTTTATAGCAATACAAGCCTACCTCAAGAAACAGGAAACATCTTGAATAAACAACCTAACCTTGCACCTGAAGCAATTAGAGAAAGAAGAACAAAAAAACCCCAAAGCTAGCAGAAGGAAAAAAATCATAAAGATCAGGTCAGAAATAAATGAAAAAGAAATGAAGGAAACAATAGCAAAAATCAATGAAACTAAAAGCTGGTTCTTTGAGAAGATAAACAAAATTGATAAACCATTAGCCAGACTCATCAAGAGAAAAAGGGAGAAGACTCAAATCAATAGAATTAGAAATGAAAAAGGAGAAGTAACCACTGACACCGCAGAAATACAAACGATCATGAGAGATTACTACAAGCAACTCTGTGCCAATAAAATGGACAACCTGGAAGAAATGGACAGATTCTTAGAAATGCACAACCTGCCGAGACTGAACCAGGAAGAAATAGAAAATATGAACAGACCAATCACAAGCACTGAAATTGAAACTGTGATTAAAAATCTTCCAACACACAAAAGCCCAGGACCAGATGGCTTCACAGGCGAATTCTATCAAACATTTAGAGAAGAGCTAACACCTATCCTTCTCAAACTCTTCCAAAATATTGCAGAGGGAGGAACACTCCCAAACTCATTCTACGAGGCCACCATCACCCTGATACCAAAACCAGACAAAGATGTCACAAAGAAAGAAAACTACAGGCCAATATCACTGATGAACATAGATGCAAAAATCCTCAACAAAATACTAGCAAACAGAATCCAACAGCACATTAAAAGGATCATACACCATGATCAAGTGGGATTTATCCCAGGAATGCAAGGATTCTTCAATATACGCAAATCAATCAACGTGATACACCATATTAACAAATTGAAAGAGAAAAACCATATGATCATCTCAATAGATGCAGAGAAAGCTTTTGACAAAATTCAACACCCATTTATGATAAAAGCCCTGCAGAAAGTAGGCATAGAGGGAACTTTCCTCAACATAATAAAGGCCATATATGACAAACCCACAGTCAATATTGTCCTCAATGGTGAAAAACTGAAACCATTTCCACTAAGATCAGGAACAAGACAAGGTTGCCCACTCTCACCACTATTATTCAACATAGTTTTGGAAGTGTTAGCCACAGCAATCAGAGAAGAAAAAGAAATAAAAGGAATCCAAATCGGAAAAGAAGAAGTAAAGCTGTCACTGTTTGCAGATGACATGATACTATACATAGAAAATCCTAAAGATGCTACCAGAAAACTACTAGAGCTAATCAATGAATTTGGTAAAGTAGCAGGATACAAAATTAATGCACAGAAATCTCTTGCATTTCTATACACTAATGACGAAAAATCTGAAAGTGAAATTAGAAAACACTCCCGTTTACCATTGCAACAAAAAGAATAAAATATCTAGGAATAAACCTACCTAAGGAGACAAAAGACCTGTATGCAGAAAATTATAAGACACTGATGAAAGAAATTAAAGATGATACAAATAGATGGAGAGATATACCATGTTCTTGGATTGGAAGAATCAACATTGTGAAAATGACTCTACTACCCAAAGCAATCTACAGATTCAATGCAATCCCTATCAAACTACCACTGGCATTTTTCACAGAACTAGAACAAAAAATTTCACAATTTGTATGGAAACACAAAAGACCCCGAATAGCCAAAGCAATCTTGAGAACAAAAAATGGAGCTGGAGGAATCAGGCTCCCTGACTTCAGACTATATTACAAAGCTACAGTAATCAAGACAGTTTGGTACTGGCACCAAAACAGAAATATAGATCAATGGAACAGGATAGAAAGCCCAGAGATAAACCCACATACATATGGTCACCTTATCTTTGATAAAGGAGGCAAGCATATACAGTGGAGAAAAGACAGCCTCTTCAATAAGTGGTGCTGGGAAAATTGGACAGATACATGTAAAAGTATGAAATTAGAACACTCTCTGACACCATACACAAAAATAAACTCAAAATGGATTAAAGACCTAAGTGTAAGGCCAGACACTATCAAATTCTTAGAGGAAAACATAGGCAGAACACTCTATGACATAAATCACAGCAAGATCCTTTTTGACCCAGCTCCTAGAGAAATGGAAATAAAAACACAAATAAACAAATGGGACCTAATGAAACTTAAAAGCTTTTGCACAGCAAAGGAAACCATAAACAAGACCAAAAGACAACCCTCAGAATGGGAGAAAATATTTGCAAATGAAGCAACTGACAAAGGATTAATCTCCAAGATTTACAAGCAGCTCATGCAGCTCAATAACAAAAAAACAAACAACCCAATCCAAAAATGGGCAGAAGACCTAAATAGACATTTCTCCAAAGAAGATATACAGATGGCCAACAGACACATGAAAGAATGCTCAACATCATTAATCATTAGAGAAATGCAAATCAAAACTACAATGAGATATCATCTCACACCGGTCAGATTGGCCATCATCAAAAAATCTAGAAACAGTAAATGCTGGAGAGGGTGTGGAGAAAAGGGAACCCTCTTGCACTGTTGGTGGGAATGTAAATTGATACAGCCACTATGGAGAACAGTATGGAGGTTCCTTAAAAAACTAAAAATAGAACTACCATACGACCCAGCAATCCCACTACTGGGCATATACCCTGAGAAAACCATAGTTCAAAAAGAGTCATGTACCAAAATGTTCATTGCAGCTCTATTTACAATAGCCAGGACCTGGAAGCAACCTAAGTGTCCATCATCGGATGAATGGATAAAGAAGATGTGGCACATATATACAATGGAATATTACTCAGCCATAAAAAGAAATGAAATGGAGGTATTTGTAATGAGGTGGATGGAGTTAGAGTCTGTCATACAGAGTGAAGTAAGTCAGAAAGAGAAAAAGAAATACAGTATGCTAACACATATATATGGAATCTAAGGGAAAAAAAAAAAAAAAGGCCACGAAGAACCTAGTGGCAAGACGGGAATAAAGACACAGACCTACTAGAGAATGGACTTGAGGATATGGGGAGGGGGAAGGGTGAGATGTGTCAGGGTGAGAGAGTGTCATGGACATATATACACTACCAGATGTACAATAGATAGCTAGTGGGAAGCAGCCGCATAGCACAGGGAGATCAGCTCGGTGCTTTGTGACCACCTAGAGGGGTGGGATGGGGAGGGTGGGAGGGAGGGAGATGCAAGAGGGAAGAGATATGGGAATATATGTATATGTATAACATTCACTTTGTTATAAAGCAGAAACTAACACACCCTTGTAAAGCAATTATACTTCAATAAAGATGTTTTAAAAAAAAAAAAAAAGTTAGACTGTGTGCGTCTTCTTTCTCTCAACACTGCGTCTGATACCACCCACACTGTCCAGCACTGCTTTCACTGCGGACATGGAGGGGCCCCCACCCAGCTGTGCGCCTGGCTGGCCACCACTGGGCAGATCTGCCCCCCACTGGGCAGATCTGCCCCCGGAGTAGGACCACCAACACTGAGGCCGGAGGGGGGCGGTTCTCCAGGGCCTGTCATTGTCCAATGCATTGTTTCTACTTGTTTTGTTTTCAAAAATGGAGACAGCTTAATTTTTTCCTGATTATAAAAAGATATACAAAGATTCTTTACAAATAAAACGGGAAAAAAGGTATAGAGATGGGAAGTTTCCAGCACAGCCTGAAGATCACGTTGGTTGTACCTGGTGTGTGTCCTTCCAGACTGGACCTCACATTCCACACAGACAACAGATCAATGATAGATGTATAGATAGATGATGGGTAGATGATAGATACATAGATGCATAGGTGATAGATGATAGATGCATACTCACATACATACACAGATGACAGAGAGAAGAGAGGGGATGGATGGGTAGATATTTTCTTTTTGCCACTGAACCGCACACGCACACAGGTGTGGTAACCTGGGCATGCGTCACACTTGGGCATCACGCTTGTGAACCTGCGGCCTCACGACACTCAGTGGGTCCCTCCGGGCACCACTGTCCCGCACAGGATGCAGCCAACTCCTCGGCCTCCATCCCTGGGCAGGGATGCCACCACTGACTTTGGGTTGACCCTCCCCGCAGGGATCAAAGGTCATGCCCGTCTAAGGCTTTGAGAGCTCGTTTCAGACCGACTTCCAGAAAGGCAACACACATTGCCCCCCACCTCTCAGAGCCCAGGAGGACCCCTGGATCCTAGGGAAGGGATGGCACAGGCGTGGACAGAGAGGGGCCCGAGGACACTGCCCCCCCGCCCGTCCCACCCGACCCCTGCTCTGCTCTGAGGCGGGGGGCTGACAGTGGCCCCGAGGCCTCTTCCCAGCTCTTCAGAGCACCCGCCACAAGCTGGCCTGAACCAGCCGGAAGTCCCCTCCTCAGGGAGTCTTCGGACCCCTCCCCTCCAACCACGGTTGTCCTGCGTGTCTCCCTGGCAGCACGGAGCCCCCGGTGAGAAGAGAAGGCGCAGGGCTGTGAGCTCAGCCCCCCGCTGCTCTGGGGTTTGGGGCGGGGAGTGTGTGAATGCTGGGAGTGGGGGGCTGTGGGCTGGGGTCTGTGGAGTCTGCACAGGTGGAGCTGTGGGAAGGCCCTGTCGGTGGTCTCCACAGTCAGAGCCAAAGGAAGGGGTCTGGCCCCTCTGCCCCAGATAACGTCTGGTCCCTCAGCTTCTGAGGCCAGAGACCCCCCAGCCTGGCCTCCAGGGGAGCTGCCCTGACGGGGGTGTTGGAGGGGAGGCCCCAGCCCCAGCACCTCCAGCAGCAGGGCCTGGTGCCCCATCCCCCCGGCCCTGATCTCAGAGTCTGGGTGTCAGGCCCATCAGTGGTCCCGGCTGCCCAGCCCTTCCAGAGGGGGGCGGGGGTTACTGGGGAACCTGGAAGGGGTCTTAGAGATTGGGCCCCACCCACTCAGCTTTCACAGGAGAAACCAAGGCCCACAGGGGGCAAAGGACTTGCCCGGGTCACACTGTGAGCCCAGCTGCTGGACTCAAGGCCCCGCGCTCTCCCCCGCCACACCCATGATGTTCACGCGCCCTTGGCCCTGAGGGGCCCCCTCTGCTCAGCCAGGCTCCAGCCCCGCGACCTGCACCCCAAGACTCAGCATTGGCCATTGTGAGCTGAGGAGACCTCAGGTTCTTCAGTCAAGGCCAAAGGGCCAGCACTCTCCCGGCCAGGCCTCCCAGCCAGGCTCCTCTCTGACCAATGGGCCCCGGCCTGGCTTGGCTCCTGCAGGCCTAGGGCCTGTCTTCTTCCTCTGGGCCTTTGGGGTCCCACCCGCATCCCCAGCCACCATCCAGGCTCAGAGGCAGCCCCTGTGTGACATCCCCGTAGGTGAGTCTCGGTCCCACCCTGAGCAGACAGCACATGAGGGGGCCGCAGGCATGGTGTCCAGTGCTTATTTATCATGAATGGGCGGGTACGCAGTGTCAGAGAAGAGAGGCCTTCCAGGCCTCAGGGAGCAGACTGAGCCCCCAGACCAGGGTCCCTTCTGACTGGCCAGGCCCCAGCCCGGCTCTCCCCCAGCCCGGGGGCCTCAGTCCATGGCTGGGGCCTGGAGCTGGGCCTGTGGGGAGCTGACCTGGGGGCAGGACGGCTGAGTTTGGGAGCCCAGCCAGGCGGTCACCATGCACCACACGGGGGTGTCACCCACACAGGGATATCACCACTGTCACCTGACTGTGCTCATGGGCCACATGCAGGGGTCTGGGCTGCATTCCTGGTCACATACTCGTGTTCCCATACCGTGCCACCCCCACATAGGCATACACACACATGCACACACGCTCACACAGGTGCACACACATGCTCACGCATATGCACACACATGCACACACGCTCACACAGGTGCACACACATATGCACACACTCATATGCACACACATGCACACACTCAGATGCACACCCAGAGGCCCCAGCCGACAGTGCCCTCTACTGGCCACTGTTGTCATTTCTCTGAAAGGTCGCAATCACACCTGCAAAGACCCAGGATGGTTCATTAGAAATCCCGGATGCACAAGTCTGAGAAGATCGTTCTCTCCTTTCACGGGGTGGGGAATGTGACCTGGGCAAGGTCACACAGCAGGTAAGCGGTGGAGCCCTGGCCCCCGACCCAGATTCCAGCTCATTCCAGCTCCCAAGGCCCTGTCAGAGCCCAGAGGCTGGACCCTCTGGGGCAGAGGAGCTGGGGGTCTTGTACTCCCACCCGCCTCACACGCACAGGTGCACGGACCCCCAGGAAGGAAGAGGCACCATGGGGAGAGGAATCTCCAGACCAGAGAGTCCCCAAGACGGGCCTCCTGGGGGCTCATGGGATGGGGTGTCGGGAGGGGAGGGGGCTGGACTTCACAGAAACCCCAAAATGCCAAGAACACTGACACAGATGCGCCACACACGCCACACAGAAGCAAGAAATGCTAACCAGTGTTCCACTAGTTAAGATCTTCTCCCAAGAGAAGGAAAACCGGTCATGCCGGGTTCCCTTGTCCCCCAGGCCCGTTGTCCCTCATTCCCCAGAAGAAACAAGCACCATCCACTCCACCCATAGCCCCTGATCAGCTCCGAAGCCCAGCGCTGCCTTGGGCCCTGTAGACGCAGCAGGGGCCTCAGAGACCAAGTCCTGGAGCAAAGTCCCAGTGGGTGAGGCAGGCCAGACAAACACATTATATTTACTATAATATGAGGTGTGACAAGCTCTTTAGGAAAGGAGGGGGTTGGGGTGACAGCGGCTGGTTTAGGGGGATGGTCATCAGAGGCCATCCCTGAATGAAGGAGGGGACCCCTGGGAGGTGCCTGGGGAGGAGCAGTCCTGGCAGAAGGGACAGCAAGTGAAAAGGTCCTGGGGTCATATATGTCTGTTGCAGGAACAGCAAGGAGGTCAGTGTGGCCTGATCCAAGGAAGGTGACAGGGGAGGGGGCAGGGTCCTCGGGTGCTTGCAGAGCAGGCTGAGCACCTTGAGATTAGTCCACGTTTGCAAAGGTACCTGGACGATATCATGCCGCCATACCTGCTCCTTCTAACTTCCTGCACGTACATCTCTGGGACTGGGATCCAACCAGTCAAGCAGGGGGAGCCAGATGGCTCAACGTGTGGACACGGCAGGTGCCGGCCGGTCTGCGCGGATGGACATTGGGCAGTTCGATCCTCCCCTCACAGACACGGCCCAGGGAGCCCTGTGCATCCCTGGTGCGCGGTCAGCGCTTCTGGAGGGCACACGCCCACCTGGAGCTGCGGGGACACGCCGTCTGCGACCTGTGGCAGCCGGACTCACAGCCCCGGGGACAGCCTAGCCCGGTCCTGCGTCTGCACCCCTGCTTGGATTGTGGCCCCTGGACGTTGTCCCCAGCGGTGCACCTCCCCCACGGGGTTAAGTGAGAACCCGGGCGAGGTCCACGGGAGTCACTCGGAGGTCCCTGATCCCCGCCATCTGGGGCCCCTTCCTCTGTGTGGCCGCTGTGGGTCCCCCTGTGCGTCCAACGAGGTGACAGCGACCCCTGGCGGCCAAGGAGGGGCGGCAGGTCCCGAAGCCGGGAGGGAGGGCCCAGGTTAGAGGAGGCGGGGCGGGGCGAGACCCGCAGGGCACAGGGAGCCCCTACCAGTCCCTACTCTCTGGACTGAAGCTGGACGGGTGTGCCCATGGGGGGACCCCCACCCAGGTCGTCTCTTCAGACAGAGAGGGAGAATTCTGAGTGGGCGACGCAGGGAACCAAGTCCTTCCGGGCATGACCTTGAAACTGCCCAGGTGGCCAGGACGAAGGAGAGCGCTCCTCTCTGTCAAGAGGATCTGAGCGTCTCTTAATTGGAATCGGCTCTTTGGCTTCTGCTCCCTAAAAAAGGTACAGGAATTCTGCACCTTGAACCATTTCTGGGGGAATTTGCCAATCAATTTGGGGGAAACTGGCATTTTACCACATTGAATCTTTCAATCCGTGAATATCCTCTCTCTCTCTCTCTCTCCCATTAACAAGTTTTAATAATTCTCAATGAAGTTGTATGTAGAGTTTTCCCCATGAACAAATGACTTGGGCATCTCTTTAGATTCATCCCTAGTAAACTTATATAAATTTTTTTGAGATTTTATTGAAGTGTAGTTGATTTAGAACATTGTGTTAATTTCTTCTGTACAGCAAAGTGACTCAGTATATACATATACTTATTCTTTTCCATTATGGTTTGTCACAGGATATTGAATATAGTTCTCTGTGCTGTACAGTAGGACCTTGTTGTTTATCCATACTATATATACTAGTTTGCCTCTGCTAATCCCAAACTCCCATTCCCTCCCGCCCCTATTCACCCTCCCCCTTGGCAACCATAAGTCTGTTCTCTATAAACATATTTTTAATGCAATTGTAAAATGTATCCTTCTTAAATGGTATTCTCCATTCATTTGCTGTTATATAGAGATACAATAAGTTTCTATATTTGAAATTGGACCTGCTAAATTTGCTACAATTTTTTATAGATTCTATTAATTTATCTACATTCTGTGGGACTTGCTACATAAACTTATCATCTGTGAAGAATGACAGTTTTGCTGCTATCTTCCCAATTCTTATACATTTCATTTCTTTCCCAGTCATTTCAAAAGCCAGTTCGGGAGGGGGGAGAGTTCCACTTCTGGAACAGCAACACGAAGAGTTCCACAGACCCACACCCCAGCCAAAGGGGTGAAAATTATTTTTAAAATTTCTGTATTTATAATAATATTAAATGTATTAAATATTAAATAAATATTAAATAAATATTAAAATGTATTTATTTATATGTTTATAATTATATATTTATAATATACAATATATCTATGTTTAAATATATATTTATAAGTATAAGTAAATTTATTTATATTTATAAATATTTATTATAAATGTTTGTTATAATTATGTATTTATGATAATATATAAATATGTTTATAATTGTGTATTTATAATATATGCATATATTTGTTTTATATATTAATTTTAATTTTATGTATATATTTTAAGAAATAATATAGTCTTTTTTAATAAATTTATTTATTTATTCATTTATTTAATTTTTGGCTGCATTGGATCTTCGCTGCTGCACGCGGGCTTTCTCTCTAGTTGCTGAGAGTGGGGGCTACTCTTTGTTGCGGTGCGCGGGCTTCTCATTGCGGTGCCTTCTCTTGTTGCGGAACACGGGCTCTAGGCACGCGGGCTTCAGTAGTTGTGGCACGTGGGCTCAGTAGTTGTGGCTCGCAGGCTCTAGAGCACAGGCTCAGTAGTGTGGCGCACGGGCTTAGCTGCTCTGCGGCATGTGGGATCTTCCCGGACCAGGGCTCGAACCCGTGTCCCCTGCATTGGGAGGCGGATTCTTAACCACTGCGCCACCAGGGAAGCCCACATAGTCTTTATATATAAATATTTAAAGTCTTTAAATATCATTAAACTCTCTATATATATATTTAAAGTCTCTGGAAACAGACTTAAGGGCATACAAAAAAATGAAATATTTATTCAAGAAAGTCTACTAAAACTTGGCAAGAGCAGTGAGAGTCTGTAACATTTCACCTATGACCTGTTTCCTCCCCTCTCCCAGCCCAACACGACGGCACCTCCACTCCAAGTAGGTGCAGAAAGAACACAGGGCACCCTCCCCACCCAGCTCCAGGTCTAGGTGACATCTTCCTGACATTTTCCCCAGGATAAATGGTTGCCTGTGGGCACGATGCAGGCTGATTGCTCTGCCCCTCAGCTAATAAGCTCCAAACTTGCTTCCTTGTAAAGGAGGATCATACTCACCTGGTCACACATCACAAATAAAAGACCTGCCAGCTACCCCAAAACACCAGGCTGAGACCTTTCAACGCTAGAGGGCGCCAGAGACCGCTGAATCCCATTCAGGCTGCAGTGGCTGCCGCTCAAAACTTGTCAAAACGAAGGTAGATTGTTTGAATTTCAGAAGAACAACGAATAATAGTTTCAGTATAAGTATGTACCCCGCAATGTTTGGAACATACTTATACTAAAAAATTATTCACTGTCCGGGCATCCTGTATTTTACCTGGCAACCCTACTCATGACCGATGAAACAAAGGAGAATGGCGGTGACTTTGCGTCTTTTTTTCTTTGCTCCTTATTGTGTGTGTATTTGTATTTATCAAACACGTTTTCTTTTCTTCTCAGTACTACTTTATGTAGGAGTTGTTGGAGCTTCGCAGAATATTCAGTGGAACTGTGACTGAGTTTCAGGAGGGATTAACACAGTTGGCTGTGGATACAACGACTCCTGGGAGCAGGTGTCCCTCATTTTGGGGAGAGGGTGAGATCCGGACGCCGAGGTTTGGCCAGCGGTTGCAATGCCGAGCTTTGCCAGCAGAGGGTGCTGGAGGAACGTGCAAGGCCACAGCGGCCAGAAACCGCCGCCCTGTTTTCCCGCTTTCCTTCCCTTTTACTGAGCGCAGGAGCCAGTGATTGGCGTGAGGATGGCCCCGGGTCTGCTCAGCAACCCTGACCGACTGTTTAGCGTAAGTATGTCCCAGATCTCAGCACCTATACCCCCACCCACGGTAGGATAGGTGGGGGATGAGGGCAGCCCCTGAGATAGTGAAACTGTGGGTCATGATTAGTCAAATCCATTCCACCTGCCGTCACTAAGCAAGGCCGTTTTAAGACCTGCATGTCCTCCAAGCACGTAGCCCAAATGATAAAATATCTTCCGGGTTGTTTTCTAGAAACTCAGAGTCAGCTGCATCTGGTTGGAGCTGAGCTGGCTAAGACTGGATGGGACCCCTGACCCTCCCACTGGGCGTGCGCGAGGGTCCGCTCCGTGAAAAGTCCGCCCCCAGATCGTGCTGTGAGCTTGCAGAGGCCGGGAGTTGGTTACACCTGCGCAGAACCACAGTCCCTGCTCCTTTTTCCAATCATTTTCCCCCGCGCTCCCCACACCTCAAACCGTCCTGCTGCTTGATTCTCCATCCCGTAAACACCCAGCCTCTTGCCTTCGGGGAGGCAGATTTGAGAGTGTTCTCTGGTCTCCTCGTTGGCTGCCTTAAGGATAAACCCTCTCTTTGCTGCAAACCTCTGGTTGTTTAAGCGTTTTGGCCTGCTGCACTTTGGGAAAACCAAAAACAACAACAAAAAACCCTGTTGCCATAACAATAGCAAAACCATTACGCTAATCCACCGCAATACCCCACAGATTTCTGACCACCAGAGGTTTGTCTTTGAATCCCTGCAATAGTGTATTCTTCTAGAAAGCTTCTGTTTAGCCCAGGCCTCCATTTTCCAGATCCCTGGAGGGGCAATGGGGGGAAAGTTTATTAATTCAAACAGAAATCCCCAGCTGCCATTTCTGCAGACGAGCTCCTGCTGTGTCCTCAGACCAAGTCTCCCCACCCGGGGGGGGGTGGGGCGCTGACCCTGCAGACCTGGACAGAGCCCCCCCCATGCCCTCCACAGTGGTGGCACTTCCAAGGCCCACCTCTGGCCAGTTCTGTGGCACGTGGCTTTGCCTCTGGCAGGCTGCACATCGCTGCAAAGTCACACCCTCTTGGGAAAGGTCTGAGTCTCAGCCTGTGTGAGTCCCTTCCCTTCACTGTCCAGCCTCCCTCCGCCTAGAGGTGGCAGGTAGGATGAGTGAGCCTCTCAGTCCTCTGTTACCCTTTTCATGAGTTATCTACTCTTTTTTTTTTTTTCTTTTGGCCGCGTTGGGTCTTCGTTGCTGCACGCGGACTTTCTCTAGTTGTGGCGAGCGGGGGCTTCTCATTGCGGTGGCTTCTCTTGTTGCGGAACACAGACTCTAGGTAGGTGCACAGTCTTCAGTAGTTGTGGCACGCAGGCTCAGTAGTTGTGGCTCACGGGCTCTAGAGCTCAGGCTCAGTAGTTGTGGCGCTCAGGCTTAGTTGCTCCACTGCAAGTGGGATCTTCCCGGACCTGGGCTCGAACCCGTGTCCCCTGCGTTGACAGGCGGATTCTTAACCACTGTGCCACCAGGGAAGTCCCGAGTTATCTACTCTTTATAGTAAACTTTCTGCTTCAAATAACTGGTGTGGTTTGTGTCCTGACTCGACCCTGATTGACACAACACAGCATCAAAAGGTGGCTGAGAAAGAGAGGTCATTTCCAAACAGTTGCTGTCACTGATCTGAAAGTGAAAACCAAGATAAAGACACCTTCCAGAGAGAAGTGGGAGATGGGGATGGGAGGTGGCCTGAGGTTACCAGTGCTCTTTACCCCAAAGGGCTCAGAAAGTTAGAATTCAAGGTAATAGGAGTTTTAAGTGTATGAACTAATGTGTGACCAGGCAAAAAAAAAATTAATTAAAAAAGAAGGTAGGTTTGACTCACTAGGGGCATCTCTGCTCAAGTCTTCCTGCAGTGAGTTCTGTAAGCATCTGCTGTGTGTCCACTTCTAGAGTTTCAAAAGCCAGTTTGAGAGGGGGACAGTCCCACTTCTGGAACAGCAACAGAAAGAGCTCCATAGACCCACCCCCAGCAGAAGTGGTGAAAGTTATTTTTTAATTTATATATTTATTATAATATTTAAATGTATTTATTTATATATTTAGAATTACATATTTATAATATACAAATATATTTATATGTTTATAGTTACATGTTTATAATATATAAATTTATGTTTATAATATATTTACATAATGCATAACTATATGTTTATAGTTACATATTTATAATAATATATACATACATTTATTTATGTCTATTATTTATACATATTTTAAATTTATATGTATAAATTTTAAGAAATAATATATTATTTATATATATTTAAAGTCTCTATAAATTCAGTGTCTCTGGAAATGAGTCTAAGGGCATAGAAAAAATGAAATATTTATTCAACAAAGTCTACTAAAACTTAGCAAGAGCAGTGAGAGTCTGTAGCATTTCACCCATGACCTGTTTCCTTCCTCCCCCCTCCCAGCCCACCATGAAGGCACCTCTACTCCATGTAGATGCAGAAAGAACACAGGGCACCCTCCCCACCCAGCTCCAGATCAAGGCGGCATCTTCCTGAGAGGAGCAGTCTTCAGCATTTTTCATCCCCCCCTCCCACACCCCAGCTACCTGTTGCAGTGGCTAAATTCCAGGTGAGTGTGGTTTGTGACACAGAGGCTCTGCCTTGGAGGCAGCACACTGAAAACACTGGGACAACCATCAGCCTCGCCCAGCTCATTTGTAAAGTGGGGATTCCATGCTGGAAGAAGCAAGCCAAGAAGATCAAAGGTGCCCTGAAGACTGCCAGATCCTAAAACAAGGTTGTCATTCGGAGAGAAGACACCCAGAGCGGTGGCTCAGAGATTTTTTCCAGGGAGAGAGGTGGGACAAAATAAAGTGCTCTAAGCCCTTCCATAAATGAGCTAACTTTATTTGCAACAGACTGTGAGAAAATTCAAAACTATTGAGCTTGTGGTGAAAAACAATTAAAAGGAGACTGGTAGTGTCTTTAGATATAAGCGGAATCACAGGCCACTAATTTACCAGAGAGAATCAGGAAAAGGGACAACTAAAAAGGGATTAGAACAAATCTCAAACACTGACCTCAAAAACGATCCCTGCAAAAGAGCCCAGATTTAATTGGATCAGTCTGTGAAGCAACTGATGCCCCAGGACATTGTTGAGATGATAGAGCAATCAGCTGCAATTAATGAAGCTTATCAGATGGGTATGGTCAGGAAGAGAGGTTCTAGCCAGGGCAATCAGGCCAGGAAAAGAAATAAAAGGCATCCAGATTGAAAGGAAAGATGATGTGACCTTATATATAGAAAATCCTAAGGAATAAACAAAAACACGACTAGAGCTAATGAACACATTCAGCAAGGTTGCAGGATCCAAGATCAATATACAAAAATCATTTGTGAGGGCACAAATGGGTACAAAGGTTCAGTTATTCAGGATGAATGAGTTCTGGTGATCTAATGTATAGAATGATGGCTGTAGTTAGTAATACTACATTGTATACTTGAAATTTGCTAAGAGAACAGATCTTAAATGTTCTTATCACAAAAATGTATAAGTATGTGAGGTGATGGATAGATTAATTGGCTTGATTGTGGTAATCATTTCACAATGTGTATGTATATCAAAACACCATATTGTATACCTTAAATATATATAATTTTAATTTGTCACTTATATCTTAATAAAGCTGGGGGAAAAATTCAATTGTATCTCTGTACACTAGCAATGAACTATCCAAAAATGAGACTAAAAAAATAATCCCATTTACAATAACATCAAAAGGAGTAGAATACTTAGAAATAAATTTAACAAATGTAGTGCAAAACTTGTATTCTGAAAATGACTAACACTGTGGAAAGAAATTAAAGAAGATCTAAATAAATGGAGATATATCTTCTGTTCATGGATTGGAAGACTTAATACTGATAAAATGAGAATACTCTCCAAAGTGGTCTACAGATTCAACCCAATCCTTATAAGAATCCCAGCTGGCTTCTCTGTAAAATTAGCAAGCTGATCCTAAAAATAATATGGAACCTCAAAGGACCCAGAGTAGCCAAAACAATCTTGGGGGAAAAAACCCAAAGTTGAAGCACTCAAAGTTCCCTGTTTTAAAACTTACTACAAAGCAACCATAATCAAGACAATGGGGTTTTGACAGAGGGACAGATGTACAAATCAATGGAACACAATAAAGAGTCCAGAAATAAACCTGTATTTCTATGGCCAGTTGATTTTTTATAAGGGAGCCAAGCCCATACAATGGGGGAAAATAGTCTTTTCAACAAATGGTGGTGGGAAACCTGTATATCCACATGCAAAAGAATTAAGTCAGACCCCCTACCTCACACCATATAAAAAATTAATTCAAAATATGTCAAGAGTCTAGATGTAAGAACTAAAACTATAACTCTTAAAAAAAAAAAATTACGGGAGTTCCCTGGTGGCCTAGTGGTTAGAATTCAGGGCTTTCACTGCCGTGGCCTGGGGTTCACTCCCTGGTTGGGGAACTAAGATTGCACAAGCCATGCGGCGCAGCCCAAAAAAAACCCCAAAACATATAAGTAAATCTTTGTGACCTTAGATTCAGCAATGGTTTCTTAGATAGGACACCAAAAGCACAAACAACAAAAGAAAAAAAATAAATGAATGGGACTTCATCAAAATTTAAAACTTTTGTGTTTCAAAGACACTGTCAAGAGAATGAAAAGACAACTCACCAAATGGGAAAAATATTTCCAAATCATATGTCCGACAAGGGACTTGTGTCTGGAACATTACCATTAGCTAGAAATGGTAACAATATGGGTAAATATAAAGACTTTTAAAATTATTTAAATCTCTTTAAAGGATAATAAGTTGTTTAAAAAAGAAATAATACATTTATAAATTAAAATGTAAAATTTATAACAATATATGACAGTACTATTGCAAAGGCTAGGAGGGGAGAGATGGAAGTATACTATTGTAAAGGTCTCATATTGTATGTGATGTGGAATAATATCACTTGAAGGTACGCTGGGTTAAGTTGAAGATGTATACTATAAGCCCTAAAGCAACCACCAAAATAACACAAGACATTATAGTTAATAAGCCAATGAAGGAGATGAAATGAAATCACATACATACACGCATGCAGGCACACACACACACACACACACATCAATTAATATAAAAAAGGACCAAAAAAGGAAAATAGAAAACAAATAGCATGATGATATATTGAAACACCACCACACTAATACTCACATTAAATGTAAGTAGTCTAAACGTGCTAATTAAAAGTCAAGATTATATGATTAAATAAAAGCAGGACCCAACTATATACTAGCTACAAGAAATCTATATACTTTAAATAAAAATGTACAAATAGGTTAAAAATAAAACGATGGAAAAAGGTATACCATGCTAACACTAAACAAAAGAAAGCTGAAGTAGTTATATTAACATAAAAATTGGGGCTTCCCTGGTGGCGCAGTGGCTAAGAATCCACCTGCCAATGCAGGGGACACAGGTTGGAGCCCTGGTCCAGGAAGATCTCACATGCCGCGGAGCAACTAAGCCCGAGCGCCACAACTACCGAGCCTGCGCTCTAGAGCCTGCGAGCCACGACTACTGAGCCTGCGTGCTGCAACTACTGAAGCCAGCGCTCCTAGAGCCTGTGCTCCACAACAAGAGAAGCCACCACAGTGAGAAGCCTGCGCACCCCAATGAAAAGTAGCCCCTGCTCCCTGCAACCAGAGAAAAGCCCGCACGCAGCAACGAAGACACAACGCAGCCAAAAATAAAATAAATAAATTTATTAAATAAATAAAATAAAAATTGACTTCAGAGCAAAGAATATTGCCAGGTACAAAAGGGGTCATTTCATAACAACAAAGGAATCAATTCACCTAAGGGACGTAATGTTTATGCATCATGGTATGGTAGACCTATTTGTTGGGTGTGTAAAAAATAAAGATAATAAAGTGAACAATATTAAGACAAATTTTTAACAACTACATAGTGAATTTGATATTAAAAAATGTTCGCTCTCAGTGGTTAAAAAAAAATTATAAAATTAGTTGCCTGGAATCAGAAATAAATGTCCAAAACAAATTGTAATTATTTTTAACAGAATATGAGTTTGTAACTTTGGCCAGCTTTAAAACAGCTTGGATTCTTGCACTAAAAAGAAAAACAACTTAGATGGAAAGATGACAAAAGGAATTATTTCAGTTGTGGAAATTTGATAGAAAATTATGAGGAAAATGCTATAAAAAAGATATTTTACAAAAAGTGAAAGATTTTTAAATTAAGCCTCAAAACAATTGCCCATAGAATACAAGATCTTTCCAACGATACCAAAGATGAATGGATTTGAAGTTTGACAATTCGCAAGTACCTCTCTTTAGCTTTGAGTCATGTGAGACCCTACCCAGTTAATATTTTGAATACTTTTTGTATCAAAGGACATCCAAACCTATGAAGAAATGTTGCCAATTAGTGACCTAAAAGATTGAACTTGTGGCATAGATCTTTTAAACCTTTGACCTTTATCAAAGAAGAATTTCAGCTAAATATGGGAAAAAATAGTTTTTTTATTGATATCATGACAGACACTGTTCTACCTATGTTCAGGTTAAAACTCCAGATTTAATGGAGTTTCCCTTGCTTTATTCAATTTTGTGATACATATTTTAAAATTTTGTGGTTAGTTTTTATAGCAGACTTTATGTAAAGCATCATGGATGGGTACTATTGTTTAAATCACTCAGTGTATATGTGCAAATAATACAAATCATCACCATGTTATGGAACTGTTGAAAGAAATAGGTGATGAATTTAACGATGTGCTTTTGCCAATGCTCATTGGCCAAGTCTTGGAAATTTTACAAAGAATTACTGTAATGTCAGCTGCAATTCAAGATTTTCTTGAAACAAAAGGAATGTTTGTTGAATATTCAATAAACAAAGACCCAAAAATGTCAGTCTGTACTTATATTTCTCACTAATACATACCGTATAAGAATGAACAAAATTTGAATAGTCAAAAGAAAGGAAAAGCTTATTTGTAACCTAGCTACCCAAGTATAAGAATTTATGTTGAAATCAAAACTTCATAATACGAATCAATAATAATTATTTTACACATTCTCCTAACATGAGTCAGTATGTCAAAGATTTTAATTTTAACTGGCCATGTTATGTAATTGGTGGCAAAAAAATCCAAGAAAAACTTGAAGAAGGCTTTGTGATGTTGATCAATTTAGAAATGCTTTTCAAATTATGCCATGCCTCTGAATTTGATGTTAATAATATTGAGTCAACAACAAGAGTTAGTGAATTACTTAACTTGGAAAGACATAATTTCGAAACTGATAGTCTTTTGCTTCAAAGTCAAATCAATTCTTCTAAAAAGATGAACTAGTTTTATCATTGACTTAAGGGAAAATTAAATTTTGGTACTATATTCAGCTACTGGAAAACTTTCAAGTATATTTAGAACAACTTAGTAGGTGAATCTATTTTTTTCAACCGTGAATTTTATTAAATCTAAAGACAGATCAAGTATTTCTAATGAAAAGTTAGCATGTAAATTGAGATGTGCTGTAAAATATACACCAGATTTCAAAGACTTAATGTGGGAAAAAAAGAATATAAAATATCCTAACAGTTTTTACATTGATTGTATATTACAATGTTAATATTTTGGCCTATTGGACATATTGGCTTAACTATTAATAAAATAAATTTATTATTTAAATTAATTCCACCTGTTTACTTTTTTAATGTGGCTGCTGGAAAATTTTAATTTTTACAGCAAATGAAACAATCAACAAGATGAAAAAGCAACCTACAGAATGGGAGAAAATATTTGCAAACCATATATCTGATAAGGGGTTAATATCCAAAATGTATAAGGAACTCATACAACTCAATAGCAAAAAATCCCAACCCAATTAAATATTATTAGGCAAAGGCCCTAAAAAGACATTTTTCCAAAGACATACAAATGGTCAACAGGGATATGAAAAGATGCTCAACATCACTAATCACCAAGAAAATGTAAATCAAAATCACAATGAGATACCACCGCACACCTGTTAGGATGGCTATTAATAAAAAAGTCAAAAGATAACAAGTGTCAACAAATAACGTGGAGAAAGGGGAATACCAGTACACTGTTGATTGGAATGTAAATTGTTGCAGCCACTATGGAAAACAGCATGGAGTTTCCTCAGAACATTAAAAGTGGAACTATCCTATGATCCAATAGTCCCACTTCTGGGGATATATCCAAAGAAAATAAAATCACTATCTCAACATGATATCTATACCGTCTTGTTTATTACAGCATTATATACAGTAGCCAAGATATGGAAACAACCTAAGTGTCCATGGACAGATGAATGGATGCAGAAATGTGAAATCCTGCCATTTACAACAACACAGATGAACTTGGAGGACATTATGCTTAGTGAAATAAACCAGACACAGAAAGACAAATATTGCGTGATCTCACTTACATGTGAAATCTTAAAAAAACAAAACGAACAAACAAAAACCCTCCTAGTAACAGAGAGTAGAAGGGTGGTTATCAGGAGCAAAGGTGTGGAGGAAAAGGGGAGATTCTGATCAAAGGGTACAAATTTCAGTTATAAGTTCAAGAGAACTAATGTGCAGCATGGTGACTATAGTCAATAATAACATATTGTATACGTGAAATTTGCTAAGAGGGATCTCAAGCGTTCTCACTACACACACAAAAAATGGCAACTGAGGTGATTGATATGCAATTAGCTTGATTATAGTAATTATTTCACAATGTATACCTGTATCAAACATTACATTGTATACCTTAAATAGACAACTTTTATTTGTCAATCATATCTCAATGAAGGTGGAAAAAAAATAACATCCGTGATTCACATTATATTTCTTTTGGACAGCACTGAACTAAACTAGGACACAGAATTCTGCTCAGGAGGCTGAGAACATAGACTTCTGACCGGCTGCAAGCCTCCTGCCTTGTGGTCAGACTGACAGCTTATTAGGAGAATCAAACGGGTTAATACATACAAAGTACATATACATGCAAAGGGTATATCGTATCTTAATATAAATCAGGAATCAAGTCCATTCACCAAACTTCAAATTGATGTTTACTGTTTTTGTGACAATGTAAAGAACCTATAGTGGGTAAATTAGACACCATTAGCATATTATTATTTAATGTGTTTATCACTGGATTTTTTGCCTGCTTTAATCTGGTTAATTTTTTTTTTTTAAGGTTTTTTTGCCTGGCTGTGTCAGGTCTTAGTTGCGGCACGTGGGCTCTTCGTTGCAGCACGTGGGCTTCTCTCTAGTTGTGGTGCGCAGGCTCCAGAGTGTGTGGGCTCTGTAGTTTGCCGCACGCAGGCTCTCTAGTTGAGGTGCACAGGCTCAGTAGTTGAGGCGCGCAGGCTTAGTTGCCCTGCGGCATGTGAGATCTTAGTGTCCTGACCAGGGATCAAACCTGCGTCCCCTGCATTGGAAGGTGGATTCTTAACCACTGGACCACCAGAGAAGTCCCTGGTTAATATATTTAGATTAGTTTTTGTTTGTTTATCTGAAGGCTCTGTTTATAGTATTTTATGACACTGTTGTAAAGTTCAACTATGTCAATAAAAAACAAGTTTGGAAAGTAAAAAAAAAGAAGTAGGTCTGGCACCTAGCAAGAGCTATATAACTGTTATCTATTATTATTGTTACTAGTATTATTGACCAAGATTTCTAACAACTCAGCAGAGAAGCACACCAAGGAGAGTAAGGCTTGGCCCAGATTGAAAATTCGCACATCACCTATGAAAGACCAAAGTGCAGAAAACTGAGGAGCCTCTGTAACCAGTGGGTCCAACCAGGGCCATGATTAGGGTGAGGCAAGCGAGGCACTTTCCTTGGCGCAAAATTTAAGGGGAGAGGCAAGGAAACTCAGGACTCGGGATACATAATATTCGAATGCAATAGTTTAATAAATCCAAGTCAATGCCCCAAACCCACAATGAACAAAATTTCGAAATGGTAAATAAAGACAGGAGGGGTATTGCTGGTTTCTCCCGCCTCAGGTTTCATGTGGTTCGTTCGTAAAGACACGGGTACTGATGCTGCTCCGGTAGCCTCGACCCAGACCCACCCCGCGACCAGCTCTCCGTCCAAGGCAAAGCGATTCCGTCCGCAAAAGGACGGCGCTGTGCCGGGACTGGCGGTGAAGGGGCGGCCTTCGTGCAGCGGTCCCCCGAAGGCGGGAACTGAGCCGCGCGAGGCCTGCCCGGAGCTCCCAGGCTGCCCCGGGGCTCTTCCCAGGGTTCCCCGCGGCTGCGACCCCGGAGCCCCACGGAGGCCGTTGCCACTACCCGGCAGCCCGCGGCGCTCACCCGCCCGGGCGCGCCCGCATGGGCTTCCCGTGGTATGGCTTCGCCTGGAGTGCTCAGGTCTTCACCGCCAGTAGTGCCCTGGACGTCCTGGTGATAGTTTTGTACTTCCTGTTGGTCCTGGGCATCGCGCTGTGGGTACTTGGGGCCCGGGGGGTGGAGGGGGGCAGGCCTGGACACCAGGTGGGTTCGATCCTCACCTGCCTGTCACCTGGTCCCCACCTCGCATCCCTCTCGTCCCCGCCCCTGCACAGCCCTCAGCCGGAACCTCTCCACCTTCCCTGTGCCACCTGCTCCCTACCGAGAGTAAGGGCACATCCAAGCCCATCTTCCCTCCCCACCCCACAAATAAACAGGTCAGGCTGCCAGGTGCCTGCCGCCTGGAACCCAAGCCATGTGTAATATGGGGTCGTTGTTCTGATCGATCGTCGTGATGGTGGTGGCAATAGTGACAATTACCCATCCTTAGGCGCTAAAGTGCCTGGTCTGTGCTGAGTGCTTTAAGTGTGTCACATCCTCACAACCAGGCTGTGGATTACAGATGAGGAAACAGGTTCAAAGAGGTTAAGTAACCACAAGGGAATGATGGAGTGCAGATTCGAACCTAGAGCTGCCTGATCTGACGCATGAGCGTAACCACTGCCCAGCAAGCAAGACCTCAAAGGTCACATGTAATTTAGGGCCCTAAGTGTTCACTTTGAATTTGAATTGGGCGCTTATATATTCTACTCTAGTATAAGGTTCTCTTAGTAGGGTGGCGACCGGGTCTCCTTTACTACCATCTGCCCGCTAGCACTTAACCTGTAGGCACTCACAAAGGTGTCTCGTAACTATACTCCCCAGGGCCAGGCAGTGAAAAGTCCGAGGGCAGGTAGGAAGGCTTTGGCCCATGTCATGGTATCGCCCCTCGGCTAAGCTGTTAACCATCAGAAGCCTCTCCGCGGCCTGCTTCATAAGCAGGAGTATCTGGTGACAGCGCCACCATTCGCTAGCTAGTGGGAGAGTTCATTGCGGGCTGCCCCCACCCAGCTGAAGCTTTCATGCCCATGTGACCTTTACTTCGGGGCGCTTCACCAGGTCACAAGCAGGATCTTACTGTGCAGAATCTGGTCCTTCAAAGCAAGATCACTAGACAGTCTTTTGAGTGTTTACCATGCTGTGAGTGGGCAGATAGAGTAATGGAAATATGGTCTCCATCCTCTTAAGAGAATTTCGTATCTCTCCCAACTGAAAAGAAGTCGGAGGTATTGATATTTACCCAGATCATTCAAACAAACGATTTTTTTCAAATTGGCTTCAGTTATGAGAAACATCCTTCTAGGTGGCCCAGGCCGGGCTCTGTGTAGTGGGCACTTTGGGATCCTTCCCCAGCTGCTCTCACTGAATTAGGAAGCCCCCACCCAGCTTTCTTCCGGGTCTAGTTGGGGCCTAGGTGTGGCCAAGGTCTGAGGACCCGTAAGCCATCCGGCCGCTTCCAAAGGAAACCTGTTCCTTCTGTTCTTCTAGGAGCCATAAAACATGTGCTGTTATCCAGAATGCTTTGATCTTTTTCCTTCTTTGTATTGTTATTTTTCCTTTGGTCCTTTTGAAAACTCGTATATTGTTTTTAATCACATGCTCACTGTAAGAAGTGAGGAGATGCATAACTGTCTAGAGGAGTTATGGTTCCTCCCTCAGCCATTCCCATCCCTCTGAGGTACCCAGGGCCTGCGTGTCCCTCCTCCCTTCTCAGTAGTTACACAGACACATAGGTAAAGGTTTTGCGTTTTTGTCTTTACAAAAAATGTGATCTTATGATACACATTACCCTGCAGTTTGCTTTTTTTCCGTTACTACATGATGTGGAGTCCTTCAGGTCTATAGCTAGAGATCTAGCTCATGTTTTTTTTGTTTTAAATAAATTTATTTATTTATTTATTTGTTTATTTTTGGCTGCATTGGGTCCTCGTTGCTGCGCCCGGGCTTTTCTCTAGTTGTGGCGAGCAGGGGCTACTCTTTGTTGCGGTGCGCGGGCTTCTCATTTCAGTGGCTTCTCGTTGCGGAACACAGGCTCTAGGCACGTGGGCTTCAGTAGTTGTGGCACACGGGCTCAGTAGTTGTGGCTTGCGGGCTCTAGAGCTCAGGCTCAGTAGTTGTGGTGCACGGGCTTACTTGCTCCGCAGCATGTGGAATCTTCCTGGACCAGGTCTCAAACCTATGTCCCCTGCATTGGCAGACGGATTCTTAACCACTGCACCACCAGGCAAGTCCTAGCTCATGTTTTTATTAGATGCACAATAGTCAAACACGTGTGTGATTCAGCTCTTCCCTACTCATTGACACTTAGATTGCTGCCAGATTGTTGTTTTTTAATAAGATTTTTAAAAAATATATATTTATTTATTTGTTTGTTTATTTTTGGCTGCATTGGGTCTTCGTTGCTGCTGTTGTTTTTAATGTGTTGGTGCTTTTAAGCTGTGTAGCATGGATTCCCGAAATTGGAATTTCTGGGTTAGAAGGGTGTGTTTACTTGAAATTTTAGTAGATATCACTAAATGGCAATCCCCAAAGCTTGTTGAGATTTACGTTTCTCAGAAGCAGCATATGAGCACGTTCTTTCCCCAGGCCTTTACCAGCCTGGTGATGTGAAGGGACTCCATTATAAGGCAGATACCCCAGATGGTGGTAATAAGTTCACTTCTCCCACAGAAACACTTTTTTGTCAACCAGTGGTCATCCGTGGGTCCTGCTAGTCCTAGGCAATCCAGGAAATCCCCAAGACTATCTTTTGACCATACTGGAGTCTGGGAATCAGAGCTGGGGACCTGAGGAGAGAGCTCTTGGGTGCGTTGGGAGGACTTCATAGTCTTGGCAACGTGACTGCTCTCCCGGAAGAAGCTAGGCTAGTGTTCAGCTTTGCCATTGCCAGTCAATCGACACACTCGCTGAACCACTCATCTCCAAGACTCTGCTGGGAACCATGCACTGGTTAACTATTTGGGGAAAAAATAAAGCAATATTATTTTCACACTAGTGTGGAGAAATGGACAAGCCCATGCAATCTCATAGCTGGGAGAGGCAGTGGGCCCTCCTCTAACTCAGCAGGTAGAGACCTCTGTCCTTAAAAAGAATGAAGGGGGAATGGGATCTCTGCAAAGGACATTTACCCATAAGTGAAGGTCATCTGTTTGTGAGACCTGTGTCTTTGAAGCAGTTTGGTTTCTTGGATTCCCTCCCGACACCGCACCTTTTTTTAAGGCTATATTGTCAAGCAGTCGTGGGACAGTAGAAGCCTTCTTCCTGGCTGGCCGATATCTAGCATGGTGGCAGGTGAGTATGCCTTGCATGTGCAGTCCAGTTTGCGGGCTGCGTGTGGATTCATTTATTACTTTAATTTAGATGTCTTTTACCCCCAAATAATTTGAAGTTGCTAAATCAGGAAAGTCATTTCATTAGTACTTCCCTTAACTCTTCCATTCAGCTCAGTGTAGTTCAGTAACCATTACTAGGTGCCTGGTAGTACAAGGTATTGTTCTAGGTTCTGGGACACAGATAGGACATAGTGAGTCCTGCCCTCTGGAAGCACACAGTGTAGAGTGGGAGTCGGATGTGACTTCTTTTTTCTGTTTTTTGAATTTTATTTATTTTTATACAGCAGGTTCTTATTAGTTATCTATTTTATACATGTTGGTGTATAATATGTCAATCCCAATCTCCCAGTTCATCCCACCACCACCACCCTTCCCCCGCTCTCCCTCCTCGGTGTCCATACGTTTGTTCTCTACATCTGTGTCTCTATTTCTGCCTTGCAAACCAGTTCATCTGTACCATTTTTCTAGATTCCACATATATGCGTTAATATACGATATTTGTTTTTCTCTTTCTGACTTACTTCACTCTGTATGACAGTCTCTAGGTCCATCCACGTCTCTACAAATGACCCTTTTTATGGCTGAGTTCCATTGTATATATGTACCACATCTTCTTTATCCAGTCATCTGTCGATGGGCATTTAGGTTGCTTCCATGACCTGGCTATTGTAAATAGTGTTGCAATGAACATTGGGGTGCATGTGTCTTTTTGAATTATGGTTTTCTCTGGGTATATGCCCAGTAGTGGGATTGCTGGGTCATATGGTAATTCTATTTTTAGTTTTTTTAAGGAACCTTCATACTGTTCTCCATAGTGGCTGTATCAATTTACATTCCCACCAACAATGCAAGAGGGTTTCCTTTTCTCCACACCCTCTCCAGAATTTGTTGTTTGTAGATTTTCTGATGATGCCCATTCTAACCAGTGTGAGGTGATATCTCATTGTAGTTTTGATTTGCACTTCTCTAATAATTAGTGAGGTTGAGAAGCTTTTCATGTGCCTCTTGGCCATCTGTATGTCTTCTTTGGAGAAATGTCTATTTAGGTCTTCTGCCCATTTTTTGATTTGGTTGTTTTTGTTTTAATATTGAGCTGCATGAGCTGTTTATATATTTTGCAGATTAATCCTTTGTTGATTCGTTTGCAAATATTTTCTCCCATCCTGAGGGTTGTCTTTTTGTCTTGTTTATAGTTTCCTGTGCTGTGCAAAAGCTTTTAAGTTTCATTAGGTCCCATTTGTTTATTTTTGTTTTTATTTCCATTACTCTAGGAGGTGGGTCAAAAAAGATCTTGCTGTGATTTATGTCAAAGAGTGTTCTTCCTATGTTTTCCTCTGTTTTATAGTGTCCGGTCTTACTTTTAGGTCTTTAATCCATTTTGAGTTTATTTTTGTGTATGGTGTTAGTGTTCTAATTTCATTCTTTTACATGTAGCTGTCCAGTTTTCCCAGCACCACTTATTGAAGAGACTTTTCTTTTCTCCATTGTATATCCTTGCCTCCTTTGTCATAGATTAGTTGACCATAGGTGCGTGGGTTTATCTCTGGGCTTTCTATCCTGTTCCATTGGTCTATATTTCTGTTTTTGTGCCAGTACCATATTGTCTTGATTACTGTAGCTTTGTAGTATAGTCTGAAGTCAGAGAGTCTGATTCCTCCAGCTCCATTTTTTCCTCTCAAGATTGCTTTGGCTATTCAGGGTCTTTTGTGTCTCCATACAAATTTTAAGATTTTTTTGTTCTAGTTTTGTAAAAAATGCCGTTGATAATTTGATAGGGATTGCATTGAATCTGTAGACTGCTTTGGATAGTATAGTCATTTTCACAATATTGATTCTTCCAATCCACAACATGGTATATCTCTTCATCTGCTTGTGTGATCTTTGATTTCTTTTGTCAGTGTCTTATAGTTTTCTGAGTACAGGTCTTTTGCCTCCTTAGGTAGGTTTATTCCCAGGTATTTTATTCTTTTTGTTGCAATGGTGAATGGGATTGTTTCCTTAATTTCTCTTTCTGATCTTTCATTGTTTGTGTATAGGAATGCAAGAGATTTCTGTGCATTAATTTTGTATCCTGCAACTTTACAAGATTCATCGATTAGCTCTAGTAGTTTTCTAGTGGCATCTTTAGGATTTTCTATGTATAGTATCATGTCATCGGCAAACAGTGACAGTTTTATTTCTTCTTTTCCAATTTGGGTTCCTTTTATTTCTTTTTCTTCTCTGATTGCCATGGCTAGGACTTCCAAAACTATGTTGAATAATAGTGGTGAGAGTGGACATCCTTGTCTTGTTCCTGATCTTAGAGGAAATGCTTTCAGTTTTTTACCATTGAGAATGATGTTTGCTGTGGGTTTGTCGTATATGGCCTTTATTATGTTGAGGTAGGTTCCCTCTGTACCCACTTTTTGGAGAGTTTTTATCATAAATCGGTGTTGAATTTTGTCAAAAGCTTTTTCTGCATCTATTGAGATGATCATATGGTTTTTATTCTTCAGTTTGTTAATATGGTTTATCACATTGATTGATTTGCATATATTGAAGAATCCTTGCATCCCTGAGATAAATCCTACTTGATCATGGTATATGATCCTTTTAATGTGTTGTTGGATTCTGTTTGCTAGTATTTTGTTGAGGATTTTTGCATCTATATTCATCAGTGATACTGATCTGTAATTTTCTTTTTTTTTGTAGTATCTCTGTCTGGTTTTGGTATCAGGGTGATGGTGGCCTTGTAGAATGAGTTTGGGAGTGTTCCTTCCTCTGCAATTTTTTGGAAGAGTTTGAGAAGGATGGGTGTTAGCTCCTCTCTAAATGTTTGATAGAATTCACCTGTGAAGCCATCTGGTCCTGGACTTTTGTTTGTTGGAAGATTTTTAATCACAGTTTCAATTTCATTTCTTGTGATTGGTCTGTTCATATTTTCTATTCCGTCCTGGTTCAGTCTTGGAAGGTTATACCTTTCTAAGAATTTGTCCATTTCTTCCAGGTTGTCCATTTTATTGGCATAGAGTTGCTTGTCGTAGTCTCTTATGATGCTTTGTATTTCTGCGGTGTCCGTTGTAACTTCTCCTTTTTCATTTCTAATTTTATTGATTTGAGTCCTCTCCCTCTTTTTCTTGATGAGTCCTGCTAAAGGTTTATCAATTTTGTTTATCTTCTCAAAGAACCAGCTTATAGTTTTATTGATCTTTGCTGTTGTTTTCTTTGTTTCTATTTCATTTATTTCTGCTCTGATCTTTATGATTTCTTTCCTTCTACTAACTTTGGGTTTTGTTTGTTCTTCTTTCTCTAGTTCCTTTAGGTGTAAGGTTAGATTGTTTATTTGAGATTTTCCTTGTTTCTTGAGGTAGGATTGTATTGGTATAAACTTCCCTCTTAGAACTGCTTTTGCTGCATTCCATAGGGTTTGGATTGTCGTGTTTTCATTGTCATCTGTCTCTAGGTAGTTTTTGATTTCCTCTTTGATTTCTTCAGTGATCTCTTGGTTATTTAGTAACGTATTGTTTAGCCTCCATGTGTTTGTGTTTTTTATGGGTTTTTTTCCCTGTAATTGATTTCTAATCTCATAGTGTTGTGGTCAGAAAAGATGCTTGATATGATTTCAATTTTCTTAAATTTACCGAGGCTTGATTTGTGAACCAAGATGTGATCTATCCTGGAGAATGTTCCATGTGCACTTGAGAAGAAAGTGTAATCTTCTGTTTTCAGGTGGAATGTCCTATAAATATCAATTAAATCTATCTGGTCCATTGTGTCATTTAAAGCTTGTGTTTCCTTATTAATTTTCTGTCTGGATGATCTGTCCATTGGTGTAAGTGAGGTGTTAAAGTCCCCCACTATTATTGTGTTACTGTCAATTTCCTCTTTTATAGCTGTTAGCATTTGCATTTGCCTTATGTATTGAGGTGCTCCTATGTTGGGAGCATATATATTTATAATTGTTTTATCATCTTCTTGGATTGATCCCTTGATCGTTATGTAATTTCCTTCCTTGTCTCTTGTAACATTCTTTATTTTAAAGTCTATTTTATCTGATATGAGTATTGCTACTCCAGCTTTCTTTTGATTTCCATTTGCATGGAATATCTTTTTCCATCCCCTCACTTACAGTCTGTATGTGTCCCTAGGTCTGAAGTGGGTCTCTTGTAGACGGCATATATATGGGTCTTGTTTTTGTATCCATTCAGCAAGCCTGTGTCTTTTGGTTGGAACATTTAATCCATTCACATTTAAGGTAATTATCAATATGTATGTTCCTATTGCCATTTTCTTAATTGTTTTGGGTATGTTTTTGTAGGTCCTTTTCTTCTCTTGTGTTTCCCACTTAGAGAAGTTCCTTTAGCATTTGTTGTAGAGCTGGTTTTGTGGTGCTGAATTCTCTTAGCTTTTGCTTGTCTGTAAAGCTTTTGATTTCTCCGCCAAATCTGAATGAGATCCTTGCCGGGTAGAGTAATCTTGGTTGTAGTTTCTTCCCTTTCATCACTTTAAATATATCATGCCACTCCCTTCTGACTTGTAGAGTTTCTGCTGAGAAATCAGCTGTTAACCTTATGGGAGTTCCCTTGTATGTTATTTGTCATTTTTCCCTTGTTGCTTTTAATAATTTTTCTTTGTCTTTAATTCTTGACAATTTGATTACTATGTGTCTTGGTGTGTTTCTCCTTGGGTTTATGCTTCCTGGGACTCTCTGCACTTCCTGGACTTGGGTGGCTATTTCCTTTCCCATGTTAGGGACGTTTTTGACTATAATCTCTTCAAATATTTTCTCAGGTCCTTTCTCTCTCTCTTCTCCTTCTGGGACCCCTCTAATGCAAATGTTATTGCATTTAATGTTGTCCCAGAGGTCTCTTAGGCTGTCTTCATTTATTTTCATTCTTTTTTCTTTATTATGTTTTGCGGCAGTGAATTCCACCATTCTGTCTTCCAGGTCACTTATCCGCTCTTCTGCCTCAGTTATTCTGCTATTGATTCCTTCTAGTGTATTTTTCATTTCATTTATTATATTGTTCATCTCTGTTTGTTTGTTCTTTCATTCTTCTAGTTGTTTGTTCTTTAATTCTTCTAGATCTTTGTTTTTTTTTTAATTTAAAAAAAGATATTTATTTATTTATGGCTATGTTGGGTCTTCGTTGCTGCACATGGGCTTTCTCTAGTTGCAGCAAACGGGGGCTACTCTTCATTGCAGTGCATGGGCTTCTCATCGCGGTGGCTTCTCTTGTTGCGGAGCACGGGCTCTAGGCACGCGGGCTTCAGTAGTTGTGGCTCGCGGACTCTAGAGCGCAGGCTCAGTAGTTGTGGCACATGGGCTTAGTTGTTCTGCGGCACGTGGGATCTTCCCGGACCAGGGACTGAACCTGTTTCCCCTGCATTGGCAGGCAGATTCTTATCCACTGCGCCACCAAGGAAACCCTCTTTTAGGTCTTTTTTAAACATTTCTTGCATCTTCTCGATCTTTGCCTGCATTCTTTTTCCGAAGTCCAGGATCATCTTCACTATCATTATTCTAAATTATTTTTCTGGAAGGTTGCCTATCTCCACTTCACTTAATTGTTTTTCTGGGGTTTTATCTTGTTCCTTCATTTGGTACATCATCCTCTGCCATTTCATTTTGTCTATCTTTCTCAATGTGTTTTTTGTTCCACAGGCTGCAGGATTTTAGTTCTTCTTGCTTCTGCTGTCTGCCCTCTGGTGGATGAGGTTATCTAAGAGGCTTGTGCAGGCTTCCTGATGGGAGGGACTGGTGGTGGGTAGAGCTGGGTGTTGCTCTGGTGGGCAGAGCTCAGTAAAACTTTAATCTGCTTGTCTGCTGATGGGTGGGGCTGAGTTCCCTCCCTGGTGGTTGTTTGGCCTGAGGCAACCCAGCACTGGAGGCTACAGGCTCTTTGGTGGGGCTAATGGTGGACTCCAAGACGGCTCATGCCAAGGAGTACTTCCCAGAACTTATGCTGCCAGTGTCCTTGTCCCCAGGGTGAGCCACGGCTTCCCCCCGCCTCTGCAGGAAACCCTCCAACACTAGCGGGTAGGTCTGGTTCAGTCTCCTGTGGGGTCACTGCTCCTTCCCCCTGGGTCTTGATGTGCACACTACTTTGTGTGTGTCCTCCAAGAGTGGAGTCTCTGTTTCCCTCAGTCCTGTCAAAGTTCTGCAATCAAATCCTGCTAGACTTCAAAGTCTGATTCTCTGGGAATTCCTCCTCCCGTTGCCAGACCCCTAGGTTGGGAAGCCTGATGTGAGCCTCAGAACCTTCACTCCAGTGGGCGGGCTTCTGTGGTATAATTGTTCTCTAGTTTGTGAGTCACACACCCAGCGGTTATGGGATTTGATTTTATCATGATTGCGCCCCTCCTACCGTCTCATTGCGGCTTCTCCTTTGTCTTTGGATATGGGGTATCTTTTTTGGTGAGTTCCCGTGTCTTCCTGTCGATGATTGTTCAGCAGTTAGTTGTGATCCAGTGCTCTTGCAAGAGGGAGTGAGCACACGTCCTTCTACTCCTCCATCTTGAACCAATCCTGGATGTGACTTCTTTTTACACTATTAGAATTAGTGCTTAGTGAACAAACTGTATTATGGTATTGATAAAGGAAATGGAAATAAAAGAGTAATTTTGCCACTTCAACTTTCTTTCTTTTATACTTTTATTCAGTCAGCAAATATCCAATGGGTATGAGTTGCTCTTGTCTGGGCCCTCCATGTGGCTTATTCATGTGGTCGGTGCTCAGGCCTCCTCTTACCTGGCTTGGCGGTGGTGAAACTGAAACTCAGTCCTCCCTCCTACCCCACGTTGCCGCCTGGCTCTCCTCCTTTCCTGCTGCTTCACCAGCCACTCGTTCGAGGTCCCCCTGCCTGGTTCTTTCCCATCTCCCTGGCTGCTGAATGCTGGACCTCCCCAGGGCCAGACCCTGGTGTCTCCTTTCCAGTTACACTGACATGCCTGGCAACATGCCATTAAAGACAACTTGCTAGAATAGTAGCAAGTCCCAGCTCTCTCCCTCAACTCCAGTCTTGTGTATCCCGCTGCCCATTTGACACCTGACTCGAAAGGTCTGTCAGGTCTTGCGCATGGAACATGCATTCTGCACATCTTTTACTCCTGCCGTCTTCCCTGTCCCTGAACGGCAACTCCATCCTTCTAGTTGCTCAGGTTGACACCCGTGGAGTCGTGTTAGACTCTTTATTCTCTCTCACCCCAACTTCCAATCCATCAGGAAGTCCTGGGACTCGATTTAAAAAACAGATTTGAAATCCGACCCCTTCTCATCAGTGCCTCTAGGCCCATGCTGCTGTCACCCTCACCTGGATTGATTGTAACAGCCTCTTCTCTCGGCGCCCTCCTTCCACTTGTGCTCCTCCACGTCCAACCTCAACAAAGCAGCTGAAGGGTCAGACCATGTCACCTGACTGCTTAAAACCCTCTGGGGGCTCCCATGTCACCCAGAATGAAAGCCCAGCCTATGTTAGGCCACAGATGATCTGCACCTCCTTACCTCTGTGACCTTGAACAATTTAGCTGTGCTCCTGCCTCAGGGCCATTGCCCCTGCTGCTCCCTCTGCCTGGAGGCTCTCTGCTCTCACAGGGACCCCTGGCTTGCCCCTCACCCCTCCTCACAGAAAGTCGGCCCTGCCCACTCTACTGCACAGCACTTCCTGCCTGCTTTCTTTTTTTTTTTTTTAATTGGGTATAGTTGTTTTACAATGTTGTGTTAGTTTCTACTGTACAGCGAGGTGAAGTAGAGTTCCCTGTGCTATACAGCAGGTTCTCATTAGTTATCTATTTTATACATATTAGTGTATATTTGTCAATCCCAATCTCCCAGTTCATCCCACCCCCCCCTTTTCCCCCCTTGGTGCCCATACATTTGTTCTCTACATCTGTGTCTCTATTTCTGCCTTGCAAACCAGTTCATCTGTACCATTTTTCCAGATTCCACATTTATGTGTTAATATATGATATTTGTTTTTCTCTTTCTGACTTCACTCTGTATGACAGTCTCTAAGTCCATCCACGTCTCTACAAATGGCCCAATTTCGTTTCTTCTTATGGCTGAGTAATATTCCATTATATATATGTACCACATCTTTTTTATCCATTCGTCTGTTGATGGACATTTAGGTTGCTTCCGTGCCTGCCTGCTTTCTAACCTTTCTTCTTCTCTGTAGGACTTTACTATTTATCACTGTCTATTGTGCTATAAAATAATCCCCTAATTTATCTTGTTCATCCTCTTCTTCCTAAGAGAATGTTAGCTTCATGAGGGCAGGGATTTGTCCGTTTTACTCACTGATGTATTCCTAGTATGTACAACACTGTCTGACACATAGTTGGCAGTGGACATTTATTAATAGTTACTGAATTAATGAAGGTACATTTAATGTACTAATGTCTTCCTAGGTCTATATAAACATAGGTAAGTAGATAGAGATATTTTATATTTATACACAGTTGTATAGTGTTATATCATATGGACATTCCACCATTTATGTAACATATTATTGGGCAATTTAGATTGTATATAGTTTTTCATTATTATGATAAAGGTAGCAAACATTCCTAATAGCAAAAATAACTGCTTGAGTAATTATTATGTGCCTCTTCCAAGATTTTTTTTGCCTTATATTTGTTGGTGCTATGATATTTGGGTGCCTGTATGTTCTCAGTTATGTCTTACTAGTGCATTTTATGTTTCATGGTTTAAAAACAAAACAAAAAAAACCTCTGTCATATTTAATGCTTTTGGTATTGAATGCTACTTTATCTTATGTTAATATCGTCACTGCTGTGTTTTTTGTTTGTTTTTATCTAAAAGGCTTTGTTATTTTTAGTCTCTCTTAATAATTTGGTTTTAAGTGTATCTTGTGTCAAATATAGCACAGTATTTGGATTTGGATTTTGAACGGAGTGGCTATCTCTACTCAATTAAAATTGGTTTAGGAGGGATTTTGTTCATTTTAAATGCCTCTGGGATTTTTTATTTTGAAAGTAACATATGCTGGTTGTAAAAAAAAAAAAAAAGTTACAATCCAAGTATGGAACTTGAAATTTTCTTACCATTCCATTTCTATAACCATGATTCCAGTCCCCAGAAGTATTTTTATATATATACTACCAGAATCACTCCCATCTATATATAAACATACATGTGCACAAGTGTAATGTGCACACACAAAATTTTAATGAGATTATATTATCAATATTGTTTACGTTATTTTTTATCATTTAATAGAGTTCCTTTATTCTTTCTGTATGCTACATTGTATTTCATCATATTCATGTACCTTAGTATTTTAACCATTCTCTTATAATCAGTTAGATTGTTAATATTTTTAAATTACTTCAAACAGTGATGAAATTACACTCCTGCTAATATTTCTGCAGTTGCAAGTAAGTCAGTGGAGCGTGTGGAGGGTGGCAACATAAGAATGCAGTAATACTTTTTCCCCTTCATCCCTTTTTACTTGGCTTCTAATTTATGGTTAGGGTTTGTATAGAAAAAATATGAATGGGAATTCTGCCCAGGGTATAATCCCTTTTGAGGAAATGTATTGATAAAATTCAGGTTGAGTTTATATTTGTGAAAATTAGTTTTTGAAGTTGGACTAAAAGTTCTGATCTGTAATTGTCTTTTGATTTTCAGATAGGTGCTTTTCTTTTTGCCTCGAATATTGGCACTGGGCACTTTATGGGCCTGGCTGGAAAGGGGGTGTCTTCAGGGATTGCTGTTGGGGCCTTCGAGTGGAATGTAAGTAGTGCCTTCTGTAGCAGCTAACCTCCACCTTTATCATTGTCCAAATGAAACATAAAATCTTGCTTTCAACCCTGAGTAAATATTAAAGACTCCTTGAGAAGTCATGGAAGAAAGGAACCAAGTCTTTGATTTCTCAACAAGATTGTGCTAGTTTTCATTCTTCTTAGTAAAGTAATGAAGAGATAGAGGATGTTTACATTCCAAGGACCATAGGAATACAGTTAGGAGACTAGTCAGGTAGGGAAAAGATCATATTAACACTTAAATATATATGTACATAAACATATACATACATACATACACATATATATGTGTGTGTGTACATAAACATACAGATATATATGTATATATGTGTGTGTGTATTTATCGGTATGTACACATTTGCAGTATGCAGTTGACCCTTGAAAAACATGCATTTAAACTGTGCACGTCCGGTTACACGCAGATTTTTTTCAATAAATATAGTACTTGTATTTTCATTTCACAGATCTTTAAATTGACTAAGTGTGGGGAAAAGTTTGTGTTCAATTAGAGATCACAATATGTGGAATCAAAAGAACTAGGGTTTGAGTCCTGATTCTGTCCAGATTGTTTCAGCTTCCTGCCCTTGGATGAGTCATTTATCAATTCCTTTGTTTTTGAGACAGATTTAGCTTGACTACATGGGCATTGGCACCCCTAACCCCCACATTGTTCACTGTATACTGAGAATAGGCTCAACTGAGTTCTTTGAGCTATTCAGCTGGTTACTACAAAACTCCTAACTGATCGCCTATGAATACCAGGTTTCAACTATAAAACTTATAAAATGGATTATTTATCTAATCTGTGGAATAAATTTGTTGTAGGACATAGAATTTGTTCACCTAAATTAATATAAGTGAATTCATGTGTCTTGGGTTAATTAACCTATCTCTATATAAATCACCTGGCCCTTTTTTTTTTTTTGATAAATCAGAAAGCTCCCTACTTTCTGGGTCTCATCTTTTCCTGTGGTAGACTACAGAAATAAACAATACTTCTAACAAAGTTAATTCCAGACCTGATAAGGAGCCCTGGTCTTTACCACCATTTAGTTCTCAGAATTCATTCACATCTCCTTCATATATTCAACTTACCCCTTCTTTGTAAAGAAAGCCAGAGCCAAATGCATTACTTAATTTCAGTAACTTGTGTAAATTTTGGTATAGTTTCTCCACCATTTCTCTGAATGGTTTCTGATTTTTTTTTTTTTACTATCTTTTTTGTTTAATTATAAGCCACCTTCGTTTCTATCTGGAAGTAGGCAAACAATAAATTTTAATAAATATCTTGAAAATTGGCTCAGTTAACCCCCCCTAAATTAAGAATGCACCCCTTTATAGGCAAAGATCAAGTGCCTATAAGTTAAGTTTGTTGTACTGGAAGGCTTATGCTTGGGCTGTTATTTGCAAGGTCCCCAGTAATGATACATTTCTTGGGCTCAAAACAGTAACTGAGCTTGCATCTCATTTAAGAGCTTAGCCTAGGTGGGACCCTGATTTAATTGCTCTTCTTTTCTTGGTTTCAGGCTCCATTTATGCTCTGTGTTCTTGGTTGGGTATTTTCTCCCATTTACATTAAGGCTGGGGTGAGTATCCATTACCAGTCACTCTTTTCTCTACAATATTTTTTCTTACAAATATTGCATATGTACATAAAAACATCCTAGAGGGGGCTTCCATGGTGGCACAGTGGTTAAGAATCCGCCTGCCAATGCAGAGGACATGGGTTCGAGCCCTGGTCCAGGAGGATCCCACATGCCGCGGAGCACCTGAGCCCGTGCGCCACAACTGCTGAGCTTGTGCTATTGAGCCTGCGTGCTGCGGCTGCTGAAGCCCACGCGCCTAGGGCCTGTGCTCCGCAACAGGAGGGGCCGCCGCAATCAGAAGCCTGCTCACTGCAGCGGAGAGTGGCCCCCGCTCGCCACAGCTAGAGAAAGCCCGCGCGCAACAACCAAGACCCAACGCAGCCAAAAATAAATTAATTAATTAAATTTAATTAAATTTTAAAAAAAGACATCCTAGAGGACAAGTTAAACTTCTCAGTGTTCTGATCCTTGTACTGATTTCCCTAAATCCTAAGAAATGTCTGAAATAACATCATTCTGACTGGTAATCAGAAGCCAGTAACTGCCTACTGTTTCACTCTGGACCTTGCTCAAGAGTTCACCTCTTAAGGCTTTTATAGAAAACATTTTAAAACTTTGTTAAAAAATAAGACCTAAATTAAGAGAACAATTCTGTTAATGATTGGAAGACAACAGCCTAAAAATGTTAGTTCTCCCTAAACCCAGAAGAAGATGTTTGAGGAACTTGACAGGCTGACTCTAAAATGTATGTAGGAGATAAGGGGACAAAGATGTCAGTGCCTGGCTGAGAGAGAACAAAGAAGAGACCGTCCAGGCCTAGCATCCACAGGGATACATGGCATGATGTCACCAACATGGCAGAATAAGAGTGTTCTGTCAAAGAACTCCAGTTTAGACTGTCACCCACAGGCAAGAGGGCCTTTGTGGAAGTACAGGAGTCATGCTGTTGGAAAAAAAAATACCCACGACTGGATGCATTGAAGAGGGTGAGAGGGACAGGTTCACTTTACCCATGTCACCGCTCCCCCGAGGTAGCACAGCTCAGTGCCAAGAGAGACCTTCTTAGCCTGAGATTTGTCCCATGGGGGAGAGTGACAGTGTGTGAGTGCCCAGCTACTCTAGCTGCGCAGACTGCTGCCAAAAAGACCTACTTCTTTCTCACTCCATCTAGAATATCCAGGTGTGCTGTATGACCGGGGGCGGGGAGTGGCTGGGAGAGCAGCACTCAGGGCTCTCAGATGGCATCAAAGGAACACAAATCCTACTAACCCCCTTGCAAACTCTATCAGGAAACCTGCCAGTAAGCCGCTGGGGCCTCTTCACCTGCAGATCTCCCCAGCTGGCCCGCAGACACCCCAACATTCTGCATGCCTCACCCACATATGCCTCCACCTTGTGGCCAGCTCCCTTAGCTTACCTCCAACTGTGGCAGTGTTGATTCCTGGCATAAAGCTAGTGAGCACACGTAGAAAGCCAACCTGACCCTGTGGGATTGGGAAAGCACACAGACGAGCATTCAGCACCACCCTCAGTAAGACAAGCAAACTGGAGGCTGTCAGCACTCAGCCTGGCTTTGTAGGATCAAGGAAGACATGTGAAGCAGGTGTATCCAAGGAAAGGTCTGAGAAATCGTCAGAATCCCTAGCAGGACTGATGGAAGGTATTTCTCTCCAAAAACCAGTCAGTAAAAACTGGAGGCAGTGACTGCTTCCTCAAATGCAGAAACAGCAACACAAGACTTCAAGGAACTTGAAAAATCGAGGAAACATGACACCACCAAAGGAACACAATAATTTTCCAGTAACCAACTCCAAAGATTTGCCTGATAAAAAGTTCAAGACAGTTGTTTGAAGGAAGCTCAGTGAGCTACAAGAAAACACAGAAGGACAACTCAGCAAAATAAGGAAAACAATATGTGAAGGAAATGAGAGGTTTAACAGAGAGATAGGAATCCTAACCAAACAAATTCTGGAGCTGAAGATTACAATGAGTGAAATGAAAAATGCAACTGAGGACATCAACAGCAGGCTTGGCAAAGCAGAAGAAAGATTCTGTGAACTCAATGATAGGTCATTTGAAATTACCCAGTCAGAGGAGAACAAAGGAAAAAGAATGAAAAAGAGTGAAGAAAGCCTATGTGAGCTATGGGACACCATTAAAAGAAACAATCTACACATTACTGGCATCCCAGAAGGAGAAGAGAGGGAGAAGCAGGCAGAAAGCTTATTTAAAATGGAGAACTTCCCAAATCTGAGGAGAGATTTGGATATCCAAGATGACAAAACTCATCGGTTCCTCCCCAAGTTTTAACCCCAAACTATCTTCACCAAGACACATTATAATAAAACTGTCTGAAATCAAAGACAGAGAGGAAATTTTAAAAGCAGGAAAAGAAAAAAAATTCCTCACATACAAGGGAACCCCCATAAGGCTATCAGTGGATTTCTCAGCAGAATGCTTGCAGGACAGGAGACAGTGGGATGATGTATTCAAAGTGGTAAAAGAAAAAGACTGCCAACCAAGAATACTTTATCTGGCAGAGTTGGTCTTCAGAAATGAAAGAGAAAAAAAGACTTTCTCAGACAAACCAAAGCTGGGGGAGTTCATCACCACTAGAGCTGCTTTATAAGAAATGGTGGAAGGAGTCTTCAAGCTGAAATGAAAGGATGCTAATTAGTAACATGAAAGCATAGTAAGTAGATAGTCAAAATCAGACTACTCAAATATAGTAAGATGGTGGTACGTTAACCACTTAACTCTAAAGGTTAAAGGACAAAAGTATTTTTAAAAAGCCATAGCTACAATTATTTGTTAACAGATACATAATATAAAAAGAGGTAAGTTGTGATATCAAAAACATAAAATGTCAGGCAGGAAGTAAAAGGGTAGAGTTTTCATATGCATTCGAAGTTATCACCTTGAAATAGACTGTTATATCTATGGAAGCCTCATGGTAACCACAAAGCAAAAAGCTATGCTAGATACACAAAAGAGAAAGGAGAGAATCAAAGCATACTACTGTGGAAAATCATTAATTCACAAAGGAAGATAGTAAGAGAGGAAGAAAGTAACAGGGAAACTACAAAACAGTTAGAAAACAACTACCAAGATGGCATTAGTAAGTCATTACCTAGCAATAATTACTTTACATGTAAATGAATTGAATACTCCAATCAAAAGGCATAGAGTGGATGAATGGATTAAAAATTAGCATGGTGGGACTTCCCTGGTGGTCCACTGGTTAACACTTTGCCTTCCAATGCAGGGGGTGAGGGTTCGATCCCTGGTCGGGGAGCTAAGATCCCACATGCCTTGTGGCCAGAAAACCAAAACATGAAACAGAAGCAATATTGTAACAAATTCAATAAAATGGTCCACATCAAAAAAATCTTAAAAAAAAGAATTAGCATGGTGACTATCATTAACAATACGGTATTATACACTTAAAAGTTGCTAAGAGAGTAAATCTTAAATGTTCTCACCACAAAAAAGTGGCAGTTATGTGGGGTGATGGAGATAATAACTTAAACTTACTGTGCTAATCATTTTGCAATATATACATGTATCAGATCACATCACATACCTTAAACTTGTATGATGTTGTATGTCATAGCTCAATAAATCTGGAAAAAAGTAAATAAAGTGTATGTAGAAGAGCAAAAGCATAAGAATAGCAAAGATATTCCTATCAAAGAAAAATAAGAAGGACTTATCTTACCAAATAGCATGACTTACTGTAAAGCTGTAGTAATTAAGACAGTTTGGTATTGGCACAAGGATAAACACATTGACACAAGAGAGAGTGAAAAAGCCCAGAAACACTCATATGTATGAACACCTGATTTATGACATTGAGGGCATTGCAGATGACTGAGGAAAGGAGGATCAATTGGTTATCATATGAAAAAAATAAAATTAGATCCCTATTCTACACAAAAATAATTTTGGATTGATTAAAGGCTTAAATAGGAAAGGCAAAAATTTGTCTAACTTTTATAAGAAAGCAAAGAATATCTTTATGTCCTTGAGGTATGGAAGGATTTTAAAATAAGATACAAAAAGCCCAAATCTCTGGCTAACCACCAAAGTACACAGGCATACCTGAGACCCCAGGGAGCCCAGCCAAAAAAAGATCTGTCTTGCAAAGACAGGACTGTTCCTGGAGAGATTTGTGAGTTTGCTGTGCCAGTGACTGAGCACATTCCCCAGCTCTCACAGGGCAGGCAGTGGAAGACAGAAGTCTTGCTGGTTGGAGGTATCAAGGACATAATTGAGGGCTGGCAAAGCAACCCGAAACTTAGGAGGGGAGCTCCAAAAACAAGGGAGCCAAAGAGAGGGTTAGTCCGCAAATCTCAGTATAAATTCTGCCCAAACCCTTGACTGACTGCCAGGCTACTCAAGTGCAGGGAAAACCTTCAGAGGACCAGGCTAAGTCAGCAGCATCTGGAAGCTGGAAAACCAAGTGGAGACCTCAGCTTCGGCACTGCAGGGTGGGGGTCAGGGTGGCATGGAAGATATGGTAGTCTGAGTCCAGACACATTCATTCCCTACTCAAACAAGAGCACTAATCCTCGGAAGAACAAAACAGATTCTAGGGTGCTACCTCATATTATCTATGATGGCCAGTCTTCAACCAAGAATTATTAGATATGCAAAGAAATGGGAAAATAAACATGACCCACACTCAGGAAGAAAAAAAGCAATAAGTAGTAGCTGACTCTGAGCAGGCCCAGATGTAGATTTAACAAAACAAAGACTTCAACTTGCTATTATAAATGTATTCCAAAAAGTAAAGGAAAATGTGATATTAATGAGTGAACAAATAGGGCCTCTCAACAGAGAAACTGAAACTGTAGAAAAGAACCACGTCGGGACTTCCCTGGTGGCGCAGTGGTTAAGAATATGCCTACCAGTGCAGGGGACACGGGTTCGATCCCTGGTCCAGGAAGATCCCACATACCATGGAGCAACTAAGCCTGTGTGCCAGAACTACTGAGCCTGCACCACGACTACTGAAGCCTGCGTGCCTAGAGCCCATGCTCCACAACAAGAGAAGCCACCGCTATGAGAAGCCTGCGCACCACAGTGAAGAGTACCCCCTGCTCATGGCAACTAGAGAAAGCCTGCACACAGCAACGAAGACCCAATGCAGCCAAAAATTTAAAAATTTAAAAAAATAAAAAATAAAAGTAAAAACCAAAAAAAACAAAAAACAAACAAAAACACCAAGTCAAAATTCTCGAGTTGAAAAGCATAGTAGCTGAAATGAAAACTTCACAAGAGGGGTTCAACAGCACAATTAAGATGGCAAGAGAGAGAATCAGTGAACTTGAAGATAAGAATTACTCAGGATAAAGAACAGAGGAGAAAAAACTGAAGAAAAAGGAACAAAACCTCAGAGACCTGCGATATAATATCAAGCAATCGATCAGACATGTAATTGGAGTCCCAGAAAGAGAAGAGAAAGAGGCAGAAAAAATTTTTTGAAGAAATAATAACCGAAAATATATCCTTTGGTGGAAAATGTTAATTTACAGATTCAAAATGCTTGACAAACACGAAATAGAATAAACACAAAGAAAACTACACATAGGTTTACATCACAGTCAAACTGCTAAAAGCAAAGATAAAGAGAAGATTTTGAAAGTGGTAAAAGAAAAGCAACACATTACATGCAGGGAAACAATGATACAGTTAATAGACGACTTCTCATCAGATACAGTGGAGACCAGAAAACATCAGAATGACATAGTCAGATGCTGAATGGAAGAAAAAACTGTCAACTGAGAATTCTATACCCAGCAAAAGTATTCTTTAAAAATGAAGATGGGGCTTCCCTGGTGGCACAGTGGTTGGGAGTCTGCCTGCCGATGCAGGGGACACGGGTTCGAGCCCTGGTCTGGAAGGATCCCACGTGCCACAGAGCAGCTCAGCCCGTGAGCCACAATTACTGAACCTGCGTGTCTGGAGCCTGTGCTCCGCAACAAGAGAGGCCGCGATAGTGAGGGGCCCGCGCACTGCGATGAAGAGTGGCCCCTGCTTGCCACAACTGGAGAAAGCCCTTGCACAGAGGCGAAGACCCAACACAGCCATAAATAAATAAATAAACAAATACTTTAAAAAAAAAATGAAGATGAAATATATATAAATAGGGCTTCCCTGGTGGCACAGTGGTTAAGAATCTGCCTGTCAATGCAGGGGACATGGGTTCGAGTCCTGGTCCAGGAAGATCCCACATGCCGCAGAGCAACTAATCCCGTGCGCCACGACTACTGAAGCCCGTGCGCCTAGAGCCCGTGCTCCACAATGGGAAAGGCCACCGCAATGAGGGGCCTGCGCACCGCAACAAAGAGTGGCCCCCGCTCGCCGCAACTAGAGAGAGCCCGCGCACAGCAACAAAGACCCAACGCAGCCAAAAATAAATAAAATAAATAAATTTTTTAAAAAAAGAAATATATATAAATATTGAATCATTATGTTTTACACCTGAAACCAATGTAAGGTGATATGTCACTTATACTTCAATTAAAAAAAGAACTTATTGCAAAAAAAAAATTTGAAGGTTATTGGGTAGGTAAAAATTTCTTAGGACACAAAAACCACAAACCATAAAGGAAGAAATTGATATATTGGACTTCAAAGTAAAATTTTAAACTTTGACTCTTTGAAGTATATTTTTAAGAAAGTGAAAAGTCAAGCTAGAGACTGGGAAGGAGTATTTGTAGAACATACTGACAATAAAAGACTTATATCCTGAATATACATATTTTTTAAAACTCTTAAAGCTTAACAGCAAGAAGACATTTCACCAAAGAAAATAAACAGATGGCAAATAATCACATGAAAAGATGTTCACTATCACTGACCGTTAGGAAAATGCTACTTAAAATCAGATCCCATGCACACCCACTAGAATGGCTGAGATTAAACGGACTGACGCTACCAAGAGCTGGAGAGGTTGTGGAGCCCCTGGGGCCTGTACCTTTCTGGAGGGAACGTTGGAAAATAGGTTGGCAGTTTCTTAACCAGTTACACCTTAGGATCTAGCCGTTCTGTTCCTGGGTGTGGCACTTCACCCCACCCCAGAGAAATGAAGACGCACGTCCACACACAGACTGGTACAGGAAGTTTTAGTCCTAACAGCTGAACCTAGAAATAATCTGAATTGGGACAGACAGCACGCGACATGGTACTAGGTGGCACCGAGGAGCCATCGAGTGACAGCACGGGTGAGAAGCAGGATGTGGTACCAGGTGAAAGAAGCAGGACATAGAAGCGCACACGCTCTGTTTTGGGGGGGGGGTTGCATTTATTCTTTATTGATTATGGATACTTTCCTTACTAGCCATATGCATTAAAAGAAAATTGTGAACCAGTAAAATAAACCAGACAGAGAAACAAATACTGCATGATATCAATTATATGTGGAATCATAAAAAAAAATGTCGAACTCATAGAAACACACAACAAAATGGTGGTTGCCAGGGTTGGGTTGTGGAGGAAATAGGAAGGTCTGCTGGTCCCAAAGGGAAGTTCATGAGTGATTTGTGAGCAGGGACTCTGGTGGTTCTATGACCATTCACACTGGTTTCCCCAGAGCTGTGTGACTCCATGGGTTTGAGCTCCAGGGAAGGCGAGTCTGGCAACAGCTGGTTTTCCAAGACCGGGGTGGTGAGGGTCTTGGCCGCATGCCCTTGGGGGCTTAGCAGGGTGTTAGAAATGCCTTATATTTTGAGTGTGGTGGTGATCACACAACTGTATACATTTTCCCAAACTCATCAAACTTTACACTTAAAATGGGATAATTTTACTGTGTGTAAACCATGGCTCATAAAACTGTTAAAAATGTACACTTGTGGAGAGGGCATTAAAATTGTGGAAGGCTTTGTTTGCCGTGCAGTATAAAGCTTGCAATTGTGAAGCCATAATCCCAGGAAAATCACCTCAGATTGTGACGGATTTTGAGATAAAGTCTTTAAAGAAGTAATTAAGTTAAAATGAGGTCGTTAGGGTGGGTCCTAATCCAGCATGACTTTATGAGACGAGGATATTGGACACAGACATGTACAGAGGGAAGGATGAGCAGACGCAGCGGGGAGATGGTCTCAGCCAGCCGAGGAGACAGGCCTGGCATGCATCCTTCCTCACGGCCCCGCGAGAAGCAGCCCCGGACACCGCGAGCTGCCAGCCCCCAGAGCTACAGGGCAATGTGTTTCTGTTGTGTGAGCCACTCTGTCGTACTTTGTGACGGCAGCCCTGGCAAACTAATATGAGTAGTGAGTGTGAAGCAGCTTAGAGCCTGACTGAGAAAGTCAGCCGTGTGTGGCAGCATATGATTAAGAACCAAATGAAGAGGAAATGAATAAAAGCTCCAGGTGTTTAGGAGGGGGCGTGTGGTCCCTGCCAAGCCCCCAGCTAAGGCTTCAGAAAGCAGATGGGATTTGCATGTGTGAGGTGGGGGAACAAGAGCACAGGAGGATATTCGGGACTGGAGGCGGGATGGTATTCAGTTACCGGTGGTTTATTCACCGCCGTGAGCCAGGCACTGTGCTAGGAGCCAGGCATCTGATGAGCGAAGAGGGCGCTCCCTGCCGCCGGGCACACACAGCTCTGCCCATTGTATCCCTGGCTGTGGAGACCAGAATACCAAAGCACGAGGTTAGCCAGTAAATGACGTGCAGGTGCTTCAGAGTCATTGTCAACGAAGCCTGGGGTTAACAAACCCAGCCCGCAAGCCAGTCGGACTAGTGATCTGCTTTGTACAGTCCTTGAGCTAAGAATGGTTTTTACAGTTTTAAAGAGTCGTAAAAAAACAGAAATGGTCTGTGTGTCACAAAGCCTACAGCATTTACCATCTTCCCTTTACAGAAAAAGCTTGCCAGTCCCTGATAAGCAGCCCCCTCTGCCTTTCCCACTGGCGGAACTGTAGGAACAGCTCGCTCCCTGGGCACACTCCCCACTCTGAGGCTCCAAGGAGGAAGAGGCTAAGTTGCATTAACTTAGCCCAAGGCTTAAAGGTCCTGACCTTGGCTGAACTCATGGGGCACCAGCTGTGTTGCCCAACAGAACTTGGGTAGACCTCACCCAGTGTCCACTAGGGATGGAGTGGACGTGCTGACTGCAGATGGTCTCTGAGGTCAGCGTCTTTATGGGACAGCTGTCGATAGAGCTGGAAATGAAAGTGCAGCCTGCTACGTTTGTACCCATTTCAGGTGGAGATCTGCACTGGCGCCATGTTCATGAGGCTGGTTTTGGGGTTGGATGTTTACCTGGCCACCGTAGTCTTGCTGTCAGTTACTGGCATTTATGCCATCACAGGTGAGGTTATTCTAACCCCACAGGTATTTGTGTTGACTCAAAAGCTCTACTTAGTGGAGTCCTAAAGACATTGAGACAGGGATCTCCAGCTTTTGCATTTTCCCTGAGTCTGTAAGTCACATTGCTGAGGCCTGAAAGGGCTAAATACTGAAAATAATTGAGGCAGGGGTGCCCAAGTGGTGCCCTGCTCCTGGAAATCGTATCAGACTGGCAGGGGCTTTCCAAGAGGATTGACAGGGCCAGCAGTGTTTGGGGTGGGGCAGGCCTGACACTGCAGTCTGCCGGGTGAAGGGGTGAAGGAGCGGGAGCACAGAAAGGGACTGAGAGGAGGAGCTGCTTCAGGGCATCCCGGTTACCTGGTAACCTGGTCAGGCCATCAGATGGGATCTCTTAGGCAGGCAATTCGAATTTGGAATGTTGATCCCATCTTGGGCTAACGCTACGTAGCACGATACATGGCATCATAACCTTGGGTAGTGGCAGCTCGCCATCAGCCACGCATCCACGAGGTGAACAGCCGTTCTCTACCCAGACAGCCATTCTGTTTTTCAGTACAGTATTCAATAAATTACATGAGATGGTCAACACCGTATTATAAAATAGGCTTTGTGTTAATGAATTTGCCCAACTGTAGGCTAATGTAAGTGTTCTGAGCACATTTAAGGCAGACCAGGCTAAGCTATGATGTTCAGTAGGTGAGATGTAGTAAATGCATTTTCGACTTAATATTTTCAGCTTACAATGGGCTTATCAGGATGTAACCCCATCATAAGTCAAGGAAGACCTGTATACTTTTTTGCTTAGGAAAACTACCAGATTTTCATTTATCCAAAATGGGAAGTAAAAGGAAATTGGGATATAAAAGAGCAAGATAAGAATCCAACAACAGATCATGAAGGCTGTGCAAGAGAGAAAACAGGGTGCTAGTCTAAGCATAAGCAGTTGTAAGGCCCACTGAGTTCAGGACGGAGGTGTGGGTATGGAGATGAGCAGACCCGAGTGTGTGGACCAGGCATGCAGAGTAACTTCCCACAGAGTCAGGCGTGGCTCTCCTTTGCCTTTCTCTCGCCTATTCAGGTGGTTTTGCGGCTGCAGTTTATACTGATATCTTACATGCTGGCGTTGTGGTTCTGGGCTCAGTCTTGTTAATGGGCTATGGTAAGTAAATCTGGAGAGCAATGGGCACCGTGGGTGGACTCTTTGAATCTGACAGCTGCCTGGGGCCACTTCAGCACCTTCCTCTCACAGATGAGGAGACCGAGGCCCTCAGAACCCACGAGCATTGTCTAAGGTCATGCCCGCATCAGGAGAAAGAGGAGTTGAGGAGTAGGAGGGGTGACGACAAACTCAAGCACTTTGAACAGCAGTCAAGGGTGGTCCACCACACTCATCCCCCCTCTGTGCCTCTGTGCATGCTCTTCCTCTCCAGTCAGAAGCCCCTCTCCCTTTTGTCCACTCAGTTAAATCCATCTCTCAGGGTCAACGGAAGATCCGCCCCTGAGTGTGTGATTCCATGATTGTTCTACCTCTACATCTTTGTTCTCTGGACTTGCATCACTACCACACAACGTGACTTTTTTTTTTGATGGTACATACCTTGATTGTTCATTGTGTCACATAAATAAGTCATACCCCCCAGGTCCAAAACTTCTTAAGAACCAGAGCCATTGTATCCTTCACACAATGAGTCTGATGCACATGGTAGGTGCTTAGTGAGTAAGACAAATGAAAATAATAGCTGATATGAATTGAGAATCAGGTACCATGCAGGCATTTATCTGTATTGCCTCATTAAATGATCACAGTCATCATGAGGCATAACTACTTTTATTATCCTCATTTTACTGATGAGGAAGCTGAGTTACTCAGTTAACTAACTTGTTCATGAAACACACCAAGAGTAGAACTCAGAGCTGGGTCCCTCTAACACCAAAGCCCCCGATATTTGAATAACATATTACCATACCTGTAGTGACAATTACACTCACCTTCAAGTGGAGGTTTCCTCCCACTAGCTAGAAGTAGCCTTAGTGAGGTTGGCGGTACCCACTGTTCCATGGGTCAGAGATTGGTCTTGCAGAAACCTAGAAGGAAAAGCTCTTGGCTCAGGTATTGAAAAATTATTGAAATAATATGCTAGTTCAGTTGAAGCATTATGGTTCCATAGAGCATGTTGTTGAGCCTCATGGAAGGAGAACAGATAGACTCACACAGAATCACAAACCTCAGTCTTACCATTCAGTAAGCATTAGTGCTCCATGAAGTATACTCAACGCTGTGTTGCTGGGACACAAAATACATGTCAGGCATGCTCCAAGGAATTTTGTAATGAGCTGGGAAACAATCACTGATTTGAGTGACACAACTATAAACTATAAAACATTCTAAGCCATTGTGTTTGCTCAATGCTAATGGTAAATATCAACTTTATTAAAACTTGCCAAGACCATCCCAATACTTGAGAATGATATCCAATTAAACTTTAGGGGTAAGTGGAATATTCCATTTAATATTAGCAATTATATCTCTAAATAATTATATATCATTTACTGTTATAGACTGAATGTTTGTATCCCCCCAAAATTGATAAGTTGAAATCCTAACCTCCAATGTGATGGTATTGGGAGTTGGGGCCTTTGGGAGGTGGTTAGGTCATGAGGGAAGAACCTTCATGAATGGCATTAGTGCCCTTATAAAAGAGACCCCAGAAAGCTCCCTCGACCCTTCTGCCTCATGAGGACACAGTGAGAAGATGGCCAACACCCTGTCAGCCAGCACCTTGATCTTGAACTTCCCAGCCTCCAGAACTGTGGCAAGTAAGCCATTCACTATATGGTATTTTGTTATAGCAGCCCAAACAGACTAAGACATTTTCTGAGAAATTTAATGGGATTTTTTTTTTACCAGAGTATTCATGCTAGTTCTTTGGTAAGTAAACTATTTGGGAGAGGCGTTGTTTTCCTTTAAAAATATACAAGAACTTGTACATCCAAGTGAATGTTGCCTTCAGACAAGTCACCGTGGGAACCTGTGCACATGCAATTTTATTTTTTTATTTCTGATTTTTAAGTAATTTTTAGGTAAGGTAAACAAAACAAAAGGGTACACAGTGAAATATTTACCACCCTCAGTTTCTCAGTTTGACTCTTTCTCAGTTTGACTCCCCAGTTTCTCAGTTTGACTCTTTCTCAGTTTGACTCCCCAGTTTCTCAGTTTGACTCCCCAGAGCCAACCAGTATCATAAGTTTTGTGTACATCCTTCCAGAGATGGTCTTCATATGTACAAGCAAACCTTGGAGATATTGTGTGTTTGGTTCCAGACTACAGCAATGAAGCAAATACCACAATAAAGCAAGTCACATGAATTTTTTGGTTTCCCAATGCATATAAACTTATGTTTACACTATACTGTAGTCTGTTAAGTGTACAATAGCATTATGTCTAAAAATAAGGCACATACCTTAATTTTAAAATAATGCTATTGGAAAAATGGCACTTATAGACTTGCTCGTTTCAGGGTTGCCACAGACCTTCAATTTGTAAAACAAAACAAAACAAAAAACCACATGGTATCTGCAAAGTGCAATAAAGCAAAACACAATAAACTGAGGTATGCCTGTACAAATATTTTTTCTTATCTGTGAGATATATATCTTAATAGAATCAGAACATTTTAAAAACCCGTTTTTCCACCACTGGAACTATATCTTAGGCAAATTTCTATATCAGAAAATAGAGATTTACTGCATCTTTTCTGCTTTTGTATTTGTAATAAACTTTTTTGTGAAAAGTGCACAAATCAAAGTGGATAGCTAGATGAAGTATCACAAAGTGAACACACTCTGTTAGCCAGCACCCAGGTCAAGAAGTTATCTTTTTGTTTCCTTCTTTTCCAAACTTTATACTTTCATTTCTTTTTCTTGCCTTATTACACTGGCCAGGACCTTCAGTACAATATTGAAGACAAGAAGAGGCATCAGTCCTCCTTGTCTCATTCCCAATTTAGAGGGAAAGCTTTGAATATTTCACCATTAAATAAAATGTTTGCTGTCAATTTTTTGTAGATATTTTTTGTCATACTAACAAAGTTCCCTTCTATTCCTAGTTTGCTAAGGTTGTTTATCATGAGCAGGTTTTGAATTGTATCAAATGTTTTTCCACATCTACTGAGGTGATTATATTATTTTTCTCCTTTTTCTTTTAACACAGTTAATTACATTGACTTGGTTTTGAGTGTTAACCTTGCATTCCTGGATTTGTCAAGAGATACCTCAATTTCCTCTCCAAAGTGGCAATTTTAACTTAGATTCTCAGAAATGTATGAGAATATGTGTTTCTTAACCTCCCAGCCAACACTTGATGTTTTTGTGTTTTTTTTAATTTTTAAAAAAATTTTATTTATTTATTTTTAGCTGCATTGGGTCTTCGTTGCTGTGTGCAGGCTTTCTCTCTAGTTGGTGGTGAGCGGGGCTACTCTTCATTGTGGCGCGTGGGCTTCTCATTGCAGTGGCTTCTCGTGTTGCAGAGCACAGGCTCTAGGTGTGTAGGTTTCAGTAGTTGTGGCACGCGGGCTCAGTAGTTGTGGCTCGCAGGCTCTAGAGAACAGGCTCAGTATTTGTGGCGCACGGGCTTAGTTGCTCCGTGGCATGTGGGATCTTCCCGGACCAGGGCTTGAACCCGTGTCCCCTGCATTGGCAGGTGGATTCTTAACCACTGTGCCACCAGGGAAGCCCAACACTTGTTGTTTCAAGACTTTAAAAAAATATGCCCAGTAGGTGAAAGGGGAAAAAAAAGTATCTCATTTTTGTTTTAATTCGAAGTTTCCAGAGACTGGTGAGGTTGAGCATCTTTTCATATACTTAGTGGACATTTGTATTTCCTCCTTTGTGGATTACATGTTCATATTCTCTACCACATTTCTTTCCAATAGTTTCCCTTGGCTATTGATGTGTGAGTCCTTCATACATGATGCAAATCTCTTCTTTTATTCTAACAAATTTTTAACTTGATTTCAGTCATATAAATTTAAAATTTTGAAGTCAAATTTGTCAACCTTCCTTTTCCTTTCTGTGTCTTGTTGAAGAATGTAATACTCCCTAACCCAAGCTCATAAAGATACTCTCCTGTTTTCTTCTAATAACTTTGTGGTTTTGTAGTTCACCTTTTTAAAATCCACACGGAATTCATTTTTAGAAGTGCCATGAGGTGTCTTTCATTTCATAGTCACTTGGTATCTTTTCATTGACTAGTCTTGACTCCATATGATTCTGAACCCATTTCAAAAACCAAGTCTGTATCAAAGGGATATGGTTTAATATGCCAAAATAAAAGATTTTTTAGTTAAGTAGGTGGAATTATGTGTTTTAGTGCCTTTTAAAAATATTTTTCGGGCTTCCCTGGTGGCGCAGTGGTTAAGAATCCGCCTGCCAATGCAGGGGATATGGGTTCGAGCCCTGGGCCGGGAAGATCCCACATGCCGCGGAGCAACTAAGCACGTGCGCCAGAACTACTGAGCCTGCGCTCTAGAGCCCATGAGCCACAACTACTGAAGCCCGCGCACCTAGAGCCCGTGCTCTGCAATAAGAGAAGCCACCGCAATGAGAAGCCCGCGAGCAGCGACAAAGACCCAACTCAGCCAAAAATAAATAAATAAAATTTTATTTAATGTTGAGATTTTACACCACTTGGGATATTGAGGGAGAAATGCTATAGGCTCTGAAGAAAATTCCAGATATGAAGTTTCATAAATGTTTTGCTGGAATTGCAGGAAAATGAATATTAATTTCTGATTTAGTCGAGATTCTTCAAATAACTTGAAATAGAACTTTAGTTCCAAACTAGTATAAGCAAATAAGTACTTCCTTGGCTCACCTAAGTGAAAATTCCAGGGCCGTCTTACTTTTGAGCATGGCTCGATCCAGCCTTCTGCATGAGCCAGGTAGACAAAAGAGCTTTAAACTGCCATCCTAGCTTAGAACCCCAAAGCAAGGAAGCAGGCTTTTTTGGTGCCTTAAGCAGAAGACTCCTGGGACAAGCTCTGATTAGCCGGGCTTGGGTCCCAAGTCCATTCCTGATACATCAGCTGCCCAGGTGACGGGAAACATTGGCCAGGCCTGGGTCACATGCCAGATCGGAATGAGTGGTAGGTAGTTTGACGAGGCCCACCTAAGTCATATAGGGCGGGATGCAGCTGGAAAAGGGGTTCTGTCCCCAGAAGCAGGAGGATGGGGTGCCAGGCATACGACCACCAGTGTCCACTGTACTCTTCTTTTTCTTTGGAGGAGATGGTGTCTTTTCTTAGGTACATACAGTCTTGGCTATTTGCCAGTCCATTGTGTCTCACTTTGCAATCTTGGTTCTTCAGACGTGTGTTATTGTGCAGTTTAAGGTACTGACCAACTGTATGGTGTTTTCAAGCCTTTAAGGAGGTAGGAGGATACCAGGAGCTACAGCATAAGTACATGGATGCTAAGCCCACCCTCATCCGTGAAGGAAACTGGACCGCCCAGCCGGAATGCTTCATTCCTCGTCTGGATTCTTTCCATATCTTCCGAGATCCCACCACTGGAGACATCCCCTGGCCTGGAGTCATCTTTGGCATCTCCACCCTCTCCTTGTACTACTGGTGCACCGACCAGGTAATCAGATGCGCTGCGCTGACGGGCCTGCGCTGGGGGCTGAGGGTTGGGGTCTCTGCAGTCTCTGCAGCCACAGGCAGGCTTCCCTCCCAGCCTTGTGTAGTGCCCAAGTGTAGTGCAGGACCACTGTTCTGTCTGAAAGGGGTCTCTCGGGACTTCCCTGGTGGTCCAGTGGTTAAGACTTCACCTTCCAATGCAGGGGGTGCGGGTTCGATTCCTGGTCAGGGCGCTAAGATCCCACATGCCTCGAGGCCAAAAAACCAAAACATAGAACAGAAGCAACATTGTAACAAGTTCAATAAAGACTTTAAAAATGGTGCACATCAAAAAAATCTTTAAAAAAATAAAAGGGGTTCCCCCTCCAGTCCTGTCTATAACAGAGCACTTGTTTTCATTTTTTCCTCCCTCTCATTATCTACAAAGCACAATGTTTGCACATGAAAAATATGTCAGTTCTCCCAAATTGAGTCTAGAAATTAAATACCACTAATCAGTATTTCAGTTGGATTTTTTAAGGACTCAAGCTTATTCTAAAAATTATATGGCTCTCTATCAATGGTTGTTAATGAAATAAACTGTGAAATATTCATACAGTGGAAAGCCAATATAGAAATAAAAAGGAAGTACAGCTACACACCATAGCATGGATGAATCTTTAAAGCACGATACCAGTAAAAGAAGCTAAACACAGAAGACTAGGTGCTGTGTGATTACATTTATATAAAGCTTAACACAGGCAATGCTAAGTTATGTTGTTTAGGTATACACAATTACGTAGCAAAAAATTGTAAAGAAAAAGCAAGGAGGAAATAAAATAGTCATTAAAGCGATCATTTCTGAAGCAAGAGAGAGGTTTGAGGTTAAAAAGATGCACATGTAACAGTGTTGTTCACAATCATTAAAAAGTGGAAACAACCCAAATATCCACCAACGAATGAATGAATAAACAAAATGTGTATCCATGTGTTGGAATATTATTCAGCCATAAAAAGGAATGAAGTACAGATACATGCTGCACCTTGGATGAATCTCGAAAACGTTATGCTAAGTGAAAGAAGCCAGACACAAAAGGTCACCTATTGTATGATTCCTTTTATATGAACTATCCAGAACAGGCAAATCCATGGAGACAGAAATCCGATTAGTGCTTCCCGGGGGAGGAGGGATGGAGAGTGGCTGCTTCATGGGCCTGGATGTTCTTCTGGGTGATGAAGAAGCTGTGATGCTAGAGAGAGGTGGATGTGATGCAACACTGGGGATGCACTAAATGCTGCAGAATTGTTCACTTTAAAATGGTTAATTACATGTTATGTGAATTTCACCTCAATTGTTTAAAAGAGCCATGGAGAGAGGCTTCTGGGGTACCTCAATGTTGCACCTCTTTTTTTTTTTTTCTTTTAATTTTGTTCCACCACCATCAGTGAGTTTTTTCATACATTTCTAAATCAGTTAGATTCTTTGTTACATTCTGTATGCCAGCCTTTGAGTGTTGCACCTCTTGACTTGGTGTTTCCATGGTGCGCTGGTAATGTGCTACACCATGTTTGTGTGTTATAGCACAATAAAAAGGGTTTAAACCTTTTGTGGGGGCTTCCCTGGTGGCGCAGTGGTTGAGAATCTGCCTGCTAATGCAGGGGACACGGGTTCGAGCCCTGGTCTGGGAAGATCCCACATGCCGCGGAGCAACTAGGCCCGTGAGCCACAACTACTGAGCCTGCGCGTCTGGAGCCTGTGCTCCGCAACAAGAGAGGCCGCGATAGTGAGAGGCCCGCGCACCGCGATGAAGAGTGGCCCCCGCTTGCCACAACTAGAGAAAGCCCTCGCACAGAAACGAAGACCCAACACAGCCAAAAGTAAAATATAAAAATAAATAAATAAATTTAAAGAAATTGCCAAACTATTAAAAAATATATATTAAAATATATATATATATAAACCTTTTGTGGAAGGAGAAGTTGCCACAAATAGCTAACCCAAGTTTGAAAATGAAGAACAAAGGGGGAGAACTTGCCCGACCAGATATTTAAACTTTGATAAAGTCACAGTAATACAAGCAGTTTGAAATTCCCAGGAATAGACGTATAGACTAACAGAACAGAATAAAGAGCTCAGAGACAGACTCATATACTTATAGGAATTTAATATGTGTTCAAGGAGGCTCCACAAAGCAACAATGGAGATACATACTCTTCGATGTTGTTAAAAAAAAAAAAAAAAACGAAAACCCAGCTTACTATTTGGAATAACAAAGCTTCATCCCCGCCTAACACTTACACAGAAGTGGACTTCAGATGAACTAAAGACTTAAATGTGGAAAGTAAACCTGTACTACAATAAGGGGAGGTAACGCTAGTGCATACTTCTGAGTTGGGGGGAGTGTAAATCATATCGGTTTGATCACATTACACATAAGGCCTTTTTAACAAAGACACTCTAGACAAAGTTAATGGATGACGGGCTAGAGAAGAATATCAGAATGTTTATAATGAACAGGAGACTAATAGCAAATCCACAAGAAAAAGGAGCTCCAATAGCCATGCGGGCAAAAGATAACGAGAGGCAATTTGTAGAAAAGGAAATGCAAACAAACGTAAATGCTAACAAGCATATAACCCAGCGTTATCAGGGAAGTGCAATTTAAAACCACAATGAGACTGGCAAAAATTAGAAAGCTGGATGATGTCAAGTGTTGAGGAGGAAACGGATGTTTAGGAATCCTCTTGCATTTCTGGTGAGAGTGCAAACGGGACGTGTTCTGGAGGGTGATCTGGCAATGCTGAATAAAGTCAAATATATTGTACTCTGTGACCAATTGGTGATGTTCCTCAGAAACTACCCAAAAATCCTCATCCAAGTTCATAAGGGACCATGTGTGAGGCCTTGATCACAGTGTTGATTGTGCCAGGTACTGAGGTGGGTGGATGAGATGGGGGTGGGGTGGGAGTGGGGGATACCACTGAGGGCTGCTGTGCAGCCGTGAGAAGCCGTGGAGCCACCGTACAAGGAGTGGCACTGATGGAGCTTTAACATGTGCTGAGCGGAAGACCAGGAAACAAGATGAGGCCCAGAGCCCAGCACACGGGCGTGATCTGTAATGCAGCCACGGTGTTGTTATTTGTATTCTTCCCCTCTGCTTATTATGTGTCTAATTATGCTGCTTTATGTCAATGACAAGAAAAGTCTTTCTGTAAAAATTAGAAAACAGGGTGGAATCAAACCACCACAACCAAGAAACCCTTCCATCAGAAATGATCAGTTAGATTTCAAACTCAAACTTCTGGAAATGAAAAATATTCTTATTGAAATGTAAAACTGAGTAACTGTTAGAATAACAGATTAAACATAGCTGAAGGAAAAAAGTAGTAACCTAGAAGAGAGAACTGAAGAAATTGCCCAGAAAACACAAAAATGGAAAGTGTGAAAGAGAGACAAAGTGACATGGAAGACAGGATTAAAATACATCCTATTGGAGTTCCAGGAGAAAAGGGGAGAAGCAATATTTGAAGAGAAAGTGGCTGAGAATTTTTACAGCTGTTGAAAGAACAGGACTCATCAGATTCAGGAATCACAGTGAATCCCAAGCAAATCTACACACAGTCACCTCCTGATGAAGTTTCAGAGCATGAAAGACGAGGAGGAGACTGAAAGCCACCTGAGAGAAAAGATCCCTTGTAGAAGAAGACAGGTACACCCCCGACAGACTGCTCAGCAGCAGCTGTGTAACCCGAGGGAGAGGAGTAAACTTTTCAAAATACTGAGGAAAATGTCCACTTTCAATTACGTGCCCAGCTAAGTATTACTCAGTAGCAAGGGCAAAATAAAGGCATAACCTTCCCTAGAGGCTGAATGACGTGCATAAAGAAAAAGGAGGTCCTGGTGAGCAGGAGGGACAGTTAGAGAAGCCGGCCGGCACGTGCACAGATCTGAAGCATTGGCTGAAAATCACCATAATTCTGCACACAGGAAGTAACACAGGACAGAGCTAAAATATCAGACCATAATTAGAGTTAAATCTGTCTGTGGACCTTAAATTGTTCAGAAGGGCACAGATACTGATTTACTTTAGACCTGAAGTTGTATCCATGTTAAAATTTTAAGGGTAATTATTAAAAGCATAGAAGTAGAATCTCTAACTTCCTAACTAGTAAAGAGAATGATTTAAGAAAAACTTTTAATTAAAAAAGAGACAAACTGACCAAAGGAAAATTGTTTTCCTTTGGCCCACTACCATTTTTAAACAAGAATTCGTCCCTTGCCCCGCTTTGTAATATATGACAACCTACGAAAGTGCTTAGGGCTTTCTGCGTGGAATGATTTCATGCCCCTACGACTATCCTGTCCTCAGAATAAGAGTTGGCTTCTGCTCTGGCCCTGTTCCTTCATCCCCTCCCTTAGAGACCATCTCTTCTGTGTGGAGGGCTAAGCAAAGACCAGGAAGTGCAGCCTGGCTGCCCACCTGCTCAGCAGAGGCCCCCAGGCACCTAGAGGCTGTCAGCAGGATGCCCACAGGCCCACTGAGAAGCAGTGCCCGCTTACATGAGGCAGGACCACTTTGGGGTTCTTCCTCCTATTAATAAATAATGCATTTGGGAAAGAAAGAAAGCATTAAAGAAGAACATGAAAATCCTACCTGTCAATCCTACTATCCCAGGATTAACCTCTATTGTCATGTTGGTTTATTCCTGTGGACTTTTTCTAGGTATAGAGTCGAGGTGTGTGTGCTATTGTATCCCGTGCCTTTTTGCTACTGTCACACTATGAGCATTTTTTCACATTATTTAAATATTCTTTGAGAACGTAATTGTAATGCATGCAGAGTACTGCATTGTCTTGATGCACTGGACCATGTCTTTATGTTCTTTCTTAAGTGCTTCTCCATCTGCCCGCTATACCATTCTGCTCGGGCTGAGTGCACACCGCCTCTTACAGCAGGAGCACCATGAAAGGGGGCGTGAAGCATCTCCCAGGAGACTTTGCATGTTTAGGTCTACACTGGTTCATTTCCACTTGGACAAGTGAAGCTGGTCCCAGTGCTAAACACTCATTTGTTACCGGGGACCAACCTGTGCTTGGATTGATGTCACAAGGGCAGAGACGGTCTGTGACCTCTAGAAGGGAGTCTCGTCCTTGCCAGGGGACAGCTTGTAAGCACTGTGCTGCTGTGATTGGTGTGCAGTGCTAGCAGTGAGGCCAAGGTCAGGCCACCCTCCTCCCCTCCGGTAGCTGTGCACTGAGCAAAACGTGTGCATCGGTCACACATGCCTCCTCTGGCCCTGCATGCCCGGAGACACCTGGGTGATTGGGGTGAGCAGTGGGCACCCCCCCTGAGGGCACACCCTACGGCTACTGCAGGTCACAGTTGTCCTATCTGTGCCAAGGTAGCCCGGGCTTGATACCCTCTGAGAAAGCCACCCCCGCCCCCCCACCTGTGTTTCCTCGGCAGATTTTTGTCCAGGGCTGCCTGGCAGGGAAGAACATGTCTCATGTGAAAGGCGGCTGTGTCTTGTGTGGGTACCTGAAGCTGCTGCCCATGTTCAGCATAGTGATGCCGGGGATGATAAGCCGCGTCCTGTACACAGGTAATTCTTGCTCTGCTGTGTTCACACTGATCTTCTTCTCCTCTCTTAGGCATCTACATCTAGGGAGCATAGGTTATCAGGTCTCCCGCTGGGGAGACTGCTGGGGTTGAGGTGCCCCAGATTGCTTTCTTGGGAGCTCATGGATTTAGATTAGGGATGTGGCTGAGCAGAAGTCTGGCAGGGGCCGTGGATGTAGGTGGCAAGAGAGGAATTGCAGAGAGAAAAGTTCAGGCGGGGATGAGCCAGCCGACGCTCCCTGCAGTGGCCGGTCTCTGCGTGGCATTGAGGCATGGTCCATGGGGAGGTCAGCTGTTCCCCCTGCACCACAGGCACTGTCCTGCGGGCACTCCTGGGTGCCAGGCATCGTGCTCGGATGTGACCAATGCCGTCACTGCTCTCACAGCCCCAGGTGTGGCACGTCGATGGAACCCCCAAAGCGGGTCTAGCCCTGAGGCCCACGTTCTTTCTGTTAGGTGCTATGAGAACGTCCCTGCTGCACTTAATGAGCTGTCATAATTTCGTGGATGTCCCTCATCCCCGTTTCAGCCTCGTTTTACTAGGTGTACTGCCTCTCGGTACCAGATTTGTTTATTCATTAAACCTTTATGGAGCGCATACTCAGATGGTGCAGCCACATGGGCAAAGCAGGCGGCTTCCACGGAGTCTTCTGCCTCAGTGCTTGACAAGGCCAAGCAGAGAGTGAAGCGCTTTTTATTGCGAAGCAACATGTGCAATAGACGTCTGTAACCCTAATCCATCCTTCAGTCTGCCTCTTTTTTAATCCTGATTCCTTTCCAGTTTCAACAGAGGAGAGCACTCTGTTCCAACATCCCAGATTTGGCCTTTGGCTGTCAGGCAGCTCTTTCTGGGGTCTCTTAGGTGGTGCCTCCTCGTAGGTTAGAAAATAGGCCTCTGTGCTCTCTAGGGCCCCAGAGTCCCCTGGGCTTGGCAGCCCTACCTCCCCAGCCCCACTTCACCTCACAGACCACCCCACCCACTGAGGAGGAAGGCTGGGCGAAACCACATGTCTCTTGGCCTCTAGATGTGGCTGAGGGAGGACCGAGAAGAGCGGGCCTCAGGAAGCCACACGCCCCCAGCTTCTGACCACCAGGTGAATAGAGTTGGTGGGCTGCCCTTGGGAGAGCTGTCAGGGTGGGGAGGGGCCTGGGACCACTTGTCCCCCATCCTCAGAAATGGCCAGACTCACAGACTGTTTATACACACTCATAGAGAGCGGTTTAGCACAAAAGCTCCGCACCTGCCCACATTCCTGGGAGAATATACCTTTCCAGTAACCCGAACGCTCCTGGTGCTAGACTCTGGGTCTCTCCTGTGGCCAGAGCCGGGGGCCAGACACCCGCAAGGTGTGATTCTGCCAGTCAGGTTTTCCTTGGGGGCCACTGCATTAGTTGGGGCTCTTGATTGAAAATGACGTGCACTTTTAGCTCCTCTTTCCTCCGAGCTGGTGTCCTCGCAGTCTGTCTGATGGCAGATGACCACCAGCAGCACCAGCCTTCCACCCTCCAGCCCAACGACCCCCAGAAAGAGTGTTTCCTTTTCGCTCTCCCAGCAGAAATCCCAGGGGAGTCCCGTGAGCTCACTTGGGTGACAGGGACCAGTCATTGTGGCCAAGGGGAAGGTGTTTCCAGAATGGCCAGGTGGCCCCTGGGCCCCTCCCAAACCATGCCGAAGGAGCTTGAGGGCCTGCTCACAGGGCAGGGGGAGGGAGAGCAGGCAGAGGAAAAGCTGCCCCCCTTAGTTTTCCTGACGTCCCCAGTGAAACCCCTTGCTCTCCACTTAAACCCAGGCCCTTCCTGCCTCTTCCTAGTCTACGTTGATTCGTTGTTTTGGTTTTTTCTCAGATGGTAAGTTTTTATCTGTTATGTAAGCTCTTGAAGGCCTATCACATTCCCTCCTTTACTTCCCTTTGTCCAAATTTCTCCCCAAATACTCTGAAATAACACCCCTACGGGGCTAAGGGAGTAAGGTCATGAGTGGCCCACCCATCAGTGTGTGGATGAATCATCATTTGCTTTCCTGACACCTGGCTGGGATCAATGAAAGGCTTGTCGAGGTCACAGGACTTGCTTTGGGTCAAGCAGAGAACTGGCAGAAGCACTGACCCGCTGACTCCCGGGGCCTGACCCCCAGCTCCTGACGCACGTGTGGGGTCACGAATTGGAGACCAAGAATCTGCCATCCACACACGGTTCCTAATTTGCTTCCCTTTCCCTGAGCTCAGATTTTAGTGCTCAGGGGCCACATGCTGGTGTGACCCTTGTCTCTCTTTGCAGATAGAGTGGCGTGTGTTGTGCCTTCAGAGTGTGAAAAGTACTGTGGCGCCAGAACTGGCTGCAGCCCTCTCGCCTACCCCGTGCTGGTGGTGGAGCTGCTGCCCAGTGGTAAGAAGTGGAGCTGCCGTCCAGGGCTGTGAGTGGACGGTCAGGAGTGAGGGCCCCGGTGGAAGCGTAGGCTGTGGGAGGGGCCCTCGGCGTCCCGGGAGCCTTGCAGCCTCCTCTTCCTTTCTCTCTCTCTCTCTCTCTCTTTTTCTCTCTCTCTCTCTCTCTTTCCTTCTCTTTCTCTCTCGGGCACGCGCTCAGGCCCAGCCTCTGCTCGCCGTTTGCATGGTCCCCTCCCTGCAAACCCACGCCTCTGCTCCTCGCTGCCGCAGATGGGCGCTCGGCATTGTTCTAGTCTGTGGGGACAAAGAGGGGAGCGAGACCGCATCCTGCTCTCAAGGAGTTCAGTCCAGTGGGACAGGCAGGGGCATGGCTTTCGTCTCACCCGCTTCCCCACATCCCAGGGAAACGGGCAAACAAACAGTACAGTCTTTTTAAATTCCATATTAGCTCTGAGGATAAATAGGCTAGCAATGTTGAGACATTCCCATAAAATACAATGTAGATAGACCCCAACTGAGGGAAGCACCGACCATCCCACAGTTCAGGAAGGGGGTCGCCCAGCACCCGGTGATGCAGCCCAGGGCCGTGGGGCACTTGAAGCCAGGCCAATCCAAGAACTCTAGTCTTGGCCTGGCCTGCGTACCTGCTGAATACAGTGGGGCCTCCTGTGCGAGCCCTGTTACCCTCGGGCTCTCCCAACTACGCATGGGAATCTCTCAGCAAAGCCGCTGCCGCCCAGTGGCCTTGCAGGTCAGAAGCCTAGACTGTTACGTTTATAGGTAACACTTGTTGAGAGCTTGCTCTGTGTTGGGCATTGTGTTAACCTATCTTCTTACTGTATCTTAATCTTAACAACAGTCTGTACAGTAGGTACTTTTATACCCACCTTACAGATGGGGACACTGAGGCACAAGGAGCCACATCATCTGTAAAAGGGGACAGCCCTGGTGTCCTTCTCACAGGGCTGTAGGGGGATCGTCAGGCTGATGCCTGAAGAGGTGCTCCAGCCCAGAGTAAGCACTGCCATTATTATATGAAGACACAGCGGCCAGCTAGCAAGGCTCGTCACAGATCAAGGGCAGCTATAATGCACTGATCTATCTTAGATGGACCGCCACTCCGAACAAAATTTACTATGTGGAAATGTTCCTCAGGAGGCCTAAGGCATCTCCTGGCACGGCCAGAGAGCTGGAGGCCCAGGAAGTGTTCCTTTTCTTCCAAGCGTTCGAGGCTTGATGGTGTCCGCACTCTGGGCCTCTCTCATGTCCTCCCTGACTTCTGTTTTCAGAGGTGCCAGTGCCATGTTCACAATGGACATCTACACCCAGATACGGCCGATGGCCACTGAAAAAGAACTCATGCTAACAGGAAGGTGAAGGATTCCTCTAATCGCATGAGTTACTGCCATCAATGAATTGATGCCCACAAATGTCATTATGTGAAAAATGTAGGCTCTAATGCTGCATATAGAGTTATCCTGTTTATATACAGCATGGTGGTGTTTTGTTTGTTGCAGTTTTGCAGTGAAGATGTATTGCTTTTATTTTATTTATTTATTTATTTTATAAATGTATTTATTTTTGGCTGCGTTGGGTCTTCGTTGCTGCGCATGGACTTTCTCTAGTTGTGGCGAGCAGGGGCTACTCTTCATTGCGGCGCGCAGGCTTCTCATTGTGGTGGCTTCTCTTGTTGTGGAGCACAGACTCTAGGCGCGCGGGCTCAGTAGTTGTGGCACGTGGGCTTAGTTGCTCCACGGCATGTGGGATCTTCCTGGACCAGGGTTTGAACCCATGTCCCCTTCACTAGCAGGCAGATTCTTAACCACTGCGCCACCAGGGAAGTCCTGTATTGCTTTTATAATCACAAAGAAAATTGTTTCCATTTGGGAAAAAATTAAGTAATAATCACAATGATAACGGGTACATATTAGTGTACCCCCCAAACTAGTCCTTGTGAGGAAGTGTGTCTACATTATTTCATTTTCTCTTTCAGTCCTCATGACAACCTTTAAAGGTAAGTTTTAGTTCTTATTCTCACTGTACAAATGGGGGGAGTGGCTCAGAGAAGGGAGTTGGTCTACCTGAGGTCACATGGTAAGCGAATCTCATCCATCTCAGGGCCATTCCATTAACCAGGAGGCCTCACATGCTAGGCATAAGGCAGGGGGTATGAATGTGTAAACGTGGGCCTCATCGTCATTCTGTAGGGTTTCACACTGGCTGTCCGGGGACCACTTCCAGCCCACACATTTTGAACTTGGCCTACGTTACGCCTCAAATGCCTCCTTCATCCCATAGCAAGGTACATACTGCTCACTGTCTTATCTGTCTAACCCCTGCAAATTGAGTTTGCTGTTACATTTTGATTAGCATTCCATTGTTTAAAAAGCACTTTTCTGAGAAACTTTAAGAAACAGGTACCAGTTTTATTTAAATTTTTATAGAACATAGGGGAAAAAGAGGTTCATTTCATAAAGCTCAAGATATTGATGCCAAAACTGAACAAATACAGCACAGGAAAAAATTAAAACTAAAGACTCATCTCACTTTTAAATACCAATGCAAAACTTGTAAGTAAAATATTAGACACAAATCCAACAATATACTAAAAAAATGTTAAAAGAATGACATCTCATTACCAACTGTGATTGTTTTCCAGAAATACAAGGATGGTTCAATATTAGGAAATGTAGTAACATTACTCACCATATTAATAGATCAAAGAGAAAAATCATATATATCTATTCAGACAATGAAAAGGTATTTGGTAAAATGGGTACCTTTCAACATGACAAAACATATCTGTATCACCCTAAAACCCAAGTCATGCCTAATGGAACTAGAAAGGAACAAGGCAAGAATGTCCCCCCTTACCACTATATTTATACTAATATATGTGTAAAATAAAATGTATATATAAGTAGACCTAAATAGATATTTCTGCAAAGAAGATATACAGATTGCCAACAAACACATGGAAGGATGCTCAACATCACTAATCATTAGAGAAATGCAAATCAAAACCACAATGAGGTATCACCTCACACTGGTCAGAATGGCCATCATCAAAAAATCTACAAACAATAAATGATGGAGAGGGTGTGGAGAAAAGGGAACTCTCTTGCACTGTTGGTGGGAATGTAAATTGATACAGCCACTATGGAAAACAGTATGGAGGTTCCTTAAAAAACTAAAAATAGAACTACCATATGACCCAGCAATCCCACTGCTGGGCATATACCCTGAGAAAACCATAATTCAAAATGGGATATGTACCACAATGTTCATTGCAGCACTATTTAAATAGCCAGGACATGGAAGCAACCTAAGTGTCCATGAACAGATGAATGGATGAAGAAGATGTGGCACATATATATACAATGGAATATTACTCAGCCATAAAAAGAAACAAAACAGTTATTTGTAGTGAGGTGGATGGACCTAGAGTCTGTCATACAGAGTGAAGTAAGTCAGAAAGAGAAAAACAAATACCGTATGCTAACACATATATATAGAATCTTAAAAAAAAATGGTTCTGATTAACCTAGGGGCAGGACAGGAATAAAGACGCAGATGTAGAGAATGGACTTGAGGACACGGGGAGGGGGAAGGGTGAGCTGGGACGAAGTGAGAGAGTAGCAATGACGTACATACACTACCAAATGTAAAATAGATAGCTAGTGGGAAGCAGCTGCATAGCACAGGGAGATCAGCCCGGTGCTTTGTGACCACCTAGAGGGGTGGGATAGGGAGGGTAGGAGGGAGGTGCAAGAGGGAGGGGATATGGGGATATATGTATACATATAGCTGATTCACTTTGTTACACAGCAGAAGCTAACACAACATTGTAAAGCAATTATACTCCAATAAAGATGTTAAAAAAAAAAAAAAGTAAACCCACAGGTGAAGTTAGCAGACAAGGACTTTGAAATAACCTTGATTAATAGGTACAAGAAAATAGAGGGAAAGGTTTATAAAATAGATGAAAAGAATTGGGAATTTTTCCAGAGAATTAGAATTTATAAAAATAAGAAGGTCTAGAATTGAAAAATAAATATCTGAAATTAAGAACTCAATGGATTTGTTAGCAACTGATTGGCTGTAGCAGAAGACACAGTTAGTGGCTTGGAAATGGATTAGTCAACAATATCCAAACTAAAGCACACAGGAGAAAAGGAAGCTACACGTGGAACACAGAAGAATAATATATATGTAATTGGAAGTTATATATATATATACACACACATTTATATATATATATATATATACACACATCTATATATACACACACAGACACACACACACATATATATATATATATATATATATATATGTAACTGTAGAAGCAATTTTGAGAAGACAATGGCCAATAATGTTCCAAATATCTGGACGACTATCCAGAGATTCAAGAAATTCCACAAATTGCAGGCAGGATAAATAAAAAGGAGACCATACCCAGGCCACATGATAGTGAAACTGCTGGAGTCTGGAGATAGAGAAGATCTTTAGAGCAGCCAGAAGAAAGTAAATCACATCACCTTCAAAAGCGCAACAGAGAGACTGATAGTAGAAGTTTCAACAGAAACTGTAAAAGCCAGGAGGCAGTGGAGTGACATCTTCAATGCTAGAAAAACTGCCTACCTGGAATTCAATACCCATCGAAATAGCCTCCAGAGTGAAGGTGAAACAAACAGATTTTCAGATAAATGCAGGTTGAGAGAATTTATTACAAAAGAATTTCACGATAAGAAATACTAAAGCACGTTCTTTAGGCTGCAGGAAAATTACCCAGATGGAAGAATTGACCTTCAGAGAAGGATGAAGAGCACCAGAAAGGGTAAGTACGTGGGAAATAGAAGTGAGTGAGTGTTGACATCAATAAGAAAAAATGTCTATGGGATTAACAACATATGGAGGCAAAACATATGCCAGTAATCCCAGAGAGAATGAGAAGGGGCTAAATGGAGCTTAAGTATTCTCACGTTCTCTTGCTATTTGGGACGTGGTAAAAGTCAAAACTTGTACCAGACTGTGATATGTCAAGGACGCATGTAGTCTCTAGACTAAACAATATAAGAACAGTTCAAGAATGTTTTAACAAGTTAATAAAAGTAAAATATGGAATAACTAATAAGTCAAAAGAATAAAAAGAACGTGAAAGGTAGGTTAACTGGAAAACTGTAGGATGGCTCCTAAATATATCAGTAATTTCATGAAACAGAGATCGGTAGACTACCTGAGTTCAAAGGTGAAGATTATCAGAGCTTTTTTTTTTAACCAACTGTAATCTACATAGAAGAAACACCTTCTTTCTTTTCCAGTTTTGTTGGGATAACATTGACATATAACATTGTATAAGTTTCAGGTGTACAATAATGATTCAATATATATATATATTGTGAAATGATCGGCACAAGTTTAGTTGACATCTATCACCTCACATAGTTAGTTTTTTTTTTCTTGTGAAAAGAACTTTTAAGATTTACTCTCTTAAAAAAAAAAAAAGAAAAGATTTACTCTCTAAGCAACTTTCAAATATACAACATACAAATACACAATCCTGTGTTGGTAACTACAGTCACCATGCTGTACCTTATGTCCCCAGAACCTATTTATCTTATGACTGGAAGTTTGTATCTTTTGACCACCTTCACCCATTCCCCCCACACCCATCCCCAGTCTGCTCTCTGTTTCTATGAATTCAGGGTTTTTTTAGATTCTACATATAAGTGAGACCATACAATACTTGTCTTTCTCTGTCAGACTTATTTCACTTAGTATAATGCCCTAAAGGTTGTCACAAAAGGGAAGATTTCTTTCTTTTTTGTGGCCGAACAATATTCCATTGTGTATATGTACCACATCTTCTTTATCCATTCATCTGTTAATGAACACTTTGGTTGTTTCTATGTCTTGGCTATTATAAATAGTGTAAAGGGTGTAGAGGTCTCTTCAAGATAGTGATCCTTGTTTCCTTTGGATATGTACCCAGAAGTGGAATTGCTGGATCATGTGGTAGTTCTGTTTTCAGTTTCTTGAGGAACCTTCACACTGTTCTGCACAGTGGCCGCACCAGTTTACACTCCCACCAACAGTGCACAAGGGTTCCCTTTTCTCCACATCCTCACCAGCACTTGTTATCTCTTGTCTTTTTGATAATAGCCATTCTAACAGGTATGAAATGGTATCTCATTGTGATTTTGATTTACATTTCCCTGATTAGTGACGTTGAGTACCTTTTCATGTGCCTATTGGTCATTTGAATATCTTCTTTGGAAAAATGTCTATCAGGTCCTTTGTCCATTTTTTAAATTCTATTACTATTATGTCGTTTTTGTTGTTGTTGTTGTTGTTATTAAAGTTGTCTGAGTTTCTTAGACAGCTAAGGAACTATCAACCCTTTATCAGATGTGTGGTTTGCAAATATTTTCTCCCATTCTGTAGGTTGCCTTTTCATTTTGTTGATTGTTTCTTTGATTGTGTAGAAGCTTTTCAGTTTGATGTAGTCTCACTTGTTTATTTATTTATTTTTTTATAAATTTATTTATTTATTCATTTTATTTAATTTTTTTTGGCTGCATTTTGTCTTCGCTTGCACGCGGGTTTTCTCTAGTTGCTGAGAGGGGGGGCTACTCTTTGTTGCGGTGTGCGGGCTTCTCACTGTGGTGGCTTCTCTTGTTGCAGAGCACAGGCTCTAGGCACGCAGGCTTCAGTAGTTGGGGCTCATGGGCTCTAGAGCACAGGCTCAGTAGTTGTGGCGCACGGGCTTAGTTGCTCTGCGGCATGTGGGATCTTCCCGGACCAGGGCTCGAACCCACGTCCCCTGCATTGGCAGGCAGATTCTTAACCACTGCGCCACCAGGGAAGCCCTCACTTGCTTATTTTTGCTTCTGTTGCTTGGGATTTTGGTGTCATATCCAAAAAAAAATCATTACCAAGACCAATGTCAAGGAGCTTATCCCCTATATTTTATTCTAGGAGTTTTATGGTTTCAGGTCTTATATTTAAATCTTTAATTCATTTTGAGTGGCGTTAAGATAGGGGTCTGGTTTCATCCTTTTGCATATGAATGTTCTATTTTCCCAGCACTATTTATTGAAAAGACTGTCTTCTCTTCATTGAGTTTTCTTGGCTCCCTTGTCAAATATTAGTTGACCATATATGTACGGCTTTATTTCTGGGCTCTAGATTCTGTCCCATTGGTTTATGTGTCTGTTTTTATGCCAGTACCGTACTGTTCTGATTACTATAGCTTTGTAATATAGTTCAAAATCAGGATGTGTGATGCTTCCAGATTTGTTCTTCTTTCTCAGGGTTGCTTTGGCTATTCAGGATCTTTCGTGGTTCCAGATGAATTTTAGGATTATTTTTTTCTAATTCTGTAAAACATTCCATTGGAAATTTGATAAGGGTTGCATTGAATCTATAGATGGCTTTGGGTAGTGTGGCCATTTTAACAATATTAATTCATCTGATCCATGAACACAAGATATCTTTCTATTTATTTGTGTTTTCTTCAATTTATTTTATCAATGTCTTATAGTTTTCAATGTAGAGACCTTTTATCTCCTTGGTTAAATTTATCCTAAGTATTTTATTGTTTTTGATGCTATCATAAATGGGATTGTTTTCTTTATTTTTTTCAGATAATTCATTGTTAATATAAAGAAACACTACTGATTTTTGTATGTTAGTTTTGTATCCTGAAACTTTATTGAAGAGAGACATCTTCTTTAAGATTGAGGAAGGCTTAAAGAAAACATGAGAAAATACATACCATGCAAATATGAACATAGATGCAGAAAATTTTAACAAAATATTAGCAAATCAGGTCCAGAAACATAGAATAATACACCATGACCATCTGGAGTTTATTCCAGGAATGCAAGCATAGATTTTATTCAAAAATCAATCAATGTACTTGACCACATTAACTGAAAACAGGAGAAAATTACATAGTCATCTTAATAGATAAAAATCATTCAAAACTTTTAATACCTATTTTTTAATCTTAGCAAATTAGAGAATTTAAAAGATCTTCTTTATTCTGACTTTTAAACATACATATTCTTTAAAACCTATAGCATTTATCATACTTAATGTTTATATTTGAAAATCTTTTCCCCTGAGATTGGGAACTAGACACATGCGTCCACTATAGCCACTTTTCTTCAGCATTGTACTGGAGGTGCTACTCTGCAAAAAGGTGAAAAAAGGAAACAAATGTCATAAGGATAGAAAGGGAAGAAATGAAATTGTCATAAAAGACTTCATAGACAAACTTAAAATTTTAAAGTGAATTTAACAAGACTGATAAAAGATCAAATACAAGAATTAATCATATTTTACACATTACACATTATACATATTACCATTTGTAGTGTCATTAAACCACATCAGGTACCTAGGAATAAATCTCACAAAAGATATGAGAAAATTGCTGAAAATTACAAAGCATTGTCGAGAGAAATTAATGAGACCTAAGTATAGCAGGAATATACCATATCTGTGAATTAGAAGATTCAATATTGACAATATGTTTGTTCTCCCCATGTTATTCTACATACTCAGAGTAATCCCAATCAAAATGCAGTAACTTTTTTGTGTGCATATAAAAATTGACAAATGAGTTCTAAAAGTAATATAGAAATGCGAAGAGCAGAGAATATCCAAGGCTATTCTTGAAGATGAACAAAGCTGGAGGATTTATGCTAACAGATACCAATATCTGCTGTGAAGTGATACTAATTAGACAGTGTGGTTTTATTGCAGGGGTAGACAAATTAATGGAACAGAATACCAAAAAAGGCGCACAGGTATACAGTCATCTAATTCATGACAAAGATTATAGTACAGTGCAGTGGGGAAAGTGGTAAGGGGAGAAGGAATGGTACTGGGTAATTTGGCTATTCCTGATAAAAAGAATATTGACTAACTCCCTTTACACAAAAATCCATTTCAGATGGACTGTGTATCTGAATGCAAAAGGTGAAACAATAAAGCTTTTATTTTTTAAAAGTGGTCAGCGTGACACCAGATTGCCAATCACATATCATATGCATCAACAGTAGCTTTCTGAGCATGTCATAAATAAATTTTTGCATGATGTAGAATTGTGTTTACATATCAGAATGCAAATACCAACGTCTGGTTTATAACTTTTGGCTCATATTCTGTAATCCCCACATCTGTCAGGATTTGTGCCATCATCTGTGCATCTTTTGGCATGCTCTTGGGAGAAGCCATCTTGCCAGGCTCCATGATAACTGGTGATCAGACTCCTCGAGCTAAATCACCCAATTAAAGTATTCCACCTAGTGTGGTGTACCAGTGAGCACCAGTTCCTGGTGTACCAGTGAGCAGAATATTCAGAAGCATCCTCACTGCCATGGCTCCAAGCACCTCCCCAAATTTTACCTTATTATCCTTTCAGTATCTGTAGGATCTCTAGTAATGGTAATATGTGGGCGGGGGGGGGGGGGTGGTTCTTTTTCTCTTGAGTGAACTTGCCTAGGGGTTTATCAATTTTAATAATTTTTCCAAAGAACCAACTTTGGGGCTTGTTGATTCCTCTGGTTTTTTTCTCCCATTGAATTCTATTTGTTTCCTTTTTTCTATTTACTTTGGATTTACTCTGCTTTTCTTTTCTTTTCTTTTTTTTTTTTTAGCTTCTTAAATTGGAAATTCATATCACTGGTTTAAAACCTTTCTTATTTTTTACAATTACTACTTAAAACTATAAATTTCCCTTTAAGCTCTGCTTTAGCTGCATCCCACAAATTTTGATATGTTGTGTCTTCATTTTTAATCAGTTCAAAATATTTCCTAATTTCCTTGTGATTTTTTTTCTGTGTTCATAGATTATTTAGAAGTGTGCTGTTGGATTTCCAAGTATTTAGTACTTTCCTAACTATTTTATTGTTATTGATTTCTAATTGACTTCCACTGTGATCCAAAAACATGCTCTATGAGATTTTAATCTTTTGAAATTTATTGATACTTTTGTATTCTTAATTTTTGTCTAGTTCCTCTGTTATATATATTATATATACTGTGTATATTATATACACAGAGGAGGTATTAAAAGCTTCATTTATGATTATGTAGTTGTCTGTTTCTGTCTTGTAGTTCTTTCAGGTTTTTTTTTACCTCTTATATATTCAAGTTCTGGGATTAGGTGCCCTTATGCTTGTTATGGTTTCCTGAGGAAGTAACTTTTTCATCATTATGAAGTGTCCCTTTTTATCTCTGATAATACTTCTTGTCTTGAGATTTACTTCATTACTGTTATAGATCACACCAGCTTTCTTATGCTTAGTGTTTATAACATCTTTTACTTTCAACCTGTAACTATATTTAAAATGAGTCCCTTGTAGAGCACATATAGTTGTATCTTGATTTTTTTAATCTAATCTGACAATCTCTGTCTTTATAATTTGAGTTCACTTGCATTTAGTGTAATCATTAATATGGCTGGAAATAGTTTTTATATTTTAATTTCTTTTTGTTTTTCTAGGCATTATAATAGGCATTATTAACCTATCTTAGCGTACTTAAAATCAATATTGTATCATTTTATGTAAAATGTAAGTACCTTGCAACAGTATATGTCATTTTCCCCTTTCATCATTCATGTTATGATTGTCATATATTTTACATCTACATCCATTATTAACCCCAGAATACAGTGATAGTGATATAATTTTTTGCCTTAAACAGTCAACTGCCTTTTAAAGAAAATAAAATAAGAAAAAATATATATGTAGCATATTATATTTTACTTTTTTGGTGCTTATCATTCCTTCTTTTAGGTTCAAGTTTCCATCTGTGTTATTTCCCTTCACCCTAAAGAATTTCAGTATGTCTTGTAATGCAGGTCTGTTAGTAACAGACTCTCTCAGTTTTTGTTTATTGGAAAATGTTTTTCTTTCATCTTTATTTATTTTTAAAATTTTTATTTATTTAATTTATTTATTTTTGGCTGTGTTGGGTCTTCGTTGCTGCACGCAGGCTTTCTCTAGTTGCAGCGAGGTATGCAGGCTTCTCACTGCGGTGGCTTCTCTTGTTGTGGAGCATGGGCTCTAGGTGCGCAGGCTTCAGTAGTTGTGGCACGCAGGCTCAGTAATTGTGGCTCGCAGGCTCTAGAGCGCAGGCTCAGTAGTTGTGGCACATGGGTTTAGTTGCTCCGCGGCATGTGGGATCTTCCCGGACCAGGGCTCGAACCCGTGTCACCTGCATTGGCAGGCAGATTCTTAACCACTGCGCCACCAGGGAAGCCCTCATCTTTATTTTTGAAGGATACTTTTGCTGGATGTAGAATTCTGAGTTGACAGTATTTTTCTTTTACCACTTTAAAGTATGCTCTTCCATTCTCTTCTGTCCTCTTGTTTCTGATGAGAAGTCGTCTATAATTCACAGTACTGCTCTCTGTATGTAATGTGTCTTTTTTCCTGGGCTTTCAAGATTTTCTCTTCATTTTTGGTTTTCAGCAGTTTTGTTATGGTGTGCTGATTGGGCTTTTCTGCACTTCTGAATCTATGAATTAATGGTTTTCACCAAATATGGGAAATTGTTGACCATATTTCTCTGCATATTTGTCTTCTGCATTCCTCATCTCTTTTTTTGTGACTCTACTTACACACATATTTGCTCTTTTGATGTTGTTCCACAGATCATTGAGGCTCTGCTTATTTAAAAAAATTTTTCTCTGTGTTCTTCAGTTTAGAGTTCTATCAATCTCCCTTTAGGTTTATGGGCCCTTTCTCCTGCCATTTCCAATCTACTGTTAAAGCCAACCTGTGAAGTTTTCGTTTCATATTTTGAACCAGAATTTCAGTTCTGGAATTTCTATTTGGTTCCTTTTTAAATTTTTTCTAGTATCCAGTTTTCTGTCATGATTTCACATCTGTTCACTTATAACTATAATTTCCTTTAAGTCCTTTAACATAACTACAGTAGCTGCTTTGAAGTCCTTGTCTGCTAATTTTAATATCTGAGCCATCTTGGGGTCAGTTTCTATTGATTGCTTTTTTCTTGACTATGGGTTACATTTTCTTCTCCACATGCCTAGAAAATTTTATTATATATTGAACATTGTAGATAATACATTATAGAAATTCTGGATCATGTTCCTCTGAAGAATATTGGTTTTTGTTCAAGCATGCAGGTAAATTACTGGTTGATCCCCTTAAAGTTGTGGAGGCCTGGTTTTTATACTTTGTTAGGGTGACTCTGTTTCAGTTTTGCTCTAGTCTTATAGAAAGTTCTTAGTCCTGGGAAATAGTCTCTGCTTCTAAGGCATGGACATTCAGGGGTTTCAGTGAAAAGCCTGAGGTGGTTACCTAGCCCCTCTAACTTGATGAGATTCAAACTCCAATTTCTGTCTCCCCTGCTATAGGCAGGCAATGAAATCTTTGCTCAGCTTTTTCTGCCTTCCAACAGTTGCTTGTTGGTGGACTATTTGGCAATTCTTCCCCACATGCACAACCAAGGGTTTAAAGGGAGTTTACGCAAATCTTTAAAATCAGGTGCCGTACTAATCCATCTGAAATCTTTAGAAATGTGTTACCCCTGAAGAAATTAATATTTTCCAGGTATTATATATTTTAAGCACGACCATCCCAACACAGTCTCCAAATGTGATGAAAATCTACCCATGATCCAGTAACAGGCAAATGGACCCTCAGTTTTATTTGTCCAGAAGTTGAAGGGTTTTTGCCTGCAGCCCTATGGTCCTATTAGTGTTTAGGGGTATGGCTATCTCCTCTGCCACACTTATGAATGGGCACCTGAATTTAACCTAAGGAATAATTAAAACTAGCTAATAGTTTATGGTTTGTAGATATTTTATTGGCAGGTAAGAAACTCATAAAATTGCCATTGACTTTTGGTTTAACTTACAGGTTTTTTGTTATAATCTTACTTGCTGTCTCCATTGCATGGGTCCCTGCTATACAAATGGCACACAGGGAACAACTATTTGAATACATGCAAGCAGTTTTAAGTTACCTGACGCCGCCCATTGCTGCCATCTTCCTGCTTGCCATATTTTGCAAGAGAGTCACTGAGAAGGTAGGTGGGAGTTGGCATGGCCACGGCATGGCACAGTGTGAGGGCTTGCCTTCACATCATACCTATCTTTGCAAAAGTTGCCCTGAGAGGGTCTCTTGTGCTTCAGGAGTTGACACCGTTGCATCATTTGCTTTCTGAGAGATGATTTACTCCTGGGCAGCTTTGGTCCAAGCTCCCTCATGCATGCAGGGGAAAGGCAAGCTCTGATTTGTTTTCTTCCCTTTGCAATGTAATCCACTTTCGACCACGCCATAGATGGTGCAAAGTGTGTGGGATCCTCCTGCATGCTTATCTAGCCACAGGAAGATATGCTTCTGTTGCCTCTGTGCATGGATGTTTCCTGCTCAGAGATTTCAAACTCACAGGGGGATGTTCAGTCATGAGCTCCTACCACCTTCCCTGCATGAAGACCATCTCCTCCAGCCACACTTAAAACTAAATAAAGATCCCAATTAATGGTTTGATCATTTCATCAGTAAGACTGAAAGCACAGTTTGCCAGAATATTTTCATTCATTATTTGAGTCACATCTTGACCTGTTTCTCCTAACAGCACTGAGCAGCTGGGCCTTGCACGAGTTCCCGAGCATGGTGCCTCTGTGACCTGGCTCCTGCCTGCCTCTCAGCCCTGGCCCTCTCCATACACAGTCCCTAGGCCCCAGCCACTGCTAACTACTTGCAGTGCTGATTGCCTGTCTCGTGCCTTTTCTGGCCCCTCTTCATTCCCGTGGACTCTTTGCTTTGCCATGAATATCTTTGTCCACCTCCATCTGGCTGGTGCTTCCTGCAGGCCCATGTCAGGTGTTCAATCCTCCAGACCAATCTGCTAGTGCTTCTTGCTCTGCCTAGCTCACCAGGACTCAATTGAGCACCGAGAATGGGGTGGGGGGCTGCTGGGCTCTGGAGATGCTCTTCTCTGTGCTCTCTTGGGAAGGGCATGGGCAGAGGAGCAGGCAGTCAGGAGAACCTGCCTCCTACCGACGATGGTCACCACCCTTGCGGTACTGGGGCCTATCACCAAGGGAAACTGGGGATCTTGTCAGTGGCTCTCCAGCTACCCCTGGTCCAAGGTTACAGCATATTGTGGCTACCTTCCCTGACCTAGAGAACTTCTCCAGGCCTTCTCTCCCACCCTCATCTGGCTTCTGCTGCCCATCTGTTTCTAGATCTTCACTTTTCTGCACGCCTCCTTCAATAAATGGGTCCTGTGGCCTGCACCTGGCCTTTGGTTTCAGCTCTTTCTCCAAGATGCTTCCCACACACTGTATCCTCTACCTCCTCCAACACCCAGCCACACCGGAGACAGGCTCCAGATGCAGCTCTAGCACCAAGACGAAGTCCTCACTCTTAAAGAGTGGACTGTCCAGTTGGAGGAGACGGATGATACCCAATGAGCAGATAAGATTTCTGAGAGTGGTGTAGTGCTGTTTAAAAGTCAAAAAGGATCATGGAGGTTAGCAAGGTAGGTGCTGGGGGCAGGGGGAGCACAAGGACATTAGCCAAGATAGTGGGAGAAGATTTCTCCTAAGAAAGTGACCTCGAACCTGAATCCTGAAGGATGAGCCAGAAACACCAAGATCTAGAGAGAGAACCAAGCAGAAAGAAGGGCAAGTACAAAGGCCTGGCCGAGAGCACGGTGGGCAGGCCTGACATGCAGGAAGAGGTCATGCTTAGTGGCTAGAGTAGACTGACCAGGGGAGAGGGTGGAGCCAGGTGAGGTCAGCTGGAGCAGATGAGACTTGCTTCTGAGGGCAGCCATGAGAAGCCACAGTGGTCTTCAGCAGAGTCAGGGCACTCCCTAATCCATGCTTTGAAGAGATCACTCCGGCTTCTTGGACAGCGGGTGAGCAGGAGACCAGGTACGGATTCCACCTGTGTGAGAGAAGGTGGTGGATCGGGATTGAGGTGGTCACTGTGGAGACGATGGGACGATTTGCTGATGGATTGGGCAGAATGGTGGTAGGGCAGAATGGAAGGAAAGGGGCCAGGGATGTCTCCTGCGGTTTCTGCCTGAGCTGCCAGGGCGACGGAGGTGCCCCTGCAGCAACAGGCAAGACTGAGGTCTCTTTGGACACATTATGTTTGAGATGTGTCTTCACCGTCTAACTTAAAACTGTCTCCAGTATTTCCTAAGTTCTCTGATTGACCTAAGAGAGTGTCCACGCATCTCTGGTCTGTGTTCAGCCCGAGAAGGTGTCATCTCCTCACAGTGCTAAGACTCGGCTTCTGCAAGGCATGTGAAGCCCTTGTTATGCTGAGTTTAGCTGACCAGTTTAGACTGGTCAGGAGGCGAGGCTGAGGATGGCTTGTCTCATCCCCCGTCTTCCTCCCAGGCGACTCTCGGGGCTCCTCCTTTGGCAGGGTGCCTTCTGCGGGGCTGACTGGTGGACTTCTGATTGGCTTCTGCCGCATGGAGTCCGAGTTTGCCTACGGGGCCTGGAGCTGCTCGACAAACAACAGGTGCCCTCGGATCATCTGCGGCGTGCACTACCTCTACTTTGCCGTCATCCTCTTCACCATCAGTCTTTTCACCGTCGTGGGGATCTCCTTGTTCACAGACCCGATTCCGGATAAACATGTAAGTGCTGCCGTGAGGATGCTCCGGGGTCCACCGCAGTCCCAGTGTCCCTGTGAACCGCAAGTTGGCTCTGCCAGCTTTGGAGAAAAGTGGCTGAATTCCTGCATTCTTTTTGAAAGCAGGGTGGGGGGCGGGGGGCTGGGGGTTGGGGGGACGGATGGGTCATAAATAGGCAAATAACCTCCTTGCCTTAAAAACTAAACTAAAAAGCTTTCCAACAGCTCTCTAATTAAGTATTCACTGAGAATGAGAAGTTTGGTTTTTAAAATACAAAATTTCCTTGAAGTGCTAAGGTTGCTAACCTCAGCGTGAATTAATGTAATCAGGGCAGTCCCGGCTGCCACCCACCCAGGAGGGATTAAGCCAGCAGGAGGGGGGACAGTAATGCTGGCAATGCTGTGGCTGGTGGCTGGGCATGCCTCATTCTCCTTGCCCGGCCACTTCCCCTCTCCCAGGAGGCAGGTGTCAGTCACCCCAGTTGGAATATAAAAAGCCTGGGCTCAGAGAAGTCAAGTCACTTGTCCATGACACCAGAACTAGCCAGCAGCAGGGCTGGGCCTGACCAGACTCCATCGCGTCACCCACGTGGGCATGGCCAGGAGACTTAGCAGGACAGGGGCTTGGCTGAGCCGGAGAGCAGCAGGGAGGGTCCTAGGTGTCCGAGGTGAGGGCAGGAGGAACTCAGAAGGGAGGCGGGTCTGTGAGACCCGTGTGCCCTGGGGTCTGGGTGAGAGCTGAGAACTTGGAAGGCCGCCTCCCCCCGGCCACCTTTCTGCTCAGTAGTTCCTTTTGACCCATTCCTCTCTCGCACACAGAGCCCCGTGGGATTGGGATGGAGCAAGTGGGGAGGACGGCCAGGAGTGCCCAGGACAGCTCGCCCACCACACGTCCCCTGCCCTGCTCCTGGCACATGGAGAAGCCGTGGGTGCTGGACCCAAGCTCCTGTCTCTCAGGGTCTTAATGGTCGACTTGTCTGACTTTTTTTCTGCTGCTCTTTTATTCTCAACATTTTGGTCTTGCCCGCTTCTCAGGCAGCCACGTGCTTGAGTGCTTTTTCTGCCCAGCAGCACAGGTGCTCTGGAGAGGAGGGGAGGGAGGCAAAGGGGAACCGTGCTTTCGGGTCAGTGTCTATGTGCTGCACACTGGGCGCTACCAGGGGAAGCGGGACCACACTCGATCCCATGTTCTTCCTGCCCAGCGGCCTGGTCCACAGGGCTCGTCGTGTAATTGGGAAGGCAAATGCAGACGTACAGCATCACCAGGAAGCAACTCAAGGCTAAACCCAGTCTCTGTCACTGACACGGCAGCAGGTTCATTACTGATGTCTTAGTCCGAGAGGCGGGGCTTGGAGGGGCTGCTCAGTCACATCCCTGCTATGTTTGGGGGAGTGGGAGGGGTGGTGGTGCTGAGATTCAAATATACCGAAGCCGGTATAATAGATTAAAACCTGCTCCGGGAGAGACTTGGTGGAAATGTTCGCTTACTTGTGCTTCTACTGACCCCAACCCTGAAAAAAAGCAAAAAAAAAAGCAACAGCAATTGGCTGGATTTTACTTCCCAAAGTCTCCGTATGTGTTTTCAGGAAGAGAACAAAATAACAGACTAGAAGGGAAGGGATGCTCCCCTTCTGCATCTGTAAATGCCTTGCTGAGCTTGAGCGACTAAGCTTGGCTAGGGACCAGGTCATCTGGGTACCCCAGGTGAACCAGGTCAGGCCTCCTCTGGGCTGCGTGAGTGCTCATCTCTGACAGCCAGGAGGGGCTCCTGGAAGGAAAGCAGTTCCCAGGTCTACCCTGCGGGCCCATCCAGCAGAAGCAGCAGACCGGAGTGATGAGCAGCTTCTCCCACCCTGAAGGGCACAGCTTCCTAGACCCTCAGTTCCTGGAAGAAGCCCTGAGCATGTTGCCTCCTACCCTACCATCCAGCCCAAGACACTGAGGTCACCTTTGGGCAGCCGCACAACCACACGGGACCAGAGCCAGCACTGAAATCCAGGGTTCCCAGGCGCCTTGCTTTCCCCACCCCACGTTCCTTGTGTCCCTTGTTGGAGTCTAATGACCCTTTTCAGTCCCTCGAGACCCTGGTGCCCAGCTGCGAGCCATGGCACCATAAGGCCTGCGTGACAGGGTCCTGGGTGGTGACATGTGCCTGCTCTCCCCCCAGCTACACCGCCTCTGTTGGAGTTTATGGAACAGTCAAGAGGAAAGGGTCGATCTGGACAAAGACACACAAGGGAAGAGCTCCGCACCGCAGGCACGGCCAGGTGAGAAGGGAGACCCAAAGCCAGCAGAGAGGCCTGTGCTGCTCCCTGCCCCCACCCCCGCTGTCTCCACTCCCAGAAATGCTTCCAGGCAGAGGCCCCGTCTTTCATTTTCCCAAAGATGCCTTGTGGGTGTTTGTCGAGGGTGAGATGCCTCTCGGACATCCGTGTGGCGGTCCGGGCCAGAGAGATCCAGGTGGGAGGCGTCAGCAGGTGCCGGGGGAGGAGGGAAGGGTCCGTGAGGGGCAGAGAAACACAAGTGTCTGGTGATCTAGGAGCGTTTCAGCCGGGGTGGGAGGGATCCACCGAGCCACACAGATCACATTGTGCCTCAGCAGGAGGGGAGGAGGCACTGGGGACAGGGGAGGGACAGTGGGTCACAGAGCCTCACACAGGGATTCAAACCCAGAGGGATTCTGGGAAGTGGGCGGGAGCCTCTGCAAGGAGGAGGGAGCAGCCCCACCCAAGAGGGTGCCGGGGGACACCGCCAAGGACAGCCGGATTTCACTGGGGCAAGAAGAGAGAGTTCCTGGAGAGGCTCGGACCTGGGGGCCCCAGAAGGCCCAGAGGAAAGCTCTCGGCAGATGGGGTCAGAGGCGGTGTGCGGGGGCCCCAGGGAGGGCGACCTGCACCTCTTGAGGCCCTGACGCAAACAGGGATAAAGGCCTAACGAGATTAGCGCTGAGTCTGGGGCAGAGAGTCTGGGGGGACTGTGAGTTTGGGGGAGGGAGGGAGGGAAGGCCTGCCTGGGGAGAGGCAGTGTTCTGGGGCCCCCTCTCCACTCCTGCCAGGAACGTTCAGAGCCCAGAGGGGCCTGGGACCCTCTCCTGACACCTGCAGGGCAGGGGAGTGGCCTCTCCTGAGCCAGGCTGCCCCGCGCCCCTGGAGGGTACAGGGCTCCCAGGATTGCTCTCCCTCAGGGACAGAGGAACTGCCCGTTGGGGGCCACGTGTGTCGGGGGCTTGTTCTGGGGGCACCTCCCAGCTCCTCTTCTCCCTCGTCCACAATCGTGGGTGGATGCCACGATGACAGTGGCTCACACTTTTTGCCCATTTGGGATGTGCCAAGCACTGTGGAAAGTATGCCTATGTGTGACAGGTACAATTATCATCCCCATTTCAGAGATGGGGGGACTGAGGCACCAAACAGTTAAGTAGTCGGCCCCGGACTCCAAAGATAACCAGGCAGTGGTGGAGCTGGGATTTGAACACAGGCAGTCTGACTCCAAAGCGTGTGCTCTTGGCCACTGGTCTGTCCCACCTCCCGTCATACAGCCTTTGGGCTGTGTTTACATGATCAGTCGCCGTTGATGTACAGCAACCTTTTTGGGCCTGGCAGCTGCGTGATGGTGTGCTGACCCGGACATCTGAGAGACCGAGAGACAGGGCCAGCATATGCCGCTCAGGACCTCTCAGCACCGTAGCAGATATCTGCGTCTTTGGGGTCCTCTGGCGGCAGCGCCTCCCCTGTAACACAGGCCCCTCCGTCACTGGCTGACGGGTTCCGCCATCCCTGGTGCTGCCCCAGCCTCAGGACACACAGCTGGTGTGGTGGCTGCCCAAGGGGATGAGACATGGAACAGGTCACAGCGCACACTTCTCGGACCGAGGTGTGCTTGTCTTATCATCAAAGAGGGATCCATTCCCAGACTGGCTGGGCTCACGTGTGTGCGGAGCTGGCCGTGGTGCTGACCCACGCCTGAGCAGGCCTGGGAGCGGCCAGCGTGGGCTGCACTACCAGACACCGGAGGGATATTTAAGCCCCAGAGTGAGACATTTCACTGATTTGGTCCAGAGATGTGAATAGAAACTTGCCCATAATTCCTAGACTTCCCCCGTTCCTGGAGAAAACACCAGTGATTCCCCTTTCAAGGGCCCAGAGGGCCTTACTTTGGGCCAGGCCGTGAGACTGCTACCTACCTGGAGAAGACACGCCCCAAGGTTGCTGAGGACAGCAGAGCAATTGGGGCTTCTTCCATCCTCAGAGAAGCAGCCACTTGCCCTAGACCTACAGCGCTGTGCTGGGCGTGTGCTGGAGACGGGAAGGGTGGGCCCTCCAGAGCCCAGCGGGGAGGGTCTGCCCCGTGACGGCCAGGGTTCTGGGCCGGCTGAAGGCTCTGCCAGTGCAAGGCAAACATGGCCCAGGCCGCGCCCCGAGCCCCCCTCTGTGTCTCTGAGGGCGGCGGGAGGTGCTCTGCAGCAGCGGCTGAGGATTGTTCTCTGCATTAGAGCCAGTCTGTTGGCCTTCCTGCCGGCCTCACCGCTGAGATGTGAGCCCTAGAAAGACCCCCCTCCTGTGTGTGGCCTCTTAGCCTCCTGACCTGTGCCTATTCCCTCTGTTCCAGACGTATTTGAGGAGGCCAGGAGCTGCCTCTGGAAGGCCTGGGACGTTTTCTGCAGCCTGGAGCCACTGCCAGGCCCCAGACTCGCCCCGGAAGAGGCAGTCCTGCAGAAGATGGAGTGTGGTGACACGGAAGGGACACAGCACAGTGCCACGTCTGAAGGGACAGAGAAGCGTGACATGCTGGAAGGAACAAAGCTCCGAGACATGCCAGAGATGTCCCACTGGAGAAAAGTGCCCGACGTCTGCGGGTTCCTCTTGGTATCGCTCACAGTGCTCTGTCACTTCTACTTCTCCTAGGCAGCCTGCGGGGACGTCTGGGGAGCGGGCGAACCACTGCCTCTTGCAAACGCCCTCATTGTCAAGGGGACGAAACGTTTCCTACAGAGAGGCCCATGGACGTGGACCAAGGATCACACTGATGAAAACGCGCCCGCGGCGTCAACGCTGCGGGCTGACGGGCGGCGAAGCCCACTGGTGAGGGCAGAGACCGAAGACGAGCACGTCTGTCCTCTGTGCGATGAGTCATTCTCTCCAGATGGCTCCACTGCACAAACACTGGCTTTCACTTTAAATTTAATTTTGGCTTTTTATCTCTAGATATATTTGGGGGTTTTGCTTGTGTTTACTGTCACCATTTCCTTCCTATACCCACCTCCGTTTGCTGTGTTCTCTCCTTTGTAAAGGTGTGGCTGCTGGCAAAGATGCTCCTCCTCACGGCAAGGGTCCCACCCACAAGGGGCTGTGCCTACTGCCGATGACCACACAGGCCAGCTGGCGCCAAGGCTGCCGTGGATGGAAACGTTGGCTCCTGCCTGGACCCGTGGTGGGGCTGAGGCGGTCTCTACCTGAGGACCAGGCCTCCCTGTGGCTCAGCTCTGTCTGGCTGCACCCCTAGAGGGCAGGTGGAGAGGAAATTTCCCTCCTTGTTGAGCTCTTCCCAGTTCCTCCCAGTCTGCCTGCTACTGGGAGTTGGGCCCAGGGGCTGTATCCCCTTTAGCTGTCAAGTATAGACCACTCCTGGGCTGTGTCTCTGGAGAGGCTCCCTAAGCCACCCCTTCCTCTTCCTTCTTCTTAGACCAAAATAAATGATTTGGGTCTTTAGAAAAAGTTTCAGATGCCTTGAAGTGATTTGGGGGAGGCCCACCCAGCACTGCAAAAGTCACACTCTGAAGATGCAGTCGGGACCAGCCCCCCATCCCTCGTTTAGTCTTTCAGCTGACATTTTTGAGTGCCTACTATGTGCCAGCACTGCTGGGAAGCAGTCTTGGACAGAGCTCATGGTCTAGGGAAGTAGACAATGAAACACGAGCGGTGATGGCCAGCACCTAGTGTGGCCCGCTATTTCCCTGCCCAGGTTATCATCATGTTCAAGCCATGGAGCCACCCCATGTGGAAGGACCAGAATCAACCACATTCCACAGAGAAGGAGACTGAGCTCAGCCAGGGGACCGAGTAAATGGGCCCTCTGTGCACGTGCACATGGCAGGAGCGCCCGCAGGGAGGAGGCCTCCCATGACTGAAGCGGGAGGTCAGCTAGCTGGATAACAGAGGGACATGTGGGAAGACAGGGTGAGGCAAGGGTGTTAGGAGGCCAGAGTGCAGAACTGTGGGAGGTGGGGAGGGCAGGGTGGGCAGGGGCTGGACCTGCAGGCCTCAGATGCTTTGGGATCCTGAGTCCCTGGGAGCTTCAGCCAGGAAGGGATGGGATCAGATTTGCTGGCTGCTGCTGGAAGATGAAAGGGCGGCAGGAACACCCACCAGGAGGCTATTAGAGGAATCCAGGCAAGTTAGCAGCAAAAAAGAAAAGACAAGGGAACAGCATCAAGAGAGGCCAGCAATTAGAAGTAACAGGACTCGAGTACTAGACTTCTGGAGGGAGGGCCCAGGAGTGACTCTCTGGCTTGAGCATGTGGGCAAAGGGTGTACCAATTCCAAAGACAGGCCACACTGGAAGAGAGCAGGTGCAGGAGAAAAGTGGAGCACCGTTTGGGAGTTTGAGTTGCATGAAGATACTTATTGCCATCTTGACAATGTTAAGTCCTTTGTTTCATGAACATGGGATGTCCTTCCATTTATTTAGGTCTTCTAATTTCTTTCAACAGTGTTTTGTTTTCAGCACTCAAGTTTTGCACTTCTTTTGTTAAATTGATTCCTGGGTATTTTATTCTTTTTGATGCTACTGTAAATGAGGTGTTTTTTTCTAATTGAGATATAGTTGATGTACAATATTATATAAGTTACAGGTGTACAACATAGTGATTCACAATTTTTAAAGGTCATACTCCATTTATAGTTATTTTAAAATATTGGTTATATTTCCTGTTGTACAATATATCCTTGTAGCTTACTTATTTTATACATAAGAGTTTCTACCTCTTAGTCCCCTATCCCTTTTCTTAATTGCATTTTCAGATTGTTCATTGCTCATGTACAGAAAATCCTGCAACTTTGCTGAACTCGTTTATTAGGTCTAATATTTTTTAAGTGTCTTCCTTGGGATTTTTCATATATAAAATCATGTAGTGTGCAAGTAGAAATAGCGTACTTCTTTCTTTCCAACCTGGATGCCTTTTATTTCATTATCTTGCCTAAACTGCCCTGGCTAGAACCTCCAGTACAATGTCAAGTAGAAGTAGTGAGCGCAGACATCCTTGTCTTGTTCCTGATCTTAGAGGGAAAGCATCCAGTCTCCTCATCGTTGAGTATGATGTTAGCGGTGAGTTTTTGCAGATGTTATCATGTGGAGGAAATACCGCTCTTTCCTATTTTGCTGAGAGTTTTTGATTTTGTTTTAGTTTGGGATTTTTTTATGAATGGGTGTTGGATTTTGTCAAGTGCTTTTTTTGCATCTATTAAGATGATCATGTGGTTTCTGTTCTTTATTTACACATTACATTGATTCATTTTCACGTGTTAAACCAACCTTGCATTCCTGGGATAAATTACAGTTGGTCATGGTGTATAATGATTTTCTCATGTGGCTGGATTTGGTTTGCTAATATTTGGTTGAGTTCTTGTGTCTATATTCATAGAGGTCTATAGTTTTCTTTCTTTATGAGGTCTTTGTCTGGTTTGGGTATCAGGGTAATACTGTCTTCATGGAATGAATTGGGAAGTGTCCCCTCCTCTTCTATTTTTTTAAATTAGTTTGTGAAGGACTGGTATTAATTTTTGCCTGGAGACATTTAAGGGTAAGTATTAAGTTGGATGGAAGGTCCAGAACACAGCACAGAGGCTGGCGCTAGAGACTCAGACTGAGGGGAGAAGAGACAGTGGGCCAGCCTAGCTAAGAAGTGAACCTGGTAGAGGAAGCCCAAGTCAGGCAGATGAGATTGTGCAGGAGAGCAAACAGAGATGTCAGGTTAAGAAAGAGGGTTCTTTCTGCAGAGGAGACTAAGAGGGCACAACCAGGGCCCTGGGAGGAGGACCAAGACAGCCGCCACAGGAAGGGAGCACTGGCACCTGGGTTACTGCTCGGGCCAAGCACAAAGAGCACGGGATCTTGGCAGCAAGAAGTCCAGAGCCCTTCAGGGAGGTGCTAAGGGTGGAGCCAGCGTGCTATGGTTGAGGCAGGATGAGGAAGTGGAGCCCCTCAAGCCCCTGTTTTCCTGAAGGAGGAAAGGTTTCCTCTTACAGGGCCTTTTTTGAGAATGAGATTTACCCTGAAACCCCAGCTGTGCCCAGCAGCCGGTCCCTCCCAGAACAAGAGGGGCTGCTTGGGCTAATCCTGGAATCCCAGGATGCAAACGTCTCTGTGTTTCTGCTAGGAAAGTGAAGGCCCCAGGCCCTGGAAGGACTACAAGAAGGCACTCACCTGGGGATTCTAGCTCTGCGGGTAGCGTCTATTCTGGGAGGTTCTGTCCCTCAGGAAGTGTGGCTGCTGGTTGGTGATGTAACAAGGGAACAAGGGAAACCTGGTGTGAGGCAGGGAGCCTCGGAAAGCTCATGGGGGAGATTAAGGCTTCGGCTCAGCCCAAATGAGTCCAGCCCTGAAGCTGAGCCGCTCCTGCAGCTTCTCCAACAGAGGTCAGAACCCTACCAGACCACCAGACAGGATGGGTCGGGGAGATCAAGGAGTTCCCATGCCTCCTCCCCCCGCAGCCTGGCTTCTCCACCCCTCCAACCCCCCGCACCCCCCGAGGGCTCTCCAGCCTCCTTAGCCAGCTTCACTGCAGGAGAAGCAAGGCAGGTGGAGGCACAGGTGGGAGCTCCCTGGAGGGGGGCCCGGCAGACAACAGGGGGAGAGCTGGGGGGGAGGTGGGCCTCAGGCCACCCCGAGCTTACGCAGGTGACTTGGCTTTGGAGAACACAGCTGTTTGGGGGGAAGACCTTAAGGAGCTACCCTGTTCTGAGCTCTCATCCCTGGGGCGGGGGTGGGGGCCTCTTACAACTCACCCTCCTCCAGCAAGAGCCCACTTGGGGCTGCACCTGTGACCTTCCTTCCTGTCACCCCACGTGGGGAGGGGGCAGACCTGGTGAGCAGGGCCACACCCAGCCACACCCCATGCGTCTATTCACTAGAGCATCCGGCTCAGGCGGTGCTGCCTGGACCAGCTGTTCCTTCCCCCACCCAGCTCCCTGCCCCCACCTTGTCCCTAGATGCTTGGCCCTGCTCTGTGCTTTCCCAGGGGACTCGACCACAGCAGACAGCAGGGATGCCTCGCACCCGGCCCTGGACCCTGGGTTCAGCCTGTGACCCGGTCCTTCTGGGCCGGGCATTTCCCCTTTGGCAGGAGAGAGGAGAGACATGACCTGCCCCAGAAACATCAGGTGCCATTTAGACCAAGATAAAGAGACTCAGCGCGTTTATTCAGGCGTGGAGTCAGCAGGTGGAGCCGGTAAGAGGCTCAGGGTTTCCACTCAATGACTTTGACGGCGATCTGGGCTGCCCGCTGCACAGCCGCGCTGGTGTCCTCCTCGAGGGCCCGGAAGGTGGGCACGTGGGACTGCAGGAGCTTGCGGCCCTCAGGGGCCTCGGCCAGCATGGTGAGGACCTTGATGGCATTGAGGCGCGCCTTGCTCAAGGATGAGTGCAGTAGCTCCAGCAGCAGACGGATGGCCTCCGCGTCCAGGGCCGCGTACTTCCCTGCAGGGCACCAACGCCAGGCGTTCCTGGGGGGTCCCTGCCCACCTCCCTCGCCCCCCAGCCCTCCCAACGCAGGCTCCACACCCTCTCTGCCCCCAGCCTGGGCCCCACAAGCTCCCCAGCTGGCTTCTCCCCAACCACCAGTACCTGTCGTGCAACCCAGTCCTCTCAAGGCAGCATGAGGGGTCTTTTGAAAATTAAAATCCAATCGAATGAGAAGGGGAGACGCCCCTCCTTAACCCTTACTTGCTGCCCACCCCCTCACCCGCTGAAACGCCACGCTGCCGCCCCCGACCCCGCCCCCTGCCCCCTGCTCTCCTGCACCGAGCACTCTCTTTGCTGCCAGACCGTCCAGCCCCTTTTGCCCTGCGAGCTCCCCTCTCAGAGGACGCTCTGCCCCCGTACTGTGCCCACCGTCTCCCCCAGGTCACTCTTCACTCTGCCGCCCCTGCCAACCTCAGACAGCAGAGGCCGAGACGTCTGGGTCCCCATCGCCCAGCACAGAGCCTGGGCTGTGGCAGGGGCTCAGGGCTCCTCGACTGGAGTGCTAGCTCAGGGAAGTGACCTCACCTCCCCCAAATTCCCATGTTGTCCGGGCCCCCTGAGAGCCCCCCAGCCCTCCAAGCACTCCTACAGGAAGCCCAGGTAAGATACTGACTGCACTGAGGACGCCCGCGCGATCCACGCTCATGGGGAGCCCCACACTGGGGGTCGGCACCCTGACCGCATGATCAATCAGAAGGGGGCTGTGGACTCTGGGAAGGCCCCAACCTCTCCCCCTGGTGCGTCTCAGATTTCACCATCAGGACAAACTGGGGAGTGGCAAGCAGTCCCAGCGCTGGGGGGATCTGCAGACTGCTGACTGAGAATCAGAGGCCCAGGTAGTTCTCCGTGGATCAGCAAGGAAGCTCAGGGCATGGGGCTGGCACAGGCACGGGAAGGTCAGACAGCTTTCAGAGGTCCTGCGGGGACCCTAGCCTCCAGGTGGGGAAACCAGCCCAGGCCCTTCCTACCGCCCAGGTCGGGTGACTGAGCATGGAAGCCTGGCTGCTGGGAGTCCACATGGGGGAGGTAGCCTTACGCTCCTATTTGCCCCCTCCACACTGAGAAAAGTAACATTGATCAAGAAACACGGCAGAAGCAAGGGCTCCAGTGTTTGCTTAGACCTCAGCATAACGGACTCATGGGTGGCAAACGAATCAACCCCAGAATTTCGGCTCACAAGGGACCTGGGTCAGACGCAGGAATTCCAAAACCAAGGAACAGAGGGAATAACAGGGAGGTGCCCCAGACGGTGGGCCCTCTGTGGCCTGGAAGGAGAGGGCGGAGACTGGGACCAGGGAGGGGCAGTAGTACTCAGCTTGCTAGGGGGCTGCGGTGACCCCCCACCCCGTAAGCGCCGACGCCCAGCCAGCGGGCAGCCTCACCTTCGGTGGTCACTGTGACGTACATGAGGGCCCCAGCTGCATTGGCCTGCACCTCCTCTTCCTTGTCCTTCAGCAGGTGCACCAGGATGGGGATGACGTCGTGCTGCCACACCTGGTTCTTGCCCTCCAGGGGGATGCTGGGCCAGAGAGGGGGCAGCTGGGTGGCTGCACTTGGAGGAAGAGGGGGACAGGGCCCAGGACCACCCCAGGGGGACACCAGGGGAAAGGACTTGGGTTGAGACCATCCCTGGTGGCCACGCCAGGGTGCAGAGGAGCACTGGTGTGAGGTGTGGGTCCCACCCCGACACTCAGACGACCTGGGAGCACGGCCTGGGGCCATAGAAGGCCAGACCCAGGAGCCAGGGGTGGTGAAATGAAGGGAGGTGGCCACAGCTAAAGCAGCTCTGAGGCTCTGTGATCCTCAGGCTCCAGGCTGGGATTTAGACTGTGATCACAGTGACACTGGGTCACTAGTGACTAGACGCCCGAGGCTCCACGTCCTGACCTGTGAAGGGAGCCACCACCTTCCTCGGAGGAGGTCTAAGTGTGCAGATGGCACCTCCTGTGCTTGCCTTCCTCATGGGAGGGGGACAACCCTCTCGTTTTTGCCAGGAGTGGGGGCTTCCTGGGACACAGGACTGTCAGGGCTAAACCCAGGCCTGGGCAGGCAGATGCCCCAGTGGAGGGCTCCTCTTCCGCCAGGGCACAAGCAGGTGAGGGGAAGCAGGGGCCTGGGACGCCACTCCTGCCCTCCCCGCTCCGTCCCTTGTCCCCGACCAGGCCTCACCTGACTGCGATTAGTGCTTGGGCGGCTTTGCTGCGGATGTTGCTGTTGGCGCTCAGGAGCTTCTCCTTCAGGAAGGGCACCGCCTGGCTGGCCAGTGCCTCGGTGGCGTCCTCCATCAGGCAGGCGGCCAGCGTGTCCAGGAGGAGCTCCTGGATCCCTTCCTCCTCCCTCTGCAGCTTCCACACCAGCGAGGGGATCAGGCTGCTGTTGACAATGCCCTTGGCCCCTGCAGGACAGGAACGGGCGCTGAGGGTGGGCCATGGGCCACCTCCCACCTGTCACCTGTGCTGGGAGTCAGAGGGCTGGTGGGGGGGTGGTATTTGACAAGATAAATTGCAAATCCCCACCTCCCGCTGCCAGGCAGGGGGCCCGAGCAGCCAGCATGTGGCCGTGGGTGACTAGCTGGGGTGAGAACCACGAGGACCCCAAAGGTCCAGCCTTTGGTCGCCTGTGACTGGGGGCACCAGCCTGAAACAGCGGCCTGAGAAGCAGCAGCCACCTCTGCAGGGCCCAGGCACACGAGGAGCCTCCCTCCCCCACCAACCATGGTGCAACAGAGAGAAGGATGGGGGACAGGGCAGGGGGACCCGTCAATTCCCTCCTTCCCATCTGCAACATCTCTGTGATGCTGGAGCCGCAGATCAGCCTGGCCAGCCGTGGGGACAGGAAGAAAGCTTGCAGTGGGGTCTGAGGTAGAAGATTTAGAGTGAACAGGCCAGCATCTTATGTAAAAAGAGCTGTGCCCCCAACCACAGTTGGTGGGCAATCCACAGAGTCTGGCCAAGGGGTCTAAAGGCGCCTGGTGGCCCTCAGGGAGGGGGCTCCACATGGCACAGCTGGGAGAAAATGCAGTGAGCCACCCCCCTTCCACTGTGAACGGTTCTGCCTCACTCCTTCCAGCCTCTACTCCCACCTGGGGGGTCAGTACACGGCTGGCTGCCCAGAGGAGACCCCAGAGATGGCCCAGGCGGCAGCCCAAGGGTGCTCACAAGTGCCCAGAACTGCTGGCAGAGCGGCCGCCACAGGAAGAGAGTGGGCACCGTGGAGGGCGGCCCTTCCCTGCCGCTCTAGGTGTCACTACTGCCCGACAGCCCACCCTCTCCCCGGCCTCCCCAGCAGCCCAGGCTGCCCACCGTGAAGCCATCCAGAGCCCCCATGGAGGTGCCACCAGCGGACACCTCTGTCTTCCGCCTCCCCAGCTCAACTCTCTAATTTACTCTAGAGAGACAAGTAAACAGGTTCATTAGCCTAAAGGTCTCTGAGTGCCAATTAGCACCAGGGATTTCCTCTTTGAAGACACCACCCAGCCTTCCACCCTCACTCCCCGAGGACATCAAATGGCAGGTGCCTGGGGTTAGGGGGTGGAGAGGCAGGGCAGCATGTCCAGAGGCTCCAGTGCCCCCAGCCAGCTTCTCACTGGGGTGTCCGGTGGAGCCGCTAGCTCTGTCCATTTGTTCTCAGGATGCTCACAACACAGGAAAAGCAGTTTCCTGCTGCTTCAAGAGTACTGGGCTTTTTAAGATTTAATATACACAGATTTAAAAAAAAAAAAAAAAGGCTAGGTTGGACTCCTAAATGCATCCAGCTATGTGACCTTAGACAAGTTACTTACCCTCTCTGAACCTGGTTTCCTTATTATTAATACAAGCCCACCTGGCAGGGGGGTTGTGCAGTATCAGTGGAGTAGGGGGTGGGAAAGTGCTCTGTGTAAGGGACTGTCACCATGTGCCCAGACACCCAGGCCTGGCACAGCGAGAGTCTCCCAAATACCACCAACACTGAGTTCCAGCTGCAGGCAAGCATGTGGGTGGGGGTGAGGGCTGAGGAGCAGGATACAGAGATAAAAGCTGCACAGTCCCTGCCCTGCAAGAACACCTGTCAGTGGTCCCGAAGCCACCTCTCCTGGGGGCCTGAGGCCTCCCTCCCCTTCAGCCCTGCCCTCCGGCCGGGCCACCACCAGACAGCACATCTGGGCCTCCTGCTCCGGCTCCAGTTCCAGCTCAGGCACCTGCCCCCAGGCTACCTGCCTGCCCCGGCCACAGTCTCACTCGGCCATGACCTGGACGGCCACTGCCCAGCTCACAGGGCAGAGGTGACAATTTGACCTTCCAAGAAGGACTGTGCTGACCGATGGAGGGATAATGTTCCTGACAGGGGGCCACCTGAGCAAAGGCAGGGGGTGAGGGATTTGTGCATTGTCAATCAGGGCTCGATGGTGGCCTCACTTGCACCCGGGTCTGGGCTTCCCGGGAAAGCCCAGGGAAAGGTGCTGCTGTGGGAGCAACAGGATGGGCACAGGCTGGGGGGAGGGCAGAGGGAGGGAGTCAAGGCCGGAAGTTGGAGGTGATCACCTCCACTGCTCCCCCGATTGGTGAGGAAACCAAAGCCCAGAGGGGCAACTCTAGTGCCCAAGGTCACACAGCAGATGGGGAGAGGCCAGGCCTTTAGCCGCCCGGGGTTTTCTTTCCCAGGCATTCATCCTGGGCCTCTGCTCCTAGAAATGCTGAGCACCGGGACCCAGTTCATTTTGAGACAGAGGGAGATTAAAAATAAAACGCGTGCCGGGTGTGCCTCTCTGCTCATTCACTTTGCTTCTTTTCAGCTAAAAGGAGAGTCGCAGGCCTGGCTATTTATAATTAACCCAGATCTGCAAAGCCTTGTTCTAGTTGGGGGGGGGGTGCACAGGCCCCCAAAAAGAAACAAATCAGAGAAACCCACCAGGCCCCCGACAGCCTGAGACCTGGCTGGCCAGGTTGGGGTGAGCAGGACAGGTGGGGCATGGAGAAGAGCCGGCCAGGAGGGGGCACCCTCGGGCAGTGGGGAGACCCGTGGGAGAGTCTCCGGGGACCGATCATTACTGCCTGGGTTGACACATGTAGATGAGGAATTCCAGGTCCTAGGGGCTCTGGATGTGCAGGAAGGGAGGTCTGGGGGAGCCGGGCCTTGTGGGGCAGAGGGGCAACGGTGTGAGGCTCGGGTGTGCTTGGGGAAGGCCCAGACTGGCATGGCTACTGGGCCAGGGTGGGCTGGTTGATGGGCCACAAAGCTCAGCTGGGATTGAGGGTCACTATGCCCCTGGAGTGGAACCCCTGGGGTTGAGGTTTGGCCACTTCCTGGGGGCCACCTCGAAGGGCCCCTCCTCGGCCATCTCTCCCTGTTGGTTGGTGAGGTGCTGGGTGGGCTCAATCACCAGAGCCCCCTCCCCCTTTCTTCCTCGGAGCCGAGCTGTGGTCTCCCGGTCCTGTTCTCCCGGCAAGTGAGGACTCAGCCCCGGGAGCACGCATCCGCGCCTGGCGCCCGGGCCCCACCGTGCCTTATCTCAACCCGCCTGCCCAGCTTTAGCCTCGTGTGTCCCCCACTGACCACCCCCGCCTTGCCTGCCTTTGCTCATGGGGACCCCTCGCTGTCCTCAGCTTACTCGGCCCCTCAATAGCACTTGACATGCTGACCATGTTTTCCTCCCGAGATACTCCCCCCGTGGCCCTGGGACCTCAGCTCCCCGCTTCCACCTCTCCGGCTGCTCCTCCATGTGCTTAGCAAGCACCCCCCCTCCCTCCGGCGTCCCCCACAACGTGGTCCTTGGCCCCCACCATCCCCCCTTTCCCCTCCACCAGGGGCAGCTCCTCTCAGGCTGCAGACGCCACAAGGCCGTCCACTGACACCAGGTTGCCTGGCCATTCCCCTGCCTAGGCTGAACTCGGCCTCATGGACTGACTTCTCCGCTTTCTTATTTTCTCTGGGCTGACTAGCTGACATTTTTACTTGATTCTGCATTTAGAACGACGCACCCTGTGGGACCAGGCCTACCGTAAATAAACATGAAACAAAAACTTGCCATCCTCCTTCTCGAATTTAAAAAGCTAATCTTCAAACTCTCCAGTGGTTCTTAGGCCAACGCCCCAATCCTACACAAGGGCCACCAGCCCGCTGCGACTGTTCCCTGCCCCGCCCCAGCCTGGCCTTGTGGCATCCTCACGGCTCTGGCCGCACTGGTCCTCTGGGTTCGTCCAGGCCTCACACTCCTTCATGCCCAGCGTCTTCCCCACCGTGGAACGTGCTTCCTCCCGCCCCAGGTCATGGGCACCTCCATCCTGCTCCCCCTGCCACAGAGCCCTGATGGGTCTCCCCCTCCAGGCTTCGCACAACCATCACGGGGGTACTATTGTGCAGGGGGTCTAGCAGGCAGGCTTGGGTCTGTCTAAATGCTAGGACTGTGCCGAGCGCAGAGGAGGTCGTCAGTAAATGCTTGCTGGTTGAAGGCTTACAATCCCTGCTTGACCCTGGGGGAGCTCTCACTTCCAGGGTCAGGGGAGGGGGCAGCAGCCAGCCCCGTCGGGCCCCTCCGTGGGCTAGCCCCTCATCTCACACCTGGACTGCTGTGCGGGGTCTTCCCATGCTTGCAGCTAGGTTTGCCCCTGCAAACAGCTCACTTCTGACCCCTGGTCCCCCAATTGCCCTCACCATCTCTGAACATGTGTCAACATGCATCTCCTGTCGGAATCACCCTCTAGGGACCATGTATTGTTATATTTGTCTCCTTTTGATAGAAGAGGGAACTGAGGCTCAATAACTCACCCAAGGGTATACTCTCATCCAGGTGAAATAACTCACCCCCAGGGCAGGGCCTGTGCCTGTTTCCTTCCTGCTACCACGGCCATTGGCCTCTGAGTGGACCTCTGGGCAGAGGCCCAGCCTGACCCAGCCTGGCGGTGTGGAGGACACGCACACAAAGGAGCCCACGATAGTCGGCCACTTTCCACTGGTCCTCAGGGGCCACCCCGAGCCAGCATGTGCCAGGTCTAGTCTAGGTCCGCCTCAAGATGCCCATCACCAACATCTGTCCCGTCTCTGACCGTTTAGGCAGCACCTTCACAGGTGGGCAACGTCGCTGGGGGATGTAGTGCAATGGTCTCCATTTCACAGCAGAGGAAACACTCTCAGAGAGGTTAGGGGATGACATTGAGATGCCACAGTGTCCAGCTGGCAGAGCTGGTCCCTGCCTTCTGACCACAGGCCTGGCCCTATCTCCCTCTGCCAACGGTCCGTTCCAGTGCTTCTGCCCACCAGTGGGGTGATCCTAGTAATAGGACCATGGAGGTGTAGGGTGATAGGGAAGTGTTAGCGGGGAACATCTGCATTTACCTGGATGCTCTGGGGTGCACAGAGCTTCAGGTTACAGTGATGGAAAGGACAGAGACTGGCACTAATGTCTTGGTTCTGGCCTGAGTCTTTAACGCACAGGAGTGAGGGGCTCCTGGCTCTGAGGCCCACAGATTGGCTCCCCCTGAAATTGAAAGCAGAAGTTGGCAGGTGCCCTTTGGTGCATTTTGCTGAGCACCAATGCCTTCTGCGAGCTTCCCAAAGGCGCCCATGGGACCCTAGCCTCAACTGAGCTGGCTCCCTCCCGCCTCTCTGGTCTGGGGGACCGCTCCTGGGCCCCCCTCCTGTCCTCCCTTCTAAGGCAACCTTCCGTGGCCAGGTTTGCCAGCGACCCTGAAGAGCCCTTACCTGCTGCAGGCGCGAGCAGCAAAGATGACTAATGCCCCCTCCCATCGCTGCAAAACGTCACCGGCGTAAACCTTTAGGATTTGAACAGCCCTTTCACACGTCCTAGCCTACTGTCGCGACAACTCAGGGAAGCAGGTGCCACTAGCCCCACTTTGCAAACAGGCTCATTAGAGGTCAGTCAGTTGTCCAAGGTCGCGGAGCTCAGAAAGGGCAGACAGCGTTCGAATTTGGGCCGGGAAGGCGGGCGGGGCCGGGCCCATCCACTGCTCTCCGGCTCGGCCTCCCGCGGGGTGGGCGCCCGGCCTCGGCGCAGCGGGATCGCAGGGACCCAGGTGCCCGCGGCGGTGACAGCGGCTGCCAGACCCCGGCACGCGCGGAGCCGCGGCCCCGCCCCTGCCCGTCGTCATTGGTCTGCGGGCGCGTCCGTCAGCCGCTCGCGCCCAATGGGCGGCGGGCCGGCGCTCGTGGCGGGGCTGTGGCGCCCTGAGCGTGGACTCCGGCGGGCGCGCGGCTCCCCGCCCGCGGTTGGCCCGGCAACGCGCTGCGCTCGTGGCTCCGCCCCCTGCCGGCGGCGCGGCGCGGCGCGGGGCGGGCGGACCCGCGGGCGGCGGCGCGGGCGGCGCGGGAGAGCGGGCGGAGGGAGCCAGGCCGGCGGAGCGTGTGCGCCGCCCGCGGCCCGGTCACGTCCCCGCGCGGGCGCCTCCGCCCGCGTCGTGCGGAACGAGGGCGCCGCGGCTCGCGCTCGCCGCCCCGCCCCGCGCCGCCGGAGCTGCTCGGCCACGCACCGCGCCGCGGCCCGGAGGTGAGTGAGCGGCCCCGAGGCCGGGGCACGCCGCGGACCTGGGGACCGGGGGCGCGGCCGGGGGCCAACCCGCCCGCACCGAACCCCGCCCGGGCCTTTGTGCCGGGGCCCCGCCCGGGCGGGGGGCGCCGGGCGCGACGGCCGGGATGCGGGCCAGGTGGGGGCGGCGCGGCGGGGGTGCCCGCGCGATGGGCAGGGGCGCCGCGGGCAGGCAGGTGCTGGGAGGGGCGCCTGCGCCCAGGAGGGCGGGCAGGGGCCCAGGGCTGCCGCTGGTGCGGGGCCGGGCCGGCGACCTGCGGGAGAGGCGCCCGGCGGGGTCTCCCGGGGGGCGGAGGGAGCGCCGGCGCGTGGCCTTGGCTGAAACGGAGGCGAGGGCCCCGGAGGCCTGGGCCCGGGGACGCACGGCTCGCCGTTTTCGGTCACCGCTCTTGCAGCGAGCAGGTTCCTCGGAGGCATTTAGAGCGAGAGGCGAGTATCGACCCGCTGCGATTGTGATAGGTTCCCGGCTCGATATTTTTTCCCTTAAAAGGCGGTGGGGGCTTGGGGTGTGGGGGAGGGCCTCGGGCCGGAGCTCAGCGTCCTGCCGGGGACCCGAGGGGCTCTGGCTTCAGGGCGGCGCTGAGCCTCTCTGGGCGTTGGTGGCAGGATTCTGCCGAGGCCGAGAATTGGGGTTCTCTGTGACCAGAGAAGAGGATGGGAAGGCGGCGCCCAGGCCGGGGAGTCCGTGTCTGGGGATGGAGGGACCCGCCTTGGGGGAAATCTGCTGGTTTGGGGAGGCATCTGTCCCCTGACCACCCCTTTCTGCCCAAGTGATCTCCCTGCCCTGGGGATCGAGTTCCTCTGCCTTCTGCTCAGTCTGGAGGAGGCTCCTTGGCCAAATTCAATTAAGCAAATGTTTACTGAGCAGTTGCTCCCCCGGGGCCTGGTGCTGGGGTGGGAGTGAACTGGCCCTGCCCTCCTGGGACTGACGCACCGCCCCCACGGGGGAGAAGCGTTTCTGCTCAGAGAACCCAGCCCTGAAGGTGGGTGTTGGGGCCCCGAGTGGGGCCGGGGTCGGACGGGCCTGTGGGCAAAGTGACATTTGAACTGGAGCTTGAAGGACACGGTCACGGTTGGGGTGGGCATTGCGGGCAGAGGGGAGAGCGTGGACGGAGGCACAGAGAGGGCGCTCAGGCAGTCCAGTCTGGCAGGAGCACAGGAGGTCAGGCGGGAAAGGGCGGAGGCTGCCCAGGGCTGGGGCCGCTGGGGGAAACGGATGACCCTGGAGCCTGCTTCAGTGGTGGCCGCAGTCTCCTCACCTGTGCAAAGAGCAGCTCCGTGACCCAGAACCGAGTGGGCCTGGAGAAGAGCCGGGAAGACCCCGAGGGCTGCTCGCAGCCTAGGACCGCCCTTCCAGGCAGGGCCAGGGTCCTGGGTAACCAACCCCTGGCCTCCTTCCTGGCCAGCATGGAGGATGATGTTGAGCTGGTGGCTCTGTCCCTTTGGGGCGTGGACGTTCATGAGCAGTAACCGTGGAGACGTGGGAGTCTCCATGCAGCGGCTGATGGTGAGGGAGGGCCTGGCCATGCCCGGATGCAGTGGTGTGCCTTCATCATTCCCCGTGCTTCAGGGTCGATGGACAAGATGCTGGCATTTGGCTTAAAGCTCTTGTGTGTCGTACCAGACCCTGATTTTCTGAGATGGGAGGTGAATAAAACAGTCCCTCCCCCTCGGAAGGCTGGTGTTACCTTCTGCTGTAGATCTGCTCGCTTGCCCGCTGCAGGGGAGGTTTTTCCCTCTGAAGGGGCTGTTTGTCACTCATCTGTGTAGCGTGCCCCCTCCCTGACCCACCCCCAGCCACACACTGGCTTCTGGCCGAGGCCCAGCTTGCTGTAAGGAGAGCAGGGCCCCTGCCTGCCCTCGTGAGGGTGTGTGCTCAGCACGATGGAGCTGCCTTGCTCCATGCTGTCGCCCGGCCCCTTTCTGGGGGCCTGCCATGAGACTCCAGATTTGGGACACGGGGAATGAATTCCCCGTTCTGTCCCCAACTCCTCAGCTCTTCTGTCTCCTGGAGTCCCAGGAGGAGAAGCACCCTGACTGGCTCTTAGGAGCTTCTAGGGCAATTCCAGGAACTTCTGGGTAAGCAGGAGGACTTGACAGGGCTGCCCAGGGCCCCTGCAGGGAGGCCGGTGGGATGCAGGGGCGAACAGCAGGGAAGGCTGGCCTCAGACTCAGGGTGTGGCCCCAGTGGCCTCAACCCAGCCGCGTGGCTGTCTTGTGTGCACGTGCAATGACCAAGTGCCGCACTTTCCCCACTGGTCGTGAGGACAAGGCAGCCCTGACTGCCCCGTTCTGGCCCTCTGAAGACCCAAAATTCTGTGCGGCTGTAGGGTATTTTCCCTGCTGCCAACCGTGGCTGGGCTTGCAGGAACCCTGGAGGAGGCAGATTAGCACACTGCACCCTCAGGAAGGAAACCCGGGGTAACTGAGCCCCAGGGGCAGTCCTGTGGGCTGGCAGGGCAGAGGGCACAGGGAAGTGGACAGAGGCATCAGGGCAGACACTGAGGGTCAGCCCAGGTAGGAGCCCAGAGCGGTGGCCTGACAGCTTGTGCAGACTCGGGGGCGGTGGAGGCGGGGAGCCCCAGTGGAGGCAGCGGAAGACCTGGGTCAGGCCTGGCCCTGCGCCCCCCCCGCCCAGCCCCATCCTCTATGAGCCTCCTCACCACAAACAGAGCCAAGAGTGCCCTGCCCATCCCCGCACGGTCCTCCCCACATCCACGCTGGCAGGGGAGGTGCCTCCCAGGAGCGAACTGACAGGGACTAACTCACAGGGACCATCTGGATCCCTGGGCTCGCGGGGGAGCCAAGGGAACGGAACCTCACCCGTTCGCTCGGCTCAGCCGTTCGTTCCTTTGGCTGATCTTTACCAGCACCTGCAAGGGCTAGGGCCATGCCCGGCTCAGGGACACGGCAGGGGGCAGGGCACACAGCACCCACTCCCGTGGCGCTCCCTGAGACCCAGAAGGCTGACAAACACCCGAGTAGCTGAATGCCAGGCAGGACAAAGGCCATGAAGAGCCTAAAGCAGAAGGGGGTGGGGGTCCTGTGTGGAGGGGCCATTGGCACAGCACCATGGAGAGGCCATGGGTGAGTTGTGAGACCAACGGAAGAGCACCAGGAGGGAGGATGGCAGGTGCAAAGGCCCTGAGGCCAATGCACTTCTGCAGCTGGAGGCCACCCTGCCTCCCAAGGTCAGGTGGCTGGAGCCCGGGATGGGGGGCGGGGGCGGGGTTGTGGAGCAGGTCAGGCAGGATTACGCTTTTAAAGGACCCGTCTGGCAGATGGCGTGGGGGCCGCTACAGCATTCGGGGTGAGGGGCTGCTGACCCAGTGGGGTGGGAGCAGGAGCGGTACTGAGAAGTGGTTGGATGCAGGATTTAGCTTAACAAGGACCTGCTGATGGAGAAGAGGAAAGGACCACTCTGGAAGGACAGAGTTGGCCTTGGCGAGGAGGAAGACTCAGACGCATCGCGAGAGGCGGGGAATCGGGAGTTGGGTTAGACCCAGGTGGACGTGGGCATACATGGCAGTCAGAGGGGAGAGCCAGGCTGGAACTGGAGACCTGGAGTCCCCCCACCAAGAGTTGGGGGGCAGGGGCCGGCAGGGTCACTCAGGGATCAAGGGCAGGTGGGACCAGAAGGGGCAGAGCCAGGCCTCGGGCCCCACGGCTCAGAGCTGAGCTGAGATTCCAGGGGCTGCACAGGAGGGTGTTCCTGGGAGGGTGGGTCCCCTGCAGTGGGCCTGGGGTGCATGGGGGCTAAGCAACATGGGCAGGACTGGCTACACAATTTGGGGGTCCCTTGTTAAAAATGATTAAGCATTTCAGCACAGTGACAGCAGAGTGTCAGGCTGGGCATGGCGCGCATGTGCATGCCTGGGAAGGCCAGTCGTGGTGGCCGCCAGGATGGTGCCCTGGGCCGGCGACCACTCTGCCCTTCACCTGCCTCCCATGGGCAGGTGGGCTGTGTCGGGCACTTCGGGCCACGGCGGCTGCACCCTGGCCTCTGTGAGCGGCGCTTCTCCCCCTCTGTCCGTGGACCCCCGGCCTCCGTCCCTCGGACAGGAGACACAGCCAGCTGGTAGAGGGCTGGACAGCCTGTTGACAGGAGCGGGTGCATGTGGCGGGTGGCCTCACACACAATGGCTTCCTTGAGTTCGTCTCTTTTCTGAAGGAACCTGCTACATCACAGAGTTTTGAGTTATTTGCTTCTAAATTAAGGTATAACTCTCTTTTAGAGATGTCCCCGGAGAATCCATCAGAAAGTGCTAAGGAGTGAGGCTGTTAAAATCTGCGGTGCGGTGCTGGGGGTGGGGTGGGGGGAAGTGGTGGCAGACTGTCGAGCCCAGCGCACCCTCCAGCAGCTGCTGACCAGCACGCACCCTCCCCAGGCTCCCCCGGCCCCCGCCTCTACTGGCTGTGCGGCGGCAGTCAGAGCCCAGCTGCAGAAGGAGCCCCTGCCTTGCCGAGCCCCCTGCCCTGGGAGTGGTGGCGGTCAGGTCGTGGCGTTGGGTGGAGGGGAGCGGCCGCATGTGTCGTGTCCCCCAGAGCCCCCGGGCAGGCGTTTGTGGAGGGCAGCGACGCTCACTTTCTCCTCTCACAGCCTGTTCCGCCAAGAAGGGGCCTATTTTTACCTCGGTTTTCTCCTCTCGGTGGAGGAGACTGGGACCCGGGGAGGTGGGGTGGCTCCTGAGTGGGCACCGGCTGGCCCAGACCCCGGGTGGGTGTCCAGGGACCCTGAGGGCTTCTCAGCAGCCCGGGTGGCCCCCCCCTTCCTGCAGGCAGCCTGCCTCCGTCCACCCTGGGGTCCCCAGGGGTCCAGGAGGGCTGACTGGTGGGGCTGCTGTGCTGGAGGCTGGTGTGGCGCTGGGGCCAGTGCTAAGGTTCTGGCCGTGGCCTGGTCCTTTCCACTGGGAGGACTGCATCATCACAGCTGCTCTTTCTTCTCACCAGTGGCTCTCAGGCTGGGTCCACACACAACTTGGGGTGTCCAGGAGGAGGCTCTCAGGCCTCCTAATTCTGTTTTCCCGTTGGGGGCCTCTGTCCGGAACAGCGCCTGTGTCCACACCCGCACAGATCCTGTGCCCCTTCCTACACGTACCCCAGTGTAACCGCTGCCTGTTTTCTTTGTCTGTGCTTGTTCTCCGTCTCTCTCCTGGACCTGAACATAAGCTCTGTGAGGTCAAGACCTTCGTCTGCTGTTCATCACTGAGAACCTGGCCCCCAGAGCCCGGCCTAGCCCTCAGCAGGGAGCCAGGAAAACGGCTGTCAAAGGGGGCCACGAACGTGGCAGGTGAGCAGGCCTCCTGGCGGCTGCAGCCTTCACGTTGGAGAACTGTGGCTCCAGCCCAGTCCTCTGCTCCCGCGAGGTGTGCCTGCCGGTTGACAAACACAAACCACCTGCAGGTGGACAACCACTGGCCGGGTGCCCATCAGGCCCGACTGGTTCACTCACGAGCCAGAGGCAGGCAGGCTGCCCAGCTTCTCACGCTGCCATCACAGGCCCAGCTCCCCCCACGGGGGGTCAGACGCCTCCGGCTGACACTGGTCCCTCAGTGACGCCGTGTGACTCGGTGAGGCCCTAGTTAGTCTGGGAGATTTGCGGTCATGACATTTAGAGTTGCGTCCATGGGAAAGTGTGCTCAGAAGGCGAGGGGAGATCCTGGTGGTGGGAAAGGACCACGGCACCCACAGTGACCACAAGATGACCAAGTGGCCTTTCCAGACAGCCCTTGTGCTCCAGGATGAGCTCAGCAGGGAGCTCGGTGAAGGGCAAAGAACACTGAATGGGAAGCCGGGAGACCTGGGCCTAGTCCCAGCTCCGCCTGCAGTGTAGACACGGTGAATCCTCTTCACTCTGGGCCTCTGTATCCTCACCTTCAGATCAGGCTGGGTCGAGGGTGCAGGTAGTCTTCATTTCTTACTCCAGCTCTGGAGGGGCTGCCCAAAGCAGTGTTGAGAAGGATTCTGAGGCTGTGTGGTGGCTCAGAGGAAAGTGGTCGTGGTTGATTAGTGGTGTCTGCAGTGGTACAGGAAGCGGGATTTAGCCGTTCTTTCCAGGGGCTGCTCGAGCCCACACACCGCGCCCTCCCTCCTGCCCAGCAGCTCCAGCTCATCCTCCTACCCGTGGCAGCCTCTCCATACCCTGGTCGAGTGAATGAGCAGGTGATTGAGCCTCGTGCTCAGCTCTGCTTGGCCTAGAGCCCCGAGAAGCCTGCCTGGAGCCGGGAGACCAGGTAACCCCTGGCCGTGCTAACCGGTGCTAACGTGCTAACCGGTGTGGTTCCAGCTCTGGGTGTTGTAGGAGTGGGGACAGTACAGGAGGAGGGGGTGGGTGACGGGCAGGGCCGTGGTGTGAGTCCCAGGCTCCCAAGGATGGGTCACCAGGCTTCACCAGGGATGAAGATGAGAAAAGGCTCCAAGCTGCCAGGAGGGGCCCCTGAAGACCCTGTCAAGGACTTGACACCTGCAGCCCTCACCCTGGCTCCAGCAGGCCCTCGTGAGCCCAGCTGGTGTTGCGCACCCCGCCCCGTCCCCGCCCTGCCACTGTGTCAGCGAGGCTGTGGGCGGGGCGGGGCAGGGCAGTGTGGAAGGGGCCGGGCCAGGGAAGGAGCAGTCCCCACCTGAGGACCTTTCTCGGGTCGTCTACCTCTGTGCTGACCGAGGGCCTGGCCCTCGCGCCTCCTCCCTGCCCCTGCATGGCACATCCTCTGTGACCCCAGCTGTCCCACTGTGTGTGGCCTCTGGCCTGCCCACCTGTCCCCTCTTGCTTCCTGTGGCCCCACAGAGAGACCGCCACCGCCAGCCAGCCTACTGTCTGGCCCTTTTCAGTGCTTCTGGGTGCAGTGGCTCTGTCCCTGAGCTGGGCTTTCCTCCAACGTGGTCGCCCCCCTCACCCGCTCCGTTACCTCTGATATGCTGTGCAAACATATTTCTCGATAAAATGCTGGGAAGAAAAATAATTAGAGTGTTGCCTCCATTATCCAATTTCTGATTAATCAAACTCTCTTTGTCCTCGGCCAAAATCTGTTCATTTCCCTTAAACAATGGGCCAGTGCCAGGCATCGATTTCCTCTGTGTTAACACCACGCACGCATGCACATCCCCGGCCCTGGCCCTGGCCCTGCCCCTGCCCCTGCCCCGTGGCGGGGAGGAGGGAGGCACAGACGGGGCCGCCCTGAGCCCCCAGCACCACCCTCTGCCTCCAGGAAGCTCCATGACCTCGACGCACCCACCATCCCAGCTTCAGCTCCCTGGCTGGGCTCAGCCCCACGCGGCCTCGGTCTCCAGGTGCATTAGTCTTGTTGCTGGTGGTTCTGGACTCTCCTGGGGCAGGAGATGGAGGGATGGAGGGCTGGTGCCGAGTGGTGGAGGGTGTGGCTGCTGGGGACTGGGCAGAAGGGTGAGCTGCGGCCCCAGCTCTGGGGGGACCAGGACTTTGGGACGCGTCCCCCTCACTGGTGCAGGACGGCTGGGGCTGGGCCAGGAGGCCAGGGATGGGGGCCGGGGCCTGTGAGGGGGCCTCAGGGTGCGGATGGGGGTGTGCTTTCAGTGACAGCCGCAGAAACGCAGTGCTCATAGGCTCACCAGTTGGGGGGACTCCCTGGGTGGGGGGCTCAGAAGCAGGGCAGAGTCAGGGTCGGTCCGGGCCACGCACCACCGTGTCCATCGGGGGAAGGCCAAAAGGCCTTGCTAGAAGACTTCCCAGAAGTCCCTGCTGGCCCCTGCCTGCCCTGAGTTGGCCCCTCCCTCACTCAGTACAAAGGGCTGGGGTGGATTTATCAGCACCTGCTTCCTGCCACTTACTTCTGGGCCATGGGACGCATTAGTGACAAACAGACCAGAGCCCCTGCCCCGTAAAGCCCCTGCCCCGTGGAGCCAGCGTCTGTAAGCATCATGGGGCGGGAAACATGATAAGCGAGTCACACAGCAGGTTAGAAAGCGACAATGCTGTGTGTGTTTGGGGCGTCATAAATAGGATGGGCGGGGTGCCTCCGAGGAGGGGACCTCCGAGCCGCTGGAGCGGATGCAGTGGCTCTCTGGACAGAGGATGTTCCCGGTGGAGGGAAGAGCCAGTGCAGAGGCCCTGAGCTGTCGGGACAGCACAGCAGGAGGGCTGGGGGTCAGGAGTGGGGAGTGGAGGGAGCATGAAGGTGGGTCAGGGGGTCAGGGCTGGTCGCAGAGCCTCGGGGCCACAGAAGGACTTGGACTCCAGCTCCGAACTGAGATAGATGTCTGGCCTGCTGCGGGAAGGTTTTGAGCACAGGAGAGACTCCGCCTTGCGTTTTTACAGGGATCCCCTGTCCGCCCCGTCGGGAGGAGCAGAGTGTGGGGGTGGGATGGGTCGCTGGGGCAGTCCAGAGGAGGGGCTGAGGGTCGGGCTCCAGGCAGAGGCCCCTGAGGTCAGGCCCAGCCCTGAGGTGAGGCCTTGGGCCTGTTAGGAAGGGGTGGGGGAACAGAGGGAGGTGTGCTGGGCACATGCTGGCCAGTGCCCCCAGCTCCCCTTCCACTGCCTGCTTACAGGAACTACCCTTCCCTCCGAGTGGGGCAGCACTGATCTCATTCACGCTCCGGAGCTCCCTGTCGGTCAGGCCGAGGCGAGGCGAAGCGGTGGCAGAATCCACACCTTCGCCCGGTTCCCAACGGGCCTGTCCTGTGACCCAACCCCCTCAGCTTGCGTCCTCGACCAGTCACGTGCCTGAGAATCCCTGTCTCAGCCTCTGCTTCTCAAGAACCCCGTCCAGACAGGGTCAAGGCCACTGTGGGCTTGGACACTCCCGGGGGTGGCCTGTCTCAGAGGGGAGGACCGGGGCCAGCCGCTGAGAGTGACCTGGGGCAGCCGCCGGCCTCGAGAGGACCCACGGGGCTGGACAGTGTGCATGTTCTGGGCCCTTCCTCGGACCTAGGAGTGGGCTAGGCATCTGACGTTTTTGAGCCACGCTGGCCTGGAGACTGAGATCCCGCAGCCTGCAGGTCTGCGTGTGATTCGGAGGCTGGGGAAGGAGGCGGCGAGGAGGGCATGGAAGGAAAAGGGGGTGGACGGAGGTGGTGCTCACCTTCCAGGTGAGAAAAAACAGGAAAGGAGCTGTGAGGGAAGGGGGCCTATAGAGCTCTCGCCAGAGAGGGTCCCACCTGCCATCTGGGGGTGGCCAGGGCAGGGGCTGGAATCGTGGGGGGCCACGCAGAGAGGCAGGGCACAGGAAAATCAGTCCCCACCCAGCCCAGGGGCCTGAGTGACAGTCAGCAGTTCCCTTGGCTGCGGAAACCTAGAGCCAGGCTCTTGGTGAGTGCACCTCCTTCCCCTTGAGTGTGGAACCTTCCGGTGTTGTTTATTTATTTACTCCCGGCCTGGAGAAATCTCTGGCCTGGTTTCCTCCTGAGTCAGTGTTCCTCAGGCGATACTATGACATCTCGTCGGGTCGGCCGTGGCGGCTGTGGGCCGGAAGGCTGCACACATGGCTGGGGCGTCCAGAGCCACGGGACAGTGCAGGGCCAAGGGAAGGGCCTCTCCTGTCACCTGTAGCGGTCCTGAGGCCAAGGGGCTGCCTGGCCAGGGCAGAGCCAGTTGTTGGAGCCTGTCTGCTGCTGGGGGCGCTGACCACCAGCCCCTGTCCTCCTCCCATCTGCTTGGACTCTGGCTCCAAAATAAGCAGGGAACAAGGAGGAGGCAAAGTAAAGGGGCTGCGTTTAAGGGGAGACCCACTGTGGGTCTGGCAGGCAGGCTGGGGTGTGTGGATAAGCTCACCCGGAGCCTGGTCCAGTGGGCTGGGGGGTGGCTGTCGGGGTCCCCAAGCCAGCAGTGTCTCTGTTCCGTGTATCTTCCCGAGCACCTGCTCAGAGGGAAGTGGAGCTGGGGCCCTGGGGAGGGGGCACGGGGGTCAGGTGCGGCCGGGCAGGAGGAGCCAGCGGCTGAGGAAGGGCCGTCCTGCATTAGGTCTGGTTCCACGGCCCAGCAGGGGCACCAGACACTGGGCTCAAGGTCACTCTGGGCGGGTAATAAGTCCAGCCGGTGCTGCAGTGGCCGGGGTCGCTCAGGAGGGAGGCTCTTGCTGGCCTCCGGGGGGACGTTCTCAGCTGGGTGGCGGGGTGGGCAGGGCGCTGTGGGTGTGGGGGTAGGAGACGCAACCAGGGAGGCCGGCTTTGCCCAGAGGGCAGCTTCCGGGAGGGCGGCCTGTCCCTGTCCCCTTCCAGTGTTACTGGCATCAAGGTAAGCAGGGGTCATCTCAGAGCGAAAGGTGTGGCTTTTTAGTCCAAAAGTACGTGTTGTTTTATCAAAAACCATCAGAGCGTTTGGATTCTGCCGTGTGTGATGTCGGCCAGGCCCACGAGCTGTAGGGTATGAGGGAGGCGTGGCCTGCGCTTGCTTTGCGGGCCTTTCCAGGGAAGCCCCGTGCCAGTATCCTCCCTGATGCCTGGATTCAGGCTGGTGATGCAACCCGTGCCCACCTCCTGCCACCAGTGGCAGCTCCCTGGGAGAACAGGGGTCTCCGGGGGGGCAGTTTCTGCCCTCTGGCCCCTGGGGGGGGGTCCCTGCCAGGGCAGCCATCTCTGAGCTGCTCCCTAGGGAACTGTGGGAGGGACGCTCCTGGGGTGGACCTGCCCTGAGCTGGGCCCAGGCCAGGCAGGCTCCCCCACTGCCCAGCCGAGCCCTTGGGCAGTGTCACCCCAGCTGTCCCCACCCTGGCCCCCTCCCCTCCCCCTCATGACTGGTGGCTTCTTGTCGTCTGTCTCCTCCAGCGTCACCTCCTTGGACCTCCCCCCATCCCGCTAGTTGGACGCCCGCCACACACACCTTCTCCCCTTCTCCACGGCACTGCTCTTCACCAGTCCCCCCACCAGAACACAAGCCCCTTGGTGCCCAGACTCACCCCATGTCCCCGAGCTCAGAGCAGAGCCTGACACACAGGCTCTGTCCCCCGAGGGTACCGTGATGATCAGACAGGGCCCAGGGTCGACTGATGGCCTACTGGGAGGGCCGGGGGGGCCCTGATGGGATGGAACTAGCGGATCAGGGGTGGAGCACTTTTCTGAGACAAGAGATGGCATCTGTCCTGAGTGAGGCCGTGGGGTGCAGCGCTGACGCCACCGCCCAGGGGTCCCAGCGGGGAGGGGCTTAGGCCCGGGTATACTCTTCTGTATCCCAGGGGCCGGGCGGCCACCAAACCATGGCGGTGGCCTGAGGCCACAGCTGTGAGCAGCAGCCCCCACCCTCCTCCAGTAAGGCAGCCTTTCTTCTCTTTCTGTCCTTTTCCTTCAAGGGGAAAATACCAGTTTGGACCCTCCCCCCGCCCACCCTGATCCCGTTGTTCAGGAGGAGCAGGGCCACAGCCTCCCTGGCAACACCCTGGCTGGCAGCTGCGACCCCACTTCTGTTCTGGGTTCCTACTGTCTGAGCTGTGACTCGGGCTTTCCGTTCAAAGCAGGAACACGAGGCCAGTTTTAAAGCACAGATGCCTAAGTGAAAACGCAAGTCAGTTTAAGGAAAACCACGGGGTAAATGACAGAGCAGGTGACCAGTGGTACTGTGGGTGCCGGGGGTCCTGGGGGTCGGAGGACCCATGGGCCCGAGCCCTGCAGGCCCCCGCAGGCAGCCCCGAGGAAGTCGCCCCCTCCTCAAACCTCAGTTTCCACACCTGAGGTGCCGTGCCCAGCTCTGGACACCCCGCAAAGCTGAGGCAGGGAGCCGTACTCTTGGGACAGAGGTTCAGGCCGCCCCCCCTGGGGGGGCCCCGGCGGCTGAGGGTGCAGCCAGGCCCTCTCCCTGGCCCCCCGGTGCCCAGCTCCCCCGGGATGTCCCCTCCCTGAGGCCCAGCCCTCAGCTGCCCTGAGTCCGAGGACACATGCAAACGGCCCCTTGGGGTCTGCGGGCCCGGGCTGGCCGGGCAGGGGCTGTTGCGCCCAGAGGTAAAAGGCCCGTCGTGGGGCCGCAGCTTGAGTTCAGGCGGGTGGAGGCGGGGAGCAGAGGGGCGGGGGGTGGTCAGAAGCGTGCAGACAAAGGACATGGGCCTGTTGGGTGCCACGGGCCAGTCTAGGCTGGGCTCGAGAAGACCCAACAAGGGGCGCACAGGGGCCTGCCACTCAGGCTCAAGTGTCCACCCAAAGCGGAACTCTGGGCTCCAGCTCAACGAGCGTGCATGGGCAGTGGGAAACGGGTCCTTCTTAAGAGGGGAGGACACGGGTCAGTGGTGACGGCCACAGGGAGGGAGCTGACGCGGGGATGGCAGTTCTGGAGGGTGGGGAGAGGGACCCACTCTTCAGAAGACGGAAACGACTTGGGTGGTTCAGGCCCAGGAGGCCAGCGGCAGAGGCGTGTGGACAGGACATGGGCGTTGGGACTCAGGCAGGCCCCCCCCCAGGCCTCTACAGAAGGCTGCAGGGGCCCAGGAGCAGCTGCAGGTGGAGGGGGGACAGCGGTGCTGAGTCACAGCCCCACCCAGTTCCGCAGGGGCAAGGGGCAGGCTCTGGGGGTGGAAAAGCCCAGGACCTCAGACAGCCCTGGTCCCCGCTCTGGCGCTGGGGACTCGCTGGCTGGGGCGTCAGGTGGGTGGTCTCACTCGGCCTTGCTGGCCCTGTGACCTGGGCTGCCCTCAGCCCTGGGGTCCTCCCCCCGCCCCCCGCACGGCTGGCCACCTGAGTGACCTCTGCTTGGGCCTCAAACGCCCCCTCTCAAGCGCACCCTGATCTAGTGGCCCAGGGCTCAGCATGGAGCAGGCTTTCCTTGGGGCAGGGAGGGGGTCTGGAGAGTGAGGGGCTGGGCCTGTCTCATCTCTGTCTCCCTCAGAGGAAGCGGGGACCTGTGAGGAAGGTGCCCCACCCGCTGGGTCCAGGCCTTCTCAGGCCAGTAAGCCGATAAGCCATCTTCTGTCCTTGGAGACCCTCTGGCTTAGCCCGGCTTGGGTGCAACACCTTAGGTGACCTTGACCCTGGGCTCCCTTCCTGCGTCGTTGGGGGTGGGGGCAGGAGGAGCTGCTGGGAGCGAGGTCAGGGGCTGGCGTTCCACAGCCTTGCTCCGCCCCAGCTCCTGACACAGCTGCGAAGAGGGTGACAGCGGACCCGGGTGTCATGTGGTTGGAGCTCTGGGCCAGGCCATGGGGGGGCGTCCAGGGTACAGGGTGCCAGATATGCAAAGGCCCCAGAGAGGTGGCAGCAGTGTGTCCCCACCCCTGGCTCCAGGCCGTCACCAGATTCCGTGACATGAGACTTGAGAGGGCCGTGTCTGGGGAAGGGCAGTGTGACAGGAGGGCAAGTGGGCCTGCCAGGCGGTGAGCCAGGGTCCAGGGTTGGGGGTCGGGGGCAGGGCTGGGAGGTTTTGAAGGGAAGTATCTGCCTGAGACCACAGGAAGGAGAGCAACTTTCAGCCACAGGGCTCCTGAGTGGGCTCTGGGTTTGGGGTCCTGCCCTCGCAGCCTTGGGGTCCACAGGTAGGCGGGTCAGTGAGTCCGGGAGGCCTATGAGGGGCTGTGATGGAGCTTGTCAAGACCCTCAAAGGACCCAGTTTCTCCCCACAGGTGCTGGGGAGCCCCCGTGGGTCCATATGTGTAGACCGAGCCCACCAGGGGCGCACCTGCCGCTTCTCCCCAGCGTCCCCTCTCCAAGAACAGCCCCCCTCCCGTCCTGGGGCCAGACCCTGGGGCGCCCTGAACCCAACTGCAGCCCCATCCCCTGGACTGCTAGCAGAGCCTTCCTGGTCCAGGGATGCTGTTCACACCCCAGACAACACAGCACTCATCACCCAAACCTTGGCTGGCTCCCACCTGACTCAGGGAAGAGGCCGGCCCCTCACTCTCGGCGCCAGCCCCTAGCATCCGTGCTGTCCCTCTGATGCCAGGCACGTCCCCGTCTCAGGGCCTTTGTACCCGCAGTCCCGCTTTCCTCACCACCTCCTTCCCGGAGGCCGGCCCCCCAACCTGTGCAGCCTGCATCGCCCCCCTGCCCCCACCCCACTCTCTGGAACTGGGCCCTTCCCTCACCACTGCTCACTTGCTACCTTTGATCTGATGCCCACCCTTCTCCGTCAAGGGTCTTCAGCAGTGCCCCCCCCTCCATCACCGCCAGCCGGCCCAGTAAGTAACTGTGAGTGACAGAGCCCTGACTCCTCCGCGTGCACCCCTGCTCCCCACATGCCATGCGCAGCGGCACAGACATGCATGTGCACCTCCCTACACACGTACATGGACTTGCACTCAGGCACTACCTAGACCAGTGTGTGCACACGTGTGCCGTCCTGCACACGGACGCAGGCACGGATCTGCAGGCATGCGACCACAACACGGATGTGCACCTGCGCCGTGGGCTCCTCCCGGCTGGCCCACCCCCACTTCTCTCCCTGTGCCTCTCTCGTCTGTCTCGGTCCGGCCACCCTGCCTTCCTTTGGTTCCCCGGTCACACCATGGCACTCCTGCCCCCCCCACACCGTACCTCTCCCTCCCCCACTCCTCAGTGATTTCCAGCCAGACCCAGCAGCGCTGTGGTGGGGCGTCCTGGGTGTCGGACCTGGGGACCCATGAACAGTTACTGGCCAGGGAATGATGTGGTCTTCCTGCCCTTGGCCCTGTGTCTCTGGGCTGACTGGGGACGTCCTCGGGGGTCCAGGAAAGCCCAGTCAGACCCAAAGAGATGGAACTGGCAGGAGCCTCCGAGGGGATGGGGCTGTCCTGAGGTCCCCCTGCTCACAGACCTCCCTGCCTGTGTCCGCGCACAGCCCCAGGCTCCACCACCCCATGGGTGGCAGTTGGCTCCCAGACTTGGCCTGACACGCACAGTCGCCCCCAGCCACAATTCCCATTTACTCCTCTGTTGCCCTGTGGCTGCACTGGTCAAGGACCACGTGGCCAGCCCCACTTTTCTCATGGGTGTGTTAAAATACAAATAACAAAATTTACCATTTTAACCATTTTTAAATGGTACAGTTCAGTGGCATTAAGTACATTCACGTTGTTGTGCAACCATGACCACCATCATCTCCAGAACCTTTTCATCTTCCCAAACTGAGACTCTGACCCTATTAAGCAACAGCTCCCCAGCCCCCTCCCCAGCCCCTGGCACCATCTACTTTCTGTCCCTATGAACTTGACTGCTCTAAGGACCTTATGTAATTAGAATCCTACAGTATTTGTCCTTTTGTGCCGGGCCTGTTTCACTGAGCATAATGTCCTCAAGGCTCATCCATGTTGTGGCAGGTGTCAGAATTTCCTTCCTTTTTAAGGCTCAATAACATTCCCTTGTATGTTTTTATCACATTTTGTTTGTCCTTTTGTCTGTCAGTGGACACTTCAGTTGCTTCTGCTTCTTAGCTATTGTGGATAATGCTGTTATGAACATGGGTGTACAAAAATTGCTTTGAGACCCTGCTTTCAATTCTTTTGGGTATGTACCCAGAGGTGGAATTACTGGATCATGTGGTAGATCTGTTTTTATTTTTGTGAGAAACCTCCATACTGTTTTCTATGGTAGCTGCACCATTTTACCTTCCCACCAACAGTGTGCAAGGGTTCCAATTTCTTCATGTCTCGTCAGTATTCACTGTTTTCTGAGATTTTTTCAATAGTAGCTATCCTTATAGGTGTGAGATGGTATCTTAGTGTGGTTTTGGTTTGCATTTCTCTAGTAATTAGTGATGAACATCTTTTCATGTTCTTATTGGCCATTCATATATCTTCATTGGATAAATGTCCATTCAAGTCCATTGCCCAGTTTTGAATCAGGTTGGGTTTTTTGTTGAATTTTAGGAGTTGTCTTTATATTCTAGATATTAATCCCTTATTAGGTATACAATTTGCAGATGTTTTCTTCCATTCCGTGGATTGCCTCTTTACCTGCTGATACCGTCTTTTGGTGCACAAAAGTTTAAAATTTTCATGAAATCCAGTTTGTTTTTTCTTTTGTTGCCTGTACCTTTGGCGTCTTATCCAAGAAATCAATGCTAAACCCAGTGTCAGGCAGCTTTTGCCCTATGCTTTTTCCTAAGAGTCTTACAGTTTTAGGTCTTTTATCCATTTTAAGTTAATTTTTGTATGTGGTGTTTGGTAAGGGCCTCAGTCTGGTGGGAGGGACCAGAGAAGGGGCGGGCGTGGTGGGGAGAGGTGGGGTGCCTGCTGGTGGGCCACGAGGGCCTGAGCTGGCCCGTGAGGAGCAGGCAGGGGTCCCATGCCAGAGCCAGGTAGAGGGCGGGCTCCCCAGGCTGCATGGGGTTGGGTGCAGGGGGTCGTGTGCGGCGCTTGCAAGGACGCGGCCGATGGTGCAGTCTGTTCAGGTGCAGCCTTGCACGGAGGCAGGGGACTGGCCCGCTGGACCCCGTGCCGTGTCGCCTGCCTGGGTTAAACTATGTCCCGAGAGAGGGGTCACCACAGGGAGGCCCAGCGCCTGGGGGCCTGCGTGTCTCTGGGGGCCCCAGACAACGGGAGGGACCTGCTCTCCTGGGTGACCTTTGTCCCTGTCGCTGATCAGCTGAGGGAGAATTGGTCACTTGGGGCCTGCCTGTACCTGAGACTTTAAGACACAAAATTGAGAAAAACGGAAATGACAACGTGGGGTTCCCCCAGTGTAGCCAGCATCGCCTTCAGGAGGCTGGGCAGCGGGGGCCCTGGGCAGACGCTGGGCTGGAGCCAGATGTCCGGGGCTGCCGGCCGAGGGCAGGGCCGGGTCATCAGCAGGGACCAGGGAGCAACCACTGAGTCCCTGTCGTACATATTTATGGTCCAGGGCAAGTCCCTGGCGGGACTCTTGTTTATAAACCTTTCTTATGACACAGTTCACGAGGGAAGTATAGGAAACATGGTAAAATGCACAAATCCCTTGTAATTTCACAACATAGAGCTCATTGCTGCTTGGAAAATAACTTCGCAGACCTCTACTCACACAGTACGTGCACGCACGTGTGTGTTGGGGGGCACATGCCTGTGGGTGTATGTGCTGCCTGCGTCCTGTATGCATCGTCCTACGACACTCGCTCGAGAGCACCCACCCCGTGCCCGGAGGGGGGTCGTCTCGGGGCCTCTGTCTAAGCATGATCGCCATCCTTGCTGGGGCCGTGCTGAATGACCAGCCGTTTAGTCGCTGCCCTCAGCAGAGACGTCTCCTGGTACATCCCCCACCGTGGGCTGTGGGGCTGCAGCGAATCAGGAGACACTCAGCGCCCCAAGGCTGAACCCCTCCCCCCTTGCGGACTGGGCACCTGCTGTGTGCCGGGCCCAAGTGCTGCCATGGAGGGTGGGGCGGGACGGGGTAGAGGCCCAGGCGGCAGAATGGGGGGCGCTCACAGGTGATGGGGATGGGGGTCGGGGGAGCACTGGCTGGGTACCAGGGTCTGTGCCGGCCACTTTACCTCTTGGGGACCAGCTCTGGGTGTGCTGTGATCAGTGACGGACAGGCTCTGAGACGGGGGTCATGGGCCCGGCCACACAGCTGGGCTGACACTCACCATCCTGAGAGCAGTGGGGTGCATCAGGGTCCCCCCGAGCGGCAGGGGGAGCCCAGGGAGAGAACAGGCTTGGGGTCAGCTCCAGGGCAGGATGGCGGGGACTGGCAGGCATGGAGGCATCTGGGAGAGTGACGGGCAGGTAGGGGGACATGGACAAGACTCGGGGTCCTTCCCACCCAGGGCCTGCTGTGGGGGGAATGGGGGCATTAGGGGGTGGATGCTGGCCATGGCAAGATGGGGGTACTGCAGGGGGCAGGCAGCCAGGCAGGGACAGAGGCTGTGTGGATGGGGTGAGGGGGGTGCCGTCCTGGGCTCCCAGGCGTGGGCAGAGCCTGAGCTTTGGGGATGCCCTGGTGGGATGGGCCCGGCCCAGCTGCTGCAGGTGGTCAGGGGAGCCCTGGGAGGAGCATGCAGACTTCCTGGGTCAGCAGGGGGCTGGCAGAGAGCGGGTGCTGAGGCCCTGCACCAGGTGTGAGCACAGCTGCTCCTTATTGACCAGTGGGGGCAGGGGACCTGAAAGGCTTGGCCTGGGACCAGGGAGCCTCTGGGCCGCCCCTGCCTTGCCCTGGACTTGCTGTTTCCCGATGCCCTTGCGTTGCTCTAGCTTGTCCTGCCGCCCACACCTGGCCACCGCCCTGCCCATTTGAGAGCCCCTGCCCTGGAGAGAGCAGGAGTGACCCCACTCCCGGGAGGCGGTAAGAGTCGGTAGCACCCAGTTACCCTGGTCTGGGACCCCATGGTAAACATGTGGGTGCAGCGCCAGCAGCTGCAGGAGAGGGTGCGGAACCACCACGTGGAGTCCTAACCACCACCAGACGGAGGTCTGAGGCTTGGCGAGGGTGAGGTCGCCAGGTCCGGGTGGGCAGGGCAGAGTGGCGGGGCGCTGGGCTCTCTCCCCTCTGAAGACCCTCAGGCCTGGTCCTGGCCTAGCTGTGGGCACCCTTTCCTTGAGCGCCGGCTTCAAGCCAGCTGACTGGCGGGAGGGGTGCAGGGTGGCGGCCAGGCATGTTTTGCTGGGGTTTGAGCTCCACTGGGGGGGCGGGGGGGGCTCTGATTCATCATTCCCCAGGCCACTTCCCGCCGTCCAGGGCTTCCCTGCCCACCCAGCCTGCGGTGGGAGGAGGCTCATGCTGTTCTCTTGTTGGCAGGTGAAGGCGGATGCCCGAGGCAGGGGGACCGCAGGGAGAACCCGCGACATCCTTACTGGCAGCCGGCCCTCTAGCCACACTCGGCAGCATCACCCGAGCAACCAGCGACCAGACGGCTTCCCACCGTCAGGAGGACAGGGAATGACTGCGGCGCATCTGGCCCCGCGGTGGCCCTGGGAGGTGGAGTGTCCCTGAGGGAGGGCTCAGCCGCCTCCCACAGCGCAAGAGCCATGCCAGCTGGAGAGGAGGCGCCGGGGCAAGGGCTGCAGCGGGGCATGGCCTTGCCCCCCAACCCACACTGAGCGCTCCAGGGCACCGGCTCCCATCCACTGGGCGCACCTGCCTCAAGTCTCAGCTCCCCTGCTGGTGGCCACCAGGAGAGGCGCCCCATCCTGTGCTCCGCGTCTGGGCCCGCCGCTGCTGGACCATGGGATGTCGGCAAAGCTCAGAGGAGAAAGAGGCAGCACGGCGGTCCCGGCGAATTGACCGCCACCTGCGTTCGGAGAGCCAGCGGCAGCGCCGCGAGATCAAGCTGCTCTTGCTGGGCACCAGCAACTCGGGCAAGAGCACCATTGTGAAGCAGATGAAGATCATCCACAGCGGCGGCTTCAACCTGGAGGCCTGCAAGGAGTACAAGCCGCTCATTATCTACAACGCCATTGACTCACTGACCCGCATCATCCGTGCCCTCGCCGCGCTCAAGATCGACTTCCACAACCCTGACCGCGCCTACGACGCCGTGCAGCTGTTCGCACTGACGGGCCCCGCCGAGAGCAAGGGTGAGATCACACCTGAGCTGCTGGGTGTCATGCGGCGGCTGTGGGCCGACCCCGGGGCGCAGGCCTGCTTCGGCCGCTCCAGCGAGTACCACCTGGAGGACAACGCGGCCTACTACCTGAATGACCTGGAGCGCATCGCCGCACCCGACTACGTGCCCACCGTGGAGGACATCCTGCGCTCCCGGGACATGACCACGGGCATCGTGGAGAACAAGTTCACCTTCAAGGAGCTCACCTTCAAGATGGTGGACGTGGGCGGGCAGAGGTCAGAGCGCAAAAAGTGGATCCACTGCTTCGAGGGCGTCACCGCCATCATCTTCTGCGTGGAGCTTAGTGGCTACGACCTGAAGCTCTACGAGGACAACCAGACGGTGAGTGAGTGACTGGGCTCTTCTTCTGCTCGTTGCTGCTACGCGGGAGCCGGCGGGATCCTGGCTGTGTCCAGGGAGGGAGGGGAGTGGCTGCTGTCCAAGGGGAGCCAGGGCGGCTCCAGCGAGGACCTCGGGATAGCGCCTGCCGTCAGGACGTCTGCCTGGAGGGCAGCTCTCGGTGGCCACCCCAGCTGGGGGGCCCCCAACTCCACTCTAACCCCACCCTGGGTTCCACCGGGCAGGGATACCCTCTGTGCTATGCCACCCTCACTGGCTGCAGACAGCACTGCCCTCATGGTGCTCACGGGCCCAGGTGGCCTCACCTAGGTGCTGCGAGCAGACCGCACACCCCATGCCTGTTGCTCTCGGGGTGCAGAGGGCCAGCTCTCTGCTGAGCAGGGCCTGCTCCTTGGCTCCCAGAGCATGTTGGCCGCCTGGGGGTGGGGAGGAGGGGAAACTGGCACCGCGAGGGGCTTTGCTGCAGGTGAGGTCGAGTGTGGCCGGGTGCACGGGGAGTGACCCTGGAGGCAGGAGACAGGCTGGCTGCCCTACAGGACACGGCGCAGGCCGGGCATCCAGTTGTTGGTCTGTGTGGCAGTTCAGTAAATGCAGCAGCTCCCACCAGCTGGGCACTGTGCTCCGTCCCAGGAACCTCGGCGCCGCAACCCCGTCCGGGTCCTGAGAGTCTGTCAGCCACAGGGTTAAGAACCTTTTCTGAGGTTTAATCCCCAGGGGTCGGGTAGGGGTGGTAATTCCTTCAGGCCCTCTTCCCAGGCTGAGAACCACCTTGTGGGCTGGGAGCTCAGAGTCACGTGGCAGGGAGACCCCAGAGGTGGGTGCAGTGCAAGAGGTGCCGAGGGGCAACGTGGACCCGGTGCCGAGCCAGTGGAGGCTTGCGGGGAGCTGCTGGCAGGTGGGAGCTAGGCCCCTGGCAAGAAGAGGGTGGGCAGTGCACTGCAGGCCCAACCGAGGCAGGAGGCCCAGACACGGGTGCTGCAGTCTCCCAGGGCACCCAGGAGCGGTGGTGGTGGAGGCCGCTCAGCCGGATAGGGATGGGTGTGGCTGGGGCCGCCCCACAGCAGAGGGTCTGTGCCAGGCAGGACCACCGAGCAAAGACCTGGCATCTGCCCTTAAGAGGTCTTTGATCCTGAGGGTGGGGGACATGGGGGCAAACAGGGAGTCTGCAAAGGAGCTGTAAGTGGTGTTGGGCTGGGTGCCAGGGGCTCGGAGAGGTGGCAAGCTGGCAGGGACCCAGGGGAAGGGATAATGATGTTCGTGAGGGGGATCCTTCATGCTGGGAAATGAGGGGACCAGGGGACGGGGCGATGCAAGGAAGGGACACCCGGTCTTTTTAGGCAGGTGCCGGCTTTATTCATTGGGTTCAGCAGGGAGTCCTAATTTTGGGCTGCAGCCCCAGGAACTCTGCAGGCGGTTGCAGGTAGTGGCCACTGTGCTGGGCACCTGACTGGCTTTCCGAATAGAGAAGGGTATGCAGCACTCTTCAGGTTTGCACGGAGGCCCAGCCTGGTGGAGAAGGGGGAGCAGCTGTAGGAGGCCACGGAGACAGGAGGCGGAGCCGTGTCCCAGCGGCAGGGGCCTGGACAGTCTGCAACTCCCTGTGGGCCAGCCCGTCTTGCTCCCAACACTGTCCCCCAGAGTCTCGTCCCTCTTCCACCCGCCCCCACTTGAGGGCCACGTGTGGTCTGGGCAGCGGAGGAGCGAGGTCAGGCTCCTCGGTGTTGCTTCACCATGGGCAGAGGGCTTGGGGCTGACCAGGCCCTGAAGCGAAGTGGGGTGCCTGGGCAGGTCTGCCGCCACCTGGGCTCCAGCCGTCTCGCTCTCCGGGTGCCTGCCTGTTTTCGGCTGTGTCCTGAGGCTGGTGGTGGCCTGTGCTCGGAGGCCTCCAGGGGCCACATTTGTCATCTCCAGGACGGGCGTGGTGAATTCCCTCGGTGCTGGGTGGGCTCCCAGACTGTCCGCTGGCATGTCCTGCCTGCCGTGTCTGCGCCCACAGGTGTGCCAGGTCATGGGGGCAGGGAGCCTGGTCCCCGCGTGGGTCCCGTGTTTCATGGAGGCATCTGGCTGCCCTTCCTGCTCTGAGCCTGTCGACGGGTTGGCGGCCCAAGTGGCCCAAGTGACCTCAAAGACGGTCCCCAGGCCAGGGCTTCTGCCTGAGGCCCTCCCAGCTCCGCCCACTGTCCCCGCGGCCCACAGCCCCTCTCCTCTCTGCTCTGGCCTCGCGGGCTCGGCTCACTCCCACGTGCTCTGAGCTCTCCAGCCTTTAGCACGTGGCCACCCTGTCCCCTGCCCCTCGTCCCTTGCCCGCTTGCCCTGTCCTCCAGGTCTCATGTCAGGCGTCACCCCCGCCCAGTGCCCGCGCACCCCTCCATCACCGTCGCTCATTACAGTGGCCCTGTCGTGTGCGAGCAAGTAGCCGCCTGGCTGGGTCATGTGGACGACTGGGTGGACAGGCGGCCCCGGGGGGGTTTCTCTGTGAGGCCCGCACGTCCTCCTGAAGGCAGCCAGGCTCTGGGGCCATCACAGCATTTCCTGAGGGGAGAGGCCAGCGGCCAGGCCCGCGCCCCCTGCCTGCCCACCGCCTGGACTCGGCAGGCCTGGGGAGGTGGTTGTTCACCAGAAAAGGAGATTCTTGATGAGAAGCTCAAGCAAGGCTGGAAATTCACTGGATTCCAAGTGGTTCTGACCTTTCATGCTCTACCAGCAGTGTCTCGATGAAGAACAAACTCTGCTGAGCAGAGACAATACCAGCCGTGAGTCCTACCGCCGCTGGCCCGCAAGGTGGTCTGGCTGCCACCTGGGGAGAGCCCAGCCCGCCTCTCTGTGCTTGGGGGAGGCGAGCGCTGCGGAGGGGCTGGGACTGGGCTGCCACCCCGTTTTCTCCTTTCCAAGGGCCCTGGCAGAGGCCAGGCGGCCAGGAGAAACCAGAGGCTCCCGGGGCCTGGTGCCAGGCTCCGGACACGGCTCCTCGGAGCTCCTCCTCGCTCAGCGCCTGCGGCTTCCTCCCACCCCACCCCCCCCACTCCCTGCACCTGGCAGAGGAGTCCCTGCCCCACCCCCACTTGCCCGCTGGCCTCTGCGTCAGCACGTTGCCAAGGGTGACGTCAGGACTGCTGGGCGCAGAGGGCATGGAGGGCTGTGGCACGTGCAGGGCAGCCCCTGGGCAGGGGGCAGATTCCAGGCGTCTGTGGACCATGGCAACCAGCAGATCCCAGAAGCTGTGCTCAACCTTGGTGACGATTCCAGGCCCTCATCTCAGGAGGATTTAATGGGTCCTCGGCCTGCCTGGGGCCCGTCCCCCCGTGCAGTCCTGCAGACACCAGGGGGCCTTCGCTGTCCCCATGCGGGGCTGTCCAGGCAGCACAGGAGGCCAGAGCACAGCCCAGTCACGCATCACCTGGCGGGTCCTGTGGGACAGCAGCCATGCCCGGGGTCCCCATCACAGGTGGGAGGACAGGTCACAGTCCGAGCTCACGCAGCCATGGGCCCTCCCCGAGCCACACCTGCTGCCTGGGGCCAAGGCAGGCCGCCCTGCCCCACCCGCCCTTTGGGGAGCCACTTCCTTCTCCGCCTGGCTCGTGGCCTCTTCCCAGGGTAGAGAAAGATGAGGAACTCAGCCATGGCCTGCCTGGGCGCCCACCCCACACGGCAGCCCCTGAGCCCCCCCCCCAACTTTAGTACCTGGCAGGCGGGACCCCAGCACCCTGCCGTCAACCTGCCAACCAGCCTCAGCCCAGCGCACCTGCTGATGGACCCATGGCCTCTGCATGGTGGGGGGTCCTTCAGAAGGGGAGGACGAGGCAGCTATGAGGTGTCAGTGTTCTCACGGGAACACCCTCAGCGGCTCGCTCGCTGCCTTTCCTGGTGAAGCTGTCAGCAGGCCTGCCGTGCGCCTGCTGTATACCTGCCGTGTGCCTGCTGTATACCTGCTGTGCACCTGCTGGGTGTGCAGCCGCAGGCCTTGATGTGTGTGTGCAGTGTGCCCGAGGAGGGGGGCTGCTCCAGGCTGTCCTACAAATAGTGTGCTTTGTCATTCAGCCCAAAAAGGGAGCATGTTTCAGTGACACGATGAATGGCACTGTGTCACAAAATGGTGCTGCCTGGGTCTGCGGCAAAACTGACCGTCACCTGCTGGTGACAGAGGGGGTGGCATTTGTGCAAAGAACGTGGTTATAAGTGGGAGATGCGAGACGTGGATGATACCCGGCTTAGATTAGGAAGGGACCTGACGTACGCTTTAGTGCCCTTAACCAGCCAGCTTTGCAGATGAGGACACTGAGGCCCAGAGATCACTCATCATGGGTCCCAGGGTGGGGGCAGTGAGCAGGGTTCGGGGGACTTGCGTGGCCATCAGGGTTGGCACTGGCCCAGCAGCCCCCACCCCGTCAGTGGCCACAGGGAGCTCCAGCAGAGCAGGTCCCCACTCTGCCTCCTGCTCCCGACCCGGTGGAGGACATAGTTCCAGGAACCGTGCCGTGGGGATTTGGGACAGAGCCAGAGAAGCGTGCCGTTGACCCGCCAGAGGCCACCAGCCTCCCCCACCAGGCACTGGTCTCCCCAGCAACTCCTTCTGGTCTCGTGATGTGCCAGGGCCAAATGTACCTTTGACCTCTGCAAACCACGCTGCCCCTGGGACAGCAAAGGCCTCCTGGACCAGAGCCAGGAGGCAAAGGTAGCTAGAGGGCCAGGCCCCCGGCAGGGCCACCATGGTGCCTCTCACACCGGGTGCAGCGGGCACAGGGCTCAGCTGGCCCCGAGCGCTCCCCCCGCTGGCGTCCCCCTCCAAGCTCGGCCCAGCCCTTTTTCTCTGTGGCCTGTTTCCCCTCCCAAGCGTTGGAGACGTGTGGCGGCTCGAGGGGGCCAGGTGTGCACTCACAGCCGGATCGTTGGTGGCCCGGAGCCGCTGCTGGCGCTTGTGAACGGTGCCCACCTCTGTGCGGGCTCCTCCGGCCCTGGCACTAGCCGGGGTCCTCACTCCACTGCCTGGCCCTTGTCTCAGCCCTAAGGGGGCTGAGGCCATGTGGTCCTCCCCTCTGTGGGCCCTGGGCCTCGTGAGGGGGAGGGGGAGGGTGGGTGGAGAGGCAGCAGCCGCAGCCGGCCCTCCCCTGCTCCCAGGGCAGCCGAGCACGAGGCCCCTCTCTACGGCGACTTCCTCCGTTCTCCCTGCCCTGTCACACTGGGCATTCCCGAGGGCTCCTGCTTCCTGCTCCCTTTGTGCTCAGCTCGTGCCCGGAATAGGTCCTCCATCAGAGGTCAGCCAGACAGAAGGACGGAAGGACAGGCAGGCCACCTGCCGCTCAATGTGGCCTCCCTCCAGCCCCGCTCCTCACCCTGGGATCCTTGTGTGCCCGCCCCTCCATGGTGGCCACCTCCTGCCGCGTCACTAGAGCGCCCCCCCACCCCAGGCACAGGCTGTCACTGGACACAGTGGAGCAGGTGGGACGCGGCCCCCACCCACCCCCTCCACGCTCCACCTCTCCCACACGACAGCCTTTGCCACGTGCCCTGGTGGAATCTGCATGGGGGTGTCCACGTGTCCCTCGGATCTGAGGCTGTGGTCCTTCCCCCATAGGCGGGTTGGGGTCAGCCTCTTGCCAGGTTGCGGACCAGCCCTGGGAGGGAGCAGGCGGGCGCCATTGGCGCTGTGTGGGCAGCGCTGGCCCCCACCTGCGCTGCACACCCATCCACTGGAGGGCAGTGGCTGGCCGGCACCAGCTCACAAGTGCCAATTTTTCCATTTTTAAGAAGTTTGTGAGCTGTTTGACATCATGTTGGTAGCTTAAAATCAGCCAGGTGAGAGTAATGATACCATGGAAATTGGCAGCCTCTACAGCCGGCCCACCCCAGCCAGATGTTAAACATTCACCAGCCTCCTGCAGCCGGTGACCCCCGAACCCTGGCTGGAAGGGCCTGCCCGTCAGGCTCATTCATCGGTGAATTACAGTGTTCACTGTCTGCATCCTTTTAAAGAGCTCTGTCAGCCTCCTCTGTGACCCCTCAGCGCCTCCCTGCTCTGGCCCTGTGACCACACCTGTCTTTTCTGTTCACGTTCGTCCCACTTGCGAATGATCATTTGCCAGATGGCTCCACGCTCTCCCCAGGCAGATTCACGAGAATCAAGCCTCTGCATAGGGGAGCAGCCTGGAGCCGGGTGGTTCTGCCATGTCTCTGTCAGCATGTTGGACTCACGTGCGAATCTGCTCCAGCCGGGCCTCCTGGGGTCCCCGCCTGAGGACAAGCCCCATGGGGCTTGTTCAGGAAGCAGTGAGGGACAGAGGCGACTGTGGCCCTTCCTCCCCTGAGGTCACATGGGGACCGCATTGAGCAACCCCTGGAGGCCAGAGTGGCTCCCCCAGTGCCCACGTCCGCTGGCCCCATGCTGGCTGTGGCCAGCCCCGAGGCACCCCAGTGCAGCAGCTCTCTGGGTCCAGAGAACCCCGGGGGGCCTCCTGCCCCAGAGACCGCCTTGCAGGGGAGAAGGGAGCAGACATCAGGAGCAGGGCCTGGATGGATTGGGATGAAGGTGGGGATGGTAATCTGGGCTCGACCTTGCGCATCCAGCCTGGGTCGTGGGGCCTGTGGAGGCGGCCCACAGAGGCAGGACCGAGGTGTTTGGGGGGGCCATGGAGAGCTGGGCCAGCTGGGCGAGGTCCCGGGTGCCAAGTCCCACCCCCAGCACCGCCTGGGGTAGACGTTGCTGCCAGGGCTCGTCGGGGCCTCTGCAGCTCCCACGTCTGCGCACATCCTCTCTGCCAGGTGATCTGCTCTTCTCAATGTCCCTGCACCCCGCGGAACGTCTGTATCCTGCACTTACCAGGAGCTTCAGGGCAGAGGGACCTCCCCAGCCCGCATCCCGCTCAGCGCCCAGGCCAGCGGGTTAATTAATTTCCTGAGCGCATTAGCCCCACTCCTTATGCACCCGTCAGAACCCAGAGGGGTTTTAAGATGCAGATTATTATTGTTTTAAGGGATTTCTATAATCTGAGAACTGAAAAACAACTTCTCCACTTAGCAAGAACAGGCTCCAGGGAGCTGGCTGAGACCACTGGGGGACCCTCGGTAACCAGCACAGACAACTGGCCCTGAACAACACTGAGAAAGGCTTCTGTGCTAACAGAACTCGGGGACTGCTCCCCCCACCAGGTCCCTCTGGCTCTGACAGTCTAGTGTTTTGGTAGATCTGAATACAGTCAGCTAGGGCAAGGGGGCATGGTCATCTGAGGCGGGCCCCCTGGATGGAGCAGAAGGTGGCCCTGTTCCCTGCACGTGGCTCCCCACTGGACACATGTCCTCAGATCCAGAGACCAAACTCAGGCTGGCCCGGGAACCTGGGCCACAGCTCACCCTGACCTTGTCTTCATCACCCCTAGTTGGTGTCTCATCAGCTCATGTATTTGCTCTAATTTCATGAATAAAAACCACAGTCACCCAGAGGCCCTGGGCCTCACGTCCTGAGGTTTCCACTGAGGCCAGCCCCAGGCCACAGCCCCACACACCTTTTCAGGCCTTCGGTGACCCTGGGAAGGCTCTCGGCATCCTGGCTGAGGAGGCCCAGAGCCTCCAAGCCGCATGGCCCAGCTCCACGTTCCCCAGAAGCCATAGCCTCTGGGCCTGTGTCTCAGGCTCCAGGAAACCAGCTCTGTAGCCAACTACCAGCCGCTGGGGAAAGAACAGTCTGGAACAGCTGACTGGGGCAACCTGTAGTTCTTGGGCGGCTTCCCACCCGGGCCCTTTGTTTACTGCGTGCCGGCTCCAGGGACGCCCCCTCGGCTCCTGTTTCAACCTCATCTGCCCAAAGACAGGACCTCAGGAGGCGAGAGGGGGCCAGCCATGTGCAGCCCCAGTCCTGTGCGGCCTCAGCTGGGCAAGCTGGTCCAGTCATGGCTCCCTTGACTGCAAAGCCAGACGACAGATCCACGGCTCAAGGACAGGATGCAGTTTTGACATCTGCCAGGTGCCTGTGCTTGGTGCCCGCAGGGCCTGGGACTCTGGGGCTGGCGCTCTGATGGAGGGGGATGCCCAGCAGTGGAGCTTAGACCCTGGTCAGCCCCGTGGCCTCCCCTGTGGCCTGGGCCACCCTGCCTGGTTTGGTGGCTGGGAAGGCTGTGGGAATCACGCAGGCCTGCAGGGAATACAGTGCCCTCCTGCCATTTCCTTTTCTTCTCACAAGAGACAACCACCCAGCCCCCCACTCCCCAGTCCTGCTCAGGCTTCCCAGGGCCAGGCTGCAAGTGCCTCTCGGGACCGAGGGGTTTTGGGGGGCCATGGAGAGCTGGGCCACCTGGGCGAGGTCCCGGTGCCAAGTCCCACCCCCAGCACAGCCTGGGGCATCAGGATGCGGCATCACCAAGGCCAGAGACCACACTGAATCAGGACAGAGGAGGCGCTGGGCAGAACTGTCACCACGCTCTCCTCTGATGCCCAGACCTAGCAGGCTGGCCTTTTGTAGCGCAGCTGACCAGGGGACCTGGCGTTGGGCACCACCAGCCCTGACACAGCACATGTTCCTCCCGGGGCATCCCAGCCCCTGCTGCAGTGGTGTGGGGCCCAGGGAGGGCAGGAGGTCTCTTCTGGACAGCAAGGAGCCCATGGGGGTGGGAGACCTACTGTCCCCAATGGTTGTGGAGGACATGGATGGAGACACTGTGTGTGACTCCAGCCTGGATTCAGTGAGACCACAGCCATGACCCGCTGACCAGCTGGCCTCTGGCACGCCCTTCCCCCGAACGTTGTTCCTGCTCCTGCCCAGTGCTCTGTCCCCAGGCACAGCTGCTGTGACCCTGTGGCCCGGTATCTCCTGCCACACTGCCAGTCTGGGGGTATGGGCTGGCCCAGCCCTGGGGGTGATACGGGTGGTCACAGCTGGAGGGGGGGAGGTTTCGAGGACCCACTCAAGAGGCAGTGACACGAAGACAAGGGCTTGGGAACCAGAAACAGGGCCCCACCCAGCTTCTTCATCCCCCTGCCTCACCTGAAAAGGGGGCTGAGAGGCTTGGACCGTGCTGGCCAGGGCGAGCACCGGGAGAATGCTGTCAGCCACCGAGCACCTAGCAGGGTGTGGGGTATGTCAGCCACAGTGACGGCATCCGGGGCAGGATAAAGCGCCAGCTGCCCCCACAGACAGGAGCAGCGTTCCCAGGCTCGAGGGCCCTGCCGTGGTCCTAGGGTCCTGCGGAATTCCCTAAACCGCGTGCCGATTGTATGGCTGCACCAGCACATGTAGGCATCCTTCCTGGGAGAGGCTCTGTCACTTTGATCAGTTTCTCAATGGAGCTGAGACCCCGGAAGACTGCCCTTGCCCAGCCCCGACCCCCTGCTGATGGAGAAGCCAGGGTTAGGGCAGTAATGGCCCAAATATTACTTCCTAAGGATGAGCATTTCTGAAATCCATCTTGTTTGGCCACAAGCAGAGGTTCCCCACTGAGATGTCTACCCACCCCCCAGCCCTGTCCCCAGCTTCTCATGTCCCTGCAGGAACTGGCCACCTGCTTCCCATGGCTCTCCAGCCTTTCCTCCAGGAGGGGTGGCCCAGGGCTGTGCCCAGGGCTGCAGAAGCTCCACCTTGCTGAACAGTGTTAGGCAAGGGTGTTGGGGCCCAGGGGGTCCTCAGTCTGGTCCCAGGAGGGGCTGTTTGCACTGCCCTTTCCTCCTGTGGTGGCAGTGATGGTCTGCAAGCGGGGCCAGGCCTGCACGCACCTGCATCATGCTGTTTGCTAATTTCCCGTCAGTGACTGACAGCAGGGGGGCTTGGATCAAGCCAGCAAGATTTAACACAAAAACAAATAGAAAGCAGTTCTCATTTCAGCTGAAGCTGAAAAGGACTGGAAGGACTGGGGCTTAGGAAGAGGCATCCTCCCTGGGGGCGGTAGCGGTGGGGGGGGGGGGCGGTAGCGTTGTGGTGGGGGGAGGTGGGAGGTGGGCGGATGAGGTGAGAGCAGGCAGGACCCAGAGCCTGGACCTCATCCTAGGCTGCCACCCTTCCTCCCTGGGCCTGGGCATGACATGGGGAGCTGGGAGCAGGACACAGGAGCTCCAGGCCTTGCAGAGCAAGTGCTCCAAGTGTGGCCTTGGGAATCTGGGAGTCAATTCTAACTCAGTCCCCCCCCATCCAAAGTTACGAGATGCCCACTGCCCTCGTCACACCTGCCCGGGGCTCTACTGGACACCTGTGGGATCAGGAATGGTCCTTTCTGGCTCTGAGATCCTGTCGGTCATTGATTCTGAGGCTCAGTGAGAACAGAGAGCAGAAGAATGATGTGTGTTTGGGGTGCAGGGGCCGGCTGGCCACACAGACTCCCAGGGGACAGCTCGGTCAGGTGGGCGAAGCCCCCAGCCAGGGCACGAGCGTGTTTTGGTGCTGGGGTGGGGCAGTGACCTGCCTGTGTGGCCCCAGGGTCATCATGTGGCCACCTGTGGTCCATCTGGGCTGTCTGGCTCCTGAGGACTCGCAGCGCGCCGAGGCCAGCATGGCTGTGTCAGTGGAAGGAGGGGGGCTCGGTGGAGCACACTCGTCCCGAAGCACCCCGGTCCCAGTCCCGTGCCGGGCACCGTGGGGAAACGGTGGGGCCCAGGGCGCGGTCCTTCCTCTCCGGGGGCAGATGTCTGGGTGGGAGGACGAGGGCAGAGGAAAGAGGCTGGGCCTCAGGTGCTGTCGTGGACCCTGCACACAAACCTCTAAGCCCCCCAGACGGGCTGCCACACTTGCTACTACTCTGGGTCACCCGAGCCCGCTCTGAGCCATATACTTTGGCAGACTGGGGACCAGCAAACAGGCTGCCTGGAGAAGGTGGGTGCTGAGCATGGGGCGGGGACGGGTGGCGTTAGGCGAGGTGGCCCGAGGCTGAGCTTCCGCTGTTTCTGGCAGGTTCAGGATGGGTTTCAGGCCATTAGGGCCCGAGCACAGCTTCCCCGCAGCCTGTTATCTTGTTTAAACAGCCCTACTGTTTGAAGTGGCAGGCCTGGCCAGCACTGTTACTACGAGCGTCACAGTTGTCACTCGATGGGGGGCAGGGGACAGGCAAACGGTGCCTCTGACTTCTGGACCCATCGGAACACACTCCCAACCCAGTGAAGCCCCATCTGTCACTGGCCCAAGGCCTGCAGCGCTGAGCCTCCTCCTGCCCCCACCTGGGCTGCAGCAAGCCGCCCCCTGGGAGGGGAGAGACGGCCCTTTGCTGAGCCCCCTTCTCGTCCCTGGGGAGGGGGGGCCAAGGGCCGTGAGCACCAGGAATGTGGGGCGCGAGGTGCGCCACCCCGAGTGCTAATCCCTCTGTGCTGCTCGCTAATCCCCACTCTGGCCGCGACTCCCGCGACCTCGGGCTGCCCGTCTGCAGGTGGCGGCGGAGGCCAGGGGTCAGGGGAGCAGGAGGCGGGGCACCGACGGGGACACACAGTGGAGTTGGTCCTGGGGCTGCTGCACAAACCCCGGGGTTTGGGGGAGGAAGATGAACCCCGATCCTTCGTCCCCGGCAGGTCAGGGGGTTCCTGATGGTTTTAAAGCCAGAAGGGCACCTGCCTATAAACCCTTTTTCCCCTCGTTTTGCTTCACGACGGCACTGAGGCGAGAAGGGACACAGGCCACTGCCAGCGAAGGGCCAGGACGGCACGGAGCCTGCTGCGGGGAGCGAGGGAGGCCCAGCCCTGCCAAGTGTCAGGGTCCTGGTTGGGGGGAGGGGAGGCTGGGGGCACGGGCGAGCCCCTCCCCAGTGACTAGGTCCGACCACCTGGACAGGCAGGACACGCGGCGCCCGGCGTCCTCTCACTGTAGCCCCTGCACACGGCCGCCTTTGCCGACCACCTACATCCCGCACCATCCAGCCCTGCCTGCCGTGGCCCTGCGGCCAGCAGACCACTCACCCTGCCGGGCGCTGGAGAGAGCAGCCCCCGCAGACCGGGTGGTGGTGCTCAAAGCCACAGCAAATCAACAGAAGGATTCCAGCTGGTGACCGGCTACTTTGGGGAGGCTCAGGGACGGCCTTGAGAGCCCACCCCTCCGCCGGGACCCAGGGGAGGACAGCCTGGTGAAGGCCCCACGCGGGGATGAGTTGGGGCCAGGCAGAAGGTGCCGGGTCACCCTGCTGGGATGGGAGCAGCTGCTGGAGGGCTATGCACGGGGCAGCGAAGTGACCCCAGGTTGCAGACACGCAGCAGAGGCAGGGAGAGGTGGGAAGGAGATTCCAGGTGTGGCTGGAGGTGCCGTCAACTGGACAGATGCAGGTAGAGCCCATGGCCCGACTCCGGGACCCCGGCCTCTGTGGGGGGGTCGTGCCCACTCCTGGGTACTGCCTCCCCTGGCAGAGGCAGCCAGACAGTGCCCTCCCTCCATGCCACCTGCCCCAGCTTGCTGGCTTGGCACTGGGTGGTCAGTGCACGTGTGTCCGCCCCTAGGGCCTCAGTTCTCTTAAGCCAGGACTGCCCCTTGCTTCTCTCTGTGTTTCCGAGAGTGACTGCTTGACGTCCAGGGAAAGGTGCCAGGAGAGGCCGGGCCTGGATCTCGGACGCCGGTGCTCGGTGGTAGGGATGCTGGGCCCCCAGCTTCCTGTCACTGCCTGTCGACCACGTTTCTACTGTGACTCACTTCACGACAGCCCAGAATAACTGCCATCTCCTGGTTGGCAGGACCTGAGACTCTTGGGTGAGGTCAAGTCCAAGGCCAACCGAGGCAGCCATGGGGGCTTGGGGTGGGGCTGCCTTAGGGCTCCTCACTCAGGCCCCCACCCCTTTCAGCCTGTCCCACTCACATCACCCAGGGAGCCCTAAAGCTGAAGTGAGCCAGGGAGGAAGGGGGTCAGACAGAAGATGGGGGGGTGGGACTGGTTTGAGTGGGCGTCTGGTGCCAAGGGTCAGAGCAGGGGATCAGGGCCTGCACTGGGAGGCCTCTGAGGTCCCAGGGACACGAGAGGGTGGGGTAGGAACACGCTGAAGGACTGGAAGGGGGAAGGGGTGCCGAGGAACGCCGTGGCTGTGCCTGGTGGAGGGGAGGGCGGCGGCGGGAGGGGCACGGGGAGTGAGCTGCCTGTGTGGCAGGGCCGTGCCAGTCGATCTTGGCCTGGGTGTCCCGAGGGCCCACAGGGTACAGGGGCAGTGTGGCTCCGTGGGCTTGAGGGCCCAGTCTTGGTGAATGGGTGCACTGACCCTGGGCAGCCGAGGGGGAACGCTGCCCACCCCAGAGAGAGAAGGGGGCGGGCGGCAGCACCCCCGGCTCGCCCTGTTGCCGCCGCACAGGCTGCGGCACCACCCACTCTGTGCCACCCGTGCAGACGAGCCCCGGGGACAGTCAGGGGCTCATTGATCCATTAGCCTCATTAATCCAATTCTCCAGTCCGGCGCGGCCAGCACTTAGGCTTGTGGGAGGAAGAAGTGGGGAGCGCTGACCAGGTTGGTCTGCACGTGACCCCGGTCATCCAGCTCTGTCCCCAGGCACCTCCCCGTTGCCTGAGGCCAGGAGCCGGATGGGGATGGCAAGGACCAAGGGGTGGCTGTGGCCGTCGGAAGCTCTCCTTGGGGCAGAGGGGCCTGGGCAGGCCAGGCTGGCCTTCACAGCCCCCATTCCCACATCCATAAATGGGGATGTGGGGAGGAGCCCTCACAGCCACTGCTCTGAGAGGAGCAGAGAGCTGGACCTCTGGACATCACAGCAGAGGAGGAGCAAGGCCCAGAGCCTCCAGGGGCAGCTGTCGAGGGCGAGGCACCATCCTTTGGTAACAATCCCACCCCACCCCTCCCACTGGGAGTCCTACCCACCCACCCAGGGCACTGCAGGCAGGAGCAGGTACCAGAAGGACCTCCCCTCTTCCCTGCCCACTGCCCCGCCCGCCAGGGAGAGTGAGATACCCTCAACCCCCGGAGGCCCTCCCCCACCCCCAACAAGTAGACAGTGATGGACAGTGTGGTCTGGCCAGCCAGCCGGCCAGTGCCGGGCCTGCGTGCCCCTGTGGAGAGGGACACCTGGCCCAGCTCAAAGATGGAGCGTCTTCTGCCTTCGGTCTGTGTTGCTGTGCGAGGCCCGAGGGTGGAGGCTTCCTCCCCAGTTGCCATGGAAACTGCATGCTGAGTGTCTGAGTATAAGCTCAACCAAGGGAGGGGAGCAGCTGCCCTGGGTGGCAGCTGCTGTCACAGACTCTCAGTGTTGGGAAGGGCCTGAGGGGCTGCCCTACTCCTGCGCCGGCCAGTGCAGAGGGCAGCTCTGAGGCCTTCTTGCCTGCATCTCCCTGTGGGCACTGGACCACCACCACATCTGCTCTCTTGTCTGCACGGGGCTGTAATGACTCCATCCGGGCCTGGGTGAGTCAAGCACACAGGCCCTGCCCTCCTGCAAACACTTCCAATGAGGGACGCGATACTGGGGGCGGGGGTGGGGGGGTGGAGAAACGCAGATACTGGCGACAGTGGGGAGCCAGGGCTGCCTGGGGAGGCCCGAGCGTCCCATTCCCATCCCTGCGGGCGTGAGTGGAAGTCTGAGTCATCTCCTGCACCGGCTCCGCACTGGGCTCCTGCCAGGACAGCGCGGCCATGCTGCCTCGCTGCCCGAGGCTTCCAGCTCAGTCTGGGGCTGTTGCTCTGCTTCTTGCCACCCCACCCTGTTCCCGGGGAGCCCTCCTGCCTGCACCCCGCAGCCTAAGGGCAGACGCAAGCCAGGGCCTTGCTCCCCTGAGCCACCCCCACGACCCGAGACAAGCTGGAGCCCAAAAGGGAAATAAGCTCCGGAAGGATAAGGACCCTCGGTGGACGAGCTGGGGAGCTCAGGGCTTCAAGCCACTGGGCAGCCTGCGGGCTGGGCCTGGCCTCTCCCCCGCAGAGCCCAAGGCATCTCCCTGCAGGGCCCCCTGAGCACCCCCAGGCCGCACTAGACTTCTCTGCAGCTTTGCATGAAGATGAAGACACTCACCCCTCTCTCACCCCCAAAGATCAGTCCCCCACTTCTTTGGTGACAAAGAATAAGCTATTTCCCTGAGCGACCAGTGCCATCCTTGGAGGGGTTTTACTCTGGAGGCACAATCCTGTCTTCACACCTTTCCACAGTTGCAGGTGCATCTAACACAGGCCCCTCCACCCCCACCCCTGTGCACCTGCCCGGACCTCGGGACCTGGGTGTGACGGTGGGGCCCACTCGCCCTCTCCCCGCTGGAGAAGGCTGGGGATGTCCAAGCCCGGCTCCCCCGGCAGGGCTCAGGGTGGGCCAGGGAGGTCTCGGGGGCTCCTCCCACCCACCAGGCCCAGAGCATAGGGCTCTGGGCCTCACCTGCCTCCCGGGCAGTGGAGGTGGGGAGGGCAGTCAGCGCTGCACAGAGGACGGACCCCAGACTGCCCACTGGGACGTGCCGCTCGCTGGGTCAGCCGCGCCTCCACGCCTGTCGAGCCACGCCACCACAGAGGGAGCAGAGGCTTGGCTGTTACTTTGTGAAGGTGCCAGCTCGATATCCAGCCCCAGCTGGACCCTCCCCCTTGGCCCATGCAGCCAGGGTGCTGCCAGGAGGCTTCACTGCCCGGTCCCGCCCTCGGCGCCCTTGGAGCCTGGCACCGTTGCCCGGGCCGGGCCTGGTGGCTGGGCCTCAGGGCTGGCACCATCGTGGTGAATGGAGCTCATTCATGTCCGCAGCCCAGCCTCCCAGCTCTGCTTCCAGCGTGAAAAGCTAAATTCACAGTTCCCAAGAACAAACACTCCAAGTGCTCCTACAACAGGCAGACCTGGGCTTCCCAGACTGAAACGGAACTGAGAACTCGTGTTAGGGACGAGAAACCTGAGTCCCAGGGCGGGACAGAGCCTCCCTGGGCTCTGAGCCCCAAGCAGCCGAGCCAGCACCAAGGCCCAGCCCCGCTGCATCCTCTTCCCCCTGCCGGCTGCCCGCTGCGGCCCCAGGCCTCGGCCGTGGCTGGCCTCCCGTTGCCTCATCCTAGCCTCACAGGGCCCCCTGCTCCAGTCCACCTCCCTTTTTATCTCTGAGTCATGCCGTGATGGCCGCTCTGGTCACTGGTGCCCGGCATGGAGACTCAGCTTTCCAGAAGTGTCACGTTTTAGCCCCCAGCCTCGTGAGCAGGATCCCTAACAGACCATGCTTTACAGGTGGGGAAACTGAGGCTCAGAACAAACAAGAGCTGGCGGCTGGCAGAGCAGGCGTTCTGACCCTCGGCCACTCCACAAGCTCACCTCTCCTCCGTCCCCCTCACACCTAGAAGGGCACCTGGAGCGCCTCTGCCCACGGAGGCTGAGGAGGGGCGGGGGATGCGGGCCTAGCAGTGAAGGTTGTTGGCGAGCCGGCGGGCTGGGGTTTCCGGGTCTCCCGGGCCCCGGGGTTTGGACCGGTTCTGGAAAGGGCTGAAACCTTGACATCACCAGTACTTTATGAGATCTGGGACTGGAGCTTCTGCTGTGCCCAGGGCGAGCCGAGCAGGCAGCGTTTGGGTGGCCCCCTTGCCCGTTGGGGGACCCGTGCTCCCCTTTTGTAGAGTGCAGGGCTGGACTTGGGTGTCCACATTCGGGGCCAGTGCCCCCCAGCCAGCCGCGAGGAAGCCAAAGGCAGCCCTCTTGGCCTATTAAATCAGGGAAACGGGTGCTCGCCTGGCACTTGGTGCTGTCCTGTGCCCCTGCAACAGTGAGCGAGGGGCTGAGTGTGTGTCACAGGGTCTGGGCAGCCGTTGGGTCTCCAGGCTGAGCAGTTACGGAGCCCCCAGAGCAGAGGAACCAGGCGGAGCTGGGAGCCAGCAGCCTGGAGGGAGGTGCTGGTGGCCCTGGGGGCTCAGGATGGCAGCTGAGCTGGGTCTGCAGAGTCCAGCCCCCTCCCTCTCCATCCCACCTCCCACGGAGGCTCTGTGCCGGTGGGGAGGGAGGCAGGTCTTGGACAAGAGGAGATGAGGACGCCAGGGCGCCGGCAGTGAGTAGCATGCAGAGCGTCTGTTGGGAAGGCAGCCGCAGGCCGAGGCCCAGCAAACCTGGTTCCTCTCAAACCAACACTGTGTTGCTCCCGCAGCAGTCCTGGTGCTGGGTGCCGTGATCGTCCCCATTTTACAGATGAGGACACTGAGGCCGGGAGAGGAGAAAGGACTTGTCCAAGGTGCAGCGAGCCCTGGTGGTGAGAATGAACCCCAGGCCCCAAATCTGTACCCATAACAGGGACACCTGCCCTTTCGTGACTCAGGGGAGCCTTCATGGGGGACCAGGGCTGAGGCTCCCCTTCGCACCCCAGCCCGCAGCCTCCTCAGGATGTTCCAGGAGCCGGTCTGGTCCAGGCCACCACGGGTGCTGTCTTGTGGCAGTCGTGCGCAGGGTAAAGGCCTCCACCACTGAGCTCGGCACTTAGCAAAGGTTCCAGTCTCCGACCAGCAAGCTGGAAGCCCCTTAGAGGGGGGTCACCAGCTGCAGCCCCCTGGGGAAAGTCCAGTCTGTTCAGTGAGGTTGAGTATATTCGGACGTGTCCAAGCAGGAGCTTTCTCTGCAAATGGCTGAGAAATGACTTGTGCGCCACCCTGGGGACTGTCCAGCTGCCTCCCAGGGTCTGACGTGGGCTGTTACAAATCACTGGTTCCTGCCCCTTCCCGAGCATGGGATCGCCACCGCTGCCCAGGCCTCTGACGGGAATCATCTGCTCCGTGTCATCCCTGTACACGATGTGTTCTCACTGTGAGCAGCTCCTGGAGAGAGCTGGGTGGGCACCAGAGCCCTGGGTGGCATCGCAGGCGAGCAGTCGTGGGGTATTTTCTGCTGGGAGGAGCAGCTGCAGAGCTGAGGGCGCGGAGGGCCTCCTGCTGGGGGAGTGCTGGGGTTGGTGCAGACACGGGGTCCTCACCCAGCCCTGGGAGTCGCCTGTCCAGGGCCCCATCCCCTGTGTGAGGTGGGGGGCCTCCCCGGCTTGCAGCGAGAGGATGTTTGTGTCAGGCTGGTGGAAGTCATGGCAAGACAAGGCATGATGGGCAGAGTCCGGTGACTCCAAAGCTGCCCCAGCTTCATTCACCCCAGGGCCCAGTGGACCACACGAGAACGGGGCCCAACCCTGTGACCCACAGCACCAAGTGGGTGGAGTCAGAACCGGGTGCCAGGGAGGCGTCGGGGAGAACGGGGCCACAGCTGGCCCCCAGGCTGAGCACACCCTCAGGACCAGGGAGGCCCCGAATGCAGACCGAGGGACTGGGATTCCATCCTGGTGCCAGAGCACCCCAGATGTGTGCGGCAGGAGGGGGCGCCAGGGTGCGGGGCTGGGAAGAGGAGTCGGGGCTGAGGCCACGGAGGGCGAGCCGAACGGGGAGGGGGCCCTGGGGGAGGCCCTGCCCCGTGCGTCTTCCTCCTGTACGCACACTCTTGTGCGTGCTTCTCACAGTTTCCAGAGTTAACAGCTCAAAACAGCACGTTCCTTTCTCAGTGATCTGTGATTCAGGTGTCAGCATGCTGCTTGGCCCGCACGCCCATGCTCGGGCTCCTGCTCCGGCTCCAGGAGCCTGCACAGCAATGGTGGTAGCACCAAGGGGCTCCAGCTCCCCCTGCCCACCCAGTGCCTTCTGGGCTGGCTCCTCTCCTGGCTGAGGGACCTCTGTGTGGTGGGTCCCAGGGCACAGTGCCCCCTTCGCCGTGCTCACCCAGCGGCTTTGGGGGAGGGCAGGTGGAACTCCCAGGCTCCTGTGTTTGTCCAGCCCGGCCAGTCAGTGCCTCCCATGGGCTCCCTGAGCGCTGCCCGCCTAAAGGATGGCCCGTGTGGGTCCCCACAGTTTGTCCCAAGGGAGAGGGAGGGAACAGGGAAACCTGAGCCCCACCTGCCTGGAGAGCAAGAGGAGCCCCAGGCGTGGGCAAGGGCCGGACACGAGGGGCGTCTGTCTGTCCTGCTCAGGCCGCATAGCAGTGCCCGTCCTGCCGGCCTCCTCTGCCCTCTGTTGCCTGGCGAGGCTCGGAGGGACGTCTGTGGGGTAGAGGGGCCGGCCCCTGGGGTCTGAAGTCAGCCTGGGGCGCGCTGAGCAGGAAGGGCAGACGCAGCCTGTCGGGGCCCTGGGGCCTGCTCTACGCAGGACATGGCAGCTGAGCTCTTCCCACCCCCACACGCCCTGGAGGACCGACCCCTCTCGGCACACATGCACTGTTTCAGCAGGAGCAGCTGGCCTGGATGCGGGAGGCACCCGGCTCTCACCCCCAGTGACCCAGCAGGGTCCAGGGAGGCAGGCCCAGGCCTGTGCACATGCCCATCCTAGCACCCCTGCCTGGCCCCACTCCACACTTGCCCACCCACCCTTGAACTCCACTCCACACCCAGGGCCTTGCCTGGCCACTGGCCTCTCGTCTCTGGGGCCCCGTCACCGGCACGAGATCTGGGACCTGCTGGTGGCCCTCAGAGCCTGCTCAGCAAGTGTCTGCTCAGTGGATTAATGAATACATGCTAATGGCCACATCTATTATTTATCTGATGGGAAATCTGGGGTCAGAAGCACAGCGCCTGATTATGACATCATTCCCATGAGATATGACAGCTCCGCTGGTCCCTACCACGCAGCTTCCGGGAATCCTTAAGCGCTAGTTAGTACCCAGTAGAATGTGACGTTCCTGGACCACCACTTAACTGCGTGTGGAACATCGCTCCTCCAGGCACACCTGGGGGTCCTGCATCCTGTTTCTCTCTGCAGAAGGCTTACCCCGCCCCACACACACCCAAGACCTGAGACTACTCACTTTCAGAGCTTCTCTTATTCCTGAGCTTGTTCTAAAGAAGGCACAGGATGGGTTTTGGAAACGGGCCCTCCCCGGTGGAGTGCAGGACCTTGAGGCAATGTCTATGTGGTTGGGGGGGGGGGTGTTCCTTCTCAGCACTGATGCTGTCAGACCGTGTATCTCAGAGAAGTCAGGGTCTCTGGGAGAGCAGGGCTTCGTGGGGCCTCCTCCGGGCACCGCCACCCTGGGGCCAGCAGCACTGCCCGTCCACCTTGGAGGAGCAGCAAGCCTAGAGCTTCTGGCCATGGGACTTAGAGCACATTTCCTGCCTCTCCAGGCCTCAGTTTCTTTATCTGTAGAATGGGGATAGGAAGGTGTGAGGGTGGAGCAGGCCGGTGCCCGTGTCCACCCATCAGCACCAGCTGCTGCTTCCCTGTTGTTACCACATCATCAGAAAAGTCCTTAAATCCGATGCCTCCGATCTACACTGGCCCCACACTTGGGACGCTCATCTCATTCATTTTATTTTCAAACACGGGGCAGCTTTCACCAGCAGCAGGAGTCCTTTTAGAAGTAGGACGGTCAGTCGTGCGTGGGAGTCAGACGAGGGCCCTGGGTTCCTTGAAAACCCAGAGGCTCCACAGCAGGGTCACGGTCCTCAAGGGGAGGTGGAGAGGGCCAGGGCCACGCTCTGTGGTCACGGTGCCTCCTGGCCGCCGTCCTCACGTCCTCTGTGCTGGTGGGGGCGGCGCAACCACGGGATCCTCCGTGTGGCCTTGAGTGAGCACACCGCCGGCAGAGGCCAGGCCTGCCCAGCTCTGCCCTGCACCCTTGCTTTCGTGAACACAGGCCTCCCCCTCGCGGACTCCAGTGAGGACTGATGCCCCGCCTGGCAGGATGGAGGCACGGGGCCAGCCAAACCCCAGCAGGCGGAGCTGACTGCTGGGGAGGCTGCCCACGCACTGCCTGCGGGGGATACGGCGACAGTGCCCCCATGGGAGGGGGGGCTTGCCCGTGCAGGCAGCCCCGAAGCCACGTGCTGTCAGTGACCACGGGGGCCAGAGGGGGCCAGCGGGGTCGGAGGGCACAGGGCCGCTGGGGCCCGGCGGGGAGGGTGCTCTCGGGCCTGGCAGGGCTGGGCCGTGCTGACCGCCCCCCCTTCCCCCCCCAGAGCCGGATGGCGGAGAGCCTGCGCCTCTTTGACTCCATCTGCAACAACAACTGGTTCGTCAGTACCTCCCTCATCCTCTTCCTCAACAAGAAGGACCTGCTGGCGCAGAAGATCCGGCGCATCCCACTCACCGTGTGCTTCCCTGAGTACAGCGGCCAGAACACCTACGAGGAGGCCGCCGTCTACATCCAGCGGCAGTTCGAGGACCTGAACCGCAACAAGGAGACCAAGGAGATCTACTCCCACTTCACCTGTGCCACCGACACCAGTAACATCCAGTTCGTGTTTGACGCCGTGACCGACGTCATCATCCAGAACAACCTCAAGTACATCGGCCTCTGCTGAGGAGCCAGCGTCGGCTGTGGCGAAACTGGGGTATCACACCCCCACCTGCGCTGGTGACCAGCACGGGGGCAGAAAACGGGGGCCCGGAGCGTGTCCCCCGCCCCGCCTCCTCGGCCCCCACGTTTCCGCAAACATGAATATGTACGGATAGATCGCTAGGTAAGTAGACACACTTGCGCACACACACACACGCACACACACACGTGCACGCTCTGCAGACAGCAGGCTCCCCACGTGGCTGAGGTCCCATGAAGACTTGAGGAGCTGTCACCAAGTCCACCCCGAGCCCCTCCTGCCACATCACCCTGCCTTCCCGACGTGGCCCCACTCTGCATGGGGGTCCGAGGGACCACAGGGAGGGGCGGCCGGCTCCCTGGGAGGCGACCCAGAGCAGGGGCCACGCCGCCCCACGTACGCGCTAGGACCGGGCACCAGGCCTGCGACAGCACTGACCAGCCCTCCGGCCACTCACAGCTCTTTTTAAACCGCTTCGGAATATGCAGCAAAACTCCACATGGTGACACGCGTGGCGCAACTTGTCTCAGACCAGGCCAGCTGGGCGCCAGCTTTTCTTCTACGAGTCGGACGTTTTATAAACCGAAACCTGGTTTTTCTCCTCTGACATCTTTTTTTTTTTTTTTTGGCCAAATCTCGTGGTGTTTCGCAGAAATACAGAAAATTTCCAATGCAATTGAGTATTCTTTTTTAAATGCAGATTTTCAAAACCTATTTTTTTTTTTCGGGTGGTCCTTTTTTGTGTCTGGCTTTGCTGAGTGTAAAATTGTTACCTGGACGAGTCTGTCCCTCTGCGCCCGGCAGCAGCCTCGGCGCCGAGTTGTACATAAGCCCGTGCAGCGTCCTCTTGTTACTGGTGCGGTTTCCGCTTCGTTTTTCTTTCAGAAAATAAATGTGATGTATTTAAAGAAGGTCCTTCACCCAGGAGCGAACGAACAATAGCTAAATGTCTTGGTATTTAAAGAGTAAATTACCTGTGGCTTTTCTGCAAGTGGAGGAAAGGGAGGCCAGAGGGCAGCCTCGACTCCTGTGAAGGCTCGGCCGCCTCGCAGCCTGAGGGAGGCCCTTCCTGCCCAGGGCCCGCGGCACTGCCACCGCCACCGCCACGTGGATTACCTTGGCTGAGGGCCGCGTGCAAACACGAAGGCGCCGCCAGAGCCCTTGCCAAACCTCCTCTCGGCCTTTGGTACCCTGAGCCCGAGGTTGGTGTGAGGAGTCACAGCCGAGGACTTTAAGAGATGTCGAGAGGGAAAGAGGAGCTGGTGATCGCACGAAAGTCCGAGATTGTCTACTTTACGAAAATAAAATATCCTGAATGAGCCAAGCCTCGTCCCGAGTGCTGTGTGTGTAGACGGCATGCAGGAGGGTGGCGGGGACACCGTCCGTACTGAGGTTCCTTTTTCTCTCCCCCCTCCCTCCACATGTTTAGGAAAAACCGTTTTGAAATGAATGTCAAGAACAAACAACCCCAAGAGTAGAAAGACGCTGCAAAAGAGGGAGATATGCCAGGCCTGTGTGTCCCAAGGGGCTGAGGTTTGGGGGTAACGATGGCACCAGCCCAGGCTGCACCATCACCTGGACTCCCCCCCACCCTAAAGACACCTCCACTAGGGTCAGAATCATCCCCACAGAGCAGAAGAGATGCCCAGTGGGCTTGGAGGGTGCTGACAGCCCCCGGCAGTGAACGGCGAGCCTGCAGGGTGTTTGGAGGAGGGGCCCCGCCGGCCCACCGTTGGCTGACTCGCCAGTGTGGTTAGGGGGCCAAGGGATGGAAAACACTAGTCAAGGAATTTTGTTCACATTGCACCAGGCTCCTTACAGACTATCTTATTTCACACTCATCCCTGCGGCAGGGTGTCAGTGGTGACCCATTTTACAGATGAGGAAAGATGCCCAAGGTCAAGAAGTCAGGGAGCAGTGGAGCCATCCTCCCCAGGAGGAGCAGAGGGGGCCGGTGCCTCCCGACACCTGGGTCCTCGCCCAGCTCTGCACCTGGACGGCCAGGGCAGGAGCCTACGGGGGCACAGAGCTACCCCATGTCGCCGCCTCAAACCCAGGACCGGGCATGAAGCCCCAAGGGAGGGATACAGACAGACACACACGTGTGCAGGTACACAGCACTCAGACACACGGACCTGGCTTTTGTTCCCCCCACCCCTGAGCCCAAGTGGGGGTCCCCTTCACACCTTCGCACATCACCAAACAGCGAAAACCCAAGGGGGCTTTTGTATAAGAAATAACCTGTGACTTAAGATCTTTGAGACTTATTTTGCACTTTAATGCCAACTGTGAAAAGAGCAGTAATCTCAGCGTGAGCATCTTTAACTAAAAATCCACAGTGAGAGGGAAATGGAAGGATTCTGCCTCCTGCCCAGACGTGTTCAAGGAGGGGAGGAGGCTTCCCTGGGACAGTGGTCCCCTCACCTCCTCCCCCGCAGTCTTTATCTGCTCTGGTTCTTCCTCTCACCAGCTGATCCCTCTGCTGACAGGACCGTCCCCATCCTCACGGCCCAAGACCCATCATCCCCTCGGGGCCCAGCACCCCAGGCCATGGAAGAGCGCCCAGGCCAGGGTGAGGCAGGAAGGGGTGTTTGCACCGTCTGACCGCCTCCTTCCCCTGCTGCTGCCTGAGCAGTGCCTGGCACGGGGGAGGCACGTGCTAAGCTGCATCCAGAGAGGTCCACAGACAAGGCATTAGCTGCAAGCCCAGGCCCAGCAGAGGGGACGGGGAGAGGGGGCCAGAGTTGGTGGAGGACGGCCCTGAGGGGAGAGGGTCCCCTTGCCAGAGGGGCAGGGTCACCACTGGGGGGCCTCGTGCTTTGCTAAGTCTGGGTGGGGAGGGGGGGCTACTGTCCGCCAAGGGCTGTCAGGCTGTCAGGCTGAGGATGTCCACGCCTCACCCTGTGCTCCCATGGACGCAGTGCCCCCATCTCTCTCCAGCCCCCAATGGTGATGGCGGGATGCCAGGAATGCCCCCGCCACCTCCCCGCCCAGCCCTGGCTCTCTCCTCTGGGCAGGGAGGGCACCTGCCTCTGTCCGCAGCCCAGCTGCACATGAATGGGTCGGGACAGCGGGACAGTGGAGCTGCCCTAAAGGTGGGCCGGCGGCTCTCAGCGCCCAGCACTGTGTGTGCCAGGCAGAGCCTGAGACCACCATCAGAGGGCCTGAGGGGTTGGGGACACTTCCAGGAGGCCCCCAAATCCAGTTACAGGAGAATCCTGGGTGTCAGCCTGGAGCCCTCTCCTACAGGATGCTGTGTCCACACAGGGAGGAGACGGGTTCCTCCAGCATTCCTGGCGGCCGGCCACTCAGGGCCTGGAAGACGGGGCGCCTGGCGTTTGCCCCACGATCCCGGTTTCTCCTCTCCTGACAAGCAGGCCCAGGCCTGAGAGCCGGAGCAGCCCTGCTGGGCGGTGGCTGGTCCTGCGGCGCCCCCTGCTGGCCACTCTAGGAAACCACGCCGCCAGCTGGACCTGGCCGGGCGCGCCAGGACCCAGGAAAGGCCTCGTCCCCACAGATACCCCAACACATGGGCGTGAAGTGCAGCAGGAAAACAGCCGACAAATCGTCCTTTAAAATCCTGCATAGAAACTGCTAAACAACCAGTATTTGTTGAGTGCCAGCCACGTGCCCAGCACTCCACCAGGTGCAGAGGGTCCTTCTGGTCGTGGCCGTGGATAGAGAACCCAGACCCATGACCACCAGCACGAGAGCTGCTGCGCCCTGCACGCAGACCGTCCCGCAAGAGCCGCCGGCCCCCTGTGACCTATTGCTCCCGATGGGCTTCAGTAGTGCCCGAGGCCCCACGCTGGTAAGAGCGCAGCCCCAGAAGTAGATGCCTTCACCCACCCAGACCCCCACCCACAGGCCCAGCGAGGACACCCCCAGGACACGGCTGCACGGGCCAACCCAGGAGCCGCTGCACTCAGGGCCCCCTCAGATGGTCCTCCTGGGGCGCCTACCACACTGCATGTCCCCCTCCCTCCCTCCAGCTACCCACCCCCACCCCGCCCACTGCTACCTACCCCTCCCCAGAGTGTCCCAGGCATCCCTCTGGGTACGGACAACGAACAGCACCCAGGAAATCCTGTGATAAATCCTGCGATAAAGTGCAAACTACACCCCCCTGCTCCCCATGGTGAGCCTAGTGCTTGCGGATTCCAGCCTGTCCACCAGAACCCAGAATACCTAGAGCTTTTGTAATTAAGACAGTGTTGGGCTGGCCCAGGTACCTTCTCGGACTGAGTGTGAAAAGCAAAATTCTTTCACTTTTAGAAGAAAATATGGCAGGATACCTCCATGAGCTCTTAGCACCAAATTCTCTTAAACAACACCACAAAAAAAGAAAAAAGTCACAAAGGAAAAGATTGATGAAACTCACTACTATTCAAATGAAAAACTGCTGGACCAATGAATAAACAAACAGAGAAAAGCCACGCAGATAGCCTGGGAAGTGATATTTGCAATATGTGTGACCAGCAAAGAGTTAGAATCTCGGATAAATGAAGCACTCCCTCAAATCAATGAGAAATGGAAAAAAACAACTCAGCAGAATGGGCTCAGGCTCCTGGGAGGCCCCGGGGAGGAGAGGAGATGGAGGCGGTGCTAGGCAGAGAGAAGACGCCCCTTCCCAGCCTTGGGGGATGGCAGAGCCATAGGACAGCGACAGCTACGCAGCTCAGCACACGGCCAGGCTGCCGGGAGGGAGCACGATGGGCTCTCCCGGCTGGGAAGCAATTGTGATCTCCGGCCCCATGACGCCCTTCTCTGGGGAAGTCCTGGGGAAAACCAGCGCATGCAGGTCCGCCGGACTGGAGTAAGTTCACTGAATGTAAGTACACACGTTCAAACAAGGGATGGGCAGGCTGGGGTTATAATCAGGAAATGGAGCCCGTGACACACCATGGGTACATTCCCAATGATAACATTAGGTTTTTCAAGTACCAAAGGGATACATACAGCAAAATACATTTAGAGAGTTTTTAAAACATGCAAGGCAAGATCTATATATAATTACCCCTTCAGTGGAAGCACAGAATCCTAACCACTGGACCACCAGGGAATAATACAAAGACATGTGTTGGGGATGAAGTCACCCACTACTGGCGGCTCCAAGGAGGGCAGGAGAAAGGGTGCTGGGTGGGGGAGGTTCACAGGGGGCTGTATTTTGTTTAAGCAAAAATCTCAAGCAAATATGAAATACGGTTGAATGTTAAGATTTAGCAAATCTGGTGATGGTTCCTGATGTTCGTTATCATCATCTCTCTCTTCCCCTGAACGCTTACACAGGTCACAATGATTTTAAGAGCCTTGAGTGAGAAACGGCAAGTCCCCTCTCTCCACACCCCGAGAAGGAATGTTCCTGAGTGCTGAGCAGAGGCATCCATGGAGCCCAGCCCCAGAACTGGTCCTTTATGGAGACGCCCCGATATCCCAGGGGCCCTCAACCATGGTCGCCCAGGAGAACCAGCCAAGGTGCGTTCAAGGAAGATGTGGGCAGGGCCCACCAGGTGACATGGGATAGGGCCAGGGATAGGGCGGTCTTTTAAAAAGACCACCCGGGGTTCTGCTGTCCGGCCTGGCACACCCAGCCCAGCCCAGCTAGAGGAGGGCATGGTCCCGGCCGGTCAGCAACCCCAGCTCCCAGGGCTCTGCTCAACCTGCCTCTCTGCACCTGTCCCCTTAGTCATTTCTCTCTGGGCCCTGATTCGGGGAGTGTTCCCGCCTGGTCCTCACTTCAGGCCTCTGGGGGGGGGGGGTGTCCCATCAGCCTCAACGTCCCAGATGGGGAAGCAGCCTGTCTAGGGGCACACGGGGAATGAGGGGACGGCAGAGGGACCTGGTCTGTCCGACTCCTGGCCCAGGACATCTTAAGGCCCGTGTCGGCCTTAAGGCACCCCCTTTAAGGCCTGATATCCTGCCTCTTGGAATGAGTCCCTCATTTAAAAATGCTCATTGTGTCTTGTGACAGGATGGATGTCAACCTGACACGAATCTCAACCCTCCAGTTGCGGTCAGTCAGCGGGTGGCCATTACCCTGGACTCAGCATCAAATTAGCAGGAGCAGTCAGCTGAAGGGGACGGTGAGCCAGGGGGTGGGGTCTTTCACCCTTAAAAATGTGCTCTGGTGCTTCTCACAAGAGGACATTTACGGGGCTCTTGTCACCAGGGAAATACAAATGAAAACCAAAGCGAGACGCAAGCACACACCCACCATCATAGCCAAAAGATCAAGTGTGGGTGCGGATACAGAACGCCTGGGACCCTCGTACACCCTGGTGGGAGCGTAAAATTGGCGAAACTCTTTTAGGAAGCCATTTGTAGTACCTTCTAAAGCTGGACATAAAGTTGCCCTGTGCCCAGCAATTCTGTCCAAGGCATATCTCAAAAGAAATGCATACACATGTCCATCCATCGAAAGACATTTGTAAGAATGTTAGCGACCACTGTGTTCTCAGCTGCCACACACTAGAAACAGTTCAAATAGCCATCAGCAACAGAGGGGATAAACAAACCGTAGCGCCCTCATATAGTGTGCATACCACACTCCAGAGCAAATTGGCAAAAATCAGTAATACACAACGCACAACAGACACAAAGAAGCTAGAAACAAAATATTACAGACTGTATGTTTCCACTTATGTAAAGTTTAAAGAGGCACAAACTAACCCATGGTCTTATAAACTGAAGACAAATCAGCCTGTTTACGTTTGGGTGAGGGGTGGTGACTGGGAGGGGCAGGTGCTGGCCATACTCCGCACATTTCTTGATCTGGGTAGCAGTGCCCGGAAGTGGCAGGTTCACTTAGTACAAGTTAATCAAGCATTCACGTATGACGTGTGCCTTTTTAACGTGTATAGGGTACCTTAATAAAAGCATAGCTTTTTAAAAAATATGCTCTAAACTGTGATCGGCACGGCAGGCGCCTGACTGGGAGAGGAGGCCGAGGGCCACCCAAGCGCCCACGGTGAGCCTACCTGCAGGCAGCTGCGCCAGGTGCTTGAAGGCCAGGTGCAGGTTCTCCCGGCAGGCTGATTGGGGGTCGCTCAACAGGAAGGACAGGGCGTGGATGACGTCATGCTCTAAAAAGCCATCTCTGGGGAAGAGAAGTGGGATTTAGACACAACGAACGTGCCAGGAGAGGATCCAATAAGAACCTAGAGGCGGTTGCCTGCCCTCCCGTCCCCATGGAACCTTAGCCCGTGCCAGCTGGATGGGACCGCATTCCTGCGGCCTCTGGAGAGAAGGCACAGGCTGGGAGTGCCCTCACGTCGGGTGAGAGCAGTGCGGCCTGAGTGGTGCAGGACGACTCTGGGCAACAGAAGCGCATAACCGACCTCCCCTGAGCAGCCGGGCTGAGCTGACCGCTTTTCTCCACCTGCCGGGCACACACCTGCGGCCTGTCCAGGGCAGCCACGTGCCTCCAAACCCACGTAGGCCTGTTTTGCTTCTTGTTATAATGATATAGATTCATTGAATATCAGGTAAGCCAGTTCAATGGGAGAAGAGTTGGTGGTTTTTGTTTTTGTTTTGATTTCCTTATGAAAACAAAGGTGAATGCTTTGGGAAGACTCCAAAGTCAGTGTCTAAAAAAATAAAATAAATAAATAGGGCTTCCCTGGTGGCACAGTGGTTAAGAATCCACCTGCCAATGCAGGGGACATGGGTTCAAGCCCTGGTCCGGGAAGATCCCACATGCCGTGGAGCAACTAAGCCTGTGCGCCACAACTACTGAGCCTGTGCTCTAGAGCCCGCGAGCCACAACTACTGAAGCCCACGTGCCACAACTACTGAAGCCCGCACACCTAGAGCCCGTGCTCCGCAACAAGAGAAGCCACCACAATGAGAAGCCTGCGCACTGCAACGAAGAGTAGCCCCCGCTCGCCACAACTAGAGAAAGCCCATGAGCAGCAACAAAGACCCAATGCAGCCAAAAATAAATAAATAAATTTATTAAAAAAATAGTGAGATGATTGTAAAGATTCTAGAAGGGTTTTGCATGCAGATTACTTCATTAATGTCTGAGTGCTTGCTCTACTTTAAAGAATCAAAGCTCCATGATGTTACAGGTGCTGGTTTAAGCAAAAAAGATGATGGGAAGCTCCATCCAGTGGAGTGGCGCTCCATCCAGTGGAGTGGCTCTTCATCCCATAGCCAAGAAGAGAGAGGCACAGGGATTGGTGGCTGCCTAATCGTTTAGGGGTTTGGGGTTAAGATGAACTGTTTGAAGGGAAGATACAATTTCTTCCAATCCTGGCTTTTTAACCATTCCTTCTGATTAACCAACTAACTGCTGGGCCCAGTCACGTCTGGTGAGGGCTGCAAGGCTGCATCTCTCGAGGCTGGGGTCAGAACTAAATGAGAACTCAGAGCGGGGCCTGGCCCAGTGCCCAGCACACAGGAAGTGCCTGACTGTGCTCTGCCGTGAGGTCTGTATGAGTCGTTCTGGGAGAAGGAAATCACAGTGGGACCCCCAAGTTGCAGGGGCCTTCCCTGACCCCCGGTGTGAGGTGTCTGGGCCTCTTCACTCCGCGCCCAGGCGCCCACTCCGAGTCACTCTGCTGGTAAGTCAGCTCTGTAAGCTGTAACTCCCCAAGGTGACAAGAAGCCAGGACCCTGGCTTCCACGCTCATCTGCTTCCCGTCACTCCTTGTGTGGGTCCAGGAAGGCAGGAGGTTTCAACGTGGGCAGTGAGATGAGGGGTGAGATGACCATTGAGCCCGGCGGACTTCAGAAGTCGGCCCCGGTCACTTCTGCCCTTTGTCCAGTGTGGTGTGCTGGAGTGAGCTGGGTCTTGGAATCCTGGACCCTGGGCACACCAGCTGCCTGCTCCAGGCTCCTCCCCGCCCCTTGCGGTGGTGCTGGGAGGGACATTGGAGAACAGTGTGCCAGTCACATCAGGTCCTCAGTCAGTGACGGTTTCTGCACCGAGTCCCCCCTGCTAAAGTGGCTACAGCCAGGAACCACCCCCCACACCTCCTATGAGGATAAACAGACCTACGGTCACCGTCACTGGGCTCGTAGTTTCCTGTAATCCCCAAACTTCAAGCATCCCTCCTCTCAGCCTCCGTCACCCTCCCTGGGGTTACTCCTAATGTCCAAATCGGGTCCGGAAAGAGGAAAAAGGAACAGGAAGAATGAGAGAAAGCACTTTGCCGGATCTGTCTTAGATGAGAACAGTGAGACTCAACCAAGAGCCTTGCCAGGTCAGAGCAGGAAAGGGCGGCCCTGCAGATGCCAGGTTCGAGCCTGCTCCCCCGTCCTCCCAGGCACCAGTCTGCCCTGTTTGGTGCAACACCTGTGAACTGGGGCGCTCACTGTGTCACCACCTCCCCACACGCACCCAGTTCATAGCGACCTGTTGGGCCAGGACTGCGCAGGGATTGGGCTGGCCACCCGCCTCCCAGGGACCTGACATCAGAACCCAGAGAAGAGACGGGGAGCTGGGGGGTCGAGGGGACCGAGGGGCTGAGGCGGCCATCTGGTGGTGGCCCTGAGCAAGCGGGTGTGTGAGTTCCCAAAGACCGCCCATCTGTGGGGAGAGGGAACCAGAGAGAGAGTGCCCGGGGCCACCCAAGCCACCACGGGGCTGACACTTCACGTGCATGAACTCATTTAACTCCCTGCCCTGCGAGCAGCTCATTCAAGGTCGTTCAAGGGCGTGCCACCCAGGGGAGGGGTGTGGCTCCAAAGCGTGACATTGATACCCAGAGGCAGCTGCCCACCTGCCCACGTTGTGGGTGGCCATGACATAGAGCACCTCAGTGGTCTTGATGCGCACCAGGTCGTTGGTGTCCTTCAGCAAAGCTTTCAGGCTCTCCAGGCAGCCTACGGGCAGAAAAACCTCTGAACATTCACCAAGCTCAGAAACCAGCTAACCTAGAAGTCGACAAGTGAGCCGATGTCCAGAACGAGAGCACCAGGGCTCTACTGTTTGGGGGTGTGAGGGCATCGTGTGGGTGACGGAGTGTTTCAGAGCCACTGGCAGGGGCTCTAGGTGCTAGAAAGGCTCATCCCCCAGGACCCTGTCATCCAACCCCCCTCGTGAATCTCTGCACACCTCCTCCCAGTCCTCCACGGGGTTCAGAAAATGCCCTTTGCATTTGGAGAGACTGGAAGTCAAATTCCAACCTTGTCACCCACTAGTCGTGTACCCTTGAAAGGGTTACACCTCAGGAAGCCAGACTGAGCACCTGAAAATCTTGCCTTATTTACTTATGGGGCAACCCTAGCCTCACACCGCTTCTCTCTGAGCCTCCATTTTCTTCTCTGTGGGTTGAGGAGGTTCCTTCCCTCCCAGGGCCAGTGCTACAAGGACTAAGATAACACGGGCACTGCACGTATGGCAGTGCTGGCCCAGAGTCGGGCTCATTAAATAGCAACCTTTATTATTGAAGCTCCACCTGGCATAGGAGGCCAGACTGGGACTGCTGCCACCATCTCTGGGATTAAACTAGCCCTTCAGATAAGGCTGGTGGGAGAGGCGGCAGTTCACTCATCGTGGGCCTGATCTGGGACAGGTGTGACCGTGCCACTAAAATCAACTCAACTCTTATGTGGGTAATTAAGAGAGTGGGACACAATGGACACAGGTCCCCATGTATGTGTGGTTTCAGTAGGGCCAGTGCCTATCTTCTGTGACAGCCTTGTGGATGAGACAGATAAAGGCCTATTTGGTGGATGTGTGGCCACCAGGTTGAGTCATAGCAGAGGGGGCTGACCACTGGTGGTGTCCAGTTGAAGATGGACTGACCAGCTGGGAGGGATGCTGTGAAGGGGCCACCTCAAGCTGCTCTGTGTCTGTCCATCCAGACCCCAGTCGTGGTCACTTGGGCTGTGCCACGCTCACCTATGCGGATGGCCGTGTAGACGTGCTCGGGGTCGTGCATGAGGTCACACAGGGCCATGACGGCTTTCTGCCTTGTCAACAGGTCCTCCGACTGCAGCTCCTCGTTCAGCTTGGGCAGCGCCCGGCAGCCGTAGGCAATGGCAGCCTGGGTGGGGTTGATGTCAGGGGGCAGGTACTTGGAGATCTGGGCTTGGGCCATCTTCCCACGCCTCCCACTCCTGCAGAGGGCGACTCTGTAGCTTTCAAAGTGAAGCTCTGCAGAAACCACTGATTAAAAGAACCCAAAAGTTGTCATCATTGCTACTGTGATTTGGTATTTTTACTTCCATTTTACAGATGAGCAAACTGAGAGTGAGAGCAATGAAGGGATTTGTTCAAGGTCACAGTGAAGCCCAAACTTCACAGTGAAGTGGCAGCCCAAACTGCAAACTTCAGAGTTCTCCCGATACTTTATAGGCTGGGCCTTGGGACAAAGGCATTGAGAACACAAACTAAGCCAAATAAGCAAACACTGTATCAGCTCCATTCAGTGCTTATCTTGTGCCAGCAATACCTAATATCCAACTCAGCTACCCCAGGAGGAGGGGACTTCTATTACCCACATTTTATGAAGGAGGAAACTGAGGTTTAGGGACAACGAGCTGTGGAGGTCACGAACTAGGATAGGAACCAATGTTCAAATCTGGGTCTAGCACATTCACCCATCAGGGACCCACAGTCGGATGCTTCCGGCACATCCATAGAGAAGGAAATAAGGTTAAAGTGTGATTTATTTTTATTACACACACACTTTGAGCAACTGTAGGCAGTGTGGCTTAGTAGTTAAGAATGGGCTCCAGACCCAAGCCAGTGGGTGGCCCTTAACAAGTTATTTCCTCTGTGTCTTTCTGCAGCTCAAAAGGGAGATGATAATAGCACCCACCCCCACCCCAACCCCCGACCCCCGCCAAGCTGCCATATTCACTGAGACTCTTGAGCCTGGCTCACCAGGGCTCCAGATACTTTGGCTGAGTTATTATTAAGCTGATGGTGGTTGTGACTGCGTTTAGTGGCAGTGACAAGCCCCAGCCTGTGGGAATCGACTCCACTAAGAGAGGTGAACCGGACTCTGATTCCGGGCAACTGGTGACTAGGGAAGGAGGAGAGGGGGCCGGGCTGGAAGAGGAGAGGGGGCCCGGCCATTTGGGATCGGGGCTCCCCTCTCAGGAAACGGTGGGCGCCAGGGACAGGGGCCTACCCTCATCTAAGGGGTATGGGCTGCCTTGGGGTGGGAGGGCACGGGGCCTGTTGATGAGGACTGGGTGGGTCTGGGGACCCCTGGCCCCTGGCCCCTGTCGGCCGCCGCAGACTCACCTGCTTCAGCGCGCAAGGTTCTGTAGCGCACGCCCGTTGCCAGGCGACCCGGTTGCCAGGCGACCCCGAGCGGCGTCAGCCGCGCAGCTCTTGCACATTTGGCGCCCACCGCGCAGGCGCGAACATCCCCAGGCCAGGGCCGGCAGTAAAGTGGGGGTGGTGATATTTTACAGGGTTACTGTGGGGAACAAAGGCGGCTCAGCTTTGTTCGTAGTGCAGAAGGGAAGTGTCTGTGTGCGCCTTTCTCTGTACTGGGCACTTGGCACGCTGTTAATTCTCAGAGTAAACCTGTGAGGTGATAACATTCTCCATTTTACGGACAGGAACCTCAAAGAGGTTCAGTAGCTTCTGCTGAATCACTCAGGCCTGATCCCAGGACTGCTTAGCCCTGGTCCAGGCTCCTTCCTCGGCAGGCTGACTGGCTGGTGACGACACAGGTCGGCCCCTGCAGTGGACTCAATGCACTGCTGACCAGAGCAGTTGTTCTTGAAAGCAAGCCAGAGCCAGCCACCACATACACCAAACCCTCCCAGGGCTCCCCACTGGTCTCAGGACAGAGTCCAGACTCCTAGCCTACTGCTCGAGGCCCTAGGTGATGGCCTCCTCCACACATGCTGGATTATTTCTTAATCCCCCAAATGGCTAACTCTTTCCTGCAGCTGGGCTGCTTGTAACACTATCCACTTCTTTGTTCTTCAGGACACAACTTGGTGTACTCTTCCACCAGGAAGCCGACCTTCTCCCCAACTCCAAATTAGCGAGTGATCCTATAGCTTAATTACCCCACTGGCACACTTCCCTCTTCTTATTCTCTACTTGCTTGTCTGTTTCCCCCAACAGACTTCCCTGAGGGTGGAGGCCACTTCGGTCCTGGTTCCTTGCCTCCCCAGTGCCAGGAATATACCAGGAGGCCTTTCAGTAAGTGTAGAAGAAGTGAATGGTTAATGGATTTGAGTCAAGCTTCATAATCAAAGCACTTTCACCATCTTGTGTGATCCTCACAACAAACCCTTGAAGTACATAGTCAGGTCCATTTTATACCAGAGTAAACTGAGGAGGAAGTTGAGCAACTCAGGGAAGCTCACCCTGACGCCTCTGCCCTTAGCAGTGAAACTCACTAACAAAGACACCAAGCTTCGGCCTCCAGCACATTTAACTCTGAAACGAAGGTAACTGACCTCGATCTGTGTGCCATGGACCCCATTTTGTGATGTGGATGTCTGCCCCTACTGCTGTCCTTCAAAGGACCAAGTCGTGAAGGGTCTGTCTAACCTAGAGCATCCTAGCTTTTTTACGAAGGTGGTGTGGAGAGCATTGGGCTGGGATTTAGGAAATCTGGGTTCAAATCTAGTTCTAACTCACGAAGCAAATCCTTTGGAATGTGTGAGCCTTCGTTTCCTTGCCTGTGAAATCAGGGAGCTGAATCAAGTAGATTCTCAAAGCTGGGAATCCCAGATCTCTCAGGATTTGGTTACAGAGAGTCTTTTTGTAAAATCGTCCTTCAATTTTCTGTTTTTCAATCTCCTTTTTATTATTTTTGCAAACACACACATAACATTCTATGTAGCATATATGTTAATTTGTGAGACATAAAAATATAATAAGCACCTGTGAATTCACCATTAGAACATTATCAGTGTCTGCATCCCCTTCCCTTGTCCCATACACGGTCCTCCTCTCCAAAGCTACCATCTCATTTCTGTGGTTACCGTCTCACAAATGCCTCTGGAAGCCATCTAGCCCCACGTGCCTCTCTCTGCAAACAGAAACTAGCTCACAGAAGCTCAGTGACTCAGGTCAGCCTTTAAACAGCCATTAATTATGGAAATTAATGTTGTAGCGTAAGCTCTAGAAGCCAAGGCATATGATATTCAGGCATCATTAGGTTCAGAACTATGCAGATGAAGGTCAGGAAATGGAAGGCGTGTCCATTCCTTGTCACTGCAGGGCGATCAAATGCCAGTGCTACAGCAAGAGCCTTTTCTTATGCCATGATTGCAGAGAGGAGGAAGTGTCTGTGGGAAAGTTATGAAGCACACCGAAATACATCAGGGCTAACCCAGAAGGGCCGAGACGGGGGATATTATTGTATTCTCTCTGTTCCAAAATGTTTATTTTCATTTGAATTATTTACCGAATAGGTGATATATGCACATAGAAGAAAATCCAAAAAGTATGAAAAGTGTAATGTTTCCCTCCCTCCTTGGTCCCCGGCCAACAGATCGTCCTTATCTATGGCAACCACTGGAATCTTTCCATTGATAAACTAAATTTATAAGAGTAAATACAATTCATTTACCTTTTAATGTAATGGCAGCATACTTCAAACAGTGTTCACCTTCTTTTTGTAAATGCAATATTTGTTCACTCATTTAACATTCACTCCATGCCTGCTTATGTGCAGGCACTGTTTGGCTGATGCAATAAATCGGGTGGACTATACACAAGAACCCCTGCTCTCATTGCGCTCAGTGGAGGGAGACAGACAATCAACATAAACAGCAAGTTATATAATGTGTTAGAAAATACTAAGTGCCTGGGAGAAATAGAGCAGAATAAGGGGTTGGAAGGATGCGGCAGTTGTAAATAGGATGCCTCATCTAGAGGTGACATCTGAGCAATGTGGCTATCTGGGGACAGAGCCTTCCAGGCCTAGGAGACAGCTGATGCAAGCACCCCGGTGCCTGGCGTGTTGGAGGAACAGCAAGGAGGCCAGTGGAGCATGTGTGGGATGGGGGGGGGGAGTGGGAAGCAGTAGGAGATGAGCTAAGAGAATAAATGGGGCAAATCACATGGGGCCTCTTGGGCTATTGTAAAGACTTTATTCATCTAAGAGCGATGAGGAGGCACTGGAGGGTTTGGAGCTGAGGACTGACATGATCTGATCTGTGTTTTAACAAGGGATCCCTGGGGGCTGCTGAACTGGGAATAGGATAGAAGCAAGGGTGGAAGCAGGGAGACCAGTTTAGGGGAGAGAAGATGATGATGGTTGGGATCATGGTGAGATCAGAGGAAGTAGGAGGGAGAGAGAAGATACTGGACAAATTTTCAGGGTAGAACCTACAGGATTTACTGATAGATCAGACACGGGATGTGACGGAAAGAAGTCAAGGGATCTTGGAGATCCCTCCCTACCAGATAACAAGAAAAACACGAAATATTTACACAACAAGAAGAAGATCACATTTGCTATATTATGAAAATAAGTACTTAAACACTTCACATAATTCCCTCCACGTTTGAACCACCACCCCTCCCCAGCCATGGTGACATCAGGGAGGCCAGGTGCGCAAGTCTCTCCACGGTCAGCCCCGCCCAGGCCCGCCCCTGGAGCCCAGGCCTCGCCCCTGGCCGCCCTGGCCCCGCCCACCAGGCCCCGCCCTTGTTGCCATGGTGATCACCGGCGCTCGGGCCGCGTCCCGGAGTCTCCCGCGAGGCTCTGGTTGCTATGGTGATCGTGGCGCAAGGCGCTGGCGGAACACTTTTGGCTGTGAGCCCCATCCCCGACGTCCCGGATTCGTCAGACGCTAGCCTGTCCCGCGTGGTGCTCGTTGCCATGGTGATCGCGGCCACTGGACCCTCCGGACTAGGCAGCGTCAGGAGCCTCTGCAGCCGCCGCAGGTGAGTCAGCCGCCCCTTCGGACTCACCCTCTCCCGCCCGCGTGATCCCCCGCCCACCTCCCACTGCATAACCTGAAAGCGGCCTGGGCCCCGGGCCTCCTCGTTTCTTGACCGCACACCCCGGGCCCCCAGTGCTGGTCTGGGGAGAGACGGTCCGATGCGGAGGACCACAGGCCTCTCTCGGTCAAGGCCACCCAGTGGGGAGGGGGCGGGAGGGAGAAGGAGCCGGGGCTGTGGAATAGGCGGGAGGGGCCCGGTGCCGGCTGGGGTGGTTCTGGGAAAGGCCTGTGGGCTGAACCCTGAGGTCCCTGCATACCCACAGTCTTCATCCCTTAAGGGGCAGGAGCAGGGGACCCCTCCCCACTCTACTTCCTCTGCCCGGGCTGTGTGCACAGCCTGGCGACTGTGCTCCCTCACTCAGCCCAGAGCTGAGCTCAGGGAGGGGCCACTCCTGGTGGACATCGGGCAGGAGACTCAGGTCTCCTCGACTCCCAGGCCGGGTGGCAGGCCTGGTACCCGCCCCCGTGCCCCAACACACACTGCCTGCAGATTGGAGAGATGACCCCTGGCATCCCGACATTCCTGACAGAGAAGGAGGCTTGGACCTGTTTTCAAAGCTACTGCAACGTTAGGCATCAACTCTGGGGGAGTCCCCAGGGATTTGCACAGCTCCCTAACTCTCTTCCCCCTGTTGGGGCCACAGGACTCCCTGGAAGGATGAGGTCCTCTGTGATGCCTTTGGGGCCCACTGTGAGCCAGGACCGCGTCATCACCAGCTTCCCTAAGGTAGGGAGGCATTACGCCAGCCCTTGATATGTGCACTACTCTCCGGACACCATGCCCTCATCCGGCTTTCCCCACCTCACTCACCACTGGAAACAAAGCAGGTGAATCGGGGAGGTCAGTCCCTCACTGACAGACCCCAGGGACTCAGCAAGCAGACTTCTTGAGAAGCTTGGCGTTGACTTGCCCAAGGTGGGCCAGCAAGTGAAAGGTGACACCAGGAGGCAGTGTGGCATGGATGTTAAGGGCACAGACTTTGCAGTCAGACTGTCCTGGGTGTGAATCCTGCATGTCATTAAGCTGTGTGACCGCGGGCAAGTTACTCAACCTCTCAGAGCCGCTGGTACAGAAGAATAATTCCTCTCACATTGGGTGTCTGGCTCATGGTAAAAGGGAGCTCCCTTGCCCAAGTGTGGTCACTGTTTTTCTCATTTTAATTATGACATTATCAAACAGCACTCCAGTTTCCTGACACCAAATCCAAAGTTCTCACCCCTTACCATTCTGCTTTCTGTCCTTGCTGGAAACTCACAGCTCTCTTCCATCTGTATTAAAATCCATTATTAATCACAGCAGGGGATGCAAATCCGCACAGCCTCCCAAGGGGGCAGCGGGATAATGTCTCCCAGCACTGCAGATGCTCCTGCCTACCCTCTGCTCCAGCCGCTCAGGGCCAGGCACTGCAGCAATTTGTAAAGTAGAAGGTCAGACACAACATAATGTCCTCGAGAGGGGGCCACTTAGACAGCAAAATGCTGCTTCTTGACACAGACTCTGGGAGGCATGAGCACCTCTCAGGGGCTGATGCACAATGAGAGCCAAAGTAAGCTGTTGAGCACCACGTGTGAGAAAAGGAGCAGGAGAAAAGAAATGCACGTGTTTGCTTCTACGTGCAGGGTATCTGGAAGGATGCTTAAGATCCTGCCATCAGTGGTTGGCGCTGTGTGTGGGGGGAGAAATCCTCTCTTTTGAGTCTTGAAATCTGTGCCCAGGCTGGTGGGGGAAGGAGGGTAGGCTCTGGGTATTTGGGGTCCGCAGTCATTCCTCTTCCCCCTCTCCTGCCTTCTCCCCCACCCCGAGTTCTGTCTCCAACATGCACAGAGAAAGCCTCGGTGCCTTAGACCCGTGGACAGTGCCCCCAGGACTTTCCATCTCATCAGAGGCCCAGGCAGCTGCTTCTCTTCTGAACTTGACAGTGGTGACTGGGGATGACGGGGACTGGGGTTAAAAAGCCAAAAGAAGGGAAGCGTGATCGGCACAAAACAGTCCCGGTCTCATGGGATGAAGGACCCCAATTACAAAGTGGGATGAGGCTCAGAGAGGTAGGGAGGACTGCCTGAGGTCACACAGCTGGGTGTGGGGGAGCCCAGACTTGACCCGACCGTGGCCGACTGCAGAGCTCTGACGTTTCCCCACCTTGGGAGGCAGGCTAGGGCATCCCTGCTTCCACAGAAGGTGAGATTCTCCCCCAACTGCCTGTGGCCAAGTTCATCCCACACTCCAGGGCCACAGCACTTCAGACCCGAGCAATTCATGGTCAGGTGGGGCCAGTCCTTCCTTCACCCCATGTGCCTCGGTTTCCCTCTGTGCACTTCCTGCCAGCCTTCCCTAGCACACTTCTCCAATCTGTCCCAAGTGCTGGGACCCCTCTACTGACCGCCGTGTCTTGGCCGGCCCCCAGCTTGACACTGACACGGAAGTGGACGGAAAAGCAGCCAGGTTTCCCGAGAGGTGGCCACACATCTTCGCGTGGCCGGGGGCCCTGGGCTGAGTGCTGATTTGCACTGCCCACTTGCTCCTCCAGTGAGCAGACCAAGAGGTGCCGTGAGGGGTGTCCCCACCTTACAGATGAGGACATGGGCTCTGTGAGGTCCCACCCTCACCCTTGGCCGAGCTCCTTCACCGTCCCTGCTGCCTTGGTCACACAGAGCCGAGAGGGCAGGTGGACCAGGGCAGAGCCACAGGGGCCCTGAAGGACAGAGGGGTGGCCCAGGGACCACAGCAGAGCACAGCAGCCGTCTCCAGCATGGCCTGCTCCCACATCCTGGCCATGCCCCACACTTAGCCTTGGCCAATCTGACCGCAAAACGTAATGGTCACCTTTCATTTGTTTAATATCATTTTTTCTAATTATAGAACAAACCTGCATTCGATAAGTGTCATGGCGTCTTTGCTGAGCACTTAGTATGTATGTGCCAGACCAGCTCTGCGCTGGTGGCTTCACAAATATAACCTCGTTTTATGCCCCCAAGTCCCTGAGGTTTTCCAGATGCAGAAACTGAAATTCAGAGACATGAGGCAACTACCCAGGGTCACACAGCAGCTGAGGGTGGACACAGGGGTCCTGCTCTTAGACCACTACCCAGTTCTGCCTTCTGAAAAATGTGGAAGGTGAAAGTGCCTTCCAGGACATTTTCCATGCACAGATATACATATTTTTAAAACAAAAATGGCATCAGAGATCCATAGAAGGTGTAGGAGGATCTTGGCGCTAAAAGGGCCCTTACAGCCCACCCCTCCTCTCACTGGAAGAGGCCCAGAGGGGGCAGAGGGTTGATACACCCACAGCAAGGGCACAGCTGTCCCCAGCGGGACACAGCTCTCTGGATCCCCGCCTGGGCTCCCTGGTGTGTCCTGGTCCCACTGCTCCTCCTCGGGGCTCACAAGACCCTGGAGTCTTAGGAGTCGCTGACAAGGTAGAGGACGGATGTGACAGAGGCTCAGGAAGGAGGGAGCTCTGGGAAGTAAGTCACACCTGCTGCCCGCTTGGCGAGCTTTGCAGGGTGATGTGCCCACCTGTCTGTCTCTTTGTCTGTCTGTCTTGTTTCCAGTGGTACACGCCCGCTGCCTGCCTGCAGCTCCGGGAGCACTTCCACGGGCAGGTCAGCGCCGCCTGCCAGCACAGGAATACAGGGACCGTCGGGTGAGTGCCGGCTTGGCCAGGGGAGGGTGGGGAGGACCGAGCGCACGTGTGAGTGTGTGGATGCACATGTGAGCCTCGTACACAGACCACGCGGGCGCCGCCACCCCGTACAGGCCTGAGGAGCATCAGCCATTTATCCGGCTTTACCTGCCGCACCTGCTGCAGGAACAGCTCCCCCCTCGGTGAGGCCGGCACCGAGGTCTGAGCACAGCTGTTCCCTCCAGAAGCATTTCCTGCCCTTCAGGCCTCAGACTTAGTGTTGGGTCCCCGGGGTCTCCTCTGAGTCCCCACCACACCTGCCCCCTTGCCCAGGCGGAGCGGGTGCCCCCCGCACCGTGCTCCTGAACTCCGCGCTGGGTTCCTCGCCAGGCCACACGCAGGAAGGAGAGGCACGTATGCGCCCCGTCCCTGCCTCAGGGCGCCTGGCACTGCGGCACAGGTGTCCTGCCGTGGTCACACCTTCTTAGCAAACAGGTGCGGGGTCCTGCTTCCGCCCTGCATCCTGAGGGGCTCATGGTCTGCTCAGGGAGAAGGCTGAGCTCAAAAGTCACATGGGGACAGTGAAGCCAGGATGGCCGAGGTGGCCATGGTCACGGGCTGAGCATGGCGGCAGCTGCTGGGGGAGTGCTGGTTCCACACCAGGGGCTTCCCACCAAGGAGCTCCCAACCCTTCCCCACACTCAGTGCTGGGAGGCCAGGAAACTGGGGCACAGGGGAACCCAGTGGCCCTGCGGCAGCACCTTTACTCCTCCTGAGAAGCAGAGCCAGGGCCACCTGCTCCAGAACTAGCGGCGCAGGGAATTCCCTGGCTGTCCAGTGGTTAGGACTCTGTGCTTTCACTGCCGCGGTCTGGGTTCGATCCCTGGTCAGGGAACTAAGATCCCGCAAGCCTCGTGGGTGTGGCCAAAAACAAAACAAAACAAAACACCAGACACACACACACACACACACACACACACACACATATAGAACTAGCAGTGCAGATGCAGCGCCGAGGTAGGGGACGCAGGCAGGGGTACAGGGCCTGGGGCTGTGTGCCTGCCAGGACACCACCATCACCCTGGAGGGCGTTCCAGGGCCAGGCAGGCTGGGGGCATGTCGTGGACTCAGGTCTGCACGCCTGGGCCATGGCTCTAAGGTTCTCAGGCTCCCTGGGGAGGGGGGACCCTGCTCACCTAGAGCAGCCACCCCTCCCTCTGTATGTGTCCTGCACTTGCACAGCAGCATTCCTGGGACTGCAGGTCACGCCCAAACCACCAGCCTCCTCCACCTGCAGACAGCAAGAGGGCACCTCTGTGTCACCTGGTGACTTGGTGCAGCTCACCTGGCCACGTCTTCGAGGGAGGGGCAGTGTCTACTCTGCTCCCAGGCAGCAGCTAGTTCTGGAGCAGGTGGCCCAGCTTGGACACAGGCCCACCTGGGACTCTTCCCGCTGCTCCCTCAGCCCAAGACTCAGCCTCCCATGGTGCCCATTTGTGATTCTCATGGCAGGGACGTGGACCCAGTGGGGTCAGGGGTACAGAGTCCCCAGAACAAATGCAGGTCCTCCTGCCCTCCCCTCTGAGGGCCAGCGAGGGGGACAGACATCCCAGAGTGTGTCACAGGTGACCTGTCCCCATCACGAGTGGGGAACGCAGGGAAGGAGGGGCCCGTGTGCGTGAAGATGCTCTCGTGACCGCGCCTGAGAGCACCGCGCCATACTCCTCACAGGCTCAAACTCTCCAAGGTGGTTGTGGTCGGCGACCTCTACGTGGGCAAGACCAGCCTCATCCACAGGTGCGCCACCGGCCCGGGAGGCTCCGTCACATGTCGTAGTGGAGACCATGTGGCTGCTGGGAGGGGGTGCAAGAAATCCGGGAGATGGTGGGTCCGCGGGGAGTGCGGCGTCCTAGGAGCCTGGCGTTGGCCACACCATCCCCTCCACAGGCTCCCCTCCCTGCCCTCCCTGCCAGCAGACGCGATACTTTTCACTGCCTTGATCCACTTGTTGGTCTCCTGCTGCCTCAGCCTCTCTCCCCACGGAGTTCCCGCTGGCAGCTCCGTCGCCCATGGCCTATCTCTGTGGCCCATCTCCATAGCCATCACCACCTGGTCTTCCCTGAGGGCGGACTTTCACTGTCAGGAGTGAAGCCTCCACACGCGGCCTCTGATGGCTTCCTCGGCCCCCACAGGTTCTGCAAGAATGTTTTCGACCGTGACTACAAGGCCACCATCGGGGTGGACTTTGAGATGGAGCGCTTTGAGGTCGCCGGGATCCCCTTCAGCCTCCAGATGTAAGTCACCGTGCCTCGTGCGTTTCCCATCATATGGTTGTGGAGGGCTTCGCGGAGACGCCGGGGAGACCCCGGGGAAGCCCTCGGCGAGCGGGCAGGAAGCCCCGGGCAGTTTTGAAGCTGGGCTCTCTGCTGCCCCAGTCCCTGCAGCCTGATGTGCCCGCCCCCGCCCCCAGCCTCCCCTGGTGCTCCCCGCGGCCCCTCTGTGATCCCACTTGCCAGGCCAGCAGCGCGGCCTCCGGCAAGTCACTTCAGCCCTCCAGCCTCTGTTCCCACCTGAAAAACGGGGCCAAAACCGTTCCCTGCATGCTGGGCTCTAGCGGAGGCCACACGGTCCACAGGCCTTACTGGGGCCTGACGCTCCCCCGTCTCTCTCCCTCTGTCTGTGTGTCTGTCTCCTCCCTGCCAGACCCCATGCCTTGGCCTCTCAGGGACACACACACCCCCCACCCCCGGCTTCGGCCCCTCCCCTCTAGTTTCCCTCAGAATAGCCCAGGGTCTCCCCCCAGCCTCATGCTTTCCCACCAGAGCCACTCTCCTCCGGCACCTGCTGGTCTCCAGCCCGGCCCTCTCCTGCGTGGCTGCCCCTGCGGGCATTCCCTGGGCCTCCGTCTGGTCCCCTCCTCCTGCGCTGTCCCTGGTGCTCACCCCTGCTCCCTGGATTCACTCCTCAGGCCTCCATGCCCCGGGCTGGGCCTGGGATCGCGGTGATTGGGGTGATCGCGGTGATCGCGGTGGAGCTCGCCCCCTTGTGGACTTCAGCTCCTAATGTTTCGAGACAGTGCCCGCTCCTCTGAGACCAGCCCCAGTGCAGTCCTGGAGCAGATGGTACCACCAAACCTCGCCCAAGGGGGTGTACAGGGTCAGACCAGAGCAGAAGAGGCTGTGAAGACACAGGGCTGCAGGACCGAGGGGATGAGGAGGCAGGAGAGTGAAGCAGCACGAGCTGCTGGGGGCAGCTGTGTCTAATTAGAGGGCCCAGGAGGAAGCAGGGGGCTCTCCCGGCTCGGCCTCTCCTTGTCCTACACTGAGGCCATTGCCAGCCAACCAACTGGCCCCACCGCCAGGCCACCCTCCCAGCTCCCACCCAGAGTATTCTTCAGAAGTGGAAATGTGAATGAATTAATGAAAGAGCCAAACAGTTCTGCATCATGCTGGATCACTTGGAAAATTTTCAGATTATTGGTGTCTTGTTCATGGCTTGTCTACTTGTTAGTTTACTGAGAAAACTTAAAGTTTGATGTGTTGATTTTTAAAAAGGGTGGATTTTCAGACTCAGCCCTGCATTTTGACCTCCAGCCTTGTTCTAAACCAGGGCAAGTAGATCTCAGCAGGTAACTTCCTCTATCTTTACTGTGCCCATGGCAGACATCATTAATCAATTGTTGCATTTTTTCCCATGGAGCCAGGGCTCAGCTCCTCCAGAGAGCCAGAGCTAACTGATCAGAGAAGCAAACCATGTCCTTGTTAGACAACGCACCCCACCCAGGGAGCTGAGCGTCCCCTCCACTGCCATGGGGAAGGTGGAGCCACACCCCAGTCACACATGAGCAAGTGGCAGAGCCCCAGTCCCATTCCCGGGGTCGCCTCTACAGGTGGACTTTCACATCTTGAGAGCAGCCACATCAGGGAGCACATTCTCTTTTTTATGGCACAGTCAGAAGGGACTGAGCTACAGCTCCATTCATCTGGGCAGTGGAACTGCTAAGGCCGTGCCCCTCCCCTATGAGCACAGTGCATCCAGAGAGGGGGTTCCCCATGGGCGCCCAAGGAAGGAATCATAAGGAGTTGGGGGTGGGGCTGGCTGGCTGGCAGCAGGCATTTCGTGACACCCATGCAGCTGGTGCGGGCGCGTGGGTCTCCGGCCCAGGGCCCCACAAGCCTGCTGGCTGCAGCCACTGTGATCAATGGCTTAACCTGCCACCTCTCCGTTTCCCTTTTTCTCTCTCTCTCCCTCTCTCTCTCTCTCCCCCTCCCTCTCGGTCACGGCACAGCTGGGACACAGCAGGACAGGAGAAGTTCAAGTGCATCGCCTCTGCCTACTACCGGGGTGCCCAGGGTGAGCAGCCGGGTGACGGCAACAGTGGGGCCTCAACCATGTGCAGCAGGGGCTCCCCGTGAATTCCCTGCCGGGCGCACAGCGAGAAGCCCAGGTCTTCCATGCAGGCACCAAATCTGTCCTCTGAGAGCCACTGAGGAAACATGGGGCGGGTCCTCGTCTTCCAGCCAGGCCCAGGCCAGCCTCGGCAGCCACGCGCTTTAGGGATCCATGGTGGTGGGTGCTACCTGAAAGTCTCAGCCCCAGTTTCAGCTCAGAAAGATGCTCAGAGCGGGGAGTGCTTGTGCAGAGACCCCAGAAAGAAGAGCAGAGTCAACTCAGGAGCAGGGGGGCGGGGCTTGGCTGGAGGGGAGGAGTGGAGGTGGGCCCCCAGGTGGGGGCCAGCGGGGCTCCTCGCCCACCACATCCTTGTTGAGGGCGCCCCAGCCCTGAGCAGGCCTCCCGGTCAGCAGGCAGTGGCAGCATAAGCCCCCTCCTCTGACCAGGAAGAAGAGAGAAAGGGTTTCAGTGAGAGGTAAGAGCAAGCGGTCCGAGGCATCCAAACCGGACTCAGATGATGAGGTACAGTTAGGTCCACTCAACAATGATGTTAAAAGTCACATTTTCACTAAGGTTTGAAAAAAGCAAAAACAGGAAACCACGAGCACCTTGGCTGTGGATTGGAATAACAGCTCTGCCACGTCTGCTGTGGCCTCTCTTCTCGGGGGGATGACACCCCCTGGGAATAAGGCGTGAAGCGCCTGGCACAGCCCTGCAGACAGCAGCCCGGCCACGGTCACCACCACCATCAGCTTCTTCCTTCACTTCTCAGCCCCTCTGCCAGGGCGGGGCGCGTGGGTGGGCCTCCTGCAGCCTTCAGCCAAGGTGCAGAGGGAGGCCCACGTCCAGCCCGGCTCACACCCCTGGGGCCAGAAGAGAGCAGGCCCTCTGGAATGCTCTCCACATGGGGCCACCCAGGGCACAGGGGACCAGACAGGGCAGTGATGAGAGGAGCTGGGGAGAGGGGGCTGCATCTCCCAATTTCCTGCCCACCCTGCTCCTCAGAAATTGTTCCCCTGAAGCTGGTCGTTGCTAATCGCCCGCACGACCATAGCTGCCAGTGGGGGAAAGTCTGCCCCACGTCAGGCCCTGGGCCAAGAGCTTTAAAACAGCTGCTCCAGCTTAGTCTTCAGAGCTACCCTGAGAGCTAGAGGTAGCTGTGGTCCTCACCATGTCACAGACGAAGGCTGAGGCTCTCAGCGTCAAGGCCTCACCCGCACTCCCTCAGCCGTAAGAGGCAGAGGGGAGATTTGAACACAGGGGCTCACCTTGCCTCCCTGGAGCCCCCTGTGGCTGGGCCGCTGGGTGTGGATCAGAGTGGGGGGCTGGGTCCCCAGGGCGGCCATGGGTGTCTCCCTCCCAGCCTCCGTCATCCCCATCAGTTCCGCGGGAGCCCCCTTGTCACGCCGTGTTTGCCTCCCCCGTCACTGACCGGCTCCTGACTCCCCCCTCCACCCCATGCAGTGATCATCACGGCCTTTGACCTCACTGACATGCAGACCCTGGAGCACACCAGGCAAGTCTGGGGCTCTGCAGCCCCCGTGGGACCCTTGGGCCCAGAAAGCTGCCTGGAGGGCTCCCTAAACCTGGGCCATGAGCTGGGCCCCTGACAGTGGGTACAGGTGACCAAGCTCGCTGGTCAGCACCCGCCACCCACGGGCCGATGACTGTTGGCTGCCTTTTTATCCTTCAAGATCTGCAGCTACAGCAGAAGGCAGGGCCAGCTGGGCCTGTGGCCAGCGCAGAATGGCGCACACTGGCTTCAGTGCTCTGCTGTTGTCATCTTGAAAGCCTTACTAATTTGTGGCGAGGGGCCTGGCATATTCACCTCGCCTGGGCCCTGTCTCTGGGGACACAACTGGGCACTTGCTGTCTCAGGCAGAGATCTGGGCAAGAGCCGGGGGTTGGGAATTCCCTGGTGGCCTAATGGTTAGGACTCCGTGCTTTCACCGCCATGGTACAGGTTCGATCCCTGGTCAGGGAACTAAGATCCCAAAAGACGCACAGCACGGCCAAAAAAAAAAAAAAACTTTTTTTAATTAAAAAAAAAAGAGCCAGTGTTCATCAGCTGACGGACCAGAGCCCCTTCACCTTGCTTTTGTTTGGGGTGTTCACAGCCGCATCTCCAGCCCTGTGAGGGAGGCCAGGCTGGTCACTCCAGTTGGTGACAGTGCAGGACTCACCCAGGGCGAGGGTAGAGCCATGGCCGGGACGGGGCCTTCATCTCCCACTACAGCGCTCCTGCGTCCCCACCCAACCGAGGCCCCCGAGGCCAGCTCGGGTCAAGCTCCCCTCCTTGCAACCCCCGGCCCTGGGAGGACCCGGGCTTCACCCCATCCTGGCTTCCTCAGCCCCTGGGGGGCTGGGTGCCGTCTCTGCCTGTCCCCCACGTTCCAGGCAGTGGCTGGAGGACGCGCTGAGGGAGAATGAACCAGGCGCCTGCTTCCTGTTCCTCGTGGGGACCAAGAAGGACCTTCTGGTGAGCGGAGCGGGTCAGGGCCAGGGGCGGCCTCGGGAAACGCGGCCCCTTCAGCCTGGGCTTGCAGAGCAGAGGGTGACTCGGATGTGTCTAGGTGGGAACTTGCAGGCGGGGATCTGAAAGCAGGGGCACTCGGTTCCCAGTGCTCGGGGCTCGTCCCATCAGGGAGGGACACTGGCGCTCAGACTCGCCTGGGACCGCCGGGCTCACCTCTGGGCAGGTGCCGAGGCCCGGGGAGCTGGGTCAGCAGGGCCGCTTCTCCTAGTCAGGGGCCGCGTGCAAGCAGGCGGAGGCGGAGGCCGTGCGCCTGGCCAACGAGATGCAGGCCGAGTACTGGTCTGTGTCAGCCAAGACCGGTGAGTGGGCGCGGGGCTGCCGCCATGGTGATCGGGGGTGGGGGGCCCTGCCCTGGATGGGAGGAGTGGCACACCTGTGTTCTCTAGTGAGACCCCCGCGGCTGCTGTGGGGCACATCCATCCCGTCCCTGTGAGGTCACGTCCAGAGTCTCAGGGAGGCAGTGGTGGGGCTGGGGTTGGAACGCAGCCTCACCTGTAACCACACCATCCTCCTGCCCCTGACCTGGTACAGGTGGGAGGGGCCAGTGACCGGCTGTCCCTCCCTTCCCCAGGTGTCATCATAGAAGGCACTCAAACATCCCTCACGGCCCCCCAGCCCTCCCCCACACCCCACCCAGTCTGCCCCAGCCTCGCTGGGTCTCCGGGCCCTGAGCTGCCCTCGCCCACAGGCACTGCTTACCCCGGCCCCCAACGCCTCTGAGCCTCATCATCCTCATCTGGGAAGTGGGGTGTTGCTGTCAATCTCGTTTTATTTTTAATGGAAAAACGTGTTTTAAATGATAAAAGCCATATGATTCACTGAGGAAAAATGAGAAAATGCAGAGAAGCAAGGAACAGATTTTGAAAACAGGTTGTTGGGGGGATGAAATGAAATAACTTTCAGTGCCTGGGGCACAGTAGGCCCCAAGGCTGTGGGGACTCGGGAATTACACCTGGGAGTCCTTACCCCGGGCGAGGGGCCACCGTGGACACCTGCCCAGGGGTTGGGTGAGGCAGCAGGAGTGCGAGTGGAAGTACCACCTCCAGCCCAACACAAAAAGGTGGCAGCCCCCATGTCCAGTTCCCTCTGCTCCTTCCTGACGGTGTCCCTGAGGCTGTGAGAACCCACCCTCTTATTGGAGTAACAGCATGTTCCCTGAGAGCTCCCTATGGGCCAAGAAGGACTGCCCTGTGCGGTGGTATAGGTTGTTAACTGCACAAGGGCAGTATGCGTGTCGGGGGCTGGGCCCGGCCCTGTGCCCAGATGGGTGGTCTTGTCCTCCTGGCGGAGGAGGCACAAAGACCCCACATGGGGGCCAGTGGCTCTAATCCTCATGGCTGCCCGCTGGAGAGGTGCTCAAAGGTTACAGGAAAGCAGGCCCACACAGCTCAGTGCCTGGCCCACGGGTGCTCAGTAGCAATTGATTGGAAGAGTAGATGCCGGGAAACCAGGGCTCAGAGATTTTCAGGAGCGGCCAGGGCAGGTGGCCAGGGTGGGGAGCCCATCCCCTGCACAGCGGGGGGCTGTCCTGGCTCCCACACTGCTGGCTCCCCCACCCCCTACTGCATCCATGGGCAGGGGCAGAGATGGCCGGGGTCATGGCTGTCCCGTGCCCACAGGGGAGAATGTGAAGGCGTTTTTCAGCCGCGTGGCCGCCCTGGCCTTTGAGCACTCGGTGCTGCAGGACCTGGAGCGGAGGAGCAGTGCCCGGCCGCAGGTCGGCGACGGGGACATCATCCGTACGTGCAGGTGATGGGCCGGGCTGGGGAGAGGCTTGCGGCCTGAAATCCGCGTCCACCACCCTCCGGCCCAAGACTCAACCATTCCCTTGGCTTGTCGCCCTCTGCTCTTGGCTCCTGGCTGCCCCTTCCCCCATCCCTCTGACCTCCAGCCTGCAGCCTCCCTGCCCACCTGCCAGCTCAGACGCCCACCCCCATCAGCTGCAGGTGCCTGGTTGATGCCAGGTGACTTCTCCCCTCATTACAGGGATGGAGGGACACCCACCCGAGACCCAGGACAGCAAGAGGCCCTCCAGCCCAGGTTGCTGTTAGCTGAGCCTGCGTCAGAGGCCTCCACTGCCTGCATGCGTGTGGGCAGTGCCTCCAGTGACCTGGAGGGTGACATGGAACACCCACCGTGCTGAGCCCCAGGGCTCCGCCTCTTCTCTTTAGCGGATCGGGAGCCAGGGAAGGCCCCCAGTGGCTGCCCAGCTGGTGGGGGCACTGAGGCTGTCATCTGGAAGGCCAGTTGCACTTACAGAGTCACCCGACAGCCCCCCGGCCCCGGGAGGCTCAGCACCACAGGCACAGACACGTGCCCCCAGGCCCACAGCGCTCGCCCTGGGCACAGTCAGCATCCCCTCGGGCCTCTTCCCCACTTTCCTGGGTCGGCCTCGGAATCCTCCTCATCTCGGTGGTCCAGGCGAGCGGGACTTGCTGAAGTCAAGGCTCCCTGTTTGCTGCAACCCGGATCGGGCAGGAGCACCCAGGCCTCCCCTCCCCAGCTCCCGCCCAGAGCGCCCAGCCCTCTCCATGCCCTCGTGTTGCTCCTCCTCAGGGGCTACTGAGCCCCCACCCACCCCACTCTCCCCAGCCCTGGGTGTGTGCCCCCCAATCCTGCCCTCCATGGCCATAGGCAGGTGGCACGTCTGGCTCCCGCCTGTTTCTCGTAGATGGTGAGCATTTCTCGGGCAGCCAGGTGGTTAGCCGCCGGGAGACTCGGCAGCTTCTGTTCATTCCCCCTTCATTCCCCCTTCACCACACTTTTAGCTCTCCTTTTTTATAGATAGAAGATACTTCTTTATATAAATCACTCCTAAAGGAATGGCATATGTGCTTATTGTGAAACGAGACAGCACAGAGCTCTGCATGCAGTGACAGTCCCTGCGGTCCCGGACGTAAGCCTCGTCTGCAGCGGGTAGGACTCCTGTTCCTACACAGCACGGCCACGACCTCGGCGCCTTGTTTGCTGTTAAACCAGAGTGACCTCTCCCCACGCCCACAGGGCAGGCCGCATTCCGAGGAACTGCCAGAGCGAGCCTGCATGTCCCTTTAGCAGCTGCAGGTTTGCCTTCATGCAGATGGGCCAGAGTCCATTCACCCTGCCCGGCCGTGGGACAGTTGGCTTGTGTCCAGCTTTTAGCTTTTTTTTAACTGAAGTGACCATCCTCATAGTTATAGCTTTGCACACTCGGGATTCCCCACAGAGGCCTTGCTGGGCCTTTGGTGGGCTGGCCCACCAGACCCAGTTTTGAGGGGCAGGCTGTCTCAGGGTGCACCAGGACCGGGTTTGGGGCACACCACAGACAGCGTCAGGATGGCAGACCCTGGTCAGGTGGGCTGGCACCCTCCCGGCTCCGTCCCCCACCCCTCTAGGCCCCAGGACTGGGGGGCGGTAATGCACCCTGCTGTCACTAGCCCCCGAGCCAGGACCACTGTCTCATGTGCACCCACCCCTCCAAATGGCCCTTTGTGAAACTCTCCTCCTGTTGCTCCGTGTGTGCCCAACTGTTCGGTGTTTCTTCTGAAGTGGCAGAACCACTTTGCTGTGGTTCCACTGATACCACGAGTCCACAAAGACATCCTCTACAAGCACTTAAATTTCTGGGGCGGAGACCCAGGGCCTCATGCGAGAGCTTCAGAGCCATCCCGGGCCCCTTCCCTCCTTCGCTTCTCTCACCCTGGCACTCGAGGCCCCTCAGTGGCCGCCCCAGCCCACCCTGCAGGCCCCTGTGCTCCAGCCTTCACCCGTGATCACTAGTCTTTGCAGGTGCCAGGACTCTTCTGTGCCCGGCAGCTCAGGCACGCCTTCTCTGGGAGGACTTCCTGGAGCCCGCATGGCTCCCGCAGCACTTGTTACTTCTGGGTGTGGTGTCCATGTTTGGGCTTCTCCCCCATCCCCCCCTCCACCACCTTGTGGGACCCTAAGAGCCAGGGCAGCAACCCTGTGACCTCATCTCCCCAGCATCTCCTAGACAAAAGGCCCCCGGCAGGTGCTCACCTAGATGTAGTAGGGAGACAGGAATCCCGCTGAGTCTCCCGGCAGACACATTCACTCTCACCAAGATGCCTCTTCTTGAACCTCCTGGGGACAGTCCTGTGCTTGGCCCTCCTCGGTGGCCAGAGGCGGATGTGCCCACTGCTCACTCAGAGGCTCCTGAAGTCAGGCAGCAGCCAGTGAGGGCTGTAGGGGCTCAAGCGTAAGGTCTGTTCCTGGGAGGAGCTTGGTGAGAGCCAGACACAGAAGATTCCAGGGAAAGCCGTGCAGGCCTGGGGAAGGAGTCACATGCAGGCACCACCACTGCCTCCAGCCCATTGGAGGTGGGAATTCTGGCCCATAGCAGGGGCCACCCAGGAATGGGGCCATCCAGCCTCTTGGGGGAGTAGCCAGAACCCCCATTTACTGAGCACTCAGTGGAGGGGGAAGAAGCCCCTTTCATCCCAGTGACCCTGTGGCCTGGGTATCAGGACCTCCTGTCCCCGCCTAACTGGAGAGGAGGCTGAGCACAGAGCCCAGGTGACAGGATGCAGCTGAGCACTTCTCCTCCGCATTCCTGGTCCCTCCTCTGTCTCCGCCTCCCACGCCAGCTTGCAGTCTGATCCCAGCGGGAATCCCACTCCAGGTCCCACACCTGGTCCTCCTCAGGGTCCACAGCAGAGCTAACGAGCTAATCAGTCGCTCCCCATCACACCCTGCTCCCTGAGCCCTGTGATTTTAGTTGGTCCTTCCCCAGCCCCACAGCCACGGGACCAGTCTCTGCAGTGACCCAGAGCAGGGTGGGGGTCTCGGCCTCCTGGCAAGCGGGAGCCTCCCCCTTCCCCGACACTGCTGTGGCCTCTGGAGGGAACGGGGGGCCTCGGATCCACCCAATGCCCACTTCGGCCTGACGATGGGATGGGAGCCACTCCCAGAGGGACTGCGCTCTCCTGAGGGACCCGGGCAGCCTAAGCTGGACACCTGAGGTCACCTGAGATGTAGGTAATGGAGCATGGTGATGGGCAGGGGACCTGCTCCACTCACACCCTCACACAGATAAGAACCTGGGAGAGGCCAGGGTGACAGGCGTTCCTGGCCTGGGGACTACAGAGGGGACTCGGGGACCCAGGAGGCCCAGGGTGGGGACGAGAGGTGGGGTGTGGAGTGGGGGAGATTTCAGAAGCAGCAACAGCTCAGAGAGGGCCCTCATCTTCTGAGCCTTTGGGGCTCCCGGAGACGGGGGCAGGGGGCCCTGGGCGCACGTCACCCAAAGAGGCCCTGAGACGAGACTCTCCCAGCAGCCCCCGGGCTCCTCTGCCATCTGCTGTGGCCTCCCCTGTCACCTCCCATATGTCGGGCAGACAGGGAGCGTGGCTGTCCCACGGCCTCCTTCCAGGCTCCACCCCCTCATCCAGACGCCTCCCAGAATTCAGGGCCAACAGCCACCTGTCTGAGCCTGCGCCCCAGGAGGGAGCAGGGTAGTGCGGCCTGTCCCCAGGCTGCTGTTTGCAGACCCTTCCTTCTGCTCCCTGATCCCCAACAGGTGGATGGCACCCCTGGCCTGAGGGTGCTCTGGGCCTCTGGCCACTGGAAGCCACAGCCTGCACCATGTCACTGGCCGTGCCTTCAGGAACCAGCTCATCTTGTCCCAGCCCCTTCTTCTCTGTGAAGCTGGAAATGGCAGCCTGGGCACTCGGCCGGGATGTCCCCCGCTGCAGGGCTTCATCCAGAATTGATTCTGCAGGAGGTGGTGGAGTTACAGACAAGGGGGCCTGGGAGGAAAGGCCCACAGCTCACTTGTTCAGAGACCTTGGCCAGGGAAGTCCCTCAGAGACCCCGGCTACCCACTCTGGGCCGGGGCTGGTAACCTGGAAGAGGCACCCCGCCAGGCACCATCCAGCACAGAGCAACGAGCAGGGCTAGAGAACAGCTGTATCGATCGCCCCCATTTTCTGATCTTGCCCGCAGCTCCCTGGGGCTGATGGATGACAGATGACAGATGGGGGTCATGTGGCCATATCCCGTTTGGAGGGAGCCCTCCTCTAGCCTCTGCCCCCAAAGCGGGTGGGGAGGAGGGTACAGACAAGGCAGGGAAGGAGCAAAATATGGTCCCCACTTATTGTTGTGTGAGACCATTAGCAGTCACTCCCCATTCCTCCCATCCCCTATCCCCAGGTGACCACCAACCTACTTTCTGTTTCTATAGATTTGTCTATTCTGGACATTTCATGTAAATGGAGTCATACAATATGTGGCCCTTTATGACTGGTTTCTTTCACTTGGCATAAATTTTTTCAAGGTTCATCAATGTTTAGCATGTATTGGTGCTGCATTTTCTTTCATGGTCATATAATATTCCACTGTGATATTCCCATGACGGACGTTGGGGTTGTTTCCATCCCCAGGGTTCTGAGGCATCGGAAATTCTGCGTTCTGTCCAGTAGAGGGGGCCGTTGAGTCCCAGCCGCTCCTTCCAGCAAAGGGACCGGATATCCTCGGGGAGGGGTTGCCAGAACATTGGTCTGGGTTCAAGGACCACTAGAGCTGCTGCTGAGGGTACGAGTGTGTGTGTGTGTGTGTGTGTGTGTGTGTGTGTGTGTGTGTGTGTGTGTGTGTGTGTGTGAGAGAGAGAGAGAGAGAGAGAGATTGTGAAATGAATTATAGAGCCACAAAACCATATCCCAGAAAATAAAGGAAGTTGAGGAGGGGACATCACCAACAATCCCACTTTCCTGTTCCATTTTAGTTTTTAGATGAAAAAAAAAACCCCATCTTTGGGAGTGGTGGTGATTGTGGTGATGGTTTTCACGGGTGCGAAACCCCTGATGTGACATCCTGCAGCCCACACCAGCCTCACCCCCTTACCCAGCTGTTCCTCAGACACACCCAGAACTCTGAACTCCCCATCTTTGCCTGTCTGTCCCCATCTTTAGGACCAGCTCGCCGGCCAGCCTTCCCCTGACCTCTGCCTCCTCCTGGATGCCCGCCCTCAAGGCCCACACACCTCTGCTGTGGCCTGGCTCTGCCTGCCTCACCCTTTCCTCCCTGGGCTCTGCGCTCCCACCCGGGCCAGCACTGGCTGAGCACCTACTATGTCGTAAGCACTGGGGGTTCACTGGGGAACAAGACAGACAGACCTCTGTTCTTGGAAGTTTAGATCTAGCTGGGGACAGACACCAAATGGGGGATTACAGAGTGTTATATACATGGACCCCACTTTCCTCCTCATTCTTCCCTTCCTCAGGAGGGAGGAATGATAAGAAAGCTCTTCGGGGAAGGACCAGAGACCCAGGGTAGGAGTGCTTTCAGGGAAGGCTCAGAGGATGGGATGAGTGTCCTTGGGGCCAGAACAAGCTGTCCCATGGGGAGATAGCCACTATCTTGCAGTGTCCTTGTGCCCAACAAGCCACTTGCTCTACCAAGAGAACAGAGCTTGCAAACCCAAACCAAACAGTGTCAGAGTTTCTGATATGAGCTTGCTTATGTGTACAATATTTAAGGTGGGGCTGAGTTGGGGCCTGCAAACCAGAGAAAGGGACACTTCACTGATGGATGAAGCCACCCCCCGCAAAGTATCCTCTTCTTTCCCAGGTGTTTAATGATAATGTCCCTGATGAGCCCACAATTCCCCCTGGAAAATGAGAGACCCTGTCAGCAAGGGGGAAAAAATGTTTGTGCTTTTGGGATTCTCCGTGCTGACAGCCAGGGAATGGGGTTTTGGAGGCCTGGGTTCTAGTCCTGTCGGACCCACTCCCTGGGTGATGGGAGCAGGTCATCCAAGGAAGGCAACTAATACTGATGCTGAGCTGCTGTGTGCCATGCCCTGGGAGGTCAGGATTTATTATACCCGTTTTGAAGAAGAGGTCCTCAGGATGTGAGCACTGCTGGGATTCCCGCCTCGCATTGCTGGCCACAAAGTCAGGGCATCAACCCCTGTTTCCTCACCTGCAAAACAGGCTTTACAAGGGCCCTGTTGGCCTTGCAGAGGAGTGGGAGGGGACATGGGGCCTGGGAGGGGTGACAGCAGGAGGGTGGAGAGCCTGCAGGGGGCGGCAGTGAGCTGTGCCTGGAAGTGTCTGCCAGTCCCGCCCCCAGGGTTTTCCTGCCAGTCTCCCAGGGCACCAACATTAAAGGCAACCATGGAAGGAACAGCACATGCTTTATGTTTGCCCTATCTGGTTGCCTTACACATGGTGCTCACATCTGACATATGAGGACAAAACTTGGGCTCAGAGAGGGGAAGGGAATTGCCAAGGTCACAAACAGGCCGGCCCTGGGCTCTGTTCCTCTAGGTTAGATGTCAGGGCATCCGCTCTGGGTGGCACTGGAACTGCGGGGAAGGCAAGACAACCCCTCACATCCGTGCAGGGACAACAGCCGCGGGGGCCTGGGAGGGGGGTGGGGAGGTATCCTGGTTCTCATTTCAACGCCCAGGAAGCAGGCACAGAGGGGCAGAGGCGGTCAGGACTCAAGCCGGGTTCTCTGGTCGATAAATCCTGTTTCCGTATCCCCTCACCCAGCAGGCTGATTGGGGTATTTTCACTTGGCGCCCCTTGGACACCCTCCAGGGTGCTGTGTGTCTAAGATCTCTGGGCTTCCCTGGGGGACGAGAACAGATTTTGTTTCGCTGCCCGCCTGGGCTATGCTGTCTTCCGCCCAGCCCTGCGCGTCCCAGTGGAGGCTGGCGACCCCTTCAGAGGCAGATTACAGAGATAAGTTCGGAGTCAGGCAAACACCTGGCCCAGGACCGCAGGAAGGGAGACGTGGGTGTTGAGTGACCTGGGGAGAAATTCCTATTGATTATCTCTGTGACAGTCCCGTGTGGCAGATGTTGCTTCATCACCCACCCCGGGACCCCAGCGCTGGAGGTCCGTTGGCACCGCTGGGTGACCTGTCCGCTAGGGGCGCGCTCAGCCGTGACGCCGGTGAGGGGCTGCCGGGCTGGGGGGCAATGCGGACCCAGGGGTTCCTGTCGCAGGAATGCAGAACTCGCCGTCCGGGCCTCGGTTTTCCCAGGCGCGGGGACGCTGGCAGGGCCACGGCTGGGCGGGGGAGCGGCCCCTTTAAGAGGCCCTCCCGCTCGGTCCGCCGCGCCGCGGCCACCGCCCCCCGGCCCTCCCCTTCCTGCGGCACCGAGTGCGGGCCGGGCGCGAGTGCGGCGTGAGCGGGCGGGCCAAGCGCAGCGCGGGGAGGCGGCGGCGGCTGGGCGAGCCCGAGGAGAGCAGCGCGCCGGCGGCGGCCATGGGCTAGTGGGCCCGGCCTAGCGGAGGTAGCGCCCACCCTGCGCGCGCCGGGAGCCCCGCACACAATAGCGGCGCGCCCAGCCCCGCGCCCTTCCCCCGCGCTCGCGCGCCCGCCCCTCGCCCCGCCCCGCGCGCGGGGAGCCTGGCCGCAGCCTCACCTGCCGCCCGGAGGGGGCGGGCATTGTTCGCCAGCTGCCGCCACCGCTGCCCCGCCGGGGGCATGGGGGCCGCCCGGCGCCCCGGGCCGGGCCTGGCGAGGCCGTGGCGCCGCCGCTGAGCCGGGCCCCGCGGCAGCCGGGCGGCGCAGGTGAGGCCGGCCGCGCCATGGTGGACCCGGTGGGCTTCGCCGAGGCGTGGAAGGCGCAGTTCCCGGACTCGGAGCCGCCGCGCATGGAGCTGCGCTCGGTGGGCGACATTGAGCAGGAGCTGGAGCGCTGCAAGGCCTCCATCCGGCGCCTGGAGCAGGAGGTGAACCAGGAGCGCTTCCGCATGATCTACCTGCAGACGCTGCTGGCCAAGGAGAAGAAGAGCTACGACCGACAGCGCTGGGGCTTCCGGCGCGTGGCGCAGCCCCCCGACGGCGCCGCCGAGCCCCGCGCGCCGCGACCCCAGCCCGCGCCAGCCGACTGCGCCGACCCGCCGCCCGCCGACGAGCCCGAGGCCCGGCTCGACGGCAAGGGCTCCCCGGGCAAGGCCAGGCCCGCGGCCACGCGCAGGCCCGGGGCCTCCGCTCCCGCGGACCGCGACGACCGCGGGCCCCCCACCAGCGTGGCGGCCCTGCGTTCCAATTTCGAGAGGATCCGCAAGGGCCCCGTCCAGCCGGCGGCGGCGGACGCCGAGAAACCCTTCTACGTGAACGTCGAGTTCCACCACGAGCGCGGTCTGGTGAAGGTCAACGACAAAGACGTGTCGGACCGCATAAGCTCCCTGGGCAGCCAGGCCATGCAGATGGAGCGCAAGAAGTCCCAGCAGGGCGCTGGGCCCGGCCCTGAGGACCCGCCCAGGCCCTCCTACCGCGGGCGCCTCTCCGAGAGCAGCTGCGGCCTCGACGGCGACTTTGAGGACGTGGAGCTGAACCCGCGCTTCCTGAAGGACAACCTGATCAACGCCAATGGCGGCGGCAGGCCCCCCTGGCCGCCCCTGGAGTACCAGCCCTACCAGAGCATCTATGTCGGGGGCATGATGGTGGAAGGGGAGGGCAAGGGCTCGCTCCAGCGCAGCCAGAGCATCTCGGAGCAGGAGAAGCGCCTTACCTGGCCCCGGAGGTCCTACTCCCCTCGGAGCTTTGAGGACAGCGGAGGCGGCTACACCCCGGACTGCAGCTCCAACGAGAACCTCACGTCCAGCGAGGAGGACTTCTCCTCGGGCCAGTCCAGCCGCGTGTCCCCGAGCCCCACCACCTACCGCACGTTCCGGGACAAGAGCCGCTCACCCTCGCAGAACTCCCAGCAATCCTTCGACAGCAGCAGCCCCCCCACGCCCCAGTGCCAGAAGCGGCACCGGCAGGGACCGGTGGTCGTGTCCGAGGCCACCATCGTGGGCGTCCGCAAGACGGGGCAGATCTGGCCCAGCGATGGGGACAGCTTGTCCAGCAGGCTGCTTCAAGACGGCACCTTCCATGGAGACGCAGGTGGGTACCTCTACCACCCTGGTGGGCACAGCTGCCCTTGGCTGGAAACCACTGAGCAGTAGGGAATGCGGGGAGGAAAAGGTGGATAGTTTTTGGAGTGATTTTCAAATACTGTTGTGGACTGGAAGGATTCTTACTGATTTTGAGCCTGAACAAACTACATCCCACCTTCCTCCTGAAGGCAGATTCCCAGTGTTTGGAATGGGATTGGGGTGGGAGGGGTGGTGTGTGGGATGGTCGGTGGCTCCTTCCTTTGGGTCTGAGCTCTGTGCTTCTTGTGGGAGTTCTCTCTGTGGGTTGGGACCAGGATGCCCTGGGCAGTCATCTCCTTGCCTTCTGATTCCCCCCACCCGAGCAGTAGGGATGGTATAAAGAGTGGGTCATCTCTGCTGCTTGGATGGATGCTTTTAGCCGGGATTGATCCGTGTCTTGGGCAATCCCCGCCACCTGTCCTGGAAGAGTTATATGACACGTTTGGGGAACCCAAGAGGTGCCAGCTGCTCCCAGGCCATAGGAGTGTCAGGTTCGCTTGCTAGTCAGAGCAGGTGAAAATAGGAATGAAGAGGAAGTGAGGTGACGGACAGTTCTGACTCAGTGGGCCACTGAAGATCCACAGGGTGAAGATTTTATCCAGGGCTGAAGCAGGGCCACGCCCGTTCTGATCTGCCCAGTTTTGATGAGAGACATCACCCATCATTACTCACCTCTGCGCATCTTACCCAAGCTCCATTTTCTGATCCATCAGTGTGCTCTTGCCTCCTCGTCTTCCCTGCCCACTGATGCTCATTTTGGGCTCCTAGTCCACGGTCTGACTCCTGGCCCTGAGATTAAACCTATGGGATTTGTGTATATAGTACGTGTACACATTTGAGTACAAATACCGTGAGGCGCAGGGGTGATGGGACTGGGTTTTGAGATCCAGGCACAGTTCGTGATTGGAGTAAGGAGAGGGATTTGGGGGGTGGGGGTGGGGGTGAGGCAATCGGGAGTCTCTCAGAGTCCTGGTCCCTGTTGGGCTGATCCGGTTTTCTGCTCCATTGATTTTTCTTTCTCTGCTGATGGAGTTGTATGTGCTTCGTTGGTCAGCATCCTCTTGAAACAAGTGAGGCTATTTTTGGCTCTGTGGAGTGGCCTCTTTGCGATCAGTGCCCCGTCCTGTTTGTTTTAGGCACATCTAGTTGCTGACTTCATCTGCTGCTGGGGTGGGCTGTGGTGTGTCGCCGGGATCTGTGGCCTGGCCCAGCCGCATCCCCTGAGTCCCTCGTGGGACGGGTTGGGGGGAGGCCGTAGTATTTAGAAGCCTGCTTTGCAGGCACGTCAGCTCCTCCGGGGTCTGGAGGATTGCCCTGTGGTCGCTGGGCACCAGCCCCGTCTGGCCAGCTGTCGGCTGAGCGAGCCAGCTTGAACTGGTCCTCGGCGCCCGCCAGGGTGTGGGAGAATGTCGTTAATAAAGCAGAAAATGAGGCGTTTTCGTGGAGACCTACAACCTGAAACCATGATGTCTTGCTGGGGGAATTCAGAGTCTCCAGGGACCGGGGCCCTGTTAGAGGGGGTGTGTTTCGGGGCCCTCCCTGCGGGCCGTCTCCCCAAGCTCACAGCTCCTCGCCTGCCTCTCAGCCCCTGCACACAGGAGAACCCGGCTCCGTGGGTAACGCTGGGTAGGTTCCCAGCCGAGGAGTTAATTTGACAGCTTGGACCCCACTCTTAGCACTTTCTGGATCCTTCTCTGAAAGTCCTCAAGGTCCCACGTTCTCTCTCCTGTTAGGTTTTGAAACTCTTGGTGTTTTTAGCTCCGGGAGCCTGTAAACTCAGTACCCAGCAGGCTCCTCTGAGCGTTGTGGCTGGAGGGGAAGGAGGGACCCATTGGCCCGGCCATCTGTCTCAGTCCTGACTATTTACCCATGTTCTTTAGATGCCTGCTGGCCAGGGCTGCGCCTCTGAAATGTGACAATGAGGAAAATCGCTGTGGGGAGGGAGTGGAAGTCACCTAATTCTCTGACGTGGCTGCTGCCGACATGGGGGCCCGGCCCTAGTAGCTTCAGAGCCTCTTTACTCTCGTATTTCTGAGTTGAGGAAAGGAGCTGAAATGACCACTAGCCGCTGTGCGCCAGGCATGGTGACAACATGCTTCAGGCAGGGCCCCCTGTGGGCTCTCCATCACCCCACCTGCTCCACATCTGCAGGTAAGGATGCAACCAGGAAGTGGCAGAGCTGGGCCTCCAGGCCCCGCGGGAATGCAGAACCAATGTTCTTCCCACTGCCCCACACATGCCTGAAAAATGCGAGTGGGGTGTCTAGGGGTCCTTCGAGCTCCGCACACCCAGGGCCCACCGGCTGCGAGCTCTGCTGTGTGCAAGCCTGTCCCTCCTACAGTACGGGCTGCGTAGAAGGAGAGAGTGTGGTCCTTGCCCTCTGGGAGCTTACAAGTTAATGGGAGATAGGAACACACACATCACTTATGTGTTCAGAGGGCGTGCCATCAGGGAAGCTTCTGGAAATAGCTGCATTGGAGAGGGGCCTTGTCTAGGGGCAGAGGGTGGGGGCTGCCGTCTGCCCCTGAGGAGCAGTGGAGCAGAGGCTTCTGTGACTCTGGACTGTGTGCTTTGTCCTTTATTTATTTATTTATTTATTTATTTTGTGGTACTATATGACATAAAATTTACTACCTTCACCCACATTAGCCGTTTTTAAGTGTACAGATCAGTGGCATCAAGTACGTTCACATAGTTGTGCTACCATCACCACTGTCCGTCTCCGGGACTTTTCATCTTCCCGAGCTGCGACTCTGTCCCCATCAAACAGCAGTGCCCCCTCCCCCAGCCCCTGGGACCGGCTCCTCTACTTTCCGTCTCTATGATTCCATGACTCTTGGCGCCTCGTCGCAGGAGTGGAATCACACACATTACGTGTCCCTCCGTGTCTGGCTAGTTTCACTTTGCGTTGTGTCCCCAAATGTCATCCATGTGGTGTCACATCCACGTGTGCGTCTTGAAGGCAGGGATCCCTGGTTCATTCCTGGGCCTCCCGTGGAGCCCAGCTCAGAGCCGTACACACAGCACATCCCCAAGATCCTGTCCTCCTTTCCACAGCCGGGGGGCCGGGTCGGGAAGATGGGAAGGTGGCTGGTCATTGGGAAGCGTCTTAGCTGCGTCCACCCCTGTCCCTTAAACTCCTTTCGAGGACTTTGGCCACCCTTTCCTGAGAGAGGTCACACAACCAAGGACCTTTCCTCTTTTAGGTCTGAGGCACCCCAGCCCCGTGTGTCCCTTGTGAGATGGGACCCTGGATCTTGTGTTTCTTCCTGGGCGCTTCTGCAAGTGGCTGCCCTGTTGTTTCACATTTCTGTTAAGCAGCTTAATTTGCCCTTTGGATTCTGGTGACATGTTATCATCAGAATGATCACAGCTTTGTTTTTCCCTTGGGTGGTTGAATGGACCAGCGACGAGCGTGAGTAACTGTGGGGCAGGAAAAGGTCACCCAGGCCTGGCTTGGGCTCCACCGGCATCTCTAGACCAGAGCCTGCCGCCACCTCCAAGTTGAGTGCAGGCTCCTCCCCGGGGACAGAGGCAGAGTCCGAGACCATTTAAATCATCACCAGGGTGGAAACGGAATGTAGATCCAATTTTACAAGGATTCTCCAGCTTGGGAAGGATGACTTTCATGTTTTGGGAACAGAAGGAAGCATTCTGGACCTTTCACTGAAGAAGGAGCTGGGAGTGTAGATTCGTGTGGGTCCAGGGGTAGGTGCCCCCCCATTCCTCCCTGTTGCTTCTGGCTTCAATAGCCGCCTCCCCTCCCTGGCTGGGAATCCCGTGGTCCAGCCTGCCCTGTGGTTTCAGAGGGTTCCACTTTCACGGTGAACGGATGGGCATCTTCTCCAGTTGCCAGACAACAGGCCTGAGTTTTCACTGAGGCTGCTTTTCAGATCAAGGCTCAGGAGAAGGTGGTGGCAGATTTAATTAACTCTGAACCCCACGGGGGTCTTGACCCCGACTAGAATTATAATCCCTGTGGCTCATGTAGGATTTTTTCCTTATTCTTGAAAAAATGTAATAACTTTAATTAAAATAACTCATTTATGTAACATGTGATAGGTTTTTCTTTACTGTGGTAAAATATATGTAGCAAAACGTGGCATTTTCACCTTTTTTCCGTGTTCAGTGGCATTCTGTATATTCATGCTGTTGTGTAACCATAACTATCTCTAGAACTTTCCATCATTCCTACCAGAAACTCTGTATCCATTACGCAATAACTCACCTTTCCTCCACCCCCAGCCCCTGGCAACCACTGCTCTACTTTCGGTCTATTTTCTGTGAATTTACTTGTTTCACGTACCTCATGTGAGTGGAATCATGTAATATTTGTCCTTCTGCGTCTGGCCTGTTTCACTCAGTTAGGGTTTTGAAGTTGCTGGGTAGCGTTCATCCTTGATGCCCCATCTCTGGTTCTTCATAGGTGTCTTCTCTTCAGGAGAACACCTGTTAGCCATGGCGATGTTTCCTTGGCTTTCACACCCACGTGTTTGAAGCAGCCCAGTATGTTAGCGTTCTGGGGCAAAATGCCACAGACTGGGGGCTTCAACAACAGAAATCTATTTTCCCTGCAATTCTGGAGGCTGGGAGTCCAGGATCAAGCTGCTGGCAGGATTGGTTTCCTCGGAGGCCTCTCCTTGGCTTGTAGGTGGTCCTCCCCTTCACATGGTGTTCCCTCTGTGCCCGTGGACCCCTGGTGGCTCTGTGTGTGTCTAAAATCTCCTCTTCTTATAAGGACATGATTCAGATTGGATAGGCCCCACCCTGATGACCCCATTGTAACTTAATCACCTCTTGAGAAACTCATCTCCAAATACAGTCACGTTCTGAGGTGCTGGAGACTAGGACCTCGACGGGTGAATTTCAGGGGGACACAGTTTGGCCCCCAGCACTCAGTGAGTCCCTGATTGGGCAGCAGAGAGATGGTGTGTGTGTTGTGCTCACCAGCCGGGTCTTAGGAGGAGTTCAGGTGGAGCATCAAGCGGCGCTGGGCGGCCTGGTGGGCCAAGACCACCCGGCCGGTGTCAGGAGAGCTGCGTCCTAACACTTCACGTGGCCACATCTCTCTCCTCATCTAAAATGTTAGGGGTTGGACCCTGTCGTTGCTAAGATCCTTTCCTTCCATTCTTTTTCTTTTCTTTCTTTTTTTTTTGGCCTCACGGCTTATGGGACCTCAATTCCTGGACCAGGGATTGAACCCGGGGCCACGGTAGTGAAAGTGCTGAGTCCTAACCACTGGACCGCCAAGGAAGTCCCTTTAACTTTTTTTCTTTAAAATTTATTAACACAATTTTTCCACGTCTTTCTTCTTTACTCTGGTTTGTACCTACGTTTCCTTTACTAAGGCAACCACCTGTCCCCCGTTCAGGCACTCAGAGGTATTTATTGAGCATCTACTAAGTGCCAAGCACTGTCTCCTGGAAATTCTCTCTTGCCTTTATTCACGGGTTTGTGGAAAGGCTTCTTACCATGCGCCTTGTCTTTAAAAAACCAGTGCAGACAAACAAAACCTTTGTAATGTCCTTGCATCTTCCCTGACGGTGTATCTTTCTTTAGCTGTATGTTTGCAGCTATTTCCTGTGAATCCTGTGTCTGTCCGGCTTCCTTCTTCAGGGTGGTGAGATCCTCTAGATAAAGACCTACCTTGGTGTCTTGTGTCTTGGGTGCCGTGGTGTTTGTGGGTCACGGATGGAATGAGACCCCCATCTCTGAGGTTTCTGTTTGGTCTGGCCCCTCCCTGTTCGAGCCCCACTCCGCTTTCCCCCATCTAATAATCGGCATTGATTTTGGGGAGCCTGATGACACAGGTGCCCCAGCAAGGAAGCTGTTAGCTTTGGAGATGTCCTGGAGGTTATTTTTCCTTCCTTGCTGAGGTTTGGGCTCCTCTCAATCAATCCCAAGAGCTTCCTGAATCCCCGGCCTGGGGCCTGCTAATCAGCTGTCTTGGATTCTGGTGCCCCCTGGCCACTGCCACCTTGCAAAACAGGGACGTGGCGGTGGCGGTGCCCCGGGGAGACGCGCCTGCCAATGTGGGGCGGGGGCGGGGACTGCGATGCCTGACTTGGGAAGTAAACATGACTTTGGTGGAGGCTGTTTCTCGTGCCCTCAGAACATTCTTGTGAAGTGGCTGGAGTGAGATTATACGCTGTCGCTGTCGTCAGGTTGGGTCTGAGGGGGTGTGAGACACACACACCCGCCCAAGGTCAGGCCGTCAGTGGAGGGGCCGGTGCTGTCCTCTCTCCTAGGCTGGGGGGTGATGCCTCTCGCATGAGAGTGGGCACCGAGTGACCTCCCCAAAGGTGGAGGGGACCTGATCAGTTGTTTGGCAAACAAAAAAAACCTCCCGGAAAATGCTGTAACCCTGTACATCCTCCTGGGGCACCTGGCTCAGATTCCTCCAGCAGGTCACGTGGCAGAGCGCCCAAGAGGACAGACGTGTTGGAAGGACACTGCCTGTCCATCTGCCTTTTCCCTTCAGCAGTCAGGGCACTGGGGCAGGGTCGTGGTGCTGACAGGCTCTGCTGTGGGCAGTCCTGGGAGGTGCAGAGGGGCAGGGGCTGTCTGGGAAAAGGTGACAGAGGTGGCCGGCCGTGTGCACAGAGGGGTCAGCGCATGGCCCAGGGAGCACTAGGAAGGAGCTGTCAGTGGCTGGGAGACCGTGTGGAGACACCGGAGGGAGCGGGAGGGCCCTGCTGCCCCAGCTGCCGGGGGGCTTCCCTGGTGGCGCAGTGGTTAAGAATCCACCTGCCAGTGCAGGGGACACGGGTTCGATCCCTGGTCCGGGAAGATCCCACATGCTGTGGAGCAGCTAAGCCCGTGTGCCACAACTACTGAGCCTGCGCTCTAGAGCCCGCATGCCACAACTACTGAAGCCCGCACGCCTAGAGCCTGTGCTCCGCAACAAGAGAAGCCACCGCAATGAGAAGCCCGCGCACCGCAACGAAGAGCAGCCCCTACTCGCTGCAACTAGAGAAAGCCCGCGTGCAGCAATGAAGACCCAACTCAGCCAAAAAAAAAAAAAAAAGGGCTGCCGGGGTTAATTGGTCTGCCAGGGGGGCAGGAAGAGATTTTCTGCGGGTAACACATGTACACATACCAAGGGTAGCCTTCTGGAACATATGTCCACATAGTCTGGGGAAAGAATGCAGACCTTGAAGGTAGGAGACCTGGACATGCCTGAGATCCAGCATGTGGCTTTGTACGGGGACTTGGTTCTGTCAGCTGGAGAGGACGCCCCCTCCTTGGGGGCTTGGTGGGAGCCTGAGTGCCCAGGATGGTGGCCCCCGGGATCTGGACCCCTCTCTGGTCTCACAGAGTCACCCCCTCAGGCATCTAATGTCAGTTGATTGAACACCACTTAGCAAGCAATTTTAAAGGAGAAATGCATAATTCAGTAGGTGCAGGCCTTTTCACCCACTGGGCTCAGCTCCAGGAGGACCCCGGGGTCTGCCGGGCCCTTCCTCCCCCTCTGTTCCCTCTCCTAATGTGTCCTCCTGGGCTGAGTGGAGTTCTTAGGTCTTAAAGGTACAGTATGTGTGTATTTTTCTGCATCATGGCCCCAAAGGAGAGCCAGCTGCTTCACCTAGTGGGCTGTTCGTCGGCCCAGGGCACCTGGGGCCGGGCACGCCCCTGTGGGGTGGAATGGGGTCTTCTTGCAGTGTTCCTGGGGGCCTGGGAAGCTAGGAGCTGCAGGGAGAGAGAGACAGCTTGATTTTTCTCATAGGGCCCCCCCACCCCCAAGTTTGTAGAGAGAAAGCTTAGAACCACTTGGTTCTCGTTTTTAGTGATTGTGAGGCCGTTAGAAAGTAAGAACCACAGACTTTCTTACTTCAGTGAGAAACAGAGGAGGAAGACAGGAAGCCACGAGAGTGGCTCACGCTCGGTGCACTCAGGCTGCTGTGTGGGCTGCCCAGGGCTCCGCCAAGCAGAGGGTGCTGCCCTGGGTCGTGTGGAGGGGACACAGGACAGCTGGGCCCCATGTAGCGTCTGAACCATTTTCAGTGTCTAGCTCAGTGACATCAAGTATTGGGTTGGCCAAAAAGTTCATTTGGGTTTTCCATACCATCGTAAGGAGAAACCCAAACGAACTTTTTGGCCAACCCGATACATTCACATTGTCGTGCCACCATCACCACCACCATCTCCAGAACCTTTTCCCAAAATGAGACTCTGTCCCCATCAAGCAGTAACTCCCCCCTCCCCGTCCCTAGCCCCTGGCACCCCCAGCGACCCGCCATCTGTGGATCTGCTGTGGGGCCTCTCGGAAGTGGACTCACATGGCCCTTGTCCTCTTGCGTCTGGCTTGTCTCACTCAGCGTGATGTCTTCACCGTTTCTCCCTCAGGCCTCGGTGGTGGTTGGACAGCAGGACCACGACCAGGCCAAGCTGACCGAGGCCTCTGCTCAATGGGGAGGCACATGGTGCTTGGGGAGCGGGCTGCATCTTGCACAGCACCATCCCTCACAGGGGTCCCTGAGGAGGAGCAGCAGGGATCCCCATAGCTGAGCTGTCTGAGGCTTTAGGTGAGGAGCTGGGGGAACCTGCAGGCTCGTGGTTGAATAGATGGGGCAGTCTTCATCCCTGGCCCTCCCCAGTCTCGTGGAGTGGCTGTGCTGTGAGCGGGGACGTGCAGGCTGGGCCAGCCACGCTGGTGCCCCCCTCTCCTGTCCTCTCCGAGGCGCAGGGGTCCCCGTGCTGGGCTCAGAGCCGTTGTCCAATTGACTGGAAGGCCCTGCGACGTGACCTGTGAACTCTCTTAGGTGATGCTCGGCATGGCGGCTCAGCCTCTGGGTGTGTGTGCAAGCCGGCATGTGCAAAAGCAGGATTCGTACCTGCTCAAATCTTAGACCAAAAAATGTAACTCACTTATGAATGTTGACTTCTGAAAGCTTTCCACTTTCTCCCCTAGGAACATGGGTGGAAGTGTCTGCTTTGGGGCCCCGCGGGGTGGTAGGGATGGTCTGGATCCGAGACCGCCATGCCTGTGGGCGCCCGTTGGGAGGCCCTGTGGGATAGCATCTTGCTGGGGGCAGTCAGATGGGCCCCCTCCCCCACCAACCCCCGAGGCACCTGGGCAGCCGCTGTCAGAATTCAGCTGTAAAGCTCCAGGGTGTGATGATGAACATCAGTCTGGGTACCCCTCCTGTGGTATTTTGTCAGCACCCAGATGGTGCAAGTCGCTCTAGAGCAGACTCTTCTCTGCGGAGGGGCCAGCGAGACTCCAGAAGGCGGGGTAGGGAAGTATTGGAGACCCGGTCCGCGCACTGCTTGTCACCTCCCAGCTTCCCCTGCCCCGTGGGCCCTGTGCTGTTAATCCCTGCTATGTCTGCAGTCTTGGGGTGCAGAAACCCCGGCAGGGTAGCAGGGAAAGTCAGAGGGCTGAGACCCGGCTGCTGGCTGCCTGGGAGAGGCCCTTTATTCTAATCGCTGGGCTGGGACACTGATTCCGCAGGTGGCAGGTGGGAAGCCATCCCAGTCGGCTGATGGGGTGCGGCAGGCAGGGGCATGGCTGCCAGAGCCTGAGTGCCCTGCTGGGCGCCCCAAGAGTAGGGGGGACGTCTGGGAGGAGAACAGAAAGTGTCTGTCTCTCTCTGTCTCTGTCTCTCCCTCCTTCTCTCTCTCTCTCCCCCTCTCCCCTCTTTCTCTCTGGCCCCAAAGCACTGGGCCCCCTCAAGTATGTGAGTGGATCAGAGCCGGTCCTAAAGGAGGAGAGTCACTTTATATTTATTGAATTCCAAGGCAGGCATGATGGGGCATGACAGTAAATAAGACCTTGGACATCAAAGGTCAAGGCGAGGCTTTCTTGGGGGAGCTCCCTCTGTCATCGGGGACACCCACGCCGGCCCCATAGGGCTCGGGGGCATGTAGACCAGGCAGGAGCAGCGGGTCAGGACCCTTGTACTGTCCCTTGGCTTTTCCCTTTCACAGCTATTTTCAGGGGGCTTTTTAAAGGCTGGGCTGGGCTGTGGTTCACTTGGGAAGGGTCTGGGGGGTTCATTTGACTGGGGCCTCCTATGGGTCAGCGGGACAGCATGTGACATCTAGGGGCCCACGTCCTTCCCGGTGTCCTTGGACGTGTCCAGGCTGTAGCTTTACTCTGCTCGGTGCCACTGAGCCCAAAGACTCAGCAGGAACTGGGGGGCATTTGACCTGGTGGAGATTGAAGGCAGTGTCTCTGTCCTGGTTGTCCACATGGACCGCCTCTGCTGTAGTTAGAAAAATCACACACATCCCCACAGCTGGTCACTCCTGGCAAGTCTGATTTGTGAGGTTCTTCTTGTTTTTGTTTATCGATATCAGTTTCCCTGGGTCAACAGTCCAGCATGGCTTAGCTGGGTCTCCTGCTCAGGGTCTCCAAAGTCTGCAAAGTGTCGGCAGGGGCTGCATTCCCATCTGGGGCTCCACATCCCCTCACCAGCCCAGGTTGTTGGCAGAATCAGTTCCTGGTGGTTGTAGGACTGAGGTCCCTGTTTTCTTGCTGCCTGTCGGTGGCTCCCAGCTCCCAGAGGCCTCCACTCTTCATAAGCACTTTCTACACGGATATCTGATTTCCTCCTCCGAGCCAACCTGGATTTCTGTAAGTCTCCCTGGGTGATCTCCTCTGCAGCCAGGCTTGAGAATTGTCCACCTCCGGAGTCCATGAGCACTAGCTATGTGTCTTGAACAGTTGTCATGTGGAAGAGGGAGTAGATTTCTTTAGGGTCATACCTGGGAGGCTGGTCTGTTACTAATGGTTAGAAGCTTCAGGGAAACACATTTCTGCTCAGTGTTAAGGGAGGTTTTCTTTTCTTCCCGACTTTACATAAAATCATATCTCTGATTATTTTATGTAGCTGAGATCTAGCTGCACTGGGGGTCCTGTTTTTGTCAATTAGCGTGAGCATTTTCTTGTTTTACTGAATATTTTGTAAACATTATTTTTAAAGTCTACATTATTATTTGTAATAGAGTTATAGCTTAATTGATCTAATTTTAATGAATTTTGTTGGACATTTAACGTTTATTAAATGTAGCTCGTTATTATAATGTTTCAGCGAACATCTTTTTTTTTTTTAATGAAGCTTTATTGAGATATAATTCACGTACCATACAATTTGCCCATTTAGAATGTACAATTTGATGGGTTTTGGTATATTGCATTATTAACTTTTTAAAATTATGTTTTTGTGTGTGTATGTATATATAAGCATAAAACTTACCATTTTAAGCATTTTTTAGTCCATAGATCAGTGATAGTAAGTACTTTACATTGTTGTGCAGCCATCACCACTGTCATCTCCAGAATTCTTTTCATCTTGCAAAACTGAAATCTGTGTCCTTTAAGCAATAACGCCCCCTCCCTCCCCCGGCCCCTGGCACCACCATCCACTTTCTGTCTCTGAATTTGACTGCTACAGGGACCTCACAGAAGTGGCCTCATACGGTATTACTATAAACATCTTATTTCATTGAGCATAATGTCTTCGAGGTTCATCCATGTTGTAGCATGTGTCAGAGTTTCCTCCTTTTTTAAGGCTAAATACTTATCCCATTGTTTTGTACTTAAACCACATTTTGTTTTAAGTACAATTCAGTGACATTCATTAGTCAGTGAGCATCTCGTCTTTTTACATGTGTTTCCATTTGCATTTCCGCTCCCTCCTTGAGGGTGAGCATCTGTCAGTGGATTTAGTCGGGGTGTGGGTGGTTTTAAGACACTTGATATCTGCCACCAAATTACCTTCCAGAAACGCTGTCCCAGTTTACCTGTGGTTTTGCAATGAATCCTCTGCTGTCCTCTGACTTCTTTCTTGCCAAGCTGGGTCTCACTATAACTCCTGATTCCTTGGTGCTCCCCAAGCACTCTGGATCAAGAGAGGCTCAGAGCTGGGGCCACACCAGTCCTATCTCTCATTTGGGAAGATCTCTGAGGCTACCAGCTATGTGACAGTCCTTTGTCAGCTCCGTGGTCCTTGGCAGGGAAGGAACTCACTGTCTCCTTGTTTAGCATAGAAGATGCTATCTTATTGCTGCTCTGGGCTGCTTGTAATCGAAACTGAAAAGCACCTCAGCCTCCCTTGCATGCATCCTGGCCGTGGATTGAGTCAGCTAGACAGCATTGTCCAGTTAGTTCTGGCCCCTGGAGTTCCTACCTGCCTTAAGGGAAGCTCCAAGGAAGCCAAACACTGTGATGAAAAGGGATTTTACAGAAGGTAGTACGTGGTTGCACTCAGGCTGCAGAAGCTGGCAGACGCGGGGCCGGGGCAGCAGGACGCTGTTGGGCTTGTCAGGTCAAACACCTCCCTGTGCCTGAGGACTTGGAGCCTGTAGGCTGTGTAGTTGTGTAGGCTGTGTGGTTGTGTAGGCTGTGTAGTTGTGTAGGTTGTGTGGTTGTGCAGGTTGTGTGGTTGTGTAGGCTGTAGGCGGGGCAGGTACATACAGGAAGGTCATATCTGGAGGGTGGGCAACGTGGTATAATGGCCTTGGGGAGGAAAAGAGAGGGATGGACTCTTTTCCATGCTGGTGAGTTGTCTTCCACTGCGGATGATCTGTCTTATATTTAAGTGCTCGCTGCAGCTGAGAGCCAGCACTTGTGGAGTTTTAATCATCACAGCTTGTGAGCTATAGAGCTGGGGCTCTTACTTGCTCCCTCCTCTCTGTTGCCTGTCTTGGCTGTGCCATCAGCTGCTGTTCTGATTCTGAGTAAATCACTTAAACCCTGTGGGCCCCTGACTCCCCCCCACCCCCCACCCCATAAATGAGGAAGCTGCACGGTAGCATCTTTAAGATCTCTTTAGTTTTGTGATTCCAAATAAAATTAAGTCATGTTGCTCTGAGTTGCCAGCAAGTCACTTGGAAAACCTTACTGGCGGGTGTCCCGAAGCAGTCTTCCCGTAAGACCCCAGTTGGGTCTGGCTGCCTGCAGTGACGGGTCCAGGGAGCCCGTGGTGGGCCAGGGGGTGGATTTGGCTCTGCGTGTACATTTAATGGGAACCAGGATGCTTCTTTGCTGGTTGATTTATCTCCCTTACTGCCCACCGGCCAGCCCTAGGGTCGGCCCCCAGGGCGGGCACAGATGCTCAGGCTGTGCAGGTGTCACCTGCGTAGCGTGCTGAAAGGCATAGCGTGGACAGCTGGGAGGGGGGGCCCAGCCTCAACGTGAGAGAGGGTGAGGGCAGCGTGGAGGGCGTCTGCCGGGGCAGAGGTGGTGGTATCCAGGCAGGTGGTTGGCAGCGGGAAGCCTGGAGGTGCCAACTGGTGTCTTGCCAGCCAGAGCACAACCCTGCGTGGTCAGGAACGCTTGTGCTGAGGCCAACCCTGAGACAGCGGGGCTTGCATGCAAGGCTCTACCTGCAACATCTCTGTGCCGTGGGGTTGGGGGACTTTTGGTACCTTGGGGCCATTGTTTTCCTGCATCACAGATGGCCAGTCCTCAAGCAGCCTGCTGCCTCACAGGCCCCACCTGGGATCAGAGTCTGAGGGGAAGCTCTCTGTCTAGTCCCTGTTACTTTCTGAGCATCCTCAGTGTCTGCCAGAGCAAGGACTGTCTTGTGCCCGGGCTGGCCAGCCCCAGGGATGGGTTGGTCAGTCTGGAGGACACGAGGAGGAGAAGGAGACCGTGCTGACCGTCTGCACTGCCGTGGGGCTCAGATGCCTCAGCAGAAGTCCGTGCTTTCCTTCAGGACTTCTTGTTTGGTGAGCTCGACTGGGACTCCCAGGGACCCCCAGAGTGGCTGGCATTCCCTCTCTGGCGGTCTTGCAGGAGAGAGGACCCCTCCTTTTACTGGAACTTTGCACTTGGGTTTGGCTTTGCGCTTTGTAATAGAATCCCGTGTGCCTTCTGGGATCTGAGCCCCACTCCACCCTGCAGAGAGCTGGGTGGTACCCGCCATTGGCAGAAGCTTAGACCGGTCAGAAGGTTCCATGGCAGAGCCTGGATTTGAACCAAGCATGGTTCTGTGAGCCTCTGCCCTTCACTGTGCGGTATTGGGGTGGCCAACCTTTCCTTAAAGAGCCAGATAATAGCTAATTTAGGCTTTGTGGCTGAGAGGCAAAATTGAGACTATTAGGTAGGTACTTATATAACCACTTAAAATGTAATCACTTAAAAATCGTTATAAGATCCATTCTCAGATCCTGGGTCACACAAACGGGTAGTGACAGGCTGGGTTTGGCCCGTGGGCCAGAGCTTGCTGACAGCTGTCCTGCAGTGCGCTGCCTCCTGATTCCTGGTGATTGTGAAATGAGATGACGGAGCCGCGTGTGGGTGTCTTTCCTCTGTGCTCGGGAGCCCTTGTGAGGCAGGTAGGGTCAGTCCTCCTGTCCCCGTGAGGCCTCCTTCCCCCAGGAAGTTGCGGGGGCGGGAAGCAGGGGTGGGGAGCGGTCACCAACAGCGCCCTGTCTCTCCCCCGCATCCTGCTGCTTCCAAATGTTTATCCCCTGAAACCAGGCTGCCCGTGGGTTCATGACGGTTGAAGCTGGGTGATGGGAATGGTATTCGTGATACTGTGCTCTCGATTTTGTATGTGCTGGCAATTTCCTGTAATAAAAAGTTAAGAAAATAGTCATTTATTGATCAAAGTTATAAAAGAGAACCCTCCAGTTTGAGAGAACAGGGTGTTGGAATCCTGAATCTTTCTCAAGCTCCACATATGTGTGAGTCGAATCTAACTCATCTGTTCCCTAGTAGCAGATGTTCCGGGAAAGCCAAGCTGTACTTGAGCCACTCCATCTATCATCCATCCCTCCATCCATCCATCCCTCCATCCATCCCTCATCCATCCCTCCATCCATCATCCATCCCTCCATCCATCCCTCCATCCATCATCCGTCCCTCCATCCATCATCCATCTCTCCATCCATCCAACCATCTGCCATAGTCCATTCGGGCTGCTATACCAGAGTACCATAGATTGGGTGGTTTATAAACAACAAAAATTTATTTCTTGGAGGCTGAAAGTCCAAGACGAGGGTGCCAGGAGATTCAGCGTGTGGTGAAGGTCCACCACTTCCCAGTTCATAGACGGCTGTCTTCTCACTGTGTCCTCACATGGCAGAAAGAGTGGTGGATTTCTCTGGGGTCTCTTTTATAAGGACACTAATCCCATTCATGAAGGTTCCACCCTCATGACTGAATCACCTCCAAAGGCACCCCCTCCTAACACCATCGCACGGGGGATTAGGTTCCGACATACGCATTTTAGGGGGACACAAACATTTATTGCATAGCTCCATCCATCATCCATCCATCATCCTTCTACCATCCAAATATCCATGCATCCATTTACTCATCATCCATGCATCTGTCATCCAACCATCCGCCTATTTGTTCATCTGAAATTTGTGTAGCACCTGCTGGGGTCCAGACTCCATGCTTAGGCCTCGACACAGTCCATGACCCCAAGGAGCTCATAAACACTGATAAATGGGGGCTGCGATGGAGGTCAGTACCAGGTGGGCACCAAGAAGGGGTAACTCTGCTGGGTTAGCTCTCAGAGGGCATTACAGAGGGAACGGCCAATTGGTTGGGTCTTGAATGGACCCCACTGAAAAGGAGAGTGTTAGGCCATTGTGGGGGATGGGGAGAGGGGGCATTTCAGGCGGAGACGGCCTGTGCACAGAGGCCTGGAGGAGTGGGACAGCAGGGTTCTGCAAGGCTTGGGACAGGTGGAGCATGGCTTTGGGATAAGGGACTGGCTGGCGATGAGGTGGGGAGATCTGGTGTGCCTCCCACCCTGGGCCAGAGAAACCCCTCAGTGACGCCTGCATGGAGGATGGGGTGAGTATGGGGTGGGAGAGCCACCCTGCAGCCACGGGCCTTGCTCGGTGCCCCGCCCGGGCCACTGTGGGTTCCGGGGCCCCTTCTGGACAGAACTCCTCCCCAGCTGGGCGGCTGCCAGCCTCGCTTGGGCCGAGCAGGTGGCTTACCTGCACTCACCTTTGCTTTGGCTTCTTGGCTCACGGACTCCTGTTGGGGAGCAGCGGTCCAGACATTGTGGAGTTTTGTGTCTGCCTGCAGAGCAGACGCGCTGGAGCCTCAGTGTTGGTGGACCTTTGCGCTTCACTTGGCTCCTCCGGGCCGGGGTGGGGCGGCTGTCTGCACTGCACACCTGCGGCTGGAAGGGCAGAGACAAGCAGCCCTTTCTCCTCCAGGGCCCCCCTCCCCGCCTGGCGTGTGTCTGCACGGTGTGGCGGGTCTGTGGCTGCGTGAAGGCCATGGCTGGGGCTGCGATGCCAGGGCCTTGCCTGCCCTAGAGCTCACGGTCACTTAGGACAGTGGGAAAGAGTCGTTGGGGTTTGTTTGTTTGTTTAATTGTGGTAAAATACACATAACATAAAATTGACCGTGTTAACCATTTCTAAGTGCACAGCTAAATGGCATTAAGTATATTCATGCTGTTGTGCAACCGTCTCCACCATCCGCCTCCAGAAGTTTTCATCTTCCCGAACTGAAGCTCTGTCCCCATTAACACTAATGCCCCCCGCCCCCCAAACTCCCTCCCCCGGCCCCTTTCAGTTTCCATGCATCTGACTCCTCTAGGGACCTCATGTGAGTGGAATCCTACAGTATTTGTCCTTTTGTCCTGAGCATAATGTCCTTGAGGCTCATCCATGTTGTAGTATGTGTCAGAATTTCCTTCCTTTTGAAGGCTGAATTTTATATATTCCATTGTACGGATGGACCACATTTTGTTTATCCATTCATCTGTGGATGGATACTTGGGTTGCCTTCACTTTTGGGTGTTGTGCAATCATGCTGCCGTGAACATGAGTCTCCAAATTCAGTGGTCTTTTTTTTTTTTTTAGCATCAGAATTTTACATTTGTTTGCCTCCCCCTTCAGCTGTTTGGTTTGTTTATTCATTTTTATTGAGATATATTTGGCATTTAACATTGTATTTGTTTTAGCTGTACAATGTAATGACTTGATAATATGTATATGTTGCAAAATGATTATTGCAGTAAGTTTAGTTAACACCTGTTACCACACATAGTTACAAATTTTTCTTTTCACCTATTTGTTTTTCAATCAATTCCCTTTTCTCTTTTGACAGATTTCCAATTACAGGAAATTTTGTCCATGTTAGGAAAATGAAATTTTGAGCTGAGGGTTAAAAAAAAAAAACATATAAGTTACCTGTTCTTTTTAAAAAATGCCAAAGATTCAAAAGATGCTGTGATGTCAGTAGAGGTATATGTGCATTGAAATGTAATTCACAGACAGTAAAAGTCACTCTTTTAGGTGTACTGTTCTGTGAGTGATGGCAGAGTGGTGTAACCACAATCAAGATACATAAGAGGTCCGTCACCCCAGAAATTGCTATCACCCCCAAAAGCTCTATCACCCCAGAAACTTCTATCACTGTGTCTCTTGTATACACCTCTCCCACCCCACCTGCAGCCCCTGGCAACCACTGATGTGCTTTCTCTCCCTCTGGTTTTGCCTTTTCCTGAATGTGGAATAAATGGAATCCTACATTGCGGAGCCTTTTGGATCCAGCTCCTTTCACTTCGGGAGGGCACTTGTGCCTCATCCAGGTGGTTGTGTGATACCTTGTTTCCTCTTGTTACTGAGACGTTTTTTCATCAACTGATGGGTGGACTGTTCCTTTTCCTTTCTGTTCTGTTCTAACAGCTTTACTGAGATGTAACTTACATCCCGTCTAGTTCCCCTGCTGCACGTGTACCGTTCAGTGGCCTTTATAGATCCACAGATTGAGTGATGCAGCCACCATCACTCTCTAGTCCCAGAACCTTGTCATCACCCCCAAAGTAACCCCACACCCATCAGTGGTCTCTCCCCACTCCTCCCCTTAGCCCTGACACTGCTTTCTCTCTGTGTGGATTTGCCTTTTCTGGACATTTCATACAAATGAGTTCTATGATATGTGGCTTTTGGTGGGCACCGCCCTTTTTTATGGTTTCTTTTGGAAGACCTGTCTTCCAGGCCACCCCGCATCCTGGGAGGGCAGCTGGAGGGTGAGGAGCTGCTCCTCATAATATGTGCCCAGCTCCTCCCCAAGCCCAGGCCTTTCTCTCTGGGTTTGGGGCTGCTCCCCGCAGGGTACCAGGGAACAAACCCCTTTTTCTCCTGGCTCCCCTTCCCCATAACTGGGGTCCCTGCTCTCCCGTCCTCGGCCTCCCCCAAGGGTTTGGATCCCAGAGTGGGCAGGTGGATGGGAGGTCTGACCCTTCAACCTCTGAGAGGGGCCTGCAGCTTCCTGGGTGCCTCTCTCTTCCCCGTGAATCCAGCTGCTGAGTCCCCTTTGTCGTTTTTGCCGCCGGATTGTCCCGGCCCCTGGGAGGGGGCTGAGGCAGGAGGAAAGCTGCCCGGCTGTGGCTGGAGGACCGCTGCTGGGTTTGGCAGACACGCCAGCTGTGCAGGAGAAAGACCTGCAGGGTGGGCTGTGATCACAGTTGGATCCCTTTGCTGCCCATTGTCCTCGGCCTGTGACTGCTGACACGTGTCCCTGGGAACCGCTGTGGTATTTGGTACCTACAGGGACGCCCATTGTCCAGGGCCCCGGGCCTCAGCAGGGAGCACGCGGGCTTCTGGAAACTTCTCAGAGCTGTCGCTGCAGGTGCGCCAGCCTAGAATAAGCCCCTGGGGGCTGGGCTCTCCCAAGGAGCACAGTTTTTACTCTGGGGACGCAGCGGCTTCTGGCACCGGGCGGTGGTGTAGACATGTGTTCGTGGACCGGGCCCTCCCGTGAGCATCCCCCCCCCCCACCTCACGACCTCCATGGGCTCTGATTCTGACGGACATGGGCGTTTATGACTGTGCTTTGGTTTATCCCCTTGTTTGAAGAGCAAGCTGGATGCACCTGCTCTCGGGCCAAGAGCCGTGGCAGCTGCAAGCTGCACGCCTAGCGCCGAGTCTTACTCAGACCGAGGGATGAATTATTTGCTCATAAATCAGTGTCTCGTCTACAGAGGACTCAGAGAAGTGAGGGCCAGCGGGCTTTCTCTCCATCGCTGGGAGGGTGGGGGCTACAGAAGGCACGAGAAAGGACAGTGCTCTCTCTGGAGACTTCCAGGCTCCCCCACCCCCGGAGCAGCATCCTGGGGAGGCCCTGCGAGAGCCTCCCACGTGTGGGCTCATCTGCCCATGGTCCCCTTGCTAGTCTGGGTGGGGCCTGGCTGTAGCAGGGCAGCCATCCCGGAGGAGATGCACTGACCCCTGCAGCCCTCAGGACCCTCACGGCCCTGGGCTCAGTGGGAAGGTCCCAGGCACAGGTGGGCACTGGCCAGGCTGTAGGTGGCAGCACTGCTGACCCAGCTCCCAAGCCCTGGGGTCTGGGTGAGGCAGGGGCTGGGCTGAGGGGTGTGGAGAGCCCCTCCCTCAAGGGACACAGAGCTGGGGACATCACTGGTCATTGCATTCACCTGACACTCCGTCGGTGGCCGCTGAGCAGGAAGGCCACGCTGCCAGTTAGCATCGTGAGAGGCAGGGAAGAGCAAGAGATCCCACTTTGTCACGTCGAAATCTTCGGGGGACTTCCCTGGAGGTCCAGTGGTTAGGGCTCTGCGCTTCCACTGCAGGGGGCACGGGTTTGATCCCTGGCCGCGTGGTGTGGCCAAAAAAAATATTTCTTTTCGGAAAATCCGTGTCTGAGAATGCAAGAAGGATGGTTACGTTTCCTCATCTGTAAACTAGAAGTCAGAGCAGTCATGCGTTCTGGGGCTTGTGTGAAGGTCCAGTGAGATGGTGCACACGAGGAAAGCACTTAGCCCGGCTGCCGGCGTGCCTCGGTGCTTCATAACACTTGTTATTCTCGTTTTATTGTTGTTATGACAGAGAGTGGGGAGGATGTTGGCTGCTTCATCAGCTGGCTGGACATGAGGGTTTGTTTTTTTTTTTTAAGAGACCGCCGTGGAAGATGACAAGCTGCCTTTTTCCATCAGAGTTGGAAACGCCCAGAGTCCATTTCCAAGCAGTGATTTTTCAAATGCTTCGGTTTTGTTCTAGGAGCACAGCCCTTCTTTTCAAATGACATTTTATATGACACCTCAGTACATGAAACAGATGAAAAGGGTCCCCGCTAGCTGAGCCCAGCCCCGCTCGGCCTCCCACCCCTCCTGGCCTGGCGGTCTCCACGTGGCTCCGAGGACCCAAGTGTGTGCTGTCCCGGGGGTGGCGGCCGAGGGTCTGGGGGCAGGTTCTTCCTGGAGGTCGGTGTCCTGTGTCTTCTCCAAGGTGGAGTCGGCCGGGCAGGGAGCCTGGCACAACTTCCTTCTTGGAGCAGAGGAACAGACTCGGTCCCCAGAATGACCAGCTCTTTTCGTCCGCAGATGCGGGGTGAGGTGAGGGGGCGCTCTGGCTCAGAGCCTGGGTGTGAGCCTGTGTTGTCCAAACCTGCATTTGGAAGGGGTTAAAGACAAGACTTCTGTCTGTCACAGAACTTTGCTTTTTTTCTTCATTTAAAATTGTGATAAGTGACACCTTAGTGGCATGAAGTACGTTCGCATTGTCGTGCAACCATCAACACTGTCCAACTCCAGAACTTTTCACCTTCCTCCTGAAACTCTGTCCCCATTAAACACTAACTCCCCCCTCCCCTCCCACCCCTGGCACCCCCCTTCTACTTTCTGTCTCTATAGATTTGACTGCTCCGTGCACCTCACAGAAGTAGAATCCTACAGTACTTGTCCTTTTGTGTCTGGCTTATTTCACTCAGCATAAGGTCTTCAGGGTTCATCCACATTGTAGCAGGTGTCAGAATGTCCTTCCTTTTTAAGGCTGAATAATGTTCCTCTGTGTGGAGGGACCACGTTTTTCTTATCTATTCATCCATCGGTGGACCCTTGGGTTGTGTCTACGTTTGGCTGCTGTGAACGTGGCTGTAATGCTTTTACTCTTGATTCCTTGCAACCAGGACCCGCCTGCAGGAGCACCCAGGGCACCACTCAGCTGCTGTTGATGGGGGATGGGAGAGGGCACCATTTTCCTGAGCACAGCCCTCTGGGATGTAGCAGGTGTCTGATGAACAGGGCAGGAGTTCTTGGAAAGGGGTGTTTCTGGTGGCAAGTCCCACTGCCATTTCCAGCCACTTTCTCTGCCAAGGAAACTTGAGTCAGCCGCTCCTGGGATGTGGCAAACCTCCGATCAGGTTCCGGGGAGATGATGGAGTGGTTTTCTGGGTGATCCGCCTCCCCCGAGCCAGTCAGTGACAACGCCAGTGTAGTGGTGGGACAGGGACACCTGTCCCTGTTTGGTTTTGACACTTTGCTTCCTGAGTGGAATGGGGTGGGCAGGTGCCTTCCTCCCAGCAGCACCGACAGTGTGGGCTCAGCCCTGGGGTGGACTGTGGTCCTGCCCTGCAGTCAGCAGTTCAGGAATTGGAGGCGGGGAGCCTGCCTTCAGGCGATGGGGATGTGTAAGGAAGCTTTGGGACCAGGGAGTCAAGGAATCAGGCAGTGACTGAGACTTCAGGCATTGGCCCTTTCCTGGAAACCTGGGTCATTTTCTAGAATAACCAGATTCCCTTGAATTTTGCCAGGTTCAGGAAATCTGGCTGAGCTGGCCTAGCTTCAGAATACAGATGCCTGGTTTCTGCAAAGCCGAGTTTATTCCCAGCCCCTTTCTCTGAATTCTCAGTGTCTACATTGTTTAGGAGTCATTAACATGTTTATAAGCAGAGACCCAGGAATCCCACCCTAGATTTTCCTAAGGAAATAGGACTTTTTTTTCCCTTTTCCTTTTGGTATTATTATACGAGCTGATTCATTGTATTCATAACAGTGGAAAGCTGGAAATAAACTAAAACTAGTCGCGCAATAGGAAAGGGGTTACATTAGCTGGGTGGACTATGATGTAATCAGCACATGGTAACAATGAAGATTATGTAGCCACGTGTAGCTCCTAAGTAGAAAGAGTGACACACAGAGCTGTATGTGTTAGGATTTGTATCTGTCATCTCTTGCTGTGTAACAAACCATCCCCAAACTGAGTGGCTTAAAAGAGCATGATTTAATCTCTTGTGACTCTGTGTGTGTATTGGTGGGTGGTCACCTGGTGGGGACAGTGGAAGGCTGGGACCTCTCTCTCCCTGTGATCAGCCCTCATTCCAGCCTTAGTGCCTTCACACGGAGCCTGGGTTCCAAAGACAAAGGCAGAAGCTGCAAGGCCTCTTGAGGTCTGGGCTGTGGAACTCAAACCCCATCACCTCTGTCATATTGGTCAAAGCAGGTCCCAGGGCCAGCCCTGGTCCAGGGCGGTGGAGAACTAGGACTCGACTCTGCCTCTTGACAGGAGGGGTAGCAGCATCCCATGGCCACAGTGCGTGGACACAGGTGGGTGTGATTCCTGGTGCCCTGGTTATGCTGCCTTCTCTGGGGTTTTAGTTACGTGGTCACAGGAGAGGGACTTCTGGGATTGTGGGAAAATGAACCTAGGTGATTGGTCAAGGAGGTGAGGATGTGGGTGAGTTCTCCCTTTAGAGTCTTGCTACTGCCATGTTTATGTAATAGGCTTAAAATAAAATTCTCTGCACGCCAACCATTGGGTGCCTAGCTTGAGAATGATGGCGTGGGGGGCCCAACTGTTAGGTCCCCTAGACGTGCAGTCTTGGCTGGTGCAGGACACTGGGGCCTGGACTCTGGGAAGAAGATAGTAAGTAGGCGCCTTCCAGCTCCATTGTGCCTTGTCACCTGGACAGAGGGTGGATGGGCCTTGGGCAGCACGAAGGGACCCAGGCCATTGGAGGTGTTGGTTGACCACCTTCAAGAGGCAGGCGTGGCCCCAGCCAGCACCAGCTGAGCATCCTCATAGGATGAGGGGGCATCGCGGGGCCCCTGTTGTCTGAGGACAGTGTGGGCAGGAGGTGTATTTGTCTATCCTCCCGGCTTTCCTTTTTAGGTCATTGCTGTCCTAAACAAATGGTTCTTTGTACTTAGCTTTCAAGTTTTGTGTGAGTTTGAAAGTGTTTCAAAATAATAAGTTAAGCAAATAAATGCACGGGAAACCGCACTCCGCCTACACATGGGACGGTCGTGAGGACTGGAGGGAGGAAGGGCGTTCCCACGCAGCCTGGGCTCTGGGCCGTGGCCAGTCGGTGGGTGTGAGATCCTGCTGGAGAGAGAGCCGTGGCCCAGGTTCCTGAATCTCCGCCTCATGGAGAAAAGTTGGGTCTTGCACAACTGTGCCCAGGGAGCAGGGAAGCGGTCTGGACCTGCCCGGAGCTCATGGGCTTTGCTCCAGGGGAAACTCAGGCTGTGGATTAACCCTCCTCTGATCAGAGAAAATCCCCCCTGTTGCATGGGGACCTGTCCCCTTCTTGGCATTCCTGTGCTCACTGTTCTCTTCCTCCTGGGCACCCAGGCCCTCAGGACCCCACTGGCCACCCCCTCTGGCCTGATCTTCGGGCCCTGCTGGTGCCCTGGCTCCCCAGGCGGGTCGGGGGCAGGGGGGAGCCCTCAGAGCTGGGTGAGCATTCAGGTCTGCTCCTGCTGCTGCAGGTGGCCAGCCTTGGAGCTTCTGTCTCCTCACCACCCCAACCCCGTCCCCCAGGAACCCTGTAAGGATTCCGGGAGGTGACCCAGAACAGGGCCTGGTGCCCAGCTGGGAGGAATCACCCAGAAACTGAGTTCTTTTCCCTGACCCACTGTTTTTCAACTTTTTCTTTAACAGCTGCAGAATCCTTAGCCAGAATTTGTGAGACCCCCAGGATATAAGGCAGATGAACCTGGTTGACACTCCCCCCTCCCGTACATCGTCCCAGCTTGGCTCCCACCTTGGGGGCCGCCATAGGGTCCGGACAGCTGGGAAGGCACTGCCTCAGGCCCTCCTGGTCTCAGGGATGACCACAAGGAGGGGTCTGGTCCTCTCTGCAGCACAGTGGACCTGGTTGTGAGCCCTGAAACTTGTCTGGGGCAGTGGTGGCTGAGGACCAGCCTGACGGTGTGCTGGCAATTCAAGCCACAAGGGACTGGACAGGCATGGTGGACCCTGGTTCTCATAGTGGGGATCCTTTGCTTTCAGCCCAGGACATCCAGGTGGTGGCCCAGGCCCCAGCGCTGGGGGAGGGGAGGGGAAGGGAGAAGAGGTGGAGAGGGCTGTTTTATCCATGCTGGAGTGAGCCAGCTCCGAGGGTGAGTGGCTGTCAGCAGCTAGGATGAATCACCTATTTACTTGTTCCATTAAGAGGCCCCTGGCCCGTGGGAGAGATCGCTGCCGGCCCGGCTTGGGAGGACGTGGTGTTTACAGGGCCCAGCGGGTGCAGGGCGAGGAGCTGGCTCATGGGAAGGACCTGCAGCATGCCCGCTCCTGCCCTGCCCCTGCCCCTCCGGTAGTGACGGCCATGGATGGACAGAGGGCCAGGCCAGCTCCACAGTGAAAACAGGAAATCTAATCTTTTAAAAATAATCCGGGGGGAGGGGAGAAAGTGGAGGAGCAGAGAGTGTGAACCAGCAGCAGGCGGGGCGGCGGGGAGCATCTTCCAGCGGCCAGGGTTTCTCAAGGCTGGAGATCCAGCGAGTCAGCAAAAAGTCGAAGATGCTCAGTGGGCGGAGGGCGTCTTCCAGATCTGTCCCTGACATTAGATGCTATCTTAGCAGCAAGGCTCCTACCCGGCTGCTCCCCACTGTGCTCCAAACCAGCCCCACACAGAGCCCAGCGGGCAGGCCTGACCCCCACCATGACTGTGATCCGTCCTTCCAGCCCGTGTGCACACCAGACTGTCTTCCCAGAGCCCTAGCCTCTGCGCTTCCCAGGCAGGCAGGCCTGCAGGACACCTGCACTCCGCTTCCCCAGCCTCGTGGGAGCTGCCCTCGGAGCAGAACTCCCTGCTCCCCACCAGCACTGAGATCCTACTCCCTTGCATGCCTCCCAAACCCCATCTCTTCGCCTGGAATTCCATGCTCCGCCATGTCTCCACCTGCCCAGATCCATCTGTCCTCCGGGGCCCAGCTCTGATGCTATTTTCTTCACAATCCTCCTTTGTCCCACCCCACGTCCCTCTCTGCCCCTGGACCCCGCTCCCTCCTCTGCCCTGTCCCGGCCCCTCATTCATGCCTCCTCATGCCTGTCCAGGCTCTCCAGTGCTTATATGTGCACCACCTTGCCACCTGGGGCGTGGAGGCCTCCTGTTACCACCGTCACTGCCCATTGATGGTAGGGCCCATCCGTTGGCGGTGGGGCAGGGTCTGCACAGACCAGGCCTCCTTGGGTTGAGCGTCTCACTCTAATGAGCTCACGTCACCTTATTGTCTCCTGGTTCCAGCTGCCTTGACAGTGAACCAGAATTGCTTTGGCTGCAACACTTCATTCTTCCCAGTGTATGAGGATTTCATATCCATAATTTACTCCCTTTCTTACAAATTGGAGAATCAAGACGTGGATGTAAAATGACCTGCTCACACCCCAGGTGGAGATGGCAGGTTTCTGATGCTCTACCCTAAGGCTGACCCTCCCCAGGGAGAGCGGAGGTACCTTTGCTTCACAGAGGAGCCCTGGGTGGGCCATTTCCGGCTCCCCCTGCCCGGTCCTCACGCTGCTTCCCACCTTCTCATCTTCACCCCAGTTCCTTCTGGCAGTGGTGTAGATGGTGGGTCTCCTGCTTCTGCACACACACCTCACCCCAGGGCGGATGGGAGATGTCTTCACAGAAGGGGTCCCAGATGATGGGTTCAGAGCAAGGGGCTGGGGATCCTGTAGGACCTGGGGGGAGGGGAACAGGTAGCCCCTTTTACCCACATGCCTGCTGAAGGCAGAGGCCAGATAAGGGCACCCACGTTGCTCAGTGCCTCTTAAGGAAGGTCCCAGCTCCCTCAGGTCTTTAGGGATCTCGCTTCCAGGGTGAAGGAAACTTTATTTCTTAAGACTCAGGACAGATCCCCCACTATTGGCGAATGTAGCTTTTTTCCCGGTTGGGTTCACTGGTTTCTCTGCCTTCGACAGGCAGCTTTGGGGATGAGGGAGTCATCTTTATTATGAAAAGTGACACTTGTCCAGCGTTCCCACACGCGTCCCTCCTGTCGGTCTCCCTCCAGAGCAAGCTCCCCGAGGCCTGCAGTCACAGCCTGCTGTGTTCACTCTCGCATCCCCATTGCCCAGAGCAACGCGGAGCACGTAGTAGGGGCTCAGTTAATGTTTGCAGAGGGAAGGGAGACCTGCCTGTCTCATCTTGGGCCCCCTGCAAGGCACAGTGAGGCACAGACAAGTTTGACACGGGCAGTTTCCAGCCTAAGTGGGAGATGGAACACAAATATTTGAGAATTAAAATGAGAAGTAAAGTGATAGTTCCCAGCAGATGGTGGGAAACGTTCTGTGACTGTCAGTAAATTGCACAGATGCTAAGTGCTGTGAAAGTGCAGAGCAGGGGGATTGTTCCAGCACGGGCTGAAGTGTGGAGATCTCGTGGAGCAGGGTAAGGGAGGGTGGGATTTGGCAAAGGGCGCAGGAAGACGTGCCTGGGTGGGAGGGGGCAGCTAAAGGCCCCGAGCAGAACAGAGAGGCCGAAGCCGGGTCATCGGGGCCTGGGACACTGGTTTCAAGAGCCTGAGCCTCCCTCTCGGGCAGAACAGAGAGGCCGAAGCTGGGTCATCGGGGCCTGGGACGCTGGTATCAAGAGCCTGAACCTCCCTCTCGGGCAGAGGTGGGGTGGATACCTGGGCGGAACTCCTGCCCTCACCTTGGTCCCTCTGAGTCTCTGGACGGCATCTCTGAATAGAGCAGGGGAAGGGGCATCATCTAGCAGTGGGACGAGGGATCAACCAAGGGAGTCTGAATGAGTGCACGAGGCTGTGGGTGTGCACACGTCTGTGAGCGCATGCACATGAGTAAGCTTGTGTGTGTGTGCATGTTTCTGTGCCCATGCAGCCCATGGGGGAGAGGAGCAGCGGTCCGGGGCTGGGCTCTGGCCCGTCCACACAGGCATCTCTGAGCCTCATCTCATAGATGAGGACGCCCACTCCCTCACATGCCTCTGAGAACATGAAACGAGAGCACGTGCACAATCCTGCGTGTGGCGGTGCATCCGCAAGGGCTCTGAGACCCCTGGAAGGCAACACACAGCAGTGGCAACAGGTACTGGCCAGGTGCACTGCCTCAAACCAGTGAGCATCCTAGCGTCTTCGCAAGAGAGCCATTGGCACCTTGTTTTCAGAGAAAAGCTGAAGGTTTACAAGTGCAAGCCATGTGTCCTGAGCCCCAGAGCTGGCAAGTTGAGTTGCAAAGCGGGGTCCACACAGGCAGGTCTCCCCGGCCAAGGCTACCTCCTGGAGCCTCATGGGTCCAGCCACACCCTGAGCTGGATCCCCAATTTCAGACACCCTGGGACTGAACCCAGAGTGGGCTGGGGCAAGGCAGTGCTAATCTGGTATTTTACGCCAGAATTTGAGATGTATCGGATGTGAGCAGATGTCAGAGGCTAAGGAACAGACCCGGAGGTGCAGGGTCTCAAAGTCTCATTTTCCCTCTGGAAAACCTTCTCTGCCCAGGAATCCTGGGGGTGCCAGGAACTCACGCATCCTGGACTCACACATTTGGAAAAGGGAACATAACGCCATCTGTTCCCAGCCTCCCCCCACCTGACCTTCAATCATCCCTTCGGAAAAGAGAGACAACAGACAAGCCGGGCTCACTGCAGGCCGGAGGACTTGTTTCATCTCTTCACGTTCCCACCAGTGAAGTGGAGATAGTGACAGCCCACCCACGCACCCCTGGGGTGACAAGCAGGCCCCGGGGTTCCCCTGCCAGAGGGGGACGCGTCGAGAAGCACAAGCATCATTTATCGTAATTATTAGAAGCCTCGGCTGTTCACGTGGTCCAGCCTGCGACGGCTGCTGGCACTATGTCCCAGAAAACCACACCACGTTCTCCTGCCTGACTGCACCCTCGGTGCTGCCCTCTACGTCCACGCCAGGCTGAGGGCTCCACTCTGGGAAATGGGATGGGGCCCACTCTCATGGGGCTGCTGGGAAGGTTCTTCCCAGGGCTGGGAGCCATGTGACAGCAGGGCCTGTGGCACCTGTCGGGCCGCCGTGGGCCGGGGTGACCCTGGCACGGTGATCCTGTCCCTCTGGTCCACTCTGAAAGCCACCATCTCAGAGCCACCCACCAGGAAGGTGTGGCCCCCCAGTGTCCTGGACACGAGGTGCTTCCCCACCCCTTGGGGTTCAGGGTCTCGAAAACAGCTGAGGAACCAGGAGGGGAGTAAGCTGGCGAGGATCTCTGTCCAGATGTGAGAGGAGACGGAGGACTAGCCTCAGCTCTTGACCTGAAACTTGAAACTGTCATGTGGGAGTTACCACCTCCAGTGATAATCCCAGTTGTCATTGCGGTGTGACAGCCTGCTCAAGCCCCATGGCTCACTCCGCAGTCGGCCAGGCTCCTGTCCTGCTGCCCTGGCCCGTGGGAGGAAATGGGACTGGTCATGCTGCCCCCAGTGGGCACAGCTGCCAGACCCCCACTTAGGGCTCCAACTGGCCACCCGCAGGCCACCAGGAGAGCAGGTTCCCATGGGGCCTGGGGTATTGGTTCTGAACACCTCCTGGGGAAAATGAGTCCTCCAGAGAGACTCAATCCGCAGACAGGGCAGCATGGACCACCACGCAGCAGGAGGCCCTGGGCCCATCAGGTGTAGATCCACTAGGAAGAGGCCCTTCCCTCAAGAATTGTGTTATCCAGGGAGGACAAGGCATCCGGAAGGGCTCCCAGGGGTACCTGACACCAGCTCTGAGCCTGGAGCTTCTCCCAGAAATACCCGTGTGGTAGAACACCAGCTTGGCTCAGCCAGATCACCCCCCCCACCCCAGCACGCACGCCACAGGCTAGCAATTCCTGCGGGTGCTGTTAAAGGCACAGAATCTGAGCTCGGGCTTCCCGAACAGGCCTGGAGAAAACAAGCCCGACTCCTGGGCCCCAGTCCACTGCCTCAGGTCACTGACCTGATGTCTCTGTCCTTCCAGACCGGGCACTGCCATCCCCCTGCACAGGAGAACAGTGGAGACCAATCAGGTCACACGCCCATGCAGCACATGGCACACAGCAGGCACCCAACAGGTGTCAGTCCCCTTTCCGTCACCATGAAGGAGCCCGACTGCTTATTCCCAGGGCTCTGCCCACAAGGACCCTCCCCACATTACACGCTTTCTAAAGCATTTCTGAGACTCAGAATTAGTCCCAGCCATGCAGGTGTATGTCTCCAGGTCTCGCCTTACTCCAGCCTGAGACGCTCTGCTCTTGGGTGGGGGCTGGGGAATGTCACCCAGGGCAATCAGACGGTGGAGCTGGTCTATCTGGATGGCTGGACTCGAGCCAGCAGCCCCCTCCCACCCCTTCCAGAGAGGCCGCGTGCATTAGCACTGCAGCGGCAGTGCAGACATGCATCCCCTGGCCTCCTAGCTACTCAGCCACGGTGCATCCTGGGGAGCAGACGGCCATGCCCCGAGCCACATGGAACTGGACGGCGGAGCTCAAGGAACCTGTGTGGTGGGACCAGCCTTTCTCTGGGGGGCATTGGAACCTGGCAGGCACCTGGGCTGGCCAGTGCCCAGCGAAGTGTCACATGAGAGGCCTCAGAGTGGGGGTGACAAGCCAACCTCTAACCACTACGCCCTTCAGCCCTGGGGAGTCAGCCCCCACGGGTGCAGCCCCTTGGCCTTCGGGGGGAAGGCACTCCAAGATGCCCCCTGAAAAATCTGACCCCCTCACCCGCCAAGGGTCACTCCCCCAGGTTCTTTCTCCCACCCACCGTGCATGAGCCCCTTCGACTTTCTACCCACTTCACAACCTGCATCCAGATGCTAGAACCCTCCTTACACACTCATCCGAGTCCTGTCCTTCCTCAGACCACTGACCATCGGGACACAGAGGCCATTTGTGGAGGCACTCTCCCCCACCCCACTCACTCACCAACCCAGGGCCAGATCAAGAGAAACCACACCCACACGTAACCACCAGCCCACGGGGGTGCTGGACCCACAAGGCAACAGGCTGATAAGACAACGGGGTACAAGTGCCGTCCACCTTCTCCAAGAGCCTGGCTATGTGCTAGTCTCTGCAAAAGTGCTCGCACAGATTCCCCCCCGCCACCGCCCCTCCCCAGTTAACGGCCACCAGAGGACCCGGCTGGGTTTCAGGACATCTGAGGGGTGAGGGGCTGGGCTCACTTCTGAATCACAAAAACCGGAAGTGATTTTTTGGGTTAGTGACAAAGGGAGAGCCTCCAGCATCTGCCAGGGACCCCACGTGTCCATGGTCCAGGCTGGCACACCTTGCACAGCAGGCGAGGTCACCGTGCTTCCTGGGGACCCAGAGGGGAAGCGCTGATGGGGAGGGGGCGTGCCGCCACCACTTGCACACGCAGAACCAGCACCCAATGCAGCCTCATGTGTTGGGAAAGGGGAAGAAAAGCAGCGATGGTGTCTTCTCTGTTTCCAAACAAGAACAGCCTGTCAGCACCAGGCAGGGAACTGCCAGCGCCAGGAGGGGGCCGGCGGGGGCGGCGTGGAAACACCTGCACGGGCTGCTCCATGCACATTTCAAGAATCAAGCATTCAAGCGGGAGCCGGGGTGCACGCGGGCCCTCAGGATGCTCAAACGCAGACACTCTGCTCGAGGACGTCAGGGGCCTGGGAGACCACGACAGGTGCAGAGGAGCCCCACGGGAGATTTCCCACCAGATCCTGAGAGTCCGGAAAGATTCTTCTCTCTGAGGCTCTGGACCAAGTCCAGGCTGAAACCCTCTGAGTGGATCTCCGTCCCTCCACGTTCTCCCCTTCCTTGCAAAGAAGTGTCTGTGTGTGCGTGAGTGTGTGCATGTGCATCTGTGTGCGTTCTTATGTGTGCACATGTGTGAGGCACGTGCACCCACCAAAGGGAACCTAACCCAGCTTCTCAGACCGGCAGCTCCCACTTGTGGTCACCAAACTGACGCAGGACAGAAGCCCCTTGGTCTGGCCCCCGACGCAGGACCTCGTTAAGGAAGCCTCCCCACATCCTTACAGCATAGCCGCAATTGTGTCCCCCTCCTTGGCCATCTCCCCTCAAGGCTGAGGGGCCACATGTGCCCACAGGCACATCAGGTGGGCTCGCTGACTAGCCACAGGGACACAGAGCTGATGAGTGACCTCCAACCTGGTCAGGCCCCGTTTGCCCCAAGGCACCAACCTTTCCAGGTGGCAGGATGGCCACCTCCATGCCGGTTGGCTTGGGGCAGAACTCAACCTGCAGGGCAGAGCAGCGCTTGGCTCCAGCCCAGCCCCACTACTGCCCAGCTGGGTGACCTTAGCAATTTACTATGTCTCTCTGGGCCCCTGGCTTCTCATCAATAAAAAGAGGATTCAGCTGGTCTGCTGGCCTAACGTCCTGAGGGGGAGGTGCTGGGCAGTGCTCTTGGCAAGGCAGCATCCTGGAAGGTGCCTGCCCAGGGGCCTTTGGGGCCTGGGTGCTCAGCCCAGCTGGGCCGGGACTCGAGATCAGCACACTGTCCTTGGCTGAGCACTGGGTCTCAAGGCTTCCGACTGCTGGAGAGCAACATAAAAGTTAGGGGCTCACGCTGAGGTCTGAGTTAATAGGTGGAGAGCAAGTCCCTGGGAGGGGAGGCTGGAGAAGATGGACAGGGTGGCGTGCAGGGGATGAACGGCCTTCGGACCCGCTGAGGGCGCCCCAGGGAGCAGGCGGGCAAAGCAGGGCCACGGGGGGGAACCGGAAAGGGCTGAGGAAGAGGGTGGGAGACGCCAAAGACTTACTCCTCTGGGACTTCCCTCCCCCACCTGCTGTTCTAGCCTGGTGTCCGATCCTCCTTCTGAAAACGGGACAAAAATGTGGGAATGGGCATGGGTGGGGGCATAACTCAAGGGCCCATGTGCTGCACGGGCCCGGCCAGATGGGGCAGGTGGCTAGAGTATCCGGGGAAGAACGCATGGCGCGTTCCTGCTGGATTCCAGGCTTGCTCCTTACGCCAGCGGGCAGTGGCGGGGAGAGCACAGCCAGCTCAGCCTCCCTCCACGTGCACTGCCCGGCCCTCTAGGGAAATCATGTTAGGGAAATCATGTCGGATGCAAAACCCCTCCTTCCCGAGGCACCTACCACGTGCCAGGCTGTTACAGACCTTACTGCAAATCCCGGCATAGCCCTACAAATTCCTCAAATCACTCCCATCTGACGATGGGAAAACAGACACAGAGAGGAACGATCACCACCTGACACCCTCTGCCCCTCCAGATGGTCCCAGACACTGTGCTCCCTGCTCCACCCATGGCCCCCACCACAGAGAAGCAGGAACCCCATACCACGGGGGGCACATGCCACAGAGGACCGCTATGCGTCTGGGACAACTGCAGGGGTGGGTGACAGCTGGCCGTGGGGCTGCTGGGAAGGCAGGGCTGGCTCGTAGGACAACTTCTGGCATCCCCCGGTCCCAGGAATCCCCATGTTGGCAAAGGTCTCCATGCACAGGTGGCCTGAAGCCTTTCTCCCCCTGGAAGTGCGGGCAGGAACTTTAACGTGCAGCTGTGGCCACCCTGTGAGGACCTCTGAGTCAGGCCTCAGAAATCCACAGAGGGTCCTGCAGCAGGGCAGGGACGGGCCCAACCAGGGCATGCGTCCGAGGAAACCGGGGAGGCAGAGAGGGGCTCCCAGCATCACAAGCTGGACACCGTCCTGGTTGTTAGGGACACGGGGCTCCCCCGAGGGCCGGCCTGAATCTGCAGTGCAAGTGTCAGCTGGGCCAGGCTCGGGGGTTTCAGGAGGGACTGCAGGAGAGCTCCCGGGAGCTCAATCCAGGGAGTACCTCCACACACAAAGGAGGAGAGTCAAAGGCAGAAGTGTGAACTCCCAGTTCCAGGGGAGGTGGAGAAAAGTGTACTAACCTTCCCACTCGCCCCAGCTAAAATTTCTGGACAAGTCACATGAAATAGCCGTCCAGGGGCTCTGAAAGGCAGATAGGAACAGGAGGATGGGGTAGGAATCTCAGGACTTGAGGGATGTCCTGGCAGTGACTTCTTTGTTGTTGTTGTTGTTGTTTGCTTTTTTTAAAAACTTTATTTCTTTTAGAGCAGTTTTAGGTTCACTGCACTTTGAGAGGAAGGTCCAGAGATTTCCCATATGCCCCCTGCCCCCACGCAGGCACAGCTGCTGCCATATCAATGCCCCCTCCCCCCACCAGAGTGGGACATTTGTTACCATTGATGAACAGAGTCTGGGTTCCTCTCAGTGGAACCTGCTGGGACCCCCACCCCCACACCCATGCCCATAACCACTCCAGGGCTGACAAGGCCGCCCTGGGGCTGGCCTGACGGAGGCTCAGCACAGCAGGCACCAGGACCTCGTGAGATGGTCCCGCCTCCCGGGAGATTTCTTCAGTTCAAGAACCATCCCAGAAAAGAAACCTCCAGTAACTCAGGGCCTTGGACGTTCTCACAGGCTCTGTGCTGCTGGGATCTGATGAGCCAACGATTTGTGGGGGGGACCTGGGGGGGAGAGAGCTGCTGAATCAGAGAGGAGGAAAGGTTTTCTTCCGGGGGCCGACAAGGCCAATGCCAGTCACCAGGCATATGGTTTACCCTTCCCAGAGCCCTCCCCAGATGGGAATTTCTCACACTCCCCTGACAGCTTTTCCATGTTTAACCATGCTTGCAGTCAAGATGTTCTTCCTTCTGTCCCGCAGGCAGCTCAAACGCTGGCTAACTCCCCTTTCTCTCCGTGAGGCTGGACCACAGGGCAACACGCCCCGGCGGCTCCCTCCTCACCTCTGTGGTCAGGGGAGCCACACGGCTGGGCCTTGCTGAGGTTGAGCATAATGACAGCGCCTACTGCCACCGGGCACACTGTGCAGAGTGGAGAATGCCAACAGCAAGTGGCACCTTTAGTCCAAGGCTGCAGGCCGTCCAAAGCCACATCTTCACCTGCTTTCTTCAAGGCTCTACTTTATACTCTTTCAATCACTCAGTGTGTTCGGGCAGCTCAGGGTTTGCGTGGTTTTGGCTTTGAGGGGACTTTTTCAAGCTCAAGGTGAAGCTGTGTTCACAGCAGGCAGCTCCCTGTCACGGAAGCACATACACAGCCGCCTCCAGATCACCACCGGCCGATCCTGGGCCTGGTCCCCAAGCCAGGTTTAACATCAGTTCCACCCAGACCTAGATCTCATGACCCAGTTTTTCTGGCCCCTTTCAGGTGGAAATGAGGGGGCTGGCATTTTCATATTAAACCTATTTTAAAAGATAAAACTGCCGAGAAGAGACTCTCTTTACATAGAGCCATTATTCTGGGGCCTCTCCACCTCTGCTTTTTATCCTAAACCAGGGGTCAGCTACCTTGTTTCTGCAAAGAGCCAGCTAGTAAACATTTTCAGCTTTGCAAGCCATGTGGTATCTGTCACAACTACGCAACCTCATCATCACAGCGCGAACGCAGCTGTATGTCTTGCAGAGACCAATGAGCTTGCTGTGTTCCAGTAAAACTTTATTTACGAAAGCAAGCCGTGGGCTGGATTGAGCCATAGTTTGCTGACCCCGGCCCCAGTAACCGGGAGAAGTCCCCACCACCTTCCTCTCCTCAGTTGCATAACCTGGCTGTTTCTTGCCATCACCATAGACCTAGAAGTTTGTTATGCAGCTTGGGAGACTCTTCCTTCAACTCTGCCAAGAACCCATCAGCACAGGTGACACACCATAAGACAAAAAGAATGTATTAGCTCCCTTCACATGCAGCAGAGGTAAAACACACACACACACACACACTCACACTCACTCACTCTTATAGAAGAATGACTTTGGGCCCTGTAGGAAGAATATTTCTAAAGGGGAAACTCACATCAGTCATGGCAGAAAGTGTGAGCCAGAATCTTGATTCATATAGAACAGAGATTGTGCTGGAAAACAGCACAGGACACTTGTAGGAAATGAATCACTTATGGAGCCTAAGGAGGATGTTTGTAGGGTTTCTCGGGAGACACCCCACCCTGCCCCTCCCAGAGGAGGGGCTTGCACTGCACCAGGGCCTCCAGGTCCCAAGGAAGGAGAGCAGGATGGGGGCCAGGGAGCTTGCCAGGCTGGGTGGAGCGTGTGTTTTTGTAGGTTTTATTTGCCTGTTTTCAAAAGGACTGAGGCAGCTCTCAGAAATTAAACTGTGAAATAAGACCATGGGGAGAAAACAAAAATGAAGGTCCAAAGAGTGTTTGAGGTCCCTGGGGTGCATGAACTGTGCCAGCTGGCCCCCAAGCTTCCTGATGGCAGAGGCCAGAAAGGTAGATGAGCCTTGGGTAATGGCTGCCCTCAGAGGGGGGAGCTGGGACTCAGGAAGACTGGGGGCCGGCAGTCACTCACTGTGGACTCCTTAGGCCTACGGTTCTCCCCCACCCCCTGATCTGCTGGAGCAGGTGATGCCAGAGGTTGAAAATGAGGGCCAAGCCCTGGGTCACCCTGGCCTCCTCCAGACCCACAGGGATTTCCCCAAAATCAAAGCCCTGATCAGCCTCCAGCACAGACTGAGCAGGAGGGCACTCAGCCCACGCCCTCCGAGTCCCCGGGTGTGAGAGCCCCAAGCAGGGGCCCCGCAGTCTGGTCTCCGGCCGGCTGTCTTTGCTTTGGCAGAGCCCACGCCCTGCACCTGGCCAGCCTGCCGTCGGTGGGGTCAGAGAAGCAGGGTGGGGTCCACCGAGTGAGTGGTCCTGGAGCTGCACAGAGAGGAAGCCCCCAAATAATCACCACCTGCACTGCTCTGGGCTCCAGTGATGCCTTTGGTCCAGGTCCCCCATGGCCGGAGTCCCCTGTATGTACGTGGAAGGGGGCGGCCAAGGCACAGGAAAGGCACAACCCCAAACTGCTTCTTGCACTGCTTCACACACGTCTCTTGGGAGCTGACCTCAGTTCCACTCCAGACACATTCGGGCACATCCTCCCCGCAGCAGCCAGGCCAGCTGCCCCAATGCCGGCTCTGCAGTGAGGTCTCCGAGACTGTCCCCGCACCATGGTGCCAACAGGACCAGAGAGCACTTGGCTCCAGGCTCCTCCCCACCTCCCCCCACCCACTCCCGCTCTGGGCTCATTGTGGGCTGCTCTGCCCAGGTCCAGGAGGGAGTCCCTCCTGCCCTGATGAGCGAAGGGGCTCCGGGCAGACACGGCACCACAGCAGGCGGCAGGTGGGGAGTGGGCTCCCCTCTCGGCCTCTGCCCTCCCTTGCTCACAGGTGGCTCAGAGTTCGGGACCTCTGACCCTCCCGGAGGCAGAGGTGGAAGCTGAGCTCTGGAAGAAACGGTGTCTACCCCAGGCGCTGCCAGCAGCCAGCCCCACCTGGACCCTGGTGCTGCAGGCAGGTCACCCTGAATGTCCCCTTGTCCAGTCTACTGAGAGCTCTAAGAACAGTTAATCAAGTCAGCAGTACAGATGCCACTTCTGAGGCAGCCCTCCGGACAGGAGAGCCCTGGGGGCCAGAGGTGTGTCCCTGGACAGCAAGAGTGACCATGTGAGGCGGCTGGTGCCAAGGGACCCGCACCCACGCCATCTTCCTGTTGTGGAGTCGGTGCCTTCATGCACCCCTTCAGCACCAGCTTCCTTTCAACCGCGTGGAAAGGAGAGAGAAACGGGCCCTCCGGGCCGGTGGCCGAGATAAGGGTACTCTGGTCACTCCCCCTTAGCTGCTCGTGGAGCTGGGTGCCAGGGCCTCTGCCCGTGGGAAAGGCAGGGCCAGGCCTCGCTTGGCGGACAGGGGAGGAAGAGGGGGTGAGCCCAGGGCTCATGCTGCAGGAGGAGAGGGCCAGAGCGCCCAGTCCTCTCTGTGTGGGGAGGTGGGTGGAACAGGTACAGTGGGGGCCTAGAAACAAAATGCGGAATCTCAAGGCCAGGGCTGCAGCCCCCTGTGCGCTGGGAGGGTGGAGGTGTGCCGAGCCCTCCTTGGTTTGTAGACAGCCGTCCTCCTGTTCACAGGGCGTTCTCTCTGTGTGCCAGTCTGTCTCCAAATTTCCCCTTTTTGCAAGGACACGATCATGTTGTGATTGTGCCCAACCTAATGACCTCATTTCAACTTGGAAAAGGCCCTGTCTCCAGAGAAGGTCACACTCTGATGTACTGGGGTTAGGACTTCAGCATAGAATCTGGGGGGCACAGTGCAACCCGTAACACTGCCCTTCTTTTGTTTGTTTGTTTCTTAAATCTCCAAACCTGGGTGATCATTTGTGTGTGTGTGTGTGTGTGTGTGTGTGTTAAAATATACACAACATAAAATTTACCACCTTAACCATCTTTTAGTGTATAGTTCAGTGGTGGTAAGTACATTCACGTTGTTGTACAACCATCACCACCATCCATCTCCAGAACTTTTTCATCTTCCCAAACAGAAATTCTGTCCTTATTATAACAGTCACTCCCCACTCCCCTCTCCCCCAGCCCCCGGCACCACCATTCTACTTTGTGTCTCTGTGAATTTACCTGACCTGGGTACCTCACAGGTCGTGGACTGATGTCCCCCTAAAGTTCATCTGTTGAAGCCCTAACCCACAATGGTAGTAGTGAGCTACGCTCACTGTGTCCACGAACATGCAACCAGACAAGGCCGGATGAGGACTCAGCCAGAACTCATCCATCTGCACACCAGGAAGAGAGCTCACCCTAGAACCAACCCAGCTGGCGCCCCATCTCACACTTCAGCTCCCAGAACTGGGAGAAAATAAGTTTTTGTTGTTTAAGCCACTCAGTATGTGGGATCTTGTTATGGCAGCCTGAGCAAACCAATGTCTCCAGACAAGTGGACCCTATAGCATCTGTCCTTTGTGACTGGCTTATTTCACTTATATAGTGTCCTCAAGGCTCATCCATGCCCCTCACATAGAGCAGAACTTCCTTCTTTTTTAAGGCTGAGTGATGTTCCATTTTATCGCTGGACCGCATTTGGCTTATCCATTCCTCTGCCGATGGACACGTGGGTTGACCCCACCTTTCAGCCGTTGCAAATGATGCTGCTGTGAACACGGTGTACACGTACCTCCTCTCTGGACCCTCCCCAGGCTTCCTGCAGGAGGGGCAGTGCCGAGGCGGAAGTGGGGAAGGTGGGTCCTCCTGCCCGTGGCTGGGCCCTGGCCTGGCCTCCATGTGATGTCCACCAGATAGGGAGCCCTTTCCTCCTGCCATCTTTTCTTTCCTACCCTCCGTGTTTCCTCTTTGGAGTGGGAATGGGCTGGGGGATGGGGGCATAGCCATGCAGTGACCATGACCTGGCTCCTGGCCGGGCACCTGGGCCAGCAAGGAGGGACCATGCTGATGGCTTCCCCTCCACTCCTAGACCACGGTCCTGTGCCCGGCGCTGCCCTCTTGCAGGTGCCATCCTGCTGCCTTCACCACTGCGCCCCTCCCACCTCCTTCCCTGAGGTCTTGGCCTCAGGCACTGGGAACTCAGCATCCCCTTCACTGTTCCTCCCTCCATCCAAGCCCCTTGGTCTGGCCCTGTCTGTTGTGTGTCCATGTCTTGCTCTCTGTTCCCACTGAAGCTGGGCCCTCTACCAGTTCACCTGGAGTGACCGTCACAGAAGCCTCCGGCCGGTCCCACCTCCAGCGCCACACCCAGACATACTGCCAGTGTCACTGGCTCCCGGGCCTCACTCTTGCTCCAGACCTTCGAGGCCCCTGAGTCCTCCTAAATGAAGCCCGAGTCCTTGGCCCGCAGCCCACAGCCTCCCCAGGAGGACTCCTGCCGCCTCTTCTCTAGTTCCCAGCACGTCACCCTCCCAGCCTCCCGCATGCGGGACCCTGGAGGCCCTGACCCCCTCCATTGGGCGTCTCTGCTGGCTGAAGGCCCAGTCGTTCTTCTGTCTCATGTGGACCTCGCCTCCGTAAAGCCCTTCTGGATCTCTCGGGTCAGTCGTCTCTTTTCTGACTCCGTGGCACCACTTCCAAGCCATGGGCTATGTCTGTGTCAGTGTCCTGTGGCTGCCGTAACAAATTATCGCAAACTGTGGCTTAAACAACAACTGTGTGTGCTCTCTGGTTCTGGAGGCAGAAGTAAGTCCAACGTGAAGGTGGGGCTGGGCCGTGTCCAGCTCTGGTGGCCCCGTGGACTCCTTGGCTTGTGGCCGCATCATTCCAGCCTCTGCCCCCATCCTCACACGGCCTCCTCCTCTTCTGTCCTTCCTGCCTCGCGTTCTGGGGGAACTAGCGTCTGCCCCCTCACTCCATGGTCACTTCCTCGGGGAGACGGTCTCTGCTGCCCGCCTGAGGGTCCAGCTGCCCCTCATCGGTGGCCTTGCCATGATGCATGTGTCACGTGACTCCTGGGGTTCTGCAGACCCCGGGGGCAGGGGCTGGGCCTGTGGTGCCCGCCATCGCGTGCCCGGCACCGTGCCCAGCATGAGTCAGGGGTGCCCTACGTCTTGGCTGAGTATTGGGTGCTCAGTACATACATTAGTTTGATTGTCTGAGGCCAAACTGCCGCCGTGGTCACAGAGTCAGGCTGTGCAGAGTAACAGTCACATCATCCTAGCCCGAGGGCTGCAGCTTCTCCCAGCTGGTGCTGCAGCCTCCGCCCGCCCCTCCCGGCACCAGCTGGCTCCGGCCCGGGCCCAGAGCATAAGTGATCTTTCCCTTCCCGAGGATCTGGGAGCGGAAGGCACAGGTGGGTCCTTGGAGACAGAAGAGAGTCCTTTGATAATGTTCTAGATGCTGATTGGAGAGGGTCCTCGTCTGCCCACACTGGGGGCACTCGGACTTTAGTGCTGAAAGTCCTCAGCAGAGTTGACCTTCAGGCGATTCAAGCTCCACCCAGCTGGAACCCAAACCCTGGGTGGGAGGGGCCGTGGGAGCTGTTGGCCCATCACCCCAAGAGCTCAGCCTGGGCACCTGGGGCTGCCTGGAGAGTGGGGCTCAGGCCCCTCCCGACTGCATTTTCCGACCTCTTGTGGGGACTTCACCAGCCTCGGGGCCTTCTGTGTGGCACACGCTGGTGTGAATTGTGAGCTCCCCCTGCCCGGGCAGTTGGGACTTGCCATGCTGGCCTGGTGATGTCATTGTCGGGGTGGCAGCATGAAGGCTGAGAGGTCCTGGTTCCTGGGGTGCCCTCTCTGCCCCTCCTTCTCCCACAGAACCACGGGCTCTGACGGCAGGCTCTCGCCAGGATGCAGCGGCTGACTGGATGGGGGATGTCTCGATGGAAAGGATTTTGACCCACGTGGTGTAGTTGCAGGAAGGGACGGCTGCCAGCCTGACGGTGGAGGAGAAAACAGAAGAACCACCCAGATATCTCAGAAAGCGCAGCAGCCTCTCACTGCCCGTGGGTGGCCTGGGGTTACAGTGCCAGGCTGTATTGACCTCTGTCCAGAACGATGCTCCGGGCCTTCAGGAAATGGCTGGATTATGTTCTGAGGTCCCTGTTTAAGAGAGAAAAACAGGTCTGTTTTGTTCTGTTTTGTATTGAGATGAAATTATACAGCAGAAAACTAAACATTTTCAAGTGAACCACTCACTGGCACTTAGTTTATTCACAATGTTGTGCAACCACCACCTCTATCTAGTTCGCAAACATTTTTTTTTTTAATATTTATTTATTTATTTTTTGGCTGCGCCAAGTTTAGTTTCGGCATGCGGACTCTTAGTTGCGGCATGCAGGATCTAGTTCCCCAACCAGGGATCAAACCTGGGCCCCCTGCATTGGGAGTGCAGAGTCTTACCCACTGGACCACCAGGGAAGTCCCCCCAAACATTTTCATCACCCCAAAAGGAAGCCCCATACTCATTAGGTACCTGGTTTCTGTCTCTATGGATGTGCGTATTCTGGACATTTCATATAAATGGGATCAGGCAGTATGTGGTTTTTGGGGGCTGCCTTCTTGGCATAATGTTTGGGAGATTCATCCATGCTGTAGCCTGTGTAAATACTTCCTTTCTAAGGCTGAATAATATTCCCTTGTATGGATAGACCACTTTGGTATATCAATGTGTTTATCCATTCATCAGTTTTTTTGTTTTATTTTATTGGGGTATAGTTGACTTACAATGTTGTGTTAGCTTCACGTGTATAGCAAAATGATTCAGTTATACATGTACATATATTCTTTTTTAAATTATTTTCTCGTATAGATTATCACAGACTATTGAGTAGAGTTCCCTGTGTTATACAGTAGGTCCTTGTCGGTTATCTGTCTTATATATAGTGGTGTGTGTGTTCACCCTAGGCTTCTGATTTATCCCTCCCAATCCATTCATCAGTTGAGGGATAGTTGTGTTGTTTTACCTTTTGACTATTTTGAAATATTGCAAAAGAGAGTGCTCTTTGAACATTCTGGTACAAGTTTTGGTTTGAATACCTGTTTTCATCTCTTTGAGTTACATACCTCAGGAGGGTAATTGCTGAGTCATACGGTTATCAGTTCGGCTTTTTAAAAATGTCTTCGCTTTGAAATGTGTTTGCAAGGTGACCGAACTGGGCAGGTCACACGGCGGACCTGGGCGTAGTTTTTCTCTCGGAGACTCAGTTTCCCTGTCTGAAAAATGGGCATCTGGAAGTTCCTGCCCCCTAAGGGGATGGGGGGGGATTCAAGGAGATGATGTGGGTGGGTGGCCAGCCCTGTGCCTGGCCCAGAGGCTGTGCCGGGCAAAGGTCAGCAGGTATTTGGCAAAAATACCCACTTGCTACATCAGAGATTTGAGGGTTTTCCACTGTTTGGGGAACTTACTTCCCTGTAGCACCACAAACATCCTCTGACTGTACCCAAGTTCTGCTACAAATAAAGGAGCCAGCCTTGGACACCGAGCCCCAGGACCAGTGGCCCGTCCCACAGATGGAATCTGCTCTCAGCACACAGGGCAGCAGGAGGAGGAGGGCTCAAAGCTCAGGATGAGTGTGGGGTCCAGAGCCAGCTGTGTCCCGTGGAGCCTGTGGGCCCTTTGGTGAGACCTGGACCTCCCTCCCCGCCCAGTTTTCTGAGCCTCTCCCAGAGGGGCGATGCCTACCTGGCAGGACCCCCCAAGGATGTGAGCTACTGTCTGTGAAAGTACCCAGCACTGCACCACCAGCACCACTGTGCTGCTGCCCTGGGACCAGGAAGGGGTGCGGGACCGGGAGAGGAGGGCGGGAGCCGGGAAGGGGGCTTCTGCAGACACGATGCGATGTGGTGAGGGCTCCAGGGCTGCCTCACGCTGCAGCTGGCTGAGACGCCGGAAGGAAGCCAGTATTTGATCTGCTTTTAACTTTGTGAACAAATACGGCCCAGCCTCTGCTGGCGGTGTAAATGGGGATGGAGACCACCCGCTGCCGGGGTCTTCCTGTCACCCCACCCGAGTTCCTGGTGCCCCTTTTCCTGTTCTTCTTTTTTTTTCTTTGGCTGCGCCACGCAGCTTATAGAATCTTAGTTCCCAGATCGAACCCGTGCCCCCTGCAGTGGAAGCACAGAGTCTTAACCGCTGGACCGACAGGGAAGTCCCCTGTTGTGTCCTCTTGACCCCATGTGTATTTATCAGCGAGCCCCTCCCTGCTCCCCAGGCGTCTCTCCGTCGTCCCTTGTCTGTTCTGGGCAGGGAGGGCTGAGAGCGTAACCTTTGCTCCTCCCGAGGGCCTGCTCCAGACTCACGGGGTGGGGAGGGCACGTTGACCTGAGGATGGGACGGGGCTGGGATCTCGCAGCAGCAAGGCAGCCAAGGTGGGAACCGGGGACCCTCCAGGCACCTCGGGTCCGGGAGGGCCCCCCTGCTCGGCTGCCCCCAGGAGGTGAGCAGCCAGTGGTCCGGGCACACGTTTCATGGGAGTCCTGCAGCGGGGGTCCCGCAGGGCCCGGCAGAGGCCTCGGAGGGGTTCTCGCTCCCTGAGGTGCAAAAGCAGAAATGGGGAGGGGCGTGTCGAGGCTCCTGGGGGCCCTGTGAGGGGCTGAGGGACTGAGGCTGGTCCAGGGGCGGGTGGCGCTTTCCGGGCTGGTGTGGCGTGGCTCTGCCAGGGCAGGGAGGACAGCGTCCGGGAGCTGCAGGCGCGGATCTGCGATGGGCCAGGTCCTCCTCTGACCTCAGGAGCCCGGCTGGCGGGGATCGCATCCAGCCTGGCTGGAGAGAGTGCAGGTGGACAGGGAAGAGGCCCGGGAAGGGGTGTGTAAACTCAGAGGAGAGGGGCGGCTTGGACCCGGCGTGCGGCTCTGCCAAGTTGACGGGTGGGCAGCGTGATGGCAGGGGCTGCCCTTGAGGCTGCGTTTACAGAGAAAGCCCAGGCTTCCCTATTGTCTTTATTGCTCAACAAATACACAGGTGGGAGGGTGTCCTGGAGCCTGGGTGGCCATCACCCAGCCCTCTCTCAGGGAGCACACCCTTGGAAGTTTCAATTCTGTGCTTACTTTGTGCGTATTTTAGATGTGATTGCCGAGGGGCTGCTAGAGATTAAGGGAAGCCGCCCTCGTCCGCTCCCCCGGTACCGCCACCCCACCATTGCCACTGGTGGGAGGGGCTTAGGAATGTGTCATGTACGTAACATAAAGTGGACCACTTTAATCGTTATAAGTGTGCCGTTCAGTGGCATTAAGTACATTCACATTGTTGTGCAGCCATCCCCACCATCCATCTCCAGGACTCTTTTCATCTTCCTGAACCAAACTCTGTCCCCATTAAAAAATAACTCCATTCTCTTCTACCCCCAGCCCCCGGTAACCACCGTTCCACGTTCTGTGTCTATGAATTTGACTGTTTAGGGACCTCATATAAGTGCAGTCATAGAGTAAATTTGTCTTTCTATGACCGGCCCATTTCACTTAACATGGCATCCTCAGGGTTCATCCACGTTGCAAGCAGATATTGGAATGTCCTTCCTTTCTAAGGCCGAGTGATATTCCGTTGTATGGATATATGGATAGACCACGTTTTGTTTATCTGTCGCCCATCGATGGGCAGGTGGGTTGCTTCCACCATTTGGCTCATGTGAATAGTGCTGCTGTGAACTTGGGTGTGCAAATATTTGTTCGTGTCCCTGCTTTCAATTCCTTTGAGTGTATACCCAGAAGTGGGATTGCTAGATATATAAGAATTCTATGTTTAATTTTTTGAAGGATTTTTTTAAACCAGCGTCGTCCTCGAGGTGTAAGAAGGGGGTGTGATCCCCAGCCTCTCAAGTTTTTGCTCTGATCCCTGGCACCCCCTGGAGCTGTTCCACCTTTGGAACCTTTCCTGGGTAGCAGGAGTGCCTAGCACAGGGGTAGTGACCTAAGTCTGAGCACTGGCGACCCTAGAAATCTGTTACAGAAAAACATTTTATTGAGCAGGAAGGGACCCCACTGGGGACAGAAAGGGCTGGGAATAAAGGAGCATGTGAACCTCGGGGCAGGGTGCATGCTGCTTGACTCTCCATCCTGTTCTTGCTTCAGGGAGCAGGTCTTCCTGGGTCTCTCTATCCTGCCTCCTGAGACCCCAGGCAGGAGGCTCTTTGGGAAGCCACAGATTGCTGCTTTTAGTTTCAAAAAACCCAGCTCCCCCCTGGTTTGTGGTGGTGGCCGCTGACAGTGGCTCAGAGCAGGAGCCCATGTGGTAAACTGCTAAGGCTTCTCTGCACCCTGTCTCTGCTCCTGCATCCTCCTCGGCTCGCACAGTGCAGACTTTTCTTTCTTCAGCTCACAAAGGGGCCCCTAAGGATTGAGCAGAGGAAAGTCATGTTTTCTTCCAGGCCAGCTTCAGCCCTGGGATGTTCAGGGCAGACTCTCATTTCAAACCTCAGTTTCGGAGGCTCCTTGCTTATGGCCATTTAGTGTGGAAGGAGGCTCCTGGCTGAGGAAGGCTCAAACAGAACGACGCAGGTTCTAATCTGTGGCAGTGGGCAGTGGGGGGACGGGGTGGGTCACTGCAGGAAGAGGCATTCGCTGCCTTAGGCAGTTAAACCATTGCCCTCTCTTCAGAATGGCTCACCAAGCAAGATTCTGTGGGGTCCACCTCCTGGCACCATGCTGCAATCGCCGGATTTTGGGTCTGGGGCAACCCAGATCTTCGTCCGACTTTTCCGGAGCGTGCTTTCTCTTGGGAGCACGTCTGGGGACTGGCTTCTCTGGTTCCACCTTTGCTGGCGTGGCCAAAGGAACATCCCCGTAGGCCCGGTAGCCACCAACCAGGCAGTATGTCTCCCCATGCCAGCCCAACTGCGTTTCTCCACACCCTCGGTTGAGGACACGGTAGTGACCAGGTATAGGAGGAGAAACGGGAGCCACTGCTGCTGCAGAGAAAATCAGAACTGATCAGTCACTTCTGCTGTACACAGTCTCCTGCCAGAATTTCCCTCTCTCATGTCTCTCCCAGTTTCTGGCTGAAGACCTTTAATCTACTTGACATCCAAAACACAGCCTTGGCCCATCACCTCTATGAGTCCCTAGAGAAGGGACACTGGCTGCAAAAGCAATTCCTAGAGCCTACGGCTGCAGCACATGAGGAAGTCTCTTCACCGTTTCCAGGGAAAACAGTAGAACCCGAAAGTAATTGCAATCATGATCCTCTCCATCTCTCCCTTCCACAACAGAGAAAACATTTCTTGCAGTCTGTCACTTCTGAGGCTTTAATGGAAATGTCTTTCAAGGTTTGGAAAAAAATAATCTAATATAAATTGGTTAAGAACCCCTCCCACCTTGGCAACCCCTCTTGGGCCCCATTTATACTGCCTGTTTCAACCACACTGAACTCTAGCCCTCTGATACTTTTATCTAGATTAGAACAAGGCCAAATACAGAGGCAGAGTGATCAGGAGACTGAGAACCGCGTTCTGGGTACCAAGCCTAGGCTCACATCAACCTAGCCTCCTGGGACACCATCTCCTCAGCCCTCCAGTCTCATTAGCACTTCAACACCCCTCTTTTTTCTTCCAGTCTTCCCATCAATATGGCACCACCCTCTCCCCTAGTACTCAGCAGCTCAGGATGGGATGTGTCTGAGGGCACCGATATAGATGTCTACATGACAGCACAGAGGTGCCTGGGTTTGAAGGTGTGTTTCAAGAGTGGCCCTCTTCCTCAAACTGCTCCATTTACCATTTGCCAGCAAAAATGCACTTGTGTTTTGTTAGGAGGCCAATCAGGAAAGGGTCTGAATGGAAGCATCCTGTAGCCCAAAGGGGAAGGCTACATTTATAAAGATCAGAACCATCCTGCACACTTGTCCAGGGATGACCTTTCACTTGTCCTCAGCAGTGAGCGCTGTGGGTCCCTGAAGGTGTCCCAGGTCACTGGTATTACTTACAGCTGGGAAAGTGCTCAGGTGTATGTGGTGGGCAAGCCCCACAGGAACATGTGGCAGCCAGGGGAGGTTGTGTGTACACCATGCCTCCTGTACAGATGCCCGGTCTCAGTGTACCTGCTGCACTGCCCTCCCAGGGAACAGAGGACAGGTTAGAGTAAATATAGACGATCCGGTCAGACATTCTCTCTCAGACAACCAAAGAGATTGGTATCTGGTGGAGAACTGGCAGGGAAGTTTCTCTGAGGGCAGCACGTTGGCATAGTTACCCTGCCATGGAAACTGTGAGAAGGCCTGTGAGGTCATCATTACCCAGTGAGGTCATATAAGGAACCTGTGACTTGAGGGGCAGGCTTCAGGAGGAGGGGCAGTTTTGTGGAGGAGAGTAGGGTGGAGGCAGAGGTACTCTGCCTGGCCCCTCACACCTGGGCCTCCCCACCCATGCCCTAGTCTAGTAGACACCCCACGTGGGGCGTGCCGGTGGGCTGGCACAGCCCCAGGGGCCCCAGGAGGGCAAGAGAGACCCACATTCTTAGATTGGCTTGAGAGGCAAGATTAACGTAAGAGACAGCTAGGTTGTATGGCACTGACCCTAAGAGGCAGAGATTTGTGTGGACTGGGGAATCAGGGAAGGCTCCTTGGCAGTGGGCCTGAAGGACAAGTGAGATTTGGACCCATGGGGAAGAAAGGGAAGACATTCCAGATTGGAAGAATAAAAGCAAAGACACACTCTCCTCGACCTTGTCCTGCCCCAAATATAAATTCATAGAACCCTCACATTTTCACAACTGAGGACTGAAGAAAACCAAGAGGTTAAGGGGCCTACCCAGTGTTACACAGGTAGTGGAGAGGTGTTCTGCTCAATGGTTAGGTTCATGTTGGTGCTCCGGATTTACAGCTGATAGGAATGTGAGGACAAGCTCATGCCATTTCAAACATTTCCAAGTGATACTGAGAGAGATGTTAAAGGTGCAAAATGAGGGTGCTGAATGACCTCACAATGTGGGAATGGTGGGCCCATTTTAATATGAAATTCAAAGCAAATTCATGACAAAAGGACATAATACAAATTGACAACATAATCATTACACTCCCCTCTCCCCTAGAAGTAAAAATCATTATAATCCTCTCTCTCTGCACCATGAAAGGATGAGATAAAGGCTCAGCAGCAGCCCCTGTGAAAAACATGGTCAACACTGTGAAGGGGTGTTACTAAGATGATTTGGTCCGACTCAGAGAAGGAAAGAGACAACTCTGCCCTTAGCCTGATCAGCCCCACAGGAAGGAACCACATTGGGGGCAGCCTTTGAGAGTTTGGCAATGAGAGAGAACCTTCTTTAGGAGGGGACTCCCTGTTGCTGACCTTGAAAAAGCAAGGATGGGACATTCGTTTACTGGGGCTGTTGCAGAGGGGATGTGCCCAGGAGGTAGAGACTGCTTGGACTACTGTTTTAGAGGTTGGGCCACCCTGGTTGAGAACCACAGCACCTTGTATTCCTAAACTGCTTGAATCAGCGGGTGCACATTAGGACAGACGAAGTCAGGCCTCATTGGAGCAGACTGCCTTTGGGAGTGGTAGAAGGTAAAATGTGAAGGGGAATGCTCTGGAGGAGGTTTGTCATGGCAGGTGGGCCAACACGAGACCATTCAGATTCTCCAAGGCTCCAGAGATTACTTGGCTGGGAGCATCCCTCTGATGTGGTACGGGGACTCCTACCTTAACAGGACCTGGCTGGGCATCTGGGGGAGGCAGAATAAATGGTTTATTAACTTAAGAGAGCGAGAGACTCACCTGGGGGGTTCCACAAAACCACTTAAAAAGACTTGTACCTGGATTCTTGAGCCAACCCTCAGAAAACTTACCTAGATCTAGAGTAGGGCTCAGGAAGCTGCACTTTTAATAAGCTTCCTGGGCAGTCCCACCACAGTGGTCCATGGATAGAGTGACCAAATTATTGTGTATTCTCGGTTGCTTTTGGGAGTCAAAGTGGGCAATGTTAAAAACTGCAGCAGGCATACGTATAAACAGGGAATATTCAAGGCAAACAGAGGTGTATAGTTATTCTATGCATGAATCAGATTTGAGAAAAGCTAGCCTGGTGGTTAAAGAACACAACCCTTGGGACAGACCAGATTCTGTCCTACTTACTTGTGTGATTTTGACCAAGTTCTTTTATCCTTCTGACTGTTTCTTCATATGGAAAAGAGCTATGGCTGTACATTTAGCACAATATTCTCTTTTGGCAAAGGTTGCTCTGGGTCCATTTGTGTTCTCTGCAACTTAATCCTTTCCGGTGTGCAAGCATTTTTAAGTTGTTTGGTGAAGTATTACATTTGACTTTCAACTGTTCACTACTTTGGGCAAAGCTTATATAATGCTGCAGAGACTAGAACATATGCAGAGATAGTGAGAGGATGTTATAAGCTTATTCTGCCAGTTTATAAAAAAGTTTAACCTTTTCTCCTCTTCCTCCGCCTGCCACCAAGAGATGAGAAAGAAGGCAGAGCCTGGAAATGCACACCAAGCAATACTTCTGTGTCAGTTTGCCTTTTATTCCTCTGCCAGTACTTCCCAGAGAGATTTCACCAAAAGTGCCTAAGCTTGCCATGGCCATTGTTGTGAAGAAAATTTCTCTCTATTGCTAGTCACATCCCCTTTTCCTTCTCCTGGGCGCTTAATGGATGTTTGGGGGCAGGAAATAAAATTTAAACTAAAAAAAAAAAAAAAAAAAGAAGGGGATGTGACCTGGGCACCGACTGGGGACACCCCCCCCCCCCGAACTGACCCAATTCCTTCTGCTTTTTTGGAGGGGGGTGGGGGCTGCCTTTTTTCCTTGCATCGGAGGATGGATTTTAGATTTGCAGAGTGCTTGGCTGGAGGCTGCTGAGCCGACTTGCCTGGAGAGGAGGTTTCAGATTTCACTGTGCAAACCTTTTTCCACACTAAGCCGGGAGCTGTGACTCAGCCTCGCTGCCCCCTCCACTCCCTCCCCTCCCCTCCCCCCTCCCTCCCTTTCCCCCTTCCCCTCTGGCTCTGAGCATTGGGTTGAGCCGCCTTCATCTCGGTGAGCCTCTAGAAGGCATGGGATCCCAGGCCCATGCCCACTTCTTTCCTGTGTTTGGCTTCAGCTTTGGGTAGAACTTTGCAGGAAGTGCCTGGCCTCTGTGGCCACCGTGTCACCAGGTGGCCAGGCCCAGAGAGGTTTTCCCGCTGGGTGTTGCTGGCAGAGGAGGGGAGAGCAAGGCCTCTCTCTCACTTTGCTCTGGTTCTGGGGAGACAGTGCCTTTCCAAATCCCCAAATAATGCACCTTGTGCTCAAGAGGAGGGAGACCCCTGTGGTGTGGGGACCTCGGGTATGAAAACCCGCAGGGTGAGAGGAAGGCAGGTCCCTGTGTGCTGGTTAGAAGCGGGAGGAGGCAACTGAGGGCTTTCTTCCCACCCGTCACACTTGGCATCGGAGCAGTCTTGGGGGGTCAGTGAAATGAGGGGTGCTGAGTCCAGATGAGCTGGACAGTGGGCTGAGCCCTCAGGTGGGATGCAGGAGGGGTGCCATCCAGAACTCAGGCTTAAAAGCATCAGTTCCTCAGACGTTGGTTTGGGGAGGTGTGTGCAGAGGGAAGACAGCTGGGTTTTTAGTTGCCAGGGAGCCTCCTCACTACCCCATGGCATCTGGCTGCAAACCTGGCCCCTCAGTCTCACCTGGTGGGTGTGAAGCATCCACGTCGGAGCCGCTGGTCCCCCTGGACACGGGCCAGCAGACCCTCACGGGGTGGGGGGGATGACTTGGTTTTGCACCAGGTTTTAGCCCGGATATCATGGAACCAGCACGTGGTTTCACAAACATGAATTCTTGCAGTTCTTGGGGTGAGCCTTGGGGCCCTGAGCCTGACCCTGAAGTTCTTACTGGAGACTCAGTGTTGACTTGACCTTGGTCGTGAGCTCAGCGCAGTCACGGGCCTGGAAATCAGGTGGCGTGCTCAGTGTTCTTCCAGGCGATGAAGAATATGTTGACTTTTTAAGATTGTTATTTTTAAAAAACAGTTCAAAGGTTCTTAGGATATGTGGATGCTGGTAATTCTGAGCTAATGGAAAAGCCGGGCCCAGAGGAGGAGTTGGGGGCAGAGGATGGGACCTGTTGAAGGAGGTGGGGAGGGCACGGCCGGCCGCCCTAAAGAGTGACAGTGATGTTTTAGAGCCGAGGGGACCTCTATCCATTGTCGAGTTCACGGGCCCAATTTTAAGTCAGCAAAACTGAGACATGGACGGCTTAAGTGAACCGCACCATCTCAGGTGTGCAGCCCACTGGACAAGACCAGAGCCTCTCGCTTCTGAGACATTCCCACCACGGCTTAGAGCTGCCCACCTGCCCCACCTGGAGGATGAGTCCCAGGTTGCAGGGCCAGAGCAGAGAGCCCCGTGGCCCAGGGGGACCATTCAGGTTCACGGGGAGTGAGGCCCTGACAGCTGAAGCCTTCCGCCCGTGCCCAGCTGCTGTGGGAAGCAGCTCCCGTGGTTGGCAAGTTTCGAGTAGGGGTTGCTGTAATTTAGAAAAAGAAGGCCTCGTGTTTATTTTATTTAAACAAGCAAACAAACCTGTGATTCCCAGAAGGAAGTGGAAGCTGGAGTCAGACCTGTTTGGAGGGTGGGGTACAGAATTAGGATTCTGCATTAACAGGGTTTTGTGTTTTTTAATACAGTTGACCCCTCCCCAGCTGTCCTTGGGGATGCTGAGTGAAAGCTAGTTAAGTGCCTTTGCAAATTCTCAGGAGGAGGAGGCAGAACTTGACCATGGCCTTGGACTGTCCTGCAAGGACAATACAAAACCCAAAGTCCAGGGGGTCTGTGGGTGATAACCCAACACAATGATCTTGGTAACTAAAGCCCCTATGATGGTCCGTGGATTAAGGGTCCATGGGATTAAGAGGTACCAGGGTGCCTCTGTGCAGCTCTTGGGGTCCTCCTGCTACACTCACCCCAGAACTAGCCTCTGCTGGGACCCTCCTGTGGACACACACACAGGCAGAACCCAGCCTGGCCTTTGCGGCTGGCACCTGAGTGCAGACACCAGGGACACGGGTGGATCGGCATGGCAACCAGCACAGTGCCAGGCCGGGTGGGGGTAGTGCAGGATCTCTGCCCTGGCTGTCTGCTGGAGTCCCATGGGAATCTTTTACAGCCACCAGGTCCCAGGCCACCCCAGGTGTCTGACTCGGTCTGTGTTGGGCCCGCCCATGTTATGTTTTCAAAGCTCCCCAGGTGACGCTGCCCTGTAGCCAGGGCTAAGGACACCTGTTAGAAGGCGTGTGACCAGCTGGGACCGGAGGTGGAGGAATGGGGTGAGGCAGATGCGTGGGAGGGAGCTGGGACTTTGGCCATGTGGGCGCCCGCAGCTCGGTGGCCGGTCTTAGCCTGCAGTGAGCACCTGGCCAGTCCAGCCGTGGCTCCTCCCGGCTGCCCACGTGGGAGGAAGTGAGAACAGCCCCGTTTCAGGCTCTGGAAGCCGGAGAGTGGCCCTGTGCTGGGCCCTGTGCCCACCTGGCCTGGGCAGTGTTTGGTGGTGGCAGTTGTTGTAAACTGGTGACTGACCTCCCCGGAGGCCACCTGTGCTGTAGCCTTGGGCTGCTTGCAGGTGAGTCACAGTGACGTGACTTAACCCAGTTGGGATGACCTCTTGGAAATCCCGGGTGCCCTTTGGAAGGAGTCGAGAAGTGGCCCTCATGTGAGATTTGGAACAGGCTGGGCCATTGTAAGTTGATGTCCCAGTGAGGGGGTCCCCTGAATTAGAACAGTTCTGGGAACAGAGCTACCAAAGGGCCAAGGGCTTGGAAGCACGTGTGGGCTTTGTGGTTTGGCCTGGGATGGGGCTGACTGCCGTCAGGTGCCTGTAGGAAGGTGTTAGCTCTATAACTAGGTACCCCCAAATAGGGAGCCTGCTGTAGCATAGGCCACTCTCTCTGCTCACAGGGACACTCAGCTGGGAGAGGCCTGCATCCTGTTTCCTGGCCCTGCACCTAGGTCAGCAGGATCAGGTCGGATCCCACAGACAAGGTAAAAGGATGTCCCTGACAGCAAGACACTGGCATTTGGGGTCCACCTTTCAGGGCCCCCTCCCGCTGCCCCACAGCTATCGAAAGCCCAGCCTCGTGTCGCCTGACGAGGGGGCTGCTGCTTCGTCCCCTCCTCGCGCTGCCGTCTTTGGCCAGTCAGTTGTGAAGGTGAGGTCAGCCTACCTGAGGCCCCTGTTCCACGCCTGTAGGTGACCGGTGGGGCATGGAGCCCCTCTCCTGGCTCTAACACAGGCTGCTTCTCTGCAACGTAGATGCACCATTCGGGACGCCGCCGGGGTACAGCTGTGCCACGGACCGGGCCGAGGAGCAGCGCCGGCACCAGGACGGGCTGCCCTACATGGATGACTCACCCTCCTCCTCGCCCCACCTCGGCAGCAAGGGCAGGGGCAGCCAGGACGCACCGGAGTCCACCAAAGTGGTGAGTCCCGGGGTGGGAGGGCGGGTGCCAGCAGTAGCAAGTGGGTCATGGGGCAGCCAACAGTCGGCAGTCAGTTACTAAAGCCCTTATTCCCCCATCTGGTGCATGGGGACCACCTGCTGGAAGCATGAGCTGGGGGATTGTGGGGCTCTGTTGGCGGGTCATGGACGAGGCAGGCAACCCGTGCTGAGGCCCAGAACTCGGCTGCCGTCTAAAGCAGCGGAAACTGGGGTGGTGGCCCCAGCAGGGTGCCGAGCAGGGTGGTGTCCGCACCCAGAGCACTGGCCCCCTTTTGCCAGAGGAGATGCTGAGATGACTCATCCACTTTCCAGGGTCTTTCTCCTGAGGTCTCATTGTCATTAATGATCCCGCCGTCACCTCCACTCTACAGATGGAGAACTGTGGCCCCGAGGTCCATGGCGAGTGCAAGCTGGCACATCCTGCAGGTGCCTCTCTCGTGGGCACACGGCTGGGGTGGTGGCGGAGCTGGTGTGCCAGCCCAGCCTGGCTCAGTGTCCTCACGCTCCCAGCGGTCCCATGGCTCAGGCGGGCACTTCTGAGGTGCATTAGGGCCCAGCCGGGCACCCCTTTGACCTGTCGGGATCTTTCCTTTTGGGCTGAGAGGGTGCTGTCCTTGGGGCACCTCTGTCTTTCTGGTCCCACTGTCCCTGAGGACAGACACCTTCCCCCTTCTGCTTAGCTTGTTTCTGGGTAATCTCCACTCTGAGTTTAAAAATGAGAGAGAGGGACTTCCCTGGTGGTCCAGTGGTTAAGACTCTGTGCTTCCACTGCAGGGGGCACAGGTTTGATCCCTGGTCGGGAAACTAAGATCCTGCATGCTGCATAGCGAAGCAAAAAAAAAAAGAGAGAGAGAAAGAGTGAGAGGACTCTGCTTTTCCCTGTGGCTGGAAGCATATCTTTTCACTGCAGTGGCCTCTCCGCTGGGCTGGCGCCTAAGCTGCAGAACTACTTCTTTCTTTTGCTTTTGTGATTTCTGAAGACCGCCGTGCTGGGCAGGCTTCTCATCCTGAAACGGGGGTGGGAGGGGAACCCATGTGTAATGCATACCTCCCTCGTGCAGCTTCTTACCAAACAGCCAGTTTCACCATTTTACAGACGAGGAGACTGAGGTTCAGAGAGGCAAAGTGACTTGCTTGAGGCCACACAGCTACCAGATCTGAAGCCTTCCCCACCCCTCAGCTGACAGTCTTTCCCTCAACTGCCTTGCCTTTTTTTGATGCATCCCCTTTCTTCCTGCGTTGTGGGTGTCACTTGGTACAGACAAGCATCCTTACGGCTGAGCCCTGAACTTGGACAGTCGTCCCTGTCCATCTATGGTCCCTGAGGGCTGTCTTCCCCCCGCACGACCTTGCTGTACTTCAGGCCCCTTGAGGAGGCTGCTCTGCCCTCCCTGTGCCCCAGGCCCTGTGCGGCTGGATGCCCACCTACCTCTCCCTGGGCTCCTGCCCTCAGACCCCTGCCACACTGACTTGGGGTTCTGCCCCCACCTTTTAGCCCCCAGTTGAGGGGCTTATCTGCTGTGGAGCCTGTCCAGATCCAGGTGCTCACCCCCTCCTGCCTCGCGGAGCCCACAGGCATTTCTCACGTTACACACAAGGCAAGAGGCTGCACCTGCTTGCCAGGCCTGGGGGCTCCAGTCCCCAGCAGGCCACCTGGCCCAGAGAGGTGTCAGGAAGCACCTGGGTGAGATGGGGACCTGATCAGAGGAGGGCTGCACTGTTTTGTTCCAGAAGCCCCGTGGTTAGGTGCTTGGAGCCCCAGGGTGGGCACCCTTCACTCCCCTGGAGACAGGCACAGCCCTGACTTTCTGGGTCCCCCGTCAGCTCTGCAGTGAGACTTCCTTCTTTCATCTTTGATTATGGGTTTGAAGACGATGCAGCTGTCACTTTCTAGCACCCACAGAAAGCATGGTGGTCTTGAGGTCACAGCTGCCTCATCCCCATCAGCCAGGGGAGGGGTCCCTGCTCATCCCTCTCTGTCCCTACCTTCCTGGGTGGGGCTCATCCCCGGCTGCCGAGCTTGGGCCCTTTGAGCGGTGAGCTGTCAGGAGGACCTTCCTGGGGACTCCATGGCAACTTGGGGGCTTGGTGGCCTCCTGGGGTGCAGGTCAGCTCCATGCATACCCGTCCCCAGGGGTGGGTAAGGGGTCAGCAGAGGCCAGGCCCCCCCCTTGCCTGGGGCACTGTGGAAAGGATGCAGGTGGCCATGTAGGGTAGATCCTGGTGACCGAGGCTGTCCCAGCGACATTCTCCATCCCTGGTCGTTCTCAGAGGTGCCTGCCAGTCTTGTCTGTGTTTCCCCTGGACCCATGACTATGCAATGCCAGCCAGCGAGTGTCAGGATAAGGATGAGGGTCTGGGCATCACCCCTGGCTGCCATCCTGTGGGGAGGCGGTGTCCTTTGTTCTGCAGCTGTGCTGACCACCACATCCCAGCCAGGAGCAGCCCAGCCCTCACGGCCCAGGTTCTGCTCCCCAACCACCCCAGGCCCCAGGGTGGGGGTGGGCCTGGCAGCTGGCTGGCGGGTGGCAGTTCTGTTCCCTGGGTCCCTCCCTCAGCTTCCCTACCTTGTTTCGCCAAACCCAGTTCATTTTTTATTTTTTATTTGTTCTTTTAGCCTCAGGGTTGTGTTGCTTTGCCCTCTCCCCTCCCGGGCAGCAGTGAGAGGAGGCCTCCTTCCTTCCTTCTTCCACTCGCCCTTTTCCTCCAGCTTCCTCCTGCGGTCTCCCGTCTGGACTGGGTGCATTCACGCGCCCTTCCCAGCGCTGGCACGTGCCGAGGTGGGGTCGTAAACATCGCTGGTCCCCGCCCTGGCCTTTGCTCTCTCTTCTGCACTTCCCCTCCACCCTCTCTCCTCCGGGTGGGGTGGGCCAGTGTCCAAGCCGAGCCGAGCCGTCCTTGTCTGCTGCCACTGGCCCGTTTGAGGCTCAGAAGAAGGTTGTAGTCTGAGGAGAGGTGCCCTCGCCCCCGCCCAGACGTTCCCTTGAGCTGGCTGCGCCCTTTGGAACGGAGAGCTGGACGGGGCGCTGTCCTGCCTACGTGCCTTTTCCGCCCGGCTCTCCAGGCCGCGGCGGTGGGAGCAGCCCCACTGACCGTGCTCACAGTAGTGGGGTTGTTCCCGGGCGCACGAGCCTTCACCCTGGACCCGCTGGGAGGCACGTGCAGGGTCCGTGCAGGGTCCGCTGGGAGCTTGCTTCCCCGAGGCGCCTCCGCTCGCGACGTGGCCTCTGTGGTCTGAGGTGAGAGGAGATGATGGGATCCCTCCACCCTGCACATCTGTGCTGATGGTGGTGGCACTGGGGGCCCAGGGCAGGCTGCATGGATGGTCCTAGACCCCAGGACCTGCTTGTCTCACGGACAGGGGTTCCCTGGAGGGGCCCTTGGAGCTTCGTAAAGATGCGGCCAAGCCAGGGCCCAGCCAGCGGTTCTGGATCCTCTCATTGGTTGGTTTATTCTGTGAGTCTTCGTGGAGCACCTGTGTGTTCCGGGCGCTGTGCCCCAGAGGCTCCCATCCTTGGAGCCACTGCCCAGCATGGCCTGGACGGGGGCTGTGGTGTGGGATGTGGGTGTCCTTTCCCCGGAGTGGCTCTAAGCCAAAAATCTGATGGCTGTCCCCCATGTGTGCACACACAGGTGTCTCCCATTCACCCACAGGCTGGGAAACCAATGACGGAAAGCGCAGGGCTGTTACGTCCCCTTCTCTGGACACAGGGCCCCAGCTGTCTGGCGCCTCCCTCGGACTACAGTGAGGCCGGTCAGCACAGGCCGGGCAGAGGGAGGGCAGCCTCAGCCTGGTGGAGCACAGGCCATGGGCACGGCCAACCTGACACCGGCTTGCCTTGGTGGTGGTCCAGGAGCAAGTGAGGGGTGTGGCCAGGAAGTCAATGAAAACAGCACTTTCATTGCCTTTGGAATCATCATCTGTTTTAGTTTCCTGGGCATCTGTAATAAAGTACCACAGACCGTGTGACTTAAACAACAGAGGTTGATTTATCCCAGTTCTGGAGGCTGGAAGTCAGCAGGGTTGGTTTTTCCCGGGGCCTCTCTCCTTGGCTTAGAGATGCCCGTCTTCTCCCTGTGTCTTCCCGCTCTGTGTGTCTGTGTCCTAATCTCCTTCTCTTGTTCTTTTTTATATTGAGGCATTGACATATAACATATTCGTTGTAGGTGTACAACATAACGATTCAATATATGTATATATTGTAAAATGATTGCTAACCATAAGTCAACATCCATCACCACACGATTACAAATTTTTTTCTTGTGATGAGAACTCTTAAGATCTATTCTTTCAGCAACTTTCACGTATACGATACAGTATCATTAACTATAGTCACCATGCTGTTCATTACATCCCCAGGGCTTATTTATTTTATAACTGGAAGTTTGTACCTTTTGATCGCCTAGTCTCTTCTTAGAAGGATACCAGTCATTTTGGACTAGGGCCCACCCTAATGACCTCATTTTAACTTGATTACTTCTCTAAAGACCCTTTCTCTGAACACAGTAACATTCTCGGGCACCAGGGACACATCGCCCCCATAACACCATCACAAGTAGGGATGGAATGTGGTCTTCCAGCCTCTTGGACCCTACCCCCTGCATCTGCATCCAGGGGTGCGTCAGCTCTGTGCTTCTGAGGCAAAGGCAGCAGAGCATCACCCCACATACAGGAGGGGCGTTTAGTAGTAGGGAGGGGGGACCTTGCCGTAGCCCACATGTATGCGGGTCCAGAGTCTGGAAAGCAGGCTCAGAAGAGCAGGTTCAAGGGACAAAGGCCCTGAACCCAGGGGATGGGGTTTCCCTTGGGCAGGTGGCCACAGCCCCCAGCCCCACCACTGTGGCTGGGAGGGAGGCGGTGCTGCCTGGGCCTGGTTGGTCCAAGGGTCAGGTGGCAGTCGCACAGAGGTCGGCGAGGCAGGTACCAGGAGAGGAGAGGGGAGCTGTGGAAGGAGTCGGGGTGGCCGTGTGGGGGGCCCGACGCCCCCTGGGCTCAGCCTCTTCCAGGACAGCCACTCCTCGGTCACGGGTAGAAGGTGTGGAGAGAGGCCTTGCCCACCCTGCTCAGCTCCAAACTGCCCGTTTCCTGGTGTCAAGACCAAGGGTGGCCTTCGGCTTAGCTGGATGACCATCCAGAATTTGCAGCGACCACAGTCGAGCTGACATGCCGGGACTCCCGTGCCTTCCTAATTTAATCCCACCTGGAACCTTCTTGGGAAGCTTGTCCTCAGGTTGACAAGCCAGCTTCCTCTCTGAGAGGGGCCGCCTCAAGCACCCTCCCCCGGGTCTGATTTTTGTCTCTTTCTCCTGCAGAGTGAGCTGGACTTGGAAAAGGGCTCGGAGATGAGGAAATGGGTCCTGTCTGGAATCCTGGCTAGCGAGGAGACTTACCTGAGCCACCTGGAGGCGCTGCTGCTGGTGAGGAGGGTGCAGGGGCTGAGCGGGCAGGATGGGCCCTGGCGAGCTCTGCTCATGCGTCCCAGGTCCCAGGTCAGCCTGGGAGCAGCCCACCCTCCCAGGATCCTCGACACACCTGTGGGCAGGCAGGACATGCCACCTCTGTGGAGGTTGGGCCTCCCCAAGGGGCAGTGGATGCCAGTGAAAGACTCGGGTACCAAACCAAGCTGGCTTTAAATTTTTATTGTTAATGGAATTTTAAAAATAAAAGCATGTATGTCATGTGACCACAGTGCACTTGACAAGTGGCGAGACCTGACACCTGTGCTGCCCCACCAGTCACCTGTGCCCTCTTTCAGCCCATGAAACCTTTGAAGGCTGCTGCCACCACCTCTCAGCCGGTGCTGACGAGCCAGCAGATCGAGACCATCTTCTTCAAAGTGCCTGAGCTCTATGAGATCCACAAGGAGTTCTACGATGGGCTCCTCCCCCGCCTGCAGCAGTGGAGCCACCAGCAGCGCGTGGGCGACCTATTCCAGAAGCTGGTGAGTGACCCGGAGCAGGGACCCGGCAGCCTCCTGGGGGTGACAGGGTGACGGGGTGATGGGCGGGGGCCAGGCCTCTCCCTGAGCCTGGTGCCACCTGCGGGCGAGGCTGCTGAGGGCACGATGGGGAGGGAGAGTCCGGGACACATCTTACTGCCTGGGATGCCGAAGGGGGGCTGCGGGGAGGGGGCACCGCCACAGCACCACTGCTGGACCCCGCGTGAAAGCAAGGCTTCCCTCCCTCTGCTGGCCCCAATGCCATCTCTGGTCCTTTCCGGGTCCGCTCAGTTTTACTCAAAGTTCCCAGTCTCCAGACTGGTCCCCTGTGGACCACAAAGAAGCCGCTGCCCTGGGAACAGGACTCAGACTCTGGGCAGGGGGACTGGGGCAGGCAGAGCCTGGAGGGGCAAGCACAGGTGGGGACAGCGGGGGTTTGTTGTACTTTATTTCATTTTTGCAGTTCTATGAATTAAAGGCTCTTGAATTAATCAAGAATTTTTTTTAAAAAAGTAGTTTGGGGAGGGAAGGTTGGTCAATAAAAGTCAGGGTCATACGAGAGGAGCCCTTGGGTCCCCAGGGGGTCCCTGGCTGAGGAAGTGGTGAGAACAGGCCTTCCGTGTGGCCCCAGCTCCCGCCGCAGCCATTTTGGGGACCTGGAGGCACATTTAATGCTAGCGACTGTGACAGCAGCTCCCTGGAGCCTTGCAGGAATCAGGACGCGTCCTGTGGACAGGCTGGAGGAAGGCAGGAGGGCTGGTTTGTACCTGGGGACGGCCATGCCGGGCTGTGAACCGAGGGACCATGAGGCCATCTGGTCCCCGGGTAGTGGGTTCAGCTCTGATCAGGGGGCTCAAGGGGGCCTGCGGGTGCCCTGTCTCACCTGAGCTGAGGCAGCCCCACCAGGCAGGTCCCGTCTCTACCCCGTGCAAGTGAGGAGGCCGAGGGGCAGGAGGTCACCTGCCCAGACGGTACCCCTGGTCTGTCTGCCTCCAGGAAGAGTGCTTTGCCCTGCCTTCAGGGGCATAATACTGGAGGGTGGGTGGTGCTGGATGACAGAACAAGGGTTTCTGCCAGGGCTCAGTGGGCCAAAAACTGGCTGGGAGTCCATTCGGCAGACGTAGCTCTGGGTCCCTGGTTAGAGGGAGGGAGAGGCGGCCGTGGGGGCAGGTCAGGGACCTTCTCTGGCCATTTGCTGACCTCGGGGCCCACGAGGAGCCAAGGATTCAGCTTTTAAAAAGTCAACGGGATTGGGAAAATCTAGTAATCAGATGAAGCGGTTTGGTGGACCCCTTGGCACTGGCCAGGCCACCCCCGGAAGGGACCAGGCTCGGGTGAACACTGAACTGAGACATGGGTAATGTAGAACTTGTCCCAGCAGAAGGGGTGGTTGAGGGACCTGAGGATGATGGAGAAAACTCTCAGATGGAGCTGCCGGATCGATGTTTGTCTTCCAAGGTGTGAGGTTCATGTGTGAGGAGCCCCCCACCTCTGTGGGTCTAAAGGGGGAGCCAGTCTCTTTAGGTGGAGGCTGGTGGGGCATGTCTCTATATTAGGGGCAGCAAAGAGGCCACCTCCCAGCACTGTGAGCCCCCATCCTGGGACGCCCTCGAAGGCGGGTGCTGGGTAGGCCTGGGTGACCGGGATTCCACCTCTGAGGACCCCTAATCCTGATTAAAGGGTTGCCCGGGCCTCCTGTGCTCTTTCCCTGGAGTGTTCTCCCTCCCGAGGGAAGCCGGTCCTCTGGGGGTGGGGTGGCCAAGGTCACCAGGCCCTCTCTAAGTGCCCAGAGCATGCGGTGAAAGAATGCCAGCCCCCAGCCCTCCTGGGCCGCCCAGACGCCCAGCTGGCCCACCGCCGGCCTGTCTTGGCTCATACTGGGCTCTGGCGTTCCGCCCGGGTGTGGCTTTCCTGTTGGCCACCGCCCCGGGCTGCAGATTCTCCCGCCCGGGACCCCTTTCCCGTGGCCAGAGAGCGGAAGGCTGTGTTTTGACGCAGGTGCTCCCCATCGTTGAAGCCCACATCTTTGAAGAATTGTGTTGTGGGCAGAAACTGCAACCACACTCTTCCCCAAATAACACTCTGAAGTCACTCGGAAACTGAAAAAAAATTTAATAGTCTGATGAACACCAGAATTTGGAAAGTTTCCTCTGGTTTCCCTGGTGTCCTTGAACTACCTTCACGTATCAGATGTTGCAGCGCAAAGACGTGGGGAGAGAGGTGGGGCCGCCGTGGGGAGAGGAGCCCCAGGAACCACGTGCTGCATGTTCACGTGTGTGCCGCCGGGGCCGGGCGCTGGGTCTCCCCAAGGACAGACAGACACCGTCCCCGTCCCTTTCAGATCAGCACAGCGGGGTCAGGCTCCCCAGCTAGGAGAGTCTTAGGACCCGAGGCGCCTGTGATGCCCCAGCCCTGGTACCTCTGCCACGCGGGAACTCATGAGCCACACCTGGTAGCTAGGAAGCCCTGTCCTGACGGCGCCTTGACTCCCCTTCCTGTGGGGCTTGGGTTATTGCTACCCATCCGGGGGCTTTGTTTCTGGCTGAATTTTTATCAGCTCCGGTTTTTTGTTTCTAATCATTTCAAACTTCCTGAATTGTTGCAAGAATAGCACAAAGAACTGGGTGTGCGCCGGATATACCAATTGTAACATTTTGCACTGATTGTAACATTTTGCCACATTTGTTTAATCTTTATCTCTTTCTCTCTCCTTTGTATACACCCCCCCCCCACACACACACACATGCACACATGCTGAATAGTTTGAGAATAAAATGCAGATCCCTCTGCCCTTTTACCCCTAAATACTTCATCGTGTATTTGCTAAGGACATGCTCTTCCACAACCCACAGGACAGTCCTCCATCGGAGGACGGTTCACAGTTGAGTGATACTATTATTTAATATGCGATGCTTCTACAGATCTCTCCCAAGTTAGCCATCATGTTCTTTGTAGCCATTTTCCTTCTGAGTCGGGATGCAGTCCAGGTCACGAGATGTACGTGGTTGTCAGGTCTCCTTAGTTTCTTTCCATCTGTACCAGTTTCTCAACCTCTGCTGGTCTTCCACAACCTTGACATTTTTCTGAAGGGTGCATTCTAGTTTGGGTCTGATGTTTCTTCAGGAATAGATTCAGGTTCTGCGCTTCTGGCAGGAAGAAAAAAAAAAACCACTGCAGTGATGCTGTGTCCTGTCGGTGCCTCACATCGGAGGGCATGTGATCTCCATTGGTTTATTGGTGCAGCTCGGGTTCTGATTAATGCATGAATTGCTTGGAACTTCTCAAAAACCACTTGGAAGATGTGAGCTCCTGGAAGAGGGGGCAGGAGAGGTAATGAAAGGGGTTCTCCTCCCAAAGACCCTGTGTTAGTTTACTAAGGCTGCTACAGTCCGGGTGGCTCAAACAACAGAGATCTATCTCCCATTTCTGAAGGCTGGAAGTCTGAGATCCAGGTGTGAGCAGGGCTGGTTTCTCCCGAGACCTCTCTCCTCGGCCTGTAGAGGCCGTCATCTCTGTGTCCTCACGTGGTCGCCCTCTGTGTCTGTGTCCTAATCTTTTCTTCTCATAACGCCCCTAGTCAGATTGGATCAGGGCCCACTTGAATGGCTTCATTTTTGCCCGATCACCTCTTTAGGTCCATCTCCAAATACAGTCACATTCTGAGGTGCTCAGGGTTAGGGCTTCAACATATGCATTTTGAGGGGACACAGTTCAACAGTGATATCCCCTCAGGACTTGGCTGAGCTGTTGCCTCTTTAGAGAGACCGCCCTGACCACAGTATCTAAAGCAGCCCCGCTGTTCTCCTCGCCTGCTCTGCCTTCAGCCATCTGCCATATTACTTGTTGCTTTACTTATTCATCGTGTGTCTCCTGCTAGCCGGCTGTGCTGTGTCTGAATGATTCGAGGTGACAGTGCCTCAAGCAGGGCCTTTGTTTTTGTGGGAGATGCTCAGTGAGTGAGGGTGAGGGGGAGAAGGCAGGGCTCTGGGTCCAACCGGATGGCAGGGAACCTGGCACCTGGAATGCAGCGACTCGTCCAGGTAATCAGCGGGGCCGGGCAGGGCCTTCTCCAGCTGCTGCTTTTTCTCTTGCGCCCCCAGGCGCGCACGCAGCCCCTTCAAGGAGCGAGTCCAGAAGACCAGACAGTGCCAAGGGCGTCTGGGATTGCCATCTGAAGAAACATAAAATTCAATATAAATGCAAATGCACGTAGAAATAAAATTTAGGTTCGATGCAGACCAAACACCAGGATCAGCAAAAGCCTCAGGCCTCCCGCTCCTGGTTGGCTGCAGTGGGAGGCCTGGCCAGCAGGTCACGGCGTCTGCCCTTACACCCCAGGCCGGGGTTTCCCTGCTGCCTCTGGAGGTGACCTGGGGCCCAGCGATGGTGGTGGCTGCACACAGGACACCTCCCCCCAACCATGGAAGTCTTTACTCAACTGAGTGTTGGAGCAGGAGGCTGAGTGAGGAGACACTCTATTAATGCCTTTGGTTGAGAACAGGACAAACAAACACCTCTCGCCTTGCACCCGGCAGCAGAGGTCTCCCACCTGCCAGGTGTGTAGCATGACACCTGGGCCCCGTCACCAGGTCTGGGCTGGGCTCATGTCTGGGCAGCGCGAGCCCCTCTTCTCCAAGGGCAGCTCAACTGAGTGTTTCTTGCGTGTCTGAAGAGATCAGGTAGGAGCAGAGCAGTGGCCCCTCAGGCCAGGGATGGGTCCACTGAGGTCTCCCGCAGCCAGGATGAGAAGGGGCCGCTCCATCCCACCTGCTGGAGACGCTCATCCACGTTCACTGATATCCTGGAACTTCAGCTGCTGCTGGTGGCCCCATTTAAATGAGTGGGGTGGGAGGACGAAGAGAACTGCTACCCGCCCGGGGCTGTGAGTCACTTCTCAACGTGTTGCTTCGCAAGAAGAAAGCGTGCTTAGCGCGTGGGGAGGGGAAGCAGGTGGGAGGCAGTGACAGCGTGGAGGAGCTGAGTTTCCTGCAGCCCTGCACTGTCTGCCGCACCTGGGCTTCCTCCAGAGCTGTGCACAGAAGCCCGTTACCCAGAGGGATGGAGACCGCCTGTCCCGCACCTGTCCCACACCTGCCCTACACTTGTCCCACACTCTCTTCCTTCCTCCCTGCAGGCCAGCCAGCTGGGTGTGTACCGGGCCTTTGTGGACAACTACGGAGTTGCCATGGAAACGGCTGAGAAGTGCTGTCAGGCCAACGCTCAGTTTGCAGAAATCTCTGAGGTACGCGTGACGCTGTTCAGACAGGTGCGCCCCTCCACCTCCTGAGGGTGGGCTGTGGGCTGGTCGTTGGCACACCGTGACCCGGGAGAACAAGGCACAGCAAACTAAGGTCTGGTTGTGAACCTCAGCTGTGTTTCCAGATGCCTGTGGGTTGTCATGAGCAGACAGATGGAGCAGCCCGAGGAGCACCCTGCCTCCCCAGAGGGCAGGGCCCAGCTCTGGGGTACCCCGGACAGACTTGCACTGTCTGTGTGCAGTTCGGGGTGTCCATAGTTCTGCCTCATTAACAGAGGTCTCGACACTTGAGTCCTGAGGCCGACTTTGCACCTTGCGGATGGAGAGCAGGTGGGGAGATGTCATGCTCTGCTCCTCTGGGGTCTGCAGCCGGCCCGGGGGATGGGGCTGGTGTGCGTTCTGTCGACCCGCGTGGGAGGAAGCTGCAGGCTGTGCACCGCACCGGCCCGGGGGCTCTGAAACCTCAAGCCCTGGAGTGTTAGCACGAGGGGCCTCGGAAGAGCCCCCCGGATGCAGAAGACAGGCGGCCATCGGGGGCTGGTGGCCATGCCAGGTCCTCCCTGCCCCGCTCCATCCTGCTTCTGCCCGTGGCAGTTGGGTGATACCTTCTTCTTCCTAGGCCTGTAGTCCTCAGAGCCCTGACCTGCCTTTCCCGCCAAACAAGGATTCTGGGTGGGAAGACCTCCAAGTGAAACCCCAGCTTTAGGAAGAGAAACGGAAACTAGAAATAGGCAGGGGAGGGTCTCTTGCTGGGATACGATCGTACCCCGACTGTCACACCTGGGCTTTGTTCCAGGGGATTTGTGCTGTTTTATAATTTATCACGGGGGCTGGGGCCTGTGGGTCCCGGCACCGGCGTCTCCCATGGTGATAACGTGCCACACCGTTCCCCAGAGCCCATGGGTGCCCTGCTCCCCACCTGGTGCCGCTGGTAACGGGCTACATGCACCCAGGGCTGCAGGCTGGCTCCGCACTTCCCTCTGAAGCTGCCCTGGTTTGCCTGCAGCATTGGGTCTGTTCCTCTCTTTAGCTCATTAAACTAGCAGCCCCCATACCCCTAACAGCTGGAATGCTGGCGCCGAGTCCCAGGTGACTTTGACAAATTAGAGTCATAATCTTTTAAGAGCAGGCTGTGGTTAAATGGAGCCAAGTTCACGTCCACCAGGACAGGTGTCTACAGAGGAGGGAGGAAACGATGGTGGGACACCACCCAGGAGTCACGTGGTCCCACCAACCAGGCACAGGTGGGAATCTGAGCCAAGGCCCAGGCCCAGGCAGCAGGACGGGGTTCGGCGCAGCCAAATGCCAGTTCTGTGAAACTTTTACCATCAGGTGGTATCCACTTTGGTTTTCCATCCATGTTTCAAAAAAGACCCAGAGAAATTAGAGCCACACAGACAGTGAAATGAACCAAAAGGACACAGAAGAAGCAGGCCATTTAGAGGTGTGGGGAGTTGCATTCTGGGGGGTCAGAGCTCAGCCGTGGAGACTGGATGTCCATCTCCAAGGACAGGCAGGGTGGAGCAGTGGTCCTTCATGTCTCCCAGGACTGGCCTGAGAAATGGCTGTGCTGCAGTGTCCAGTCAGACTGGAGTTGCCTGAGATGGGTTCTGCGAGCTCGAGCTCCCCAGATAATAAGTAGGTAACAGGAATCATGTGAAAAGGGCTTCCAGAGTCTAGTCAGTTTGGGAAATGTGGGGTTAAACCAAACTTGTAAGTTTTCTTAAGGCAGGCCTCCCAGAGCCCCGAAATGCTCAAGGTGCCCACGTTCATCACACCTTCCAGGGGCCCTTGGCGCGTGGGCTGCTGCCCTGGCTCATGTGAGCGGCACCTAATTTTTGCAGATTTGAGCTCTCACGCCCCCTCACCCCCCCGCCCACCCTCTGGGAGCTGCTGAGGCAGACGGATGGAGGAGTCATTGAGGGGAGCTAAATTCTCAGGAGAGGCACCAAGGTGCATTGTGAGTTTGGCCCCCGTGAGTTTAAAATACACTATGTTTTCTAGTCCCAAGAGGTTTCCCACAGCCTGAGAGGTTGGGAGGGCCATCTCCAGGCCCCTTCCCATTCCTGTGCTGTTTTTTGTTTGCTCAGAAGTCTCATACTGGGATTAACCACAGCTTCTTTCCAGAGGCTATTTCAGGCACACAGGGACCTTTTATCCACATTTCTCTTGGTACCGTGGACCAAATCAGCAGTGCCTTTGACACGGTTGTGTTGAAAAATGACCCACCCACTAAAAAGCTCTGCTTACTTCCTGGGCAAGGACGTTTGCAAAGTCAGGAGAGGGGAGGCTGGGGTGGAGGCAGAGTGCGTGCCAGCGGCCTGCCCTGGCCTCCCCGAAGCTGAGTGCTCTTCTTTCTGACCCACCAGCCCCTGCACGTTGTTTAACTGCTCCAAGAAAGCTGATCCGTGCACCCAGCGTGGGCGTTGCCAGTTGCCTTGCTTTGCAGGATCCTCTGTGTCAGAGGTTCTCAACCAGCGCTGATTTTGTCCCCTGGAGACACTTAGCAATGCCGGGGGACGTTTTAGATTGTCACAGCAGGAGGAGAGGGTGCTGCTGCACCCATAGGATGCTATTCAACATCCCAGGGTGCATAGGACAGCCCCTTAGAATAGAGAATTTCTGATCCTAATGTCAGCAGCGTCATCCAGGGCGAGCGTGTGCTCAGTTTGCCCCGTTCTGCAGCCTGTGGCCCAGACACAGCCCTGAGGTTTGCCACATCTGGGCTTCTCAGCGGTGAGAGGAGGGTGAGAGTTCTGCTGAAGGTTCCTGACCGTGAACTCGCTGCCACATCAGAGCTGCTTCATCTGCCCTGTGGAAAACGTGCTTTTCTCTTTGCAGAACCTGAGAGCCAGAAGCAACAAGGATGCCAAGGACCAAACGACCAAGAACTCTCTGGAAAGTGAGTTCTCCATGCCGAGGCCCCTGCATGCCCCTGTGGTGGCGGCCGCTGCCAGCAGACAGGAGCAGCCAGGGCCCCCAGCTGGGTCATACTCTGGCCCCTCTGCTGCTCCAGATTTCCAGTAGTGGGGGGTGGGGGGATGGGGAGGGAGCAGCGCTGGCCGTGGTGGGTGCAGAGGGACGTGGTCAGGACCTGTTGCCACCAATGGGGGGTGGGGGGTGGGGCAGGGAACCAGGAAGAGGTGGGAGTTATCGGACACCCACAAAGCAGGCACTGCCGGGCATTTACAGTGTCATCGTGTTGTCCCAACGGCCCTGCAGGAGGCTCTTGTCTTCCCTTGTTTCAGATGATAAAACAGGTTTAGAGTGGAAAGGACCGTGTAGAACGCAGATTCAGAGTGGCTGGGCAGGGGTCAGGGCCAAGTAGTCGGGCTCCCGGGCCTGTGTTTTCCCTCATCCCTCTGGGCAGAGTGAGCTCGGGAACAACAAGGTACTTCTCGTTTCTGGCTGTTAGGGTCTTGGGAGGAGTTACGCTCACAGAGAACAGCAGACGTGGGCCGGGGCCACAGCTACACCGCCTTCTGAGCCGGTTTCCCCCATTTCTGTAAAATGGGGATAACAATGCATGCCCTGCACTAGTCGTGGGGGTTACGGGCGGAGCTGCACCCTACATGTGAGAACACATGAAGCGCCTGTGCCTGTGATGGGCTGTGACCACCATGGAGAAGCGGGGATGGCCCTGGCCGGTTGGGGCTCCATGCGGCTGGCGTCCAGGGGTCCAAAAACGCTTATAAAACCAAGAGCCACATCTCAGCATCAGGCTTGGATCCACATGGAGAGTAGCGTGCTGGTCCGCACCCCCCGGCCTGGGATCTGCGCTGGCGCTTCCTCCCCAGAGTGCTGGCCAGCTCCCTGACCCCAGGCTGGAGGGCCGTCAACACGGAGGCCTTTGAATGCTTGCTGCTGAGTCAGCCACGCAGGTTCGGGTTCTGATCAGCCCTGGACCTGGCACTGATGTCACAGACTGAAGGCTTACAGCCATGTTCCCGACCTTCCAAGGCATCGGGTTCAACCTTGTCACTGAGCGGAGGGGATGTGGGGTTCCCAGGGTATGTGGAGGCTGGGGCAGCCCCCACCTCCACCCTTGCAGTGAGGGTGGGTGGGCAGGCGGGCGGTCCGCCTTCTCTCACCCTTCGTCTCTCCACAGCCCTGCTCTACAAGCCTGTGGACCGGGTCACGAGGAGCACGCTGGTCCTGCATGTGAGTCCCTCGGGCCCAGGGCCTCCTCGCCCTGGGGTTCTTGGCTTCTGTCCTGGGGCTGACGCTGATGTCTGTCAATTTTGCCCGCCTGCCCCCTTTTCTGCCACACAGCTGTACTGAGGATGCAGAAGTGAGGCACCTCTGCCATCCCTGGGCTCCTGGGGGTGGGAGGGGGGGAACGCAGCAGGCTCTCCAGGTGTTCCAGATGCCTCATCAGAGTGGGTACAGGTAGGGAGCATCCCGTCCCACATGGGCAGAGGCTTGCGGGTGGAGAAGCTTCCCGGGGGAGGGGGCGGGGACACATAGTACAGGTTGGGGCACCAATGGCAGGTGCATCCCGGGGCTGTGGTCAGACCACATTCTCCAGCCGGGAGAGCGTGTGCAGAGAGGGTGTGCAGGGAGGCCCACCTGGCGGGGCTGCTCCTAAAGGCAGTGGGGAGTCACTTGCACATTATTAAGTGGTCGTCTTAATACTGAGAAACAAAAGCAGGGAAAAAGAAGCCCCCAGTCCTACTGCCAGGTGACCTTATTCGTCTGTATTTAGGGCAAGTCTTACATGCGCTTTTTTTAAAAAAAATAAATTTATTTATTTATTTTGGCTACGTTGGGTCTTCGTTGTCGCGCGGGCTCTCTCTAGTTGCGGCGAGCGGGGGCTACTCTTCGTTGCGGTGCACGGGCTTCTCATTGTGGTGGCTTCTCTTGTTGCGGAGCACGGGCTCTAGGTGCGTGGACTTCAGTAGTTGTGGCACGTGGGTTCAGTAGTTGTGGCTTGTGGACTCTAGAGCGCAGGCTCAGTAGTTGTGGCACACGGGCTTAGTTGCTCCGCGACATGCAGTATCTTCCCGGACTAGAGCTCGAACCTGTGTCCCCTGCATTGGCAGGCGGATTCTTAACCACTGCGCCACCAGGGAAGCTCAACATGCGCATTTTAAAATAAATGTACAACCAAGTCACAGAAGTGTTTGAAGTGTCCGTTTCCTGTCTTGCTTCCTCCCCACAAAGGAGCCACCACCACAAGGATCTTTATGCCGACACACGTGGCATCTTTCTAAATCACTCAGACGGTGTGGTGCTGTGCATACCATTCCACGTGTGGCTTTTTACCCCTTAATGTTATATTGTGGCAGTTGTCCCACTTTGGCTCAAACAGCTCTGCCTTGTTCATTTTTAAGCTGCGTGGTTTTCCATCCATTGCACGTTTCATAACTTCTTACCATCCTCCGACTAAGAGTTCCTGGATGGAGGGAGATAAGCTGAGATTTACGGTTTGGGAGGCTCTGGCCGGTGGCCCATCAGAGTCCTGGAGACCCTTTATTTGGTCCCCTCACCACGATGAGCCCAGGTCTGGCAGGGGGAAGCCAGAGCCACCAGGAGCGGTTGGCGGGGGGGCCTGGGATCCCCAACACCAGAGCCTCCCCTGAGCTTATTTCATCTCCCCAGGTTCTCTTTGCTGTAGGATTTGGGAGCTAAGAGGGTTTTGTTTCTCTGAACCAGGAAGCCGTAGACTTTGAGCACAAATTACGTGCATTCGCAGTAGAGAAGGATTCTCAGGCTCTGATCTAAAAGAGGAGGAGCCGGGAAGGTCAGGGGCTTTCTCCTGACCTCACACGGACCGGCGGATCAGGATCGGTTTTGCCCCAGGGCACCTGTGACAATGTCAAGGGGCACTTTTGCTTGTCACAACCACACATGAGGGGGCTCCACTGCCATCGAGTGGGCAGAGGCCAGGGATGGTGCCAGCATCCTCCAGTGCCCGGACAGCCCCCACCAAAACCAGCCCTGCATGTCGCCAGGGCCCGGGTAGAGAAACCTGCCCCAGACCTGTAGCGTGGAGCCCCTCTCTGCAATGTGCAAACAGCATAGGCTTGTGGGGCGCTGTTAGGGGCCTGCTCCCGGCACAGTGCTCGCACGAGTGCTGCCGCGTGGCCCAGGCCATGGTGAGAAGCGGCCCCAGGTCACACCCAGCGCGTCTGCGGCTCTCACGGCAGAGATGCCGGGGCTGCTCTGACTCCATCCTTCGTCCGATGCAGGACTTGCTGAAACACACCCCCTCTGGCCACCCCGACCACCTGCTGCTGCAAGATGCCCTCCGCATCTCGCAGAACTTCCTGTCCAGCATTAACGAGGAGATCACGCCCCGCCGGCAGTCCATGACCGTGAAGAAGGGAGAGGTGAGCATGGCGGCCGAGCAGAGGTGGGCGTGGGGCCCACTGTATCTGCACAGCTCAGCCCAACACAGAAACGCCTGGACTTGGGGGCCCTTGACCCTGGCAGGGTGAACCCAGGCCGGTGTTCAGGGCATCGGGGTGTGGTTTCAGGGGTGCGGGCCTCACTTGGGGGGTTATGTCCCGGGCACCCCACACCCTGCCGGATCAGGGTCCCCAGCTAAGGAGACCGGTGAGAAGGAGGATGGCATTTGTGTGCCTGGGGACCACTCGGTTTCTCTTGAGTGTTCTTTCATTAACGTATAGTTAACAGTGGGTTTAAGGACTTTAAAGGTGATGAAGGGGAGGCGGGTGTGGTTTGTGTTTGCGGCCGGAGAACGGCTGGAGAACGAACGTGGTTGACTTCTTCGGCCAGGAGGGCTCTCCTTCCCCTCCTCCCTCCCTCCCTGACAGCCCCTCGCGGTCTCCATCTCTCTGCACATCGTAGATGAGAGGGTGTGGAACAGAGGGGCTCAGACGCCACCCCTGCCACCTCCACTCCTTCCCGGGAGGGGCCCAGCCCGGTGCCAGGCAGCTTGCAGCAAGATGGCAGAGGTGTGCCAGTCAGGGGCGGCGTCTAGTGTGAGCATCTTTCGTTGGAAGCGGCACCGCGGGGCGGGGTGGGGCTGCGGACCCGTGGCCTCTGGGGTCTCGTGCAGGGACAGGAGCCGTATGGCCCAGCAACACGTGGGCTGGCAGCGAACCTTACTGTAGCTGCCACTCGGAGCCACTCCACTTCCCGTTAGTGTGCCAGGTGCTCGGCGGCGCCGAGGCTGACCCGCCAGGACGCGGGGCTGGCGGGCAGGCTGCTCTCAGCCCTGTGCTTCCACACCTGTGTGGGAAGTGGTACCTGAGTGCTCGGCCTGCCTTGTCAGCAGTTCACACGGTCTCACCAGACTCGGGATTTGCTTCCGTCAAGACTCCCGTCCCTGTCAGGTTCATGCTGCTTGGTCTCCCCTCCTGGGACACCATGCCCTCTCGCAGGCAGTTCCTTTATAAGAGCACCGCCCTCCTGGGAAGCAGCCGTGCGAGTCCTTCTGTGGGTGCTGAGTCTGCGCCTGTGTCTCCCGCTGCACTTAGGTTCCCCGGGGAGAAGTGCCTCCTTGCTCTTCGGATCATTGGAAGCAGCTGCCTTCAGGAATTGAGGAAAATCAGATGTCGCCTGGCAGTTGTCAGCCAGGCCCTTGAGCCCGCATCTGTATCCCAGGCCTCCTTCCCCGTGGACCCGTGGTCGGGGTCCCGGGGCGCCTGAGTGGGAAGTGTGTAGGGGCCGGTGCTTCACGGGGGCAGGGCTTCTACCTGCGTCCACCCCATCCCCACCAGCATCTGGTCCTGTTGACCTGTGGTGTCTGCTCCTTGAGGGGAATCGCTTGGGTGCCTCAGCCACGAATGGGGGAGAAAGGCCGGTGACCCTGAAAGGTCGGGAGTCTGAGTCGCACACGCCTTCATTCAGGGCTCTCCGTCAGGAGCACAGTAAGGGAGATTGATGGCGGCTAGACCAGGATGCAGGCAGATCCACACCCACACCCCTGCCTGGGACGTCCTCTAGAGCTGGGGGCTGGGGTCTACAGATAGAGACAGAATGAGGCCTGACCCCTGGGCCAGGGTCCGGGCTCCCTTGTGGATTTGCCAGTATCGTGGTTGGGGGCCCTGCTTTCCTGGAGCTGGGAGACCCTTCTTGCCCATCTGCTGCACATTTTCTGTTTGAGCCACTGCAGGACACCAGGGTGGGCTGGGGTTCAGAAGTGAGGCCTGGGGCCTCCTTGGGAGGGAAGACATCTGCCACGATGGGGAAGCTCGTGGTGAGAAAGTCCTACTGCGCTCAGAGGACAGCCACACCGTCCACTCCCCGCGCTGTGCACCTCGTGTGGCCCTCGGAGACGGGGTGCAGCACAGAGCAAGGCTCAGGCCAGGACGTCATGGGGTGGGGGGCTTCTCCTGGAAAATGAGGATTTGCACAGGCAGGGGTACATGGGGAGGGGCCTGGCAACTGAGTCCACCCATCAGAGCCCCCCAGGGCTGCTGTCTGAGCCCGTGTCTGCTAACACGGATGGGTGGATGTACGGGCTGCCACAAGTGCCAGGGTGACACTGGTGGCCTCTGGAGGATGAAGTTGGTGGCTGGGGTGGGACTTTGGATGAACCTGTGAGCGGCAGGACCCGGCGGAGGAGGGGAAGGGCCTGCAGGGGGCTCCATCAGGGCTGGGACCCTGGACCATTCTGACCTGCCGGCAGAGGGGACGAATCCACCTCTGAGCTGGACGTCGGGGGCCCTCTGCTGGCAATGGCCAGAAGCTCAGCTCCTTTGTGTGGAGAAAGGAGTGCAGTGCCCCTTTCACAGAAGGTTCCTTGGTCCTGCCTCCTGGGCTGGAAGACCATCTGCCGTGTCCCTGCCAAGGGGGCATTCCTCGAGGACCTCAGTGTCCCAGGACCTGCCCCCCAGCACAGACCCCGCAGTCAGGCTGCCCAGGTCCCCAGTGCTGCATGGCCGTGTCCCCAGGTGCACATGCTTCTGTGCTTCCCATGGGTGCGGACGCGGGGCTTGCCTATGCCCACAGCAGGCGGGGGAGGGCAGTGACGATGGGTCACGGCCTGGGCACGTGGGCAGCCCTCCTGCCCTCCCACTTATGGTCTGGTTGGCACTGGCGGCTCCCATGTAAATCATCCAGTCTCCGTGCCAGGGCCTGGCCGGCTGCTGTGAGCCGAGCTGCGCATGACAGTGATGTGGGAGTGTTGGGGGGCCTGGCCCAGGCTGCATTTGCTTCTGGGGGGCTCCTGCTGAGAGTATGGGGGTAGTTCAGGGAGGCACAGGCTCCCTGATAAGAACCTCAGGCGGCAGGTGGCAGTGGAGCCAGGTCCCCAGACCTGCTGGGGGGGGGGTGTTGGGGGGGGTGACAGGGGTAGGGAGACGCTGTGGGTCTTTGCCCCCTGTGGTGTGTGTGCCTGACCCTCCGGACCCTTCCCAGGCCATCACAGAGAGGGGTGGGGAGTTGCCCTTTCTGGGGGGCCTTCCCTGAGGCCAGGTGGGCAGGGTCCCCGATGAGCACCTGGTCTCTCTCCTCCTGGGCACAGACCCCTGAGCGTCCCCGCTCGCTCCCTGTGCTGCCTGGGGTGGATGGTGGAGCTCCCTGAGGCTCAGGCTTCTCATCTTCGAAGTGGGCACGAGGACTCACCCACAGCAGGAGGGTCACATCCAATGACAGGCCACGTGCTGGCACAGCACACCCGGGGTGTGCGTGGGGCAGCCTCTCATCCTGTCTCTGTGTCCTCGGCACAGCACAGCGCCAGCCCGGATGAGGTGGCGGGCACTGTTTGTCAGCTGAATTACCGACTTACCTCCATGTGCCCTGGAAACTTGGGAGCCATGGACCATTCCTTGTCTTTCAGATGAAGCCCCCAGGGGCAGAGAGGCACAGGGCTTGCTGGTGACTGGTGCCTGTAGTCTCCCTGCTCCTTTGAGGATGCCTCAGGGTCAGGGGTGGGCATCAGAGGTATAAAACCCCTATGTGGGCCCCTGCCTATCAGTGGGCACTGACCTCAGAAGGACTAGAATGTGGGGTCCCAGCTGGGGGACCCCTGCCCGGCCTCCTGATGCCCTCAGATCCAGGCCCAGCCCTTAGCGTGACTGCCCCCTCTCGGAGTTCTCCCAGCCCGTCTCCTCCCCCCTTACCAGGCAGTCCCCTCTAGGCCGAGCACCAAGCTCTTGTTACCTGAGCCTTGACGGTCCCCGTACGAGAACATCCCCTCTCCACGTGGCCGGCCTCTTGCCTGGGTCTCCAGGCCTGTCCTGGGGATGTATGGGCCGCCCTGCTCAGAGGGGCTCTCCCGTCACCTTGGCTGCAATGTTCCCTCCGGCCTCCAGGCCAGTGGCGGTGACTCTGTCTGGGGCTTGGGAACTTTGATGAACAAAGAGCAAGGCGTTTGGCGTGTGTGTTTGCGGGCGGATGAGGTGGAAGGAGCGCTGGGAAGTGGGTGTGAGGGTTGGAGGTGGGGGGAGTGGAGGCCCAGGCCGCCCCTGCCCTGACCAGCACCCCCCCCGCCCCTGCAGCACCGGCAGCTGCTGAAGGACAGCTTCATGGTGGAGCTGGTGGAGGGGGCCCGCAAGCTGCGGCACGTCTTCCTCTTCACTGACCTGCTCCTGTGCACCAAGCTCAAGAAGCAGAGCGGAGGGTGAGTGACCGTGCGGCCCCGGCTGAGAGGAGGGTCCCCGGGGTATGGGGTGGTTTCTATAGAAGGAGACCTGGTGTTCTTTCCAGTGAGCCTCGAGGGGTCGTAACCTGTTGCCAGGCTGCTCTTGTTAAGCTACATTCTGTCTCCAACTGGACGTGATGCCAGGCTCAAGGTCAAAGTTCATCATTAGGAATCTGGAGACATTCAGGGTCTGGGTGGGTGACCAGGCTGTTGACTATGACTTCAGGTGCTACTGGGGGGCTGTCATGTCGTGACCCAGACAGGTCAGGGGGCTGCAGGGTCTGGTGCAGGTGGGGGATGGACACTGGCTGCCCCTCCCCTGTCCTCGGAGGGCATCACTAGGTGATCCCTACATTTTGTCTTCCCGAGATCATGGTGGCTTCTAAGTGATTCTCAGCATTGGCCTGAAGACCCCACCCAAACCCCCAGGGATCATACCACACAGGTTGCAGCAGTGGGGGGCCGGAGGGGGGAGGCAGTGGCTGGAATGGAGGAAAGAAGGTCACGTTGGGAAGAACCAGAACTGGGCTCTTCACCCCATTCTGCCATCACCACGCTGAGTGGATTTAATCAGAAGAGAGCCTTGGTTTGCCCATCTGTCGAGGGAGGGATTACACCGGGTAGATTTGCAGCCCCTCAAACTCTACAGCTCTGGACGTGTCTGCAGTCCGGTCCTGACTGTCATTGGCGGCCTAGGTGGTCTCCCGTGTCAGGGAGCCTATGAGCCACCACCGTCAGCACAGAGTAGGGTGGATGAGGGCTTGTCAGACCCGTGGGGCCTGGGTCACTCGTACACAGTGCCTCTCCCCAGGGGTCACCGAGGCTGGGTCGCCAGTGTCTGCCTGTGGCCTTATCCCAGCCTGTCTCAGGGACCATGAGCAGAGTTTGAAGGTCAGGTAAACTTCGTGGCCATGAACTTAGGGTTCCCCAGTGTCGAAAGTAGTGACTTAAGCAAAGGAAGGTGGTCAGCCTGTTAACCTGCCCCTCCCCCCACCCAGCAAAACGCAGCAATACGACTGCAAATGGTACATCCCGCTCACGGATCTCAGCTTCCAGACAGTAGACGACTCGGAGGCCGCACCCAACATCCCCCTGGTGCTGGATGAGGAGCTGGATGCCATGAAGATCAAGATCTCCCAGATCAAGAGTGACATCCAGAGAGAGAAGGTGGGCCTGGGGGGGTGGTGCCAGGCCAGGCTCTGCAGCTCGAGTGGGCAGCATCCCCTCAGGCTGGCAGGCGGGCGAGTTCTGCAGGGCATCTGACCCCACTGCTGGTCTCTGGGACCTGCTGGGACCCCAGTGAGCCTTCTCAGTGCCAGGCCTCCCATCAGGCATGGAGATGTCCAGGATGGGGTGGGGGGAGGTGCCCCTCTGTCCCTCTTATAACTGCCCTGATCCGGAGCGAATCCCAGGCTCGGGGGAAACACGGCCCCTCCAGGGGTTCTGGACTGCACCCAGCAGGCCCCTGGTTGTTTCTGGAGAAGAACAGTGTTCTGGAGGAGCAGTGAGGATGAACCCCTCGCCTGTAGGGTCAGCCCAGGCCAGAGCGGGTGCCTCATGGTGGCCAAAGACAAAGTGGGTCCCCAGAAGGTTGATGTTCAGGGACACCCAGCTGAGGTGGGTGCAGCAGGACAGGGGTCCTTCTCAGCCCTCACCCTACCCAGCCTTCTGTACTGCAAACCCCGCAGGATGAGGAAAGCACAGGAGCCCCAGGACCGGCGTGAACTCTGGGTTGTTTATTCGTCCCGACGGACCCGTGGCCCCCATGGCAGAGTGTCCCGAGGCAGAGGGGAGCCAGGGCTGCATCCGCGGGGCTGTCAAGCTCTCTGCCACCACTCACCCATCCGAGCCGTGCCCTCTGCCTAGTGGCAGGCAGCACAGCCTCCCCCGGGGACAGAGGGCTTCAGGAGGGAGGAACACGACACGCGGCAGGGAGGATTTTCCCAGCCAGGTCGTGGGGGTGCATGTCATCCTCCATCAGGACCCTCGCAGTCACTCCCGGGGGACCTGATGCTGAAATGTGGCAGATCCGGGAGCAGGGAGGGGCCTTTGGGGTCACGACAGGCCCCTTCACATTGTCTAAGTTTGGAGCAAGTGAAAAAAGGGAGGTTTGTGAGAGGAAGAACTTAATCCCTTAAGAAGGATGGGCTGAGCACATCCGGCAGCCTATGCCGGGCCTGGACGCTGTGGCCGAGACCCTGTCCACGCTGGGCCGCCAGACGGTCTCCCGTCCTCCACAGACCGAACATCAGGGGTGGTGGGGCAGGCAGAGCGGGAGCGGGCCGCGCTGGACCAGAGCTGGAAACGTGACCGTGCCCTCTCCCCACAGAGAGCGAACAAGGGCAGCAAGGCCATCGAGAGGCTGAGGAAGAAGCTCTCGGAGCAGGAGTCGCTGCTCTTGCTCATGTCCCCCAGCATGGCCTTCCGCGTGCACAGCCGCAACGGCAAGGTGAGCGCCCAGCGTGGCACACAGGCCGCTCTCTGGGGCTTTGGGCCGGAGCCCCCATGGCTGGGAGGTGGTGGGGTCTCCAGGGAGTCTCAATAGGGCGGGGGGCTTGCAGGTTTGTGCAGACCCAGCCCTCGGTGCAGGAATGCTGTCCGGGACCTCTTGGGCCAGAGAGACAGCTGCTCTCCTGAGTGGCTTCTGCTGCCTCTGTAGCCGGGACCTTTCCCTCCATGGGCATCACGCACTTGTCAGGGGGCAGCCGGTGGGGGGCAGCCGGTGGGCTTTGCGGGAGCCTTGCCTCTGCGTCATGGGCCCGGCTTGTGGGCATCCGCCCTCCCCTCTGCAGGTCCCACCTGGTGACCCCAGTGGCCCTACACTCTGATTCGTCACGCCCTGACCCAGGCGCAGCAGGAGGGGCGGAGGGTGCAGGGAGGGACGAGCAGTGCTGTGAGCACAGCCGCCCCAGCTCGGCCGGCCTGCAGCACGGAGATGCTCGTGCCTCCTGTGGGCGTGCTGCAGGCTCCACGCGGTGACCAGGACGGAGCCCTGGATCCACTGGGCGCGCGCTCAGCCGGGGTGGAGATAACGGGTGTGCTCTCCCCCCGCCCAGAGTTACACGTTCCTGATCTCGTCCGACTATGAGCGGGCCGAGTGGAGGGAGAACATCCGGGAGCAGCAGAAGAAATGTGAGTGGCCTGTGCGCCCAGGACGTGGGCTTAGGAGCGTCAGGGCTGGATGGTCACCTCCCATGGTCTCAAACCTTGTTTTCCCCAAGGGACAGTGGAACTCTTATCCAAGTGAGATGTACCGTGGAGCCCTAATACGGGAAATAATGGGGGAGGGGCTGTCCTGATAGGGCCCCCTGCCCTCTGTGCCCCCCTGCCTGCCCTCTGACCTCCTCCCATGAACCCCCTTCCCCTCCTCTGGCCTTCTCTGAATTCCCGCCTGCATTCTGGACCTCCCTACTCTGGATTCCCTGCCTGCCCCCGGGGGCCCCCCTGCACCCCTGCTGCCTTTCCGAGGCTGCCATGCACGTGGCCCACCCGCCTTGCCTCCCCCCAGGCCTGCCACACACCCCAGCAGATGCTGATGCCATACGGCCCTCGACTGGGCCCACCTGGGCAGCCGTGCTGGCCCTGCTCCCCTGTGCTTGACCGCTGTCAGGACAGGGCGCCTACTCCCCTCTGGACGGCCCCTTCTTTGGGCGCTTCCCTCCATTAGCAGTTCTTTCCTTCTGCTCAGCTCAGAGCTGCCCCGTCCTGCCTGGCAGCCTTCAGGGTGGGATGGCAGACCCTGCCCCAGGTCCTGGGGCTGCAGCTGCCTGGTTCCCTCCTCCACCCCCAGCCATACGGTTTGGGATTCCCGAGCCATCCTTGCTAAAAGGTTTCCGCCTGTGCCCTGTGTGCCCCCCAAGGTAGGTTGGGGGCTCCGCACGCCTCTGCCCTGTCCTGAGCGCCTGTCCCCCCAGGGTTGTCACTCATGCCTGTGCTGAGACCCCAGTGCCACTGCCTCCGGGGGCAGGACGGGCGCTCCTGGTGACTCTGATGGCCAGTGCCTGGGGCCCTGCCAGAGTTCCTGTTCCAGGTGTCCTGTTGTAAGCAGGGGCCCAGACCATTTACAGCATGTGTTGTCTGCTCAGACATAATCCCCTTTCCCCACCTGGTGGAGAGGAGGGGGCGCAGGGGACATAGCCCCACAGGAAGGTGCCCCAGATCACCCCCTCGCAACCGCCTTGAGGTCGTGCCAAGGTGGTGGGCGGCCCTGTGTTTGTGAGCGTTGTGCAAAGATTCCTCCCACCCTCTGAGCCTAGCCTGGGCCCCCCGGGGCCATGCCTCACCTGCCCCTTACCGGCTCCTGCCTGGGAGCAGGTGGCCCCTGTGGTCCTCCTAACCAGGGTGTGCTGAGGACCCAGTGGGGGGACGTCTGAGAACACCCCATGGGGGCCCTGGGGAGTCCGAGAGCCGGGCAGACTCACCAGTTGGTGCGCCTGTGCCCCCATCTCAGGTTTCAAGAGTTTCTCCCTGACGTCCGTGGAGCTGCAGATGCTGACCAACTCGTGCGTCAAGCTTCAGACCGTCCACAGCATCCCACTGACCATCAACAAAGAAGGTGGGCTGTGCCCCCCAGGCCGCTGTCCCTTTCTGCTGTTAGTGCCATCCTGGGACCAGAGACGTCCATTCCAAGGCTGGGTGCGCTGCTGAGGGCCTGTCAGCCTCTCCAGGGTGTGGACGGGATGGGTTAGGGGTGGTCGCTCCCAGGTGGCAGCCACCGGGTGGCTGAGAAGACCTATGACTTGGCCCCAAGTCCCGAGCCGCTCCTCAGACCCTCTGTGCCCTGGTCCCGCTCCCCGTCCCCCCGCCCACCCATCAGCCTGGTGCCGCCCACCCCCACCTGTGGTTGTGCTGCATCTTGCGTTCACTGTTACACACACTCATGCACATGCAGCCACACACACGGGTATGCTTTGCACACTCGGGCACACACACCCCATCCACGTGGCATGCTCCCCGACCCCTCTCCTGTCCCAAGAACCTGTCACGTCTCTTCTCGGTCCCTGGTTTGCCCGTGTTGTGAACCCAAGTAGATCCTAAGGTCCCCGAGACAGAGACCACGATGGGTGTGTTTCTGCTCCTGACATTGCCTTGTCCCCTGCTAAGCAAGTGACAGTCACATGGACTCCCATGAGGGTCACCTTGAAGCAGAACCTGTCACCTGCCTACTTCTCCCAGGAGGACGGACGCTCACCTCTCTGGTCTCTCGCACAGATGATGAATCTCCCGGGCTCTACGGGTTCCTGAATGTCATCGTCCACTCCGCCACTGGCTTTAAGCAGAGTTCTAGTAAGCGGCTGGGTTGGGGAGGAAGGCGGCCGGACACTGAGCCGAAGGGTGCGGGGACCAGAGAAGCAGCTGACCGCCGGGAGGTGGGGTGCTGGCTGACGCCCACTGGGTGTGGGGTTGCTTTCCCTGGGGTGGACCCTGCCGTTGCCGGCGCCTGGCTCAGACCCTGCGAGCTGGGGAGCTGCCCCCTGCAGGCAAGTCCTGCAATTGCAGAGGCTGGGGTTTGCTATAGACAGAAAACGCTGCCTAGGTTGCTAGGAAGCCAGGAGGCTGAGGGCCGGCACCCTGACCCTGGTCAGCAGAGGAGATTCTGCCGCTCTGATGAGCCAGAGGGATACCCTTTTAATACTTCCCCCTGGGGGCACCTCTCCCAGCCACTTGAGCTGTCAGAGTGGTGAGGGCTGGTCGCATTTCAGCCCAGGTACAGCACACGCTCACCTGTCAGCTTGGCACCAAGTTCTCAGGGTCCCTCGGAGGAGGACACAGGGCAGGCACCGTTCTGCTGACCTTCCCACCGTTGCTACAAAACCAAACAAGAAATCCCTGATGAGTCACAAGATAGAAGATATTTACAAACTGTGTATATATGATCAGGGCCTTGTATCCAGAATATATAGAGAACTCTTACAACGCAATGCTTGAGACAACCCAGTTTTTAAAAAATGAGCAAGAGATTCAGATAGACGTAAAAAACAAATTTACAGATTTGTGGTTGAATGGGAGAAATGGGCATAAGAGATCTTTTAGGGGTGATGGAAATGTGCTACAATTGGATAGTGGTAGTGATTACACCACTCTGTAAACTTACCAAAAAGCATTGAATTGGTCACTTAAAGTGGGTAAACTTTAAGGTATACAATTCATACCTCAGTAAAGACATTTTTTAATAAAAAAGAATGGAACACAATGTCTATTGAATAAATTCTCACTAACTAGAGGTGAATAAGTCTGAATACAAATACTTTTTCATTTTACCCTGTACTAACTTTATTAGTACACTGATGGACGCTGCGCCCCTGCACCCACTTTTCTCCCAGCACCGAGCTGCTGTCAGTGAGCAGGGGAGCGAATGTTCTGAGAGGTGCCGGTTCCCTGCGCACTGTTGTGAGGTGCTGCTAACCTTGCCAGCCGCTGGTTTGGTGTCTTGTTTTAAAAAGAAAACCAAGGACTTCCCTGGCAGTCCAGTGGTTGAGACTCCGCACTTCCACTGCAGGGGGCACAGGTTCGATCCCTGGTCGGGGAACTAAGATCCCGCATGTCACGCTGTGCGGCCAAAAAAAACAAGACAAAAATAAAACCAAGACTGTTTTTTATGATTTAGAAAATAACACCTGCTTTTATAAAAAACATTGGTAATAAGGGACAGCATGGTCACCCTCTCTGTGTCGCTCTCCTGCAGGTCTGTACTGCACCCTGGAGGTGGATTCCTTTGGCTACTTTGTAAATAAAGCCAAGACACGCGTCTACAGGGACACAGCTGAGCCCAACTGGAATGAGGTGAGGCCCGACTTCTGGGTGATCAGGAGGAACATCTTTCAGGGAGAGAGTGTGACCCCCAAGGGCTTCCCCGCAGGCAACGGTGCCAGCATTCCCGGAATCTCCTGGAGGACCGGGCATGCCAAGAGATAGAGATTTAATCTCCATGTTCCTGAGAATTTTCCACTCCCCTCCCCCCAGTTACAAAGAAACTTGTTTTGCTGGTGAAGCATCTGGAAAAAGAACTTAGAAGGGCTTCTTGTTACTAAGGCGTTTGTTATTGCTCAGTGTTTCCTTGGGAGGTTTCCATGGCGTTTTTCCTCAGAAATTGGAATGAGCGTTCGGCTCTGTGACCCTCTCAGTGTCCGGAAGCTGGGGCTCTGCTTGTGTGGGGGGCCTCGCTGGGCTGGAGGGAACCCCAGTCTCTTTTCTCAGCATCAGTCCTGTGATTATTAGTTGTGCCGCCTCCATAGGACTGGGGCACGGGGAGCCAATGGACTACCTGGTCCTTATAGCTCTGGGTGCCCATTCGGAAAGGGCTGGTGTCTGCTGTGACAAGGGGGGATCACAGCCAGGTGGATCCATCGAAGAAGGCTTTGCGGAGAGCGAGAGGGCCGTGACCCAGCAGAGGCGACAAGGGCAGGGCTCTGGATACTATGCAGAGGGTTCTGGTGTGAGGCAGCCTTGGGGGCTCGAGGGACCGATCATGGGGTAGGGGGAGCTTCAGAGCATCAGGCCACCCGGCGGCCACCCTGGCTGTGTGTGTATGGATTATCCAGGGCCTCACAGGTTCTGGGCATACACACCCTCCCTACCCCTATTCAGGCTCAGAAATATTTGCTCTCCCCTCCCCGCTGCTTCCCCAGCAAGAACCCATGCCTGCAAAAGCACTGGTGTGAAATGCAGCATTTACTGAAGGTTTCATAGGGGTGATGGAGGAGAAAGTAGACACCTTGAAAACCTACGGGAGAATTCTTTCCTCCCAGGTCCCTCTCTCGCCCAGGTTGCCTCCCTGGATCGATTTTTTTTTTTCCCCTTTCAAATAGACTTTATTTGTAGAGCAGCTTTAGGTGCACAGCAAAACTGAGCAGAAAGGACAGAGATTTTCCATGTCCCCCTGTCCCTGTCCCCCCCCCACTATTGACTCAGCAGAGTGGGGCACTTGTCGTAATTGGTGAACCTCCGAGGACACATGCCCCAAAGCCCACAGAGTGTCTGCATTTGTAACCAGCACCCCAGAGCTTCTGGTGCAGGTGGTGCGGGGACCACGCTGTGAGATGCTGGCTTAAGGAGCTTGGATTAGGTTTGAGAGGCGCTCAGAGCTTCCAGAAGCATCCAGACTGGGCCACGGTGTGATGCTCACAGGGAAGTGGCTTCCAAGGGTCTGCATCGCGGGACGAAAGTGAGGAGAGTCTCGATGCGGGGCCTCCCGGGGCAGCTCGGGAGCTGTCTGTGCAGGAGCCGTGGTTCAGAGGCCCCTTCAGCCAGCAGCACTGACCCCCACTCGCCGGGGCCCCCCCGATTAACTCGGGGCTTTCCTTCTCTCTCGGGGCCACAGGAGTTTGAGATCGAGCTGGAAGGCTCACAGACCTTGAGGATACTGTGCTACGAGAAGTGTTACAACAAAAGCAAGATCACCAAGGAGGACGGCGAGAGTGCAGACAGGATCATGGGGAAGGGCCAGGTACAGGTGAGGCTGCCGCCCTCTGCTCCCTGCAGGGTCCTGTCTGCCCCCACCACTGCCATGTAGTCGTCCCCCGGCCCCGGACGCACTCACCCCAGCTCCAGATGCTCTGTGTTCTTCCCCACTTGACACTCAGGGACACCGAGATGGGGGTGAGGCAGCCCTGGCTCTGAATCATCTGCCGTGGGAGACCTGGGCTGGCACCTTCGTGGGTCCTTTTCTGCCCCTCTATCTGAGTGTCTGTCATGCCCCGTCTTGTCCCCAAAGGAATTTCAGATCCACCTGTTTTTCCAGTGGGGCTGCAGTGCCTCCATGGCTTCCAGAAGACCCCAAGGCAGGCCGCTGAGTTGGTGCCCTGGGCTGCAATTGGCAATTAGGAGCTTCCTCTTCTTGGAAAAGCATGAGAGTCTGAGTCTACCTTCCTGACATCCCCTCTCTGGCTTCTAGACTCAGATTCCAGGGGGTGCAGCTGCATCCCTCCTGGGGCACAGGTCCCCCCTGGAGTTGTCATAGGAGCCCCTGGTGGGCCAGGAGTGTCTGTACAGGACCAGTGAGGGGTCCAAGCCATTCGGGCCCTCAGTCCTTCCAGTTTACCCAGGCCCTGGAAGCACCCCACCCCCACCCCCCAGCTCTCGCACTGCTTGGCAGACAGGAGCTGCACCACCTGCCTTGCGCTTCTTGCAGCCTCACCTGCACGGTTCTGCCGCCCGTGGAGAAAGCCCCGGTACCCTCTTTCCTTACGGGGCATCTTACTGGACCCAGCTAAGCGGGTTCCTCCCTGCCCTGCCCTGGAGGTGGGCCCTGACTGTTCCCCACTCCCCCTGGTGCCCCGGGACCCCTGGATGAGGCCTCCTGGCGGGGGAGTGGTTGGACATTCCAGGTGCCAGTCAGAGGACAGGGCTCTCCAGGAAGCCCCGCCTCCCTTCCCTGGGGCAGGAAGTGAAGATCCTCACAGCAGGAATGACAGGAGAAAGGGTGACTCATCCCTGGGTAGTTCGTCATCTCTGTTGGCAAGTCTGGGAGTCACCACTCCAGCTGGCTGGCTTCCTGGGAGGTGCACGCTGCTGGCTTCCCCACCTTGGAAGCTTATTAGGGAATTTGATGGCTCAGGGTCTCCAGGGACCCCTGTACGTTGAGAGCAGGTCTGAAAGCAAAAACGCCCCTCTGATCACCCTGTTCTGCTCCCCTCACCCACCCACCAGCTGGCGCCACAGGGCAAGACAAAGACACAGGGAGAGGAAGCCAATGACACCTGGGGCTGGGCTCTCCTAAGGTGGAGACGGCCCAGGGTGGGAGGGGACACCAGTCCGGGACGACACTCTAGTGAGCCCACTGAGGTTGGGGTGCGTGTTGGGGAGCAGGGCGGCAGCCTCGCCCAGCACAGGGAAGGCAGGACTCGTGGCCCCTCTTGGGCGGGGCTGGTCCACGAAGGCCGGCTCCTGGTCCAGGGTCGCTTGGCGGCTGTCCTGGACCTGAGACCTGCCTGTGGCTTCGATCCTGGGTGAGAAGGGGATGGTCCCTCCTTGCTCCCCGTCAGCCCAGGGTTCCGTTGGGCCAGTTTTAGGGTCTTGGTTTAGAGCTGGGCTTCTGGGTGGAAAAGCAGAAAGGCAGGCCAGGATTTATCAGTCGTCCCACTTCTGGCCTCCCAACCAGGGACCTGTGGCCAGCCAGGTCCCTCCCTCCACCAGGGCCACCCTGCGTGAGCTTGGCAGACAGGGTGCTGCGTGGGTGGCTCCTGTGGGTGCTGCCTGATATTTACTGCCTTGCGGCTCACGTGCATTGACTCCCCGCAGTGATCTTGAGACCCAGCCTTGTGTTTCCACATAGATCTTGTCCACCCTCCTGGCTTTACGTGGAATCCCATGGATTCCAACCGCACTGCTGGGCCGTTTTGTTCTTGATGGATGCTGGGGCGGTCCCCAAACGGTGCTGTTCCGTGAATGTCCTGAGCTGGATGCCTTTGAGCGCCGCCATGTTTAGGCACCTGCCTCATGCCGGTCATCACTCTGGTCCTTAGTCGTCACCTCTGCTGCTCGAGGATGGGTGGCTCCCTTTGCTCCCTCCCACTCCCCTCCGTGTCTGCACCTGCCCCCAGCCCTGGCGTCCCTCACCCACACGCATCTTGCAGAGCCTATGATGAGCTGACAAGCTGGTGCCCGGCTCCTTTTCTTGGCCCCGGTTCCTCCAACCTTTGACGCCAGTCATCTGCACCCTCCACGGCTGGGGTCCCAGGGGTGGTGGGCTTTGAACTGGGGCCTCTAAGCACTGCCACTGGGTAACTGAGGGTCTCAGAAAGGAAAAGAGAAAAGAACTGACACTCGTTTTCCTCCTTTACTGAGTCAAGCCGTCTTTGGAAACCCTCTGCCTTGATACATCTTGATGTAAACAAAACATTTCCTTATGCTCACACTTGCGTTCTCCGACAGTCAGGGGGTACCAGGTGAGTGCCTGCCCCATCTGGGGAAGACGTGAGCGGTGAGGTTAGGGGGCTGGTGAGGGGCATCTCCCCGAGTCCCTGCTGCTCCCAATGTCTGATCCCAGCCTGTGCTTCCCCATCCATGGTGCTTTGAGCTCCTCAGACAGTCCTCCTTACAGTAGGACCCAGACGTGAGATGGGAGGGGGGGAGGGGTGGACTCTGTTAAAAAATACATTCATGGCCTTGTTAAACCAGCAAGGCGGACTTCATTCCAGGGGGCTGTCGAAGTAGGAGAGAGATGGGGCTCAGCTCTGGAAACAACAAGGAAAGGTGGGAATTTACCGCCCGGGGGACAGGGAAAAGATGGAAAATGACTGAGAACATCAATAATGGTAGAGTAGTAAAATAACACCAGGGCCAAGGGGGGCTCTGGCTAAGCCGACCTAATGGGATTCTTGCTAAAGACAGGCCCAGGTGATCAGACATCACCAGGGGACGGTGGGGAATGAGTAGCTTGGTCAGATGTCGAGGTTGGTTAGATATTGAGCGAGGATGGGGAATTCTTGCTAAACTGACTTAGCAGGATTCTTGCTAAAATTGGCCTCTTGAGGACATGCCCCAGGGACAAGACCTATAGGCATACCTCAGATATACTGCAGTAAAGCAAGTCAAGTGAATTTTCTGGTTTCCCAGTGTGTATAAAGGTTATGTTTACACTGTACTGAAGTCTAAGTGTGCAATAGCATTATGTCTGAAAAAACAATGTAAGTACCTTAATTAAAAAATACTTTATTGCTGAAATATGCCAAGCAGCATCTAACAATGCAGGGTTGCCACAAACCTTCAGTTTGTATAAACACAGTATCTGCAGAGCACAGAAAAATGAGGGATGCTTGTAGTTGGAAAGCAGCTCTGAGAAGCCTGTAGATTTGAGCCAAGGAGAGACTGTCAAGTCCCCCAGCCCCACTGCACCTCCTGGGACCTGGGGTGAGTCATAGCTGTGTCTGCCCAAACTCGTTGACAGGCTGTCCAGTGGGGACGTGGCCCCGGGGTCGTTGCAGGCAGGTGTAGAGGACCCAGTGAGCTCCCTCTTCAAGCCAGATCTGAGGCTCAGCGAGCTGTCCGTCCTCAGACCCCAGGAGCCCGCTGTGCCACCCTAGTGATCGACGGCCTCTGTGTGCCAGGCCCCGGGGAGCCCGAGGACAAGAAGACAGCTGCCCCCAGGCTTCACGGTCCAGAGCTCAGAAAGGAGGATGCTGCAGACGGGCCTTGAGCCGGAGCAGGCCCTGCCTGGGGCAGCCGGTGGCCTTGATGGTGCAGTTATGTCAGAGGAGGGAGGGGTCAGGACAGACACCTTCACTGAGGGTCATTGCGTCTGGGGCTTCAGGGACTGGTTCCCTGGGTGGAGACGAGCACATCCTAAGCTCCAAGAGCAGCCAGATTCATGGGGCTGTACGGGGTGCCGTGGTCTGAGGAGTCGCTGGGCCAGGACAGGGGCCCCAGTGCCCCAACATGTCCTGGGTAGGGAGCGGGGGGCATCACCAGGGTCAGCAAAGCCCAGGGAAAGTGGAGCCTCACGCTGTCGTGAATTTCTTCCTTCAGTTTTCCTTCTCTCACTTCCCTGTGCAATGTCCTGTCTCTTCTTTACATCACGTCCTAGAATTTTGCCTTCTCCCATTTCCCTCGCTCTTGTGTGTGTCTTGCTCGGCTCACAACTCAGGTTCTGATGGGAGCATCAGAAGTGATTTTTTTTTTTTAATGTTTTATGTCTTATGTGAGCCTCATGGGTGAGACTGGGGCCTCGGGTGTCTGGCTTGACCCTCGCTTTATTTGAGACTACAGCTCGGGGCCGGCTCGGGGTGGGACACGGTTTCCCAGACTTCTCCTTCAGCTGGGAAGCTTGTACCCGGACTGGGTATGGGCCAGGGGGTCCGACTGTGCCCCTTTTGGGGCGTCCTGGCACCCACACTCCAGCCATCACCAAGCTGTGAGGTATACCCACTCTCAGTCAGTCTCCCCATTCGACCACCAGTTCTGGGCCATTGTGCCCCAGGAGCCCAGGGGAGTGCCTGGCAACATCACCAGATGTGGAAGTGCCACCAAGACTTGTACACACATGTTCTCAGCAGCACAGACCATGACAGCCTCAAACTGGAAAGAACCCAAGCATCCACCAGCTGCTGGTGAGTAGATAAACAAAATGTGGCGTGACCATACTGTGGAATAGTATGCAGCCATAAAAAGGGAAGGATGTTCTGACACACACTACAACATGGATGAACCTTGAGGACCTTCTGCTCAGTGAAATAAGCCAGTCACAAAAGGACAAATACTGTCTGATTCCACTTGAATGAGGTACCCAGGGTAGTCAAATTCATGGAGGCAGAAAGTAGAATAGAGGCCACTGTGGGGGTGGGGGTGGACAGAGAGCTATTGCTTAATGAGGCAGTTTCTGTTTGGGAAGATGAGCAGGTTCTGGAGATGGACAGTGAGGATGGTTGCACAACACTGTGTATGTACATGTTTACATTATGTATTATATGCATGTATGTCTGGGCACAGAGATACCACAGTGAATGAAACAGAGAAGGCCCTGTCCTCGGGGCGCCTGCATTCTAGCAGGAGAGATACACACCAGCCAAAGTGTGGATAAGAGCCCTGGAGACCCGTCAGGCAGGAAGGAGATGGGGAGGGGGCAGCTGATCCTGTCACAAAGTCCCCGAGTCGCACCTGCCATCAGGATCATCTCAGGACCATCCACATTCCGTCCACATGGCCGTTCACCGTGCCAGGGCCGCTTGTGCGCCTGGGGATGGAGGTGCGGTGGGGGGGGGGGAGGCGGTCAGAGATGAATGGGGTGAGACTGTGTTGTAAAATGGGTGGTGATTGCTTTTCACAAACATTTGAGGAAGATTTTAGATGTTCAACTGTAAAAGTTGTGAACATGTAAAACCACAAGAGCACATCCTTGTACGGATTCCCTGGGATTTGTCCTGAAGAAGCATATCTCTGCCACTGTGGGGAGAGTGGTGCTGGGACCCAGTCCCTCCTTGGCTCTATTGTGGTCCAGTTTGGGACCCAATATCTTTTTTTCGTTAACTGACATACCATACAACATCCCTTTAAAGTAGGTAAGTCAGTGATCTTCAGTAAGTTCCAGCATTGTACAACCATCACCAACAATCCTGTTTGAGAATGTTTCCATCCACCCAAAACCCTTTCCCTGTTCCCACCCCCAGGCCCGGGCTGACCCGCTTTTTGTCTGTAGATTTGCTCATTCTGCATGTTTCCTATAAACAGAACCATACTCCATGACGTGGTCTTCGTGACTGGCTTCCTCCACTTAGCAAAATGTTTTTGAGGGTCGCCCGCGTCATAGAGCATTTACTTTATTCCTTTTTTGGCTGGACCACATCTCATCCGTGTATCCACACGCCACGTTTTGTTTATCCATCTGTTCACCAGTTGATGGATACTTGGGTTGTTTCCAGCTTGGGCTTGTGATGGTTAATGCTCCATGAATGTGTGCACGGTCTGTGTGTTAACAGATGTTTTCCTCCTTCCTGTGTAGAGACCCAGGAGGGGAATTGCCAGGTCAGGCAGCCAAGGTTAACTTTGCGAGGAGCTGCCCTGCTTTTCCAGAAAGGCCACAGCAGCTCACGTCCCCGTGGTGGTGTCCGAGGGCTCCTGTTTCTCCACATCCTCCCTGACCCTTGTTACCATCTGTCTTTTTGATTGGCGCTGTCCTTTGTCTTTTGGGGTGATGCTGTGGCCTGGTTGGGGTCAGGGAAGGGCAGGAAGGAGTTAAAGATGTAGAGGATAGAGCTCCCGAGAATAGACTAGTGAGGGGAGAAGCAGGAGAGCAGATTCCCCTCCTGGGGGGAGTCTCTGGTCCCCTCTTAGGGACCACTCCAGGGAGTGGGTTACAGTGCAGACACGTGGGGCTCAGTCGGGAGGCTGGGGAGGCCCCACTGGACCGTCCTGGATGTTGACAGTTTCCCGGAGGAAACTACAGTCTCCAATGAGGTTGGTGAGGAGGGAACAGCATTTCCTTTTTGGACAGGTCCTGCCACCGCCCAAGCTGGGGTGGGTGAGAAGATGCCCCGGGGTTGTCCGTCGGTGACCCGTTTGGCCGTGTCTGCTACAGAGCAGGCAGGGCAGTGCCTGGTCCTCAGCGCCTGCCCCATCCTCACCGCCTCCCTGGCCAGTCGCACAGGGCTGTCTTCCAGGCAGACCTTGGGGCAACCGTCCACCAGGCTTACCGCCCACATTTGTTCCTCGGAGGCCCCCCTTGCCCAGCCCTAGGAGAGATAAACGGGGACCTGGACCTTCCTCCTGGGAAGACGGGTGTGAGGCGGCCCTGGGTATTCCCTTGACTGTCGTTTTCCCGTCCTCTCCCCTCCATGGTCCCCACTTGTTTACTTCCCTGTGCTTTCAATAGCCCAGGAGAGAGCGTGCCAGCCTTGAGTGTTGTTTGGGGCTGGACGGAACCGAGCCGCGGCCTCACCGCTGTGTTATTCTCATGCTGCTTCCGCTCTGCTCAGCACGCTCTGTTTGTTGGAGCCGAGCCAGCCTGGGGACTGTCTTCCCACTGGAGCCGCCCGGGCAGCGCCGTGGCCCAGGTCTGCACTCTGGGGGCTAGTGCGCGCCCCGGCCTCTGGGGCCTGGTGGAGGTGGGGCTGGACGTCGGTGCTGGGGGTGGATGGTGACACCAAACCCCCTTGTCACTGGGCCAACTGGCTGTGCTCTGGGGGCTGTGGGGTGTTCTCCCACCCGAGTCCAGCCCTGGCAGTGCCTGCCGTGATGGGGTCACTGGCTGCGGGGAGGTGCGGGGGGGGTGTCCCCTGAGCACGTCTGCCCTGAAGCAGACTGGCCAGGCAGACACAGGTTACTCAGCGCCTCCAAAGTCACCGACAGGAAACCAGCCACTTGAGAAGGAAGCTTGGCTTTTCTGGGCTTCGGAGAAAATCGTGACGCATCGGAATTCCCAAAACCAATAGGCTGCTGGTGGGGGTGTTTTTCCCATATAAACAAAAAGTAGAACTCAGGGGTGATGGGAAACTTTTACCTTGGCTAGACTGCAGGGGCGGGGCTTCCCGAGAAGCCTGGTCAAAAGGCGGAGGAGGCCGGGAGCTCGCCGCACTGCTGCCCATCGCGCTCCTGCCCTGCCACGCTCCTGTCCATTGCGCTTCTGTCCATCACACCCCTGCCCTGCTGCCAGCCCCTCGAGCAGCAGGGCTGAGGATGCGAGAGACGCCGTGTGCAGCCGCCCTGCAGGGCTTCCTGCGGTACCTCCACCCCAGCCGGGCAGGCCCGAGACAGGTGGCCTCTGTCGAAAAGCACCTATGTGCTTGCGGCACCGCCCTGTGGACACACATCCGAAGCCTCATGTGCAAGAGCAAGGTGGGCCTGCGGGTGGGCCGGGGATTCCTGGGTGGGTGGTGCCAGGCAGGGTCCCTGCCGCCCGGTGTCGGGCTCTGTTCCCCTCCCTGTCCCTCTGCTGGTCGGCTGGGGCTGGGCTGTGTGTGCCAGTCTCTGTCCTGGGAAGAGGGGAGGGGAGAGGGGCTTAGTGATTACCGTTCTTTGGAGAGAAAGGAAAGGTATCTTTCTGCTGCCATGTCTCCCTGTTTACAACTGCCAGCGGTGGAGGGAAACTGTCCCTTTCCTTGGGAGCAGGAAGAACCGTGCCTGCCCCCTTCCTTCCTGGGCGGCCAGGACACGGGAGTTGGGGGTGAAGGACCAGCAGTGTGCATCCTTCCCTCCCGCCACACCTGGGCTGGTTGAGAGCTGGGAGCTCCACTGGCCCCAGAGCTGTGAGGGCCCTGGTGTCACCCCCCTGCACGCACCCTCCCCCGGAGGAGGTGTGACCCCAGCTGGGTGTCGGGAAGCACCGTGTGGGAGTGTTCTGTGACTGCTCTCTGCTCACAGACCTGCCCCTCAGGGTGGGGTCCCCACGGCCCAGGAGTGTGGCCCCCGAGACCCTCCTGGAAGAGAAGGAGAACCTGTCACCACACGGCCCAGGAGGGAGATGCTCTGCCTCCCTCTGTTTGTCTGTGTCAGTCTGTCCATGCATTTCAGATCCTTGCGAATGGTACCCAGTAGGATCTAGAGGGGAGGTGAGGAAGGCTCACCCCCAGGAGTGCCTGTGATGACCTCTGTGCCGAGCGGGGGCAGGGGGAGGGCCTGGGTGCACACACCTGAGAGGTAGGGCTTCGGGGCCTCGCTTTCCAGCTGCCTCCTCTGCACACGGCCCAGGTGGCTGTCTCCTCTCGGGTCCCTTGCAGTGGATAAACAGGTGATGGCTGGCCTGAGCACACTGTGCGCAGTACCGCCGTATGTTGGGGTGGGGTGCACGCGTGGGCAGCAATCGTGAAGTGTGGTCCTGCTCTTAAGCAGCTTTCTAGTAGCAGAAATGAACCACCACCCAAAGCAAGTGATGAAATCCCGGGGCACCGTGCAAGGAGTGCCAGGTTATGTGGTGTTGGATGGTGGCTCCCTGACCTGGCTTCACACCAGAATCACCTGGGCAGTTTTTGGTTGTGCTGCCGTCAGTTCTGCGGAGACTGGGGAGGTATTTCTTTAACAAGAGCTCCCAGGTGCTTATTCGTCCAGCCCAACCCGCTGGTATAGAACATGTGCTCCCCAGAGCAGGGGAAATGGAGCCCTTGTGGATAGGGGACACGCAGCCTGACCAGAAAGATCAGGGCATCTTACAGCAGCACAGTCAGGTGACACTAAACAGCAGGGTCCCGAGGACCGGCGCTCGGACAGCGCTCTATGGGATAGAAACGAGAGGGGCTGCAGGGAGCCTTTGTCCAGCCCCCTCGCCAGTGGCGTGATTTGGAGCTGGGCTCCGGGTCCTTCTGGGCCTGACTCTGAGCCATGGGCCCGGCCTGGACTGGAGATCCCGCCTGCACGGGCTCCCATAGCCAGAGCTCGGGGCAGTGTCCCCAGCTCTTGGATGACATACCCCCAGGAAGATGCTGTTGAAATCGGGCTTCCCAAAGTGTGTCTAAATCGACTGTTCAGCCTCCTCCGAGCTGCATGAAGCACCTCTGATGCCGGGGGTGGGGGCAGGGAGCAGGACGGCAGGGCTGCCAGCACTGATGTTAGCTCCCATTAGGAAGGGACCGGAGGAGCAGGGTACAGGGCCCGAGCTGTTGCTGACATCCCGGGGGCAAGCCTGGGCTACAGGCAGCGAAGGTCTAGGGGCAGGAGGGCTCTGAGGTGCCGGGGGCTTCTAGCAGGTCCTCTCCTCTCTCAGGACCCCTCTTGGTCTCTGGATAGAGGTGCCGGCCAAGGTCTGGCTCCGATTCGACTTAGACATGGAGAAGTAGCAGGCTTGGGCTGCTGCCCGGCCGGGGCTCTGCACAGACCCCAGGGCATCTGATAATCGTGACCCCTTGCTTTCAGCTGGACCCCCAGGCCCTGCAGGACAGAGAGTGGCAGCGGACCATCATCGCCATGAATGGGGTATGTACCCATGGGGCTGTGTTGGCACCCGCTTCCTGCCGAAGGCTGGGGTGGTCCCGGTCTCTTCCAAAACAGTCGGAAGGAGGCTGAGCCTGAGCTGGTGTCTGAGGGGGAATGTGGCTGAAGGAGGCAGAGGCACCGTGGGGCAGAATCGCTGTGTGCAGGCAGGAATCCGCCTGGTGGCTGGAGTGCAGTCACCCGCCAGGCACTGAGCATCCCTCCTCAAATGGCAATCCAGTGGCATCATGGGGACAGACAGGGCCTTGACCCTGGGGTCTGCCCGTAGAAACTAAGACCCCTGATTAGCCTTCAGTGCCCCAGAAGGATTTTTTTTTTAACATCTTTATTGGAGTATAATTGCTTTACAATGGTGTGTTAGTTTCTGCTTTATAACAAAGTGAATCAGTTATACATATACACATGTCCCCATATCTCTTCCCTCTTGCGTCTCCCTCCCTCCCACCCTCCCTATCCCACCCCTCTACGTGGTCACAAAGCACCGAGCTGATCTCCCTGTGCTATGCGGCTGCCTCCCACTAGCTATCTATTTTATGTTTGGTAGCGTATATATGTCCATGCCACTCTGCCCCAGAAGGATTTAGACCTTAAAAAGAAAAACTACTACCACACACCAAAAAAGGTCTGGGCATGTAGGACAAAATGTTACCATTTGATAGATAATTCATCTTTTTGTTATATTATTCTCTATACTTTTTCTCTAGTGTTTTGTTGTTGTTGTTAGAATTATATAAGAAAGAGAAGCAATGGGGTCGTTGGGGGAGGTTCTGCAGAAGCTGGTCCTTAGATCACCCTGACCATTCCTGGCTCTTGCTGAGTTGGACTAGGGGCCACCCCCCACCTGGACCTTACCCTGCTCGCCCCGGGGGTGGGGGGTGGAAAGAATTGCTGAGATCCCGGGGCCCCTGGGAACACAGGCTGTGAGGACCAGGAGGGTGAGAGGATCATGCCCCCTCCACCTGCAGATTGAAGTGAAGCTGTCAGTCAAGTTCACCAGCAGAGAGTTCAGCTTGAAGAGGATGCCTTCCCGAAAACAGACGGGCGTCTTCGGCGTCAAGATCGCCGTGGTCACCAAGTGAGTGGTGAGGGGTTGGGGCTCATGCATCTCTTGTCCCCAAGGACCAAGGGCGCCCCATCCCCAGGTGTTTCTGGAGGAAAGAGCAGGTGTGGGTCTCCTGCTCTGTGCACAGTCACTGCACGGGGACGCCTCCCAGGCCCTTGGAGCACTGTGCTCAGCTGCCTCCCGTGTTTACCATGAAAGGTGTCCCCATAAGCTCAGGGGTGTCCCACCCCCTTCCTGTGCTGCCCGTGGAGCTGCGCTTGGCAGGGTTTTCTTCCCTCACTCGGAATTTGTCACGATCAGGCCTCCTGTTCAATGATGGAAACCCTGCCCCTTTGTCACGAGTCAGTTGCCAGGAGAAGCTTGTGTGTAGGTTTGAGGGCAGTTCTCAGGGACACAGGCCGCCTCCTCCCAGAATCCATTCGCTTCCCCAATTTGGAATCTGGCCGGGCCCTGACCTCGCTGGTCGTCAGGCAGGGGACCTGCGTCAGATGCTCCCTGGACACCTTTTGTGTCCAAACACTGCTCCCTGCTGCACCCCAGCCGTCCCCCCCAGCACCTCCGGGTGGCTCAGGGAGGGAGCAGAGAGCACCGTCAGCAGGTACCCCAGAGAAGCACTGCTTGTGAGAGTGTCTAGGGACAGAGCTTTGCTGGGCTCCCGAATGCAGTCACTAAACTAGACTGAAGCTGACCCTCCAGACAGCAAGTCTCCTGTGTTTGAAGTGCTCTTACCCTGGCGTCCTGCCTGGAGCTACTGGAATTGTCCGTTGTTAGGACGTAGAAGAGAAAAGTGTAGAATCACAGGAGTCTGAGCACGGGCGTGAGGCAGCCCCATGGAGCTGGTCCTCTGGCCGGGCTGCCTGCTGGGCTTAGGGCTCACCTCTGCCCCAGGCCTGAAGGGGTCAGGATTTTTCTCTCGCACAGCAGGTAGGGGGCAGGGCTGAGATCGGGTCCCCTGACCCGACTCAGAGACCAGACCGCTTTCCAGGACCCTTGCAGTCACCTGTTAACCCAGGGCCTGGGATCTTTTAGCTGACTTCCAGTGGCTGACCTCACTTAGAAAAGCCTCCTGACTGTCCCTCAAAGGTCATGTGTGACTTGTAGGGTGTCCAGCCATCTGGAGCTGTTGGAAAGGCCCCGATAAGATATAAGCAGTGATAATCGTGAGATCTCAGAACAGAGGGAGAACACACAGAAGCTCTGGGTGTGCCCAAACCTGGGTGCTTCAGGTGTACAGAGAGGTGTGGGGATCAGCCCCACTGCAGCCCGAGCCCGGGCTGCCAGGCACTGAGGGCGTCCCCTCCCCTGCAGGAGGGAGCGTTCCAAGGTGCCCTACATCGTGCGCCAGTGCGTGGAGGAGATCGAACGCCGGGGCATGGAGGAAGTGGGCATCTACCGCGTGTCCGGAGTGGCCACCGACATCCAGGCACTGAAGGCGGCTTTTGACGTCAGTGAGTGTCGGGCTGGGCAGTGCGGGATGGTGGTGTGGGCACAGTGCCCAAGCCAAGATCCCGGGGTGCCCGTTTATGTTACAACGAGAAGGAAATGGCACTGTGGGAGGAGGTTCTGCACAAGCCAGTTCTTAACCCGTCCTGACCACACGGGCGTGGCTCTTGCGGAGTTGGACCAGGGGCTTCCGTGGGGACGGCCCCATCTCGCACCAGGGCTCCGCCTGCTTGCCCCTGGCCAGGAGTGGAAAAGAGGTGCCAACCAAAGCCCAGGGGTCAGTGCGTCTGGCTGCAGAGAAGCCGGTGGAACTGCCCCAATTGCCAGATAAGGACACGAGACCCCAGAGGGTCCTGGAAGTGGAAGGGGGCAGAGCCGGGACTTCAGCCTGGCCTGGAGCCCTGGACGTGTGGGCCCAGCCACAGTTACAGCTCCCTTTGGGTGGCCAGCATGGGCCCAGCCTGTGGCTCAGAGGGTAGAAGTGACTCGGGGTCCATTGTGGGCCTTGTTCCATGTCTGCGCTCTCTCCAGACAACAAGGACGTGTCAGTGATGATGAGCGAGATGGACGTGAATGCCATTGCTGGGACGCTGAAGCTCTACTTCCGAGAGCTGCCTGAGCCCCTCTTTACCGACGAGTTCTACCCCAACTTCGCCGAGGGCATCGGTGAGTGAGGGGGGTCAGGGGCGAGGTGAGGGAGCCCGAGTTTCAGCCCAAACCCTGCATGTGGCTTGGGACCGAGAACCAAGCCGGTCCCGAGAGGCCTCTGCCCATCCTCAGCGGGCTGCCCGCTGTCCCGGTCCCTCCAAGTCACCCGAGAGGCTGCAGCAGCTGGCGCTGCTGTGGACACGCCTGGGTGCGGGGTCCTGGAGGCCACTGTCCTCCTCACCTACCCTAGGTCCTGGCCCCGTCAAGCAGGGCTTCAAGCCCGACCTGACCCCTAGTCCACCTGGAGGGTGGGGGGCGCTGGCGCATGGGGCAGCTGCGGCCTCCGCACCTCCCTCCAGGGCCGTTCAACAGAGGACCTGGCCCCCTGAGTGCACAGGGTGATGTGATGAGGGGGCCTTGGGGCCTCGCGGCCCTCCTGCTTGTCACTCTTCCTGCTTTATTCCAAGCCCGGCTTCCCCTGCCTTGGGCTCTTCCGAACAGGAGGCGGGAACGGCCGAGTGTGCCAGGAGGGCAGCTGTGCCCGGCGCCTCCTGCCGCTGGTCCCTTTGGTGCCGTTGACCCCTTTGAGATTCAGAAAAGGCGTCCAGGGTGGCTGGCTCCCCACCCCAGCTCCCACCACAGCATCCTCAGTGGGGGCCAGTGCTGTGTGAGGCAGGATGGTGACGGCCCTGGGCTGTCCTGTGCCCTCCGACATGGGCCCTGGGAGAGGCCTCCAGCCCATGCTTGTGACCCTGAGAAATAACCACCCCCCCGCCCCCTGCAGCTCTCTCAGACCCCGTGGCAAAGGAGAGCTGCATGCTTAACCTGCTGCTGTCACTCCCGGAGGCCAACCTGCTGACATTCCTCTTCCTTCTGGACCACCTGAAAAGGTAACCCCGGCTCCTATGTGGAGGCTCAGGGCTCCGGGACCCCCAGGGCAGCAATGGGAGGGGGTCCTCCGTGCTCCGCTGTCTCCCCGGTGTCAGACTCCCCGGCAACCCAGGGCCTTCTCTCTACACCTGCCCCAGTCTGTGGTTATCCCCTCTGGGTACCAGAGCCACTGCCACCCCCATCCCTCTCTGCCACGGCGAGTGGTGTGCTCGGATCATCACCACCACCGCCCCGCATCCATCCCAGAACCGGCCCCAACACCTGGTGGCCTTGAGCACTCTTCATCCCGGGCCCCTCTGACCCAGAAGAGCCAGGGTGGGGTCTGCTTTCTGCACAGCTGGGGCTGAGCCCTTCCTCCCGGGGTGGCCTGGGTCCTCGCCCACCTCCATCCTCAAAGTGGTGTCACAGCAGCACCCGCTCTTCTGCCTCGGCCCTCCGCAGGGTGGCAGAAAAGGAGACAGTGAACAAGATGTCCCTGCACAACCTCGCCACGGTGTTCGGCCCCACGCTGCTCCGGCCCTCAGACAAGGAGAGCAAGCTCCCTGCCAACCCCAGCCAACCCATCTCCATGACCGACAGCTGGTCCCTGGAGGTCATGTCCCAGGTACGATGGCCCTTGCCACCCGGCCTGACACAGGTGGCCTCTGTCTGCCCCTCCCTGCATCCTGCCGGTGGTTCCCACCGAGTTGTGCAGGGTGGGTGTCCGAGGTTTGGAGAGGGACTTGTCCAGGGCCACGAGACAGGGAGGAGTGGGGAGGACCCAGGCCACTGCTTTTTCCTCTGCACCTTTGTGGGGTTTCTCAGGGCCTGCCCCACCTGGCCGTCCTTCAGGGGCAACCAGATCTCTTGCTGTGAGGGGCTCGTGTCACCAGGAGGGCCCTCGGTCGCCAGGCCCTGGGCTCTGCTGGAAAGGCCTCTTCTCTGAGCCGCTGTCCCCTCCTGCTCTGCCCGGCAGGTCCAGGTGCTGCTGTACTTCCTGCAGCTGGAGGCCATTCCTGCCCCAGACAGCAAGAGACAGAGCATCCTCTTCTCCACCGAAGTCTAAAGGCCCAACTCCGCCTCCAAGATGCCGGCAGAACGGCCTGGGAACCTCCTAGGGAAACGGGCTATCCACAGAGCGGGAACCGAACCTTCTAGAGGAGTCATTAGGCCACCCCCCAGGGCCAGGCTGCTGCCAAGAGACAACTACCCAAGGCAAAAGGCCAAGTGGCCTGGGCAGTTCCAGGCCCCCCTCCGGTGGGGCCTGAGAACCCTGGGCTGGCCTCAAACTGTGGTTTTCTACGCCGCCACCAGAGGGCGCCCCAAGCCAACCCTCGTGTCTCCGGTCACGGGCCTGGGCGGGACCAGGCAAAGGGAGTGGTTTTTACGAATTTAACTTATGAGAGTTTAAAGATTTCTACTGGATCACCTGTCGAGATGCACCCTCTCCAGGGAGAAGGCAACAGGAGCAGATTCCCTCGGTATCGTGTCGTGAATAAATACTGCTGCTGCTTCGTGCCCAGGGGCCAGGCCCTGTCCAGCGTGGGTGGGGGCGTTTCGATTTCCCAGACTTAGAAATTCGACTCCTGTTTGTAACAGGGTTTGAAAAACTAAATCTACACTGTGTAGCGCTTGACCCCTTTCACCTCCTTTCTTCTTTCTTTCTAGAAGAATTTGTGCAGAAATGGGTCTTCTTCCTGTTCTATCCTGTTGCTTTGTTTTTGCTGATCACGTGCCCCTCGGAAGGCAGCTCCCTGCGGAGCTGCGTAACGTCCAGCACCGGACACCAGGGGAGGGAGGCCCAGGCTGCGCACTTTATGGCTGGTTGTCTAGGGAGAGTGATCCTGTTCACCATCCCGACTGCCCCGCCGGGCACGCACTCTCCTCATCAGCTCAGAAAGGCCTTGATCTCTGGCCTCCTCCAGCCTGTGGCCCATCTGCCCCCAAATCTCCCTTCCCCTAATCGTGTCCCGCTGCCCGCCGCCCGCCGCCCCCCGCCCCGCCCCGATCGCTTCATTCCTCGCTCTTTGCTACACACACTGAGCAAACTTTTGTAAAGCTTTCCTCTGGGCGGCAGCTTACCGACAGCTTGTTTTAAACTTTGATCTGAATAGCCTTTTGATACTTGAATATTTTTAAGTTTTATACATAGTTTCTAATTTTTTTCCTAACAGATTCAGATTCCTAATAAGATGTTAGAATGTACTCTGTGGACAATCTGTGTCCCAGCGGCATCTCGTCTTCCTCTGAGCGCCAGCTCTGTTTCCATCAGGAGCCACTTCTGAAGTCTCCTGAGCATCTGGAATTGTGGGGCGGGGATTAGGAACAGGCTGGGCCGAGGGTAGGGGCTCCCATCCCGAAGCAGGTGGAGAGACAGAGCGCCCCATGCTCCACACACCTGTGCGGAAGCCAGGATGCGCCTGGTAACCCTCCTGACCATCTGACTTGGAGGAAAGAGAACTGGGGAAACCACTAAGTATTTTGAAGAAACAAGTCTGTGAAGAATTCCATCACTTTTTTCAAAAAAGGGATGGGGGCGAGGAGAGAAGAAACTTCCATGCTGGACTTGCAGGAAGAGAGGATGTAGCTGAACCGGAGGAGGGAAGCGGTGGCATGACTCAGGAAAAGGCGTTTGCTTGTCACGCGATTAGACCAGTAACAGGTGGCACTGTCCAGGACCCTTCCCGTGTCCCTGGCGGGGTGGGAAGACTCAGCTGGTGTGTCAGCGGGCAGCTCCTGCCCGAGGTCGCGGCACACAGGGGGCCACGTGCCCCCCCCACTCTGCCCTCTGCTCGCGGACCTGCCGAGGCAGGGACGGAAAAAGAAGTCACTCGAAGGTCTTAAGTCTGCATACTGTATTTATTTAGTTGTACTTTTTTCTCGTGAGGAGAGCAGACCCACCGTTTTAAAGCAGTGCTGCTCTCCTGGGGGATGAGGGCGGGGAGCAGGGTCCTCTGTGCTTTGCATGTCTCTGGGATCCATGGGTTTCCCAGGCCTCCAGTCCCTGGCCTCTTCTGGCCTGGCTTCCCATCCCCGTCTGGCTCTGCAGGGGAAACACACTTTACTTAGAAAAGCTAGACCTGGCCCCGGTTTCTTTTTCCCTGGAGTCTCATGATTTGCGTCTGTCGCATTGAAACTGGAAAGCAATCTCTCAGTGTCTGTGCCAATTTTCGTTCCCTCCCCCCATCTCCTTCCTCTGTTTGCTTTTTATTTATGTAGGATGCGTGGTGTTTAGTGATGGAATGACCACTCTTTCTTGTTCAGCTGTCAAAGCACTCCTTTGCCGAGCCTCAGTGGTGGCGGTCGCTTTGGGTCGCTGGGCGCCCCTGTTGTCCGTCTGACACTCAGGCCTGAGGGTCGGCAAAACCGGTGGGCAGGTGATTGCCTGGAGGCCAGACGTGACCTTCCACAAGGCTCAGCCGCTGGACTTGGCAACGAGAAGTGATGCCTCGCCGTCTGGGCCTTAGGTCTGGGTCTGGAGCCTGAGCAGAGGGCAGCCCAGCCTCGGGCTGCGGGTGGCAGGCAGTCTCTCCGCAGCCGCATGTCTGAGTTTGAGCTCGGCCGTGTCTGTACCACCACAGGGGAAAGGACAGCTGCCACTTTCATTAAAGTTCCCCGAGACGACTTGTGTCAGTGGTGATGGCTGCAGTAGAAATAAACACCGTGATCAGAGCCTCTGGGAGCATCCCCGGAGCCACTGGGTTGGGGCTGAGGGTGGGCATTGGAGCTGGAAGAAGAAGCAGGTGGAGTGGAGAGGTGGGTGTCAAGGAGGCCTTCCTGAGGGTAGTGGGCACTGCTGGGGACAGGCCAGGCCCAGGGCGCCCACTTGCCCACAGGCAGTCACCCCGCTGAGCATGGGGCCGTCTGGTTTGGGACGAACGGCAGAGGGGACACCAGTCGTGCCAAGCCCGGGGGCAGGGAGGGCTCCAGCCCCACAGAGCCTAGCCCTGCACGAGCCCCTCAGCCTCTGTGGTTTCCGGTGGTGCTGCCAGGTGCAGCCTTTCTGTTGCCAGCAGACGGGACATGGGTCACTCTTAGCCGTCACCAGCCTTGCCCACAGAAAAAGCCACCCAGCTTACAGGGAAGCCACGCCCAGGTGGAGAGGGGTGTGCAAGGTGGGCTCTGCTGATGCAGCTTGGGACGAGCTGGGGCCACACCCACTCGGACCCCTATTGCCGTGCTCGGTGCCTGTCAGCCATCACCCTGAGGCTCCCCCAGGGTCTTCATGTACACCATGCCATCTGCCCACCTGACACCTGCTGATAAGGAAAGGGCTGCCACTGGCCCTCCTCCAAGTATTTGGCCCCTAAAAGGCTACTTAGCTCTCTCTATCCCTACCTTCCTATTTGAAAATCTGTTCTAAAAAAAGAAAAAGCCCCATTGCATCTCTCTTACTAGGAGTTGATTTTGGGGGCAAGCTGACTGTCGCCATGTTCCTGAGAGCAGGTGCTGTGTCCAGCCAAGCCCAGGCCAGTGGCATGGCCCAGGGAGCAAGACCGTTCACTGCTATGGAATTTGAGGTCTTACACCTCAAAGACCCTCAGAGGCCTCTTAATCCAATCCCTTTACTTGGTAGGTGGGTAAACAGGTGCGCGAAGGCCTCCCCACACACCCGGTGTCCCAGAGTTGGTTGAAGAACAGAGGCTGGGAACTTTGTGTCTTGATCCCTATAGGCTGGCTCCCTTTCTGCTGGACTGGACATGGCCAGCTGAGCAGGCCCTGTGCCGAGGCCCAGCGTCACACACGTACCCTGGGCAGATAAAGGAGGGCAGGATTTTGTGTAGAAATCTCAGAAGAGCTTGTATACCCGCCCCCCCCAAAAAAGGATGCCCCAGTTGCCTTAAACGGAAGCATTTCCATGATGAAGCTAATGGTGGGCTGTCACAAACAGCTCCGGAAAAATAAACAGAAAAAGTGAGAGGGCGACAGACACACCAGCTCTTGAAGAGGCCCAAATGGCCTCCCAGAGCAGCTGCCATGGGTCAATGGGCAGGATCGGGCCTGAGAGTCACCTCTGGGTGAGGGAGCTGTCAGACCAGGGGAGAGAGCCCTGCGTCACCACAGCTCTCCCAGGGTGGGAAGCCAGACAGGGCATGACAAACAGGCAGCCACGTAAACGGTTTCCTGGAAGATGGAGCCCTGCTGCGTCTCTCAGATGTGTCTAGGTTGGGAAGGAAACCAGCTGCTTGGGGGACTGAGGCTGCTCCTCTGCATGTCGCCAAATGAGATGCACCAAGTGCCCGGCCAGACCTCATAGGCCACGTGTCCCAAGACAGGCCTTCTCAGGGCCTCTCTGGCCAGTTCCGCCAAGTCACCAAGGGCTCAGTCCACACACCGACTCCTTTCCGTTCCCCTCCTGTGGGTGGAACCGGGCGACCTGACCAGAAACTCTCCCTTGGGGTTTTCAGTCACTTGGTGGAAACGAGCCCAGCAACTGGGGATGGGGAGGTTCAAAGGGGATTCTGGCCAAGAAAGGGGCCTGAGGAGCATGGTCTACATGGGCTCAGGTCCTGAGCCACTGCCGGCTGAGCAGCCCCAGGAAGAGGGGGCACCAGGATGGTGGCCGCCCCAGACGTGGGGCTTCCCCGGGGCTCGAGGGCTTGAATGACCCCTGGGCGTGGGCCTCCCAAACCCAAGGCCTGGCCCCAGGGCCAGCGTGGGAAACCGGGACCCATGCAGAGGGAAACAGATGCTGCAGCTGCTTGTTTAAATAAAACCACCACTTAAAAACTGCCTTGCTGGGTGGCACTGCCCTGGTTCCCTCTGGGGCTCCCCAGCCCCCATAAGCCCAGCCTCCCCACTGCCGCTGGGCCAGAAGGAGGGAGAAGCAATGGGGAGGGGGGAATGGCTGCTGTTTCTTCTATTTTCTGAAAATAACGTTTCCAATGTCGGGGTGGCGATCAGAAGTTAGTTGGAACAGGCTACGGCATCTGTGACTTTTGTCTGTGTTCTTCATTAGATAAGCACTCCTGATCTGCATTTTCCAAGCAGGGCCCTTTCATCTGGTGACGGCCAGGAAGAGACTCCTGGGACTACTGGTCAGTGGGCAGCGGCTGCAGGAGCCTGTCCACCCCGGCAGGCTGGCCTCTAGCCTCTGAGTCTCTAGCCCACCCAAGCCATCTCATGCTAACCCCGCCTCCAGGTGGTGCCATGCTGGGGTACTAGAGGGTAGTAAATTCCTCTTCCACCAGCTGGCATTGTCCACACCCTCCCTGTGCTCCTTTCTGGCCCCCAGAGTTTTCTAGACTCCACTGCTCCATGGTAGTTATGAACTGAATTGTGTCCCCCAAATTCACATGTTGAAGCCCTAACACCCCATGTGACTGTGTTCAGAGATTACCTTTAGGAAGGTAATTAAGGTTAAATGAGGTCATAAGGGTGGAGCCCTAATCTGATATGACTGGTGGCCTTATAAGAAGGGGAAGAGAGGGACTTCCCTGGTGGCCCAGTGGTTAGGACTGTGTGCTTTCACTGCCGAGGGCCCTGGGTTGGGGAACTAAGATCCCACAAGCCACGGAGCACGGCTGAAAAAAAAAAAGGAAGAGCCACCAGAGATCTCGCTCCACTTCTCACAGAGGAAAGGCCGTATGAGGACACGGAGAGAAGGGGCTCACCTGCAGTAGAGGCCTCAGGAGGAACCAACCCAGATGGCACATTGACCTTGAGAAAAATCAATGTCTGTTTAAGCCCCTGGTCTGTGATTTATTGTTATGGTGGCCTGAGTCCACTAATACAGTGGCCTTTGGCTATTCTGACCCCTGGATGTGGATCCAAGCGTGGAACTCGAGTCCTCCCCATGCTGCTCCGGGTTAACGACCCTCTTAAAGGGTCCCAGGGTGGTTGACTGATCACACCGAGGGCAGGGGGCTGTCACCCTCCTTGTCCGGGCCACACCAGTGAACCTCATGGATGAGCACATTCTGGGGGACCGAGGCTGCTCCTCTGCGTGTCCCCAAATGAGATGCACCAAGTGCCCGGCTGGACCTCACGGGCCACACGTCCCAAGACAGGCCTTCTCAGGGCCTCTGACCAGTTCAGCCAGGTCACCAAGGGCTCAGTCCGCACACCAACTCCTTTCCGTACCCCTCCTCCTCCTCCTCCTCAAGTCAACTGGAATCTCTTCCAGTTCACACTTGGCCCGTGGCTCCTCTGGCGACCCAACCACAGCCACCTCCTGGGTGCTGGCCAAAAAAAGAAAGGTGGGGGGCTGTGAGTCCTGAAGATGATTCTCGATTCTCAAAGAGGAGACGTGGGCATGTTCGGAGCCTTGGGATGTGTGCAGGATTCTCGGGAGACTAGTTTGCAAGGGGGGGCACCAGCGGCTGAGGGAGAGGGCCCAGGGTCCAGAGGCCAAGCCTTGGGCAACTCATGCAGCTCCCAGAGCCTCACCTGTAATTTTTTTTTTGGCTGCGCTGCGCAGCTTGTGGGATCTAGTTCCCCGACCAGGGATTGAACCCGGCCAGGCCCACAGCAGTGAAAGCGCGAGATTGCCAGGGAACTCCCTCCTCACCTGTAAAATCGGGACTTGCTCACTCTGACACTGGGAAGGGGCACACACAGGCTGAGGAGCGCTAGTTAAGCCTCAGGCACATGTGGGCGGAATCCCTTTATCCGGCTTACCATCCCTTGTCTTCCGTGTCCCCACCACGATATGCCGTTGTTTCCTGAGGTCCCCATGGAGTTGAACCAGGAGGCTGCACAAGGGTGACTGCTTTCTGTGGTTGGGGACCTAGAGTTGAGAGATGACAGAGGAAGCATTTCCAGAGCCCTTGCCACATGCCAGGCCCTGCCCTTGGGACGCTTACAGTCTCTGGGGCCATAGACATTACCGTTTACTAGCCATGTGATTGCCGTGTGCAGAGAAGCACGGTGTCCAGGGGGGCACTTATTGGGGTGGGGACCTATTATTTAGTTCCCCAGCATCCCTGACCAGTGTGGGAGAATTGCCATTGTTCACAAAAGAACTGGAAGTACAGAGAATTTGAGGGCCCTACTCGAGGTCACACAGCTGTCCCGGCCAGAGTTTGGGCTCAAGTCCAGAGACCAGCAGACCTGGTACATGGGTTCCCTTCTTGCTGGCATCAGTTTCTCTGACTGTGAAACAAGAGGGTTTCATGATTTCTGATCTCTGTGGGCTGTGAGGAAGGGGGGACACCTGTCCTGAGTTGGTGTCCTTCCTGTGTCTCTTCTGGATCACCTGCAAGCCAGCTGGGCATCCCAAGGAGTCTCCTGGGGTTCAGACCATGGCTGCTGGGTACCTGAGTCCCTCTCAGGGCGAGCAGCCCATCTCTGTCTGCAGACACATCTTTGCTCAGCTGACAGCTGAACTTCTCCTGGGACTCGGCGCACCCCTGGCTCCAAGAGAGGCATGTCAAGAATCCCAAGCTGATGTCCTGGCACTCGGAGCTGATGATTTGCTAACGGCTGGGGACAGTTGTTTTCTGATTAAAACTTGGCCTGCGGACCCTGCCTGTTTGGCTCCTCCAGCTGTGGTGCAGACAGAGCAGCTGGGCCCGAGTGGAACAGTCAGTGTCGGGGGTGAGCGTCAGGGTGAGCTGAGGGGGTCACCAGGAAACCAGAGGCACAGAGCTCAAGGGGGTTCCGGGCTGCAGCGCTCCACCCATCTCAGTGGTGGTGAGACCCCAGCACTGCAGGGCTGGCGGGGCCTGACCAGGGGGGGAAGTGTCAGCCTCTGAGGCTGATCATCACAGTGTCCCAAATCCTGCCACTTGGTGGTTGTAGGCCGTGGAGGCTGGGCCCTGGGAAGGGCTCACACAGTGATAAATGCTCTGGGCACCTCGCCAGGTCCCTTCTTGCTCCTGGCCCGCAGCTGCCCAAATTGCCTGCTCTTTCTGCCCCTCCAGTCCTGACAAGCCGAGGAGAAGGGACCAAGGTGTGGTAAGGCTGATGGGACCACCCAGCGCTGAGGCCCAGCCACACACTGGGGTGGTCTGGACAGTCCCGTGCACCCCACCCTCTGATCTGTGTCCTCTCCTCTGACACCATCGCCATGCCAGGCCTCCAGCCTCCCCAGGTCTCCTGACTCTCAGGGTCACCCTCCCCATCCTGCATGTGCCACGAGGGCAGTCTTCCTAAAGAAGATCTCACAGCATGTCACTTCCCTGTCCTAAAGCTGCAGTGACCGGCCCCTGTCCACATTATAGAAGCCCAGTTCCGAGGTCTAGTGCGGGAGGCGCTCTCTGCCTTAAATCCTCCTCAAATGCCACCTCCTCCCAGAATCCTGCTGATCCCTCCGGGACACCTTAGCAGCATCTCACCTGATTCAGGACCAGGTTACACTGCTGTCCCAGGCAGAGAAGGCTCTCAGAGGCTAGGGACCTGGTCAAAACCATCTTTGTACCCTCTCCCACCCACCCACCCACCCAACCCTGCACAGGTGCGGTTCAGCAGACCTGGTTCCTACTCAGGAAGTGTCAGCAGCCTCCTGCTTGGTGGAAAATGGCGCTTTTGCTTTGGAATTTCAATGGCAGAAAATCTAGGTTAGTAGTTTTGGTTCATTAAAAGTACTTCGCTGTGTATAAAGACGTTCATAGGAACTTTATTCCTAATGTTAAAGGGTAATGTTTTAAAAAGGTAAAATCATGACTCTTATACAAATATAAAATAAACATATATCGAAGAGTTTACTTAACTCATTCATTAAATGAGGGAACCAGTAAGATGTTACCATCAGTTCAAAGGAGAACTCCAATGTCAGACACATATATAGAACAGAAATATTGAAATGAACTTGGAGGCAAAGCTGGTTCTTCCACTGTGGGGGAGGGTTGTCCCTGGACAAGAATTATTTGCATTGCTGTCAATTTTCTACAATATTGCAAAAGAGCTCAAAGACAATATAAGGCCCAAAGCCCCCACAGAATCAGAATCAGATAACCTAGAAGGGTGTGTACCAAGGATGCATATAGCTTCCCACTGGAGACTCCAGGAATCTTTTTTTGCTTAATCCAATTTTCATTCCACAAATAGCTCACAACTGGAGACAACCCAAATGTCCATCAATAGAATGGATAAACCATGGAATGTTAAATTCATACAGTGCAATACTACACAGCAACCAAAATGATATTCATTTTGCATGCCACAGATGCATGCAACAAGATGGATGAATCTCACAGAATTCATGTTGCATGAAAGAGGGTAGACACAAAAAGATACTTGCTGTAGGCTGAATAATGCCCCCTAAAGATATCCAGTCTTTCCCTGGGACCTATAAATGTTACCTTATTTGGGAAAAGGGTCTTTGCAGATGTGATAAATTAAGGATCATGAGATGGGGGGTTATCCTGGATTATCCAGGTGGGCCCTAAACGCCATCATGAGTGTCCTTATATAAGAATCAAAGGGGGATTTCACACAAACACAGAGAAGGCCATAGACCAAGGCAGAGATCGGAATGATGCAGCCACAAGCAGAGGAACATCAAGAAATGCAGGCAGCTGGCAGAAGGCAGAAGAGGCAAGGGATGGATCCTCCCGCAGGGCCTTCTGAGGAGACTCAGAGATGCTGACACCTAGATGTTGGACTTCCAGCCTCTAGAACTGTGAGATGATACATTTCTTTTGGTTTAAGCCACCAAGGTTGTGGTAATTTGTTACAGCAGCCCTAGGAAATCAATACAATACAATTCCATTTATTTAAAGTTCAAAATCAGCCCATATTCATCCTGAGTTAGATGTCAGAATGTGGTTACATTTGGGGAGGATGTAGTGTTGGCAGGGGAGAGGAGGGACTTGGCAAACTGCTCAAGTTCTTTTTCTTTTTTTTTTTCTACCATTTTATTTGTTTTTCCTGTATCAATATCTTTAAACTATTGTAGTTTCATAATTTGTCTGGACAGCTAGAAGATGGAATCCGAATTGTACTACTACTTTCTTTCCTCCTCCTCCTTTTCCCCCTTCTCTTTCACATTTCTTGTACTCTTCCTTCTTTCTTTTCTTTTTATGTTACTTTTTAAAATTTATTCATTTTATTTACTTATTTTTGTCTGCATTGTGTCTTCGTTGCTACGGGTGGGCTTCTCATTGTGGTAGCGCACAGGCTCAGCTGCTCCACGGTATGTGGGATCTTCCTGGACCAGGGCTTGAACCCATGTCCCCTGCATTGGCAGGCGGATTCTTAACCACTGTGCCACCAGGGAAGTCCCTCAAGTTCTTTTTCTTGACCTTCACTTTTTTGTATTTCATTGAGTTGTATATTTATTTTGTGCACTTTAATATAAAAAAAGTGTCTCTTGTCCTCCATGCAGTTCTTACAGGGCTGGCGTGAAGATCTAAATGATGTTGAGTCCTGTTTGAACTGTAAATGCTGAAACAGATGCAACATGAATGCCCTTCACAGTCACCAGGTGTTTACTGGGTGCTGGGCATTATGCTAAGCTCCCTTCATGCATTATCCCACTTAATCCCCCCAACCCATAACAGCTCCCATTTTGTAGATGAAGAAACTGAAATGCAAAGACAAATGGTTAGTAAGTGATGAAGCCGGGATTCAAACCCAGGCTGTCTGGTGATGAGGACCATGACCTAAGTCCTACACAAATGTTGAATGATTGATTATCTCCAGACTATTAAACCATCATGGCTATTCCGGTTTTAAAAAGAAAGGTACAGATCATTATGTATAGTAGACTACCATTTGTGTAAAAAAAAAAAAAAGGAAGCTAAAGAACCAATCTGCTTATTTTGGATATTTGTTTATATTCAAAAAATATTTTTATCAAGAAACTGAATACATTTAGTTGCAGCTGGGAAGAGGAACTACAGCAATGGAGACGGGGTTGAGAAGGTGCTTTCTGAACTTTGAAGTATGTAAATGTATTAGAAATTTATTCAGAAACAAAAAGAAACAATGATTATAACAAAAACCATCAGAGAATTACATGAACAACGTTATGCCAATGATTTGGAAAACATTAACAAAAGACACTTTCCTGCAAAAATATAACTCAGTAAAAATGACACAGGAAGAAAAAGAAATTCTGTCTAGACTTAGGACCAATAAAGAAATGTTGGGGCTTTGCTCGTGGCGCAGTGGTTAAGAACCCGCCTGCCAATGCAGGGGACACGGGTTCCAGCCCTGGTCCAGGAAGATCCCACGTGCCACGGAGCAACTAACCTGTGCGCTAACAACTACTGAGCCTGTTCTCTAGAGCCCGCGAGCCACAACTACTGAGCCCACGTGCCACAACTACTAAAGCTCGCGCACCTAGAGCCCGTGCTCCACAAGAGAAGCCACCGCAATGAGAAGCCCACGCACTGCAATGAAGAGTAGCCCCCACTCGCCACAACTAGAGAAAGCCCGCGCGGGGCAACGAAGACCAAATGCAGACAAAAATTAATTAATTAATTAATTAAAAAAAAAAAAAAGTTGTGCTTTTTTTTAAAACCTGCATCCTATCTCCCCCAAAATCTCCGGGGAGTACCGGGAGGGCAGGGCTTCTGTGGTTTCCCACCACTGTCTAGCTCAAGCCCAGCGCCGTCCTTGGCACGCTATATATACGTCCCTGAATGTTGGACCTCTTGGCTAAGCCGAGCATGAACGGTGGACCTCTGGGCTAAACCGAGCCTTTGGGATGCTGGAGCGTTAACACATCACTCGGCAGTGCCCAATGCATCCTCCAGGAGCATCCGCTAGCCAGAGCTCGAGCAGGAAGCCTGACGCATGCGCACTGCCTGCCTGAGGACTTTCTGTGGCCGGCCGGATGGTACGGCGCCTGCGCGATCCAGAGCCGGGAGGGACGCGAGCCGAGTGGGCTGTGCTGTAGACGCCTGCGCGGCGGCGGATGTGGGCGGGGCATGCGCCGCGCCTGCGCAGTCTTCGGCGGCCGTGTGGGACGGACAAGGGGCGGGCTGGGGGCGTGGGCCGCGAGGGAGGCTGGGCTGGCCGGGCGAACGGCGCCGCGGGGTTGGCTGCTGCCCTGAGGCCGGACTCAACGGATTCGGGCCGCGCCACCGGGCGAGCTCGCCGCCCGGCCCCAGCCCGGAGCCAGCGAGCAAGCGAGGCGGCGCCGCGCGGTAAGAGCCGGGGCCGGATGCCCTGAGTGTGCGCGGCGGGAGCGTCCCTCTCCTCAGCGCCGCCCGCGCGGCCAGGCCCCGGCGGCCCCGCAGACCCCGGCGGCCCGCGCCTGCGCCGTCCCCTCCCGGGCCCCCCCCCCCGCCCGGCGCGCGCCTGCGCCATCCCCTCGCGGGCCCCCGGGCAGCCCAAGCCGCGACCCCGGCCGGCGGGCGTCCCGGCTGCTTGGGGCCCGGCTGGTTCTGCGGCCGCGCCCACCGGTCTCCTCTCCTCGCGCCCCAGGAGAGGCTGGGGCCGCCGCCCCATAGCCCCTGGCCCCCAGTCCTTTAGTCCCCGGCCTCCATCCCCGGGCCCGAGGACGCGGCGGGCGGCCGACCCGGGCCTCCTGCGGGCTCTGCTTCCGCCGGGCCGCGCCCCCACCCGCGCCCAGCTCCGCCGGCGAGGTCAGCCCGGAGCAGGAGTATCCTTTTTTCTCCAGACCTGGTTAATTGCATCAGGTTGGATGTGAATAATCTTGTGTTCTGCCGAGGAAATTCTGCCTTTCCCGCAGTGTGGTCATTGTATGGCTTCAGTGGTTACGTTTAAGACATCAGAGTTCGTTTCTGGGCAGCTCCGCTGGAGGTGGCTGGAAAAGAAATCAGTTTCCACTCAGTTTCGGCCCATTTACAAAACCAAGTAACTCCTGTGATCATTCAAGCGCAGAGAATCTTGATTCGTTAATGCCCTTGGTAATTCGCCGGCAAGCACGGGAGGACCCAGGGAAAATTCCCATAAATTTGCCGTTCTGTATTGATCACAGGGGGAAATGTCTGTTGTATTAAAAAAAAAAAATCATCTTAAGCCACTGATAATGTTTTGTAAGTTTGCAACAGATGCAAGAGACTAAAAAATGTTTGCTGTCACCCCGGGGGCTGCATCTTGAGATGAAATCAGAGCCTGGGGCTTGCTTGGTAGATACCAGCAGACATCACTATAATATGGGTAGGTTATCAAATAGACACATCGATGCAGAAGGGTAAGGAGAAGTAGGGTATTGACCTAGGTAAGATTTTTTTCTATAAAGAGATAGCTGATCCAGTAATTTTTTTCTCTTGAAAGATGTCTCCTTTTCTCCTTTGAATGAGTGTACTCCAAGCATCTTGAGATAGCTGGAGAATGCTTTTTAATTGCCTGTGCATACTCTACGTATGTAGGGATTTTCTTGACATTCATTTTCAGTAAGAAAGTGAGGGGTTCCCTGGTGGCGCAGTGGTTAAGAATCTGCCTGCCAATGCAGGGGACATGGGCTCGAGCTCTGGTCCGGGAAGATCCCACATGCCGCAGAGCAACTAAGCCCTTGTGCCACAACTACTGAGCCTGTGCTCTAGAGCCCGCGAGCCACAACTACTGAAGCCGGTGCACCTAGATCCCGTGCTCTGCAACAAGAGAAGCCACCGCAGTGAGAAGCCTGCGCACCACAACTAGAGAAAGCCCACGCGCAGCAACGAAGACCCAACACAGCCAAAAATAAATAAATAAAATAAATAATCTTTTTTAAAAAAGAAAAGAAAGTGAATATTGTGCCATAGAAAAGCTTTATCACTCTGCACCTTAACAACAGTCCAGATACCTAAGTGTGCAGTTCAGCATCATAGTGAGTGGGAAGTGATTATAGCAGTTTTGGTTAAGGTGAGGTTTGTATCAAAATTTCTGTTTTAAACTTGAACTTTTGGGGTTGTGTATCTGCAGTGTGTCCTCTTGAGACGGGATTTCTCTGAAGCAGAGGTTCTCTTTATAACTGACTCCATAAAGTACATCTTATATTTTAGATGACTCAGATGATAGTATTGCTTTGGTTCAAAATTATTATTAGGGATGGGTTTTCGTAATACATTAAGATTTGCTGTATGACCATATACATATTTAAATCACATGGCTAACTTGTACATAGTCATTACGCAAACTCTCCACCTCAGTAGAGGAACAGTGGCAGGGTGTCAGTAGGTGAGTTAAATTCTCTTGGCTTTATGGCTTTGGGCAAGTCGGTTTTCCTTTCTGGGCTTCATTTCCCCATCTGTAAAGTGTGGGGTTTGGGGGTGGAGATGGAAAGGAGCTTGAGTTGCCAATTTTAATGTTTAATGGATCTTTGCCTACTTAGTCCTCTTCAGCCAGGGGTAGAACTGGGCCTTCTCACCAGTTCTATGACATTGTGGTCCCTCGTCAAAGACCAGGTGGTGGTGTAAAGCTGGTGAGAACCAATCTCGGAGACTCTTGGTCAGACCCCTGAAATGAACTGTTGAGTGGGCTTCAGTGTATTAAGAAAAACGAGGACAATATAGGGAGTTTTTCATAAAACTAAATTTATTCAACTAGGACTTCCCTTTCTAAAAAATGTCATTTTCTTGATATTAAAATTAAAGCATCTTCTATGACATGATGGTGATAGTAAATGGTGGTAAATGAGATTGTAATAAATGGCAACTACAGGTTGGTTTTCTTATCACAATAAGGTATTTTTAGAAATAAAGAGAACGTAGAATCTATTGTTTTGCTGTTGTTGTAAGGGAGTTTAGTGAAAAAGTTCCTGGGGCTTTTGCTGCTGAGAAGATTAAAATATAGATTACTTTTTAAGAGTAAATATGAGTTACTTTGTGGTCATTTGTCCCAATCCACAGGCAACTAAGAAGGCTCTGTTGAATTTGCTTGGTATTAAAGATACTTCTGATCATCCTTTTCTACCAGATATAAAATGTCAGGATATTTTTGTGTGTGTATAAGCCTAGGCAGGGAAATTCCTCCTGGTGGTTGGAATTGTTAGTATTGAATAGACTGGCTGCTGAGGTAAAGAACCCCTGTGGGGATTCTCTGTCAGCTCCGAAACCTTTTAGTATTGTGGCCCCAGTCTTTTGCTGTGAAACACCATGACCATCAAGAAATTAGGCTTACAGATTATATTTCAGATACGCTGAGGGGAGAAGTGGCTGTCCAGCACCCTGTCCGGTTCCAAAGTGAGTGTAACAGATGACCATTGTGTCTGTGAAATCTTAAAAATTTTTAAAGATTTAAAAAATCTTACTAGATTTAGATTTAGAGTTATTGTAAATTTTCTTTTGTACTTACAAAACTACAATATATAATGTGTGTCAAGCATACATTTTAAAAGTGTCTCAAATTAAAATTAATAATGCAATCTGTAATTCTTCAAATACTCATGTTCACATTGGGAGGACTGACTGCTCTCACCCACCTGAGTTCTCCATTTTCAAAGGATAACATGGAAACTCTGTAAAGGACATTTGTCCAGAAGAAGAGAATGCAGATCTGTTAAATGTTTTTCCTGACCTTTTTGCACATCTTCATTGTAGTTCTTGTCTTTATTTTTTGGTTAAATCCTGAGGTTTGCCCCGGCCTTTCTTTCTAAAATGTTAATCTGTTCACGGTTACTGCCCTGCTCTGCACAATTTAAAATCCTTCAATGGCTCCCACTATCTTTACAATCAGATCTACCGATCCTTAGCTTGGTGTCACTGGGCTCAGGCTGCCATTCTCGTCCTGCCCCCACCTCCTTTTAGGTGCTTCGTTGAGCTCTTGGTCCTTGGAGCTCTCTCCAGTCTCCTCTGCTGAAAAGCTTTTCTCTCACTTCATCCTTCAAAACTCAGCTCAGATAGGACCTGGCCTGAAAGGCATCCCTTATCCTGTCTCCTGCAGGCTTGTCCAGCACCCTGTCCAGTTAGGATTTGGCTCCCTGGTTTTGTCTGCTCTTCTCCACCAGCTGGGACACCGCAGTGCAGAGCGGGGTGCGTGTCATTGCATCTGCTGGGTGAGTAGTTTGTCAGGCATGGGTCCTGAGGAAGTGGGTCACTTAGTCCCTGCCCCTGAGGAGCTTTTCACTCCAGGTCCACTTGGCCTTGCCATCCCTGAGACACCTCCCAGCAATGCACACCAACTTGCAAAGTCCATATAATTGTGTCTTAGTGTCTAATTAAAATCTAATTTCTTGACGGAGGAGACTCTGTCTGTGATGTCTATTATATCACCTTTGTTCCGGGCTCTGGAAGGAATGTGCATTTGTTTCATGTTGTTTCCCTTTTTCCCCTTGTATACCTTCCATCTTGGTGGTGGTGGTTTTTGTTGTTGTTGTTTTTGGATGGTAAAGTTTTAAGAGATGAAGATATTAAATTTCAAGTTCGTCTCTTGTGCATATAGCCCAGGGGAAACAGAAATGTTAAAGGGGAAAAATACTTTGTCTCTTGAAAAAAAAAAAAGCCCCGTATTACACTTCTTTTCAAAAGAACTGAGTTTGTACAAAAGAAAAAAAAAAAAAAAAGACCCTGATTAAGCTTGGGAAAGAGGCAAAGAAACTGATGGCAGTGTTAGGATTTGTCAAGAAATACTTGTTAAAAATGAAAGTTGTCCCTTTCTTCCTCTCTCACTTCTCATGTTCTTGGGGAAAGTCCCAACTCAGCCATTTTCCAGGGGCACCTCGTCCCCTGAGAAGTCCTGAAGCAGTTTGTTGGGGCTGCTTTTTTCCAGAACAGTCACAACTGGACACTTTCTTCCGAGAGATGCCCCTGTCCTCCCATGTAGGAGACGCCAGTGTCCTGAGTCCCACTCCCTTCTTTCCCTGGAAGCGTCTCCTGGTCATAGTTTGTTCTACCCCACCAGGCCCAAGAGTTCTTGAGCAGGAGCTATTGAGTCTTCTCCTTGCACATTTTAAACCTTGGTGGGTTTGGATCAGTCTCCCCCAGCCTCCTGCCCCAACCCGCCAGCCCTGGCCTGGTGGCTTGCTGGACCTTAGTTCCCTGACCAGGGATTGAACCCAGGCTCCAGCAGTGAAAGCACCGAGTCCTAACCACTGGACTGCCAGGGAAGTCCCTGGTTAGGGTCAGTCTTAAATCTTCTGTCCCGTGTTCTTGCTCTTTTCCCTTTCTGGCCTCTGCATTTCTGCAAACTCCGTCACATCATTACACTTAGTCAAGTGTGCTTTCTCTGCCCTGTTACAAATTACCTGCTGGATTTTTAAACCCTAGTTCCCTCATTTTTATTCTTTTTTTTTTTTTTTTTTTTGGCCGAGCCGCAAGGCTTGCAGGATCTTAGTTCCCTGGCCAGGGATTGAACCCTGGGCCCTCTGCAGTAAAAGCGCTGAGTCCTAACCACTGGACCGCCAGGGAAGTCCCCCTCATTTTTATTCCTCAAGCTTACCTCATTGCGTACTTACTCAACTTTGCCTGGCCCCTGCCACTCAAGGCCACCAGCCTTGGATTTTTTAGTCTTTTTTTGTTTATCTTTTCCTTCTTGCCTCAACACTTGTCTCCTCTGCCCACCCCACTCTCCCCTCCCCCGAACTCGACCACCAGGAATGTCAACCTTTCATACCACTCTTCATCGTTCATGTATTCATTTGAATACAAGAATCGTGTATGCATATATTCATTCATGTATTCATTTGCAAACATGTATGGTTTTTAAAAATAACAGCTTTATTGAGGTATAATTCATATACCATAAAGTTCATCCTTTTTGTTGTTTTCCAACTTAAATGAGTCAAATTTATTTATTTGTTTATTTAAATTTTTATTGGAGTATAGTTTTTTTTTAAATTTAATTAATTTATTTTTGGCTGCATCCAGTCTTAGTTGTGGCATGTGGGATCTTTAGTTGCGGCGTGCGGGCTTCTCTCTAGTTGTGGTGCATGGGCTTCTCTCTAGTTGTGGCGCGTGGGCTCAGTAGTTGCGGCGTGCGGGCTCAGTTGCCCTGAGGCTTGTGAGATCTTAGTTCCCCAACCAGGGATGGAACCCGTGTCCCCTGCATTGGAAGATGGATTCTTAACCACTGGACCACCTGGGAAGTCCCTAGAGTACAGTTGATTTACAATGTTGTGTTAGTTTCAGGTGTACAGCAAAGTGAATCAGCTATATATACACATATATCCACTCCTTTTCAGATTCCCCTCCCACATAGGCTATTACAGAGTACTGAGTAGAATTCCCTGTGCTATACGGTAGGTCCTTATTAGTTATCTATCAATGTTTTATACATAGTAGTGTGTATATGTCAATCCCAATCTTCCAATTTATCTCTCCCCCCGACCCCCTGGTAACCATAAGTTTGTTTTCTACATCTGTAACTCTATTTCTGTTTTGTAGATAAGTTCATTTTGTTCCCTTTTTTTAGATTCCACATATAAGCAATATCATATAATATTTGTCTTTCTCTGTCTGACTTACTTCACTCAGTATGACAGTCTCTAGGTCCATCCATGTTGCTGCAAATGGAATGATTTTGTTCTTTTTTTATGGCTGAGTAATATTCCATTGTATATATGTACCACATCTTCTTTATCCATTCCTGTGTTGATCGACATTTAGGTTGCCATGCTTTTTGAATTGCATACCTCAGTGGTTTTTAGTACATTCACAGAGTTGTGCATTGAGCACCACTCTCTAATTCCAGAACGTTTTCATCACCTCAGGAAGAAACCTTGTACCCAGCAACAGTCACTCCCCATTCTCCACTCCCCCAAGCCCCTGGCAATCACTAATCTACTTTCTCTGGACTTGTCTGTTCTGGATGTAAATGGAATCAGACAATATGTGGCCTTTTGTGTGGTTTTTTTCATTTAGCATAATGTTTCTAAGGGTTATCCATGTTGTAGCATTCATTAGTACTTCATTCCTTTTATGGCTAAATAATAGTCCATATTTTGTTATCTATTCATTAGTTGATGGACATTTAGTTTATTCCACTTTTCTTTTCTTTTTTTAAAAATTTTTTGGCCACACAGCATGTGGGATTTTAGTTCCCCGACCAGGGACTGAACCCGCACCCCCTGCATTGGAAGTACAGCGTCTTAACCACTGGACCACCAGGGAAGTCCCTAGTTTATTCCACTTTTGGATATTATGAATAATGCTGCTGTGAACATTCATGTACAAGTTTTTGTGTGGACAGATGTTTTCTGTTTTCTTAGGTGTATACGTAGAAGTGGAATCACTGGGTCATATGGTAGCAATGTTAAACTTTTTGAGGAACCACCAACTGTTTTTCAAAGCTGCTCCATTTTACAGTCCCTCCAGCAGTGTGTCAATTTCTAAGTTCTCCACTTCCTGATCAATGTATGGGTTTTCAGGGCATACTTTTTAAAACATGGGATATTTTTGGCACTTCTGCTTTTTGTTTTCCTCACTTAATACTTCTGGAAAGTCCATTAAATCAGCTGGTATCATTCTGACTCATTGTGATTAATGGCTTCATAGTAATATTCCATAGTATAAATATACTGTTTATTCATTCAATTCAGCAGATAATAAAAGGCTATTATGGATCAGGCACTGTTCTAGGCTCTGAGGCAACAGCATGAACAAAACAAACAAAACACCTTGCACTCTTAGAGTTTACTGTCTAATAGGGGCAGGGGTGGAAAGTCAGGCAATAAACAAGTAGCATAGCCTAGGGTTTTACCATTGCAGTTTGAGTCTGTGGGGGCTTTCTGAGTAGTGTATATGAAGTACCAAAGGCTAGATTGCCCTAAATGTTGTTACAAGTTACTTTAAGTCAGTATTAGTATTAATAATCTTGCAGGAGAAAGTAGAAACATTTTCATAAAATAAAAAAAAGGAAAAAAAAAAAAAGACCCAATTGGTTAATGTGGATATGGAGTTCTAGGAGATCCACATATGAGTCCTTGGTAGCAAAGTTTGCACATTTATAAATTGTATCCAAATCCTCTTATTCTGTTGGCAAGTAATAGACATCGTTCCCCAAAAACCAGGTGAGATATATGTGCTGGAGGTTTCTGATGGATGCAGTTGAGAGTACTTTTGGGGGACATGGCAAAACTTCTGGGCCCAGTCAAGACTCTTGTTTTCTTCCTGAACTTTTCTGTGTTTGTTATATTGCCCTATGAATTATTGAGATTGTCCCTCCAGTAAAGCCTACTTTAAATTATTCATGGTGATGCTTAGGGAAAATAATCTGGGTCATCTAGAGTGGTTAGGCCTGGAGGGAATTCCCTCCCAATAAGGGCAGATTTATATTGATATGCAGCCTAGTTTGGCCTGCACTAACCCTTCTATGTTGGCCCTAGTGGTAATGCAGTTAAAATAAGCATTTCGGTTCTGATTTTGTTTTTTTATATTTGACTTTGAAATGAAGTTAGAAATGCACATTTACGGTTATTCACCCTTCGTGTTACCCATGCAGGTCAAAGTCTTGCTCATCCAGACCAGCTCCATCATGATGGAATGCTAGTCATCTATTAATAATCAGAATGTCACTCTAATGAATAAAACATTATTTTGCAGAAAATTTTTTTGGGCAATTCAGTTACTAATGTTCGTTTATAAAAATTCAGAACAAAACACAGCCTGCAAGTTTATGTTAAAGTAATATTTCTGAAGGTCTAGTGTAGAATATAAATGCCAACCAGCATACTGTCTAGCAGTACAGGGATCTTAGTCACCTCCTCTCCTGCCTTTGCTTCTCGCTGTCCTCCCCCACCACGCATGTGCTTAGTTGGGTTGGGTTCCAAAACTTTATTTATAAAACTAATTTAATTCATAAGGTTTATGAGGTTTAGGTTATTAGTACTGTGGAATCTAATGAGCATCCATGGCAGCATGGCTGAAAAAGCATACATTTCATGTGTACCTTTCATTAAATACGGTCCTCTCACCATACAGCTTAAGGTAGTTATTTTCCTTAACTTTATAAATGAGGAAACGAGGTTAAGAATACAGAGTTAACCAGGGGCCAAGCTTGGACTTGAGCCCAGTTTTCTGACTAAAAGTCCTACGTTCTTTTCACTGTAATATGCTGCCTTTCAACTGGAATGCATTTGCCATATGGTTGAAGGAACGACAGTGCCATTTAGCCTGGAGAATAGAAGACTATGTAGGGCATTGTTTCTCTTATAATTGAAATATTTGAAGAGCTTTCACATGGAAAGAGGGCTGGACTTACTTTGTGCTGCTCTGGCAGGTTCCCTAGTAAATGGTAGTCATAGTTGCACTGACATTTGGCTCCACGTATGAAAAACTGCCCAAGAATTGAAGGGGCAACTAGTGACAAAGGCTGTGGGGGTGTCATAGGACGATGGCTGGGGGACTGACCTTGATGCCTGCCTGGTCTTACTGAGGTCCTCTTCTTTGCCTCCTCCTACACCCTTTCTTGCCTGAGCGCTTGGCTGGGCCCCCTCTCTTCTCTTCCTAATTTCATGCCTCTTCTCCCTTAAGCCACTCAGAGGCAAGTTTTAAATATGGGATGGTCACTTGATAGTAGTTAATGATGATTTTGTTTGATTTGTTCGTTTTTCTCACATATGCAGTATACACATTATTTTAAATAAAGTGACAGTGAAGTATGAATTTGGAATTTATAATTTTTTCCAATACTATTTCTGTAGTGATTTTTTTTTTTAAGCGGGAAATAAAAATTGAAGAGTATATCCTGTAGGCTAAGGGGGGGATTTATTATGCAAGTATGAGAGTCTCTGCTGAAACGCTAACGCAGTGTTTACTTTCTCACCCAAGGTTCATTATCCTCAGGGATAACCACCCAAGGTTCCTATGCTGTTTCATTCCTCGTCACATGTGATTGCATAGGTGCTGCACCTTGTCCGGCCAGGGAGTCCTGCAGGTGGGGAGAGGGTGGTCAGCAGCAGCAGGGTCTGTATTGATGCCAGAGAGTGACTTCTGTGAAGGGTTCTCAGTCTCTGAACATCTTTGCAGGTGAAGCTTCAGAGCATAGTGAGGTCAAGAGGAAAAATGACCTGTTATCTCTCAAACAGCTGATTAATTTTTTCATAGCAGTTACTGGTTTCTTTGTCTTTTGTCTACATACTTTTTTTTTTTTTTTTTAATTGTCAGGATACTGGAGCTTAGATATATGTGCCATGCTGCATCAGAAGCGAGCTTGGGACATTTCAGGTGATGGGGGTGGCTGGTGGCTGCCCTGAGAAAGAGATTCCCTCAGGAAACAGGCAAGTGAGAAAGTGAGCCCAGCAAATTCCCCCGTGTAAGTTCAGTGTGATGCTCTTTAAATAACAGTTGACGATGCACCACTGTTACCTGGAGCCCTGAGAGCTGAAGCGTTGTGACTGTTCAAGTATCTAGCTCACCGAAGTTAGTGCAGGAGCCGAACATTCAGCTGGTGTCTGATGACGAGCAGTCCTCCTGGCCCTGCTTGAGTGCCTTTGGCGAGGGGAGGACCCAGCCAGTTTTAAGGCCGCTCGGTTGGTGTAGGGACATCGCTGATTATTAGTTGCCTCGGAATCTGTTGCTTGATAACTTTCACTCTCTAGTCCTATTCCTGCCTTCCGGACCTTTTGAAGTTTGAAAACGACTATTTTCACTTACCGAGTTGAAAGTCTCACTTACTTGAGTTTTCAGAGCTCTCTGGACTGGAGACAAGCTGGTTATTAGATTTTCTCCTCACAGTGTGGTTCCAGAACTGCACACAGTACCCTACCAGCTCCTCTGAGGAGGACAGTCTACCTGGGACTCCTGTCTTCCTGGATCCAGACAGTGTAAATCAGATGATTTATTTCAGCTCAGGACTGTATTGTTGCCCTTGGAAGAGCCCTGCTGTGCTGTGGGGACACCTTAAGCCCAAACTCCCTCTTCTGCTACAGAAGCAAGTCTTCCAGAGTCTGTCTTTCAGAGTTTTCCTCTTCCCGGGAACTTGTGTACGATAGGATCAGATTCTAACCTTTGACAGCACCTGCACCCTTCCAAAATCTGCTTCTCACACACACGAACAAAAGATAAATATGTGAGGTGACGTATTAATTAACTAGGTGGTGGGAATCCTTTTACAATGTGTATGTACATCACTTGCCATGATGTACATTTTAAATGTGTTACAGTTTTATTTATCAATTATATCTCGGTAAAGTTGAAAACAATTTGAGGTGAAAACATCTTGCCTTCAAAAGGTCAGGGTTTCCTATCTGAGACTAGTCACAGAGATGCATTCCGGGTTTCTTATTTCTTATTTGTTCCCAGATGGTGTGCAAGGAGGTAGTGATCCCTGGGGTTAGGCCACCTTATGTAGCGTGGCAGCTCGAGTGGGTGAGGACACCCAATGAGCTGAGGTTCCAGCTTCATAGGGACCTTCCTTCTTAGGCTGCTTTGGCCTCCGGGGGAGGGCTGCCTGCCCCTTTAATGCTAGGGTCTCCACAGTTTTCCACTAACCACAGTTTGTGAGAGTCTCTAAGTTGTCGGTTTTCTCCTCATCCCCTTCTGCCCCTCCTCAGCTTTTTCTTCCTGATTTCTTTTTGAAATTCTGCTGTTTTGAGTTGGTATCTTTTTGACTTTCACCTATACTGGTAACACGTAAATGATGACATTGTGGTACAGGACAGACACATTATTCCCATGGCTTCCTTGAGCATTTCTTTCAGTACCCTATATTGCATGCTCTCTTTCCTAGCTGCTAGCCTGCCAGCCCGCTGTGAAAGATTGGAAGTGAATAAGGGGTCATCAGCCATCCCTTGTACACACGGGGACAGCATCACCAAGGCCTCAATCTGTATAGTAACAAGGAATGTTTTGCTTACCTGCTTCCACATAAGCTGCTGGTAATGGTTAGGATTTGGAAAAGGGGAAAACATTCCTGAGGTGGGGAACTTAGTCACCTGTAGTTCTATATGAAAGTCAACCCAAAAAAAAACAAAGGGACTTCCCTGGCACTCCAGTGGTTAAGACTCTATGGCGCAGCCAAAAAAAAAAAAAAGAAAAGAAGAAGAAAGTCAAAGTCATCCGAGAGGAGGGGAAGGCATATCATTATAGTCTCAGTAGAGACTGAGAGACTGACAGGCTTTTTCTGTAAAGAGCCAGGTAGTAAATGTTTTTGACTTTGCAGGCCATATAGTCTCTGTTGCAACTAATCAGCACAGAAGTAGCCATAGAAATACATGAATGAATGAGTATACCTGTGTTTCAATAAAATTTTCTTAGTGGATCTGAAAACTTGAATTTTGTATAGTTTTTGATGTCACAAAATACTCTTGATTTTTTTTTCTCCCCAACCATTTAAAAATGCAAGAAATATTCTTAGTTTGTGGACTGTACAAAAACAAGTGATGAGCCGGATTTGGCCCATGGACTGTAGTTTGCTGTCTGTCCTCGGTCATAGGGAAACAGGAAGCAGAGAGGACTGATTAGAGGGCCTGGGAAGCCAGGCCCAGAGTTTTTTCTGTTATTTTCTAATTTAATTAATAAAGAATCTTTTACAAAAACCCACAATACCTTTATCTCATCTTAAAAAACAACAATTCAAAAATAAGAAAGATGGAAGGATAGAAGGGATTGAAAGCATGCAGAAAGGCTCAGAGAGAGATGTGTGTCAGCCAGGAGGTGTGATGAAAGGCCGGTGGGGAGACTCACACTGGGCGAGGGAGCGAGTGAGGAGAGGGCTGGACACCAGGGACAGAGGAAGGGCAAGTCCAAGTTAGTGACCCACTGAATGAGGAAGGCAGAGGAAGGCCGTGCTGAGTTAGACCCCACGGGGTGACAGCAGCAGTGGTTAGGCCCCAGAGCGGGTGGCACACACCTGGAGTGGACCGTGGAGTTTTTAGTTGTCTGGAAGATGGAGCGGAGCAGAGCAGCCCTGGGGATTGTCCTGGGGGGGAGAGAGCCCTTCTTTTCTGCTGATGGTGTGAGGAGTTGGAAGGAAGAAGTAAGAAGTTAGGGTACAGGGAACTCACCTCTGTGGTGTAGGGAGGATAGCAGTGTGCTGTTTGGTGTGGTTCCTGTAGCAGTCCTGTGTAGGAGCTCTTAGCCTCCACCTAGAGGTGCAAGGACTGAAGTTTGGACATGAGTAACATGCCCAGAGCCACATAACTAGTAAGTGGTGGAGCTGGCACTTGAACCCAGGTTCTACCGGAATAATCTGTGTTCTTTCCACTAGACTGTGAATTCCTGAGTGCACAGCCGCAGTGTCCCAGGCTGCTAGTTGGAGATCTGCCTTCTGGCACCGTGCTCTGTGTTTAGTGTTACGGCCCAGAACAATGCTGCTCTTCTCTCTCTTATAAAAATCTGTTTGTGTTTTGCAGTCCTTAGAAGGGATGGTTGTTTGTTTGTTTGTTTTCAATTTATTTTTGCCTGCATTGTGTCTTTTTTTCTTTTTCAATTAATTAATTAATTAATTAATGGCTGCGTTGGGTCTTCGTTGCTCCGCATGGGCTTTCTCTAGTTGCGGCGAGTGGGGGCTACTCTTCGTTGCGGTGCGCGGGCTTCTCATTGCAGTGGCTTCTCTTGTTGCAGAGCACGGGCTCTAGGGGCGCGTGGGCTTCAATAGTTGTGACACGCGGGCTCAGTAGTTGTGGCTCATGGGCTCTAGAGCACAGGCTCGGTAGTTGTGGCGCACGGGCTTAGTTGCTCCACGGCATGTGGGATCTTCCCGGGCCAGGGCTCGAACCCATGTCCCCTGCATTGGCAGGCGGATTCTTAACCGCTGAGCCACCATGGAAGCCCAGGATGGTTGTTTTTAAAGCTGAAATAGTTAAATTACTCATTTGCAGTAAATCAGATTAGGTAGGCAAAGTTCTCAGAGACAGGATTTGGTAATTTTGGGGGTAATGTTTTAAACCTAAGAAATAGTTTTGAAGGATTAGAATCTGAAGACCCTCATCTGCTGAGTTTGGGGTGAGCTGCTGTGCTGTATGTATGAGAGTCTATTATTCTTTTTTTTTTTTAAGATTTTAAATTTATTTATTTATTTATTTTGGCTGCGTTGGGTCTTAGTTACGGCACGTGGGATCTTCGTTGACGCATGCGGGATCTTTTTGTTGCTGCGCATGGGCTTCTCTCTAGTTGTGGCGTACGAGTTTTCTCTTCTCTAGCTGTGGTGCGCAGGTTCCAGAGCACATGGGCTCTGTAGTTTGCATCACGCGGGCTCTCTAGCTGTGGTGCGCAAGTTCTGTAGTTGTGGCCCACGGGCTTAGCTGCCCGGTGGCATGTGGGATCTTAGTTCCCAGACCAGGGATCCAACCCGCATCCCCTGCATTGGAAGGTGGACCACTGGACCACCTTCCAATGAACCACCAGGGAAGTCTCTATTACTCTTAATATGTTACTAGTAACCTGTTACTGAAGCTCAGAGTTTGCTAAATCAGGTAACATTGTTCTGAAATTTTACTTGTTAAAAATTAGAATGAAGCATTAGGAAGAAACATTTATTTTACACATTCTATTTTCTTGATACCCTGTTGGTTGCATTGTATTGAAATTCTGACACCTAATTAAGTTCGGTGCTTGGACTTTGTAATACATTACTCACGCAGTAAAGACAAACAGCATGATCCTAAATTGGCAACAGCAAAGTCAGTGTAATTGAGTTATATGGTGAGTCTCGGCATTTTCACAGGGATGGGTGCACCATGACATCTGGAACTCAGAAGGAAGTGCTTGCCATGGTTTTCCTCTCTTTTCCTCTTACATCCTCATCCTGCCACTGATAAGTGAGTAGAAGTTCTACCCCCAGTTGCAGGATGTGGTGTGACAGGCTATGAACTGGGTAACAGGTGTCTCGAGAGCGCTTCCAGGATTTCCTTCTGACACGCTTGTCCTTTCAGCAGTGGCTTGGGCTCTTCGCATCCTAGCTCCGATTTTGTCTGTCTGTCGGGTGTTTGGTTCCCTTCTCTGTGTAGTTCTTAAATGATGCCTTTGGCACTGGCCCTGCCTCGCCTCCTCTATGCGCCTTGCGGTCCTGGTGAGGCTGAGAAGCCTCCACGTGGCTGCCCTGAGGGCATGTTGATGGTGCTGGAGGGACAGTCTGGGGGCGGGGCTTCGTGTGACCCAGGTCCTCTGAGCTGGGCTTCGAGGGGCTTGAGCTGCTTGTCCTTCAAGATTGCTTTGAAGGAGGAGGGGGTTTTCAACCAGTGGACACTGGACTTGGGGGAATAAAGTGCGCGTGGGAGGGAGCTGCGCGAAGCGGGCAAAGGGCCCAGCACAGGGGTCTGGTTTCATGAAAGAAACGTGCTGCTCTAGACCCCGGCTGCTGGAGGGAGCCCTGGAGAGTGGCTTTGGAGTTCTGGATCGGGCCGTTTTGTGGAGGACTGACTGTCGAGCTCCTCGGTTCGGGCTTAGTGTTCTTGCTGTTCTCTGTGTAGCTTCTGCCCATCGTTCTCGTCCCGGTTCACCTTGTGTCTCGTCCCCGTGTTCTGCTCCCTCCTCTCCCGGCGCTGGCGCTGCCCTTTGCTCCCTGTTGGCCGGTCTGTGTGCAGGGCCTAGGGTTGCCAGGTAAGATACAGGACGCCCACCTACATTTGAATTTAGGGTAAAGAGCGAATATTTTTTAGTCTAAGTATGTCTCAAATGTTGCTGGGATGAAATACAGTGAGGTGGGTGCTGTGGTCGCAGTGCCTGGCGACAGAGTCTTGGCGTGATGTGGGAGAAGACCGTAAGGGGCTCTTGGGGCGGGAAGGCCGAGTGGAAGTGTAGGTGTTGGAAAGAGCGTGGCTGCGTCAGACAAGGGGTAGGGAGAGGGTGGGAGAGAGGCGTTTGGCCTGAGGCAGGTAGGCAGGCGCCTGGAGAGGTGGGGGGGGGAGGGGCGGGATTCGGGTCGCCAGGCTGTGATTCTTCCCTGACACAGAAGGAGCTGGAGCAGGGCTGGCAGGGGTGGTGGGCACGGAGACGAGGGGATGCTGTCAGCCAAGACCTGCGTTGGGGGGCCGGGATGAGTCTCTACCGTGGCTCAGTGTCTCACTGTGCAGGCCGCACCTGAGATTGAGGAAGACAGCCTAGGGAGCTACCCTGCTGTGGTGCCGTCGTGGGGCATCTGGAGTCAGACCTGTTCAGACCCCTACCCTTGCGTCGGAGCTGTGGGAGGCTCAGGTGATCCTTTTCACGGTTGCTCTGAGGTCATCCTTACCTCTCAAGGTGAAGGAGGGTTGAATGAAATGCTGTGTGTGTGGAATCCCCAGCACAGTGCTTGGCATGCAGGGGGCCCTCAGGGTTTAGTTCCCTGCTTTCCCTCTTGCCAGTGAGGTTTCAGATGGACTGGAGAACAGTGGATTTTCACCATCCATTTGGGATTGTCGGTCCGCCAGGCAGCTAGCTAGGACACCACAGAAGGAGGTGCAGGTCAGCAGTGAGTCCCTGTGACTCTCCTTACATTTCATTCTGGGAGATCAGAGAGAGCCTTCTTTGAGCTGTCTGTCCTTTCCCAGAAAATGTGGATGGAAATCAAGGGTGTAATAGGCTCCATGTCATACACGTTCCCTGCTCTTTCAGTCAATTCTTTTGAGTTGGCTTTCTCAGCTCAACACAATGTCTGTGCAGGTGAGACTGTATTTATAGTCTGCTGCAGAAAGACGAACATCTCCCTTCCCTCCTCGGTTTAAACCAATCTTTTCACGCCAGAGTTTTTCAGCCTTGACACTATTGATTTTTGGGGCCCTATAGTTCTTTGTTGCGAGGCGTATCCTGTGCATTGTAGGATGTTTAGCAGCATCCCTGGCCTCTCACCCAGTTGTGACAACCAAAAATGTCTGACGGTGCCAAATGCCCCCTAGAGGGCAAAATTACCCGCTGTTGAGACCACTACCTTATACTCAGTAGATATAAGAAAAAAGTACTCCTTCATATTTTTTTATTGATTTTCATGTTATCTAATCAGTGAAGTGCTTATTGAAAAAAGATTTCAATTTTTATTACACTGAATTCAAATTCTAATTTATTTTAACTTGTTTAGTTTGGAAAGACTTTCTTTGTGCCATTGGCGAAACATTTCTCAAATCTAAAATTTTTAGCTTATTATTAAAGGGTTTATTACATTGTTACATTTGAATGATTAGTAAAATAAAAGAAAATGTTTCATTTTGAATTTCAGATCACAGTTTGTTATAAATGTACAAATATATTGAATTGATATTTTTAATTAAAAATATGGCCGACAGTTAATTTTATGAATACAGTATTGTGAAATTTTGTAACTGCCTGCCAGAAATCTGAGCATAAAGCCATGGTTTGGAGGGATCATGAATAAACATTTTCTTTTTGTAAATATGGCTGAAGAGGGAGAGGAGACTCAAAATTTCTTGCATTCTGGGAGTTTGAACTTTGGGAACCAATTTGTTTTGGACTAAATCTGGAAAAACCATTTGTGTACTATAGCCAGAAATTCTTTTAGGCTGTCCTTTTCCAGCCTTGTCACTTGTCTGGAATGTTAAGTATCAGCAGTAGTTTAACGGCCTTTTAGCGACTTGTATTAAAAAGATCTCCAGAAATGGATCTAAAGAGGTCCTAGTATAAGATTAGGGTTTTTTTGTTGTTGTTGTTATTTTTTTCAAAGCAGTAAGAAGGAGAAGACTTATGGTTCTAAGTTTGAAAAATGCAGGGAGCTTCTAGTTGTTTCTAATTATTTCCTTGTGTTAAATCTTGCAGAGTAATAGAGAGAAATCATAAATTAGTATGAGTGGGTTTTTCTGTGGCCAAAACAAAGGGAAATAGAATTGCGCTTTTGGATTTTTGTTGCTGATAATTAACTCTTTTTTTCTAGTATCCTGTCTATCAGTAGTTGTGGTTTAGTGAAAAGAGTTCAGACTTTGGGCAAACTCCTTACTTCTGTAGCCTCAGTTTCTTCCTCCTTTCCAGGCACGTAAGGTGGTTTCGAATCAAATGTGCTAGTGCTGGGCAGCACCGCCCTCCCCCAGGCAGCTTGCTCTGGCATTTACACAATAGCAACCTCAGCAAAGTGTCTCACCCTCCTCATTACCCTCTGACTCTGTGCCCTTCACAAAGCCAAATTTTTGAAACGTTCTTCCTTCGTCTCCTACTCAACTTTTTATCCCGTTCCAGTGAGGTCTGACTTTGCCCCGTCCTTCCACTTGGAGCTGTGTTGGCCCTGCTTGCCATCTCCTCCTTCTGGCCGACTTCAGTGTCCACTTGGGCACTTTCTCCTGTAGATTTGCCCCCAGGCTCCCTTCACCCAGCGTCGCCAGGCAGAGAGGAGGTAGCTGTGACGGGAAGGGGTGGAAGTTGGAGAGGAACTGCTTTTTCCTTTTCCTTCTTCTGTGGCCGCAAGGGCGTTTGGAGGGGAGTGCACACTTGGGGCTGGAGGTGGAAGTGGAGGAGAGGTCGCTCTGAAGGCCACCTTTCCTCAGTGCCAGAGTTTGCATCATCGGCTTCTGGGAGCAGGTAGAACCACCATATTAAATGTGCACATTAGTTGATAATCACACCCTAATTTTAGGCATGAAGTAAAATCTGTCTTAAAAATGAGAAAACATCATGTTATAATAAAAAATAAACATTTAAAAGACACAGATAATAGAGAACAAAGCACTGATTAGCAGTGGGGAGAGGGATGGGGGAGGGGCAATATGGGGGTAGTGGGGTAAGAGGTACAAACTGTTAGGTATAAAATAAGCTGCAAGGATATATTGTACAACATGGGAAGTATAGCCAATATTTTATAAGTATAAATGGAGTATAACCTTTAAAAATTGTGAATCACTATTGTACGTCTGTAACTTAGGTAATGTTGTACAGCAACTATACTTCAATTAAAAATGGACATAAAAAATAAGCTTTTAAAAATTGCCAGTCAGCTCCTTAGTCAGTAAGCATGGAAGTATTTTGAGCAGTAATGGACTTTTGTATTTAGATTCAGGCTAAGCACAGAATCACATGCCGGAAGGCATCTCCCTGGCCCCTCTCCTTCATGTCTCTGTCTCTTGCACCTTGAATACACGCCCACTTGCACATGTGCAGTGTTTTGACCTGGCAAAGCTCAGGCTTTTGTCTGAGTAAGCCTTGCCTTTTTCAGTGGAGTCCACTCCAAGTCTGTCTTTAAAATGTACACCTTTAAATGCACTTTCTGGTTGTGTGTTGCAATTCACAATAAGAAAGTTTAAAAAAAAATGTATATGTTGAGGAATTCAGTATAAGAAGTCTATTGCATTATGATTTATTTAATTAAAACATTTCTCATTGAATTTCTTTTCAACGTTTTGTTTGGTTTTGTAGAACTCACGGTTTTATCAATTGGTTATTGGTTTTGATCCATTTAGTAGCAACTTTTACTTACAGACTCTTATTTATTTATTTAAATTTATTTTATTTTATTTATTTATTTTTGACTGTGCTGGGTCTTTGTTGCTGTGCACAGGCTTTCTCTAGTTGCAGCGAGTGGGGGCTACTCTTCGTTGAGGTGCGCAGCCTTCTCATTGTGGTGGCTTCTCTTGTTGTGGAGCACGGGCTCTAGGCGCACGGGCTTCAGTAGTTGTGGTACGCGGTTCAGTAGTTGTGGCGCATGGGCTTAGTTGCTCCGAGGCATGTGGGATCTTCCCGGACCAGGGCTCAAACCCGTGTCCCTGGAATTGGCAGGTGGATTCTTAACTACTGCGCCACCAGGGAAGCACCACACTCCAATTTAGTTTGCTAAATTTCAATTTTCCCTTGACAGTGTGATTCCTTCTCAGTGTTTTAGTCTCTTCTTAATTTAAAATTTTAATATGATCCCTACATTTTGAATATGGAGTTTGTGAAATAAGAGATAAATGTATTTAGGTTGCTTCGGTTGAAACCTTTTTTTGAATTTTAGTGGGATATTATCAATATATAACATAAAAACATAAAAACATCATAGCTAATAAGCAATTTCCTTTTTTAAAAAAGTTTTGATTCCTGGTTCTTGGGGTATAAATTGTGAAATAGAATATTTGAATTTTTGAGTGATCCTAATCCATCCTCCTCGCCTATAAACAAGGCTCACAGAGTTAGCATGACTTGCTCAGCGTCACGCAGGCATGCCAGGCCTGAGACCACAATCCAGGTCTCCTGATTAGCGTTCCAGGGAACTCCCTACCATATATTTTCAGTGTTTCCTGATATGTAATTTTCAGTGGGAAAGAACCAGAAGCAAGTGTTGTTTGTTGACATCTATGTGCCACAGTGTATAATTTAATGAAGTAGTGAGTAAAAATAATCTTTAGTCATTCCTTATGAAGGGTTTCTCTGACAGAGTGTCTTTTGAGTTGCTGCTTTTATTTAAATAAGGCATTAGTCATACTTGGGGCATGCAGTGTGTTGTTATAGATTACGATAGCTCACATTTATGCCATCATTACTGTGGGCCACCCTGCTAAACACTTTAGGTTCATTATTTCATTTAATCCTCCCAAAATCCTTATAAGGAAGGGAGTATTATTACCAGCCCATTTTACATATGAGGAAACTGAGATTTCAGAGAGGTTAAGTAACTTGCCGAGGGATACAGATTTGAACAGACATGGTGGGTGGGGCAGTCTCCAGATACTGTAAATAAGCACAGTGGATTTAAAAGTTATCAATTAAATAACAATTCCTTTCTTTTTTTTTTTCTGGCTGCTCCACCCAGCATGTGGGATCTTAGTTCCCTGATGACCAGGGATCAACCCGTGCTCCCTGCAGTGGAAGCCCAGAGTCTTAACCACTGGACCGCCAGGGAAGTCCCCACAATTCTATTTAAATAGTTTTAAATAGTAATACATTTAATGTAACAGAGGGGACAAATGATTCTACTTGGAGGTGAATAGGAGGTGCATAGAGGAGTTCAAAGGAAGAAGTGGTGACCCATCAGGATCCTTGTGTGTCTACAGGTGGGAGGATTAGGGACCACCCCTGTAGTTAACACCAAGGGCTCCTGTCCCGCACTGTGCCAGGGCTGAAGGTGCTTCTTGGTGAGGGATGGCCTCAGAGCTCCTTTGTGGTTTCCAGGACAATCTGTCTTCTCCTCCGCTCAGGGAGGAGCCTTCTTGTTGCAATATAATGACAGTTAAGATAAATTCTTAAGGTCCTTTTGGCATTATTTCTGAAACTTGATTGGTGTGCTTTTCATGGGTGGATGGTTGGGGAGGGTGGAGTTTCTGAATCACTGAAAGAAATTGCCATCCCTGATCTTGGATTGTTGCACCATTTTTCTGACCTTGGAGCCCTGGTGAAAAAACTTCTGGAATGAGTGTGTTGGGATTTTTGTTCTCTTTGTTAGTCTACACATGTTATTTTGTACAATAACTATAAATTAGGTTTTATCAACTCCTCTTTATAGGAGAGGAAACATTTGCAAACATACGAAGTGATGAAGTGATTTGCCTGCAGTCACAGTTTGTGTGGCAAAGCTGGAGTGTGAACCCAGCTCTCCTGACTTGAAGTTCAGTGCTGTGCTGCTGTTTTGAGGCCCGGGATTGGGTGGGGGTCTGGTGACACATCACAGAGCCTGTTCACCGCTCTGTTCTCTATCTGTAACATCACCATCAGCTGCGTGAGGTGTATTAGAAGGATTTTGGAGTCAGGAGGTACCTTCAAGATTCCTTAGAATTCAGCCTTTTATTGTAGGTGAGGATCCTGGTTGGACAAGTGACTTAAGATTGAAGACAGTGCTTTTTAGAGAAGAACTAATGGGTTTCAAATTGAAGTCAGAATTTAAAAATATCTCAAAGGCTGGACCTTAAGCTGAATTTGACCAAATGATAATTTTAACAGATAGGTGTAAACTTTTTCAGAATATAAATTACACAGCTATGAAACGGAGAAAAGTGGAGTATTTACTGTTCAGTTTCTTCAACATTTCTGTGTGTTTGAAATTTTCATAATAAAATGTTATCGGAAAAAAAGAGAAAAGCAGCTTAGCAGCAGTTTGTGTGAAAGAGGCTTTGTAGTATTAGGTAACCATGAATTCAGGAGGAGCCTCTGGTAGCTCCTGGCCAAACAGGGCTTTTTCTTAGATGAAGTTGAGAAGTTCAGTGTCTAGATGGAGAAGGTAATAGTCGGCTGGACTCTGTGCTTGCAGACCAGGTCCTCCTCCTGTCTGTGCCAATGGCACAGGTGTGCGAAGTCTGGAGTAGGGGCTGGAGACTCTCAGACCGACGTGGGGGAAGGGCAGACTTATCAAAGCACTGTGCTGGTCCTCAGATCCTGGGAGAGCTGTGGGCTGAGGGTACTTTTGTTTTGAGTGTGGCGCTCAGATTCAGGTCAGAGGAAAGGAGTTACAGGGAAGGAGATGCCCTTCTGGCCCCTCTCCCCGAGCCCCCATATGGTGTCCTTCAGTCCATCCTCTGCAGCACCAGGTTTCTCTTTAGGAAGGACACATCCAATCAGGGCGGCACTGCCTTCAGTCCTCAGTGCTGTGTGTCAGTCCGAAGCCCTTCCCCGCTGGTCGTCACTGTGACGTTTCTCTGTTTGAGCAGGCCCAGGTCTTCAGGGGCCCCGTGCTTTCTTACACCTCTGACCTGTACCTCCCTCCCTGTTCTGCAAGGGCAGAACCAGGGACGATGTCCCCCTGCTCCCACCATACCTTGTACATGTATGTCCCTCATGTTTGCAGTAGATTCATCAAGGATGGAGACCTGTTCACTTATGCACCTCATTCTTCCCCTAGACTGTGAGCCCCTGGAAAGTAGGTATTTTTGTCTTAATCAGCTTAGGATGTCCATCTATTTATTTATCCTTGTTTCACTAGCTTCCCAGAGAATTGGCGTTTGGCTCGTCTTGGCACAAAATAAGTGTTCAGTGACTGTTAAGCAAGTAATGACTTGCTTCCTAACTTAGTAGTCAGTATGCTCCATTTTTTGTCAGTGGTGCTGCATGTGGGGTTTCCTATAAGGGACCTCCAAGATATTTTCCATTTTTAAGAGTCTGTGGTTTGATTTTTAAATAGTATTTTACCTGCCATGTGTGGACAGTAAGAGATGGCCCTTTGTTTTCCTTATGTGATCTCCTTATACATGTAAAGGAAACTCAAGCTTCCTGTGTGGCTGCGGCTGTGTAATTAGCTTTAGGCAGGGCTCCTAGAGCTGTAAATCCTGTACTGGGACATCCTGGTAAGAGGTCCAGCCACCCAGATTGCAGCCTTCTCACTGAATGCAAGCTTATTTGTGTAAATGAGAGCAGTTGTGTCTCTGCCCTTGCCTAACAATTATTTTAAATAAAAAAGTAGCAGCCCTCTATAAATGAATATGATTATAGCTAAGGTTTTTACTTTTACAGCTGTAACATAATACATACTGATTTAGACCTGGTAATAAGTTTTCTAAAATCTATCCAAAAGGTAGATTTTATATTAAATAACATGGTAATTTGCACCTTCAAAATGAAAAATATTGGTCAGGAGTACCAGCACTGACCGATAGGACAAGTAGGTAAGTCTAGAAGGGGCAGATTGAGCAGTATAATTTTAGTGTTGTTACATTTTGTTCATCTCTTGTGAAATCTTCATTGAGATAAAAATTGCCGGTTTCTGAGGAAGTGCTTGTGTATGGTTGCATTGGAGGCCATATGGATTGGCGGGCAGGGTGTGGGGTTTGGATTGAGACTACTGTCACTAAAGAATGGTTGACCCAGGGAGAGTTACATCATCAGCGCCCACCTGTGGAGATTCAGGGACCTGTGCTGGGTGTGGCGCAGCTGGGGCATGATGCCTGTCCGTGGGAGGGGCTCGCAGCCTTCAGTGTCTTTCCCTATTTGGGGAGCAGTGCATATATTTCAATGTTTTTGTTTTAAGAAATATTTAATATCTTAAGAAATATTATTTGAGAAATACATGTGACACACTCCTTGGATTATTGTTATTTGAGATTATTCTTAGCGTATGTAGAGAGACAGCATCCATCCTGTTTTTGTGAGGAGAGCTACTTTTTATTCCCCCCCACACCTTGATTTCACTGGACTAGAGGTGGTGGTGGGTGCCTATGTGACACCCTCGTGCAGGCCGGGGAGGCGTAGTGGTAACTTCCATCGCACTCCTTTCGAAGCTTTCAGACCCTGGAAGTGCTGCATGCTGTGTTGTCCTCTCCCTCCACTCCGCATCTCTCCCAGGCCTGGTGCTCCAGGGAGGGTCTGGGCCAACAATTCCTGCTCCTTAACCTGGTGCGGGGGGCCAAGGTCTCTGGTGAATTACCACCTGTTTTGGAGGATCCTTGTCCTTAATAGGGGTCATTTTAGAAAATTGTGGAAGCTTTTTTGACTGTCTCAGTGGTTGGTAGAGACTGTTGATATTTAATAGGTAGGGGCCCTGGAATTCTAGACTCAATGAAGTGACAGTTCTGCAGAATGAAAACTTATCCTGAGATCTGCAAAACTTTGGAATATCTTTCTGAATAATTTATGTGGATTTAAAAAAACCTGTTTATGACTGAGCCTAGAATCTTATTCCATCTTACACAAAGAAAGCATTTTTTTAACATACTTTTTGGTATATATGGAATTTTCCAGGGTTGCAGTTACTGTAGACACTGAGGGGAAATTGTTTTGTTCTCAGCTATGAAGTATATTAGTGTTCTCCAGAGGGATGGAACCAATAGGACGGAACCAACCTTATTATAAGGAGTTGGCTCACATGCATATCGGGGCTGAGGAGTCCCAAGATCTGCAGTTGGTAGGCTGGGGCTTCCGGAGAGCCACTAGCCTAAGTTCCAGTCTGAGAGTTGGAGTCCAAAGCCAGGAAAAGACTGACATCCCAACTCAAGAAGTCAGTCAGGAAGAGTCCCCTCGGACTCCAGCCTTTTTGTTCTATTCAGGTCTTCGATTAGTTGGATGAGGCCCGCCCACATTAGGGAGAACACCTGCTTCACCCAGCGTATGAATTCAATCATTAATCTCAATCAGAAACACCCTCACACCCAGAATACTGTTTGACAAAATGTGTGGGCGCCCTGCGGCTCAGTCAGGTTGACATAAGATGAGCCGTCACACCAAGCGTGGTTCCCCCTTTTAGAAAATCACATTCTGGAGAGCGTGCATGGAGATGGCATGTATCTGAGTTGCCAGGACCTCGTGCCCAAGTCAACACTGTTTGTAACTGTCAGATTCACAGTGATTCAACTTAGAGCTGTGCATTTCTGACTGTTTTATTCCTACTATAGTCTGGCTTGAACAGTTACGTGTCAAAATTCGTATTTATTTTATTTTATTATTTTTTATAAATTTATTTATTTAATTTTGGCTGCGTTGGGTGTTCGTTGCTGCACGCAGGCTTTCTCTAGTTGTGGTGAGTGGGGGCTACTCTTCGTTGCGTTGCGTGGGCTCCTCATTGCAGTGGCTTCTCTTGTTGCAGAGCATGGGCTCTAGGCGTGTGGGCTTTGGTAGTTGTGGTCCGCAGGCTCAGTAGTTGTGGCTCGCAGGCTCTAGAGCGTAGGCTCAGTAGTTGTGGCTCATGGGCTTAGTTGCTCCGCGGCATGTGGTATCTTCCTGGACCAGGGCTTGAGTGTCCCCTGCATTGGCAGACGGATTCTTAACCACTGAGCCACCAGGGAAGCCCAGCAGGCAGATTCTTAACCACTGTGCCACCAGGGAAGTCCTAGTAACTCTGTGTTTAACCACTTGAGGAACTGCCAGACTATCTTCCAAAGTGGCTGCACCATTTTGCATTTGTGCCAGCAGTGCTTGTGGGTTCCAATTACTCCACGTCCTCTCTAACATTTGTTACCATCTATCTTTTTGATTATAGCCACCCTAGTGGGAGGGAAGTCGTAGTTCATTAGGTTTTAACTCTGGGACAGAGACAGCAGCAGGAAAGGGACAGTCTATTACGTTGTCCAGTATGGTGTCTACCATGTAACCTTAAATTTAAAAAAACTAAAATTAAATAAAATTTAAATTTTAGTTCCTCAGTCACACTAGCCACATTTCAAGTGCTCAGTAGCCACAAGTAGCTAGTGGCTACTGTATTTCGGATAGCACAGATGGATACAAAACACTTTCATAGTTGCAGTAAGTTCTGTTGGATTGTGCTGGTCTAGAAAAAGTTAATTTGACAACAGCTGGAGGAGTAGGCAGAGAATGGGAGAGGGTCTGAGTGGTGTAGGAAGGAGTGCGGGCATGGAATTTGGAGCAGAGAAGAAAGAAACTTTGGGGAGCCATTTACAAGATATGAGACTTAGAAAAAAGGTAAATACAAAGGGAAAGTGAGACGTTGAAGGAAAGGTTCTTAGGAACTTGATTTTTCTACAAAATCAACTTAGTGATGGGTCCAATCTAATTCCTTAATTTTACAGGTAGAAAAGCACAAAGTTGCCGGTTGGCAGGGATCAGCATAACTGTGGTGCACGTGTTGTGGGAAGCCGCTCCTGTCTGTCTTGGCCATTTTCAGTGTCCTCTGGGAACCTATAAGGAGCAGCTTAGTGGAGCTAAACTAGAGGGAGTGCCAACTCTGGGCTGAGTGCTTCAATGGGAAGGGAAGTAGAAAGCAGAAGGCTTCAGGGCAAGCAGACGGGTGATTTGATTGTCACCAAGTACAGCATTTTCTGGAAGGAAGAACCAGGAAGTTGGGAGAAGTCTGCAGAGGAGACTGAGGTCTCGCTGTGTTTTGTTTGGTGTCAATAACAGTGTTCTTTTTGCTCCGAGGTCTTATCACGGTGAGGGTGGAGCGGAGCCCCCTTTGCCCTGTCTCACTGTTCTGCCACCAAACCAGTTGGTACAGTTTGTGTTACGTCAGGCAAGATAAATCTGGAGCGTTCGAGCACAGTCTAGGTGAAGTGTTCATTGAAGCTATTGGAATGAGCCTTTTCTTTTCCAAAAGGCTATTCTGTAAGTTTCTCTTTATTTTTATTAGTGTGTAGAAATCTTCCTAAAATAGACCAACTTCTTTTTTGTGCTCAGTGTAGTTTCTCAGCGTCATCATACATAAACTTCCTTACGTTCACAGTAGGCTTTCATTTTCGTTAGTCGTATTATTTACTTTACCCAGACCAGGCCAATGTGTCTTTCCAAACATGATACTACTGTAGAGACTGCTTTTCTAGCTCAGCTAATAGAGGTATGTTGAAGGGTTTTTCTGGCCGTAGTTCTGTGTGTGGCCAGTGTTATTCCAGGTCGTCTAAGCTTGAAATCGAGTTTGTTCCACTTAGGCGAAAGGTTTGCTGTCATGGTTTTAAGGGTGTAAAAGAGTGCCCTTACTTTCTGAACCAAATATTGAGGCTTATGTTCTTATAAGACATTTTGATGCTTCCTCTTGATAAAAGAGATATACTGGGAAATATATTTAGATCCTGAATGTTGGAGTTTCTGGGCTGTTTTGCTGGTTTATGTGGAAATATCACAACAAATATTTGAAATTAGGACTGTGCTGGATAATTTGGAAAGTGTGATCACCTTAGAGACCTGCGGAGTGGCTCATTCTCAAGTGCCAGGATGATTATTGCTTCACTAAATGTACTGTGTGTTAGCCAGTTCCGTTAGAGATGTAGGATATTCTTTTTACTGAGAGAACTAGAATGCACAAAATAATTTCAAGTTAGTAGTGTTCAAGAAGGAAGCCTTGAAAACAGGGTGCATTCTGATTAATAAGTCTAAGAATTTTTCATCCTTTATTTTCTGTAGCGACATCCAACTTTCAAACATTTTTATTTAGTTCATGGTAAGATCCTTCAAAAACAAATTTTTAAAGAGCTTTCTTACAGTTTTGTTCTCGGTATAATGCCATTTCTCTCCACAGATTTGCTTGTAAATGCATCACGAAGAGGCAGCCCAGAATGAAGAAAACAAGCAGGAGTGTTGGCTCAGTGCCTAAGGTGTCTGGGATAAGCAAATCTCAAACAGCAGACAAAACGAAACCCGAAAACAGCTCTTCAGCATCTGCAGGAGGCAAACTCGTAAAGGCTGGAACAGCAGCTTCGTTGTCAAAGGTATTTACGTGGTTTTGTTTAAATATGTGACGAATTGTAGGAGGAGTGAGTCTTCATATGATGTTTGATTTATCACATAAACGTTATTTAGGATTCACCCTCTTCAAAGAGAGTTCACGGTGTGGTGGACTTAATTGGTGTTTCGTCGGTCTTGACGAACGAAACCAAGTAGCAGGCTTACTTGTGAGCAAATCGCTGTGCCGGTGTGGGAGAGCCTGCCTTCAAGGAGCTTGTGGAGGAAAGGATGGAGGCAAGTCACTTGCACAAACAACTAAAATACAGGTGAAAAAAAAGTCAGATGCCCTGGGAGAGCAGGAGAGTAGCGTAAACAGTTTCAAGTAGGAAAATATTGTTTCTGCCCGAGAAGGCTTAATGAAAAGAGCATGTGCGTGAGGTCTTAAAGGACGGCCAGTATGACATTCCTGAAACCCCTGAACAGGGGTTTTTATTCCCACCCACCCCCCTACACTGTTACCATAAACTGTTACTTGTTTTTTGACAACTGATCCAGTATTAATCCCAGGCAAAATTGGGTGATATTAATTTAGTCAGAGCATAACTAGTTTTCTTGTTACACTCCTTTCTTTAGAGGCTAGTTTAGTTCTTGTTAGTAAAAGGTAGTGGTACGTTAGATCCCGGGCTTCGGGAGCAGACAGGCCCAGGCTGGGCATGTGCATCCTAGGGCTGCGGTCAGGATGGAAGTGAGGGTGTAGGAAAGAGGACGGCGCAGGGCCTGGCTCACAGCAAGGGCTTTGTAAAGGACTGGCAGTAGGGTTTTTCCTGGTTAGCTCTGGAAACTTCCTGCAGCTCCGGATTGATTCCTGACAGTAGCAGGCTTCCCATGGGTGTTCTCAGTGTCTGTGTTGAGATGACTCTGGGCCATTTTTCTGCTGGTCAAGTCTTAGGTTCACTGGACAGAGATGCACATGGTCTTCTTCCAGTCTTTCTCAGTCCAGAATTCATTTATTTGTTCTTTGCTTGCTTGTTTTGAGGTTTGGTGTTTTGGGGTAGAAACTTTGACTCTATGGAGAAAACCTGGAGAGAGTTTTTGCTTGTCTGATAGGGAGGAACGAAGAAGTACCTGAAACGCGATCTGTTCAGAAGCCTTTTGTCCAGGAAAGGCTTTACAGATGTGACTTAATTATTTTAAGAAGCACCTCACAGGAACAGCTGATGAGGGACTTCCTTATATGTGTTGAAAGATCTAGCAGGAAATGCTGGTTTTTCTATTCCAGGGTTGTCGAAACTGAATGCAGCCTTACTCTGTGGGCTTGGAGATGCCACCAGATTTTCTCCTTGCTACATCCCTGATGAGCAGCTGGGTGTCATCCTGCGGCCTGGAGGGTGATACCAGGAGTAGACCTTTGCCCTACTTCCGTTAGTCTGAATCAGCACGCTGAGCAATTTCCTTGGTGGCAGTGCTGCCTCTCTCTCGTGTAAGAAAGCTGATATTTTCTGCCCCAGCTGTTCACTCAGTTGCTCGCCTGTTTTCAGAGTGGAGCGCCTGTGTGCCTGGGTGACCCGTGACTTATGGGGCTGGAGGAGCAGGCTGAAGCGTTGGCACGGGGTGTGCACTACTGCCTGCCTTGTTGCCTCCTCCTCGCTGGCAGGCAGTGTCTCTGAGGTTCACTCCGGAGCGTGCCCTGAGCAGCATGTCAGGTCTTCCAAAGCATGTATCCTGAGTCGATGGCAGCCTAGTCTTGAGCAGTGAGTACTTCTTCATTGTAAGGCAGAACCGTATCCCTGCTCTGTGCCAGCTGTCCATGGCTTTGCTGAGTTGGCTGATTTAAGTAGTTCTGTGTGTGCATGTGTGTGTGTGTGTGTGTGTGTGTGTGTGTGTGTGGAGTGGGGAGGGTCATAGAAGAGGTGAAACTATTTGGGAACACTTTACTTCAACTGGAGCAAGTGCTTTTACTTAAAAAAGGAGGGGGAAAAAGTCATTGAATAGAAATTAGAGTAAGGAGATAAGGAAAGAAGAAAATAGTGAAAATGATAGAAAAATTGGAAAAAGCGAAAGGACCTAGGGAACCCACAAACTTGTGTTATTTTATTTTTCTAAGTTTCCATATTTCACTGTGCTTCTCTAGCATATGGTCACATCCCACAACTTGAATTCTGTAACTGATGGAGCCTTGATGATTACCAGAAGAATGAAGCATTTGGCTTTTAATCATTGAGACACCGTGTCCACACATCCACTCTCGTGGACACCCACGCGGTGTCTGTCACTGCGCAGGATTCACATAACACCAACACTTTTCTTATACTTGGCAGGGTACAGGGATATGTGTTTCTTTTTTTGGCTGCAACCAAGGATTGAACCCAGCCCTGGCATTGAAAGCGCCGAGTCCTAACCACTGGACCTCCAGGGAATCCCCAAGGATATGTGTTTCTTTACCTCTCATTTCAAATGTTGTTTGCAGCTAGATCTAGTGAGATGTAGGGAAGGACCTTTTTGAGTCTGAATGGAGCTTCTGTAAACATGAAAAGAAGCACTACGGCTGTTCACAGCATGTTTGGAGGAAATTGGTCCCATTTCTGTGAGTAGCTGTAACATCTGGCTTGGGCCTTTGTGTGGGTCATTCTTCTTTGTCACAGCCAGCAGAGAGGGTTATTTCCAGGTAGAGGTGGTCTCCTACATGCCTGCACTTTCCAGCTGTCCACACTTAATCCTTTAGAAGTAGTACACTTTTTCATTGTCCTGGGGATACTTTTTTCTAAAACTTGATAGATGAGAGTTAATAAGTTAGGGTTTATCTAAATAATTGATGATTCTCAGTGATGATTTGTGATCATACCTTTTCAGTGTAAAAGTTAGTTCACAGTTTGACTGAGTAATCCATCTCTGAAACATGGAAGGTAGAAATTTTAAACTAATCTTAAATTATGAGGTGGAGATGCAGACTATGAAACTTGGACTTTACCTGGAGAAACATGTATTCTTTGGTTGTATTATTTCGTTATTTGTATCTGTATGTTTTTACCAAATGATTTGTGTTTTGCACCTGTTATTAAAAAGTAGGCTAAAAATCTATTCCTTCATCAATTTTGTTTTTTGGACTGTTGCTGATGGATGTTTACATGTGGGAATGCACATGTATTTATAGAACTGTGTAACAAAAATTAAAACAGAAGAAGTATCAGAGCCTTCGTGTAAAAGGCAAGTTGGAAAGTGCAGAGTTGTTTCTTGTTTTGTTTTTACTTTTCTGATAAAGTAGAACATACACCCAGAGAAGTTCACAAAGCATCTGTGTTGGGCTTAGTGAGGGGTGAATGTACCCTGGGCCACCAGCCAGGTCAGGAAGCAGAGCCTGCCTGCACCTCAGTGGCCTCCCCCCCGACCCCTCTGTGCCCCCTTCATCACTGTCCTTTCCTTCCTCTCCGGAAGTAACTACCACCCTAACTTCTAGCCCCCAAGATTCATTTTGCCAGTTTTGGATCTTTATATAGATGTTTTGGACATGAAGTTCTTTTTATGTGTGTCTGGTTTCCTTAACTCTGTTTAGGTCATGATATTCATCTCTGTTGTTGCCTATAGCAGCAGCTCCTCCCTTTTTTTTTTTTTTTTAATTGAAGTATAATTGATTTACAATATTGCGTTAGTTTCAGGTATACAACAAAGTGATTCAGCTATATTATATATTTTTTTAGATTATTTTCCATTATAGGTCTTACAAAATATTGATTATAGTTCCCTGTGCTGTAGTAAATCCTTGTTGCTTATTTTATGTATAGTAGTGTGTATCTGTTAATCCTGTACTCCTAATTTATCCACCCCCCTGCCACCTTCCCCTTTGGTAACCATAAGTTTGTTTTCTATGTCTGTGAGTCTGTCTGTTTTGTATATACATTCATGTGTAAGCAGCTCCTCCTTGCTGATTACTAACCGTGGAATGTCCACAAGCCATAGACCTCTTCTGCCCTTGATGAATATCTATCTGGAGTTTCCTTTGGGGCTATTAGTCATAGTACTGTTATGAACATCCTACACACGTCTTTTATACGCAGGTACACCCATTTCTGTTGACTCCATAACCAGGAGTGAAATTGCTGGGTTGTAGGGTGCATGGCGTTCACCTTTCATAGGTAGATAACCAGTCATTTCCCAAAGGGGTTACTCTGGGATGCCCCACATCCTCACCTGCACTTACATTACTCTTTTCATTGTAAACATTCATAGAGGCATTATAAAGTGGCTTTAATTTGCATTTGCGTTGTTATCAGTGAAATTAAGCAGCTTTTCATGTCTTATTTTTAAGTGTTTAGTGGACATTTAGATATTCTCTTATGTGAAGTGCCTGTTCAAATCACTTGCCTATATTTTTACTGTGGTGTCTTTTTTTCCTCAACTTTTGTGTGTGTGTGTGTGTATGTGTGGTAAAACACACAAAACATGTATCATCTTAACCATTGTTAAGTGTACAGTTTTGTGGCATTAAGTACATTCACACTGCTGAGTAACTGTCACCACCGTCCATCTTCAAAACTTTTTCATTTTCCCAGACTGAGACTCTGTCCCCATTGAAGACTAACTCCGCATCTCCTCCTCCCAGTCCCTGGCAACCACCATTCCACTCTCTGTCTCTGTGAGTCTGACTACTCTGAGTACTTCATATGAGTAGAATTACACAGTATTTGTCTTTTTGTGACTGGCCTATTTACCGTAGCAAAATGTCTTCAGAGTCATCTACGTTGTAGCATATTGCAGAATTTCCTTCCTTTTTAAGGCTGAATAATACTCCACTGTATGTATAGATCACACTTTGTTTATCCATGCTTCCATCGGCAGATACTTGGGTTGCTTCTACCTTTTGGCTATTGTGAATAATAGCTGTGAACATGGGTGTGCAAATATCTCTTAGAGACCCTGCTTTCAATTCTTTTGGGTATATACCCAGAAGTGGAATTGTGGGGTTGTATGGTAGTTTGATTTTTAATTTTTGAAGAACAACCATACTGTTTTCCACAGCACCTGCACCATTTTATATTCCCACCAGCAGTGCACAAGGGTTCCCCTTTTGCTAATCCTTGCAAGCACTTGTTTCTTCTGTTTTTTGATAGTAGCCGTCCTAGTGGCTGAGGTGGTGCAGTGTTTCTTTGTACTGATTTATCATTCTTTACCTATTCTAGACGTGAACCCTTTGTCATTTATATGCGTTGTACATATATTCTCCTACTCTGTGCCTTCTCTTTCTACTTCTTTTTGTTTTAATTAATTAATTAATTAATTATTTGGCTGCGTTGGGTCTTCGTTGCTGTGCACAGGCTTTCTCTAGTTGCGGTGAGCGGGGGCTACTCTTCGTTGTGGTGCGCAGGCTTCTCATTGCGGTGGCCTCTCTTGTTGTAGAGCTCAGGCTGTAGGCCCGTGGGCTTCAGTAGTTGTGGCACACGGGCTCAGTAGTTGTGGCTCACGGACTCTTAGAGCACAGGCTCAGTAGTTGTGGAACATGGGCTTAGTTGCTCCGTGGCATGTGGGATCGTCCCGGACCAGGGCTCAAACCCGTGTCCCCTGCATTGGCAGGCGGATTCTTAACCACTGAGCCACCAGGGAAGCCCCCAGAAATACGTAATTTTTTTCTTGATCTGTTTAAGTGTAAATTGTAGAGCTAATGCTCCTTTACTGCTGAATATTTCAGTGTGTATTTCCTAAAAAAACAAGACCATTCTCTTAATAACCATAGTACAATGATAACATCTGGAAATGAACATTGATAAAATGCTAGTATCTGATCTGTAGACTTTAGTTAAATTTCACCAATTGTGCTAATGTCCACTTTAGCAAAAAAAGAAGAAAAATTTTTTTCTGGTCCAGGATTCAGTCCGGGGTCGTGAATTGCATATAGCTGTTCTTCATTCTCCTTAAATTTGGAATAGTTCCTCAGTCTTTGTCTTTTAGGACCTTGACATTTACTAAAGCGTGTAGTCCCGTTTGTTTGGCTGACTGTCCTCCACATTTGGGTTTGTCAGTGTTTCCGTAGGCTGGGGCTGCAGGGTCCCGCAGGAGTCCCACAGAAGCTGGGCGTCCTAGGTGCAGCATTTCCAGAGGCACGTGGTGTGTGGTGTCAGTGTTCCTGGTGATGATATAACTTGGTGAAGGTGGTGTCTGCTAGGTTCCTCCACTATCAGGTTACTATGTTGCCTTTTGTAAAAATAAGTATCTTGTCGAAAATACTTTGACACTGTAAATATCCTCTCTCTCATCAAACTTTCACGTTAGTTTTAGCAATTTTTAGTAATTTTCCAGAATCAATTATTACTATGATTATTACTATGATTTTTGCCAAGTGGTAATTTTATAATTCCATCATTCTTTCTACATTTATTAGTCAGCATTCTACTATAAGGAAGAGTTTTTACTTTTCTCCCATTTGTGTATTCATTTATATTAGTATGGATTTATGGGTTCTTCTTCAGTGGGCTGTAAACTGTTAGCATCATTTATTTTGATGCTCAGAATGTCCCCAGTTTGGCCGGTGGGAGTCCCTTCAAGCTGGCTCTCGTGTCCTTCTGACATGTTCCTCGTATTCTCTGAGCAATTTCTTAATTTCTGGCACAGTAAATATCCTGCTTTTCCAGCCCCAACCCTAGAATCAGCCTTGTCTTCAAGGAGGCCTTGATCTTTTCAGTGGGGACTAGAATTTAAAACATCTGGAAGCTAGGTGCGCTCATGGCTTTTGCACATATTGTTTCTAAGCCCTTTTAGCAGACAGAGGTAGGAGCACGCACACGTGTGTACATGCATATCTATACCAATTTCTGTATCTGCTTCTCTCCATACACATTAAAACCTCAGAGTTCACACTGATACTTCCAATTCCAGTTACTACACAAAGTTGCTAGTAGCCTTTGCACTTTCCATAATTGTAATCCCTTCCTCTGACAGTGGCATTGGTTATCTATAATAGATTTGTTTATTTTCTCATTCCTAGAATATACAGAAAATACAGATTTGCTTACTGTTACCACTGCAAAAAACAATTCTACCAGCTGGAATTCAGAATTTATACTTTTTTGTATTTAGCTTGAGAGTTTGAGAGTTTATGGTCAAAATAGTGTGTTCAAAAGATACTTGATTGCCCCCATCCCAACCCCATGTGGTTGTATGATTCATTTGAAATGGAGTTGTGTCCATTTGTTCCCATCGTGTTCCACTTTAGGGTCCCCCCACCCTTGTTTGTTTAATTACTCATTGTGAACACGTGAAGCACTCCCGTGGTTCCACGCGTCACAGCTGTATGAGATGTGGTCAGAGAAGTGCCCTCCCCATCCTCCTTACTGTGTCTCCACCCACTGCTTAGAGGTAAGCAGTCTAATTTAGCTTTTCTATGTTTCTTTTTGCATAAATGAGCAGATGTTTATTTTGTATTTCTGCTTTCTTACACAAAAGTTGACATAATTAGATATACTTTTGCACTTGGCTTTTTTTCACTTAATGTATTCTAGAAATCTCTTCACACCACTTTTTAGCAGTCTTTCTCATTCTGTTTAACATTTCATTGTATGGATGTATATAGTTTATTCAGCTACTAACCTATGTACAGGCGTTTAAGGTGTTTCCAGTATTTTGCAACTAAAAACAATGCTGCAATGAGTAACTTTATGCAAATGTATTTTTGTCTTATTGGAAGTGTGTCTTCAGGTTTAAATTCCTAAAAGTGGGATTGCTGGGCAGGAGGTAAAGGCGTATGTAGCTTTGTTAGATGTCACCAGACTCCTTCCGTAAGGCTCTGTGAATCAAGCTGCATTCTCGCCAACAACTTATGACAGTGCCTGTTTCCTCACATCCTTCCCAAAGGAGTGTGTCATACTTTTTCCTTTTGTGCCAGTCTGAGGTGAGAAGTGGTACCTCAATGTTGTTTACTTTGTATTTCTAATATGAGTTAGACTGACTAATCACCTTCTTTCGTACATTTGTGTGAGTTGATTGTATGTGATTGTTCATTTTGCTCACTATTCTTTGTGTTTTTTGGTCTCTTTCCCCTTAATTTTTAAGAGTTCTTTGTGTATTAGGGATATTAGCCTTTTATCTGTGAGATATTGCAAGTATACTTACCCAGTTTCTCATGTGTGGATTTTATTTTTAAACTTTGCTTATTTTTTTTGGCCATGCAAAAATTTAAATTTTTTCTTAAGATTTTTATGTAGTCAAATTTTTCAATTTTTTGTTTTATCATTCAGGATTTTGAATGATAGAAAGCCTTGGAATTTATTTTTGATATGGTGTGAAATAGGGCTCATTCATCTTTTTTCCTTTGTGAATATACAGTTGACCTAGCACCATTTATTGAAAACTCCATTTTTTCTGTACTGCTTCTTTGGTCATAAATCAAGTGCCTATATATACAGTTTGGTTAATTCATGTGACAGTATTGTGTTATTCTAGTTATTGTGATAATTGCATAGATTTTGATTTGGTGCTCTGATGTATGTTTAACTTTGGCATTACCCAAAGGCAAATTGTAAACAGAGAATTGTGACAATTCAGCCACTTTTTACAGGAGTATGTAGGGTGGTCTTCAGATGTAATTATTATGGAAGGAAAGAATATTTAACTTATGGAGGAAGGAAAATTAGTTCAAAGATAATTTTAACTTTTATTAACAATATAAAAAATGATTTGAAAATGTAAGTGTATGCTAAGTTTATTTACTGATTAGTAGACGAGGTACAAATTGACAGGGAGGGGGTGTAACTTGATTTACAATTTATTTTTGCATCATACTTGATAACCAGTTTTATTAAGAGAAACTAGTCTTAAAGAATATGAACAATCCTTAATGATTAATGCAATATCCCCCTTTCTTATTATGTGATCTAGATTTTTCATAATGTGACAACCCTAAATTACCAAAGCTTAATTCTGACAGTTCATTTAAAACACTTATCTTCTTTCTGCCTTTTTTTAAGTAAGACAGATTGACCTACCTAATGGTACTACTCCATATACAGTCACTGACATTTAGAGCTGGGAGAGGCTTCAGATTTAGAGATGAGTTGTTTTTGAACCATTTTAATTTGTAGAAATGAATTCATTGTGATTATCCGAGGGTGGTTATCTCAATGGGAAACAACATAAGTTGGCTTGTTAACTTGTGCCTTCACCTTAGTGGGCAAAACTTTTGGTTCTTTTATTTAAAAGCAGGGTTTTTTTTTCCCCGCACAGACCTTTAACTCCTCTTTGTTCTCTCTCATTTCTAGGAGAAGTAAAATCAGATTTCTTCACTGTTTTTCTTAAGTAACAAATTTATACCCAATCCAGTTCTCCAGAGTGCTTGTTTTCTTTTTTAAAAGCTCACATTTTTTTCAATCATCTTCGTAAAACATAAATAAATATTACAAATGGTCTTTCTCGAGTAGTATGATCATTTAACCCTTACTCTAACCATAAAATCTCTAGTTTTTTATTTGTATATTACTTAGGCTTTAAAAAAAAAACAACCCTCCTTTCAATTTTGGCTTAAATTAGACTACAAAAAAAAAATAGAGGTAAGAAAAATAGATTTCAGAATATCTTCTTTTAGACATTGGCTCCATCGTTGCATCACTTCAGAGCAGTGAAGATTCCTCCTGACCCTCAGTACTGCTTCTCTCTAGAAACTGCAAGGTGGCATTTCCTGTGGCCTTACAGACCTTTCCTGAGATAGCACATGTGATGTTGCTATCCTAGAGTCACATCCTAGATGAGCGGTAGCAAGGAGGATGTCTGCACTTTCTCCCCCCCCTCACTGAATCTGGCACGTGGGGGCACACTGGGCTTCCATAACATCTCTGAGTACATTATGATTTTCATATTTTAAAAAGAAGTGTGTGTGTGGGACTTCCCTGGAGGTCCAGTGGTTAAGACTCCGTGTTTCCAATGCAGGGGGCGCAGGTTTGATCCCTGGGTGGGGAACTAAGATGCTGCATGCTGTGTGCGGTGCGGCCAAAATAAATAACTAAATAACTAAATCAAATAAAATTAAAAATGGCTTTATAAAAGAAAAAAAGAGGTATATACTAGGGTGAAGATTTAATAAAATTAATTAAAAAAAGAAGTGTGTGATCATTTATGAAGCAGTGAAGAAGTTCTGTTTCTGTAGCACAGAGTGATGTGCTGCTTGGTAACTGTCAGAAAGTCCTTGTAGAGTTCTTGAACTCAGCGTAAAAGTCAAGGGCTTTGTTTAGTGTCAAAATGTTATTTAATCTTGCTTCATCTAATCAATTTGTTTTTATCTTCTGTTGCTTCTAGACCAAGAGCAGTGATGACCTTTTAGCTGGGATGGCTGGAGGGGTGACTGTGACTAATGGTGTCAAAGGGAAGAAAAGCACCTGCCCTTCCGCAGCACCGTCAGCATCCGCCCCTGCCATGAGCACCATGGAGAACAGACCCAAGAGTAGCACAGGTATGCGCGCACTCGGTGTGAGGGTTACACTGCCTTTGTGTTTGAGTAGGTGAGTGCAGTGGTATTTAGGGAATTCCATCTAATCGTAGAAAATTTCAAACATGCACAAAAGTATCTGGTATTTCATCTCTGTGTACTCATCACCCTTATCACCTGATGGCCACTCTTAGCTCCTTGACACCCACCTTCCCCCTCTTATTATTTTGAAGCAAATTCCAGATGTCATCCACAAATATTTAATTATCTTTGAAAGACAAGGATTCTTTTAAAAATATATTCATAATACCATTATCAGTCCTTAAAATAATTAATAATCATTTCTCAAATCATAAATTATCCAGTAAGTATTTAAATTTCTAACTGTCTTATAAATATTACATACATATATTTACTTATTTGTTTGGATCAGGATTTACCAGGATTCACTTAAGGTCCATATATAGTAATTGGTGAAGTGTCTCTTAAATCTTCATTTTTTTTAAAAAAAAATTAATTTATTTATTTATTTACTTTTGACTGTGTTGGGTCTTCGTTTCTGTGCGAGGGCTTTCTCTAGTTGTGGCGAGCGGGGGCCACTCTTCATCACAGTGCGCGGGCCTTTCACTGTCGCGGCCTCTCTTGTTGCGGGGCACAGGCTCCAGACACGCAGGCTCAGTAGTTGTGGCTCATGGGCCTAGTTACTCCGCGGCATGTGGGATCTTCCCAGACCAGGGCTCGAACCCACGTCCCCTGCATTGGCAGGCAGATTCTCAACCACTGCGCCACCAGGGAAGCCCTAAATCTTCATTTTAAATCTATGAGTTCATCCCACTTTTTTCTTGCAATTTAATTTTTGTGGAAACTGGTTGTTTGATCTGTAGAGTTTCCCATGATCTAGATGTCCCCCCACCCTTGGGTCGTGCTGTGTGGCTTGCGGGATCTTAGTTCCCCAACCAGGGATTGAACCCAGGCCCTGGCAGTGAAAGCGCCGAGCCCTAACCACTGGACCACTATGAAAGTGCCTCCCATGATCTGGATTTTTTTTTTTTTTTTTTTTTTTTTTAGTTTATTTATTTTTGGCTGCGTTGGGTCTTTGCTGCTGCACGTGGGCTTTCTCTAGTTGCAGTGAGGGTGGGCCATTCTTTGTTGCAGAGCACGGGCTCTAGGCATGCAGGCTTCAGTAGTTGTGGCACACGGGCTTAGTTGCTCCGCGGCATGTGGGATCTTCCCGGACCAGGGATCGAACCAGTGTCCCCTGCATTGGCAGGCGGATTCTTAACCACTGTGCCACCAGGGAAGTCCCGTGATCTGGATTTTGATGTCACATTCCTATGATGTCCTTGATTTTATTCTTTCATTCTCTCTGTTTACTATAAATGTCATTGAATTTAGAGCCTTGATGGGACAGACTCAGGTTCCTTCTTCTTACCCCCGCCAATGCCTTCTTAGGTAATAGTTGTCTGTCCGTCAGGAGGCCCATTGTTTCTGGCCGTGTCCCACTCCATGTTGTTAGCAGCCTCTGATGGTTGATGCCTAGATCCATTCATTCCAGTCCTACCATTCTTTCTTCCTTCATTAGCAGCAGTTTGTTTCTAGATCTCATTCTGTAGTCCAAGGAGTAATGTTATCATATTTTACTTCTTACACTTACAGAAAAAAACTTTGAAACTTTCAATAAACTTAAGGTCATATGTTTGTAATAAAGTGTATGAAAGCAACTTGGCAGAAATTATAGCAGACCTTCTTTTGCTATCATTATTTAGGCTCTTGTCCCCTCTTGTGTGTATTGGATTTTTTCCTAGCCCAGGTTTGCCTACTGTCATCTCTCCTGCTGTGACCCTCTGTGGATTCTTCCGCCCACTCCAGGTCACGCCCCACTGTTAATTGTAATAGCAGTGCAATATGATCACCAGGAGGAAACGTGGAAGTCCTTACTTTGCTTTAGAGGCGTTATTCCATTTTATCCTCACTACAGCCCTGTGAAGTAGAGGCTATCATTAGTCTCATTTTAGAGATGGCAAGCTACACTTAGAAAGCTCAAGTATCTTGCTCAGGGCCATGCATTCATTTGCTCAGTGAATGCTTAGTGGGTGCCCATTTTGTACCAGGCCTCAAAGCTGGTGATGGAGCAGAGACTGGACCTTAAGTCTTTCACCCTCAAGCCTGGGGTCGTCACCACATTTAACACTCTAGCTTGTGTGGTAAGAAGGAAATTCAATACTCTAATCCCACCAGTATCTCCTCCTGGTTCTAGCCTTTAGAATTCCCTGGGTGCACACCCATGGTTCCCTGCTGACCAATGCCTCCTGCCCTCACAAGGCTGGACTCAGTTATCACCTCCCCGGATCAGTTGCCCCATCTTTTCCCTCTTTTGGCCTCCATTTGCAGTTGTTCCTCCTAATCCTGTTACTTCTGCCTTTGAAATCTATTACAGATTTATTATCCCTTCTCTGCTCTTATGGAGATCTAGCTCTTGCTCCCCGAATGCAGACCTTCCTTTAGTTTTACTGCTCTTCCTTCTTCCTCATGTTTCACTTCGCATCCTCTAGCTTAATTTCCATCAGAGTAGTCTTTCTCTGTGTTTCTAACCTGCTCAAGAAAATTTATTGAACGTTTGTTGCTGCAACTCACCAAGTTCTCCCTGGCATTCAGGGCCCTATGGAAACCTTCCCCTGCTGCTTCCATCGACTGTAGGACCTTACTTTTCCTTCCTGTGTATGATGCTGCTTCCACTACCTCGCCCGCATCTGTCTTGTGGCCACCAGCATTCCCTCCCCTTCTCTACACCTGATCCCTGGCAGAATTAGTGGCTCTCTTCCCACATCATCATCCCTCGTGTAGACCTTTTACTCCCCGTTACCTGGTTAGCCTGGTGCCTGCCACATAAAGAACCAGTTGGTTCTTTAAAAATATTTATTGGTCAGGTCTAGGACTTATTTTTCAAAGTAAAAAATAGTCTAATGATTTCCTTAAGTGTTTGTGGGTATTTAAACATACTCCTGTTCTTTTTATATTAAATACATGATCATGTCAATTGTTTGCACAGGTTTAAAATTTTAGCAGTTAAGTAATGGTGTGCCTTGTGCAGCATATTTGACGAACGTGCTGCTATAACTTAGCAGTGATGCATCATCGTTTTCTAACACTTAGGGAGGCAGAGTGGCATACTGCTTAGACTGCCTGCCTGTGTGTGAATCTTGGCTCATCCATGTATTACCTGTGGGATGTCAGCAGATTATTTAACATCTCTTTTTGGGTTTCTTCGTCTGTAAAACAGGATGATGATAATGAAGCTTGTGTAAATTAATGTGTATGAAGTGTTAATATGTGTGTGTAGTAAGTATAAGTGCATGTTGTCTATTCTAATAATTCTTGTTATTGGTACTATTTATGTGGCATTTTATGGTGTGAAAAATTTTTTGCGTTTACTTTGATCATAGTTTTTGTGGTTATTGTATGTAGCTTAGGTTTTTTGTTTGTCCACAGGCTGCCTCTCACTTCTGGTCATCTGTAATCTTCCTTCACTGTTTCTGCAGTTAGGTTGCTACCTGACTGGCTATCCCTAGAGTCACCTTCATCTGGCTTGCCCTAGATACTATGTCCCTGGCCACCTGTTGAAAGCCGTGGTTTGGGATTCAAGTTCATGTGTATAGCTTTTTTTTAATGTGAAAGCTTTATTGAGATATCATTCATATTCCATAAAACTCACCCCTTTGCGGTATACAACTCAGTATATAACTTCATTTTTCATTGATAATTAAAAGATGATTGATCTTCCAGTTTGGAGGAAACAACTTTACAGTAACCAGACTCTCAGGCAGAATTAGTGTAGGTCAGAATCACTGTGTGATTATGATTATAGATCCTTAGATTATATCTCATTCGACCTGGGGCATAACTATGTGCCTTTCTTTTTTTAATTAATTAATTAATTAATTTTTGGCTGCGTTGGGTCTTTGTTGCTGTGCGTACGCTTTCTCTAGTTACGGGGAGCGGGGGCTACTCTTCGTTTCGGTGCATGGGCTTCTCATTGTGGTGGCTTCTCTTGTTGCAGAGTATGGGCTCTAGGCGCACACGCTTCAGTAGTTGTGGCTCACGGGCTCTAGAGCGCAGGCTCAGTAGTTGTGGTGCACAGGCTTAGTTGTTCTGCGGCATGTGGGATCTTCCTGGACCAGGGATCGAACCTGTGTCCCCTGCATTGGCAGGCGGATTCTTAACCACTGCGCCACCAGGGAAGTCCCACTATGTGCCTTTCTATTGCTAAGTTTTTGCCTTATATTCTTTGTCTTAAACATGTAGGCACGAGTTCTTCAACCAAGCGGAGCACTTCCACAGGTAATAAAGAATCCAGTTCTACTAGAGAAAGATTACGTGAACGTACCCGACTAAACCAGAGCAAAAAACTACCTTCTGCAGGTCAGGGGGCTAATGACATGGCGTTGGCTAAACGTTCCCGCAGTCGCACGGCTACGGAATGCGACATTCGTATGAGCAAGTCCAAATCGGACAATCAGATCAGTGACAAAGCTGCTCTGGAAGCCAAAGTGAAGGATCTTCTCACATTGGCAAAAACCAAAGACGTGGAGATTTTACATTTGAGGAATGAACTCCGTGACATGCGTGCTCAGCTGGGCATTAACGAGGACCCTCCTGAGGGGGATGAGAAGTCCGAGAAGGAAGCCGTCATTGTTCACCAGCCCACTGACGTCGAGTCCACTTTATTGCAGTTACAGGAACAGAATACTGCCATCCGCGAGGAGCTCAACCAGCTGAAAAATGAAAACAGAATGCTAAAGGACAGGTTGAACGCACTGGGCTTCTCCCTGGAGCAGAGGCTAGACCATTCTGAAAAACTGTTTGGCTATCAGTCCCTGAGCCCAGAGATCACCCCTGGTAACCAGAGCGATGGAGGGGGGACTCTGACTTCCTCGGTGGAGGGCTCTGCCCCTGGGTCAGTGGAGGATCTCCTGAGCCAGGATGAAAACACCCTCATGGACCATCAGCACAGTAACTCTATGGACAACCTGGACAGCGAGTGCAGCGAGGTGTACCAGCCCCTCACGTCCAGCGATGACGCCCTGGACGCACCGTCGTCCTCGGAGTCAGAAGGCATTCCGAGCATAGAGCGCTCTCGGAAGGGGAGCAGCGGGAACGCCAGCGAAGTGTCCGTCGCTTGTTTGACGGAACGGATACACCAGATGGAGGAGAACCAACACAGTACGAGTGAGGAACTTCAGGCGACTCTGCAAGAGCTCGCTGATCTACAGCAGATCACCCAGGAGCTGAACAGTGAAAACGAAAGGCTCGGAGAGGAGAAGGTGATTCTCATGGAGTCGTTATGTCAGCAAAGCGATAAGTTGGAACACTTCAGCCGACAGATCGAATATTTCCGCTCCCTTCTAGATGAGCATCACATTTCCTATGTCATTGACGAAGATGTAAAAAGTGGACGCTACATGGAACTGGAGCAGCGCTACATGGATCTAGCTGAGAACACCCGTTTTGAACGGGAGCAGCTTCTTGGCGTCCAGCAGCATTTAAGCAATACTTTGAAGATGGCTGAGCAAGACAACAAGGAAGCTCAGGAGATGATCGGGGCACTCAAGGAGCGCAACCACCACATGGAGCGAATCGTTGAGTCTGAGCAGAAGGGCAAGGCCGCCTTGGCAGCCACGCTGGAGGAGTTCAAAGCCACAGTGGCCAGTGACCAGATCGAGATGAATCGCCTGAAGGCCCAGCTGGAGAACGAGAAGCAGAAAGTGGCGGAGCTGTATTCCATCCATAACTCCGGAGACAAGTCTGACATTCAGGATCTCCTGGAGAGTGTCAGGCTGGACAAAGAAAAAGCAGAGACTCTGGCCAGTAGCCTGCAGGAAGATCTGGCTCACACCCGGAATGATGCCAATCGATTGCAGGACACCATCGCAAAGGTACTGTTTAAGTAGGTAGAATGTTCTGGACCAGTGTTATGCGGCTGCAGTACATGGCATGCTTACTGAGAGCCAGCAGCCCTGGTGGTGTGTCATTAGCTTTTGTTAATCAGATATTTTTTTAAGCTTCAGAATGGTTTTTTTGTATTGGGATGGAGTGAAAAGTATTCTTACAATAACGTCACTTCCACTCACTTGTACTTTGTTACTGTTTTCCTGCCTGTGAGAGGATGGGGCTGGAGTTACAACTAACTGAAGTTGTAACAGAAGTTGTCCCTAGTTCTGGGTATGCCCAGGGGAGTGTGTCATGCAGTTTTACATCCTCCTCTGTAGTGTAGTTTGGCATAAGAAAAACGGAGAGCCAGTATTCCAGTCTGTGGGACCAGCAATGTCTGCCTCTTCTTATCCTTTTGTGGTTGTAGTTTTTCAAGTAGAGTTCTGTTGTGATTTAAAAATACTTTCGGAGTATGAAGGCTCCTATTTCTTAGAGGCCCATGGTTTGTTGCTGGTGGGGACCTTAGTGATCAGTGGTCCAGCCCCCTTCTTTTACACGCAGTGTGATAGTGAGGACTCAGTCAGAACTGCAGCCCAGGGTTGCTGGCAGTTGCCAGGGCTCTGTGCCCCACGTGGTTGCTGATGTAGTGTTTGTTATTATTTTTTAAAATAAATTTATTTATTTATTTTTTTGGCTGCGTTGGGTCTTTGTTGCTGTGCGCAGGCTTTCTCTTGCTGCGGCGAGCGGGGGCTGCTCTTTGTTGCAGTGCGAAGGCTTCTCCTTGCGGTGGCTTCTCTTGTTGCGGAGCACAGGCTCTAGGCGTGCGGGCTTCAGTAGTTGTGGCTTGCGGGCTCTAGAGTGCAGGCTCAGTAGTTGTGGCGCACAGGCTCAGTTGCTCCGCGACATGTAGGATCTTCCCAGACCAGGGATCAAACCCGTGTCCCCTGCATTGGCAGGTGGATTCTTAACCATTGCACCACCAGGGAAGTCCCTGATGTAGTGTTTATTTGCATGAGTTATCTAATTATCCTAGCTTACATTTTATTTACTGTTTCAGTGCAAAAATTTTTTAAAGTAGGAAACAGTATATCTTTGCTCAAAATTTGAATAATATAAACCTTAATTTATTAAGTGACAACTTTCAGAGATACAGTTTAGGAGATGTGGTATTTGTCGGAGCATGTATGTTGGGGGCCACTATGAACTAACACTGACTATATTAGAGAACTTTCTTGTTTCCATTTTTAATTTGATTTTGAAACTGTCACAAATCAGACATCATTTTTGTGGGAAAGCATGTTAATCATTAATCAGATGCATGCCTTCAGTCCAAACTTTGGAGAAGGGAAAATTTCCAAAATTTCCTCATAAATAATGTAGTGAAGTTCAGTGAGATGTCAGTGTAATTTCAGTCAGTGATGTGGCAGCAGATCATGCTTAAGCATACTGTGTGAAGTCCATGTTACTGGAGAGCGCCTTCCACCCAGTTATTACACAGGTCGTTCTTGTTCACGCAGAGCAGCTCACGCTCAGCTCCCTGCTGAGACAAGGTGTGCCTCCGTCCTAGGACCTGTCTTAGAACAACTCTTACTTTTCTGATCTGCACCATCAATTTTGCACAGGTAGAAGATGAATACAGAGCCTTCCAAGAAGAAGCTAAGAAGCAAATAGAAGATCTGAATATGACATTAGAAAAATTAAGATCAGAGCTGGAAGAAAAAGAGACAGAAAGGAGTGACATGAAAGAAACGATCTTTGAACTTGAAGACGAAGTAGAACAGCACCGGGCGGTGAAGCTTCATGACAACCTCATCATCTCCGACTTAGAGAGTAAGTGAGGTCCCACCCATCTTAACGTGTGCGAAGAGTTTGCGTTCTAAGTAGCAAAGTGACAGGGGGTGGCTCTGCCTGGGGCAGGGGTTCAAAGGCAGGAGCACAGTGGCCGGCAGACACGCGTGTGGGCAAGAGCTTCCCATGGCCATTGGCAGTCTTTCAGCTGCTATTTGGCTCCTAAAGGACTGTTAAGTGGAAGCATCTCTTTAAAATTGCTTAATTATGGAAAATCATTTAAGTGAGAAGCTAATGGGGCTGTTAACTTTCTAGATCTTAGGAAAAGCCATTTGTTGTCGATGTCTAGTGGTTGCAAGTATACTGAGACCAAAAAATATTTATCCTTTATAATCTTATGCCTGAGGCACAGGTTTTTGTTTATTTGTTTAATATTCCTCCCTTTCACGGAGATTTTATGATCAGGTAGACTTGAAACTCAGATTTTGAGTTGCTTTGTTTGCTTTTTAAAAGAGTCTAAAAAACTTGTAATTATTTCAGACTTTAAAAAAAGTTGCAAAAATAGTGCAAAGCATTTCTGTGTGGAAAATTTGATGAGGAACAGAAATTTGCATGATCTTAAAATGTCTTCCCACAGGCTGTTTATTATGTTACAAGTGAGGAAAAAGAAACAACCAGAAATTACACAGTGGAACAATTGGGCAACACTGTGACCCGGTGATCGGGTGACCGGGTGATCATGTAAGTGACAGAGGCATATCGCTAGGCTGTATTCTGGCTGAGGCATAACTTCAGTTAATCATAAAGAAACATTAAACAGACAAAAAATGAGGAATGTTGTACTAAAAGCCCAGGGTCGAATGGTGCTGTGTCCTCAAAAATGCCAGTGTCATAAGAAAATGCCAGTGTCATAAAAGACAAAGGCTGAGGGAAAATTCCAGGCTGTAGGAGGCTGAGGAGAAGGACAACCCGTGCACTCCCTATGCCTGCACTGGCTCCAGTGCTGTCGAGAGCTGCTGTAAAGGTGTGGTGACGGAACTGGAATGTGTGTGAGATTAGGTAAACGTATTGTGTCAGTATAAACTTATGAAGTTGATAACCCAGCTGTGTCTGTGTATTCTTGGGAACCACACACTGAATATTCAGGGGTGAAAGACTGTGATGTATATCCTTAAGGGTTCAGGAAAAAGGGACAATTAGAGGCAGACGGACAGGGATAGGAGATAGCAAATGATAAAACCAATGGTAAACTATTAACAGTAGGCGAATCTGAGAAGGAGGTAAATGGGTGTTTGGTTCTTTGTGTTACTTCTTGCACCTTTTTGTAAGTTTGAAATTATTTCCAAATAATACATTTAAAAAATTCTTACGTATTCTTCATCTAGATTCCTCAAATGTTAACAGATTTTAAGTTGTAATACACTTTAATGATGGCCTGGTGGGGACAGGGAGAATGGAGGTAATAACCTTTTTGGATGCCTTGGTTAAAGCTCTTAAAATTTCTGGTTCATGACGCTGCTCCTTTGAGCACTGACGGTTTACTATTTATTTTCTGACAGAGGATTGACAGGCAGATACAGTGTGTCAATACAGTAGCCAGAGCCCCTGTGCTGTGGATGCAGAGGTGGGGTGGAGGGGAGGTTTGAACTATTGATATTTCCAGGAAAGAGACGGTCATTTGCAGGAGCCCTAAATGTGTCTGGTGGCAGTTCTGAGCTCTGGCTAGTTGACCCAGCATCTGTAGGTTGACCTCAGGGTCATTTGGAATATTCCAGGGTATCTGGATACTGAAGTAGTGGATTGTGGGATTGTATTTCTTACATAGTGATGAACTTTTTCATCTAAAGTTTTAAAAACTTTTAGTTTAACATTTATCTCTAATCTGTATTTCATTGTCTCTGAACTGAGCAAGTTATCTAATTTTACTTCCTAAATATAAGAGGTTCTAAAGTTTTTCAGATTAACTTGGGGGTTCAGTGTGTTTTCCATTTTGTATGGATAATAACAGCCTTTTTCCCTTGCAAACCCTTTGATTTGAATGTGGAAAGAGTGACACCTTGTGGTAATTGGGGTAATAGCTAGAAAACTGTTAGGTGATAAGGATTCCTGGGACAAAATTTTCCATATCATTGCCAAAATAAAAGTTACATTGACATTGTATGGATTTTAATCATAAAATGGCTGAAAAGCCTTAATAAATTTTTTTTTAGCCATATAGTTTCTCTTCCCAGTTTTTTGAAATGAAAAGTTGAAATATATAGAAATACTGTGAGAGTAGTGTGGTAGTTAGCACCTCCTGCCTGGATGTGACAGTTGGTAGCATTTTGCAGTGTTCGCCTTCTGTATGTGTGTGTTTAACTGAACCAGTTGGCAGTAAGCTGTGGACTTCATGATACTTAACTTCTAAATATTTCAGCATGCACCTTCTAAACATCCTCCTTGAAACCACAGTGCCATTATCACATCTAGTAAAATTAGTCATAATTTCTTAGCATCATCTAATACCCCACATGCAGATTTTCCCAGTTGTCCCCAAAATGTCCTTTATAGTTTTTTTACAGGGACTGGGATCCAAACAAGTTTCTTGCGTTATAATTTGTTGTTACATCTCCGTAGTCTGATAGGAGTTAATTTTTTTCCTAGAGAATTCTGGCATTTGGGATTGATGCTAAGTCAGCACTTGGTATAGGGGACTCAATGACAGAGAATACTATTAATTGGGAAATTGAGATTTTCTTCTGTGGATGAAACCATCACCATAGTCAATTTTAGAACTTTTTTATCACCCCCAAAAGAAATCCTGTACCCATTGGCAGTCACTCCTCATTTACCTCAAAGCGATGCTGACTTTGGAATTAATGGACAGGATTTTAAAACAGCTATTGTAACTGTACTCAGGGTGTAGAGGAAAATATGCTCGTCATGACAAACAAATAGCAGATCTCCACAGAGGAATAAAAACTGTAAAAAAAAGAACCTAGTAGATATTCTGGAACTAGAAAATTAAACAGCTAATATAGCAAGTTACAGAGTCATTTAAACAACAAATTAGAGATACAGAAGAGCCAGTGAACTTGAAAACCAATCAGTAGACATTATCCAGAGAGAAAAAAGATTGGAAAAAATGAGTAGAGTATCAGTGATATCTGTGGGACAGTATCACAGGTGTATCATGTAGTTGGGAGTCGAGGCGGCCTCCCAGAGAGCATCAGTGCCGTACTGCGTAGACCTGGCCTGCGGTACTTCTCAGCAGCATCTGAGCTGGAAAGATTTGATGTAAGAAGTCACTCAGTAACTACTGTTAAGACTTTCAGTTCAAGATGATGGCCTGAGGTCATACATACTTCCTTTCCCTTCCAAAGTCCAAGTGACATGGCGGGAGAGATATAAAAATTACAATGAGCTTGAGCAAAGATAGAAAACAGGGGAAGGGTCCTATCAGTAGGTCAGCAATTTGGGGTAATTTCTGGAATACTTTATATAAAGCTGATGGAATTGGCTATGGAGAAATCAATCAGAATAGAACATTCTGCAGTTTAGGAGAACACTAAAGCTCTGAGTAATAATGTTCCCAGCAGAGCCCTGGGGATGGGGGCACTGAAACCTCCACATCAGGGATCGTAGGGCCCCGGGGCCAGCAGCGGTCTCAGGCCACAGTGTAAGGGATTGCTGCGCTGTACCGCCCCCTCCTCTGTCGGGGCTGTCTCTGGTGTTTGCCCCCAGGCTGCTGCTGCGCTCACCTCTAAGTAAGGTGGGAATATGGTGCCAGGGACTCCCAGCACAGCCTTCACACTGTGCCAGAAGTAACTGCAGCCTGCCCTGTTGTCTTAAAGAGAAGACCACCCAGAGGGAAAGGCAGCTCGGCCCAGCAGTGAAACGGATACACACGCACATACACCTGTTGCCTCAGCAGAAGCCGCCCGTTCCATCTTGTACATCCAGAGGGCCCCACCCACCCACCCACCCTGCAGGCTCGTGTCATCAGCAGAGCCTTTAGCCATTTGTTCTGTTGAGAAGCATGCAGGAGTCACTGATGCTAATCATTCTTTGCAAGTAAGAAAGACCAACCAGGACTTATTAGACATTTAACACCTTAGACGAGCTTAAGGGAGAAACAGCAGAAAGAAGCAGCTCAACTGAATCCCCAAAAATAAAGGTAATAACTTGCCCAGCAAACCAAAGCTGACTGGTATTGCGAGTAGTGACACCAGCGAGACCTCAGGTCTGGCTCAGTTGCGACCTTATCAACCACTTAGTGTCTGCATAGTAATGCTCTGTGCATGCTTGCAGTTAAGTCCTGCCCTTTTCCTGCCCTCTGTAGTTCCCAAGATTGGGGCTAGGGCCTGACATCCTGATACATGGAACATTAGCGACAGTGGTGAGCAAGGGTGGCTTGAGATTAGAGAAGGAGCAGAAGGAAATAGAGGAAAGCTGTGTAATTCTGTGATGAGAAAAGCCTGGAAGGTGGAATACTTGGAAGCCTTAATGGAAAAAAGTCTCATATTTGACTATGTATAATTGAAATTTTCAGTTCAGCAAAGTGCCAGAAATAAATGACATTGGGAGAAATATTTATAATGCATGTCAAATATGTAAAGAGATTCTGTACATCAATAAGACTAGAATAACCCATTAGCTAAATCAAGTGTATGAATGGATAAGTCAGAAAAAGACACAAAAAGATGCTTGACTTTTAAAAAAGCAAAGAAACTCAAAACAAGATGCAGGTGTGAAAAATTGAAAAGATTGCTAACGTGTAAGAGAGGAGAAAGGGTCCTCTCATATACTGCAGCTTTTTTGGAGTATTGATCAAAAATTTTCAAGTACAACAGTAATTTAGCAATCCACTTCCAGAAACCTGCTCTTCAGAAACATTCTTACAAGTTTGCAAATGTATACATAGATGTGGATGCTTGCTGCAGAGTTGCTGGTTACCACAGAAACTTGGAAGTTACCTGTATTTTCAGAAGTCGAGATCTAGTTAATAACCCATGTGCACAGCACATCCCTACTGTCGCTGCTCTTTCACCAGCCAAGATAAACGAGGCACGGAGAAATGTGTGCACAAAATAAGGCAAGTCGCATAGAGGATGAGCTGAGTATATTACTTCTGTAATTAAAACCATAAAAGTTTTAAATACAACATTACACTGAGATTGTAGCCAGGCATAATGGTGTTCCCTAAGAAATACTGATTTCAGTGTATTCTGTACCATAAATTCTCTAACTTGGTGACTTCTCAAAAAAAATTCTGTATTCTTGAGCTAGAACCTTCTAATGGATTGACTTGGATCCTGTTGATAGTTTCAAATGGTCCTTCATCACTTCTTCTACTTCTAGAAATGTGTCTTCAAGTAACATCTGAAAAACTGTAAAGTCATTTATAGTGTTTATAACAAAAATTGGAACCCTTCTGGCTGTTCATTAATAGGAGGTTGCTGAGACAAATCATGATATATCCAATTGATAGAATACTATCATGGCCATCAAAATGGTGCTGCAGGTCTGTATTTATTGATAAAGGTGTCCAGTATCTACTGCTTAGTGGAAGGGCTTGTGAAGCAGTATAAATAGTATAATTTCATTTTTCTTTAAAAATAATACACACATACATGGAATCTGGAAAGATATATGCCAAATGTAAATGCTAGGTAATCTTATTTTTGTCACCATTTTCTGTTTTCCAGACTTGTTACTGTGAGCGTGCATTACTTTTAGAATCAAGGGGTAAAAGTTATATTCACTTTTTTGGAGGGGGATAAAAATGAATAAAATAAAAATTAAAAAACAGAGACAGGGACTTCCCTGGTGGTCCAGTGGTTAAGACTGCTTCCACTGCAGGGGGCACGGGCTTGATCCCTGGTCTGGGAACTAAGATCCCGCATGCCATACAGTGCGGCCAAAAAATTAAAAAAATAAAATAAAGACAAATAAAAATAGTAAATGGTTTATTTGAAACTCATGTCTGTCCTCTTCCTGCATCAGGAGTTCTGGTTTGGGAGTAAAGCTGTTGTCTGGTAGCTGGATACACCACCTGCCCTGTTCCCCTGCCCCTGAGGTGTGGAGCTTTAACTGATAGGTTCCTCTGGTCCTTTCCCTTCCTCTAAAAATTGCACCTGATGGCAATTGGAGGTGCTTGACCAGATGCAGGAGCCTGACTTGAGTACGCAGGTATCTGTACCCTAAGGGTTTTCTGGGATTCAGAGGGCAGGAAAGGTTGGTGGAACTTTCATTACTTTACACCCCAAGGGTCGTAGGTAGATCCTGTGCCGTGGTAGCTGCCCAGTGACACCCTCAGGAGTGATCGGCCTGTAACTGGAACCAGCGTGGAGGCCTGGTTGATGGTTCTGGTTTTGTTGGTGATGATAGGTCTTGGTGGTGAAAAAGATTATGAACCTCATTATTAAATGGGCAGGGCAGTGCCCAGAATTGTTCAGAGCAAAGTTGGACTAATAACAATGAGAATAGAAATTTACCTTATTTCTAGAATAAAGATAACATTGTAAAATTGAGTTATAATTTATAATTTTAAAAATGAGGTCATAGTAGTTCTTCTGTTCTTTGATAGAATTTAATGTTGCATTTGAGTTGAAGACAATAGATGGCAGTGTCTCTCACACTTAAAGCTTTGAGGAAGGAAACTGCCTTTAGAGGCCCCAGAGTTGCAGGCTAAGCAGCCATGTGTGACTGGTCACTGGGAGAGGCGGCCGTTTGCTAAGCCTCTTCACAGCGAGAACTGGAGCATAGACGCCTTTGTTTCCAGGGAGGAAAAGCTTGTTGTCACTTTTAATGCTTTGTAAAGTTTAAATCAAATTCCCTGGAGACACTTGTAGTGCGCTTTATTCGGCCTGAATATGTCCACTGGCTGCCAGCTTCCCTTCTGTTTAAAAGAAGACATGCCAACAGTAAATACGTAGTGCTGAGGGTAAAAGAATGTCCTTTAAGAGTAGTGATCATGTGAATTCTGTGGCCATGAATGTAGAGGTTGGTGAAAAAAGGATAAGAACAAAATAAATGAATGAAATTTGGGATTTTATGATCAGTCTAAGATAGCCATGTGGCTTAAAATGTCACCTGGGAATCAAGGCACCAGATGTTAAAGTGGGCTGCAGCAAGATTTGCTGTCATCTGTCTCATGTAAGTTACCTAGATAGGTCCTTTGTGACCAGAAGAAAAGGCAAAGGATTTTCAGCAGAGGAGAAATTACACATTTTTTTGTTTGCTTGTTTTAATTATAAAATATTTTTTGTACATAAATATAGTGTAAATGAAAGGTGTAACCCCTAGTGTTTTCCACACTAGAAATATTTTAGCTTCTGTCCTTATTCCTTGTCTATGTCTGGTAATATCACCAAGACCCTGATTTCATCTACATGTAGGTCATACGGAGCCAAGTTCCCTGCTGGTTCCAGAGTCATCCTTTCCTCTGGAGGTTCGGGTCAGGGTATTGGACTCACTCACTCACCTGCTTGTCCACTTTGCCCTCAGCCAAATTGGATGGCCCGTTTGCCCCTTAAGTTACCAGGTTAAATGAGGTCTGAAGCAGCTTGTATAGAGACAGACTTTTAAAGTTTAATCCTTTGCATATGAAAACATCCTCTTTTCTGTCTCTAAAAGGGTAGGAACTGTACCTTTTTTCCTTTCCCTTATATCTCATGCACCTTGTAAAAAAGTCTGATACAAAGTAGGTACTTATGAGCAGTTTGTTGTATTACTGAGTAAAAGTAATTAATTAACTTTTTATTTCATAGGCCCTAACTTTTTGGAATAATTTTGGGGTGATGAATGGGAGGAAATTGACTACTAGCTACCAAAAATGGCCATTTTTTTTCACCCATGTTTTATCTCATTTTTTAATTAAAAAAATTTTTTTTAATCTTTTTAAAATTTATGTATTATTATTATTTTTTTGGCTGCATTGGGTCTTGGTTGCTGCGTGTGGGCTTTCTCTAGCTGCAGTGAGTGGAGGCTACTCTTCATCGTGGTGCGCGGGCTTCTCATTGCGGTGGCTCCTCTTGTTGCGGAGCATGGGCTCTAGGCACACTGGCTTCAGTAGTTGCAGCATGCAGGCTCAGTAGTTGTGGCTCGTGGGCTCTAGAGCGCAGGCTCAGGAGTTGTGGCACAGGGGCTTAGTTGCTCCGCGGCATGTGGGATCTTCCTGGACCAGGGCTCAAACCCGTGTCCCCTGCATTGGCAGGCGGATTCTTAACCACTGTGTCACCAGGGAAGTCCTCATTTATTTATTTTTTTATTTGATTTATTATTTATTTTATTTTTGGCTGCTTTTGGGTCTTCGTTGCTGCACGCGGGCTCTCAAGTTGCAGCGAGCAGGGGCTACTCTTCATTGCGGTGCTCGGGCTTCTCATCGTGGTGGCTTCTCTTGTTGCGGAGCACGGGCTCTAGGCTCTCGGGCTCAGTAGCTGTGAGTCGTGGGCTCTAGAGCGCAGGCTCAGTAGTTGTGGTACACGGGCTTAGTTGCTCTGCGCATGTGGGATCTTCCTGGACCAGGGATCGAACCCGTGTCTCCTGCATTGGCAGGCGGATTCTTAACCACTGCACCACCAAGGAAGCCCCTCATTTATTTTTTTATTCAGCTTTAGAAAACATACCATTATTATGTTTTTATAGTAATCATTACACATATAATTGTTATAAATATTCTAGACTTTATATTGTTACTGAAGTGAATTCATGCCTTTTAAAAATGTCAGAACACAAATGTATCAACATTGAATTAAGGTTTCAGAGGTTTCAGCAGAGCAGGTTCCTCGTGGAACTGGGAGGAAGAAGACACGGAGCAGTCTCAGAAAAAGCATCAGCCTGCTCATACTTCAGGGTCTTGATTGGAAGCTAACAGCCTAAGAGGTGTTTTGGGTACATGTTGTTGCACACAGGTGTTGGCTGTGCCTGGGTTCCCTCTGCTACGTGTAAGGAGTAGGGGGAATGTTTACTCAGAAACACCAGTGTCCATGGTTTGCCATCCCTGACAATAAACAGTTACGTTCTGGCAATGGTATATTGAAACACTTGATGCTAGGTAATGACCTTAGGATTGCTTTCTCTTCTGCTTCCATTAGCTTGTGTATTTATACACTTGCTCTACTCTACAGGCCTGCCTGTGCTGGGGCTGCGACCTCGGCATGTGGCTCCTGGCTCTGAGGTGTGCTCAGCCTCTGGGTGAAGAAACGCACCCCTGTTGGCAGTGGCAGCAACAAGGCTGTGTAAGGCAGAGTCGGAACACAGAAAGGACAGGGCTCTGCTGCAAGGGGGCGTCGGTGAAGTCAGAGTGTTTGTCACCAGGTGTAAGTGCCTGCTCTGGTGCTTAACCAGAGAGACAGTGATGGGTTCCTGAGCTGTCGGAGTGACCAGCCGTGGGGAGGCGCTGGGCAGCAGCACCAGCATGGCGCCCTCCCCAGGCATTTCCCCTGATGCAGGGGTTTTTGAGCAGAACCTCCAAATAGAAGGGGACTTCCCTGTACATTTCTGGATCCCAGGGGACTGGCCTTGGCTGTGTCTTCATCTTTGCAGCCCCACTCTGTCTAGATCGGCCTTTGCATATTAGTGGTGCTCATCAGATGTTCACAGTGCATGACATTGTTGGAAGGAAATTTGTATTATGCTAGAAATAATTTGAGGAATTGATTTACTTAATCCTTTATTTTGTGAAAGACTTTGCATAGAATTAAATAGCACCTCCCCCAAATTACTAAATAATTAAGTTTGTAAACATTTTACTAATTCACCACTTTTCTGGAATTTATTCCAGCATGTAAAGTAAGTGATGCTTGCAAAAATACTTTAGATTTATAACCCTTTTGATTAAAATCTCCCATTTTAATTGCAGTCAGTGTTGTTTTGATTGGTTATGAGCCAACAGTGTGTGTGTGTTTCTAACAATTGATTTTACTTAACTTTTTGTTTCAGAATTAAGACGCTGAGGAAGGAAGTCATCCAGAAGTTGTGATTTAAATTTGATATTTTCCTTACAAAGTAATACTGGTTTATACTTGGATTGGACATTCCTTTTTCCTTTTAAAGTTTTGTATTAAAAATAAAAAGTCTTTGGGCAGGATGACTTTCTGAATGTCATATTTAAGTACCTCCTCCCTTTATATTATTCCTTTCGAACACAGTTGTAAGAATAAATATTTAAACTTTTGTGGTCTTTTCAGATACAGTTAAAAAACTCCAGGACCAAAAACATGACATGGAAAGAGAAATCAAGACACTCCACAGGCGACTTCGGGTAGGATAAATCTTCACATACTATCTCATTAGAAAGCACAGTTTTCTGAAAGTTGAGCACTTTGGTGTGGTTGACCCCACTCTCCTTCATCTGAAGCTTCAGATACTGTTACAATACTGAGCCCACTGGGATCTGGGCAGAAAGCTACTGCCCATCACTTCAGAGTGGGACTGGTGCTAGATTCTGGTTGCAAGACTGTACTAGTAATTGATGAGTGGTAACTTTAGAAAGAGGGATTTAGGAAGCGAGTGTTACATTTTGGAAAGAAAGTTTATTAGCTCTGGATTATGAAGCCTCCCAAACTAAACTGCTTTCTTGTCAGTTTTCTGTCTTCTGTGGGTTTGATCAGCCTGGCGACGGCAGCGATGCTCTGATGCAGAGGGTCAGGAAAGCTGGACTCGTAGTTTGGGTTGTGCCTCAGTTGCTCAGGCTGCCTTGGGGTGATGGGCACTGGGCCCAGTCAGCAGTTGTAGCTCTGGGAGACGGGCTGCCCTGGGGAGCACGCCCGGCCACGGAGGCTGCGGGAAGCAGCAGGCTGTACAGGTCCTCAGCTCCTCTCTTTGTGTGATTTTTTGTCTGCCTAGATTAAATTCAGTGTTTTTCTTCTGGCTTCCTCTTCCTTTTCCTTTACTTTTGATTTTTTTTTTTCCTGTTAGTTTTTGATGTCAGGATATTTATAGCTTTTCCCTGTAAAATCTTTCAGTATGGTTCACACACCATTTATCTACCTTCTAGAGCTTTTCAGAGGTACATTTTGGATGCTGTGTTTATTTTTGTAAGACTAACTTTGATACCTGCCATGAGGAAGGGAGGCTTGAAATTATCATTGTTAATACTGAGCACCCTGAGTGCCTGATGCCTCAGTAGGCAGATGAGCTGGAAACTCTTTTCCTCACTAAGAACACGTTCACTAAAAATAATTACGTTTTCTGTTAGAAATAGGTAATAGCAATTCTCTGGGATTTAAAAGAAATTAGTCATCATTTGAGATAGTGCATTACAGCAATCTAATCATAAGCACATTTTATTGCTTTAAAATAAGTCTTTACTGCTCTCTTTTGGAAATAAAAGTTTAGTTTTTTAATGTAGGAAGAATCAGCAGAATGGCGGCAGTTTCAGGCTGATCTCCAGACGGCGGTGGTCATCGCAAATGACATTAAATCTGAAGCCCAAGAGGAGATTGGTGATCTGAAGCGCCGATTACATGAGGCTCAAGAAAAAAATGAGAAACTCACAAAAGAATTGGAGGAAATAAAGTCACGCAAGTATGTTTTGAGAAACCAGCTGTGTACTTATGTTTCAATAGGGAGCACTTGAGTCACGGTTCTGTGATGTGGTTTTATGGAAAGAACATAGGCTTGACATTGGTGTGACTGAGTTTGGGTCCAGTGGAAGTTACTCACCTTTTCTGGCCTCGCTTTGTGACCCCTGTAAAGTAGTGTGGTCTCTGTGGCCTTTCAGAGCTGTCAGTGTCCATAGTCAACAACGCTGGAGGGGTTGGAGTGGCTGCTGGCATTTGGTCCATTGTGGTTCCCGCCAGTCCTCTGTCCCCCGTCCCAGCCCGTTGCTCTTCTTTGGGTTGTACTCCTCACGGAGGATGTGGATCCTGGAGGCAGACAGACTCGGCCCCGTGCAGCTCTGCCTCTGCTGGGTGTGAGGGCTCGCTCAGGCCCTCAGTTTGCTTGTCTGCAGTGGACACAGTCCTGCTTGTGTCACAGAGTTGTTGTAGGGCTGAAGTGAGACACCCCTAGATGGCGCTCAGGGTCACGGCCAGTGTCCATTAGCGGGTATTTTAGAGACCCGAATGAAGAATGCAGGCTGATTTCTCTCCACCGCTTGCTTGAGGAGTTGTCTTATGCTTAATACCCACGGGTATTTTTCCCATTTAACATAGAGCTCTTTGGAAACCCGTAAAAAGTCTTAGATGATGTGCTCTGAGTTCCTAGTGAGATTCTATCTGTGAGCGGGGGAGAGTGGTTTTTGAGATTTTTATTAAGTATCAGTAGAGTTTGAGGTTATTGTGAAGAATTTGATTATTCATTACTTTGAACAATTCTTAAGCAGCCCTAGGTAAAAAATTTAGAAAAATATTTAACAGGCCAACTTGGAAAAGCTGTCTTATTTTATTGTTGCCTAGGTCTAATGGATGCCCAGTGGGAAGTATTGTTAAACCATTTTTCTTTGGCTTCTTTAATAAGCAGAACACGGAGGAATGAGTTGGAAGATTATTATTTCTCCACTAGTACATTACCCTTCCTCCTTTGTACCACTGAATGAATAGAAATGCTCCATTTGAAAGGTAACCCAAGTGACTGAAATTCTACTCTGAGAGACTTGTTCCACTGGCTCCCAAGAGCCTGTCAGTGTTTGAGACACATACTTAAAGGATGTGCCCCCGAGAGAAGTAGCATTGTGTAGAGCAGCACTTCTCAGAGTGAGGTCTGCAGGCCCAGGGGTCCCCAGGGCCCTTTCAGGGGCTCTTCGAGGTCAAACTGTTTTCATAATAATGCTGACGTGCTGTTTGCCCTCTTCACTGTGTTGACTTTTTGCACAGATGGTGGACAGCAATTGTTGATGGATCAAGGCCTTGGCACCAAATCGTACTTGTGGTCATTGTGCTCTTCCCCACCAGCCACTCTCATTTTCAAAATGCAGGTTTCCCTTACAGATGTCCTTGGTGAAGCAGTAAATTAGTAACATCACTCTGTCTTGAGTATATTCTTTGAGTATATTCTTGAGTATATTCTTTTTTTTTTTTTTAAAGATTTTTTTTTTGATGTGGACCGTTTTTTTTTTGAAAGTCTTTATCGAATTTGTTACAGTATTGCTTCTGTTTTATGTTTTGGTTTTTTGGCCGTGAGGCATATGGGATCTTAGCTCCCTGACCAGGGATTGAACCCGCACCCCCTGCATTGGAAGGTGAAGTCTTAACCACTGGACTGCCAAGGAAGTCCCCTATTGTATTCTTTTTAAGGTCCTATGAGATGGGTGGGAAGTCGCGTAAAGAGCTGCTGCTGCATCTGCAGCTGTGTGCCCAGGTGTGCGGCGGTCTGGAAGAGAGCATTGCGTGCCACTGTAGTTTGTGCTGTTTTCATTTTTCATGGAGTGAAGATTTTTACTTGAGAATGACTGACACAAGCTATTGGTATTCAGACTTCAGTGTTTGGTGGATATTTCTTGAAAATGATTAAGGGAGCCTGTCACTTCAAGGAAAGCAACTGACAGTGTTTGGTACCAATGATAAAACATGGGCTTTTAAGTGAATGTTAGGATTTTGGAAAACTTGTATCTGCCATTTCAAGCTCAGCAGCTTCCCATAAAGAGTTTCCTGATGAGATCCCTAGTGATATTAACAAGAGACTTTTAAAGAATAAATTGTTTAATGACAGGCATCGACACTTGGAAAATCCGTGTAACTCTGTGAACCAGTATTTTCCGTATGACCAGGGCATGATGTCACCCAATCCTGTGTGGGTAAAGGATCCATATGCGTTAAAAGTGCGAGATGGACAGAGTAGGAAAATTTCATTCATATGGTTTCAGGTTACACATTTTAACTAACTTATAAGTTACTACCACTTACTGTGTTTTAGTGTTTATCAAAGAAGAATAGCCATAGTTATCTGTTTTAATATCATTAAAATATTCTTCCCTGGAGTTCCCTGGTGGCACAGTGGTTAGGAATCCACCTGCCAGTGCAGGAGACATGGGTTTGATCCTTGGTCCGGGAAGATCCCACATGCCGCGGAGCAGCTAAGCCCGTGCGCCGCAACTACTGAGCCTGTGCTCTAGAGCCTGTGAGCCACAACTACTGAAGCCCGCATGCCTAGAGCCCGTGCTCCGCAACAAGAGAAGCCACTGCAATGAGAGGCACGCGCACCGCAATGAAGAGTAGCCCCTGCTCGCCGCAACTAGAGAAAGCCCGCGCGCAGCAACGAAGACCCAGTGCAGCCCAAAAAATAAATAAAGAAAATAAATTTATTAAAAGAAAAAAATATATATATATATATATTATTCCCTTTTCCAACTACATATCTGTGTGAGGCCTGCTTTTTTTCATGTCACAATAGATTGAATACAGAAGAAATGAGAATCTGACAGTCTTCTATTAAGCCAAACATTAAAGAGATGTACAGAAATGTTAAAACACTGCTATTTTGGGGACTTCCCTGCTGGTCCAGTGGCTAAGACTCCACGCTCCCAATGCAGGGGGCCCAGGTTCGATCCCTGGTCAGGGAACTAGATCCCACATGCCGCAACTAAGACCCGGTGCAGCCAAATAAATAAATAAATATTTTTTAAAAAAAAATTTAAAAAATAAAAACATTACTATTCTTCTTATTAATTTTTTTGTTTTGGAAAACATAGTTGTTTTTCATAAAAATATGTTAATTATGTTAATAAGCCCTGAGTTTATTTTTATTTTTAGATGAGTTAAATATTTAAAATATTTAATATGGTAAATGTCAATCTCTGTAACCCACATAAACAAAAGCTCTTTGGGGTCCTCAATAGTTTTTAAGAGTGGAAAAGGGCTCTAAGACCAAAAAGTTGGATAATGGCTGTTGTACATTCTTTATTAAAACTTCCAAGCATGAGGCATTTTGGCAAAAAAACTCTGTCATAAGAGCCAAATGGCCACCAAAGACAAATTTTCCTAAGGACTGGCTTAATTTTTGTACAGTATGAACTGGCTTGTAGTTACATGACACATGCAAACTCTGCAGCTGGAATCTCTTTCCAGATGTAAACTTTAGTGTTTGCTCAGTGAATGAGAGCTTTCCAGAAATGAAGTGGAATTGATATTTTTAGTTGACTCACACTGAACATGTAGGAGATTCATGTTACCAGTATGGGTCCAGGCTTTCCCTCCTCCCCCTTTGTAGAAATTCTATTTGGTGACTATACCATTTTTTAAAAAAATTTAAGAGTATGGGCTTTGATTTCATTTCTTTGCATTTCCACGCCTATGCATGGCATGTTAGATAGAGCAGGTATCAGTTGTCTGCATGTGCTGTGAATTCCCAGACCCACTCCCCTGGGAAGGGCCTTCTCCACAGCACAGAACCTTACAGTCCCCAGTTCTGAGCCCACCTCCCATTTTACTGCTAATTGATTACTGATGTTCTCACCTTACACTTACACAAATGAAAATGGAAACTAATGGTTACTTAACCTAGTTAGGATAACCTGATATAAAAATTCTAGTATCATTTCCTGGAATTCACCAAACAAATAAGAATATTAGACCAGGTAATTTACTCAGCTCAACTGATACTATTTTCTTGTTTTTAACTGATACTTTTTAATAGTTCTCAGTTGGGAAGGGGAAATGTGTATTTTCTAGTATATATACAAAAAAGCCCTGATTTCAGTATTGTTTTCAGGCAAGAGGAGGAGCGTGGCCGGGTGTATAACTACATGAATGCTGTTGAGAGAGACTTGGCAGCCCTGAGGCAGGGGATGGGGCTGAGTAGAAGGTCCTCGACTTCCTCAGAGCCGACCCCTACGGTGAAAACCCTCATCAAGTCGTTCGACAGTGCATCTCAAGGTAACATCCATCGTGCCCTAGCGGGCGGTCGTGTTCATGTACCACGTGTTCTCTGTTCTAGTTGATGTTCTTTACCATCTTACTCTGAGTCTCATCACATTTCATATGATGTTAGTGAGTTAGTCTTCCTACAAGGTGGATTTTAACAGGAGATTTGGGATCTGTTCAGCCTCAGAGATCTCGGAGTCAGACTTGGGCCTTACCCCATGCATGTGTGTCTTCTCCGTGCCTGAGAACTTCCAGATGTGGGACTTCAGCCCTCTCCCTTACTTTGAACTCCTCAGGCCCAGTGTATTCAGATGCTACTTGACACTGACACCCAGGTGTCTACCAGACATCTTCTCACGTCCAAAACCAGATCTTGTCCCTTAACTTCCGTCTTTCCCCATGTGTATGGCAGCACCATTCCACCCAGTCACTTAAGCCAGAAATCTCGGAATCTTCCTTCTTCCTTCAATCCTCCTTCCTCACCTTGACATTGACCCATAAGCGAGGCCTCTTGGTCTGGCCTCCCGCACCCACACCTGCTCTGCTCTCCATCACTGGGGGCGCACCATCCATTGCTCATTCAGTGGTCTCCTCTTTATTCTTTAATTTTTTTTTTTTTTTTTCTGGCTGCGCCATGCGGCTTGCGGGATCTTAGTTCCCTAACCAGGGATCGAATCCGGGCCCCGGCAACAAAGGTGCTGAGTCCTAACCACTGGACTGCCAGGGAATTCCCAGGATCCTACTTTTGAACAGTTCAGTCTAGAGAGGGAGACTGACGTGTGAGCGGACAATTACACACATTTAATTGCACTAAATGAAATATGTGTGAAAATCTGTGTGGAGGGAAGTGATGAGCTCCTCAGGAGGAGGTGAGGGAAGATGAGCAGAGCCCGGCGTTCCTTCATTTAATATGCCGCGAACTGCACGCCAGGCTTCTCATCTGATGCAGTTGCAGAAACACTCATCCTGGGGCTTTCGTATTTTGATTTTCTTGGTTTATGGAGCACTTAACCACGTAATTAAATAGCAAAAGTGAAATGACTGGTATAGTCAGGGTTGGAAATAAACACAGGTAGTCTCAGGAACAGACAGTCCGCCTGACGGCAGGACGGCTGCAGGGAGCAGCCATGAGTTGAGGAGGTGAGGCGTCTCCCATTCCCAGGGGAGCTGCGAGCGCTGGTTCATGGGGTGAACCCTTAAGGGGAGAGCAGTTATGAAAGCTTGCACTGCATCTTGTTGTGTTCATTATTTACTCGTGTGTGTGTTGTTTTTCTAGTCCCCAGCCCTGCTACAGCTGCAATTCCTCGAACGCCTCTGAGTCCAAGTCCCATGAAAACACCCCCTGCGGCAGCCGTCTCCCCCATGCAGGTAAGTGCCTGTGACCGTGGAGGCTCTGGGGGTCCCAGCTTCTGAAAGCTTGTCCTCTTCAAAGTCACCTACACTATGGCACGGGGGGCAAATGGCTGCCTCTTGAGGGATACAGTTGCGATTGTTTTCCTAGGATGCTGTGAAATTCCCTAGTTAAGATAAATTATGTTAATGTCAAGTATGTTATTCTTCTGAAATTCTCTAATAGTGATAGCTAACAACTACTGAACACTTATTATATGTTCTACATTGTTCCCAATGCTTTATAATGTTAACTCATTTAATCCTCATGACACCTCTATTGGCTGTTAGGTATTATTCTTATCCCTAGTTTTCATATCTGGAAACTGAGGCCCAGAAGGGCTAAGCAGCTTGCTGAGGGTCATACAATGAAGTGTTCGAGCTGGGATTTGAGCCTGGGTGGCGTGACTTCAGACACGATGTTTTTAACCCCTACACTAAGATAACTTTCTAAGTAGAATGTACAGTCAACCCTCGAACAACGGGGGGTTAGGGGCACTGACCCTCTGCATAGGTAGAAATCCACGTATAATGTATGGTCAGCCCTCTGTGTCTGCGCTTCCACGTCTGCAGATTCCCAGCTGCAAGTTGTGTAGTACCTGGAGTATTTACTATTGAAAAAACACACATGTAGGTTGACCTGCACAGTTCAAACCCGTGTTCAAGGGTCAGCTGTATAGTTGGCATGTCTCAGCCCCTGCTGCACTGCAGATCACCCAAAACTTAGTGGCTTAAAACAGCAATTTTACTATTTTTCGCATTTCTCTGGCTTTGCCTGGGTTCACCCCTGCAGCTGCACTCAGCTGGAGGGTGGGCTGGGCTTGGGCTCAGCAGGGTGGCTGGGCCGCCCTCTCCACGTGGTCTTCCTCTCAGGCTCCTTCATGGCCTGGTGTCTCAGGCTCCAAGAGACTAGAAGCAGGAGTTAGCAAAGCCCTTTAAGACCTGGCTGGGAACCTGGACTGTGTCACTTCCATCCCATTATTTTGGTCTAAGCAAGTCGTAGGCCAGCCCAGATTCAGAGTCAGAGTGGGAGGGGTCTGCACAGGCATGAATCCAGAGCAGTGTGGCTCTTTCTGGGCCGCTTTGTAGCAGCCTGGCCCAAGGGCATTGCTGACTCATCACCAACAAGTGTCACAGGTGCCCTTCTTGCCACTGTGGGAGTGCAGACCAGAAGCAGGACAGGTGGCGTGACTGTCAAGCTCAGGAGGCCCTCTCACTGTGCCCTTGCTGTGAGCCACTTTGGGGACAGTAGCTGAGGTGGAGTTTCTCCACGTAGGTGAGAGTAGCCTAAAACCCAGTCCCCTGTGATCTAGGGTAGCCTTGGCTGCACCTCTTCCCTAAAAGATTGGGTTTGAGAACATTTTCTCTGAGTGGAGACTTTTGTAGGTGTTAACTACTGGCTGTGTATTTTGTGAGTGAACTTTTTAACCTTTTCCCTTGTAAAGTTTAGGGTAGAAGTGCTCTCCCTCTGCATTTGTAATGTTGCAAGTTGTGGCTTTGCATTTACGTTTATGTAGAAGATGTTATACTCTTAATTTGAAAGGAAGGCAAAGGGAATTCCATATTCTGTCTATAATGAGCTTTTTATATACTCGATTAATCAAACTTTCTAAAGACATGAAGAGGGACTTCCCTGCCGGTGCAGTGGTTAGAATCTGCCTGCCAATGCAGGGGACACAGGTTCGATGCCTGGTCTGGGAAGATCCTACGTGCCGTGGAGCACCTAAGCCCGTGAGCCACAACTACTGAGCCCATGTGCCACAAGTACTGAAGCCCACGCACCTAGAGCCCATACTCCTCAACAAGAGAAGCCACCACAGTGAGAAGCCCACGCACCGCAATGAAGAGTAGCCCCTGCTCGATGCAGCTAGAGAAAGCCCACACACAGCAACGAAGACCCAACGCAGCCAAATAGATAGATAGATAGATAGATAGATAGATAGATAGATAGGACTTCCCCAGTGGTGCAGTGGATAAGGCTCCACGCTCCCAGTGCAGTGGGCCCGGGTTCAATCCCTGGTCAGGGAACTAGATCCCACATGCATGTTGCAACTAAGGAGCCTGCCTGCCACAACTAAGACCCGGCGCAACCAAATAAATAAATAAATATTTAATAAAAGAAAGAAAAACAGAATCAAAAATAACATTAAAAAAAAAAAAGTTGAAGATATAAATGAAAGCAGATGAAGGCTCAAGATATAAGGTGAAGTTTCTCTAAATAGTGTTTGTCAGTTGAAATTTAATGTTCATGGCGTCACTCTGTAAACTTTTGTAAAGATAAGAGGTAAAAAGTGTCATCTCTCTAACTTGGAAAAAAAACTAGTAATTACAAGCCACATTCAGTAGCTTTTTAGTACTTGATTAGTTAGTACAGTGCTTCTCAAACCTAATTGTGCACAAAAGTCATGTGGAATTTTTAAACGTGTAGATTCCCAGGCCTCATCCCAGTGAACAAGAATCCCTGGGGAATGGGGCCTAAGATTAGGATTGTTAGTTTTTCAAAACTCCATGAGTGGGAATTCCACTTCTGGCTGTGAGGGAGTCGAGGGCTGGATTATTCTGCCACCACAGACAGCTAGAAGGCTGGACAAAATGTAGGAAGCAGTTACATTCATACGTGGTAGGACAGGTGGTGCAGGACTGAAATCTTTGGAGAAAAGTTAAGAATGAGCCGAGTCCTACTGTGGCCCACGCTTTTCCAGATGGTGAGCAGGGAGGATGAACCCACACGGAGCAGGGAAGGGAATGCCAGCTGTATCCGAGGAGACACAGATCAATGTCCAGGGAGAACAAGGGCTGGGATTTGGGGGCAGGGTGCCTGGGAGGAGAGAGCCACGCAGAAAAGGTCTAGAGCTCTGCAGAGGCCTCCCTTTGAGTCCTTGCTGAGTGCCAGTCTGCACATGCATAGACATGGGTTGAACCCTGCAAGGCTGGGCAAGAACGATTTTGCAGGAAAGATCAGTTAGCGGGGATCTGGCAGATAGATGCTTCCCATAGTTTACACAGAGCAGGGATCATTTGAGTTCCTACTGGCCACTGTGGAAAAACCTCTTTGAATACTTGGAGCATTCATTAGAGACCTCAGTGACCACTCTGTGAAGTGGAACTAAATAGCCCTAGAGTAAACACTATTCTAGATCTGCCCTAAATGACCTTAAAAACAACCTCAAAAGGTCCAAGGAGATCCATTAGTAACGGGGTAGGCAGTCTCTGAACTGCTTACCAGTGATCCATGCCTCCTGCTGCTGTGCTCTTGTGTCATCTGCTCCATCTGAGGGTTGGCTGGGCTTCGTGACTTGCTTCTCATGAACAGAATGTGGCAGAAGTGATGAGCTGTCCCTTACAAGATAAGGTGGTGAGAAAACTCGCTTCCGTCTGGAGGACTCCTCTTGCTATCTCCTAGATTCAGTCAGTCCAGTGAACAATTGGAAATTGAAATACTTAGTGATACATTGAATAAAATATTGTGCAAGGCCTTGTAGTGAAAACTATAAAATAATGCTGAGAGAAGTTAAAGGCGTAATAAATGGAAAGATACATTATGTTCATGCGTTGGAAGACTCAGTCTTGTTAGGATCTTGCAGTTCTCCCTCACATCGAGCTGTAGATTCAACTCATCCAACTTACAATCCCAGCACGCTGTTTTGTAGAAATTGATAGTATAATTTAAAATTTATGTGGAAATTTAAAAGACCCTGAATATCCAAAGCATTTGGGGGGAAAAAAGAAACAAATTTGGAGGACTTCCACTACTTGATGTTAGCACTTAGAGTAATCAAGACAGTGTGGTTCTGACATAAGTTTAGATCAGTAGAATAGATAGAGAATCCAGAAATAGGTCAGCTGATTTTCAACAAAGGTGCCAGGGTAATTCAGTGGGAGAGGGATAATCTTTTCAATAGGATTCCAGAACAACTAGATATCCATATGGAAAAAAAAAAGAAAAAAAAACACCTTTACCTCATGGCATTCATAAAAATTGAAAATGACTGTAGACTTAAGTGTAAACGCTAAAACTACAGAACTTCTACGTGAAAACATTAGAGAAAGTCTTCATGACCTTCGACAAGGCAAAGATTTCTTACTTAGGATACACAAAAAAATGAACTATAAAAGAAAATTAACAGCTTGGGCATCAAAATTTTAAACTTCTCTGAAAGTTATTAAGAACATGACAGACAAGACTGGGGAGAAAATATTTGCAATTCATTTATCTGTCAAAATCTTGTATTCAGAGAAGACTCGTTTGTCATCTTGGTTCAAGACAACCCAATAAATAACGGACAAAAGAGTTGAAGAGTCCCTTCCCAAGAGAAGATACACAAATGGCCAATGAACACATGAGAAGTTGCTCAACATCGTAGTCATCAGGGAAATGCAAGTTAAATCCATCATGAGATCTCAGTACGCACCTTTGGGATGGCTAAAATGAAGACTGCCAGTATCAAGTGTTGGTGAGGGTGTGGGGAGGCTGGCCCTCTCACACATTGCTGCTGGGACTATGGAATGAGTAGTCAGAATTCAGCTGGATAAAAAAGGACTGGGAGAACTGAGGAAAGAAGCATGAGGACAAGCCCAGAGCTGGTGAACAGCGTGTCTTTGTGGGCGGGAGTGAGTAGTTGGTGGTGTTGGGGCATCACACAGAGGTGGCAGGAGGTGGCTCAGGAGAGCCGAGAGGGTTCAAGTATTTGGTAGGTACGTGTATGTATGAGACCGGAGGAGAGGAGGCCTGTGACCAAGCCGGTGCTGAGTTAAGGTGCCAGGTTGTGCCCGGCAGCGGTGTTGGAGACTTAGTGAGGAGGTGACAGAGTGAGATCCACTTGGTACTGGGGCATGAATGGCCAATCCAAGTACTAAAGGAGCACATCCGGATTTTGCTGATTGGCGAGTGAGGGGCATGTGGGATCTTTCTGTGTTCATTTTAAAATAGTATACTGATCACATTATATGCCTCTGGGAGTGTGTGTGTTTTTTTCAGTCTTACTGTAACAGTGTGGAAGGAATTATGCAAATTTGTAACTAAATATTTACTCTCTGCAACATTTACTCTGTGAAACCCAGCTCTAATTTAACCTAATTTGGACACTGTTTGTCTTATGATTTCAGAGACATTCCATAAGTGGACCAATCTCTACATCCAAACCCCTGACAGCCCTGTCAGATAAGAGACCAAACTATGGGGAAATTCCTGTTCAAGGTACATCTCGTGTGCAGTATTTCACTTTTGTTGTTACTTTTTTTATTCATCTGACTTTTGGGGCTAACTAACTTGTTTTTCTTTTGTTCTTGACATTATTTCTACCAGTCTGATATACATCTTTATCACAGGTTTACTAACAACACGTCTTAATTACAGATGAGGAGACTGGTTGTTAATAGATGCATCTTGGAAGATGACTCTTATAGTGTCATGAGGGTGACAGGGAGTCCACACTGTTGCCAGGCCCTGTTTTTACAGTTCTTCTTGGGGCGTGTATAGTTATCCCCATTTTATAGATGCGAAAAATGAGGCTTCAAACAGTTAAATAACTCATAAACACAGGTTGACATTTAAGTTAAGGAACAGTAGACCCGGATAGCCTGGCTCCAGAGCTCATTCCTTTGGCCTTTGTGCTCTGCGTCACTTGTGAAAGGAAAGTGAGCCTCTGAAAGCTGGGGTTCAGTGAGTGCCATTTCCACGCGGCTCTTTATGGCGGCCCCAGCACCCGAGCCCAAGGCTTCTGCCTTTTGAGGTCAGGGGTCTTTCTCCTCCCCCACTGCCTCCCTACGTGTGGTGCTGAAGTGCTTTGGAAAAACGGTTTTGGGCGTTGGGCCAGGTGCTGGGAAAGGCACACTTGGTTGGGGTGGGTGTGGAGATGCCCGGCAGGTGTGACACCTTCCGGAGCCCAGGCCCCTCCTGGCTGGGCAGGCTGGGCCCCTCCTGCACTCCTGGTGTGGGAGTCGGGCTCTGGGGCTGAGACTGTGCAGTTTGGACGGGTGTGGGGGAGAGAGAAGCAGAGAACTGGCTCCGTGGGCTCTGGGGGGTGCCAGGCATGGGGTTCAGTGGGCAGTTTGTGTACAGGGGGGATGGTGGAGCCCAGGATGGTGCTGTTGCCACTGCCCCTGCAGACTTGCCTTCCATCCCGGCTTCAGCTTCTGGTTCCTGCGTTAGCTGTGGCCTGAGCTCTCTTCTCCCCTCGGAAGGTCCTCCTGCTAAGGGAACAAGTGTGGATGGTTTAAAGTCTCCCTTTACATCTGTGCCGAGTTCCCGCCCTGGCCCCCAGATGGATCCGGGGATTGTGTGTGTGGTCACGGGTCCTGCTGCTGACCTCTTGGATGCTGTTTCCTTGTGTAAGTCGGGGTCATCGTGAACATCTAGCTCAGGGCCTTGGCTCCCTCTCCCAAGGCTCTCTTACCCCTGTGGTCAGCTTTGTACCCTCTCCTGTCCACCTGAGCTGCTGTGGTCCACAGTGTCAGTGGCTGTGGGCAGCATCTGGCCGTGTTGAGCCCGCCCACCCCTGGATGTTCTTTCTGGTGTCCTTCACGCCCACTCTGCGTCTCCTTCTCCGTCTCCTGTGCTCGGTCCTCCTGCCTGGCCTGTGAGGGGTGCTGTGCCTGGGGCCTCTCTCTCCTGTCTGTACTCACTGTTACTACGTCTGAAGGGGCCTTCTCCCCTTTCAAGGCTACCTTCCCCACTTATCTTGATCGGCCCACAGCAGCACAAGGTTTACTGGGGAAACCTTGCCAGCACCAGTGGTGTTTCTCAAACTTACCTGTTGATAAGATTTACCTGAGTCACTTGGTAAAATGTGGAATCCTGGGCTTCATCTCAGATCTGCTGACATGGACTCTCCAGGAAGGGAGCTTGGAAACTTCATTTTCACAAGCACCCCAAGTGATTCTTAGGAAGGGACAAGTTTGGGAAACTGGGCAGAGATTACCATTTAGTTTTGCTCTTACCCTGGCTTTGTGGGTGGAAAGTGGGTGTGGAAGGTCTGCGGGCCAAGGTTATTGAAGACACAGACAAAATGTGTTAGGTGTCTCTGAGGCTCTGCCGAATTAAACCTCTTTTTGGCTCTCTTCTTTTTATTACTGGTAATGGTCAAATGATAACACCATTGGGCACATTGTGTGTGCGGTCTGCCTGCAAGTGCCGGCCACATTCTCCACTTCTGTCCTGGTGCCTTAACTGGGCTTAGTTGAAACTGCAAATACAAGAGAGAGGGAAATACACTTGGGTGAATTTGTATCTGAGAATTTGTTGATAGTGTAACATTTTATCTTAAACGTTCACTAGGGAAAGAAACCACTTACAAAACTAAGAACAACCAAATGATTCTAGGTCATAAAAAGCCACCGTGGTTCTCCATGCCGGTTAAGAGAGTAGTTCTGAGCTCTGCTGGAGGTGCTTTTCTCCCCTGATTGTCTCTTCTGTCCTGGCCGAAGTCACACAACACAGCCTGTGATTTTCAGGTTGAAAATTTCAATGGCTTCATTCCTGAAAACTTGAAAAGTGCTGCCTCTTGTTCTACTATACTTAAATTGGATAATTTGTTGGTTTTTCCAGTTAAGTATTTTATAAAAGGTGTGGTTTTTTTCTGTTTTTCATCATGTTTGTATGTCAGTTGCAGGAAAATGTTTTAGACCAGAGATCTTACTATAAATGGACTAATCAAATGCTCTTTTGTTGGTATTGTTGGCAGTTGAATTCAGTGGTCTGAGTCATGACAGGTGAATCTTTGTAGATAGGATGTGAGTTGGTGTTTGTAGCCTAAGCAGGTACATGGATACAGGCAGTTGGGAGGGTCTTCACTGTCCCCACTGTCCCCTTGCACAGTGATCTTAGAAGGCCCAGTGCAAGCAGAGACCTCGGCTGGGCGATGCAGATGGTTGGGGAGTCTGGGGTTGCCCAGCGTCAGTGGGACCTGAGTGTCGTGTTGGTGTCATCAGCTCAGATGTACAGGGATCCAAGAAAGCTGATTGGTCCAAGGATAGTCATGTTCTGTAAAGAGATTCTTGCTGTGATCATCTGTCTAAATTGTGTTGAGGATAGAGATGTAAACCTTTTTAAAAATTCAGTATTTTGAAAAAATTGATTTATGGTGAAGGTACATGTAATAAATGTGATACAAAGTTAGGAGGTTTTACTAGAAAGCCAAATCTTTGTTTTAAATTAAAATAAAAAGAACCTTTTATTAAAAAGTTTCACAGCAATTTGCATTCTCCAAAGGGTAGATCTAAGTCAGATTCTGGCCCAGCCCTAGATCCAGCCCTAGCTGGGAAATTTCGAGGAGAAATTCAGGTAGAAATCCTACCCTCCTGTATTCACAGCCTAATGGGTATCTGTTCACTTCCGAAGGTCTTTCCTTCCTTGTAGTTCTTAGTATTTGTCTTGATAAACCAAACCATCTAGGCTCCCATATTTTCTCCATATTATTATATAAAATTTCAAGCATACAGAAAAGTGGAAAGAAGTCACGTATCCGCATCTCACTACCTCGATTCTATGGCACTTTGCTATATTCGCTTTATCACATATTTATCCATCCTTCTATCTTTCCTTCAGTTCATCTTTTTTAAATGTGTTTCAAGGTAAGTTGCAGTCAGTACCTTGTTGCAATAAGCATGCATTGCACTATTTGTTTAAGGTGTTCTCTCTGTCTCTCAACTCTTCGTTTTGAGATAAGTTTAGACTTGCAGAAGAGTTAACAGAAGTATTAGACTTCTCTTAAATCCTTCACGCAGGGACTTCCCTGGTGGTCTAGTGGTTAAGACTCCGCACTTCCGTTGCAGGGGGCACAGGTTCGATCCCTGGTCAGGGAACTAAGATCCCGCAAGCCACAAGGCCAAAAAAAAAAAAAAAAATCCTTCACCCAGCTTCCCTTATGTGGACAACCTACATAACCATAGAATAGTTATCAAAAGTAGGAAAGCAATATCGTGGAAATGTTATTAACTGAAGTGCAGTCTCTGGATCTCACCGACTGTTCCACTGCTGTCCCTTTTCTGTTCCAGGATCAAACGCAGGATCCCAGTTTGCACTGAGTTGTCTTACCTCCTTGAGTCTCCACCCTTCTGCAGCAGCTTGTCCCTCTCCCTGTCTTTTAGAACCTTGACACTTTAAAGAGTACTGGTCAGTTATTTTTTAGAATGTCTCTCAGGATGGGCTGGTCTCATGTTTTCTCCTGCTTAGGCTGAGGTTACGTACTGCTGGGAAGGGCAGCACAAGGTGATGTGCCCGTCTACGTGCATCACGTCAGGGGCACATGATGTTGATGTGTCCTGTTACTGGTGACGTGACCTGGATCACTTGGTTGAAGCGGTTGTCTGCTAGTGAATAATAAATATCCTATTCCTGCTTAAACTTCCTCTCACTGATTTTAGCATCTGTTTGTGCATTTTGCCTGCAGCAGTTAGTACTGTGCTCTAGCGGTGATTTTCTATTTCCTCATTCTTCCTGTAAGGAATCATTTGTGTTATATTATTATACTTATTGTTGTATTTATAGTCCTTATTTGTATTAGTATGGACTCGTGGATATTTATTTTATTCTTTGGGTTAGTCTATTACTATTATTTATTTTGCTGCTCATGTTATTCCAACTTTGGCCATTGGGAGCTCTTTTCATCCCCCACCCCACCAAAGTGCCAAAGCACTTTCTTACTTTGGGGCACCACAGATGATCCAGGCTTGTTTTTTTCCCCTGCATCAGCTGTGGAATCAGTAGTATTTAGAAAACGAGATCTGGGTGCGAGGCGTACCCATTACGACTGAGGTTTCACCTCCTCCAGCTCCTCTCTGGACAGAGCCAGGAAGACTGTATGTATGTGCACCAACCCATACGTACACACGTGATGATTATTTCTCTATCAAAAATCATGAGTTTATACATGTACAGTAGTTTCAAAATTGCTAAACCGTACCCTGTGAGAAGCAAATGTACCAGAGTGCAGTGTTTGTGTACAGTTCTTTTTGTGTTTAGCCTGAGAGTCTCCACTCGAAACAACATTCTTCTCACAGTTACTTAAGTCAGCTCCTTTTTTCACCTCTCTCTCGTTGTGGTTAGGTCATGCTTTTGTAATACAGTTAGTTTTATCACAGTTTGCATTTCATTCCCCCCCACCCACAATTCCGGTTGATTTTTTTTTTTTTTTTTTAAGTATATACATAAAATTCATTATCTGTTCGCTGCATTGTAGGATGTTTGGCAGCATCCCTGACCTCTACCCACTAGCTGGTAAGGTCCTAGTAGCACCCCACTCCCCTAGTTGTGACAACCAAAAATGCCTCAAGACATTGGTATGTTGGCAAAACTGCCCCAGTTGAGAACCAGAGATGTGGTTCTCACAGTTTTATTTGTCTAATTTCAGCAGAGAGGTGGAAACTATAAGTGAAAATCAAATAGGAAATTGTAACTGTTGCATGTTGTCTGCTATTTCCACCAAGGCTTTAGCATAATTAATCATAGTTATTTTAAATGACCTGTCAGATAGTTGCAGCATCTGTGCCATGTCCAAGTCTGGTTTATTGATTACTTGCTGTCTTGATGCAGTGAGCTGGATGTATTGTTTTTTCTTGCTTTCTGTATATTTTATAATTGTCGAAAGCTGGGAATCTTGTGTAGGACAGCAGTTTTATGCCTTGACATGAGCACCTCTTTCCTTCTAGGTGTTTAATGTGGGAGTTTGAGTTAATCTGCTCAGGAGCTGGGCTGGGTTTGAGTTTTGTTGTTGCTGTGATGTCCTCAGTGCACAGCAGGCTTCCAGTTGCTCTGGTGATACTTTGTGTTTAGAGTGGGGCGGGTGCTCCAGAGGATTTTTCTGTGTCTGCCCTAATTTCAGCTTTAAGCTGTCCTTTGCATTGCGTCTCAGGAAGGGCATGTCTCATACTGTCTCAGCAGTTTCAGCTGAGATTTCCTATTCATTTGTTGAGAACATATTTTCCTTTATAATGTTGAACATATTTGCAGTAGCTGCTTTAAATGCTTTTCTGCTAATTCCAACATATAAGTCATCTTTGGGTGGGTTTCCATTTCTTTTTTGAGTATGAGTCACTTTTTTCTTTTTCTTTGTATGTCTAGTAATTTTGGATTGTATTCTGGGCAGTGTGAATCACACATTGTAGAGATTCTGAATTCTGTCTTGTTCCTCTGCAGAAAATTGGTTTTTGTTAGCAAGCAGTTAACTTGGTTCACCTCAAACTCTAACCTCTTTCCTTCAGTTGAAATACCTGTTCAGCTATTTTTCCTTAATTCAACTCCTTGGAATCTGAGTGCTTGTGGATTTCAGAGGTCAGTGGGATACGAGCAGAGTTTATATACAAAATTTGTGACTCTTTCCTTTCTGGTATTTCCCCAACCCCCTTGCTTTCCAGCAGCTTTGGTTGTCCTGAGATATCTCCTCTGCTTCTTCAAGGCAGTGATAAGACCCTGGGTTTTCTACCAAATTTCATCTGCCCTGTATGGCCTCAGCTGGGGCCTACACTCACACCTATAGTCATAAAACTAGGAAACTCACCCACCAGTTCCTTCCAAATGCAGATTTCTTTCATTTTTGCCTGCTTTTAGTTTCTCTTCAGTGCTTTTAAGTAGTTGACGTTTGTATGTTTTCAATGTTCAGCAGGAACATTGGTCCGTTTGGAACTACTCCTCAATGAGCAGAAGTTGGGTATTTAGGCTCCTATTTTTATTTTTTTAAAGAGTATTTTTTTTTTTTTAATTTTTAATTTTACTGTATTTTTTTTTGGCCACACCACGCAGCTTGCAGGATCTTAGTTCCCCGACCGGGGATTGAACCCGTGCCCCTTGTAGTGAAAGCGCAGAGTCCTAACCACTGGACCGCCAGGGAAATCCTTAGGCTCCTGTTTTTATTTTTATTTTTATTTCTTTATTTCTTTTTTGAAGATTTTTTGATGTGGAGCATTTTTAAAGTCTTTATTTGTTACAATATTGCTTCCGTTTTATGCTTTGGTTTTTTGGCCCCGAGGCATGTGGGATCTTAGCTCCCCAACCAGGGATCAAACCTGCACTCCACATCTTTCCCTGGATATCTCATCGGGTCCTCAAATTGCATGTGTCCTCATCTCTTTCCCTCCCAGAGTCCTCTTCTTCTCTCTTATCTGTGTATGTGGAACCTCCTTTCTATCTCCACCATTTCCAGGTGGTCAGCAAGTCTGTTGATTCTGCCTCATTGAAGAGCCCTTGAATCCGTGTACTTCTCCCATCTCCCCTGGTACCACCTGGGCCCAGGCTCTCTGCTCTCTGCTCTGGGTATAACTCATCACCCTGCATGCACTGTTGCCCTCCCACCCCCTGCAGCTGGAAGGAGGTCCACCCGAGACACCGTCACTGGCTCCATGTTGCCAGTGGGTGAAGGCCACACTCTTCAGCCTGGCCTGCTTTGGCCTTCCAGCCTCGCCAGCCCTCACAGCACTGCTGTCCTAGATTTCCTTTGGTGTCTGCTGAACACTGTGCTGGGAACACGCTCTCCTTTGCCTGTATAAAAGCTATTAATTATCCTTCTAGTCTTAACTGAGATGTCGTTTCCCGAGGAGGCCTTTCCGGACCTCCTCTCAAGAGCAGGTCACGTCCCCTGCTGTGTTCCCAGAGCCCCTTGTACTGCTTCTTTCCTGCATCCCTCACGCGCAGTGATTTTTTAAATGTCTGGCTTCCGCTGTAGACTCCGAGTTCCAGGAGGGCAAGTTGCTGCCTTCTTTCCTCCTTTCTCTGACCTTTGCATCATGTCCAGTGCCTGGCAAGTCATGGACACCCAAGTGGTTTTTGTTTAATGAATGGATTAAAGACAAGAATAGCTCCATATGGCAATAGAGTAGACCTGATTACTGTAACGTCAGCTCTCTCCTGCCTGCCACATCTGATTGTGACACACTTATCTTATTTCCCAAAGAGGGATTCGCCGGCAGTTTCACGTGAAGCTGTAATCTAGCCGCTGCTGCAGCAGCAGAGGGGCATGTGCTCGTTCCGTGGCTGGTGTCGCGGGCAGCAGTGAGAACACCACCCGGAGCGGCAGGCAGCGCTGTGCCCATTGGAAGGTGCCTCCGAACAGTACCTTTTTTGTACCTTCTCAGAAGAGCAGCGTTGGCCTGTGCCAGGGACTGTCTACTGAGTTGAGACGGATTTGGATCCTTAGACATGCAGCGAGAGCAGGCTGCACTGGGTGGGCGGCAGGTCCGTGCACCGTGCCTCAGTCGCGCGCCTTCCATGTGCCCAGTGGCAGAGACGGAGATGGGGCGCCTCCCGCTTGCTCTTAGCTGGCACCCTCCTTGTTCTGACCCGTGTGTCTCTATAACCTGTCCTCACTCTCCTCATGTGCCGTGTTCTTTGGGAGATGAAGCCTTCAGGGACATGACCAGTCTCGTAACTGTGAAGTGGACATTTGGACTAAATTTAAAATGTTGACTCCTATTTCCTACTCTTTCCATGTTCCACGAACTTTGCTTTGTCTGTCAGTCTTTGTGCATAATGTACTCTTCCTGTGAAGACGAGTGCAAGCACCACGGGGTTCAAAATTTTGACCGATGCTTGCTGGTGGGCTCTGCACCGAGGCTTTGTTGGTTCAGGATAAGAAAGGCGTAGTGGGCTTCCCTGGTGGCGCAGTGGTTGAGAATCTGCCTGCCAATGCAGGGGACACGGGTTCGAGCCCTGGTCTGGGAAGATCCCACATGCCGCGGAGCAACTGGGCCCGTGAGCCACAATTACTGAGCCTGCGCGTTTGGAGCCTGTGCTCCGCAACAAGAGAGGCCGCGATAGTGAGAGGCCCGCGCACCGCGATGAAGAGTGGCCCCCACTTGCCGCAACTGGAGAAAGCCCTCGCACAGAAACGAAGACCCAACACAGCCATAAATAAATTAATTAATTAATTAAATTTAAAAAAAAAAAAAAAGAAAGGCGTAGTGGCTATGGGCTGTGTGAGTCCTGTCTTCTGGAGCCTCCCTCCAGAGTGCTGTGTGATCACAACCACACAGTCCTCACACGCTTAGAAAACACATTTTGGCATGAAAGACGTGCTCTCCTTGAAAGATACTGTGATAGGCCATTACTTTTGACATCATGATATTCTGAGAGGGAGTATTTTTTAAATTGTTAATTCTTAAAACGAAGTGCTGATGGGGCTGTTTGACTGGTGTCTGGTTGATCCCGCCTTTCCCCGTCGAGTGTGTTTGCTCTCAGACAAGACTAACTGTCTTCACTCAGCCCAGCCCCATCACATGTCCCTGACACACCGGACCAGGCGGAACACGTCCAGCCTTCCTTGCTTGTCGTCCTGGCCTGGTGACAGCCTCGCTGGGCTTGTCCTGGCCAGGTGACAGCCTCGCGGGCTGGCCTGTGTCTGGGGCACCCATTGTGGGGAGCAGGTGCTGAGGAAGGGGTGTCACACTGGGCCCAAAGGCTGGTGAATTTGGCCGGGCTGAGGGGGTGAGGGAACCACTGTGCCAGGGCTCGGGGGACTGCAGAGACTCCAACCCAGCCTGTGTTCAGCGAGAACAGGCGGAGCTGTGCCCTTGATGGGGAGGCAGGATCTGGTTGTGTCCCTGCTGAGGGTCCTCGCTGCCCTCAGACTGAAGTCCACATGCCAGGCAGTGAGGCTCTTGTCAGTTAGCCACATCCCCGCTTTAGAGCTATCCCCCTGCTGCCCTCTCTGTTCCCCACCTGCCCCGTGGTTCACCCACGCTGGGATTTATTGTCCTCTAACTTGAATGTCCTTCTACCTCTGCTCTGAATGTCGTCTGGCTGAATACTGTTCCCCAGCCCTGTTCTCCACTAGTGAAGCCAGCCGTCTGGCAGACAAATTCATGTCATTATGCTGCTGAAGGCTTCCCGATGCCTGAAGTCGAAGCAAATGGCTTCTACCTCTGTGGCTTGATAGATCTTTTCTTTTTATTTATTTATTTATTTGGTTGGTTGTACCGGGTCTTAGTTGCAGCTTGCCGGCTCCTTAGTTGTGAACTCTTAGTTGCGGCATGCAAGTGGGATCTAGTTCCCAGGCCAAGGATCGAACCCGGGCCCCCTGCATTGGGAGTGCAGAGTCTTAACCACTGTGCCACCAGGGAAATCCCTCTCTGTGGCTTGATAGTGCTTTATCATTCTCTTATTCCGGTTTCCATCCTGACTTGTCCCTGGTTGTAGACACGTATGGCTCCTCCACTAACTGTAGGCACACAGGGCAAGGCTTTGATTTAGTTTGTACTTTTAGACCTAGATGCAGTGGGGGATCTTGGAATTTTGGTTGAATTGCATCAGAGGTAAGTAGCAGTCCGTGGTTTAGAAGTGTTCATCTGTGTTGCATGTCTCATCCCTAGAAATAAAAGTTGAATGAGATGTTTTCCCTTGGTCCTTGTCTACGGGAGTTGTTTTGTATAAGGGACTCTGTTTGTGGGGAGCCGTTGAGGTGCCCTGGGTGGGAAGGAGGGACGAACGAGCCTCAGGGGCAAAGGGAGCAAAACTCACCTTCCTGCTACCTTTACCTCTTGAAGTTCAGGGTCAGGTCTCTTTACTGTGACACTTTCCACCCTGTGCAGAGCATCTACTAAGAACATCTTCGACCAGCCGACCTGCTTCTCTGCCGAGAGTACCTGCCATGGAAAGTGCCAAGACCATCTCAGGTAATACTTTTTATCTGAAATTTCTTTTAAAAAGATTCTTCCAGAAGTTTTAGTGATGGTACCGAGTACTTTCTCTTTAGGTTTATTTAACCTTACTTGTCTCTTTAGCTCTTTAGTTGATTGTTTTTCACTCTGAATTTCCCCTATTGTATCTTACACATTTCATAGAAATCACATTTCGTGGCCCTGATTTCAAAAATAAAAAATAAGAGCTAGATAGTTCCATTCACTTAACAGGTGTTGATTAAGTGCCTAGAGTGGGTTAGAAGATATACTGAAAATATAGGTTCATACAAAGTTGCGTAGCTGTGAAAGGTTAAAATATTTATCCCAAGATGTGTCATGACTGTTTTTGAAGAGTTATTTCAGAGCACACCAAAAATTCTCCAGAAGCCAGATTTTTCCAGTGTTATAGCCATTTTACAATGATGAATTTGATGGGCTTACTCTTTCGGTCTCCTAGAGCTAACTCTTCAATTTATCAGTGTTCATATTATTTTCCCCTTGTGGCCTTTTTTTAACCCTTAATAGCTCAACTAGAAATTGGACCAGGAAAGGAGAGATTCCTATAACCCTGCCTCCTGTGGTTAATGTCCCACTTGTATGTGGATTTAAGTTAGTACAGTTTTTGTACATCTTAGCTGGGTCTTTAAATCAGTGGGAAGTCCAGCCAAAATCACCGCCCCCAAAGCCCAGATCCAGAGCCTTTTCCTGTAACAGAGTTCTTCTGATTCTTTCTCAGTCTGTTTCCTCTGTTTGATATAAAATTATCAAAGGTGTTCTCATCCAATTTCCTAGCATACCGCTTAAAAGAAACTGCTGATTTAAGGCATATAGAGATCTGACATTGAAAGGAAAAGGCAGAATAATTATAAAATTATGTCAAATATGCAAGTGCATCATTCTGATAAGATCTTGTAATAGGAGAAAGCATGTCTCCTCTCGATCTTTAAACACACCGCTTAGCTGATGCCGAGTTATAGTCTGCTGTGGCTATCCTAAAATCATCAAGAGAAGTTTAGCCAATGAAAGGGGGCAGTTCCAGTCATCCGGGGGAAATTACTGGTGTTTGGCACGATTGCATTACAGCCAGCCCGGGATGATGCAGTAATGGCTCCCTCGCATCCAGCATCATCTGAGGTGAGAGACTCTGAGGTCAGGAACCTTGTCTGGCGTCTCACGTCATCGTGGCCAGAAAGCCGCTTCTGTTGTGCCTCCGTTTTCAACGGCTGCAATGGCTGCTTCCACCTCCCAGTTCTCAGGACTTTCGTAATTTCAGCAAGGCGTAGTGCCTTACGCTTTCAAAATAGGACTTTCCTGATTGTTCTTCTCTCTCGGTAGTTGACTTGACACGACACCTTTTGCTTTTCTGTTTCGTTGATTCATGTTTTTTAAAACGTGGCTTGGGACTTCCCTGGTGGCGCAGTGGTTAAGAATCCGCCTGCCAATGCAGGGGACATGGGTTTGATCCCTGGTCCGGGAAGATCCCACATGCTGTGGAGCAACTAAGCCCATGCGCCTCAACTACTGAAGCCCGCACGCCTAGAGCCCTTGCTCTGCAACAAGAGAAGCCATTGCAATGAGAAGCCCCCGCTCGCCACAACTAGAGAGAGCCCATGCGCAGCAACGAAGACCCAAGGCAGCCAAAAAAAAAAAAGTCTTGACCCAGAATTAAGTGTGGCCCTGTAACAAAGTATCTTTCCTTTCTGTCTCTTCAGCAGTGTTTTTGGCCACGTTCAGAAGGGTTGTGTTGATTTTGGTTGAGAGTGAATGTTGCTTTTGTTAGCCTTTGGCTTTGGTCGTGTTTGTAGTTGAACGCAGGTTTGCGGGGGACTCACTGTGGGCCAGGTGGGTGCTTTGAGTGTTAAGGGTGGATGAGACACACTCCTTGCCTTCAGGGAATGTGGGCTTCTGTGCATATTTCAACAACTGTACCTTTTTTACAGGTTTTTTTTTGTTTTTTTTGTTTGTTGTTGTTTTTAATTTATTTTTATCTTTGGCTGTATTGGGTCTTTGTTTCTGTGCGAGGGCTTTCTCTAGTTGCGGCGAGCGGGGGCCACTTTTCATTGCGGTGCACGGGCCTCTCACTATCGCGGCCTCTCTTGTTGCGGAGCACAGGCTCCAGACGCGCAGGCTCAGTAGTTATGGCTCACGGGCCTAGTTGCTCCGCGGCATGTGGGATCTTCCCAGACCAGGGCTCGAACCCGTGTCCCCTGCATTGGCAGGCAGATTCTCAACCACTGCGCCACCAGGGAAGCCCCCTACAGTTTTTTAAAATGGGAAAAAAAAAAACCTTTCAAGTTATCAGTAAGTTAAAGAGAATGTTAGTTTTTCCTCCTGTATGATAATTTCTGCTCTTTTGGGGACCTGCTGAAGAAGATGTCTCAAGAACTCAGCTTAAAATGTTTTTGCTATAAATTGCATAATGGCTGTTTCTTACACTCAGTGTCCAGACGAAGCAGTGAAGAGATGAAGCGAGATGTCTCTGCACCTGAGGGCGCATCTCCTGCCTCACTCATGGCCATGGGTGCCACGTCGCCACAGCTGTCCCTGTCCTCCTCCCCCACGGCCTCCGTGACCCCCACCACTCGAAGCCGGATAAGGTAGAGGACAGTTAGTATTGGTGCATTTCATGCCTGCCGTTCCTGGCCTTTTGAAATTAAATGATCAGGTTATAAAGTAACGGCATTCGAGCACTGATGTATTTTCATTCTTTATGTGTTATTTAGTGTTTTCTGATCTAGTCTTCTATGCCTAGAATTGGGAAAGATGATATGAAAGTAAAAAAGTAAAGCAAAGTAAAAGAGATAATTATTTTCCCCAAGCAGCTGGTGTTTTTGGTTTTGTTTTTTGTGGGGTTTTTTGGTTTTGGTTTTTTCAAGTAGAAAACAGCTGAGTACAAAAGTAAGTTTAGTGAAAACAGGGTGTGGATAGAGTGTTGGGGAGGCTGGAAGAGGGGAACTCGAGTGAGGCCTTGAGGGTGGTGGACGGGGAGGAAGGTGAGCGTTACTGGTAGGGTCAGTGACTCCAGTGAGTTTGCAGGAAGGCTGAACACGAACTGAAGGAGGGATGGGAGTGGGTTTCAGAACTTTACCGTATACTGACTTACAAGTTTGAGTAAAAGTGGAATATTTGGTGTCTCAAACTCAAATTATATGCTCACTTTTAAAACCCTGCCTCTCGGGGACCGACCTCTTAGAAGAGTGGTACCATACTCAGTGCGGGTCAGGCAGGTCGGGTGCAGTGGAGAGTGCGGCTCATGCCGCCCTGGCCAAGCCCGGGGGAGCACTGTCCGCGCTGGTGGGCAGGGCCCCCACTCTTCCTGGTCCCCCACTTAGAAGTTGTGAGCCTCCACAAGGTGTCTCCTGGACTTGGTTTCCTTATCTTACAGTGAAGATGTTACAGGAGAGCACCCTCTGCTCTAGGAGGCTCTTTGCTGCAGCTTCTCATTGTGCCCATAGACTTTACTCGTCTTTGATGCTTTTTAAGCTGTTTCTATAGCAAAATGGCCTGTGTGAACTAGAGGAAACCTTTCACAGTGATTGTAGTAGTTACTTTTATTTTGAGCATAATAGGGGTTTGTTTTTTTTTTTTGGCTTGCCCTTTTGTTTTCATTCACATATCTCACCTTTATCTTCATTCTCATTTCCTGTGATCAGTGGTGTTATAACAAACTTCTTTGAACCCTGTAAACCAGGGCAGCAATCTGATGGGCAGGTACACGAACATAAAAGTATATTTCTTCAAGACAGCAGTCTAACTGCAAGTTGAAATATTTTCATATTTTACTTTTGGTTCTAAATAAAAATTGGTGCTATTTCAGTGCACCTCTAACTTGAAAAAGCTTCAGTTCTACATGTGTGCTCTTTTATTTCCTACCATACTTTGCAGGATGAATATGGACAGAATAATAGTAAGCCACCTGTAACATCATAACCTCTAGGACAGTTATTGGACTGTTAAGTGTATGGGTCGTAGGGCTAGAATCTCCACTTGTGCAGTCATCACTAAAAATTAGACCAGGCTTTTAAGAGTGTGCTGCTTGTCAAGAAACAGGTTGTTTTACAGAGCACTCTCTCTCCAGGTGCTCCTTGGTATTCTGTTCTGCTTCTAGAATAGTTCTTGGAAGGAAGGATTGGGTACTGGAGGAGTCGGTTGTATGCCTCCCCTGCTCCATCGCCAGGGTGATCACAAAATCTTTTTTGATTCAGTGTCTGGTCTGGGGTAGGATATTTTTTCTGCCTCCAAGGCAGTTGACAGTGCCCTAAAGTACCCTCCATATAATTTTAAGAAATGAATAATGTATAGCCATTGATTTTTTTTTTCCCCCCAAGCTTCTGTAGTTGGTCTGTCCCGTAGTAAACTCTGAAGTTCCTTGAGAGGCAGGGTCTCTTTGTTGCTCACCGCGCCCTGCCCAGCACATGCACATGGCCTGGCACAGTGGTGCTGTGCCGAGAGAGGGTCCTTCCTTTCTTCCCTAAGTGAAAATAAGGAACCCAAGATTCAGTGGTGCTGAATCTTTGCCAGTTTCCGTGTGGATAATGAGTAGAGCCCCCTGCAGATGGCAGAGCCCCCTGACGGTGGTGGGTCTGTGAGACCCATAAAAATTGACAGGCAAAATCCAGCGGGTGAAGGTACATCTTGCCATTGGATGCCTCCGAGTGTGTGTTTGTTCTGTTCAAATGTTCTGTTGTGTTTGTTGGACTTCTGGTTTAGAAGGGTGCTCAAATAAGAAATATTTCAACTTGGGTTCCTTATTTTCACTTATCAGGGAAGAAAGGAAGGACCCTCTCTCGGCATTGGCAAGAGAATATGGAGGATCCAAGAGGAACGCCTTGCTGAAATGGTGTCAGAAGAAAACCGAAGGCTATCAGGTAGCCCCATGGTTCTTTTGCCCCAGGGGAGCAGCTGCCATGCCAGGTGCTGACGGCGCAGCTCACCTGAGCAGTGACGAGTCCTGCACTGGGTTCCAAGTCTACCCTGAACGTGGCGGAGTATCCCTTGGATGAAATAAGTTTCTTACCTTTCCAGAGTAGCTAACCTTTACAATACTCTTGTTCAGCTGTTGTAGCACTTTCTCATTTAAGTCCCAGTTAATTGCTTTTGTTAAGGCCTCATCTGGACTAAGAGTGAAAATATATTTATTTTACTTTAAATTAAGATTTTACTTATCATTGATATGTTTAAAGTTTTCTCTTAGCTTTTTCCCCTTCCCGCTGGGCTGTCTTTGTGCCCTGTCATTTCTCATCTGGACTGTTTTATAGCCTCTCCTTTCTTGCCCTGTCAGTCTCTCTCTCTTTTTTTTATTAACCTTTTTTTAAAAACGGAAGTGTAGTTAATTTATGATGTGTTAGTTTCAGGTGTATAACAAAGTGATTCATTTATACATATATATATTTCTATTCTTTTTCAGATTCTTTTCCATTATAGGTTACTACGAGACATTGAATATGGTTCCCCTTGCTATGTAGCAGGACCTTGTTGTTTATCTATTTTATATATAGTAGTTAGTATCTGCTAATCCCAAACTCCTAATTTATCCCCCCCCCAACACACACACACACACACACACTATCCCCTCTGGTAACAGTAAGTTTGTTTTTTTATGTCTGTGAGTCTGTTTCTGTTTTGTAAATAAGTTCATTTGTATCATTTTTTTAGATTCCACACATAAGTTATATCATAGGATACTTGTCTCTGATGTACTTCACTTAATATGATAATCTCTATGTCCATGTTGCTGCAAATAGCATTATTTCATTCTTTTTATGGCTGAGTAGTATTCCATCATATATATGTACCGCATCTTTATCCATTCATCTGTCGATGGACATTCAGGTTGCTTCCATGACATTATGCTAAATGAAATGGGCCATACACAGAAGTACAAATATAGGATTCCACTTATATGAACTCCGTAGAATAGTCACATTCATAGAGACTGAAAGTAGAATGGTGGTTGCCAGGGACCGGGGGCAGGGGGTAATGGGGATTTATTGTTTAAAGGGTACAGAGTTTCAGTTTGCAAGATGAAGAAAGTTCTGGAAGTGGATGCCGGTGATGGTTATACAACCATGTGAATGTACTTAATGCCACTGAACTGTACACTTAAAAAATAATTAGCCCCCCAAAAAAAAAAAAGAAGTAAATGATTGGGATACAGCTAGATAGAAAAACCTAGCAAGGACATACAAGATTTGAACCATATACTATATACATGAACTCTATACTAATTAGACCTGTGAGACATCTGTTGAACACTCTACCCAACAACAGCAAAATATGTATTCTTCTCAGGTGCATGTAGAACATTCAGGATAGGCTGTATGTTGAGTAATAAAACAAATCTCGATAAATTTTAAAAGATTGAAATTTCACAGAGTATCTTTTCTGATCACAATGGAATGAAATTAGAAATTAATAACTGAAGGAAAATTCACAACATAACATAACAAAACTATGGGAGGTGCTGAAAAGCAGCTCTCAGGGAAATTTATAGCTGTGAACACCTACCTTTATAAAGAAGAAGAATCTCAGGACTTCCCTCGCGGTCCCAGTGGTTAAGACCCCGCTCTTCCAGTGCAGGGGGTGCAGGTTTGATCCCTGGTCGGGGTACGAAGATCCCACATGCTGTGCGGTGTGGCCAAAAGATTAAAAAAAAAAAAGAAGAAGAAGAAAAATCTCAAATCAGTGATCTAACCGTCAACCTGAAGAAAGTAGAAAAAGAAGAGCAGACTAAGCCTAAAGCAGTCAGAGGAAGGAAGTAATAAAGGTCAGAGCAGAAATAAAGGAGATAGAAGAATCAGTAGAGAACATCAGTGACACCAGAAGTTTGTTCTTTGAAAAGATCAGCAAATCTACAGATCTTTACCTAGATTGACAAAGGAAAAAAAAAGAGGAGACTAAAATTACTAGAATCAGGAATAAAGGAGAGAACGTTACTAATGACCTTATAGAAATGAAAGGGATTAAAAGGGAATACTGTGAACAGTATACCAACAAATTGTTTAACGTAGATGAATTTGACAAATACCTCAAAATACACAAACTATAAAAATTAACTCAAGGACTTGCCTGGTGGCACAGTGGTTAAGAATCCGCCTGCCAATGCAGGGGACACGGGTTCGAGCCCTGGTCCGGAAGATCCCACATGCTGTGGAGCAGCTAAGCCCGTGCGCCACAACTACTGAGCCCATGCGCCGCAACTACTGAAACCCGCATGCCTAGAGCCTGTGCTCTGCAACAAGAGAAGCCACTGAAATGAGAAGCCAGCGCACTGCAACGAAGAGTAGCCCCCACTTACCGCAACTAGAGAAAGCACGCACGCAGCAACGAAGACCCAATGCAGCCAAAAATATAAATAAATAAATTAATTAATTAAAAAAAATTAACTCAAGAAGAAAGAAAATCTGGGACTTCCCTGGTGGTCCAGTGGGTAAAGACTTCACCTTCCAGCACAGGGGGTACGGTTTCGATCCCTGGTCGGGGAGCTAAGATCCCATATGCCTCGCCGCCAAAAAAACAAAACATAAAACAGAAGCAGTATTGTAACCAAAAAATTCAATAAAGACTTTAAAAATGGTCCACATCAAAAAGAAAAAATCTTTAAAAAAAAAAAGAAAGAAAATCTGAGTAGGCCTATAGCAACTAAAGAAACAGAATTAGTGATCAAAAACTTTCAACAAAGAAAAGCCCAGGGCCTGATGGCTTCACTGGTAAATTCTACCAAACGTTTAAAAGAAGAATTAACAGCAGTCTTTCTCAAACTCTTCCAAAAATAGAATAGAGAACATTTCCTAATTCATTCTGTGAGGCCAGTATTACCCTGATAACAAAGCCAGAAAAAGACATCACAAGAAAACTACCGACCAATATTTCTTATGCAAAAATCCTCTATAAAATACGGACAAACAGAATCCAGCAGCAAATAAAAGGAATTGTGCACCATGACCAAGTCGGATTTATCCCAGGAATGCAAAGTTGGTTCAACATATGAAACTTAAAGTAATACACCATGTTGTGGAATAAAGGTGAGAAACCACAAAATCATCTCAGTGGATGCAGAAAAAGTGTTTGACAAAATTCAAAACCCATTCATGATAAAAAAAAACACTCAACAAACTAGGAATAGAAGGGAACTTTCTCAACCTTATAAAGGGTATCTGTGAAAACCCACAGCTACCATCGTACTTAATGGTAAAAGACTAGGTGCTTCCCCCCCAAGATCAGGAACAGGAAAGGATGCCCACTCTCACCATTTCTACTGACATTTTATTGGAAGTTCTCGCTAGGGCAGCTGGGCAAGAGAAAGAAAAAAAGGCATTGAAAAGGAAGAAGTAAAACTATGTCTATTTGCAGATGACATGATTGCTATCTAGAAAACCTTCAAGAATTCACATAAAAACCTTTGGAGCTACTAAACAAATCCAGCAGAGTTACAGGATACAAGGTCAATATAAAAAGCAGTTGAATTTCTCTATACTAGCAGTGAAACTCTGAAAATGAACATAAGACAACATTTCCATTTATAATAGCATCATAAAGAATAATATATCCGGGGGAATTGCCTGGTGGTCCAGTGGTTAAGACTCCTCACTTCCACCGCAGGGGGCATGGGTTCGATCCCTGGTCCCTGGTGGGGGAACTAAGATCCTGTGTTCTGCGAGGTGAGGCCAAAAATAATAATAATAACATATCCGGAGAAAAGCATGGTCCGGAAGGATACATGCACCCCAGTGTTCATTGCAGCGCTGTTTACAGTTGCTGAGACATGGAGGCAACCTAGGTGTCCATCAACAGATGAGTGGGTAAAGAAGATGTGGTACGTATGTACAATTGCATGTTACTCAGCCATTAAAAAGAGTGAAATAATGCTGTTTGCAGCAACATGGATGGACCTGGAGGTTATCATACTTAGTGAAGTAAGTCAGAGAAAGACAAATATATGGTGTCGCTTATGTGTAGAATCTTAAAAAATGATACAAATGAACTTACTACAAAACAGAAACAGACTCACAGACTTAGAAAACAAACCTACGTTACCAGGGGGGAAGGGTGGGAGGGAGAGATAGACTGGGAGTTTGGGACTGACATGTAAACACTGCTATATTTAAAATAGATAACCAGCATGGACCTACTGTATAGCACAGGGAACCCTGCTCAATATTCTGTAATAACCTAAATGGGAAAACAGTTTGAAAAAGAATAGGTACATGTATATGTATAACTGAATCACTTTACACCTGAAACTAACACAACATTGTTAATCAACTATACTCCAATATAAAATAAAAATTTTTTTAAAAGAATAAAAGACTTAGAAATAAATTTAACCAAGGGGGCACAAGGCTTGTACACTGGAAACTACAAAGATTGTGAAAGAAATTAAAATCTAAGTAAATGGAAAGATCCTTTGTTCATGGATTAGAAGTTTTTATACATGCTACAAAGTGGATGAATCTTAAAAATATTATGCTAAGTGAAAGATGCCAGACATAAAACTCCATCCCAAAAGACTTCAGTCCTCCATACCTGAAAGCGGAGGTAAAACTGATGCTCTCAGCTTTGCCAAGTGGCAAGAACATCAATGCTGTGGCTCCCAGTTTGATCGAGGACCGAAATCTTGAGCATAAATCAGTATTGCCCAACTCTTTACATTTTTTTCTTTAACATCATTTTTTATTGGGCTGTACTTCACGTAAGATACAGTTCACCCATTTAAAAATGTACATTTTAGTGTCTTCACAGAGTTGTGCAGCCATCACCACAATTAGTTTTAGAGAATTTTCATCAATCTGAAAAGAAATCTTGTACCTGTTAACAGTCCCTCCCCATTTGCTGTAGGCAGCCACGGATCTACTTCCTGTCTCCATAGACGTGCCTGTTCTGGGCATTTCATGGCACTGGAATTACACAGCGTGTGGTCCTCTGTGGCTGCCTCTTTCAATTGAGCATAATGTTTTCACGGTTCACCTATGTTGTAGCATGTTCTCCACGTGTCACTCCTTTTACGACTGAACAGTATTCCACTTTGTGGACCACCTGTTGTCGTCCCATCATCTGCTGATGCCGTCAGGTTGTCATGGCCATTACATACGATGCTGCTGTGCACACTGCGTACGAAGGCTTTGCATGGACATAAGTAATTTTCTCACCCTCCTGTCTGTCTTTTACTTGGCTGCCAAAGTGGTTTGAAATTGTGATCTGGTTATTTCTCTTTAAGCTGCTTCTCCTTTGCCGTTTGGTTAAAGCCTCCAATCCTTGGTGTGGAGAACAAGACCCCTTACAGTTGATCTGGCCCCTGTGTAGTCTTATCGGCTTCTCCACAATCACACCTTGGCCACTGGTGCCCCCCATCCTGTCACTTCACCCCCTCCATCTGGGGAGTGTCTGCTCCTTCAGCTTCGAAGTCAGCATCTGTGCAACGTTGCCTTTGCCCTGCTCCGTCCCCGCAGGGGTTCATCCCTAACGTGCACCCCCTCCTCCCAGAGCCCCGGGAGCCTAGTTCTTCCTTGACTTGAACCCAGTCCAGGGCAGAGTGCTTTCTGTATATCAGGGCATGTTTTTTATTTTTTTTTTTGGGTGGGCGGTCTTTGTAATTCATTTTCCCTGTGTTACAGAACCCCACGTGATATATCACAAGGATACTGAAGTTGTCAGTTTGTGTGTGTGTCTTCCTTTCTAGACTGTGAGCTCCTTAGAAGGGCCTGTCTTTCCCAGCGTCCAGCAGAAGGCCCTGCACATGGCAGAGCTGAATGACTGTCTGAACCTATATGTTGAATGTCACGGGATACCTTGGAGGTTCATTTTTAGAACAGTGGTTCTCAGGCTTGTATGCAAAAACCTGTGAAGATTGTGGGAAAAGTGCAGATTCCTGAGAACCAACCCTCAAGATTTATAATTCGAGAGGTGCGTTGGGAGACTCTGGAATCTGCATTTTTACAGGCATTGCACTTGATCCATAGACCATGCTGTGAGAATCACACATAGAGTCGTGATTAAGACCTTGGACTTGAGTGTCAGGTAAGGTTTGAGTGTCAGGTAAGGTTTGAATGTCAGCTCTGCCTCTTACTGTGTGACCTTTTGCAAATTACTTAGCCTCTCTGGGCCTCAGTTTCCTCCTCTGTAAAATGGAAGCTTAAGTGAGGCATTTCTAGCATATGCTATGCATTTAACAGATTTTAAAAGTATTATTTTTCTATGTTATTGCATGTCATCTTGTAACATAAGCTTTAAATTTTCCTAGACCATTACCCTTAAATTGAGTAATTTTAGATAATTAGAAAGTACCTCCCCCTTGATTATGGCATTTTGCCATGTAGCAAGTTGATTAAAAATTAAGTAACCAAGTTGATTGAGGTAATTCAAGCATTAAATCAATGATTTAACTAATGTCTCTTGGTTCCCTCCACTTAAATTCTCTGATTCTGTGATTTTAAGGTACATTGTATTAAGTTAAAAAAAAAAAAACCACAAATCAATTCCTTAAGATCCTCAATTAATAATTTTAATTTTTTTTTGTTTACTGGGTACTTAAAATGCAAGAGGAAATATAATGCAAAACAGAATGGTTAGCCATACATAAAGAAAAACCTTTTTATACATTGGGCAGTCTGTGCTACAAACCCGTTTCCCCCCTTCCTTACTTCCTGTGGACACGTTTGTAAGGATGTCTATGTATGGCTTTTTTGTTTGTCTGGCTTTTGTTTCCTGTGAGACTGGTATCTGTTTTGCTGTTTAAAAGTAGATAGGATGCTGGTTCTTTTATTTCAAGGTCTGTGAGTTAAAATTGGACATAATTTTATATGCATAATCTTTTTAAGCTGAAAGATATATCTGATAGAGCTCTTAATTTGTCAAGAGCCACGTAAGAAGTGCCAGAGCCCTTTCCTTATCTAGCTGTAAGTATGGATGAGCGTACCCCTCCTTGAAGCCAGCAGTGTGGGACCAGTCTTTGGTCTCTGACTTCCCACAATCAGCAGGAGAGGGCAGGCTGTGACACTGGACTGGCTCACTAGAGCAGGAGCTGTTACGTGACACTTAGCACATTCTGCACTCTCAGGCCCCAAGTGCATCGTTAGTGCTGGGACTGCGCGTGCTTTATGTCGTAGGAACTGTCTAATCAACAGAGATAGATTCCCTAATACTCATATCATCTTCCGCTAACTCTCTTAAGAGTCATCCTAAAATAATTGTACTAATCACTGTAATTTCATTAACCATCCATTACAAAACAAGCCCTTGTGAGTTGGCCTTTTATCTGACAAATACATTTTTCTCTTTTAAATTGCGCCCTGCCACCAATTATTCACTGAAGTTTTAGAATACTAGAATATTACCCTTGAAGGGGACTTGACGATCTAAGTTAACTGTCAGGTTTACAGATGTGGGCCTGAACCCCTGCCAGGATCAATGCCTCCCTCAAGGCTGAGCCATGAGTCTGTGGCATCACAGACAGCCTTCAGAACTATTGCTTTAAGGATTGAGTCTTTCTTCTTTTTTAATCAGTGCCTCAGCTTGTATACAATTGTGGGGGTTTTTTTGTTTTTTAATTTTTTTTTTATTTGTTTATTTTTGGCTGCATTGGGTCTTCGTTGCTGAACACGGGCATTCTCTAGTTGTGGCGAGCGGGGCCTACTCTTCGTTGTGGTGTGTGGGCTTCTCATTGTGGTGGCTTCTCTTGTTGCGGAGCACAGGCTCTAAGCGCATGGGCTTCAGTAGTTGTGGCACGCGGGCTCAGTAGTTGTGGTTCGCAGGCTCTAGAACACAGGCTCAGTAGTTGTGGCGTGTGGGCTTAGTTGCTCCGCAGCACGTGGGATCTTCCCAGACCAGGGCTCGAATCCGTGTCCCCTGCATTGGCAGACGGATTCTTAACCACTGAGCCACCAGGGAAGCCCTACAATTGTGTTTTAAAATTAATTTAAATGTATAGATACCGCTAATAATTCTTTAGTGCTTATGGAGAGAAGTGATGCTCCGCTGCCCTATACCATCACCTCTGTAAATTTTGCTTCCCAGAGGCAGCTACTCCAGTTCTTTGACTGTTTCTTTAGGGATTAACAATGTAAGATTGATGGTATGAGACTAACCAGGTAATAAGGAAAATAACTCGTACTTTCAGTATACTTTTCTTTGGTTCTAAATTTTATATTTAACAGCTTCTGTTGTACTGTTGTTTTCTTGTTCTGGGAAAACCTAATTGAATACAATCAAGGAGCCTCTAACGGTTAATTTAAGAGAGCTTTACTTTGAAATCTCATTGTTTTCTGATAAAATACCAGGCCTAGAGATGGATTAGTTAATCCAAAGGATAATGAAATCACTTAATCTAGTACAAAATAGTTTTAATAAATGGGCAAAAGCTTTTAGTACTGCCTGAGGTAATGTAATCTCAAATAAACATTAAGAATGCACAGTTTTATTGAGGGATTTGCTCATTAGTGCTTGGGCCAAAGAAGGAAAGATTGTACATTTCTTAGTGGAGGTTAATGGAATCAGAAGAATTGATGGACTTGAATGGTTTAAAAGTGATGTTTTTATGTGCTGTGCTTTACTTGCTTTCTAGCAATATTTCCTAATATAGAAATTAACTTATCAAATACATACTAAGCTCTGTGCCAGGTAGTGTGCTGGGCATTGAAGCAGAAATCAGGAAATAGAAAAGTAGTTCCTGTTTCTGGAAGCTTGTGGACTAGTCAGTGAAATATGCATTAGTAATTAAAACTCCACATGGACTTCTGTGTATGGTTATGATAGGTTATCAGATCAAACTCTGCTGAGAACTGTTCTGTTTAAAATGCAAATATATGTATATATGTCTGTGAAGGTACTGGGGACTAATGAAGGCAGCTGGGACAAATTTGGCAGGAGCCAAGATTGCAGGGAGAAAGAGATCACACTGAGTTGAGTTTCTGTTTACACTACCTTTTTCAACCCTTGGAGCATTTGCCAGCTCCTGGCATGGGTCAGAGACCAAACAGAAAGCAGTGGTCCAGAGCTTGTTTGAGAGTCACTGAGGAGGGAAACTAAAATCTGAATTTGGAGCTACTAAGGCAACAGAGATTTGAGGGTCCTAAATCCCAGGGAGAAGACAGTCTCAGAGTAGTGAACTCAACATTTGACTTAGCTCTTGTCCTCAAGGTATTTGTCGCATGCTAAGATGCGTGGAGGTGGACCTAGAGAACTTCAGCAGAAATCTGCTGCTGAGAGGATAGAGACTTCAGCACAGCTTTTGTTCTCCTGGTACCAGGAAGATAAAAACCAAAAGTTCAAGACCAGCCAAGGGGGGGTGACCCTGGCAAACATCCTGGGAGTTCAGCAGAGCCCTCAAAAGAACTGTGCCTTACAGATAAAGGTTGACTGGAAAAGGCCAGCTTGAAATTCAGCATCAGAACTTTCACCTGCTACATCGAGGTGATCAGCTGCCAGAAGAAACTTAAAACCTTTCTGCAGGGAGGTGGCACCATCCAGCCCCTTATATTCTGATACCCAGTGTCTTGCAGTCCATCAGAAATACCAGTCGTGCCAGTAAACATGATCAAATGACTGAAAATCAAGGGAAATAATGAGTAATATAGGGAGAAACTTCAGGTGATGCAGATACTTAGATTAGGCCTTTAAAATAACTGATTAATGTGTTCAAGAAAATAGATGAAGAGAAAGAAAATTTTACCAGAGAAATGGAATCTGTAAAATAGAATCAGATGGAAATTTTAGAACTAAAAAAATACAATAGCTGAAATTAGGAATTCCAGTACATGCACTTAACAACACACTAGATACAATACAAATTTGTGAATTGTAGGGTTGATCAGTTAAAAATATCCACAGTGAAGCACTGAGAGATGAAAGGTTGAAAAATACGTAAGAAGGTGTCATAGATGTGGGACACAGTAGAAGATTTAATACGTGTGTAGTTGGAGTCCTAGGAGGAGAGGGAAGGACAGGAGTGTCCTACTAAAACTGCCAAAAATGAAAGTCAATGAGAAAAATCATAAAATAGAGAGAAAAGGTAGTAGCTTCAGAAGAGTACTGATAAGACTGGCAACTTCTCCATAGATGGACAAAAACAGAATTTATCACCAACAGGCCCACTCTGAAAGAAAAAAGGAAATTCTTTCAGCAGAAAGAAAATAATCCCATAGGGAAAAAAATTATAGGAAGGAATAAAGAGCAATGGGAGAAATAAGTATATGGGTAAGTATAAATGAATATTGACTCTGCAGTATAATAAAAATGTCTTGTTTAACGATGTATTTAGGTTTAAAATATAAAACAAAAATGGCTCAAGAGGTTGGTAGAAAAGTAAATGTCATTAACATGTTGTAAGGTCCTTGTATTGTCCAGAAAGTTATAAAATTCTGAATTTATGGTAGATATTAGTGAGTTAAGGGTCACATACCATAAGTCTCTAGGGCTGCACTGTCTGATACAGTGGCCATTGGCTGCATGTGATTATCGAGCACTTCAAATGTGGCCAGTCCAAATTGAGATGTGCTGTGATTATAAAACACACATCAGATTTTGAAGACTTAGTATGGGGAAAAAAGGATGTAAAACAACCCATTTAAAAATACTGATACATATTGAAATGATCATATTTTAATATATTAGATTGAATAAAACATATTAATATTATATGTCTTTTTACTGTTTTAATGTGACTGCTAGAAATTATATATTGGTAACAACTAAAACAATAATAAAAAATGGAAAATTAAGAGGCTAATAGAGGGGGAAATGGAGTAATAATAAATACTCGATTAATCCAAAAGAAGGCAGGAAAGGAGAGAAAAGGAACAGAGCATAAGGGTACAGAAGTAAATTTAAACCCAGGTATATTACAGTTGCATTATTCATACATGGACTGAGTATTACAGTTAAAAGACCAAGATTTTCAGATTATAAAAAACAAACCCAATGCTGTTTTGCATGTAAGAACCATCCTTTAACTGGAAAGACTGAAGAAGATAAAAGAATGGGAAAGATACTATGCAAGCACTAATCAAAAGTTGGGAGATCTGTACTAACATCAGACAAAGTACTTGTCACAGAAAGAAATATTACTAGGGATTTCCCTGGTGGTGCAGTGGTTAACAATCTGCCTGCCAATGCAGCAGACATGGGTTCGAGCCCTGGTCCAGGAAGATCCCACATGCCGCGGAGCAACTAAGCCTGTGCGCCACAACTACTGAGCCTGCACTCTAGAGCCCGCCAGCCACAACTACTGAGCCCGCATGCTACAACTACTGAAGCCTGTGCACCTAGAGCCCATGCTCTGCAACAAGAGAAGCCACCGCAATGAGAAGGCACGCACCGCAACGAAGAGAGTAGCCCCCACTTGCCACAACTAAAGAAAGCCCACGCGCAGCAACGAAGACCCAGCGCAGCCAAAAGTAAATTAATTAATTAATTTTTTTAAAAAAAGGAAACATTACTAAAGTTAAAGATGGCACTTCATTATGGTAAAAGGATCAAAACAAAAATAGCAACAACTGCAGTAGTCAGGGCAGTCTTGGGAAACAGAGTTGGAAGACTTGCATTGCCCAGTAAGAAGATTTCACAGGCACTTATATCCTAAACTCATATGCGCCTGATAACATAGCCCCAAAGAACATAAAGCAAAATTGACAGAACTGAAAGGAGAAAAAGACAGTCTCTCAGTCATATTTGGAGGTTTTAACACACCTCTCTCAGTAACTAGTAGAAGAAGCAAACAGAAGTTTAGTAAAGCTATAGAAGATTGGAGTAACACAATTAACCAATTTGTCCTGACTGACAGCTATAAAATGCTGCACCAGACAACTGCAGATTGCCCATTCCTTCCAGTTGGCCACAGAATGTTGATCAAAATGGGCCATATGCTGAGCCTTATGTAGCAAGTCTCAAAGAATTTCAAAGAATTAAAATCCTTCAGAGTAAGTTCTCAAAATGAAAGGATAGATATGATCAGTAGATGCAGAAAAAGCATTTGATAAAATTCAGCAGCTGTTTCACTGTTTAATTTTTTTTTAAAGGAACAAATTTCTAACAAATTAGGAATAGAAGCTGCTTTCCTTACTCTGATAAAAGGTATCTAGAAAAAAATAGTAGACAAGACATCAATCTTAATTGTGACATCAAGAGCTTTCTGCCAGAGATGAGGAAAGCAAGAAGACTGCTCTCACTTCTCTTCAATGTTGTACTGAAAGTCCTAGCTAGGGCAGTAAGGCAGAAAAAGAAATAAAAAGTGTAATGATTGGAAAGAAAGATATAAAACTGTTTATTTACAGACACAATTATGATGTAGAAAATCTAACAAAGATGCAGATATAAGCATAAGAATCAAACAAAAATTTTTTAAAGATTTCATTTTTATTAGCATTTTAAAAATCGAGTACATAGGAATGAATCTAATGCAAGCTGTATAGAACAGAAGAATATAAAATATCATTGTAAGAAGTTAAAGAAGACCTAAGTAAATGGCATGATGTGCTAATAAGTTCATTGATTGGAATGAGCAGATAATCTATAAAGTAAATGTAATCCCAATCAGAATATCAGCAGGGTTTTCTTTATTTTTTTAATGGAAATTGACCAGCTGATTAACATTTATATGGAAACCCACTTGGATAGATAGCCCGGGCAGTCTTGGAAAACAAAGCTGGAGGACTTGTACTGCCCAATTGGAAGACTTCACAAGCACTTCATAAAAAAGGATATCCAATGGCCAGTAATAAACAGCTGAAAAAATGCTCAGCGTCATTAATCATCAGGGAAATACAAATTAAAACCACAATGAGGTGATGCTACAGCAGATTAGACACAGAATGGCTAATTCAAAAAGCTGATAATGCCTAGTGTTGGGAGAGAAGCAGAATAAGAACACTTAGACATTGCTGATGGGGTTGGAAAATGTTCCAGCCATTTTGGAGAACTATTTGGAAGTATCTACTGAAGTTGAATATTCATATATCATATGAGCAAGCAGTTTCACTCTCAGGTATATCTCAACCGAAGTGTGTACATGCATTCATCAAAAGACATGTATGGAAAAAAAAAAAAAAAGACATGTATGAGGTTGTTAACAATCTTGGGTTGCTTGAAACCCCAGAAGTTGGCAAGATTAGTCTAATATGTGTCAGAATAATGGTTAACCTTTAGGAGGTCACAGGAGGCTTTCTGGGTTATAAGTACTAGGTAACTAGTACTTATGAAAAATGGAAAAAATATGAATTCCATCGTATTTTCTACATAGACAATTTTGCCATCTGCAACTAAAGACAGTTTTAATTCTTCCTTTATAATCTAGATGCCTTTTATTCCTTTTTCTTTCCTTATTGTACTGGCTAGAAACTATAGTACAATATTGAATAGAAATGATGGAAGCAGATATCCCTGTCTTGTTACTGGTCTTAGGGCAGGGGTCAGTAGAGTTTTACTTAAAGGCCTAACAGTAAATATTTTAGACTCTGTGGGTCACAGGTCTCTGTTGCAACTATTCAACTCTGCCATTGTACCTTGAAATTAGCCATAAGTCAATACATAAATAAATAGGCGTGCCTATATTTTAGTCAAAATAAGCAAGAGGGTCATAGTTGCTGATACCTATCTTAGGGGGAAGGCATTCAGTCTTCTACCATTAAGTGTACCATTAGCTCCAGGTTTTGTTGATGGCCTTAAGCTCCCTTCTATTCCTCGGTTGCTGAGAGGTTTTTTTGTTTGTTTTTGTTTTTTAGTCAGGATTAGATGCCGGATTTTGTCAAATGCCATTTCTGCATCAATTGAGATGATCATGTGTTTTTTTTCCTTCATTCTGTCCATATGGTATATTTCATTCATTGATTTTCATGTGTTGAGCTATCCTTGAATTCCAAAAATAAATCCCACTTGGTCATGGCGTATGATCCTTTTAATATGCTACTGAATTTGGTTTGCTAGTATTTTGTTGAGGATTTTTACATCATTGTTCATAAGGGATATTTCTCTGTAGTTTTGTTTTCTTACAGTGTCTCTGTCTGGCTTTGGTATCAGAGTAGTGTTGGCCCCATAGAATGAGTTAGGAAGTGTTTCCTCCTCTTCAATTTTTGGAAAAGTTTTGAGGAGGATTGGTGTTATTTCTTCTTTAAATGTTTGGTAGAATTCACCCGTGAAGCCATACATTCCAGGGCTTTTCTTTGATGGGGGGTTTTTGATTACTGATTCAATCTTCTTACTAGTTAAAGGTCTGTTCAGATTTCCTATTCCTTCATAATTCAGTCTTTTGTGTTTCTAGGAGTTTGTCTATTTCATCTGGGTTATCCAATTTACTGGTGAACAGTTATTCATAGTACTCTCTTATAATCCTTTTTATTTTTGTAGAATCAATAGTAATACCCCTACTTTCTCATCTTAGTAATTTGAGTTTTCTCTCCTTTTCTTAGTCTTTCTAGCTAAAGGTTTATCAATTTTCTTCATCTTTTCAAAGAACCAACTTTTGGTTTTACTGATTTTTCTCTGTTTTCTATTATTTATTTTGTTTATCTCTGTTCTAATCTTTATTATTTCCTTCCTTCTGTTAGCTTTTGGGTTTAATTTGTTCTTCTTTTTCTAGTTCCTTAAGATGTAAAGTTAGTTAGTTTGTTGATTTGAGTTCTTTCTTATTTCTGAACATTTAAGAGTTTATAGCTATAAATTTCCCCCCAACATTGCTTTTGCTGTGTCCCATAAATTTTAGTTTTAGTATGTTGTGTTTTAATTTTCAATTGTCTTTTTTTTTAATCTAATCTGGGGGCCAGAGTTTCTTTTTTTTTTTTTTTTTTAACTGAGTCTTTTAATTTATTTAGTTGCACTGGGTCTTAGTTGTGGCGGGCAGGCTCCTTAGTTGCAGCTCGCAGGCTCCTTAGCTGTGGCATGCGATCTCTTAGTTGCACATGCATGTGGGATCTAGTTCCCTGACCAGGGATCGAACCCGGGCCCCCTGCATTGGGAGCATGGAGTCTTATCCACTGCACCACCAGGGAAGTCCCTCAATTGTCTTTAATTATTTTCTAATTTTCCTTGTGACTTCTTTGATCTTCCAGTTGTTTAAGGTGATTTATTTTTTAAAAAGTAGTAAACCAACCTTGTATTCCTGGGATAGACTCCACTTGGTTATGACGTATTATCCTTTTTCTGTCTTGTTGATTTGCTAAAATTTTGTTTAGAATTTTTGCATCTATGTTTATGAGGATATTGGTCTGCAGTTTTCTTTATGTCTTTAGCAGGATTTGGTATCAGGGTAATGTTGACCTCACAGAATGAGTTAGTAAGAAGTCTCTCTTCTTGGGCTTCCCTGGTGGCGCAGTGGTTGAGAATCTGCCTGCTAATGCAGGGGACACGGGTTCGAGCCCTGGTCTGGGAAGATCCCACATGCCACGGAGCAACTGGGCCCGTGAGCCACAATTACTGAGCCTGTGCGTCTGGAGCCTGTGCTCCTCAACAAGAGAGGCCGCGATAGTAAGAGGCCCGCGCACCGCGATGAAGAGTGGCCCCCGCTCGCCGCAACTAGAGAAAGCCCTCGCACAGAAACGAAGACCCAATACAGCCAAAAATAAATAAAAAAAAATAAATTAAAAAAAAAAAAAGTCTCTCTTCTTTATTTTTCTGGAAAAGTTTATGTACAATCGGTATTATTTCCTACTTAAATGTTTGGTAGAATTCCCCAGTGAAGCCACCTGGGTCTGGGGTTTTCTTTGTGGGAAAGTTTTTAATGACAAATCCAATTTCTTTAGTAACTCTGGGGTTATTCAGGTTATCTGTTTCTTCTTGAGTGAGCTTTGGTTGTTTGAGTCTTTCAAGGAATCTGTCCATTTCATCTGAGTTGTTGAATTTATTGCCATAAAGTTGATCATAACATTCCCTTATTATCTTTTAGATATTTGTAGAATCTGAAGTGTTGTCTCTGCTCTGATCCCTGATATTGCAGTTTGTATATTCTCTCTTGTTTCCTGATTAATCTAGCTAAAGGTTTATCAAATTTACCTTCTCAATGAACCAGTTTTTAATTTTATTTATTTATTTATTTATTTTTGGCTGCATTGGGTCTTCGTTGCTGCACGCAGGCTTTCTCTAGTTGTGGCAAGCAGGGGCTACTCTTTGTTGCGGTGTGCGGGCTTCTCATTGCGGTGGCTTCTCTTGTTGCAGAGCACATGCTCTAGGCGCGCAGGCTCAGTAGTTGTGGCACGTGGGCTCAGTAGTTGTGGCTCGCAGACTCTAGAGCACAGGCTCAGTAGCTGTGGTGCACAGGCTTAGTTGCTCCGCAGCATGTGGGATCTTCCCAGACCAGGGCTTGAACCCATGTCCCCCGCACTGGCAGGCGGATTCTTAACCACTGCACCACCAGGGAAGTCCCTAATTTTATTTATTTTCTTTATTGTTTTTGTTTTTCTGTTTCATTGATCTGTACTCTGGTCTTTTTATTTTCTTTCTTCTGCTTACCTTGGGTTTTATTTGCTCTTCTTTAGTTTCTTAAGGTAGAAGTTGTTGTCTTGATTTGAAGGTTTTTTCTGCTATAGATGCTTATTGCTAGAAATTTCCGCCAAAGTACTTACTACTTTAGTGGTATCCCACAAACTTTGATATATGGTATATTCTTTTTCATTCAGTTCAAAATACTTACTAATTTAATTTCCCTTTTGATTTCTTCTTTGACCCATGGGTTATATAGAAGTATGTTATTTAGTTTCCAAACACTTAAGGATTTTCCAGAGATCTTTCTGTTATTGATTTCTAACTTCAATCCATTGTGGTCAGAGAATGTACTCTCTGTAACTTGAATCTCTTTTAAATTTTTCGAGACTCATTTTGTGGCCCAGAACATGGTATATAATTTTTAAAAATACTATTCTGCTGTTGTTGGAAAAAATGTTCTTTAAATGTCAGTTAGAGCCTGTTGGTTGAGAGTGTTGTCATCATGTTCTGTATCTTCAGCTACTTTGTGTCCTTGCTCTGTCAGCTGTTGAGTGAGGGGTATTGGAATGTCTTGACTTGAAGTTGTGGATTTTCTGTCTCCTTGCAGTGCTAATAGTTTCTGCTTTGTGTATTTTGAAACTGTTATTAGGTACATAAATGTTAAGGATGAGAAATTGACCTCTGTCATTATGAAATGACCTTCTTTATCCCTGATAATATTCTTTGCTCTGAAGTCTCCTTTGTCTGATACACCCACTCTGGCTTTATTTTGATTACATTTAGCATGGTGTATATTTTTCTAGTGTGTTTCTGATAGGTAGCATATAGCTGAGTATTACCATATTGCTATTTTTAAAGTTATTTTCCTAACGATTACTCTAGGGATTACAATGTACATCTTATCAGAGTTTACTTAAGGTTTTTCTGACTTAATTTGGTAAAATATAGCTCCAGTGTAGCCCCATTTCCTTGCTCTTCCTTTGTGCTGTGATTGTCAATATATTTTAGATTTGTGTTATAAACCCAATAGTACAGTGTTATAATTATTCCTTTATACAGTGCTATTTTTTAAAAAACCTAAAAGAAGAACAGTAATGAGGGCAGCTTCTGGTGAGAGAGCCACAGACTTTCTGTTCTTACCGGAAGTTTTAGTCCCTTTTCATGAATAATGCTTCTTAATTTATTTCCTTTGATTGATTTCCAGAGTCCTGAAATGATTATTTTTGACCGGTTTGTCCAGTTCCATGTTTTTTTTAGGAGAGGATTTGTCGGCCTCTGCTCCACCACAGCTGGAGTCTCCTAGCGTGCTTCCTTTTGGGATTCTTCTTTATTTCCTGACCCTTTTTCAGTAAGCAGCAACAAATTCTCCCAGAATTGTGTGTCCCTGTGGGTTGAAGAGAGTAGAGTGAGAATGAATGGCCAGATAAAAATAGCTTGGTCCTTCCCAGCTCCTTTGAAATAGTAGACGGTCTGTAGAAAGTAGGAGAAAGGAAGTTCCCTCCTTGGGCCGTGTGCCGTGTCCACGGGGAGCGTGCTGGTGTCTGCCCATACGGCCCGGGCGCCGGTGCTGCACCCTCCCCAGGCCACTGCTTGGAAGCTGTAAAGGCAGCCTTCATCCCCGGGAGAGATTGGCCCCAGAGACCCAGGTTCCTTCTGATGCTTCTTGGTCACTGCATGCTGGGAGGGGCCGGGGAAGAGAGCAGCTCCTCTACACACAACCCCTCCTCCCCTGGTCTGTCTGAGGGTGCGGGTGGAACGTTACTGCTGTGGATACTCCCCTCCCTTTTTAAGGAGGTCTTCAGTCTCTCTCGGGAAGACGCTACAAGTGCCACTTTCCCCATCCTCCCTTCTCTCTCTCCCCTTCCACCTTCCTAGCATCCTCTCTTTGTGATTGGAGTTAGTGCTGGGGTGGGGGAGGGCAGAACGGGAAGGTTAGGAAAGCTAGGGGCTCTGCCAGTGGATAGGGTCCAGTTGAAAGAATGCATTCAGGATCCCTGAAGCTCAGAGCAAAGCTTAAAGTTGGTTTGATTTCCTCTGCTGTATCTGGAGTCTCAGGCCACAGGGACGGCTTCCCAGAGTTAAAAATAAAAAAGGTGCAGGCAGTAGATAAGGGTTTTGATCTGAATCAGATCTAGGTTGGAAGTCTAAATTTTTTTGTTTTACATTGTCACTTTGCATGGAAACTAAGTTCCCATACAGAAAGATCTTATTGTTTGTAAATATCACTGTGTTCCAGGGGTTTAAAATACTTGAACAAAGGGAAAAAGAATGGCCAGATTTGTGGTCCCACCCGTTCTTTATGTGGACTTGCATACACTCACAGGTTCTCTCCAGTGAAGCGATTAAAGCTGCTAGTCTAATTGTCCTCTGACCTGATGACACGCCGTCTCTATCCAGAAAGCTTGCAGCAGCTGAGCAAGGTCACTTGTCCACCAGGCGCCCCTGGGAGCAGAGCGCGCGCGGCTCGGGCTGTGCTCTGCACGGCAGTCACAGTGGAGTGAGAGGACTGCTTCCTGTTTTTAGGGATTCCTCTTAGTGCCAAACATAGCAGCTGGGAAACAAAGTTTTCCCAGAATCACGATGTACTTCTTGTGTTCTGTTTAAACATGATTTGACAGCAACTGTTAACCTCTATTTCCAGAAATGTCAGGGCTATAATTTTTAAATTGCTTAGTAACATTGAGATAAATTAGTTTGATCATTGTTTTAGTGTGAGGTAAGTGACACTACTCAGTCAGGTTTCCCCCTGTGACACCAGTTAGGTTTTCCTACGCAGGTGAGAGGGTGTGGGAATCACACACAGCTCTGGTTCTTAAACACTGATTCTCGCCTTTCTGATTGGGAACGTCTTTCAGAGCCACATTCGGGGTCCATACATTCGGGAAGATGTTCAGTAGAGCTGACCTTCCAGCTGCCGGGCGGAGCCGTGGTCAGTACACAGAAGCAACAGCCTCTCAGATATGCCTGCTGTGACCTCACCAACAGGATGGGCTTGTGCAAGTGCAGAGGTGGGAGGGGTCCACGGAGTTTCCACAGTTTCCGCGGAGTCACAGACTCTGTGACTCGGGGTCCTGCTCCTCTGCCCTTCCTTCTTCCCGTGTAACTCCCATGAGGATAGAGAGAAGCCTGCTGAGTGTGGTCGACGGTTTGGTCACCAGCGCTCTTAGTTAGATTTAAGATACTTGTCTCAGGAGTGCATTTGCTTAGATAAAGTTTGAAGTGCTTCATCGGAATCAGCATCCAAAATTCCATTCTCAGAAGTTGGAGAAAGTCAGACTTGAGACGGCCCCTAGAAATCGTGAAGATGGGGCTTCCATTCCATAGGGAGGAAGCTGCAAGCCAGCGGGGTGCTTGCAGCCTGAGCTCTTGCTGTAGGGTCTCCCGACACCCAGCCCCAGGCTCTTCCTACCAAGCTGTCCTGCTTCCCCAGCAGTGCCCCAGACTCCAGTAAGTTTCCAGTAAGTAGGTCTTTTTATTATATGAGTAATGCTGAGAAATAGAAGATAAATCAGAAAAGTAACATTTTCAAGAGCTGCTTAATTATTTTGCTAAAAGCAGAATCATTAAATTGTCTGGGTCACATAATCTTTATGTATCATCTCTGGTAGCATGCATAGTCTTTACTCCCTTACATTGTGAGGGAGTAGCCTTTTTTTTCTTCTTGTGCTTCATTGACTTTGGATGGGGTGCCAGCATAACGATGTGAAGTCCACAGAGGAGTTGAGATTTGACGGGTTAATTTCATTACGTACATGATGCTCTGGGTTTTCACAAATGAGTTTAGCCTGAGGTCATTCGGGAAATTCAGGGTGACCTCTTCATTTGTAGAAGCAGATTATTTGTGAAGATGCTCCATTGCTGCCTCATGGTACACATATAACTATGGAAAGGGTAATTAACCATTAGATTCTGTAGGGAAGAGGAAAGAGAACCTGGTTTCCTTTCCATTTGGGCTCTTCAGACCCAGGAGAAAGGAGGCCGGTCTGTAATCTCCTGCTATGTAACAGGTACCACACCAAGAGTGGGTGACTTACAGTAAGCGTGGCGTTGACTTGGCTCATACACGTACGGTGGGTAGGGCACAGTAGGCGCGGTTCACCTCTGCTCCATTGCAGGCTCCCGCCCTCACACCTCTGGTGGTTGAGACTTTCACTGGTGCTGTGACCGGAAACCTCCGTGCAACCTCTCCCTGTGGCCAGGGCTTCCTCACAGCGTGCTGGCCGCGATCCAAGGGCAAAGGTCCCAAGAGAGGGACAGGTAACGGCCCCTTGCCTTTCATGACCTGGGGGCAGAGGCCTGCCTGGCTCCAGGGGAGGGAAGTAGACCCCACCTCCTGATGGGCAGTGAGACTCTGAAGAGGATGCAGGGCAGAAATACCATCAGGCTGTTTCTCAAGAGTCCAGGTTGCCACAGAGATGGCTTTGTCTTATTTAAGGAAGTAGAGACGCTAATAATGTGACATGAACCTGGCAGAACCTGGTAATGATTTTTAAAAACACTGGCTCACAGGTGAGAGGGAGCCTGGGTGGAGCAGTGACAGTTGGTGAAGAGGTGAAGGATTCCCGCTGTGCAAGCAGAGGTGCCCTGGGGTTCGCTGGAGCCCACCGTGGGTGTCCAGCAGACAGCACCTCCCGTAAGTCACTGGCCTGGGGCGGGTTCTGCCATGGTTTAACCCTGCACTGCATTCAGTTATAAAACTCCAAAACACCAGGAATAAGAGGAAAAGATTAAAAACTGAGAGAGCCTGTGTAGCACCTAAATCTGAATGTGTTTGTGGCTTTGGGATGCCCTTTTTTTTTTAAACAAATGTATTGAGGTAGAATTGACATGTTATTACTACATATATTTTTTCTTCCAGTTTTATTGAGGTAGAATTGACATACGGCACTGTATAGATTTAAGGTGTAGAGCATAATGATTTGACTCACGTACATCATGAAACGATGACCACAATAAATTCAGTGAACGTCCATCATGTATAGATATAAAGTAAAAGGGAAAAATATTTTTATGTTGAGAACTCTTAGGACTTACTCTCTCAAGTTTCATATATAACATACGGCAATGTTAATTTTATTTATCATGTTTATGTTCCGTCCCTAGTATTTATTTATCTTGAAACTGGAAGTTTGTACCCTCCAATTCCCCCTCCCCCACCCTTACCTCTGGTGACCACAAATCTGATCTGTTTTTCTGTGCGTTTGTTTGTTCGTTTTTGAAGTATAGTAGACCCACAGCACTGTGATGCATAACACAGTGGTTTGGAGTTTCTGTACAGTACAAAATGGACACTACTGCTGCACATATTTACATTTTACAACTTGATGAAACACACCTGTGAAACCGTCCCCATGTGAGATGAGCATCTCCACCTCCTCGGAAGCTTCCTCAGGCGCCTTTGCATGCCGGTCGTCCTGCTGTCCCTGCAGGGTTTGCATTTTTTATAATTTTGTATAAATGGAATCATAGTGTGTGCAATTTGGGGAGGGGTCTGGCTTCTCTCACTGAGCATAATTATTTTGAGATTCATTTATATTGTTGTATATATCAATAATTCATTTCCTTTTATTCCTGAAGAGTAGTCCGTTTTATGAATATGTCATAATTTGTTATCCATTTGGCTGTTGGTGGACATTTGTCTGGTTCCAGTTGTTGCTTGTTGTGAGGAAAGCTCCCGTGAACATTTGGTGCAGGCGTTTGTGGAGGCATCTGAAAGTGGTTGGCTGGGTCATGCGGTCGGTATAGGTTTAACTCTTTAAGAAGCTGCCAGACTGTCTTCCCAAGTGGCTACACCCCCTCCGCTCCCCCACGTGCACAAGGGCTCTCATTCCTTCCTGTCCTGGCCAGTCGGCCTCTGTCCTCTCGTAGGTGTATGGTTTTGGTTTTGGTTTTGCAGGTGCCTGTGAACTAATGGTGTTGGGTGTCTTTCCATGTGCTTATCTGTGATACATTCATGTACCTTCTTGGTGAAGTGTCCGTCACAAGGTCATTGAATACAAGGAGGGATGTAATGCCATCTAGAGCATGACCTTTGCCCTCAAGGAACTTCCAACATTATTTTTGAAACATAATATTTCCAGGCCTTTTAAAATTATGCCTTTTCCTAGGCATAAGACCGCCTTTTGTATGACTCAGATTTGTGATCACAAGCGTGCACTACTGTGCCACGAAGGCTCCAGGCGTGAGCGGCCTTCAGACTTCTACCGACACCGTATCCCTCCTCGTGGCCCTCAGCTCTCTCTCTCTGGCTGCATCCTAACATGTTTTATACCAAGAAACCAACTTGTATGCAAAAGAAAACCAGAAAAGTAAGGAGCCAGGGGTTGAGGAGCCCAGCGCCACGCACAGGGCCCCAGCGGGACGGACAAGGGGGAGTCACGCTCCTCCACCACGGGGTCCAGAGAGAAGCGTTTTCCCACTTCCCTCTGCTTGTTGCCCTCAAGGGCAGGTAAGTAAACCATCGAGCTGGGACTTTGGAGAGAAGTACAAGAGGGTGGTGCCACAGCTGTCTGTGTTCCCTATTTTAGATGTTTTGCCATTTTCCCTCTGCCAGAACGGTACCTGGTAGGTGTAGAAACAAATCCACTGACAGATTTGAAAGCAGCAGTTCCTGCTGGAGACAGTGAAGTGAGTTCATCTTGAGGTGAGCGTACTGTGTTGAGCGGCTCTGTCCCGGGATCATTTCCTCCCCTCACGGCCCCTTCACGTGCGGGCTGCCTAGCCCCTGGGCGTCCTGGTGTCCTGGGTCAGACAGACGCGTTCCCTGCAATTTCAGAAACGGGAAGACTTGTCCGTGGTCCTCCCAGGCTAGCCTCTCCTTCTGTCTCAGTGCCTCCGAAGGTGTTCTGAGGGCTGGGAGGGTGGCGGTGTGTCCCCACGGGCACCCTCCCTGCCGGGGTCCCAGCAGTGCTGTGTCCACGCCTTTGCTCTGATGGATTAATACTGTGCTGCAGTCTCTGTGTGGTAGTTTCCTTTTCTGCATAAATTATATTTTTCAAGTGTAAGGTGTTTGAATGAGTCTAGGTGCACTCTGTGTCTGTCCTTTATGCTTTATAAAGTGTTGTCTTATTTTCAGCAGCCCTCATGTTTAGAAACTGAAACTTTTTTTTTTAAAGCCCATTGCTACACTGAAGCTTTCAGATCCTCAGGCCTTTTTTCCTGGATTTTCTCTCCTTCCCTTCAGAGTGCTCTTAAGCCAGCTCTGGAGCAGCCTCTGCGGAGGGCCTTGCAAGCGGCCCAGGGTTCTGCTCAGCGCTTAGTGGAGAACAGCCGCTCGCGGAGCTGCAGCCCGAGCAGAGAACCGGTTGCTTGGTGCTGTTCGGGCCGTAGGCGCTGTGGTCCCACGACAGAGACAGGCCGCTCACGGAGCTGTCAGTTTTCATGTCCGGCCCAAATAGGGGTCCCCAGGGGCTGGGTGTTGACTAGAGGAGAGGGACTCGGACCCAGCGGGGCCTCCCTGGACTGCGCCCGTCTGTGTCATGGAAGGTGGTCAGCACTGCCTCGGGAGGCCGGATGAGGGGCCGAGCGAGACCTGCGAGCTCTAGCCGGCACTTTATTAAATCCTCGTAATTGGGTCTTTTCCCCATTTTGTGTATGAGAAAGTTGAGACTCCTCCAAGTTAAACTGTGTGCCCACAGCCCTGTACCTTGTAAGGAGTGGCCCCAGGTCCCTGGGACCCTAAACCCACGATGCCTCCTACTCTGCAGAGAGGGAGCCTTCAGCTCGGTAGAAGGCATCAACTGAGACATAAGCCGGGGGAGAGTGAGCCTTGAGAGCTGCCCCAGGAGCTCCAGCTAGACTGAGGGCCCTTCCTCGGAGAAGGCGTTTGAACAGGGGCTCCCACGAGTCGGAGCTGCTCATGTTGGGTGGCCCTCGAGGCCGCAGCACCCAGAGTGCACTGCATCCATGTTTCAGAGCCTGAGTACAAGACTGGTGACCTCTGTCCCAAGAATACCCTGAAAGAGGCCGTCCTGGGCAGTTCGGGAGTGCTCCTTCTCCTCCTCAAACACTTCCCTGGGCCGCTGGGGCTGGGACCAGCCACCCTTCTCCCTCTATGCCCAAGCCCCCCTGGAGCACACACAGGGAAGGTGCAGTTGGGAGTACTGTGTCTCCTTCGGTTGAAATTGCATTTTAGTGAGTAGTAACCCTGCCAGAGCTAGACGCAGTCTAGAAAAGGCAGCGTTAGTTCCTAAGCTGCTAATAAAACTGCTCAGATTTGCCCAGTGCTCGTGACTTAACTGACCTCACCAGGGGCTCTTGCCGACCGTCCCTGCCTGGTGGCCGTTTCCTGAATTTTCAGACAGCAGACCTCATGGGTCCTGTGTGCTCCAACACAAAAAGTTTCCTTTGGGAGGGGTTTATGGGAAATGTGGGGACATCAATCCAGTCCCTTAGGGTGACATGAAGTGTCCCCTCAAAATAGGTTCGTTTGACTAAAAAGAGCTATTACAGCACATTAAGCCTGTGGTGCATGGTTCTACCTTGGACTCTGTGGAGCTTCAGCGTAGTTGGAGCTGCTTCCTGGATGTGTGCTCGCACCCTGAGCACGTCAGGCAGTGTCACTGCAGGTCAGTGCGGCCCCTTCCCTCCCAGGACACTGGACAGCCATCCCCGGGATGGGCGGTGGGTCAGGTCCCTTTTGAGTTAGCAGAGTGCTTGGTGTGTCCTGGTGGTAAAGGAAGCAGACTGATACCCTACCTTTAACTGTTTGTTTTTAAGAAATTAAAAAATTTTAGAGCAGGACCATAGTAAATTCCCATAAAATGCACTCATGAGTCATTGCATGTGAGCTGTAACTTCTTCAGTAAACACATGTGGGTAAGTTAGTTGCTCGTGAGGCCTACCTGGTGTACAGACTTACTGAGCATAAGCTACTTCCGAACATCAGACAATTTTTAAAGTTGTAGTAAAATACACATAATATAAAACGTACCATCTTAGCCATTTTTACGTCTACAGTTGAGTGGCATTAAGTACATTCGCATTGTTGCGTGTCCGTTAGCACTTTCTAGTTCCAGAACTTCTCATCGAGAACTGGGCCCCAGCCCCTGACAACCACACATCTGCTTTCTGTCTCTGGATTTCACTATTTTGGGTGTTTCATATAAATGGAGTCATATAATTTGTGGCCTTTGTGTCTCACTTTCACTCAGCGTAATGTTTCCAGATTCATCCACTTTGTAGCATGTATCGTTCCTTTCTGTGGCTCGAAAACTCCCCATCGTGGGGATGCTGCCCGTTTTGTTTATCCATTTTCCGGTTGGTAAACGTTTGTGTTGCTTTCACCTTCGGACTCCTGTGCTGCTGTGGGCACTCGTGTGGGGGATTTGTGTCCATGCCATCTTCAGGTCTTCTCGGTTTGTCCCCAAGGAGTGGCCTCACTGGGGCGCACAGTGATTCTCCGTGTAAGTGACCAGGAATCGTCACACTGCTCCGCAGCAGCTGCACTGTCTTACGTTCCCAGCAGCAAGTACAGGGCCTCTGGTTTCTCCACATCCTCACCAGCATCTGTTGTTTCCAGTTTTCCGAGTACTGTTCATCCTGGCGGCGTGAGGTGGTAGCTCAGCCTAGTTCTGATTTGCAATTCCCTGGCGACCAACAGCGTTGAGCATCTTCTCTTGTGCTGCTGGCCATTGTCCGTCGACTTTGGAGAAATGTCTGTTCAGATCCTCTGCCTATTTTCATATTTGGGCCATTGGGTTGTTTGTCTGTCATTGAGTTGTAGGTTTGTTTGGTTTTCATGGAAATTTTCAAATACACACTAAAGCTGTGAGAATAGTAAAAGGACACTCAGTACACCGCCCAGGCCCAGGTGGTCAGCGCACAGTCCTTGCTCTCCCACCCCTGCCTGGTGGTCCCAGCCATTTAGTGTCACCACGTATTTGGACAGAGGTCAGACTTCCCAAATGAATCATGGTCAGTTTTACCGTTGATTTGCTTGACTTAAGATCCAAATAAGGTTCACACGTTGCGTTTGGATAATATGCCTCTTTTAAGTCTGTTTAAATCTTAAAACTCCCATCCCTCTTTTTGTTTCCTTTCAGTTTGTCTTTGGAAGGAACTAGACTGTGTCCTGTGGAGCGTCTGCATTTTAGGTTTGGTGTTGACAGCCCTGCAGTGCTGTCCCTGGTATAAACTGGTAGTAGATTCGAGGCTGGATCTGATTCCAGCTCAGATTTCCGGCAGAAGCCCCTCATGTGGAGTTGTGTCTGTCCGTCCAGGTAGAGGGGAAGGGGGCCGGCTCGCTACCGCTGCTGATTGCGGTCGCCCAACAGTGCTGGTCTCGCTCCGTCTGTCCCAGGAATTCCTCTTTTCAGACAGGCTCCTCCATCGGCTGTTTGGTTGCCTTATGTCCAGTCTGGTCAGGAAGGTTCCGTCCAGTGCTTGATCCTGGCCTGGTTCCCCAGCGCACAGGGTCCTGAGTGAGGTCCAGCAGGCCCGGCCAGGCCTCGTGCTGGGATGTCCCGTCCATCACGTTTCCAGCTGCCTTTGGTCTTCGGGTCGGTGGTCCTGCCTCCTGGCTGCACACTCAGGGCATCTGGGGAACTTTACAGAGAATGGTGCCCAGACTGGCCAGATCAGCCTCTCCAGCGGATGGCTGAGAGGTGTCACCTTGAAAAGGTTTTGCCCGTGATTCTGAGGCCCTTATTGGAACCCTCCCCGCACAGGGCACAAGATGCAGGCCTGTCTCCGGGGTCGCTGGCCCCCTGGGCTGCCTGCCCTGGCGTCCTTCCTTCCTTCCTCCCACTTTACACACGTCCCGACATGGACATCGCGACGAGCGGGCCTAAGACTCTCCCCAGACCCCTGCCATCTCCCCCCTCCTCTGACCTGGAGCAGAGCCTGGCTCAACTTCAAACAGGAGACAGCGTGGAGGCCCCAGGCAGCACCTCAGATGTGCAGCCAGCGCGGGCACCCCAGCACCAGCAGGGTGCTGCGTGTTCCTCCCGGGGCCTCTGGGGCCTCCCGCTAACAGTCGCTCCCGGAGCGCTAAAACCGGCCTCCTGGTGGCTTTTCCCTCTCTTCTAGGCACTGCGTCCCCCCCCGCTCCTCAACCAGATTCCCTAACACCCTCCAAACCCTGCCCCTCGGCCCAGGGCTGAGGCCTCGAGGCCCCGTGGACAGGGGTTTGTCTGTGGCTCTGTCCTGCCTCCCGAAGGCGGGCGGTGTACTCAGTCACGGTCACGGGGGGATCCCACCACGGCGGCTGAGACGGCGGAGGAAGTGGTGCCGTGAGTGTTGCAGAGATGAATCATGGGTTTTGGCCTTTTGCCTTATGCCCCAAAAAATGGCATTTCCTTAAATAGATCAGAACCTTAACAACTATGTGGTATTTGGGGGTGCATTTTATGGCCCTTAATTAAACTTCAGACACATTAAAACATTTTAAGATGTTTTATGACCTATTCTTAATCTTTTTTTGTGGAGATTTGTGTAACTTCTTGGCTCTCAGACTCCAGCCCTCAACCCTCGATGCACAGAGGTGGGACTCACCTGCTGCCACAGGCAGGGACAGGCCGCATCTAAGGGCGCAGGAGCGGGGAGGGCACATGTCCCAGCTCGGGAAGCTGCCCGCCGAGGGCAGCGGGGGCCAGGGGAGTCTGAGCTCTGGTGAGATGAAGAGGGCAGCTGAGGGCCCTGTGCACAGGCCACAGCCATCTGCCTACAGATCACCGTCGGCCCTTCCTGGATGGAAGGAAAATGGGGTGAAGCACCTCATTTGAGTCTGTGCTCAAAAGCTTTTTTTTATAATAAATTTATTTATTTATTTATTTATTTTTTGGCTGCGTTGGGTCTTTGCTGCTGTGCGCAGGCTTTCTCTAGTTAAGGCGAGAGGGGGCTACTGTTTGTTGCAGTGCGCGGGCTTCTCATTGTGGTGGCTTCTCTTTATTGCGGAGCACAGGTTCTAGGCGCGTGGGCTTCAGTAGTTGTGGCTCGCGGGCTCTAGAACGCAGGCTCAGTAGTTGTGGCGCACGGGCTTAGTTGCTCCGCGGCATGTGGGATCTTCCCGGACCAGGGCTCAAACCCGTGTCCCCTGCATTGGGAGGTGGATTCTTAACCACTGCGCCACCAGGGAAGTCCCTCAAGGCTTTTTTGAATTTTTGCTCTGGCCCATCCCGTAACCCTCTTGTTTTTGTCCAAACTTAGACTTATCTTGTGCAGTAGCAAAGCCCTGAAGACACCTGAAAGCTAAATGCGAAATCTGAATTCATTAATTAGCAATTTGTATTATAATTACTATGTGTCTCTATTTTAAAAGAAAACTGTTTCATTCTTAGAGAGCTTGGCATTGCCTTTGAATAGTGAGAAGAAAGTCCTCCCGTTAGTGTGCATGTTCCCCTCAAAAAGCACCAGTTTTGGCTCTACGAGTATTTTTTGAAAAGAGGTCAGCCGGCCACCTGCAGAGCTGTGGTGTCAGGGCCCATAGGGTGGAAGGTCCTTGACCCTGCAGCTGCTTCAGAGAGAAACGCACTGGAAGACGGGTCTCATAGTCAAGGAACTTCCTCTTCACTGGAAGTACCACTTTCTGAAAACAGAAATTTCATTTCTAGACAACTTTGTGAAGGAAATACGTGAAGGGGTCTATCTGTGAGAGTTGCGAGGCTGTGCAGATGATGTGCCCTGTGCTGTGGTGTGTGGCGCTCCTCCTCTGGCGACCTGCTCACTGTGACCCGTGGCGCCCTGAGCGCTGCCTTGTTCAGCGGGCTTTCTGGCAGCACTGATGCTGTTGACCCCTCCCAGTTCTGACGCTTCTTCCTTTGGCTTCTGGTTTGTCCCGCCTGTTGGGCCTTCCCCTGTGTCCCGTTGAAGGCGGTTCTCCTCTGCCTGACCCTTATACTGAGGGGCTTGGTCTGAGGCCTCCCTCCTGCGCACTGTCCGCTCCGGCCACTCCCGGCAACCCCCCTACACTGCGTCCCCAGCTGCAGACCCTCGTGTCAGCACCAGGCACCTCCCTGGGTGCCACAGACGTAATTGTCGGGAGTACCTCCCCCCAGTGAGCCGTGCGTCACTGGAGGGCCCTGCTGTCCAGTTCTGCCGGCACAGACTGCAGGCTCTCTCCTTCCTCACAGCCAGTCATTCCCCAAGTCCAGTTTGCTTTTCTCCGGAGCCTCTGTAGCCCTCACTTCCCCTCCCGACCCGCCACCCTGATGTCCCCTGCTCCCAGCTCAGCCCCAGACGACTCATACCCGGGCCCCTGCCTGCAGGCCTGAGGGTGTCTCGCTGGGGGTCAGCACTCTGGCTCCCTCCAAGGCCAAGGTCTCCTGCACCACCCTGGAGGGCTGCGGCTCTGGTGTCCTCACAGGCCTGCAGAGACGGTCCATGCACGTCCCCGTGGCGTTTGAGTTGCTTTGCGATGAGCAGTCGTAGCGCCGCCGTCCCTCCCGCCTGGGGTGTTGAATGATTTTGCAGGAGCTTGTTATCTGCGCTCTTCTTCAGGAAACCGGATGGGGTGGGGCCCGGGTCCCCTGCCCACTGCTGCTCACCCCCGGGGCCTAGAGTTCCCTGTGGTCCCTGTTTGGGCACAGCCGGTAGTGGGAGGGGGTGGCTCCCGTGGGAACGGCCATTTCTCTGGCAATTTCATACAGTTTTTGTACCTTTCCGCGCATTTATTTCTTTCTATGGATCCTGTCCCTTTATTAATACGCTGTGACAGCCGTGGGGCCCAGAGCACAGACAGGAGGCTGGGAACATCCCACCTTCCCTGTGCTTTTCAGCTTTGGAGACAGCCTTGCTGTCTCCGTGCTTTTCTGTGTTCCGTCTGTGTTATTTCATAGTATCAATAGTTTGATTTTTCAGCCCTGAACATGAAAAACACTGAAGTAGATGGTGAGATGGGAGCAGAGGGTGCAGGCCTCCCCGCCTCCCCGCCCACCCCTGTGTCAGGGCCTGGCTGCTTCCCCAGCATCTTTGGATGGGTCGGGGCCGCACTGGCCGGGCCCCCTCCATCTCGCAGGGGGCAGGGCAGTGATCTGGGTTTTGGTTGCTTTGATTTGGAAGTTGGTCATCGTTGCCCTGGGGCCCCAGGCCCACTGTCTCCTCGGGGTGCCTCATTCACGAGGCGCTGCTCTGACTGCGAGGTCCAGGCTGGGGGTCTGGTCTGTTTGGAGGAAGCTGGATGGCCGGGTTCCCACAGCTGGGAGCTGGGGCACAGCCGCTTTCTCTGGTGCTGGGGCCTTTGCCTTAGGCCGGTGAGGCCAGGCACGTAGGCGGCTCCGCCAGATCAGGCCTAGCGGCAGGAAGTAGAGATTTGTTTTCCTCCAGGCGTGCATGTGACCCGCGGACAGGGGTCGGAGCCTCGGCCTGCCTGCCGTAAGCTACACTCAGCCCCGTGCGGAGCTGTGACACGTCGTGAAGAAGCTCCTTCCCTGCTGCCCACGCTGTCCTGGCTGTTTTGTCAGGGCGTTTGGCCCTGACGACTGGGAGGAATAATCCCACAGGAATCATCTGTGACCTGAGCCTCCTCATGGAAAAACGCTTCTGGGGTTTATGAGAATTAAAGTGACACATGGCCCGGAGGATGCTGGGGACCAGGGTTCCCGGCCCTGTCCTCCCAGCCACCAGCCCCACACCTTGGACAGGTGACTTCCTTCCCTGGTCCTAGCTTCCTCTCAGGTGGGGCTGAAGCGCCCCCGCTGGCTGCTTCTTGAGATCCCGATGACATCAAAGGGGCAGGTTAGCCATGGCCGTAACTGTGGTTGTTGCCAGAGCAGAGGCCTGTGAGGGCAGCCAGCCTGTCGGGGCGGTGTCTTCATGGTCACAAGTGTGGGGACCAGTGAGGCAGGGGCTGCCCAGGCCTCATCTTAGGGGGGCGGTGATGTCACTGAGTGGCTGGCACTGCCCTTAGGTGGCCGCGTCAGACGGCCCACGGCCACTGCACCTTACCGCCGCCTTTCCCTGGGGCTGTCAGCAGATTTGCGCCCCTTTGCACCTTAACCTGATCACTTTCTTCACCACAGTTTATGGACAAGGCCTCCAGGCCAGATTGGCGGCCACTGAGGGAGTGACCTCTGGGATCACTGCCCCCAGAGCTGCTGCCCTTCAGAGGGTCATGGTTGAGCAGTCCCCAGAGGGCAGCGTCCTGGGTGCCTGCAGTCAGGGCTAGATGCTTCCTTTTGGTGACAGAGTTTGTGTCCACACTACCTGCTGGTTTTGTCAGGAGAGCCCCACCCTCCCCACCCGCCCTTTGTCCCTGGGCCCTACTTGGTGTCAGGACCTAACGGTTTGTAAGGGGGTCGGGCGGGCAGGCTTTGTAGAACTCCCTACGGAGGTGAATAGCGTTGTTGTTCTTTGGCCGCTGCTCCCGGGGAGTGAGGACTGCCGCCTGGAGCACAGTCACCCAGGAAGCGGACTCGTGCATTTGAAGGCTGCATGAAACAGCAGTAAGACATGAAGCAGGAGGTGCTGGGGGTTGGGGTGCTCTCTTTTTCAGTTTGCGGCATTTTCATAAAGCGTGTGAATTTCCAAATTTCATTGTGGAGTTTCAGCTTCAAAAGGATTCTTGCAAATAAAGGTAAAGGCTACTTTCTAGCTGAATTGCTTTATCATATAATAAAATACTCTGAATGACGTGTTTCTTCTATAGTTGTGAACAGTTTAATTTGAATATGGAGTAGGTGCCCCTTCGAAGAGTCGAGGTGGTTCTCGGAGATGCACTGTGGGAGCCTCACCCACCCCCCACGTCTTTGGCGTGGAGTGCAGGCTGGCGGCTGGTCCTCAGAGTGCAGGGCTTGTGATGCCCTGCAAATGTTGGGGAGGAGGCTGGACCACAGCTCTTCCTAACACAGCGCTGCTGCTCCCCGGTGCCCCAGAGGCAGAGCCCCAAGCCCCCACGGCTGTGTCCTCCCAGGCCAGGGTTTGGGTGGCTCAAATTTCTGCTGCTGTGGTTGCAGCGATCTGGTGTGCAGGGTGGGGGCCGGTCACTGACACAGCTGGTCCTGGGCCCAGCCCCCAGCCCCCCAGCCTGCCGTGCTTCCTGCAGAGGCTCAGCCTGCTGGGCCTGGGGGCCTCCGCCCCCCTCGGCCATCTCCTGAGAAGCCCGCGGTGTGTGTTGCTCACGTGTTTTCTTTCTTTTCCTGCAGAATATCGACATCACCAACTTTAGCAGCAGCTGGAACGACGGGCTGGCCTTCTGTGCTCTCCTGCACACGTACTTGCCCGCCCACATTCCCTACCAGGAGCTCAACAGCCAGGATAAGGTGAGGCCATGGAGGGCAGGCGGGCGAGGAGGGGAGAGAGCCCTCCATGGCGGTGGGGGGGGGGGGCAAGCTGCTGGCTCCTCGCACACCCCAGTGGCCTCTCTGGGTAACGACATTGAGGGTCAGGGCTTCTTGAGGAGAGTGGTCTGGGCAGCGCCACCCACGCCAGGCCGCCTTCCCCGCGTCCAGCCACGACCGGCTCAGGGTGCAGCCCTGCCCAGACGGGCACTGGGAGAGGACCCAGGCCCAAGCCCTCTGGTGTGCACCCCCATCGGCCCCTCCTGTCCTTTAGACGACCTTTGAAGACCCCCACGGAGAGGAAACAGTTTCACAGGTGTTGCTTATTAGCTTTGGGGGTGCTGGGCGGCTCAGAGCTGATGTGTGAAAAGTGACCCTCCTGTGCGGAGAGGAAAGAACAAGTGTGTGGGGGTCACTCCGCAGCTGGTCACCAGAGGGGCGGGGCGGCGGGCACGGGTGTGGACCGGGCTGGTCGGGCCGCCCTCCCCGGCCCCGCTCATGCACCCGTCACACGGTTTCTTTTCCAGCGGAGGAACTTCACCCTGGCCTTCCAGGCTGCCGAGAGTGTCGGCATCAAGTCCACACTGGTGAGCCCCCGTCCCCTGAGGAGAGACCCCTGGGAGGCCTGGTGACCAGGAGGCTGCTGGGTGGGGACCGGGGCCCCTGCGGGCCCTGCACCAGCCGCAAGGACGTCCTGCGGGTGGGGTGCAGATGGTCCCCTGCCCGGCGCTCTTTATGCCTCCCGTCAAGTGTCCCAAGGAAGCGCCCTGAGTGGGGGATGGTCACGTTTCGCTGTCAAAAGCACATTCCAGCAGATCTGCCTCGGGTGTCAAAGTAGAGGCAGAGAAGGGCAGGGCAAGGCCCCAGAGCACTTCTCAAGGGCGGGAAGGGAGGCGGAGGAGCCCTGGGGTCAGGGCTGTGCTCTGGGCTGCAGTAGCTCAGGACAGACGTGTTTCCATGGGGGCTCCTGCCTCGTCACCAAGTCTGACTTCCAGGGAGAAAATACCTCGTCCAAATGCAAAGCCAGAGACTTCCACACCCAGAGACGCTGATGAAATTAACGTGACGGGGGTGTTGCACCAGCTCGGGGGTCCACAGAGTGAAGGACCCCACAGGGCCAGGTCAGGAACCCCCAGTGTCACCTCCCACCCCGAGGATACCCATCACCCTGCCTTGTGACAGCCAATAGCTTTGAAGGCATATTTGCACTCATCTTTACCCTGCAAGAGTGTTTTTGTAGAGTTCCATAAATATGTCTTCTGAATTCACAGAAATACGTGTTTCTGAGTGGCTTCTATTCAATCGTATAGAGAGAGAGAAGTTACAGTCGTCGTAATATTTCTCGTTATCTGGATATTTTACACCATGTGTAAAATTCTGATATTTAAGCAGGCAGTTTCCCCACCCTAAAAACTTTCCGTGAGATTCTTACACTGAACATACATGTGTTCTTTCTCCCCATCCCATTGGCTCTGGTGCTCATTTGTGTCGCGCACCCATGGGACCCCTGGGAGCAGTGCCCTGCAAGGACAGCGGGTCTTTCTTGGGGGCCTCCCGGGCATGTCTCAGAGCCCAGGGTCCCCCGCCCGCTTCCCGGCAGCATCAGCTGATGTCTCCCCGACCACGGGGGCCACACAGGACACAGAGAACTGTGGCTTCTGGGGCTTCAGGGGGTCGCCCACCGTGGGGCAGGCAGTGCCTGGTGGGAAGGACACTCAGAGGTGACGCCGGAGGGGTTAGCGAGGAGAGGCAGGGGTGGGGAGGAGGGCCCAATTCCCCCTCCCCCAGAAGAGACCAGCCCCTTCCAGCCTTGAGGGGCAGCCCTGGGCAGGGCGGGAGGCTTGGACATTGCCTATGCCCAGGGCGAGGAGCTTCCTGGGTACTTCGCCGCTGACCTGTGCAGTGAGACTCGGACAAAAGTCCCATGAGGGAGGCCCCCACCTCCAGAGCCCTTGGTGCTGTGGCTGGGAGGCAACCAGGGCTCTAACCAGCCTCTTCTCCTCTGTCAGGACATTAACGAGATGGTCGGGACCGAGCGGCCGGACTGGCAGAACGTGATGCTCTACGTGACGGCCATCTACAAGTACTTTGAGACCTGAGCACCCGAGGCCCCACGGTCACCCCGGACCCAGCGCCCTTCACTCTGCCCCCGGCCGCCCCGCAGCGTGTGAGCCCTGCCCCCGGCAGGCGGGGGACTCAGCCTGTGTGGCCCGCGCTTGGGCCAGGCTCTTCCACCTGGCCTCTGCGGCCAGGGCCCCACGCACACGCTGACCTGCTGGAGAGATTGGGGAACCATTAGCACTGGGGCAGGAGGAAAGGCTCACTCACGGTCCAACCTAGGGAAGGGGATTCGTGCGCGGGCAGCTCCCTAGGTTGTGAAAGCTTCCTGCAGCACCTCAACTGCTCGCCCCTGAGAACCGGGGCGGGGTGGGGGGAATGGGTACCTGATAGGCCCCTGCTCCCCTCCTGTGTGACAGGGCATCCTCGCCGGCGATACGGACCGTGCCCCCCGCCCTCAGGCTCTGCCAATCTCCAGCTCCAGGGGCTCGGAAACCCAGCACCAACCTCAGGGTTCCAGACAAAGGAATCTTTCCTAAGGAGTTCTCTTTTTTTTCTTATGAGCAATACTGGGGGGAAATGGCTCTTGTTCTCTTAGTACCAAAGTTAAATTGTTTTGGTAAGTGTAGCGATAAAACAAAATCTGGACATAAGGTGATGAAAGCCAGAACCGACGTCGCAAGAAACAGGAGGAAAAGCTGAACAAGTCAAGGGGCCCGGATTGGTGTGCTTTCAGTCCCTGAGTCGCTCGGAAGTGACCCTCCTGGCTGGGGTGGAAGAAAGTGCCTTAGTTCTGCAGGCGAGGCTGCCGCCGCCATCCAGATGACAACCCTCAGCCCTTCTTGGGAATAGGGAGCCGCTGTTGGTTCAAACAGTTTTGAGACCTGCACTTCCAGAACACAAATAAGCAGGAGGAAGAGCGGCCATTGCCCCACAGAATGCGAGGCGGGGGCTCGGGGAGGCCGCCCAGCCAGCCTGGGGGCTGCAGCTCCATGCGTGAGCAGGAGGTTCAAGACCAGGGGTCGGACGAGTTGACAGCCCAGGGCGGAGGGCGGCTGTGAGACAGGCAGTACGTGCAGCCCGCTGGCCCAGGTCACCGCCTGCCACCCCCGGGGAGGCTCCTGGTGAAACGCCTGTTTTCAGCTGCAGAGCAGCGCCCAGCCCAGAGCACACAGGAGACCCCTCCTCCCTGACAGCCTCTGTCCTTGCATCTGCTGCCCTGTTGGGCACCTGTGCTGTCAGCTGAGTGACTGTCAGGGGAGAGTTGTTGCTTTTCAGTGTCTCTCCACTTGGTTTTTCTCTCATCTGCCCTTATGGCGGCCTGTGTGCCTGATCTGCGGCCACGTTTTTGCCTATTTATTATGTTGAGGCGGCTGTTTTGGCCAGTGGAGACTTTCCTGGGTCTGCAGTTCACACCGCTGTCCCTGGCGGCTCCTGCTACAGGGCCTGGGGGTGGGGGTTCGCCGGTGTCCTCTGGAGGAGCGTGGCCACTGCTGAGGGGCTGGTGTTGCCCGGCCTCGGGCCCCGGGGTTGGTGACGGGGCAGAGGGGGCTGCAGGGAGGGCTTCCTGGGTGCCCAGCCGCCTCTCTGACAACACGCCGTGTGGCCGGGCTGCCCACGATTTCCACATGGATCCACAGCTGAGAAGGTTCCAGAAGCAAGACATTTCGCTTTTCCTGGTAGGATCCTTGTACTGTTGGCTTTAAGGGGTGACCCTGGACGGTCCTGTGTTCCTAGAAGTGGTGCTGTGATGTGCTTTGGGTCCAGTGGCAGTTGCTGCGAAGTCTCCAGGAAGACATCCTGCCTCCTCCCTTCAAGCACAAGCTTTACTGCAAAAGGACCAGTGTTGGTTTTCTCTCGACCACAAGCTTCTGCTGATTGATGATACTGTTAAGTTTTTGTTCTAGTAAATGTTCTTGAATGTATTAAAATTGTCGTGACACATCAGGCTTGGGCTTTTCTGGGTCGCTGTAAACAGGACCCTCGCCACCTCCGGGGACTGGCTGTGGCAGGGAGGGCGCCTGAGCCCACAGGCCAGGAGACGTCGCCGGGGGGCCTGAGTGGGGTGGGGCAGGGGAGGCTTTGGCCATCTGCCTGCATCTGGGGTGGGATGGCCCAGGTGAGCCATGCGGCCTGGGCGGCCTTGTGACCGCGGAGGTTCTGTAACGGGCACCAGGCCCCAGAAGCACCGCCTGAGCTGCCCCCACACCCCCCACCTGTGGCCCAGACATGTGCTGCTCTGGGTTGGGGAGGGTGCCTTGAGGTTTTCTGGGTTTTTTTAGAAATGTGTCTTCTTGGAGATAATTTTGAGAATATATAAAATTATAGAGAAAAAAAATAATTATACCACTCACAGGCACCCAACCAATCAAGCCTTTCTTCCTGGGCATCTTGTGTGGAATGACAGTGACTCCACAGAGCACAGCCGGGAACAGCACTGCACCTCGTCACGTTGCACATGACACAGGTCACGTGCAGAGGCCATGGCGTCCTCTCCTGTTCACACTGGCAGACCTGGGCGCTCCTCCCAGGCCTGCGACCCCCTCCCCAGGGTCAGGGTTTCATCTGGTAACTGATTCGCTCCCCGGGAGGCCCAGAGCCGCCAGCTGAGTGGAGGTGTGTGTGTCCGAGAGCGGTGGCCTGGCTTCCGGAGCGCAGGACGGGGTACGGCTCCGGCTTCTCCCCACTCAGCAGCTGTGTGGCCAGGGCTATGTGGCCGGGGCCAAAGACGCTGAGCTCCCTCCCTTGGCTGCTGCAGGGAGGTCGTCCAGCCAAGGCCACAGGCTCTGAGACACGGGCCTGTGGGCCCTGCATGTGGCGGCAGGAGTGGGGGACCCCACCCGGGACCCTGGGCAGTGGGGGAAGCGCTGCTGTTTTAGCTGCTGCCTCGCAGGGTGGGGTCCCTCCCCAGAACACTCCTGCTTGCTGTGCCAGCTGCCTCAGGAGCAGACCGACTCCTCACCTCCAGAGCCTCTCCGGCGTGGCTGGGCAGACTGGGGAGTGTCCTCTTGGGCTTGGGGAGGCCTGGCTTCCCTCCCACGGCACAGCACTCCTGTGGCCCAGGGTTGGCCAGGTTCTGTCTGAGGTGGTCCCTTAGTGGGGGACAGGGACAGACATCAGGGCTCTGGTGCCTGCAGGCCCCGTGCTGTGTCGGGGTGAGGGGCGGTTTCTCGTCAGGCCCCAGGTTGCTGGGATAGTGCTGGCCAGGGCGCCAGCCCCAGCAGGCCGGGACTTCACTGGGCTGCCCTGGTCATTGGTGCAGGAGGCAGCGTGGGTGCACAGAGGACAGGGCTCCACGCTCCCTGGGCTCGACCCGCCCCCTTGGCGGGGAGTACTTGGGAGAGCAGGCTGGGTGTGGAGGAAGGGCCAGGAGCTGGGGGGCTTGTGGGGAGGGGCAGAGGGTAACTGGACATGGCCTGCAGTCCGTGCCACCCCAGCTGTGCCAGGCCCAGGGCAGGGGCCTTGGATGGTGATGTCTGCATTATGGGGGGGTGGGGGGTAGGGGCGGGGGTCCAGGGTTCCAAGGAGGGAGATACCACAAGGTCTGGAATCTTAGGTGGCAGAACCAGAAGGGCTGGGGAGGAGTACGGGGTGGAACATTACCAGCACCCATCAGGCAGGAATCAGGGACACCCAGGTCTCCCCCAGGTCTGCCACCAACACCTGTGAGGGGCTGGGGCTCTTCCCACCTCTGCAATATGGTCACCCCAGGAAGGGTCCCCCTTGGACCGTGCTCCCAGGCTCTCTGTGAAGCGGTGAGGGAGGTGCCTGGTGAGGTCTGAGCCAGGGGTCCTGGGAGTGGCAAGGGGTGGCTTTCATGTTCTGGCAGCTGCTGCTGTGTGGGTGCCTGGGGCCCTGGCTTAAGGCCATTCTTAGGTTGGTGAGTGACAAGTCTCGCATGCCAGGGGCTGTCCCTGCCACCATTGTCCAGGACAAGGCCCCACTCCCACCTGGGCCTCAGTTTCCATATCCACAGGGATGCACCCAGATCAACTCAGAGGCACAGGGTTCCCAGCAGGGTTGCCGTGTGACACCAGAAGTCATCGTGGGCTGAAGCATCTTCCCAGGACTGGGCTGGAGGATGGGGTGGTCCTGCAGCTGCCTGGCTGCGGGCGGCTGGGGAGCTTCCTCATATGATTCTGCTTTTTGGGGGCCTTAGTCTGAGCATAAACTGGAGTCCCGTGAGGTCCCCCCACTTCCTCAATCCCAGAGCCCCAGGAAGTGTGTGGTGCCCGCTCCTTTAGAGGAGAAGTTGGTGAGTACCTCAGGGTGGCCTGGCGGTTCCCAGGGACACTGGCCCCGGCACCCACTGGGTGCTTCATCCTGGGTCTGGCCTTCTTTCTCTGGCCCAGCTGGCCCCAGAGCAAACAATCGGGCCAGAGGCCACCCAGGTGCATCCTGGATAGGAACAAAGAGCCCGCGGGAGTAGGTTGGGGGTGGGAGTCTGAGAATGGAATTCTGGAGCGGGAGAGCCCAGCTGGCCCCCTGCCTGGCCTGCCGAGCCGGGCCTGGAGGGAAGGAAGGGTGGGTGCCCACAGCCTTCACAGCTTGTCTTGAGGCTGGGCAGGGAAACCAAGGGCCCGGAGGTAGTAGATGGGGCCGGCCAGGGTATCCCTGAGCCCATCACCCTAGGTGCTGCCTCAGGCCTGCAGGGCTCCGCGAGCCTGGCACCTGAGGAGGACTCTCAAGGCCAAGGGCAAGGGGCTCGCTGGCTTGGGGGGCGGGGCAGCAGAGGGTACCCCAGGAGGGCCTGGAGGAGCACATCCGCTCCATGGGGGAGGCAGAGTTCGTGAACAGCCCTCCCATGTGCCTGTTTCCTGTCATGTGCTCTCTGGGCAATGGCTTCACTGGGGACCTGGACAAAAGCACCTGGCAAATGACACAAGACCATTGGAGCAAACCCCCCACCCCCTCCTATCTCTAACAGGGGCTGCTGTAGAGCAAGGCTGGGGACCATGCTGCTTCGAGGCCAGGTGGGTTCCAGGGCCTAGGGAGCTGGCTCCAGGGCTGGAGCCAAGCTAGGTCCTGCTGACCACCCTAGGCCTGGGGCACCCACACCGAGGAGGCACTTCCCACTGGGCCCCACGAGTGAACTCTAAGGGCTTTGGCACCCTGGCCCTGAGGGCCAGCTACAGAAATGAAGCCTTCAGCCCCTGGGCGCTGGATGTAGCCATTGTGGGGGCAGGTGTGTGCATGGCCAGGCCACACCTGGGGAGGTCTCGGCAGGACAGCCATTGGGCCCCAGAATGGAAATGGCAGGGGAGAGCTTCATGGGGACCCATGCTGGGGACTAGGGGACAAGAGTGACCCCAGTATTGGCTGAGTGTTGGTCTCTGCCCTATGAACCCCCATAGTCCCGTCTGGGCCCCTGGTGACTCTCAAGCTGTTCCCTGCATGTCTGTTGAGTGAGGACTTGAGTGAATACGGGCCCAACAGATGTTGGCAGGAGGGTTTTGTCCCAGCTGTAGGAGTTTGTCCCATGTAAAGGCCCAGAAGCAAGGGAGGGAAGCCAAGGGCCTGGGGGGAGGGTCCCTCAGTGGGGCAGCACCTCCCCAGGTTCCTCATGGTCTGACTGGCACAGCTAAAGAGGAGGCAGGGCAGGAAGGCGACAGTCCCACTTCACAGGTGAGGCAACTAAGGCAAGCCCAGCCGAGGTCCTGATTCTCCTCAGTGGAGGTGAGTGCGGGGGAGGACGGCAGAGCCAGCTGGGGCTGAACCACAGCCTGGACTGGAGGGTCGGGGCAAGGCAGCTGACGAGGTTGGAAATCAGGACGGGGAGGTTCCCAATTTGAACATTCTCACGTGCCTCTTCCCATGAGGTCTCAGGTTTTTCTCTCATGTCAGAGTCCCAGCCCCTCCCAGCATGCCCTTTTCTGCCTCCCTGTGCCTGGAGACGGGGTCCCACTGGACATCAGGGGAAACGGGGAGCAGGGGATCCAAGCTGGCTGAATGGGGCCGGCAACAAGCTGGGGAGGCTGCCAGGCAATGGAGGCTGGTACCTTGGGCTCTGCTCCTGGGATGGAGGAGCTGGCCAAGTGCCTGTGCAGGCTCCCACTTCCCACCCGCCCTTCCCTCCGGCCTCTGCTCCCACTGGCCTCCACCCTGGGGGCCAGCAACACCCCCTCTCTGCCCCATCCCACCCCGCCGTGACCCTGCTGGTCCCAGGAGGTTTGAGAATGCAAGGTTCCTGCAAACCCTTGGCCACCAACACCCTGGCCTCTGAGAGGCTCGTCCTGCTGTGCACAGGACTGGGGTTACTCCACTTCTGTCCAGATTCAAGGGTCGAAGGGAGTCCCCTTGTGTGGCTGGACTGGGGCTGGATGGATGTGAGGTCGTTTCCAATTTGGAATCACCACAACATGGATCTGTGGGGTGGGAGGAAGATGAAATCCCAGCGCAAGGGTCTGAGATTCCAGGTTAGTCAGGGATGCAGAAGGTGACTCCCCCTCTCTTTGCTCAGAGCAGTTGGGGAGGGAGAAGGACCTGACCAGGCACCAGAGCTGAGGAGTTCTTGGAGGGATCACTGGAATTGGGGCTGACTTCTTAGAGGCATCTTTGAGCTGAGGTACCAGCCCTCCACCCCCACCAGCGCGGGACCAGACTTAGGGAGGGAGAGCAAGGCTGTGGACCGGGCTGGCAGGCGTGTCCCTGAGGTCCCTGGTATGAGGCCGAATTTTCTCCTTCAGGAACTGGGGAGCCATGGAAAGATTTGAGGAGAAGCAGGCACAGGACGCTTCCCGGGATGACACAGGGGTACCGACCCGCTCAGCTCCGATGATGAGGGACAGCAGGGTTCCAGGAGGACCCAAGCGGCAGGGGCAGCCTGGGGCTTCTTGGAGGAGGGGAGGGAGTGTGGCTCTGGGCCCCAGGGGTGAGAGAATCATCGAAGGGGAGGGGGTGTGGTCCGGAGGGAAGTGGCCTGAACGGACGCGAGAGCTGAGAGGGCGCGCCGGAGCAGGAGGCGGGCATCAGCCGGACTTGTGGGCTGGCCGCCCTGGCGGGGCCACCTGGCCTCGGTTTCCCCACGCGGCGGGGTGGAGCGAGAACCGCGCGGGTCTGGAAGCCGCCCTGCAGGGGGCGCCCGCGGGCGGCGCGGCCGGAGCTGGAGACCCAGCGGCCGCCGAGACGGCGGGAGCCGGCGCGCTAGCAGCAGGTCAGCGGGGTCCCGCGTCCGGGATCCCCAGGGTCCCGGGCGGGCGGCCGGGCAGGGTGGGGCCGTCGGAGGCTGCAGGACTTGGAGGGCGGGAGGCGCGGGTCCCCTCCTTCAGGTGCCCTGCCGCTCCGTCTCTTCCCGCCGACCTGAGAGAGAGTTCGTGGGCCGGGGTCCGAGCCCTGCCCGCAGCGGCGGCGGGAACAGCGGGTGCAGGGGCGGCTCGGGTGCGGCTGTCGCCCTAAGCCCGGTCGCGGGACGGTGCGCAGACCCTCTGGGCCGCCCTGAAATGGACCGGAAAGTGCGCAGGGTAAGCGGGGAGGGGAAGGGGCGAGAGAGCGCGGCCCCAGCGTCAGGGGCGGGAACTTCGCCGGTGCGTCCGGGGCCACGGGCCGCCCGGGTACTCAGTGAGTCCTCGGGGCGCGCCCTGGCCTGGCTGGGCTCGAGGCGCAGAGGCCGGCCTGAGCAGGGCGGGCCGGACCCCGCAGACGAGAACTTCCACAGGTGGAGCTGCCGAACGTCCAGGTGTTCCCGGGAGGCTGGGTGAGCAGACGGCGTCCGAGCGCCTGGGGCGCGGCGAGAAAGGGGGAGTCGAACGCCGGCCGAGCGCGGGCGCGTCCGGTGGGCAGTGGTGGCGGGAACCGGACTTAGGGGGCCCAGGAGAGGCCGGGGTTGGGGGCGCGCCTCGGACTGTCCTGGCCGTCCGCCTGGCTGCCCTGAGCCGACGTAGGAATTGCGGGAATGGTGGCGGCCCTCGAGGGACTTGGCGCAGGATGCCCAGGGGATCAAGGAGGGGCCGGGGCCAGCGGAGCAGAGATGTCTGCGTTGCGGGCGCGGCCACCGCGCTTGAGACTTCAATTTCCCCGACTGTACAATGGGAGGAAGGCGGAGGCCGAGGGCTCCGCAGGGGAGAAAAGAGAAGAGAGGGGCGGGAGGGCGGGTCCCCAGGGCGGGTCCGCGGGTCCCCACCCCCTTTTCTCTGGACTGGAGCTGACCCCTGGGGGAGGACTAGGGCGGCCCCTTGTGCCGGTTCTCCCTCCCCATCTCAGGCGGCACCTAGGCCCGCTTCCACCCACAGGGCCTGTGCTCCGTTCCCACCTGGAGCTCAGGCTGCCCTCTCCTTGGCCTCTGCACCCTCAGAAGACACTCCATGTCACCTCTGTGTCGCTAGGGCTGCCCCTGGGTGTCCTGGCCCTGGGGTCCATGATGGAGAGTTCTTGGGAGCACAGTGGGCCAGGGAGGCTGTGTGGCGTCAGGGGCTGCCTCCTTAGTCCTGCTGGGGCTGGTCCTAGATGCCTTGGGTGGGCTGGAAAGGCTCTGCCCTATGGGCCAGGCCCCCTCCCAGGTTCTGGTCCATGGCGGGAGCTCCTCGCTGAGGCTTGTCCACACCTCCTTGCTCTACCTTTGCCCTTTGGGGTTTCCCTAGCTCTCCCAGGTCCTGGTGTCTCTTGAGCCACTGCCCCTCCCTCCCTATCCCCTCAGTGCAGACCAGATTCTGGGCTAAGCTGGCTTCTCTGTTCATCGCCTCAGGGAGGCTGAGGGCAGCCCAGACATGGCTGGCAGGAGACAAGCTTTGGGCCAGGTGGGTTTTGGTGGACTTGTGTGTTGCCTTCCTCACACTGGCCTGGGAAGTGCAGGTCTCTGACCACACACTGGTCCTACCCCCAGGAGTCCACAGCCTAAGAGGGCAATGGCTGGCTTCAGGGGCAACCCAACGGACCAGAGACTTTAATGCCCAAACCTGGGTTCTAGTCTTGATTCACTTGCTGAGCAGCCCTGGGCCAGTCATTGCCCCAGCAAACCTGCCTTCTCATCTGTAAAACAAGCATGATGGTGCAAGCAATGCTTAACGTTCAGGGTTGTGGTGGAGAGTAAATGAGAGACAGGCATTGGTTGTGGGGGACAGATCGGGGTCTGTGCTTGAGCTGGGGAACCTGGGAGGGAGGCTGTTAGCCTTATGGGGTTGGGGGGGGGGACACCACAAGAGATCGCTGTTGGCCGAGGGACGTGTGGACTGGAGTTGGATTGGGAGCAAGCACCTGGCATCACACCCTGCAAAATGTAGGGCCTCTAGGTGGCTCTGGGCAGTGTCTGCTGTGTAGGACCACAGCTCCTGGTGGCCCTCAGCAGTGACCTGAAATCCCTCAGCAACTCTTGCTCCCATTTAACCTGCCTGATTCCTGAGCCACCTGACTCTGAGTGAGCTGGAACTGCCACCCCAAGTGTCTTGTGGGGGTCAGTCTTGTCTGCTGAAAGATGTGTATACATGAGAGCCAAGGTGAGTGCAGCCAGAGGGAAGGCAAGGGCTTGAAGGATGGGCTGAGAAGAAGTTTTGGTGAGCGTGTCAGGGGACCCTAAGGAGATCACTGGTGTCAGGTGCTAAGTTGACAAAAGGATGAGCTCCGGCCCCTAGGGAAGGATCTGGGCCTGGGAAGTGTTGGCGGCCACAGAAGGGAGGGTTTGCCCCATGGTCTGGAGGTTGAAGGGAGCAGTGGGAGTGCGGTGCTAAGGGTGGGCCCCTGGAAGCCTGTGCTGGGCCCAGATGGGGGAAGGGAAGTGAGGAATGGCAGGAGTTCAGAGCTGGGATGCAGGGAGCCCTCCCAAGAGACTGCTCCCCTCCTGGACAGGGCTGGGAGCTCTGGGTGGTGGGAAGGAGCAGTTTAGTGGCAGAGGTCCCCCAGCCCTCGCCCCCAGAATCATGGAAGGGGGCCCTGGAGTGTGGAAGCCATGGGATCCTGACTCCTGATGGGGACTGGAGGGGCTGGATGGAGGGGAAGCTCAGCTGCCCTCACTCTAGCTGGGGGAGCAGGGTTGCGGGGGGAGATGGGGGAGGGAAGGCAGGATGCTTCAGCTTTCCAGGACCCCCGCAGGCCTTCTCTGGCATGCCTCTGGTCCTTGCACAGACTGTTGCCTTTGCCTGGAATCTCCTTTCCTCTCTTCCCCGACCCTTCAAATCCAGCATGAATGCCCCCTCCTCTGAGAGCCCTTCCAGACTCCTCTGGCCCACAACCCCTTCCATAGGACAAGCCTGTTTCAGAAGTTGCTGGGCAGGGTCTTTCTGTGGTTCCCACCTCTGTTGATGCTTGCGTCAGCCCAGCTGTCACCTAGAAGAAAGGCTGCCTTGGTGCGCCATGGAGAGGCAGTCAGTGCCACTCTGGTGCCTCCCTGCTGTCAGGGTAGTGGTTTCTGCCCAGAGGCCCCCAGGGCTGGTATGTGTCTGCCCATCTGTCACAGAGCATTCACCTCTGGCCCCTCAGTGGCCTCTGCAAACCGTGAGCAGGGTACCAGGGGCCACTGAGTGACCAGGAAGCAGTGGCAGGGCTGTGCTGGAGTTGGTCTGGCTGACCCTCTTGCTCTCTCCTTTCAGCCTCCAGGGCTGCATCATCACATCTTCGTCCCAGGGACCCCAGAAGTGGGTCTGCCTGCCTCCCATCCTCAGCATACCCACCCTCTGGGAGCTCCTGAGGCTGTGCACCTGGCACTGCCCCTTCAGCAGGCCAGCCTTCTGTCAGGGTCCCACCCCGGGCCCACTAGGGTCTATGTTCTCAGGGCCATTTAGAAAGTCCCCCCCCCCATCTTGACCTCTTCAGGCATGGTAGTGCCTGTCGTCCCGCCAGTAGAAGATTCACTTGAGAGAGGTGTGGGTGCTGAGCCATGTGGGTGGGGAGGCTGTCTCACTGTGGCCTGCTGTACCAGAGGGGCCACAGTGCAGAGGGGAAGCCTCTTGTTCAGGGTCTCAGGGAGTATGGGATGGAGCAGGAGTGGGACCCCATCTGGGTTCCTTGCAACACAGGGTGGGCACGCAGAACTTTGTGTGTGGAGTGGCCCCTTGGAGGGGGGGAGTCAGGTGAGGCGGCCCGTGGGGGTGAGTGGCCACGTCAGGCTGGGAAGAGGCAGGGCCTGTGGCCTCTCTGGCATCTGACCTGGACACGAGGGGGTGGAAGGGGGATTCTGGGCCCCCAGCAGGGAAAGAGGCCCTGCGGCTCCAGGCGCTGCTGATGTGGAGGCTGCTCTGGGGGCTGGGCTCAGTGCAGGGAGCAGGCTCTCAGCCCCAGTCCTGCCCACATCCTGCCCCCAGGCTCTGAAAGCAGCAGCTGCACACCCCAGGGGCCGTGGGGGAAGGGACACCACTGGTGCCTGCCAGGGTACCTGGGGCCCAGCCCTCACAAGGTTCCTGAAGTTGGAGCTGCTAGCAACCCTGCAGGGAGGGAGAGAGGGAGGGAAGAGGTGCCATGACACAGTGGATGCTCACCTCCAGGCAACACTGGAGACGGCCCTGATCTCATTGATGGGTTCGGAGAGGGGCCTGGCCAGTCCCAGGGTCCTGGGGTTTGGGAGGCTCGTGCCCAGGCCTGGGCCACTCCAAAGGCCACTGGAGGGCTTGTGGTTGGAGCAGAGCTGAGCTGCCTGTCCAGCTATTTCTCCTTTGCTTGTTGACCTCTCCACTCTCCCACTGAGTTCCCTTCCCATTGAGGTGCTGCTGCTCAATCTACCTTCCATTTCTTTCAACTACCTGCTCTGAGGTTTGGGTGAGAATTCCACAGTGCGGTCTTCAGATCCCCAACTGTCTCCTCAAACTGTATGCACATGACGACACATCAATTGTGTTCACCTCAATCCCTCTGTTTTTCATTTCCAGGATTTTTATATTATTTCTTGTTCATATTTGCCTATTCTTGTTTTGATTCTGCCAATAATTCTCATTCTTGTTTATGGATACTACTCCTTTATCTCTTTGAAGATCCTAAATGTCTTTGAAAATCATTATTAGATTACTATATTACCTTCATCTCTTCTGGAATGAATTAATCTCCATATTTTGGCTGCTGTTGCTTATCTTTCTTGCCCTTAATTTTCCTCCTGTGCTTTGAAATTGTGGTTTGCAGGCTCATCTTAGTGGGAGCTGAGGTCTTGGAAGTGGGGAGTGACCCACACACCTGGGTAGTAGCCAGCTCTCAGGACAGTCTCCTGGGACAACTCTGCCTTAAGGCCCCCCACTGTGGGCTCAGGGCCTGTTGGGGTCAGGCTCAGCAGCAGGTGGCACAAAGCTCCCTGTGCTCTAGCAGCTGGGATGCTGCCGGGCACAGAGTAGGTACTTGGAAACATCTGCTGTGAGAAAGTAGTAGAGGATTCTCAGGCTGGGATTCTGGAGCCCAGGAACAGGCCCATTGTGGCTGCAACAGGCCCAAGGTGCTAGGCTGGCCTTGGTACATTGCCCTTAGCTGCACTCAGGAGCAGGTGTGCAGGGTCCTGCCTGGAAGTTGGCGGGCACTTCTATCCAGCAGGCTCTGGGGGGTACAGCCACCACGTGGGCATGCGTACAGAAAGCCTTGCTAGTCTGATGTACAAGGGGCCAGGAAATGTGTGGGTTTTGATTAAATGAAGTTTTAATTAAAGTGGCCAGGCTGGTGAGGGTAAGGAGGAAGGCGGGAAGAAGCGGCAGTTTTGAGTCTAACTGCTGGGGAATCCTGTGAGGTTGTCCTTTCGAGGCTTATCTTGCACCTTCCCCAGCATGTAACTCTTATCTGTATGGGATGGCTTCTGCCCTCTGCCCTGTCCCCAACAAGGGACAATCACAAGGAAATATTCCATTATTAATATTTCATTTCCCCTCTTGGCTAGCAACAGATGACTCAAGGATTAATTAGAGCCAACAGAGAGGGATAGGAAATTGCCAGATCGTGGCCCCGCCCCCAGCCCCCTCCCCCTGGGCCTCCAACCTTCCTGTCACTCTCGCTCTAGGAGGCCTCTGAAGGGAGGAAAGCAGAGAGGGGCCTGGAGGCCCTAGGAAATCTTCCTGCTGCTGTTTTTCATGGGCATTCTCCCAGCCCTGTTCCACCCTTTTATGCTCATGGTAAGACTGGGAGGGCATTAGCCTCTTTGGGCCTTAGCTTCTTCATCTGTAGAGTGAAGTTCATGGGGCCGGCCAGTGAGAACACAGATGACCCACAGGCCTCTGCACCCTCATTTCCTGAGCTCCCAAGCAGGCCGCACAAACTATTGTAGAGCATCTGGAGTGGAGTCCAGGCAGGTGGGCCCTGGGGAGCACAGGGCTTGGTGGCTCAGTGGTGGCTGGAGCCTGGTTTTCCCCAGCTGACTGTGTACGTTGATTCCCAGTTCCTGTCAGTGACTCATTCGTAGCTTGAAACAGGCCACCATGGAAGCATTTTACTACAAAACTCTGGCAAAGGCCCCAAGTTAGGGCGCCCCCAACCCTGGGCTGACTTGCGGTCTGACAGCTGGGAAGCTCCAAACTCCTCCCAGCTACCTCCCTGCCCTGCCCACCCCGCGGTGCCTTGGGCTCCACTGATGTGCTCTGCTTGGGGCTGGGAGATTCTAGTCTGGCAGATAACCAGGTTGCCTGTGTGGCCAGGCAAGCTTCAACCCGGGATGTGCTGGCAGCTGCTGGAGGGCCTGCAGGAAAGCTGTAGAAGGCAGATGGGGAGCCCAGTGGGCAGGGAGGCAGCCTTCCAGACCCAGCTGGCAGGGGTGTGTCTGGCTCCTTGCAGGGCTGACCTGGGCTGGAGGGTCTGTTGTATCCAGTGAGACTGGGAAGGCACCCCAGGCCTGCTGGACAGTAGGAAGGTGCCTTCAGCTTAGTCAGGAAGGGTGCTGGTACCAGGTGCTGTGAGGCCTGAGAGCCCACAGTACAGAAGGTGATGGGGAAACCCCGAGGATTTAGGGGTCCCGAGTCTGCCAGGAGAACCTCACCAAACAGAGGGCTTGGGTTAGGGTCCCCAAAGGCCCTTCCATGCTGGGCATCCCAGCTCACATGGAGTCAGCCCAACATCCAGATCCAGGGCAGATGCTAATGATGTGACCCCATCAGTAGGGCTCCGGGCAGTGGGGCCAGACAGTCCACGTTCAGCTCCACAAAAACGTGGTACTTATCTGGGTCAGGTGGATCATTGGTGGCCCCACCTTATCTGACCCTGGGCAGGACCCTCTGAATCTGGATGATGGCCTAGGGCCAAGTCAGGTTTCTAGCCTGGGCTGGTTGGACTGGCAGAGGCTGAGTCTCTGTCAGTGCAGATTCCCCAGGAGAGGCTGAGGCCAGGGTAAGAAGGATGGCAGGGGGTTGTCAGGAGGCCAGGAAGGTGGGTGGGTGGTTCACTGGTGGTAGGAGGCAGGGTCCCCGGGGCTCACTGGGCCTGACTGGACAGTGGCCCGCTGCTGGTGGTGCTGAACCTGGGAGGCCCCCAGATGGGAGGCAGCTCTGGGGCTGTCTCTTCACTCCTGCAGAACGAGGACGAGACCCTGGACACATAGCCTCTGCAGTCAGGGTGCCCCTGGTGAATGCTGCTCTGGGCTGCAGGCCGGGAGCACCAAGGGACACTGTGTGGCCAGAGATGGCACCAGGAGACTTGGTCTGCCCCACCTCCACCAGTGACATGCTTTGTAAGCAGCTGGCTGGCAAGTGCCCTGTGCACAGCAGGGGCTCAGTGGGACTTGTCCGTGGCCCCTTGGAGGCAGGCTCCTGCCAGGCCTGGGAGAAGCCGTGGGCTGTAGGAACCCCTTGGGTTCTCAGGAGCTCGGCCTCCTCTTCTCTCTCCTGCTTCCTGGGGCTGGGCACTCCCCTCCAAGCCTCCCAGTGGGCATGGGGGACGCCTCTCTGGTGTACCTCTCCGTGCCCACCCAGCTCCTGCCACCTGAGGCAGATCGGAGTTAGAAGGAAACTTGGGGTCATCTATTGCAGCTCTACATCACCTCCTGGACAGGGTAGGGGGAGCCTGGCCCTTGGAATACAGGCAGGGACAATAAGCAAACTTCTCCCAAGGTTGCCAGTCCTCTTGATCCCTTGTATCCTGGAAGAGAGAGGGGGGATGCAGCCCCGAGCCCACACATGAGCCTGAAAGGCAGCTTCAGGCTTCTTGTTCCCGGGCAGGCGGCAGCCACTATCCATGTGCACCTGGACCCCATGAGAGCCCAGGACTGGAGGAGGGGGTGGATTTGGCATGGAGGACACTGCTGGGCAGCACAAGTGAGTGTGACAAGGGGGAGGTAGAGGTGATGGGGAGAGGCCCCTGGACTGGCAGGGGCGATGGAGACTGTTTCACAAGCTCAAGGGGGATCCCTGGGGGTTTGGGCTGGAGAGACTAAGACTTCTGCTTCTACTGGGTGTCACTAATTCTTTACATTTCTATGACATTTTGACTGGGGGAGCCCTTTCAAATGTGTTCACTCCCTTCTCATAGAATCATGGGTGAGAGCTGAAATGGCCCCCAGAGGCTATTGGGGTCCAACCTCCCCACTGTATCAGTGGGGAAACTGAGGCCCAGAAAGGAAAAACATTGTTGCCCACAGTCCCCAGGCAAGCCTGGCTGAGCGCACCAGCCAGGCAGGGAAGCAGGCTGGGGAGCAGGTGCGGGAGGAGGGAGTGAGGGGGGAAGCAAGGCGGCCGCCCCTCCCAGATGTGCAGTCAGCTGGCGGGGGCTGCTGAGGGGCGGGCTCCCTTTGTGCCTGCTCCAACACCCTGTGCAGCACCACCAGTGAGGGCAAGAGGGCTTACCTGCAGCAGTGGGAGACAGGACCAGAGGGCCATCAGATCCTCCCAGATCAGAGCTCTGGGGTCTCTGGGCCTGTTCCTTATGCGGGCAGCATAGGTGGGTGCTGGTAGTCCCCAGGGAGTGCTCTCGGGGGGGATGGAGCAGACTGAAGCTGGCTGAGAGAGACGGTGGGTGGCCCTGGGAGATCCAGGGGTTAAGGAGGCCTTTCTGGGAGGGAGGGTCGTGGGGTAGTGGTGAGCTCAGGGACCCAGGAAACTGGCAGAGCTGCCACAGAAGGCTTGAGAAGCTGAGCCTGGGGGCCACAAGTGACTCAACTCTGAAAGTTCTCGGCTCCTCTGGAAGAAAAACAGACTGGGGTTGATCCCTGGCCCTCTGTGTCAGGTGGCAGAGGCAAGGCACGGTAGGTCGTCCTCAAGCTGATGCCTGGCCTGTGGGGAGGGCGTTGGGGAGCCGGGGCTGAGGGCTGCCCCTGGGAATCTTCAGCTGTGCCCCTGCCAGTGGTCCACCTCCTCACGCGGCTTCTCCCTTGGCAGGTGCCTCAGGAACTCTGAAGCTAAGCTGAGCCAAGATGCCGCCAGAGCCCCTGGAGAGGGCCTGGTTTCTGAAGACTCGGAGTTGGCTGTGAAAAGCCCTTGGGGAGGCCCCCCCAACGGCAGGGACGCTCCTGGCTCCTGTGAAGGGGCTCAGGGCCTGGGCAGGCCAGCTGTGCTGCAGCTATGGACCGTGACCTGGCCCAGCCTGCGTCCTTGCTGACCCTGCCCATCTGCAGCTATGCCCAACATGGGCTCCTCGGTGTACATCATGGTGGAGCTGGCCATTGCCGTGCTGGCCATCCTGGGCAACGTGCTGGTGTGCTGGGCTGTGTGGCTGAACAGCAATCTGCAGAACGTCACCAACTACTTTGTGGTATCCCTGGCGGCGGCCGACATCGCCGTGGGGGTCCTTGCCATCCCTTTCGCCATAACCATCAGCACGGGGTTCTGTGCCGCCTGCCACAGCTGCCTCTTCTTCGCCTGCTTCGTTCTAGTCCTCACGCAGAGCTCCATCTTCAGCCTCCTGGCCATCGCCATTGACCGTTACATCGCCATCCGCATCCCACTCCGGTGAGCCACGTTCTCTTCCCTGGTACACCTCATGCTGGGGGCCACATCTGTGAAAAGGCTCCCTGTGCCAGGGTCTGGTCTGTGCCAGGATCAGGGTGAACTTGGGGTTAGGATTTGGTCTGGTGTCAGTGTGTTGAGCTGAGGACAGGGCCATGGGGCTCAGTCTGGGGCTGCCCAGGGCTTGGCACATGGCCAGCACTTGTGCCACACCAGCTGTCCCTGTGGGCACAGGGCAGGCTGGTCCTTCCCAGGCTCCCCTGGGCTACATGGGTGAGGCTGCCGTGTTTTGGCTGTTGGCAGATGTGTGCAGCCCAGGCCTGGGTGGGCGCATCTGGGCCGTTCTTCACACAGCATGACACTGGGGCAGGGTGGGCACCACGGGAAACCACAGAACCTGAGAGCTAGAAGCCCGCCCACCCACCCGCCTGCCTTCCTCCAGCTCCTCCAAGCCAGCCTGCAGCTTGCACATTAGGAAAATGACCCAGAGAGGGGAAGTGACTTGGTCAAATGCCTTCGTGAGTCACTTGGACCTTTATGCAAATTCTGTGCTGCTCAGTCACCAAGTGTTCATGGGGGACGGGGGCTGGCTGGTGGATGGGGGTTTTTATGGTGAAACTTTTGTGAAATGACTTCAGCCATGTATTGTGTAAACGAAGACATTCCCTGAGGCTGAGTTCACTTAAACGCAGCCTCCACCTACCACCACCGACCCATGGACAGGGCTAGAAAGTGTGTCCCTCCCCGCCTGGGGGCCTTCTGCCCTACCTCCTCGCCCCTCCACCCTGGAGCTGGGTTCCACTGCCTAGATAGCTGCAGGCCCTGAGGGAGGTCTCAGAGGATGGTGTGCCCCCATCCAGTGGCGAATTCTCTGAACCAGAGTAGTCCCACCAGCCCCACGCTGGGCTGAGGGTGCCCCAGCCAGGACAGGGAACAGGCTCAATGAGCAAATGGAAATATAGAGTGTCAAACCCAGGGGCACCCTTAGAGGTCATTTTCTCTCATCTTATGGATGGAAAAATGAGGCTCAGAGAAGGGAGTCAGCCCCCAGGGCTACACAATGAGTTGGTAGCACAGTCAGGACTGGGCCTGGGAAGAAACATGACTGCCACCCTCGGTGACTTCAGTCTTTTGGGAGCTGGTCATAGGGTGGCCCCAGTCTCCCAGAACCTGGGCCACCTGGGCTCTAAGGGAAAAGCAGACACTCTCATCATGCTGCTCAAATGAAGGAAGGAGCCTGGGCCCCGTGTGGCCCTCCTGGAATACTTTGTCTCGGGACAGCCTAGGACCCTTGTCAAAAGAAAAGGGGACTCTGGCTGGTCCTAATAGAGGACTAGCCTAAACGGGCAGAGCCAGAGTCCAGGCTCGTCCAGGACACAGAGGCCTAAGGGCTCCCAGGCTGGCTGATTGGTGTCCACTTCGGGGCCAGGCCAGTGTGGGCTGGGCCGGGCCGGGCCGGCCCTGGCAGAATGTTCAGTGGGGAGCAGAGGTGTCGTTCTCACTTTCTTCCCTGATTCAAGGAGCAGTGGATTCAAGGGAGCGATCAGGGCTGCTGGTCTCAATCAAAAGGGCCTTGGCTTCTTTTTCTTATCTCTGTTTTTCTTTTTTTTTTTTATTTTGTTTCAAGATAGATTTATTGATTGATTTATTTTTTTAACATCTTTATTGGAGTATAATTGCTTTACAATGGTGTGTTAGTTTCTGCTTTATAACAAAGTGAATCAGTTATACATATACATATGTTCCCATATCTCTTCCCTCTTGCATCTCCCTCCCTCCCACCCTCCCTATCCTACCCCTCTAGGTGGTCACAAAGCACAGAGCTGATCTCCCTGTGCTATGCAGTTGCTTCCCCCTAGCTATCTATTTTACGTTTGGTAGTGTATATATGTCCATGCCACTCTCTCACTTTGTCACATCTTACCCTTCCCCCTCCCCATATCCTCAAGTCCATTCTCTAGTAGGTCTGTGTCTTTATTCCCGTCTTGCCACTAGGTTCTTCATGACCTTTTTTTTTTTTCCTTAGATTCCATATATATGTGTTAGCATACTGTATTTGTTTTTCTCTTTCTGACTTACTTCACTCTGTATGACAGACTCTAACTCCATCCACCTCACTACAAATAACTCAATTTCGTTTCTTTTTATGGCTGAGTAATATTCCATTGTATATATGTGCCACATCTTCTTTATCCATTCATCCGATGATGGACACTTAGGTTGCTTCCATGTCTTGGCTATTGTAAATAGAGCTGCAATGAACATTTTGGTACATGACTCTTTTTGAATTATGGTTTTCTCAGGGTATATACCCAGTAGTGGGATTGCTGGGTCATATGGTAGTTCTATTTTTAGTTTTTTAAGGAACCTCCATACTGTTCTCCATAGTGGCTGTATCAATTTACATTCCCACCAACAGTGCAAGAGGGTTCCCTTTTCTCCACACCCTCTCCAGCATTTATTGTTTCTAGATTTTTTGATGATGGCCATTCTGACCGGTGTGAGATGATATCTCATTGTAGTTTTGATTTGCATTTCTCTAATGATTGATTAATGATGTTGAGCATTCTTTCATGTTTTTCAAGAGTCAAAAGTCCCATCCTCCCTCATGCAAGAGGATGGGACATGCTGTGTGACTGTGGAAAGTCAGTTGCCTCTCTCTGGGCCCATTTTTCATCTATAAAAGGGGCCAGGTTTCTATCCCTCTGAGCTCACAAAGGTGTTCTGAGGACCCAGTGAGTGGACTGGAGTGATGGGTCCCTGAGGAAGGATGGCAGGGTGGGGTGGATGGAGATTCAGGTCTTTCTGAAGCTGCTGGAGGTTCAGAGCCATGGACCTGGCCCCCCCCGCAACCCCATCTGCCTGCCTGACTCCCACAATCTTCCAGAGCAGGACCTAGTTCCACCCAGACCTTGGCCATTTGAGCTCCACTTGATGATAGGGCTTGGAAGGGTCAGCCTGGCTGTCTTGGGTCAGGGAGCCAATGGGATGACGGTGGTGAGGATGCTCAACCCCCTTGGGGCAGAGAGCGCCACAGTTGCCAGAGGATGTTGGCTCAGCGTCTCCTTTGATCTTCTCGGCCGGCATTGTGGCCAGGCGGATGTTATGACCCTCCTGTTACTCGTGGGGAGGCCAGAGCCAGAGAAGGAAAAGTGTCTCCTGACGCGGGGACTCCAGGGCCCTTCACGCTGCTCCAGGTCCCCTTGGGTCCCTCCACTTTCCTCTTCCTCAAGGGTACTGGGCTGGCGAGGGCTGGGAAAACGAGGTACGTAAAGTTGTCCGTGTGGGGCTCCTGAGAGCAAGCTGGGCATCAGTGGGGACTAGATGGAGGCAGATGGTAACCCGGGGCAGCTCTGGGACTGCTGCCTGGCTCAGGGTGCCCATTCCTGCCCCCCTTCCTCTGTCCCCTTCCAGCTGGAATCCAGTCTCTCCTGTGTGCTGTTTCCTGATCCACTCAGTAAGTCCATTTGGCTACCCTGAAGTCTAGCCTCTGACCGATGCTCTGGATGCCTAGCTCCAGGCCTGCACCATTCACCATTAATTTCTTTTTCTTTTTTTAAAAAAGAATTCAGTTTCAGAAAAATCTTATGTGCTCCTTCCCAAGTGCACAGACCCTACTGGGCTAGGGCAGGGCCTGGACAGAGGCAGGGATGGGAGCTCTCCGTGTCCCCAGAGGATAGAATTCCCAGGGTGACAGACAAAGGCTTTCTTTTCCCAGGGGAATTCCACACCCCTTGTCTCCCATCTCTCACTTTAGCCCCTTCTGACTGCTCTCCCCCTTTGGGAAACAGACCTTCTTATGGGGCAGCAGAGTCCTGTGTGGTGAATTGTCCCAGGGAACAAAACCTGAGTACCCTGGCTTCTAAGGGGGCAGGATTGGGAGAGAGGACTCCCTGCAGGAGATGACGCCATGGGTTGCTGGGGATGCGTTGGAATGGGCATTGGCGTGTGTGGGGGAAGGGGTAACAGAAGGGGGCCAAGCCTGGACAAAGGCCACAGGGAAAGAATAAGCATGTGGGCTCTGGGCCAGGGAGAGGTGACAGAGAGGAGAACAGGCCTACAGGGAGGCTGTGAGGCTGGCTCAGGCCTGCCCATGCCTGGGAGGGAATTTGGGTTTTAGCTGTAGGTCAGTGGCTCTTCAGTTCTTGGTCACTGGCTCCTTTGGACAACTCAGGAAAGCTCTGCCTTCTCCTGACTGAAGGGCAAATGCACGGGAAGCCCTGACCTGAATTGTGGGGGGTGCTATTGGATCATAGGGTAAGCCCCCAATGTGAGTAATGGGGAGCCCCCAGGAAGGGGCAGCTTGTGAGCTGGAGGACACAGGGATGCAGAAGCACCTCTAAACGCGGGGGCTGTGGTTCTGGCACCGGCTTCCTATGACACTTCTGGGCTCCCCAGAACAGCAGAGCGTGACCCTGGATGGCCTTGGCACCCCCTCCACCAGGCAGGCAGTCTATGTCTGAGGCCCAGGAGGGCAAGATGTGACTGCCTTAGTCACAGACACAGCTCAGGGGATGGGAGATGCTGCTGGGCCAGGCTGTGGCTTGGCCATGGTTCCATCTGGGGCCTAATGTTGATCCAGTCCCCTGGGAGCCTGGGTCCAGGGCTCTCAGCCTAAGAGGCTTTCTTTCGAATAACAAAATTAATCTATTTGGTATCTTTCTAAAATAAATAACACCTGCATGTATTACAACATCAAAAAAGAGCAAAAGCATACACGGTAAAGAATTGTCCCCCTTGGCCCACCTCAGCTCCCTTCCTGGAAGGCAGTGTTGGGAATCCTTCCAGACATCCTTTGCACACACAGACAAGTGCTATCAATGTGTTTGTGTTTCTGTTTCTGTCCCCAGGAGGGGCTTTCTTTTCAGAATGCAGTGGCAGACTTCCTCTCCTGGGTTTCCTCATCTAAATGTAGACAAGTGGACAAAACAGGGATTTTCAAACCGTGTCCCCAGAAGCCTTCAGGCTGGGCCCTGGCTTCCCCCACAGTTCATTCGTTCAGTGAATATTATTAAGCCTCCTCTCTTCCTCAGCAGCTCCAATTCTGTGATTGCCTGGGAATGCAGGTGAGAAGGGTTGCTGCTGGAGAACAATTTGAAAATCCCCAAAGCAGGTGGCCTCCAGGATCTTCTACACCATCCCTATTACTGCTTGCTTCTGCTTGACTGCCTCAAATGACAGGAGCTTCACCACTGCCTGAGGCAGTCCATTTCTCCTGTGAATAGCTCATTTACCCTGAGCCACAATCCATCTCCCTATAATTTTCACCCAACATTTCTACAATCTGCCCTCATGGGACAGTGCTCACAAGCCCCAGATTCTTAGTCCCATTTTACAGATAGGGAAACTGAGGCTCAGAGAGGCAGAGTGACAACATGGCTAAACAAGAATGCACCATCGCTAGAACCTAGAGAGGGAATATGCTTTTCTTCAGAAAAATATCAACGTTAAAATAGCCTCCTGGGACTTCCCTGGTGTCCAGCGGTTAAGACTCCGAGCTCACAATGCAGGGGGCCCAGGTTCGATCCCTGGTCAGGAAACTAGATCCCACATGCCGCAACTAAGAGCCCGCATGCCACAATGAAGATGCCACATGCCGCAACTAAGACCCAGTGCAGCCAAATAAATAAATAAATAAATATTTTAAAAATTAAAATAGCCTCCTATTCAATCAGGTCATATAAATTACTATTTGTAGAGTACTAAAAACAGTGCCTGGCACAGAGCAAGTGCTATATAAGTAATAAATGGGGAACAAAAACCTGTGACCTCACGTTTGAAGCTCCAGAACAGGAAATAGGGCAGTGTAGGCTCTCTGTGGCTTGGCAGAAATGGGCAAGTCCATGATCCTCTTCCTGCTGCAGGCACCCAAGCCCCCAGTGAATGGGGCTGCAGAGCTCGGGAGAACTGTCCTGCTAGGTTACTGTTTGGGTTCAGAAATGAGGAAGTTACCTTGGCCCGAGTTGCCTCTGGATTCCTGGAACGTCCAGGCAAGTCCATTCCTCTCCTTGGGCCTCAGTTTCTCTACCTATAAAATGAGAGGGTTGGAATAGATAAGAGGTCAGAGGCCACCGTGTTTTTTTTTCCCTTAATTTGAATTAGTTGACAAAATTTAAACAATGGGAGATTTTACCCAGAAAAATCAGCTCCCAGACCTTCCTGAGATCTGGCAGCACTGGGCAAGTTTGCATGGTGCGGGGGGAGGGGGGAGGGGGGAGGGGGGTGGCTGAGTGGTATCAGCTGCCTCCTGCACACAGGGTAAATACCCACCAGCCTGCCTGCCTCACACGTTTGTGACCTCTAGGCCCCTGTGTTTGCTACCCCATGGACTAGTTTCTATGGCTACTTCCAACTCCGGAATTAAGCATGTTTTTCCTTGACACCTACTATGTCCTGTCTCAGTGATGGTAATGCATAGATGGATGTAGGGACCCAAGGGGCCCCCAGCCTTGGGAGCCCAGATTGGGTAGGGATTAGTTGAGCTTGGGTAGGAAACTTCTCTGAGAATCTGTCTAACCTGAACTTAGAAAGGATGAGTAGGGTTTACTAGGTACAAAGGAGGGCAGTCTGGTGTTGCCGGAATCAAAACTGTTAAACACAAAGTCATCCCTCAGAGATTACTGAGGTCACCTTCCTCAGTCAGGGAGATGATTTTTTGATTGCCCTTTCTTTTAATAAAATCTATACCACCCTTTTTTGTTGGCCTGAGGTCAGCTTCTGAGCCAGCAGATCAGGCCACTCCCCGAGTCTGGAACTGAGTCTGGTGCTCTAGAGTACTGAGTGATTTGGGGCAGACTACTTCTCCTCTCTGGACCTTAGAATCTCATGCAACTCTTTCCTCTTGAATGTTAAGGCTTATATAAATGTTAAGACATACTGATCTCATCTCTCTCCAGAGGGCTGTGGGTGAATTTGGAAGGGAGAGGCGGTATCTCATTTGGCCCGGGACCTCCACCCCTCCTTTTCCCACCTGTGCCACCTCTCCTTGGGGGCTTCTGGAGACCCTAAGTCAAGTGGGGAAGGAAGAGCATAAGCACAAGAGATGTGAACCACCTACAGGTTTGATCTGGCTGGTTCGGTCCCCAGCCAGCGAGTACCCTCCTGACCCGTTCCCACTCTAAATAAAGGGACACCCACTGTAGCATCGACTGAGATCAACATGGAGGTTATAACTTCTCCCCTCCTCGCCCCCAAAATCACTTATTAATTCATTCAAACCAAACTAATTAAGTCCCAGGACTACTCGTAATACTATTCAAAAATCATCTGGACGTCTGTGCAGTGGTCTCCCTTTCCAGGGTGCCTGCTCTCCTGTTACCTCCTGTGAGAAAAGGCCAGGCTTGGCCCTCCCCTGAACAGAAGAGGATACTGAGGCTAGGAGGCAGGAAGTGACTGGTCCAAGACCTCACAGCCAGTGGATGAGGGTACAGGTTGCTGCTCTGGGTTTCTGACTCTTGGACCTTCCTAGCCCTGGTTTCCCAGGCCTCTGACGCTGGTCTCCTCTCCCCAGGTACAATGGCTTGGTGACAGGCACGAGGGCCAAGGGCATCATTGCAGTCTGCTGGGTGCTATCGTTTGCCATCGGCCTGACTCCCATGCTAGGCTGGAACAACTGCAGTCAGCAGGAGGGCAGAAACCACTCGCAGGGCTGCAGGGTGGGCCAGGTGGCCTGTCTCTTTGAGGACGTGGTCCCCATGAACTACATGGTGTACTACAACTTCTTTGCTTGTGTCCTGGTGCCCCTGCTGCTCATGCTGGGCGTCTACTTGCGGATCTTCCTGGCGGCCCGGCGACAGTTGAAGCAGATGGAGAGCCAGCCTCTGCCGGGGGAGCGAGCTCGGTCCACGCTGCAGAAGGAGGTCCACGCTGCCAAGTCGCTGGCCATCATTGTGGGACTCTTCGCCCTCTGCTGGCTGCCCTTGCATATCATCAACTGCTTCACCTTCTTCTGTCCCAAGTGCAGCCACGCCCCACCCTGGCTCATGTACCTGACCATCATCCTCTCCCACACCAATTCCGTGGTGAATCCCTTCATCTATGCCTACCGCATCCGCGAGTTCCGCCAGACCTTCCGCAAGATCATTCGCAGCCACATCCTGAGGCAGCGGGAGCCCTTCAAAGCAGGTGGCACCAGTGCCCGGGCCCTGGCAGCTCACAGCAGCGACGCGGAGCAGATCAGCCTCCGCCTCAATGGCCACCCTCCCGGGGTGTGGGCCAATGGCAGTGCCCCCCAGCCTGAGCGGCGACCCAATGGCTACACCCTGGGGCTGGTGAGTGGAGGGAGTGCCCGTGAGTCCCACAGGGACACGGGTCTCCCAGACGTGGAGCTCCTCAGACAGGAGCTCAAGAGAGAGCGCCCAGAGTCCCTGGGCCTCGAGGGTCCCCAAGCCCAGGATGGAGCAGGAGTGTCCTGATGATCCACTGAGTCTGCCCCTTCCTAAGGGAAGGAAATCTTTCTCTTCCTGGTTGGTGGAACCAGTCACGTTGAGAGAAGAGTGCATGTGCCGGAGACCCTTCTCATGGCCGGTTCCCACTTTGGACTGAGGAGGGAGCCCCAGCTGGAGCAGCATGAGGCCCAGAAGGAAGGGTTTGGAGTCCGAGGAAGCAGACGTTTCATGCTGGGAGGCCCTGCATCAGGCCGGAGCCCCAGCACGAGAGCATCTTGGCTGGCCAGGGCTGGTCCCCAACTCCAGAAGCACCTAGAAATGCCACCTTGTCTCCGCAGAGCAGCTGTGGCAGAGCAGGGTGGCTGGCCTGAGGCTGGGGAGTGGTTCCAAAAGGTCCCCTGCCACACACACACCATCCTCCCCAGACTTTCCAAGGATTCAGGAGCTATTGTGCTCAGAGGTGGCGTTTGACTATTTTTTCCAGGAGAAAATGTAAGCGTGAGGAAACCCTTTTTATCTTCCCTCCCTGGTTGCTGGCTCTGTTTCAGCCCTGCTGCTAACCTGGCACCAGGAGTTGGCCCAGGGAGACCCAGGCAGCCCTCTCCCGCTGCCATGAGCTGCCATGCACGTCTCCTTCGAGGACGGCGAGTTGTAATGGAGCCGTGCCAGAGCGTGGGCGCAGGGGAGGATGTCGGGGCTGGCCAACATGGTTGAGCCTGGGGAGCTCAGAGCTGCCCAGGTAGAGGCCCTATCTAACTGCCTTTCCTTCTGAAGGGAATGTTTTTTTTTTTCTGAGATACAATAAAAATGAGCCACGTTGTGTTTTAAGCTTGTCCAATGAGAATGGTGTCTGAGTTCCTTTCCCTACTCCACAGCCAGGCCTGGCACACACACATGGGTATGTGTTGCAGGTGTGAGAGGTGTGTGCGCATATGTGCAGACAGCCTGCCTGCCTGGGGCCGTGGTGGGGCTCCCAGGCTCCCATCTTCCTAGGGAAGAGGCTGCCTGGATGCACCAAAATCCAAATGCCCATGTGCAGCCCCAAACCTGCGTTCCTGTGAGAAGAGGGTGTGAAAGGAGGGGGCCCTTTCTCTAGCTGCTCTCCCTCCAGAAGCCACAGACCCATCCAGCCCTAGGCATTCCCTCAGTGTGGGGACCAGGCTCCTCCCTCCCTCATTACCTTCCTAATGTCCTTTGTAGGTCTCCTATGTTACCTTCTCAGAGTTGTTTCCTTCACTCCCCACTGCCCTGCTCCACCCCTCAGCTGAGAGGGGATCTAGAAATGATGAGGGGGTGGGGTGGGGGGCTAAACTGCCTTCCCCTGGAGTCATCCCTCCTCCTACTCCCACAAAGAAACGTACAAGGAACGGGTGTTTCCTGCTCTAATGCCGTCTCTGGGGCCCCCTGCCTAAGGAGGGGGTGCCACCCTTCTGTGCTGGAGAAGTCTGAGGCCCAGGGGAAATGAGCAGCCTGCCCCAGCCGGAGGGCCAGTCTTGGTCTCAAGTCTCGCAGGCACACTCAGGGCGAAGACGGGCAGGAATGTTAGAACTTCACAGGTAATCCTCACGCAGCCCTGGGAGCCCCATTTTACAGATGACTAAACAACAGAGAGACTGAACCACCTCTCTTGAACAGAGAGGTTAAGTACTTGCCCCAGTCACACAGCTAGTAAATGGCAGAAGTGAACTTAAAACCCAAGGTTTATCTGACCAAAAAATCCATCATTTTTTTCCCCATTAACTTAACGATGAACTATTTCAACCAAACCAAAAAATATGAAATAATACCATGTTCCCACTACTCTGCTCAAGAAACGAAACATGACAACCAACCCTTCCCCATATTATCACCCTGCTTCATGCACCTGGAAACAACCACTTTCCTGGGTTTCATTTTGTTCCACTGCACATCTTTATACTTCTACTAGACAGATGTATATGTAAGTATCCCTAAACCAACACAGGTTTATTTTAGCAATATTTCACTGTCACATCTATCAGAGGTCCTCTAGACTGGCTGCACAGAAGAGACTTAGGACGCTCTAAAGAGCGCCGACACCTGAGCCCTTGCCCCAGAGATGCTGGGTGGACCCAGGCAGCAGCAATTCCCCAGGGGTTCTCATGGACAGTCAGGGTCAGAACCACTGAAACAAACGCACAGCCCACCCCATCCACGCCAGCTCCCTCCACCCTCCTACACACTGTGCTTGCTGCGGGCTGAGGGCAGAACAGTGGCCTGGTTTGTGCCTGAGGCGGCCAAGAGCACAGATGCTGTCAGTCCTCATGACCAATTGGTGGGAAGAGGCCACTAAGAGAACCACAAAGGTGGGTAAAGAAGAAATATCGTGTCTCCATCCTTTTTTGAGGCCTCTTGGGAACAGAGCTTTGGGTGCTGGGCTACATGGTGCAGGCTTTGGGTTGGGGAAGAATAGGGACAGGGTCTTAGGAAACACTTTGGATACAACTGAGCCCTAGGCCCTCGCAGGACCAGCCCCTAGGCCAGCTCTGGAGCCCAGGCCCAAGTGATCATGCTTCCTCGGGTCCCCAGGGGGTCCAGTGTCCCATCACCACACACACCATGTACAAGCTCCCACTGTGAGCCAGGCTCATGTGTAAGTGCACATACACAGACACGAACAGATGCATGTGTCATTCCCTGACCATGAGAGAATACATGTGTATGCACGCAAACATACAAGTGGGCAGAGTCCACCTCAACAGCAGCAGCAGCAGTGAGACATAAGGCCTGGCCCAGCCCTGGGGCTGCAGACGCATGTCTGCCCTGGGCCAAGCTGCCGGGGGCAATACCAGGGCTGCTCTAAGCCCTAAAGCTCTGTCCTAGGGCCCCTCTGCTCTCTCCTTGCTCTTCCCAAAGGGCTGGGGATGGACCGCATGCCTCATGCAAGCCTGTCCCAAGCACAAGAGTTCCATCACAGAACCTGTCCGTGTGGTGGCCCCAGCCCCTCTCCATGGCGGTTGTGGCCAGGGTCCCCAGGGAAGCCTGTGAGCAGAGGCCTGGCTCAGGCCGCGTCCTGGCACATCACTCGCCCCATGAGAGACAGGACCCCTACCTTTGCAAGCCTCCCCATTTGTGTTAAGGTCCTTTCCTCTGGGAGGACTTATATAAAACACTTTGGGCTCCTGGTGGGTGGGGTGGGCCAGCCTCAGTTTTGCACATACTGACCAGGGGACAAGCTCTGGAGACAAACCAAGGCAGCTCAGGGATGTAGGGCAGCCTGGGAAGTAAGAGGAAATGAGAGGCTGCCCCCTGGATCTACTGGGCTGGGTCTTGGTAACCCAGAGCTGCAAGTGGGCCTTCTTTGCAACTGTGGTAGAGAAACAGGAACCCGGGGGCTCGCAGAAGCCAACTGCTTAGGGAGTAGGAATGGTTCTGTGCAGCCTGCCCTGATGCCCAGGGCCTAAATAAAGGCACATCAGGATGGCACTCTGTGCCTAGAACGCACCCCTATCCTGTCATGTCACACAGGCTCCCGGCCAGTCCTGTGGGCTGCTGCCATGGTGAACACTCTTCCCCTGAGCTCCCAAAGCGCTTCCTGAGCATGCTGGGACACCCCTCTGCTGATGGGAGGTTACGTTAGGGGGGAAGGAACTTGGGGAGACCTGAGATCTGCTGTGAGGCAAGTCACTCCCTCAGGGAATGAAAAAGCGCTCTGAAAAGTAGAGAGCACTCTATCAGAATGTCTGATTACCACAGCCCTCTCCTCCCCTCCTCTGTCCTAAGGCAACCCTCACTGCACTGTCACTCATCATTAGCAGTAACTGTCACTGTTGGGATAGCCCCTGTCAGGCTGCAGAGCCGGGAGGGGGGCGGGAGAATGTCAGATGACTCACAGCCTTAAAGGAGAAGGCTGGACACACAAAACACAGAGCCTGGGTGCAGAAGCACCTTCCTTGGTGCTCTGGCTCCACCCTTTCTTTTGCCAGAGGAGAAAGGGCAACTCAGCAGAGCTTCCCCACAAGCCCCCCTGCCCTGCCACTAGTCAGGCTTGGAGAGGGGCTGGGCTCGGGGAGAGGCCAGGCCAGGGTGTCAGCACAAGGCTAGGCAGGTGACAGGTGTGATGACCCAGTGTCCTCTGAGCGAAGAATTTTTTCCCACCAGTAGGAAAGGCTTGGTGCAGAACCATCCACACTTCTCTGCCTTGCCCAGGGAAGCGTGTGTGTATGTGTAGGGGGCGGGGTGGGGGGGAGAAAGAGGGATTGATTTTGCAGAATCAGCCTCTGGTCTGGCACCTAATGACCAGTAAGCTCTCAGAGAGGGCTTGGGTAGGAAGGAGCAGACTAGAACTGGAGTCCCATCTCCTGACTTTCTGTTCCTCTCAACCACTTAATGAGAACCTGCTGGTGATGCTGGGCCTGGGGCAGTAGGGAGGGGGGGTGCACGGGGTGTACAGGTGCCACCAATAGGGGCAGCAGGAGGTGAGGCCACCAGCAGGACACAGGCTCTGGGAGTGCAGTGGAGAAGCAGGTCTCACCCAACTGGGGAATCAGGCAGGTTGAAGTGAGTTAGTCTTTCCAAGGCCAACGGTCAAGTCCAGGGCTGTGTTTTCCAGGTGTTTGTTAGGAGATATGAAGGAGAAGGAGCTGAGTAGACGTGCGCCTGATTTACATCTGCCCACATAGGATTATGCCACCCATCTGCAGGCAATTTTCAAGTTAAAATGTTGTCAGAGGGTTGTCACAGTTTTGATCTTTCTTTTCTGTTCTTTCTCAATCCACCCACATTTTCTAGTTGGTTTAGAAAGGAGAGTGAGGGGGATAAAACCTGGTTTAGATTCAGATTTTTGGAAATGTTAGATGGGACTTTAAAAATTACATAGTTTTCTCTCAGGAAAATTTAGGCCCAGAACCCAACATACATCACAACTGTTGTCTGCTGCAGAATCTTTAGGGGGACTAGAGAGACCAGGCCAGGCCTTCTGCAGTCATCCCCAGATGACTACCTCTGGGGTTTCAGCTTGACTCTCTTTCCTGCCTCATTCAGAGATGCCAAAAAATCCCTCTGCTTGCTCCTAAAACCACCACCTTGCTTCGCCGAGCTCTGAATGGGGGTCAGTACCAGGTTCAAAGAGCCTTGCCACTGACTTCTTCTCTGACTGTGGGCAAGCCCCTCTTTGAACTGCCATGCCTGCTTTTAGATAAAGCAGATAATAAATGTGAAAGCACTTTGGAAGGTATATGAGATAAAGAAACATGGCAAGTGTGAATTTAAACCAGGCACCTGGAAGCCTCTAGTGTCTGTGGGGCCGGGAGCTGGGTGTGGACACTGGCTGACAAATGAGGCAAGGGACACAGACTATGGATCACTTGCTGTCTGCAGCCCAATCCTGTCCCATACATTTAACATCTCAAGTCCAGGGGAGTTAAGGTTTACCAAAGATGCAACAGAGAAGATATTATAAATGTCTGAGCTGACAGAATCAGGATTCAAAATGACCTCAGGGGCGCCGGACAGAGAAAACTGAGCAAAGATCAGTGTAAAGTCCTGTACTGAGTTTGAAAAAGCAAATGTGCAGGGAGAAGTGGGAAGAGAGAACCCAGCTACCATCAGTTCACGTCATGACAATGAACACTTCAGTTGCTAAGGTCAGCAGTGGCCAACTTTGTGCAAAATGCCAGAGAAAGAAATGGCTGCAGCCTCAAGCTGCATTGCATTGCTGTTAATAGGAGCCCCAGGCGGGAAGAGCTCACAGGGTGCAGTTCCTGGCTCAAGGCAGGAGGCTGGTGTTCAGCTCCCAACACCACAGCTGATCATCGACAAACTGAAGTACCCTATGAAGACGTGCCCACCCAGAGAAGGTAGTCTCTCAGTGACACCTGGCAGGATTAACAAGTAACCAAAGGAAGGCACTCAAGACCGGGGGCGGAGGCGGGGTGTGTCTGCAAACCAGAAACTGAAAACGGTTGGAGGAAAGAAGGCTGGAGATGACTGTGGGAGAGCCATGACACCAGGTGAGCAGACCAGAAGAGGGAAGCAGCTTGTCATGTGCTGTCCCAAAGGGCACAACTAGGCTTAGTAGGACAACCTACAGGAGTTCTGGGGCTCACATCAACTCTGGTGGAACAACTATAGTTCATGTTTGAGGCTACCAGGCTGCAGCAAATGGAGACCCCTCCAAGGGCACTCAGGCCTCACTGGCCTGCAAGGGGCCTGGGCACCGTTGTGAGCCTTTGAGGAGCCTCCCCCGAACCACGAGGGCATAAGGCCAGATAAGGATGGCTCTTCTTTCTTGCCCAGAATTGTCTCAGGATCCTGGAAGCCCGAAGCAGGAACGGGGGATAAGATAGGTGATAAGGAAGAGGGAATGACAAAGTGTAAACAAAATAAAACCATCACCTGACTCAAGTTTATAGGTATAGGTGAGGGGCGATGACCAGGTGTGAACTGAAAGGAATCAAAATGGCCCAGTGCCCTATATCGACGGAATATACCCAAGACCTAAAATTCTTCCCACCAGAGCCACCTGCAGTGACAGCAGGTGGTGACAGCTGAAGTGCACTGCTGTCTGGTGGGGGCAACATGTAATTTATCGGGTTAGCATGTGGACATCTGGTGGAGAAGCTTGAGGAGCTGGGACATGGGGTAGATAAGGTTTCACGCAGCACAGGGTTAAGCAAACTTTGCCAGTTTATGAAGTACTCTACCCAATGAGTGCCCGAGGGTGAAGTATGGGAGGGTCCTCACCCACCTCCTCCCTACCCCCATACTTCCCACTGCCACTCCTAACTGCCCTAATCCTTTCCTTATCTCCCCAAGTCCAATCTATTGTATCCTGCTAATTCCTCTTTCCAGATGTCTTCTGAATCTGTTCAATCCATCCTACTCCCAGGAACCCCCCAAAAGTCATGGTGTTAGCTGAGGCCTCACCATCTCTCACCCACCTGGATAAGCTCCAAACCAACCTCTCTGCGTTTCTCTTTTTACCGTAATCGATTCAGCCCCTGCAGTCAGATTACCCTTCCCACAGCACCTCCGATCGCGCCCCTCCTTGCTCAGAACGTTCAGTGTATATCACATCAAGCCTCCCTCTAGAATGGCAGTCAGGCCACAGCTTTGCTCTCCAGCCTTGCCTCCACCCACGCCCCCAGCCTCCCTAGCTGAGCCAAACTGAACAGCTCCCACCCTCCTCCCTCCTAACCCATTACCTGCCTCTCCCTTTCAGGGAGGCCTCTGCTAGGAACGCTGACTCTCTGAATCTCTCCTATTTTCAACACATCCCATGCTTCACAACCAGCTGAAGAGCCACCTCCTCCAGGAGGCCCTCCTGAACCCTCCGCTGGAAGCCTCTTCTCCCTCTTCCCCGTTCCTTTAGCACTTAGTGCCTGTCCTGTGCACTGGAAGTTTGTCACCTACTTCTGGTAACATCTCTTCTGCTAAGGTATGACTTAGCTCCTGGATAATGTGCTGGTTTCAGCAGTGTGTGTTCTGTCTCCCTACCTAGACCATAAGTTCTAATCCTAACCATAGATTTCCAGAGAGTGGAGTGGGAATGGCATCTCCTCCAACCCAGGGCTAAGCATAGTGAGCACTTGATAAGGCGTGGTGACCAGACATGGTGGGAAAGAGCATGGTCATGAAGTTGAGAGACCTGGGTCTTAGCCCTTTGCAGTCCTAACGGGTCACGTGACTTTAAGCATGGTGGCAAGCTTCTTTCCCTGCAAAATGATGAAGCAGAGGGGCAATGCAAAACGTCCCTTCCAGCTCTGGTGCTCCCCAAGTCTGTGTGACTGCGGACTGACCCAGCCCTAGGCCTGGCTAGGGAAGGAGCAAGAGAAGCTATGGAACAGCCCTTGGAGGGAGCAAGGGAGAGGGAGATGCGGAGCTAATAGCTCTGGAGGAAGGAAGGACATGCTGGGCTAATGGGATAATTGGATAATCCTCAGAGCGAGGGGCTGCCAGGCTGGGGCCAGCTGTTAGAAGCAGACACAAATAGCACAAGCAAAACAAGGGCGCTGGTGCAGGAAGCAGCTTGCTGAGAGATATGGGGGAGGGGTTGTGGTGGTTAGGGGGTGGGGGAGGGGGATGGAAGGGAAACTGAAGCCCCCATTCTGTGGGGGACACTAAGGACAGGCCCTTAGGGACCCTGTGCTCCGAATCTGTAACAAAGATTCCATTTAGGGGCCTTGGACCCATTTCCACTTCAGGGGACATTCTTAGAGACCCTGGACTTAGTCTGGCCTTGAGGGTATCCCTCCACCAAGATCATCCTTAGGGATCATGAAGCCCTCATCCCTGCCCACTGGGGTTTATCTGCAGATGGGCCATTTGTTTGACATGCCTGTGAAAATATTGCTGGACTCTTATAAAATAATAATTTTGGATGCAGGTCTCAGGGTTCCCTTCTTTCAGGCTAAAAAGTGGATCTGTCAGGGGGTTGGGCACAGAACAAAAGAAACTTGGGAGGGGGCTATGGTCTAGAGTCAGATGCCTGGCTTCTAGTCCCAGCTCTACTGGGTCACATAATTCATGATATGATTTCTCTGGTCCTCAGCCCATCCATAAATGGGGGCAATAAGCAATACTCTCCCTGCAAGGCTGTTGTGAAGATAAAGTAAGATCATGAATGGGAAAGTAACTGGAAATCTATAAGTGGTCTGCCAAGTACTTTAGTCCTAACTCTGTTTCTAACAAACTCTGTATGATTTTGGAAAGGCTATTTCCTTTCTCTGGGTTCCAGTTCTTCCTACTATAAAGTAATAAGATCAAATGGGACGCTCTTTAAATTCCCTTCTAATCCTAATGATTCTAATCCTTATAAAAATAGTTTGTTTACACTTGTATACACTGTAAGTAAAGCATGAGAAAGGAAAATTTGAGGCCAATATTATTCATGAATTTAGGTATAAAATACTCAATATTAGCAAACCATATATAGCAATGTATAAAAATAATATAAATCATGACCCATTAGAGTTTATCCCAGGAATGCAACGGTGGCTTAACATTAGATAATCAATCAATATTATTCATATTAATAAAGAAACATATCTCAATAGACACAGAAAATGATTAAAAAAATTCAACATCCATTCATATTAAAAACTCATAGCAAACTAGTAATATAAAGGTATTTTCTTAACCCAATAAACAGTATTTTTCAAAAACCTACAGCAGACATCATACTCAGTGGTGAAATGTTAGAAGCCTTCTCTTTCTAGTAAAGACCAAACCCACTATGCTATTCAATATTGTACTAAAGGTCTGAGAGATCACAGTAAGACACGAAAAAGATACAAGACTGGGAAAGGAAATAGTGATATTATTTGCATTAATTGTCTGTATTGAAAAATTCAAAAAAATTTCTTTAGAGATTATTGTACTAATGAGAGTTCATCAAGGCTGCTGGGTATATGGTCAATATAAATAATCAATAGCATTCCTATATATCAGCAAAAACTATTATAAGAAGTAATTTACAAATACATTATTTACAATAGCAACGAAAACTAGCGGGTACCTAAGAATAAATCTAACAAATATGCACAAAAGAGAAGACTCAAACTGATGAAGAGACGTGCCATGTTCATGGACGGGAAGAGTTGATATTATAAAACTGGAAATTATCCCCAAATTAATTTGATATCAAGTACAATTCTCTTAAAAATCCCAAAAGGGTTTCCATGAAATTTTCCAAAAAAAATCATGTGGAAAAAAAAAAAGGCAGGGTCAAGAAGAGCTAAAATAATTTTCTTCCTTTTGAAGAAGGTGAAATTTTGCCTTAACGTATCTAAAGTATAAAGTTCAAGTCATTACAATAGGCAAACAGGCAAATAGACAAAGTGAATGGGATATAAAGGTTAGAAGCAAATTTATCTTGTATGGGCATGTGTTACATAGTAGAGGTCACATTACAAATCACAGAAAAAGGACAGAGTTCCTTAAATGGTTCTGAGACAACAGAGTTTCTTCATGGAAAAATAAAATTGAAAACAAAATAAAGGTGGTAAAAAAAAAAACTAACTCTTTTAAAAGCAAACATAAGAAAATATCTTTATGATCTCTGAAGAAAGATGGATTTTTTAAAACACAAAGCAAAAGCTTTAAGAGAAAATGCTGCTAAATCGACTTATTAAAATTTTTTAACTTTTTTTTCCCACAAAAAAAATTCAAAAAGTACAAAGAAAAGCCACAAACTAGGAGAAAGTAACTATAGTGTATATAATCAATAATCAATAAAGGACTAGTGTCCATAATATATAACTCCTATGAAAATAAACAACCTATTAGAGGGCTTCCCTGGTGGCGCAGTGGTTAAGAATCCACCTGCCAATGCAGGGGACACAGGTTCGAGCCCTGGTCCGGGAAGATCCCACATGCCGCGGAGCAACTAAGCCTGTGTGCCACAACTACTGAGCCTGCACTCTAGAGCCCACGAGCCACAACTACTGAGCCCGTGTGCCACAAATACTGAAGCCCGCGCACCTAGAGCATGTGCTCCACAACAAGAGAAGCCACCGCACTGAGAAGCCCGCGCACCGCAACAGAGAGTAGCCCCCACTCGCCGCAACTAGAGAAAGCCACGCACAGCAACAAAGAACAAAAGCAGCCAAAAGTAAACAAATAATATATAATAAATAACAACCTATTAGATAAATGGGTGAAGTTATAACCAATTTAGATGAAGAAGTCTAAATGATCAATAAACATGTGAAAATAAGTTCAATCTCCTTATACATTATTGGTGGGAATGTAAATTGGTCCAACCTCTATGGAAAACAATATGGGAAAACAATATGGAGGTTCCTCAAAAAAGTAAAAATAGATTTACCATATGATCCAGCAATCCCACTCCGGGGTATATACCCAAAGGAAATGAAAACAGGATTTCAACAAGATATCTGCACTCCCATGTTTATCGCAGCATTATTCACAATAGCCAAGATGTGGAAACAACTCAAATGCCCATCAATGGATGAATGGATAAAAAAGATGTGGTACATATACACAATGGAAAAGGAGAATATCCTGCCATTTGTAATACAGGTGGACCTTGAGTTAAGTGAGATAAGTCACACAGAGAAAGACAAGCACTGTATGATATCACTTACATGTGGAATCTAAAAAAGTTTAACCTGTAAAAAAACAGAGTAAAATGGTGGTACCAGGGGATGGGTGTGTGTGTGCGTGTGTGTGTGTGTATGTGTGTATGTGTGTGTATGTGTGTGTGTGTGGGGGGGTAAGATTGATGGTGTTTAAGGGTACAAACTTGTAATGAGTAGTAAATAAGCCATAGAGTTCTAATGCACAATATGATGAATATAGACAATAATTTGCCTTAACAAATATAATTATGTAATGTGATAAATATTGTTGCATTGGCAATCATATTACAATATATAAATGTATCAAAGTAACACTGTATACCCTAAACTTACACAATGTTACACGTCAACTTTATTCAATTTTTTGAAAAGTTTTAAAAATTAAAAAAAAATTCAATCTCACTAGTAATTAGGGAAAGGCAAATTAAAATATATTTTCTGGCCATTCACGGTCAGCCAATTGGCAACCATTTGAAAGTGCCAATGGGGCCCATTCATGTGATTAGAGGGTTGGGGCTTTAAGGGACCTTCAGGGAGGGGGGAGGACTAGAGATTGAATTCAACATCATGGCCAGTGATTCAATCAATCATGCCTATGTAATAAAACCCCAATAAAAGCAAAACTCTGGACAACAAAGTTTGGGTGAGCTTCCCTGGTTAACATACTCAGTGCATATTGTCATACACTGATGTGCCAGGAGAGTGATGTGTCCTCACTCCACAGGGAGACAACACAGAAGCTTTGAATTTAGGACCCTCCCAGATCTTGCCCTATACATCTCTTCTTTTGGCTGGTCCTGATTTGTATTATTTTTGCTATTATAAAACTGTAAGTTTTAAAAAAAAGTGTTGGTGGGGATGTGAAAAGACAGAAATATGTAATACCTAGTATAGTTGGAGATGTGAATATCCTATCATTTTCCACTTCTAGGCCTCAATCTTCAATAAAGACACACACATATATATATAAAACCATGCATATGGACATTCATTACAATGCAATACTAAAAAGCTGAAGCAACTCTCAGAGTTGAAATGGATACATAAACTGTGGTTTGTTCCTACAGGGAACTGTCATACAGAAGACAAAATGAATGAACTCGCCATATCAACACTTATTCTGTACTCCAAGTTAAATTTATCTAGCAATTTCCAAACTAAGCCTTGAATTTCTGCCTTATGTGCCAGTGCTCATGGCTATTGTCCTTCCCCTCACTTTGAGCCCAACAAATCCCTGAGTCCTTTAATCTTGACATTACAGATGGCAGATGAGCAGAACCGGAACCAGAACCAGAACTCTAGCCTTCTGACTCCTCAAGTAAGGCTGCAGAGAATCTCAGAGAATGGTAAATGCAGAATCTATCCCACCTCCCAGCCTGGGGCACTCCATCCTTTCAACATCCCTGGATAGCCCTGGTCTCAGCTGCTACAACTTCTAGCTAATGAAGTGTTTAGATCTAGCTTCACCTTTCAATCATCGTGTGACTCAGTTAAGTCAATCTCTCTGTGACTCAGTTTTCTCATGTTAGATGCCAATAATCTCTGCCTGGCTGTCACATGACCTCATTAACAGCATCAAGTTAAATAAAGGATAAGAAGCAATAAATGTGTGAAATAAATGAGAAATTATTAACTTTTTATTATTCTCAGGATGCATAAATGCCTACCCTCTTGCTACAGAGATCATGGGATTTCCAATTTGTAGAGATTTGATGTAGAGCATTTTGCCATGAAGCATGGTAGTGGAGTGGGGGGTGCTGGCCTTATACCAGAAGCAGGACTCTGGAAGCTCTACTCCCTTTCCCCACCTCCTCTGGCTTGTCACCTCTGTGCCACTCAGCTCTCTGGCACAGGAGACTAGCAGGCAGTCCAGGGTTCCTGGAGGCAGGGCCAGCCAGCCCTGACAAAATACTGAAGTTAGCCAAGTTGGTCTTCAAAATCTCTTCCTTGTGCCCTTTCTCCTGGTCTAGGCTTCACTACATCTTTCCTGGGTTACTGAGGGAGGGCTTCTGGTTCCACCTCCTCCCCTTCTACCCACCACTGTTAGGTTTCCCACTATTTAAGTAAGATGTATAAGGACCCTGAGGTTGGAAACTATGCCTGGCCCCATCTTGGCAGAGTCCGTATTCAGCAAATGCTGAATTGAGCCAAGGTACTGCCTGTGTATCCCTCCCTTACCAGGTGCATTGTGCTGAGCTGGGCCTCTTGCTCACAAGGAAGATGTCTGATGGGTCCCTTCCCACAGGCTTTTGGGAATCACTGCCTTTGCCCTCCCCTCCCAGGCTCTGTGCTTTTTCCAACAGGCCTGTGGGGAGCGCTGGTAAACCTGGGAGATGGTCACATAGCGCAGTGGAGGGAGTGTATGGGCCGGGGACTTGGCTCCCTGCCCTGACTCCTCTGCTGCTGCCCATAGGTTTCACACCACCATGTTCCCTGGCAAGGGCAGTGGCCTGGGGTTCCCCACGGACAGGGCTGGCACTGAGAAATGCTTCGAAGTTGAGGTTACGCTACTTCTCATTTTTAAAATGTAGAAATATTTCCCATTCTCCTCCTTCACAGTACTGTTAAGAACTAAATGTGAATTAATTAAGAATTAAAGATTAAATGTGAAAACAAGTAAGAAGAGAAGTGAGACAGGCAAGGCATCTCCAGAGCCAGGCTGGTCTGCCAGGCCCTCCCGACTGCGATCCTCGGGCCACTGCCAGCTTAGATGTTGGTCTGGCTGCCCGTGGCCACTTCTGGGGGCCCTCCTCTCACCCAGACCAGAGACAAAGGGATTAAACACAGGAGCCCTGCCCTCCTGAGTGACCTTTTATCTACACAGGATTGTTTTCTCTGACAAATAGACCAAAAGGAAGGAAGGCCAGTAAGACATTAGTTCTTTTCTTAGCTTCTCAATGGCTGACATTTCAGGAAACCAAAATTCTGAATGGGACCAGAGGGGATTTCAATTCACTCTGCCTGTCTGCAGGCAGGGTCAGTCTTACTTTGGGATTCTATTACACAGGGTGCACTTCCAGAGGTTCAGGGGAGGCCTTTGTCCAAAAATCTCTTCCAAACTTATTTGCTCATGCTTGGAAATCCATCATTAGAGCTTTACTTCTTTGGCACAAGCCAAATGTGAGTTTTTGTCTTCTGTAAAATCACACAAATCATACATATAAAATCACATCAGTCACCTCATTGTGAATGAAATAAATTGGTCCTTTCCTGACAATAGGCTCGGATGGAGATGAGAAGGCTAGAAGATTGCCAGCGCAGCCCCTGGGGCTCTAAGAGGGAAGATGGGAAGCGTGCAGAAGAGAAAGGATGTAGAGGGGGTGGAGCTGCTGAAGCCTTTTGACCTGGACAGTCAGGTGCAGCCTCCAAAGCACACAGAAGAACTACATGTAAAAAAAGCCAGGCAAAAAAATAGATCACGCTCTATGATTCCATTTATATCTAGCAAATGCAAAGTAACCTACAGTGACAGAAAGCAGATCAGTGGTTGCCTGGGCAGGTTGGGGGGAGGCAGGAGGGAGGAATGACAAAGGGAATGGGGAAATTTGGGGAGTGATCAGTATCTTGATTATGATGATGGTTTCAGAAGTGTATATATATATGGATCAAAATTTATCAAATCACACACTTTATATATGTGCAGTTTATTTATTATATGTCAGTTATACCTCAATAACACTTTTTGGAAAAGAGTAAAAAAAAAAAAAGCTACGTGAGTACAGTGTGCCTGCCAAATCACCCATCTCACACGCCTCTGGTAAGTTCTGACAGAAACAAGTGTTTTCCAAGAAGACACCTCATCTCTCTGAGAATTGGGTATTCTCTCTGTAAGTTGATAGGGATGAACTAGACAATCCCAAGGTTCTATCCAGATATCACATTCTAGGCTGTGAGGGTCAAATATATTAACTAATAGGAAACCATTATAAAAGCTTAAAGGATTTGATTCAAATAGAAGGCAGGAATTAATAGCCAATGTATATAGAGATACTGAGTAAAAATAGTGGATTAAACACGTGTCTAATTTCAAAATATCTAAAACTCCACTAAAAAGGATTCTTTTTTAGGGCAAAGTCTCCAGTGGGAGCTCTTGGAAAGGAAAAATACGACATCAGAAATAAAAATATAATAAAAGCATTAGAAGACAGATTGAGGAAATTTCCCAGAGAGTAGAATGAAAAGACAAAGATAGAAACTAGGAAAGAACAGATGAGAAATTAATCCCAATAGCTGAATCACAGGAGTTTTAGAAATACAATGAAGGATATAAAATAATTCAAGAAAACACTCCAGAATCAAAGGACATGAACTTTCAGACTGAAAGGGCCACCAAGTGGCCAGCACAATAGGTATGTCCTCGTGACATTTCTTAATGCTGGGGACAAAGAAATCCTACCAGGCCACATGCAAAGAAAGCATGGCCTCAACAGCAGTCCTGAAAGCTAGAAGACAGTGGAGCCACACTACCAAGTGACTCTTATCTAGGGCCCTACACTTAATCAACATGTAAGGTTTCAAAAAATTTCCCTTTCATGCACTCTCAGAAGTTCTAGAAAATATAAGTCATCAAAAAGAGGGAAGGAAGCAAAAAAATGAGAACACATGGGATCCAGAAACAGGTGATCCAAGACAGGAAAGAGGCAAGGGAATTCAGAATTCCCTGGATGACAGTATGGGGGAGGGGTTCCCGAGACGGCAGCAGTGCCCCCAGAGGAGGAGAGAAGAAAGCCTCCAAGAGACTGTCCCAAGAACATATTGAGAGATCTGGATAACTGGCAGGGTTTAGGGTTAATTAGTGCTAAGATCTTAGAAACCTAAATGCATGAAAAAACAAGATAATCAAAACAAAAAGATATGTTGGGAAGGAAAACCAATCATAGTTGACTCCATTGCTTAGCTGTGAATGGGGTTTACATTGTCATAATGACAAGTGCACTAATTACTGATCTACCCAAAATTACACTATAACTATATTGGGAACTATATTGGGCATAGGAAGTATAACATGTGTAGAGGGGGTGAGTGGAGAAAAGGGAGCTGAATCCTCATCTCCCATGGTGGGAAGTCAACAGATAATGCCTGAACTGAAAAATCAGGAAGTAGCAATACAAACATGTTATTTATAGATAGGTAAAAGAATGAGCTAAACACGTTGAAAATGGTCCCTCTACAGAAGGAAAAGTGGGGGTAGGGTGGTGGAGGGAAGCTGAGGACCACTCTTTGTCTTAATAAACCTTGTAGCACTGTAGAAGTTGACTTTTTAAATTATGTGCCTGTAGGGAATTCCCTGGAGGTCCAGTGGTTAGGATTCCATGCTTCCACTGCAGGGGGCACAGGTTCGATCCCTGGTTGGGGAACTAAGATCCCACAATGCCTCGCAGCACAGCCAAAAAATAAAATAATAAAAATAAAAGAACATAAATTACATGCCTGTATAACTTTGATAAAATATAATAACAAAAAATGAGTGTGGTGAAATTCACACTTATTGAGGGCCTGCAGTGCAAACAGGTGTTCCACATGTAGGCACCATGGTTTTATTAAAAACACATGGATGAGGGTGCTTCCATTTGGAAAGTAACACGGGGGGTAATCCCACAGTGCTTACTGCCTCCTCAGTAAGTTACTTGGCCTAAATCTCAGGGTGTCTCCTTGAGAAACCAGATGCAAGGAATGGTGAAGGCTTTTTTAAGCAAATGTCTAGAGAATACAGAGTGAGCAGAGCCTAGATCTACAGCCAGCTGCTTCAGGTCCTAATTTGGAGAAGAGCAGGGAGTAGAAATGTGGTGAGTGGGACAGAAAAATGTGCCATCCTCTAGTAGCTAACAGACTGGCCCCAGCAGCATGAAAAGAACAAGAAGGAAGCCCTCTTTATGAGTTGTCTCATACCCTGAGCATCAGGCTTTGTTTCTTATACTCTTCTGTCTTAAATTTCAGTGGAAACTGGAGAGTTTCTCCTTAAGGATGTTGAAATGGTGACCCCATGAGTCCTGTTGTCAGCTACCACCATCAACAGCAGCATAGGGCCAGATCTCCGGCAAAAACACCCATCAGAGAGGCCACAGTCTCATTAGCAAGCTGAGAAGGGAGAACTCACAATACGAGTGGAAGAAAAACACCCAAACTAGGAATGAAAAGACCCAGCTTCCCAGATTTCCTCTCTGCCACTTCTTGCTTTGTGCCCTTTCTTTGCTTTATAAGTCACTCATACACATGGCTCAACTTTTCTTTTCTGTAAAAGTACTTGACTAGATGCTTTCAAGGGGCAATCCTGGCATGTAAGAAAGTACACACCCTAAGGCAGGGTCCGTGTCTGTCTTGTTCTGGTGGATTGTATACTGCATTCTGTAAACCTGCTGTGGTCCCCAGGTCTACACATTTGCATGGTGGGGCAGGGGGAAGGGGGAGAGGGAAGAACCTGTTGCAGAAGTTCTCTTTCTTTTTTTCTTTCTTTATTTTTCATTCTTTTGGGTTTTCTCCTTTGTTGCTATTGTTTTCTGTTGGCAGGACACACCCAAAGATCCAAGTTTATTTTAAAAAGAAATGGAAAAAAGTACGTAGCACAATGCCTGACACATAGCAGATATTCGATAACTACAGAATGAATGAAATGGAAGATAAAGACAATCAGTTTATTAGAGTCTTAAAACTGGAAAATGACCCCAGTCAATGAAATTCATCACAGATGAAGAAACAAAAGTCTAGTGAGAAGGGAACACATGTGTTTGTGGTCACCCCAGCTAAGCAGGAATGGAGCTGAGTCTCAAGTCCCAACCCTGTGGGAGCTCAATAGAGGGTAGATCAGGACAGAATAGACAGGGAAGGGCAAGAGCGACATATTGGAATATTTAGAGCAAAACATCAGTGTAACAAAATACTATTCTGAACTAACTAGTAAAGTTGGGCAGTGAAGCAAGATAGAGTAAAAAGAGCACACAGTATCTGGTTCAAGTCCCACCTCTGTTACTCACCTGTGTGATTTGGGGCTAACTACCTTATCTGAGTCTAAAAAGTATGGATAATAATAGCATCTGCTTTAGAGAATTCTTGTTAGAGTGGAAGTAAGTTAGATATGGTACATGAAGAAAATATTTTACAGGCTATAAAGTATCACAGATTGTTAACCTGTTTGGCTAGGATCCCTCCTGAGTACCTCACACTAACAAATCAACATGGATTATTAATGACAGTTTTCTTCAGCCAGCTAATTGTCTCTTTGAAAATCAAATGTAAGGACCTTGAAGGGGGGTAAGTTCTGATGGAGGGGGCAGGAGGAAGAAGTGGGCAGTTAGAATCTAGGTGGCGGTGCTGCAGGGGCTGGTCCTGAGTGGTCAAGAGCAGATTACACCAAGGCAGGGCATAGGGAGAGTTGGCCCATGATCTGGAAACCGGTTTCTAGACTTCGTGACTGGGGGGAACTGTGAACCCTCCTGGTGGGTTTCCTCTTCTGTAGAGGAGAGATAATACCACCTCTACTAACTTGGAGACTGCTGTAAGATCATGTGAGATGGTGGCTGTGAAGAATCTTTAAGAATCATTGATCACCATCTCTGCAAATGGGAGATTATCATTCCTTTAGAAGAACATGGATGACAGGATATAAGGCACACGTATAATAAACCTTGCCCACTGTTATGGACTGAATTGTGTCCCCCCAGGTTCATATGAGGAAGCCCTAACCCCCAATGTGATTGTATTTGGAGATAGGGCCTTTAAAGAGGTTATTAAGGTTAAATGAGGTCATAAGGGTGGGGTACTAATCCAATAGGACTGGTGTCCTTGTAAGATGAGGAAAAGACACCAGGGATGTATGCACACAGAGAAACGGCCATGTGAGGACACAGCAGGAGAACAACCACCTGTAAGGCACAGAGAGAGGCCTCAGGAGAAACCAAATTTGCCGACACTTTGATCTTGGACTTCCAGCCTCCAGAACTATGAGAAATGAGTTTCTATTGTTTAAGCCCCTCAGGCTGTGGCATTTTATTATGGCAGCCTGAGCAAACTAACACTCCACCTAATAGTTTTGCTGCCTTTACTCCTTTCCCCAGAACAGATTCTCCCTTCACACTGAAGGGTAATACACAAAAGTGGTTCCTAGAGGCATTCCAGCAAGCCAGCAAAGGGAGGAGGCAGCATGGCAAGTGGTCAGGACCACGTGTTAGGAGCTTGCCCAGTCTACTTGTGGGTTATGTCCCTGAACTGCTGAGTGAGTGAAACCATCTTTGTCTGCTCTTAGATACCAAGTTTGTCTTCTTCTGCCTATGTACCAAGATTCTGAGACTCAACAGAATAAGCTGTTTAAAGAGCTTTTAGTCCAAGGGAAGGATGTAGCACACGATTAAAGCTCAACTTTCCTCTTTGTTGTGTGCTATGCAATTTGAATAGTGGTACCTTAGAAATAAGGGACAATGTTTAAATCTTGATTGGGAGCTCCACAAGTAATTATGTTGAATCCTGTCAGAATGAAAATGACAAATCTGGCACTCTGTATTCTCCCTATACACTGACTTCATAGGTTTATTCATTCAACAAATTTTCTTGATCACCTACTACATGCCAACTTCTATTGTAAATCTCAGAGATATACTAAGAATAAAGTAGACATAGTTCCTGTACTTACAGAGCTTACAGTTGAGTGGGAGAATAGAGACAAGAGCCAGAGGATAGAAATAAAACTCTGTGGCCTGGCATTTGAAAACCCAGTTTAATTTGGGCCCAGACAACCTCTCCAGGTACCGCCTACACTCCTACTGAAATGCCTTGCTCCAACCAAATCACCCCAGTCAAACCTTTCTAACCTCTGTGCTTTCACGCTTATTCCCTACCTGGAATGCTTTCTATACCGTATTTAAATCCTACCCATCCAGCAAGGAGTGGTAGGCAGCCTCTAAGATGGCTCCCAATGACCTCTGCCTCTTGGTATTCACACCCTTGTATGTGGGCTGAACCTAGTGACTTGCTTCCACTGAGTGAACAAAAGTGATGGGATATCACTTCTGAGATTAGGTTACAAAAGGGCTGTGGTGTCTATCTTGGTCACTCTTGCTCTCTCTTAAATCTCTCACCCTGGGGGAAGCCAGCACCAAGGCTTGAAGAAGCGTGTGGAGAGGCCTGTGTCACAAGGGACTGAGGCCTGCCAACGACCAATTCAGTGAGCTTGAAACTGGGTTCCCCTCTATGTCCTGCTGAGACTTTAGGCTGGGAGCTGGACCACAACCTCACAAAAGACCTTGAGCCAGAGTCGCCCTGCTAAGCTGGACCCAATTCTTAACCCACAGAAACTGTGAGATAATATTTTTTTTACTCTAAGCCACTAAGTTTTCAGGTAATTTGTTACACAGCAACAGACAACTAACACACAAGACCCGGTTCAAACTACCCCCTGAGGTTTCTTTGACCTAGCCTAGCCCAAAGCAACTTCCACCTCCTTTGAACTTGTAGAGCTGCTCTCATTGGTCATTTTATACTTTTGCAACATTATTTACCTTCTATCCTCTGTGTTTCTGGTCCTTTCCAAGTAACCCAAGATCAATAGCTGCTTAAATTTCTGTTGTGTCCCTGTTCAGAGCAAGTATTTGGCAAAGTAGAGAAAGAGGTTTTGAGAGCCTAGAATTTTGTGCAGAAATGGGCTTTTAGTTCATATTTGGTGGCTGACGGATAAATGACTTGGAGGTGGGAAACTGACGTGGAAGTTAGAAAAGGGACTATAGCTTGAGAAGAGCTAATTTTTGGACTTCACCTATGTGAGGCATCAGCGGCTAATACTAACAGTCAGTCCTCCTTGTAAATTCTTTCTGGCAATTTCCTTCTTATTGTGTGAGGAGCTTAGCCTTATGTTGGCAGTTGTGAGAGGCAACAGAGAGGGTGGCTCTGGGGCACTGGGGTCACTTCAGAGGAGGGAAGCTAATTGTTTTCTCAGGTCCCCTCTCTCACGTTTATTCTTTCCAGGGCCTCTGTAGCAGGACGGTGCTGAAGCCCATTTCCTACACGTAGCACATTTATTTAAAACACATACCACATATACACAAAAAACCAAATGCAAAGGAAAAAGGGGGACAAGGCTGCTGAAGACCAGAGTCACTAAAAGTTCAGGCTAAGAATAGACAAGGAACTCTGAGAGCTGCTCGGCTATGTGACCTCCTACAGGGGCTTGGCAATAAGCCCGATCCAGCTTTGTTTTTTCTACGCCTTTACAAAGAAAGAGCACTAGCTTAGGAGTCAGGAGAACTGAGTTCTAGGCCTGGCTCTGCCGGTGCCTTCTTCTGTGACCTTGGGTGAGTCCTTCCCCTCTCTGGGCCTCAGTTTCCCATTTGGAAACAAAAGGGTTGGACTAGACTCCAATACTGACAGAACGCAAAGGAAAATATTAGGTCAGCCAAAAGGTTCATTCGGGTTTTCCCATCAGATGTTACAGAAAAACCCAAACGAACTTTTTGGCCGACCCAATAGAAAGGATGCTAACCCACTTGGGATGCAGGAGACCTGACTTCTTGTCCCAGCCTTGTCACTAAGAAGCCCAACCTCTTTGGGCCTCTGCTTCTTCATCTATAAAACAAGGTGATATATTCATTCACCCATTCCTTCAACAAATACTTTTTGAGCACCTACTACATTACCAGGCTTGGTGCTAGAGATATGATGGTGAATCTAGACAGACGTGGTCCATGTTCTCATGGAATTTCAAGTCTACTGGTGGCAGTGGAAAAGAGGAAAAGATGAACTGTAATCAGTCATGTAAATGAGGGTGTCATTAATGCCAAGGTAAGTACGATAAAGGAAGGATCAAATTTGGTTTTGCTGACTGAGGGATACTCGCAACCTCCATCAATTCCAATGTTCTGTGATCCAACAGGCGTCTCTGCTGGGCGGCAAAAAGAAACCCTTTGATGAACTCACATCTCATACCATAGCTTTTTTTTTTTTTCCAGAACAGTACAGCTCAATTAACCCAATCAACCATCACTCATCTACTGGGTACATATGACAGGGAATCAACCACCAATTCCCAGCTTCCTGGAGCTTACACTACTGGGCAGAATAAAATCATAAACTGACACAGCTATAAAATGTCTCACACCATTCTGACGGCTAATTATATGCTTTAAATAATGTTTATAAGAATTAAGAATCAAGTGGGGATTTGGATGTGCTAGGGCAATCAGAGACATTTTCTTAGAAGTAGAAACTGAGGTAGGCCCTGAAGGTTTGCTGCATAATTTTAGATAAACAGAAACACTCTTATCAGGGTGCAATGGCCCCATTCCCTACTACTAGACAGAAAAAGTACATGGGACATACAAGAGAGATCTCAAGTGGGAGATTCCTTAACCCCCTTTGGGGCAGGAGGGATACAAGTCCCACTTTTTGTCAAGGAGCAAGAGACCTCTTCTGTGACCTACTCTGAATACTGTCCCTTGGATTGGGAGGACTACTACAGATGAGCTGCCTGACTTGGGGTGGCCACCTCACCTCTGTGAGTCTGTTATCTCATTTGTAAAATGAAGGGGTTGGATGATATCCAACATCCCTTAGAGCACCCAGAAAGATGGCTAAAATTTGATTCTTTGTAAGTATTTTTATTATTTTATAATAAAACTGGTAGTTGCTGCCATGGAGTAGGAGCTGTGGGATCTTAGACATGTTACTAAGTTTTCTAAACATGATTTACTTCTTTTTTTACATTAGTTTTTAGAATTAAAAGGTGATACATGCACATGATTTTTTTTTTAAATAAATTTATTTATTTTATTTATTTATTTTTGGCTACGTTGGGTCTTCGTTGCTGCAGGCAGGCTTTCTCTAGTTGTAGTGAGCGGGAGCTACTCTTCGTTGTGGTGCGCAGTCTTCTCATTGTGGTGGCTTCTCTTGTTGTGGAGCACGGGCTCTAGGCACACGAGCTTCAGTAGTTGTGGCACGCGGGCTCTAGAGCGCAGGCTCAGTAGTTGTGGCGCGTGGGCTTAGTTGCTCTGCGGCATGTGGGATCTTCCCGGACCAGGGCTCGAACCCATGTCCCCTGCATTGGCAGGCGGATTCTTAACCGCTGCGCAACCAGGGAAGCCCATGCACATGATTTTAAACAATCAAATATTACATTCTTTTTTCTCAAGATTGCTTTGGCAATTTGGGGTCTTTTGTAGTTCCATATAAATTTTAGGATTATTTGTTCTGGTTTTATGAAAAATGTCATGAATATTCTGACAGGGATTGCATTAAATCTATAAATAGTTTTAATGAGTACAGACATTTAAACTATAATAATTCTTCCAATCCAAGAACATGGGATATCTTTCCATTTCTTTGTATCATTTTCAAATTCCTTCATCAATGTTTTATAGTTTTCTGAGTATAGATCTTTCATCTCCTTGGTTAAGTTTATTCCTAGGTATTTTATTCTTTTGATGTAATTGTAAACAGAATTATTTTCTTGCTTTCTCTTTCTGATAGTTCATTATTAATGTATAGAAAAGCAACAGATTTCTGTATATTAATATTGTATCCTGCAACTTTATTGAATTCATTTATTAGTTCTAATAGTTTTCTGGTGGAGACTTTAAGATTTTCTATATATAATATCATGTCATCTGCAAATAGTGATAGTTTTACTTCTTCCCTTCCAATTTGGATGCCTTTTATTTCTTTTTCTTGTCTGATTACTCTGGCTAGGACATCCATGACAATGTTAAGTACAAGTGGCAAGAGTGGGCATCCTTGCCTTATTCCTGATTTTAGAGGAAACGCTTTCAGCTTTTCACTGTTGAGTATGATATTAGCTGCAGGTTTGTCATAAATGGCCTTTATTATGTTGAGATATGTTCCCTCTATACCAACTCTGACGAGAGTTTTTATCATGAATGGATGTTGAATTTTGTCAAATGGTTTTTCTGCATCTACTGAGATGATCAGGTGATTTTTATCTTTCCTTTTCTTAATGTGCTGTATCACACTGATTGATTTGCATATGTTGACCCATCTTTAGGTCCCTGGGATAAATCCCACCTGATTATGGTGTATGATCCTTTCTGTATTTTACTGAATTCAGTTTGCCGATATTTTGTTGAGGATTTTTGCATCTATGTTCATCAGAGATTTTGGCCTATAATTTTCCTTTTTTGTGTTGTCTTTTTCTGGTTTTGGTATCAGGATAATTCTACAAGGTGACCTTGTAGAATGAATTTGGCAGTATTCCATCCTCTCCAATTTTTCAGAATAATTTGAGAAGGATAGGTATTAACTCTTCTTTATATGTTTGGTAGAATTCCCCTGTAAAGCTGTACAGTCCTGCACTTTTGTTTGCTGGGAGTTTTTTTTTAATTACAAATTCAATTTCACTACTAGTGAGAGAAAAAAGAACAAAGCTGGATGTCACACTCCCTGACTTCAGACTATACTACAAAGCTACAGTAATCAAAACAGCATGGTAATGGCACAAAAACATACACATGGATCAAGAGAACAGAAGAGAGAGCCCAGAAATAAACCCACACAATTATGGTCAATTAATCTACAGCAAAGGAGGCAAAAATATATAATAGGGAAAAAGACAGTCTCTTCAATAAGTGGTGCTGGGAAAACTGGACAGCTACATGTAAAAGAATGAGGTTAGAACATTTCCTCACATCATATACAAAAATAAACCCAAAATAGATTAAAGACCTAAATATAAGATCTGAAACCATAAAAGTCCTAAAAGAGAACATAGGCAGAACACTTTGACATAAATCATGGCAATATTTCTTTGGACCTGTCTCCTAAGGCAAAAGAAATAAAATTGAAAATAAATGACACCTAATTAAACTTAAGAGCTTTTGCACAGCGAAGGAAACCACTGACAAAATGAAAAGACAACTTACTAAATGGGAGAAAATATTTGCAAATTATATGACCAACTGGGGTTATTATCCAAAACACATAAACACTTCATACAATTCAATATCAAAAAAACAAACAACTCGATTAAGAAATAGGTAGAAGGGGCTTCCCTGGTGGCACAGTGGTTAAGAATCCGCCTGCCAAGGCAGGGGACACGGGTTTGAGCCCTGGTCCGGGCAGATCCCACATGTTGCGGAACAACTAAGCCCACGCACCACAACTACTGAGCCTGCGTTCCAGAGCCCAGGAGCCACAACTCCTGAAGCCCGGGCGCCTAGAGCCCGTGCTCTGCAACAAGAGAAGCCACTGCAACGGAAGCTCACGCACCGCAACGAAGAGCAGCCCCCACTCACCGCAACTAGAGGAGTCCCGCGCACAGCAACAAAGACCCAATGCAGCCAAAAATAAATAAATAAAACAAATAAATTAAAAAAAAAAAATGGGTAGAAGACCTGAATAGACATTGTTCCAAAAAGGACATATAGAGGTCAACAGGCACATGAAAAGATGCTCAACATCACTAATCATCAGAGGAATGCAAATCAAAGCCATAATGAAATATCACCTCATACCTGTCAGAATGGCTATCACCAAAAAGGCCACAAATAACAAATGTTGGCAAGGATATAGAGAAAAGCAAGCCCTTTTACACTGTTTTTTTGGGAATGTAGCTTGCTGTAGCCACTATGAAAAATAGTATGGAGGTTCCTCAAAAAACTAAAAATGGAACTACCATATGATCCAGCAATTCCACTCCTGGGTATATATATGAAGAGAATGAAAACACTTATTGAAAAGATACATGCACCCCAATGTTCATAGCAGCATTATTTACAACAGCCAAGATATGGAAACAACATAAGTGTCCATCAACAGATGAATGGATAAAGAAGATATGCATGTGTGTGTGTGTGTGTGTGTGTGTGTGTGTGTGTGTATGTATATAAAATGGAATATTATTCAGCCATAAAAGAATGAAATTCTGCCATTTGCAACAATGTATACGAACCTAGAGAGCATTATGCTTGGTGAAATAACTCAGACAGAAAAAGATAAATACTCTTTATTATCACTTACATGTGAAGTCTGAAAAATAAAGAAGTGTATATAACAGGGACTTCCCTTGTGGCGCAGTGGTTAAGAATCCACCTGGCAACGCAAGGGACACAGGTTCAATCCCTGGTCCAGGAAGATCCCACGTGCCGCGGAGCAACTAAGCCCGTGTGCCACAACTACTGAGCCTGCACTCTAGAGCCTGCGAGCCACAACTACTGAGCCTGTGCGCCACAACTACTGAAGCCCGTGCACCCTAGAGCCTGCATGCCACAATTATTGAGCCCACGTGCCACAACTACTGAGCCCGCATGCTGCAATCACTGAAGCCCACGCACCTAGAGCCTGTGCTCTGCAACAAGAGAAGCCAAAGCCACCGCAATGAGAAGCCCACGCACCACAACAAAGAATAGCTCCTGCTCACCGCAACTAGAGAAAGCCTGCACGCAGCAACAAAGACCCAACGCAGCAAAAAAAAAAAAAAGGACTATGCTATAAAGGTTAGAGTTCCTATTTGAGGGCTAAAAAAGCTGTGGAAATAGATAGTGATGATGGTTGCACAGTACTGTGAATGTAGTTAATACCACTGAATTATATACCTTAAAATGGTTAAAATGGCAAATTTTGTTATATATATTTACCACAATTTTAAAAATTAATAATATTACAAAACTCACTGAATTATACACTTTAAATGGGTGAATTGTATTTCAATAAAACTGCTAAAAAAAAAAAAATTTTAAAGAAGAGTATACTACAAGAGTGAGAGACTGGAGAAAATACTCCAGTCCAAGCCAGAATCTGGTCCCCTCCCCAGAGGCAACTATTTCTTGTTTCTCCTTCTAGAAACAGTCCAGACATAAACAAGTATATTTTGAAATCTATCGTATCTTTTTCTTTTAACGCAAATGGGGGAAGTGATGTTCTGCTCTGGATTCTGCTTAATTTCACTTACTAACATATTTCAGGTTGTTGCATATCAGCACACACAAATCTACTTCATTCTTTTCTGCTTCTGCACAGAATTCCACTATAGGGAGCTATCACAATCTACTTAATGAGTTCCCTCATTGACGAACGGTTTGATTGTTTCTAGCCTTTTTCTATGGCAAACAGTATTGCGGGAAACATCCTTGCACTTATGGCTTTAAACACAGGCATGAATGTATCATCAACAGAATAAATTCCTAGTTCTGGTATTATAGGTTCAAAAGGTTAATGCATGTTAAATATTAACATTGCTAAATCGATTTCTCTAGAGTCTACCAATATATACTCCTATCAAGAATTCATTCATTCATTTTTTTCATTCAACCAATATTGGAATGCCTGTTGTGTGCCAGGCACTATTCTAGGCCCTGGAAACACAGCAAATGGATGACAACAACAACGATGACAAGACAAATCCATTCCCTAATGGAGCTTACACTCTTGTAGGGGGAGAAGGCAAACAAAAAAGTAAAATATGTAATATTTCAGGTGGTAATAAATGCTATGGCTAAAATAAAGCAGAGAAAGGAGTGTTGGTCAGGGGTGGGGATTGGCAATTGAAATAGGATGGCAGGGTATGAGAATTCTAAGCCTCAGTTTCCTTATTTGTAAGATGGGACAATAACAGTACCCATCTCATAGGACTATTGGAAGAATTCAATGAGGTTATGTCTGGTAGATAATAGTGAACATTTCATAAATTGAGCTAATATTATTATAAACAACCTTACAGGTGAGGAAACTGTGCCCTAGGGAGGAACAATTTGCCTAAGGTCCCAAGGAAAATTAGTGGCTGGGTAAGAATCAGAACCCAGGTCTCCTGACCTTCCCTGCAGTATTACTTCCAAATATACCCAGGGACCTAAAGCGCGAAGAAGCCATCTGCCCGGGGCTGCTAACGGCACCATGATTTTAGGTTGAAGAGTTCTCTGAGAACGTGATTTTCAACATCAGCAAGAGGGAAGGGAAGATGTGGGAGTACACAAGGTCCTTCTTCAAGGAGAAGCAGGACAATTTCACTCGGGCCTAAGGCTGAGCCTGCTGGGGTTTACTCACAAGACGTTCAGATCCAGGATGGTGCTCTCAGCCAAAGGCAACAAGCTTTCTGGCTGCTGCTGGCCCATCTGCTCTGATGAGACTCTCCCAAACCCTAATCTCCCATTGGTTTCATTCCAAGGAATCTCCTAGAGGAAAGATAAGCAGCAGCTAAATCACAGCTGTAGAAATAATAAGAACCGGACAGGCAGTTGTATCTGTTTGGCGGGGTGAGATTTTTCAAGCAGGCCAAGTGTGTGGTGGTGGTCTCCTAACTCTCTGTGCCCTTTTCTCACCCAGTGGCACCTCTGCTCCCCCTACAACCAGGCACCCACAGCTTCCCTGGGCCTTCTGCCTACACAGTGCCCTACCCCTGCCTGGGTTCTAACCTCCTTCAGCCCTGTCCTTTCTTCATGGAGGGTCTTATCCCCTCCACTCATCCTAACCTCTCCCTTAAAAGAAGACGCCTTCTTGTTTAACACAGTCAGTATGGAGCAGGATTTAGAGAAGTCAGCATTCTGGGCTTGACCTCTGTTGATGAGTGCTTATATGAACCTGGGCAAATCAATTACCTTTTATGGACCTCAATTTCTTTACCTAAAAAATGTTGTAAATTATATGGCATTTCAAGCACCATGGAGTAGATTATTCTGCAAAGGGCAGGGACCCCAAAGAGCTACCTAAAGACAAAGGAGTATACAGAGAAGTAGTGAGGCCAAAGGCAGAAATTTTCAGATTGGAGGTGCTAGAACCACTAAAATGCCATCAAGAAGTATGTTATGACGACCAATGTCATAAGAATGTTGATGAATGGCACCCAGTGTCAAGTTTGAGGTTAGCCATAAAGGGAGTTAACACTTCGACAAGAGACCTAGGTTTCGAATTCTATTCTTATACTGAGTAGACCTCAATGCAAGGGAAAATCCAGGCTAGATTTGGACCTACCCTGTCTGCTCTTGAAAAGGGAACCATAAGAAATAAAAGGAGCTTTGGCCCAGATCACCAACTGTTACTTGAATATCATGATGAACATCATGTTAAGGCTAACTAAAGCTTCCTCTGCATGGGTAAAAGCAGGAAGCTTGAGAAACATTCAATTCATAAAAGGGACACTGAACTCAAATTTGGGAAAGTGATCTAAGAAGATTTCAAAAGATGTCAGAACTATAAGCAAATGTGTAGATGCTTCCACTTTTGTGGAACTATGGCCAGTTACATAGAGACGAAGCTTCTGTTGGGGAAATTTGAGAAAACTTGAAAATCTTTGTGACTATCACTAACGTATGTTATCTTATGAGGTGGCATCCATAATCTTAACTTTACCCACAGAGAGAGGCAGAGAATAGCATGGATGATGGAGACATGAGATTCTGAATTCCAAAATAACCTGACAGTTACTACATCACTGTTCCTGCCTAGGAAAATAATCTGGACCCCAAACTTTTCTTCTTTGATGCCCCACAGTTGGGTTGATAACAAACTCTCACAGGCTTGAGTCTTTCAGCATCGTTGATAAAGCGGAAGCAATGGCAGACACTGAGTACTTTGGATGGTGAGTCTACCAGACCTGCTTAGATCCTCTCCCTGCTGGGATACCAACAGACTCAGACCTCCAGGGCTGGTGGTGCGTCCTAGAAGAGAAACACTGAAGGAGGGGTGGCACTGCTTTCACGGAGCCTTCAGTGACTTTCCACTGAGCTGTGGGAAAATTTGACAGTTGACTGCAGCTGAATCATAACCCAGAGGTCCTGACTACTCAAATCCTTGAAGATTCCTTTCATTCCTTTCCCAAAGGGGAACCTGGCAAACTCCAATTGGTTAATTCCATTTACCTTCTGTTCCTTGCAAGATGTAGGTGCAGAGTAGTGTGCTCTCAGCGGTGGCAAAAGGGTATCAGAATAACAGCATCTACAATCTACAATTACAATAGTTTATATTTATCTAGTACTTACCATTGTTAGGCACTTTTTATAGATTTTTTTTCATTGAATCTTCACAACTACCCAGTGGGGTATTTACTATTAGTATCCCTAGTTTACAAATGAGAAAACTGAGGTCCAGAGAGGCTAATAACTTGCCCTTGGTCACAAAGCTTGGGTGTGAGGTGCTGAGATTTAATGTAAGCATTCTGACTCCAGAGTCTGTGTTCCTAACCACTATGTCATACTGTATCCAACACCAGTACAGATATTCCGAACTCAAAAGCACTTTAGATATCACAGACCAACCCCCAAATTCTCCAGCTGAGAAAACAGACCTAGTGAGATGATGGGAATTGCCTAGTGACAGAGCCAGGATTTGAGGCTGGTCTCTCTACTCCAGGGTTCAACGCTCTCTCTGCTGTATCAGAAGGCCTCGGGTTCTCTGATTCATCTTAAGGATGTGGAGTTCTTTGATATCTTATTCCTTATTTTTTAGGGATTGGAACTATAATAAACATAAAAATACTTTCACAGACTTTTTCTATAAAATATTGACCCCTCAATTCTTCCTACCCTTTTTTAGGGACTTTTTTTTTTTTCTTTAACTTGGCTCCTTTTTGCCTTCTTTTTTTTTTAAATGCTAAGAAAGTGAAAGCAGTTTCAAACAGGATTTTTTTTAAATCTTTTAACCAAGTTTCCCTTCTTTTACCAAAGCATTTTAAACACTGCTCTTCAGCTATGATTTCTAATTGTCAATCATCCAGTAAGTGCTTTTGATCTCCTCACTATCCTTCCCTGCCCCTCCCTCTTAAGAGATGACCACTAAGGCTCGTTATGTCCCCTCAGCTCCCATGTGTCCATCTTCAGTTCCCGCTCTGCACAGGTTCTTCCTCACATCCTGCCTCCTGTCATGGAGAGGGTGTCCACACTGCACCCCAGGCAGTCTCGACACGATGACCGTGGCCCCATTCCTTCCCACTCCCTTCTTTATCCGGACCAACAGATTATAAAGAGGTGGGTAAGAGCCTAGAAAGAGCAACATGTGGTGAAAAAAGTTTGGTCTTTGTAGTCAAACAAATCTTCATCTCTCTGGTCAAGTTTGTTGACTGAGCTGAGCCCCATATGTCAAGTGGATAGGAGACCCCACTTCAAGGTGATTATGAGAATGGAACGAGAGAACGTGTAAAGGGGTTAACAGACCACCTAGCACACAACTGACACTGCCTTCTTCCTCTCCTCCAGTTCCTTCCCTTTTCACAAAAAAATGTTCAAAGACCTTCGTTTTTCAAAAAGCCCTAACTCATCCTCAAACAATGAACTGTTCTTTCTCCTTCCTGTCATTCCAACCATATTCACAGTTTACCCTCACTGTTGGCCCTTCCTTCCCCCTATTCAATTCATTTTGGCCACTATATATTGAACCCTACTAGGGACCAGCTCAGCCCATTTCAATACTTTCCCAAACTCTGAATTCAATACACACTCGTGAACTGATGCCACTGCAGCATTAACTGCTGCCCAGCACTCTGACCTCGGGTGACCTGCTCATTTCTGCATCTCCTCCAAGTCCTCTGAACTTTCTGTCTCACCACTTTCTACCTCTCATCTTTCTGCATCCTGTCTCTGGGTGATCTCTTCCCATGGATTCAACAATCACTATTTGCTTAGATTTCCAACTCTCGCTCTCTCTAGTTCAAATTCCAATCCTTAGGCCCCAGACCTGAGTTCCCAACTGTTCACAGGGATCTCTCTTTGGAGGTTTCTTGAGCACCTAAATCTCCAAATTTGCTTTTTCACTTATGGCTCCTGTTTCCTAAATGGCTTCACCACTAAGCCAATGCTTAAGAAAGAAGCCTGACTCATCTTGAACGTCCCTATCTTCCATACGCCATACTCTTTGTTTGAGTGGTCACAAATCTCTTTGATTTTTATTTCCACAGTATTTCCTGAATTCACCCTCTCCACTTCCAGTGCCTTACTTAGATCAGGGCTTTGTCAGGTCTCAGCTTATACTGCAGATTGGAAGCCCTTACTTCCAGTTACTCACCCTGCTCACCCTCTGCACAGATCCGTGATTTATCTAATTAATAGATCTGAGCATATTAATCATCTTCTCTAAAACCTTCCATAGCCGTGACCAGGTGAAATCCTGAATATTTATATCTCTAGCTCCCCATTCGAATGAAGGCACCTCTTATTAATTACTGTATCTCATTGCCTAGTAGAGTACATTAAATATGCATCAAGAAAGCTTATTATATGAATATAAACCCAGAATCATGGCATGTAGAGAATATGAAAGAAATATGATGTGGTCCCTGTCCTCTAGGAACTTATACTCTTTTTAGAGAGACAAAACAAACACAAGAAGCTATTAAGTACCTAAACTGAGATACAAACTCTAAATACCAGAGGAGCTCAGAAGAGAGACAGGTCAGTATAAGGCGGAACTTTTGGTGAAGACCTCACAGAGAAGAGGCTTCCCGAGGATCTGAAAGGATGGGCCTAATGGGAATGGGAAATTATGCTGGGGACCAATGAGACTAACCCGGAGAGAACAGGTGGGTCAGAAAACAGAGGCCCTCGGGACTTCCCTCGTGGCACAGTGGTTAACAATCTGCCTGCCAATGCAGGGGACATGGGTTCGAGCCCTGGTCCGGGAAGATCCCACGTGCTGCAGAGCAACTAAGCCTGTGCACCACAACTACTGAGCCCGTGTGCCACAACTACTGAAGCCCACGCCCTGGAGCCTGTGCTCTACAACAAGAGAAGCCACCGCAATGAGAAGCCCGCACACCGCAATGAAGAGTAGCCCCCACTCACCGCAACTAGAGAATGCCCGTGCGCAGCAACAAAAACCCAACGCGGCCAAAAGTAAATTAATTAATTAATTTAAAAAAAAAACAGAGGCCCTCAAAGGTCAAGGAAAAAGGAGTTTGCCCAGAGTAAGAAAGCAGTAACTTTTTTGAGTGCTCTAACAATAAAAAACTGTCATATACAAAAACTATAATAATACAAAAGCTACTTTTGATATACACGCAAACACACTCTTTTAATGCAGCAATCCTTTGACAGACACTATTATCCCCATTTTGCAGTTGAGGAAAATGAGACACAGAGCCATAAATAATTTGCTTGGGGCCACACAGCTGTGTGCAAGCCCCTAAGCGCTACAGGCAAAGATAAAGAAAATAACTCCTGCTTTCAAAGATCTCAAGATCCAAACAGAGACAGGGGCACAAATGATTACCTCATAAACAATTACTTATAGTCAATGTGTTAGGTAATGTAACAAATATATACACAAGATGGGAGAGTTATTTTAGGAAAATTAATCTAAAAGTATTAGGTTAAAAGTAAAAGGCTCTATCGGAAGACAAAAACACTGAAATTGGAGAAATTAGCTTCCTAGCTAATACAGTGATTCAGGCAAGATCCAGCAAGTGAGGTGATGATGGTGGATGCAGTAAGACTGGAAAAGAGGCAGAATGCAAACCATTCTAAAGCAGAAAAGGTTTAATGTAAGAAAAAGAGAATCAGACACATTTTTAAGTCTGGGAAACTGAGAGAAGGACATTAATAAGAGAAAGATAAATTCACTTGAAGGTATACTGAGTTGAAGACAAAGTAGGACCATTCAGCTCTGGGAGAATGTAATAGGCCTTAATATAGTCAGATTTAGAAATGAGACTTTTTACATTGTTAGCACCCAGGCTTGAGTTGTACACAATGAAAGAATTTTAAAATATTTTAACGAACTCTGTGCCATTAGGTTGGCCTCTACGTATTTCCTGTGGTTTTATTTTCTCCTCACGTTCTGCTAGTCTCTATTATCAACTCTGTCTTGCCTCATCCTTTCCACAGAAATGAAGTGTGATTATAATATAACAAAGCTGAAGTTTAAACACACAAGAACTTATCTGTCCAAAACTGACTCCAAAAATGCTGTTTTTGCTCAACACTTTTCTGGAACTTCTCTGTTGGAGTTGCTTTCAGGGTCAATCTACAATCCAAACTTTACCATCACACTCTGTTAACACCTCCAACCTCATCACTCAATAATTTAGCTCGTTTTTTCAAAAATAAAATCTACCCTCAAAAAAACAAAAACAAAAACAAACGCTTAGCAGCAGTAAGGCTGTTCCAGAAGCTGTGCCACAGACTGTAGGCAACTTCCAGAGAGGCTTTCCAAATATTCTGAGTACTGGCTACATCACTGCAGGGAAGGGATGCCCCTACCAAGACTGGGGCATCATACTGCTAATTATTTCACAGACCCACTTTTCATTTAATCCTTGAAGAAGCCATAGAAGCAAGTATTATCATTATCATCTTATGTTAAAGAAGAGTAAAAGAAGGTCCAGAAAAGTTAAGCAACTTGCTCAGGGTTATAAAACTAATACATAGCAGAGTTGGAAATTTTAAAACTTATGATTTTACCACTGTATCACGTTGCTTTTGATAAAATAACTCAATGTATGGGAACATTATTAAACAGTATCATTACTATATAATCTAATCTCATATGGCCATAATTTTAATACTCCTTTAATTTTTTTCCCCACCACTTTCTGTATGTACTAATTTAGGAAAATATGAACAACCAGCCATGAAAACTTGTCATAGATATTGAATTAAGTCTACCTTTTAGAAACATAGAACATTAGAAACAGAAATGTCTTTAAATCATCAGGCCTGACTCCCCTGATTATATCATATGGTTTAAGTATGTTACAATCCAGGTCAACAAGCAAATAGTAATTCCTTCTCCTCAGATAATGTGTTCAGCTGAAGGCTCTCGTGTATTTGCCATCAGGGCTTTATTCACGCACCCTCTGTTGAATACAGACAGTAAGTTTTACTTATTCCTCCTTTAAATTCTACTCCTTCACCACTGGAACACCATCCACATTTATATATAGCAGACGATTATACTATCTTAAGCTGGGTTGGAAGCCTGCAGGCTTGAATTATTTAAGAGAAAAACATTTCCACTTGTCCTGCCAAACACGTTGATCAATGTTCACTTAAGTGATGTAATCATCTCCTCTCATTTTGTAAGGTCTACTCTCTCTCTTCAGGTGACTAAGCAGTCTGCAATCTTCCTTCCTTTAATTAGATAATTTTCAGGCTTGTCTTACCCTTCCTGTTTTTACAACTTCATGCAATCATTTTCTCCTGTGAATACAGTAAAAGGTTTCATGTCTAGAATCTTTCTTTAGCACACGTCTCTAGAACTCGAGCTATCTTCCTGTACACTGGTACAGTGCGACCATTTATCTACTCTGGTGCCCCAGACAGACTGGCTACTCTGCAATGGTCACCTTTTTCTGCTTGAAATCTTGCTTTTCCTCCTTCTTGGATTGACCTTCCTGTGTCCTCACACATCCTTCTGGCTCAGATGCTTGTTCTCCCACTTCTGGACCTGTGTGGCACTTTTGGTAATGTTATCACCTAACATTGTAAACACAGCTACTGTTTATTAAGCACTAACCATGTGCTGTCCCTGGAGCCTTATGTCTGTAATACAAACTACCCAGCTTTTCCTCCTACCCCCTCACAACACACCTCCCATCCCCTATGAAGTCTGTCACTTAGAGGCCTAGCAGTGTCTTGCACACAGCAGGTGCTCAAGAAATAGGAGCCATTATTATGATTATGAGAACGAGCACCATATGACTTATTCATGTTTGACCCCAGTGCCTGGTACAGTGTCTGGCTCACTCAGTACATGTTTATAAAACTAACCAATGAAGAGAATAAATGTTAAATGGCTATACAAGCCTTGTGAGACAAGCTGTGCAGCTTGCCATGGACTGCTAAAACTAACTCTTCAGAGTCTAGACAGGAAAAGTACCCAGTTAAGTAAACAGAGATGGGGCTGGGGAGCATGGAAGCACAGCCTAGAGGCCCAGGAGGATGCATGGTACCACGTTCAGAAAGCTCTTGTTGGCTGGTGAGTGCAGAGGTTGATTATGGAAGACAGCCTCCTGTGGACTGCTCTGAGCACAGGCCAGGATCAGTTTGGCTCCCACATGTAGATGGCATGGTCAGACGAACTCCCTTGATCAGGGAGAAATTTGGGACTGTAGGAAAGGCTCCTGATGATGAAGGGGGTACCTCATTCTTAGAGAATGGAAGCCTATACCTGCAGCACCCACAGAGACCCAAAGGTGAGTCTCTGGGGCCCTGGGATTTGGCAGTGGCAGGAAGTAGTCTGTGTTGGAATCTGGCAACAGCTAGCAGGGCCCAGTGAGCAGAATGAGACTCAAAATCCAGATTCAAGTCTTCGGCAGTGCTAAGTTTAAAAGGGGGCAGTGCACTGGGATGCCAGAGAGAGACCTGGATTTAAGGAAACAAAACCCAGATTCAGTTACTGAACTATAGTGCAAACAGGTTTAATGCCGCAAACATGGCAGACTAGTTATTTGATTTGGGGCATTAATTATTCAGGCAGGACTAGCAGCAAGGTTGAAATCTGAAGTGGGACTCAGATTCTGAGACTAAGGACAGGACTTGCTAGTGGTAAGGTTGTTGGTGGGGCAGAGAACCCGGCACCTTACTACGATACTGCAAACCCTCCACAATGGATAATAAGCACACAGTACAGTCTCTCAGAGCACACATTCTACTTGGCTTCAGTGCTAAGGATTTTGAGACACCAGTTATCTATAGATGGTAGAGTACCAAACACAAATCTGTTTGGTCTGGCTTAACAAATATCTAATTCTTTCTATACACTTGTTTCACCCCTTGGCTGTACCTGCCTAGTCTCTTAATCCCACTACAGTGTTTCTCTCCTAACTGATCCCCAGATACAACCACTTCCAAGTTGAAATTACTCTTTACTACCACAAGATAGTTGTTTCATCCTCTGATTCTGGGACCAAAACTCCTGTCACTATTAGGTCCCAGAATCTAGGTCCACACTACTAGCAATAAAAGTGGTCCTTGGACTTCCCTGGTGGCGCAGTGGTTAAGAATCCGCCTGCCAATGCAGGGGACATGGGTTCAAGCCCTGGTCCGGGAAGATCCCACATGCCGCAGAGCAACTAAGCCCATGCGCCACAACTACTGAGCCTGCGCTCTAGAGCCTGCGAGCCACAACTACTGAAGCCCGCGCACCTAGAGCCCGTGCTCTGCAACAAGAGAAGCCACCACAATGAGAAGCCTGCGCACCACAACGAAGAGTAGCCCCCGCTCACCACAGCTAGAGAAAGCCCACACACGGCAACGAAGACCCAATGCAGCCAAAAATAAACTAATTAATTTAAAAAAAATTGGTCCTTTTCCATTAAAACCAACCAAACCAAACAAATACACTACAACAAACACTACTACTACTAGTACTACTACCACTACTAAAATCTTCCCATCACCTGGTTCTTCAGTAAGAGCACTCTTCTTGACTTTCACTTCTTCAGATACCAAACTATCTTGTATTGGTCTATGGTCTGTTTGCAGCTCTTTGGATTTAATATCCCTAAGTTTTTTTTGGTTCATGTTAAAGCAATACATACAAATCATGGACTATCTGGTTCAACTACCCATCTGATGACTGACTTTCTTCTACAACACTCCCACCAAGTGGTCATCGGGACCGTACTTGAACACTCAGAATGACTGAGAACTCACTGTCTGCAGAGGCAGCCAATTTCATCTTTGAATCACCTGCTGGAAGTAACTGGGGCTGAAATATGCCTCCCTGAGTTTCTATCCATTGACTCCAGCTCCTCTCCTTAGGGCCATATGGAACAAATATAAACCTCTTATACATGGCCCCCTTCAGATATCTGAATAAAGTGACAATATCCTTCCTGAGTTTGTCTGCTTTGTTTTGCTAGTGCCTTCAACAATTTGTTGCTGTTAGATGTTCTCACCAACATCATCTCTTTCTTTTCTGGATGTATTCAAGATGATCTACATGCCTCGTATCTAGCCCAGACCAAGACAGATTACAGGTGTGTTCTGGACACTATACCTCTCATAACGCAACCTAAGACTATATCATCTTTTTTGCAGCTACAACACACTGCTGACTCACACTGAGCTTATAATCTGCCAAATACCCCTAAATGCCACACATATTGTTACTAACCCCATTGCATATGTATACAATTGTTTTAGGAAGAGCAGGAAGTAGAGAGGAAGGTTCATTTAAGAAGGTTCATTTACCACGTTGAAACTTCATGAAATCTGGGTCCCAAAAATTCAAACTGGGATTTTGCATTCCTAATGATACACCAGCCTGTGCTTACTTAGTTTGCTAGCCCAAATGATTAGACAAACTAGTGATGGGTCATGGACTAGATTTCAGCTTAGGCTAGTCAGCTTTGATTTATTTCATGGCTTCCCTCAGAATGCAGCCTTCTTCAAAATTACTCGTCTTTCAAATGTGTGCTATTTATTACCAGAAGAACTGGCGGAAAGAGTATAAATGATTCAATGCAAAGGCATTACCACCACTGGAAAAAATACCCCAAAGATAAGCATCCAGTACATTAAGGATGGTATATTTATGATTTTCCATGGGAATATTATATCTAAATACCTTTTCCCTGATTAAAAATACCTTGTAGAAATATAGATTTTCAAAGATATTTCCACTTAGCTTATTGGATTATTTCAGTTCAAAGAAAGTACAGTGGGTATTATCATCCTCATTTATAGATGGAGAAAAAGACCCAGAAAGCTCATGACTTGTCCTGGCGTAGAACCAGGAGTGAACCCCAAGTCCTTGGATTTCTAGTCCAGTGCAATTCCCACTGTACCCATGGCACTCGATAACACAAGGGTGGCCCAGTCCTGGCCTTAAGGCACTAATATCCAAGGAGTTCTCCATTAGCTGTTAGCCACATGTGCTCTACTTGCCCTTGCCATACAGATAAAAAAAGGTCTCAGTGAAAAGATAAAAAGTTGTTACAACACTTAAGAGATGCCAAACTCCAGCAATCATAAAATCATAAAATTTATGAGAATTAGTCCAATACCTTTAACCTTATAGATTAGCAAGAGATATCAAGTAATTTATCTAAAGCTGCAGTTACCTAATACCAAAACCAGGATTAGAACCTATTTATATACCCAATTCAATGTTCTTTCTGTTATACTATACTGTTTCTCAAAATACATGTAGGCAGCCCTCTGTTACCTATAGCTAGGACATTTCTGAAAATGAGGTCTGATGTATGTTATCTACAACTCAAGAATGTGATGGCTAAAGATCCTGCCAAACTCCTAATCCAAGTGACTATGGGCCAGGAGATAATCAGAGAGGGATGAATCATGACATACTGAACTGGCAACTTCCGAGTAAACAGAGCTATGCTATATGAAGTAGCCCCTGAGGGTGGACTTCTTTCCCCCAACAACAATACTGGTATTGGAACCACTCAAGGACTTGGACTACTTGTGTCCTAGATGACCAGGGTTTAAAGACAGCTGAGAGTCTTACTGAAAGGAGAGGATTATGAATCTGCCACAGCTAAGGGTGGTCTTTTTAAAAAGCAGGCTAGGGCTTCCCTGGTGGCGCAGTGGTTGCAAGTCTGCCTGCTAATGCAGGGGACACGGGTTCGAGCCCTGGTCTGGGAAGATCCCACATGCCGCGGAGCAACTGGGCCCGTGAGCCACAACTACTGAGCCTGTGCGTCTGGAGCCTGTGCTCCGCAACAAGAGAGGCCGCGATGGTGAGAGGCCCGCGCACCACGATGAAGAGTGGCCCCCGCTTGCCGCAACTGGAGAAAGCCCTCGCACAGAAACGAAGACCCAACACAGCCAAAAATAAATAAATAAATTAATTAATTAATTAAAGGAAAAAAAAGAGTTTGCAGAGAGAGACACGATGAGAATCAAGATTTAAAAAAAAAAAAAAAAAAAAGCAGGCTAAGGGACTTCCCTGGTGGTCCAGTGGGTAAGACTCCATGCTCCCAATGCAGAGGGTGTGGGTTTGATCCCAGGTCGGGGAACTAGATCCTGCATGCATGCCGCAACTAAAGAGTTTGCATGCTGCAACTAAAAGGTCCCATGTGCCACACACGTGCCTGGCACAGCCAAAATAATTAATTTTTTAAAAAAAGCAGGCTAAATATACAGCTATAAAAGGAACCGGTAAATGACTATATAAACATTTATAAATATTGATGTGGTGTTCAATTTGCTTCAACAATCTTTTGTCCAAAGACATGTCATACTTCTATCCTCAAGAAACTTAACAGATTCGATATTATGGAAACACAGAGGTGGGAACTCAAGCAAGCCTGAGGACCCAGGAAAGGATTTATTGAAGAGGAGACACCTGATGAATCTTAAGGTTTTGAGAATTTTCTAGGTGAAGAAGGAGCCGAGCAAAGACATGGGCATGAAATGGTATGGAGGGTTTGTGCAACTAGAAACAGTCTGACAGTGCCGGAGCCCAAAGTATGGGCAGGGAAGAGCTATAGCATGAGATGAGGCCAAATCAGAGGGCCTGATGCCATGCCCTCTAGGACTTCGGCCTAAACTAATGAAGTGCCACTGAAGAACAGATCACCCTGGGAACCAAGGCTGAGGAGGAATTTGAAGTTGGGCGGCAGGAAGACTGATCATGAGTTGGTTGAAGTAATTTAAATGGTGAGAGCCTGTACACGGATGCATAAGTAGCAATAGGAATGTACAAGATGTATCAGATAGGTCATATTCCAGAAAAAATGAGGCCATTGAATGTTTTCTGAGGGGTGGGGTCTCCTGACTTAAATATTTCTCTCAGGGCTTTTTCTCATGCCTGACACTTTCATCATCAGAGGTTCCTTCTGTAGGATCTCCCCCACTAAAATGGAGGTGATCACTGCATTTTATTGTTGCTCAGCTAACATTAAGATGGATTATGAGGGACTTCCCTGGGGGTCCAGTGGTTAAGACTTCACGCTTCCAATGCAGGGGGGTGTGAGTTCAATCCCTGGTCGGGGAACTAAGATCCCACATTGCCACACGGCCAAAAAAAACCAAAAAGAGATGGACTGTGAAAGTTTACTGGGAGTAAAGAAGGCCTTGCAGGGATGGGCAGGATTAGTCATGAGGGGAGAAGCAAGGGACTCAAAGCAAAAACAAGGGACAAAAGTTCAGACTGCTCAAAAGGAGACAATGAAATTCCATGTCACCATTTTGGCTGGGCTGGCCCTGCCCTGCTACAAAATCCATTTTCAGGCAGCTTGAGTGCGTTATTCCGAAACTCTTTCATGTGAGCCACTTAAAGTCTACACGAGGATAATAATATTAACAATAAAATACACCCTAGCAAAGAAAGAAGAACTATGACTTCTGAGCTAAGGAACACCATATAGGGACAAGTTAACCCAGACACTGGACCTTTAGAAAGTTTCCTAGAAATCGGGTCACTTAAGATCTTTTCCCCCTTGACTATAAGTGAAATATTGGCGCCTGTATTTTCATTTCCAGTAAGTATCATGTTTAACTTGGAAATCTGACAAATACCAAGAACTCCTGCCCCATAGTTCACAGTATTACTGCGAGGATCAAATGGGACAAAAAGAGGCAAAAGCTTTTGTGTGCTGTAAAGCTAAATGAGGTCAAAAGCAGCCCCTCTGGTTCACAGGAGAAAAGAGAAAGATGGGGTCTCCATATCATGGCCCTTGCAAGGGCTGCTCACGAACGACGATCGTAAAATCGTTCAAATCTTCCAAATGTTGATGAGCAGAGTCCACAGCACCTTAACTACCTTCCCTAAGGATTAAGATTAACGTACATTGTGAATTTAAAAGTAACACCTAGGACTTCCCTGGTGGTGCAATGGTTAAGAATCCGCCTGCCAATGCAGGGGACATGGGTTCGAGCCCTGGTCCGGGAAGATCCCACATGCCGCGGAGCAACTAAGCCCATGCGCCACAACTACTGACGCCCACGCGCCTAGAGCCCCTGCTCCGCAACTAGAGAAGCCACCGCAATATGATGCCCGCTCACTGCAACAAAGAGTAGCCCATGCTCGCCGCAACTAGAGAAAGTCCACGCAGCAACAAAGACCCAATGCAGCCAAAAAATAAATAAAATAAATTTAAAAAAAAAAACTGTAACATATGAGATGGGGCCAAGCCTCATTCTTTAAAGAAAAAAAAAAAAAAAGACTTTAAGAATTGTCCACATCAAAAAAAAAAAATTTTTTTTAAGTAATGCCTAAAAGCAGACACTAATACAGTTTTAACAAATCAACTCTTTCTAACCAGCCTCTATAATGAAACTCTCTTGTCACAAACAAGCATGTAAATACAGAAATTTATATATGACTAGATAATTAGACTCATATTTTATTAGAATTAGAAAAGGCTTAGATCATTTCTACAGACTGTCTGCCCAGCTGCCTCCCCTTTCCCATCTTTCTTACAATGGGAAAACTGAGGTAGTGATAAAACCCAGACTAAACTACAGATTTCCTGACTTCTAGTATAAGGCTCTTTTTTCTATAAAGTAATTTTCTATAAAATAATATTTCAAACACAAAAAAAGCATAACAAGACCCAGATTTTTAAAATATCATATGCTTCGAATCTTTTTTAAAAAGAAATATATATCAGCAGATGATCCCCATTCCTCTATTACATTCCCCTACCTCCTTCTCCAGAGGCAACCACCATACTGAGGTTGTGGTATATTCCATTCTTCCTGTTCATGTTGTATATAATTACCAAATTATTATATATCCATAAACCAAACCATGTTGCCACAGAAAGAGTTGGTCTTCAAAACAAGGAAGAGTCCCTCACTGTAGTGAGCTTGCATGCAGTTAAAACCTCTGGTTTGGCTGGATTTGCAAAAAGAAACTAGGACAGAGCTTAGTCTTTTTTACTGATTACCACAGAAGGATCTAATCAAGTGTCTTATTAGAGTGAAAATAAATTGGGTAAATATAAAAATTTTAACACAACTTTTTAAATCCTTCTCAAGTACGTGTTTCATATTTGTGAAACCCTGGTTTATAATGACCTAGTATGAATGACCTGTCACCAAACAATAAGATAGATTAAGCAATTTAACTATAATAAATAGTTTCTACTTCTGTTTCAAGGTCCAGCTCAAAATGTCACCACCTTAATGAATCTGTCCTCAATTCCTTCAGAATTAATTCTTTCAGCGGTCATTTATTGAGTGCCGAAGCCCTGAAGATACAAAAGTAGATCAGACCCAGTTCCTGCCCAGAGCTCAGAAATAATTATCCAATAGTGCTTGATAAATGCGCTAATAGAACTATCCATAAAGGGTTAGTGGAGTCTAACTTCTCTTGGAGCACCTGGAGAAGACTTTACAGAGGAGGTGATAACTAAGCTGCATATTGGAGGATGAGTAGGAGTTCACAAAACAGAAGACAGAAGGTCATTCTAGGCAGGGAGAGACTGAATGAAAGGGAACAAAGGATGTTAAGATGTTAGTTTTAGAGGGACAACTAAGGATAGACATCAGAGGTAGGGAGTAAAGTTAGAAGACTGGCAGCAATTCAAGCAAAAGATGACATATTGCAGGCATGAGGTGGGAGAAGTAAGGATTTTAGCAAAAGTCAGGAGATAAATTTAGCAGAACTTGATTGCATGGGGGAAAAAAAGAACATGGAGGAGTTGGGGATGACTCCCAAAGGCTTGGCAAATGAGTGGGCAACAAGGCCATTAACTAAACTAGGAAATACCATACAGAAGACAAGAGCAGGGCATTAGAAGGGGGGTTCAAATTCCCTCTGAGGCATTTTGAGTCGGCAATGAATCCTCTCCTTTGAGGCCTTAAACGATTTCCCCTTCTAAGCCAGAAATCACCCCTTCCTCTGCGCTCCACGGCACCTAGTATACCGTTTCCACACCGAATTATTTAAATCTGCAGTAACTACAAAGTTTGTCCCTACCTTAAATCACAGAGGAAAGGTACTAGGTCTTGCTGGTCTGTGCAATGCCCTTATCTCGGAGCCTTAGACACAGCAAGCCTTCAAAGTCTGCATTCTTGAAAGGCGGCTCCATCAGATACTGGAAACTGCCCGTGAACATGCATTAAATCAATGACCCAAACCTGTGCGTGAGAGGCTTCTGTAACGTCTCTAAAGCCTTGGGCCACACAGCACCTACTCTGAGCTCCCTGTGTGTTCATCTTATCTGATGTTTAAACAACCCCGCTCGGCAGCGGGATTCCGGTCCACAGAGAAGCAACAGAAGCCCCACGTCGGGGGTGTCAAGGCCTGCAGGTGGCTGACCAGGCTGTCCCTGCCGGCGCCTGCCCCGTCGGGCCGGGTGGGCCAGGCTCGGGGGCTTCTTGGGTTCTGGGGGGCCCACCCTGGCCTATGGGCGGCGACCCCAACCCCCACCAGGGGGCCATGCGGACACCTAGCCACCCGCCCGCCCGCCCCGCGCGGACCGCACCGCACTCGGTGGTATCGGCCCCACGACGGCGTGAGGGTCCCTGGGTGGGGGCGCGCAGCCCGGCCCCCCAACTCTAGAAACCAGGCCCCGGAAGGCAGTGGTGAGGCCTCCGGCCCGGGGCTCAGCTCGTCCCGTACCTCCGTCCGCGTCCCGGGCGCTGCGCCGGAGCCTGAGGGCTTGACGGGAAGGCCCCGCAACGGTCCATTCACCTCAGGCCCGCCGCAGCCCTGCAGGCCGCATCCTGGCCACTCTCGCCGCCTCTCCGCGTCCTCCGTCCCGACTCTCGGGGCGGGAACCTGAGGTGAGGAGAGCGAGAGACAAGCACGCGGCCCGGGCACCTGAGCGAGGGCCTCCGAGGGCGGCTGGCGGACTGACGGACGGGCAGTCAGGCAGCCGGGCTGTCGGGAACCACAGCGCTGAGCCGCGGCACGCCCGCATCCCTCGTGGAGGGGGCGTGGCCGGCGCGTGCCGAAGGAGGCGGGAAGGGCGAGGGGCGGTGCCACCCGCGACGTCCTGGGGCGCTGATTGGCTGCGAGCTGCTGATGTGCGAGGAGGGGGCGTGTCCCCACGTGAGCCCTCCGGAGCCGAGGGCGCGGGAGTAGAGGGGAGGGCGCGGGAGTAGAGAGGAGGGCGCGTGCGCGGCCCTGGCTGTCAGCAGCCGCCTCGTCCTCCTGCTCCTCTTCCTGGGGGCAAAGGCCGTCAGGCAGTGTGCGTCTAAAGAAACGTGCGGACTTCAGCCATGGCCGGGGCTGGATTTGAGTCGCTGGAGCGGTGCTTGGAGAAGCATCTGCCACTCGCAGACCTGCAGGAGGTCAAACGCATTCTCTATGGCAAAGAGACCAGGTGTGGGGCCTAGACTGGGAAGGTGGGAGACCTTGGGGCCAGCGGGTGTGGGTCTGGGGGACCAGGCAGAGTGCTTCAGAATCTGAAGGGCTCTGCAAGGGCGGTGGTGAAGTACTGAATTGGGGAGCTGAGACCCTGGGAGGTCTAGATGTGACAGCTCTGGGAGCTCAGGGTTGCACAACTGAGAGTGAACTTTACAAGCCCAGAGGGAAAGGATGGTTTTTACTCTTTGTGCTTTCTCTGTGACCACCCAGCTCTCTTTCCCAACTTCCAGTGACTAGCTTCTTCCCCAGAGCCAGGCCTGTCCTCTAGGCGTCTGTCTGGGTCATTACCTCCTGTCAGAGCCCCCAGCCCCTCCTTCCCGCAGTGACCCAGCCTCTGGCGGATCCTTGGAGGGAGAGGCCTCTGAATCTGGTTGGCGAAGGAACTTTTCCCACTGGCAAGCCACAGGAGTTAGTTCCCATGCTCAGACCAAATTTTTTTCACTCCCAGGCAGCTGTGTGCATCACTAGGACTTTCTGAGGGCAGTGCACTGCTGGACGCTGGGCATACAGAGCTGGAAGACACTTCCCCTTCCACTCTTGTTTCTCTTCAGTCCACTTTTCTCAAAGCAACCAGAAGATGTAAATCATATCCTGCTTAAAACTCTATCAGGGATTCCCACGGCCCTTAGAATGTAATGCAAACTCTGACACCATGCAACTCCTGACTAAACGTCCTTCCACTTTCTTGCCCATTTGTGGGCTCCCGCAATCCAGCCAGACTGCGCACTCCCTGCCCTTGTGGCAGTGACCTTGAGGCAGGAACCTGATCAGCTCACCTGAAACTGGAGGGTGTTGATTGGATCAGAGATTCCCAGCCACCAGCTGATGTGGAGTTCCTGCAGGGAGGCCAGACCTCAGAGTCTCAGGTGTTTTCACAGCTAGTGGATGGTAAAGGTAGAACAGCTGCCTTTCGGGGTGGGCATGGTACAGAACTTTGTCCAAAAGGGCTCTTTGTACCCAAAGAGGGGTGCCTGGGACTGGATGACCTTCAAGGCCCCTCCAGTGTGCTCATGCTGGATTACTGCTTCCCACCGCACGTGTAAAGGCTCGTCACGGGGGAAGCCTCTTAGAATTGAGGCTCCTAAAGAAGGTGTCCTGAAGCAAGGGGTGTCTCAGGGTGTTTAAGGGTGAGGTGGGCATGTTCCACTGGGAAAAGACAGAGCTCGTGGGTGTCAGGGAGAGTCTTAGGAAAATAGAAATAAGTTTCCCACGTAGGGGACTGGCTGGGACCCATTCTAGAGCTCAGAGTAAGGACTACCTTGTAAAAGGGACTTTGTGTGCACATTTGGATCGCTCCAGGGTGGGGAGGGATTGGAATGGGAGGTAAAATGGGAACCAGATTCCATTAATCAGTGACCACCAGGCCTCTTCCTGGGGCTTGGCTCACAATAACTGAGTAAGTGGTTCCCCTTTTCCATTCTTTCTCCTTTTCGCTTTTCTTGGTTCTGTTCCACCCAGAACTGAGCCCTTCCAAGCTTCACCTCTAGGGTATAAACCTTTGTACTTGTGATTGAGTGGGATTTGGCTATGAACAGACTGCAAAGTGAAGATAGAAAATTAGTCATTTAGGGACTTCCCTGGTGGCACAGTGGTTAAGAATCCATCTGCCAATGCAGGGGACACAGGTTCAAGCCCTGGTCCGGGAAGATCCCACATGCCGCAGACCAACTAAGCCCGTGTGCCACAACTACTGAGCCTGTGCTCTAGAGCCCACGAGCCACAACTACTGAGCCCACGTGCCTAGAGCCAGTGCTCCGCAACAAGAGAAGCCACCACAATGAGAAGCCCGTGCACTACAACGAAGAGCAGCCCCCACTCACAGCAACTAGAGAAGGCCCACGCGCAGCAACAGACCCAATGCAGCCACAAATAAATAAATAAATAAATTTATTAAAAAGAAAAGAAAATTAATCATGTAAAACTTCTTCTGTTCACTTCTCGTGGCCTGACTCGGGCATGGCTGCCTCTATGAATGCCTGGTGGACCTGAATCCTCAGTCCCTCCCCTGGACTCCCCCTTTGCTCCACACAAGACCAGCTTCCCACCCCAATACTTGCCACGCCCAACACAAAGATGATGCTTAGTAAATGTTTGCTAAGTGAATGAGCTAAATGGGCCTTTGCCTGTGCCAGACAGATGAAATCCCCAGAGAACATCAACTCTCAGTTTTAAGACAGCCAGAACCACGAAACATTTATTCATTCAACAAACATTTATTGTTTATTTTTGTCTTGGGCACTAGAGGTACAAGGATGAGTTAGCCACAGTTCCTACTCTTGAGGGACTTTCTGTCTTTTGATGGTTGCCCTACATCATGGTTCTGAAGACCAGAAGTACAAAATCAAGGTGTTGGCAGGAATACAGTCTTCCAAAGGTTCTGGGGGAGAATCCTTCCATGCCTTTTCTAGTTTCTGTGGCTTCTGGTGTTCCTTGGCTTGTGGCAGCATCACTCCAATCTCTGCTTCTGTCTTCACTTGGTCTTCTTTTCTCCCTGTGTCTCTCCTCTGGGCGTTTCTTAACCCATCACTGGATTTAGGGCTCACCCGGGTAATACAGGATGATCTTATCTTGAGATCCTTAATTACATCCACAAAGACTCTTTTTCCAAATAAGGTCCCATTCACAGGTTCTGAGCATTAGGACGCTGGACATATCTTTTGGGGGGGGCCACAGGTCAGCCCACTACAGAGACTCTGCAGAGGTGGGCATCAGGGTGGGGGGAGGCTGAGTTTGGGATTGTCTAGAGATGGTCATTCCAGGTGGAGGAGTGGGGGCAGAGTAGGAATCTGGGGGTCCCAGTGTTAAAGGGGCAGAGGAGGTGGAGATTTTGTGGGAGACTCCAGAGGTAAGGATGCGGGGGGGACCCTAGGGCCAGTATCAAGGATGCTGATCGGGACAGGGACAGAGTGTCAGGTGGCTCAAGGAGGTCTGGAAGGATAAGGTCAGCAGGGAGTCCACTGGCTTTAGCAACCAGTAGGCTGGTGGTTCCAGAACAAGAGAGGCCTGTGTAGAGCACACTTCCCTTCTTTCTTTTTTTTTTCCTGTTTTTTTAATGGGAGAGACTCAAACAGCTGTCATGGTGAATGTGGCAGGTCTGCAGGAGACAGGGAGAGATGTCCAAAGTGGGTATATCGTTAAGTGAAAAAGGCACGAAGGGACTTCCCTGGTGGTCCGGTGGTTAAGACTCTGTGCTTTCAATGCAGTGGGGCACAGATTCGATCCCTGGTCAGGGACCTAAGATCCCACATGCCGCTTGGCGCGGCCAAAAAAAAAATAAAAGCATGTAAATGGAAGAGCAGAACATACAGAAGGACACCTTTGTATATGTAACACACACGCATATCGAAAAATATTGGAAAGATACATAAGACATTGTTAAGGGGGTTGTCTCTAGGTTCTGAGATGGAGAGGAACTCATTTTACATTTTCCACTGTTTGATTTTTTTCCCCCCATGAGCATGTGTTTCTTTTGTAACAAAGCTCTGGTTTAATTATTTAAAACACTGATGGTAAAGAGCCATTAGAGGGGAAAGAGAAGTTCCAGAAGCGAGAGCTTGCCAAGGAAGCTGGGGCTGGGCTCCCTTGGGCAAGGTCTGCCTTGACCTCGCTGGAAAGAGGGGTGCCCGGGGGAAAGGCCAGGGGATGTGTGGAGCCAGGACAGGAAGTGATGGGCTTTCCTCCTTGAAGTTGTAGGTGAGGCCCCCAGGGTGGGGGCCTTAGTATCACGATGAGGGGCAGAGGGGCAAGAGCCAACTATGGGGACCAAGGGAGGGTTGGGGGCAGCACAGAGCCCCCTTTGTGAGGTTGTGGCCCATTTGCTGGTCTCCACCATGGCTGGTCGGTGCCACACCACATCCTTGAGCCAAGCCTTTGGTGGACACAGCACATGGTTAGAGAATGGGGCTCGAGGGCCAGTTGGGTTCTCCAGGATGAAGCAGGCAGGATTGGGTGAAGGAATGCCAGGGTAACTGGAGGGCGGGGAAACCTTCAGGTAGTGGCCAGACAGTGGGGGGTGCTGGGGAAATGTAGAACCCAGAAGGCAGTGGAGGCCTGGCCTGCATGGCCTAGGGGACGCGTGTCTGCAGGGAGCTGGGGACAGGGATGGGCATGGAGGCAGGGAGGTTGAGCATCGTGGAATGACGGGGCTGAGTGTTGAAGGTAGAAACGTGGGGAGAGCAGACAGCTGCGGTCAGTGGGTGGGGAGAGTTAGCCAGAGGATGAAGGACCCCTTCCAGGTGATGGTTACAGCTGGGCTCGCAAACCTGAGGCGAGCTTTTCCACCTGATGTCTTCCTGGTTGACGGTGCAGGCTGAGGACGGCCTACCAGGACCACTCCCAAGGGCAGCCAGCCCCCAGGCCCTCCTTCTTGTCCTGGCCACCATGGTGACTTGTCCGGGGGAGTGGGGGCGTCCGCCTGTAGGTGGGGGACTGTCTCTGAGGCAGTCATGGCAACAGGAGGCGCAGTGTGGGCACTGCTGCTATTTCTAACCTGCTGAAGCGCACGGAACCCTGACTAGTTGAAAAGCAGGCTGATTGTCAGGGGCGGAACCCAACTCCGAGCTGTCAGGGCCATCATGGGGAAACTGCCTGGCAGGGGGCGGTGGCAGGGGGCTCAGGCTGACAGGGCTGTGATTTTGAAAGAAATGTCTTTAAGAAAGTGGTTTAAAGTAGGAGAGAAATATTGTTAGATAATGGTTGTCAGGTTATTTTTTGATGCATTCTCTGGGTATTTCATAACCACCGTGCCCCTAGATGGTAAGGCCTTCCTGGCTGGGGGCCCTGTCCCATGCCCCTGCGGGTTTCACCCCTGGGCCAGGCACAAAACAGACCATGTGGCCCATGGTCACTTTGGTGGGAGGTTTTATAAATAATCCACTTGCCTCTGTTAATAAATCACAAACAGGCATGAGCCCTTCAGCCTTTGGTCTGGACATCTGGGCCCCACCGCGCTCACCCAGCATCGGGCAAGGAGCTGCCCTCTCCCCTGGCGGGAAGCAGGACAGGATGGGGTGGCGGGGGGGGGTCACCAAAGACTTGTAATCCTTAGTGGCAAATGGCCACGGGACCCTCCGTCTTGCTGTCGTCCTGGCCTCTCTTCCTAGCCGGCTCCCAGCCTCCTTCTCAACAGCTCCTTTGTCTCATCACGACCTGCCGCAGCCCCCAGGCTCAGCACGGCCCTCTGACTCTAGTCCACAGACGTTTTTGGGAATCTCTTCCCTCTCTCCTGTGCTGCCTGCTGAGACCTCAATTCCCGCCACCCCCCCACCCCCCCGATTTCAGCAGCTCCAGCATCAACCTCGTGACTAGTTTCCCTGCTGCCCCCTCCCCACTGCCCTCCTCCGCCCAGCCTGACCATGCCGCTCCGCTCCCGGCTCCAGTCTCCCCAGGGAAGCCCGTTCTCCACCCACCGGGCCCAATTCTGCAGCCCCGCCCCAGCTTCCCACGCGTGGCCGCGGCCCTGGCCGGCTCCTGGGCCTTCTTGCCGGGACGCACCCACCTCTTCTCTGCCTGAGGAGTGACTCTGGAGGGTCATTAAATGCAGCAGACCTCAGGCAGATCATGTCCCCTCTTTCCTGCCTGTTTAGGAAGCTCGACCTGCCCAGCAGGGCTTTTGAGGCCGCCTCCAAAGGGGACTTTGAGCTGCAGGGCTATGCCTTTCAGGCTGTGACGGAGCAGCAGAGGAGGCCCCGGACCGTGCGCATGGGGCTCGTTCAGAACAGAACCCCCCTCCCCGCGGACACCCCTGTGGTGAAACAGGTTTGGCCTCTTTTGACTGTAAATACATAAACGGGCAGCGGGCTGCTCTGTGTTTTGAACTCGATCTTGTCCCCGGATGGTTGCCCAGCGGCTCTGCCCTGGCCCCCCCTTCCTTCCAGCCGTGTCACTTGCTTTTCTTTCTCTTCTGGCTCCTACCCTTTCTCTGCCTTCCTCTCACTCCTCACTGTTCTGTCCACCTTCCTTTCCACTTCCTCTCCTGTGATTGAGCTGAAGTTCCGTTTACCAGTTGGGAGGGTGCCCCTGTGGCTCACGCGCTCTCCGTGGAACTGCCTCTCGGGCTCCTGCCGGCACACGCCAGTCAGGACCCATCTGTCCACCGTGTGTCCCTCTGCCTGGATCCTAAGATCCCCAGACATCGGTCAGATTGTGAATATGTCTCCTCAGCCCAGGTTGTCAGGTCATCGGGGGGCAGGGATGCTGTCATCACCACCCCCCAGAGCCTAGAAGCACGCTTGGCACCCAGCAGTCATCCACGGGGCCCCGTGCACGCAGTCCCTCGAGGGAGACCAAGCGTCCATCAGGAAGCGTTTGTGGTCTCTGGGTTTTCAGCCTGGTTCCTCTGGTCTGTCTTTGAACAAACACTTCTGAATGTCTCCTGGGAGCCAGACGTCATGCTGAGCACAGAGAACTTGAGGACACTGCTCCCAAGGAGCTCGTGGGGTCATGGGAGTGACAGTGGAGGAATGCGACAGCACAATGGGAACAGCGCCACCATAGGGACACACGCAGGCCGGGGAGAATGCAGGTACCCCGATTCTCGGCCCCTTGCTGGGAGAGCTACCCCTCTGTGGGCAACACGTGATGTGGATAACACATCCAGGGAATTTTGGGTGGGGAAAGGGAGCACATTCTGGCAGAGGGCACAGCTGGGAAAGGCGAGTCATTGGAAGACACGATACACATGGGAGAACAGAAGTGGCAGGACAAGGCGTCCCCGAAGCTGTGGATGCAGGACGTCGTAAGTGGACTGGGTCCTGGGGGGTAGGGGGCGAGGGAGCAGTTAACCCAGGGGATGGTTGTGGTGTGTGGTGGGCCCACTGAGTGTGGCCCCTCTCGCAGTAAGCGCTCACATCCTCACGTCCTCCTCTTAGCAAACCCACGAGGTAGGCAGCGTTCTCCCCATTCTCCAGTCAAGGAAACCGAGGCTTAGCGAGGCAGCATTGAGTGTGTGTGGGACCCCAGAGCCTCTGCACCACCACCTTTGACTGTAGACTTGGACCCAAGGACAGTCCAACATACCAGAACCTCCCACCCTCCTCGTCCTCTTGCAGCCGGCCACGTGGTGGTTGAGTTCTAAAGATGGTCTCAACCAACTAATCCTCGCTGTTTAAATTGCCAGGTCACTGCCCTGCACAGACGCATCGAGGCCATCGTAGAGGTGGCTGCCATGTGTGGAGTCAACATCATCTGTTTCCAGGAAGCATGGAGTAAGTCTCTCTCAGGGTGCTTTCTCTGCTGCCTTCAGTGCTGTCTTATCTCCACGTCACCAAGAGTGTCTGCTGCTTGATTTCTTAAAATCTCCTTTCTTTTCTCATCCATAGAAAGGTTCTTTGTCAACAACACCAGCAACCCCAGAACCCCAGCCTTCCTCCTTCTCACGTGCCTCAGTCTCTCGTCTGAGCCTCGGCCTTCCTCCCAAACTTGAATCCGTTTACTCCTTCCTCTCACCTCCTTACCTCTGCCCTGATCCAAGGCATGTCAGCGTCTCCTCAGCTTCTGTAATCGCCTCCAGCTGGTCTCCTCCACTCTGGCCCCTTCTAACTGGCTGCCCACACCTTCTAGGAAAGATCTGTATGAAAACTCTGCACTGCATCATCTGTTCCTCCCCATCTCTGCCGGGCTCTGCCCTGACCTTCTGATACTTTACTCCGCTCCCCGGAGGCCACTGCGCCCACTGTTCCCTCCACCCAGAGCCAGAGCTGGAGCTGGAGCATTCCTCTCCCCTGGCCTGTAACGCTGCTCGACCTTCGGATCTCAGCTCAGAGCCTGCCTCCCCGTGTAAAGTTGCATCCCTATTAAATACTCCTGCTACCTTGTACCTCTTTATTTTATTTTTATTTTTTTGTCATAGTTATACACATTCATGGTTTAGAGTCAAATGGGTCTACAAGGTCTGTTAGCAAAAAATAGCTATCCTTTTCCCCAGAGGCAGCTACTTCTTCTCTGAGCTGGTTCTTTTGGAATTTACCTTTGCTTGTGTTGCTGCTTCCTAATTTTTCAGTTTTGCATCATTTATTGACTTCCCATGATGGAAGGAGACAGTGTAGTCCTTTGCCCTCTCCTGCCCCCTCTACGCACATGTACCCTTCCTGGTCTGTCCCCAGTCCATTTGCTACCAAGATTCAAAGGAAATCGCTTTGATTTCTTTCCCTGAATAGCTTTCTGTTTTCCCTGGAGTTTGCTTTGTTTTCTACATGCTTACCACAAAGCCTACCCCAAACTTTCTGCTGGTTTCCTAAATCCCCCTAAGAGGTTTAGACACATGAAGTAGTTTATCGGTTTCATCTCCTCACAGAAATCTGTCCCAGAGCCTTCTGGCTGCTCTGCTCTGAATTGGTTTCCCCCTCTCTGCCATCCCAGGACTCCCTTCACCATCATCCGGGGCGGGGGGGGTCCCTCTGCCTTGCTCTTGTGTTTCTCCTATCTCACAGCTTCCTCTTTCTTGCTTTTCCCCCTCATTTTGGTTGAGTAGACTGTTTGAGACCTTGCACATCTGAAAATATTGCTGGATAGTTTGGTTGGGTATAGAATTCTGGGTTAGAAACAATTTTCCTTCAGAAGTTTGAACACTTTGCTCCGTGTCTTCTGGCTTTGGGTGTTGTTGACTAGTCTAAGACTATTTTGATTTATGCCCCATTGTATGTGGCCTGGTTTTCTCTAGAAGGTTGTAGGATCTCTTCTTCTCCAGTACTTCGAAATTTCATAATGATGTGCCATGGACTGTATCTATTTTAATCCATCCTTCTAGATACTTCAGTGAGTTCTAACAGTCTAGAAACTTGAGTCTTTCAGATCTAGGAGATGTTCTTAGATTGTTTCATTCGTGATTTTCTCCCCTTTTTTCTCTCCTCTTTTTTTGATACTCCTTGCTGTTAGGATGTTGGAACTCTGGACTGGATCCTCATTTTCTTTTGTATTTGTGCCTATTTTTCATCTCTTTGTCTTTTTGTTCAATTTTCTGGTAGATTTTATCTAATTTGTCATTCAGCCTTCTAGTTAGTCTTTTGTTTTTGCTGTCATATTTTGAATTTATGAGAGTTCTTTTGGTCTGAAATTTTCTATTTTATCACATCCTGTTCTCGTTTTATAGTTACAATATCTTCTCTTATCTCTAAGGATATTAAGTAATATTTTTTTTTCTCCCTGCATGGTTCCTAGTTACTCCAAGTTGGTCTCCCCGCTGCTGCCCCGATTACTTATATTTTAAGAATTGGGGATTAAAAAACTGATTGCAAGCTCTGAGTTTGTGGGAGGGACTCCTCCACTGAGTTTCATTATAGAATGACCGGGTTTAGCTGTTTGTTAGGAAATCGCCTATGGTAGTATCTTTGGGTCATTCTTTTCAGGCTGGTCAGATTCCCCAGAGAAAATTCATCTAATCTCCTGCCAAGAGGAAAGGACAGGAGTCCAGTATGCTTATGTTTAGTTAATCCCTTTGTTTTTATCACTCTACTCACCTTTGTCCTGGCTTCCCCAAGGCCAGAGATCCTCTGTTTAACTGTCTCTAGAGAGTGAGCCTCTAGCTGGGGTGGGAGAGGCTCAACCCAGCCTCTTGGAGTGGAGAAGGGATCTAACTTCTTCTTAAGTAGACTTTTGACCAATCCTACTTATTTGTCGCCCCTCCCTGCGTCCCCACCTTCAGAGCTGCATGGTGCCTCTGGCTCCTGAGCTTTCAAGGGGTCTGTGATGGAGAGTGGGGTGCTTCCCGGCCTCCTCCACTGCGGGGGGGACTCAGTGTTCTCAGATTCACTAAGATATCTCCCGCCTCCCTCGGCTCTCCAGCCTCCCATGTTTTGTTGTTTTTGTCCCTGGCTCGTGCCTCATCCCTGTGGGTTTATACCTGTACACAAAAAACCCTTTACTCTCATTTGGTGGGGTTTCAGGAAAGAGCAAAGGAGTGCGTCCCATCTGCCACCTGTACCCAGAAGTTCATCACGTTCTTCACATTTCTCGTTATACGTGTACTCTTGTGTGATGCTTTTGATTTGTCTGCCTCTTCCATTAGACTGTAAGCTCCATGTGATCAGTGCCTCGGTGGTGTTTATTTTTCCCACCCCAATCCCCACCTCTATTTTTTTAACATTAAAAAAATTTAATTGTAAAATATGCATACTATTACTATTGGTAAGTGTACAATTCAGCGACATTAAATACATTTGCAAAATTATATAACTGTCATTACCATCTATACCCAGACCTTTTCATCATCTCCAGCCAAAACTCTGTACTCCCCTTCCTCTTCCACCCCTGATAACCTCTATTCTACTTTCTGTCTCTATGAATTTGACTACTCTAGGGGCCTCATGTAAGTGGAATCCTACAGTATTTGGCCTTTTGTGTCTGGCGTATTTCACTGAGCATCATGGTTTCAAGGTCCGTCTGTGTTGTTGCATGTGTCAGAGTGTCCTTCCTTTTTATGGCTGCATAATATTCCATTGTTTGGATGGACCACATTCTGTTTATTCTTTCCCCTACCCAGATTTTATCTTTAGTGGCTTGAATAATCCTTGGTACATGACAGACACTAAAAAATATTTATTGGATGGTTTAACCAACTTCTTCTCTTTCTTGGATCTGGAAAACTCCTGCACATCCATCAGGGCCTAGCACGGACACCCCCTCCTTTGGGGGGGCCCTGGGGACTCCCCTACACAGGTTCCGTTTCAGCTCCCGTCTTGGCTGGCAGCTCCTGAGGGCAGGGCCTGGTCCAAGTCTGAGCCTGCCTCGTGGAGTGTTGGTTCAGTGAATGTGGAACCCCCTTCCCCTCTAATTTGGAAACTGTAGTTGGAACTTCACAGCCGACCTCCCCCAACCTCCCTTCCACATGCTTCTTTTGAAAGTTTGTTTACATTACAGCAGTTGTGAAAACAGGAAAAGAAGCCATTAAAATGGAAATGGAGAAATTTGGAGAGCTTAGCAAGCTGAAATGAAATCGGAAAGGGAGGTTTTATTCTCTTGGGGCATTTGAGTCTCTCCTAATGCTCTGAAAGCTGAGAGTGAACAACGGTCATTAAGGATTGTTCTTTGTTATCAACAGCTTTCTTGTTGGCTTCCTTAAAATAGCTCATCCATCTTCACCGATGGCACCTGGGGAGTCTTGATCCTGGTGCCAAGGCCCCCTGGGCTGGTGCTGGCAGAGCCTGCTGCCCACTTAGCTGCCTCCATGGGCTACCGCCCTGGCGGCTGAGATGGTGGTGATGCCATCATAGCACCAGGCTTCCAGGGACTGGAAGGAATCTGGAGGCTGATGCTTCTCTTCTCTGTGAAATGAGGAGTCACACCAACTTCGCAGGGGTATTGGGGACATGCTGCCTATTACCAGGCCTGGCACCGTGCTGGGCACATGGCCCGTGTTTGGAAAAGGTTGGTTGCAATTATTACCCCCAAACAGGCCACACAACCCATGCAGCAACCAGGTAGTCCTCGCCAGCCACATCACACAGCTTCCTACAAACCTTCCCTGCACTCTGAGTTTCAGAGTGACCGGAACAGTAGCAAGCATCTGGAAACATCCGTTAGGCTAATCCTCCTAAAAGAAATGGACTTGGGTTATTGGGAGGAGGAAGATCTAAAGAGTACAGTCGTCCCTCGGTATCTGTAGAGATTGGTTCCAGGACCCCCAACCCTGCAGAGACCAAAATCCAGAGATGCTCAAGTCCTTTATATAAAATAGTGTAGTATTTGCATGTTACTTACGCACATCCTCCCATATACTTTAAATCTTTAAATCATCTGGAGGTTACTTGTAATACCTAATACAGTGTAAATGCCAAGTAAATAGTTGCCCATGTGTGGCAAATTCAAGTTCTGCTTTTCGGAACTTTGTGGAATTTTTTTTCAAATATTTTCCGCCTGCTGTTGGGGGAACCCGCAGATGCAGAGGGCCAACTGTATGCGGAATTGGTCCAAACAAGGAATTCAGTACTCCAAATCAAGAAGAAAAAGACAAACAGCTCAGCAGGAAGTAGACCAAGGGTACGGACAAGATCATCTGGAGGATGAATCCATAAAGGCCAGCAACCATGTGGCCAGGTGCTCCACCTCACTGGTGACACGGGAAATGCATGTCTAATCCCAGTGAGATCCCAGCTCACAGCATCAGACTGGCGGGTGTGGATGCACGTGGCCGAGGCTGTGGAGCAGTGGGACACACTCAGCCAGAGGTCCCTGGTGCCTACCACCATCGCAGCCCCCTCCACCCCACAAAGGAAACTGCCATTGAGAATCTGGTGTGCATGGCGTTCTTTGAATTGTTACTGCGTGTATATGTACCTGCTTTTTTTTTTTAAGCAAACAAAAATCAGTGAGTTAATGAAATTTCCTATTGAATTAGCCCCCTAGATGGTGGCATCTAGCCAGAGGTCACAGAAATAATGCTTTTATCCTTGGGGAGTGCTTAGCCTACCCAGTGGTTCCCAAACTTCTGATGGGGTCATTAAATGAATGGCTTTTCTTGTTCCTGAGCAAGCCTCAGTCCCTGGGAGGATGAACATTCCTATGGTGACGTGTGAGGGTCCCAACGCCATCCTCGGTGGCCCTCTGATGCTGTCCCCAAGGAGCCTTGGTTGTGCTCTTAACCAACCAGCAGATTGGCCAGCAGCTCGGGATCTGCTGGTTGGGAACAGTTTCTGGCTGTACCTTTTGTAAAAAATTTTTAACATATATATGTATTGTTAAAATTGTGGTAAAATAGACATAACGTAAAATTTACCATTTTAACCGTTTTCAAGTGCACAGTTCTGTAGCATTAAGTACATTCACATTATTGTGTAACCATCGCCACCATCCATCTCCAGAACCTTTGCATCTTCCCAAACTGACACTCTGTCCCCCTTAAACAACATCTCCCCATTCTCCCCTCCCCCAGCCCCTGGCACCCACCATCTACTTTCTGTCTCTGTGAACGTGCCTATCCTAGGTCCCCCATGTAAGTGGAACCATATAGCACTTGTCCTTCTGTGTCTGGCTTATTTCAATGCGCATAACGTCTTCAAGGTTCACCCATGTTGTAGCAAGTGTCAAACTTTCCTTCCTTTTGAAGGCTGAATAATATTCCATCTAATGGATGGACCATATTTTGTTAATCCATTTGTCCACTGACGGACACTTGGGTCATTGCCATCTTTTGGCTGTTGTGGATCATGCTGCTGTGAACGTGGGTGTGCAAGTATCTGTTCAGATTTCTGCTGCAAGTGTTTTTAAGACCATAGGAAGGACATTTGGCCTCGCCTCTTATTCTGCCATGAAGCCTAAAGGGGAGGTGTCCCCACAGCCAGGGATGGGCCTCAGAAGGCAGGCCAAGGCTCTTGGGGCTGGGGTCTCCTGTGGAAACCCTCCCCCACCAGGCCAAGGACCCCCCTCAGAGGCCATGAGCTTGGATGTGATTCTGACCTTTCTCCTCTCCACAGCTATGCCCTTTGCTTTCTGTACGAGAGAGAAGCTTCCATGGACGGAATTTGCCGAGTCAGCAGAGGACGGGCCCACCACCAAGTTCTGTCAAGAGGTAGGATGTTAACCTACCTTTAACTGTTAACTAACCTCTGGCAGCGGCCAAACACGGGCAGGTCACAAAGAGAGGCCGCAGCTGCCAGAGGTGGCCCTTCTCCGTGGAAAACGCGCCCATTTGGCTCTTGCTTTGCCAGGTAAGAATAGATAAGACTATTTACTGCCCCTACCCCCCCTTTTTTTTAGTGTATTTTCTTTTTTTTTTTTAATAAGTTTATTTATTTATGTATTTATTTATTTATTTTTGGCAGTGTTGGTTCTTCGTTGCTGCGCGCAGAATTTTTCTAGTTGTGGCAAGCGGGGGCTACTCTTCGTTGCGGTGCACGGGCTTCTCATTGCAGTGGCTTCTCTTGTTGCGGAGAACGGGCTCTAGGAACCTGGGCTTCAGTAGTTGTGGCTCGTGGGCTCTAGAGCGCAGGCTCAGTAGTTGTGGCACACAGGCTTAGTTGCTCTGCGGCATGTGGAATCTTCCCAGACCAGGGCTCGAACCCGTGTCCCCTGCACTGGCAAGCGGATTCTTAACCGCTGCGCCACCAGGGAAGTCCCTAGTGTACTTTCACTTAAAATCAGAGTTTCAGAGCCAGAAGGGCCCTTAATGGCTTTTTAAGTGAGGGGGCTGCAGCCCACGGAGGGGGTCCTGGAGATGACTCCCGTAGTAGGGTCTGCAGCTGGCAAGTGCGGCGCTGGCACTCAGGGACTGAGGTCAAGGTCGAGTCTGTGTCCAGAGCTCTGCTACCCCACTTGCTGTTCACCTGAGTTATGGAAGCATCTCTGCATGGCCCGTCTCATCAGTGTAGAAACTGGGCTTCCTTTTTCTTTATTAAAACCTCATAATACATGTTCTATGATCCCATTTATATGAAATGTCCCGGATAGGCAAATGATTGGAGGCAGAAAGCAGATTAGTGGTTGCCAGGGGCTGGGCGGGGAGAGGGGATGGGGAGTGATTGCTCTTGGGGACAGGGTTTCCACTTGGGGTGTTGAAAATGTTCTAAAATTAGTTTGTGGTGTTGGTTGCACAGCTCTGAATGTACTGAAAACCACTGAATGGCACACTTTGAAAGAATGGACTTTATGCTCTGTGAATTGTATCTTAATAAAGCGGTCATCCAGAAAACCCCAATGACATTCCAAGAGGTTACGAATGGTGACTTATGCTTATTCTCACCTCGAAAAAAATAACTCCTTTCATTTCTCCAATGTCGCATTTCAGACTTTCTACATATACTTAAGGGCTTTTGGAGCAGAACTGTAATCATAGTGATTCTATCAATACTGAGTTGTGATTCCAAACATCCCTGTTCTCAGGCTGTAGGGAAAATTCTCTCAGCCACCAGATTGTTGATTCTGTGCTACGAGGCAGGAAGTGATTGCAGACGGCGTGCCTGAACCAGGGTGGGAGGAAGGAAGAGCAAAGGGAGGATGGGGATGAGCTGGTCCCAGGGGACCCCTGTCTGCATCGAGGGCCCCGGGACCACAGCTGCCCTCACGTGCTCGTAGCATCCCCTTCTGCCCGCCGTGCCATCCCTCTGTTCTGTCATTAAGGTCAGAAGTAGCAACGGGCTGGTAAGAGCTGATGACAAATGACCAGCTGGGGCTGCTCATCCTGGTCACCAGATCCTGAACTTCTTATTTGAGACAAAAGGAATTTGGTGTCAAGAGTTACGTTTGGTTTTCTTTCTGGGTTTTTTTTGTATAGATGAAACATATGATTTATTTTATTTTATTTTATTTTATTTTATTTTATTTTATTTATTTTGGCTGTGCCATGTGGCATGTGGGATCCTAGTTCCCCAACCAGGGATCAAACCCACACCCCCTGCCATGGAAGCGCAGAGTCTTAACCACTGGACCGCCAGGGAAATCCCTTTTTTCTTTGTTATTATGGTAAAAAACACATAACATAAAATGAATCATCTTAACCATTTTTAAGTGTACAGGTCAGTCATGTTAAGTATCTTCACAGTGTTGTGAAGCAAACCTCTAGAACTTTGTCATCTTGTAAATCTGAAACCCTCCACCCATGGAACAACCCCCTCCACCCCCAGCTGCTGGTGCCTGACGTTCCACTTTGTTTCTGTGAATTTGCCTAGCTTAGATGCCTCACATGAGTACACTCCTGCAGTGTTTGTCCTCTTGCGCCTGGCTGATTTCACTTGGCATAACGTCATCAGGTTCATCCATGTCAGGGATGACAGCCATGTCATCCACAGGCCAGGATTTCCTTCCTTTTTAAGGCTGAATAATACTCCATTGCATATATACACCACGATTTATTTACATGCTTGTGTTGCTTCCACCTTTTGGCTGTCGTGAATAGTGCTGCTCAGAACATGGGTGTGAAAATCTACTTTCCTGCACGGTTGCTGGTCCTATGATAACTGTGTTTAACTCCGCCAGGAACGCAGCATCATTTACATTCCCGCTGGCGGTTTAAGAAGGTTCCTGTTTCCCCACATCCTTGTCAACGCTTGTTACCTTCTTTTTTGTTTTGTCTTGTTATTGCCTCTGGATCTGAAGGTCTATGGGAAGTGGCATTAAGTCTTGCTTTTATTTTATTTGTACTGTAGGGTCTGTGATCTTTGTATAGGGCTCACAGGGTTGGAAAACAAAAGACTTAGCTCTCTGTGCACCCTTTAGAATTAGGAAATCAGCCTTATCCACACTAAAAAGGTCCCCAGGGCTATTTTCAATATTTCAGAAATCCTGATATAACCCATACACCTTCTCATTAGGGTTGCTAGGCTAATTGAAATTTCAAGTGATTTAATTCTGACTATAATTATTTAAGTTTAGACCGCTTAAGAATAGAGAATGGGGGCTTCCCTGGTGGCGCAGTGGTTGAGAGTCTGCCTGCTAATGCAGGGGACATGGGTTCGAGCCCTGGTCTGGGAAGATCCCACATGCCGCGGAGCAACTAGGCCCGTGAGCCACAACTACTGAGCCTGCGCGTCTGGAGCCTGAGCTCCGCAACAAGAGAAGCCACGATAGTGGGGGGCCCGCGCACCGCGATGAAGAGTGGCCCCCGCTTGCCACAACTAGAGAAAGCCCTCGCACAGAAACGAAGACCCAACACAGCCAAAAATAAATAAATAAATAAATTCATTAAAAAAAAAAAAAGTAACAAATGTTCAAGTACAATTGGTGTCTTTAAAAAAAGAAAAAAAGAATAGAGAATGCATTTCACCTATTAGCACAAACGTGGCATATAGTAAATGGTAAAGTGAATGAATAAATAGTTATTATTCTCACTTGTATCAGAAAGAGAAAAAAGACTAATTTCAGTTATTTTGGGTATATACCCAGAAGTGGCATTATGGGGTCATACGGTAGTTCTGTTTTTAATTTTTGAGGAATCGCCATACTGTTTTCCACAGCAGCTGCACCGTTTTTACACTCCCACCAACAGTGCACAAGGATGATGCTGGTTCCTATTTAGCTAAGCTTGGGCGTCAGGACAACGCTGGCATTTAGTCTTCAAAGAACAGATGCAGGGAGAGCTCAGAACCCCGTCTAACTATCTAGGAGGACCACTAGACTCTTCCATAAAAATGTATGACACTTGATTTGAAAATAAGACTGTGCCGTACTCATTTTTCCAGCTGGCGAGGAAGCATGACATGGTGGTGGTGTCCCCCATCCTGGAGCGAGACACGGAACATGGGGACATCTTGTGGAACACAGCTGTGGTGATCTCCAACTCTGGAGCCGTCCTGGGCAAGACGAGGAAAAACCACATCCCCAGAGTGGGCGACTTCAATGAGGTGAGCTGCCCCTTGGATGACCAGCACAGCTGCAGCACGGTGTGGCAGCAGCGCTGGGGGCCTCCCTGCACTGCACTGCGTCACACAGGTGGATGGGATGCAGTGGGATTCCCGGTGAGTCCCAAACGCCTTTAGCGCAGAGGGCTATTTTTTTTTTAAATATAACCTGATTTGGCTTCCTGGGATTTTTCTTTGAAGTAAGTCGTATACAAATTAAAACCAAAATCAATAGTGCACAAGCGTGAAATGATTCCCGTGGCCCCTTTCAGGCCCTGAGCTCCTCGTCCGTCACAGTCTAGTTCTTGCTTGGTGGGGAGAGGTCCTTGTCCATGGCTTCCGTGGGGTCTGAGTCAGCCACGTCCACGTGTCGGGTGACAGCGAGGAATGTGTGTCTGTGCACAGGTGTGTTAGCTGGGGCTTGGTGCCCATAATCAGGCTGTAAGTCAGGGGAGCTGTTCTGATCAGTTAATGCCCATCATGGGTGTGTAGGTGGAGGGAGGTGGATGTTTGAAGGAGCGAAATGAACTCCACCTAATGCCTAAGATATGAAGTCTGAACTTGATCTGCAGTAAGTACAGTTGTTCAGGATGTGATATCCCCATCCTTCGCCGCCCTGCCTGATTGTGGGGGTCCCAGCCACTCTCAGGCTGGTCAGGCAGACGAGAAAGGATGTGCAGAGCTAGCCAAGGCCCTCTGGGGAGAAAGAAGAAGCCAGCGTTCCCCAGTGACAGCTGGAGGCGAGGGCGGGAAGACATGCCCCTCACCTGTTTACCCTGGGATTAATCTTTAGCTCCCCACAGATAGTGACAGGCTTGTCTCAACGCACCAGGATCTGCTCCGGCGTCCACCCTGTGTGCACATCCTGGTTGCTGCCCGACTCTGACGAATTTTGAAATTAATGGGAGGAGGCAAAAGGCAGGAAGCAGATCTGTGTGAGACCCTGACCAGCACCCCAAGGGGGCAGGCGGAGAGGCAGGGTTGGCAGGACTGTGTCCCACCTGCCTGCTGTGCAGGGACGTCCTTGACCCCAGGCAGGGTGCCCAGGGAGCTTTGTGGAGAAGAGCACTTTCAGAGTGGGATTCTAGTCTCACATTGGCCTTCGTTAGCCGGGCAGGTCCTGTGTCCACTGGGCTACGGTGTGCCCCCCAAGCAGGGTGAGAGCTTCTCTGGACGAGCCCCCGTCCCTTCAGCTCTAACCTTCCGATGGGAACAGGTGGTTGGTGAGGACATTGACCAACTGTGTTAACACTGACCACACACCTCAGCCTCTAGTTGCACCATGATTGAAACCTCACCAAGCTTATCTTTGAAATACTGTGGGAAGTTGCTTTGGGGACTTTTTAACATGCCACAAAAGAAATTGTGGGTAAGTGCTCAAGCCACGGTGATTTCCCCTTGGGTCAGCTTGCTGTTATTGTGTCTGGGTTTTCAGATTTTGGGGTTTTTTTTAAGTGGATTGAAATTTTGGAACTTAAAGTAGAGTCATACCAGGAGCATCCCTTTTGGAGTACGGGTGACATTTCATTTTCTGTCAAGTCTAAGGAAAGGGAAACTTGGCAGCTCAGAGGCATCCATACATGACCCTTTGTCTTCCAGTCCACATACTACATGGAGGGAAACCTGGGCCACCCCGTGTTCCAGACTCAGTTCGGGAGGATCGCCGTGAACATTTGCTACGGGCGGCACCACCCCCTCAACTGGCTAATGTATAGCATCAACGGTGCTGAGGTCATCTTCAACCCCTCGGCCACCATCGGAGCACTCAGGTAACTTGGCACAAGGGACTTGGGAGGTTTCTGGGGGCAGGCTGCAGGGTGCGGAGGCAGGTTTGGGAAACAGCAGGCAGGTGCGACCACCAGGTCGTCTGAACCCTGGGATGGTGCCAACTTTTCTGTGAAAAAATTCTCCAAGTGTCAATTATGATCCCTCCTAAAGAGCTGTGCTGTACTGTAAAATACCATCCTTGGCTACGATGGTGTCTCAGGTAATAATAATCTCCCCCATCGCTGACAGGATTCAGAAAAGCTCCCCTTCTAAGGGGTCTGGAGCATCGGAGGTACCTGGCCAGCTTCAGCTCCCCCTCCTGTCACAGCTGTGCTCCTGGGGGGTTGGGAGGTGGGGTGACGAATGAGGAGTCCTAAGTCTCCTGTCTGCAGAGTCTGGAGCACGGAGAGCAGACACCCGGACGAGAGAAGGAGCAGACGATGGGTCGGAGCTGAGAGGGTCCTTAAGACATCAGTCAGGTGGCTCTGAAACCTGTTTTTAGCCAACCAAGTGTTTTCTTCTGATAACACAGAACCCGTGTTTGGGTGTTAACCTCACCCCTGAGTAGATAAAGCTGTTGTGACCAGGGTAGAGGGTGGGCCTGGCAGCCCTGAGCTCCTGGGCAAGCCCCCGGCCCCTCACTGAATAAGAGCAGGCGGCTGAGATGACCCAGCACGACTGCACTTCTGCTGCTTCTCTCTCCCCAGCGGCTGAGCTTCTGGGTGGTTTCCAGCTTTGCATCATCAACAAGTACCAAAGCTCTAGGAATTTGTGTGCAAATACCTCTCTCCCCAGCTCACTTCCTCCAAAGCAGCATTCCTGGGTCGGGAGGTGCTGGCTTTCACTCTCTGTCATCGGGGCAGGGCAGGGAGGGGGAGTCCCGGTCCCCACATGGGGTCAGCTGGGGGAGTTCTGGGGGGCAGCCTTGAGTTCCCTGTCAGCCCACCCCTGTCATTCTTGTCCTCGCTCTCCATGAAATTTCAGTCGAATTTCTTCTAAAAGTCAGGATGTGACATTCACTTTACCTTTCTCTTGAGCGTGATGCCCCCTCCACAGCGTTAACTTCCCTCCGTGATCTGATCTGCACAGCAGGTCCCTCACAGAACGCAGACCCCCCTCTGCTACCCCAGACCTGCCACCCCATCCATGCACCCCATCTTGTCTGAGTCTAGGGGGGGCACCGTCGGGCAGAAGGGGACACTCGAGTCTTGGATCTCCCCTCAGAGAATCTCTGGGGGCCTCCTGGCAGCGTGGCCACTATGACAACGTCTGTTGGCAGTTGCGACAAAGGGTGATTCCTGGTCGTCGGGCCACCAAGCCTGGGCAGAACCTCTGGGTCCTAGAGCAGCCCCTCCTGCTGGCCATGTGTAAGACATCCAGCAAGCTCCATCTCCCCAAAGGGGTCCCTGGAGGATCCTGAAGCCAGTGCCCCACCGGGTACAGCTGCTGTCAGGCCGGGCTGGGCACAGCTGTGTCCTGGAATCAGATGGTCACCTCTCCAACCAAGCGCCCCCAGGCTTTTATCAGCCCCAGTTAAGAAAACAGAAGCACCTCAACGTAATACACACGTGTCCTCGGCTTATTAAAAGTTATCGATCTTTCTTCCTTGGCCAACAGTGGTCCAACTGGTGCCCTCCAAGGATGTGGTTCTGCTGGCAGTTAAAACTCTGACAGGTCTTTCAGAAGCAGTATGTCTCACAAGTTCCCAGTGTCCACACCTTGACCAGATAATTATAGTCTGAGAACCTTAGCCTGAGGACGCATCTGAGAGAGGAGGGGAAGGCTGCCTGCCTGAAGATGCTCATGGCAGCATGATTGATTACAAGAAAAGCTGGAAGGGAGAGAGAGGTCAGAGTCAGGTCAACGCCAGCCCATCTCTTCCATGGGTTATCGTACAGCCACTAAAACAAATCTTCATGGAGGTACTGCAGCATCATGATGAAAGCCTGTGAGCAAAAAGATGTTTCCAGGCTGGGATCAGAACTCTGCAAAGGCTGAGGATGGTCGTAGAGTGTGCGAAAATTACAAAGGTGGTTCACTAGGATGGTGCAACTCTGAGTTTCTTAAAATACTGAATGATTGTTTGTAGAATTGATGGCAAGCACGATGCCAGGCAGATCCCCACCAGCTGCGCACAAGCATCGGCTCACAGCTTCTGGAAGCATCCATCCCCTTCTCCGGCATCTCCCACCTCCTGTATCAGAGCCCCCCAGACACACACACACACACACACACACACACACACATATACACACACACACACACGTGCACATGCACAGATTGGAAGGGTATCCTCATTTGTGGGTCCCACAGTTCCAAGCACCCAATGGAAGCAAAGTGCTTTTTGATGAACTGAGTCATCCTGACAAACTGTGCAGCCGTGTGGTCAAGGATTTCTACCATGTATGTGTGTTAATAGGAAAGCCGCCATCCCCCCGCCTCGATGCCTTCCCCTTCCCACTGTGATTATTTTTAGGGGCTTGTGTACACCGCGCTGGGAAAGTGGCAGATGTCCCCATACCCCCGCCGGGCTCTCCACGATTCCCGCACGCCCCGGCTCTCACGAACCTCCGGCTTCCTTTCCGTTGCTTGTTTTGAGAGCCTCCGTTTTATTGCCAGCTGTGGGTTTGAGTCCTGCACTCCGCACCCTCCCTGGAGAACTGCAAGAACAATGTTTTATGGCACTCGCTCTGCCACTGTCTGTTTAATTCCCGAAAATGTCATTGACGGGTGTGTTTCTGTAAAAATCCTTTCTTAAAAGTTTTGTCAGCTCGGCTTAGCAGCTGGAGGGGGGAGAAAAGCGGCAAAATGAGTCCGCTCCATCGAGCCTGTGATTTTTTTTCTTCCAGACTCGTGAATCCTCCTGAGAATTAGGCTTGTGACAAGCACCCACCCACCCCTTCCACCTACTCTCTGGTTTAAACCAGGTGCATGCTGACAGGAAGGAAGATTCCAGGGCATCCCGCTCCCAGTCACTCAGCGTTTCTAAGTGGGCATTACATCTGTCAGTTCAGAATCCTAATCACCTTGCTCCTCAGACAGATAATTAGTGACAAGGAGGCCCACTGAATCCCGTGGCACATTTTCTTTGGTGGGCTGGGGAAGGACAGGGTGTCTGGTTGGGGCGAAGTTTCCCACCCCGTCCCCCCTTGGCAGGTGCTGGACTGAGGGAGGCCTGCAGCTCAGCTGTGCCTGTGGAATGACTCCTTCCTGGGCCCGTAGGAGAACCAGGGGGACTCGGCTGCGAGACTCAGGGTTCAGAAGAGGGAGATGGGGGGGCACTGGGAAATGGGAGCCAGCACAGGGGAGGCGATGTCCACCTACAACCTAAATTCCTTTCAGGTGTACTCTGTTTGCTAGGCCTGAAATCTCCCCCTGTAGAGATTGCTTTGCAAGGCAGCACAGCAGGGTAGGGATTGGGAGACACGCTGCACACAAGCCACCAGGGCCCCAGCTCCCTTCTGACATTTACCAGCCTGGGAGGTGGGTTCCTGACCCCCACCTGGGAGGAGGGAACGAGTGAGAAGCAGCGGTTAAGGGGTTCCTGCCACACAGCCTCCCACCCCCACCCCGCCCCCAGAAGCTTCATCTGCATGGTCTCTGAGGATGTTTCAGAAAAGGAAACTGAGTCAGGGTGAGGCTTTGATCCAGGGCTGCTTCTGCTGCGTTGGGCCCTCTCCAAAAGGCCGCTTTGGCTTGAGCCGGGGATGAGCTGGCCTGTTTGTGGGTTTGGGGTCACCCACGGACGCAGTGAGTCTCCCTGGCCATCCCCACCACAGGCCTAGAAAGCTGGCACCCGGGCTGCAGCTCGGGGCCGAGCATCCTCTGAGCCTGGCTGGGAAGTCGGCAACCTGGTTCCTCTCCTTCCGTTCTCACAGTGAGTCCCTGTGGCCAATCGAGGCCAGAAACGCAGCCATCGCCAATCACTGCTTCACCTGCGCCATCAACCGGGTAGGCGAGGTAAGTGCCTGAGGCCTGGCCTCCAGGGAGCCCTCCTGCAGCTGCTGCGAAACCTGCCTGCCAGCGGGGCCCAGCCTCTTCAGAGCAGCAAAAGCCACAAGGGAAAGAACTGCTGTTGCTGTGGCCCTGCTGGGGACACCTGGTGTTACACCTCCTCTCTGCATGCACACACGCCCCACATGCTAGGGTCCCAGCAGGGGGCAGACTGGCTTCTGTCACTTTGAAAGAAAGCACTGTCCCTCCCCTGTTTTTGTCTGTTTTGTCTTTAGCTGAAACCATTTTGAAAGGCTCTCACCTCAGTACCGCCAAGTACCCAATTTCTCCCCACCCACCCTTGACCTCATGCACCAAAGGATTCTGACTACAAACACCATGTATTTATTGCAAAACAAATCCTCTTCCTCATTCTTACTAATCAGATGTCAAACTCTAATCAGAGCATCTGATCAGTCTGAGAGAACACTAAGTCGGTCTAATTTCTGACAACGTAAAGAAACTCTGTTTTAATTAGCCCGCGCATCCCTGTCCCTGCTGGACGCGCAGTTTCTATTAGGCTTCTGGAAGATATTGAGAGCCACGAGCAGACACCCACCGCTGCTGCCTTTGCAGACCCCAGGCTGGGCTTTATGACTCCAGAAGGCGAGCCTCAGACGCCCTCCACGGCCCTGGGAACCACTCTCTTCAATGACTTTCCCTTCTCCCAGCAGATGGCAAAATCCAGGTCTTCCCCTGGCTGGTCAGATGCCCCGCTGGCTGCCTGCTGGCCTGGGGCTGGGACTCAGCAGGGATGGTTAAGTTCAGGCTGGTCCACAACACTTTAACTCCTAACTCCCTCACCCCAGCCTGACATTGATGAACAACCCAGCAGCGCCCCCTATAGGTGTGTCTTACCTTGGTTTTATTTCCCAGGAGTTCTTTCCGAACGAGTTCACCTCTGGGGATGGCAAGAAAGGTATGTCCCGTGACTTTCCGTGGGACTGCATATGAGGGGTGGGCCTCACTGTTCCTTCCCCGTCTGCCGCTTCTGGGCAGGGTCTACCCCACAGACTGTGTCTGCACAGCTGTGTCCCCATGTGGATCGGCAGTCCTGGGCCTGTGACCACCTCATTCCCCGGATGAGGATGGAGTAGAGATCGGATCAGACTCCATCCCTCCCCCGGGACTAGGGTGAAGATGGACTGAGGTGTGGGGGAGCCCTTTGTGAGCGCCCTGAAATAGGGGTGCATCATCCACCCCGCAGACCTCACTCCCCCCTCCCTTTGTCCTCGTCCACACCCCTCACTCCCCAGCTGTACAAATGCCCCAGAGCCCAGCATGGCTGCCTTGGGTTCCTAGAATCCACAGCTTGTTTTGATCTGAGGGCAGGTCTCACCTCACCTCTGCTAGGAATCTGCCACTCCCCGCCCCCCCCCCCACCTCACCTCTCTGGCCTGGAATGTGGGAGGGGGGCTGCCCCCTCACCAAGGAGGTGTCTGAACTCGTTCATGGTTCCCGCCCTGGGAAGCAGAGGGGGCTGAGGGGGTCTGTCTCCCAGAAAAGCATTTCCTGAAAGGGCTCCACATCCCCCCCAACGTGAGGCCTTGGAGACCTCCTGAGTCTCTGGTCCCACTTAGCTCCCTGCAGGAAAGTGAGGCCAGCTGGGCCCTGCACTGCGCCCACATGCTCCCTACACACCTTCAGGGTGGCTGTTACCCTGCTTTACTGGTGAGGGGACCGAGGCGTGGAGGGAGGGTAGGGTGACACAGCTGGCACGGCTGGCGAGGGCAGAGCCGCCAGCTCACCGTGCGGGGCCACCACAGGAAGCCCTGCAGAACCATGCAACTCCTTTGGGCTATGGTGGCTGATGCTGGAGCCGGAGGCCAATACCTCTACTAGGGTGACCTGTAAAAGGTTCCCAGGGCAGAGGTGAGGGCGCTGAGGGTGACATGCAGCCACTTGCTGGGCCTCCAGGCCCAAGGAGGGAGGCAGGTCCTTGGGACCTTGGCCACCACTGGGGAGGGAGGTGGGGACCCTTTGTCCTGGGAGTCTCTTGGTGCACCCATCCCCCTGCAGAGTCCACCCATGTCTGCCTGAGCTCACAGGGGCCTTGCCTTTGCTCCTTCACAGCTCACCGGGACTTCGGCTACTTTTATGGCTCAAGCTACGTGGCGGCCCCTGATGGTAGCCGCACCCCCGGGCTCTCCCGCAACCGGGATGGGCTGCTGGTCACCGAGCTCGACCTCAACCTCTGCCGGCAGGTGAATGACATCTGGGGCTTCAAGGTGGGTCCTGAGTCCCCTGCTCCTCCGCGTGGGCCCGTCCTGCCCCCAGCCCTGGGAACCGCGGCTGCTGGGGGCCTCAGGGACAGCCGCATGAGGCTGCGAGTTGAGCAGAAGGCCCGGTGTCTGCCTCCTTGAAGGCCAGGGCCGGTGCTCAGGGGAGGAACCACTGGGTCAAACGATGCCCAGGCAGCAGGCCTCAATAAATTCTCTGCTCATCTGATTTAGATTCTGGGCGCTTTCAAGCAAATTAATCTCAATTTCATTTGTCCAGAGAATAGAGTGGATTGGCCTCGCTAATCCTTTTTTCCTTTCCAGGCATTTGCACTTATCACAAGGTAAATGTGCATGTCTGGCTCTGCCTGTGGCCAGGCCCCAAGTCTAGGCCTTGACAATGGAGGGAAGTGGGTCAAGCGGAGAAATGGGATCCAGGGCTGGCTCTGCCACTGCTTTGCAAGCCCCTTCTGCTCCTGGCCTTAGTACTCCCATTTGTAAAACAAGAGGCTGAACTCGAAGGCCCCAGGTGGTCTTGGAGACCAATACCCTGTGACACCACAGAGCGTAAGTGCCCACCTCCTGGGATAGGGTGCTTACAGCCTGGGACACCCCCAAAATACGGCATCTCATCAAGGACACAGATGGAGTTTGCTGTGTTAGTGTCTAGCAGTATTTCCACCAACTCTGCACCCACTTATAAGAAAATCATCAGATGTAGAGAACAAACGTATGCACACCAAGGTGGGAAAGCGGCAGGGGGTGGGCGGGGGCGGGGGTGGGATGAATTGGGAGATTGGGATTGACATATATACACTAATATGTATAAAATAGATAACTAATAAGAACATACTGTATAAAAAAAATTAAATTTAAAAAAAAAAAGAAAGAAAGAAAATCATACACACAAATGAACATCTCATTGTCAGGACGGAATGACTTTGCCCAGCATATCTGGGAGGGACCAGGACTTCGGATCCAGCCAGACAAGGGCTTCAGGCCTGACTCCCCTGTTTATGTGAGGGTGGGTCCTTGGGCACATTTCCTGAGTCCCAGATTCTCACTGGACAGAGAAGGCACTGTCCACATGAAAGTCTCCTGGCCTATCTCTCCTCCTCCAGAAGCTTAGATTAATGCAGGATTCCACACAAATTAGAAGTTGGAACCAATAAACAGAATGGTTTCTCGTTAGTAACTTTTTGAAAGCGGAAGGCTTCCCAAGCCATGGTGATGGGCATGAGTTCCCGTCAAGGCTTTGGAAAGGAGGGAGGGAGGGAATGCTGGGGTGTGAGCACCCTGGGTGGGCTTTCCGGCCCCACCCCCAGCCTCTCCCAGCCTGTCTGTGTCCACGATGAGATGCCATGTGGAATGGATGGGCCTCCAGAGCCAGGGGACCAGGGTGCGAATCCCAGCAACTCCACTCCTGGCTCGTGACCGGGAGCAGGTCAAGCCCTCCTCCCTCCTGCCTTGGAGCCACCACACCTTCTGGCGGAAGATCACAGAGGTCTTTCAGCAGGAGGGGCTAGGGGGTGTGAGTCATCACCGGCACCCGTGATCTTCGCCACAGCCCCGGAATCGTTGCCAAAAGGTTACATGGGGGTTGTGCCTCTATATTATACTCTGAGACTGTCCTGTCAACCAGCCTTCCTAAAGGATTTCTGTCCCATGGCTGCCCTCCAGTGGCAGCAGGTGGTGGCGAGCAAATGAGAGCGTTTATGAAATGGGAACCTCTAAAGTCTGTGTTTCGCTTTCAGATGACAGGCAGATACGAGATGTATGCACGGGAGCTTGCCGAAGCTGTCCAGCCCAGCTACAGCCCCAAGATTGTGAAAGAGTAGCAGCCTTCAGCCGCTGCCCGCCAAGGAGGGCACCTCTGCCCACAGCAGATCAGCCAGGGCTCCAGGCTCTAGTGTCCAAATTCTCCCTGCTTGATGCCCTGATAGCACTGCTACCCAGATTGGTTTTAAAGTGCCTGGGTGGGGAGGGTCGAATGAGTACCAGGTTTCCTTCTGTGGTGATGAAAATGTTTGGGGACTGAATAGAGGTGATGGCTATACAACATTGTGAATGTACCAAATCCACTGAATTGTTCACTTTGAAATGATTAAACTTTGTTAAGTGAATTTTAGAAATTCAATTAAAGACAATCCCAGGGACTTCCGTGGTGGTCCTGTGGCTAAGACTCCCAATGCAGGGGGCCCGGGTTCAATCCCTGGTCGGGGAACTAGATCCCACATGCATGCTGCAACTAAGAGGCCCGCGTGCCGCAACTAAAACGATCCCGTGTGCCACAACGAAGACCCGGCACAGCCAAAAATAAATAAGTAAATAAATAAATATTAAAAAAAAAAATAAAGACATTCCCAGGCACCCATTGTGCAAGTTGGTTTGAAGTTACATAGGTGGGAGGCCCCAGTCCTGAGTTTCTCCGCTTCTCAGTTTAGACTGGCAGCAATTCGAGGGTCAGCGTGGGAGTGTATGCGCTAGAGGGAGGTGAGGCTGACCAGAGTCACTGAGACACCTGGTGGCTGCAGGCAGGGGGAAAGTCATTGGAAGAGTCATCTTGGCTATAGTCTCCACTTATTCAATCAGACGCTAATCTGGGTGTTGCTGTGAAGGTATTTAGTCAATGTGATTAAATCCCATAGCCAGTTAACCAAGCAAGTGAGATTATCCTAGATAATCTGGGTAGGCCTGATTTAATCCGTCAGAAGGCCCTGAGAGCAGGGCTGAGGTTCCTGGATGAGGAAGGGATTCACGTGTGTACAGCAGCCTCAGCCCAGGCCCGAGCATTCCAGTCTGCCCTTCCTGACAGCCTGCTCTCCAGATTTCAGGCTTGTCCATCCAGATCCCACAGTCACTGAAATCAATTCCTTGCAATGAATTCCTTAATATGTATCCTACCATTTCTGCTTCTTTTTTTTCTTTTTCTTTTTTTTTTTTTGGCCATGCCTCACGGCTTGCGGGATCTTAGTTCCCTGACCAGGGACTGAACCCGCGCCCTCGGCAGTGAAAGCTCAGAGTCCTAACCACTGGACCACCAGGGAATTCCCCTGTTTCTCTTTCTTTGGTGGACCCCGACTGATGTAGGTTCTGGTATTGGAACTCTTTCTAGAGGAACAGAATCTCAAGGATGAGTCTTCTGTGTTGGTTCTAGGATTCCTGGAATTCTTCTCTAATTTGATTGGATTTAAAGGCACTGATGAGCTGTGAGCTGGACCTGGGCAATTGGAGGCTCTTACCCTCTTCCGTGTCCTTGGAATGTCCATTCTGCCCACTGTTCCTACATTAGGAGCAACATTGGTGATGCAGCCTTGAGAGAGTGGTGTGTTATTGAGGCCATCTGGACTGTATTAGCGACTGAACCCCATTAAGGCAACTGTGTAAACTCTTAAGATTCTGACAGGCAGGTGGCAGAGATCTACTCATCTTGCAGTCGCCCAAGACAAGCTTCCTATGTAAGTCCTTTTATTAAAACTGCCACCTGCCAATCTGGAGTGGCTGCTTCTTTCTTTGGTCTCTTCTTGCCCTCCGAGAGCAGGGGCCAGTTTTAAATTTCACCCGGGGAACTCCTGAGGTTGCGAACCAACATAATTGTACGCCAACAAATTGGATACCCTAGATGAAATGGACAAATACCTAGAAATACAAAACCTATCAAGTCTGAGTCACAGGGGCTTCCCTGGTGGCGCAGTTGTTAAGAATCCGCCTGCCAATGCAGGGGAAATGGGTTCGAGCCCTGATCAGGGGAGATCCCACATGCTGCGGAGCAACTAAGGTGTGCCACAACTACTGAGACTGCGTGCCACAACTACTGAAACCCACACGCCTAGAGCCCGTGCTCCGCAACAAGAGAATCCACCGCGATGAGAAGCCCGCACACCCCCACTCACTGCAACTAGAGAAAGCCCACGCACAGCAACGAAGACCCAATGCAGCCAAAAATAAATAAATAAAATAAATTTATTAAAAAAAGACTGAGTCACAAAGAAATAGAAAATCTGAATAGACCTATAACTAGTAAGGAGACTGAAGGAGTAATCAAAACGCTCCCCAAAAAAAGAAAAGCCTGGGACCTGATGGTTTCACTGACGAATTCTACCAAACAGTCAAAGAAGAACTAACACCAATTCTTCTCACATTTTTCCAAAAAACTGAAGAGGAGGGAGCACTTCTTAACTCATTCTGTAAGGCCAACAATACCCTGACACCCAAGCCAGACAAAGATGCTACAAGAAAACAAAACTACAGACCAATATCCCTTTGAATATTGATGCAAATACCCTCAACAAAATACTAGCAAACTGAAATCAGCAGCATGTTAAAAGGATTATACACCATGACCAAGTGGGATTCATTCCCAGAATGCGAGGATGGTCCAAAATACACAAATCAATGTAATATGCCACATTAAAATCTCAGATGATCAACTTAATTGATGTAGAAAAAGCATTTCACAAAATTGAAAACCCTTTCATGATTAAAAAAAACACTCAACATAACTCGGAACAGAAGTAAACTACATAACAGAGACCATATATGAAAAACCCACAGTTAACATCATGCATAGTTAATGGTGAAAGACTCAATGCCCACTTTTTGCACTTCTATTCAACATAGTGTTGGAAGTTATAGCCAGAGCAATTAAATAAATAAATAATCATATCCCAATTTGAAAGAAGTAAAATCATCTGTTTGTAGATGACATCCTGTATATAGAAAACCCTAAAGATTTCATACCAAAAAAGTATTAGAACTAATAAATGAATTTAGCAAAGCAACAAGACACAAAAGCAACACACAAAAATCCGTTGTATTTCTATACACTAAATAATTTGAAAAGGAAATTAAGAAAACAATTCCACTTAGAATAGCATCAAAAAGAAATACTTAGGGGCTTCCCTGGTGGCGCAGTGGTTAAGAATCCGCCTGCCAATGTAGGGAACACGGGTTCGTGCCCCGGGCTGGGAAGATCCCACATGCCGCGGAGCGGCTAGGCCCGTGAGCCACAACTACTGAGCCTGCGCGTCTGGAGCCTGTGCTCCGCAACGGGAGAGGCCGCGACAGTGAGAGGCTCGCGCACCGCGATGAAGAGTGGCCCCCACTTGCTGCAACTGGAGAAAACCCTCGCACAGAAACGAAGACCCAACACAGCCAAAAATAAATAAATAAATAAATAAATAAATTTATAAAAAAAAAAAAAAAGAAATACTTAGGAATTAACCAAGGAGGTGAAAGACTTCTACAATGAAAACTACAGGGAATTCCCTGGTGGTCCAGTGGTTAGGACTCGGGGCTTTCACTGCCAAAGGCGCAGGTTCAATCCCTGGTTGGGTAACTGAGATCCCACAAGCCATGCAATGCGGCCAAAAAAAAAAATGAGTAGTATTTACCTAATAGATTTGTTATGAGGATGTAAAGCACTCAGAATAGTCTGGCACTTTGTAAGAGCTCAATAAATGCTAGTTATTATTTTTTTTTAAAAATCAAAAAAACCAACAACACCCATTAAATGATTGTGCTGGGAAGTCCTTCCTGGCACACGCCTCAGTCCACGATGAGTCATGGCCCTGGAATGCAGATGTCTGCATGGTGCAGGCTGAGGGCTGGGCTTCTGCTCTTGTTTCTCCTGTCCCCAGCTCCAGGTGCACAGCAGGCCCCTGGGGAAATTCTGTAGAGCAAAGGAAGGCACGCTGGTTCAGCTGGGACCCTGGGCAGAGGATCTCATGGCTGGGGACTGTGGTATTCAAAAGAGAAATCGGCTTTTTTCTTCTGATTGTAGTGAGCAAATATTTTATAGAAAATTTAGAAGATAAGGGAAAATACAGAGAAGGGAGAAAAAAATCATCTCTAGTCCTCCAACCCAGAGATAGCTCATAGCTAACATTTTGGCATATTTCTTTTCAGTCCTATTTTATGGACTATGCCTATTTTAACATAATTGGGATCATAATGTCCATATAATTTTGTGGTGTTCCCTTCTGTTTCTCAATGTAATGTGAACATTTTCCTTCACCATAAAAAAAAAAAAATTGTTTTGAAACACTTTACCAGCTGCATAGTGTTTGACATGTAGATGGCCCCCTATTTATTTAGTTATTCCCCTACATTAGACATTAAGGTATGTATGTATGTACTTATTCATTGCTGTTACAAATGATGCTGGTATGAATACTTTAATGGCTAAATTAGTCTTATTTCTATTGTTTTCTTTAGGATAGGTCCCAAGAAATGGAATTCACTGTGTTGAAAACATGAACGTCTCGTCAAGAACTGGGAAGAATCTGAGATCTTACCCTATGTGCAAGCTGATGAGTTAGCTGACCTCAGTTTCATGGATGCTCAGCAAAAGACACAACACTCCTGGATCAGAGACAAAGGACTTCGTTACAACAATAACAGCAGCCAGAGTACCAGCATTTTCTTGCAGGAGTTCCCTGAGCCCCAATTCCCACAAGACAACACAAAGAGGGCCAAGTGACTCCTACACACACAGTGAGTTGCATTAAGGAGAGAAAGGGAAAAAGAGAGATGAGAGCTTAGAGAATTTGACTCTTTTATACTGGACGGTAAAGTATGTCTGCTCCTTGTTCTAAAGACAGACGCTGCCCCTCTCTACCAAGGTCGCAAGAACACCTGTGCTTTGCTCTGGAGGGAGACCTATCTCTATCTTACAAGGCTGTTGGCTCTGCAGACATCCTTGAAAAATAGTCTGGGACAAAGGCATTCATGGTTCTAGCTCGCAAGTCATGCAGAAATTCGAGAAATGTGAGAGACCCACAACGATAACTTCCAAAAATATCCACCCCTCATTTCTACACCATCTTGACTTCTGGCAACTTCCCCATGAGTGTACCACGCCAGCAGTTGCTCTCGTTAATCTGATCAACAGAAGCTGGACTAAATCAATTCAGTTTGTCTCTCGGCATTTAATTAATTTCATCCACAGCGCTTCAAGGAGCAGAATGAGTCCCACCTGCAGTATTAACCTCACTCCCACCTCCCCTACCCGCCCCCCACCCCTGGGTCCTCGACCCAACAGGCTGGACAAATCCCATAAACCATCAAGGTCTATCTTAGAAGAAGTCAAATGGCTTTCTCAAATACTGACCTCTCCACTTAGCCTAGGTCATTAATCCAAGAATGGCAGGTTATATTAGGTATTGCCCAGTCGACGCTTTGGCCCACAAGGAAGAAGTCTAGGCAAGTTTATCATTCGTACCCACTCTGGCCAGTAAGTTGACACTGACCTGAATGACTTCCAGGGCCAAGGTGGTACCACTGGTCACTTCAGCTACTGTCAGGGACATCACTGTTTCTAATCAATGACTACCATCACAGGGATAACTACCCACAGAGTCCACCTAAATAATGGGTCAGTTATTGGTCCAGGAAGCTCCCCAGGGTAACTCAGGATAGCCTCATTTCAGTGAGGTCTCCACAGTTGTCTGTGGGCTACCCAACCTACTGGTGGCATTTGTTTAAACACTTGAAGGGGGATTTCCCTGGCTGTCCAGTGGTTAGGACTCTGCGCTCTCAATGCCGAGGGCCCAGGTTCGATCCCTGATCAGGGAACTAAGATCCTGCAAGCCATGGCGCGGTCAAAAAAAAAACCAAAACAAAACAAAATAAATAAACACTTGAAGGTCTGTTACAACCACCACAAAGATGCAAGACACTGTTCGGGGAGGTTGGTGAGTTCATGCATGGCGTCCACACAAGTACAGTCATCAGGGCACACATGGTGTCCCTAGAAAGAAAGTGTTATTTACAAGTGTTGGGGTCCCCCAAGAGGGACCTCCATCCGTCAAGACAGAGGTTGATAATGCCTCTAGTGTGGCCTCCGGGCCAGCTGGTAGGCCTTTGGGTTCCCAGTTGAGTTTGAATAATTGAGTCTGATCCTCGTATTTGGAAGGACTGCCTGAGGGCAGTCATCCAATCTATTCTGTTTGCCCATGCCGCCAGCTGGGTGGCATTCTTCTTCCCCACAAGGTGACTGAGTGAGTTCTATGGGAATGGGGGTTGGGAAGGCATCTGGTGGTACTGCAGGAATTTTTCCTGGAAGATACAGGAGCCAACCACATCCCCTGCATTTCCAATAGACTTCTGGTGAGGTTAACAGGAATCACACTGTAGTCAAAGCCATCTGGTCAGGAAGAGGGCAAACACTGTTACATTTAAGGTGCTTGCAGAAGTTTGGGAGAACTGCACCAGGGCATTTTTTGGGAAGGCTCCAGAGGCAATTATGAAAGGCAAAGATCATTCATGATTAATGCCTCTCCCTACCTATCTCCTGGGATCTAAGGTGTTTCCTACCTAGGGGCCAGAGTTGCTGCTCCCCCTCCAAAATCAGCATAGCTAAACTCCAGTAGCTAAAATGTCACCTGTTAATTTTTTTTCCCCCGTTTTCTCCTTCTCAGACCCAAGCCTTTTGTTTGGAAGGGTCAGGTGCAAGAAGAAAAGGGCATTTTTATAAAATGCAGAGAGACCCAATATATTCCCCACTTTGTCCCGCATGGGCTGCCATAGGGGTTCTCCTCGAGCAATGTCCTCACCCAAGTGGTTGCAGCCCTTGTGATCTAAGACCGTGCCAGTCTGTCAAAAGAATCAAAGTGGCTGAACCAGAATCAAGTTTGAATCCCTAGGCCCCCTTTTGGCTTGGCTTTCACCTAGAAAATGTGCCAACCAGGCCGGCCCAGAGCTGCTCTCAGGGGAAATAAAGAAGCAAGGTGTCCAGGAATAGTCAATTCTGAATCCCCAAATTTCGAAATAGGTCCTTATGACCTTCTTACCACTTTCATCCAGATGTCCCCAGGAAGTGGCTTTTCTAGGTACAGGTGCATTCAATGACCAAAATGCTTTACAGAAGTGTGTGGACCAGGAGGCAGTGAGGGAAGTAGAGCCAGAAACCTTTTTGGGTTGATTTTTGAGGAGGCATTCCAGTGTTGAATGATTCCAGATGCCTGTGGATGGATGGCAGGGAGTGTGGAGGGTCCACTGAATATCTTGACTTCTGCTCATTGTTGATTAGCTTTTGTGATGAAAGGTACACCTTGTCAGACTGCAAATGGCCCCAAAAGCCAAAAATCACCACACAGATTAGTTTCAAGGTCCACAACGGTGTGCCCAGAGTTGGCTGATTGGAACGGAACAGCAACTCCATAACCCTGAAAAGTGTCAACCGTGATGAGTCACCATGAATAGCCCCGAGAGCAGGTGGGAGGTATGATGGAGTCGGAGGTGTGCCTCCCGGAGCCACACCCTGGGCAAGGTGACCTCCTTCCCTGCAAGAGAAATGGGCCAGCCCTTGGCAGGAATCACAACTCTGGCATGCAGTGGTAGCCTCTGCATCAGAAACCACTTTTCCTTTGCTCCAGGTCCAAGGTGGTGGGTGTGTTGTCATACCCAGCCCAGTGATGAATCCAGGTGGCAATCAGGTGGCACAGGGGTGCAATCACCAGCCTTATCCCAGTTGGTTGCATCAGAGAACAGACTTGGGCATCCACATGAGTGATCTAGACAGTTTGAAGTTTGCGGGGTGGCAGACCCAACAACAGCCCAAGAGCCAGTAAAAACACATCAGGGTTTACCAAGTGGAGGATTGGCCTAGTGCATGAGAATAGCCTGGGATTCTCGCTACTGAGCAGAGGACTCACATCCATTTCCGGTTCTGGGCCGTGCTACTGAGGGTAAACAGCAGACCAGCCAGTGGACACCACTGGATTTCAGCTTAGTTGACCCATTGGTGAATAAGACCCAGGCATTTGGGGGAACTTGAGGTCACCATAGAGCCAGTGGCTTTGCTTTGGTAGAAGGAGTTGGGGATGTAAGTTCCCCCTGGAGGATCAGCTGCCAGTTTTTTCAGGTAAAGCTGAGGTGTCCCTCAGGCCAGGGCAAATCCATGATGTGGGTCCCTGGATACTGCAGCTGGGGCAGGTTGGACGGAGGTGAGTCAGAGGAGAGCAGGATCTGTGCTCCTCCAGAGCGTTGGGGCCACACGCCAGGCTCCCTACCTGGAGACAGGCCCCCCGGGGCCAGTGCAGCCCAGCTCTGGCTCCAGAACTCAGAGTTCACTTCCTGGCTCTGCTGGCATGGCTCACTCCTGCAGGGCCACTGGGTTGCTTCTGACCGTGACCTGAGCCAAGGGTTGGGAAAGCAGCAATGATGGGTTTGGGTCAAGCTCTGTCCATAACCCTTTGAACAATGACCTCGGGCCAGTCGCTCCCCTCTCTGGGCTGCAGTCTCCCCATTGGACTAGACCAGTGGTTACCCAAGGATGGGCATGTTTCACAGAATACCAGTGTTCCACAGAAACAAGCTCTGTGGCAAAGCAGTTTGGGGAAACCCTAAATGAATGGGGTCCCCCTGCCGCAGGATTATAGAGTCTTTTCTGCACATCCTAACTCTCTGGGCGGGGGCTGCAGCATGCAGTGTTTGCCAAGCTGATCTGACCAGGGCACCCCGTCATATAGAACTTCTCACCATTAGTATTCTGAAGGGCGTGGCTCAGGACACGCTAGAGAGGATGGTCTCCGGAACGTTCCTAGCTCTGGTCTATGGGACCTCTAGTGATCCTTGCCTCCTGGTGTTCACGCTTGCTCTCACGCTCTCGTGCTCTTGCTCTCTCCCTCCCTCCTTCCCTCCCTCTCTCTTATTACCTCCTGTCATGTCATGAGGACGCCCAGGCAGCCTGTGACCAGCAGCCCTATGAGTGAGCTTGGAAGCAGATGCTTCAGCCCCAGTCCAGCCCTGAGGCAATTGCAACCCTGCCCAACAGCTTGAGAGACCCTCATGTAACCCCATGAGCGACCCTGGGCAAAAGGCGCCAGCTTACCTGCACCCAAACCTCTGCTTTGGTCTGGCCCCTTGGCTCCCAGTGTGGCCCTTCCCAGGAGTCCTCAGCCTGTCCCCCCGCTATGCCCCCCGACATGCTCTGGGCAGCGTATTCCACCCAGGACTCACCATGCCCCGCTCCCCGCCTTTGGTCCCTCCTGCTTCAATGCCTCCCTCATTCTGTCATTTTCCTCGCATAATTGTATTCAGGGGCCACTCAGAGGCCCCAAACCAATCTCTTCCATGCCTGTCCCGACCCATGATATGTCCATTCAGGATGGGCTCCTTCCCCCCGGGTGGGCAGGGGGCTCATGCTCAAGTGCAGAGGGGTGCGCTCCCTGCCAGGGCTCACATGCTATTGGCTACACTCATAGGACACCTGCCCTGCTGCCTGGCACACTAGCTGGGCACACTGACCTCAGGTGGTCAGCTCCCTGACTGAAGCTGTGTCCAGGGGGCTGTTCTCCAGTTTAGAGACCTCTGTCTCCACAATGTGGGGCTTGGGGAGGGGCCGAGCAGCAGTCAGCCAGCATGAGAACACTGGCCGGAGACCAGGACCTACAGGCTCCGGCTCCATCAGCTCTCTGTAGGACCTGGGGCAGGTCTGAGGATGCCAGATAAGGCAGGATTTCCAAACACTTCCTTTTTCTGTAGATTTTTTTTTTTTTAACTTTATTTATTTATTTATTTATGGCTGCGTTGGGTCTTCGTGGCTGCGTTGGGTCTTCGTTGCTGCATGCGGGCTTTCTCTAGTTGCGGCGAGCGAGGGCTACTCTTTCTTGCGGTGCACGGGCTTCTCATTGCAGTGGCTTCTCTTGTTGAGGAGCACGGGCTCTAGGCGCGCGGGCTCAGTAGTTGTGGTGCATAGGCTTAGTCGCTCTGCGGCATGTGGGATCCTCCTGGACCAGGGATCGAACCCGTGTCCCCTGCATTGGCAGGCGGATTCTTAAACACTGTGCCACCAGGGAAGTCCTTTTCTGTAGATTCTTATCAAGCAAAATGCCAGGAGTGCAGTAGCCAGCAGATAAGGGTTCAGAGTGCAGGGAGGGCTGTAGTCCTGCCCTCTGCACCCCCCATGCCCTCCTGAGAGCCCCACTGTCCCCCCACTCCTCACCCGCCCTCCCAGGTCCTCCTCCTGCCCACAGCTATGCGTCATCCAGGCCCTCTCCAAGAACCACGGTCAAGGTCGAGCTGAGCTCTGAGGCTCTCCCACCTCCAGCACCGCTTGTCTGTGCCTCCACAGGCACTGGAAGGGATGCAAGCCTGAGAAGCAGGAAGCTATTCCAGTCCCAGCTAAACCCGCTGTGGCAGGTCGAGGGCTCGGGTTCCCGTGCACTGGTGCTGAGAACCCAGGGAGAAGACAAGAACCACTCATTTCGCAGTGAGGATGTTTACTGAGAATGGCTCATTACAAACAAAATATATGTATAAAATCTCTGTAATGTAAAAGATCCCTTTTGTCCCCAGGTGGCTGGAGTGAACATAGCCAACTTTCCAGCGTGGCACCTTGTGTGGCCAGGGGGTTGTGGTGCCACGTGCTGTAGGCAGAGTTCCTGCTGTCTGGGCTCTGTCTCCAGCCCCATTTTCATGATTTGTGCAGGAACACGACACAATGTTTGCATCCTGCCTCCATGACCCTCCCCAGTCAGGTGGCACCATCCCAGGGGCAGGCAGCTCTTGTGAATCTTCCAGACAGGTGACCTCTAACCTGCACTTGCCCTGAGAAGCCCTCCTCCAAGCCCAGGGATTGAGTGTCTCTGATGGACAGAGGTGCCGTGACCGCTCTTTGTGGAGGCTGCTCTCCGTGCCAGCCTCACTCACAGGCAGCCATCCTGAAAGCTTCACTTCCTCTGTTTCCCTTGACACATCTGTCCTCACCAGTGTTACCCGGACCCCTCCTGAGAACACCCAAACCCAAAGCCACCATGTGTGGTACTCCTGGGCGTGGGACAGCGCTCCCTGGGATCTTGGACCACCCAGCATTAAGGCAATGGACACGAGGCCAGTCTGCAGGCAGCACTAGTCTCTGAAACAAGGGTGGCTGCCCAGCCAACAACGCCTCCCTCTTGGTCAAGGCCGTCTGTTGTTGAGGAACAATGTGGTTAGGTGGTCTGACAGCCCTTGTCAGCAAAGCCCACCCCTGCCCCTCAGAGCAGCCACGGCTCCCTGGGGGCAGCCGCGGAGCATGGCCATGGTCTGCAGTCTGAGGGAGGGGTAGCAGCTGCCCCACATCATGCCTTGGGCACCGGGAAGACCCGAGATGCAGGGTGCCGCAGCAGTGTGGCTGTTGGGGCATCCCTACCCCACGAGCCAGAGGCAACCCGAGGCGTGGGTGTCCCCAGCCCCTTTGGGAACGATCCATTGTCCTTATTTTTCAGGTGCAGACCCGGGTTCAAGACCCAGCTCCACCACTCTCCTGGGCCAGATTCTGTCCGTATAGTGAGAGGTCCCTTTGAAAGAGAACTTGGGCTGGCTTACCTGCCCCGTGAAGAGAGGTGTCAGTGGTTCCAAAGTACCTACAATCTCACTATTATTGTCTTACTTGAGGTTGAGTCTCATCCCCATAAAGTGAAAACTTAAATCTCAAAACCACCACCCTCCCCCTCTCAAAAAAAAAAAGAAAGAAAAAGAAAACAGCTCTAGTTCATGCTATGGTGCCGTGCTGTGTGATCCTGGGTAGGCAACACCCCTCCTGTCAGACAGAAGAGACCCAAAGTTCTGTGCAAAAGGTCCTGATGTGAACACCAGGGTGGGTGGTGGAGGGTCACAGTACACCCCCACCCCCAGCCACTGATCAGCCACACAGGCCCGGGGCCCCAGCAACCAACCCTGCGAAACTTGGGGCTCCCCGCCCTCAGACGCAAGCCCCGCTGCCTGCCTAGTCAGGAAGCCTTGTGGGTGTGAGCATCTTTGGGGCCCAGGCAGCTATTCCTGGCCCTCGGGGTCAGGCATTGTGAGCACTGCTGGCCAGCAGGAGCCAGGGTCCCACCTGCAGCCCAGGTTTCCACCCCAAGGAGCTGGAGTACCTGGAGGGCCGTAGGGGCCTCAGAGTCCTTTCTGCCTGAGGTCCAGCCCTCCCCAGGGGCCAGAAGCCTTGCAATCAGCTGCAGGAACTGGTCCCACTGGGAGGTGGGAGGGGGCAGCAGCATCCACCAAAGGGCCCAGGGGGATCTGCAGTACTTCCAGGTCCCTGCAAGGCTGGAGCAGTCCCAGCCCCCGGGGCCCAGGCCGGCTACACAGTCTCCAAACAAACAGACAAGCAACATCTCTCTTCAGGGCTCAGTCACCAGGTCTGTGGGGAGACGGGCTCAGGCTTCTCCCTCTGCCCTGGGTCTGGCTCACAGGCAACAAGGGCACCTGTAGGGGTGGATGTCCCCTGAGCACAGCTGGAGTCAGCCTCGGGGTCCTGGGGGAGGCTCCACTCAGATGCTCCGGGGAAGACCCAGCAACCAGCAGGAGTGCAGGGTAAGTGGCATGACGGCTCAGTGCTGGTGGATTAAGCAGGTGGGACTCAGCCTCCTAGAACTCCCTGGGGTTTGGTCACATGAGCCGGAGCCACAGTTCCACATCTGAGCCCTGGCAGCCCCAGGCCTGGGCCAGGGCCTCCTGAGTGGGCCCAGCTGGGGCAGGGCAGGGTGGGGTCCAAGGGCCTGGGCACACCAGGCTCCTGCTGTCAGCTGTCCAAGTAGACAAAGAGGATGTCCTCATCCGTGCCGTAGCTGGTTCTGGCCTCCTCGAAGTTACTGATGCTGGTGCTGCACATTCCTGCTGGGGCAGGAGGGGCAGGAGGGGCAGAGCAGGGTCAGCAGGTGAGGCGAGCACCTTCCTGACTAGTGCCCAGGGAAGCCACATCCCACATGCCTGGCTGCCCCTCACTGCTCAGGAAGCCCTCCTTGCCTACTGCAGCCTTTGTGAGCTTGTTCTCTGACCTTTCCCCAGTTCAGCAGATGGAGAAAGTGAGGCCCAGAGAGGGGAAGAAACACGCGCGAGGTCGCACGGGACAAGTCTGTGTGAGTCAGGGTGGCCCTTCCCCATCCCCAGGGCCATGGGAGCCCTGGGGGGTTCTGGAGCCAGGGCTGGGGCCAGGGCTGGGCAGACTTTCCTTTCTGACAAGTGTGCTGGCTGTCCTCGGAGAGCTGGCCTGGGGGAGATGGAAACTGCGGCCCGTGCAGCTGAGACAGCGGGGTGGGCCCCGGGAGGTGGCAGGGGGCTGGCGCAGTGGGAGGGAGAGAGGGCTGGCCTGTGATGACGGGGGTGTGGAGGCTGGCACAGCCCCAAGTTGTGGCTGGTTTCCTGCATGGCCAGAGGGGTGGCAAGGATGAGGGAGTCCAGGGGGAGCAGGGGCTCTGGGGAGAAGGCACTGAGGTAGGTCTTGGCCACACCAGGTTGAATGGGAGGAGTCATAGGGGCCAGGGGCCGCCCTGCCCACTGTTCCCACCTGCCACACTTACGGTCGGCATAGGCCGGGTTGTTGTAGAAGATGCAGCCAGTGGCCCGGTTGTAGCCGCGCAGCACGATGAAATGGCCCTGGTAGTCGGGGGTGCGGCAAAAGCAGCGGTGGCCACTGGGGGCAAAGCAGCAGTACTTGACGGGGCTGGAGCAGAGGTCGCAGTGCAGCACCCCTGAGTTCACCAGCACGATGGCCACGTGGCCCTGTGCCAGGTGGGCCTGGATGTCCTGCACGCTCACTGTGCTGTGGGCAGGAGGAGGGTCAGCTGGCACCGCTGGGCCCCATTCCCCGTCTCTCAAGTGGACCCCCACTTGGACCCCGTCCTGTCCTGTGTCACAAAGCTTGGGGACATGGCTCGTGTCTGCCCTGAGCTCCTCGCAGGTGGGAATGTCCTGCTTTGTTATGGTGGCCCAGGCTCAGATGGGGGCCAAGCATGGGACCAGGGTTGGAGGGCTCTGAGTGTGCCCAGGACAAGCTAGCCCCATCAGGCCCTTCACAGGGTTGACAGTTCAGCTCCAGACAGACCCCCATCAAGGGCCACTGGAGCAGCACCCCACCTCTTGACCTGGTTAGTGAATTCTTTTGTACAAGCACCCCCCGTCTTGGTCTTTTACCCTAAATGGTGCGTGATTAATGTAAACTGTTGGTTTAATTTGCTTCCCAAAATCTGAGCCAAGCACGCCTTCACCAGTGTCAAAACCAAATGCTTCTCTGAAAGGGTTATTTTTCTTTTTCTCTAAGGCTCCTCATGGCAGAAGGGGCTGCCCAGGAAGGATTGGTCAGCAGCACGTCGAGGGGAACCCCCAGTTCAGCCAGCTGCTCCAGACTCTTAGGCACAGCCCCCCTCCAATGCCCCCAGAAGGAAGCAAGCCCAAGTAAGACCCAGAGGGGAGAAGGGCTGCAAGGGTCCTCTATGCCTGGGGCCCCACTATCTTCACGGGGGGACGCTCACCCACTCTGGGCCCTCCGTCCTTACAAGCTCCTCAGGAGTACACATTAGCACCTCATGGCCTGGCCCAACTCCAGCCACGCTGAGTCACAGGACCATCTGGTCTGTTGCCTTGGCCCAGGGAAACATGCCATTTTTCCATTTGGTCTTTGAAATGAAACAGCTGGCTGAGTTGCCAATGGTATGTACTAGAGTGGGATTTCAGCTACCGGGAAAAGCAGGGGCTGGGCTGGAAGGAAAAGAGCAGACTCCATGGGACCCTGGGGGTGCAAGTCCCAGGTTCGAGTCACAGCACGGCTGAGTTGTTGGGGTGGCCGTGGTGGCTCACACTGTTTTTCCCATCAGTTTCCTCACCTGGAGGACGGGGACAGCCCCAGCTCTCCACTCAACAAGGCAACACGTGTCAAGTGCCACTAAGCACACATCGGCTGCCTCTCCCTCCAACATGTGCTGACGGGGCCCAAGGATGTGTGGAGACATTTTCCCTGTTTCCCAGTGGGCTTTTGTGTGCCTAGGTTACGTTACAATGAAAACAGAAATCTGGGGGGAATGGGAGACCCAAGAGAGGTCTTGGGGGCCCAGCCCAGGTCTGAGCCAGCAGGCCTGGGCGCAGTGCCTACAGGGAGCCCAGGGAAAGAAATGGCTCGCATCTGCGCAAGTCGCTCGCGGGGTCTCCTGAGTCCTGCCCCCACGTGTAGATGAGAAGGGGGAGCCACATAAGGTCAAGCAGCCCGTGGGGAGATCTGGCAGCCAGGCCTTCCTAGACAGTGTCACCCTGGACTGTCCCTGTCACCCTCCGTCACCATGCCAGCATGCTCCCCAGGCCGTCACCCCTTTATTAGGGTCCCTGTGTTCTGTCCTATGCCACCATTCTGTGAGCAGCCCGAGGGCTGGCTGGAGTCTGTCTTGCTCACCTGTCCCTCCATCCCCCACTCAGGATCTACCCCAGGCCAGAGTTTTGTGTATAGTAGGTCATGTAGCCCCACTTGTCCCTATTTTATGGATGGAAAAACTAAGGCCTGGGGAGGGGGGGGCAAGTCAGTCAGTGCCCAGGGCCAGCTGGGTAGGAAACCCCAGTTCTGCCTGACTTCCCAGCCTTTCCTGAGGCCTCCCCCTAACCTGCAAGTCTGTAGGTGAGCAGGTGCACAAGGAAGGGCAGGGGTGGGGTGGACTCACCACTTCTCCACCAGCACCTTGCACGCCTTGGCTTGTGCGAACAGCTGGTTCACCCGGGTCTCCTCTGTGTCGAAGTGCTTCCTGTAGAAGGACTGAAGAGAGAAGGGCAGTTGGAGAGGCCACTGCCCTCACCCCACTTGGATGACGTAAACAGCACCTTCTGGAGTTAGCAGAGGAGCCCAGCCTGCAGGAGGACAGCACAGGCAGCATGTCTGGGCGGAAAGCTGTGTCTGTCCCGAGCGGGCAGGGCAGCTGGCCGGGAACGCAGGACCACACAGAGAATGAGGAGGATGCTCAGGAGATGGGTGGGCAGCAGGCTCAGGCTGGCACCCTGAGGAAGGTTAGCCGCCCCTGGGCTTGTGTACCCTGATGGGCAGGAGTCTGGAGTAAATGAGCAAACGGGCTGGCTGAGGCCCCTAGATATCTAGCCACCACTTGGCTCAGCCAGTATATGTTAGCAAGGAACAATCTCTGTTTGGTGCAGGGGTCTTAAGGGGGCCAGAGCCCCTGTGGGGGAGGCAGAAAATACCCTGCTCTTAGGCCCTTTCCTCTGCCTCACGGCCACGCTGACCAAGCCAGATCCGTGAGCCTTCTTCCCCTGGCCTAGAAGGTTCAAAGGAGAGTTAGGTTGACGGGCACTGGCCACCGTGCGACAACCCTCTTGCCAGCGAGGCCGGTAGCGACTCTGCTCTGCCAAAGTTTGGAGTGTGGGCCGTGAGCCACCCTGTGGGAGGCAGGTGACACCAGCTCCAGCTGTGCAGGGTGGGAAAATGCACTGGGGTATTGGCAAGGCTATGCTGGCATTCTTTTTAAAAAGAAAAATAAAAGAAACGAAAGACAGTATATTGGTTTTTCTTCCAGAACACCAATGACCCAACTTGGAGCCAGCTGTCCCCATGAGAAGGAAGAAAATCGGCGAATGATGGCGGAGGAGGACAGTGTGTGCCCTGAGGCCTGGCCCGGCTCATGCTGGGACACAGGGAAGGACACAGGAAGGTCACCCGGACGCTCCTCTGTGCATCGTCAGGTGCTGTTGAAGGCAGGTGGTGGGTGTCTGTGGTGGGGGTGTCAGGAGGGACCCGGCTCGCCACTGGGGTCCTCTGAGCAGCTGGACCCAAGGTGATCTGGTCCGACAGCTCACAAGTCCTGCCCATAGCGCGTCTGCCTCGGTTCCCCGGTCTCTGCACACCATGTGCTCACCTGGGTGTCCAGGTCTGGACCACACCCTCTTCTGATCACCACACCTGGTGAAGGCCAGTGGCCGGCGCTCACCTGGTTCTTGTAGCCCTTGTCCACGCCCAGGGTCTGGGTGCAGAAGCGATGCCTCACGCCAAAGTGGCGCATCAGGTAGGCCAGGTCGATGGTCCAGATGCTCCTGGTCAGTCGCAGCTCCTGCAGGGCACTTTCGAACTCACTGTCGTCCAGCTGGCCCAGGTAGCTGTGGGCAGATGGGCTGCTGAGGTCAGGGAAGCTGGCCCGGGTCACCCTCTACCCGAGGGCCTGCCAGCCACTGTCTGAGCTCCTGTGCCCCCGGAAGGCTCTGTCTCTTGTCATAACGCCTACGTCCTGCCCACACACTGCCAGGCACAACCCGAGGCTGCTGGGGGCACTGCGCCGGCCACGGAGTCCAGGGCCTGGATTCTGCGTCTGACCTCTCTTGCTGGCTGTGACTTTGGCCAAGTCTTGCCATCCTCTCTGGCCTCGCCAGCTTCATCTCTAGGACCATCTAAGTGCTTGGACCACATCAGTGGTTTTCTAAGTTTTAGGCACAGAATCCTTTTCTTGAACCCTATCTTGCCTGGAATTCCAGGAGGTAAAATGGGTAAGGGAGAGGCTGCCCTGGGGTTCTAGGCTGCTGCCTGAAAACTCTGACAAGGAGATGGCTATGGTCCCTCCGTGCCCCAGTGGTCAAGGTTCTTGTGATATTCACGCAGCCTCAGCTCAGCGGTCAGCTCCCTAGTGACTCAGTCTCCCAAGAGTCCAAGGCCAGGAGTGGGGAGGACACCGCATCTCAATCATGGGGTCACTCTGTGGGCCAGGCCTGGGCACCTGGGACTTCCTGGCCATTCCAGAGCCCCTGGCATTCTCAGGACGCAGACCTGGAAGGCCTGGTCCACCGTTGCTTGCTTTTTCAGGTGGGATGGAGCCTGGATGGAAGCTGGGCCTCCCACAAGCCCCAACAGAGGAGAGCCACATGGACGATGAATCCCACCCAGGTCTCTCCCTGTGTGCCCCCCCGCAAGAGCAGGTGCTGTGGACTGGGAGGGCTAAGGCCTGCCCACTCACCGCAGCACCATCCTGGAGCAGGCCAGGCCGCAGTCCCAGTGGTACAGCTGCTGGATAATGGGCACGGGCAGCTGCACAAAGTCCCCTGCATGGAAACACACGGAGGTCACAGACCCTGGTGTAGGGCCCACCACTGCCACTCCCACCATAATCAGCTGCTGCCCAGATCCTGCAGGGGCCGTTCAGGGACCAGTCCACAGCCTTACAAAAGGCCCCTCAATCCATTCTCCTCACCACGGCAGTGATCTCCCCAAAATGCCAGTCAGAGCAGGCCAGCCCTACACAAAACCCTCCAGTGGGCTGGCTCCCATACCTCCCAGGGCAAGGCCTTCATGGCTGCTGCCCCGGCACCCTCTGCTTCCTCGCCTCCCCACATCCTCACCAGCTAACTCCTGTCCACGGATGTCACTTCTCCATGACGACCCCTGTCGTGCCTGGCCCCCCACTCCGTGCATTCCCAGCCCCAAAGGCCCCTCTCCAGAGCCCTCTCTGTGGTGGGTGCTCCGAGGAGGCAGGGACAGGGCGGCAGCCGGGAGGCACTCAGCAGATATTCATGTCTGAATTCCTGAGGCCCCTGACTGCACAGCCCCCAGGGCTACTAGGAGGGGACTGTCACATGTCTGCATGTGGAACGCTACCCTGGGCGGAGCAGAAAGGGCCCGACCTAGGCATTCCGGCATTCCAGCCCCGGCTCTGTCACTGGCCGGCTGTGGGCTAGGCCACTGACTCCCTCATGCTGGACTGAGTCTGGCCATCTCTAAAGTAGGGACTTTGGTCTGATTCAGTTGTTCAATCAACAAATAATTCTCAAGAGCCTATAAGTGCCTGGCATGTGAACCAGAGATGGTTGTGAGTGACACAGACAGGTCCCTGCCCTGGTGGACAGCAAAAACAAGCAGCATAAGAGAAAAACAAGGGGCCAGGATAGGGGAAGCCGGGGGGTGCGCCTTAGAGAGGAGAGCCAGGGGGCGCCAGGCAGGGCTGCGGCGGGCAAGTTGGCACGTGGCCTGCAGGACCCGCCTGCCCTGGGATCCTGTGAATCTGGACAGAGCTTAGAGTCTAAAGAACTGGAAGGATTTCTCTCCGGCTGGGAGCACTCTGTTCACTTAGGACGCCCTTTCAGCCCATGTGGTTCCCCTGCCTCAGGGGTCTCCGGGGGACTCTCCTGAACCCACTACTGGTCTGTGCAGAGCTGCCCTGGCCTCCCCCGCGTGCACCAACCAGGAGGGCCGCCCATGAATCCTGGAGTCTGTCCTGGCCTTTCAACCTGCTGGTCTTGTCCGGGCAGCCTCTTGCCTGGAGTGGGTCCCAAGCTCCTACTCCTACTCCCCATGTCTAAACACTCCCCGGCTCTCAAGGCCTGGCTCAGATGCCAGCACTTCTGGGGCCTTCCCTGATCCCAGGCTGGCTGTGCCCCTTCCCTAATCTGCACTCTGCCGGGCCAGAGTTCATGCTTTGGCTCACAGGAGGAGACCCTCGCATCGAGCTCATCTGTGCCCTGCTGGGCTGTCACGGATTCCCAGGAGGCAGGGACCCGTGACTGCTCCTTTGCTGCACTGTACTGTCCTCTCTCCTCCTATGCCTCACCTGCGGGGCCCTTGGAAGGCAGGATGGCACGGGTGAGTGCAGGTCACCAGCTGGCTGAGTGACACGGCCTCTCGGTGCCTGCTCCTTTCTCACAGACGCCAGCCTGCAGGGTGCTGTGGGCACTTGGGGCAAGAATGTGTGCGAAGCCCTTCACAGGCGCTGCCGTGAGCCCTGACCTCCATCTAGCTGGGGTCTGGCACACTGAGACCAGGCAGGCTCAGGCTTTGCTCCCTCCTTCCCCGACCCCAGGAGGCTCTAAAAGGAACCCAGGCCATGACTAGAGGCCTTCTGATATTCCCCTCCACCCATTGTCATGGATTCAGCCCCCAGGGCTCCATCCTGCCTGACTTCTGCCTGTCCTCTGCCCCAATTTCTACCCCCAGCCCCTCTCCTGTTTCTGTACACAGCAGCTGGAGGGATCCCTTCCACAGTCTCCCATTGCTCTTAGAATAACGTTCTTATCTCTTACTAAGGCCTGTAGGGCCCGCCCCACTCGCTTCACCTTGGCCCTCACCCCAGGACCTTTATATGTGCAGCTCTGGAACTCTCTTACCCTCAGTACTCAAGTCTTCCCCTTTTTGTCATTCAGGTCCCAGCTCAAAGTCTCCTCCCATGAGAGGTGTTTTCTGACTGTACCTTTGGGAGAAGGGGCTCTTCTTCACAGTACTTCCTTGTTTCCTTCACAGTACTTAGCAAAAGTAACAAAAACAAGAAAAATAAAATAAAGCTATCCTGTCTCCCCACTAGGCTTTAAGCTTCCTAAGGGCAGAGAATGTGTTAATCTTGTTCACTGTTATTCCCAGTGCCTAGTGTCTGATGCTTAGTAGTAACTCAAACCTTTGCTGGAAAAAAAAACAAACTTATTAAGCACCACTGTGTGCCAGGCTCTGGGGACATTACAGGTAACTGAGACCAAGCCCTGCCCTCCAGGTGTTCACATCCTAAAGTAATCCCCCAACGGGCTGAGTGGAGGGAGAAGCCTATGCAGTGTGCTGTCCCCTTGTGGGGGGTGCCTCCCTCTTCAAGAACCCCTCACTGTGGCTTTAAACTGCCTTTTTGTTTTTCTCTACATGGGCTGTTTACTCCCCAGCCTTTGCTCTTCCATATCCCTTAGTCTGAAAGGTGGTCTCCCATCCAAATGTTCTGGTCTCTTTCCCTCCCTGAGGCCCTCTATATGGAGGATTGGAGGTGGTGTGTAACTTCCCCACTGGACAGACTGGGAATTCCTTAGTGGCAGGCAGACAACCTTTGCCTCCTCCCAACCCTCAGACCACAGCAGGCACACAGACATGCTTGAATCGCGAATGGAAGGCGTTTTTTTCCCAAAAAGGCCTTATCCCTCGAGATACCCAGGCCTACGTGTCACCACAATACTCCCCTTTCCCCCAGGCTTCCAGACTGTGGCCCTCTGTTCACAGCTCCCTCCTTGCTCTGTGGCCTGGGCTCTGACACTAGCTAGCTGGGCCATCTTTGGCCAGGCTTTGACTCTTCCTGTGCCTCCCCTATGCCCAGCTGTAAACGTCGCAGAGGTTGGCGGCTCTCTAGGGCCCTCGGGAACTCTGCTGCCCCTTCTCTTCTTGCCCTGATCTCTAACTCTTTTATCCTTACCCCACCCCCAATGTGGCTAAACGTCCCCACATGGCCATCCCGAATCCTGGCACAAGCAGGTCAGCCAACAGGGACCCAGAGATACTCCTGTGGGGGGTGATAAGAGTAGGCGAGGCCTTCCAAGCCCAAAGCTGCTGCCAGATGTTGATGCCTGGAGCCAAGGGACTGTCCTACCTGAGAGCTAGGGTCTGCCTGGAAGGTGCTGGCCTGGCTTCAGTTGGCAGCTGTCGCCAAGGAAGGAAGACAGCTCACTGGCCCTGAATACTTAACCCCTCTCGGCCTCAGTCTGCTCATCTGCAAAAGTGCAAATAACATTGGTAACCGACTTTGTCATTATGAGCATTAACGAGGCTCTGCAGGTAAACAACTTAGCATAGTGCCTGCCCACAGAAAGCTCCCTGTAAACTTGAGTCACTACTCCACAGGGGCTCAGGAAAGGCAAGTGTCTGATCCAAGATCACAGAGTTAGGTAATTGGAGGAGTAGGCAGGCAAATCCCAGGGTGGCCCCGGGCCCTACTCCTTGCTGCAATCACAGTGTCCCACTAATGCCTTAGGGTTGGGGTCTCCTGTGCTCCTGACCTCTTCAGTGTGTTGGCACTTCACTTTAGAGTTTACTAGCCCTTTCTCTTTCTCATCAACCCTGTGCCTTAAGCAGAGCAGGAATCACTGCTTTCCCCCTCCCCCACTTAGAAAAGCAAATTGAGGCCCGCGGCACTGAACGGGTCAGTCTGTGTTTCCGCCCCAAAGGAACTCAGGCCACCTGGGGCAGAGGAACTAGAGAGTGAAGAACTATAGCAAGACAAAACGCTGAATCTGGAAGGCCAGGGGAAGGCCCTCCCCCATTGCTCTGTACTCCCAGCCAGTTCCCAGCCCTTCTAGGCCTTAACTACCCGAGGGGACAGGATCTTCCAAGCCCCAGGAGGACTTTTCGCTTCTGGGGAAGATGCTGCTCCTGCCTCTCAACGGGGACCCTCCCACCATGACCGCAATCAGAGCTGCCTGGGGTCCCAGCCCAGGGAGTATCAGGAAACCCCAACTAACCCAGGCTGGCGGTGGGGTGGCCAAGGCGGAGTGCACACCTGGCCAGGTTTCGCTCAAAGCTCTACAGCCCGGGACGCGGCGGCCGTCGGCCCAAGGTCGCGCGGCCGTACCCTGCCCCGCGCTAGGGCGGGGTCCCCCCTGTTCCCCGGGGTGAGAGCTGAGCCCTCGAGGAGCACTGACCGGGTTCGAGCGGCGGCCCCGCTACCTCCGCCTCCGTCCTCATGACGCGGGCGGCGGGGGGCTCCCATGGCCCCGGCCCGGAGCCGGCTGCAGCTTCGGCTTTGACTGGGGCTGGAGCGGGACCTGTGCGCGCCGGGCTCCTGGGCAGCCACCGCCAGCACCAGCGCGCTGGGGTGAAGGGGTAGCAGCGGCTGGGCCGCCCCAAGCCCCGCCCTGGCCCTTCCAGGCCGCGGCCCGCCCCGCCCCGACTCCTTCGCCTCCAGGCCCCCGGGCTCGGGAACTCAGCGCGTCTGGTCGCTAGCGGTCCCGGCTCCCGGGAGCCCCGCCCCTGGCCTCCCGGGCCTCGCACCCCTTCCCCGCCCGGCTCCCCGGAAGCTCCGCCCAGGCCCGGGCGTTCAGCGAACGCGGACTCCCCAGAGGCTCTTCCCCGGGCAAGCTCCGCCTCTGCCCGGCCAGCTCCTCCGCCAGCCTCGGGCTGAGGCAGAGCGCGGGGCTCCGGGAGACCAAGCCCCACTCCGACCCCCTGGAGGAACGGTCACGGGCCGCCCCCGCTCCACTCCGTCCCTGTTTCCCTTTCCGTATGGTGGGATACTCGCCTCGCTCAGGGCGCCCCTTACCTGGCGCTGCCGGGTTCTCAAGGTTAGATTGTGAGGGCAGGTCTTGACCCTCGGCCCCACCGCCTGTCGCCCCCAATGCCGGCCTTGCTGTCCAGCCCGTCGCTGGTGTGGGGTGCTTGGAAACGCGACCCCCCTCTGCCCTTGCCGGCCCGAGGGTCGATGTTTCCGGCGGCACCTGGGTCCGGTCATCAGCCCTCTCTTCCGGGCCCGGAACTATTATACCAGAGCCCAAGTTTCCCAGCCGGCGGGGTGAGGAGGAAGCGGAGGCGACACCGCGCCCGCCACTAGGAAAAGGAAGGGGGCGGGCCCTGCGCGAGGCATCTTGGGAACGCGTGGTATTCTGGGAGCGTGGGACCCGCCATTCACTCGCTTCACGCCTTCGCAGTCGCAAGAGACACCTCTGCACCAGAAAGGAAGAGGAGACCGGAACCGGTGAGGAGAGGCCGGGGGCGGGCGAGGGTAGGCCGAGGTACCCGCGAGGGGCCGGGGGCTGGAGGAGGACTCGCTGCCGGGAAGCTTTGCGGTGCTCGGGGAGGGAGAAGAGCGGGAAGCTCGGCCACACAAACATGAGCGTCGCCTCACTAGCGCCTGGGAGTGAGTTCGTTAGCTTTTCCCCAAAGTACATGCTCTTCAGTTTCTATACCTCTCCAGGCCAGTGTTTTTTGAATGATCCAGGTAATGGTCTTGAGATCATTTTTGGCTGATTGCCTCCTTCCCCCAAATCCTACCTGGGTGATCCTTTTCAAAGCCCTTTGCATCTCTGCCTCCATCCCCCTTTCAGACACTGGTCCCCTCATGCTTTCTACACTGTTACACAAGTTTTTATCAAGTTTCCCTGCTTCTAAATCGTGTTCGATTCATCTTGTAAGTGCGGATGCCTTTCCATCGGATAATTCCTATACTGCCGTGGATCACCCACTGCGTTCAGCATAAAATCCACACTCCTAAGTCTTTCCCAACCTCTCCTGTTCCTTTTCCTCTCTTGACCACACAAGATGTGCCCATCTTGGGACAGAAAAAGTCCACTGCTTTTCCTTTTTAATTAGGTCAAGTCAGTCTCTTGCCCTGATTATGTTTTTCCTCCAAGATAAGCATTTCCTGCTTGTAGCACATTGTTACTTTGTGAACACTTTGCTATTTTCTCTTTAGCCTTGATGGTGAAGTAAGTGGAGGGTCAGAGAGCACTTAATGGGTTGAATTAAATGCACAGCCTCTTCTAGATTTGCCTGGATCTTTTGGTCTGTATCTGCACTGCTTAGTGCCCACTGCATTGGGCTCTTGAAACGTGGCTAATGTGACTGAGGGACTGAATTTTCTATTTTAATTTTATTTCATTTTAATTGAGTTTAATTTCAGTAGCTGCATGCAGACAGTGGCTACTGCCTTGGACAGCTCAGGTCTGTGTCATAGGTTCTCCAAGAGATGTTACCCACAACTGAGGGTTGACAAATATACATGCATTCCAACCTTCTCTTCTCCAACACACAGTATTGGGGAACACATAGTTATTTGATGAAAAGTAAGCGATCTACAGTGGGAGGGAGATGGGAGGCACTTTTCATTCCCATTAGCTTTCCCTCTAGCCCCCCTATTCCTCCCCACCCACATCTTGCATGTGTTTGCCAGATAGGTCCTTCAAGCTAGGAGTTAAGCTACTTTTTTCTGTAAAAAAAAAAAAAATAACAAATGCACCTTTGGCATCTTTGCCAAGTTTTGTGTAGTTTCAGGCCTTGAGGGCGTGGTGTTTGCCACATGCTTTCTTGGGCTCTGAAAGGTGAACTAACTGTTGTCTTTCTCACTGTAGAACTCTCTTCTTGCCGAGATGTCTATTGGCGTACCGATTAAAGTCCTACATGAGGCTGAGGGTCACATCGTGACATGTGAGACAAACACTGGTGAGGTGTATCGAGGGAAGCTCATTGAAGCAGAGGACAACATGAACTGCCAGGTATCCTGCTTTGCACTTGAGGCTGTGGGGGAAGCTTGAGCCTGTGCCTTGGAGGACAGAAAGATGGTGGTTGGGGGTCTTTTTGAAGTTCTCATTCAGCAGTTATTTACCAAGTGCCTAATGTGTGCCAGGCACTGCTACAGGTACTGGGGATGTGAGTATAAATAAGAGCCATTTGGAAGTTTGGAATATTTAACTTTGTTCTTTGTGTCTCCCAATCCCATAATCATTTTCTCCCATATTTTGGGGACCTGTTTAAGAAAAGTGACACTACCTTCAAGAGAACCATCGGGTTCGGGACCACTGTTCATTACCCCCATATGTTTGCATAGTGCTTTGCAGTTAGCAGAATCTTCCGCTCACATATTGTGTTTATTTGCCATTTTTCTTGGGGGAGGCATCTCGTTTGATTGCATTTATAGCAACTACCTTGTGAGGTAAGCAGGTTTGGTGATAGTTTTATCATCCATAAGATAGGAAGAATAGGGGACTTCCCTGGTGGTCCAGTCGTAAAGAATCCGCCTTACAATGCAGGGAACGTGGGTTCGATCCCTGGTCAGGGAACTAAGATACCACGTGCCACGGGGCAACTAAGCCTGAGCGCTACAACTACTGAGCTCACAAGTCTAAATTAGAGCCCGTGTGCCGAAAACTACAGAGCTCACGTGCTCTGGAACCCGCGCACCACAACCAGAGAGAGAAAAGCCACAACGAAAGATCCCGCATGCCACAACTAAGACCCAACGCAGCCAGAGATAAATAAAATAAATAAATAATAAACCTTAAAAAAAAAAAGGAAGAATAAGATTAAAGGACTCATCTACTGAACGTCACTCTGTTAATAAATGTTGGAGCCACTTCTTGATGTGGTGCCCTTCCCGTGGCACAGCGTTGCTTTTTGCTAATAGTCACGTGGATTTGTATGGCATCGCTTTACAAAGTGTGTAACATAATTTCTCCTTAAGAGCTTGGACTTTGGAATCAGATGTGGCTTTGAATTCTGATTGACCTTGGGCATGTTAATCACCTCAGTTTTCTCATCTGTAAAATGAGAACAGAATTAGTTCTGCAAGAGATTGATTGGGAAAGCTAACAATAAAGGGTAAAGGAGAGGGAGCAGGAGAGCTTTCAGTCTGGGGTGCTGGTCTGACACTGGGGAAAGGAGAGGGGAAAGGAAGGAGGGTTGAGTAGGAAGAGCCTTAGACGGTAGTGTATCTCTGAGGAAGTCTCAGCCAGGCAAAGGAAGGTTTCTCATTGGAAGAGTCTAGCATGGGGCACAGGTGGCCTGGCGCTATACCCCCACTGTGGTCAGTCATTGGCTGGCAGCTTGACAAGAGAGTGGCTTCAGGGTGAATGCTGTGGTGGATCCCAGTCCGAGCAGTGCACTCCCAAGACTGCCACTGGGGTAACACCCCCACCCCAGGGCTGTTCTGAAGATCAGATGAGTGTGTGTGTGTGTGTGTGTGTGTGTGTGTGTGTGGCAACTAGCTCAGCGCCTTGCACATTGTAAATGTCAACATATGGTACCTGTTGATATTTTCTAAGTGAGAAAACTGAAGGTCAGAGAGGTGAGGTGACTTACCCAAGGTCATGTTGCAGGACAGGTGTCCTAAGTATCCATTGTTTCACAGGGTTCATTGGTTTATTTGTGATTTCTCTGTAGCTTTGAGCAACCTCTTCCTGCCAGGTTGACCAGCTGGGGGTTCCCTCGTGTTTGGGGAAATAGACATCTGGTGACTGCAGGTTTCTCTCCTCGGTGTTAACGCCACAGAGGTGGGTGGGTGGGCTCTCTGCAGGTCTGGTGGAGCCAGGCCTCCTTTGCCTTCGTGAGGTGTGGCTGTCATAGGTCCAGTCCTCTGACTGAAGGCATCCTCATCCATTTTAAGGTGCTTCAGTTTGGTGAGTAGAATGCAAGACTAGGATAGGGAATCTTCGTGTGTTTATTCAGCTGTTTATTTGGATAACTTTCTGAGTTTGCAAAGCTTCAGACTTCCCATCTGTAACGTGAAGGTAAGGTGTCTGACCGCGTGACCTTGGTGTTCTCTCTGATGGTAGCCAGTGTGAAGTAAAGCACACAGACCCTGTGATGGATCTGGAATCATTGCAGCCTGCCACCTGGTGTGACTTGTCGTGAGCTTTGGACCTCCCTCACCCTCTGTTCCCTCCTTTCTAAATCAGGGATAAAAATAGCACCTCAGCCTCAGGACTGTAGTGCAGAATAAATGAGCCGTTGCATGTCAGATAGTGGGGGCCTGCCACCTCCTTCCACCTGTGTTAATCTGCTAGGGCTGCCATAACAGAGTCCCATGCTGGGTGGCTTAAACAACAGAAATTTATTCTTAGGGTTCTGGAGGCTAGAATTTCGAGATCAAGGTGTTGCAAGGTTGTTTCTTCTGAGGGCCGTGAGGGAAGGATCTATTCCAAACCTCTCTCCTTGGCTTATAGATGGCTGTCTTCTTCCTTTATCTTCACGTGGTCTTCCCTCTGTGTGTGTCCATATCATAATCTCTTCTTATGAGGACATAAGTCATATTGGACTACGGCCCAGTTACCTCTGTAAAGATCCAGTCTTGAAATATAGTCACGTTGGTGGGGGCTAAGACTTCAATATATGAATTTGGGGGGTGGGTACAATTCAGCCTGTTACCCTGCCCATGCCAAGATTCGAGGCCTCACAGGGTATAGCGAAACCTGGCGCATTGGATAGACCCCAGCAGGCTGTGGCGGAGCTGAGCCCGCTGTGGTGAGCACCCAGCACAGTTGACTCACGTGTCCCCGGGCTGGGAGGCCAATGGTGCCTGCTGTTCTCCTTTCTTCCTAGTCCCAGTAAGTCTGCCCTTTGGGGATGAGAGTGTCCTCTTGGCTCTCTCTCTGCTTGTTCTTTGCTAGAGGGCAGCTGGAGTTCAGTGTTTGCCATTTGATGTTGGGTTTTAATAACATTTTCTATTATAAAAATGGTGTGGGGGACTTCCCTGGTGGCGCAGTGGTTAGGAATCTGCCTGCCAATGCAGGGGACACGGGTTCAAGCCCTGGTCCGGGAAGATCCCACATGCCGCAGAGCAACTAAGCCCATGTGCCACAACTACTGAGCCTGTGCTCTAGAGCCTGCGAGCCACAACTACTGAGCCCGTGTGCCTAGAGCCCGTGCTCCGCAACAAGAGAAGCCACCGCAATGAGAAGCCCATGCCCCGCAACGAGGAGTAGCCCCCTCTCACCGCAACTAGAGAAAGCCCGCATGCAGCAACGAAGACCCAATGCAGCCAAAAAATAAATGAAATTAAAAAAAAAAAAAAAGTTTTTGAGGAAGACCAAAGTGAATAGTTGTTTTTTCGTGGGAAATTATATGTGATTAAATTTTAAAAAATAGCTGGGCTGGAGGAGGGGGAAAAAGAAAAATTAAAAAAAATATTTTTCTTACTTTAAAATGACAATTATGTGTTAAGCTTGTGATCATAAAGCACAGTAAATGTTATTTTTTAAAAAGAGAGTAAGGACCAAATCCAAAATGTCATTATCTTTAAAGTGACATAATTCCTAGACGTTTTGGTGGGGGAAAAGTGATAGTTAATAGATTCTGCAGAAATGATGCTTTGGGGGCTTTGGCATGATCACCCCATCGGTGACAGGACTGTTTGAACTGTTTTCTTGGCTGTGGCATAATGGTCTGTGGAAAAATCTACCTAGATGTTTCTTCTGAGCTATTTGAGAGTGGATTGCAGTCATCATACTCCTTTATTGCATAATATGTTGTGTATATATGTGTATGTTTCCTCTTACTGTATCCATAGTACGGTTATTAATTCAGGAACTCCAAGATTGAGTCAGTACTTTAACCTGCAGTGTATCCAGTTTCTACAGGTGCACAGTATGTCCTTTATGGCCGTGTAGTCCTCTCTGCCTCATTCCTGGGTTTAGTTGTCAACTCATTTGATGCTTCTTTGGTCTGGGACGGTTCCTCCAAGTTTGCTTTTCACACCATTGATGATTTTGAAGACTAGAGGCCAGTTATTTTGTTAGAATGTCCCTTGATTGGGGTTTCTCTGATGCTTCTTCCTAATTAGATTTGGGTTATGCTTTTATGGGCTGTTATTGTGTGATTTTTGTCTCCTCAGAGGGTCAGTCAGGCCTAAACACCTGTTTGCCCCTTGTTTGCAATGTTAACCTTGATCTTTTGGTTAAGGTGTTATGTGGTCTCTCCACTGTATGTTCCTTTTCCTTTTGTAACTAATGAGAATTTTGTGGGGAGGTTCTTTAAGTAAATACCTTGTGAGCCTTCGGTTTCTCATTATTGTCCCATTCCTCAGCCCCTTTTAGCTTCCCGTGAAGATTCTTGCTTGAATCTTTTTACTATTATGGTTGCAAAGAATAATTTTTTTTTTCCTCCATCATTCTTTCTGTATTTATTGGGTCTGCTATATGGAAGTGCCTTCCCTTACCCTCCATATATCCATTCATTTACTATCAATATACGCTCATACTGTCAATATGTTTTGTTAAGGGTGTTATAATCCATTGTTGTCATTGTTTATTTTGATGTTCCAGTTATCCCAGATTTGACCAGCAGGAGCCTCTCAAGCTGACTCCTGTGTCCTTTGGTGTGTCCTGGTCATTTGGGGGGAGCACATCCCTACCTTCTGGTATAAGATGCTTGTTACAGGCTCATCTTTTACCTTCCCTAACCCAGCTCTGGAATCAGCCATTTCTTCAGGAGCCTTGCTTTCTTTTAAGTTGGGAGTAGAATTTAGAAACCAAATTCTAAATTCTACTGGGTGCTGTTAAGTATTTTAAAGTCTTAGTTTAACTTGTCAAACTAGGACCTGTCTCCAAACGGCTGTGTACTTAATAGTGTCAGAAGGTTCTGTTCATTGCATGCACATTCTGTGCCAGGTACTATGCTGGGGTTTTACACACAATAGGTCCTTGAGTCATCACAGGACCTCTCTGAGGACAAGCTTCCAGATGCCCAGGGTGACCAAGCATGGAAGGAGCCGATCTAAACCCAAGTGTCTGACTCCCAAGTCTGTGAACTTGGCGACAGTCTCTAAAATGAGGCCTAGAGTAAACCTGTTGGATCCCATTGCCTCTGAAAGCATCAAGCCCTCAGTTCTGACTGTCAAATTCCAGACAGGAAAATGAGGATGGTGGGACAGGGAGGGGGTGAACATCTGCTGGCTGCTCACCGTGTGCCCCACAGCTGGGATGCTGTGACCGACTATCCTTGGCCACCCGGCACTCCATCCCGGCCCCAGACATGTGGGTAATGAGTACAGAGACGGTCTGTACTAAGATCTTCTCTCCCCAAAGTGTCATTGCAGTTGGGCACCTGGCTTATGCCATCTGTGTTTCATTGTGGCTGTTTGGGAGAGTTGAATGGATGGGGTGTTCCTGCCTGACTTTCATTTAAACTGAGTTCACGCAAGTTGCTGCCTTTAGCTCATGATGCGAGTACAGCTCGGGCTTGTTGACAAGCTGTGTACCCGGCAGAGGGATACACGGCACGGCCATTTCTCTGCTGGTGCCGTGGAGAGAGCGCGAGAGCAGCGGCCCGCCTGGTTCCTAGGCTGTAATAGGACTAGTGATGCTGGGCTCTTTCTTGCTTCAGCCCAGGTGGATACGTGCCGTTTGTGAAAGCACTCAGTGTAAGTGTTGTTGATCTTCTGTAACAGCCTCTGTCAGGGATTCTCAGAGAGGGTTGGGGAGGCAGTGACAGAGGAGGGAGTGAGATGTACCAGGATGTGCTGGAGGGGAGGCGGTTTGGCAGCGGCAGGGCAGCCTTAGAGCGTGTTTGATCTTTCTGCCACTGGGCGCTCATGCAGAGACCGCGGGGGCCAGTTAACACTTGAAGAAAAGAGCAAGTCAGGCTGAGGTGACAACAAGCAGTCAGAAACTGGGGAGCCGGCACACCTCTCTCCCATGTGGGCTTGACCCATTCTGAATAAATTGTAGTCCTTTTCCATGCAGAAGGCTGGTAAAATAAGCTGTTTTATCTGATAAACGTGGTGCCTGTTGAGATTGGCACTGGCAGGTTTGTGTCACGTTCCCACGCCCGACCTATCCTGGCTGGATTCTCCTCTAAGCCCCCCTCCATCCCCCACCCCCTGTCCCACGGTTCACGCATTCATCTGTCCGAAGTGCCGCCCTAGCCCTGTCCGCCCTGCCTCTGTCCACGAACTTGCACGGCCCCGTAGTCTCTGAGGTGGCGACCCTGCCCTCAGTCCCAGTTCCCCTGCTCCATGTCCTGTCTGGTCTTTGTGCGAACTCTCGCCTCACACCTGTCCTGTATTCTGGGCCATTCGTGCAGGCACTGCCACCCCCGCTTCTCAGTCCCTGTCACCCAAGCCAGAGGGGCTCTGTCTCACCTACTCGAGTGTGTCCCCTGGGAGGTCAGGGACTGCATCTGGTGCACGCTCGTAACCCTCATGGCGCCTTTGCAGTCTGTGTGCTGGGCAGATGCGGGAGGGGACACAGGGTTTGGACAAGCAATTCTAAGCCATTTCAGTTAGTTTATCACGTGCTGGTGGGAGAGCAAGGATGGCAGAGTTGGGGCTCTGGGGGCCAGTCCAGGCGTTTGAATCAGGAGTCCCTGCCTTCTGGCTGTTGGATCTTGGACAAGTGCCTTAGTTTTTTTATCTTTAAAAATGGGAAATCTCATACTGTTAGGGCCATCTCTGTGAAGTGCTGAGCACAGACCCTGGCGCACACAGTAGGCCCTCTGGAGTTCCCCCAGCTTTATTTAGTGATGTGAGTTTCTGCATTTCTGGACTCCCCTCCTTGCCAAGGCTTGTCTCACATACCCTGCTCTCCACTGGTGCTGTTGGCCTTTACTCATGAGCCGGTGGTTCCCTTCCAGATGTCCAACATCACAGTCACATACAGAGATGGCCGAGTGGCACAGCTGGAGCAGGTGTACATCCGTGGCAGCAAGATCCGCTTTCTGATTTTGCCTGACATGCTGAAAAACGCACCCATGTTAAAGAGCATGAAAAATAAAAACCAAGGCTCGGGGGCCGGTCGGGGAAAGGCTGCTATTCTGAAGGCCCAAGGTAGGTGCTCCTCGTGCACTGGTTGTGACATGTGGGTGTGTCGTGTACCTTTTAGAAATGCCCTGTTATTGCTGGGGCATGGGGGTGGACCTGACCTGAGCCATCTCCATACCCAATGCCACCCCTTTTCCCTTCAGTCTTGGGGGATCCAAGTACCCTGCCTTCTCTGTCTGCCTCACCTGATCCCATTCACAGGAGTTATGCAAAATCCAAAGTGGCTCCTTAGAAAGAAGATGGGGACTTAAATGAAAGAGTAGATAAGTCTCCTATAATGACTCTCTAGGAGGCCCTTTGTTTTCAGAAATTCTGGGGTGTCTGGGGGAAGCTTGCCCTGGTCTAGTGTGCTGAGTAGAGGCACTGTGGTATTGATTAGCTGACTCCTAAAGCAATGGGATAATAGTTCCTCTTGAGGCTGGGGATGTCTACTGATACGCAACATAAATAAGGGAAATGGGGGGGGCATCCACTTTCAGATAAGAAGTAAGCAGATTTGAGCCATCTTTACCCATTAAAGGGGGCTGACTTAATTTTCAAAACTTCTTACATTTGAAAATAAGTCCTTCCTTTACCACTTTCCAAAAGTGGGACTAGCCTTTTCCCAGTGACTTGGTCTGACCTCTTTTCTTGGTTAGCCCAACCAGAGTTTTGTATGTGGGTCCTGAAAAGTTCTGCCATGTTGATTAGCTAAGAAAGCAAATGCAGTCGCTAGGAACCGTCTTAGTATTTATTGGTAAAAGGCTTTACAGTGCAGGAAAGTCACTGGCGTCTCTGTCAGTATCTTTAGCTGCAGTACATATGTTGAGTTTAAAGACACAGTAGAGTAACCCTTTAAAATGCCCTCCAGAAAAACTGATCAGAGAATCTCCTTGCCCTTCCTGGAAGAGAGATAGTTGTGGGGAGATGGGACCAAAGCTCTGGACCTTTGTCCTGGAGAAGGAACGATTGTCAGAAGTTCCAGCTTTGTGCTACAGCTGCTGTTCTCTCTGCTTCCTCAAGGAAGGCTGCCCTCGTTGTCACTGTGTAACGATACCATCTTCTCTAGCAAAGGGAGGAGCCCAGTGGTCGTGCACTAGAAGGCGCTTGGCAGTGAGTCTGCCTCGGCCTGCTGACCTCTGCCTGAGCCACTGTGCCTGTGCCAGCCCCAGGATCTGTAAGAGGAGAGGGGTGAGGCTCCAGTTAGTAGCCATCAGGATATTTTCACCTGTTCTTCAAAGCCACTGGTTTTCTAGAACCTTTGGGTCACAGAGAACAGCAATCTTTATGTGGGGAGTGGTTTTGGTTTTTTCCCCCACATTCCAAAATATTTCACACCTGCAGAATAGCTTGAAGAATAATAAAACCCCTCACCCAGATTTAATAGATATTAACATTTAACATCTGTTTGTTTCAGAATTTTAAGTGTGAATTAAATGCATCTGTCGTGTTTTATTAGCTCACCCTGGGCCAGCTCTGAGAAGTCATCTTTTCTATGGTTCCCAGACTGGGTCCCCAAACCACCTTTGCCACAAGGCCTTGCCTCTGGTGGGGAACAGTGCTGGGCTGGAAGGCAGGAGTCCAGGGCCTCTCCAGCTCTGATGCCAGGCACCTGCCCTGCCCAGGGTCTCTGTCTCCCCCGTGAAATGTGACGGGGTGAGCGTGGTGCTGGACTGGGTGGCCTTTCAGGCCCCTTCCTGGGCCATGTCCTGGGGCTCTGGCTGCTCTGTGATATGAGTCCTTACTGACCTGGCCTTGTCCTTTTTCTTCCCCACCTTTCTTTCAGTGGCCGCAAGAGGGAGAGGACGTGGAATGGGGCGTGGAAACATCTTCCAGAAGCGAAGATAAATTTATCTGTTGGACAGAACTTTGCCCTTATTTTTTTCTTTTAGGTTATCTGGGTCAGGGGGTGCGTGCGTATGTATATGTCCTAGGTTATCTTTTGACATCTTTTTCTTTAGATCTGGGTAAATGTTAAACTAAATAAATGTGGGTTTTTTTCTTTTTGAGAATATAAGGACTGTGTGTTCATTTTGTAGTTTTTTTTGTGTGTGTGTTTGCTTTGGCAGCAGGTTAAACTTTCACACCCTGGGAGATGCCCTGCATTTTTCCAGTTTGAAGTAACATAGTTACTGATAAGAGCGTAAGCTGCTGTTCCAGGCCAGTTGCTGGTTAAGCCCTTGGAACAACTCCGACGGTGCACAGATTGCCTCGTTTGTCGGCACGGACATTCATGCAGCACTTTGTTCAGGCAGCCTTTGTGGGCACACCATCAATTCAGCTTGAACAACACAACACACGTGGTCATGGTCTGTGAAAAAAACCTAATACTGTGACCTTGTAGCCTGGAAACCCCAGTGACTCAGCATTTAGCAAGAGTAATCCAATATTAAAAGGTAATTCAGGGCTTCCCTGGTGGCACAGTGGTTACGAATCCGCCTGCTAACACAGGGGACACGGGTTCCATCCCTGGTCCAGAAAGATCCCACATGCCGCGGAGCAACTAAGCCCATGTGCCACAACTACTGAACCTGCGCTCTAGAGTCCGTGTGCTACAACTACTGAAGTCTGCGCGGCTAGAGCCCGTGCTCTGCAACAAGAGAAGCCACCACAGTTAGAAGCCCGTGCACCACAACGAAGAGAAGCCCCCGCTCGCTGCAACTAAAGAAAGCCTGCGCACAGCAATGAAGACCCAACACAACCAAAACCAAATTAATTAATTTTTTAAAAATGATCCTGATGTGTCAGGACTTTAAAAAAAAAAAGGTAATTCAGAGAGTCCTAGTGGCTGCTGTACTGGCTTCATAAGCAGTTTTGTGGTGATTCAGGGGACAGGTTCTTGTGCGTTTATCAGAGTATCTCAGCATGGACTGGCACAGCTGCAGCTCTTAATGCAGCGAAGGTAACTAAAGAGCACAGGGTGTGCAAAGTGAATAGCTGACAAAAGAACAGAAATTGGGAAAGCAACCTGGAGAAGTCAGACACTGAAGAGAGGTCTTGCAGGGATTCCATGAAGGATGAGCTACAGCAAAAACTATTTGAGGAAAAGGGATCAATTATCGGCCCTTAGAATGTTGCTCATTGAACAGATGGTTCAAGTACTGGAGGGAGAGGAAGAACCTAGATCAGGCAGAGATTTTTTATTTTTATTGGAGTATAATTGCTTTACAGTGTTGTGTTTCTGCTGTAGAACAAAGTGAATAAGCTATATCCCCTCCCTGTTGAGCCTCCTTCCCACCCCCCACCGCCCATCCCACCCCTCTAGGTCATCACAGAGCACCGAGCTGAGCTCCCTGTGCTATACAGCAGGTTCCCACTAGCTATTTTACACATGGTAGTGTATATATGTCAGTGCTACTCTCTCAATTCGTCCCACCCTCTGTGTCCACAAGTCCGTTCTCAATGTCCGCGTCTCTTTTCCTGCCCTGCAAATAGGTTCATCAGTACCATTTTTCTAGATTCCATATGTATGTGTTAATAAACGGTATATTTTTTTCTCTTTCTTACTTCACTCTGTATGACAGACTCTAGGTTCATCCACATCACTGTAAATGACCTAATTTCGTTCCTTTTTATGGGTGAGTAATATTCCATTGTATATATGTACCACATCTTCTTTATCCATTCATCTGCTGATGGACATTTAGGTTGCTTCCATGTCATGGCTATTGTAAATAGTGCTGCAGTGAACTTTGGGATACATGTATCCTTTTTAATTATGGTTTTCTCAGGGTATATGCCCAGTAGTGGGATTGCTAGGTCATATGGTAGTGCTATTTTTAGTTTTTTAAGGAACCTCCATACTGTTCTCCGTAGTGGCTCTATCAATTTACATTCCCACCAACAGTGCAAGAGGGTTCCCTTTTCTCTACAACCTCTCCAGCATTTATATCTCCAGCATTTATTGTTTATAGATTTTTTTTGATGATGGCCATTCTGACCGGTGTGAGGTGATACCTCATTGTGGTTTTGATTTGCATTTCTCTGATAATTAGTGATGTTGAGCATCTTTTCATGTGTCGGCCATCTGTATCAAGTAGAGATTTTCTAGTAAGCTTTGTCTTGTGGTCATGACACAACCACATGGTGACAGACCTTGTATCATTCCTGTAATAACTCGAGGAGAGTGAGCATCATTGGGTCTGTCAGCTAACAGGACCGTTCCGCCCAAGAGCAGCCCCTGTGTTGTGTCTCTTGCTCCCCCACCCCCAGCTCCTCTGATACATTTGGATGCAGTGTGGCCAGTGGCCCCACAAGCAGTGCTGCTCCAGTGGAGGGTTTCCTGCACATGGGGTGGTTTCCAGTGAACTCACTGTGGAAGGGAGTTAATTTGTTTTAGATGTGACAAAGAGTTAACTTGTTCTGATAAGAAACATGCACATTGAGTTACATATAGAGTGGGTTTCTTTCAGGTAGGAGTTATGATACCCATAGTGCCCTGTCTGGAATACCCTCCCCCTTCCCCTTGATTTAGACATTGATTTATTGGCTTCTTAATTGAGCCTCCTGAATTAGTAATATAGTGAGTTAGAGCAGTGGTTTCCACATCAGCTAGAGATCTTGTTAGAAGTGAAGGTTCCACAGCACCAGCCCTAGAGGTGCCTATTACTTGGTCTGGAATTGGAGCCCAGGAATCTGCATTTTAAACCATGCCCTTGCCGCCACGGCTCCATGATTCTCATTCGGTATATCCAAGGCCACATTTTGACCCTGGTGTAGAGTGTGTTATTTTATGTAAGCGCTACATTTTTTAATTTTAATTTTAATTTTTGGCTGCACCACACGGCTTGTGTGATCTCAGTTCCCTGACAGGGATTGAACCCGGGCTCTCAGCAGCTGAGTCCCAAACTGGACTGCCAGGGAATTCCCTGGAAGTTTTATAAAACAATAAAGAAGATTAACCTAAAACATAGAGCTTTATAAACAGTTTTATATCCTGCACTTGAGAAAAAAATCAGTTACATTGAAAGAGCAAATAGTTCTGAGAGGCTTATTATGAGAAACAGCAGCCCTCCTGCCCTGTCTGACCCTCTCCCCCATTTCCCCTGCTTCTGGGGAGTCCCTTTCAACTCTTGGCTGGTTGTTTGTATTTGCCTCCATGTCTCAATTTAAACCTGTTTGTATGGCTACTCCTTGATGTTTCGTTTTAGGCATTTATCTTTCAGCTTCTCCTTCCTCCTGCCCACCATGTGTGGACTCCCCATCGCCCACCTCCTTGATATTATAATTCTGGTTAGATCATATTCAGTGTTTATGTTATTAGGGCTGGGTATTTAAATCACAGCTGAGCCAGGTGGTAGACTCGATTACTTTCCTGCAGAACTTTCTTTTTCCTAGAACTAATTCACTTACATTCTTATTGGCTTAATTTTCTGTCAACTTGTCACTGGTTTAACCTCAGACTTCTCTATAGACATTAATACATCATCTATTTGATCAATTTCTTCTTGATTGGCCCCACTCTGGACTGGCTTTCCTTTGTGCCTAAGGTATTTCCGTTATCATGGGCTTTCCTCTGTTGAATCTCCTGTTGTTTGTGTAACCTCTTCCTCTCATGGTTTATTACCTCGTCCAGTAGAGACCTGCTGTAGAAGGGGTGCATGGGAAGTAATTTTTTGAGAGACATTGCATGTCTGAAAGTGGCTTGTTCTCTCATACTCGATTGAGTATGAAATTCTAGGTTGGAGTTTGTTTTCCTTTAGAATTTTGAAGGCATCGTTACTTTTTCATCTAGCATCTTGTGTTGCTGTGGAGAAGTCTGAGACCGTTCTGAGTGCTGACCTTTGTGACTCTCTCCTTTCTGTTGCCAGTGTTCTGAGATTCACACTGACGTGCCTTGGCAAAGGTCTGTTGGTGCATTGTGCTAGGCTCTTGCTGAACCTTTTCAGAATGGACTTTAATCCTTCATTTCTGGGAAACTTTCTTGAATTACTTGTTAATGATTTCCTACCTTTGGTTTTCTGATTTTTCTTTCTGGAATTCCCGTTATTCAGATGTTGGATCTCCTGGACTTACCTGTTTTTCTCCTCTTTTCTCTCCTTGCCTCCCCTATCCCCCATTTTCTTGTTTTTTGATCTCCTTTGTAGATTTCCCCAAGTTGATTCTCTGAAGGTTCATTTTTCTTTTTTTTTTTTTAATTTTTAAATTTTATTTATTTTTTGGTTGCATTGGGTCTTCGTTGCTGTGTGCAGGCTTTCTCTAGTTGCGGCTAGTGGGGGCTACTCTTCTTGTGGTGCATGGGCTTCTCATTGTGGTGGCTTCTCTTGTTGTGGAGCACGGGCTCTAGGCGTGCAGGCTCAGTAGTTGTGGCTCGCAGGCTCTAGAGTGCAGGCTCAGTAGTTGTGGCGCACGGGCTTAGTTGCTCCGCGGCATATGGGATCTTCCCGGACCAGGACTTGAACCCATGTCCCCTGCATTGGCAGGCGGATTCTTAACCACAGCGCCACCAGGGAACACCAGTACTGTTTTGCTGTTTTTAATAGGACCTTGGGACTTCCCTGGCGGTCCAGTGGTTAAGACTCCACGCTTCCACTGCAGGGGGCACGGGTTCGAACCCTGGTTGGGGAACTAAGATCCCACATGCCGTGCAGCACGGGCAAAAAAAAAAAAAAATAGGACCTCATTCCAGGGTTGCAATATCTTCCTATCTCTGAGGACGTTAGTTAATATGCTGTGTTGAAGCTTTCATCTCCTGCGTGATGTTTTCTTACTCCTTTCTGTTTTAGTCTTTCATGTTATAGACTTTCCTTAGCTGCCTGGCAATCATTGGTAGTCTACTTAAGTTTAAGAGCAGGGTATTAAAAAGAATATATGTTTGTAAGGTGACCTGATTGAACTTTTTTGAGTAAATCTCCAATGTCCATATCTTTAGGACTTTGCTCTTGGGCTGGTCAGATTCCTTGGAGAAACCTTCAGTCTTGTCAGGCGGGTTTACCTTGAACTGCTGGCCTACTGGGAGCTCAGTAGGGGAAGAGGACTGGGGATTTTCAGCATTCATGTCCAGATTCACTTCATCTTCCAGGTCTCTGGGAAGGCTTCCTAGTCCAGAAACCTTCTAACCCCCTCTAGAGAGTAAGCATCCAACTTTTTGCCAAAGTTGGGAAGGGGCAGTCTCAAGATCATATGCAGGTCTGAATATTTAAGCACGTTCTCTCTTTTTAAAAAAACATGTCTTTTCTTGGAAAATATACTACTTTAAAATTGAAAACAACTTGGCAAGGTAAAGAAGATACAGAACAAAGGATGATGTCATAGAAAGATAACTAGACCAAGACTTAAGAGATGGATTCTGGCTCTGACTACCTCCACTACCAATTCTGTCTAAGTCTCTGGTTTGTTATCTATACAAGGGAGGGTTTAGACTCAGTTGATTCATTGATACTGTCTCAGCTTCTATACTCACCTGCTGAGTATTTCATAACCTTTTTAAAAAAATAAAGTCAAAGCACACAGGATTTTTTTCTGCTTCTGGCCAAGACGGAGGTAATTGCCTAGACTTGCCCTCATACCTGAAAAAAAAATCAAAACTCAGGACATTGAAGGAGAGTAATCCCTGAAAGATGGGAAACAAATAAGGTGAGCTTACTGCCTTGTGAGAGTTTCCAGACTATGACACAGGGGGAACCACCAGGCTATCTGGGTTGAGGAGGCAGCTCGAGTTCATAGGACAGAACAGCAGGAGAAGAAAGCTGCACAGAGGACCCAGGAGGTCTGCAGAAGATCCCTCTTGAATATTCAGAATACCGATCAGCATACGAGTGTGAGGAAACAGGATGGGGAAGGAACCATCAAAAAGGATTATAACAGTGCCTTCCCACCGGCCAGAGAAAAACTCAACTCACAGGATAGTGGATAGACTATTATACCAAGAATTTTATTTTAAACAGGTATAATAAGGTGATAGACATGAGATGACTTCCTTGAAAGAAGAGTTTATTACAATTCCCAAGAGCAGGGAGCATGCCATGCCATGCAGGGTCACACGAGGAAACATCAGGTGGGTCAAGAGGCAGGAATGAAAGGAGAGCATGGCCCAGAGCCTCTGTTATGGTTTCCACGGGGAAAGCATGGGTGAGGCAGCGTAGGCCAGTTTGAGTAAGTCTAGAGTTGGATAATTTGAACAAATCAGAGGGCTTTGAGCTCTAGGGGTAGTCTACAGTTATGTGGTACCTGGCCCTGTGGTGATTTATAGCAGGGCAGATAATGGCTTGGTGTGTGTGAGTTAAACATCGTTGCGGGTAGACTTTGGATTGGTTAGTTTTTATGTGAAAGGTATACTGTGCAGGCAAATTGTTTACTATCTCTAGGAAATAACTAACTCTAGGAGGGGCAGTCTCTCCAGGATTAGCAAGGCCCCAAGATGTCAAAGCACCATTTTAAAAATTTTAAAACATTCAATAAAAAAACATTAAACACGAATAATACAAAAATGTGATGTATTTTAAGATAAGTATCCAGGAAAGTCTTGCCTTGTAAATGAACTATTAGCCCTAGTTTGAGCATTGCTCTGGACCCAGCTAACAAATCATAAAAACAGGACTTGAAAGGATCAAGCTGTTTCCAGGTCAATTAGCTATAGTCTAGAACAAAGTCCAAAAAGATTTATAGGAACATAAAAACATCTAGCACCCTACAAAGTAAAATTCACAATGTCTGGCATCCAGTCAAAGATTACCAGGCATGCAAAGAGGCAGGAAAGCACAACCCGTAATAAGAATAATCAAAACATCCAAAACTGACACAGATGTTAGAAGTAGCAGAGAAGGACATTAAGACGGTTGTGTTTTTTGTTTGTTTTGTTTTTATAAATTTATTTATTTATTTTTGGCTGTGTTGGGTCTTTGTTGCTGTGCGCGGGCTTTCTCTAGTTGCGGCGAGCGGGGGCTACTCTTCATTGCGGTGTGTGGGCTTCTCATTGCGGTGGCTTCTCTTGTTGTGGAGCATGGGCTCTAGGCAGGTGGGCTTCAGTAGTTGTGGCAGGTGGGCTCAGTAGTTGTGGCTCATGGGCTCTAGAGCGCAGGCTCAGTAGTTGTGGCACACAGGCTTAGTTGCTCCATGGCATGTGGGATATTCCCAGATCAGGGCTCGAACCTGTGTCCCCTGCATTGGAAGGTGGATTCTTAACCACTGCGCCACCAGGGAAGCCCAAGACGGTTGTTTTAACTCTTTCATATATTCAAAAAGTTAAGTAGAGACATGTACAATCTAAAAAGAAGGACGAGGGAGTTCTTTGGTAGTCTAGTGGTTAGGACTCAGCACTTTCACTGCCGTGGCCTGGGTTCAATCCCTGGCTGGGGAACTGAGATCCCGCAAGCCATGCAGCACAGCCAAAATAATAATAATAATAATAACAATAAAAAGAAGGATGAGGGGATGTAACAGAAGGAGAAAGGAGAAGGAAAAGAGAAAGATAAACTTCTCATTGAACTTCTATAGCTGGATGGGATTCACAGCAGATTAGACATTACAGAAGAAAAGCTCAATGAACTTTAAGGCATAAGCTATAGAAACTATCCAAGGTGAAACACACACAGAGAAAAAGAATTTGAAAAAGAAAAGAGCTTTGGGACAACTCCAAGTTTCCTAATATATGGGTAGTTGGAGTCCCCAAAGGAGAGGTGATGAGGGGACAGAAAAAGTACTTGAAGTAATAATGGCCAAAAACTTTCCTAACTGGATGAAAACTATAAACCCACAGATCCCAAAAGCTAAATGAACTCCAAGCACAAGAAAACGACACCAAAGCATATATCATAACTCAAAACCAGTGGTGAAGAGAAAAATTCCAAAAAGCAGATGGAGAAAAAAAAATGTTATATTAGAGGAACAAAGATAAGGATGACATTTCTCATTGGGAACCATGCAAACATGAAGACAGTGAAGCAACAACTTCGAAGTATTGACAGAAAAAATTATCAATCTAGAATTCAATACCTGGGGGGGATAAATCTTTTTAAGATGAAGGCAAAATAAAATGTTTTCAGACACACAAAGGCTGAAAAAAATTCATCACCAGGAGGCCTGCTATACAAAAAATGTTAAAGGACATCCTTCTAGAAAAAGGAAAACTAGACCAGATGGAAATCTGGATCTACACAAAGGAGTGAAGATTGTATTACGGCGCTTATGACATGTAAAAGTAAAATGCATGACAATATTAGCATAAAGGCCAAGAGGGGAAAACATATACTACTGTAAATTTCTTATACTAGAAGTGGTATATTACTTGAAGTCTGTGATAATTTAAAAATGTATAATATAAGCCCCAAAGCAACACTAAAATAACAAAGAATTATGCCAACATTCAAATATCCAACAGCTGATGAATGGGTAAACAAAAGTGGTATATCCATACAATTAGAATATTATTTAGCCATTAAAAGGAATGAATTACTGACACATGCTACAACATGGATGAATTATGAAAACATGGTAAGTGAAAGAAGACACAAAAGGCCACATATTGTACGTTTCCATGTATATGAAATGTCCATAATAGGCAAATTCATAGACACAAAGCAGATTAGTGATTGCCAGAGATTGGGAGAGGGGAGAATACGGAGTGCCTGCTTAATGGGTATGGGGTTTCTTTTTGGGGTAATGAAAATGTTCTGTCATTAGATAGTGATGATGGTTGCACAACATGGAGAATGTACTAAAAACAACTCAATTGCACACTTTAAAATGGTTAACATGAAGAATTTTATATTATGTGGATTTTACTTCAATAAAAAGAGTTAAGCCAACAGAGGAGATTTATGATGGATTTATAAATAAATAATTATACCAAAATAAGGCAGAAAAAGAAAAAGAGGAACAAAGAACAGATGGGGGCTTCCCTGGTGGCGCAGTGGTTAAGAATCCGCCTGCCGATGCAGGGGACACGGGTTCGAGCCCTGGGCCGGGAGGATCCCACATGACACGGAGCAACTAAGCCCATGCACCACAACTACTGAGCCTGGCTCTGGAGCCTGCGAGCCACAACTACTGAAGCCCGCATGCCACAACTACCTAAGCTGGCATGCCTAGAGCCTGTGCTCCGCAGCAAGAGAAGCTACCGCAATGAGAAGCCCACGCAATGAAGAGTAGCCCCCTCTCGCTGCAACTAGAGAAAGCCCGCACGCAGCAATAAGGACCCAACACAGACAAAAATAAATAAATAAATACATTTAAAAGAACAGATGGGATAAATAGAAAATAAATAACAAGATGATAGGCTTAAGTCTAACCATATCAATAATCACAGTAAATGTAAATGGTATAAACACTCCAATTAAAAAGCAGAGATTGTCAGATTGGATTAAAAAAGCAAAACCCAACTACATGCTACCTACAAGAAACACTTTATTATTTATTTGTTTATTTTTGGCTGCATTGGGTCTTCATTGCTGTGCACGGGCTTTCTCTAGTTGCAGTGAGTGGGGGCTACTCTTCGTTGCGGTGCCCGGGCTTCTCATTGCGGTGGCTTCTCTTGTTGCGGAGCACGGGCTCTAAGCACACGGGCTTCAGTAGTTGCGGCATGTGGGCTCAGTAGTTGTGGCTCACAGGCTCTTGAGCGCAGGCTCAGTAGTTGTGCATGGGCTTAGTTGCTCCACAGCATGTGGGATCTTCCCAGACCAGGGATCGAATCTGTGTTCCCCGCATTGGCAGGCAAATTCTCAACCACTGCGCCACCAGGGAAGTCCAGAAACACTTTAAATATAAAGACATAAATAGGTTAAAAGTAAAAGGATGGGGAAGAATACCATTGCTAACACTAGTCAAAAGAAAGCTGGAGTAGCTATATTAATATCAGACAAGTAGGTTTCAGGGATAATGAAGGTTATTTCATAATGATGATAGGGTCAGTTAATCAAGGAGCCATAGCAATCTTAAACATTTATGCACCTAATAATAAAGCTTCAAAATACATGAAACAAAAAATGGATAGAAATAAGAAACAGACAAATAAAAGTACAGTCAGAGTTCAGTTCTCTTCTCAATAATTGATAGACCAAGTAAGCAGAAAATCAGCAAGGATATAGTAGACTCGAACAACATGGTAAGTCAACTTGACTTTGATTAACACAGGACACCCAACAATAGTAGAATACACATTCTTCTCAAGTGCACACAGAACATTTATCAAGATTCAAAAGGCTTCAAGCCATATCATGTTGTCTGACCACACTGTAATTAAATTAGAAATCATTTATCACAAGGATCCTTGGGAAATCTCTAAATATTTGGAAACAAAATAACACACTTCTAAGTAACCCACAGATCAAAGAAGAAACCAAAAGAGAAATTGGAAAGTAGTCTGTACTGACTTGAAAATGGAAACACAACATATCAGAATTTGTGGGATGCCACTAAAGCAGAACTTAGAGAAGTAATTTATAGCACTACCCACTAAAGAATGTCACTAGACATTTGGCTCCACAAGGATTGAATATAAGCCACTGCAGCCATTGACCTTCGACACACCCTGAAAAGAGTTCAGGGCAGAGATCAGGAATGAGGCACTCTGTGCTCTGGAAAAACTGGCAGAACAGACCATAAGATAATTAGATATTTTCAGGAGAAATTTTTTATGAACCTGGATTCTTGCATCTTCCCTTAGAAAAGCACTAAATCATTAACTAAGATTTGCATTCCTTGTGACTAGCAGCAACCTTCTACTGGGATGTGTGCTTGGTTGCACCTACCCCCTTTGCCAAAATCACATATATACTGACCTCTCCCCTTACCTCTTCTGCACAGTTTCTTGAGCTATCTGAGAGGCTCTCTCCCGGGCTACAGTCCTCAGTAAAACACTGGATAAACTCCACTCACAGCTTGTACATTGTGCGTTTTTGTTTTTTTAAGTAGCAGTAAACACCTATATTAGGAAAAAAGAAAGGTCTCAGGTCAATGATCTCAGCTATATTACTATCAGACAAGAAGATTTCATGGGACTTCCCTGGCGGCGCAGTGGTTAATAATCCACCTGCCAATGCAGGAGACACGGGTTCAATCCCTGGTCTGGAAAGATCCCACATGCCGCGGAGCAACTAAGCCCGTGTGCCACAACTACTGAGCCTGTGCTCTAGAGCCTGCGAGCCACAACTACTGAAGCCCGCGCACCTAGAGCCTGTGCTCTGCAACAAGAGAAGCCACCGCAGTGAGAAGCCCACGCACCACAACAAAGAGTAGCCCCCACACGCCACAACTAGAGAAAGCCCGCACACAGCAACGAAGACCCAATGCAGCCAAAAATAAATAAATAAATAAATTTATAAAAAAAAAAAAGAATCTGCCTGCCAGTGCAGTGGATGCAGGTTCCATCCCTGGTCCGGGAAGATCCCACATGCCACGGAGCAACTAAGCCCATACACCACAACTACTGAAGCCCGTGAGCCACAACTACTTGAGCCCATGCACCACAACTACCGAAGCCCGTGAGCCCTAGAGCCCGTGCGCCACAACTACTGCGCCCGCATGCTGCAACTACTGAAGCCCGTGTGCCTAGAGCCCATACACCGCAACTAGAGAAGCCACCGCAATGAGAAGCCTGCGCACCGCAACGAAGAGTAGTCCCAGCTCGCCGCAATTAGAGAAAGCCCACGCACAGCAAGACACAACGCAGCCAAAAAAAAAAAAAGAATCTAGAGGGAATTCCCTGGCGGTCCAGTGGTTAGGAATCTGTGCTTCCACTGCCGTGGCCCGGGTTCAATCCATGGTTGGAGAACTAAGATCCCACAAGCTGCCCCCCCCAAAAAAAAATCTAGAAAAAGAAGAGCCAATGAAATTTGAAGTAAGTGGAAGAAAACAAGTAAGGATCTAAGTGGGTATCAATGAAATAGAAAACTATAGAGAATAATCAGTGAAACCAAAAGATGATTCTTTAACAAGATGAATAAAATTGATAAATCTCTAGCTAGACTGCTCAGGCAATGGGGCGGGGGGGGGGGAAGAGGAAGACAAAATTACCAATCTCAGGGATGAGAGAGGTGACTGCTACAGATTCCACAGATATTAAAAGAGAATGTTACAGGGAATTCCCTGGCAGTCCTGTGGTTAGGACTCTGCGCTTTCACTGCCAAGGGTCCGGGTTCAATACCTGGTCAAGGAACTAAGATCCCGCAAGCTGCGCGGCACGTCCAAAAAAAAGAGAGAGAGAATGTTATGAACAACTTCATGTCAACAAATTCCACAACTTAGATGAAATGGACAAATTCCTTGAAAGATCCAAAATACAAACACTCTGTCAAGGAGTAATAGCTAACCTGAAAAGCCCTACATTTATTAAAGAAATTGGAATTGTAGTTGAAAACCTTCCCACAAAGAAAACCTTAGGCTTGTGTGCCTTCACTGAGGAATTCTATCAAATATTTAAGGAAGAAATAATATCAATTTTACACAAACCGTTCCCAAAAAATTTAAGAGAAGGGAATACGTCTCAGCTCATTCTACGAGACCAGCATTACCCTGACACCAAAACCAGGCAAAGATATTACAAGAAGAGAAAACCACACTGAGATATCACTACCCAAGAGAAAAGGAAATATCTGTTCATGCAAAAACTTGTACATGATATTCATAGCAGTTTTATTTGTAATAGCTAAACACTGGAAACAACACAAATGTCCACCAACAGGTGAGTGAATTGTGGTACATCCATCCAGTAGAATGCTACTCAGCAATTAAAAGGGACCATTGATACATGCATCACTGTGGGAGTCTCAATTATGCCAAGTGAGAGAAGTCATATAAAAAAGAGTACACCCTGTATGATTCCACATATCTAAAACTAGAAAATGCACACTAATCTATAGAGACAGAAAGCAGGTCAATTGTTGCTTGGGGAAGGAGGGGAAAGGGACGGTGGGAGGGAGACATTGCCAAGGGGCACAAGGAGACTTTTGGGTGTGACAGATACGTTTACTTCATGGATTTATACACTAGTCAGAATGCGCCATGTAGCACAATTTCAACTTGTAACACTTGGGATGTCCTCTTAATTGGGTTTTTTTTTTTTAACGTTTTTTATTTATTTATTTATTTTTTGCTGTACCGCGTGGCATGTGGAACTTCCCCGACCAGGGATCAAACCTGAGTCCCTGCAGTGGAAGCACCGAGTCTTAACCACTGGACCACCAGGGAAGTGTACTTAATTGTATTTTAGTTGTATGACAATGAAGAATTGTTTTTTAAATAAGGTATTGTTATCATTATTGTTGTTGTTATTATTATTATTTGGCCGCACCACACGGCTTGCAGGATCTCAGTTACTGGACCAGGGATTGAACCTGGGCCCCAGCAGTGGAAGTGCTGAATCCTAACCATAGACCACCAGGGAACTCCCGGTATTATTTTTTAAAAATAAAACTAAAGTATACAGCTGGGAAAGGAAATACTGCTTTCCATTGTTGGTTGGCAACTATCTCTAAGAGGAAGAAGTATGTTTTCCTTTCTCTCCAGGACCTAGAGAAAAACCTCTGTGCTGGGTTAATATCAGCCACTGGGATGATCAGTCATCTGAGATTCTGGATTCTCAAAAAGACTGTCTGCAGAGGCTGACCTTTGTGGAGACTCGTATCTTAAAGAACTTTATCTGGACTCAAATGTCCTCCCTTCAGGGACAGAACAGAAGTTCCCAAGTGTTGGTCACCGAGGTCCTGCAGAGAACAGGCATCTTTTCTACATCTTTCCTTTTGATGCTCTCAACATCCTAGCAAGACCTGAGGAGGTGAAGGCAACTCACCTGCAGCTGTCCCAGCCAAGCCACCGGAAGTGGGCATGGATCCCGCACCCCAGAGTGGAGCTCAGTCTGACATGTACTTCCAAACCCACTCCTCACCAGTCCCTTTCCATCCCAGAAGAGGGCTCCCCTCCCCACCCATTTTGCACATGAGGAAATGGAGGCCAGGGAGGTCCTGCCTGGTCTTGTTCCAGGGCAGTGCAGCTGGAGGTCGCTCTCCGCTGCAGGGCACCTGCCAGCAGGGCCACCGTGATGTCTCCTGCCTCGAATGGCCTCTGGCAGGGCTTGGTGGAATTCCCCTGGCAGGAATTTGGGTGAAGCAGGCAGGGGTTAGCATCCCAGACTAAAGCCAGGCCACCTGGCTCACTTCTTGGCATCTCCAGTTCTAGCCCTTTGACCTTGGACAGGTCACTCAACCTCTCCCTGACTCAGCTCACTCACCTCCAAAACGGAGGTGGTAATAGCACTCACCTCCTACAAGTGCAAAGAGAATTAAAGGGGTGTAACGCCATCGGAACAGTGCTTGGCCCCGAGAGAGGCTACAGAAGCACTCTTAAATAAATAAATGGCTTCAGCCCTGTCTAGTCCCGAGGTTTGGGCTCCTGCCATTCCCACCCAGAGAGCCCTGCGTGGAGGCCCCACTGATGCTACAGAGCATCTGCCCTGTGCCCCCCACACGGCAGGCACTTTCCAATCCTTGTGTCAGCCTCACTCCAGCAGGATAAGGGGAGGCTTCGTGAGCCTCGTTCCCAAGATGAGGGAACAGACCCCGAGGGGACCACACCACCAGCAGGTGACAGGGTGGGACCAGGCCAGGTCTGTCTGCCTCCGAGACTGGGCCTAGGAGAGGACCGGCCCAAGCGAGGCCCACCTAGCGCCTCCTTGGTCTGGAACTCGGGCTGGAGCCGGCCTGGAGGGCACACTCTGCCCACCAGGCTGCGTGACTTACTGGGGTGTCCCTGCCTGCAGAGTAGCCTCGCTGGTGGTCGTAAGGGCCCCTCGAAGGGGCCCTGGACACCTGCGTGGGAACAAGGGCAGCCCGTCTCTCTCCAGCTGTTTCATGCTCCGGCCCAGCCAGTGCATTGCGTGCATCCATCTGAGAGGTGGGGAGATTGAGAACAGCTGTCTCCGCCTGGATTCTCCCAGAGCTCGCCTGGCAACACCCGGCCAAGGTCCTCACACCATCCTGGTAAGAATCTCTTTGAGTGGTCATGTTCGTCACGTTCAAGGTTTGTGGGCAGATGAGGGCCAGGGATGGGCAGGGAGCGAGGGGCAGGAGGGACACAGACAGCTTGGCGTTTCTCCAGCCGGGAGCTGCAGGACACGGGCTTATCAGCTTGCCCGGCCCTGGGCCGGCTTCCTCATCCTTCTCCTCTCTGTGGCCCCTTCTACCCCCACCCGCTTTGCCTTCCCCTGGGGAGCCTGAGACCCCTGTCCCAGAGCAGGGGACACAGGGAGATACTTCTGTGGCTCCCAAGCCTCTGGGCAGGCTCATGTCTTTAAAGCAAGGAGGCCAGGGAGGGTCCAGGACCCCAGGATGGAGCATTGAGAGCTGGAAGGGACAGTGGACAGAGGAGAGGAGAGACCGGGGACCAGAGAGGGAGCAGAGCTGGGCTGAACCGGGTGCTCTTCATGCCTTTCTGGCTTTCTCCCGATAGGGGTTCCGCCAAAAGCAGTGAGAGCGGCGGGGCCTGACCTCGGGGCTGGCAGGCAGCGCAGGAGAGGAGCTCCTTTTCCTCACTGCCTCTTGTTGGTCCTGGGACCGACGTCACCCTTCTTGGCCATCTCCCTTCTGTCCCAAGAGGCTGTTGTGCATCTGGCTGCCTGGGGACGTGTGTAATCAGTGCTGACTCACAGTCCCCTGTGGGCCAGAGCTATGGGGGAAGGTCAGCTGGTGGGCCCAGGGATGTGGGCCCGGCGGACCCCCACCTTCTCCTTGGCCTGTGGGGCTCTCTCCGCTGCTGGGTCTCTCCTCATCCTGCAGGATCCAGCTACCCTAGTCCTGACCTCCCAGCACTGCAGGGGAGCCTTGGGCCATGGCTTCCCTGCTGCAGCCTCAGTCCACCCAACACCTCGAAATTCCTTCCTTGTCCCGGCCCAGCTCCTAGTGGGGCTGAACTCCAGCTCCCCACACTGGGCTGGGAGGTGACTGTGGTGTCTGGTTTGGAGCCTGCCCTTGTGCTGCTTGGGGAAGACAGGAGACGGCCCCCTGCTGGGGCAGCTCCAGTACTGCTCTCCCCCGGGGCCCCCCACCGCTGTGGGCTGTGCCCACCTCACCCCTGCATGCTCCCTTGGGGTCCCGCATGGGGGGAGGACTCTGCATGTGGGCCCCCAGGGCCTGGAGGGAACACAGAGCTCTTTGTCTCTGGCCTGATGTCTCTCCTCCCCCACCCCGTGGAGTTGCCCACTCGCCAAGTACAGGAGGCCTGGGGGGTGGGTACCAGGGCTGGTGGGCACCAGGGCTGGTGGGCAGTGCTGTGCCCTGTGGGAAATGATCCGTGCCCCCTGTCTGCACAGTCTCGTGCCCAGCCCAGGGGGCCCTGGTGGGGAGGTCAGCAGCCTGCGCTCCTCTCTGGGCTCCCAACCTGCTCCTCCCCTGCTCCTTCCTCAAAGTGCCCAAGCACTGCCCAGACGTGAGTGCCAGGTCTCTGGAGGCCTCCTCTAACTCCCTGACCACAGACGGACCCTCCCCCCTTCTTTGGTTTCCATGGGAACCCTGCCCAGGGAGCACCCAGGGGAGATCAGTGTGAGCTTGGTCCCTCCCTTTTGGGCAGGCAAGGCCCCTGAGTCCCAGCCACCCCTTCTCCCAAACTCAGCCGCAGGGCTGGTGCGCAGTGGCCCTGAGGCCCACAATGCAGAAAGGCTGAGGTGGAGGTGGCATCAGCCTTTATTGTGGGGTCTGCACAGTAGGTGCCGGGCCCCTCCTGCTGAGGGAAGGCTGAGACTCCAGCCTGGACCGACCATCCAGTCTCCAATGAGCCCATCCTCCTCTGTGCACTGGATCCGGGTCCTGGGGGGTAACTCCACCTCCATCACCCCCTCCCACGTGCTCGGGTGCGTTGCCAGTCAGGAAGGAGCCAGGGCGGGCGGCGGGTCACCTGGTGCAGCAGGCCTGGGGCTCGGGCCCTGGCCCGGCAGCTGCAGAGCCCCAGGTGGAGGCAAGGGCCGTGGCCCCAGCCACGCCACCCTCAGGCTCTGGGTCCAGGCTCTCGTAGATGGTGGGCAGCGAGGTGCGCTGGCTTAGCCGCCGGCGCAGGCCAACCAGCAGGGGCTGGGGCAGGGAGGCCACATCCACGTTGTTGCCCAGGTCCACCCAGGCCAGCACCGGGAACTTGGCGGTGTCCTTGATGGCCTCAGTGAGCTCACGGGCGGCAGCCCGCGTCAGCCGGTTGCCGTTAAGCAGGAGCTGGGTGAGGCGGGGCAGCGTCCAGAGGCTGGGCAGCAGCCGGTGCAGCAGCTCGTCACTCAGCCCCGTGAAGCTCAGGTCCAGCACTGCCAGCCTGGCGCCCTGGCTGCCCAGGTAGCGCATGATATGCTGCACGTCCTGTACTGACAGTGGTATCCCCGATAGGTTCACGGTCTCCCCCGCCGGCAGAGTCTTCTGGAGGTTGCTCTTGAGGCTGCGGGAGGGTCGAGGGTGGGGAGGGACTGAGCAAGGGCCCCACCTGCCTCAGACAGTGGCCCCTCCGTCAGGGCAGCACAGGGCAGCAAGGCCCAGGCCCTGCAGATGGCCACTTCCTAGATGAGTGGCCACGGGCAATGCTCTGAATCGCTCTGAGCCTTAGTCCCCTTTGGTTAAGAGGCGACCTGGCTGTGAGGATTAGATGCACTTGCATTAAGGCTCCATGAGCTGTTATAAAAACCCTCTGTGTGCTTGCATCACCACACCTGTTACATCTGTTGTCTCTTATTTTTATGCCAACTCAGTGGGGTGGGAATGATTATCCTATTCTGCAGAGGAGCAAACAGGTGCTTTGAGGGGTGACGTGACCCTTCCACGGTCACACACCACTAAGGGGGAGCCAGGTCTCCAAATCGGGGTGTTCTGACCCCTGAGCCCATGCTTTTTTTTCACGTGCCTCCTCTAAGGTTGACCCTTTTGGAATAAGGATAGATGTGGGAACAGGCCCAGGGTAAGCAAGAGGGCCATGTTGGGGGATGTGGGTGGGATCTGCCCTAGGGGAGGGCTCCCTGTGTCCTAAGCTGGAAGGGAGGTTTAGAGACTGAGGAGGGTCCCCCACTGCCCCCAGAACCCCCTCTAGTTCTCTCCTGTCATTTGAACATGGGCCTGCCTGGGAGCTGACAGAGGTGGGAACACCTCCAGGGCCCTCACCTGCCAAGGCAGGGAACAACCCCATGGGCTCCAGGCTCAGCATGGGCCACCAGGCCTGAGGGAGGGGGCAGGAGGTTGGGGGGCAAGCAGGGGAGAGCACCAGGGCCCAGGTGCCAGTGGCCTGTTCCCAGGCTGAGTTTGTGGCCACGAGGTTGTAATGGAGTGACTAAGGGGGACCCCGTTGCAGAGTGAGCTGCTGGGCTGGCCGTGGAGGCCTCAGCTTCAGGCAGCCTGGCAAAGAGTCCCCAAAGGGCTTCAGGAAGCAGGGCAGTGTGGCCTTGGGCAAGACACTCTGCCTCCCCTGGCCTCAGTTTCCTTCCCTGGAAAATGGGAATCATGACCCAGACTCCACCTCCCTCCCAGCCTGTCCTAGGGACTCTGCTGACTCTAGCTGAGGCCCTCAGGGGGGCCAGGCCCTGTGACAGGCGGGGTGTTGAGGGACAGGCAGATGGCAGGAGGCAGTCACACGGAGAGGAGCTGGCCTTGGGGAGCATCCGCCTCCATTGCCACCGGCCAGTGACGGGCTGTGATGCAGCCAAGGGTGAGGGCCTGCAGGGTGGGATTTCAGGCCCCAGCTCTTGTTGACAGAGGCCTGGGAAGGGACCCCCAGGGGCCAGGCGGCTGGGCTGTGTCTGGGCTCCCTTACCAGCTCTGGGTCTTCCTTCGGGGCAGGCTGGACCCCTGCTGCCACTTGGAGTGAGGGGTGAGGTGGTAGATGAGCTGCCGGCAGGTCTTGTCCGAGGACTTCCAGAGCTCATAGTCCTGCGGGGGCAGCGCTGTCAGGGGAGGCAGAGCCCTGTGCGCTCCCAGGCCTTGGGGACCCAAGTGTGTGCATGCGCACAGCCATTCATCACGGATCACTGAGCCGCCCACTGGCTTTCCCCCTCCACCCCCGCCCCCCTGCCCCGTGGCCTGGCACAGAGCCAGGGGAGGCTGCCCACTGGGAGCTGGACAGGCTGGTCCGAGGCCCGTGGTGCCCGGCGGGAGGAAGCCCAGACAATGGGCCCTTGTTCCCTGTCCTCAGGCCCTGGGCCAGAGTCTCGGGCTATCAGCCGCTGGCTCCCTGTCTACCCTCGGTGCCTCCCTGGGACTCACCACAGGGGGAGGCAGGACCAGGCCTCTCCAGGGAGCCCTGCTCCACTGACGCCACCCCCAGGGAATAGGAACAAGCCAGGTCAGCACGCTCTTCTTCCTCTCACTCTCCAAGCGAGACCGCACCCGTGGGGCCTGGGTCTGGGCTGCCAGCGGGGAGGGTTACCATTTTCCAGCACCACCACCTGGCTCTCTCTGGCTCCCAAGTGGGCCCTTGCAGAGGCCCAGCTCGGGCAGGATACGGGGTGGACTGCTTTCCACAAGCTGGCACTAAGCACACTCCACCACCCAGCACATTCTTTTATCCAGTCCCTCTGTTAACAGCGGGCACACACAGTGGCAGCAAGCCCCAGGGGTCACCGCGATGGCTCTAGACTAGCCTCAGAGACCCCTCAGTGACAAGTGCACCTGGACGTGGCAGTTCAGAGCTGGCAGGGCCCAGAGTGGGCATTCCTGTTTCACACGGGGGCTCACTGTGACAAAGGGCCGGGGGCTGGGGGCCGGCCACAGGCTGTGTCAGGAGTGCGGCACCTTCCATGCTTATGGCAGGACGTCCGCAGGTGCCGACATAGCAGGTGGGGACAGGTGTTCTGGGCAGACGCGGTGGCAGGAGGGGAGTTGAGGCTGCAGGTGGCAGGTGCCAGCTCAACACGAGGAGGGATTTTCTTGTGGCTTGAGTTGCTGTGGGACGCAGTGGGAACATGTGGACAGGGGTTCCAGCCAAGGGCGCTCTCTTCTGGCTCTGGGACTCAGGGGCTGGGAGCCTGGTTACATCAATGGATTTGTCAGAATGTCCTGTATCCCGAAGGGTCCCCATACGACTACCTGCCTGGGTCCCAGGGCCTGGCGCACAGTGCTGAAATTCAGGAAACGGGTCTAGGGAATTCCCTGGCGGTCCAGTGGTTAGGGCTCCGTGCTTCCACTGCAGGGGGCACAGGTTTAATCCCTGGTCGGGGAACTAAAATACTGGATGCTGTGCTGCAGGGCCAAAAAAGAAAAAGAGGAAACGGGTCTACCCAACAGATGACTTTCCAGGGCTGGGAAAGCAGAGTTCCCATGTGCTCCAGCTGCTGGCCAGCCTCATACACTGAAACTGGCATCAGGTCCCAGAGAGGGACAGTGACCCGCCTAAGGCCACGCAGCAGACCAGGTGAAGGCGCAGATCCTAGCTCCCAGCTCTGGGCTCTTCTGGCCTGTCAACCACACTACCCAGACTGGGGCCCATGCCTCACCGACTTGGGGCACTGCAGGTCCCGGGCCAGGTTCACAAGCAGGTCATGGGAGATGGGGTCCACCAGATTGAGGAAGGCCACATTCCTGTAGAGGATGTCTGTGAGGAGGGTCCCCTCGAGGCCCAGGTCCTGCAGGTAGTGAGAGTTGAGTGAGCCAGGGGTCGAGGCCTCCCTCCCCTAGCCCCCATCCCAGCCAGCCAGAGGCTCTCACATCCGTTCCCCTCTCTCCATTTCCCCCCTGAGGCTTGCTGGAGCCCTCCCCACAGTGGCGATGGCCAACTGTCCGGGGCAGGTGGACCCTTTGGATGAGCAGAGGGTCGGTGCATCGGGGGCCTCAGGGAGGCGGTAAGTGGGTCTGGGAACCCTTAGACTGGTTCCCTGGAGGTGAAACGTTCTGCTGAGACCCCCTGGCTCCTCTGGGATTGGGCTTGTCTGGGGGATTCTCTGGGGGCTCCTTGATGATCCCCAAATGCCCCTGCCCTCCTCATTCCCTTTGGGCCCCCTGCCTCTATCCACCTATCCCCGAGCACTCCTGAGCTGCGGCTGCCACCTCTTTGCTGACGGGTCCAGACCGTTCCTGTCAGGGTGGAACTCTCTCTCTCAGCTCATACGACACAAAGGCAACTCAGACTGGGTGTGTCTCGCCTCCTGTGCCTCAGCTCAGTAAAGGGTGCCACCATCCCATCTTCCCAGGCACTTGCGCCAGAGCCCAGGAATCACCCCGCACTCTTCCCTCATCCCTCCTCTGCCCAGCTCTCCCCACCCCAACCCACTGCTCAAGGAGCTTCAGGCCTCATCCCCTCACAGCCTCTTCCCGGGGCTCCCGGCCTCCTGATACCCTTCCCGTCCACCCTAATGCTGCCAGAGCCAGCTCTATGAAACACACACTTGACCCCTTAACCCCTTCAGTGGAAACCAAATGCTCTCAAGGTTGTGTGATGGCAGAGACTCGCACACAGCCTGCAGTCTCGGAACTCCCCGTGGCCTGGCCTTCACACCCTCTCTCGCCCACCAGCCTTCCTGTCCAGCCTCCAAGCCTCCCACCCCTCACACAGATCCCACCATCAGGTCCCTGGCCTGCCCTGGCCTTCCTGCCTTCACCCCTTGGCCTCGTCCTCCTGTTATTCCCATAGGCCTGGTGTGGTGTCCTTTAGGGGGTCCGTTTAGAGGATATGCCGACAAGCTGATGGGACAGGCACAGCCAGGAGGGGCCTCGAGACCCCATGTGGGCCCTCCCCAAGCCAGGGAGTAACATGTTATGTGTATAAGCCCAGGGCACAGGAGGCCAGGCCAGGCCAGAATGACTAAGGTCCATAACTGCAGAGTCCTTGAAGGTTATGGGGCAGGACAGGCCCCTCACTGGGCCTCAAATTCCAACCTTTGGGACACCAGTGGGCAACCTAGCTCGTTCCCCAGCTAAAATTTCCAGCTGGTGCCTTGGGCTGCAGACGCCATGCTGGACAGAGATAGTGCCTCTGAATAGTCTCTGGCTGATTTGTGCTGCTCTGTTGTTTGCATTTTAAACACGGCTCAAGTTGGAGATGACAGCTAGGGAGGATCCAGTAGAAGGGAAGGATAGCTGGTGAGCCTGGGCTGACCCAGTCAGGGTCCCAGACCGCAGCCTGCCTTCTGCTGATGTGGACAGCTCCTCTTAAAGGGCCAGCCCCACCTTTCCAGCCTGCTGAGCCCAGAGAAAGGAAACCCAGTGCAGCAGGAGGAGCAGAGCTGGGAGACTGGAGGGTGAGCTCTGGCCTTGGCTGGCCCCCAATTTGCTCTGTGGCCCTAGGCTCACTGCTTTTCTCCAAGCCTCAGTTTCGCAATCATCCACCTGCAGGTCAAAAACCACCGGCACAGCTGATTTCGGCTTACAGGATGGGGCAGATTGTGGTGGCAGCTGCTGCAGGGTATAGGGATGTGGGCAGAGAGAGGAGTGGCTTGCTCAGTGGTGATGCTGGGATCAGAACTCATGTCTCTTAAGGCAACCCAGGGCTAGGGATATGGGACTCAGGTACCTGGTGTATGTGGAACCAGAGCCCCCGCCCGTCGTGATGTGATGTTGTGATGTACAGATGCCAGGTGTGTGTACTCAATGGGCGAGAGCTGCCTGCTAGGAGGATGGGCATTGTGTGCTGTGGCTTTGTCTGAGCTGACGTGGAGAGGTTGCACCCGCTGACCAGCTGGGCTGTCCCTTCCCCAGGTCCTTGCTCCGGGGTCCAGTGCAGCGCCTCCCTTCACCCTGGAGGGGGGAACCATCCTCTTCCCATTGTCCCTCAATACAAGATGATTCACCCCCACCTGCCCTCCTTTCTTGGCAGGGCCTGAATGTGGACTCAGCTCCAGGCTTGGGAGCACCCTCAACACCCACAACTGAACTCAAACCCCAGAGACGCATACAGTCATGGGACCCCCTCCACACTCACAGTCCCCCCGACCCACAACTCTAGCTGACTGCTTTCCCTCCCTCGCCCTCCGGCCCAGACAAGACCCCCACCCCCTGAAGCCAGTCGTCCCCTCCCCTCGGAACCCGCCCGGCCCGCGCGCCCGAGGCCAGCTCCGCATCTCCTCCCGGCCCCTCCTCGGTCTCCAGCCCCGGCCGGCCGGCAGGCTGCTTGGCTGCTTCTCTCACCTGGCGCAGGAGGCGCAGCAGCTGCTGGGCGCGCTCCGGCCGCCGCTCGCGGAGCGTGGACTGGATCTCGCGGAGCCAGCGCACCCGGCGCTCATAGGGCGCCGGCCCGCACCCCGCCGCCGCCCCAGCCTCCGAGCCCGCTTCGGGCCCGGCCCGCCGGCCCAGCCGCGCCCCCATGGTCGCCGCGCGGCGGGCGCCGAGCCGGCGGGAGGCAGGGCCGCTTGCGCCCCGCCCCTGGCCCCGCCCGGGATGCTCCGGGCGGGGAGCGCGGGATCCGAGGTTGCGCGCCCCGGCCGGGCCGAAGCGGAGGAAGGGAGGGGGGTTCCTGCTGGGGGCCCCGGAGCTCCCACACTCGGTTTGGGGGTGTCGCTGGAGGAGGCCCTCGCCCGCGCTAGACCTGGCTCGAGCCCTGTCGCCAGGAACTGGAGCCGCCGGGACGAGGTGGCGGTTGGCGCCTTTAAAGGCTCCGGGCCCCCGTGCTGATTGTGGAACAGTCGCTTTGGCGGGGCAAAGAGCACTGGACTTGGAGTCAGGGTGGGGTGGGTGGGGGTTCCGCTGCCGTTTGCCAGCTTTAGACAGTGCCAGCGCCTGCTTTCAGAATCTCGCCCGCCCCAATCGCAGCGAGCAGTTGTAGCATCTGACCTGTCCACTCTGCGTGGACACTTCTGAGTTGACAAATGTTTATCACCCCTCCCTGCTTGGCTGGGGGCAGACTTGGGCAGGCCGGCCTCCTCTGCCAGCCACCTGGGAGATAAATGGGATGGGGGATGCTGGTTAACTATCTCAGCCTGGCTGTGGGCAGGCTGGCAGCAGGCCAGCCGCACCTGCCCCTGCTTCAGTCTTCCCCGTGACAGAAGTGGGGAAAGTGTGTGGGGTGGGGGCTGGCTACTCCAGGGACCAGGTTTGAGCCAGGAACCCACTAGCTGGAGGGGTCTTTGTTGGAGGCTTGCTGCCCCTTATAGCACCCCCACCCAGCTCTGGGCCCCTCACATTCCCAGGGTAGGGGGCATTTGGGGCACTAGGCTCCAGACCCTGACCTCCACAGCAAGGAGGGTGTGTCCAGCCTGGGAGGACAGTGTAGCTGGGCACGGGTGCAGGGGGTTGATCATGGACAGCGATGGGGGAGGGGAGGCTGTCCGAGGGCCTGTGGTAAGTGAGGGCAGAGTTAGGCTCCTTCTTCTGAGTTAAGAATTGCCCCCCCAGGACTGTGTCCAAGACAGAGTGCTGGGCTCTGTGGTGCCCTGGGGCTGAGCCCCTGAGACAAGGCAGAGGGCCTGACCACCCACTGAACCCCAGCCCTTGTCATTGCCTGCTTGGGCACCCCCATTGGGCCTGTTCCTAGGGCCTTCCTATCCTGGACCCCCTTCTTTCCTTCCATCTGCGACTGGACCCAGACACCTCCCTTCTCTGCTATGTAGCCAGCTTTGTCCTGGGGCCACCGTGGCACCACAGGTTTCCTCCCTGGCAAACCTGCATGACTGCCAGGCCTGCCTTCCTCCAGGGCCAAGGTGCTGTCACTAAACTGAGCCAGAGACTTCAGCAGCAGCCCCGTTGCCCCAGGGGCCTCGCAGACCCCTACCCAGAGCTGGCAGGCTGGTAAGACCTCCCCCACCCCAATCTCAGGGCTGGAGCCAGAGCTGGGATGATTCCCAGATCGTGACCATATCCTTCCAGAGGCTGAGCCAGGTCTGGACATTGTCCCCTCAAAAGCGAGAAGGCCGAGGTTGGGGGGGGCGGGGGCGGAGGGAGGCAAAGGAGGGCTGAGCCTGGATGTCATGAAGGGGAGGCATCAGGCAGCGGCAGAGGGGGTATGCCCAGAGCTTGGAGTCCCATGGAAAGTGGAGAACTGCTCCCCAGCCCCACCCCTCACCCCCTGCCCCACCCTCTGTGTCCTTGGCTGAGAGATTCCTGGAGAACGTTTTCCAGGAAAGGAGGGAGGGGTGGCATCTGGGCCCAAATCCCTGCATGGGCCTCCCTCAGCCTCCTGTGGGGGGTGGCGAGGTTAACTCTTTCTGGCCTAACCTGATTGGGACAGGGGACCCCAGAGACAGAGCTGTGCCCTCGGGAGTGGGAGCATTGTCCCCCCACTGGCCGGCCTCCATGTATGCTTAACTAAAGCCTGCTGGCCCCTCTCCCTGGAGTTGCCCTGGGCAGCTGAGCTGTGTTTGGGGAGACTCTGTGGGTGGGGGGCCGTGGTGTTGCCCTCTCAGCCCCCAGGGCTGATGTGGAGGTTCAGGGGTTCTCGGGGCAGCCTTACCACCCCTGAGAGCCAGCGAGGTGGGAGGTTGGGGAGCCAGAGAGTCAGGTGGACGGACCCCAGGCCCTGCTGGGGGCATCTTGGGCCCCAAGTGGGAACTTCCAGGAGACAAGTAGCACCGACAGCTGGTGGCCCAGGTGGAATGACAGGGAAGCAGGGTCCTGATGACCCAGCAGGTGGGGTGGAGGGCTGTGGCTGGCGCTGCAGCTGGACCTGTCCCACCTTCGGGCGTCTTCTCTGCCCACCCAGCGGGATATTTCAAGCCCAGCAGGAGGAAGGGCAGCCCAGGGCTGATGGTACCTCAGCAAGGAGCCAGGCGCCACTGAGCCTCCTGGCAGCCACTGCAGAGAAGGATGCAGGATGGATTCGGAACTCACTAGGAGGAAGAAAGCAGACAGACAGTCTATGGAGACAGTTTCCCCTGGATCTGGCTCTAAGGAATAGGTTGTGAGCTTCCTGCAGGGCTAGGAGTCACCACGGGGGTCACAGGTGTCCTAATCCCCTGGACCTGCCCTCTTTTGGGGTATATAAACATGGGCAAAGTAGTTAGTGGTATTAGTTTTCTGTGGCTGTCATAACAAATTACCACAAACTTGGTAATGGCTTAAAACGACAGAAATGTATTCTCTCCCAGTTCTGGAGGCCAGAAGTCTGAAATCAAGGTGTTGGCGGGGCTGTGCTCTCTGAAGGTGCTAGGGAATCATCTTTCTTTGCCCGTTGCCAGCTTCTGGCGATGGCCAGCAGTCCTCGGCCTTCCTTGGCTTGTAGCTGCTTCACTGCAATCTCTGCCTCCATGGCCACAAGTCCTCCTTCACTGTGTCTGTGTGTCTCCCTTCTTACAGGGAGCCTACCTTATTGAATTTAGAGCCTACCTTAACCCAGGATGATCTCATCTTAACTAATGACTTCTACAAAGACTCTATTTCCAAATAGGGTCCCATTCAGAGCTCCCAGATGGATGTAGATTTTGGGGGAAACTATTCAGCCCACTACAGTAGCTTCTGCAAATCTGTTTCCTCCTCTGTAAAATGGGGAAAATAGAATGCCCATCTGGCAAAGGTGTAGGATTAGACGCAGCAAGGAAAGCGTCCAGCACACATGCACGTGGCATGTGTAGGCTCTAATCAATCTTCCGTGGCTTCATGCCGAATCCACCCAGCCACCTGACAGCCATTATACTTACATTTACTGATGATCACTGGGCCCTGTGGATACTTCAGAGACAAAGACGCAGGAGGTTAAAGGAACAGCGGAGGTGGGGAGCTGTGATGGGGGTCCCAGACACTGCGGGAGCCGAGGAAGACATCAGACCAGGAGACGGAGGAGGGCTTCAATGAGGAGGCGGTGGCGTCGAGGTTGGGGCCTGATGGAAAAGTCCCAGCAGTAGGGCAGTGGGTGAATCGCACAGAGAAAGGGGCAGGCCCCAGCTGACAGGAATTTATCTGGAGGGCCACGTGAACCTTTGAAGGGTTTTTCAGTGGGGGAGGGATGTGCTCAGAGCACTGGGGATGCAGTAGTAGAGCGGCTGGGGACCCTGCGAAGTTGCTAGGTGAGAGGGGGCGGTGCGGGGGGCTGAGGGTCAGGTGTGGTGAGCGGGAGGGGGTGTAGAGGTAGGGGCTGCTGGACAGGGCCGGTGAGGATGCGTGGGCTGCTGTCCAGGGCTAGGCCCTGGCTAACGTGGCCGGTGGAGGTCTGGGAGGGTAGCTGCCTAGCTCAGGTTCCGGCTTGTTGGTTAACCCAAGGCGTCTGAAACATCAGCCAACAGGATGTTTCAGTGAAGGGGGCCAAAGAGATGCTGAAAAAGGGGGGTGGGGGCAGGGCTTCTACAAGCCCAGGCAGGCTGAGCAGGGTGTGCATGGAGAGTGTGGGGCAGTTTTGGCATTAGCGGAACTGCGCATCCACTTAGCCCTGTGCAGGGTCACGGGGTGGGGGATGGCAGCCGTGGACAGGTGGGCTTGGGCGTTGCACCCACCCCCCCACCTGGAGATAGGAGTATGTCAGCTCTCCGGGAGACCAAGCCACGTGCTGGGCTGGGGGCTGGGGTGTGGACGAGGCAGCCTTCTTCCCCCACCCCCTGAAGCTCCCAGACACCGCAGATAATTATGAGGTGATGTGATAAATGCTACCTGTGCAGGGAGCCATAGGCAGGGAGGATGGGGCAGCCAGGAGGGGGCCACTTATGACCTCTGAGCTCTGAGCTGCTCATCCAGGAGGGAGAGGCAGCTGCAGGCCGGGGTGCTGGACCATGGAGGTCATGGTGCTCACAGCAGCCTGTGCATGGCCGTCTCAGTGCATCTGCCCAGCAACTATTTTAATGATCCCTGCTCTCCAGACAGAAAACTGAAGGCAGGAAGAGGATACCCTGGGCCATCAGGGCTGGGATTGAACTTGAACCTAGGGACTGTAGAGCCCATGCCCTTGGTTGCGCTGCCTATGAGTTTGGGAATTAGACTTGGTCCAGCAGGTGCCAGACTGGCTCTGCTGCCGGAAGTTCCCAGGTGTTAACAAGCTGCTAGCCCTGGAGGCCCATGTACTTGCCCGAGCTCCAGCCTCTGTCCTCACATCAAAGGTGGGTGCTGAGATGGTGAACCGCTCCAAGGGCGCCAGGGAGTGTCTGGGGCACAGGGGGCTCTCTGCCTATGCCTGCAATTGGCCAGAGCTCACTTCCCACCACCACTGGGCCTCACCAGCCCCTTCACCAAGCCCGAGTTCTCCTTCCATCCCTTCAGTGTGGTCTGTGTGGCTCTGAGAGGTGGTGGCCAAATAGCCATAGGGTGTGGGGAGCCCTGCTCTGTGGCCTCTGACAGTGGGCAGGGTGTTAGGCCAGGTCCCCCTGAAGCAGGTGCAGAAGGCATTCCAAGAAGGGAAATTGGGGCTTGACATTGGGAAGAACCTGCCAACCAACCAGTCTCACTGTCCTTAGAGGTAGTGAGTTCCCTGTCAGGGCAGATGTGCAAGCCGACCTTTCTGGGGTGATGGAGAAAGGAGCTCAGAGGCCAAACATTTGAGATTCTGTGGTCCTCAAGCTGATGAAGATGAACTTTTGTTCAGCCAACTGACCAGATATCTCCTTGGTGCAGATACCAGGGGACACAAAATGTCTTGGATGATATTAGGTTTCCTGACTCCCGGTGGGCCCTGAGATCCTGGCCCAGCAGTTCTGGAGGATGGGTTAGGTGCTGCTTGCGTCTGGACCTGCCTGCCTGTTTTACTCACTGTGAGGCTCCCAACTGCATTTTGGGATGTTGTGTCTTTTTTTCTGGCCGAGTCGCGTGGCTTGTGGGATCCCAGTTCCCCACCAGGTATTGAACCCAGGCCCCGGCAGTGAAAGCCCAGAATCCTAACCGCTAGGCCACCAGGGAACGCCCAGGATGTTGTGTCTCTACCAGCCAGATGTGGCCCACCTGGGGCACAGGCTCACCTGGCACTTCCGGGGGCTCAGACACAGCCACTCCCAGGACCTGACAGCAGCGTGGGGCACCACTGGCAGGAAGTGGTTTGCAGGTCCTTCCCCATTTCCTGGGTTGCTGTCCTGCCGAGTAGCTTTGGATAAGTCCTTTTTCCACTTAGGCTGAGGTTTCCTGTGCCAGGAGCACCCTGCTTGCCCCACCAGTGCTTTGTTTTTCCAGGCATAGAAGTGGGGCAGACCTGAGCCTGTTAGAGCAGGAAAGTGGCCTCCAAGGCCTCTGTGGGCCCATGTCTCAGACGGGGGGATGGGCCAGGTGCCTGCCTCCCTGCCCACTGGTCCAGGGCCTGAGCCTCCTGTCTGGCCAAGGCCCCCAGACTCTCTAGGTCGCTGGTGCCAGCACCGCAGGGGTGATTAACTGATGAAAGGCTTCGGGATGGTGGGGTGGGGCCCCCAGGCTGCCTTGGCAGCTCCCCTGGCTGGAGGCCAGCCTGACCCAGGGGAGCTCCTCCAGGAGCAGGGACACAGAGACCCAAGCTCAGCCAGCCCCCAGCCAGCGCCCCGTCAACACTCCCTTCTTCCCATGGCCCCTGCCCTCTGCCTGACTCCCGGAATGGCTGAGGAGCTAATGGTCACCCACCAGGGTCTTAATGAGTGAGCTGGGGTTAATGGGTTACCCAGCCCGGTGGCACATTCACCAGCCTCCCCAGGCTCTCAAAGTCCAGATGCACTGGCCTGGCCTTCAGGGTCTGAGCTCAGCCACTTCCTTTTCCAGCTTTGATGCCTCAGGGCTCGGGAAGGGTCAGGGCGGTCAAGAGTCTCCCTTGTACCCTCACTGCTGCGGAGATGCCCCAGGCTCAAATTGTTCCCTCTGCCTGGCTGGCCTCCACAGTCCAATCCCAGTGCTGTCTGGATCCCCCCCATAGTTTCTGCCCCTCCCTGGGGGTCCTGGGCTCCTCTTCCTCCTTGGTTGACTATACTATCCCATCTTCAGTCTGGCTGGGGGCTCCTTGAGAGAAGAAACTGAATGGGCCAGGATCAGATGGGAGAGTGAGTGAATGAATGAATGATGGATGCATACATGTAAGCAGCAGGCTGTGTGTGGACCTCAGAAGAATGGGCAGGCTTGGGCCTGCCAGCCCTGTGGGGGCACCCACCCCATCCTGTTGGGCTGGAGCAGGTGGGGGGATGTGAGCAGATGGTCCCATCCTCCATCAGCCTGCCTCCTCAACCCCAGAAAGTTGAGGGATGAGGAAAGGCTCCCTGGGTCATGTGACTCCTTTCTGTCCTGGTGACGGTGACCAGGGTCCTTGGAGTGACAGCCTGTGGACATCTGCAGCCCCGGGGGTGGGGGAGAGGGCATCCCCTGACCAAGAACTCTAGAGAAAACGTCAGGCTTCTCAGACCTGGCGGGGCCTCTGATGCTCACACACCCACCCCTGTTGGTGGAGGCATCTGGCTGTGCCCCAGCACTGTGGGACCCCTCTTTGGATATTGTACGTGGCCAGGAGTTCTCCTCCTCCCAGAGGACCCTTGGCCTAACTGGCCTCTGCCTGAAACCCAGCCTCATGTAGCCCTACCGAGGCCCTCAAAGCTCAGGTCTCTTATGCAGGGTTTGGGACCCCACTGGGCTTGAAGAGGCTACCCGCTGTCCCAGGTCACACAGCCCCAGGGACAGGACCAGGAACCAGTCCTCTTCCCACCTGGAAAGGTTCCTGTGCCTTTAAAGCCTCCCCCCACTCAGGCCAGCAGGGGGAGGGAGGGGAGGAGCTGGGCACTGGGGACTCTGCTCTGTGCTGGAGTACAGAAGGAGGACCAGCCTTGCAGCCAGGTGAGCTGGGGCAGGATGGGCGTCTGGCTGTACCCCAGTGCTATGTGACCCTGAAGCTCAGCTCACCATCTCTGAGCTGCTGGACATCGTAGGAGTGGGGAGCTCAGGCTTGGGGCCTCTCGGGGGCATCTGGAGGACTGGGTTCCAGCCCCAGCTCTGTTATGTCCTGGCTGTGCTCTGGAGGAGTCCCCCGTCCTCTCTGGGCCTCAGTTTATACACCTGCGTCATGGGAGTGAGCTGCCCTTCAGGGTGATGGGGGTGGGGCTTGTGTGGACGGATCCTGCAGAGGGGTCGCACGGATGGGCAGAGCCTTAGGCCCTTGGTCTGACTGGGTCTGGGCTGGGAGCCTCTGTTTCTTTTCCAGTAAGTGGTTTTGAGGTTGCCTGACAAGGCTTTCTGGCTGACTCTGCTACAGTTGTGGGGTGGGTGGAGGAGTGTGGGGAAGTGGGCTTCTTGGATTGAGAGGGAGGAGGGCAGTGTGGAGAAACTGAGGCCCAGAAGGATGGGGCAGCCTGGGGTGGTGGTGGGGTCACTGAGGTGGCGGGTCTGGAGTGGAGGCGAGTGGTGATGGGGGCTGAGGCGCTGTGTCCTCGGGCCACATCTGCTCCTCTCGGGCTCTGGTTTGCTCTCATGGTGGGGGTGGGGCATGGCCGGTACAAGTACAATGGGTGATTGCACAACTCCAGGGGGCGCCCGCCCCCTTGTGGTTATTGCAGGCATGTATAGCTATTTCGACAGGTTTCTGGCAGGTAGTGGTTATCAGGTCTTGGGGAAGGAGCCTTTTTCTAATTCTCAACCCTATTCCACCAGGGTGGGCAGCAAGGGAGACAGATCCCAAATCCGGTCTGGGTCATGGTAAGCTTCCTGCCCAGAGCTGTGTTCTCATACCTAGGGGACATCACTCCTCACTGTGGGCATTGGTGATAAGGAAGGTGAAGGGGTGCCTACCTGTCCATCCATGTGCCTCCAGGGCCGAGTCGCTTCTACCTAAGCCTCGGCTTCCGGCCTGTGAATGGGTTTGGGGCTGTGCCCAGTTTCGCCCCTGTGACTCTGGGGTTGGAGGATTAACAGAGAGACCCCACGCTGTCTGCTCTGTCTCACTCTTCTTCATGCTCTCTTCTCTGCTGCGTCCTGGAACATGCTCACTCAGCCTAGATTCAGCATGGGTGTGTGTATGTGTGTGTATTGGGAGGGGGTGGTGCTGATGGCAGGGTCAGTATCTCTGGCTGGGTGAGGCTTGCATATTCCTGGGGGCAGAGAACTCACCACCTTTTGTGCCTAGGACAGGAGCCGTGGGGTCTGGAGGAGACCTCCAGCCCAGACCCACTGCCCCCAGGTCCCCTCTCTGCATGTGGGTGTGGGGGGCTGACTGGGACAGAATGTGACACACTTGATATGTGAGAAAGGGCTTTCTTTGTTCTGTACGTCATGCCTCAGTTGACATGGCCTTTGAGACACCTTCGCTTTTGTCTCCCCTCCGTAGAACCTGCAGCTGCTGCTGGGCTTCCTCCAACTTGCCTCAGCCCAGGGTTTTCCTGTTGAGGTCACCTGTGGGGTCTGGGTCATCCTCTGCCCACTCAGACCTTCTTCTTACCTTCCTGTCACTTCTGCCATGTCTCATGCCATCCCAGGCAGGGAGAAAACCATTGAGCAGCCTCAGGCAAGCTAGAGACAGAGCCCTGTGGCTCTCCACTGTAGACCCCTCCCAGCCGACTGAGCTGCAATGCAGCCATTCAGGCAGGACCAAATACCCTGATGTTCCTGGCTGATGTCCAGTCCTCGGGGACAAGTCTTGGGCCTTGGTCCCTGGATCCTGCCTTGTCCATCTTCTTAGTTACCCTGGTCTGCAGGGGAGGGGATAGTGTCTAGGGAAAGAGCTGTCATGGCACCCCCATCCCAGGGTCATGCTGGTTGAGGATTTCATGGTAGTGCATTGGGTGGGTTCCATGCCAAGCCCGCCCAAGGGCAGTTGAGTGACAGGACCAGGCCTGTTCTGGCTGTGTGACCCAGAGCAGGCAGCAATGTCTGGTCAGCCTCTACGTCTCCTTCTACCTATCAAATGGTGCAGCCTTGCGGGGTTATTGAGGATTAGATGTCACAGATGGGGGCTGTGGGGGCTCCTGGGCAGCTTCGGCACAGCGAGCTGGGGAGCGGGGGAGGGAGGCATGACTCAGGAAGTGGCTGATCCTTCTCCTTGGCTGACGAGGGCCAAAGGGGGATGGGGTAGTGTCCAAGTTCCCTGGGGCGGGTCTGCAGCTGCTCCTGACTCTGGACTCCTTGGTGGGCTGGTCAGGGACATGCAGCAACTTGGGGCAGGTATGGGGTAGCCAGGTGTGCACTGGTGGGCTGTGTGACCTTGGACCCGCTCTGGCTGTCTCTGGGCCCTGCCTTTCCAGGCTGTTTAGGTGGTTCCTTGAGCCTGGGGCACTAATGTTCCCGGATAGGTGGTGGAACCTTCCGGACTTGAAGCCCTGGGCCGTGCTCCAGGGAGGTACCCTTGCCGTCCAGCTGTGGGGTGTGGTGAGCCGCTCAGGTCTGGGTTCTGCTCTGGTGCTGGTGACACCCCTGCTCCACGGCCTCAGGAACCATCTCTGGGACACCATGTCTGGCCCTGGAGTTCAGATACTCTGAACAAGGACAGGGCAAGCCTGTGGGGGACACCCACCCTTTGGAGGGGCCTGAGTCCAGGAGGAGGAATGCCTGGCCTCTGTCGCCACACCTCGCCTTCCCCATTGGGGCCACACCCCTTGCCTGCTGCCACCATCCAGGGGACCCCAAGGGTCACTGCTGACAGCACCTCCCACCTCCAGGGCCCTCCCAGGGCTGCGTGAACTTTAGTCACCTGGCAATAGGCCGAGTCTCTGTGCCTCCTTGTTGCCATGACATGACAGCAGCCTCCGGCCATCCTCCCTGCCAGGCCAGACCTCTCTTTGAGGACCGCCGCTCTCCACCTACTCTGACGTACACAGGGATTCTAGGTGCCCCCTGGCAGGCCTCTCCCCCTCTCCCCCCCACGCCTCCCACCCCCATCCCCCACCCCCTGGACTAGGTGAGCACGTGAGTTCCTCCGGCCCCTCCTGCTCCTTTCCTGCCTCTGCTCCTCCTGGGAGGAGCCCACCCCCACCCCAGATCCCAGCCCAGCTCTGAGGCCCCCTGAGGAGCTCTGCCCGGGCCGCAGGCGTGGCTCTGGGCGGCTCCTGGGAGTGGGGGTGCCTGGCCTACACTGTGGCCAAGACTTTCCCAGGCAGACAAATCTGCCTCTTCCTCCCCAGCCAGTGTCCCAGCCCAGAGCTGTCTTCTGAGGAACAGGGGCTGTCCTGGGCCCCCGCTACCCCCAGGCCTCAGGTAAGCCCACCGGGGTCAGGAGGAGCAGGGTCGCTATTGGAGGTCAAGCACCCGCTCTCTGGCCTCAGTTTCCCTTCCTGACACTGATTTGGGTGAGAGCCAGTCCTCTGGGCTTGGACGTTGTTTTAGTGAGGCTGAGAAAAACGTGTGTGGGGGATGGGAAACGGAAGCACAGTCACCCAGCAGGGTGTCTTCCGCAGGGCTGGGATGGCTGCCTATGGGGGGCTGAGTCAGGCCTCCCTGCTGCCCTGCCCAGGGAGAAGGGGACGGGTCAGTGCGGCCCACCCCTCCACCCACTCCCTGGTAGACTGAGCCTCGCAGGGTACCCCCTGCCCTTTGGGGAGCCCACTTGGGCCCTTGGGTGGAAGGATGCACAGGCAGATGGTTGAGGGGGGCCGGAGCGTGGGCCTCAGGAGGTCTTGGCTGGCTCGTCTAGGGGCCTGAGGGTGGAGAGGAGGACCCAGAGTTGTGGGGGTGGGGTCTCAAGCCCAGGAGAAATGAGGCCATGCCCCCAAGCTGCCCAGAGTGGCCTGACCCAGTGGACAGGACTGGGGGGCCTCCTTGATGGGTGGGGCTGTGCCTGTGCTGGGGAGGGGGGCACAGGCCCCTGTCCTGCCCCGCCCACCCCGCCGCATATGATGGGAAAGTTCTAGGTCTGGAACAGATGCCTCAGGTTGCCGGCCCAGCTCCCGAAGTCCCGAGGTTCCGCAGACCTCCCAGCACAGCTGCCTCCATCAGGAACCCTTAACCCTGACCTGGCCCCCTGCCAGGGCCCGGGGTACGCCCTGAGAGCTGTCAGGCCTGGCAGAGGGCATGGACTGTCCTCAGGGCAGCGGTGGCGGCAGGACCTGACTGGCTCCTTGGAGAGAGCCTTGCCTTCTAACTGCTTTTCCAAGGACTGAAGAGCAGGCAATGCTGGTGGGGGATGGGAGGGTGTCCAGCGAGAAATGGTGGTGCCTAGATTCGGTCAAGGTGGTCAAGACAGAGAGGAGAGCTGGCTTGGACCCTGCTGGGGGTGTGGGGTGGTCGTCTGCTGTGTGACCACCCCCTGAGCCTGGGGAGGAGAAAGCCCTTCTGTGCTGGGGTCTGGATGCCCCCACATTGGGTGGGACTCCATTCCTAGACCAGCTCTAGGAGACCCTGTGAATAGGGACAGGGTAGCCAGAGGGCTTCCAGCCCTGGGCTCTCCAGCAGACATCGCCCTTTGGAGGGAACTGAGTCCGGGAGAGGGGGCACCCTGCCTCTGTCACCACACCTCTCCTCCCCCGTTGGGGTCACACCCCTCTCCTGCTGCCATTGCCACGGGGACCCCAAGGGTTACTTCCATCCCTCCCTCACAGCCTGGCAGGAAGTCAACAGGGAAATAAATGGCGAGTGGAGGCTGACCGTCTCCCCTCTGCCATATGCAGGCCTCCAGGCACCCCCAACATAGCCAACACTTACCTAACACTTCACGCTTTCCAACCCACTTCATCTTCACAATACTCCCAGCAGGCCCTTCTGTCATTCCACTGGACAGATGGTCAGATGGTCAGTGACTTACCCAAGGTCCCACGCAGGTGAGACGGGGCAGGCTGGCCCCAGAGCCCGCGCTCCATCCCCTTGGCTGACACACTGGCCCGCACCCCTTGGTCACGTGACAGCTCCCTGCCCTGCTCTGTGTAACCCCCTTGCTGCGCAGGGGAGAAATGCACTGTGGGGACGGAATATTCACCAACATGGGAGTGGCTGACAGAGTTCATCAGAGGCAGAGACACCTCACATTGCTCCCCGGAGGGCCGGGCCCAGCCCGCTTCAGAGACACCTGCTCCATTTTCAGGAGAACGAGCAGACTGCATGGTCCGGGAGTCTCCCTGGAGCAGATTCTGTGGCCACAGTCTCCTGCAGAGCGTGAAGGAGACCCCAGTTATTTCTCCGGCCTGTTCAGCCAAAACCATCTTTTGTGGCCACCTCCCCGGGAGGCTCAGGGCTCCCACCCGCCAAGGAAGGTAGGCTCTGGTCCCGCGGTGGCTCATCTGATGATTTCAGGAGACTGTGGGTGCCCCCTTTGAGGGCACAACAAAAGCTGAACCCCACGCTCTGTGGCAGGTCACTCTGGGGACCCAAGGACAGTGCTGGGAAGGAATCAGGCCAGGCCTGTGCCTCCCGGAGTGACCTGCTTGGTGGTGGAGGGCTCTTCCACTGTGAGGAGACAGACAAGGTCCTGCAGGATCAGGGGCTCCTCTCCGGAAGTGAAATCCGGGGGGCTCCCTGCTGGAGATGGGGTCCTTACCGGGAGGGGGCCCCGAGGATAAGCAGGAGGATTTGCGGGGGCAGAGGTAGGACCAGGAGCTTCTGGCAGAGGGAGTGGCCTGAGCAAAAATCTGGGGGCTGGGTGGCCCATGCATTCTGCGGGCCGGAAGGAGACATGAGGACATATTTCTGAGACTCGACTTTGTGCTGTGCCCTGCGGGACGAGGATGTGCCCAAGGCCAGGTCAGCAGTGGTCCCCCTGACCTTCTACCCTCCCATCCCCCATGCCCGCCAAGCCATGAAGAAGCAGTCCATGCTGCTGGCCCTGGTGGCCGTGGTCCTAATGCTCCTTATCATTGGCCTCTGCGTCTGGCTGCCTGAGACCTTCAAGCCCCACAGCCACGTGTACCCCAGAGCTGCCGTGGCCGCGGATGCCAAGCGCTGTTCAGAGATCGGGAGGTGAGTGGGGCAGGGTGTGGGGGCACAGGCCCTGGAAGACAGCCACCGTAAGTGGACCTGGGCAAGACCCTCGCCTCTCTGGGACTCGGTTTCCCCACTGGTAAACGGGCTGCCTGGATGAGGGGTGTTCGGTGTGCGTGGAGCTGCCTATCCTGTCCTTGGACCTTCTCAGCAGCTTCTGGTCAGGGGAGAAGGGGACACTTGCCCCGAGAGCAGGGTGTGGGTCTCCCAGTGTCCAGCTGAGCCCTTTTCTCAGTTCAAGGGTGTCTGTCTCTTCAGATAAACTCTGCTGTTTCATTTTTAGACCCCTAGCTCACATGTACAAAGATCAATTCTCACTTAAAAACTTAAACAGAAAAAAGATGTTATTAATAAAAAGTAACAATTTCCCCTTTTTTTCCAATTATAAAAGTCACGTACATCTGTTTGCTTGAAAAAGAGGAACATTTAAGCCCATTGGTTTTAGAATACAACAATTTTTTACATTAAAAAATAAAAAACTATGGGCTCCTCTCCATCCTCCTTTGGGCAGGGTGGCCAGGCGGTGGGGAGGTGTGCGGCGGGGTGCGCATCTCGGAGGGTAGAGAGCCCGCCGGCTCTCACTCCCGGCATGTGCCACTGGCAGGGATGCATTGCTGGACGGCGGCTCAGCGGTGGATGCTGCCATTGCGGCCCTGCTGTGCGTGGGGCTCATGAACGCACACAGCATGGGCATCGGGGGTGGCCTGTTTCTCACCATCTACAACAGTACCACACGTGAGTGGCTGGCAGGGTGGGAGGTGAATGGCGGGGCTGCCTGCCTCAGGCTGCACTTGGGCTGGGCAGGCAGAGCTGGGCAACTCCTAGGTTCACAGAAGTGAGGGGCTGGTGTTGGTCTGGACTGCCCACATGCTTCTCCTTCCAGGAAAGGCTGAGGTCATCAACGCCCGAGAGGTGGCCCCTCAGCTGGCCTCTGCCGGCATGTTCAACAGCTCAGAGCAGTCAGAGGAAGGTGAGTGCAGGCTCGGTGTGGGTGCAGGGCCAGGATGAGCTGCTGGAAGGCATGAGCACACCCCCACCCTCCATATTCCCCCCCACCCCATCTGGGGCTGGGAGTGGCTCTGGCAGTCCCATCCCATCCCTTCCTGGCCCCACAAAACCCTCCATAATGATTGGTCAAGCCCATCATCACAGAGGGTAAAGAGAGCTTCTGTTATTTCTGCTCAGGCCCCTCCAGGGCCACCCGGAGCTAGAACACGGAGAGAGTGATTACTATTACAACAGCTTGCATGTGCCGGGGGTCCTGGGGACAGCACTCTGCTCAGCCCTTTTCACCAATGAGCCCCTTGAATCCTCCCTGTACGCTTGGCAGGGGGAGCTTGGTGTTGATTCCCATTTTACAGGTGGGGATGCTGAGGCCCAGAGAGGTCATGTAAACTGATTAAGGTCACACAGCTGGATGGTGGTAAAGCTGGGATTGAACCCAGGCTATCTAAACCCTGGGTTTTTAAAGGGCATCCAAGTCATTCATTCGTTCGTTCATTTGTTCATCTGTGGGGATAGCTCTCTAGAATATGGGAAGGAGTCTCTTTTTTCTAACCTGTCCTTAAGCCAAGAAGGAAATCCCTGCAACTCCCCAGGCAGCCAAGGGAAATCAATGGCCACCAGGGGGCGCCCCTGCAAGGACCCCCAGTGGATTGCAGGATGAGGTTGGAGGGAAGGAGGGGTGGGGATTAAAGGCCATAGTGGGTCTGAACCCCTCCTGGAGGCTCTGCAGGACCCCTCCTGCAGGTGGAACCCTGGGTAGGGTGCTGAGAGCAGCCGTTTTGGAATCCCCTCCAACACAGTCTTTGAATTTTTACCCATTGGGAAACTCAGTGTAGAAATGAAATCATTCAGAGTGTGGGAATCTTACAGACTTAGCACCTTTGGATGCTTGGAATTCACATATTTAACTAGGGCTTGTTGGGCACCTCCTACAGCATCAGGGGCTGTTCCCTAAGCCAGTAGAAACAAAGGTAACAGGTGAAATGCACATTCCAGGTGGAGCAGGGAGAGATAGCACACATGGGTGTGCCATGTGCCACAGCACTGCCTGGGAAGCAGAGGTGGGAAGGGTTGGAGGGCTTGTGGGTTCATCAGGTACCCTGGTCAGGGCATGTGAGCAAAGACCCAGAGGCTGGGGCTGGGGGCAGCCGTGGGGGTGTCTGGGGAGAAAGAGGAGGACACAGGGTCAGGTAGAACAGCCCAGGTCATGTTGGACCTCGTGGGTCATCATGTCTGAGTGAGGTAAAGGTGTTCCCTGAGTTGGAGGGGGAACCTGGGTGGATCTGGCCGCTTTCTGATGGGACCCAGGCTGCTGTGAAAGAGGGGGAGCAAGTTACCTGCCCATCAGGTGGCCCATCAGGATGTCACGGTGATAACCAGGGAGAGATGAAGTTGGCGGCTGGTGGCTGGGCCGAGCACACTTGGAGGGCGGAGCTGCAGATTTGCTGATGGGTTGGGTGTGATGCTCACCCAGGAGTCTCGGGTGAGTTGGGGTCTCAGGTCTGCACCTGGAAGGACAGGGTGGCCCTTACAGAGACCGGCAAGGTGTTAAGTTTGAGAAGCCTTTTTCAAGTGGGCAGGTGCATCCTCAGATCTGGCCATGAGGGGAGCAGGCCAAAGAGTCAGTTTGGGAGTTGTCAGCATGTAATGGACCCTGCAGCCTGACATGGAGGAGGACACCAAGAGTTGGTGCAGACAGAGGAGAGGGCAGGGAGATGCAGAAGTGACGCAGGAAGAGAGAGTGATGGGCCAGGTAAGATGAGAAAGAAACCCTGTGCTGGCAGCGTGGGTGTCACTGGTGACCTTGGTGAGAGTGTGGCATGAGAGCCTGATTGACCAAGGTCAGGGCAGCACTTATGTAAGGGGGAGGAATTGTGTGCTGGGTGTCAAACCTTCTGGGATGTGCCAATGTCGTAACAACCCGGCTCTTGGAACCTCATGCCCCACTTCAGGGTGGGAGAGGCAGCTAGAGAGCTGCAGCCGCCAAGCCTGGGAGTGGCCCCCTACCCTGCATCTCAGGGGTGAAAGCAGGAGGGTGCCTGGGAGCCAAGGCTGTGGCTGAAACTTTCTGGGTCAGTGCTGGCTTTAGGGCATGGCGGGGGCAGTGAGGCCTAGTGGGCAACCAGGGTCCAGGGCTCTGTTTCCAGGGGAATCATGGCTCCTCAAAGGACAGTGCTGGGAAACAAAACTCTTTATGGTCAGATAGGGAAACCGAGACCCAGAGAGGGGACAGGGCAGGGGTTCGGGCTCAGGTCCCAGTTGGGACAATGGAAGAGAGGAAGAGATGCCCTTGCTTTGGGACCAGCCCAGCCTTGAGAGTGGCCTGGGCTTGTGCTGGGGGCTTTGGCGGGTTTTGGAGGAACACTTGAGTCTTATGGGATGAGGAGCCTCATGGCCTAGGAGGCTCAAACTGAGAGATGGTGAGGTCTGGCTTCCTTATACTCTCGCTGTGCAACCATGGGCCTGGCACAGGATTTCAGACACGGTGGCACGTGCGGAGACAGGCATCCAGGCCTGGGACAGCGGGACCCAGCACACGTGCTACCGCCCCTCCCTCCTGTGCCCTCATCAGACAGCCGAGCTGAGCCACACTCATGCCTGCTGAGTCCCGACGTGACCTAAAAAATCTATGTCCTTCCTGAGCCTCACTGGCCCCACCTGGGGATGTGCCTGGAACATCCCCCTTGTGGAGCCACTAGCTGTGTCCCTCTCCTTCGCAGGTGGGCTGTCGGTGGCGGTTCCAGGCGAGATCCGCGGCTATGAGCTGGCACACCAGCGGCACGGGCGGCTGCCCTGGGCTCGCCTCTTCCAGCCCAGCATCCAGCTGGCCCGCCAGGGCTTCCCTGTGGGGAAGAGCTTGGCGGCAGCCCTGCAGAAAAGCCAGGCTGCCATCCAGCGGCACCCTGAGCTGTGGTACGTCTACGGTCCCTACTGGTGGGCATGAGTGGGTGGCACTTTCAGGAACCTGCGCTGAACGGGGGACCAAATCCCTGCCCGTTCTGAGCCTGTGGGTGGGGTCCCGGCCCCACCTGGGCTGGATTCTGTGGACAGGGGCACCCCATCCTTTGTTCTCTTGTGTGTGTGTGTGTGTGTGAGGGGGGTGGCTGAGTCCGCCCCACCTGCCTGCCTCATGGGAGCCCCCTCTGCCCCAGCGAGGTGTTCTGCCGGGATGGGAAGGTGCTGCGGGAGGGGGACCGAGTGACCATGCCTCGGCTGGCCGACACCTACGAGACGCTGGCCTTGGAGGGCGCTCAGGCTTTCTACAACGGGAGCCTCACGGCCCAGATTGTCAAGGACATCCAGGAGGCCGGTGAGCGGGCGACCTCAGGGGCCTGGGGCCAGGAACTCCACAGCGGGAACACTGAGCCTGGGGTCCTTGGGTCCTACCTGGCCTGGACACTGGGCCCTCAGGGAGTATCTGGCAGGGGAGGGTCACAGATGCGTCTGCAGTTAATGACAGGCCACACGGATCCACAGCTCCTGGTTAAGTCAAAGCTGAGAGAAACCCTGCAGTCCAGGAGAGAAAACCCTGGTGGGGGGAATGCAGGTGTAGGCAGGAGCCAGGGTTGGGGAAGCGCTAAAGTACAGACCCTGGAGGACTTCCTGGAGGAGGTGGTGCCTGAGCCACAGGTGAGGTTGGACTTTGTAAGCAGAGAGAACAGTTTGAGGCCTGGAGAGAGGGCTTTTAATTCTCCAGGAGGATCACAGGGGATGAGGGTGGGCTTGGTGAGCGAGGCATGGGAGGGGCTGCATGCAGGCCCTGCGGTTGGGAACTTGTGGGCAGGTTCTCATAGGTTCAGGAGCCCCATGCTGCCTCTCCCTCACTGAGCCATGGCCTCTTCATGTTAGTTTTGCTAGTGTGTCAGGGAGGAGGGTGATTAGCATGTTGACCTTTACCACTGACGTCAGAAATTAGCCTGTAAATACTTTGTATGTCTGGAGCCATTTCCCTAGAGAATTAAGAGCTTCCCTCCACCCACCCATTAGTCATAGGAGGAGGGGACTGGGGGGCGGAGGTAGGGGAAGTGGGGGATGGGAGCAGATATTTCCCACTTAGAGAAGATCCTCTGGCCGCCAAGAGGACAGACGACAGACCGAGAGGCCAGTGGGGCAGCAGGTGGAGGGCGCTGGCCTGGACCTGGCCAGGGGGAGGTGGCACCATCAGGGAGGTCTGGGATTAGACAGGGCTCCCCGCTTGATGGCCCCCCAGAAGTGTGCCCCATCTCCGTGTCACCCCATGCAGGGGGCATCGTGACGGCCGAGGACCTGAACAACTACCGCGCAGGGCTGATTGAGCACCCACTCAGCATCAGCCTCGGGGACAGCCAGCTCTATGTGCCCAGTGCCCCGCTCAGCGGGCCAGTGCTGGCCCTCATCCTCAACATCCTCAAAGGTCAGCTGCCCTCCGTGGCCCTGCAGAGCAGCGTCCTGGGTGTGGGCACAGCCGTGCGAGGTCTCGGGGTCACAGGGTGGCTCTCAGTGCCAGAGTTCACGCTGGGCGGCCTGGTCCAGAGGGCACGTCTGGTAAATCTGAGTGGTCATCTGTGACCCCGTGGACTGGGTAGCCCTGTGGCTGACATGCGAGGCCCAGACCTGGGGGACCCTTGCTTCCTTCCATCCTTCCCCGCCTCCCAAGCAGCCACTGCTGTTGGTTATTAAACGTCACCCTTCTCAAGGTGAACCAAGCGGGTCAGGGAGGCGTGGACCACCCCCCCCTCCAGGGCACTCAGCTGTCCTGGCCGAGCTGGGATGTCCCGGGGCCACCAGGACCACCAACCTGCCCGGCTCTGCCCAACCAGGGTACAACTTCTCCCGGGCGAGCGTGGAGACGCCCGAGCAGAAGGGCCTGACCTACCACCGCATAGTGGAGGCCTTCCGGTTTGCCTACGCCAAGAGGACCCTGCTTGGGGACCCCAAGTTTGTCAATGTGACTGAGGTAAGGGGCAGGGGCTGGCCTTCGATGGGTGGGGGGCCTACCATGGAGATGCCAGGAGGGTTCCCCTGGCCACCCCAGCCTCACTCAGGCTTTATTCATCTATTTCTGCCACTGACTTGCCCTCGGGCCTACTGTGTGCTGGGATGGACTGTTGACCCTGAGTCCTGGCCTCTGCCCCACGGAGCTCACAGGGTGGGAGAGACAGACTTGTCAGTGAGTGATAGTGCCCTCCTCTGCCACACTCCAACCTCGGGGCCTTTGCATGTGCTGTGTCCTTGGCCTGGAAGGCTCTGGAGTGGTCAGTGCCGAGGTGAGGAATGCACAGGGGCATCACAGCCCTCGGGGTGGAGGAGGGTGGATTCAGGGGAGGGGACCAGTGTTCCAGGTGGGCAGAGGCCCCGGCCACATGCTCCCTGGTCACACCCAGGAGCTAACTTCCCAGATCCCCACCCAGGCCCTGCACTGCCCGACCCACCCACTCGCCAGGTGCCCCGGCTCCAGGCTGGACCTCCACCTCCACCCCGATCACATCCCTCATTACCTACTTGGGTCCCCCCCTCCCTGCAAGGTAGACCCGCAGACCCCCTCACACTGACCTGTGACCTCCCGCAGCTGCTCAGCAGCCCCTCTTCTCTTTCCCGGGGATGATTTTGTACTCACTGCTCCCCACCTCAGCACCTGGCATCCCTGAGGTGGTGGAAGCCACTGCATCATGCCCCTCTTTGCCCTCCCTCCCGGCTGAGACTGGCCTTCTGCTCATCCACTCTCTGACTCTGCACGCCCTTCCTACGTTGCTGCTCTCCCTCCTGGGTTCCCAGTCTATCCTTTCTGATGGGTCATTCCCGAAAGAGGTGTACGGTTGTGGGTCCAGAACCCTCCAGCTGCTGCCCCGTCCCTCTGCTCCCCCTTGGGGCAACCTTGGCCGCCACCTGGAGCCCTCTCTCCTCGTGCCCGCCCTTCCTCCCTCCACACCTGCGCTGCCAGGTTCTGAGACCAGCCTCCGTTTCCCCTTCGGTCCACTCTCTGCAGCATCTCACCACGTTCACCAGCACCTCCCTCCCTTGACTTTTTAATTTGCAAGGTTATGGACGTTTTGGCACATTTCCTTCCTCTCTCCCCGTCTCCATCCGTCTCCCCCTTGCTCTCCCTGTTTTTTCCTTGTTAGATGCCTGGTCGGCCTTTCCCCAAGGGTCCCATCCGTGTCTTGAGGCCCCGAGCCCGTCAAGCTCACACCTGCTGTTGCTGTCACGTCTGCCGTCTCTTAGCCTCAATGGACCCCCTGGGCTGTTTTGTTGATTTTAAGGCCCAGGGCAGTTGTCTTTTAGGATGTCCCAATTCCTGGATTCAACCCTGTTTCCTTGGAAGTAGATTCAGGCTGAACGTTTTCCCCTTGGATTAGTCACTTAATTCATGGGTGTTGCTGGAACCTTCTGGAGGCATTTCCTCTGCTCAGCCTCCTGCGCCCTGCCTTGCCCATGAACTCAACACATCAGGTGTGGCCCATCACCCACCTGAGACAGATTCTTCAGGGTCCGACGAGCTCCTGTCCCAAATCAGGCTCCCAACCTTCCCCAGTTAGCGGCCACTATAGACTGAAGATTTGGGGCCTTTCTCCGTTCCTCTTTTCCACCTGGTGAGCCCCCAGCATCTCTCACCTGGTGGATATCATAGCCTCCCAGTTGGGTTTCACCCCCACACAGCTGCCGGAGGGATAACACCCATCAGCTGCTCACTCCTCTGCCCTAAGCACCGGTGGCTTTGAAGTCCTTATAGGGCTTGTAAGGACCTATGGGATCAGCCCCTGCTGGCATCTTCAACCTCCTCTCTCCCTAACCCCATTCACTGTGTCTGCCTGTCACTCACAGGCCTGCCTCAGGGCCTTTGCATTACCATTCAGGTGGCTTTTTCAGATATTACCTTCTCTGGGAAGCCCTCCCTGACCACTCTGCTCCCACCGCATCACACTCCACCCGCCTCACCTGGATTGTTCTTTCCAGCACATCCCTGCCTGCCTTTGTCTTCCCTGCTGTGAGGGTGGGGACCTGCGTGTCTGTTCCCTGCTGATCCCCCAGTGCTGGGCATGAAGTTACAAGCTCCCTGAATGAATGAATGATTGGATGCAATGAGAGTGGGGACTCCGAGGACGGACAGACATTCAGAGTTGCTGGACAGCAACAGAGACAGAGGCTGGGGAGAGGGGGTCAGACGGGCCACGTGAGACTTTGGGTGCAGGAGGGTTGTGGTCAGAGCCATGGTTGGGGGCTTCCTGAGAGCTGCTCGCACAAGCCCGTCCCCCTCCCCACCTCCCTCACCTCCTCAGGCCAGCTCTGGGGTCTCGGCAGGTGGTCCGCAACATGAGCTCCGAGTTCTTCGCTGCCCAGCTCCGGGCCCAGATCTCCGATGACACCACTCACCCGGACTCTTACTACGAGCCTGAGTTCTACACGCCGGATGACGGGGGCACCGCCCACCTGTCCGTGGTCTCGGAGGATGGCAGTGCCGTGTCGGCCACCAGCACCATCAACCTCTAGTAGGGCTGCTGGGCAGCCGGGTGGGCCGGGGCTGCCTGCGTGTCCTCGAAGGGGGGCTCCACATTGGTAGAGTGCTTGCCCCCACCTCCCCAGGGAGCGTGTTGGCACTTTGGTGGGCACGTGGGGCTGGTGGGACGGGGCAGGGGCGGGCACAGCTCTCTGACCCAGCTGGTCTGCAGCTTCGGTTCCAAGGTGCTGTCACGGGCCAATGGGATCCTGTTCAATGATGAGATGGATGACTTCAGCTCCCCCAACATCATCAACCAGTTCGGGGTGCCCCCCTCACCGGCCAACTTCATCACGCCAGGTGTGGGGCACAGGGCTTGGGTGGGGAGGGGGCTGGTGTCCCAGCAGGCAGCTGACCAGCTCCTCTGTCCCCTCCCTCCCACCGGCCGGCTGCAGGGAAACAGCCGCTCTCGTCCATGTGCCCGGCGATCATCGTGGGTCAGGACGGCCAGGTCCGCATGGTGGTGGGTGCCTCTGGGGGCACGCAGATCACCACGTCCACTGCACTGGTATGTGCCACCTGCCTGTGCCCCAGCCCCTTGCCCAGTGGGCTACACTGACCCCATCCCCTCATCTGCAGGCCATCATCCACAGCCTGTGGTTCGGCTACGATGTGAAGCAGGCAGTGGAGGAGCCCCGGCTGCACAACCAGCTTTTGCCCAACACCACGACGCTGGAGAAAGACATTGACCAGGTTTGGGGATGGTGCTGAGTCACACTGGGGGCCCCTGGGAATCCTGGAACAGGGCCTGGATCTCCTGAGTCATTGTGGAGTGGACGATGGCTGCTGTCCTCTGCCTGGGGCAGATGACCCTCATGCCCGCTGCCTGGGCCACTTTGCACCCCATGCTGTGAGGGCCAAGCCACCTGCTCCGATGAGACCCAACCGGCCCAGCTGCGCCCAACTTGCTCTTCGTGGCCACTCAGCCAGAAATGGCACCACCTGTGTCTGTGGAACCCATGCCCACACAGGTGTGGTTCAGACGGTGTCTTGGGCCCCCGTTGAGGCCTCCCTCTCCCTCCCACCCCCAGGCAGTGGCTGCAGCCCTGAAGACCCGGCACCACCACACCGAGGTCACTTCTACCTTCATTGCTGTGGTACAGGCCATTGTCCGCACAGCTGGCGGCTGGGCGGCTGCCTCAGACTCCAGGAAAGGCGGGGAGCCTGCGGGCTACTGAGCACTCAGGCAGGCAAGGTGGACCAGCTGCCCAGGGATGAGATGTCCGCTGGGAGTGGGACTTTGGGGGACATGCTTCCCCTGTGAGCGGCAAAGCAGTGCAATAAATGGGGGCTGCAGTGCCAGGCTCTGGGCGGTCTTGCCGGCCGGCTCCCAATTCCCTGGGCCTCAGCATCCTGTGTGAAGTGGGGCCACCTGGCAGGGAAGGATGGAGAGAAGGGATTCAGAGGTCTGGACAGCTCAGGCACTGGAGCCAGCCTCAGCATTTTCACTGGAACGGGGCGGGAGCTGGGGGTGCAGGGCTGGGGTGGGGGCCCAGGGTGGGCCATGCCAAGCACTGTTCTTCCTCACCCTGAGCCCCACGACGAGAGCCAGGCCACTTCTTCCCTGGGCTGGGCAGCAGCACTTCCCAGTGTCAGCCACCAGGGGACTCACGGCCCCGGCGTTTCCTCCGCGGATGCTGGGAACCCTGGTACCTCTTCAGCCCAGTGGGTGTCCAGCCTCACCATAACCAGCACACACTGAGGTGAAGCTGAGGTCTGGGTGGGGGTGGGATTGGGCAAGAGGCTGGAGCAAAACACGTTGGTCAGGGCCAGGCCCAGGGGGCTTTCCAAGCAGAAACCCAGAGTGAAACCCAAGCTGTGATCCACTCCAGAAGGAGGCCCGGTTCTCAGGGATCCGTGAACTGGAAGAGGTTGCCAAATCCCCAAGGGTCAGGGCTTGGACCAGCGCCCCAGGGAGGGTGGCTCTGGGTGAGGGAGAACCACAAGACGCAGCGCCCAGCCTCCCCCACCGGGGCCAGCCCCTCCCGCCCTCCCTCAGGGCCTCCTAACTCATCCTTTATACACAGTCGTAACGCCCGAGGTGAGGTGCTGGGAAAGACCTGGGGAGGTGGGCAGGGGCGAGGGGGTTCCAGCATGACAGCAAGACATCCCCTTGCCTAGTGAGCACCAGTGGGGGCCCCTGAGGGCAGGGGCACAGGGCTAGGAGAGCCCAGGTTTGGGCTCTCCTTCATGAGGCAGAAAATCCTGATGCTTCCAAAGTGCCCACAGGGAAACAGGGTGTTGGTCTGCAGAGTGCCCCCATGTCTGAGCCTTGAGCCCTGGAGGGTGACATCTCTGGGGTCCCTGGGGTATGGGGGGACAAGATGGAGGCTGAGCTGGTGGGGTGGGCAGGTCTCTCCTCATTTTAGCCCCAGAGGAAAGGCTGTGGCCAATTTGCAGGGGGAGAAGACTGAGGCCTGAGGGGTGGGCCTTGCTCCAGCAGAGGTGGGGGCTGGCCTGGAACTCCCTGGGCCCCAGCACGTGGACAGGGTGCACCCCAGTTCCCCAGCCGTTACGGGGTTCAGCTCCCCCCTGGGGCCTGGAGACGGCTTCCCCTCTCTTTCCTGCCCCTCATCTCCTGGACAGGGATGTCCAGGGCCCTTCCTGGCTGGGCCTCCCTGACCGTACTTCTGGCCAGCCCAGCACAATGCCTGTTCCTTCCCTGGGCCTTCGCTCTAGCGGTCCCTGCACCCTGGCCTCTGCATGACCAGGAAGGCAGGGGAGAGGGGGCGTTGTCCCACCCTGACCCCGCCGACCTCTCTGTCCCTGCTTCCTCTGCCTCCCGGGCTGGCCCTGGCCCAGGAATGCACTCTGGTTCCTGGTTGAGCAATGTCACTGTGGTTGGGGATCCGGTGGGGGTGGTGGGAGGTGCCCGCAGCCCTCCCCACCCCCCAAGGGTGCCCCAGTAGCCCCTCCAGCTCAGGCTGGCAGGGGCTTCGGACAGGGGGCCTGGCAGGCTCTGTGGCTGTGCGGGCACGTGCCTCAGTTTCTCTGCTGTGCCAGAAGGGGTAAAGAGACCTGGGGAGGGCAAAGCTCAGCTGGAAAGGAAGCTGGGAGAATGTGGGGGCTCTGGGGGACTCTGGGGGTGGGAGTCCAGCCCCTGCACCCCGTGCCTTGCTAAGTCTGGTCAAAGGGGGCACCTCGGGGGGCCCCCACTCTCCCAGCCACCTCCTAGCTGGGCACCCTGAGGCTTGGGCAGGGCAGGGTGCAGGCCGGTGCTCCCAGGAGAGGAGGCGCTGTCAGCTCAGGAAGAGGGAAGCAGACACGCCACCAGGGATGGGCAGAGATGCAGGTGGAAGGGAAGCCCGCTCCCTGAGGCCCAGTGGCATTTCCGGGACAGCAGGCCCCAGGGGTAGACAGTCCGGTGGGCACTGTGTGCCAAGGGCTGGACGCAGGCCCTGTCTGCATTCCCCACACAGAAGTCTTGTCCTGGGCATTTGGCGTTCCAGTCGCCTCCCCTGAGCAGACAGGAAAGCCAAGCCCCCTCCTGGTCACCCCTGGTCACCCCTTGCCACCCCCTGCCCTGGCTTCAGCTGAGCTGGGAGTTGAACTCGGGTCCTGATTGACATTGCCTTGGGTCCCCCTCCGTCTGCCTCTGGTCCCCTTTAGCCCCAGTGTCCTCTGGCTCTGAGGATGCTGCGGTGAGCTGCGGCTGGGCGGGGCCCCATGAAGAGGAGGTGAGTTGGGGTTCTGCCCTGGCCCCCTGCCCCACTGAGCCTGATCCAGGGGAGGGTCCTGGGCAGGCCTGCACTCTGCTGTCCTGGCTTTGCTGGGAACCGGGGAGCAGCCATGGGGTCCTGGGAGCCCTGCACCCCAGCTTCCCCCGGGAAGCCAAGCAGGCACCAAGTCCTCACACACACAGGACGGGACAGGGTAGCCCTGGGCATTGGCAGCCGGTGGGAGGGGTGATTGTACCAAGGCTTTCAGGGGACAGGCGGTGGGAACAGCAGTGAGGGAGTTAACGGCCGCCGCTGACTCCTCTCTGGCAGGAAAAACTCCCCATAGACGCTCTGCTGCCTGGCGTCTTGCCAGGGCCAAGACAGGGGCTGAAAACTGGAAGTCCAGGCGGGTGGCCAGCTCTGCCTCTGAGGCGGGCGCTGGAGGAAGGCAGCAGCCCCGCTGCCAGCCGCCCGTCCACATTCCCACCTGTCTGCCTGGCTGCCCGCTGTTCGCCTGGAAACCTGTCTGTCTATCCATCTGTAATCCTGACTCTGTCCACTTGTCCATCTGACCTTCCTTCTCTGTCCAGCCATCTGGCTGTCAATCCGTTTGTCTGTCTCTGGCTCCGGTCTATTTGTCCATCTGTCCCATCATCTGTGAGTCCATCTGCTCACCGTGTTGTCCATTCAGCCACCTGTCTCTCTGTATATCTCCGCCCACTGGTCTGTGTGCCCACTTACCTCCCCTCTCCCCCGGGCCACAGAGCCATGGCCCAGGGCCACGGGGCCACGATCAGCATGGTCCTGCTGGGGCTGGGGCTGGCACTGGCCATCATTGTGCCTATCGTGGTCGTCTCTTGGCACCGCGTCCACTGTGGCCCCCAGGCCTTTGCCCATGCTGCGGTTGCTGCGGACTCTAAGATCTGCTCGGACATTGGACGGTGAGTAGGAGGTGGGTGGGAACTGGGTGGCCCTTGGCGCTGACCCCTCCCGGAGACTTTGTGACCAGTGGCGAGAGTGTGGAGAAGGCACACGTGTGTGCGTGCTGGCCTGTGGGGGTCGTGTGGGTTTGGGCTCCAGTAAGGAAGCAGCCCCAGGGCCCTTGCACAGACCAGGTAGCAGGTGTGCACATGAGACAGACAGGGGTTTAGGGTAGCAACAGTGTGGGCAGAGCAGAGCAGAGCAGAGGTGGTGTGTGAGGCTGATCCCAGCTCCAGGGCTTGGGAGGCCCAGCGAGGGCACTGCTGCAGTGTTGCTTGTCTGGTCCCGGCCCCTTCAGAGAAGCCCTGGCAGTTTTCCAAGGCTGGGGTCTTCCCCCGGGGGCATGGGTGAGGGGGTTCAGGGGCTCCATATGTAAGGACTGCCTGCCGGGGTGCACTCAGTGCACTCAGACATGGCATCATGTCCCCCACGGCCTCCCCTCTGCATGTCAAGGCCTGGAGCCAGGCCAGCGGCAGGCAGAGTGACCGATGTTTGGTGGGCCGGAGCAGGGGGGCTGTGGAGAGGGGCCCCAGTGTTTCCCAACGCTCTTCCAGGAAGCCCAGCCCACAGGAGGCTTCCGCTGCCTACCAGGACGGGATGTGCAGGACGCCCCTCCTGGCCCCTGCCCCACTCTGGGCTTGCGGGAGCCTGGGCTAGCAGCCCCCTCCCTGCCGGCTCAGTCTGCTTCCCGGAATATCTGCCTCAAGGGCCATTGTCAGGATCAGAAGTGCTTTGTGAACCAAAGAGGACTGTCCTGGACCAAGGGGCAGTGTGTCTGAGTCCCACCCAGGGCACCACTGGGCAGATGGCATCCATGCCCCCTTTGTCCCAGGGTCACCCCTCTTCCGTGCTTTCTCCCTTGGTTTCATTCATTCCTTCCTCCCTTCGTCTTCCATCTGTCTGTTCGTCTGTCCCTGCCCTACCCCCTTCTGGCCTGGTCCTCAGGCTCTTCTCAGGGTGCTTTGTCCCCTCCCTCAGGGCTCCCTCTAGGATGACAGGGACAAGTTGGGGGCAGACTGCTTGGTCTTCCCAGGGGGCACCCATGGGCCGGGAGGGGAATGACCCCTCCCAATGCTCTGGAGAATTGCAGAGACGCTGTGCCCCCCGAGCCCATATTTGCAAAGATGCAAACAAGTCGGGGCTTCAGACCCAGAGACCACTGATGGGGACGCGGCCCCCAGGGGTGGGGGGCTGCTTCCACGGATCTGCGAGGGGGTTCCGGGCCTGTTGTGTCTCCCCAAGTCTTTGTTGGGGGTTTTGGAGGGCCGGGGGTTGGGGTCTCTGCTCTGCAACCCTCGCTGGTGAGGTGAGCAGATGTGGTTCCCCCCAAGTGTTTCATGTCCTTGGCGCTCCACTTCCTGTTCTTGTTCTAAGAAACCAGGGGTGGGAGAGAGCCTGGAGCTGCCACAGCTGCTGTGGGACAGGGGCTCACACGATCTGGCAGGGCTGGGGAGATCCTGCAAGGGCCTCCTAGACCCCACCTCCTTCCACCCTGTGAGCGCTGGGTTCTCTCAGTGGGGCTGGGACTCCTGCAGCAGCCAGAGTCCCTGGGGGAGGACCGGCTCCAAGCCTAGTGTACACACAATAGAAGCACCGTGACAATGAGGGCCCATCCCATCCTGCGTGATGCCAGTGTGTTAGGCTCATGTGCAAACTGGGAGTTCCGAGGCTCCACGTGAGTGCTTGCCTTCTAGGGAGACTTCAGGGTTAGTGGTGATTTTTAGGCTTTGTGATGTCTGTCTGCTGTGACCACTCGGAAATGCCACACAGGATCCTGAGTGGAGGGTTCATAGTTCCACTTGACGTAGAGGAAACTAGGCCTGCACAGAAGGGACCAGCTGGGTGTCACAACATGAGCGGGCCCAGCTGGGACTGTCCTGCTCTGCTGCCCCTGCAGAGAGGGAATCTCTCCGGGGTTGTTGGAGGGTGGGGTCTTCCCAGGGTCCCCACCCTCCGCCCAGGATTCCAGCCTGCCCAGTCCCTGGGCTTGGATCGTAAAGGCCAGAGCTTCAGTGGCCATGTGAGTAGTTGTAGAGGGGGCTGGCGGGGGGCCCAGGGTGCTTGTTCTGTGGGGCCCTGGAGTCAGGGGTGGGGAGGGGCTGGGCCCCGCAGGTTGGGTCTTGTCAGCTGCTTCAGACCCATTCAGGAGTCGGCCTGTGGGTCATGCCCTCGGTGCAGGGGAGAACGGGGACTCTGGACAAGCCTCGGTTTCCCCACCTGTGAAGTGGGGCTCATGTTGGCACCTCTGTCACGGAGCGCGCCCGGCCCAGAGGAGGTGTCCCTGGCCTGTTGTAACAGTGGCTTGGTCTGGATGTGGTCGGCATCTCAACAGGGGACCCTGCTGTGGGGAAGGCTCACGGGATTATGGTGTGATGTCACCCTTCCTCCCCTCCCAGCCCTTGTGACCCTAGCGGCTCTCTGGACTCCCGGTTGGCTCACCAGGAAATTACTGCACTTCCAACCCTCTGGGGTTCAGGAGGAAACAGCCTGTATACCTGGGCATCGTGCACACACACGTGTGAGCGTGCGTGTCCGAGTGTGTATGTGACAGCAGCCTCCCAGCTCCTTGGGGACAGGCAGGTGAGAGAAGTGTGACTGCTCTGCACCGCGGCTCTCTGCTGGCCACAACTGGCCCCTTCACAGCTGAGGAGACTCAGGCTCAAGGAGGGTGAGGCACGTGCCTGGTGAGTAGGAACCCCAGCCCAGGTGGCCCCGAGCGTGTACCATCCTGCCTGTGGACACGAGCGTGTTCGTGGTACATGTTGGCGGGCGTCGTGGATGCGTGAAGGTATGTGATGCTTGGCTACCTGCAGCACCTGCCACCTGCCAGCCATTGTCCTGGAGTCACAGTGGTAACCAGATGGTCAAGGCTCTTGCCTTCGTAATGGGGGGAGACAGAAATTACTCCACACCTAATGCTGAGGGGTTGGAAGTGATTATTGGTCATTCTGGGTATCCTCGTCTGTGAAATTTCTGTTAAAATCTTTTGCCCATCTTTCTGTCAAATTGTATATCAAATGCATTTTCTGCATTATCATGACAATCAAATGATTTTTCTCCCTTTAAAAAAATGCAGTGGGACTTCCCTGGCGGTCCAGTGGTTAAGGCTCCACACTTTCAATGCAGAGGGCTTGGGTTTGATCCCCGGTTGGGGAACTAAGGTCTCACATGCCGCGGGTGTCACGGCCAGAAAAAAAAAAAATGCAATAAATGTTAAACCGCCCTTGCATTCGTGGAAGGAACCCAGCTTGTTCATGATTTAATATCATTTTTATTTATGCCTAAGTTTGATTTGCTAATGTTTTGTTTAGGATTTTTTTCTTCATATTCATGAGAGGTACTGGTCTGTAATTTTCCTTTCTTCTCATGTCCTTGTCAGGTGTTGGTATCAAGGTTACACTGGCCTCATAAAAAGAGCTAGCAAATGTCCTCTCCTTTTCCATAGTCTGCAAGAATAGGTTTTGTGTTGTTGTTGTTTCTTGTTCTTAAGATTGGTGTTATTTCCTCCTTAAACGTTTGGAAGAATTTACTGGTTAATCTTCTGAGCCTGAGTTCTTTGTGTGCATGTGCAGGTTTTAAATAACAGATTCTGTTTCTTTAACAAGTATAAGACTTTCAAGTTTTTATTTTTTCTTGAGTCAGTTTTGGTAAGTTCTTTCCAAGGAATTTGTCCAGTTTGTGCAAGTTGTCATATGTTGGCATATAATTGTTTATAACGTCCTCTCATTATTATCTTCTTAATGTCCATAGAGTCTGTAATGAGGCCCCTTTTTCATTCTTGATATTGGTAACTAGCTTTTTCTCTTATCATTCTTGATCAGTCTTGATAAGGGTTTTATCAATTTTATTGTATTTTGGAAGAATCAACTTTTGGCTTTGTTGATTTTCTTTATGATGCATTTATTTCCTCTTTCATTAGTTTCTACTTTTATCTTGACTCTTCTCCTTCTATTGAGTTTAAGTTGCTTTTTAAAAAATATTCATCTTGAGATACATTTTGGGAAAAACAAATTATAAGGTGGATACATAGATGATTGATCTTTAAAGTCTTTTCTAGTACATGCACTTAAAGCTATAATTTTCCCTCAAAGTTTGGCTTAGCTGTATTCCACAAGTTTTTTGTTGTTCTTCCCCTAAATGTTCATATTTTTATTTTGAAAAAGTTTTACACCCACAGAAAAATGGAAAGAATACCCATATACACTTCACTTAGATTCACCAGTTGTTCATATTTTGCCACATTCTCTCTCTGTCTCTCTCTTTCTCGTGCTCTCTCTCTCTCTCTCCATATATCTATATTTCCACATATTTGGAAAATAAGTTGCATTTATCATGACACTTTATCCCTAAATACTTCAAACATGTATCTATTAAGAATAAGATTATTCTCCTATATAACCTTAATACCATTATCACACTCAAGAAATTTAACCTTGGTACAATTATAGTATCTAATACCTAGTCCAATTCAAAAATTTTCCAATTGACCCAATCTTTCTTTCTTCCTTTTTCTTTCTTTCTTTCTTTCTTTCTCTCTTTCTCTCTTTCTCTCTTTTTCTTTCTTTCTTTCTTCCTTCCTTCCTTTCTTTCTTTCACTTTTATTTTATTTGAATTTTTATTTTTTTTATACAGCAGGTTCTTATTAGTTATCTATCTATTTCATACATATTAGGGTTTATATGTCAATCCCAATCTCCCAGTTCATCCCACCCCCACCCCCACCCCATCTATCTTTTTAGATCCAGTATCCAGTGATTGTCATGTTTCTCTAGTCTTCTTTAATCTAGAACAATCCCCTGCTTTAAAAAAATAAAAAAAAAAGTTGATATTCTGTGACATTAAAGAAGTCCGTTCAGTTGTATCAGTCTTTCTTTACAATCTTGGTTTGTTTTTATAATTTATTTACGATCAGATTCAGGTTAAACACAATATAAGATAGGTGGTATTTTGCCTTCCCATTGTATCACACAAGAGGGAACACGATGTCAGACCCTCTCACCATTGTGATGCCAAGTTGGATCACTTCATAAAGCTGGTGTCTTCCAGATCTCTCCGTTGTACGGGGTACCATTTCCCTATTAAATTAGTAACGTACGGTTTGATACTTTGAGACCCGGCAAATATCCTTATCTCAAACAACATTTACCCCATGTTTTAGCATCTATTTTTATCCTCGTCTCAACAGATACATTTGTGTTTGCAAAGAGGTGATTTCTAAACTAGTCATTTCTTCACCACTCATTGGCTGGCATTCTTCTGTAAAAAGGATCCGCCTTCCCCAACCCAGATATTCTTGAGTATTACTATTGACTCATGGATTATTTTAGTTCACTATGTTATAATCCATCACTTTACTCTTTCTGATGCTCAAATTGTCACAAATTTGACCAGTGAGAGCCCCTTTAAGCCAGCATCTATGTTCTTTTACACAAATCCATCAGTCTTAGAGAATTTTTTTGACTTGTACACAAAATGTTCCAGGATCTACTCGTATATTCCCTCAGACCTGAAATCAGGAATTGGTAGAGAATGGTATTTTACAGATGAAAATCTGGATGCTAAGAGGGTTCATTATTATTGGGATGCCATTGCTTCTAGGTAGTATCAGTGCATAGAACAAGAAAAAATGTAAAATCTCTGACACCTCCAGTTCAAATCCACTATGATGGGGTCTTCTGCATCTTTCTCCATCCCATCTTGTCTCTGCAACTATGAGAGAAGTTCCCAACAATGTCCATATATTTACTTACTTGCTGTATCCCCAGGTACTGACAAAAAAGTTTGAGAATTACTTCAACAATGCACTATGAACAATGAATCTACTAGGGAAAATTCAAGATGTCTTTGCAGAGTTTTTTTTGGTCCTTAAGATATATCCCATGAAAGATGTGCAGTTAATTAAGTTCTTTTTCCTGTGTGATTATGTTAACAGTTCAATACACTATTAGCTTAGTTTTTTTCAATTAAAATTCAATTTTAGGGTTTTCTTTTTCATCCTTTCTGTTTAATTTTCTGTCTGAATACAAGTCAGAACTGTATAAAAAGGTATTCTCAAAAGTCTCACTCTCATCCATATGACCTTTATTCTGTTCCTATTCTCTCTTTTAGAGGAAATCATTTTCATTTGTTTTGGATTTATTTTTCCTGTGTTTCTTTTCTCTTTTTTCAAATGCATGTGTGTGTGTGTATAGATATATATATATCTTTTTCTTTTCTTTTTTCTCTTTATTTCTTTTAAAATTATTTCTGTTTTTTGCAAAATAATCAAATATATCCCTTATTTTCTCTTTCTGATATACTTTTTGATACTGAGAAAGGTTTATATGTTTGTTATAATGGTTATAATTATACTAGTATCTTTTTTAATACTATTTATTTATTTATTTATGTCTGCGTTGGGTCTTTGTTGCTGTGCATGGGTTTTCTCTAATCGCAGCGAGCGGGGGCTACTCTTCGTTGTGGTGCGCGGGCTTCTCATTGCGGTGGCTTCTCCTGTTGCAGAGCACGGGCTCTAGGTGCATGGGCTTCAGTAGTTGTGGCACATGGGCTCAGTAGTTGTGGCTCGCAAGCTCTAGAGCACAGGCTCAGTAGTTGTGGTGCACGGGCTTAGTTGCTCCGTGGCATGTGGGATCTTCCCAGACCAGGGATTGAACCCGTGTCCGCTGCGTTGCCAGGCAGATTCCTAACCACTGCGCCAGCAGGGAAGCCCTATGTTGATATCTTTATTATGTTATATGGTAAATATAATAACAATATTAGATATATACGATATGGTCCTCATAGTTCTTACTCTTTCAATATTCTCTATTGGCTCCTCTGATGGTTAATTTTATGTACCAACTAGGTTATGGTGCTCAGTCCCAGTTGTTTGGTCAAATATTAGTCTGCACGTGACCATGAGGTTATTTTGTAGATGTGATTAACATTCACAATCAGTTGGGACTTCCCTGGTGGTCCAGTGCTTCCCTGGTGGACTCTGTGCTTCCACTGCAGGGGGCATGGGTTCCATCCCTGGTCAGGAAACTAAGATCCCTCAAGCTGTGAGGCTTGGCCAAAACAAAAACGAAAACAAAACACAACACATTTACAATCAGTTGACTGTAAGACAGATTGCCCTCCATAATGTGGGTGGGCCACACCCAATCTGTTGAAGGCATAAAGAGCAAAACCTGAGGTTCCCCAGAGAAGAAGGAATTCTACCTCAAGACTTGGACATAGAAATCCTGCCTGGGTTTCCAGCTTATTGGCCTGCCCCACAGATTTCAGACTCAAGACTATACCATCAGCTTTCCCCTGAATTTATAGCCTGCTGGCCTGCCCTACAGATTTCGAACATGCCAGCCTCCACAATAACGTGAGCCAAGTCCTCAAAATAAAAATTTCTCCCTATATGTATATTCTATTGGTTCTGTTTGTCTGAGAACCCTGACTGATACCGTTCCCCACTATGAGTAATACTGAAACTACCTGGTAACTTCTTCCTCCTGTTCTTCCCATCTCCCAGCATAGGGTCTAAAGGGATATCCTTTTACTGTCAGTTAATACCTATCAGTCAAGCAGTGAGCTTCTTTTATTTTCATATATCCTTTCCATTCTCACCCCACCCTCCTCTTATATCCGCACAACAGACCTCACGACCCATAATAGCTTTAGCTGTTTCTCCCATTTCTTTTTTCAGTTAATTTTCCCTCTTCCCACCAGATGGATTTTCTGTCCATACAATCATCAAAAGTAAATTTTCCATTGGCACAATTAACACATCCATAACATCCAATTTTATGTGCAATAACACAGGCAAATTTACTTTTATCAGTACTGGGGGCCTGTAAAGCCAGAGTCTTTTTTTTTTTTAATCTATTACATCTGTTATTTAGCCCATGAGTGAAAGACAACAGCCATGTCCTCAAAACAACATCCCTACCCCATTTTTGTAATGGTTGTACTACTGTACCTACATTTTCAGAACAATAGCCATTCCATCTCTATACTGTTTCCGTTATAACCATCATTTTTAGTCTTAGATCTACTGGTCAGTATATATTTAATTCTTAGTCCCACTTCTTATGGAAAAGTCTTTCCAGTTACTTGAGTTGTCTGAAGTTTTTTTTTTTTTTTTATGAGATTTCTCAGGAAGGGTTCATGGGGAAAATATTCACTGAGTTCTTGCATGTTTATAACAGTCTGTGGCCCCTGGAGGTGAAGGTCAGTTTAGCTGGATATAAAATCCTTGGCTCACATGTTCTTTCCTTGAATGTATTGATTATAACACTCCACTGTCTCTGGCATTAAGCATTGATGTTGAAAAGTCTGATGACAATCTGATTTTCTTTCTCTTATAAGAGACTTAGTCCTTTTTACCTAGATGCCCAAATAATTATTAATTTTTATTAATATCCAATAGGTTAATTTGAATACATCTCTATATTGGCTATTCTGAATTGATTTCCCTATGCAGTGGAGTGCGCTTTCAACAAGTAATTTTTTTTTAATCAGAAAAGTTACCTTGAATTGTAGTTTTAATTATTTATTATGTACCATAGATTTGGCTTTCCTCCTTGGGACTCCTATTAAGTGTATGTTTGATCTTCTTTATATCTGTATTTTAAAATCTCTTTCTTCTTTTTTTTTAAGAAGATTTATTTATTTATTTATTTATTTAATTTATTTTTTGGCTGCGTCGGATCTTAGTTGCAGCACGCGGGATCTTCGTTGAGGCATGAGGGATCTTTTTGTTGCAGTGCGTGGGCTCTTTGTTGCGGCACGTGGGCTTCTCTCTAGTTGTGGTATGCGGGTTTTCTCTTCTCTAGCTGTGGTGCGCAGGCTCCAGGGCACGTGGGCTCTGTAGTTTGTGGCACAAAGCCTCTTTAGTTGAGGCATGTGCGCTCAGTAGTTGTGGTGCGCAGGCTTAGTTGCCCCGCGGCATGTGGTATCTTAGTTCCCTGACCAAGGATCGAACCTGTGCCCCCGGCATTGTAAGGCAGATTCTTTACCACTGGACCACCAGGGAAGTCCTTCTTCATTTCTTTTTTTTTTTTTTTTAATTTATTTATTATTTATTTATTATTTATTTTTGGCTGTGTTGGGTCTTCGTTTCTGTGCGAGGGCTTTCTCTAGTTGCGGCAAGCGGGGGCCACTCTTCACCGCGATGCGCGGGCCTCTCACTGTCGCGGCCTCTCTTGTTGCAGAGCACAGGCTCCAGACGCGCAGGCTCAGTAGTTGTGGCTCACGGGCCTAGTTGCTCCGCGGCATGTGGGATCTTCCCAGACCAGGGCTCGAACCCATGTCCCCTGCATTGGCAGGCAGATTCTCAACCACTGCGCCACCAGGGAAGCCCTTCATTTCTTTTTGATTGAAAAAATTTCCCCCTTTTCATCTTATCTTTCTTTTAATGTATCTCTATAGGTATTGGCTCTGTGTTTATCCTTGTTTAGGCTTCACTTCTGATAATTTTTTCTTTTATGCTTCATTCTTTCTTTTATGCTTCATTCTTTCCTGAGTTCTGTAATTTTGGTTTTTAAGTCTTCAGCTTCTCCAATCACTTCACTTTAAGGTTTTTCTAATTCCAATGTATACTGTTCTTTCATTGCTTCTATAATTCTTTTAATTTATTTAGCACATCTTAAAAATATTAAGTTGCAGTTTACATCTGCTCTGTGGGCTTGTCTTTCTGGTATGCCTCCACGGGACATTATTCTGATTCTTATTATCTTTTTTCCTTATATCAACTCTGTATGGGGTGTGGCTTCAATACCTTTTATTGTTCATGTTTAAGGAAGATGAGTTTTCCTGTACTTTGAGTTTAGAAGGTAAGTCAAAATAGCTTTTATAGCATCATGGCTCTTGGTTCCTTTTGTTGTTTTCACAAAATGATTTAAAAAATATATATAGCCTCCTACTTTCTGGTATTTGTCTTCTCTGATCACCTCCACAACTTTTTTTTTTGGCTGCGCTGCGCAGCTTCTGGGATCTTAGTTTCCTGACCAGGGATTGAACCCAGGCCCTTGACAGTGAAAACGCAGAGTCCCAACCACTGGACTGCCAGGGAATTCCCTGCCTCCATAACTTTTTGAAAACATCTACATCTTCACTATCCTTTGCCCCTGTCGTTCCTGTCCTGCTCAGTCTGACTTCTCCTCCCACTGGCTTCCCCTCCGTGCAGGGCTCTGTTCTGGAGAGAGAATGGGATCCCCCATGTGGAGAGTTCTCAGGACCCAGAACTCCTCGGCACCCTCCAAACTTCCCTTGGCCACCTTTCACTCACCCGTAAGCTGGAGACTGCAAAACTCAACCTGTAAAACTCATCTGCGCAAAGGTTCTTGGGTTAATTGGTCTTCCAGGCTTCCCTGTGAGAACCAGTGGGTGGTCTGGGAGTTCTCCAGACCCACTGTCTCCCCTTCCCTTCCTTCCCACCATTGCTGATAAGCCTACTGCTTTTTAAAAAAAATTTATTTATTTTATTTATTTTTTGGCTGCATTAGGTGTTCGTTGATGCGTGTGGGCTTTCTCTAGTTGTGGCGAGCAGGGGCTACTCTTCGTTGCGGTGCGCGGGTTTCTCATTTCAGTGGCTTCTCTTGTTGCGGAGCATGGGCGGTAGGCACGCGGGCTTCAGTAGTTGTGGCATGTGGGCTCAGTAGTTGTGGCTCATGGGCTCTAGAGTGCAGGCTCAGTAGTTGTGGCGCACAGCTTAGTTGCTCCACGGCATGTGGGATCTTCCCAGACTAGGGCTCGGACCCATGTCCCCTGCATTGGCAGGTGAATTCTTAACCACTGCGCCACCAGGGAAGTCCCGGTAGGCATATTCTTAACCACTGCACCACAAGGGAAGCCCAATCCTACTGCTTTTGATGTATGATATTTTCATTACACTTGGTTCAAAATATTCTCTAATTTCCATTGTACCATCTTCTTTGTTTCATGGGTTATTTAGTAGTGTTTGTCTTGATTTCCAAATATATGAGGATTTTCTAATTAATTTCTGTGAACTTGTTGAGACTTACTTTAAGGTCCAGAAAACGATCAATTTTTTAAAATATTCTGTGCATTCTGGGAAAGAATGTGTCTGCAACACTGCTGTTGAGCGCAGTGTTCTGTATATGTCAGTTCAGTCAGTTTATTATTATGATGTCCTTCAAATCTTCTACAGCCTCACTGTAGAAGATTTTTTTTCTTATTATTCTATCAGTTACTGAGAGAAGTGTGTTCGTCTCCCACTGTGATGTTTGTCTAATTCTTCTTTTCATTCTGCCAATTTTTGCTTCATATATTTTAAAACTGTTAAGTGCAAATACATTTATATTTTCATATCTTCTTGTTGAATTGAGGTTTTTATAATAATAACATGTCCCTCATTATCTCTAATAATATTTTCTTTTAAAAGTCTACTTTGTTTGAAATTAATATAGTTATACAAGCTTTCTTGGTTAGTGTTTGTATGATATTTTTTTTTATAATTTTATCCCCTATGTGTCTCTCTCTCCTTTTTTTTTTAATTGAAGTATAGTTGATTTACAATGTCATGTTAGTTTCAGGTATACAACACAGTGATTCTGTTATATGTTCTTTTTCAGATTCTTTTCCCTTATAGGTTATTGCAAAATATTGAGTATTGTTCCCTGTGCTCTACAGTAGGTCCTTGTTGGTTACCTGTTTTATTCCCCTATATCTCAATCTATTTTCTATTTATTCTATCCTTTTTTCTCTCTGTAGTTAAATTTGGATATTTTGTATTGAATTAATCTTTTTTTAAAATTTGTGTTTAAACTGTTGGTAATCTCCTGTTAGCATTGAGCTCCTAATTCCATGTTTTATAGTTGCCAGTTCTCTGATGAAATTCTTAATCTTGTCTTTTATTTCCTTGCATATAGTTATTCAAAGTCTGAGGTCTGACCCTTCGTAATCTGGAGATCCTATGGTCTTTTCCTTCATTATCTATGCTTTCTCTTGGGCTTTGTGCTGTCTTCCTTGTTTGCCTGGTCGTTTTTTTTTTTATAACAATAAACACCTTTTTTACATGAGCTAAGATAGGAGGGAGGAGGATTTATTTGCTTTTTGGGGCCTTGGTATTCCTCAGATAGAATTCCAGCTCCTTGTCCTCGAGCACAAAGCCATCTGCTTGACCACACTGGCCTGGTCTTGAAGTGATGCATGCAAGACGCTTGCTCTGCTAGAACTGCTCCTCTAGAACAGTGGTCCCCAAGTTTTTTGGCACCAGGAACTGGTTTCGTGGAAGACAGTTTTTCCGCGAACCAGGGCGGTGGTGGTGGGGAGATGGTTCAGGCTGTAATACAAGCGATTTTCAGGCAGTAATGTGAGTGATGGGGAGCAGCAGATGAAGCTTTGCTCGCTCATCTCCTGCTGTGTGGCCTGGTTCCTAATAGGTTGCAGACCGCTGGGGACCCCTGCTCTAGAAGACTGCTGATTTGGGCGTTCTTCTTCCTTTCTTCATATTTCTTCTGAATTTTCTTTGATTGTTTTTTGTTTAAAGTCTCTTCCTCCTCAGGAGTCAACTTGGCCCCTTCTTGCGGCCCAGGGGCGGGGTATAGTGGGGCATACCATGTGTTGTTGGTGAGCATGATGCCGTTCTGCACCAGGGTCTTGGTATGGACCAGTTCATCATTGGATGTGTTGTAGACAATATCAGTAATCCTTGTCTTGCGTGTACAGCACGCCGAGCCCCAGGAGAAGTTCCCCACGTCCAGCCTCAAGGCCCGGTACTTCTTGTTGTCTCCCCACATGCAGACTGTGTGTCTGTGGCGGGGACCAGTCTTGGTGTTGGCAGCGGGGCATCCCAGCTCACACTTCCGCTTCTGGTTGTAGGGCTTCCTTTTGCCCTAGGTCTTGTGGTGCTTGTGCCAGTTGTCCTGAGAGATGCCCATCGCTCGGCACTGGCTGGAAAGAGGGCTTAGTCCTTTTTAATTGAGCACTAGTGAGTGTGTATAAAGATTGTTAAAATTTTTTAGAAATAATTTGAGGCCTATATGCACAGAAATCTCTGGCGTTCCTATACACCAACAATGAAAAATCAGGAAGAGAAATTAAGGAAACACTCCCATTTACCATTGCAAAAAAATATATGTAATACCCAGGAATAAACCTGCCTAAGGAGGTGAAAGACTTGTACTCACAAAACTATAAAACACTGATGAAAGAAATCAAAGATGACATAAACAGATGGAGAAATATACCATGTTCTTGGATTGGAAGAATCAATATTGTGAAAATGACTATACTATCCAAAGCAATCTACAGATTCAATGCAATCCCTATCAAACTGCCAATGGCATTCTTCACAGAATTAGAACAAAAAATCTTACAATTCATATGGAAACACAAAAGACCCCGAATAGCTAAAGCAATCTTGAGAAAGAAAAACGGAGTTGGAGGAATCAGGCGTCCCGACTTCAAACCATACCACAAAGCTACAGTAATCAAGACAGTATGGTACTGGCACAAAACCAGAAATATAGATCAATGGTACAGTATAGAATGCCCAGAGATAAACCCACGCACATATGGGCACCTAATTTATGGCAAAGGAGGCAAGAACATACAATGGAGAAAAGACAGCCTCTTCAATAAGTGGTGCTGGGAAAACTGGACAACTACATGTAAAAGAATGAAATTAGAACACTACCTAACACCATACACAAAAATAAACTCCAAATGGATTAAAGACTTAAATGTAAGACCAGACACTATAAAACTCTTAGAGGAAAACATAGGAAAAACACTCTTTGACATAAACCACAGCAAGATCTTTTTTGACCCACCTCCTAGAGTAATGGAAATAAAAACAAAAATAAACAAATGGGACTTAATTAAACTTAAAATCTTTTGCACAGCAAAGGAAATCATAAATAAGACAAAAAGACAACCCTCAGAATGGGAGAAAATATTTGCAAATGAAACAACAGACAAAGGATTAATCTCCAAAATATACAAACAGCTCATGGAGCTCAATATCAAAAAAACAAACAATCCAGTTAAAAAATGGGCAGAAGACCTAAATAGACATTTCACCAAGGAAGACATACAGATGGCCAAGAGGCACATGAAAAGATGCTCAACGTCACTAATTATTAGAGAAATGCAAATCAAAACTACAATGAGGTATCACCTCATGCTGGTCAGAATGGCCATTATCAAAAAATCTAGAAACAATAGATGCTGGAAAGGGTGTGGTGAAAAGGGAACCCTCCTGCACTGTTGGTGGGAATGTAAGTTGATACAACCACTATGCAAAACAGTATGGAGGTTCATTAAAAAACTAAAAATAGCACTACCATAAGACCCAGCAATCCCACTACTGGGCATATACCCTGAGAAAACCATAATTCAAAAAGACATGCACCACAATGTTCATTGCAGCACTATTTACAATAGCCAGGACATGGAACCAACCTAAATGTCCATCGACGGATGAATGGATAAAGAAGATGTGGCACATATATACAATGGAATATTACTCAGCCATAAAAAGAAATGAAATTGAGGTATTTGTAGTGAGGTGGATGGAGTTAGAGTCTGTCATACAGAGTGAAGTAAGTCAGAAAAACAAATACCGTATGCTAACGCATATATATGGAATCTAAAAAAAAAAAAAAATGGTACTGATGAACCTAGTTGCAGGGCAGGAATAAAGAGGTAGACACAGAGAATGGACTTGAGGACATGGGGTGGGAGGGTGAAGCTGGGGGGAAGTGAGAGTAGCATCAACATGTATACACTACCGAATGTAAAATAGTTGGCTGGTGGGAAGCAGCAGCATAGCACAGGGAGATCGGCTGCGTGCTTTGCGATGACCTATAGGGGTGGGATAGGGAGGATGGGAGGGAGGCTCAAGAGGGAGGGGATAAGGGGACATGTGTATGCATATGGCTGATTTGCTGTGTTGTGCAACAGAAACTAACACAGTAATCGTGAAGCAATTATACTCCAATAAAGATCTATTAAAAAAATAATAATAATTTGAGGCCTAGGATACCAACATTCTGGGATCACCTTAATCCAGTTTGAGTGGCTGAGATCACCTGAAGCTGGGCCGCTGTGCTTGTAAGAGCTGCTCTGTATCTAGTTGACTGTTACTCGGAGTGAGGACCCGTCCCCAGGTGTGGTCCCCCAGGACACCCAGCCCCGGGCACTGGAGGATGTCAGAAGCCCTGCTTGGCCGTTCAGCCTCCTCTTCCAGGACTGGCAATCGTCTGGAGGGGAAAAGCGACTCCAAAAGCCAGGCTCCTCTCACTCGGAGGCCTGTATTTCTCTCCTGCTTCTGATGCCCTTGAGCAGATGTTTTCTTATTTGTCTGGCTTTTCTAGTTGTCTGTGGAAGTTTGGTCTGAATTGTTTAGTCTTTCATTACTAGGATGTCTGCTTTACATGTTAACAGATTATTTTTTTTAAAACCTATGGGAGCAAGGCAGATGCAGGGGACCAGATAGGAGACTGTTACAGTAACCCAGGTGAGAGATGCTGGTGGCTTAGACCAGGGTGGTGGTGTGGTGGAGGAGGTGATGAGAAAGGATTGGAATCTAAGTGTATTTTGGAGGTATAACTAACAGGCAGGATTGGCCGTTGGATATGGGGATGAAAGGAAGTGACCAATCAAGGACGACTCTGAGGTTTATGGCCTGAGGGTGAATGGTTGTGTCCTTTTCTAGGATCGTGATGACTAAGAAAGGAGCGGTTTTGGGGGCAGAGGTGGGAGGGAAGGAAAAAGTGCAGTTTGGGTCATGTCAAGAGTGAAATACCTCTTAGATGCCTAGGGGAGGTAGCCTGTGGATGGCTGGGGATAAGTTCCTGGAGTTCAGGGGAGATCAAATTTGGGGGTCATCAGCACAGAGGTTGCATTTTAAGCTCTGAGCCTGGATCAGCTCATCTGGGGGAGGACATAGATGCACCAGGACCAAGGACTGAGCCTGGGGCCTCCAACATCCTGAGGTTGGGGTGGTGGGAGGAAAACCGGAGCGTGGTAGGTGGGGGTCCTGAAAGCCTAGTGCGGAAAGCACTTCCGAGGTCAAGTGAGATGCGGCCTTTGTGATGGGAATTTAAATTTGTTTTTTCCAGTTTGTCTTTTTTCTTTGTTTATGGTGTTTTATTCTAATTAAAATGTGTGTTTCTCTGTGCCTGGATGTAGAATCTTAGTTCTTTCATACTTCTGGCTTCGTGCCCTCTTTCCCATTCCAAGGTTACCTGTGTCCATGTGGCGCCCATGTGTGCCCACATGTGGGCCCAGAGCAGGGATGTGTGGCTCCGGGGAGGGCTGAGCCCAGCATGGAGTGGTCGGATCAGCGTGCCTGAGCTGAGAAGGTGCTGGGGTCAGTGGTGGGGGAAGGGGACCCAGGCCCAGCCCCTCTTTGGGCCTTGGTTTCCCATCTGTGACCTTGAGGTGCTGGGGAGGATTCCTGGCTGTGAGGGAAGAGGCAGCCCCCAGTGAGCTGTGCAGGGCTATGCCCCAGGGTGACGGGCATTTCCTCGGCACAGGCCAGTCTGACCAGCACCTAGGAGCTGAAGGGTTCACACCTCACTGCCCATGGACAGATGGGGAGACTGAGGCCTGAGAGCATTCCCACAGACCGTGGGGCCCTGGGAGGGGCTGTGGAACCCATCAGCCCAAGCCCTAAGCCCTGATGGCAGGGCAGGATCCCGGGGTCACTTGCAAAAGTCCAGTCTTGAAGGGGTTGGGCCAGTGTGTCCCCAGTGAGATGAGGAGTGGCATCTGCCAGGCTGGGCTCCCAGCGCTGCCGGGAGGGACGGAGGGGCTGGCCCGGGCCTGGTTCTGCCTGTTGTAAATGAGCCACTGCTGCTGGGAGGACCTAGCAAATAATGGCAGCTGGAGCACTTTGTAAACTGAGAAGCACCTTATATACAGCCAGGGGCAGTGTAAATGGCATCACAATTTGCAATCTGTAGAGTGCTGTACACCTGTGAGTGGCTGGACTTGAGGGGGCAGCCCAGTATGGCCTCTGAACTGACCTGCGGTTTGGTGGCAGCAGGCAGGCCACCCACCTGTCCCCATTCCCCAGTGAATGCTAGCAGAGCAGCCCAGGTCGGGAGGCTGGGGCAGGGGAGCCAGGCCACTTACTCTGTGCCATGTTCCCTAGAGCCATCCTCCAGCAGCACGGCTCACCCGTGGATGCCACCATCGCGGCTCTGGTCTGCACCGGGGTTGTCAACCCCCAGAGCATGGGCCTGGGTGGAGGGGTCATCTTCACTATCTACAATGCGTCCACAGGTGAGTCCATACGGGACCCCCGTGGGGAGGATGGGCTCGTCCACAGGTGCTAACAGTGAGGTGCTTGTAGACCACCTGAGTGTATGGCCGACCTGCCCTGTCCACCCATGCCCCTTCCTGGGTCTCTTGGTGCCCCCCAACCTCTGCAAAGCCGAAACCAAGTGTTAGCACAGAGGCCGGTTCATGGTACAGAGAGAGAAACTGAGGCCCAGAGCAGGGCCGGGGCTGTCTGAGGGGGACTGTTGGTGTGCAGTGAGGCCTAGCAGGCACCGGGGTGCCCTTGACACCCCACACGCCCTGCCCAACTCCAGGGAAGGTGGAGGTCATCAACGCCAGGGAGACGGTACCTGCCAGCCACGTCCCAGGTCTGCTGGACCAGTGCAAGCAGGCCCAGCCTCTGGGCACAGGTGAGGCCCTAGAGGGGCCACCCGCTCCCACCCCACCAGACCACTGGGGCTGACCAGAACCCCCCACCCTGAAGGGGCAGCACCCCTCATGGACGGCTGAACCACCCTGGTACTGAGGGGTGGCAGCTGGGGATGGGGAGCCCCTGCGGAGGTCCTGACTCCCCGGGTTTTCCCGGGGGAGGGCTCTCTGAGTTGGGAGGGACGATCCAAGCAGAGGGACCACCTCAGCCGAAGGCCCGGAGGGTTCAGTGGAGACGGGTTGGGGGGCTGGGGGTGATGGGCGGGGATGGGGCCAGTTTTTCTGGGCCCCACAGGCCTGGCCATGGACTTTGTGCAGAGGGCAATGGGGAGGCACAGGGGTGTGAGTGGGGAGGGCCGTGGTCCCAAGTGGGCTCCAGAAGGCTCGCTCTGGCTGCCACGGCTGGGGGGCCAGGCAGCCAAGTGTGGAGTGACGGAGAGCCCCCAGAGGCCAAGGGGGGCGGCCCAGGGGCAGGAGTGTGACACCTGTGCCATGCAGGTGCCCAGTGGATCGGGGTGCCTGGGGAGCTCCGCGGCTACGCTGAGGCCCACCGCCGCCACGGCCGCCTGCCCTGGGCGCAGCTCTTCGGGCCCACCATCGCACTGCTCCGGGGGGGCCTCCGCGTGCCCCGCGTCCTGAGCCGCTTCCTGCACAGCAGCTACCTGCGCCCTTCCCTGCATGCATCGTCCCTGAGGTGAGCTCCGATGGGGGCCCAGGGCCCCTCCTCAGCCCAGCCCCTCCTCAGCTCCTCCTCCAGCTAGTGGATCAACCTTCTGGGGGCCGGGGCCCTGGATGGCCAGTATGTCACTGTCTCAGCTCAGAGACCTCCGGTTCCACGTGGCAGAACCTCATCAGAGGACTCAGGCCAGAGAGAGTTTATGCCAAAGTGATGGGGCTCCCAGGGCGCAGATTTGGGCCCTGCCCTCCCCCCCACCCACTCTCTCTGGGCTGGCAGGAGGGCTTTGGCCGCCCCACCTGGCCAGCCCACTGACCAGGAGGAGCGCCGGGTGTCAGGCCCTGGGTGGACGCCGGCTTGGCGGGGGGGGGGGGGGGGGGAAACGTGTCCTCCCTGGGCCTGGGTGATGAGAGACATGAGGGGTGTCAGCCCCACCCAATCCTGGAGAATCTGCCCCCATATCCACTGCAGCCCCTCAGGATCCCGGACCAGGACTCCCTCCCTGTAGGGTCCCTGCAGAAGTGTGGCTGCCCTCCAGGACCTGGCCTCACCCTGAGGCCGCCCCCCACCCCCCAGGCAGCTCTTCTTCAATGGGACGGAACCCCTGAGTCCTCACGACCCACTCCCGTGGCCCGCGCTGGCCGCCACCCTGGAGACTGTGGCTGCGGAAGGCGCAGAGGCCCTCTACACAGGGAGGCTGGGCCAGATGCTGCTGGAGGATGTTGCCAAGGAAGGTCAGTATGTAAGGCCCCACAGCCCCGTTCCGCCAGAGAAAGAGGGGTCTGGGCGCCAGGGCTGAGGGTGGGTCCGGTCCTCCCCTCCCCTCCCCTCCGAGAGGGGGCCAGCTGCTCCCAGGGCTTGGAGAGGCCGTTGCCCCAGTCCTGCCCTCTGCTGGTCTCAGGGACCTTGCAGTCAAAGCCCCCGAGGAGCAGGGCCCCGAGGGTTAGGGCCACAAGACGGGAGCTATCGGTGGCTGCGGGGGTGCTCCTGGGCCTGGAGTTGGCCACCCTCAGTCTCTCAGAGGCCAGCATGCCTCCCCCACCTTCTCCCACTCTCCCCTCCGACCTGCCCGTCCCTGGCCTCTGTCCACCCATCCCCCAGCCCTGAGGCCACTGCCCACAGGCCCAGCACCACCCCTCCGGGCCTGGAAGGCTAGGGAACGGGGGGGGCCCCCACTGTGTGAACCGGGGTCCCTGGCTGACACTCTGCACCTCGTTTCCCCGTCTGTACATGGAGTCCTCTGTCTCACCCCAGGCAGCCGGTTGACCCCGCAGGACCTGGCATCATTCCGGCCTGAGGTGGTGGATGCCCTGGAGGTGCCCCTGGGGAGCTACACCCTGTACTCACCGCCACCGCCTGCAGGGGGCGCGATTCTCAGCTTTGTCCTCAACGTGCTCAAAGGTGAGGCCCCCAGGAGCCCGGGGGTCCGGTGCCCATGAACTGGATTCCAGGCCCAGCCAGGCTCTGGGTAGCCACTGCCTCCTCCAGCTCAGCACCCTCCTCAGACGCTGAAGACGGGGCTAAGTGGGCCAGGACGGTGTGTTCTAGAGCCGGCCTCCGGTGTGGCCCACGCCTGGGCTCTGCTGAAGGGTCTGCCGTCACCTACCCACTAAGTGCCTCCAGGTGACCCCGGCCCAGGGCACAGGTGCAGTGGCTCTGCAGGTGGTGAGCTGCCGGTCCAGTGTGTGCAGCTAGGGCTGAGGCCCAGCCTCTTGCAGCCTGCAGGGGGGTTGCGGGGTGCCGGGGGAGTCCTGGCAGCGTCCAGGGCTGGGGCTGCCTGATGCTGCCTGTGGCTGCCGTTAACAAAGTATCACAAATTACCAAAACCTGGTGGCTCAGACAACAGAAATTTATTCTCTCATAGTTCTGGAGGCCAGAAGTTCAAAATCAGGGTGCCTGCAGGGCCACATTCCTTCTGGGGGGCCTGGGGGAGAATCTGTTCTTTGCCTCTTCCAGCTTCTGGCGGCTGCTGGCATTCCTAGGCTTGTGGCTGCATCCCTGCAATTTCAGCCTCCGTGGTCACACAGCCTCCTTCTTCTCTGTGTCTGTTTTATAAGGATATATGTGATTACATTTAGCGCCCACCCGGATAATCCAGGATAATCCGCTCCTCTCAAGATCCTTAATTTAATCACATATTTGCCATACAAGGTAATATTCACTCTTTTTCCATATAAGGTAGTATTCAAAGGTTCTGCGAATTAGGACATGGACAAATCTTTCTCAACCCACTACACAGGATGACCCCCACCTGCGCCCACCCCCTCCCCAGGGTTCAACTTTTCCGCGGAGTCGGTGGCCAGGCCCGAGGGGAGGGTGAACTTGTACCATCACCTCGTGGAGACGCTCAAGTTTGCTAGGGGGCAGAGGTGGCGGCTGTGGGACCCTCGAAGCCACCCGGAGGTCCAGGTGAGGTGCCCTGAGCTGGTGGAGAGCCCCCTTCCCTGCCCGAGGGCTCAGCATGAAGGGAGGTTCAGGCCAACGGGTGCTCCGTCCACAGACCCTGAGAGCCTGGCGGGTGAGGCTGGAGGGATGTGTACCCGGTTGGTTCTAGAACAGGATGGCCTGGCAATGGCCCAGAGCAGGGAGGGTGGAGCAGTCTGGGGACTGAAGGGAGCCCGGGAGGGGCAGGTACGGGAGGGCAGTGGTGGCGCTGCGTCTCTGACACCCTTAGGGGACCTTCTGCTCTGTGACCCCACCTGGCCTCTCACTGACCCCGTCACCTGTCTGCCCACCCCAGAACGCCTCCCAGGACCTGCTGGGGGAAGCTCTGGCCCAGCACATCCACCAGCAGATCGACACCCGGGGTGATCACCAGCTCAGCCACTACAGCCTGGCCGGGACCTGGAGCCACAGGATGGGCACGGCCCACGTGTCCGTGCTGGGGGAGGATGGCAGTGCTGTGTCCGCCACCAGCACCATCAATACGCCGTACGTGGGGCCAGGGGCAGGCGGGCAGGCCCCACTCCATTCCCTAGACCTGAGCCCTTCACCCCCAGCCTGGCCTCCCAGCACCTCCCTGGCTGTGTCCATCGAGTGGTACCTTGTTTTTCCCTCTCCTGTGTCAAAAGAGTCCTACACCCTGACACCTCTGGCCGAAAAGGCTGCTGATGGGGTGGCCCTGAGCCAGGATGAGGACGGGCCTTACAACCGGGAGGATGCCGTGGTGGGGGGCAGGGTGGATCTTTGGGGGCAGGGACAGGGAGGGAAGAGCAGTTCCAGGATGCTGGAGGGCAGCTGCTAAAACGAGGGGCTTCTGGAGGGCTGGGGCACAGCCCGTGTGTGTCGGGAGCCCACAGCCCGCGCCCAGCTCTGCCTCTGTCCACAGTTTTGGAGCCATGGTGTACTCACCGCGCACGGGCATCCTCCTCAACAACGAGCTCCTGGACCTGTGCTGGAGGCACCTGCGGGGCTCCGGAGTCACCCCCCCTCCCGGTGAGCACAGTGCCCCCGGGCGAGAGGAGGGAAGGCAGGAAGGCCGGGCAGGCCCAGCACAGAGACAGGGATGGAGGGGGCGGCCCCGGGGGGCGCTGGCTCAGAAGCGAGGCTGCACTGATACCCGTCCGGCCTCCAGTTCCAGGCGAGCGGCCCCCGTCATCCATGGTCCCCTCCATCTTGGTCAACGCAGCCCAGGGGTCGAAGCTGGTGATCGGCGGGGCTGGCGGGGAGCTCATCATCTCTGCTGTGGCCCAGGTGAGTCTGGGGGCTCCTGGATGGAACGTGCCCTCGCTGGGCGGCCCTGTTGTCCTGCTGTCCTGCTGTCCTGGGAGGGGTTGGGGAGGGTGGCTGGTGCCCCTTCCTCCCTGCCTGCCTGCCTGCATCCTTCTCTCCCCCACCAGGCCATTATGAACAAGCTGTGGCTGGGCCTTGACCTGCAGGCTGCCATTGCGGCCCCCATCCTGCACGTGGACGGCAAGGGCCGGGTAGAGTACGAGCCCAGCTTCAGCCAGGTGAGGCCGTGGGCCAAGCCACCGCTAGGCGGACGCCTCAGCGCTTGCCTTCAGAGCCCCTGATGAGGCCTCAGCTTTTGAGTGTGCCCGGTGCACTTCGGCTTTGGGGGCCACCAGGAGTTGAGAAGCTCCATGGGGGAGGCAACAGGCAGCTAGTCTCCACGGCAGGGGACAGGGTGTTGTTCACATGACTCCCAGAACGAGCTCCCCTGCACCTTGGTCCCTGCTCTTTCTGGGCTCTTCTCTCCAGAAGCTACTCTCCCCGGCTGCGGCCTCTCAGACTCTCCCTCATGGTGATCTGTTTCCTTGTGTGATCTGCAGCTTTTATCTGCGGGTTTATTTGTAAAGGAGTCTATTATTCCTGGGAGTCTGCAGAGGGATTTCCCTCCAGGGCACTGGGTTCTTGGATCCCCACACAAGCAGGCCCAGGAGCTGAATTCTCTTGTGGGACTCCCAGCCCCTCCCCTCCGCCTGGGCAGATGGCTGGCCTCCTTGGAAGGTCTCTGGGCTGGCAGATGCCCTCACTAGGACCCACTTTAAAAGACTAGCAGCTTTTCAAGGCTCCAAACTTCATGCCCAGGGTCCATTCAAGCAGCTGGGGTTCAAGGTCATCAAAGCTGCCTTTCCTGTTATGAGCTTCTCCGGTCTCAAGGCCGCCTCCCAGGGCCCTTGGAATTCTGAGGACCACAGAGTGAGGGGCGTTGAGTACAAGGGGGTGTGTAGTCCTGAGAACCTTAGTCTTTGGGCCTGGAGACTAAGGACCTCAGCCCGTCAGGCCCAAACTCTCAGAGTCCGAGGCCCTCCCTCCCAGCCTCCCTCCCTCCCTGTGCAGGGTCCTCCCTGTGGCAGGAGGACTTGATGCTCTCCCAGGACTCATCCTCTTAGCCCCTTCTCCTTGACCTTGACTGAAGGTCTTTACTCTGTGAACACCATTCTCCAAGGACTTCAACTCTGAGAATTTGGACCTGACAGCCTGGAATCCAGAGAACCCTGAGCCCACGGCCCTCAGCTCCCTGGAAGGTTAGAGTGTTGGCCACACAGGTCAGGGCCTCCCATGGAGAACATCTGAGGCACTGGGTGGAGACCTTGAGTCTCCAAGGGCCCTCAGAGCCAAGGCCCAGGCCTGAGGCCAGGAGGGTCGTTGTTCCTCAGGGCCTTGGAGTTTGGCCACTATGACCCTAAGGAACAGTCTCCGAGGACCACAGGTCCTGCTGTGACTGTGAGGAGCTGGGCCTTCCAACCTAAGGACACTAGGTAATTAGCGCGTCAGGCAGAGATACACCCATGGCCATAGCGCCTGGAGACCTCGCCGTACCCGTGGCTCAGGTCCTGGAGGCCCTGGTTCTGGGGACTGCAGGGCACCTGGAACCGAGGGCCCTGGTGGGCGGGGGTCCTTGGCCTTAAGTGGGAATGTGGGGCCCGAGTAACACAGGTCTCCACGTGCCAGGATTTGTGTGAAGGGTCACAGACTGGCAAGTGTGGGGACCAGGCCCCGAAGCAATGTACTCAGGCCCTCAGACACCAACACCTGGGCCCTGATGCCCTCCAATTCCACACACTCACCGTCTCAGACCTGAGCCTTTACAGCCCGTGCTCGGAGTGCCTCACCCTTGGGGACCACTGGTGCCTGTGGCCTGGGGTCCATGTCCTTGGACTCATGGGTGTTCAGAAGCCTCCAGCTGACTCCTCCACCAGCGGGGCCCTGGAGAGTCTGGGACCCCCGTCTTCTCATGCTGGTGTTGAGATGGCAGGTCCTAAGCCGCCAACAATGCTGGCACCAGGGCCATTCCTCCTGTCCAGGGCAGGAGCCAGATGTTAAGTTGGGCCCTTCTTACGTATGGGTGACCTGGGACTCCAAAGGGCCCAAGCTCTGCCTTCTAGAAGACTTTGCTTTCAAGGTCCTCAAAACCTTGAAAGCTACCTTCTCCACAGAAGCCCTTGGACTCCTTGCTTATCACGTTGAGGCCCCTGGTGTCCTTGATCCAGGACAGAAGTGAACCTGCATCTCAGCTTCCTTCTCGTCCGGGCGATGTCCTCCTGTCATATCCCCTGGAGCCCAGGCTTCTCCTCTGGGGCCTTTGGAGTGGGAGGCCGTAGACTCCATGCCTGCAGACCAGGCTGCATCCAGCACCCCTCTGTCCTCTCCCAGACCGCCTCTGCCAGTCCTGCCTCCTCGGCCAGGGTCCTCAGCTCCCCGCCCGGGTCCCAGCCCCTCCATGACCAGCCTTCTCTCCTCTCCAGGAGGTGAAGAAGGGGCTCCAGTACCGGGGCCAGAACCAGACCGAGAGGCCCATTTTCCTGAACGTGGTCCAGGCCGTGTCCCAGGACGGGGCCTGCGTGTACGCCGCAGCAGACCCCAGGAAGGGTGGGGAGCCCTCAGGCTACTAAAGAGGCTGCTCCCTACCCAGAGCTGGGATCCCGCCCGGCGTGCGCCCAGGCTGGCCTGGTCCATGGGACCGAGCGCTGCGGCAGAATCTGGACCCCTTGGCTGGACGGTCAGCCTCGGGCTTCAAGAGGTAGGGACAGCCCAGCAGATGGACGGCTGTGGGGGCCGAGCCCTCCCCTCCCAGAGCCCCTGTGGCCCTGCCCTGACCCCTCCAACCTCCCCAGGCCTCTCACCCAGGACTGTGCCCCCACCCCCCGAAGCCCCATTCCCCAGCTGTGTATCTTCCAGTCCAAGATTAAAGAAGAGGCTGCACCACGCCTGATTCAGGGTCGAGGTGGGGAGGGGACCTTCAGAAAGCACGTGCGGTGAGCTGCAGCCCTCCACACACACCACCACGGAGCCGGGGAAACCAGACACGGGCTGGGCCTTCTCCAGGCCGCCCCTGGACACTTGCTGGGGCTCCACACATGGCTGCCCGGACCCACCCGTTGGGAGGAAGGCAGGGGTGTGGCCTGGGGGCACCTGTCCCTGGCTCCTGGGGGCCCTTGGCCCAGGCCCGTACTGGAGCTTGTCCTCCGTGCCAGGAAAAGGCTGGATGAAGCAAGACCTAAGCCTTCCCTAGCCCCCAACTCCAACATGTTCTCACCCTCAGCACTGTTGACGTTTTGAGTGAGTCATTCTTCGCGGGGGCGCTGTCCACACACTGTAGGCGGTGGAGCAGCATCCCTGGCCTCCCCTTGCTAGATGCGTCGCCCCACCCCCACAGCCAGTCACCAAACCACCCCCGATTGAGACCCACGAGCCCCCAGCCACCGTGGATGGCTTTGCCAGCTCCTGGGTGCGCCGCCCTCCCTGGGGGGGAGGGGGGGTCCTGCCCCATGCCGAGTCCTGGGAGCATTGGGAGTTCCTGTTTCACCCCAAACATCCCACAGGGGCGTACCTCTACCTGGAAGGGCGCCACTACAGATCCATCACCTCCCATTGTGCCCGGAGTTCAGCCGCACAGGACGGGTCGGGTGTTGCTCCTGTGCCTGCTGGGACAGAGCACTACACACTGAGGGCCTTCAGACAACAGACACCCTCGCCACAGTGCCTCCTAGCTGCATCCCCAGAGCATGATAACAGTGTCCCTGCACTCCTGACTCACCCTCTGCCATCCCTGGGACCCTCACCGCCCCCTGGAGCCTCAGTTACCACTTGTGAGCTGATGGGTCCCTGCCCAGGCTCTAGCCCAGGTTTCTGGACCGTCAGACTCACATACCCACTCATCCACCCACCCACCCACCTCCCACCTCCAGAGCACCTGGGATCCACAGGCATCTCGGACTCAACACACCAAACCAGAAGCCAGCTCTGAGGCAGCCGGAAGTTCTCCGGTGCCCCCCTCTCCCCCTTCCATGATAGTCACCCAGTCCTCTCCCTCCATCTGCGTGGCTTGGCCTTGGTTCCACCTCTTTGTCCGTTTCTGCCTCCTTGCCGCTGCCACAGCCTCGATCCACTTCCTACTCGTGACAGTGATGAGCCTTGGAAAATGCATACCTGATCCTGCCATGAGGCCACACAGAGCCCTCCTTGGCTCCTGGGTGCCCCTGCAGGAAGCCCATTCCTCTCGCTCCCTGCTCATCCCACCCTAGGTTACTTGCTCGGCCCCTGCCCACATCCCTCCTGGACCACAAGCAATGCCAACCAAGATGCATTCCCAGCCCAGTTAGCGACTCTTACAGCCTCTTTAAACATCTTGTTACACAGCGGAAATCAAAGCGGTATCTTCAAAATAACATTCACATCAATATAGATCAGCCCCCACAGAATACAGCTAAGGCAGGACTCAGAGGAAAATATATTGCCTTAAATAGTTACATTAATAATAATCAAAACAAATAAAGTATCTAACATATGAAGTTAGTAAAAGAACAATCAGAGCAAATGAAGCAACTGACAAAGGATTAATCTCCAAGATTTACAAGCAGCTCATGCAGCTCAATATCAAAAAAACTAACAACCCAATCCAAAAATGGGCAGAAGATCTAAATAGACATTTCTCCAAAGAAGATATACAGATAGCCAACAGACACATGAAAGAATGCTCAACATCATTAATCATTAGAGAAATGCAAATCAAAACTACAATGAGATATCATCTCACACCGGTCAGAATGGCCATCATCAAAAAATCTAGAAACAATAAATGCTGGAGAGGGTGTGGAGAAAAGGGAACCCTCTTGCACTGTTGGTGGGAATGTAAATTGATACAGCCACTATGGAGAACAGTATGGAGGTTCCTTAAAAAACTACCAATAGAACTACCATACGACCCAGCAATCCCACTACTGGGCATATACCCTGAGAAAACCATAATTCAAAAAGAGTCATGTACCAAAATGTTCATTGCAGCTCTATTTACAATAGCCAGGACCTGGAAGCAACCTAAGTGTCCATCATCGGATGAATGGATAAAGAAGATGTGGCACATATATACAATGGAATATTACTCAGCCATAAAAAGAAATGAAATGGAGGTATTTGTAGTGAGGTGGATGGAGTTAGAGTCTGTCATACAGAGTGAAGTAAGTCAGAAAGAGAAAAACAAATACAGTATGCTAACACATATATATGGAATCTAAGGGGAAAAAAAGGTCATGAAGAACCTAGTGGCAAGACGGGAATAAAGACACAGACCTACTAGAGAATGGACTTGAGGATATGGGGAGGGGGAGGGGTAAGATGTGACAGGGTGGGAGAGTGGCATAGACATATATACACTACCAAATGTAAAACAGATAGCTAGTGGGAAGCAGCCGCATAGCACAGGGAGATCAGCTCTGTGCTTTGTGACCACCTAGAGGGGTGGGATAGGGAGGGTGGGAGGGAGGGAGATGCAAGAGGGAAGAGATATGGGAACATATGTATATGTATAACTGATTCACTTTGTTATAAAGCAGAAACTAACACACCACTGTAAAGCAATTATACTCCAATAAAAAAAATAAAAAATAAAAAAGAACAATCAGAACAGTAAGGAAGGCAAGAGGAAGAATTTAGTAACAACTGAAGCAGAAATTGATAAATTTGAAGTCAGAAGAACAGATCTTTGAAAAAGATATAATATATAAGCTATTAGCTAGCCAATTAGTAAAAATGAAGGACGTGTAAATACACACAAAAATGAAATAAGAACGGGGAAATAACCTAAGCTATAGAGGAAGTTAGAAGTACTAGAAAAGATTACTCATTTTAATAAAAATAAATTTGGAAACTTGACAAAATAAATTACTTTCTAGGATGATATAAGTAGAATTGCGATACTTAACACATACTAAAAACATTGCCACTTATCTGAAATTCAGATTTAATTGGGCAGGCTTTATTTTTATTTGCTAAATCTGGCAAGCTTAAGTATAAATGACAAACGGGTCCAAGAAAGAGCAAAGGTCTAGACATGTCAATGATCGCAAAAAAAACTGAGAACGTGGCAGGAACACTGGCCTACCACAAATGCCCTTCTGGAAAGTTTCCCAGGCGAAGTGTGTCCTGCCATTAGGATCAGAGGCCTCTCTTGCCAGTTAAGCCGCCACAGTGTAGAGCGAGGAGGAACATTTCCACATTCACTTTATGAAGTCAGCATAGGACTAGCCCCAAACTTGGCAAAGCACACCAAAGACCAATTGTGTTTGGGAAACTCAACACAAAACTCCTCAAACAAATACAAGCAAGGAGACTCCAAGCAACACATTCAAAAGGACAGGGTGTCCGGGTGGGGCCGACACCAGTACTGCTGGGAATGTCCATGAGAGGGACTTGTACTCCTCCTCTTTCACCAGAGGAGAAAAATCACAGAGTTCTCTCATGGAGAGGCATTTGACAAAATTCAACACTCATTCTTGATTTAAAAAAAAAAAAAAAAAAAAACCCCACAGACAAAACAACAACAAAACACTGAATAAAATGGAAATAAATGGATATTCCCTTAACATGAATAAATATCTCAAAACAACAGTAACATCTGTTGGACAATGACCATGGCTCGGTGCTACTCTATTGCTTTACATGTATTAATTCACGTAATTCTCCCTAATGAAAGGGAGCTATGATGAGCCCCATCTTGCAATGAGAATACTGACGTACTAAAGCTCCCAGGGCCCTGTGGAGTAAGTGCCAGAGGTGGAAACTGGGGAGACAGATGGAGAAAATGAGTCTTGACCCCTACCTCATACCATATACAGAAATTAATTCGAGATGAATCTTAGGCCTAAATGGGAAAACTAAAATAAATGTCTGGGCAACCAGTCCAGAATCATTTATTACAAAGACCTTCATTTTCCTCATTGAATTACATCAGTGCTTTTGTGAAACAAACAAAAAAACTCAAGTAAACCAAGCCATCAGATTTTAAAACACACTGTAAACATACAGTAGGTTAAAACAGCATATGAATAAACCTCAGAAATCAATCAACCACAACACAAAGTTCACAAAGAAATGCAAATATATGGGAATTTTGTCTGCTAAAAGAGCATTTCGCAGCAGTAGGAAAAAGATGAATTGCTAACAATCAGTATTAGAACAAGTGGGTAGCCACCTGGAAAACAGTAAAGTGGGACCCCGGCCTTTTATTTATACCAAATTAAATGCCAGTTGGACCAAAGATTTAACAGTTAAAAATAAAACCATACAAATATTGTAAAAAAATGGGAGAAAATTTTATTTATGTTCTTAGAGTGGGGAAGTCCTTTTTTAGGCATGACATAAAATCAAGAAGCCATATTAAAGGGACTTCCCCGGTGGTCCAGTGGGTAAGACTCCACACTCCCAATGCAGGGGGCCTGGGTTCGATCCCTGGTCGGGGAACTAGATCCCGCTTGCTGCAACTAATAGTTCGCGTGAGGCAACTAAAGATCCCGCGTGCCACAACTAAGACCTGGTGCAGCCTAAATTAATTAATTAAAAAAAAAAAGAAGCCATACTAAGGAAAGGATAAATTGGGACTTCCCTGGCAGTTCAGTGGTTAAGACTCTGCCCTTCCAATGCAGGGGGCAGGTTTGATCCTTGGTCGGGGAACTAAGATCCCACATGCCATGCGGCGTGGCCAAAAAATTTAAAAAAAAAAAAAAGGATAAATTTGAACACATAAAAATTTAAAATTTTGATGTGAAAAATATTTCAAAAGACCAATGAAAACCTTGCAGAAAGACAGTTTCAATACGTGATCTGGGGCTGGTTACTTTAATATTTAAATATTTAATATCAAAGACCAAGTATCCATTAGAAAGATGCACAGGGATATGACTCATTAGACCACAGAAAGAGAACTACAAATCGCCATTTCAACATATAAAAAATTGCTCAACCTCACTGATAAATGCGCCAATTAAAAAAACAATGAGATCCACAGGGACAAAGCAAATGGCTCCAGCCCAAAGGCTTCCTCTGTGAACGCTTCCAAACACTGATGGAACAAAAAACACCAGTCTTACACAAACTCTTCCCGAGAACAGAACAGAGAAAACATTGCCCAACTTTTAATAAGGCCAGCATAATCCTGAGAACAAAACCTGACAAAGAAACTTCATGAAAGAAAAGTAGAGGGTGATTTCATTCATGCACAGAGATGCAAAATTCCTAAATGAAATCTGAGCAAGCCAAATTCATATATATAAATTCATCACTACCAATTTGGGTTTATTCTGGGAATGCATGATTGGTTGAACATTACAAAATCAAGCAATGCAATTCACTGTATTAACATACTAATAGAATAAAGAAGAAAAATCATGCCCCATCTCAATAAATGCAGAAAAGCATTTGATAAAATTTGCCAACTTTCACAATAAAAATTCTCAGTAACTAGAAATAGAAGAAAACTTCCTTAATTTTATAAGTTGCGGCTACAAAACCCTACAGTAAACATCATACCTCATGGTAAAACATACAAGCCTTCCTTTTGAGATTGAGACCAATTCCTTTTGAGATGGAAACATGCATTGCTAGCTTTCATCATTTCCTTTCCATACTGAAAGAGAAGTCCTTGCCAGGGAAATAAGGGGAGAAAAACGAACAAAAGGTATAATTGGAAAGGAGGACATAAAACTGTCAATATTTGTAGATACTTAACAGGTAAACTGTTAGAAATAAGTCAATTGAACAAGATCACTGGAATCAAGGAAAATATACAAAAATCAATGATACTTCTACATCATTCACAAATAGAAAACACTTTTTTGAACTGAAATCACTTACAATAGCATTAAAAAAAAAAAAAATCCACGCCTAGAAGTAAAACTAACAAGTATGCAAGACCTCTACACTGAACACTGCAAAATATAACTGAAGAATTTGAAGAAAACGAATAAACGGAGGATTATACTACATTCATGGACTAGAAGGCTTAGTGCTGTGAAGATGCCAACTCTCCCCACATTCACCTATAAATCCAATGCAATCCTAAAAAAATCCTCACAGGTTTGTGTGTGTGTATGTGTGTGTGTGTGGAAATCAGCAAGCTGATTCTAAAATTCATATGGAAACACCAAGGACCAGGACTAGCCCAGGCAATCTTGAGGAAGAACATGAAGGAGAGGGACCTCCCTGGTGGTCCAGTGGTTAAGACTCCGAGCTTCCGATGCAAGAGGCCTGGGTTTGATCCCTGGTCACGGAACTAGATCCCGCATGCCACAACTAAAGATCCCACGTGCTTCAGCTAAAGAAAAAGATCCTGCATGCCACAACAAAGATCCCGCATGCTGCAGCTAAGGCCCGGTGCAGCCAAATAAATAAATAAAAATAAAGTATTAAAAAAAAAAAAAAAAAGGAAAGATATGGCCAATTAAAAAAAAAAAAAAAGAACATAAAGGAGGACTCACATTACCAGATGTCAGGAACAAGCTATGGTAATTAAGGCAATTTGGTATTGGTGCAAAAATAAACTGGGCAGGGCTTCCCTGGTGGTGCAGTGTTTAAGAATCCACCTGCCAATGCAGAGGACACAGGTTCGATCCCTGGTCCAGGAGGATCCCACATGCCATGGAGCAACTAAGCCCATGCGTCACAACTACTGAGCCTGTGCTCTAGAGCCCACGAGCCACAACAATCGAGCCCATGCGCCACAACTACTTAAGCCTGTGTGCCTAGAGCCCGTGTTCCGCAACAAGAGAAGCAACCACAATGAGACGCCCGCTTACCGCAAAGAAGCGTAGCCCCTGCTCACCGTAACTAGAGAAAGCCTGCGCAGCAATGAAAACCCAATGCAGCCAAAAATAAATAAATAAAATAAATTTTAAAAAATCTATCAAAAATAAACTGGGCAATGGGACAGAACAGAAAGTCACCTGACCTCCGACAGAGGAGACACAGCAGTGCAATGGGAAAGCAATGCTGTTTCAATAAACAGTGCTGAGTCAATCAGATAGCCAGATGAAAAATGTGTACCCTGACTCCTACCTCACACCATGCACAAAAATCATTCCAGATGGTTGGCAGATCTAATTATGAAATATCACACAATAACACTTTTATAGGAAAATACAGAACAGCTTTGTGACTTGGGAGAAGGCACATGTTTCTTAAACAGGACACAAAAAGTACTAACTGTAAAAGAAAAAAATGGATAAACTGACCTATATAAAAATTAAGAACTTCTGTTCAACAAAAGACATTAAAATAGTGAAAAGGCAACCCATGGAATACGAGAGTATCTGTAGTGCTTATATCTGACAATAAACTCTTACCCAGAATAAAGAACTCCTACAAATCAATTAGAGAGCTCCAGATAACCTGACGGAAAATGGGCAAAAGACTTGAACACACCTCATAAAAGAGGAGCTCTGGATGGCCAATGAACATACAAAGAAATGCACAGCTTCACTAGTTGTCAAAAAAAAAATGCAAAATAAATCCACAATATGCTACCACTATGTACCCATCAGAATAGCCAAAATTCAAGAGACCAACAATGCCAAGTGTTGGCAAAAATATGGCAAAATGGGGACTTCCCTTGCAGTCCAGTGGTTAAGACTCCACACTTCCACTGCAGGGGGCATGGATTTGACCCCTGGTTGGGGAACTAAGATCCCACACTAACATTCCACTTCTATAAACGAAGTACAAATACAGAGGTTATTTAAAAAAAAAAAAAAAATATGGCAAAATGGAATTGCCATTCGCCTCCAGTGGGAACATCAACTGGTAAAACTACTTTGGAAAACCAGTATTACCTACTAAAACTACCACACTCCTACCTCATGCCCAGCAATGCTACTCCTAGGAACTTACCCAATATAAATGCATATGTCTGTAACTGACCAGGACCCTATGGGGCCTTCCTGGAATAGACCCTGCCCCCTCCAATGTCCTCCGCCTGCCTCTCTGTCTATAGAAAAACTTTAGTCTCCAAGGCCTTCCCTGAGTTCCAGAGAATACGTTTAATCAGAGAAGTGACAAATGCAGAAAGAAAGGAGAATAGCCAAGCAAGACAAAATAATAATAGTTTAGCCATTAAACAAAGTCAAGGACCTTCAGTTCCTCAAGGGCTACAGATAATATTCTGAGCTATGTCCTTTGAGCCATTTTGCAGATACTGAAACCCCCACCAGGTGGAAGAAGTTAACTGCATGCTGCCCACTAGCACATAGACCCCAGACCAGTTGGAACCAGAAGGATGATGATGTTGACTCCCAATTACCTCACCACCAACCCATCAGAAAAATGCCCACGACCTGACCACGCACCCTGAAACCTCCCTCCCTCACCCTGTCTTTAAAACCTTTCCCTGAGGGACTTCCCTGGTGGTGCGGTGGATAAGATTCCGCACTCCCAATGCAGGGGACCCAGGTTCAATCCCTGGTCAGGGAACTAGATCCCACATGCATGCTACAACTAAGAGTCTGCATGCCACAACTAAGGAGTCCACGTGCTGCAACTAAGGAGCTGGCAAACCGCAACCAAAACCTGGTGCAACCAAATAAATAAATTAATAATAAAATAAAACCTTTCCCTGAAAGCCATCAGGGAGTTTGGGCCTTCTGAGCATTAGCTACCTGGACTCCTTGCTTGGTATTGCAATAAACGCTGCACTTTCCTTCAGCACAACTTGGTGTCAGTAGGTTGGCTTTACTGCACGAAGGCGAGCAGACCCACGTTTGGTTCGGTAACACATCTGTGCATCAAAAGACACATACAAGAATGTTTATAGCACTAGCCATTATAGCTCCAAACTGAAAACCACCCCAAAGCGCCTCAACAGGAAAATGGTTAAACAAATTCATTAGCTGAAATAACACTCAGAAAAAATAAAAATCTCAAAGCAGAACACCTCAACATGGATGAATCTCATAAACATAATATGCACAAGCAGCTAGATACAAAGAGCATCGACTCTAGGATTCCACCTGTGTGAAGGACAAACCAGGCAGAACTCGCCTATGGGGTGAGAAATTGGTGGTTGACCTGAGGAGGAGGGAGAGGACAGTGTCTGACAGAGAAAATGTTAGGTGTGACCAGAGTGGTGGTTCACTGGGCATGTTCACAAGCTGTACCCTGAGCAGTGCACTCTCTTGCTTACAACTTATACTTTATTTAGCAGAGTTCCATCAAAGAAGCAGGGCCCACACCATGGGAACTGGGCAAGGGGTCCCTGTAAGGCTACTGTCTCCCATGGGATGCTGCAGCCTGAGGTCCATGTGGCAGAGTCAGGAGGGAAGATGGATGGAAAGTGGAGGGAGGACCCAGAGCTGACTGGAGCCCATGAGGATGGGCTGAAGCCCACATCCCTTCTTGTTGCCAAGGGCGACAAAGGTTTCTTGCAGCAGCTGGACCGCTTTGTCACACACCTGACCCAGGAGAATGGATTGAGGGTGGACTGGGAGGAGCTGGAGTAGTTGCCTGGATTCCGCTGGTGCTGCTGAGCTGGGTCAGCAGGCGCGCCACAAGGAGTGCGACCTACAAAAGAGGTTGCCAATTCCCTTCCGCCCTCCCAATCCTGCGCAGGAATCTCTCCTGTGGTCCTAACCCAAAACACATTGGGAAGGGAATTCCAGGAAAGCCGGTCAGCCTGACGGAGGCCCCACAGTGTGTTTCACTAACTGACAAAGAGCAAAAAATCTGAAGGCTCCTTACGCTGATGAGGGTGTAGGGGGCCCGGCAATCGCGTAGGTTGGTGGTGAGTGTCAGCGGGTACAACTCTAGGAGGAAAACAAATGTGTCGTTTAACCAGTCCATCGGACTTCCTTGGTGGCGCAGTGGTTAGGAATCCGCCGGCTAGTGCAGGGGACACAGGTTCAAGCCCTGGTCTGGGAAGATCCCACATGCCGCGGAGCAACTAGGCCCGTGTGCCACAACTACTGAGCCCGTGTGCCTAGAGCCTGTGCTCCACAACCAGAGAAGCCACCGCAATGAGAAGCCCACGCACCGCAACGAAGAGCAGCCCCCACTCGCCACAACTAGAGAAAGCCAGGGCGCAGCAACAAAGACCCAACACAGCCAAAAATAAATAATATAAATAAATAAATTAAAAAAAAAAAAAAAACAAAAAACCCAGCCCATCATCTTGTGTGACTTTCCCCTACAGGTGAACCTGAACTTACTTACCAAGCACAACAGCGTTTGAAGAAGCAAAAGACTGTCCACCACCTGGGGAATGACTAAGTAAATTCCTCTGTTTGAGTTTTAAAATTTTCTAATTGCAGTAAAATACAAATAACACAGGACTTCCCTGGTGGCTCAGTGGTTAAGAATCTGCCTGCCAATGCAGGGGACATGGGTTCGAGCCCTGGTCTGGGAAGATCCCACACGCTGCGAAGCAACTAAGCCCGTGCGACACAACTACTGAGCCTGTGCTCTAGAGCCCGCGTGCCACACCTACTGAGCCCACGTGCCACAACTACTGAAGCCCACGTGCCTAGAGCCCATGCTCCATAACAAGAGAAGCCACCGCAATGAGAAGCCCACGCACCACAACGAAGAGTAGCCCCCGCTCGCCACAACTACAGAAAGCCCATGTGCAGCAATGAAGACCCAACGCAGCCAAAAACATATAAATAAAATAAATTTTAAAAAAAACCAAATAACAAAAACTTTACTGTCTTAACCATTTCTAAGGGTCCAGCGCAGTGGCATTAAGTACATTCACATGGTTGCACAACCATCACCACCACCCATCTCGACCTTTTCATCTTCCCAAACTGAAACTGTCCCCATTAATTGACAGCTCCCAGGAGTTACCTGGTGGTCTGGTAGTTAGAATTTGGTGTTTTCACTGCCATGGCCCGGGTTCAATCCCTGGTCAGGGAACTTGCCAAAAACAACAGCTCCCCATTTCCCCTCCGCAGCCCCTGGCAACCTCTATTCTACCCTCTGTCTCTATGAATTTTCTCTAGGGACCTCATTTAAGTGGAATCATGCAGTATTTGTCCTTTTGTGTCTGCCTTATTTCACTTAGCATAATGTCCTCAAGGTTCATCCATGTTGTAGCAGTGGTCAGAATGTCCTTCCTTTTTATGACCCGATAATATTCCATTGTACAAATAGACCACATTTGTTTATCTATTCACCTGTTGATGGACACTTAAGTTGCCTCCACCTTTTGGCTATCGTGAATAACGCTGCTATGAACATTAGAAGATCCACTGAATTTTTTAAAACCTTTTGCACATAGTATTTATCTTCAACACTAATGAAAAACATAAGGCCATCTTTTCACATCTCTGCCTGTTGTGTATAGTTCAGGGGGCCAATTGCTGCAACACATAGACCCCAAAATGTACTATGGCTTACTCACAGGGGAAGTTTATTTTTTGTTCCCAAAGCAGCACTGGATGGGTGAACAGGTGGGGATGGGGAGATCCTTCCACATGCTGGGGATCCAGGTTGGCATGGCTTCCAGTCACCTGTGCATCATAGGGAGCATGGGGAAGGGCCTGCAGGGGGTTGCCTGTGGAGGTGTTAAGGACCAGCCCTGGAATTGCCCCACCCGCTCCTGCTAGAAACCAGTCACATGACTGCACCAACTGCAAAGGGTGCTGGGGAATGTAGTCCAGTGCTTTCAGAAGGGCACCCGGCCTGTGTGGCTGCAGAGTATCTACTGGACCTCACTTCTCTAATGGCTTCTGTCTTCTGAAATTCAGCTGGAGCCAGACTCCTCCAAGAAGCACCCACCTGGCCTCCTGCTCCCACAATGCAGTACACCGATCACACCCTCCTCCAGAGCAACGTGCACCATGGGGACAGGGGTCTCCCAGCAGAGGCCTGGCCAGGGGCAGGGACTCGGTCACCTGGGGCTTTGTGGGAGGAAGCAGCCTGGTGGAGGGGTCCCTACTCCCCACATTGGTCCCTTCCCCCCACATCAGCCCCTTCCCACTGTTCAGCCAACAGGAGGCCCAAGTGGGAGGCTGGAGGGGAAGTGGTGCTTCCCCTCCTCGGGAGGCTAGAGGCCTCTGTTGGTGGGGCAATTGCCTCTGTGGTGAGGACCCCAAGCAACCGCATGGTTCTCACTTTCTTGGGGACCTGGCCTGGCTCCTTGGCCTCCCCCACCCTTTGTCCCTCACTGGCTCCTATTTCACTTCCCAGCTCTCCCATTACCTGCATTTCCAAGTCCCTGGACTACTATCCTCCAAATCCCAACTAGCACAAGGGACAGGGGACTGGCCGCTGGGTTCTGGTGCCGTCACTCCCTGGGGCTGCGGTTTGGGGAGACCACCTCTCTGAGGCCAGGGTGCCTACCGTTGATGTTTCTAGGGAGTCTATGCCCAGCTCTGGGATCTTGTGCCCTCACACAGGCCCTGCAGCACCCCAGACTCCCGACGGGCCCCTGGGAAAACCCCTGCCAGGTGTTGGGGCTTCCCAGCCTGGCCGGCCCCTGGCACTGGGAAGGCCTGACGTCTGGGGCTAGGGCCACGATGGATCCCTTCTCCTGCCAGGGCAGCTCCAGGGCCTGCCTTAGAGGGACAAGAGTAGGGTAGGGAGCCTGAGGGAGGCCATGCTTTATTTTCAGGATGAAGCCTGACAGGGGAGGCACCTCTGCTGCTGCCCTCCACGTTACTCCTCAGACCTGAGTGCACTGCCCATCCTCTGAGCCTTTGCCCAGGCTAGTCCTCTACCTGGAAAGCCCTCTGACCAATCACACCTCTGAGGCCAGTCTGGAAGCAGTGACGCTGCCCCTGCCCCCCTGCCCTGACCAGGAACCTGACCCTCACCCACTGTCAAGGGCCTGGCCCGGCCTGGCTCGGCAAGGGAGGCACTGGGGCTCAGGTTGGTGGGAGGCCAGCCCTGCCTTACCTCATCTGCAGAGAGGAAAGTACCTGCCCAGGGGCCAAAGGGTGGGCCCTCAGCCCCCCTGTCCTGAGCTGGAAGCCCAGAGGCTGGGGGGAGGTGGGTGGGGTCTGGAAGGACAAGCAGCACTGACCCCATCCGCCTCCACCAGAGTCTCCTCGGCACCACCCCCAGGACTCCCACCCCCCCAATCTCGTCTTAGCTCTGTTCAAATGTGCCCCACTGTGCACACTCCAGGAATCCCTGCAGACGGGATCTCCCGCTGCCCCTGCCCACCCCTCTGCCAAAGGTGAGGCTGAGGAGGTAGGGAGGCCTGGCCTCGATCCGAATGGTCAGTGCCAGCTGGACGACCTTGGGTAACCCATGCAACCTCTGAGACTGGGGGATGACTCGAGGCCCCCCCCAGATGAGGGAGATGACCCATGCAACCTCTGAGACTGGGGGATGACTCGAGGCCCCCCCCACCCCAAGATGAGGGAGATGAAGAGGTGGGCCTGCATGAACCTTGGCCGAGGTTGTGACCACAAGCCTGCTGGCCCAGCTGCACTGCTCTCCCTGATGGCCTGGCTCCCTGTGTAGCCTCCGCCTCCACTGTTCTTACCCTCTGCTGCCCCCACGTGGCCACTCTTGGTGCTGAGGTGAGGGGGCTCCACTCACAGCCTCCCACCCAGGGCTCCAGATCTCGTGGGCAACCCCCTGCCCCTCACTCCTCTCAGGCAGAGCTGCCCATCCTGGCCAGGGGGGCGCCAACCTCCAACCCCACACTCCCCAGTGCTTTCTCCATCTAACACCTATGATGCAAAGCTGACCCCATCCTACCCTGCCCAGGCCTGCCCACAGGCCCCATTCAGCACCCTTGCTACAAACGGGGCAGCAGTGGCATGAGGCCTGGGCCCTGTACTAGCTTCTGGACACTCCTGGGCAAAGGGCTCAGGGACCGGGACCAGTTGGGCATCGCATTACCAGACTGCCTCTGGGACTGTGACAGGGCAGGGTGGGGGGCCCAGGGCCAGGCTGCCAGCTTGCTTGTTCCCTACACTTGGGGAGGGTGGGCCGCCCAGCCCTGTCCCTTCTCTTGAGTGCCCAGCGTAGCACCCCATGGAGAACCCTTCCCCTCCCCGCCACAACGTGGTCATTGTTCTAGATCCCACTTTACAGATGGAGAGACAGAGGTTGGGGAGAGACCGGTCCCAGGTGACCTGCCAGTGGACGAAGGCCTCAGACCCAGGTTGCTCTGGGTGCCGTGGACCGCACAGGGCAACAGTGGGACTCCCCGGAACCGAGGCACAGCACAAGCATCAGGACACCAGGGAAGGGGCACCCAAGGCTTGTTTTCTCCCCCAACAGGCAGGGAGGGGTGTTTCAGGAGATGTTCCAGAGACTTAGAATTACAAGCCTGGAGCTTAGAGGGTGACTCTCCACACCCAAGTCTGGACCCACCTACAGTCTCAGGCCAGGCCCAGGGTCTGGGAATCAAGGCAGCTCGGCCCTGGGGCTCCCTGTTGGGGCACCAGGACTCAGTATACTGGGAATCAGCATCATGGGCACGGGATCTGAGGTACTGGCCTTTGAATATCAGGTGCTGGAGTATTAGGGCTCGGGAGACAGGCCTCAGAATTCAAGGGTACGGAGTCTCGGGCCTGGGGAATTAAGAGTCAGGGGTATGTGGGGAACAGAGCCTCGGGAACTCCACAGTGACCACTCAAGGTCCGGGTCTTTGGTGACAGAGCAGGGCACCGGGCTTTAAAGGCTCAGGTTCAGGTGTCCGTGTCCCAGGTGTATGGCGGTAGGGATTTGTTGGATCCAAGTACTGGGGTGCACGTTCTTGGGAGTTTGGGAGGCTGGTCTTTGGCCCCGGGGAGGTCCTGTGTGCCCTGTGGCGCCGGCCAAGCGTGCTTTCCTCAGGGTCGCGAACCCCTGACGGCCCTGCAACAGAGACTGGGTCTAGAGCAGGCCCAGTGGTCCCACCCGCGCCCCGGGGCGCCAGGAGAGCCTAGGAGGGGCACAGAGCCTAGGAGGGTCGGACGGGGGTCTGGGAGGGCGGGGGGTCTCACGTGTTGCTCTTCCTGCGGCGTAGGAGCACGTAGACGAGCGCGACGAGGGCCACCACCGCCAGGCCTCCAAAGATGACGCCCCACAGCACTGCGTAACTCCGTCCTGGAGAGGCGGCAGGGCGTAAGGCGCACTCGTGCGGGGCACGTAAGCGGGGCGGGCGCGTGGGCGGGGCAATGCTGGGGGCAGGCCGAGAGCTGGTGGGAGGGGCCGGTAGGTGGGCGGGGCATCCTCACCTGGCTGGCAAGTCGGGGTGGGCCGGGACCAGGTGCCATCAGCCTGGCAGGTGCTGGCCTCGGCCCCGGCCAGGCTGTAGCCGCTGTCGCAGTGGAAGTGGACAGTGGAGCCCACCAGGTACCTCATGCCCTCCTTGTGCCCGTTGGAGGGCGGGGCCAGCCAGCCACAGGACACCACTGGGGCAGGGGTGGGGCACAGACGACAGGCCTGAGCTGCTGACCACAGCCACCAGCCTGGGGGGCCGTGTCCCAGCGCCCGGTGCCCGCCGCCCTCACCCACCGCCGCCCTCACCGGGCTGCAGGCTCTGCGCGCGAAGCAGGTGCTGCCTGTGGACCAACCGCGTGGCGTTGCCCACACTCAGGCTCCCGGTGGCCGCCACGTCGAAGTTGCAGAAATTGTTGTCCCCACACAGTTTGGCCACCTCACTCGCCTGGCTGGGGCTGGAGGTGGTCTCCTCGGGGAAGAGGGGCAGGAAATTGGGGTCATGCTTGGGCCGGAGCAGGAAGTTTTCCACCAGGAACTTGGAGTCGTAGGTGAGCAGGGAGGAGGCGTTCTCCACAGCCCCTGAGGAGACAGCAGCAGGCCTGGCTGGTGGGAGGGCCTGGGGACTCCCCCCCACCTCCACTGAGCACCCCCCAGCATGGTGCCCCCTCCCCTCCAGCCTGTGGTCACTCACAGTCAGCCCCAAACTGGAACAGTTCTCGGGAACTGGCACTGGGGGGAAGGACCTGGCCGCTGCGCAGGGTGAAGTCGTCTGAGGGGTTGTCATTGAATGTCCCAAGGAGGCCTCGTGTGTGGGTCAAGAAATTATTGGGCAGCAGGACCGCCACACTCAGGAATGGACCCTGGACGCTGACCTCCAGGCCGGCCCCTGATGACAGCATGACTGATACTCTGTCCCCAGCAGCTACTGACAGGAACATGCCTGGACACAGGGGGAGCTGGGGTCAGGGCTGCCCCTGCGGGCACCTTGCCGTGACCCCAGAGCCCCGGGATGCATGGGCCGGCACCCATGGGCTCAGGGGCAGGGGAGGGCATCCCCAGGGCCCAGCCTGCTATGACACTCCACCACCCCGGGCGGTGGATCTGAGGTGCCCAGGCCCTAAAGGGAGCCCCCATACCAGGGCCGTGCGTGGAGGTTGCCTGTCGGCCCTCACGCCCTGACTCCACCTCCCCATCTGTGCCCTGGACACCTCCGCCTGCTTTCTGCCAGGGCCAGAGAGAGGTGTGGAGGCCCCAGTGGGGAGGGCAGGGGAGTGGGGCCCCCACCATCCCACTCACCCTTCAGGTCCATCCATCTTTGCTCCTTGAAGCTGAGCACCTCCTGGTTCAGCAGCACCTGCAGGGCCCCGGCCCCATCCCTCAGCCGGACCTCTACCACATCTGAGTTGCCCTCCTGGACAGCCACAGCAGTCAGCCCTGTGCCTCGGTCCTGAGAGCCTGGGATGATGGGTGCAAAATGGGGTCCACTCGGCTCAGCCTCCCCCTCCCCAGGGATGACCCTGAGCCACCCAGAGCCTCAGGGCCCAGCCTCACCCTCGGGCGTCATCCTGGTCTGGGCCCGCGCCTGCACCCTCAGGTCGGTCCCAGAGGCCTCCAGCAGCACGTACTCGCCGCGTCCGTTGAATGTGATGTTGGTGCCATCGAAGGTGACAAAGTGTGGGTCCCCGAAAGTGGAGGCTGTGGAGAGCGGAGGGTCAGGCAGGTTGCCCTGGCCCCGCCCTGCCTGGGGCCCCGCCCTGGCCAGCACCTGCCCAGGCAGCACCCACCCAGGCGTGGGGGCTGGTAGCTGCGGCAGTCGCTGGAGGGCCGCCTCTGCATGTAGCGGGAGCACTCTGGCGCCCAGAGGCAGCAATAGTAGAAGCTGATGACATCGTAGATCCAGTGGGAGAGGCCCGGCACGCGGGGCGGCACGCGGTATGGGGGTGCGCCCCAGTCGTGGCCGCGGTCCGGGGTGCTGCCACTGGTGGAGTCGGCTGTCAGGAGCTGTGTGCCCGCCGCCGTGTAGCAGCACTGCTGGCCTGAGCCATATAGGGGGCTGGGGGCACAGACAGGTCAGGGCCACCTTGGCATCCTGCCCCCAGCCCCCACCCCGCACCCTGCCCACCGTCTCTGGGCTCACCTGGCTTGCACGGAGCGAACGCAGTGCACAGCCCCTGGGTGATAGGTGCACACGCTGCCATGCTCGATGTCACAGCCGTAGTCCGCCTGCAGAGCGGCTGGTTGCTGTCCCCTGCACTGGCTTTGGGCTCTGTCATCCCCTCCCTGGGAGCCAACCCCTCTGGGGCCCTGGGCCCTCAGACCCCAGCCTTACCTCCCAGGTCTCTACCTGCCTCCCCCTGCACTGCCTTGGGCGGCACAGCCGTGTGCCTAGTGGGGGCAGCGGGCCCCGCCTGTCCCCTCGCTCCCTACTGGGCCCTGACTGGGGGGGGGGGCTCACTTGGAAGCGCCCAGAGTCAGCCTGGGCCTGGGCCAGGGTGCAGGGGCAGTCGGGCAGCTCCTCCAGGAAGTTGGGCAGCTGGTCCTCCAGCTCCTCCCACGCCAGGCACTGAGCTCGGGCCCAGGCCACAGGGTCTGCCCGGAAGTCATCGCCCAGGTGCCAGGCCAGCGCGTGCTCGTTGCTCCAGAGTGCGTGCACGTCCCTATGGGGACACACGCACACTAGGGGCCACCCTTCCTGCCCTCGGCCCTGGCTCCCCGTCCAGCGTGGGGGCAGCAGGCAGACAGGCCCCAGCCCATCTTCTGCAGGGAGGCCCTTACTTCTCCCCTGCGTGGTGTTTGCTGTTGACAATGCGAAGGGCACCCACTTTCCACCTCTGGTAGTTTTGAGGTGCAGGTTTTGGTGTGAAGGTGAAGGAGCCGGAGTTGGTGATGCTTGTGGCCAAGGAGTACAGGTACGACCATGCTGCCGTCCACTCCTGGGAGTACGGCTTCCCTGGGGGAGAGAAGGCCTTGTCAGCCCCCGGGCCTGTCCGAGGAACCCCGAGGCATGGGGTGGGGGGGTGGGGCGCCGGTCTTTGGTGCTCAGAGCAGCCTGGTAGATGGACAGAAGGGTGGACAGATGACCACCATAGGAGGCCCTGCCCTGCTTGGGGAGGGAGCCAGGCCCAGGGCCGGCCAGCCATCCAGGGACTCAGAGAGGATGGGGCAGAGCAAGCCTTTTCTGTTTCCAGGATAAGCCTTGTATCCGGGAGCGAAGAATGGCCACACCTCCTCCTAGAGCTGGTACCCAAACAGCCAGGGCTCCCCAGCTTCTCTGTGCTGCTTCAGCCAGTTCCCCTTTCTTGCCTGCACTCTTCCCACTAGAAATCCCCACCTGGATTCCCCCCACTTGGAATCCCCTTTCTCCCATCTCTGCAAGCCCCAAACTCCTGACCCCACCAGGCCCCACAGAGGCAGCCTAGGGTTACTCTGCTGGCCTCACCTGTCTCCTCGTAGCCCCACAGCTCTATGGTGATGGAGTTCGTGGGCAGAGCCAAGGTGTTCCAGGTCAGGGTGAGGTTACCCTGGGTGCTGGCAGTGCCGTAGTATTGCCAGCGGGTCTCGTTCACCAGCTGGCTCTTTTCGGACTCTGACACTTTGCTGGGGTGCACTGGGCAGGGGGCAGGGGGCGGGGGTGAGGGGTGAGTGAAGGCCCGGGGCCCAGGGGGTCCAGGGGAGGAGGCCCGGGGCTCTTAGAGCTGTGGGGACCTCCCAAGGACAAAGCACAGCAGTCCCTCGGGAGCGATGCTCTCCCCCTGGTGGCAGGAAAGGGCAGGAACTGGGAGAGGCAGGGCACTGCCCCCACCCATGCCCAGGCCTCTGTCCTCCACCTGGCTGCTCCCCTCCCCTGGCTGGCCGAGCCACACTCCCTCTGGGCTGGAACTCCTGCATGGGTGCCAGCGGCGGGGAAATGAGCTTGGGGAGCCTGCACCCAGGGAGTCGGGTGGGCCTCCAGAGGGACTGGTTCACCCAGAGCGGGCGGGCCAGGTGTGCATAGATTAGTGCCAGGGAAAGTCCCTGTGACGGGCCTGGGCCCGGGAGGGTGCGGCCTGGTGCCTCCGGTCTGGACCAGCATGTTGGGGCTCACCAGCCAGCCAGGTGCCTGAGCGTGGGAAGGAGCGGCCATTGTCCATGGAGAGCGTGAAGGGGATGCGGCCGGTCTCGTAGAGCAAGGGTGACACACAGTGCACTCGTCCCGAGGAGTCCACGAAGCCGTGGGTCTGGATGCTCTCCTTAAAGCTGTGAGGGTGGAGGAGGCAGGAGAAGCTGGGCCAGCGTGGGCTGACCTCTCTGAGGCTCCCAGCCTCCTCCCTGGGGAACCCGTCCGGCCAGCAGTCCCAGTCCTCTGTCCCGGGGGCCCCACCCAACCAGCCAGTGGGTCTGGGCCCCAGCGTGCACAGAGCCCTCGGGCCTCCCACCTGCAGATCACGCTGTCAGTGGAGTTGGAACAGTTGAGATGCTGCACCACAAAATCCTTGCCACCCATGATGGAGCCCGAGTAGGGCAAGATCTCCAGGCAGAAGTCCCGAATGTCCGAGCAGCAGCTGGCCAGGCCAAAGCAGGTCGGGTGGCAGGAGCACGGCCCATCCTGGACTCCACAACGGTGGGAGCAGCTCCCCTGGGCACCTGGAGGAGAGGGCCCTGAGTGCCCAGCCTGGCCACCCCATGTACAGGGCCCACATCTCTTTCCCCCTGGAGCCTGTTAGAAGCATCCCCAGGAGAAAGCTGACCAGGAATTGCACTGACCACCATGTGGACCCAGTGGAAACCCATAGGGCCCATGGGGTGGGGTAACTCTTAGTCCAGTTGGCCTGAATGACTGGCTAGAATGAGGGGAGATTTGGGGAAATGTGTCCAGACATAGAACTTTTTGGGAGGAGCCCCTGGGCAGACTGACCCTCAGCTAACAAGTCCCGTACCTGACGGCGTCCTCAGATGGCTACACGTGCCTGACCCCTTGACATGGGCCAGGGACATGTCTCCACTCCTAAAGCATCAATGGACCGGCAGCCTGGAGAAGAACCACGCTGGCTTGCCCGATCTGGGGTCTGGGATATGGCTACTAAGAGTCCCATTGGAGGCCCACTAGGGGCTGGCGCCCAGGCCGAGTTTGCCCCATCTCACTCCGCTGGGCAGTGCAGGCTCACCGGTTACGGCCCCACCCTCGGGGGAGAAGGCCAGGGGTTCTCCCCTCCGTTTAGGGGAGAGGAGGGACAGTTCCAGCAGAGGACCCAGCCAGGCCAGGAGAGGGGACAGGGTGGTTTGGTGGGGGGCTGTGGGCACCCATCGCCCTGGAGCTGGCCTGGCTGTGCAGATTGGAGGGTAGAGACTGGGGTGGGGTGCAGGCCCACGTCCCATCTGGGCCTTCCCTGCCATCCCCCAAAGGGGCCGGTCAAGGGTCAGGCTTGGGCCTGAGCCACCACTGCGGGCCCTACTTCACCCAGCACAGGGCCTGGCACTCAATAAATATTTATTGACCGAGACTGTGATGGCTTGAGGGGGTGGGGAAGGAGGCCCAGTGATGACTGTAAGTGAGATAAGTGGAAGGAGCGTGTTGGTGCTTCCCTAAGATGGGAGATAGGCCGGGGAGGGGGCTGGGGAGCTGGCAAAAAATAGCGCAGCCCAGCCCAGCCTGGGGGCCAGGGTCCCGGCTCTGGAGTGCGTGGCCTTCCCCTAGACTTTCTCGGGTTCAGCCCACCCTGAGAAGGACCCAGAATCCTGCCTCTGGCCAGGCAGGGGGCCCAGTGGGGCTGGGGGCTCCTCCATGTACAAAGACACCGTCCGTCGGGGCTCGAGGTGCAGGCCAAGGGCTTTCCTGAGCTCACCACCCCCTGGCCACCTCCCTCCCAGCCCGCCACCGCCTTCTGGCTCCCAGCCAGCTTAGGGTAGGCATGGCCCAGACCCCCCCATCCCTACCAGCAGCCCCTTGACCCTGGGCTCCCCAGAATTTCTTCTTAGCATCCCCAGTATGGTCACAGATGGCCCGACGGATGGACAGAGGCTGAGCCCAGGGAAGTTCTGCCCCGGGTCTGACTACAGCGGGCAGGTGGACAGACAGACGGGGGACAGAAGGGCAGCATGCGGGCGTACCTGCTGCAGGCCGGGGGCCTGGGCCGGGGGCTATCACCAGCAGCAACAGGGCCCAGGGCAGGAGAGACAGCTTCATGGTGCCTGCCTGTGTCTGCAGCCAGAGCAGCAGTGGCTGGGAGGTGGCGGCGGCTCACTCCCCAAGGCCTGGCCCTGCCCCACGCTGCTGTCCCACCCCACCCGGTTCCCCTCTCAAAGTCCACAGGTGTCCTATGCGCTAGGTTCCCCTCTCAAAGTCCACAGGTGTCCTATGCGCTAGCAGGGCCCTACTTGCCCAGTTAGCACATTCCTGGCCCTCTGGCCCGCGACTCAGGGGAGGGGGCCCATGTCCTGAAGCCGGATGTCCGGAGGCTGCAGCTCAGACCCTGGATCCCACCCCCGGGCCTGCTCTGGGGAGCCAGGCCAGGCTCCTGAAGGGGATGGGATGCTGCAGTGGGGATGAGGCAGGGTTGTCCTTGCAATCCCAGGATTCCAGCCCCTGGGGTCCCAGGCCACAGGCCTGGCACCTCAGCTTCCCTGCAGGGAGCAGGGGGTCCCAGTTCCTCCCCACAGCCAGGTGGGGTAAGGGAGCAAGTGACTCCCTGCTGGTGCCTGCTGCTGGTGCCTGCTGCTGGCCGGCTGTGTGGGCGCTGGGGGAGGGCTCCCTCTCAGGAAGGGTGGGAGCTGTCAGACACAGCTCCGTGGGGATCCCCCTTGGAGGGAGGAGGGGAAAGGGGAAGGGGGAAGGAGGAGGGGAAGGGAGAGTGGGGGAGGAGGAGGTGAAGGGGGAGAGGGGGAGGGGAAGGGAGAGAGGGGGAGGGGAAGGAGGAGGGAGGGGCCTAGCCTCAGGCAAATTAACCCTGGGGGTGGGGTGGGAGCTGAGGCCAGGACCCTGGTCTCCCTTTGGCCTGGCTCTCTGGGCCCCTGGGTCAGTCTGAGGGCTCCAGAGGTGCTTCCGCCTTGGGCTGGGGACCAGGAAAGGAGCCGCCCGGCCCCACCCGCCCCTGCCTTTTCACTCTCGATATTTGCATAATCTCTTCTTTGTATACCTTCCTCCTATTCGTGCAGGTGAGGAGACTGAGGCCCAGACAGGTAGGGGGCAGTTAAGTCACCGGGAGGGAGAGGCGTCTTCTGGGAGTCTCCAAGGTCAGGGTATGGGGGGAACCCAGGCCTAGGACTCACTTGGGCTCTGCCACCTGGGCCCAGGGTCCGGACAGGCAGACAGTGGCGGTTTCTCAAGACGTCTGAAGGAGACAGGGTCCTGGACCCCTCAGGGAACTGAAGGTAGCGGGGCACAGGCTTTGGCCACATGACCGGCCTTGGCAGCGGGGGTCGGCCAGCCTTGTTCCCTGGTCACCGCCCCCTCGCAGCTGCTCCAGAGAGCCGGGCTGCCACAGGTGTCAGGCGCCAGCCGGGGGAGTCGGAACCAGAAGTCCCAAGCAGATTACTGGGTGTTCAGAGCACCTCTGTGGGCAGGTGCCCTGGGTGTGGGCACTGAGGTCCCAAGCCAGCCTGGGGGCCGGTGCTGGGACTCGCCTGGGCCCAGAGCACGGCTTAGGGGAGGAAGCTCCTGGGTAGGGTCCGAGGTGTCCTGCGCCCCAGCCAGGAAGGGCCCTGGGAGACAGCTGGGCTGTTCCCAGGAAAGGGGTCTGTGGACCGGGGGAAGGAAGGTGGCCACCTCCTCTCCCCAGCCTGCGCCAGAAGCCAGGAGTGCAGCGTGGGGGCCCAGGGGGCTCAGCTGAGTAACTGCTGGTCCCCTCAGGCCCTGTGGCCTTGAGAAGGGCCTGAGTCAGTGCCAGTTCAGCGCCCTGGGTTCCCACATGGCTCTGCCAGGCCTGGGCTGGCGACCCTGCAGTGCCCAGCCTCTTGGGCCTTTCTTCCCAGGCGGTGGGGGGTGGGGACACAGCGTCCAGCCCACGAGGGGCACAGCGCAGCAAGAAGGGTCTCTGTACCCTCCCCGGACAGAACGCCTTTCAGAGGAGGTCCCCAGAGCAGGACCGGCCCCCAGCTGTGGGGCTGGCGGCTGGGCCCCCATGGCACGGAGGGGCTTGACACTGTGAAGGGCAGGTGCTCCCACAGAACAGACGGGCCTGGAGCCAGGATGATGGGGCCAGCATCACTCTGCTGGGGCCCCACGTTTGTATCTCACACCGAGCCCCCCGACTCATGTGGCTGGTCTTGTCGGAGGGCGAGTGTGGTGGGAGGTCAGCGCTGCCCCCTGCCTCTCAGGGCCCTCCCCAGGGTGCCCATCACATTGGGGTGCAAGCCACCTCCTCAGCACGGCTGGGACCCTCCTAACCCTGACTCTGGAGGGACGTGCCCTCACCCCTGTGCTCCTTCCAGGCCCGGCTGCTGTCTCTCCCGGGAGTGTCTGCCCCGTGTGGCTCCCGCCTGCTCTCCGGGTGCCTGTGGGTCAGGCCCTGACCTGGCCTGGGGGAGGAAGGCCCAGAAAGCCTGGACAGGGATCGCCACCCCAGGAGACAAAGAGGCCAAGACGACTGTTCCATCTTTATTAGAAAAGCAACCAAAAAAGAACCCTCCGCTGCCATGACCCAGGCAGAGCCCGCGGAGGGTGGACGCGGCCGCCTGGCTGGGGGCAGTCACGTTTACAAAGAAAAACACTTCATAAAAAAGGAGGCGGGCCCTGCTGGGCTCCCGTGGCCTGTGGCCCTGCGGTGGGGACGCCCCGCCGGGAGGGGTGTGGGGGGGGTGTGGGTGGTGGTGGTGCGTGGGGAGTGGCCCTCAGATGTCCATGTAGTCATCGTCCTCATCTGTCTCACTCTCCAGCGAGGACTCCTGGCTCGACGTCTCCAGGACCTCCAGGGCCGGCTGGCACAGGCTCTCCTTCCTCACATTGGCAGCCGACTGGGCAGACAGGATGGCTGACTGCACAGACCGGGTGGGGCAGTGGTCAGTGGCAGCCTGGCACCACCACCACCCCCCGCCCCCAGCCCTGTGTCCCACCCAGGACCTGCAGTCACCTTCAGCTTCTGTTTGGTCTCCTCTGAGATGCTGCCTTTGGGCGAGAGCAGGGTCGGGGTGGGCGGCGTGACGGTGATCTCAGGGGGGAACTTGGTGGTGGCCGAGGGGATGACCAGCTTTGGCATGTTGGGCAGGAGGCGTGATTTGGCCCGGCCGGGCTCAGCCTTGCCCAGGTGGCCCTCGGGTGGCTGGGCACTCCCACCACTGGGCACCTTGGAGCTGGCAACTGCAGGGTGGACCCAGTGGACTGAGCCAGGCTCTCAGCCTCCCGGGCCCGCCTGCCCCTCCCCTGCTTGGGCCTCATCCCCCGCAAACCCTGCACCACAGAGGCACCAAGACGCCTCCTCTGGCCGCGTCAGACCGCCCTACCCTCTCTCTTTAGGCCTGTGCTGGTTGCCAGGCTCCCAGGCCTCCTCCTGTCTCTCTGCCTCCCCGAGGGCCCGGCTCTGGCTCTGGGCTGTGGGGCACCCCCAAAAGCACAGTGTTCACTGGGTGCCCAGGGCTGGGACACGGGCAAGCCCCGCACCTCCCAGGCATGCATGTGAGCTCTCAGACCATCCTAGTGAGGCAGGAGATAGACGAGCCCCCAGGGCGAACAGCTGGAGTTCGCTCCCTGTAGACAGATACTCCAAGATGAAAATAGCAGGACAATTGAGAAAGGAGGCTGGGCCCTGCCCAGATGAGAAATAACAGACCACATATTCCTCATTCTCAAGTCAAAGAGACCTTCCTGACTAGAAAGCTCCTTGGAGGTCAAAAGGGGAGTGATGCTCACTACCCATATAGATCTCTTCCCTAGAATCCATCTTGGCTAAGAGAGGCGCGCACACAGGGGAGGATCCTGAGATATACCAAATACGGACTCGGAACCAGGCAAATCAAAATGATTGGCCAAAGGAAACCCGGAAGAAATGCCCCCATATAAGTGATTCAAACTACCAGGAGGGCGCCACTCTCTCTCTGAGCCCACCTGTGTGTCTATCCACATGTACTGTACACTTTTTCCTCCTAATAAACACTTTACTTGTTTCACTACTTTCCGTCTTTGTGGGAATTCTTTTCTGCAAAGCCGAAGGGCCAGGGCCTTGTCACTAACCACTGGTCTAGTGGCTAGGGTTCAACACTCTCACTGGCCGGGAACCAAAACCCTGCTTCAAGCCGCTGCAGGCTGAGGCCACCCGAGATCACTAGGACACACATGCTATTGGTCGTTCCCGCCACAGGGAGGATGCTGGGGCCCAGAGCCAGCCACTCAGCCAGCATCCACTTTCCCCTCGCGCCTCAGGATGAGCCGGAGCCCGAGGCAGCAGTGTGGGCTGGCAGCCTCCAGGAGCCGCAGCCTGGCTGGTGTCCACATTCTTCCGCTGCTCTGTGGCTTTAAAAGGAGCGGGGCTCACTCAGCCCCCATGCCCGACTCCCTCGGGCTGGCACCAGGCCCTGCTGTCCTGAGTGGGGTCTGCGAGAGGCCCCAGCCCTGAGGAGTCCCCGAGGGGCCTGGCTGGTTGAGGCGGCTGGTGGGAACGGGCTGTGACTCAGACACGGACACGGACACAGACACGACACGGATGCCCGTCTGGCTCCGCCAACCCGGCCAGCCCTCTGCCCACCCCTGACTCCTCCCCCCCCACACCTGCCCCTCCCCTGGCCCCATCTGGGCACAGGCACCCCTCCCTCTCGGCTAGGCCACCTTGGCCTGGGCTCAGCACCGCCCGAGCTATTCCCCTCTGTGAAGCAGAGGGTGGAAGGCAGGGGGAGGGGTGGGGGTGGGGGTCTCGGGGTCCTTCCCTCCCCCGAGGAAGCTCTCCAGCCAGGCCTCCCCTGCCTGGCCTGCCTTTCTTGTCTACCTTGCCCGCAGGCCCACTCCAGGCCCCTCTGTCGAGAAGCACCCGCTGACTGCTGGCCCTGGGGGCCGTGATGGGCTGCTCCCGACTGGCCTTACCCTGGCTGCAGGTGGGCTCGGCGCCTGTCCGGGGGGCCGCCTCTGCTGGCCAGCAGTGCGGCTCTGCTGGAGGGCCCTCGGGGGCCGTCTTCACCTGCTCGCTGCACCGCGGCTCCTGGGGCAGGAAGCCCGTGCCCTCCGCCCCTCCTGCCAGCTCTTCTCCCTCTGTGGAGACACAGCGCGGCTGTGGGTGACGCGCCCCCCACCCTCGGGATAGGGGCCTCCACCTCCACCATGGCCGCGCAGGGGCTCCGCTGGAACAATCGCCGGGGTGGGGCCAGGCTGGTACCAGCAGGAAACCGCTCACCCCCTGTGGACATGCTATGAACCTGACACAGCGGGGGCCCCACCCCAGCTTACAGGAGTGCCCACTGGAACCGAACAATCCAGCTAAGGACAAAGTAGATGGAGCGGTGGCGGGCCTGGCACCCTCCTGCCAGGCCACACCTTCTAGGCACAAGGAGGGGGCTGGGAATCGGCCTCCGTGGTGCCAGGTGGTCAGTCGGCACAGGTGCGCCTGCCCCCAGGTCCCCAGCCACGTCCGGCCTCTTTGCACTCCCATTCCTCCTCCTTCCCCTTCAGGCCCGGACTCTCCTGCCACGCCGGCCATGACCCCAACGCCCTGCCGCTCCCCACTTGGCCAGGAATGGTGACGCTGGCCCCTCCCTGGCTGGGCAGGGGGACAGATGGGCCTCCTGCCTGTCGGCTCCAGCTCCTGGAGGACAGCACCTGCCCTGCTGCCTGGCCGCGAGCCACGCCCTCCCTTCTCGGTTCTGACTGCCTGGCAGTCAGGGTCACAGCCTCTTCGTTCCCAGGGTCCAGCTCCACACGCTGCCACAGGCAGGGATGAGCCCCTCGGAGGCTCCAGAGCTGCCCTCCTGGGCCCCACGGAGCAGGTGCAGCAGCAGGAATCCTGTGGCCCCGGGGCAGGAATGGGTCACTGCACTGCGCACGCACCCACGATGCGAGGCAGGCCCGGTGGCTGTCTGGTCCAGGGCCTTCCACAGGTGGCAAAGCCCTGCCTGGCTGGGCCCAACACTGAGGGCCTGGCCGAGCGACCTGGAGGGGCTGCTTGGGTTGGGGGGGTGGGCAGGGGGCTACCTTGCTGCGAGCAGTCTACAGACCAGGCTGGCAGGAAGCGAAGTCTGCCCTCAGGGGGCAGGTATCAGTCCCTCCTGCCCCCAGGGCACGGTCCGGCCTCCCTTCTTGATGGGTGGCCAGAGGAGGAGGGACACTCGAGGCAGGAAGTCCAGCAGAGACTCAAGCATGTGGAGAGATGCTTCCCAGGCCAGGCGGCCCTGTGAGGAGGACCACGGCGGGGTGGTGGGGGGAACCAACGGGGAAGGGACCTGCCTGGGGCCTCAGCCTTCAGGGGAGAGCTATCTGGGGCTCCCCGAGCCCCCAGGCCTCAGGCTCTGTGGAAGCAGGGGGACGGGCTGGAATCCTGAGCCATCGGGGCAACTCTCCTTGCTCCCTAGGCAGACTCACAGCCTGGTCGCTGAGTCCCCAAGGCCCAGTGTCCTGGAGGCGCCCCTGACCCAGGCTCAGACTCTCCCTGGCTTCTCGACTGGCACGAGGCCGGCACTGTGGCCCCCTCAACCCCGTCCGGCGGGCGGCACCCTTCACAGACAGGTGCTCCCCTGCTCTGAGTCCTGACCCAGCTGGTCCCACGGCCTGGAGCGCCCACTCCCCACTCCTGGAGCCCTGACCACCTCAGCAAGAGGGACCCTCAATCACTCATGGGCCAGGCACCGTCAGCAGGAAGTCAAGTCCTGGCCTGTGGCGGGCAGACACCCAAGGAAACAGGGAGGTGAGCAGATGGGGGCAGCGATGGGTAGTGTCAGGGCCCCTCTGGGGGGACGCACAGTGGAGGAACTGAGGCCTCCAGCCAACAGCTGGCGAGAACCTGAGGCCACCAACAACCTGAGAGCGCCCAGGGGACCAGCTGATGGCCTGACGCCCCCGAAGTTCTGATCCTCTGGGGCAGGAGTCAGGCGGGGGTGGCGACAGCCCAAGGGACAGCAGCCAGGTCTTCGTGGAGTGGCTTCCCCGGGCTATGGATGGTCATTGCCACCGCCCTGTGAAGTCACCCCCAGCAAAACCCGCCTGTAGGGCCGTGCTCACCGTCTGCCACCGTTGCTCTGCTGGGTGTGGACACCGAGACACATGGGACAGCAGAGAGGAGGGGACGCCCAGGCCACTGGGTGGAGCCGCACCTGTGGCCCTTCAGCCTCAGAGGCTCCTCCCTAAACACTCGGCTGCAGGGGCTACCCAGGGGAGGTGACTGTCTCAGGCCGTGGCCAGCACCACTGTGACTGGCTGCGTAGAGGGTCCCTGTACTTCCCCACCTTCAGAGCAAACTAGGGACCCGCGAGGTGGGGGGCCTGGGCCCTCAGCCTCCATCTGGGCAGAGCAGCCTGTGGGAGCAGCGCTCCTGGTCACGGCTAACCAGCCTTCCAGGTCTGGCTCCGGCCAGGCACTCCTGCCAGGGCTGACTGTCCCCTTGTTCAAATGGGTCAGGAAATGACATGGCCGAGCCTGCATGGCAGACAGTAGCACCCCAGCTGTGGCCCTCCACGTGGATGGCTCCTGGTGGACAGGTGAGCCTGGCCTTCGGGGACAAGCAGGGATGTGCGGGCAGGTGGGAGCCTGGCCCCGGGTCCGCGGAGCAGGGAGGGAGAGGTGCAGGGTGTGTGTGCGTGTGTGTGTTTGTCCTGAAGCGTCTGCCCTCCCTGGTCTGCTGGCTGCCCCTGCCCGCGGGCTGCCGTTCCCGTTCCCAGTGGCATCTAGATTTGGAAGGAACTGGGGCTCCCTCCTGCCGACAGAGTCGCCAGCCCCATCCTTCCGCAGCCCCCGCCTCAGCTTGGCTGGCTTCCGTCTGCCTCGCTCCGGGGGCGCAGGGGCTGGGCAGGTCTGCCCCACAGCCCAGCAGGCACCCAGGACTGCTCACAGACCTGAGAGGTCTCGTGTGTGCTGGGGTCAGGACCCCCTCCCCACTCCTGAATCCTCGTGGGAGGAGAAACATGGTGAGGTGGGTGCCGTGAGGGTGGGGTGGGGTGGAGACAGCTTCTCAGGGATCACCAGGCTGGAGGCGCCCACACTCTCCATGCAATGAGCAGGACTTGCCGCTGGCTGGCAACGGGGTCTGGGCCCTGCTCTGGCCCAGCCGGGCCTCACCACCAGGTGAAGGGGATGGGACTCACCTGGGCCCAAAGAGGACATGCTGGGGGTGGCCTCGGGCCTGTGTGGCCGTGGGGGCCCGGGATCCTTGGACGGGTCTGGGGTAGAGGCTGATGCTGAGGGAGGACAGGTGACAACAACCGGGGCGGCAGCCTGAGCAGGACGAGGCTTGGTGTGGCCATCGCCGGGCCGCTGAGGGGTATCCGCCGGCGTGGGGTCAGGGGCTGCAGGGGCCACAGCTGTAGGGAAGAAGTTCTCTCGGCTGTCCTTAGGGTGCTTTGGGGTGGTGGGTGTGTCCCCTGCAGCCTGGGAGGACAAAGGGGAGGTGAGGGAGGCCAGCTGGGCAGGCCTGAGTCCACGCTATCCCCCAGGACACCTGTCATGGTGCCCCGCTCTGGGCCCCAATGCTACCAGGGAGGCCCATTCTGCCAACTCGGGACACTGCTGGGGGCCCAGAGTCCCTCCCTAGGAGAACGTCCAGGCCACGCTGGCAGGGGCTCAGTGGAGGGGCATCAGTCTGGCCGGGATCTTCACCCTTCCACTCCTGGGTGCCAGCCTGGGAGGAACATGCCAGCCATGACCCGGGGCACAGGTTTGTGGCCCCCAAGGGGGGACTGCAGTACGGGAGGTCAGTCTTGGAGGGCGACTTCCCAAGGCCACTGGTGGAGGGGTCCTGAGACAGCCGGGATGACACCGCAAGAGTCAGCTCCTAGGCTTTGGGCAGCCCCAAAGCCACAGCACCCGAGGCGGCCCCAAGCGTGGCCCCCTGCTGGCAGCCTGGCCTCGGCTGCCCCGTGGTTCCCCCACCACGGGCCGTCGGTTCTCAGGGAGCCGGGCCCTTTGGGGCCTCCCCGTCTTCGTGCACACAGTTCCCTCTGCCGCTAGGCCTTTTCCACTTTGCACCTGAAGCCCACTCCCCAGGCGGTGTGACGGCCACGGCTCTCTGAGAGCAGATGCGAGGTGGGGCAGGGACCCCGCGCAGCCTCTGGCAGCAGAGCTGAGGGCTGCACCCCAGTGCCTAAGCCACGCCCCAACCTGCAGGCCACCAGCCCCAGGCCCACCATACTCTTTGAGCCAGCCCACACCAGGGCCAGGGAGACCCCTGCCCGGGGCTGCAAGTGCGGGAGCCTCACGCCTGCTGGGAGCACCTTGCTCCCCCGTGACCCTGTCTCTTCTGACATTTGTTCTGCTGGAGACGCCCCATCCCCAGCTTCACGGGGTGCGGTCACCCCGGCGACTCTGCTGTGCAGTGAGCGTCTGGGATGAGCCCAGACCTCCAGTGGGAGGGCGGGCAGGACAGGACCTGTCTGTCGTGGGCAGACACATGTGGAAGGTGGGTGCTGTGTCCCTGTCCTGCGGGAGCCACAGGTGATGGCACTCAGCCTCTAATTATGTCCCGAGCACCCTCCTGGCGTGTGCCGGGCTGCGTGGCAACTCGGAAATGCCTCCAGCAAAATGGACACAAAATGGGTGGGAGCAGTGGCTCCCAGGGCCACGGCCACCTCCCCCACAGCGCTGGCCAGAGGCAGGCCCAGGACAGCTGTGATCGACACGGTTGTCATCCCTGAGGTCGCTTCCTAGGCTCCTCTGACAGGCCAGGTCCCAGCTGGGTGCTGGTCCTCCGTGGGCCTCCACTCCCCATGTCCCCTCCTTGCCCTTGGCTCCTGCCAGCTCAGCACCCCCTTTCACCTCAGACCAGAGACCAGTTAAGGGGGAAGCTGTCTGGGGGTTTCCTGTGTGGTTCTATCATTTCAAGCACCTTAAAAGTCTGCATCAGAAACAGCCCTCCTTTCTCTGGAGTGATCACTGCCCACCTGCCCCAATCTGGGTTGGTGGAGGAGGCAGGAGGGGGACCCCTGGCCCCGACCCTGCTCTGGGGCCCCGGGCAGTCATTTCTGTCCCACAGAGCAGAGGTTGTGACGAGGTGGCTGCACTGTGAACTCTGCTGCCTTGGCAATAGCAGGGCGGTGGGGACTGCCGGCAGTGGGGCACCTGTCTCCAGGGATTCCTGCCCTCAGCTGGGGGTCTGGTCCACCTGTGTGGCCCACAGCCCACCTGGTGAAGGTTGAACCCCTGGGCTGCCTCGGACCCAGAGCCCAGGTGGGGTAGTGGTCCGATGCCCCACTCCACTGAGAAAAAGCCCATCTGGACACCGAGGGGCAGCCAGCCACTGAGGGACTAGGACACGACTCCCCGGCTGCAGCTGGACGCCCACTGCCCTCAGCTCCTGCCTCTGGACTCCCTCATGACACCCTTCCCCAGGGGGCCCAAGGAAGAGTGAGGACTGGGAAGGCCGGGCCTGCTGCTGGGGCAGGGCAGTCAGGCCACCCCTGGGGACAAAGAGGCCGCACCTACCCAAATGGCACGTACCTGCCCTTTGATCTAGTGACCTGGCCCGGGATCATCCCCACCTGTGGCTCACCTGACCTGGCCCCTGCCCCAGCCCACCCTCTCCACCCCACAGCAGGGAGTCTTCCCAAAACACGATGCTGGACAAACACCAGGACCCCCGCCCACCCTGCTCCTATCAGCCCCGTATCCCAGCTCCACCTCTGTGCAGAGAAGCGACCTTTCCAGTTGAAGTCGACTAAGTAGGGAACATCTTCCCTGTTTAGAGAAAAGGTGCAGGGGTGAGGGGACCTTCATGTCACACGCACAGTCAGAGCTGGGGTCTGGTGCACCCCCAGGCGGGTGGTCAGGGGCTCCTTCAGGGCCTGAGGCTCAGCTGCCCATCTCCCCTGGGCCCACCTGACCAGCCTGCAGCCCGGGGCGGGCTCTGCATGACGAGGCTGGCACAGGCAGGGTCACGCTTACCTGCCTCTGGGCGGCGGCCCCAAGGTGGACCTGACAGAACTTCACGGCCTGCTCCAGCGCAGCCTCCTCGTCCACCTGAGCAAGGAGATGCCCAACGTCAGAGGGCAGGGGCCTCGGTGGCCAGCCTTCCCCCGGCCCCTGGTGTTTGAGGACAGCTCCCAGGACGAGCCCTCCCACTGCTGCTCCCCCCAGGACCCCAGCCCTGTCTCCCAGGCCCAGCCGCCAGGGTCACTGCTCTGGGCCCAGCTGGCCAAGCCACGTTCATGTCTGTGGCTGTGCTATTTCATCCTCGGGGGCGGAGGCTGGTGGACTCTGAGCCAGAACCTGCCCCTCAAGTGGGCAATGAGGCCGGAGAGGCCTGGGGGTTGCCCTGGATGAGCAGCAGGCAGGGCATGAGGGAGACAGCCAGCCCGGAGTGGTGAAAGGGCCCGCCCTCACCAGCAGGGAATGCAGGGCTTTTTTTCTAGTTTATCAGCAACAAAAAAAGTTATTGCTGGATGCTTGTGAGGTGGTGATAAGACAGACACACTCACAAGTTGCAGTGCAAATTAACACAAGTTAAAAAGAAAACAGTGTATCAGGATGGTCACCCTGTATGAGCCAGTCACAGTGCCGGGTTCTTCCTGTGGAAAGAACCTGTTTTTCTCTAAATACAGAAAAAAACGTATGCCTAATGGAGTTTTTTTTTAAAAAAAAGAAACAGAATAAGAAGGGCTCCTCCACTGCAGCCCCCTACTCGGGGGCCCCGGCTCCCTGTGCCAGACTTGACAAGATTTCTGCAAAGTGGCTTCCTTTCCTTTATGGGTGAATATAAACGTTTAAAAGCATGTTGTTTTCCTTTTTCTTTTTGGTATATGTTTCCCCAGCTTTACTAACGTTTAGTTGACAAATAAAATTTTAACATATCTGAACCTATCCCGTGCTCACAGTAGAAAACCTCAGAGGTGACTAGGAATGACTCTGAAAGCCCACCCCGGGTGGCCTGGCAGTGATCATGCTTGGGAACAGTGCCACCAGGCCCGCCCCAAGGCCACCCACCTGCTTGATGAGCATGTAGGTCTCGGACATGATCCTCTCGATGCGGCCCAGGTCATAGGCCACGCCCTTCTGGCCCTGCTGCCACACTCGGTAGGCGTCCAGCAGGAGGGTCTTGCCGGACTCTGTGTCCTCCAGGAGCTTCCTCTTGCGGCTGGGCCGTGGAGGTGCCTCCTCAGGGTGGCTGCCTGTCCTGGGTCCAGGGGTGGTGGCTGGGGCAGCGGCGGTGGCTGGTGGAGCCGGTGTGGGTGGGCTGGGCTGCTGCCGGGCGCTGATGCTCAGCTCCTCCAGGGACAGCTCGGCTGGCCGGCTCTCGGGGCCCCAGTCTCTTGGGGGGCGGCCTGGCTGCAGGGGTGGCGCCCGCTCCGAGTCCGAGCCACGGGTGGTGGCCTCCCCCGTGTCCATGGGCTCTGTGGGGCCTGCCCGGGGGCTCTCCTTGTCCTTCCGCTCCCCGCCCTGGTCTGCACCATCTCCTGCGTCTACAGCCACAGGCCGGTGGTTGTGGGGGCCTGCTTTGCCCCCTGGCTCGGCCCCTGGCCCTGAGCCATCAGCCAGAGGGGGCTTCTTGGGGTGCGGGAGGCCTTCCTGGCCATCCTCAGGACTGGCCTTGTGGGAGACGTCGGTGGTCATCCTGGCTCTGGGGAAGCCACAGGCCTTGGGCCCTGGGCGTTCTGACCCCTGTGAGGAAACCAATGGTAAGACTCAGTGTGTCTGGTGTTTCTGCCACAAGAAAGCACCCTTGGGTGCCAGGTTTGCCCACCCACAAAGGCCACTCAGGCTCTGCCCATCTGCCCGCTGGCCAGGGCTGGGCCTGGAGAGCTGCCTGGGAAGGCCCTCCCTGCTCTGAAGCTCCGGCCTTGACGGGGGCCGATGAGGCCTTGGAGGTGGCTCTGCTCTTGAGGACCAGCTGGCCCTCGCCAAACGGCTTCTCTATGTGCAGGCGCCTCGTGAGGAAGTGACCTGCCAGGGCCACCAAGTGTGCTGGCTGCAGAGCCGAGTCCACCCTGAGCCCCTGCACCAGGGCCCAGCCAGTTCTGCTGGGCAGGGGGGCATTGTAGCCAGATGGCCCTGGCTCCCAGCGGCCCCGCCTGCTAGGCTGGTGACCGGCCTCCGGGCCCTCAGGGTACCCAGCTGTGAAGAGGGACCGTGTGTGCACCAGCTCCTGGGGGCTGGCGGGTGAGGGTGCGGGGCCACTGGCTTTGCCATCTGCTCCACTGTGAGAGCTGCTGTCTCCTGAGCTGGTCCTGCCGGGCAGGGCTGCCTCAGGAGCGTCACCACCTTGCTCACCAACCACGAGCTCACTTTAGCCAAGCGCGTCAGTGCCTCACACAAGGTGATTGCGAGTTCCTCCTTGAACTGACCTTCCCACCTGGGGAGGCAGGTGAGTACTGCCCACAGGTGGGGGTGTGGGGACCTGCCCAGGGTGGGCGGGGTGTACCTCCGAAAGCTCACTCAGTGTGTCCTCCAGCACCTTCACAGTGAGGATGAAGGCCCGTTGAGCCAGGACCTGGCGGTCAGCATCTCGCAGATACTTCCTGCAGGCATGCGGGGGTGGCCAGAGCATCAGAGCTGGATGGCGGCCCATGCCCCTCCGAGTCCCACCCGCCTGGGGTCCACTCCCCAGAAGTGTTCCCCGAGCCTCCTCCTCGCCCAGCACTGTGTCCTGGGCCCCCCTGAGCTGGGCTGTGAGCCCCAGGGGCAGGGCGGGGCAGGCCAGGCTCAGTGAGCTTGGGGGCCCCCGGCTTCTCTCCCACAAGCCCGTCTCCAGGGAGCTCCAGGCCCCTGCTGAAGCCCCCACCCCAGCCCCTGGCACGGCACAGGTGAGTGAGACAGCGAAGAGGTGAGGCATGGTGCTGGCAGCAGGAGGCCTCGCAGCCGGGCCATGCCACATCTGAGCTGCGTCTCTCCTGGGACCCCCCCCAACCACTGCAAGTGGCAGCTGTCCCTCAGTCCTGTCTGTCCCAAGAGGTCTCTGGTTATCTCTGAGGCCCAGGCTCCCTGTGGCTCGGCCCACTATTACTGGCCTTCACCTGGGGACCCTGGCTGTCATTTGGACACCTGTTGTCCCCACGAGCGGACAGCATCCCCAGGAGCCCCGAGCTGGGGGAAGCAGGAGGAAGGGCTGGCTTGTCCAGAGTCTCAGTGGGGAAACCAAACTCAGTGGGGAGAGCCCGTGCTTGCCCCGGGGAGTCTGGGGCAGGGGCGCTGGTGTTTGGTTTCCAGACAGTGGGACAGAGAGGGCCTTGAAGAGAAGGACTGGGTTGGGCTCCCTGCTAGTGTAGACGCCCCAGGCAGACGGGGCCGAGGGGCTCCAGGCAGTACGTGCTTGTGCTCTGAACCACGGCAGTGCCAGCCGCCCCCGCAGGGCTGACCACACGCTGGACAGGGCCGGCCGGCCGGGCGGCTGCACTCACTTGCCCTGGTCCGGGGTCCGCTGCAGCATGGAGGAGACCTTCAGCAGGGTGCTGTGGTCCCGGAGCTGGGCCAGCACCTTGAGCAGCAGCACAATGGAGCGGTTCATGTGCCAGGCAAAGCTGCCCGGCCGGTCGATCTCGTCCACGGGGATCCGCCAGATGCCCTGCGGGATGGGTGCGGCGGGCATGAGAGGAGGGCCGCTGCAACCAGAGCCTGCCCTGGGGCCCAAGGGGACGGGAGTGCGGCCCCCCACCTGCTTCCTCCCACAGATGGGAGACAAGGACGCGTGCATAGTTCTGCACCCTCCTCTTTTGAAAGCCTGCACGGCCTCCGTTTACTTGATCGGCCCCCACGGGAAGCACACGGGTTGCGCCTGGTCAAATGGCAGGACTGGGAGAAGCCGGGGCCTACGCGTCTCCTGCACAGGTGGTGACTTAGCATGGTACCTTTTCCTAGAGGGAAACTCTAGGAACTTGTGAGGCCGAGGGTCAAAAGGTGCCGCCATACCACAGCAGCTGTGCTGGCCAGACAGGCCCAGGCCTGGGCCCCACCCACGGCTCTCCCTCCAGCAGTGCCCAGAGACTCACAGCCCCGTCGAAAATGACCGGCAGCTCCCAGGATGCCGGGTTCCCTCAACACACCTTTGCCGAGCACTTTGCTCTGGCTGGGATCCCCTCCCCACCTCCCGTCCGGCTAACTCCACTGTCTGACGGCTGAGCGGGGGCAGGACTGGCTCTGGGGAGCCCCACTGCCATCTCCCCCCCGGCCGTGCTTAGCCCATCGCTGCACCTGGCACCCTGCCTATCACCAGCCCCAAGGTCTGGTTCCCTGCGGTGCCCCACCACCAGCATGGGGTCTGATACCCGCTCAGACCCAGTCAAGGTGAGGTGAAGCCCAGGATGGCTGAGGGAGGGAATGACAAGTGAACAGAAGCTCACACCTCTGAGCCATATCTCCGGGGCAGGTTCCCAGATGGGTCCCTGCAGCTGACCCCTGGAGAAACTCCTGCCCAGGAAGGACAGAGCCGTGAGCACCGCCGCCTCTCCCATGTGGGGCCCACGGCAGGGTGTCCAGGTGGAGCCCCTCTCAGGGCCCTATTCCCGTGGGAGCTGGAGGACGGTCCACGGCGCCCTCCCTGCTCCAGCAGCCCTGGGAAGGAAGCCAGAGCGCCTCCGGGCCTGATCCATTTGGGCAAGAGAGGAGCTTGAGGGCTTCCCTGGTGGTGCAGTGGTTAAGAATCTGCTGCCAATGCAGGGGACACGGGTTCGAACCCTGGTCCAGGAGATCCCACATGCCGCGGAGCAACTAAGCCCAGGCACCACAACTACTGAAGCCCGCGTGCCTAGAGCCCATGCTCCACAACAAGAGAAGCCACTGCAATGAGAAGCCCACGCGCTACAACGAATGGTAGCCCCCGCTCGCCGCAACTAGAGAAAGCCTGCGCACAGCAACAAAAACCCATCGCGGCCAATAAATACATAAATAAATTTATAAAAAAAAGAGAGGAGCTTGAAACCCTCAGGGCTGAGTCCCCACAGCCTGCACGCCTGGTCCCCGGGCTCACAGTGGACACGGAAGGCCCGCCCGGGCAGGCTGGGCCCCCGTTCAGACAAAACCGGGGGCCCGAGGCCACCCTCTCCTGTGGCACTAACACCAATGCTGCATCTCCTACTGGGCAGGCGTGGCTTCTGCAGCAGTTCGGGGAAAGCTGCCACTGGAGAGAACGAGGGACAGCCAGAGTGGCCCAGGTACCCCGCCCCCAGGTGTGATGGCAGTGGCCAGGAGGGTGCCAGGCCCAGCAGTGTAAGACCAAAGAAGGGCCCGGCCCGCCAAGGCACTTCAGACATCACCGTGGTCCCCACCACAGCCTGCACGGGGCGGTGACACAAGGCATTTACCTGTTTTTTTTTTTTTCCCTTGGGGTGGGGGTGTCAGAACGAGCCGAGGCACACGCTGAGAAACTCCCTGGAGGGCGTGGTGTCCCCCCCCTTCGCCTGCCACAGTGGGCTAGCCTCCCGCCACTGCCAGCCCACTGGGAATTGCCAGGCAATGCCTCAATGAAGACAATTTCCGGGTGACACTGAGAGGGGTCTGCCTGCCACCTGCCCTGTCACACGGAGGCACTACCCGCTGCCCGTCTCACCCTCTGGGACTGCTCTCCCAGCCCGGCACTGACGGTCTGGTGCATCACGATCATGGACGTTTCCAGGCACACAGCTGGCTGAACCTGCTTGCTGTGTAGGTGGGAAGCCTGGGCCAGCAAGGGGCAGCCCGCCCCCAGCCACACTGCTGGACGGCAGCCAGCCCGGAGGCATGTGGCCCCTCCCACCTCAGCCACTGACTCAGCCTGCTGAGCAGCCCCTCCTCGGGCAGCCAGGATGCAGCCACCAGGACAGGTCCAGTTTGCATCCCTTCACACAAGAGTTCAGCAGCAGAGGCCCCCATGCACTCACCCAGAGGGCATGTGTGCAGGCCCCAGGGAGGGCAGGAGGCGCACTGGGACTGAGAAGAAGAACGGGGGCAGCAGTGCGTGAGAGGAAGACTGGCTGCGCTGGGGGGCCTGAAGGACAGGCCAAAGCAGGGTCCCAGCAAGTCGGAGCCACACAGCAGGCAGCCCACAAGAAGAGTCCTGGACAGGGTGCCTCGAGGGAGGGAGGCAGCTCTGGTGCCAGGCGGGGCTGGGGGGCCACGACTCAGGCCCCCTCCTCACTGTGCCGTCCCCCAGACTCCCCTCTCCCAGGCAGCAGGCACTCCATCCTGGCTGGGATGCCGCCTGCTTGGAGAGCCGCGGGTGGTGCAGGGGGTGCAGCGGCGGCCTCAGAGCACTCAGAAATGCCAGGACTGTGCTCAGAGCTCACCCGTGTGCCAAGCGGCTCATCCGGAGTGTCCCAGCCGACCCTGCAGCCCATCAGAACGGCTCTGGGCTCCTGGCTGACAGATGAGGTCACCGAGACAGACTGCAACCACCTGAATAATTCATGGAACCCCACACTCTGGGCCGAGTGCTTAATACCAGTTACCAAACCCTCCCTGCAGCCCCGAGAGCCGGGCATCCTCCTGCTGCTCTTGAGGAAACCGAGCTGCAGCAGCTGAGCCCCACAGCGGGGCAGGCCAGGGGTCCTGGGAGCTGGGGTGGGTTGCCCTACTTGGGGACCCTTAAAGACGTCCCCGAGGGAGCTGAGGCTGGGTCAGTGGCACGGTGGGGTGCAGCTGGGCCAGCCTGCACCCTTGCCCACGAACGTGCCATCCACTTACAAGGGGGGCTGTGAAGCAAGGCGAGGCCAGAGCCTGGGCAGGAGGGCCATGAGGTTTTGGCCTCTGGTCACCGCAGCCTCGGCAGGTGGTGCCCCAGGGAAGGGACGGACAGCAGATGGCCCCACTGGCATGGAGCACTGCTCCTGGCTGCCAGGCCAAGGGCGTGCTCGGCCCATGGCTCACGCTGTCTCCAGCACGTTGTGGTCTTGGGCGAGCTTCTTCCTGGAGGGGCAGGGGCTCCTTTCCCCCAACATTCCTGATCGGCCAGCCAGTCCACACCTCCCTAACCGCCTCAGTGTGGGCCAGAAGGAGCCCCGGCTCCCTGCACCCCAGGAGGGCTGCCGGCACAGCCTCTTCATCCAACCCGGGGCCAACTCCGAGCTTGGCAGACGGAGGGCAGAGATCCAGACACAGTTCTGGTTCACAGGGCAAACCCAACCACCCTCTGCTGGGCCACCACTCGGGCCATTCTCCATGGCATACTTCAGGGTCGTTCCAGGGCTCCCAGCCCCATGTGTCACCTTCACGGGCCCCACCCTTCAGTCAAGGCTCCTCCACTCCAAGGGCCCAGGCAAAGGCTCCCCAGGAAAACAAGGGGCCGGGAAATGCCAGGGCAGGAAAGAAGGCCGAGAGAGGCACGGCCCAGTTGGGCTCCACTCCATCCGAGCCACACTCAGCCCCGGGGCCAGGCTTGTCTGGAAGGGGATGAGGCTCACGCCGTGGGGGCTGGGTGGAGACTCGGATTCGTCCTATGCCCACACCGGCAGGGACAGTCCGTGTGTGTAATCAACCCCGCCCAAGGCTGCCCAGTGACCCTGGGGTGGGACCAGGACACAGGGGCCAGACCCCTTTGTCCCCCACTCTCTGCGCCCTCCCTGAAGGCTCACAAAGGAACAAGAAGTCAGCAACACGACCTGTGACTTACAGACGTAGAAATGGGGGTGCAGAGAATTAGGCAGTGACACCAAGTCACTTCAGTCTTCAGCTGGGGACTTGGAAGCCCTGCCCTCAGAGGGACGGGGGAGCCAGCGCCCTCCCCAGCACCCTGAGGGCCTCAGAGCCTTCGTGATCAAGTCCCTGGGGCCCTGTTGTGGGAGCCTTCCCGGAATCCTGGGCTCCTCCCGCTGTCCCCTGCTGCCCCACCCACGGGACTCAGATGTGGCCCCTTCCCCACTCTGCTGCCACCGGGGTCATGCCCAGCCGGGGCACCAGGTGTGGCTCAAACAGAAGGACAGAGGAGAAAGTAACGACAGCTAGGAGCACCCAGAAAGGCCGAGAAGAAGCTGCACCTAGGAGCCTCGTGTAGGAAGTGAGGAGGGAAAGGCGATAGGGGACCCACAGCAGGCCGGAGAGCGGGAAGAGGTAGAAGCAGGTGGCTGGGCAGGCGACCCAGAAGGGCCCGTGTCTGCTTGGTGCCTTCCCAGGCCCAGCCCAGCCTGAGCAAGGGCTGCCACACGGTGGTGTCAAGGGCCGACCTAGCTCTCGTGGGCAGCAGCCAGTCCTGAGGGCCTGAATCCCGCCACGCGGCTCCCCCAGACTCTGAGCTGCCACCGGTGGGCAGGCAGGAGGGGCTGAGTCTCTCTTGCTTACTGGCCCCTCCACCCCCTGAATAGAGCTGGCCTTCTGGGGGGCCACCAGGCAGGCCTGCACACCCTCCACAAAAGGAATGCTCCCGGTCAAGACCACAAACCCTGACCCCAAGTCCCCACAACCTCGGTGCAGCTCTCGGGCGGCTCTGAGGGAGTTGCCAGCGCTGCACCTGAGCCAAGGCCTGGTCAGGCCTGGGGGAGTGTGCGCCCCAGATGGAGCCCCCGCAGGTGCTAGGGAGGCCCCTGGGTCCCCCAGGGCAGCTCAGCCTGGCAACTGCACAGAAAGCCAAGTGCATCCCAGGGACTGGGGGATCACATGGATGGGTCAGGCACACCCCCAAAGAGGTCCATGCTGGTGGGATAAGCAGACACAGATGGCTGCCATCCAGGGCAAGGGGACAGACGAGAGATTGGGATAAGGGAAAAGGAGCTAAGACAGCAAGGACTTTGGGGAGGGGGTTGTACAGGAAAAGCCAGGGAGGAAGCCAGAAAGGAGCAGGAACTGGAGGAAGAGGGAGGGGAGCCCCTACCAAATGAGGGGAAATGGGCAGCCCCCTAGAGTCGACCTTGTGACCCAAGTGTCCTGAGCAAAAGGTACAGAGGAGCGTGAATTCTTTCATCTTAATTTTTAACTCAGTAATGGAGCACGCGTATTTTCCTGCACCATCAAAAACTCCCCATCACTTAAAAGGACCCCAGTGCGTCACCCTGCAGGTGTACCCTAACTCACTCGGTCCCCTCCTGGGTGACATTTGGGGCAGAGTCTTCAGGATCATTGGGAAGAATGTCGGCTGAACAGCCTTCCCCACAGAGCTTTTCTCCCTCTTCTCGGGCTGGATCCCTCCCCACAGAGGGGACAATGGTGGGCATGCAGCAGCCGGTGCTGTCCTGGAGGCCGTGCCTGGGCTCCTGACCTAAGATGCAGGGAGCGTCCCACCTGCCCAGGCCCTCCCAGCCCCCACCTGTCCCACGCCCACAGCATGACAGGTGAGCAAGGCCTCCCACAGCCGCTCAGCCCAACATCCCTGTTCACAGAGAACACAATGCTGCGAGCACCCCAGGGAGAGCCTGCCTCCCCAGCAGAGGGATTCCTGCAGCCCCCCCCTTGGCATGGGTGCAGCAGTGACTCAGCGCTCCGAGCAGGCGAGGCCAGGAGAACCTGCTGACATCCCACTCCGTAGGAGCAGGAGGGCGAGAGGGAGCCCCTCAGCAAAAAGGGGTGTCAGGGTAGGAGCTTAGGAGCCTTTTTTCCCACAGAAGCATAAAAACTTTGTTTCCAGGACAGCCTCAGTGCCGCAGCCCAACCCTGAGCCGAGCAAAGAAAGTGTTGGTATCTGGACTGTGAGACCTTGAGGTCAAGAGCAGCCCTGGGGAGAATACCGGCGCCCTCCACAGTCTTGGGGAGACACCTGTTACCTGTAAACCCACGCAAACCTCCCAAGCAGCGAGACCACTCGGAGAAGGGCAGAGAGGGCTGTGCAGGGCTGCATCTGGTGCCCATGAGTCCCTGGGGCCGACAGTACTCACAGGGCACCTTCCCAGCTTCTCCCACACATGACCCCACTTACACCTCCCCCGGAGAGACTAGTTCCAGGGCACACAGCCAACAGGGAGCTGAGCTGGCAGCAGAACTCAGCCTACCCAGCTCTTCCCGCTCCGCCCTGCCTGCCCCCAAGTAGGGTGACCATCACAGACAGGCAGGCCAGCAGGGCATCACCTCTCCCACCACCGGCCCAGATGGCTCCATCGCCTCCAGGAACTGCCCTGGTGGAGTCCTGAGGCCTTTGGAGCCAGGACTGCGTTTCCAGGTTGCCAGCTCCCCATCTTCCTGATGCCCTGCAGAGCTAAGGGCCCTGCACCTCCCACAGCAATCGGAGCCACCATCCTGCTCCAGGCCTTGGGTTAAGGGCGCGCCAGGGGCGGGCGAGGCTGAACACCCCTGGGGGCAGGAAGCCCTGCAGCCTCCTCTGCAAAACCATCAGGTCCGCCTCTCTGGCCGCAGGGTTGCACAGAGGCCGCCAGGGGCGCCTTGGCCCTGCCCCCAGGAGCCGTCCAAAGCTGGGCTGCGAAGGGAAAGGGATTCCCCGCGCCATCCACAGGTAATGAGTCCCCAGCGCAGGCAAGAGCTGGGGAAGCCTGCAATTTGCCTGCGGCCGGTGCCCGCCCGTTTCCAGCGTCTTCTGCCAAATGAGATGTCGCACACGGGATCCCCAGAACTGCCAGGCCGTCCGTCCCCTCCCCCTCCGGGGAGAAGCAGAAATGACAAACAACTAAGAGCGCGGAGGCAGCCCACCCGGCAACTGCGCCGGACCTCCTCGCCTCCGCGCCGAACCCCTCCGCCCCCTCCCGCCCACTCTGCGGCGGGGCAGGGTCCCGGCCCAGCCCGGGGCTTGGAGTAGGCCCGGCGCTCGCCAAGCCCAGGCACCATCTTCCCGCCCCCGCACGGCAGCTATTTATAGCCGGGGAAGCACCGCGCGGGGTGCTGCTGCCCACCCGCCGGCCGGCTCACCATCCCCGGTAGTGGCCCGCGCACCTCCCGGTCCGCGCCGCCCGCCGCGAAGTTGCTGGGTCGGCGAGCGAGCGGCTTTCGCTTTCGCGCGGCCGGCGCAGCGCACACCCCCGCGCGCCCACTCGCGGCCCCGGCGGGTCGGCTGGGCTCGCCCCAGGCTCGCGGGCAGGCTTCTCCCCTGGGCCCCCCCCCGTCCCCCGCCCCGGTCCGCCCGCCGCCCACCTGGCGCTGTGCGGGGCCCCGGCCGGGGGCAGGGGGCGCCGCGGCCCCGCCGCCTGCCGACTTCCTCTGCCGCGGCGCCCGGGAAACCGCGGCCCGCGGGCTTCCTGCTGCGCCGGGCGGGCCGGGGGCCAGGCGGGGGGCGGCCGCACGAGCCGGCCCGGAGGACTGAGCCAAAGCTCGGGAGAGCGCAGAGCCCGCGGGCAGAGGGGAGACACTGTCGCGGCCCGGCCCCCGCCCCGGCCCCGGGCAAGTTCCTACCCGCCGGCTCCGCCGTGGCATCTGTGCAGGGAGCTAGGGCGGGCGCCGGGCCATGGCGCGGAGGCTCGCTCGCTCGCTGGCTCGGCGGGCCGGGGCGGGGCGGCGGGGCCGGACGGGGCGCGGGCGCTCGCTCGCTGTTCGGCCTGGAAGCGGGCCCAGCGGCACGGCCCTCACCGCGGGAGGCTGTGGGACCTGGCGTCCCAGGCCGAGCCGGGTAGGGGCGGCCAGGAGTGCGGAGGGCAGGGCGACAGGGGCCAGCGACGCGCCGGGCCGGGGCTGTCCTCGCCCTGCACGGGGCAGCTCTGTGCGCGGGGCCCCTGGGGTTGTGCCCCGAGGGCCCGGTGCAGGGCAGAGGCGTGGGTGAGTGGGGGATGTCCTTGCTGACCCAGTGGGGCAGCGGGAGCCGGAGTGAAGACTCTCCCAGGCCCATCCTCAGCGGGGAGGGCAGGACAGGGGCATCACGGCATCCCCCAGGGGGCTTTCCAGCTGGGAGGGAGCTCGTTTTCCAGTTGGCTGTGAGACCCCAGGAGCAGAAGACACTGGGGGGAGGAGTGGGGCTGGGCAGAAGCCAGCCAGGCTCAAGAGCCCCTCAGCCTCGGCATGTGGCAGCCCTGCAGAGGCCTGCGGGTGCCAGGAGTGGGACTGTGCCCCTTCTGAGAGGAGTGGGCTCAGAAGGGACGCCCCCAGCACCCACAGCCCCAGCGAGCACACAGCACCTTCCTCTCTGGCTTCCTGTGGAGCTGGCCGCCCTGGTTGCTTCTGCCCCAGCTGAGAACAGGCCGAGCAAAGGTGCTGCCCCCAGGCCAGGCACCAACCTCCCCACCATCCCTCCCCGCCCTCAGCACCACGAGGGCCCGGCTCTTTCCTCCCTCCCCAAACACCCAGATGCCTCGGATCCACCAGGTCCCTATCCTGGTGACACTTGTCCTGGTGACATCTCCCCAAGCCAGATAGTTTCCACCTCTCCTGCCCCGGCTGGCTCCTGCCCACCAGCTTTCCCAGGCTTGCCACGTGCCCCAGTCCAATCGGCCCAAGGCCAACCTTCGGCCAGGGGGCTGTGCACTCCCTGCCTGCCCTCCCTCCGGGGGGCGCAGAGGCAGTGGCTCACACTCCCTGGAGGATCAGGACTCTCTGTCTGGCCCTGGGCTCCCAGAGGCCACACAGCTGCAGGGAGACAGGCCACCTTGAGGCTATGCCCACTGGGCTGGGTCTCAGGCGAGGAGTGCTCCCGCAGCATGTCCTCAAGTCACAACAGCTGTTCACTGTCCACACTCATGTCGTCATGACACCCACACATGGGGACAGATTCAGAGTCACACAGCAGGAAGTCCAGTATGGCTGAGAGCCACCCCCAGGCCTGGCCAGCTCCAGAACAGGTGGGGACACTCCCCACAGCTGTCCCCAGGGCTAGAGCAGACATGGGACGCTCATGCCCTGCACAGGTCGAGTCAGACCGAGGGAGGCTGAAGATGTGTGTGGGCATCACATCTGGGCCAGAAAAAAACGGTGCGTGTGGAACGGGTAGTTCTCTGGAAACAGGCCCCTGTGTGCAGGAGGCCTCCCACACAGCTTGGAAGCGGCGGGTGGGGGCAGCTCGGGGCTCAGGGTCTTGCTGTCACAGCAGGAGGGAGGCCATGGTGGGCAAGGGGAGCTCAGGGGCTCTGGGGAGAGATGCCCCAGGCGAATGCTGGCTCCTGAGGGCTCCACCTCCTTGGCCTGCTCCAGCACCACACGGCACCCTGCACCCCAGCCCTCTCCAGAGCCCCAAGAGATGGGCATCACTGTCTCTAGCTGCCAGGTCGTAGAACAAGGAAGTGGGGACCACCCTCCCTGACCCCCCCAGGGGGAAACATTTCTGTGCACATGGGGATCCCCCCGGGGCTTCATGCGACAGCACTGATAGCGGGACTGGTGGGCCTGAGAACTTCTGGGGCCTGAAAAAACCTTGTGCCCCACCTGGCACTTGTCAGCACCCTATGCAGGTCCTAATCGCCCACAAAGCACTTGGATGTGCAGGACACAGGCTCTGACTACTGCCCCGGAGAAACAGCTGCTCCCCACCTCAGGGCCACCCTGAGGGCCTAAGAGGGTGGGAGCTCCTGCAGCACTATGCCACCCTCGGGGCCACCCTGACCTTGCTCCCCCACGGCCAGCAGGAGCCCCCGTGAGCAGGGAGGGGCTGGTCTAACCTGTGAGCTGGCTGTTCAGGGTTAATCCTGGGGGCGGGGGGTGGCCACCTTGCCTGGGTGCTGAAGGGTGTGCTCCAGCCTGCCCCTGGAGTCACCCTTGTCACTGGCCTAGTCACAGCAAGCGCCCCAGGACTGCCTGAGCCTGGCAGGCTCCTGGGAGGAGGACTGATGCAGAGGGGGGTGCACAGCCCCGTGCTGCAGACAGGCCTGGCACCTGAGAAGCCCCTTGACCTCAGGGCAGGACGAGCCCCACACTATCAGGGTGCCCCACTGCCTCTCCAAGGGACACCTAACCTTAACCCCCCAGAGCAAACTTCAACAATCCATCATAAGAAGAAACCAAACATCTGAGGACATCACCTGATCCCCACGGGGGCTTTGCCTGACAGACCCCTCTCCCCCCTCTAGCCCCAGGACCTGTGGGTGACCAAGAAGACAAGGAAGATGGTGGCAAGGGCAAGGGCAACAGGTAATTGGCCCTGAGAGCCACCTCCCCTGACTTGGGCCTTACTCGTTGACCTCTTCCAGATGGGGGGCTGGGGGCCAGCAGGAGGAAGAGGTGGCCAGGGCTGAGCTGGGTAAGGAAACGGCCCGCACACAGGCCCCTTCCTGCCCTCGGCCCAGAGCCCAGGCCTTCCCCCCATGGCCTTCACCCCAGGCAGCCTCACTGCCTACAGAACCCTGTCTTTCTTCTCCTCAGCCCTAAGGGAGAGGTTCTGGTCCAGCCCCGGTCAAGGGCCAGCCCTGGGAAGTCCTGACCTTCACATCCCCAGCCACCGTCCACCCAGCACCCCTTGGCGGCCAGCGGGGAGGTAGGCAGGCCGGGGCTGCACCCACGTCCATGCTGGGAAGTCGGGCGGCCAGCTTTCCTCTTGCGGCCCCCACCTGGCAATCCCCGTTCATTCTCTGCTCTGCCACCATCTCTTAGGTGAAGCACTTGCATGCCCGTCAGGGCTGCAGAGGGGGAGCTGTGAGCCCGGGAGCCCAGGGATGGCCGCCAAAGCCAGAAGGAGCCAGAGGAGGTGAGACTGGACGACTCCAGCCTTGTCTGTGTGAGTAGCCCCTGGCCTGAAGGTGGTCAGAGACAAGGTCCAGACTGTCTCAAGGCGTCCGTGTGGAGTGAGGAGCAGCAGAGGACAAACAGTAGCTTGGGGTAGAGGCTGTCATCCCTATGCAAGTGGAAAGGAAGACTCCAAGGCCAAGAGGCGTGTGGTGGACCGGGGAGTGGAAGCCAGACTAATGGACCAACGTGTGCAAGAGCCCAGGCCTGCACCCGGGGCGGCGTGCAGAGCGTGTGGCGGGCCTGCTCACACCTCTCTGGCCACCTTCCTCTCAGCGGGCAGCACAGCCCCCTCGAGTGGCCACACCTTCCTTGGAAACACGCACCTGTGCTTTGCCTCACACGCCCCAGGCCTGCACCCCCAGCAGAGGTGGGCTCCGGGCCCTGCAAAGCCAAGACCCAGACCTAGAGCTAGCTGCTGGCCAAGGTGCCACCGGCTGCGCTGCCCATGGGACCACGTGGCCCAGTGGCCTCTCACGGCCACCCCTTCTCAAGACCTGACCCAACGCAGACCTGCAGGCTTCTCCTGGTTCCTTCCTGCCAGCCGTTACCCCAGCCCCCGCCTTGACCTAACCCCAGTCTTCCCCAGGCTAAGTCCAACGCTGCCTTTTAGGTAGCAAGAATGCTTCTTAGAGTTAACAGTCCAAATTCTCAGCACTGGAGCTTTGAGCTGCCAGCTGGTCTGGAGGTGCAGGCCTCCCTGCTGTGGGATGCTGGCTCTGTGTGTCATGTGCCTGAGCAATCTCTCTGCCGGTAGCGTGCCAGCCTCACAGGCCCACGGCAGCCAGGTTCCTCACCTTTCCCTGACGGCTGAGAAGGAAGCTCGCCTTCCACCCTGGGCACACAGACCCCAGCTGCAGCCCCATCTCATTCTCACTAGACCCTCTGGCGCTCAAAAGCGGCTCAGACTATGCTCTGCAGCTGCAAAGTATCGTTGATGTCACTGAGTCCAGCTGTTTTGCCTGTTTGACCCATGAGTGAGGACACAGGTGGAGAACAAGGACCTGCCCAGGGAAACACAGAGGGCCGGGCACAAGGACCCCTGTCCCTCGGTCCAGGGCAGCATCCACCTCAGCAGACAGCTGTGCCCATGCCACGCTCAGCTCCACGGGGATGAGCACACGAGTGTGCATGCACCTCCACCAGTGCCTGACCTGCAGGGCCTGCCCAAGGCCCCAGTCACCATGGGGCGGAGCCAGGGTCTCGGTCATGGATGCCAGGGCTGTCGTGGGCAGGCACTGACACAGCCATGGCCCATGTCAGCTCGGCTGACCTGGCAGTTCCAGCCCAGCTGGGGGCTCAGGAGCGGAGCCGGCCTCAGAGGGAGAGAAACAAGGTTGGGGTGGGGGACAGAGCAGCTTCAGGAAGAAGTGGCAGGCCTGTGGGCTGGATGCTGATGGACAGGGATCTCCCCACATGGCAGCGGGGGTGGGGGTGGCTGGGACGATCAGGGACGGCCAATGGGACCACGTGGAGGGCAAGGGGTGCCTAGTGTGTGCAGTGGGGCTGCACGTGGCCTCATGGAGAGAGGGACTGCCAGGGGTCTGGGGAATGGGCAGCGAGGAGAAGAGAGGCCAGTAGGCTTTGATGCCTCTCGGGGTGATCTGGGACTCGGCGTGTGTTTGATGGGGCCCAAGAGAGCCTCCTCAGAGCAAGAGGGTGCTAACACTTGGCTCCTTTGAGCACGCCCCACGTCAGGGTTGGAAATGAGAGATACCGTCCAGGCTTCTAGAATAGCCCAGTCTTTGGAGGGCTGCTGAGCTGCTTCCGTTTCATCTCAGGAGGGGAGCCCGCATCCTAGAAAAGCCATGTCTGATGTGCACATGGAGAAAACTAGGACAACTCATCCACCATCTGACCCCTGGCTCCTAATGAATGGCCTTTATGGGCTCGGGGGAATCTGTGCTGAGTAAGTGGGGCCAGGTTCAGGCCACAAGTGGTGGCAGTGGCCGTGGCCTGTGCCAGGTGTCTTCCCTGGATGACCAGCACAGGATCCTCAGGCAGGGAGGGGCCGAGCTGAAGGGGTGGCGGGGGTCAGGCACTGACCACAGACAAAGCTGACATCCCAGGCAGAGCTGGTGCCTCCACTGGCATTCGGGTCCCAAGCAGGCTTACAACCCGTCACCTCCCCCAAACCCTTCACACTTGTGTAGAACATCAGAAGGGGAACAAACTCGTCCAGGCTCGTCCTGCAGAGCAGGGCTCTGTCCCCAACCTACAGGGGTGCCCCGAACCAGAAGAACAAATGCGAGATGTTACAAGCGCAGCATCCCTCCCCTCTCTAGAGCGCCGTGCAGCCTCTGCTGTGGCCCGGGGGCCTCCCACTGTGCTGTAAGGAAAGAGGACGAGGACCGGCCCCTGGGAGCAGGGCCCCCACACCTGCCGGACGCTCCTGCTGGCAGGTGGCGGAACTTGCAGAGGCCTGAGTCCACGAGCCGAGCCAAGCAGCGTTGCAGCACATATCCAATCACTCTCTGGCTAGAGTGCACCCTCCCCCGGACGTGCCTCTGGATGACCATGGACGTGGGCGGCCCTGGGGATGGCCAGCCCTGCCCTCTCCAGCACCACCTGCCCTGCCCAGTGCCTCACGCGCCATTTGGCCTCTCTCTGTTCCCTCTCCTGGACCACCTTCTCCCTGGTCTGTCCGGCCACCTTGCCCCCTTCCCCTTGCTGCAGCTGGCCGACCCCATCTCCTGCACCCTCGGCACACGCAGGGTGCCGGGTGCACTGCTCACACCCAGCCCCGAGGAAGGGGGGGCTGAGGCAGGGGCTCCCGCAGGTCGAGCCCTCCCTCCGAGAGCTCGCTGCGCCCGAGCACCGCCGTCTCCTCCTCATGGGTTTCCCGTGGTGCCCCTGCCACAGGGCCGGCTTCATTCCCCACCCAAGAGGGGCCTGGAGCCCAGGGTTCCCCACCCCTCCTCTGAGTAGGGCCAGGCGGGTCCCTCTCTGGAAATAAAGCCCAGCACTGAGCCGCTGGGGCTGGGGCGGCCTCCCCTGCAGCCCGGAGCGGGCCCTTGCTCATCTGTCCTAAGCAAATTTGCCAGCGTCCCCACATGGGGAGCTGGGGGGTGGGTGTGACAGGACGTTATCTGAGAGTCAGTGCCACCCTGGCAAGGGGCTGGGCTTCGTGGGGAAGTTCCACCTGCTTTGGCATACCTTAATTTTAGACTTCTTATACCTAATTAGAGATCAACATCTCAAAATTTGTTTTTAATCAACCAAATTCCTGCACATCCTTCCCAACTGGCCCCGAGCCACCTCGCCTCCTTCCCACGGACCCCAGTGAGCCCGTGTGCTCTTTTCCATGAAGTTCCTTCCCCCATCTGCCTCCTCCTCCTGCCAGGGCCTTCCTGGACCCTCTCCTGGACACAGTGGCCCTGGGGCACATGTGGTAATGGTCTCCCGTGATCCTCGATAACCCCATAAGGTGAGTCTGGTCAGCCCCAGTTTACAGATGAAGAAACTGAGTCTTACCAATACTGAGCGGCTTGCCTAAAGCCACCAGCTATGGGTGGGGCCAGGCATGGTGCAGGGCCTGAGGCTGGCCAGGAGCAGAGTCGAGGGTGAGGGCGTGGGTGGCCTGTGAGTGGCCTCAGCCTGGCCTGTGACGGAGTACGTGCTCTGCCCCCAGGGGCGTGTGGTGGCCACAGCCCATCACCATGGAAACCAGGCAGGGGCCCCTGGAGCCCTCAGCTCTGGTTTGGATTTCAAACCCAATGCCGCTTTCTCAGAAGCAACTTGGTCAAACTTTCCAAATAGGAAAAGTGGAAGGAAAAAGAGAGAGAGAGAAATTCCCAGCCTGATGCCACCCCAGAAAGACGGCCTGGCTCCTGAGCTGGGGAAGCCCTGTCTGGGTGGGCAGTGGGGTGGCAGGGCAGAGACCCCATAGCCTCCCCAGGGCTCATGCCCCTCCTCTGGGGAGCGGGCGGTGGCGGTACAGCCCAAGCAGGTGGGCCCAGCCCTTCCTGTCTCTGCGGGAGCAGCTGCCCTTTCGTGTTTCCCAGTGGGGTGTGTGAGAAAGGGCTCTTTTGGAAAAAGGGTTGGAAAACCACTGACCTCATCCAGCTGGCCCGCCTTTGGAGATGGGGAAACTGAGGTCAGGGTCGGGACCAGGAAGTCAAAAGCAGGGCTAAACCCCGAGGGTAGGGCAGCATGGCTAGGCCCAGAGCAGGCGCACAGGAAGATCTGTGGGTCGGGCCCCATGTGGACGGGGCGCTGGGGCATCCACACTCCAGCCCCCTGCAGCAGCCCCAGCTCCACGCCATGGGGGTGCCGCCCAGCCCTGCGCTCGGGCTCCTGGGCCAGCGCCCATCGCCACAGGAAGGCCGTCCTCCCTTGGGGCTTCCACTCCAGCTCAGGATGACTCTGAGCTACCCAGGGCACACCCGGGAAGCCCGCAAGGAAGGGGAGGCGAATGAGCAGCAGCCACAGGCACGGTGCCCTGAGGGGATGGGGGACAGGCAAAGGCCACCAGATACACCCTGCCCTCCCCTATGCCCCCACCCATTGCCAGACCCCTTAGGGACCCTCAGCTGCTCTCCACCCTGCCCCCTCCCACCCCCAGAATCCTCTGTCGGGGGAGGGTACGCTCCTGCCCGCTGCTTTCACTGTCAAGACAGGTGTTTGGAGGCGTGATGGCAAGGCAGTCACGCACTCTGGCAGGGGTGGGCCCAGAATGGCCACGTCCTGATTACACCAGGCTGCTTCCTGGGGCCCAGTGTGTGGCTTGTGGCCATCTTGACACTGTTGGGACCACAGGGCTCTCGAGTGCCAAGCGCTGGACGTTCACATCCCCCATCTCACAGATGAGGAGGTTGGGTCTGTGCAGTCACAGGGCACCTGACTCGGTCAGAGGTGCGCCGGCCCATGGGGGCGGCCCCCCGGCAGAAGCAGCGAGCCTTGGCTCGGCCGCAGCCCCCACACTCCCTGGCTCTGTGGCTCAGGGCTTGTGGTCTTCAGAGTCCCTCCTGCCGGGCTAGGGTGGGGCCAGCTAATCAGGGCCAGGCAAGCAGGATGATGCCCAGGGCGGAGGTGGGCTTGGACCTCCACTCCTGCCGGGCTGGGCGCAGGCTAGGTGGGGAGGGCAGTGGGCAGGGGGTGAGAAGCACCCAAGCTCTGCTCCCTGCGGGCTGCGCGATGCTGGGCCTCAGTTTGCTCACCGTGAGATGGGAATCATGGGGCCACAGGGAGGAGGAAATGTCTGCTGTCCCCGAGCTCCTCTGTGCCCCATGGAAGCAAGCCCTGTGGCCTCCCTTCCACGGCAGAGGCCCGCTCCCTGACATTGTTTCCCACCTCAGCCCAGGGGCCAGGCCACAGCCACTGCCCTCCTACAGTCCGGGAGCCACAGGGAGGGCCTGCATCTGGAGTGAGCCCCAGCACTCCATGGGCCAAGAGGACTAAGCAGAGACTGGCATAGCCAAGCACCCTCCTTCCCAAAGGACAGGTTCCTGCAGCGACTCTGCCACAGCCGAAGCCTCGGGGAGCCCCCTTCCTCCTGGCCCTGCCCCGCTGGGTCCTGCTCCTGCGGCCTCAGGAAACACAGCCCTCCCTCGGCCCTCTCCCACGGCTCCCTGCGGCTCCCTGCCATCCGTGGTCTGAGCAGCTGCCTGCCCTGCTCCACTTTCCAAACCCTCAAGAGGGCCCTGGGCCTCCTCCGGAAGCTGCCCCCCTGCCGCCCTCCAGACGGCGCCTGCCTGGGGCAGTGTCCCAGGGGGATGAAGCTGAGCCTGATACGTGCCTGCCTCAGAAAGACTCAGCGGAGACACTGATTCCAGGAGCAAGCCTCTGAGAAATAACTTGCAGTGGGAAAAGCAGTGCACACTGGAAAATGTTCTTCTCTCAGGAATGTTACACAGCAAGCTCCTGACCATCCTGGATGCGTATACAAACACTGCTGTCCCGGGGCTGGCCAGAAACTCCGGGGTGGAGGCTGTCCGCAGGATGTGGGCCCCGGGGCAAGTCCCGTGCCCCACTGGGGGACCACCATGGTGGGGTCGAGAATGCTAAGGGCTGAAGCACACTGCCGCCTTCTGCCCAGGCATCCTGGCACGGCCACCGCGGTGAGCCCACACCTGGACACAGAAACTGTCCCCAAGGGCCAGGCAAAAATGCACGTGGGGGCAGCCCGTCCAGAGGCTGCTTACGTCTGATTGGTTTTTTAAAGTCTAGCTGTGAATGGGGGTGGCTTGGCTTGGGCAGGGATTTATGACCGCTGTGGTCCTGTCAGGGCGGGGGCCCAGGCATCCTGCAGATGGCAAGGCCTTGGGCACCTGCTCCAGGCTGAACCAGGCCCACTGGGCTGGAGGCTGTGAAGTCCCATGAAGCTTGCAAAGCCGAGGACACGGGAAGGAAGGAGAGCTCAGGGCGATGCTAAGAAGTCACAAGTTTGCTAACCTTTTAAAGACTCTTAAAAACTGGGCCTTTTCCCTTGGAGAACTTGAAGTGATTCTTTTGTTTACTTTGCTTTTGCAACCGGCCCATCAATCAACTCAATAATGCTAAAAATAGTGCCACAGCAGCGATTCCTACTACAGCCCAGTGTTCGATTTCCTCAATTTAAACTTTTCCCTTCTTTTCTGTTCTCTAATTCCCACTGACGTGACTGGGTGTCCTTTACCCTGACGTCAGGACGGTGTTGTGCACGGCCTCAGTGATCGCAGTGAGGATGGGGCAGGCGGTGACCTGCCACGGTCCCCCTCCATCGAGGGTGGGGACAGGAACAGAGGCCCGGGAGGGGTGTCCACTGGTGACAAGGAATCCCAGTTTCTTCTGGGAATCAGTCGACACCAGCACGTGGAACTGAACCACCCTCAGGTAAATGGTAGGACGATGAACTGCGGGCCTGTGGGGGCACCCTGTGTCTCACTCGCCCACGCAGACCCAGGGCCCACCCCTGGGCCCACATCCACCTGAGCCCTCACACTCTCTGTCCCTATGGCCCTGCTTGTCACCCTGTCGGTCCAGGAAGGTGCGCTGGGCCCATCCTTGCCTGTCTCTGGGGCCCGTCCACTGGCTGCGTTCCCACCGCCCCGACTTGTTTCAGAACGTCTGGATCCCGGCTCAGGCGCCCACGTGCAGTGTGGCTGGGCCTCGGTTTCCTCCTTTGTAAGGCAGGGATGACGGCACGACCAACACCTTGTGGGTTCTAAGGATGCAACGCGCTGCTGTGAGTGGTGACGCGCTGCTGTGAGCAGTGGCGCCCAGAGGAGTGGAGGCCAGCAGCACGCCTGGCCCTGTCCCAGCCCAGCCCCTCCAGCACGTCTGCGTCAGCTGGTGTCACATCTCCCCCCTGCCAGCCCCTCTGCCCTGCGAGGACCTGGCCCGCCCCTGCGGGCACGGGGCCCCCCCTGGCTCCCACTGCTCTGTGGTGCAGGCACCCCCACGCTACCTCCTCTGCCTCTCTCGACCTCCTGCTCACCCTCAGGTTACGGGCTCTGACCTCCAGGAGTGGTGGGGCTTTATTCAGGCCTGAGGGTCTCAAAAAGCATGTGTGCAAAAGTGATGGCAAACCCACTGCGAGCTCTGGGCTCCCACGGCCGTTGTTCACCTGGTTGCCTCCCCCAGAGACCTGGTGCCCCTCAAGAGTGGGCCTCACTCATGGCATGATGGAAGGTAATCAAGGGCCATGCACAGAGTGCTTCGCCACCAGGAGGTCTCAGAGAAAGGGAGGGGCAAGGGACCTCTCCCCCACCCCAGGAGGGGGCAGAGGCGCAGGATACAAGCTGCCACACTCACCTCCCCGACACCCACACTCTCTAGAGCCCAGATGTGGCTGCTGAACTCCAAACGGCACAGCTGCTAAGGGAGCAGGCCTTGGAGTGGGACACACCTGGATTTAAATCCCAGCCTGGCCACTTGTTAGCTGTGTGACCTTGGGCTACTCCCTGGGCCCTGCACCTCATTCAAAGGGGGTATAACAGAACCGGCCTCCCCAGGGCCCTGGCCGCTGTCACGGCTGCTGGCAGCTACTGTGCAGAGGCCCACTTGACATTCTCTCCCAGGACCCACAGCAGCCAAGGCAGCCAGGGAGGGGCTGTGAACAGGGCCCAGAAACAGGGCCACAAGCTCTGCTGTCCAGCCTGGTGGACAGAGACTAGAAGAGGGCTTTTGGTTTTAACAGCCTAAAATGCCCACCGGCATCAGCCTCCCATCTGTACCCGGGGACAGTAACAGTGCCTGCGCACCACAGACGTGCTGTGGGGACCGGAGTGAGCACCCGTAAATGGGGCCAGTCTTGCCACTGCCCCCCGTCCAAGGCCGGGCCAGACCAGGCACAGATGCTCTGGCCTCTCACTACCGCTGTGCTATGCCTCGGGAGCCCCAGCAGGGTGGGCCTGGGGGTCTACACAGAGAGGTGGCCGGGCCCAGCCAGCCAGTCACTCGAGGCCATGTCCACATGGCCCCGCTGCCCAGGGGAGGCCCTGGTCTACACCGTGGCCAGCTACTGACCCCGGCCCCCCATCAACCTGGCATGCGGCCTCACCTCCCAGGGCAGGGCTAGATGCCCGTGCCCCCTGCCCAGGCCACCATCCTCCTCATCGCCAATGGGCCGATCCCAGTGTGGAGCCAGCACTGGCCTTCCGCCCTTCCTCCTCACAGGCACTGCCGGCTGCCACCCGCGGCTTCAGCACCAGAGAGCACAAGGTCAACATCCCTCCTCCAGCATAGACTGGCTGTGGGACCTTGGCCAAGGCACCTCACCTACTGGCGCCTCTGTGAAACGGGACTAATAATCCAGCCACTGCGTGGGTTGGCCTGTGGCCCCTGGATCTTGCTGTCAACCAGCCCAGGGCCTGGCACGAGCCGGTCTAACACCCAGGCGACACTCGCCTCGAGGTGTGGGCAGAGGGACAAGCCGAGGTGGAAGGTGACCGGGTCACAGCCGGGCCCAAGTGGAGGGAAGGTGACGTGGGTGGGACCAAATTCTGAAAAGCTGTCGGTCTGCTGTCAGGCGGGCGCTTCCTCTCCTGGCTGTCTTGGCCCCGGCCCAAGCGGGCGGGCAGACTCCGCTCTGGAGAAGCCATGCCGGGGCACCCGCAGGCCGGAACACCCCACACGGACACGCCGCAGCTTGTTTACTGCCAGGAGGCAGCACAAAGCCCCGCTGCCAGGGGCGGGTGGGTATAATTAACTGGGTGGAGACCAACACCTCTTCCCTGGGTTGAGCCTGCAAAGGCCCTGAACTTGAGGCTGGCGCGCGGGGGCGGTGCCACCGACTCAATCAACGGGTGTATGCAAGTGAGGCAGGGGCTGCCCGCCGGCCCACCAGGCGCTGAGTTGGAAGGGCAGTGGGAAGAGGGGCCGAGTCTGGCCCCGCAACAGGAGGTGGCTGTCCCAGGCACAGACCCCAGGGCCTGGCCAGGGCTGGGCGCCCCCTCGCTAGGGGCTGCTGCTTCCTAGCTGACCTCATCCCAGGGACCTCTGGGCGGGAGGGATTCACATTTACCAGGCACACCTGCCTGCCGGGCACTGTGCTGGGGGTGCATCGGGGGGCAATGGCAATGCTGTTCTAGATGAGGCCCCCATCTACGGATGCCCAGGCGCACTGAGCTCTAGAGGCCAGGCCCTGCCCAGCACCACGGGCTCTCTCCCTGGGGGAAAGGTGCTGGCTGAGGCCTGGCCTACACAGTGGGCCATACCTGGGGCTGGGCCATAGCTGGGGCTCAGAGGCCCCTGGCCTGGGAGGTGGGCCCGTTGCACCTGCCCCTCCCTAACACCGGCATCTGCAACTGGGTGGGGTTGGGGGACCCCCCCAGGTCACACAGCCAACTGGTAGCGAGTCAGAGTAGGATCGGTGAGACGGATTCCTGCCAAGAAGCACAGGGTGCCAGGGGCTTTAGAGACCTTCTCTCCTTCCCCCAGCTCTGGCAGGTAGCTGTCCGGCAGCTGGCTGCCCAACCAGGGGGCCCTTCCTCCCACATCAGGGCCCTCAGTGAGCCATCAGGCTCCAGGGCACAAACACTTAACGAAACAAAGACGACTCCTGATGACTGTATCTCCCATCAGTTTAAGCAACTCGGAGTCGGGACAAACAGAGCCACAGGGTATGTGGTGGCTGCAGAGGAGAGTGCACCGGAGCCCAGGCAAAGGCACAGGCCTGGGCGTGGGAAGGTGCTCCAGTCTCCCTGGTCACCCCACAGGTGGGCCAAAATGAGAGTCTCCTTCGGTTCTGAGTGCCCGGAGAGGCAGGGCAGTGGCCGGCGGGAAGGCACCTGGCCCAGCTCGGCAGAGCCGTCAGGCGTGCGTGGGAGCACTGGGTAAGGAGTGCTTGTCCTGGAGCCCCTGGCACCGGGGAGAAGCAGCCCTCCTGTACCAGTGAAGAACTGAAGCCGCCGATCCACGGGGGAGAGGGCAGGTAGAGGCGCCCCGGGACAGCCAGACAGTGGCGTCTGCAGCAGTGACAAGAAGGAACACAGCTGCATCCACGGGCACTGACGGTCGAGCCAGGACACACAGAAGGGGGCCCAGGTGGTAGGTGGGGACGGCGACATCCACATCTCAGGCTGCCCCACTCGAGCCAGGGCAGGCCCTTCCACCCTCCAGCCAGGTTCCTTCTGGTCCCCAGCACTGCCCTCTTGAAGCACCACCGGATCCGCAGACAAGCCCCAGGGCCTGGAGCAGGCTGACTTCCTGTCCTAAGGGTGAGTTGTGTGATTGGCCAAGAGTGTGCCGAGGGCTCCTGTCCACCTGTCATGACCATCCTGCCAATGAGCAACCCCATGCCCTGTGTGGGCTGAGTAAGGGGTGAGTGGCTGGGAGCCAAACCCGCTGGGGCCTAAAGTCTGTGCTTTTCTCAGTGACGATGCGGCCCTGGGACCTGCCCTGGGGGCCGCCAGCCACCGCCAGCCGGGCTGCTTTCCTGAGCCGAGGGCGGACCTCTTCATGGGGCGGGAGCGGCCGTGGAAGAGGCCCCGCAGGCCAGCACTCCCCCTCCACTCCCTCAAACTCAGGCCACAGCCGCGGACGCCTGCACAGCCTGGGAAGCAGGAACAGTGCCGGCCAGGCCCTCGCTCCCTTTGCTTCTTTCACGGTGGCTGGAAACTGGGTTGAAACAAGAAAAAAAACCCTGCTTGCTAAAATCAGCAAACATTTTGGGGAAGGAGGGAGAGCCATCTCTGGCTTGGTTACTATGGGAACGTTTCCGAATCAACTACCAGCGGGAGACAAGTTTGCCCTGGACAGAGCAGCCCGGCTCCAGCCCCCACGGGCCCCCCACCCAGGGGCGCACACACCTGCCCAGGAAGCCGTGGAACCTTGCAGGCACTCAGAGACAAGCCTGTGGCCTCTGCTTTCCTGGTCTCCTCTGCCCAGGGACGGACAGCCCCTCTCTGCAGCCCCCTCAGGGCTGGCACTGGCTCAGGAGGGCTCCCACGCCCAGGCCCAGCCCCACTTCGCTGCCTCCCACCCAGGCCTCTGTGTCCTCCCTGGGGTCCCAGCTCCCTGCACGGTTGTCCTGAGGAGGCACCGCTGAGTCATGTGGCCACACGCCTTCTGCCCGTCCCTCCCCAGGGCCCAGGCCAAGCCGTGCCAGGGCGGGGAGGGCCGCAGGACTTCAACCAGCAATGTCCAACAACTCCTGGCTCTGTTCTGGCAAAGCCCAGACCGTTCTGCCTGTCGGGAGAGGGCAGGGTGTGGGGCCCTTGGGTGGGGCTGCGGCCACCCCAGACTCAAGCCCGGGGCCAGGATCCAGCCTGCCCGGCACATGGCCCACAGACGGGATTTTCCACGGCAGAGAAGGGGTGGGTGGGAGCCAGTGCCTCAGTCAAGTCGTTGGGGCAGGGGGGTGATGGAGATGCGCCAAGTTCGTTGCTCTCCCTCAGATGCTCGTCCCACCGCATGGCTGGGCCGCTATGCGCCAGGCCTCTGCCGCAGGGCCCAGGCCTCCGGTCCCCTGTGCACCCAGCCCTCTGCCCGGCCCCTCATGCTCCCCGAGAAGCCCCGGCCGGCACAGCCTCAGCCCCGGCCTCCCTCTGGCACCCTCCCTGGCCAAGCAGCACCCACTACCCGTGGGAGCCCTGCCTCCAGCCAACCGGACTCCTTGAGGGTCCCGCTCTCTCCCTGTGCCCCACAGCACGCTACAGAGGCCCACACGACCGGGCAAGCACGAAGGGGCAAGCCCGCGAGTGTCCCGCGGCAGGGCCCACGGCAGCCGGCGCTGGCCGTACCAGGAGGACATGCTTGGAGACGGGCTGTCAGGGAGATGGTCCACAGACCCGCAGCGAGCGCCTCCTCGGGACCCAGAGGACACACAGCCACGGGCGGCCTGCACCCCTTACAGGGAATGTCCCCAAGACTTAGTGTCGGCGAAAAAGCCCAAGTTACCAAAAAGCACCCCCCCATACACATATACACACAGGCATATTTTTTAAAGCAGAATGACAAACTTGTCTGATGTGGTACACGTACACTTGAGAAAAGGGAGTAGCCGGCCGCTCACAGAGGTACCTCTAAGGAGGGCAGGATGCCTGGGGTGGGAGACCAGGGGTGTGGGCTCTGCTGTGCGTCTCAACGGTTTGCAATGACGATGTGGCCCAATGACAATGCGGCTCACATGATTTTCAGAAATCGCCAGTAAAAAGTTAAGAGGCAGGTCTCCTAGCCCAGGCCCTGAGGATGAGGGCGCCGCCCAGGGTGGTAGGGGCTTGGATGGCCCTGCCCTTGCCTCCCCACACCTGCTCACAGGGCCAGTCCCTGCCCCGCCCCCGCCCCTGCCCCAGGCCTGGGCAGTAACCCCAGCGCTGGAAGGGAGAAGAGCCAGCCTGCTCGTCCTGACCCCCAGCCCAGCTGTCAGCCCAGCCCATTGGCTAGGGCAGCAGTCAGCCGAGGGCTGCCCTAAACACTCCTCGTAAACAAGGCAGGAGGCATCCCTCCTGCTAAGATCTGTCCCACAAACGCATGCAGGGCCAGCGCTCCCTGAGGCGCTGGGAGCCAGCCGCAGCTGAAGACACGTCCACCCCGAGGGTCCAGCCGCAGCAATGGCAAGGCCAGAGTGGGTGGTTCAGCAGGGGCCGTGCTGTCACCAGCCAGCCGGAGTACCTGTCCCTCGGGTGCTGCATAAAAGGGGGTGCCAGCACCTGCCTGCCCTCTGCCCAGAGGTTAACCTTTCACTGCGATGCACAGAGAAACAAAAGCTGACCCAGAAGAGGCAAAACCGTGCAAAACGTCCCGTTCAGCCTGTGGGGCTCATTTCTGGAAGGCTCTGGAAACCACGGGAGGAGCTGCGGGAAGCAGGCATCTGAGGGGCTGGCCTCCTAAACTCTGCTGTTAGGAAGGCTGGTGCCTGACCCGGAAGGAAGAAAGGGGGGTTGGGTCCCTTCTTGCAACATTACTGCACAGCCTTTAAGGGCAAAGCACCACCGGTGGGGGCGGGGCGGAGGGAAACTTTCCCCGAGCACCGACCACGCACCAGCTCCCAAGTAAGGCCACTTCCCCTTATCTAACTGGGTCTTCAGTCACTCTTCAGGCCCACGTGTAAGGAGAGCAAGCAGGAGTTCAGGGGAACCAAGCCACCTGCCTGGCTCTCACTCTGGTTCAGCAACTGCAGAAGAAAGTTTTGCAGAACACTGAAGAAGGGCCCCTTTCATTAATATAGAAACAGTTCTTGTAAATCAATAACAAAAGGACCAATAATCCAATAGGAAAATGAACATGAGTAGAAACTACACAGAAAAAATTAAAACTGCTTACATGAAATCACAGTCCCACTCACAAAGAACACAAGTGTTTTTCACCCACTGAAAAGCAAACATGAAACCATTCAGTAATACAGAAAGTCAGTAAATCCAGGGTTGGGGAGGAGCTGCATCGGAGGGTAGCATCTGCTAGAACTTCAAGGCCCCACAAACTCCTTGCCCCGGGAATTGTCTCTCAGAGTGTATTCTAGGAGTGGACCCCCCACGCGTGTGCAAAAACGTATACACCAGCATTGTCTGCAACAGTGGAAGACTGGAAACAACCTAAATGCCCATCAATAGGGGTGGTTAGTAAACCTTGGACATCCACATGGGAGGACCAGGCGGCTATTAAAAAGAACAGCAAGTTCAAAAACACCCTCTAAGACACACGCTTAAGTGAAGAAAAACCAGGGGCAGGAGCACGTGCACTTTGCCCTTGTGTGCGTCTCCGGGCGCGGGCTCCAAAGCGGGCAGGACGAGGGACGGTGGCTGTGGCCTGGGCATCTGGGTGGGAGGGAGCATCTCTTTCACAGCAAACCCCTTGGTACCATGCAGATTGATTACGGGTTACATCTACCACTTGTCTATAAAATACCCATAGGGAGAGGGCTGGCAGGAGCAGGGCTCCCAGGCTCGGAGCCCCTGCCCAGCCCCTGCTCAAGCCTGGGAGAGGAGAAAAGCCATGAATCCAGACACCCACCACCCGGCCAGCTCTCAGCAGGGACCTCACTCTGCCCATATGGCTCAAGAACCAGCCTCTGCCACATCCCTCCAGACCCCCCAAGACCTGCCCCCCTCGGCTCCTGTCCAGGCCAATCCTGCCCTTCGGTTTCTCTAGGTGTGACGGGGAAGCAAGGAAAATACAGAAGAAACCAAAGCTCAGAGGATCCATGTGACCTGCCAAAGCCACCCAGCTGAGGACAGGTGAGGAGGATGGGTGAGGACCCGTAGGTGGAGCAGAGTGAGGGGCCGGTGGTCTCTGTGCAGGGCAGAGCAAATGCGGGAGGCCCAGGCCAGGCGGGTTGGCAAGGAGGGGCAGATGTGGGCTCTACGGGGCCTCGGGGGTGGGCCATGTCTTTCCTGAGGGTGGGTCTCTACCTCGCATGGAACATCAGAGCTGGAAGGGCACTGAAGACCCAGCACTGGCCACACTCGTTTTTTTTCAGCAGCAGACCAGCCTCCAATCAGAATCTCCAGGTGCCCAGGACCCCAAAGGGGCACGTGGGGCTGCTTCAGGGGAAGCAGGGCACGGGCCTGGAGCCCCTCTCACCACTGCCCACCGCGGCCCCAGAAAACCACCGAGCTCGTCGAGGCCTCTCCCCACAGCTGGCAAACCGGTGCCCGGAGGGGGCAGCGACCTGCCAGAAGTCGTTCGGCAAGCAGGGCCTCACTCCCGAGTCTGGCGCACTCTCAACTGTGCCACCCAGCCTGCCCTCTGAGGCTGCTGCCATCCTGCGTCCTGGGAACGCCCACGCCGGGGTCCATTCCCACACCTTCCTTCCGTGAAAAGCGCTGGCAGCCAGCAGCCACGGAAATCAACAAGGCAAACTACTCACGTTGAAGAAATTGGTCTTGTTCCTCTCGCAGAAGAGCCCCTGTGCCGGCATGTGCTGCAGCTGTTGCCACGGGATACCGCTACCTAGCAACACGTCACGGGCCCACTGGAGGTTCTGGGGAAGCAAGAAGTAGGTTGGAAGTGAGTGTGTGGGCAACTCTGGGCGCCCACGGGGAAGGGAGGCGGTCCCCTCCTTCCAGGCTGCGTGGGCAAAGCAGCAGCTCCTGCAGACATCCATCCCGCAGCGCCCGGCGGCCCCGGCTGCCGGCTTTGATCATCTGGCTGTGGGGTGCATTTCAGGAACTGGTTTCCTGCCTAATACAGCTGACCTAGGAGACCGTGGCCTCCGACTGCCTGAGGAGGGCACAGACAGTGACGCCTCACCCTGACAACTTCGCAAGCTGATGCACGGACCCAGCACCCCACCTTCTGCCAGGGGATGCCCCCACCGGCCCAAACAGTCAAGCCTGACTTGTCAGGCCGTTGGCTGCTGCCGTGAGCCTGGGAGAGCTGGGGCTCTGCAGGATGCCGGGGATGCGTGCTTGTTGGGGCGGGGGTGGGGGTGGCTCTGTCCAGTGCTCAGGCTGCTGCTCTCTGGGCAGTGGTGCCTCTTGGTGGAACCCAGGGCAGGGTGAGAAGCCAGGCCTTCTCTGGGGCCTTCTCATGGACTGGACAGCAGGCCTTCCCAGCAGAGCACAGACAATGTGGGCCCAACTGCGGGCCTATCAGCCTCCCCCAGACTCGGCAGTCAGCAGGCCCCGGGCAGCCCCCAGGTGGGCCAGACGGAACTGACCAACGGCTCAGGAGACCTTATCAGGTTCACATCCGAGGCCCTGGATGGAGCTGACGGGGACAAGGAGACCCGTGGGGAACGGACAGGCACCAGGCCGGCGGGGGCACCTGACCCGCCCGCATACCTGCAGCTTCGCAGTGGGGTGGGGCGACGTGTGCCACCCAGGCAGAGCACGTCACTGTGACCCTCACCACGTGGAACTGCCAAGGAGAGTGGCCTCCAGCGCTGCCTGAGGTCCAGAGCCAGTAAGGGCGGGGCAGAGCCTGCATTTGGCCCAGGCCGGGACCCCAAGGCCGGGATCTTCCCTGGGCCCCGCGGGGGTGGGGTGGGGTGGGGTTCATGTCGCAGACCTGCCTCGGCCTCTGCCTTGTGCTCGGCACCGCGCTCCCCCAGGGACGCAGGCGGCCCCCTCTCAGGCCTCATGTGACCTGGCCCCACTCACCGGGCTGGAGCCCCTCACCAGCTTAAGGGCAGGGGTCCTGGTGAGGGGCTCTCCTCTGCTTGAAGGCGCCCCTCCCTCAGAGCAGGCCCGGCCCATCCCCCCTTCTGACCTCCAAACCCACGTGCCGCCCCACTCACCCCCACAGCCCTCAAACAGCCTCATCCACCGCCCCGCTGTCATGTCAGCCCCGAGGGCAGGGACAGACTGACCTCTTCACTGATGGCTCCTCAGGGTCTAGATCAGTAGGGGGTCCATAGAAAGGGTGGGACAGATATTTGGGGAAAGAATCAAAGGAAGGGGACTTCCTTAGTGGCGCAGTGGTTAAGAATCCACCTGCCAATGCAGGGGACACGGGTTTGATCCCTGGTCCAGGAAGATCCCACATGCCGTGGAGCAACTAAGCCAATGCGCCGCAACTACTGAACCTGCGCTCTAGAGCCCGGGAGCCATAACTACTGAGCCCGTGTGCCACAACTACTGAAGCCTGCACGCCTAGAGCCCGTGCTCCACAACAAGGGAAGCCACCGCAATGAGAAGCCCGCGCACTGCAATGAAGAGTAGCCCCCACTAGCTGCAACTAGAGAAAGCCCGCGCGCAGCAACTAAGACCTGCCGCAGCCAAAAAAAAAAAAAAGAATCAAAGGAAGATGGGCAGAGTTTGAGCTTGAAGGAAATGCAGCCCATCAAGCCGAGGGGACAGGCTAAGGCCCAGAGGCAAGAAGGAGACTGAAACACACACTGGGGAGGGGGGAGCCCAGGGCACTGGAGGGGGCAGAGCAGCCGCCCACCCAGGGCTCAGCACACCGGGGAGCCCAGGAAAGGACTGCTTGAGCACTCAGGAGCCGGGGAGGCCAGAGCATGAGGTTGTTCTGTGGAAAACACCCCCGCTGGTCCCCCGGACAGGCATTCAGAGGCCCGGTCTGCTCGCAGAGCTACACGCAGGTGCGGGGTGGTGCACATGGATCTTTGTGGAAGTGCCTGGCAGCCTCGGAGAGCCAGACCGCCTCTCTGGGCCTCCACTGCCCACTTGGAGGGTGGCGGTGGCCATCAGGCCACACCTAGCGTCAATTGGAGAACCCCAGGAATGAAGACAGGAAAGCAACTGTGTACACACACGGCGCCTCGGGGAGAGCTCCCTGCCCTTCCCACACCTTCTCCCAGGAGCTGGCCCTGCCACCGCCCCTGTTCCGCCCTCCCACTGCTGAGCGCTAAAGGGAGGCAGCACTGGGAGGTAGGAGGCTGGGGTGGGGGTGAGGCCAGAGAGATTCTTTCCCAAGTTCCCTCCCTGAGGGGTTGCCAAGGGTTGGCCACCAAAGCGCAAACACTCCAGGGGCACTGTGGCTGACCCCGGCCTGCACTGCCCACCCGGCCCAGGCCCCTGTCTCCTTCATTAACGGCTCTTCAGATCAGCGGTTGGATGGTGCCATTGAGACCTGGCGGGCTCCCACGGCCACCCCACTGGCTCTCCCCACAGCCGCCCGAGTCTCATACATGGCCACACACGTCCCCCCTCCCCCCAGCCTTGCGACGCTTTAACCTCACTCAGAATGACGCCCCACAACTCCTCCCCACCTAACCGGCCCTCCTGAGCTCTGCCGCCTCCTGGCCCTCCCCTCCTGCCTGGCTAATCACACGGGCTGCGGGCTGAGCCCCATCCAGGGCATGCGTGTCGGCTGTGTGTCCACCTGGAGGCCTCTCCCCGATAGCTCCTCGCTGTGCCCTCGCCTGTCGGGTCTTTGCTTAGAGAGGCCTCCTGGGCGCCCTGCCCAAACGGCCACACTCCTGCGCCCATTCCTACCCACTTCCTCTCGCCCCACTCTCCTCCCCCGGGAGCCTGTTGCGGAATGCGTGAGCGCCCTGGAGGGCACGCCAAGCACAGGCACTCCTGCCATGTGGTGGCCGTGGGACGACGTGGTGATGGGTTCACCCCTCTTTCCAAACGTGAACAACAGTATCTGTGATGCACACGGCCGGCAGAGGGCTTGACCTAGTCAAACCGATGGGCTCCACACCATGGAGAGAAGCCCATCTGTCTCGCTGACTCTGGCCCCAAAGGCACAGCACTCTTCACACCACATGGCACAGACTTTGAAGTGCATAACCAAGGTTCCTAAGCTGAGAAAAACATCGAGTTCTCACTTTATAAACCACACAAGTAAAGCCTGACAAGAACCTGGCTGGGGTCTGTGTGGAGAGGCTGGGGGGTGGGGGGCATTTTATGTGCCCAGAGGGGAGCAGGGCTGCAGGCAGGTGGGCAGCTCTGTGCTGTGGCCACCTGCCCTTGTGATGCCAGGTCCTGGCCCCGATCACTCACACGCGCCTATAGAAGGGCACACAGCCTGTGCAGGAGGGTCAGTCCCTTCACACCTGCCCACTCCTCAGAGGCTCTGAGGGTCCCACACATGAGCCGGTGGCCCAGTGGGTAGAGGACCACCCAGAGCAGAGCACAAGCTGACAATGAATCGGCCAGGGCTTCCCCAGAGATCTCGTGGTGGGCACGGCTCTGCCAACCCTCCTGGAGGGGGCAGCCCTAACCAAACAAGTCCTAAACAGACACAGGCCTGGGCCCTAGCCCACTGCAGCAGGGTGAAGGGGCATCTCAGGTCACTTGGATCTACATTTCCCTGATGGGTTACGGTGTGGAGCATCTTTTCTTGTGCTTATGGGCTGTTTGTATGTCTTCTTTGGAGAAATGTCTGTTCAGACCCTTCGCCCATTTTTATTTATTTATTTAAATTTATTTATTTATTTATTTTTGGCTGTGTTAGGTCTTCATTGCTGTGCGCGGGCTTCTCTAGTTGCGGCGAGCGGGGGCTACTCTTCGTTGCAGAGCACGGGCTCTAGGCGCACGAACTTCAGTGGTTGTGGCACGTGGACTCAGCAGTTGTGGCTCACAGGCTCTGGAACGCAAGCTCAGTAGTTGTGGCGCACAGGCTTAGTTGCTCTGCGGCATGTGGGATCTTCCCAGACCAGGGATCGAACCCGTGTCCCCTGCATTGGCTGGTGGATTCTTAACCACTGCGCCACCAGGGAAGTCCCGCCCACTTTTAAATTGGGTTGCCTTTTAATTAACAAGTTATAAGACTTCTTTATATATTCTAGATACAAGTCCCTTATCAGATATGTGACTTGCAAATATTTCTCCCATTCTGTGGATCATCTTTTCACTTTGATAGTGTCCTTAGAAGCACAAAGGACCCACCGGGGCCTCTCTGCTCCAGGCAGCCACCGAGCCACGAGATGGCAACGGGGAGATGCCACTGCCAAGCCCACAGGCGGATTTGATGAAGAAACAGGCTGCTGTTAAGGCCACACGGCAGGAAGCGTTTGCTACCCAACAGCTGCGTGGGAAGTGGTCGCTGCTGCTCAGTGACTGATTCTGCTGAGAGCTCTGGCCACGCCCCCAGGACTGCGGGCTGCCTCGACAGGTTCCCGCGCTCAGCCCTCGAGGCAGTGAGGCGTTCACAAACTGCTCCGCAAAGCCTCTGGATGAAGCAAATGGCAGCCCACGGAGCCCCCTGGGCGCGGCCAGACCCGGGTGCACATTGGGGGCCCTCCATGGCCGATGCAGGAGAAAGGGGGGCTCACGCATCGAGACAGCGCTCCCTCTGGGAGAACCACGCAGTGAATCTGGGCACACAGTGACCGAGGAGATGCAGAAACAGGGTGTGATGCCCGAGGAGCAGACAACCTGGGCAGCCTCGTCTCCTCCACCCGGTCCAGCCACACCACCCCATCCCATGGCCGCCACAGACCATCACAGGGGACCCAGATGACCTGGGGGAATTCGAGGAAAGAGCAAACGGCCAACTGTGAGCATGGACACACTCACGACGTTGGGGGGCAGTGGAGTGACAGGGCCTGGGCTCCCAGAGCCAGGCTCCCTGACTTCAAGCAGAGGACACGACCCCCGATGGTCAACGGTGTGAGTGCTCAAGAGCTGAGAGAAGAGACACACGCAGCGTACTCTCTGTTATACTGGCAAAACTATGAATAGCCCCCCTCCAATTTTTCTTTAATTTTGACATAAATACTGTTTTTCACTTTTAAAAAGCCCACTCAGCAAGGGAACAGGTTGTGGAGCCCTTTATGGGCACAGCTCCTGTGCTCAGATTAAAGCCATTTAAAGGGGAGGCGGGTGTGGGCGCCACAGGCCTCCGTGGGGCCCACATCGCAGCCCAGCTCTCCCTCGCCCAACCCTGTGACTTCCGCCACCCTTCCCTAAGAGGCGTCTTGCACCCTACATCCCGCCTCAGCAACTGCTTCTGGAGAAGGGGAGCATCAGCCACAGGGCCCCCACAGACTGTTCGAGTGGGAGTTTTATTAAAATCCAGGTCTGCCTGGGTCTAGAAGGCCTGGGCACCGGAGGTCAGGTGCACTGCTGAGTGCAGGCCAGGCAGCGATGGGCGGCTGGGAAAGCCTGACGCCCTGCAGCTGAGACGGAGCCCCTGCCGAGGTCCCCCCACCAGGCCTGCCAACTGCTCTACCTGCTCTGCTCCACCTGCTCTGCTCCATGAAAACCAACCAAGCCACGTGAGCGCACCAGCCGGTCCCCACAGAACCCCATCCAGGACCTTCCCGTCACAGCCAGCGCCAGGGTCCATCTCAGGTCAACTGCCCTCCCTAGTTCTTCAAACGTCCCACAGAGAAGCCAGCCAGGGGCCAGCAGCTTCTGGCTGCTGAGCTCAGGTCTTACTGAGCAGACAAAAGCAGAGACCACAGCCTGACCCCCGAGGCCGCCCCACCAACCGCTCACCTGTCTGGGCACTGCCCTCCCCTCCCCTCCCCTCCAGCCACCATGTCCCCACTGGACCCGCAGCCACCCTAGGGGTCTCAGCATAAGGGTACCTTCCCAGAGAGCAGCGGCACCCCAGCCTGTGTGCACCCCACTGTCTTCCCTGTAGGGTTTGTCATGATGGGACTTGCTTTATCTTCTCATTTGCATATTTTTGATCTCCCCCCCCCCCCCCAGCCCCAACGTAGCTCTGTGGGAGCTGTCTCCCAGTGCCTCCGGGGCAAGTGTGGTGAGTGAAAGAACGCAGATAGGCCCCACTCCCCCCACAAACGCTAAGCACCAGCAGGAGAGGCCTGGCTGGGAAGCGCTGGGAGCCCCTACATCATCTGCCCTCCAAGCTGGAGGAGGCTGCCAGCGCCAAAGCCCACGCGCGGAGCCGGTTTCAAAGGCCGGCAGCTGCGTGGAGAGGTGAGCCCAGGGCAGGCTGACGGCCAGGAGGTCCACGCAAGATGCAGCCTGGGGGACCGGGGGCGGGGGCGGTGGGGGGGCTCTAAGGCCACAGGGGAGGGAGCCGGCAGCAAGGCCCTCACAGGGAGGAACTGACGAGCCTGTCAGCCCCCGTCCCTCACCCCAAAGCCAGAATCTGAGCATGTGGTCCTGCTGGGGGAGCAGCCCCATGCCTGCCCCTGTCACCTGTCACCTGGAAGGCTGAACCCCTCCAGCCCGCCTGCCTCTTGGCCCTCTGCCCATCCCTCCCGCCACTGCCGCCAGAAACCTCTACCAGCTCCGATGTGTCAACCCCTCTCCCTCAGCCTCGTGCTCACCTGGTGGGTCTTGCTGTAGGTGTAGAGGAAGGCCAGGCGGTAGAGGCTCTTGTAGTGCTGGGGGAAGCGGCTGAGGCACAGGTGGAGCGAGGCGATGCACTGCTCTGTGAGGAACTGGCGCTGCTCCTCCGCGCCGGCCGGCAGCCCCTGGGGGAAGGCAGCTGGCTCCCCCAGTGGGTCCCCTCTCTTCCTCCCATCCCACGGGGCAGGCACAGAAGTTGGGGGCTTGGCAGGGGTGCCAGCGGAGGCCGGGGGGTCGGCAGCAGGCTTCTGGCTGCCTTGCTCTGTGGCCCGGAAGCCTTCCGTGCTCTCCGAGGACTCCTCGGCTTTTCCTGAATTGAGAACAAGGAAAAGAAAGTCACCTCGGCTTTAGGCCCTCTCCCCGTGGCAGTCCACCACCAGCGACAGGGGCACCTTGGTGAGCGATCAGCATAGCTGGGTCCACACTCTTGCTGGATGGGAGCTGGACCCAGGCGACTCAGGGGCAGGAGGCGCGGGCTCTCGCTGCCTCTGCACCCCGAGCCCCCAGTTGAGGTCTCCGTGGCCTCCAGTCTCCTCCCTGATGAAACAGGATATCTCAGCTGGCACGCAGCTGAGAGGGGGGCTCCAAGCTGGGCTCAGGGTGCCCCTGTGGGTGGTGGCACAGGGCTGCCCACCTCCAGGCCATGCACGTGAATGGGGAAGCAGCCCGAAGAGGGCAGGCGTGGCCACCACCACCACCGAGGGCAGCACCGGCTCCACGCTCAGCGCCCCCAGCCCGCCCGCCCCTCCAGCCCACCGGAGAGGCAGCGTGGGGTAGTGGATAAGGGTGCAGACTGACTCTCTCTGGACCTCAGGTTCTTCTCCAGTAAAAGGGAACAGCCAGTGCTTTTCCCTGGGGAGGCTGGGAGGCCTGGCTGCTGTTGTTGCTACTGTTCACCAAGTGGCTGTGTGCCCCGGCCCGGCCAGAGTGGGAAAGCTTTCAGAATCCACGGCCGGCTGCCCAGCCACGGCCTCAGCACAGTGCCAGGGCCGCCGGCCTGCCTGCAACCTCCCAGCAAGCCCGGGAGTGGGCTCTGCCCACTGACTTCCACAGCGGGGCCTGGGGGCCCCACAGGAGCTAGGCAGACTTCAGGGTCAGATCAGGGCCCGCCCCAAGAAAGGAGGGGTTCAGGCTAAAAAGAAAGCACATTTGTGACATATAGTACCCAAAGGCTTTTTGGCTCTCCCACACGGGGCCACAGTGGGGTCCTAACAACAAGGACAGTGTCACCAGCGCCCACCGCATACCAGGCGCTTGCGTGCACCTGCCTGAGACGCCGCGTTTGACCCCACAACCCAGGAGCGGGCCTGGGATCACACCCATCCTACACGGGAAACAGCGGGGCCCAGGGAGGTGAGTGGCTCAGCCAACCGAGGTCCCCGGGCAGCAGCGGAGGCGCGAGGGCAGAGGCCAGGACGCACGTTGTCCAGCGCTGCCCAGGCTCCCAGGACACCCCAGCAGTCCTGCCCACACGCTGAGTCAGGTCTCCGTACCTCTCTCCTCTGCGGCCCCCTGAAGGTCTTTCCCGGGCGGTCCTACTTGGGAACTGGGAGCGGGCGGCCTCTTCTCTGTGTAGGGCTTCTGGGAACCCTCCAGGGAGCTGGCAGGCTCACTGAAGAGGTCCTGCGTCGAGCTGGAGTCCGAGAGCGCCACGGCCGTGCTCTCCTGGCTGCGCTCTGGGGAGAGGACAGAGGCGGCAGTGTGAACCCTGGCACCTGGGGAACAGAGGGGCCTCCCACGGAGCCTCTCAGCCAGAGGCCTGGCCACTGCCCCGTGCACAGCCACTCTGACACTGCCTGGCCCGCCTGTCCTGGAGGGCACCGAGCCACTCACCAGAGGCACCAATTTCCTGGGGTTTCCCCCAAGAGCGGTGTTCTGGTAAGTGTTTGACAATTGACTCTCAGGAGGGGAAAGCCTTCGTTTGTAGCATTTACTGATTTCTGTGGTGTAAATACTCCCACCATGGCCAATTTCGAGCTACCAACGTGATGTATCTGAATGCAGGGTTGGGAAGAGACGCACAGTAGTGATTATACACCACCGCACAGTATTCCTACCACAACAGGCACACGTAACTGCGATGGGGAAGAACTCAGCCAACACTTTTACCCAGTCTCCAAAGGCCACGTGTGGTGGGTCTGCAGTGACAGTACAGATCACTGGGACTTGCAGACCCCAGGTTGGGGGCGCCCCCTGGGTACCTCTCCACGGCCTCCCAGCTGCTCCTGAGGAAGATGGGGGTGGGGCAGGAGAGATTGGGGGACATCTTCCCAGGGCGCAGGCTGCTGTGGGAAGGGTGTAAAGCCCTGGCTGGACCTTTCTCCCCAACAGAGCAAGCCAAAGCCAACAGGGGAGGGGCAGCAAGCCCAGTGATAGCCCTGTCGCCTCCAGGGCACAGGTGAAGTCCCACAGGAAACACCTGCAGGGAATCGCCCAGGGCCTGAACACTCCCACCAAGACACAGGGACCCGGCCGGCCAGGTCTGAGGCTGCACCCAGACAACAGAGGACCAGCCAAGCCCCCAGCCCGGGCTGGCAGGCACGGACTCACAGCCAAGCACTCTGCCGCAGGAAGAGGGGCGAGGACATGGAGAGACCCACCTGAGGGGCACACAGAGGGCCTGAAGCAAACAGAAGGTGGAAACAGACGCTGAGAAAACCTTCCAGCAAACCACCCCACCCTGAGCACAAGGCAGCATTGGGGGAACTGGAGGCCACCAGTTTGCATAGGGGTAGGGTGCACCAAGGGAACCACAGCAACAGCAAGACCCAACCCTGCTCAGCTTCCACCTCGTCAGCCTCACTTCCCCACCTGACGCCTGGGAGCTTAAGAGTGAAGCCCATTCCAGGCATGAATATAGTTATTTCAATCTCTTCTGTCCTACACACGCTATCTCAAGTTCAATATAAAAAGTATAAGACACACACACACGCAAAAGCAGAAAAGAACATTGTCAAGAGACAAAAAGATCAACAGAACTGGGCTCAGAGGTGACCCTCCCCTCTCTTTTTTGTATTTACTTTCTCTAAACTATTACTAACTCCTGATGAAAGCGAAACCAGCAGCCATGCATCGTGGACTGGCAGCACGTGTAAGAATGAAATGAACGAGAGCAGCAGCCTGAGGGAAGGGAGGTTCACGCTGCACGTGAAGCAGGATCACATCCTCCAAGGGCAGACTGTGATCACCTGAAGATGTATTTTCTTAACCCTAATGCAGGCACTACATTATTTTAAAAAAAGAATTATAAATAAACCAATAGTAGAGATAAAAGGCAACCATTAAAAAATAGCACTTAGTTTTTGTCTTGAACTTTGTGTACTTGAAGGTGAAGCTCACTAGTCACGTGACCTTGAATAAGTAAGGCCCTTTCCCCACCTCTGAGTTGCAGCCACGTATCATCTCAGGGGAGCTGGTGCCATGGGGGCTTCTGGGGTCTGGCCCTCAACTCTTGCTCAGCTGCTGGAGAGCCTGGATGCTCAGTAGGCAGTGCCCTGGGGCCACCAGCAGGACAGCATGAGCTGCTTAGCAGGTAAACTCACAACAGAATGGGAAACTGTTCTAAAGTTGAGAGCCTGGACTCTGGGAGACCCCAGCCGCCTGAGTCCAGGTCCTGCTCTGTCACTTACTGGGTCGGACAGCCTAGGCGGTTGCCATAATTTCTTCACACTTGTTTCCCGACGTGTAGAACTGTCATAATACATGTGCCCACTTCATGGGATTGTTATGAGGATTAAAGTGCCTGATACACTGTGAATGTTCACGAAATGTCAGCTCAACTATCACCAGTATGACCTCAGAGAACCCGGACCATCTCATCTCTAATGTCTCAGACGTGACACACAAGGGTTTAGTCCTAAAGGCCACAATGGACACAGGGCCTGTCTACAGGGTGCTGACCACTCCTTACACTGACCAGGCAGCACCGTCCCAGGTGGGCCGGGCAGCACACAGGACACCAAGAATCAGGCCTGTGCTTCCAATGGCAGCTCTGCGCTCCACCTCTCCACCCACGTCTGACTGCTGACCAGGCTTTGGGGACAGTGACCTTTCAGGCAGCTCCATAGCTGCCTCTGCATGTCCACTGCCCGGTAAGTGCAGGGCATCAGCATCTCACTTCGTGGGGGCAGGGACCTGCTCGGCGAGGGGCTCTCCCCTGACTGCAAGGCAGACCCCAAGCTCCATAAGCCCCAAATGGGGGTGACAGGCAGTGTGAAGGCATCGCTTCTCCAGGGCTGGCAGCCGACCCTCTGGGCTCCGGGAGCCCCAGACCTGCACTCCAATCCCAGAGCTGCCACTTGGGCTGCTGGAGGCCTCCATGTCATGGTCTTTAACATGTTTGTCACTGCCCGCCCCCCCCCCCACCGCCTCTGCCCCCGACACACACACAGGATTGCCGCAGGGCCTGCTTGGTTCCTGGCACACTGGAGTGACGCCCACCAATCCACCCGGCCCTCAGCCCCTTCCAGGGCGCTTTTTTAGAACCTGTCCACACAGAACCTGCTCACACTAATACATACGTGAGGCAGGGTTATAAATATGTCACTCTTACTGTTAATCACCGGAGAGGTTCACTTCCACGCCCCTGGGCCGCCGCAGCCCTTCCTCTGAACCTTAGAGGGACGTGCATCTGTCGACCTGCTTTCTCAGCCCGGGCACCCCCACCACCACCTCCAGGGGGACCCACAGCCAGGGCAAGCGAACAGAGCTGGGGGCGCAGAGGGAAAGGGGCCCGGCCTGGTGACACAAGCCCCTGTCCCACTGGGGCTTTCTTTATGTGGGTTTGACTCAGTTTACATCCCTTGAACATTTTCAGGATTTCCAGGCCAGCCTGAAAGAGCTCTTTGGTTACAAGACGCACATTCCCTGCTGTGTTTTCTCCATTTGCTCTGGCAGAAAGACTAGAAACGGCCACAGCCAGCTAGTCCATTAGCTCAGCTATATGAAAGCTCAAGGAAAAAGACGCGTACTTGTGTGATCAAAACTGCAGCAACTCTGGCTGCTGAGCCCTGAAAAGATCACCAATTTTCTGCCGACCAGAAAACAACAGATTTCTAAGAACTGTAAACTTGGGTGGAATCAATATTTTGAGAAATCTTTCAACCGGGCAAAACCTGCCCCAGTCGGGCCCTGATGACCGCCAGGAAGGGACTTGTCCACCGGGAGTAGGGCTGGGGTGTGGGATGGGTGCCCTCCTGCAGGCCAAGGAGACTGGACAGACCCCCAAGAGAAGAGACACCAGAAACCCGCCCCACCCACCCCCAGAGAGGCAGCAGTGGAGCCAGGCCCCTGATGCTCAGAGTGGGGAGAAGGGACTTCCCTGGTGGCGCAGTGGTTAAGAATCCGCCTGCCAATGCAGGGGACATGGGCTCAATCCCTGGTCAGGAAAGATCCCACACGCCACGGAGCAACTAAGCCCGCGAACCACAACTACTGAAGCCCGTGCGCTCTAGGGCCCACGTGCCGCAACTACAGAGCCCATGTGCTGCAACTATTGAGGCCTGCGAGCCTAGAGCCCGTGCTCCGCAACAAGAGAAGCCACTGCAATGAGAAGCCCACGCACTGCAACGAAGAGTAGCCCCCGCTCGCTGCAACTAGAGAAAGCCCACGCGTAGCAACAAAGACCCAACGTGACCAAAAATAAATTAAAAAAAAAAATTAAAAAAAAAAATTTCAAAGAATGGGGAGGGGACTTCCCTGGTGGTGCAGTGGTTAAGAATCCGCCTGCCAATGCAAGGGACATGGGTTCAAGCCCTGCTCCGGGAAGATCCTACATGCCAAGGAGCAACGAAGCTCCTGTGCCACAACTACTGAGCCTGCACTCTAGAGCCCATGAGCCACAACCACTGAAGCCTGCGCGCCTAGAGCCCGTGCTCCGCAACGAGAAGCCACCGCAATGAGAAGCCCACGCACTGCAACGAAGAGTAGCCCCCGCTTGCCACAACTAGAGAAAGCCCACGCACAGCAATGAAGACCCAATGCAGCCAAATAAATAAATTAATTAATTTTTAAAAAAAGGAAGAATGGGGAGAAGACCTGGCCTCACGGCGTGCCCCTTGCCCTGAGCCCTCACCATGCACCACCCTGCTCCCAGAGCCGGCAAGGCACTGACCAGGGAGGCCTCGGGCAGCTCTGTTTTCCTAATGGCAGGCGGGTGGGCAGCTGCCTCTTGACCCCGATACCAGGGCAGGCAGAGCAGGTCAGGTGAGAGCAGCACCCCATAGCTACCTGGAGGGGTTCCCAGGAAGGCTCTTCCAACAGAGGATGACTGGGAACCTGCCTTTCTCAGAGCCAGAGAGAGACACCGTAACCACGCCACTCCCCTGTGGCCTTCGGGCCCTGCTGCTTCCCAAGCTCTCTCCCTCAAGGTCTCTCTTCCACCCACCCGGTCACCTCAGTGTCCAAATGCCACAGGACTCTCCAACCTCCGTGTCTTTGCTCCCATGGCCCCTCACCAGAAATGGCCCTGCAGCTCTCTCTGGAGGCCCACCTCCTCCAGGAAGTCCTCCTGATCCACCAAACCCCAGAGCCAGCTCATGGCACTCCCTCATGACACCAAGCACTGCCCCAGGGACACAGACCCAACTGAGATCTCATCTCGGCTCTCCCCACGGCGCCCTCTCCTAGGCCCAGCACAGAGCAGACGCTAACAGATGCCATGACCAGCTATGGCCCAAAGACGTTTTTAAAAGGTGAGAATGAGGGAGAAGAGGACAGAGAAGGTGACGGGCTCTGCCCTCTGCCAGCCTCCCTCCTTGGCCCGACACCAGTCCCACCCTGTGGGGACTTGCAGGACCACCTGGGCTCCATGAGGAGAAGGTCTATGTGCAGGACAAGCCCAGCGTAGGCTTGTCCCCTCGGCCAGGCCAAGGACACCACGGCTGCAGAGCGCACGGTGAGCATTTTTACACCCTTGTCCTTGTGAAGAACACTTTGTATCTTATAGTCTGTTGCCTTTGCTACCTTTTTAAGCAAGAAAGAATAAAGCAACGGAAACACAGACTGAGCTGCCTGCCGGACAGGCGGGCGGGCGGGCAGTGCGGGGAGGCCACTGCTGCGTGTGCGTCTGGCCAGAACCGGGATGATGGGCCGGGGCAGAAGCCAAGCACATCAAACACACACTCTCCAAACCACAGGACAGCAATACGGAGGTGCTCCCGGCCACCGGGAAGCAGGGAGCCGGACTGAGGGTCAGCATGCGGTCAGCTCGGTCCCTGAAGCGAGCTGTGACAGCACAAGCAGAGGACAGCCTGGAGAACAGTGGTCAGGGTTAGGGGCAGCACGGGCAATATTGGTGGAGGCAGCGTGGGCGAGTGGGCGAGGACGAGCACAGATGGGACACGACACAGATGGTGACGGTGACGGCATGGCAGGTGAGGATGGATGGTCGTGAGGGGGCTTGGCACAGGCACGCCGGGCTGCCCCAAAGGCCCACACGGCACACACCTACCCCCTGGGGCTCAGGGCAGCCACAGTTCACGCTGTAAAGGGGGCCACACGGGCACCCTGCACCCACCCCAGCCCCTGTGGCTCCCGCTCGCCTGACCCCGGCTTGCCCTCCCCTCCCCGACAGTGACCTCCAACACACCCCTCAGATCTTAGCTAAGCTTCCCCCTCAGGAAGGCTTCCCACCCACCAAGAGACCAGGACAGGTCTCTATGGGACCCTCCGCTGTTCACGGATTCACACCTGCTCCTGTACCAAGCACCCGCAGCAGGGCAGGGCCCAGGGCTGTGCCATGTACCTGGCACAGGGCCGCAGGACGGGCGGGGCCTTGGGCAGGCTGGAGAGCCCTACCCTGAGGCCCCCTCTGGCTCTGGCTCCGACATTCCAAGGTGCTGTGGAGCATGACAGCCAGACAGTGAGGGTCCTGGCCAGTCCAAGCCAGGGCCCAGGCTGTTCTATACGGGTCCCACTCCCTGGGCCCTGCCACCAGGGAATTTCCAACAGGCAGACGCACAGATCCAGCGCCTTCCAGGCTGCGGGGACCTCCCCAGTGTGGCCTCCCCACTGGCCCAGGGCGGGTGGGGGAGGACACTGAGACCCCAGGTGCCCTTGGCTCCACCCCAACTAGCCCCGCAGCCCCCTGCCCTCAGCTCACTCCCTCACGGGGGACAGGACACACGGCCAAGCCCGCCGGGCGACCGTGAGGACGGGTACCCGCTACCACTCCCAGGACCCAGCCTGGAGCCCCACATGGGGTGAGCACGCACGGCTTCGTGGTGGGGCCCCCACGCACACACACGCACATATACGCGCACACACGCACATATACGCACACACGCGCACACTGCACACCGCACGTGGGGAGGAGCACAGAGCTTGTTTGGGAACCTCATCACGCTGTGGTCGAGCCTGTGTGAGCGGTGATCTCTGGAAGCCCCCTGAAGGTCCCAACACACTCCAATGTGGAAGATTTCAGCGCTGCAGGCGAATCCCAAGACGGATGGAAGGGAGAGGTGAGGCAGGCGGGGCTGCTGGGAGCGGAGGTCCTGCTCTGTCTCTGTCTCCGTCCCTCTCGGCCCAGCCAGGGCCCCTCAGGTCAGCCGTGGGCGCCTCCAGCCGCCCGAGGGCCAGTTCCAAGGACTTCTCCCCAGGGCCACGGACGGGCTGCAGGAAGCTCCCCACCCTGGTGTGGGGGGCACAAGCGTGCAGGTGGGGCCGGTTCAGAGAGCACCCCGGGGCCTCCTATGCTAAGCTAAGTAATTACTAAGACAATGAATAACTGTCAAGCTCCCTACATAGGCCGCAGCCATCTTCCTAAATCTCTCCTCAATCTCTCTCCAGGTCAGAACTGAGCCCGGCTGGCTCCTGGTGGTGAAGCAGAGGCGTCCTCAAGTGCAGCGCAGCCCTGAGGCTGGGTCTCCTCACCACACCCCAGGGAGGACCTGGCACTCGGCTGCCCGTCCAGCGGGTGGCAAGTTAGCCTGATGGGCCCTGTGGTGCAGGGGACCAGGGCCCCTCGGGGGCCGACTTCAGAGGATGCCACCTGCCCCTCTTCTGAGGCCACGCCACAGCTGGAGGGTCAGGGCGCAAAGCCAGGGTGACTGACCCCACACCTGAGCTCCCCCGGCTGAGCAGTGGTGCCCGGGGCCCCTGCCAGCTCCGACGACAGGGGTGCCTGCATCTAGGAGGCGGCTGTGACCCGCAGGCACCCTCGCTTAACACCCACGAGGAGAACGTCACCCCCGTCCCACGGGTGCGGAAGCTGTGGCTCAGAGAAGTGAAGTCCTTGCCGAGGGCAGAGCTGGTGGAGGGAGCAAGGTGGCTCTGCCCTGGCCGCCCCGTCTGACCTCGAGCAGGGCCCCAACCTCTGCACACTCATCTGCACCAGGGCTGGGCGCAGGCGCCGTCCTCCTCACCAGGCAGGGGCTCCACGCCGGTCCCCGACCTCCCGTCGCAGGAGACCCCAGGCTGGTCACGGGAGGTAGGAGCTGAGGTGGCTGGTGCAGACCATGGAGGCTCCAGCACGTCCCCCGGCATCGGCAGCCTGCTGCTTCTGCCCTAGCCAGGGCCTTGCCCGGCAGCCAGCAAGGCTGCCCTAGGGCCTCTCCCATGTTCCAAGACCACGGCTAGCTCAGGGCCCCAAACATTCTCGTGCTGTGGACGCCACTTTCTCTCCGAGGTGAGGGCTGAGAGTTCTAACAGCACTGTAGACAGGCCTGGCCAGCGCAGGGCTTCCTGGCACAACCAGCTGGGGCTGGCCACGGCGAGCCATGGGATCTCAAAGGCTCCACGTCATTAACAAGAATCACTTTGCATAAAAAGTTTTTACAACCATTCAAAAACATACAACCACTGAAATAATATCTGAGCGTATTTGCGTGGCTCCCTCTACAAGCTTCCAGAACCAGGCGCCCAGGACATGTTAAACCAGCACCTGTCCCCAGTGCTCTGCTCCCCACGGCTCCACGCACACACAGGTGTGCCAGCGTGGGACACCCTGAGAGGCATTCCTCCCTCCTGAGACCGGCCTGGTGCTAATTCCTCCAGGAGGTACCTGGCAGAATGGAATTCCCAAGCAAGGACTTATTTCCAGTGTTTTCTCAATATTCTCAAGAGTAAAAGGAGAGAACAGGGTTTAACTTGAGGTGAGTGAGACCTGGAAGGTCCCTGCTTCAGGAATGTCTGCGGTATCACAGCGGGAAGATCAGGCCAGCCAGCTCCCGGGTCCATGCTCCCTGCTCTGGGGTGGGCAGGGAGGTGATAGAGACAGACAGCACACGCTCAGACCCGCACGCGCTCAGACCACAGCCCCTCCACACACACCACAGGCCACCCTGAACCCCGGAGGGGACACCGCCAGCGTCCTCTCCTCTTGGGTCACAAACCACACCCCGAGGAGTCTAGTTTGTCACCTTGCCCCCCTCCACCAGCTCTGCCCTGGCCCTGCTCCCAAGCCCTGCTCTCCAGGAGCCGTGCACTGGGTCCTGCCGAGCTGAGTGACGTGGGAGCGAGGGCCTGGGTGGCCTTCAGCACTGTCACTGCCCCCAGGGTTCCACTTAGTGGCCCCCAAGGCCCACCAGTTGGCCCGGTGCCATGCAGGTGAGGGGAACATGAAGAGACTGAGCTGCGAGGCCAGCATGCAAGCCTCCGGTGTTAGTAAGGATGTGGGTGACCGACCACCACCTGCCCGTCCCATGTGGGGAGCCAGCTGACCCCACCACCAACCCGTCTGGATTCCCGGGGTGACAGACTCAGAGTCACGGCCCTCCCCAATCATCAGAAGGATGTGCCGTAATAACGCGGGGGCCACTCGGGGCTGCCTGCAGACGCCAGCGGCCTCCCAACCGCCCTTTCACGTCCCCAGCTCACAGGTAGGAAATGCAGGCTCGCAAAGGCCCCCAGGTGGGCGGGGGCAGGTGGCGACCCTGAGCATGTCTGGGGAGCACAGGATCACCGTGAGTCCATGAGGTTAATGAACAGCCGCAACATTGCCCGTGTCACCCCAGACCCGGCACCCCCCTCACCAAAACAAAGCGGCTCATCACCCGAAGCACCCGCCCCCGTGATTGGCGTGCCGCCCTGGGCTGGCAGGAGGGAGAACAGGGACTGTACCGTCCGGCGTCGCCTGCTGGTGGGGTTTTTTACATTTGACGTAATCGTGGTCAATCGGAGTGGCTGTGTAAGGTGGGGATGTCAGACCTGGGCCAGAGGAGGAGGGGAGGGAGGCTCCGGGGCCCGGCAGTGTCCCAGCTGAAGAGTGGGAGTCCTCGTCCACCAGGCAGGCCTTCTCCCTGTGGACCAGAGGGTCGGGGCGCAGGTCAGAACCTCCGCGGCCCACTGAAATGGGGCATGTGCCGGTCTGGATGGTGCCCTGGGGCCCCTGTTCCCAGCGCCTCTGGTGACACCCGTCCCCTCTGGTGTCCAGGGGTTGAAGGGGTGGCCCCACAGGCCCCAGCCGGGAGCTGCCCACCCCTCACGGCTGCGCTTGCCGGCAGCTCACGTCTCACGCCTGGGAGACCCCTCCTCAGAAGCACCCGCCCAGCGCCCCTCCAGGCCGCGTCAGCGCCCTTCGTGTGACGCCCGCGGCCTGACACAATTCATCCCAATCAGTGTGTGGACAGAGAAAACATCTGGATTTACTGCGCGCTCACACGTGTACAAGGGTATATGCTGCAACAATGTTGAGGAAAAAAGTTAAAAACACCTGAAACGTGCAAGGAAATGGCTATAGAGAGCAGGGCGCACCTGTGCTCTGCAGTAACACGCACCCGGACAAGTGGGCACCATCTACGGAGTGGGTCCCAGACTCGCTGTTGGGAAAAAGCAAACTCTGCAACACCTCCAGGAGCTTGTTTTTATAAAATAAAAGAATCCCTATAACTGGACGTTTACGTGGAAGTGTGTGCAAATGCACAGAACATGATTTGGGAAACTCAACCGTGAACAGACGCTAACTCTGGGGGTGAGAAAGAATTTGTCACGTTTTAGTCCATACATTTATACATTACCAGAATTTTCTATAACTAGTATGTATTTATGTATTATTTGTATTAAGTTTTAAGTTAAAAAAAAATTACAATCACAAAAAGGCCATATCACTGTGCCTTGGGGGCCCTGTATGACTACAGTCTCTGGGCACACCATGTCCACCTGGTGACCCGCCGCATATGTGCCCACCTGTCCCATAGCTGACAGCCCCGGGTGCAGGTCACTCTGGCACTGGGCAGAGCCTGCACGGTGCCCAGCCAGGCAAGGGCCCAGAGATGGGGCAAGCTGAGCCAGACCTCCAGGACGCGGATGCCGGGGTGACCCGCAATCAAGGGGAGGCCCGGGGGTCTGGCCCAGGCCTGTCAAGGGAACCCCATCAGGGCCCCAGCACCACAAGCTCTCCGGTGCCGCGAGAGGAGCCCCCGCCTCTCACACCCTCCCGGCCTCTCGGGAGAAGGGGCAGCAGCCCTCAGAGGGCCCCACCCCAGGGAGAGGCCCTGGCAGAGGGTGCCAGGGTAGGAGGCTGCCGCGTGCAGCATCCACACAGGCAGAGCTGTGCCGGGAGAGGGAGTCGGCTCCTCCAGGGACCGTCCAAGGACGAGGTGATGGGCACGCACACGCAGCCTCTCTGTCTCAGGTTCAACAGAAGGGCCTCGGCCCAGCCACTGGGAGCCTCGGGCCTGACCTGACTCTGCAGGCTCCGGGAGACTCAGCAGACCCCTCCGCACCCCAATGCCCACAGCCCAGCTGTCGCCCAACCGCCGGGAGCACGTGCTACTCACTTCTCTGAGGCTTTGGGCGCGTTCTTCTCCTCGCCCCTGGCGAAGGGCCCTTCTGCAGCCTCCTTCATGAAGCTGACCAGTACCTCCGCACTGACCCCGGAGTCGGGCCTCCCCAGGAGCTTCAGGATGGATGCGTGGAGCCGGAAGTACACCTGGGACAAGGACGCGGGTGTGAGCAGCCCTCCCAGCTGCCGAGGTTCGCTGCCCATCTCCCACCCCACCAGCTGTTAATCCAGCACAGCCTCCCACCCAGCACCCGTGCCCCCTTCTGGTACCGCGGAGAGTGGACAGCTCCTGCACACACGTCTCCCTGGCACCATGGGCCCCCTGAGGCCACAAGTAGCGGGACTTCTGTCTGTGTCCCCGCCCCGGAGCCGCCCTGCGGACAGAGGCGGGCAGGCAGTGCTGCAGCAGTCAGGCCTGGGCCTTCCCTCCTTTCCTCCGTCCTCACCACACTCGTCCGTTCACAAGCGTGAGGCCAGCAGCCCAGACCCCCAGCCAGGAGAGCCCAGGGCACTTTACTGCCCCCAGAAAGTGTCACACACCACAGGTGACCAGGCCTGACCTTCCCACCCAGGTGTGGGTGCCACTTGGCTCCCACGGACAGCACAGTGGGCGACATGAAGGCTGCTGTGGCCACAGGCCCCGATTAACCAGCCTCTCCTCACCCAGAGGCAGTTCTAGACAGACACCAGCCAGGACCCACCCAGGTGAGATGCCTGGTGGTCCAGCCCAGGCCACACTCTCAAGCGGGCACCCCGGACAGAGGAGCCCACACCCAGAGCCCCTCCACCTCCAGCCAACCCGTGGGCCCCAGAGAAACCGGCCCAGAAAGTCCATTTTTAGATGCGGGGCACCCATATGTGCCCAGGTGGCCAAACTCGGGGGAAAGCCAAGTGTTCCACTGGCAAAGGTCATCCAAGCAGCAGGTAAAGTATTTTGAATGAAGGCTCAACAACAGAGGGGAATTTTCACCACGGCAAGGTTAAATTCTTAAAGAGGAATGCCATTTTTAAAGCAAGATAGACACATGGTCCAGCTGAGCGCCTGCCCCCTGAGAGCCCGGGTGGTGTGCTGGGAGGGTGGCCTCAGCCCCTCATCCGGAAGGCCCTGGGCCCTGAAGGGCCAGCATCCTGCCTGCTCACTGGTTCTATCAGACAGCAGCAGAGGCCAAAAGTCCAAGGAAAATACATGCAGGAAAAAGAGAGCAGTCGTTCTCCCGAGAGTGAGAGAGCCCAGGCTGAGTGTGCTGACTGCCCTCCCGCAGCGGCCTCAGGGCACACCAGCCACTCCTCTGGGCGGCAGCCTTCTCATGCCCCAAGCGGGAGTCCCTCCAAGGACGGGCTCCTGAGCCGAGTGCAAAGCATGGAAGAAATGCGATGAGGAAGGACATGGGGCCTGGGCTGTGTGGACACCTACCAGGATGCTGCCGGGGAAGCACTAGACAGGAAGTTTCCTTCCACGCTCCACAAGGAACCCCCAGAGGCGGCCCAACACTGCTATACACCACTCAGCATGGAGCACTTTAAAAAGGCGAACTTTTTAAAACGAGACTTTTTTGTTTGCTCACAAGGCTCACAGATCACCACAAGGCTCCAGGCACAGGGCGTCGTTGATCTAATGTTACATGACCTTGGGAAGGGCTCAGAGGAGTGCTCCCTGGGACACCCCTGGTGGCCTAGTGGTTAGGACTCAGTGCTTTCACTGCTGTGGCCTGGGTTCAATCCCTGGTTGGGGAACTGAGATCGCAAGCCCCACAGCAAGGCCAAAAAAAAAAAAGTGCTCCCTGATACACACACGAAGCCATGCCCAGCCTGCACCCTTCACAGAGGGAGTGGAGGAGAGGCCACACCCACGAAGAAGGGGCTGGGTGCTCAGCCAGGCGAGGGGGCACGAGAACATGAAGGAAGCCCCAGCTCCTTCCACGACATCTAGTCCAATGAGAAAAACAAATTGAAAGATGGTAACAAAATGTTACTGTGTGTCTACATGTTAATAGGAAACACGCCTAGAAAAACACGGACATGGCCAAACTGTTAAAGTGGATTATTGCGGATGAGGAACTAGGATCAGTGGGGACTTTAACTTTCAGTTTAAACACTTCTGAATTATTTGATTATTACATTTTTCTTAACCATTAACATGTATTAATTTAATCAACGGAAAAAAAAACTCTAAATGCAAAAAAGGCATACGCAAGCAGATTTTGCCCCAAATTTCAAGCACCTTTCTGGGCAGGGGATCGGTGGGGGCGGACAGGCAGCCTGAGAAAGGGTGACGCTGACAAGCCCAGGGCCTTGGGAAGCCTGGTGCACCCATGCCTGCGCTGTGTCCTCAGTGGTCCCCTCACGGTACCACCATGGGCACCAACGAGAGCACTGAGCCACACACCTGGAACCACAGATGCAAATCCAGGCAGCGCACACGCGCTCTGCTCAGGAGGAGCAGCGCAAGACCCTGAACCGGGGGTCCAGAGGGCCGGCGGCTGCCCGGCTGAGTCCCACCAGGATAGGTACTCGGGGCACCCCCTGCAGCCTGGGAGCTCTCCCATGCACCCGGGGACCAGGCTGCAGGCGCGAGTGCCCCGGAGCCAGGGACGCTGCGTGCTAATGCTCCCTCCCCCAGAAAGGACGGTGAGCACCCCTTAGAGAGAGAGAGGAAAGGCTGTTTTAATTGAACTGCACACAAAGAAGTTTCCAGTGGGTTGCAGGGAAGTCACTGGGACCGTGTGCCTCATCCCCAGGGAGACAGTGAGACCGGCCCGCCCCCTCCCCACGTCCCCGCCCGGGGCCAGCGCGGCGTCACCTCCAGGGCCTCCATGGCCAGCTCGGGGGGGTTGTGGTAGTGGATCTTCTTGGGGTAGCGGGCCGCCTCCTCGTGCAGGTAGTGGCCGGCTTGCCGGTAGTGCCGCAGGTACACGGTGGGCGGCTGCTGCTGCTTCTCAGCCACCTTGCCCAGCATGTAGTGGATGAGCCACTCCTCCTCATCCCCATCACCCTCGCAGCGCGCCGCCGACGTGAAGCAGTGCCTGGCGGTCTCCAGCATGCTGTCTCGCCGCTCCTCCATCTGGAATGAGACCATGTGGTGTCCTACTGCCACACCTGCCACACTGACATGCCGTGTGGCTCCTTCACGTCCCTCTTCAAGGAGCCAAGGGAGCCCCTGCAGCACAGACCTCGGGCCAGACACCCAGCACCCACACTAGGGGAACATTCTCCCACCAGGAGGGGCTTCAAACTTCCTAGCACAGTGTCAAGAATTTTACAAGGACTCAACAAGCTCCTCTGAGGGAGCAGGGAAGAGACAACAGCTTCTCCATGGCCCTGAAACTGGTGGCTGACCAGCGCTCACAGGAGACTGGCCCTGGACTCACCCACCCCGGACCCGGTGTCCAGAGACAAGGAACCAAGCTGGCATGGACCCCAGGACAGCGGCCGCTCCCGCCCCTCACCTGCTGCACAAGCTCAGGGGGCAGCTCGGGCCTCCACTGCTTCAACTGGCGTGAGGCGAAGGAGTGCAGGGCATAGGACATGGTGCCGAACTCGATCCACAGGGACAGGTTGGAGCTGTCGATCTCCAGCGCCCGCCGGAAGCAGTTCAGCACGGGTGTGGCGTGCTTCCAGATGGGACCGTCGCTCTTCAGCTCGTTGGAGTTCAGTTTGTCCTGAATGCGGCTGGCCCGGGCCAGGGCCATGCCCGCCCAGGAGTCAAACCTGTGGTCATGACACAGCCCGGCTCAACATGCTGCTGCCCTCACTGCCCTGCAGACACGGTGCCCACGGGCACATGGGCCTCACCCCAGACTTCCTAACTCCACCACCGCAGGCATCCCTGAGCCAGGAAACATGGCCCCGCAGGCACACCTCCAGAGAAGAGCACAGGACACAAGTCACCCAGCCCCTCACGGCACCCAGGCACCGCCCTGAGAGGATCGTCCCTGGCATAGCCAGACGCTGGCACCCTGCTGCCCTCTGCTCCCCTGCCTGGAGGACGTACCCCCAGGATGGCTCTGAGGGGGAGGAAAGGGCCTGCTCCGCAGGCGTAACCTCATGACCTATAACCTCCCTGACCAACAGCACGGAGCAGCCCAGACCCCTGAGACCCCTGCCACCTAGCTTCTGCCGGCTCCTCACTCCCCCCTGGGACTCTGCCCTCTCCAGCTCAGGCACCAGCAGCAAGATGGACAGCGAGGGGACCATGTGATGGATGAGACCCCATCATTCTGAGACCACCCCAGAGAAACTGCTGGTGAGAATGCAGGAGCCTCTCTGAGGCACCAAGACCACTTCTGGGCCCTCAAAAGAGTCTGGAATTCTCTAGCACAGAGAACAGAAAAGGCAGCAATCACACGGGCATGCTACCCTCCGCAGATTGACAAGTCTTCCACTACCGTGGCACAAACTTCAAAGCCGGCCCCTGGAGTCCCTGGGCTGTGCAAGGTCAGGGGAACCTGGGCAGCTCACAAAGCTTCCAGGCACTTCCGCTGCTCTCCAAGCGACCAGAGATGAGGCAGCAGAAGAGAGCTGAGAGGACAGTGCAGGACCCCCCTCGAGAGGGGTCCTGAGCGCCCTTTTCTCCTGGGGTGGGGCCTGGGAGAGAGCATGGTGGGAATGGTCAGGGACCTTCCACCTGGGCAGCTCCTTCCACACCACAGCAGGTGCCCACGTGCCTGCATGAGACCAAAACAGAAACCATCATCTCCTGTTGCAAATACAAGCAAGCAGAACACAGACACATTGTCACAAAAACTTGAAACGCTCCTCTGGGTGCTGCCAGGAGCCAGGCTCCCCCTTCCCTCGGACAGGTGGGTGTTGTCACTGTCACTTTTCAGACGTGGCAGCAGCAGGGAGTGAGCACTCAGCCAGCCTGAGTGCAGCTCTGATCCACCACCCCGGGCCACGCGACCCTAAGCCACGGCGACCCTGGGCCCCATGACCCCAGTCGGCAGCAACCACAGGGAGGACAGCCAGGGCCACCACCACACAGGCCCCTGCCTGGAGGAAACCACAGGCTGAGCAAGAGGGGCTGCGGGAGAGCCTTTCCCACAGCTGTGGGAGTCATGCGCTGGCTTCTCCACCCAGACCCCAGCCCTCCTCCCCCGGCCAGGTGGGTCCTGCCTGATAAGGCAGAGCCCTCCGTTCCCGACAACTCCCAGGAAGGCTGCCTATGGAGGCCACTCTGGACCCTTCAGACACAGGTCACCAGCAGAGAGTGGTCTCCTTCTGACCTTGGCCCTCCTAGGCGCAGCAGCCATCAGAAAAGATTCCCTCTCAATCAAGCAAGTCAGACTGTATGAGCTTAGCAGGCCCTTCACAAGGATCAGGCCAATCAGTATGATTTAAGAAGAGGCCACCAGGGACCACTGGGAAGAAAGCACGAGCCTTACGTACGATGGGCTCTCCTGCCATCAACGCACTGCATCCCAGGAAGGAAGGAGCCCCCCTCCCCTGCCCCCAAAGAAGAAAACAACCACAACGAAAGACACTGCAGTGGAAGACGCAGGAGTCCACCCAGCCGACTCCCCAGGGCTGCGGGCCGGCACCAGAAGGACACAGTTGCCTGCTTTGACCCCGCCCCCACCCCAGGGACTGGGGAAGAAGGCTCTGCCCTTCCTCGCCTCTGCGGAGTGCCCACCTGCCCTCTCCTTCCTTCTTCCTGGCCTCCTTGCTGTGGGCAGGGAAACCCCAAACCGCCCCGGGAACAGCTCTCCAAGACGAGTCCCCAGCCCTCCCGCAGCCGGCCTGCCCAGCACCCGGTGGCTGACCTATTGGGGCAGACGCAGATGTCGTGCATGTAGAACTTGATGGCCTTAGACTGCTCCTTGTTTTTGAAATGGTAATCGGCCAGGAGGTAGTAGAGCTCATTCACCACCGGAGGGGAGGGGTCGGCCCCTTCAGGGAGGCAGGGCACCTGGCAGGTGACAGGGCAAGGGTGAGGGGACATGAAGCCAGGGACTTGGGTGTCACCAGGGTGTGACCAGGGCCCTTCACTTCCCAGGGCCCTGCCAGCTGGCGCAGAGCAGGGGAGAGGCCAAGGCACATAGGCGGAGGTGATGGAGGAGACAGGACACGGCTGGCACACCAGCTCCTACCTCTGCAGAGGTGCCCTCAATGTAGGCGGAGACTTTGTCCAGGCTCAGGGCTGGCCGCTCTGTGCGGGGCACGATGGTGGCAATTCGCTTCAGGAGGTTGGCCAAGTCAGCGGACACGGTGCTGGTCTTATAGCTGTCAAACTCAGGAAGGGTCTTGGGCTTAAAGTACTCGAACATGAACAGGGCATCCTCCCATATCAGATCCACCTGAAAGAAGGCAGAGGCAGGCCATAGTGCGGTCCAGGGAGAGCACACGGGGGAGAGTCCTTCTACGGAAACGCTCAGGGTCCAGTGTAGACGAGGAGAGCCTCAAATGACTCCCACATACTTAAAACATCTGCTCGCCGACTGCAATCCCCAAACCCAAGTGTGTGACGAGCAGAAAAGTGAACCAGCACAAACCCGGTCTTTACAGAGACAAACACTGGAACCGAGGGCTCGCTCTGAGTCCACATGGCCATGACAGAGGGCAGGTCACCTGGTTGCCAAATACTGACCAAGCACTTGCTCTGGGCCAGGGCGCTCTGGTCACGGCGGGGACCCTGCCCAGAGTCGCGCGCACTTAGGGGATGGACTCCCTCAAAGAATAACTGACCGTGTTCAGGACCACTGAGGTAAAACACCCACCAGCGGTCTGAAAACCAAACACCAAAAAAATGGAAACCCTCTAAGGAATCATCTGCATTATTCGAATTGGGGGAAAAAGATCTACTGAAAAATTGCCATGCTGCATTTTTGAATGATTAGTCAACATTTATGAAACTAGTTCTTGTGAGGAAAGCAAGAACTTTCTTTGGTGGGACTAGTCCACCTGATGCAGCAAATCCCACCCCCCAACCCCTGACACCCCCCACCACCACCACAGCACCCCCACCAGGGGAGCCCAAGCCCCACCCCCAGGGGGCCCTCACCTGCTGAGCCGAGTGCTCCTCCAGGTACCTGGCCTTGCTCTTCTTGCTGGGGTAGCTGTACAGGCAGTAGAAGCACTGCTCCAAGGCTGTCTCCAGCTCCTCCTTGTATGGGTGAGTGTCCTCAGAGGTGGATGCAGCAAGCTCCTTCTGGAGGACGCGCACCTAGGTGGTGGGCGGGCGGGAAGAGGCACCTGGGCGAGGGCCGGCAGCCGCCTGCACAGTGGGCCCATCAGCTCTGCTAACCTGAGGAGCTTGTCTGGGCCTGTGTCCTGGAACAGGCCTGCCACCCCCTTGGGAGCCATCTGGGCCCCGCTCCGCAGGGCGTGCTGAGGATTTGCCCAGCTTCCCTCCTTCCAGCACCCCAGGCAGTTTCTTGCAGTTTCTAGCTACACTTGTTCATTTAGACATTCATCTGCTCCCCAAATATCTACTGACCACCGTCTTATGCTGGGCACATCGAGACACTGTCCCTGCCTTTGGGAAGCTCAGACTCCCGTGGAGGGGTGTGAATTAAAAGAGTTATAATGTCAGACGATAAATCCCACTAGGGCCAAGGGAACCTCTCTCTGGCAGACAGACATTAGTGAGGATCTCAGAGGAGGTGAATGATAGTCAACTGGTGAATCTACAGAGGTCAGAGCAACGGCTACCATTATGATGCCCAACTATTAGCAAACACACATTCTTTTCAAGCATCCGCGGTATTTTTACCAAAACTAGACAAAAAGCAAGTCTCGACAAATACCAAGGACTAGGTATAATACAGACCACATCCTCCAAACGTAATTCGATAAAATTAGAAATCAGTTACATAAAGATAGCAAATATCTCAGCCATAAAAAGGAACGAAATTGGGTCATTTGTTGAGACGTGGATGGATCTAGAGACTGTCATACAGAGTGAAGTAAGTCAGAAAGAGAAAAACAAATATCGTATATTAACGCATATATGTGGAACCTAGAAAAATGGTACAGATGAACCGGTTTGCAGGGCAGAAACTGAGACACAGACGTAGACAACAAACGTATGGACACCAAGGGGGGAAAGCGGCGGGGGGGTGGTGGTGGTGGTGTGATGAATTGGGCGATTGGGACTGACATGTATACACTGATGTGTATAAAATTGATGACTAATAAGAACCTGCTGTATAAAAAAATAAATTAAATAAAATTCAAAAATTAAAAAAAAAGACCTTATCATAAAAAAAATAAAAATAAATAAAAATAAAGATCACAAATATCAAAACTTATGGCATGCAGCTAAAAATGTACTTGGGGAAAACTTATAATCTCCAACACATGTATTCGAAGGTGATCACTAAAATAAGCATTTACTTCAATAAGTTAGAAAAAACACGAAGCAAATCCAAAGAAAGTAAAAAATGAAGTGTCAATTAGTGAACTAGAAAGCAAAGAAAAAATAGGTCAATAAACCAATAACTGGTAGTTTGAAAAAACTAATTTCGATAAACCTCATAAAAGACTGGTTTTTCAAAAAAGGGAAAGGAAGCATAAATAAATGATTTTAGCAATGAAAAAGGGGGCATAACTAGAGGTACTACAGAGACTTTTAAAATCATCAGCAAATACCGTGAACAACTTTATGCTTACATGGACAGTATTCCAAAAACAGAATTGACCATGGAAGAAAAAATCTAAATGAACCTAAAATCACTAAAAAAAGGAGTCAATAGTTTAAATTTTACTCCAAGAGAGAAGTGGGGAGAGAGAGGGGAAGAGAGAGAGAGAAAGAAAGCAAGAAAGCACGGGCACACACTTTAGACCCGGGGTGACAACGGCCAGAGAAGGGCAGGCACGCCCCAGCAGCACTTACGTAGAATCGCAGCAGGGCCCCGTCGGAGTTGCAACACCAGGCCCTCCGGCCCAGGTACTCATGGGCCGTGTTGAGCAGCATGAGGGAGGAAGGGAGCATGGGCAGATCGGCTGTCACTGGGGAAAGACCAGGAGACACACAGGGTCAGTGCCAGCACGGCTGGGAGCAGTGGGCCCTCCTCCTCTGTCTATACCAAGGGGCCGCAGAGTTCCCCCTCTTTCCTTTTTCATCTTTTTGTCTTTTAAAATCAGTAATGATGTGACTGGGTTTACTAAAGTAGTACATGCTTATCAAAAAACAATTCAGATCACACAGGACGGTATACGGAAGGAATGGTCCATCACCAAACAGCAGCACTGCCCACCCCACCCCACCCCCCCGCCCCCGATAACCAGGGTGACATTTGGTGAACATCACTGGAAGCATCTTTCTATGCATGTATGAGACATTTTGAAAGAGAGAGACAAGTCATTTATGACAATGGAACCCATACTACACATACCATTGCTTAACTTAAAAATTCTTATATTTAGGTCTGTTTAACTACTACAGAAGGAAAAAGAACTACCAAATCTCAGTTAAATGTTTGTTCATCACTAGAACTATGACTAGTTCCTTAAAGATACCTTGGTGTGTTTGAAACTCTGAGCCATAACCCATCATGGTCTTATAGCTAACGTTTTTAAAGAGGATTAGGACAGAACACATTAGGATAGAAAGTACTAGAGAAAGCAGAATCAAGACTCTTTCATGAAATTTGTTTTGTACTTTTTAAAAAAATTATTTAATTTTATTTATTTTTGGCCGTGTTGGGTCTTTGTTGCTACGCGCGGGCTTTCTCTAGTTGTGGCGAGCGGGGGCTACTCTTCATTGTGGTGTGCGGGATTCTCATTGAGGTGGCTTCTCTTGCTGCAGAGCACGGGCTCTGGGCTCAGTAGTTGTGGCTCACGGGCTCTAGAGCACAGGCTCAGTAGTTGTGGCGCATAGGCTTAGGTGCTCCACGGCACGTGGGATCTTCCCGGACTGGGATCGAACCCGTGTCCCCTGCATTGGCAGGCAGATTCTTAACCAATGCGCCACCAGGGAAGTCCTTTCATTTCCATTTTCAACAGCATCAAATGACTGTCACACCAGGTCAGTGATGGCTCTGTGGTAGCTTTTTACTCCTCTCCCCCAGCTCCTAATCTGGTCGTGCATACTGCTTCTAGTGCAGTAGGGTTATAACACGTACATTCTGTTCTGCAGCCATAATCAGCCCGGCTGCTCTATTTCGACTCCGATTCTAAGTGGATCTGGTGCTCATCGCAAGCTCTTTCCTGCGGCTTTTCCATCCTGACTCATGTTGGTTTACTGACTTCATCCTCTAGCCACGCTTCTAAGAAGCACTCAAGGAGCTGGAATCCACTGTAATTACAAACGACTGGCTACATGCCTGGGCCCACACTTTCCTGCCCTGAGAACCCTGCAGACATACGGACATGACCCCAACTGCACTGAACACTGCCAGGGAGAAATCTGAAATGAGCCCTGTTCTTTGTCCCATTAAGATAAATTGATTTTTCAGTTTAGAAACCTGACAAGTCTTTACCCCTAAAATAGATCCTTCACCAGGATGCATCTTGATGTAGACTGTTGCATATCAACTTTTCTTGGTATATACTTTGAACCTGCAGATTCAGTGTTTATTACAATTCAGAGAACCCTTCCTGTATGTGACATCAGATTCCTTGCTGCCATCAGGGGCCCCATTCACCCTCACACTGGACCACCTCTGTCTTCCACATCTACCACCTTCTCTCCAGTGCTGTTAGCTCTTAATCCGTCTCCCGCAGTTTCAGTCATATTCACTCTGCTCCTCGCTGTTTTAGTTTATTAGTTTATAATGGTGAGATGTGGTTTGCAGCGTTTTCCCTTAGTTCTGCAGTTTTCCATTTCATTTCATTCTGCTTATCGTCTTAGAAATTTTAACAAATGATTTTCTTGGGCCAATCACCCACAAGCCTCTGCCTCTGCTCCTTGCTGTATGCTTTCTTCCACGCCTAGTTCACCTGTCTCTCGAATGATGTGTTCCTTCTTCCCTTCCTGTACTCGATGCGGGGTGTGGGGTAGGGGTGGGTCATGACCTCTCAGCACGCCTGCCATGTCACCTCTCTCCAGCCTGCTCATGGTCGGCCAGGGCGGCTCCTCAGACCACGGCAGCGCTGCAATCACCATGAAGGAATTTTCTGGGGCATCTCCCACAAAGAAGACCAGCCTGCCCTTCCTCGAAGCTGTGAGCTCACAGCAGGTGTTGCTCTCAATCACTTTCCACCGCCTGTGTCTGCTGAGGGAAAAGAAGGGAGCTTGCTCGACCAGGGCTGCATCAGTCCGCACTGGGGGACCAGGGTTTTGTCCTCTCTTCCGAGATCTCCTAAATGGCTGCCCAGGGAGAGCAGTGCGGCCAGCACACGGCCCCAGCCAGCAGTTCCTTCGGCTTGGCTACAGCCGCGGGAGCCACGTCCAGTGACTGAAGTGAGATGAGAGGGCAAAGGCCTGGCTTCCTCTGCCCGACATGCTACAGAGCCCCCGCCGGGGGCCGAGACGACGTCAGGATGCACCCTGTTCTCCCCCGCTGCTTCCCTCTTCCTTTCACGAGTAGAAATTCCTAATATACCATCCCAGCATCTGCTCCAGGGAACTCAGCATGCAACATTGCCCCACGCCGGCCCCTTACTGCCGGCCAGAGTGCCCTCCATGTAGTCTGCCACCAGGAGAGGCAGGACCCAGCAGCCCTTCCTGCCTCTGCCAAGGCCCAGGGCAATACAGGGGGCAGCCCCGCCAGCCCACTCTCTACAGAACAGAGGACTCTGTCCACTCACCCTGTCCCCTCAGTCCTCCTCCTGGGGGTGGAGGAGGGGACGGGCCACACCGGCGGCCAGTACACCAGGATCTTTGTTTCCCTAGCCCACCATTTTGAAGTTTACGGCCTTGGACTGTCCTCCTTCCCTTATTTGCTTACTGGTAGTTTTTTAAAAAACTATATTGTGGGGACTTCCCTGGTGGCACAGTGGATAAGACTCCACGCTCCCAATGCAGGGGGCCTGGGTTCGATCCCTAGTCAGGGAACTAGATCCCACATGCATCTCACAACTAAGAGTTCGCATGCCACAACTAAGGAGCCCGCCTGCCACAACTGAGACCAGGTGCAACCAAATAAATAAATAAATAGATATTTAAAATAAAACAAAAGAAATCCTGTTACTAAAAAAACAAAAAAGCAAACCAAGAAAAACCTATATTGTGCTTGCATAATTAATTAAGAGGAGACTCTTAATCCAGAAGTCTTTTTACACCTACATTTATAGGTGTAAACCTTAATTTTTTTTCACCACTGAAGCTTTTTTGTAAAACACAGAGGCACTATTTGTCAAGCACTCTAAAGATAACCGTTTTAAAAATTTATCCAAAAAAATCAATTCAGCAGAAGCAAAAAGACGTGCATGAGGTATTGACTAAAGAATGACCAGTAAGAGAAACACCGCTGCCCTGAGAGTTGGGCAAAGCAGGGCACCTCTCCTAGCATCATGAAGACAACGGAACACAGCCACATAGCTTATACACGGGGGCGAAAGCTTTTCTCGGTCTGGCTCTTTGCCAAGTCCAGCCACATGCCCAGCCCTTCCGGGTCCCTGCCCAGCTGTCCCATCGCTTCCCGGTCCCCCGTCAGGCCTCAGGCGTGGCACTGTGGGTGCCGCTAGTGGTCCCGTCTGTCGCCCCCACCGTGAACCTTCCCAGGCCAGAGGTTCTCACCCACGGAGGCCTGACAAGCAGAGAGCAGCTGACAGACACCTGCGGAGTGAAGCACTTGGAGCAAGAGAGCAAGTGGAAGGAAGGCAAGCGGGTGTGGGCTCCGTGGTTGTGGCCACACAGCTGACTTTCCTTCCTGTGCGCTTTGCTGATCCGTCAAATGACTGAGGAAAACCCCCCAATAAATTCAATTTTAAGCTGGTTGAATATACACATAAATACGTGTATTGTAATCATAGCTATATAAAAAGTATACGTGTATCAGCCAAGTTTAGATTGAAAATGCGAGAAAACCAAAGGAATAAAGTCCATTTGGTAGAGCTACACTCTTTGCTTAAATGTCATTTAGCTGTTGTTTTGATGTAATTTCTTGCACCGACCACATTTCCCACCACTGTGCTGACCCGGCTCAAGTGCCATCTCCACACAGGGCCCTGGCTCGCCCCTGCGGCCTCTGCACTCGGCACCAGCACCCCTCGTGCCAGCACTGACCTACCGTGGCAACGATGGCTTTACTGCCCCATAGGTCCTCCAACAACCCTGAGATGGTGCCACTATCCCCAGAGTGGACGGGGGAACAGAGGCTGGGGGTCGCCTGACTGGCCCATGGTCACATGGCCGAGAAGTGGAACCTGCGCCTGCTTGCCCCGTGCTGCCCTCCAGCTGCCCGGGCCCACACCCGAGGGCCCACGGGCTGTGCAGGGACTGGAGGAGCTGGCGGCACGAGGCTCCCAGAGCAAGCCCACTCCTCACGGTGCTCTCCACCTGCACCCGACGTAAAACACTGCACAGGCCACGGCCCCGCCCCCACCGCATGGTGGGGAGCCTCTGCCTCCATCCAAGTGCCACAAAACATCCGCTGCCCGAGCCCAAGCCCACTCACGGTGCCTGGACAGGGCCGCAGGGCCCTGAGGCAGAGATGAGAGGCAGGGACACCGGGCTGAGGGCCGCCCCCACCGGACCGCATCCCCACACCTTCGTCTGCCGGGCTCTGGAGCTGCTGCTGGTGGCACAGGGAGCGGAAGCTGTCCTCTTCCTGCCGGATGATGCGGTGCAAGATGATCCAGGGCAGCACCGAGGACACGTGGGGCTCCTTGGGCTCCTCCTGCACGGCCATGCTGCAGTCGATGACCTGGGGCGATGGGGCATCACTGCAGGGTCAGCTCCCCCCAGGGTGCGTCCTCAGGGCCAACCGGGCCGCGGGCGGGCGGGAAGGAGCCGGGTTACCTGGATGAGGTTGTTGGTGAGCCGGGTGAGGCCAGCGGCGGAGGATGAGTCCCTCAGGATGCTGCCGCTGCTGTCTGCTGAGAGCGCCTGCTCAATGCCCAGCAGCAGCTGGGTTACCGTGGCCACCCACTCCTCCTTGGCGGCAGCCTCAGTGGCATTAACCATCTGCTGGACCGCCTCATTCAGAGCCACGTCAGAGCACTCGAAGCACTGCCGGTGGTCCTCCAGCCGGAGCAAGGAGTCCTGAATGAGGGAGGAGGGGGCATGAAGGCGCTGTGAGAGCTACGGCCACGCTCGCCACACCTGGCCCCACAGGGGCCCAGGGCATGCAGAGCAGGCCCGCCCACCTTGACCGCCCTCTGAGGTGACAGACAGGCAGAAACGCACCTGAACGCAGGTCAAAACCACCCCCAACTTAAGAGCCTTAATTGCCAGGAAAACGGGGTCTGTGTTTCTTTAGGGAAAGCCAGCACCGAGCAGGAGCTGCTGAGGTGTGACAGAGCCCACAGGGGCAGAGGTGGAGGCCACAGGCCGGAGCCAACCCCACCTGATCAGAACATGCAAGGGGCTGGTTGACAGAAAGTCAGGAACAAGACAAGGACCCATCACTCTAATGTGACATGATCCCCAGTGCTTGAGGCCAGAAAGAGCTACAAAGCAGAAGAATAACTGCCAACAAATGAGGAGAGCAGATCACCACCGACTGTGGCAACAGACCATCCACCCAAAACAGAAACCATCAGAAATAAAGGGAATGCAGTGAAGTGGCCAGATTTAAAATACACACGCAAAAATCAACAGGGTTCCTATAAACCATAAACGTAGTTAGAAGACATAATGACCAGCAAAAACGTCCTGCTCAAACAGCAACCCAAAGTATCAGGACTAAGAATCAACGCAACCATGAGGAGACTGTACACTTACATTGAAGAATGTGGCAGGCAGCTCATCTACACAGGGAGACCGAGCCTCCTGCATATCCCAGAGAGGATTCCAAGTCAGACCCCCACCCTACAAAAGCTAGGTGAAGCGGGTTACATGCAAGCATGAACCCAACACCTAACACTGCAGGAAGAAGCAAGGCGCACAGGCCTCTGTCTGTCTGTTGACACGCCCCCTGCAGCCTCCCTTGTGGAGAGTAGGTTCCGTCAGGGGGCCTCCCCGCTGCCCGGTGTCAGGCACACTGTGGGAGCTCCATCCTGTGTGTGCAACAACTGGATGAATCCTGTTCTAGCCTCGAAAAGGCTTTCTAAGCATAATGAACAAATTCACCACTGTTTGAAAACATCAAGAGATTTAATGACTTAAAAATTCAAAACTTATGTACGTCAAAGAAAGCACAAGCTGCAATTTAAAAGCAGACAACAAACTGGGAAAAAACATTTGATGAGAAAAAGATTAATATCTCTAATATATAAAAAGCATTCCAAATCAATAAGAAAACACACCCTCTCAAGAGGAAAAGGGGCAAAACCCAGCAGATTCCCCAGCACTCGGCCCAGGCCTCATCTCGGGCCTCAGCACCGTGCGGTGCCTCCCCAGCAGCAGCCCCCTCCCCTGGGGCCCCCCCGCCCACTTTGCCCAGGAGCTCCAGACCACAGAGCAAGACCACCTGAGCCACTGAGCTGGCCTGTCCCTGGCACACTCAGCTGTCTACCTCACAGCCACTGGCGCTGAGGTCATCACAGCTCGTCCCCTGCGCTCCTCTCCCCATTCTTCCCCTTTCACCTCCGCTTGTTCCCAGTCACACCTCTTAACCATTTCCCAGTTCAAGAAAGTTCAAAAAGCCCGGGAGGGGACTTCCCTGGCAGTCCAGTGGTTAAGACTTTGCACTTCCACTGCAGGGGATGCAGGTTCGATCCCTGGTCAGGGAACTAAGATCCCACATGCTGTACGGTGTGGCCAAAAAAATTTTTAAAAAGGTTAAAAAAATAAAAATTTTTAAAAAGCCCGGGAGAAGACTGGGCTCTCTCCCTAGACTGAAGAGGAAGGACCCAGTGAGATAATAAATCAAAGCCCACCCCACACCACTGAGCACATCCTGTGTATCATTTTCCACATCCATCTCCACGCGTCCCGAGGATGGCGGCAGCGGCCACTGCCAGCACCCATCTGGGGCTTGCCACATGCCAGGCGTGATGCCCACACATGCCAGCTCATGAAACTCCACAGCAGGCCTCTGAGGTACAATAACCATCCCCGCTCCAGAGACAAGACGTTGAGGCGCAGGGAGGCTGAGTGACCACGCAGCCCAGCAGAGGCTTGGTGCCCGGCCAGCTCTCAGCGGAGGTTCACGTGCTGAGGACGGGGGCGTGGAAGGAGCCGACAGGGCACATGGGCCTCACACACCACACTCGTGTTCCTTTCCTTCAGCTACTTGATCCTACGGGACTATTTACCTTCTCTTAACTCTTTACATTGTATAGATATTTTATCAATTTTATATGTACTCAATAGTTAATTTAAAAAGCAATGAACGACAGGCAGATGAACCATCAGGTGGATGGATGGCTAAGCCCTGACTAGTCTCCCTTCCCTCTCTGCCACGTGGAAGTTCAGAGCCTGGCGCAGGCTCACCTTGAGCCCAGCAGAACCCTAGGTTCCAATTCCCCGCCGTATATGCTCACCACGTCTTCCCGGTGCCCGAGGGGGCGGATTTTACTCCACTTCTCTCTACTTTCTCCAGGGCTGCCTCCACGCTCCCGGAGAAGAAACTCCGGCCAAGCAGAAGGCACAAGCAGGAGAGGGGCCGGGACAGCACACACCTGCAGCAGCAGCAGCTGGGCCGGCCTCTCAGGCACAGACGTCATGAACTCCAGGTGTTTGGCCCGGTCAAACCCACTGGGGCACAAGGTGGGGCGGAGCAGGCGCACGACGGCCCGGTGGTCGCCAGCCTCGTACAGCCGCTGAGTCTCCTCCAGTGACTGGCACCGTTCCAGCGACCTCAGGTTCTTGTCAATCTGGAAAAGGCCCAGAATCACTGCCTGACGACCAAGCCCTCACGGGCTCCCTGAATGCAGCCAGAGTTTTGCATTTTTTTTTTTAATTAATTTATTTTATTTTATTTATTTTTTATTTTTGGCTGCGTTGGGTCTTCGCTGCTGCGTGCGGGCTTTTCTCTGGTTGCGGCAAGCGGGGCCTACTCTTCGTTGCGGTGAGCGGTCTTCTCATTGCAGAGGCTTCTCTTGTTGTGGAGCACGGGCTCTAGGTGCGTGGGCTTCAGTAGTTGCAGCGCACGGGCTCAGTAGTTGTGGCTCACAGGCTCTAGAGTGCAGGCTCAGTAGTTGTGGCGCATGGGCTTAGCCTGCTCCACAGCATGTGGGATCTTCCCGGACCAGGGATCGAACCCGTGTCCCCTGCATTGGCAGGCGGATTCTTAACCACTGTGCCCCCAGGGAAGCCCCCCAGAGTTTTGCATTTAACAGACCCAGCCAAGAAGTATTTACAGCAAGTAAATACCTTATAAAATACTTTATAAATAGTATTTCTATTAAGGGCAAGGCATTCAAGTCTTTGAAGAACAAATATACCAAAAAACAAAACTACCACAGAAGCAGAAGGGTTCCAGAAAGTGTCTGTGAAAATGGTTAGACAGCCTCATGGCCACAGTTCAGCAAACCAGACTCCTAGAACCGCGGAGCATGGGGCTGCAGAGACCTAGGGAGCCCAGGCCAGAGGCTGGCACACACCACCAACCCCCGGAACCCTCTCCTCACAGGAGGCCTGCAGGACACGGGCAGCAGGGGCACTGCACTAGGCCTGGCCCTGAAACCACCCTGCAAGAGTCTGAAGGCTTTCAGCCAATGTGAATGTGTCACAGATGTGGAACTGTGGGCATGTGGGCATGTGGTCAGAGGCTGCACAGTGAGGACAGGATTAGAACCACACACCGCTGACCCACCCCAGGGCCAGAGGAGCGCTCCATCAGGGGGTGTGCCTGCGAGTCCGTGGCACCCTGTGCCTCAGAGCTGCCTCTCCCGGGTCCCACCCTGCCCTGCTCAGCACGTGGGCCGCTCTCCTAGTCCGCACGGACAGGTCAGGCCTTTGACCAAGAAAACACCATTAAAAAGCTCCCACTCACCTCCTCCAGGGAGACGACTGAGTCATTGTGGAGGTTGGGCAGGCGGATCACGACGTCTCTTTGCTCGGCTCCCGCCACAGCCCGGGCGGCAGTGGAGCTCTGCAGCATCTCCGTGCAGATGTCATAGTTCTCCAGGGCCTGCTCCATGTCTCCCTGGGCAGAGGAGGGGCACTCGCTGTGCTGCACCAGGTGCCTGCCCCCTGAGCCCACCAGACTGGGGGCACCATGAGGGCGGTTTTAGCCAACTACTACCATCCCCTCTACAGAGCGGGTGGGGCTCAGTTAAGTACCTGCTGAATGAACGCATGAACGAATGATTCACACTACAGCTCCAAGGGGAGCATCATGACCCTCGTGGTGGGGGTGAGGACACCGGGACACCAGAGCAAGGATGAGTATCTACTCCAAATCTTGAGCGAAGCTGGCAGAGCCGCGACTAGACCCAGGCCTGTCCCAGCTCCAGAACCGACTGTGGGGCACTGGGTGCCACAGTGTGCAAGGGGCTGGGGGACAGCCAGCCCTCCCGGGCCCTCCAGACAAGCTCCATTCACACAGATGGGCAGTGATTCCCTCCCAAAAAACTCTGCACCCATTTGCACACATGCTCAGGCTCTCTCGGGAAACATAAGGAAAGGGTCAAGGCTCCAAAGCAACCTCGCTGGGTCTACAGGGGGCCCATGAGGCCCCTCGTGGCGCTACAGCTGTGCTGATGGTGGGCGTCGGGACTTCTGAGATGCTGCATGTTCCCCACCACGTCCCACCGCCTCATGCAGAGCCCAGTGCCCAGGCAGGTGCCACACGTGCGCACACACACCCTCCACCACGCAGCCAGCTCTCTCCCCTCCCACTGGGTGCCAGCGCATCCTCCCCAAGCAGCCGACCACAGACCAACCTGCAGCGCCAGGAACCGCGCCTTCAACCAGTACACGCGGACCACAAACTCCAGCCAGCCATCCTCAAACAGGTCCCGCTGGGACGAGGCGAACGACAGCTGCAGGAGGTCCCCCAGGAAGTGGGCTCCCGGGAAGTCGGGCCCGAACCTGCCGCTCACCACACCCGCAGGGCAGTTCCGAGGAGACACTGAAAACCATCAGGTCGGAAGGAGTCAACCTCATGTGCGGGGCCCAGACACCCTTCTGCTCCCTGAGGTTGCCCCCAGCCCTGAGCCCTGGAGCCTCACAGCCCCCGAGCGGCAGAGAGCCAGATGGGCTGGATGGGGATACGGAGACCCTGGGGCTAGAGGCCCTCATCCGGCAGACTGATCTGGAGCATATCTTTGCTCACCAGGTGGTGGTTTAAGTCAGAACGATCCACATCACCTGGGACAATGACTGGGGACACGTAAAGTATCAGGTGATAACCTGAGAAAACGGAAATGTCACGTCCCTCATCCTGAGTAACAGAAGCAGGCAGGTGGCTCCCTTGGGGCTCAGCTGCTTCTCAGAGACCCCGGGTCTTTCTTGGCCTGACAAGCTGACCCAGGAAATGCGCCCCCTGTAGGTGTGACTCAGCCCCCCACTCCTGTCCCCTCCCGGCTGCCGAGGGTCCAGAAAGTCGCCCCATACAGAACACAGAAGGTCGCCTACCTGCAGAGCTCCGGCCCTTGGTCAGCAGCCACTGGTCCAGCTGCAGCTCCATGCAGGAGAGGGACATCAGCATCATGTCCTGCAGGACAGGCACGGATGGTCAGGAACAGGGTCACATAGGTCAAGGGCGGGGGATGGAACGAACCTAAACTAAAATTTACTCTGACGAGAACATCAAGTTTCCCTCTACCTACTTTCCATTTCATAACTGGTAATCACTGGCTTCCTGCTGGGACATAAGGAGAGGCACATGGATCTACACTGGAACAGACTCGGGAGGACCCGGGAGACCCGCCTTCAGTCCTCGGGGACTGTCCTATGGAAGAGGCAGCCCTGCCACCTGCCGAGCGCCAGGCACTCAACCCTGACAGCCCCCAGGGTGGGCGCGTCATTCCCTGGGTGGACCAGGAAGCTGAGACTCAGCAGTAAGGAGGCGCCAGCCTGGCCAACGGGCACAGCTGGGAAATAACCAAGCTGGTCTGTCTAGGGACCAAAGCCTTGGCCCCTCCCGCCGCTCCACCCTGCTGGGACATAAGGAGAGGCACGTGGATCTACACTGGAACAGACTCGGGAGGACCCGGGAGAGTCTGGGCAGATGGGCCTGGGGGAGCAGGCCTGGGCAGATGCTGCCAGAAGGCAGTCCCTGGGGTGTCCCAGTGGAGGCTGCACCGCCAGGGGCCCCTGACCCACACGGCCCTGAGGACCTGTGAACCTGGAGCTCCTCCACTTCTGTGCCCCCAGCAAGAAATACCACCCAGGGGGCCCTGAAAGCTCCCAGTGCTGCCTCCTCAGAAGCGGCCTTCCTCCTCTCATGGGAGAAGTGGCCAAAGCACCCTGGCTCCCTTGGCCCTGGGAGGCACTGAGTGCAAGGGCCTGGGCTGCAGAGGGCAGTGCGTAGGCTCGGCCCCCACGGCTGGCAGCCCCCAACACCCCTTCGGCAGCCTTCCTCCACCTCTGCACTTGTGTCTCCTCACCTGTTGAAAAAACAGGTAGTGACGGTCCCTGGCACCTAGAACATAGCAAGCCTCCACCTTCCAGCCTCTCCGCTGCTCTCCTCCGGCTCGTGAACCTCCCTCCCCCGTGACCCGCCCCCCGTCTCAACCCCACACCTCCACCTGCAGTTGCAGCCCAGGTCCCCTGCCTATGCCTGGCCCCCGCCTGCCCGCCGCCCGGCCAGCCAACCTGGATGTGTCCGTCGCCGCAGTCCCTGAGCAGCGGGTTGGGCAGGCTGGCGCTGTGCCTCCGCCAGCTGTGGTAGATGCTGAGCACGACCTCTGCCAGGCCCGGCGGCCAGCGCAGCAGGAACCTGTGGCCCATGCTCTTCAGGTAGCGCATCATGAGCTCCAGGATGCCCCCGTTGCTCAGGTTCCCCAGCAGGAAGGCGTGCACGTCTTGCTTCTCTGCCCGGAGCGGGGGAAGTGACCCGACTTCAACAGAGGACCCTCCGTGCCAGGGGCCCCATTTTGTTCGGGAGATGAGAGCGGGCGCCAGCGGGAAGAGCCCATGTGCCCCAGGGGGGCGCTGAGGGCGGGCCTCACGGCTGTGGGCACACCTGTCTGAACCTCCAAGGCCCAGGCGGGCACGAGAGGGCTGACCCCTGGGTGTGGCCTTGCACAGCAGCACAGCGCCCGGCTGTACCCAAGAGCCGCGATGCACCCATTCGACCGGCAAAGCCCGCACCCCTAGGGAGCACGGTGGAGTGTGAGCCAGGACACTCCAGCGTACCCCCTTCCTCCAGCTGACCACAGACCTCAGGCAGGACAGAGCCAGGCAGCCCCTGGACCACCCTTGAAAAACCACCCAGACCCGTCCCCGCAGCACGCGGCCTGAGCGGGTTCCAGGAGAATGGGAGGAAGGAGTCCTCACAGCACTGCCCATGGTGCCCGGGTCCTACCAGATTCCATGAACGTGGCTGAGTCGAAGGACAGCCTGTGGGGCCCGACGCTTGGGAAGTTCTCCAGTTTGGCTTCTGACGGGACTTCGTAGTTACTAAAGGGGTCGTCTTCCTCCTCGGCGTCCAGTTTTCTTAACCTGCACGGAACACACCGAACTCGCAAAGGCCACAGCGCATGTTCCAACACCTTCCCCTGAGAGAGAGGAGAGCTGAACCGGACCGAGGCTGCCCCAGGTGAGCGGGGCTCCGCCTCTCCTGGGCCTTTGTGGCCGGGTCTGGCCTGCGCCCCACTCCCTCACCCATCCCATCAGCAGGTGATCACCAGAATATACAGCTGGGGTTGTGGTAGCCCCGCCCACAGGAAGCTGACCTTCTAGCGAGAGAGAGAAAGAGAGAGAGAGGGAGGGGGAGGGGGAGGGAGAGGGAGAGGGAGAGAAAGAACCCCCACGGAGAGCTAGAGACAGAGGCCGAAAGGCTCCACTTGGGCAGCACAGTCGGCCAGGCCTCCAGGTGCCAAGGCCCGAGGGGGACCTGCGGGACGAGGAGAAAGTGGGTGGGTGGTGGCCCCTCCACAGCTCCTCATAGCTCTCTGAGCCCGGGGAGGCCTCTCCCAGCAGGCACCACACCTCAGACCCCCCCAGGGACTCCACTTTAGCCGAGCCCGCCACCTCGCCGAGGATGGACAGGCAGGCGCCTCCTGACATCCTGGTGTGCAACTGCACGCCCCTGCCCCAGAGACCACGCCCAGCAAGCCACCGTGTGCCCCTGCCTGACGATTCGAGGAAGCTGACGTGAAAACCACACAGGAAACCAGCAGTTGAAATAAAGAATAAAAAAGAAGGTAGACACTATTCCACACGAAGGGGGCTGGGGAGCAAGGCCCTGGGCGGGGCAATGAGCGGAGGGGAGATGGGGAAATGGTCCTCGGGCCCCTTGGCACCTCCTCTTCGCAGCCCTCGGAAGGGAGACCTGCTCTTGGAGGGGCGGCTAGGGAGGAACTGATGAGAGAGCCCGCGCCCTCCACTCACTGAGAACAGCTCCACTTCTGAGCATTTCCCTCTCACCACACAAAAACAGAAAGGCAGCAAATTAGGAAAATCAGGAACCTTGTGGCAAAACAGATTTACAATCCACCTAAAGCTCCTGGCTCCTCCTCCTCCTCCGCTTGGATGCATCACCATTGAAACCTACTGTCACGAGCCAAAATGCTAGCTGAGGACTCCTGGGACACATGCTCACGTAACACACGTGGTTACCTCCCAAGCTCCACTCCAGTAACCGGGAAGGAATAAAATGGAGTCAACTCACAAAGACACAGGGGGTAAGAGAGGAAGCCCCAGCTGACAAGACATGACAAGACAACGTTAGAAGGCAGAGAGATGCCCGACCAGCAGAGACTGACTGCTCTCTGCCCTCAGTGAGGGCATTAAGAAGTCTGGCACTGGCACCATAAACCCCAGGAAGGCTCAGGCATCAAGGTCCCGGAGCATCTGAGGGAGGTGACAGGGCAAGGACCAAGGGCTGGCGAAGACCTAGGGAAGGAGCACTGGGGCGCAGCCCCCCCAGCTCCACGCAGTCTGCCCCACCTCCTCCCGGGAGGCTCCTCTGAGGAACACCGCGAACCAGTGAAAGCAAGGGATGACTCCTGAGCCCACCGTCCACCTTCTCAGAGTTCGAGGGAACCCTGCAGAGCCTGGAGAAGCCAAGCAGGCGCCCTCCCTGAGCGCAGGGGGCCCCTTCCACGGGCCGTCCCCACGTCTGCACCTGAGGAGCAGCAGCCCCAGGCCTCCTGGCAACAAGGGAAGGCCCGGGGGAGTGAGCGGATCACCTCCAGCTCCAAAAGACGCAAAACTCATGGTTCCTGCCTTCAGGACATCCAGAGGCAGGAGAGGCAAGAAAACCCAAGCCTCCAATCCAGGAAGACCCAAGCATTGGCCGTTTGTACAGATGTTACAAGAAGATGGAGGACATGCCTGGAGGGGAGGGCGGCCACGGAACCAGAGACGTGACAGAGGCAGGAGGTTTGTGTGCTTCCTTTGCTAAAACAGAAAAAGTGCACCGTACCTGGACGGCAAGAACTTCACCAGCAGCTCCTGGAAGTCCACCTTCTCTTCTTTTTTGCACTTGGTGTTTCGGACGCGGGCAGACCGCCGCTTCGCCGTCTCCCCGCTCTCCTCAGAAATCTTCTTCCGCTTCACCGCTTTCTTGGATTTATCTCCCCCAGAAACATCACCTTCACAAAGAGAGCACGTTGAAATCTCACAAGAGGCAGGCTAGGGAAATGCACCACGAGGCACTCGGTCCCTTCTTTTACAATAACCCTGCCTGCAGGTTTAACCTGTGGCTTCTTTGACATTCAGGAAATCTCCTGTCTGCTCTAACAACAAGGAGCCTGGGAAAAATCCATTCCAAACCGCTTAACTCTCACCCCTTTCTCCAACTCACAGAGCCCAAAAGCCAGATCTCAAGGCTACTTTCCACACCTACAGAATGCCAGGGTCTCAGAGTCAACCACCCCATCCCCCTGCCCCTCCCACTGGCTGGCCTGGGATGGAACAGAGCAAGTAGCAATGACACTGACTCTGTCCATCACCATGGCCCAGTGACATGATGTGGGCAAGAGAGTCACATAAATCATACAGAGAAGAGAGGGGTGTCATGTATGATTAAGTTAAAAAGTTAAAAACAATCATATACAGGTTCATTCAGAAACTTCCTTAACTGCCAGATATTCTTCACCGGTGACACAAAAATCAAGGAAAGGCTCAGGAACTTTAGTCTGAAATTTTTTTACAACTCCAATGATAATAGAAACCAATAAAACCATTCCAACATATACTACTGCATACGGCGGTAACTATGCTGACTGCTTCTTAAAGCTAAAGAACTCAGAACGTCAGTGCACAGCAGCACTGGGTGCAGGGTGTAAGCCAGCAACTGCGCAGAACCAGCAGAGGGACCCGCCAGCTCACAGGTCACAAGCAGGAGTGAACTCTACCCCAGGACTGAGCAACTGGGCATCGAGTGGTCTGAGGAGCTGTATCCCTGAGGCCAACCCCTTCCCTGCAGGGGCCCCACTGCAGAAGCCACCCCTGACAAGGGAGGCCCTGCAAGAAGGCCCAGAGGCTCCCCTGTGGGGCCAGGAGCGGCAGCAGGACCCGTCCCTCTGGAGAGGCCAGGGCACCCCGACTCTCATTCCTGCTCAGCAGACAGGGTCTCTCCCGAAGCCAACCCCAAGGCCTGCTCACCCGCAGGGATGCCCGTCTCCAACAGGCTGGGGCTGTGCAGCAGGAAGCTGGCCGTGGCCACGGGGGCGTAAGAGAGCACGGGCTCTGCCACGGTCACCTCGGGGTTGGCGCTGACGGGGCTCGGCTGGATCACGCTGACAGGTGCCACCACGGCAGAGGACACCAGGGGCTGGCCGGGGTCCTGGTAGTCGGACAGGTCGATCCTCTTGCCAAGGCTGGGCCGCGGGGGCTCGCAGGTGGTGAGGTGGTGGTACGTGGCCAGCAGGCTCTCCCCGAGGCACTTCCAGCTGCAGGGAGAGGGTCACCGCCTGGGTCAGCACACAACACGGGGTACCCGGAGCTCAGGGCCGCCACCTCCATGAGGGCGGGGTGGTCTCAGTTTACTGATGGCTGAGGTGGAGCAGCCGGGGCTGGAGAAGAGCCCGCACCCGCTCCACTGCCTGCAGGAGAAGCCCTGAGGCATCTCAGCCCCAGGCCCCTTCAGACCTACCAGGCACACGGAGAAACCACAGACTCACTCAAGAACCCCTTCCCTACAAGGTCGAATCTTTAAAACGACGGTGTCATTGTCCTGTTGCCACTAGTCTGGTTTTCTGGGGGAGGAATACTGACAGGGATATGGTCCAAAGGGGCTGAACAGCTCTTGGGCCGGGGCTTGCTGGATGCAAACCGAGACTGTCGTGTGTTTTGCTGTGTATAAGTTGTGTTGTGTGCCCTGTTGTGGTGAGGTGTAGCATGTGTTATGTTGTATGCTGTCTGTTGTTTTGTGTTTTACATGTAGTCATGTGTTATGTTGTGTGTCATGCTGTGTTATGGTATGACACAGTGTAGCATGACGTACTCACCCTTCCAACCTTGAACAGCTTCCCAGGCCCTCAGACTAAAAACCAAAGCCTCCGCCTGTCCCCTCAGTGGCGCCCAGCCTCATCGCACCACCGCAACCCCGCCCCCCCCTCCCCGACCCACCCCCTGCACTCTCCCCTCGATAGCTTGCTTTCAGTTCTGCAAACAAAACCACCCCCCACATACCACAGGGCCTTTACACAGGCTTCCCCCTGCTCGGAAACCACACCCCACTCACAGCCCCCAGCCCCTTTGCCTGATCCATGGCCACTCCTCCAACGGACTCCAGCTCTGGCCCTAAGCCTTCCCCAACCCCCGGAGCAGTGCGGACCCCATTATGAGCTCTTGGTGCTGTGCTTCTCTCCTCGAGGGGCCTGTCAGCTTTGCACATGTGCCCCTCCTTCTGGTGACTAAGTACCCCTGGGACTGCCTCCAGTTTCCTGGGAAACTCAAACGTGCGGGAACGAACAAGTAGGAGCAGTAACGTGGGTTGGAGCCAGCCCCTCCTGCGTGCTGGCTCTGCACGACCCCCGAGCACTCCATTCAATTATCATGATGACCCTACAAGAGAGGGATGCTGCTCCCTCTTTTCCAGGGAGTGGCACATAATGACCCGGCGAGGGCACCAGGGCTGGACCCAGGTCTGTCCCATCTGGTGGGGAGCTGTGGGCCACCACGTGACTTGCCTCCACATATGAGACACTCTCAACTTATAGGCACGAGAGTCAATGTCAGGATGTTAGGAACAGACCTCACTGAAGGGCTAAATGACCCCAACTCCAGGGACCACCCTTCCTGGGGCTATGCTGAGGCCCACCTTCCAGGGTGCCGAGCGGCCCTAGCAGGGGAGCATGGACTAGAGATCGGGAAGCCAGGACCTGGTATCAGCTCCTCCCTCACCATTAGCCTCTCTGAGTCCTGGTGTCCCCCGTCCAGGGCTTGGCTAATGCTGGTTTCCTTCTCCCCTTAGGGTGGGCAGATGAGAGGGGCTTACAGGAACATGGCAGATGGTGGGTCAAGGACAGCAACAGAGAGGGACTTCGACCAGGGGAGGCCCGGCCTGCTTCCTGCAGCCACCCGCCCACGTGCGCCCAGCTCCTGCCACGGCAGCAGCCCGGACGGGCTGAGCCCCCTCCCAAGCAGGGCCCAGTGGCCACCCGGCAGCCCAGACCCAGACGACCTACGTGAGGAAGGGGATGGGCTGCACCAGCTTCAGGTCCGGCTCCTTCTCATGCACAGTCAGCGCCTGCCGCCTCCTCCGAAGCCCCAGGGCCTCATCCATGATGGCCTGCGACTCGGCCGCGCTCACCGACACCTCGTGGATGGACATGTCACTGAGAGTGCGTGAGACAGAGAGGAGTGACCGTGTCACAGTAGAGCCAACATGGAAATCTTACACAGAGGGATGCAGTTAATATCCTTTAATCTGTATTAATTCTTCCTACAAATAAAATAACCACTTGAGTCTGGGCTGGAAAGGGCAGTAATTAGCATTCTTAATACCCACATTACACTAGAAATGATTAATGCCCTTTGATCCGTTTACAATTCATCACCTTCATCTGTATTAACAGGATCATAGTGATGGCAGAAAAGCCACAGAAAAATTAAATGTTGCTCTCAATTATTTGCTGAAAACTTTTTAAGGATTTGACTCTCCCATCCTACCCATCCCAAAAAAGGTCATCAGACCAGCCAAGCTCACCAAAGCCTATGGAAATCAACAGAAAGGGTGGGAGTTTGAGGCCCCGGACGCCTCCCACAGGCACACCTCTGCCTGTGGTGGCCCGGCGAGACCTGCCCCCAATGCCCCGTGCCCTCCTCCCCACAGGGCTCCCCCGTGGAGCCACACGCTTATGGACTCATCATCTGTCCTACATGCTCATCAACCACCTCTCCAAAGAAGGTCAGCTCCCTCAGGACAGATGTGAATAAGAGGCACAGTCTTACGAGGGATAAACACCAATATAACCACACTCCCAACCGGTGAGCTCCCAGGGCCAAGGAAATACCAGAGGGCACAGAAGTTGGTTCCACTGGAGGATGGGCGGGGAGGCAGCCCGAACTTGGAAAGCTGCCAAGAGGGGATGTGGGGCTTGGAATACGAAGGGGCACAAAGACACAATAGGGAGAGGTGGGGATTCCAGGTGAGGGCACTGTGGGAGCCAGGGTGCAGGACCAGACAGGACACAGCAGGGCCCTGGGACAGCTCTCCTCTTGGGGGAGGGAGAAACATGAGGAGAACTGGGGGGTCAGACTGCAAAGGGCCTCCTGGGCGACGCTGCCGAGCATGAGCCTCATCCCGGAGGCAGGCACAGTGGCCCGATTAGAGGCAGGCCGGGCAACACAGGAAGCACAGCCTCGGAAAGGGGTAGGGTGGGCAGCGAGGAGCGAGGTGAACAAGGCTGCCGTGAGCACCCAGAGGAGAGCCGCAGGGCAGCGGGGAAGGAGGGCAGCAGGGAAGGAGGGCGGCGGACAGGCAGAGGCACTGCCCATATGAGGTGCGTAGGGAAACAATAAACCAAGCAGATAAGAGCCGTTTGCCAAGCGAGGGGCCTCAACAGCCCCCAGCCGCTGGGGGAGGAGGTGGCGGGCTGCAGACTCACCATTTCAGGAACATCCGGAGGGAGTCCTGGCGGAGACACGGTTGCTCCTCGAAGATCTTCTCCTTGAGAACCAGCCCCTTGCTGTAGCGGCAGTCCTTCTCCAAAGCTTTGCAAATGAAGTACAGACAAGCTGGCCAGGAAAGAAACAGGCGTGACCTCCAAGCTGCACTCTGACTCTCTGGCCTTGCCAGTGACGCCAGGGAAGTAGTCCCTGCTCTGGAGTCCAAGAAACACCAGGTAAATGGCGACAAGACACCACTTTAATCCATCCAATCGGGAACGATTTTTGAAAATAATAATACCAAGATCGAGGGGCAAAGGCCCACACTGCCAGGGAGGACGGCTGAACAACCTTTCTGGGGAAACATGGGCATCAAACACAGACCCTCAGCCCAGCAAGCCCACCTCGAGGAAACCCTTCGGGAACCAGCTGTCGGCAAACTGGAGTACGGCCGCCAGCTCCTCTCTGCCTGGGCACCGGACAGCCCCGTGCCCCGCCCAGCTCCAGAGTCTGAGTGTGGGTGCAAGGCACTCCCATCAGGAATAACCAGAGAAGGATGGAGCGGGGGAGGAGGAAGGAAAGCTAGAGCAGAAGCAGAGACGCCACGCGGAAGTCAGGGAGAAGAGCAGCGGGAGAGCGGTGCCCACGCCACAAGCAGGAGGGGGTCTGGGCTGCCCCGCCAGCCGCCCATTGAACTAGGGACAGGGGGCCCAGAGGTTCCCGCCTAACCGGAAGGAGGAGGAGGACATGGTTTCCTCTGGGAAGGTGGTGGGAGCAGAGAGAAAACCAGGGGGGCACCAATCCTCTGGATGGGCTGGTCAGCAGCAGCAGAGCTGACCGCACCCGCAGCAGAGGGAGGCCTGCCTACTCCTCTCGAGCGCCCATGTACCGGCTGCTCATACCCTGGGGCTTCGATGTGGTTCTGCGGCTCTCATAGACACATAAACCGCTCTGTCCTCCAAACCCATCTTCCCGCCAAGACTTCAGCTTATCAAGTGCGGCTTCTCCAGGAGAGAGAACTGAGCCTGGTGCCGGAGAGAAGGCGGGACGCTGAGGCTGGGGCCTCCAGGGGGCACCCAAGCTCCAGGAAGAGCCCGGGGAGAGACCCACAGTCACTGAAGATGAAAGCACTGGAGTCAAAACGGGCGATCCACACCACGGGCGCAGACATCCACGGAAGGACACGCCCGAGAACGTTTGCGTGGAGGGACATAAGGGCCCAAGTCCAGAAATGACCCCACATGCAAGCACGCGATGGTCAGAGGGTGCAGAGGAGGGCAGACGGCAGAGGCCCCACAGCAAAGGGGCAGGGAGAAGGCACCCGCCCCCGCCCGGGCCCACCTGGAGGAGGCGACAGAGGGCTGAGCTGGCTCTGGGGACACAGGGAGAAGTCAGGGTCACCTCGGGCGGGGACAACTGGGAAGGGGCCACAGCAGCCTGCCCCTGGGGCACGCCGACCCCACCGCCAGCCCTGTGCTGCGCGCGGTTCACCTGACTATACAGAGCTACCGACGGAGTCCCGTGGGTGGCGGGCAGGGCCCAGCTTCCCAGCCTCCGCTACCCCATCCTGCTCCACCTGCTCGATGTGCCCTTAGAAAGAGAAGGAAAAGCCTCGAAGAGTCAGCCTTCCAGCTGTAACCTTCAACGTGAGGACAAGTGCTGGCAGCAGGTCTGTCCTGAAAAGAATGAGCAGGCCGCGCCAGGACCGCCTGTGCCCGAGGCCAGATGCCCTGCGCCTGGCCCTGCCCGGGGCCCTCCCACAGAGCTGCCTGGAGGAGCTGGCCCAAGAGGCCCAGAACCCCAACAGCGCCCGCCTTGGGACAGCCCGTGAGGGGTCGAGCAGAGGGCCAGGCGGGGTCAGAGAGTGAAGCAATTGGAAGGCAGACAGGGCTCCGTCTGGCACAGATCTTTCCAGCAGCCCTGCTGCTCTGTGGAAGGACCAGCTGCTAAAAGGAGGGAGTGAGCTCCCGGCACCGGGAGTCAGGCTGCAGCCGCTAGGCCGTCTGTCAGCAACTTATAAGAACAGGCACAGGACGGGACACCGCAGAGACGAAATGAGAGACTGAAGGGAAAACCGCTCAGAGGACATGCTTCCTACTACAATGCATGGGGTAAGTCTCAACCGAGAAAGAAAGACAAGCAGAGTAAAGCAGGGAAGCAAAGGCATCTCCATTTCCCCTGAAGGTGGGGCAGAAAGCCCTTCGGTGTTAACTCTGGCTCCAAGCTCATCCAGGCCTCCCGCTCTCCTCGGTCCCAATGCACAAGCACGTGGCAGAAAGCAGCGACGCCCCACTCACTGGTGTAATCGCTGAGGGTGTACAGGACAGTGATGAGGTTGTCCAAGCAGGGCCAGTGGTCAGGATTGCACCGCAGCCCTTCCTCAAAAGCGTGGCGAGCCAGGGGGACCCGGATGAGCCTCAGGGCCACGTGTCCGATTTTATACCAGAGGTTGACGTCCGTGGAGTCCAGCATGACCGCCTGGTAGCAGCACAGCAGAGGCACACTCAGTCAGCTCCCCAGAGCGGGCATCCATGGTGGCAGGAGGGCACAGCACCAGCCCAGCCACCCAGACTGCCCAAAGAATGACAAGGAAGTCACGTGGACCAATTTATCTAATGCTCTTAATACATTCTGTCACTCTGAACACCTGTATTCCATACATATTTGATATGTAAAAGAAGTGCAAGAAGTAGAATTAAAAGAAAATACAGAAGCCTTCTGGGATTCTAGAAACAGCATGGGTGGGAGACAGACGTGGGTTCATATCCATACTCCCACACTGCCCAGCAGCGTGACCGCCAGCCTCAGTATCCTCATCCCTAAAATGAGGATAAAGACGCCCTCCTTGCCAGAGGGCGTGAGGGTGAGCATGGGTATGGTGCTGGCGCCTCAGAGGTGCCCACACAGGTAAGCCGGCCTGACAGAAATAATGGCAGTACGAGTCTGAGTAGGTACTGGGTGCCAGGGATCAGGCTCTGTGTTCAGCACCCTCTTTATATCACTCCAACTCTATGGTGTAGACCTGGAGACCCAGAGAAATGAAGCAATCACCCATGGTCATGTGTGCCCTGCGTGGCAGAGGAAGAACACACATGCACCCCTCTCTGAACCTGCTACTGTCACCCACTGCCTGGGGCCTCGGGCACTACAGCTGACACAGCACCACACACTCTTGAACCAACCAGACCACAACCCCACCCCTCCCCCAAGAACACCCAAAGACCCGGCCGAGGGGAGCACCTCCAGGTAGAACTCCATGGCTGTCTCCAGGTCCTCCCTCTGGGCGGCCAGCTGGGCCAGGTTCTTAAACGTGGAGTACTTCAGCATCAGCCCAGGGTGTTTCAACCCCTCCTTCTCATCACCAGATGAAACTGCCTGAGAGCAAAGCAAACAGAGGAGCAAAGTGACACCCAGGCCCTGAAGCCTCAGCCAGCAGTCAGCAGGACACCTGGCTTCAGGGCTGGCTTCTGCCACAGGCCCTCGGGCCAGTCCGGTGCCACCCTCCACTGGAAAATGAAAGCGTGGCCCCAGATGTCCTTTAAGGGCCCCCCAGTTCCGAGCACACAGAGGAGAAAGGCCAGACCACCAAGAGGCGGTTTGCGGGCCGTCTGGGCACCAAAAGACACAGAGGGAACCCTCCCGGCACTACCGCCATGCCTGAGGGCCCAAGCCTAGATGGTGACATTTACAGCATCGGTAAGCCAGCCGGCAGCTCCCGCGTGCCACTCCCAGCTCTGATGCTTCACTAGCTGCATGGCTTTGAGCCAACACCTCGCTAAGCCTCCGTCTCCACACTGTGAACTGGGGACAATGCACCCGCACTTGGCAGAGTGGCTGTGAAGACCAAGTAGGAAGAGCAGCTGGCATTTACGGAGCTCTTACTCTGCACCTAGAACCGTTCTGCATGCTTCTCTGGACTCACCCAACCCTCAGAGCAAGCAGGCGGGGAAGCTGGGGGCAGAGGGCCTCTGGGGCCTCACCTCTCGCAGCAGGCGCGCCTCCAGGAGCTCGTGGTAGGCCTTGGCGGACTCCTCAAACTGGTCGTGCTTCTGCAGATCCAGGGCCTTGTGGTACAAGGCAAAAGCCTCTGCTTCCTGCAAACCAAGACAGGAGACATTTTCACACAGCACAAAGGTTTGTCTTTTTAAGCCGACAATGTGTGAGAGGGGGCTGCCGTCAAGGCCATGTTACTCGTCAGCTGCACGCTCTGTGGTGGAAACAGTCCTAATGCTCCAAGCTCGCAGGAGTTCATCACTGGGAGAAGAGCCCCTCAGCAGCCCCCCAAGGAGACACGAGCAGCACGGGCTCACCTGAGTCTAAGCAACAGCAGAAGGCAGGCTGAGGGCACAGAGCAGAGCAATGCCAAGGTTCTGTGAGCCTCGCTGACCCTTTCTGGGAGAGTGGCCCCACCAGCCGGAATAACCCAGGGACTCCGAGAGAGAAGGGAAAGCTTCCACTGCTTTCTATGTGCCGCTCTGCCTCAGCCTGCTCGCTGCCGGGAGGGGCAGAGGGGGCACTGGGCAGGCTAAGCCCCACTGACACCCCTGAGGGCCGGGGACCACTGACTAGCAGTGTCTGCGAGGGCTCCACACTGTCCTGGCTTCTCCCGAGAAGGGGGAGGTGTATGCTTATTCCAGGGAAAACAAAGACCGGAGCAAACCCTTGTTATATTCGCGTAGGACGTGGGGGGAGAGACGGCCGAGAGGAAGGCAGGCAGGCTGGAATGGAAGTGGTGCCGGACCTCGTGGCAGAGAGGAAAGACCAAGAATCCGTGCTCCCCACAGACCACCAGTGAGACCTGGGCTAGGCAGCACCCTCCGGGGCCTCCCCCTGGAAAGTGATGTGCTGCCGTCCCCCGGGTGTGCCAGCTCCTGAGGCCCACACAGACAACCGGCTGAGTGAAGAGCCAGCCCCGGCTGCAGAAGGGCCCACGCACACTCAGAATAAACAGTGTGACCATCCTCAGCGTGACCCTCTCTAAGTGAAGCAGGTCAAACAGGAGATGGAGAGCCGGCCATCTCTGTAAACAGGGTTTTCCTCTAAAATCCCATTCAGGAGATATCAGGATGCATCTGAAACATGGTGCCACCCACAGAAATGAGAATCAAGGTCCAGCTGCAGAGAAGCCCATGGACCACACACCTGCGCCTCCTTTGTCTGGGTCTTGTGACTTTTAAAGCTTCCTTCATGATCATCCTCAACCGTGGAGCTGGCATTTAAGGCTGCGATTCGAATCTAGAAGCAGAGGTTTGACGGAAGAGTTGCTTTTAGATGAGACGTGTCTCGTCTCTTCAATAACCCACAACGCGCACAACACTCTGTAACACACTCGGCCTCAAACAGCTACGGCTTCCCCAGATGCGGAGGAAAAGGAGGACTGGCACATTCTGAGGGAACCACACCAACCTGTTCAGGGAGCACGTCCACTACAAAAGGAACAGGCTGGGGACACCCCAGCGGTGGCCCGACACAGCAGAAGACCCAGGCATCAGAAAAACAGATTCCAATGACACGGGATAACTGTGTGCCTCTCTAGCCATGGTGATGCGGCCCTGCAAACCACCCAACAGGAGAGCGGGCACCCACACCCTCGAGGGTGCCAAGAGCCCTCCGGGGAGGAAGGCTGCCCCATTCGGACAGCCTTCAGGGCCCATCCAAGAACACGCCCCTCGCCCCGGAGCACCGCAGAGCAGGTGAGCATCAGCACATACCATAGTCAGAGGCTTCAGCACACCGCCCAGCGCCGCCCAGCAATGCCCAGCACCAGCAGGGCAGTGCCAGCCCACGCGGCTCCTATGGAGGAAGCAGAACAGGCTGAGGGAGGGCCCGGGAAGCACCAGGTCACCAGGAACCCGTGTCCAAACCCACAGGCCTCCCGGCTCTGAGCACACAGGCTAGTGGGCCTCGGGATGGCTCTTCAGTCTGTCACCCTGGTCCTTGGGACAGAGTGCCCGCCTTTGCCAGACCAGGGGCCAGGGACAGAGGGGAGTGAGACCGACATCTGCCCCCAGGGTTCACTGCTCAGCAGAGGTAACAGATCGATAAACAATTATTTTTTCAAAAGTTGAATGAAATAAAGAGAAACACAGGCAACAGGTGGAGAACAAGTCATTCGAAGGGATGGAGGAAGGTGAAGGAGGAAGCCCTGTGTTAAGCCCCAGGAAGGGAAAGCAGTGGGGTGGAGGGCGGGGAGGCAGAGGCAGGGGGCCTGGAGGGTGGGAGGGAAATACAAAAGGAAAAGAATTAGAGGTAGGCAGACCAGTGTGAAATCTGCTAAAAAAATGACAGGATTGGTGAGGACGTGGAGAAATCAGAACCTCATCCACTGCAGATGGGAACGAAAAATGGTGAAACCCGTCTGGCAATTGCTCAGAACGTCAAACACAGAAATTCCACCCCCAAGAGAAATGAAAACATGTCCACACCAAAACTTGTTCATGAATGTTCACAGCAGCATTACTCATGACAGATTAAAGGTGGAAACAACCCAAATGTCCGTCAGCTGACAAATGGATAAAGAAAATGTGGTATGTCCATACAATGGATTATCATTCAGTGATAAAACAAATTAAAGTACTGGTACTTGCTACAACATGGATGAACCTTGAAAACACGCTAAATGAAGGAAGCCATTCACGAAGGCCACATATTGTCTGATTCCATTTATACAAAATGTCCAGAATAGGCAAATCTATAGAACCAGAAAGTAGAGTAGGCTAGGGGAGAGGGACACATGGGGAGTGACTACTACCACGTACAGGGCTTCTTTCTGGGGTGATGAAAATGTTCTGAAATTGATGGTGGTGATGGTTGCACAACTCTGTGGATACACTTACACTCACTGAATTGTATACCCTACATAGGCGAGCTGTATGGTCTGTGAACTATGTGCTGCTATTAAACAAAGAGATGCCAGGAGCCTGGCTGGGGAAGTGGCACTGGGGACAGAGGGGGGGACACGTTCCAGGAGGAAAACTCACAGAATGGGGCCCCTGGGAGGCTGGAGGGAGCAGCAGGGGTGCCGGGTAACAGCGGGGGTTCCGGCCCGCGGGTCAGGGAGGAAGAGGCAGCACCACCAAACAAGCCAGTCAGGGCAGAGGAGGGAGCTAGGAAAAGTCCCACCTGAGAGGCTGGCAGAAGGCCCCGAAGGGCCCAGCAGGCAGTGGAAATGAGCCTTGGCAGAGACTGAACACGTGCTCCACATGTATAAAATAAAAAGACCACTGCTACTGCCAACAGAGCTCACAGCTACGACCTTCACAATGGGCTCTGAGTTCTCCAAGGGTTCCTACAAGGAAGAAAGAAAGTACAGTCTTCTCCACAGACAAGGAAGACTCAAACCCCACGAGGCTGATAGCTATTTTATCTCCTGGGTTCCACATTTAGAAAAAAGAATTCTGCTGATTAACTCTGGAAACTGCTGCTTGACCATAAACTATGCTACGATAGGCACTGTGACCACCACACAATCTGGAAAAAAAAAGATGATAAAAGTAGAAACTATAGCACTAAAACCCTGTACCTAGGGAAAACACACACACATCCCAAGGGGCAGTGTCCCTGTGAAGAGCAAAGGGAGAGAATGAAGTCCCTGTCAACTCTGGGTGGTGTCTTTCAGTCGACATTTCAGAGGCCAAACCAGCTTCCCCAAGGACTCACTCTTCTCTGGGAGTGGATTTCCACACGTGCCTTTGATTGTGGACAGATCAGGCTTCACAGCAACCGATTCAGCTGCCAGATTCTGGACTAAGGAAGAAAGGCCCTCCCTCCACCCCTGCTCCCCACCAAGGCAGCATATGTTGCCTGAAGACCAGTATGGGACCCGCGCCTCATGCCCTCAGCCCTCCCCCCCCACCCTCCTCCCTCGCCATGCACTGATGCCTGGCAGCTCTAGCAAACTGCTCCCGTTCTTTGTTGAAAGGGTTATGGAGAGATTTTGCTTCCTTTTGTCTCGTTTGTTTAAAATTGAAATTAGTTATTTTCTTCTGCTGGACAGTATTAAATAGACCAGGATGTTGAGTTATCTGCTAGACTGCAGTAAAACACACACACACACACACACACACACATGCACTAACAAGTGCTGACGAGGATGTGGAGAAATTGGAACCCTTGTGAATAAGATTCAGCCTTAAAAAGGAAGGACCCTCTGACACATGCTACATGGATTAACCCTGAAGACATTATGTTAAGGGAAATAAGCCAGTAACAAAACTATGATTCCATTTATATGGGGTACCTAAAATAGGCAAATTCATAAAGACAGGAAGTAGAATGGTGGTTGCCAAGGCTGGCGGGAGGGAAGGATGGGGAGGTACTGTTTAGTGGGCAGAGTTTCCATTTGGGAAGATGAGGTGGATGCTGGTGATGATTGCACAACCACGTGGATGCGTTTAATGCTATGGAACTGCACACTTAAATATAGTTAAAGTGGTACATTTCATGTTAAGTATACTTTCCCAAAGTTTAAAAAAAAAAAATCCAAAGGATAGAAAAACAAAAGCCTGATAGAAAAGTGGGGAAAAGATGTGAGCAAACAATTCACACACACAAAAAAAGACATACAACTGGCTCTCAAACATATGAAAAAATGTTGGAACTCACTCATAATTAGAGAGATGCAAATTAAAACAACATTGAAACTCCATTTCTCCTCTACCACATTGGCCAAAAGTGAGGCAGGAAAGCACACCCTAGTGGTGAGGTTGTGGGCAAACAGGCACTACTCTCAGGCATCGCTGGGTGGGAATGCAAATTGGTACGACCTCTCTGGAGAGGAATTTGACAATAGCTAACAAAATGACCTTTGTTACCTTGTTACACTTACCTTTCAACCCAGCAGTTCTGGGAATCTACCCTGAAGACATACTTCAAACAACATAAAAATACATATGCACAGGGTTATTCACCGCAGCAGTTTGCAACTGCAAGATATTGGAAACAACCTAAATGTCCACAGACAATAGAGTGGATGAATAAATAAACTATGATACAACCACACAATGAAGCAATACACAGCTGCAAAATTAGTGAGAAAATGTTCATAGCAGTATTATTCATAATAACCAAAAAGTAGAAACAACCCAAATGTCCATCAACTGATGAATGGATAAATAAAATGTGGTCTATCTGTACAATGGAATATTATTCAGCCATAAAAAGGAATGGAGTACTGACAACACAGATGAACCATGAAAACATGATGCTCAGTGAAGGAAGCAGCAACAGACCACACAACATATGATCCCACTTCTATGAAATGTCCAGAAAAGGCATATCTACATACGCAGAAAGTACATTAGTGAATGCCTAGGGCTGGGGGAGGAGGTGATGGGAAGTGAGTGTTAATAGACACAGGGTTCCTTTTGGGGGGATAAAAATGTTCTAAAATTGATTGTGGTGATACCTGCACAACTCTGTGAATATACTAAACACCAATGAATTGTAAACTTTAAATGGGTACATTGTATGGTATATAAATTATATATCAATAAAACTGTTTTTTAAAAAATGAATAGGAGGGACTTCCCTGGTAGCACAGTGGTTAAGAACACAGGTTCGAGCCCTGGTCCGGGAAGATCCCACATGCTGCAGAGCAACTAAGCCCGTGCGCCACAACTACTGAGCCCTCATGTCACAACTACTGAAGCCTGCAACAAGAGAAGCCACCACAATGAGAAGCCCGCACACCGCAAAGAAGAATAGCCCCCGCTCGCCGCAACTACAGAGAGCCTGCGTGCAGCAATGAAGACCCAAAGCAGCCAAAAATAAATAAATTTAATAAATAAATTTTTAAAAAATGAATAGGATATCTATGAACAGATACAGGGTGATTTTCAAGACATACTGTTAAGTAAAAAAAAAGCAAATACAAATATTTATAGCATGCCACCCTTCATATAAGAAAGAAGAGGATATAAGAAAATACACAAGCATCTATTCTTTGTGCAAAAGAAACATGAAAGGACAATCCAGGTACCAGAGAGATCAGTTAGTTACAGGAGGTGAGTGGAAAGGGGTGCAGGGGAGAACGGGAATGGGTGGAGGGGATGCGGAGGGAAGGACCCTTCTCTGCGTATACCTTGTGCACAGCTCTGACTCTGAGAGCCACGGTCACGTGTCATACTCCAAAAATAAACAATCAAAATCAACTAGGATCTAGGGGGGACCTAAAATGGAATATAAATACTAGTAATGAACCTGTTGTATCACAAATAACATAACCACACTGAAGGGGATGAGGAAGAAAAGAACAAACCTGTATAAAACAGTATCTTGACTGGATACCTCAAGGCTAAAGACAAAAAGGAGCTTCGATTCCAGGGTTGGGGCAGAGAAAATACAAGACGAGCCTGGAACATCTTGTGGTGCCTGAAGGTAAGTAAGTACTCAAAAAAATGATGAGGGTTTGTTGATAGGACACAGCGGCTAACCTGAAGGAGACCCTAAATAGCCAAAGCCAAACAGTGAGCAACAAAATAACGGTAAGATTAGATTTTAACTCACAGAATAAAATGAATATCCTTGGGTCCATACTGATATAAATAAATAATCAAATAAATAAATAAATGAGAGAAGGAATAGCTCTTCCTTCAACTGAATTTCAATGAATAAATGCAGAAGGAAAGAAACATAATTACCTTTAGGCAAAGGCCACAAAGATCCACAGATGGATGCTAAGGTCAGTGGGTACAGATTTGCCAGAACCAAAATTTGCATCCTCTCAAAGTATCTCCCCCAGAGATACTTACTAACTACAAGGGAAAAAATTGTAACTTTACAGTGTTGAAACCTGGCAGACACCAACTAAACCAAGCAATGAAAGTAAACGTCACCAGTAATGAAACATGTCTACCTCCTGAACTCCTTGATATGATGCACTGAGGACACCATGTTTGTGTTATTCTGGCCTAAAATGCATAACTTCACTCCAATCATGAGAAAACATCACACAAGCCTAAGCTGAGGGATATTAGACAAAATAACTGATCAGTACTTTTAAAAAGTAGCAAGGTCAAGAAGTTAAGAAAAGACTAAAAAACTGTTAAGGACTAAGGTGGAGACTATGGAGAAATGACTAAATGCATACGGAATCTTGGATACAATCCTGGGATGAAAATAGACCATTGGAAAAACTGGTAAAATTCCAACCAAGTCTGTAGTTGAGTTAATAATATTGTATCAATACTAGTTTTCTGTTCCTGATAATTGTGCTAGGATTATATAAGATGTTAACATTAGGGAAGCAGCATGAGAGACACATGGAAACTCACTGTATTATTGTTGCAACTTTTCTCTAAATCTAAAAGTAGTTTAAAAGACAACCTACAGAATGGAAGAAAATATTTGCAAATGGTGCATGTGACAAGGAATGAATCTCCAAAATATACAAAAACAGCTCCTACAGCTCAATATCAAAAAAAACAACCCAATAAAAAAATGGGCTGAAGATCTAAATAGACATTCCTCCAAAGAAGACATACAGATGGCCAAAAGACACATGAAAAGATGCTCAACATTGCTAATTATTAAAGAAGTGCATATCAAAACTACAATGAGGCATCACCTCACACAGTCAGAATGGCCATCATTAAAAAGTCTACAAGGCTTCCCTAGTGGCGCAGTGGTTAAGAATCCGCCTGCCAATGCAGGGGACATGGGTTCAAGCCGTGGTCCGGGAAGATCCCACATGCCGCGGAGCAACTAAGCCCGTGCACCACAACTACTGAGCCTGCGCTCTGGAGCCTGTGAGCCACAGCTACTGAGCCCATGTGCCACAACTACTGAAGCCCACGCACCTAGAGCCCGTGCTCCGCGACAACAGAAGCCACCTTAACGAGAGGCCTACCCACCGCAACAAAGAGTAGCCCCCCGATTGCCGCAACTAAAAAGAAAGCCCACGTGCAGCAACAAAGTCCCAACGCAGCCATAAATAAATAAATAAATAAATGTATAAAAATAAATAAAGTGTTAAAAAAAAAAAGTCTACAAATACAGAGCCCACGCACTCTGGAGCCCACGCACCACAACTAGAGAGAAGCCCACGCACCGCAACCAAGAGTCCGCGCCCTGTAACAAAAGATCCCGCGTACCAAAACTAAGACCAGACGCAGACAAAAAAATAAGGAAACTAAATAAATTAAATAAATATTTTTTAAAAAAAGAATGAAATAATGCCATTTGCAGCAACACGGATGAACCTAGAGGTTATCATACTAAGTAAGACAAAGAAAGACAAATATCATATGATATTGCTTATATGTGTAATCTAAAAAAAAAAAAAAAGATACAAATGAACTTATATACCACAAAGAAATAGACCCACAGACATAGAAAACAAACTTATGGTTACCAAAGCGGGGGGGATAAATTGAGAGTTTGGGATTAACAGATACACACTACTATATATAAAATAGATGACCAACAGGGACCTACTGTATAGCACAGGGAACTGTACTCAATATTTTGTAATAACCTATAAGGGAAATGAATCTGAAAAAAATAGATATATATGTATGTATAACCAAATCACTTTGCTGTACACCTGAAACTAACACAACATTGTAAATCAACTATACTTCAATAAAAACACACACAAAGTAGTTTAAAATAAAAACTTTACAAAGAAATAACCATTTGAGATTATATATTTATCATCTGTAAGCAATGTGAGAATAAAGACCATAGCCATATTATTCACCACAAACCCTAGAAACCACAAAAAGGAGTTTAAACAAAAAAAGCTACTGTATAAAGATGAGAAGGGAAGTATCTTGTACTCATTTCTCAGTCTCCCAGCAGAACAGTTGCATTTTCTCAGAACAGCACATTCAGGAGTTAAACCTCACAAGTTTTCAAACTCTTTATAGTTTTCATGTCCTTCAGAACACATAACAACAGCACACTTTGAGCACCTCGTACCCTGATCCAGTGGTAAGTGGTGATGTTTACTAGCAGGCTCTGGCCTGGGAGTCGGGAAGCCTAGGTCTTAATAAGCTCAGTTGGGGCACTACCCGGCTGTGTGACTGACATGGCATAAGATACACCCTCTGGGTCTCAGTTTCCTCTACTGCATGAGTCTTTGGACTAAATCAGGTGTCTGCAAGCTCACTAGCCTACTGTTTCCATACAGCCCAAGAGCAAAGAATGATTTTTACATTTTTAAATGATTGAAAAACTTCGTGACACGTGAAAATTACATAAAACTTACATAAAATTCAAATTTCAGTGTCCCTAAATAAAATTTCATTGAAACACCACCACTCTCTTACATACTGTCTTTGGCTGCGACCACAGTACTGAGTAAAGTATAGCACCCAAATACTTATACTATAGTAAGTATACTCATACTTACTTTAGCCACAAGACATACTACTACTATAAAAATCATTATATCTACAACCAAAGTTTGCCGACCCCTGAACGAGACCACTCCGAGGATACTCCAGTTCTAAGAACGGTTATGAGTCACTCAGAAGGAAGCCCAGCCGCATGGAATCCGCATACACAGCACGACCTGTAGTAACCCAGGCCCCCAAAGGTGAAGGGGCCCCCAGAGCCCCTTGTGCAGACACCTGCCAGCAACAGGAAGCTCTATCCGGCCCGGGTCCGCCTCCTCGGGGCGGTGGGGCAGTCAAGGCTTGCAGTTTGGAGCCAATGGCCCACGGGGGAGCCGGGGACTCGGGACAAGCGGCTGCACGTCCTCTCGGCCTCAGTTTCCACCCGTGAGGGGCGCTCACCGCGCAGCGCCGCCGTGAAGGTGAAGTAGAAGGACACGAGACGGTGGTCCGCGCGGGGCCCGGCACCGCAGCCGCAGACCGGACGGCGGCTCCCGCTGCGGCCACTGTGACCCCTGCCCCCACGCGGAGCCCCTCTCAGCCCCCCGGGACGAGCAGGAGCCGACGAGAGGCCCGCGCGACAGCGGGGCCCAGTCGGGCCGCTCCGGGTCCCGGCTTCGGTTTCCCCACGAGGAGCCCCAGCGACCGCCCGGCCGGACCCCGCGCCCACCGCCCCTCAAGCCCCCGCCCCCGGCAGGGCAGAACCGCGCCCCCACCCGGGGCCGCCCCAAACCCGCTGCCAGCGAACTCACCAGGCGTCTCCACGGCAACCGCCTGTCCGCCCGACCCCCGCGCCTGCCGGCTGCGCGCCTCACAACAAGGCGCGCTCCCATTGGCTCCGGAGCCGGCTCCACCAGCCAGTCGGCAAGCGCTCACGCACCGCCCGCAGAGCTGGCGCGCGAGGACCCTGCAGGCGGCCGGCGTAACCCTGCACTTCGGCCTGAGCGCGGCTGGGGGCTCAGCGCCCGCTGCTATCCGAATCCCGCCCGCTCCCTCCCCACCGCTCGTCGTACCCGGGAAGCGCCGAGCTCGGGGCCTGGCCCGCAGCAGCTGCCAAGTGACGGCCGCACTACTGTTACAACCTGCGACAGCTGTTCTGAAGGCCGTGGAAACCTGGGGACACTTGGAGGGAACCGGGGCCGGAAGAGCATTCTCACATTACCTGGACCTCATCTCGTTCCGAAAAGGATTTGAAACCTAAAAGTCACAGATACAAGCAACTACTGAAGCAAAAGAAAAAGGGGGAGGGGGAGCGGGGGATGAACGGACCGGGGAGGAAGTGACAGAACAGAGCCGGAAGGAGGGCCCAGCGTTGACGGGTTTCTGACCAGGGCCTGGGACACAGGGAGCTAAGCGTTTTAGGGAAGGGCTTCACACTGGTTGACATTCATAGCGGCTTGAGTCCAGCAAGAATGACTTAAAGAACGAATGTTATGGCTTTTTCTTTGACTTTATTTATAGACAGTAAAACCATGGTGAAGAACTCACAGACGGTTCAGTACAGTAAAGCTTTAATGATATGCTAGTAGATAAAAAAAATTGAGTCGCCAACCTGGATTTTTGAGAGGAGTATAAGGGGCAGGGTTGGGTTAAACAGCATAAACAGATGGTTTCAAACTTTCGTGGATGACTTGCAACCTTGTATGCAGCTCCCACCACTGAGCTGTATCTTGAAAGATGCTCTGGAGTGAAACTTGAAAAAAGATGGGAAGGGTGGTGCAAGCAGGAGGGAGCTAGCTGTGTGGCAAGGTTTTGAGTTGAGAAACACTGCTGGCCATGCAGGAGCCTCATGCAGCATGGTGTTATCAGGGGGTAAAACTCAGGGCCACAACGGGGAGAGGTAATGCCCGCGTGGGGGGAGGGGCCAGTCCTCACAGCAAACAGATGACATCACTCACAATAGTGGGGATGAGATTGAAGCTTGGGAGACCAGATCGGAGGCTCTTACCTTATGGTCCTGGCAAGGGTTAGGCCTGAATCCCTCCTTAGGCACTTCAACCATTCATTTGCATTCAACCCACAAACATTCCCTGAGCCCCTTTGGGAAGCAAGACATCCATGTTGGCAGAAGGAATGAGAGCAGAAACAGCTGGGACAGCAAGCCAGGGAAAGGAACTCCAAGCTATAGCTTTTAACAAGTCCTCAGCGGTGGTCAGGTAAACACAGCAGGCACAGGCACATTCTTTTGGAAACTAACTTATTAACCAGGTGGACTGCATAGACTGAAAATCTCAATTTGGTATTTCATTGGTGCACAAGGATGATCAAAGCTTTAATTGTGCAGAGAAACATAGCGCCCAGAGATGTAAACTCTGCATCCGGAAGGAAACTGAAAAGGCGACTTCCTTTGGGCTACCCCCACCCCACCTGTATATCCTCTGAAATGCAAAAGCATGGTATGTTCTTTAGATGGGGGGGGCGGGATCCTATTCATTCCATTTCTAGAAGCAGATGTTGCATTTCTGGGTTTGCCATTCTGGGACATGGATTTTCACAAGGCACGCAGCTACACTGAATTCTCTTCAAGACTCACTGGAGAAGGTGAAGTTTGGCAATGTCCAGGGAAGGTCCCTGAAGCCCAGGCTGAGGACAGGAACATCTGGTCAGCAGAGTCTGCAGGAAGGCCCAGGCTGGACCAGCTGCCAGCTCCTCCCCACCAGCCTGAACATGGGCATCGGGAGCAGGGCCTCCAGGCTGAGTCCTCCACCCTCTGATTTGGGCAGCCGAGATACAAGACATGAAACAGAGGCCCTGAAGACAGGAACATCCCACCTCCCAGGTTCCCTAAGGTCCCCACCTCATAAACCAACCCTGCTGCCCAGGGTGGCCCAGAATGCCGGGGGAGGGTAAAGGGAAGTAGAGAAGTCATGTTTGAGAGACAACGCTCTTCATTTATTTGTCATAAGGATGGGGAAGAGGACCGTGAGGTCACAGGCCTGTCTGCACGTGGGGGTGCCAGAAGCTGGTATCCACCAGGCCCTCACTCTGCCAGGAGGCCTCTCTGGAAGGGGCTGCCAGCTCACAGATGCCCTGGACGCCCTCCACGCCAGTCATAAAAAGGTCATGACTGTCCCCTTCTTGCCGATCTGCCAGGGCTCCAAGGGGAGAAAGCGGATAATTATCCTTCAGGAGACAGAGAAAAAGATGTCATCAGCTCCTTGGCTAATGCCTCACATTCCAAGACCCCTAGCCAGGTACTCCCACCATGGGCTCCCAGGCCAGCCTGCCTTAGCCCACCAGCCATTTTGCAAGCCTGTCTCAACCCATTAATGCTCTCCGCCCAACCCCCGACAGGGCAGTGGGCATGTCAAGGTTGGGATGGTGACTGCACATCATCATCACCCACCAAGAACAGACTCTCAACATGGCGGCCTCTGTGGTCACTGTATGCTCTGTCTGCGTGTTCACAGGGGAGCCCTGTCTTCCAAACTGCAGGCCCCATGGGGGCATCTACAGTGCCCAAGCTGCCTGTTTTCGCAAAGCCTGGCTCAAGAACGCCAGGCACAGGGTGACTCCCCCCACCACCCCTGTAATGTCTGTGGAGTGAGTGAGTGTGCCCCTCTCACAAAAGTGATAGGAAGTTCCTCATGAAGAAACAGGATACCTGGGATAGCCTGGGACCAAGGAGGTATATGTGACAACCTCAGTTTTCCCATCTGTAAATAGGCAAAATGGAGGTTATCTACCTCATGGGGATGGCATGTCCATACGAGGGGTGTGGAGAGGGGGACAAAACTTCTAAGGATCAAATGGGATCAGGCATGTGAGTTACCTATGGAGTATCTGGCACATGGTAAATTACACATTACTTATGTTGTTAGAATTATTATCACTCCCCAGCTTGAGGACCAGGTCTGAGCACCCCCCAGAAGTAACCATTCTTCACCAGCCTTTCTGGGCCAATGAAGGCTCCATTCTGGAAGGTTCCTTCAAGCTTCTCATATACTTAGTTCCTCGTAGGCATGGAATTGGCTCAGGAATATTTTTCACCCAGGAAGCAACTTTAACCTTGCCACAGAATACCAGGTTTGGGAGCTGTAGGTGTTCTTGGGAATCGTTTAATCCATGCCTCTCTATTCACAGAAGAGAAGGCTACAAACCAGAGATGGTTCACTTCCAGGTTTGTGTGGATCCTCCAGCTGCATGGGACCCAGAACCCAGATCTCCAGACATTCAGGCCAATGCTCTTTCCACTACTCTGTGGCGCTCCCAGGAACCTTACCTGGGACCTAATTGGGCCATAGGCCCAAAGGTCACAGCCTCAGGACATACCCAGAATCCCTCGACCAGCTTGGAGAAGCTCTAGAAAATTACACCTGTTTCCCTAAGATGTGGGGAAGCCTGAAGGCAGATGATAAATGGCCTTGGTTTTGTCAGGGTAACAACATCCTGCCCTACCAGGTGTCAAGGCAGGTGCAGTATAGTGCCATCCCATGCAGTACCCCCAGGGAGTGGTTAAAGGAGAGCCTTCCCACTTCACAGATGGAAACACTGAGGTCCTGGAGGCCACACCTTGCCCAGGTGTCACAGGGACCACTACAGAGCCAGGAATTCACTCAATTCCACTACCACTCTCAAGGTGGGCCCACCACCGGGGGGCGCAAGGCACCCTGCGGCACCACATCCTTCTAGCGAAGGGTGGGGAATTAATTTTTTCCCCAACCTTAGGAAGGGCCTCAAGTCAGATCCCTGCCCCGTCTCGCGGAAGTCCCAAGAGGGTCCTCTCCCTGCCCCTACGCACCGATCCTGGGCCAGGTCTAGCTCCTTGGTGAGAAACTCGAAGAGGCGGGCACTGTGGCCGCTGTTCTCCTCGGCCGTGCCCACCACACCGATGGAGGAGACGAGCAGCTGCGCGCCGGGCTCCGCCGAGCCGTTAACCGCCATGGCCAGGCCGGGCCGCACCGTCACGTTCACGCGCTGCGGGGACACGAAAGTTTCGCCTGAAGCCGGTGTAGGCCGGGATGGTGCTGAGGACCGGGGATCGCGGAGTGGGGGAGCGCGGGCCCCGCGGGATCAGGGCTGGGGGCACGGGCCGGGGTCCTTGGAGGTCACGTCGGGGTCATGGCTGGACAAGGCGACAGGCAGCAGACGTGGCGGCTGGGGCCGCGGGGTCTTGGAGAGCGGGAGGTCAGACTTGGCGGGCGCGGAAGAGTCAGGGTCGCGGTGGGGAAGCCGGAGGGCGGACAGAGCCCGACCCCATCCGCCAACCTCCTCCCTCTCCGTGCTCCCCTGCCCATACTCACGTCCTCAGGCTTGCCCAGGATGGCGGCAGTGGCCGCGCAGAGCCGCTTCTCTAGTCCCGCGGGCACACGGCCGGCGGGCAAGTTCGTGTCCAGCTCAACAAACGGCATTTCTAGCGGGAAGGCGCGAGAAAAGCCGCCAGGGAGAAACAAAGCACGAAGTCCAGGTGTGTGATCTCCAGGATAGGGCTGTAGGGAGCAGGGGCGGGGCGCCGCGGAAACCCGCTCCTCATTGGCTGGGCAGGTACACAGCGTCCTCCGATTAGCTGCCTAGACTACACCCCCGGCTTCGGCCGACAGCCTCCGCGTGCGACGGCGCTGATTTCCGGAAGTGCTGTAGCCCGGCTGGCTCCGAGTAACCCCACCCCCAACGAGACATTGGCCGCTCCAGGCCCCGCCCACAGCCAGGCCCCGCCCCCGCTCCCGCTCCAGCCACACTGGCCGAGGTTTCCGGTCTCCTGCGGCTTTCCGGCGCTACTGTGGTCGTCTGCTTCTTAGCCAATATTTAGATGGCGGTCTGAACACCACCCCCCCCCCAAACACACACACCTGTAGGAGCCTTCCCCAGGCTCCACCCTAAAAACGTTACCTCGTCACGGAGGCTTAAAATTATTTTTAAATGGGTTGCCTCCAAGTCAGGCAACTTCACGTTCCATGTGTGAATCTGCACTTCTTTTGATCAGGACACCTGGTGATACATGTGGGCTCGAGTTGGGCTGGGCAGAGACCCTCGGGCTCCCTGCATCCCTACCTGGCCCCCAAAGACATCTACCTTTGTGGCCTCTTGTGCCTGTGCCAACCTTGCCTCACGGTGAAGGACAGCCCACCGGGGGGTGAGAGCCGCCAAGTCCCAGTAGAATTACCAGCAATGTTTACGGGACCCTATGTTTTTATAGGTGAAACAAAAGTTGTTATTTAAAATGTGGAAGTCGGACTTCCCTGGTGGTGCAGTGGTTTAGAATCCGCCTGCCAATGCAAGGGACACAGTTTCGAGCCCTAGTCCCGGAAGACCCCACATGCCACGGAGCAACTAAGCCCGTGCCCCCAACTATTGAGCCTGCACTCTAGAGCCCATGAGCCACAACTACTGAAGGCCGTTCCCCTACAGCCCATGCTCCGCAACAAGAGAAGCCACCGCAATGAGAGGCCTGCGCACCACAACGAAGAGTAGCCCCCACTCACCACAACTAGGGAAAGCCTGCGCACAGCAAGAAAGGCCCAATGCAGCCAAATTAATTAATTAATTAATTAAAACAAAAAACCGTGTAAGTCTGTTGAGGTAGCCAAACATGGTACTCTCAGCTGCGTTGTAAAGTTGTTTGAATTGTAAATGACAAAGATAATTGAAATTGTATGGGTGTATATGAACAATTTCAATTACACATCTAAAATTCTATTTAAGTGCACATATTAAAGGAGCCTCTATGGGAGGCAGGCAGGCTGAGGCTCTGTCTGTCCATGACCCTGTCTCCTTCGTTTATTAGATGATTCAGATATCAGAGGGTCTAGGACACAAGACAGGTAGATTGTGACCATCCTGAGGGACAGGTGACAAGTCTGGGACCCAGGGTGTAGCTTGGAGAAGACAGTGGCCGGGGTTACGAGTAGGCAAGGGAGAGCAAAGCCCCTCAGCAGCACCAGGAGGGCCAGGAACTAACCTGAAATCTCCCTCCCTGCAAGGAGGTTCATGAACCAGCCCTGCACCCCACCTGTGGGAGACAGCGTCACCCCAGAGGGAGGAGAGAGACCTAGGGGACTGAGGTGATTCCTGATTGTGACTCTCTTTACCAAGTCAACTGTGACATGTGCCAGCCCAGGGGGCATGGAACCAGCTCCCTGCCAGGACTGAGGGAGGGAAGCTTTGGGGCTGAGGAGCCCAGAGGGGTCACCTGACTTGGCCTAGGGTGAGAAGTTGGAGGAATTCTCCCTGGAGAAGGACGTGGTAACAAATGCCAAAAGACCAGGAAGAGCACCAGGCAGGAAAGGTGAGGGGGAGCCCGGTAAGCAGCAGAAATAGGCTGAGCCAAGGCCAGGAGGCCAAGGAGGAAGCTGGGAGTTGGTGCTGGGGCGGGGGGTGGAGCCAGGAAAATGGTGGGCTACTGGGGGAAACCAGAGGGGGTGCCCTGGAGGGACGGGGGCAAGGCCTCAAATGTAAAGTTCAGTGACTCATCCTTTGTCCTTTAGCCTCAGGGCAGTGAGGCACCAAGGTAAGTTTCAAACAGGAGAGGGCCGGGGTCAGGGTCACATCTGTGTTTACTAAAGCTATTTCCAGAGGTCACATGGAAGTCAGCGTGCAAGGGGTAAGGGTGAAGTTGGCAGGCGGACAGAAGAAGGAACACAGGACTGGCGTGTGGAAGACACTGTGGACCGGACTCTGCGCAGGTGTCTCGCTCACAGCCAAGGGGAGGCAGTGCCATTTCTTTATTCTGAGGACAGAGCTCCGTCGACGGTGGCTCTGCAGGCCCACCTGGTACTCACTGCAACAAAAGCTGCGCCAAGGGCTTCAGCCTCTCCTTCATGGCAGTGTCGGCTGGAGGCAGGTCCTTAGCCTTCATGATGACCGCGTGGGCCTCCTGGAAGAGGTCCTCCCCCACCGCAGCTTCCACGCGCTGGCGCCACGCAGCCAGCTTAGGCCGGCTTTTGAAGATGTCACAGCCGGTGCTGACAGGCTATGGGAGAGGGAGCCGGGTAGAGGGGTGGGACCCAGGGAAGCACAAGGCAGCATGTCCCAACTTAGGGATCCCTTGGGTGGATTTTCCCTCCTCTGCCACACGGGTGATAGGCTGGGGCTTCTCCTCCAGGAAATACCGAGAAGCTGCTCAATATCCCTGCAGGGTGGGGTTTTTAAGCCCCTTTTTACAGATGAGGACGCTGAGGCTCAGAGGGGGAAGTGACCCGCCCAGAGCCCCCCAACCAGAAAGGGCAATGTGAGCTGGTACATTGGCTCTCTCCCAGGGTACCCCAATGCCCAGCTGGCCCCCCACCCCACGACACTCACATGCATCAGCTCTGTGATGGCCACCAAGTCTGCCACTGAGATGTGAGGCCCAGAAAGGAAGTCCTGGTCCTTCAGGAACTTGTCCTCAAGCAGCTGCAGGCACCTGTCCAGCTCGGCCAGAGTAGATGCCAGTGTCTCAGGGGGCACCCGTTGGCCCAGTAACACAGGGAACAACATCTGGTAGGCGGGCAGGCAGAGGGAGGGCTCAGGGTCTGCCCAAGGCCCAGCATGGTTCCTGCTCTCATTCCACCTATCAGCCATCCTTCGCATTTCTCCTCACTCCAGTCTACCATTTCCCGCCCATGGCCACTACCAGTCCAGGCCTTATCCCTTACTCAGGCACAGATAGCCTCCACCTCTTCCTGGGTCATCACATCGGGCAGCCGGGGGATACTTCGGCAATCCAAGTCTGCCTATATCTTCTCCCTGCATAAAGCCTTCCATGGCTCCCTGGTGCCCTCACCGCAAAGGCCTCAACACAGGGCAGCAGCCATCCTCTCCCACCCCACCTCCCACTCCACCCCAGGCTTCTCAAATGGGAATTTGCGTGCGGATCCCTCTGGGATGTGGTTCAAGTGTACGGTCCTAATCAGTACACCTGGGTGGGGCCTGAGACTCTGCATTTCCAAGCTCCCAGGTGACGCTCATGCTCCTGGCCCATGGCCCACACTCTGAGTAGCAAACATCTATACTCACTCTCCTGGACTTCTCTCCATTCTGCCCTCAAATGCACCGGGCTTCCCCCCCCCACCACAGCTTGTAAAGCTATGGAAATCTTCTTTGTGCCAAATGGACCCCCAGAGGGAATTCCCTGGCCGTCCAGTGGTTAGACTTCCGCGCTCACTGCCGAGGGCCTGGGTTTCATCTCTGGTCAGGGAACTAAGATCCCACAAGCTGCATGGCCAAAAACAACAACAACAACAACAACAACAACAAATGGGCCCCCAGAACAGTGGTTCCATACATGCAGCAGGGGCCAGCTCACACTCCCTCACACACACAGGGAGCCTGCTCTGTGCCAGACACTATGTAAGTGCTTTACCAATAATAACTCAGAGTTCACATTTCAAAAACCTCTGCACGTTTGATAAGTAAAAATGGTATCTGCATGCTCTTTTAATGTGCATTTGCTTGATTTTTACTGAAGTTACATGTTTTCATCCATTTATTGACTCTTTCTCTCTGTCCTTCAGTTACATCTCTGCTGGTTTCTTCTGCGCATTTTTCTCCTGTGTTTTGATGGGCTTCTAAGAGCATCTTATTTCTTTTTTAAAGCATATTTATTTATTTATTTATTTTATTTATTTATTGATGCGTTGGGTCTTCGTTGCTGCGCCCAGGCTTTCTCTAGTTGCAGCGAGTGGGGGCTACTCTTCCTTGTGGTGCGCGGGCTTCTCATTTTGGTGGCTTCGCTTGTTGCAGAGCACGGGCTCTAGGCGCGCGGGCTTCAGTAGTTGCGGCATGTGGATTCTGGACTTCTCCGGTGGCGTAGTGGTTAAGAATCCGCCCACCAGTGCAGGGGACACGGGTTCGAGCCCTGGTCTGGGAAGATCCCACATGCCGCGGAGCAGCTAAGCCCGTGTGCCACAACTACTGAGCCCGCACTCTGCAACTACTGAAGCCCGCATGCCACAACTACTGAATCCCGTGCGCCTAGAACCGGTGCTCTGCAACAAGAGAAGCCACTGCAATGAGAAGCCCGCGCACCGCAACGAAGAGTAGCCCCCGCTCACCACAACTAGAGAAAGCCCGCGTGCAGCAACAAAGACCCAACGCAGCCAAAAATAAAAATAAAAAATAAAAAATAAAATTTTTTTAATGTTCTTTCTAACATTTCTTTGCCAAGATCTTTCCCAGTTTTTTTGCTTGTTTTCATTCTTTTTTTTTTCTTACACAGATTTTGTGTAAAATCGATCAGCCTTTTCTTTAAGTCTCCCACTGTTACTAGGCTTATAAATCCTTGCATACCCAGAAATCAGATCAACATTTAGTGAAATATCTTATTTCTTCCTACTTTGAGTTTTTTCGCTTAACACCTCTCCATCTGGAAAGTACATGTGTAGCAAAGTGAAGGTTTGATTCTTTTCTCTCCCAAAAGACGATATTCCCAGGCAGCCTGGAGTGTGCAAAAGGGCACAAGATTAATTTCCAGCAGCTCAGGAATCAAGACATATTGGGGGAGTCATTCCCAGGCTCTGTGCCTTGGTTTCCCCTCTGGGAAACAAGTTGGTTGCCCTGGAGCATCTCTGGCATTCTAGAATTTAGTGTTCTCAGGTCTCAGGTCTGAATGGAATGCTTTCGACAGAAAGCACCATCCCCTGGTCACCGAGGAAGGGCTCCCTGCTCCAAAGCTCACCTTCTGCCACATGGTCCGGGTGCAGCTTGTTCGCAGGGCCGTGTGCTGCCACGCCAGGTACTCATCCACACGGGCTCGGGCCTGCAGGTCCTGGGGGTACCAGTGGTCGGGGGCCTCATACTTGCGGGTCAGATACAGCAGGATGGCCACACTGGGGGACACGGTGGGTGCAGGGGACATGCCCCAGTCACTCTTTAACCATTCCACAGGGGCCAGGCCCTGGGTGGGGCCAGTCCCTGCTCCTCACATAACTTTCCCCAGCTCCTGGGGGTGGAGCATTTCACTGTTTCTGGTACAGAGTAGGAGTGTGAGGCTCAGAGAGGTTAAGTGACAGCCAGGATCACACAGCTCTATGTTGGGCCATCCTATCATCAGGACTAAGGGCACCAAGTGAAAAACAAAATGTCATGAGATTTCAGAAAGTGGGCGTACGCTCAGAGAAATCTCCCATGAGGAAGCAGTGCCCAACATGTGTCCCGAAGGATGAGAGTGACTCCAATACCATTCCCCAACATCTCCAGGGCAGGGACAGCACCAGGAGGAAGACCAGGCGCCCCTCCCAGCCCTGGGCAGCTCTGCTGACTTCAACCCACTCTCCACCCTAGGGCTGGCAAGGGGCTCAGGGCACACAAGCCATGATCCAAGCCATCAACGGTGGACACACAGATGGCTGACTGGTGCAGCCAAGGGACCCGTTACCTCTCAGCCAAGGTGAAGTCCCCATCCTTCAAGGCTGGCACCTTCCTCAGGGGGTTCACCTGGGCAAAGTCATCGCTGTAGTGCTGACCTGTGGGAGAGACCAGTGAGGCAGGTGGGGAGAACTCTGAGCCCTCTGAGGTCTCTGCCCACCCCCTACCCCAATGTCCAGGCACCAACTTTCTGAGGCCTCCATCCAGGTGGGGCATCAGAGAAGACGAGGCCACTCTACTGGTCAGCGGATCACACACGCTGAGCCTGCCGGAGGTCCCCCCTTCCTGTGTCCACCCCCACCTTGGAACCTGGGTCAAGTAGCATCTCAGTTTGGACTTGGGAGGAGGGTGATTCACTGCAGCTGTAATCCACCCCAGCCCCGGCCAACTCCATCCACGCATCAGACACTCTAGCCTCCTCCCTGGGCTCTAGGCTTGTCCGCTGCAGTCCCCCTCTCTATGCCAACTGGGTGACCTGTCTACACCCCAGAGCTCCAGCCACACCTGCTCCCGGCCCTCAGCAAACCTCGCTCTCACCAGCAATACCTGCCCGACTCAGCCACTCAACCTCTTGCAGGTCAGCTCCTCTTTCTTTCTTGTGCCAAACCTTCAAGGCTCCTCCCCCACAGGGATTCCCAGGTCTGAATCATATCTGCATACCTCCCTGGCCCGGGCCAGTGCAGAGGGTACACCAAGTAATGTATGCGGAGTCCGAGGGCTTCAGTGGAGCCGGGATCCAGCCTGGCCGTAGGACCGCCTGTGGGCCTCTTTGCCCTTCTACTGCATGGATGGAATCACCCCTACCCATCCTCCCTCTAGAAATTGCCTCTGTGCCCAGCCCCCACCCCAAGGAGCATTGAAAAGTCAGAGCAACCTGGCATCAAAGCAGCTGGTGGCTCACGCTGGGGCACCAGAGGCAGAAGGTGGGCAGGCTCAGCCAAGCAGGGGTCTCCCTTCGGGCCTGCAGGAGGGGCTCTGAATCCAGAGCTTATCCTACTGTCCAGTTACAGCCCTGCCCCCTCCCCGGATTTTGTATAAGTGGAGGGGACCTAGGCAGGCATAGGTAGGAGTAAAGAGGAGACCAGATGCAGGTGTCCAACCTCCTCCTGCCAGCAGACCCAGAAACTCAAGAGACGGGGGCTGCTTCCACTGGGAATGAGGAGGCAGTTCACTGTTTTCTCCAAGCCCAGGTGTGGAGGTGTTGGAGCTGTCACTCCACTTCCCGCGGCCCCACACCCCCACACCCCCACTGCTCTCTACCTGCTCTGCTCCTTCTTAACCTGTATTTTGAAGAACGGTTAGTATTCACTAGGCAAAGGTTAAGACTCTGAAAATACACAACTTATAGGCGAAGCCACGGTTTCCGACTGGAGTCTGTCTCTTGCCGTCTGTCTGCGCAGGCCGCCTGACCGTGGAGCCCCGGGAGTCCGTGTGCACACAGGGGCCCAGACCCCGGGCCTGCCTGCCGGGCCCACCTTTGAGCAGGTCCACGGTGCGCAGCTCGAAGGGGATGCCGTTCTTCTTGGCGAAGATGTAGACGGCGCGGCAAGGCTGGGACAGCAAGTCCAGGTAGAGCTGCAGGCCCATGGCGGGGGCGGGGGTTAGGATTAGTGCAGGACTGGGGCAGAAACGGCGGGCAGAGTCCACCGGCCACCCAGCCGGCGGCCGCGCGCAGCCTGATTACTCGCGCCCGGCCACGCCCTCCCCGCCCATTGGATGGTGCCGGAGAACTTTGGACCAATCAGCGGCGGCCTCGCTCTCCCGCCTTGCCTCTCCGGAGTTCTGGGCTGGGGTCCCTTTCCTGGTGGGGAGGGTACAGGGAGACGGACTCTGACAGCTTCTCGCCTCCAGGTCAATCCCCTAACCCGGACTTCAATGTCTACCAGAGTCAAATGGGGCGGGGGGATGATATTGTGGGGACGACGTTGAGGGCGCTTCCAACGCAGACACTCAATGAATTTAGAGTCGAAAGTGTTGGCCCAAGCCACCTTCCCCCACTCGCGGAGGGAGCTGAAAGAGGAAGGACTTAAGTGTCCCCGGGAACACAAATAGAGGAGGAGAAAGGAGGTGCCACGGCTTCCCTTGGGCCCACTGCACAGGGTGGAGGCTGGGGAGGGCGTGTGGACCTCTGCACCCAGCAAAGACTAGGTCCACACCTCAGGAAGCCGCCCCTCCCCAACCTTCCTTACACTCCCGGCTACTCCCTCCAGCAAAGCAGAAGCCCTGTGGGGCCCATCTAGAGGTTTGCAGGGGGGCCTGGAGCCTCCCCACTTGCTTTTCAGGGCCAAACCCCTCCAACTACAAGCCTGGAGCTCCTGAAGTCTGTGGCTATGATGCCCTCATTCTCTAAGCAAGCCTCTTGGGTAAAAAACCCTGTCCCCAAACCCAAGACTCAGAGAAAGCCCCTTGGCAAGAGGATCAGTTACTGGAAAACTTGAGAATAGCTTGGCCTTCCTGGGCCCCAGGCTCCCAGTTTAAAGAAGACCTATCCCCCCAGGGCGGGGCCATGTTCTCCACCCCCTCCAGTGGACTGCCCTCCTCCACATGTCACCCTTGGCCGGATTACTGCAATATCCAAATCTCCCTGCTTACTCCCTGGCCACCGTCCAGTCCAACCCCCAACAGCAGCCAGAATATTATTCTAAAACGCAAGCTGAGCATTCCGTTCCTGTTCATGGTTTGCAGCTCCTAAGTGTGGCATTTAAGGCCCCGCATGACTGAGTCCTGACCAGGAGAGCTGCTGTTTGGATTTCCCCTCCCGACCAATTCCTCAGGACAGATGCAGGACTTGTGATTTACAATACTTGGTGCCAAAGGGCCACGTCCTGGGTGACTGGCCCAGCAAAGCGATAGCTGGCATGCCTACAGCCAACACCAGTGGATGCCCGATACCCCTGCTGTCTTTCTCTAAGAACTAGAAGGCAAGGGGGCATTTGTTAATTTCACTCTTGACAACCATCAGGGAGAAGCTGATCCATGGGGCCTAGGAAAGGGGGTTGTCTTTTGAATAGAGGCCAAGACCAAGGTCAGGACAGAAGGAAGTTCAAATAAACCACACGTCAGAGTTAGAAGCAGAGGCTCAGGCTGAGCCCAGGTTTATTTCCCAAACTGAAAAGAAGATGCAGTGATTAAAGGAGACAAGGTCTGGGTATGCCATTCTCATCGTGGCTTTTAGGCAGCTGTGGAAGATGAGTGGGGACCTGGCCCAGGGAGCAGAGGGGCAGTGGGACTCAGGCAAGTCACGCCTGCTCTCTGGGTCTGCGTCCCATGGGACATGGAAAGGAAGGTGCTTTGTGAACTGCCAAGGGCAGAGCAGAGGCTTCCCGGCTCGCTGGATCATGGACAGCACCCTAGGCATCAACTTCCGCTTAATGGTGGGGTCTGCAGGCTGGGAGTCCTTGGCCTTCAGGATGACCTCATGGGCCTCCTGGAAGAGGACCTCCCCCACTGCCGCCTCCACACGCTGGTGCCACGCAGCCAGCTTGGGTCGGCCTTCAAAGACTTGGCAGCCGGCACCCACAGGCTGTAGGGGGACAGGATGGGGATGGATGGGTGAGGCCAAGTATGGCAGCATCTGCTTGGTTTGGAGGCCACAGAACTCCAGAAGGTTTCTACACATAAGCACAGTCCCATGGCCAGGTGGGGCAGTGTGAGCAGGACTTCAGCAGCCACCCAGGACCTCCCCTGCCTAGTCCCCCCAACAACCGCCCACAGCACTCACATGCATGAGCTCCATGACGGCTATCAGGTCAGCCAGAGAGTTGTGGGGCCCAGCGAGAAAGGCCTTGTTCTGGAGGAACTTGTCCTCAAGTACCTGCAGGGTCACGTCCAACTCTGCCAGCGTGGCTGTCAGCATCTCGGGAGAGACCGGCTCACCCAGGTAAACAGGGAGCATCACCTGGTGGGTGGGCAGGCAAAGTGGGGGGTTAGGGCCCAGCCCAGCCTCAGGGGCAGGAAGGCAAGCCTCCCTGCCCTTAGAGCTGCCTCCTGGTTCCATGCATTTTTTTTCCTACAGGGAAATTCCTAAAGGACTCCTTTTCCCAGAACTATTCCTGCTCCCACAATCTGAGCCTGGGGCATCTGACAGAAGGCTTCAAACCCCTTTGAGAATGACTCAGAGGGGACCTGAACAATGAGTTTCACACTTTGGGGGGAGGGCCTGGCTTAGGAACGATTATTTTTTAACCTCTTTCCCCCAGATTATAAAATCAGTACCTCATACAGTATAATTAGGAGGATGGGCTTTTAAGGTCTCAACTTTGTTGCTTATAAACTATGTGAACTAGAGCAAAACACTCAAACCCTCTGAGCCTCGATTTCCACATCTGTGATATGGGAATAATAGTACAGGGCTCATCTTGTAAATGGAAAAGTGAGGCCCAGAGAGAGACAGACAGTTGCCTGAGACCACACAGCTAAGAAAAGACTAAGCCAAGCGTGGAACTGACGTCTTCTGACCCAGGGAGCTGCCAGGGACTAGGGAGAAGAGCCAGGAAAGGGTAGCGTTCAGGATTCTGGGAGGAGGGCATTTGGGGTGAAGCCATCAACAGCCTCAGGCTTGCCAGAGCTGTCAGGGAGACACAGTGGATGGGGAGCAGGGGAGGGGGCTTCATGCTCAGTCTGGTGTTTTGTTGGGTAAAGTTGCTTGGGGAGGCTGGGACTCTGGAAAGGTAAACAGGACTAGGATTGTGCACAAGCCCTGGTGGCTTCTGTTTCTTTCCCCAAACAACAAGGGTGGCTTCTGTTTCTTCCCCCAAACAACAAGGGTCAGTGATCACCCACCGGTGGCCTGGAGGCCAGTGCTGGGCTAATGACATTCCTTTGGCTGCAGACTTTTTAAAACTATGGATCACTTGTGACATTTAAAAGTGGAGACATTTCATATAAAAATCCTGAAATTTCCAGCTTCTTTTTAACATAAAGGTGCTGGCCACACAGGGCCAGCATTCCTACCTGGCCACCAGCGCAGCATCTAAGGCTGCTGCTGGGGAGAAGCTGCTCCTTGGTGGGGGAAGCGGGAGGGTGGGGGGAACAATGGCTCTTAGTTTGCCAAACCCCACATAAGCCCACCTCCCGTGTATTCTCTGCCTCACCCCAGCAGCAGACTGTCTACATTTCCCTTCTGTTCCCATGGGGTGGTTCCAAAGTTCTTAGGGTTTTAAAAAGTGTTTTTATTCCTCTTTAAATATAAAAGACCATAAGAGGGTAATAAATAAATTCTGATTTATTCTTATCAGGAAATGCTATAGAGTAGTTAGAAAAAAATAAATTAGACCCACCCATAGCACTATGGAAAAATGCAAGTTCCAGAATGATATGAGAGCATTTATATAAAATTGTAAGCACTCAAAGCAAAACTTTATTTTTATGGCTACACATAAATGTAATAATGTAGAAAATCGTGAACTGAAAGGACTTGAACCAGATCCTGGGGAGCAGGGGGCACCTCAGGAAGGAACGAGGGCAACAAAGAGGTCTTTTGACTTTTGTTCTCTAATGTTTCCTTTTTTATATAAAAAAGTGATAGAAGACACAATAAAACTCATGACCCAGAATTAGCCATACACTTTCAAAAATGAGGAGTGCACTTCTGATGAGGATATGACAGTCCCAAAAACCACTGCTCCCACCATAACACTGAAAAGAAAATAACCTTATTTTTCTTTAAAGTCTTCAAAGAATATAGAACTTTAAAAAAAAGAAAAGAAAAGAAAGAACAAAAAAAGAAAAAAAAAAGAAAAAAGCCTAAACCTGTTCTGTCCAATATGGAAACCACTGGCAACGAGAGGTTACTGAGCTCTTAAAATATGGCTGGTCTTAGGTGAAATGTGCTGTGCATGTAAAATACACACCAGAAAACAGACACAGATCAATGGAACAGGATAGAGAGCCCAGAAATAAACCCACGCACTTATGGTCAATTACAACAAAGGAGGCAAGAATATACAACAGAGAAAAGACAGTCTCTTCAATAAGTGGTGCAGGGAAAACTAGACAGCTACATGTAAAAGAATGAAATTAGAACACTCTCTAGCACCATACACAAAGATAAACTCAAAATGGATTAAAGACCCAAACGTAAGACCGGAAACAGTAAAACTCCTAGAGGAAAACATAGGCAGAACCACTGAGGGGCACTTAAGTGTCATTGTTGATGGACACTGGGGTTGCTTCCACAGCTACTGTGAATAATGGCTATTGTGAATATTGCTGCTATGAACATCTCTTTGAGACCCTGCTTTTGATTATTTTGTGTATATACCCAGAAGTGGAATTGCTGAGTCATGTGGTAATTGTATTTTTAATTTTTTTGAGGAACCATCATACTGTTTTCCACAGCAGCTGCACCACTTACCATTCCCATCAACAGCGCACAAGAGTTCTAATTTCTTCTTATTCTCACCAACACTTGTTATTTTGTTCATATATATATATGTAATAGCCATTCCAGTGGCGGTGAAGTGGTATCTCATTATAGTTTTAATTTGCACTTTCCTAATGATTAGTGATACTGAACATATTTTCATGTGTTTATTAGCCAAAATGATACTATTTTGAGTACACTGGGTTAAGTAAAATATATTCATTTCAGCTGTTTCTTTTTACTTTTTAATTGTGGCTACTAGAAGATTTAAGACCGCATATGTGTCTCACTTTGCACTTTGGTGCAGCACTGGACTAAATGAACTAAATTCCAGAGGGCACGAGCCCTCCCTAGGTAAGCCACGTTCATCCCTGGGGTCGAGGCAAGCAGTGGTGCAAGCCTGCCATCAGCATAGGAGTTTTCTGATGAAGCAGCCACGTGGGGAACTTAGGGCAGGGCTGAAAAGCAGAGCCATCTCACGGTGGTAGTTGGTGCTTAGATTCCAAATCCCTGCTGGAGGAAAGCGAGCAACCTGATTCCACCCTCCAGATACCTGAAACCAGAGATGAGCTGAAACTAACTAATGCCACATCCCAGCCCCACTCCTGACTAGCTGGAAGGGAGGAACCTCCCACCAAGACTGCCTGATAGAGGAAAGTGCAAGCCCTTTCTCGGGTATTTATTATGTATTCAGTCTCTACTCTCCTTTTGTACATAATGTGCAGCACATAATAATAAATTATAAGACATACAGAGAAAGAGGAAAATGTGGCCCATAATCAAGAAGGATAAAAAAACAACCAATAGAGACAGACTCGCAGAGAACCCAGGGGTTGAAATTAGCTGACAAAGACTTTTAAGTAACTATTATAAATATGTTAAAGAATTTAGAAGAAAAGATGGACCAAGTGGGTGAGCGGATGGTGAATCTCAGCAGAGACATGGAAACTCTAAAAAAGAACCAAATGGAATTTCTAGAACTGAAAATTACATATCTCGAATAAAGAATGTATTAGATGGGCTTACCAGCAAACAGAAGAAAGGATTAGGAAGTCAAAGTCAGATCAATAGAAGCTATTCAAACTGAAAGGAAGAATGCGATGTTGCCCCGAGCCCTTTTGGGGCGATGTCCTCACTGCCCCCGCCTGGGGAGGGGCACCTCACCTTATGCCACAGGAGCCGGAGGCAGTTTCTCCGCAGGGTTGTGTGCTGCCAGGCCAGGTACTCATCCACATGGGCACAGGCTTGTGTGGTCCTGGGGGTACCAGTGGTCAGGGACCTTATACTTGCAGGCCAGGTAGAGCAGGATGGCCACACTGTGGGGGAGGGGAGGACATGATGGGTGGGGGAAAGTATGGAGCTAGGGGCTTTATACAGAGTTCCTTCCTTAACCTTCCTGACCATGTGCCAAGGTATTTGCTCAGTTTCCAGACAAGGAAGCCGGGCTCAGAACAGGGATGGGAGTTGCCCAGGGCACACAGCCTTTGGTGGCAGAACTGAAAGTCTGTCTATGGCTAATACCCAAGCTCATCCTATCACCAGGCGAAATCCCACAGCAAGTCCTGCCAAGTGTTCTGAGACAGCTTCTGATGGGAAAACCAGAGAGAGCTTCCTGGAGGAGTTGGCATCAAAGCTGAGCCTTAAAGAAGCTCAGTTCTTTCCAGTCTGCATCTACTCTCGTCATCCGACATTCAGCCCCTCCCAGATGTCCTGGTGGTTCAAAAAGGCTTTCCTGTTGCCCCTAAAGCACCTGCTGGAAACACCGGGGGGGGGGGGCGGGGGGAGGGCGGGTGCTGCGGGATCACGAACCAGCAGGGCAGACAACGCTCCCGCAGCTCCCCTCCTGCCCTGGGTTAGGAGGGCTGCCTTGGTGTTGGGGCGGGGGTGGACCCGGAAGGGCACTGAATGTGGGAATTTGGGGCCATAGGAAGGCCTTCGGGAACTCGGGATACCCCAGGGGCTAGGCACCCCAGCCAAAGAGGCAGAAAACCTCTGTATCTGCCACTGGCCTAGGTTCCCTGCACCCACACCCAGCTGAACAGCTCACTTGTCTTTTTGCTCTTTTTGCTCCAACTAATTGTTCAAGGAAGCTCCGAGGAGGTCCGCAAGTCCCTGGGAGCCATGCACCTCCCAAAGTAGGGGAGAAGAGACAGAGAAATGCAGAGATTGCACGCTGCCCCTGGCAGGTACCCTTGGGCGGTCAACAGTGGGCAGCACAGGACTCAGGACAGTAAGGGCAGCAGGAAGGAAGATGGCGTTGGCAGAAGGTGGGAGGAATTCTTTGGGGGTGCATCCACCTCAAGATTCCAGAGATGAGTTCAAAAGTTCCAGGTTCCCCTTGTTGTGGGAGGCATGACTTAGGTGATGAAGGGGGCGGAACTGGAAAAAAATTTCACCCTCCCTAAAGAGATTTCTACTTCTTGGGACTGTTGTGATGCAAAACATGCACATGTCTGGTGGTCCTCCCACGGGCATGGCCCACCCAGGGAAGGGGCAGCCCAGAGATGGAACCACTGGGGCATCAAAACACAAGTTTGGCCAGCGGGCAACCCTTGGAGGGGATGAAGCCGCCCTGCCCCGCACCCCTGCCCAGGGACCCATCACCAACAACCACAGGATTGGTACAGATGTAAAACAGATGCGTTCTTTTCCAACCATCCCTGTGAACTGAAACCGTGGACAGGCAGGAGCCGGGGGTCAAGCCCTGACTCTCTGTAGGATGTTGGGCAAAGGGCCCTTCACCTCGGAGGACTTCAGTTTCCTGTCTATGAAATAGAGAGCTAGGACAAGAGGGTTCTAGCAAGGTCTGGTAGCAGCCCCGGGTCCCCAGTTACCTCTCGGTCAAAATGAAGTCCCCGCCCTTCAAGGCAGGCACCTTCTGCCGGGGGTTCACCTGGGCAAAGACATCACTGAGGTGCTGGCCTGCAGAGAGCCCATCGTGGTGGGTGGTGGGAGGAAAACGCCAAGTCCTGCCTGGCTGCGCCCACCCCCCACGCCACCCCCCTCGCAAGGCCCAGGCCCCAATTTCATGGCTCTTCTCCAGCCCCGGGCTGCTCTCTGGTGTGGGAAAGTCTGCTGTGGGAGGAGTGGGAGGCTGTTCTGCCAGCTGGTGCAGAAGACCTTGACACCCCTTGCCAGGTCCTGGGGGGCATAACCTTCCCCCAACAGCACGCCCCCAAAACAGAGCTCAAGAAGCTCCGGCCAGGGTGGGGCCTCTCCTTGCCCAGGCCCTCAAAGACACCCAACCCACTGCCTTTCCACCATTGCCAGCATCACAAGCGCCCATGCAGGGTGTCCCCAGCTGCAGGGGCCGGGCGGCTGGTGCCCTGAGTACTGTGATTTCCTACGGTGCCCCTTTCCCTGTGGACTCTAAGGTAGGGTCACCAAACACAGACAAGTGGCCTCTTCCTGGTGTCCACTTATTGCAACCAACTTCCACAGGCCCCTGTGTGTCCCCTTGCTCACCCTGCCCTGGGCACCAGGGACAGAGCTGGCCCTGTCGTTAGGCTCTGCATTCTTGTCCCACCACAGCTCCCCGGAAAGGTGCAGCCCACTGTCCCCCAGGACCCTGACCTCTGCTCAAGCTCATATGAGTGTTTTCTGCTCCTTCAGATGCAGCCAGAGAGAAGCTTCTGAAGGGCACTTAAGCATCACTGCTGCCGTGCTCAACAGCCTTCAGTGGTTCCCCATTACCACGGGAGCAGGGGGAAGTTGCTCAAAGCCATAAACTATCCATTACCGCCTTACCCCTCCAGCCTCAGCCCCACTCTCTCTCCTCCCTTTCCCTCCCTTCAGACTGTTCCTTCACCAGGGACCCTCCCCTCCTCTCCTGGTGAAACACACCTCCTACTGCACCCTCTATTTGACAGCCCAGTTTGGACATCCCTTTGTCCCCACGCCCTCTCCCTTACCCCACACTCTGCAGAGGCAACCCCTGGGCAGGACAAGTGGGCAGTCCCCAGAGGAGGCTGGGAAGAGATGGCGATTCAGGCAGAAGGACAGGCTGGCACAAAGGCAGAATGGCAGGCGAGGCCCACCGAGCTTGGGGGCGCTGGGTGGAAGGCTCAGCCAGGCAGAGTTGCCCTACTTGCCCCACCAGCAAAAAGGGAGTTCTGCTTTCCCCTACCCCAGCTGCCATGCCAGCTGTGCCCTTGGGACCTTGGGGACCTGTCAGAGAAACAAACCCTCTTGCTAAGAGTGCAGGGCTCGCCAAGCCCCTGCAGTCCCCCTCCCGCTCCCAGAACTCCCCGTCGGCTGCCCCCCTTTCCAGTAGGAATAAGAGAGGCAGAGGACAAGGTAAGTGAAGGCAAAGCAGGAGGAGGAGGAAGGGACAGAGGGGGACCCAGTGCAGCCCAGGCCAGAGCATCAGCAGTTGGGGCCACAAAGGAGGGACTCACTCTGCCACACCCCCCATGCGGCCCCCTAAAGCCCTCTCCTCCTGCCCCTATCTCTTTCCCTGGGGCCCCATCCCTATGCCCAGGTGCACCGCCTCTGTTCGCAGCGTCCCTCCTCCTTTCCTCATGCCTCCCCCACTTTTTACTCCGCTTCAGCTGAGCCCTGTGGTCCATTCCATGGGACCAAGCAGAGTTTGGGGATCCCCGAATCTCGTATCTCCCTGGTGGCTCACCTATTCGGCACTGGCCCCAGGACAGGGGTGGCTCGGAGGGGGGTCCCCCTAATTGGTGTTCAGCCTCCTCATCCCTCCCTGACTTCTCGGTCCTCCAGACCCGGGCCTGGCCCACCTTTGCGCAGGTCCACGGAGCACAGCTCGAAGGGGATGCTGTTCTTCTTGGCGAAGATGTAGACGGCGCGGCAGGGTTGGGACAGCAGGTCCAGGTAGAGCTCCAGGCCCATGGCGGGGGCGGACCAGCCTCGCAAAGCAAGGGATACGGAACATAGCAAGCCCAGCGCTGGGTCTGAGGAGCAGCAGCGCGGCCCGCCCCCCTGGTAGCTCCCCATTGGCGCTCGGGCCGCGCACTTGGGTGCAATCGCGGACGCCCGGCGGGTCTGCGGCCTGGGCGGGGGCTCCGCATGGTCCCCCTGGGGGAGGCGGGGGGTGGGGGCTCAGAGGGCCCCCAGGCCCAAGCTCATTTCACTGAGCATAAAGTCTTCAAGGCTCATCCTAGCTGTAGCGTGTGTCAGAAGTTCCTGTTTTACGGATGAGAAAATTGAGGCCCACAGTGATTACAGGTCCAGAAAGTCTGACTCCAGCATCTACGCTCTTGGCCACAAGCTGCAGAGATCCTGGCGCCAGCAAGAGGCAGAGCCTCAGGGCTTACGGTCAGCGTGGTGGGCTAACTCACTTCGCCCCAGTGCGCGTCCCGGACTCTGACAGCAGGTCTTCCTGCTCCTGCCAGCACAGTGCCTCAATCTCGTTCCCTGGGTTTGTTTCTTCCCTCCTCTGGGCCTCTGTTTCCCCATCTTTAAAATGATGGAGCAATCCCACTGAAAGATCCAGCAATCCCACTTCTGGGCATATATCCAAAGAAAATGAAAACAGGATCTGGAAGAGATATCTGTAATCCCATGTTCATTGCAGCATTATTCACAATAGCCAAGATATGGAAACAACCTAAGCGTCTGTTAAGGGGTGAATGGATAAAGAAAATTTGGAGAATATACACTGACACATACAGAGGAATCTTTCATTCAGCCTTTAAAAAGAAGGAAATCTTGTCATTTGCAACAACATGGATGAACCTGGAGGTCATTATGCTAAGTGAAATAAGACAGGCCCAGAAAGAAATACTGCCTGATCTCACTTATGCTGTGTGGAATCTAAAAAAAGTGAAACTCTAACAAGCAGAGGGTAGATGGTGGTTACCAGGGGCTGGAGGGGGAGAGGGGAAATGGAAACATATTGGTCAAAGGGTATAAAGTTTTGAATACCCAAGATAAATAAGTTATGGAGATCTAATGCACAGCATGGTGACTATAGTTAACAGCACTGCATGGTATACCTGAAATTTGCTGAGTAGTTCTTAATTATTCTCAGCAACAACAAAAAATGGTAACTGTCTGCTGAAAGGAAAAAAAAAAAGCACAACCTGAGTGTTGTGAGTGAAGTTTGATCCAGGGTCTTGCTGAAAACCACAGCACAGGAGACAGCCTTTTCAAAAATCGTTTTTGTTTCATTGATCTTTTCTACTGTTTTTCTCTTCTCTATTTCATTTATCTCCACTGGAATCTTTATTATTTCTTTTCTTCTGCTGGTTGTGATTTGAGATCTGTATGCCTTTACAGCTATAAATTTGCTTCATAGCCCTGCTTCTGCTGCATCCCATAAGTTTGGGTGTGTTGCGTTGTTTTCATTTGTTCAAAGTACTTTCTAATTTCCCTTGTGATTTCTTCTTTGATCCACTGGTTATTTTAAAATGGATTGTTTAATTTCCAGATATTACATTTTCTAGTTTTCCTTCTGTTGTTGATTTCTCATTTCATTCCACTGTGTTCAGAAACACACACTGTATGATTTCAATCTGTTTAAATTTCTTGGGATTTATTTTATGGCTTCACAAAGGGTCTAAACTGGAGAATACTGCATGTGCCCTTGAGAAGAACGTGTATTCTGTGTTGTGGGTGCAGTGCTATGTGTAGTTGGCAGGCCGATGGGTTTAGGGTGTTGCTCAATCATCCATTTCCTTGGGGATCTTTGGTCTCACTATTTTATCCATTAGTGAAAGTAGAGCACTGAAGTCATCAACTCTTATTATTGACAGTTTAATCATGTTTAACCTTTAATTTTCAAATTCTTTTTGGAAGCTGGGGGGACTTGTGACCACCCCCCAGACCCACCACATCAGACGTGCGTCCCAGGCTCAGCAACCGTGGTGGTTGTTCCAGTTTTTTATTAAGCAAACAGTGATTTTCAGCGTCTTCCCTAAGGTAGGAGGCGCTGGGGGCTGAGCCGTCCAGGCCCGCAGGCTGGGCTGCTTCTACTTGAACTTCTGCAGCAAATCGCAGATCCTCTCCTTGACCATCGGGTCCAGCGTGGAGCAGTCCCACTCCACCAACTTCACCAGCCGGTCGTGGGCCTCCCAGAAGAGGCCGGAGCCGATGGCCAGCTCCACCCTCATGCGCCACTCGGCCAGCTTGGAGCTGTTGAGGAAGACGTTATGGTTGCCCGCCATGGGCTGTGGAGAGACAGAGAGGAAGGCATGGTCAGCCTGTGGACCAGCCCCACCTGGGTCCCTCCTACAGCTGCAGGGCTCTCCCCATCCGTCCCTGTGGACAGTGAGCTGGCTAACCCCCGAGGCCTGGTCAGGGGTCGCAGGCCATGTAACACATGTGGGGTGGGGATGGAAGATCCCTGGGGGCTCTCAGTCGCTGGTCTTGCTCCAAGGCTCCTGAATCCCTCTCTAAGGGACCCCTGGCCCAGGGGTTCCCACTTCTCCAGCCTGAAACGTCCCAGGGGTCCTGCCCTCTTCCAGGGAAACCCCTTGTCCCCAGATGAGGGTGGGAGGAATTCAGTTATTTTTCCCCCCTGTTGAACCTCCCTCTGTGATCAAGCACAGGGGCTGGGATGAGAAAGCCATCAGGCAGCCTAAGAAACATGCACACAAGATGTTTGGGGGGTTGTGGGTTAAATTTAAGGGGTGGGGGGTGAAACTTAGGGGACTGCACCACCTGGGACAGAAAGATTGGAATGTTTTTTTCCTGGTGCTGGTCCACACTGCACACTGACCAGGGCCACTTTGCATACTGGCCAGGGTCTCAACACCGTCCGGCACACCAGCTAGGTCAGAACTGGCCACCCTCCCCTGCACATAGAAACCACATAAATGCTGCCCCACACCCAGGTGTGTCCCCCCATGCACAGCGGATGCCCCTCAGACCCAGAGCCAGGGAGCTGCTCTGTACAACCATCTGTCTGGAGCTCTGGAAAAGAGGCACTTTGGCTGGAAGGACACTTTGGAAGCCTCTGGACAATTCCCGGAGAGTCCAGCGGGAGGAGGAGGCATCCAGGATCCTGGCCGACTGACCAAGAAACACTGTGTTCTTCTCCTTGTCCCACGCTGACCCTCCAGCTCCTGCCCCCACAGAGGACTCTTGGTGAAGCATGAATGACCACGATCCTCCCCGGTTCAAAACCTGTGTTTCCTGTGGCCCCCGGGTCAAGGCCAGACACCCAGGCGTGGCTCCCACAGTCCCCATATCTCCCCCTTCACCAGCCTTTCTGAAAGTTATGGTCACAGAGGAGTCCCTCCTTTGCCCAGGCTCCAACCCCCCATCACCCCACCGCACACCTGCATCATCTCCACCAGGGCTACCAAGTCGGCCAGGGAGATGTTGTCCCCAGTGATGAACATCTTCTCCTGCAGAAACTTTTCCTCGAAGAGCTTCAAGTTGTTCTTCACCTCTGCCAGCACCTGCTCTGTCTTCTCAGCTGGAACTTCCTCACCCGCGATCATCGGGATCAGCAGCTGGCCAGGGTAGGGGAGGGGAGGGAGAAGAGGCCATATCTGACCCTCCAGGTCTCAGTACCCTTTTCTGCTAGAGAGGTGGTAGACAGTACCAAGGATGTAAAGTGGTGTCACCTCTTTTAGCAGTTCTGATTGGTAGAAGTTGCCTGGGGCCCTTGTTCAGAAGGATTTGAGGTCCCAGCAGGAAAGAATCCTATGACTGATTACTGATATCTGTCACAGGCATAGGATAAGAAGTAGGGACACATGTACTGGTTATTTGTCATCTTCAAATTTGGTAGTCTTTATGGGCCCTTCGACTCTGGGGGTTTTTTGGCGGTTTTTTTTTTGGGGGGGGGGCGGTTTTGGCTGCATGGCTTGTGGGATCTTAGTTCCCTGACCAGGGATTTAACCTGGGCCACAGCAGTGACAGTTCCAAGTCCTAACCTCTGGACCACCAGGGAATTCCCAACTCTGATATTTTCTAGTTTGGAATGAAATGTCTTGAATCCTATCCTGGCTTCAGTGATACCAGCCCCTCCTGGGCACCCCTCACCTTGTCTTTATAAGGCTCTTTCCTACTCAGTGGTTCACACTCCCCACAGCTCTGTAAGGTAGGCAGGAAAGGGAGCCGTGGAAATGAGGCTCAGGGAGGGAGGGACACTTGCTTGAGCCCCCGCTGTGGCCCCGCTCACCTTGATCCAGAGTATCTTGTTCATGGGCAGCTGAATGGCTGTGTGCTGCCAGGCCATGAACTCATCCACGCGGGCGCGCGTGTGCAGGTCTGGCGGGTACCAGTGCGAGGGTGCACTGTACTTGCGACACAGGTAGAAAAGGATGGCCACGCTGCAGAGAGGACAGTCAGGGCGCTCCTCTGGCCTCCCCAACCCTCTACACGAACCATCCAGCGGGGCTGGGCCCAATGTGGGCCCTCCAGCCACAGGTGGGCTCTAGGCACTGGCATCCCACCTGGAGGAGGACGAGCCCCGAGGGCCCCGGGAAAGGCAGTCAGTCCACCCCCATCAGCGAGGGCAGGGAGGGCCCCTGCGGGGCAGGTGGGAGTTGGTGGATGGCGTCAGGAAGGTCAGTCCAGACAGGGCACAACACGTAGGGAAACACGGGGTAAGAGGGGGCGCGGGAAATCTGGAGAAAGCAGAACCCATGAGTGATGGGGAGAGGGTGGGGGGTGGGTGGGGAGAGGTCAGGGACAGCCGGAGATGGCCTGCACCGCTCTGTCCATGACCACCGCCCACTGCCCCCACCGCCACACCTTCTGTGTCTCCTGATCCTGCACCTGGAGGTTGCGGTCCTCAATGCTTATTCCCTGCCTTCAGCCCTCCCGGCTCCCACACTGGGAGCTCGGATACCAAGCGGGGCCCACACACACCAGCACGTTCTCTGACACCCCCTGCCCCCAGGGTGAACCAGAGCTTACTGTGACCGGAGGAGCCCCACCTCCTGGGGGACAGGCGCCCGGCCCACATCACAGTCCCTGGGATGACCCTGGAATGGGCATCTGGCCTTTTGTCTGGCCAGCACCCTTTCCCCCACTTTCCCTGCAGGGACCCGCTCCACCAACAGTGATTCTGGCCCGGGTGACTGGCAGTCATGGGTCCCAGTGCCCTGGCCAGTAAGAGGCCCACAAGTAAGCAGGTGACTCGACTGGGCCCATCCCTGTCCTTCCTGAGAACTTCAGATCACCCACGAAGGAGGGGTTGCTCGTTTTGCGAGGACCAGGTGCTTCAAAGATGAGGCTACAGAGCTGTTGCTGGTGGTGCGAATAGGAGAAAATGCTGAGAAAAGCTGGCAGGTGGGCTGGGGGGGAAAGCATCAGCACCACCATAGCCAGGCCCAGACTCCCCTGGCTAGTCACATCCCCCAGTAAACTCAAACTAGTTGAGCTGAGTTTCTGCCTTGCGTGGCTGGTGTCCTTACCCCTCACTCAGTGCCCTAATAGACACCTGTGGGCAGAGGGGCCAGGAGGCTGGAGGGATGGGGGAGGGGTGGGTCTTTGGAGAAGGCCTAAGGGGGATGGTAGTGGATTCACAGCCGTTCTAAGGCCCAGGACTGGGAGGTGGGAGGGAAGGACCAGCAGGGTGAGAAGGTGGCATAATAAGAAGGCCAAGGGCAGAGGTGGGGTCCCTGCTCTGGAGAGAAAACCAAGGGTGTGGCTGGACAATCACTTGGTAAAGATATTAGGCAGGTGACTTGTGGATCTAAGGGACCATTTCAGCAGAAACACTGACAGCTTGTACTGAAGGAGACAGATGGGGTGAAGTGAACGAAGGTTGTCAGACACCTCTGTGAAATGGGCTGATGGGGCTATTTAACCTTCAAGAAAAGGAAAGAATAACCCAGAGGGAGGCTCAGGGGCCAGTAGGGCTGTCCTGCCACCACAGGCCTGGGGTACTGGTTCTAAAAGGTGGGGCCAATACCCTGATAGGCCCAGAGGACAGAGTATGGAGCTAAAGAGGATGATTTTGTTGAGAGAAATGAAAGGCCCAAAATGGAGTCACTTGTGCTAAGCCCCACATCAGCAAACCGAGACTCAGTACCTTAACCTAACTGCAGTTTCAGCCTCTCCCAGGAATGTGACCTTTAACCAGTTAATCTGGAATTACCTGGCCAGCACTAGTGAGGTCATCTGCCTGATAGACCCCTGGCTTCCCCCAAAGAAAGGTGATCTTGACTAAAACAATCCACTCTTTGCTAGAAACTTCCTTTTCCTGCCTCCTTCTGCCTATAAAAAGCCTTTCATTTTGTACAGCTCATCAGAGCTCCTTTCTAGATGGGATGCTGCTCTGTTCATGAATTGTTGAATCTTTAATTTTACTCAGTTGAATTTTGATTTTTAACAATGCTCAAGCCTTAAAATTGAATGCAATTTGTCCTGCCAGGTTTCAGACGTGCTGGGGATGCACGAGCCTTTTTTTCCTTCCTATCCTTCTGTTTTGAAATGGTAATGTCTAGCCTATGCCTGTCCCCCCACTGTATTTTAGAAACAGGATAACTTGTCATCTGGTTTCACAGGTTCATAGATGGAAGGGAATTTTGCCCCAGGATGAATCAAACCCTGAATCGCACCCATACCTGATTTGGATGATTTAGAGGACGGCATTTTGGACTTAAAGTTGATGCTGGGATGATTATGACTTTTGGAGATGCTGGGATGAGGTGAATGTATTTCACACATGAGCAGGACATGAATTTGGGGGGGGGGGCCAGGGAGCAGACGGTTATGAGTTGAATTGTGTCTTAATACCCAGTACCTTAAAATGTGACCTTATTTGGAAAGAAGGTCTTTACAGAGGTCATCAAGTTAAAATGAGGTCATTGGAGTAGATGCTAATCCAAAATGACTGGTGTCGGGACTCGCCTGGTGGCACAGTGGTTAAGAATTCGCCTGCCAGTGCTGGGGACATGGGTTTGATCCCTGGTGCGGGAAGATCCCACATGCCTCGGAGCAACTGAACCCGTGCGCTACAACTACTGAGTCTGTGCTCTACAACCTGTGAGCCACAACTACTGAGCCCATGTGCTGCAACTACTGAAGCCTGTGCACCTAGAGCCCGTGCTCCACAACAAGAGAAGCCACCACAATGAGAAGCCCGTGCACTGCAACAAAGAGTAGTCCCCACTCACTGCAACTAGAGAAAGCCCGTGCGCAGCAACGAAGATCCAATGCAGCCAAAAACAAAAAACAAAAAAAAAAAACGACTGGTGTCCTTATACAAAGGGGAAATTTGGACACAGAGACATGCACAGAGGGAAAGCGATGTGAAGAGACACAGGGAGAAGATGGCCATCTTCCAGACAAGGAACACCCTAGGCTACCAGAACCTAGGAGAGACCTGGAACAAATCCTTCCTGGCCCCTTCATGGCGAGCATGGCCCTACCAACACCTTGATTTCGGACTTCTACCCCAGAGCCATGAGACAATACATTTCTGTTGTTCTAAGCCAGCCAGTCGGTGGTACCCTCTTACAGCAGTCCTAGAAATGTACCTAGCCCTGGGCCACCCAGAATTCCATGGTCCACTTGGGTATACTTTAAGTTATGAGACCACTTGTGAAGCAGGCTGAGAAACAATGAACCCTGAATCTTACCAAACCTTGAGATCCAACTACCAATTTACAGGAAATGAAGGGACAGAAAGCCATGTTACACGGCACCATGAGGATGCAGTCAGCAAAATTTAGACCATTGGAAATTCCACAGGACAAATAAGCTGCTTTCTTCAACCACGGCAAAAATGCAAAGGTCCAAGGTGGGGCGTGGAGGGGACTGGAGATGAAAAGAGACTGAAGAGGTGGATCAATCAGCTGCACTCTTTGCAGCTTATTTGAACCCTGATTCCAAGGCACGAACTGCAAAGAAAATATGTCTGAGATATTCAGAGACTGGCAAATATGAACAGGATATGTGATGAAATACAGGAATTATTGTTAATTTTATTAGGTGTCATCATGGTATTGTGGCGATGCTTTTTTTTTTTTTAAAGAGCCTTTATCTCTTAGAAGGTCATTCCTAAACATTTACAGGTGAAGGAATGGAGTGGCCAGGAGGCAGGGGAACAGAGTGGAGTATAGATGATGCAAAATGGGCCCTTGGGTGGACCACTGTTGGAACTAAGGGGTGGGTATGTGGGTTCGTTATACTCCTCCTTATTTACTATTTACTCTACTTGTGTATGTGTGAACTTTTCCAGAGTAAAAAAAAAAAAAAATCAATAGGCACCAGCAGGAGGGCTGCCACTGAATCTCCCAGGAAGAGCAGACACATGGTGGGAGAGCCAGGGAAGACCGTTACCTTTCGGATAAGACAAATGTTCCATCTTTGAGACTGGGCAGCTTCCTCAGGGGGTTGATCTCGATGTACTCCTTGCTGTGGTGGTGACCTGAGAGGGGCAGGAAGGTCTGAGGCTGCTGGGACCCCAGGGAAGAGAGACCCAGGCCTCCCAGAGGCAGAAATGTCTTTCTCTCCATTTTCTCAAGAAGGGAAAACTGAGTCCCAGAGGAAAACCATGGCTCACCCCAGGTAAGGGGGCAAATCAGCGGCGCAACAGGGACCAGGTCAGGACGCCTGCCCCCATCCCAGGCTCCGTGACCAGGACAACCTTTTGGCTCACAGAAGCTGGAGGCCTCCAGCCCTCACCCCCAACTCTGGGCCTAAAGCCACAGCCTGTGAATCAACAGAAGCCCTGGGGGCCTGGATCCCACCCCTAGGCCCCCTGCCCCTCTAAGGGGAGCAGGGCAGGTGCCAGCACAGGAGCCCCAGCCCCAGCACACAGATGGAATCCAAAACAGAGCCTCCCATATGCACTCAATCCAGGTGATCCGAACAGAGAACCCTATGTGTGGGTGGGGGGCGGGAGGGGGAGTTTTAACTCTTCCTTGGCCAGCTGCCTCCATTGAAAACACTGCCACCCCGATAATGTCCAGGGCTCCTGGGTCTCCTCTTCTGTGTTCTGGAGGCTCCAGCCTCTGCAAGCTGAGGTTTTAGAGCCGCTTGGAGTGGTGACGGAGAGTGGGGCCACGGACCTCACCCAGGCTTGGGGGTCACCCTGAGCAGGTCTGAACACTTGGAGCGGGGGAACGGGTGTGGATGGAAATAAATGAGGAATAACCATGCGCCTCTGCGACCTCTGCCAACCTAATTGGCAGGTGCTGCAGCTGACGAGGTACTGGGCACCCTCGAGGAGAAGGTGGGGCGCTAGGTGGGGGCCCCTCTGCCCCTCTTCCTCCCACTTCCCCCTGGAAGAGCCTGTTCATCACAGTGGGGCAGAGTCCGTGGGGACCAGCAAAGGCAGGCGGGGCAGGAGCACCACCAACAATTCCCTTGGGAAGCTTTTCTTCCCCTCTGGACTTTGTGGGGGTCTCCTCGTCTCTGTCTCCGCTTCTCAGAAACGCCCCAACCTTGTGTCCTGCCTTCCCACCCGGGCAGCTGCGGGTGCCAACCTTTCAGCAGATCCACAAACTGGAAGTCGAAAGGGATGCTGTTCTTCCTGGCAAAGATGTAGACAGCGCGGCACGACGCGGACAGCAGGTCCAGGTAGAGCTCCAGGCCCATGCTGGGCCCCCGCTGCGGCCGGCAAACACCCAACCTCAGCCAAAATGCAGCCTGTGCCCTGGTCCTGTGCCCACCAGCCCAGGCCCAGGCCCCCACGTTCTGGAACCTCTTGTTCACTTGGTGTTGTCATGAGGCCGGGAAGCCTGGAATTCTCACAGCAGCAAAGATTCTGAAGAAACCCAGGAACAGGCTGGGGAGAGGTCCGTGGCTTGGGGCCAAGGGGTCAGGGGTGGCTGTGACCTTGCCCTTCCCCTCCCTGGGGGTGCCCATTTGTACTCCTGGCCTGGGTCTGAGAAGGGCTTCCACGTGGGAACTCCCGGGGCCAGGCCTTCATGGCAGAACGTAATCGAAGGGGCGTTGCAGGGTCCAGAGTGAGGACGGGATGAGAACCCAGGAGGGTTCCAGAAGCAGGGAGCGGGGGTATCCACAGGTCAATCTAGCCTGAACTGTGGCTAGAAACGGGTGGGGAGAAAGAAATAGGAGCCCAGGGGGCTGTCAGGGCATTGGGGTGACGCCACAGGGGACTCAAGGGGCCACACAGAGGAGCCCAGAAACTTCCAGCCTAGGTTGGGACCGGCCGTGGCCAGGCCGAGCACCTGGACTCGGCACCTGGCGGCAGAGGAAGGTCCCTGTGGGGGCCTGAGTGCTGCTCACTCTAAGCTGCGCACTTCAGGAGATCCCCTGACCATTTGGAAATGGGGAGAGCCCACCTCCCGGGACAGAGAGAGGCTGGACACGAGTTGGGGGCACACAGAGTGTTTACTGCAGATGGCAGAGCGCAGGGGCGCGGCAGACCCTCAGCAGAGCTGCTCCTTCACCCTCTGCACAAGCTTCTGGGCCAGCTGGGGGTCCCACTGGGCCTCTTGGGGGTCCCGAGGCTGAAGCACTCACCTGTGGGCCTCCTGGACGAGCTCAAGGCCCAGGGTGGCCTCCACACGGGCTCGCCACACAGCAAGCCGGGGCCAGTCTCGGAAGAGGTCGCAGCCGACGGCAGTGGGCTGGGGAGACAGGGCAGCTGGGGCCTGGGCTCAGCCTGTGCCCACAGCAGCCCCACAGGGCAAGTGGGCAGGAGAACCTCACCTGCATCAGCTCTGTGAATGCCATCAGATCCACCAGGGACCCTGCTCAGTGGCCAGGAAGGGCCTGGCCGCCAGGACCTCCTGATCCAGGTGCTGCAGAGCGGGCATCAGCTTCCCCAACAGCTGCTCCAGCTGCACGGCATCCACAGGCTGCCCGGAGAAGTGGGGCAGGAGAGACTGGGCTGGGAAGAGAGGCGGCAGCTTATCTTGGGGCCCTCCAAGCCTCCTCAACCTCCTCTTCACCTCTCCCTCAGCAGCCATTTATCAGCGATGCCCTCTGGGGCTCTGCGTTCAGAAGGATTCTGAGGTTTCATTCAGGCTCAGGGGAAAGAGAGCTGTGATAGATTAGTGATGTCTGCCCAGGGCAGTAGACGGGAGTTGATATAAGGGCCAACCAGTCCCTTCCAGCTCTGGGGGTCCTGGGTCCTACCCAGGCAGGATAGGGCAGGGAGGCTCACCTTACATAGGTAGACGTTGGTGGCAGGCAGCTGGATGGCCGTGTGCTGCCATGCCAGGTACTCATCCACACGGGTGTGGGCCTGCAGTTCAGGTGGGTACCAGTGTGCCTCTGTCTGGCACTTGTGGCTCAGGTATAAAAGGATGGCCACGCTGTGGGCAGGAGGTGTCAGAGATCTGCCCACCCCGCCTGGACGGCTCCATCTCTCACTAGCAGGGAGATTTGACTGTGCCAGTGCTCCAACTCCACCCCCTGGGGAGGACCTCCCCACAGCCATGTCCCCTCCAGGTGGCATCTTCCCCCACCAAACTGCTCCATTCCTCCCTTCCAAGCTCTGCTCCTCCCTGGGTTTCAAGCCCCCTCCCCCCTACTACTCCAGCCTGCTCTCTGCCTGGGGACCCAGTTCTCTGGTATCAGGGTCCCTACTCAGAGGGAGGGAGGCAGACCTGCCACAGACACCCCGTCCTAGGGGGTCTCCAAGTTCCCTTCCTGGGCCAGTTCTACCTGGTGCTCAGAGTCTGGGGGAGGGGCTCGGAGGGTCCCCCACTCTATTGTTTTTTGGCCGCACCTCACGGCCTGTGGGATCTCAGTTCCCCAACCAGGGATCGAACCCGAGCCCCTGCAGTGGAAGTGTGGATTCTTTTTTTTTTCCAAATAAATTTATTTATTTATTTATCTTTAATTTACTTTTGGCTGTGTTGGGTCTTCATTGCTGCGCGTGGGCTTTCTCTAGTTGCTGTGAGTGGGGGCTACTCTTCATTGCGGTGCGCTGGCTTCTCGTTGCGGTGGCTTCTCTTGCTGCGGAGCACGGGCTCTAGGTGTGCAGGCTTCATGAGTTGTGGCACGTGAGCTCAGTAGTTGTGGCTCGCAGGCTCTAGAGTGCAGACTCGGTAGCTGTGGCACACGGGCTTAGTTGCTCCGTGGCATGTGGGATCTTCCCAGATCAGGACTCGAACCCGTGTCCCCTGCATTGGCAGGTGGATGCTTAACCACTGCGCCACCAGGGGAGTTCCAAAAGTGTGGATTCTTAACCACCGGACCACCAGGGAAGTCCCCTGACTCTTGATCCCCCTTGGGCTCCAGGCACTTGGTGCCCAGTTTCCATCCTCCGACAAGTTCTGGGAGGTGATTACTTTATTACCCCATTTTACAGAAGAGAAGCCTGGGGCACGAAGCTCTGTGACCTGCCCATGGGCAAAAAGTGAGGACAGGGGACGGGCATTCAGAGCCCAGTGCAGCCCCAGGGCTGCCCAGCTCCTGTGACTCTGAAAGGACATGTTCAGACATCTGGGGAGGGGCTCCCCTCAAGCCTGGGTCTTCCCCGGTTGCATCCAGGTTGTCCAGGCCTAGGGGGTGGCCTACACCCACTTCCACTCTGAAGCTCCCAGCTTTAGCCCCAAAGCAGCCCCCTGGTCCAGCTCCCAGCCCTCTGAGCTGAATTGGCTGCAAGAAGGAAGGGGTCCAGCAGTCTGGAAAGATCTTCAAGCCAGGGGCTACCAGCTTTCTGTCTGCCTCCTTCTGCCTCCCCCCAGCAATGAGCCCCAGACCCAGGGCACCTTACCTCTCGGCCACCAGAAAGTCCCCATCCCTGAGGGCAGGCACCTTCCCCAGGGGGTTCACCTTCAGGAATTCGGGTTTCAGGTGCTCCCCTGGGGGGCAGAGAGCAGAGGAGCCTCAGCGCAGGGTCTGGCCCCTAGGCGCCCCCTCCATGGAGCCCACCTAGCTCTGCCCACCCTGTGCCAGCTCCACAGGGTGCATCTCGAAAGGGATGCTATTCTTCCTGGTGAAAATGTAGATGGCACGGCAGGGGGCTGAGTACAGGTCCAGAAAGAGCTCAAGCACCATCCCTGTGCTTCCCATCGGCCCTGTACTCAGGTCTCCAAAACGGGGGCCATGGCCTGGTCCATGCCCCTCCCCAAAGCCTACTCCCTCCACAACTGGCTGGGCGCCCGGCCAAGCCGCCACACCTCATGGCCTCTGCCCCTGTGAGGGGCTGGTCACTGGTTTTCCAAAAGCAGGGTCCCCAGCCTGGTCCTCCTCCACCTTCATGGGGCGGTGCAAGCCGGTGGACATTCCCACCCCTGCTCTCTTCATCTGGCTGGGACCACCTCCCCACTCCCACCCCCACCCCCGCTTCCCTTCAGTCTAGGCAGCTTTCACTGTTCTTCAAGTCCGCTGCGACGCACACGTCAGGTTCTTAAGGATTTCTGTCTTCCCTCCCACCACGCCTGTGCCACATACACCCCCCACACACAATCCCACACACTCACAGAGTCATACACACACAGAGTCTCACACACACACACACACAGAAACACACACACAGACACTCCCATGCCCACCCCACCCCTCTGAGTAACTATCCCAACTTCCTACTGGGACCTCCCTCTGCCCTCCTCCCGTGCCCCCCGAACCCCCGCCCCTCGGGCTCAGGCCAGACCCTCCATCACCAAGTGCTGTCCCTCCACCTCCTGCATCTCTTACCCCCCAACCAAGACCCCGATGGCCTGGCAGCCTCACCAGCTTCCAGACTCAGCCCTGCCTCCATCGAGACTCTCACCCTGGTGCACACAGCACAGGACCAGAGGTTTCCTTTCTTTCTTTCCCTTTCTTTCTTTCTGTCTTTTTACAAATTTATTTACTTTATTTTTATTTTTGGCTTCATTGGTTCTTCGTTGCTGCGTGTAGGCTTTCTCTAGTTGTGGCGAGTGGGAGCTACTCTTCTTTGCAGTGCGCGAGCTTCTCATTGAGGTGGCTTCTCTTGTTGCAGAGCGTGGGCTCTAGGCACACGGGCTTCAGTAGTTGTGGCGCATGGGCTTAGTCGCTCTGCCGCATGTGGGATTCTCCCGGACCAGGGATCGAACCCATGTCCCCTGCATTGGCAGCAGGATTCTTAACCACTGCGCCACCAGGGAAGCCCCTCCCTCCCTCCCTTCCTCCCTTCCCCTCCCTTCCTCCCTTCTTTTCTTTTCTTTCTTTCTTTCTGGATTTCCTCTTTATTTCTTCTTTTCTTCCTTCCTTCCTCCCTTCCTCCTTTCTTTCTTTCTTGATTTCCTTTCTTTCTTCCTTCCTTTCTTTTCTTTCTGGATTTCCTCTACCTTTCTTTCTTCTTTCCTTCCTTCCTTCTGTTTCTCCTTCCTCCCTCTTCCTTTCTTTCTTTTTCTTTCTTTCTGGATTTCCTCTTTCTCTTTTTTCCTTCCTTCCTCCCTCCCTTCCTCCTTTTTTTCTCTTTCTCTCCTCCTTCCCTTCTCTCTTTCCTTCTTTCTCACGTAAGGAACCCTGGGAGACTGCCCTCCCTTCCCTGCCCCACCCCACCTATAAGCAAATAAATCACTCTGTTGAAAATAGAAACGTGGGGACTTCTCTGGCGGTCCAGTGGTTAAGACTCCCCGCTTCCACTGCAGGGGGCGCACGTTCGATCCCCGGTCCGCGAACTAAGATCTCGCATGCCCAGGGCGCAGCCAAAAAAAAGAAAGTAGAAATGTGGGTAAGGGAACCCCGAGAAACTTGAAAGCATGGTGTGCTTTCACCTGTGCTGTTTCGGACGCTTATGGGCCATTCCCTAAACGTTTGTGTTTGGGCTCGCGGTTGCTTGTAAAGAGCCCTTGACTATAACACAGAGCGAAGGCTTTGTGATGATTAAAGACCATGCGTCGCGTCCTCCCGAGACCCTGCTAGGATGCAGCCACGGAATAAGAAGCGTTCTTCACAAATGACAGGAAAAGGCCACCGGAGAGGAAATGCAAGAAAATTCCCCAGGTTTACGCCTAAAAATGTAAATCCCCAGTGAAACCAGCCTGAGAATCTATCGGTAAGGAAAAAAGCGCAACGCAGTAGAAAACTGGGCAAAACATAAGAACTTTTTTCTTTAAAAGAAAGAAAGAAAATCAGTGTTTTTCTTGCATTTGCTGTTTTTCCAGCGTCTGACTCAAAATAGTCAATATGCCAGAGTAGCATATTTGGGGGTGACTGTTCTGACTTCCTTCAATTATAAACACATACCTAACGGCAAACACCAAATTCCCGAGTGTGGAGGTTGAGGTGGAAGCACCCGAGGGCTTCACTTAAGCCCGACCCACGTGGGGGATACAGGAGTACTTGTATATTATTCTCTATAATAATAAATTAAAACCTCCATACTAATAAAAAGGTCATTGCAAAAACAAAACTTACGCCAGACGGCCCTTCTCTTGGACGCATGCCTCATGCCGGCCCTTGGCACAGCATTTTATCAGACCCCACTTTGCCCCTCTGGCAGACACCACCAGCACACAGACCCTCGGGCCGCCCGGCTCCAGGGCCCACCCCCGGCTCCAGGGCCCCCCTCGGCCCCGCCCCGCCGCGCGGAGCACGCTGCGACCTGCCAGCCCCGCCCCGCCCCGCCCCGCCCCGCCCCGCCCCGCCCCGCCCCGCCCCTCAGAGCACAGTCTCTCAGAGCACCGCCCGGAGCGCGGAGCATGCTGTGGGCGGGCCACCACCTCTCAGCCCTCGCCCCTGGTCGCCCCCGCGGCCCCGCGCGCGGAGCTTGCCGGGAGGGGGGGTTGCCATGGCAACGGTCGGCGCGCGCTGGACCGTTATGGTCTGGTGACACGCGCGGTCATTGTGCCCAGGGCCCCCGAGAGCGGTGGGTGGTTCCGCTATTGCCGGGCGGCGGCCTAGGCTGAAGGGAAGGGGCGGGAAAACCACCCGGGAGAGGGGCCTAGAAAGCGCCGGGGCCTGTGGGGCGGAAGGGAAGGGTCTGGGGCCTCGGAGCTGAGACCCCGCCGGGCGAGGGCAGAGGATGCAGTCTCCGGCCGTGTCGAGTGGAAGGAACTGTGCAGGGTCCCAGAGGGGGAGACAGGAAGCCGCGAATAGAAGAAGGTGGACTCAAAAAGTGGAGGGAAAAGGGGAGGTGGAAGAAACAGAGCTGGGCAGAACTCCCAGCAAAGCTGAGTCCATGGCGTCATTCCCCAGCCCTAGACGCCCCATCGCTGAGCAAAGCATAATAGACCCCTACTCATTTTTGGAATGTCAATATTTTTTACGCACAGGATAGGGGAGGGGAAGAACGGTCAGGGAAAGGGGAGCGGGCAGGGAGGAGACCTGAGTCAAGAGCCCAGTTCTGAAGCAGGAAGGGTCCTCAGAGGTTGCTCTCACGTGTAGGTGGAAGTCTGACCACAGCTCTTTCTGGCGCCTAGAGCTCTCTTAACCACTCTGAGTCTTCCCTCTACCTGTGGGAGACTTACCTTTGGGTTAAGGAGGGGAAAGAGGAAGGGACAGATGGACAGTAGCAACGCAAGGAAGGGATGCCAATGGGAGGAGGAGAGAGCACCATGGAGGCCCACCCTGGTGAGAACTAGAGACTGGTTTTAAGAGAAGTCCCTGTCATGACACCCCAGTCCCACCCATTTCAGGGCTTCTGGGTGAGGTGGACCAAGTCTAAGACTAGGGGGTCCAGGCAAGAAGCCTCACAGTAACCCTTGTCAATAGGAGACTTCACATGGGACACCCCCCCCATCTTGTTCATGCTTTGTGGACACGTTACCGCTGATCACGCCAGGGAACATCACAGTTGGGAGGTTATTGAGCTCCCCAAAGTTTTCTGAGGCTGCCCTTGTCATCTGTAAAGTAATTGCAGCTCTACCCTCTCCGGAGATGGTTACAGAGACCTAGTGAGACGCTGAAAGTGCTTTTAAAGGGTGTGGGGCCCTGTAATGCAAGGACGTGTTACCAGAAAGCCCAGTCCACGTGGCTTGGGGAGCCACTGGGGAAGGAAGGGACTGGAGCCAACCTTACCCAGCCAGGGCCTGCTGCCACCACTTGCCAGCAGGGCCAGGTTGGCTTGATGGGCTGCCAGTCTGTTTGCCCTCGTTCTCCCTGTCCGTGCTCTGGGTCCAGAGACCTGGATTTGAATCCTGGATTTGTCACTTACTAGCTGAGTGATCTTGGGCAAGTCATTTCACCTTTCCTGCTGAAGTAGAGCTAAGGTGGCCTGTGAATGAAACCATATAAACGGAGGCATTTCTGGCTCCAGAGGAAGGCTGCTGCTGTTGGGGAGGAGCCCTGGCCAGGAATCTGTTAGAGACAGTTATTTTGTCACCAGCTGGAATGGCATGGGACAAAGCACTGCAGCTGTCTTGACCTCACCAATTGCCTTGACCTCATCCCTCATGTTATGCTGTCACTTTCAACACTGTCACCTCCTTCAGCCTTAGCATTGGCCTTGGCCTTAGTTTCCTCCTGTGTGACTTGGGGATGATGATTCCTGCAGGAATCAGTAAGCTTGGAATAAGGAAGCTCTCAGGTCACATTACAGTTCACATGCATTAGGTGGGGTATTCAGTGCTGAAGAGCAGCAAATCGGATGGCCTGGTGTGAGAACAGAGCTGTGGAGAACATCAGGGGCCCGTTAACAGCCAATAAGAGTCTGACCCATAAGCACCAGGGCGGGGTGGGGGGGGTGGGCGTTGAGTCTTGACTAAAGAGTTGGTTGGAAAAGCAGGCTTAACAGAAAAACCGGGTCATTGTCAACACACTCAAGATGATAAGCAACCTTTTTTTATATATAAAGCGATTTTTTAGATTAAGAAATTATGAATTTTAAAAACAAGTACCACAAGCTCAAGAAAAATATCCTGACATTCTTCTTAACTGCTGGACACACCTTCACCTTTCAAATACTCCCTCCCCCAGCCCCACCCCTGTATTTTTGGACTGCAGACTCTTTGATTACCTTTCATTGTGACAATGATTTTATATTTCCTACACAGAAGAGGTGATTCCCCCACCTCTCCTTTGGCAGTAAGTGTGTCCCAGGAAGCCGTTTATGCACCAAGATGTCAGACACAGGAGTGACTTCAAATCCCGTGGACATATCTCACTCAACCCATATATTAGTGATCCCCCAGTTTTACCTTCCCCCTTAGCCACATCCCAAATGCCCAAATGCTCACGGGATATGTGTGATGGAGGAAATTTGCAGTGGAAAAACACAATGGGCCTCAACCAACTTGTAAAAGTATTTTCTGCAAATTTTCCAAAAGGACCTGACAACTGAAAGCATGGCTAGGGCCCCTGAAGGGATAAGCACATGCCCTGAAGCTTCAGCTCTGTTTACTTTGGCTGTAAATCCCCCTCTGCTCTGAGTAATCACAGCTGTGCCAGGCTCAAGTTTAGCGCCATCGGAGAGTTCAAGGGAAGATAGTGTACACATTTGACCATTGCCAGGCACTGGTTCACTCTCTAATTTTGCCTCATTTTGTGTTGACACACAGGCTCCCACACCTACCCACCCTGCTCTCCTCCTCCAGTACACACAGCAGGGAGGTTCCTGGCATTTGTGCCCCACCCCCCCAAAGCCCTCCTCTGGACAAGAAGAGGGTCCTTGGCCCTGAGCAGAGTTCTCCCTGCTGGGCCCACCCCCCCCTCTCCTGCACACACAGGGCTGGTCAAGCTGATCCTTGAGCCACAGGCCACTTCCTGAGCGGCCGAGGGGTGGGAGCCGGCAAAGCTGATTCCCGTTCAGGTCCCAGACAGGTCTGGCAGAGCCCCAGGCCAGCTCCCCTTAACCTGCCTGTCCTCTGATAGGACAGGGGAGGGGAGACGGGAGAGGAAAAGTGTAGAAGAAGAATTGGAAGAAAAGCAAGAAGGCCTCGGCTTGGGAGGGAGGGCAGGGGGGTGAGGACGGGCACCGGTCCTGCGGCTAACTTGCTGTGTGACCGTAGGGGAAATCTCCTACTTTACCTCTCTGGGCCTCAGTTTCCCCTTTAAAGTAAGGCCACTAACACCTACCTCACAGGGTTGTTGTGAGGATACCACGAGGTAATGTCTGGGGAAATTGCTTGGGAAATTGGGAAAGGCCACTCACATGGGAGCCCCTCATTATCCTTTTGGCTGAAGGGGGACAGGAGACCTGGAGGCCCTGGACCCGGCCTGGGCCTTGCCTCTTAGGGGAAGCCGCCCTGGCCTTTACTCAAAGCCGACCCTGCCTTAGGCGGAGCAGCAGGCGGTGCGCCTGAGAGCACTGGCCCGAGGTCAGAAACTCCAAGCTCAGTGAGTGCCCCAGGCCACTGGAAAAGCCTGGAAAACTGAGGGGTTGCTGTTCTGGTGCAGCCCCAGCTGGCTCTCCAGGGACTGCAGGGAAGATGAGGAGCAGAGGCCGGGGACCGGGGAGGACAGCCAGCACAGGCAGTGATAGGGCAGCCGTGGGGCCCGGGCCAGGCAGTGAGGAGCAAGGGGTCCAACTCAGCAGGGGGCTGCGGCTCGGCGCTGGCGGGCACTGGCGGGAATGGGGTACAGGGGCCCGCTCGCTTGCCCCCCTGGTTGGTTTTCCTCCACCTGGTACCTGGTGCCTCCATGATCTGACCACAGTCTGCCTCTGCCAATGTGTGCAGAGTGAGCCCTTTAAGAAACAAAAGCAGCTTACCTGAAGTGATAGTTTGGAGTTCATTTCCGGCCAAGAACATGGGTGTTGGGTTCTGGGGACGGGCTGGCAGCGGTCAGGGCAGCGAGGCCGCATGGACGAGGAGGAGGAGGAGGCCAGGGAGGAGGTGGGGACGGGGCGTGGGGCTGGGACGATAGGTCAGCAGCCTGCTGGGGGCCTGGGGCGATGGAGAGAGACCGTCCCACGCTGGGCAGCTTGCACCCCTTCATCCCCAAAGAGAGCGAGGGCGGCGCTGAGCACCCACAGGGCAGGCTGGGCCAGATCCCGAGAGAGGCCCCAAAGGAGCCGAATCAAACCTGCCCACTTTCTTTTCCCAAATTCATGGGTCAGCGATATTGCTGCTGCTTGCTGAGCAGAGTGGTGGGTGGGAAGGGGTGGGAGGGAAAGGGCCCTCAGGGCCGCCTCAACTGTTTCCCAGGGGGAGGGGTGCGGGCCCCATTCCATCCATTCCCCTTTGGGGCCCGTGGGCAGTTAAGATTCCCCCACCTCAGCCACCTCGGGATGGGCCAGAACCGGGCGTCATTGAACTCCAAGGGCACACTAGAACCCAAACCAAGAATTCTCTCCCTAACCTTTCCATCCTAAATTAGGGCCAACCTCAAAGTCCAAATTTGGCTCAGACGTTCTGCAAAGAGATAAAATGACAAAGATACTCCAATTAAAAGTCGACATAGGGCTTCCCTGGTGGCACAGTGGTTAAGAATCCGCCTGCCAATGCAGGGGACGCAGGTTCGAGCCCTGGTCTAGGAAGATCCCACATGCCGCGGAGCAACTAAGCCCGTGTGCCACAACTACTTAGCCTGTGCTCTAGAGTCCACGAGCCACAACTACTGAGCCCACGCGCTGTAACTATTGAAGCCCGCGCGCCTAGAGCCCGTGCTCCGCAACAAGAGAGGCCACCGCAATGAGAAGCCCGTGCACCGCAACGAAGAGCAGCCCCCACTCGCTGCAACTAGAGAAAGCCCGCGGGCAGCAACGAAGACCCAACGCAGCCAAAACTAACTAACTAACTAAATAAATCTATTTAAAAAAAAAAGTCAACATAGAAATGCCCTCTCTCGTGAATTTCCTAGGGTGAAATTCAAATCAAAAAATTAAATTCCTTTGCCCTTTTAGGTTAAAGTTCAAGGAAATAAAAACTAAAAGTCTTAAGGTCCGAGGATTGAAGCCCAAAGCCTTCCCAGAGAGCCCAGCTGTTAACTCCCTCTCCAAGCATCCGTGCCAGCCCAGCCACCCGCATGGCTCCTGGAATGGGGTTCTTCTCCACACCTCAGGATTTCCGCTAGCCTGTCATGTGCCCCACTTTTAAAGGATTCAGAGTTACTAGGCCCTGCCTGCCACAGGGAAATCAACCCCTAGGGCAGCCTGCAGGCTGCTGGGTGTCCTCAGAATCCAGCCAGTACTCAGCCCCATGTGGATCCCTCTTCCTGCTGGCTCAAGACCCAGGCAGGAATGGAAGGAGAGTGGACAGGAAAGAGGATGCCAGCCCCCGACCCCACCCCCTGAGGGTTGGACCTGGTGGAGGGTTAGCTTAGCCCAGTGGACGCTTTGGGCGGGGCAGGGAGCAACTTTGCGTTCCTTCTCCTCTCTGAGCGCATCTGTGCCACTCCTGCCTTCTCACAAATGGCTGTGGACAGCCCAGCTATAGGGTCTCATTTACGATACCTTCTTTCTTCCAGAATGTTCGAAACCTCATAATTTTCGGTTTCCCTCTGGGCACCCAGGGCTGAGCTCTGCCCAGTGTCTGTGCATCCTGCCTGGAGCAGGTTCCTGAACCAAGGGCCAGGGAGCAGCTGCTCTGCCCGGTTGATTCTCAGGACACTGTCTATTCTCCATCTGGGATACTCCGGCCTGGCGTGGCAGCTGTTTCTGCAACCTCGTTTCCGGTGCGAGGCTCTGTGCCCTGGGAGCATCCTGGCTGTGCTGCTGCCTGCGGCTCCAGGCTGAGCCCCGTGCACTTGTGCTGTGTCGGCTCCTGGCGGTGGTTTCATCCCTTTTCCTGACCACACAGAGGGCTGGCCGTTTTTGTTGGATTCCAGTGCCTTCTCTCCTTTTAATACTTTCTCGCCCAAACATTTTACTTTTTCTGACATATTCCTCTAGATTTTGTCTCTTGGGTTCTCCCAGGGCAAGAGAAAGAAAAACCAGTCAACTCCGGCTTGGTCACAGCATCCACTGTTGAAATAGCCCCAGGGCTCCACCCCAGAGACCCAAGAGTGACGGTCCATTGGCCACTCTCGTGCCTGGCTCTGCTCGCCTCTGGTAGGGCTCAGCTGAGCCTTCCTGAGACCTAATCCGTACATTTAAAAACATGTTCCCTTAGGGCTGTGTGATCCCGGACCCTACCCCCCAGTCTTCCTGTCCCAAAAGGCATCCCCAGATCTTCTCAGTGTTTGGTGCTGATCTTCCGTCCTTGCATTTGCCCGGATCCTCCACAGCCTCTGAGAACTGCTGGCTCGTGGATGGCTTCTGGGTCTCACAGAAGCCATCTTGGCCCTGAGCAGAGTTCTCCCAACTCTGTGTGGAGCGGCAGCCCCTCAGGAGTGTTCTGAGTCACCTGGCTCCCTGGTGGCCTTGCCTTGTCCCCAGCCTTGCCCACCCCCCCCCAGGGAGCGTTGCTGGCCCCTGCCTGAGTTGCTCTGTTGGCCTGGCCACTCCAGGGTCCCATCAGCCCCTTCATGTCTGCCCAGGCTGTCCCCTGACACCCCATGTTCTTTTGAGGACATTCCTCTTATTTCCGCTGCTCCTGTTCTGGGAGTGAGACTAGGGTGTGTTTTTCAAACCACTCCAGGCCCTTCTGGCTCTCCTCAGTGAACCTGACGCCTGGCCAGACGGCTCGCACTCACGCCTTTTGCTCTGCCTTGCTAGCTTTGGGTGTGCAGTGATCTCTTTGAGTTGTTTTACTGTCTCAACCCCTCTTCTCTGAAGGGCCCCGACTGCTGGGGATGCTGTGTCAGTTAACAACCCCGCACCTCCTGCAGGCCAGGCAGGCTCTGTCTCCCAGCTCCAGGGATGAACCTCGGATGTACTTGGAGGTGCAGGAGGACCTTGCACAGCCCCTGTTCTGGCAGCAACTCATGGGCCACCACCTCCCTGTGACTGACCCAGGAGAACACCCACCCCCACCTCCGCCCAGAAGGTGGAAGCTCTCTGGAGCCCAGGCGAGGCCTCCTGCAGCTCACAAACCTGCCCACAAGGACCCTGCTTACATAGCAGGTGGAGATTCTCATCAGGACCACACAGCCTAGGCATCAGCTCACAGCACCAAAACCCCGTGGGGCACTGCCAAGGCCCCCGGGCAACCCCAGAGCCTCAGACTTCACATGGGCTACTGTGTGGAGTCACTGGTGTGGACTCAAAGCTTGATGCCAGTGTGCAACATGGTGGGTTTGAGGGGCCTGCGTAGACCACTGCTTTCTTCCAATTCCAATTTTGGGGCCTCGGCCATAGCGTGGGAGTCATAGGGTGTGCCAGAAGGCAAGCAGCACACGGCAGAGCCCAGGAGGGCCTAGCCGGCAGGTCATGGGGGGGCAAGGGTGGGAGGGCTACTTTAGGGATGGAAACACCTCACAAGGAAATGTGAGGCCATGAGGGGGAAGGGCCCCCCACCTCAGCAGGCCCACAGTGGCTGGAGGCTCAGGGAGGCTGGGGGTGGGCTGGAGAGCAGGCAGCCAGTGGGGCAGCCCTTGTCAGGGGCCAGAGTCGGGCAAGGTCTCGGAGGGGTGGGGGGCTGGGTAACACCTCTGCATGGTATGTGGTGATGGTCTTCCCTTCCCTTTCCTTTCGTGTGTGTGTCTGTGTGTGTGTGTGTGTGTGTGTGGTCACTCGTACCGTGAAGTATAACATACACACAGAAAAATGCATAACAGTTTAACAAGTATAAGACAGACACTTGTAAGAAGAGTGAGGGAAATATATGACTGCAGCCCCCATCCACTCCTGTGTGCCCTGCCCCGGTCAGCTCCCACCCTCCCTGCCAGCCGGCCCACTGTCTTGATGGGAGGGGAATTGTTTCCTGGCTTTCATCACAGTTTTACCACCTAGGCCTGGACCTCTGAACAATGTAGTTTGGGGCTCCCTGGTTTTGAACTGTAAATAAATGAAATCGATTCATCCATAGTGGTAAGTGTCCCTGTAGCTTGTTCATGGCACTGCTGTGTTGTATTCCATGCCGTGAATAGGCCACAATTTATTTATCCATTCTGTTCTTGATGGACATTTGGGTTGTTTCCAGACGCAGGTTTCTTTAGGATCTATACCTGGAAGTGGGATTGTGGGCGGATTAATTACAGCCAACATGATGGGTGGCAGTAGCATCTTGTGGTGCCTTTAATTGCATTTCCCTGATCTCTACTGAGGTTGAACACCTTTTCCATTTGGATATACTGTTCTGTGAAGAGGCTTATAAAATCCTTTGCTAATTTTTATTGGGTTGTCTATTACCAATTTGTAGCAGTTTTTAATACTATCTGGATGTGAACCCTTTAGGTGTAGCATGTCTTTTGACTCTTCATGGTGTCTTACTAATATAAGGTCAAATGTGTCCATCTTTTCCTTAGTCATTTGTGCTTTGTGCACCTCATTTAAGAAATCATTAAGATGATATTCTCTTCTATGATCTTTATGTCTTTAATTCACAGAGAACTGATTTTTGTGTGGGTATGAAATAGAAGTCCAATTTGCGCTTTCTCCCCATGTGGTGGCCAGTGGCCCTGCACAGCTAATTGAATTGTGCTTCCTGTCACACAGATTTCCAAGCTGCCCTGATCCTGTATCGGGTCCATATGTGTGTGTAGATGTCTGCCCCGTGCTGATTTCACTTCACCTTATTTATGTAGCTTGCTAAGAAATCTTGACATTGGAAAGCAAGTCCTCCCACCTTGAAAATGTTTTGGCTCCTCTTGGCCCTTTGGAGTCTCATAAATGTTAGAATTTGGTTGTCAAATTCCACCCAAAATCTGTTGGAATTTCTATTGGGACTGTGTTGAATCAGAGGGCAGAATGGAGAGAAGTGAAGACCACACTGCCTCCAATCATGGACGTGTGTGGTCTCCCCACTTATGTGGTCCTTCATTGACCACCCCGCCCCCGGGTGTTAGTTTGCTCTGTAGAGATTGGCACCTCTTGGCTTCATTCCCTGATACAGAGCAATGTACGCTCAAACTGTTCGTTTCCCTTACTCCCCGGCCAGCTTCTCTTCTCTGCACGTATGAAGTCACGTTCTGTATGGTACCTGTAAAGTCACATCCTATTCCGGAAAATGTCTGTTTCTGCACCAGTCTTCACTGTATTCTAACTATTCTTTGTCTTGCTTGTCTGGTAAATATGGTATTGAAGTGACTCAACAGGGGCTTTAAATGTCAAACTTGTATGAATTTACACCCTTCGAGTCTTTCTTTGGCCTTTTTTATCCACCCATGATCACCAGGGTCCTTATCCTTGTCTACACTTGAAATGCCGGTGGGGGGCTATAAAGCCTGCACTTGCTTCTCGGCTTTGTCACTGTGTTTTGTTCTGACTGGCGGCAACTCACCAAGGAATCAGCCCTTCACCGAAGGATTCATTCCTGGAAATGGGGCTCCCCTCCTGAACCTTTCTCAGAGCACAGCTCTCCTCGTGCTTTGCTGTTGGTGGTGTGGAGGCCCTGGGCTCTTTGCTGTGAGGTGTCCCTGGTATCATATCAGTCACGCAGTCTGAACGGCTGATCAAGCTGATGGGAGGCTTCTGCCACCTCTTACTTGGCTGCTTCCCTGGGGGCAGTGTCACCTGGGTGTCACAGCCCCATGTGCTGGTGGGCAGGGTCACTCACCTTCTTCTCCGAACCGAAGCCGTGCACTCACCTCACTGGAAGGGGCCTAGTTCCGGCCCCTCCCCCCACTCCCAGTGCTGGAGTGGAAGTCTGGGCGTTCACCAGAATTTAAAGAATAGTTGAAAGGCATGAAATCCAAAGGGTCTTTTCACTTCTTTCTGAACAAGAAGGAAATGGGCTTATTTTAGAATCAAGAATATTATCCTCTGAATTATCAGAGAGCAAAAGAGAAGACTTGCTCCCTGAAGAGTTGGGTTCTCCCCGGGAAAATACTGGAAGGTTCTGACAGAGAGTCCACCTGATTTCCCCGCCACATTGCCTTTTTTTTTTTTTTTTTTTTTGGCTGTGCTGTGCGGCATGCAGGATCTTAGTTCCCCGACCAGGGGATCGAACCCGTGCCCCCTGCAGTGGGAGTGCAGAGTCTTAACCACTGGACCACCAAGGAAGTCCCCACATTGTTTTTTTGACTGGCCAATTTTATCCTCAGGAAGGTCTAGGCTTATGTGTTAAAGTAACAGTTCAGATGGGCATCGCCCCCCCATCCCCCGCAGAGCTAGTGGTGGGAGGGAAGAAGCTCCTTAGGGAGCAGGGCGCTGGCACCAACAAGAGGTCCTAATTCATAAGCTAAGTTGACAGCTTTGGAATTTGAGGCAGCTCCTTTTTACTGCTAGCATCATCGATGTGGCCCGTGAGCACTTCATCCACGCAGTACTCGGGACATCTGAGGCCCTGGGGCCCAAACTGGGAAAACATTTGCAACTCATAGCAAAGGGTTAAATTCTCTGATATATAAAAAGCTCTAAAACAAAAAACAGCCCAGTGGGAAAAATGGACTTGAGGATTTGACTTAGTTTCCAGAAAAGGAAAAGGTAATGGCTATTCACTAGAGGAAAAGACACTCCATCTCGGAAGAAGAGAAATGCAAATTAACACCTTCTGGGGAAAAGCCTTTCCCCACCAGGCAGCCCAAAGTCAAAACAGGTGGGGATGCTCCTGTGCCAAGTGGGTTGGTGCCCTAGATCCCCTTCTAGGAGGGACATCTGGCCATATTAAAACAGCATCGATTTTGACTGACTAATCCTACTTCTAGGAACCTATCCTCCAAATATACCTACACATACGTGGATGCCAACAGCGCAGAGCTAAGAGTGGAGGGATGGAAAGAGCTCGAACGTTCTCAATAGGGGCTGGCTAAGTAACCATGGCCAGTCCCAACAAGGGAATACTGGAGACTCTTCAGGTACTGAGATAGACTTTTAAATTAAAAAAAAAAAAAGTGCAACCTAGTGTAGAATATGCTACCATTTGTGGAAAAAAAAAAAAAGTTGGGGGGAGGGGAGGGGGTGTTATATGTGCATAAAATAGCTCTAGAGGGATTTGAGAGAGGGCTGCCCGGTGGAGGGAGGCGGCAGGAGGGAGCTTTCTCTTTGGGGATCCTTGGAATGCTTTGAATTTGAGCCATGTAAATATATTACCTATTAAAATGAGAGCAGAATTAGGAAAAGAAACCAGGTGGCAGGGGGGCATGGTGGCAGAGACTTCCCATTTGTAGCTTTGGGATTTGGAGCCCTGTCTGGATGTTTGAGGGGGTAGACTTATGAGAATATCGAGTCCAGACCCCACTGTCCCCAGATGGGGGCTGAGGCTCCAGGAGTGAGGGGACAGAGCCAATTTCTGAAAACTGACCATTTTTGCCTCTTTTATGTCGGCTTCAAACACAGAAGGGAGGTGTGCTCACTTCACTAGGAGGGGAAATCTGGGCAAACGGCGGCTGGTGGGTTTGCAGTATGGCCGCTCCCCCCCCCCCCACGTCTTCCAAGCGCATTCTGGAATTCTCCCTGGGAGGCCTGGAGGACTGGAACCTGGCTTTGCACAGCTGGGAAGGGCTGGGTGGCAGGAGGGAGCTTTACAAAAACACAGTTTTGGGGGCCAGCACTTAGTGCAAAGGGGGCCAAGGAGTCAAGGAAGACATCAGCAGCCCAGAAACACTGGAAACTTCCTAAGCTCTGGGATTGGCTGACCTCCCCAGATAATACCAAGACCTGTGTGCAGGCACGGGCCCGCTGCTCCCTGCTTCAGCTCCCCGGTGATCCACATTACTCGTGTCCCTGAGGCTGAGCTGTCCTATCAGCTCCGTGGTTTAGGGAATATGTAGGAAAGACATGTGGTGAATCTCTTCATTTCACAGATGGGGAAAACTGAGGCCCAGAAGGGGAGCCAAGCAGGCTCTCGACCCCAGGGTCCCTCAGATCAGGCTTCCAGGGGAAGCAGGCCCTGAGGCAGGGGTCTCAGACCAGGGGACAGGGCAGTGGGGCAAGCCTGCAGAGGACAAGGTGGGAGGCCTGGGGGGGGGAGCCTACGCTGCCCAGCTCTCCAGAATGGACAAGCCCCGAGTGGCCTCCGGGCCACCGGCGCAAAGATCACAGAGCCGGGTGCAGCCACCCAGAGGGTGCTGGGGGACACAGGACCCAGGAGCAGCTCACAGGGCCTGGGCTGAAGCAGAGGGGACTTGGCATTGTGCAGCACTGGGTGGCCTCAGGGAAGGCTTCCTAGAAGGGTGCAGTGTGGGGCTCCCAGTGGGCTGGTGGGGGAAAGGCATTCGATGCAGAAGGAACGGCACCGGCAAGGGAGGTGCCAGGCTGCAAACCAGGGCTGAAGGCGCTGGTTGCCCCAGAGGCCAGGGGTCTTTGCTGGCAGGTGACGCGGTACCACTGGGGCAATGGTGGAGAGCGGGTGGCAGTCTGTGCCTCCACCCCCGTCTGTCCCACATCTCAGTTCGAGCTGTTATTTGGAAATGAGTTTCTGCTGCTGTTTTGAAGGCTGACGACACCCCTGTGGGCCTTGGGGCAGTTGGTGGCGTCAGGGGAAGGGACAGGCTGCTTGGTGGGCAGCGGAGCCCATGTTTCGGAGGAAATGGAGCTGGCCGGGTGCGGGGCGGGGGGTGGGGGAGGACTGGGGTTGGGGACAGATGTCTTGAGAGGGAGGTGTAGCAGCTGCTCTCCTCGGCACGTAGGGACGGTTATTAGCTCCAGGGGGCTTGGGAGCATGGTGGGCAGGGTTAAGAATGTGGGACCCTGATCCACAGATGCCCCCTTTTTCCTATCCAAGGAGCCACTGCTGTGCGACACCCCAGCTGACCAGAGCCTCTGGCGCTCCCTGATTCATGGGGGCAGCGAGCTGTGCTCTGCCCTCCGGAGCCCCTCCATCCTCCCCAACACAGCAGGCGCCCAGCCTCCTTGGCCCTCAGAGACCCCTGCAGCTGGGGAGACCCCCATGGCTCATGTGAGGCCACAAGGTGAAAGTCCTAGCTGGGGGCAATGGGAGGGAATGTGAGGTCGGACCCTGGGAGGTGGTGGCCTGGTGCTGACACACCCCAGGAACTGGGATGGTGTCCTCACCTGTGAAATGAAGGAGTCGGATGAGATGCTCACAGACACCTAGGCCCCTGCTCTCACGACTTCGTGTGGTGCATCAAGGTGAAGGTCAAGAGCAGGGGGAAGAAGCTGTGTGGTGGGAACTTGGGGGTTGGGGGGCACACAGCTGGGGAGCTGAGGGGATGTGACAAAGGCCAGGCCGAGGCAGGAGCCTGTCACAGGGCAGGTGCTCATACCCAAGAGGGAGGCCCCAGGCCGCGAGCCAGGCTGAGGGATGTTTGGCTGCAGCTGGAGCCATGTCACCCCCCCACCCCCTCCCCCAGCACGGAGACTGACTCCAGTCCCCTCACTGAGGACAGAATGAGACTGAGGTGAGCTGGAATACCTCTGTGGAAGAGGAGCGTCCCCTCCGAAAGATGGGCCACACTCTCCAGACTCCCTTGAACCGATTCTCCTCCTTTCAAAGGTCACGACTGTCTCCACTGTCCTGGAAGTAAATCCTCAATATCCAGGGAGCTGACTGGGGGCTGAGGGTGGAGAGTGCCCCCTGGACCTGGACTGAAGGAGAGCAGCCCTCAGGCATCTGAATGAGGAAGCTGGCACTGGCAGACTGCCCCAGAGATGTGGGGTGGGGGGTGGATCCAAGTGGAAAGTGCCAAGGGACTGGGCTAGGCAGCCCTGGGGCCTGGGCTGTTCTGAAGTTACCATAATCAGAGGGCAAGTGTGACCTGCTACAAGCCTGGGATGGGCACCCAAAGCTTCCTGCCCCTGCCTGCTGGGAGTTCACACTGAAGCCACAGTGGGTGCCACATGGGCTGGGCCACTGGCAGCCATCCCAAGGAAGGAGCCCGTGGCCACCCCAGGCCCCAGCACACATACAAGGTGGCCCTCGTCACTGTGTATCACTCAAAGGTGGGCCTGCTCCTCACTCCCAGCATCAGAAGGGAAGAGCTCCAGCGGCTTGGTCCAGGTAGTAATAATCCTTTTCCCCAGAGCCCCTCAGTTTCCAAAAACAAATTCACTTAAATTCTGTGGAATTTAAAAAAATCACCTCCATCTAGGATGTTCTTGTCTATCTCAGGGGCTGAGGAAGAACAAAGGGTTTCAATGGCTCGGGGCCAGCAGGAATCCAGAGGTGAGGCCCCCAGGAATGGGGTTCATGTGGCCAGAGGAGCCCCTTCTCTGTGCCAGCAGCTGCAATGAACTGGACTTCTCCCCCAGGGTAGGCAGTGCAGGAAGGGTGGAGCTGGTCCTTCACACAAATTCCCAGTGCTCATGGCTGGGCCTCACTTGGAAGGAGTCGCTGCCAGGGCCCATGGAGGCGCTCACGCTGCAAGGCGGTGAAGTGTTCAGCCCAAAGGCGACCGGACCCGAGCAAGCAGCACTTCGTGGCTGCCCTATCGCTGCCCCCACGAGGGAGCGAGCCCCTGCACTTGGAGAAGGGATCCTAGGCCAGGAGACCCCAGTTACACTGGACCTTGACACTGATTTTGTTTTGACAGGGTATCCTCAGCGCCAGGACCTCCAGAGGCCTAGTGGGGTTAACTAGCCACCTGGAGGCTTTCAGAGCTGCTGCGCCATAAGACCTGTATGGTACCCAAATTACAGGGGATGTTCTCTCAGGGAACTGCTGTGCCTGAGGGGAGCAGAGCCCAGGCCCAGAACTGGGGTGAACAGGGCAACGTAACCAAGAACTCCACCTCCTGGGCACCTTCCCTCCTACCAGACCCAAAAGCTGTTGCAAAGTTCCAGAACAACGGGATTTCCCAAGTCAAGACACTGAGGCAGCAGCCTATCGAAAAGTGACCCTGGACGGAGTGGGGAAGGCTTTCTCTCCCCCCACCGCCCCCACTCAGATTCTGACCCCTCCCCCTTTCCCCGCCAGCCCTAGCCCAAGAGGTAGTCCGGCCTCTGCGGGAGGTGGGGGGTGGGGGACGATCCACAGCGAATTCGTAGGATTCCGGGGTCTGCGGCCTCGGGCAGGATGCCAACCACAGCTGGGCCCTCTGCTGGGGGCTGGGGGCGTGGAGAGGCTAGGCTGCAGATTCTGGGGGCACCCCTCCCGATCTCGGTTGACCAGTCACTGACCCAGCCCTGCACCGATTCCTCCGCAAGCCAAGGAAGCCCGAGGCAGCCGCAGTCTCCACACCGTTTATTTCTCCGTCCCGGTAGGTGGGGTCGCTGGGGGCGGGGCGGGCAGAAAACCGCGCTTGGGCTGCGGGCCCGGGGCAGGGGAGTCCGGGGCGCGACACTCAGGCGAAGGTGGAGCCGTTCCAGCCCACGTTAGCCGCGTTCATGTCGTAGTAGTTGATGTAGATCCTGCGGGGGAGGAAGCGGGTCTAAGCCGGCTCCGAGGTGGCCGCCGTGGCCGCGCGCCCCCCGTCCCCCGGCGCCCACGCACCTGTCCGGGCTGATGCGCAGGCGTTCGGCCAGCAGGCCGCACAGCAGCTTGCTGTAGGAGCGGTTCTGCGCGCCGCCGATCTTGCCGATGCTGTGCAGGCTGCAGAGCGCGCACGGCTCGCTGGAGCCCCCGAAGGCCATGAGCTGGTCCGGCACCACGTGCACCGCGATGTACTGCGGGGGAGGGGCAGCGGTCAGCGGGCCTCCTGGCCTCGCCGGCCCGGATGCCCCCATCCCTTCCCCTCCTGGAGCCCCATCCCGGAGCCGCCTGCCCCGCCCAAGCCCCATCCCGGAGCCACCTCCCCCGCCCCAGCCCGGGACCGCTTGGCCGGGCCCTCCCCGCAGACCTGCGCCGGCTTGCCCGTGGCCTGCGCCAGCTGCTGGGTGAGCTCGGAGAGGAGCCCGTCCGGCACAGAGGCGCGGGGCACGTTGGTGTTCACCAGGAATATCGGCATGACGGCGAAGACAGGGATACAGGAACCAACCGACCCGCGCGGAAACACAGCCGGGAAACCTCTGAGCTACGTGACCGCCGCCCGACGCCCCTCCCAGTGCGGCTGCGGCCCAGCCTCCCGTGACGCCACAGCCGGCGGAGGCCCCGCCCCCGAGGCCGCGGCGCGCTCGCGCCTGGTGACGTCACCGCCTGCGGAGGCCCAGCTCGCCCGGCGGAACTCGGAGCCCGTGCAGAGTCGGCCCTTGGCCCTGAGCACCTCTTCAAAGTCGTTCTCCACGCGGCGGGCAGAAATCTGCCTGTCCCTCGTTTGTCAGTCCTTTCATCTAGTCACAGCGACGTCTGTGTGCCGGGAGCAGCAGGGATGCGGCTTTTAGCGGGACAGATGGCCCCTGGCCCTCCATGAGATCACAGCCAGACAAGCAGATGGAGTCCCAGCTCATTCCACTGAGCCCTTGTGTGTCCGCAGTCTCCGCGCGCGTGCGTGTGTGTGTGTGTGTCTGTGTGTGATGGGGAGGGGTGGTCATTGCTGCAGGTGGGAGGGGGCTGCCACAAGCGAGTCACCATCCAGAGGCCTTCCCTGCACCCCTGCTCTTCAGGGTGGGTGAGGATGCTGGGAGGTGCCCAGGGGAGAGGCAGGGAGTAGGAGGGGTTCCAAAGGCAGTCAGCAACTCCGTCTCAGAGCCCACCCCAAAGCCCCATCCGGTCCCCTGGGCAACCCCTTTGCAGGTCTGGAAACTTGAGCTCCTCAGGGAAGCCCCACCCTAGCCAGGCCCTGTGGGGATGCCCTCTCACAGAGCCCTGGGTGCAGTCTCTCTCTTCCACTGTCGGTCAGCTCAGGGGGCACCTAGTAGGTGCCAAACATACAAGAGACATGGACTAAATACTGGCTGAATGAATGAATGAAGTTAGCCATGACACGGCAGGAAGAGGACAGGGCCAGGGAGGAGCCTGCAGGCCCTGCCATTACTGGGCAGGAGGGCCACCCAACTCCCGCTCTGAGGAGACCCTGATCAGGGGGCTGTGCTGGGGAACAGAGCTCTGCAGGCACTCGAGGGGGTTTGGCTCATGCTGGTTTGGCCAAGTCTCAGAGCTCTCCAGGGAGGTCCTGTCCTTGGTCTTCGGCAGGTGTGGTCTGGTTAAGGTGGCACAGCACACACTGGCCTGGGCACTGGCCATGTGATAGAGCAAGGCCACCATGCCTGTGGGAGCAGGCGGCCTCAGGCAGGAGGTCACATGGCCCAGCTGTGCAAATACTCTGTAAAATGTGGATCCCTCCAGGTGGGCCCCAGGTCATATCCCTCCCCACTCCCACACCCCAGCAGACTTCCTGTGCCCAGGGCTCTGTTACCACTGATGCACTGATGCACCCCACGCATTGTCTCCAGCCCGGGGCGTTCCTCTGAGCCCCAGCAGCCAACTCCGCATGTCCTGCTACCTGTGTCCAAATCCAAGTGCATGACTATTCTCCCACCCCTGATCGCCTGCCAGTGAAATGTGCCTCCCTCCACTGTCCCTTTATCCTCACTTCTCCTGCCCCCACCCCGCCTTAGTCTAAGTTAGCTGGCACCACCTTTGGCCTGGCCTGGCCTGCCTGGGGGAGGGGTCTGTCTCCCCACCCACTGGCAGTAGATCTGGCCATGTGACTTGCCTTGCCCAGTGAAATGTGAACAGAACTGACCCAAGTGACTCCAGCCAGAAGACTCAGGAGCCAGCACCTGGTTGGCGGTTCTCTGATAGTGGAAGTGGGTGACACAGTGAAGCCTCGCCAACAAATAACCTGCGACGCCCTGTAGGTGAGCCACTGTTCGGGGCCGTGCTCCTGGCTCCTGGCTCCTGGCTTGGACGTTGGTCCTGGAACGCTGTAGGCCTGTACTCTCCCTCATCTGCCTCAGGCTCAGTTCGTCAGGAAAGCCCCAGAGCTCCTGGCCCCGTCAGGTCCTCTCCTTCAAGGCCGTCACCATATCTCTGTTTGCGAGTTACTGATTCCTTTCTGGGCTGCATGAGGTGGGGGACATTGCTGTGGCCTACCTTCTGACCTGTTACTAGGTAGCAGGCGGAGGGCCTCCAAAGATGACCACGCCCAATTCCCTGGAACCTGTGAATATGTTACCTTACGTGGCAAAAGGCACTTTGTAGATGTAATTAGGGTTACAGACTTTACAGTAGGGAGGTTATCATGGATTATCTGGGTGGGGCTAACGTAATCACATGAGCCCTTAAAAGCAGAGAATTTTCTCCAGCTCAAGTAAGAGATGCAGCAGGAGGGGCAGTCAGAGAGCCTCGAAGCAGAACTCAGATGTGCCGTTACTGGCTTTGAAGATGAAGGGCTCTCAGTCGTTCAGCCGCAAGGAACTGAATTCTGCCAGCAGCTTGAATGAGCTCAGAAGTGGGTTCCTCCCTGCTTGACCTGGAGACGCCTTGACTTCGGCCGTGAGACCTGAAGAAGAAGACCAGTCACTTTGTACTCGATTGTGACCCACAGAAACTGAGATAATAAACGTGTGTTGTTTTAAGCTGCTCAATTTGTGGTAATTTGTTCTAAGAGCTATAGAACAGTAACACCCCCGGCATCCCCAGGGGCTCTATAATCACCTGCTGAACAACAGCGCACACGCACCAGGAGCCCTTGGCCCCCAAAATCCTCTCCCCCTCCCTCCTCACTGACAGCATCCCAGTTCTGTTTGCTTAGAACCTTCACCGCCCCGGAGCCACTGGCAACCAGGCATGGCCACCGGAGGTAGCTGTGGCCCATGTGATGTGCAGGGTCCACAGGGAAGCAGCTGCCTGCAGATGGAGGCTCTACCCTATGCCCTTCCTCCTACCCCCGCCTGGAACCTGGGCAGGACTGCCAGATGTGCAGCAGCTGCCAGGCAACCCTGAGCTGGAAAAACACAGGCAAAGGAGGGGGAGTGGCAACCCCGAGGAGCCTGGGGCTCTGGCGGCTCTGCCCAGCCCCTTCAGCTGCCTTTACATTACAGGAGAAAAGTAAGCCCCTCTCTGCTTGAAGCACCACTGGTCAGGGTTTCTGACGTTTGCAGCCCCAGGGCAGCTCCTAGCTGGTACAGAGGACTTCTTGAGGGCCACTCCCCACAGCTGAGGGCTGCTGGGCAGAGAGGGGGTGGGAAGGAAACCTCAGGATGTAGGGAAACGCCAGCTAGATGAGGAGGAATACGGCCCATACGAGCACCCGGCAGGCCCCTAAAGCTGGCAGCCGTGCCCCCCACCCTGGTTAAACATCTCTGTGGGCAGGACGCAAGTCACCCATGCTGGAAGGGGTGCATGGGGAGGGGGAGGGCCTGCTGACTCCATGATGCAGGGCTACTGCTGTCCTCTTGCTGCCTCTCCCTGACACAGACCTGGCCATCGGTCCATGTCCACGGACGGTCCACCTGACCACCGGCTCCCACAGCCCCTTCGCCAGCTTCATTCCCCTTGCCATCCCTCCCCCGGGCACTCGCGGTTCATCACTCACAGCAAGAACCCAGCCAGCCTTGAGCCCCCGACTGTCCCCCACGCACCAGTCCCTGTGCCCTTGTTCGCTGAATGTGGTAAAAGTTGCAGCAAAGACAAACAAAGGAAACATCCTCCCCCTCCAGTCACAGCGGAAGAAGACCTGGGAGGTCATCATCCCTGCTGGAGACCCCCCCCGAGCTGTACCTGAAGGTACAGGATTTTAAGAGGGGTGTCTGCCAGGAGACCACCACACTGCAAAAGCAGGGCCTAGGCTTGTTGGGGCACTAGCGGTGATGGCCAGCTCTCCCGCACAGGATGAGACGTGGTTCAGAGAGGGTGATCTGGGCTGAGCCTCTTAAACTCTCTGAGGCTCAGCTGCAAAATCTCAAACTGGGGGAATTTCTTTTCCACAGATTTGTGTGAAGATTTAACGAGATTAAGGACAAGCGCAAAGTGCCTGCATTCAGAATGTGCTCAGTAAAAGCTACCCGATCTTATTGCTTTGTCATCAAGTGTCCTGGAGCAGAAAACGGACTAACAGGCCTGATCCTAATGGTGGCACTGGGCAGTGTGGGCGACTGTGCTTTCCCTCCCTGGTGGCCAGGTCCTTCCCCACCCCCGCCCCTCCCCCATCCCATCAAACCTGAGGCCAGGCTGCATCTCCCCCACCTCTCCTGGCATGGCCTCTCCTATCTGCGGGGTCCTGTCCCTGTTTCCTTGCCCTGCTGAGGGGTTCCCTGGGCAACAAGGACTCCCAACGCCCACCCCACACTCTCAGAGACAATTTGGCTGGGTGGACAGCAAGTGGGACACGGCCCAAGGGCTAGGCCCGGGCTGGGGGCATCTCTATGGTCCATGCTGGGGACCAGGGCACCTAAGTGTGACCAATGCAGTCCCAGACCTGGGACACAGCCTGATGACTGCCCTGCTCACAGCCTGTGCACCACAGGATTACGAGGGATGGATCCTTTCTCACTAATCTTCACCAGGGGCCAGTAGCGGCCAGGGTGGCCACTGGTGCTGAGGGTGGGGGGGCAGCTGGGGAGCGGGTCAGCAGAGGCGGAGATGGGGCAGGTGGCAGAGAGAAGCTGGGAGAACACACAGAGGGCTCCCAGAGTGCTGACACCTGCCTTCCAGAAAGCTCCACATCTACCGGACCCACAGGCCTTCAGTCCCATCCTTCAACACTCCTGCCTCCAAAGGAACCCCAGCTGGGCCTGTCCTCAGGAAGCCAGCTCCAGATGACTTCTCCATGAGACCTCTCCTGACCCCAACTCAGAGAGTTCTCGCTCCCCAGAGAACCTACTGCTTGCCACTTCTGCTAATTTGGCGGTTACTGCTTCCTACTGAAAGCCAGACAAATTCTCTGATACAACAATGATCAATTGTTTTTTTGACCTAAGTGCCAAGGTAATCCAATAGGGAAAAGATGGTCTTTTCAACAAACAGTGCCGGCACCACTGGACATCCATTAAAAGTAAATGAATAAGGGAATTCCCTGGTGGTCCAGTGATTGGGACTCGGCGCTTTCACTGGGCCCGGGTTCAATACCTGGTCAGGAAACTGAGATCCTGCAAGCCATGCAGCGCAGCTTAAAAAAAAAATGGTGGACACTAGATGACTGTGGATGTGGTGATGACTTTTTAGATACAACACGATCCATGAAAGAATTCATAAGCTGAACTTCTTTAAAATTAAAAACATCTGGGGACTTCCCTGGTGGTCCAGTGGTTGAGACTTCGCCTTACAATGCAGGGGGTGCGGGTTCCATCTCTGGTCCAGGAACTAAGATCGCACACGCCTCCAGGCCAAGAAACCAAAACATAAAACAGAAGCAATAGGGCTTCCCTGGTGGCGCAGTGGTTGAGAATCTGCCTGCCAATGCAGGGGACACGGGTTCGAGCCCTGGTCTGGGAAGATCCCACATGCCGCGGAGCAACTGGGCCCGTGAGCCACAACTACTGAGCCTGCGCGTCTGGAGCCTGTGCTCCGCCACAAGAGAGGCCACGATAGTGAGAGGCCCACGCACTGCGATGAAGAGTGGCCCCCGCTTGCCGCAACTAGAGAAAGCCCTAGCACAGAAACGAAGACCCAACATAGCAATCAATCAATCAATCAATCAATAAATCTTTAAAAAAAAAAAAAAAACAGAAGCAATATTGTAACAAATCAATAAAGACTTTAAAAATGGGCTTCTCTGGTGGTGCAGTGGTTAAGAATCCGCCTGCCAATGCAGCGGACACAGGTTCGAGCCCTGGTCCAGGAGGATCCCACATGCCACAGGGCAACTAAGCCCGTGCACCACAACTACTGAGCCTGCGCTCCGCAGCAAGAGAAGCCACGGCAATGAGAGGCCAGCGCACCACAAAGAAGAGTAGTCCCCGCTCACAGCAACTAGAGAAAACCCGCGCACAGCACCAAAGACCCCATGCAGCCAAAAATAAATAAAATAAAATAAATTAATTAAAAAAAAAAAAACTTTAAAAAATATATACAGGGACTTCCCTGGTGGTGCAGTGGTTAAGAATCCACCTGCCAATGCAGGGGACACGGGTTCGAGGCCTGGTCCAGGAGGATCCCACATGCCATGGGGCAACTAAGCCCGTGCACCACAACTACTGAGCCTGCACTCTAGAGCCCGCGAGCCACAACTACTGAAGCCTGCGTGCCTAGAGCCCATGCTCCACAACAAAAGAAGCCATCGCAATGAGAAGCCTGTGCACCGCAACAAAGAGTAGCCCCTGCTCGCCACAACTAGAGGAAGCCTGCATGCAGCAACGAAGACCCCATGCAACCAAAAATAAATTAAATAAATTTATTAAAATATATATATACATTTTATAAATAAATAAATAAATAAATAAATAAATAAATAAATAAATAATAAAAACGTCTGCTCTGTGGAAGGCACTGTCAAGAAAATGAAAAGGCAAACCACAGACTGGGAGAAAATATCTGCAAAAGATGCATCTGATCAAAGACTGTTATCCAAAATATACAAAGAACTCTTAAAACTCAACAGTAAGAAAACAAACAACTTGATTTTTAAAAACAGCCAAACAGTTTTTTTTTTAAATTAATTAATTTATTTATTGGCTGCGTTGGGTCTTCGTTGCTGTGCGCGGGCTTTCTCTATTTGCGGCAAGCGGGGGCTACTCTTTGTTGCAGTGTGCGGGCTTTCTCTATTTGCGGCAAGCGGGGGCTACTCTTTGTTGCAGTGTGCGGGCTTCTCATTGAGGTGGCTTCTCTTTGCTGCCAAGCACAGGCTCTAGGCACACAGGCTGCAGTAGTTGTGGCACGCGGGCTCAGTGGCTTGCAGGCTCTAGAGCTCAGGTTCAGTAGTTGTGGCACACGGGCTTAGTTGTTCCACGGCATGTGGGATCTTCCCGGACCAGGGCTCGAACCCGTGTCCCCTGCATTGGCAGGCGGATTCTTAACCACTGCGCCACCAGGGAAGTCCCAAAACACTTTTAACAGACACTCACCAAAGAAGATATATACAGATGGCAAATTAGCATATGAAAAGATGTTCCATGTTTGTCATCTGGGAAGTGCAAATTATAACAAAATACCACCACACACTTATTAGAATGGCCAAAATCACTGACAACACCAAATGTTGGTGAGGATGTGGAGCAACAGGAACTCTCATTCAGTGCTGGTGGGAATTAAAATGGTATAGCCACTTTGGAAGAGTGTTTGGCAGGTTCTTACAAAACTAAACATACTCTTACCCTATGATCCAGCAATCGTGCTTCTTGGTATTTACCCAAAGGAGGTGAAAATGTATGTCCACACAAAAACCTGCACATGGATGTATATAGCAGCTTTATTCATAATTGCCAAAAGCAACCAAAACGTCCTTCAGTAGGTGAATAAACTTTGGGACATTCAGACAATGGAATTTTACTCAGTGCAAAAAGAACTATTAAGCAATGAAAAGACATGGAAGAAACTTAAATGCATATTACTAAGTGAAAGAAGCCAATCTGAAAAGGCTACATACTCTATGATTCCAACTATATGACATTCCGGAGAAAACAAAATTGTAGAGACCATAGAAAGATCAGTGGTCGCCAGGCACTGGGCAGGGGCAGGAAAGGGATGACCATGTAGAACAGAGAGGATTTTTAGGGCAGGGAAAATACTCTGTATGATACTATCATGGTGGATGCATGTCATCATACATTTGTCCAAACCCATAGCATGTACAACTACAGGAGTGAACCCTAATGTAAACCGTGGACTTTGGGTGTGATAATGATGTGTCAATGTAGGGTCGTGGATTGTAACAAACGTCCCGCTCTGGTGGGGGACGTTGATAATAGGAGGCTGTGCATGTGTGGGAGGGGGGCATATGGGAAATCTCTGTACTTTTCTCTCAATTTTGCTGTGAAATTAAAACTACTCTAAAAAAAAATCTTTTTTTAAAAATAGTGGGCAAAAGACTTGAACAGAGTCTTCACAAAAGAAGATATGTGAATGGTCATATTAGCACACGAAGAGATGCTCAGCATTATTAGCCATCAGGGAAGTACCTCAATAAAACCACAAGATGCCACTACATACTCAGTGGAATGGCTAGATTAAGAAGACTGACAGTGTCAAGTGCTGATGAGGATTTGGAGCATCCAGAAGTCTCATCAATTGCTAGCGGGAATGTAAAACAGTATATGCACTTTGGAAAACAGTTTCTTCTACAGTTAAGCATACATTCGTTATTTTTTTTTAACATCTTTATTGGAGTATAATTGCTTTACAATGGTATGTTAGTTTCTGCTTTATAACAAAGTGATACATTCATTATTAAACTCAGCAATTCATTTACCCCAAAGAAATGAAAGCATACGTCTACACAACTTGTGCAGGAATGTTCATAGCAGTTTTATTCATCATGGCCAACAATTAGAAACAGGGCTTCCCTGGTGGCGCAGTGGTTAAGGATCTGCCTGCCAATGCAGAGGACATGGGTTCGAGCCCTGGTCCAGAAAGATCCCACATGCCGCAGAACAGCTAAGCCCGTGTGCTACAACTACTGAGCCTGCGCTCTAGAGCCTGCGTGCCACAACTACTGAAGCCCGCGTGCCTAGAGCCCGTGCTCCGCAACAGCAGAAGCTGCCGCAATGAGAAGCCCGCGCAACGTGGCAAAGAGTGGCCCCCACTCGCCGAAACTAGAGAAAGCCTGCGTGCGGCAATGAAGGCCCAATGCAGCCAAAAATAAATAAGTAAAATAAATAAATTTATTAAAAAAAAAACAACCAATTAGAAACAGCCAAATGTCCACCTGCAGGGAAATGGGTTAACAAATGATGGTATATCCATACAGTGGAATACTATTCAGCCATACAAAGGGCTATATGCTAATACATGCAACAACACACATGAACCTCAAAAACTTTATCTGGAGCAAAGCCAGACACAAATGCATACATATGGTATGAAATTATATCAAATTCTGAAAAAGAAATCTGACCTATAGTGACAGAAGGCAGGTCTGCGGTTGCCTAGGGCCTGGGGTCGGGCAGGGTATTGATTGCAAAGGGGCACGACGGAACTTTGGAGGTGATGTGACCGGTCTACCTTGATGGTGGTGGTGGTTCATGGATATGTACACCTGTCAAAACTTATCAAATGTAAACTTAATATGGAAACATTTTATTGTATGTAAATTATACCTCAATAAAGTTGATTTTTAACAATCAATTCCTCAGAAAATCCTTCCCTGACCACTCCCCTCTCAAACATCGCTTGGTATACACACCCTTCACAAGCTGTATTTTCTTCCACTTCATTTCCCCAAGTTTGTTTGTTTTGTTTTGTTTTAAGATTTTTTTGATGTAGACCTTTTGTAACATCTTTATTGAATTTGTTACAATAGGGCTTTCCTGGTGGTTCAGTGGTTAAGAATCTGTCTGCCAATGCAGGGGACACGGGTTCGAGCCCTGGTCCAGGAGGATCCCACATGCCGCGGAGCAGCTAAGCCCATGCGCCACAACTACTGAGCTTGTGCTCTAGAGCCCGTGAGCCACAACTACTGAGCCCACGTGCCACAACTACTGAAGCCCGTGCGCCTACAGCCCGTGCTCCGCAAGGAGAAGCCACCGCAATGAGAAGCCACCGCAATGAGAAGCCAACGCACCGCAACGAAGAGTAGCCCCCGCTCGCCGCCGCTAGAACCACTAGCCCGCTCACTGCAATGAAGACCCAATGCAGCCAAAAATAAATAAACAAATAAAATTTAAAAAATTTGTTACAATATTGCTTCTGTTTTATGTTTTGGTTTTTTGGCTGCGAGGCATGTGGGATCTTAGCTCCCCATCCAGGGATCGAACACGCACCCCCTGCATTGGAAGGCGAAGTCTTAACCACTGGACTGCCAGGGAAGTCCCGCCCAAGTTTGTAATTGTGTTTTTATTGGTTTCCTGTTAACTGCCTCCAGACAGGGAGCACCGAGAGGTCCCAGACCCCATCTCTCCAGCTCACCGCTGATGGCTAAACACCAGGCCTGCACACAGTAGTTGCTCAACAAGCACCCATTAAACAAGGGGATGCAGGGCTGGTGAATGGAGAGGGCCCGAGGGAAGAGCAGCGGCCGGCTGGGCCCCAGCCAAACCGGCTGAGCTAGAGTTCTGTGGACCGGATGACCTCCGGCCCGTCCACGTGGGGCCCTGGCTCCACCCCGGGGAAGTTGAGTCTGTGCAGTTCCTCTGAGATGTCCACGAAGCTCTTGCCTCTGGTCTCAGGGAGGAAGAAGCCAGTGTAGACGGCCCCACAGACACAGACACAGAGGAAAGGCACATAGAGGAAGTGGGACAAGCCCTCCTGTGGGTTAAAAGACCCAAGATCTGGTGTGGCCCATTCAGCCCCCACATGGAAGGCCCCACCACAGGTCCTGATGAGGGACTCGACCCTCTTGGCTCAGATAAGCCCCATCCCCTTCAGTCTCACGCCTCCTGGATGGAGCCTCCCCTGGGGTTCTCATGCTGACGAGGACAAAACCTACGGCAGGGCCCCCGGGAGGGGGGGAGCAGGCCTACCATGATGAAGGGGAACCCCAGCCCGACTAGGAAGAGCATGGTCCACATGAGTGCCCCGCAGACCATGTAGGCAGCAGGCCGGGCCATCTGGTCAAACAGCTCTGTGGCCAGGATCCCGGTCACTCCGGCTGGAAGGAGGAGTGGGGACAGGAGGCTGCCAGCCAGGGCTCCCTGGCCGGCCTTCCCCCCACCTTGCCCCAGACAGGAAAGTGGGGCCCTTCCAGCGCTCCTCCAGCCATTCCCTCCCAGAAGCCTGTACAGTGGGGGGAGGGCACACCCAAGCATCCTTCACCTAGACATCCGTGATCCTTCAGCCAGGCCCAAAGGCAGGAGCTCTTCCCACTCACCAGGGCCAATGCCAAAGCTGAGGATGAAGGCAAAGACGCAGGACATGGCCAGATAGGGCATCCAGGGGAGGGAGCTCTGCGGCAGAGGGGCGGGGGTGGGGAGGTGGTGAGGGGAGGTCAGGCGGGGCCCAGCCGCCCGGCCCTCATCCACGTCCAGCTACCTGCAGGCACAGGGCCGCTGTGAAGACGCTCCCCCAGCAGGTCATCAGGCCGTACCCCGCCATCAGCAGCATCCGTCGGCCCACCCTCTCGATCACCACACACTGCAAAGGAAAGGAGCCCTCACTGATTCACTGGTGTGGGCCACGGTCGCGGTCCCCTCGGTTTGCGGGCCAGCAGTGGGGAGGGGCCTCATGAGGAAGCTGGGGAGGCGGGCGCGAGAGCAATTTACCGCTTCAGTGGATTAAGACATTATTAACTTCTCAGAGGACCTCAGTCATTCAACCTCATTCAGTTTCCCCATCTCAAAATGGTGGTGGGAGTGCCCGGCAAACTAGGTGCTCGATAAGCGCTTGCTAACTCGCCGTATTTTAACATAGCGACCTGAAGTGGAAGTGGCTTAGCGCCGAGGCCTGCGGTCCCCGGAGGGCCAGCATCCCGAGGGCCAGCACCCGCAAGGGTCCGCCGCAGGGCTGGGGGATGGGGTGTCATCCCGGAGGCAGACTCACGCTGAGCAGCGCCGCCAGCAGCTCGCAGCCCCCGGTCCCGATGGAGGCGTACTGGACCTTCTCCGGGGGAATCCGCGCCTGGCTGAACACTGCTGACGCATAGGCGTACACCTGCCGGGGGGTGGGGGGGGTGGGGGGTGGGGGGTGGGGGGCGGGGAGACGAGAGGCCGAGGCGCACCGTTTCCCTCCCGGACCCCGCTCCATCCCCTTCCCCCTCCCCCCCCAACCCCGGCCTGGCGCGCACTGCTCACCGCGTCGTTCCCGCACAGCTCCATGACCCCGCCCAGCACCACCAGGCTCGCCACCTGCCTCCGCAGCGCGCGGTCCCGGAACAGCTCCCACGGGCGTCGCGCGCGCCGGCCCTGGCAGGCGGCGCGCTCCCGCTCCAACTCGGCCAGCTCCCCGGCCAGGTCCGCGGGGCCCCGCAGCCGCTGCAGCGCTGGGGGAGGGGGCAGGGCAGAGGACGCTGAGCTCCCCTCCCCCAGGCCCTCTGTGGCCCCCACAGTGAGCTGCCCACGCCCACCTCCTTTCGCCTTCCCGGGGTCCCCTTGGTCTGATAGGGATGATCAGTTCACAGCACCACGGAGCAGAAAGGGCTTTAGAAACTCAGGGTTCTGCGGGTGCATCACACAGGACACGACAATTGTGGCAGATCTCCACTGCCGTCTCAGTTCTCCACCCCTCCCTGGACCATGGGATTTGGCAGTTGCTCCCACTAAGGAGGCGTGTATACATCCGCCCCTTGGTGCTGTGCTCCGCCCTGCGACTCGCTCTGGCCCGTAGAATTAGGCTGTAGGAGGGCGTGCCGCGTGTTCCAATCCAGCCTCAAGAGACCTGCTGGTTTCTATTTGGTCTTCTGTCATCATCATAAAAACTTGTGGTGGGGCTGGCCCACTGGTCCCAGGAAAAAGCAGAGATGGCCCAGCCGGGACCGTCCTAGATCAGCCAATGCCCAGCTGACCCACACCAGTGACAGAGCCTCCAGCCAGACCCAACCTTCATCAGCCAACCCCAGAGAACTCAGAGGCTTGGGCTAAGTAATTGCTTCCTTGGTCTCCCGCGGAGGTGCGACTGTTAGGCAGCAAGAAAAAAAACGGACTAAAAAAACCCCTGGTAGGTGACGCCATAACTAGGACCTATGACATACAGTGTTGGTTCCTAACCAGGCAGAGGACGGTGAGGAGGCTGGAAGAATGAAAGCCCGTGTAACGTGCAAGAAACAAAACAGGTCTAATGAACTTCTGGACTTGGGCAAAGAGATCTCCAAGTGTCAAAAGCATGAACTAGCTGCCTTTACCTGAGTATTCTAAGCTGATTGTAAGGAAAATGAGCTCAAAAAGACCTTCAGAGGGAACACAATTTAATCAAATTTAACTTATTCCAGAGCTTGCTAGGTTAGTTAAATAAAAAAGAAAAAGAAATCTGTTTCTCATCTCTAGCTTCTCCATCTAGCAGAGTCCTAAGTTAAATCACAGCCTGAGAGCAAAGACTAAATCCAGAGCAAGGCCAGCGAGCCCTGGTCTGAGGGTAAAGATCAAATCAAGGGTATGGCTTACTGCAGTGCCTCATAGACCCTCCTGGCTGGAAAAATGGGCATTACAGAGGCTTAAAGGTATTGGTCCACCGCAGCTCGACATGCCCTAAATTCCAGTAATTAGGTTGCAAGAGAGAAGCATGTCTAGAAAAGAATTGTGGGTGTGGCTTTCTGGCACATAAATCAAATGCACAGAAAATTCACATCATTTTTGGAGAAAGTTGTATTGACAGAAGCCCTGCCAGCCTGGATGAAAAGACACCAAGACAGTTTGAAATGTAAAGACTTCTGTTCCCCAGTTTTCTATAGGTACATTTTCCAGGGCCCTCTTCAGGTGTCAAGGAAGGTGATAGAAAAGGAAGGACTTCTCGGTGGCCTGGGGAGCCCCTCCCTGGGGGCAGAGCCAGGGCTTCATGCAGGAGCACTCTCCATCCCAGGGCAGGGGAACCTGGCAGCGTTCTCCCAGGGGCACTCAGCATTACTATGGATCGGCAACTGCTTTCTGCCTCCTTGTCGCCTCTTTTTTGAAAAACATTTTTTCACCAGTGTCTGCTGAGTGCGCGCGAGGCAGAAGACTTGTGTTTATCTCCTAGGTCTTTGGCTCAAGAAAAGGCATATATAGACTTGACATGATCTTAAGATCCTGGACTTCAAGCCTGATGCCATGACTGGGTGAGACTTGGTGGGGGTGGGGGGTGTTTCCGGATAGCACTGAGCATGTTCCTGCTCAGGGGAGGGACATGAATAATAATTGTGGCCACCATGGCAAGCTGGGAAGAATACATTAGTGGGCCCTGGTCTTCACCCCTTGCCACATGAGTGGAGATGCCATGGATTTTCCCATCTCTGGACTTTGGGTTCAGTGACGTGACTCTCCTTGGCTAATGGGAGGTTAGTGGGCAGGAAGGGACCAAAGGTTTGGAAAGTGCTTCTGCAGTTGGATCTGCCTTCTGGGCTAGTCTGTCAGTACCAAGAGTGCGAGGAGCAGCGTGTGCAGCAGAGCTGAACTGCTCCAGCCCAGACCAGCCTCGACTGGCCAGCCCCAGCTGACCCCGACACCATGAGCCAGCCCAATTGAGATCAGCAGGGTCGTGCAAACAGCCCAGCAAGTAAATGAGTAGAAGATGCAGTAAAGGATTGCGTGCTTTAAGCCAGAGATTTTGGGATTGTTCCTTCGGCATCATTATTGTGGCCATAGCTAACAGGGAAGACCATCAGCCCAGCTGGCATTGGGCCCTTGAGGTCTTACTCAGTGTTTCTTCATCTTGCATGTCAGGCAGGGGGCAGGTGGCGCTCCTTCTCTGCACCACCCTGGGGGTTCCCAGATGGCAGGTGCTGGGTCTGTTCCATCCTACTGCCTTGACGCTTGGGACAGCCCCTTGATAAAGAGCTCTGAAGGGATGGATGGATCATGAAATTGAGGCACAAAGAGAGGGATAGCTTTTCCTGAATAAATGCGACCCAGGAAATAAGGACCCACATGCTCTGGCCAGATGTGCCCCATGGTCAAGGGTGGTCTGGGGACCCGAGGTCAGGGACTCACCTGCCAGACAGGCCTCGGAGTCTCCACGGTCAATGAGGAGGTAGCGCGGGCTCTCGGGGAGCAGGGGCAGGGAGGCCAGCTGGAGCACCCCAGGCACCAGGCAGCTGGCCAGCAGCAGAGGCCAGGCCTGCGGGCCACCCAGGAGCTCCCTGGGGAGACAGAGGAGAGGCTGGGCCAGATGCCTCCTTGTCAGAGCTCTGTCCCCTACCGGCCCCCCTGAGGGCAGAGGGTCTGCATTACCCTGTGCCTCTTCCCAACCAGCTCTGGGTCTGGACACCCAGGTAGGGACCCGCGATAGGACAGGGTCATGGCCCCACCTCATCCCTGGCACCTCCTCTCCCCAGAGCTCTTCCCAGGGCACAGGGCTCTGCCCTCACCTCCCTTTTCTGGGATGAACAAGACACGCTCCCTTTAAAAGCCCAAACCTGCACCCTCTCCTCTTTGCTCCCTGATCTGGAGAGGCGAGAAGAGGGTGACTCACACCAAGTTTGTCTGACTGACACCACACTGGCCAGATGCACGTGGACAGGGTTTCAACGCCTTCATACAAGGAAGCAACGCCTTAATCCACTTGGGGGGTAGGGGAGAAATTTAGGTGAAGAAGGGCTTTCCCTGGCATCCCTCTAACCTCTCAGTGCACGTGGGGTTGGGGGGCGGCGCTTACCTGAGTCCAACCACCTGACCCATCACGATCCCCAGGGCGGTGAAGATGGCTGAGGTCATGGCCACAGCCCCTCGGAGCTCCTTGGGGGCGCTCTCCCCCAGGTACATGGGCTGGACGTTCATGCTCACACCTGGACATGAGCACAGCAACCGTCAGCCACAGGCTGGATTCCCACAACGCTTGGGCCCGCCTCCCCCCACCCCCGCCTGCCCCCGCCACGGTCTTGGCGCCACCAGCCCATCATCTACAGGCACTGAGTGCTGCTCCCTCAGCTCAAGCGCTCTGAGGGGTTCCTGCCCACCTGATGTAGGGCCAGCAGGACTCCAGTCAACTCCCAGGACTTCTGAGAGAGAAGCCCCATCACCGGGAGGAGTGTGAGGGGCTCAGAGGGAGCAGATGCCCACCAGCGGCCCCGGCTCTCACCTCTCACGTCAACTACCACTGCATGTTCTCCCCCATCTTGGCTTCCCTGGGGACGCACCTCGCACCCAGGCAGCCAGTGGGAAAATGGAACTGGATGGCGCCCCCACTGCCCACCCCAGAGGGTGACAGCCGGCAAAAGCTAGGAGGCCGCAGTACTGGGTCACCATCCACCTGGGAACACGTCAGGGAGTGCTGCCCCATCCCCTCCCTGACGTGGGATCAAGAAACAGCCCTCAACAAGGTCCTGCCTCTCTCTGAGCACTGGGTGGGGGGAGCTGGGAGGAAGGTGGGTGCACTGATTGCCAGAAGCTCTCCCACAGAGGTACACCCACTCTTCCTACAGACAATTAGGGAGGGATTCCTTCTGTGCCAGGTACTCAGGGCACAAAGTTTGACCTGGTCCCTCTTCCCTGAAATGTGGGCTGTTCTGAGTGACTCACTTCTAATAAGTAGACTGTGGCAAAACTGATGGTGTATGACTTCTGAGATTAGGCCATAAAATGCACTGGGACTGCGTCCTTGCACACACACGTGGGCTCCCTCTCTCCCATCACTTCCTCTGGAGGAAACCAGCCGCCATGCTGTGAGGACACTCAAGTAGCGGGGAGACCCATAAGCTGAGGAGCCCGGGCCTCCTGCAAACAGCACACGAGAGCGCCATCTCAGAAGCAGGTCCTCCAGCCCCAGCCAAGCCTCAGGTGACTGCAGCCCTGCCTGACAGCTTGATCACAGCCTCCTGAGAGGCCCCAAGCCAGGACCACCCAGCTAAGACACTCCTGGTTCCTAACCCAGAGAAACCATGAGTTAATAAATGTTGCTGGTGTTAAGCCACTAAATTGTGGAGTACTTTGTTTCACAGGAATAGATAACTAACTAATAAAGACATCAGCACCTGGTTGTATAAACAGTAGGAGTCAAGGGGGATTGTTGATGGGTGCCCCTAAAAGCCCAGGTGGACACGCTCAAAATTCTGCTCCCTCCCATGACCCAGAGCCTGAGGGGTCCCTAACAGGCTACTCTGCTTCTGTAGGGAAGATCAGAGAGCTCGTCCTAGATGCCTTTTCATCTTGACTTGCCAGGAAGCTCCCGGCTTAGAGGACTTCCGTTGGTTTAAGTTTGGGGATGTTTGCCCTCCCATCCCTTACAAATTTTCCATTTTTCTAGATCCACTTTAAGTACCTAGTTATATGACCCTTTTAAGATAAATCATATCTAATCATTCTGCAAAACAAAAAAATGGTGGGCATGAATGGAAAACAAATCAATGAATGAAGGGAATAAAGAGGATACAGGAAAGAGTAGGAACAGAGGCAGGAGGGGATCCCCCCCCACACACACTGTACCTGCGCTGACACCCACGAGCAGCCGTCCCAGCATGATCATCTCAAACGAGCCTGCTCTGCGGCTGAAGCCAAACAGGGTCGCTGCGGCTACCACGAAGATGTTATTCACCAGCAGGGACTTCTTCCTTGGGGAAGCCAAACACAGGCGAGAGAGGTGGGTTCAGTCCTGAGGACCACCCCTGGGGACCCTTCTCTGAAGCTGCAGCCAGCCCTGATCAGACCTGTGTGTGCATGAGGGGACTGAGTCAGGAGTGTAAGCTACACGAACAGAAATGACGCTGGCCACTGTAGCTGGGGTCACTTGTGGGATGCCCCCAGGGGCCTACTCCCACTCCCCTCCTCCAATATGTCCCAAATTACTCTCCTTTCTGCCTCCGCCACTGCTTGAAGTGACAGAACTCGTATGGCTTTATCCCTACAGATTGAGCATTGCTCTCCTCAAACTCCTCTGTAAAGCGAAGGGCCTAATATCTGATTTCTCAGGCTCAAGGAAACCCTGGGGAGGAAGAACAGGGACTTCCCGAGTGAGGGAAGGGACACCTGCGGAGCCAAGTCCCTTCCCGTTTCCTCCGTGCATTGCAGAGTCACTGCTCAGAACCTTCAGCATGGCTGGGTGGCCTCTGCGAGGCTGGTTCAATGGGACAGACGGCAAAACAGGAAGGGGCACTGGGCATGTCAGCAGCTCCACACGATGAGGCGTCAGCTCTGGGCTCCTGACACCGCGCTCAGAGGCGCCGTCATGCAGGTCACCCAAGAGAGGCCACAGGAGGTCATATGGCTCATGTACTGACAAGGAAATGAGCCACAGGAAGCCACTGGCCTGCTCCAAACCAACAGCACAGGGGTGAAAGATGGGCCAAAGCTCAGATCCCCTGGCCTAGAGAATGGAGAATGACAGTGGATTATAACTTGATCCAGTGGTAACTCCAGTTGTGACTTATAAGCCACATACGGCTTCCTCACTGGTATAAATTAATAGAGTACTTCCAGGACTTTCCTGGTGGTCCAGTGGTTAAGACTCCACGCTTCCAATGCAGGGGGCACGGGTTCAATCCCTGGTTGGGGAAGTTCTGCATGCCGATGCTGCGCGGTGCAGCCAAAAACAAACAAACAAAAAAACACAGTACATCCATTGTAGCTATTTATCTGGTGAATGCATTTTGCTGCATTTCAATACACAGACGACAGCAGAAACACTTTACTTCCACCCGGCAGGGAGAGTACTGCACCTTTACCGACCTCCTTAGGGACATGGCAGCTCTCCAGCTCTGGGCCACACCTGCTCCATGGGGAGCTGCCCGCCTCAGGCAACTTGCTGGCCCGCTGCTTTGATGACTTTATGCTGAAAAGACCTGGGGAAGAGGAAGCGGCAAGTGCACCCGACGTCATGGTAACGTACAAGCATGACAGAGTGGGAGCCGCCACACCAGTGGAGTTCCTGACGTCCGAGGGCACATTTCCTCCAAAGTGCGGGATGGCTTGCTGCCCTTCCTCTAAGAAGGATGGACAAATCTCAGATGGCTTCTTTCTACTTTGGAGGCAGCCTGTCCCACAGTGAGTGTCGTGATCTGATACCTACACTGGGTGATTTGCAAACCTGGAAGCTGTGAGTGGAGTATGCCCTAGTGGGTCCAAACCAGCTGCCAGATGCTCCGCCCCTCAACCCTCTAGACCTGGGAGATTGTGGTGCTCAAAGTGCCTCCAAGGAGAATCACAGTGCAAGACCTAGGATTTGGAGTAAAGCCACTACTTCAGTGAATTACTACCCCCTTAATCAGAAATAACTCCTGGCTGGTCACTAAGCCCTAGTGGAGAATAAACACCAGAATGGGGTGTTTGGCTTTTGTTTTAGCCAGCTGAGTCCTGGTTTTCTGTTACTTGCCGTTGATACTCCTGCTAAATACACAAACATGTTATCTTTGCAATTTTGCTTCCAACAAAGGAGGTTACATCAGTGAAAGCGGAAGGATGGGTGCCCATGGAACTCAGTATCGCATTAGGAACCCCGTCATTCAGAAGTAGACGACCTCAGAGGGTAATAACCTGCTGAAGGACCCACACCATCAGGACTGCCATGCCCACCCAAGCATGAAGACGGGGGTCACCCCGATGGGCAAACAGCCTCAGCCGGTGGAAGTGCTGAACCAAGACAGGAGCAGAAAACCTGAGGATGGACGTCCCCGAGGCAGGTTTTGGAGTGACCAGCTCCAAAACCCAGGAGCAGGCCCTCTACCTATGTTTCCAGGTTCTGGATCATATGCTTTAAACTAAATTCATCCACTAGTTTCCTTTTCTTTGATTAGTTTCCCCTACACTTTCTTCTTTCTTCTTCCCATGAGGTGTCTTGAGGGCAGTTAAGTTTACCATTAAGTGTGTAGATTGCAGAATATCAACACGTTAATGGCAGGGCTGGCAGATTGGTCGTCACGTGGAAACTCTGCACTCAGGGAGGACACCTCCGTTGTGTCGTCCCTGGTGGCTGTGACGAGGCAGTGCCCTGGGTGGTCTCAGGAAGGACTGAACCAACTAACGTGAGGAGGGGCACATGGGGAGCTGAATATATGGGCGAAAGGCGCTGACACGTGCTGGGTGGCCAGCCAAGGGGGGGGACCATGAGAGCCGCTTGTTTTTCCGCCCGGCCCTGCTTCTCTCCTGCTGTCTCACGGGTGTAGGCGTGCTACCCAAGGTGGGCCAGGAACAACCCATCTCCCTTGATTCTGAAAGTGAGTGAAGATGCAGGAGGTGGAACGAGGCTGGAGCTGATGCGCTGAAGGCATCTCCCAAGAGGAAAGCCCAGGCTAGGGTGGCCTTGCATCCTGCCCTCCCCAGGCCTGGCTTTTGACCACTTCCTTTTGTCCTATGAGCTGCCCCAGTATCCTTTGCATTATCACAGCTTTCCACTCAGTCTGTCAGAGTCTGTCTCTCTTGTTTGCGACCCAAGATCTGCATCAGTTGGATACAAAGGGGGGCACTGGGGAGAAAACACCTGTTCACAGTCAGACAACGTGTTTTGTATTGGCAGCCATGGGTCCTCCCTCCCTCCCAGCATGGGACTCTTCCCTCTGCCACATCTGCTGGGAAACGTGAGTCACCCGGTGAAACTGCAGGCAGAGCGGGAGGCCGGTGAGGAGTTGACTCGGGCCTGGGCCTGCCGGGCATCCTGCCCACACCTGGGGTGCCCCTCATTGAAGGGCATTTGGGGGTCCACAGGAAGCACTTACCTTCCCAGTGTGATGGCCAAGGGGCCAGCAAGCAGCGCTCCCAGAAGGCCCCCCACGGGGTACAGAGACACGATGAGGGACCACAGGAGCGGGACCAGCTGGTCGGGCAGCGGCCGGCCGGTTCGCATCCGCCACGTCTCATTGGTGAATTCCTGAATGTGCTGTGGACAGAGATGCCAGTCAGCCCCCCGGGGGCGGGGGCTCCCTCCCCACAACAGGCCTTCTCCCCACAGGCCCTGCCTCTGCAGAGCAGGCAAGTCTCCCCAGCAATCCTACTCCCTTCGGGGCAGGACCGAACTCACCCAACTGCAGGGCACTGTGCCGTCTCTTTCAAACACAGTGTGTCCTGGAGCTCAGAGCTGGCCAGTCTCTATGTGCCCCTCTGAGTCCACTATCAGCCCCCCTCCCCCACTTTTGGCCTGGGAAGCCACCTGCATGGGCCACATCAGCAGGCTCCCTTGATGACCAGCTTTCTGATGGACTTGGCCATCAGTGAGCATCAGCAGAGCAACAGAGGAGGCAGGAGGGGTGTTTGTCCCCAGGGCTCCTTCGCTGGGGGCACCTCAGGATTGCTGCAACGCCTGACCAAAAGACCCAGATACCCTCCTCTTGGTCAGAGATGAATGTCAGTATCTGGCTGGTCTTAGGCCTCCCAACAGGACGTGAGGGAGGACGTGAGGATGACCAGGGGGTGTAGGTGAGCAGGCCAGCTCAGGGTAATGGCTGTTAGCCTGGTGCCCGCCAGGTCCCTCTGGGGGAAGGACATGCCCGGGGGAGCTGGGACCAGGGCCAGCCTCCCCTGACATTGGCTTGAAATCCTCAAGGGTGACCATTCAAGGGGGTAGGGGAAGCCTCAGAAGCCAAGGAAGTCTCATTTGCAGGAGCCAGTGATGGCCCATGGGAAGCAAGGCCTGAGAGTGTCCTGCTGTGGGCAGATCCTTCTCCAGCCTGCAAGTTTGCATTGAAGTGGACACTCGCATGCTTGTTGAATAAACAAATAAAAAAGCAAATGGAGCTCAGACCTCCCTTTCTAAACCCTTCATTTCATCCTCTTTTAAGGGACTGGGCAGCTATAGTTGTTTCTGCCCAGAATGTACTCCCATCCCCAACTTCTAAGCACCAACATGCTTTGAGGGAAATTCTTTCCCCTTGACAATTACAGCCCCCTATACAGTTGGTCACCTGACCCAGGCCTGGCCAATCAAAGTGCTCCACCGTCCTGACCACATGATTGGTCTAGTGGGCATGTGATCCAAACCAGCCAATCAGAGAGCATGTGATCCAAACCAGCCAATCAAACTCTTCTCCAGCCTTTCTGCTGGAACTAACAGGGAGGACTTCTGTTTGGGGGTTCCCAGTCCAGGACAGGAAGTGAGTCTGGTGACAGCTACTCTCTTGCACTGGGTGGAGGATGATGCCCCGCAGGGATAGGAGAGCCCCAGTTCCGTCCTGGGACCTGTTTCCTGCAGCCCCACCTCCTTCACATCTATGTGACAGGACACTTGCCCTTCTCACTTAGGTGGGATAGAGGTGGCTTCTGTCAATGGGGCCGAGAGATTCATCCTTTCCACAGGCATTTACTGAACGTCGGCACAGAGTCAGGTGCTGGGGACTCAAAGATGACTTGGACACTGAGAGGAGACCAGCAGGAGGCTGAGACCAAGGGCTGGGGAGGGAGGGTGACTCCAGCTGGGGGGCTGCTAAAGGAAGGTGGGTGATGGTATTTGGGTGGCTCTTGAGGGGGTTCTTGCAGAGAGGGCTTCCCATCAGAAGGAGGCTTCAAGGAAGGGCTGGGTGCATTTGGGGAACTGCGTTTAACCTGCTTTGGTAGCGGAGTTGGGGGAACGAAGGTGGGAGACAGGTGGACAGGTTCTGATCCCAGGAGGCCTTGGACTTCAGGTGGATGAGTCTGTCCTCATTCCTGTAGGCACTGGGGAGCCACAGAATGTTTCTGGGCAGGGGAGTGGTTTGATCAAACTTGAGAGGATCTAGAAGGGGGAGGTCAAAGGCAGGGAGGCCAGTGATACAGGCAGAAGAGATGGGGTCTGAACTGGGATTATGGAAGAGACCTGAGGAGAAATGGCTGGAAGCCAGAGGCAGTTAGGAAGGACTTGGTGTCCAAGAGGGAGGGAAGAGTCAGGGCGGACCCCAGTCACTGGGTGGATGGTGGAGTCATCTACTGACATCAGGGACTCAGGAGAACTTGCGAGTTTCAGGGGAGGATGCAGAGCTGGGTTTGAACTCTCAGGGCCTGTGGGACATCGCAGTGGAGGTGGACATGTAGGAGAAAGCGCCACCAAGTGGATGCTGGCCTGAAGATCTGCTGCAGGCAGCTGCTGGCCCTGGCCCAGCACCCACTGGGATGGTGACGGTGGGCACAGAGGGTACATACCGAAGTCGGGGCATTGATGATGGAGAGGTTGTAGCCAAATTGAAAAGTCCCACCAATGCCAGCCGCACAGATGGTCAGGAGCAGGACCCTGCCCTGGAACTGAGGAGAGAGGAGAGGACACAGAGTGCCTGATTACAGCCTCCACCAATCCCAGCACTGCAATCTATCTGAACCAGGCAATGATGGCTCCACTTTGCAGATGAAGAAACTGAGGCAGAGAGGAGTTGCCTAGGTCATATGGCTGTCAGGTAGCAGAGGCACCCCTAGCCTTCTGCTCTGAGTCCAGGATCTCGCTGCCCCTTCACCCCTGACAGCATTTTCCTGAGATGGACAGCCATTCCCGGCCCTCCTTGCCGGGCTGCCCCTGGGCATGCCTGCTGTGGCTCAGGGAACTATGCCTTGAGCTGGGGCCCCACAGGCGTGAAGCTCTGCATCTGGCAGGACAGGAGTCCCTGAGCTACAGTGACTCGCCCCAGTGAAACTCTCTCAACAGAGTGGCTGGGCCTCCCTCTCTTCCCTCCCAGCCTGTTCTGCCAGGAGGCTAAGAGGAGGGGCCACATGGACCTACATGTGTGGGGGCCTGGGGGGCACATGGAGCAGCAGAGAGCAGCCTGGGTCCCAGTGCCAGCTCTGCCCTTCCTCCCTCATCTTCTCTGAGTGGCTTCCTCGCTGGCCCTGGTGATGATAATGGCTACCTTCAGGCTGGGGGACAGCCAATGTGCATGTGCACTACACACACCTGGTACAACAAAGGGCAGCTTTTCATCCTCATGCAGCACCCTTAGAGATGGAGGGAGAACTCCCCAAGGCACCCAGCTCAGCGCCCTGATGCCCCATCATTAGGTTGGTATTTTTTCGGGGGATTCACAGTCTTATTTATATTTTTTCTCTTATAATTTTTAATTACAAAATAACATGCTCGTTAAATTTTTTGAAAATCCAGTGTACACTAACAGTTCTCCACTCTCCCAAAGAGCAGTGAACTGCTTCTCTCAGATATTTTCTGAGACATTCACAAAGTAGTTAACTATACAAAAATCAAATTGTTGATCTTTTCCTAGTAATTCTATACTACCTTTCTTGCTCGGGCAAATTGTCCCTCAAATATAAAGTACTGTGTCATATTTATTATTTTTTTAATACTTAAATACAAGTTTCAAGTCAGAAGGATGTTTGGCTAAGGGCTTTCTGAAGAATTTCCAGAACCTGAAGACTACTTACTCATTCATCAGTCAAATACCAAGTGCCTGTCCCAGCCAGGAACTGAGCTGGGAGGCAAATACAGCGGGGCAGGGGGAGATGGGGGGGGGGGATGACAGACCTGCTTTCACCGTATTGTGAGAACCTGGCCTGGGGGTGGGGAGGTAGAGGAAGAGGCTCTGAGGGCAGGATCCTGCCAAAGATCTTGCCACAGGTCTGCAGGCAGGTCTATGACAGGCACCCTGGCTGCCCGCAAGTTCCTACAAGGTCTAAGTAACTTCCTCCCAAGCCTGAAGCCATAGGGGGAAGCCAGGTGAGAACCCAGGAGTCCCGTCTCACTGGAGTCACTGGAAGCACCCTGCTGGGCTGCCCGGAGGTGAGAGTTCCACTAAGAGAGCAGATCTGTAGGAAGCAGCAAGTCACGCACCGCCTGATGAGAACTGAGCCCATGTGGCAGGGGTGCTGGCAGGTCTCCAAGACAGCATAAATTACTTCATTCCATGAGATCGTGCATGGAGATTGCCTAGTCCTCTGACTGGTCATGAAAAGCATTCAGACATTAGCTATGGTGGTGATTATTAAGTCAGTGAATAAAGATTTCTTGCCTCCCTACTGTGGGCAATAAATCTACTGTTCTAGGTGCTGGGGATATAGTAGTGAACAAAAGAGACGAAATCCGTGACCATTCCAGCGGGGGAAGACAGGCAGTAACAAATGAACAAGGAAAATACATAGTATGTCAGCTGTGCGACGTAGACAGAAAGCAGGGGAAGGTGAGATGGGGTGTCTGGAAAAGGTGGTCAGGGAATATGCCATGAGAAGGGGGCATCCGCACAAAGACTTGAAGGAGGTGAGGGGAAGGGCCATGCAGATCAGCACCGGTTGGCGGGGGAAACCCTGAGGTGGGGTGGTGAGCGGTATAGGCTTGCTCTTCCCGCTGCCCCGCCCCCTCGGTGCAGCAGGACGGGAGGACGGAGTTTAGAACCAGCGTGGAGGAGATGAAGGTTGGGGAGAGAAGTGAAGGTGGGAAACAGGCCCAGGACGGGATGAGGCGGCCAGGACTGCAGTGCCCAGGGGCTGCTGCTTCTGGGGGCGTGTCCGGCCCGCACGAGGACCAGAGGGATGTTCTCCTGGGACGCGGCCGGTGCGCAGGTCCCGCACACTGCGCCCCAGCCCAACACTGCGCGTGAACACCTGCTCTTGTTCGTCTGGGCCGAGCACCTAGCTCCACTGTGCAAACAAGGATCAGATACTTCTGTACACTGGACGCGTTCGTTGAGCCTTCCCGAGTGCACGCCAGTCCGCAATCCCTCATCCGAGAAGCCTGGGCCGGCAGGTCTCGGAATTCAGAAGTTTGCGAAAAGCGGATCGGCGTGGAAGAGGGAGGCGCATGCGTAGTGGGCGTTTGCGAAGGCTCGCTCAAAGCTTACCTTAGCCAGAGCGCGCGGCCGAGACACATGCGCAGGCGCACAGGGCGTAAAGTGGGTGGGGGGCTGGGGTCCCGCGAGCGGGTCACCTGAGTCCGAGGCTGTAACGGCGGCTCGTGTTCATCCTCCATCCCTCCCTTTCTGCAGCTCTGAAGGTTAAAAGCCACTGACTCCTTCCTCGGCCGAGCCTGTGGCCCATCTCCGCAGACCGGAAGGGGGTTCAGGTCCGAAGTCACCACGGCCAACCCCTGCATCCGCCTTCGCATGTCTTGGCCGGCGGCTCTGATCAGCGCGCTCCAGAATCCCCCGAAATCCCGGCCCTGGCCCCTAGTCCCCTCGTCTCCTCCCCCGCTGCCGCCTCCGCCTCCGGAGTGACTCTCAGCCGGTCACTGCTGCGCTCCCCTTTGGACCTCCGCCGCCGCCCCTTCCGGCCCCTCTGCCCGGCCTCCTCTCACCCCAGTCTGGCGCCCCTGCCCGCCTCCGGGAGGCCCCTGTCCCCAGGCACTATGAGGGCCGAGCCCTTGATTCTGCACAGACATCCCCACTCTCCTCCAGTACAGGTGTCCCCGCCCTTCCCCCCCGGAGGAGGGACAGGATTAGGAGGGCCAAAAGGTAGACCCACCAGTCTGGAGAGCTCTCATCCGTCCGTCCTGGCAGAGCCAGTGACTTGGAACGCGGATGGGAGACCCAGTCTCGGGTTGCAGCCCGGGGATCCATTCCGTGAGAGGCCAGCCCGGCCTATGCGACAAGATTAGTCCGGCACAGTGGACCCTGTGAGATGAGGAGCCACCGGGTCCACTGGGCAGGATTAATCTCTTATTTCTCAGGGCTTCTCAGGTCCTTCATGAATCCAGGAGTTGGATTAAGGCCAAATCGAAACCAGACTTGCCAAAGATGCTATTTGTGGTCATAGAAACATAGACCTGAAAGTGACCCTAGGAAGTCATCTGAGCAAAGACTGTGATAGGACATACACCAGAAGGGATACTGTTTTATTTTTGCTGCCCTGAACTTTTAAAAGTTTCTAAAAAACATCATGCATTTTTAAGGAAAAATATCAATACAATAAATAAAATATTAGCAGTTGCTAAGTGCACGCCTTTCTGCATCTCTGCATCTATTGAGATGATCCACTGCTGTGATAATACCCTCTTCGCTCCCTCCCCGCCGCCCCCCCCCCATGGACACCTCGCTGGAGTCAGCCCCCCAGTGCGTGGGCTCCCCAGCCACTAATTATTATCCTTAAGCAAGGGAGCTTGAGGTTTCTCTTTGGCAAACATTAATCAGGAGTTTAACCTTGAGTGTGTGAAAGTCAAGGTTGTGAGTGTTTGTGGCTGCCCAGTGCTGATAGCTAATCCTCTCAACGTCCCTGAGACTCCACAAGGTGGAGTCTGTGTCCACAGCACCCCTGCAGCCCTGCTGGAAGTCGGGGCTGGGCTTTCAGATCTCCAAGTCCAGCGCAGACCCTACGGGATGGGGCCGCCAAACCACGCCTGAGTCAGGGGAGCATGGAAAGACAACCCCCACGCGTGCCGACTCCTCCTCTGGGGAGCTTCCCGCGTGGATTCCCACCCAGTCTTGGTTTCCCTGGTGAGAAGGCAGAGGTGGGGGTGTTACCAAATCTTGGCTCCCTGTCCACCGATGCCGAATAGAAATAAGGAGACAGAGTTTGGAGGAAATAGAACAGAGTAGCTTTATTCCTTTTGCCAGGCAAGAGGGGAACACAGTAGGCTAGCGCCTCAAGAACTGTGACCCCCTCCTTGGGGAATCGGAGAAGATTTTATATGTGGGGCTCGCAGTCCCGGGTATATGATAAGGATCAAAAGTAGTGAAGGTCTTGCATTTCTTTTCTTCTGCAAATTCATGGCCAAAGCTGGCATCAGGCGGCTCAGCAACCAGGTCTGGTGTCCCTGAAGTTATTGGCCGGTGACCTTTCTGAAATGAAGAGTGCTACAGAGGAGTGTAGGGGGAGAAGAAATGCCAGGTGCAAAGGGTAATTTGTATGGAGTCAGAGAGTAATCAGCTTTGTGAAGGACATGTCTAGCTACAAGTGTTTATTAGTAGTAATAGCTAAAGAATAACCAAGATTACTTAACTCTTTCAGGCCTGTTTATATAGTTTCCCCAGCCTGTTCATTGTTTCCTTATTTTCCTTGTTTATCAGAAAATTCTCATGTCTATTTTTGCTGCAACAGGGGCAAGGGAGGAGGGGTGGCCTGCTTTCAGCCACCAGTGCTCAGGACCTCCGGGAGGGAGGCCAACGTGGGTGGTGACGCCCCTCCCCCGCCATGGGAGCCACGACCCACGCTCCCTCCTACACTCCGGAGCCTGTCACTCTGCAGATGGGGAAACTGAGGCCCAGAGCTGGCGGGGAGGGGGGAGTAGGGGGATCCGCCCCCGGCACTCAGCTGGAGGCAGGGAACACGGCGGCTCGCACCGAAGGTAATCGATACAGCAAAGCTGGCTGGAGGGCTCCACCGGGTCCGCGCTCCACCGAGCCCCCAGCTGCTCCTACCCCCGCAGAAGCGGCGAGGCCGCTTCGTCGACCCGAGCCCGCCCCAGAAGGTGCCTCCACTGTTAACCGGGCCCGGGGATTCCCCTGACCCCCGGATTCGGCCTCCAGACCCCATTTAGCCCTCCTGGGCCGCCCCCGCTAGTTGCCGGGATCCGTCCCCGCTGCCGAGACCGGCTCCGGCCGCGAGGGGGCGACAAAGCCCGCGCTTCGGGAGTTGGCGCGGCAGGTCGCCAGACCTCTCGGGGCTCCGCGGTGGCAGGGAAACCAAGAGGCCTAAGCCAGGGCCCCGCCAGGTGCGGGGAACTCCGGGGGAAGCTGCCCCCACGCCCCTGGGCGCCGAGTCCTGGCCGAGCCCGGGCGTCCCCTGTTCCACGAGCCCCAGGTGGTTTCGCTTCCTTGGTCGGACGCACCCAGACCGCGCCCCGCTTGGGGGGGGGTGCAGGGCCTTGGTCGGAAGCTCGGAGGTCTGACACCCAGCCCACCCTGCCTCTGCCGCGCTGTGTGCCTCCCCTCTCTGCTCCATGAGGGGTGGGACAGGAGTCTGGATGGTGGCCTAACCCCTGGAGCCTGGGCTCAGGCTGGCCCCCATGGTCCCTGGTCTCTCCTTCAGCCCATCAGCTGGGCATCCATCACCGGGTGGGTGGTGGGTGGGCTGACCTGCTTTGACCCGACTGCCTCCCCTCTGACCTCAGCGTCCTCATCTGTCAGCTGTGCTTTCCAGGAAGGGCTGGGGAGTGGTTCAAGGCCCCTCCTCCTTGCAGCCTTCCCTGTTCCTCCCACTTGGACTGGCAACTCTACTCCACACCAGGAGCCTCCCAAGGAGGCACTGGCTGGAGTTCAGAGGCCAGCTGACCTTGGGCACCAGGCTGTCGGGGTGGGCAGTGAGCCATCACCAAGCACAGCAGGCCGGCCACAGGCCTGGCTGCAGCTGATACCAATGGGGCACCTGCAGTCCCAACAAGTACTTCCTCTCTCCATGCTCCATTTGCTCACCTGTAAAATGGGGACATCATGACAACTGACCTGCCCCCTGCACAGGCGCTGTGCCCTCAGGCCCCAGGTGTGTCTGTTGACTGCCTGCACTGAGCATCCTGAGGGCAGGTACCGTGCCCTCTCTTGATCTCCAGACAGACCCTGCCTGTGGGTAGGTGAACACGGGGGGCTGCAGCCTGACTGAGTGTGGAGGGCAAGGCCTAGGGGCAGCCCCTGCAGGCTCTACCCCAAATCCAGCTTCTCCCTCCTCCTCAGAGCTGGCATCCACTCCAGTTCTGGGTCACATTTCCAACTTAACGATTCAAAACTAAGAAAGAAAGAAGAAACCCCAAGCAACAACCAGCCGAGCAGCCCCTCCTGGCCACCCTTTGATATTTGAGGACTGAACAGTGGAGCTGATTGAGGATAGGAGATTTAAAGCCATCTTAATTAGAAGCAAAGAATGTCCTCGGGGTTGGCTGTTCTAAAAATACAGCTGTGCCCACATCTGGAGGGGAAGGGTGGGAGGCGGGGGGTGGGGATGGCGGTTAGACAGAGTCTGAAGTGCTGACGCCTGCATTCCCTGGTGGGGGAGGCCCCCTCCCAGCAGGGCCCATGGTGGGGGAAGAGGGGAGGTACACCAAACGGCCAGTCCCCTGTGGCTGGGCCACCTGGTGCAGGTTTGGGATGGAGCTGAAAAGGCAGCCCACCCCTTCCTGGGCCCACCCTCACCCCTTCCCCATGCCCTCCCCACACCCCAGCCTCAGTTTCCCCAGGGTCCTGGTTAACGCCCACTGCTTCTTTCACCAGCCGCTGCCTAACATAGGCACAGCTTCTGACCGGGGAGGGGATTTTTCCTGGGTTTGATATTGAGTGCTATTTGTTACCTTTTATGAACTTGTCGCTTGTTTTGTGTCCTCATTCTAAACAAATGAGGTACTTTTGTACCTAATCTTGGATTTGCAATTTTGCATTTGTTTTCTTAAAGAGGCCCCAATACCTCACACAAGTGAAGGGCGTGCGAGGCTGGGAGAACATCTTGAGTGAAATGTGGAGGCGGGGCTTGTGGTGGTGTCTGGGGCGGGGGGCAGGGGGTGGAGGGGGACAAGGACGCAGGGTTCCTGTCCCAGGGGCTGAGCGAGCACCTGGCCTGGGGCTCACCCTCCCCGGTACGTGAGCAGGGCCTGGGCTGCTTGGCAGGGGTGTTGGGGGTATAAGCCAGGTGGGAGATGCGGGAGCCCCGGGCCTTTCTGAGCTTCTCCATCCACCTGCTCTGAGCACTCAGTCACTTTCTGGGCAAGGCTCCCAGAGTGGTGGCCCCTGTCCTTCCAGGTCCTTGCCAGACCACAGATGGGAATTGCCTGATGATCTGGCAGGCAGGCGATGGGTAGGAAGACCGTGGGACAGTGTGGCCTCAGGTTCCACATGGACCGGATCCCATGTGCATCCCCGGGTGTGCAGGTGGGCAGCAGACCCGTGTGGGACCACACAGTCTTTTCACTGTGTCTCCATGAACTCGCATCCCCGGCCCTGCCATTTGGCTGATTCAGCCAAGCAGATAATCTTCTTCCAAAACACAGCCCTGCAGCCACACTGAGCCCGAAAATAGCTGAGGTGGAGGGGGCGGCGGGGGGGCTGCCAGCTGCTCTGGGGCTCTGGCTGGAGGCGGCTTTGATGGTCAGGTAGTGGCCACAGCAGCGAGTGGAATGAGGGGCAATTGATGAGGGTCATGACAGCCGGGCATTGAAGGTCAGGCTGGTCCGGCAGCTGGGGCTGGGGAGGGACCATCTCATCCAGCCACTGAGGGTCAGAGATAGAGAAACCGGGGTCCAGGCAGGGAGTCCCACACCCCAGCTACTCAGCAGGGGAGCATCCAGGGAGCAGAGTCACCTGTCAGAGACATGGCAGGAGCCCAGAGGTGGCAGAGAGGTTTTTGTCTCTGAACCACAGCTGGAGAAGGGTGAAGGCAAGGAGCTGGGAGGGCAGGGCTGGGGAGGCCACGGAGGGCTTCCCTGAGCGGTCCTGTCCCCCCGGGACCCCTAACTCGGCCTGTCCCAAAGCAACAGGGGGTCTCCCTCCCAATCCTGGCCCTCCCCTACGTCTCAGCCCCCTCGCCAAGCACTCACTAAGGTCTATGCCTTCCGCCTCCTTGACCCTGTCACCCCCGCTGTCACGTGCCCACCACTGCAGGCCGCAGCCATCTTCCCCTCTGACCCCTGCTTTCTCCAAAGAGCCGCCATCTGATCCTAACCTCACCTGGGGCTCTTCACTGCCCTTGGGACAGAGACCATCACCTACAGGGCCTGGTCAGCCAGCCTCTCATCACATGCAGCTCCTTCCCTGCCTCTGTCCCTCCATGCCACCTCAAGACCTTTGCACAAGCTACTCTCCTGTCGGGCCTGGCTAATGCTAACTCTTCCTCTATCCTGACTGCCTCCTCCCTCCCCAGCCCACCCAGAGACCCTCAAATTCCTGGAAAGTCGATTCTGCTACCAGGCTCAGAAGGCCAGGCCCAGGTCGCCCCCTCTGCCGGGCAGGCCTGACACAGCCCACCTGGACGGTTTGTTGTTCTTATGCTCCGGTCACGAGCAGCTGCTGCCGAGTGAGTTCCGGACTCAGTGCTAAAAATATCCCATGACCCAGACAGGAAGGGCCACCAGGGACACAGCTGCTCCTGGGGGCACTGGCTGGAGCCGCGGTGAGACCCACCCACAGCAGTTGGGGGCGTGGTCCATGTGCTGGGAGGGGGTGGACACTGAGCTCGCAGCCCCTGAGGAAAGGCCCCGCGAGGGGTGCCACATGTTATCCACAGGAAGACACAGCGCCTCCAGCACTCACCTTGTTTCTGCTTCTTGCCAGCTGTTACCACAGGCACGTGCTGCCTTCGGAATAAAATACATCTAAAAATTGAGTGTGTAGGGCCCTAACAGAAGGTAGGTGAGCTCTGGTCCCTTCAGGGAGGGCTTCCTGGAGTAGGGGGCATTTCTATCACCCTCTCTCCCTCTCCTTTTAACAGAACATCTAGGCTGGTAGGGAGGGAAATGAGTGACTGAATAAGTCAGATCTGGGCCGTCCCAGGAGAGAGATGCTGAATAAGAGGTGGGGAAAGGACTGGAGGGTTCCCTGTGGGGCCGGCGAGTGGGAATCAGGGTTGGCTCCAGGTTTCGGGGTTGTCACTGGCGTCTCATGAGGGTCTCTCCTGGTGTACAAGCCCTGTGAGGAAGAAGGCCAGCTTGGTGGGCACGCAGCAGGTGCTGTCCTGCCTGTAGGCACTGGAGAGCCTGGAGAGAGAAATCAGGGGTCTTCGGGTGTCCCTGGACCTGGGCACCTGTCCCCAGACCTGGGCTCCTTGCTCTGTAGCAGGCAGGGTCCCGAGGCCAGCGAGGTGGCTTGGAGAGCAGGCCCATCGTCACCTCGCCACAGGCCCGCCTCCTGCCATAGTCCTCAGCCCAGGAGAGAGGAGGCGGCCCCTCGGGCAGGCCTGCTGCCCCGCTGCTCAGGACAGACAGATGGCTACACAGCCATTAGCATCCAACACCCCGCCTGCCTGGCTCACCCAGGCCTTCTCTCTGTAATTAACTGTCTGGAGGTGCCAAGGGTTGAAGCAGCGGGCCCGGTGCCTCTCGAGTGGCCTGTCCTGGGCCTGACACTGGACGTGAAAGCCTGGACTGGTGGTGACAGTCTGCCCCAGGCCCTGTTCTGCCTCCTAGGGGCCTCAGTCCCCACCTGAGGGTACCCTGGGCCTGCGAAGGGAAGATGTGCAGTAGAACCCCGCCGCTGCTCCCGGATGTCCCGCCCCCACCCTGGGCTCCGTCTCCCAGGAATGTGCTTCTCCAGCCCCAAACCCGGCTCCTGCCTTATCAGCCCTATCAGCCCCATCGAAGGGGAGAGACAGACACCCCTATCACATGACGCCCCTCCGTTAGCCCCAGCCTGACCCTGAGCGGAGGGCCAGCCAGCGCCTGCTTGCTGAGGGCCCGGAGACAGGAATGCCTCCCCTTCCCAGTGCAGACAGGAAACCCGACCCCCTTGCTGGCTCCTTCAAGCCTGGCAGGCGCCCGCCCTGATGTCTGAGGCCCTGGATCCCAGCCCTGCAGCTGCACCTCCACCTGGGTGGGATCTGCTCCACCGGCCTCACCTCGAACGTGACCTAGATCTGCTTTGCTGGAAAATGGAGGCTGTCTGAGGGGGCCTTATCAGCTTGCTCCCACCAGCCTCTCAGCCCTTGGTCCAACTCCTGCTGTATCAGACTGACCTCTCCTCACTCCTGAACCCAACACACACCCCCCTTCATGCTCCCAGCCTCTCCCTCCCCACCCCTCCCAAGTGGGCCTCCAGGAGCCACTCCCCAGGGGACCCCTCTTAGCCCTCCTAGGATCCACCTGAAATGGAGTTTCTCTTTTCCACCAAAATAACAAGGTATCTCGGCTGGTTCTCCCCACTCCAGTCTCCCTGGGGGACTCAGGGTCCAGCCCAGGGCTTCCCTCACTTGCCACACTCGAGTCCAAGGTTGAGCTCCATTTGGTAAAGGTCCGGGCACCTTCCTCTCCCTCATGGCCGCCATTATCCAGGGACCTTGGCGTGGCTTCCCAGGCCACGTCTCCCAGAGCTTCTCACTGCCTTGTCCCTGCAGCCTTTTCCTAGTTCTGCTGCAGCCTCCCTGGTCTCCCTGCTTCCCTGGCTGTCTGCCTTCTCTAACTAATGAAGGTCGAGCTGCCCAGGCCTGGCCTCGCCCCTTGGGCATCTCACGCAGGCCCAAGGCTACAAATGTCATTGGTCTACTGAAGGCTGCTACCCACACTTGGACCGCCTGTCTGACATCTCCCCCAACACCACGGATGTCATACAGATGCCCCAAACTCAGTGAGGCCAGAACAGGACTCTCCATCTGCCTGCCTTTCTCCCAAGCATTCTCTAGCTCAGTAAAGGCCACCGCCTTCCATCCACCCTGCAGCTCAGGCCTCGAAGTCACCCTTGACTCCTCTCTCACAGCTCTGTCTAGTCTGCTGGCAAACCCACATCCCGCCCCTCCTGGCCCTCCAGGCTCCACCCTGCCCAAGCCACCAGCGTCCCTTGCATCATCCCTTGCTCACCGATTCCTCTGGCAGTCTACTGTGCTCACAGCAGTGACAATCAAACATCACCTCTTCACAGAGGATTCCCAGATCACCTCATCTGGCATGGGGCGCACTACCCAAGCCTCCAGCCTCCACTTGGCTGTTATTTCTGTTAGCGCGCTGTTCTGCAAACACTAGCTCTCATCTTAGCACAAGACCATGACGGCCTGTCTCCTTGGCTACACCAGGAGGGATAGCATCTTTTGTTGGCCTTTGTGTCTTCAGCATCCAGATCAGTGCCTGGCACATAGTCGGTGCTCAATAAATGATTGACTTTGTTCATTAGAATGAATAAATGGAGTTTCCCTTTTCCACCAAAATAACAAGGTCCTCTCCAGCCCGTCCACTTGCTCCAGCCTGCCTCATCACCGGGGCTGCAAGTCCCCAGCCTGGCCCTCCTCCGGCGGCCCTCGTGGGGCTTCCCAAGGAGCCGGCAGTTTCAGCAGGGCCTGGACGTGCGGGGGGATTTGGACTCACGGCTGAGCGCCTTCTTCGCTGCTCTTGTTCCCGGAGGGAAGAAGGACGACCCGGGTCGCCGGCCAAGCCAGGTGGATCGACATATCAGCGCGGCCGAACTCCGGGTTCCGCCCCGCCCACACCCCGCGTGGCCCCGTCCCTTCAGTCTCGCGGGGCCTCCTCGAGCAAGCACTCCTAGCCTCGCCCCCAGGGTGGCTCGTGGGTCCTCGCTATTGGTCCTCTCCTAGTTTGCCGCGAAGCGCCCAGTTCCTCATTGGCCACACATTCTCCCGCGCCGCCGCCGCAGTCACCACAACAAGCGCCACGTGCTCAACCGTGGGGCTTGCTCATTGGCCGCGAGTCCCGACCCGCCCACGCCCCCATCCTGCCCCCCGGCTTCCTGCTTCCTCCTCCGATTGGTTACCTGTCGCAACACCCCTCCCTCTAGCCCGGGCGCGCTGCACCTCGGATGAGGATTGGCCGAAGACAGGAAGGCGGAGTTTGGAGGCAGGTTAAGAGCGCTCGGTGGTCGGGCCACGCGTTCCTGAGAAGGTTCAATGGCGTGGCAGGGGATGGCGACCGAGTTCCTGCAGGTGCCGGCGGTGACGCGGACCTACACCGCAGCCTGCGTCCTCACCACCGCCGCCGTGGTGAGCTGGGCGGGTGGGTGGGTATCACCATGGTTACAGCCCCGGGGGTTGCCATGGTTACGGTTGGACCCGCCCCCGCCCCCCCCCCGCCGGGGGGCAGCTCCTGACGCCCCCTGGTTCCGCAGCAACTGGAGCTCCTCAGCCCCTTCCAGCTCTACTTCAATCCGCACCTCGTGTTCCGGAAGTTCCAGGTGAGGCCGCCCCGCCCCTTGCACCTGCTGGCCCAGCCCTGCCCGCCCCGCGCCTGACCGCCCGCCCCCATGCAGGTCTGGAGGCTCGTCACCAACTTCCTCTTCTTCGGGCCCCTGGGATTCAGCTTCTTCTTCAACATGCTCTTCGTGTATCCTCCGCTGCGCGGCCCCGGGAGGCGGGGTGGGGGTGGGTGGCGGCGGGAGAGGGGAAACTGAGCTCCGCTGGGAGGCACTTCCTATACGGACGCCGCAGGTTTCGCTACTGCCGTCTGCTGGAGGAGGGTTCCTTCCGCGGCCGCACGGCCGACTTCGTCTTCATGTTTCTCTTCGGGGGTGTCCTTATGATCGTATCCTTCCCGGGCTCTGGAACCTCTGGGCCCGGCCTGTGCTGGCCCTGGGGCCCTGCTTGAGCGCCGGCCGGAGAGGGACAGAGTCGCTTCCTCCAGCTTAGGCTGTATTGAGCGTGCATCGCGTGCTCAGTTCCAGGTGCCAGGGCTAGGTCCAGTGCTGTACCCAAAATGCCACACGGTGGGGTACCCGGGGCTCTGAGCCCTGAATGCCAGTATCCAGGAGGAACTGGGGCCGGGATGACCAGTGGTGGGGCCTGGGGTGAGGTGGAGAGGCAGTGCAGATCAGGTGGCCCCTGGAGGCCACAATGTGGCCTTAGATTGGGAAGGGAAACCAGCCAGCGGGAGGGTTCCAGGGGTTTAGGAAGTCAGAGGGGCCCTGGGCAGGGCATGAGGCCTTGACTCTGGCCCAGCTGCTGGGGCTCCTGGGCAGCCTCTTCTTCCTGGGCCAGGCTCTCACAGCCATGCTGGTATACGTATGGAGCCGCCGCAGCCCCCGGGTGAGGGTCAACTTCTTCGGCCTCCTCACCTTCCAGGCGCCATTCCTGCCCTGGGCGCTCATGGGTTTCTCAATGCTGCTGGGCAACTCAATCCTCGTGGACCTCCTGGGTAAGCCTGCTGTCCATCCAGCCTTCCCCAAGCAGGCTGTCAGGGACCTGAGGGTCTGGTTGGCCAGAGCCCCCCGTCCACCTGCACTGGACCTCTCATCTGTCCCCACCGCCTCTTCCTGCCCTCACGGCTCCCCTGTTCTTCCAGCCCCTCAACCAAGCCAGCCTATCGGTTTTACTTCTTCAGGCCTCACCTGCTTGCTGATGCTTGTGTTAGGTTCTGACCCAGGTGGGGATGGGTGGATCAGGGTTCCTGCTTCATGGCTCCCATTCCTCCCATGTTCTCAGGCCTGACCCCCTCCCAGGACCTGCCCTCTTCTGGGCCAATCCTGGCCCCACCCTGGGCTGGCAGTCTGTGTAGGACATTGGTCACCCGTGCTCTGGGGCCTTCAGGGCTGCGCTGGCCGTGGGCTCTGGGCTGTGGAGAGTGGCTTCAGCAGTTGGTGGCTCTCCCACAGGGATTGTTGTGGGCCACATCTACTACTTCCTGGAGGATGTCTTCCCCAACCAGCCTGGCGGCAAGAGGCTGCTGCTGACCCCTGGCTTCCTGTGAGTGCTGAGATGACAGCCCTCCCTACTCCCCCCCAGATGGTTCCCTACCCCATGGGGGAACCCCTGTTGGCTGAAGCTCAGCGTGGGCCCCTCCCCACAGGAAGCTGCTACTGGATGCCCCAGAGGAGGACCCCAATTACCTGCCCCTCCCTGAGGAGCAGCCAGGACCCCTGCAGCAGTGACCCCACCCAAGGCCAGGGCCAGCCCCAGGGGCCCATCTTCCCGGCCTCCGGCAGGCCTGCATTCCCCCCGCAACCCCGGCTTGTAGCACAGCTACCTGTCCTGGAGGCTGGGCCATGCCCAGGGCCCACCCGAATAAACAATGACCTGTATCCTCTTCACACACAGCACTGGCCCTCCTGCCTCGGCCGGCCACACCTTTCCATGGAGGGTAGGTGCTGCTGGCCTTCACCAAGGGCCACCAACCGAGCCTGACCTGCTCTCTCAGACCAAGAGCAGGTGGTAGGATGGGAGGCCCAGAGAGGGTCCAGAACCTACCCACAATTGCCCAGCAGAGCTTTGAGCTCTCATCTCCACCCTGACTGTGCCTCAATTCAGCCTTCAGTGAGGGGTGTCAGATGTTGGTGGCGGGGCCAGGACTGGGCTAGCCGGTCATGCTGAGCCCAGTCTGTAGTGGCTGCTGCCCGAGGGGCCCTCAGGCTGATGCCTCCCTAGGCCCCTCCTGTCCCTCACCAGCAACCCACAAGCGAAGCTTTGCCTCATTTTCCAGCTAAGCAGCTAAAGGACTGGCTAAGTACCCACGGGGCCAGGTGCAGAAAGGGGGCAGGCCCTTTCTGTGACCCCAAAGCCTTAAGTGTCACCTTAGCAGAGTCCAATGGCTGAGGCAGAGACCTCTGGGAAGCTCTGCCCCTGCCACTTTCAGTTGAGGACGCGGAAGCCTCCTCTGGCCCACAGCTCACTTGCATCAGATGACCAGTCCACGTGGCTTATTCCTGGATCGTCACCAGCACGAGGGCTCCTCCAGCCACCGGCTGTCACGTTCAGAGATGACATAAGTATTCACCATGGAATTGGACCTTGACGTTGTAGTGAAACCTTTGGAGCAGCAGTGGGCTCTGCGGTGGGCAGGCAGCATGTGAAGGCCCCTCCCCGGGCCTCTCCCAGGCAGGTGGCCAGCCTGGCCAGTGTGCTGAGGCAGGCAGGGTGTGTCCCACCCACCAGCTGGGGACTTGGGCCACCTCCTGCTGGCCTGAACACACACCTCAGCAGTGGAGCCCACTTGTCTCCAAAGCCAGCTGGGCCTGGAGCCTTCCTCTTTGTTCAGGGCCTTCCAGTGAAGCCCAGCTGTCTCCTTGCTTGGGGTCCAGCAAGTTCCACTCCGGGATGAAGGGCAGTGGCTGGAGTACAAATTCCTAGGACGTGCTCATGAAGCCCCCACCACCCCCGCCCCAGCCCAGACGCCAGCCCCATCTCACCCCACATCCCACAGCGAGAACCCTCAGAGCTCTGCCCCTGCCCAGTGTGGGGCTTGGGCTGGGTACCGGGTGCCATGGGGCCCCAGCCATGCTCCGGGGAGCAGAGCAGTCCTGACCCTCAGCCCTGCCAGCAACTGAAGGTGCGGGGTCTGGGCCCATGGTCTTCAGTTAGACTGTAGCTGTGCCCGGGTCACCCTGCGGTGCCTGGCCCAGTGAGGAGGCCCCCATGTGCCACCCTCCTGGGTCCCATATCCCAGGCAGAGTGGGGACCCTTCCACATTACAGAAGAGGATGCAGAGCTGCATCACTCTACGAGTTGGCGCCAGGTTGGGTTTACTGCTCCACACTCTTCTCCTGTTACTCCTCACAACCGGTGGGGAGGGAGGGGCTGGCCCGGCCACAGCATCAGCTGGGGGTGGAGATGGGCCCCAGTCCACCTGTTATGTGTGAGGTGCTAGGAGGTGTGGCAAGAGCAGTGCACACCTGCTGGAGCTGAACAGCTGGGCACGGGCACCCGGGCTGGCAACACGCCCTCAACGACCGCACAAGATGGGGCCTCTCCAAGGACCAGAGAAGCATGCTCCTGGATGGGGGCGGAGCTGTGGCTGATAGGGCAAGCGGCCCTGCCTGCTGAGCCTCACCACCTTCTCATCCCTCTGGGACTGCAAGGACTTGCCGAGCACGGGTGGGTGGGATGCCGGGGCCAAGGGGAATCAAAACTGCTCTGACTCAGGGGCCTTGCAGGGCTGAGAATAGAGCCACGGCCCTGCTAAGGCCCAGCTGGGGACATGAGGCGGAGGAGGGTGAGGGGCCTGCCCGCAGCCTCGACCATGTGTGCTCTCCCCCATTCTTGTTTTTATGCCACCACTTTGAAGAAACGGAACAGGACCTGTCGCCTTTTATTTTAAAAATGTTTCTTGCCCTGCCTGGGGCTCCTATACAAAAACAAAACACAACCCAAAATGAGGCTTCTTCCTGACCAGAGATGGGCGGCAGGGACTGGAGCTCAGCAAAAGGAATGTGTACCCTGGGGTGGACGACCAGGAGGCCCCTGCCCCATGCTCCTCAGGATGGCCGGGCTGCCCCCTCCTTGCCAGAAGATGGAGGGGAGACGGTCCAATCTTCCAGATGCTCCGTGGGAGCCAAGCACCACTGGGTGGTTACCAGGCTGGGGCAGTGTTGGCCAGACGCCTCATCCGCCTGCAGGAGGGGAGAGGGCGGTGACCCTGGGCAGCTGCCCCTCCACCAGGGATCTCTAGGGCAGCCAGGGGAAGGGGCAGAGACAGGATGTGGAAGGTGGGATCCCCAGCCCCTCCCTCAGCCTTGGCCTGTCTGCTACTTGGGGCCCTGAAGCTGCCCTCTGTCCCACCCCCCTCTCCAGGGGTCCCGAAACCTGGTCTAGGCTGTGGTCAGACCAACCCAAGGGCTACTCTTGTCCCCTGCAGGGCTAGACTGGGACTCATCATCCAGGGGCCTGCTGGGTCTCGGAAAAGGTGACAGTCCTGTCCTGCCTGGAAAGGGGGCTGGGGAGGCACCTTGTGTTCCTGTCCTGGTCGCGGATCTTCTTCTCCATCTCGGCGTCTGTCAGGGTCTCCAGCAGCGGGCACCACTGATCAGCGTCGCCTGTGTTCCGGATGGCAATCTCCACCGTGGGCAGGGGGTTCTCACTGTGGAAGACGGGAGGAAGTAGACAGTTCACAGAGCAGCAGCCAGAGAGGCCCCAGAAAGCGCTGTCCACGCCCCACGGGCAGCTTGAACGCTGGAGCCTGGTTTCTGTGCCCGGCCCCCAACAGGGCGGCGGGGGTGCTGCGGCCCAGCGGACACCACAACAGCGACTCTGGGTCTGCATGCTGGGGAAGGGTCCACAGGACAGCGTTGCAGGGCCAGCTGTTCCCACTGCACCTGCGGGGAGGGGGAGGGCTGTCCGCCTTGCTCAGCGTCCACGAAAAAGGAAAGCAAAGGAGTCCGGACGCCGCCCACCGAGGGCCACTGCCCCCGATGGTCCCACACATGGCTCCTTAGCCCGTCATGGGGCCCAGAACCCACGACCCCTGACCGCTCCACCCTGGGGTCCCTCAGAGACGCCTCCGACTCCGGCTGAGGGCCACCTGCACACCCTCTGGCTAAGTGGACTCAGCGGCGGGGGGGTCAGCCTCAGCGAGGCCACCAAGGCTGGGGGTGCCTGACCGAGCTGCCGCCTCTGCCAGGAGGGCCAAGCCCAGGCTGCCCGGTGAGCCTCAGCGCAGCCCAAGCCCTGCCCTCGTCTACCCGGAGCCCTGTAGAGTCAGCTCTGGAGGAGGCAGAGCGGGGGGGCCCCAGGGAGGTTCCCGGTGGATGATGGCACAGAAAAAAACGGGCCCCTGGCCTTGGTTTTAACACCTCATCTCGAAAATGGGGACAATGTCCTTGCTGTGAGGGATTTCAGAGGATCACTATTACTAAACATCCAACGTACATCCACTATGTGGGGGACGGGTGCCACTCCCACAGCCCCCCGAGCCCGTACCAAGGGGCTGCCCGGCGTGACTGCAGAGCCCCCGCCCACCCCCCTCATGCTGCTCCTTGGCCTGGAGTCTCAGGGACCGCAGGCGCACGGGGCACAGCCCAGGGCTGCCCTGCTCCCCTGCAGAAGTGGGGCTCACCTCTTGCTGCCACAGCTTGGCCCGTGGGGTCCATGCCCACGAGGCCTGGAGCCGGAGCTGGTGTTGGTGACTCAGAGGCCCGTGGCTGGGCCGCCCCTCCTCGGCCGCTCCTGACAGCTGCTCCCCAGCCGGGTGGCGGTTTGGCAATCCCAAAACCAGCCGGCCACAGACCCAAACATCATTCCTCACCTCGAGGGCTCCCAGCCGCCTTCCTCAGGAGGGGGAAACATGAAAGTCGCCAAGCCCACGCGGAGGGGAGGCAAACATGTTTTCCTCTTAAACAAGAGCTGGTGCTTGGGTCCTGGAGGCCCCTGTGTTTACCTCCCCGTGTCTCTGGGAAGATTCCACCCCAGTGGGTTTGTTCTAAAATAAGAACTGCTTGAACCGGGCACGGAAGGATGGGCCTGGAGCCAGCAGGCCCCATAGGTGTTGCGGGGGACATGCGGGCAGAGAGCCGCCCTGCCGCCCTCAGAATCCCCTCTGAGGGGATTGTGCTTCCCAGGCCTCAAGGCCACCTGGGACCCTGATGTTCCCGCGACCTGCGGTGTCCAGGCAGGGAGGCCATGGCTGAGGAGGCAGAGGACCTGGAGGTTCATCTTCGATGTGACCTCACTTTTATGACCTCACGAGGTACGAGAGGCCAGCTGAGAAGCATGACTGTGCCCACTTGGTAGATGAGAACAAGACTGCGATGGTGAGCAACCTGCCCACAGCTCCTCAGCTGGGAGGAGGGGGCAAAACTCGACGTCGCCCTCCTGTTTATGATCAACTAACTTTGGATAAGGGGCCAAACCCACTCGATGGGGACAGAGCAGTCTTTCCAACAAATGGTGCTGGGACAGGAGCCTGGATCAGGCCACCGTTTCTTAGGTATGACACCAAAAGCACAAGCAACAAGAGAAAAAATAGATAAACTGGACATCATCAAAATTTAAAACTTTTGCGGGACTTCCCTGGCGATCCAGTGGTTAAGACTTCGCCTTCCAATGCAGTGGGTGCAGGTTCAATCCCTGGTCGGGGAGCTAAGATTCCACATGCCTCTCGCCAAAAAACCAAAACAAAACAGAAGCAATATTGTAACAAATTCAATAAAGACGTTAAAACAATGGTCCACATCAAAAATAAAAAATTTTTAACTTTTGTGCCTCAAAGGACACTGTCACGAAAGTGAAGTACAAACCCACAAAAAGGGAGAAAATATTTGCAAATCATGTATGTGATAAGGGACCTGTAGCTAGGATATATAATGAACTCTTACAACTAAATAATAAAACACCAAATAACCCAATTAAAACACAAAGGACATGAATAACCTTTTGTCTAAAGAAGATATACACACGTCCAATAGCACATGAAAGGATGCTCAACACCATCAGCCATTGGGAAATGCAAATCAAACCACACCGAGATGCCACTAGGGTGGCTAGGATCAAAAAGTCAGATAACAAAGGCTGGCGAGGATGTGGAGAAACTGGAGCCCTTGCTCTGCTGGAGAGAATGTAAAACGGCACAGCTGCTTTGAAAACAAGTCTAGTGGTTCCTCCAAACGCTAAACAGAGCTACCACGTGACTCAGCAATTCCACCCCTAGGTACATACCCAAGAGAACTGAAAATAAGTGTTCAAACAAAACCTGTGCACAAGTGTTCACGGCAGCACTACTCTTAACAGCCAAAAGTTAACACAACCCAAATGACCATCAACTGATGACTGGATAAATAAAGTATGGTCTGTCTATACGATGGAATATTATTCAGCCACAAAAAGGAATGAAGTTCTGATACAGGCTCCACATGGACGAACCCTGAAAACATTATGCTAAGAAGCCGGCCACAAAAAACCATATGTTATATGATTCTATTTACGTTAAGTATTCAGAACAGGCAGATCTACAGATGGGAAGTAGATCAGCGGTTGCCCAGGCCTGCAGAACTGTGCAAACACACAAAAACCCACTGAGTCGACACTCTAGGTGGTGAACGAAAACAAGCCGGCCAGCCCTGCCGTGGGGCCAGCGCAGGGGCTGCAGCCCCAGGACTAACCTCTTCTGGTGGCTCTGGTCAGCCAGTCCACAACGACCCTGGTGCCTCCCAACCCTGAGGCTGTTCCAGTGACAATGCCTCTGTCCCCCACCGGGCACAGCTGCCAGGTTCTCTGACCCTTTGCCTGTCCCCAGCTTCCTCCGGCCGCTCCTGCCCTGGCCACCCGCTGCCTCCTCCCCGGCCCACACCCTCTGGCCTCGGTGGCCAGGCACTCGCACCTCCTCTGCTGGACAGCACGCTGGTTCTCCTCTGTGTCCCCAGCCAGGGCGCAGGGCTGGCCTGGAGGAGGTGGAGGAACTCTGCAGGATGCCACCCCCCTCACAGTCTCGGTGACCATCTGACACCCTCACACCCTCTGCCCAGCCCTCCCCTGGGGAGCCCTGCCCCCTCGTCACTGTCTCTGTCTCCATTCCGCTGGCTCCAGGACATCTATATGTCCTTCTGGTTCAGCTCTGTCCTCTAGCAGCCACACGCCCGCATCCCCCTCATACTCACTGCCTGCCTCTGCCCACATCAGGCCTGCCCGGCCCGCTGCCTGTTCTCCGCACTGGTGCCCCTGCTCACGCATGGCCTGTGACTAGCGTGCTCCACTGTCACAGAGGAGGGCACCGCGGCCAGACACCGGGCTGGGCTCAGTCCGGGGGAGACAGCCAGCACCAGCTCACAGGAATCCAGAGTGCTTCCAACAGGGGTGACGGGGCCCAGAGCTTAAAGTCCCCTTGAGGAGTCACGTGACTCAGCAGCTGCCAAGCCTCGCGTAGCAGAAACAGGCCGGGGCTCCCAGTCCAGCTCTCTGTGGGCCAGGCAGGCCCTGGCCCTGGAGACGCGGCGAGCCCCTCTCCTTTCCCCAGGCAGAGGCTGGACAGCAGGGAAAGGCTGCTACTGGTCTCCCGGGGAGCTCCCGAGGGGTGGGAAGTGCACGGGGAGAACGCGAGGTGGGGTCAGGAGACAAAGTTCCAGGCCCCCTGCTAGCCGCAGTCCTGCCCCTGGATGATAAAGCCTGACCTCGCGCTCCCCTTCCTGTCCTGCCAGCTCTCCGAGCACCCCGCTGCCCAGCCCAGACCCAGCACACACGAGCCCACGAGGCCTGGTTGGCTGGGGAAGTGCAGAAGCCCTCCTGACGCCAAAGGAGGCCTGTGGCCGCCTCCAGACCACCAGGCAGGCTGCACCCACCCAGCTGGCTGGGCCAAGCTGCTGTGGAGGGGACGTGCTTACCACGGTCCCCAGTGGGGCGGCCCTGCCTTTGATCCTGAGGATTTGAAACCTGCATCCTCAGTACCAGAGTCATTCCCACCCACACAACGGAACGTGTTAACTGGCTGCTGAAATGGGAGCACTCCATCCAAGTCCTGACCTGCACCCCCCGGGGCCCCCGGGGGCCTGCTCTGGAGCTGCAGGTCGCACTGCTGACAGCCCGGAGCCCCAGGGATCAGAGCAGGAGGGATGCGGCCTCGTGTGTGGACACCCTCCAAGTCCCCCTGCTGCACACCAGTGAGATGTGGGCTCTGACTCAGCATTTGGGGATAAGGGACTCCCAGGACCTCAGGGTCGACTCTAGGAAGCAAGGCCACCCCAGACTGGCCCCAGGCCGGTCGGCCTCAGCTTGCATGCCGTCAGTGGACACGCACCGCGACACCATGAGCAGACCTCCCATGGGATGCAGAGCATGGGCCTGGACCCCCATCTGTGGAGCAGGATCCCCAGTTAGCGGGGCTGCTGGAGGTTATGGGAGGCCACGCGTGTTATGTCAGCTGGGACGCCCGGGGCCTCAGGCCCTGCGGGTGTTGGTAATTCCTTCTCTCTTGCTCAGAGCTACAGGAAAACTGAGAAGGCTACCTCCTGGGATTTCTGGGAGAACCAGCTGAGACACAAACAGACTCATGCGCTCCCTTAGCTGTTCCGTCTCTGCAAGGCTCTTCGTCTTTGCTCCTCTGCACCACCTTAAGGGGTGGTCCCTCAGTAATGGCCTCCAAATGTGGACGGTGACAGCTTGACGAGCAGAATAAATCCTAACATCCTGTTTTGATGCAGAGATACTCAGCGCCGCCCCCGCTGGCACCCCATCCTGCCGAGGTAAAGGAGCTCGGGGGACAGGGCTGGATGTGACGAACAGTCCTGTCGGTGGGCGAGCTCTGCTATGTACTTAACGCTCGCCGACTCCTGCCCCGGCCAGGCCCGCACGGCAGGGCCACCAGGAACAGGAAGGCCACATCTGCGTCATGAGGAGCCCCGTCCCCCGGTCCACCCCCACCAGCACCCAGGACACTGGACCAAATGCTCCATTTACACTCCCTACCCCCCGCCCCATCCCCAGCAGCCTGAACGCTACTCCCTCTTCCACACCGGCACCCAGTACGGGTCCAGCCAGCGGGGGCGCCCACCACCCACTCTCTGACTGAACAAGAGGCGACAGCAGCCTCTTGACTCCCCTCCAGGGAAGGCAGCATGGAGTAGCCCTTGTTTGAGATTCAGTGCCAGTCCATCAGACGACCCTGACCGAGGAAGGGTCTGGGTGAGTGCAGGGAGGAGGTGGCGTGTGAGGGTGGCAAGGGCTGTTGGCGGCAGAGTGGGTGAGGACAGAGGGGCAGACCCGCCACCTCCTTAGATCCTCCTCTGTGATGGGGGATGGGAGGAGCCAACAGAGGCCGTTGAGCCTGCAAGGCTGCCCTCGGCCAGACGGCATCATGAGGCTCCAGAAAGTCCCAAAGGCATCACCACACACAGGGGGAAGCCTTGTCCCCAGAATGGTCTGCAGAAGGAGGAGGAGGCACCTGTCCGAGACCTACCTGAAGGCGTAGGTCTTCTGATGCCAGCTCAGCTGTCCCCGGATGCTGTAGGCGATGGTGGTGACGAACTCCCCACCCAGCCCCAGCTCGGAGCACAGCTTCAGGGCAAACTTCTCCGGCGAGTTCTCCTTCTCTGACATGTCCCACTCAAACTGGTCCACCAGGGAGATGTTTCCCACGTGGATGTTCAGCTGGGCCAGAACCAGGAACACGAGTCAGAGCAGGCAGAACTGCATCCCCCCACCTCCAGGCCCATGAGAAAGTGGGACGGCTGCCCTTATCCCTCTGGCTGCAACTCCCCATCCGCAAACGGGGCTGACCCCACAGACCTCCTGGGCAGCCAGAGGGACTGTGGTTCAGGGCCCGGCACTGTCACCCTCTAGGGAGGGCCCTGGAGGGCCCCGGGCACCTGAGTCCCGCCTTGCCCCTGTTCCCACCCCCTCGATCCCCGCACCGGCCGGTACCCTCTTCTCTGCCCTTCTACCGTGCCGCTCTGGATCTTTACAACGTGATAAACACTGGTCACTCATCAGATACTATCCCCGAGCCCTCCCCTGAGCCAGTGTCTACCCCCCTACTCTGTCTCTTCACGGAACGTGCCCTGCTCTGAAATCATCTGCTACGTGCGCTCACAGACCCACAGCCCGCATGGCACAGGCAGAGCCTGGGCGGGTGGGGGTTGGGGGCGGCGGGAGCGGAGGCCATGCCGGCTCCTCTGCCTCGCTCCCCAGAGGCATCTGTGAGACGTGCCACCTGCAGCCACAGCCTGTGCCCCAGGAGCTCCCCACTCTGACTTCTCACCCCACAGATGACCTGGGCCTGCTCTGAAACTGGGCATCAGCGACTCACAGGAAGGACAACTCGGGGTCTGGCGGCATTCACTGGGCATCGTGTGGAGACCCCTGCCCCTGCTGTCCAGCCCTCTGCCAGCCAAGCAGGCCACGGTGCACCTGCCCCTTCATGCTACTGTCCCCAGGCGCTCGGCTGGGCTTTTAAGATTCGGATCGGGACTCGTCCATGCCTTCAGAGAAACGTGAGGCCCTACCACCTGACCTGTGCATGAAGTCCTGCACCTCTGGGCCCCCTGCACGGCGCTCCACTCTGCAGCCAAGGCCCCGCCACTCCTGCCTCCAAGCCGCGCCCTTGCTGGGCGACCAAGCAGGTCTGCGGGTGAGAATCGGAAGAGCCGGCCCTTCCCAGCAGGAACCACGTGTCTGGTGAGCCACGTCGGCACAACAGGACCGGAAAGCGAAGCAGCAGCAGGCAGCCCGTGGACACATCACACGGGACCAAACCGCCCTGCGCACCACTCGGCCTGGCCATCAGGGGTGCCACGCAGACCGGTGCCTGTTTGTGCACTGCGCCGACTGCTCATCAATGCTATCGTTTATTAAGAAATACAGACTCCTGCCGACCCAGGATGCGCATAGGGGACACACAGTGGGAAAAACAGACACAGAGTCATCTTCATGGGTTGACATCCAGTGCGGGGTTAAATACGTGAATGAGGGGATATCAGAGGTGTAGGTGCTGAGGGGAAGAGGGGGAGGGGCGGAAAGTGCAGTCAGCTGTTAGCCAGGAGCCCCAGGAAGGCCGCCCGGGGGAGGGGGCATTTTAGGAAGAACTGGACAAGCTGAGAGAGAGCAGGGTGGGGCTCCCGGGGGAGGGTCTGGGCAGAGCAGGGCCTGAGGCCTCCACAGAGGATGCGGGAAGCTCACAGAGTGGGGAGTGGGAGCCGTCAGGGGGGTGGTGGGTGGTGAGGGGCGGCTGGACTGTGGGGCCAGGCCCCCCAAGCAGGCTCCCCAGCTTCAACCTGTATCACCCACATGCCATTCCCTCCCCAGAAAGGGCCCACCAGTCCCCCAGAGTCTGACAGCTCCACCCTCAGCCGCACTGAGCCCCACGGCCCTGGAGGGCCAGGTGTCCTGGTCGCGGTGCCAGCCTGGGTTTTCGTTCCGCTGCTCCGGGAGCACCTGTGAGCGGCCGCCCTAAGCTAAGGTGCTGCTCTGTGAGGAGACACTGGTCAGATGTCGTTCTCCACTGTGTCCCAGAAGCACCGGGCTCCTTTGCAGTCTGTGACACACGGGAAACCCTGGATGTGGCCATCAGCGTGCTCGCCTACCAGGTGGCACGCTCCCCCCAGGTCACAGTGCCCACGAGGCTCTGCCCCCCCGGCAGCAGGCCTTCCCTGACCAGCTGTGTCCGGCCCCAATGCTGGCAGGCCCTCACGACCCCAACCAAGCAGGACCCCAACCTGGGGATGGTCTCCCAGCAGCCTACCAGCCGACACCATCCCATGGGTGGGGATTATAGGTGGGTGTGAGGGCCTGAATGGACCCCATGGCTGACAGCTGTCTAGTCACCAAGAAAGCCTCTGATCAGGGAGCAGGTGATGGTCCCAGGTGGATTTTCAACTGCCTGACAACTTTCTGTATGGCTGCCCACAAGCCCCATCAGGATAATAAAAAGATGACACTCAGTTACAAGAAAATGTCAGAGAAGCCAGCTGTCAGACTCACAAGGACCCTTCCTGTGGCTGACCCCGCCTATCTAGAACCACGCAGTTGGGTGTAGCCAACTCTGCAAGCCCACGTCCCCACCATGGTTACAGGACAAAGACGCAGCACAGAGCAAAGTAGGGGCCATCCTCCAGGGGCCACAGGCTGCGCACAGGGACACAGGTGTTGGTCCCACAGCTGCACCCCACACATCCCCGCCACTTCTCTCCCAGGACATCCCCCTTCTTTCTCACCCATGCCCTTTTTCTGCTAGTTGGCCATAATGAGAAACTGAAATAGGTTAAGAAAAATAAATTCATATTTCTCTTAAAAGAAATTAACTAGCAAGGAGGTTGAATCAGTAATTAAAAACCTCCCTACAAAGAAAAGCCCTGGACCTGATGGCTTTACTGGTGAATTCTACCAAACGTTTAAAGAAGAACTAATACCAATCCTTATCAAATCCTGCCAAAAACAGGATGGACTTGAGGACACAGGGAGGGGGAATGGTAAGCTGGGACGAAGTGAGAGAGTGGCATGGACTTATAAACACTACCAAATGTAAAATAGATAGCTAGTGGGAAGCAGCCGCATAGCACAGGGAGATCAGCTCGTTGCTTTGTAACCACCCAGAGGGGTGGGAAGGAGACACAAGAGGGAGGAGATATGGGTATATGTATATGTATAGCTTATTCACTTTATTATAAAGCAGAAACTAACACATCATTGTAAAGCAATTATACTCCAATAAAGATGTTAAAAAAAAAAAAATCCTGCCAATAAACTGAAGAGCAAGGAACACTTCACAACTCATTGCCTTGATACCAAAGCCAGGCAAAGATACTACAAGAAAGGAAAACTATAGACCAATACTTCTTACGAACATTGATATAAAAATCCTCAACGGACTTCCCTGGTGGCGCAGTGGTTAAGAATCCACCTGCCAATGCAGGGGACATGGGTTCGAGCCCAGGTCCGGGAAGATCCCACATGCCTCAGAGCAACTAAGCCCATGCGCCATAACTACTGAGCCTGTGCTCTAGAGCCCAAGAGCCACAACTACTGAAGCCCGTGAACCCAGAGCCCATGCTCTGCAACAAAGAGAAGCCACCACAATGAGAAGCCCGCACACTGCAATGAAAAGTAGCCCCCACTCGCTGCTACTAGAGAAAGCCCACATGCAGCAAGGAAGACCCAATGCAGCCAAAAAAAAAAAAAAAAAAATTCAACAAAATACTAGCAAAACTGAATTCAACAGCACATTAGAAGACTCACACACCATTATAAATGATACAACAATATAAATAAATTATAAAAAGTGGAACCTATTCTGGCAATGCAGGGATGGCTCAATAAGAAAACCGATCAATGCAATAAACCACTTGAACAGAATGAAGGACAAAAACCATATGATCATGTCAACAGATGCAGAAAAAAGCATTTGACAAAATTCAACATGCTTCCATGGTAAAAGCACTCAATAAACTAAGAATAGGTGGAAACTATGTCAACATAACAAAATTAATACACAAAAAAATCAATGTAAATATCACACTCAATGGTGAAAGACTGGTAACTTTTCCTCTAAGATCAGGAACTAGCCAAGGATACCAACTCTTGCCACTTTTATTCAACATAGCATTGGAATTTCTAGCCAGAGCAATTAGGCAAAAATAAGAAATAGAAGGTATCCACTTGGAAAGGAAGAAGTAAAGTTATCTCTGTTCCCAGATGATATGATCTTATTTGTAGAACACCCTAAAGATTCTACCAAAAAACTATTAGAACTAATAAATGAATTCAGTAAAGTAGCAGGATACAAAGTCAACACACAAAAATCGGTTGCATTTCTACACACTAACAATGAACAATCTGAAATTAAGAAAAAAATTCCAATTACAATAGCATCAAAAAGACTAAAATACTTAGAAATTAACTTAGCTAAGGAGATGAAAGACTTGTACAATGAAAACTATAAAACACACTGAAGGGACTTCCCTGGTGGCGTAGTGGTTAAGAATCCACCTGCCAATGCAGGGGACACGAGTTCGAGCCCTGGTCTGGGAAGATCCCACATGCCACGGAGCAACTAAGTCCATGCGCCACAACTACTGAGCCTGCACTCTAGAGCCCGCGAGCCACAACTACCGAGCCCGCATGCTGCAACTACTGAAGCCCATGCGCCTAGAGCCCGTGCTCCACAACAAAGAGAAGCCACCACAATGAGAAGCCCGCGCACCACAACGAAGAGTAGCTCCCATTCTCACAACTAGAGAAAGCCCGTGTGCAGCAACAAAGACCCAAGGCAGCCAAAAATAAATAAATAAATAAATAAATAATTTAAATTTTTAAATTAATTAATTTAAAAACATGCTGAAATAAATTAAATACATAAATAAATGGAAAGACATCCCACGTTCATGGATTGGGAGACAATATTATTAAGATGTCAAGACTGCCCAAAGCAATCTACAAATCCAATGTAATCCCTATCAAAATCCCAACAATATTTTTGCAGAAATAGAAAAACATCTATTTTAAAATTCATATGGAGGGACTTCCCTGGCAGACCAGTGGTTAACAATCCGTGCTTCCACTGCAGGGGGCCTGGGTTCGATCCCTGGTTGGGGAACTAAGATCCCACATGCACACGGTTCGGCCAAGAAAAAAAAAAAATTCATATGGAATCTAAGGACAAAGGACGTCCAGCCAGAACAATGATGAAAAAGAACAAAGCTGGAAGACTCACACTTCCTAATTTCTAAACTTACTGCAAAGCTACAATAATCAAAACAGTGTGGTACTGACATAAAAACAGACAATAGACCAGTGGGACAGCCCAGAAATAAACCCTCAAATATGTGGTCAAATGATTTTCAACAAAGTTGCCAAGAACATTCAATGAGGAAAGGATAGTCTTTTCAACAAATGGTTTTGGGCCCAAAACAGGATATACATATGCAAAAAAATCAAAGCTGGACCCTTACCTAACACCATATGCAAAAATTAACTCAAAATGGATGGAACATATAAATGTAAGCACTAAATCTATAAAACTCTTAGAAGAACACAGAGTGAAAGCTTTATGACATTGGATTTGGCAATGATTTCTCGGACATGCCACCAACGGCATACACGATAAATGAAAAAATAGACAAACTGGACTTTACCAAAATAAAAAAATTCTATGCATCAAAGGGCACTATCAACAACATAAAAAGGCAACCCACAGAATGGAAGAAAATATTTGCAAATCACTTTATCTGAAAAGGGATTGCTATCTAGAAGACCCAGGGAACTGCTAAAGCTTAACAACAAAAGAACAAAAACCTGATTCAAAAACACAAAGGACTTATGCAGACTTAGAGGATAAACAAATGGCCAATAAGCACATGAAAAGATATTCAAGGTCACTAATCAACAGGGAAATGCAAATCAAAACCACAATGAGATACTGCTTCATACCAAGCAGGCTCTGCAGCAGGCAGGCCTGGGCCCAAACCCCAGCTCTACCACTTCTCAGCAGGGCAGTTGGGGGTAGGTGGCCCCACCTCTTCACTTGTAACACAGCATCTTCCCCTAGGACGGTGGGGGTTACTGAGACAGTATGGGGTGTGCTTGGCCCAGCCTGCCCATGGGAAGAGTGTGGCAGTGTGCTCATCTTACTGTAGTCTTCCCTGCTCTACCCGTCAGCTGGCATAACCCCCTTTGTACCACCCAGGCTCTGCTCCACGCCTGGCAATGCCACAGCAGCACCCCGAAAGCGTCCAGAATGTGATACCTTACTCAGAAGTCAGCCCACGCCTTTCCTGGGATAAGCTGCTTGAAAGACAGCTTTCCAGAAGCCCTGTCCCACAGCATGAATCCCAGACAGGCTTCTGTTGAAGCCTCCACGCAGCTTCAGCACCCCATGACCCCCACCAGTACAAGGAAGGCCCTGGTGCAGGGCGGGGAGCTGCCTACCTTGATAATGACACGCTGGTCTGACTGGTCCTCCAGGATGCTGTCTGTGGGATAGGACTCAATCTGCTGTCTGATGGCGGAGGCGATGGCTGGTACGAACGTCAGTGGGTTCAAATCCAGGTCATCACAGAGAATTTCTGAAAACATCTCAGGGGTCATCAGCTTCTCTGAAATGAGGTGAGAGGTATGGATTGCTGGTGGACTGCAGGGCCTAATGTCACCATGCTCAGCCCTGACCTCCCCCAGCCTGTCCTCCTCTGCCAACCCACCCGGATGAAGATGAGCATGAAGATGAGGACGATGGATCCTCCCAGACACGGTAAGGAGAGGAAGCACAAGACGAACACCCCCCTTCTGGCCCTCAATCCATACATACCACCCCCCTACACCTCTGGAGGTGGTCAAGACCCTATGTGCTCCCCAACCCCAGGCTCCCCACTCCCAGGCTTAGGACTGCATGGCTCCATTAGTTCTAACCAGTGAGCTGTCTGGGGAGGGGGGAAGCAAAGGCACTTCAGAGCTGATGTGCCACTTCCTCCCCTCTTCCAACCCAGGCAACCAGGGAAGCCCACGTGGAGATACAGGGAGAAGATGGCCTCAGAGGAAACCAATGCTGCCAACACCCTGACTCGGACTTCCAGCCTCCAGAACTGGAAGGAGATAAAACCTGCTGTTATGCCCCCCAGGCTGTGGGACACAGGTTCCTTCCGGACAAGCCACTTGGAAGCCAGCATCCACTGGAAGACGGAGCAGGTGCATGTCCATCCACCACTTCCTCTGCAGTGGAAATCCCTCAGAGATCACCCGGGGCTGCGTGTGGCTTTTTACAAGCTCCCGCTGAGTTTCTGACTCTGTGGGCAGCACACGCACTCAACAAGGTGACGGTGTGGGGGTGGGTACGGATCCTGGATCCTGGAGATGTAACTGCCTCAGGTATGAGCTTCATGGGGACTGTCCACTACTGGCCGGACTACAGCACGGTCCTATGCAGTCAAATGTTTTCCCCCGACCTGCCCTCTTTCTCATAACCCAAACTTCAATGACCACGTGCCAAGCTGGGATGAGCCACGGAGAAGAGAAAGCAAAGAGTGAATTCCCGGGCTTCCCTGGTGGCGCAGTGGTTTAAGAATCCACCTGCCAATGCAGGGGACACGGGTTCGAGCCCTGGTCCGGGAGGATCCCACGTGCCGTGGAGCAACTAAGCCTTGCGCCACAACTACTGAGCCTGCGCTCTAGAGCCCACGAGCCACAACTACTGAGCCCGCATGCTACAACTACTGAAGCCCACGTGCCTAGAGCCCGTGCTCCACAACAAGAGAAGCCACTGCAATGAGAAGCCTGCTCACTGCAACAAAGAGTAGACCCTGCTCGCTGCAACTAGAGAAAGCCCGCACGCAACAATGAAGACCCAATGCAGCCAAAAATAAATAAGTAAGTAAAATAAATAAATTTGCATATATATATAAAAATAGAATGAATTCCCTCACAAGCACTCGGCATGATTCCATCTTCAAGAACGAGGTCTGCTGGGACTTCCCTGGTGGCGCAGTGGCTAAGAATCTGCCTGCCAATGCAGAGGACACAGGTTCAAGCCCTGGTCCGGGAAGATCCCACATGTGGTGGAGCAACTAAGCCCGTGCACCACAACTACTGAGCCTAAGCTCTAGAGCCCGCGAGCCAAAACTACTGAGCCTGTGTGCCACAACTACTGAAGCCTACGTGCCTAGAGCCCGTGCTCCGCAATGAGAAGCCACCACAATGAGAAGCCCACACACCGCAACGAAGAGTAGCCCCCGCTTGCTGCAACTAGAGAAAGCCCGTGCGCAACAATGAAGACACAATGCAGCAATAAATAAATAAATAAATAAAAAGAATGAGGTCTGCTTAACAGACAACTGACCCCACTATTTCACTAGCCCAGAACAAGGGCTAGAGACCAACCCTCCTCACAGCACCATTGTGCCAGACCTGAACACTCAGCTAGCCTACTATTGATAACTAATACATCCAGTTTTAGTGACGCAGCAGGAAGCTAAGGTGCTCAGGCCAAGCATCCTATGAGTATATTGTGCAGAGGATTTTTAAAATTAACTTTTTTAGTCTATGATCATTGTAGATTCAGACGCCGCCTTGATTACTGCAGCTCCACACCAAGTCTTGGGATTAGAAAGACTCGTTCCTCCTACTTTCTTCTTTTCCAAAATTGCTTTAGCTACTCTAGTTCCTTTGCCTTTCCATTGAAATTTTAGAATAATTTTGTCTAAATCTACAAAATGTCTTGCTGGGATTTTCAAAAAAATTGCATTAAACTTGCATATTAAAAGGGAAGAGATATGGGGATATATGTATATGTATAACTGACTCACTTTGTTATAAAGCAGAAACTAACACACCATTGTAAAGCAATTATACTCCAATAAAAATGAAAAAAAAATAAACTTGCATATTAATTTAGGGAGAATTAACATCTTGAATCTTCTGATCCATGAACATAGTTGTCTGTCCATTTATTCAGATCTCCTTTAATTACTTCCATCAGTGCTTTATAGTTTTCAGCATACAAAATGTTTCCTGAAACAAACTATATGTTTGTAAAATTTACACCTTTTTTCTTAACTGAGTAACTGTAAATAGTAACATATTTTTATACTGGACACTTGAGTGTCCACGTGTTCACTGACAGTATATAATATATAGAAATACAATTGACTTTTGCATGTTTATTTTGGGTCTTGTGACCTTGCTAAGACTTGGTTATTAGTTCTAGCAGGTTTTTTTGGTAGGTCTCTTGGGATTTTCTACGTAGATAATCATGCCATCTACAAATAAAGACAGTTTTATTTCTTCCTTTCTGAAGCGTATGTTTTTTATATCATTTTCCTGCCTTATTACACTGGCTAGTACTTCCAGCACTATGTTGTCTATTCCCAATTTCCTGAGTTTTTATCAAGAACGAGTGTTGGATTTTGTTAAATGCTTTTTCTGTATCAATTGATATAATCAAGGGATTTATCTTTTCTAGTCTGTTAATATGATGGATCACACTGACTGATTTTCAAACACTGAACCAGGTTTGCATTCCAGGATTTGAACCCAAAGTCCACAACCTCCAAATCTACTCCACAATGCTCTGAATGTCACAATCAGAGTCCAGGGTCCCCCTGATGGGCAGCAGGCAGGAAACAAGACTGTGTGCAAGACGGTGGGTTGGCCACCACATACCGTTCATGTTCCAGGTAAAGGCATCCCGCAGCTTCTGCCCGTCGATCTCCATGTCCAGTCGGATGGGAACCAGCACCTCGGGCTGGGACGCGTTCTCATGGATCACAGCTGGGTCGTGGTCATCGAAGCTGGAAGGGAGGCAGCAGTATGCTCAGCAAGGGGGGCTGGGGTCCCTGCACCCAGGGCCTCCCTCTCTGCACCACTGGTCACTGTGACCTAACCAGACGGGAAACCCCGCTTCTTACAGGGACTTGTCCACTATGGGCTGAGTCGGCAGAGACAGTGCCAGCAGGGGTCCATGCTAATGGACACGTGGGACGGGAGGGGAGATGCTGACTTGGGCAGCAGGACAAGATGGAGATGTCCGAAGTAAGGGAGATTTAAGCCCCAAAGCAGGCAGGACTTCCCCAGGAAACTGTAGGAAAGGAAGGGTACTCCCAAAAGCGGAAGCCCTTGAGCAAAGGCCGAGGGGCAAGAGAGTCGAGAGCTGCTGAGGGAAGGAGGGGTGCAGATGGGGCGGGGGAGCAGTGGGAGGACACTGGGAAGCCACAGGGGTCCAAGTGCCCACAGTTCTCCATCTCCAGCCTCGACCCCGAGAGAGCCCCAGAAGGACTGAGAGCAAGGCAGTTCTGTGCTCACACCTGCATTTTAGAAAGACGAAGCAGGAAGATATGGGGTGAGGGTGGGCGCAGGAAACCCAAGGGCAGAAGACCGAGGGTTAAGAACTGTTCTCAGAGAGCTGGGGGCACAGATGACAGATAAACAAACAAATGAGGAAAAAACCCCCTCTCCCGGCCCAGACACGAATGCTCTAGGAGACACAGTCAGGGAAAGGGACAGAGTGGCCATTCTAAAAGGGGAGGACCACTCTGAAAAGTGACATTCAAACAGAGATGGGAAGGGAGAAAAAGAAAGGGGGAGGAGGGAAGGAGGAGGGAAGGAGGAGGGGGAAAGGGATGAGCCTGCAGATGCTGGCAGGAAGCGAAGGAATTGCGAGGGCAGGAGCGCCTGGGCGGCTGAAGAGCGCTGAGGAGGCCACTGTGCCTGAGGTGAAGGGCGGCAGGAGCCGGGGCCAGAGAGGGGCAGCCACCACCAGGACTCTGTCAGGTGGATGCTGGTGTGACGGGGCATCTAGAGGACCTGCCCTGGGTGAAGGGGCACACGCCCGGTGGGGAGCTGGCCAAGGGTGGTCGGATTCTGGACACTTGGAGAGCTGAGCAAGTAGAATTTGTGGAGACTGGCTCTATGGTGTGAGAAGGAGGAAGGGTTCCAGGATTGTGGCCCAAGCACAGGAAGGACGGGATTGTTGTGTCCTGGAGGAGAGAAGCCTGCAGGCAGCCTGTGCCGGAGGTGCTTGGGGCGGCATTCAGAGGAGAGCTTAGTGGGCGGGAGCTTGAAAAATGGCCCCCCAGAGACATCTGTGTCCTAAGTCTTGGAACCTGTGACTGTCACCTTACAGAGCAAAAAAGGCGAGGGAGCCTTGTCCAAGTGGGCCCTTAATTACATCACAAGTGTCCTCACAAGAAAGAGAGGGAGAGGGAGTTCCCTGGTGGCCTAGTGGTTAGGATTCCAGGTTTTCACTGCGGTGGCCCAGGTTCAATCCCTGGTCAGGGAACTGAGATCCTGCAAGCCACGCGGCACGGCCAGAAAAAAAAAGAGAGAGTGACAGAGAAAGAGAGGGAGATTTCACACACACAGAGGAGGCCATGTGACCACAGAGGAAGAGACTGGAGTGATGCTGCCATGAGCCAAGGAACGTGGCAGCTGCCAGCAGCTGGAAGGAACCCTGGAGGGAGCAGCGCCCGGCAACACCTTGATTCCGGCCCAGTGAAACTCCCGGCCTCTGGAACTGTGTGAGAATAAACTTGTGTTGCTTCAAGCCACCCAGTTTGTGGCGTTCTGTTCTGGCACCATGGGCAACTAAGCATAGAGTCATGCAGATGGCAGAGAAAAGGTCCAGGGACTGCGCCCAGGAACGCTACCTGAGGAGCTGGGGGTGAGCACAGGCAGAGCCAGGCTGGACCACGCGGAGGCCAGTCATGCTGGACACTGAGGGAGACCAGCCCCAAGGAGGAGCAGCGCAGCGTTTCGGGGACAGGAGGTCAAAGCAGAGCGTTTTTCTGGGGAGGAGGAAACTAAAACATGCTGGGGGACCTCGGTGGAGTCAGAGGGCGAGGCCCACTCACCACAGCGGGAACGTCCTCTTCTTGTCCCGGCCCATGCGGTTCCTGTTGATGGTGGTGGAGCAGGGCACGGCGTCCAGGTGGTGGGAGCTGTTGGGCAGGGTGGGCACCCACTGGCTGTTCCTCTTAGCCTTCTGTTCCCTGGGAGACATGGAAATACCTCCACTCAGTCTACGAGCCGAAACTGCCCACTAGGCATCGGGTCGTGGTCAGTGGATGCCCATTGCGCCCTTGCTGGGCCCCAGGTCCCAGTGGGGACCTCTGTGCACCCCAGACTCCGCAGGTGTCTATTCCCTAGGCTCCCACCAGTACCTGCTCCTGGGTTAGGGGAGGTGCAGAGGGGCCCCAGCCCAGTGCCTGAGCCATGACCCAACGTGCTACATGCTGGGCACAGCTGCACGGAAGCACCGTCCCTTCTGCGAGGAAGGGACCGTACAAGAAGGCTGCCCAGAAGAGCAGCCCTGGAGCAAAGCCTTAAATGCTGAGTCACGGTTCATGGGTGGAGGAGAGGACAGCGTTTCAGGAAGAACACAGAGGGCAGCAGGGCTGGAGACACAGAGAGGGTCCTGATTACAGGGGCTGGCGTGCTCTGCAGGAAACGGATGCACTCAGCAGGTGGCTGTGAGTTCCTGGAGGTTTGAAGCAGGCAGAGACTCAGACAGTTATTTTAGACATGCAGTCCAGGCTGAGAGAGACTAGGCAACGGCTCTGGCCTCTGGGCCTTCAGACCAGTAGAAGTGAGAAGACACATTGGTAAATACTCTCTAGAAAATGATGCTCAAAGTAATCCAAGGAACCCATGTCCCACAAAGAGCTCACTCTTCTCTCCAAATTACAAGTTGCTTTTACTACTAGGAAAGTACCAAAAGCTGACCGACAGGAGGGGGTGGGCTCCCACCTTGCTCTGCGAGCCCCTTCATCACACTCGGGCCGTGTCCCTAGTAACCTGGGAGCAACGTGAAGGCAGCAACTGTACATAACTCACCTTTCCATCCCCAACCTCTGCACCATGTCACCTTCATGATTTTCTGCAACCGCATCACTTGAAACAATGGCCTGCCCCCCGCCTTAGTGCTCCCGCCATCTCATGCACATAAATGCATGTTTTCTTCAGAGCTGAAAGCATCACACAGGTATTCTGCACGTCTCGCTCATGTGAGCCAGGTTTCGGGTTGCTGCAGGGTCTACTTACCCACAACACACCGTGTAATCCCAGACTATTTGGGTGTCTGCATCTTCGCTCACACAGCCTTTCCCTGAGGCAGGACACTCAAGGGGCTCCCTAGTTCTCTTTATAATTCACATGCCACCAATAGCATCTCTGTCCTTATAATGGTTTTTGTTGACGGTATACATTATTTCCCTGGGACAAATTCCCAGGGGTGAAATTAATAGATCAGAGACCAACAAAAAACTTTGAGGCCACAATGCCTGAGGCAGAGCCGCCACGGTGGGCGTGAGTGTGCCCACTCCATGACGCCCTCCCCGATTCTTTATGTTGCTAGTTATTTATTTTTTTACTTTGCATTTTTAAAATCACACCCAAGAACAAACATCATTCCCTGTGTTTCTTTACTCCTGTACTTCAGTGTGGATCACACTTTACCTATTTGTCTACATAAAATAGACAAAGACTTGGGGTATCCAAGTTTTTCTTATAAATCTAAATGAACAAACTCTACAAGGTAGCAACTTCACAATTACTCCCCTGTTTAACTGTTAATGTAAATGCTCTTTCAAAGGATCTACATTGATACGTTCAAATCTATTGTTTGTTTCTTTTGTGAGTTGATCTGGGCCACTAATTGTTCTGACAGATTAGTGAATCCCACTTTCAAAGCATTCTTAATGATTCTCCAGAACCCAAGACTTGACTTATGTTTCTTAGAAATTCCAAAGTCAGAAAAAACTTCGAAGCCTGGCTAAGACGATCTGTAAACACAGTGGGTAAATTGCTGAAAAGTATTTTGTTCCAGAGCATGAGAAAAATACCCGTGGGTGTCCCGAGAGCGAGTTGAGCCCGGGGGTGCAGTACCTGAGGTAGGTGGGGGGTTCCGTGCTGATGGATACGGCCTTGTACTTCTCATCGTTGCCATCCAGAATCTCTTCCACCTCGGAGGCTTTTAACAGAGTCACGCTGGTGGCCAGGGTCGTGTATCCATGATCTGCAACCAGAGATGCGGCTGCGGTCACCCTGCGGGCGGGCAGTGAGCAGCAGCAGCCAGGAGATGCAGCGCACTGAGGTCCTCACATGCAGGAGGTGGGAAAGCGGGCGTTAACCTCACTACTGCCCAATGCTGGCCTCTTCCAAAGGGACGGTCTGGACCCTGGCTTTCTCTAGAGGCCCTCCCGGGTCAGCACCCCCTGGATGGACGGGGACTAACGTGTCCCGGGAGGAGCACTGGCTCCAGGCACAGGGGACGCCCATGGGCAGCTCAGCCCGCGGGGCCTCTCGGGGAAAAGAAGGCTCCAGAGTGACACCGCCAGTGGGAAGAGGTCTGACACCGCTGCAGTCCACGACACGAAGCAAGGTGGAGATGAAATGAGGGATGAGAAATATTTTTCTTTTAAAACAAGAGCCCGGAGAGTTGGAAAGAGCTGCTGTACACCAAACAGGAATTCCTGGCCCAGCGCCAGTGGATGCGAGCTGCCCGGGAGCGGGGAGTTCTAGGCAGTTCGACCACAGCTCGCCTAGGGAGCCTGGTGGAGAGACAGATGGTTACAGGAAAGAGTCTCCCGAGCGCGAGGAGCGCAAGGCCGAAGGGTCGCCATGGCTTCCAAGGGGCAAGCGCAGCTGGGGACGCACTGGTTAGTGACTGGCGCTCCACTGGGGTGGAGGGAGGACCAGGGAGGCTTTGGAAAGCGCGGGAGGGAGTGAAAGGTTACAGCAGCGCATAGAAAAGCAGCTCCGGCTCCTGCATTAAAAGAACACGATAGACGAGACCACCACAGCGCCTACAGACGCACTGGCATGGAACGGACTGCAAAGCGCACATGCACACACGCAGGGACGCAGGCACACGCATGCAAACGGGCACACGCACGCAAACGGGCACACGCACGTAAACGGGCACACGCACGCAGGGACGCACACGCACTTGGGCACACGCACACGAGGGCCGGGCCGGCTCCGCTAGGCAACCCTGCCAAAGGGAAGGCAGCTTCGACTGAGGCCAGAGGCACAGGGCCTCTCCCCAGCTCAGAGGTGAGGAGCACCCTCTGCCCGCCCTCCCGGGTCGGGTGGCAGCGCCCCACAGCCCCAAGCGGGACATGCACACGAGCGCCAGCGGACCGACTGCCAGAACCAAGTGCCACACGATGGGTGTGCGCTGGGAAGCGAAGCGGTGAAAGCGGGAGGGGAGCGGGGGCTGGGGCGGCCCCCCGCCGCCCGGGCGCATGGAGGGTGACGATGGCAACACGCCCGCGGCAGATGGTAGAGCATCACAGCATTCCTAAAACGTTTTCAGACCAGCGGTCTTCACAACACCCTCTCCGCCCTGGCCCCACCCCCTCCGCCCACCGCCCGCTGCCAACACCTGACCCTGACCGACCCTGACGGAGGACCACCCGCTCCAGGGGGACCCCAGGACGCTCCGCCACCCTAAGGTCAGGGCTGCTGTGAAGACGCTCCGGAGTGAAAACGTTTTATCTTCATGACATAAGCGAGTGGTTTTGAAACAGGTTTACAAACCCTCGTGAAGACGCACCCTTAGTGTTAGGTTTTGTTTTTTTACCATGTGACGATGCAACTATTTTCTTCCTCTCTTCCACAGTGGCTAGTCGCCTCCAGAGCGAGGGGTATCTCTTGTACAGAGAACCTCGGAACATACGGAGGTAGTTTCCCACCTATGAGTAAAGCGAGAAGGCTCATTATAAGGGTCGCAGCTCCTCGAGGAAGGGGAGGGCCCTGGCTCAGAGGCTCTGTTGGATAAGTGACAGACAAACACACCTCGACTTGGCCCCCAGGCCTCCAGGCGCCAGGCTTCCAGCAGCAGTAAAAATACATTCTGCTGACATCAGGGGTTCAACAGCAGTTCGTATCTGGCCTACATCTGTCCCTCTGGCAGGGGTAATAACATCTGCATCCTGACAACAGGACCAAGTTCAGAAAGGCCTGACCAGACACTGGGGAGGCAGGCCCCCCGAGCTCACTAAGAAGCTCGAAGTGATTCTGATTTTGGACTAAGGATCTGTGGCACTTTCCAGAAATGTAAGGCCTCTCTGACTTTCTTTTATCTTAAGACTTTGATATTTTTACGATGTAATAAAGACCAAAAAGGTCTTTTAATTTTAGACAGATGCAGGATAATTTCCCCCATGGCCTTTGTTGCTTTGTTTAGTAACAAAACTCAAACCAGAAATACCAAAGGAATTTTCCAAAGAGTTTAAAATGCACTTATCAGCAATCCTTAGATTGCTATATAAATCATTACTTCCCCAAACAATAGCTTCAGTTTGCCTGTACCAAATACTCGAAGTACAACTTACTTGATGAAAAGAAATCTAGTCCTAAAGTTTGTATAAAGAAACTCCATTGTTTCACTGACTTTTCAAAAACGAACACTTGAGTCACATGGCCAGGGACAGCAGGTGGACTGGGTGCTGGCTCCACCTGTGACCAGGCATCACTTCCCTTTTCTGGGCCTCCCTACGTCTCTGTCAGATGTTCATCAACTGTGAAGTTCACCCACGAAGGACCACTTCTACTACTTTCCCACTTACCTACCCCATTATAGTATATTTATTTTTAAAAAGTTTCTCCATTTTTCATGAATCAAAGATTTACACGATGCCCAACCAGGGCTGCCGAACAGTGCAAGAGAAAGTGGCCACAGGGTCACTGGTGCTCCCCACTGCAGGCACAGACCCATGCGAGTTATTTGGCTTGAGTGTGGTTACCGTCCAAGGGTAAACACATAGTTTCCATTAGGTTTTTGAAAAGACACTGACTATAATGCCCCCACTACTACTTTGCAGGTCCTGCAGACCTCCCACACTCCTAGGCCCTTCCCAAGGTCCCTTCAGAACTTAGGAGACCAGGCCTGCCTTCCTGGGTTTTCCCCGAACCAGCCTTTGCCACCTCTGGACCCGGGTTTCCCAAATGGAAAACGAAGGTGTGGTTATGGGGATTTCCTCGGATCCTCTCAGCTGTGACTCTGGCGTGGTGACAACGGCTGCCTGCAGATGGCAGGAGAAGGGTGGCACGCTCACTGCAGCTGTGGATGCCCTCCCAAGGCTGCTACACCCAAGTGTGTGGGGGCGCTGAGGGTACTGCTCTAGCGGGCCCACCTCTCTGAATACGGTGCCTGTTTGCCAAGGGCAAGGGGCCTGGGGGCCATCCACCCAATGCTGTCAGAGGAGCTGCTGCTTATCAGTAGACAGCACTCTGACCTTGAACCCTTCCCAGGCCTCCCAAGGCCTGATGATTGTTAAGCCAGGCCCCAGAAAGCAAACTGCCTCTCCCTTCTCCCATCTGGTCTCTATAAACTGCATCTCAGGACAAACGTTCTCACTCAACAGGGCTGAAAGAGAAGACTGCAGTTAGCTTTCTAGAATCTAAAATGTGCTAAGGGGAAGATCTTAGAGACCATCTAGTCTAAGCATCTCATTACATACATGAGAAAAGTGACACACAGGCAGAGCTGGAACCAGGCCTCCTGATGTTCTGCCCACCTGGCTGCGGGCTCCACCTAATAAACGCAAGCTTGATTTTCAAAAGTACCACCGACTCAGAGCCAATGCTAAACTGACTGCTCTTCCTGACCGTTAGATCAGGTAAAGGTTTCTTTCTTTCTTTCTTTTTCTTAAATTAATTAATTAATTTATTTTTGGCTGCATTGGGTCTTCGTTGCTATGCGCAGGCTTTCTCTAGTGGCAGTGAGCAGGGGCTACTCTTCGTTGTGGTTCCTGGACTTCTCATTGCGGTGGCTTCTCTTGTTGCAGAGCACAGGCTCTAGGCGTGCGGGCTTCAGTAGTTGCAGGACATGGGCTCAGTAATTGTGGCTCGCAGGCTCTAGATCGCAGGCTCAGTAGTTGTGGCTCATGGGCTTAGTTGCTCCGCGGCATGTGGGATATTCCCGGACCAGGGCTCGAACCCATGTCCCCTGCACTGGCAGGCGGATTCTTAACCACAGCGCCACCAGGGAAATCCCAGGTAAAGGTTTCTCTAAACAACCTGTCCATCATCACAAACTGAAACTCCTCCACTGCCTTTGTGCCCACTGGCCGATGAGGACCATTCTGAGCTATGGCAGATGGCAGGCACTGGCTCCTCTCCTCAGCACAGCTAGCTTTGAAGAGTAGTATTTTTGTGATGACATGAAAAATGTGTTGCATCCTGCTCCTTGTGTTTTACAAAAACTGGTGAAAAAAGGAAACACTAAGGTTCCAATGCTACTGAAAACACTGGTCTCATAACTCAATACAACTCAGACAAGCCAGGAATCACAGGGAGTCCTGGAAGCCTCAGTGTGACCATCATGAGGCTTAATTCATTCACACTATGTTCAACTGTGATGGAAAAAAAACATTGTGGGGGAAAAAAAGGAAAAAAAAAAAAAAAGGAATGAAATGTCTAATACTGAAATATTGCTTCCGCTGGCATTTGTAACTGCTTTAACTCTCCAAGATCTGCACTTAACTCATTACATGAGGAAGACACTACTGCTTGGTGTTTGCACATCTAAATTGCATATCCATAATTTAAAAATATATGTGTATGTGCATGTACACACACAAACCGGGGACTGCCAAAAAGGCCTAGTTTGAGGCAATCTGGAAAAACTTAATATACTTGCTATAAACTACCAGTGAAGAACCAGTTGTAGGGTTTTTCTAAAGTTAGTCATCCACATGATTCAACAAAGTGCTGAAAAGTCACTTTTAGTTAAGGATTAAAGGCTTAAGGCTCTTTCCCCTGTACTAACTCAGAGTTAGTTCAAGATATCCGAAGTGTCAAGCGCTTCCGAATTGCTGATAGATCTAACTCGGGGGCTGCGGCCTTAGCCATCCAAAAGCAAGCATCCTCCTCCCAACCTGTTTCCTCACTGGTAATCAAAGGTCAGAACAACTCCCCGCCCACCTCAAAGTTTACGAACACGAAGGGGGTGAGCCCTCACTAAGCCCCGTGTTTCGAACATACGATTTCAGGATCCCAGCTCCAGCAGTGTGGGAGGGGTGCGCGTGAGGGGTCCAACATCTCCCCCCACGTGTCGCAAGAGATAACTTAACACCCCGTTTCTATGTGTCCGGCTGGAGCTGTGGAACTCAGCGTGGCCCAGGGGCCCCTGGACGCCGCAGCCCTGACAGCCGGGCGAGTCCGCGACTCCGCAACACCAGTGGGTGAACCCAGGCGGCCGAGCGCTGGGCGGGGGCCTGCTCAACCACGCCCCGGTCAAACCACGCCCCCAGACACAGACAGACCGCGCGCCCGCCCGCCCGCCGCGATGAATGGAGACGCGCGTTCCCGGCGCGCAGACCCGCCCCGAGGCTCCCGCGGGGACCAGGCCGGCCAGGGGCCCGGAGAGAGAGGACGCGCCGCGGGCTACCTCAGAGCCGATCATGTAGAACTCGCCGTCGTCTTCCAGCTGGAACTTGACAGGCTTCTGCCCGAAGGTCTTGCTCAGCGCCATCATCATCATTGCGGCGGTAGAGTCGGGCGGCCACGGCCGGGGTGCGAGGGTCAGGAGGGCTGAGGCGGGGCCGGAGCGCCCCGAGCCCAGGGAAGCCGAAGCCGGAGGCGAAGGGCTGGCCGAGCCGGGCCGGGTGCTTGCGCCTCCGCCGGGCTCCTCCACCGCCGCAGCAGACGACGACCAGGCCGCACTCAGTGCGCAGGCGCGGGCGTTGACGCTGACGCGCGCGCCACTGCCGCCCAAACAAAAGGCCGGGCGCGCCCCCGCGTGCCCCTTAAAGGAGTCTCGACCCGTTTCTCTTCCTCCCAGGCCGCCTCCCAAGTGGAGGTACCAGGGAAAATTTCTCACGGACACAAATAGCAACCGCGGCCCTGACTCAGGCGGTGGTCTTCCCATTCTCACAGCTGGGACTGTAACTCAGCCCAGTGAGGAGGAACGAGGCGAGGCCTGAAGGCCTGGAGGAGGCCAGAAGCACATATGCCTCAGTTTCCTCGGCCCAAGAACTCAGTGCAGCTGAGCAGATAGGAGGGCTAAGGGACCGCTATCCCAGCTTCGGGCCCACACTGTTCCTGTGGCTTTGGGGATGGGGTTTGCAGTATTTCAAGGCCCAGGTGGTGTTTGGTTTGGCTGGTGCATCCTCTGAGTGCTGGGGTTGGCAGGGGCGGGGGGACCGTCTCCATTCCCTCCTTAACTCTGCGCTTTATGTCTACCACAAGCCGGGTGCACTGAAGCCAGACAGCCCTGCCCTGAGGCGCTTACAGCTGGAGCGGGGCCTGTCACACAGGAAAGCATCAAAGCATCCGTGTATCCGGTTGAACAATTGCAGTAGGTCAAAAACGGCCCACTGCTGACAATTTCCTATGGTTCCATCTGATAAATGGCAGTCGTGGTAGGTGCCACTCCGAAGAACATTCGCGTGGGGCTGGGTGGCAGGCGAGGAGACCCTGGAGAGTTAGGAATGGTTGGCGGTGGTAACCATGAGTTTTGTTCTGTGTCTCGACAGCGGCAGGATAGGGGCTGGAGCGTGGCATGATCAGAAAGAGTGACCACCACTTGGTGGAGAAGGGTATGAGGGGCCATTGGGGAGGCAGGGAACAGATTATAAAGCCACTCCAGGCATCCAGCAAGATGAGGAGAAGTCCTAAGCAGGGCACCCGGCCCCAAGGACCAGGGGCTTGGGGGTGGGGTGGGCTGCAACCCTGGCTCCCAGGGCAGAGCAGGTCCCCAGCCAGGCCTCCCACCTCCCTGGCCCAGCTCTCCCCCCATCCTGGCCTTGCAGTCACAGAGACACCCCAGGCAGGCAGGTAGAAAATGACCATGTTTAATGGCAGTCCTCAGTAAAAAAAAATAAAGAAAGAAAAGGCTTTATACACACTGTACACATTTACATGGCTTTGGAGGGCTTGGTGTGGGGTGAGGGCTGGAGAGGATCCGACCCGTGATAGGATTGAGGTATGTTGGGGCCTCCAGGTCCCAGGGTCTCTGGCAGGAAGCACCCCCCTCCCCAGCTGCCTGGCCATTGTGCCCTGGATCCTGGGGAACAGGTCTCCAGAACCACCAACTGGAAGGCAGCCAGTTCCAAGCACCTACCCAGAGCTGACTTCTCAGGAAAAGGCAGAAGGCACAGTGCCCTGGGACCCACATGCCAGCACCCTGTGGGACCCCACAACCAGGACAGTGAGGGCTCCAACTCCCCCAGCCCTGCTGAGGTGCTACCCTGAGGGATGGGGACAGAGACCCAGGGCAGCTGGGTTTGACTGTGACCTGCATAGGTTGGGTGGAGCTGGCCTGAGGCCACCCTCACCCTTAATGCGGAGCCACCCTGCCCAGTCTGAGGCAGTCACTGGCAGTGGCCACGACCCGCGCGGCCCTCCCCGCAGTCCTGATTGCAGTGCACGCCCCCCCCACCCCCCAGTAGGCACAGCTCCGTGTTGCGCCCAGTGCCCACAGCCACAAAGATGGCCATGGTCTCCAGCCGATGTCAGTGTCCTGGCAGGGGTTAAGGGCCCTGAGGATATCCAAACCGTGGTTAGCGGAAAGTATTGGCAGGCTCGGTACACCCAAAGAAGTCGGGGCCCACGAGGCGGGGGAAGCCCTCCAGGGCCTTCACCTTCACAGGGTCAAACTTCCAGTAGAGGCGGCCGCGCAGGAAGTAGGCATAGCCTGAGGAGACAGGAGGGTCAGGCCGGGCGAGTGGACACAGGGGGAAGTCCCGGTGGGCAGACCTTGGCCACTGCTGAGTTCCTTGAAACCTGTAGACCCCAGGGTGTCCCTTCCAAAACCTCCCTTTGGGCAAGCCCTTCTGCCTGCCCCAGGGTCTGGTCTGAGCTACCACCCAGCCTGACAGAGGCCAGAGCCTCGGAGGCCCAACTCCTGCCTCTCAGGAAAGCAAATCCCGCCCCTCTCACCACCTCTCCTGCGCCTTGAGTCAGATGGGGGACACTGGCGACCTGGAGCCCAGGAGCCCGAGGCCACTACAGGACAGCTCTCCCAGCAGGTCCCGATGTGGGGGAGCACAGAAGCAAAGGGGGGACACGGGAGAGAGCGCTGGACTGTGAGTCCCAGATCTACTGCTTCAAGATCACAGGAGGCAGGTGGCTCTCGGCTAGAAGCAGGGACTGCCTGGGTGGAGGTCCTGGCTCTGTCCACCTTGGTGGCCCCGGTTAGGGACCTCACCACCTGAATCTCTATTTGCTCTTCTGGAAACTGGGTTCATAACAGATGCTACATCAGGAAATTGCATGAGACGTGTACAGAGCTCAGCACTGTGCCCAGAGCCTCGTTGGCCCTCAGCAAGCAGCAGTTATTACTTCACCAGGCATGACAGAGGGACCTCGGCAAGTCCTTGCACCTCTCTGGCCCTCAGTCTCCTCACCTGCAGCACAGGGGTCTAGCACTGCCCTGGCACGAGGAGGGGGTGGAGAGGGAGTTTGCCAGGCAGAGGACCCGCAGTGAGAGCTGATGCCCAGCCACCACTGGTGGGAGATGCAGCCGCCACCCCGCTTCCCCCAGCCACCCCACCCCCAGCGCACCATCAGCATCCTGGAATGCAGCGTCGATCTCAGAGGGCACCCCTCGCCAGTCGGTGGCCCGGCGGGGCACGGGGCTGTCCACACGGCGGGTGCTGGGGTGGAAGCGCCAGTAGTCTCCGCCTCGGAAGAAGTAGATCTTGTTCTTCTCGGGGCCCCAGACCAGGGCGGCGTGGACCAGGGACCCCAGCAGGCCCAGCTCAGAAAGGGGCGCGGGGCCCAGGACTGGCTTCTCACCATCGTATACCCAGTATTGAGCTCCTGTTAGAGAGTGGAGGCTGCAACGAGCTGCCCAACTGCCACATCCAGCCACTGTGGACCCGCCCAGCCACCACCATGGCCACGGACTTTCCCAGCCTCAGTTTCCTTGTCCGTAAAACATGAAGGCCAGCAATGCCTGCTTGGCACCCCCCACCCCCAAGTAGGACATTGGGCAATGCAGGCACTGGGAGGTACACGTGGGAAAGTTTACTCTAAGCAGCAGAGAGGCCACCTTGGCTCCTGCTCCTTCCCTGCACTTGGCTGCCCCGGACAGGCACCTGCTGCCCATCCCTGGGGCCAGCCCTGCCGCAGCAGGCCCTAGCTGGGCCTTTGTGAAGTCCCTGCCGCCTGCAATGCTCCAGGCTCTCATCTCTGCCAGACCCAGATCACATCCCTCTCTGCCTTTTCCAAGCTGTGCCCTCATGCAGGTCACTTCACCACCTCTGAGCCCTGGAGCCTCGTCTCTAGACCAGGGGTAACGATCACACATGCTCCATGGGGTGTGATACCTTCAATTCTACTCCAACCTCGAGAGCCGCTTCCTCTAGGAAGCCTCCCAGCTGTGCCCAGAGAAGCGAGCCATACTCTTCATTGGCCCCAAGAGTTCGGGGCACCCTCCATCTGTTCATCATGTCTGCCGTCTGACCCTACGCTTGGCCATGATATTCCTGAAGTGTGACCTCCAGCCCCCACTCACCTTGGAAGAACCAGATGTGGCCCTGGGCATCCTCGAAGGCTGCATCCACGGAGGTGGGCAGCCCCTGCCAGTGGCGTGAGGCCAGCGCAGGGTAGCCGGGCTGCAGCCGGCCCCCGCGCAGCCGCCATACAAAGCCTGCCTTGAAGAAGAAGAGTTCGCCGCGGATGGTGGCGACTGCATCAAAGGAGACCTGGCAGGCATCTGGTGGGGCATCTGGCTGGGGTAGGAGAGAAGGGTCAGAAAGAGCCTGCACTGGAGCCACAGAGGCCAGCAGTGGGGGTTGGGGCTGGAAGCAGGGCCTCACCTCCTGCCTCCCCACCTTCCTGGGCCTCACCTCCAGAGGTGCAATCTCGTTGGTGTCCACCCTGGCCCTGGGGCCCAGGTCTGGGGGCCTAGAGGTGGGGGCTAGCCGAGGCCGGCCGTAGAGGTGCTGGATGCCCCTGCGGTCATCCGGGCTGAGGCTCAGCGGGTATCGGAAGGTGTAGAAAGGGGACATGAGGGCCTTAGCAGCTGTCGTGTGCTGCAGCCCTAGCACATGGCCAAATTCGTGGGCTGCCACCTGCAGGAGGTCTGTGCCTGGAAAAGGGAGATAGCCCAGCAATCCCCGAGCTCCTGCAGCAAGACACTGAGCTGCGGGCCCAGCTCAGGGACCTCGGCAAGTCCCCATTCTCTATGATGTTCAGTAGCCCCATCTGGAAAGTGGGTCCCCAGCCCATACCCTGGTTGTCCCCGATTGTCCAGGTCTCGTCATAGTCGAAGTGGACATCCCCTTCTCTGTGGGTCTTGGGGAAGAAGGCGTGGGCCAGGATGCCCCCAGGTCCATCAAACGGCAGGTTGTCCCCATGCCAGTACCTGCAGGGGGGTGGGGGCAGAGTCAGTGGCTGCTGATGGGTGGGGCTCATTCCTAGAGGGGTCCCCGGCCACTGGCTCACCTGGTGAAGTCGATTATGATGTCAGCGTGGCCCTCGTGCACCTCGGTAAAGGTGAGTGGCGTCACATCACTCCATACCTGTAGGGCCTCTGCCACCGTCTGCCGCACCTGTTCCCGCACCAGCTGCCATGGGAACCGGAGGATCCTGGGGGAGGAGGAGGGGCCTGGACCTGGCTCATGGGGCAGCGTCAGCCCCTGATGGCTGTTGGGCCAGGAGTTGCCCCTGGATGCTGCTCAGTCAGGGAGCAGGCATGCACGACACAGGCCAGGTGTGCTCTGGGCCTCAGATGTGGCACATCAGTCCCTCTGCCACATGGGCACATCTTTGTGGGGGTTTGTGTCCTCAGGTGCCCATGGGTATCTGCATTGGGTGGAAAGAACACAGGACCAGGAGCCCCGAGGCCCACCTTCTAGACCTGACTATACCGCTCACTGTGGGGAGACCTTGGGCCCTAGACCTGCCCCCTCCTGGTTCCCAGCTCCCCACCCAGGACATTTCCGGAGCCCCCAGCAGTCTCGGCTCCGATGCCTCGGGGCACCACACCAGTATTCACACCTTCTCTCCCAGGATGAGCCCCGCTGCATCACCCCGAGGGGCCTCAGGTCACCTGAGCTATTACCTGTCCTGCCACTGCTGCTCCCTACCTGCTCGGATCCCAAGTTGCAGCGAAGGCTGTGTCCCCACATGTCTACGGTGTGACCAGGCATGTGCTGAGACTCCTCTGCTGAGGGAGGGCATGGGTGCAGGGGGTACCATCTGTGTGGGCATCTAAGTGTGGGTTTGGGGTGTTGACCCAGGGGGCTCAGGGGCCAGTGGATACACCAGCCTGTTACCATGGGGATCCGGCACAAGTGTGTCTCAAGAAGCAGGGTGAGGGCGGTAGGTGGAGGGCGAGAGCCTGCTCGCAGCCCCTGGCCCTACCTGTAGGTGAGGTCCGTCTTCTCCCAGCGCCCGCCCGACAGCACGAACCGCTTTTGTCGGTTGCGGGCGCTCGGCCCGTCCAGCGGGTCAGGCACGCCGCAGCGGGGAGGTCTGGGGCCGGCGGCAGGCTGAGGGGCCTCCTGGGTAGTCGGGGCAGGTGCCGGGCTGCTAGGAGGAGCTTCACGCCAGGGCTGCGGCCCCCTCCTCACTGGGTGGCGGCGGTAGGCATCCTGTGCAGGAGAGAGGATGTGGGGGCCTGCTCAGGCCTTGGGTCCTGGTGGCCCACGGTCAGAGGTGTGGACGGTCAGCGCACCCTCACTTGACCCCAGCCGGCCGTGTCGATGGCCAAGCTGAGGCCATCACGCAGCAGGGCCCTTTGGCACAGGCTGACTGGCGTCCAGATGCTGATTCCAAGGCCTCCTACCGCCTCCTGCCCCCTTGTGGAGGGCCTGGGCTGCCGGGCACCTACTCCCGCCATTTGGGCTGGTGAGGACTGGGTCGGGGTGCAGCCCTGACTGTACTCTTCACACACACCCAGGAAGGGACCCCACAAAGCTTCCAAGGAAAGGCCAGGGAAGCTCCCCCTCCACCCCCCCAGCAGATACCTTTCCACCTCCCTTTCTTCCTGGGCGCCCCCGGGCCCCACTCTGCCCTCTCCAGTTATGTGAGCTGGCTCCTGCCCAGGACAGCCACTACAGCCACTCCCCAGCATGGAGGGGCTGCAGTCCTGCCTCAGTTTGCTCACCTGACCGATGGGGACGATACTTCCCCAGAGCGTGGATCTGAGGATGAACCAGGCAGTGCACACAAAGTGCGAAGGGCACTGGGAACTGAGGTCTGATTGCTGGGGGCAGTCTTGCTCACGCCCTGCCAGGGCTGGGTACACGGCAGGGCTAGATGTGCTCTGTTTGCCCCCTCCACGGGGGTATGGGGGGCAGACAGTTACCAGACACCCAGCCCTACCGTACCAGAGCCCCTGGACCACAAACAGTGATTCTGACCTGGAGCTCCCACCCTCCGAGAGTCCCCAGGATGGAGGTCGCAGTTCTCATGCATGGAAAAAACAGAAGCTCAGAGAGGTAGAGAGACCCGGTGGGGTCACCCAGCAAGGGCATGGCCGGGCCAGGTGAGGACTCTGGCATCCCAGGCAGGGGGCGAAGGCCCGGCTTGGGACACAGTAAAGCTGGGGGAGAGGCACGGAGCAGTGCCGTCTGCTGAGAGACTCAGCGCCTGTCTAGTCTGGGCCTGTCTGGTCAGGGCCGCTGTGGCCTCCCCACAGCCATATTTGGGGCGGGAGCCGGGCCACCCCGGCCCCACCCTCGGCCTCAGCCTCTGGCGGCTCTCCCAGGCCCTGGGTGCCCCAGAGCTCTGATGAGCATCCCAACCCCCCCAGCTCCCGATTCCAGAGCCACCAAGAACTCAACCCCCTGGCGCCACTCAACCCCCAAGGACTCCCCATGATGAAGGGGTCTTCTAAACACCTGGAGCTTCTGGGGTGTGAGGCCCTGGGCCAGTTTCCCCATTTCAGAGTTGCTTCTTGAATGGCTGATCACCTGACAGAGCCCAGCCATACTGAGTGTGCCAGTACTAAGTACTGATGGCTGTTGCAGCTCACCCGTATCTAGGCTAGGACGCTGCCAACTGCTCCACGGACACGCTCTCAGCCCCTGATGGGACCTCCCACCATCTCTGCAGTCATCATCCCCATTTCTCAGGTGAGGACCTGGAGCCCAGAGAACTTAAACAACTTGCGGGGGGCACAGCTGGCAGGTGGCGGGCTGTCTGCATTCACAGCCCACCCCCTACTTGCTACTCTGCTCTGCTCTTCAGGCTGGGGTCACCCTACCCCTGGAGGAGGGACCCAGGCTGGCCTCACCTTGGTGACAGAAGAGGAGGAAGGGGAAATGATTAAGCACCTGCCACTTCCCAGGCGCTCTGGAGGCAGGTTCACTGAACCTCCCCGCCCCCACCCCCGGCATAAGTTGGGGAGGATACGCATGCCAGGTCTCACATCAAGGATGTGGACCCCAGACTTATGTGACGAGCCATGATGGCCTGCACCTTCCCCTCCCCAGGAAGGTCTAGCCCGTACACCTACAGGATAAATAGATTCCTTCCCCCCAACCCTGGCCAGGGTCTGAGGACCCTCCCCAGGAAGGCCAGGGCTGCGTTGTTCCTGGGAGCCCCAAACAGCCCAGAGCCCAGCCTGCCAGCTCTGTTTATGCCCGCGAGCAGAAATTGCTCCCTCCTCTGCCCCCCAAGTGAGGCCTGAGCAGCCAGCCACAGAGGGAGGGTGGGTGTGCCTTCCTTTCCTGCCCCCACGAGGCACCAAGTCCTCATGGATCCCCCACGAGGACCCCTGGATCATGGGACTGTCAGTGCAGCAGAAGGAGCCACGGGCCGAGATTCAGGAGGCCCAGTTCTGTGCTGTGGAGACTCTGGATGGAGTGACCCTGGGCAAGTCACTGTCCTCTCTTAGCCTCGACTTTCCTATCTGTCAAATGGGAATGGTGCCATGGCAAAGGGCTAAATGACCTCCATCTGTAATGCCCGCTGCAGCGTCTGGTGCAGAGAAGAGCCTCTTCCTGGTCTGGCTTCTTGCCCCGTGGGCCCTCCCCTCCCACACCTGGGAATCTGCTCCACCCAATTCCCTACAGCTCCCCTGAAGTTTCCAGACTTTAAATCGTAACAAAGGAGTTGCAGCTAGAAGGGAGCTCTCAGGCCCAGAGAGGAAGAGTGACTCGTGCTGGGTCCACCCACAAGCCAGGGGCCTCTTGCTCCCCGCCCACATCACGTTCATTGGTACTGGAGAGCGAATGAGCAGGAGGCACTAGGATCAAGGCCCCTGGGCAGTGGGGTCTTTTATTTGGAGCCACCATTTAAGGGCTCTTGGCCTCAGTTTCCCATTGCTGGGATGGGACACATGCTCCCTGCCCTGCCGACCTCCCGCACTCTGTCTTCCCAAGTCCTTTCCGGCCTGGGGCCAGGGGCCCTCCCTAGCTGCAAGGCCTGGCACGCAGCAACCTGATTCCTCAGATGGGTGTGCCAGTCCCCCCAGGGCGGCTGGGAGGCAGTGAGGTGGGGGGGTGGGCATAGACCACGCCTGGCCTCATCTACAGCCCTGGGGGATTGGGGAGCAGGTATCACCCCATTTCCCAGGGGAAGAAACAGAGCCCAGAGAGGTCAACATCTTGGCTCAGGGTCACACAGCAAGTCAGCCAAGAGCTGGGCCTAGACCTGGGGTTCATGCCTCCCCACCCATAGCCCCCCCATCCCCCCAGCTCTGGCCTGTCTCCAAAACCCACATTCCTGAGAAATGCGCCTCTTCGGAGAAGGTCCGCCTCCTCCTCGGCCAGCGGCCTCCCTCAGCCTGCCCTGGGGAGGGTGCCTAGCTCCTTCACCCCACCCTTCTCTGGCGGGCACCAAACCACAGCCTCAAACATACTCGAGGAATTTCTTGGGGAACTCAGCCTCCTGGCTGAGCTAGAGGCTTGGGGTCAGCCCCTGGGTCAACCTCCAGTTAGGAAAATGGGAGGTACCTAGCAGAGGGGAGGTGAGGGAAGACCCCAGACTGGAAAGTGCTGGGTAAGGCCAGGCCGGGTGTGCCCCTCTCTGGGCCTGTTTGCTGTTGGTCCAGCGGGACAGTTACTCATAGTTACTCTCTCTACTGTGGGCAGGAGGTGACCCTGAGGGGAGGGCATTTGGTTAGACTGTGAGGAAGGCAGGGAGCATCACCACGCCATTCTTTGCCCCTCTGAGGCTCAGAGAGATCAAGCAACCTGCCCAAGTCACACCGCTGGTGGGCAGGCAGGTCCATCTCCCCCCACCTACCCCGCTGGCTCCAGAAGGGAAGGCAGCGTCCACCCCACTGGGCGGCAGGGCTTTCATCAACCCTGAAGGCTGTGAACTGGGATGGATAAATATTTACAGAGCTTTTCTGGCCCTGCCAACAGCAGTCCGAGGATAAACAAATCGGAGGCGACCCCAAATGCTCCCTGCATATCTGCAGCGTGACAGACAACGGCCCAGCTCAGACCCAGACCCGAATGACCCCGCACAAGCAGCAAAGTAGCAGCTGCAGGTGACAATGTCTCCAGTGTGCCTGGCTGAGCCCTCTCCTGGCCTCACCTCATATACTCTTCAGCCCAGCAGTGGGCACTGTTGCCTCCCACCCACCCAGACAAGACAGGTCGGGGGTGCTGAGGCTCCAGAGGGCTCCCCTAGGGTCACGTGGTTCAAACCCAGGTCTCTCCCATACCCAGACCCCATGGATTCAACAGCTACCCAGGGTGATTTCTGACTCTGTCCCAAGGTCTAGGGGACCAGGAGGGGCTGGGAAAGAGGCAGGGTCCCTGGACTGAGGTGCCCATCACCCCTTCTGTCCTCTCCTACTCCTATAGCCAGGGCAGGGGAGGGCAGAGCTGGCGTGGCTGGACAGAGGGGCCCAGCCTGGCCAGATCTCCCTCCTCACTGGACTCTTCCTGCCACCCCTCTAATGCTCCCATCCCTGCCTGGGCTGGCTGGATGCTCAGCTGGGCGTCTGAGTGGGCTGGGCACCCAGCGGGCTCTGGGCCTGCAGTTGCCCAGGCTGTGACCCCAGGCCCACCTGGCCGCCCCTGGGACTGGTCCCCCCAAGTGCCAGCCGGAGGGGAGGGTGCAGTTTTCCCAGGCACACACAGGCTGTCACACATGCCGGGACCTCCTTCCTCTCCTGATCACACTTTCCTCTCCCTTCCCTGTCTGACCCTACCCCCTGCTCTCTGAGGGTCTCGACTCCCTGCTCTTGGCCCTTTCTTTCTCACCCAACTCATATAACACACACTGGCTCTCACACTCATGCTGCCTCCTGGCACCATGCCCCCCAATATCGCCACTCTCAGGTGCCAGGCGGTGGCGCCTCCTCCAGGCTCAGACCTCACTTCCCCAGCACCGGCTGCCCTCCCCAGCGCTTCCTTAACCCTCCAGCCTGGAGGTGTGCTCACGGAGGCCACACATCTGGAGGCTGACGCCAGTCTGAGACCTGCTGGGCTTTGTCCCTGCAGTGAATAGGGGGCCCTGTAGCCACTCCCGCTGTACCTCTCCCAACACACACCCCAGTATCTCGGCCGGGGCGCCGAGGAGCAGGTCCCAGAGCTGGGAGGGGGGCGCGGAGTCCCGCTCACCAGCCTGAGCGATCCCGGCGCAGGCTCCACTTGCACACCTCCAGGGACGGGAAGCTCACTATCTATCACGCCCCCCAGGGACCCAGACAGCTTTTCGGGTAACGGGCCGCGCCGGGCCACCCCGGGCATCCCCGTGGGTCCAGCTCGGCCACCGGGCCCAGCCCGCGTGCCCGGCGCCCCTCGGCGGGGGGCGGCCAGCCGGCGGCGGGCACTCACCGGCAAGCGCGGGGCCCGGGCCAGCAGCGGCGGCGGCGGGAGCAGCAGCAGCAGCAGCAGCAGCGGGAGCAGGAGGGCGCGCGTGGCCGCGCCGCGGAGCCGGGCGGCCCAAGCCATCCGCCCCGGGGCTGCTGGGCCTGCTGGGCCGCGCCGGCCGCCGCCCCTTATAGCCTCCGCCCCGCCCCCGCCCGCCCAGCCCCGCCCCCGCGTCTTTTGTTCTGCACTCGCCCCGTGCTGGCGGCCAGGGTGGGGGAGGTGGGCGGGGGCAGGCCCGCGGACCCAGTCCTTCCCGGGCGGGCCGGCCCTGCGGTCTCAGGGGCCTGGTGCTGGGGGACCCTGACCAGCCGGTGCTGCTCTGGGCCTCAGTTTCCCCGATGCGGTGGAGAGTCTGAGAGGAGCCGCGTTTCACTGCTCCCCCTCCTGACCAGGCCACCTTTGGAAGGCGCATCCCTAGCTGGTCTCCCTGGGGGCCTGACCTCTGACCTCCTGTTAGACTGTGACAGGTGACGGTACCCACGGGCAAGTTCTGCCACTCCTCAGAGCCTCAGCTGATCCATCTGGAAGATGGCACTATAGCCCCTGTGAGGAAAGGGATATTAAAATGTGCCCCAGAGGAAACTGAGGCATATGGAGGCGGCTGGGCAGGACCCCAGCTTGGCGCAGAACCATAGACAATTATAGATGGGGAAACTGAAGCCCTAAGAGGGAGGGACGAGATCAGGCTTTTCCAAACCAGCAGGCAGGCAGAGGGGTCAGAAGGCCCTCTAGCTGGTCAGCTGGAGGGAGGGTACGGGCAGAAAGCCATGGTGGGCAGTGTCTGAGTGGGGCACTGGGGGCCCAGGCTGCCCCTTGGTCAGGAACTAACAGACTCCTCTGGACACCTCCGGCCCAGCCTTCTGAGACCGAGGATAAGGTGAGAATCAGAGGAGGGGGTGATGACCACACGTTGGAAGGGATCCTCCAGGCTCATATACTCCCTGTGATGACCACGGACCTCACCACCTTGCCAGGCAGTCCGCTCCATCATGGGCAATGCTGGGGAGCCAGGACACAGGCGGTGGCTCCCGTCCTGGTGGGCGGGGTGCTGAGCTGCCTCAGGGTGAGGCTGTGGGCACCCATCCTGGGCCTAAGAAGGGGGAGGCGGTGTGGGGAGGGGGAAGAGAGGGACACCGGCTGACTCAGCCCTCCCTCCGGGTCCCAGTCCGGGGAGCCTTCACAGCCTCTCCAGGGAGGCTCTACAGAGACCCCTAGAGGGCAAGGAGAGGAAAGACAGCAGTGATTTTTACTACCTGGGCTGTTTGCCATCTTTTTCTTTAAAGTGATTTACTTTTAAAAATTGAAATGCCTACTTCAGCCTCATTTTAGCCACATTGGTCAAGAAATCATAGATTTGATGAGCTAATTATACATTTTTTTCCGATACACCTGAAAATATAGACAGTAAAAATATTTGTGTAACTACCTTAAGTGGTCTTGAGTGCTTCCAGGGGAGCATGGCCTTGCTTTGCGGAACCGCAGTCCACCTGTCATGAGTGCTCAAGTAACAACCTCCCACGTTGCAGGCCGCAGTGGAGAGCCATGGTTACAGCAAGCTGGGCTGGTCACAGAGGGCTTCCTGCAGGAGGAGGACCCTGATCAGCCTAGGATGGGCCAGTTTGGCAATGGGAACAAGTGGACAGGGGCTGCATGAGCAAAGGGGTGGAGGCTGGACCAGGCCTGGCATGTCTATGAGGAGAGAGTAGCCACCCTTCACATGCTTCCCTCACCTCGAGGCCAATGGTCACCCCCACTGCAGAGAGGAGAAAATTTTGGCCCAGGCCCAGATGGGGGTCAGGGGAGGGCCCTGCTTCCCAGGCTGGCTGACAGGACTGTGTGGTTGGGACACAGTAGAGACATGCTGAGCCTGCCAGGCACTGCCCATGTCCCCTCCGTCCCTTCCGCCCCTTCCTCACAGAGGGGCCTCCTCTCCCCACCTGGGACCCCTCCCCCATGATTTTGCTGTGGGCGATTTCATCCTCCCCACAGTCCTGGTGCTGGGAGGCCTCCCTCGGGCATAGGGGACAGTGATGAGGGGGTGGTAAAGAGGTCAGGACCTCTCCCCGCTAAGGGTAACAATAAAAGACTATGAAAACCTCCAGTTCCCGAAGGGCTGGGAAGCATCCTAAACTCGGCATTGCCCTGCCCTGGGCCTGGAACCAAGGTGGTAAAATTCGAGGCCACAGGATTCAAACCCGCGCAAACACCTCTACGTTACGGCCTTTGGGAGGGACACGCTGCGTAAACGCTGTCGGGGTCTGGCGCTGCATCCATGGGGCAGGGGGTCGGGTTGGGTGGAGGGCCACGCAGGGGGCCTCGTCGCACCCCAGCGGGGGCTGCCCGCGCCCCGCAGTGATTTTGCCGGGAAGGAGTCCGAGAGCGGTCCGGACGCCCCCTGGCGGGAGCTCTGGGGACGGTCACGGAGGGTGGGTGCTTCTTCCCCTGCCCAGTCCACCCGCGACCCTGAGGCCACGCCGGAGCCAGCGAGCCCGGTCCGATAGGAGGGGGAGGAGCAGGGCCTGGCCTCCCGGTGCCCCCCTTCCCGAGCGCGGGACAGCCCCTAGCTCCACTCCCAGAGCTCCGCGGTGGTCTTTGAAGGACCAGGCCCTTCGCTCCTGCGTACGCCCTCGGCGCCCTACGACAGCGGCCCGTGTCCCCAGGGCACACATAGCTCGGGCCAGGAGCTGGGAGGGCGCAGGGTCACCGGCAACGGGTGCTGCCAGATGGAGAGGCCGGGTGAACCGCGGGGGTGCAGCCTGGCCCCCGGTCCCGAGCCTCCGGCCGGGGGCGTGTCCCAGAGGCCCCGCCCAGGCCCCGCCCCGCAGCGCCTGCCGTGACAGGCGCCGCCGCGTTCGTCTCCGAACCGGAACCGCAGTCACAGTCGCCGTCTCCGACTCGGCTCAGCCGGTCCCACCGCCGCCACCATGCCCCGAGGGAGCCGTAGCATGGCCGCCCGGCCAGCCAGGTGGGAGCGGGACGAGGGCCCGCAGGGTGGGGTCTGGGGAAGCGCGGCCCCCAAGGGCGTGACAGCGTGACCTTGGCGGCTGCTGCGCCATCTTGGCGGGGGAGGGGCGGGGGTACCGCAATCACGCGTCTAAGACGGTGGTCGTCTACCCTCGGGGAGGAAGAGAGGGTACCTCTCCGGAGCTGCGGGCCCCTGGGGCCGCAGGCCTGGAGTCCCGCCGGGATTAACCCTGCTTCTTCCCATCCCGCAGACGCAACGCCGCGCCCTCTGCCCACCCGCCCGCGCACCCGCCGCCCTCGGCCGTGGCCCCGGCCCCCGCTCCGTCGGGCCAGCCCGGCCTGATGGCGCAGATGGCGACCACGGCCGCAGGAGTGGCCGTGGGCTCGGCTGTGGGACACGTCGTGGGCAGCGCCCTGACCGGAGCCTTGAGCGGGGGGAGCTCAGAGCCCGCCCAGGCTGCTGCCCAGCAGGTGAGCAAGGGCTCAGGGGAAACTGAGGCCGCCTTCTCTCAAGGCCACTGAGCTGGGAGCTGCCGGAACGTCCAGCGAGGAGTGTCCAGGGTGTCCAGAGCTGCCTCGGCCGGGGACTGTGCCCAAGAAGGGTCCTATTAGTCGCTCTGCTGTTGGCCTCTGGTCACAGGCCGGCTCTCCCTGCCCCTCCCCTGAGGCCGAGGTCCCTAGACCCCTGTGGACAGACACCAACCAGCCCTTTAAAGATGGGGAAACTGAGGCCCTTAGGAGCTCAGAGACTGGCCCAAGGTCACCTAACCCTAGTAGAAGGGAGGGATGTTGAAGTTCCTGAGTCCGTGCTCTCTCTCTCCCAGGGTAGCCCCTTCCTGTAGCCCCTGCACCCAAGGGTGAAGGGTAGCCAGTGACTCTGGGTCTGTTCCCTGCTGGCCTGTCCCCCACTGGGCACCCCACCAGTCCTGAACCAAATTCTGGCTTAGTGGTGGGGTCGGGGGTCATGAGGATCAGTGTTGCTGAGCAGGAAGGTGCTAGAACTTGTGGGGGTGGGGCTCATACTCCAGCAGAGCACTGGGCTTTTCTAGAACCTTCTCTCACCTCCCACCCCCACCTGTCAGCATACCTGTTATGAGGCAGCTGGGAATGCTGTCTGTACCAGCACCAACAGGGTGGCTTTGAGAGGGCTGTGGGCTCACCCTGTTTCAGGGATGGAGCAGCTGAGGCTAAACAGGGCAGGCTGGGCCTGGCAGGGCTGGGGGCGTTAGGAGGGGCAGCCGGCACCCCCAGCTTTGGAGTCCTCTTCTGGGTGCCAACCCCAAGCTGACCTTGCTGCTTCCTGTGCTGTAACCCCAGGCCCCGGCCCGCGCTGCCCCGCAGCCCCTGCAGATGGGGCCCTGCGCCTATGAGATCAGGCAGTTCCTGGACTGCTCCACCGCTCAGAGCGACCTGACCCTGTGCGAGGGCTTCAGCGAGGCCCTGAAGCAGTGCAAGTACAACCACGGTGAGCGGGAGGCCCTGACCCCTGCTGGGGCGGGAGCAGTGGTCCCTCCTCCTGTACCTGCGGCCTGACCTCCACCTGTGCCGGCCCTCCCTCTGCAGGTCTGAGCTCCCTGCCCTGAAGAGACTGGTGCAGATTCAGGGGCCAGCCCTGCAGCCACCTTCACCCCTTCACCGACAGCCAGACCATGACGTCAGATTGTACCCACATAGCTGGGACTGGAAGTGAGGAGGGGGTTTCTCACCCCACAGATGACCTGAGACGAAAATGTGCAATTAAAATAGTTCATGTTAGATCTGAGCCTGCTGTGTCCGCTCTCATTGGACTTTCTGTGGGTGGGGGAGGATGGATGGATGTCCCACTGTGGAGTGGGATGCTTCACCTTCAGCTGGTGTCCTGGGTGGGGAGGGTGACCTTGTAATCCGGTGTAATCTGACAGCCTCGGGCAGTCCAGACTGGGTGGTGAGGCATTAGCAGGTGACCATAAGCCTCAAGGCCGTCTGACTCCTGGGGGCTGGAATCCCTGGAGGAGCATGCTGTCCTGCCCCTCCACCCTTCTCCTCTGCCTCTGGATCCCTTTCTCCACACCCACACCTTAGGAGCCCCGCGGCGGCCTCACGTTCTGTCAGCGACCTTGCAATTTCCCAGAAATTCCAGATTCTGCAAGAGGAATACTGCTGGGCCTTTGCGCCTGATCATGCCAGGCAGAGGTCACGGCCAACCCCCTTGGATCTGAGTCCAGCTCGGCCACTTGGCCGTGATGTGCCAGGTCACGGGGCCTGCCGGAACAGAGGTGCTGGCCCTTCAAACGCCATCACACACTCTGTGCTGCTGCCTTCACTGAGTTCATTCAGCAGCTCTGCACTGAGCACCTACGGTGTGCCAGGCCCTATTCCACGTCTCCCTGCCCTTGTGCAGGCACTTAGCCTCCAGCGGGATGGTGGGGACCTGTCTCTGGATATAGTGTCTTCCATCATGTGGGTATACGTGTGTCTCTGAGGGGGGTTGCCATTGGGGTCCACCTCTCAGCACACACATCTGTCCCCTGGGAAGGACATGAGCATCCCCCCAGGGATCCATGTCTCCTCCTTACCTGGCTCTCGGCCCCAGCTAGTGGGTCCCAGACAGCAGGAAGCCCACCCTTCGGGGCCGTGAAGGAGGGCCTTGCTCCTGATGGCCACGCAGAGTGCCGGTGCGCCCTCTCCAGCCATCGCCCAGGGGGGGCAGGCCCGACAGCCAGCGCAGCTCCTCTGGAAGGCCCAAGAATCCTGCCTGTGGGGGGCTGGTGGGAAGGCACACCCTCCCCCTGGGGCTCTCCTGTGACACTCACCTGCCAGCTCGACACCGCTCATCCAGGTTCTCCAGGAGGGACTCATAGCAGGTGGGGGCCCCGCGCTCGCCCTCTGCAGAGGGAAGAAGGCTGATTCCTGGCTGGCCTGGTGGTCCCCAACCCCACCTCTCACTCTGGACCTGTTTGCTGGTCCACAGTGGGGTCAGGACAGGGCATTGGATGGGAAGGTCAGGGCTAGGTCCTGGCCAAAGTTGGGGCTCGGCAGGGCTTGGGTGGTCTCTGACTGCTGTCCCCCCTCTTATATTCCAACATAGCTGCACAGGGGGAATCTCGGGCCCCACTTACTGATGATCTGCACTAGGACATAGGTCCCATGCTCCTGCAGCAGGGGGCTGCCCATGGAGGGTGCCGGGGAAGGCCCCTCCTCCAGTCCCTCACCCAGGTTCACCAGGTGCCCGTTCTCAGCCAGGAGGGCGATGGTCGCTGGGGGAGCAGAGAGGGAGGCAGGGCAGGGCTGGAATCCCTGCCTGGGGGCCCTCAGCAGTCCTCCCAGCACCCCTCCCTGCCCCCTCACCATCCAGGGGCACCTGCCCCCTCTGCCTCAGGTGGGTGATGAGGATCACCAGGCTGCACCAGGGGTTCACCAGCTCCCAGCAGCCAGCTGTGGGGGAGGAGCAGAGGTGAACGAATGGCACCCTCTATTCCCCCCAAACTGGGACCCTCTGCCTCCCTCCCGTCTCTTCCCTACAGAGCAGGGAATGGGGCTACGAGATTAGGAATGTACCCCCTTCCATCTCCCAAGATGTCGGTGACCGGGGTGCACAACTTCTGCCTTTCTCACACGACCCTCCCCTCCCACTTCAGCCCCACCTCCGGCACTACCCCGCACCAGCCCCGCCTCCACCAGAAGGTCAGGAATCTGCAGCTGGGGCTAGAGCTTTAGGTGCCTCATGCCCCCTGAAGCTGGAGGACCACTGACCAGCTAAGGGATGGAGCAGTGTGAACATTTGCTCCACGGCAACGGCTTGGCTGCTGCGTGGCCCGTGAGCTCCTAGAGGAGCCCACGCGCATTTCCCAGGACCCAGCCGGGGTTTCCCCTCAAGGGACTCTCCGCAGACACTCCCATCCCTTCCCATGTGTACCCCTTCCCCACGCCGCCTCCCCACTCTCCCTCAAGGCAGAGGGAATGTACCCCCACCAGTCTTCCGGGACAGGGGACCCCACTTACCTCCAGACATCACCGTGATAAACATGGCTGCAGGGGGAAGGAGACAGATGTGGGGGCTTTGATCCCCCAACCCCCAACTTCCTGACTAAGGAAGGAGCTGGGGCTGAGATCTACCCCGTGCGGCGCCCTGCAGGAGATGTGTGTGTCGGGGATGGGGGAGTGATGGGTGGGTGGGTCCAGGTGCAGCTCCCCGCTCAGCCGCCCTTGGGGCTGGGCTCCACCAGCCCAGGGGGTCCTTGCAGCTAGTCCAGGAGCCTTGGCCTCCTCTTCCTCCCGCTAGCTAGATCAGAGTAATCAGAGAAGACTCAGGCCCTCCCAGCTTCCAAGCTGGTCTCCATGGGAGTGGGAGCTGCCAAGAGGTCTAGGCAGGAAATGCCTTTCCCCCAGTATCCCGGTAATGGGCTCTGGGGAGGGTCCGGACATTCCCTAACACAGGGCTCTAGTGGGGGCTGGAGCCTCAGGGCCCAGGGATGTCCAGAGACCACATCCCCTCACCAGTAGAGACAGAGCTCCCAGGCTGAAAGCAGGGGAGGTTCCTGGGGGTGGGGTGCTGGCGTGGCTGTAGCAGAAGCGGGATCCTCACCAACCTCGCAGGCTCCCTATCAACTCAAGGCCCCCTGCCCGGGGCTCACTCCCAGCCTCCCTCTCTTCTGTCCTTGTTTCTTTCCTTTCTTAGTCAAGTTTATTGAGTTATGGTTTACATACAGTAAAATTCACTTTTGAGTGAACAAAACACTTTTGAGTGTTTTCCAGTTGTGACAAGTCTCACAGAACCACCACCAGTCTGGATACACAACATTTCCGTCACTCTCCCAAATTCCTTCATGCCCCTTTGTGGTCACCCCAGCCCCTGGCAAGCGCTGCAGTGTTCCCTGCCCCCACCTCTTCTAGACTGTCATGTCACAGAGAGGGAAGCAGCAGACAGCACGGAGCCTTTCAGGTGCAGCTGCTTTCACCTAGCTCCATGCGTGCGGGATTCACCGGGGTCGTCAACCGGTGTCAATGGGTCCTTCCTTTCATCACCCGGGAGGGTCCCACTGCCTGGAGGTGCCACGGTCTGTGGATCCACTCACCTGCTGCTGTTTGGATTGTTTCCCGTTTTGGGTGACTATGAGTAAAGCCAGTACAGACACTCACCCGCAGGTCTCTGGGTGAAGAGACGTTTCCATTTCTCTACTGTAAATCTCAGCAAGAGGGATTGCTGGGTCCTCTGCGGAGAGTATGTTTAACTTTGTAAGAAACTGCCATTGTTTTCCAGCGTGTGCAGCGTTTGCATTGCCCCTCTTTCCGTCTGGTTGTGGTTGGGCCTCTGGACTCATGGCAGGTCAGGATACCTCCTTCTTAGCTGCCCTCCCACTGCTCCCCGGTGATTAGACTATTCATCCCCCCTCTGCAGGCAGAGCTCAAGGCAGAAGGCAGGGGGAGGCCCAGATCGTCCCCGCAGCTCGTCAGTATCACTGCCTCTGGACAGGACTTGCCTCAGTGCTCACACCTGTCAAGCAGTGAGAGGCACCGCTCACGGCACCACTGGCACGGCTCACAGCACCACGGGCAAGTTAGCGTGAGGATGGAACGCAGTAACCCTTTTGAGTGCTACCTGGGTGCTCAGCCTGCAGCAGGCGCTCAGAGGCAGCACTGGGGAAAGCCCCGGGGCAGCGTTTCCCAAACTTACAGGCAGGGCACTTTCTTCCAAAATCTGGGGACCCGTGTCCTGCAGAACACAGCCCAGGAGTGGCTGCAGCCAGATTCTGGAAGGAATGGAACTCCCGGCCTGGACCCTCAGCTCCAATGACCACCCCTCTGTTTTCCGAGGGGTTTGTCTTTAGGGCCGCCGAGGAGGGGTCTTTTGTCTTGAGTGTCATGGAGGTGCCCTAAGGAGGTGTTAGGACTGGAGTGGGACCCACAGTGGGAGCTTTGTAACCTTCCCCAAGCGAGCTCTCAAGGCTACAAAGTAACGAGAGCACACTGCATTAACTTGTTTTATTATTTTTTAGGTACTTGGTAAGGCCAGCAGATCAGGACATGATTGCCGTTGAGGAGATGGTTTGTTACAGTTCCGCAGTGGAGGAGGCATGACACCCCATGGTGGGGGAGGCCACATGGGAAAGCACCAGGGCTGGTCAGGAGAGAGAGAGAGAGGGGGAACTCTGGGCGGGAGCCTCTATTGTGGTTTCTGAGGGAAGGAACAGTGAGGTGGGGTGAGCAGGCTCAGGGTTGGCTGTTTGGAATACCTTCATGCTCTGGGGCACAGGAACCGTCCCTGGTTGTCTGGTACTTGCCCTGGGTGACAGGGCAGGAGGGCAGTGGTCCAATGAGAGAGCCCCTTAGGGGAGGTGGTCGGGGGAGTGTGGACTCAGGAATGGTTGGTTTGCATTTGAAAAGTGTGTTACTGTCTCTAGGAATTGGCTGACCCTGGGAGGGCCAGTCCCTCCAAGGTCAGCAAGGCCCCAGATGTCAAACCATCAGGATAGAGAATATAAAAGGCATGATTAATACACACAAAGTCCTATCTATGTTTTTTTTTGTTTTTGTTTTTGTTTTCGTTTTTGTTTTTGGCTGCAACGTGCAGCTTGTGGGATCTCAGTTCCCTTACCAGGGGTTGAACCCAGGCCACACAATGGAAGCCCAGAATCCTAACCACTAGGCAACCAAGGAACTCCCACAAAGTCCTAACTTTGCATCTTCACAACACTTGGGCTGGCACAATGCTCATCTTTAGTTTCCAGATGAGGAAACTGAGGCACAGAGAGGGGAACTTGGCTGAAGTTGTGCAGTTAAGAGGAGGAGGATCTGGGATTCAGGTTTGAATCCCTACGCGGGTTGAATCCCAACCAAAGTCAGCTCCCCTCGGTCTGGCAAACTCTCTTACCCACAACAGGAGTGCAGATCGGCACAACCATGTCAGGAACCCTGGCGGTATCTACTAAAACTAAACAGAAAGGGGACTTCCCTGGTGGTCCGGTGGTTAGGACTCTGCGCTTCCACTGCAGGGAGCACGGGTTCGCTCCCTGGTCTGGGAACTAAGATCCCGCATGCTGCGTGGTGCAATGCGGCCAAAAAAAACCCAACACTAAATGGAAACGTTCCCCGTCCTGGGTGCCTGCCCAGCAGAAACCAGAGCTCAGGTGCACCAGTGACACAGGCAGGAATGCTCGCAGCGGTTCTCCTTGAAATAGCCAAAGATGAAAGCACCCAAATGGCTAGTAACAGGAGATGGATAAACTAATTGTGGCTATCCACACAGTGGCTTACACACAGCTCTGACAATGAATTAAACATTGCTGCACACATGGATGACTCTTATAATGTTTAACAAAAGAAGCAGAAACAAAAGAAGACACACTATCACTCCATTTATAGCTGACGTTCTACAGCAAAACTGATTAACCACAGAGTCCCACTCGGTTACCGTTGGGGGCTAAGAGGGCGTTACTGGCAGGGGAGGCGCATGAGGGAGCCTTCTGGGGTGATGGAAATGTTCTAAATCTTGGTCTGGGTAGAGGCTGCAGGGATATATATATATAAAATCATTGAGCCATACATGTAAGATTTGTGCACTTGACCGTATGAGTTATAACTCAGTGAAGAGCAGCCACCTGCTCTAACTGCACATGTGGATTTCCGGGCTTCTGTTCTCAAGAAGGCCCTGTGGGGCCGGGATGCTGACGTCTGGGAAGATAAGGTCTGGCTGCTGGGGCCCAGCACCGCCCTCCCACCGTGTCAGTGGGCTGATTTGCATGCCCTGTCGTGGTCCAGCAGCCTCCCCAGTGTGCCCTGAAGCACCTGGAGCACGCCCAGCGCAAGCCCAACACAACAAGCGACTCCCACCTGCCTCCCTGCCTCTGGCCATGGCCTGTTGGCATCTGGCCCTCCTTCTGACTGGGGTCCTCCTGGCAGGTGAGCCCTCCCTGTGCCTTGCTCACCCGGGGGTGGAGTGGGAGACAGTGGGAGACTACGGCGTGTCTTGGTATCAGCAGCGGGCAGGCAGCGCCCCCCGCTTGCTCCTCCACTATCGCTCAGAGGAGGACTCCCACACTGGCTCTGGAAGCCCCCTATAAGGAAGCAAATCCATGTGGGCAGTGGGGAAGGTTTTGGAAGTGTCCTTGAGGTGGAGAGGAGAACTGGCCACAGGTGGCCCTGCCCCAGACTTGAGGCAAGTCACTTCTCTGTGTGGGCCTCAGTTTCCCCATTTGTGAATGACCAGATTGCTAGGGTCCCTTTGGACTCTGACTCTTGGGGGTCTCAGAGACTCGTCACCTTTTGAGTTTTTCAGAGGGGAAGCTGGTGTGGGCTGGTTCCTACCCCACAGGGCCTCAGGAACAAGCTAACCCTGAGAAGGCCTTCAGCAGCCAGTGGCCAGAGGCTGAGCCAGTGGGTAGTAACAGCCCAGGAGGCTTCTTGGGGGTTGTCAGTCTGTAGCCAGGGTTTGGACAAGCCAGTGTGACCAAAGTGATAGGGGTCTGCAGGGCAAGGGATGAGGGTGGGCAGCCCAGAGACCACCAGACCACCCTCTGAACTCTAGATCCTTAGCTGAACATGGCTCCTTGGGAACATGACACTAATGGGGGTTTAGGGGTCTCCAGCTCTGTGCCCCACCCAGTGACGATCCCATGGCACCGGGCTGTGAGCTTTTGGGAGCAGATTCTCCTGGGAGTCTGACCAAGACTTTGTGGGGCAGGGGCAGGAAGGAAGGGGCCCAGGCCAGACCTGAGTGTGTCTGTCTCTCTCAGCCTCCCAGCCAACCCTGACCCAGCCGGACACACTGCTGGTCTTCCCAGGCCAAGTGGCCCAACTCTCCTGCATGCTCAGCCCCCGCCATGCCATCGTCGGGGACTACGGCGTGTCTTGGTATCAGCAGCAGGCAGGCAGCGCCCCCCGCTTGCTCCTCCACTACCGCTCAGAGGAGGACCACCACCGCCCCCCTGACATCCCTGACCGCTTCTCGGCAGCCACGGATGCAGCCCATAATGCCTGCATCCTGACCATCAGCCCCGTGCAGCCTGAAGACGCCGCGGATTATTACTGCTCCGTGGGCTACATACCCTAGGGGTGGGGTGTGGGATGAGTGCCTTCCGTCTGCCTCCCACTTATGCTCCTGACCTTGGGACCCTCCCTTTCTCTAAGCATTGATTTTCCTCCTCTGTAAAATGGGTTAATAATCAACATGTCAACAATAACTATTCTGAGGGCCATGAGATCCTGGCTGAAAAAGTGACTGTGGTTGGTCTGGGAGTGTGGGGATAGGGATTCTGGGGGTTGTTGCAGAAGGGGAAGCACCTGAGACCCTTGGGTGGGGCCCCAGCTCCCTACCAGCCCCCAGGGGGCTCAGAATGGTGGCTCTTGCCTTCCTGTGACTGGAGGAGATGGAGTGAGAGAAAAAGTAACCAGCCCTTGCTGGTCCCAGCTCTGCATGGCTGGTTGTGGTCCAACACACACAGGGTCACTGGACTGGGTCTCTAGGAGCCCCTGCCTACTCCTGGATGGGGCTAGGAGGCACCTGAGGGCCAGGACGGAAGGTGCTGAAGACAGGTGGGCAGATGGCAGGGGCAGAATGGGCAGCAGCCATCCTTGGGTGGAGGGGCAAGTCTTGCCACCAGAAGCAGAAGTGAGCTCTGGGAGGGGGGTCGGGGGATGAAGAACACACCCCTCTTCCCTCCCGGTTCCCCTAAGAGGCGCCACCTGAACGGAGGCCATCCCTCAGATGCAGAGGTGGGGTCCACAGAGGGTCCCACTTAGGCTCCCAGCCATCTCCTGGGCCCTCTCTGGGCTCTCCTCATTTGTCTCTGCGGGGACGAGGTGAGCAAGCAGGACCAGAGCTCCCCAGGAAGGGAGGGGGAATCGCAGCAGGACCCCGGGCCTGCGCGGGGTAACGGGCTCCGCAGCCCTGAGCGCGCCTGCCCTTCTCCCGGGGACACAGCCGCCGCAAGGCCTCTGGCCGGCCCCACCCCCAGGACAGGTGCCCAGGAGCCGGCCGCCCGTCCCGGCCTCAGTTTCCTCCTCTGCGCTCCCACCAACGCCCGCCCAGCCGGGACGCGCTCGGGGACGTGCCGGAGCCCTGAGCCGACCGGACGGCCTCTCCCGACCCCAGTCCTGCGACCCGGACCCCGGCGTCCAGGCGGTTACGCGTACTGCGCGGTGGGACCAGCGAGACACTGGCCTCCGCGCGGCCTAGAGCGGTCCCGGAAGTGCCGCGAGAGGGGGCGGAGCTCAGGCTCTCGGGCCGCCGCGGGCTCCGCGTCAGCAGCCGCAGCCGAGCGAGGCCACGGCCGCGGGCAGGAGCAGCTGAGGTGCGGCCCCGCCCCGCTCGCCCGCGGCCCCGCCCCCGCTCAGGTGAGCGGCCCCGCCCCGGCCTAGGTGAGTGGCTCCGCGGCAGCCAGTGTAGCCACCTCTCCCTCCGGTGGCGCAGGTGTGGGCGGCCCCCGTCTGTGGAAGCAGGTGCGGGTCCGCGGTCGCGCGCTGGCCTCCAGCCAGGAGACCCTGACTGGCCCGAGGGTCGGCCGGGTGCCCAGGCCCTGGGGGTCCCAGGAGGATGGAGTGACGGAGGCAGGAGGAGCCGGGGAAGGCCCGAGAGAGGTGGGAAGCGTGGGGTTCCAGACCTTTGGATTTTCGGTCCCAAAATATTTAAAACATCGTTGGGCACAGATAAAGTATCGCCAACTTTTTCAACACAGTGGAGACTTCAGCGTGTAGCTGGTACATAGTGGGAATGGAAAACCCCCGAGGAGGGAACCTCGGAAACACCAGGATTTAGCAGGTGGGTGGAGGCACAATCCCCAGATACCGAGAAAGAGGGGTCAGAGGGCATGAAAATTAGGGGGGGGAAAGAAACCAAGGGAATGAAGTGGGGCGTGGGAGTGGGGGTAGGTTGGCCAGCAAGGTGGGTTAGTGAAGGGTGGGCTCGTATTGTCACATCGTACAGTTTTTCATGAGAAAACCTACTGAGTTTTAAATATTGGCAGCTAAGTCAAACAAAAAGGAAAAGCCTGACTCTTTGAGAGCCAAACACAACGTGTCTGTGGCAGGATCCCCAGAGTGCCAATTTGCAGTCTCTGAAATGAAGGGTTTTGAGAGGGATGTCTTGGGGAGGCCTTCCAGAGCGGGGAGGAAGTGAGGACCCAGAAGAGAGGGCTTGGCCGTAAGGAGGTCATTAGATGCTGGAGCTGAAGTCCCAGCCGAAACTGGAAACTTGAAGTTTGTCTCCGTGCCAGAAACAGTCATATGATTTTCCTTGGCAACATTCAGCATCTTAGGAGGAGCTGGCAGAGGAGGTGGGTAGTTAGTGGCAGGGCAGGGAGGTGAGGAATGTGATGCTGGTCAGAGAGCTGGTTGAAGTGACGCCCATAGTTAGACCCACTGTAGAGAAGGTCTAAGCTAGATGGGGAAGGGGTGGACCAGGGTGAAAATGGGACGTGAGGTTTGAGGAGGTCGGGTGAGGCGGGGGGGAGTGGAGACTGTGGTTGTGAAGAGGAGTGGGAGTGATCACAGGCTTTTTTTAAAAAAAATAAATTTATTTATTTATTTATTTTTGGCTGCTTTGGGTCTTTGTTGCTGTGCACGGGCTTTTCTCTAGTTGCCGTGAGCGGGGGCTACTCTTCGTTGAGGTGCACTGGCCTCTCATTGCGGTGGCTTCTCTTGCGGAGCATGGGCTCTAGGCACGCGGGCTTCAGTAGTTGTGGTGTGGGGGCTTCAGTAGTTGTGGCACACGGGCTTAGTTGCTCCGCAGCATGTGAGATCTTCCCGGACCAGGGCTTGAACCTACGTCGCCTGCATTGGCAAGTGGATTCTCAACCACTGCACCACCAGGGAAGTCTGACACAGGCTTCTTGAGGATATTGCAGTTCTGTGCTTTTTTCCACACCTGGCCTTTCTACTGGCTGAAAATTCATTAAAAAAAAAATTCCAAATAGGAATGAGTTCCATCATGACTATTCTGATTAATTTAGTATGTCTTTTTGAGGGAGTTCCTCTCTGACTTCAGTGTAAGGATGATAGCACCTTTGTATGGAGTCCTGAGGAGTACATGAGATATGCTTGTAAAAGGTCTAGCCGTGCCTTGCACACAGTAGTTGCTCAATAAACTCGAGTTGTCATCATTATGGTACCTGAAGAGTTTCCCTGGAGGTTGCATAGCAGTTTGTGGATGGGGTCCTGTGGGGCTCCCTCTGGGCCCCCACAGTGGGATGGGGGGCTGAGTGGGGTGTTCTAGCCTCCTTCCTTGTCCCTCCGAAAACACCCCCTTCAACCGGAGCAGCTCTGCTTTTGTATGTTTCATTTATTCATATCTCCCAGATAATTGACTTATTTGAATAAAGAGTACTTTGGCAAAATAAAATAAAAGTGTGGTAAGCAGTTCTAACACAAACACAAATAACTTTTCCTCCATTCAATCATTTATTTATTCAATAAATGTGTGTGTAATGATTGAGTGGCTGTGCTGGGAGCTGGGGATTCCAATACGCAGGAGCCCCGGATTTGCCCTTGGGGAGCTCGCGGGTGGTGGTGGGGAAAGTCCTGCCATGACATTTGCCCTCCAGGTGGTGAGTGCTGTGATGGACATGTGCCCCATGCTCCACGGTCACCAAGGCCACGTGCCCAAGATTGTCAGAGTCTGAGGGTGCAGGGAAGAGGGGACATTTGAACTGAGTCTGGAAGGATGAGCAAGTGGCCATGTGAGAAGAGTGGGGACCAGTCAGGAGGAGGAAACAGCAGCATGTGTGAGTGGTGGAGCTGGAAGTTTGGGGGGTGTGTGGAAGGAGAAGCAGGGGACAGGGCCGCATGGCTGGGTGTGGAGGACTTGGGCTGCTGCAAGCTCCTGAGAAGGGGGATGCCGTGATCAGGACTGTGTTTTGGGCGTTTGACCTTGGCATCCACGTAGAGAACGGGCTGGGGGGAGGGGGGAAGCTGGAGGTAGGCAGCCAGCGAGGAGGCAAGTCACACCGAGGCCTGAGCTGCCCAGTGGCAGCGAGGAGAGAGGCAGAGACCCCTTCAGTAAAGACGGGAAGTGGACAGGATGGGGTGTACCGGCGGGAATGAGAAGGGCTGACTCCCAGGGCTCCGGCTGGGGCTCTGGGCTGGAGGCCTGCAGCCGACCGATCGTAGCAGGGGGGTATGTGCTCTCTCTTTCCCAACAAGACCCCAGCCCCAACCTCCTCCGGTAGCTGGAGTCTTGCCCCTTTTTCAGAATGGCTCCACTTCCTGTCCTTGCCCACCTTTCTGGACACCCTGAGCCTTTAGTGTCTGGACATCACAGTGTGGCATTGTCTGTCTGTCTGTCTTCCTTGCAGTTGTTTCTGGTAAGTCAGACTTGTCTCTAACTCAGTAAGGACCATCTCAAGGGCAAGACTGTGTCTTTGGTTATCTCTACCTTAGACTCTGGCACCTACTAGGTGCTTGACTTGCTGACTTGACAGTGTCTCTTGTTTTCTTTTCAGAATCTGAGAGCAGTAAGTGTGTCCCAAAGAGAAACAGTCACTGGGGGTGAGCCCGGACCCACAATGGAGATTCCCCCGGCAGCCAAGCTGGGTGAGGCTTTCGTGTTTGAGGACAGGTTGGAGATGCAGACAAACCTTTTCCCGGAGGAGGACCCGGGGGACCCTTTTCTTCAGGAAAGGGCTTTAGAGCAGATGGCTGTCATCTACAAGGAGATCCCTCTGGGGGAGCAGGACGATTATGAGGGGAATATCAGTCTGTGCTCGAGCCCCATCCAGCATCAGAGCATCCCCCCAGGAGACAGACCCCAGGACGATGAGCCGTCCAGCCCAACCTTCCTCCAGAAATCAGACCTGACTATGTGCCAGATAATCCACAGCGGGGAAGCGTCCGGTAAGCCCGATGGGGAGACGGCGGGCAGGGGGGACTCGGGACCCGAGGGGCCTCACAGGACTGCACAGCCAGCCAAGCCCTACGCGTGTCGCGAGTGCGGCAAGGCCTTCAGCCAGAGCTCGCACCTGCTCAGGCACCTGGTGATCCACACGGGGGAGAAGCCCTACGAGTGCTGTGAGTGTGGCAAGGCCTTCAGCCAGAGCTCGCACCTGCTGCGGCACCAGGCCATCCACACGGGGGAGAAGCCCTACGAGTGCCGGGACTGCGGCAAGGCCTTCCGCCAGAGCTCTGCCCTTGCGCAACACCAGAAGACCCACACCGGGAAGAGGCCGTACGCGTGCAGGGAGTGCGGGAAGGACTTCAGTCGGAGCTCGAGCCTCCGGAAGCACGAGCGCATCCACACCGGGGAGAAGCCCTATCAGTGTAAGGAGTGTGGGAAATCCTTCAACCAGAGTTCGGGCCTGAGCCAGCACCGGAAGATCCACACGCTGAAGAAACCGCACGAGTGCGAGCTCTGTGGGAAGGCCTTCTGCCACCGGTCCCACCTCATCCGGCACCAGAGGATCCACACAGGCAAGAAGCCGTATGCGTGCGAGGAGTGCGGGAAGGCCTTCAGCCAGAGCTCCAACCTCATCGAGCACCGCAAGACGCACACGGGCGAGAAGCCTTACAAGTGCCACAAGTGCGGCAAGGCCTTCAGCCAGAGCTCCTCGCTCATCGAGCACCAGCGCATTCACACCGGTGAGAAGCCCTACGAGTGTGGCCAGTGCGGCAAGGCCTTCTGCCACAGCTCGGCCCTCATCCAGCACCAGCGCATCCACACAGGCCGGAAGCCCTACGTGTGCAATGAGTGCGGCAAGGCCTTCCGGCACCGCTCGGCCCTCATTGAGCACTACAAGACCCACACGCGGGAGAGGCCCTACGAGTGCAACCGCTGCGGCAAGGCCTTCCGGGGCAGCTCGCACCTCATCCGCCACCAGAAGGTCCATGTGGGGGACAAGCTCTAGAGGAGGGGCTGGCGCCGCGGCCCGCGCCTCTGCCAACTGGAGCCCGGCCCCCCGCTCATCTGTGAGGCCTGCCCGCCTCCCCAGACCAGTGCCTCCTAGAAATGCCCACCCGCCCTGGTGGCAGGGTCCGGCCCCCCCCTCCGAGGCCCTGGCCCAGCAGGGGGACTGGGTGGGGTGGGGAGGGAGGCCAAGGGCCGGGGCGCCAGGGCACAGCCGGCTCTCAGTTGTCTCGTGCTCACCTGTGACCCAATGGGGTTTAGTTTTGCCCTCTATTCGCTTTTTCCAGAATCCAGAAGAAGAATAAACGTCAGAGGGAGAAAGTGGAGTTAAACCCATGAAAATGTCAGATGAGCTTTAACATCAGGCACTTTTAGAAGAAGTAACCGTGTTCGCGGTCCAATCAACTGAAGGAAAATGGATCCAAAGTAGACGCGTCAGCAGCCCGCCTCGGGCACTGGTGGGGACGGCCAGCTCAGGTGACAGAGCAGAGGGAGGGTCTGGAGGACTCATCCTGGGTGTGGGGGTGAGGCCCCCGTGTGCTCTCTCAGCCCTCCACCTGGGTTAGCTGAGGGCGGTTCTGGCCGGCAGCTCTTCCAGGAGGTGGAGGCGTGGTCCCGGAGGAGGCTGGGGGACGGTGCAGCCTGGCTCTGGCTCAGCCCGGGCAAAGGCTCACTGCCCCCCCGGGGGTAACCCTCCACCAGACCTAGGGCCCCAACCACAGCGTGCCTTGGACATCATCGGGGCCCGTCTCTGGTCGGCGCTCTGCAGCCTCCCCTCCGCCCTCCAGTGCAAGGGGATAGAAGGTGATTTGGTCAGAAGGTCTGGGTTCAAGTTCCAGTTCTGGCCCCTCCCTCACCTTGGTGACCCCTTCCATGAGGTGGGCATATTGGGACTGGCCACATTCCCCTAAGGGCTGGTGCAAGGGTCCTATTCAGAGTGGGACCACGCATGAACGTGCTTTGTCGGCTGGCGATTGAGGATGGAGACCCACAGTGACCCCTGCCCCACCTGCAGGGGAGGTGCATCCCTGTCTGGTTCCCGACATGGCAGGGCCCCCCCTTCAGCCAGGCTTTCCCTCCCTCCCTCCAGCTTGTGTCCTGGGTGCGGCGCCCTGGGCAGGACACTTCCTACATGCCGTCCCCGCAGCGGCAGTGTGTCTGCGTCCTGTCCTTCTCTCTGTCCTCCCCACTGGGGGTTGTTTAACGAGTACCATTGTCTGCGTCCTGCCCTGACCAGTTCAGTTGGGCATCCCCAGAGGTGGGGCTCCAACAGTGGCATGTTTTTAAAGCTCCCCAGGTGATTAGAAGGTTCCCCTGCATAGCAGGCTGTGAGCCCGTGCTGGCTCCCAGGCAGCCCCAGCATCTCCCAGATGGCATCGTCCAGAGCAGAGCTTGAAGGTGGCCATCCTGTCTCAGACCCCTGGGCTCAGGCAGTGCCGTGTCTGGCTGGTTGGTAAGCGTTTGTCCCAGGCCTTTGTGTGTCCACGAGGATCTTTAGTTCTGGCTCCCCGGGCTCCTCAGAGCTAGTGCGGGGAGGACACAGTCTGAGCTATTTTGAAGCTTTCCGAGTCTCTGGCTGATATCCCACGAACCCATCATGGTCACACTAGTTATTTCAGCTTATGAGAAGCTCAGCTGGGCAGCTGTGTATAGTTTAGATGAATGAAAATGGGAACGCCATAGTGGTTACTTCTTAAGTGGGGCTTGGTAGGCCAGAGATGTTAAAATGACAGGTCTGTTGGGCTGGGAAGATCGGCTCTGTCCAGCTCCTCTCTGCTGTGTGAGTCTGTGGAGCATTGAACCAACTCTCCAGGTCCCCGCAGAGCCTCTGCACGAGCAGGTGGACCAGCCTGACCGGGCGGTGCCAGGCACTGTCTGCAGGCAGCCTGCACGGAGGGTCTTCGGTCACCAGTGAGAGTGAAGACAGTACTGACACCCCTGCTCAGTGCAGGTGGGACAGCGCCCCCCCAAGATCTACCTCCTCACCCCCTGCTGTCTCCGCATTCGGCCTCAGCCTTGGCCAGTTGTCTGCTTCCTACCTTTGATGTCTGTCCCCGCACACTGTGCACCAGCCAAATTTTTTTTTTTCAAGCATCACTTTGCACATGTCACCACTCTCCTTAAAACCAACCTTCAGGGGTCTTCTGCACGTAAACCCCCATTTTAACCAGCCTGGGTTACCCGCGCGAGCAAGCGTCTCGGTGTTCCCACCACGCCCAGATGCACCCCACTCACGGCCAGCTTCTGTCAGCTCATTTATGCTGTTCTCACATTTTTGAATATGCACTTTTTCTCTTCCTCCCCCACATCTCCTTTCTTCCTTTTGACTGTGTAATATGGGGATTAAGACCCCCTTTCTGAAGGGTTGACAGACTCTCACAAAACCGTGGTCAGACCAGGCAGGTACTTTCTTTGTAGGAAGTGTGAGCAGAGCCTTGTTCTTTCAGTTCAAATTCTTTCACTGATTTCTTATGTATTTTTAAATCTTTTCATTTATTTAGGTTCTCAAACAGTGTGATGTTATAAGAGATCATCTTGGTAATATTTTAATCGTCCTTGGTTTAGTTGTTTTTGTTTTATTGTCTTACATTTTTTCCTTCTTTTAGGAAGTGTTGAGTGTTGTAAAGCTCCAGTTCTTGGTTCTGTTTACTAATTGAATTGTTTGTCAAAGTGCATGTATTCTGCTCTTTTCTTTCTTTTTTTTTTTGACTTAATACTTTACATTTCTAAGATTATTTAGATATAGTTAATCATTTTTAATATTTCTAGTAAATGGGGGTACTTTAGCCTATGATTTTTTTCTTACAGTTAGAGCTTTTTCTGCGCTCTGTAATGTTGACATGTGTTGTCTTTTGCTGTTGTCCTTAGGACTTTCCCTTTGACCCAACTATTATTATTGTTATTGTTATTATTAATTTAATATTTCCCAGTGATGACTGCTGAGGTTATGGCTGTTACTTCTTATGGTACGTGGTGGTGTCAACATTTCTAAGTGTCCATAGAACTTCTCTGGGCCTGAATATATTATCAGTTTTTATAAGACATTTGTGTACTCTCAAGAAACGTGTTTTTACTCCATCAGTTCTATTTGTTAAATCAGTTTTTATATTATTTTATTCAAATCCATACTCTCTCTAACTTTACATCAGAGTTCTTAACCTGGGGTCCAAGGACTGCCTGGGAGTCCATGAGCATGCAGGGGTTTCAGAGGTCGTGGACGCCGGGGATTGAACAAAGCTGTGTGGATATGTGCATGCATGAATTATTCTGGGAGGGGGGTCTGTAGCACTCACCACATTTTGGAAGGGCTCTGTGACCCCAAAGTAGGTAAGAACACTCATTTACCTAGTCAAATCACAGTCTGATTTTGTGTGTTTTTTTTCTTTACGTAGTTCTATTTTGCTTTAATTTCTGTTTCTATTTTATGTATATTGTTGCTTTGTTAGTCGTGCAGTTATTTTCTTAAGAAATAGGCAGGGTACAAATGATCAAGTAATTACCATATTTGGGGCATATATGTTTAATAGTGACATATCGAAAAACTGTGCCTTTTAGTGCCCTCTTTGCCTCTTTTAATGCTTCTAGCTTCAACTTCTCTTTTGCAAATATCATAATGGAAGCCCCTTGCTTTTTTTGAATTTGCATTTGCATGAGAGTTTATTTAGCTCGGCATTTTATTTTTAAAATTTGTGTATATATTTTGCTATATATCTGTAACTTATAAACAGCAAATTGTTGGATTTTGTTTTCTGATTCTTTCTGTAATTCTTCTCACATAAGTTCTATTATTAACATTATTGTTTAGAGTAAGGCATAAATTATCTTAATATTTTAATATATATTAATTCATTTAACCCAAAAAGGTCATGCTCATCTCCCCCCCACCCCCGTCTCTCTGAGTTATTATCCATGTGTAGAGCATCACTTCTGGGTAGACTAGAGGTCTGCCATTGGGCACACCTGCTCCTCCTGGTCTTCGTCAGTGCCAGGCTCTGTCCTGAGCCCCTCTTGAAGCCACATCCTCTCGCTTCAGTGTCCTTGGCTGTCATGTGGAGGAATGATGTTACCTCACAGCCCCATGGGGCTTGGAAGACTAAGGAATGCAAACCTGTGTGGAAAACTGGAGGCGTAGGTGATTATTACACTATTAGTATTGTGAAATATTCCTTTGATTTTCTGTTCTTCTTAATCCCAAAGTTTGTTCAACATAACTTAGAACACTACATTGTGCTTTACTTTTTAGAAATAATACGCGATGCAGCAAAGAGCTAGACGTCAGGCCCACCCTCCCTGAGGGAACCCACATAGTCATGTGAAAGAGAGGTGGGGACCCTGATCTTACGCTGCTCTCCCCGTCACCTGTCTGTCCCAGGATGTTCCCCTAAACTTTCCCCTTTCTCCCCTGACCCCTCCCGTGGTGGAGGCAGAGGCTCAAGAAGATGGTCACTCTGGCCACTCCTGTTGCAGGTGGAAACCCGAGGCCAGTGGTTTACCACAGGTGCAGTGGTTTAGTGTCAGATCTGCCAGCAGCCCTGGGGAGGAACAGTTCAGATGTGATGCTGGAGCCCCAGCCTGCTGCTGCTGGGACTTCTCAGAGGCCACAGTGGGTTCAGTCACCACGGGCCGAGGTGGAAACCAAACGGCCTCTCTGCTCAGAGTCGCTCTGCTCTTGGGGCCAAGTGGATGCTCGCCAGCATCACACATGTCTAGATGTATTTGCCATCAACTGACACACCACCTTACAGGGGGTGGGGAAAGGCAACCCCTTTCTTGTGGGGGAACCCCCTCTTCAGTGTCTGATAACCAGGAAACCCAGTCAGAAGGTGGCCTGGGGAGTGTGGAGTGGGGTGTCTTGAGGTGGACCATCCCTCCTGCACCACAGGCCAGACGCTCGCCCAGTCGCCAGGAGGCAGGTGGGGCCGTGTGCTGGAGACCCTCCCACGCCCCAGCCCCCACCCCCATCTGCCCTGGTGGGCATCTGCCTCTGTCACTCACCTTCCTCGGCCCCTGCTCGCTGGGAGGTCTCTGCCCTCTGGGGTCCAGAGCACCAGATTGAAAGGCTCTTCCTACACCTTTCAATCCCTGCCCCCTGTGCTGCCACCCTCAGCCAGGCCAGCTCTTCTCGCAGAGATGACAGGAGCACCTCTGTCCTCCTCGGCCCTCACTTGGGTCTTCCGGCTCGTGGGCCCCAGAACTGAGAGGGGGTCATGAGCAGCCACAAACGAACGCGCTCCCTACATAATCCTCATGTGGCCTCATGTGGAAGAGGGAGCCGCACTGCGTGGCTCTGGACTGGCCTCCCGGGACCACAGGCACCCCCGAGCGAAGAGCTGTCCTGGGCGCGTGGTCGGAGGTGGTGAGGGGGCCAGTTCCCCTCCTGGAGGCTGGTGGGGCCGCATGGGGTTTTATGAACTGGAGCCTCTGCCTCCTGCCGGCGGCCCATCCGCATTCCCAATGTGGGCCTCGCTCCCGCCATCCTCCCTTCTACCCGCTGTGCCCCGGAGGGGAGTGGCCTGCAGGTGTCATGGGCAGCTGCGTCCCCCCCCCCCCACCCCGCTCCACCAGCACTGCCTCGTGAGCTGGCGGCTTCCTCCTGAGTGTCAGCCGCGCTCTTCAGCCTCTTTCTGGTCGCCAGTTGTTTCCTCCGGTCTTGCTGATCACAACCAGGTTCCGGAGACCCCTCCTCCTCTACCTTCTCATACACCTATCCCCCCAAGTCCTGCCCACAATGTCCCTAATGCCACCCCCTCCTCTCATCTCACTGCATGGCCCCCTCCCTGGCCACCCACCCCCGGCCTTTCTCTCCACCGCAGCCGGAGTGATCCTTCTGCCCTGCAGCCTGATGGGGTCAGCCTCTTCCACAAACACCCACCCAGGTTTCCATGGAAACCGGTGTCAAGATGCTTCCCGATGATCGGACACCTCCTCCCCACCAGGAGCTCCTGTGTTCCGAGCAGGCCTTCGTCCTCAGGGGACCCTCTCCCATCTGTAGGAAGAGCCTGGCCAAAGACGGGGGGTTCTCGCCCAGGGTCAGCTATTCTGAGAGGGCCAGGCCCCCTGCCCCAACCTGCCCCAGCCCCGTGCTGCGTCCTGGGTGTCAGATGCAGTAGAGCTGGGGAAGGAGGCTGAGTTTAGGGTCAGGGCCAGCACTTCAGTTAGTGGAGACTGAGAAGAGAGAAAGGGTCCAGGAGAGGGTCACCCTCTTTTTTTTTAAATTGACATATAGTTGGTTTACAATGTTGTGTTAGTTTCAGGTGTACAGCAAAGTGATTCAGATAGATAGGTATAGATAGATTCTTATTCAGATTCTTTTCCATTGTAGATTATTAAAAGATAGTGAATTTAGTTCCCTGTGCTCTACAGTAGGTCCTTGTTGTTTATCTATTTTATATATAGTAGTGTGTACCTCTTAATCCCAAATTCCTAATTTATCCCTCCCCACCTTTCCCCTTTGGTAACTATAAGTTTGTTTTCTATGTCTGTGAGTCTATTTCTGTTTTGTAAATAAGTTCATTTGTATCATTTTCTTGATTCCACATACAAGTGATATCATATGGTATTTGTCGTTCTCATTCTGAATTATTTCACTTAGCATGATCATCTCTAGGTCCATCCACATTGCTGCAAATGGCATTATTTCATTCTTTTTATGGCTAATATTCCATTATGTATATACACCACATCTTCTTTATCCATTCAGTTATCCTCAACCATTGCCTTCCAGCAGGGGGCATCCAGTGGGGTTGATCTAACTGAAGGTTTCCTACCACTCCAGCCCTTTGCTGGGTGTCAGGCCAAATGACCTGAGTCTGTGACCAACGGTTGAGAAGCCTGTTGTCCTGTGGCCACTCAGAAGTTGTGACCTGCACTCCGGGGCTGCATCCTGTGCCCCACTGAGCTTAATTAGCTAAACTGGGACTCCTGTTCCTTATCTTACGTGTGGAGGATCACCTCGAAAAAGCCAAATCCAACCTCCTTGGTAATAGTTTGGGAATGTTGGTTTTAACTACTGCAGGCCACACCTCCACTGCCACCTCACCTCCCATGAGATTTCTCCTATGAAAAGTCCTCAAACAGACTGAGGGGTGGTCATTTTTGAAAAACATGACATTGGGGCCACCCTTGGGAGGCCACCCTGAAGCAGTACTGCCCTTTAAGCTGTCGTGAGGCGGGTGGGGAGAGGACAGGATTTCGTCCCCTCCTGACACTTGGAAGCAGGAAATGTTTGGGGGGACAGAGAGTTGAGTGTCCACCCTCACTCTCACCAGATGTGGCCTCTGGGAGAGGTGAGGGTAAAGGAAAACTGGTTCCCTCCTTGCTGACGTGTAACACAGCCTGTACATGCCTGCGGTGTTTGCAAGAGTGTGTGTATTTAGTCCTAAGTGGTCACAGCTTCTGGGTCCTTTGGAAATTGATTTCTTTTATACATCCCTGGACAGGCTTCTTTAGCTTCACTGTCCTGGGGGCAAATCTCCCTAATCCTGGGAGACCTTGCCCTGCACATTGCTGGCTGGAGGGAAGAACTTCTGCATCCTTCTGTGTCCCCTCCCCCCAGCAGCCATCCCAAAGGAGCTGCCTGTGTTCTCACTGCTGATCCATCCCTCTGGTTTCACCCCAGTGTGGATGGGGCCAACCTGTTAGGTCCCCACCTCCTCCTGCTGTTCCCTGTGGCCGCTGGCTGTTTGCACGTGCAGGACCAGGACCTGGAGCATCACCCATCAGAGCCCAGAGGACGGGGAGTGGAGATGAGGAGTGAGCCCAGGAGTCTCGAGGGACCGGAGGCAGAATACTGGACTGTGTTCTCCAGGGAAGGCAGTTTTCTCAAGAAATCGTCAATAAGGCCACCCCAAACCATCAGCCTTGTCTGTTGCGGAGGAGTGGATTTCTCCCTTTGGCTAATGGCGATTGATTTCTACCTGGACCAGGGTATTTATGTTTGAATTACAATCTTTACCCCCTTTGCGCCTCCAGGGATCTGGAAAACGGAGGCCTGGGCTAGACAGAAGCTTTCTAGAAGATTCTCTATTGAAGGGATTCAAAGAAAAACCTTTGGTGGTCGGCGATCTGTGGGGTATTGGGGGGGCCAAGTGCTAAGTGTAATGGTTTAGCTATTTTTACGGGACCAGGTTCTTTGTGTCCATAGCGCAGCAGGCCAAAACGCTTAAACAACCAGAGGTTTGCAGCAAAGAGAGGGTTTATCCGCAAGGCAGCTAATGAGGAGATCAGAGAACACTCTCAAATCTGCCTCCCCAAAGGCAAGGGGCTGGGTGTTTACGGGATGGAGAATCAAGCAGCAGGGCGGTCTGAGGTGTGGGGAGCGCGGGGGAAAACGACTGGAAAAAGGAGCAAGGACTGTGGTTCTGCGCAGGTGTAACCAACTCCCGGCCTCTGCACGCTCACAGCACGATCTGGGGGCGGACTTTTCACGGAGCGGACCCTCGCGCACGCCCAGTGGGAGGGTCAGGGGTCCCACCCAGTCTTAGCCAGCTCAGCTCCAACTAGATGCAGCTGACTCTGAGTTTCTAGAAAACAACCCGGAAGATATTTTATCATTTGGGCTACGTGCTTGGAGGACATGCAGGTCTTAAAACGGCCTTGCTTAGTGACGGCAGGTGGAATGGATTTGACTAATCATGACACAGTTTCACTATCTCAGGGGCTGCCCTCATCCCCCACCTATCCTACCGTAGGTGGGGGCATAGGGCGCTGAGATCTGGGACATACTTATGCTAAACAGTCGGTCAGAGTTGCTGAGCAGACCCGGGGCCATCCTCACGCCAATCATTGGCTCCTGTGCCCAATAAAAGGGAAAGAATGTGGGAAAACAGGGAGGCGGTTTCTGGGCCTTGCGCTTTTCTCCAGCTCGGAGGCCCCATCCTTGTCCCAGAGATCTCACCCTCTCCCCAAAATGAGGGACACCTGCTCCCAAGAGTCGTATCCACAGCCAACTGTGTTAATTCCTCCTGAAATTTAGTCACAGTTCCACTGAATATTCTGCTAACCTCCAACAACTCCTACATAAAGTAATGCTGAGAAGAAAAGAGAACGTGGTTGATAAATACATACACAATAAGGAGCAAAGAAAAAGACGCAAAGTCACCGCCGTTCTTTTTCATCGCTCATGAAGAGGGTTGCCAGATAAAATACAGGATGCCCGGACAGTGAATAATTTTTTAGTATAAGTATGTCCCAAATATTACAGGGGACATACATAAACTATTGTTGTTTTTCTGAAATTCAAACCTAATCTACCTTCTTTTTTACAAGTTTTGTGGGGCAGTCCCTGCAGCCTGGATGGGATTGGGCGGTCTCTGGCTCTCTCTAGCGTTGAAAGGTCTCAGCCTGGTGTTTTGGGGTAGCTGGCAGGTATTTCATTTGTGATGATGTGACCAGGTGAGTATGATCATCCTTTATGAGGAAGCACATTTGGAGCTTGTTAGCTGAGGGACCAGAGCAATCAGCCTGCACCCGTACCCCCAGCCATCCATTTCTCCTTGGGAAATAGGAAGATGTCACCTAGACCTGGAGCTGGGTGGAGAGGGTGCCCTGTGTTCTTGCTGCACCTACTTGGAGTGGAGGTGCCGTCAAGTTGTGCTGGGAGTGGGGGAGGGAGGAAACAGGTCATTTCATAGGTGAAATGTTACAGATTCTCACTGCTCTTGCCAAGTTTTGGTAGACTTCCTTGAATAAATATTTCATTTTTTGTATGCCCTTAGGTCTGTTTCCAGAGACTTTAAAGACATAGAGGTTTAACGATATTTAAAGACTTTAAATATTTATATACAAAGATTATATTATTTCTTAAAATTTATACATAAATTTAAAATTAATATATAAAACATACATATATAATTATAAATACACAATTATAAACATAACTATATATTATGAATTCATAAAAAACAAATAATTATAAACATATAAATATATTATTATAAGTATATAATTATAAACACAAACATTTGTATATTATAAATATATAATTATAAACATATATTTAAATATTATTATAAATATATAAATTTAAAAATAATTTTCACCACTTTTGCTAGAGGTGGGTCTGTGGAACTCTTTGTGTTGCTGTTCCAGAAGTGGAATTCTCCCCCCTCCAAACTGGCTTTTGAAATGACCAGGAAAGAAGTGAAATGTATAAGAATTGGGAAGATAGCAGCAAAACTGTCATTCTTCACAGATGATATGTTTAAGTATGTAGCAAGTCCCACAGAATGCAGATAAATTAACAGAATCTATAAAAAAGTGTAGCAAATTTCAAATGCAAAAACTTACTGTATCTCTATATAACAGCAAATGGAGAATAACATTTAAGGATACATTTTACAATTCATTAAAAATATCAGTTTACTAGGGATGAATCTAAAGAGATGCCCAAGTCATTTGTTTATGGGGAAAACTCTACATGCTACTTTATTGAGAATTATTAAAACCTATTAATGGGGGAGAGAGCGAGAGAGAGAGAGCGAGAGAGAGAGAGAGGATATCCATGGATTGAAAGTTCAATGTAGTAAAAGATGCCAATTTCCCCAAAATTGATTGCTAAATTCCCCCAGAACTGGTTCAAGGTGCAGAATTCCTGTACCTTTTTTAGGGAGCAGAAGCCAAAGAGCCGATTCCAATTAAGAGACGCTCAGATCCTCTTGACAGAGAGGAGCGCTCTCCTTCGTCCTGGCTGCCTGGGCAGTTTCAAGGTCATGCCCAGAAGGACTTGGTTCCCTGCGTCGCCCACTCAGAATTCTCCCTCTCTGTCTGAAGAGGCGACCTTGGTGGGGGGTCCCCCCATGGGCACACCCGTCCCAGCTTCAGCCCAGAGAGTAGGGACCGGGAGGGGCTCCCTGTGCCCTCCAGGGGTCGCCCCGCCCCTCCCCCCTAACCTGGGCCCTCCTGCCGCCCCCTCCTCGGCCGCCAGGGGTCGCTATCCCCTCGTTGGAAGCGCAGGGGGACCCAGAGCGGCGACCAGGAGGAAGGGGCCCCAGATGGCGGGGCTCAGGGACCTCCTAGTGACACCCCGACACACTCAGGCCCAGAGCCCGGGGTCACCCTAGGCAGGGACAGTGGGGGGCCGGGGGGTGGACTCAGGGACCTCCGAGTGACTCCTGTGGACCTCTTCCGGGTTCTCAATCCCGTGGGGGAGGCTCACCGCTGGGGACAACGTCCAGGGGCCACAATCCGAGCAGGGGCGCCGACGCAGGAGCGGGCTTGGCCTGTCCCCGGGGCTGTGAGTCAGGCTGCTCTGCAGAGCAGGCCGCAGGTCGCAGTGACCCCGACATAGACGCCGTGTCCCAGAGGCTCCAGGTGGGCGTGTGCCCTCCAGAAGTGCTGACCGCGCACTAGGGATGCACAGGTCTCCCCGGGCCATGTCTGTGAGGGGAGGACCGGAACTGCCCAATGTCCATCCACGCAGACCCGGCGGCACCTGCCGTGTCCACATGCTGAGCCGTCTGGCTCCCCCTGCTTGACTGGTTGGATCCCAGTCCCAGAGATGTATGTGCAGGAAGTTAGAAGGAGCAGGTATGGCGGCATGATATCGTCCAGGTACCTTTGAAAACTTGGACAAATCTGAAGGTGCTCAGCCTGCTCTGCAAGCCCCCAAGGGCCTGCCCCCTCCCCTGACCCCGTCCTTGGATCCAGCCACACTGACCTCCTTGCTGTTTCTGCAACTTGTCAGACACATCTGACCCCAGGGCCTTTGCACTTGCTGTCCCTTCTGCCAGGACTGCTCCTCCCCCAGCACCTCCCGGGGGGTCCCCTCCTTCATTCAGGGGTGGCCTCTCTTGACCATACCCCTAAACCAACAGTTGTCACCCCAACCCCTTCCTTTCCTAAAGAACTTGTCACACCTCACATTATAGTATAACGTGTTGCTTGTCCGGCCTGCCTCACCCACTGGGACTTTGCTCCAGGACTTGGTCTCTGAGGCCCCTGCTGCGTCCGCAGGGCCCGAAGCAGCACTGGGCTTCAGAGAGGATCAGAGGCTATGGGTGGAGTGAATGGTGCTTGTTTCTTCTGGGGAAGGAGTGACAATGGGCCTGGGGGACAAGGGGACCTGGCGTGACCAGTTTTCCTTCTCTTGGGAGAAGATGTTAGCTAGTGGAACACTGGTTAGCGTTTCTTGCTTCTGTGTGGCGTGTGTGGCGCGTCTGTGTCAGTGTTCTTGGCATTTTGGGGTTTCTGTGAAGTCCAGCCTCCTCCCCTCCCGACACCCCATCCCATCAGCACAGAGGAGGCCCGTCTTGGGGACTCTCTGGTCTGGAGATTCCTCTCCCATGGTTCTTCTTCCCTCCTGGGGGTCCGTGCACCTGTGTGTGTGAGGGGATGGGAGTACAAGACCCCCAGCTCCGCTGCCCCAGAGGGTCCAGTCTCTGGTCTCTGACAGGGCCTTGGGAGCTGAAATGAGCTGGAATCTGGGTCAGGAACCAGGGCTCCACTGCTTGCCTGCTGTGTGACCTTGGCCAGGTCACATCCCCCACCCCGTGAAAGGAGAGAACGATCTTCCCAGACTTGTGCATCTGGGATTTCTAATGAACCATCCTGGGTCTTTGCAGGTGTGATTGCGACCTTCCAGAGAAATGACAACAGTGGCCAGTAGAGGGCACTGTCAGCTGGGGCCTCTGTGTGTGCCTCTGAGTGTGTGTGCATGTGTGTGCATACGAGTGTGTGCATGTGTGCACCTGTGTGAGCGTGTGTGCATATGTGAGCATGTGTGTGCATATGTGTGAGCATGTGTGCATGTGTGTGTACGCCTATGTGGGGGTGGCACGGTACGGGAACATGAGTATGTGACCAGGAATGCAGCCCGGACACCTCCATGTGGCCCATGAGCACAGTCAGGTGACAGTGGTGACACCCCTGTGTGGGTGACACCCCCGTGTGGTGCATGGTGACTGCCTGGCTGGGCTCCCGAACTCGGCCGTCCTGCCCCCAGGTCAGCTCCCCACAGGCCCAGCTCCAGGCCCCAGGCGTGGACTGAGGCCCCCAGGCTGGGGGAGAGCCGGGCTGGGGCTTGGCGGGTCAGAAGGGACCGGGGTCTGGGGGCTCACTCTGCTCCCCAAGGCCTGGGAGTGGGTATGTCGGACGGCATCAGCTTCTCCCCTTGGACACTGTGTATCCCTCCTGTTCACAAGAAGTGAGCACCACCTGGGCAAGGATGTGCTGGAATGGACCTCAGCTCCACAGCCCAGAGGCAATGCTGAGTCTTGGGGTGCAGGTTGCGCTAGGCCTTGAGTCCAGCAGCTGGGCTCACAGTGTGACCCGGGCAAGTCCTTTTCCCCCTGTGGGCCTGGTTTCTCCTGTGAAAGGTGAGTGGGTGGGGCCCAATCTCTAAGACCCTTTCCAGGTTCCCCAGTAACCCCCGCCCCCCTCTGACTCCTGGGGCAGCCGGGCTGGGCAGCCGGGACCCCTAATGGGCCCGACACCCCAGACTCTTGAGATCAGGGCTGGGGAGATGGGGAACCAGGCCCTGCTGTTGAAGACGCTGGGGCTGGGGACCTCCCTTCCAACGCTCCCCCATCAAGGGCAAACTGGGGTCTCTGGCCTCAGAAGCTGAGGGACCAGATGTTATCTGGGGCAGAGGGGCCAGACCCCTTCCTTTGGCTCTGACTGTGGAGACCACCGACAGGGCCTTCCCACAGCTCCACCTGTGCAGACTCCACAGACCCCAGCCCACAGCCCCCCACTCCCAGCATTCACACACTCCCCGCCCCAAACCCCAGAGCAGCGGGGGGCTGAGCTCACAGCCCTGCGCCTTCTCTTCTCACCGGGGGCTCCGTGCTGCCAGGGAGACACGCAGGACAACCGTGGTTGGAGGGGAGGGGTCCGAAGACTCCCTGAGGAGGGGACTTCCGGCTGGTTCAGGCCAGCTTGTGGCGGGTGCTCTGAAGAGCTGGGAAGAGGCCTCGGGGCCACTGTCAGCCCCCGGCCTCAGAGCAGAGCAGGGGTCGGGTGGGACAGGCAGGGGGGCAGTGTCCTCGGGCCCCTCTCTGTCCACGCCTGTGCCATCCCTTCCCTAGGATCCAGGGGTCCTCCCGGGCTCTGAGAGTTGGGGGGCAATGTGTGCTGCCTTTCTGGAAGTCGGTCTGGAACGAGCTCTCAAAGCCTTAGACGGGCATGACCTTTGATCCCTGCGGGGAGGGTCAACCCGAAGTCAGTGGTGGCATCCCTGCCCAGGGATGGAGGCCGGGGCGTTGGCTGCATCCTGTGCGGGACAGTGGTACCCGGAGGGACCCACTGAGTGTCATGAGAGCCGCAGGTTCACAAGCGTGATGCCCAAGTGTGACGCACGCCCAGTGTGCATGTGCGGTTCAGTGACGAAAAGAAAATATCTACCCATCCATCCCCTCTCCTCTCTCTGTCATCTGTGTATGTATGTGAATATGCATCTATCATCTATCACCTATGTATCTATGTATCTATCATCTACCCATCATCTATCTATACATCTATCATTGATCTGTTTTCTGTGTGGAATGTGAGGTCCAGTCTGGAAGGACACACACCAGGTACAACCAGCATAATCTCCAGTCTGTTCTGGAAACTTTCCTTGTTTATACATTTTTCCGGTTTTATTACAGGAAGAAATTAAGCTGTCTCCATTTTTGAAAACAGAATAAATTGAAACAATGCATTGAACAATGACAGGCCCTGGAGAAACCCTCCCTCCGGCCCCAGTGTTGATGGCCCTGCTCTGGGGGCAGATCTGCCCAGAGGTGGCCAGCTGGGCACACAGCTGGGTGGGGGCCCCTCCATGTCCTCAGTGAAAGCAGCGCTGGGCAGCGTGGGTGGTATCAGACGCAGTGTTGAGAGAAAGAAAACACATACAGTCCAACTTAATCTACATGAAGTTCAAAAACAGGCAAAGCTGAAAAATGGTTAGTTTAAGGGCACACACGGAGGACATAAAACTGTAAGGAAAATTAAACAAACGATGAATTTGGGGGTCCTGAGGTCCTGGCCATGTTCTGAGCTTAGATGGTACATGATGGTGGTTTTATTACAATACTTTTTCAACTTTACAGGTACATTTTATATATACTTTTCATGGTTGTTGTAGTTTGCAATTAAAATAGAGGAAGTACATCAAAATATTAGTGGTGGCTCTTCTGGGTGAAGTACGAGGGGTAAATTTGTTCTCCAGTTTGTCTGTACTTTCCACATTATTTGGAGTGAGCTGTTATTTTTAAGCTAAAGACCAAGACTAATAAAGTGTATTTTAAAAGGAACTCAGAAAACCAACCAGCATCTCCCTGATGCCGGGCTGACACCTGTGTCCTTGTAGCTCAGCTGCACCCCATTGCCTCCAGCTGAGCCTTTTGGGGCCCCAGCGCTACCCGAACATGATGACATCTCTGCCAGGATGACCCTGAGATGGGACACAGATACCTCCCGGGCCTGGATTTTTCCTTCCTCCAGGTCATTTGGCTGACTCCACGTCACACCTGCGTTTGATACACTTTATTTCTGTCTGTTTGGGTGTGGTTTTTGTTAGCACAAGTTCATGAACCAGAGAACTTCGGGTCCCCTGGGGGAGAGAGTGGGTAGAGATTTTTTTTAATTGAGGTAAAATTCACACCACAAAAAATGAAGAATTTTGAAGTGAACAATTCAGTGGATTTGGTACATTCACAATATTGTGCAACCATCACCACGATCTAGTTCCAAAATATTGTCATTACCCCAAAGGCAAACCCCGAACCCATTATGCGGTCGTTCCCCATCCCTTCCCCCTCCCTCCAGTCCCTGGCAACCACTAATTTTGCTTTCTGTCTCTCTGGATTTACCTGTATTCTGGATATTTCATGTAAATGGAATCATACAATATGTGACATTTTGTGACTGGGTTCATTCACTTAGCGTGTTTTTGAGGTTCATCCGTGCTGTAGCGTGTATCAGTACTTCATTCCTTCTTATGGCCAAATAAAATTTCACTGCATGTATATATTTGTTTATCCATTCATCAGCAGATGGACTTTGGGGTTCTTTTCACCTTTTGGCAACTGTCAATAGTGCTGCTATGAACATAGGTGAATAAGTTTTTATCAGAATACCTGTTTTCAATTCTTTGGGGTATGTGCCTAGTAGTGGAATTGCTGGGTCATATGGTAATTCTATATTTAACCTTTTGAGACACTGCCAAACTGTTTTTCAGAGCAGCTACACCATTTCATATTCCCACCTTCAATGTACAAAATTTCCAATTTCTCCACATCCTTGCCAACATTTGTGATTTTCCATTTTAAAAAGTTACAGTCATCCTATTGGGTGTGAAGTGGCATCTCATTGTGGTTTTGATTTTCATTTCCATAATTACTAACAATGTTGAGCATCTTTTCATGTTCTTCATTTGTATATATATCTCTCCTTTAGAGAAATGTCTGAGTTTCTTCACCATTTTGGAATTGGATTGTCTTTTTTTGTTGACTTGTAAATGTTCTTTATATATTCTGGATATTATACTCTTATCAGATACATGATTTGCAAAGATTTTCTCCTTGTAGGTTGTCTTTTCATTTTCTTGATAGTGTCCTTTGATACACAAAAGTTTTAAATTTGTCTATTTTTTCTTTTCTTCCTTGTGCTTTTGGTGTCAGTTCTAAAAATCCATTGCCAAATCCAAGGTTATGAAGATATACCCTTATGTTTTCTTCTAAGAGTCTTATAGTTTTAGCACCTAAATTTAGGTCTTTGATACATTTTGAGTTAATTTTTCTTTAACATCTTTATTGGAGTATAATTGCTTTACAATGGTGTGTTAGTTTCTGCTTTATAACAAAGTGAATCAGTTATACATATACATATGTCCCCATATCTCTTCCCTCTTGCATCTCCCTCCCTCCCACCCTCCCTATCCCACCCCTCTAGGTGGTCACAAAGCACCGAGCTGATCTCCCTGTGCTATGCGGCTGCCTCCCACTAGCTATCTATTTTACGTTTGGTAGTGTATATATGTCCATGCCACTCTCTCACTTTGTCCCAGCTTACCCTTCCCCCTCCCCGTATCCTCAAGTCCATTCTCTAGTAGGTCTGTGTCTTTATTCCCATCTTGCTCCTAGGTTCTTCATGACCATTTTTTTTAGATTCCATATATATGTGTTAGCATACGGTATATGTTTTTCTCTTTCTGACTTACTTCACTCTGTATGACAGTCTCTAGGTCCATCCACCTCACTACAAATAACTCAATTTCATTTCCTTTTATGGCTGAGTAATATTCCATTGTATATATGTGCCACATCTTCTTTAACCATTCATCTGTTGATGGACACTTAGGTTGCTTCCGTGTCCTGGCTATTGTAAATAGCAATGAACATTTTGGTACATGACTCTTTTTGAATTATGGTTTTCTCAGGGTATATGCCCAGTAGTGGGATTGCTGGGTCGTATGGTAGTTCTATTTTTAGTTTTTTAAGGAACCTCCATACTGTTCTCCATAGTGGCTGTATCAATTTACATTCCCACCAACAGTGCAAGAGGGTTCCCTCTTCTCCACACCCTCTCCAGCATTTATTGTTTGTGGATTTTTTGATGATGGCCATTCTGACCGGTGTGAGATGATATCTCATTGTAGTTTTGATTTGCATTTCTCTAAAAAAAATATGGAACGCTTCACGAATTTGTGTGTCATCCTTGCGCAGGGGCCATGCTAATCTTCTCTGTATCGTTCCAATTTTAGTATATGTGCTGCCGAAGCGAGCACTTGAGTTAATTTTTGCATATGGTGTGAGGTAGAGGTACAACTTGATTCTTTGCATGCGGATATTAATTTGTCCCAGCACCATTTGTTGAAAAGACTCTTTGGTTGAATTGTCTTGGCACCCTTGTTAAAAATCAACTGATCAAGAGAATGAACACAAGCCATAGCCTGGGAGAAAATATTTACAAAATACACATCTGATGAAGGACTATTATCCAAAATATATGAAAAACTCTTAAAACTCAACAATGAGAAAACAAACAACCTGATTAAACAATGGGCCAAACACTTGGACAGGTCACCAAAGAAGATAGACAGATGGCAAATAAGCAGGGGAAAAGATGCTCCACATCCTATATCGTCAGGGAAATGGGAATTAAAACAACAATGAACATCACTACACACCTATTAGAATGGCCAAAGTCCAGAACACTGACAAATGCTGGTGAGGATGTGGAACAACAGGAACTCTCATTCAGTGCTGGTGGGAATACAAAATGGCACAGACACTTTAGAAGACAGTTTGGCTGTATATTACAAAAATAAACGTGTTCTTACCATAAGATCCAGCAATCATGCTTCTTGATATTTACGCAAAGGAGTTGAAACTCATACAAAACACTGCACACACATGTCTATAGAAGCTTTATTCATAATTACTAAAATGTGGAAGCAACCAAGATATCTTAGAATAGGTGAATGGATAAATACACTGTGTACATCCAGACAATGGAATATTATTCAGCAATAAAAATAAATGAGCTATCAATATTAAGTCATAAAAAGATACAGAGGAACATTTAATGTGTATTAATAAATGAAAGAAGCCAATCTGAAAATGCTACCAACTGTCTGATTCCAACTATATGACATTCTGAAAAAGGCAAAATTATGGAGACAATAAAAAGGTCATTGGTTGCTGGGGGTTGGGGGTAAGGAGGGAAATACTCTGTATGATACTCAAGGATAAATACATGTCATTATAGATTTGTCCAAACCCATAGAATATAAACTATGAATTCTGGATGATTATGATGTGTCAATGTAGGTCCATCGGTTGTAATAAATGCAGGAGAGATTGATAATAAAGGAGGTTATGCACGTGTGAGGGCAGGGAGTATACGGGAAATCTCCATGTCTTCTGCTCAATTTTGCTGTGAACCTAAAACTGCTCTAAAAAATAGTGTTTCTTAAAAAATCAATTGACCATGGATGTATGTTTTTATTTCTCACTCTCAATGCTATTGCATTGATCCATATGTTTATCCTTATTCCAATACCACACTGTTTTGGTTACTGTAGCTCTTGGTAAATTGGGAACTGTGCTTCTTATAATTAGGATCTACCCACCCACCCAACTATTCATCCATCCATTCACCCATCCAACTACTAACCTACCCTCAAACACACCAATCCACCTACTCAAATACCCATCCATCAATCAACCACCCATCTCTCCATCCATTTACCCACCCACCCAACTATCCATCCATCCATCCATCCATCCATCCGTCTCTTCCTTCCTTCCTTCATTCAAACTGTTTATTGAGAACCTTGAAATTACCATGCACTACACTGGGGATGAGATTCAGAGCCTGCAGACCCAGGAAGAGGCCACATCCCTTGGGAGCAGCAGCTTTTCCTTTGTCAATGAGGGTCCTGGAAGGGGGAGGTGAGATCCCATGGGGTCGGGCCCTCCAGGATTCCAGGACCCAGGATGGAGCTCGGGGAGGATGTGGGGAGGCAGCCATGGGGCAGCATCAGGCCCAGGCGGGGTTGGGAAGGGGAGAGGGCTGGGAGGAGGAGGGGACTAGGGGTGGGGGCCTCTGCTACCCGCTCCTGCGAGCTGCACAAACATCCGACTATAGCCCTGAAACTGCCCTGTCCCGTTGTCCTGGGCCACACCTGACCCTGTTTGTCACCTGTCCCATGACCCACTGACCACGTGCTAAGCTTCTCTTCCCCTTACTTCTCCCCTTTTGTCACCCTGAGTTCTGTTTAGGTCAAAGTTAAGGTTAGCTTTAGCCTGGGGATTTCCAGGGGTGACCAGCAGGGCCACCAGAGCTGGGGAGGTGACCCACTCCATCCCCTTTCCACCTCGGGCCTCACTGCCCCACCAGGCCTGGGGCCTCCCTGCTCAGCCCCTTCATCCAGGAATCCGACAGTTTTCCTATAGTTTCTGGCCCGCAGGGCCCCTCACCCAGCATTCCCTGAGCAGAGGGGAAGGCTGGGGCCCAGAGAGGGGAATCATCTTGCCCAAGGTCACACAGCATGTCAGAGGCAGACCCCAGGCAAGAGCCCAGGAGGTGACAGCAGTGGCTGGGGTGGGTGAGGGTCACCATGATCCAGGCACCTCACAGGCATCGTCTCCTTTAATCCCCAAGCCCACCCTTTGGGGGAGAGACTCGTTATCACTCCCTGTACAGATGGGATGAGGAAACAGCCCACAGAAGGAAGCAAATGGCCCAAGGTCAAGGGCTGCGAAGGGCTGCAGGTGAGGGGGACCCTCCCTGTCCACCCTGGGGTCTGGGCTCCCACAGGCCCTTTGCCACCAGCCCTCCCTCCTTCCAGCCATGGGGTGGGGGTGGCCACTGGGTCCACTCGCGGGCCTCCTTTCTGTTCCCCTGACTCGGGTCGGGGCTGGGGGGTGATGGGGGGAAGTTGCCCACGGGAGGGGTCAGGGGCCCGGCAGAGGGCAGCTCTCCATCCGGGTGCCCCTGTGTGGCCTGTTTCCTGTCCCTCAGAAGGGAGGCCCAAGGTTGGGAGGGGGAACACCGGGGGCTGGCTCTGTCTCGCTCTCTGGGATGTTAATCATTTTGGGCCTCGGTTTTCCTACCTGTGAGATGGGATGGTGATGCTGGCTGTGAGCCCCACGGAATCCGGAAGTGGCTCAGCTGGGTAACTCGTGTTGCGTGTTTCGTAAATGGTTCGGGACAGTAGGCCACTCAGTAGCCTCAGGGCGCAGCTGCCTTTTGGAATCTCAGATCTGGTCAGGACTGAGGCCTTCAGGGCCTCTGTCCCCGGCCTCACCTCTTCTGAGCCCCGTCCTTGACCCTCTGCTGGGCTCCGGGGCTCGGGACACTCTGGCCCACCAGCCGGCCTCACTGTGTGCGGCACAGAGAACCGTCGCCCCTGGAGAGCTCCTGGCCCACCACCCCCCGGTCCCTCCCTGGGCCTGCTCCCCGCACCCTCTGCTCGTCCCTCTCTGCCCGGTGTCCAGTCTGCGTCTGATTCCCCTTCCTCCCCAGGGCAGGGCCCCGCCATGTAGCACCGAATGCCAGGGATTGCTGGGCGGTGAGCAGGGTGGTGGGCCAGGCGGCGCGGGAGACAGGAGTCTGGAGTCTCCGAGGTGGAGGGGTCAGGTGCTTTACTGGGGGCCCGTGTGCGCCAGCCGAGGGCTGCTGCAGCCCCCCTGCTCTGTGCCTTTGCTCATGCTGACCCCCCGGGAGGCCCTTCCTCCCTCTGCCTCTCAGCCCTGGGGGTCCAGCTCCCGGGCCCTGTTTTGAGGTGGTTTTGATGTGGCTGAAGTTGCTGCTGCTCCCCTTGGCTGCCCCCCAGAACCCCAGGATCCGCCTCCCCTTGTCTTCCTCACACGGGGTCTCATTTGTGCCATGAGCTCAAAAAGCTGTGAACGGACAAGCCCCCCCAGGCACCCAGAATCACAGCCCCAGCCCCACCCCCGTGGCAGATGGGCAGGCATGTTCCAGGTCTGACTTTGGCCTTGGCTGGACCGTCCCACCTTGCCTGGGACATGAGAAGCCAAGAGCCCACACTGCCCAGGCCTTCAGGGGGCCTCAAGGGTGGATGGACGGATGGACGGATGAGTAACTGACCAGTCTCCTGAAGGGCACCTGTGCTCTGGGCTCCTCATTATTACCCCAGACCTGGGGCTCCAAGCACAGAGATTGTGAGGACCCCATGTCCAGCCCTGGCCAGCCCTGCCCCCCGGGCTCCCCTGAGCCCCGAGTGTCTGGCTGTGCCCCACGTCAGCCGCAGCTGCGCGCCCAGCGTTTAGAGAGGTCCCTGGGGGCCCCGAGGAGGGGGTACGACCCGCACAGACACAAGATTCTGGAACACAAGATGCCGCTTCTGATGGTTGATTGACGTGATCTCTGCCCGGCTCAGGCCTGGGCGCAGGGGCTTGGGCGGCCTGGGTGCTGCAACGCAGGTCCCTTCTCCAAGGGAGCTGGTGGAAGCTTCCAGAACTGGAGCCACTCCTCCCCCCAGCCTGGGGAGAGGGAGGCACCTGCTTCCCCGGGCTGGGCTGGTCGGCGTTTCCCGGCTATTTTGGGCGTCAGGGCCTCTTGGTTTCGCCAGGCCAGCTGCACGGGGGTGAGGGTGGGGCCCATGGGGAGCCCAGGGGTGCTGGCCTGAGGCCGCTGGGCCCGAGCAGCCCTATGCTAATGGCAGCAACAGTCAACCTCAGAGACCAGCAAACATCCATTTTCCATCTGACCGTCCCTCCTGGACCCCAGGGAGCGAGTTTCCACTATCACCAGCCCGGCTGCATGGTGGGGACACAGGCCCCAAGCCGCCAACCCAGAGTCAGGGCTGTTCTGCCCCCTGGTTGCCTCCAGGCTCAGCCGTGGCCCCTTGTGAGGCCCAGTCGGGCACCCCCGGCCCTCACCCTGGTTGGTTTCTCCAGGGCACGAGCCGTCCTGCACGACACCACTCCCTCTCTATAGGCTGCTTCCCTGTGCCCACAGGAGCCCCAGCAGAGCTGCGTTGACACCGCCGAGGTCCCCACACATGGTAGGTGCTTAGGAAAGGGCTGCTGAGCGGTGGCTTTGCCCCGGGCAGTGACCGCAGCGGGCCTCATCCACGCAGGGCCTTGGTCCACACTAGCGCTGAGCTGGAGGCCCTGTGTGACCAGAGACCCTGCGGGTGGGCTCATCAGGCTGCTCTGGGGTCCCACCTTCCCTCGGAGAGCCGCTCTCGGCCGGCCCACAGCAGCCTTTCCGTCCTCCTTAGGGATCCCGTTTGGGGTCTGGCCAAGGCTTCCTCCCTCCTCCTGGGACGGTCAGGAGACCCCAGCATGTCCCCAGGAAGCCAGGCCCGGGGCAGGCAGGTATTGCCCATCCTGGTGAGGACCGGAGGGGGATCCAGACTTTGGTGTCCAGCACAGCCTGGGCACAGAGGATGCTCAGTGGATGCCAGCCCTGACGTGAGATGTCCCCAGGTCAGGTGCTGAGGAGCAGAAGGGACCTGGGGGGTTGAGTGGCCACAGGAAGAGTGTCACCCCGACCTGTGTGGAAACACACGCATTGCGGTGCCCTGGTGGGTCGTGCTGACCATTAGCTACTCTGTCCCTGGAGTAGACAGAGGGTGTCTGATGACCCAGGCCCTCCCCTGGTCCCTGTCCTGGTTGCCCCAGACAGCCTCCCTGATTCTTGCCTGTCACCTCCCCTCCCCTCCCCCAGGTCCCCAGCAGTCACCTCCTCTCCCCTCCCCCAGGGCCCCAGCAGTCACCTCCCCTCCCCTCCCCCAGGGCCCCTCTGCCCTCCCTGCCCGAGGCTATTCCGGGCTCTGCTGTGAAGGAAGCCACAACCCCCGTCCACCATCAGTCACCTCGCCCAGCCTTGGCCTCCCACAAGGAAGCCCTGGACGGAGGGCGCTGCCCAGGGTCGCACAGCAGGCAGGGCAGGGCCAGGCCAAGCCCCCTCCCCTGACCTGACACTCTTTTTTATTCCACAAAGAGTCAGCCCAGCAGGGACACCCGCCCCCGCAGCCGGTACCCTGGGGCCACCAGTCCGCAGGGGCTGTCCCGGCTCTGAGCTGAGCAGGGCAGGCCCGGTGCGTCACTCATGGTCAGTGTCCCCTCTGTGAAGTGGGCAATGGCAGCCCTGATGGGGACTTCAAGGCTCCCTGAGGGGCTGTGATGAGCCTGGAGGCGTGCCCAGTGCCGGCTGCTGGGGCACCCGCCACTTGGGGCCGGGCAGTGGATGAAATCTTATCCCAAGTGTGCGGGGAGATGCTCCCTGGGTGGAAAGCTGACCTGGGGGCTTGAGGACACGGTTGGGTCAGCGGTGGGCTCTACGTCTGTCCCCCCAGTGCATGAGCTGTTCCAGGGCAGGTGGTCCTGTCTCCTTGCCCCCAGCACTGGCCCACAGCAGTGCTCACTGACGGTTTGCTGAATGAATGAGTGAGTGAATGAATGAATGACACATCTCGCAGGGCTGAGGAGCCGTGGAAAGAGCTGGGGGTGGGGGGGCAGGTCAGCCAGCAGCTCACCCTGTGACCCTGGGCAGGTCCCCCAACCCCCATCCTGCTGACAGAGCCTCAGTTCTCTTCTCTGTGAAATGGGCCCACAAAACCCGCCCTACTTTGCTGTATGGACTCAGAGGGTCCCTGAACCCCCTCCTGCCTGCCCCTACCTGCACCGAGTCAGTATAGATGGAGGAGCCAGGGTCCCCCACCCCACAGAGCCTTAGGATGCCTCTGATGTCCATAGGCTGCGGGGTTGTGTGCACAGCACCGTCTCCCGGCCGGCACAGCACAGCCTCCTCGGGAAGGGGGCGGTGACCTCATGAGGGGGGCCCGGGTGCCCACCGTGTGTGTGGCCCTGAGTGCCTGCGGGACCTGGGCAGCTGCCTCAGCTCTTGGAACCTCTGTCTCCTCATCCATGAGGTGAGGGGGGGGTTAGCACCCACCTCCCGGGGAGGTCTGGGGGTCACAGGAGGTAGAGCACGATCCACAGGCAGCACCCAGCTGGGGCTGCAGCCTCGTGGCAAAGAGAAGACACCTGCAGCAGAGCTGGGGACAGTCAGTCCCACGACTGGGCACAGTTGGGGTACAGAGGAGGGTGCAGCCGGGTCCCCGTGGACACCCTATTGCCAGCGAGCCTATTACCAGCTGCGCTGAGCAGGTCTGTGGCTGGCAGCTGTGTCCTAGGCGCCCAGGCACAGGTCTCATTCCTTATCCTGACGGGAGGTGTGAGAAGCTGCTTCCTGCAGCCCCTGGGGGTCGGGAGTGGGTGGGAGATGCCTGGGAGCAGCTCCTCTCAGCCCCCACGTGCTCAGCCCAGACTGGCTGAAGTTCAAGCATCGTCCACATGAAGGTCATGAGTGGAGAGCTGAGTGCGGGGCATCAGGGAGTGGCAGGCCTCTGTCAGGTGGATGGGGACAGGGACTGTCACGCCAGCCAAGGGAGCAGCAGGAGCAAACTGCAGAGGCGTGAAGCCGCGTGGCCTTTGCGGACAGAAGCCATTGGGCTTAGCATAGAAGGGGTTGGTGGGACACAGAGGCAGCAGAAAACGAGTCTGGGAGTGGGAGGAGCAGATGCCAAAGGGACCTGTACTGGGGGCTTGGTGTTTGAACTTTATCCTCAAGATGCTGCTATTGGGCCAGTCTGGCCCTGTGCCAGACCGACCCTTCCGGTGGCAGGGCACAGTGAGCCCTCACCTCCAGGAACCAGGGCCGAGGTGGGGCCTCCAAGAAGACAACACCCTCTCTCGGCCCCTCCCCCAGTGCCCTGACCCTGATTTCTGACCCAGAGGAGGGGAAGGGCATGAGGAAACCAGCCCCTCCAACCCAAGGCCCCTGTCCCCCATGGTCCCTCTTTGGCCCTAACAACTCTGTCCCCTTAGGCCATGGGTCCCAGGGCCAGGGACCTGGGTCCAGGTGGGCTCAGAACTCTCCAGGTGGTTTGATGCCTGACAGGTAAGGCCTGGAGAACATTTAACTGGAGCTGGAGGGAAGCAGTGCCCCAGAGCAGAAGCTAAGATCAAAGTCCCCTTCCCATGAGCCCAGGAGGAGAAGGGGCCGCAGGAGGCCAGGGAGGAAGGAGGGGGAGCCTGGGCTGGGAGGCCCCCAGGAGTGGCCCAGCCCAGGGACCAGGCAGGACACAGAGGAAGAGGAATGTGGGCGAAGATCCCCGAGTCAGTTATGCTAACAGCCATACTGGAAAGAAAGGACAAGCCGGGGGCAGGGAGGTGTGGAGGGTCCCCACCAGGGCAGGGAGGGAGGGCTCATCTGGAGGTCACCAGCCATGGGCAGCTCCGGCCTGGAAGGTGGCAGGGGGTGGGCACGGCCTTGTGCTGGAGGAGGAGTGGGAGGAAGGAGAGAGGGCGGATGGGTGATGTGTCCTGGCTGGTTTCCTGGGAGATGCCCCCACCCAGGAGACTGTGAGCTTCTCCCCTTAGTTACTCTCCCACTGGCGCCTAGGATTCCCCACCCTACCCCTAGAATTCTGGAGAGGGTGCAAATTAAATACGAGACAAGAAAAGAAATGAGCAGAGATTTCTGAATAACGATGAAAACATTTTATTGAGAGTTGATTGGGTGCAGGAGGAAGGGTTGGGGGGACCAGGATGGGAGGGGAGACCCTCCAGGGGACCCGTGGCTCCAGGCCCCGGAGGGTGGGGGATCCAGGGACCTAAGGGCACCCTGAGGATGCCACTGTCTTCTCCTCGGTGCTCCCCTCGTGCGTGACCTGGCAGCTGACCTTGTCGTAAGATTTCCACTCGCTGGCCGTCAGGGCCAGGTAGCTGCTGGCTGCATACTTGTTGTTGCTCTGTTTCAAGGGCTGGGCGGTCTCCACACCCCTGGTGATGGTGGTGCTGCCTGCCTTCCAGGCCACCGTCACGCTGCCCGGGTAGAAGTCATTGATCAGACACACCAGGGTGGCCTTGTTGGCGCTGAGCTCCTCAGTAGAGGGCGCGAACAGAGTGACTGAGGGCGCAGACTTGGGCTGACCTGTGTGACAGAGGAGGGGGTGTGCGATGCAGGGGAGGGTCCAGGGTTGCCCACCCCCATCATGGCCTCTGTGACTGTCCCCATGGTGGCCCTGCTTGCCTTCTCTGTCCCCCCTCCCACTCAGCCCCTGGACAGCAGACAGCCCCCCAGAAGCTGTTCCACTTCACTCTCCCAGGTGACCCGGCCAAGCCGCCCCATGTGCAGCCTCAGTGTCCCCGTGTGTAACCAAATCAGCTCTCCTCCCTCCTTAGGATCCCTGTCGGACTCTGGAGGTGGCTGCTCCTGCAGTTGGGGTCCTTCCTGCTGGTTACCCCAAGACCAACCTGCCTCCCCAGGCCCCAAGGAGAAAGGTGGGGGTCGGTCCTTAAGCTGGGAGGGCAGAGGGGAAGCAGCCCCCAGAGAGAAAAAAGTGACTTTCCCAAGACAGCAGAGGGTGGGACAGGCTGGGAAAGACGTGAGAGTCACTTACCTAGGACGGTGAGCTGGGTTCCGCCGCCGAAGACGTACCACGGTGACTGAGACTCGGACCAAAACCCGCCGGGCGAGCACCTGGGGCCTGTCCCCCGGGGGCCGGGCCGGAGCGGGGACCTGCTGGGCATGACGGGAACAGGGCTGTAGCAGGCAGGGCTGTGTCCTCAGGTTGGGGGGGCGTGGGCAGCCAGCCCCCCAGAGGCTGGGGCGCCCCTGGGTGTCCCCACGCCCAGCCGCCTGTCTGAGGCAGGAGCCACCCACACCTTGTCACCCAGTGTGTCCCCCCCACTCTGAGGCTGTCCTGTGACCACTGAATCCTCAGTGCTGATGGTGCTGCTGAGTGCCGAGTCCCCTCGGGTGGCCATGTGGTGTGGCAGAGTGAGTCCTGAGCTGGCTTGGACCTGCCCGACCTCTCCTGGCCTCATTTTAGGGCTTCTGGGTGTTCCTTCCCCCATAATTTCCCACAGTCCAGCCAGGCAGCTTCCTCCCTGGGCCTGTGGACACCAGGTCATTTGGGGGCCCCCTGCCCTGTTGTCTCAACTCATTGAGATGCAGTTCAGTTCCTCCTCTTTCATGAAGCCTTCTTGGATCTTTCAGATCATTGTCTTTCTGTCCATCTGTTTTTCCATCCATCATCCATCCATCCATCCATCCATCATCCATCCATCCATCCATCCATCATCCATCCATCCGTCCATCATCCACCCATCCATCTATCAACCATCCATCCATCATCCATCCATCCATCATCCATCCATCATCCATCCATCCATCATCCATCCATCATCCATCCATCCATCCATCATCCATCCATCCATTCATCCATCCATCATCCATCCATCCATCCATCATCCATCCATCATCCATCCATCCATCCATCCATCCATCCATCCAACCAACAATGGCTCCCAAACACTTGCCTGCCAAGCACTGTTTTACATTCTGGGACATGCCAGGGCCCTTCTGGCTCTCACCCCATCTCTCCCTGAAATCTCTCAGGTGATGGGCAACAGGGCCCTCATCTGGGTCAAGTCTAAGGTCCCTCCCCAGTTCCTGTTGTACCTAATGTCTCTGCAGGATGTAACATAGGGTTGGCCCCTCTTTCCAGTGACTTTGTTCTCCTTGATGTCTGTGACCCCCACTTTCTTCCTTCTTTGTCTTCCATTTCCCCTGACCCATGCATGGCTACTGATCCCCAGGCTGCCTCCCTGGGTCCTCCTTCTTTGCCATCTTCCCACAATGTGCCCACATGATGAGGCTCGAGTCTATTCCAGCTTCAAACCCTTTCCTCATCTCCACTTAAGTTGCCTACTGACCATCTCCAGCTGGATGCCCAACAGGAAACTAACTCACCACTTCCACATGAGACTGACCACTTTTCTCCTATTCCAGTTCTTTTTCTGTCTTCACCTTGTCACAGGTGACCATGAGTGCTCTCACCCCCAGGCCAGAAAACTTTGTCCTTAGACTCTGCACCTAAATACTCCTTAAAGTTAAAACAAGGCCCAAAATAATTAAGAAACAACAGAACCACCCTCAGAGCCTCCAAAGCCACAAGAAGTTCCAGGTTTTGCCTTTGCTGATTTAAATTCCCAACTCATACAAAGATGCAGCATTGAGTTGGGGCTTGTTGCATGCAAGAATCTCTGCCAGAGGATCAGACCAGTGTGTTTTCCACCTGCTAAGCTGGACCAGTTAGCTGTGGTTGGTTTTGTGAGGCAAATATAAGATTATTTGCTTTAAATTTTTAATTGTTTTAAAATTATAAGAATATTAGATACATAACACAAGTAAGCAATCTAGAAGTGCATTTAAAAAGTGCAATGAAAGGATACTGGGGGCTTCCCTGGTGGTCCAGTGGGTAAGACTCCACGCTCCCAATGCAGGGGGTCCGGGTTCATTCCCTGGTCGGGGAACTAGATCCCACATGCATGCCTCAACTAAGAGCCCTCATGCTGCAACTAAGAAGTCTGCGTGCCCCAACTAAAGATCCTGCTTGCCACAACGAAGATCCCACGTGCCAAAACTAAGACCCGGTGCAGCCAAAATTAATTAATTAATTAATTAAAAAAGAAAGGATACTAGACAGTAACTCAAAGTCTCTATTCACAGATGACATGATCTTATATACAGAGCAAATAAATTACACAGGTGCGTGATCAACACACTAGCAATGAACAATTCAAAAAGGGCAATTAAGAAAACAATTCCATTTGCAATGGTATCGATTAAGAATAAATTTAACCAGTGAGGTGAAAGACTGTACACTGAAAGCTGCAAAATGTTGTTCAAAGAAGTTAGAGAAGACCTAAATAAATGGAAAGATGTGCTGCGTTCATGGATTGGAAGAGTTAGTATTTGAAAGAAGACAATACTAACCAAAGTGATCTACAGATCCAATGCAGTCCCTATCAAAATCTCAGTGGGTGGTCATTGTTACAGAGATGGAAAAGCTGATCCTAAAATTCACATGGAATTGCAAAGGACTCCAATAGGCAAAACAGTCTTGAAAAAGAACAGGGAATTCCCTGGTGGTCCAGTGGTTAGAGCTCCACGCTTCCACTGCAGGGGATACCCTGTTCAGGGAACTAAGATCCTGCAAGCCCTGCGGTGTGGGAAAGAAAGAAAGAAAGAGAGAGAGAGAGAGAGAGAGAGAGAAAGAGAGAGGGAGGAAGGAAGGAAGAAAGGAAGAATCTCCTCAGCAAATGGTGTTGGGACAACTGGACATCCACATGCAAAAGAATGAAGTTGGACCCCTACCCCATACCATACACAAAAACTCAAAATTGATCGAAGACCTAAGTGTAAAAGCTAAAACTATCTCTTAGAATAAAACATAGGTGTAGATCTTCATGACCTTGGATTAGGCAGCAGATTCTTAGATATGACACTAAAAGTACAAGCAATAAATGAAAGAATAGATAAGTTGGACTTCGTCAAAATTCAAAACTTTTGTGCCTCCAAGTACCTTATCAAGAAAGTGAAAAGACAACTCACAGAATGGAAGAAATAATTTGAAAATCATATATCTGATAAGGCCCTAGTATCCAGAATATATAAAGAAATCTTATGACTCAACAAAGCAACAAAAAGACAACTGATTTAAAAGGTGGGCAAAGGACTTGAAGAGACATTTCCCTAAAGAAGATATAAAAATGACTGACAAGCACTTGAAAAGACCCTTAACATCATTAATAATTATAGAAATGCAAATCAAAACCACAATGAGATACCACTTCACAGCCAGTGGGATGGATATAAAAATAACAATAATAAAAAAAGGAAATAACAAGTGTTGGTGAGGATATGGAGAACTGTATCCCTTGTGCATTGCTGGTAGGATTGTAAAATGGTGCAGCCACTGTGGAAAACAGTTTGGCCAGCCTCAAAAGTTAAACGTAAAGCTACCATGTGACCCAGCAATTCCACTGTTAGGCATTTACCCAAAAGAATTGAAGACAGATACTCAGAAACACACTTGACATGAATGTACATAACAGCACTATTTACAATAACCCAAAGGTGGAAATAACACATTAACTAATGAACAGATAAACAAAATGTGGTATATCCATAAAATGGAATATTGGGACTTCCCTGGTGGCGCAGTGGTTAAGAATCCGCCTGCCAACGCAGGGGACACGGATTCAAGCCCTGGTCCGGGAAGATCCCACATGCCTCGGAGCAACTAAGCCCATGCGCCACAACTACTGAGCCTGCGCTCTAGAGCCCGTGCTCTGCAACAAGAGAAGCCACTGCAATGAGAAGCCCGCGCAACCCAGTGAAGAGTAGCCCCCGCTCGCTGCAACTAAAGAAAGCCGGCACGCAGCAACAAAGACCCAACGCAGCCAAAAATAAATAAATAAATAAATAAATAAATAAATAAATAAATAAATAAACAAAAAGGAATATTATTTGGCCTTAAAAAGAATGACGTACTGACTCCTGCTACAACATGGATGAACCTTGAAAACATGATGCAAGGTGAAATAAGCCAGACACTAGGGTCTTATATTGTATGATTTCATTTATATGAAATATCCAGAATAGGCAAATTCATAGAGACAGAAAGCAGATTACTGGTTGCCAGGGGCTGGTGAATTGGGGGAATGCAGAGGGACTGCTTTGGGGTTTCCTTTTGGGGTGATCAATAGACTCAGGAAAAAGATAGTGGTGATGGTCGCAAAACATAGTGAACGCACTAAATGTCACCAAATTGTGTATTTTAAAATAGTTAAAATAGTGAATTTTGGGAATTCCCTGGCGGTCAACTCATTAGGACTTGGTGTTTTCACTGCTGGGGCCCAGGTTTGATCCCTGGTCGGGGAACTAAGGTCCCACAAGCTACTCGGCCAAAAAAAAAAAAAGTGAATTTTATGTTAAAAGAATTTTATCTCAATTTCTTAAAACACTGACAATACCGAGTGCTGGGGAGAATACAGAGCAACTGTAACTCATACACATTGCTTGTGGGAATGTAAAAAGTTTTAGCCACTCTGGAAAGCTGTTTGGTAGTTTTTTATAAACATACACTTACCCTCTGATCAATCAAATCCTACTCCTAAGTATTTAACCAAGGAATGAAAACTCATGTTCAAACAAAGACTTGTATGCAAATGTATATACTGGCTTTATTTATCATTGCCAAAAACTGGAAACAACCCAAATGTTCCTCAATTGGTGAATAGTTAATAAACTCTGATACGTTCATAGATGGAATCCTACTTAGCAATAGAAAGGAACAAACTATAGATAAAGGGGATAATTGGATAATTGCAAAGGTGTTATACTGAACTAAAGAAGCCAGACTCATATGGTTACGTACTTGGAATATATTGAGCAATAAAAAGGAACGAAGTATGTACAACCAACAGTCTGGATGAACAGCCAGAAAACTATGCTGAGTAAAGAAAGTCGCTTCCAGGGCATATATCCAGAGAAAACCATAATTCGAAAAGACACATGCACCCCAATGTTCATTGCAGCACTATTTACAGTAGCCAGGACATGGAAGCAACCTAAATGTCCATCACAGAGGAATGGATAAAGAAGATGTGGTACATACATACAATGGAACATTACTCAGCCATAAAAAAGAATGAAATAATGCCATTTGCAGCAACAGGGATGGACCTAGAGATTGTCATACTGAGTGAAATAAGTCAGAGAAAGACAAATACCATATGATATTGCTTATATGTGGAATCTAAAAAAATGGTACAAATGAACCTATTTACAAAATAGAAATAGAGTCACAGATGTAGAGAACAAACACGGTTACCAGGGGGCAAAGGGGGGGAGGGATAAATTGGGAGATTGGGATTGACATATACACACTACTAAATATAAAATAAATAACTAATAATAACTTACTGTATAGCACAGGGAACACTCCTCAATACTCTGTAATGGTCTATAAGGGAAAAGAATCTAAAAAAGGGTGGACCTATGTGTATCTATAACTCATTCACTTTGCTGTCCACCTGAAATTAACAACACTGTAAATCAATTATACTGCAATAAAAATTTTTTAAAAAAAGAAAAAGAAAGAAAGTCGGTCCCAAAAGGGTACATACAGTATGATTCCATTTATAGAACAATCTTGAAAGGACAAAATTAGAAAAGAAGACCAAATTAGTAGTTGCCAGAGTTAGCAGGGGCTTGGGAGGGAGAGAAGTGGGCGTGGCTAGAAAGGAATCTTTGTGGCGATGGAAATGTTCTGTACCTTGACTGCGTCCATGTCAATATCCTGGTTGTGATTTTTTATTTTACAAGATATTACCGTTGGGAGAAACTAGGTGAAGGGTAGATGGGATCCCTCTGTATTATTTCTTACAGCTGCATGTGAACCTACAATTATCCCAAAATAAAAAGTTTAATTTAAAAAAAGATTACATACTGCATGATGCCGTTTATATCTCGAAAAGGCAAAACTATAGGATCAGAAAGAGATCAGTGGTTTCCATGGTTGGGGCAGAAAAAGGGATTGACTACACAGAGGGCGCAGGGAAATTTTGGTGGGGGGTGGAAATATTCTGTATCTTGATTGTTGTGAGGGTCACACAACTCTATAGTTTTATTAAAATTTCTACAACTGCTAATACCAAAAAGGATGAATTTTACTCTGTAAATCGAAATAAAACAAAAGCAGTGTGCTAGTATGCCATATTGCAGCCTGTTTATACAAATCTTTATTATGTCATTACAGTTGTCAAAAAAATCATATCAAATGACTGTGTAATACTCCCTACCATGAATGTACCGTAGTTTATTTTACCTTCCCTTGTCATTGGACATTTAGGTTGTTTCTACTTCTTCCCCAGGAACACACTTATAGTATTTAGCTGAAGTTCTGATTATACCATCAAGATAAATGTCTAGAGGTGGAATTACTTGATTAAAAGGAATGTATGTTTTTATGAATCTTGGTATGTTATTCCAGAAATTGTTTGTTCCAGAAATTCAGCCTCCCACTGACAGTCCATGACTGTGCCCGTTCCTCCCCGTCAGCACTCTGATAACATCACTTTAAATTCACTTGGCAATTTCATAGGTGATCTTGGTACCTGGTTACCGTGGACCTCCTCTCCATCCCCAAGGCACAGGCTTTGGCCAAAGCCCCTTCTCCACGTCCCTTCTCCATTCTCTAATCTGCCCTCACACTGGTCTCTGATCTGGAGCCATTTTTCCAAAACACAAACCTGACTCTGACAGTGCCCCACTTAAATCCCTCAATGACTCCTCATGGACCCCAGGATAAAGGACCGGGTTACAAGACCCCCATGGTCTGCACCCCGCTCTCCCCGGCTCTGGAAGCTCCCTGCGGGTCAGTGCACCTCAACTCTCCTCCTCAGCACCCCTTGCTCCCTTTGCCTGGAGCCCCCCCATCACAGGTCAGCGCCCTGGATCTGTAAGACCAGCTCGGGCATCCCCCCCCCCATCTTACTTCTCCTAAAATGGTCCATGGGTCTGCCCTATGCCTGGACATGACCCCCTTGGTTCAGGCCCACCCTGAGACCCTGAGTGGCCTGTCGGGTGAGTGGACATCTCGGGGGAGACCAACTTCTTGCAGACCATCCCTTCTCTTGGACCATTTTGTTAAAATACAGGACACAGCATTCTCTTAACCATTCAGCAAAAAAGCCAAGCTCTCTGTCCACTCTGCCCATGACAACACCCCCCTCCCTGAGGCCTCTCTAGTTCTGATTTCCCGCCCCCTCCCACCCACCCAACTCCAGTCACATTTCCTTGCAAACATCTCCCAGGACCCCCCAGATGAAGTCTATCCTCCAGGGACAGGTCCTCCACGTCTGGGCCTGGCCGCCCCTCTAGCCTCTTCTCAGACCCACGTGCCGCAGCCCTGTGGACCCCTGAGCGCTTCCTGAGGGTTCTGTGCCTGTGCTGCCTTGCCCAGGTGGACCCCTTGACCTGAACTCCAACCCCAGTGGGGCCCCCTCTGTCCTGAAGGCATCACGCTGCATGTGGTGGTTGTCGCCGGGCCCCTCTTCCCTGGACCTTGAGTTGGGGCCTGACCTGATGGAGGTCTGTCTCTCCTCGTGTTCTCCTGGATCCTGCCCTCGCTGTGCAGTCCCCATCGGATGCTGCAGTGCCGGCCCCGACCTGACACTCACAGACACCCACCCACCTCCACGGCTGTGCTGCTGGTGCCGCAGACTCCACTCCTCCCGTCCCAGACCTTCACCACCGCAGCCCCAGCATCACTGGGGCAGGCGTCAGGCTGCAAGGCCCTCATCCAACTAGGACCCTTCACTTTGCAGAGGGGGAAACTGAGGCTCAGAGAGGCGGACTTGTCAGCCGGGTCTGTTTAGGGGATAGGGATGGGGACAGCTGGAGGCTTGGGCGTTGGAGTCAGAACCAGCTGTGTGACCTTGGGCAGTTGCCTCGCCTCTCTGGGCCTCTATCCCTGTAAATTGGGGGTGACAGTGGGACCTGCCTTGTGGGGCCGCTGAGAGGGATGTTCTGCCCCTAAATGGTCAGTGCCCATGATGAATGTGCTGCTGTGTCACTGATCATCACAAATGGTCCCAGATGCTCAGCAGTTTGTCCAGGGACCTCCCACCACAAGCAGAGAGGAGGGGGCCAGGGTCACACAGCAGCGGCAGGGGCAGACTGCGGCCCCCACGGACCCTCGCCCAGGCCTTTCTCATGGAGGTGCCTGCACCCTGGTGGGCTTGGGCTCCCAGGGACCAGTCGCAGGAGGTGGTCCTTGGCTGGGGGACGCGGGGTCACCAGGGAAGGTCCCCTCACCACACAGCCTCAGCCAGAGCTTGCGCCCTGGTGCTCCAGAGCCTGCCCAGCCAGGGGAAGGGCGAGGAGGTGGCTCACCAGCTAAGAGGAGCCCCAGGGAGCCCAGGATGACAGCAGCCACTGCCCCCTCCTGCCCCTGCCTCCCTGTTCCTGCTCTACCCCGAGGACCAGCGCGAGGTGGGCGAGGCACTAGTCTTGGGTACAAAATGTAAGGGGTGCCAAAAAACTCAGTAATTCAGATAAATATTTTAATACAATATAAAAAAATAAAAATTAATGCAAACAAATCCACACTGGACAAAATGTCAACCCTTCAAATAAAGCCACCGTCTGCCCAGGCCCCTCCTCTCCAGCTGATGCTCCCTTCTCGCCCCTCTCCCCTCACCCGCTCTCTGTCCCCACTCCCAGTTCTGCCTGCAGGGACCCTCATATCCCCCCATGATTCCCTTGGCCCCTTACCTGTGCCACAGGCTCCAAGGGCTGCTTCCTGCCCGGGTTTCCTTGTGGGGGGCCGTGCTCCGCGGTGCTGGCGTTGGGGGCAGCAGGCCATGGGCGCCCACGGCCAGGCCCAGCACTATTAGAAGCCAGTTGTGCCTGGGGACACAGCTCTGACCCCTGGGGGCCTCACAGCCCAACTGGCCTGTCCTGGGCCTCATGTGCCCTCAGGTCAAAGGCACCTCTGGCCGACCCGCTGGCGTGGGCTCCCTGGAGGGGTGTTGGCAGGTGCCCCCGGCTCCCCTCTCTGGCGGTAGCCGTCCCAGTGCGTCCTGGCCCACATGGCCCTGGCCTCTGCCTGGGTCTTCTCTGTCCCTGCCCCCAGCACCCGGCCCCCTCCAGGGCCCATGGCCGTTACTCCTGGGGCCTCTCCCACGAGGGCCACCCGCCAACTGCTCTGCTGTGGTCAGGATCCAGGCTCAACTGCCTCACACTGCAGCCCCTGCCGGCCCCACCTCTGGGACCCTGGGTGGGACACATCTGCTCCTGCCCTAGTTCCCAAGGGCGCCTGTTTAGCATCTCCCTGGGGCCTGGAGGGGCCGAGGAAGGCGGCCGAGTGCCAGCGGAACAGGAGCGGCCGAGGCCTGAGTTTAGCCGGGTGAGGCTGGGGCTTCTCTTCCGACCAGCCTTGGGCGGGGGTGGTGAGAGGGGAGGAAACAGGTGCAGGTTTAGCAAGAAGCCAGTTTCAAGTCAGGGAATTGTGATTTCATTATAAAATGGTGGGTTTAATGAGCTGTGTTCAGCACCTCATGGTCTCACTCCCCCCGCCCCGTCGTGTCACACACACACACACACACACACACGCTCATAGAGTTTATCCAGAGGTCACCACCACGAGTAGAGTGTCTGGTGCACAGCGGGGACTTCTGTGAGGCCCCCCTTTCCCTCTCCCCTCCAGGGGAGCCTGCCTGCTTCCCCAACATCTGGATGCATCATCGCCCAGGGACCCTGTGCTTTGGGGTGGGGTGGGCGGTGGGCAGAAAAGAGGCACTGAGCCCACCTTGGGTAGCGAGGGCCTGGCTCTGTGCTGGTGCTGCCAGCAGTGATGCCTCAGGAATGCTATACATAACATAAAATTTACCATTTTAGCCACTGTTAAGTGTACAATTCAGTGGCATTAAGTCCCTTCACATGGTTGTGCAACCATCACCACCATCCACATCCAGAACTTTTACATCTTCCCAAACTGACACTCTGTCCCCATTAAACACAATCTTCCCATCCGCCTCCCCAGCCGCAGGGAATCACCATTCTGCTTTTTTTTTTTTTTTTTTTTGCCATCCTGAGCAGCCTGCGAGATCTTAGTTCCCCAACTGGGGATCGAACCCGAGCCCCCTGCAGTGGAAGCAGTCTTAACCACTGGACCGCCAGGGAATTCCCCACCACCATTCTGCTTTCTGTCTCTATGATTTTGACCCCTCTAGGGACTTCATATAAGTGGAATCAGACGGGATTTGTACTTTCAAAGTGCTTTTTAAACTGGGAAGTGCTCCACGCTCAACACAGATGGAGGATGACTGTAATTATTACATTTCTTATTATCATCATTGGGAGCTGGCCCATCTGGTGTGGCTTGGGAAAACCATCGGCCATCAAAAAACAAACGAATCCCTGATGCTATTCAACTGCCACTTTTCAAATTTTGCGTTGCAACTCCCAGAGGTTGTGGAACCAATTCAGTCAGATGCAGCCAGAGTCCCGCAACAGTGAGGTCATCCAGAGCAGACGGAGAACAGACAGCGTCCGCGCCGGGGGAGGGCAGCTGGTTTGTGGGGTCCTGCCTCAGTTACCCGAAAACATAGATACACTCTGGATAGTGATGGGAAATGCATTTCTTACTGGGGCTTTTGATAGGAAAACCTTTGGAAAACGCAGTCCTGGTCCAGTTGTTTGTAGGAGATGGCGCTCCTTGTCAAATCTGCCCTTGCACGTCCAGTTTGTGTTTGAACTTGAGTTCAAGTTCAAACTGGATGGAGTTCGTGTTTGAAACCACTCTTTGCTTCAGGTCCTGATGGTTTGTCCATCTCTGTGAGGCTCTCCCCAGGGGCCCCCAGAGTGAATTTCATAGATGCCACATGCCCTAGTGGAGTTGGGCCATCCCAGACATCCTGTTGGCATCTGTCCTACCGCGGTCATGGGATGCTGTAGCGGACAGACTGACTTCCTCATATCACAGGGAGTTCAAGAAGGCCACCGTGAGGTCAGACTCCGTGGACCGATGTGACTTTGCTTAGATCCTCATGTCCCACACAGACTGACTGGGCATCCCCGAGGCCAGGTACTGCATCCCAAGACCTCACGGTCCTCGGGAAGATGGGCCGGCACTGAACGGTAACTGGGTGCGGGTGCCCTGACACGTGACGTGGGGTATAGGGGAGCCCCTGGGAGGCCCTGATCCAGTCCAGCTTCTCCCCATTGTGGTGCTTGGCCCACTCCAGCCTCATACCTGGGTTCCTTGTACCTTGGGGCCTGGGGTGGGGTTCCTGCCAGGGTCCAGGCTGAAGCTGTTCCCTCACAGCACCCCTATGTGGGTGTGACACTCACCCACTGCCCGGGGCCCAGAAGCTGTGGTTCCCCCGAGGACAGCCCCAGGTCTTGGGGAGAAGAAGGGGCTGTCCCTGAATTCAGTGACCCCAGCTACTCCCCATAACCTGCCCTGCACCTGCTGTTGCTACAGACCACATATTCCTGTGGTGGCCATGGTCGGAAATCCGGGTCTGGCTGGTCCCTGGAGACCCTCGGGGGATAGGCAGGGCCTTCCCAGCTGGTACAGCTGCAGCTCTGGCCGCCCGGGCCTGTCCCCACACCCTCCCTGGACCGAGAATGGCCGAGGGCTGGATTCAGGCTGAGCCAGAGAGGTCTGGGTCCAGCTCTCCTGCTCAGCAGACCCCCTGCTCAGGGTCCCTGGCTCCTCTGTGCCCCGCCCCCACCCATCTCCCCTGGAGCGGAGGGGTGTGTCATGTCCAGTCACTTCTGCCCTGCTCCCGTGTCAGAGGGCGCCCCCTGCCTCCTGCTGGTCAGCATCCTGCCCACTCTCCATCCCACAGGCCCCAGAGACTCCTCCTGTGGCCACCAGGACTCCTCTCTCCCAAGTCGTCTCCAGAGCAGACACGTGGGTCCATCTTCTCCAAGTCCCAGGTGTGAACGTTCTAGAAAATTCCAGGTTCTTGGGATCACTAGATCTGCTGTATGACTCCCAAGCCCTTCTCTGGGGGTGGTCTCCGCTATTGTGGAAGGTTGAAAACATTCTCCAAAGCCCAGAGGTCTGGAGGTTTCATTCGACGTGAGAGTGACGCTGTAGTCACCTTTGTTTATTTAAGGCCAGTGTGAGAGTTAATTTTATGTGTCAACTTGGCTGGGCCACAGTGCCCAGATATTTGGTCAAACATTATTCTGGATGTTTCTGTGAGGGTTTATTTGGATGAGATTGACATTGAAATCAGTGGATTAACATGAAATTGATGCTTTGAGTAAAGCAGATTACCCTCCCTAATATGGGTGGGCCTCATCCAATCAGCTGAAGGCCTGAGTAGAACAAAGACTGACCTCCCCAGAGCTAGAAGGAATTTTGCAGCAGACGGATTCACTGCCCCTTTTCCCTGGGTCTCCAGCCTGCCGGTCCATCCTGCAGATTTTGGACTCACACCTCCACAGCCACGTGAGCAATTCCTTAAAATAAATCTCTCTCTATTTATAGATACACACATCCTGCTGGTTCTGTTTCTCTAGAGAACCCTGGCTCACACAGCTCATCCCATGGATGGTCATTATGATTCCTGTTTCCCAGACAAGGACACTGAAAGTTAGGGCCTTGTTTAGGTGCAGTGATGTGACTTTGGGTTGAGAAGGAGTAGAACCTTCTTGGTCCAGGGTGGAGGCGGTGGGGGAGGGGTGGGCGTGGACTAGGAGCACCAGGCTGGGGTGGGCACTTTCGTGCCTTGAGTCCCCGTCTGTCACGTCACCATGAGTCACGGCTCCCACTGCCATGGTAGATGGCACTGTAATAGCCTTGTCCTCGGCCCAGGCCCCGCTGATGATCAGGATGGCTGTGTTCCCTGAATGGAGCCAGAGAATTGGTCAGGGATCCCTGAGGGCCGGTTGCTATTGTAATAGACGAACAGCACAGGGGCCTGGCCCGGCTTCTGCTGGTACCAAGATGCATCTTTATGCATGACGTTACCTCCTGAGCAGGTGATCCTGACCTTGTTCCGGGGGCTATTGACACTGAGGACGGCTGGGTCAGTTCATAGGAGGCCGTGGAGCCTGTAAGAGAGGAGGAGAGGGGACTTCCCTGATAGTCCAGTGGCTAAGACTCTGCGCTCCCAATGCAGGGGGCCCGAGTTTGATCCCTGGTCAGGGAACTAGATTTCACAGGCCGCAACTAAGGAGCCCACGTGCTGCAACTAAGACCTGGCGCGTCTTAGTTAAATAAATAAATAAATATTTTAAAAAAAGAGAGAGAGGAGGGGAGAGGGGACTTGAAGATGAAGGCCCATTCCCAGGGGCTCTCACCCTCAGGTTGATCCTGCAGCGGCTGCGGTTGGCGGGGGGGACGGTGCGCAGCACCTGTGCAGAGAGTGAGGAGGGGAGCAGGAGAGGGGTCCAGGCCATGGTGGAGACGCCCTGAGCTCTGCCTTCTGCGCCTGGAGCTGGGCAGGGCCTCCCAGACCCTCTCATTGCGGCTCATGCAAACCTGACCCCTCCTGTCTTTGCTGTGGGCTCCCTGTGCATCTGAGGTGCTGGTCCCAGTTAGTGGCGCGGCCATCTCGCTGGGCTCCCCACACCCCGCAGGGCTTCTCCCTCTGCCCTCCTGCCTCAGGGAAGGCTGGCTCTGCCTTTGGCTCTGAGATGTGGTCAGGGCCCCAGAACTGGCCCCATACGTGCCTCCCGCCGTGGGCGCCCCCTTCAGGCGGCTCAGAGCAGAAACAGGAGCAGAGCCCCCTCCTTCCGGTTGCTCTCCGATGCCTGCGGCACTGCCGCCTGGCCCTGGTCACACCTCCCTGGGAACATTCATCCCTTTTATGGAGGGTCGTTTGCATTTCAGGCATCTCTCAGGCCTGGGTCTACACAGATTCACAAGAAACAAACCAGTCCCACTCGTCCAGTGGTCCTTGCGGCAGGCAGTTTTGACGGAGGAAGAGGTGCTGCTGGCAGCGCCATATCCCTGTCTGTTTCCCTGGGCGGCAAAGCTCAGAGTGAGGGGTGGTCCGTGGGATTGAGGAAACCAAGGCCGCAGCAATAGCCCCTCCAGGGAGAGGCCTCCAGTTTCCGTCAGGTGAGGGCTGAGAAAGTGGAGCGTGAGGGGTGTGGTGCGGGGGCTCATCCCAGGAGGGGAAAGTGGACGCGGGGGCGGGGGCTGCCAGGAGGGCAGCTGCAATCCGGGAGTCAGGGCTGGGAAGCCACAGCTGGAGGGTGGTCGAAATGCCCAAACATCCGGGTCTGAGTGGGAGGGAAGGGCCTGCGCTTCTGAGCCAGAAGGAGCCAGAGGTCAACCGTGGGAGGTGAGCGTGCTCTGTGCGTACAGGCACATCTGTTACGTTGCTTCTGGTTTCCAGGTGCTCCTGAGAAGCATCTCCAGAGCATCACCTGCTTGACCACATGGGTGGTTTGAGTGAGAGTGCCTTAGTGAGGTTGAACCAGATGACAAGGGCGCAGGAAGTGCTCTGAGACTTTCACGTGCGTGGAACCGCCAGGGATCTTGTGAAAACGCGGGTTCAGACTCAGCAGGTCTGGGGTGACCGGGACACGTGGCATTTTTTACAAGCTCCCAGGTGATGCCGCCGCTGCCAGCCTGTGGACCCACATGGCGTAACGGGGTGTAAAGGGCACTCTTCACTGCCCCCTGGCGGCCTTGGTACGCGGTGTCTGCACTTGTCCAGTGGGTGATGGAGGCCATCGGTGGTCACCGCGGCCGGAGGGGCGATTCCCAGGGACAGCTCTGACGTCCGCTGAACTGAAGCTGAGGTTGAACTGGATTGTCGGAGGGTAGAACCTCGGGAAGCCGCGTTTCTGGGTCAAGGACGTACTGATGAGATGCAGGAAATGAGAGGAGGGTTCGGGTTTGAGGGGCTTTTGCAGACTCCCCAGGTGGACGGCAGTCACTGGAAGTGGAGGGAGGGAGAGGAGCGGTCGTGGTCGGCCTGTGAGGACGACCACCCTCCCAGCACCACCTCCCTCAGCTGCAGTCCAAATAGTCCCGCGGAGGAGAACCCTGCTCACAACTCCCGGCCTCCGGCACCATTATGCCTTGAGGGCATGGAACAGAGCTTTAAATTTTTTATTTTTATTTCTTTAATTTTGAGAGAGTGGTGTAAGGTGGGTACTGTTATCCTGAACTTATCCTTAATTTTTCTTCTTTTGGGTGAGTAAACTATTTGGGATCCTGGCTTAGTAACTACCAGTATCACATGGAGGATTTCAAAATTTTCACCTTCTTGTGCTCTTTCTCCATTTAGGGTGTTATAATAATTGTCCTTTTAAGGAAGATGTGGTGTGTGTGTGTGTATATATACATATACACACAAGAGACTATTGCTCAGCCATAAAAAAGAATGAAATAATGCCATTTGCAGCAACATGGATGGACCTAGGGATCATCATACTAAGTGAAGTCAGACAGAGAAAGACAAATGTCATATGATATCACTTACATGTGGAATCTAAAAAAAACCGATACAGGTGGGCTTGTATACAAAACAGAAACAGACTCAGGAGCAGAAACTTCGAGAGCAGACTTATGTTCATCAAGGGAGAAACGTTGGGGGGAGTGATAAATTGAGAGTTTGGTATTGACGTATACACACTGCTGTTTGTAGAATAGATGATCCACGGGAACCTACTGTGTAGCACAGGGAAATCTACTCAGTATTCTGCAATAACCTAAATGGGAAAAGAATCTGAAAAAGAATGGATATATGTATATGTATAACTGAATCATTTGGCTGTACACCTGAAACTGACACAACACTGTAAATAAATTATACTCCAATATAAAATAAAAATTAATAAAAAATGAATGGGAAAATTTTTTAAAAAGAAAACAACAACAACAATAATAAAGATCCACACGCCAAAAAAAAAAAAAAATCATCCTTCAGAGAATTAGCTGGAATGAAGGTATCTTGGCACAAATTTTTTAAAGACAAAAGTAAATGGACTGTTTTTGACACATTGTCATGTTCCTGGTTAGACACCAATTTGAATGGGCTTGTGCTGCCCAAAGACAGAACAACTTACCATAATTGCAATGGATTTAAACACCTCAAATATCTTATACCCACCTCAAGTATCTTATACCCACGAACCTGGAAGATGCTGGCATACTGACTTGTGATTTCTATGACTGGTAAATAAAGGGGAAAAAGATCAAACATTTATCCTGCCTTTACTATGCGAACAGTCCCTTGGGTGCCTAAATCATTGAGGAGGGGACGTTTTCTTCATAGTTTTGCTAGAATGAAAATATCCTCGTTTTACATCCTGTCGTGAATGAATGGATTTGGGCATTGGGCGTGCATCACAAAATTTTTGTGATGCAACGTAGAATAAGACGCAAGGGCCCTCCATGCCCTAAAGGGCCTCTCAGTGTTAATCCCACCCCCCTCTTTATGTGGGGCCACCTGCCCCAGCTCATCTTGCCAATCCCATCACAACCACACCGGCCTCTGTGTGCACGGAGAGCCCTTGCATTTTCACTCTGTCTGACTGGCACGTTCCATCCCCCAAGACCCCTGGGCCGTCCTCAGATCCTCTCCTCTGAGGATCTGGAGGTCTAACTCAGGTCAGAATGTTCGGGCCTCTGGTCTTCAGTACCACTGGTGACATGTCCAAGCCTGCTGGGTTCTGTGTTTCTGGATCAGACCTGGGAGCAGCGTCAAGCATTTCTGTGCACAGACCACAGCTCTCAGCATGCCTGCGTCCCTGTTCTGTATCACAGTCAGGAGCCCTGTTGTGATACTTGGGGGTGGGGGAGCTCTTTGGGTACCAGGCAGCAAATCCCAACAATCTGGGAACCCCACCCTCTCCAACATCTCTAGCCTCCATTAACAATTCAGAAAGTTTCCCAAATGTTCCCTTCCCTGCATAGACCTTTTCCAATCTTTTCCTTCCACATCACTCCTGGTTACTGGATATAATCACCGGATTTGCAAGTTTTCCCTTTTTAGGGAATCACAGTGACCCCAGCTGTCTAATGGGGTCCCAGAATGGTGAGGTCTTTGGGACCCAAGAATTCATTCAGTCGTGCATTCGTATATACATCCATTTACTCAACTCCATTATCAGTGTATATCAGACCCAGAAAATGAGATGAAGAGGTCCTTCCCACTGAGAATTTATGGATTAGTAGAGGAGAGAGACTTGCAAACTAAATTCAGAGCTGCGCAGCAGGCGCTAAATATAGTTAGGAAAACACGATGTTTGCACATCACAGGAAGTTAATAACTGCATAAAGAGGTCAGGGAAGTCTTGCCCAAAGAGTGACAGTGGAGATAACAGCAGACCCCAGAGTTGGTGCAGCCAGCTGGAGGACACGGCAAAGGAACAGGAAGTCCACTGGCAAGTAGATGGCTTGGGCAGAGGTTTGGAGGCAACCAAGAGCATCAGCAGAAACAGATGGTGAGGGCGGCGCACAAGAAATGGGACTTGGGACAGAATCTGGGCCAGTCTCCAAAGGCTGTGTCACAACATGGAGTCTGAATTTTACCCCTTCAACCTGTACTGTCCTGTCGCAGCCAAGGCAGCTGTGGACCACTTGGAATGTGGCCGGTCCAAATTGAGATGAGCCCCGAGTATAAAATACACACTGGGTTTTGAAGATTTAGTATGAAAAAAGAGTTAACCATCTCATAACTAATTGTACATTGATTGCATGTTTAAATGATAATATTTGAAATGCATTGGTTTAAATAAAATATGCTATTAAACATCATTTCATCTGTTTCTTTTTATCTTTAAAAAAAAAATGTAGCCACCAGAAAATTGGAAACGGCAGATATGGCTTGCATCCGTACCTTTGAGGGTGGGAGACAATCAAGGCTAGAGCAGAGGAGTGCAGGCAAGGCTGGATCTAGGAGTAATAAAGATGAGGAGTGGAGGGTCCAGGCTGCAGCAGGATGATGGTCAGGAGGCCAGATGATGGCCGGGTAAGAAATGACTCAGACTAAAGGAAAGGTTTAGACAAGGGGGAGGCCAGGCCTGGTGACTGATGAGGAAATGATACCACTAATTTGTTGAGCACGTGTTACAGTCAAGTGCAGGTTAAGCACTTTATAGAAATTAATTGGTGCTATTATTGTCCTCTTTACAAACAACACTGGAAATGTTGACCTAGAATCCAAATGACCCTTCCGAGGCTGACCAGAGCTAAGACTCACGCTCTGCCTGGCCCGAGACCTGGGTCCAAGGTCCCATCCTCCAGGAGTATGGTGGGGCAGGGGTGCTGGGATGATGGAGGAGCTGACCTGATTCCCTGCTCTCTGGGTTTTTTGTCATGGCTTGGAATCCCAGAATCACAAAGGATGAAAGCAAGAGAAGAGCATGTTACAAGCAGGTGACAGAGTTCTTTGGAGACCACCTCGATGGCCTTTGGAAACCTGGGCCTGGAGGCCCCTTCCAGGAGGCAAAGGCTTCATGCAGGAAGAACTCAGTGCATTTCAGAGAGTGGAAGCCCAAAGGGTGCTGAGAACTGGCCGCAGCTGAGACCACTGTTTTACAGGCGACTCAGGCCACACGTGGAAGGGCTGATATTGACATGAATGTACCCTTCGGGGTCTTTTCAGCCATGATAAATGGACATTCTCAGCCAAGTTTGGATCACAGGGGAGATGGTTTACCTGGCACCTCTCTGAGTGGGAGGCATGTCCACATGTGGTGTGGACGTGGGTGTACAGGGTCCCTCTCTGCAGGGCACACACTGACTCACCACCCAGGGGCTCAGGGTGCAGATGTGGGCCAGGGTAGCAGGAACCCACCGTTCCCTCTTTACCCAACAAGCTCATTGGCAAGGCCACACACACCCCTTGTATCTCTCCTGCCCCGGGTCTTCCAAGGGTCCAGAGGGTTAGTATCCTGGAGTCCTCAGGCAGGAGGAGTTGAGGGTGACCTTGATCACCCCACCGAGTATGGTTTGGCTGAAACCTAGAGGCAGGAACTGGGTGTTTCTCTGGAGCAGAGGTCAGCAAAGTACGGCCTGAGTGCCACATCCAGCCCAGCTCTGTCTGTTTCTGTAAATAAAGTGTAATAGGAAACAGCCATGCCCGCGTGTTCATGTATTGTCTGTGGCTGCTTTTGAGCCATAAGGACAGAAATGAGTAGTTGCCACAAAGATCATATGGCCCAGAAAGCCAAAAATATTTACTACGTGGTTCTTTACAGAAAATATTTGCCAGCCCTGCCGCTTTCCTGCACAGAAGAGGAAATGCATTTCTCTCTCCTAGACCAGTGTTTCTCAGGTGGGGTGGTTTTGCCACCTTGGGGGCCTTTGGTGATGCCTGGAGACATTTTTGGTTGGCATAACGAGGGGCAGGAGGGTGTTTGGTGGGTAGAGGCCAGGGATGCTGCTCGACATCCTGCAGTGCACAGGACAGCCCCCCTATAACAAAGAGCCATCTGGCCCAGCAGAGGACCTAGATCACCCCTATCACTGGGCACAGCTCTCCTCCCCAGAGGCCCAATGAAGGCATTTTCTAAGCTTTTTACCCCGTGCACAATCAGGTGACAATAGGGGGTCCTGTCCCTGGCAGGGGCATCCCCCAAGATGCTATGGCAGCCCCCTGCCTCCCAGGACCCACAAGACCAGGGGCTCTGGCCAAGCAGACCGTGACTGGCCAGGTCTCCTGGGACCTTCACCCTGGTTGGGTCTTGGGTGCGTCCCACTCATTCTGACTGTTCGCAGAACATCTGGGGCCTCCCTGGAACAAATTCAGACCACCCAGCAAAACAACTTCCCAAGACACAAGCAGATTTAATTCCCGAATCCAGCCTCCAAAGGGGTTTCCAGGAGCTTCTCCTCACCTGGGGCAGCCCAAGGCCCCACCCTCCTCGCCACACCACCCTCCCCTCGGGGATGTGTGCCCTTCTGCCTTTAGTTCAAGGTAAGTGTGTCCTAGGGTGCCTGGGAGACTGGAGCAGCAGACTCCCTTTCTTCCCTCCTCTCTCTCTCCATCTCCGGCTCCTGCTCCATGCCCTGGACCCCCACAGCGCAGAAATACACAGCCTCATCCTCCGGCTGAAGATCAGAGATGCTCAAATACCCCGTGTTCTTAGCCAGGTCTTTGGAGCCAGAGAAGCGAAGGGGGACCTTGGGGCCCTGGTTCTTGTCCGAGTGGGAGAAATATCTCAGCAGGAACCTTGGGGGGTGGCCGGACCTCTGCTGGTACCAGTAGATGCTGTGAACACCGACATCATGGTCGCTGCTCAGCGTGCAGGCCAGGCGGATCGTGGTTCCAAGGAACGAGGACACGGATGGCGGCTGATTCAGCACCGGCTGAGGGCCACAAGCTGGGGACACAGAAGCACGTGGGCATCCAGGGCAAAGCAGGGCGAGGGAAGGGGCCGGGGGCCTTGAGCTCTGGGGGTTCTCACCTGTGCAGTGGGCCAGGAGTGCCAGCAGGACGGGGGTCCAGGACATGGTGCAGCCGAGCAGCGCTCTGCCTCCAGTGTGCATTGGGGCCCCGGGCCCTCGCGGGGCTGCACCAGTACCCTCCTCCGCCCTCCCAGGGGTGGAGCCATTGCACGCCCAGTTCCCGGTGGCCATCCCACACTTCTTGGGTTTGCGTTGTCGGTTAGGGGGACGGCCCCATGGTGGCCTTTGCGGCTCCTGCCTTGGCCCCATGGAAGCGTTTAGGGAGGAAGCACCTGCTTGGAGTTCACGGGCCAGTGCCCAGGAGGCCAGGCTCGAGTCCCTGAGGGGGTGACCTCAACATCCCCCTGAAGAAGATGAGCCCCACAGAATAAGGTTCTTGTGCACATTTATGTGCCTGGTGAACTGGGAAGAGAGGACAGGTACTCAGAGTGGAAAACACCTGCTTGGTGCTGCAGAAAGTGTAAGGGGCCCTGGGGTGAGGGGGCCACTCTGTCCACTCCCATGTCCCTAGCACGCCCTCCACCCAAACCCAGCCCATTTCCTCCTGGAGTAAAGCTGGAGTGACTAGCAGCTTCCTAGAAGGGAGCATCTAGGGGGCCCCCATCTGGGGTCCAGGGCAGGTGGTGGTGGAGGTAGAGTAGCCTTACCCACTTCAGCCCTGCCCTGGCCCTCTGCCCCCTCCTCCTCATGATGGTCTCCCCAGGGATCGGGGGAGGAGGCATAAGTGAGCTCAGTGGTCCTGGGGGCCCACTCCTTGGCCAGACCTGCACCTGCATCCTCAGGTCCATAAATAAGATGCTGTGTGGGGACCAGGGGTTGTATAGAAAAGAACTGGCTGCTCTTTGTCCCTGGCTCCTGGAAGGGAGTCTCTCTAAATCCTTGGAATTTCCCGAGTGATAGGAGTGTCTTCGTTATTCATGGGGGCCCCTGAGTTTATGCTAATGGGTGATTCAGGATGGGGGCTGGCCATGAAGAAAGCCCCACCGTGTGATTCAAAGATTAGGGCTTTAGGCCATGGGATACCAGCACAACCCCCAGGGCGGGGAGGGGGGCTCAAGGCTGAGTCCAAGCACAGAGCCAGTGGTCCCACAATCGTCCTGAGTAATGAAACCCCAGTGGAAACTGTGAACACAGAGGTTCAGGGAAGCCTCCCAGGCTGGTGCATTGTGGGTGTGCAGGAGGGCAAGGCATCCTGAGGACACAGCAGGCCCACAACTGGGACCCCCACCGCCCCTCATGCATCTCTTCATTCGACTGCTCCTGGTTTGTAGCCTTTACAACAAAACTGGAATCATAAGGATGGAGCTTTCTTGAGTTCTGTGTTTCTACAAAGTCATTCAGCCTGAGGGGGTTTGGGGACCCCCCCCCAGATCTGTGGCCAATTGGTCAGAAATACAGGTGGCCTGGGACTATCTGAGCTTGCAATCTGAAATGAGCAGTGTTATTTTTTGGGGAGAAGGGGCTGTGCCCTTAACTTGTGACAGTTGACCTAACTCCATGTAGCTGATGTCAGAATTGCATTGCAAAGGGCACTCAGCATCGTCTGCTCCCCGTTCTCCAGCTCACTAAGCAGACACTTTGGCCCAGTTATGGACTGGATTGTGTTCCCCCAAATCCATATGTTGAAGCCCTAACCCCCAATGTGACTCTATTTAAAAGTAGAGCCTTTAAGGGAGTAATTAAGGTTAAATGAAGTCATAAGGGTTGGGCCCTAATCCTATACGACTGGTGTCCTTATAAGAACAGAAAGAGACACCAGAGCTCACTCTGTCTATCTGTCTGTCTGTCTGTCTACCTATTATCTAGCTACCTAACTATCCATCTATCATCTATTAATCTATCTGTATCTCTCATATATCTAATTTTTATTTTTATTTGTTATTTTTTAATCTTACTTTTTTTTTTTTTTAATATTTATTTATTTATTTGGCTGCCCCGGTCTTAGTTGCTGCATGTGGGATCTAGTTCCCTGATCAGGGATCAAACCAGGGCCCCCTGCACTGGGAGCGCGGACTCCTAACCACTGGACCACCAGGGAATTCCCATATCTATCTATCTATCTATCTATCTCTGCACATACACAAAAAGGCCACATATGTGAGGACACAGCAAGAAGGCAGTCATCTGCCTTCAAGCCAGGAAGAGTGGTCTCTCCAGAAACCCACCCTAAAGTCACCTTGATCTTGGACCTCTCGCCTCCAGACTGTGAGAAATAAATTTCTGTTGTGTTAAGCCCCCCAGTCGGTGCCATTTTGTTACGGAAGCCCCAACAGGCTAACACAGGCCCTACATTCTTTCCTATAACTCCACTCCTATATTTCTCCAGAGGCACTTAGGAGGCATCCATATGCACCCGGAAACAGAGGAAGCCCACAAACAGAAACCAAGACATTGAGGGAAACAAGCTTTTCTCTGCATAAAGGGGCGAGAGCCCAAAATCCTGGGGGAAATCATTGTTTCCCCATCTGTTCAACAAATATCCACCCTGCTCCTGCCCTGCCAGGCACCGCAGATGCCATGGCAGATGTGAGCGCAAGATCCTTGTCCTCACAGGGCCTACACTCTCTTGGAGAGTCAGGCTGGTGGACCTGCTGGAGAGGCAACGGCCCTGAAGGTGGCACTGTACTGCAGTCCCTGAGCCTGGGCCCGTGATGTCCCCCGTCATCCTGTAAACCCCTGCCCTTCTCCGGCTGCCATCTTGGCAGACTGCTGACAGATGCTCCACGTCCCCCAGAATTCTAACCGTTGAGGGAAAAGGAGTTGATTTCTAGCGTTCCCCAGAGATAAGGATTGGAAGGAAATGTTAGCTGGGCTCAAGGAAGAGGTGAGACTGCATCTTACTTCTCATCAGCCAGCGGATCAGCCAGCATCTTGCAGGAAACAGGACACACCCATTGGAGGGTGTTAAGGGTTGAATTGTGTTCCCCCAAAATTCATGTAGAAGTTCTAACCCCCCCCCCCAGTACCCCAGAGTGTGACCTTCCTGTGAGATAGGATCTTCACTGAGGTAATTAAGTTAAAGTGAGGTCATTAGGGTGGGCCCTAATCCAACAAGACTGGAGTCCTTACAAGAAGGGGAAATTTGTGACTTCCCCGGCAGTCCAGTGGTTGGGACTCTGCGCTTTCACTGCCTAGGGCATGAGGTTTTTTTTTGTTTTGGTTTGGTTTGGTTTTTATTTCATTTATTTATTTTTGGCTGCGTTGGGTCCTCGCCACTGTGCCTGGGCTCTCTCTAGTTGCGGCGAGCAGAGGCCACTCTTAGTTGTGGTGCGCAGGCTACTCATTGTGGTGTCTTCTCTTGTTGCGGAGCACGGGCTCTAGGCATGCGGGCTTCAGTAGCTGTGGCACGTGGGCTCAGTAGTTGTGGCACACGGGCCTAGTTGCTCTGAGGCACGTGGGATCTTTCTGGACCAGGGCTCGAACCTGTGTCCCCTGCATTGGCAGGTGGATTCTTAACCACTGCGCAACTAGGGAAGCCCAAGGGCCTGGGTTTGATCCCTGGCCGGGGAACTGAGATCCCACAAGTCGCACGGCTCGGCCAAAAACATAAATAAAAAATAAAAAGAAGGGGAAATGTGGGCACAGAGACAGACACTCAGAGTGGGAGACCATCTGAAGTGACAGAGAGAGAAGACAGAGATCCCTTGAACAGATCCGTCCCTCACGGCCCTCAGAAGGAACCAACCCTGCCCACACCTTGATCCTGGACTTCCAGCCTCCAGAGCTTTGAGACAATAAATTTCTGTTGTTTAAGCCGCCCCGTCTGTGACAACTTATTGCTGCAGCCCTAGCAAACGAATCCAGAGACTGTTCCAAGATGGCCCCACAAGGCCCCTTGTCACCCGGGCTTGTCCTCTCACCAGAAGCTGGAGTCTATGTTTCCTCCCCTTGGCTCTGCACTGGCCTGTGACTATGGCTGAAGTGACCCATGTGAACTGCGTGGCCCTGAGCAGCTGGGTGCGCACTGGGGCTCCTGTCTCACAAACACAGGATGGAGCAAACATGCCTCTGGCTCCCATGAGCCTCTGCATGGCCTCAAGCTGCCCCACGTCCAATCTCCTGGTCCTCTCAGAACTAGCCTCCTTCCTTTGGTGCTAATTTCAATGTCACCTCCTCTGTAGTCTTACCTGACTGCCCCAGATAAGCAGGCTCCCCCCATCTTGCTCTCCTACACACTATTTTCATTTTTGTCAAAGCATTTATCCAGGTTTATCTGTGTGCATCACTCTTCTCCTGACCACAATCTGTGCGAGGACAGGGACCGTTTCTCTGTATTCATCACTGAATGTACAACCCTTAGGTAATACAGTTCCCCTATAGATTCACTATTGTGTAACAACGTGAATGAATGAATGAATGAATGGTGCTTCTCTCATGGGGGTGACGGCCCACACAGCAGCTGGTGGGCACACAGGGGGGTGGGCAGCAAGTGGCGCCCATGAGCAGCCCATGCTCTTCAGCCTCTCGCTCTGGGTGACCAGCTGGAAATTCTAACACAGCCAATTGGGTTCCTGAGCCCCACTGAATGCATGTCGCCCACATTGAGGCCCCAGTCCATTGAGAGGGGACCAGACTCATGACACCTGCCCTGCCTCTAACTAGAACCACTAAAAATCTACCTTCTGCCCCTGCTGAAATCACACAGGACTATACCATCAACCAAACAACATCAAACATCTTCCTAAGAGCAGAAGTGACCCACAGCTGAGCCCCAAGAGTCTCAGGTGGAGGAAGTGGGGTTAGAAGGGCAGAGGGGTTCCCCCATCCGACATGGGGGGGCAGGGAAGGGACGGGAGGAATGTTCTCTTAATGTAAAATCATGGGGGGGCATGCTTTGTTTCACTTTTTTTTTTGGAAAAAGTACCAACTACTGTGCAAAGACCAGGTTGAGAGGAAACAGCAGGGGAAGGATTTTACAGTAAATGGATCGACATTTGCATGGATCTACATTTGTAAGCAGTCATTTTCCATCGTAAAATAAATAAAATGAGATAGTTTCTCATTTCAAATCAGTGAACAATGAATTATCAAAGTAAAAATAGGTCAGTGCTTCCTTTTTAAGATTTTTCCACTTTGCATTTTAAACAATCATCATCAGAGATATTTTTGTTTGTTGTATGTTCACACTGTAGATGAATAAACAAATTTCAGTAAGTTTCTGGTGGTTAGTTTAGTTTGGGGGCTTTTTTGGTATTTTGTTTCTGCATTGAGCCATATTTGCTCATTTACAGCTTCCCCTAACCTGTGTGGGCATTTGGGTGTGTGACTCTCAGCACAGGGTGACCTTATTTGCTTTTTAACATGGTCATTCCGATATTTTGATGGTACCAAGAAGAAAAACTTTTGAGTGTTTATCTTTTTTAAAACAATTACTTTTCTTCTTGAATGAATGAAATAATCAATCCCTCAAACATTTGAACTAAGCCCCCAAATCCAATCAGGCTTAGCTGTGGGCAAAGTATATGAAAGTGCTGAAACTTTCTCTTCTTTTTAACAATTTACTTAATCAGATTAATCTAATTAGGGCATTTAACAGAGCTCTGGAAGGGAGAGATTCCCTCACTCCCTCGGGAGGGATGGAGGTCCAGACACACCAGAACTCCAGGCTTGTGTGATGCCTGACCAGCTGAAGGTGGGATACCCCAAGTTTACTTAACGTTCTGTTTTCCATAAGGAATTGAGTTGGCCAAATTCCTTGTGCCCAAGATGCCATTTTCCCAGTATTTAGTTACCAGTGGGGATTCAAGGATCTCCCTCTCTCTGAAGTCATTACTAAGAGTCAGATCAACTCTTCCTGTCTACCGACAATTGGGGGAGCAGAATTCTGAGCTGAGGAACAAATCTCAGAGGCTGGAGACTGAAGGAGCCTGTGGCCATCCTGAGGCGCCGGCTGGACCCCACCTCCACCCCCATTCATCCAGATGTTTGCCAATCATCAGGTCCTGGAAGCTGAGGAATGGGTGAGGGAGATTGGTAGATACTGGGGGATTTCTCTAACCCCTTTATAACATAGGATTTACAAACTCAGATGACGCTTAGAGCATTCAGGTGAGTCTGGGGCAGAAATTCTGCTCTGCACACTGATGTGGTTGGGCCCCTGGGGCTCCGCAGCCTGGGGAAGGATCCATATTGTTGGCCCCCCTATCCTGGGAAGCCCAGGGCACAGTTACAGGGTGCAATGCCCCAGGGGCCAGAGGAGCGGGAGATAACAGAATCACTTGGTTGCACAGAGAGAGCGGGGAGCAGGTTTCTGCCCCACTTGCCCGCGACCCTGGAGCTCTGTTGGCACGCTGAGGCTGTGGTCACGTGTGCCACAGGAATAAGTAGCCTCGTCCTCGGGCTGGAGACTGGAGATGGTCAAGGAGGCCGTGCTGTTGGACCTGGAGCCTTAGAAGCGGGGAGGGACTCCCGCGGGCCGACTGCTATCTGCGAAGACCACCAGCGTGGGGTCCCCGCCCGGCACCTGCTGGAGCCACCTGGCATAGTTCCTGCCAAGGTTGTTGTTGCCCGCAGAGCACTGGATGGTGACCGTCTGTCCCAGAGCCCCCGAAACCGAGGCCAGCTGGGTCAGCACTGACTGCGACCAGGACCATGGAAGGAGAGAGACAGAAAGCAGTCACCCTGAGCTGAGAGCCGGCACTGAACCCAGGAGGAAGGCAGGAGAGGAGCCCAGGTGCCCTGCCAGGCTGTGACCTGAGACCCCATCAGCCGGTCACCTGGGAAAAGGGTGAGGAGGGTGAGGGGGAGCAGAGTGGTCCAGGCCATGGTGGAGGGGCCCACAGAGCTCCAGTCCTGAGGCCACAGTGGAGGCTGGGTTCCCGGGTCCCTCTAATACCTGCTGACACCTTCGTGGGGGCAGAGATGCAGGAGGATGCTGCTTTCTGATTGGCCCCCTGCCGGCCCAGGGCCCTGCTCTGGGCATTGACTGCCTGGGGTTGGGGAGGGCTGGCCTCCTGGAGCCGCCTCTCTGGGGCAGAGGGGCGCCTAGTCCCATCGGGACCCCGGGGGTCCTGGCAGAGCACGGCTGCGGTCAGTCACACCCGGGTGAAGGCCCTGTTGGCGCAACTACCTTAGAGTCCCCTTGGGGGTTCCCGGTTGGGAGGTCCCCACCAGCTATCCCTTTCGGACAGCTCCACGGCGCCCCCTGCCGGCTGCAGATGCGCGAGCCCCAGCACAGGGCTGAACTTGAGGGCGATAAAATATATATCGTTATTACAACTGACCTCTAAAATTCATCAGTTCCTTCACTTGTGAATACAGGCAAAAAACCTCCACAGTACTGGCCATACCTGTTTGTCACCAACAGAAATAGCAGCTCTTTTCAGATCACCAACCTCCAAATACAGTTTACACTTATCACTGCATCCAAATTCTGGTAGCTATTAGATCAAACCTGCTGCTACACTATCATAGATTTGTTAATTCTGCCATCGTGATGAGTGTGCTTCAGGACAATTGGATTTGTTTGTAATCCTGTGCATTTCTCAGTGTTCTCCAGACAAAGACATCCAGGACACACCTGCAGGCAAGTGAGGGTGGATTTCTGGATTCACTGCACTGTGGGAGCCGTGGGGTGTCTCTGTAGGAGGGTGTTAGGAAAGAATTATTAGGGGATTTGGACTTGTGTTAGGGAATTTCGGGGAAGGTACAAGGAAGCGAGGCTTTGCTGGTGGTTGGATGCTGTCAGGAAGCCAGGTGATCCTATCACTGGGTACTGTCCTCATTCTAACCCCAGAGGCGGGAGCCCAGAGGCGGGCCAAAGCTGTAGCTGGGAGAAAAGTAGCACTCACTCACAAGAGCCAGCATGGGGGGATGTTTGGTCATTTTGTGGTTTGAACAATGCTCATGTTTTCCTGTGTTCATATACGACTGTGGAGTGGTCTTATTTTGTCTTGATGCAGCAGGGTCCCAGACTGGCCTTGTCTGAGGCTGGCTTTCTGTGAAATTATGCATGTTCAGAGGAGCTGTAGGGGCCAGGCCAGCTCCCGGCAACCCAAGACCTGGCTGCTAGGACCAGGCAGGCTCCCAGCTGTCAAACGCCATCTTCCCTCTCTCACATACATATCTTAAGAAAATGATAGTGGTTTTATGAGTATTTTTTTTTAACATGCATCAGTCTAATTGTTCTGCAGTGCCCAAACTATTCCTCACTTTCTTTTGCTTTACAGCATGTGTGGAGATCTCTGTGTTTACAGCTGCATACTACTCCATCACCTGCATGGCACATTTTGCTTATTACTTCCTGACTGTCTTGGTTTCCAAACTTGGTTGCACATTAGAATCACCTGGATGCCTGGGTCTCCCCCATACCTATGAAACCATAACATCGGGGGCGGGGGGTCAGAGCCAGGAATCAGTGCTTTTTTAAAGATTCCAGGTGGTTCCAATATGCTGCCAAGTTTGGAAACCCCTGCTCTTTGCAATAGTTCTGGAAATCTTGCTGCTGGTTAGAATCCCCTGTGGGGTTCTTTCTGTTGTCCAAGAAGTGGAACATTGTTTTGTGCTCTATTTCTTTATCTGGGTGTTAGTCATGCAAGAGGGTTTGCCTTGTGAAAACTCATCAAGCTGTATGTTTGTGGTTTGTGCACTTCTCTGTACATTAAACCTTCTCTGTCCCCTCTGAAGATGTCAGCACAACACACATTACACCTGAAGACTTTTTTTTTTTGAATTTTATTTTATTTATTTTTTTATATAGCAGGTTCTTATTAGTTACCATTTTATACATATTAGTGTATATATGTCAATCCCAATCTCCCAATTCATCACACCACCACCCCCACCCTCCCTTTCCCCCCTTGGTGTCCATACGTTTGTTCTCTACATCTGTGTCTCTATTTCTGCCCTGCAAACCCGTTCATCTGGACCATTTTTCTAGGTTCCACATATATACACCTGAAGACTTCTGACACTGGATTTTCTTCAGTGTAGGGGAGGGGATTGGAGTTCTGGGCAAGAGCCATGGTCAGAGGAGGGTGCAGTTAGCCTCATGCTGCAAATTCGGAGGTCACCACAGGCTGCTTCCTGCAGCCCATGGATGTTTCATCTCTTCTGCCGAGACTAGGAGGATGGTACTCAGAAAGGGTCCCTCTGTATCTTCACCCAAGATGTTTCTTGCACCTTAAAGTTTAAACATTTACTATTTCTGTGGCCTGACATGCTACAGTTGGCGCTCTGTTGAGCTCAGTGGGAAAAGGGATGTTAACTTTGAAATAGAGTGATTCAGGATCTCTGAGTCCAGCAAGAAACCAAAACGAAACCCAGAGTTGCCTGGGCACATATCTGCAAAAGATAAAAACTCTAATTTCAAGAGACACATGCACCCCAATGTTCATAGAAGCACTATTTACAATATCCAAGACATGGAAGCAACCTAAATGTTCATCGACAGATGAAGGGATAAATAAGATGTGATATACACACACACACAAATATTACTCAGCCATAAAAAAGAATGAAACAGAGGCACAAGAGACAGGGGTCCCTGCCACAGCTGCCAGTGCAGGAGGGGGGGCCCTGGTCCTGAGACCCAGATCCGATGAGTAGCCTGATCCTAGACCCTGAGAGGAGGGAGGAACATTCCTGAGACCTCACAGATGTGTGAATGGGGTGGCGGTACCCCACTACCTTTTCACCCTTGCTGAGGATAGGGGAGGGGTTTTCATGTCAATGGGCTCCCTGATCCTTGACTTCAGTCCTGCCTCAGGCCCAGGCCTGGGAACCCTGGAACCCAAGGCCCACAGCCACCTTGCTGCCTGCGCTGCGAAGGCCACTGCTGGGGGAGAGCGAGTAAAGTGAAAGCCCCGCCCACGTTCCCGTGGCGAGGCGCGCCCCGCCCTGCCGCCTACGTGTCTCCCCTGAGAGCAGCAGGCCCCGCCCACCTGCCGCGTGCGACGCGAGAGGCTTCTCTCATCCACGTGAATCACTGAGCTCTTCGCGTCCCGCCTCCTACGTGAAGCATGGAGAGGCGTGCAGTTGCGTGGGCCTCAGGAGGCCTTGGGCTGCTCCGGTATGGGCCTGTCCTCCTTCCCCGAGGTTTCTTCCCTCAGCTGCCCCGCGGGGTTTGTGGGCGTCCAGGCCTGAGGGCTGGCGCGGCCGAGGCCTCCGAGCGTGGCCCCGGCTTCCCGTGCTCCCGGTCGGCCCTGACTGGGGCCCCGAGAGGTTCTGAAAGGAAAGCTGGAAGCGCGGCGTGGGGGAGTGAGGACTCCGGAGGGGGAGACCTCGTCGAGCTCAGGCACGGGCCGTCGTTACGCCCTCGCGCGCCCACCCTCCTCAGGCCGCGGACGGTGCTGGGGACGCCGACGGCGGGGCTGCAGCGAAGGCTGGAGGAGACGCAGGCAGGCTCTCCGGGGCAGCCGGGGAGCGCGGGCTGGGACCGGAACCCCGAGCAGCAGGTCCGAAAGCGGTGGACTCCCCCCGCCCGCCCGGGCCCCGAATAATCTGAAATCCGCGTTCCCCGTCGGGCTCCGAGGCCCCACTCAGAGCTGGGCGCCCGTCCTTGAACGCCCTGCCGAGGCTGCTCGCCTTCCTCGCGCTCCCCCAGTTTCCCTCCAGGCCTCTGACTGGGCTCATCCCGGCAGCGCTGGCAGCGCGCGGTGGCTGTGCTCAGGGTGGGGGGATGGGGGAGGCACCACGCCCCGAAGATGCTGCCAGGCCTGGCCAGGGGGTGCCCATCCGGGGGGCGTGGGGGGCTGCGGTATAAAGGGTGCTCTGTGAAGGGGCCCAGACACTGAGATTGGGGGGTGGATTTGCTGATTTGGGGCATCCTTCAGAGGTAGAATGTTTAACATCCTGTCAGGGACCTAAACAAGTTTAAGTGAACTTGCTACAAGGATGGCTTCTGGAAGTGTGCAAAGAGCAACAGCCAGTGCTAAGTGAGGTGGAAACTCCAGGATTGTTGGGACAGGTGGCAGCGGAAGGGGAAGGGGCTCAGGAGAGGTGGCAGGCTGGCATAGACGCACTTTGTGTGTAACAGAAAATCCAACCAAATGGTTATGCTGCACGGGAAGCCCCAGCAAACACACCAGTTACCAAGGCCCTCGGAATATGCCGATGACAGGGGCAGCAGCCTCACTTGACAGCTCGGTGGTGGTGCTCCTCTGTAGGCCAGGGCTGACAGACGCAAAGAGCGGCTGTTACAGGATTAGACTCACTAATAAAAATGGGGGTGATAGGCTCCTGAAGCAGTTGGGGTCAGGTGATGGCATTTCACATCAGAAGCTGGGTGGACTCAATTACTGTAATGAGCCATGTGGTTGGAGTGGCAGCCAAGGCACCTGACCCACAAAGGGTTATGGACGTGGTTTAAAGAACACAGCGTCCTGCGCATCAGAACGAAGAGTAGGCCCCGCTCACGGCAACTAGAGAAAGCACCCGCGCAGCAACGAAGACCCAACGCAGCCAAAATAAAAAAAACAGTGTCCTTAAGTGCAAGATATCAATAGAAGGGTCGCCACCAAGAGTAATACTCTTACTATCAAAAGAAATCAAGGATGGATGATTGGGAGGCTGAGGGCAGTCAGCCCAACAAAAAGGCATACTCCCTTGCCAAGTTTCTAGATCTGAGTCAGTTTTCAGGCCTGAAACCCTTTGGTTGAAGAAGGGGACTCTAATAATTTCCTCAAAGGAATCTACATACATTTATTCAGCGTATTAGTTACCTGTTTCTGTACAACAAATTACCCCAAAACTCAGCAGTGTAATTTGCTATTATCTCGTACAGTTTCCGAAAGTCAAGAATTTGGTTGCAGCTTAGCTGGATGGTGCTGGCTCACAGTCTCTCATAAGGATGAAGTCAAGATGTCATCTGGGGCTGGAGTGTATGCTTCCAAGGTAGCTTACCCTCATGCCTGGCAAGTTTTTGACAAGAAGCCTCAGTTGTTTGCCACATGGACCTTTCCATAGGGCTGCTTGAGAGTCTCCATGACACCAAAGCAAATGATCCAAGAGAGAACAAAGTGGAAGTCACAGTATCTTTTATGACCTAACTTTGAAAGTCACACCCTGTAATTTCCACCATATCCTATTGGTTAGCACAGGCCTGCCTTATTCAGTGTGGCAGGGGACTTCACAAGAGCATGAATACCAGGAGGCAAGAGTCATTGCAGCCAATTTGGAGGCTGGCTACCACACTCGGCTAAGTGTAAATAAGGGGAATTGGAATATACAAGCAATTTGAGGATTGGACCAGGGAAAGGGGAATATACAAACAATTTGAATATTGCTGGACATAGTGTCAGAGTTGACGCTGATATCTGGAGATCCAAAACATTATTGTGGCCCACTGTTAGAATGGAGAGCCAGGTAATAAATAGAATCCTGGCCGAGATCAGCTCACAATGGGTATACTGTGTCATTACCCAGTTTGCAAATGTGTAATTGGAATAGAACATTTGGAAGTTGATGCTATACTCACATTGGGTCTTTCATCTGTGGGGTAAGAACTATTGTGATGGGGAAGGCCAAATGGAGGCCTCTGTAATTGTTCCCACTCCTGGTCAAGATAGTAAATAAAAAGCAGTACCACATCCTAAGAGGCATGATGGAAAATTGTGCCACTCTTAGGATGTAAAGGACTCATGGGTGGTGGTCCTTGTCATAGTTCCATATAATTCACCAATCTGTCCCTGCAGAAACCAGATTCATCCTGGAGGTTGGCTGAGACTTCTATAAACTTACCCAACTAGAAGCCCCAGTTGAGCTGCTGTGCCAGATGTGCTCCCTTTCCTTGAGCCGATTAGTGGCGCCTCAGGTATATGGGATGCAGACATTCATTGGTGAATGTGTTCTGTTCTATCCCTATCAGATACCATTTGCATTCACATGGAACAGACGACAGTATGCATTTAATTTTGCCCCAGGATTATACCTGTCCACCCTCTGTCATAGTCCAAAGACAGCTGGACCATGTGTCATTTGGGCATCCACAGAATGTGGCATTGATTCACTTTGATGACATGCTAATCGAGTTAGATTAGCAAGAAATGGCTGGCATGTTGGAGGTCTTGGTAAGAAACATGCACTGCAGAGTAGGAGCTGATCCATATGAGGAGTCAAGCACCTGCCATATGAGAACAATTTTGAATGCCCCCAGGGGTCGAGGGCATGCTAGGTCATATCATCCAAAATGAAAGATGAACGATCACGTCTTGCACCTCCTGTGGCGAAGAAGGAAGCATGATGCCTGATAGAACACTACAGGTTTTGGAGACTGCATGTTCCACGTCTGAGAACACTTCTCTGGCCAATATATGGGGTGACACAAAAGACCACCACCTTTGAGTGCAACCCGGAGTAGGAAAGTTCTCTGCAGAGTAGCAGAGTCCAGACTGCCATGAATGCAGCCCTGCGCTTGAGCCATGAGACTCAGCAGAACATAGGAGATTGGAGGTGTCAGTGGTAGGAGAATGTGCCATGTAGAATCTCTGGCAAGCTCCGGCAGGAGAGTCACAGTGCCGGCTTCCAGGGGTCTGGGGCAAGGCTTTGCGGTCTGCAGTGGTGAATTATATGTGTTTTGTAAAACAACTCCTGCAGCGCTGCTGGGCCCTGGCGGAGGACCATGGGACATGAGGTGACCGCATGTCCAGAACTGCCTGTCATGAGGTAAGCTTTGTCAAACCCACCAAGTCATAAAGTTGGTTAGGCCTGGCAACAGAAGAGTGCCAGCTGAATGCTTTATCCTCTTTGTGTCAGGCACCCAGTTGACAAGGAAAGGAGCCCCCGCATCATGAGGAGATAGGGCTGCTTTTAAACCAGGGGGTGGAGAGGAATATGTTTGACTCCCAAGTGATCCTTTTGGTGCCTCTATCAAGGCACCAGTATTCCCTTGCCCAGTTGTGACAGTCAAAAGACAAGTGCAGCCAGAGAAGGCATAGTGAAGAGGGGCTCAGACCCCTCAGACCACCTTGCAAGCTACCAAGGACGACAGAGGTGGCAGCTCATTGTGAGGAGAAACAAGACCAGCTGCAGCGGCCAAGACTTTAATTGATCTCACTAGCTTTCCTCCTCTGTCTCCCCCAGGATTAGAGGCCACTGGAATCCCAGGAGAGCCCCTTTCCAAACAGGTGACGTGCATTCAACCGTGTACCTGGTGGGAGTAGGCCAACTAAATCCTGGTTTTCACGGACAAGAAAAGGAGCATCTGAGATCATTGGCTGCTCACAGGAACCAGAGGCCTCAGCTCCTTACATCCTGCTGGATGGAGATTCACGGTCCTTGGGCTGAAAATCCCAGTGGGGAGGAGAAGCTGCCTTGGAATCTAGGAGGAGGCCCTGAGGAAATCCGGGTGACAGGTGAAACATGGGCTACTTACAACACCCACCTCAACTAGAGGGGGATAGGTGAGGATGCCTCAGGTACTGAGCAGGGAGATGCTTCAGGCTTCAGTGGGAGAAGCTGGAGGTGTGAATGGCTCCTCATAAGAAAGGCATCTGGGGGGAAGGAGCTTGTCTAGGCCAACAGGCTTTGGGAGGGGAGGGGGAAGGAGGTTGTCTCACGGGGAGTGTGCTGAGCGCTTACTGTACTCTGTCCTGGGAACCTCTTCTCTGGCCCCTATGATCCCTCATGGAGAGTTTGGTAGTTGAGTGATGGAGGCGTGGAGCTCTGCCCTCAGAGGAGGAGCAAGGGCAGAGATGCCCCTGAGGGTCCCAGGCATGTGGCTTCCTGTGGGCTATTCCTTCAGAGAAATGGGACGTTTCAGAAGAAGCGCAGAGAGGAGGATTCAAACTTGTCATAGCCACCTCTTTGGCAAGGGCTCTAGCTGCTTCAGAGGATCTCTGCCTTCAGAACAATTGGTGGATTGTGACAGGGGCCTGGTGCTTCCCTCTCCTGCCCTGTCTGCTCCGCAGGCTGCCCCCAGGCCTGAGCCTCCCTCAGCAGGTGCCCCTTCTCAGGCATACAGACGTGGGAAATGCTCCAATAGAGAAGGTTCCGTCGGCTCAGAACCTAGTGTTTTGGTTGTTAAAATGATCATTTGCCAAGCCTGCCCTAGCGCACCCCCTGTGTACCCCATGGAAGAGCAGCCTGCTGTGGGGTGAGAGCTTAGGGCTGCTCCAGGGAGCAGCAGAGCAGAGTCAAGGCAGGAAGTGGAGGAAGGTTGGGCCCACGGTGTGACTTGCTGGCCGTGCTGGTGGCAGAAGTAAATGCATGCGCCGTAGAGACTCCCCGAGTGCCCCAGTGCTGGCCAGGTCTCTGGTTCCTGCCCAGGGCTGTACTTAGGTGTCTCACACCTGAGGCCTTTGCAGGTCCTGCACTTGATTTTTTACTGACTTCGCCACCCCTGTAGGCTTAGGTTTTGGCTTCTGTGGTCTGCGTACTAGTTCCTCTAATTCACCTTTTTCCAGAATGCAAAACTTTGCTTTTTCCGGAGGAGTGGGGATATCTAATTCATCCTCTGTTGGCTTCCTGGTTTTAGATCTTCCTTTACTTCGTTTGGGTTTTCAGGTGGCAGCTCAGAGCACGGATGCCCACTTGTCCAGTGTAATCAGAAGTTCACTGACAGGTGCTCTAACGTGCACTCTCCTTTCATTCCTGGAAGAAACCCTTTGTGATCCTGCTTCTTTAAAAAACACTGTTCCACTTGGTAATATTTTACTCAGGACTTTGAAGAATCTATACTTACATATGGGATTGTACTATAATTTTCCTTTCTCTTGTCTTTTTCCGACATTTTGTGTCAAAATTTTACTAGCCCTGTAAGAAGAGTTTTATATCTTGTTGATGTTTTTGAAAGTTTTCTCATCTCTGAACTGCACTGAAGCCTGGTGGAATGTGAGTTAGCAATTCACTCCATAGAATGGGACAGAGGAGAGGTGAGAACATGTGGAAAGCTGTGGTCACTATTTTAGAAGCCCTGCTTGCCAGAGAAGGCAGACAAAACTTCAGGATCTGACCTCTTACCACTGGCCTACAGTAAGAGACTGGGTGTTCAGTCATGTTCCTTAAAGTCACCTTGGAGGTGGTGGTGATCCTGGGGAAAGCTCAAGAAATTAAGTTTGGAACAACTTATACTTTCTGAAGCCCAATGAGGGACAGAGATAAAACCCTAATTATTCTCATTTCAGCCAGCTGCTGTGAGGGCCAGGGAACCCTGGGCTGACACCAGCAGAGAAAGGGCTGGAGATTTATGACTAGAAATTGCAGGATGGAAGGAGGGGTCGGGGACAACCTGGGGTTCCTGCTGTGGTGGGTGATTGAGGCCTGGGTTGTTCTGGCCCAAAAGAAGGAGGCTCAGTGCTGTGAAAACCCATGCAGGGCCTTCCCTTCCCTGCTCCAGGTCCGTGGAGATGAGCAGACAGGACCCTCTCAGCCTCTTGGCTCTTGCATCACAGAGCCTGCTGAGTGACGGAGACTCAGCAGTACATGCCCTGGAGGAGCTTCCTGTGGGCCTCTTCCCAACACTGTCCACTGAAGCCTTTGATGGGGGCCACACGAAGACCGTGACAGCAATGGTGCAGGCCTGGCCCTTCCCCTGCCTCCATCTGGGATCATTAAGGGATCAGTCAGTAACTCAGGACCTGTTGGAAGCTGTCCTCGATGGGCTGGAACTGGGTCCTGCCAACATTGCTTGCCCCAGGTGACTGCACAGGTCGGGTGCTGGTAAGGGCACCATGAGCTGAGGAAGAGGGAGCTGGGTTCAGTGATGTGGGGTCCAAGGATGTGCCAGAATCTCCTGCTGGTGCAGCATCAGTCACTGGGAGTCCTTGAGGCCATCATTCAGAGTACCTGGCGTGTTTCAGAGCTGATCATGCTGTGAGGTGGTTGAGAGTGTGGTTAGGTTCCTGGGTGTCTAAGAGGCGGGGACTGAGCAGGATCTGGGGGTGCATGAGGATGGTGGACCCACTTAGAAGGCATGGCTGACTGCTGGCTGGCATGGAGGCCCCTTCCTCTGCCGCTGCCCATACCAGCCCTGCTGTGCTGTCTTGAAAGTCACAGTCTCAGCTCGCCGCCTCATTCCCCACAGGAGATCGAAGCTAAAGGTGCTGGATTTTACCCATGACTTTGAGCACTCCAACTGAGAGGAATGCTCTGAGACCTTGCCTGCGCCCTCTGTCATCACGCAAATGCTGTAAGAGCCAGAGGCGGACCAGCTCACACCCAGCTCCAGGCAACAGCCTCCGCGTGACCGAGACCCTGTGGAGATACACACAGACTGTTTCTTAGGTCGCATGTTTGGTTTCTTCCACCTGTCTGGGTTCCCCTCATACATACTGCAGAGAGTCAAGAAGAGCCATGGCTGTCTGCGCCTCTGCCGCCAGACAAGTTGTCATTAACCAGGTGCCATTCCACAGCCTCGTGGAGATCCTGGGGATGCTGGAGCTGGAGGCCATCCGAGAGGTGAGGCTCCATCACAGGAGCAGGTTCTGCCTCCAGTCAGACCTAATCCAGTTCTTCACCCAGATCGGGCAGATGAGCAACCTGGGCAACCTCATCATGAGCCCCATCCCCTGGGAGTTCCCTGCTTACTGCTTCTCCCTGCTCAGCCTGCTGGGCCACCTCCAGAAGCTCCACCTCATCTTTGGTTGTCTCTCAGACCAGCTACAGAAGATGCCCAGGTGAGTGTGTGGAGAGTCCCTGTGAAGGTACAAAGGTCACGGTCCCTGGACACTTACTCCTCTGAGTGTTTCTGTCAGAGCAGAGGCAAGCCTGGACTGCCCCTTCCACAAGTTCCTGCAGAGGCACTGATGGACAGACCCCAAGGCCAGCGTCCTGGGCCAGCTAGTGGCTGTTGGCTGTTGTAGAAGAGAAAGATATATGTCTGAAATTGGCATCTCTCCACTCATTCATTTGTTCATTCATTCATTCAAGCACTTGGTCCATGACATACATAGACCTAAGAATGGATATAAAACCCTGAGAAGAATCCCACTACTGGGCATATACCCTGAGAAAACCATAATTCAAAAAGAGTCATGTACCACAGTGTTCATTGCAGCTCTATTTACAATAGCCAGGACATGGAAGCAACCTAAGTGTCTATCGACAGATGAATGGATAAAGAAGATGTGGTGCATATATACAATGGAATATTACTCAGCCATAAAAAGAAACGAAATTGAGTTATTTGTAGTGAGGTGGATAGACCTAGAGTCTGTCATACAGAGTGAAGTAAGTCAGAAAGAAAAATAAATACCGTATGATAACACATATATATGGAATCTAAAAAAAAAAAAAAAATTGGTTCTGAAGAACCTAGGGGCAGGACAGGAATATAAACTATGAACTTTCTCACTTTTTATATGTTAATATTAACATATATACATGTATATGTGTATATATATGAACTTTAAGTAGAATTGAATTGTGACTCAAGACAATTAATTCTTTAAGGCTTAAATCACCATTTTTGGGTCTAAAAATAAAGTTAAACTTTTGTTTTGACTAGTCAAAAAAAAACCCTGAGAAGAGTCACACAGGCGCTCATGTTCCAGGAGCTTATAGGAGCTTTCACAGAGAAGGGTGAATAAGGGTGTGAAGTTGTGTGGGTGGTATGTGAGGGAGGTAGGTGCCCCCACGCCATCTAAGCCCAGCTGATTTGGTCAGTGATGCCTCAGTTATGTCTCACAGACCTTTCTGTGGCATTCCCTGGAACAGGGAGCTGTTCTGGGACCTGGTCTTTGCGTGAAAAGAAACACGGGGAACCACCTTCCCAAACCTTACACCCAGAAAAAACCTAGCCCTTACCATGGGAGGAGCCATTTCTGAATTTCATTAATCACTACAACAACTCATGCAGCATGAGTGATGCTTGTGTTTACACAGTTTGTTAGGAAGCCTGAGGCTAAGAGGTCAGTGTGCCCGACACCATGCTCTAAACATGGGAGAGGTCCTGATGGGAATGGGGAAATGGTTGTCTCTGAGCTCTGTTCTTCACCAGTGCAGAAGACTGGTGCTCAACACTGGCATCTAGACTGAGGTAGGGGCAGTGCAGATGTCTCAGGCCAGATTTCTGGAGAGAGCTGGGGCTCATTCATGAAATCAACAGGCACTGGTCAAAAATCTATACTGTGCAAGTGTTCTAATGCTGGGGATGAAAAGACAACCTCTCCCAGCACTTGTCCCTCTGGTCTGTTTACCAAATTTCCCTTTCATTTGCTTCACTGTTCCCACTTTGAACAACAAGCAATGGGGTGAGTTTCTTAAAATAGTCGTTTATAAAGTGGGATCATTGAAATGATAATCAAGGGAATAGAGAAGTAAGGTGCTCCACACAGAGTTTTCATTCGCTTGTTTGTTTAACAAATAGTGATGTCCTGCTTGGTACAAAAACTGGTCTCACTGGGGCATACAAAGGTAAACATTCATGATGTCTGCTTTCAAAGACTTAACTTTGAAAGAGGGATGGGGACCACGAAACAAGTTAACAAACCAATCAGAAAGCTGATTTCAAAGGACTCCATGAGAACAACAGAATACCAATATGATGGGATTTACTGGAGTTGGAGGTGGGTGGCTGTGAGGTAATAGGAAATATATATAGTCATCCCTCAGTATCTGATGGGAATTGGTTCCAGGACCCCCCAGCTCAAATACCAAAATCCGTGGATGCTCAAGTCCTTTATGTAAAATGGCAGAGTATTTGCATATAACCTCTGCACATCCTCCTGTATACTTTAAATCATCTCTAGATTACTGATAATAATGTAAATGCCATGTAAATAGTTGTTATACTGTATTTAGGGAATAACAGCAAGAAAAGTCTGTACATGTTCAGTATAGATGCAGCCATCCAATGGTTGCATTTGTCGGCAACAACGTAACATTTTCTTTGTTTCAACACTTACAGATTGCTTTCATTTAATGACCTGAAAGAGAAATACATAGATTAAAACACAAAATATTTAAAATACAAGAACATATAGAAAATAAACAAGAAATGTAAATTCATTCTTTCTCTCACCCACGGTGTTAACACTCACCAAAACCCTGGTTCTTCTCTCTTGATATCCTTCATATGATGATGATGATGATGATGGTACGACTACCTGATGACTGTTATATGATGATGATCCTCAGATGATGGTGATGATAATGACCCTCAGATGATGAGGAGGAGGATGACAACGATGATGATTGCTATGTGGTGCCTACAGTGCCCATGTGGTGAGGCAATGAAATGTGTGGCACTGTAAGTAAGCAGTAAGGATGTCTCACTGCTAACTTGGACCTTTTCACAGAACATCAGAGGATCATCTATGTCAGAAGAACCAGATTTCAATTGCAGACATTGATGCTCCGGTGGAGGTTCAATAATACTAATGTCACGATCTGTGGAGTCTGAGGGCTGAGGATCTTCAAGCAAAGGTGGAGGCTTCACAATTGCAGATGCTTTAGTTAGAAGCATTGTTATAGGAAGTTGTTTATTCTTTTTCTTTGCATCATCAAACAAATCTTACAGTGGTTATAGGCATGTTGCTATCCCTTGAAAGACACGGAGACTTCATTCCATCGAAGGACACTGCTCGAGGATCATATTCACTTGTGCCCGTTGGAAAAACTGCAGCAAAATTTTCAAGTGTCCAAGGTGATGGCTCTGCCTCCTCTAATCTTCTGCATCATCATCATCTATATGGGATTTTAGCAGATCTTCATGTTCCTTGTTGGTAAGTGTTTCTCTGTGCTCTTCCACATGTTCCTCAACATTGTCCTTGATCATGTCAGAGAAGCCTCCCCTACCAACTTCCCTTGCACCATTCAAGATATGCTTGACTTCTGTATCAGTAATGGGGAATCCCCTGAGATGGTTGACTTACCTTTCTCCATCATGGATCGCAACATGCGTTGGCTGTCTTGGCCTTCATGACGTCTGCAGCCTCTGCAGTAAGCACAGTTGTGGAACTCTTCCATAAATCCATGATGCTGCAGGACTTCCCTGGTGGTCCAGTGGGTAAGACTCTGCTCCCAATGCAGGGGCCTGGGTTCAATCCCTGGTCGGGGAACTAGATCCTGCATGCATGCTGCAGCTAAGAAGCCCGCATGCCACAAGGGAGATCCCATGTGCTGCAACTAAGACCCGGCGCAGCCTAAATAAATAAATACTAAAAAAAAAAAATCCATGGTACTGCAGTCCGAGTTTGCGTCAAGGGCAGCACAAATCCTGCCGGACGTGAGGTGGGTGTAAGTCACCTTAATGCGCTTGATGAGGCCTTGATCAAGTGGCCGCAGCAGTGACACAGTGTTATGAGTTGGGAATGTCACTTCTGCGTTCTCTTCGGTGAAGCAGAGAGATTAGGGATGACAAGGGGAGCATCGTCAATCACGAGGAGGACCTTGTAGGGCAGCCTCTTCTCTTCAAGGTATTTCTTCACTTCAGGAATGAAGCACTGGTGGAACCATTCCAAGAATAGGATGGCCATCACCCAAGCCTTCTTGTGTTGCCAGAACATGGGCAGGCAATTTTTGTTTTTGTTCTTAAGGGCCTGGGGATTGTTTGCTCAGTAGATGAGGTCTGGCTTGATCATGTGACCTGCTGCCTTGCCACACAGCACGAGAGTAAGGCAGTCTTTCCAGACCTTGAACCACGGGGCTGCTCGGCACTCTTATGGCTGTAGGTACGATTAGACGTCTTCTTCCAGAACAAGCCCATTTCATCATAATTGAAGACTTGCTCTGGAAGGTGGCCTTTCTCTTCTACAAGTTTCTGGAGTTCTGGGAAGGATGAGGCCGCCTCATGAGGCTGTAGCACTTTACACAGCCAGCTAGCCAGCCAGCCCGCCCTTACTAGCTTCAGACTCCTTCCTCTCACTCTGCTCAGGCCCCTCACAGCAGCACTCAAGGAGGCTGAGTGCTTTTCCAGGCATCGTTTTGCCATCAACAGGGACATGCTTCTGTGACATGGCTTCTAGCTACACACTTAATGCTTTCTCAGTCCTTGCAAGCACTTTATCACGAACCAGTGAGACTGTTTTTGCTATTGTAGAGGCAGCACTAACACTTCCACGGATTTCAGCTTCCTTCTGCTTTACCATGAGAATGCTCGGTTTGTTCTTACTGACCTCACAGCCCACTTTGACAAGCGCTTGACATGCCACTTTTCAAAAGATCTAAGATTTTCATTTTCTCATTGAGACATGGCACTTTACGCTCCCCCTTAACCTTTGAGGGATTGCTGTGGCCACTTAATTGCTTTTTAGAAGCCTTTTTTGTTTTTTGTTTTTCACAGAAACAAAGGGTGCACACAGCACAAGTAGTGAACAAATCAGACAATGAGGTGAACAACTCTCAGAAAAGGAGAGACTGAGGATCTATGAAACGGTGGGAGGCTACAGCAGGCTGTGCCTAACGTCTCTTCATTTGTGTGGATTCAGCATAGTGCTCAGTGCACAAATTCAAGTTTGTCTTTTTGGAACTTTCTGGAATTTTTTCCCCGAATATTTTCAATCCAAGGTTGATTGAATCCACGGATGCAGAACCCACAGATACGGAGGGCCAACTTTATTGGTCTCTGCCCCCAGTTCCTGGCACAGAACTCCTAAAACCCTTGTAATTTCCTACGTGGTAAGAACCCGACGAGCATCCTTTGTTCTAATGAGGCAGCTCTAGGTGACTCCTGGATGGAGGCTGGTCACCAGAAAGTCCAAGCCATGATTGGAAGCTTGGAATTTTCAGCCCCACCCTTCATCCTCCAGAGAGGGGAGAGGGGCTAGAAACAGAGTTAATAATTGATTATGCCAACATAAGGAAGCCTCCATAATATCCCAATAGTAGAGGGTTCAGAGAGCTTCCGGGTGAACACATCCACATACTGGGCGGGTGAGGCACCCCAACTCCACGGGGACAGAAGATCTCGCGCTCGGGACCCTCCCAGACCTCGCCCCGTGTATCTCTTCATCTGGCTGTTTATCTTTGTTCTTTATCATATCCTTCAGTGAACTGGTACACGTAAGTGAGTGTTTCCCTGAGTTCTGTAAGCTGCTTTAGCAAATAAATCAAACCTGAGGAGGGGGGTGTGGGAACCTCTGGTTTGTAGCCAAATGAGACAAGTTGTGGGTAACGTGGACACCCACTACTTGCTATTGGCATTTGAAGTAGCATGGGGGTAGTCTCTTGAGGGACCGAGCCCCAACCTGTGGGATCTGACACTCCCCACGTAGACAGTGTTAGAATTGAATTAACTTGTATGTCACCCAGCTGGTGTCAGAAACTTGCTTCTCCATGTGGGGAAAAATCCCCACACATCTGGTGACCAGAAGTGTCAAAAGTGAAGTGTTTTGTGTGAGTAGTAAAGGAGACACAGGACAAAGACTAACAGTACTGTTTTTTTTCCTTTACAGTGGCTACTCTAGTCAAGGGGGAGAGGGGATGGTCAGGAAATCAAGGGTTCTCTGTGAATGTTACCAATGACTGACAGGTGAGTGTTGAGAAACAGCCAGACATGAGAGGCCTCCCAGGCAGAGAAATGAGACATACAGTGAGAAGGAATGAGGGAGACGGAGGTGAAGGATGTGTCAAACCCTTTGGTGGTGAAAATGGAGAATCATTTTGCATGGAGTGGCCCTTTGCATAGAGTTACCTGGAGGAAAAGCACCTGGGATAGAACAAAGGTGATTAAGATGAAGGGCAAGGTAATTAAGTAGAATTGTTCTAATTACTTTTTTATGTTGTTGTTGTTGTTGTTGTTGTTTTTTGGCTTCACCCTGTGGCTTGTGGGATCTTAGTTCCCCAACCAGGGATCAAACCCGTGCCCCCTGCAGTGGAAGCTCGGAGTCCTAACCACTGGACTGCCATGGAAGTTCTGCTAATTACTATTTAAAATTGAAGTATAGTTGATTTACAATGTTGTGTTAGTTTTGTTCTAATTATTTTTGCTTCATAATAAATTCTGATACTTAAATGCATGTCTCTTTCCCACCCTGCCTCCTATCCTGCACTACTTCCCGAGAACTACCTTTGCTGTTCTGGACCCATTACACTCACTTCCATTATATCTAATAATCTGTAGATACTCTTGTGTTTTCTCTATCATCTATAATAACAGCAGTTTTATTTACTCATTTCTAATCCTATGTCTCTTAATTTTCATTCCTTATCACCCAGGCTGGGATCTCTAGTACAGTGTTGACTAGAACAGGTAAGAATGGGTGTCCTTGTCTCGTTCCTGATCTTGTAAGATATGCCTCCAACATATGCCCATTTAGACTGATGCTTCTTTATTCAGGATGATGTTTCAGTTTGTCCCACATCTACTGTTTTGTTTTGTTTTTTCCTAGATAGTCTCTAAATGTTTAGTAGAATTCCCCTATGAAACTATCTGGACTTAGTGCTTCCTGCAGGATAGCTCCTGATAACTTTCTCTATTCCTTCTATAGAAATTAATCTAAGTGTACATGCCAATTTTCAACTGCACAGAGGGTCTGTACACCTAACCCCCACGTTGTTCAAGGGTTACCTGTATTAACCTACTGCTTTCTGGCCCAGTAAGTAGTCAGCATTTGCTGCCCTATTGGTATATAATGCAGGACTAGGGAGGTCAGTTTCTTACATCAGGAGCCCATGGGCGGCTTATGGCCATCATAGGTGGTCCAGAAACTCCAGGAGGCATGAGAGGAGGTTGCCAAAGCCTCTACAGTGAAGGAGTCTCTGAAAGCTCTAATAGGATTGCCTGTTGATTTCAATTTAGAGGGTTCTAGAGCCTTTTATTGGAGGGGTCCCCATTCAGTGTAGGCTTATTGCAGGTAACAGCATCAGTCCCAAAAGGACTAAGAGATCTTGTACCTGTGTGAACATTGTGGATGCTAAGAAGGTCAACGGCTGTTTCTTGACAGTGTCAGGGATGGAGCAGCCCTCAGTTTACCAAATAATCTTCAGGATTTTAACTGAGGTGGTGCGGCTTTGCATTATGTGTGGGACAGTGGCCCATCCTCCTTCTGTGAGCCCTTTTGTGTCGTATCTCCTTAATGAGTGTGTCAAATGAATCTCCCTAGAGGAGGATATCATCAATATAGTGTCATATCTGTGCTTCTGGAGAAAGTTCTGCCAGAACATCCTGTAGCCAATGACCCAGAAGCCATGGCTCAGGATGCAGGCGTGTGTGGCTAGTTGTTGGCAGGGATGTGGAGAGGGAGGGTAGACACATGGTCACTGGGCTCGGCCAGGCTGCACCTGCTCTAGGGTCTGAGCTGGAGGGGCTCATTCATGCTAGGGTGCAGCCCCCAGGTCTCTGAGGACTGTCCCTACCCACACGGCGAGAGAGAAGCAAAGGAGGCCGAGCAGGCTGTGGGGCTGGGCTACCCAGGGCCTTTCTTCCCCTTCACTGACCCACGCAGGAGGGGCTGCTCCTATAAACTTGTCCCCACCCAGCGCCTTCTCCAGCCCCTCCCTGAGCACTGCTTCAGGCCTGAGCTGAGGGCCTGTGGGGAGGGCTGTGTATGCCATTAATTATTTAAGAAAAATTTTAAGAGCACAAATAAATGACCACTTATGACACCACTACCCAAGGAAATTCTGTGCTTCAGTGGATTTTCTTCCATTCATTTTCCTGAACCCATTATGTACCACTGATTGTAAATTATTTCTCGAACATAAAAATAACATGGTCTCCTATAGGGCAAAGGAATGGGTGAAGACCAGAGGAGACCCTATCAGCTCCAGTTAGCTAAGGGGGTGGGGGTGGGTGAAAACACCAGGAAAACCACTGTCAGTTACTCCCCATTCCAATAAATAGTTATCCGGGTCTGATGGTCACCTTTCGCTTCTCAGGAGAAGTAACATTATGGGGAGACTCTCAGATGTAACTACGCGGCTGTGTGGGTTGGGAGGTAGAAGGATAGGAAAGCAGCTTCCCCGAGATCAGCCTCCACATTCTCAGCTCAGCACAAGCCAGGCTGAAGGCAACTGCCCTGTTCTATACCTGAATACACCTGGTTCAGAGTGTGGATTGGGCATAGTTTGTCTGAAGGCAATGAAACTCCAGCAGTTCCCTACCTCTTCTGTCCTCTAACGGGCAAGCTAGTGACAATGTTGAACTTTAACTGTGTCTGTGCTCCCAGAAAACAGCCATGGTTAGGAAATCCTTTTGTTTTCTGAAAACCTGTGTTCTAGGAAACAGCTTACCTCAAAGAATTACCCTTCTCCATATGACTATGATAAGACTCACTGTGCACTCTCTCATGACTCCCTTGTTTACTGTTCCGAGGCCCTAATCCAATATGACTAGTGTCTTTATAAGAAGAGGAGATTAGGACACAGAGGAAACCCATGTGAGGACACAGTAAGAAGTTGGCCACCTAAAGCCAAAAGAGACGTCTCAGAAGTAACCAACCCTGATCTTAGACTTCTAGCCTCCAGAATCGTGAGAAAACAAATTTCTGTTTTTTGAGCCACCTAGTCTGTGGTATTTTGTATTATGTATGGCAACCCTAGAAAACTAATGCAAACACCTTCAAAAAAATGAATGAATTAACTAGATAATTTAAATTCATGCCAGGCAAGTTTTACTAAGTACAGCTTTCTGATTCTCCAATACTCACTTTAGCAAAGTTGTAAAATTCAAATGATCACATGCTTACAAAAATGTGAAGGATTAAAAGATGCAAAATACGAATAATCATAATGACTAGGACTTACTGTGGTCTTACTCCACACCAGGCATTAAGGTAGAGCTCTCCGTGAAATTTTTGTTTACTCCTCCTAACAACTTCATGATCAACGTACTACTGCACCCATTTTATAAATGAAAGTAGGTAATTTAGTCAGATAACTTAGGGAGTGAGGTTTCAACCCAGGCCACCTGACTCCATGCAGAACCCCGACTCATAGCCACTGTGTTTCTTTGTCATTCTTGGGAAATCTCAGTTGTTTAGCTCGCGCTGCCAATACCTGAAGCAAGACAAGGGAAAGTTTCCCTCACGAAGCAAGAGCATATATCCCTTTCCCTCTTTCTCCAGTGCAGCATTAGGAATTTAAGTTCTCAAAACCACTGCTGAATGAGGCTGAATTGGCAATAAACAACTTTAGGATGTGTTGTGGTCCAAACACGGGTTGGAAAAGAATTTCCAGACACAAGGCAGAATGTAAGGAAGATAGGATTTATTAGAGGGAAGGGTCACTGCCAGAACAGCAGGCCTACTTCCTAGTAGTCTGGGAGAATCGAGCCTGAACATGTGCTATTGATCAGTTTTTATAGCCAGAAAACAAAGGAATGTTCCGAGGTGAAAATTTCATTTACTGATTGGTTGAGGCACATATACCTTCCTTCTATAGGGTGGGAGTGGGACAGGGCAGATACCTTTCCTTACTGGGGACAGGTCCTGTTGCCCAGGTGGGTGTTGCCCAGATGGGCTCAGGAATTTCATAACCATCACAACATGGTGGGGAGGGCAATTGATTAAGAGTCCGGTAGGGGGTGTAACACTGAAACTTTTTCAGGCAGGGTCGTCCTTTGCCCTTGAAGCACCACTGTCCTTGGAGCACCACAGGATGGTCTTTTATCCAGGTGCCACCAGGCTCCTTCCTAGGGGAACTCCCTAAAGCTCAATCAACCACTTAAAGTAGAGCATGCGTTCGTGCCACATCTCCTATGGAAAGCTGGCCTCTGTTACCATATGGGGTAGCTGTCGTTTGCCAATTCCATATTGTCCATATCCTAAGTTATTAGTCTAACTCATACATTATCAATACATGATCAGGAAGGGTAATTTGAACTCTTTAACAGGACTTTACAGGGCCATACAAGATCTGGTCCTGCTTTCCTCTTTACTCCATTCCATTCCCTCAACAGCATCTCAGTTCAAACGAGGCTAACTTCAGTTCCCCACACCTGCCCTGTGCCAGCTTGTAGCTGAGCCTTCTCACATTCTGTTCCAAGATCGGGAAGCCCCGATCTGTGTGACTTTAGATCACAGCTCACATTGCTATAACTCTCCTAAGCAGTGAGAAAACCTCACGGGGAAAGACTGAGGCCAAGGCCTGGCCCCAAAGACCCCTCTGAGCTTTTTAAAAACCTTTTCCTTGCGGCTTCCCTGGTGGCACAGTGGTTAAGAATCCACCTGCCAATGCAGGGGACACGGGTTTGAGCCCTGGTCCGTGAAGAACGCACATGCCGCGGAGCAACTAAGACCGTGCGCCACAGCTACTGAGCCTGTACTCTAGAGCCCAAGAGCCACAACTACTGAGCCCGCACGCCTAGAGTCCGTACTCCACAACAAGAGAAGCCACCGCGATGAGAAGCCCACGCACCGCAACGAAGAGTAGCCCTCCCTCGCTGCAACTAGAGAAAGCCCATGTGCAGCAACGAAGACCCAATGTAGCCAAAAATAAATAAATTTGTTTTAAAAAAACCCAAAAAACCTTTTCCTTTATCTTTAACTATGACTCCAGTTAGTAAAGGGCTTTATGCCAACTCTTTACCTCCAGTCTGAGGAGGAGGAAGAGGCTCGTCTCACCGGCTGCACCCCCATTGTGTCACTCCCTCGTCCCCGGCCTTCTGGACTTTTGAGGACCAGCCCAGCCTTCCCTATAGAGATCATTCAAGGAGATCCAGTGTTACCAAATCCAAGCTCAGTCTGCTTGCCGTATGACAGGCCAATAATTGGGAGATGAGTTGTGTAGGCAAGGAATAGTGACTTTATTCAGAAAGCCAGGCATCCGAGAAGATGGCGGGCTAGTGCCCTAGAGTACCATCTTATCAGGGTCTGGATGCCAGTTTCTTTTATAGAACAGAGAGGGGGAGGAGGTGAGGAAGTAAAGTAAAAAGGCCATAAATCTTGCAAAGTATCTGCTGGCTTGGCCAGCATCAGGGAGGGGATGTGTTAATTTCTTCTTTTCTACAGCCATTCACGGGTAGGCAGGGTCAGAATGTTTCCCTGTGATCTGAACAAAGGCACTTCAGTTTAACATTCAGGCAGAGGGGCAGGGTTCCCTGAGGCCAGCCACTATGTATGCTTACAGCTATAGGCAGCATCCTTTTTGTGATTATAGTAACAAAAGCAATGAAAAGCAAAGGTTAAAGTAAGAGAAACAGATCCAACATGGAGTCAGATTTTTGCTCTTCCCTTTTACACCAGTACAAGGCTCAGTACCTGTGAAATAGCGGCCTCCTCAGCCCGAACCCGAAGCGTGATAGGCCCTTCCCTCCTCCCTCCCTGGCGCCAGCCCATATGCGGTTAATGCCACTCTGCCACTGCTCTCCATGTGCGGCTGTGCTTAGCCCACCAGACTGGCCCTGTACCCACTGCCCACCCACTGCACAAGTGGGCAGGCGGGAGCTCCACTCCGGGGACACCAGCTCCTGGGCCACCTCATTAGTCACGAACTGACTGGTGAAGCCAGCGGCGGGCTGAGCCCACAGCACCCAGGCCTCAGACAGTGATCCTGGTAATGGGTGCGTCACCCACCTCCATGTGGCCACCGGGTCTCCACAGCTTGCGCACCTCGCTCCACTGAGAGCTGGAGGACGACGTTGCTGGAGTAGCCCAGTACTTGTTCAGCCCCAGCTGCTCGCTGGTGTCACACCTTTCTACTCAAGGTGTAATAGTGGCGAGGCAGGCGCAAGCTATAGCAGCCCTGCTCAGCCATTGGTTGGTGCCGCAGTGGGCCCCTCCCTCACCCCTGTATATAAAAGGAGCCTGACTTCAGACTGAGGTAAAATGGTTTTTTGAGAAGCTAGTCTGCCATCTTCTCGGTCTGCTAGCTTTCCGATTAAAGTCGTTATTCCTTGATCCAACAACTCATCTCCCAATTTATTGGCCTGTCATGCGGTGAGCGGAACGAGCTTGGGCTCAGTGACACCGGGGCCTTAAGAGCCTCAGCCTCATTCAATCGCTAGGAACTAAGGAACAACACTCCGCCAGCAGCCCGTGGAGTGGGACCAGGGACAGACTTCCGGCTCAGCTGGATGTGCCCGGGGCCACAGCGTGCAACGGCCGCCTGCCATTTTTGACTCCTCCTGCTGAGTCCCTGGAGCGCTCTTCTGTCACCTTCCGTAGCCAGCTGTGGCTGGAAGTGGATCCAACTGGCCCCTACGTGAGGCTCTTCGTGGGGGCTCCAAGAATCCCTTTGCTGATGTAATGTTCCTAGAGTCGCTTCAGGGTCTCATCCTTTTCTGGAATCTTAGGTCAGCTCAGACAGGTCACTCCAGCAGCGCTTCCTTCCCACATTCTCTGAGAAAACGGTTTCTCCCTTTGAATGGTTCTTTATAGTCTTAGTGATAACCCATTGCCTTCTTAAAACACCCCTGGGGGACTTCCCTGGTGGTGCAGTGGTTAGGGATCCACTTGCCAATGCAGGGGACACGGGTTCCAGCCCTGGTCCGGGAAGATCCCACATGCCGCGGAGCAACTAAGCCCACGTGCCACAACTACTGAAGCCCGCACGCCTAGAGCCCGTGCTCTGCAACAAGATAAGCCACCGCAATGAGAAGCCCGCGCACCGCAATGAAGAGTAGCCCCCGCTCGCCACAACTAGAGAAAGCCCACGTGCAGCAATGAAGACCCAACACAGCCAAAAAAAAAAAACTTAAAAAAGCTTTAAAAAAAAAACAACACCCCTGCGATTGTAATAGAGCGGGGCAGTGTGCAGCCCTTAGCACGCGGCAGTTGCTGGGCGCGTTCACGACAACCCATTACCATTAACGCAGGACAGTTAGAGAAGCAGTTAGAGGTCCTGCTCAGCCATTGGTTGGCGCCGCAGTGGGCCCCTCCCCCAAGCGAACAACTGTCAATGAGCAACCTTAGTGGTCCCAGTCAGCCTACGGTTGGTGGAGCTGTGGTCGTCAGGAGGAGAATGAGGTGAGAGGCGGATCCTAGCCTACTCCCCAGGCAGCTTGCCTGGCCTCAGGGTGAGCTGGGGGGCCCAGGGAACAGGCTGGAGGCTGTGTCCTGCAGGGCTCCAGAGCCCTTGCCCAGGCCGCCCACTAGCAGGACCCAGGCCCTGAGGTGGCGGTGAACCTCTCCCCCCATCCCTGCCTCTGCGATCTAATGGCAGCGGCAGTCTGCATGGGACTCAGTCTGTGGGACCTGGCCCCTGCCATTCGGGTAACCTGAGGAGCCTGAGGGCCAGTTGGGTCCAGGGCACCTGGCTCTGTCAGCTATGACAGCTGGGCAGGGTCTGGGGACCTGGCCCTGAGGGAGTCGCCAACTGAGATCTGCCTCCTCTTAGCCAGGACCTGGACCTCGGAGGGTGTAGGTTGTGCCTTGGGACCTTGCCCTTTCTTGTCAGAACAGAGAATAACACTTGTTTGGTGGAGGTTTACAGGAACATCGTGACCTGACCATGACCAGACCTCAAGGACAAAGGATCTGACACCAAGAAGTTTGCAACAACTAACCACGCCCCTCCCTCACCTTTCCTATAAAAGGGCTTTGCTGAAAGCTTTCGGGGAGTTTGGGGTTTTTTAAGGCATGAGCCACCCATCTCATGGCACGGCCCTGCAATAAACATTTCTTTGTTCCAAACTGCAATGTTTTGGTATTGTTTGGCCTCACTGTGCATTGGGCCTGAATCCAGAGAAGTTAGTTGACCTGAAAGTCATCACTGAGTTAGAAAGGTAGGAGTTCTCATCCTGAGGGCCTTAATAATAATAAAAGTAGGCAAGACTTTGTCCTAAAAACCCCCATGAGGTAGGTTCTATTAACATACTCATTTTATGGTTGAAGAAACTGAAGCTTAGCTTAAGGGAAATGTCTGCTGTTACTCAGCTGCTTACTGTGGAAGAGCCAAAATTCCAGCACCAAACTGTTTATTCCAAAACCTCATCCATTTAACCAGAATTGTACACAAAACATAAAACATGTGGGCTGATCTGCTTTATTTCTTTTTTTTTTGATATGTATTTATTTATTTATTTTTGTTTTTGGCTGCATCCGGTCTTAGTTGCAGCACGTGGGCTCATCGTTGCAGCACATGGGCTTCTCTAGTTGTGGCCCATGTGCTCAGTAGTCGTGGCATGTGGTCTTAGTTGCCCCACAGCACGTGGGATCTTAGTTCCCCGACCAGGGATCGAACCCACGTCCCCTGCGTTGGAAGGTGGCTTCTTAACCACTGGACCACCAGGGAAGTCCCAATTAACCACAATTAACCAAGATTCATCTTTGTTGCCATTTCTAGTCTTTAAAATGTATTTTCCCCGTGGTAATGTGCTTATGAGCTTTCTCCTTTGAGCCATTAATGTGGTAAATTATTTATAAATTTCTAATATTGAACTATTTTTGCATTTGTGGAACGAAATTCACTTGCTGGTGATGGGTTATTCTTCTAATAGGCTAATAGGCTTCTATTTGTTCTGTGCTTCTGATTGCTAATGAGAGGGCTTTTCCCTCTTCTCCTCTTCGTGTGTTAGAAAACAGTGAAGGCCAGTGAGCCCACTGCCTGACCTGAGAAAGGGAACACTGACAATAGTTCACATCTTCCTCTGTGCCCACCCCTATTCCAGCCCCCTACCCAACCCACAAGCATGAACCACTCTTCTGAATTTTATGATAATCATTCTCTATCACAAATACATGTCTTAGTCCATTTGCGCTGCTATAACAAAATACCACACTGGGTAGCTTATAACAACAGAAATGTATTGCTCACAGTTCTCGAGGCCAGAAGTCCGAGATCCAGGCACCAGCATGGTGGAGTTTGGTGAGGGCCCTCTTCCGGGTTCATAGCTGGTGCCTTCTCTTTGCATCCCCACATGGTGGAAGGGACTGGGGAGCTCTCTGGAGCCTCTTTTATAAGGGCACTAGTCCCACCCATGAGGGCTCCACCTCATAACCCAAGAATCTCCCAAAGGCCCCACCACCTAATACCATCACCTCTGGGGGTTAGGATTGCAACACATGAGTTTTGGGAGGACACTAACATTCAGATCATAGCAATGCATTTGCCTAAATGGCATAATTTATTGTTTAGTTCTAATTGTGTTTGAACTTTACAAAAAAAGGTATCAGGCTGTATTTATGCTCTTGGAGTGTGTTACTGAGATTCACCTCTGTTCTTGCTTGTACATCATTCATTTTCACTTCAATGTAACATTCTATCATGGGAATTGTGCCACGGTACATTCATTCATTCCTGTCTATGTGCACTTGTGCTGTTTCCAGGTTTTGGCTGATACAAACTGCTTTTCTGAACATACTGGTACATGTCTCTTGGTATATGTACAAAGAGTTTGTCCTAGATTTATATGCAGAAGTAGAACTGGTCCCCTGGTGCTGTACTGGGGAGGGCAGCAAGATAGGGCATCCCCCCCTCTGGGTTCTGTGCAGGAGCACCCCTGGAGCCCTGAGGCCCCAGTCTCTGTGGCAGGGCGGGGGGTGGGGTGAGGGTGGGGAAGGGAGGCTCTGGAGGGGGAGGGGCAGGGGAAGGGGGTAAGTAGCAGGATTGGGCAAGTGACTCAGCATCTGGAGAGGACGGGTGGTTGCATTCCTGTACGTGAGACCTGAGAAGGCTGTGGGTGTATCTTTTTTTTTTTTTTTTTGGCTGCATTGGGTCTTCATTGCTGCGTGCGGGCTTTCTCTAGTTGCGGTGAGCAGGGGCTACTCCTGGTTGCAGTGCGCAGGCTTCTCATGACGGTGGCTTCTCTTGTTGCTGAGCACAGGCTCTAGGCGCGCGGGCTTCAGTAGTTGTGGCACGTGGGCTTAGTTGCTCCGCAGCATGTGGGATCTTCCTGATAGGGACAGAGTAAAGGAACAAAGTAGGTGATTAAATCCCACTAGCGATTGTAAGCAGAAAAAATATGGAAGACCCCTGTAAGTTAATGATTACTCAAGAAAGCAGGTTTACTTAACAAAGGTTTACAAAACAAAGCAGGCTTGCCTAGCAACAAAACCATGCGACAGAAGCACAAGACATGTCCCCAAACAATAAAACAATGGTGGCATGAGACCCACATCCTGCCTAGTGAGCTCAGTAAGTCAATGATCCATAGGCATGCTCTCTCCACACATAAAAAACAATAATTTATGGAAAGGTGCTCATTGTACAGAGATCTGAAATAATTTTTACAGTCCTGGCTTGACCATGTAGGGACAAAAAAACTCCGCTGCCGAACCTAGAGGAGGAGCTGATGATGGAAGCATGACATCTTCTCAAGAATGAAGAAGAAAGTGGTCGTTCAGCCCCCACACTTTTCCTTTGATTATAAAACCATAACCCTCTAAGTTCTCGGGGTACGGCACCCTCTCACCCGCCCACTTGTAAACCTCACAAGCGTCCTATTCTAGTAAACCACTTCTTATCTATCACTTTGCGTCTTGCTGAATTCTTTCTGCCCTGAGACATAAAGGACTGGGCTCTTCGGAGCCCCCCGAAACCACACCTATCTGTTTCATTCCCAGACCAGGGATCAAACCCGTGTCCCCTGCACTGGCAGGCAGATTCTTAACCACTGCACCACCAGGGAAATCCTGTGGGTGTATCTTGTACAAATACAAAGACAGAAATATAAATCTTGAGCTGTGGAGGAAAGCCTGGGCCGGGTAAGTTTCTTGGAAATCCTCAGGTCATGGAAGGTCATGGAAGCTGTTTCTGCCTTTCTGGGTGCTGCAACTGTGCTTTGATTTTTCCTTTGTTTCTTTTTTTTCTTTTTGTCATTCACTTTTTTAAAAAAATAGATCTTTATTAGAGTATAATTGCTTCACAATACCATGTTAGTTTCTGTTGCACAACAGAGCAAATCAGCCATATGCATACACATGTCCCCATATCTCCTCCCTCTTGAGCCTCCCTCCCATCCTGCCTCTCCCACCCCTCTAGGTCATCGCAAAGCACCGAGCTGATCTCCCTGTGCTATGCTGCTACTTCCCACCAGCCAACTGTTTTACATTCGGTAGTGTATATATGTCGATGCTACTCTCACTTCGCCCCAACTTTGCCCTCCCACCCCATGTCATCAAGTCCATTCTTTATGTCTACCTCTTGATTCTTGCCCTGCAACTAGGTTCATCAGTACCTTTTTTTTTTTTTCAGATTCCATAGATATGCATTAGCATACGGTATTTGTTTTTCTCTTTCTGACTTGCTTCACTCTATGACAGACTCTATGTCCATCCACCTCACTACAAATAACTGAATTTTGTTTCTTTTTATGGCTGAGTAATATTCCATTGTGTATATGCACCACATCTTCTTTATCCATTCATCTGTCAATGGACATTTAGGTTGGTTCCATGTCCTGGCTATTGTAAATTGTGCTGCAGTGAACATTGTGGTGCATGTCTCTTTTTGAATTATGGTTTTCTCAGGCCCAGTAGTGGGATTGCTGGGTAATATGGTAGTTCTATTTTTAGTTTTTTAAAGAGCCTCCATACTGTTTTCCATAGTGGTTGTATCAATTTACATTCCCACCAACAGTGCAGGAGGGTTCCCTTTTCACCACACCCTTTCCAGCATTTATTGTTTCTAGCTTTTTTGATAATGGCCATTCTGACCGGCGTGAGGTGATACATCATTGTAGTTTTGATTTGCATTTCTCTAATAATTAGTGATGTTGAGTATCATTTCATGTGCCTCTTGGCCATCTGTATGTCTTTCTTGGTGAAATGTCTATTTAAGTCTTCTGCCCATTTTTTAACTGGATTGTTTGTTTGGTTTTTATTTATTTATTTATGCTTTAAACATCTTTATTGGAGTATAATTGCTTTACAATGGTGTGTTAGTTTCTGCTTTATAACAAAGTGAATCAGTTATACATATACATATGTCCCCATATCTCTTCCCTCTTGCATTTCCCTCCCTCCCACCCTCCCTATCCCACCCCTCTAGGTGGTCACAAAGCACCGAGCTGATCTCCCTGTTCTATGTGGCTGCTTCCCACTAGCTATCTATTTTACGTTTGGTAGTGTATATATGTCCACGCCACTCTCTCACTTTGTCCCAGCTTACCCTTCCCCCTCCCCATATCCTCAAGTCCATTCTCTAGTAAGTCTGCATCTTTATTCCCATCTTGCCCCTAGGTTCTTCATGACCTTTTTTTTTTTTTTAGATTCCATATATATGTGTTAGCATACGGTATTTATTTTTCTCTTTCTGACTTACTTCACTCTGTATGACAGTCTCTAGGTCCATCCACCTCACTACAAATAACTCAGTTTCATTCCTTTTTATGGCTGAGTAATATTCCATTGTATATATGTGCCACATCTTCTTTATCCATTCATCTGTTGATGGACACTTTCGTTGCTTCCATGTCCTGGCTATTGTAAATAGAGCTTCAATGAACATTTTGGTACATGACTCATTTTGAATTATGGTTTTCTCAGGGTATATGCCCAGTAGTGGGATTGCTGGGTCGTATGGTAGTTCTATTTTTAGTTTTTTAAGGAATGTCCATACTGTTCTCCATAGTGGCTGTATCAGTTTACATTCCCACCAGCAGTGCAAGAGGGTTCTCTTTTCTCCACACCCTCTCCAGCATTTATTGTTTGTAGATTTTTTGATGATGACCATTCTGACTGGTGTGAGATGATATCTCATTGTAGTTTTGATTTGCATTTCTCTAATGATTAATGATGTTGAGCATGCTTTCATGTGTCTGTTGGCAATCTGTATATCTTCTTTGGAGAAATGTCTATTTAGATCTTCTGCCCATTTTTGGATTGGGTTGTTTGTTTTTTTAATGTTGAGCTGCATGAGCTGCTTGTAAATTTTGGAGATTAATCCTTTGTCAGTTGCTTCATTTGCAAATATTTTCTCCCATTCTGAGGGTTGTCTTTTGGTCTTGTTTATGGTTTCCTTTGCTGTGCAAAAGCTTTTAAGTTTCATTAGGTCCCATTTGTTTATTTGTGTTTTTATTTCCATTTCTCTAGGAGGTGGGTCAAAAAGGATCTTGCTGTGATTTATGTCATAGAGTGTTCTGCCTATGTTTTCCTCTAAGAGTTTGATGGTGCCTGGCCTTACATTTAGGTCTTTAATCCATTTTGAGTTTATTTTTGTGTATGGTGTTAGGGAGTGTTCTAATTTCATTCTTCTTTTTTTTTAATTTTTTTTATTTTTATATTTATTTTTGGCTGTGTTGGGTCTTCGTTTCTGTGCGAGGGCTTTCTCCAGTTGTGGCAAACGGGGGCCACTCATCATCGCGGTGCGCGGGCCTCTTCACTATCGCGGCCTCTCTTGTTGCGGAGCACAGGCTCCAGACACGCAGGCTCAGTAGCTGTGGCTCACAGGCCCAGTTGCTCTGCGGCATGTGGGATCTTCCCAGACCAGGGCTCGAACCCGTGTCCCCTGCATTAGCAGGCAGACTCTCAACCACTGTGCCACCAGGGAAGCCCTAATTTCATTCTTTTACATGTAGCTGTCCAGTTTTCCCAGCACCACTTATTGAAGAGGCTGTCTTTTCTCCACTGTATATTCTTGCCTCCTTTATCAAAGATAAGGTGACCATATGTGCATGGGTTTATCTCTGGGCTTTCTATCCTGTTCCATTGATCTGTATTTCTGTTTCTGTGCCAGTACCATACTGTCTTGATTACTGTAGCTTTGTAGTATAATCTGAAGTCAGGGAGCCTGATTCCTCCAGCTCCGTTTTTCTTTCTCAAGATTGCTTTGGCTATTCGGGGTCTTTTGTGTTTCCATACAAGTTGTGAAATTTTTTGTTCTAGTTCTGTGAAAAATGCCAGTGGTAGTTTGATAGGGATTGCATTGAATCTGTAGATTGCTTTGGGTAGTAGAGTCATTTTCACAATGTTGATTCTTCCAATCCAAGAACATGGTATATCTCTCCATCTATTTGTATCATCTTTAATTTATTTCATCAGTGTCTTATAATTTTCTGCATACAGGTCTTTTGTCTCCTTAGGTAGGTTTATTTCTAGATATTTTCTTCTTTTTGTTGCAATGGTAAATGGGAGTGTTTTCTTAATTTCACTTTCAGATTTTTCATCATTAGTGTATAGGGATGCAAGAGATTTCTGTGCATTAATTTGTATCCTGCTACTTTACCAAATTAATTGATTAGCTCTAGTAGTTTTCTGGTAGCATCTTTAGGATTCTCTATGCATGGTATCATGTCATCTGCAAACAGTGACAGCTTTACTTCTTCTTTTCCGATTTGGATTCCTTTTATTTCTTTTTCTTCTCTAACTGCTGTGGCTAAAACTTCCAAAACTATGTTGAATAATAGCAGTGAGAGTGGGCAACCTTGTCTTGTTCCTGATCTTAGTGGAAATGGTTTCAGTTTTTCACCATTGAGGACGACATTAGCTGTGGGTTTGTCATATATGGCCTTTATTATGTTGAGGAAAGTTCCCTCTATGCCTACTTTCTGGAGGGTTTTTATCATAAATGGGTGTTGAATTTTGTCAAAAGCTTTCTCTGCATCTATTGAGATGATCATATAGTTTTTCTCCTTCAATTTGTTAATATGGTGTATCACGTTGATTGATTTGCATATATTGAAGAATCCTTGCATTCCTGGGATAAGCCCCACTTGATCATAGTGTATGATCCTTTTAATGTGCTGTTGGATTCTGTTTGCTAGTATTTTGTTGAGGATTTTTGCATCTATGTTCATCAGTGATATTGGCCTGTAGTTTTCTTTCTTTGTGACATCTTTGTCTGGTTTTGGTATCAGAGTGATGGTGGCCTTGTAGAATGAGTTTGGGAGTGTTCCTCCCTCTGCTATATTTTGGAAGAGTTTGAGAAGGATAGGTGTTAGCCCTTCTCTAAATGTTTGATAGAATCCGCCTGTGATGCCATCTGGTCCTGGGCTTTTGTTTGTTGGAAGATTTTTAATCACAGTATTGGTCTGTTCATAGTTCTATTTCTTCCTGGTTCAGTCTCGGCAGGTTGTGCATTTCTACGAATTTGTCCATTTCTTCCAGGTTGTCCATTTTATTGGCATAGAGTTGCTTGTAGTAATCTCTCATGATCTTTTGTATTTCTGCAGTGTCAGTTGTTACTTCTCCTTTTTCATTTCTAATTCTATTGATTTGAGTATTCTCCCTTTTCTCTTGATAAGTCTGGCTAATGGTTTATCAATTTTGTTTATCTTCTCAAAGAACCAGCTTTTAGTTTTATTGATCTTTGCTATCATTTCCTTCATTTCTTTTTCATTTATTTCTGATCTGATCTTTATGATTTCTTTCCTTCTGCTAACTTTGGGGTTTTTTTGTTCTTCTTTCTCTATTTGCTTTAGGTGTAAGGTTAGGTTGTTTATTTGAGATGTTTCTTGTTTCTTAAGGTAGGATTGTATTGCTATAAACTTCCCTCTTAGAACTGCTTTTGCTGCATCCCATAGGTTTTGGGTCATCGTGTTTTCATTGTCATTTGTTTCTAGGTATTTTTTGATTTCCTCTTTGATTTCTTCAGTGATCTCTTGGTTATTAAGTAGTGTGGTGTTTAGCCTCCATGTGTTTGTATTTCTTACAGATTTTTTCCTGTAATTGATATCTAGTCTCATAGCATTGTGGCCGGAAAAGATACTTGAAATGATTTCAATTTTTAAAAATTTACTAAGGCTTGATTTGTGACCCAGGATATGATCTATCCTGGAGAATGTTCCATGAGCACTTGAGAAGAATGTGTATTCTGTTGTTTTTGGATGGAATGTCCTATAAATATCAATTAAGTCCATCTTGTTTAATGTATCATTTAAAGCTTGTGTTTCTTTATTTATTTTCATTTTGGATGATCTGTCCATTGGTGAGAGTGGGGTGTTAAAGTCCCCTGCTATGATTGTGTTACTGTCGATTTCCCCTTTTATGGCTGTTAGTGTTTGCCTTATATATTGAGGTGCTCCTATGTTGGGAGCATAAATACTTACAATTGTTATATCTTCTTCTTGGATCGATCCCTTGATCATTATGTAGTGTCCTTCTTTGTCTCTTGTAATAGTCTTTGTTTTAAAGTCTATTTTGTCTGATACGAGAATTGCTACTCCGGCTTTTGTTTGATTTCCATTTGCATGGAATATCTTTTTCCATCCCCTCACTTTCAGTCTGTATGTGTCCCTAGGTCTGAAGTGGGTCTCGTAGACAGCATATATACGGGTCTTGTTTTTTTATCCATTCAGCCAATCTATGTCTTTTGGTTGGAGCATTTAATCCATTTACATTTAAGGTAATTATCGATAGGTATGTTCCTATTACCATTTTCTTAATTGTTTTGGGTTTATTATTGTAGGTCTTTTCCTTCTCTTGTGTTTCCTGCCTAGGGAAGTTCCTTTAGCATTTGTTGTAAGGCTCGTTTGGTGGTGCTGAATTCTCTTAGCTTTTGCTTGTCTGTAAAGGTTTTAATTTCTCCATCAAATCTGAATGAGATCCTTGCTGGGTAGAGTAATCTTGGTTGTAGGTTTTTCTCCTTCATCACTTTAAGTAAGTCCTGCCACTCCCTTCTGGCTTGCAGAGTTTCTGCTGAAAGATCAGCTGTTAACCTTATGGGGATTCCCTTATGCGTTATTTGTTGTTTTTCCCTTGCTGCTTTTAATATTTGTTCTTTGTATGTAATTTTTGATAGCTTGATTAATATGTGTCTTGGCGTGTTTCTCCTTGGATTTATCCTGTATGGGACTCTCTATGCTTCCTGGACTTAATTAACTATTTCTTTTCCCATATTAGAGAAGTTTTCAACTATAATCTCTTCAAATGTTTTCTCAGTCCCTTTCTTTTTCTCTTCTTCTTCTGGTACCCCTATAATTCGAATGTTGGTGCGTTTAATGTTGTCCCAGAGGTCTCTGAGACTGTCCTTAATTCTCTTCATTCTTTTTTCTTTATTCTGTTCTGCAGTAGTTATTTCCACTATTTTATCTTCCAGGTCACTTATCCGTTCTTCTGCCTCAGTTATTCTGCTATTGATCCCGTCTAGAGAATTTTTAATTTCATTTATTGTGTTGTTCATCACTGTTTGTTTGCTCTTTAGCTCTTCTAGGTCCTTGTTAAACGTTTCTTGTATTTTCTCCATTCTATTGCCAAGATTTTGGATCATCTTTACTATCATTATTCTGAATTCTTTTTCAGGTAGACTGCCTATTTCCTCTTCATTTGTTAGGTCTGGTGGGTTTTTGCCTTGCTCCTTCATCTGCTGTGAACTTACTGTGTTTGGGGTCTCCTTTTCACAGGCTGCAGGTTCATAGTTCCCGTTGTTTTTGGTGTCTGTCCCCAGTGGCTAAGGTTGGTTCAGGGGGTTCTGTAGGCTTCCTGGTAGAGGGGACTAGTGCCTGTGTTCTGGTGGATGAGGCTGGATCTTGTCTTTCTGGTGGGCAGGTCCACGTCTGGTGGTGTGTTTTGGGGTGTCTGTGGCCTTATTATGATTTTAGGCAGCCTCTGTGCTAATGGATGGGGTTTTGTTCCTGTCTTGCTAGTTGTTTGGCATAGGGTGTCCAGCACTGTAGCTTGCTGGTCGTTGAGTGGAGCTGGGTCTTGGCGTTGAGATGGAGATCTCTGGGAGATTTTCGCTGTTTGATATTACGTGGAGCTGGGAGGTCTCCTGTGGACCAGTGTCCTGAACTTGGCTCTCCCACCTCAGCGGCACAGCCCTGACGCCTGGCTGGAGCAACAAGAGCCTGTCCTCCACACGGCTCAGAATAAAAGGGAGGAAAAAAAGAAAGAAAGAAAGAAAGAAGATAAAATAAAATAAAATATAATATAATAAAGTAAAATAAAATAAAGTTATTAAAATAAAAAATAATTATTAAGAAAAAAAATTTAAGTAAAAAAAACAAACAAACGGACAGACAGAACCCTAGGACAAATGGTAAAAGCAAAGCTATACAGACAAAATCACACACAGAAGCATACACATACACACTCACAAGAAGAGAAAAAGGGAAAATATATATATATCTCTTTGCTCCCAAAGTCCACCTCCTCAATTTGGGATGATTCGTTGTCTATTCAGGTATTCCACAGATGCAGGTACATCAAGTTGATTGTGGAGATTTAATCCGCTGCTCCTGAGGCTGCTGGGAGAGATTTCCCTTTCTCTTCTTTGTTCGCAGAGCTCCCGGGGTTCAGCTTTGGATTTGGACCCGGCTCTGCATGTAGGTCACCTGAGGGCGTCTGTTCTTCGCTCAGACAGGACGGGGTTAAAGGAGCAGCTGATTCGGGGGCTCTGGCTCGCTCAGGCCGTGGGGGAGGGAGGGAGGGGTCGGGATGCGGGCGAGACTGCGGCGGCAGAGGCGGGCATGGTGTTGCACCAGGCTGAGGCGTGCCGTGCGTTCTGCTGGGGAAATTGTCCCCGGATCACGGAACTCTGGCAGTGGCAGGCTGCACAGGCTCCCGGGAGGGGAGGTGTGGATCGTGACCTGTGCTTGCACACAGGCTTCTTGGTGGCTGCAGCAGCAGCCTTAAGGTCTCATGCCTGTCTCTGGGGTCTGTGCTGATAGCTGCGGCTCGCTCCCGTCTCTGGAGCTCCGTTAAGCGGCGCTCTGAATCCCCTCTCCTCGCACACCAGGAAACAAAGAGGCAAGAAAAAGTCTCTTGCCTCTTCGGCAGCTCCAGACTTTTTCCCAGACTCCCTCCCAGCTAGCTGTGGCGCACTAGCCCCCTTCAGGCTGTGTTCATGCAGCCAACCCCAGTCCTCTCCCTGGGATCCGACCTCCGAAGCCCGAGCCTCAGCTCCCAGCCCCCGCCTGCCCCAGCGGGTGAGCGGACAAGCCTCTCGGGCTGGTGAGTGCTGGTCGGCACCGATCCTCTGTGCGGGAATCTCTCCGCTTTGCCCTCCGCACCCCTGTGGCTGTGCTCTCCTCCATGGCTCCGAAGCTTCCCCCCTCCGCCACCCGCAGTCTCCGCCTGCGAAGGGGCTTCCTAGTGTGTGGAAACCTTTCCTCCTTCACAGCTCCCTCCCACTGGTGCAGGTCCCGTCCCTATTCTTTTGTCTCTGTTTTTTCTTTTTTCTTTTGCCCTACCCAGGTACGTGGGGAGTTTCTTGCCTTTTGGGAGGTCTGAGGTCTTCTGCCAGCGTTCAGTAGGTGTTCTGTAGGAGTTGTTCCACATGTAGATGTATTTCTGATGCATTTGTGGGGAGGAGGGTGATCTCCGCATCTTACTCTTCTGCCATCTTGAAGCTCTCTGTTTGTTTTTTTTGATATTGAGCTCCATGAGCTGTTTATATATTTTGGAGATTAATCCTTTGTCTATTGTTTCACTTGCAAATATTTTTTCCCATTCTGAAGGCTGTCTTTTTGTCTTGTTTATGGTTTCCTTTGCAAAAGCTTTTAAGTTTAATTAAGTCCCATTTGTTTATTTTTGCTTTTATTTCTCTTAGTCTAGGAGGTGGGTCAAAAAATATCTTGCTGCAGTTCATGTCAAAGAGTGTTTTTCCTATGTTATCCTCTAAAAGTTTTATAGTGTCTGGTCTTACATTTAAGTCTTTAATCCATTTGGAGCTTATTTTTGTGTTTGGTGTTATGTAGTGTTCGAATTTCATTCTTTTACATGTAGCTTTTTGTTTTCCCAGCACCACTTATTGAAGAGGCTGTCTTTTCTCCATTGTATGTTCTTGCCTCCTTTGTTGTAAATTAGGTGCCCATATGTGAGTGGGTTTATCTCTGGGCATTCTATCCTGTATCATTGATCTATATTTCTGTTTTTGTGCCAGTACCATACTGTCTTGATTGCTGTAGCTTTGTGGTATACTTTGAAGTCGGGGAGCCTGATTCCTCTGACTCCGTTTTTCTTTCTCAAGATTGCTTTGGCTATTCGGGGTCTTTTGTGTTTCCATACAAAGTGTAAGATTTTTTGTTCTAGTTCTGTGAAAAATGCCATTGGTAGTTTGATAGGGATTGTATTGAATCTGTAGATTGCTTTGGGTAGTATAGTCATTTTCACAATATTGATTCTTCCAATCCAAGAACATGGTATATTTCTCCATCTGTTTATGTCATCTTTGATTTCTTTCATCAGTGTTTTATAGTTTTGTGAGTACAAGTCTTTCGCCTCCTTAGGCAGGTTTATTCCTAGGTATTTTATTCTTTTTGTTGTAATGGTAAATGAGAGTGTTTCCTTAATTTCTCTTTCTGATCTTTCGTTGCTAGTATATAGGAATGCAAGAGATTTCTGTGCATTAATTTTGTATCCTGCAACTTTACCAAATTCATTGATTAGCTCTAGTAGTTTTCTGGTGGCATCTTTAGGATTTTCTATGTATAGTGTCATGTCATCGGCAAACATTTACTTCCTTCCAATTTGTATTCCTTTTATTTCTTTTTCTTCTCTGATTGCTGTGGCTAGGACTTCCAAAACTATGTTGAATAATAGTGGTGAGAGTGGGCATCCTTGTCTTGTTCCTGATCTTAGTGGAAATGATTTCAGGTTTTCATCATTGAGTATGATGCTTGCTGTGGGTTTGTCATATATGGCCTTTATTATGTTGACGTAGGTTCCCTCCATGCCCATTTTCTGGTGAGTTTTTATCATAAGTGGGTATTGAATTTTGTTAAAAGCTTTTTCTGCATCTATTGAGATGATCATATGGTGTTTATTCCTTAATTGTTAATGTGGTGTATCACATTGATTGATTTGCATATATTGAAGAATCCTTGCATCGCTGGGATAAATCCCAATTGATCATGGTGTATGATCCTTTTAATGTGCTGTTGGATTCTGTTTGCTAGTATTTTGTTCAGGATTTTTGCATCTATGTTCATCAGTGATATTGGTCTATAATTTTCTTTTTTTGTGATATCTTTTTCTGGTTTTGGTATCAGGGTGATGGTGGCTTCATAGAATGAATTTGGGAGTGTTTCTCCCTCTGCAATTTTTTAGAAGAATTTGAGAAGGATCAGTGTTAGCTCTTCTCTAAATGTTTAGTAGAATTCGCCTGTGATGCCATCTGGTCCTGGACTTTTGTTTGTTGGAAGATTTTTAATTACGGTTTCAGTTTCATTACTTGTGATAGGTCTGTTTATATTTTTTAATTCTTCCTGGTTCAGTCTTGGAAAATTGTACCTTTCCAAGAATTCATCCCTTTCTTCATGGTTGTCCATTTTATTGGCATACAGTTGTTTGTAGTAGTCTCTTATAATCCTTTGTATTTCTGCAGTGTCAGTTGTGATTTCTTCTTTTTAATTTCTAATTGTATTGATTTGCGTCCTCTCCCTTTTTTCCTTGTTGAGTCTGGCTAAGTATTTATCAATTTTGTTTATCTTCTCAAAGAACCAGCTTTTAGTTTTATTGATCTTTGCTATTGTTTTCTTCGTTTCTATTTCATTTACTTCTGCTCTGATCTTTATGATTTCTTTCCTTCTACTGACTTTGGGTTTTCTTTGTTCTTCTTTCTCTAGTTGTTTTAAGTGTAGGGTTAGATTGTTTATTTGAGATTTTTCTTGTTTCTTGAGGTGAGATTGAATTGCTATAAACTTCCCTCTTAGAACTGCTTTTGCTGCATCCCATAGGTTTTGGGTCATCATGTTTTCATTGTCATTTGTTTCTATGTAGTTTTTAATTTCTTCTTTGATTTCTTCAGTGATCTCTTGGTTATTTAGTAGCACACTGTTTAGCCTTCATTTATTTGTGTTCTTTACAGTTTTTTCCCTGTAATTGATTTCCAGTCTCATAGTGTTGTGGTCAGAAAAGAAGCTTGATACGATTTCAATTTTCTTAAATTTTCCAAGGCTTGATTTGTGACCCAAGATGTGATCTATCCTGGAGAATGTTCCGTGTGCACTTGAGAAGAAAGTGTATCCTGCCATTTTTGGGTGGAATGTTCTACAAATATCCATTAGATCTATCTGGTCTATTGTGTCATTTAAAGCTTGTGTTTCCTTATTTATTTTCTGTTTGGATGATCTGTTCATTGGTGTAAGTGGGGTGTTAAAGTCCCCTACTATTATTGTGTTACTGTCGATTTCTCCTTTCATGGTTGTTAGCATTTGCCTTATGTATTGAGGTGTTCCTATGTTGTGTGCATAAACATTTATAATTGTTATATCTTCTTCTTGGATTGATCCTTTGATCATTATGTAGTGTCCCTCATCTCTCTTAACAGTCTTTATTTTAAAGTCTATTTTATCTGATATGAGTATTGCTACTCCAGCTTTCTTTTGATTTCCATTTGCATGTAATATATTTTTCCATCCCTTCACTTTCAGTCTGTATGTGTCCCTAGGTCTGAAGTGGGTCTCTTGTAGACAGCATACATGTAGGTCTTGTTTTTGTATCCATTCAGCCAGTCTGTGTCTTTTGGCTGGGGCATTTAATCCATTTACATTCAAGGTTATTATCAATATGTATGTTCCTATTACCATTTTCTTTATTGTTTTGGGTTTGTTTTTGTGGGTCTTCTTCTTCTCTTGTGTTTACTGCTTAGAGAAGTTCCTTTAGCATTTGTTGTAAAGCTGGTTTGGTGGTGCTGAACTCTCTCAGCTTTTGCTTGTCTGTAAAGGTTTTAATTTCTCCATCAAATCTGAATGAGATCCTTGCTGGGTAGAGTAATCTTGGTTGTAGGTTTTTCTCCTTCATCACTTTAAGTAAGTCCTGCCACTCCCTTCTGGCTTGCAGAGTTTCTGCTGAAAGATCAGCTGTTAACCTTATGGGGATTCCCTTATGCGTTATTTGTTGTTTTTCCCTTGCTGCTTTTAATATTTGTTCTTTGTATGTAATTTTTGATAGCTTGATTAATATGTGTCTTGGCGTGTTTCTCCTTGGATTTATCCTGTATGGGACTCTCTATGCTTCCTGGACTTAATTAACTATTTCTTTTCCCATATTAGAGAAGTTTTCAACTATAATCTCTTCAAATGTTTTCTCAGTCCCTTTCTTTTTCTCTTCTTCTTCTGGTACCCCTATAATTCGAATGTTGGTGCGTTTAATGTTGTCCCAGAGGTCTCTGAGACTGTCCTTAATTCTCTTCATTCTTTTTTCTTTATTCTGTTCTGCAGTAGTTATTTCCACTATTTTATCTTCCAGGTCACTTATCCGTTCTTCTGCCTCAGTTATTCTGCTATTGATCCCGTCTAGAGAATTTTTAATTTCATTTATTGTGTTGTTCATCACTGTTTGTTTGCTCTTTAGCTCTTCTAGGTCCTTGTTAAACGTTTCTTGTATTTTCTCCATTCTATTGCCAAGATTTTGGATCATCTTTACTATCATTATTCTGAATTCTTTTTCAGGTAGACTGCCTATTTCCTCTTCATTTGTTAGGTCTGGTGGGTTTTTGCCTTGCTCCTTCATCTGCTGTGAACTTACTGTGTTTGGGGTCTCCTTTTCACAGGCTGCAGGTTCATAGTTCCCGTTGTTTTTGGTGTCTGTCCCCAGTGGCTAAGGTTGGTTCAGTGGGTTCTGTAGGCTTCCTGGTAGAGGGGACTAGTGCCTGTGTTCTGGTGGATGAGGCTGGATCTTGTCTTTCTGGTGGGCAGGTCCACGTCTGGTGGTGTGTTTTGGGGTGTCTGTGGCCTTATTATGATTTTAGGCAGCCTCTGTGCTAATGGATGGGGTTTTGTTCCTGTCTTGCTAGTTGTTTGGCATAGGGTGTCCAGCACTGTAGCTTGCTGGTCGTTGAGTGGAGCTGGGTCTTGGCGTTGAGATGGAGATCTCTGGGAGATTTTCGCTGTTTGATATTACGTGGAGCTGGGAGGTCTCCTGTGGACCAGTGTCCTGAACTTGGCTCTCCCACCTCAGCGGCACAGCCCTGACGCCTGGCTGGAGCAACAAGAGCCTGTCCTCCACACGGCTCAGAATAAAAGGGAGGAAAAAAAGAAAGAAAGAAAGAAAGAAGATAAAATAAAATAAAATATAATATAATAAAGTAAAATAAAATAAAGTTATTAAAATAAAAAATAATTATTAAGAAAAAAAATTTAAGTAAAAAAAACAAACAAACGGACAGACAGAACCCTAGGACAAATGGTAAAAGCAAAGCTATACAGACAAAATCACACACAGAAGCATACACATACACACTCACAAGAAGAGAAAAAGGGAAAATATATATATATCTCTTTGCTCCCAAAGTCCACCTCCTCAATTTGGGATGATTCGTTGTCTATTCAGGTATTCCACAGATGCAGGTACATCAAGTTGATTGTGGAGATTTAATCCGCTGCTCCTGAGGCTGCTGGGAGAGATTTCCCTTTCTCTTCTTTGTTCGCAGAGCTCCCGGGGTTCAGCTTTGGATTTGGACCCGGCTCTGCATGTAGGTCACCTGAGGGCGTCTGTTCTTCGCTCAGACAGGACGGGGTTAAAGGAGCAGCTGATTCGGGGGCTCTGGCTCGCTCAGGCCGTGGGGGAGGGAGGGAGGGGTCGGGATGCGGGCGAGACTGCGGCGGCAGAGGCGGGCATGGTGTTGCACCAGGCTGAGGCGTGCCGTGCGTTCTGCTGGGGAAATTGTCCCCGGATCACGGAACTCTGGCAGTGGCAGGCTGCACAGGCTCCCGGGAGGGGAGGTGTGGATCGTGACCTGTGCTTGCACACAGGCTTCTTGGTGGCTGCAGCAGCAGCCTTAAGGTCTCATGCCTGTCTCTGGGGTCTGTGCTGATAGCTGCGGCTCGCTCCCGTCTCTGGAGCTCCGTTAAGCGGCGCTCTGAATCCCCTCTCCTCGCACACCAGGAAACAAAGAGGCAAGAAAAAGTCTCTTGCCTCTTCGGCAGCTCCAGACTTTTTCCCAGACTCCCTCCCAGCTAGCTGTGGCGCACTAGCCCCCTTCAGGCTGTGTTCATGCAGCCAACCCCAGTCCTCTCCCTGGGATCCGACCTCCGAAGCCCGAGCCTCAGCTCCCAGCCCCCGCCTGCCCCAGCGGGTGAGCGGACAAGCCTCTCGGGCTGGTGAGTGCTGGTCGGCACCGATCCTCTGTGCGGGAATCTCTCCGCTTTGCCCTCCGCACCCCTGTGGCTGTGCTCTCCTCCATGGCTCCGAAGCTTCCCCCCTCCGCCACCCGCAGTCTCCGCCTGCGAAGGGGCTTCCTAGTGTGTGGAAACCTTTCCTCCTTCACAGCTCCCTCCCACTGGTGCAGGTCCCGTCCCTATTCTTTTGTCTCTGTTTTTTCTTTTTTCTTTTGCCCTACCCAGGTACGTGGGGAGTTTCTTGCCTTTTGGGAGGTCTGAGGTCTTCTGCCAGCGTTCAGTAGGTGTTCTGTAGGAGTTGTTCCACATGTAGATGTATTTCTGATGCATTTGTGGGGAGGAGGGTGATCTCCGCATCTTACTCTTCTGCCATCTTGAAGCTCTCTGTTTGTTTTTTTTGATATTGAGCTCCATGAGCTGTTTATATATTTTGGAGATTAATCCTTTGTCTATTGTTTCACTTGCAAATATTTTTTCCCATTCTGAAGGCTGTCTTTTTGTCTTGTTTATGGTTTCCTTTGCAAAAGCTTTTAAGTTTAATTAAGTCCCATTTGTTTATTTTTGCTTTTATTTCTCTTAGTCTAGGAGGTGGGTCAAAAAATATCTTGCTGCAGTTCATGTCAAAGAGTGTTTTTCCTATGTTATCCTCTAAAAGTTTTATAGTGTCTGGTCTTACATTTAAGTCTTTAATCCATTTGGAGCTTATTTTTGTGTTTGGTGTTATGTAGTGTTCGAATTTCATTCTTTTACATGTAGCTTTTTGTTTTCCCAGCACCACTTATTGAAGAGGCTGTCTTTTCTCCATTGTATGTTCTTGCCTCCTTTGTTGTAAATTAGGTGCCCATATGTGAGTGGGTTTATCTCTGGGCATTCTATCCTGTATCATTGATCTATATTTCTGTTTTTGTGCCAGTACCATACTGTCTTGATTGCTGTAGCTTTGTGGTATACTTTGAAGTCGGGGAGCCTGATTCCTCTGACTCCGTTTTTCTTTCTCAAGATTGCTTTGGCTATTCGGGGTCTTTTGTGTTTCCATACAAAGTGTAAGATTTTTTGTTCTAGTTCTGTGAAAAATGCCATTGGTAGTTTGATAGGGATTGTATTGAATCTGTAGATTGCTTTGGGTAGTATAGTCATTTTCACAATATTGATTCTTCCAATCCAAGAACATGGTATATTTCTCCATCTGTTTATGTCATCTTTGATTTCTTTCATCAGTGTTTTATAGTTTTGTGAGTACAAGTCTTTCGCCTCCTTAGGCAGGTTTATTCCTAGGTATTTTATTCTTTTTGTTGTAATGGTAAATGAGAGTGTTTCCTTAATTTCTCTTTCTGATCTTTCGTTGCTAGTATATAGGAATGCAAGAGATTTCTGTGCATTAATTTTGTATCCTGCAACTTTACCAAATTCATTGATTAGCTCTAGTAGTTTTCTGGTGGCATCTTTAGGATTTTCTATGTATAGTGTCATGTCATCGGCAAACATTTACTTCCTTCCAATTTGTATTCCTTTTATTTCTTTTTCTTCTCTGATTGCTGTGGCTAGGACTTCCAAAACTATGTTGAATAATAGTGGTGAGAGTGGGCATCCTTGTCTTGTTCCTGATCTTAGTGGAAATGATTTCAGGTTTTCATCATTGAGTATGATGCTTGCTGTGGGTTTGTCATATATGGCCTTTATTATGTTGACGTAGGTTCCCTCCATGCCCATTTTCTGGTGAGTTTTTATCATAAGTGGGTATTGAATTTTGTTAAAAGCTTTTTCTGCATCTATTGAGATGATCATATGGTGTTTATTCCTTAATTGTTAATGTGGTGTATCACATTGATTGATTTGCATATATTGAAGAATCCTTGCATCGCTGGGATAAATCCCAATTGATCATGGTGTATGATCCTTTTAATGTGCTGTTGGATTCTGTTTGCTAGTATTTTGTTCAGGATTTTTGCATCTATGTTCATCAGTGATATTGGTCTATAATTTTCTTTTTTTGTGATATCTTTTTCTGGTTTTGGTATCAGGGTGATGGTGGCTTCATAGAATGAATTTGGGAGTGTTTCTCCCTCTGCAATTTTTTAGAAGAATTTGAGAAGGATCAGTGTTAGCTCTTCTCTAAATGTTTAGTAGAATTCGCCTGTGATGCCATCTGGTCCTGGACTTTTGTTTGTTGGAAGATTTTTAATTACGGTTTCAGTTTCATTACTTGTGATAGGTCTGTTTATATTTTTTAATTCTTCCTGGTTCAGTCTTGGAAAATTGTACCTTTCCAAGAATTCATCCCTTTCTTCATGGTTGTCCATTTTATTGGCATACAGTTGTTTGTAGTAGTCTCTTATAATCCTTTGTATTTCTGCAGTGTCAGTTGTGATTTCTTCTTTTTAATTTCTAATTGTATTGATTTGCGTCCTCTCCCTTTTTTCCTTGTTGAGTCTGGCTAAGTATTTATCAATTTTGTTTATCTTCTCAAAGAACCAGCTTTTAGTTTTATTGATCTTTGCTATTGTTTTCTTCGTTTCTATTTCATTTACTTCTGCTCTGATCTTTATGATTTCTTTCCTTCTACTGACTTTGGGTTTTCTTTGTTCTTCTTTCTCTAGTTGTTTTAAGTGTAGGGTTAGATTGTTTATTTGAGATTTTTCTTGTTTCTTGAGGTGAGATTGAATTGCTATAAACTTCCCTCTTAGAACTGCTTTTGCTGCATCCCATAGGTTTTGGGTCATCATGTTTTCATTGTCATTTGTTTCTATGTAGTTTTTAATTTCTTCTTTGATTTCTTCAGTGATCTCTTGGTTATTTAGTAGCACACTGTTTAGCCTTCATTTATTTGTGTTCTTTACAGTTTTTTCCCTGTAATTGATTTCCAGTCTCATAGTGTTGTGGTCAGAAAAGAAGCTTGATACGATTTCAATTTTCTTAAATTTTCCAAGGCTTGATTTGTGACCCAAGATGTGATCTATCCTGGAGAATGTTCCGTGTGCACTTGAGAAGAAAGTGTATCCTGCCATTTTTGGGTGGAATGTTCTACAAATATCCATTAGATCTATCTGGTCTATTGTGTCATTTAAAGCTTGTGTTTCCTTATTTATTTTCTGTTTGGATGATCTGTTCATTGGTGTAAGTGGGGTGTTAAAGTCCCCTACTATTATTGTGTTACTGTCGATTTCTCCTTTCATGGTTGTTAGCATTTGCCTTATGTATTGAGGTGTTCCTATGTTGTGTGCATAAACATTTATAATTGTTATATCTTCTTCTTGGATTGATCCTTTGATCATTATGTAGTGTCCCTCATCTCTCTTAACAGTCTTTATTTTAAAGTCTATTTTATCTGATATGAGTATTGCTACTCCAGCTTTCTTTTGATTTCCATTTGCATGTAATATATTTTTCCATCCCTTCACTTTCAGTCTGTATGTGTCCCTAGGTCTGAAGTGGGTCTCTTGTAGACAGCATACATGTAGGTCTTGTTTTTGTATCCATTCAGCCAGTCTGTGTCTTTTGGCTGGGGCATTTAATCCATTTACATTCAAGGTTATTATCAATATGTATGTTCCTATTACCATTTTCTTTATTGTTTTGGGTTTGTTTTTGTGGGTCTTCTTCTTCTCTTGTGTTTACTGCTTAGAGAAGTTCCTTTAGCATTTGTTGTAAAGCTGGTTTGGTGGTGCTGAACTCTCTTAGCTTTTGTTTGTCTGAAAAGCTTTTGATTTCTCCATTGAATGTGAATGAGATCCTTGCTGGGTAGAGTAATCTTGGTTGTAGATTTTTCTCTTTCATCACTTTAAGTATATCCTGCCACTCCCTTCTGGCCTGCAGAGTTTCCACTGAAAAATCAGCTGATAACCTTATGGGGATTCCTTTGTACATTATTTTTTGTTTTTCCCTTGCTGCTTTTAATATTTTTTCTTTGAATTTAATTTTTGTTAGTTTGATTAATATGTATCTTGGTGTGTTTTTCCTAGGGTTTATCCTGTATGGGACTCTCTGTGCTTCCTAGACTTGGGTGACTATTTCCTTTCCCATGTTAGGGAAGTTTTCAACTGTAATCTCTTCAAATATTTTCTCAGACTGTTTCTTTTTCTCTTCTTCTTCTGGGACCCCTATAATTCGAATGTTGGTGCATTTAGTGTTGTCCCAGAGGTCTCTGAGATTGTCTTCAATTCTTTTCATTCTTTTTTCTTTATTCTGCTCCTCAGCAGTCATTTCCGCCATTTCGTTTTCCAGCTCACTTATTTGTTCTTCTGCCTCAGTTAGTCTGTTATTGATTCCTTCTAGTGTATTTTTCAGTTCAGTTATTGTGTTGTTCATCTTTGTTTGTTTGTTCTTTAGTTCTTCTAGATCTTTGTTAAACATTTATTGTATTTTCTCAATCTGTGCTTCCATTCTATTTCCGAGTTTCTGGATCATCTTTACTATCATTACTCTGAATTCTTTTTCAGGTAGATTGCCTATTTCCTCTTCATTTATTTGGTCTTGTAGGTTTTTACCTTGCTCCTTTATCTGTGACATATTTTTTTGCCATCTCTTTTTTTTTTTTTTTTTTATGAGTGGGATTGTGTTCCTGCTTTACTGGTTGTTTGGCCTGAGGCTTCCAACACTGGAGTTTGTAGGCTATTGGGTAGAGCTGGGTCTTGGTGCTGAGAGGAGGACCTCCATGAGACCTCACTCCAATGAATAGTCCCTGGGGTCCGAGGTTCTCTGTTAGTCCACTGGTTTGGACTCAGGGCTCCCACTGCAGGAGCTTTGGCCCGACCCCAGCCTCGGGAACCAAGATCCCAAAAGCCGCGTGGGGTGGCAAAAAAACAAAACAAAACAAAACAAAGTAAAAAATAAAATAAGACTGGAAAACTAACAGAAATGTTAAAAAGAACATAAAAATAAAAATAGAGGTGAATCAACCACCAGAAGGTACATCAGTACCACAATAGTAAAAAAGAGGAGGAGGGAAAAGGAAAAAAAAAAAAAAGAAAGGGGGGGAAAGGCCTTGGCTGTGGAGGGCGGGGCCTAAGCAAGGGCGAGGTTTGGGCGGTTGGCAGGGCCAATACTCAGGACCCACAGGGCTGGAAAAGGCCCTGGGGGCTGTGGGGGGTGGGGCTTAGGCTCAAGGAACAGAAGGGGCCCACGCGTGCCCCCCAACCCTGGTCTCAGAGGGCAGAGGACCTCACCTGGGAGCCCAGCAGGCTTCCTGGACTCGAGTGTGAGGGACAAATGCCCTCCTCTACTCTCCTGCTCCTCTGGTCTGGGGTCTGGGAGGGCCCCTCCTGCCTGCCTCTCCTGATCTCCCCGGCCTCAGGGGCGCTGATCCTGCCTGGCCTTCACTTCTCCTCCCCCCTCAGCCCCTCTATGTCCTACTGGTTCACTCTGGGGTTCTTCCCATCTCCTTGGGTGTCAGAGTCCCCCACCAGCAGCCAGCAGGTGCCCTAGTTGTGGGGAGACGCTAACTCTGTGTCTTCCCACACTGCCATCTTGACTCTGCCTTCCCTTTATTTCTGATAAAATAATTTGTCTCTCTGTTCTTTTGGGTGTGGAATCCGTGTCCTCCCCTCCCCCACCCCCTGCATCACCAGGGAGCCTGAGATATTGGCAGACAGGAAACCTGGGGGCTTGTTGATCAGGTCCCAGGGACAGCCCCACCAGGCCCCTGCTGCCCCAGGACATGGGCCTGGACTCTGCCACTGCTCTGCCCCAGGCCCATGCCACCCCATAGAATCACACCCAGTGACATCCTCAGACGGAAATGGACAGTTGGGTTGGAAATGGGAAAAGATGGAGAACAACCCAGTCCAGGGGAGGGTGAGACTTAAAGGAATAACATTAATAAATTTACGCCTATAAAATTGACCACAAAGATGAAATAGACAAATTCCTTGGAAATCAGTTTCCCAAAAGAAACAGAAGAATACATAGTAAATCTAAAATGTCCTATATCTGCTAAAGAAACAGAATCTCTGGGACTTTCCTGGTGGCACAGTGGTTAAGAATCTGCCTGCCAATGCAGGGGACATGGGTTCCAGCCCTGGTCTGGGAAGATCCCATATGCTGCGGCACAACTAAGCTCATGGGCCACAACTACTGAGCCTGCGCTCTAGAGCCTGCTAGCCACAACTACTGAGCCTGTGTACCACAACTACTGAAGCCCGCGCACCTAGAGCCTGTGCTCCACAACAAGAGAAGTCACCGCAATGAGAAGCCCATGCATCACAACAAAGATTAGCCCCCGCCCGCTGCAACTAGGGAAAGCACACGTTCAGCAACGAAGACCCAATGCAGCCAAAAATAAGTAAGTAAATAAATAAATAAACGAAAAATATTTTTTAAAAAAAGAAATAGAATCTCTAAATTTTTCAGTTTTCCCCCCAAGAAAGCCCCATGTCTAGATGGCTTCCCTATGAATTTCCCTAAGCATTTAAAGCCCTAACACTAGCCCTACTGAGGCCCCACTGCTAGAGGTGAGCAGCCCGGCTCACCTGTCCCCCCAGTGAAGAGAGGAGGTCCTCTCTGTGCAGATCAGCTCCCCTCCTTAGCGCCGGGCCCGCCCTCCCTGCGTTCTGTCAAGATGGCCCCGCGAAGGGTGGCCTGGGCAGGCACTGGAAGGCAGCGCTGGGCCCCTGGGGCACTGAGCACCGGGAGGCAGGAGTTGGTGCCCCTGTGCAACGGCCTCCGCATCTCTCAGGGACGTGCCCACAGCGCCCCCTGATGCTTACGAAAGGGTATTACAGGCACTACCTGCTGACTCCAGCCTTCCCTGACCCTGAATCCACACACACACACACACACACACACACACACACACACACGGCAAATTCAACCCTTAACAGGAGCGTTTAGGAGAGAGTACCTATTAGAAATGTTCCTTGTCGGAGGGATAAATTAGGAGTTTGGGATTAACATATATACATTACTATATATAAAATAGATAAATGACAAGGGCCTACTGCATAGCACAGGGAACTATATTCAGTATCTTGTAATAACCTATAATGGAAAAGAATCTGAAAAAGAATATATATAGGTCCAGCCAAACTGACTTCCAAGTATAAAAGTCACAGTGGTTTATGGTATACCAATATACCATAGTTAGCCACGAAGGCAGACATGCATGTGGAGCTGACATAAGTAAGATGTGAGCACAAGAAACAGGAAAATGCCTTCTGGGATTCAGCTGCCTAGTTTTGAAACTTGGCTCTGTCATTTACACCTGTGTGACTTGTTGCCTCATAAAATCAAGACAATAACAATATCTAGTCCCTAATGTTGCAACGAGAATCAAATGCATTAAAAATAGAGATGTGCCTAGAACAGAGTAAGCATGGGGTGGTGTTGACTTTTTTTTTTTGACCACGCTGCGATCCTAGTTCCCCCACCAGGGATCGAACCTGCACCGCCCACGTTGGAAGCACAGAGTCTTAACCACTGGACTGCCAGGGAAGTCCTGGTGTAGACTATTAACAGAACTATGAAGATCGTGGTCCAGCCTGTGCCCAATCAGAGAGAAGAGAGACCCAGGAGCTCTCAGCCATATCATCCACCACACCCAGCACCCATGCATAAGTAAGGAGGGTCTAAGGGTCCCTCTGACTCTGAGTCATTTGTCCACGTAAAGGTCACCAGGACAGCCTGACGGCAGCTCCCTGGGAGGTCTGTGGGGAGGACTCAGCTGCAGGGCTGCCCAGGCACAGAGCACAGGCCAACTGCAGTTTCTCAGCGCTAATGGAGACCCCCAGGCTTCCAGAGCAGACCACTCAGCGGCCCCTGGGTGTCCAGGCCTCAAGTCCTTCCCCCTGCTCTGCAGAATGAACCCCTGAGCTGGGTTAAATGATGGAGGAGCTCTGGTTTTGCCTCTCTGCCAACTGGTGGCACCCGGGATCCAACATTAGCCCTGGACTCCTTAAGTGGGGGCTGTGTGGAGACAGATGGATCAGGATGGTGGCAGCCAAGGCAGGGATGATTGATAGGATCTCAGATATATTTTGAACATAGTGATAGATAACGGTTGAGGAAAAGAGAGGAATCCAGGATGCCTGCAGGCACTGGGCTTGAGCAACCAGGACGATGGAGTTGCCATTTTGGAGATGGAGAACCTGCCAAGGAATGGGTTTGCACCAGGAGTTCTGTTTTGAAAGTGAAATCTCACTGTGACTCAATTTTTTGGCATTTCTCAATCTTAATTTGACCGTAGAATTTTTCTTTTTCCAGACTATAAGGGCTAGTCTTCCAATAAAGGCAAGTTGGGGGAAATGTCTAAGGTAGCAAAGGAATTGTGTGCACGCTATTATTTAAAAGATATTAAAATAAAGCCACGAAAATTATTTTAAACCTTCCATAAACCTATTGCTATAACACAAAAAATTACTTTTATTTTCCAATTCATCTTCCAGATATGTTTTACATAGTTCATTCACTCATTCCACAAATGTTTATAGCATTGAAAGAAGCCTGCTATACACGCATCTGTAGTCTTTAGTTTTTAGTTTAATTATTAGCAGTATATATGTTTTCATGCTTAACATCCAGTTTTCATCTTTGTAGGTAATTATTATTGCCTCCCCGCGGCGAGGAAGAACGGGGTGGAGGGCTTGGGGACCCCGGCCAGGGTGGGGTTTGGGGACCTCTGCGGACCCAGGCGGGGAGGGGTCGGCTGGGGTTTGGGGACCCGTGTGGCCCCCGCGTGCTAGGGCCGACTGGAGGACGTGCCCTGGAACGCGCGAGCTTCGGAACCTGTGGACGCGGGCGTGCGGCGCCGGAGGGCAGAGGGGGACGCCGTCCGCAGACGGACCCGGAAGCAGGTCGCCTCCGGCCGCCGGGAGCGGGAGGCGGAGCGGAGCGGGACCCGGGACGCGGGTGAGCGGCGAATGGCGAGTAGTGGGCGGCGGGCGGCTCGGGGTGTGGGCCGAGCCCCGCAGCTGGGAGCCGGTCCCGGCCGGGCTCTGCATTCTCGGCGCCTCCTCCCGGGCCAGTGGGTACGGGGAGTGACCGGAGGGAGCAGGCGCTGCGGCTGGAGCCCCTCCGCGCCGAGTCCCCCGCAGCCCCCCAAGGCGGGGTCCGCGTCGCAGGCGGGGACAGAGGCCGCGCCGCGTCGGGCAGGGTCGGGGTCCAGGCGTCGCCCACCGCCCCCGGCCCGGTCCGGTCTGGAGGGCGCCGGGATGTGTTTCTCTGAGTAGTTGGTGTAGACGCGGGGGGTGGGGTGCCGAGGGCACTTTTGTGGACAAATTAGCTGGAATCCTGGGAAGTATTTTCTCCAGTGGCCTCGTCTTCCTTTTTTGTCGCTCAGCCTGTGAGAACAGGACGTGAGAAAGTCACCCCAACGCGGGCTTGGTGGCCAGCGAGCCATGGAGTCCCTAGAGACTTGCCAAAGATCACTGACACTAGTCTGTATTGTTCTGAACCTCAGTCTACTCATAGTTTAAAAAGTTACAGCACAGGCTTCGTAGGGTTGCTAGCAAGATTAAACAAAGTTGCGTTTACAGCTGTAGCGTGCCTGCAAAGGAGGAGCTTAAGAAAGGGTTCTTTCCCTGACTCCATAGGTGTTTGCTAAAGTCACTAAGGTGGGAAATCCTAGGCCTGTAAATGCCGTGCGGACCACTGCTAGGCCTCCACTCCCAAGCTGAATCCACCTGTGCATAAGACACTGACATGGAAGGACTTTATCCACCGTGTCTCCCAAGGACACGTACCATTGTGGTATCGCTGGTGAGTTGACAGGCTAATAACAGGCTAACCTCTACTCTCCTTGACTTTCAGCCCTCTTAATTACAGCCCTAATTTGGGGTGTTTGCTGTCAACATCCTCTTAGCACTTGCTAATCTCCCTTTTTGAAATAAGGGGACAGACTTCAGGCTCGGAGCTTTGGCAGGCAACAAGATCAAACTTGACAGGCCATGTAGGTTACTGGAAAGAATGTAGTTCTGGTTATTGATTACAGGCTTTCAGCTCCTAAGAGGCTATGAAATTTCCCTTTTTTATATATTTAAGCTTTTTCTTCAAGGCAGAAACTTAAGTGAATAATAATGTTGGTAAGGCAGAGGTATTAAGATGGTGTATAAATGAAGTTTGCAAGCCACTGCTCTCAGCTTCTGTTCTCATTGGCTTCCATTTTGAAATTGGAGATGTGCCTTAATGGAAAAATAGGGAGGCCCCAAGATTATCACAGGCAATTAATCAGTTAAGACTGCCAAAATCTTTTAAAAGGTGGAACCTGGTGCATTTTAAAAAGAAAAAAGAAAAAAAAAAAGTACCTGGCTGGAAGTAAGGAAGCATGAGTTTCAGCCCCAACTTGGTAAATTTCCCAGCTTACCTTTGGAAAATCGCTTTGTCTGGGTCTTAGTTTGTTCTCTCTTGAGATGGTTGTACTGGATCATCACCAAGACTCCTTCCCCCAGGATTCCATGATTCCATATCCTTAAAGAAAGTGATTTTTTTCCCCTAATAAAGCAGTGGTACTCAGGAGGTTACAAAGTACTCATGCAGTAGTGGAGTATAAACTGTTAAACCAGAACCCCTGTTTCTTTAGAGCCACAGCTGCTGGAGACAGGCCACATATCAACTGTGGAATAGCAACTACACAGTGACAGGTGGACAGGTGCTCTGAAATTGGGACTGATGCTGATGTGACTTTTGTGACTGTCCAATTGTATCCCTTGTCCTGGATAAATGAGGTAATCCCTTTGAAGATGCTAGGGCAAAATGTTTGTCTCTAAAGGGATCTTTACAGAAGAATATGTTAATTATTTACTGGAAGAGTATTTAGGATCCTTAGGTATGAAGGGGAGTAGTGGAGATGTAAAACTTCCAGAAACACCATGGAAAAAAGAACACTGAGGGGCTTCTCTGGTGGCACAGTGGTTAGGAATCCACCTGCCAATGCAGGGGACACAGGTTCGAGCCCTGGTCCGGGAATATCCCACATGCTGCAGAGCAACTAAGCCCAAGCACCACAACTACTGAGCCTGCGCTCTAGAGCCCACGAGCCACAACTACTGAGCCTGCGTGCCACAACTACTGAAGCCCGCGCGCCTAGAGTCCGTGCTCCATGACAGACGCCACCGCAGTTAGAAGCCCGTGCACCGCAACGAAGAGTAGCCCCCGCTCGCTGCAACTAGAGAAAGCCTGCACACAGCAAGACCCAATGCAGCCAAAAATAATTTTTTTAAAAAAAGAAAAAAGAGCATTGAGTAGGTGAAATGTTTGCAATACTCTTACAGATTTAAAGTCAGTTTTTCAATTTTAGACATCAAAGAAAGTATTTTTATTATTCACTTTGCAGGTAAAATTGCTCTTTTATTTATTCAGTCAGTATTTGCTCATCGTCTGTTACTTGTCATTAGAGTAACAGCCCTGTCCTCTTGGAGTTTACATATGTTCTAGGAACTGTGAGACAAAAAAATAAATACGTAGCTGGAGAGGCTCTCGGGTATAGTGGTCGGTGCTGTAGGGAAGCAAAGCAGGGCTGCCGCTCCACCCAGGATGCTCACGGAGGCTGGACAGGATGAGGGCTGCACATGTGTGTTTAGGTCCTGCCGCTTGATCTCTGGTTTTCCCGACCCTACGATTCCTGCCGTGGGGCAGCACAGCACCCCCACCGAGGACACTGGCAGGACAATTACACCATAATTGCTGGCTGCTCTTGTGACGCAGAAGTGAGAAAACCTAAGGGAACATTTTAAGATAAGTCCTTCCTACTTTGGAAGGGATGGGAAACTCCCTTTGCTGCCAGTTTCCACTTCTGGCCTCTGGCTTCTGTGGGTGAGGGAAGGGGAGTCCCTGGGCCGCCTTGAAACTCTGCCCCCGGACACTGCACAGCTCATGCCTGCCCTGTGCCGCCCCTGCTCTGCTCTGCCCCTCATGGCACAGGGCGACACACTGAGCGTGCAGTGGGTGCTCTGTAAATCATGTGGGATCCCTGAGCTCATCCCTGGATGTGGGGCTGCTACGGCCACATGCTCGTAGTTTTGAGAGATGTCATCAAGTCGCTCTGGTCAAATTCCACCAGCCACGTCTGGGTCTGCCTGCCCCCCAGCTCCACCACCTGCAACCCTTGCTGGTGACATAAGTACAGGCCCGTTCTAGATGTACTTTGCTTGGGGGAATGTTTTGGACATCAGGTCATACCGTAAAGGGCTAATTTCCTCATTATCTAAATGACTCCTAAAATAAGACAGCAACCCTCTTGGAAAAAATGGGTACAAATATGAATAAACAGCTCACAGAAAAGGATCCATCCTGTCTTTCCCTAAAAGAGGGAGAACCCTTTAAAGAAGAGTTAGTGCCTGAGCCGGGCCTTTGACAGTGGAGCTGCCTTCCCCAGGATCCGTGGAACATTCCAGGCAAACAGATGTATTTTTTCTTCAGATGACAATGTCCAATTTAACCAGCCAGACCCTGGCCTGCAAAGTGAGAGGTGGGGCAGGACAAGTGGGGAGGTAGGTCAGAGCCTTTTGCAAAGGGTCTCTCGAGCTCTGCTGGGGGCTGGATCTCCTGGCCAGTGGGTCTCAGCCCAGTTGGGAGTCAGGAGGACATGGGTGCCCAGCCTGGGCATCTGCATTGGGTAAAGTGCCCAGGGCACCCTCATGCTCAGCCAAGGTGAGGATGCCGTCTCAGCCCTGGGGGTAAACGACGGCTCCACGGGAGGGGGACCAGGCCCAAAGGCCCCCAGGGCTTCCTAGCGTGGATTTGGGGACAAAATCAGCCTGGGGTCATGGGGCCACCTCAGCTTTTCAAACAAAGCCGTGGTCCTGATCCGGTTCAGTTGCCCTAGGCAGTTGTCTGTCAGGTGCCTTCAGGTTTCCCTGAGTTTCTTTTTCTTGCCTCGGGTTTGTTTTGTTGTTTAAAGTGAGAGGTTCCACTGGAAGCATCGTTGTTTTCTGCGTGTCTTTTCTCTTAGGAGTTGGCATGGCAGCAGCGTGACGCTGCCCTAGGGCAGTGTGTGAGCTGTTTCACTGCCATTTCCTTGAGAGCAGAGTGAGGCAGGGTGCTGGCAGCCTGAGACGAGATGAAGACGGTGCTCATGGTGGCTGAGAAGCCGTCCTTGGCCCAGTCCATCGCCAGAATCCTCTCTCGAGGTAGGAGGGCAGCCCCGGCGCTCTCAACGGCTTTGATCTGTGAGCGTGGGCGTTCCTGCTCTGCAGGTCAATCCTTTCTTCTTCCTAAGCAACCCCAGCCCGCTGGAGTCAAGTCTGTTCAGGACAGCAGGCGTGGATGAAGCCCTCGGTCACTTAGTCACTTAGTCCCTGTGGGGTGTGATTACTGCCACGCTGAGCGTGAGCCGGGGCTCCCACAAGGTGCAGGCGCAGCTGGCAGCACGTGGCAGGCAGGCCACTGGATGAGTGCTGTGCCGGGCAGGTGGTCGGTCACGAGCAGCAGAAATGAGCCCTGCTAACTTGCGCAGAAAGAGTCCACTGGAAGGACCCCACCCGGCCTAGTCTGCTGAGGCCATGCCATGGGCATCGGCACCACCGCCCTGTGGACACCCCGCTGCAGCTGCACCCACGCCCCTCACGCCACTTGATGGTGCCACGAGGCTGAGCCGTGCCCCTGAGACCCCAGGGCACTGGGAAAGAGAACACCTGCCCTTGCCTCACCCTGGCCCCTGGGTGGTTGGTGGGTGCTGGGGACCCAGAGATGGCAGGCGTCTACCTTGACCTCCCCTCAGTCCAGCGGCTGAAGGAAGAGGAGACCCCAGGGGAGCAGGCTGAGAAGTCATCTGAAGGAGAGGGGAGACCCCGGAAGTGCCCGGTCCCCAGAGGCCGAGAAAGTTCAGGGAAGAGGCCATTGGTTGGGAGTGGAGAGGTCACCCTGGAGTTCGATAGTTAGGGGGTCTCTGGGGAACCTCTGAGTAGGGTTTGAAAGGGGCAGAAATCAGATTCAGGAGTGAACACAGAAATACAGAGAACGACCTGAGAGTGTCTGCTCTTGAGCGTCCAGAGGGGGCGCTCCCGGCCCACACACACACCCAGCTCTGCGTGTTTCCCCTGAGAGCCGCTAGATCTTTCAGCACCCGGTGACTGCTGCCGCCTGAGGAATGTTGTCACTGACCACTGTGGGGAGGGGACCCCGGCCCTCCAAGAGGCAGCGTCAGGGCCCCGGGTCCCCGCATGGCTGTGCTTCTCCTGCAGGGAGCATGTCCTCACGCAAAGGGCTGAACGGGACGTGCTCAGTGCACGAGTACACCGGGACCTTCACTGGCCAGCTGGTCCGCTTCAAGATGACGTCCGTCTGTGGTCATGTGATGACCCTGGACTTCCTGGGTGAGCCTCTGCCCCCCTGCCCACCCTCCATTGCACTGAGGAGCCCTGCCTGGTGCTGCCCAGGGTCCAGTTGGAGCCCAGGGCAGGCTCCGGGCAGAGAGGTTTGTCCAGAACCCATGAGTCCTGAGGCCAGCAGACTGTGGAGAGCTGACCTGGGGTCCCTGTCCCAGTGGTGCCCCTTGGTCACTGCCTGCCCTGCACCTTCCTGTGCAGAGTGGAGGCAGTGGTCCCCACCTGAGCAGGGGCCTGGCTCGTGCAGGCATTCCACAGAGGGCTGCTGCCTCTCCGAGTATGACTTTTGTCTCGCAGTCAGTCAGTGGTGATTGGAAGGCCAGCATCAGTGACCCAGTGGGGCTGGGTGCAGGGTCGCAGTTGATGTGGGTCCGACCTGGGCTCTGACCCTCGCTCCACCGGAGCTGGGCCTCCGTTCATGTCTGCTTCTCGTGTGTGAAGGGTCTGAGATCAGTGCCATCGCCTCCCAGGACTGTTTGAGGCCCCAGTGGGGCGGGAGGTGCAGCACTGAGCACAGGCCGCTCACAGCAAAGCCTCGGCAATTCTTGCTCCCCTTGCGGCAGGGCATTCGGACCCTGAAGTCAGGGAGCTGGAGCTTGAACTTGGCTGTGTCTGACCAGCGAGGCCTAGAAGGAAGCCTACAGGCTGGGCACGTGAGGCCCGAATGCCAAGTAGAGAATGGGGGGGATGCGCTGGACGGGGGGCCTGAGGACACTAAGGGCCCCCGGGATCCGCTGAGCACCTGTCGGGGGCCGACCAAGTGCTGGGCGGGGAGAGGGTACAGAAACCAGCTGGAGGAGGAGACAGGGCATGAGTGGCAGTGAGACCGCCAGGAGCGGTGCCCCCCGCCACGGGGAACATCCGGGAGCAGCTCCCACACGCGGCTCAAGTGTGTTGTCGGCTCACAGCTCAGGCGAAGGGAGGCCCTGCTCTGGGCAAAGGGTTCTCCGAGCCTCGCCCTCCCCACCCTCCTCCTGGGGTCCAAGTCCCGGGAAGCGTGAAGTGTGATTCTGACGTCCAGTGCCTGTGTTTGTAGGAAAGTACAACAAGTGGGACAAGGTGGACCCCGCCGAGCTGTTCAGCCAGGCCCCAACGGAGAAGAAGGAGGCCAACCCCAAGCTGAACATGGTGAAGTTCCTGCAGGTGCGTCCTGAGCGTGAGGGAGCACCCCCTGCGCGCCCCCACAGGTGCCCTTAGGCCCACTCCTCCCCCACAGTCAGCCTGGGCTCCCCGGCGCCCGGGGCAACATCCTGCTTTTAAAATAGTTTGGTGGTGGTGATTTCCTAATTTTAAAACAAATGGATACATGTGATGAAAATTAGAAAATATAAGTAAGTAAAAAGAAAAAGAATTAATTATAATCTCACTATCCGAGACAACTACTGTTAATACTTAGTTATTTCATTTTAGCTTTTTTTTAAATGCGGTTTTGGAGGTTACGATCACGTGGCATTTATAACTTTTTTGTCCAAAAAACAGCAGTTCTGAACTAAATTCTTTGCTGAGAGGTTAAGCCAGCCTGACTGTAGCCAGCTCCTTGGCTCAGCCTGGGCCCTGCCCTGGGCTCCAGGGCTCAGGGTGATCGGGGGCCGGGCTCTGCTCCGCCAGCTGGGCGGGGGTGCCATGGGCAGGCACTGGGGGCCGAGGCAGGTGTGATTCCCCATGTGCTGTGCTCAGGTGGAGGGCAAAGGCTGTGACTACATCGTACTGTGGCTGGACTGCGACAAGGAGGGAGAGAACATCTGCTTCGAGGTGAGGGGGCTGGGGGTCCATACATCGGCCTTCCTGCTGCTGTCATGCCCCTCCTGGGGCTGATGCTGCCAGGGGAACCACGGCACCGGCTTAAATTCTGGTGATTCTGTAGATATTTTAAGATGCACGGGCTCTGCCCAGGGGAGGGAGTGTCCCTTTGCCTGAAGGGCACATTGTGAGGAAGGGCAGGATTTCCTAGATGGAGGACTGCCTGGAGGAGAGGGTGGGTTCTGAGCATCGCACCCTCCACCCTCCCGGCGCCATGCAGGGACCTTCAGCCAGTGCTGCTTGACACCCTTTCACATACCTCCTCCTTCTCCCCCCGCCCCCCAAGCTGTACCCTCCCGCCTCCTGTCTCCGCCAGCCCCCAGGCGCCCCCCCCTCAGGCTGGAAGCAGGTGGCAGCTCCCAGGCCTGCCTCCCGCAGGAGCCCCTCAGGCTGGAACACCCCAGCTCTCACCTGGGACCTGGCACCTCAGGAAACTGTTCCCAGACACCCCTCTCCCGACCCCTCCCCTGCAGGGCTGCTCCTCCCCAGGGACCTTTGCGTCTGGGGTGGAGAATGTTGGCAGCTCACGGGCTTTCTCCCCTCAGAAACGGAGCCACTCCCTCCCCATAAGGAAGCTGCATGGCCAGGCTCCAGCGGTGACTCCCCTCCCGCTGCATGGCCTTCACTAACTCTTAGTGAGTCTGGGCTCCAGGCCCCCCAAGTCCCCCACCCTGCTCTAGCCCTGAGATGCACCGGCCCCCACTCCTATCCACTGTGTTTTCTTCTTCTTTTCCCTTCTCTGTCTTTCTTCCAGTCTCTGGAAAGTCTCCCAAATCCCCTCGGCCCTCCTAGCACTCCCTCCTCTAGAAGGCGGGAAAGTGGGTGGAGCGGGGTGGACTTGGAGCCTGGGGTCCCTTGTGTCCCCGGCAGTAGCGCCTCCTGGTTCGGGGGTGGAAACCACTGTAGGAAGAGAGGGGACGGCAGTAGGAAGGGGGTTTGAACACAGCGGTGAACAGAAGGAAAGGAAGCGCATGGCAGGAGGCCCGTGGAGACTGAGGCTCCAGGAGGAGAGGGCAGTGGAGGGGTCCTGGCACCCAGGTGAGGTGAGGTGTGGGCATTACAGCCGGCCGCCTCCCCAGGTCCTGGACGCGGTGCTGCCTGTCATGAATCAGGCCCACAGCAGCGAGAAGACAGTGTTCCGGGCCCGGTTCAGCTCCATCACAGACACAGACATCTGCACTGCCATGGTCCGCCTGGGCGAGCCCGACCACAACGAGGCACTCTCAGTGGACGCACGGCAGGAGCTGGACCTGCGCATCGGCTGCGCCTTCACCAGGTGCCGCCCGCCCCCTGGCCAGGCCACTGCCTCGCCTGGCTCCCGGCCTCCACCCAGGCCTGGTCGGCGACAGGAGATTGTCAGCATTTTTAAATCCCCAAGAAAACTGTCTCTTTAGCTGACGCAGACCACAGAGGTCCCCGCTCGACAAGCAGGGTGGGCAGGTCTTGAGGGGGTGGAGGGGCACGGAATAAAGTAGGGCTTCCGGCCAGGGTGGACAGAGCCTCCGCTCTTCCCTCTCCATCTTTTGAGCAGGGAGCAGTTGCCTTGGCCTCCTCCCACACCCGCCAGCCAGCCTCCTGCCCGACTCCCACGGGCAGCTAACGATGGTATTTGAGTGAATGTTTGACCAAAATGTCCTCCTCTCCCCCCACCCCCCTTTATAGGTTTCAGACTAAATACTTCCAGGGGAAATACGGCAACCTAGACAGCTCGCTTATCTCCTTCGGGCCATGCCAGACCCCCACGCTGGGCTTCTGTGTGGAGAGACATGATAAAATCCAGTCCTTCAAACCGGAGACCTACTGGGTGCTGCAGGCCAAGGTTCACTTCTTTTTCCTGTTCATGCTGGGTCTTTCTGGGTTTGGGTATGGATTCTGAGAGCCTCCATCATCATTGTCATAGTCCCCAGGCCAAGGGCACAGCTGTAGGTGGCTGTCCCATCAGGAAGTGGTTGTGGGTGCCCAGGGAAGGGCCCCCAGCCTTCGTGGAGGCCGTAGGACAAGGCCAGGCCTGGATGCTCTGGCAGCTCAGGGTGAGGTCACCCTCCAGGCCCACGGTTGGGGTGGTCAGGTCCAAGGACTGGACTGAGGGCCACGGGCTGCTGACTTTCGAGCTTCTAAGGAGTCTTGGAACCCCTGCTCCAAGTAAAAAGGAAGGTTTTTGTAAGATTTAGAGTATAATACAGAGCTACTTCCGTCAACACAGGGCTGGGGTCTCCTAGGTGGGACCACATCTAGTGCCAGCGGGGCTTAGGGGATGAGAAGTGGGGGCTCCGACGCTCCCTAAGGACACCTCAGCCTCGGCTTGAGGCTCCCCTCCTGAGGCCATCTGGCTGATCTCAGCAAGGAGGCCTCGTGTCAGAGCAGCCTCCACTTGGGGAGGGGCTGGGCCTCAACCTGCACATCTGCGGCTACGCACCTGAACAGGTACAGCCGAGACACTTTAGAGGCAGGGCCCAGGCGAGGACCAGCTCTGTCTGCCCCGATTCTCCCTGCTGGCGCTGGCTCACCTGGATGCTTTCTCTCCCGGGCTCTCCTGTTCCCCTCCTGCAGGTGGACGCCGATAAGGACCGATCCCTCCTTTTGGACTGGGACCGAGTGCGCGTGTTCGACCGGGAGATCGCACAGATGTTCCTGAACATGACCAAGCTGGAGAAGGAGGCCCAGGTGGGCTGCTCCACCCACGTCAGTCCCACCTGCCTTGGGGGGGCCTCGGAAGACTCTGCTGACCTAGGCTCATATCCTTCTCTGCCTTTCTGGAACACAGACACTTTTTAGACAGAAGAATGGTTACTCACGACACGCTCCCCCTAAGAAATTCCTGCCCAGGCCGTAGCTGCCGTGCACCACGTGCCTGCTCTGAGCCCTCCACGTGCCCTGTGGGCATTACCTCCTTTGGGGGGATTCCACCCAGATGTCCCTTTTCTGTGACACCTCAGGCTAACAACTAGAGGCCCCTATGCACATCAAGAACCCGCCCAGGTCCCACAGCCAGCGCGGGCATCTCTGGGTCATCAGCTTTCGTGGCCTTCATGTGCTACGTTTCTTACTCAGGTTTTCACGAATTGGAAAGCATGGGCTGCGTGGCTGTTAGGAAGAGGTTGATGCCACCTGGCAACTGGCTGGCCGCATGGGTGGGGGCATGTCCGTGGCCGTGACAGCTTATGCCTTGCAGTTGTGACGGCCCCCGTGGTCACTGAGGCTCGCCCGGCCTCCTTCAGCCGCCTTCTCTCGTCCTTCCTGAACCTTCCTGGGCGTCCCCTTGCCCAGGGCAGTTGACTCAGGCTCCAGAACTTCCCCTAAAGCTGCCCCGTGCTTCTACCCGCAATGGCCAGCCCGTCTGAGTGCCCCCTCTCCTCCGCCCATGATCCAAGCTGCCTCTGCTGCACAGACACCACTTGTCCTCAGTGTTAGCCCCACATCTGTCCGGAATTCAGGGGGCACGGCCCTGGCCAGGTCCACATGAGGTTGGCAGGGGCGAGGCGTGGTGGTTGAGAGGTTTGCATTGTTTTTGCCACAGACAAAACGGTCATCTCTTCTGATAGCTACTCAGCCCAGAGGCTGACGGTGGTTACTCACCACCATTTTCCTTAAAGTGCGTGGTATTTACCAAGTTCCAAAGTGGTTACCCACTTTTAGAAGTTAGGAGATTTCACATTAAAAAATCCCAATTTCCAGCTTCTCCTGACAAATTGGCAGGTGTAGCAACACTAGTGGGCGTAGTGAGGGGTAAGCAGCTGCCCCTGCAACAAGCCCTCACCCCATGGCCCCCTGCGCCCCCCACCAGCCCCGTGGCCTGGCAGACGCTCCTGTTGAGTTTCAAATATGCAGCCCTTTCTCCTGACTCTTCCCCTTTTCTCCAGGTTTTCTGTTTCCCTGGAAAAGAATTTTCTTTCATTTTCCCTTCCTGGGCCTGAACAAATGTTCATTCAAGTCCTGAGTCTGCTGTGAAGAGAACTGGAGAAGCTGGGAGGGTAAAAGAGTCTAGACCCTTGGCCACATGTCCTGAGCCTGTCATGGTGTCTCCCTGCACCCATGCGTGAATCTGTTCTGTCCCCCAGGTGGAGGCCACGAGCAGGAAGGAGAAGGCCAAGCAGAGGCCACTGGCCCTGAACACTGTGGAGATGCTGCGTGTGGCGAGCTCTTCCCTGGGTGAGTGTGGGCGTTGCCTCAAAGCCCCCAGGAGACTTCTTGGGGCAGGCACGTGGCGTCTTGACAATAGCGATTGTGACGATGGCTGCTACCTGAGGGGGACAGCTGCAGTGGCGTCCCTGGTGCAGGGAGAGGCCAGGTGTGGGCGGAGCACTTGCCAGGTGTGACAGCTGTGACGTGGCCCTGAGCCTCGTTTCCACCATAGTGAGAAGGTTGTGCTGGAAGGTTGGTCTGGAGCTGGCAGCCTCCAGGCATTGGTGGCCCCTCTGCAGCCTCAGGAAACCGTGGGCACCACCCTCTCAGGGCAGCACCTCCAGGGATGCTCGAGGGGCAGCGATGACATGGAGTGACCTCTCGCTGAGGCCAGCTTCTGCAGGTTGGGGAGGAGCAGGAGCACGAACCCCCATCAGTGCCCTGCAGCGCTGTGAGCGCGGACACACCCAGGGGCTCAGGACGGAGGGCGCGTGTGGACCATAGGGCGTGGGTGTGACCCCAGGCCGAGTAGGACACAGGCGCTCTGAAGGCCACGTTCAGCAGTACGGCTGCCAGCGTCTCGAGGGTGACCCTGGGGTGTCCCCACCCTGGTGGGGGAGCTTGGCCTTGGATCGGGCCGTGTGGCCCCCACCTCCCAGGAGCCTGGGCACCTGGCCCGGGAGTGCCTGCTCTCCTGGCTTCCGGGCTGCTGAGCCTGCATGTCCGGCAGGGATGGGCCCACAGCACGCCATGCAGACCGCAGAGCGGCTCTACACACAGGGCTACATCAGCTACCCGCGCACCGAGACCACCCACTACCCCGAGAGCTTCGACCTGAAGGGGCCTCTGCGGCAACAGGCCAACCATCCCTACTGGGCCGACACGGTGAGGCCAGGACCCCACGGGCCAGGCCAGGATGGGCAGCCACTCCTCCCATGTGGGTTGGCAGCCATGCTCGGCTCATGCCTTGCTCCGGGCTTTCCCCTCAGGTGAAGCAGCTGTTAGCGGAAGGTATCAACCGCCCACGGAAAGGCCACGACGCTGGCGACCATCCCCCCATCACCCCCATGAAGTCTGCCACGGAAGCTGAATTAGGTATGGGGGCTCCCCCCAGAAGTCTGCGCGTGTGCAAACACGCACACACGCACGCACGCGCGCGCTTCAAGCTTCCCAGGAGGGCCGGGTGAGGAGCTTTGGCTACATGGCACCTTTGGACGGGGTCAGGCCCCATCAGCAGTGTGGGCCCCCACCGGCCCCGGCTGCAGTGAAGGGGCCACCTGAAGGTTGTGCTCTGTCGCCATGGACGGGACAGGAGTGAAGTGGTGGCGGCAGGTGTGTGGTGTGCGGGCAGGCGCTGGAGCAGGCCAGGCAGGAGACCACAGATGGAGTGGGATGAGACCGGGGCAGGGTGACAGGCTCAACCATGGGGCGCCCTTACTTCCCACTCTCGAGGCCCTGCTGGTGGCCTGCATGCTGGGATAAGGCAGGAGAGGGAGGGAGGAGCCCCTGTGCGCAGCCCCAATCTGAAGCGATGGTGGCAGGTCACTTATGGGGTAGGTCAGGCCCTGAAGCGCAGTCCCACCCAGAAGCAGGGCCTGAAAGAGCCACCGAGGCCTGGAGATGCTTGCGATCCTTCCTGTATGTCCCCTCCCCCTTCGAGGGCTTAGAGCAGGCCAGCCCTGGCGCCCAGGCCCTGCTGCTGGAGCACGAGTGCCGGGGCTGCTTGGAGCCAGAGCCCGGCACTGAACAGCCGCGCCTGTTGCAGGCGGCGAGGCCTGGCGGCTGTACGAGTACATCACCAGACACTTCATCGCCACGGTCAGCCACGACTGCAGGTACCTGCAGAGCACCATCTCCTTCCGGATCGGGCCTGAGCGCTTCACCTGCACAGGCAAGACCGTCATCTCCCCAGGTAGGTGGAGCCAGGCGGGCGCCTCTCCCACCTCCGCAGACATGGCCACCGGCCCTGAGTGTTGGCGCCCGGTCTCCGCAGGTTTCACGGAGATCATGCCTTGGCAGAGTGTGCCCCTGGAGGAGAGCCTGCCCACCTGCCAGAGGGGCGACACCTTCGCCGTGGCTGAGGTCAAGATGCTGGAGAAGCAGACGAGCCCCCCTGACTACCTGACGGAGGCCGAGCTCATCACGCTCATGGAGAAGCATGGCATCGGTGGGTCCACAATGCCTGGGATCGGTGGGTCCCAGGGCTGGGGCCCAGTGTGGCCAGCTGAGCCTGCAGGGTGGCCGCGGGCAGGCCCTCGCCGAGGCCTCCACCTCAGGACCTGGCCTTGCCTGTAAAGGCCAACACGCACCCTCACAGGCACTAACTGCCACCCCCAGAGCTGAGCGTTGGCCCAGGTTGCCAGTGACTCACCCACAGGGAGGACACAAAACTCAGAACAAATCCACAAGGTGACAGGAAAGCCAAGTTCCCGCGGCACTGCTTCCCTGCGCGGGGAGTGGACGTGCCCCACCCGGGGAGCTTGTGAGCTCAAAAGTGGGGTGGCTGATGCACATGTCTCACGGGCGAGGGTCTCTCCTAGTCCCCAGGCCCAGGGGCTGTGACCCGAGGCCTCACACCCCAGGGGATGGCCTTGTGCCGGTGCCGCCTCCCCAGGTGGTGCTTGCTCCGAGGGGCGCTGCCTGTTCCCTGATGGGCTCTCCCAGCTCACCGGGCCCCTCACAGTTGACAGGCTCTGGAGGGCTGTGGGACAACCAGGCCACGGTATCTGGACTTTGCTCCATCAATAACAGTCCCGCGGGTGCCTTGCCAGGGAGCCTCTTACCTGTGCCCGGGGTCCTGGTGACAGTGGTGGCCTTACCAGGAGAGCTGGGCTGCTGCTTCCAGGAGCCTGGGTGCCTGCAGTGGGTCCTGGTAGTCCTCAGCCTGCTGCGGGTGTGGGCGCCGCTCACCCAGCACCCTCTGCCCCTTCTCGTTGACGGGACGTCCGTGGCTTCTCTTGGCCACACACTAGACAGTGTCACGGACCACCCGACAGCAGTCAAGGGCGGCCCTGTTGACCGGGCACCCCGGGGCTGTGGCCCGAGTGCAGGAGGTGCCGCGGGAGTGTGCGGTGCAGCACTGCAGAGCTGCATGGGGCTCAGAGCCTGGCCCACCTCATCCCACCAGCCATGGACCTCGAGGAACAGTAAAGGCAGCATCTGGCAGTGCCAGACGACCTTGATGTCTTTGGGGCAGGTGCACCCTGCAGCTGGGAGCCTGCCCTGGGGGCTGATCACGAGGGACCGGGAGCCAGCAAGTGGGCAAACCCGGGCAGGTTTTGGAGGACAATTTGTCAGGGAGGCTCCTCTGCATTTGGGGGGCTGGGGCCTTGGTTCTGGAAAGGTGTGGGTGCCGCAGGGTCAAGACAGGGAGAGGCCAAGGAGGGCACATTTCCAGATGTGAGGGGCAGGCGGCCGAGCTCTGTGACTTTGGTGGAGTTCCTTAGTCTCTCTGAGCTGGGAACATCGACGCTGGGTTCACAGGACAGCCCAGAAAAGGCCTGTGGTGTGGTGCCCAGGGGCAGGGCTGAGAACCAGGGGCCACGAGGCAGGCGGGGGTGAAGGGGGAGCCAAGTCTGACAGGGCCCTGCTGTGTCTCAGGGACGGATGCCAGCATCCCCGTACACATCAACAACATCTGCCAGCGTAACTACGTGGTCGTGGAGAGTGGGCGCCGGCTCAAGCCCACCAACCTTGGTATTGTACTGGTGCACGGCTACTACAAGATTGGTGAGTGCAGCTGCCAGGCGCCTCCCCTCACAGACCCGGCCCTGCAGTGAGTCTGCAACTCCCACCGCAAGGAGGCCGCCTCGGCCACGCCCAGGACCTGCCGTAGCAGGGCTGATGGACACATGGGTGTGTGTCAGGGTCCAAAAGGGGGGACGTGGGCTCTTCCCTGCAGACTGGGCCCTGGGGTCCAGCCTCGTCCTGTGACGCTGTCCTGGAGACGGGGTGTCCTGGCCACTCCACACGGGGTGCCGGGGGAGATCACAGGTGGGGGCAGCCCTGGCCCTGTGGCATGAGGGCTCACAGTGCGTCCCCTACTCCGCAGATGCGGAGCTGGTGCTCCCCACCATTCGCAGTGCAGTGGAGAAGCAGCTGAACCTGATCGCCCAGGGTAAAGCCGACTACCGCCAGGTCCTGGGCCACACCCTGGACGTCTTCAAGAGGAAGTTCCACTACTTCGTGGACTCCATCGCGGGTGAGGCCTGCCTCTTCCCTGCTCCTCGGCCAGAGGACCCTGGTCAGGGCTGCCGCCTCCGGCAGTGATACCAGCTCCCAGATCCAGGCTCTGGGCTCCAGGCCATTGTCGGGATTACAGAGCGAGTGTAGTGACAGCACATGCAGCACACGCGGATCATGTGACACACAGGGCTGCCGCTTGCCGTTCAGTTACTGACGCAAAGACCCCCACCCTCAGGGGTGGCCGTATTTACCCTCAGACTCTTGGCCGCGTGCGGTAGCTCCCTCCAGCCTGCCCAGTATACTGGCTGTCGTGGAGGTGGGCACCCCGGGGTCGGGGTGTGAGTCCCGCCCTGCTCACTTTCAGGCATGGATGAGCTGATGGAGGTGTCCTTCTCGCCCCTGGCGGCCACCGGCAAGCCCCTTTCCCGCTGTGGGAAGTGCCACCGGTTCATGAAGTACATCCAGGTAGGGGGGAGGGGCCGGGAGGCACAGGGCAGGTGTGCACAGGTGGGCGGTCTTGCCACCCCGCGGGCCTTGCTCCAGCTGCCTTCACACGGAGTGACAGGGGGTTCCTGGGCAGCTTTGCCAACAAACCCCCACCGCTGCCTCCAGACCCCAGCAGCACGTAAGCCATTAGGCCACTGAAACACGCACTGTCCATGTTCTCTTGACAACATGTTCCTTGCTGTCACGGATACTAATGTACGTGCAGAGATTTTAGCACTGCCTTTGTGTACGTGTGGAGCAAGTGTTCTGAGATTCAGTGACCAGGGATCCTTGCCTGAGAGGTCCTGGTGATATTCCATACTATGTGCTACCTACACGTGTTATGCATTAGCATCATGCATTATGTGTTACGTGTTATAGGTGTTACACGTTATGTCTTACATGTTACGTATCCTATGTCTCGGGGAGAATGAGGGCGGGCAGGAGGGTCGGCAGCCCCAGCAAACCTGTGACCACCCCCCCGACTTTGCCACAGGCCAAGCCAAGCCGCCTGCACTGCTCCCACTGTGATGAGACCTACACCCTCCCCCAGAACGGCACCATCAAGCTCTACAAGGAGCTCCGGTGCCCACTGGACGACTTCGAGCTGGTTCTGTGGTCCTCAGGCTCGCGGGGCAAGAGCTACCCGCTGTGCCCATATTGCTCTAACCACCCACCCTTCCGAGACATGAAGAAAGGTGAGCCGTTCCCTCCCTAGCCAGCTCGCCTGTACCCCGGGCACCTGTGGTCCCTCCTCAGCACCAGCCCTGCTCATGTCACGCTGGACTCTGAGGGGACCCCGCGCCTACCATTCCTGAGCTCCCTGCACAGGGCCCCAAGGACCCAGGTGTGCTCGGGCACTGCTCAGGGCCCAGCCGGCCAGTCTGCCGCTCTCTGCCTAGTCGCGATTGGATGGTTGACCGTCGTCAGATCACTTGTGATCTGGGCAGTGGGCATGCTCCTGGGCTCGGGGGAGTGAGAGGATGCAGTGGGAGGGGGCCGCCCCCGGCAAGGGGTGAGCCCTCAGTCACCACCTTTCTCAGACACATCCCTGCCCTCCAGCAGCTTATAGGGCAGCAGATGGCCCCACCTGGGCCACGGGGAGCAAAGTAAAGGGGGGGTGGACTTGGCTGGAGGCCGTCCGGAAGCCGTCTGGAAACCTCAGAGTAGGGGGACGTCAAAGGTCAAGGAGGTCTCAGAGAAGAAGAGCCCAGGGCCGGCATGCACGGGGCGAGAGGAGCGCAATCTGCTGGGATGAGGGTTGGGGTGGAGGTCCTGAGGGTGGGTGGGCGGGCAGGTGGGTGTGCATAATGGTATCCCCTGCACTTCCCCCAGGCACAGGCTGCAATGAGTGCACACACCCCACCTGCCAGCACTCGCTGAGCATGCTGGGCATTGGCCAGTGCGTGGAGTGCGAGAGCGGTGTGCTGGTGCTCGACCCCACCTCAGGCCCCAAGTGGCGGGTGGCCTGCAACAGGTGCAATGTGGTGGCGCACTGCTTCGAGAATGCCCACCGCGTGCGTGTGTCTGCCGACACCTGCGGCACCTGCGAGGCCGCCCTGCTGGACGTCGACTTCAACAAGGCCAGGTCCCCACTGCCGGGCGATGGCACGCAGCACACGGGCTGCGTCTTCTGCGACCCCGTCTTCCAGGAGCTGGTGGAGCTGAAGCACGCAGCCTCCTGCCACCCCATGCACCGCGGGCCTGGGAGGAGGCAGGGCCGGGGCCGGGGCCGGGGCCGGAGGCCAGCGGGGAAGCCAGGCACCAGGAGGCCCAAGGACAAGATGTCGGCCCTGGCTGCCTACTTCGTGTGACGGCCCTGCCCGGGCTCTGCATGGCGTCCTCTGGGTCACAGAAATCATTAAACACATTGTCTTCTCCAGAACGAGCAGCTCGCGGGACCTTGCCTGCTGTCAGAGGGTTGTGCCCGTCCCCCATTGGCCCTCCGGCCCCGTCCGCTTGCCTCTCCCTCGTCCTGCACACGCCCCCTGAGTGCCCGCTCTGCCCACATCCTGCAGGGAGGCCACCACACACGGAATGGGGAGCAGACCCAATCCGAGGCTCCTGTCACGTTCTAGCGCATGTGAGACACGGCACAGTGACTGTGTGCGTGCCTCGGGGGTAGCCCAGGCGCCTGGAAGGCAGGAAGCCACAAGCTGCCCACCACCGGCTGTCCCAGGTGGGAGGAGGCAGCTGGGAGAAGCCTCCCTGGATGTTGGCCCTCACTCCCACCCACTGCCCCGGGCCAGACCCCTGCTCCCCACTTGGCGTCTGGGAGCGGGTCTGAGCGTGGGGCCTGCACCCTTAGGGCCCATTCCCATTTCAGTTCTCAAACACCTGTCCTCTCAGACAGAGGCAGGCAGCAGTTTACATGAGGGAATCGCCCGCGTGCCAAGTGGAGGAAGTACCCCACAAGCCACACCACCCTCTGGGCCGCCTGCCACCTGCCCCCTTCCCAAGCCTGCTCTACCCAAGGGGCACTCACGTCAGGCCTCCACACTTTGGGATTTCACCCCCTGCCCAGGCTCCACCGCAAGAAGAGGCTCCATGAAACGCCTCTCAGAGCCTGTGCAAGGGGCAGTCAGAACCATGCTGCCCACACACGGACCACTACCTCAGTTGTAGATTCACCCTAGAGGCTGGAACTCAGGGGCCGGGTGGGCTGGGTGACGTGGGGAGGCTCCTTTCCCAAGGGCAGGAGCGGAGCTGGGAGCTGAGGCGGGATGGAATGTAGCGGGGAGGGATTGACAAGCCACAGGGCACGAGTCGGCTCGCCGGCATGTCCTTGGCCCAGCACCCGCCAGTAGGAGGCAAGCTCCTGGCCAAGTGGTGGTGTCTCGCTTCCCCGTCATCTCCCAGCACCAGCCTTTAATGGAATCAGTGCTCCGAGGAGTCTAGTGTGGGCCCCGCTGAGGAAGCCCATGGGTATGTCAGCGTTCATGGGCTTTGCGATGTGGAGTCCTGTCCCAGGACTGCCTCACCCACACTGTGGTTCTCAAACTTCACCCTTTACTCATTCTGATGCAAGTGGTCCTGGGCACACTGAGAAACACTGAGGCGGGGTCGCACAACAGCCCTAGGAGATAGGTTGGTTGCTATTGTCCCCGTTTTTCTGGTAAAGAAACTGGGCACAGGGCAGCTAAGGAACATGTTCAAGGTCACAGGTCCTAAGAAGTAGCCGCGGGCCTTGCTGGGGTCACCATGGTGATGGACAGGTTACAGGATCTAGGAAGGCGTGAGGAGGAGAATGGGATGAGCAACACCCGCTCCACCCTGCTTCCTCTGCCCAGGCACCCCCTGCCTTCCACACCCACCCCCTCCACAGACGGTGTCCTTTCAAATCTGCCAACTGCTTGTTCTCCAGACCCTCCTGTTAGTGAACCTTAGTTCCTGGGATGGACAAAAGCCATGTGTGGGCCTGGAGGTCAGGTGGGCAGGGCCCCAGTGGGGCTTCTGAAAGCTCTTCCTCCATAAAAAGTTTAAATTATGCTTTACAACTGCATTGATATAAAGATGAATATATTAATATATACTAAGACATTTTCTTTGACCTAAAAGTTCATTTATCTTTTCTGGCGTTAAGACATCTTCTGGGAATTCCCTAGCGGTCCAGTGGTTAGGACTCTGTGCCTCCACTGCAGGGGGCATGGGTTTGATCCCTGACTGGGGAACTAAGATCCCACAAGCCGCGTGGTGCAGCCAAAAAATACATATTTTTTTCCTGGGCTTCTAAGGTGGCAGAAAAATGACCCCCAAAGATGTCCTGGTCCCTGTCCCTGGAACTGTGCTGTTAGATGACGTGGTGGAGGGGAATCAGGGCTGCAGGTGGGATTAAGGTTGCTCATCTGACTTTAAAACAGATTATCCTGGGTCATCTGGGTGGCCCAAGGTCATCACAAGGGTCTTTTCAGTCCTGGCTTTGAAGGTGGGAGGGGCCATGAGCCAAGGGGCGGGGCAGTTAGAAGCTGAAAAAGGAGGGAGAACGTTCTCCCTTAGAGCCCCCAGAAAGGAAGGCACCCTGATGACCCTTGAACTAGCCCATTGAGACCTTATGGGCTTCTGATCTCCAGACCTGTAGATATTAAATGTGTGTGAGTTTGTGGCCATTGGAAGCTAACCGTCCCTAAAAGTGTCGTGGGTCCTGGGCAGTGTGGGCTCGCATCCCTGTTCTGCTGCTAACCGTCTGTTGACTGCGCAAGTTGCCTAATTTCTGGGCACCGCCCCATCTACACAGCCACCACAGGTAGAGACCTGCCGCAATGGCCAGGATGCAGGCCGCAGGTGCGCTCGCCCGGCGGGTGGGGCCGCCGGCGCGCGCAGCGGGCCGCCAGGGGGCAGCAGAGGCCGGCCCCGCCCGCCTGGGCCCGACGGCGCCTGCGCGGCGCCCGCGGCGGCCGGACGGGAAGTGGGCGGGGCCGGCTAGGAGCGGCTAGAGGGCGCCGGGCGGCCGAGTGGCAGGTGAGGACCGTGGGGACCCGGGGTGCCGCGGGGCGCGGGTGGGGGCTGACGGCGCCGGGGGAGGCTCCGGCGGCGGCGCCAGGGGTGCAGGGGCGGGTTGGGGAGCTGGGGAGGCCGAGATGGGGAGTCGCGAGGGGCTGGGAGCCGAGTGGGGGCTGCAGAGCGGGGGCGGCATCCGGGACCCGGGGAGCCCGGGGTGTAGCGGTGGGGTTTGGGCCCGCGGGGGTGTGGCCGAGCCGGGGGGCCAAGGGCCGTGAAGCAGGATGGGGTGCTCAGGGTTGACGCGCCCCCATTGCTTGGAGTTCCTCCTTCCCTTCCGCCCCAACGGGAGCATCTGGCCGGGCCCCTGCCCAGACCCCTACCCGAGAAGCCCCCGCACCTTTGCCGGACTGCAGCTCTGCCCCAGCGCCTCCACCCCTGGCCTGCCCCCACCCGGCCCTCCCCCAAGCGTATTTAAGGTGTTTTAGTTAAAGCCAGTGCTTGGGCTACAGCAGCTTTAGCGAGACGCGTATGAGATTGAACCTCCGGTAGGGAGGCCATGGCTCCAGCAGTGCAGCTGTGTGACTTCAGGCAAGCCCCTTAGCCTCTCTGTGCAACAGGGAGATATGGCAGCTGATTGTAGGGATTTTAGTGCAGGGCTTAACATAGTGGGGCCTAGTCAGTGGTGATGGACTCCTCCCCGCAGCCTTCCACTCAGCTGGACACATGTCTTGAGTGACACGTCCTGAGTGACACATCCTAATGACATTCCCTGGCGTGAGTTCTGTGGGTGAGTTGCGCTCCCACCATGGGAGATAGAACATGAAGCTCACTGCTGGCTTTTGTGCCATATCCGGCCTATTGTCACAGCTCACTCTTCCTCCTGCAACTGAGCTGGAAGTGACAAAGGCGTGGGAAGACCCCACCTGATTCCGGCTTTGCCATTTCCTGCCTGTGTGGCCTCAGGTTGCTGACCTTCCCTGAGTCTGTTTCTTTATTGCAACCTGGCTGAGTCCAACAGCGTGTACTCAGCATAGTTGTGAGAGGTAAACAGGATGCAGACCACTCTGCAAACCTCCACACGTTCATTCCTAGAATTCCTTTGCGATATGGCCTGAAGCCAGCCCTGTCCTTAGGACCTGTTTGCTGCCCACCACCTTTAGCAGACTGTCTTAGCTTCCTCTTTCAAGGGGCCAGGCCTGAGGCTGCACCTCCCAGCCCACACCATCTGCAGGGGGGTGTTGGGAGGAGGCCAACATCTTCCCTCTGCCCACACGTGCCAGCAGCCGTGCACAAAGGGGCCTTGCACGGAGGGCCGTGGTACAGCCGAGAGACCGGGTGTGGGAGTACAGCTTATAATCTTGTGAGAAGTCAAGCCTGTAAAAAGTGGCATTTGCACGACAATGTGAACGTGCTTAATGCAGCAGAACTGTACACTTAAAAGGGTAGAATGATAAATTGTATGTTATGTATAGTTTACCATAAGTGTTTTAAAAAGAAAAAAAATACATATGTGGGAAAAGATCTGGAAGGGTTTCTGCCATACTCTTCCCAGTGTTTGTTTATGAATGAAGGAATAAGGCTCTCTACTTGCAGAAAAACGTTTAACTGTGAATAGATATTTTTGTAACAGTGATGCAGTTTCCCTTCTTAAAGATTGCTGTTTCTCTCTTCATTCCTGTTCTGAAATCAAACAGGACTTGACAAGTATCTTGTCCATACCGCCGAGAAAAACACAGTTGTACAAACACACATTGGTTGAGCTTCGAAGTCAAAACGGTTAAACTGGAGCATAATAAATATTTTAAATGGAAAAAAAAAATGGGCTTTTACAAGTCAGATGCGAGCAGAAGTACTATAGAGCCGTGAAGACGGCTGTGCCCCAGGTGTGAGGATTTCAGCAGAGGCAGGGCCGGAGCTCTCAGGGCTGCACCTGGGCGATGGGCTCAGAAATGAAAGAGGGGCCTGGGAGCGGCCAGCCCCAGGGTCGGCGGCCCATGAGGGGTGGGCGGGGTTCCGTCCAGTTAGCAGCCGGGCTCCGCAGTCCCACCTTGGCCTGACTGGGACCCTGGCTGGGTAACTTGGCCCTTTCGCTGACGCCCTGCCTGAAAGTTGAGGGTAATAACACGGGGTATTGGGGGGGGGTGTGTAAGAAGAGGTGGCAGGGGAAGTGCGCTCAGAGGGTGGCGGCCCTGCAGTCCCCTGGCGGGTATTAGCCGCAGCACCGTTATTCCTGCTGATGAGCAGTGCAGAGGGGCGTTGTTCCAGGAGCTGGAGGACCTGGCCTCGGGCCACATTTGGCCAGACCGGTGGAGCAGGTGGCAGTGGGGGCTGGCGGCCCAGTGTCCCTCCCACGGCCCCCCCCAAGGTCCTCATGCAGGAGTCTCCCCCGCATCCCTGCCGCAGCCTCTCACCAGCTCCCCTGGTCAGGACCCCCACACCAGGCCCAGCTCCGCCGCATCCCCCCATCCCACTGCCTGCCTGCTGGCCTCCGTCCTTCCTGACCAGCTCCTCAGTTGGTCCTGGGAGAGCTCAGGGCTATGGTCCTGCCCTTGCTCCTCCTGACCCTCCCAGGGCTGCCTCTGGGCCCCTTTGGGCAGAAATTTCTCCCTCCCGCCGTCATCTCGGGCCCCAGGCTCATATCAGCTGGGGTAGGTCACAGATCCAGGAGCTGGTTGAGAAGAAGATGGCAAGGAAGGAAGTTACTCTTGTCCCTTACCTCAGCTGGCCCCAGAGAAGGAAAGCCATGTCCCGGCTCATTTCCTGGCCCTTTGTTCTGCCAGGCTATGCGAAAACAAGCCTGGTAGGTCCTGGTGATGCCCACCTGTCCAGCAAAGGCGGGGCTGGGCCAGGCCATGAGAGTAGCAGCCCGCACCCCTCAGGTGCAGTCGTGCCTGGGCATGGGGCAGTGGGCACAGGGGCACAGCGGAGACCAGGCCTTGATGCTGCAGAGGGGAGGGGCTCCCAACCCCCAGAGAAACAGACTCGGAGGACTGGGGTCCAGGCCCAAGGAACAGCATCCCAAGGCTGGGAGGCAAGAAGGAGGCCCCTGCGTCCCAAAAAAACCCCACCACCATCAGCGAGGTCGAAGGTGAAGGGCCTGAAGGGCCTGAATTCGGTGCTTTAGGCTGTGGGCCCTCCCATGCGCCCTGGGAGGTCAGTGAGCACCATTTGACCCCAATCACGTATCTAATGAGCGTGCTTTGGGCCACCAGCGATTTCAGGGCCTCGAGTATTTGTTTGGACTCAATTGCAGGGGAGCTGGGGCCAGTGTTGCCTGGGGCAGCTCTGCATCACTCACATTTCTCTCCTCTATGCAACAGGCCAGAGCATTTCACAGGCAGAAGAGGCAGCTTGGCCTCTTTCCCTGCCCAAGGGTGTCCGAGCTTCCTGGGAAGTTCACGCCACCTTCCTGTTGTTTATCGTTGGCTCAGGCCGGCCTGGCTGCCTCCTCCCCGCCCTTACCACCCCCACGGCGCCCGGCCCGGCCCCCCATCTCACAATCTCAAACCCTCGTGTTTATAACGCGGTGTCTGGCTTGCTCTCACCTGATTGTTCTTTATCTTATGTCCTTCATTTGTTTCCCTGTTTGTTTTTTGCCGCCTGGAGCTGTGTTGTGTCACTCACTTGTGAGCAGACAGGAGGGATAGCCATGAGTGGGAGCCTGTCCCCAGAACCTTCCATCACAAGCGCCCCAGTTTCTGTGTTATTCATGTGTGTCTACTTCAAGAAATTAACTTCCAATTCTCCTCTCTGACAGATGAGAGAGGTTTTGTGTTTCTTTCTTTCTTTGGCCGTGCCACATGGCTTGTGGGATCTTAGTTCCCCAACCAGGGATCGAACCCAGGCCCCAGCAGTGAAAGCGCCGACTCCTAACCACTGGCCCTCCAGGGAATTCCCTCTTTCTTAATTTACCTCCCTTTACGCTTCACTCTTTGCCCTCCAGACCCTCCACTGATGACACATCTTGCTTCCCCTTCCCCCTCGCCCCCGTGCCTGCTTGTCTGCTGTGTCCTGTCTCTGTTCTTCCAGGAGACTTGTGCTGAGTTAGGAGCTCTGATCCTTAGTGGGCAGTGAGCCCCCTGTATCCCCCATCCTCCAGCCCATTTGAAGCCCAGGACAGTCGGGGCGTTTGTGGACGTGGACAAACCTTTTAAGCCTCAGGAGGCCTGGGACTCCTCCTGAGAGGACTTACAGGGCTTGACCATGTCCCAAAGGCCCTGACTCTCCTGGGTTAACCCTCTGCTTCCCTCCTGCCCACACGCCCTCTGTACGATGACCCTGCCACCGTGCCGTGAGGTAGCCCTGCCCCGCTCTGGGCATGACTTCCAGGCTCCCAGGCCCAGTGACATCACCTCCTCACCTCCCTGCTGCCCAGGTCCGGGGTCAGGTGGAACCCCTGCTCTGGCCGTATCCACCTGCCTCCATGGCCTGGCCCTGGGTCCCTCTCCTGCCTGCCTCTGGCCACACCGGCCGTCCTCTGACAGGAACATGCCTTCCTCCTCCTTCAGGACATCCCTCTGCCCCGGGCTCTGTCTCCTGAAGCCACTTCTCTGGGCTCCCCCGCACCCACCAGTCCCCTCTCAGGGTTGTCCCTCCCACGTGGGCCCCGGAACCGTGTGTGAGGCCCGGGGGCCCCGCCCTTCTGCCTGGAGCCCCGGGCTTGGTGCGGCCCCTGCCCCTCAATGCTTCAAGGGGAAGCAGAGAAAGTGAGGCACTCAGCGCTGTAGGGCGAGGATGCGCTTACCCACAGCTCAGGGCGCCGATTGACTGTATTCTTGCCAACCCTCACGTCTCTCCCCAGAATGAAGACCAACGACCCGGCAGCAGCCCCCCGGGATGCTCTGGGCATGGCCTCGGGAACCCCACAGCAGAATAGCCAGAAGGCAGAGGAGAACCCCAGCTTCCTGGATGTGCTCCTCTGCGACTTCCCAGCCCCACTGGGCCCGGAGAGCCCTTTGCCGTGGAAGGTCCCAGGGACGATGCTGAGCCAGGAGGAGGTGGAAGGCGAGCTGGCTGAGCTGGCCATGGGCTTCCTGAGCAGCAGGTGAGCGGTGTGGGTGCCGAGACAGGGACCCAGGATGGAAGGGGGAGGGGAGTACAGGGCACGACCCTGACCCTGGCTGCCTTCACCCCCTGCCTTCCGCTTCTGCTGACTTCGGTCTGCGCAGAACTCCCCTGCCAGCCCCGTGGGTTTCCCAGGGCTGCCACCGCCAAGCGCCACAGACCAGGCAGCTTAGAGCAATAGAAGTGCCCCGTCTCATTGTCCTGGGAGCCGGAAGTCAGGGCCGCTCCAGGCCTTCCTCTTAGCTTCTGGTGTCGCCTGTTCCTGAGTGTGCCCTGGCCTGTAGACACATCACCCCAGACTGGCTGTTGTTGTCACCAGGCGTCCTCCTTGTCTGTCTGTGTTTCTCGTCTTCTTGTAAGGACACTAGTCCTGTTGGATTAGGGGCCCTGCTCCTATGTAACCTCATCTTATACCTGCCAAGACCCTAATCCCAAACAAGGTCACGTCCTGAGCCACTGGGTTAGGACTTCAGCGGACGTTTCCGGGGGACACAGTTCAACCCCTGATGGGTGCTAGCGGTAGGTCCTATTTCTATCCTGTCTCGCAGTCAGGGAGGCAGAGGCTAAGAGACTGGCCTGAGGCCTGGCGGTCCCCTGGCCACCAAGACCTGAGAGGTGGTGGCACTGTCCCCGTTTCACAGGCCGTGAAGACAAGGTTCAGAGAGGGATACGACCAGCTTGGCAGGTGTCGGGGGAGCCGTGCGCCACCAGCAGCCACAAGGGAGGCTCGTGGGTGAGGGCTGGTGGGTCACTCGGCCCCTGTGAACCTCGTCCCTCCCCAGGGGCCACACCCACCAGCCCTAGTCACTGGGTTACCCCTTGTGCTGGGACATGCCCCAGCCTCTGCGGTGGCGTTCCGTGTCCCCGAGTGCTCTTTCTTCGTGGCAGGTCAGCCCCACCCTCTCGCACCCCCGGGGCACCTGCTTGGTGGGACCCGAGGCCCCGTAACAGTCAGCAATGGGAACGTAAAGGCTGCGGGCCCACTCCAGGGCCGCGTCCGTGGAGGTCGGGGGAAATGCCGGTGACCTGTCCCTCGGTGTGGTGTGTGCAGAGAGCGATGCGGGCTGCTTTGTTTTGCTTTGGGAAAATATTTCAGAGGCAGGTGGCGTAAAGCAGATCAGTGGAGCCGAGCGGGCCTGGGGCCTGACGAGGCCACGTTGGCGGTCTGGGTGCTGGATGTGGGAGAGACGAGGGGCTGGGAGTGCAGAGGAGGGAGGGCCTGGCGCCCACCAGGCACCACAGTGGCACTTGGGGGACAGAAGGAACATTGAGGGGCCCTGAATCCCCAGCAGCCACTGGGCAGGGCTGGTGCCCCTGCCAGGCATGAGGAGGGCGAGAGGACCTTCTTGCAGGCAGGGCCTTGGGGGGTGAGTTTAGTTATGGGGGAGGGCGAGTGCCTCAAGTTTCCCCCTCAAGTAGGGGGAAACTCTCAAGGTGGAGCGGGGCCCCTCAAGGCTGAGCAGCGGGCGAGGCTGGGGGGTGGGGAGAGCGCCAGGCCCTGAGCACAGGGGGTGACTGAGCTCCCGTTAATTAGCAGATAACATAGCAGGCCTGAGACCATCAGTGATTGGCAAGAGGCCAGGGTTCACAGCCCCAGAGCCTGAGGCTGACAGGGGTGGTGCAGGTGGGCTCCCATGGCCCCGGTAGGCCCCCCATGAATCCACCTTGAAGGATTTTTTTTTTTTCTTCTGGTTCCGCCGCACGGCTTGCGGGATCTTAGTTCCCTGACCAGGAATCGAACCCGGGCCCTCGACAGTGCAAGCGCAGTCTTAACCAGCCAGGGAATTCCCAACCTTGAAGGATGTTAAAACGTGGTATTTTAAAGTCCCATATTTTCCAGCCATTTTAATGGATTTATTTTTGTCACAGTATTTCTTTACTGTGTAGACACATGTCACACGTGTCACACGTCTACACACATCTGGCGGTCAGGGCCCCTACCCGCATGTCCCAGCAGCTCGTGTGTAGGCTCTTGGCTATCCAGGCCCGAATGTGTTGGTCCGCGGGGTTTTTCGGGTTGTAAATGGAATCCTGCGTGAGACTGTCCAGAAGTCAGATCACGAGGTTGGGGCTGCGGTGATTTACCTCCAGTCCTCCCCTTGTGGTCAGCGGTCACCTCTCAGGTCCCTAAGTGGTGCGTCCCTGACACTGTAGCCACTGATGTGCGTTTTCATTTCTGCTTCTAGACTGGAGGCTCCTTGGAAACCCCGAGGTGGCCAGATAAGAGCGGTTCTTATTTCTTAGGTATCTGGTCCCGGTCTCCGAGGCATCGCTGGCATCTTTAGGGGCCTCGGGGCGCCGGGCAGCACCCCTGGATGAGACGGGAGGGCGGTCAGGAAGCCAGGCTGGGGCCCACATCCAGGCATTGTCCGCTCCCCATGGCCGGAAGCCACCTCCCTGCCCCCAGCGCCGGGAGCAGAGGTGCACTTCTCCCCGCCCTGAAAAAGGAAAGCCCAGAGGCTGGCAGGAAATCCCCACACTGCAGAGGAACGCACTTCTCATGACTTGGCTGGTTGTTTTTCTTTTTTTTTTTAATTAATTAATTAATTTTTATTTTTGGCTGTTTTGGGTCTTTGTTGCTGCACGCGGGCTTTCTCTAGTTCCGGCAGGCAGGGGCTACTCTTCATTGCGGTGCTGGGGCTTCTCATTGTGGTTGCTTCTCTTGTTGCGGAGCATGGGCTCTAGGCGCGCGGGCTTCAGTAGTTGTGGCACGTGGGCTCAGTAGTTGTGGCTCGCAGGCTCTAGAGCACAGGCTCAGTAGTTGTGGCGCATGGGCTTAGTTGCTCTGCAGCATGTGGGATCTTCCCGGACCAGGGCTCGAACCCGTGTCCCCTGCATTGGCAGGTGGATTCTTAACCACTGTGCCACCAGGGAAGTCCATGGCTGGTTGTTTTTTAAAGGCAGGTCCAGAGGCTGCTCCCCTGAGTCACTATCTCATTTTAAAAAATGACAGATTCATCCCAGTAGATCCCTAAGGCCATCTGTAGACACACACCAGGGACGCCCAGAGGGATGTGCCCACCCACCCGGCCCAGCCTTCGGGGACAGGCCAGGATGCAGGATGAGTCCTAGAGGCTGCAGGGACAGCTGGGGGATGGAGCCACCCCTTATACTCGGGGAGCCAGGGGCCTTCGTGGCTGGAGCGGGCCCCCGAGGCTGGGGGCTAGGCGGGCAGGCCCTGGAGCCTGTGGAAAGAATTTCCTATAATGCTTCCCACTGGCCTCGGTCTCTCCTCCCCCCAACCTCCTGGAGCTGCCTAGTGTCCCTCTTGTCCCGTACTGGAGGCTTCCCATCCCCCTTGTTTGCTTTCCCACTCCTGCCTGCGCTGACCCTCAGCTCTGCTCTGCACAGCCTGCCTGGGCCCCAGGTGGCACCCCTGGGGTCACCCCACTTCTCCAGCTGCTCCGGCCGCTCTCTGCCCCACCCCTTTCATCCACCCAGACCACGTGCCCACTGGCCACAGGCCTCTTGACCTCAGTGGAACCTGAGACTCACTGCGGACCCTCCTGGTCCCCTGCCCAATGCCTGCTCTGTCCCCTCCCATCCACTGCCAGGCCCACCCTCCAAGATGAGGCCAGGAGGTCTAAAAAAGCCCAATTGCAAGACGGGAATAAAGATGCAGACTTACTAGAGAATGGACTTGAGGACACAGGGAGGGAGAAGGGTAAGCTGGGACAAAGTGAGAGAGTGGCATGGGCATATATACACTACCAAATGTAAAATAGATAGCCAGTGAGAAGCAGCCACATAGCACAGGGAGATCAGCTCGGTGCTTTGTGACCACCTAGAGGGGTGGGATTGGGAGGGTGGGAGGGAGGGAGACGCAAGAGGGGAGAGATATGGGGATATATGTATATGTATAGCTGATTCACTTTGTTATAAAGCAGAAGCTGACACACCATTGTAAAGCAACTATACTCCAATAAAGATGTTAAAAAAAATGCAGTGTATGCAAAGTGCAATAAAGCAAAGCATAATAATCAAAGTGCAAAAAAAATAAAATAAAATAAAAAAATAAAATAAAAATTAAAAAGCCCAATTGTATCATATCATGTCTCTCTTCAAGCCACACCAAGGTCATGCTGCCTCCCCAGGTTCCCCTTCACCAGCTGTCCCAACAGCCTGCCTTGCCCAGGGACCCCCTGGGCTGCACACAGCCTGATCTTCCAGACACTGCCCATGGGTCCCGTGCTCCCTGGATTCCTTTCCTGGGGCATACGTGACAAAGCACCATGGGCTGGGCAGCTTAAACAACAGAACCGTATTGTCTCAGGATTCTGGAGGCTGGAGGTCCCAGAGCAGGATGTCAGCTGGGCTGGTCCCTCTGGCGGTTGCTGGCGGTCCTCGGCTATAGGCTCAGTCTTCACCTTCACAGGGCATCTCCCTGTGGGTCTGTGTCTGAATTTCCCCTTTCGATAAGGACACCAGCATTACTGCATTAGGGGCCCAGCCTACTCCAGTGGGACCTCATTTTAACTCATTGTATCTGCAGCGACCCCGTTTCCAAGTAAGGTCACATTCTGAAGCACTGGGGGTTAGAACTGTAACATACACATTTTGGGAGACACAGTTCAACTTATAGGACTCCCCAACCCCCAAGGGTCCCCAGCTGGTATTGGGGATCAGGAGCTGGTATAAGGCTGGACGTCGGGCAGTTTGGCCTGGCCACTGAGGCCAGCAGAGGCAGCTCGCACGTCTGTGACTCCCCCTCCCCACCAGCCCCAGTGAGGGCCCCATAATGGTACTGCGTGGATGGCCGTCCAGCTGCACGAGGACCAGAGGCCGAGCTGCCTGTCGTGGGTGCACGTGGAGTGTGAGCGGTCACCGCTACCTCTGGAAGGGCCTCCGGGAGCAGAAAGGGGCTGGGGGTCTCTGCCTGGAGTGTGGGGCAGGCTCTGGGGTGCTGGATCCTGCTGAGGAGCCAGCCCCTCACTCCGGGTTCGTGCCCCCAGGAGCGCTCCGCCACCACTTGCTGCCTGCCTGGCCCACGAGGCAGTTTCCCAGCTGCTGCAGACAGACCTTTCTGAGTTCAGGAAGTTGCCGGAGCAGGAGGAGGAGGAGGCCCCTGTGACCCGTGAGTTCTCCCTCTTGGGGCCCTGGGCTTATTGGGCAACACTCTCCAGCCAGATGGGGGCCAGGCTGCAGGGGAGCGTCAGGGCTCACCTGGCCCCCCTTTCCTTTCCCATTTTGCTGGCGGACAGGGAGGTTGTGGGCAGTGCTGGGCTCATGTACTCACGACAGGGTGTCAGAGCCCAGACGCGGGGAGAGACCTCCCCAGCGTGGAGCCAGCGGCGTGAGCGCCGCAGCCCGGGAGACAAACAGCCCTGTCCCGGGTCACACAGGAGGAGCCCGAGGTGCCAACGGGCCTCACCCACACGCTCTTCCACTTCAGGGGGTGACAAGTGGGTGGTGATGCGGGAGCCGGTCCTGGGGTCCAGTGGTAGAAAACCCAGAGCTCGGGCCGTGTCTCAGCTGATCCAGGTTGGGACCCTTGTCAGGTGGAGACTCGAGGGTCCCTGAGAGCCTGGGGAGGCGCCACAGAGGCCTGTGTCCTGCTCCTGGGACAGCAGTCAGCGGCCAGGGGAGCCCAGGATGGGAATGAGCCTCGGATCAGGCAGGGCCTTTGTTTTGCAGGCCTTTCTGTCCCTTTCCTAGTAGTTCCTTCCAACTGTATTCCACCCAAAAGTCGGTTCACGTTGGACCAGAACTGCAGAGAGCAAGGGCCTGTGGGCCAGGCCCTGGCAGAGTGTTGGGTGAGCCCCGCCTGAGCAGGGTCTCAGTTCCTCCACACTGCTGGAGAAGGTGCGGGGCTGTGGGCCAGTCGGGATGCAGAGAAGCAGGTTGGGTCCTGGGGTCCAGCCCTGTGGGGGGGGGGGCGGGGGCAGCCGGAGCCTCAGCAGATTTCCCCTCCTTTGCCATTTCCTATTGGACTGTGTTGCTTTATTATTGTTTGTTTTTTAATTGAGACATAATTGACTTGTAACTGTGTAATTTAAGTGCACAATGTGTCCAGTCGGTCCATTTATGCATTGCAGATGGTTACCTGACACCTCCACCACTCACATAATTACTATCCAGTTATGTCCCTTTAAACTCAGCATTAATGCCACATGGAGGGCGGGGGGGGGGGGGGGGGGGCCACACGTGGCCTCGCCCCCCACCCTGTTCTTTGGCTCCCCGCCCGGCTGCATTCCAGCCCAGCCCAGCTCCGAATTCCTGCCCTGAGGCTGTGCGGGTGACAGACCGCCTTTGTCCTCTGCAGAGCCTGCTGCCCGCGCGCTGTGGGCCGCCCCGCCAGCCCCGCCCACGTCCAGCGGGAAGTCAGCGCCACCTGCTGGCGGGAAGGAACTGCGCGGCTGACACCCTAGAGCCAGGCCTGGGGGCTCTGCGGGCTGGGGAAGGGGAAGGACATCTCGGCCGGCCCTGCCCTCCAAGCAGGCCTGGGCCCGCCGCCCTCAACGGTTCACCCCTGTCATGGGAGTAGAACACAGTCAGATCAGTCTCTCGAAGCCATTCTTGCAAAATTGGCATCACTCGGGTGTTATAATAATCACTGCCCTGGGACTTCCCTGGTGGTCCAGTGGTAAAGAATCTGCCTTCCAATGTAGGGGACACAGGTTCGATCCCTGGTCGGGGAACTAAGATCCCACATGCCGCGGGGCAACTAAGCCCGTGCGCCACAACTACTGAGCTCATGCGCCTCAGTGAGAGAACCCACACGCCCTGGAGCCCACGCACCACAACTGGAGAGAAAACCTACACGCCACAACTAGAGAGAAGCCTGCGCACCGCAACAAAAGATCCCGCATGCCGCAACTAAGACCCAACACAGATAAAAATTAATTTTTTAAAAAAAAGAATCAACTCCTGTGGGCAGAGGTGTGACTGAGACCTCTGTGTGGCCAGGCAGGTGGAGCCTCCAACAACCCCGCCCTGCCCCAGCGAGCAGTTCCCTTGAGCGGCCTGGGGAGTCTGTGGGCCGAGGTCCTCCTTCCTGCCCTCAAGGGGAGGGGATTAGGCCCCATTCTCGAAGGGAGAAGTAGCAAAGCATTTATGGATGAATTTTAAAACCAGCTCCTGGTTGTAGTGGAATATGGGAAAAGCACAAAAAAGTGTCCTTAAGGAAAAGCCTCAGCCGCAGACCCAGCCCTGCGGATGCCCACTGCCAACCTTATGGGGTTTATGCCTTACCCCGCCTCTTATCTTCTGGGCCCAAGCGGGTCGAAGGCTTTTCACGTTCTCATGATCAAACCATATGTGTAATTTCCTCTCTTTCTTTTTTTTTCACATTTTTTCTTTAAACTTTTTTTTTTAAATAAATTTATTTATTTATTTATTTATTTATTTATTTATTTATTTATTTATTTATTTTTGGCTGTGTTGGGTCTTCGTTTCTGTGCAACGGCTTTCTCCAGTTGCGGCGAGCAGGGGCCACTCTTCATCGCGGTGCGCGGGCCTCTCACTGTCGCGGCCTCTCCTGTTGCGGAGCACAGGCTCCAGACGCACAGGCTCAGTAGTTGTGGCTCACGGGCCTAGCCGCTCTGCGGCATGTGGGATCTTCCCGGACCGGGGCACAAACCCGTGTCCCCTGCATTGGCAGGCGGATTCCTAACCACTGCGCCACCAGGGAAGCCCCACATGTTTTCTTAATATCAATTTTTTTTAATGTCGTGACATGAGCATCTCATATGCTTGCAAAGTCTATTTCTGTTTCACCCTTTAACTTTTTAAAATTAAACTCAGGTAACCGTAGCCTCGCCTGCGGTTGTGAGAAATAACAGTGAGGGACCCCCTGCATCTTTATCCTGTTTCCCCCAATGATAACATCTCGAAAACTAGTGAAATATCACAACTAGGATCATGACGTAATCTCATCCCACAAGGATGTCATGTTACCTTTATGGCTACTCTAATACCCCCTCCCCACCCTAACCCCTGACAGCCACCCATCTCTGTAATCTTGTCGTTTCAAGGACGCATATAAATGGAATCACACGGGATTGGCTTTTTTCACTGAGCATGGTTCCCTGAGATTCGCCCAGGTCTCTGTGTGTCAGTAGCTCTTTCCTTCCTTCCTGTGAGCACTGTTCGGGGTGCGATGTTTGGGAGTTTATCGTTCATCTGTTAAAGGATGTCTGGGCTGATTCCATCTTTTGGCTGTTGCAGATAACACTTCTGGGACCACCGGGCGCATGTCTCACGTGAACTAGTCTCCATTTCTCTGGGATTCGAGCCCCAGGGTGCAATTGCTGGGCCGAATGGCAGTTACGTGTTTAGTTGTGAAAAATAGCAGCTTAATTCGTCGCCGGGAGAACAAACCATAATTTACTCTGTTGTTAGACGTATATTATTTCTAATTAATGCACAATTATAAATGATTCTATACTTGTTTTTAAATTATCTTTGCATATCCGGCTCTTTCCTTGGGGTGGGCTCCCGTGAGGGGCATGGCCTCACCATGTTGAGGGGGGGAGGTGTTCCTTGTGTGTGTTGCCAAACCAGACACTTCTCATGCTGATGACACAGGCTGTCCGCGCGGTTTCTTAGGCTGCTGTGCTCAGGAGGCCCTGGGTGGCGACGGGCTACAGGGGCCACGGGAAGGGGGTGGAGAGTGGGGAGCCCCCAAGGGCCTGCGGTGGCGCTTCCCTAACAGCCCCCTGTCCTGCCCCTCAGTGCTGGACGCTGTGGGCCTGGCGCGGAGCCTCTTTGACCGGCTCTGGGAAGTGTGCAGCCAGTGGCAGAAGCAGGTGCCTGTGGCTGCCCGGGTCCCGCAGCGGCAGTGGCTGGTCTCCATGCACGCCATCCGCAACGCCCGCCGCAGGATGGAGGACCGGCACGTGTGCCTCCCTGCCTTCAACCTGCTCTTTGGCCTATCGGTGAGTGCTCTGCCTGGGCAGGGAGGGCCGGGCTGGAAGGGGGAGGTTGCAAGGTCGGGGGAGGACCCTGGGTGCCGAGCGGGGCTGCCGGCTGGAGCCGAGACAGGAGGGATGACCACGGCTGCCGTCAGGGGGCCAGGTCCCAGCGCTCCTGGGCCTGGGCAGCCCCCAGCCCCTGGCTTTCCCGGCTGAGGGGCTAAGGAACGGGAGGCCCCAGCACCACATGCACCTGGACCCCTGCTTGCTGAGCCTGCTCTCCCCACCCACTGGGAGCCACCTGGCACCTCTCCCCTCATCCCATGCTCCCCCCAGCTGGGCCCAGAGCATAAGTTGAGGCTCCCGAGGGTCATCCTCTCCCAGACCCCCCGACGTAGCCTGTCCAGTGGTGGAAACCGTGCTGTCCTGCCACACCCTGTCCCAGAAGTGCCCATCTCCACCCCCAGACCAGAGTCTCTGGCTAGGTTGTGGCCTCAGTCAGGCCCAGGGCCGGCAGGACTGTGACCCCCACCACGCTCCCCCCCAGGACTCTGTGGACCGTGCCTACTTTGCCGTGTTCGATGGGCACGGAGGGGTGGATGCCGCGAGGTACGCATCTGTGCACGTGCACGCTGTCGCTGCCCACCGACCGGAGCTGCCCACTGACCCTGCGGGGGCCCTGCGAGCAGCCTTCCGCTGCACCGATGAGATGTTCCTTTGGAAAGCCAGGCGAGAGGTGAGAACCGCAGTGGGGCCAGAGGGGCCAGGCCTCGCAGAGGGAAGGAAGCCGAAGTGGCTGGTGCTGGCAGAAGGCCCTCGCTCAACCCTGCTGGCAGTCGTGTCCTTTCACTCGTGCCTGGAAGGGGGCTTGAATAGAAGCAGTGTGAGGCTGCCCCCACTCCAGCAGAGGGTGTGAGGGCCTTACGGGGAAGGGCAGCTTGTCTTAAAATGCACCCAGGATTTCCTCCTAATCAGGTACATTGGGATGACAGATGCAGAGGCATCTGCCTTGTGGTTCCCAAGAGGAGACGCCACCCCACGCAGGGCCACACGGGGAGCACCAGGGTCAGCCAGGAGGCCGAGAGAGAGGAAAGCGTGGCCCCAAGGCTTCAACGTGACCTCCGTAGGCAGGCACGTCACAAGCTGAGGACCAGATGGTTTGAATAAGCCTGACAGGCTATGGGCTATGGGGTGGTCCCCAGCCATCCAGGCCAGGGAGATGTTGGCCTGGCAAGGGACCAAGGAGGTGGCTGAGGACATGGGCTCAGACCACCTGGCTTGTGCAGAAAAGGCACACTCCCTGGCGAGACATTTGCTCTCTTTAGGAATTAGCCCTGGGAGGGGTACTTTCTTCAGGATTCAGAAGGCCCTTGATTTGTCTAAACATCGTAAAGTACAGAAAACAAAACACAGCACTGATACAGGCAGACCTCTGAGATCTTGCGGGTTTGGTTCCAGACCACCTCTGTAACGTGCATATTGGGATAAAGCGAGTCACGTGAATGTTTTGGTTTCCCAGTGCAGATAAAAGCTATGTTTACACTGTACCCTCATCTATGAGCGTGCAGCAGAATTACGTCTAAAACAACACACGTACTGTAAAAAACACCTTATTGCTAAAAAATGTTAGCCATCATCTGAGCCTTCGAGCCGTGATCTTTTTGCAGTAGGAACATCAAAGATGACTGATCACAGATCACCATGACAGAGAATAATAATAATGAAAAAGTTTGAAATATCGCAGGAGTTACCAAAATGTGGCACGAGACAGGAAGTGAGCAAATGCTGTTGGAAAAATGGTGACGATAAACTTGCTCGAGGCAGTGTGGCCACAAACCTTCAATTTGTGAAAAATGCACCATCGTCGAAGGGCAATAATGGGAAGCAGCAACACGTAGTCCACCTGATGCCCCCCACCCCCCAAACACCACCCCCCGGGCAGGTCTCTCTAGGCTGCTGGTGTCGGCAGTTACCGCGATGAGGCGTTTGTTTCTGAAAGAAGAAAGGACGCATCCGGTCCCTCTGTGACCTTACTGCCCACTGAACCTCACCTCGGAACCTCGGGGGTGCTTCTAGCAGGGTGGATACTAAGATCGTGTCCCTTTCTGAGATGGAGAAACAGGCCCAGCGAGCTCAGGCCTGGCCCCATCGACAAGGCTCAGGAGGAGATGTGGTGGGGGCAGGAGGCACTGTCATCAGATGCTCTGAACACAGACCTCACCAGAATCAACAAGGCTGGATTTGAATCTAAACAGAAAACCTTCCAGGTCTAAGACTGTGAGGTGGGAGCCCAGCCACCCGGGAGCTCAGGGCCGCTGCTCATAGTCAAGAAAGGAGTCTTTGAAGCAGAGGTGTTTAGCTTAGGCTGTATTATTAAAAACACCTTTGCCGAGACGTAATTAACATATAAGAGACTCCACTTGTCCGAAGAGTACCGTCTGGTAGGTTTTGGCATGTGTCTATGCCCGTGTGCCCCTCACCATGGTAACAGATGTATTTATCACCCCCAAAGTTTCTTCTGTCTTTGGTCATCCTCGCCCCCGCCCCCCTGCTCCCCAGACACCCACCTGTCTGCTTTCTGACACCGTGAAACAGCAGAGTCTGCTCTGCTGACTTGATGTAAATGCCCCTTTCCTGCTGCGTGGTCCCTGCTTGCATCGGTCTGTTCCTGTTTCCCTCTGAGCGCTGTTCCGGGGTCGGTGTCTGGCCAGCGTGGGGCGAGTGCCTGTGGCGGCCTCGCCATCCTCACCCATGTGCGCCCTCTCCCTGCAGCGGCTGCAGAGCGGCACTACGGGGGTGTGCGCGCTCATCGCCGGGAACACCCTGCATGTGGCCTGGCTCGGGGACTCCCAGGTGGTCCTGGTGCAGCAGGGGCAGGTGGTGAAGCTGATGGAGCCACACAGACCTGAGCGGCAGGTAAGGGGCCCCCGGGCAGGCAGGCGGTCAGGGGGACTAGGACGTAAAGGAGCCCTGGACCATCTTCCCAGGAAACTCCTGGTGCTCCTCCAGGGGAGGGCTCCCCGCCTGACTCAAGTGGCTGGGGGTCCCATAACGCTTGGGGCTTTAGCTGGCAGGAATCCCGCGTGAGCCCTTCCTGTCACAGCAACATGGAGCCCAGAGCTGCGGGGGAGAGCTGGGCCCTCTGCCCAGCAGGCGGCGCAGTAAGTGGAGTTAACGGGCAGGGTCCTCTCCTGCACACAGGTGGGGAGTGGTCAGCCACCTGGGCTGTGGGGGAGGAGGTGACGCTGAGTCGGAGCTGGAAGGGACCAGACTTGGGGCTGAGAGCTGCAGGGCATGGACAAGCTGCTGGGAGATGCGGAAATGAGAGGGAAGGAGGCAGAGCTGGATCCCAAGGCAGGTGTGGGCCCGGCAGGCCAGGCCTGGAGTCCAAGAGAGAGCAGGTTAAGCCAGGACCGGCCACTGAGGCACTCACGGCCGCTGCTCCTGGGGCAGGAGGCACTTTGTAAGGAATCTGATGGCTTCTGGAATGATCGGACCAGCGGAGGGCAAGCTGAGGCCTGGGTCACAAAGACGCCACTGTAGTCGCTGGCCAGCTGTGGGGAGGACCTGCCTGTCAAGTCAGGAGGGACAGAGAAGAGGGAGGCCAGGCTTTGGGATGGATGGGGAGCCAGAGAGGCCTTGGGCCTCTAAGAGGGTGGTGATGCCTTTGGTCTGAGGGCCGGGGAGCTCGGAGAGCTTTGGGTCTGAGGGCTGGGATGTTCCCTGGGAGTGCAGGGGCTGGCGGGACACCCCGTGAAGACTGGAGGGGCTGGGGATATGGGCCCGGGGGCCACGCGTGGAGCTGCAGGGTCTGCAGTGGGGAGGGTGTGGCAGGAGACTGGGCGAGTCCCATCAGAGGTAGGGGGGAAGCAGGAGAGCGCAGCCCTGTGGCAGGGAGCATAGGAGGAACGGCCACCTGCCTGGGCAGCACACAGGTGAGCCACTCAGCCCCTCAGCCCTGGGCGAGTGGGCAGGAGGTGGGGCCGGTGAGAGGAAGCAGTGGGCAGGGAGCCTTGCTGAGCCAAGCCGCTGGGAACCCACCCACCGGCCACCAGCTCTGGGCTTGCCCTTGGGGAAGCTGTTTCGGGCAGGTGGGAAGGATGAGGTGAGAGGGCAGCCGAGGCGGTGGGTGTCCCAGGAGACAGGAGGTGAAGATAGGGGTGCCCTGAGCCCCAGGATGCCCCAGCCTTGTACAGGTGAGGTAACAGAGGTGGGAGCCACAGGGGAGGGCATGGGGCAATGGGGTTTTGCTCCAGCACAGACGCTGTGTTACCGCCCTTCAGGCAGCAGGCTCACGTCTGGGAAACCTCTCCTTCGGGGGAGTTTATAGGACCGAACGGTTTTTAGGACTCATGGCTAGACCAGGCCTCTGTGCTGTCCTCTTAGGCCTGGAGCACCGTCGTCCTTTGTGGAGCCGGACAGCGCCTGGATGGGGGTAGGGGTGGGGTGAGAAGGACAAGAACGCAGGGGCACAGGGCTCGTCCAGGGCCTGGTTCAGGTTTCATCTAGCCTTGCAGAGTGGCCGCAGGTACACATGCTTGGTCCATTGAGGAAGGCACAGCATCCCCACCTGGACCCCAGGGCTCTGGCTCTTTCTGCTGCCGTGAGCATTTCCTGGACCCGAAAGGCTGCTCGGGGACTGGCCGTCCGTCTTCGTTGGCACCATCACCTGCTTAGCCATTCCTGCATCTTTGGGATGATTTAGGTTGTTCATCATTTCTCACTGCCTCACTAAGGCTTCCCTTGGGTGTTGATCAAAGCCACGGCTCCCAGTGCTGCCGTGGAACCAGCTGGTCTCCCCTTGGGCAACGCGGGCACCCCATCGGCACATGCGGCCTACCCGGCCCACCCTGGCTGTCTCCGCAGGACGAGAAGGACCGCATTGAGGCACTGGGTGGCTTCGTGTCCCACATGGACTGCTGGAGGGTCAACGGGACCCTGGCTGTCTCCAGAGCCATCGGTAAGGAGGTGAGGGGGGTGGGAGGGGGCCCCAGGGCCCGGGACTGTGCTCACCGGGCGGTCTGGGAATGCAGCCTCACCTGCTCATCAGTCAGATTGCAAAAGGGCTCTGGTGAATCCAGAGCACAGGTGTAGCCACCTTGGAAACTTGCATCCTGCACAGATCATTGCAGCTTAAGTTATATTCATTAAAACAGTTTCTCAGAAAGATCTAAGAGGAAACCCTTGGCAGTTACTGTATGTGCTAAAGGTAACTTTTAATAGACAGTCTATAAATGAGGCTCACCCTCCCCTACCCACCTTTCACGCTGATGATTCTTTTTTCTATCTTAAAAAAAAAGTGAGAAAAACGGCACCCCCTCCCCCACCCTGTCTTCTCCTGTGGCTGCCGGGCCTTGGTCTGGGGCTCAGACCTCCCTCCAGGGCTGAGAAATCGCTCCCTTCCTGCTGCCCCACCACACGCTGAGATGTGGCCCCGGCCCCTCCAAGCCTCCTGAAATGTTCTGTGCTTCTTGACACACATGGTGCCTTCCTTACAGCTGGACCCCGGGAGGTGGCCCACATGGAGGCCAGGAAGGGTCAGGCTCCTTCCAAGGGGACCGGGACTGGAGAGGGGACAACTGGGCAGCTCCGTGTCAGGGAGCAACATGTCTGGCTCGTGCCCTGGGGAGAAGTGGGCCACAGCGGGGGAGGAGGACCAGCGGGAAGCCCTCAGGGGAGGCCTGAGCAGGAGAGAAGCCCAGGGCAGGATCGGGCGAGGCTGTGCCCTGTTCTCTCCTGCGATAGGGGGTTGGGAGAGGGTGCATGGGAGGCAGAGCCAGCATCCCGACTCGGCTGAGGCGCCCGTTGGGTGCGCAGGGAGCGCAGGGACTGGGGAGGGCCAGGGCCACACCCGGACAGCATCCTCGGCCTGTGTCCCCTCTGAAGTGAGACAGCTCTTGTAGGGGGCTGCCCTTGGCCCTGCTGGGTTCTGACTCTGCCCGCAGGGACACAGGGCAAGTCTGTCGCATCGCCCTGCTCTGTTCCTTTGGAGCACTCGGCACCCTGCGAAGCTACCTTTTCACCCTGTGTTGGAGGCGGGGTGGCCACAGGCAGGCCAGGGCCTGGGGAGGGGACAGCAGCAGGGGCGTGGCCCTCACGATTCTCTCCCGCGCCCAGGGGACGTCTTCCAGAAGCCCTACGTGTCTGGGGAGGCGGACACGGCCTCGCGGGAGCTGACGGGCTCCGAGGACTACCTGCTGCTGGCCTGCGATGGCTTCTTCGACGTGGTTCCCCACCAGGAGGTGGCCGGCCTCGTGCGGAGCCACCTGGTCGGGCAGCAGGGCAGCGGGCTGCGCGTGGCTGAGGAGCTGGTGGCTGCCGCCCGGGAGCGGGGCTCCCACGACAACATCACGGTCATGGTGGTCTTCCTCCGGGACCCCCGAGACCTGCTGGAGCCAGTGACTGACGCTGTGCCGAGAAGCTAGGAGGTCCGGGCCCCCCGCCCCCATGATCCTCCCCCGCGGATGCCTTAGGACACGGCAGGAGGTGGGCAGGCGACACCACCCACGGCCTCTGGCCCTGCTTGCGTCACCCCATCCTGGTGGCTGCCAGGGGCATCGCCTGCTCACAGCAGACGGGGTGACAGTGGGATGGCGGGATGTCCAAAGGAAGCCCAAGAAGGAGACCTCACGGAGGAGAAGGGGCCCAGGAAGTGGACAGGCTCTGGGCCCCATCGGGCAGGGGTGGGACCAGAGGCTACAGGCAGCGGCCACAGCCAAACCAAAGACACTGGGCATGCTCGCAGGGTAGCAGGACTCTGTGTGTGGGACCTCTGGGCAGAACCAGGAGCCGCAGACATTTTCCAGTGCCCTGGGTGTCCAGCAGAGTTTTCCCATCCGCCCCTCACTGCCTGTTACTGGGAGGGCTTGTATGGACCAATGTTCCTGGCTGGTCCTGGTGCCCAGCAGGTCCTGGCCAAGCCAAGTGGCTTCCGAAGTGGGGAGGGTGGCCTCATGGGGAAGGGGGCCAGCGCCAGGGGTCTGATCTGCGGTGCCCACCAGTGACCTCCCTGGTTCCCACTCACCCCTCGTGCACCAGGGAGGGAACGCTCAGACAAAGACACGTGTGTCTTGTTTGTGGTTTTTTTTTTTCCAGGGAAAAGTCTAATTCAGAAGCAGTATTTCAGGTTTTGTCCTTGTTCTGTCAGTGCCAATAGGACCCGTTGTGTCATATAACTTAAGCAGAGCTCAGCACTTATTTTATTCCTTAGAAAACTTAAGAATTGCTTTTTTTTTTTTTTTTGAGAAACTTCTTTTGCAGTATTACTGGATTTTTTCCCCTAAATCAGGATTGAAACACACACTTTTCCAGGTGGTGTAAATAAGCCATTCAAGTGCCTTAAACAGCTAGCTTTAGGCAAGGCTGGAACTGCCGGGCCTGTGACTCGTTCCGATAGCACGTTTCAGTTTTTTCAAAAGCAGGATTTGTTTTGTCAGAATGGTATAATTTTGGCCAGAATTCTTCCCGGAAGAGTTTTCTGCCTTTGTGATGCGCCGATGAGAACGTGGGCTGGGCCTCGGGGCTCCAGAGTCGGGATGACTGTGGCCCTGCCTCTCACGTCTCTGACTGGACCCCAGGCTGAGGGACTGAGCTCTGCCAGTGGGCGGGTCCTTGCTGCTGTTTGGAATGTTCCAGAAGGTCATGTGTGTTGGTAGTTGAACTGGTTTCAACAGGAAACACACCTAAAGGGCTCTGCAAGGCCGAGGCAGCCTGAGGGTCTCCGGCTGTGTTTGGAGGCAGGGGGGAAGCCACTGGGAGTCTGTCCTCTGCCTGTGGGTGGCGGCCTCTGCTGCCTTGCTTTGCCCGCAGCCCACCTGCCTGCTGGCTCCCATTGAGTGGGTATAGGGTTGCAAGCGCAGGGCTGGGCAAGGGCTCCAGGCAGAGGTCAGGGCCCAGGGAGAGGGGTACCTGGTGGGAGGACCTGGGCTCCCTGTGGTGGGCAGGCTGCCACAGGCAGAGGCCGGCAGGTCTGGGAAGGTCAGTGGGTGGCTTAGCTGAGGCTTTAGAGGATGTCACTGAGGGGGCGTGGCGCCGGGTCCCTGAGGCTGCAGGGTCCCATGGAGGTGGTCAGAGTCCACCTGCAGTAGCAGGGCCCAGGACAGGCTGTGCAGGGCGCACCCTGATCCTGGCTGCACTGAGGGAGCCTCTGCCCCCCTCACCCAGGGAAGGGAGGGCGGTGAGAGCCCCTCCTAAGGCCAGTCCCCAGGAAGCAGGGGGATGCCACCTGCAGGCTCAGCGTTTCCCCCCCACCCCATCCCAGCAGGGATGAAGCGGCTGAGACCACGTGCTCAGGGGCTCCTGGTAGAAAGCATCTTTAGCATGGTCACAATTCAGAGAGCAGCTTTGGTGGCCCAGTGACCAGGTGTTGCTCTGGCTAACCTGAATGCCCCGCCTTCTGGGAGCCAGAGGCCCCCTCGTCGGCCCCTCCCAGGACAGGGATCAGCCAGCCCTCAGGTTGGGGTGGGGGCCTGAGGGAGCCCTGCCTCGTGCACCGCCTGGGCACAGAGCCATCCTCTCCTCTGGACTGGACACCTTCAGCCTCTGCGAGTCCTGGCCCACTTCCTCTTCGGGTCATAGTCCCAAGAGGGCCACTAGCCAGGGACACTGGTCTGGAAACCTTGGTCGCCTCCTCAAGCCCCAGCTTTGTAACTCGGTCATTATCTTTGTGCGTCCCTGGGCCTCAGTGTCCCCTCTGTACTGAGTCTGTTGCACTGAGTCTGTGCAGCCGCCACTGGAATTCCGGAGGTGCTGGGCAAACCGGGGCGTCTTGGGGCGATGCTGCCAGGGCTAAGGGCCCCTCCCCCCACCAGCAGGGAGGGGTGATTAAGTATTATTAGTATCTATTCTTAACAGTAAGTGGGCTGGGGAAGAATCAAGCTACTGATGCCAGCGCCTTCCTTATATGGAAAACAAAAGCCAGAGCTATTGAGCCCTGCTTTCACAGGTGGGGCTGCTCCCAGGCAGCAGGGGTGGGGGAGGCCCAGGAGAGGGGCCAGCGCCAGTGCCGAAATCCCAGGGGGAAACGCGGCCTCCCTGACCCAGCCCATCCTCAGCATCCAGGACTAGGAACTGGTGTCTTTCAGGGGGAAGAGCGACAGGGGGCAGGCCTCACAGGAGAAGCACAGGCTGTCTGTCTGGGGTCCTGGGTCACCTAGCGACCCCTGTCCTCCTTGGACCATCATGTGGCCCCCCATTGCCCCTTCCCCTGCAGCTAGAGTTCCACCATGGACTCAGGTGTCCTGGCCACGTCTGCAGTATTCAGAGGGTGGGGGTACAGCTGCGCTGCTCCTGGGCCTGGCCCCGACCCGAGCCAAATGGAGACCAAGTGGGCCTTTGCAGAATGAGCTATTGGGTTTGATTCTGGCTGCAGCCCCAAGCGGGCAGCCCCGGAGGCCTGCGCTCTTCCCCGAGGCTCCACAGCTTTGCCAAATGCACCTGCGGCCTTGCAGGGTTTATCCGTGCACATCTTGGTGTGCTTCCTGGAAGTGGTGTTCTGTGCGAGGAGGTTTTGTTCCCAGACAGGGTGGCTGTTTCCCCATCCAAGGGACAAGTCCCAGGGGCCTCTGTGCTCGCGTCAATAAACCATAAGCTCTGAACCCCACCCCCGAGTTCCGAGTCTTGCCTTCTTCTCTGGCCTCCTCGCTCCTGGTCCCTGGCGACAGGGTGTGTTTGGAAGCTGCTGGGGGATCATCTACCAATCTTGCAAAGCGAGCAGATGATTCGGGAGAGCGCTGCCGGCCTGCAGCCCCTCTGGCCCACCAGCCAGCCTGGTTCCCATCCCTGGGAGCCCGCCAGCACTAGCAGCAGGAAAGCTGTTCACTGCGAGCCTCTTCCAGGGGTGACAAGAGGGGGGTCAGGGGACTTCCCTGGTGGTCCAGTGGTTAAGAATCCGCCTTCCAACGCAGGGGACGTGGGTTCAATCCCTGGTTGGGAAAATAAGACCCCACATGCCGTGGGGCAACTAAGCCCACGCACTCTAGAGCCCGCGTACCACAACTAGAGAGAAGCCCGCGTGCTGCAACTAAGACCCGACGCAGCCAAAAATAAATACTTTTTTTAGAAAAGTGGCGAGGGTCACGCCCCTGGGGAGCCTGCAGGAGTCCTCAGTGGCCCAGGGACTCTGAGGATGGAGACCCTCCCCCATCACACTCAGACAGGAGGTCCCCTGTGCTCTGGCCGAGCTCAGATCTCAAGGGAATGTGGGAAACAACAAAAATGCCTGCACGCGGGGACTGCTGAGCCACGGCACCGAAATGCTGCCTGAACTCCCCAAGACAGGGGCAGGAGGTGGTGCTGGTGCTTTCAGGGGAGTTGGGCCAGCCAGCCAGGATGGCTTTGACACTGCCACTTCCACCCCTGCCCCCATGCTGAGCCTTTGTCCCCTGCTCCCTCGCCTGCGCCTGCGTGCCCCATCTTGCGCCTACTGTGGGCCTTGCATGTTGCTCCCAAATCACCCCTGAGGGCTTTCAGTGCCCCTCTGGCTCCAGGTGGCTTGGGGCAGTGGTCTCCCACCCTCCAGCCACGCAGCAAGGGAGGCAACTTTACCTAGGTCCATCCTGCCACCACGGGAGGCTGGGGCTCCCAACCAGGCCCTGGGCTCCCCCAGCCCCACCTACTCACCCATCTGTCTCCCCCTGCCTGCCCCCCTCCACCTCCTCCAAAGCTCCCAGCAGAATCTGCCTGGCAGAACCTCATTCTTAAGTGTATGCTGTCTTGATTGTTCCCTAATGAGCTGCCCACGTGTCTGTATCTGCGCTGCAGGCAGTTAGTGGCACCCTCCACACTCACACACAGTCACACAGCTTGAAGCCTGCGGGTGGGGCTGAGTGGCCCCCGGGGCAGCTGGGCCTTATTCACCTGTTGGACCTGGACCAGGACCAGGCCAGCGTGATGGCAGCTGGGAGCGTGGGCTGCAGCAGGGGACGAACCTGCACCCAGAGGCCAAGTCCAGCACAGACAGCCGAGGGCACAGGGTATGCCTTGGGGAGGCTGGGGGTGGGAGGGGACTGGGTCTCGTGCCCACCAGGTGGGGGTTCTAGCCTGGGGAAGCCACCAACAGCCAGCAGAGCCGGGGAGACAGGCAGGAAGCCAGCTGGGCGGGCTGATGACTAGCCGGCCCCCCAGTTCCTTTCAGAGGGTCCCGGGGCTCCTAGCTGCCCGCCCTGGTTCTGGACCAGTCAAGGACAGACCTTCCGCCGGCCCCACCCATGAAGATGCACTTCATCCTGGGTCTGCTTCCGGGGACTTGAGCCTGGACATCTGGGCGCCCAAGGCCAAGGGTTGTGTGCAGGCTCCTCAGAGCAGCCTGGGGACCACTCCAGCCCTGGCAGAGGGTACCCCCAGGTGCCAGGCCCGGGCCCAGGGAGGCCCCTCCTCAGACCACTGTCTCCTTATGGCTGTGGCTGGGGAGACCACCTCCTCCTCCTCCCTTCTCTCCCCCTCCCCTTCCCCTCCTTTCTTAAATTATAAAAGTAATATGACTACGTGACAAAACTTGGAAAAGAGAGAAGAGGAAAAACAAGATTTGATTTTGGGTGTGGAACAAAATAGCCAAGTTACGTGTTTAGAAACGAAACCAAAAAAAAGCCTCTAGAAATGAAAGGCACCTTTTTGCCCAGAAAGAAACAATATAAAGTTGCTGAAGATGAAAAAGATTAAATATAAGAGCCGTAGGGACTTCCCTGGTGGCGAAGTGGTTAAGAATCCGCCTGCTAATGCAGGGGACACGGGTTCAATCCCTGGTCTGGGAAGATCCCACATGCCGCGGAGCAACTAAGCCCGTGTGCCACAGCTCCTGAGCCTGCGCTCTAGAGCCCACGAGCCACAGCTACTGAGCCCACGCGCTGCAACTACTGAAGCCCGTGCTCCTAGAGCCCGTGCTCTGCAACAAGAGAAGCCACTGCAATGAGAAGCCCGTGCACCGCAACAAAGAGTAGCCCACATTGTAAAGCAATTATACTTCAATAAAGATGTTTTAAAAAAAAAAAAAAAAAAAAAAAGAGTAGCCCAGCTCGCCACAACTAGAGAAAGCCCGCACACAGCAACGTAGACCCAACGCAGCCAAAAATAAATACATAAAAATAAAAGAGCCATAAATTTGAGCCTGAACTGCATGTACATATTTCATTGGCAAAAACGGGCTGCAACTTGGTCCATTTAAGGCCTGTTGGTGTCGTCATGTTCTGCGTGAATTCAGGCCTCACGGATGAAGCTGGTTCTCAGCAGCTGCCTCTCCCATCCAGCCTGGGTGGCCCCGCCGGAAACAGTCCCTTGTCACGACTGCCTCTCCCAGCTTGGGCAGTTCTTCCATCAAGTGTTTGACATAAACACACCAAGAAGCAATGTCATAGATTGGATGTAACCGATAATAATCAGTTACATCGTGCATCTCCCGACACATTAGTTCGTCTTGCTTGTCTTTTCTGAAAATGGGACTGTGCTGGCTGCATTCTTCTCCATGCCTTGTCACACAGCGTCCTGTTTCTCAGATTCATCCATGTGGTGTGGGTTTCTGGCTTTTTGCAGAAACGGAGCTGCTGTGCACATTCTCAACGGGTGTCCTAGTGCCCATATACCAGGAGTGTCACGTGGACACTTCTGACCCAACATTTCCAAAACCCACTGCCCTTCCCCCCAGCTCCACCTTGGTTCAGGGCTTGTGTCACCATCCTCCACACTGGTCCCCAGAACCTGAGAGTGGCCTCTGCCCACCCTCATCTCCAGGTGCCTCCTAGCCCCCTGAAGGAGGTCTATGGGACCTATGGGTCCATGGGACATGGGGATGCTGCTGAGAGCAAGCGAGTGACTTAATGACTGAGCTGGGACAACAGCAAACACCAGGATGTCTGGTCACTGCACGGGAGGTGTGGACGGTGACTTGCGGGTGACCAGGGTCCTCACTGCCACTGTAGCCAGATACGGAACACAGCCTAGAGCTCCACCAGTTGGAGTCGTTCACAGAGTGGACTCTTAGCGTTTGAAAATGCTGTTCCCAAATAATTTTAGTAAGATGAAATGGGACAAAAAGGAAATGCAAATAATTAGAAAAATGTGAAGATTAGGGCAAAAACTTAAGTGATGTTAAATGACAAAAGCGAAATACAAAGTGTATTGAAAGCATGTATCTGATCACCTACGTAAATGGACAAATGTACAAAGAGACGTATCCAGTCTCCACACAGAGGAAAGGCTGAAAGGAATCACACTATGATTGCAATCGTGATTACCTACCTCTAGGTAGTCAGATTTCTATTTTGGCTTTTGTATTACTATTTTTGTAATTTTTGTAATATTTTCCAAATTTTTGATAAGCATGTTTTACTTTTAAAATCAAAGCGGGGGGGCGGGGGAGCTTTAACGCTATTTAAAGAGACAGAAACGGTTCATTACTTCACAGTTGCTTGCTGGTCTAGACTTGGGATGGAGAACAGGATGGAGGCCCCACCTGGGCAGGCTCTGCTGTGGGCAGGGGCCCGAGGACCAAGCAGGTGGACGAATGCCAGGAGTCTGGCTATTTGGCGACACCTCCCCATCCGAGGAGGCAGGCTCGGGGAGCTCTGGAGACGGGGCAGTGGGAGAGTCGTGAGCTCGGGAACAAGGGCCTGGTGGCCAGTGACATTCTGAGTGCGCCTGGAGGCTGCGAGGCCATGCAATTGGCACTGAGCCTGTGGCTAAGACCTGAGACAGACACACAAACTCACGCGTGGGTCAGAGCAAGGGGTAGGGGCCATGGTAGAAGCGCTTAACCACATGCAAAGAGGAAAGGGAGGAACAGCATTCGGGGCAGAAGGAAGAGCAAGCCTGCGGCCAGCCCGGGGAGGAAGAGTTTGCTGCCCCTGTGTTCTCTTGTGGTTTAGACACTATGTCTCCAGCAGGCCCCTCTCAACAGGGCCTATGCATCTGTGCCTCTGATGCCCTGGTAGCTCCTCGGCCTCCTCCTACCGGCCCGCAAAGGGCCATGACACTCAGAGAGCACCAGGCCCCACCGCAGAGAAGCCTGGGGCAGTCCACTGGGGATTCCAAGATTGGGCAGTGCTAATCTGTGGTCCTAGAAGCCAAAATGGCTGGTTGCCTCTAGGTGGAGGATTGGCCGGAAAGGGGCCCCAGGAGAGGTTCTAGGTGATGGAAATAGTCTCCATTTTTATTTGGGTCTTGGTGACACAGATGAATACTTTTGTCCAAATTCAATAGACCATGTACTTAAGATCGGGACAGTTCGCTGTATGTAAATTACACCTGGATACAAAATAAAAAGGCTCAGGTCAGACTCTGGGTAACCCAGGCAGCGTGCTTGGGGGAGTCATGGAAGGTGGGAGGGAAGGCCTACCAGGGAGGTGCCAGGCAGCAGGGCTATGGACGGAGCTCCAAGACGGCCACGTGAGCAGGTGGACAGTGACAGTCAAAGGCCAGTGGCCCCGGGTGCCGTGGTGGTTAGACCACGGCCGTGCTGAGGGACGACCACTGGACCCAGAGAGCCAGCCACAGGGGAACCTGAGTGAACCCTCCAGGAGTTGGGGAGAGTCAGCACTTACTGTGCACCTACTGTGTGCCAGACCCTGGGCTGGAGAGGCGGCAGCTCACTCAGTTACACTGCGGCCCTGAAGGTCACTTGATCCCTGAGCAGAGGAGGAGCCCGAGGCTTAGGGCTGCAGCTGGCGTGAGGCAGAGCCCAGGCCGCCTTCTTCCAGAGTCAGAACTGAGCTTCCCACCTCTGGTCGCACGGGCTGTGGCTGGGAACCTACGGGACAGAGAGCTGCCTGGCTGCCCGCGGGGCTGGGTCAGAACAGAGTCAGCCTGTTAGAAACCAGAACTGTGTGCGCTGGCAATTAGTCCTAAACATGCTGTGCTGAAGTCTCAGGTCTCAAGAACTTTTAGAAGGTCAAACACAGGTGGCAAAGGTGGAGCACGTGGGGGGGTGGCGGGTGCGGGCCAGGGGCCTGGGACGCTGCACTGGGGTTTGTCTTCTGTCCTTCGGCAATGACAAGCCCCCTATGGTCTCTGCAACTGCATTCGCGTTGTGAAGAGCCCTCCGCAGTGGGCGGTGCTGCCTGGAAGGGGGCATGACCGCTTCGCCCACTGGCCAAGGGACACAAGTGTTTGCCCTGCATGTGCATGGAGGCTCCCGCGGCAGGGGAATCTGAGCTCCGCTCTGCACACAGGGAGCCAGCGAATAAACCCTCTTCTTCCCCCTCCAGGCTCCTGCCAGCCTCTCCTTGCCAAGCCTGGTCCAAAGCTGCCAGTGAATGCAGCTCAGGGTTTTGACGGAGCCGGTGGCTGGGAAGGGCATCATCTGACAGTCACCCTTGAAAACGGGATCTGGAGGTAAAAGGATAAGTTATGGTACATTTTTATAATGGATTCCGTTGTGTCTGGTTAGAAGATTGTGGTAGATTTATTAGGAAAAAAGCAATGAAAATATACAAAACTATCCCATTCGAATGTTTATTTATTTAACATTTTTAATTATGTAAATATGCAAGTATGTTCTTAAAAGCACAGGAAAGAAGGGCAGGTACCTCTTGGAGGTGGAGTGGAGGGGCTTCTCTGCTCTGGCCCTCATGCCTTGTTTTACAGGCTTTGCATGGTTTGAACTTGCAAAAATGAGCATGATTTTTTTTTTTTTTTTCCAGCTGCGGGGCATGTGGCATCTTAGTTACCCGGACCATGGATCGAACCCGTGCCCCTTGCAGTGGAAGCACGGAGTCTTAACCATTAGACGGCCAGGGAAGTCTGAAATATTTTTATAATTTAAAAAATTCATAGAATTGAAAGGAAAGAAACCCTTTTGGAAGCCAGGAGTGAAGGGGCTGAGGAAGAGGCTGAGGCAGGGAGAGTTGGGAGGGCTACTTGCCACAGAGAAGCAGGGCAGGCAGTGGGTAGGGAGTGAAGGGCTGGATTGCAAAGTGTTCAAGACCCTCCTGCTCCATTTTCCTCTCCTGCCTTGCCTCCCCTTGGAGGTGGCAGCATGGCTGGAAGCCAAGGAGGCAGCTGGCGTGGTCAGAAAATCAGTTACATGCGAGGGGATTGAGCAAATGTATGGGTGCCAGGTTTTTCTCACTGTTGAGAAGAGAATTGCAAATATGGAAAGGGGGGAGGCTGGAAAGAGCCCTGAGCAATTGGAGATGTCAGTGTGAAATATATATGTTTATGTATATATTTGTATGTATATGTACATATTTACACAAACACACACACACACACGTGTGTGTATATTTTTTTCCCTAGCTCTCTCCACTGAGAGCACCTAGAAGCAATGTTATCCCATTAGCAACAAGCACACCAGACACCCAGATCTTGGTTTCTAAACACCATCCTACACCAAAAAGAATTAGGGCTGCTTGAAGAAATGGCTGATTCCAGGGCTGGACCACCTGGAAAGTAACAAAGTTCAAAGAATGATGGTGACATGTCACAGGATATAGGGGTCAACTGGAGGAGCTCCTACTGACCAAATCTGGGGCAACTGGAAATCAAAATAAAATAAAATAACTAAATTACATAGGAATCCATGAGTCCATATTGAAAAGGAAAAAGAAAAGCTCTTCCTTACAGTACAAAGCCAACTAATGGAATTCCTAGCTGTGCAATAAGGCAAGAAAAAGACGTAAAAAGAATACAGATCAGAAAGAAGGAAAGAAACTGTTTCTCTTTGCAGATGATGTGATTATCTATGTAGAAAGTCCCCCAAAATCTATCCTCCTAAAAACCCTGTTAAAACTAACCAGTTAGTTTAGCAAGGTTTCAGGATACAAGTTCAATACAGGAAAATCAATAACGTTTCTACTGATTTTGGAAACAGAAACTTTTTTTAAAAACTACCATTTAGGGACTTCCCTGGCAGTCCAGTGGTTAAGACTCTGCACTTCCACTGCACGGGGTGCAGGTTCCATCCCTGGTCCAGGAACTAAGATCCTGCATGACAAGTGGTGCGGCAAAAAAAAACGAACAAAAACAAAACAGAAACAACAGGTAAGAGCAAAATTTTTTTTAAAGTAAAAATAAAAATTAAAAAACTACCATTTACAATAGCTCCAAAACACATGAAATACTTGCTATAAATCTAACAAAATATGAACAGGAACTCTTTGCTGAAAACTACAAAATTCTGATGAAATAAATCAGAGTAGATCTAAATACATAGACAGGCTATGCTCATGGTTTGGAATAGTCAAAATAGTAAAGATGCCAATTCTCCCCAAACTGATCTACAACTTCAATGCTATTACGATAAAAATTCCAGTGGCAGAATTTTTAAAATAGATATAGACAAGCTGACTGTAAAATTTATATGGGAAGTCAAAGGAACTAAAACCATTCAAACAATTTAGAAAAATATGAATAAAGTTGGAGGACTCACAGAACCTGATTTAAGACTTACTGTATAGTTGCAGTAATCAAGACAGTCTGGTACTGCCACAAGGGTAGACAGATAGATCAATGGAACTGGAAAAAATCCAGAAATCAGCTATCACAAATGTAGCTAACTGATTTTTTGGTGATAAAATATATCTAACATAAAATTTGCCACTCTAACCATTTTTTTTTAATAAATTTATTTATTTATTTGTGGCTGCATTGGATCTTCATTGCAGTGTGCAGGCTTCTCATTGCTGTGGCTTCTCTTGTTGCAGAGCACAGGCTCTAGGCACGCGGGCTTCGGTAGTAGTGGCTCGCGGGCTCTACAGCTCAGGCTCAGTAGTTGTGGCGCGTGGGCTTAGTTGCTCCGAGGCATGGGGGATCTTCCCGGACCAAGGCTCGAACCCGTGTCCCTGCATTGGCAGGCGGATTCTTAACCACTGCGCCTCCAGGGAAGTCCCCTAACCATTTTTAAATTGTGGTTAAATATACATAACAACATTTAGCACCTTGATCATTTAAGTGTACAGTTCAGTGGTATTAAGCACATTCACAATGTTGTGCAGCCATCAGCACTGTCTATTTTCAAAACATTTTCATCACCCCAAGTAGAAGCTCTACCCATTAAGTAATAACTCCCCAGTCTCCACCCTACCTCCAACCCCTGGAACCTCTAATCTACTTTCCGTCACTACTAAATACTCATATAAGTGGAATCATAAATATTTGTCCTTTTGTATCTGGCTTATTTCACTTAGCATAATGTGTTAAAGGCTCATCCATGTTGTGGAATATATGAGAACTTCATTTTTATGGTTGAATAACATTCCATTGTATGTATGTACACATTTTGTTTATCCATTCATGGATAAACATGTGAACAAACATGATATATATGTTGTTTCCACACGTTGCCTATTGTAAATAATGCTGCTATGAACATTGAGTTCCTGTTATCAAATCTTTGGGGTATGTATCAATACCTAGGAGTGGAATTGCTGATGGTATGGTTATTGTATCTTTCACCTTTTGGGGAACTATCAAACTGTCTTCCACAGCAGCTGCACCATTTTATATTCCCACCAGTAAGGTACAGGGTTCCAATATCCCCCATGTTTGCCAACTCTTATTTTCTGTTTGTTTGTTTGTTTTTAAACATAGCCATCCTAGTAGGTGTGAAGCGATATCTCATTGTGGTTTGATTTGCATTTCCCTAATGACTAATGATGTTGAATATCTTTTATTTTTTTATTTTATTTTATTTATTTATTTCTTTATTATTATTTTTGGCCACGCAGCTTGTGGGATCTTAGTTCCCTGTTCAGGGATCAAACGCGGGCCCTGGCAGTGAAAGCACTGAGTCCTAACCACTGGACCGCCAGGGAATTCCCTTGAGCATCTTTTAATGTGCTTATTTGCCATTTGTGTATCTTTTTTGGAGAAATGTCTATTCAAGTCCTTTTCTCCTTTTTTAATTGGGTTGTCTTTTTGTTGTTGAGTTGTAGGAGTTTTTTTTTTTTTAATTGAGGTATAATTGACATACAACATTATATTAGTTTCAGGTGTGCTACATGAAGATTCGATATTTGTATTCATTGCAAATTGATCACCATGATAAATCTTAACATCCGTCACCATACCCAGTTACAGATTTTTTTTCTTGTGATGAGAACTTTTAAGATTTACGCTCTTAGCAACTTCAAATATGCAATACAGTATTATTAACTATAATCACCGTACTGTACATTACATCCCCATGACTTATTTATTTTATAACTGGATGTTTGTACCTTTAAAAAAATCTAGAATGAATTTTTATTTTTTTCTTCCAACTTTGAGATATAATTGACATACAGCACTGTGTAAGTTTAAGGTGTACACCGTAATGATATGACTTACACGCATCATGGAATGATTGTCACAGTAAGGTTAGTGAACATCCATCATCTCATATAGATACAAAATTAAAGAAATAGAAAAAATTTTTTCCTTGTAATGAGAACTCTTAGGATTTACTCTCTTATCAACTTTCATATATAACATGCAACAGTGTTAATCCTATTTATTATGTTGTACATTACACCCCAGTACTTATTCATCCTATAATTGGAAGTTTGTACCTTTTGACTGCCTTCATCCAATTCCCCTCCCCTCCTCCCACCTCTTGTAACCAGAAATCTGATCTTTTCTATGAGTTTGTTTGAAGTGTAATTGACCTACAACACTATGTTAATTCCTGGTTCACAACGTATAGATCCTATATTTCCATACATTTAAAAATGTTCACCACAATAAGTCTAGTTACCGTCTGTCTACTGTCTGTCGCCACACAAAGATATTACATAATTATTGACTACGTTCCCCACACTGTATATTTCATACCTGTGACTTGTTTATTTTGCAACTGGAAGTTTGTACCTCTTAATCTCCTTCTCCTATTCCTCTCCCCTCCCACCCCCTTCCCTCTGGCAACCACCTGTTTGTTCTCTGTATCTATGACTCTGTTTCTGTTTTGTTCTATTGGTTCATTTGTTTTGTTTTTTAGATTCCACATATAAGTGAAATCATACAGTATTTGTCTTTCTCTGTCTGACTTATTTCCTTTAGCATAATACCCTCCAGGTCCATCCATGTTGTCCCAAATGGTAAGATTTCATTCTTTTTTATTTCTGAGTAATATTCTGTTGTATATATATATACCACATCTTCATTATCCATTCATCTGTTGATGGGCACTTAGGTTGCTTCCATATCTTGGGTATTGTAAATAATGCTGCAGTGAACATAGGGGTGCATCTATCTTTTATAATTAGCGTTTTCGATTTCTTCAGTTAAATACCCAGGAGTGGAATTGCTGGATCATATGATGTGGTAATTCTATTTTTAATCTTCAAGGAACTGCCATACTTTTTTCACCAATGGCTGCACCATTTTACCACCCGACCAACAGTGCACAAGGGTTCCAATTTCTCCACATCCTTCCAACACTTGTTATTTTCCATTTGTTTTTATTTTTAATAGTGGCTATACTAATGGCTGTGTGGTGATATCTCATTGTGGTTTTGATTTTCATTTCCCTAATGATTAGTGATTAGTGGTGTGCTTATTGGACAACTGTATATCTTCTTTGGAGAAATTTCTATTCAGGTCTTTTGCCTATTTTTTAATTGGGTTGTTTGTCTTTTTGTTGTTCAGTTGTAGGAGTTCTATATATATTCTGGATATTAATCCCTTATCAGATATATGATTTGCAAATATTTTCTCCCATTCTGTGGGTTGCCTTTTTACTTTAGTGATAGTGTCCTTTGATGCACAAAAGGTTTTAATTCTGATGAAACACAATCTTTTTTTTTTTGTTATGTGTGCTTTCAGTGTCATATCCAAAAAATCTTTGCCAAATCGTAAGCCATGAAGCTTCTCCCTAACTTTTTTTTTTTTTTTGGCTGCGTTGGGTCTTTGTTGCTGCACATGGACTTTCTCTAGTTGCAGCAAGTGGAAGCTACTCTTCGTTGTGGTGCGGGCTTCTCATTGCGGTGGCTTCTCTTGTTGCAGAGCACGGGCTCTAGGCGCACGAGCTTCAGTAGTTGCAGCATGCGGGCTCAGTAGTTGTGGTTTGCGGGCTCTAGAACAGATGCTTAGTAGTTGTGGCACACAGGCTTAGTTGCTCCGTGGCATGTGAGATCTTCCCAGACCAGGGCTCGAACCCATGTCCCCTGCATTGGCAGGCAGATCCTTAACCACTGCACCACCAGGGAAGTCCCAGCATTGACATCTTAACAATATTGTCTTCCAGTCCATGAACTGAGGATACCTTTCCATTTATTTGTGTCTTCTTTAATTTCTTTCAGCAATGTTTCATGGTTTTCAGTATACAAATCTTTGGTTTCCTTGGTTAAGTTTACCCCTATCTGATTCTTTTCGATGCTATTATAGCGTTTTCTTAATATCCTTTCTGGATTATTCATTGTTAGTGTGTAAAAATGCAACTGATTTTTGTGTGTCGATTTTATATCCTGTAACTTTATTCAATTCGTTTATTAGTTCTAACAGTATTTTGTATAATCCTTAGGGTCTTGTACATATAAGATCATGTCGTGTGCAAACATAGGTAATTTTACCTTCTTTTTCAATTCAGATGACTTTTATTTCTTTTTCTTGCCTAATTTCTCTGGCTAGAACTTCTAATAGTATGTTGAGTAGAAGTGTTGAAAGCACACATCTTGGTATTGTTCTTGATTTTAGAGACAGAGCTCTTCTTTTTCTTTTTTTTTTTTTTAAATTAATTAATTAATTTATTTATTTTTGGCTGTGTTGGGTCTTCGTTTCTGTGCGAGGGCTTTCTCCAGTTGCGGCGAGTGGGGGCCACTCTTCATCGTGGTGCGTGGGCCTCTCACTGTCGCAGCCTCTCCCGTTGCAGAGCACAGGCTCCAGGCGCGCAGGCTCAGTAGTTGTGGCTCACGGCCTTAGTTGCTCCGTGGCATGTGGGATCTTCCCAGACCAGGGCTCGAACCCGTGTCCCCTGCATTGGCAGGCAGATTCTTAACCACCGTGCCACCAGGGAAGCCCTCTTCTTTTTCAATGTAGACATTTACAGCTATAAATTTCCCTCTGAGCACTATTTTCACTGCACACCTTAAATTTTGGTATATTATGTTTTCATTTTCATTCATCTCAAGGTATTGTCTTATTCCCTTTGTGATTTATTCTTTGACCCATTGGTTGCTTAAGAGTATATGTTGTTGAATTTTCACATATTCGTGAGTTCTTCAGCTTTCCTTCTGTTATCCATTTCTAGTTTCAATCCATCATGATTGGAAAAAATATTCTGAATGATTTCAACCTTTTAAAATTTATTAAGACTTGTTTGGCAGCCTAACATATGATCTGTGCAGGAGAATGTTCCATGAGCACTTGAGAATAATGTGTATTCTGCTGCTGTTGTGTGGTGTTCTGTTTATGTCAGGTCTAACTGGTTTATAGTGTTGTTCAAGTTCTCTATTTCCTTATTGTTCTTCAATCTGGCTGTCCTATCCATTATTGAATGTGGGTATTGAAGTATCCAGCTATTATTGTAGTATTGTCCATTTCTCCCTTCAGTTCTGTCCATCTTGATTTATTTAATCTTTTGTCAGTATATAATGACCTTCTTTGTCTCTTGTAATCTTTTTTTAAATTTATTTTTATTTATTTATTATTTTTGGCAGTGTTAGGTCTTCGTTGCTGTGTGCGGGCTTTCTCTAGTTGCAGCGAGCAGGGGCTTCTCTTCATTGTGGTGCGCGGGCTTCTCATTGCGGTGGCTTCTCTTGTTGCAGAGCACGGGCTCTAGGCACGCGGGCTTCAGTAGTTGTGGCTCGCAGGCTCTAGAGTGCAGGCTCAGTAGTTGTGGCACACGGGCTTAGTTGCTCCATGGCATGTGGGATCTTCCCGGACCAGGGCTCGAACCCGTGTCCTCTGCATTGGCAGGCAGATTCATAACCACCACGCCACCAGGGAAACCCTCTTGTAATCTTTTTAAATTGAAATTCTGTTTGTCTGACAATAATATAGTGACCTCAGCTCTTTTGCTTATTATTTGCAAAGAATACCTTTTTCCATTCTTTTATCAATACTTTCAAGTTCTTTGTGTTTTTATATCTAATGTGAACCTCTGGTAGACTTCATAAAGATAAGGTCCTGTATTTTTATCCATTCTGCCAGTCTCTGTCTTTTAATAGGAGAGTTTAGTCCATTTACGTTTTTGGGGTTTTTTTTTGGCCGTGCCACACAGCTTAGTTCCCCAACCAGGGATTGAACCCGGGCCCTCAGCAGTGAAAGCTCTGAGTCCTATCCAGTGGACCACCAGGGAATTCCCTAATGTAATTAGTAGTAAAGAAGGATTTATTTTATTTATCAATCTTAGACAATATTTATTTCTTATTCTGGCAGTGAGGAATTAGCTCTTCTGTGCTACTCTAACCCCCACTTTTCTCCTTTCATCCTCACAATATATTTTTCCACTGTGTATAGTTAAATCAATAGTTAGTGTTTACATTATTGACCAAGTAAGTAAACTTTGTTCACTCAAGCTGTAAATTATTATTACATTTTCTTTTTCTTACGTTTATTTTATCTGGAGTTAATAATTATTTCTTTCTTCTTTTTTTAGTTTTCTAAGTACCTAGAGCTGTTTTCTTCCAAAGGTTCCAAACACATAGCAATAATTTTTCCAAATATTCAACCCGTAACTGATCAATTCCATCTTTTCCTTGGAGACTTAATCCCACAGACCTCTGTCTTTCTGCTCCACTTTGGACTGGTTGCTCACTAAACCTGGTACACAAATGTTGTCCTGGAATTTCCTTTTGCCAGTCAAGAAAGATTATTTTTGTCATTTAGCTATTTGTTTTCCGTGTGTCTTTTGTGTTTTTTGTTCTTCAATCTCCCCATTACTGCCTCTTTTTTAAAAAATTTAGTTGATTTTTTTTGGTAGCATACCATTTTAACTCCCTTCCCCTTTCCTTTTCTGTATATTTTTATTTTCTTAGTAATTACCTTGGGAATCACAATTAACATCTTAAATTTATAACAATTGTAAAATAAATATAACACATAAACAATTTCAATTAAGTAACAATTTTTAAAAATTATTGGACTTCCCTGGTGGCCCAGTGGTCAAGACTCTGCGCTTCTACTGCAGGGGGCATGGGTTCATTCCCTGGTTGGGGAAGTTCCACATACCGTGCAGCACGGCCAAAAAGAAAGAAAAAAATTTTTTTTAATTATAATATAAAATACTATGAATTATACTAACTTATTTTCAATATTAAATTATATTACATCTCCATCCTTCCTCTTCTGGCCTCCATGATTTATGAGGAGAAATCAGCTATTCATCTTATCGAGAATCTCTTGTACATACTGAGTCACTGCTCTCTGGCTGTTTAAAAAAAATTTTTTTTGTCTTTGGGTTTCCACAATTTGAACATAATGGATCTCCTCTGGATAATGATTAGACGGGGTGGGCATGTGACCCAGTCTGCCATGAGGCAGGAGGGGAGGCTGCTGTGTGTCTGGTTGTCTCCTCACTCCTAAGAAGGGGACTCACCAGGGGAGACCATCCTTTCTGCCTTTGAATAGTGTGGCACCATGTATAGTCTGGAACTGCTGCAGCCATCTCCCTACCTGCCTGAGGATGATGCCAATGCACAGAATAGGCTAGAAGGGCAGAGAAGGGGAGCAGAAGCCGTACTTGTGGGATTCTTGTCAGGTAAGAAAGAGTCCGTACTGTTTATACCAATTTGGTTTGGCAGGACCACCACTTAGTGCCGAGGATGTAGCAATTAAGGAGGTGCTTGCTGTCAGATGCTGATGCTGCACTGTGTGACCCCGAGAGTGAGTGTTTCCTTAAATGTTTCACCCTAAGTACCTCACTCATCTCTTCCTGGTCCTGACCCTATGTGATTCAGTTTTCTGAACCTACAGCTGAAAGGTTCTAGCTGACAAGCAGAGGACACTGAAATGTAAGGAATGGACAGGTAAGAGGAACTCAGAAAAGGAGATGAATAACAGCTGCTCTGTTTGCGCCAGCGTGCTCTTATATAATAATGGTGCCAGCGGCCAGCCCAGCCTTCAGCCTAATACTAAAATTGCCCTCCAAATTTTCAGTCGTAGCCATCTTATTGTCATGATTTTCCACAGTATGTTACATCTGCATCTGACCTGAACAATATATGCTTCTTTGAATTTATTAAAATGTTTTATGGTCCAGTGTAGGATACTTTTTATATTTTATGTAGGTGTAGAACTCAGTATGTGTTTTTATGCCTTATTATTCTGCTGTTTAACTCTTCTTTATTCTTATTTTTGTTTATTTTATACATCACAATCTGATAGTGGTGTGTAATATATTTTACTATAATTGTGTTTCTATTAGTTGTATTGTATTTTTAAAGATTGTTTCCTGGTTTGTGTTGCTGTGTAATTTGGTGCATTTGGTTTCACAATGACTTTTTACTCTATGTGTATTTTTTGCACATCTTTTCTAACAACAGTATATATTCAGAGTTTGTCCTTTGATCTGATCTGAGATTTTCATATTTTTATATAGGAATTTTAGCTATTTATGTGTTTATTATTTATTTACATTTCCCTTATTTGCTACACTTAGTTTCACTTTCCATTGTCTAATTTTCTTGTATTTTGATTTTTTTTTAATGATTCCTTGCCATTTCTTTTTTTTTTTTTTTTTTTAATTAATTAATTAATTTATTTATTTATTTATTTAGGCTGTGGTGGGTCTTCGTTTCTGTGCGAGGGCTTTCTCCAGTTGCTGCGAGCGGGGGCCACCCTTCATCGCGGTGCGCGGGCCTCTCACCGTCGCGGCCTCTCCCGTTGCGGAGCACAGGCTCCAGACGCGCAGGCTCAGCAGTTGTGGCTCACGGGCCCAGCCGCTCCGCGGCATGTGGGATCTTCCCGGACCGGGGCACGAACCCGTGTCCCCTGCATCGGCAGGCGGACTCCCAACCACTGCGCCACCAGGGAAGCCCCAACCATTTCTTTTTTATTTACAACGTGAGGAAAGTGTCTAATATACTTCTGGTTACATACTCTTGATTTTTGCTGTATGAATTACCTTCTTCCTTTTATCTCTTGTAATAATTTATAAGGTAGACATACAGCTTTTTACACTGAAAAAATATCTGAAATTATATAATTTTTTTTTGATGTGGACCATTTTTAAAGTCTTTATTGAATTTGTTACAGTATTGCTTCTGTTTTATGTTTTGGTGTTTTGGCCGTGAGGCATGTGGGATCTTAGCTCCCTGACCAGGGATCGAACCCGCACCCCCTGCATTGGAAGGCGAAGTCTTAACCACTGGCCCGGCAGGGAAGTTCTATAATTTTTTTAAATAACCTTTTTCCTCATTTTACGTAAAACAAAGACTTAGTATCTTGCTTTTTCTACCCTCTTTCTTCCTATCTGATTGCATTAATCTGAGGTTAAAACCCCCTATTTTAAAAAATCCTCTTTCTCAATTTTTTTTTTTCCTCAATTTTTTTCCTTTTGCATTTTGTTTGTTACTATAGCAACAACAATTATTTAAACTTACCAGCATCGGTCTCTACTGAGTGTTTTTATTCAGTTATCTCTCTATCTTTAGCTAGTTTCAAGGCTCATTGCCAGTTCTTTTCTCTCATTTCATCATTCATGAGTTTCTGATTCATGTCCCGGTGATTTATTGTATGACTCTGAGCATTTTTGCAGAAAAGGGAGTTAGTTGGGTCGTGTATTAGTCACGAACTCTTGTGGTTTCAAGTGACAGAATCCAAATTCAAATTGATTTCAGTTAAAAAAAGAGAATACATTGTCTCATGAACCTGTAAAGTCCAGGCTCAACTGAATACAGCCTCGAACTGTGTCATCAGGAAACTGTCTCCATCTCTGGACCCTGCTTTCCCCATCTCAGCTTCATTCTCAGAGAGCAGTTCTCACATGGTGGCATGTCTGGCCCCAGACTCATACTCCCTGCCCTGGCACCCTGGCAGAAGGAGAGCACTCCTTTCCCAATTGTTTCTGCAAAAGTCTGGGCTGAGGGATTTCCCTGGCGGTCCAGTGGGTAAGACTCCACGTTCCCAATGCAGGGGGCGCGGGTTCGATCCCTAGTTGGGGAACTAGATCCCGCATGCCGCAACTAAGAGTCAGCATGCCACAACTAAAGTTCCCACACATGGCAGCGAAGATTCCGCCTGCCGCAACTAAGACCCAGCGCAGTCAAATAAATAAATAAATATTTTTTTTAAAAAGTCTGGGCTGAGTGTCAATGGCCTGGATCAGGTCTTATACCCATCCTTTGAACCAACGTCTGTGACTCTGATTGTGGAGCCCTGGATCACATGCTTACTCTTGACTTGGGGGTGGGGCCAGCCCTGCAAACCACATAAGGGTGTAAAAGGGACAGTTCACCAAAGAAAAACCGGATTGTTGCTACCAGAAGGAGAAGGGGTCAATGCTGGGCAGACAAAAAATAACAGATATCTACTGTTTTCTAAGATTCTACAGATCTGTGAACTGTCACCACTCTAGAGAGACAATAAGACATCCAGGTGGCCAGCTGGCCATCTAAGCAAGGTCTTAGGCTTAGATAGTGGCTTAGCATGGTCTCACAGTGTTCCAGAGCCTCGTTCTCAGGCTCTCAGCTCTGTGCTTCTGGAAATTTGTTGTTGTCAGTCTAGCTAGATGATTGTCCCCCATGGGCCTGGCTCACGCCAGCCTGACTCAGCAGAGACAGATGTATATCTAAATCCCATCTTAGAGGGAACAGTAATTGCCAAAGGACCCAAACAGGGCTGTCTCCTGGTCAGTGCACTTTCCCTGTCAAAAACCACAAGTGAAGCCAAACTCTAATCATAAGGTAGCTTAGTGACCACAGAACTAGGCAAGAGAAGTTCTCTGGAGAAAGGTTATTGGCCAGATGCATCATGCCATGATAATACAGTGACTTTAAAATGTCCATAAACACTGGAAGAATGAAGAGAGGACATATTACAAGGCTGAGAGGCAGGAAAGAACTGAGAGCTGTCTGGTCCGGCTGGAGCACAGGGGAGGGCAGGTGAGGAGGGCAGGTAATGTTGTGTGTCAACTATACCTCAACTAAAAAAAAAGCAAATAAAACAGTGCTTTTCAAAGCTTAATATCCATATGAACCACTGGGGAATCTTGTTAAAATGCAGACCCTGAATTAGTGGTCTGGGGCGGGGCCTGAGATGCTGCCTTCCGAACAAACCCCCACATGATGCTGATGCTGCTGGTCTGGAGACCACACTTTGAGCAGCAACAATTTCCAAAATATTAAGAAATAGAATTTATAGGCCTTTGTGATGGGTTGGATGGGAAGAGGGGTTGGGAGCAAGGTAAAATGCGTTGTTAAGGATCATCCCCAAACTTCCAGCTTGAGTATCTGGGTGGTGATGCGATCCACAAGTACAAGACGAGGAACAGGTTTGCGTGGGGTCGATAATAATGAGATAACATTTATTGGGTATTTACTACATGCCAGGTTCTTTACACATGCTGTCTTATTTATTCTGTACAATAGGGAGGTAGGTGCTATTGTGACCTTTAAGAGTGAGGAAACTGAGGCCAAGGTCATACAGGTAGTAAGTGGAAGAGCCAAGATTCAAACTCTCTCTGGTAGTCTGAGGGCAGAACTCCTGCAGTTAGCCATTGGCAGTTTGGAAATGTGAAGTTGAAGCCCCTGTAGGATGTCACATGGAGCTGTCCAGGTGGACAAGCTGACCACAGATTCTGACAGTTAAAGACCTGGGAGGAAGTGAGGCATCAGTGGGAATTAAACCATGCAAGAACGGCTACAACCTACCCTCTCAGAGTGCTGCCAATCTTGTTCCATTTTCCTTTGGCATTTAATTATTACAGAGGAGGACTCTGAAGAAAACCAGCTTTTAGCTTCTTAAATAAATAATCTTTTTTTTTTTTTTTTTCTGATTGGATACTGTGTTTGTTCTTTATCCCTGAAATTTAAGAACTTTTCCAGACTATGTCTTGAAGTTGGTTTCTGCTTATTAATTTTTCTGGATTCAGAGAACTCACTCAGTTTTCCACTTCCACCTCAGATCTTTTTAGACCTAAGGCAAGTTTTCTTTTACTATAATTTAAGTTATTGTCTCTAATTGATTTGCTCTGTCTTCTTCAGGGGGTGCCTATAGTTTGACTCTCCGTGGTATTCTCCTGTACATTTTCTTCTCTCTTAAAGAATTTCATCACTGACTTTTTCTTCTATACTGCTGGTTTGCTCTTTTGCATTGTTAAGTCTGCTTTTTACTGCTCCAACCATTGCTTTTACTTTGGCTATCATGGTTTTTATTTCATGGTACTCTCCATTTATCTTGGCCTGTTCTTTAAAAGATGCAATGTCCTCTTTTAGTCGAGAGTAAGAATTAGGTGTTTTCTGAAACTGGGCTCTGCTTCATGGACTAAATATATTGCAAAGGAGTAATTTTTGGCTCTAGCACTTTATTTTTCTCATGTGCCACATATTTTTTTCCCCAGAGGGTTAAAACTTTTTTTTTTTTCCTTATTCACCTTTGATATTGTCTAGTTGATCTTTGTTGTTGATGCCTGGAAGTCCAGGCTTACAAGATCACAGTGTTGGACAATCAGGATGCAGGGTTCCCCACCCTTACTCCCCGTCCAGAGATGGCCCGGGTGTCGGTTCAGAAGCAGTGGTTAGATCATCTTCTGTCTCATTGTCTTAGCTATTCTTGGCATTCACTTGCTTCAAGATTCCGACTTTTATTTTTCAACCTCTGGTGTCTGTGACTATTTCTGAGCCTCAGTGTGTTTGTCTCATATTCTCTAGATCTTGATGCTTTGGATTTCAGCGTTTCTATCTTTGCGTTTCTATTTCAGTATGTCCTATGTCTGAGATGCTGTCCATCTGTACCAATCTGGGTCTCAGTCTCTGAATCTCAATGTTTTTCTCAGTGTCTCGGCCCCCTACTCCCGAACCCCTTACTGATCTTTATATTTCTTCATAGCACTTATCACAACTCGAGTCTCCCTCCCTGCCTTCCTCGCGACCCATCCATCCATCGATCCACATCTCCTTCCGCTGGAATGTAACTCGTGGCAGAGTGGACGCACAGGATCAGGGTAACACTTGTTGAACGAGCCTCTGTCTGATCAGCGGGTCCCGTCCTGGCCTCTCCTCTCGGCCTCCACCTCTAGGTTTCACACTTTCTCAGGATGCAAATGTCTTTCTCGGTCTCGGTCACCCTTCCGGTTTCTGTCCGTGTGTCGAGGCCTCTAAGTCCGTGTGGGCCGCGGACTCGCACAGACCTGGCCGCAGTGCGCGGCGGGCTATGGCGGCGGTTGCCTTCCCGGGCCCGACCGGCCCACTGGCTCAGCCTCCGCGTCCCCTGTGCCTAGGGGTCCGCCTCCCGCGAGTGCACGTGACCGCGCCCCGCAGAGCCGCCGCAGTGCCCCGCCCCGAGCGCGCTGCTTCCGCCGGCCGCGCAGCCCCGCCCCCGGGTGCGGGGAGCCAATCCGCGCGCACGTCTCCCGGCCCCGCCCGACGCCCTCTTTGGCGCGCGCCCCTCCCTCCGCCTGCCGGCCCGCCCGTCAGTCAGTCAGACAGGCAGGCAGTCGGTCCGAGCGGCTGGCTGCTCCTCGGCTCTCCCGAGCGGCGGTCTCCCTCTTCCCTCCCGGCCAGCGGCGGCGGCTGCAGCGGCGGCGGCGCGGTCCCCCGGGAGGCGCGGTGTGGGCCGAGCAGCGGCCGCGGAGCGTCGAGCCCAGCGCGGCGGCTGCGGCGGCCCGGCAGCCAACATGGCGGCAGCGGCGGCGGCGGGCGCGGGCCCTGAGATGGTCCGCGGGCAGGTGTTCGACGTGGGACCGCGCTACACCAACCTCTCGTACATCGGCGAGGGCGCCTACGGCATGGTGTGGTGAGTGTCCGCGCCCCGCCACCCGGCCGCCCCCGCCTGGGCCTGGCGGACGCAGCCGCGGTCTCGCCCGGACCCCGGCACGGCCCCGACCCCCGGCCCCCGACCTCGGCCCCCACTCGCGCTGCGCCGCCGTCCGCGAGCTGGGGGCCTCGGGCCGGGCCGGGCCGGGCCGTCGGGCCTGGGCGTTGCTCCTCGCTGGGCCCGGGGGGTGGAGGCCGGGGCCGGGACCCCGGGACCGGCAGCGAGGCGCCCCCGCCCCCAGTGTGCGCACAGCGCGGCCTCGAATTCCTTCGGATGCTCGCCGCGGCGTGTGTGCACAGCTCCGAAATAATCATATGATTTTTCTCCCCTCGCCTGCGTTTTCCGCGAACGGCTTTCGTTAAGTGCCTTCCGTGGTGCCAGGGGGGCTCTCCTACGCAGGCTTTCTAAAAGGCGTTAGTGGCACCGGTGTTCGTTGTGGAATATTTCAATCTTGAAGTCTTTAAACGGTTTTTAATATCGTACTGCTAGCGTTTCAGGAAGGATAAGCCAGCATTGCTCTTTTGGTTTATTAAGGAGTCATTTGGAGTTGGGCCTAATTTGACTTTTCTTTTGCCCCGCGTGAGCTCTCTTACCAGCATGAAGGCATCCAGACGTTTTAGCACAATTATTGTGGACTTTCCCTGTTAATGCTTTAGTGGTCAGTATGTGTGCAGCCCTAATGGAGTTCTTGCAGAATTACATTCAGGCTCTCTCGTCTCGATCCAGCTCACCGAAACGTTTGTGGAATGGGGGTGACTGTCGTGTTTTTCATTAGAACCAACTAGCTGTTGTGTTTTGTGCTGGTGAAGACCTGTGCAAGTGTAGACTCCCTTACACCGAAATCTTCTCATGAGTGTGTCTTTTCTGTTGAACGAAGGAAGCGAACTAATATTTATTGAACACTTCGTGGCAGGTACTGTGCTAGGTCCACTATCTCATTTTATTTGAACAAACAGCTGGAGGGAGGGGAACGCGGTGATGTCTTTCAGATGAGAAAGTATTTCGAGGTGAAGCCAGTTCCTAAGGTCATACAACTAAAGAGGCATACTTGAGATTGTAGACTGAGATCCTGTTTCAGTTGCTGCAGCTCTTTTCATTACACGCCACTTTCCTTAAATAGTGTTATTAATCATTTTAGAATTTTAGGGTGTTTTACTCTTATAAGCATTTCTATTTCGGAAATGTATTCAAATTTGAATGATCATAATTTTAGAAATACCATAGAGGGCATGTTTTGCCAAGTGTTAGTTAAAATTATTTTTTAAAAAAAGACTTCAATTGAATCTTGAATATTTTCATTCTCTTCAGGAGCAAAATGTTTCACAGTGTACAACTGTGAAAATTAACATGAACTCAGAGGCTTAGGAGCCAAAAGAGGAATTAAATTAGGTCAGGCCTAAAAGAAATAAGGTCCTAGAACGTAACGGAGAGAAAGTACTGCCTGCAGCATCACTTCTGTTGCACCTGCTGGTAAGTATGCCAGTAAACATGTCTTTTTATGAGAGGTTCAGAATTGCCCATCACGTCCTTCAGCCCTTTAAAATATGTACTAAAAAAAACTAGTTTTATGACATTTCAGTTGAAAGTTTTTTTTATTTCTTTTAAATCTGAAGCTGATTTAGATCTGGTAATTTTCTGTCACTGCTGTAGACTTATTTGACCTTCTCAGTCTCTGTCAGGTGAAATATCAAGTCCTCTTACTGTGATGTTCTTTTCTTAAGTAAGATCCAAGTACAAATATTATTGGAATTAGAATCTGGGGCCAGATTATAGCTTTTTATCTTCAGGTTGATGATATTTATTTAATATAAGAATTTAATCTACGTCATACGCTATTAGCATTTAGTAAATGTTGGTTAACAATGCTGGGTTTATGGAGGATTTCTTGATTGAAATGTTAATATTTGAATAGTGACATTTTTTTAAAATTAATGCTTCCAGAAGGATTTAAGGATTTTCAGGAAAAAAGATTTTTTTTTTCATTTCCTGAATCAGTTCATTAGGAATTTGCCTTTTTCTTGCAAAGTCCTTTCCTAATCATCAAGTGGAGGATATAAAGATGAAAAGTGGAGTTTGAATTGGGCCTTTAGGAGTGAGTGTGATTTTGATAGAAAGATAATAGGGTGAAAGTGACAGTTTGAGCTGTGGAATCTAATCCTGGAAAAGTATTTAGGTGACAAACTTGTAGAGGACTCTAAAGGCAAAACTGAGTTTGGTTGATATTTGTGCAGTGGAGATGCATGAATGTTTTTGAAAAGAGGCAGGCACATGGTCAGTTTTGGAATTTGGGGGGAGGATAGACCAACACTGGTGGAAATGACAGGAAAAAAAACTGAGGTGGGGAATCAACTAGGCTGTTGTAACCTTCTAGAGGTGAAGTAATATAGTGGGCGTGGAAGATAGCAGATGGAGCCCTTATAAAGACAGAATCAGTAACAGGGGTTTTTGTCAGAAGAGTGGTGGACTTCTAATCATGGCAAGTGTGGGATGAAGCTAGAGGATGATGAGTGAGGTCTTAACGGGTAAGAGGTGAGAGAGGTGGGATTTGGATTTGAGAGGGATTTCCAGGCTTGATGATGTGGCATGGACATGGCTGTTAATTCCAAGGCTTCTAGCGTGGGAGCCTGGGAGGATGGTGGTGCTGTTATGAGAGAAGGAATACCGTATAGGCAGAGGAGGTTTGCTAAGGAGAAATAGTGAGTTCTGGTTTGGATTTGTTAAGTTTTTGTGATGCCTTTAGGCCATTTAAGCTGTATCCAGAAGGCATCTTGAAAATAAGAGGGAAGTAAAATCTGGAGATGAAAATTTGTGTAAGTGATAGTCTTGGGTGGAGGAGCACAGATTCTTTTTTTTTTTTTTTTTCAATTAATTAATTTTTGTCTGTGTTGGGTCTTCGTTGCTGCGTGCAGGCTTTCTCTAGTTGCAGCGCGCGGGCTTCTCATTGCGGTGGCTTCTCTTGTTGCAGAGCACGGGCTCTAGGCACACTGGCTTCAGTAGTTGTGGCACATGGGCTTAGTTGCTCCACGGCATGTGGGATCTTCCCGGACCAGGGATTGAACCCGTGTCCCCTGCATTGGCAGGCGGAATCCCAACCACTGCGCCACCAGGGAAGTCCAGAGCACGGATTCTTATTTGAGGTCATTGGTTAGGTGAAATTGCATGCATATGTTCTGTATGTTTATCTTTTTAGTGAACAATCCAAAACATTCATTAGATTTTCAAAGGGTCCATTATCCCAGAAAGGTTAAGAACCAGTGAGACAGAACAGAAAGACCAAAGAGGTAACTCTGGCAAACAAGTGCTTTTAATAGATGGGCAGAGGAAGAGGAAGCTGAGGACTGGTGAGATGTATAAGAATCAGGAAAAAAAAAATGGTATGAAAGAGGAGAAATTGAAGCTCTTTGCTTGATCATCTAATTAAGATAAGTATTTTGGATAAGTTCAGTTTGAAACACTTTCTAAATGTGACTGAGAGGTCGTGGGGTCATCTCCATAGAGACACTCATTGAAGCCTTGAGAGTGGACAAGATGAGGAAAATGTGAGAGCTGAGCCAAAGGAATGCCTGACTTTAGGTGTCAATAGAGGGCAAGTTACAGAAGAGGATGGAGGAAATGTGGTCAGAGACCAGAGAACCAGAGTTCGCACTATCAAAGGAGCCAAGGGCGGTCGTGGTCATTAGGGATTGGTTTAAATACTGTAGAGAGCACCGTGCAGCTGGAAGAACAGCTGTTGGATTTGTTAACTTTCAACTCTCCTAACAGATGGGCTCTCTTCTCTTCTCTGCCATCCTGTGTGTGGTTGAGTTTGCTCCTCACCATGCCTTCTTACAAGACTTCAGGATCAAGCGATTCTTGGCCAAGAAACAAAAGCAGAATCGTCCCATTCACCAATGGATTCCAGTGAAAACTGGTAATAAAATCAGATACAACTCCAAGAGAAGACATTGGAGAAGAACCAAGCTGGGTCTGTAAGGAGCCTTGCACATGAGGTGGCACACATATTTATGCTGCATCTTACCCTGTCACTCTGAGAACATCACTACTATCTGAACAGCTGGATGTGTTTTATTGCGAAAATGATTTTTCTCTTTGTGTGTTCGTGCACTAGTGCTTTGGCTCAGTAATATGTGAGACCTTAAAAAAAAACAAAAAACCAGATGGTTCCAACTAAAATTTCATTGTGATCGCATTCCTGATGGTATAATATCCTGTCTTGTGAAGGTTTTTTGTCATTATGGCAGACTAATAGAACTTTTGTTACATTTTGTTTTTTAAACATACATACATTAATTAATTAACATACATTAATTAATCCTCACACTGCCAAGGTGGTTACTTTAAGTAAGTGGGAATTTGAGACACAGAGGGGTTAGTTAACTTGCCCATGGACACCCAGCTCGCAAGTGATAGAGCATCCTAATCTGGTTCCTAAGTGATACTCAACCAAAGACCCAGGTTGAGAAAATACGTGTTTTCAGTAACAGAAAATATCTGTTGTCTGCTTTTTGCTTGTGTCATGTTTTATTTTTTTTAATTAAAAAAATTTTTTTTAATTTATTTTTTGGCTGCCTTGGGTCTTTGTTGCTGCATGCGGGGGCTACTCTTTGTTGCAGTGTGTGGGCTTCCCATTACGGTGGCTTCTCTTGTTGCGGAGCACGGGCTCTCTAGAGCACATACTCAGTAGTTGTGGAGCACGGGCTTAGTTGCTTTGCAGCATGTGGGATCTTCCTGGACTAGGGCTCGAACCCATGTCCCCTGCATTGACAGGCAGATTCTTAACCACTGTGCCACCAGGGAAGCCCTGTGTCACGTCTTAGCGTTTTTTTGTTTTTTTTTTTTTTACATTTTAGCCTTTTAAAAAAACCTTTCATACAAGGTTATTCACTCAGAAAACTTTCATTGAGCACTTGTTATATGCTAGGATGCACATGGTCCCAGCCTTTTAGTAGCTCTTAGTCCAGATAGTGGGATGGAGTTGGGCAGTAATGCAAAGAATGTACCAGTGTCAAGGGACGTGTGCAGTATTGTGAGGAAAAAGAAAGCCTGAGTGACAGGGGGCTGTCTTTGTATGGCTTCACAAACTTTTGAGCTGGATGTTGATATGTGACTGGGAGTTTGCCTTGAGAAGTGCATTCTAGGTAGAGGAAGATGAACATGCAAAGGCACAGAAGTATGAAAACAGCACATCAGGTCAGGAAAACCAGGAGTTGTTTGGGAAGCTAGGGGTATGGGTTGAGTGCCTTCGGAAGAAAGCTGGAGTTGAGACAGTTGGGATGGGCCCGGCCAGATTCTGAAGGACATTGTTTACTGAGTTCAGACTTGATTTTTTAGGTGAAAGTCATTAGAGGATGCCCTTTTTCTGCCAGTTCCTCATCACATTTTGTGTTCCCTTCCTTGTCTCTCTTATGCTCTCTACCTGCTTGTGCTTATTTTCTCTTCTTTCTTCTTATCTAGGGGTATTCAGTGGGTGTGATTTTTTACCCCCTCTCCAGTGGCATTTTGAAATGTATGTGGGTTAGGTTTTGTTTTTTGGTTGTTAAATTGATTGGGGGGTGTTAATTGGCCTTCGGTGTGTGTATGGTCAAGGCAGATGTGCTGAACAACCTGCAGCTCACAGTGTAGTCCTGCACTGGAGGACCATCCTGCTAAGAGGCCAGCAGTATTTCCCTCCAGCCCATCCCCAAGAAACACTGGGCCCTATTCAAGTCCTGCCTTCCTCTAAGGTTCATCTCCTCTGTAAACTTGTGCTTATTGCTCTCTGCTGTAGTGCTCCCTCCTGCCCTCCCTGGAACTCTGCTGGGTATTTGTACCACCTGTTTGAAAGGCAGGGCTAGCAGTAGTATATATCATCTATAAAGGCTTGAGACCTGGAAACGCATCTGGATTCAGATTCATAGTTTTGCTTGTTAACTGTTAATTTAACTTTTAATAAAGATGTCTTTTCTATGCTTTTTGGAGCTCAAAGATGTGAGGAGACCAGCTTAGATGAGCAGCAGAATATCCAGAGTTTCTGAACGGTTTTGAGTGCAAGTAAAACTCAAACAAAATTAAATGTGATATTAATAACATCCTGGTGGTTAGCTCTAACTGATAGGCCATTCCCATGAATTTAATGGGAATGCTCTTCATTCTCAAGTATTTATAAAAGGAGTCTCATGAAAAGCATCCAAGTTGAGTTTTCCCAGGAATCATCTGTAATTTATTCCTCATCTCACATTAACATATCTACTAAGTAAAAAACAGCTGATTCTCCAACAAACATCTAGAGCTACCTCACCATCATGCATCCAGCCTGTTCTACCTACCTACCTACCTGCCTAACCCTGAAATGCTTTTTCTCCCCGTTTGCTTCTCTTGGGACTCACATACATTGGAAGGCCAACAGGATAGACATTCTCCAAGATCTCTCAGATGCTCAGTCTTAGGGTAGGCTCTGGGTTCTGAACCCATCCACAGCTAGTAGGAGCTGGGAAGTGGAGTGTATGGGTGGGGTCTGCATGGGATATGCCATGACCAACTGACTAACATTAGTTGCAAGCCTGTCTTGATTTAGGTGCTATGGTTTCAAATTCATTTTCATCCTCATCTTTGAGATATTTTTTTCACTTTACAGGTAAGAAAACCAGATCTTGGGTAACTTGTCCAAGGTTCACAGCCAGTAAATATATAATAGAACTGAGATTTGTCTAGACCTCAAAACCGGTGATTTTTTTTTTTTTTTTTTCCCACTGCTATAGCCTTTTCTCTGTTATAGCAAGTTACCTGGAAACATGCTTCCTCCAGCCTTAGTTCCTGAATGCATTGGCACCAAAGTATAAAATGATTGTCAGCCAACTTGGGCCTGTTGAGGAGATGGAAGAGGGAAGAACTAGATACTTGGAAAGTGTGAGGGAGGTAGGATCGAAGCAACTTTAGTTTTTATCCGGGGGGTCGTGTTGATTTCTTCTCATTCCTTCTACTTACCTCCACCAATTTCTTGATTTTTATTCATTTATTAACGTTATTAAGCTTGTACCTGATTTATGTGCTAAGCAGTGGGATTGAAGTGGTTTTTACTCTTTGGTGTTTACAGTTCAAAAGGAAAGTAATCACATTTACTGAGTATGATGAGGTGTAGAGTGCTTGCTGGAGGGTTATCAAATGTGGAGCAAAGAGTTTGAGGAGTAGTCTGGGAGGGTTTCCTGGAAGAAGTAGTGTTTAAGCTGGGACCTGGAGAAGGACTTGGAGCTAGCTGAGTGAAAGGTACGGAAGAGTGCTGACCGTTTCAGGCACGACCTGTGGAAAATAGATTGTAGAAATTGGGGAGTTTATGGTTAAGATCCAGCGATCTTTCTTATGGTATCTCAGGGACAGGAAAAGTAGTTAAAGCTTCAGGTATGGTTGTAACCAGGAACTAGAAAATAGACCAAGGCACTACCCCCCTCTCTCTTTACATTTACAAAATCTTGCGTCCCGCATCTCTTTGCACAGCTGTTTTGTTTTTTGTTTGTTTTTTTTTCCTCTTCTTTTCTCTTTTACCACATCTTCATGCATTTGGCAGAAGAGAGCTGACCCTAGCTTCTCGAAGGTATGTGTCTTCAGTTTATTGACACCCAGGGGCTGAGAGCACTCTGATCCGATTCCTGGGGTAGAGAATCTGATCCAGCTTGGGATAGTGTCCACCTCTGGTCTAGTCAACTGAGGCCCAAGTTGGAGTCATCTGATGAGGCTAGACAACTCTAAGGTATGAACAGTGGGCTGGGAGTGGTCAAAATATGTCTCCCATTGACTACTGACTTTCCGGGTTAAAGTTCTTGGTGCTGCTTGCCTGCTCTTCTTGAGCTGGAACCTTGCCTGCTGTTGGGGCCTGTCGGTGAGGAGAGGGGAGAGAGAAGTAGTTGAGGCGAGAGAAGGGCTATGAGTTGCTTTTAGGGCTCTTCTGCCTTCCTGTCTGTGGCAGTATGGTGGTGGCAGCTAAGCTGGGTGGCATCTTTAAAATGTATTTAGTATTTAATATATGTGTAACATGTGAGTTTTGCAGCCTAACAGTAAACACCTAAGAACCCACCACCCACTCACTGACTGACTTCAGACCAGATCATCTGAGGCCCATGTTCTGATCCCTGTCCACAGCCTTCACCCCAGAGTTTTATCATCTTTCTGGGAGTCTGTACAATGGACTGGGTAAGAACATGGGCTTTGGACACTTGTATGTGAGCTGCACTTGTTTTTCTCACCTGTAGAAAGGTGATAGCAATACACTTCCCCAGAGTTGGGGGGACTAAATGAGATATGTAGGTGAAGTGCTGAGCACTTAGTATCTGGTTAATTGCTGTCATTGTTGTTGCGCTCTCAAAGTAAATGGGCAACACCTGGATCCTCCCTCAGCGCAGTCTCTTGGAGTATCATCTTGGGGTGTGAAGCAGAACATGCAGAAATTAAAATATTAGACTTGGAGTCACGTAAGTGTGTTGAGTTCCAGTTATGTGATCTTGAGCAACTTCCTCTCTCATTCTTTTAATTAATTAATTAATTTATGGCTTCGTTGGGTCTTTGTTGCTGCATGCAGGCTTTCTCTAGTTGCGGCGAGCGGGGGCTACTCTTCGTTGTGGTGTGCGGGCTTCTCATTGCGGTGGCTTCTCTTGTTGCGGAGCACGTGTTCTAGGAGCGCGGGCTTCAGTAGTTGTGGCGCGCAGGCTCAGTAGTTGTGGCTCGTGGTCTCTAGAGCGCAGGCTTAATAGTTGTGACGCAAAGGCTTAGTTACTCCGCGGTATGTGGGATCTTCCCGGACCAGGGATCCAACCCGTGTCCCTTGCATTGGCAGGTGGATTCTTAACCACTACACCACCAGGGAAGTCTCCTCTCCCATTCTTTGATTTAACAGTCAGAGCATCTCCTATGCCTACCCTGATCCATGTTCCTGCCCTCCCTCAGGAATGTTGCAGTGCATTGTTGGAGACAGACTGATAAGGAAATAAATTACTGTGTCGTGTGGTAAAAACACTGTTCTGAGATCATTCTGGACAGAGCAGCTAACTCCACTTGGGCATCCCAGTTACTAATTAAATCAACACATAGTGTATGTGTACACCAGGCACGCACTAGTTGTTCCACTACATTGGTGAACGAAACATCTAGTCCTCAGGGAACTCATGGTCTATGGGTGCCTGGCTGAATGGGAGTGGCTTGAAGAGAGGATTAGAAAGGTTTGGTCAGGCCTTGGCTTTAGGTTCCTTCTAAGGAGTTTCCTTTTGGGAATTCCCTGGCAGTCCAGTGGTTAGGACTCCACGCTTCCATTATAGAGGACACGGGTTCGATCCCTGGTCAGGGAACTAAGATCCCGCAAGCCGCATGGTGTGGCCTAAATAGATAAATAAATAGTTTCCTTTTATTTCTCTTTTTATAGTACTTATCATAAACATGTCTAAGATACTTTTTTCAGTTTATTGGTAAATCATTTAAGCCCAAAATTAAAGCCTTGAGGAAAATTATTTTCTGTACTATAAAGTTAAAGAACTTTCTAATACTGTTGTTCCAGAGTAATAGTTTACCTCGAGTGATTAGGTTATTCACGTGTGTTTGGCTAAGAGAGAGTTTTTAACTGAGTGGCTGGAAGGAATGTTCTTTGTTTTTCTTTTTTTTTAATAAATAAATTTATTTATTTTTGGCTGCATTGGGTCTTCATTGCCCCGTGTGGGCTTTCTCTAGTTGTGGCGAACTGGGGCTACTCTTCGTTGTGGTGCGTGGGCTTCTTGTTGCGGTGGCTTCTCTTGTTGCGGAGCACGGGCTCTAGGCACGCGGGCTTCAGTAGTTGTGGCACGTGGGCTCAGTAGTTGTGGCTCGTGGGCTCTAGGGCACAGGCTCAGTAGCTGTGGCGCATGGGCTTAGTTGCTCCGTGGCATGTAGGATCTTACTGGACCAGGGCTCGAACCCGTGTCCCCTGCATTGGCAGGCGGATTCTTAACCACTGCGCCACCAGGGAAGTCCCTAGAACAAATGTTAATGTTGCCACGTTGTCATTGGGAACAAACGTATAGTGAAAAATGTAGAGTTTCAGAGATACGGAAATTCTTAAATAGAACTGATTAAAAGTAATTCTGGGGGAAAAGTAAGTACAGTCTTATTTATAGAACAAATAGTTTTAGCTGCATAGATAAGGAAAATAAGCAAAACCAATACATTTCTCCAATTAATACCTAAATTGCCACTGATCACAGGTCAGGCTTGCAAAGTAGAGAGTAAAACCTACAGAATTTACCTTGGTCACCAGGATTTATCTTGAGTCAGTAGCTAAGTTCAGGGTACTGTTACTTGTTGCTTCAGTAGATATGTGAAAATGTTTAGTGGGAGGCTTATTTGAGATTTCCTTCCATTTTCAGTGTATCAGTGCTGAACCCATCCTCAAACTTGTATTTCCCTCATTACATCATCTTTCTGTTTCATGGTTGAAACAGATACTTTTTTTTTTTAAAGGATCAATATAATCCTTTCCCATGAGTTAATTTTTACTTCAGGACCATATAGACGTATAAAAATATTTGATGTTACGTTTCAGACCAGTGAGAAACCATTTGATAGGAATGCTAAGTAATCCATTACCTATTACCATTTCCAGGAATGTTCTTTGAGCCATTCTACCTGTTGTGTGTTTTGCTGTTTTCAAGCATCCTTTCAGGACAACTCTGATCCCTTAATTCAAGTGATGGTAAAAGTGATATTCCTTAAGAGTGTTGTAAATTATTTCTTTAGTCCAAAGCGAGCTGGAAAGAAAAGACATTTTTGATTCTCTGTCCACTCTGACATAACTGTTGGAAAGAGCCATTTGTTTCCTGCCGCAAAGAAAGTATAAGACAGAAATTAGTCATAAGAGGGCTAAAGTTTTATAGAAACTTTAGGAATGCTTCTGGATACCCCAGCAGGCAGAATGTAGCATTCAAGAACTGGTAAATGTTTATCTAGCATCCTAGAATGTAGTGCTTACCTATAAAAATGTAAATTGGAGAATATTTTGGCCTCAAGTGGGTTTTTGGCTTTAGCAGGAAAGCCTCTAGTGTTTCCCTATTAAGATGCTGGCATTGGGCTGAGGTGTATTTTATTTATTATATTTACAGAAATATCCATCACTTCTATTTTGGTTGTTTTTAACATAAATAAGTGAATTTTCTCAAATGTCTTTTCTGCCTTCATGGAGATGATCATATGGTTTTTCTCTCTTCAGCATTGAGGATCATAGTAATCGTTTTCCTTATGTTGAATCTTCCTTGCGTTCTTGGAGTAAATCCTAGTTGGTTATGTTGTATTCTTTTCTTTTTTTGAATTGTAATTTATATTTTATACAGCAGGTGTTTTTTTTTAAATTTTATTTATTTATTTATGGCTGTGTTGGGTCTTCATTTCTGTGCGAGGGCTTTCTCTAGTTGGCGGCAAGTGGGGGCCACTCTTAATCGCGGTGCGCGGGCCTCTCACTATCGCGGCCTTTCCCGTTGCGGAGCACAGGCTCCAGACGCGCAGGGTCAGTAATTGTGGCTCACAGACCTAGTTGCTCTGCGGCATGTGGGATCTTCCCAGACCAGGGCTCGAACCCGTGTCCCCTGCATTGGCAGGCAGATTCTCAACCACTGCGCCACCAGGGAAGCCCAGCAGGTTCTTACTAGTTATTTATTTTATACATATTAGTGTATATATGTCAATTCCAGTCTCCCAATTCATCCCACCACCACCACCACCCCCCCACCACTTTCCCCCTTGGTGTCTGTATGTTTGTTCTCTACATTTGTGTCTCTATTTCTGCCCTGCAGACTGGTTCATCTGTACCATTTTTCTAGGTTCCACATGTATGTGTTAATATACGATATTTGGTTTTCTCTTTCTGACTTATTTCACTCTGTATGACAGTCTCTAGATCCAGCCACGTCACTATAAATGACCCAATTTCGTCCTTTTTTTATGGCTGAGTAATATTCCACTGTATATATGTGCCACATTTTCTTTATCCATTCGTCTGTCGATGGGCATTTGTTTCCATGACCTGGCTCTTGTAAGTAGTGCTGCAGTGAACATTGGGGTGCATGTTTTTGAATTATGGTTTTCTCTGGGTATATGCCCAGTAGTGGGATTGCTGGGTCGTATGGTAATTCTATTTTTAGTGTTTTAAGGAACCTCCATACTGTTCTCCATAGTGGCTGTATCAATTTACATTCCCACCAACAGTGCAAGAGGGTTCCCTTTTCTCCATACCCTCTGCAGCATTTGTTCTTTGTAGATTTTCTGATGATGCCCATTCTAACTGGTGTGAGGTGATACCTCATTATAGTTTTGATTTGCATTTCTCTAATAATCAGTGATGTTGAGCAGCTTCTCATGTGCTTCTTGCCCATCTGTATGTCTTCTTTGGAAAAATGTCTATTTAGGTCTGCTGCCTATTTTTTGATTGGGTTGTTTGTTTTTTTAATATTGAGCTTCATGAGCTGTTTATATATTTTGGAGATTAATCCTTTGTCCGTTGATTGCTTGCAAATATTACCTCCCATTCTGAGGGTTGTCTCTTCGTCTTGTTTGTAGTTTCCTTTGCTTTGCAAAAGCTTTTAAGTTTCATTAGGTCCCATTTGTTTATTTTGGGTTTTATTTCCATTACTCTAGGAGGTGGATCAAAAACAATCTTGCTGCTGTGATTTATGTCAAAGAGTGTTCTTCCTATGTTTTCCCCTAAGGGTTTTATAGTGTCTGGTCTTACATTTAGGTCTCTAATCCATTTTGAGTTTATTTTTGTGTATGGTGTTAGGGAGTGTTCTAATTTCATTCTTTTACATGTAGCTCTCCAGTTTTCCCAGCACCACTTATTGAAGAGACTGTCTGTTCTCCATTGCATATCCTTACCTCTTTTGTCATAGATTAGTTGACCATAGGTGTGTGGGTTTATCTCTGGGCTTTCTAACTTGTTCCATTGGTCTATATTTCTGTTTTTGTGCCAGTACCATATTGTCTTGATTACTGTAGCTTTGTAATATAGTCTGAAGTCAGGGAGTCTGATTCCTCCAGGTACGTTTTTTCCCCTCAAGACTGCTTTGGCTATTCGGGGTCTTTTCTGTCGCCATAAAAATTTTAAGATTTTTTTCTTCTGGTTCTGTAAAAAATGCCACTGGTAATTTGATAAGGATTGCATTGAATCTGTAGATTGCTTTGGGTAGTATAGTCATCTTCACAATATTGATTCTTCCAATCCAAGAACATGGTATATCTCTCCATCTGTTTGTCATCTTTGATTTCTTTCATCAGTGTTTTATAGTTTCCTGAGTCCAGGTCTTTTACTTCCTTGGGTAGGTTTATTCCTAGGTATTTTATTTGTTTTGTTGCAATGGTGAATGCGATTGTTTCCTTAATTTCTCTTTCTGATCTTTCATTGTTAGTGTATAGGAATGCAAGAGATTTTTGTGCATTAGTTTTGTATCCGGCAACTTTACCAAATTAATTGATTAGCTCTGGTAGTTTTCTGGTGGCATCTTTAGGATTCCCCATGTATAGCATCATGTCATCTGCAAACAGTGACAGTTTTACTTCTTCTTTTGCAACTTGTATTCCTTTTATTTCTTGTTCTTCTCTGATTGCCATGGCTAGGACTTCCAAAACTATGTTAAATAATAGTGGTGAGAGTGGACATCCTTGCCTTGTTCCTGATCTTAGAGGAAATGCTTTCAGTTTTTCACCATTGAGAATGATGTTTGCTGTGGGTTTGTCATATATGGCCTTTATTATGTTGAGGTTGGTTCTCTCTCTGCCCACTTTCTGGAGAGTTTTTGTCATAAATGGGTGTTAAATTTTGTCAAAAGCTTTTTCTGCATCTATTGAGATGATCATATGGTTTTTCTTCTTCAATATTTTAATATGTTGTATCACATTGATTTGCGTATATTGAAGAATCCTTGCATCCCTGGGATAAATCCCCATTGATCATGGTGTATGATCCTTTTAATGTGCTGTTGGATTCTGTTTGCTGGTATTTTGTTGAGGATTTTTCCATCTATATTCATCAGTGGTACTGGTCTGTAAATTTTTTTTTGCAGTATCTTTGTCTGGTTTTGGTATCAGGGTGATGGTGGTCTCATAGAATGAGTTTGGGTGTGTTCCTTCCTCTGCAGTTTTTTGGAAGAGTTTGAGAAGGATGGGTGTTAGCTCTTCTCTAGAATTCACCTGTGAAGCCATCTGGTCCTGGACTTACGTTTGTTGGAAGATTTTTAATTACAGTTTCAATTTCATTACTTGTGATTGGTCTGTTCATATTTCCTTTTCTTCCTGGTTCAGTTTTGGAAGGTTATACCTTTCTAAGAATTTGTCCATTTCTTCCAGGTTGTCCATTTTATTGGCATAGAGTTGCTTGTAGTAGTTTCTTACGATGCTTTGTATATCTGCAGTGTCTGTTGTAACTTCTCCTTCTTCATTTCTGATTTTATTGATTTGAGTCCTCTCTTTTTCTTGATGAGTCTGGCTAAAGGTTTATCAATTCTGTTTATGTTCTCAAAGAACCAGCTTTTAGTTTTATTGATCTTTGCTATTGTTTTCTCTGTTTCTGTTCCATTTATTTCTGCTCTGATCTTTATTTCTTTCTTTCTTTCTACTAACTTTGGGTTTTGTTTGTTCTCCTTTCTCTAGTTCCTTTAGGTGTAAGGTTAGATTATTTTTTTGAGATTTTTCTTGTTTCTTGAGGTAGGCTTGTATTGCTGTAAACCTCCCTCTTAGAACTGCTTTTGCTGCATCCCATAGATTTTGGATCGTTGTGTTTTCGTTGTCATTTGTCTGTAGGTATTTTTTGATTTCCTCTTTGATTTCTTCAGTGATCTCTTGGTTATTTAGTAACGTATTGTTTATCCTCCATGTGTTTGAGTTTTTTACCTTTTTTACCCTGTAATTGATTTCTAATCTTACAGCATTGTGGTCGGAAAAGATGCTTGATATGGTTTCAGTTTTCTTAAATTTACCGAGGCCTGATTTGTGATCCAAGATATGATCTATCCTGGAGAATGTTCTGTGTGCACTTGAGAAGAAAATGTGATCTGCTGTTTTTGGATGGAATGTCCCATAAATATCAATTAAATCTATCTGGTCTATTGTGTCATTTAAAGCTTGTGTTTCCGTATTAATTTTCTGTCTGGATGATTTGTCCATTGGTGTAAGTGAGGTGTTAAAGTCCTCCACTATTATCGCGTTACTGTTGATTTTCTCTTTTATAGTTCTTAGCAGTTGCCTTATGTATTGAGGTGCTTCTGTGTTGGGTGCATATATATTTATAATTGTTATATGTTCTTCTTGGAGTGATTCCTTGATCATTATGTAGTGTCTTTCCTTGTGTCTTGTAACATTCTTTATTTTAAACTCTATTTTATCTGATATGAGTATTGCTACTCCAGCTTTCTTTTGATTTCCATTTGCATGGAATATCTTTTTCCATCCCCTCACTTTCAGTCTGTATGTGTCCCTAGGTCTGAAGTGGGTCTCTTGTAGACAGCATATAGATGGGTCTTGTTTTTGTATCCATTCAGCGAGCCTGTGTCTTTTGGCTAGAACATTTAATCCATTCACGTTTAAGTTAATTATTGATTTGTATCTTCCTATTACCATTTTCTTAATTGTTTTGGGTTTGTTTTTGTAGGTCCTTTTCTTCTCTTGTGTTTCCCACTTAGAGAAGTTCCTTTAGCATTTGTTGTAGAGCTGGTTTGATGGTGCTGAATTGTCTTAGCTTTTGCTTGTCTGTAAAGCTTTTGATTTCTCCGTCGAATCTGAATGAGATTCTTACCAGGTAGAATAATCTTGGTTGTAGGTTCTTCCCTTTCATCACCTTAAACATATCGTGCCACTCCCTTCTGGCTTGTAGAGTTTCTGCTGAGAAATCAGCTGTTAACCTATGGAAGTTCCCTTGTATGTTATTTGTCATTTTTCCCTTGTTGTTTTCAGTAATTTTTCTTTGTCTTTAATTTTTGTCAATTTGACTACTGTGTCTCTCAGCGTGTTTCACCTTGGGTTTATCCCGACTGGGACTCTCTGCGCTTCTTGGACTTGGGTGGCTATTTCCTTTCCCATGTTAGGGAAGTTTTCGACTATAATCTCTTCAGATATTTTCTCAGGTCCTTTCTCTCTCTCTTCTCCTTCTGGGACCCCTATAATGCGAATGTTATTGCGTTTAATGTTGTCCCCGAGATCTCTTAAGGTGTCTTCATTCCTTTTCATTCGTTTTTTCTTTATTCTGTTATTCTGTCTTGCAGGTCACTTATCTGTTCTTCTGTCTCAGTTATTCTGCTGTTGATTCTTTCTAGTGTATTTTTCATTTTAGTTATTGTATTGTTCATCTCTGTTTGTTCTTTAATTTTTCTAGGTCTTTGTTAAACATTTCTTGCAACTTGTTGATCTTTGCTTCCATTCTTTTTCCGAGGTCCTGGATCATCTTCACTATCATTATTCTGAATTCTTTTTCTGGAAGGTTGCATGTCTCCACTTCATTAAGTTGTTTTTCTGAGGTTTTATCTTGTTCCTTCGTATGGTACATAGCCCTCTGCTTTTTCATTTTGTCTGTCTTTCTGTGAATGTGGTTTTCCTTCCACAGGCTGCAGGATTGTAGTTCTTGCTTCTCCAGTCTGCCCTCTGGTGGATGAGGCTATCTAAGAGGCTTGTGCAAGCTTCCTGATGGGAGGGACTGGTGGTGGGTAGAGCTGGGTGTTGCTCTGGTGGGCAGAGCTCGGTAAAACTTTAATCCGATTGTCTGTTGATGGGTGGGGCTGGGTTCCCTCCCTGTTGGTTGTTTGGCCTGAGGTGACCCAGCACTGGAACCTACCGGCTCTTTGGTGGGGCTAATGGCGGACTCTGGGAGGGCTCACGCCAAGGAGCACTTCCCAGAACTTCTGCTGCCCGTGTCCTTGTCCCCACAGTGAGCCACAGCCATCTCCCACTTCTGCAGGAGACCCTCCAACACTGGCAGGTAGGTCTGGTTCAGTCTCCTATGGGGTCACTGCTTCCCCTGGGTCCCGATGCACACACTACTTTGTGTGCGCCCTCCAAGAGTGGAGTTTCTGTTTCCCCCAGTCCTGTCAAAGTCCTGCAATCAAATCCCACTAGCCTTCGAAGTCTGATTCTCTAGGAATGCCTCTTCCCGTTGCCGGACCCCCAGGTTGGGAAGCCTGATGTGTGGCTCAGAACCTTCACTCCAGTGGGTGGACTTCTGTGGTATAAGTGTTCTCCGGTTTGTGAGTCACCCACCCAGCAGTTATGGGATTTGATTTTATTGTGATTGTGCCCCTCCTGCTGTCTCATTGGGGCTTCTTCTTTGTCTCTGGATGTGGGGTATGTTTTTTGGTGAATTCCAATGTCTTCCTGTCGATGATTGTTCAGCAGTTAGTTGTGATTCTGGTGCTCACAAGAGGGAGTGAGTGCACGTCCTTCTACTCCACCATCTTGAACCAATCTTGTATTTTTTATACGTGCTGTCTAAAGAAAAAGTTAAATACATGTAATCATTGTGCAAATTTGAAAATAGAACACTGTCAGGACCTTAGAAATGTCTTATCAAATCCCCTTCTAGAGTTGACCACTGTCCTCAGTTTTGGTGATAATTGTTCTTTTCTGCCTCTCCCCCTTTTTATTTTTTACTTTTTAAGAAATTTTTATTATTTTTTTAGTTTTTTACTTTTATTGAAGTATAATATACATACAGAAACATGCACGTATCATAAGATGACAGGTTGATAAATTTTCACAAACTGAGCACACCCATGTAACTAACCAGTGTTCAGATAAACAGTCAGAACCCCAGCACCTCAGAAGCTCCCCTTGGACTCCTTCCAGTCGCCATTCTCCAGGGGGAAGCTCTATCCTGATGTGTAACAGCATGGATTCATTTTGTTTCGTACTTCCCATGGTTGGAGTCATATAATATGTTTGTTCTCATTGGTATCTGGTTTCTTTTATTCAGCATCATGTTTGTGTGGTTGTGGATTATTCAATCTCATTACAGTATTGGTATTCCATGGTGTGACTATACCATAATTTATTTATCTCTCCTACTGTGACTATGCATTTGGGTTGTTTCCAGTTTTTGGCCATTATTATTAGCGCTACTATGACCATTTTAGTGCATGTGTTTTGGTGAACATGTATGCAAATTTCTGTTGGGTGTATACCTAGGAGCAGAATGGCTGCATCACAGGGAATGCATACATTCCACGTTAGTGGATGTTGCCAAGACATTTTCCAAAGTGGTTAAATCGTATTCATGCCCACTATCAGTGTATTAGAGTTCAGACTGCTCCGTATTCTGATCAACACATCATATTTTCTATCTTAATTTGAGCCATTCTGGGGGGCATGAAGTGGTATTTGTTGTGGGTTGGGTGTTGTTTGCATTTTCCTGATGATTTTAGCTCTGTTTTATATTAGTCTTTTGGCTATCTTGTGAAGTGTTCAGGTTGTTTGCATTTCTTTTCTATTGAGATTTTGGCCTTTTATTAAATAATAGGAGTTCTTTCTAGATACTGGACATGAGTCTTTTTCTAGGTTTGTGTATTGCAAATACCGTCTCCACTTTGGGAGTTGCCTTTTCATGTTCTTAAGGGAGTCTCTTTGATTCTATGTCACAGATTTCAGTTCTCTGATGAACTTCATCATTTTCTCAACTGCTTTCAGCTGGCTAGACTGGCAGTGTTCAGAGAAGGGCTGTTGGTGGGAGGAAGCTCCAGGGAAGGAGTGAGGAGCAGGCCTCTGGCAGGCGCCTGCATTGTGTCTGGTGCAGTTGTGCATGTTGTGAGATCACAGTTGGGAAGGCTAGAGGAGATCTTCCCCCTTAGCTCAAGGGAAGAAAGTAAGGGCACTAGAAGAACAGACATCACTGGAAAAACCATGGCAGACTGAGTGTATGTGACAGGTTTTCTTGCCAGGTGGCCTTAGCTTCTGAGTCAAGTAGGAGGTTAGGTCAGACATCTGCCAAGAGTGCATTGCCTGGAGGATCAAAGGCTTGGAAAGCGTGGAGAAAGTTTGGGACAGCTCTTGTGTGCTTGAAAGTCAACCAGGGATGAAGCAAAGGACTGACCCAACTCCTTGAGAGTGAGGACTCTGTTCACTGCTGTCACCCCAGTACCTAGTACACACATTGCACATAGTAGGTGCTCAGAAAATATTTGTCAAATCAGCCAGGTGGAAGAGTACCAGTGATGGTACACTGAGGCTGAGCTGGCTAGCTGAGGCTGCTAGCTCTGTGCTGTCCTCACATTTCCATTTACTTCCCTATATTATTTGAATACCTGAATGAAAGAAGAAATAAAGTTCTTCGCGCCCCTTAGGCCTCTTTAAGAGCAGCGGGAACATGTCTCTTGTTATCAATTTAGAAACTGCATTTAAAAATCTCAGCTCTGGCAGTAATAGCTGGGTGATTGACAGCATGTCATTTAACTTCTCAGAGTCTCATTTCACTCTTTGGTGAAACAGGGATCATGCCTTTTGAGTGCTGAAATGACTACATCAACTAAACCACTGTAATCCTGATCCATCTCAATATGGGTTTAGAAGATAAAGCATTGAAATGAATGACTTGGGAGCAGGCTGAACACTTATGTAAGTAGGTAACTTTTGGAGCTTGTTTTGGGGTTTTAAAATTATTTTTTAATTGCAGTAAAATGCACGTGACAGAATTTACCATCTTAACCACTTTTGAGTGTACAGTTCAATAAAGTATATTCACTTTGCTGTATAACAAATGTGTAGAACTTTTTTATCTTGCAAAACTGGAACTACCCATTAACAACTGTTCATTCTCCCCTCTCCTCAGCCCTTTTCAACAACCATTCTGCTTTCTCTATGAATTTGACTACTCTAGGTACCTCATATAAGTGAGCATTAATGTCCTCAAGGTTCATTCATGTTGTTGCAAATGGCAGGATTTTCTTTGTTATCCATTCATCCATTAATGAACAGTTGGGTAGCTTTCACCTCTTGGCTGTTGTGAATAATGCTGCTATGAACGTAGATGTACAAATATCTCTTTAACACTCTGCTTTCAATTCTTTGGTTATCTACCCAGAAGTGGAATGGTAATTCTGTATTTAATTTTTGGGAAAACTACCGTACTTTTTTTTTTTTTAATTAATTAATTAATTTTTGGCTGCACCAGGTCTTAGTTGTGGCATGTGGACTTCTTAGTTGTGGTGTGCAAACTCTTAATTGTAGCATGCATGCAGGATCTAGTTCTCTGACCAGGGATCAAACCTGGGCCCCCTGCATTGGGAGCATGGAGTCTTACCCACTGGACCACCAGGGAAGTGTCCCCTACCATACTGTTTTTTTTTTTTTTTTTTTTTTGGCTGCATTGGGTCTTTGTTGCTGCACGTGGGCTTTCTCTAGTGGCGAACGGGGGCTACTCTTCGTTGTGGTGCACGTGCTTCTCATTGAGGTGGCTTCCGTTGTTGTGGAGCATGGGCTCTAGGTGCACAGGCTTCAGTAGTTGTGGTGCACGGGTTTAGTTGCTCCATGGCATGTGGGATCTTCCCGGGCCAGGGCTCGAACCTATGTCCCCTGCATTGGCAGGCGGATTCTTAACCACTGAGCCACCAAGGAAGCCCTACCATTACTGTTCTTTAAAGCAGCTGTACCATTTTACATTCCCACCAACAGTGCACAGGGGTTTCAGTTTTTCCACATCCTCACCAGTACTGGTTTTCTGTTTTTTGATAGTTACCATCCTAATGTGTGTGAGGTGGAGAGTTTGTTTTGATGGGTCTTGTGCTCTGTGTGTTTGGTGTGCTGTCTGTCAGCACTAAATATTTGGAAGCTAAAGTGGGAGTGACTCTCAATAAATAGTGTGTTAAGCACTTGCTGGGATAAAAGTATGAATAAAACACAACCCTTACCTCAGAGGAGCCTTTAGTAACTACAGTAGGGCGCTTACAACTTAGAAGTCTGTGTGTATACACGTGTGTATGTATTTTCTCTTTGTTCCTAGACAATTATAAAAGTACTTCTTAAATCACATGGTCATCTAGTATCACCGTTGTTAATGAATTAATGATGCCAAACATTGAAAGTTAAAGAACATTTATTTATTTATTTTAAAATTTTGTTTATTTATTTATTTATGGCTGTGCTGGGTCTTCATTGCTGCACACGGGCTTTCTCTAGTTGCAGTGAGCGGGGGCTACTCTTCGTTGCAGTGTGTGGGCTTCTCCTTGCACTGGCTTCTCTTGTTGTGGAGCACGGGCTCTAGGCGCGTGGGCTCAGTAGTTGTGGCTCACGGGCTTAGTTGCTCCGTGGCATGTGGAATCTTCCTGGACTAGGGCTTGAACCCATGTTCCCTGCATTGGCCGGCGGATTCTTAACCATTGAACCACCAGGGAAGTCCCTTATTTTATTTTGTTGCCACACTGCGCAGCTTCTGGGATCTTAGGTCCCCAACCAGGGATTGAACCTGGGCCTTCTGCAGTGAAAGTGCAGAGTCCCAACTACTGGACCACCAGGGAATTCCCTATTTATTTATTTTTTAAATTGAAGTTTAGTTGATTTACAATGTTTGTTAGTTTCAGGTGTAGAAGAACATTTTATTTTCATCCCGTAGGCTTTTAGTGGAATTTTGTAAGTCTTCAAGATGAATTTTCCAATTAGACTAGACTTCATAAGTACTCTGATACTCATAATCCCACAGGTGACTTTAGGAGACTCCTCCGTTTTCCTCAACCCTGGGATGGGGCCTCCAGCGTCTGTCTGTTAGTTGTACTTATCTCAGGTGGCCTCCAAGATGAGGCTTACGGCCTCCCTGAGGGGAGAAGGTGGACATTGCCCTCAGGTTCTCCATTATCCCTTAATGGAGCCAAGTGAGAGTCCCCAAAGGATAGTGTGTGCCAAGAGGTTGGGGAGAGCCCAGCCTGCTTCACCTGTGGGGAGTGGCCTGGGGGGGGGCGGGCAGGGGCGACAGGTACTTTCTCCTTTAAGTGGTCTCAGAATTGTCTGCATAGAAAGCGTTCTCCTCTTTGTTCCTGGAGTTAGTATGAATTGGATTTTTTTTTTAATGGTTTTAATGCATATGATGAAACTACCTAATTGCTTTTATGGTGGTCGAGTTTTTTATGAGAGGCCTTAGTTGAAGAAAAGCACTAATTATGGGTTATTATTCTTAATAGCAGTAATAAATAGTACTTTATCTTTAAAAATATTTCATTGAAATATACATTTAGCCAGGTACACAAATCTTTAATTGTTCAGCCCAGTGAGTTTTCACAGACTGAACACACCTGGGTAATTAGTACCCAGATCAAGAAGCAGAAGTGATAGGCATTCCAGAAGCCTGCTGTGTTCTTCCTTTTAGTCACTACCCACCCCTCACCCACCAGAGTAGCCATTATCCTGACTTCTAACATGTTTGCCTGGTTTTGTATTTTATATAAATGAAATCAAAGTATGTATTCTTTTGTGTCTGGTTTGTTTCACTCAACAGTTGTGAGAATCATATTGTGTGTACTTGTGGTTTAAAATTACTTTTTAAAGTATTCCTACTAACAACCTAGGAAAGGACTTTCCCCGTGGCTTTGACATGCTCTTGATGCTCCAGTTCTGGAAGGAAGATGTTTTTAGGTGGTCTTCACATTCTCTTCATTCCTTTTCTAGACCAAATGACACCTACAAAGTTTTCTGTAATCTTGTTTTTCCTCATTTCGTTTGTTGTAGTACTGATCTATTGCTGTGTAATAAATGCCCTACAACTTCGTGACTTAAAACATCAATAAACATTTGTTATCTCACACTTTCTGTGAGTTAGGAATTGAGTGGGCCTAGCTGGGCAGTTCTGGCTCAGGGCCTCATGAGGTTGCAGCCAAGATTTCAGGTGGGGCTGGGGTATCTGCTTCCTAGCTCACCCAGCTGACACATTGGCGCTGCTTGTTTGTGGTGGGGAGATGTGGGGTTGGGGCTCAGTTTCTCCCCGTGGAGCCCTCTCCATAGGCTGCTTGAGTATCCACACTACATCGTGGCTGGCTGGGCTCTCCCCAGAGAGCACCTTTTTATGACCTAGCCTCAGAAGACATACAGCATCACTTCCACCCCATTTTACTTGTAAAGCAAGTCACTAAGTCTGGCCTATATTCCAGGGGGAGGAGAATTAGGCTTTTGGAGGTTAGGGAAGTCATCTGCTACATAGACTCATCTAGTGGAACTGTAGCTAACACAGCTATATCTGGCTTTTAAACTCTCTAAAATAGAATAGACATTTTAATGAGATAGTTGGAAACTTAATGTCCGCTACCTTGAGTGGATACCACGTAAGCTGATTGCTACAGTGTAAGGTGGGTAGTAATTTATTTGCATCTGTATTTATAAATATTGGCATTGTGGATGAGTCTGCTGGAGCTTAATGTTAAGTGTTGCTATCTTCTGTAACCATTTTATTGCAGTGTCCATTTCACATAAATATCACCCGTTCTTAAAAATGTGCTAATAATTCTTAGGGTTTTGACTCTTTAATGTATGAATTTATACAGCTAAACTTTAAAACTATAATACATTTTTGTATAAAATACATAACATTTTAATACATTCTGACTAGATCTCCAAGGCTCAGCAGAGGTATAAAATGACACAATTCAAGTAAATTATCAGGTATATCAGAAGTACAAACTTAAGGGGCTTAGTTGGAATACGGTGATCCTCAGAGGCCTGTTTGGTGACCCCTGTGCTCTGCCTCTGACAGGAGAGCTCTGCCTTGCCCTTTGCTGCAGCAAGTTCTCTGCAACTTCTGCCTCTGCTGTCTCATCTCCAAATAACGGTCTGTACCCCTCACACTGGCAACCCCTGAGTTCTTACTTCAGCAGAGCCAAGAAGGGAGGGGCCACGACCACTAGAATTGGTTCTAAGGGTTGGAACTCATCCCTCGGTCAGGTATGTACAGGTCCACAGTCCACTTATGAGTGGGATTAGTGCTGTTTATAAAAGAGACCCCACAGAGCTTCCTGGTCCATTCTACCATGTGAGGGTACAGTGGGAACTCTGCAAACCAGGAAGAGGGCCCTCACCCAACCATGCTGGCACTCTGTTCTCAGACTTCCAGCCTCCAGAACTGTGAGAAATAAATTTCTGTAGTTTATAAGCTACCCAGTCTGTGTTTTTTTGGGTTTTGTTTTGGTTTTTTTAGCAGCCCAAGTATAAGACAATCCATCCCTATGTTTTCTTTAAAGAGTTTTATAGTTCTAGCTCTCACATTTAGGTCTTTGATCCATTTAGAGTTACTTTTTGTATATGGTATGAGGTAAGGGTCCAACTTCATTCTTTTGCATGTGGCTATCCAGTTGTCCCAGTGTCATTTGTTGAAAAGACTGTCCTTTCCCCACTAAGTGGTCTTGGCACCCTTGTGGAGTATCAGTTAACCATAGACAAATGGGTTTATTTCCAGACTCTCCTCCATTCTGTTTGTTTATCCTTGTGCCAGTACCACACTGTCTTGATTACTTGCTTTGCAATAAGTTTTTAAATGGGGCAGTGTGAGTCCTGTCACTTTGTCCTTCTTTTACAAGATTATTTTGGTTATTCTGGTTCCCTTGAGTTTCCATATGAATTTTAGGATCGGCTTGTCAACTTCTACAAAGAAAAGGCTGGGATTCTGATAGAGATAGTGCTGAACCTTTAGATCAACTTTGGGTGTACTGCCATCTTAACAATATTTTGTCTCCTGATCCATGAACATGGGATGTTTTTCCATCTATTTAAATCTTTCAGCAAAGTTTTATAGTTTTAAGAGCATAAGTTTTACCCCTCTTTTGTTAGGTTTATTCCTAAGTATTTTGTTTTGATGGTATTGTGAATGGAAGTGTTTTCTTGATTTCGTTTTTGTTTTTTAAAAAATAGATTTATTTATGTATTTATTTTTGGCTGCATTGGGTCTTCGTTGCTGTGTGCGGGCTTTCTCTAGTTGCGGCGAGCGGGGACTACTCTTCGTTGCAGTGCGCGGGCTTCTCATTGCGGTGGCTTCTCTTGTTGCGGAACACGGGCGCTAGGCGCGAGGGCTTCAGTAGTCGTGGCTCGCGGGCTCTAGAGCACAGGCTAAGTAGTGGTGGCGTATGGGCTTAGTTGCTCTGCGGCATGTGGGATCTTCCCGGACCAGGGCTCGAACCTGTGTCCCCTGCATTGGCAGGTGGATTCTTAACCACTGTGCCACCAGGGAAGTCCTTTTCACTATTTTTAAATGATGCAGCTGTAAACATTTTTAGCACAAACAGGACCCCACCCCCACCCCCTCTGAGTAACTTTCTTAGAACCTATTTCCCAAAAATGATTGACCAGGTCAAAGATAGGATTTTTGTAGTATGTGACCAGATTGCTCTCCAGAAATAGCATTTGAATTTGTGCTGTCCCTGTTAATCTTTTTTTCCCACCCACACCCCACTCTCCCGCACCTGTCCCTGTTAATCTTTAAAAGTCCCTCTTTGCTCTGTGTCCCCCACCCCAGCCCCGGTTCCCTCTTGCTGTGACAACATGGTATTATTCTTTTATTTGTATGTAATTGAATAGAAGTGAGATAAACCTTTTAGGTGCCTTGTTTTTGGTTATTTGTGAGGCCAAACTTTTTTCTAAGTTTTACTCACTTATCTGATGTTTGAACTGTATTCAAATTATGGAACCGTTTATGCACTAGAAGCTGAGCATTAATATTCTGAAAGCCTTTAAATTTTTTTCTGAAAGCTTTAAAAATATTTGTATCATCAAATTCATTAACTAATTGTTTGCTGTGTTCTTTTATTGCTTCAGAATTGGTGAAATACATGAAGGCCTTTAACCTTTAATTCAGTCTTTTAAGCTGTGTGGAAATAATTGTGGAGAAGAATGCTACATTTATATGCTTTATGTATTTTATTCCATATTAAGAGTATAATTTTAGCAGTATTGGACACTTTAATTTCACATGAGTTTTTATATTAAACTTAGAGGTGTTTACCTGTGTCTTTCTGGAATCTGTTTGTTCCATTGGTCTAGTTTATTATTTTTAACTATAACCTGGTATTGTAAGGCTTTTTACTCTTGTTTTGCCCAGATGTCTGCTCTTTAACTTCTAAGCAGGGCTTCTACCTTGAATCTTTGTCAGTTTTCGTACTCTGGTGGAGTGGGTTGGCCAAGATAAAACATATATATCATCAGGATGCCTTTTCTCTCCCTCTTCCCCACTCCCAGGACTCAGAGCCAGTTTGCCTCCTTGCTCTTGTGCCTGGTCTTGGTTGCTGGTAGCTCTCCAGAGTGAAGAGATCTTTCAGGTTGAACTCTGGGCCACGCTGTGCGGCTCTCGGGATAGGGGTTGAACCCAGGCCCTAGTCAGTGAAAGCACCGAGTCCTAACCCCTGGACCGCCAGGAAATTCCCTCAGGTTGAACTCTTAAGTGTTAGCACCTGATATAGCGATCTGAAAAAAGAATTTTTTTTTTTTTTTAATGAGACCATGCTTTTTTTGAGGGGTGGGGGCGGTGATATCTAATTCCAGAACGTTTTTATCACCCCAAAAAGAAACCCTGCACCTAGCGGTCACTCCCCATATTTCACCCAGTAATCAACCCCTGTGCAGAGCCTCCTGCCAACATGGACCTGGGGGAAGGGGTGCCCTTTTACATTCTGGCTTCTTTTCACATGCATTTTACATTTTACTATTTTGTTAAGTTGTCAAGATTTACTTTTCAGAGTCATTAGTTGTTATTTGGCATTGGCTCCGTAAAGTGAACTTGGCGAATAACCACCTTCACTTATTTTACTTCTCATAGTTGGGCCCGGGTGTGCGTCATTTTCTCATCTCTTTCTGCATTCTCAGATCTTTGTTTTTCCTCCTTTTGACACTGGTTATTCTTCCTTTTTGAGCCTCTTCCTCGTGGATTTAACCCTGATTGGTAGGCACACTATTCTTTTATTCTTGCCAATGATAGCCTTTTTGGTTTTAATTCAAAAAAATATTATTTGATTATTTTCTCTCTGATTTTTATTCATTTATTTTTTAATTTTATTGAAGTCTCTCTGATTTTAAACAATTAATCTTAACTCTTTTTGTGGGCCTCTGTTATTGTAGCTTCATTCTTTTATTTTTATTTTTTGACCACGCCGTGCGGCTTGCAGGGTCTTATTTCCCTGATCAGGGATCGAATCTGTGCCCCCTGCAGTGGAAGCGCAGAGTCCTAACCACTGGACCGCCAGGAAAGTCCCTAATTCTTTTTTTTTTTTTTTCTGAAACTCTCTAGGAGTTAAGCTAGCATTTTATTTATTTATTTATTTATTTATTTATTTATTTATTTATTGGCTGTGTTGGGTCTTCGTTTCTGTGTGAGGGCTTTCTCCAGTTGCGGCAGGCGGGGCCACTCTTCATCGCGGTGCGCGGGCCTCTCACCGTCGCGGCCTCTCTTGTTGCAGGGCACAGGCTCCACACGCGCAGGCTCAGCAGTTGTGGCTCATGGGCCCAGTTGCTCCGAGGCATATGGGATCCTCCCAGACCAGGGCGCGAACCCATGTCTCCTGCATTGGCAGGCAGGCTTTCAACCACTGTGCCACCAGGGAAGCCCCCCTAATTCTTTTTTAATCTGTTTTCCAGCTCTGATGGTGTCATCTGCACTGTCTTCTATTTAACTGATTTCTGTTATTGTTACCTTATAAATTATTTTTTAATTTACATTCTGCTTGACTTCTTTTTTTTTTTAAATCCTGATTCTGCTATTTGCAGAATTCTTTTTTTATTTTAAATTCTTTTGTAATATGTCACGGTTCTGCAGAATATATTCTGGTCTGTTTTTATTTAGTATTCCCCTTGTGTGTAACACTTTAAATGTGTTAATGAGTCCCATTCTGTCTTTATCTCCATTCTTAGAGATGACTCTGCTAAGCCTGCTCCTTTTCTCCTGGGCTTTTATGGTTTGTGCTTAGTGGCCACTCCCGCTCCTGCATTGCCCTTTAAAATTTGCTTGCTGTGTTCCTTCAGTTGAGTCTTATCTTTGTTCTTTGTTTATAACATGTTTATTTTGTTGAGTTTTGAAGGAGGCGGCATTCTGTACCATTTCTCACTTAGTGCTTCCCAAAGTTCTGTTGTGTAAGACTTTCTGGGCACATTTTTACATAATGGAAAGAACACAGAATTCAGAGGAAGGACCAAGTGTTAATCCTAGCCCTCCCATTGGGTAGCTTTGGCTAAGATACTTAGACTATATGGTAGGACTTAACTCTTTTAAAGTTTTATATAGTTGTTGTGTTCTTAAAAATAAGCATAATTTTTATATCTAATGGGAATATAAGGAAAATTAAAATAATACAGAGTGTACAGTGATGAACTGAAAATTGATATAATTGTTAACTGTTTTATTTTAAAATGATAATGAAATAATTGAAAAATGAGATTGTTGGGCTGGAACTCTGATAAAATTGTTGTCACGTAGGTGGCAGTGGTATTGTTTGCATTTGTATTGAATTTATGAAGTGAGTTCGCAGATACTTATTCTTCCAAATAAGCCTATATGTGAGAGATAAGTATTCTTTCCATTTTATGGGGGAGATACTGAGGTTCAGCAAGGTTAAGAGAATTGCCCATGGTTACAAGCACAGCGTTGTGACAGTGCAAGAACTTGAATTCAGATTCAGGACTTCCAAGACCAGGGCTTTGTAACTTGACCCAAAATTAAACTTGACTAGTTTTAAGGTTGTTTCTTCAGATACATGCCAGTCTGTCACTTGGGTAGATTTTTCGGAGTACAGGCCCTAGTTTCAGCAGTTGTCCTGGAGATCAGCTGTCACTCTGAATGTGCGGAGGATCAGTGTTGGGAGTTATCTGGGGGCAGCCACTGTCTCTGGCAGTGTTCCTCTCTGTCTGGATCTTTGATTGTGTCTGGGAACAGATATATTTATTGCTCGAGGGCGAAAGTGAAGAGATAATATGGGGAGAAAAGAAAAGAACTGATTTCAGAAATAAGATTTCCACAGTAACTTGAGCAATGAAACATTTGAGAAATTCTTGGTTGTGCTGACCAGGATCCTACGGAATTCTTGTCGGTCTCTGAAGTCTTTGGGGATCCTTTGTGTACACTCTCAGATTACTGAAACACACGGACTCAGGCCAGGACCTGAGGGAAGGAGGACTCAATTGAGGAATTTGGAAGTCATCAAGAATCATGGCAGTGGCTCCATCATTCTCTCTTTTCACATTCTTCTCATTCTTTGTTCTCTTTTTAAAATCTTTGTTACACACATGCACACACAAATATATATATAAGCATATAATTTTAACAAAAGGATGTAATTTGTTAACTTTTCATTTTGAGATAATTTTAGACTTAGAAAAAAGGTGCAAAAATAGTCTAGAGAGTTCCCACATACCCACCTTTTCCTAATGTTTAACATGGTGTATGTCTGTAGGAATGTCGTTAAAACCAAGAAATTAAAACTGGTGCAATACTAGATGCAGACCTTATTCACAGTTCCCATTTTCCCCCAATGTCATTTTTTTCTTCCAGGATCTCATTTTGCATTTAATTGTTGTGTCTCCTTAGTCTCTTCCAACTGTGGCATTTCTTCAGTCTTCCTCTGTCTTTCATAACCGTGACACTTTTAACGAGTACTGGACTGTTGTTTTTGTAAATTTATTTATTTAATTTATTTTTGGCTGTGTTGGGTCTTTGTTGCTGTGCGCGGGCTTTCTCTAGTTGTGGTGAGCAGGGGCTACTCTTCGTCGCGGTGCGCGGGCTTCTCATGGTGGTGGCTTCTCTTGTTGCAGAGTATAGGCTCTAGGCGTGCGGGCTTCAGTAGTTGTGGCATGCAGACTTAAGTTGTTGTGGCTCACGGGCTTAGTTGCTCCGCGGCGTGTAGGATCTTCCTGGACCAGGGCTCGAACCTGTGTCCCCTGCATTGGCAGGTGGATTCTTAACCACTGCATCACCAGGGAAGCCCTGGACTGTTATTTTTGTAGGCTGTCCCTCAGTTTGTGTTTATCTGATGTTTTTTCATGAATGGAATAAGATTATGCAGTTTTAACAGAAGTGATGTTGTGCCCTTCTTGATACATCACATCAGAGAGTTGGTATTGCCGAGATATTTTATCCTTAGAGATGTTAATTTTAATCACCTGGTTAAGATGGGGTCCATCTATTTACCCCTTTGTAATTAATAAATATCTTAGAGGATGTACTTTGAGACTAAGCAGATGCCCTGTTTCTTCTCAGATTTCTACTCACTAGATTAAGCATCCATCCATGGATCTTTTTCTGGAAAAATTATTGTGGTATTTACCTAATGACAGTTTTTCTATTTTCTTCATTCCATCTGATTGGAGTGCCTCTGTGAGAAAGAGCTGTTCCTTCTCCCCACTGATTTATTCACTTACTTATTTGTGTCAGTATGAACTCATGGGTATTTGTTTTATTCTGTGGGTTGTAATCCAGTATTGTCATTTTGTATTTCAAATTGTTGCAACTTCGACCTTTGTTTGCTCCTTCAGAGTGCCTGCTTTCAACAAACCCCACCCTTGTTTGAGTACCTTCTTAAGGGCAAAGTGTGCTCATTGCTACTGGGGTGTAGTTGTTTCTAAGTCTTCTCAGTGAACAGAGCTGGGAAAATAGATGTGTGTACCCCAGCCCACACATACACACATCTTTATTTCTGTATCTGTCTGTGTATATGTTAAAAACTATGAGTTCATACTGATGTCTCTGATTCTAATCCAACACCATGTGGTTTATTTTAGCCTTTCCTCTTGCTTGTAATTCTTTCCCCAGCCTGGCTCTTATTATCTTCCATTTTGTTTGTTTATTTGTTCAGTCCCATTCTATTTATACATAAAGTAGATGCAGAATTGCTGACCCATATCCTTGTGAGAAACAAGTTCACTAATTAGATTACAGGATTTGTGTTCAGCCCTTTCCTGCTTTAGCTTTACAGCATCCAGTTAAAATACTGTTTTCTGAAGTTGCTTAGGCTGGTTTCTAGTTCCTCATGCCCTTCAGTGTGGTTATGTCATTCATTTGTAATACAGTTAGGTTCATTTGTTACTGTTGGTGTTCCATTTGGGGTTCTTCCCATATCCTCATTCTTTTGTTTCTTTAGTTTTTTGAATATGTGATATGACTGTGACTCTCAGAGTAAGAGCTGTACACAAGGTATACTCAAAGAACAGTCCCTCCCTTCTCATCCCTACCACCCTGTTCCCATCCTCCCCTTCACCGCTTTCCCACTCACCCCCTGTATACAATCGATCTCTTTAGTTCTGGGTTTATCCTTCCTATATTTCTGCTATACAGATAAGCAGATACATTTATGTTTTCTTATAACCCTTTTTTTCTTATATGAAGGGTAGCATAGTATAAATCTCTTTTATACTTTGCTTTTTTACTTAACGTTGTATCTTGGAACCACTCCGTGTTAGTTTGTAAGAGATCTTTTTCATTCCTTTTTTACAGCTGCATAGTACTCCATCATGTGAATTTATCATAGTTCATTCAGCCTTTCTCCAATGTATGGGTATTTAGGTTGCTGCTAGTATTTTGCAGTTACAAATAATGTTGCAGTGAATTACCTTGTGCTTATGTATTTTCATATCACTGGAGATGTATCTTTAGGGTAGAATCCTAGGAGCGGGATTGCTGAATCAAAAGATAGGTGCAGATGTATGATTTTGGTAAGGACTGTCCTACCAATCTGTCCAGAAGGGTTTATAACCTGTCTTCCCACCAGCAGTGTTTGAGTTAATTGCATATATTTTATAACGCATACATATGAATGATTATCAGATTTTGTTCAGGGTCTTCCTTTCCTTATCTACTTCCTCTTCTATCATGATGGGTTGGGGAAAGAAAAAAACAACTCCAACTGTAGAAGGTTTTTTAATGGAAAGAAGTAAAATTAGTTTTCCAGCTCTGACTGGAGATTTTTTTACTGGTATTTTAGAGTTATAATTATATGTTACAGTTTTCTACTTTACCTAGTTTAGCATCTGTTGTATAACATCTCACTGCCTGCTTAGTTGTGCGGACAGTTCTTTTCAGTTTAGATAATAATGCTGTTTGCTTCCAGTTTAAACACTTTTCCATCTTCCACAGGTCTGGGCGGGTGTTAATATTTCTGACATTGGGGCAGTTCATGAGAAACTTGCATTTCTTGACTAACCTAAAGTTTCCATGATGGGGATGATCATCTGAGCCTTTCTTTCTCTGACTTGACTCACTGGGGTACAGTTTACAAAGGTGAGCAAGGGTGGCCTTACGAAGTAGATCATTCTTTTTCGGACTGTAGCTCCCTTTCCTCCTGCTCTTTCTCCCCTGTCCCCCACTTGAGATCCTCACCTTTATGGTTTCCTAATCTCCTAGTCCTGTCTGGCCTGGGTCTTGATCTGTCTGCTGACCTCCCCTCTCTTCTCTTGACGACTCCACTCCCATTTTACAAGAACCCAACTGTTTATTTTGTCTGATCGTACTCACAGGCTGATGATATATGCTAGAGAAAATTACTGAATCGTCACGATTGACACCACTAAAAATCTCTGGATTCTCATTCCTGCTGGTTTCCAGCATATCTTGTTACTTGTCCCCATTCAGACCCTGATCTCACCTCCCTCCCCTCATGTTTGGTTTGCCTTTGCATCTCCTGCCTTCAGGTGTGCTCTCCCACACCTTATTTACAGGACATATTTGCCTTTTGTTTGAGAGGAGACAGGTTTTGGCTCATCCTGAGGAAGAAGATCTAAATAGCCAGAACCTTCAAAACGGATAGGCTCCCTTGGGAAGCAGAATGCTTTCTGTACCATGGTCAGTACGATGATTTTTATTTTTGTCCTCATTGTCTGCCGTCCTCAGCTTCTTTTCAGTTACCCCGTCAGAATCATGAGCCAAACCTTGGTTCATCACCAGCAAAAGGGCATAGCCAGTGGAGGACTACTGACCCTCGCATGGTGTAGTGGCTCAGAAACATGGGTTTTGGAGGTCAGCACGCCTCGGATTGAATCCCAGTTCTGTTGGCTGCTGGTTGTGTAATCAGAGACAAGTTACTTGACTCCTCTCTTCTGCCTTAGTTTCTTCATCTGTAAAGTAGGGGCTGTGCTTTACCGCCATAGGGTTGTGGTGAAGACAGCATGTAAAGGTTTTTCTGAAGCTCTCAGCACTGTGCTGAGGGCTCAGTAAGCGGTGGTCATTATGGTTATTGAGGTCCTCTCTCAGTGTCTCACTCAACTTCAGGGCCAGAGGTTCGTGGAGCTGCCTGGGTGGCTACCCGGAATGCGTAGCACTGGAGGAGACTCGATGCTCTTAGTCTTGGTTCAATACATCTGGCTGTTCTCGGAGCTCACCGCGAGCCAGCCCAACCTGGACCATCCTAGAATTCTTGCCCAGTGAAGGCAGGAGAGGATAACTGAGGAGGAAGGAAATGTAGGGGGATGATCCACAAGTGAGTAGTAGCCCATCTGCTTCATCAGGGTCTCTCTCATGACAAGTTCAGAGCATAGCTGAACTCCAAAGGTCATTTCTAAAGAGTACTGCTTGGATTTAGAGTACTGATTGGATCTGTTGCAGAGTACTAACTCTGACTTTGTGCTGCTCTAGCATGCTTCAAATAACAGAGTTTATGGTTGTGGGGTTTTAGGATGATGATAGTCGCGGTACTAAATCCTGATGGGGTATCTTAGATCTAGTAATAGAGACACATTTTTCCTATTAATCGGAGAGAAATGTTTTTCATACTTTTTCCTTTAATAATTTGTGTACTTGAGCCCACCAAAAATTTGTAGAACCTTTACTGAGTATAAGTCACTACAAGTCTTCATCTTTTTATGGCTATATCTATGCATATATATGTATGTATGTACATTCAATCATATAATTGGGTGTGGGGTTTTTTCCAGTCTCTTGTATACATATAAAAAATTTTTAAAGAAGTTTTGCACTTATGTTTGGAAGAAGCCTGAACACAGAATAATGGTATCTTCTTTTTGTAACTTGGCCAACACTATCAGGGCAGACATACAGGGCATAGCCAAGCTAGGACTAAAACTCAGACCTCCTGATTTGAAGTCTAGTTTTTTTTTCTGATGTTACTTTGTTTTTATGGTTTCATTGGATAAATTAATAAAAAAACAATAAAAAATAATAAAGTAATTAAAAATGACTGTTCCACTTTTTTTGGGATGGTCTCATATCTTTCAGGCTTTTCATCTGCTGTTTTTGCAATCTTCATAACCCGTAGGCTTTTCCTCATTTTTGAGTCAAGCAAATGGTTGCTCAGAGGTGTTGGGTAGTTCAGTGATGTCTCAGCTAGTAAGGGAAGGGGCCAGAATTGGAACTCACCTGACTCTTTGGCCCCTGTTCTATTACTGAAGAGATTTAAAAATGCATATGTAGACAACAAAATTTGTTCAAGCTCTGGGCTGTACGGAGCGCCTTTCCTAGAGAGGGTGCACATGTGTTCGTGACATCAGATTTTAAGTTGCAATATCTGAAGTGTTATTGGAGCACTCAGTCTTAAAATAATGTAAGATTATGATGGTTTTACAGCTAAAATGACTTTAGCTTTTATTTGCTCACTGAATGGTTCGCACCCTCTAAAGAAACCTTTGCACTGGCTTTCTTGGTTAGTAAATTATGAGAGAATCAGGCTAAAGGAACGAATACGTTTTCTTTTAAAGCAGTCATTTGTATTATCTACTTACTTACTTTTGGAACATTAATTTGGATCAGTCTAACTTACTTAGCATCTGAAGACAAGTTAATTTTTATCTGTGAAACAAAGTACTGTGGTTTTGTGTTCAGATAATTAAAGTTCACTGAAATGGGTAGTTTGGAGAACAGCTTAATAGCTCTCTCTAAAAATAACCCATTCACAGTTGATAGCATTTTAGTTGCTTAACAGCGTGTACAGTATGTGGTGCTAATGCATGAGGAGATAGCTCCTTCATTAGACAAACTTTATTATGCACAAATATTATTGAGCCTCTGCTATGAAATGACTATAATGACAGGGGGCTGGGGAGGATGGGGAGAAAACCTGAACGTACCAGAAATGTTATATTTATGCCAGAGCCTCAGAAATGACTGTGGAAGCCTGGGCATTTATTCTAATGATGTTGCCACTGCTCAAAACCTGTTTGGAACACTTCCTATGAAATTGTCATCAGTATGAGCATATGAACCATGAGAGAAAATCAGCCCCACAGTTTTGTAGCTTTGCTCAATTTTTAAAAATCACCTTTTGAGGTATAATTTATATACAACAAAATGGACCTTTTCTTTGTGCAAAGTTCAGTTGAGTCTTGGCAAATATATACACTGTGTAACCACCACCACAGTGGAGATATGGAACATTACATAACCCCAGGAAGAAGTACCCTTGTGCCCTTCGCTGTCAGTCTTCAGCTCAGGCAACCATGGATCAGTTTTCTATCACTGTAGATCAGCCTCAGCTTACGTAGCGTATCAGATAAATGGAATTTAGAAGTCTTTGCTCTTTTTTGCCTGGCTTTTTCACTTAGCGTAGGGTTTTCCAGGTTCATCCTTGTTGTCGCATGTAGTCGTTACCCTTTTGTTGCTCAGTGCTCTTCCATTGCACTGGTGACGCACAGTTTGTTTACTCTTTCCTTGTTGATGACTATTTGGGTTGTTCCAAGTTCGTGACTGTTATGAATAAAGCTCCTACAAACATTTGTATACAAGTCTGTATGGATGTATATTTTCTTTATTTTTTAATTGAAGTAATTTGACATACAATATTTTATTAGTTTCATGTGTACCACATAGTGATTTGACATTTGTATACATTGCGAAATGATCACCACAATAAGTACAGTTACTATCTGTCACCATACAAAGTCAATACAGTATCATTGACTGTATTCCCTATGTTGTACATTGCATCCCCGTGACTAATTTATTTTATACCTGTAAGTTTGTACCTCTTGACCCCCTTTACCTGTTTCCCCCACATCCCTACTCCCTGCCCCTCTGGCAACCACCTGGGTTTTGTTTTGTTTGTTTTGTTTTTTAGATTCCATGTATAAGTGACATCATGCGGTCTTTGTCTTTCTCTGTCTGACTTATTTCACTTAGCGTAATGCCCTCAAGGTCTGTCCATGTTGTGGCAGATGACAAGATTTCTTTCATTTTTACGGCTGACTGGTATTCCATTGTACATGTATACTGCATGTTCTTTATCCATTCATCCATCAGTGGACACCTAGGTTGTGTCCGTATCTTGGCTATTGTCATAGACATATATTTTCATTTCTCTTGAGTAAATAATTAGGAGTGGAACTGCTGGGTTGTATGGTGAGTGTGCATTTAACTTTTCAAAAACCACCAAGCCTTTTCATAGTGGTTGTACCATTTTGTAGTTCTACCTGCAGGGTATGAGAGTTCTAGCTTTTCTACATCCTCATCAGCACTTGGTATGGTCATTCTTTTTCATTTTAGCCATTCTAATGGGTATGTTATGTGGTTTTAATTTACATTTCCTTTATGATATCATTCATCTTTGTATGTGTGTATTGTCACACAAAAAGTGTCTTTTTTTGGCCTATTTAAAATTTTGGGTTGTTTGTCTTATTTTGAAGTTGTAAGAGTTCTTTATATACTCTAAAAACAAGCCCTACATGTTGTAATTTTTTTCTCCCATATGCACAGCTCATTTTTGACCTTGACAGTATTATCTGGCCTGTTCACCCACCTTGCTCACTAGATCCCAGTCAGCACCTTTCCTTTTCAGTCTCAGTAACTCCTCCTGTCTCCACTGTTGTCATCTTGTACATTCCAGAGGCTTTCCCACTGCCCTCAGAGGTGTGCTGCTTTTTCTTTTTGTGAGTATTTTACTGATTTGAGAGTGCTGCTGGTTCATAGTGCCCTTGAGTCTGGGATGCTGAATGTCCTGCAGTGGGCAGCATGATTTCGTACAATGAACTGACTGGCTTAAAATGCCAGTTATGTGCTTGTTGCTTAGTCCAAGCCACTACCATCTCTTACTGGTGTTATTGCAGTGCTTCAGATGGTTTCTTTTTTCACTCTTTCCTTTTTACAATTTATTCTTCATATCACAGCTGGAGAAAGCATTTACAAATACAAATTGGGTACTTTTAGTCCTCCCTTAAAGTAGAAGTGCACTTAAGATGAATCTTGAACCCTTAGCACAACTTCCAGCTCACAGCCTCGTCCTGAGCCATGTGCTCTTGGCTTGGTATGTGCCAGCCACCAGTAGCCTTCTTTGGGGTCCACAGATTCACCGGCCTAACCTCTCTCTGTTCAGTAGAACACTTGCCTTCTCGGCTACCCCTCACCTGGCTAATTCCAGCCTATCCTTTAGGTCTCTGTTTTAAATGCCACTTCATTAGAGAGGAAGAACCTTCCCTGAGCCCCTAATTTAAACCAAGTTCTCTAGTTATCCATGATGATGTTAATTATAGCATTTGCATTTTTTCTTAGCATCTATCATAATTTATCTATTTTTAATATATGTCTCCTTACCCCACCCCCCCTTTTCCTCTTTTGGCCTTGCCACGTGGCTTGTGGGATCTTAGTTCCCTGACCAGGAATTGAACCTGTGCCCCCTGCTGTAGTAGACCACCAGGGAAGTCCCCTAATACATGTCTCTTTATATTTCCCCCATGTTGTATAAAGTTTATGAGAGTAAGGAGCTTTCTGTTTTCTCTGTAGTATCCATAGCGCTTAACAATGTAGATGATTAATGAATACCTGATAAAATTGATTTTAACATTTGAATGGTTTTAAGTTTATTCATTGTGCCTCCTTCAAGATCCCAAATGACATTTTTTCTCTTGAGTACAAACTTCTATGTACTAGTTTTCTGTCTCTGCCATTTGAACTGAATCTGTAAATTGCCCTGATAATAAGAGTTCTTAATCTTTTTTGTGTCATGGATCTTTTAGGCGGTCAGTGAAACCTGTGGCTCCTTCACTGATTAGTGGGTTGTTTTTTGTTTTGTTTTGGTTTTTTTAATCCAAAATAAGTTTATTGGGATCGTTTCCCATTCATCTTGATTCAGGGTGCTTTTAGTGCTGCTTCCAACTGAAGGAGCATCCTTCTGTAAGCCTTGCTTTTTCCTCCTGTAGGCTGGCAGAGGACAGTAGAGTAGCCAACACACGAAACTACTGTTTGTGCCTGGCTAGAAATGGTGGTGGTTTTATAGCATCCTGGGCATTTCACATCCATGAAGTAGGAGGTGGGGCTCTGCAGCAGGTGCTTCTTGTTGTGTTTCCTCTTCTGGCGAGGGACGCAGGCGATCCTTTTTGAGAGGCATGTTCTCCTGAGGAGGTCCTCACTGCCAGATCAGATTAGTGGTCTTAAATGAATAGAATAAATTACGTAAGGTTACCAAGGAAATCGGTTACATTGAAGTACTGTTTTTTTTAATATTAAGAAAATACATCTTTAATGTGTGTGCTTTTTTATTAATGCCTTAAATAGCAAGATCAAGCAGCAGATGTGACAACTACTGTAATTTCAAAGTAGTGAGACATATAAATATTTCGAGAATTACAACTGTAGGCTTTTTACTGGTCTTAATATTTTTCTGTTTAGCCTCCTTCAGTCTCTGGAAATACCTGTATTTCTGATAGTGTCACTCTCGTGGCTGGAGAATTCTTTCTGTTATCAGAATAAAGTACAGATTTGGGAATTGTCTTTACTAAAGGAATTTAGAGCCTGAAACAAGATGGCGGAGTAGAAGGATGTGCTCTCACTCCCTCTTGTCAGAACACCAGAATCACAACTAGCTGCGGGACAGTCATCAACAGGAAGACACTGGAACTCACCAAAAAAGATACCCCGCATCCAAAGACAAAGAAGAAGCCACAGTGAGATGGTAGGAGGGGCACAATCACAGTAAAATCAAATCCCATAACTGCTGGGTGGGTGACTCACAGACCAGAGAACACTTATACCACAGAAGTCCACCCACTGGAGTGAGGGTTCTGAGCCCCATGTCAGGCTTCCCAACCTGGGGATCCGGCAACGGGAGGAGGAATTCCTAGAGAATCAGACTTTGAAGGCTAGTGGGATTTGATTGCAGGACTTCGACAGGACTGTGGGAAACAGAGACTCCACTCTTGGAGGGCACACACAAAGTAGTGTGTGCATTGGGACCCAGAGGAAGGAGTGACCCAAGGGAAGATTGAACCAGACCTACCTACTAGTGTTGGAGGGTCTCCTGCAGAGGCGGGAGGTGGCTGTGGCTCACTGTGGGGACAAGGACACGGGCAGCAGAAGTTCTGGGAAGTACTCCTTGGCGTGAGCCCTCCCAGAGTCTGCCATTAGCCCCACCAACGAGCCCAGGTATGCTGCAGTGTTGGGTTGCCTCAGGCCAAACAACCAACAGGGAGGGAACCCAGCCCCAACCAACAGCAGTCAAGCGGATTAAAGTTTTACTGAGGTTTGTCCACCAGAGCAACAGTCAGCTCTACCCACCACCAGTCCCTCCCATCAGGAGACTTGCACAAGCCTCTTAGATAGCCTCATCCACCGGAAGGCAGACAGCAGAAACAAGAAGAACTACAGTCCTGCAGCCTGTGGAACAAAAACCACATTCACAGAAAGATAGACAAGATGAAAAGGCAGAGGGCTATGTATCAGATGAAGGAACAAGATAAAACCCCAGAAAAACAACTAAATGAAGTGGAGATAGGCAACCTTCCAGAAAAAGAATTCAGAATAATGATAGTGAAGATGATCCAGGACCTCGGAAAAAGATTGGAGGCAAAGATTGAGAAGATGCAAGAAATGTTTAACAAAGACCTAGAAGAATTAAAGAACAAACACCTAGAAAAATTAAAGAACAAACAGAGATGAACAATACAATAACTGAAATGAAAACTACACTAGAAGGAATCAGTAGCAGAGTAACTGAGGTGGAAGAACGGATAAGTGACCTGGAAGACAGAATGGTGGAATTCACTGCTGCGGAACAGAATAAAGAAAAAAGAATGAAAAGAAATGAAGACAGGGGCTTCCCTGGTGGCGCAGTGGTTGAGAGTCCACCTGCCAATGCAGGGGACACGGGTTCGAGCCCTGGTCTGGGAAAATCCCACATGCCATGGAGCGGCTGGGCCCGTGAGCCACAACTACTGAGCCTGCGCATCTGGAGCCTGTGCTCTGCAACAAGAGAGGCCACGATAGTGAGAGGCCTGCGCACCGCGATGAAGAGTGGTCCCCACTTGCCACAACTAGAGAAAGCCCTCGCACAGCAACGAAGACCCAACAACAGCCATAAATAAATTAATTAATTAAAAAAAAAAATGAAGACAGCCTAAGAGACCTCTGGGACAACATTAAACACAACAACATTTGCATTATAGGGATCCCAGAAGGAGAAGAGAGAGAGAAAGGACCAGAGAAAATATTTGAGGAGATTATAGTTGAAAACTTCCCTAACATGGGAAAGGAAGTAGCCACCCAAGTCCAGGAAGCGCAGAGAGTCCCATACAGGATAAACCCAAGGAGAAACATGCCGAGACACATAGTAATCAAATTGGCAAAAACTAATGACAAAGAAAAATTATTGAAAGCAGCAAGGGAAAAATGACAAATAACATACAAGAGAACGCCCATAAGGTTAACAGCTGATTTTCCAGCAGAAACTCTACAAGCTAGAAGGAAGTGGCATGATATACTTAAAGCGATGAAAGGGAAGAACCTACAACCAAGATTACTCTACCCAGCAAGGATCTCATTCACATTTGATGGAGAAATCAAAAGCTTTACAGACAAGCAAAAGCTAAGAGAATTCAGCACCACCAAACCAGCTCTACAACAAATGCTAAAGGAACTTCTCTAAGTGGGAAACACAAGAGAAGAAAAGGACCTACAAAAACAAACCCAAAACAGTTAAGAAAATGGTCATAGGAACATACATATCGATAATTACCTTAAACGTGAATGGATTAAATGCTCCAACCAAAAGACACAGGCTTGCTGAATGGATACAAAAACAAGACCCATCTATATGCTGTCTACAAGAGACCCACTTCAGACCTAGGGACACATACAGACTGAAAGTGAAGGGGTGGAAAAAGATATTCCATGCAAATGGAAATCAAAAGAAAGCTGTAGTAGCCATACTCAATATCAGATAAAATAGACCTTAAAATAAAGAATGTTACAACAGACAAGGAAGGACACTACATAATGATCAAGGGGTCAATCCAAGAAGAAGATATAACAATTACAAATATATATGCACCCAACATAGAGGCACCTCAATACATAAAGCAACTACTAACAGCTATAAAAGAGGAAATCGACAGTAACACAATAATAGTGGAGGACTTTAACACCTCACTTACACCAATGGACAGATCATCCAAAATGAAAATAAATAAGGAAACAGAAGCTTTAAATGACACAATAGACCAGATAGATTTAATTGATATTTATAGGACATTCCATCCAAAAACAGCAGATTACACTTTCTTCTCAAGTGCGCACAGAACATTCTCCGGGATAGATCACATCTTGGTCACAAATCAAGCCTCAGTAAATTTAAGAAAATTGAAATCATATCAAGCATCTTTTCTGACCACAACACTATGAGATTAGAAATGAATTACAGGGAAAAAAATGTAAAAAACACAAACACATGGAGGCTAAACAATACGTTACTAAATAACCAAGAGATCACTGAAGAAATCAAAGAGGAAATCAAAAAATACCTAGAGACAAATGACAATGAAAACACAACGATCCAAAACCTATGGGATGCGGCAAAAGCAGTCATAAGAGGGAAGTTTATAGCAATTCAATCTCACCTCAAGAAACAAGAAAAATGTCAAATAAACAATCTAACCTTACACCTAAAGGAACTAGAGAAAGAAGAACAAACAAAACCCAAAGTTAGCAGAAGGAAAGAAATCATAAAGATCAGAGAAGAAATAAATGAAATAGAAACAAAACAATAGCAAAGATCAAAAAAAGTAAAAGCTGGTTCTTTGAGAAGATAAACAAAATTGATAAACCATTAGCCAGACTGATCAAGAAAAAGAGGGGGAGGACTCAAATCAATAAAATTAGAAATGAAAAAGGAGAAGTTACAACAGACACCGCAGAAATACAAAGCATCCTAAGAGACTACTACAGGCAACTCTATGCCAATAAAATGGACGACCTGGAAAAAATGGACAAATTCTTAGAAAGGTATAACCTTCCAAGACTGAACCAGGAAGAAATAGAAAATATGAACAGACCAATCACAAGTAATGAAATTGAAACCGGGATTAAAAATCTTCCAACAAACAAAAGTCCAGGACCAGATGGCTTCACAGGTGAATTCTATCAAACGTTTAGAGAAGAGCTAACACCCATCTTTCTCAAACTCTTCCAAAACATTGCAGAGGAAGGAATACTCCCAAACTCATTCTATGAGGCCACCATCACCCTGATAACCAAAACCAGACAAAGATACTACAAAAAAAGAAAATTACAGACCAATATCACTGATGACTATAGGGGCAAAAATCCTCAACAAAATACTAGCAAACAGAATCCAACAACACATTAAAAGGATCATACACCATGATCAATGGGGATTTATCCCAGGGATGCAAGGATTCTTCAGTATATGCAAATCAATCAGTGTGATACACCACATCAACAAATTGAAGAAGAAAAACCATATGATCATCTCCATAGATGCAGAAAAAAACTTTTCACAAAATTCAACACCCATTTATGCTAAAAACTCTCTAGAAAGTGGGCATAGAGGGAACCTACCTCAACATAATAAAGGCCATATACGACAAACCCACAGCAAACATCATTCTTAATGGTGAAAAACTGAAAGCATTTCCTCTAAGATCAGGAACGAGACAAGGATGTCCACTCTCACCACTGTTATTCAACATAGTTTTGGAAGTCCTAGCCACGGCAATCAGAGAAGAGAAAAAAGTGAAAGGAATACAAATTGGAAAAGAAGAAGTAAAGCTGTCACTGTTTGCAGATGACATGATACTATGCATAGAGAATCCTAAAGGTGCCACCAGAAAACTACTAGAGCTAATCAATGAATTTGGTGACGTTGCAGGATACAAAATTAATGCACAGAAATCTCTTGTATTCCTATACACTAATGATGAAAAATCTGAAAGAGAAATAAAGGAGACACTCCCAGTTACCATTGCAACAAAAAGAATAAAATACCTAGGAATAAACCTACCTAAGGAGACAAAAGAGCTGTATGCAGAAAACTATAAGACACTGATGAAAGAAATTAAAGATGATACCAACAGATGGAGAGATATACCATGTTTTTGGATTGGAAGAATCAATATTGTGAAGATGACTATACTACCCAAAGCAATCTACAGAGTCAGTGCAATCCCTTTCAAATTACCAATGGCATTTTTTACGGAACTAGAACAAAAAATCTTAAAATTTGTATGGCAACACAAAAGACCCCGAATAGCCAAAGCAGTCTTGAGGGAAAAAAACGGAGCTGGAGGGATCAGACTCCCTGACTTCAGACTATACTACAAAGCTACAGTCATCAAGACAATATGGTACTGGTACCAAAAGAGAAACATAGATCAATGGAACAAGATAGAAAGCCCAGAGGTAAACCCATGCACCTATGGTCAACACCTCACTTACAGACTGAAAGTCTAAATGCTAAACTATCAACTAGTTTCTCTAGTTGCGGCAATGACAAAGGAGGCAAGGATATACAATGGAGAAAAGACAGTCTGTTCAATAAGTGGTGCTGGGAAAACATATAAAAAAATGAAATTAGAACACTCCCTAACACCATACACAAAAATAAGCTTAAAATGGATTCGAGACCTAAATTTAAGACCGGACACTATAAAACTCTTAGAGGAAAACATAGGAAGAACACTCTTTGACATAAATCACAGCAAGATCTTTTTTTGGTCCACCTCCTAGAATAATGGAAATAAAAACAAAAATAAACAAATGGGACCTAATGAACCTTAAAAGCTTTTGCACAGCAAAGGAAACTACAAATAAGACGAAAAGACAACCCTCAGAGTGGGAGAAAATATTTGCAAACGAATCAACGTACAAAGGATTAATCTCCAAAATATATAAACAGCTCATGCAGCTCAATATTAAAAAAACCAACAACCCAATCAAACAATGGGCAGAAGACCTAAAGAGACATTTCTCCAAAGAAGACATACAGATGGCCAAGAAGCACATGAAAAGATGCTCAACATCAGTAATTATTAGAGAAATGCAAATCAAAACTACAATGAGGTATCACCTCACACCAGTTAGAATGGGCATCATCAGAAAATCTACAAACAGCAAATGCTGGAGAGGGTGTGGAGAAAAGGGAACCCTCCTGCACTGTTGGTAGGAATGTGAATTGATACAGCCACTATGGAGAACAGTATGGAGGTTCCTTAAAAAACTAAAAATAGTATTACCATATGATCCAGCAATACCACTACTGGGCATATACCCAGAGAAAAACATAATTCAAAAAGACACATGCACCCCAATGTTCATTGCAGCACTATTTACAATAGCCAGGTCATGGAAGCAACCTAAATGCCCATCGACAGACGAATGGATAAAGAAGATGTGGTACATACATACAGTGGAATATTTCTCAGCCATTAAAAGGAACTAAATAGGGTCATTTGTTGAGACGTGGATGGATCTAGAGACTGTCATACAGAGTGAAGTAAGTCAGAAAGCGAAAAACAAATATCGTATATTAACGCATATATGTGGAACCTAGAAAAATGGTACAGATGAACCGGTTTGCAGAGCAGAAACTGAGACACAGATGTAGAGAACAAACGTATGGACACCAAGGGGGGAAACTGCGGGGGGGTGGTGGTGGTGGTGTGATGAATTGGGCGATTGGGATTGACTTGTATACACTGATGTGTATAAAATTGATGACTAATAAGAACCTGCTGTATAAAAAAATAAATAAAATTTAAAAATTTAAAAAAAAATAAATAAAGTACAGATTTCTCAGCTTTCTTTGTGTGACGTTACCTTTTGCTTTTTGCCCAGATGGGCTCTAAACTCCAGCTGTACTGGATGACTTTGCACTTGTACCCAACCTTCCATGCTTTATTAGTTCCTGCAGCTCCTTCCTTCTGCAAGCCTTTCCTCATAGACTGCCTATTAAACCCTGCTGTGCTTTTTAACCCACCTTAAATAAATAACACTTTCTGAAAGAGGTTCACAGATATTAACATAGAGCAATGTCTGACACATAGTAAACACTCAATAAATTGTAGTTATTATTAAATAAGAATTGTTCATAAAATTTCTTTTTATTATCACCACCAAACTATAAATATCTTGAGTGATGTCCATATAAGAAACAAGGCAACACAGTATATCAGTAATTGTGAGTAAACATGATGTAAAGTGAAAATATGCCTCATATGTAATATACATCAAAAATAAAAGTCTTGACCTGGGGGAAACAAGACTTGAAAGTGCTGCATCAACCCTGTTAACTGTTGATGCTTTTTGCACTGTAGTAAGTATGACCTTGAGAGGAGGAGGTGTGATAAGGAGTCGAGGGTGTGAAGAGTTGGCAGTACAAGCCAGCCCTGTGGGCGGCTCCTCACACCCCACAGCCTTGGAGTGTGTGTGAGAATGCAGTAGCCGAATTGGAAGTGGAGCTGGTGTGGGCACCACCAGCACTGGAGAGTAGTGACCATGCTGAGCGCCCTGCCGTCAGGGCCATGGACAGACCCAGATATACCTAGAAAAAAAGCAGGAAAGTTCAGGATGACGGGGGAAGGTCAATCTTATGAGACACGATCAAAGAACTTCTAACAGTGAAAGGAACTATACCACAAAAGTAAAGCTATTCAGATGAATAAAGTCTTAAGAATAAAGGTTCTTTCCTAAACTCTAATAGCCAAATAACTAGAAATCCTGAAATTTTGGAATAATGTTTTTTTAGAGAATAAAGAGTACAGCTTTCATGGAGCAGTTTGGAGCAGGCCTTTTTTTCCTTCACATGCAAGACTGCTGTCATTCCAGCTGGCAAACATAGTAGATTTGAAATGGCTCCTCTGTTTCTCAGAGTCCATAACATATCAAATTATTTCTGTATGTCCAAGTGGGAATCCGAAAATAATTCTTTTATAATCTCAGAGCTTAATACCATAGGTATCTGACTGCAGCTTCTCTCAGCTAGTACTTGGGCATCAGCATAAGTTTTCACTCTCTGTTGTAATGACAATCTCAGCTACTAAGTGGTGCCTGTTGCTAAGTTGGAAACCAGTGTAGAGAGAGCACTTGTATGTTTCTTTTTTCCTTGACATTTAACACTTTTCTAGGAATATTTACTTTCCCTCGGATTTTGTACATGTGAAGTTGTTAGACTCCAATTAAATGTATGTTAAGCTCCTTGACCTTCTCCCACAGCTCGCTGGTGCTCTGTTTCCCCCGATGCCCCCATTGCATTACATTTTGGCTAGATTCTACTGCTGTGTCTTCTAGGTCACCAGGTTTTTCTTCAGTGTATAATCTCTTACTAATTTCAACCATTGTATTTTTTTCATCTCTAGAAGTTCATTTTGAGTCTTTCTTATACCTTCCACTTCTCTCTTTATATCGTGCTCTATGTTCATGAACATATGGAGTATATTTATACCAGTACACGATTGTCTACTAATTTTGTCATTTCTACTTCCTAGGTATGTTTTTTTATTGGTTTTTCTCTTCATTATAGATTGTATTTTCCTGCTTTTTTGTTTTGTGGCTGTTGTTTTTACTGATTTACAGTATTGCAGATGTACAGCAAAGTGATTCAGTATATTCAGTATTTATATATTTTTCAGATTCTTTTCCATTACAGGTTATTGCAAGATATTGAATATAGTTCCTGGGGATTTTTTATTTTTTATTTTTGGGGGGGTTTTTTGGATGTTGATTGGATGCAAGACACTGGATTTTACATTGAGTGCTAGGGTTTTTTTTGGTATTTCTTTAAATACTTCGGGACTTTTTTTTCTGGGATGCAGTTAAGTTACTTGGAACACTTTGATCCCTTGAAAGCTCTCTTTTAAGCATTTTAGCTCTCTTTTAAGCATTTAGTCCGGAATAGCCTTTAGTCAAAGGCTAATTTAGCCCCAGTACTGAGTCAACAACCTTTCTGAGGACTCAGTTTTTTGTCCTGGTGTGAGGAGGTCTTTACTGGAAAAGTGGTAGAACAGGAACTGTTCCCAGCCTTGTTCCACATGGATTAGTCCATCTGCTCCTCTCTGGTGGCTCCTTCCCCAGCCTTGGAATTTGATCATGCACAAGCTCTGTTCATTATCAGCTGGACACTCAGAGGGAACCCTCTGCGGATCTCCCCAACCTTCTCTGAAGTTCTCCTCTCCTGTACTCAGCCGCAGAAATTCTGAGTTGGACTCTCCAGATCTCGAATTCTGTCTCAACTCAGGGAGACTACCAGGCTCCATTTGGGTTTCCCTTCTCTGCATTGAAACCTGGAAACTCCAGGCAGTAAGCTGGGGCAGTCACAGGACTCAGCTTGCTGGCCTGTGTTGCCTGTTGCTGGGTGTCAGAAAACTTATTTCATAAATACTGTCTGGTTTTTTAAGTTAAGATAAGAGAGTTAGATCAGTCCCTGTTCTTTCATCATGGTTAGAAGCAAAAGCCTGTGAAGGTATGTAGAACTTTAGGGACTCATTTAAAAACTCAAGTTATTTCCTTCAAGCTGCCTTATCTTATATTACCTACCCCTCACTGGTTATTTTTTTCTCCCAACAGAGTAGACAGAAATAGTAAGACAAAATACAATTTAAATTATGTTTTAAATCACTCATGGTCCCATCATCCTAGCTTGTTCTGTATATTGCCTCTTCTAGATAAATATTTTTAAGCTGCAGTCTGTTGGTTTATTTTGAATCTCACCTTTAGTTAATACGATCTTCATACTTAGTTTAATGGCTGCACAGTGACCTGTTATATTAATATTCCATAATGTATTAATCCTTATGTTTGGCAATACAGGTTTTGTTCTTTTAGGTAGTTTTGCATTAAATACCTTCAAATATCATCCCTATTCTTAAGGATGCTCAAAGGGAGAAAGGCAGGTGGGATGATGTTCTATTTATTTCAATCTGCAGTGAGATTTAGCCTATATTGGGTATTTAGTAAATGTTTTTCAAATGATTGAGGTGGAGCATAACTTAAAGTTCAATTAGGTAAAGTTTTCAGTTACCTTTTTAGGAATATTTTTGTTCCATTGGGCATTCATTTTTATTTTTATGGGGGGTTAAAGTAGATAATTATGAAATGTTTATGTTTCCTTCTACTTATTAAATTAAGCCCATATTTTCTACATGTTAATTGTAATTATGTCATCAATTTTGGAGGTATAATTTAGTGGAGGACCTTCTTCAGATAAACTATTATGTAGGAATAATTTTAGGTTTACAGAAAAGTTGCCAAGATAGTGCAGAGGGTTCCCATAAGCCCCCACCCAGTTTCTGTTTCCCTTGATGTTAACATCTTACATTACTGTATGCGCTTATCAAAACTGAGAAACCAGCATTGGTATAAAGAAATTTCAGACTTTATTTGGAATTTGCTTTTCCACTGATTTTCTTTTTCTGTTCCAGGATCCAATCCAGGATACTACATGCATTTAGTTGTTATGTCTGCCTGTCTCTCTGTGACTGTTTTCTCACTTTTCTTTTCATGACTTAAAGAGTACTTGTCAAGTATTTTGTAGAATATCCCTCAACTTGGGTTTGTCTGATGTTCTTCTCACTATTAGCCTGGGGTTACAGGTTTGGGGAAAGAATATCACAGAGATCAGCTGCCTTTCTCGCCTCCTCCTATCAGGAAGTCACAATGTCCACGTGACGTCACTGGTAGTGGTAACTGATCGCCTGGTGGAGGTGGTATCTGCCAGGCTTCTCTACTGTAAAGTTACTGTCCTTCCCTTTTCACATTCTGTTCTTTTGAAGCAAGTCTCTAAGTTCAGCCTGCCCGCAAGGTGTGGGGGCTGGGAGAGATTGAGTTCCACCTCCTGGAGGGGAGAGGATCTACACATATTACTCCAAGTTCTTCTGTTAGGAAGATTTGTCTCTTCTCCTCCACTGTTTGTTTCTCCCCTGTGAATTTGGTTACAGCTGCTAGAAAGAAGACATAAGTGATTTAGAATGTATAGTTCTGCCATTGAGGAATATATAGTCTAATTGAATGGAGAGCATTTGAACAGGACCAAGCTAGGAAACATGAGGTTTGTGAAGTAGGCACTACTTCTTGAGTTGCCTGTGGCCACTTTCTCCAAAGCTGTGGCTCCACCATCGTTCCAAGTTGGCTAAGACGGCTCCTGCCTGGTGCGCTGCCCTCCCCATTCCATTCCTTCAATAAACTACTACCTGAGAGAACTTCATAAAAATACCGCCATGCTTAAAATCCCTGCCTAACATCCTTTGGTGGCTCCCCAGGGTAAAATTGTAGATATTTAAACATGGCCTGGTTCCTGCTTAAGCCTCCGGCTTCAACCCCATCCGTGTCCCCTTGGGTCCCACTCTCTTGCCGCAGGTTCCTGCAGGCCTCTGTAGCTTTGCATGCACCTCTGCTTTGCCTGAAGTGTGTGCTGCCTCCTCACACCTGCCTAGTTTTTGGGAGTCTTCTCTTCACCCCACCTGGTGCGCCAGCCTTCGACCCACCCACTGCTTTCATAACAGCCTGTGCCTTTTGGTTGTTCCCTTGGATTTGCCAGTCATTCTCCTCCTCCTCGCCTTCTTTAAAAGTAGTCACCTGTGCTGCTTCCACTCCTGTCCCCACTCCCCTTCATTTACTGCCACCCAGGGTACCACACATCAGCTGATTGCAGATTCATTGAATGCTTTCCAGTTGTTGTCAAGCATTCCTGTTTGGAACTCTTTATATCCTTGGCTTCTGAAACACCACTCTCTCCTGGTGCTTATAGGTGCTCCCTCACTCTCTAGCTGGTTCCTCCTCCTCTGTCTGCTCCTGAGTTCTGTCCTCAGACCTGTTTTCTCCACGTATCTCTCCTCAGTAGTGCAACCCTCTGTGGCTTCTGTTAAAAATTCTCATATCTTACTTCTAACCTTGTTCTCTCTCTTTAATGCTGCTAGAAGTGCAGAGCCATCCGAATCACCTGCAAGCCTCCTCAGATCTTTAAATCAGGAAGTACAAGACTGTCATTGTCTTCCCCTACCCCCATCTTCATTTTGTCCCTCCCAAATCCAGGCCTGCCCCTCATGTTTTGTTTGCAAGGCCTGGGTCAGGAATACAAATGGAGCATCACATACCATATAAATCAAACTAAGAAACAGGAAATGTATTCTCTCCCCCCCCCCCCCCCCGCCCCAAGACAGATAAACTTTCTTAAAGACCTGGAAGATCAGGTTCAAATTGAAAAATCTTGGGCTTTTTAGAGTTGGGTGTCAGCAGTTCGAGGAGAGTAGGCCTCCAGCATAGCCCTCTTCTCTTCCCAGCCAGTGCTGTGCCCCCCCAACCCCCATGAGCTGGAGCTTGTGGACCCCCAGCCCAACAGTCCACGCACCGTGTATACCCTGCAGATAGCTCCCCTTGGCCACCCCTTGTGGTACACACCCTGGAGGAGCATTCTGCTCGCTGCCTTGGGATTCTGGGGCTCCTGATGGCACATTCCCCGGACCCCATAATCACCACTGGGTGAGGAGGTGCCTGGTTGGGTGAGGGCCAGCTGTCCCCATAGATGGCCTGATTGTTTTCCTCTCCACATGTTGCCTCTCGCCTTCTCTGTGCCCTTGATCCTCTTTCGAAAGCTGCTCATCTTTCAGGGTATGGTTTCTACAGGCCTCATCTTCTTTTAATCCTCTTTGTTGCCCTTATTTGGACTTAATCTACCCAGGTTAATCTTCTGGGTAGAAGATCTTAATCTTCTCCTTGGGTTTCAGAAGTGCTTTACTGTGATAAAGGCAGTGCATGCTGTCTGTTCCTGTCTCCTTCCCTCACTAAATTGCCAGCTTTTTAAGAGCAGGATCACTGTTTGGTTTTGCCCCCAGTCCTAACATGAAGTCTTAGAAGTGGGAAGTGCTTGACAAGTGTGGCTTGAATCTGCCACAGCTCTGGCATCACCCTCCTGTTGTTGTGGTAACCCTGTCAAAACAGGAAATGAGGTTAGTTTAGCCTGACTTGTTCATAATTGACTCATGCTGGTTCCCTTTTCTTCCCTAAGCGATCACAAAACATCTGTTAAATAATCTACTCCAGAATTTTGTGGGCTTCTACTTCCACATTAACTGGTCAAATACAGTTCTGGAATCTCTGTTCCCACCCACCCTGGCCCTGGAATTCACCATGCATTTGGAGAGCCCTGGCTCCTTTTTTTAATTGCTCTCTGAAGAATTGCTTGATGAACAATATACCAGTGTACAGTTTAAGTTTTGACGTATTATACACCCATTAAGCTATCAAAACAATTAGATAATGAACATTCATCGCCTCCAAAAGTTATCTAGCTTCCATTTCCATTTGTGTAATCCTTCCCTCCCAGCAGCCCCAGGTAAACCCTTCTGATGTGCTTTCTGTCCTCATAGACTAGTTTGCATTTGATATAAGTAGAGGTACTTTTCTTTTGGTCTGGCTTCACTCAGCATAATTATTTTGAGATTCATCTGTGTTGTATATATCAACAGTTTGTTTCCTTTTATTGCTGAATAGTAGGAATCTACAGTTTTAAGAATTGAGTGTGCTCACCTCTGGGCTTGATCTCCCATTCCCCACCATTTATGTATCTCAGGATAGAATTCATCTGGGACTTGAAGCTGCATTTATGTAAGATGACTGGGTGCTCTCAATAGCTTGAGCTCCTCAAGGGCACAGTAGTAGTATAATCTTTGTATCCTGTTAGTATAACCAAATGGCTGGATAAAAGTTTCCTCCTTTACTTAGGGTGTGTGTGTGTGTTTGTCTGTGCTCCTCTGTTTTATTTATTTAGTTAGTTTAAATTTATTATTTATTTTTGGTTGCATTGGGTCTTTGTTGCTGTGCGCAGGCTTTCTCTAGTTGCAGTGAGCGGGGGCTACTCTTCGTTGTGGTGCACGGGCTTCTCATTGCAGTGGCTTCACTTGTTGTGGAGCACGGGCTCTAGGTGTGCGGGCTTCAGTAGTTGTGGCACGCAGGCTCAGTAGTTGTGACTTGTGGGCTCTAGAGCGCAGGCTCAGTAGTTGTGGCGCACAGGCTTAGTTGCTCCGCGGCATGTGAGATCTTCCTGGACCAGGGCTCAAACCCGTGTCCCCTGCATTGGCAGGCGGGTTCTTAACCACTGCGCCACCAGGGACGCCCTCTTTCTGTTTTAAATAACATACCCAGTTCCAATTTCATCACTGAGTGTCAGTCGATACAGTTGGAGGGGCACACTGACCATAAGCCCCTCTCCCCAAGCAGTCTTATTCTCAAAGGCAAGTTTATGCCCATGTTTGTTTGACTACCATGCTTCAGTAAAACTGGATATTTATTTATTTATTTTTAATTTTTAAAAATTTATTTATTTATGTTTGGCTGCGTTGGGTCTTCGTTGCTGCGTGCGGGCCTTCTGTAGTTGCGGCAAGCGGGGGCTACTCTTCTGTTGCAGTGCGCAGGCTTCTCATTGCAGTGGCTTCTCTTGTTGTGGAGCACGGGCTCTAGGCATGCGGGCTTCAGGAGTTATGGCATGGGGGCTTAATAGCTGTGGCTCATGGGCTCTAGAGCGCAGGCTCAGTAGTTGTGGCGCACGGGCTTAGTTGCTCCGCAGCACATGGAATCTTCCCGGACCAGGGCTCGAACCCGTTTGCCCTGCATTGGGAGGCGGATTCTTAACCACTGAGCCACCAGGGAAGCCCTGGATATTTATAATGTTGAGTTTAAACCAATATTTTATAACTATTTTAACCTGTGTTCTCTTTTGTTGAACTCAGGCTCTAAAATCTGAATTACCAAAAAAGTTTTGATTTCTAATAGTATTTACTTCCAGTGTTGAATAAACTTGCTTGAACGACATATCCCTTTGCCTGTCTACCTAAAAATCAGTGGTTTAGGCCTTCTTGCAGCAAACCGAAGCAAAATAAGATTTGAGTAGTTATTCTTTTATTTAAGGAAATAGACGTCATTTCAAAGTGTTGGGGTACCCGAGTGCAATGTATAAATGGTGTGAGAAAACTGAAGCTGAGTGAGACAAGGTCCCTCCTACAGCATAGTTTTGTGGTAGAGTCAGACAAATGCATCAGTAATTCTCAGTATAAGTAGACTGATAGATATCATTATAGAAGCACAAACTTGAGAATAAACTTATTTTACTGTTTCCTGTTTCTAGCACTTACCCAGAGGAAACCAGAAGTAATGTCTTACTGCCCGTCCGTGTTCTTTCATTGCTTCGGTCAATGGACCAGATGTTGATACTTGTTAATATGAAAAGCTCTTACAGAAAAGATTCAATAGAATATTGTTCATAAAGATAGTAGTAATATTCAAGATTCAAATTCATCATAAAATTGAAGATAAAATTATTATTGCTTCTGCTTGGAATTCTATTAAGTCAGACCTTCAGGACAACTTGGAAAGAACTGGGCCCTATGTTATGGCTGTGAAGGTATTTTTTGAACAATACTTTTTAGGTTTTGTTATAAGACTACCCAAACATCTTGGTTAAATTTCTTGGGGCGGTGGGGGAGGAGGAAGAAATAGTCATGTCATTTTGCACGTAAGACAAAGTTGTTGCAAGCAATCAGTGCATCCCCCTGCCCCACCTTTTAATTGAAGTATAGTTGACTTACAATATTAGTTTCAGATGTATGGCATAGTGATTTAGTAATTTTACAGATTATGCTCCATTAGAAGTTACTACAAGATAATGGCTATAATTCCCTGTGCTATGCAGTATATCCTTATTGCTCTCTTGGGTCCATTTTTGTTCGGGTTGAAGATGTGGTTGATGGTCATTTGAACATTTCTGCTGAGTCAGTGGAATCTGATACAACAGTAGGAAGTTGTTTTGGAGGCAGAAATGATTGCTCTCACTAGAATGCAGTTGCTGTTAAAAACAGTGGGAAAATGACATGTGTGTGTCATACGCCCTTGTTCCTGGATTTATGAAAATGGGCATCTGTACAGTTCCCAGGGCCAGGCCCTCTGTTAGTTTTGAGATTCTGTGTGTGCTGCGTTTTGCCAGCCGCATCCTCCCTAGCTTAAGGCCTCTTTGTGGATTATACACATGCTTCCTTCAGGTGTATGAAACAAGTATTTGCCTAGAGTACTAATCATTTAATACTTTACCGCCTTGTTCTGAGAACTGTTTTTAATGCCGTCTCCCCTCCTCCCCTCCTTTTTTATTTATTTTTTTAGCTCTGCTTATGATAATGTCAACAAAGTTCGAGTAGCTATCAAGAAAATCAGTCCTTTTGAGCACCAGACCTACTGCCAGAGAACCCTGAGGGAGATAAAAATCTTACTGCGCTTCAGACATGAGAACATCATTGGAATCAATGATATTATTCGAGCACCAACCATCGAGCAGATGAAAGATGTGTATCCTTTCAGGCAGCTGCTCCACTGCTCCGTCACCTGGTTGAGTAATGTAACTGGACGTGTCCTGCACTTATAGGGGTGGAGGAAAAGTAATAAAACACATTTAGGGGGAAACTGTACTTTGCTTGTCATTTACTGTAATACTTGCATCATTTACATTTTTTCTCTGATTCATTTTTTCATTTGTCAGTAACTGATTTTAGTATCTTTTTGGCAAATCCAATATTTTCTGTCAGTTTCAGTAAAGATTTCCTTTAAGTGTAGTTTTGGAAAATTTTGGAGAACGCCTTTTCCAGTCATGTGTTTGCCACTCAAGGTATGGTTTGTTATGATGGTGAAAAGGAAAGAGCAATCGACTGTGGAAGAGGGTGCCCTGTACAGCACCTGGTCAGGTCCAGACTGTCCTGATCTTAGCACCATTTCACATCTGGGTCCAGTTTTCTCGTTTTTAAAACTGGCGTGCTCGCCCTCATGATCTTCAAGGCTGGCTCAGCTCTGAAGTTGTGTGATTAACTATGACCAACATTTAGAAATCTGGACTAAGCAGGTAAAGGCTTGGGTAAAGGAGGCTGCCTGGCTAAAGACTATGTTTGAAAGGTAGAAGTGTGAAGTGTGCTGAGGAGGACCTGATGGGAGAAGGTTCCGGTTCTGGCCGCAGCAGTGTTCCCACCAGTTTGCCCACTTTGCATTCTGCCCCTCCAGAGAGAGGCAGCTCACTGTCTCCAGGCAGCCTTTCCATTTTTATTTTATTTATTTTTACTTTTTTTTTTTTTTTTTTAGCCTTTCCATTTTTAGACAGCTCTGTCACTAAGTTCTGGTGATATTTTAAGTGAACTGCCTCCTCCTGCCACCTGTTGTCCTGCTTTACCTTTTGCCTTGAAAATGACATCTCTGTCAGATGACAAGTTTTCCAGTCATGTTTCCTTCAAATCCTGTACCATGTCTCATCTAGCATGAATCTGTAGATGTGTAATATTTACACAGAAATGAATAAAAGAAATGCAAAAACACTAATGAAATAATATCGTGGTGAAGTTAAAACCTAGCAGCTTTTAAAATTTATTTTCTGTGGGAATGAAGTTAGCCATAACTAAAATTCTAGATGCTGAGATACACGGATAGGCAGGAAAACAAGAGGAGCTCAACCAGGACAGGCCCCTTCCTAGCACAACTTCCAACAGTCTTACTTACTTATTTATACTCTTAACCTTAATTGAAGAGTGAAGCAAATAGACTGAGGGTTGAGTTTAGTAGGAAATGTGTTCTAGGCCTGTGTTTCCAAAAGTTTTATGGTTGATTTTTGTGGAGAAGGAGGGGGACAAGAAGGGAGGTTAAAGAACAGTGACGTTTTGAGTCGTTGCTAGGCCAGAGAGGAGGGAGTGCTTGGTGCTGGCCCCCACCCTCCCCCAGCCCTTCCCAACAACCCCAGAGGGCGTCTGTTGATGGTGGACAGCTTGGAGACCAGGAACTCGTCCACACGACCCGCGTCAGGTCTCTGCTAGCGCATCACTGCGCACATCAGACAGGCGTGATGCCTGCTGTCTCACAGGACCTAAGAAGGAGTTCACGACTTTCCGCTTCCTTCTGTTGAGGTGTACCAAGTTTTCATCAGGTTCTCATTTCCCTCTTGAGCCTCATAATGTAACAATGGACCCTTTGGGTTCATTTTGTTTTCAGTGCTTTGCTAAGTGTGACCAGCTATTTTGGTGTGTTACCTTAACCTTTCCAAACAGATATATAGTACAGGACCTCATGGAAACAGATCTCTACAAGCTCTTGAAGACGCAACACCTCAGCAACGACCATATCTGCTATTTTCTTTACCAGATCCTCAGAGGGTTAAAATATATCCATTCAGCTAACGTGCTGCACCGTGACCTCAAACCTTCCAACCTGCTGCTCAACACCACCTGCGATCTCAAGGTCAGCTTGATTATTTACTCTTAGGGTGATATCTGTTGAAAAACTCATGTTACTGGGGCATATTTATATTTATTGTTATTCAGATTTAGAATTATACCAGAAATACATGAAAACATTTATGGCAAAAAAAAATGCAAGTAAAGAGTGCTAGTTCTCTTTTTCTTCTGCATCCCATTGCTCCTCCTTCTCCAGAGGTAACCACTATAACAAATTGGTGTATTTTCATCCAAAGTTTTTTCTATGCTCTTACATACACATGTACTTTTTTACTTATATATGTAAATAGGATTATGTGTACATTAAAAGATCTATTTCGTTGGTCACCTTTTTCTTCGATAAATTTTATACAGTAAACACTCAGAAAACAGCAGAAAAGTTGACCTTAATGATTTTGATTCCTAAATAATGCATTCCCAATAAATAGGAAAACCCTAGATCCTTTATAGTCCTTAGAGTTCTCTTAAAAATGGGCAGCATTTATATATATTTCTATTTTAATACGTGGCAGAGCTAAATAAAGAAGGAGGGCTACAGCTGTCTCCAGTATGATGAAGGGAATGTGGATTCAGTCTAGTAAAAATGCATGTGAATTTAAGAAGACCTAGATGAATGAAATGACATCCCATGTTCATGGATTGGAAGGCTTAATATTGTTAAGATGGCAGTACTTCCCAGTTTGATCTACAGGTTTAATGCAGTCCATATCAGAGTCCCAGGTGGCTTTTTTTGCAGAAATGGGCAGGCTGATCCTGAAATGCATATAGAAATTCAAGAGACCCAGAATAGCCAAAACAATCTTATGAAAGAGCAAAGTTAGAGGACTCACACTTCCTGATTTCAAAACTTATTACAAAGCTATAGTAATCAAGACATTGTGATACTGGCATAAGAGTAGGCATATAGCTCACTGGAGTAGAATTGAGTCAATAAATAAACCCATATGTTTTTGTTTTTGTTTTTTCATTCATTCATTCATTCATTTATTCATTTATTTTCGGCTGCGTTTGGTCTTTGTTACTGCACACGGGCTTTCTGTAGTTGTGGCAAGTGGGGGCTACTCTTCATTGCGGTGCGCGGGCTTCTCACTGCAGTGGCTTGTCTTGTTGCAGAGCACAGGCTCTAGGTGCACGGGCTTCAGTAGTTGTGGCATGCGGGCTCAGTAGTTGTGGCTTGCGGGCTCAGTAGTTGTGGCTTGCGGGCTCTAGAGCACAGGCTCAGTAGTTGTAGCACACAGGCTTAGTTGCTTCGCCGCATGTGGGATCTTCCCGGACCAGGGCTCAAAGTCGTGTCCCCTGCATTGGCAGGCGGATTCTTAACCACTGTGCCACCAGGGAAGCCCCAACCCATATGTTTATGATCAACTGATTTTTGACAAGAGTGCCAGGATCATTCACTGGGGAAAGAATAGTCTTTTCACCAAATGGTGCTGGGACAATTGGATAACCACATGCAAAAAAAAATGAGCTTGGGCCCCTCCCTGCCTTGTACTATGTACAAAAATTAACTCAAAATGGATTAGAGATCTAAGTTTAAAGGCTGAAACTAGAATGCACTTAAAAAACACAGGATTAAATTCTTGCAAACTTGTGTTAGGCAGACTTCTTAGATGTGACACCAAAAACACAAGCAACAACTTTTTTTTTTTTTATAATGGATTTCAGGGAGTTCCCTGGTGGCCTAGTGGTTAGGACTCGGTGCTTTCACTGCTGTCGCCTGAGTTCAATCCCTGGTCGGGGAACTGAGATCCTGCAAGCTGCGTGGCGTGGCGTGGCGTGGCGTGGCGTGGTGTGGCATAGCCAAAAAAAAAAAAAAAAAAAAAGGATTTCATCAAGATGAGAAGCATGCACTACAAAGTAAATCATCAAGAGAGTGAAAAGACAACCCACAGAATGAGAGAAAATATTTATAAATCATATATGTGATAAGAGATTTATATCTAGAATATATGAAAAACTCTTACAGCTTAACAACTAAAAGATAAATGGCACAATTTAAAAGTGGGCAAAAGAAGAGATATGGGAACATATGTATATGTATAACTGATTCACTTTGTTATAAAGCAGAAACTAACACACCATTGTAAAGCAATTATACTTCAATAAAGATGTTTTAAAAAATAAATAAATAAATAAAAAATAAAAAAAATAAAAGTGGGCAAAGAATCTGAAAAGACCAAGGATCTAAAGAAGGTATACAAACAGCCAATAAGTACATGAAAGGATGCTTGACATCATTAGTCAGTGGGGAAATGCAAATCAAAACCACAGTGAGATACCACTTCACACACACTACGATGATATAATCAGATAAGTGTCAGCAAGAATTCGGCCCCAGGTGTATACCTGAGTGGAATGAAAACACGCATCTGCACAGAGACAAATACAGAAATATTCATAGTGGCGTAATAGCCCAAAGGCGGAAATAATTCAGATGTCCAAATGACGATGGATAAATAGAATGTGGTGGATCCATACAGTGTAATAAAAAGGAATGAAGTACTGATATGTGCTACAATATGGATGCATCTTTTTTTTTTAATGGATTTTAATGAGTTATTTATGTTTTATTTTTGGCTGCCTTGGGTCTTCATTGCTGCATGCGGGCTTTCTCTAGTTGCGGCTAGCGGGGGCTACTCTTCGTTGCGGTGCGCGGGCTTCTCATTGTGGTGGCTTCTCTTGTTGTGGAGCACGGGCTCTAGGCACACAGGCTTCAGTAGTTGTGGCACATGGGCTCAGTCGTTGTGGCTCGCGGGCTCTAGAGCGCAGGCTCAGTAGTTGTGGCACACGGGCTTAGTTGCTCCACGGCATGTGGGATCTTCCCGGACCAGGGCTCGAACCTGTGTCTCCTGCATTGGCAGGCGGATTCTTAACAACTGCGCCAACAGGGAAGCCCAATATGGATGCATCTTGCAAACATTATTAAGTATGTGAGTGAAAGAAACCAGTCATAAAAGATCATATATTGTAGAATAGACGTGTCTGTAGAGATAGAAGGTAGATTAGCAGCTGCTGTGGGCTGGTGGGATTGGGGAGGCATTGGGAGACACTGCTGATGGGCACGAGGTTTCTTTTAGAGGTTATAAAAACGTTCTAAAATTGAATAGTGGTATTGGTCTTATAGCCTTGTGATATAATACCAAAAACCATTGAACTGCACACTTTAAACGGGAGAATTGTGTAGTATATGAATTATATCTAAATAAATTTGTTTGAAAAGTACGTATAGATGTATAGCAGTGATCATTTCGTGGACCTCACTTCCACAGACGTTCCTGTGGGAAGCAGTGTAATGTATACCTGGCAAGGGAGAAGAGTGTCTGTCCCTGCAGTCTGAAAACTGATAGGTCAGGAGTCTGATAAGCAATAGATGATTGCAGTACTGTCTACTGTAACACACACAAAGGAGAGAGGTGAGTTGGTTCTGGCCGGGCTGTGAGGCATCAGGAAGGAGGATTGTAGTGCTGTCCCTCTCAGCATGTCAGGCTTGCAGTGGGCGAGTGGCTGTGTTGGGCGCAGGCAGAAGGAACAACAGAAATATAGTAAGAATAAGAAGTAAGGGATGAGTGCACCAACACTGAGGCCTGCTCTTTGTGGCTGCAGCTTTGGTGATCACTGAAGTGTTGATCATGGAGAGCCTTCTGGAACTATCTAAAAAGGCAGTGGGTCCTGTCATCAGGTGGTCATCTTATCCGCTGTCGTTGGGTGTTTAAAGCAGGGTGGCAGATGTCCTGTGAGACGTTGTGAGGGACAGCTTCCTGCATCAGATATGACTCAGTTGGACTCTGTCACCTCTTAGGATCCTTCTGAGTTAAATTCATGACGTCCTACATGGGGTGTAGCCAGATCCCTGTGCATGGATCTGTGCAAATGAGAGCCAGGTTGGCACACAAGGAATGGCCGTACTTTGTCGGCTCTTAGTGATTTTCTTGAAAAATTATAGTGAATATTTTTGTGTATCCTAGTGCTTTTTTTTTTTCTTTCTGTTTCTTATCACAGTCCTTTTATGGCAGATTGCTTTTGTTTTTTTTGGAGAGCCATTGTTAATATTTTAAGTATGTAATATTTCTGGGAAAAGTTGACTTTTACTTTGGCTTGAAAATGCTTGTCCTTAAGAAGAAGCACAGGGCTTCCCTGGTGGCGCAGTGATTGAGAATCTGCCTGCCAATGCAGGGGACACGGGTTCGAGCCCTCGTCTGGGAAGATCCCACACGAGCCCTGGTCTGGGAAGATCCCACATGCCGCGGAGCACCTGGGCCCGTGAGCCACAATTACTGAGCCTGCGCGTCTGGAGCCTGTGCTCCGCAACAAGAGAGGCCGCGATAGTGAGAGGCCCGCGCACCGTGATGAAGAGTGGCCCCCGCTTGCCACAACTGGAGAAAGCCCTCGCACAGAAACGAAGACCCAACACAGCCATAAATAAATAAAAATTAAAAAAAAAAAAAAAAAAAAAGAAGCAGCACAGAACTAGACTACTTTGTTGTCTCTTCACTGTTTGTGGACTTGTCTTTACCTCGGGCCATTTTATTCACTGCTCACCAAAATGGACACCCACACTGATATATATGTGTTGTTGGCCGTCTGCACAATCCAGGCATTGTTTTCAAAACCCAATTTAACACACACTCAGAAACACAATAGGATGTTTTAGATATTTACAGCAGTACAATTCACCCACGTTTAAAAATGTCCATGTGGGGTGTGCATCATCCACATGGGCATGAATATTCAGGAGAGACTCTCATTCCAGAGATGAGTGTGGTGTGTCACCGAGTCACCGATTTGCCGTGGGAGCATGTCCAACAGCCAGGGCAGGTGCACGTGGGAGGGTGGAGCTCTGGACTCACCGAATGCCCATCACATCCTCAGACCTTGGGGTGACCGTGATGCTGTCCCACAAGCCCTGTACCTAGAAAGTTTGTGATCGGTGGCCTTACTGACTTGTTATTTAGTCCTTTTTGAATTTTCAAGTAGGTAATGATGTCACTTCTTCCTTTTCCGTTAGCTTCTGTGTTACTAAGTATTTTCTAGTCTTGAGCCCTCAGGATATCAACTCTTCTCAGTGTCTTAGACCTTTAGTTTTTGGCTCTATAAACATGCTTTGTACTTGTTACCTGAAGCCCAGAGACCCAGCAGACACCAGCCTCTCAGAGCCCTCCTGGGACCCTCTCCTTGTAGGCTTCCTCTTTATTTCTCAGGGCTGCAGAAAAGCAAGGGTTGTAGACCCTATTTCGAGATTCTGCTCGCATATTTTTAGTGAAACTGCCAGGGGAGTGTGGTCTCCAGCAGTCCGTGTCCTCGCCGTTTGCGTACTGAGCCCCCAGCAGCCCCAGGAGGAGTTCTGGGCTGCTAGGCTCACAGCATGTGTGGTTCTGGGTGTGCATGGGAAGGAGGACTTTGAAAGATACAAAATGAAACGTTTTTGGGGCTGGCTTTTGTTTTATGAGAATTTGAATTTACTCAGCCCAAAAAGTAGCCAAGTAGGAGTGATAGGTCATATTTCTTGTACTGTATCCTGGTTGTCTACCTTCCTTCTTATGGAATTGTAATGAATTTTACTGCTTTTTTATTTTGAAGCCTTGGCAGTTTTTTGGTTAATGCTATATTAGCTTTTAGTGTTGTAGTGTTAAAGGAACTTTAAAAAATCACATGAGCTTTCCATTGATGACCATGAATGGAGTTGTGAAATCCTTTTTTTTTTTTTTAATATTTATTTATTTGGCTGTGCCGGGTCTTCGTTGCAGCACACGAGATCTTTGTCGTGTACGAGATCTTTAGTTGCAGCATACGGGATCTAGTTCCCGGACCAGGGATCGAACCCGGGCCCCCTGCATTGGGAGTGTGGAGTCTTAGCCACTGGACCACCAGGGAGGTCTCAAGTTGTGCAATCTTGTAGAGGTCTAAACCCTACATCACCCTCTTTATTTTTTAAATTATAATCAAAAATTTTGAGAACCTGCTGGTTCTATGCCTTATACTAGGAGTGGAGGATACAAGTAATGAAACATGATCCTCCTTATACCAACTCACTATTCTGAAAATTGGTAACTAAAGGGAAAGGATTAAACATTTTCCCTGTCTTTCCAGTGAGATCTGGGCATCAGGGTAAGAAAATAGCCCCAGTTGATGAATGATGGCTCTTCCTTAAAATAAATGCCAGCTAATAAATGCGCAACGAATAATAAAATTAGAGAAGTCGCCATTTTGCAACCTCCAGTGACGTAATTGATTTGTGCAATATAATCCTTGGACCCTCTGCTCAGACTCCAGTCCCCTGGGTGGGCTGCCACCGCCTCCCCACATAGACTCCCTGTTCACCTCGGACCTAGACCGTGTCCTGGTCTGAAGCCCTCTCTCAAGCCCACTGGGCTGCTGCGGTTCCTCCCAGCCCACAGTGACCCTCAGGCCACAGGACCCACCCCTTCTGATGGCTTCCAGACAGGAGGAGCGACTGCCGCTTTAGTTCTTGTTTAAAGAAGGAGCTGTACTGCAGCGTTCTGCGTGGGAAAGGAATGCTGCTAATTCTAAAACTTTTCCTTCTTCATCTTGCCACTCTGAACAATGCAGTTTTTTTTAACATTATTGTTTAAGTATTAATGTAAGATTTTACATTAATGGTAATGCTGTACCCTGGTTTTTACTTTTAAGAGATAATCAGTAGTTCAGATACTGTGAAAAGTGGTCAGTACTAGAGTCTCTGCCAGTTAATCCACCCGAGTTGCTATGCTTCCTATAAGCATTTGAAATAAGGCATTTATTCACCTGATGTTGAAAGACCACTCCACTTAGAGATAAAAAGTTAGTTGAGTATTGCCTTTTTCTAGGGACTTACATTCCAGCTCTGGGGATGGGCATATATCCAGCTAACTGTCATGGATTGTGGGTATGTGCTTACATACAATACACGTCAAACAAAGTATTAGCAGAGTTCAGAAAAGTGAGCCATTCGTGGGATTGGTGTTGGTTCCTGGGAAACCTCTCAGAAGAGGTCACTTTTATGCTGGTATTTAGGGTCAGGCAATGGTGAGCATCAGGTCCTCAACTGAGAGGGCGTCGCGGAGTCAGGAAGGGCATGGAACTGTCGGTAGGAGCAGATGTGGCACAGAGGTGGTGGTGGGAGACACCCGAGCAGACAGTGTGTGGAAGGTCTTTGCTTAAAGAATTTGGGCTTTATTTACTAGGCAGAGGGGATTGGTTAAAAGATTTTTGAGCCAGAAAGGTGATTTATGTTTTAGAAATAACACTCAGGCAGGAATTTCGAGGAGGAATCAGATTGCAGTCAGGTAAAGCGAGTCTCCCTAATTCCAGACAGACTAAGGCCCTGTCCCTCACAGACTCCCAGTCAGTTGCTCTGGTTTCCCAAGGTCTTCCCATGGCTGGCATCTCTTCAGTGTTCCAGTGTCACTGCACGTGGGTCCTCCTCAGAGAGGGCTGCTCCGTCTTAAGCACCCTGTCCAGCACCACTGTGTTAGCTGTGTCTTGCTCTGTAACAATCACCTCAAAATGTAGTGGCCTTCCAAAGAAGAAGAAATTGAGGATAAAAAGACCAAGTGAAGGCAGAACGCAGAGAGTTTTTTGGGAGGTGAAACTATTTCTGTATGACAGTGTACTGGTGGATACATGTCATTACATACTTGTCAAAACTCATAGAATGTACAACACCGAGAGTGAACCTGAAGGTAAACTATGGACTTCGGGTGATAATGATGTGTCAGTGTAGGTTCCTCGACTGTAACAGACGTCCCGCTCTGGTGCAGGATGTTGATAGTGGGGGAGGCTGTGCCTGGCAGGGGAGGCAGGTGTACATGGGGAACTCCTTGTACTTTCTGCTGAATTTTGCTGTGAACCCAAAATGGCCCTAGAAAAAGAAAATCTGTTATTAAAAAAAAAAAAATGTAGTGGCCTTAAACAACAAGAATTATGTTTGAGCTCATAGTTTCTGCAGGTGAGGAGTTCAGTCAGGGTGCAGTGGTGGGCGGTGACTGGTCTCTGCTCCAGCCTCTGGGCCTCGGCTAGAAGATATGGGGGTGGAGGCTCAAGTCATCTCCCACAGGGCCTGGCAGTTGATGCCAAGGAACAGCCACGTGTAGCCCACGTGGCCTGGTGTCCTCACAATGTGGGCAGAGGGTTCCAAGGACCCCAGTGGAGAGAGCCAGGTAGAAGCCACATTGCATTTTATGATTTCGCTTCGGAAGTCTCACAGCATCACTTCCACTATATTCTGTTGGTTTAGGCAGTTACAAAGGTTTGGCCAGATTCAAGAGAAGGGAAGATAGATCCTGCTCTCTTGATACAAATTCAGCCAAAGAGCTTGAAACAGGAGCGTGGGTAAGAGTTATGTTGGTGTGACCCTCTTTAGAAAGTCCAGTCTGCCACAGCTGTGTTTAAAGTTGCTCACACCACTTATCCCGTCTTTGTAGATGTTTAAGAATCTCATCAAGCCTCCCATAGTGCGGCTTCTGTTTCTTTGTCCACGCTCCCAGAGGTGTGTGGAGACGTCAGCCTCGGTACTAGGCCTCACTGAGCTGGGAATTTCCTATATGCTGTTTTTTTTTCATCTGGGATTTGTTTTTTGGTTCCACTGACGCACAAAAAGCTGTGGATCAAGTCTGGACCCATCCACGCTGTGTGGGGCTGAGTGTAGTAGAGGGCGGTGAAGGATCTGGGATCCTGGTCAGGGGCTTGCGGTGCTTTTACTCTGCTGCTGAGATGCAGTATTTCTCCTCTGAGTGCACGACTCAGAGTATGGCTTCAAGTGTCCATTTACATGCAGAAGGCAGACCAAGTGCTGAGCTTAGATTGAACTTGAATCAGAGGATGAGGTGTTAGCCCTGAAAAAAGAGAAACTGGGGGCTGTATTGAAAGTTGAAGCCACACGGAATTGACGTGAATTGGTGGTAGTCCTGCGTGGCAAATGGTGACTTCTGGATGGCTTAGAGGACCCACCTTTGCGTGTAAGGAGAAATCGCTCCTCTCTTGCTTCCTGAGCTGGAATCACACGTGCAGGGATTGTACTGCTAGTGAACTGAGTATTCCTGCAGTTTGTTTCACAGGACTTGGTAGAATAGGCTCTAAGGAAACAAATAGGGTGCAGGTATGTCAAAAGCCTCAAGATCAATCAAGCTGAGGTTAGAGCTTACCACGGTCCCCCTGTAAAACTTATGGCCGTCCGTCAGCCCGATCCTCTGACAGACCCTGGACTGTCGAGGGTGCGATGGCATCAGCAAGCTGGCCGGCTCGAGAGGTGAGGCTGGTGCTGGGGGGCGCGGGGTGGTGATGGAGGCCAAGAGGGGACTGTCAGCTGCGAGAGGGCCCAGACAGCCTCACCATGCAGCTTTGTTAGGGTGCGCTTAGAGCGTAGCCTGTGGAAGAGCGACTGGGGAAGCAGATGTGACATTGGCTCCTTTTGAATATGCAGTGACAGTATGTCAAAAGACGGAAATTGGGCCACACAGATACGTCACTTCTCTTGAATCCTGCATTTGAAGCAAGCAGCAGGGCCTGTGGGGTCAAGAGGTGCCACATGGGGATGCCAGTGTCCAAGGCTAGAGGGAGACACTGGTGAGGTGGACGGGAGCGTTCAGAATCTTTCTGAATTGTCGAGAACTTCAACTATGGGATCTCTGAGCAGAGGTTGATGTCCATTTACGTCTCATGAGTATCTCTGAGGTGTGTCCCTTCCTCCTTATCCTATTTTTATGGCCTGAGCTCAGACCCTTATCACTTCTTAGGTGAATTAAAACAATAAGCCTCCAAAGTGATCTCTGTCTTCCAGGCTGCCTTCTGCTAGAGTCTGGCCTGTCTTTGTTAACATCTCTCTCTCTTTCTCGGGTTAGTTCCCCAGGAGCTAGGAATTAAAATATCCTGCAATTGTATGGGACTAAATATGTTATAGTTACTTTCCTTATACATTGGAGCTGGAGTAGCGCCAAAACGTTGAATGGCGAAAGGCCAGCAAGTACTTTGTGAGTCAGGGGAAGTTAGAAGCTGGGTGTTTGTTTTTTAAAAAAGATTCATCTTCAGTATGTGAAATATCTTTTAAAGCTTTGGGAGTGGGTTTGGCTACGTGGAGGGGGAGGGGGAAGGAGGTAGGAAGAGCAGGTGGAGGACCAGCAGGAGGTCAGGTCTGCGGAGAGAGGGTGAGTGCGGGAGAGGAGCTGATCCCACGGTGACCACCCCCGAGCGTCAGCAGGAGAAGTCTGGTTTGGGTGACCTTATTTTCCGAGCAGAACAGTTTCTGTCAAGTGGCCTAAGCAAGGTTGCTGTGGGATAAGCAGATAATGAGAGGTGAGGATACCTCTGAAGATGTGTTCTGTTCAAGACTCCTCCAGCCTGTTCCTGTCTGATGCACGGCAGCTGCCTTTCAGATTGTGACGATTAGGTAAGAGTGAGTGTGTAGAATTCCAAGAAGTATCTGCCACATAGGAATGGTAGCAGTTACTTGTCATCATTACTGCTGTTGTCTTTTTTGTGTTTATGATGTTTTGATGTTAAATTGGTTAGAATCTCTAAGAACGTGTCCTGTTTTTTTCTCTCTTAGATCTGTGACTTTGGCTTGGCCCGTGTTGCAGATCCGGACCATGATCACACCGGGTTCCTGACGGAGTACGTTGCCACACGTTGGTACAGGGCTCCGGAAATTATGTTGAATTCCAAGGTAAGGACCAAGTTTGCATAAAAAAACCCAAGAGGCAAAAGAACTTTGGACGTGAGTTGCAGTAAGCCTCCCACTCAGTAAGTCTCTTTCCACCTGGGTGGAGGGCTGGCCTGTCTGGCCAGAACAAAGGTATGTCTTTGTCTCCCATTCAACACTGAACTTCTGGGCCCTCGGCTGGGGTAGTGCTGATGTGTTATAGAGTTGGAGGGCCCGCCTCCCTGGTCACTGGTACAATGAATGGTCTGTGTCCCACCCCCTGGTCAGCTCTCCTGCAGTCCTACCTGGGGCAGCTTTCACTCCTGCGGCTGCCACTGCCAGGGGCAGGCTGGCTCTGTGTCAGAGATGAGCTCTGTATGCGGTGTGTGTTTCTGTGAATGCGGACCAGAGCTTTTCTGTAAAGGTCAGACATACCTGATAATGAAGAATGTCTCTTTAGCAAAATTATAGTATAGCTGGAAGAAAACATTGGTGTGGAAAAAATAGGAGCTGCTATAATTCTTTCAAAATTATATGACGGTCCTGCTTCCAAATGGTAGTCCCTGTATCTGGATCGAAAGCACACTACTAACAAGGTCTTTGTCTGGGTCATAAGGAATGATTGAAAAATTTATAAAAGCAAGAGAAAGTGAAGTACGACATCCTTGTTAATTGTATGAGCAACAGTGGCAAACAGTGAGGGCTGCTCTGGGGATTCAGTTTTGTTTTTTGTTTGTTTTATCTTTTGGGCATGCCACATGGCATGTGGGATGTTAGTTCCCTGACCAGGGATCGAGCCCATGCCTCCTGCATTGACAGCACGGAGTCTTAACCACTGGACCACCAGGGAAGTCCTGGAGTTTCAGTGTTTTTAATATATCATTTGCAAATAGTATTTGAATAAGGTGTCACATTTGAGAAGTTAAGTGCACCAGACATCTAATATCTAATCCTGTATCTCATATCTCAAGACAGATTCTTGATCTCGGTTCCATCTTCCATAATGTAACATTAATATACATGAAGAAAAGCTATAAAAATAGGGACTTCCCTGGTGGCTCAGTGGTTAAGACTCCGCACTCCCAATGCAGGGGGCCTGGGTTCGATCCCTGGTCCAGGAACTAGATCCCACATGCATGCCGCAACTAAGAGTTCGCATGCCGCAACTAAGGAGCAGGCAAGCCACAACTAAGGAGCCCGCCTGCCTCAACTAAGACCCAGTGCAACCAAAAAAAAAAGAAAGGAAAAAAAGCTATAAAAATAGACTTTGGACCCCATGTTCAGGTGTAGGAACCAGAAATCATCCTGAGAGGCTTTGTGGGAATGAAAAGAACAGGTGTAATTAGCCCATAGGCTGCATTCTCTTCCTCCATTCTTTACAAGTGAAAGGGCTTGGGATGTAGGTTGCTTTTGTGAGGAAACTGAAATTTGTTTAAAGCAGTTAGTTATTCTTGATATCATACCTGTGTTTAGTTTAGCTATGGAAGTAAAATTCCATTAAAATAAATTCCATTGTAAAGAAGGATTTGGTGTAACAGATGTTTCAAAGGAGAAAATGTTGTGTTGATTCTCTCATAATTCTGTATGACAATCCCACACAACAGGTTCTTGCTGTGGACAGACGGGCCATGTGACAGCCGCTCCACGCCAGAGGCGCCCGTGTGTGCAGCAGCGCCTGCCAGCTGGAAGGAAAGCTGTCCTTTGCGTCCTGGGGCCTTGTGGTCTTACGGCATCCGTCCCCACTTGAGCCGCTCCCCGGTCTTCACTTCTTGGCCACCCTCCAGGGGGAAGTAGCCAGGAGGGTGACCTCTGTTTTTGCAGAGTTAACTATAGGCAAAACTGAGTTTGAATCCTTTTTTATTTATAGCACCTCTAACCTGAGAATGTTACTTCTAGCAGTGTATTCAGGATTTTCTTTTTTATTGATTTAGAACATTTTCACACCCACAGAAGAGAGTCCAGTGAACACCCATATTCCCCTTACAGCACCAGCTGTTGACATCTTCTGCCTCCCTCTCTCTCCCCTGTCTCTTCTCTCTCTTCCCTTGTGTCAAACCCTCTTGACACTTCACCAACATAAACCAGCACTGCACACCTCGACTGATGCTAGGAGTTCACTAATACTCCCGAAAAGGCGGTGTGCTTCCCCACAGCCGCGGTACCCTGCGAGCGCCTGTGACGGCCGGCGCTCATTCAGTGCCATCCCAGTTGTGTGTGTGTCCCCCCAACTGCCAAAGTTCTTCACAGCTGTTCGTGAGTGGTTTTCAGCCCATGATCTAATCGGGTTTCACACGTGCCCCATCTGGGACAGTCCTCCCACCTTCCTGGCTTCTCCATGACACAGAATACTTGGCAGAGCGCAGAGGTGGTGTTGTGCCCAGCGGGTCTCTTTCTGAATTCTTGGGACTGGCTCCTCCTGATTAGGTTTGGGTCACACTTTTCTGGCACAAACCCCACAGAGTCTTGGAAGCCATCTGTGTGGCTCCTCTTGTTTCCTGGCAGCCTCTCCCCCAGGGGTGTGCCCTTGAGGACCATTGTCTCCACTGCAAAACGTGATTTTCTAAATTGATTGTTCCTTTTACATCGATGGGCTGGCATTCATCTGTGAAGAAGAGGTTTCCCCCTTTTCTCTTTCTCTTCCTCTGACCCCTGTCTTTGTTTTGAAAACATGATTATGGACTCATGGTGGTTGTGGGGGTTTTTGTTTGTTTGTTTGCTGTCCATTATCTTCTTTTTTTTTTATACTCATTGTCCCAGCTTTGGCCAGCTAGAGCGCTCTGTGTGTGTGTATTTGTAACATTTCATTTTGATAGAATTTTCAATTCACAGAAACATTGCAAGAAAAGAAAAGGCAGGGGTTCTCAAACATTCTGTTCTCAAGACTCCTTCAGTGTCTGAATGTCTAAAAATTTATCCAAGACCCCAAGCAGGTTTTCTTTATGTGGGTTTTATCTATCAATATTTACTATATAGAAATTAAAACTGAAACTTTTTTTTTTTTTTTGGCTGCGTTGGGTCTGTTGCTGTGTGCGGGCTTTCTCTAGTGGCGATCAGGGGCTACTCTTCATTGTGGTGCGCGGGATTCTCATTTCAGGGGCTTCTCTTGTTGTGGAGAATGGATTCTAGGGCACGTGGGCTCAGTAGTTGCAGCGCGCAGGCTCTAGAGCGCAGGCTCAGTAGTTCTGGCGCATGGGCTTAGTTGCTCCGCGGCATGTGGGATCTTCCCAGACCAGGGCTCGAATCCATGTCCCCTGCATTGGCAGGCGGATTCTTAACTGCTGAGCCACCAGTTTGGAGCCCCAAAACAGAAACTGTTTAAAGTATTTATTAACTCTTAAATTACTTTATATTAAAATAAATGTTAAAAAGTTAGTTCTCATTTAAAAAATGTTTATTTTCCACAACAAAAACATTTTAGTGAGAAGAGGGGTGTTCTCATCTTTGCAAATCTCTTCAGCGTCTGGCTTGATTTGAACACTGCTGGATTCTCACCTGGTTCTGCATTCAGTCTGTCAAATATGTTGTTTTGGTGAAGTTAGTGAAGAGTTAGTGAAGTCTTCGCACGAAGCTCGGAAAGGGAGAGTTAGTAGTCTTTTCAGCTACTCTTGGCTCTTCATTGATACCACACCAAAACCCAGCAGAGGAAAGGCTAATTGCCACGTGAAATCTGAAACCATGGCATCCATTGCTCTTCCTGACACCGACACCCATGTGTGATTCTGTAACACAGAGCATTAGGGAAGCACGGTTCACTGTTGTCACATTTCACGTATAATATCCTGTAATGTCACGTAACCTCTAGAAAAATCTCCTGTACACATGTGAGAGAATGAGTGAAGAGGGAAACAGAATCACAGTCGTATTAAAGCAGAGGGAAGCCGCCTCACAGAGCTGCTGGCGGGAACTGTCCACCCTTCACCTCAGATGCACACTCACTAGCTCTTTATGTTTTGTCCCGTTTGCTTTTTCATTCTCTCTCTCTGTGCCTGTTTTTGTGAGTCATTTGAGAATGGATTGTATATGTGCACCTTTAGCACTAAGCATTTCAGCGTTTGTGTCCTTAGAAGAGTAGTTCGAATGTTCCCTGAGGACATTTGGTTGTGTTTAGAGACATTTTTGGTTCTCACAACCAGTAGGGGAGGTGCTGCCGGCATCAAACAGTGAGAGGTCAGAGCAGTAGCGAGCACCCTGTGGTGCGCAGGCCGGCCCCCCAACAAAGACTTGTCCAGCCCAGAGCGGCAGCAGTGGAGGTGAGAAAGAAGGGTGTTCTTTCACGTGACCGTAGTACAGTAATCAAAAGTGGGAAAATTAACACTGATCCAACAGTAATGCCCCGTTTATATTCAGATTTTGGATATTGTCCCAATAATAACCTTTATAGCTTTTCTCAATATGTGTGCAAGGCTCACACGTTGCATTGTTGCTTTAGTCGCCTTTAATCTGAAATAGTTCCTCAGCCTTTCTTGACCTTGATGTTTTTATTTTTGGCTGTGTTGGGTCTTCGTTTCTATGCGAGGGCTTTCTCTAGTTGCGGCAAGCGGGGGGCCACTCTTCATCGCGGTGCGCGGGCCTCTCACTGTCGCGGCCTCTCTTGTTGCGGGGCACAGGCTCCAGACGCGCAGGCTCAGTAGCTGTGGCTCACGGGCCTAGTTGCTCTGCGGCATGTGGGATCTTCCCAGACCAGGGCTCGAACCCGTGTCCCCTGCATTGGCAGGCAGATTCTCAATCACTGCGCCACCAGGGAAGCCCAACCTTGATGTTTTTGAAGGGTGCGGGTCAGCTACTTGTAGCACGTGCCTCAGTTTTGTGTCATGCATTTTGGGCACGAATACCACAGAAAGAGTGTTTTCTTCTCAGCGCGTCATCTGTCATATCAGGAGGCATACCTGGTTTGTGTCGGTATCGGTGAAGTTCATGTTGATCTTTTGGTTAAGATGGCGTCCTCCAGGTCTCCACCATCATTATGGTTATAGTTACTGTTAATTATAGTAATAATAATTACCACGTTGGACTTCCCTGGTGGCGCAGTGGTTAAGAATCCGCCTGCCAGGGCTTCCCTGGTGGCGCAGTGGTTGAGAATCTGCCTGCCAATGCAGGGGACGCGGGCTCGAGCCCTGGTCTGGGAAGATCCCACATGCCGCGGAGCAGCTGGGCCCGTGAGCCACAGCTACTGAGCCTGCGCGTCTGGAGCCTGTGCTCCGCAACAAGAGAGGCCGTGATAGTGAGAGGCCCGCGCACCGCGATGAAGAGTGGCCCCCGCTTGCCGCAACTAGAGAAAGCCCTTGCACAGAAACGAAGACCCAACACAGCTAAAAATAAATAAATAATTAATTTAAAAAAAAAAAAAAAAAAAAGAATCCGCCTGCCAATGCAGGGGACACGGCTTCGAGCCCTGGTCCGGGAAGATCCCACATGCCACTGAGCCACTAAGCCCGTGCACCACAACCACTGAGCCTGCGCTCTAGAGCCCACGTGCCACAGTTACTGAAGCCCATGTGCCTAGAGCCCGTGCTCCGCAACAACAGAAGCCACTGCAATGAGAAGCCCGCGCACGGCAACAAAGAGTAACCCCCGCTCGCTGCAACTAGAGAAAGCCTGCGTGCAGCAACAAACACCCAACGCAGCCATAAATAAATGAATGAATCAATCAATCAATCTAGTAGGAAATTGTGGGGAGATACTTTAAATCTCTGTAATTTATTGAAGATAATTGTTTTGAAATTCAACCCATTTTATCAGAGCTGTAGATCTGATCATTAATTCTTTGATTTTCAAAAAATACTTTGCTATGTTTCCATAAACTTTAATATTCGGATAAATTTTTTTCCCTCTAGCTGTTCTCCACATTTCTTCTTCTATTTATCACTATACCTAAGCATTCTCCATAAAACTCAACTTATATAGTAACATCTTTTTTTTTACTGTTGTATGATAATTCTTCCATGTCTTTTCACTGAATTCCTTTAAAAGAAAAAATATACCTGAAAAATGAATAGAAAAAGGAGATAAGCAATAGGGATCAGTGAGACATGATGGAGCCGGCACGTGCTTCTTTTTGGCAGAGATCATGGGTAATTGTTGTGTTTTGTTTTTAATGATTTTCAAAATGGATAAAGATATTCTGGAAATGTAGCAGTGCCCCCCCCCTTATAATTAATTTATTTACTTTTTATTTTTATTTTTTGACTGCTTTGGGCCTTCGTTGCTGCGCGCGGGCTTTCTCTAGTTGCGGCAAATGGGGGCTGCTCTTTGTTGCGGTGCACGGGCTTCTCATTGTGGTGGCTTCTCTTGTTGCGGAGCATGGGCTCTAGGCGCCCGGGCTTCAGTAGTTGTGGCTCACGGGCTCTAGAGTGCAGGCTCAGTAATTGTGGCGCACGGGCTTAGTTGATCTGTGGCATGTGGGATCTTCCCGGACCAGGGCTCAAACCCGTGTCCCCTGCATTGGCAGGCAGATTCTTAACCACTGCACCACCAGGGAAGTCCAGGTTTCCAAAATGAGTAAGTGGGCCACAAATGTCCTAAAGCAATCAGTGGTTGTTTCTACTTTTTTCTTTTTCCAGCTTCAGCTTACAAGGATTCTGATTCTTTCTCTCAAATCATTTGAAAAAAGAAATGAAGTATACTGCAGAAATTCTAACTTAATAACAAGTTAATCAACTTTGAAGAGAGAAATAAAATCAAGCAATCTGGGTTGTTTAGTGTCTTATAAGAAAGCCAAATGATATTTGTCTCTCCATGGTCTCTTATTTCTGAATTATAGAGCCAGAGGAGAAGCTGACACTCCAGCAGCCCTGTGCCTGTCGTGCAGAAAGGTCTCGTTGTGTCATGGAACAGCAGAGGTCATTCTTCATCTTCTCTCCTTTCCACTGCAGGGCTACACCAAGTCCATTGATATTTGGTCTGTAGGCTGCATCCTGGCAGAGATGCTCTCCAACAGGCCCATCTTCCCGGGGAAGCATTACCTCGACCAGCTGAACCACATTCTGGGTAAGGTTTCTGAGCATTCTGGGGACCCACTGTGTACATCAGAGTACCCTCATGAAATTAAGAAGAGTTCCAGCAACTCTTCAACCTGTGATGGACATGAGCTTTTTTTTAATCTTCCTTGATTTAAAACATTAAGGACTTTGTAAAAAGCATTGGGAGGTAGTGAGAAGACATTGAATGTCAGTGCCCATTCCGCCCCACTTCTGATGGTGTGCAGTTGGTTTACCTTGGTCTTGATAATTAACAGCTTATTATTTTATCTGATAGGTATTCTTGGATCCCCATCCCAGGAAGACCTGAATTGTATAATAAATTTAAAAGCTAGAAACTATTTGCTTTCTCTTCCGCACAAAAATAAGGTGCCATGGAACAGGCTGTTCCCAAATGCTGACTCCAAAGGTAAATGTGATTTCATTGATTATTTTTCTTAGGCTTAGCTTTTATTTGTTTCTTTGTCTTATTCATTAAAGCAGTAGGTCACTAGTCTGTGGCTGTTGGATAATGCCTTATTTGGTGCTCACTCTTCATTGCTTTCTTCCCTCTTATTTAGGAGCGGTGGCCATAGGGTAAGGGAGTCTGGAGGTGACTGTTTAGTTTTCCACGTTTTAGTTTCTTTGCTACTTTTTAACTTGGATTAAGTTCAGTTTTTTTAAGGTCATCTTGTCATTTGATCATTTTGAAAGTCAGGTTTATCACAGAATAATTCACATAGAGTAAAATTCACCCTTTTTAGTTGTGCAAGTCTTTGAATTTTAACAAACGTATGCAGTACTGTAACTTCACCACAGTCAAGTTTTGGAGCATTCCCATCGTCCCCAAAAGTTGCCTCTTGCCCCTTCGTAGTCAGTTCCCTCGCCTAGTCCCTGGCAATCAACATCTGATCTGGTTCCTGTCCCTATGGCTTTACCTTTTCCAGAATGTCATAGAATTGCAATTATGTAATACGTAGCCTTTTATGTCTGGATTCTTCCACTCAGCAGAATGCATTTCAGATTTAGATTTATCTGTACTGGTGCCTATGGCAGTCTCCTCAACAAATGGTGCTGGAACAATTAGACATTTGTGTGCGAAAAATAAGTAACATGGACCTAAACAGAAGGACTAAAGCTATTAAGCTTTGAGAAAAAAACCAGAATAGAATCTTCATGGCCTTAGGTTGGGTGAAGATATCTTGGATATGTTCCAAGAGCATGTTCCATAAAATAGAAAGGTTATACATTCGATTTTAGTCTTTGATATCTTATAAGTTAATTTTGTTTAATAATTATATTATCCTTCATTCCTGCTTAACATGTACCTGGTAAATATATTAGGCAGCTATTTTTTTAACTTTATACTGTCATAAAAGTGTGGTAGGCAGAATAATGACCCCATGCCCAAAGATGTCCGTGTCCTAATTCCCGGAAACTGAATCCATGTTAGGTTACATGACAGAGAGGGGTAAGGTTACTCGTCAGCTAACTTTAAGGTGGGGAGATTAGCATGGGTTGTCCAGGTGAGCCTGGTGTCATCATAGGGGTCCTTAGAGTGGAAGGAAGAGGTCAGAGGAGGGAACCCGAGAACAGCTTGCTGACATGTTGGTGCAGTGATTTTACAATATTTACATCCAGTCTGCTGTTGACTGGATTTTAGCTTTTTCTAATATGTGTGTATGCATATATGTGTGTGTGTGTGTACATATATGTGTATTTTTTAACGTTAACAACGATTTACTTAGATGTTAAATTTGTTTTATGTGTTGACCTGAGCCAAGTTTCAGAAACACTTGGTTTAAAATTGAATTTCTTTTGGATATAAGAGGAACTGTCTTTTAAACTCTCTGATATAAAGGTAGTGTATGATTATGGTAGACAGTTTGGACGTATAGAAGTAAGTCAGAGAATAAGAAATAGTCTTAATTATCAGAATCCCAAAATAACCTTTAATGTTTGCTCTACCAAAGTGTGCACAGCTTCTACCTATTTAGTTATATAATGTATTCTAGTTGCAGAATTTTCAAAATTAGAACTTCCCATGCCTTGCACGTGTTACTGATTAGATTGGCTTGTGTGCTGTATCGTCCATCCCAAGCATGTTACCTACCTAGATCTGATTTCCTGAGTTGCCTTTTTTAAGAGGTGTGTACATAACAAAACTGTATAATTAAGACCTTACAAGAAACAGAACTCTTGGGCTTTTCTTCTGTTTGTTTCCTCACTCTTTTCTCTAGTTAGTCATAATTTGCATCAAATTATTTGAGGTTTTTTTTAGCTTATTTTCCTTAGGTTAAGGTCATGAACTTTGAGATTGGTTCTTTCAGATAATAATTAACCCCACTAAAATCCAGTTAAATTTGAATTGTAGGTATTGGGTGAATATAATGAAAAAGCGGGGAAGAACTATACATAGAATCAAGTGGAAAGATGGAGTTAAGTGCTGAAATGGGCATAAAGCATCATGTGTCCAGAGCACAGGCTTTGCAACCAGACTTCCCTGGTTCAGTCCACAGCCCAGCCACTTACCAGCTGAGCGTCCTTTGGACAAACTACTTAACCTCTCTGGGCCTCTGTTTTCCCATTTATAAAATATTAGTACCTGCATCACAGGGTTTTGTGAATGTCTATACTACTGGTATTGGTAGGACTAGGTTCTGAGATCTCAAGACAGAGTTTTTCATTTATATATCTTGGGTCCTTTCTATGTCTCTCTAGTTATAAAGAACGGGTACATAATGTTCCCTTGTGGGTGGCCTGTAGTGTCTTTCACAACCTCATGTTGGACATTGACGTTCACATCAGTTATCTGTTGCTGTGCAACAAACCCCTCCACAACTCCAGGCCTTCAGATCACCCCATATGATGCTGCACACCTGAAACTTAGAAACAGTTCAGTCAAACCAAACCAAACCATAACTAGGTTAATGTGGCACCTTGTGAAATGAGATACAGAAGAGGATCTTACTAAAATTGACCCTTATTACCAAAAATTTTAAAAACCCGACCAGCACATATTTGTTCCAAAGCCCACGGGGCTGGGTGCAGCTGGGCGGGTCTGCTCGGCTCGCCTCATGCTGCGTAGCCTAAGGGTGCCTCACAGCAGGCACAGCATCTAGCACCCCGTTGGCTCTTATCCTACAGTGGACCGGACTGGGCTTCTCATGCTGGCAACAGCATTCCAAAAGAACCAGAGCAGGAGCTGCAAGGTCTCTCCTGGCCGGGTCTCAGAAATGGACATTTCTGCCAGTCTGTTGGTCAGAGCACATCACAAGGTCAGGCCCGACTCAAGAGGGGGAGAAATGAATCCACCTCTTCGTGGGAGGAGCTGCAGAGCAATGGGGGCCATATTTATCTGCCACCAGGTTGCTTCTAGTTTCTTACTACAGCATTGGTAAATGTATTCATTTAATAAATAGATGGGTGTCTATTCTAAAGCCCTGGACATAGAACAGCAGTAAGACAGATTTAAGAACCTGCATGCAGGTAGCTAATAGTCTAGATTTGCATGAAAATCACAGGAAGAAATGAATGGAAGACCTCGGGGATCTCAAGAAATTAAAACTTTCAAGCTGAAACACTGGTGCTTTTAAGTCTGGTTAATAGTATTGGGTTGGCCAAAATGTTTGTTCAGATTTTTCCATAAGATCTTATGGGAAAACCCCAGTGAACTCAAATAGTTCACAGAAAAGGAAATGTAAATGTCTCTTAAATATAGGAAAAAGGGGGGCTTCCCTGGTGGCGCAGTGGTTGAGAATCTGCCTGCCAATGCAGGGGACACGGGTTCGAGCCCTGGTCTGGGAAGATCCCACATGCCGCGGAGCGACTAGGCCCGTGAGCCACAGTTGCTGAGCCTGCGCGTCTGGAGCCTGTGCTCCGCAACAAACGAGGCCGCGATAGTGAGAGGCCCGCGCACCGCGATGAAGAGTAGCCCCCACTTGCCGCAACTAGAGAAAGCCCTCGCACAGAAACGAAGACCCAACACAGCCAAAAATAAATAAATAATTTTAAAAAAAAATAGGAAAAGGGACTCATTGTTATTTATTATATGAGATACGAACATTGAAAGGTCAGTAATTCCATTTTTTTCCCACTCATCACAGTAGCAAGAATCACAGAGTTTGATAACCCACTGTGTGGTCAAGGCTGTGGGGAAGGGGTATCTTCTCAGAGGCAGCTGGTGGAGTGTGAATCCATGAAGTCTCTCTGAAAGGCAGCTTGGCAATTCTGTCACATGTCTTTTGTTCCAGCAATTCTGGGTATTGCTCTTTTGGGTTTGCCAACCAAATGGGGGGGAAGTGACATTTTAATTTGTTTTTCTTTAATTAAGAGTGAGGTTGAATATTTTTTCACATGTTTGTTGGAAATTTCTGACTGCTGAGTCCCTTGAACCAGTAGTATTGCAGATTTTTTTTCAAAGGAATCTAGCTTAGGATTCTCTCCAAAATTACTCCCATGAGGGGGAAGAAAAGATTATTCTTCAGCAGATGGTATTGGGCTAGTTGAATAGCTATTTGGAAGAAAATCAGTTTAAATCACTATTCACACATCAAAGTGAATTCCAAAACAATTGATGATCAAATACTTTTTTAAAAATCATACTATTAAAAACTAACAGGGACTTCCCTGGTGGTGCGGTGGTTGGGAGTCCGCCTGCCAGTGCGGGGGACATGGGTTCGAGCCCTGGTCCGGGAGGATCCCACATGCCGCGGAGTGACTAGGCCCGTGCGCCACAGCTACTGGGCCTGCGCTCTAGAGCCTGCGAGCCACAACCGCTGGGCCCATGTGCCGCAACTACTGGGGCTCGCAAGCTCTAGGACCTGTGCTCAGCAACAGCGAGAGGCCACCGCAATGGGAGGCCTGCGCACCGCAGCGAGGACTGGCTCCCGCTCACCACGGCTGGAGGGGGCCCGCGCACAGCAGCGAGGACCCAACGCAGCCAAAAATAAATAAATTTATTTAAAAAAAGAAAAAAAACTAACAATATTTAGAGCATTCAGTATTTTTCTGATCTCTGCGTGGGGGAAGAATATCTTCCTAAGCTTTAAAAACAAACCAGGATGGCGCAGTGGATAAGAATCTGCCTGCCAGTGCAGGGGACGCGGGTTCGATCCCTGGTCCGGGAAGATCCCACATGCCACGGAGCAACTAAGCCTGTGTGCTACAACTACTGAGGCTGCGCTCTAGAACCTGCATGCCGCAACTACTGAAGCCCACGCACCTAGAGCCCGTGTTCCACAACAAGAGAAGCCACCGCAAGGAGAAGCCTGCACACCGCAATGAAGAGTAGCCCCCACTCGCCACAACTAGAGAAAGCCAGTGCGTGGCAACGAAGACCCAACACAGCCAAAAATAAATAAATTAATTTTTAAAAAAAAAAAAAAACCAAGAAGACAAACATAAATGAAAGGTAGTAGATTTAAAAGTTTAAAATTTAAACTAGATTAGACCAGGTGTGGACAAATAGGTATAATTTGTTCTAGATTGAATAACATTTAAAGAATCCCTGTCCTGTTTTGTTGATGGCCACACACATGGTGGTTAGGTCCTGTGCTCTGTGATTGGCCTCCTGAGTGCAGACTTGTGACCTCACTTTTTCACATTTTCCTCATCTCAAAATTGGGACAAGTTTTACCCACCTCATAGGATAACTGGGAAGGTTGAGAGCTAAGAACATTAGGGAGGGTTAAGAACAGTAGTTCTTAATGTTAGACTTCTCGTTAATGTTATTAGTGTTTAAAGAGCAGAGAGAAATCTAAGACATCAGTGGATAAATACATGAGCAAAGGACAAGAACACACAACTTCCATGGAGAGGTACTGAGCCGAGGGTCACTGTGGGAGGAGCCAGTCGGGAGTTAGCAGTTGAGAGTTTAGTCTGGGCCATGTTAAATTGTTAGAAATGGCTTCCCTGGTGGCACAGTGGTTAAGAATCTGCCTGCCAATGCAGGAGACACGAGTTTGAGCCCTGCTCCGGGAAGATCCCACATGCCGCAGAGCAGCTAAGCTTGTGCGTCAAAACTACTGAGCCTGTGCTCTAGAGCCTGCGAGCCACAACTACTGAGCCTGCGTGCCACAACTACTGAAGCCCGCACGCCTAGAGCCTGTGCTCCGCAACAAGAGAAGCCACCACGGTGAGAAGCCCACACGCAGCAATGAAGACCCAACGCAGCCAAGAATAAATAAATAAATTTTTTTTAAAATTGTTAGAAACAACCTCAGCGCTAACTGTTCATTGTTCCTGGATCAGAGTCAACTGATACATCTACTCAAAGGAATATTATATCAAGTCCCTAAAAGTGATTTTTACAAAGTTTTTGTAGCATGGGAAAATACTAATGAGCAGTGTTGACTAAAGAAATAACACAGCCTTTGTTATGTATAATATCATCTCAACTGTGTGAAAGAAGATGCACAGGGAAATTCTACAAAACGTGTCCAGAGATGAGCAGTGGTTCCCACTGAGCGATGGGGCTGTGGGCGTGGGGTGAGTCATCACAGACTGGAGGGTCGGCTCTTTGAGGCCTTCTCCGTCCACTTCATGAGAACCCACTGGAACTGGCCTCAGCCCGAAGAAGGACTTCACCGGCTCTTGGAACCGACAGGCCCAGCAGGGCTTGGATTCCAGGCGTAGCCACTTTGACCAGAATCTGGACTTTGTCATTCAGCGTTGCCTTCCTCTGTTCCATCTTTCTTGTTAACCAGCCTCTTTTCTCGTGGTGACACGACGGCCACCAGCATCTCCAGGCTCACGCTGACCTGTTTCCTGATAGTTTTAGCCCAAGTGTGGGGCTGACGCTCACTGCCTCTGTGTCCACACCCTTGACAGTCATTGTGGCCAAGAGAACCTGGTGAATGTGGCCGAGCTGGTGTCACCGCTCCCACTGGCAAGCCTGAGAGCTCCTGCATGGCAAGTGCAGCTCCGTGTGGTTAGAGGGCAGGGGACACCGGTGCGCAAAGCCAGCAGACGGCTGTCAGCACGTGAAGAAAGATGAGGAATTCTGTTCTCTTGGTCCCACTTTTGTTTTTCGTTTTTTGTTTTTTGGGGGTTTTTTTTGGCCATGCCATGCAGCATGCGGGATTTTAGTTCCCCAACCAGGGGTCAAACTGGTACCTCCTGCAGTGGAAGTGCGGAGTATTAACCACTGGACTGCCAGGGAATTGCCCTATTTTTTGAAATTTTTTAAAATGCTGTTCTTGTGAGAAGTCTGTGTCCATTTCTCAGATAACCTGGTGTTTGAAAAGCCTCCAGACTTTATTACTGCTCCTGTAAATGCGTATACATACATATAAGTTCTCAATGGGATAATAAGCTGTATCCTATTTCATTACCTACAGAGAGTTTCTGTATACAGAGAGTGAGAGTCCTGAGCTGACAATAGATTTAGGAGTTTTTTTAACAGATGGCATTTGAAATCCTGGAAGAGGCTGGGGAGGTGAAGAGTGAGATGTATAAGGAGCTGGACAAGAATCTTCCCTGGGCAGTGTGGGAGGGATGGGGACTCTCGCAACCTGTAGAGGAGAGGGACACAGATAACGGCTTGTGAGAATGTGGCCGAGTTCAGCACCTCCACGTGGTACAGAGGTCTCCAGTTCAGGTCATGGGTGACCACATAAGAGGAGTGGGAACACGGAGACGGAAAGGACTGGGCCAGGTGAGGGCAGCAGGGGGAGCCACAGCAGGGAGGATTGACTTTGGGTGGGGAGAGGGTTCCCTCTTTCCACAGAAGGATGCATGTGGATCTGGTGGAGGAATGTCCAGGAAGGTCACCCCTGGGGATCTTGATTTTCTCAGAAGGATGTGCTGAGAGGAATGAGGGCCAGTGGGCAGGAAGGGCATGATCCACCCATGTGAGTGGAGAAGGGCTGACCAGGGCTTTCCCCGAGCTCTTGGGGACCATGATAAGATTAAAGATCTTGAGTTTTTGTGGCTCAGCAGTTCTTGGTAGTGTGCTCCTTAGACCTCTAAGGTCCCCAAGATCCTTCCAGGGGGTTGGTGAGGTGAAAACTCCTTTCATGACGACACTGAGGCATCCTGCACCCTGTCCCTTGTGCTGCCATCTGTGCTCAGTGCAGGGCGAGGCGGCAGTGCCAGCCTCCCAGCTAAAACCAGGGCAGCTGCGTGTGAGGTGCCCTTGGTGAAGCAGCACAGAGAACTCGCTTTGTTGTGTGCTGTCCTTTGTGCCAGTCTTTTTAGTGCTCCATGTGACAGCGTGGGATAAGTGCACGCAGAACACATCTGCCACGTACTGAGTGCAGTGGTTTCCTCAAAGGATAGTGCTGTGCAGTTGTTTGAATCGTGAGTTGAATTAGCTGCTTTTTAATAATTGATCCTCAGTAGTTTTCAAGATTAGGGCTCTGAGATCAGAAAGTTTGAGAAGCACTGTTGCAGTGGCACAGTCTACACAGGTGACCTTTTTCTCTGGCCCTGCTCAGAAATTCGAGCTGAGGATGGAAGTGACAGATGGCAACCTTGATCTGGGATCAGAGTGTTGCTGGGTAGGTGAGATGGCCCCAAAGCAGTGCTGCCAGCCGGGTGACCCGCCCCAGGACCTGGAAGGAGAAGTGACCGATGAGCTGGAAGGGTGGGGTCATGTTGCTGCACACCCCCCGGAGTTAGAGGGGAGGTGTGGGCTCATGGCCACCACCAGGGAGAGTCAGGATCGTGGTCGGATGTCATCCTGGCCTTGAAGGGGCTTCAGTCTTTTAGGGGAAATAAAATCTGCATCCAAGGAAGCATATGCACAGCCAGCGTGATTCATACGTCAGAGTGGTGCCAGCGGGATGCTGAGCATGTGGGAGGAGGGAGGCCGGGCTCTCTGACTGTGGGAGCAGCACCTGCCAGCTGCTTCCCATCTCCCCCCGCTCCCCTCCTGTAGCTGCGAGCAGTGCAGAAATAACGCTGCAGTCAAAGGAGACTGGAGAGCCAGTCAGTTTTCAAGTAGCAAAAAAAAAAAAGCTCTTTTCTTTTGAAATTGTTGCCTAGGATTGAACTTGAAGGAACTGAAAGGTCTGTTTTAGGAGTGCGTCAGCTGCAGAGCATCCAGTTGCCTTGGAGTGCATCCCTCCTTAATATCAACAAGACTTGGAACTTAAAAATAATGCTGTTAGACTCTTGACTGTGGCTGGGCCCTCGGCTTCTCCTGACATGGACGGAGGTTATCTGATCTCAAGGCAGTCCTTGGGGAAATGTCTGTGAGCTCTAGGGGAGGGGTGCGGGAGCGGGAAATGAGGTCGGTTTTAGTACCTGTGTTAGGCATGGTAGGGCTCTGAGGCCCAGCAGGTGTGTTCGCCCGTCATCCAGTTTGAAAATGTACTATTTGTAGAAATTCATTATGTGGGCTTTAAAAAAAAAGTACTGGTTTTCACACTTCACTTTATGGACATGAAAAAAGTCCTTTGTTGTGTGGAATTTCTCATCATGTCCAACACACAGTGTACCACATCGATGATCTCCTGATTGAAGGTGAGTAGGGGTGGTGTGCAGGGATGTGCACGTGGGGGCCCCGACCTCGGGCAGTGGGGCACCCCACCCACCTTCTCTCTCCCGACGACTTCCTGGCCAGCCGCCGGCTGCTCTCCATCGGGGAGCACATTTCCTAGTGACTACAGTGATTTTCCATCACCGTTCTTTATCCTAGAGCTTAGAGTCAGGTGCTCATTTGCAGATGGACAAGGTTGATAACCTAATAAGAAACTATCACCGTGAGTAACAAGGCTTCATTAAGTAGATGCCAGTGCTTTTGTTTTTGTTAGTGTCAATACAATTTCTAAAAATGTGTGTTCTAAATAATTACCTAGTAGTTTTTAGATTTATTTCTTGGAGCCCTTGGATTTCTCAGGGGTGTCTCAGGGCCGTGAGCACCACTGGTCTGAGCATTGTTAAATAAAAGGAGACAGTTTTAAAAGAAGCCCTCTTTGTTACCTCTTTACCAGAACAGTGATGTCTTTTCTAGCATGTATTCTCCCTCATTGAAACCTACTTCTGACACTAAATACAGGAAGTATTTTGTCACATGACCCTTAATCCTGGTCCCAGCCGCTGTCAGCCGTGCCCCGTGCCTGTCCTCGCGGCCTGAGGTGGTGCCTAGACACTCTGCAGAGGCCCCAGGGCAGGCTGCCCAATGGCCACCGCCTCCGGCTTGTTCCTGTTGGCCCTGCACTTGCTGCCTTGCTGCATTGTCGACATGAAAGAGGTGGTCAGGGCTGAACTGCCGGCCAGGTGGAGAGAATACTTGTAGTTTGGGGCCTTGGAGAAAGACGCCAGGCTGTAGAGCAGGCCAGGGGGTCTGTGCTTTACACATGCCTCTCAGCCAGGACCTGGAAGGAGGAGGCTGAAACCACATGGGAGGCAGTGACCATTGCAGAAGTGACTTTGGAGTTGACTTAAGAGCAGTACATACATAAAACCTCTGCTTTTGACCCTGCGAGCAGAGCCATGATTTAGGACAAGGCCAGGTTTTGGGAGCAGACTTGGGCTTGAATCCTGGGCACTATGTGGAGCCTTTGCTGAGCACATCACCTTCCTGAGTCTGGGTCTCTACTAGCAGGTGCTCAGACTCAAGCTCAGAGATGGAATAGGCACCCCTGGGTGGCGGGGGCTCCTTTAGCTCGGTTGTGTTGTGGGTCAGTGGACTTAAACAGGAAGACGAGAGAGTATTTCATTGACTGTTTCTTTGGCTTCTCACCTCTGCAAAACCTTTCTCTTTGTAGCTCTGGATTTACTGGACAAGATGTTGACGTTCAACCCTCATAAGAGGATTGAGGTGGAACAGGCTCTGGCCCACCCGTACCTGGAGCAGTACTACGACCCAAGTGACGAGGTGAGAGCCTGCACCCGCCCGGCTGAGTGGCCCTGCCGTCATGTGCCTGAGACTAGTGCTGTCCCCACAGCCTGAAACCCCTTCCTCTAGGTCCCCTGCATAGGGTGGGGCTGGGGAAGTGGAGGGGGAGGGGAGCACAGGCAGGGAAGGGATCCCAGGACTGTGGTCACGGCCTGTGGCAGGAAGAGACATGGAACCGCAGGGCCCGCCCTGAGGGTGGAGGGGAGGAGGGGACAGGTCAGCCAGGACAGTCCCACCAGAGCTTGGTGGCTTCGTGTCTGCCTCCCTATGTGCCTCCCTAGAGACACGAGAGCCTGTCGTGATGAGGAATGCTGGTCACAGAGGTGCGTGTGCGAGTCTCCAGTGCACACTGGGCATCCAGGTGAAGGTGCTGCATGTCGGGCATCTTCTGTCCAAAAGTCCCCGCTCCTTGGCTCTTTGGTTCCTCTGGGGGCTCACTTTTAACTTTGTTCTCTGGAGGATAATGAAGGAAAGTGCAGTAGGAACCAGAAATGTGGATCTTTCTAGTTGAGGCTCAAACGCATAGACAGTAAGCCTTCACACTCCTGTTTTTAAAAAAGGGAGAACCAAGAGGAGTGTGTTAAAGGGGAAATGGAAGAGGAAAGGAAAAACTAACTACAAAAATGAAAAGCAGTTACATGAAAAAGAGGAAATCAAACAGGAAGCATTTATCAGTCAGCTTCCCCTTCCACAGCCTTTCCCGGAAACAGTTGACGCGACCTCCATGGTACATAACAAGGCAGCAGCTGAGAACATGGGACCTGGGGCTCTTACTGCCCTGTGAGCTGGCGGTTTCCTAAGCCCCACGTCCTACTTTGAGGCTGGGGTGGTACCCCACACCCCAAGGGGGCCAGGCAGATTAGAAGGGTGGCATGTGTAGGGTCCCGTACGTCGAGCCCTCCTTCAGGGAGGGGAGCTGCTTGTTTTTCTCTTTTCCCCCTTTCAAGAGGCCAGGGCCTAGCGCAGAGTTTGGGGTGCACGTTTCCTTCCCCTTAATACCTGGTGTGAGGGTGACATGGATAAGGTCTGGGGTGCCTGGTAACAGCTGTATCGTCATCAGGTTCTGTAACATTGCATTCATTTGGGGGGGGGTACTTACAAATCAAAATATTAACTGACTAATTACATCTTTTATCATTGAGTATGCATGGAGGTTTTTTGATATGAATAGACAGTATTAGCTTTCTGGTTATTTATAGAGAGAGTATACTAAAAAAAGGCGAAAACTTGCAGAAAAAGACAAGAAAGATCACTTTGTAGTCTTGTTATGCAGTTATCATTATTAAAATTTTGGAGTGTTTCCTTCTCAGTCTTATATTTCTATATCTAAATTTTAAAAATAAAGTAGAATTCATTCTGTTTAACACAAATATGGGCATTTTGCCATGATTTTCACCTTGCTTGCGGCTTCATTTTTTAATGGCTCCATAATATTTCTTCATATAAAGATACCGTAATGTATATAATCAAATGCATTTATTCAAGTATTGAAGGTCTTGATTGTGTACACATACCACCACCAGCAGCAGCCCTCCCATCACAGCAGATTCCTGTGGCTGCCATGTGCATGCAGTGCCTGAAGACATTGGAGAATCATGTGGGGACGCTCCCTCTCACTGGTTCAGGGCTCTCGGGAGGTGCACTTCCGGGACTGGGGCGCAGCACAGGGCTGCTCATCACAGGTGCCAGTCCTGCCGTCTCAGTTCCAGAGCCTGAGCCGTGGTCTTTCTGTGGAGCAGTGAATGCCTGCCTCAACCACAACCACTTTTGTCTAAACGTTCTGTTTTCTTTTCAAGCCCATCGCCGAAGCACCATTCAAGTTTGACATGGAATTGGATGACTTGCCCAAGGAAAAGCTCAAAGAACTCATTTTTGAAGAGACCGCTAGATTCCAGCCAGGATACAGATCTTAAATTTCTCAGGTACCTGGAGCTTTACCATATAGTAAATCCTAGCAGAGGAGACAGGTAAAAAGTGTTTAAAAAGAGGAAACACAAATCTCAATTTTAGAGAACATACGGAACGGGAGAGAGAGTGGGGCTTGTTGTGTTAGAACTCTGTAGAAATGAGCAGTGAGATAAAGAATTATGACCAAGGGTTGAGGCACCTTCTGGGGAAATGTTTTGGACAGACCAGCCCGGGACAGCTGGATGGCCGGGCAGCGGGGTCTGCAGACAGGCGACCGAGGGGGCTCCGGGCAGGGTTACGAAGTCGGGGGGGTTCTGCAGCGGTGGGCATTGGGGGTTCTCAGCTGGATCTTAAGTCCATTCTCTCCCGCCTGGGCCTTTTTATTTATTTTCACATACTGGGGTCAGGCTAAGGGTTGGTCTGAGGTTGCCTGTGTTGGGCAGCGTCCAGGCTTGAGATCAGAAGCTGCTTGAGGTATTTCACACAGAGGGTGTGTTATCAGTCAAGAGGCTGTGGAAGGGCTGGAGAGCAAGAGGGGGGTGGTGGGGCTTCCTGCAGACGGGGGTATGCAGGAGCTGAGGGGAAGCGATGTGGTCAGCAGGCCAGGAGGGTGCCGGGCCCCTGCCGGAACTGCAGCTGTTAGAGCATCACCATTGCTGAGGAGGGTCAGGAGCCCGACTGCCACTGACCCAGGGACCTCAGGGACCTGAGTCACCGCCACCCTCCAGTACCTCTGAAACCCAGGACCACCCCTCCTGAAGAGCCACGTGTCACTAGAGGCAGAAGAAGGAAGGCTTTTCCTCTCAGTGCCTGCCACTGGCAGTCCCACCAGAAGCAGCTGCCAGGGACAGGCAGCGGTGCTAAGGCAGGGTCCCAGCCCCAGAGCTCAGAGCAGGGGACAGGGAAGGGCAGAAGGAGGACCACAAGCAGATGCGATCAGCTCACCTACTCACAGAGCCACCAGGGCTGGACTGGGGCAGAGGAGAGGGTGGGAGAGGAGCTTCCAGACCCGGGGATCAGACTGGGGTGTGGTCGGGAGAAGCAGTGACTGCAGGGGAGTGAGGGGAGCAGAGCCCGAAAGACCCCGATTACCTAACCAAGCAAGGGAGGGGGACTGGCAGGCCCTTGCTGGGACACACTGGAGGGCAGACTCCAAGCCCGAGCACATGTGCCCCCAGCAGCCAACCTTCAGGAAGTGTCTGAGCAGGAAAGGGAGATGCCGCAGGGGACAGGGAGGCCAGTCCAGTGGGGTTGGAAGCGTTCGTCCGTCCACACCTCACATCGGGACAATTTCTTGAAGAATTTGTTGCACACAAGGCACTGCGCGGTCATTCACTGACAGAAGGAAACTGGCCCCTGGGACCCAGCCGTTTTCACCCCTTCCTGGCCTCTCTGCCTGCATTCACGGTGGAGGGATTGTCTCTGCCAGGGGCCTGCTCTCCCGTCCCCGTGTCCGTGCCAGGTCGGCCTGGCTGCGTTGGGTGAATAAGCTTTTGTTTGGCTCTTTACAGATTAGGCCACTGACACCTGGCCTGGAAGGTCGAGCTGAGCAACTTTCTGCACGGTCCCTTCCATGGGTTGCTTTCCTGTGTGTTCGTGGCCCCTGATTTCCCTGCCTTCTGGTTTCAGGGCATACATGCTGTGTGCTCACCCCAGTGAGCAGAACAGACAGGACTGAACATGACCCCCGAGGAGCACGTGGCCTGAGAGGGGAGAAAGACACAGACCATCATGCACATCTTTGGTGTAGAACATCTGGGGGTGATGGAGCTATCAGTTTGTCATTGTTCATTTAATCCCCGTCATGTACTTCTTAGTGCCAGGTAGGAGGGAACGGATGGGTAAGACCCAGGCTTTGCTTTCTAGCAGCCTGATGGCAGGACCCGGGGAGTCAGGCCCAGCATCGTGGTGCTGCACCAGGGGAGGGTTCGGCCCCAAAGATGCAGAGCGCCAGGAGGGGGCGCCCCACTGTTGGGGAGGGGCCCGCCTCTCCTCACAGGTGGTCTTAGGTCCTGAAGTGTCAGGGCAGCTGACACTGGGCAGTCTGGGTGGCGGGACCTCAGCAGGGACTCGTGGGGTGGCTGGTCAGGCAGCAGGCATAGGGGAGCGTGACAGTGACCAGGGTCCTGGGCCGCAGGACAAGGCTGCTGACTGGATGCCTACTGGAGGCCATTAGCACACAGGGACCGAGCCCACCCGGGGCCCACCCCAGCTCTGAGTATCCAGGGCTGGGGCCTGTCACCAGTGGAGGCGGTGGCTGGGGGGTTGTTTTGTGTTTAGTTCACTTCCTCCAGGCACACAGAAGGCACAGAATGTGCTTGTAGCCTGATTTTTTTCCCAAACGTTTTTTAAATGACAATTTTCACCTATTCTGAGAAGTTGAGGGTTTTACAGTAGACACCCATATTCCCACCACCCCGATCCTATGATTAACGCTTCATTATACTTTCTTTGCCTTCTCACGTATCTGTCCATCCATTCCTCCATCTACCCATCAATCCATCTTGTTTTTTTCTGTGCATTTTAAAGGAAATTTCCAACATCTAGACTGACTTATAATTTAGTCATCTAGAATAGAAAAGTGAGTGCAGAGGAGGGTGGGGCGGGGGCGTAGTTAAGCTCTGGGCCAGGTTCTTTCACAGACATTGCCTTTTGATGATCACAGCAGCGTTCTCTGAAGTCAGCACACAGCCCAGGTCTACGACTGACGAAACTGAAAGAGTGTGTTTAAGCATTTTGCTCAAGATTATACATCGGTGGCAAAACTAGGCAGAGAGTCCAGGTCCTTTAGACTCAGAAATCTTTTTTCACCTAGATTTGCTCCCCAGGGAGATGGAGGGACCGTGGGTGTGAGTTCCCAGCCTGCAGCGAGGGCAGAACTGCGCAAAGGAGAGCCTGGAGGTGACAGTGCTGTGACACACGGGGCCGCCTGGGAAACGTGCTCGCACAGCTATGGGGGCTTCGCTGGAGGGGACAGCAGGGACCGCTTCAAAGGAGACCCTAGGTGTCCCCTGCTCGCTGATGTTCTTAGTGGCGGCTCTGAGTGATTGTAAAGGGTCAAAGTATGTTCATTATATTTTGTTTAAGGGGCTCTATTTTAGAAATGTTTTCACTGGAAAGGTAAAAAGGTGTAAGTGGTTAATACGTTGTGACAAGTCTCTGATTCCTCCGGCCTCAGGTCAGCCTCATCCTTACAGACCATCTCCTTACCTGCTTCCCCGAGAAGCTGGGGAAGAGGAGGTGGTGCCTGCCTTTCTTCCTCCTCCGCCCGTCACTGGACTTTCTCGGGGGGTGGGGGGGGACTGATTACTAGGGGCATTAACCTCTTGTTTCCCTTTGGTTTCATTAAAGATAAAAGCATTTAGGGCAGTTTTAGTTTTCTGCCAGCTGCTAGGTGTGGCTGCAGTTCATGGTGGTACGCCTCTAGGAGGAGGGTCACGTCTTGTCCCCGAGCCCGTCTCCCTGAGCAGCAGACAAAGACTATCCACCTGGCAGTGCCTGTGAGCCAGGTGACACCTGCCGGTGGGCGTTTAACAGGCCACATCTCCAGGGGAAGGAAGGTCTGCTTTGCTCGCATCCTGACACACTCGATTACCCTCCCGCTGTCTCCACGTGGCTTCGTTGTGAGACAGAGAATGTGCACCTCTCCTCCCCAGGATGGTCCTCGGGGTGGAGGGAATTCCCGTGTCCACCCCCGCCCCACCCCCAGCCGTCTGTGCTCACAGCTGAGAACTGCTAGTCTGTAAACGGGTGGAGTGGATTTAACCCAGAATATAATTTCCTCAAGTAAAATAGAGATGTTAGGAGAGTGATGGGGGACCTCGGGGGCCTCCTGAGGGATCCTCGGGCATCTGCAGGGCCGGGGGGCCTGGCGGGACAGCAGCCATTGGGTCCCCTCCTGCCCTTCCCGGGTCCAGGCCCACCAGCTTCACGCTTCCTACCAGCACTTGGTTGTGCTTGTTGTGCTTAGTCACAGAAAACTTGAGCATTAAAAACAACACACTTTCTGCCTCCTGTGTGGTTGATTCTGACCTCCCTGCTCATCCAGAGAGAGAGACGTGCTGAGAAGAGGAGGCAGAAGCGTTTTCCACTTCACACATGTGTTTACAAAGATTCTCAGACTGTGGTTTGGACCGTTGGTTAATAAATGGCATCTGGGGAATACTGACGCTGGCCTGGCTGTGAGCGAGCGTGCGTGTCTCCCCCTGAGTGTTCTGGAAACATCCTCTGTGAACGTCTGAGAGGAGGTGCCCGGGCCGGGGTGGGGGTGGGTGGAGGCAAGCCCACCCTTGAGGAGCCTCGGGTGTGACTCATGCCACGTGGTTCTGATGGAAATGACCTTTTCTGCAGGAGTGTTTTTCCTTTGCTTTTTCACTCTTCCGTTTTCCTAGCACTGCTGCTGCTGCCGCCTTTCCCACGTGGTTCACCCTTAGCTCACAGTCGGTCTGTCTGTTTCCCAACAGGACACGGGCTCCGAGGACGGGCCACGCGCAGGCATCGCTGTTCTTCCTCCCAGCTCCTGACCCCGGGCCCGTCTCCAGCCTGTCTCGGCGTGTCCACCTGACTCCTTTGAGCCGTTCGGAGGGGCAGTTTCTGGTAGTTGTGGCTTTTATGCTTTCAAAGAATTCCTTCAGTCCAGAGAACTGTTCCTGGCACCCCTGTGTGTGTCGCCCTCCGGTGACCTGTGGCAGTACGTACTTCAGGGCACCTACTACTCACCTTGCTTTAGTCACTAATCGCCTTCTGATTTGAAAGATGCTGTGGTTCCACCCTCCCTAGTCCTCCCTCCCGATGCCCTGCTGACCCCGCCGTCACCGTCGGTCACTGCGTCTCACCTTCCGGGAGGGCGGCCGCTCCTTGGGCACTTTAAGGCAGTGACGGCCCCTCTTTGCACTCCTCTCCCACCCTGCTGGGGCCCCTGCAGCTCGTGCTCCCGCCCCTGGACCCTGTGGGTGCTCGTCAGCACCTCTCCTCGTGTCATGTTAATCCCTAGCAGATGTGAGGTATATGTACTGCTTGCCCAGCTTTTAGAAAATTCAGTCCTTTTTCTAAATAAAAGGAAGAAGTCCTGCATCGGGCAGTTCCACCTGTACCATTTACAGGGGCACAACACTTGCCAAAATGTGTTATATGCAGTTCTGGGTGTTTGTAAGACTTATGCAAAAAGACGTAAAGTGGCAGCTTCTCTCGGGATTTGGTGAGAGGTGCGCGAGGTCATGCAGGCTGCCCAGTTGGCGTGGGGCTGAGCTCCACGCCCAGTGGGCACAGGTGCCACGGGCACTGTGGCCATGCTCGACGCCTGAGGGTCTAGCGGAGAGGAACACTGCATCTTTCAATGAGAAAGTGTACACTTCCTTTTCCTCCTACAGCATGTCAGCATCTCAAGTTCATTTTCAACCTACGATATAACAGTTTGTAATAAAGCCTCCGTGAGCTCATGACTGGAGCACTGTTCTGTCGTCAAGTGCTCGCTCACGTCTCTGACATCACCGAGCTCAGGCCGTCAGGAGCAGCTAGCACTAGGTCCTGCGTGCGTGGAGCCCTAGCCCCTGCCCTCCTGAGCCCTCTAGTGTTTGTTCCCGCCGCCGCACCCTGTGGTGTGGACTCGGTGTTCTGTCCCGGTGCGGTGCCTCCTCTTGACTCCCCCACTGCTCTCTGTGGTGAGAAATCTGCCTTGTTCAGTAATTACTGTACCCTCGCATGACTGTTACAGCTTTCTGTGCGGAGATGACTGTCCAAGTGCCACATGCCTATGATTGAAACAAAAAATCTATTGTTACCTCTGAGTTGTGTTCCACGGAAAATGCTATCCAGCAGATCACTTAGGAAAAATAATTCTATTTTTAGCTTTTCATTTCTCAGCTGTCCTTTTTTTCTTGTTTGATTTTTGACAGCAATGGAGAATGGGTTATATAAAGACTGCCTGCTAATATGAACAGCAATGCACTTGTAATTCATGAAAATAAATGTACATCTTCTATCTTCATATTCATGTTAAGATTCGGTGTTGATTTCCTCTGGATTAGCGGGTCCAAATGGACCGTCAGGCTCAGTCTGTGCTTTAGAACAGAAAGGCTTGCAGGCCTCCCCTTCCCACCGGGCACTGCCTGAACACTTTGCTTTACGTCAGGTGATTTAGAAAGGATTTCTGGAGGGTTCTTTTTTCCTTCCACACAGCAGAGAATCAATTCTGACATGTTTGTTTCTTCAGATCATAGGTCTGCAGTGTTCTGTCAGGCTCTGATGAAGCCGCCCAGATGTCTCAGGTTGGATTCTCTGATTCTTTCTAAAGAGGGCTGGCCTGTGTCCCAGTTGAGTGCTGGGAAGGGCTCCACCCCCACCCCCCAGCCCAGCGTGCTGGTGATCACACCTCACGGGCCAGAGCAGGTGGCTGACTCATCCTCAGAAATCAAAACTATGTCTAGGTTTTTGCCCTGAGATACGTGATTTTCACCTCCATGGACAGAGCTGCCTTGTGAAGGTCCACACAGCATTGAAAAGATACAGAGATTTGACTGTTCCTCGATACATTTTTAAAGGAGCATTGATAGTTTTATTGCTCTTGTTTCTTTGTACTTTTTAAATGGAATGTTAGCAGTATTATGAGGTTAACCTGCAGTCCTCTAACTAGAAAGAAAGCCATAGCCTTGGTTACTAATCCCTGGGGACTCTAGGCTCTTTCCCCTCCCCCTCACTGGTACCATGGAGTCAGATGGGCATGAAACCACTAACTGCGTCCTAGAGTCCCTGTAGCCACAGGTTGTGTGCTTTTTACTAATCATGCCAAACTTGGTTTAACAGGTCAGGGAATTATCTTAACCAAGGTACCTGTGAAAAGTACTAGCTGTTAGGTGTGAAAGACTCATCATTTGGATCTTTCATCTCTAAAAATGTACAGGTTAGGTCATCTAAATTCATGCTGGTGATCCCGAACGCCTCCATTACTGCTCCGCGCAGATAAGTTTCAGACTGATGGCTTTTTTGGTGTCTAAAATGTAAGCAAAAAATTCCTGTCGAAACATTCCAGTCCTTTCACTTAGTATGAAACAAAATACCTAGCAAGCCAGCGGGATGGACTTGAGAGAACTCAGAACAACTGTGCAGATACAGCCTTCAAAGCTGGTAGAGACACGCAGACCGTGGACGTGAGGGTAGAAGATCACTGCGTTGGTGCGCGGTGTGTTCACGTGACTCCTGCTACTGCAGGCACAGCGACGGGTGTGGCGGGGCCACAGTGGTTGGTGGCTGTCCCTGAGGCAGACAGGTGTACTGCCTACGACAAGCCGAGTACCAGTCACGCGCAGACCATTCAGAGGAGACTGACCTTTATTTGCTTACGTGTTAATACAGTTTTTAAATTGGTAATTTTTCTATAGTATGGTAATAGTATGTTAATACACATACATATGCACACATGCTTTGGGTCCTTCCATAATACTTTTATATTTGTAAATCAATGTTTTGGAGCAATCCCAAGTTTAAGGGAAATATTTTTGTAAATGTAGTGGTTTTGAAAATCTGAGCAGTCCTTTTGCTTATACGTTTTAAAGCATTTGTGCTTTAAAATTGTCGTGCTGGTGTTTGAAATATGATCCTCCTAGTACAGATGAGAGGCGTGTTCCACCAGAGGAAAAACGCCGTCTCCCTCACTGTGGCCGGCTTGGCATCATGGGTCAGAGACGGGAAATCCAGAGGGATACTGTAGGCTTGCACCAGCTTCCCTGAAGCCTGTGGCCTTTTCTGTGCTGTTTATCCATGTAGAGCACTCAAGATCTGAAACTGCTTTGTTATCTGCTTTGTACTGTTGGTGCCTTCTTGGTATTGTACCCCAAAACTCTGCATAGATTATTTAGTATAATGGTAAGTTAAAAACAAATGTTAAAGGAAGATTTTATTAAGAATCTGAATGTTTATTCATTATATTGTTACAACTTAACATTTATTTGTGGTATTTGTGATTTGGTTAATCTGTATAAAAATTGTAAGTAGAAAGGTTTATATTTCATCTTAATTCTTTTGATGTTGTAAACGTACTTTTTAAAAGATGGATTATTTGACTGTTTATGGCACCTAACTTGTAAAAAAACAAAAACTACAAAAAAATTAGAATCATTAAATTGTGTCCGTGTTACCAAAATAACATAGTACTGTGCATGTCTAGTTTAACTGGAATTTCATACATGAAGATATGGAGTCACCTGGTCCTTTATTACGTTTCCCAAGCAAGTGCGTCTTCTGGTTTGACTTTGCTCGTAGTACATGGTGGTAGTACCGTCAGCTGGTGCTCTGGAGGCACTGGAAATCCTAGTGTCCAGCGGGCTGTCCAGAGTGGTCTTCAGACCTTTGGCCGTAGGGGGAGAAGGCGGTGCCACGCGCATCTCCTCTCATCTCCCTGAACTTCAGCGACCCCGCTGCTGGGCAGGTGTCACTGGCCGCCTCTTTTCAGACCAAGAAATCATGACCACGGGAGGGACTGTTGGACATTTGGTTCCTGTCACTGTTGGGCATCATGCAGTGGCTTATTTATGAGAAAAGATACCAGCAGTGTCCACGGTGAGACAGCAGGAGCTCGGCTCTGGGCCTCGGACCCGCAGCTGCACCGTGGAGCCGGCACGCTCGCCTTGAGCACGGTGAAGGTTATATACAGATACTTCAAGTGCCTGGCGTAGTACCTCCAAGCAAGTGGTAAATCTTCCTAAATGCTTTTTTATTTCTTTAAGTTTTGTTGTGAGGCAGCACGACAGTGTCTGCTAAGCAAACTATTTTCTGTTCATCTGAGAGGAAAACTGCCCCAAACATTCTTCGGGCAAATGAGCAGATCCCGCCTGAACTGGGAGTTTCTGAGGGGTGTTTGAAGCACTGGTATTGATTGCATTTGCTTTCCCTGGAGCAATGAACACGCTTTGCTGTTGTCCCAATCCTTTAGACAACGATTCAAATGATCCTCCTCTTAGTGGACACAGGAGTCTGATAACCCTGCATCCCCCACTTTAATCATGAGCCCCCAGCCTTAGCAGCAGTGCAGCCATTCTGGTTGGCACTGTAGATGGCATCTCGGCTGGCCCAGTTCACTGTGTTCAGTCAGTACCAGAGCGTCCAGGGCTGACTGTGACTGCAGAGCAGGTGGAGGTGGGAGGGAGGGGGAGAGGGGCTGGGGTGTCTGCAGAGGATTAGCCGAGGCCTGGTGTCATGGGGGCTTGACCACCTGCGGGGCTGAGGCTGTGGGGGTGGGACCAGGCAGACCCGGGCCGTGGGGGCGCTTTCTTTTGAGTCCAGCGCCAAGGATGGCTGAGGACAAAGGTCATCTTCTAGAGGGGGTGGCGGTGCTCGTGACATGTCTGTCCAGGTGAAATGGGAACAGTGTCGTGAGGAGGAGGAGATCCGAGGAGGCCTGCAGTGGAGCCGACCTGAGGGGCCACGTCATCAGCGGTGACCCACGGCTGGGCGATACAGGGCCTGGGAGAGACGGCTGAGTGACAGCCACGGCCACCAAGGCTGCACAGGCACCTGCCACTGCTGAGCATGCGTGGCGGGAGGTACAGGAAGGTAGGGGATCTGGTGCTGTCACACCTGGGTCCTGTTCAAATGAGGCTCCCGGGGCTCACCAGGTCACCCTCGGGGTGGCAACAGTGAGGGGAGGGGAGAGACCCGTCACCTTGAGCTGTGACCACCCCTAGTAGACTCCGGTCACGCAGACCTCCTGCCGGCCTCAAGGCTGATCTGCTCGCAGTGGACTGGGTGCCAGGCCCTGCCTGCCAGGAAATCCATGAAGTTGCCGGCCTGTGAGGGAAGGGGGACCTCTCAGCCAGAAAAGGCCCAGAGGACCTGTGTCTAGCAGCTTTGCGATAATGACCATGTCTGCGCAGGTCCACAGAGATGCGTGGATTTAAAATCTGAACGATGACAACAGGAATGTGAAAATTAGTCATTTTTATCAGAAAGCAAAGTTTTGTCTTTTTCTGAGCGGATCAGGGAGACCCTGCGGTCATCCTCACTCCCTTCATGAGGGCCTTGAAAGCCACCCCAGTGCTGTGGACACAGAAAATAGGCAGGAGCCTCCTCATTTCAGAATTAAGGCATCTTTAATCACTAATGTCTGGACAAGTTATTTACTGTTTTCTCCTTCTCCTTCATCCTGTTTCCTAACTAATTTCTTTCTAAAATTGGGAGTCTAAGGAATTCTGTACATAACAATGTGCATTCACATGTTGGGTGTCGACATGCTTTCCCCCAGACCAACCAGAAGCAAGTACTGGGTCCTGACTCAGCCTGTGCTGGGCTGGGTCCGAGGACGACCTCCAGCTTTTTTCTGCTGTGGCTGCAGGCTTGGGAAAGAGGTGTTGAGGGGTAAAGGTGTTAGGTAAGGGGAGCACCAAATTGGGTGGGAGTTGGGGAGGATTACGCCTGAAATTCTTGGCCAGAGGGGCAGGGGAGCCACTGCCCCTTTTTCAGGAAGACCAGAAGGTAACAAGTCTGGTAGCAGCCGTGGAAATAGTGGGAGGACCAGAAAGGGCGCATCGGGGCTGGGGGGTGGGGCTGTGGCCTGGGGCACTGGGGCCAAAGCTTTCAGGTCCGAGCGCTGGCGGGTGGTTGGGGGGTCTGCGCAGCCTGGCGATGTGGGCACACAAGCCAACTGTCCGTCCCCAGCGGGTCACCAGGCTGACCCGAAGGCCAGAGTTGGGCAGGAACCAGTGGCCACATCGCCACTCACAGAAATCTATGCCCGCTTTTTACTTTTCTCAAAGCCCAAATGAGCGCTCTTACTCCACACTGAAGTGTTCCCATTCCGTGAGTGTGGGGAGCTGTCCATCTCTGTAGGCTGGAGCGTGTGGGCTTCCTGAGGTTGAATCAAGCACCCAGGGAGCAGGAGAACACGGGTGCACGACCACAGCGATAGACCCGCCATGGGGACCAGTGGGAATGGCGCCAGGGAGCCAGAGCTGATTTCTTCTGAAGAACTGGGGTTTCTTAGATTGCTTTTGAAAGTCTCTGCTGCACTTACACATCCGGTTTTCAAATTTTCAAGCATTTTTTATCACCAGTGCCCTTTCATGAAGTGAACTCAAAATTCACCTGCTCTGAATAAGCAGGAGTGGGGCAGCCCAGCACCCCTACCTGTCTCCGTCCCACAGAGCATGATGTTTCTTCCCCAGAAGAACCAAAAGATGATCATAGAAGCCATAGAGAGAAGAGCAGATGCCACAAAAAGGCAGCAATTGAAGAAACAAGGCCACAGAGGACACCACGTCCACAGTGGACCAGGGAGGGCCGGCAGTATGGGGGTTACCTGCGGGAGCGCCTCACCGGTGGATTAGGTGGGGTCAGCCTCCTGATTTAAAAGTGCAGGAAACAAGCTCAGCCTGGTGCTCTTTGATGGCCTAGTTGGGTGGGATGGTGGGGGAGGTCCAAGAAGGAGGGAATGTGTGTATGCATGTGGCTGATTCACTTCGCTGTGTGGCAGAAACAAACACAACATTGTAAAGCAATCGTATTCCAATAAAAAAATATATTTTAAAAAGGGCAGGAAACATTGTTAAGACCACTGAGAAGTACAAATAGGGAGTGGGGGGATAGATGATAAGGAAGATGAGCTTGTAAGGATGGAGGATGAAGCGTCCAGCGTTGATGCAGCGTCTGGCAAGGGCATGTCTGCAGAGGCAGCTGCATCGTCTGTGAACATGCTGGTTCAGAAGGAAACACTGGGCCAAGCAGGTTGCAAGGAGGAGGAAGTGACCATCAGAGGATGCCTCCCCTGGCCAGGAGGTACAGGGGGCTCAGGACAGGGGCGGGGGTTGTGTGCTGCCACCAGGGTACATTCCCTGAAAAGACAAGTAGCAGACAGTGCAGACAGAGCATGTGGGTGATGTCAGGAGGACGAAAAAGGCAGATGATGTCATGATGGCCGAGCAAACAGGACGCCTAGTCTGCTCTCTCCCAGATGGAGGCTGGGCACAGGGCCCCTCCCTGACCACCCACCGGGTCGTGGGATGGCCCGACTGCTCCACAGGGAACGAGGTCTTAGAATAGCCTGGAGCCTAAGAGCTTTGGAGGGAGTCACAGGCTCGTCTCTCCGTTTTTCAGATGTGGTGGCTTAGACTGGCCTGGCCGGAGACACGTAGCTGGGTGACTGTGGGGTCTGACCCCACCCCCCACGGTGGCCTGCGAGTGCGCCGACCTGGAATGACCTGGAATGTGCGTTCTCTAGTTTCCCACACTGGCTGCTGCAGGTACGGGTATTCAGCCCACCCACCCACTGCTTGATTTAAAATCGTGTGGCCATCAGGGTAGGATGCCCCGCCTGGGTTCAGAGGACGCAGGTCCACAGGCAGCAGGGGCTCCAAAAGGCAGGCAGACGCACCCCTAGCCCCCTGAGCGCCCGCTGTCTGGCCGCTGAGCCATTGGCCAGGCCCACTTCGGTCCCTGCTGGGGGGAGGGGCGCAGCCCAGCAGGCGAAGCCTGGGCTTCGAAGCCTGGGAAGAGATGGAAGCCTAAGCCTGACGCCGTAGCTGAGGCACTTCAGGCCCTCGGGGTCTCCGCTGGTGAAATTGGGATGGTGGCTCTCAGGACTCAGGAGGACGGGTGTGTCCTGCATCTGCAGTGGGTTCCACACCGGTGCTTCCCCCCTCCCCCACACACCTTCCTTGTCATTTGTGTTTTGCTGCTTGGCTTTGCCTTTTGTTTTTCCTTGAAGTAACAGGTGTACATTTCTGGTTCTGGAAGCAGTATCAGACCCCCAAGGGAGCTCGCCCCCATCCCTCTGGTCCTTGACACCACATCCCCACCTCTATCCACCTGAACAGCTGCCACGAGCCTCGGGGATGAGATCCCCAGGTCACGGTGATCTCCTACTCAAAACCTCTCCCCTCCTGTGGAGGGTCTGCCTTGCTGCCCACCTGCTGCTCCAGCCCCATGACCCCACGCCCTTCCTGGTTCTTCCCTCCAAGCCCACCCCCTGTCCTGGCTCCAGTGTCAGAACAAACTGGAGGCTGGAGACCACAGGCAGGCAGCAGAGAGATGAGGCCCCCCCAGGATGGAGGCCAAACCCCCCTTTGTGGCAGCCCTGCCACCGGAACTGAAGAAGAACTAAAGAATGGCACACTTTGACCAGCATCTCCCCGTTTCCCCCACCCCCCAGCCCCTGGTAACTATTCTATTCTAGTTCATGGCAGCTCATCGTTTTCATTGCTGAATAAGAGTTCACTGTATGGATGGACCACAGTTTGTTTATCCATTCACCTACAGAAGGACATCTTGGTTGCTTCCAGTTTGGGGCAATAATAAAGTTGCTATAAACACTTGTGTGCAGGTTTCTGTGTGGACATAGGTTTTCGAGTCATTCAGGTAAATACCAAGGAGCACAACTGCACCAGGCACAGTTTTAAGGAAGAAATTATATGGATTCTCTAAAGTTTATTCCAGAAAATAGAAGCAGAGGGAACACACCTAACTCATTCTATGAGGCCATCATTACCTTAATACCAAAACCAGATAAAGACATTACAAGAAAGGAAACTACAAACCAGTATCTTTTATGAATGTAGATGCAGAAGTGCTCAACCAAACACTAGAAAATGGAATCCAATAATGTATAAAAAGAATTATATGCCATGACCAGATGGATTTATTCCAGGCATGCAAGGCTGGTTCAATTCTTGGAAATCAGTTGACGTGAGCCATCACATCAACAAGCTAAAGAAAACTCATATGAGCACATCAGTAAATGCAGAAAAAGCATTTGACAAAATCCAACACCCATTCATCATTAAAACTCAGCAAATTAGGAATAGAGGGGAACTTCCTCAACTTGTTAAAGAGCATCTATAAAAAACCTACAGGTCACATACTTAATAATGAGAAACTGCATGCTTTCCTCCCCAAGATGAGGAACAAGGTAAGGATGTCTCCTCTCACCACTCCTGTTAAACATTGTACTGAAAGAGAAAAAACAAAACAAAACCTTGTATCTTGTACCCAGTGAAATTATCCTTCAAAAATGGAGAAATAGGGACTTCCCTGGTAGTCCAGTGGTTAAGACTCCACACTTCCCCTGCAGGGGGCACAGGTTTGATCCCTGGTTGGGGAACTAGAATCCCGCATGCTGCGCGGTGTGGCCAAAAAAAAAGAAGTACTTTCTTAGACAAACAAAAACTAAAGGAGTTTATTGCTGGCAGATCTGCTTTGCAAAAAACGTTTAAGAATTCTTCAGAGAAAAGGAAAATGATACAGATCAGAAATTTAGATCCATATAAGCATTTAAAATATTCCAGTCCTCTCCTTGCTTGTGTGATTTCTGACAAGAAGTCTGCTGTAATTCCTATCCTTGTTTCTCTATAGTTAAGAGAGTTTGTTTGTTTGTTTTATTCTGGCTTCTTTCAAGATTCCCTCTTTGTCTTTGGTTTTCTGCAGCTTGGATATGATATGCCTGCATGGAGATGTTTGGGTATTTATCCCATTCAGTGTTGTCTGTGATTCCTGGAATCATGATTTGTTTTGTCATTAATTTTGGAATATTCTCAGCCATTATTACTTTAACCATTTCTTCTGCCCACCTTTCCTTCTGGAATTCCCATTGTGTACATGTTATACCTTTTACAGTTGTCCCACAGTTCTTGAACATTCTGGGTTTTTTTTTTTTTCCATTCTTTTTTCTCTGTGTTTTAGTTTGAGAAGTTTCTAGTGGCATATCTTCAAGTTCACTGACGCTTTCCTCAGTGGCATCCAATCTACATATGAGCCCATGAAAGGCGTTCTCCATTCTGTTAGGTTTTTTTTCCCTAGAATTTTCTTTTGATTCTTTCTTAGCATTTCCATCTCTCTGCTTCCATTACTCATCTGTTCCTGCATGTTGTCCATGTTTTCCATTAGAGCCCTTAGCATATTAATTGTAAGTGTTTTAAATTCCCAGTCCAGTAATTCCAAAATCTCTGCCATGTCTAGGTCTGGTTCTGATGCTTCCTTTGCTCTTCAGACTGTGTTTTTCCTTTTCTCTCAGCACATGGGTAACTTTCTGTTGAAAGTCAGACACAATCTATTGGGTAGTAGAAATGGGGTAGACCGGCCTTTAGTGTGAGGTTTTTGTTTTTCTGGCTAGAAGTAAGGCTCTGCTTACTGTTTGTTCAGCTGTAGGTGTCAGAGGCTGAAATGTCCTCCAGTATCCCTGCTTTGTTTCCCCTGTTGTCCCTGGGTTTCCCTAGAGACTCCTCCTTCTTAGGTGGAATCTGAGCCTTGCTGTTCTTTCAGCGGTAATTCTCTGCAGTATACAGGAGCCCTGTTGATCAGGCAGAAGACACGGAGGGAGAAGAAGCATTTTCTGATCATATGATTAGGTCTCAGTCTCCTAGTGGGCCTGTGACCCTCACAAGTGCTTCTCGGGGCTTTTTGGCCCCCTTAAGTAAGACAGAAAGGCTAGGGAGGTGATTTAGGTCTACCTTTCCCCTGTGTTGGATGAAGCTCTGAGAAAGTCCTCTCCCTTCCTTGCTAGCTGACCTTCCTTGTGGAGAACAATCTGGGCATGTTTCCCGATGGTTACTTCCCCCGTCCCTAAACATGCACAGGGGATTTTGCTTCAGTCTTCACTGTGAGAACCTGGTGGGGTTCCTTGGAGGTAAAACTTGTGAAAGTGTGGGGCCCTCTTAGACTGGGTCCCTATGACTTTTTAACTCTCAAGCCAGTCCACTCAGCCTCCAGCATTTCTTCGATGGTAACATCTTTGATGTTACCATTTATGGGGTCATTTGAGTGTTCCTGCCAGTTCCTGGCCCCGTGGCTTCTGTTCCTGGTAAGCTGTGATTCTCTCTTCCAGTTTGTGGGGTTGGGGTTGTCCTGTGACAACCATCTGATGGATCTAGAAGTCACTGATTTTCAGTTTATTCAACTTTTTTCTTGTTGTGAGGGCAGGTGATGACTTCCAAGCTCTTTACATGTTGAAGCTAAAACTGGAAGTTAGTTTTGCACTTGCTGCCCTTCCTAACAAAGGCATCTAGAAGGGCAAGGAGTTGGCGCAGCAGATGTAGCTGTAGAAAATTATTAAGTCTAGTGTCTTGGACAAACTGGAGGATTGGAGAAAAACATGTCCACATCTGATTTCAACACAGACCCATAAGGACAACAGTGCAGGAGACACCACGGGAGCCAGGGGCACATCTGCCATGGGGACCCAACAAGAAAAGTCTATTTTCCAAAACATAAAAAGAACCTCAAAAATACAAACACCTTGCCTCATTCCCAGCTGATAGGTAATCAAAGAACATTGTCTGCTTACAAGAGGAAAAGTACCCAGTGCCATTAGTAAATAGGGAAATGCAAATGAAAATAAAGACACAGTGCCATTTTGTGCACACTCTACTTTCAGGGGGTTTTGTTGTTGGTGGTTTGTTTTTTTGTTTTTTGTTTTTTTAAGCAAAGGTGAAATTATAAAAGCCGAACATTGTGAAGTTGTAAGGCATTGCTAACAGTGCTGTAAATGAATACGTCCGGCAGAGTGACAGGAACAAATCAGAAGATGTGTTTTGACTCAGTAATTCCTTTACTGGGATTTTTTTCCCAGACAGTAATTCTAGGGAGAACAGCCACGTGTACAGAGGTGTTTGTCCAGCATTATTTGTAAGAGCAGAAAGAAGGTCAGTAGCCTGCATGCCCAGCATTAGGGAATGATCTAGGGGACTTAGCGAGTGGACACAGTGGTGACAGAGTCCGTGTGTCCTCACTCACCTCCTCTTCCCCGACACGCAAAGCCGAGCCTCACTGGGGAATCAGGTAGCTTTCTGTCCACTCCTCTGGAGTGACTTTGCCTCTTCTCTCATCCACTTGCCAGGAAGTTCCTGGAAAGCATGCTGCGTGGTTTGCTCGTTTGGGTATGGCCGCCGCCTCCCTCAGACTCTAGTACAGAGAAAGTCTCTACTAAAGCCTGATGCGCAAAATAATGGGCTGTGGACCAGCAGCATCACTGTCACCTGGAGCCCATTCAAAAGCGGAATCTCTGCTGTAAGATGGCAAACTTGACAGTATGTTTATTTTCCCACAATTAAACATTAAAATGCAGAATCTCAGGCCCCACCTCAGACATACTGCATTTTGGCAAACGTTTTAACAAATTCCCAGGTGATCTGTTTAAATTTTGAAAGTCTCTGTCCATTGGTTATACAGTTATTCTCAAAATATAAATCCCCATCGTTAGTTACCATTTCTCGTTAAAACGCAGCCTTGATTTTTCTCCCTCACTGCGGGAGACTGGTTTTAACTTCTCTCGGACCCCTTCATTTGCACCAAGAATGGAGAAATCACAGCAGCAGCTGGCGGACTCCAAGGACAGCAGGATGCCATGGCAACCGCTTCCATCGGTAATTTAATTTCATCTCTGCTTTTACATCTTTCTTTCCTCAGTCCTGAAGCTGGGAAATTTTTTTAATTTGGAAGGAACGTAAGATGGCTTGTGGTTGCTATGCCGACAGCAGCTACTTCCTAATGGGCTGGAATATCACACAGGAAACCAGCAGCAACGCATAGATTTTAGACCTCAAGGGGCTACAGCGAACCTTCATCCCCTCGCTTGGCTGAGGGCTCCAGGCCCCACAGCCACGCACCAGCCTGCCTTGAATTCCCTACGCAGGCTGCTTGGCCAGGCCACCCAGGGGTCTTAGGCAGACAGGGATGGAAGGCAGGTGGGGGGACCCTGTTGGAGAATTGCTTTTGGTCTTTTTCTACCCCTAAAACCCAGTGTATTTGCTTGCTGGGGCCGCCATAACAAAGCACCACAGACTGGGCAGCTTAAACAGCAGGATTTATATCTCACAGTCTGGAGGCTGGGAGTCTCAGATCAAGGTGTCGGCTAGTTTGGTTTCTCCTGAGGCCTCTCTCCTTGTCTTGTAGACAGTCATCTTCTCCCTGTGTCCCTGTATGATCACCCTCTGTGTCTCCATCTTCTTATCTTATAAAGACATCAGTCAGATTGGATTAGGGCCCACCATAATGGCCTCATTTTAATCTAATCACCTTCAAAGACCCCCATCTCCAAGTACAGTCACATCTGGGGGGACACAGTTCAGCCCGTTGACACCCACCTGACTGGGTCCTCGCCTCGGGGAGGCTGCCTGCACCCCAGCCTCCGGGACACAGCTGAGAAGGAACCAAGCCCCTGCCCTCCATGGCTGGTGTCCTGGTGAGGGGAGGGGGCAAGAAACCAAACCAAGAAGACACTTGCTGGGGGGTGTTAAGGAAGGAAAACAAATCCAGGGGATGTGAGGGAGCGAGTGGTGGGCACGGTGGTCCCCCGAGCTTGGAGGGCATGGGGACACATTTGAGCAGAATCCCGGGAACGAGGGGCCTTTGGGAGAGGGGATGGCAGGTGCGGAGTCCCCGAGACGGAGCGGAGCAGCAGGAGGCGCTGTGTCTGGAGGCGGTGAGCAAGGTGGGGCTTCCTGGGAAAGAATTTACCATCGCCCCTTGCTTCTGGGAGGTGGTCTCTCAGCCCTCACAAGAGCGCCCATTTGCCTGAGGGCCTGGAGCCTGAGATCAGTAAGTCATTCCTGTGTGATGGAGCCCTAGGAAGAGCTCTGCCCCTGACCCTGTGAAGGCAGAGTTTAATCTGGATCCTTTCTCTGCTGTAAACTGAAACCATGAATGTAACACTTTCCACGAGTCCTTCTGTGAGACAGTCAAACCTGAGGGTCATCTTGGAGACCCCAAGCCTGCATTTGGTGTCAGAAGTCCCCTCCCAACGTCCAGCTGCCTCAAAGCTTGAGGGGACAGAAGCAGGAAGTTAGGGGAGCCGGGGACCAGCCATGCCACGTGGGGCATCGGAGGGACTCTGGCTTTTAGTCTGCGCGAAGCAGAAAGCTCCTGGGAGCTTTCAGATGTGGCAGATCTGGTTGTTATTTTAAAAGCATCTGTCCACAGAGAACACAGTTAAGGAGGCAAAGCCTGCAGCTCAGGGCCACGTGGGCTGGGGCAAGGATCTAGGCGAGAGAGGAGTGTGGCGTGGCCCTGGGTGCGGGGGCAGCTGCGGGGTGTGATGGGGAGAGAGGAGGTGAGCGGCTGGGGGTTCTGGCCAGTGCTGGGAGGGGGCAGCGTCTTCTGCCGAGGTGAGGAAGAAGGCAGCTTGATGGAGGGTGTGCAGAGCTTGAGGTCTCATGGACCTCCGAGGGGGATGCAGTCGGCAGCTGGACGTGAGCCTGGAGTGCGGGGCTCAAGGGAGTTGTCAGTGCTGGGAACTGTCGGGGCCCCAGCCTCAGGAGGGTGGGCGAGCCGGTGACGCGGGGCCAGAGAGGAGGAGAGAGCAGAGCCCAGGACCAGAGTGAGAAAGCGGTTAAAGAAGGTGACCAGCTGAGTGAAATGCTGCTCGGACCGTCCTGTCAGATGTGTCTAGGACCAGACCCGAGGTTTGGTGGGGAGGGTGGGATGGGAATCTCAGAATGGGAGGAGCCGGGCTGGCTCTGCAGGGTTGTGGGGAAGCATGGTGACAGCGGAGGGGGGTGTGGAGATGACAGCAGGTCCCATAATCTGCTGGGACCACCCAGGGAAGAGGGGACCGAGGATGCAGGAGAAAGGGTGTGTGCACTGGTGGACCGCATGGACTGGTGGTGGTGGGCGGGCAGGGAGCCGGCTGGGAGCAGGACACAGCAGAGGGGGAGGAGCAGAAGGAGGGAGGAGCGCCGTCCAGGAAGGGGTCTTCGACGGACACAAGAGGTGTGGCAGGTGTAGGGTAGCCAGGAGGAGGGCACTGCCCCGGAACCCAGTCTCCCCGAGCCACGCAGAGTCCCATCCACCTGGGACGGGGTCTGCCCAGAAAGTATGTGGTGTGAGAAGGGGGCCGAGGCAGGAGGTGAGACATGAGGGTGGGTAGGTGGGGGGGGGGGGACAGTGAGTGTGGCCCTGAGTGTGGTGACGGCGGTTGTGGTTGGGACGCCAGCAGGAGGGGGCCAGGGAGCAGAGTGGTGTCCCAGAGCGGGCTGCCCTGAGGGTATGGAGGGTGGTGACCAGGCAGTGGGTGGCAGCCTGCTGGCTGTGGCGGATGGAGGGCTTGTGAAATTGTGTAGGGAGTCATATGCAGGCTGTGGTTAAGTAAAATAAAACAGGAGAGTATAGAAAATATTAGGGCCTTGCACAAGGATGCAGATTAGATCATGAAACTTGTCCTATACATGTGGGTGCTGGATCATAATGTAGAATGTGTTTTGTACTATTTTTTACTATAGTAAAGCACAATAACATAACATTTGCCATTTTAACCATTCTTAAGTGTGTAATGCAGTGGTGTTAAGTGCATGCACATTCTTGTGCAACCAATCCCCCCGATTTTTCATCATCCGAAACAGAAACTTTGTACCTATAAAATGTAAATTTTACTGTGGTCATAGTTAAAAACATTTGAAAGGCACTGGTCAATGGCCAGCGAGGGGGTTCGTGTCTGGGGTCGCGCAGAGGGCAAGATCCTTGCAGGAGAGGGCCAGTGAGCTGACAGGCCAGGGCACTGTGGCTGCACTCACTTCGATTCTAAGGGAAAGCTGTGTCTCCAAGAAGGAAGCCAGGAAATGCAAAGAACAACAGCGAATCTGGTGCTAAATTTTTCAAAGAATGAAGGGGTCTGAAGAAATAGTGCAAAACTAATAGAAGTGCCCAACTACCACTCATAGCTAGATATTTAGGTTAATATTGAGCAGCCAGGAAAAATATCTGTTAAAAACCTGCAATAACAGAATAAAAGCAGGATACAAAATTATAAAACTTTGGCTCACATCAAAATTAGGATTTTTTTTTTCAGCAGAGGACTGGCTGAGAAAAAATATTTGCACTAGCAAAAACAACCAAAGCTTAATATTTAAGACAATCAAAGGAATCTTGAAAATTCACAAGAAAAAAGAAACCCAGTTGGAAATGGAAGGAGACCTGAAAGGCTCAATAGTTCTTGAAAATGTGCAAGAACCGTCTTCAAGTCACTTAGCAGCGGGCTCTGTGGAAGCCGGGAGGTGGGGACGTGGCCGGGAGAACGGCCGCGCTCCAACAGCAGATGGGACTCACCCAGAGGCACCGAGAGCTGTGCGGATACATTGCATCACAGGAAGGAAACAAGATCATGGGCGCTACCATGTATAGAAAGGGTATCTACGCTGTGACCCAAACGGGGTGGGCTGATGCTGATGCTGGGATTTAAACATCAATCTAGGGAGAAAGGCCGGGGGACCCACACAATCCACACAGGGGAGGCCTGCGGGGCGGAGTGCGGACGCGGGGCGGGGCGGGCTGTCCGGAGCTTCCCCACGGGCCACGTGTGCATCCAAGGCGCTCAGGTCCAGCAGCTCCGAGCGGCCGGGAGGGGGGCGGGGTGGCGACGCGCAGGACCCGCCCTCGGGACGGGGTCGTCGAGGGGTCCGTCCAGGAAGCCCGGCGCGCGCCCCCTCCCCCAGCCCCCGGGGCTGTGAGCCGGAGTGGCCTCCGCCGACCCACGTGTGCCGGGGGGAGCGGGCGACCGCCAGCGGGCGACCCCGCAGCCGAGATCTCAGCTCAGGGCAACCCGCGCCTGCGCGGCGCGCTCCTCTTTTGAGTCCGCCCCGCCCTAGCCCCGCCCCATCCCCCCTCCCCGCGCGGCCCCGCCGCCGCACCCCTCGACCCTCACTGGCGGGCTCCGAGGCCGCGCTCGGCGGGCCGGCCAATGGGAGCGCGGCGCGCCCCGCGGCACGTGCGCCCTGCCCTGCCCAGCCGAGGGCGAGCCGGCCGAGCTGCGGGCGGGGGCGCGCGGGGCGGGGGCGCGCGGTCGGGGCGGGGCGCGGGGCGGGGCGCGGGGCGGGGCGCGCGGTGTGTCCGGGGGAAGGGCCGCGCGCTGATTGGTCGGCGCCGCGCTCCCAGGCCGTTAACGGCGGCGCGGCGGGGCAGCGGCTTCAAAACAAAGGGCAGGCGGCCCGGGGGCGGCGGTGGCGGGGATGCCTCGCGCGCGGCCGGGGAGCCAACGGCCGCAGCGCGTCCCGGGCCGCGCCGGGGCCGCCGGAGAGCCGCGCCCGAGCTGAGCGAGGCCGGGCCGATGGGCGCTGCGGGCCGGGGCGCGGACCGGCGGGCGGCGGTGAGTAGGGCGGGCCCGGCGGGCGTACCGGGCGGTGTCGGCCGGGGGGCGGGGGGCGCGCTGCGGCGGGACCAGCCGGGTTCGGCGCGGACCGCGACGCCGGGTCAGGAGCGTTTCCCCGGTTCTCCCTCCTCCCGCCCCTCCCCACCCCGCCCTGGAGAAGGCTCGGGAGGAGCCGCCCGCCTGACGGTAACAGGCTTTTCCCCTGAAAGAAAGGTCGCGCCTGGGGAGAGAAATGAGGACAAAAGGGGCCTCCCAGCGTGTTCACGGAAGGGGGGCGTTTAAAGTTGCCCACGTGAAGGGCGAGGCCGAAATGCCTCGCCCCGCATTCGTTCCCCACTTGTGGCACCGACTGAGCTTCACGGGCGCAGAGCCTGCAGGAGCCTGAGCCTCCGCTCCCGGGCGGGGCCGGCCTCCAACGGGCATCGCCGGGAGTCCAGGTTAGGTGCCGAGTTCTGCGTGGGAAAGGGCTGCAGTTCCGTCTTAGATGGACCACGGTGTGGACGACGTTGGCGTCCCCACCGCAAGCTTTTTCTGTGCAGTTGCATTTTTCTTCTGTATGAAACATACACACCTCAACCTGTTGTTTCCTTTGCTAAGAATGTTATTCTTTCCACCCATAACCCTCACTCTCCTGAACTCCTACCCAGGCCTCCCTCCTCCGGGGATGGCCTTCAGGTGCGTCCCTGAGCAAGCTGCTGCTCTCCCTGCACCTGTGCCTGCTGCGGCCTCCGCTCTGCTCCAAGAGATGGAACACACGTTGGTTGAGCCCCTGCCCCTCCGCGGCAGCTGTGCTTAATCCCGGTGTTGAGCGTTGCGATCCTGCCCGGGTCCCCCCACCCTCGCCGTGGGATCTGGTCTGAGGGGAGCTAACTCAGGCTCTGGGAGCCCCTCCCGCTGCCTCCCCTTGCATCTCAGGGGCTAGAGTGTCTTCTGCGTGTGGGAGCCCCTCAGCCAGGACCAGGGGGACCCCATCTTAGCACAGCTGTAGCACAAGGCTTGGCCTGTAGTGGGCACTTTAAAAAAGTAACTGAATGATCCTAATCACCAATCTGATTAATCGTCTTTATGATTTTTTTTAAATAAATTTATTTTATTTATTTATTTTTGGCTGCGTTGGGTCTTTGTTGCTGCGCGCGGACTTTCTCTAGTTGTGGCGAGCGGGGGCTACTCTTTGTTGCGGTGCGCGGGCTTCTCCTCGCAGTGGCTTGTTGCAGAGCACGGTCTAGGTGTTCAGGCTTCAGTAGTTGTGGCGCACGGGCTCAGTACTTGTGGCTCTTGGGCTCTAGAGCGCAGGCTCAGTAGTTGTGGCGCACGGGCTTAGTTGCTCCGCGGCATGTGGGATCTTCCCGGACCAGGGCTCAAACCCGTGTCCCCTGCATTGGCAGGCGGATTCTTAACCACTGCAGCACCAGGGAAGTCCCCGTCTTTCTGATTTTAAATCAACTTCTTTATTTTGGAAACTTCAGATTTACACAGAAGTTGCAAAGATACTACAGACAGTCCCAACGTGCCCCGCACTCCGTGTCCCCGGTGTTACCATCCCATGTTGCCATGGTACGTTTGCCAAAATTAAAAACTGATAGAGGTATATGCCTTTGACTAAACTCCAGACATTACTTTTTCCGTTTTTGAAGCACTAAAATTTATAAAGGTCTTTATGTTGAGAGCCTTTGACCCCTACCTGCCTTCACCAGGTTCCGCCAGGATCCTCTCAAGGGGCGGGGGTGGCAGGTACAGAGGGCAAGGACTTTCCATGCAGTGTCTTTTTCTCCCTGGTAGGCTGATGAGTGGAACATAGTTTCGAATATGAAGAAGCAGTAGAAGTCTCCTGCTTTAAAACCTTCTCATCTCTTGACACTTTATTCGCAAGTCATTTGCTTTTAACTTTTTAGAAAGTAGTTAGATCTGCTAATCAGCAAAACCTGCAGGGAGTGGGAATTGTGAGCAGAGAGTTGAGTGAGGGAGGATGGAGAAAGTTCTGAACCGCCAGGTCACTGGAGGCTGAGGGTTCCGGGGAGGGCAGTGTGAGTTGGATTCAGGAAAGAAGTCGAGAGAATGAGGTCCAGTCAGCTGCCGGCGACATCACTCCCGTGATAGTGGCACCGGCACTGCTGAAAGCCTGTCGCCGGTGATGGAGCCAAGCCACGTAGTCCACACCTGGGAAGCCTGAGAACCAGGACCAGGGTTCCCCGTGGGGTTTGTGAGGCGTTGAGACAGCTTGCCAACCCTCGGCCACTGCAACAGCAACCTGACACCTGGTATGATTCTCAGGTCCTCCGTGGGACTCACGATTCACCCCCATTTTACAGATTGGGTACCAGCTCGGCTTGAGGCCCCACAGGCTCCGTGTATGTGGCTTGGTTGGGTCGAGCCCCCTCAGCAGCCTGGCTCCCGCAGCCACACGGCCCCCATCCCCCAGCACCAGCCCCATTCTGGCTTCTCTCTGCCTCTCTGTTTTTTCCCTTCCCTTCCCCAACACAGGGATGCTTGATTATGTTTCAATTAGCATGTGGTTAATAAAATGGCATAAGATTCCCAGGCTCTTTCCTCCCACTTCCAGCTGAAGACAGGGCAGCCCTCCCTCTGTCATGCCTGCATCTTCCCTTCTTAGCGAGGAAAAAGGCAACCTCTGCTAGGAGGCATCCCAGGGCCACGGCTGGGAAACTTAGTTAGTGGGAGAAATTAAAAAGAATGTATCTCAGGTTCTTAGAAAAGAAAGGCTCAGTGCCAGCGCCCTCCTCAGCAGTCTGGTGGGAGGAGGTGGAGGCAGGCCACGCTGGGGGAATGAGGGGGCTGGTTACAGGGGGACACGGGGGCAGCTGGTGGGGCATGAGGGCAGAGGGGGCTTCATCTGAGGGCATAGGAGGCGGCCGGGAGAACTGAAGGAGTCTTCTCGCCCCTCCCAGCGGATCCAGGGGTCCAGGAAGGCTGCGGCTCCAGAGACGTGGAAAAAAGCTTTTCACCCTGTAATTTAAGTAGGAAGTCCATGTGTGCGAAGGGAAGCTGGTACTGCCCGAAGCAAATTGGATACATGCTGTTGCTCTTTGATGGACACCTTCCAGGCCCCCCGACGCCTTGGGCCCATGTGCTGTGTGTGTGTGTTTGTGGTCAGTACCTACACTTGGTATCAAAATCAAAAGTTACAAAAAAGTAGATGGTGAGAAGGAAGTGGCTGAGGCCCCACCTTGGAAACAGTTCTGATAAGTCCATCAGTTCGTTTGGCCGGTCCCTCTTAGTGAGACGGGAGATGGTTTCTAATCTCTAGTTATTACAGGCAATGTTGTAACAGCCTTTTCCGGGTTACTTTGCGCAGGGGCCAGGCAGCCTGGAGGGAAATGCCGGGGATGGACCCTGGCCTGGGGCCTGCGCCCGGGTGCGCCAGTGGGTGCTGCCAGATGGCAGCGATGTCCCAGGTGCCTTCGCCAGTGGGGTTGTCAACTTTTTAAAATCTTTGCCAGCCTGCTAGGTTGTAAGACAGGTACAGTGCGCCTTTGGTTTGCATCTGTTTGTGATGTTCACACCTGCTCACCTGTCTACAGACACATGTTTACAGGGGTCCAGGGTGTAGATTCTCAGCTTTGAATCCAGCTGCACAGCTTGCTTACTAGCTCTCGGGGTCTCCGTTTCCCTGTCTGCACGGTGGGACTAATTAGACCACTCGTGTCTTAGGGCTGCTGTTAATTCATGGGATTCTCATAGACCAGCAGCATCCTGGGCCACAAGGCTCTTGGGCGCCTCGTGATGGTGCTGGATGGGCTGCTCTCTCCTTGCTGGATGGGGCGGGCGCGTGGGCAGCACCTCGGCCTTCTGAGCTGTGTTCTTCCCCGCTGTTGCCAGCGCCGGAGCTTGTGCACCAGCCCCAGGGAGACCCGCTTCCCTGCCCGCCTGTGCCTCCGTCCCTTCCCGCAGCCAGGTGGGCGAGGCAGGGCCGGGAGAACAAGTGAACCCGTACGGGGACGAGAAGGGCCGGGAGCCCGCGCCCTCCCGGGAGTGTCAGCTGCTTGCTTGGGTGGTGGTTCTCAGGGTTTGTCTTTGGAAGCGTGGTAACAGCACCATATGGACATGGGCCTGATTTACGCTCTCTTTAAATATCCATGCTTATTTTAGGAGAGAAACTTCTGGAATCCAGAATGTTGTTTTTGGCCTAAGAACTTACCCCACACTAACATCTTCGTGGGGTGGTGGCTGCTCCCCAAACCCAAGGGACACAGCGGCTGCAGTAGAAGTGAGGCACGTGATGCATTTCACCTCAGGTACTAAGGTGGGTCCTGACTTGTCAGCAGGTGTGGTTGGAAGAGCCCGTTTGTGTACTGGTGGCTGGAGAACTTGGCCAGGATTTCCCTGCCTCGGGGACATCCAGCCTGAAAACCTAGTTAAATCACGACACGCTTCTCTGTGACTGAGATCCAGCCAGGTTGGGCCGCTGCTCCGCTAGGACCCCCGGGAGGGCGGTGACAGGGGCGGAGGGCAGGACACAGATGGCAGGACGCCAGGGTGGGAGGCACACCCAGCCTTTGAAGGGTGACTGTAGGTGCTGAGGATGGACCGGGCTCCACAAAGGTGACAGGAGCCCGAGAGTGGGGCTGCTCCGAGGGAAGGGGCGTTCAGGTAGGCCCCCTGCATGTGGGGGGCATTCACGGTGTGGAGAAATTCAAAGAAACAGAAACGCTTGGCAAGTTGCCACTTTATTTTATTTGCGGGATCTTAGTTCCCCAACCAGGGACTAAACCCGGGCCGCTTGCAGTGGGGGACGGAGTCCTAACCTCTGGACCGCCGGGGACGTCCTAAGTTGCCCCTTTAAACAGAGTCGCCCCATCAGAGGCCACTCCGATTTAGAAACGAGGGGTGTCCTGCTTTCTAATTATGAGTCAGAGTGGTGTCATTTGTCTAAAGGATGGGCTAAGTGAAGGCCGTTTCTTTAGTCTCTGTTCAGGTCACTGGGAGCCATGCTTCTGCCACTAACGGGGCCCAGGACTCTGAAGGCCTGAACCACCAGGGATAAGAGAGGAGTTTATTCATTTAAGGGTCCTTTAAATACAAAGAGAAAAACTCAGGTGAAGATACTGAAACAGACAACATGCGTTCAGTCAGCACTGCAGTCAGAACAAGCGCATTCTGTCCTTGCTAAGGCTGGTTTTTCTGTCCTGAGCCGGGATACCCCAGCCTTGGTGAGTCTGAATGACCCTGAAATGACCGCTCCCGGGCCGGCTCCGGCGCAGCACGAGCTTCCCTCTGGCTGCTTCTGGCCTCTGACGTGATGGAGTTCAGGACACGCCACCCCAGCGTGTGGCACCTAGGCTTCCTGAGTATCTTAAGCTTGAAGGAGTTTGAGAAAACAGCAGAAGGGGGGTGGTCAGAGTGACCTTCTTCCCTGAACCCGGCCATGAAACTCCCCTTTGAGAGGGCCTCCTCCCTGCACCAGGAAGAGGGAAGGCAGGGAATTGGGGCCGAGAAATCTGTATAAACAAACCTTGTCTTGTCTTCCTAGTTACTCCTTCACCATGGACCACCCCAGCCCAAACCCCTCCGGCCTCCTGAGTTCTTCACAAACTTATTGATTAGTTGTCTAAAAGGTATAAAAGCTTCCTGCTCCTGTTACTCTGTTAGTTTCATTTTCAGACCCAGCCAGGGACCCTAAGAGGGTCAAGGAAAACTTTCCCTCCCCTACAGACACTTGTAAGATAAGTTCTAAACTCAAAGCTCTCTCTTTGTCTCACTGGCTCTCTGGCTCATTTGTACACACACATACACCCTCCTGGATTGCGATTTGAATTGCATTTAACGATTACTTTGGGGACGATTCGTATATTTACAGTATCTTCCAGTCCTGGTCATGATTTAGCTCTCCATTGATTTAGGTTTTTATTATACCCCTCAGAGTTTTCTAATGTTCTCTGTAAAGGTGTTTCCGGTCTTTAAATGTGCTCTTAGATACTTTATTGTTACACTGTTGTATGAGAGTATGTTTTCCCTTATAAGCCTTTTCTTGACTTACCAGCTGGCTGGGACTTCTGGTACCGTTGAATGAAGTGGCGGTATAGAGAGCATCCTGGTTTATTCCTGATGTCAAAGATAGTGTTTTCTAAGTTTTACCATTAAGCATGATGCTTGCTGTGAGTGGTTTTGGGATTTTTTTATTTGTTTGGTAGATGCCTCGTAAAAGGTAAGGAAGTTCTCTTACAATCTTAGTTTGTGTGGAATGTTTTTTAAATTGTGAATGGATGTTAAATTTTTGTTGAATGCTTTTTTTTTTTTTTTGCATCTATTGAGATAAACAGAACAATTGGTGGTAAATTTTTCTGATATTAAATTATCTTGCATTCCTGTGATAAAAATCACCTTAATTATATTGTACCATCCTTTAAAATACTGCTAGACCCTGTTTGGTCATATTACTTAGGATGTTTGCATCTTGGTTTCTTTGAAGAAACTTACAGTGAATTCCCTTTTTTTTTTTTTCCCCTGCACCGCGGGGCTTTCAGGATCTGTTCCCTGACCAGAGGTTGAACCCGGGCCACAGCAGTGAAAGCCCAGAATCCTAACCACTAGGTCACCAGGGAACTCCCCTGAATTCCATTCTTGTACTGCCCTGACCCAGGTTTGGTGTCAGTTTAAGCTACATCAGATGGTTGGAGAGTGCTTCCCCTTTCTCTTTCCTGAAAGAGTTTGTGTTGGATTGAAATGAATTCTTCCTTGAAGTATGGTGGAGCTCTCCAGGGAAGCTCCTTGCCTGTAGGTGTATTTGATTTGCATTGATATGTGTGCATATTGGGGGAGGAGACTTTTTACCAGTGATTTGATTTCCTTAATGTTTATAGGATTATTCTGGTTTTCTATTTCTTCTTGAATCATATTTTTAACTTAACGTTTTCCAGGAATTTATCTGTGTGGTTTACATTTTCCAATATATTGACTTAAATTGACCACAGCACCTCTTCCCCATGAGTCTTGCCCCCAGAAGGCGCTACCCGTTTGCATTTCTGATGGCTGGCTCTGCTGTCAGAGGTCATTAGTCTTTTCCGAGAACGCACATTTGCCTTGTCAATCCCCCCTAATGGATCCAAGTTTTCCTTTTCTGTTTCAATATTTTTTTCCTATTTCTTTCCCTCCTTATATTTTTTTGGGGTTGTTTTCCTGTTCTCAAACTTCTTAAAGATGGGTGTTTAGCTCATTAATTCCACCTGCTTATTTTCTATTAAGAGTCTACATTTCCCTTTAAGTTCTGGTAAGTACCTATTTTGTTATTGTTTAGTTCAAAATATTTTCTAATTTCCATTATTCTTAGACACATGGGTATATAGAAGTACATTTCCTAAATTATAAACATATGAGGATTTTTCTAGTTATACTTTATTATTGATTTCTAATTTAATTGTATTGTGGTCAGAGAATATACTGTGGTTTCAGTCCTTGAATTTGTTGAGATGTGCTATGTGGTCAACTTTTGTAAATGTGTGTGTGCAGTAAATGAGTCTGTGGTTCTTAGATAGTTTTCTACATGTATTTTAGTTCCAGTTTCTTCATCACAATGTGCAAATCCTGTATATCTGCCCTAGTTTGTGGTGTTCTACCAGTTAGTGAAAGATGCAGTAAAATACATACTATATTTTATACAAATATATACTATGTATTTATATATACTAAATATACTATAAATATATAAATTACTATGTAAACTATTTATATACTACAATTACTAGTCCTATTGATTATAAATTTATCTCTTAAGGTTTTTTCAATTTTTGACTTACATATTTTGAGACTGTGTTATTAGGTAACAAGATTTACGCTTGCTGTTTATCTCCCTGCTGTTTTATCTCATAAAGTTTTTCTATTAAATGTTACTATGTAGGGACTTACTGGTGGCACAGTGGTTAAGAATCCGCCTGCCAGTGCAGGGGACATGGGTTCGATCCCTGGTCCAGGAAGATCCCACATACCCCGGAGCAACTAAGCCCGTGCGCCACAACTACTGAAGCCCGCGTGCCACAACTACTGAAGCCTGCACACCTAGAGCCCGTGCTCTGCAATAAGGGAAGCCACTGCAGTGAGAAGCCCACGTACCACAACGAAGAGTAGCCCCTGCTCATGGCAACTAGAGAAAGCTTGCGCGCAGCAACAGAGACCCAATGCAGCCAAAAATAATTAATTTTTAAAAATTTAAAAATGTTACTATGTAAGCAAAATATAAATATATTTAATATAGTTTTTACTTTATTATTATTTTTCAGTATTTGTTTTTATTTATTATTTATTTTGGCTGCGCTGGGTCTTTGTTGCGGCATGCGGGCTTCTTAGTTGCGGCATGCAGGATCTAGTTCCCTGACCAGGGATCGAACCCGGGCCCCCTGCATTGGGAGTGCGGAGTCTTACCCACTGGACCACCAGGGAAGTCCCTTTACTTTATTACTTAAATATCTTTTTCTGTCCTTTTGCTACTTCTTTTTCTTGTTAATTTTTATTGAAATATAGTTGATCTACAATGTTGTGTTAGTTTCAGGTATACAGCAAAGTGATTCAGTTATACATATATACATATATTCATTCTTTTTCAGATATTTTTCCCTATATGGGAAAGATTACAGAATATTTAGTAGAGTTCTCTGTGCTATACAGCAGGTCCTTGTTGGTTCTCTATTTATATATAGTAGTGTGTGTAAATTAATCCCAAGCTTCTAATTTATCCCTCCCCCCCAACCCCCTGCCCTACCTTTCCCCTTTGGGAACCATAAGTTTGTTTTCTAAGTCTGTGAGTCTGTTTCTGTTTTGTAAATTAGTTCATTTGTATCAGTTTTTAGATTGTACCTGTTAAGTGGTATCATATAATATTTATCTTTCTCTGTCTGACTTACTTCACTTAGTATGATCATCTCTAAGTCAGTCCATGTTGCTGCAAGTGGCATTATTTCATTCTTTTTTATGGCTGAGTAATATTTCATTGTAGAAATATACCACATCTTCTTTATCCATTTATCTGTCGATGGACACTTAGGTTGCTTCTGTATCTTGCCTATTGTAAATAGTGTTGCAATGGACATTGGGGTGCATGTATCTTTTCAAAGTATGGTTTTCTTCGGATATTTGCCCAGGAGTGGGATTGCTGGATCATATGGTAGCTCTGTTTTTAGTTTTTAAGGAACCTTCATACTGTTCGCAATAGTGGCTGCACCAATTTACATTCCCACCAACAGTGTAGGAGGGCTCCCTTTTCTCCACATCCTCACCAACATTTGTTATTTGTGTTCTTTTTGATGATAGCCATTCTGACAGGTGTGAGGTGATATCTCATTGTGGTTTTGATTTGCATTTTTCTATTTTAACTTCTTTGTGTGAATCACATACATACAAGATATCCATAAAACAAATATACTGTTAGCAAATAATTATGATTCATAGGTCTGTGTTGCCACCACCAAGGTTCTAGCCATATCTTTTTATCCTTTCTGCGTCCTTGTTTAAGGTGTGTGTCTCATAAGTAGCATCTAGATAAAGTTTGTTTTCTGTCTAGTTGAAACCTTCAACCCTAACATTTAGTTCATTTATATTTAACATACGCATTGAAATATTTGGGTTTAAATCTTCCTTCTGTCGTTGTGCTTCCTGTTCTTCCCATGGTGTTTTTCCTCCCTTCCTCACCTCCCTTTACAGGTTTGGAAGTTATACACCTGCTCTTTGTTCTTACAGAAGTTTCATCAGAAATTACAACATTTATCCTTAATGTACCAGAATCTACATTTAATCCATATGTGGGTCTTCTTTTTTGGACAGTACCCAGACTCTGGGAGTCGTTGGTCTGCGCCTTCACCCTGGCTTCTCCTGCTCACATATCATGAGCGGATCTCTTCAAAGTTCCGTGAGACGCTGCTGCTCTGCCCACCTGCACATGGACCGTTTTCTTTACTCACCATTCTGCCTTCTTTTAGAGTCTGAAGTTTAGACTTTAGTGGGGTTTTTTGTTTTGTTTTTCTGTCTGAATCATATCCTTGAATTTCCTTTAGAGATATTTTGCAGAAGTCAAACTTTTTAGTTGTCCACAAATGTCATTTCCTGAATTCTTTTTATTTATTTATTTATTTTTGGCTGTGTTGGGTCTTCGTTGCTGCGCGCAGGCTTTCTCTAGTTGCGTCAACCAGGGGCTGCTCTTCATTCCAGTGTGTGGGCTTCTCACTGAGGTGGCTTCTCTTGTTGCGGAGCACGGGCTCTAGGCATGTGGGCTTCAGTAGTTGTGGCTTGCAGGCTCTAGACCGCAGGCTCAGTAGTTGTGGCACACGGGCCTAGTTGCTCTGCGGCATGTGGGATCTTCCCGGACCAGGGCTCGAACCCGTGTCCCCTGCATTGGCAGGCGGATTCTTAACCACTGCGCCACCAGGGAAGCCCCCATTTCCCGAATTCTTGAAAGATATTTTCACTGCATGTAGAATTCTGGGATAGCAGTTATTATCTTTCAGGACTTTACAGGTACCTTCCCCTACTGCCTTCTGGGTTCCACTGTTTTACTTGGGAAGTTGCTGTTGAAAGGTAATTTTCCCTTCCCTTCTGGATGCTTCTAAGACTTTTTTTCTTTTTTCTTTGGTGTTCTGCAGTTTCACTATTATGTGATCAGGTGTGGCTTTTTTATTTATCTTGCTTGGGATTGTTGGACTTGTCTGTGGATTGGTGTCTTTCTTCAGTTCTGGAATCACCTCATATCCTCACATAGTGCCTCTGCCCCATTTTCCTCTCACTTTACCTTCTGTAAATCCACACACATCTGTGCTTTTGCTATCAGATCCAAGAAGTCACTGCCAAATCCAACATCATGAAGATTGTTCCCTACATTTTCTTCTAAGGGTCTTATAGTTTTAGTTTTTACGTTTAGTTCCTTGATCCATTTTGAGTGCATTTTTGTATATGGTGTGAGGCAGGGGTCCAACTTCATTCTTTCACATGTCAATATCTTGTTTTCCCGCACTATTTGTTGAAAAGACTGGTCTTTCCACATTGAATGGTTGTGACACCCTTGTTGAAAATCACTTGACTATATATGTGAGGGTTTACTTCTGGACTGATACGTAATTTCTCAGAGATTAATACCAGATCCATCACACGTATTCATAAATGTCATGGTGCTTTGAGTCGCCAATTCCTTTGTTTGGGACAAGATGTATCCAGTGCTGCTGGCCTCACTCAGATGGGAGTCGTGTTGGCTGCTGTTTCTTTCACGTTTGCTGAAGCCACACGATATAAGATGTATTTGGGCAAAAGCTTTCTCAAATTATTTATGTGTAAAAGTAGTTCACCTGCCACTTCCAACTAAATTTAGAATGGCTAAGCCGTGATTAGCTATTAGTATTTTTATGTACTCATATTACTATTTAAGTATTAGATCTTTAACGTCTAGGCCTGCCCTTCCCTTCTTTACAACAGGCTTCCTAAACACACTTTTTGTGTTTCATTCTCTCTGTGACCCTCTGCTCTGTGTTGACTTGTTGACAGGTTGTGGCGTTTTTCTCTCACCCCAGCTGTGTGGACAGAGCCACACGCCCTCCAAACAACAACGGCTCTTGCGTGCATGTTCCAGTGTTTCTTCTGTCAGAGAGCCCAGCAGAGCTGCAGCTCCTCCCGTGCCAGCCCTGAGCTGAGCCAGGAGTGCCCAGCGGAGATGGTGAAGATGACAAGGTCCAAAACTTTCCAAGCGTATCTGCCAAACTGCCACCGAACGTACAGTTGTGTCCACTGCAGGGCCCACCTGGCCAATCACGATGAGCTGATCTCCAAGGCAAGTGTCTGGTCAAGAACTCGGCAGGCTGCCCTCAGCCATGATCACTGAGCCTAAGTGTAGACAAATACTGAACCACCCCATGGCTTCCTGGGTTTGCTGGGCCCAGAATGTCTGGAGCCCTGTGGGCGGCACTGAGGGAAATTGTGTGTGTGAGTGAGGGCAGCTACGTCGTGGTCTTGGCCGTGGTCTTTGCCGAGTGGTGGGTTTTGGGGGCCAGGCCACGGGCCTCTGAAGATCCCACAGTAAGATGTCAGTGACTTGTCAGAGCAGTTAAATTCATGTAAAGCCAGAGGACATGGACAGTACAAAGGAAGCCTGGAAAATCTGTGGAAATAGTTTCATAATAAGGGAATTAAGAAAGTTTAAAAACTCAGAATGGTTAAGAAGAGAAGAGGCTGCCTTGGGGGAAATGGGATCTTTCAGGAAAGAGCCTGGGAGGGAAGCTCTGCCAGGGCTGCGGCGCTGTGCGGGCCACGAGCAGCCCCTGGGGGCGAAGAGGGCAGGACCCACCTCATTGCCTTGAACTCTTGACTAGCAGTTTGTCATGTTTATAACCAGCCACTTGGGAACATTTAAAACAATCCCTCGGGGAGACAGTGACTGTCCTCCCTCCCCGCGCTTGTGGGTCGCGACCCCCACCTGTCCTCTAAGTCCGCCTCCCTGGCAGGAGCCTTCTGCTCCTTTGAAAACAAAGTCATCAGGAAGTTTCCGGAATCCATGCTTAGGCCTCTTGTTTCAGGCAGTTAGAAGAACATCTCTGTACTTGTGGTAAGGAAGTGACAGGGTCCTTATTTTGGGGGGGACACACGTGCGGCTTGCAGGATCTTAGTTCCCTGACCAGGGATGGAACCCGTACCTCGTGTAGTGGAAGTGCAGAGTCCTAACCACTGGACCACCAGGGAAGTCCTGGGTCCATCATCTTAAGGGAAAACCGTCAGATAAGGTGGTGTCTGTGCCATCGCTGCTTCTGTGGCCCCTCTGTGCGTCCAGAAGCTTCAGTGGAAGGGCAGCCCCTCAGCACCGGCTTCGGAGGCAGAGCTGCTCCGGGGCCTCCAGATCGGCCATGTAGCTCAGGTGCTGCTCTGGCCACACAGTGGGGGGAGTGGGTTGTTAGTGTCCAAAAGGAATTTGAGGTGCTTCTTTCAAAGGACCCCAAAGCCAGTAGTAAGCTGTTCTTTAAAATAATCAAGCACAGAGGCCCTCTGGGTGGAGCCGCCCTGACGTGGCCTCGCGTTCCAGCTGGTGATGAATGGCGTCACTTCCATCTGACCACGACAAAGCCTTTAACCCCTCTTTCTTCTTTGCAGTCCTTTCAGGGAAGTCAGGGACGAGCCTACCTCTTCAACTCAGTGTGAGTATCGCTGCCGTGGCCTCACCAGTGCCGCATCTGCCACCAGGCCCCGCGTGCTGCTTCCGAGAGCCCGCCAGTGCTCGCTGCCGTCGAGGGCTCGGGAAAGCAGATGCTTTTTTCCCAGGCTGGGTGTGGTTTGTTTCCTACTGGGGTAGATCTTGATTTCCACCGAGACAGCAGGACTGTGGGCCCCTCCCCACAGCCTGTCCCATCCTGGATTCTCGGGGGAGGCAAGAAGTTGTTCCTTCTCATCAAAGGTGGGGGGAGGCAGGGACAGGAGGGGAGTCAGGAAGGACACCCTGTGTCCTGGGAACAGCTGGTGGGGGCGGAACTGTGGGCCCGGGGCCCCATGAGGGTCCCAGCACCTCCTCCCCACAGGGTGAACGTGGGCTGCGGCCCTGCGGAGGAGCGGGTCCTTCTTACCGGCCTGCACGCCGTGGCGGACATCTACTGTGAGAACTGCAAAACCACACTCGGGTGGAAATACGTGAGTGACCACGGGTCCGCTGTAATAAAGAACACGTTCCCAGTGGAAACAAAACATGCCAGGAAGCGGGATAGGTGCTGCCAGTCAAGGAACACGTTTTAAAACCGCATCTTTCAGAGTCCATGGACTGGGGGAGGGAGGGATGGTCACCAGCCAGGTGGGAGGTGGGAGACTGGACGTGACCCTGCAGTTGCGCTCACAGCAGACCCCTCTGCAGCGCTCGGGGCCCCACCCCCAGGACCCGCCTGGGCCCTGTGCCCTGGTCCTGTCCCACACACCACCCACTCCCATACTCCAGCACGGGGCGGGCGGGGGCCTGTGTCTGAGCCATTGCATCCCTTGCCCCCGAGAAGGGCCTTCCCCTCTCCACCATCTGTGACCCTGAGGACTTCACTCCCCTGTACCTGGAGTCCCGGGAAGGAGGCCTTTGCTTGGCTTCCCTTCCCAAACTGCCCCGCACGTGGTCGGTGCTCAGTAACAAACTTGAATCAGTAGTTCCCGACAAGTTTCACCATCACTCTGCGAGTCCAGGCCAGACCTGCCCTGCTCCTGAGGGCTGGTCACCCAGATAGCCACCCCTCCCCGGCCCTGGACCGCACGGCGCAAGGGGCGTCTGGGGAGACATGATACTGCAGTTATTTTCTTTGCGAAGTGTAAAATGAAGTTGAAAAACAAAACCGATTCTGTCCTGAAACCTTGTCTCTCTCTTTTCAAGGAACACGCCTTTGAGAGCAGTCAGAAATATAAGGAAGGAAAATTTATCATTGAGCTTGCTCACATGATCAAAGACAATGGTTGGGAGTAAAGTGAAAACTTCCTGTTCTCTTTTGAATACGATTTTGTGAAAGAGATGGTAAATGTAATGGAAACATAGGCACATCTGATGGCAGTGTTTCTTGAACTCGAGCCTCACAGGCGGCCTCTCCAGGCCAATCCCCTGGGTAAGGCGTCCCTCCGATCTGTGTCTTCAATAACACGGTTATTTCTGAAAAGTTTCAATGACCTTTTTCTAATTTCTCAAGATGTAGAGAAAAGACCTAACCAACTGGTGACTTATCCATCCAGTTAACACCTTCTTTAACCAATGCCTTTAAGATAGTTTGGCTCTGCTCTTTCGTGTTTGATAGAAAACCAGACTGAAGCCCCAAAGCCCACAGGGAGGTCTCTTCGGAGAGCCAGCTTTCCCTCTTGTTTGGATAGAAGGTACGGTAACCACTTCTCCCCGATTCGCGGAACAACATGTTGGTTATTCTTCTCGCAGATGAGCTGTGAGGGCAGTGCTTATTTAGGAATCTCTCAGAAATCTATGAATCTATGCACCAAGGGTGTTTTTTAGCCTTGTTCAAAAACCGAGGCCACCAGTGATAACATTTTAGATAAGCTATAAATAGAGAAGTGTGTCTAATGGAACATGCTGTTTATTTAAGCCAGTAGCTTCCTTATCTCACAGGCAAGTGAACGAGTAGTTAGCAGAGACAGTCTCGGGCCGGTGTGCAGGCACAGGCCCACGGGGGCTCCAGGTCAGGCACTGGGCGGCTGGTCCATGGAGTTGAGTGGAACGCGCTGGACCAAGGGAAATCGGGTTTCCTTTTCTACTCTGATGTACTTGAAGAAAAAGAATTATTTTTTGCATATTTGAAAGAGGCCAGAGCAGGCTAAGCTTCCAAATTTAACATTTGCCAGATAGTTTTAAAATTTTTTTGGAAATTCCGGTTATAGTCGGAAGACAAGGTTTAAACTTTGTAGTGAAGATGTTTGGTTTGTTCAGCAGGTCCCCGTGCCTCCCTGGTTGTCCTGTGGGCCAACACAGGCAGGGCCCAGCAGCCTCCCGAGTCCTGCGTTTCTGCCACAGGTTCAAGTTCCGACTCACCCGGGCTTATGCAGGGAGTGGGCACCACCCACGGGTTTTGGCCGCTTTGCAGAGAATGGAGGCCAAAAGGCATCCCCAAAACAGTTTTCGTGTTCAGTGTTCTACCTGGCTCTGGCCAGTGGGCCCAGCCTGCCACTGGGCGTCTGGGGGCCTTCAGTGTGGTCACCGGGGCATGAGACTCCCGGGACCCCAGTGCCGAGGGTCAGAGAGAGGGCTGAGGGAGGGCGGAAGAGAGGAGGGCACAGGCCGGCTCCCAAACTCCTTCAGACGAGGTTAGTGCGAGCTGGCTAGGGACAGAGAGGGACTGGCTGCCAGTTGGTGGGTGGCCCTCCCCTGACCCCCAGCCACTCACCTGGGCTTCCCTTTGACACCATCTCTGCTGGACCTGCAGCCTGGATTGTGGGGAGTGTCCTGCCTGCCCTGGGTGCTGGGTTGTCCACGAGGGTGCCCAGCGGGCCTGGATGCATCTCAAGTTGCCAAGGAAGTGCTTGGCACGGCGCAAGCCTCCACTGCAGGCACTCTGCCGCCTCCCAAGCTGGGCCCCAGGCCTGGTCCTCAGTGCCCCGTGAAGGCCCGGCCAGCACCTTCCCTGAGACGTGAGTACGAATCCCTGAGACCCCACCTGAGCCAGCGGCTCCTCAGCCGGGCCTCCTCCCCAAGCTTCAGCCTGTGGCCCAGCTTCTTCTCCAAAAGATGCTTGCTGACGCTGAGGAACCTCCTAAAATTCCTCTGTATACACTCAACTTATATTTAGAGCTTTTGTATGTTCTGGGCACAGTTACCGCTCCTCTGCTCTGAGCACTTTGGTTTTGTGCCGTCTCTGTGGTGGCATTGAAGTGTTTTTACCAGTGGTCCATGATGACTTTTGTATTTTTGTAGCTGACACCAACAAAGACTCTTAACACTTTTCTTGTTAGTCTTCTGCAAAATCCGAGCTCCTTTTGAAACCAAATGAACTGACTGTGAGCAGCTTCAAGGACAGACACTCACGAGACCACAACCAGATGTGCTGGTCAAGTGCTGGAATGCACCACCCTTTTAAATTCCTAAACAGTAAATATCACCCTGTGACTTTTATTTATTTAAGATATTTTTTCCCTTGCGAAGAGTGGGAGGTGATGCCAGGATTATAAATGCATTTAAGTTAAACTATGTAATGTCTTCTGCACAGTACATATATATATAGTATTTTTATACCTTAACGCTTATTCTTGATGGCATCTGTCAGATATTAGGAGGGATCAGAAATGGGAATTGTTTAAAAAGTCCTTTAATTTACCTGATAATCTCACCAGAGACTTAACAAAATCTGAATGTTTTTAATATCTAGAAAACTAAAATTTAAGCTCAAAACGACCTACAGAAATGTAAACCCTCATTTGTCAAAGGCTCTGGGCAGGCCTGTCCTCTGCTGTGGGTGGCGCCGCGGGGCTGCAGCCCAGGGTGGCCGGCCTTCCCTCAGGGTAGTTGGGCACAGCTGCCAGACAGACGGATGGACAGAAGCCCAGGCCAGCCCGAAGGTTTGCCCCTCAAGCAGGACTGCCAAGCTCACGTGCACAGGCTTCCTCTGGCCCCACGTCCGGCTCTCTGTCCTCTGTCTGTCTGTGAGGTTTAAAAATAAAGCTTCCAACATCCAATGTTTCCTAGTTAGCAGCATCACGGGTCTCGCGGCCTGACGGGGTAGCCAAGGAGCTGCTGAGGGCGGAGCCCCCAATCCGGGGGTCCAGGAGCCCTAGGCAAGCATCCCCGCGTGGCCCACAAGGGCACTTACGCTGGCCGTCACCAGGCCCGGCCACCTCCTCCCCGTGACCCCAGCTCCCGGAGACAGACAGCACGGGTGTGTAAGCCCCTCAATGGTGAGAGGGTTGGGAAGACGTGAGGGACAGCAGCCTGGCCCAAGGCATCGGGGGAGTGGGAAGGTCACCATAGAGTCCAGGTCCCAGCTGACGGTCATGGGCAGGGGCCTCGGAGGACGGGCTGCACGGCGGGTCCGTGTGCAGGGAAGGCGCCGCCATCCGTGGGGACCTGCACGTGAGGCTCGGAGGAGGCAGGTGAGACAGGCCCAGGGCTCAGAAGCAGAGACGCGGAAAGAGCCACAGTACCTTCTAGAAATAAGAGCTGTTGGCACTCACTGACGTGAGGTTTCGGGTGAGGCAGGAAAGGCGAGAAACGGACCAGAGCCCAAGGGGGTGGTGGCCGTGCTGACCCGAGGACACAGGTGCTGAGAGTAGGGGAGGGTAGCGATGACCCTGTTGGCCTCGCAGCGGGAGCAGACGGGTCCTGGGAGGAGGCAGCTCCTTCCTCCACGGGAGCTCCTGGAAGCCGAGGGAGCAGTGTCACAGTCAGGAGGACTGCAGGATGGAGGGCGCGGAAAGGGCAGGCTTTGAAGATCTTCAATAGAGACACCCCCGAGCAGGTCCCCAGGTCGTGTGAGCACAAGGCCAGGCCCTGAGGCTGGAGAGGAGTTGGCAGTGGGGGACACCAGCTCCCAGGGCCTCTGCTCGCCCTTTGCCAGGAACAGCGGGAGCCAGCTGGCTTCGCCCTCCTGACTGAGGCAGAGGGGCAGAGGGGCAGACGTGGAGACAGGGCCAGGCCATCCTACCCAGGGAGAGACGAGGTGGCCCGTGGACTCCCAAGGCCAGGAAAGAGGACCCAGGCCAATAAACCAGAGCTTTATTGAGTCGCAGCTCAAAGGGCAGACAACTCAGGGACACAGTCCAAGCCCCTACCAGAATCCAGAGCGGCCAGCCTGCTGCTACCACGAGCTGAAGTCCCCAAAACCTCGGCTGGGCTTTTTCTTGGCCACGGGGACAGCTGCACTGGTGGAGGGTTCTTCCTCTGCTACCCGTTTCCTGGGGAGAGAAGCAGCAGACGAGAGCTGCCATGTGGGTACCAGGCCCCGAGCTGGGAGCCCCGACCCCCCTCCTTCACCCTGCACCAAGGCACCCCCGGCAGCCAGCTCATGGCACAATCCCGTGCCCCCGGCTGCCCACCCCCCGGCGGTAAGTGCAGGGAGAGCACCGTGGAGACTCACGTGACCACCGGGCTGATGTACTTGCCCACCCCCTGGCGGTACGTCTGGGGGCCCTGGCTCCCCTGCTGGGGCTGGCTGGTCTTGGCTGTGCTCTCCAGGGCCGCTGCCTCCAGCCGCGTCTTCTTCCGCTCCTCAGCGATCTGTGGCAGGCAGGGGAGTGTCTGGCTTGGAGCCCTTGGGCCAGGTGGGGCTCCTGGGGACAGAACAGGCCCCGAGTGTCCCCCTCACCTTGGCATCGGCTTCCTCGTAGGGGTCCACAAACACTGTGGTGGAGTCCATGCGAATCTCCTCCTGGTGGGGGCGGGAGGGGGTGAGCAGAGCCGGCGCAGGCCCCCAGCCCGCCTAGGGCCCGCCCAGTGCCAAGCCTGAGGAGCAGCCCCCATGCTCCCAGGCACATACCTTAGGGCGGTCAGTTTTGGGGTCACTCTCCACATTCTCCATGGCCGTCAGTGTGTCAAAGCCTCCAACAACCCTGCAGCAGAGCGATGGGGCGCCTGAGAATGTGCCCAGGGCAGGGCACCCCCAAAGGCCATGTCCCTGCGCAGGCCAGGGGCACAGAGTGGCTCCAGAACAAGCCAGTAGGACCCAGAGATGAGGGGCGGGGTCCCCGGGCCCGGCTGGTGGCCAAGTCCAGCTGGCTGCCAGCTCTGTCAACAAAGATTGATCGGGACCCGTCCACGCTCATAATGTCTGTAGCTGATTTTGTGCTACGACCAGAGCGGGGGTGTGACAGAGACCATGAAGCCACAGAGCTGGAAATACCATCTGGGCTTTCACAGGATGGGTGCCAAGCCCCAGACAGGAGATGGGGAGAGAGACAGGATGTAGCCCAGCTTTGAGATTCGGGACCATTCAAGGGAGAGCCTGAGGGGGTCAGGCAGGGCGCTGGGTAGGCCACTGGGGCGGGTCTCAGGTCCAGAGGGCCAAACTCCCTGCCCACCCCCATCCCTCCCCAAGAGAAGCCCCAAGCCCCCACTTGTGCAGAGACACAGACGGGGCAAGTGGGAGCAGGCCCAGCCCAGGGGAAGGTAGACCTCACGTGCAGCTCCTTACCGCCCGAAGATGGTGTGCTTCTTGTCCAGGTAAGCGCAGGAGCGGAAGGTGATGAAGCTGGGGAAAGAGGGATAGTCAGGGAGAGCCTGCGCCCCCCCCCCACCCGCCTGCCTCGGCCCCCTACCAGGCCGCCCAGGAAGGGGCAGGGGCTCTGCCTCCAGGCCTGACCGCCGCCAACCTCCTCCTGGGCCGACGCTGTGCCCAGAGCCCGTCCCATCAAGAGACTGACTACAGGACCACAGACTGTAGCCCGGAAGAAAGGAGGCGACGAGCAGGAAGGGGTCCGGACACAGACACACGCGGGAAAGGGACACAAGGGCCGACCTCAAAAATCTTCATGTCTAATTTGGTATAAAAATGGGCAAATTAGGGGGCTTCCCTGGTGATGCAGTGGTTGAGAATCCATCTGCCAATGCAGGGGACACGGGTTCAAGCCCTGGTCCGGGAGGATCCCACATGCCACGGAGCAACTAAACCCATGCGCCACAACTACTGAGCCTGCGCTCTAGAGCCCAGAAGTCACAGCTACTGAAGCCCACGTGCCACAACTACTGAAGCCTGCACGCCTAGAGCCCGTGCTCCGCAACAAGAGAAGCCACCGCAATGAGAAGCCCGCGCACCGCAACAAAGAGTAGCCCCCGCTCGCCGCAACTAGAGAGAAAGCCCGCATGCAGCAACGAAGACCCAACACAGCCAAAAATAAATTAATTAATTAATTAATTTTCTTTAACAGTAAATTAAACTCCCCGAGGACACGGATGTGAGAGCCGGCGGGTTGACTGAGAGGGAGGGGGGGAAGGGCGCTAACCAGTATCTTCAGACATTAGACGGATGTACTTCGTGACGTGAGGCCACAAGGAAAACGTTTAAGTTCCAAACCAGGAGAGAGCGAAAAGAAGGAAACAAAAAGAAATAGAAGAAAAGGCTAAGTAGAAAACAAATTAAGATCACCAGAAGCAGCAAAGTGACTGGAAAGTTAAATACACACTTAGGACTGTCAGGCTGAATTAAAATAAACCAAGATCTAGGTGTGTGCTGTGTAAGATACTGCTTTAAGACTTCAAGAATCTACAAGGCTAAAAGCAGAAGGACGGAAGCAGACAGAAGGGATAGAGGCAGGAAGTGTGGCGATGGTCGCAACATGGAACAGTCCCCAGAGAAGTGCAGCGATGCCCCCACATCCCCACAGCCCGTGCGGGACCGAGCTCCATCAACACGCGTCAGCAGCCGCCCAGGGAGCGCATGCCTTCCAAGCCCATCGGACTGCCAAACGTCAAAAATCGCAGAATTGGGGCTTCCCTGGTGGCGCAGTGGTTGAGAATCTGCCTGCCAACGCAGGGGACACGGGTTCGAGCCCTGATCTGGGAAGATCCCACATGCCGCGGAGCAACTAGGCCCATGAGCCACGATTACTGAGCCTGCGCGTCTGGAGCCTGTGCTCCGCAACACGAGAGGCCGCGATAATGAGAGGCCCGCGCACCGCGATGAAGAGTGGCCCCCGCTTGCCGCAACTAGAGAAAGCCCTCGCACAGAAACGAAGACCCAACACAGCCATAAATAAATAAATAAACCCAAAGTTTAAAAAAAAAAATCGCAGAATTGTGCATCCCCAACCTCCGGCCGCCAGGCAGGTCTCCTATTCTCACTTCTAACAACAGTTAAACTCAAGAGAGAATGGAATAAACCTGAAGTAACAGGAGAAAAACAGAAAAACAACAAAAGGGAGACCAAAACATAACAGAAAGGAAATAAAGTCTAAAGTTAGCTCTTTGAAAAGACAAAACACCAATAATATTAGAAATAAAAAGAGAAAACCGCCACCAATCCAGCAGCAGTTTTACTGGCTATTTAAGCAGAGTCGGAAATAATAAAAAAAGGTGACACCACCAGCCCTGCCAACAGCACGCAGAGCACCCACCCAGCCCCGTGGGGCTAAGAAACGCCACATAGCCCTGCCAGGACAAGACAGACGGAACCACCAGCCACCAGCAAGCAGTGGGCGGGGGACGCACAGGCCGAGGCCTGCAGGGGGAGAGACACGAAAATAAGAAAGGAGAGAACAGAAACCAGGAAGAAGCAATTCGAGGTAGAAACTGAAAATAACTACAGAGAAAGTGAGAGCAGACAACCCTTGTAAGCCCTGAGGAAAAACGGACACAGATGTGGTCAGGGATGGGGACAGAGGGGCATGCATGGACACAGTGCTTGGCCGGAGCAGCAAAGCCCACCTAAGGGTCAGCAGGACGCTCTGCGGCCGTCCCTGCCCAGCGAGGTCACAACAGCTGCCTCGCCTCCAGAGCTGCTCAGCTGTCCCCCCAGAAGGCACCGGCCACCTCGCCCCGTGGGCAGCGCCCACGGTACTTGGACCCCATCAAACCAGTGCAGATGACCCAGGCCGGCCCCCATGTGGAGGGAGCAGCAGTCTACAATCTTGGCCAGGACAGACACACGGACACAGCAGCAAGGCTGGCCCACAGCCTCCGGGAGAAAAACAGCATACGCTACAGTGACAGACGCTACAGGAAAGCGTCTGCAAACTCAGCAACCTCGCCTGAAAAAGTAGGCCCAACAGCAAACCTGATCGGATGACACAACAGAGCCCATGTCCTCCCCCGCACAGCCCGACGATGAGGGGACCACGTCTGCACCAGGAAGGAGAGGACATCCCCTCAAGCTGATAACGTGAAATGTCTACGAAGCCTAAGACAGTTTCAGTAAACAACTACTGGAAATATAAGAGAATTTGATAAAGTGCCTAAATAATAGTTTTTCTCTACATGAACAATAACCACCAAGAATTAGGGAAAAAAAATTCTGTTTACAAAAATATCACAAACTACAAAATCCTTAAGAAATAGCTTTATCCAGGAAGGCAAAGGACCCAAGTGAAGAAACTGTAAAATCGCATTAGAAGATAGAAGACATCCACAGGAGAAGTCAAGGCACATCCTTAGATGGAAACTACCCCACGCACGTCCGTTGTTCTAAAGCACACGTCGGAAAAAAATTTTTTTAAATAAATAAATAAATAAATAAAACACACGTCATGTCGCTCCAATTAGAATAAAGTCCAGATTAGAGAATAAGCAATCAAAGCCAAAGCAACGTGCAAACAGACAGTGAGGGTGGACCTCCTTCTGGAACTCACTGCAGAGCCCAGTGCGGAGCTGGTGTGAGCAGGTTAAGTGTAACGTTGGCGGAAGGAACAACAAACAGAGCGAGAGCCAATTCCCACAGGAAGGTGCCGAGTGCCGGGGCACGAGGAGGACGACCCGAGGCCCTCATGGCTGGCGGGAAGTGCCTTCTCTGTGGGAAGCTCTCTCAGGGGCTCTGCTGGAGGATGAGCAGGGAAATCACTGGGAAGGAGTCACCTAAGACAGGGGACCACCCATCAGGTAGGAGGGCGTGTTCCGCCCTTCGGGGGCCCCTCCCTGCTCCACCGGTGCCCGCGATGGCCGGGGGGCCAACTAGCCACCTGACAGACTGTGACGGGCATCCTGACTGTTCAGTCGCAAGGCTGCCATCCACCTGGGGAGGGGACTGCTCTGAGTGACACCAGCACAACTGGGAGGAAACAAACGCTGTGCCCATGCCACACACAATCACCACGGACAAGCGAGATCTCAAAACCAAAGCCTTCCACAACTTCCCCGAGACACACGCACGATGGCACTGGGGACTCCTTAAGCACAAGTGGAAATGCCACAGGAGAGATGTAAAAACATGTGCCACCTTCCCACGAAATTTTTAAAGTCTGGGGAAAATATCTGGAACACAGGTAAAAAAATTAAGGATTTTTAAGAATCATAAATGAAGAAACGTAGATGAACTCATAAAGCTCCTAGAGAAGGCTGAGCGGGAGAGAAACACTCCACCTGGGGCCCCATTCCACCAAGCCAGGTGGCTCTGCAGGTGAAGCCAGCAAACGTGCATGCGAGCCGCCACCCAAACCGTCCTCGACGCGCCATCAGTGGCCATGTGGCCCAAACCAACCTCCGCAGGCAGCGTGCGGCTCCTGGGAAAACACTCTCCTCTGCGGCCCCGCAGCTCCCCTGCGCCGCCCCCCACCTTCCACTGCTCCCGGTGGCCCCCACGACACTTAGACACAGGCCGCCCAAGACTGTACGTCTAGCCTGTTTTCACCCTCTCAGCACCAAAACTTAGACCTACTAGGACCAAGGTGGGTGTCCTGGGCATCTAACGCCGCCGAAACACAGCAGAATTCCCGACCCCTCACTGGGTCTCCGCCCCCCGGCCGGGCATCCACATCCACACCCACATCTCATGCCGCCCTGGCCTGTTGCAGGCACCACCACGAGGCACGGGGTTGCCGGATGACTCGTTTTACGTGCAGGTGCACACGCCCAGCGCTCAGGCAGGTCTGCGCATGTCCCCACACTTTCTGGATTCGGTGGGGGGGGAGCACAACATGTAGGGCGAGGCTGACGGAGAATCTGCAGGAGCCACCCCCTCCCCGGGCCCCTCCCATGGCCGCACATTGACTCACAACTGAGACTTGTTGGTGTTGGGCCCCGAGTTGGCCATGCTGAGGACGCCGCGGCCCGTGTGCGAGAGGTTGGGCCGGAACTCGTCTCGGAAGGGCTTTCCCCAGTATGACTCCCCCCCTGGAGGAGGAGGGGGCATGTGGCAGCAAGAATGACCAGGTCCCAGCTGAGCGCAGCTCTTGGGACGTGGCCCAGCTCAAAAACCTGTGCGCAATCCCTGGGGTCCTCATCACCAACTCCCCGCAGGACATCCCTGCAGCCCCAGGGCCCTTAGAGCCCCTGGTTAGGGCTGGCCCGCAGAACAGGGAGTAAAGTGCCAAGGAGACGGGTGGTTCCTGCTCACACCACACAGGGTGAGGGATGAGCTGGCCCAGGCAGCTGGCAGGCTAAGGGGGGCTCTGCAGGGGCAGCGTCCAGGGTGGGGCCCAACCTCCGCCCACTGTGGGCCCCCTTGGTCTGTGGACAGAGGGGGTGGCCCTGGAGGCCCAGCGGGAGGTAACGTGCCCCCACCCTTCATCTGTGGCTGAGGCCTCACAACCACCTTGGAACGAGGAAACAGACAGCACGTGGGGCTAGCAGAGTCCCCACGCCCCTGCCCTCAGAGCCTGCTGTGCAGCCAGAGCTCCCAGGGGCCCAGCACGAGCACCTACCTGTGCCTGTGCCCGTGGGGTCACCCCCCTGTATCTGCAGGAAGAACCAGCCAGTGAGGAGCCGCACCCATGAGCCTCAGCCCCCCTGCCCCCCCTCCCCCAGCTGCTCCTGGTGAGAATGGGGCCCTCCCGGTTCACCCCCGAGAGGCCTGGTGTGGCCAGCTGGCCCCCGGGTACACATGGGTCACTGCAGGACTCCGCACGTGGGCACTGGGGGGCCAGTGCACGGCACTCACCACGAAGTTGCGGATGGACCTGTGGAAGAGGGTGCCATCGTAGTACTGCTTCTTGCAAAGCTTGATGAAGTTCTCACAGGTTTTTGGCGTCTACAAAAAAGGCAAAGTGCTCCCCTGAGGCATGTGGCGGCCAGGGAAGGGTCCCGAGGACCCCCAGGGCCCTTGGGCAGTGGAAGGCGGCCCTGACAGTGAGGAAGGACTTGCAAGGCCCAGCAACCAGGCACTCGCAGGCGGCCACCTCACCCACCAGGTCGCAGTGCAGCTCCAGGTTGAGGTCGCCCAAGTTGGTGTGCAGCCGCACGTAGCCCTTCTTCTTCACGAACTGGTAGCGCAGCACGTCCTCGTCAATGGCGGCTGCAAGCAAAGGCCTGAGCTGCCTGCCTGCCCGCGGCCCGGAGCCCCCAGGGGCATCGGGGAGGGCGGAGCAGCGGGGCCTGACGGCTCCTCAATGTGGGGAGGGGAGGGCTGGGGGGAGGGGGAGGGGGAGGGGGCCCGACCAGCCAAGAACAGGAGAGGAAGGGGGCTTGGGGGCAACACCAAGGTGGGACTTGGGCTGGAGCCTGAGGTGGGGTGGCCCCAGCATGGGGAGGGCCTCCCACCACCAGGGAGTCCCCTGGACAGCCGCCCCTATCCCAAGCACAAGCCCACCTTCAAAAGGGGCCGTGCCTGGCCACTCCTGAGTTGCCCGTGAGCCCACAAAGCCCAGGCGCGACAGAGCAGCAGAGCAGAGCAACGGACGAGGGCGCCCCACCCTTGGCCGCTGTTAACGCTGGCGGTGGAGACAAAGGCCACTACCTGCTTCATGCGTGGTCTCGGGAACCATGGCAGTGGAGGTGAAGGAGGCGCTGACCTTCCCGGTGGAATAGTGGGCCTGCCGAGAAACCACGGTGGCTCCTCAGCCCCGGGAGGCCACCCTGCTGCTCAGGCCCTGCTCGGTGCCTCTCCTCCAGGAAGGTGTCCCTGACCACCACCCACAGGCGCCCGCAGGGGCCTACCAAGGCGGACAGGACAGCCCAGCCTGCACTGGCCTCTCCCCAAGGGCCCAGGGAGCGGGAGCACAGTGAGCCAGCAGCCCACGGGCCTCAACTGGGCTGAAGGCCTGGCTGCCAAAGCTCTCACATTAAGTGAAACCCAGAAAAACACACCAGGCAGAGCCTGGGCATCTCTGGGGTTCAGAGCACCAAGAACTTGAGCTTCTTTTTAAATGTGTCAAGTCCCTACAGGAAAAAATAAGCCTCAATAAACGGTTTTTTCCTTCTAAACAGTAGGACAGAAAAGTTTCTTCCCATGAGAAAGGAATACACCAAAATGCTAAGAACCATCGTCTTAGAGGTGGGATTAAATTATAAACAACAAACTTTCTTCTTTTAGCATGCTTAGTTTTCTGGACAGTTCTTTAGGGGGGCACCTCAGAGTTCCCCCCCCCCAGGGTCCCCCAGCCCCAGCTCATCAGGTCCTGCCTGAATAGGGGAGGGGCAGCTTTGGGGCTTGACAAGCCAGGGTGCAAATCCTGGTGCCCTCACTGCCGACTGGGGGTCCCAGGACCAACCATGGGCTGTGTGGGACGAGAAGGTGAGGGCGGGTGCCAGGTACCCCCAGTACCACTGGCTCCCTCCCCCCAGCAGCTTGGCACCCCTGAGGTTGCTCTGGGCACCGAGTAACCAGCTTCGCAGGGCAGTGACTCTGCCCATACCCCAGGCAGCTGTGGGGCGAGGAACCACTGAAGCTACCGGGCAGCTGTCCACCCAGCACATGTGCTCCGGGCCGGCCACACCTGTCCGTGGCCCCAGCCTTGCTGGGCCAGCCTCAGTGTAGCCCCATCCCCAGAAGCGCCCCGAGTGGCAGAGAGGGCAGCGGCGAGGCCCGCTGCCTACTCACAGCGTTCAGCCTGTCCACCTTTGTCTTCTCGGGGACCTTCATGGTGGCCGCCAGCATCTCGTCCCCTTTGAACTCCTTGTAGAGCTCCTGCAGCGTCTCTCGGGTCTCCGTGTTCGTGTTTTTCAAATAATAAGATGGGTCCTGCTTGGCCTTTTCTTCATCTACAAAACAGCACAGTCACCCTGAGCAGCCGAGACCCAGCAGCATCCCCAGATGTTGTGACGGGGACAGGAGGCCAGAGCCGCTGAGAGCCCCAGCCGGGACACGAGTCTGAAGTGACCAGAGCCTCTGTCACCGTCACAGCCTCCTGGTCACAACCACCCAGGGAGGAGCCAGTGGGGGAAGAAAGAGCGAGGCCACTGCCCTGTCCCCAGACTGGCCCCAGCCCCAGGGGTCACAGCCTCGCATCACAGGACCAAGTGGCCACGAGCACTCACCACCCTTCATGGGACCTCCATACCCACCCAGCGGCCGGCACGAATGGGCCATCCCTGTGGTGGGACACAGAGAATCTCTGAGGAGAAGGCCCACCCAGGCCCCCGAGCACGTGGGAGAGGAAGCAGCTCTGAGAGACCTAGAGCCAAGTCCAGACGGGGCGGAGGTGGCGGGGAGATGGCCAGGCTGGGCACCATGGTGATGGTCCGGCTGGCACCGACATGTCTGGCCCCCGATGGCAGGCATGGGCCAGGGTGGTCTGCCAACCCCAGCACAGAACAATGGAGCATAGGCTCAGGAAATGCAAGACCTGTGAAAACCTGGGTGAGACTCCCAGATGCTCAAGCCCCAGGGAGGTGGGGGGTTTCGCCCAGGCTCTTCTACCCAAGTCCCTGGCACCTGGGCCAGCCTTGGCCATACATACCTGGGTCTATTATTTTCATGTTATTCTTAACATGAAAGAAGTTGGAGACATTGAATTTGTCCAAACTGGTGGGGTCCTATGGCAAAAAGAACACATGTGGTAGTGAGCCTGGCACCACAGCCAGACCCGTCCTGGGCCGTGCGGCTGCTGGGCAGCAAAGGACGGGTGGACCAGCAGAGGGACCAGGCTGGAGGGGAGAGGCTGGGGGCTGCAGGGGCACCGCAGGTCAACAGGGACTCTGCCCTGCGCAGGGTGACGAGCAGGGGTGGGGCGGGGACAGTGGCACAGATGGCTGCTCAGCCAGCTGCGTCCCCGTCTCCCCACACACAGCTGAGCACCCTTAGCTGTTGGCACGGGACGTGGGGTGCCCACCTCCAGGCCTCCTGCAGGCCGCCCCCCTTCAGCCCGGCTGCCAGACTGACCCCACGGTCTGCCCTGGGGACAGCGAGCCCACCACTGGGGAGAGCCATGCACTGGCCTCTGATTAGAACGGGATGAGCCACGGGACGATCTAGACACACTGATTTTCTAGGGCCGGGTTCTCATGAACTCACTCGGGGCTCTGACACCTACAGGCACACCCTACACTCGCCCCTGGGTCCCGAGCACACCAGCCCCAGCCCTCAGGTCTGCAACGGGGCTGCCTGGACGTGGAGGTGGCTCTGGGGGCAGAGACGAGGGCCCTGACACGGCAGGGGCGGCCTCGGAGGGGAGCGGTGAGCCCCGGACTGAGGAGACTGCCTGTGTGGAGGCACAGGGTGACTGAGGGCAGGGAGGACGGGAGGGGCTCTGCCAACAGCCGGGACAGCTGGGAGCTACGCAGGCAGGGGGCCGCGAGACCACTGAGGCAGGAGGAGCCAAGGTCCTGGGCGGGTGGTCCCCGGGCAGGCAGGGAAGGGGACACCCACCTGCAGGGTGATGATGTCCTGCCGGGAGAAGGGCTCGTCGGTCAGCAGGTCTCGGAAGTTCTTGGCCTTGATGTTTAGCTGCTCCACCGCCTAAAGCCAGGAGAAAGTCCGCTGTCACGTTGCCTGCCCCCCGACCTGGCAGCCCAGAGCCCACCCAGAGGTAGGGAAAGGACCAAGGTGGGGGGACAGGTGTGTGCCACCAAGGGGCGGGGCTTCCTGCGCCCCAGACAGGTTGCTGTTGTCACACATCTGTCTCCCAATGAGCCACCCAAATCCGTGACCCCAGAGCCCTGCGAGGCCAACCTCCAGGGATGGGCGTGAAAAAGGCTTAGGGAGGGTTTCCCGCATCGCGGGGCCACAGCCCTGCCATCTGCACCCAGCCCAAAGCAGGCCCAGAGCAGTACAGGTGTGGAAATCGGGACCCCCCCCCCCAACATGTGCTCCCCTGGGGCGGCACTAGGAGCTGAGGTCCCTCCAGGGTCTTTGCCGATGCCTGTGGGGGGCACCAGGGAACAAGGACCTGCTCAGTGGGAAGAACTGCCCCGGTCCAGTCTGGAGGGCACGAGCAGGCCCCGCCATCTCCTGGCTGCGCCAGTGGCTCTCAGCCCATGAGCCGGCCTAGGGCTCCCCAAGGACCCACCTCGTGGGCGTAGACATTGCCGGTGGTCCTGATGGCCACGATGTGGCTGTTGTTGGTGAACACGGTGAACAGCACAGGGCAGTGGTACTTCCCTGGAGAGGAGGCACACACCCAAGGTCAGAGAGCGGGAGAGGCGGAACCCTGCGTCAGCACGCCCAGGGCGGACCCGAGGGACAGCCCATAGCTCAAGCTCCTCCTCCAAGAGCATGAATTCCCATTCATCCTGCAAGACCCAACCCCTGCAGGGCTTTCCTCAGCAAAGTCGGCCTTGTCAGCCCCCAGCCCACCTGGCCTCCCTCTCCACCTGGGGCGTCCGTCACCCCTGCCCACCCACCAGTAGCCCGTCCTTCAGACCCTGCCCCATCCCCGTACATCCTGCGTCCCTCCCCTGGGTTACTGCAACCAGCCCCGGCTGCCCTCCGTGCCCTGCCCCACCAACACCCGCCCGCAGCCAGGGAGCCTGTTCAAGTCCCAGCAAGAACACTGCAGAAAGGGGAACACTTAGAGATGAGAGACCTTGAGTTGTATGGACTCTAAAAATCCCTAATTTCAAAACTACAAAAAATAATTATGAGAGCATTCTGGAAACTTGACCAATAGCTGGATGGTCAATGATACTACGGCATTCCTACTAACTTTTTAGATGTGACAATGGTATTGTGGTTATTATTTCTTAAATCTTTAGCTTTTAGAGATGCACACTGAAGTACTTAAGCAGGAGATAGTATGATGTCAGGGATCTGCTTAAAATCACCTGAGTAGGTGCAGAATGCAAGCACAGGTAAAATCAGACACGTTGACAATGGATGGGAGCTGAAGCTGGGGATGGATACGGGGCAGGGAGTCACACACTAATTCTACTTTCTTTCTTTCTTTTTTTTTTTGGCTGCACCACGGGATCCTAGTTCCCAGACCACAGATCAAACCCGGGCCCCCCCCACAGTGGAAGCGCAGAGTCCCAACCATGGACTGCCAGGGAAGTCCCTAATTCTCTCTACTTTCACATCCCTGAAAATTTCAACTAGGGACTTCCCTGGTGGAGCAGTGGTTAAGAATCCACCTGCCAATGCAGGGGACACGGGTTCGAGCTCTGGTCCAGGAAGATCCCACACGCCACGGAGCAACTAAGCCCGTGTGCCACAACTAGTGAGCCTGTGCTCTAGAGCCCGTGAGCCACAACTACTGAGCCCATGTGCCACTACTACTGAAGCCTGCACACCTAGAGCCCATGCTCCGCAACGAGAAGCCACAGCAGTGAGAAGCACACCCACCGCAATGAAGAGTAGCCCCTGCTTGCTGCAACTAGAGAAAGCCCACGTGTGGCAATGAAGACCCAATGCAGCCAAAAATAAATTAATTAGCAAAAAAAATAGAAAGAAAATAAATAATGCTTTCTTTTTAAAAAAAAAAAAAAAAAAAAAAAAAAAGAAGGACTTCCCTGGTGGCGCAGTGGTTAACAATCTGCCTGCCAATGCAGGGGACACAGGTTCGATCCCTGGTCCAGGAAGATCCCACGTGCCGCGGAGCAACTAAGCCGGTGTGCCACAGCTGTTGAGCCTGCGCTCTAGAGCCCGCGAGCCACAACTACTAAGCCCGCATGCCACAACTACAGAAGCCCGTGCACCTAGAGCCCGTGCTCTGCAAGGAGAAGCCCGAACATTGCAACGAAGAGCAGCCCCTGCTCGCCGCAACTAGAGAAAGCCCACGCGCAGCAACGAAGACCCAACGCAGCCAAAAATAAATTAATTTAAAAAAAAATTTTCGGGCTTCCCTGGTGCCGCAGTGGTTGAGAATCTGCCTGCCAATGCAGGGGACACGGGTTCGAGCCCTGGTCTGGGAAGATCCCACATGCCACGGAGCAACTAGACCCATGAGCCACAACTACTGAGCCTGCGCGTCTGGAGCTTGTGCTCCGCAACAGTAGAGGCCGCGATAGTGAGAGGCCCGCGCAACGCGATGAAGAGTGGCCCCCGCTCGCTGCAACTAGAGAAAGCCCTCGCACAGAAACGAAGACCCAACACAGCCAAAAATAAATGAACAAAAATAAATAAATAATTAAAAAAAAATTTTTCAACTAAAAGACAAAACAAAGCCAAAAAAAGGCAATCTCTAGATCAAAGTTAGTAAAAACTTTAAAAAAGGCAAAGTTAGGTCAGATCTTTCTTGCTGGAATCTCTGAGTTCTCCCATGGCCACCCCGGCCCCACATGACTGCTCTGCACCCCATCCCACCTGACTCTAGACCACAGACCCTGCTTCCCGCTCCACTCACCCTGATGCAGCAACACTGGACTCCTGGCTGTGCCTCGGGGCCTTTGCACAGGCTGAGCCCGCTGCCCGGAATGCTCTCTCCACATCCCCACAGGGCTCCCCTCCCCTGCCCTTCCTCCCCCTCCCCCCAGATTTACACGCAAACCCTGTCAGCGAGTCGTCCTGTGACCCTCTCTCACCCTGCTTTACCTCTGACCTGGTACACACAGCACCTGACGCACTACAGTGATCTCATTTCCAATTTCCTCCCTCCCTTTTGTTCCGGGAGACACCTGGCCTGTCTTGCTCTCTGCACACAGCAGGCGCTCAGTAAACACTTGTGAAGGAGACACACCGAGGGCCTCCCCGAATCACCCGCTCTCAGAGCACGGAGCCACACGGCACCCAGGGACCATCCATGGGGCGCTGTGCTCCTGGCCACCAAGGCCTGCTTGCTCGTTCACTGCCATCTGGCACCTGCTGGGAGCCAGGCCAGCCTCAGCTGCTCCAGCATCTCCCGGAACACACCCGCCCAGCGAGCCCCGACACCGACCTCAACCACGGCACCCGCACGCGCCCAGGGCACGGCGCCAGGCCCACAGAGAACCGAGGACAAGGTCGGTGTCCACGGAGGTTGCCTCGGCGCAGGCGTCTGGCCAGCGAGAACAGTGGAGGGTGTGGAGGGGTGCAGAGCAGGACCCCAGGACTGGACTGGAGCTTTATGACCAGTGCCGAGCGGAAACCAGCCCAAGAGCCATCTGGCAAATCCGTCAGACCCCCCACACCCACTGCCCGGCCGCCCGCCCTGGGCCGCAGCCTGAGCAGCTTGTCTCCAACGATGACTGGACCAGAGCCACGGCCAGGTAGGGCCTGTCTCCCGTGGGGCCCAGCTGGACCCACAAAGGCCACCGGCGGCCCACATGGCCCAAGTGCCCTTGCGGGAAGAAGTGCCCCAAGCCTGAGGTTTCACCTCCACCCCAGCTTTAAACTATCTGGACCTTTAAGAAAAAATTATTAACCTTTGAGAAGTCAAAAGCAAGCCTCCAGCCTAATCAGAAAGGAACAAAAACTTGGTGAGGGGGGGGGCCTCGGGTCCTGCGGGCCAATCCTAGAACTGGCTGTAAAGGATTACTCACCTTCACTGTTCTTTGCAAAGTTCAGCTTGATCAGACACCTCCCGTCCAGTTTCTGAAAGAAGGGTAATTAATAATAACAAGTAACTCACATGAAGAAGGGCAGAGGCACCCGAACAAACTTTTTGGCCAAATCAATATCTCCTCAGCTGGGCAGTGGGGACCCAGGCGTTTGCCCTGCTGTTCTGCTGTGTGACGACCCAAGAAACACCAGGCACTACAACGTGGGGGAAGAGGAGTCAATACACGCAAATGCCAAGAGGGGATGGGATGGGATCCTTTCTCAAAACTTCTGGACTTCGTCTGCGGCTCACCTCTCCTCCAGGAACCTGGACAATAAAGCAAAGTCCAGCAGCCGGAGGAAAGCCGCCCAGTGGGGAGGCCTCCGTCAGAGGAAGCGAGGGGGCAGCGGAGACCCTGGATGGGGAGGCACAGGCCCTGCAGCGCCGGCCAGCTCCAAGGGCCACCCGGAGGAGATGCCAGGCATCCTTCCGCCAGGGCCGAACCCGGTTCTGCCCCACGTCCTCCCTCCCCTGGCACAGTCCCCGCGCCCTGCCCCGTGCCCGCTCCCCGACAGCCACCTCGGCCCTGCCTTCGTTAGCCAACCACCCCCCCACACACACCTGTGGACAGATGGTGGGTGCCCGCCCCAGGCACAGCCAGCCCAGGGAGACCCACATGCAGCACCCTCCTCCTGGGGCCCTGGGAGGTGACAGGAGCTCACGGCAGCTGACACCACAGGGACGGTCCTCAGGGCCATGGCCGCGGGGACTCTGGGCACAGGCCGGGAGGGGCACGGGGCACGGGCCCCGCTTGAGGATGCACCACAGACTCCCTGACAGGACACCCGCAGCAGAGGCGATGGCTGGGGGCAGGCGATTGGCGTGCTGTGGGGCTGGGGAGCACCCGGGGAGCGGCTGTCCACAGTAACCGAGGAGACCGAAGACAGGGGGCCAGACGTGGACCAGGAAACACGGGGGGCTGGGGGGCGACGGCAAAGCGCAGCCCCCACCCACAGAGGAGCGAGCTCCAGCCTCGACACAGCTGCAGCCTGATCCCAGGGGAGGCAGTGCATCCCGAAAACAAGGCCACCGCCCAGGGCCCCGGAGTACACATCCGCCTCCAGAACACAGGTAACAAGTGCACAGCTGAGCAAAGACTGAACCCACGACTCTTCACACGTCCGAGGCTGGTGGCCAGGACCCTGCTCACACCCCTCGTCTGCCTCCCTCCCTCCCCCTAGCCTCAGCGCACCCGGGTCCTCTTGGGCCTCCCCAAAGACGATGACAATGACAGCCTCCACTCTCCACAGGGCCCCCAGGGTCTGTCACAGAGCTGACCAGGCCTCATCCCGGCAGACAGGGCTCTGACCACCACCCAGCCCAGCTCCCAGCTCTGCAGTGCCAGTCACCACACTGCCCGCCACTCCCCCAACGCAGGCCGGACTTCCATCAGGCTGACACCCTGGGGGAGCCAACCTGGCTCCCAGGGTCTGCAGAAGGCCCCGCCCTCCCTGCTTGCCCACCTCTAGCCCCTGCAGTGCACCTCCTCAGCCTGCACCCTAGCCCAGGCTCACCCAGCACCTCTTGCCCAGAAAGTACACGGCCCCTGCTGCCTCCCTGCTTCCACCCTCACCTCCCTGAGGTCTGGTCCCGACACAGCAGCCAGAGCCAGGCTTCCAAACAGGCCAGATCACAGCTCGCTACGGCTTAACCCATCTGGCCTCCAGCCCGTCCAGAACGAAGCCAGGCTCCCTCCAGGGCTGGCAAGACCGCCCTGATGTAACTCAGACTACCTGCCACCATCTCCCCTCGTCCCCAGGTCACAGCTTCCATGGCACTGCTCCACAGACGTCCCCAGGTCCCCCATCCTCCTCTGGTCAGCATCCCGTCCCACTCTGCTCACAGCGCCAGGCCCCGTGCTGCACGGCTAACCCCTTTCTGTGAGTGAATGGGTGCAACCGAATAAATGTGGCAGAGGGAAGGCGAGCTGAGAAGTGAACAGAGAGCAGCGGGAGGAGCAGAACGTGGGCGCCCCGGGGCTTTACAACAAGGCATGCGGAGGGGCGGGGGGTGTCCAGCAGGGAAGTATGCTGGAACTCGACTCCAGATTCTCTCCTGCACCTGTACATGTGACACATCAACAGCTGCTTAACCTAACTCTCCACAGAGTGCACGTCACAGAACGCTGGTGCCCACAAGCTACATCACCCAAAGAGACAGGTGACTCTTAGAGCTGCCGAGGGTCTGGGACACGCATCTCCCCTGACACGCCGCTGTTGGGAGTCTGGAACAGTGCGACTCCTCCAGGGGGCAACTTGCCAGGAGCTACCAAGCCTAAAACGCAGCCCCCAGCGTCCAGCAGTCCCAGGGGTACACCGCATGTGTGACCACCATCTGCAACAGCAGAACTCCAAATGCCCCCCAGAACTGTGCCACCACAGGAGGGCACACGCAGCCATCACGGACGCAGGCAGGGCCGGACGCACCGACACCTCGGGGGTGGAAGCAAGGGGCAGTGGGATCACCGAGCGACTGCGTCCACGACCGAGGTAAGACAGATGCCTGCTCACGTGCACACAAGTGGGGAACACTCCAGAAAGGACCGGTGTGGGTCCTCCACCACATTCCTGTACCTGACACCTGGTGTTCACCGGCATCACCAAAGCTCCTGCACAGCCACCTACCTCTCCGTTGCTGGGGTTGGTCCCATACTTCTTAAGCCAAGGGACAATGTTCCTGAAGGGAAGAGGACAGTGCGCGTCAGCGGGAGGGCGGGTGCAGCCTGGCAACAGGGCCACAGTGCAGGGGGCCTGCCTCCGGGGGGAGCTGGGAAGGGGCTATACTCCACTTCACTTTTTGCCTCATCAGAGGAAACGGGGGAATATTTCTGGCTACATGGGCTTCAAAGTACGTTCAGGGTTTTTACTCCAGTTACGCATAAACGTGGATAAATAACATTAACAGAAAAAGATGTACATACAATGAGATACTGGGCCAGCATCAAAAATCACACTTGCAGAGAATTCTGAATGACATAGGGGAAAAAAGCTCTCATCTGAGTGAAAAATGGATCCTGAACTATCTTCAACAGTATGATCTCAAACAGGTTACCACAAATACACTCCCAGAAAAAGAGCACTACAGATATTGACAGTGCTTTCCCTGGACAGTGCAATTATGACCAATTTTCCCTTTTCCTTTGAAGTATTTTCCAAATCTTCTAAAATGAGTCTGAACTATAAGACAATTACAGAAGCTGGCTTACGTTGGGACATAAAACAGCATAAAGCTTCAAAGGGAAGCACTAGAAAAGTATGCGCCTCAACTATGGCTCTGCCTTCATGAAGTGAAAGCTACTCAGCTCATTAACACTCTAACAGGTACGGGATGCAAATTAGAGCACTAGGGACCCCCACACGGGGGAGAGGCCAACGCCCCTCCAGGCAGAGGTCACAGCAGCACTGCCGCCTCGTGCCTGAGGCCCATCCAGGGCTCCCGAGGCTGCCAGGACCTCGGCGTGTCCAGGCTCAGCACTGCCTGGAGCCCAAACACTCCAGCTGGCCCCACAGCCCCTTCCTGGGTGGGTGCCAACAATCTCACCACATTTGTTAGTCAGAAGTCAAGGGAAAACTCACAGCAAGTCAAAGACGACGCCTTCGGGGGTGCAGACTGGGTAGACAAAGGGCTGTAGAGAGAGACTGAGAAAGGACAGGGTCACTGCTGAGCACTGCCCCCTCCCAGCCCAGGAGACTCTGGGGGGGTTACCATGGTCTGGAGGAGCCCTGCCTGCTCCTGGCTGCACAGCAGGCTCCGTTCCCGCCATGTTTCCAAGGAGTGGATAAGTGACTCAGACAAGACCTGACGCCCGGGAGCCCTGGGTAAGTTCCAATGCAGGGATATGGGTGTCGAAGGCCACTTCCTGCCTCGTAGAGGGTCCGTGTAGGAAAAGCAGAGCCCACAGGTGGAGGAGGATGGTATCCGGTGGACTTCCTTGAGCCAATAACCTTTTCTTCTGGCCTGGGGTCTCCATCACTAGTCATCAAGAGCCCTGGCTGACCTGGCTTGTTTGTACATCATTCACCTACGAGTTCGGTCAGCACAGGTCAGGCACCAGGACCTGGACAGCCTGGCAGCATTGGGGTCACCTCCCCGGATGCTGCCCCAGGGAGCCCTTGTGGGGAGACCGCACCACCGCCCCCTCTGGCCCAACCTTCTACTCTAACCCAGTAGTACTGCTGGGGACCGACCAGAGCAGGACCCAACAACAAGGCAAGCTCCAAACAGCAAGACAGTGAACATGCATCTTCTCCCAACAGGGCCTGAAGGGCACATTCTCAAAGCGCGTGTTACCCAGAACCCAAGGTAGTTACAAAACAGGCGAGACACAGAGCAGAGACCTCTTGGAAGAACTGGGAACCAAAGATTTCCATAGAACCAATTTACAAGACTACACTTCCAGGAGGCTGATGACAAAACTGGTGGCGGTGGTGAGAAATGCAGCTGATGATGTCTGGGCCTCACTTGTTCATACTTCCTGAGCAAGTGAAACAGGTGAAGCCCTCACTCACCACATGGGGAGCCTCCTGGGAGCCCTGGGCAGATTCAGCGGCTGTGCCCCCAGCCTCCCCTGCCCCCTCACTGCCCCGTGGTATCAGCTGACCTGCCTCACCACAGTGCTGGGATCACCAGGAGAGCTTGGTCAGCTCTCAAGGCTCTCCCTGACCTATGGAATCAGAACTTTGGTCGGAGCGAGAGGAGGGCAAGGTGGGGAGAATGCTGTGTAGACACGTGTGTCCAGGACAGAGCTGACCATGGCTCAAACTTGGGGAAACTCAGGCCCATGGGGACCACCAGACCTGCCCACTCCCCCAAGCCCCAACGTGTTGGGGTTCATTAGTCTAACGAGGGTGGGAAGAGACATCCAAGTGGCTGTGCAGCTGGGTCCCTCCCCGCCCCCACAGTGACCTGCATTCTCAGGGAAGGGGGAGGGGCCACAGTATCATGACTATCAGGGCTGCTGTTACTACTCAGACTCTGGACCAAAAGGAAAGCATGAAAGCCCTGGGCTCAGAGTCAGACCACTTCCTGGATGGGACACCTGGGAGAGGGAGCTCACTCTTCGAAGCACTGGTTCTCTCAACTGTAAGGCAGGCTTGATGACAGAGCCTACCTACCTCTGTAGGTAAGAACAAGGTTAAAAGACAATGCACATAAATGGAGACACAGAACAAGCAGAAAACCATCATCATTTCTTTCCATTGCTGGGTCCCTTCTTCCAGTCCACGGAAGATCTGGGTGGGAGAACGCAGACAGAAGCTACACCTGCATCTCCAGGGATCAGATTCACTGTCAAACAGTTGAGTACCCGAGAACAATCATGAGGGAAAGGTTAAACTCTCCAAACTCTTACCTGCAGTGGTCAAAAGGTAGACGACGAAAATCTGTTTGTGCGATATCTGTGCAAAATGAAAATAAAGGACAGAAAACTTACTCTGTACAAAATTTCACAAATGTGCTCTACCAACAAGTCAACTACGTTTTAAGAAAAAGTGCACGTAAGTCACGGGGATGAAACGCACAGCATGGGGACTGTAGTCAATGATATTTTAAAAATTGTGTGTGGGGCTTCCCTGGTGGCTCAGTGGTTAAGAATCCGCCTACCAATGCAGGGGACACAGGTTTGAGGCCTTGTCCAGGAAGATCCCACATGCCGCGGAGCAATGAAGCCCGTGCGTCACAACTACCGAGCCTGTGCTCTACAGCCCGCAAGCGACAACTACTGAGCCCGTGCGCCACTACTACTGAAGCCCGTGCTCCTCAACAAGAGAAGCCACTGCAATGAGAAGCCCACGCACTGCAACAAAGAATAGCCCCTGCTCGCCACAACTAGAAAAAGCCCACGTGCAGCAACGAAGACCCAACGCAATCAAAAATAAATAAATAAAATAAATTTTAATAAGTAAATAATAATAATAAATTGTGTGTGATGACATACAGTAACCAGACCTATTTTGGGTTTTGTTTTGCAACGTACAGAAATATCAGACCACTGCATTGTGCACCTGGAAGTCACTCAGTGTTATAGGTCAACGATACGTCGATAAAAATAATAAAGTAAAACCTGCAAAGATAAAAAAAAAAGAAAAAAGAAACAAAAGAAAACGCTGATGTAAATTACCCAGTGCAAAAATTGCTGTGTACTAAAACCTTTCTCTAGACAGAACCAAAACGTGGGGTACATCAAGAAAGAGCTTAGAGGAAAAAGTACATACCGCAGGTGGGTTTCTGCCACAACCCTAACTAACACCCCTGCTGTGGGTCTCCCTCTTAGCTTTGCTTTCCAAGAGGCTGGGCCAGTTTTGCTCCCACCAGTGACCGTGACAGTGCTCTTTTGACTGCAGCCTTGAGAGCTTTAGGTATTATTGTTTCTTGCATTCTTCTTCTTTTTTTTTTTTTTAATTTATGTATTTTTGGCTGCGTTGGGTCTTTGTTGCTGCACACGGGCTTTCTCTAGTTGCAGCGAGCAGGGGCTACTCTTCGATGCAGTGAGCGGGCTTCTCATAGTGGTGGCTTGTCTTTGTTGCGGAGCACAGGCTCTAGGCACGTGGGCTTCAACAGCTGTGACACGTGGGGTCTCAGCAGTTGTGGCTCCTGGGCTCTAGAGCGCAGGCTCAGTAGTTGTGGTGCACAGGCTTAGTTGCTCCACGGCATGTGGGATCTTCCCGGACCAGGGCTCGAACCCATGTCCTTTGCATTGGCAGGCAGATTCTCAACCACTGTGCCACCAAGGAAGTCCCCGTTCATTGTATTCTTTATTAACTTGACAGAGAAAATATTATTGTAACCTATGTTAAAAAAAATCACCACCAATATTAAACATTTTCTCTTATGTTTAGTGTATTTCCTCTTTTGTGAACTGTGTCCTCAGCCCATTTGTCTACTACAGTTTCCATGTTCTTATTAATTGTTCATTTTTACACTTACTGCATTGTGAAGACATCATTCCTTAATTATACCCACACACACACCAAAAGGAACAGAAGGATTTCACGCCTTACCTGGTTTCTTGCCACCATAGAAGTGAGTGTATTCAGCACAGGTAATGTACCTGGAGAGAGAGATAATCTTACTACCACCCCTTTATAAAAAGAATAGTCTCTGGAAGTAAGAAGTTGATGACCGAAATCATTTCACTCATTCGGAAAATGCTTATTTAACACGTACTATGTGTCAGGCACATAGTGAAAAACACAACAGGACACGGGGATACGCAAACTCGTAAGCAAACCCAAACGGTCCTGCTCCAAATAGCAGGGTTAACAATGAGAAGCAGCTGGCCACATGAAGACCTGGGGAGAGAGCTTTCCTGGCAGAGGGACCAAGCCGACTAATCACGTATAAAAGCCCTGAGGCAAGAAAAGCTAGTGTGTTCCCAAAGAAGGGCAAAGCCACTGAAAAAGAGTGCACATGGGGGCACGGGGCCACTGATGATGGAGACGCGGGCGGCGGTCGTATCACAAGGGGCCTCGCGAGCCGTGGGAGGACTCTGGATTTGCTTCAGGCGGGATGGAAGGACCCTGATCCAGCATAAGTCCTCAAAGCATCACTCTGGCTGCTGTGTGCAGAGGGTCAAGCAATAGGCAGCAGAAAACCAATCTGAGGGCGACTACAAAGGTCCAAGAAGGAGCTGGCATCAACTCCACCTGTGGGAGAACTGGTGGACGAGTGAGAAGCGGTCAATTCCTGGAAGAGCCAGCAGGACGTACTGATGGACAGGAGGCAGAGGGAGCTGAGGGAAACTCCCGGGCTTCTGACCCCAGCGAGCGGAGAGCGCTGTGACCACTGAGATGGGAAAATGGGGGAGGAACAGGCTTAGGTGCTGAAAATCAAGAGTTGCTTCCCCGTGGGGCACACTGAATTCGAGAAGCCCATCGGATCTCCAAGTGGAGGTGTCCTAAGCAAGACTGGAGAGATCCCCCGGGGCAGGATGTAAATGGAGAGGAAACCTGGGGGAGGAGACGTAGGAGGTCCGGAACGGGGGGAGGAGGATCCAGCAGAGGAGACCAACAAAGAAAGACCCCTGAGGTAGCCTGAAAACAAAGAGTGTGGTGTCCCAGGCACCGTACAAGGGCTTCAGAGGGAGAGAGGCGGTCAGCCGCGTCCTACGCTGCTGAGAAGCCCAACAAAACGAGGACTGAGAACTGACTGACCCCCGGATGGAGACGCACGGAAGTTACAGGATCACGACAAGAGCAGTGCAGCGGGCAGAGCTCGACTGGAGTGGTTTCAAAGGGAAAGCAGAAAACAGCCGGTCGACACAGATCTTCCTCTTCTTGTCATAAAAAAAAATCAAAGAAACTCGGTGGCAGCTGGTGGTGCCAGGTGGGTTTGTTTTAATTGGAAGGTGCTGTAGCCCGTGAGCAGGCTGGGGAGCGAGAACCGCACCCGGGGAAAGCCGGCGGGGTCAGAGCTGGCAAGCGGAGGGGCCGAGGGGACGGGACCCCGGGAAACCCGCGCCTGGGGGAACCGCCCCGCCGGGGGACGGCGGAAGCTTCCGGGGAAGCGACGTCGAGAGGGACTCGGCGCGGCGCAGAGTGCGGACAGGCCCGCTCCCGGCGGCGGCTCAACTTACATCTTGTCCTTCTGGTGCTGTCGCTTCCCCATGGCGGCGGCGGCAGGAGCAGCGAGCGAGGAAAAACAACGGCACACTACTCACACCGCGCCCTCTCGGCCGAGCTCCGTAACTACTTCCGGGTCTCTCGGACCCGCCCCGGAAGCGGGCGCTGGGCACGCCGGGAACTGTGGTCCCTGGCGCTCAAGCGCATGCCCGGCCGGCGCAGGCGGCTCCCTGGGTCCCTGGGCTCAGCTCGCGGTTGGCTCGGCCACGTGGGGGCTGAGCTGCCTCCGCCTCGAAACCCCGTCTTCCCGGGGGCCCCTAGCTGGACCGCCTCGCCCGGCCGGCCCCGGCTCAACGCCATCCCCGCCCAAACCCGTCCTGGTTTCTCAGGTCTTAGGCCTGGAGCCCCAAGAACCCCCAGCCTCGGCCCATCACCGCTCCCCGCCAGGCCGAAACCTCCAAAGCGACGTACACATTCGCTGTCTGCCCACTCACCGCCCATTTGGTCCCCACCGCCTGCAGGCCCCTCTCCTGGGCGACCCAGGGGCCGGTGGCCATGAAGCCTGAAGGTCCAAAGCCCTGATGATCCCTTCGGTCTCTTCTGACCGACCCTTCCCTCCGCTGGACCACCACGTTTGTGTGCCCCGGCCAAGCCCTGGACCTCCCTCTACACTCAAGCACTGGGTGACCTTGCCCAGGCTCATGGCTTTAAACACCTGTATCCCTTGTCTCCGAACACGAAATGGCCAGCACTTCTGACTCCTGACCTCTACCTGGGCACCGACTCAATCAAATTTAACATGTCTGGTAAAAGCATAATTCTCCACCCCTTCTACCCCTAGTGTCCACTCTCCTCAAGGTACCACTGTCCACCCAGTCACCCCATACATCTCGATCTCAGCTCCCACAAGGGCTTATCACAATTTGTAATCCTGTACTAATTTATCTATGTACTGGCTTACCACACATACATGGATGGGACATAAGCTCCTTAAGGGCCAGGACCCCAACTGCTTGGTCTATTATCTCGTCGCAAGCAAGGTGCAGGGCATCCACAGGGCTCAACCGACATCTGCTAATGGCCAGCATCATTGGGCACTTTGTGAGGACTCATGTCTCACATGCAGGTTTGATTCTAAGGTCAGCATGTGAGGTAATCAGAGTCACGTGTCTTTTAAACTCTTTAGGGAGGCGCCAAATTGGAAACTGACACGCCAGCTCATTTTCCTCCCAGGAGGGAACAGACCACTGTTTCTGAACTTGCACCCAGATAAGCCTTGTGTTTAGGAGCCAGGTGTAGCAAAAACCAGTAGTCTTGCAACTCAGTGGGGTCAAGTGGGGGCCACAGAGTCACTGCAGGGAGGGGCAGCACACTCCCCGCACTCATCACTCTTCCAAAGTACACAGGACTGAGTTCCCAGGTTAGGTGCAAGTGAGGGGACTTCACTGACCTGACCACCTACTGTGTGCAGTCTCAGGCCAAAAAGCCTCAGGCTTGCACTACCCTGACCACCTCTTGGGGCTGCAGAGAGCCCGTGGGACTGCACAGCCCCTGGGGGGCGTGGCACGAGGAAGGCACCACCAGGGGAACTTTATTCATTCTCCTGCCGTGGTCTGTACAGAAGAGGTTATGGGTCCCTCTGGTGGGGCGTGGACTCTGCGCTGCCAGGGTCATTCTCTGAGTCATCTTTGGGTCTGGGCACAGGCTGGAACTTGAGCAGGACAGGCGGGGTGAAGATGGAGGCCTTCACAGATGGGGATAGCATCTCCTCGGTGCTGGCAGAACCACTACAGGCTGAGGTCCTGTTCAGGAGACACGCAAGACATGGGTCCATGAGGGGGACACGGCACACAGGGCCATCAGAGGAACACACGACAAAACCCAGGCTGTGGGATGGCTCTCGATACATTTCTGCTGCTGGAAATCCCTCCCATGGATGTTTGCTCAAGGCTGTTCATTGCAGCAATGTTTGTGATTGTGTAAACCTGGAGACAATCCAAACGTCCATCAGGGAACAGCTAAAACAACCATGGTACAGGCATGCAGTGGACTATTCCGCAGTTGTTTAAGGAACGAAGTTGGTCTGTACATCCCAGCAAGTAAAGACACCCCAATGGTACAGTAATGGAAAGAACAAGTTGCTGAGAAGTACGTGCAGTATGATCCTGATTTGATTTTAAAAATTAACCAATGTATTCAGACTCATATTTCATGTATTCATTTCTATATTGTGACCTTTTTTCCATAGAGTATGTTGTGCTTTTGTAAACTTTTAGAAAACAATTTAAAATAACCCATTTTGGGGGATAGTGCCAAGACAGCACAGCTCACTTAGAAAGCAATACATAACAGGAGGCTAAAAATTGTCCCCATTAATGAAATATTTCAACAAGCAAGGGTAGTTGAGTAAATGATGCTCCATCCACACAATGGGGTGGGTATTCTGCATCTATGATTACTGGTGAATTTCTAGGTTTTTTTTTTTCTTTAAATATTGGTTAAGAATTAATTTATTAATTTATTTATTTTTTGGCTGTGTTGGGTCATTTCTGTGCGAGGGCTTCCTCCAGTTGCAGCAAGCGGGGGCCACTCCTCATCGCAGTGCGCGGGCCTCTCACTGTCATGGCCTCTCTTGTTGCGGAGCACAGGCTCCAGAGACGCGCAGGCTCAGTAGTTGTGGCGCACAGGCTTAGTTGCTCCGCAGCATGTGGGATCTTCCCAGACCAGGGCTCGAACCCGTGTCCCCTGCATTGGCAGGCAGATTCTCAACCACTGCGCCACCAGGGAAGCCCGAATTTCTAGGTATTTTTAATGACAGGGAAGCAACATGTTCCAGAACTGGCTGCAAAGCTGCTCACAGGATGCTCCTGATTACGTAACAAACTACTACCTGTGCACGTACACTCGTGTCCATGGGGAACACCTACAGTGAAACAGGGATATGTGCCAACAGTGGTTATTTCTGACCTTGGGAGTGAGAGTGATTGGTCTTTTTTGGGTAGTTTTCAAACTGTCTACAATAACTAGATCCTGTTTTAGAATCTGAAAAATGGTAGTGCTTTTGAAAACTGTTCCTACCCTTTCCCTTGTAATTTCACTTCTGGAAATTCATCTGAGATTCAGGGACAGCTTAGCACATAAAGATAGTGATGCCAGGGAATTCCCTGGCGGTCCAGTGGTTAGGACTCCACATCTCACTGCCAAGGGCCCAGGCTCAATCCCTGGTCAGGGAACTAAGATCCCACAAGCTGTGCAGCGGGGCCAAAACAAACAAACAAGAAACCAAAACCAAACAAACAAAACCCCCAGAAGCAGCAGGTGCAAGAAGGGCATGCTGACCTTCACCCGTTTTCTTCCTGGAAGCGGGAGATAACATATTTATGCCCACCCACCACATACATAGACACACACGCACGCACACACACACGCTGAGTGAGGGTACCGCACATGCTGGACGTCTGTCACATGGCCAAGGAAGCTGGCATTCAAAAGGCTGTCAAGAAGTGGACAGCTCCCCAGGGCTTTAATGTTAAGTGCCAAAGGCAAGATTTTAAATTGGCATTGTCTGATTGAATCATAACTTTATTAAACCATGCCTAGAAAAAGCCAGAAGATCTCTCGACAGATCTTTCTGGGGTGAGGAAAGTGTGCTAAAATTAATTGTGGTGATGCGTTCATAACTGTGGATATACCAAAGACCTGTGGTGACCTGGCCCCACTGTGGCCCCGCTGTTCTCGAGGCCCTGACGGTGCTAAATGCTTTACTGCTAAGCTTGGCTTTGTCACCTCATCACTGGCCACCCCCTGCTCTGTCACCGGCAGCCAGTCACCTTCACGCCTCTTCACGCCGCCTCCTTCTACCTGAGAGCCTCTTGCTTCCACTTAGACACAATTCATGGGTCTACACATTTGTGTGTAATCACGCTGAACATTTTAATTTCTGCATAGTATTCCATAATGATGTGAATGCACATTTGACCTGTTTCCAGTCTCGCTCTTTCTAACTGACGCTGCCATAAACATTTTTATACACAATCGTTTTTTCTTTCCCTCAATCCTCTCCTTGGCGCCAGGTTCCAGGATGAAAAATACTAGACTGAAGAATTTGAGAACTGCCATGGCTCCTGATACGTTTTGACAGATTGCCTTTTGACAGGACTAAGCCTTAATTTTTGTGCTTAAAAGGAGACCATCGAGGACTTCCCTGGTGGCACAGTGGTTAAGAATCCTCCTGCCAATGCAGGGGACACGGGTTCGATCCCTGGTCCAGGAAGATCCCACATGCCGCGGAGCAACTAAGCCCATGCGCCAAAACTACTGAGCCTGCACCCTAGAGCCTGCGAACCACAACTACTGAGCCTGCGTGCCTAGAGCCTGTGCTCTGCAACAAGAGAAGCCACCGCAATGAGGACATGCACCACAACAAAGAGTAGCCCCGCTCACCACAACTGGAGAAAGCCCGTGTGCAGCAACGAATACCCAACGCAGCCAAAAATAAATTAATTAATTAAATTTAAAAAGAAAGAAGAAATTAAAAAGAAGAAGAAATGCAGTACTGACACATGCTACAACATGGGTGAACTTTGCCAATGTTATGCTAACTGAGAAAAACCAGTCACAAAAGACCAATTTATGGTATGGTTTCATTTATATAAAATGTCCAAACTGACAAACCTGTAGCGACAGAAAGTAGGTTAGTGGTTGCCTAGGGCTGAGGGAGAGGGAGGGCTGAAAAGGGAGAGCACAGAGGACTTTCAGGGCAGGGAAACTATTCCATACAACACTGTAATAGTGGATATGTGTCATTATACATTTGTCCAAAACCATAAGATGTACGTCACCAGGAGTGACCCTAATGTGAACCACGGACTTTACATAATGACACGTCAATGTAGGTCATAGTTTGTATTAAAGGTCCCACTCTCTGGCGGATGTTGATCGTGGGGGAGGCTGTGGGGGGAGGGCAGAGGGATATGGAACTCTCTGTACTTTCAGCTCAGTTTTACTGTAAACCCTAAACTACTCTAAAAAATAAAATCTATTTGAAAATTTTAAGAAGAATGAGTGCTGCTACAACATGGATGAACCGCAAAAACATTAACCAACTGAAAGGAGCCAGATACAAAGACCACATATCTTATGATACCATTTATAGCAAACGTCCAGAACAAGCAAATCTATAGAGACAGAAAGTGCTGAAGAGGGAAGAGTGGAAGAGTGAGGGCTATGGGTTTCTGGGGTGAGGAAAGTGTGCTAAAATTAATTGTGGTGATGCATTCATAACTGTGAATATACCAAAGACCATAGAATTGTGTGTTTATTTATTTATTTAATCTTTTTTGGCCACACCGTGCAGCTTGTGGGATCTTAGTTCCCCAATCAGGGATGGAACCTGGGCCCCCTGCAGTGGAAGCACGGAGTCCTAACCACTGGACTGCCAGGGAAGTCCCAGGAATTGTATATGTTAAATGGGTGAATCATACCATGTGAATAATACCTCAATAAAGCTGTTAAAAAAAAAAAAGTCATCTGATGCAATGAAGCAGCCAATCTAAACACTCAGTGACATGGGAAACACTTGACAAAAACAGTAATAAAAAACCCATATTCAGTAAATCCCTGCTTTGCAAAACACGCATGTAGATAAAGCACGGGGCTGCCCACAGCTGATTGAATCGTTCCCTTCTGTTGGCCTCTGGGCTGTTTGTTTCTGGTTTCCCACCATCACAAACACTAGGAATGGGGAGCAACTTTCCAGCACCCCTGCTGACATTAGGGTCCCTCCTGGAAGTGGGAGCGACCATCACACTGAATATCCTTCCAGCCCTCATGCATGCTGCTCAGAGGCCAGATGGTTCGGGGGCACACTTACCAGGGGAAGCCAGGGCAGTGGAAATTGTGCGCATTGTTCCTGGCCAAGTACGAGAACTGGAAGCCTCCAGGATTGAGGACCAAGGGGGTCAGATCGACTTCGCGGCTGCAAGACAGGGCGGGGCGGGGGACACACTCAGCTCTGGGCTCCTCCGGGGCGGGGGGTGCCTCCCCAGCCTCGGGGGGCACGGGGGCTCCGTACACAGGCAGACCTCTGAGCCCTGACTCCTCCCCGGGACTAGGAGGGGAAGGGCCACTCAGGATTGCGGGATGGATCCACTACGAGAGGGGAGGGAATCACAGCCCAGCTGGCACACAGCAGGCTCCCCCAAACCCTCCCGTCTCATTTGCCTCGGGCCCGGGATAAATCCTCTCACCTCTTCGGGTTCGATGACAGGCCAGTCCAGTTCAATTTTGCTTCAGACCTCGAAACTTCCAATTGCTCCATCTGCAGCAAACAAAAGAAACTTTAGGACAAGTGTGGGATCCTCATCGTGAAGAGAAACACGTTCTCCAAGAACTATGAGAATGATGTGCCTTCCAGTCAATCAGCAAACACATCAGGCTCATCCTCAGTGCCACCTGGAGCTTGGTGTTAGGGGGATGGGGCCCGGCATGGGGGCTGGGAGCCAACAGAGGAGATCCCAGCCCCGCCTGGGGGACATGTGACGGATAAGCGGGAGTAAGGAAGGGTAGGCGAGTCGGAAGGGCACTGCAGAGGCACTTAGAGGGCGGCCTGGAGAATGACACCCACGGGGAGAGGCAGGCTTCAGGCATCCCCTGGGAGCCCCGGGATTGCACCAAGTGCACTGAGGCCAGGCAGGCGGAGCCCTGTGCCTCCCCCAACCCGACTCTGTGAGCAGAGCAGCCCCCTTTCACCTATCTACTGCTGCCTGCAGAGAAAGTTCTGGGAACCACTGCTGTGGGCCCGGGCATCGCTGGGGTGCTTCTGAGCAGGGGGTTAGAGGCTGCCCCTCCCAGGGCCACTGACCGACGTGCTGGGCAGCGGAGGGAAGGGGCCAAAGACCCTGGGAAGAGTGTAGACAGGGGTTGATGGGGCCACCATGGAGGCCATGGTGGTGGCAGGCGGTGGCAGCAGGCACGGGGAGGTCGACCGGTCCCGTAAGAGGATGGGTTCTGGTTTCTTCGGTTTTGGCTTGCTTCTCTTCTTCTTGGCATCTGGGACAGAAGGTGTCGGTGAGCACCTACCCCAAGGCCCGAACAGGTTAGGGGAGCGCCAAACACAGTCCCTCCAACAAGGAGGGAGGCAGGCCCACAAAGGGCACCACTACTGACGGGCACGAACACGTGCCACCTCACTGGCCCCAAAACCGCCCCACAGGGAAACAGTACTTTTGTCTCTGTCTCACGAGTGGAGCGGGAAGCTCGAACTATACAAGGCCCAGGCAGGAGCCACGCCGGGCTGTCTGCCTTCCAGGGCAGAATCTCACAGGAAGTGATGGAGTGTCACCACCAAGGAGGGCTGGGCTTGGCCCGAGCAGGTTGGCCTGCCACCCACCCTCCCAGGCATGGCACAAAGCCCCGGAGTCTGCCAGCACCCCAGTGGGGTGTCCAGTCCCCAGAGAGTGAGCCCACCGACTACACGCAGCCCCGGGTCATCCTGGGGGTGCGCAAAGGGTGCACGGGGAGGAAGTCTTGCAGAGGTGGGCTCCGGGAGGAACCTAGGGCCTGCACCTCCTCTCTCCTGTTCTGATGAGTCTGGGTCTTTCTACTGTTCAAAGCTAGGTCCCACCAGCAAAGTAGGAGTTAACAAGTCCCTCCTGCAGCCCCTCAGACGGCTCATCTAGAGTGAGATAAGCACTGCCAGGGAGCACTGGCTGGAGGCTGAGCGCCTGCCCTGAGTCTCAGTCCAGCTCCACCACACCTGTGTGGCCTACACATGCCGGACAACCTCCCCGGGCCTCCATTTTCTCTTCTGTAAAACAGGGATAAATAATACAACACCAACATCTTGGGAGGCCACGATAAGAGCTACACATGCTGTGGGTCCAGCTGTTTGATGAAATGGTGCCGTGGGACCCCTCCCCCAGGTAAGCTGGGCCCCCCCGATGTGAGGCGAGACAAAGAAGCCCAACACCACCATCCATCCCTGAACACGGACACTCCCAAGGACCAAATCCAAACCTCATCAAGGCTTTAGAACGACTATCCAAGAAACAACAGGCAGAGGAGGAAGAGCAAACACACCAGCGGACCCAGACAACAGATACAAACCCATCGAGTGGGTCCCCCAAAGGACAACACAGTTCTTTAGTCCATAGCATCGGGGAAAGGTGAGGGTATCCCGCGTCAAAACGAACTTCAAAAGACAGACCAGAATCCCCACCTGCCACCCTGTGTGGCCACTAATGAGGCCGCCTCTCATTTCACTCTCGCGGGGCCCGGGGTGTACACGAATTTGCCTCCCACCCAAACAGTGTGCGGGCCTCGACGGGTCCTGATTGACAGACCAAGCGTAGATAGCCTTCTGTGGACCACTGGGGAGGTGTGAGTCAGGTCAGCCAGGCCGCTCAAGCCCAGCGCGGATGGAGCCTCACCCTGGGAGTAGAAGTACACGCGGTGGATGCGCCTCTTGAGCTGCTCCAGGCGCTGGTGCATCTCCAGGGCGCCCATGCTGTTGCAACAGTTCAGCTCCCCCTGGACAGCACACAAGACCTTGGCCTGCGACGACAGCGGGAGAGGCAGGGAGGAGGAAGCCGGACGCGTGCGCCGCCTGGCTGGGGCCACCTCCTTAAAGACCCCTCCCAGCAGCTCAAGCAGGGCGGACACCGGCGCCCCCGCCCCCACCTCGGAACCCCGGAGCCCCGCCCTCCCGGGCCCGCACCCAGAGGAAGGACAGGAGCCCGCGCCGCTCGCACTCCGCCTGCTTGCCCTTGCGCACCACCCTCTCGGCCAGCGCCGGGTTGCGGTCGAGGCTGCGGAAGAGGAGGCGCAGCGCGCGCTCAGTGTAGGTCGCCGCCTGCCTCTCGAAGTCCTCCTCGGAGATGAGCTGGCAGAAGGTCACACTCTGGGGGAACTCGCTGTCGAACTCGTCCAGAACCTCCATTCTCGAGGGCTTCGGCTGCCCGGCTGCCTGGGGGCGGAGCGGCCGTCGGGGCGGGGCCCCGGGGGTCCGGACGCGCCCACTCCACCCGCCCCAGGAGGGGAGGAGGGAGACGCCCGAGGGCCAGAGCTCGGGTCACCATCCAGGCGGGGCCACCGGGGTCCGGGCGCGCCCACCCCACCCGCCCAGGTCAGGGAGAGGAGGGGTCGGCCCCAGAGGGCCAGGCCCGGGGACGTACCGCTGTCCCCCTTCCGCCGCGCCAACACAGGCTCCCTCCGCGCGCGCCGCCGCACGGACAGCTCCGGCCAGTCTCGGGGGACGGCGGGCCAATCCGCGCGAGACGGCCGCACGTGACAATGCCCGCCGCTCTGCGCATGCGCCCTCACGCTTCGACGGGGCGGACGGCGGGACACAGCTACACCTGGCGGAGGCCCACACCCCGGGGTCCCGCCCGTGGCCACGCCAACTCTCACTTCTTTAAGGCCCTCGGCCTCCGGCCGGCCTCCAGTACCTCCCATCCTGGCTGCTCCCCTCCTCCTCACCGTCTGTAGACAAGGTCCCAGGAGTTCTTTCTGCCCCCAACTCCTCTAGCCCCGGACTTTTCACGCTCTTCTGACTTCCTCTCCCGCTTCTATCCTGTCTCCTCTCCTCATGAGGGTCCTGTCTTCACCATACCTTCTTGGACATCTTACCCACTTCTTAGTCCCAACCCAGAACTGACTTAACTAACCCCAAGTCCCTTGAGTTACAGACCCACATCTAAGTGTCCCCGGGGGACGTTTCCTGGGCATCTCACGCTCAGCACATCCGGATTGGCACGCAGCTTCTTCCCTCCCACCCGGAAATCTGCTTCTCTTTTCCCTCTCCTACTTGGTCAGTGGCCGACCCCACCATCCACCCCAGCCGCTGATGAGGGGGTGCACCCTGGACTGCTTAGTTCAGGTCCCCTCCTAACCCGCCCCCCCATCAGCCCTGTGATCCATGGAGTGCACCTGAGATTTTTTCACCTCCTACCACCAAACGGCCAGCCCCAGCTCTCCCCAACACAGGAGGTGGCATTCACTTCCTCTTGCTTTGATGTCACAGATCAAGATGGACACAACCAAGGAGGGAGAAGGTCTGGCCTGTGCATCTCGCCTACAGGTGCAGGCAGACTCAGAAACACCTGCATCCAAATCTCTGCCACCATTCTGCCACCTGCCCTGGGCAGGTGGCCCCCGATGTGAGGCGGGGCCCATATGACTTACAAAATCAGATTTGACTTTAAAATACATAGTAGGTACCTTTTTAAAAACAGGACAAGCATCCTCTGAGAGGTCAGGCAGACCCCTGATTAACACCCCCATCATGTTATGCTTATAATACTTTACACTTTTTTTGTTTATTTGGATTTTTAAAGTGTATTGTGCCAGGCACTGCCAAGAAAGAAAAAACTACATGCTCCCTGCCTTCAGGGGCTCCCCGTTTAAAGAGGGCTTCAGCCACAGGGAGAAAAATGTGATCTAACATGCTCTGGTGGAGGAACATTGGATGTCTTGGAGCCCAGGGAAGGCTTCCCATAGGAGGGGACATTTGAGCAGAGCCCTGAGTTCACAAGCCTCTCGCAGCCAAGGGCAGGAGACAGCTGCGTGGGGGTCTTTGGCCAATGGGTACAGAATCTGCACGAGGGCAAGAGGTGGCCACCTCCAGCCATGGGCCTAAGTCAGGTGACCTTGGGATGGAGGAACCCCAAGGGGTCAGGCCTAGGAGACAGAGGAGCATGTGTCATTTCCCCTCATCCTCCCCGGGATGCCAGGGCTTCTACGCCCAGGGAGGGGGTGAAGCAGGGTCCCTCTGTGCTCAACCATTGGTGAGGGGTACTCCCAAATGCCCATCCGAGACCTGGGCCTCCTCTCAAGGAGACAGGCTTGAGTGGCTGTCACTGGGCACATCAAAATCTTTTGTGTCTGGTCCTGATGCTGGAGGTGACCCTGCAAGCACACCTGGGGCCAGGCTTCTTGGCAGTTGGGCTCCACTCCCCCCGATTCCAGCTGTGAGGGTGGGCATGCCAGGCACCTCACAGTCTCTCCTGCAGGCTCAGGGCAGCACATGTCCCTGTAAGAGAACAAGTGGGCATGGTTGGAGCTGCAGGCTTTGTATCCCGAGTCCACTGTCCGCCCAGCTAGTGCTGCTCCTGCTGAGAACCCAGGAGAACATTCTCTCCAGAGCTTGGCCCTCCCCAGGCCTTCCAGGAGGGCTGGGCCCAGGGCACCTCCACGTAGTCAAGGTTGTTGAGCTGGCTCTGAGCCAGGCCCGGGCAGACCCTCTGTGCAAAGCAATGGGCCTCTTTCTCCACAGGGCCCTGACCAAACCTTGAGCCCTCAGACTTACCTGGGAGCTGGTTGTAAAGATCCTCTTCAAACCATAGCTTTTCTGAGTCGGAGGCCTCTGCCCCTTCCCCCCGTCCAGCCATGACCCAGATGGACAGGTTGGCGGAGGACCCCCCAGCTCTGCCCTCACCTGATCCTCCGATGGAGAGTCCAGACCAGCTCCGCACCTGCGCCTTACTGCTGGTTAGTGGAGTGAGGCAGCAAGACTCCCCCCCACCCCCCAGGCACTGTGGGTGGTGGGCTGGGCCTGACCGATGCCCTTTCATCATTGCACTGCTTCCCAGTGGCCCACAGTAGTGCAACAGGGAAAGAGTGTCAGGCAGGCCTGCCAGTGCCTCTCCCAGTGGTAGGTGGGGATCTGAGACCTGGAATGCAGGCCCACTGGGGCCTGCGGCGGGGCCTCTGCCTGGGGAAAGGGTGCCCTCTGACCCCAGAGGCCCAGGCCTGGCCAGGATCTTAAGTTTCCATGGAGAAGGGACCGGAGCTGGGCAAGGGGGAGGGGAGGGCCTGCAGGTCCAGGAGCCAGGCCTGGGGAGGGAAAGTGGCAGTGTGGGGGAAGGGGTCCCCAAGGCTGGTCCCAGACGCTTTGACAATATCATTGCACTGCTCCTCAAAGCACAGTAGTGCAACCTCGTCAGAGCACCTGCGGCCAGCAGGAGGGAGCCCCACCACCCCCAATACACGAAGAGCGGGAAGCTCAACCGTGGGTGGGTGGGGCTAGGGGCCCATTCCTAGACAGCAGGGCGGGGAGGGGATTTCAGCGGCGCTGCGGTCCTCGGAGTCCTCAAGACCCCAGAGGGGCCGGACCCTCCCCAGCACCCTCCAGATTGCCGCGGGGTTGCGACCCCAGACTGAGGGGCAGCTCCACACCCTAAGCGGGAGCGCGCCCGGGAAAGGGCGCACACACAAAGGAGAGGGGCCCGCGCTCCACCGCGGTCCGAAACCCACTCGCGCCTGCGGCGGGAGTGGATATAGCCCGACGACCCTGCGCCCTCCCGCGGCCTGAGGCTCCGGGAGAAGAAGGGTGGTCCCACTCCGGGCCGACGCGCCCCTGCCGGCTCAGGCCCCCATCCTTGGCCCCTGGCTCCTGGCCCCCAAGTTGGGCTCCGCATTCTGTCCCAACAGATTCCCTGCCCGGCGGCCCAGAGCGGAGAAGAGGAATGGGGAGCTTCCCGCCCCTCTAGGGTCCCCTGCCCGGATGGGGTGCCCGGGGTCTGGGCTGCGCCCCTCCACACCGCCCGCCGGGTAGGGCCGCCCTTCCCGCGCCCCCACCTCGGACCCAGCTACTCACGCGGCGGGACGCCCTTCCCGCCCCGGGCCGGGGCAGGACTCGGGAGGTTGCGGGGAGAGGTCCCGGCGGCCGTCAGCCCGCGCTGCCCCCCAGGACCACCCCGCACCTCGTGGCGCCCTCCCGCCGCCGGCTCCATCTTTAACTCGCTGACAGGCGGCGGCCCAGCCCCCGGCTCCTTAGCATAGCGCCGCGCTCATTGGCCGGCGCCGGCGGGGGCTTCGCCTTCTGCACGCCCATTGGCTGAGGCCGGAGAGATTTCAAAATAGCCTGCGGGCCCGGATTGGCCCGGCGCGGGCAGAGGCTGAGGCTCCGCGGTTTTAACAATGAGTTCTACAAACACTTTCTCCCCATTCATAACTTATCAAAGGGAACTTTGCCCGCCTTTTCGCAGCTCTAGTCTCGGTGAGTTTTCTCGCCGAGCGGGCGTGCGCTCTTGGAAGCCCAGTGGGGGGCGCCGGCCGCGCGGCCAAGCCCGCTGGGGAGGGGGCTACGACCGGAGGAAAATGTCCGGACCCGCGGTCAAGCCTGCACCAGCCGGGCCACAGGCTGCCCCGTTTTGCAAACTGAAATTGCTCCCTGTGCCTCTCGGATGGCATGTTCGGCTGCGGTGGGCTTCCTGGCTGGGGTAGCCACCTCCCCACCCAACCCCACCGCATCGCCCGACTTGACCCAAGTGAGATTTGTCTGAAGCCCAAGGGTGGACCTGGGCTGCGGGACCCGGTCTTGGAGCCCCTGGAGGCTTGTGGATCTGTGGGAGGCAGGGGGAAGGGGGCGTCGCTTGGGTCCCTGCGTGACTGAGGATAAGCATTCATTAAATGCTTCCGCAGGGCTGATGACCCGGAAGGATGTACACCGCCCGCCTGGCCCTCATAGAGCTGCAGTGTGTGTTGGAGCGGGTGGTGCTTAGGCTACTGTGCATCTGGGCCCCCTCCTCTTTTATTCTCTCAGTCCAGTGGCTGAGAGCAAATGTTTTGGAGGCAGGCAGAGCTGGGTTTGAATCTTTAGCAACCTCGGTTGCCTCCTCTGCAAAATTAAGATGACAATTGAATGTGCTATGCTTCATAGGGTTGTTGCCAGGAGCAAATGAGATGCTCTGTAAATCGTTGGCCCAGTGCCTGGCACTTAGTTTTCAATAAATGAGAGCTCGGCTGCTGCTGCGGTTTTAATTTTTGGTCTTGTACTGCATTCTGCCTGCAGCCCTCTCACCTGCTCCCACAGCTTTGGCCTTGATTTCCCAAGGATTCTTACATGCTGTGTACTGTTGGAGTCTGCTCTTAATTAACACTCCTCACTTTTGTATGTGTGGTGGTAGGGAGGTAACAGAGGCAGAAGTGGGCTCTTACAGCCCAGAGGGGCCAGGGGTGGACCAGAGGAGTGCCCCTTAGATTTGCAGTGTGCGCCACACTTTTGGTGCCCCGCCTACACCCCCTTGGCACTCACCTCTCCCTAAAGGATGTTCCCTGCTGGCACCTGCGGCTCTGCCTGAGGGCTTCATTCTGGCTGTAGAATACAGGGCAAGTGGGAAGTGCTGCAGAGTAATCCTCCCACCTGCCCAGCAGCCCTCAGCCAATGAGAGAAGATATGCTGGTTGGATAAGTACCCTCACTTTCTTGCCCCTTGGTTGGGACAACTTTGATGCATGTTCTACGTGGGGGCCCAGTGCTCCCCAGTGGGATGAAGCCCTAGTTGCCCACAGGGGTGACTTGCTCAGTAATGCAACCTTCACCAGCTGCCTTGCCTGCTCCTCTGAGCCCCACTCCTCTGCCCCAGTGTTTTCTGGGATCACTTCCCAACCACCTGCTTGCACTCCTGTCTCAGGTCAGGTGAGTGATGGGAGAGAAGTGGAGACTTGTAGACGATGCTCAAGAGGTTTGAGCAGAGCAGGACCTCATGGGGGAGGGGGCAGGGGCGTAAAGGGCCTAATTATGACCCTCCTCCCCTCACGTCTCACAATTGGCTAGAGCTTTTCTCCCACCCCCTAAGGTCAATTGATTTCTCAGAAGTAAGGTGCTCTGCTCACCCGCCTCCAAGACCCTTCCAACCAGTTGCCACCCCCAGCCTCTCCTTCGGCTCTTTTATTCTCCTGCAGGAAAGTGGCAGCTCCCCAAGCCTCTCTGACTGTAATCTCCGCCATAACCTCTAGAGGTCACCCACGCACCAGCAAAATAGCTATTACCTTCCTTTATCAGGGCCCGCCTATTTATTGCTCCTTTCTTTAAATTGCAATGCTTTGCCGCCTTAAATTGTGCCTCTTCTTCCAGGAAGCCTTCTCAGATGTCTGCAGCTGGCAGTTCTCTGTGGTTATCTTCCCTTGCAATATCTTTTGAAGTTTTGTTAGGGCCTCTGGACTTTGGAAGGTTATAGTGGGGCCTGAGATGCCACACGTCTGGGCCGGCTGCGTGTGTGGGGTGCCATCTGCACCGAGAGGGATCCTGCGATGCGAATTTCCAGCAGATGAGCAGAGTCCTGACCCAGTGCTTGGTCAAAGGCAAGTGTCCAGACTGTCACAACTGCCAGGGGAGGGGTGCCAGGAGGAGGGGGCGCACCTCAAGGGATGAGGGACTGGAGAGCTTGTGCCCATCCCAGCTGGTAGGGAGTGGGGCTCCTGCTACCTCGCTGAGGCCCCAGCCCTCATCAGGAAGGTTCATGAAGCTCAGGGGCTGGGGAACTGGGGTCACTGGGGCCATTGGACCATCTGAGGGTGGAGAGGGAGCTGTGATGGCCCTGGGCAGTGTTGGGAGTGCACAGAAGAGCATCAGAGAGGTTTGGACGGGTTCAGCTGCCAGCTGTGGGACAGAGGATTTGCACCGAGGAAGAGATGCTGAACTGGACCAGCTGGCAGCTCCTGGTTGCCCCCAGGCTCACAGCAAAATGCAACCACAGGCCAATATTCTTTAATCATAAAGGCACTTGAGAACTCCTACAAACTCAAAGTCTCCCCCAAGAGTGGCCCTGCATATGACCCACCCTGCTGCCCTCCACCTGCAGGTCCACAGCACTCAGAGTTCATCGTGGCCTGCAGAGGCCTCCACGCTGGGCTTGATGAAGATGCCTTCCACGGCCTTCCACCTATTGTGGGTGTTGGCGTTGGGCATGCCGTGCACCTCGAGCTGCCCCCGGATGGGGCTCCCGTACTGCTCGCCGGTGACCGACAGGAACACGGAAGTGCCCACGTGCTGGAAGCGCACGGCGGCCTCCCGCTCCCAGTGCTGCCCCGAGCAGCGCACCGTCCACAGGTCCAGGTCATCACCCTCGCCGTCCTCCCCAAAGGCGCTCACCTCCTGTGGGGGCGGGGGTGGTGTGGGAGAACAGTGGTCACGCATGACAAAGGGCACACTGAGTCCCCCATGGGCACTTGCCTGGCAGCTGCACTCACACCCAGGTCCTTCCCTGCACCTCTCTGAGCCTCAGCTTCCACAGCTGCAAACTGGGGCACCACCACCCCCACCCCCAGCATACAGAAGGGCCCCCCAACACCAGCTCTTCAAACACATGCACACCCCACCTCATCTGCCTGGACGGTGACCAGTGGCCCCCACAGAACCAAGACATCCCCCTCCTTCCTCCTCTGGGTTTCTCCTGTCCTAACCTCTCTGACCCTCACTCAGCATCAAGTCCACCCTTCAGGCTGACAGCCAAGGTTCTATTATCTCATCCTTTCCTTCTGATAACCTCCCCAAAGCACCCTCTGTTCCAGTACCACCTCCCACCCAGTTTCAATGAACTCCGCTCACAGGCTCTTCCCCAGGCCTGGAAAGACACCCTTCTCCTCTCTGCGGCCTGGCGGACTCCTACTCATCCTTCCAGGCCCAGCCCCAGTTCCTCCTCCCCGCGGGGTTCCCATTCCCCACCCCAACGGCCATGCGGATCCCCCTCCTGTGTCCAACTCGCCCCCAGGAGTGGAGCTATCCAGACGGACAGCTCTTCCTGTCTGTGTCCCCGCTGGGCTGAGGGCTCCAGGGGGCAGGACCCTGGCGTAGTCACCTCTGTATCCCCAGAGGGGGCGCTCGGCAAACACTTCTGACTTGAAATTCCCGTTTCACCCAGGAAGCTGGGGCTCCGAGCAGGTGCCGGGCCCCTCGCACACACTCCAGGGGCTCACCTGGTTGTGGGACAGCGGCGACGGGAAGTGGTGCGTGTGCAGGTTCTTACCGGTGGGCACGTGCGTCAGCCGCACAGCCTGCCCGCAGCGCACGGGGGACCCGCGCGGACACCCGCCCTCCGAGCCGCCGCGGATCCGCCAGTAGCTGTTGGCGTCGTCAGACGCCTCCACGCCGGTCACCGACTGCTGGCCGCTGCCTGGGGGTCGACATCCAACCCCCGGGGTCGCTGTCAACGCGGGAACTCCGACCCTCGACCCGGACACCATCAGCTTTCCCGGACAACCTCAACCATGGGATCCAACGGCTCCCCCAGCCCCCGCCCGCCTCCGGCCGCACTCCAAGTCCCTTGGCCCGCAGCTCCGAACGGCATCCCGAAGATCCCCTCGAACCGCCGGCTTGTGCCCCTCGGCCCCCAACTACTCCAGCCCCTGATGACTCCCAGCCCCCTGGCCCGCAGAACCCCGCCGTCAGACCCCAGCCCCGGCCCGCGCACCGGATCCGTATTTGATGTCGTGCGAGTGCAGCCGCACCCGGTGCTGCGTGTTGAGCAGCTTCAGCACCGACCCGCAGGTCACGAGCCCCGCGCCGGTCTTGACGGCACAGCTGCCCGGGACCGAGATCGCCAGCAGCAGCCCCAGCACCGCCGGGCCGGCAGCTCGGCCGCGGCCTGCGCTCCACATCGCCCCGGCCGGGCTCCGGCAACTCGGGCCCTGGTCGCTTCCGTCTCCGCCGCCGGCCAATCCGGCTCTGACAGGGCCCGCCACGGCAGCCAATCGCCAGCCCTCACGGCGCTCCGCCTGCACTTCCATTGGGTCCGCGTGGAAAGGACCCGCCCACAGCTTTCCAGAGCGGCGGCTGGGAGGGGACTGGAGACACGAGGAGGGTTTTGATTGGTCCACGCTTCCGAGGACTCACTAATGAGTAGCAAGGGAAGGCCGGGGTAGCGTCGAGCGGAGAGAATGCGGGCAGAGCCGAGGGCGCCCCTCCAGCGCCCGCCAGGTCCCGGGACACTCGGTTCGCCAGTTCACGAAGCCCCTTGATCCTAGACCCCCGAGCGCTCAGTCATGGTCTCTCCCTCGACCCCTAGATTATGTGCTCACAAGTGGACGCATCTCAGATACTCAGTCACCTGGTCCTTCAGTCCCTGGACCCCGGGATTAACTAATCCCCCAGTCGCTCGGTCATTGCCCACTCTCTGACATTGAGTCACCTCAGTCCCTGGACCCTGGGGTTTCTGAATTCCCTGAGCCACTCATTGACCCCTTCCAGAGCTTCTCATGGTCCCTAGGCCACTGGGCAGCAGAGGGCAGCAGGGAGCTGTGATGTAGAGGGTAGTGGCAGGTGGTCACCAGAAAGCCCCTGAGCTGTCTTGGGAACCTGGAGCCCTGGGAGACCAAGCGACTGGGAACCAAGCCTGGGTGACTGTGTGTCCCAGGCTTGGGACTCACTGCCTTCTCAGAGGGCTGTCAGCTCAGTCGGTATAAGGGGGGAAACTTAAACCACTGTTTATTTATTCATTCGTGGAACATTCTTACATTGAATTCACTCCAGGCCCATCAGTTCAGCCCAGCCCAGGAACCGGCTCTGGGATATGTTACTCAATAGGCTGACCACCGCTGCACTTGGTGCACCAGCAAAGCAGGGAGAAAAATTCGTGTTTAATTAAATCATCCAGAATTTTGCATTCAGAAAATCCAGGGTAGAGCCATTTTAATTACAGCAACGGGTTATTTTTTGGTTTTCATGTCTCCCTACCCCCACCCCTGGGGCCATGGGGCTTGTGGGATCTTAGTTGCCCGACCAGGGATAGAACCCGGGCCCCCTGCGGTGGAAGCACAGAGTCTTAACAACTGGACAGTCAGGGAAGTCCCGGTTTTCATGTTTAACATTGTCTTTATTTTGAATTCTGTATGGGTCAAGGTGTCTTGATCTTTTCAGTGCTTAGAGTGTCTAAAATGCTTACGGTAACTTCCCTGGTGGCGCAGTGGTTAAGAATCTGCCTGCCAACGCAGGGGACACGGGTTCAAGCCCTGGTCCGGGAAGATCCCACATGCTGAGGAGCAACTAAGTAAGTCCAGTGCACCACAACTGCTGAGCCTGCACTCTAGAGCCTGCGAGCCACAATTACTGAGCCCACATGCCACAACTACTGAAGGCCGTGCACCTAGAGCCCATGCTCTGCAACAAGGGAAGCCACCACAATGAGAAGCCCGCGCACCGCAATGAAGAGTAGCCCCCGCTCGACGCAACTAGAGAAAGACCACATGCAGCAATGAAGACCTAACGCAGCCAAAAATAAATAAATAAATGTGTGTCTTTTAAAAAAATGCTTACGGTCTGCCCTGGATTTGGTAGACCGCGCCCTTGAGGGGCTGCCGACCCAGGGCAGAGGAGCTAGAGTACAATCTGGGTGTGTCTTCTCAGACACACCAACAAGCATCTCGAACCTAATATGCCCCAAGCAGGACTCCCCGGTCTCCCTCACACTGCTCCTCCCCCAGGCTTCCAAGTCTCAGGAACGGCACCTCCATTTACAAGTTGTTCAAGCCCCAAACCTGGGATTCATCTTTGATTCCTCTCTTTACCACACTCCTCACATCTACCCCAGCATGTCTTGATGGCTCTGACTCCAAAACAGATTGGAAGGCATCTCTCCTGCATTCCCCGTCACCACCCTAATCCAAGCCACTCCATCTCCCCTTCAGATATCTACCACCCCTCCTAGAAGATTTCCCTGCTACTCGGGCCCCTCCAAGACATTCTCCACCCAGGAAAGTGATTTCTGTCTTAAAAAGCATAAATCAAGGCACTTCCCTGGCAGTCCAGTGGTTAAGACTTTGCCTTCCAATGAGGGGGTGCAGGTTTGATCCCTGGTCAGGGAGCTAAGATCCCACATGCCTTGGGGCCAAAAAACCAAAACATAAAACAGAAGCGATATTGTAACAAATTCAATAAAAACTTTTTTTAAAAAAGTATAAATCGAATCATGCCAGGTGCCTGCTGAAAGCTGCCAACAGCTTCTCATTGCACTGGGAGCAGACAATGGTAAGGACACAGCGAGTAATCTCCCTGATAGGCAAAGAAAGGGTTCCAAGAGCAGCAGAGACCCCAGGGCTGGAGTCGGGAAGCCAACACGGCTCTCCCTGAGTCTCTGGAGCCTCATGGCTTCTCCTAGCTGTTCCTTTTTCCTGCTCACCTCATGGGCAGATGCTCGGGGCCCTCCACCTGGAGACCACAGTTTGTCTCCAGGTTCAGATTCTCAAGAGGGGATGTGATTGACTCAACTCAGTTCCAGGCACTGCTCAAGGTGCAGTCAGCCAAGGAGGATGGAGAGGTGTTAGTCTCCAAATACATCTGCTAACAATGCCTCCCACCCCTGTGAGCACACCTGCTCCTCTCCCAAGTCGTGGAGTCCCTTCCCCCTTCACTTGGATCTGGGCACGCATCGTAATTGGCTTTGACCACAAGAATGCCACAGAAGTGCTGTTTGGGGACTTCCGAGCACAGGCTGCCAGAGCACTCACTGGTGGTTCTTGCTTCCTCCCTCTAGGAAGCCAGCCCCTGCCCAGGCAGACCCTTGAATGGCCAGGGGCAATGGGGAGAGAGATGATGGAAGGGGAGTGGCCACGAGGGATGTCCTAGCCTCAGCCCAATCCCCAGCCGAAAGCAGCACTCCCACCCCAGCCGCTCTGGCTACACCACTGCCAGCTGAGCCTGTAGAACCCCCTCAGAATCATTACAAATGATGATTTTGTTTGAAGCCACTTAAATCTTGGTTTGTTACATGGCAACAACATGGTGCCTGAAACAGGAGCTAAGGGGAGCTGTCTCTAGCATCATGTGCCAGTGGTGCCCAAAGGGGCTGCTCCCACCCCAGGGCCTAGATGTGTGCCTCTGAGGCTGGGGTGGGGACATACACTCTTTTCCCTTGAGGACTGGGCAGCAGGACCTGGAAGCCAGCGGGTATTGGATGCACCAGTAGGGCCAATCAACTGTAGCCAAGTGATATGGCAGTAATGTACAAAGCGGCTGTTGTGGCCCGACATGGCGGCAGTGGTGGCCTCGGGGGATAGGCATTAGCACCGAGCATGTGCTCTGAAGGATCCTTGTCACAAGAGCTCTGTGGAAAAATGGGTCCCTGACTCCCCACCTAGGGCCCTGGCCCCTCTGCCAGTCAGAGGAGCAGGTCCTCCTCCCCGAATCGCGGGGTCCTCCCTGCCTGGTTCCAGAGGAAGCTCTATAGTTGCTGTGTCCTCATCTGTGGGCCACTGAGCACGGTCAGGCCGGGCCGAGCAGGTCTGGCCTCCGCGCACCTGGCGGGCTCCAGGGGAGGCATGAGAGATCCACCAGCCTCCCCGAAATGGCGGCCTGCTCAGAGAGGCTGAGCATCTTCTCTCTGCCATAGGAGCAGGGTGGGGGTGGGGGTGGAGCTGCTCCCTGGGTGAAGATGCCTGAAGGGGAACAAACAGGCTGCCCGAGGAAGGCAGAGGGGAGGAGCTGGGGGCACCGGATGGCCAGAAGCTCCAGAAGAACCCTGGACGTGAGAACCTCTGACCACAGCACCAGCCGACCCCACAGACCCTTCAAGAGAGAGAGCTGCCTTGCCCAGGGCCTCTGCGGAAGGTATAGTCACACGGCCAGCTGGGTCAGCCAATCCATGGCTTGACCTACCAGCAGCCCCTGTGTGACCTCAGGAGCACGAGCTGAGAAATACAAATTAGGAAGACAGGTAGCGGTGGGAGCATCAGGAGAGGGTGGATACGCCCTGGCAGAGGAGGAGCCCTCGGGAAGTGGGAGTGTGATGCATAGGGGCCATGGGGTGGGGACCATGAGTCCTAAGAGGCTTGAAGAGGCAGGAAGGTGCAGACTGGAGTGCAGAAGAGCCAGCAGCAGAGCCCAGGAGGTCACGGGGCTCAGGGCACCGGCAGCTGCCGTGGAGGCCTGGCCCAGCTCTCCAGAGATGCTCCTCGGGGCCAGGTGGTCGGAAGGATGGCTGAGATCTCTGACAGGAAAACAGTGTTCCATCAACACAAGCTTTATTTCTCCCGTTGGCTCCCCTGAGAGGCTCAGCAGAGCTCTTCGTGGGCACCAGCTGTTTTGACCTCTGCTCGGGGCGGGATGGCTGCGAGGGCAGTGGCCGCTGGGGCGGGAGAAGCAGGAGGAGTGGGGCATGGAGCACTCGGTGCACTTCAGGGGCCCCATGGGCAGTCACCATGGCCCACACCTGAGCCTGCCGCCGTGGTGCTGACCACGGCCTCCTCTTGAGGCTCCGGGGAGCTCTGGGGCTCACCCTCATCTCCAAAGTCATTCTCGTCCTCTTCCTCCTCCTCTCCATCCTCCTCCTTGTCCTCCTCCTCCTCCTCGATGCTCTGGTGGTCCTCCATGTCCATTGTCTGGTTGGACTGATGGGAGGCCACGCCGGTGTTGGCGGAGGACAGGAACAGCTTGGGCTCTGGCGGTCTGGCGGGCTCCTGCTCCGCGGCTGCCGGGCACTCCTGTGAGGCGAGCGGCTGGGGGCCCGGGGACCTCATGTTGAGGCGGGACCCTGTGGGCTTGACCTGGACCCTGTGGGTCCTGGCGGCCAGCTCGGACAGCGCGTTGGGTGTCCGCATGCTGCACTGGGGGGTGCTGTGCTGGGAGGTGTGCCGGGAAGGGGGCCGGGATGCCCGCTGGGGTGACCACTGGCTAAACTCGGCCTCCTCCAGCCTGCACAGCAGGCAGCTCCAGTCGATCGTGGAGGACAGACGGATGCGCGAGCCCTTCACCTTCCTGAAGCCCAGGAAAAGGTCCAGGAGTGCCTCGGTGATGGGGAAGGAGATGAAGCCCAGCTGCCCAGTGAGGTTCTTCTCAAACCTGTACTTGCAGGCAAGCAAGGACACAGCCTGGCCCTTCAGGTAGTCAACGAGCTCCTCGTGCCAGGGGTTGGAGAGGCGGGACATGGTGGTGGACTTGGACAGGATGGAGGGCAGCGTCTTCTTCTTGGTGAACTTGTAACTGGGGCTCTGTGCGGCAGCAGGGAGGGAAAGGGAGACACGTCATCCACTCCTGCCTGCCACCCTGGGTGCCCTCCCCCCCAGAGCATCCTCCGCGTCACCCACGCGGCGCCGCGCTCAGTCCACTCGGGGTGCGGCCTCACCACATCTGCTCTGCTGGCCCGATGGAGAGCTGAGCTGGGGTCCTGCGTGCTGGCCCACCTCCCACTTACCACCCTGTTGTCATGCCAGCCACACCAGTCAGGCCCGGGGCAAGGCCAGTGACATCAGTCACTGTGTCAGCCAAAAGGGAGCCTGCACAACCCTCGCCCAGGCCAGGGTTCAGAGGAGGGAAGCACGCCTGGGCTTCGATGGGTGAAAGCAGGGTCAGGGGCCACGCTGGGGAGCCGCCAGGGTGAAGCCACCAAGTCCTCTCCGCACCCTTCCCAAGCAACTCCCTCTCGGCGGGGCAGACACACTGGAGAGTCCTGTCCTGGGCAGCAGGACCAGAGGGGGCTAGACCTCAGACACAGGGCCCTACTCTGGGCTCAGGCCACTGTCCACGAGGGACAGGACCCTCCACACATGGGAGGGCCTCTGAGATTCACATGCAAACGTTAAAAAAATACCCAGAATAAAAAATAGCCTTTATTCATCTTTGACAACTCGTGGTAGTAGCTAGGCCAGGATTCCTGGTCCCCTCATCAGCTCATCTCCTACTCAGGCGGTTTTCACCAGGACAGGGCAAGAGACCTGGACCCTGGGCACCTGCTAGTGACAGTGGCCGCTAGGAGCGGTGGCGGTAGGAGCCCTTCCACTGCAAACCCGTCCCTAAGACCCCTGGCCCCAACCTTGAGGAGGTCACCTCCGGATACGGCACAGCAGGAGATGGCAAGAAGCCCCTTACCACGGAGGTGTGGGGTGAGAACCTGGGGAGGCGGTGGGAGGAGGACGGGAGGGAGGAGGCCAGCGGAGCTGAGACCGGGGTGGTGACATGGGTCTGTCGGGAGGGCACTTTCACCACAATCCCGGTGGCGGGCAGGGTAAGGTGCAGGCTCCGCCAGGGCTGGGCCCTCTGGCTGGAGCTCAGGGGCCCAGAAGTGGGCATGGGTAGTCTCCGTACTTTGGGGTCCTGGTCAAGCCCCTCCTGCCTGGGGTGGGGTGAAGGGACCTTGGGTTCTTCTGTGGGTGTCACCTCAAGCCGGAACCTGGTGGCCACTTGGGTGTTAGACACCGGGGAGCCACCTTCCTTGGCCTTGCCGCGTCCCCTGTACTTGATGCTCTTTCTGTGCTCCATCCTGGGGCTGGAGGCTGTGGTGGGCAGCAAATCGTAGGGCTCCTTCCCATCAGTGGGTGTGGCCAGCTTGGAGCTGGACTCTGGGGAGGGCTCCCATTCCGACGGGAAGAGAGGGCAGCCGTCTCGGCGGCAGGCACCACTGAGCTTGTCCACAGCCTGGCTGACCACGTCCTGCAGGGCGGGGAACAGGTGGTGCTCAGCCAGGAAGTCCAGGGTCCGATGGGGCTCTCGGAGCGCACAGTAGCCGGGCAGGTCAAAGGACCCTGGCTGACTCAGCAAAGACTTCATCTCCTTGTTCAGCTCTCGCTTGAGGAAGATCAGCTCCCGCTCTGCTGGCCCCAGCTCTGACGCTTCGGGAGTGCCTGAGCTCGAGCCCAGCAGGCCTGAGAACCAGGACAGGGGCTGCTCTAGGGTCCACTGGCTGCTGGTCTGGCTGCCCAGTGAGTCCCATGGCAGGGAGTCCCCGTGGGGGCAGGACTGCCCCAGGCCTTTCTGCAGAGAGAGGAGGACTCTCAGAGGCGTCCAGGGGCAGCCAAGCCAGGCCTGGCCCTGGGCTCTGGGCTGGGGTCCACCCCCGCCCCACCTAGGCTGCAGCCCCAGACCTTACCCTTCTGTTCTCCAGATGCAGCAGCCGTTTGAGGTTCTTCTCCAGCAGGAGTTTGTCCTTCATGGGTGGCAGTGCACCCAAGCTGCGGGCACCCAGGTCGCTGTCCCAGCTATGGGAGCCCGGCCAGTTGGCCGTGAAGCTGCTGTGGGAGTCGGACATGGAGCTGGAGCAGGACGGGTAATTGTTGGGGCGCCCCATGCAGAGGCTTGGCCGGGTGCAGTGCTGGTGCACGGTACTGAGGGTGGGCCGGGCCCGCGCCCGACGCCCACCCCTTGGCACCTCCATCGGGTCCTCCACCTCCACCAGCGGCACCCCAGCCTCTGTCTTTACGGTGGCCATGCGCTCAGTTGCCTCCTCCACCACCGTCTGCAGGCTGTCCAGCACCTGACCCTCGACAAGGAAATCCAGGAAGCTCCTAAAGGGTCGAGGGCCCTTGGGGTTTCGGCGGTGGCTGCGGAGCCCTGAACTGCCTGAGGGGCCATGCATCGAAGTGGGGTGTGGTGTGTGGCCCAGCTTGGAGGCTTGCCCCATTTCCGGGAACAGTGACTTCTTAGGTGGCTGGACCTGAGCAGACAGGCATATCACAGTGGGCAGTGATGCCCCATGGGGGGAGGGGTCCCCTGGGGTCCTCCTAGGGCACCAGGAACTGGGTGGGAAGTGGGCAGTGGAAGAAACTGTTTGTTTTTTTTTTTGGCCGTGCCACGCAGCATGCAGGATCTTAGTTCCCCAACCAGGGATTGAACCCGTGCCCCCTGCTGTGGAAGCGTGGAGTCTTAACAACTGGACTGCCAGGGAAGTCCCAGGAACTAGGTTTTGGAGCCAGGCAGCCCTGGATTTGGACCCTGGCTCTGCCAGCTTCAGGCCATGTGACTGTGGGCACTAAGGCCCCTCTTGAGGTCCGACTTCCTCTCTTGTAAAGTGGGGATCTGTTCAGGGTTGCCCTGAAGCTTCCCTGACACGTACATTTCACATACCCAAGACCTGGCTGGGGAGTCTAAAAGCCCACTTCTGCCCTCACCCAGGACATGAATCACAAAACCCCTTGAGCCCCGTCCCCACTGCTGGTCTGTACAGACTACCTGTGGTCCTGAGCCCTGTGCGCCCCATGGCTGCTTCTGCCCCTCGAGCCGTAGGCCCCGAGTAGACTCTATGCTCCCACTCTGGGGTCCTACTCCACCATGCCCCTCCCAGTCCGAGATCAGGGGGATACAGGGAATGAGACGGAGACCAAGGTGACTAGGTAGGGCCCAGCAGGGGTAACTAGGAGTGGTCAAGGCAACAGGTCACTAAGAGGTCCAGAGAGGACATCAGTAGGAAGTGAGAAAGGGGGCTGTGATCTGGGGCGCCAGAACTGGTGGGGAACATGTTGGAGGCTCAGAGTTGGGCCCTGCTGGGCACACTTACCCGGGCCACGTAGGTGGTGTGGCCAGCCTCGTCGTCCGCCAAGTATCCCGAATGGTGGCGACAGCTGGTCATGGTGCAGGTGGCCGGGCCCGCTGCCCTCTTCCTCTCTCGTTGGTTCCGCGATGCAGCCGCAGATTCCTTTCTGCACCGGGCGGGGAGATGGTGTGAGGGTGCCCTCAGCCCTCCGTGGGTCTGCGTCTCCCTCCGTCCGTGGGCCGCTGGTCTCTGGCTCCCCGCACCCCACGTCCTTCACATGTCCGGCCGGTCCTCTGCTCGGAGCCCCGTGGGCATCTCAGCACCGTCCGTGTCCAGAGTAGTCGGGGCTGGGGCCCCCGAGGGAGTGCGCATCCAGTCTCCGTCCATCTCTGGGCCCAGTGCGTCCGCCCTCCGTCCTCCTGGCCCTGGTGCCCCGGTCCCGGGCGACCCGGCCCCGGCGACCCGCTCACCAAGTCCGCGCCCGCTGGGCACACGCTCCGGTGCGGTCCGCGCTGGAATCCTGGCGTCCGCGCCGCTCGGGGCCGCCGGCGGGCCTGCTCATTTGCATGCCGCGTCCTGATTGGCTCGCGCCGCGCCGTTCACCGCCCGCTCCCGCGGCACAATAGTTGGGCGGGGCCCACGCGGCTCCTCCCCCACCTTGCCGCTTTTGCCCCGCCCACATTCGCAGAGGGAGGGAAGCTGCCGCTGCTGCTGACCGGCTCGGTCCGGTTTCGAGGGGAGCCTAAGGGACAAAGCCACGGCCTCTCCCGGTGACACAAGCACCTTCCTCGGCTACCCTCTTGGTCGCTGAGTTGTCCTGGGCTCCTGCTCGCGGACTGCTCCTTTCCAGGGTCCTCCCCTCGCCCAATGTGGACACCCCAGGGTCTGTCCCCAGGGCAGTGGGAGGAGTCCCGGCTCTAAGTCACAGACGAGCTTCAACTCCTAGCTTTGCTCTTTCCTGCCGGTGTGACTCAACTTCTTTAATCACCTGCTCCTTCTCTGTAAGTGGAGCTGAGCGTCCTTCCACATGGGTTTGGAGAGTACATCAAATCTTCCTACAACACACCCGCACCCTGATAAGACCCTGTAAATCTTTACCTCCTCTCCCTCCTTTCCCTCTCTGCCCCGGAGGCCTTCCTAATGCAAACCCCCCCACCCCCAGGTGTCACCTCCTCGGAGAAGCCTTCCCAGAGGGCCCATCCCCCCAACAGAATTACGGCACACCCCATCCCAGACTCTGCCACACCGTGTTGTTATCTGACTGTCAGATCGCGCTCCTTGGAGATAGGAACTACGGCACTCACCCCTAACCTATGATCTTTCTAATACCAGTAGGTGCTCAATAAATGTGAATTTCCTCCTTCCAATAGCGGACCCTCAGGGCCTCTGGCCTTTCCAGGACCAGCTTCCCAGTGGCTGAGATCCCACACTTTAATCACCACTATTGAACACAATAGTCCTTATGCCAAAAACTTGGTGAAGGGCTCTTTGAGGCCTCCAATTCTTACAAACGTCCCCACGGAGGTGGGTATTATCTGTTATTTTCCAGTTCGGCTCTGTCTTCTTGGCCCCTGACCTGGGGGCAAGCAGGGCATAGAGGACCAGAGCAGACCAGAGGCAGGCCAGAGCTCCGGAGGTCAGTTCCAGCTCCACTGCTCCCCACAGAGTCACGCAGGGCAAGACACTACCCCTCCCAGCCTCAGTTTCCTCATCTGTAAAACAGGAATGACATGACCAACCTCATAGGCTGGATACAAATACTGCACTTTCCACTGGGAAAATCAAGACAGCCACATCACAATGAAAACCCTGGCTGTCAACCATGGTGATTATTTGTAAAGTCATTGGTAAGGAAAGGTTTTCTAGATCACAGAGGAAAAAAAGAGGTCATGAGTGTAAAAGTTGTAGCCTGGCACAGAGCTCAAGAGATGGAAGCTGGGACTCATGCTTTCTGAAACAAAGCCATTGGTGTACATGCTTTCTTTCATGTTCTTATTGTTCAGAGCTTTTACAAATCAAGAAAAAGCCTCATCTTAGAAAATCAGCAAAAGACAAATAGGCAATTTGAAAAAGAAGAAATACAAATAACTAATAAAAACATGAAAAAGTTCAGTCACTATCAAAAAAATGAAACACTACAAGAATGAGATAACACTGATGTGATCATTGTCTTCTCAAAACAACCCAAAAATTTTGTGGTGAAGGAGCAGAAAACTTGGGTGTATTTATTTGCTTAGAGAAAATACCGGGAGACAGTACCCGGAAAGTGAACGGTGGTGATCTTGGGGGAGGGTAAGAGATTTTTTTTCTTCAGGTTTGATTTTTCCGTTTTTCATATTAAACATTTCTGCAGTCACTGCAAGTTTCGCGTTGCCATAAACCGGGCCGCGGTCCGGGTGGGGCGGGGCACTTTGGGTGGCTGGCGGTTGCAGGGATCCCCGGAACCAGCAGGTGGCGAGAACAAAGGCCAAAGCGCGGGCGCGCCGGGCGCGTGCGTCGGGGCGGGGCCTCGGGCCGCGTCTGGGGCGGGGCCTGGACTGTCCGGCCGTAGCCCCACGGTCCCGAACAGCTGGTGGAGGGACCATGGCCCGGCCCCGTGTGCGGCTGGTGGTCACGGCAGATGACTTTGGTTACTGCCCGCGGCGCGACGAGGGCATCGTAGAAGCCTTCCTGGCGGGGGCTGTGACCAGCGTGTCCCTGCTGGTCAACGGCGCGGCCGCCGAGAGCGCGGCTGAGCTGGCCCGCAGGTGAGCAGCGGCCCCCTGCAGGGTCCGGGCGGGCTTGGGGGCCGCCGCCCCGCGCCTCCGGTGCTCCCGCTCGCGCTCCGCCCGCAGGCACCGAATCCCCACGGGCCTCCACGCCAACCTATCCGAGGGCCGCCCCGTGGGCCCGGCCCGCCACGGCGCCTCGTCGCTGCTCGGCCCCGAAGGCTTCTTCCTCGGCAAGATGGGATTCCGGGAGGCGGTGGCGGCCGGAGAGGTGGTCTTGCCCCAGGTGCGGAGGTGCGGCTTCAGGAAGATGCTCTTGGTGACTCCCCCAAAGCTCCGCCCCGAGGGTACCGTGCGCAGAATTGCGCTCTGGATGCCTTCCTGGTTCAAACACAGGGGCGATCACAGGGGACCACATGGACGGGGTCCTCCTGGGTAGCTGCTTCCGGACGTTCAATGTACCGGTCACCTTCTTACTCCAGGTTCGAGGAGAGCTGGAGGCCCAGCTGAGCCGTTTCCGGGAATTACTGGGCAGGGACCCTACTCACGTGGACGGGCACCAGCACGTGCACGTGCTCCCAGGTGCGTGGGTTGGTGCTCCCAGGCCGGGGTGGGGGGGTGCTGCACGTGCCTCTCCCTGACTCTGCCCCGCCCGCAGGAGTGTGCCAGGTGTTCGCCGAGGCGCTGCAGGCCTGCGGGGTGCGCTTCACTAGGCTGCCGATGGAGCGCGGGGTGGGCGGCTGCACGTGGCTCGAGGCCCCAGCGCGCGCCTTCGCCTGCTCCGTGGAGCAAGACGCCCGCGCCGCCATGGGCCCCTTTGCCCGCCACGGCCTGCGGTAAGGCCCCCTGCCCCCTGCCGGGCCCAAGTCCCAGTGTGTCCAGCTGGCCGTTCACCTTGGCCAGCTGTGTCCGTTTCTCATCTTCGACCAGTGTTGTCCCCACCCCAGATCCGTCCCGCCCCCGGCCTACCCCTGCCCATTGCGGCCCTGCAGTCGTGCCACTGATGCCCCGGTATCTACAGGTGGACCGATGTCTTCGTGGGCCTGAGCACCTGTGGCCGGCACATGTCCACTCACCACGTGTCAGGGGCACTGGCTAGGGCCCTGGAGGGTATACCCACTGGACGCGCAGTGACAGCCGAGCTGATGGCACACCCCGGCTATCCGAGTGTGCCTCCGGCTGGGGGCAGCGGTGAGGGTCCTGATGCCTTTTCCTGCTCCTGGGAGCGCCTACACGAGCTGCGTGTCCTCACGGCACCGGTGCTGTGGGCTCAGCTTGCCCAGGACGGCGTGCAGCTCTGCGCCCTCCACGAGCTAGACTCCAAGAGGCCCGGAGAGGGGACCCCCAGCGAAGCCACTCTGGAAACCTTTCTGGAGCCCTCCCCACTGTGACCCTGGCAGACAGCCAAGCATTAACGTCCCTTGGTGCCCAGGAAGGGAACTGGGTCCCAGAGCAGGCTGTGACTTCCTGGGCTGGATGCTGCCACCTCTGTGCCCAGGTCCTCATGGTTCAGAGTGGCGGCAGAGTTTTTGCAAGCCCTCTGGCTGCAGGTGGCAGCCGTGACCTCTGGGCCTGGGGCCTGCCAAGCATTGGGTGGTGGGGGGGGGTGTCACAGTGCCGTGTAAGCATCTTCCTTGTTTGGGTGCATGGGGCAGAGATGGCTGTTATTAATAAAGTAACGTGTCCTGTAAACTTGGGCGTTTATAGACTGTGGCCGGGAAACCTTCCCAGACCCAAGAAGGACACGAAACTCCTTCGGGGCCCACCGAGGTCACTGTTCCAGAAAAGATCTGCAGTGCCTCCACCTTTGGCGCTGCTCATGCTTAGGCTCTCTTCATTCTTTTCTTTTGGTGGGGGTGGGTAGGAGGAGGGGAGTGAGGGGTTGGAAGAATGTCTCACTAGGCTACTTTTTGGGAGGCATATTATAATCTCAGTTTTGACTTTAAAGACATCACCTGTTCGAAGTAAGCAGCCCTTTGCCATCCTAGGGGATGGGTCTGAGGAGGTCCTGAAAACTTGCAGGAGTGTGTTTACGTTTTTCCAGGAGGGATGGTCTTCTACGGAAATGGCACCCCTGGTGATGTGTAGATGCCCTGTGACCGGGGCTCCTGTGGCCTGGATCAAGGCAATGCCGGGAGCAGATGGAAGCCCATGTGGTCCTTCTTGTCTCATGTAATCTCACATCATCATGCCTGTGTGCAGGCACCGGTGCCCCCATTTTGCAGACCTAGAGATGGGAGTGGGGGAGCAGAGCTGTGAAGCTGCCTGTTCATTTACTCAACATGCACTGGGCCTTAGTCTGTACCAAGCATGGAACCAGGGCCAGAAGAGCTCTGCACTTTCTAAAGGGGTGAGGGTAGGGCCCCATCCCCTTGACTGGTGGCTTCAGCCCCCTTTTTCTGGCTCCATCCTCTACCCCTACCCTTCCTCTGACCTTGACTTCTCCAGCTGCAGGCCCTTTCCTCCCCCATTTCGTCCAGGGCTGTGAACTGGAATGGCTGTGAGTGTGGCCCTGGCCTCCTCGCCCCTGCCCGCTGGAGTCTGGCCGTGCTCCCACAAGCTGCTGGCTGGAGCTGGGCAGCAAGCACAGAGGCACCTCCCTCGAGGCGGGTCTGTTGTTCTGAGAGGAGGCGGCTGGCTGTATGGCTCTGGGGCCCAGGAGAGAGGTGTGGGTGACAAGGGAGAGACTGGGGGGTCTGCACAGATGCTGGAGGAAGCTGTGGGAGTGGCCACTGTCACCCAGGGAGCCAGAGAGGGAGCAGCAGAGATGAGGGCCCAGACCAGCCCTAGGCCATGGGCACTGAAGAACAGAGAGAAGGGGACAAGAAGGCAGAGGGCCCATTTCGAGGCTGGTCACTGGCATCCCACCAGGGAGATGGGGTATTTTTCACATAAAACCTGCTGTGCCCAGGACGGCCCAGGCTCGGGGTTTACTGTTAGCCACCAATTCATCAGGCACGGAGGATCTGCTCCATGCCAGGCCGGGGCTGGGAGCTGGGACACAGCCTGCAAGGAGCTCAGGGTCTGGTACACACACAGGGACAGTCGTGTGACCAGGCTGCAGTGGGGGGGTGGGAATACACAGCAAAGCATGGGGACAAAGCCTCTGTGATGTTGAGACTTCCACTCTGGTGACAGCCCGCACAACACCCCCAGGAGACCAGGCTGCCAGCACCCAGGTAACAGCCGTCTACCAAGTGCGGCCTGGGCCAGGCACTGTGCTGTGCAAGATCCGACCTTCAGCTCTGCTCCTGGGGCAGGTGTGCCGTTCCCCCTCGTGCATGAGGGAAGCAGGTGAGGAGGAGCCAGTGCAGACCGGCAGGAGGACTGAGGCTCAGGTGCAGCCCTACAGGGTGCGGCACGGACATGCTGCCAAGGGAAGACAGCGAGAGCAGGGCTGAGGCCACCCCCTGTGGACTTGGCACTGGGAAGTCCAGGGCCCTGGCCAGAGGAGCCCCAGGGGGCAGGAGGACGCCAGAAGCCAGGCCAAGGTGATGCAGTCATTGCGTATCTCGAGCTGAACAATGAACAGAGTGAGGAAGGCGAGAGGACGGTGGCCACCGAGTGGAGGGAGTTGAGAGGGTCTCACAGACTTTAGGGAGGGTCTGTGGCTGTGTCTGGGCTCAAAGGGAGCCAGTCGTGGGAGGCGAGGGCACTGGAGCCAGGCTGTAAGAGCACAGGCCAGGGGCCCTCGACCGAGTCACTTTCCTCCTCTGTGAAAGCAGGGTAATGGTGCCCGCGGGTCTGTCCTGAGAGTTAGGACAGGGCTAGGACGAGCAGAGTCCCCACTGATGATCAAGGAAGGCCCCCAGCCTCCTTGCTTTCTGGTGCCCCAGAAACTTACCCCAGGAAGTTCCCTCTCGGACTGCAGGCCTAGCTGTCAGGGTCTCAGCTGGTGTCAGACACCAAGCAGAGGACTCAGCTGACAATAAGTGTCAGGGCCTTGGCTGGCCTGGTGCTGAGTCAGCACTAGGGTTGCAGTCGCAGTCAGGAGACTCGGAGGTGGGTTTGAGCTGGAGCTATTCAAGGAAGTGGCCCAGCCCCTCCCTCGGGCACACCCTCACCAGCTCCCTAACCTTCTTCCAGACAGCACCCTCCGCAGGGCCCCAGTCTGCTCCTCCGTTAAATGTGGCTGAGGTGACACGTATACAGAGGTCACTCTCCCCTCCCCAGACACCCAAGGGTGTCTCTGCAGCCCTTTCTGCTTCCCTCAGCATGGCCAGAACACCTCTGTGCACCTCTCCTGGAGGCCAGGCCTGGGGAGAAAGCCAGAAGAACCTGCCCAAGACCCCAGGCCACTGGCACTGCCCACCCCAAGGAAGAGACCCACACGACCAGACGAGTGTCCGAGAGCATTTTTATTAAGGGCAGCAGAGTAGATCGCAGCATCTTAGAAAGCCTAGTCCCCGCCATAGGGGGAGGGGCGGGGGGACGGGGCAGGAGCGTGAATTCCCACAGGGCCCATCGGAGGTGTGGTGATCACAGCCCTCCCCTGCTCTGGGGGATCCAGCTGTCTGGCCCCGGAGCAGCAAGGCTGCCTGCTGGCACGCTTCATGCCTGCCCGAGGGCTCGGGGAGTGCCCGCTGGTGGAGCAGGAGCCCAGCTGGAGGGAGGGACCGCCCACCACCCCGCTCTCGGAGGCCAGGCCCCTGCTGATGGGCGAACCCTGGCTGTGATGCCAGGGGATGCAAGTCCCTGAGGGGCCGCCGGCTTCGACCATGGTGGACGTCCTCCTGGTGGTGAGCAGAGAAGGGAGGGGGCGATGGGCGTGCAGAGCTACGCTGGTAGAAATACGAAGCAATGGGACAGTTCCCAGGAATGGCAATATTTCTGGATTCAGAGAAGCGACGAGAACAAATGGTGGCTTATCTGGATAGCTTCTGACAGAATTTGGCATTTTATTACAAATCTGCGTGTGAGTGAAATAAAGTCCATCATCACCCTTCTGCTAATGAAGAGACAGACGTGGATGTGCTGGCCGGCGCCCTCACCAGCCCGGACGCACGGGAGGCTCCAGAACGTGCCTCTTGCGTACCTGGGACTAAAGAAGTTGCGTTCATGAGACCCGCCGCAGGCTGCACGTATGCGGCCTCACCCACCATCACCCCACCTCTGCACACAAGCCACCTCAGGTCTGCAAGCCTGGAAAGACCTCAAGTTATAGAACTAAAATTAAAACAGAGAGCCAAGTTTAAGTCATCTTCTCCACAGGATCTAGCCCCTGGAGCGCCCAGAAGGGAAGCCACCAGTGGCAGAAGTGGAGGTGGTGACACACAGTGCTTGGACCACTGGCTTCCCCTGGGTGTCAGTGACAAGGACTCTACTATTTCAGGGACAGTCCCACTTGCTATGAAAAGACATTAACATTCAAATCCTTACAAGTTCATCTGATGATAAATTCTAAGGTCAATTTTTATTTCTACAAAAAAAGGCAGTCAAAACAATATAAAACATGTAAAGGATATTACTGAGTGAGCTTCATGTGGAGCCTGACTCCGCGAAGGCCATGAGTCCAGAGGGAGGGGGAGGCCGTCCTGTTCCTGGGCTGGGCCGGCTGGATGCTCCAGAGGAAAGGCCAGTGGGGCGCCGGCGACCCCAGGCTGGTGCCAGTGACAGAGAAGTCTGCCAGAGGGTCAAACGTGCTGAGGAAGGGCCGCGGTGGGGCTGCTGCACTGAGGATGCAGAGGGTGAGCTCTGAGCTACGTCGGGTGGACACGTCGGTGACAGGTGAGCGTGGAATTTCAAGTAGACACTCTGGCTTTAGCACTGTCCGCAGGGACCTGGACATCTTCTAGAACAGCTGCAGGGAGGAGTGGCAACCTGTGGCCTCGGGAGCCTCTCTGGTGAAAAATTCCTCCCACAAGTGCACAGTGCTCTGGCTGGCATACCCCTGGGGGCTGCCGCAGACCTGGTGCTGGGGGGGTTCTCCCTAAGCAGGCCGGCCCAGGTGGAGTTCATCATGACACGGACAGCAGGGTCTGCCAATCTGGTCAGCATTACTGGGGTAACATTAGCCAGAGTTTTACAGCAGAGCTAGGCCTCCCTTTCCACAGCTTTGTTTTTGGGAGGGGGTGGGAGTGGAGATGGTTGTTTGCTTGTTTTTTAATTTTTTTAAAAGGATATTATAAATCAGAGTCAAGAGAATGTTAACCGACTCCCACACCAGGCCGCGCGCCAAGGAAGGGAGCAGAGGAGCCGCAGAGGCCTCCACTGCCCCTCCCGGCGGGAGGCGGGGCCTGGGTTTGGGGAAGTGAGTGAAAAACAAACTAAATGCAAGAAAGTGGGAGTTGCAAGGGCAGGGGAAGAGGGGAACCACAACTTTTTTTTAACCTTATGGGCTAAATTTAAATTGAAAATTTTGGATAAATTTGGACAGCAAAAGAAACACCATTCTTTTAAAGTAGACTGAAGCAGTGATTTTTAAAACAAAGAAAGCAGAACTAGAACATCTTAAATTTTTAATCCTTTCTTTACAGGTTACCTAGACCACTTTTGATTAAGAAAACTGTAGAAAGTTAGTAACTGCCACAAGCAGACGCCAGGCGGTGGCACATGTCAATTTTCCATAGAGTCCTGCTTCGTGGGGTGTCTGAATGCACTGCTCGGCGTCTCTGCTCACACTTGCTGGAATCAATCGCGGCAGATTTTAGTCCACAGGTCGCTTTTCCCCATATTTCTTTGTAAACTCTTCAGCGTTCTTACAGAATTTTTTACGGTCCTTAGAGTATTCTTCAGCTAGGTCAGCCCGGAGCGGGTGCTCGGGCTGGGGGTCGTTCACCAGTGCTATGAGGGACTGGATGACTGCCAAGAAAACGACAAGGCACCGCTGGTTAGAAGGCCCTTGGAAGGGGCATGGCAAGAAACACAGCTCTGATTAAACATCTATATGCTTCTCAGACAGAGCGGCCTCCCATTCATGCAAAATTCTAACCACCAGCACTCAACCCATCATTCCCGTGATGAGAAGAAAGTGATGGAGGACAAACAGCCAGCGCTACAGTAGATAACTAACCGTACAGAGTGATGCCACTTCCTCCTCCTCCTCCTCCAGGAAGCCTTCCTGTACTGACACACTGGGGATGTCCCAGTCCCCAGTCGCTCTCACCCCTCTCCTGAACTTTGGAGACCCAGGCCCAGCACTGACACCCCCACTCTCATGCAGGTGAAGCTTCTCCAGGGCAGGGACTGGGCAATGTGCCCAGTACTACACTCGGTTCAGGGTGTGTGACAGGCCTGCACCGTGTAAATGGATAATGAGCCCACCCTGAAAGACCCCTAGCAGCTTCTGAACGGCCGAGAAAGGTTCACTCGGCCACCCTGCATTAACCACTGGGAGGCTGTAGCCCTCATCAGCACTGCATGGTCCATTCCAGAGGTGGAAGTCACACGGATGGCTCAGAGTGGATTCCACAATGCTCCCCCAAAGGGCAGTCAGGCCCAGATGTGCTAGACGGCGAGCCCTGGAGAGGAGGGCCAGGAGGGAGTGGAGGGTGGGGGAGGGGGAAGTACAGAAGGTCCAGGAACCCCTGGCCTCCTCAGAAGTGGGGTGCATGCAGCCACCAGGCTTCCCACACACGTCCTCTGACTCCCCCCAACCCCCATCAGGACCAGCACCCCCACTGTCCTAGCAAAAAGGCCCCTCTCCTCTGGACTGCCGATGCCAGCTGCCTTTATTGGGAGCCCACGCTCTTCACCCCAGCATCACAAGGAATGGGTTAAAAAAGCTTTTTGTTCCAACTTCTCCTTGTCTGTCACAAATCCACATGGAGCTTAAGTGATTATTTACTTAATATATTTCTTTAAATCACATCAAAAATATTTTTTAAAGGAAAGTTAACTATTAGTAACTCTTATGGTAAATCACTTTCACTTGCCATAAACTGAAGGCACGCATCCATAAACATGAAATAAGCACCTATGCTGCCTCCTTCCCGGCCAGAGGAAGCAACCACCGGAACAAACACTCTTTCGAGTGGCTCTTTCTCAGCATCTCTGAGGCACCCCAGCCCCACTGCCCTCCAAAACTCTCCACACCACGGTCAGCCGTGAGACTGCTGTTCTTAACTTTTGGGAAACCTGAACCACATTTGCCCTATAGCACATTTATAAGGCGGCTTCCCATCTTTTTACAGGATTAGAAATGGTTCTGTAGCAGAGTTGATACTGATGAGTTTTCAAGTTTTCCTCCATTATGGAGACTCAGGCTGTCTGCTTCTCACTATGATCATCTTAATACCGAATGTATTAGCATCAAATACATTCATCCTTAAGACGTGCTTTTCAAAAGATAATTCACTTTGCAAGTTTGCAGTTTGTCTAATTCTTTTCGGAGAACTTGCTTTAAATATTTTCAAGTTAACTTAGTAGTTCTGATGAATGCTTCATTCTTTCTCTATTCCTGTGGGAGCTAAACTGTAAGAAAACCCAGCTGAGCTCGTTTGTTTCCACAGTGAGAACACCGACAGCTACCACGCTTTCCAAACCACAATCACGGCCCCATCCATCACTTTCACATACAGGGGGGCACACTCATTATGTTTTACAAATGATCGAGCCCTGGCTTCTTGATCTCTTCCTTGACCCAAATGCTACTCAGAAGGATCTTTCCCCCTCCAAAATGTAGGGGCTTAAAAACATTATCAAAACTTACCTCCTTTCTCACTGTATATGATCAGAGACTAAAGTCTAGAAAATTTCCTTGTTTTTGTTCTTTCTGACAGTTTGTGATGGAGGATGTAAACCGTATCTGTAACTTGCCCCTTTTCATGGGGACCCAGTGGGCTCCATTCCCACAGAGTAAAATGTGACCCATACCTTCCCCCATACATGAAGGCGTACAATGCAATGGTCTTCCATGGATTGTACTATGAAGGGTAAGTTTATTAATCTTATCCTGTTTATTGTATGTGAGTCCTCCTTCTAAAGTTTATCTACTTGATTTGTTATAAGACAGCAAATGGGTATGCGGGGACTGAAACATTTGATTTATGAATCTGACTTTTCTGTTTATATAATTTTGTTGCTGTGTTGTTTGGTTCGTATAGAGGTCAGTATTATACAGGCTTCCTTACTGACTGTATTTCATATGGCGAATCTCTTTCACCACCAAACAAAGCCCTTGCTCTGTTGCTAGATATGTACCAGAACCAGACACACTGCTGAGGAAAACTCTGTTTTTACATCCCTTCTTCTGGTTATTGTTATTATTGCCAACTCCTACCACCTTTCTGTATGATACAGGTTTGCCTTGTTTCTTGACTTTTCTCCTATTTTTGCCCAATTTTTAATGCTTCTTTACTTTCTTTTTTAAAATTGAGATTTAATTCACATACCAAAAAATAAACTTTCTGAGAAGTATACAATTCAGTTGTTTTTAGTGTATTCACAAAATCGTGTGACACCACCACAATCTAACTCCAGAACGTTTTCATCATCCCCAAAAGAATACCCACTCTCCTTAGACCCCTCCCCCAGCCCCAGACAAACACTAACCTCCTTTCTGACTATAGATCTGCCTATTCTGGACATTCCATATACTGCTGCTTCTCATTATTTGCAGTAGTTATCCACTAAAAAGTTGCTGTGAATGCTGAGTTATAGTGAACCATGAGTGACCCCAGGAATGACCAGCTATAGAATCACCCAGCTGAGCCCAGTCAACCTACAGAATGAGAAATAGTAAACTGTTGTTAATTTAAGCCACTAAGTTTTGAGATGGTTTGTAATACAGTAACAGGTAACTGAAACACGGGGGACACGGTGTCAAGTGCCAGGGACAACATTCCTGAAGTGTGTGAGGATAAGCTCAAGGCCATGCCGGACGAATCTACAGAATGATCTAGAGAGAAACCCTGTCTCCCATCACAAAATAGCAATTCTGCCCGGTGCTGCATGTAGAACAGCACCGTGTTTAAGATAAAAGTTTTATCTTCAAAACCTAAGTCAACAAGTACAAAAGAATGAAAAACCTCTCAGGTTTATCTGACTATTTGAAAAAAGCACCCACAACCTGGAAAAGCAGAGCATGTTGGCTGCTCACCGAGACCTGAAGCTGAAAACAGGACCGGTGCTGCCACGGCCCTCTTGGGCAGCCTGCCCCGTGAGAGGGGCAGAGCACAGGTACCTGCGCCCAATTCTCAGGTGAGGGAGGAGACCCGTAACTCTCTGTGGTCTGGCCGCCTGAGCAAATGCAGCAACTGCAGGCTCCCACACAGAGCTAGGAGTTTGTGTGCTTACGAACAACTCTGTCAATCTTTTACAGACATCAGCTTGTGCACGACCAAGCACCAAGCCCCCTGGAGACCCCTCCACTGTGACTCCACGCTTGGTACCCACTGCTTTCTGCAGCTCAGCTGTGGGAGCCTGGTGGATGCCTTTCATGGTGACTGTTTCAGTGAGTCTTTCAGGGGTTCCACTGGAAAATGACTGTTTATATCAGTCACCAAAAAAAAAACCCAACACCTGCAGCCTCTCAAATTCCAGCCTCATCCATTCTCCTTAATCTAAAAAGACCATAAGTGGTTCAGGGAGTTACTTACAAGAAAGCCACCAAAAATATGAGGTTAGGATTGCAAAAGAAAATTCTAGAATTAAGGATAAAAACTAGACACAGTCTATAACAAAGTTTAGTCACCTGCCGGGGAAAAGAGAGGGGTGACCACAGTAGTCAATCAAGTACTTTTCCCAGAAAAATGAGGGCACCCAGACCCAGGGACACACAGGGAGTTCCAGGCCCGCTAAGGCTGACCGTGTGCTTTCACGTGGGCACACTGCCCTCAAGTCTGGCCGTGCCCTCCCAAGACACCCCAGTGAGCCCTAGCATCCTGTGGCCTGCCACGTGGCTCCGGCTCAAGCCCGCAGGCCCTCAACACCCTCCCTTCCCCCTTCCAGCCTGAGTCCACGTGCTAACTGCTGTGTGAGGCCACATTCCCCCCCCCGCAGGCAGCCCACAATCCTCACGAACACTCCCAGGGACAGGGTCACACCCCTCCCTGCACTGGGAGCGAGCGCTGGGCTGGTCTGTCTGCGCGGGTCCCCCTTGGGCTGCGAGCACAAGAACACCTGCGTGGGTTGAAGCTTAGCTGAGATGCGCCAAGCCCATGGGACAGCGGGACCACGGCAGCCTTCTGTGGACACGGTGGTCAGTGCTATAGGATTTCTCTGGACTCCGTGCGACGTGGTGTCAGAAGGGACCTAGAAGGCCCTGCCCGCAGCAGTGTCCCCAGAAGACACGAGGAGACGCCTTACCTTGGTCAGTTTTGGTTGCTGGCTTCCAGTTTTCAGCACTAATTACCGGCAGACAGACCTGCCCCTTTTCGTCAATGTTCGGGTGATAGATCTTCGTTTTAAATGTGATCTTCGGTGGTTTGAATGGGTACTCTGCTGGAAAGTTGATTTCAATTCTGAAGGCCCCTTTATCATACGGAGGGTTGTCCTGGAGGGAAAGGAAAGAGGGCGGAGTGAACCTGTAGCTGAGACAGGAATGTTCTAATTGTTCACTGGAAAAATTAATTTGTTTCAAGAGGTTGTATCAACTGAAGCCTTGTCACCTTCAGGAGAACAACAATCAATCTGTATTTCTAGAGCAACATGTCTGCTAAACTGTGAAAGGGTCTGAGATGGACGCCCTGGCTTCTTTACCTTTTTTTTTTTTTAATAGACTTTATTTTTTTTGAGTAGTTTTAGGTTTACAGCAAAACTGAGAGGACAGTACAGAACTCCTACACACACACAGCCTCCCTCACCAGAGTGGTACACGTGTTACAGGTGATGAACCGACACCAACACATCATCACCCACAGTCCACAGTCTACAGCAGGGCTCACTCTCGGTGCTGGACATTGAATGGGTTTTATAAAGTATTATACCCTATGGTTGGAATCATGCAGTATGCAGCCCTTTCAGACTGGCTCCTTTCACTTAGTAATATGCATTTAAGGTTCCTCTGTGGCTTGTTAGATCACTTCTTTTTGTCACTGAATATTAATCCATTGTCTCGATGTACAGTTTATCCATTCACTTCCTGAAGGTCAGCCTGGTTGCTTTTGGCAATTATGAATAAAGCTGCTATCCACATCCGTGTGCAGGTTTCTGTGTGGACATATATTTTCATCTCCTTTGGGTAAATACTAAGGAGCACGATTGTAGGTTAAGGGTATGCTTAGTTTTGTAAAAAATCACCGATCTATCTTCCAAAGTGGCTCCACCGTTCTGCATTCCCACCAGCACTGATGAGAGTTCCTGTTGCTCCACATCCTCGCCAGCATTTGGTGTTGTCAGCATTCTGGATTTCCACCAATCTGACAGGTGTGTAGTTGTATCCCGTAGTTTTAATTTGCAATTCCTTAATGATATGGTGTTGACTACCTTTTCATATCCTTATTTGCTATCTGTATGTCTTCTTTGTAAGAAGTCTGTTCAGATTTTTGGCCCATTTTATTATTATTATTAATAAATTTATTTATTTATTTTTGACTGCGTTGGGTCTTTGTTGCTGCACGCGGGCTTTCTCTAGTTGCGGTGAGCGGAGGCTGTTCTTCTTTGCGGTGCATGGGCTTCTCATTGTGGTGGCTTCTCTTGTTGCGGAGCACGGGCTCTAGGTGCATGGACTTCAGTAGTTGTGGCACACGGGCTTAGTTGCTCCGTGGCATGTGGGATCTTCCCGGACCAGGGCTCGAACCCGTGTCCCCTGCATTGGCAGGTGTATTCTTAACCACGGCGCCACGAGGGAAGTCCCTGGCCCATTTTAAAATCAGGTTCTTTGTTTTCTTGTTATTGAGTTTTAAGAGTTCTTTGTGTATTTGGGGTTAACAGCCCTTTTTCAGATAATGTCTTTTGCAAATATCTCTTTATCTTTTTTGAAGGTATGATGAGTTACACCAGGGGTAAATAACAACCCAACCCAGTGCTGAAAGGCCAAAGAGGTGGCCACAACTCCAGAATAAAGCCAGCACTCAGCTGGACGGCTGGCCCCTGAGGAGCTGAGCTGGCCCCTAGCTGGTCGCCAGGCAGGGCCAGAACCATGCCCCACCCCTGTGTCCTTAGGGCCACTCAGAGATCTATCCCTCAGGGCCTGCACACTGATGGCCCAGGAGCCTCTGAGAGATGCCTCAAGAGAAAGAGGTCAGCCTCTCTCCAGCTCTGCCTCCACGTCCAGAGGTGAGCCAGCCCTCCAGTCTGTGGCCTCCCGGCCCCGGACTCCAGCTCTCCGGGGTCCCAGCCCACTCAAAGGAGGCCCAGCTTCACTGAGTGCCCAGGAATGCACAGCGCTGCCTCCTCAAGCCCCAGCGTAACAAGATATTCTCCAGCAAATACGATTCCTCTGCTGGGGAGTGAGGCTGGCACACGCCAGGTCCCCACACTGTCCCCTGGTCTATCCCCACCCAAGAAGGGTAAAATTAGGGAAGGCTGAGGGGTGGGAGAGGCCTTCCCAGCAGAGAGGACTAAAAACTAGGACGGCAGGGGCTTGGAGGGGACAGCATGGAGCAAGACAGGAGGCTGGGGCCGAGTTTAGGGGTCTGAACCACACAATCGAGCAGCTGGATCTGTGGTCGGAAGATGAACCTACGGGAAGCGCGTCAGGAAGGTGGTGCCTCAGGGGCAGGTGAGGGAGGAGATGTCAACACCGCAGGTGCTGCACCTGGGTGAGGAGACAGACCCACGCACACCCGGGAGGGGGTGGGCCATGGCTGGACCGGGAAATCATTTTCACCCCAACAAAACCTTCCCTAATCCGTTCTTTAGGGAACACAGAATTGTCTAGAACACTGTCCAGAAGTTAAAGTGGCAGCGGACTCCTCCCAGGCCTTGTCCTGACTGCTCACTACCTAGGAGAGCTAGACTCACCATTACCAAGGAGCCCAAGGGGACGCGGAGATTTTGCTTTGGGGTTTTAAGAAGGGACCTGCTTCAGCCACGGAAAGAGCCTTCCTGGATGACCCTGGCTGCTGAGACCCACCAGATGTGTTCAACCATCACCCAGGACTGACCAACCACCTGGGGCCCGCCGCATGCTGGGCCACGTGCCAGAAGCTGGAGACAAGGACGAGCCAGGCCAGCCAGGCAAGCCCGGGACATTCCCCAACATCCGTCATGTGGGGGTGACTCTGAGGTAGGAGCCACCCACGTTGCATGCTGCACACGGGCAAAAAGTCAGGAGAAGCAGCTCTCTCGCTACGGGAGACACGACAGGCCGAGCCTCTCGCCACCCAGGGAACGTGTCTTAACTCCTCAGAGACTCTGTCCCCGTCCAGGGCTCGGGGTGACCAAAGGAGTGGCTCCAAAACCCCAGGGATTTGTGTGGAAGGGGGTGTGCAAAAATTCAACACAGGACCTACCCTGTGGATAAAGGCCTAAGTGCCACACGTGAGTTTTCCACACATTAGAGCTAAACTTATTCTGTGTAAAGGCAACTCAGAAACTAGAAGGGGCCTCAATGAGAAAACACGGCTTTGTGGTAGAAAAATAGTATTCAAAATTTCAGGAATTTGCCTCAGACGGTCCTCACCACAAGCCGTGGAGGGCTACCCGCAAGGACAGTGCAAACCTTGGCTCCCCCCCGCCCCTCCCGGCTCTCACCCCACCCTCCCCAGGCACAAAGCCACTTTGGAGAAACTAAGACCAAGAGGAGGCTCCTCCAAACGCCTTGGGCCTTTCCCCCACGGGTCCACTCCTGGCCTGCAGGCAAGACGGGTCTTTCCTCCCCAGGGCAACCTTCAGGAACCCCAAGACCCCACCGCACCCCACGCATCTCTTAATCCACTGAAGACCCAGAGTCCTTCCACCATCGTACATCAGTCACAGTTTTGTGTCACCATTGTGGCAGCTCTCCCTGGGGCTCAGGGAGGACACCACACAGCTCTCTAGCAGCCACTCCCTGACCTGGACAGCAGCCACACCAAGTCCCCGTGGCGCATGCTCAGCTGGCGATCTGACACCACACGGGACTCGTGGCTGGACTGATGTGGACAGGCAGCTCCTGGATGGATCCACTGATGATCGACCACGTGTGTCGGCCAGTGGAGACCCCTCAGCAGTGTCCTTTCCGCGGGGTAACCCTTCACCCACAAGGAACACAGCCCGGCGTGGCTGCCCTGAGGATGTCTACCCAGGCCTGGCCCAGACCCACCCTCAGGCTGCTTGCCCCGGGGTCCAGTTACACAGGGACGGGAAGGTGGGCTTCCCTGCGCTCTAACCTTCACAGTCCACTAGAGGGCCTGGTCGAAAGGCAGGAAAAGCTCCTGGCCTCTGAGCACAGACTATGTCTTCTCACCCTCTGTAACTGTTAAGTGTTCATTCTCTCTTATCTCTTCGTGGTTGCCTGAATTACCAAGTCTGCGCAGTGAGCAGAGTCATCGTCTGCTAACTTTGCTTTTTGAAGATGACCTCTTTGTACTGTTTCCAACAATAGGGTTCGTAGGACTTTTCACAGTACAGCTCTTTATCAATGAATACTCTGACATTAAAAAATTCCATCGTTTTCTCTTTGAAAATAAACATTTGTGGAAGTATTTTTAGAACGGATTTTCCAATCTTTCATGACCAAACTACCCTCTGAATTACACCTAAATTTAAAATCACAATCTCTAAACCATAATGGAAAAGAATATGAAAAAGAATATATACATGTATATAACTGAATCACTTTACTGTACACCAGAAACTAACACAACATTGCAAATCAACTACACTTCCGTAAAATAAATTACAAAGAAAAAAACTAAAGAAATTAGGTTGGTCACTAAGTTTCAAAATGATTTCTTAAAAACCCAGTAAAGCACGCTGAATATTTCAAAAAAAAAAAAAAATTGCTGTCTCCAATAAAACGGAATTCCACAGGAACTTCCCTCCTCTGAACTCATGGGCACCTTTCACGGCATGATTCACCTTCCCTTCAAGAAAAGAAGTAGCTTTATTGTTATTTCTCATAGAAATATAACATTCACACCAAAAAAGTAGTACTAGACATTCCGCCCCAGGATAAGGGCTGAGCGCGTCCACGACACCGCCTGCGGCGCACAGCGGTCAGCACGCTCCTTGGTCAAGGGACCCGGATTCTGGGAGGGCGGTGCTCTTGGCCGCACAGCCTGTGCCCGCCCACACGGAGGGAAGATTACACTTCGCTTTCTAAGACCCAGCCGCAGAGCTACTAACGTCGGAGAATTCCTTGTCTGTTGTAGAAAACATGCGGTGTGGGCCAGCACCCTGGCACGCGGCGCTCCTGCACACACACGCATGCGGTTTGCTGCTGGCAGCACCCCCTCGCCCGCCCTCGGCGCGCCCAGGCCTTCGCTAGGGCTGCAGCGTATTCCACCATCAGACGCGGCACAATTTCCTTACTCCCTCCCCGTTGCCGGGCGAGAACTTGCTGCACTTGTGAAGTATCTGGACCCAAACGCTTCCTTACCAAAAACATAAAGCGACCACAGGACCCACAACCCCACTGCTAAATATCCTAAAGAAATGAAAACACATGTCGACATAAAATCCTGTTCACGAATGTTCATAGCAACATCATTCATAATAGCCAAAGAGTGGAAACAACCCAAATACCTATCAACTGGTGAATGGATAAGTAAACTATAATATAGCCATTACAACAGAATATTATTTGGCAATAAAAACGAATGAAGTATGAATACATGCTACAACATGGATAAACCTTGAAAATATTATGCTAAGGAAAGAAGCCAGACACAAAAGGTCATGTATTATATGATTCCATTTATATGAAATATACAGGATAGCTAAATCTACAAAGTAGATCTGTGGTTGCCTACGCCTGGGGGACTGGGGGTGATGCTAACAAGGGGAGGTTTCTTTGAGGAGTAATAAAAAATGTTCTAAAATTGTGGTGATGGAGAAACAACTCTGCAAATATACTAACAGCCATTGAATAATTGTACACTTTAAATGCACGAAATGCCGGGTTTGTGACTCTCAATGAAACTGTTAAAAAGGAAATCAAAGCTAAATCAGAAACAGGGTTTTCGACTGAGGACAGTGTTGTCCCTCCTGGAGAGGTTTAGAAATGCCTGAGGTTGTCCCAATGACAAAGGTGGCTACTGGCATCTAATGAACAAGAAACAGAGACAACCCTGCACGAATAATCCACCTGCACACACCAAAATGTAGTTTCCAAGGCTCTCTGAGAACTACAAATTCAATAACTTACAGACTGTTTTGTGGGCCGCCTACTCTGTGTAATGCACAGTGCTAGGGACAGGAAGTGGGAGGGAAACAGATAAAGGTCTCTGCCTGAACCAGAACTCGCTGAGATGACACCCACACCACCAGTTATAAAGCAGAATTAGCCCTCTGAGGAGCCCCAAAGAGAGGGGGTCTGGACCACAGCTGACCCCAACGGACTGTCCAGCCAACGGCTGCTCCCCGCCGTCTCCTTGCTGGCAAAATCCCAGTTTTGTTTCCGTCCACGCTGCCCCCTCATTGTGAACCAGGGGTAAATCCTGACTGGTCTACACCTGTCCCGTCCAATATGGTGGCCACCAGCCCAAGTGCCTATTGTGTACTTGAAACAGGACTCTTCCGAATTTAGATGTGCTATAAGCGTAAAATACCACCTGGATTTGAGACTCTGTGCAAACAAAAAGAATAAACTATTTTGTTAATAATTATTTATATTGATTACATGTAGAAGAATATTTTTAATATACTGTATTAAGTAAAATACTTACAAAGTGAATTCCACCTGTTTCATTCCCTTCCTTCCTTCCTTCCTCCCTCCCTTCTTCCCTCTTTCCTTCCCTCCCTTCCTCCCTCCCTCCCTCCCTTCCTTCCTTCGATGTTAGTTCCCCGACCAGGGATCCAACCCACACCCTCCTCGGGCCTTCAGCAGTGAAAGCGCTGAGTCCCAACCACTGGACCGCTGGGGAATTCCCTCATTTTCATCTTTAATGGGAGTTCTGGAAAATTTAGAAGCATGGCTGTGGCTTGCAGTATACTCCTTTCGGACAGCACAGTCCATCATGGTACTGCCCACACCTCGGCCAGTGACAGACCAGGGGTGGCCACGTGTCCTGGTTCTGGATAATGAGGAGTGAGGGGTCTGTGGCGGGCCCCGGGGATGGGCGTCTTTGTTTTTGGTCACACCAAACTACACACACACACGTGTCACCGCTGGAGAAGTCTGAATGGGGTTGGCGGACTGATCAGGGTCCACTTCCTGGTTATAGCACTGCACTACAGTTGCACAACAGGTGAAGGCTACTGGGGAATCTCTGTGTTATTTCCTACAATTGCATGAAAATCTACAATTATCTCAAAATAAAAAGTTCAAGGAGAGAGAGAGAAAAGAAGAGACGGTCTCTTCCTTCCGGAAAACCGTGAAGCCCAGGCAAGTCTGTGCTCTCCCCTCGCCGAGCCGCTGGATGGCCAGCCCAGAGCCCCTGACACAGGACTCTGTCAGGGGCAGCAACTTTCCCTTTTCAAAGCCACGCTAAGTGGGGGGTTTCCTTACTTGCAGTCAAAAGCGACCTCACTACTATGAATGGTGAGTGGAGGGAACAGAGAGGAGGGAGTGATTCACTGAGACCACGGAATGGAGAGCGTCAGGAAGACGCAGGTGCAGGAGGATGAGCCAGTTGGAAAGGGCACACACGGCTTCACGAGCAGAAGAGGAGGGCTCTCTCTCTGAAAGTTAACAAGCAGGTATTTACCTCAACAACTGTCGGCTTTGAGCAGCCCAGCCCCAGGACAGGGGAGCAAAAGCTCCTTGAAAGAGGCTGAGGCCCGAGCCCAGGTGGGGGAGCCAGGGCATGCGAGGGCACAGGGCATGCCAGGGCACAGCTCAAAGAAGCTGTGAGACGGAATGGCCTGCATGGAGGCAAAGGCAGTTGCAGCTTCTGCAATGGGATGTGATCGGTGTACCTGAGGCTCATTCCCAAAAACACTCTGCTCAGCAGAACCTGGTGCGTGAGCCTCGGGGCTAGTGCAGAGGCCAGAGACTGTGATGGCAGAGAGACTGCGTCCTCTCCCAACAGGCTGGTGGAGTGACCACCAGGGCGGTACGAGGCCTCTCCACGAAACTCAATTTCATTTTAAAAACAATTATTGACACAGCTTTGGAGATGCAAGGCCTCAGGAGTACAAAGCTGACTCCCAAGTCTGTGCTTCTGAAGCCCAAAGGCAAAGAAATCCAGGGCAGTCTGACTACACACTGACGAGAGGCAGGCATTTACCAGCTCCTTTTACAAATGAGGGACAGAGACACAGACAGAAGAAAGACACTGTTGTTGTTGAAACGTTGTCACGTGTGCATGTCTTACCTTCTCAATAAAAGGTAAAACCAGCAGCAGCACCCCTGTAAGTCCAGGGTGACAATGACATGGGTAGGGAGCAGCCCAGGCAAGAAAGGAACTCTCAACTGGGGATGAACACCCCCCCCGCAAAGAACTAAGCACTCAAATCATCAAGTTAGAAAAGAACAAAGAGGGACTTCCCTGGTGGTGCAGTGGTTAAGAATCTGCCTGCCAATGCAGGGGACATGGGTTCGAGCCCAGATCCAGTAAGATCACACCTGCCACAGAGCAACTAAGCCCATGTGCCACAACTACTGAGCCTGTGCTCTAGAGACCGCGAGCCACAACTACTGAGCCCACGCACCACAACTACTGAACCTGCGCGCCTAGAGCCCGTGCTCCTCAACGAGAAGCCACCGCAATAAGAAGCCTGCATACTGCAACAAAGAGTAACCCCCCCGCTCACCGCAACTAGAGAAAGCCCACGCGCAGCAACGAAGACCCAATGCAGCCAAAAACAAATAAATTAAAATAAATAAATTAAAAATAAATTTAAAAAAAAGAGCAAAGAGCAAACAAATACCAAGGAAAACAAAAGACATAACATAAAAGCAGAAATTACCATAAAAGCAAAAATTAGCAAATCAGAACACAGAAAAAAGAATGAAATTTCTACTTCTTGATACATGAAGTCAGTATAACCATCTATCAAAATCCACTAAACACAGAAAACACAATCCAATCTCACATATGACCACAGATGCAAACACACTAAAGACTAGGAAATTTAATACACTGGAACATTTAAAAACAGTCCATTGTAATGAAGGGGGAATTAATCCAGAAAGCAATGAGGGGCTTAATTAACAGGCCACTTTGAAAACCCACACCACAAAACCTAATTGACAGTAATATGGCCTTTAATGAAATCCACTCATTCCTGATTAAAAGAGAAAAATTTAGGGTGTGACATCAGCAAAATGGCAAAGCAGGCAGCTCCAAACTCCCATCCCTCCATAGAAACAAACAAAAAAAATACTGCAGAAACTGTCAGAATCAACTTTGTCAGAACTCTGGAAAACAGTCAAAGGTTTACAGCAACCTTTGGCTGTGAATGCAGAATCAAGAAAAAGGCAACTAAAACACAGTAGGAAAGCTTTGTGTCGACTTTACTTGCCCTTAGCCTGGCCCCTCCCTGGCTGGGCGACAGGCATCTTGAAGATGGGTGAATGATGGCCACCTCTGACCACCATGTGGGACCCAAGCCCTCCATTCCAGAGAAGCAGAGCAGACCTTATTCACAAATTACTGTCTGTTCTAACCGGTCCAGGGCTACCCGGAGGGCTGACACAGGTGCTCATCTGTTTTGCCTTGCTCAGAACCCACAGAAAAGCACAGGAACTGCTCAAGAAGACTGTAGGGGACTTCCCTGATGGTCCAGTGGTTAAGACTCAGCACTCCAAATGCAGAGGGCCCAGGTTCGATCCCTGGTCAGGGAACTAGATCCTGCATGCTGCAACTAAAGATCCTGTATGCCGCAACAAAGATCCCACGTGCTACAACTAAGACCCGGAGCAGCCAAATAAATAAATAAATAAATAAAAGACTGTAAAGCCATGAAAAACTCACAGCTGCCTATAGCAAAGGATGGCAGGTGAGACACAACAGATTGCATAAAGCCAAGGAGGAAAAGCCACAGAGAAACCCAGGGATACCAGGGCATTCATAAGTACCCAGGTACACTGGGGAGCTGAAAAAGTCACACATATGCCTAGGACAGGATACACGCTAAGAAAAGAACTGAGAAGATCTGAAGCTTTCACCACCCCCTAACCATAGGCTCAAGGAAAGCAGGAAGTGAAGAAGGCAGAAATGTAACTGGCCTGGCTACATGTTCAAGAAGTACCCTAGCACAGAGCCAATCTGCAAAGACTGAGAGACTTTTTTTAAGCTCCTGGCATTCAAGGAAATTTCAGTCAAAACACTGGTGGAACAAAAGCGAAGCCTTCAACACTCAAGAACAGCAAACCCTGCAGGGAGGGGGAGAATCTGATTTCCGCATTATAATATTCAAATGTCCAATTTTCAACAACAACAACAAAATCACAAAGCATACAAAGAAACAGAAAAGTATGGCCTATTTAAAGGAAAAAAAAACCTGACAAAAACTATCTCTGAGTAAGCCCAGACATTAGACTTACCAGACAAAGAATTAAAATCAACTGTCTTAAAAATGCTCAAAGAGGGAATTCCCTGGCAGTCCAGTGATTGGGACTCGGCGCTTTCACTGCCATGGGCCCGGATTTGATCCCTGGTTGGGGAACTAAGATCCTGCAAGCTGTGTGGCCAAAAAACCCCCAAAACCCCCCCCAAAAAAAATGCTCAAAGAGGTAAAAAAAATCATGGGCAAAAAACTAAACAAAACCAGGGACTTCCCTGGTGGTCCAGTGGTAAAGAATCTGCCTTCCAATGCAGGGGATGTGGGTTCGATCCCTGGTCGGGGAACTAAGATCCCACATGCTGTAGGGCAACTAAGCCCGCACACAACTCCTGAGCCCGCAAGCCTCAACTAGAGAGCCCGAGTGCTGCAAACTACAGAGCCCACGCACTACAACTACAGAAGAGAAAACCCACACACCACAACTAGAGAGAAGCCCGCTCACCACAACGAAGAGCCAGCACGCCACAACTAAGACCCGACACAGCCAAAAAAAAAAAAAAACAAAAAAAACTGAACAAAGCCAGGAAAATAATGTCTAAACAAAATGAGAACACCAATAAAGACACAGAAATTATAAAAAGGGACTCAACAAAAATTCTGGAGAATAGTACAATTACTGAAATGAAAAACTCACTAGGGCAATTCAGTAGTAGACTTGAGCAAGCAAAAGAAGGACTCAGCAAACTTGAAGTTAGGATAATTGAAATTATCCCGTCTAAGGAGCAGAAGAATGAAGAAAAGTGAACAGAGCGTAGGGACATATGGGACATCACCTAGCACACCAACACACATATTATGGGGGCCCACAAACGGATAAGAAGGAGAAAAGGGGCAGAAAGAATATTTAAAAAAATAATGACCCCAAACATTCAAAATTCCATAAAAGATATGAATCTACACATCCAAGAAGCTCAATGAACTGCAAGCAGGATCAACTCAGAGAAATCATACCAAGATATATAGTCAAATCATCAAAGGACAAAGAGATAATCTTGAAAGCAGCAAGAGAAGTAACTTGAAAGCAGCAAACAACTGATTTCTAACCAGAAACCATGGAGGCCAGAAGGCAGTGGGAGGACACATTCAAGGTGCTAAAAGGAAAAGACTGTCAGCAAAAACTATCTCTCAAAAATGAAGGCGAGGGACTTCCCTGGCAGTGCACTGGTTAAGAATCCGCCTGTCAATGCAGGGGACACATGTTTGAGCCCTGGTCCGGGAAGATCCCACATGCCTTGGAGCAACTAAGCCTGTATGCCACAACTACTGAGCCTGCGCTCTAGAGCCCGTGAGCCACAACTACTGAGCCCGTGTGCCACAACTACTAAAGCCTGTGCACCTAGAGCCCTGCTCCACAACAAGAGAAGCCACCGCAATGAGGAGCCCTAGCACCACAACGAGGAGTAGCCCCTACTCAATGCAACTAGAGAAAGCCTGCGTGGAGCAACGAAGACCCAATGCAGCCAAAAATAAATAAATAAATAAATAATTTTTTTAAAAAAGAAGAAGAAGGAGAAGAAGGTGAGGGACTTCCCTGGTGGTACAGTGGTTAAGACTCCACACTCCCACTGCAGGGGGAGCGGGTTCGAGCCCTGGTCAAGGAACTAAGATCCCACATGCTGTGTGGCATGGCCAGAAAAAAATTAAAAAAAAAAAAAAAAAAGAAGGCATAATTAAGATATTCCCAGATAAAAAAAATCTAAAAGAGAAAGAGGGAATGAATTCATCACTAGTAGATGTTCTGTAAAGGAAATACAAAAGGGAGTCTTCAGGCTAAACAAAAAGATACTAGACAGTAACTTGAAATCATAAAAATAAATTTTAAAAAATGGTTAAGAAACTATACAAGATAATATAAAACCCAACATTATTAGTTATTATACTTTGGGTTTGTAACTTCTCTTTGCGACAGTAACAATGTAAGAGGGGCTGGGGAATGGAAATATATAGGACCAGAGTGTTTGTAACTACTGAAATTAAGTTGGTATTATTCAAAGCAGGTTGTTAAAAGATTAAGATGTTAATTGTAATCCCCAAGGTAACCTCTAAGAAAATAACTAACAGGCATACAGAAAAGAAAAGAAGAATGGAATCAAAATAATACGCTACAAAAAAATCAACTAAATACCCAAAAAAGGCAATAATGGAAGAATTTAGGAACAAAATGCACACATGACATCCAGAAAACAAATAGATAACAGAAGCAAATACTTTCTTATCAGTAATTACTTGAAATGTGAATGGAATAAACTCTCCACTTAAAAGACGGAAATTGCCAGAATGGATAAGAAAACACAATCCACCCATATGCTGCCTATAAGAGATTCACTTTACATACAAAGACACAAAGAGGTTAGAAGTAAATGATGGAAAAAGTACAAGACACAAAGGACATTATATATTGGTAAAAGGTTCAATCCATCAAGAAGATATGACAATTATACATCTATATGCAACTAACAAATTATGAACCAAAACACATGAAGCAAAAATTGATGGCACTGAAGGGAGAAATATGTTATAAAATAATAGTTGGAGATTTCAATACCCCACTTTCAATACCAGAACAAGACAGAAGATCAACAAATATCTTTCTGACCACTATGGAATACAACTAGAAATCAATAATGGAAGGAAAGCTGGAAAACTCACAAGTATGAGGAAATTAAACACTCTTAAACAACCAATTGGTCAAAAAGGAAATCACATGGGAAATTAGAAAATACCTTGAGATGATAAACACAAGACATCAAAACTTAAGGATGCAGCAAAAGTAGTGCCCAGAGGAAAATTTACAGCTGTAAATGCCTACAACAAAAAAGAAGGATCTCAAATCAATAATCTAACTGAATACCTTAAAAAATGAGAAGAGAACAAACTGAACCCAAAACCAGAAGAAAAAAGTAAGTAGTAACAATTACAGAGGAGATAAACAGTGCACGAAAAAAATAGAGAAAAAAAAAATCAATGAAAACAAGTTGGTTCTTTGAAGAGATCAACAAAAGTGACAAACTTTTAGCTAGACTAAGGAAAAAAGAGAGGAAATCCATATTACTAAAATCAGAAATGAAAGTGGGAACATTACATTTATTATAGAAATAAAAAGGGATTACAAGAGAATACTATGAACAGTTGTACACCAAAAAATTGGATAACCTAGATGAAATGGACAAATTCATAGAAACACACAATCTACCAAAACTGAATTGAGAAAAAATCTAAATAGACCTATAAGTAGTAAAGAAACTGAATCAGTAATCCAGTAATCAAAAACCTCTCAACAAAGTAAAGTTCTGAATTGGATGGCTTTTCTTGGTGAATTCTACCAAACATTAAAAAAATTAACACCAATCATTCCTGAACTCTTCCAAAAAACTGAAGAGGTGGGAACACTTTCTAACTCATTCTACAAGTCTAGCATAACCCTGATATCAGAGTCAAAGACACTATTAGAAAAGTATATGAATTTTGATGCAAAAATCCTCAACAAAATACTAGCAAACTGAAATTCAGCAGCATATTAAAAGGATCATACACCATGACCAAGTAGGATTTATCCCAGGTATGCAAGGATAGTTCAACATACAAAAATCAATCAACACACCATGTTAATAGAATGAAGAAGGAAAAAAGATCTCAATTGATGCAGAAAAGCATTTGACAAAATCTAAGACACTTTTGTGATGAAAACACTCAATAAACTAGGAACAGAAAGAAATTTCAACATGAAAAAAGACTACAGCCAACATGAAAAACCTACAGCCAACGTCACACTGAATGGTGAAAGTCTGAAAGCTTTTCTCCTAAAATTAGTAACAAGACAAGGATGCCGACATTTTTTATTTTTATTTTTTGGCTGCACTGTACAGCTTGCGGGATCTTAGTTCCCCAACCAAGGATCAAACTTGGGCCCCGGCAGTGAAAGCCCCGAGTCCTAATCACTGGACTGCCAGGGTATTCCCAAGGATGCCCACTTTTTTTTTTTGGCTGCGTCAGGTCTTAGTTGTGGCACGCGGGATCTTTTGTTGCGGCACGTGGGCTCTGTAGTTTGCAGCACGCAGGCTCTCTAGTCGAGGTGCGTGGGCTCAGTAGTTGTGGCACGCGGGCTTAGCTGCCCCACGGCATGTGGGATCTTAGTTCCCCGACCACGGATCGAACCCGCGTCCCCTGCATTGGAAGGCAGATTCTTTACCACTGGACCACCAGGGAAGTCCCAAGGATGCCCACTTTTGCCACTTGTATTCAATACAATATTTGGTAGTTCTAGCCAGGGCAATCAGGCAAGAAAAAGAAATAAAAGGCATCCAGATTGGAAAGGGAGAAACAAAACTACCTCTATTCAGAGATGAACTGAACTCATATGCAGAAAACTAAAGATTACTCATACACAAACTGTTAAAAAAAATGAATTTAGCAACGTTCCTGGATACAAAATCAACACGCCAATATCAGTTGCATTTCTGTACACTAACAGTGAACAAAAATGAATCCGAAAAGGAAATTAAGGAAACAATTCCACTTACAGTAACACTGAAAAGAGTAAAATATCTAGGAATAAATTTAACCGAGGTGGCTGTTACAGACTGAATGTCTATGTCCCCTCCGAATTCTTATATTGAAGCCCTAACCCCAGTGTGGCTACAGAGTAAGGAAGTAATTAAGGTTAAATGATGTCACAGGGTAGAGTCCTGATCTGACAGCATTAGTATCCTAAAAAGAAGAGAGCTCCCAGGACTCCCCTGGTGGTCCAGTGGTTAAGACTCCATGCTTTCACTGCTGAGGGCACAGGTTCAATCCCTGGTCGGGGAACTAAGATCCTGCAGGCTGCGTGGCGCGGCCAAAAAAAAAAAGAGAGCACCCTTGCTCTCTCTCCCCGTGCAATGAGAAAAGGCCACATGAGGACACAACAAGAAGGCTATGGAGGAGTCCTCATCAGAAACCAACCGAATTTTTTAAATGTTTGGTAGAGTTCACCAAGAAAAGTCATCCAATTCAGAACTTTACTTTGTTGGGAGGTTTTTGATTACTGATTACTGCCAGACTTTGATCTGGGACTTCTGGCCTCCAGAACTGTGAGAAAATTGAATTCTGTTGTTTCAAGTGACCCAGGCTATGATTTTGTTTTGGTTTTGTTTTTTCATCCTGAGCTGAAAAATAGAGAGGTGTAAAACTTGTACACCAAAAATTACAAAACACTGCTGAAAGAAGTTAAAGAAAACCTAAATAAATGGAAAGACATCTTGGGTTCCTGGACTGCAAGTCTTACTATTATAAAGATGACAATACTACACAGAGTGATCTAAAGATTCAATATAATCTCTAGCAAAACCTCAATAATTTTTTTTTCAAATGGAAAAACCCATCCTAAAATTCATATGGGATCTCAAGGTGTTACTGAACCAAACTTAGGTGTGTTTGCCCACGCTCAGTAAAACCAATCTACTGACAATGAGTTGTGGTGAAGGAAAGTGCAGGATGCCAAGCAAGGAGTCCAGGGCAGCTAGTGCTCAAAACACCCGAACTCCCCAATGGGTTTCAGGAAAGCATTTTTAAAGGCCAGGTGAGGGAGGGAAGTCCCAGGGTATGTAATCAGCTTGTGCACAATTCTGATTGGTTGATGGTGAGGTAACAGGGTAGTGTCACAGGGGTTAACATTATCAATCCTTAGGCGCCAGTAGGTCTGGGAGCTACCTACTCATGGTCATCAAGTAGTTAATTTCTTCCATTTGGTGGTGGTTTTAGCAACTGTAAAACAACTCAAGAAATGTACATCAGATACTTTTATCTAGGTACTTCAGGGAGGAGCTAAAGCAGAGGATATGGGGGAGGGGTCTGTTCCGGGAAGGCCCCATAGGGTCCTGCTCAGTTACACAGGGGCCCTGAATAGTCAAAACAATCTTGAAAAAGATCACAGTTGGAGAACTCACATTTCCTGATTTCAAAAACTTACTACAAAGCTACAGTAATCAAAACAGTGTGGTACTGGCATAAGGACAGACATTCAGACCAACACAACAGAACTGAAGGACATCCCTGGTGGCGCAGTGGATAAGACTCCATGTTCCCAATGCAGGGGGCCCGGGTTTGACCCCTGGTCAGGGAACTAGATACCACATGCATGCCGCAACTAAAGAGCCCATGAGCCACAACTAAGGAGCCCTGGAGCCGCAACTAAGGAGCCCACTTGCCTCAACTAAAGGAGCCCACGTGCTGCAACTAAGGAGCCTGCGAGCTGCAACTAAGGAGCCCACCTGCCGCAACTAAGACCCAGTGCAACCAAATAAGTAAATAAATAAATATAAAAAGGAACAGAATTGAGAGTCCAGAATTAAACCCTCACATATATGTTCTATTATTTTTTTAAATTTTTATTGGAGTATAGTTGATTAACAATGTTGTGTTAGTTTCTGCTGTACAGCAAAGTGAATCAGTTATATGTATATCCACTCTTTTTTAGATTCCTTCCCCATACGGGCCATTACAGAGTACTGAGTAGAGTTCCCTGTGCTACACTGTAGATCCTTATTAGTTATCTAGCTCTATTAATTTTTGACAAGGATGCCAGAATCATTCAATGGGAAAAAGCAGTCTTTTCGACAAGTGGTCCTGGGAAAATTGTACATCCACATGCAATAGAATGAAGTTGGACCCTTACCCTATACCATTTTAAAAAACTCAAAATGGAACAGAGCTAAGTTCAAGAGTTAAGACTATAAAAATTCTCAGAAGAAAACAGGGCAAAACCTGCATGACCGTGGATTTGGCAACGGTTTCTCAAATATGGCACTGAAAGCACAGGCAACAGTAGAAAAAATAGATAAAATGGACTTCATGAATATTAAAAACTTCATGCATCAAAGGACACAGTCAAGAGAGTAAAAAGACAACCAACTGAATGGGAGAAAATATCTGCAAATTATATATCTAGTAAGGGTTTAATATGTAGAATATATAACGAACTCCTTTAACTCAAAGACAAAGAGACAAACAACCCAACTCAGAATGTGTATAGCAGCTTTATTCAGAACTGCCAAAATTTGGAAGCAATCAAAATGTCCTTCAGGAGGTGAATGGATAAACAAACTGTGTACATTCAGACAACAGAATATTATTTGGTGCTAAAAAGAAATGAGCTATCAAAACACGACGAAATCTTAATTGCACATTACTAAACGAAAGAAGCCAGTCTGAAAAGCTGCTGTATGATTCCAACCATACGACAGTCTTGAATGTCCAAACTATGAATACAGTTAAAAAAAAAAATCAGTACTTGCCAGGAGGGGGGAAGGATTGAACAAACAGAGCACGTAGGATCTGAGGCAGTGAAACTACTCTATATGATACTCTAATGGTGGATATGTGTCATTATACATTGTTCAAACTCACAGAATGTACAACACCAAGAGTGACTCCGATGTAAACTGTGCCCTTTAGGTGATTATGGTGTGCCAACATTAGGTGATTATGGTGTGGCAACATAGGTTCATCAGTTATAACAAATGCCCGGCTCTGGTGGGGGATGTTGATAATGGGGGAGACTATGTGGGGGAGGGGGGGAGGCGTATACCTGAAATATCTGTCCTTCCTCTTAATTTTGCTGCAAACCTAACACTGCTCTTAAAAAAAAAGTCTTTAAAGGATTTCTCTGGTGGTGCAGTGGTTAAGAATCCACCTGCCAATGCAGGGTACACAGGTTCGAGCCCTCCAGGAAGATCCCACATGCCGCAGAGCAACTAAGCCCGTGCGCCACAACTACTGAGCCTGTGCTCTAGAGCCTGCGAGCCACAACTACTGAGGCTGTGTGCCACAACTACTGAAGCCCACGCGCCTAGAGCCTATGCTCCACAACAAAGAGAAGCCACCACAATGAGAAGCCCGTGCACTGCAATGAAGAGTAGCCCCCGCTCTCCATAACCAGAGAAAGCTCGCGAGCAGCAATGAAGACCCAATGCAGCCAAAAATAAATAAATAAATATATAAATAAAATTTTTTTAAAAAGGGGGGGTTAAAGAACTTTAGACATTCCCCCAAAGATATACAAATGGCCAATAAAAACATGAAACAATGCTCAACATCCTTAATCATGAGGAAAATGCAAATCAAAACCACCATGAGATACCAATTCACATCTACTAGAATGGTTATAACTTAAAAAAAAAAAAGGAAAATAATTGTTGGTGAGGATGTGGAAAAACTGGAATCCTTGTGCACTGCTGGTGGGAATGTAAGATGGTGCAGCCACTGTGGAAATCAGTCTGGCAGTTCCTCAAAGAGTTAAACACAGAGTTACCATGTGATCCACAAATTCCACTTCTACATATATACCCCGAAAAACTGAAGATGGGGACTCAGGCAGATACCTGCATACCAACGTTCACAGCAGCATCACCCACAACAGCCAAAGGTGCAAACGACCCTAGCGCCCATCAACAGATGGATAAACAAAAGGTGGTGTACACTGGGACATCCCTTGCGGTCCAGGGGTTAAGACTCCACACTCCCACTGCAGGGTGCACGGGTTCGATCCCTGATCAGGAAACTAAGGTCCTGCATGCTGCAAGGTGAGGCCAAAAAAAAAAAAAAAGGTGGTGTAGACATACAAAAGAAAATTATTCATCCATAAAAATGATGTTCTGATACATGGTATGATGTACATGAACCTTGAAAAAATTATGCTGAGTGAAATAAGCCAGATAAAAAAGGACAAATTTTATATGATTCATTTATGTGAAATATCTACAATAAGCAAATTCACTGACATAGAGAGTAGATTAGGGAGTACTAGGGGTTGGGGGACAGGAGAGCGGAGAGTTATTACTTCATGGCTACAGAATTTCTGTTTGAGTGATAAGTTTTGGAAATACAGTGATTGATGATGGCTGCAAAACATTTTGACTGTAATTAATGTCACTGAATTGTACACTTAAAAAGTACTATAGGGCTTCCCTGGTGGCGCAGTGGTTGAGAATCTGCCTGCCAATGCAGGGGACACGGGTTCGAGCCCTGGTCTGGGAAGATCCCACATGCCGCGGAGCAACTAGGCCCGTGAGCCACAATTACTGAGCCTGCGCATCTGGAGCCTGTGCTCGGCAACAAGAGAGGCCGCGATAGTGAGAGGCCCGCGCACCGCGATGAAGAGTGGCCCCCACTTGCCACAATTAGAGAAAGCCCTCGCACAGAAACGAAGACCCAACACAGCCATAAATAAATAAATAAAATAAAATAAAATAAAATAGCAAAAATTTAAAAAAAAAAAAAAAAAAAAGTACTATAGGGCTTCCCTGGTGGCGCAGTGGTTGAGAATCTGCCTGCCAAAGCAGGGGACACGGGTTCGAGCCCTGGTCTGGGAAGATCCCACATGCCACGGAGCAACTAGGCCCGTGAGCCACAACTACTGAGCCTGCGCGTCTGGAGCCTGTGCTCCGCAACAAGAGAGGCCGCGACAGTGAGAGGCCCGCGCACCGCGATGAAGAGTGGCCCCCGCTCGCCGCAACTGGAGAAAGCCCTCGCACAGAAACGAAGACCCAACACAGCCAAAAATAAATAAAGAAATAAAATTAAAAAAAAAAAAACTTTAAAAAGTACTATAATGGCAAATTTTATGTCATATATATTTTACCACAATAAAAAATTTGATGAAGCAAAATTTTTAAATTTTTTAAAAGAGAAACTTTAAAATTAGGAATTTTGAATAAACAAAATTTAAAAGAAAACACTAAGCTAAAAATTATTTGTCCCAGACACAAAGGATTAATACACAGAATTCCTGCAATTCGACAAACATACTAAAACCTTATTAGATAATAGACTGTAGAGACATAAACAGTCAATAAATAAGTGAAAAAACCTTCAACTGCAAAAACAAAATTTTAAATGCAAATTACTATGGTCCAAATGTTTGTGTCCCCCCAAATTCCTATGTCAAAACCTACCGCCCCAGACTTCCCTGGTGGCGCAGTGGCTAAGAGTCTGCCTGCCAATGCAGGGGACACGGGTTCAAGCCCTGGTCAGGGAAGATCCTACATGCCGCAAAGCAACTAAGCCCGTGAGCCACAAATACTGAAGCCCGCACACCTAGAGCCCGTGCTCCACAACAAGAGAAGGCACCACAATGAGAAGTCCACGCACCGCAACGAAGAGTAGCCCCCACTCACCACAACCAGAGAAAGCCTGCGTGCAGCAACGAAGACCCAACACAGCCAGAAAAAAAAAAAAACCTACCCCCCCAAGGTGATGGTGTGGGGAGGTGGGGCCTCTGGGAGGGGATTAGACCACCAGGGCAGAGCCCTCACAAATGGGACTGGTGCCCCTTCTGCCATGCGAGGAACAGCCTGTGACTCGTGAGAAGAGGGCCCTCACCCAACTAGCACTGATCTCAGACCTCCAGCTTCCAGGACTGTGAGAAATAAATTTCTGTTGCTTATAAGCTCAGCTGTCTAGTATTTTGTTATACAACAGCCCAAATGGGACAAAGACACAAATCAAGCTGAGAACTTCTGCACCTATCAAACTGACAAGAATTTCTTTCTGCGTGTTGTTTCATGGACCCTCTGTTAGATATGGACAAAGAGCGTTCCAGAGAGCCCCCGGGGTGAGACTAAGCATTTAACATGTGCACTTACTGAACTTTTACAACAGCCAGAAGGGAAGCGCTCTTTTTAGCGGTGAGGACACTTGGACTAACTGTGTAGCTGGCCCAAGATCACCGCCCCTCCAGTCAGGCGCAGGGCTGGGGCCCTCCCCTTGGGCAGCGGGACCCCACAGGCTGGGTGCTGAAGTACGTGCCACTCAAAACCCCCTTTAAAAATGCTCAGCAACCTCCACGACAGCCAAGGACATGTGTGGGCACTTGTGCAGACAGCACCCGTAGGAGTATAAACTAGCACAACCTTTCTGGAAAATAATTTGACAACATATATAGCCCTACAGATGGTTTTTCCTTACACATAGTACAACCCTGATCCTAATGGAATATATAATACAGAATACTGTATCTTAAGATCAGAATCTAAAATAAACAAAGATGACTATATTGTACACCTATAACTTATAAAACATGGGCTATTGGATAGTTAGTAAAACTTATGTTCATGAAGAGTTTCAAGGCAACGACCAAATAATGATAAAATTATGACATCATTATGACATTAGCAACTAGCCCATTAAAGGGGGTGTGAGCACCCAGTTAGGGGTGGACACGCCCACTGGGAGAGAAGCCTGAAGAAGGTTCACCACTAGGCCCCTGTTCCTGAAGGGGAGGTGCCAAAAACTCACTAAACTGATTCTTCATAATGGGATTATGGGATTCTTTTCTTCCTTAGACCTTACATCTGAATTTTAAATGGAAAAATGTTATATAAAAACAAGTGTTTAAAGGGAATCAACCTGAACTGTCATGGTAACGATGAAGTGCCCCCGCCGTCACCCCCTGGGGTCTGGGCCTGCCCACTCTCTGAACTGCAACCAGGGTGGATTTGCCAGGTGGCTTCCCCAGGACCAGCAAGCACCCTGCTGTAAAGGCCCACTTCCCGGGGGCCACATCTTTATCAGCCTGGCCCTGCTTTCACTCCAGCTGGATGGACCCCAGGTGAGTTTGGGGAGAAGACCCCCTGCTGACCCAGCCCCTACAGAGCAGGAAGACCCGAGGCCCAGGTGTGGGGTACTAGTGGGGACCCTGGACAGAGTAGTTGCCAACTGCTTCCTTGACACTCTCCTCACGCCAACCCAGGGGACCAGGCCGTGTTCACAGGAAGGAAGCCAGAGAAGTAGGAAGGGGCAGCGTAAGCAGGGCGAGAGGAGCCCTGGCCATAGCCCTGTCTCCAGGCACAGCTTCCCCAGATGCTCCAGACACTGCCTGGAGCCTTGGCCCAGGCCACTGGGACTCTACCAGCCATCTCCACCCGGGGCTCAACGAGAAGTCGCCCGTTCCACAGGCTCTGCCGATGCGACGCCAGGGAGGTGCCTGCCAGACAGCCACCTACCCTTGGAGCCGGCCACTGAGCTCCCACGGTAGGCTGACCAGCCTGACCGCTTAAAACTGTCCCGGTCGTTCTTATCATTTTTCAGAAGATCCACATCTTAACTATTCACCTATTTTATCAGTAGGAAACAAAATCTCAATTAGGAAAGTGCCAGGGGTCAGATGGTCTTGGGCATCCTTCCATTCAACATCTAATAGGTCCCCACAGTGGGCAAGGGCTGGGGGCAAAACTAGGCGGGACGCTGCCAGGTTTATAATTTTCGGTGTGCACTGAAACACTACAAAGCATATCTTTCCTTAGTTATCCAAACGATTATAAAAATAAACTACAAATCCAATATTTGCTGTTCAAGTTCCAGGGACTGTTAAAGAAGCATGACCTAGAACCAGTGTCAAGAAGGAAGCATCTCCAGTCAGCATGCTCTCTGCTCGGCTCTGGCAAAGTGACCCATCTCTTTGTAACGAGAGATTTTACACCGGGCGGCGGCGGGGGTGGGGGGCGCGGGGGGAGGGGGTGAGGCACAGGGCAGGGGGGATGAAAGGAGGCGGCGGGGGGTGGGAAGAACAGGAAGGAACGGGGGTCACTGGCACAGAGGGTCTCTGTCGCAAGCCGGGGACACGGAAGGCACATGACGTCCAAGTAAGGCTGCCTCCGGCAAGCGGGCAGGAGCAGAGGCCAAGACGCACCCCTCCACGTCCAGCAAGAACCCAGTGACCTGACACTGGAAGAAGCAAGGTCCCCAAGAGACAAAACAGAGCGAGAGGCTGGACAAGAGCCATGGCTAAGAGTTGAGAGGAAGTGGCAGGACAGGAGTGAGGACCTCAGGGCCAGGGCTGGACCTGCCGAGCCGAGGCTGAGGACATGGGCCAGGTGCTGCCAGAAGCAGTTCTGGGAGGGCAGGGAAACTGGGGTCAGTTTCCCCACTCAGCTGGAGTCAGCACGGGACAAGCCTCTGGAGGGGGAGATGAAGAGCTGCAGAAAGAGCAGATGCGGAATCCAGAGGGCAGGGAGGCCACAGGAAGCCGCGGTGAGGAGGGGGCCCGAGCGCCCAAAGGAAGTCTGGGCGACAGGGAGTGGGGCGTGGGGGCAGATGCCCCAGAGAAACACTGGGGGCCACTAGGCAAAGGGACTTGAGACCAATGGGAGGCACAGACTGGAGGGTCCCAAGAATAAAACCTGGAACACAGGTGTCCAGAGGGTTAGAGACACAGACACAAACCCAGGCAGGAGAGCAAAGAGAAGACATGGATGGAAACACCCGCTACCTCCCAAGAGAGGTCGGAGAAAGCGGCCCGTCTGGACAAACGCGGCCAGGCAGAGAGAAGCCAGGGAAGAGCAGGAGCACAGACACACGTCATTTCCGGGCCGACCCCCACAGGCCTGGAAGGCTCGGACCCCAGAATGTCAGGAGACCAGAGCCCACATGGGCTCCCCTTCACGGCCCTGCCCTGTGAGCCTCCGCGACAGCCGCCTCGGGCACCTGCTGGCCGCCTAGAGTCAGAGCCGCCTTGGGAGCAGAGAGAGAAGCCCGCAGCACACACATCAGCGTAAAGAATAATCTGGTAAGAAGTGGAGGTGTTCAATACTCACAGGAACAATAAGCCCTTGCCAAGTCAATAAATTAGCTTCATCAACCTGGATGTTACGGAAGTTTTTCATCCCACATTTGCGGATTTCTTCAAGCTCCTGTTGATTGACAAAGCATAAAGGGGTGTCAAATAGGGGAAAGCACCACACGTTAGATCCCTCCTGACTCCCTCAAATTAAACCGAGTGCCGCCACCGCCACCAAGGCCATCTCAGAGCGTGGCTGGATGCCCTGGCCTGGTTAAAAGGCCTGGAGCCGCGGTGGCCCCCTTGACCCGTACCCCAGACCAAGACAAGCACCCACCTCGGTGAACCCACAGCCCCAGTGGACAATCCCCTCCCCTATGGGCTGTCCCCACGCAGCAGGGGCACAGGCCAGGTGCTGCAGACCTGACTCTTTCCAACCCAGATCTATGAAGCGCTGCCTCCGTGTAAAGGTGAATGGAACTGGGGAAGAGAAGCAAACAAACCCACAGTTTTCCACCCAACGCCGGAGTGCAGTTTCAGAAGGGCTCTCCCTCCACAGGGCACATGACTGGGGCACGACGACCCAGGCTGGGGGTGGGGGGGGGTGGGGGAGGATGGAAACCTTCACTAAGCCTAGGTTTCCTCTGCTGCAAAAGAAGGGCATTGAGACCCAAAGATGTAGACAAGGAGGGGGAACCATGCTATGAGCAAGAGAACGCCTTGCAAATATATGAGGGGTTGTTATCATACAAACGCCACTTCATCCAGAAAGCACGGCCGGCCAGGCGACAGCAGGGCCCTGTCCCGTCTCTAGCCTAGAATTGTCTGTCACTTGTTTTTCAACCCTGCACTAGCCTGACACTTCCCACCGCTTCCCCGACAACTCGAGTGACCATCCAACAGGCGTTATGGCCCAAGCCACCCACTGCACACCCACCCGCCCACCCAGGTCCCCCATGCTCCTCCATCCTCAGAGCCTAGAGTGAGGCGCTCCCCCACCACGCCCCGACCCGGCTCTCGTCCACGACACAACAGCGTCCTCCGCATCTCCTGGATGCCTCTCTCTGCGACCCCACAGCACCACCCGGCCCAGCCCTGCCTCCTCCACGGGGCCCACAGGATGGCGTCCCACAGCCCGGGCTTCCTCCTCGCTGGTCCGGCCCACGCAGTCCTCTAGAACCAGGAAGCCCCTTCATGTTTGGTGCCATGGCGCAGGATGCCACGGAGGCTCTGAACCAGCACCCCCATCCTCTGCGCCCCACATTCCCATCAAACGGCTAGTGTACAAGGCACCTTGGGGGATACGAGATAAGGAAGGAGAGTCCCGAGAAAGGGGGCTGAGCCGATGTTACAGGTGTGCCTGGCACGGGGCAGGATGAGGAGGACAGCACGTCAAGTGACCGCACAGAGGAGACAGGTGGGACACGCTGCTGCTTGGTGGCAGGGGCCAGGCTGAGTCTCTTCCCACAGGGAAGACTGCTGCTTGCCAGCCCTAGCTGCCCACCACAATCGTCGGCCTGGGCCCCAGGCCCAGAAACTCTGGTCTAGCAGGTGTAGGGTGGAGAAAAATGGGGATTTTTAGCAAGCTGCACAGTGAGAGGATGAGTTCCATTTCTAAACAATGCTCAGCTTCCATAAGGAAGATGCTAGTGGCCATGGCCCCAGCAGTGGGGGAAGGGGTGGCCTGGCCCCTCTTCCTGAGCCCGCAGGAGGGGAAGCATGGAACCTGAGAGACCACCTGACCTGCCAGCTGTCAGCTGGTCCTCCTACTACTAATAATGCCCAGGGCTCATCGGAAAGGCTCCCCTGGGGATTATGAAGCCTGGGCAGATTCAGGAAGGGGAAGAAACAAATCTCACACCCACACTCCCACTCTGGTCCACTCCCCAAACAAAACGTAAGCTCCAAAAGAGGAGGCGCACGGCAGGGGTCAGGAAGCCCAGGAGCCCATGGTCACACGCAAATACAATATCTGCTTAGTGATCCGGTGAGTGATCAGATGGGAAGCAGGGGATTGGAGAGGGGCGAGGCTCTGGGGTAAACAGGGCTCTCTATGTGCTGTGACCTTCCGGGCCTTGGCTCAAGGCACTAGAGTAAGATTCTTGTCTAGAAACAGAAGAGACCACGTCCCGTAGCGCTGAGTCCTACCAAGCTAAAAAATGTTTAAACCAAATACAGATAGGAAAAAATTCCAAACAGAATTGTGAAATTAGACAGTCAAAAAAGAAGAAACAGGGACTTCCCTGGTGGTCCAGTGGTTAAGACTCCATGCTACCACTGCAGGGGGCACGGGTTCAATCCCTGGTTGGGAAGATCCTGCATCCCGCATGCCGTGCAGCAAGGCCAAAAAATTAAAAAAAAAAAAAAAAAAAGTAAGAAAGAAGAAACAACAGAGAATAGATTCAATATTCATAGGACAAAATAAATTTTAAAATAATCTATAAATATACTTTACAGCTTCAGAAATCCACACGCTAACAACACGAGGTACGGGTAATAAACACAAGAAAGTACATTTCAAAGGAAATTACAAAAACGTGGCAGGTAGGACTGTCCACCGTAACACGGCAGTGAGAAACAACCTTGCTCAAGAAACAGGGAGGAGGAGTGGGCGTGTTGGCAGGGGTGCAGGGCGGGCAACTATCATGCTCTGATATCAAGAGACACAGGAACAAAGACGGGAGCCGCTCGGTGTGAGGAGGACAGCACCCCTGCCCCCCGCCCTGCCCACCCCACCCGCAGGAGAAGACGGTGATGCTGTGACAGCAGAGCTAGGAGGCTTGGGAAACCCAGAGCACGGTTACCGGGTAAGCTCAAGTCACATCGCTGTCAAGTGACGCTCAGCAAAGATGACGAGGCAGGCGCCTTTGCACAGTTCTAACCAACAAGAAGTGGGTATAAGGCAGAAGTAAGAGAAACCAAGACAAACAAGCTGGCCATCCGGTCCTGTCATCTCCAGGGAATGCCAGGCAGCCCCTGGGAGTTTCTCAACAGGGCGGCACTAAGCCCTGCCCACTAGATGCCAGGCCTGTGACACTGCTCCGCCCAGCTTCCCAACGCCCTCCAGAGCCGAGCTGCTGAGAACCACTGACACTCTTGGGGGCCGGGACGCTGAAAGTCCTGAGTTGCACAAGACAGTCCCGCAGACATGAACTGTTCAGCCCGAAATGCCAATCACACCTCCACCGAGAACAAGCTGAAGACCGACTCAAGTCATTCAGAGAAGAGACGGGGGTTTCCCTGGTGGCGCAGCAGTTAAGAATCCGCCTGCCAATGCAGGGGGCACGGGTTCGAACCCTGATCTGGGAAGATCCCACATGCCGCGGAGCAACTAAACCTGTGCGCCACAACTACTGAGCCTGCGCTCTAGAGCCCACGAGCCACAACTACTGAAGCCCACGCGCCTAGAGCCTGTGCTCTGCGACAAGAGAAGCCACCACAATGAGAAGCCCGCGGACCACAACCAAGAGAAAGCCCACGTGCAGCAACAAAGACCCAATGCAGCCAAAAATAAATAAATTAAATAAATTTATAGAAAAAAAAAAATAGACGGGTTCATCTGAAGGCCTGACAAACCCTCCAGTGTGACTGCAGCCTGTAACTGAAGATGAAGAACGGGGGAAGGAATGGCAAGGAGGCCACATCGATTCAGAGTTGGAACGTCCGACGGATGGTGGGAGAAAGAGGGGCCCAGCTCCAGAACAGAGTTGGGAAGACCAAAGCCAAGAACCACAGGGACTGACAAAACATGCCCCACAAAGCTCTGTGACAGTTCTGCGAGAGCAGTCGGGTCAGCTGCTTCAGGTGGATGGGATGATGCTGACAGGCCGAGAGAGACACCGGGGAAGGAGAACCAGACACTCACACGTCCCCCTCCTGGTGGGGAGCGGGCTTCCTGGGCAGGGTGAGTGGCGAGGGAGAGAGAGGGCTGCACTCCTCAAAGCCCAGAGGGGGACCTCGGCACATCGCCGACACTCCAGGCCAAAGCGTGGCATCGGGCACAAGCGACCACTGCCCGACAGCCCCGCGGGCACCAGCAGGGGACACGGCCCGGCCCCAGCAGGAGACTCGCTGGTCCCTGAGCAGAGACGGGGAGCAGGACACATTATACACAGCACACCCTCTTCTCACAATGCAGTGTACACATCTGAGCTGGGGAAGAATTAACAAAGTCTCTGTTTCTTTCCTTCTTTGATATTCGACTGTTTACAATCTCCCTGGGTAATCCTCACACACTGAGAAGCCCTCAGGGGCCAGTGGTTCCTAATCAGTGTGAGGCCATGGTCCTCTTTAAGAAATCCAGACATACTATGTGTAAAACAGATAACCAACAAAGACCTATTGTATAACACAGGGAACTATACTCAGTATTTTATAAAAACCTATAAGAGAAAAGAATCTGGAAAAGAACATATATATATGTGTATGTATAACTGCATCACTGTGCTGTACACCTGAAACACAAAACGGTAAATCAACCATACTTCAACAACAAAAAAGAAAAATGAAAAATGAAATCCAGACAGACGTACAGAGGAAAAATCAGCTGTCTGAGTCACGGCTGCTTCAGATGTCAAATCAATGCTATGGACGGCAAGTGTCAAGGTAGGGGACGCTGGTACAGTTTTTAAAAAAGGCATTTTTAACATCATGGTGTAATTTCCTATTTGCTAAATGGAAAAAGGCACAATGCGCCCCTAAAGAACTACAGAAAGTAAAGCTGAAGGTCTTCCTGGCTGTTGAAGCTGGGTTAAGAGAGCGGAGCTGCTCTGGGGACCTGCGGGGGTATGGGGGAGGCCTACAGCAGAGGCCAACAGCTTCACGGGAGAGGCTGACGCCAGCCCTGAGGGAGGGGGAGGATGGACCCTGGGGCGGAGAGGAGAATAGGTGTCCCCGTGGGAGATGCAAGCAGAGCCGTAGAAGGAAGGAACCCCCGGGTGGTTAGGGAAGCAACAGGAACAGAGCTTGGCTGGAAAGGCTACTAATTCTGGCGACTCGGCCAGGGTGTTGGTCCCAGGCGCAAGGGGGAGTGAGGGGAGCCTGACTCCCGTGGACCCACAGACTGAGAACCTCCAGAGAGCACCAGGCACCTGGGCCAGGGGTCCCAGGCCACAGTGAGGGGCACCCCTCCTTGAGAACAACCCAGCCTTCCAGCAAAGAAGAGACCAAGTCCCTGACTAACTCAGTGTCACTTCCACATCTGCAAACAAGCTCCTACCAGAGCAAAGGCCTCCCACCGGGCCAGGCACACAGAAGCAAGGCGAGAAGTCCCTCTGACAGCAACAAGTCTGCGCCGACAGAAACCCGGAAACCAGTCTGAACTTTTTCTTAGAAGGTGCATGCTGTCTGTGACTTATATTGCTTATTCTACTGTTGAACCTTCTCTGCTGAACCTTCCTATGGGCGATAAAAGCAGAATATTTCAATCCCCAACCATTCTCTTCAACATTTATTTTATATATAATACACAGAAACAATATTTTGATTTGGCAGGTGGTTGCTTCAACAAATCATCAGTGGACCAGGAAGAGCAGAGGACTCTGGAGTCAGACAGGCCCGGGCTCAACCCAGCCCCACCCTTCACACCACCTGAAGCTCGAGTCTAGGAGTCTAGTCTTACGGTAGGAAGCTTACTCCACAGGGCCCTGCTGAGAATTACAAGAAATACTGGATGGTGCTGAAGCTGGCAGGAGGTACTCAATTAGGGTTCGGTTCATTCCCCTCCACAACTGTGTCACCACACTTCTTAAAATCTAAGAGTGTCAGGGCACCAACGTACATACTCTATCTGTTCTATATAACAGGACATACACATGATATGACATTGGTGTTGACAGCCTATGACCAGAGCTCACGGGGCCTTAAATGAGAAATGAAGATGTTTACAGTTGTTAGCACAAAGCTTTCAGAAATGACTTGATCCAATTAAAAAGAAAAAGACAAAGAAGCATAAGACAGGGGCCTGCCAATGGCGCATCACACTCCCCTCCACAGGGCATTGTCACCTTCAAAATCCCAACAAAACAGAACAGGAGGAGGCATGCTAGGGAAGATGCGGGCCTTTGTGCAAGAGGCGCACACCCCACCTAGCCACGTGAACAGCAGGAGCCAGACCCCGAGTGAGAAGCAGAGACCAGAGCCTCACGATGCCCCTGAGGGGGGCCAGGCCGACCCGTCAGCTTTATGTGACAGGAGGGAAGGCTGGAGAGAGGCTGAGAAGGGCCCAGTCACAGACAGACCTTGGACAGGGCAGGGCCAGGACTAGAGCCCGAGCCAGAGCCATTGTTCCGTGGATGTCCAGCCACAGAGCGGTGGGCAAGGGGGGCGGGGGTTCCCATTCCCTGGTCAGGATCCTGGGGGCTGGCGGCCCTGGAACTGAACTTTCCCAGACTCTCGATGACAAAAGGACGAACACACGCAGCCTTCACCTGAGCCCTCCATTTACGGCGAGTCACCCCGCGACTGTTTCTTCTGTGCCAGGAACACTTCTAGGCTCTCCCATCCAGGCAAAATGAAACCCAGCAGGTAGAGCCCAACGTTCAAGGGAAAGTACGAGATCCCTGTCAAATACCAGCCATGCAACTGGTGGGACGTTAATAATTTGAAAGAGCTACTTCCTGCTTGTGGGACTGTATCAAAGTGACTCATTTTGACAGAAATGCACTTTCCAAGCTTGCACAAAGGAACCAGTGGCAATGACACTCAATTATGACCTTAATGTAATTCAATACACTGTAAATCTAAACATAAGGCTTCAAAGCTCCAGGACATGAGTCTCTTTTATTTCAGTGACTGCTCAGCCAAGGGGCCCCCACCACCACGTCTCCACAGCGAGCCAGTGGCGTGCCAGCTATGTCACACTCAGTTACTGCCACGATGGACACACTCAGCGATGGTCCTCACTCTATGAGGGAGTGTCACTGTCCCTTTGGAGTAATCAAGACACTGAGGCTCAGGGCGAGGACACAGATGAGCCCGCGGCAGAGATGAAGATCTGAACCAGGTCTTGGAGAACTCAACCACAGCATGCTGCTCCAGGGAGCAAGCCGCCCACGCACAGTCATGCTAACAGGACATGGCTGCAGGGGACACTCAGCGCTGCCCACACGCTCTGGCCCACTCTGCACGGTGGCCTCACTCCGGGATGCGCGTGTGCCTCCAACTGAACGGGGGTGGGCCTGGCACTCTGACCTGCATCACACACTCTGGAGTTCAGTACCCCGGGATGGGGACGGGGACAGTCAGGTGGACCACGCAGCGGATCCACCTGTAAAGTGGCTTTCCTGTGCTGAGTTTCCCAATGACTGGCACGTGGGGCGGGCGGGGGGTGGGGGCGCACACCTTTACAGACCATCTCAGGAAGGGCTCAGGGGCCATCTGACTTTGGAGCTATAGCCACTGCCCAGCCCGCTCAGACAGGGAGCACCAGCAGAAGCACTGGACCTGATGCCAGTCCCTGCTTTGGCTGCACATGTGTCCACTGGGCCAGGGGCTGTCCGGCACACTTCACCCCTTTGTTGAACTCGCTAGTGAGAAGCAGAAACAAAATCTGGCAAGATAAGGAGTACTGAAAACTCCAACTGATACAGGCCTGGAACTGTTCAAAACAGCACAAACCCCACCACCACCTAACCTGAGACAAACTCTACTCTCCATCCCGTCCCTTCTTACAAGCCCAAGGTAGCCGTGTGAAAAGCAGGAGAGAAACCCTGAGAGCAGGGAGCACCTGGCTGGCCCCACCCGTGGGTGGTGGCCGGTGGGTGGTGGCCGGGCCTCAGCCTCCCGCCTGTCAGGGCCCTGCAGCTCTGGACGCTAGAGACTGCGGCCAGGGCCTGGAGGAGCTGGAGCAGGAGACCAAAGGCACAGCGTCCTTGACGGGACCGCCAGCCCAGCTCAGCAGCCTCATTGGCCCACACACTCAGCACAGGAAAACACACAGGTGAGATTCTGAGACACTGATTTTGAATTCAAGAGCTGTGTCATTTTGCTGGAAAAAGTAAACATCTTTAAACAAAGACACGTTCGCACAGCTGTCTCAGGGAACCTCTCACTAACCCTAAGGAACAGGTGACTTCAAGAGGCGGGAGGGCGTGTGGAGAGGGGGGCTTCCTGTCCTCCCTGCCCCAACCCACGACCCCCGAGGGCAGCACCATCTCCTCCAATCCCTCCCTCCCTCCCTCCCACCAGGCCACTCTCCTGGCTCCCGTGCTGACACCCACACTTAGTACATGCCAGGAGCTCTTCTGAGTGCTTGATATGTAGTAACTCAGTCTTCACACAGATGACATGACTAATGCACAGAGAGGTTAAGCAACTTGCCTGGGTTCACTCAACTAAGACGCGGCGGGTCAGGACACACGCTCCAGCACCTGAGCTCTTAATCGCTCTGCAGTATTCCACTCTCAATAGCTCTGCCCTGAATGGAAGGCCCTTCCCTCCCCCTTTCTCCCGGGCGAGGGTGAGACTCACCCAAGCCCTCGAGAACACACAGGATGAGTCCGGACAGGAGACACATGCCAGCAGAGCCCTCACCAGCGAGTGGCCGCTTCTGGACGCCACACCTGGGGCTCCATTGGATCCTCAACTGAAAGGCACAGCGTCTCTCTGCCACCTGTCCTGAAATCCACCCGCGCTGGCCTCGTGAGGCCCCTCGTGGAGAGGCAGCTCTGCCAGCGGCCGAGCCGAGGGAGGGAGGGAGGGCGGGCTTGTCCTGGAGGGCCAGGCGCGCTGGGCACGCTGAGGAGGGTAAAACCAGGTCAGTTCCCAGTGCTTCTGGAAAGCGCCACAGGGGTGGCCTCCCTAAAATTCAAGGAGGGGACCGAGCAAGGTCAGAAGCACATGGCCAGGGGTTACTACACCTGTTCTGAAGGATGAAAGCTCCTCACCCTCACCAGCTGCCCGGTCAGCTACCAAAGCCCTGCTCAGAGTGAAGAGCCAGACCAAGTTCGGCCTCCTCCCACCAGAGGGGCTTACCCGCCCCTCCTCACTCCTCAGCTGGCAGGCGTCCAGCACACACGGGCAGCCCAGGACCTTTGTTCTAGGCTGGGCCGTTCTTCTCCCTCCTTCAGCTCCTTGAGGGCACAGCCCAGAGGAGACCCCCCACGGAGCTGAGTCAAGGAGTCGCCCTGCTGCAGAGAGACGAGTCGGGTGGCCACCGGAGACCGGGGAGTGCAGAGCTCGCGGGCCCAGGGGATCCCAGGGCAAGCGGGGGAGATGAGACTGATGAGCCCAACCCCGGACAGGACACGCTGAGGAGTGCGGGTCCTGCCCTACCGAACCTGGATCTGGTTTCTGGGGGCAAGGCCTGGGCGTGAGCACTTCTCTGCAATGCACTGCCGCTTAGGGATGACGTGGGAGTGAGGAGCTGACTGGGGACAAGCACAAAGAACCCACTGAGCGATCCCAGGCAGGTGTTCACCACAACAGGGACGGCCTGCATGAAGGGCATGGCAGCGGAGACGCAGAAAAGACAGGCGGAGAAGGGAGATAAAGGCCTAGTTCAGCAGAATCTGGCAAGTGGCTCAATGTGGAAGGAAGGGGTGAGGCAGGTTCCCCCAGGTTCTTCCTTAGTGATGGAGTAGACAAGTGGCCCATTAACTAAGGGAGGCAAGACAGACGTGGGGGCACAGGCAGGGCTCAGACCCGGAGGCCTGCAGGTCCTGCGCCATTCAAAGGAAACTCCTGAGAAGGGGCGGGGGGGGGGGTGTGTGTGTGTGGGGGATGACCAGAGTCCAGGCCCAGGAGGGATGGCTTTGTGGTTCTAACTAAGCTTTAATTCCCAACTTACTGTTGCATCAAAGAAAAGAGAAGTTATCTCTTGAACATTTAGTGATACTTTCCAAGAGTGAGAATACTTTCAAGTGACCTGATGTAATAAAACACTAAATCAACAGCCTCTTAACTTAGAGTTGTAGCAAAATCAGAATAGGTCTAAGTACCCTGAGACAAGTGTTTTTGTTCTCGTGTACACCTCAAGAAAAGGTTCCAATATTTCAATAATGAGCATACTCTCTTTCCCAGGACCTGTCCCAATTATCTCTTAAGAGAGAAACATTTACAAAGAATATCATTAAGGGAGGCTAAAATAGTCCCAACTCACTGTGATGCATGAATTTAGGGTAAAAAATGCTGTGCTTTCCTCAAGTCCCAAAAACCCAGTGGATTCAGAACACTGACACCATCTGTAAAACTCCCCTCACGCACAACACACCCACCAGACACACTCACCGTTCCTTGTGTTCATTACCCAACCTCAGGGAGTACTACACCTGCACTCAAGAGCAAACTAGTTCACTGCTTAGTACAATGAATTCCAAGGAATGAACTGTTATTTAGCAACTCCTCCTACTCATTCACATGTGATTATGGGCTGAAAGTACACCAATATGGAGCTCTGAGTGAGCAGTATTTAAACAGCATTAACAGGTTGCTACAAATCTCAATTCCTTATCTCAAGAGTTATGCCATAACTAATAAAATGTCATTCCTCTTTTAAATCTACAAATTTCCCCACTGAGAAAAGCCCTTCTGGGAAGATACCCAGCTGCAGGGCCCTTCCAGGAGAAGTGTGCAATTGAGAGGCTAAAAAGAAATGAACAGACTGCAATCAATTTCCCTCAGCCACACCTACAGGTTTCACTTTTGTAGCTATTTCCCCTCCTGACTGAAGCAATGGTTACAATCTGGTGGTTGCCATCAATGCTGAATTAGCTGCTTGCAAATTAAAATGTATTTAATGTTTTATTAACATTGTAATTCCTAAAAAGTGTTCTGAAAAAGGCTAATCCTTTTGGCAATTGCTTTTTAAATTAAAGACTTTATCATATTCACTTTGCCTAAAATAACTTCTCAGTCTGATATATGCAAACCACTCTACTTTTAATAATGTATTTTACACTATTGCAGATAGTCCATTGTTACAAAGAAATCTTTGACTCCAAGTGTCTCAGAAAATGGTTTTTGAGGAAATTTCCAGTTCTTTAAGATGTAATCCATTTGATTATTCAACATGTTTACTTTTCACCACTGAAAATCCCTTTTATTATCCAGCCCATGTACTGATCAACCTGATTCAATAAATTTTTTTAAAAATTAACCAGGCCTAAACACTGACTCTCAGAGCCAATGATTACCATCTTGTATCGAGCATCTCCTACTAAACTGAAAGAATCTCCAGCCAAGAGTCAGGAATCAACATACTCCTCCCTGCATCCTTGGAATAAGAAAGGAGGCCATGTGACAAGGGGTGTGGAACTTGGGATATGGAGCCAGGGAGATGTAGCATCTCATCTCTCCCCAGGATGGTCTGCTAAGCCTCACAACCTTCTGGTTGGTAAAATAAAGGTGACAACACACTACCTTTAAGAGTTATTGAAAACATAAAAAAAACTTACGTAAATGATCTAGCACTTAACAAGTACTCAGTTAATGTTATATATTTTTTCCTAAGTTCTAATTTTTTTGAAACACAAAAATAATTGAAAAACCATAGTAACTCCCCTCTCAGACCCCTGGGAGCCTGGGAGCCCCAAACTGGGTCAACTGGCCTAGACTAAGGGACACCAGGATGAATTAGGTCAAGATCCCTGCCCTTGAGGAACTCAGACCCTGGTAGGAAAGGCAAGTCTAACACAAATCCGATTGTGACAAGTGCTCAAAAAGAAACATAAAGAAAGTGCTGTGGTCACACAAAGGCGGAAACAACTCATTCTGATGGGGGAGGCGAGGCCTCAGAGTAGAACCCAGGACTTCCCTGGAAGGGGATGAAAGGCAAGGGGAAGGCAGCTTTTCTCGGGGAGAGCAAACAGCATGTGCAAAGGCCACCTAAGGGCCAGGGGCTCTCGGGTCAGACAGAACTAGTCACATCATGGCTCACTCTCTCCCTAGCTAGAAAACTGGGGCAAGCCAGCGATTCTCCCTGCATTCCATTTTCTCACCTACAAAATGGGAATAATAGGGTCTACTTCACAGGGAGGATTAGACACCATCATGAACATGAAGTACGGAGCTGCACAAAGTCAAGGCTAAGGAAAATGGCAGTTACGGTGATTAGGTGCAAGAGTGAGAGCGAACCAAGGAGCAGGAGGTGTGGCTGAACAGATTACTTTCCAGCAGCCTAAGGGTGTTGCTGCCAGGAAGTTAGGATTAACTTCCGAGGACAATAAAATCACAGAGGTTAGGACAGGAGCATGAAAGGATTAAATATCTGCTTTAGAAAAAGAACTGTGGTGGCCAAGAAGGCGAGTCAGAGAAGGAGAGAACTCAGAAAGGCACCTGAGAGGTGAGGGTATGGATTCAAGTAATCTCAGTAAGATTAGAGAAGAAATCAGGAACTCAAGAAACCTTTAAAGTAAAATCCGAAAGGCATCAAGGATGACTGCCTCTGGGAAGTAGAGCAGGGAAATAAATGAATAACAGTCTTCCCCTCCGGACAACTGTGTGGACGGTGGTGTCACTGACAGAGAAGAGAGAAGTCTGGACTCTGCTGACTCTTCTTTTGTGCCCACTTCCAATCGTCTTATGAAGTTCAAAGTCGTGTCTAGTCCTTAGGGAACAAAAGAAAGGAAACGTTCCCAGGGAGGGAGGGCCCGGAGGCTGGGACTCCAAACTCAACGTCTGGCTCTCCGGAGCACTGCTCTGCCCAGGAGGAACCCCAGCCCTTTATCTCCCCCCAGGAAGCCAGCTCCTGGGCCCTTTTGATTTTCGGCCCGGTGCAGCCCGGCAGCACCACCGGCAGGGCGGCCGACTCGCAAACCTAGGCGAGATCGGCTCTGGGGGACGCCGGCAAACACACTCGAGAAAGGACTGGGCCCGGGTGGCATCTGTGCTCCTCACCCGGGGAGCCAGCGAGCAAGAATGCACCCCGCCGCGTTCAAGATACAAAGTACCAAGTTATTTTTATAAACTTTGGTCGGTTTTGACACCCACCCCCACCCCCAAAACGGCACTTTGCTCCAGCAGGGCCCGAAGCGCGGATGACGAGGACCGGGCAGGGGGCCCGCGCCGCGGCCGGCCGCCCCCCGCCCTCCCGCTCTCCTGCAGCCCGTGGCCGAACTTGCCGCTGTGTGACTCTGCAGTCGCAGCGACAGTGTGCCGGCAGTCGCAGCGACAGTCTGCCGGTCCCCGCGCACCCCGATCGCCCGCGGCAGCCCGGCCTAACTTTCGCCCGCCGGCCCCCGCCCCGAGCCCCCCGCCCGCCCGCCCGGCCCGGCGGCTTCCAGCCCGGTGCGCTATGGCCCAGGGCGGGGCAGCTCCGCGGCGCGGGCTCGGCGCTCGGGCCTCCCGCAGGCGCCCGGTGGGCCCCCCGCTGCCTCCGCCGCCGCGCGGAGGGAGCCCGCGGGCCGGGCGGGGCAGCCGGACGGACGACGAAGAGCCGGGGCGGCGCGGCCTGGCGCTCCCTCCTGGGCTGCGGCCTAGCGGCCGCCTTAGCCCCCTCATCGCACGGCCCTGGGCGGCGGCACCACGCGGGGCAGGGGGCGGCGGCGGCGCCCCGAGGGGTCCGGGCGGCCGCGCGGCCCCGGCCGCCGCCGCTCCCCGTCCGCCCGCCGGCGCCGGAGAATGGTCTTTACCTTCATCAGCCTCCTGCTGGCCGCCATCTTGGCTCTGGTGCTGCTGCTGGCCCAGAATGCATCGCGGCGGCCGGCGCCGGAGCCCCCGCACTTCCTGGAGCGGGGGAGGGGCGGCGGCGCGGGCGGGCGGGCGAGGCGCCTACTGTGTGCGGGCGCGGTGTGGGCACGGCGCCGGGGCGCAGGGACCGGCGGGGACCCTGTCTTTGCGGGGCGCCCAGTGCGGTGGCACTGGGAAACACGGCCTGGCACATAGTAGGTGCACAGTGATACTGGCCGCGGGAGATGGGTGAAGGGGCAGGATTATTTCAGGCACCAATCAGCGCCGAGGTGATGGGAAAGTGACTGTGGGAACCTGCTTTTCTCATGGGCGGGGCGGGGGGGGTCAGGGAGCCTCACTGAGGAAATAGTGTAATTATAGCTAACACTCACCACAAACAGCCCCATTTCGCAGGAAACAGAAGCATAGTGGAGGCCAAGGGTTTGCCCAAGGTCATGCAACCCACAAGGAGCAGAGCCCGATTCTGTTCCAGACGGGGCTGCTGGCTCCACAGACACCACTGGGACCTGAAGGGTGGGGAGGAGCAGCTCTGAGGACGGAAGGGCAAGCCCATGGTCAGATGCATGCGTGTAAGGAGAAGACTGGTTGGAGAATGGAGGATGAGGTAGGTAGGGGGTAAGAAGGGGAGCAGGGCCATGTACAAGCTGTTTGTGGCCATCCAGGCAAAGAGGTGATGGTGGTTTGGACCTCGGTGGCAGTGCAGGCAAAGTGGAGGGTGCAGCTTCAGATCATTCAGGCCTTGTGAAGGAGTTTTTCTCCATTCTAAGAGCAGTTGGTTTCCCACTAGAAGACAGAGGAAAAGAGCACTGGAGATGGATAGCCTGGAATAGAGCCGGCCTCCCACCCAGAGACCTGAGAGCCCAGGCTTAACACGGGGAGAGAGTGGGGGAGAAACTAGATGATAAGCCTCATGCAATGAGGACCCTGCCTGTCCTTTATCTCCCCCCAGGGCTGTCACACAGTGGGTGCTCCTAAACATTTGGCAAATGTGGGACTTCCCTAGCGGTCCAGTGGTTAAGACTCCCTGTTTCCACTGCAGGGGGCGCAGGTTCGATCCCTAGTTGGGGAACTAAGATCCTGCATGCTGTACAGCGTGGCCAAAAACAAAAAACAAAACAAAAAACAAGGGACTTCCTTGGTGGCACAGTGGTTAGGACTCCACGCTCCCAATGCAGGGGACCCGGGTTTGATCCATGGTGAGGGAACTAGATCCCACATGCATGCCACAACTAAGGGTTCGCATGCCACAACTAAGGAGCCCAAATGCTGCAACTAAGACCTGGCGCAACCAAATAAATAAATAAAAACAACAACAACAAGACACATTTGGCAAATGTATGAGGGACTCCATCAGTTACTCCCTAGAGCCGCAGAGGACCTGGGAGCCTGGCCTGGGAAATGACTCTATGGTCCTCCTGTGCACTGGGCCTGGTGCTTAGTGGGCCCAGGTCAATGAAAGAACACAGTTCTATTGGGAACTGTTTCCTCAGAGGGAAGGGGACCCTGCCCTGAAGAAATCCCAAGCCAGCTGAGGAAGTGCAGTGCATACCCTTCACCTTGACGTGCTAAACCAGGAATAGAGGGGTGGGATTGGAAGAGGCCGAGTGCCAAGAACTAACCTTTGCTGCAGCATCTCCTGTATCCTCACCCCCATGGCAAGATGGCTCCCTGGCACCCACTTTGCAAGTGGGCACAGGCCCTGGGCAGCAGAAGGCCATAAACAAGCACACAGTCCCGGTGGGAAAGCTGCCTGGACTTTGGGACCCTTCTCTGGGTCTTAAACCTTCATTGTTCCACACAGCAGTCCTGGCTTCTGGTCACACCAGCTCCCCTCCACTCAGCCATCCTGTTCATCCAGACCTGACCTTTCTGTGCTACCTTCCCGAGCCTCCAATCAAGAGTGACCTCTTCGGTGGGGCTTCCCTGGTGGCGCAGTGGTTGGGAGTCTGCCTGCCAAATGCAGGGGACACGGGTTCGAGCCCTGGTCTGGGAAGATCCCACATGCCGCGGAGCGACTAGGCCCGTGAGCCACAGGTACTGAGCCTGCGCGTTTGGAGCCTGTGCTCCGCAACAAGAGAGGCTGCAACAGTGAGAGGCCCGTGCACCGCGATGAAGAGTGGCCCCCGCTCGCCGCAAATAGAGAAAGCCCACGCACAGAAACGAAGACCCAACGCAGCCAATAATAAATAAATAAATAAATAAATAAAAAAGAGTGACCTCTTCGGGACTTCCCTGGTGGCGCAGTGGTTAAGAATCCGCCTGTCAGTGCAGGGGACACGGGTTCGAGCCCTGATCCAGGAAGATCCCACATGCTGCAGAGCAACTAAGCCCATGTGCCACAACTACTGAAGCCCGGGTGCCTAAAGCCTGTGCTCCTCAACAAGAGAAGCCACCACAATGAGAAGCCCGTGCACCGTAACGAAGAGTAGCCCCTCCTCACCACAACTAGAGAAAGCCCGCGCGCAGCAATGAAGATCCAATGCAGCCAAAAATATAATTAATTAATTAATTAATTAATTAATTAAAAAAAAAAAAAAGAGTGACCTCTTCCTCCTCTCCCTCCTCCTTCTGGGTTCCAGGCCCTTCTGCTCAAACTCACCACCTGCTGCTCCTTTCTCCAATCAGCACAGGTCCTGGGTGCTCACCTCTAGGTTCAGGGAGGAGATACAGGTCCCTGCCTCAAGGGGCTTGTCACACCCTGGGGAGGCACCAAGGAAAATGACAGAGGTGTGAGGGTTTCTTGAGGCACGCAGGCTCAGACAGGGGCCCTTCAGAGGACAGGGGAGGGGCCAGGAACAGGAGGAGGCATTGCATCAAGAAGGAAGTGCCTCTGGCAAGGCAGGGACTTGGCAATGGTATTCACACTCCATAGGGCCGAAGGGATGCCAGACCCTGGGCCGGACATTTACACCCTCCACTGAGCTCATTGGCACAGCAGGGCTGTGCGCTTAGATGTTCTGTCTCACAGGGGAGGAAGCTGAGACTCTGAGAGAAGTAGCTTGCCCTGCCTCGCCCAGCTGGGAAGAGGGCTCCAGGAGTAGACCCGGGTGTGGTCCATGTGGTGAGGCTCTGCCTTGACCTCCCTCTGCCGGCCCAAACCCTCGAGTCCCGCATCCCTACCTGCCCACAGCCTGTGCCCTGGCCTCTGCCCACGCTGCCCCCACTGCCCAAGGTGCCTTTGTCCTTTCCTCCCCCAACACCGCCTTGTCCCTCTGCAAGTGCCAGTCAGGCCTCAGCACATGACTTGCCACCCTGCTTGGGGAACTTGATGGCCTGCAGTGTGCTGGGTCCTGCCGGTGCTGACGCACAAGCCTTCCTTTGACGCCTCCAACCATCCTCTGAGGTCAGAACTGTTACCAGCCCCATCGAGAGGAAGAAACTGAGGCTCAAGGGGTCAATCAAGCTTTTCTCAGCTCCCTGGCCATCTAAGGGTCCAGTCCAAGTCTGCTCCTGGACTGTGTGGGGTAAAGTAAGGGCTGGGAGACTCAGCCAACCCAAAGGGCTCCCTCTTTCCCTCCTTTCCTGCTATGCCCCCCTACTCTCCCTCCTTCCTTCCATCCTTCCTTCCTCCCTTCCTTCACAAACCCCATTGGAGGATTTCTGTTTAGTGAATGAAGAAATTAACACGACACCTGCCCCCCACCCTCTGCCCAGACCAGACTGGGTGCTCAGCCAGACTGGGTGCTCCTTTGATGAAGCAAAGACCGTCCCCTGACCTAGAGCAATGGCCAAATGACTGGACGAAAGGTCTTGCCACTAGTGTCAGTGGGAGATGGACAAGGCCTCGAGCTTCAGGCTATGGAGAGAGAAGGGTGGTCGGAATAGGCCCAGAGTGGAAAGGAATGCAGATGCAGAAGACGGAGGATGGGTCTGTCCTGGCAACAGCGGGGAGCTGCAAGGCAAGATGCTGCTGGCAGCCCCTCGGGGTCCTCGGGAGGCAGCGGCTTGGGGATTACGATGGCACCCGGGTGGCTGGAGCCCATGGGCAGGCTCTGACGGCCCCAGTTCAGAGCCCAGGCTTGAGTCGCATGGACCAAAGCAGTTTCCTCCTCTGAAGAGGACAGTGCCAGCCTCCCCAGCTGTGGTGGGACCTCAGGCGTCAGGCCTGTCATGTGCAGGTGGGGTGGGCTGGCCACCCACGGGGGTGCACGTGTGGGGAGTGAAGCTGAGGCTGCCAGGTGAGAGGCCAGCCCAGCAGGCCAGGGAGCCCCAGCCGGAGAGCTGGAAGCTGGCACACGCTGTCCCTGCCCGCCCGGGAGGGCATGGACTGGTCAGAACAGGCAGCAGGGCCCAGGAGTGGAGGCAGAGAATATATCCATCCAGGAAGGGCTGGTGCTGGGGATGCCAGGCCTCCCACGACCTGGAGCAGGAAGCCCTGGGTGGGCTGCAGCTGAGTGACCCTTCCCCTCTGAGCCCCAGTCCCTCCTCAGGCACACAAGGACCATGACAGACTGAGAGGGGCCGGGGGCTTGGCAGGTCTCTCCGCCCGAGATCCAGTCTCAGCTCTGGGCAGCCCTTGCTCTCCTGCCTCAGCTCAGCTGGGGTCTTCTCCCCGTTAGCACCACCTTCAGCCCGCAGCACTGGCCCACACTCCGAGTTCACTACGTTCCTTTGCCATATTTGTGTTTAACGCCTGTGTCTGCCCTTGGACTGTAAACTCCGCGAGGACAGAGGCCACATCTGGTCAGCCTGCCTCCGTCTTTAGTCGCGTATTCACTGAGCGTGGACCATGTACTGGGCACTGTTCTAGACGTTGAGGAGGTATCAGAGGACAGACAGAAAACACATTGATGACTCACACATAAGAGAAGTGGGCTGGAAAGCTGGGGCTACTGTGGCCACAGAGGTTGGGGGCTTAAAACCCTCCAGGGGGCTCTCAGGATGGAGCCCAGGGCCCTCACCAAGGCCTCAAGCTCTGCAAAACGCAGGGCGTGGGTGGCAGAGGAGGGATGCGGATCAGCATCCCAGGACCCCACACGACCCAGAGGTCACACATGGAGCACAGGGCTGGTGATGTGGGGGCGAAGCCAGATGTGAGGGGCACGTGCCCCCTCTCAGGATCAGTGGAATCATGGGGTGTTGGGGCAGTGGTGTCTGTGCCCATAATAGACAGGGGGGTCTCTAACCCAGAGGTTCTCAAACTTGTTGCCAGCAGCACACCTTTTTTTTCTTTTTTTTTTGGCTGCGCCATGAGGCTTGTGGGATCTTAGTTCCCCGACCAGGGCTCGAACGCGTGCCCCCTGCAGTGGCAGCACCGCTGAGTCCTAACCACTGGACCGCCAGGGAATTCCCAGCATACCTCTTTAAACACTATTAAAAAACACTATTCAACCAAAGTCCTCCTTAGAACCTGACAAATGACACGAATGAGTGGCCGTGTCCTGTAGGGGCACTGTCTCCCCTTCAGCTCTGGCATATCCTTCCCACCCCTACAGTATTTTCCAGGAGCCCCAGAACCTAAAGGAGCCCAGTTTGAAAACTACCCATATAATCTATCCCATTCATGTTTTAAGGAAGAAAGCTGAGACCAGAGAAAGCAGTCAAGTTCCCCGAGCTCAGAGTCCATGGGGGTGGCAGGCAGGTCACTGGACAATCAGTGCACAACGTGACAAGTGTGGGATGGCAGGAGCCGGGCACCGGGGCAGCAGTTTGCTCATCCACTCAACCACATTCCAGAATGCCTCCGATGGGCCTTGGATGGCGCTGTGGGGCTCCCGGGGACTCAGGCTGGGGTCCGCCTCCTCGGTTGCAGCCTGCCCTCCTGCCCTGACTGTTGGCGGCCCTGCTTGGGGCTGCAGCAGGACGTCCAGGATGTGGCGCCCTGCCCAGTGCCCCGAGGCGACTGTCCAGCTTTGCCACAGCTGCCCACCTGCTCCCGCTGAGCCTCAGGGCCTCGGCCTCTGTCAAACAGAGCAGTGCTGAGGGTCCCGTGAAGACATGCTCCCCGTGGCTCCAAGACCACCTGGACTGTCCCCGTGTCTCACCTCCCCCCTTCCCCCCATCCACCTCTCCTCTCACAGAGAACATCTGGAACCAAAATTCCCTGTGTTCTTGCCACTTGCCACTGCCCAATGGCATCTCCCATGGCGCATCAGGGTTCAAGGGAACCTAGTTTGAAAAACTTGAGTATTAGGAGTTCCCTGGAGGCTTAGTGGTTAGGACTCCATGCTTTCACTGCCCAGGGCCTGGGTTCAATCCCTGGTCAGGAAACTGAGATCCCACAAGCCTCGCAGCGTGGCCCCCGAAAAGAAAACAAAACAAACAACAACAACAACAAAGAAAAACATGAGTACAACAAAAAGGGTGGAGCCCATAGAGCCAAGTGCTGAATGAACACAGAAAGTGCTTCTCTGAGCCTCGGTTTTCCCACCTGTGAGATGGGTTCAAGGTCCTCTACCTGCCTACCTGGGGAAAGTACTGTGTAAGTGAGAGGGCCGTCTGTCTGTCTTGCACCAGGAGCAACCCAGGAAGGTCAGTCACAGAAGAGAGGCTGGGAGGGGGGGGAAATTCACTCTGAGGGTCCTGTGGGTGGCTCGTGGCTAGACAGCCATCCTCAGAGCAGCAGAGCCTGAGCTGTGAGAGGGCCCAGGTGCCACCGGGCCAGGTTGGCACCATACCCTGAGAAGCAGAGGTGTTGCTAATGGGATCACAGCATTAAAGACTGGATGCAAATGGCCGGGTACCAGATGTCCATCCACATTTCCCAGGAGCTACGTAGTACCACAACAGGAAGGGCAGGGAAGAGCCAGACTTAAGTAGGGGTCCCAGGCTCCCAACCACACAGGTGGCCAGGCTAAGGGAAGCCCTGTGTGTGTGTGTGTGTGTGTGTGCGCACGCGCGTGTGTGCAGGCGCGCGCATGTTCCACAGCTTACGATCCTGCCAACACCTCTCCTGAGACCTGAGCCTCACTCCCGGCCCAGCCTGATGCCTCTGCCCAAGGCCCCAGTGGGCAGCCTTGAGCCTGGGGTCCTCACCCTTGCTGCCAGGTGGTACCTGAATGGGGGAGGCAGACAGGCCAGGTGGCCAGGTGAGGATGTGCTCTTCATACCCTGCCTGCCTGCCTGGCCCTGGGTACCTCCTTTCTGGGGAGGGACTTTCTTACCCCTCCTCTGAGCCCCCTCTGGGCAGAGACACACATGTGTATTAGACGCGTCCCTGCTCCAAAAGGAGAGGCACCATGTGGTGTGATCTGAGCTGCAGAGTCCTGGGTCGCCCAAGCCCAGCCTGGAGAGTCAGGGAAGGCTTCCTGGAGGAGGAACTGCTAAGCAGAAGCCAAAGGATAAGATAAGGTTAGTAATAAGTGAGTGGACAAAACCAGGGTTGTGTGGGACCCACTAATCAGCCTATCACCTTGAGCAGAACTCTTAACCCACTGGGGCTTGGGACTTCTCATCTGTCAAATGGGTGGTTTGAATACTGTATGGCAGGGAATTCCCTGGCGGTACAGTGGCTAGGACACCATGCTTTCACTGCCGAGGGCGCAGGTTCAATCCCTGATTGGGGAACTAAGATCCTGCAAGCCTCATGGTGGTATGGCAAATAAATAAATAAATAAATACCGAATGGCAAGCATTAGCATGGAGCATGGCACATGTTATTTTTGTGTCGGGCCAGGTTGGTATCCCAGCAGGGGAAACAACACATGCAAAGGCCCAGAGGCCTTTGAGCCAGGGGAATTCTTCAGACTCCTGGAAGAAGCTTGTGAAGGTCCAGGCCAAGCCCTAGATGGGGAGACAGGAACTTGCACAGACCTCAGTGCAGCTCCTACTATACACCCAGCCCTCGGCCAACAGAGTCCTGGTGTGCCTCCAACCCTGCGAGGCTGGTGCTACCAATATACACATTGTGAAGAGGCTGAGAGGTGAAGTCATCAGTGGTCCCTCAGCCAAAAAGTGGCAAAGCCTGGATGGACGCCCCAGACTCTGAGGCTTCCCACCTGCCCTGAGGTATATGGAGTGAGTCCCAGGGAACTCAGAGAGTACCTGGGCTGCCTCCACCATGGAGGCCCTGCCTGACTTCAGCCAAATTCCTACCTTGCAGACCTCAGTTTCCCTAGCTGTGAAAGAGGGACTAGAATTAAAATCAGTGAGCTGCTAGAGAGCCTTGCTCTGGGCACTGTATACTCTTACCTCCTTGAAACCTCACAGAGGAAATGGATGCTCAGAGAGGTCAGGAAACTCTGGGAGGTCACACAGCAAGGGAGGGAACTGCATTATTAGCCCATTTTACAGACGAGAACATGGGAGCAGCTCAAAAAGCTTAAGGACTATTTGCTTCCAAAGTCCCACCAGCCCTAACCATCTGACACACTGCCCCTTGGAGAGCCATGGAAAGTTCTCTGGCCTTGCTGTATCCAGGGAGGTGGTGTGGGGACCCAGCAGGGCCCATACAGGCCTTTGGCTTTACTTTTTGGGAAAGCAGGTAGCCCCGGGCACTCCTGAGCCTGACCAAAGGGCAGGTTGGGCCCTCATGGTGGCCCCATCCTTCACCTCCCTCCCTGCCTCTCCAACTGGCCGTCCCCGCCTCCGGGTTCCACTTGACCCTCTTATCCTTCTGCACATGTGAAATGTAAGGCTCCCCACTGAGAGAAAGACTGGGTAGGGGTCCTCCCACCTGCGACCCTGAGATTGACCAGATGGCATCAGAGTGCCCATGGAATCTGGAGGCAGAATTTTGCAGGTTTGAATTCCAACTTCGCTACTTCTGGGCCGTGTGACTGTGGGGAAGCCCTTATCTCTCCGAGCGTCCTTGCGGGATGATTGTGAAAATGAACCAAGAAATCACAGGCCAGGGCTATGGTCCTCAAAGGAGCACTTGTCCCCTGTCTCGGCTGGCACCATGCCCAGGGCATGGGCTTGAGACTTCTCTGTAAAATGGGGATAGGAGGTTTAAACAGATAATGCACGCAAGTCCTCGGAAGGGGTCCTTGGATGGGTAGGCACAGTGGAGGTGCAGGAGCCAGATGCCCCCTCCTCTGAGTGAGCCCAGGTCACACCCCCAAGTTTGGGCGTATCCTGTTGCAGTTTCCAGCCACCACACCACCTGAATCCATTGGTGATCTTGAGCCAAACACTGAGCCCCCTTTCTCTAGGCCCAGAGAAGCAGCTCAGGCTTCCCATGGGTTCCTTGGCCTGAAAGGGATTGTCCAGTGCCTGGAAGAGGGCCGGGGTGGGTCGTAAGGGATATGGTGCCAGGATCAGGGAGAGGCCTGGGGCCAGCGAGACTCGTGGGCATCCTGGGAAGGACAGGGGCTGTGTCCAGCCTGGGTGTCTAGAGCCCAGCGCCAACATAGGCAGCCGGGAGAGGAGCACGGGCTAGCCGCGCCCACTGCAGAGGGTGGGAGAACGCGCCCAGAGGCGGAAGGGGCGCGCGGAACCCTCAGGGACCCCGGAAGGGGCGCGTGGGACGGTTGGCCGCGGCCAAGGCAGCAGCCGTTGGCGAGCGGCGGCCTGGGCCAGGCGAGGTCAGGCGTCTTGCCCGGCCGCGACCACCATGACCAAGGACTCGCCCAGCCCTTCTGGAGGCGGCCGCGTGACACCCAAGAAGCCGGCTACTCCGGGCCCGGCGGCGGCGGCGCTGGAGGAGCAGAGGCGGGAGCTGGAGAAGCTACGGGCCGAGCTGGAGGCGGAGCGGGCGCGCGGGCGGGAGGAGCGGCGGCGCTTCGCTGCCCAAGCGCGACAGCTGCGGGAGGAGGCCGAGCAGGAGCGGCAACAGCTGGTTGATCACCTGCGCTCCAAGTGGGAGGCGCAGCGCAGCCGGGAGCTGCGGCAGCTGCAGGAGGAGGTGCTGCGGGAGCGCGAGGCCGAGATCCGGCAGCTGCTGCGCTGGAAGGAGGCCGAGATGCGGCAGCTGCAGCAGCTGCTGCATCGCGAGCGCGATGGCGTGGTGCGCGAGGCCCGGGAGCTGCAGCGCCAGCTGGCAGAGGAGCTGGTGAACCGCGGCTACTGCGGCCGCGCGGGGGCGCCCGAAGACGCCGCAGCACAGTGCCGCTGTCGCCTGCAGGAAGTGCTGGCGCAGCTCCGCTGGGAAACGGACGGAGAGCAGGCCTCGCGCATCCGCCACCTGCAGGCGGCACTCGACGTGGAGCGCCAGCTCTTCCTCAAGTACATTCTGGAGCACTTCCGCTGGCACCCCGCCTTGTCCGGCATCCCCGACCCCCAGGCCGCACATTCTTCAGAAGAGCCACCCCCTGAGGCCGCCGCCAAGTCCTCATGTCGACTAGAACCCCTTGACGGCCTGAGCGCGGGCGCCCGCGCGCGCTCCCGCTCCCTCGACCGGGTGCCCGCGGCGTGCTCCAACTCCCCGGACAGCGTGCTCCCCGCGCGCGCCAGCTCCCTCGATTCCTTGGCACCAGCGCGTTCCCTCTCGCTCGACAGCACCCTGAGTCGCCCCAAGGCCCCTGAATCCTCCTCTCCAGACGCCTCCATCCCGGGGTCCCTGAGCCCCCCGCCGCCACTATCGGAGCGCAGGAGACCTAGCGACCCGCGAGGAGGGGAAGAGTCCGGGAGTCAGCCCTGCGAAGCCCTGAACCCCCTGCCGCCGGGCCCGGACTACCGCGAGCTGCTGAAGCAGAACTCGGAGCTGTCCGAGGCGCTGCAGGTGCTGGCGCGCCGCTGCTCCGGCCTGCGCGAAGAGAACCTGCAGCTGCGGCGCGCGGGCTTCTCCGACAAGGCGGACGAGAAGGTGAAGCGGCTCAAGGTGAAGCACGCCGAGCTGACTGGCCTCGCGCGGCGCCTGGAGGACCGGGCCCGCAAGCTGCAGGAGACCAACCAGCGTGCTGTGAGCGCGCCTGTGCCCGGCGAGAGCCGCGCGGGCCTGGAGCTGTGCCAGGCCTTCGCCCGCCAGCGTGCGCGGGACTTGTCGGAGCAGGCTAGCGTGCTGCTGGCCAAGGACAAGCAGATCGAAGAGCTGCGGCAGGAGTGCCACCTGCTGCAGGCGCGCATCGCCTCGGGCCTCGGCAGCGCCCCGCTCGCTGCGGGGGGCGCCGCCTGCGCCCAGTGGCTCAACATCAGCGACCTGGACCGGCTGCAACGCGAGTCCCAGCGGGAGGCGCTGCGCCTGCAGAGGCAGTTGACCCTGCAGCAGGCCACCAGCAGCGCCCGGGCGGAGGCGGGCGGGCAGAGCGCGCCATGCGAGGAGGCGCGGAGCCAAGTACAGGCGCTGGAGCGCGAGCTGAGCGCGCAGCGGCGAGAGTGCGCGGAGCTGGGCGCGCAGGCGGCGGCGGCGCGGCGACGCGGCGAGGAGGCCGAGGCGAGGCTGCAGGCGGCGCTCCGCGAGGGCGCCTGGCTGGCGAAGGAGAACGCGCGGCTGCAGGCCCAGGCCGACTGGACGGGAAAGGTGGCGGCCGAGAACAAAGACGTGCGCGGGCAGCTGGGCCTCGCGTGCCGGGAGCGCAACGTCGCCGGCTTGCTGGCGGGGCAGCTGTTGCAGCAGGCGGCACGAGGGCAGGACAGGCAGCAACAGCTGCAGCACGACCAGCAGAAGGCCCTGTGTGATCTCCAGACGGCCTGGGAGGAGAGGCGGGCACTGCAGTGTCAGCCTGGTCACCCTCCCCAGGAACCCTGGGAGGCCCCGCCAGCCCCGGAGTCCCAAGTGAGAAGCAGTGGAAGAACCAAGTTGCAGCTAGGGCCTGAGGACCAAGCATCATCTCAGCCTAGCAGAGCCAAACAGGAGAAGAAGGAAGACTCCCTGCTGGAGAACCCAGTTGCCCTCGGGGAGGCAGCCAGTGCCCCCAAAGTGCCAGATAGAGTCCCAAGCAGCCGACCTCTGGACTCCAGGCCCCAGGCCAAGAAAATCAGCTCCCAGTCGAACTCCTCCTCTGAGGTGGAGTCCATGTGGGCCCCTGTGCCATCCTGCCCTACCTTGGACGTGGACACAGCCAGCGAGGTGGAGGATCTGGAGCCCTATAACGTGTCCTCGACCCTGGAAGTGGGGGGTTCGGAGGCCCCCACCACTCCCATGTTCAAGGTCTTCCTGGCTCGGTATAGCTACAACCCATTTGAAGGGCCCAACGAGCACCCCGAGAGCGAACTGCTGCTCACAGCTGGGGATTACGTGTATGTCTTTGGGGACATGGATGAGGACGGCTTCTACAAAGGGGAGCTTGAGGACGGCCGGCAGGGGCTGGTGCCGTCCAACCTGGTGGAGCAGATTCCAGATAGTGACGTCCTGGGCTGCCTGCCCCATGAGTTCCCTGACCTTGGCCCCACTCGACTCCCGGCTGGGCAGGGCAAAGATTCAAAGGAAGACACTGGTCACAGCTTAGTACCTGGGAAAGCCCAGGGGACAGTGGACAGGGGGCCACACGTGACCGTGAGGGTGGGCTTCAAGCCCGAAGTGGCAATAGGAATCTCAAATGCCAAGATGGAAGATGGGCAGCTGGGCTCTCAGCAGAGCATGGGCAAGCGGGGCTTCTCCAGACCTCTTCTGGGGACCAACAGTGTCTTTTGTGTGGCCCCTACGCAACTTTACCTGAAGAGTGTTGCAGCCACGTCAGCCGAGATCACCTGGGTTGGCAGCAGCCACCCCCACATGGTGTACCTGGATGACCTGGAGCGTGCCCTGACCCTAGCGGGCGTGAGCTGCTACACCTTCCACCACCTGCATCCCGGCACGAGGTACCAGGCGAGGGTGGAGGTGCACCCACCGTGGGACTCGCTGCCGGTGCGCTGGGAAACAATGTCCTCCACCATCACCTTCAACACACCCTTGGCGGGCCCCCCTGACCCTCCGCTGGACGTGCTGGTGGAGCGCCACGCCTCAACGGGCCTCCTGGTGGTCAGCTGGCTCCCCGTGACCATCGACTCAGCTGGGTCCTCCAACGGAGTTCAGGTCACCGGCTATGCTGTGTATGCCGACGGGCTCAAGGTGGCAGAGGTGGCCGATGCCACCGCCGGGAGCATCCTGTTGGAATTTTCCCAGCTCCAGCTGCCACTGATGTGCCAGAAGATCTCGGTAAGAACCATGTCGTTCTGTGGAGAATCCCTGGATTCGGTGCCAGCTCAGATCCCTCACAACTGCGTCACCTGTCTCCGATTGCCAGAGATGTCTCCCTTTAGCTGCACCTGCGGGGACCCGTCCACCGGCAGAGTGACCTTCCCCACCTGCCCTCAGAGGCTGGTGCTGGCTCCCCCGAGGGCCAAGGCCAGTCCCCACAGCCCCGGAAGCTGCGGGGAGCCCCAGGCCAAGTTTCTAGAAGCATTCCCTGAAGAACCCCCAAGGAGGCAGTCCCCGACGCCCAGACTGAGTTCAGACGGAGAATTTCCAAGTGCAGGGTCAGGCAGCCAAGCCCAGAGGCCCACAGAGGCCCGGGAGCTCTCCAGAAAGGACCAGCTCTTCCAGAAGAGTCCCCGGAACCACAGGCCGCCTCTGCCCCAGGGCCAGTCTCGGGGGGAAGAGAACCAGTACCGGCACGTGGACACCAGCCAAAGCCCTGCTGCAGGAGTCATCTGTCCATCCCCTGAGTGTGGACCCAGGAAAGAGCCGTGTCAGGAGAAGGCTGCCCTTGAGAAGGTCCTCAGACAAAAGCAAGATGCCCCAGCATTCACCCCTCCCCAGCTGGGTACCAGCCAGCGACACGTGTCTGACTTCTGTGACATTCTGCAGGAGGAGGCAGGGCGCTTCAGTCTATGGGGCACAGAGGGGCGAGAGCAGAGGAAGGAGCTCAGGAGACAGAGCGGGCCAGGTCAGACTCTGGGGGGCAAGAGAGAGGGCTGGTTCCAGGAGCCCGGCTTGGCGCTGTGTCCCGCTCCGTCCAGCAGGATCATCAGGATGTCCAGGGGTGGCGCCCCACCGCTGGGAACGAGGGTGGACCCTCCAGCCAAGGTCTTTGTGGCCCTCTCCGATTACGTCCCCCTGGTGATGTCTGCCACCCCCGAGGCTGCAGAGGAGGAGCTGGCCTTCCGGAAAGGGCAGTTGCTGAGAGCGTGGGGCTCTCAGGACCCCCACGGCTTCTATCGTGGCGAACACAATGGGCAAGTGGGCAACATCCCCGGGCACCTGGTGGCCAAGGTGGACACGGGCACGGAGTGGACTGGTCGGAGGTGGCATTTGCCAGGGCAAGGGTACCTGCCCTCCGTGGTCCACCTTGATGACTTTGGGGGGCTTGGAGGCCCCCAGAGCTCCTTCCCCCTGCCGCAGGGGAGTCCCAGAAGGCCCTCACTGTGGACTCCAAAGACCATGGTGGCGGCTCTGGACTATGACCCCAGGGATGGGCTGGCAGGGGGCCTGGTGAAGGCCAAGCTGTCACTGAGGGTGGGGGATGTGGTCACTGTCTATGGGCCTGTGGATGACAAGGGATTCTACTATGGGGAGTCGGGTGGCCACAGAGGCCTGGTCCCAGTCCACCTGCTGGATCACATGTCCCTCCAGGGAGAGTGAGTGCAGCTCCCCGCTGGGGTGGTGGCCTCTGGCCGCCTGCGCCCCACATGCGGACCCACCACCAAGCCCTCCTCACTTTGTGCACAGCGCCTGCTCCATGCACCAATGCTCGGAACACTCGGCCGTCCCAGTCCTCCTGGCCTCAAGGGCAGCAGGGCTTAGGTCTGAATGGACCTGTTTCCAAAAGAAAGCAGAGCAAGTAGCCCCCAAGAGGCTGACAGGCTGGTAACCAGCAGGTTTTTGGAGAAGTGCCTTCTTCTGCTCCATCATCAGTACGCGTTTTCTTTAGGAGTTTAGCCTTACTCACCCATTGCCTTGTATGAAAGTCTCAAGAAAAGCCTGCCTCTTAAAAAAAAAAAAAAAAAAAAAGCGATCAGAATGTTATTTTTTCCATCTTTCGTTCAACTCCTCATTAAAATGTTCATAGAAAAAAGAAAAAGGATATTTTAGAAGTGAAAGCAAAATGAAGGAACCAAGCCCGCCTCTCCTCCCTCTCTGCAGACATGTTTCCCTGGCTGGTGGGGGAGGGTGCAAACCCTTTAGGGAGGCTCAGCTCAGTGTCGGCTGGCAGGGCCGCAGAGGGTCCAGCGAAGAGCCAGGGCTGAGAAGCAGGGCCCCACAGGGTGTCCCTGCAGGCGGACTGTGTCCCTGGGGTCAGCCCTTTGTGGAGGGTGGGGTCAATGCCTCCCAGCTGGAGGTCCCCCTCTGTATCTTTCCCCAGCGCTTCTCACTTCTAAGGGGCCTCCCTGGGAGGGCGTGTCCACATTCACCCCATTTACAGAAGAGTCACTGAGACTCAGAGGGTCCCCTTGTCTCAGGTCACAGGGCTGACGAGCTGCTTCCTCCCATGGTCCTCTGGGGGCTCCCACTCCAGAAGGTGGGGACCAAGGGTGGTCTTCATTCTTCTCTGCTTCTATTTGATGCTCCACTTTTCCCCATGTCCCCACTGCTGTCAAAGAAAGGGCACGACCTTCCCTGGGGGCAGTGGGAACCGATTGGAAGCATCCGGCCAGAAGGATTGGAGCCAAGAGCAGGTTCTCTGGGGAGTTGGTGAATCGGGTCCAGAAGTTTCCACTGTGCTGTCCCCCGGGCTGAGGTGGGAACAGGGAGGGGCAGGCCCAGGGGATGCCTCAACCCAACCTGCCTTATCCTCAGAGAACACAGGAACCAGCGTGGAGGCCATGTGGTGCATGCACACACTCACCACTTGTGAGCGGAAGCTTCAGGTCTCAGCCTGGGAGGAAACTGTCCACTGAGGGCCATGACCACCCCCTCTCCCGCACAACCACCTGGCTTTCCAGTGAGAAGGCTGGCACAGAGTCTCCTCGGCTGGCTGGAGGGGCAACCCAGACTGGCTCACAATTTCTTTTTTTTAAAATTGGGATGAAATATACATACCATCAAATTTACCATCTCGACCATTTTTAAGTGTATGGTTCCGTAATGCTAAGTACATTCACAGTGTTGTGCAACCCATCTCCAGAATGTCTTTTCATCTTGCAAAACTGAAACTCTGCACCCACTACACGACAGCTTCCCACCCCCTCCCTCAGCCCCCGGTAACCTCTAATCTACTTTCTGTCTGTATGAATTTGACTACTCCAGGGAGGTTGTGTAAGTGGACTTGCACAGTAAATTGTCTTTTGGTGTCTGGCTTATTTCACTGAGCATAATGTCCTCAAGTTTCATCCATGTTGTAGTAGGTGTCACAGTTTTGTTCCTTCTTAAGGCTGAATCATTCCATTGTATAGATGGACCACATTTTGTTTATCCATTCATACATCGGGGTTGCTTCCACTTTTTGGGCCCTTGTGAATTATGGTGCTGTGAACACGGGTGTGCAAACGTCTCTCAGCTTTCACAATCTTTCACATCATCAGATCTTTGTGAGCTCACAACCCAGAATACAACCTGAGGCCCATGAGGAACAAGAAAGCTGTTTTTGCAAGAGAGAACTACCCAGCCCCTCCCGGGGCCTGGGCTCAGGTTGGGGGCTCAGTGGGCTTCCCACAGTCTTAGGGGGGGCACAAGTATGGTCCCCACCTACTGGAAGAGCAACGAGTGTTTAGCAAGAGGATAGAAACTTAATCCAGCACTTTCAAAATTAAACACAGTAGCTGTCATTCCACGGGAACCACAAATGTAACCCAAGGAGAATTATGCTAGCCATATTGTCCCATCAGTTTTTACTTAACCTCCTCTCCTGACCATTGGCCAGCATCTCTCACCTTTTTTCTGATAGCTGCAGAGTAGTCTGTGTCATGGCCAGGAAGTGACACCCCACCCCTCCCTCCTGCCCCACCCTGCCTGTTTTTCTCCGTTGCCCTTAGCCACACCTGGTATGTCACCTGTGGTTTTTCCACTGTCCGTGTTCCATCCCTACAGCCACCCCACCCCAGCTGGAATGTAAGCCCCATAAAGGCAGGGAGCTCTTTGGCTTGTTCATTGCTCGGCACATAGCAGATCCTCAATAAATACACTTTCTCTAGTTGTGGAGAGCGGGGGCTACTCTTCGTTGCAGTGAGCCGGCTTCTCATTGCAGTGGTTTCTCTTGTTGCGGAGCACAGGCTCCAGGTGCGTGGGCTTCAGTAGTTGTGGCTCTCGGGCTCTAGAGGGCAGGCTCAGTAGTTGTGGCTCACGGCTTAGTTGCTCTGCGGCACGTGGGATCTTCCCAGACCAGGGCTCGAACCTGTGTCCCCTGCATTGGCAGGCAGATTCTTAACCACCGCGCCACCAGGGAAGCCCAGAGCTAGCAATTTTTCATCATCCTCTGTGTGTGGCTCCTGTGCAGGGCTCCGGGGGTTCACATCACGTACTGGGCCTCCCCACCCCCTGGAATAGAGTCAGACATGGACCCCGGGAAGCAGAGGAAGGCTCTAATTCTGATCGCGGGCACTGGGGCAGGTGAGGAGGGAGTCATCCTAGGCGGAGGGAACAGCAAAGGCCCCGACTCATGGGAATAATGAGCGATTGGACATTTGGGGAAACTCAGGGAGCAGTGGCACGGGCTGGGGAGGAGGGGATGGGGACAGGTGCCCACCTGCTGGCGAGGGCCCCCTCTCCTGGAAGGGTTTCAAAGTCAGTCCCCGGGCGCTTTCTCACGCCGCCACCAGGGGGCAGCCTGCGCGCACCGAGGGCTGCTCCGCAGGGACTGCGCCCCTGGGTCAGGGCAGCAGGAAAAGTCTCTGACGCTGTAGGCTTGGGACTCAGGCCCCGCCCAGCCCTGTTCTCTCCCTGCCCTCTCCCCAGAGCACCCTGGGGGGTCCCCCATGTACCCACAGGAGCCATCCTTCTTCCATCCTTGGGGAGACTGGCCAACCCCAGTGTCCCCAAGGCCATGGGAAGTGTCAGTGAATGAGTAAAGAAACGCAGGGCTTGGCAGGCTGGGGGAGGCCACTGAGCAGCCACCTGGGTCTGAACCCTAGCCTGCCAGTGGACAGCTGGGAGGCCTCTCTGAGCCTCAGTTTCCTCATCTGTGGCAGGGCTGGGGCAGGAGGGTTGATTTGAGCAGGTCATATGTACTGAGCACGTGGCCCAGAGTCAGGACCCAAAGGAAGACCAAAGAAGCTGGTGAGGGCACAGGTGATGGGGGTGTGGGTCGGTAGCAGGGCAGATAGTTCTGGGCCCACCTCTCTTCCCCCTGGGGCCCTGAGGTCCTGAAGGCTTTGAGCAGGGGCAGGGGGAGGCCACACAGGTGCAGCAAGGTGAGCAGCTGAAGAAGAGCAGATGCCTGGCCGGGGCCCCTCCCGACTGACCAGACGACCTGGAGGCCCAAAGCCTGTCCAGGCCTGCCCAGGAAGGGATGGGGAATGGAAGGATGGAAGCTCAGCTGGCCAGAGGGCAGAGGGAGCTATGGAGTGGGCAAACGGGCAGTATCCGGAGAGTCCGGAGAGTTCTGGAGCGAGGGTCACTGAGCCTGTCCTGGCGCCAGCCACTTCTGCCTGGGGGCCTCTGGCCAGGGCCCAGCACCTCGCCAGCCCTCCCCCCAGTCATTTCTCGTCAGGGACCTCATGTCCCATTCTCGCTCCCCACAATGTCGGCCTGATTTACCCCCCTTCACCGACAAGTAGACAAGAGCTGCACCCACAAACCAGCCTGAAGATGGCCGTGTGGCTCCTCCAGCCCTTCCGGAGGCTCACCTGCTGTGGAGAACCCCATCCTGCTGAGGGCCCCTGGGACCAGCCCATCCTCTCTCTCTTTCTCTCAGTGACTGCCCTCTGCCAATGTGCATATTCAAAACATAATGTTAGGGTAGGAGGGAGGGAGATGCAGGAGGGAAGAGATATGGGGATATATGTGTATGTATAGCTGATTCACTTTGTTATAAAGCAGAAACTAACACACCATTGTAAAGCAATTATACTCCAATAAAGATGCTAAAAATAAAAAAAAAAAAAGTTGATATCCAAAATGTCAATTCTGACTTCTCAAGAAAATATTAAATTATTATGTTCAGAATAATTAAAAAAACAAAAAACATAATGTTAACTGATCAATTCCAGAGTCCTTATATGAAATCTGTGTTCATAAGAGCAACACAGCATGGAGGTCACAACATAAAAACTCAGAGACACCTCCGAGGCCCATTTGAAGCTCATTTCACCTTTTGGTCAACACCCTGTCTCCCTGTCTCACCCCCTGGAGGTCGGATTTGGAAGCAGGGTTGGGGCTGGCGGGGGGTCAGGGGTTCCCCCTAAGGCAGATCCCGCTGGGCCAACTCAGGTCTTGTGAAACCGACAATATCGCCAGGTGAGGCTGGCTCCAGACCCTGGGCACGGAGGGTTCCTGGGACTGTGGTGACACCAGGGACACCCCAGCTAGTCCCACAGGAACGGATCCATGGCAGACCCCACCAGTCTGTCCCAGTTCCGGTGGCTGGGGGGGGTCTGTCATGCGTCTGTTCTGGGACCCATGAACAGAACAGAGGCTCCCCCTCTCTCAAAAGCCCTGGCCTCTGATACCTGGCTACGGGCCCCATTGTGCTCTGGGCCCTCAGGGAAATTCCCTTTTGATCCTCTGGTAACTGACCACCTGATGTGCTGTGCCTGCCTGGCTGGACATCCAGGACACTGACCTCAGCCTGAGGGACCCCATGGGCCACATCCCCTTGGTCAGGGTGCTTTGGTCAGAGGGGGCTCACCTGGAGGCTTGGACCCTCCTGCTCAGTTTTCTCTTTTCTAAAATGGGCCTTCCAAGCTGCCCGGCCCCTTCAGCCAGCTCACTCCAGATGTCCTTCACAAGCGCCCTCCATTGCGTCTTGGGGCCATCTTCCCCACCTTCCCCATCCCACCTGCCCCCACTGGATTCGGCTGCCCCTCCCAGGTGCATGGACAGCCTCCAGGCACAGTCCGCATGGCCTGGAATTACTCATTAACTCTGCTGCTTCCCCTATTAGACTGGGTCCTCCTCGAGCCCTCCATGCAGGCATCCCGACCTGGCGACATGGCGTGGAGCAGACATCAAACTGGACGCCGCCTTAAGAAAGGGTTGGCCTGGGGCTCCTGGTGGCCGCACTTCCCAATGAGAACTGGCCTGTATGGAGCCCTCACCATGTGCCTCAGCTTATGTATGCTCGAGGCCACCTTATCCAGGGGGTATAATTATTTCCCCTTTTTACAGATGGAGAAACTCGGGCTCAGAGATGGGAGGTCATTCATCAAGGTCGTTCAGCAAGTTGGTGGCAGAGCAGGGGGTCTGAGCCCAGGTGTGTCCCTTTGCCCCTTGCCCTTATCTATCTGGAGGATTCCTTCCCCCAGCCTGGGGGCAGGGCCTGGGTCTAGGGAGGAGGCCAGAGGGAGGGATAGTCAGGAATTCAAATTGGTAGAGCTGGTGGGGGAGGGCTGGAGTGCCTGGGAGTGGCCAGCAGTTAGGGCTTGGGCAACAGGGCCCTCTGTGTGCGGGACGCCGGGGGAGGGGGGGCAGCTGGGCAGGTACAGACTCTGCTGAGTCAGAGATGCCCCAGGGTCTCCAGGGGGAGGCGTCTGGCAGGTGGCGCGGGCTGGGGCCAGTGAAGGCACCCCAGGGTGGTGGGCCAAGGGGTAGAATTGGGCGCTGAGGCCCCACCCCAGGATCATTGGGATTTAAGGAGAAAGAGGCCTCCGAGAGGGCAGGGGGCCACATTTTCCAGATGGAGGGAGTGGTCAGCCCCACAAGGTCAGGCAAGATAAGGGCCGTTGGGCCCAGCCTCCCTCGTGACTGTGACCAGAGCCTGCTGCCCCAGCCCAGGGGCTTCCTGGTATCCAGGCCACGAGGGAGGTGGCCCCTCCCCTACTGCACAGGAAGCCCCACTAGGCCCTGGTGAGGGAGGAGGCTCCCCAAAGAAAACTGCAAAGCTGGAATTTGGAAATTCCAAGCGCTCCCCACCCTGTGCAGCCTTGGTCTACCACCATCCCTCTGGTGACCCAGCAGAGCCCCCAGGACACTGCCCCCAGCTGGGATTCAGGAGGGGCCGGCCTTCTCCACTCCTGCCCCCTCCTCCTTCTGCCCACCTCTTCCCACTCCTTGGTTGGAGGTTCTGCTGGGCTTCTGCTTGCCCACCCAAGCCAAGTGAGTAGACACTGCTATCAGCGCCATTTCACAGGTGGGAAAACTAAGGCTGATGGATATCAGTTCTAGGACAGCCAGCTGGTCAGTGGCACGGCCAGGATTTGGATCCTGGTCAATTGCCTCCCTATGGGCTTCCCCCAGAAACAGACCTGCCAGCCTTGGTTTACACCCTCCCCAACTCAGAGTGACAAAAGGGCCCCCTCCTTCATCCGTCCATTCCCCTGGGCCAGGTGCAGGGGCCGCAGCTTCCTGCAGACAGACCCCACAACAGACCCTGCCAGTCTAATGGTGGAGGCAACCAGGAAACTGAAGAGCAAGGTGGGGGGTGATCAGGAGCGGGAGGCCCAGGCCTGGGGGAGTTTGCAAGCAAGTAGGGGGCAGGCAAAGCTTCCCAAGAAAGGGAGGCTTCACTGAGATTTTTTTTTTCTTTAATTCCTGATTATTTTTCTTTCTTTCTTTCCTTTTTTTTATTAATTTTTTTTGGCCGTGCCACGCGGCATGTGGGATCTTAGTTCCCCAACCAGGGATCGAACCCACGCCCCCTTCAGTGGAAGCTCAGAGTCTTAACCATTGGACCACCGGGGAATTCCCTATTTTTCTAAAAAATAAAAATAATACATAGACGTGATGTAACAATTCCAACAATACAGGAGCACCTTGAGTTAAATGTGAAGACTCACTCCCCACCCCTCCCCACCTCCTCCTCCCATGGGTCTCTTGCCCTGGCTTTCTTTAGGAATTTAACAACCACATATAGGAATGGAAACACATATATAATTTCTGAAAACCAGAAATGTGATTACATCGTCCACACTGTTCTGGATCTTGCTTCTCCCACTTAGAAGAATGTCTTGGCCAATGTAACAGTAAACCTTTCACCCCTCCTGGCCTGTCTGCCTAGGGACAGTGCCACACCTTCAGCTGGGCTCCAGGGCTGTCTTGCCTCCCCTGGGTGATCGGTGGACTGGGCTCCTCTGCACGTCTCCCGCACAAATTTGTTCAAGACCCTGGAAGCTGGCCTGGGCTGGCGACGTTCCCCACCTCTTGACTCTCATCACGCCCCCACAGTCCCCTGTGCTTGGCACCTGCCCTGCCAGCCTCCTCTGGGTGCCTCAAAAAGCCTTCTCTCCCTTCAGGAGTTTGTACCTGCTGCTCCCCTGCCTGGCCTCACCCTGCCTCCCACCCAAAGTCTGGCCTTTGGGTCTCAGCTATTAATTCACACGTGAACCAAATCGCTACTGATCACAGTCCTAGGCACCAGCTGCAGCAGTGAACCGTGGATGATCAATAGGGTCATCACGGATGGTGCAGGGATGGAGAGGGAAACAGGGAGTGAGAAAAATGAGTGAAAAACGGCCGGGCCTGGAGAGGCGCTGGAGCTGATGATGCTGAGGAATGGCGTGCCAGGCAGAGGGCACCGCGTGGCCCCGCCAGCCAGGGCAGGACCTCTTGAAGCAGCCTGCACCGCTCCCAGCCCTGTCCAGCCCTGCTGTGAGCATTCTCTCATCTCCCCCCTTGACCTTGGTCTGCTGGGCCCCCTGTGTGCTGTTCACTAGCCTGTGCCCATCTCCTTCCTCCTCAGTGTCGGCAACTGTGGCTTGAATGACCATCAGGGGTTGTGGCCTCTTTTGGGCTCAGGGTGCCTGGCTCTGCCTGGGGCTGTGGGATTACAAAGTGAGGGGAGGGGGCTAGTGAGGGAAGGGCCCTGTCACAAGGCAGGGCCTTAACTGGAGAGAATGTGCACGTCAGGGGCCTTTCTTCAGATGCTGGCTGTTTCAAGAGGCTGCACCGAGCTCTTGCCTGTCGGGGGGCCTGGGTCAAGCTCTGCTGTGTAACCTTGGGCAGGTGACCTTAACCTCTTTGAGCCTCAGTTTTCTCATCTATAAAATGGGGTAGTAACACCCCCCTCTCAGATGTGGTGTTGAAGAGTAGCAAGCCCATGTGTGTGAAGTGCTTGCCTGTCCCTAGAGTGAGGAACCAATGTTGGCAGCCAATATCAGCAGCTCAAATTCGGGTGGGGCTGCTGCTCTTGCAAGAGAAATTCTGCTTCCCTGTTGGGCAGCCTGAACGCCAAGTTGCTGCAGTGCCACTCTCTCCCCTGTGCGTACCATGTGCCATGCAACCCTTGTGACAAGGAATGAATGAAGCCCACAGGGCTTGGGAAGCAGCAGGTGGGGTACATTGCTGCAGGAGGGAAGTGGGGTCGGGAGGAAACCCATTCACTCATTCCTTTGGCCTTTCATTGAGCGCCTGTTTTTTTTTTTTGTTCTTTTTGTTTTTATTTTTTAAATTTTTTGGCCATGTTGCACAGCATGTGGGATCTTAGTACCCCGACCAGGGATTGAAGCTGCTCCCCCTGCAGTGGAAGCATGGAGTCTTAACCACTGGACCACTGGGGAAGTCCCTGAGCACCTGTTTGATGTCAGGCTTGAGCCGGGTTGGTACTGGGTCTACAAGAAGGAACAAGACAGTCTTCCTGCCCTCAAGGCACCTGTCCAGCAGCAGCAGCAGCAGCAGCAGCAGCAGCAGCAGCAGCAGCAGGACTGGATCGGGGTGAACAGCCTGGGATTAGGGAGGGGGGGCTTCCTGAAGGAGATGACATCGGAGCTGGGTAGGAGTTCTCCAGGCAGAGGTGGGGAGGAGGAAGAAGGGTGGCTCAGGCAGCAGGAGCCCTGGGTGCCAATGCCCAGAGGTGGGAGGAGAAATCACAGCATGTACAAGGAACGGAGTTTTCTGATACGGGTTGGGGCGGGGGGTGGGGGAGGAGAGGTGAGATGTGATATTGTATGGGACATATTTATACTAAAATATTATTAGTTGTTTATCTGAAATGCAAATTTTAACTGGGCATCCTGTATTTTTTTATTTGTTATATCTTGCTGTCATGTTAAGAAGCAGCAGTTTACCCTTTTGGGATATTTTGTGTGTTTTTTTCTTTCTTTCTTCCTTCCTTCCTTCCTTTCTTTTCTTTCTTCCTTTTTTATTGAGATGAGATGATGGTAAAAGTAGCAGATCGGGGGAGGGATAAATCAGGAATTTGGGAGGAACAGATACACACTACTATACAGAAAATAGATAAACAACAAGGACCTACTGTATAGCACAGGGAACTCTATTTGATATTTTGTAATAACCTATATGGGAAAAGAACTTGAGAAAGAATACATGTATATATTCATATACATATATATGTATCTGAATCACTTTGCTGTACACCTGAAACTAACACAACATTGTAAATTAGCTATACTTCAATTAAAAAAAAAAAAGTAGCAGATCAGCTCTCCTGCCTGGCTTGAGCCATCCTACACCGACATAGCGACATAGCAATCGTAGTTACTTTACCTAGGACTTGCCAGAGCCTGACTCGACTCTACCTGCCCAGCCTCATCTCATTGAATCCTCCCAGGAGCCCCAGGGGCAGGTGCCATTATTATTCCCAAATGACTGATGGGGGAAGATGATCAGAGAGGTTAGGTCCTGTACTAGACACACAGAATCCAGAGGGAGTTGGGACAAAAAAACACACCTCATTCTCACTGGTTCTCCCATCCCTGCCACTATGTGGTTTTTATATTTCCACATTACTTTCCACCCAGATATAGTTTTACGGGGTTGCTGTTAGCGAAAACAAAATTTTGAAATCTGCTATTTTCACTTAATATTATATCAAAACTTCCCAAGTTTTTTTTTAATATTTATTTACTTATTTTATTATTTATTTATTATTTATTTTGGCTGCTCTGGGTCTTAATTGCAGCATGTGGGCTTCTAAGTTGTGGCATGCATGCGGGATCTAGTTCCCCCACCAGGGATCGAACCCAAGGCCCCTGTATTGGGAGCGCTGAGTCTTACCCACTGGACCACCAGGGAAATCCCCCACCACCCCCAACTTTTTAAGTGTGTCTGTGTAATGATATTGCACTAGAAGCAGAAGCGTAACCATGCTTGGATTTTATGAAGTGCTTGACTGGAAGTCAAGCTTGGGGGTGGCCCCTGGAGGTGGGGACACCATGCAAGGCTACCCAGTAACCAGGACAGAGATGGTGAGAGTCTAGCTCACTGTGATTTAGAAATCTGCCCCCCAACCCAGACACCTTTTTTCCTGGCTTTAAAAAATATGTACTAAGTATGCAGAATTTGGAATGTTTTGGAAAGTTAAAGAAGCAGGAAAAATAAAAGCTCACGCTCAGGATCTGAATTGCTACATCATTTTGGGTAAGTATACCTGGCAGGACCTATTCAAATTGAAAACACCCACATATCACTAAACCCATAGATTCTACTTCTAGAAAACTATTCTACACAAGTAAGATCTTTTTTGGTAAGACGTGAAGAGACACATGTTGACATCAGAGTAGGAAGTGTAGATGCACAGCTGTTAACGTTACTTCAGAGCACAGACTGGGGAGAGGAGAATTAGTAACTTTTAAAACATGCAGGGACTTCCCTGGTGGCTCAGTGGTTAAGAATCCGCCTGCCAATGCATGAGACACGGGTTCGAGCCCTGGTCCGGGAAGATCCCACATGCCGCGGAGCAACTAAGCCCATGCGCCACAACTACTGAGCCTGTGCTCTAGAGCCCGAGAGCCACAGCTACTGAGCCCTTATGCCACAACTACTGAAGCCTGCGCGCCTAGAGCCCGTGCTCTGCAACAAGAGAAGCCACGGCAATGAGAAGCCCGCGCACCGCAACAAAGAGTAGCCCCCACTGCCCGCAACTAGAGAAAGCCCGCGCACAGCAACGAAGACTCAACACAGCCAAAAATAAATAAATAAATAAATTTATATTTTAAAAACACACACTAAAATATATCCGTGTATTAAAAAAAATCCCAAACCCTAGGAAGAACCTCTGTAAATATTTTGATGTATTTTCTTCATTTGCTTTTCCACGGATCAATATTTTGCATGCATCAGGTACATACAATTTTGTAGTTTGCTTCTTTTCTTTTTTTTTTTTGCTTCATATCATTTGCATGCTTCCAAATTGTAAAATGGTATTTATAAATACCATTCGTAGTGACTGTTTACCATTCCATCATGTGGACCATTTAACCAATCCCCTACTGTCATTTACTTTGTGTATTATTTTGTCATTATTATAAATGACACTTTAAAAATATGATCACACATTAATTTTTAAAATATTTTATTGAAATATAGTTGATTTACAGTGTGTTAGTTTCAGGTGTACAGCAAAGTGATTCAGTTTTATATATATATATAAATATACATATATTTTTTTACATTCTCTTCCATTATAGGTTATTACAAGATATTGAGAATCATTACTCATACATTAATTTTCAAATGCAAATGAAACGAGTGACCAGTGAGTACCTGTAAGTCTCAGGTGTGCTCCTGGCACCAGGGTTCCAAATCCAAGCTTACAGTCTGGTTAGAGAGACCGACCATCAAGCATACAGTCTACAAATGCAGTTAATTTCCTTAAAACAAAATTCCAGAAGAGGAATTACTGGTCCAAGGGGGTATGCTCATTTTAAAAGATTTTTATTTTTGGCTCTTACTGCCAAATTCATGTTCATGAATTTTTTTTTTTTATAATTTTTTTTTTTAAACTTTGGGTTTATATATTTATTTACGGCTGTGTTGGGTCTTCGTTTCTGTGCGAGGGCTTTCTCTAGTTGCAGCAAGTGGGGGCCATTCTTCATCGCGGTGCGCGGGCCTCTCATCATCGCAGCCTCTCTTGTTGCGGAGCACAGGCTCCAGATGCGCAGGCTCAGTAATTGTGGCTCACGGGCTTAGTTGCTCCGCGGCATGTGGGATCCTCCCAGACCAGGGCTCGAACCTGTGTTCCCTACATTAGCAGGCAGATTCTCAACCACTGCGCCACCAGGGAAGCCCCATGTTCGTGAATTTTGAGGCAATTTATATGCTTCCAGTAGTATAGGAGAGTGATTACCCACCAGACCCCTGACTGTGTTTGAAGGTTATCATTTGAAACTGATTTCCAATTTGTTAAAAAAGCAAAGAAAAAAGTTTTAATTCGCTTGTCTTTGGTTAGTAGGGCATTGACAGCTTTTCAGTAGTTTCTTCAAATAGTCCTCCACTGAGCTCCATTCCAGGGATGTTTCTTTGCTTCTTCACTGATGTTTGATACTTCCTTTTTCATCACGTTCTTACCATTTCTGGGATCTGTTTGTAGGCTTTCTGTTTCTGGGTCAGATTGCCCTGAGTTGAGTACAGTAGCTTCACAGTTTGTTTTAATACGTTAGGGCAAGTCCACCCTTGTTCCTTTTTCTGTTCCCAAGGAGGGAAATGATAGCTGTTTGGGGTTATTTACTCTTCCAGGTGAAGTGAGAATTTTAAGTGTCGGAACCGTCCTGCTAGGGTTGCATTAAAAGCACACATTTATTTGGAAGAACGAGGCCACAGTCAGCCTTCCTGGGTAGTCTCGATTCCAGTCTTGACTGGTAAATCTGGGCCCCTCACAGGCTTTAGCTGGCTCGTCCTATTATGTAGTGTCCAAAGTGGGGAGAGGTTCACCAAGTGACCCCTAGAGCAGCGTCGCGGCCCCCGGCGCGCTCCAGCCCCTCCGAACAGCCTGGGTCCGGCCGGCCGGCCTGGGGGCATCGCTTGACCCCGGGGGCCTGCGAGGGGCTGCGGCCACCGGAAGGGGCTGGCTGAGCTCGGCGAGTGGCGACCTCCGCGCCCTCGGAGCAGGTAGGGCCGGCGGGGCTGCGCGGGGCCGCGGGCGGTAGGCCGGGCCGGGGGCTTCCTTCTCCGGACACGGAGGCCCAGGACCCCAGACCGGACCACGCCGTCTGCAGCCCGCGGCTGCGCGGTGACGCTGGCCGCCCGCGGGGGCACGGAGCGGGACTGCCAGGGGTCAGGGTCAGGCTCAAGAAGTGTAGGCTCCGAGTGTGGGGGCCGAGCCCCCATCCGAGGGGTGCGGTCCGGTGTTCCGGGGCTGAGGTCGCGGCGCCAGCCCCGTACCCGCGGTCGGTCCGCCACACGCCGGGGTCGGGGTCGCGGTCCTGGCTCCGGCTCCCGACTCCTTCCGCGCGCCCCTCCCCCACGGCGCCGCCGCGCGCCCGCCTAGGCCCCGCCCATGCCCCGCCCAGGCCCGGCCCCGCCCCGCCCCGCCTCGCCGCTCGCCCATTCAGATGTGGGTCAGGGGTGAGCGGGCGGTGCCGACGTCACAAGCTTCCAAGATGGCGCCGAGCGGGCGGCTGTGAGCGGCGCTCGGGCGTGCGGGGCGGGGAGCCGAGCCGGGCCGGCGGCGGGCGGACGGGGCGGGCGCGGGCGGCGCGGGCGGCGCCGAGGACGAGGCCGCGGGAGGGCCGGCCGGCGGGCGAGCGCCGCCGCCGACGCACACGAGGTGAGGGGCGCGGGAGGCGGGCGGCGGGCGCGCCCCCGGGAGAGGGGCGTGGGCGGGCGCGCGCCCGGAGACGTGGGGCTGCTGCGCGCGTGGGAGGGGGCGGGACCCCCGGCTGGTCTGCCGCCTGCGGCGCTTTGTGGCCCCGGGCAGGCGACGCGGTCCTGGCACAAAGCCCCCGCGCGCGGGTGTGCGGAGCTGGGCGGCGGGGAGGCGGGCGCCGGCTCTTTGTGCCTTTGCATCCGCGGTCTAATCCGAGCAGGTCGGGGAGCGGCGCTGCCTGACAGGCGGGCTCCTATTATGCGGGCGGCCCTGTGCCCGCCGCCGCCCCTCGCGGGGCGTTTCGCCGTGTCCACGACTGCGGCCCCGCGCCGTCCGTGTCGTTTCCCCGGCCCCCTCCCCGCAGGAGGACGGCTGCGCGCGGGCAGGGTAGGGGCAGGCCTGGAGGGGCCGCTCCCCGAGGGCCAGGCCCTGCGGCTGGTGGGCTCGCTGCCCTGCCCCCAGACCTCTCTTCAGCAGGCGGCCGCTTGGCAGGAAGAGAGATGGGCTTGGGGGAGGGGGTCGGCTGGCAGGGGGAGGGGACCGGCTGGCAGAGGGAGGGGGCTGAAGGGCCCCAGCTTGTCACTCTCTGTTTATCTACCGAGATGGTTCATATTCACACAAGCTTAGCTGGGGTGAAGGGAGGCGGGGATGCCTTTCCCTGGGGGGTAGTGACTTACGGAGAGGAGGGAACGCGGCCAGATAATGCTCGCAGCGGCCCCACCCAGAACAGCGTGGGACTGCCTAGGGAAGGGAGCCCAGTGCGGATCCGGATGGCCCGGAACGGTTTTGAAGTTATTTATCCGTGTTTCTCCTGTTCCTTCCACCTCCAGTGTCTTTTCTAGTAGGGGTTGCCAAGCACATCTGGAAAGCTAGGTTCCCGGCCCCCCCACCCCGGCAGGAGGAGTGTAACCCGGGGAGGCCACCCCTCTGACATATGTGGTAGGGGGGAGGGGCAGAGCTTTGCCCATAGGAATCCTGTGGCTGTAGATTGTTGACTGATGTGGGGATGACTGTGCCTCTTGCGCAGGGGGGAGGGGGAGAGCTGGCAGGTAGTGGAGGGGCCTCCAGAGATTCTAGGCTGAACTTGGGGTTGTTCTCCAGTGACCCCCGCTCGAGGGATGGAGCTGGACCTTTCTGGAGCTAGCATTTATTGCTTCCTGGCTCCTGGCTTTACTTCTTTTTCTCCGTTCCCATCTGCCGGCGTCTGGACTCCCTGGGCCTTTCAGCAGACATTTTCAGGAGCACAGGCCATGTGGCTGGTCTGTAGCCCTGGCTCAAGGAGCGGGCTTACGCTCAGCAGAGCAGGGTTGCTGGCATGTTCTGAAAAAAAAAAAGCAGATGGGCCGGCCTCAGGCTGGCCTCCAGAGACAAAGCTGTGTGGTGAGATTGCTGGTGTAGCAGGCTCTTAGTACCAAGGGTGGGGGGGGGGATGGGAGGCTGATACTTGGGGGCTGAACTGAGTCCTTTGCCCCTGGAGTAGGTTGCCGTGCCTGTGAGTGAAATCGGTCCTGTGTGGTTGTGCTTATTATGGAAATCTCTAGGTCCATGGGCAGGTAGTAGCCTAGGAAGGCTGGGAGGGGGCTTCCCACCTGCCTGCCTGCCTTGGGGTCAGTGCGCCCAGGTTGGTCTGCTTCCTGCAGGCCAGTTTTGGGGTGTTGCTGAGTGCCCATCCTCTGGTCAGTTGACTCAAGTGCTGGTGTGCACCCAGGATTTCTTCCTGCAGTGTTTTCCTGCCAGTTGTTGGGACTTGTAGATTAGTCTCTCGGCTTTTACAAGCGATTCCTGAAAAGAAAAATCTCCCTCTGGTTGCTGGCTCTGCGTAGAGGAAGAAGCAGCCCGAGGGAGCCAGGCCTTTAATTAAAGCAAAACCGAAATGATTGCTGCAGTGGCTGGAAGGAGAGAAGGCAGCGCAGGTGGGGCGGAGGTGATATGCCCTGTCCTGCAGCGAGGTACCTGCCGGGGACAGGTAGGCACCGTCCTGTCCTCTCTGCCTGGTCTTGGCCAGCAGCCCAGCCTTCTCCACAAGCTGCAGTCCTGGATTAATCCTCACATAGTGTTTTCTTTCCATAGATCAGATTTCTCATTTTGTTAATAAGCACAGCCTCCGATCCACTTGAAGTCAGCTGTCGTGGACTCAGAGCAACAGGGTTTTGCATTATTGAGCTGACAGGCCTGCTGCCTTCCCGGAGTCCTCATTGTCTGCCAGGCGGAGTCCTCATTGTCTGCCAGGCGGTGGGGGTGGGGGTGGGGTGGGGGCAGTGCCTTTGAATCAGCAGCTCGCCCCCGTGGAAGGGCTGGCAGGGCAGTTCTGGAGAGTCGAGGAGTGAAGAAGGAATAAAGTTCAGTTTACCTGGGGGACCTGCCACCCTGCCCTTTTTGCTTGGCCTGTTGGCCTCCAGCAGTCAGCCCCACCCCACGGCCTGCCTGCTTTGCCCACTGGGGCTGAGGGCCAGTGCCCCCCGGGACTGATCACTAGAGGGTGGGGATTCTTGTTCCCGGCTCCTTCTGCAGAGAAGAAACCACAAGTCCTGTTCCGCCTGTCCTGGTCCTCGGAGCCCGACTGAGGAGGGACTCCTGGGGGCAGCGTGAGGAGCACTGGCCTCAGCACTGTTTACTCTCCGTGTGGCCTTGGACAGGGATTGACTCTTTGAGCCTTAGTGTCCCCGTTTCTAAAATGGAAACAGAGCTAGAGTTCACATTCACGTATCGCTGCCTTCCAGAGCTCAGCCTGGGGAAGACAGACTGGCAAACAGACTGTCGGAGGATGGGGTGATAGGACCGCACCGTGCTGCGGGGAGCACGAGGTGGCGAGGGCGCAGGGTGGGCAGCTTCAGGAGGGGGATTTTAATGGGGAGTGCGCGCAGTTTGGGGAGGGCAGTGCTGGGGAGATAGGAGAATGGCGACAGGAGTGTGGCCCTGCAGATGCTGAGCTACGAGAAGCTGGCGCAGGAGCACCCGCTGCGTGCTCCTGTGAGTCTCTTTCACAAGCTTTTTATCCGTTCAGCGAAATTTTTTGAGAACCAATGCAGTGCCCAGCCCATGTGGCTAGATTAAATCGTGCTGTTGCTCAGACTTGCCGCTAAGCGGTCAGCCTTCAGCTGGGATATAGAGACACTGGGAGATTTCAGGGCTCGCTCTGGGTGCAGCACTCTCACAGACTTGGAGGTCAAGTAACTGGAGGTTAAGTAACGTCATGGGGCTGCAGGGTAGGCGCCTTTGGTGTTCTGTCTGGAGAGGTCAGAGATCCCATCCTGGCTTCCTCGGTTAGGGGCTTCCAGCCAGCTGGGCCAGTTAGGCTCTGCCTGGCAGCCGGCTGTGCTTCCTGCTGGGAGGGGCCTTGCTTAAGGGTTAGGGACCTGGGCTGGGAGAGGGCTCCAAGCCCCAGAACCCGGTGTGAGCTGTGAGTGGCAAAGCCAGAAAAGCAGGTGGGGGCGGGGTGCGGGTTGCGAGTGGGCCCCCAGCGCGCTCGGTGAGGAAGGGAAAACTGGGTGCCGACTCCAGACCCCAGCGCGGTCCAGGAGGGAAGGCCCGGGCTGGGGGCCTCTGCTGAGGGAGCACAGTCTGGGAGGGTGTGGCCAGACTGTGGGGAGAGGGACCCTGAGACACTGCCAGGCTCAGAGCCCCGCCTCTGCCTGCCCTGTGTGGGTGGGTGGAGGGGCGGGGGAGCGTGGCCTTGGGGTTAGAGCAGGTCCTGTCGAGGGCCCCCTGCTGCTGAGCGTGTGGCAGGGTGGGTGCCTGTTTGCTGTCGGGGGTCCACCTTCTCTGAGCGCGCGGGTGAAAAGGGTGGGGTACGGCAGGGCAGGTGGCTTGGCTCCTGGGGTGCCCGAGGCTCTCCCCTTCCATTCCGTGGGAGTTCTGAGGGCCCCTAAGGAAAGGTGGGGCTTGGGCTTGGCTGGGGAGGGGGGCTTCCAGGTGGGCAGTTGACCTCTTGTGGACCTGGAGGGGCTGCTGGCTCTGGCACGGCCGTGGCCACTGTGCACACTGGCCTCCAGTGGTCCGGGATACTGCCGCCGCCTCGGGTTTCTCTCCTAGCAGCACCTCTGTGGGGCGGGGGGAGGTGGTGGTGGTGGTGGTGGTTCTCAGGTGAGTGTGGGGAGGGGCTGCTCCAGTGCCTTGGGCACAGCCCCCCCACATACACACAGGTGGTTGGAGGTGCTGCTCCCTTCCCCACGCTGGGGTCGCAGCCCCTTGGCCTCTTCCTCAACCTGGTTATAGGCCTTTTAAGGGGCAGGACTGTTCCATGGCCTTTGCAGTTCCCTTGCCTGCGCTGCTTTGGAGGCTAATAGTAAGCTCTTGGTGAATTCTTGTTCACAGAATGAATGAGAAGGGAGAGTAGAGTTGATGGCTGGGAGGGTGGGGCCTGGGGCCTCAGTGTCTGCCCCATGTGGACACAGGGAACTTTCCCTGTGATGAGCACGGGCTCCACACTGACCCCCAGTGTGTGTGCTGTTCCCTGTGCTGCCTGGTGGAGGCCTGCCTGATGGTGCCCTGGTTCTTACCTCTGCATATCAGGATCACCTGGAGCTGGTGGAGCCCAGCCCGGCCCACCTCTAGGGTGGGCCCAGCCATCTATGCTTCCTAAAGCTTTTGAAATGAATCCAATGTGCAGCCAACTGCTTTAGCAGAGATAAGTCTGTGTTGATTAGAATCAGGGAGTGGTGAGTCCACAAAGACCAGCAGGGGTGGTCACAGACTGCCCAGTGGGGTTGTGCTTACAGAGCGAGCCAGCGGCTTCTGTTAGGTACCAGGGTCTTGGAGAAGCCTCAGGTGCAGAGGGGGCTCACCCTTTTCATGGTCCCTTTTCCTGGGGTGGCAGTGGGAGGGACCCCAGGCTGGTGAGTACTAAGGGGGCGTCTCCTAGGAGGTCCCCTGGGAACCACCTGCTGCTCTTGACCCCAGGACTCTTGCTCCTGCTTGACTTTAAGGGACTGCCTGCCCTGGTCTCTTGGTTGCATTCTTGGGCCCTGGTTGGTCTCTGTGTACCCAGGCATAGTGACCTTGGAGTTCCTCGTGGTCCCTAACAAGCCCACTGTGGCTGCAGCTGGGGACCCCTGGGACCTGTGTCCTGCCCCTTCTTTTTCTCTTTGACCTCAAGATACCTGGGAGAGAGAGATGGGTCCCTGAGGTTATTTACGTGGGTAAGGTGTGTGAGGGAGCTACTGACAAGGGGCCAGGAGGTGGGGTGAGGGCTGGGAGGGGCACTGGAGGTGGGGCTTCAGGTAAGGTATGGCCAGCCCAGCCCAACCTCCTCTGCTGGGACAGAACAATGGGCTGTCTTGGGGCTTAGTTCACGTCTGAGGGCAGCCAGGACACAAGACAGCCCCCGCCTTCTCTGGGCAGCTTACTGCACGAGGGAGGAGAGCAGCAAGGCCCTTGGGTGTGGTGAGGTCTGGAATGGGCCTGGTTGATGTCCTGGGGGGAGGTGCAGGAAGAGCAGCCTGGCCTGGGGCCAGGCAGGAGTGGGGCTGAGTGGTCTGGGCTGGGCAGTCGGGGGAGGGGTGGTCCGGGGCAGTCAGGGTGTCCTCCGTCACTGTTTTCGGCCTGCGCACGTCTTGGTAGACGGACCAGTGGGTTCTCCCTTGAGAGTGAGTAGTCCTGGGGGTGGATTCCTGTCTCAGCTGTTTGGCCTCTTCACCCTGCCCCTCCCTGGGACCCCTTTGGTAGAAAAGGGCTGATGGTTTCTTTCCAGCAGGTGCTCCGGCAGCTCTGCTTGCAAACTGGGAGGAGGATGGTTCCCACAGAGCTCCTGATGGGATGCTGGGGAGGTAGCACAAGAGGGCTGGGTCTTCCCTCTCAGGATCCTAGCCCGGGCTGGGCCTGGTGGGACACACCTGTGCAGTCCCTATTGCCTTCTCAGTCCCTGCTGTGTGAGTGGCCTGGAGAGGTTATGCACTTGGTCTAGAGTCCTTCTGCTGGGATGTGGTGGAGAAAGTCTAGGAGTAGGGTAACCACGATGCGACACATGCACGAGGGCGCATTGGACACGCGTGTGGACTCCTGCCGCTGAGCAGGGCTTGAGCCTGAGGGCAGCCGGGTTTTTATTTGAGTGGGGGGCAGACGGCTGCCTGAGACAGAACCCAGGGGTCTGGTTCTGGAGCTGAGTGAGGCCCCTTCCCCAAGCCTCGGGGGCGGAGAGGACCCCTTCTGGTCGTGGAGCTTCCTTTCTGCCCCTGGAGGCCTGGGCCTGTGCTCCCACTTCCAGGAGGGCCTAGGGGGGTGGGGGCAGGGCTGGGCAGCCCGGAGCTCAGAACCAGGCTTGGGTCCTCCTCTTGGTGTTCTCTCAGCATAGGGGGCACCGGCTGGGGTCTCCCTCTGGCGTGTGGGGTTGTCTCTTGGCAGAGGGGCCTGGGGGGTCTGGGCGATCCTGGCTGGGCTGCAAGGGGAGGGGCCCTGGGCCACCACCAGCAAGCCACTGCCACGAGGCTGCAGGTGGGGGGGGGCGCTGGGCGTGGGCTCGGGTTGCCCTGTGGCTGTGGTAGGTGAACTCGAGCCCCAGAGGGGTGCGGGCAGGGGAGGGGATAGTTTCCAAAGTCCCACATTCCATGCATGTTGATGCTGATAAGGGCAGCAGGCTGGCCGTGGGCAGGCGGTGCACACCTGCTTCCCGAGACCCCTCCCTGCCTCCACTCTGCCCACCTCTGGGGCTGAGTACCCGGTCCGCAGCCTGCAGGCGCCCGCCTGCTCAGGCAACACTGCCACCTCTAGTTAGCAGGTCTTGGAGGCCCCGCAGTGGTTTCTGCCGGCCCTGCCTCTAAGGGTATTTTTGGAGGCCATTTGAAGTGGCATTTCCTTTCTTTTCTTTGAAATTCCTTATTCTCAGGTGTGGCCCTTTGCCTGGGATTTCAGCATTTGGTGAACAACTGTGATTTTGGGGGAAGAGGACTCTGTTGTCAAGCCTGTTTCCTCCAGGTGCCAGACCAGACCTCTCCGTGCGTCATTTTCCTTGCCTGTAAAATGGATTGGTAGAAATATTTGCGGTAATGGCCATCAGCCGTTCTCAGAGTGGTTTGCAGACCCCTGGGGATTCCCAGGACTCTTCAAAATACTTAGACATTACTGGCCTTTGTCCTCACATTGACACATCATCGGTGTGAAGACGTGGGCAGCCTTGCCCGAGGTGCACGCTGCATGCTCCAGCCCTGGGTGCTCGAGCCAGGACCACTGGTCTTCCTCATGCTGTTCCAGGGAGGCCGTGCAGGTGACCCAGTGGTGAGTCTTGACCCTGGAGGACACACATGTTAAGTGTTCTCTGTGGTGAGCTGGGGAGGACCCGGGGGGTTCTCGTGCCTCAGACCGAAGCAGGACGTCATTCCAGGAACAGCACTGTGTCTGCGAGCTGCTTTTTTTCATGGAATGTTAGTTTTACTTGAAAGAAGGGCTGACAGGCAAGGTGGTTGTTCAGACTTGGAGAATTGGTCAGACCTTTTCTCAAATGAGCAAAGTGAGCCTTACCACGGGAAGGAAAACAGGTGACAGTGTTCCTTGCCAGCCATAGAGCCAGCAGAGGACGGATAGTTTTGGGAACCGCTGTCCTTCACTGCGAGCCTGACTTGAGACCTCTTGTGATGGAAGCACTCGGGTTTTGGTGTCGTATAATGAAGTCTGACAACAGTGGGAAGATGTGATTGACTCAGGGGACCACTGTTTTCCGAATGACTAGCGCTCAGTGTTGCAAAATCCTGGGTGGATGTGAGTGCCGGGTAGGCCACTGGATTTTTGTGTAACCAGGTATGAATTAATCACCGATAAAATTTCAGAGTCTACACTGCAACTTTTAAGAACCTACCACTTGTTGAGTTGAAGTGTAATAACAAGGAAGAATAGCCACCATTATCTGAAAAGGGTAAAACATCCCTCCCTTCTGTCTGTGTGAGGTTGGATTTCTCCACAGACTTCGGTCAGAACCACGCATCCCCACTGGCTGAATGCAGGGCAGATGTGAGGATCCAGCTACGTCTGTTCAGCCAGGCGTTAAAGACATTTGCAAAAATGTGAAACAGTGCCACCTTCTCGTTGATTTTCTTTTCTTTTGGGATAGTTTTTTTCCTCCGTAAAAACACCATTTATGTTAACATAAAATGGGTTTATTGTTGATAATTTTAAATCAAGTAAATATTTTTTAAGTTACCAGTTTTTCTAACATAGTAAATAGAACAGTAGCATACAAGCCACCAAAGAGTTCTTTGGGGGTCCTTCCTAGTTTTCAAGAATGTGGACAATAGTTTCTGACCGGTGGACTAGGGCCAGCAGGTGGCCTCCTCCTTTACACCTCCCCTCCCCCCACCCCAACCTGTCCCCTCAGCCCTGCCTCTCCCCTCTGGCATTTGCTCCCCTAGCAGACCTGCATGGGAGCCTGCTGTGTGGCTGGAGCAGCTGTGGCCGTGAGGCTAGTGGGATGCAAGGTCCCTGGCCCCAGGAGCCTGTTGGGTGGCAGCTGGGCAGCTAGTGCTGACGTTGGGTGGGGGGAGAAGTGCTGGGTGGCTTCGTGGAGGAGGGGGCACTTGGGTGTGACTGGTGGGGGCTGCGTGGAGGGGTGGCCTGGCCCTCTGGAAGCCCTCCGCGGGCCGGCCCAGGTGTGGACTTTATCCAAGCCCTGGGAGTCCATTGAGAGCTGTAAGCAGGAGAGTGACTTGATGGGATTGGCGTTTGAGGAGAGAACTGAGGATTGACAGCTGGGACCGCGGGGGTGGGGAGCACATGCTGGACTTGGACGGTCCTTCAAAGTGGCTCCCGTTGGGAGGATTCCCCCAGGTGCAGGGGCTCCGGCTTCTGCTGCTTTCTCTTGGGACTGAGTGACACTTTCTGGGCATGTCCTGTGGGACTGGCCCCTGAAGCCCTGGTTCACACGGTGCTGCCGTGTCCCCGGCCATGTGGCTGTGTGCGGGGGTCCCCTGGGGTGGGAAGGGGTGTTCAACCCCTCCCTAGAGCAGGAAGACCCTAGTCTCTCTGCACCGAGCATGTTGGCTCCTTGTGGACCTGGGCTGTGCTGCGGGTTGTCACGAGCATGAACCACAAGGTGTGAGTTACATGTGCACACATCTGGCTGTAAAGAGTGGGGGGCGTGCACCCTTCCCCCCACGCCTGTAAGAAATGGTCCCCACGCCCCGGGCTGCTCCCTGGGCCGCTCCTGATATCACTGCTTTTCCGAATATGGGGTTAACTGTTGCGAGTGTGTGCCGGTTCTCCGCACTCGTCTGCATTCTTGGACATCGGGTTTGCTCTCTGTGGACATAGAACTGGGCGCTCATCGTGCCTTTGAGACTCACCCAAGTGCTGGGCGTCACTGTGGTTCCTGCGCCCCGGTCCGCCCTTGGCGTGTTCCAAGGTGGCACTGACCCCACATGTCATCATGGGGCAGTGTCAGGGTTTCTGTTTTTGCTGCTGCCTCAATAGCCCAGCTTTCACCCCCTCCCCCAGCTCTGCTTCCTCCGGCAGAGAAGAGCCTGTTTATTTTTTCTGTCTCTAAACCGGGTTCCTTAATGCCAAACAGTCCTCCCAGCGCCCCCGGGATGCCGTCTGAAGAAGCTCTGTAAGCACTTTTCTTCGAGTCCTGGGGGCCCCTCTGTCCGACTCCCTTTCTGAGCTCGGCCTCTCCTCTGTTGGGCCCGTCACGTTACCTGCTGGGCAGGTGAGACTTCTCTGTAAGTGCCATCCTGCAGGCGTTTCAGGCACAGAGCCACAGGTTGAAATGTTTTCCACAGCGGTTCCCTAGTTTTATCCTTAAAAATGGCTTTTTAAAAACTGGTGGGTGCCCAAGGTGTGTCTACTTGATTTTTTTTTTTTTTTTTTTTTTCCATTTTGGACTAAAACAACCTGATCCTTGATCTTTGGTTTAGCTCCTTGAGTCCTTGGTCAGAGGCCCTGGGCTTGGGGGTTGGTCCTTCACGCAGGGCAGGGATCCTTCTGTTTGACCCCTGATCCCTGAGGGCCTTGTCCAGCCTGGAGCTCCTGGGGCCGTTGTTGGTGCCTTGCTGGCTGCACTTGGAATGTCCTCTCCTCTCCTGAGCATGCCTGTCAGGATTTGAAGACCCCTTCCCTCTTCCTTGGACACTAGGATGGATAAAAATGTCATCAGGTTGTTGCTGCCTTCAGATGGCAGGCACAAATCTGCCCCGATAAGAGGTTTTAAGGTGGTCTTTATAGGTGTCCTGTGGGTCCCTGGCTGGACTGTAGGGTTCCCTCCTGTCCTGTCGGTGCCGCTTCTTGTCTGGGGATTGTTGTGATTAGTTGGGGGTTCGGTCAGCTTGCTCATCAGGCCTGGGACGGGCCCTGCTGCTCCTCCTGAAGATTTCTGTGCACCTGTTGAAGCCAAGTACATCGTAGTCATACCTAAGAAGTGTTCCCAGTTGCGAGCAACAGCGCCATGGACTCTTCCCAGGTGGACACGCATCCAGCATCCATCCTGAGAGAGAAAACACCAGAACAGAAGGCCCTCGTGTGTCCTTCAAGCCCTCTCCACTCCCCAGTCCCTCCCCTCACCCACCCCTGCTTTCCACCTTGACCAGAACTGGCTGTGTCGTCCCTTTCGAGTCTGGCTGCTTTGCTCAGCCTCTTGCTGGAGGCTCCCGTGCAGGCAGCCAGGCCGTGGGATACGGCGACAGTCAGCTCTTCTTGACCCGTGCAAGGCACGAGTGTGGGGCTTGGCCTGAGCCCTGGGGCCTGCCCACTGCTGGAGGGGCTCCGCGCCTGCATGGCTTCTGGGACCCAGGGTTTGCGTGTCTTCAGTCTGGGTCTTTTTAAAGTCTGACCGTTCTCTTTTCTGCCCGGGATGACCTCTTTCAGTGTCTGGTCAGCTAGTTGAAGCCCGTTGTTGCCATCTGGCATCCGGTTTGGGTTTTGTTTTTCTGATTCCAGGGCCAGGCTGTCACAGGCAGGGCACAGGGCCTGGGTGCCAGCCACCGGGAGTCTCGGCTGCGTGGGTGGACGGGTCAGCTGCCCTTTCTCGGGGAAGGACTCCTATACCCTGAGGTGGTTCTTCCTGGTTTTCAGTCATGAAGTGTCTTCTGGTACGAAGGGATGATGATAGAAGATGGCAGAGTATTTTTATTTTGTTTTTTAAATATCTGAGAGTCCTTAGTTAGTTTAAGACATAGTGAGCTTCTAGGGTTGGGTTTGAAGTTGTGATGTTGGAGTCTCTGTCCTGGAGGAGCTGTGGGCTGGGCAGCTGCTGCTCTGTGACTCCTGAAAGGTATCCCGGGGTAGGTGGGGGACGGTGACTCCTTTGCAGCAGGTGGCCCAGGCTCCCTGCACTCTGCCTGCCACCCGTGCCTAAAACCCCTTGCCCGCCCGCGGCCACTGTCTTGCCTCTAAGATGCCCGCAGTAACGGAGTGCCACCTCGATCTCTCGAGTTCTGGGGCCGCCTCCTTCCCCTTGAACCCCATCACTGAGCATTTACTACCTGCCGAGTGTCGGGCTTTCTGGGGAGTAGAAAGCTTGTAACCCACAGTCCAGTGTGCGTGCAGGTTCTGGTTCTGAGGTCTGGAGTGAGGCCAGACTGCGTTTCTCAGAACCCTGGGCGAGGGCCTTCCCTGGTGGTCCAGTGGTTCAGACTCCGTGCTTCCAGTGCAAGGGGCGCAGGTTCAATCCCTGGTTGGGGAACAAAGATCCCACATGCCACATGGCATGGCCAAATAAACAAATATTTAAAAAAAAAAAAACTAAAAGAAGAAACAGAAACCTTGGGCGATGCTGCCACTGGTCCCTGGACTGTGCCGCACACCCAGCAGGACAAGTAGGAAGTGGGGCTGGGGGCGCAGGAGCCAGCTCGCCAGGGCCTGTCTCCCTGCAGCAGGAGCTCCTTGCTCCTTGCCTGATCCGGATGCTCCCTGTTGGCCGTGCCGCCCCGCCCCACCAGCTTCCCACGGGCTCCCTGCCTCCAGGCTCTAGTTCTTTTGCTGCAAGCAAGCTTCTTACCTAGAGCTCAGGCCCCTTCAGGTGGGGATGGGGAGCAGTGCAGTGTGGGCACAGTCTGGAAGTTTTCATAATAGTGACTGTGCTCTGGGCAACTCTCACCTGCCTCTCCCCAGTTCACCCCCTGTCTCACTGGCTCAACACTCTTGGCCAGACTCAGCCAGGCTGGTGGCCTCCCAGTGTGACCCTGCCCCACACCCTCCCCGGTGCCAGCCAGCCAGCTGTGCCAGTGCCAGCAGGGGAAATCCAGCTGCAGGTCCCCAGGTCGTCCTGGGAGTGGGAGTAACGGGCGGGTTGTAGGCCAGGGATGAGGTGAGTGTGCAAGGCTTGCCCTGGAGCCCTGGAGAGCGGGGTTTGCGGTTGTGGCCCCGCCAGGCCTCCCCTCGTGGTGCCATGAGCCTCTTGGGTGGGAGTGCACATGTGGGAAGGTGGGACTGCAGGCATTTGGGGGCAGACTCAGGGAGGTCGGGCTGGGGTGGGTGGACGCCACCTCCCACACTGCTCAGGGACCTGAGGGAGAAGGCCAGCCCCAGGCCCCGATCACCACGTCACCACCGTGCTGATGGAACTGAGTGTTAATTTCGTAGAAGTCTTGTCCGAAGGAGGGCAGGGCTCTTGGCATTCGTGGAGCCCGTTGCTTTCCAGGAGGATGGTCTGGGAGACGAGCCAGGAGCTACTGGCCGGCATCCAGGCCTGGGCCGGATTACCCGCTGGGCTCGCCCAGAGCAGTGGGTCCCACCCACCACCAACCCACGTCTGGAGGGGCAGGCCAGAGAGGGCACAGCCTGGGTCCCCAGAATAGGCCTGCCCCTGGGTGGTGTAGCCCGGGTGAGGCCTGCTGTGAGGTAGGCTGTGGGAGGGGGAGATGAGGGGGAGCTGCAGGCCGAGGCCCTTCTCCTGGCTCCCCTGCCCTGCCCCTGGGAGAAGGAGGTGCAGGTGTCTGTCCCCAGGGTAGGAAAGTCTGGAGTCAGGCTCTGCCACCTGCTTGCTCCTGTGACCTTGGGCAAGTTGCTTAACCCCCAGAACCTGTCCTCTTATCTGGCACTGGAGGTGGAGAGAACACCTCTGAGGCTTCCCCACAGGCAGGGTGCCCTCCAACTGGTATGGGGTGAGGAGGACCTGGGGCTGGGGCGGGGGTGGGTTGGGGGCTGGGCCTTAGGCTCTTCTGGATCCTGGGTGCTGGGACCTTCCAGGCATTCTCGCTCTGCCCTCCAGCTGCCCTCCTGCAGCCTGGGAGGGGCCGGGCCTGCAGGGAGGGGCAGTGCTCGCACCTGTCGGGGCCACACCTGGAGCACCAGGTGGCCACAGCAGGGGTCGGCTGGGCCCAGAGTTGGGGGGGCAGTGGATACGTGTGTCTGAGGCCCTCAATGACACAGTCAGATGTGCTTAAGCCCCTGGGGGCATGGCGGTGGCCTGGTGTCCTTGTGACTCCCACCGCCAGTGGAGCCCTAGGTGGGTGCTGGGCAGCCCCCCCCCCGCTCTCAGCTGGAAGAGTCCTGTGTTCTTCTGTGACTTCTAGCTGTTGTTCTTTGGCCAGAAGGTGGTTAAGGAGCAAGAACAGCCTCCCATTGGGTGCTTTGGGCTGGGCCAGGAGCGAACTTTTCCGGGGGGACCCAGCATAGCTCTGGGCCTCCTGCGGGAGGTGTGCTCTGGGGAGGGAGGAGGGGTCAGGGTTCCCGGGGACCTGGGTGACAAGGCCTGCCCAAAGAGAGTTGGGGGGGCCCCCTTTTCCTGTCTTCACCCTTCTCTCCAGGACCCTCCATCCTGGCTGGGTATGGGTGGGGTGAGTCGTTTCAGCCAGGGTGTGCGGGGCTTCTTTGGGGGCTCTTTCCTGCCTAGGGAGGTAGGACATTGCAGAGAGGGGCCCACAGTCCCCTGGGAGCATCGCCCAAGGGTGAAACCACACCCTGAGCTCGGGTCCCCCTTGTGGGCTAGAGGTAGGCATGAGATGCCCTCCTCTGTCTCCAGAAGGGAGGGGTGCCTGCCGCCAGGCTCCAGGGAGGCAGGGCTGCCTGCCTCTTCCCCAGGGGGTTCCACCTGGAGGCTGAAGGATGGAGCAGCCTGAGGGCCCAGGCTTCCTGGCGCCCAGGCTCTGGGCTCAGTGGGTGTCCAGGCTAAGTTGGGGTGGCTCCTGTCGGAATTGGGGTTGGAGCCGTTTTCCTTGGCTTCCTGCTTAAACAAGGGCCACTTTCATGTGGAGACCTCCTCTCATGGCCTCCTGCCCTCTGTGGGTTCCAGGAGGGGAGGCCTCCCCACGAACCCTGAGCCCATGTGGACCACCTCACGTGGGTGGGGCCTTGTTTTGCCTGGGATCCCTGCTCAGCTGTAGGGGCCTGGCCTTGGGCCTGTGCTCTGTAGACCCTGGACCTGTCCTCAGTGTGTGTGGGGTCAGGGGCTGGGCGGGGGCCAGCCGGGCCTGCCTCCCTGGCTTTTCTGAGGCCTGAGCCTGGAGGGAAGAAGAGGAAATGAGATCTCAGTCAGGACCTGTCCCACGTCACCGTGTAGCAGCCCTGTTGGGAAGGTGGGTGCTGGCCGTCCTGTGAACAGAGACCTGGGAAGGTGATCCAGGCCCCTCTGTTCACAAGAGAGCAGAGCTGCCCCCTCCCCCCCTTCCTTGCCGGGGTCAGGGTCAGCCCATCTGGGGACAACCACGCACCCATCTGACTGACCTGTCCCACTACCCAAGATCCTGGGCATTCTGGAGCCAGTGCTCCGGGTGGGCAGTGGGGCTGCGCTGGCGTGGGATCTTTGGGGCTGATAGGCACGCTGCTGGGCCTGCTGCCAGGTGGCTGCTGGGTGCCAGGAGCTGGGGCCAGGCGGCAGCCTCATTCCAGCCCGTGGTGGGCTCCTGCCAGGGCTGGGCACCAGCCCCGTACGCAGTGGGCATCCCGCTGCCGGCTTGCCTGGCCAGCCCCACAGTGCTGTTTCTAGCCCTCTCTCCCCTGCTGCTGTGGGCTCTCCAGGGCGGGCGCTTGCTGCTCCCACACCCGCCGTTGAGCCGGAGGGCAGAGGCCTCTGGGAGGGAAGGAGCAACACTTTCTAGGGGTCCTGGCCCTCACCTGTGGTGAGGTGTGTCCTCGCTTACGGACACGATGTAGGCCCATGCTCGGCCCAGCCTGGGGTGGCCAGCAGGCGGGGCGGCTTCCTGGTGGACGTGTACTCCCAGCAGGCAGCTCTGTGCGACACCCCCCCACCCCCACCCCTGCCCGGCGGAGGGCACAGCCTGCTCTGCCCGGTCCTGCTGGACCTCCCCGCGGGTAGGTCGGGCTCGAGGGCAGTCACTTGGTCAGTTGCTGGGCCTTGCCCAGGCTGCAGTGACCAGGCTGGTCGACCTGATCTCCAACAAGGGCGAGGAAGCCCCAGTTGCAGGGTCTGGCCCAGGCTGAGGCGGAGGCCGCTGGGTGGGCATTGTGCCCGGGCGGGGCTTGGGTTGTCCTCGGGTCTGGTGGGGTTCCTGACGTGGCTTCCCATCCTTTCTCCTGGGCTGCTCTCACTGGCGGCGGCATTGCGGTGGTCTCCGCCCCCCTCCCCAGGCAGGGTTTGGCTCCATCTCTGGCCTCTCTTGGCCGAGAGCCTGATGAGGGGCCCAGGCTGCCCTCGGGAAAACGTGGACGCTCTCAGGCTGCTGGACCTACAGAGCTGGTTCTCCTGCCCTCTGGGCTGACCGTGCCCCCTCCCCCCAGCAACCCATGTAAGAGGGGAGCTGTGCTTGGGGCCGAGAGACAGCTGGCAGGCTGGAGCCGAGGCCTCCTGGCCACCCTGCACCCCGGGTCTGGTCACATTCCTGAGGGACCTGCTGAGCCTCCCTGGCCCTGGGGGCGGGGGAAGGGCAGGCAGGGATGGGCTCCAGGCTGCTGCAGGCCTCCTCCCCCACTCCTGGCTCCATTCCAAGGGCGCCCAGGCCTGCTGGAGTGGGGGACAGGGAGCTGGAGCCTCAGGACCCCCTCCCACAGGACCCAAAGCTCTGGGGGGGGGGCAGGTGGAGCCCACCCACATCTGGCAGCAGCTGCCAGCGGCCTTGGTGGGCTGGTATTGAAAGGGCGAGCCTGCAAATGCCATGTGGTCAGGCTGGGCTGGGCAGGAGGGGGCTGGGCGCTCTGGGCGGGGTTTGGGGGGGGAGAGCAGACCCGGAGGGAAGGGAAGGAGCAGGAGAGCCAGAAGCGGTTGAGACTGGTTCTTATAAATAGCCCGTTGCACCAGCGCCTCCAATTTTGACCATTTGTTATGTAAATGTGGCCAGCCTGGAAAGGGCCTTGCCCAGGCCTCCTGCCACCACGCCTGCCCGCCCTCCAGGAATTGTGTGCCTGCTACCAGCTCCCCCAGATCTAGGTGGCCCTTGGAGTATCCTGAATCTCCTGTGGGGGTGGGTGGGAGGAGGGTGCAGGCGAGCTCCCCAAACCTGTGTTCTTCCTGCCACGGGGACTGACTGTGGGCACTATGACCACTGTCTCTTGCCCAGCTGTCTGGGCGTCCCAGCCAGAGAGACCCCCAGACCTTCCTGGGAGCGAGGGCCCCCAGCACCTCCCCCCTCCCCTTGCTGATGCCTTTGTGGATGACCATGTCTGTTCGTCTTCCCTTCCCCAGGTGACCAGGCATTGATGCACCCCCAGGGAGGCCACGCGCTCAAGGAGGCCACCCCCGCTGGCTGCTGCTCACATGGTTTCTGGGCCCCTGGCACTCCGGTAGGTCAAGGAGGGGGAGCTGGGGGAGGGGGCGGCAGAGGGAGGACGTTTGCTCCTCCTCCTGGGGACTCTGGGCAGCTTGCAGCTCTCAGCCTGTGTCCTGGCCTGCAGTCCTTTGTGTGCGGGCAGCGCTGGCAGCATAGAGGGGAGGCTGGGGCTTGGGGAGGAGGGCTGCTGTGGACTCACTGGCTCTCGGAGGCCAGGACCTTTGCCAGTTGTCCTGGGTGCTGGGGCTAGGTGTCCAGGCCAGTGTGGAGGCCGCGCCTTGGGCTCTTTGTCCCTGCCTGGCTGGCTCGGGGGCAGGGAGTGGCAGAGGGCTGGTTCTTGCGCGACCTGGGCTCCAGCCTCTGAACAGCCTGACAAGGCCGAGCTGGCCTGAGGTGCTTGCTGCCTCCTGCTGTCAGGCCCTGAGTGCCGGCCCACGTGGTCATTGGGCGCTCGAAGTCTTCCTTGGGGTGCACAGGATCATGGGGGGTTTTCCTCTGTCTTTGCAAACAAGGGCAGGTACGGGCCAGTGGGAGGAAGGCAGGTGGGTGCAACCCCTCCAGGCTCTGTCCTGAGGGAGGCAGGGCTGGGCGCCTGGTAGGAGCTGATCCCAGGTGTGGGAGGCTTAGAGCAGTCAGTTCCTCTCCGAGGTTGGGCCGTGAGCAGAAGGACATGAAAGCCCCTTGTCGGCCTCACGGCTCAGAGCACCTGTGGGAGGGCACGAGCACCTGTGGGAGGGCACGAGCTCCTGTGGGAGGGCACGAGCTCCTGTGGGAGGGCACGAGCACCTGTGGGAGGGCACGAGCTCCTGTGGGAGGGCACGAGCACCTGTGGGAGGGCATGAGCTCCTGAGTGGCTGGAGGGGTGGGGAGCCACGGCCTTGCGCTGTGGCCCTGCTGCCCAGTGGGGTGGGTGCATGGTTGGGGCACGCTGCTCCCAGAGACCCCTGTGCGTACTGCCACGCAACCACCACAGAGTTCCTCTGCATGTGTTTTCCTCAGTGACGTCAGTTAGCATCTGTGCCAGTCTGGCGAGTTTCCCAGGCTCATACAGCACTGCCTGCCCTGCCCAGAAAGTCCCTGGGGCCCAGCGGTGCCAGGGCTTGGCCAGGCTGCCTTTCCTTCTCGGCACCTGGAGGCCCAGGCAGGGGGTAGGGGGGATGGGTGCTCAGTGCCTGTGGTGGGGCAAGGCCTTGTGGGGTGGGGGTGGCGGCTGGGCGCAGTGTCACGTGATGCTGGTAAACCTCAGTTTGGGAAGCCTCTAGGGTTGTTGGAGAGAGACCCAGCCTAGAGCAGAGGTCGCAGACCAGAGGCTGCATGTTTGATCTGGCCCACGTGGTATTTAAGGAAAAAGAACCTTCATTTTGCATGGGGTGATTTCACCTGAAAACCTGGATTTCTGGCTTGTCTCGAAAACTGGGAAGCTGCGAGCCCACGTGGGAAGTCCAGCCACCCAGCACCTCATAGACCCCTGCCTTTGGGTCTATGAGGCCAAAGACGGACCAAAGACCTTTGGGTCCCATCTGGGCACGTGGTTGGCTTCCTTTAGTGTGGAGATGATACCTTGGGCCAAGTTCAAATCCCAGTTTGGTTGCCTGCCACCATGTGCCCTTCATTGTCCTCTGTTTTCAAGTTTGCAGATAGGCTGGTGCCGCCCCACTTCTCTGGCAGCCTGGGTGGCGTGAGTTCCCTGCCCAGGTGCCGGGCCCCAGGAGGGTCCCCCGCTGATGCGCGCGCGTACCTGTTCTTGCCCGCAGGTGGTGCGTGTGGGCAGGGCGTGGGGACATGGGGCCCGACATGGAGCTGCCCAGCCACTCGAAGCAGCTCCTGCTGCAGCTGAACCAGCAGCGGACCAAGGGCTTCCTGTGTGATGTCATCATCATGGTGGAGAACTCCATCTTCCGGGCCCACAAGAACGTGCTGGCCGCCAGCAGCATCTACTTCAAGTCCCTGGTCCTGCACGACAACCTCATCAACCTGGACACGGACATGGTCAGCTCCACGGTGTTCCAGCAGATCCTGGACTTCATCTACACCGGCAAGTTGCTGCCCAGTGACCAGCCAGCCGAGCCCAACTTCAGCACGCTCCTCACCGCCGCCAGCTACCTCCAGTTGCCCGAGTTGGCAGCCCTCTGCCGGCGCAAACTCAAGAGAGCTGGCAAGCCCTTTGGCTCCGGGCGGGGTGGGGCCGGCCTGGGGCGGCCCCCCCGCGGCCAGCGGCTGTCCACGGCCTCTGTCATCCAGGCCCGGTATCCAGGGCTCGTGGATGGGCGCAAGGGGGCCCACACCCCCCAGGAGCTCCCCCAGGCCAAAGGCTCCGATGAGGAGCTCTTCCTGGGCGGCTCCAGCCAGGAGAGCGTGCATGGCCTGGGCCGGCCGGTCTGTCCAGCCAGCGGGGAGGCCGGCCTGGGTGGCTGCAGCACCAATGGCAGCGGCGGGGCCTGTGAGCAGGAGCTGGGCCTGGACTTGTCCAAGAAGAGCCCCCCGCTGCCCCCCGCCACCCCCGGGCCCCCCCTCACCCCCGACGACCCAGCCCAGCTGAGCGACAGTCAGCAAGGCTCACCCCTCTCGGCCTCCGCCCCTCCCGTCGCCAACAGTGCCTCTTACGCCGAGCTGGGGGGCACCCCCAGTGAGCCCATGGATCTGGAGGGGGCTGAGGACAACCCCCTGAGCCTATTGGAGGGGCCGGGTGGGCAGCCCCCCCGCAAGAGCCTCCGGCACTCGGCCCGCAAGAAGGAGTGGGCCAAGAAGGAGCCCGTGGCCGCCTCCCCCTTTGAGCGGAGGGAAGCGGCGCCGAAGGGCCCCTGCCCAGGGGAGGAGGCCGAAGGGCTCGGGGACAGGGTTCCCAACGGCATCCTGGCCAGCAATGCAGTGGCGGGCGGGCCCTACGGGGAGCCCTCATACCCCTGCAAGGAGGAGGAGGAGAACGGCAAGGATGGGAGTGAGGACAGCGGGCAAAGCGGGAGCGAGGGCGGCAGCGGCCACACCGGCGCCCACTACATGTACCGGCAGGAGGGCTACGAGACGGTGTCCTACGGGGACAACCTGTATGTGTGCATCCCCTGCGCCAAGGGCTTCCCCAGCTCCGAGCAGCTCAATGCGCACGTGGAGACGCACACGGAGGAGGAGCTCTTCATCAAGGAGGAGGGTGCCTATGAGACGGGCAGTGGGGGCGCCGAGGAGGAGGCCGAGGACCTGTCGGCGCCCAGCGCGGCCTACGCAGCCGAGCCCCGGCCCTTCAAGTGCTCGGTCTGTGAGAAGACCTACAAGGACCCGGCCACTCTGCGGCAGCACGAGAAGACTCACTGGCTGACGCGGCCCTTCCCCTGCAACATCTGCGGCAAGATGTTCACGCAACGCGGCACCATGACGCGCCACATGCGCAGCCACCTGGGCCTGAAGCCCTTTGCCTGTGACGAGTGCGGCATGCGTTTCACCCGCCAGTACCGCCTCACTGAGCACATGCGCGTGCACTCGGGTGAGAAGCCCTACGAGTGCCAGCTGTGCGGGGGCAAGTTTACGCAGCAGCGCAACCTCATCAGCCACCTGCGCATGCACACCTCCCCCTCCTAAAAGCCAAAGACCCTGTTGGCCCGCGGGCGCCCAGGAAAGCAGGGGCACAGTGGCCGGGCCCCCGGTGTGGGGCAGTTCCTGGTGCAGCCCCCCCCCCCCGCCCCCCAGAGCTTTAATCCACAGTCTGTACCAAGGGGAGAAGCGGGCAGCCGGCACCCAGCCCGAGTGTGTGTGGCTGCTGCGCCGTCTGCCTCCTGATCCTGCCCGGCCCAGTTCCCCGTGAGGGCCACGGCGGGGCCTGCGGGAGTGGGTCACGGGGGTGTCCCGCAGGCCGGGTTGGAGCAGGGGGAGTGGGGGCCTCCCTCTACGCTGCGGGGAGCAGGGCTGCCGCGGCCGGGGTGTCTGTGCTGCCAGCCTGGCTCTGCGGGGAGCGGTGCCAGAGGGAGGGGACAGTGACCTCCCTCCTCGAGCCAGGGGTCACCGCTCACTGGTGCTGGGACAGTCAGGGGCCCCCACCGCCTACCTCTCCACAGCTAAAGAGCCCTCTGGGCCTGTGTGGCTGTTATTCCTACTGATCTGTTCCTTTTTTCTTTTTGAATTTTGTTTTTTAAACCAAAACCAACAAGAGTTTATTTTCTTTCCGGCCCCTCGGGGCTGAGCCTGGGTCTGCAGACTGAATGTACCGGGGCAGCCACCCCACCCCGCCCGACTGTGGGCTGGGCGCCCACCCTCCAGGCCCCAGAAGCCCTTCTTGGCCAAAGGCTTCCCTGGGCCCCGAGCTCTGCCTCGGCTGCCTCAGGAGAGAGAGTGCTTTTCCCATAGTTTCTGAGGAATATTCTTTGTTTAGAGGTACTTGTTTTTTATTAAGAGAAAACCCCGTGTAACGTGTTTGTGAATGTTGGAACTGGAAGGTCTGGGGTTGGTGGGGGGCGGGGGGAGGCTGGCCGCGGTGCCAGGACTTTGGTACGCGTTTCCATTTTCTCCGTGTGTGTGGTGTGCGCGGTATGTGTGGACTCATGTCGCGTTTCCTTCCTTCCTTGCTCATCAAGGTGGAGAGACTTCTGACCTTTTGCTACCTCTTGAATTTGTGAGAACAGGACGTTGGTTGGTGATGGCAGTTGTGGCCGTGCCACTTGTGTTTTCCTTGTCGCCCTCCTGGGCCCCCCGCCTGTGCCCCCTCTCAGAAGGGGCACCTGTACTTCCTCTGTGCACGTGTGGCCAGCTGGCCACCCTGAAGGTGTTCTGAGTGTGCTGCTGGGCGTCAGGGAGCCCGAGCTGCCTCTCATCTGGGCCCGAGTGGGGGTATTGGTGCTCCAGCCCCTGGGGAGCCCCCAGCACAGGACCAGGTGCCGGGAGACGGGAGCCACACGGTGGGACAAGTTCCTGGAGGCTCCCGGCCAGGCCAGGACGGGGCGGAAGTGAGCCCCCCCCATCCTGTCCCCTGGGCCTGCAAGAGCCTGACCTCGGGAGAGCAGCAGCCCCTACCTGACCAGTGCGGAGGGGCTGACCACAGGGATGTGTATATCTTCTCCCACCCCCCACCTCCCCACCCCCGGCAGGGTGGGGACCTGCTCTGCTTTGGCATATCTGGGCGGTCTGGGGAGAGGCTGGCTGCCACGCGTGGGCTCAGCCCTGAATCCCACCCTACCCTCACCTCTCGCCTTGGGCTCTCCGCCAGCCTCAGCCACCTCCATGGGCCTAGAGCCATGCTCACAAGGCCAGGCCAAGGTCAAGAGGTCGGCACCACTGTCCTCAGCCTACTGTACCCACAGGGCTGGACCAGCGGCTTTATCTTCTTCGTTTTGCTTCATGTTTTCATTTCTTTTCTTTCTACTTTAAGTTCAGACCAAAAAATTCCGGAGTCATCCGCTACCCCCACCCTCCACCCCTCCAGAGACCCTCCAGCTGAAAGCAGAGCCTGAGTTCAGGGACCCGAGTGGTGGGTGTTGGGAATGAGGGCACGCAGGCCATGTGGGGCCCTGCTGAGCCCTTGGGGTACCCCCGGCCTCGGGCTGCTCCTCTCCCCTCTGGGGACTTGTGTTCCAGCAAGTCGGGCGGGGCCCCTCCAGCGCCTCTGCTCTCCCAACTCCCCTACCCCGTCAGCACTTAAGCCACACGACAGAAGTCTGTAGCGGGAGCTGCACACACGCCCCTGGGCGTGGCCCCCCGGTGAAGCAGGTGGTTCATGGCAGAGCTTCAGGGACTGGGCGCAGAGGCCCTCACTCGACGACCTTCGTGCGACGTAGTATTGTACCCACCTGAGTATTGTATCATATATCGAGCCTTCTCTGTATTTTAACAAGAAAGCAAAACACTAGTTTCCTATTTAAGACTTTGAGGGTTTGTGGGGCGGGCGGGGTTAACACGACACTTGGTTTTGTTTTCCTTTTCCTTTGGTTTCATGTGGAATGCGTGCTCGTGAGTGTGTGCATGGACGTGTGTTAGAGCCTCACCAGGAGATTAGGCTGTTGGAGGCCAAGGGCGGCTTACAGTTCTCTGCTTTAGTCACTTAATTCCTGAATGTTTTGGAGAAACAGGAAACAGAAAATAGCAGATGTCATGTAGGAAAGAGGATAAACAACAACAAAAAAAAAAAAAAAAGAAAAAAAAGCTCACACCCAAATTCACAAAACCTATTTTTTAAACCAAAGCACATTTTGAATGCGTATGGAACCTCAATGGGCTCAGAAAAAAGATACTAATATATTTATCTCATTGTTTACATAAACTTTTACAGTTTCAGACCTCAGCAGATAAAAGGCCAGTCCCAGTGAACCCCACCTTCCGCCGGAGCCCCTTCTGAGTAGGCCCTGGAATGGCTCACGGGCAGAGGGGCCACCGTGGGGCCGGGGCGGGCATGGAGGCCCCTGAGCCCTCCTCCCAGCCCGGGCCTCTCCCAGCCCAGCTGGCACCAAAGAGCTTGGGCCCGTGCTGACCCGCCCCCCAGGCCTCCTGGCCAGACCGTGGTGGTCCTGCCAGCTGGCACAGCAGGGGTGGCTGTCAGTTCTGGCCACAGGACCTGAGCCTGGGCTTGGGCCCTGGGATGGACGTATGCCCCCATCCCGCTGCTCTGCCTGCGACCCTAGGGTGGGTTGATGTGAGGGTCCCTCTCAAGCCAAAAAGCCAGGACCTTTGCACAGCTCCGTCGACTCCAGCGGGTCCCCGCCCCCTGGGGACCCCCACCTCCACCCCGGCAGTGGGAGGGGCTCACTGGGCCGGTCCTTACCTACACAGACGGTGCAAACACTCTGAACAGTGTTGTTTTTGTATCAATATGTTTGTGCAGTGATGAATGTATTTATTTCTCAGACTTGGGGCGAGCGAGCGGTAGACCGGCCTCCGCCACTGCACGCTCCCGCCAGACCGAGCCCACCACTGGGGCTCCTCCAGGATTGCAAAAAAGGTAAAGAAGAAAAGATGAACCTTTAAACAAATACGAATCTCAGAGACTCGCAGCATAGCCATACACCTCAGCCTGTGAAACGAACAATCTGGACCCAGACGGACTTTCAGAACCACACACAGCCGTGTGTGTTACCGTTGGTCGCCACTTGGGGGCTCTGGGCTGTCCGCCGCCCCCGCCCCCACCCTCACCCGTCAGTATTCACTGGACTGGCCGTGTGCAGGAGTGCGATCGGGGCGGGCTGGCTGGGCAGGCGGACCCCAGCCGCCCTCCCCGCGGCCGTCCTGAGTCGGGGTGAGGCCTGGGCAGCTGGGAGGGCAGGGATCAGGGCAGAGGCGGCCGCATCCGTCCAGTCCCCTTGGCTTGGGGGGTGAAAGCAGAGGCACCAGGCCTCAGAACAGACCAGGGATCCCAGCCCTACCGGCCCCCTGCAGGGACCAAGGCCCTCCCTATTCCCCAGAGCCAGGTTGGGCATCATTGAACCTGTGAACCCGATGCCAGGAAGGGGTGGTGGAGCGGTGCCTGACCAGAGCCTCAGTCTGACATTCCAAATCAGGGGGTGGGTGTGCGCTGTGGGAATTGAGGCTGCCCGGGACCCCCTGCCTAGGACCACCCATCCCCCAACCGGGCTTGTCACCCCACTTTAATTTTCTACCGGGAACCCCTCCCCCTACCTCACCTTGCTATTTATTGCTGTAATTTATTGACCTCAAATATGCTGCATAACAGACCTCACTCAGGGCAGAGAGGATCCCCAGGGCTCCCCCCCTCCACTTGGCGGGGCCCTGTGGGGCCAGGTGCTGAGGGGAACCTCTCTGTCCCCCACCCATCACTTGCTTTCCCCCTCCCCCATTGGGGGACCCCAGGTTGGGCACTGGCCCATTCACAAATACCTCGAGGGGGAGGGGGAGGGATGGGGTTATAGCTGTTTTGTTGGACGGGAACTGGAAGAGGGATCATGTCCTGCTATGCACCCTTCCCAGGAAGGGGGGACCACGATCGCACTCCTGTACTGGCCACCGCCACTGTCAGTCATCCCACTGAGTTCACTTCCCTCGAGAGTTTGGATAAATTCAGGTCAGAGCTGCAGGTATGCAACCCTCAAGTGTCATAGTAAAGCAGTTCACCGATCTCTCCATTCAGAAGCGTGCAGTCTTAATGTACAGTGATGAGAAACTGTTATTTTATGATCTTTTCATTAAAAGCTTGATTGAAAACTTGTGTGAGGCCTCTGTTCTCTGGCTGGTCTCTTGCTAAATGAGAAACTGCTTTCGTTTCTCTGTCCAGCGCTTCCAGGACCTGGGAGGGTGGGAGCTGGGGTGGGCATCTTCCTGCCCCAGGCCTAAGGGTGGGTTTCAGAGGGGCCTAGGCTTTCGGTGGCATGTGTGCGTCTGGAGTTGGCAGTTGGGTCAGCATCCTTTCTGGCAGTGTTGGCCAAAGCTGGCCGAGGCGGTTTGGGAAGCAGGGGGTGTGTGGATGGGGTGTGGACCCGGTAGCCTGGGTGAGAGGAGGTCTGGCCCATGCCCAGGACCATGCATTGAAACAGCAGGATCGGGCCAGGGCAGGGGGTGCTCATTACTGCCCACTGGTCCCTCCTGCCGCTTGGTCTTGGGATGGGGTGGGTGGGAGCCGGGAAGGGGGATAATCTTAGTCTCTAGGGTCGGGGACAGTAGACCCCATTCCCTGGAGGACTGTCCCTCCTGAACCAGGGTGGGGGTACCAGGCTGAGTGAAGACCCAGGAGGAGGAGCAGGCTGGGTCTGGGAGGGTGGTCAGCCAGCTCAGCCCCCGGACTCCATGTACTGCAGGCATCCAGGCAGCTACAGGGCTGCAGCAGGTGAGCCCCGAGAAGAACATGGGCGTTGCTGCTCTAAATCTCAGTAAGTTCTGTTCAATTGTTTTAAAATTCTTTTTTTTGATATATCAAAGCAATACTCAAACATAGTTTGAATAATCAAATGGCTCTTAAAAAGGCTTAAAACAAAAAAAGATTTCTCGTCCTTCCCAGCCCATCCCCACATTGTGCAGGCAACCAGAGTCCAGCCTCACAGCAGGTGATCATTTCAGTTCATCTCTACCCTCTTCCCCTTCCCTCCTACCCCTGCAAATAGTTATCGGATGTTTCCTGTGATCTAGGGCTTGGCAAACTTTTTCTGTAAGGTTGCCAGATAGTAAGTGGGCCATTCAGTCTCTGTGGTGACTCACCTCTGCAGTCACAGAGCAAAAGCAGCCAAAAAGGGTGTAAGCAGACGGGTGTGGCCATGTCCCGTTCAATTGCATTTACAAACCGTGGTGCAGTGTGCAATTGGCCAAGCCATAATGGTTATCACCATGTACATTTGTTTATTGCCGGGCCAACTAGTGTATTGGCCCTTCTTATTTTTCTTGAGGTTTAATAACGATCTTATCTTTTTAATTGCTCAGTTTGATCTGAGCCTCTTTCTCCACCCTTTGACTCTGTGAAATGCCTCCCGGTACAGTTTTCCACAGAATCAGACACTGTCTGTTCTGGCGCCTGCTGTTCTGCACAGGTTGGGCTGGAGTCCTGCCTTTTTGTCCTGCAACAGAAGTCCTGTTTTCTGGCTCCTGTGTGTTCTTTTCTTGGGTGACACGCTTGTTTGGTAGTGTATTTGCTCCAGTACCATCCTTACAAAAGAACACATGGGAAGTGGGTTTCTTGAGACTTAAAATGTTGAAAATGCTTTTAAATGACACGGAATTGGTAGTTTGGCTGGGTATAGAATTGTGGATTGGATGTCATTTTCCTGCTGAAGTTTGAAGGAGTTGCTCCCCTGGCTTCTACCTTCCAGCGTGAGAAGAAGCCCAGTCCCCTGTGTGTGACCTGATTTCCTCCTTGGAAGCTTTGGTGTCATCTCTCCATTTAGATGGTTTTCTGATCGTTGGGCAGGTGATGGGTTGGTTCTACTCTGCAGGCTCATTCCCTTCAGTAAACTCTTACTGATTTTTAAAGCATCTTAGCAACTTTTTTTTAGGTGAAGTATAGTTGATTTACAATTGTTGTGTTAGCGGTTATTTTAAATTTTATTTCTTCTGTTTGTTCCTTGATTGTTGCATTTTGTTCTCTTTTCCTGGATGTAATCTCTTTCTAAGGAAACTGTAATTTTTTGACACTTTCTACTGTTCCTTGCATTGTATCTAGTTCCCTTTTAGATCCACTTCTGGTTTGTTTTTATCCTGTTCTATAATTTTAAAGACTTTTCCTCAAATGTTGGGTGGCCTTGGCAGTTCATATTTAAGAATGAGACCCTAAAAAGCTACTTGGAACCAGTCCAACCGTCACCTAGGGTGTGTGGGTTTCATCGCACTCGTCTTGCAGGTGGGATGGAGGGAATGAGCACCGCTTCCCCGTGTGCGGAGTTGGCTGTGGTGCTTTTGACGGAGGCGCCAAGGAGAGGCCTCACGCCTCTTAGCGCGGATCACTGGAGGAGGTGGGAGGTGAGGGGTTACTCCATCGCAGCCTGAGTGAGTTGGGCCTGGTTAGGGAGTCATTCTGTGGGTGGAGGTCAAGGATGGGGTTGAGTTGTAGGCGCCGCTGTTTCCTTTCATAAAGGTTTTGTTTAAAATGTGCCTCTTTCTGAAAACCATCTGAGTAGGGCTGTTCTTGATCCTGTGCGGTGGAGGTGGTTTGAGCCAAGAAAAGGAGTCGGGCAGGAAAAGAGCTGCTCTGGGTGCCCTGGCGTCCAAAGAAAGGGATGGAGGGAGGGAAGAAAGGAAAGTTCGAGGAGAGTGAGCCAGAGGCTGCTCCCATCTTCACACAGGAGGCAGCCCCAAAGTGGAATGTTTCCATAGACCTTCTGGAAGGTCCTTTTCTGAGTTCAGCAAATGGAGAGGAAGCTTTTGGACGGCTCCCCGCGAAGCCGGGGTGGGGGGTGGGGGGTGGGGCAGCGTGTCGTTAAAAGTCTCCACACTCCAGGATGTCGCTGCTGCTGATTCCAGGGCCCCCTGCCTCGCGGGGCACGTGGGAACGTGGCTGAGGGTAGATTTTTTTCTGGTCACTGTGTGGTTTAGGATGTTACCTGGACTTACTGTGGTGATCATTTCACAATGTCCATAAAGATGGAATCATCATGTTGAGCTCCTGAAACTAATGTTATGTGTCAATTATACCACAGTTGAAAAATGCCAGTTGACAGTCTGGGTTTGACCCCTGGTTGAAGGGCCGGGTGACCCTCCCACCACTGCCCTGCCCTCAGGGGCCACCCAGGACTCCCTCACAGTGGGGGGAAGGCAGGCTGTGGGGGATCCGGCCGATGTAGCAAAGGACCCCAGGCTGGGGGCAGAGCATGGGGTTGACTCCTCACGGTTCTGGGGACCGGAAGTCTGAGACCCAGGTGTCAGCCGGGTGGTCTCTCTCCAGAGGCCTCTGCATGGCACGTAGACGCCCTCATCACCCTGTGTCCCCGTCTGTTAGTCCCTCTGTGTGTCTGTGGCTAGATTTCCCCTTACAAGGACCCTGGTCAGACTGGGTTAGGGTCCAACCCAAAGACCCATCTCCAGACACAGTCACATTCTGAGATGCTGGGGCAGGCCTTCAACGTAGGAATTCCGGGGGACATGCTTCAGCCCACATGGGTCACACAGACCTGCCATGTGCAGCCTCGGGTGGCTGTGGGGGTCCCGGGTGACCCTCTGTCCGTGTTGGCGCCGTTGGCACCCTCTCTCCTGCCTCGGGGCACAGGCCACCTCTGCCCTCAGCAGGTACCTGCTGGGGTCACAAGCTCCTCACTGAGGCATCGCCCCTCGCAGTGTGCCCCCCGGGGAGTCAGTTGGGGGTATCCCCAGAAGCTGCCCACTTTGTGATGCTACAGGCAGTGATCCCTGGGCCCTGGGGTGCCTCCAGGATGTGGGCAGAGCTCATGCCAGTGGCCGTCAGCGCACGCTCTGAGAATTCCTCTTCCTGTCCCCACACTGCCTGTCCGCTGACAGGAATGCAGACCTCAGTCTTCAAGAGTAGGGGTGGGGAGGCAGCCGCCGACCGGCCTCCAGCCCTTGGTAGGAGGTGGGGCTGCAGGCGGGGGCTGCAAATGAGACAGCTCATCACCTGACCTGCCGTCACGGTAACTCAACGTCTAACCATTAAACAGGCTGGTGAAGGGCTGTGAGGAGCTGGTCAGACACCAGGCGCTCAGGCAGGGCTGCCCACGGATGGGGAACAGTGCATGCAAAGTGTGGAGGCATCAGAGCACGTGGTCTGTTTATGGGACTGAGGTGGCTTCCCTGTGGCTGGTGTGGGAGACGGTGGGGGGCTGGCAGGCGGGCCCACACTGGGGGGACTCTGTGCCATTGTGCCATTATTTGATACATCGTGGTTTATGGAAATCTTTTTTCTGTTTTTTTTGGCTGTGCAGCTAGGCTTGCAGGATCTTATTTCCTGGAGCAGGGATCGGATCCATGCCCTTGGCAGTGAACGCGCATAGTCCTAACCACTGGACCATCAGGGAATTCCCCTTTTTTCTCTTATCAGGCAAAAATTACAAGTTTCAAATACAAAAAAAAGGGGCTGTGCACAACAGGCATGGATTTTATAACTGTTCTTTCTCTGATTGGACAGACATTTATTGAGCTCCTGGCACCACGCAGATGTCCTCACCCGACCATGCACTGAGTGTGCAACCACTGCATTCAGCCCTGAAGACAGGGTTGGGGGCCCTGCACCACCCCCTTCCTGGGCTGTGCCCCTCGGTGAGGGCCTGGGTGGGTGGGGAGGGAGGCCCGGAGAAGAGGACCTTGAACCTGAGTCCTGGGGGAGGGGCAGAGCAGGGCCAGCAGGCTGGGTGGGAAGACAGGCAGGTGCTTCCAGCGGGTCCAGTGGGAGCAAAGGGCAGGGGCACCGCAGCCGGGGGTCTGTTTCCATGGCTCCTGTTGCCCCCACCGCCAGGGAAGTGGCTTGGGTTTCACCGGAGGCTTCCTCAGCCCCGGGCTTTCCCTGCAGAGTTTCCTCCTAAAGACCAGGGGCGGGGAGGGGTCAAAGCGCCCCTCAGCTCACCCTCTGAGGCTGCAGAACAGCAACCCAGGGGGTGGCCAATGTCACCGCTGTGAGAGCTGGATGCAGGCCCAGCTTCTCGCGGGGACAGGGCACCTGAGCTGCCACTGCCTGGCGACCTGTCGTCACTGAGCTTCCCCACGTAAACCGGGATCAGGACGCCTAGGCAGCGGGCGCAGTGTGGTCACGGGGACGCTGTGAGGCGATGGAGGGGCCCCCGGGGGTGCAGTGCTGTCCCACGGGACTGGAGCTTGTGTTCCAGGAGCCACAGGAAACTGGAAAGAGAAACAAGTGGGCCAGATTTTAGTGTGTCATCGAGCCCAGTATATTCACGTTATTTCATATGTAATTAATACAAAAATTATCGATGAGATGGTGCTTCGCAGGGTTCACATCTCGGTCTGGACCAGACTTTCAGGAGCTCGGCGCCACCATCTGGGGCTGGACGTCCAGCGCTGGAACCAGTAATGGTGCCAGGCTCAGAGCCTCAGCCGTGTGAGTCACTGGCCCCCTGGCTCTATGAGGGAGTCTGGTAACAGTCCCACTTTACAGGTGGAGAAACCAAGCCGCAGAGCTGGAGGGGGGGTGGGGGGCACTCACACCAGCACCTTTTTATTTTTTTCTTTTCCATTATGGTTTATCACAGGATATTGAATATAGTTCCCTGTGCTATACAGTAGGACCTTGTTGTTTATCCATCCTATATAAAATAGTTTGCATCTGCTAATCCCCAACTCCCAATACATCCCTCCCCCACTCCCCTCCCCCTTGGCAACCACAAGTCTGTTCTCTATGTCTGTGACTCGATTTCTGTTTCATAGGTAAGTTCATTTGTGTCATATTTTAGATTCCACATATAAGTGATATCATATGGTATTTGTCTTTCTTTCTGACTTATTTCACTTAGTATGATCATCTCTATGTCCATCCATGTTGCTGCAAATGGCATTATTTCATTCTTTTTGATGGCTGAGTAGTATTCTGTTGTATATATACCACATCTTCTTTATCCAGTCATGTGTCGATTGTTTCCATGTCTTGGCTGTTGTAAGTAATGCTGCAATGAACATTGGGGTGCACGTATCTTTTCGAATTAGAGTTTTGTCTGGATATATGCCCAGGAGTGGGATTGTTGGATCATATGGCAACTCTTTTTTTTTTTTAATTTATTTTTGGCTGCGTTGGGTCTTTGCTGCTGCACACGGGCTTTCTCTAGTTGTGGCGAGCGGGGGCTACTCTTCATTGTGGTGTGCGGGCTTTTCATTGCGGTGACTTCTCTTGTTGTGGAGCACGGGCTCTAGGCGCGCAGGCTTCAGTAGTTGTGGCTTGCGGGCTCTAGAGCGCAGACTCAGTAGTTGTGGTGCACGGGCTTAGTTGCTCCGCAGCATGTGGGATCTTCCCGGACCAGGGCTCGAACCCATGTCCCCCGCATTGGCAGGCGGATTCTTAACCACTGTGCCACCAGGGAAGTCTCGGCAACTCTATCTTTAGTTTCAATGAGGAACCTCCGTCCTGTTCTCCAAAATGGCTGCACCAATTTACATTCCCACCAGCAGTGCAGGAGGGGCAGCTTTATGGTAGGCACCCAGCTGTATCTGCTGACTCCTCAGACTTTCCTATTTCTTTTTCTTGCTTCATTGCAGGTCCTCCAGCACTGTTAGACCTGAGCAGGAGGGTCATTCTTGTCTCTTAAAATCTTAACGGGAAGGCTGCTAATACTGCCCCCCTACTGTGTTTACTAAGCAGCTTTCATCAGTTTAGAGTCCCTTTCGATCCCTCTTTCAATTTTCTACAGATGAGGAACTCTATCCCGCGTTCTGCTCCTACTGAAATGCTCTACTGAAGCTGGTGTTCTCCCTCTTTTGTCCATGTGGTGAATGACGTCAATTTTCTGATCTTGAACAATCTCTGGAATAAAGTCTGCTTGGTTTCATGTACCTTTTTTTTTTCAATGTACCCCTTTGGATTTGGTCAGCTAATAATTTATTTAGGACTTTTGCATCCAGCTTCATAATCTAAATTGGCCAAATGAAAGCCGACTTTAAAAGGACAAGTTTACCTGCAATTTCACCAATGAAATAGCTTGTCTTTCTCTTGTTTCCTTTAAAGATCTTATCCGTGTACATTACAATCTTAGTTATTTCAGCATACATAGTAAATCATATTCTTTTTTTCACTAGACATATCTCTATGCATGCCACATAAAATACATTATTTTAGTAATTACAGTGGTGTCCTCTTTGTGATGACTGTAACTACCCACTTGAGTGAACCACTTAACACGTTGTGGTTTAAGAATTTTTTTTTTTTCTTCCTAGATTAAGTTCCCAGGAGTGGGATCATTGGGTCCAAAGACAAGAACCTGTTTACGGATCCTGATCTCTTTCCCACAGGAGGCTTCTCAGTCCGCAGTGCCGTCGGCAGCGAGCGGGAATAAGCCAGCCTCGCCTTCTGCTTCAGGTGCGAGCACCCACCGGCCTGCGCGGTCCGATGGCTGCCCGTGCGCAGCGGTTCCGAACCGCCCCGCGCTCCACCCATTGTGACGCGGGTCCGGCGGCGGCGGGCAGAGCCGGGGCATGGCCGAGGCGCAGGAGCTACTGCTGCAGCTGCTGAAGGACAACCGCGACGGGCGGCTGCGGAAGCAGGAGCTGGAGGAGCTGGTGCGCGGGCTGGAGGCCGAGAGCGAGAGCCTCACAGAACGCCTGCACGACCTGAGCGAGCGCGAGCGCAGGTGCGGGCTGCTCCTCACCTCGCCCCGGGCCTTGGGACCGAGCCGACGTGCGGGGGCACCGCGAGGGGGCTGGCATCCGGGAGCGACCCCGGACCGCGGAGCCTCAGTTTCCCCTCCGCAGCCTGCAGCGGCGGCGGAGCCAGGCGGCGCGGGCCCTGCGCGGGGAGGCGAGCGAGGCGGCGCGGGAGCGCGCAGACCGGGCGCGCCGGCTGCTGGAGGCTGAGGAGCAGCACAAGCGGGATCTGGTGGGGCGGGGCCCTAAATGGGGCGGAGCCTGTGGGGGCGGGACCTTGGACGGGGCGGGTCTCTAGATGGGCGGGACCAGTGGAGGGGGAGTGGCCTTGGATGGGGCGGAGCCTGCGGAGAGGGAGGGGCCTTGGACGAGGTGGGACCTTGTGTGGGGCGGGGCCTGAAGCAGGGTGGGACCCTGGACGGGGCGGGGCTCTGGGTGGGCGGGGCCAGTGGAGAGGGAGGGATCTTTAATGGGGCGGGGACTGCGGTGGGGGCGGGGACCTCGGAGAGGCCCGGACCGCCCCCTCGATCCCGTCCAGGAGCAACAAAACCGTCAGCTGCAGGAGCAGTGGGAGGAGCTGTCAAGCCAGGTACCTTCAGGAGACGGCTTTCGTCTCGCGCTTCCCCTAGGAAGCCCCACCCTAGTCCCCGCCCCCATTTCCGCCGCGTCCCCGCCTCCCAGGATAATTCCCCCCCCCAGAAGCCCCGCAAACCCCGCCCTCACAAGCCCCACCCCCAGCTCTTTTACTACGGAGGAGAACAACTGAGTCAGCAGCGCGCAGAGCAGCAACTCGGGACCCAACTGGTGGCTTTGCAGGTGCTTGGGTGGGGCCCCGAGGGCAGGAGCGCTGGTGTGGGCGGGGCTTTGATGACCTGGGGGCGGGGCCTTGGGGCCGAGGGCGGGCGAGGGCGGGCGAGGGCGAGGGCGAGGGCGAGGGCGAGGGCGAGTGCGGGCGGGGGCGGGCATGAACATCTTGGCCGGGCGGTGGGGCGGGGTCTGGCGCGGCGAGCTCGGGGAGTGCCGGGCTCCTGACCTTCCCTGGATCCTCCGGAAGAAACAACTGGAGCTGGTGGAGGCCAAGCACGCCAGGCAGGCGGAGGCCCTGCGGCAGGTGCGGGCGGAGCCGGGTACTCAGTGGGAGGGTCGGCTTGGGGTGTGGGTGGGGCCTGGGCAGGCGCCGGACGGTGGAGAGGGCTGAGTTCCCCGTCTAATCAGGGCTCCCCTCATGCCAGAGCGCACAGCGGACGGAGGAGGCCTGGGCCAGCTTCCAGGAGCAGAGCGGAGTCTTGCAGGTGCCGCCCCCTTCCACTCGGAGAGCCGCTCACCTCCGACCCCACTGCGGCCTCCTCCCCCGGAGCTGCCGGGGCCTGCCTCACCAAGGTCTTCCCAGGTGTGAGGCCTCACTCCCACCCCCTCCAGGAGCTGCAGGGGAAGGTGATGGAGGCGGCGACTGCGCTGGACGCCTCGCAGGGCGGCCTGGAGCTGTAAGGGGGTTAGGACTGTCGGGTGTGGGGAGGTGACTGTGGGGCCGGACAGAGGGCACATCGCCATGCCTGTCTCCACAGGTGCGAGTCGCAGCCTCGCCGGGGGCAGGGCTGCGCGGGCTCACTCATGGAGGAGGTGGCCAAAGCGGACTGTGTGAGTGCGGGCCTGGGCAGGGACGGGCTGGAGCCGGGACCTGCCCCCGGGGCCGCCCCCACACATGTGACCACCCCGTCAGGGATTTCCCCCCCCCCCAGGGACCCGCCCCATGATACCAACCCCGCTGGGCGGCCACGCCTGCCACGGGACGGCCCTCCCAAGGACCACGCCCGCATAGGGGACCCTCCCCGTAGTGCCACGCCCCCCATGGAGCGACGCGCACCCAAGGAGCGACGCGCACCCACGGGCCCCGCTCCCCCAGGGGGTTCGCCCCACCGCTCCCCGGCGCGGGGCTGTATGTCGCTCCCTCTTCCCCGCAGGATAAGCGGCTGTTCGGCGGCGCGGGCGCGGCGGGCATCAGGTGAGCCGGCGGCGGGCGCGGCGCTGGAGTCTGGGGTCCAGGGTGTGCCCGGCGCCCCGCCACCACCCGTCTGCCGGTGTGTCGTGGTCCGCAGGCTGTGGGCGCTGGGCTCGCTGCAGACGCTGCTGCTGCTCCTGCTGGGCGTCGTGGTGCTGCCGCTGCTCTGCCTGGCGCTGGTGAACCCCTCGGCCCTCCGCCGCGGGCTCATGCGCCCCGGCTCGGACGCCGCCATCCGTCGCCTGCGCTACACGCTGGCCCCGCTGCTGGAGCTGCGCGCGCGCGGACTGCTGCCCGCCTAGTGCATCACGCCGGCCGCGGCCGCCAGCACCCGTGTCTCCCGCGTGGTTTCTGGGCGCCAGGCGGAGGGGTGGGGGGGCGGGGGTGACTGGGGAGGGGAGGGGAAGGGGGACTGGGGAGGGGTGGCGGCGAGAGACAGCGAGACGCGGGGGTGGCGGCGAGAGTATGGGAGACGCCGGGGCGGGGGCGTCATGTGTCCTCGGGTCCAGCGGACGTCGGGCTCCTCCGGGCGGACCTTGGTCCCGAGAGGCTGCCGGGCCCTCGGTTCCTCCAGCCCCGCCGCCCACTCGGGAGGGGTAGGAATTGTTACTAAACCCGCTCTCCCCTCCGGCGAGCAGAGCCCGGGGCACCGGCCAGCGGGTCCCTGCGGAGGTCCGTGTCCCGCGTCCGCGTGGTGGTTACGCAGTCCCAGCGGCGCCCCTCTTCCCCTTGGTCCGCGGCGCTCTCCCGCGTCCGGGCTGTGTGGACCGTGCGCGCTCACCACTGCGGTCTTTGCGGGCATCGTCTTTTCATTTCTGTAAATGTTCTGCTTAATGGAGATGGACCTCGCGTTTCACTTAGTCTCTGATGCAGATGCTGCTCGATTTTTATTATTTATTTTTTTTTGGTAGTGAAATTGTGTGTATCTCCTGTGCACACATACGTGCGTTTTTGCTCAGGCTTTTGAACAATCGTTTCCTTATTGATTTGCACTTGTTCTTTAGTCTTTTGGCGGTTAAATTTGTTCATGGACTTCTCTGCACAATATGAGAATTGTGCGTTGTGTTCTAAAAATTCCGTTCTTGCCTGGAAGTCGTAAAGATACTCTCACACTTTACTTTTCATTGGTGTAAACATTTTATCCATCATCCGTAGATGGGCATTTGGGTTGTTCCACCCTTTGGCTATTGTGAGTAATGCTGCAGTGAGGGAATTCCCTGGTGGTTCAGTGGTTGGAACTTGGCGCTTTCACTGCCTTTGCCTCGGTTGCATCCCTGGTCGGGGAACTAAGATCCTGCAAGCCTCACAGCACGGCCAAAAAAAAAAAAAAAGATGGTGCAGTGAACATGGGTGTGCAGATATCTGTTTGAGTGCCTGCTTTCGCTTCTTTTGGGTATTCACCCAAAAGTGGACTTGCTGGATCAAATGGTACTTCTGTTTATTTTTTTGAGGAACTGCTGTATGGTGTCCCATCAGCAGTGCCCAAGGGGTCTAGCTTCTCCACATCCTCTACAATATTAATTTGCTGGTTTTTTTCTTTCTTTTTTAATGAATAGCCATCCTAATGGGTGTGATTTTTTTTTGCTTTCAATTTTCAAGCTTTGCATTCTCTAGTTTTTATAATTTATAATTACAAAGTCTCATCCATCACATCCATAAAATAAGATGTCCTAGGGAAGTCTAGCTTGTATCCATGTGCCCTCCACCCTGTTGCCCCCACTCCTGTGGAAGAAACACTTGATTTTTTTAATGGACTTTCCTTCCCCCCCCTTGATAAGTGAACTATGTACAGCCCCCCTCCCCTTTCCTGGTTAGCACAGTGCAACATGCGACTTCTCTGGAAGCTCCTCGCTTTGGGCAGTGTGGCAGGTGGGCCTGTCATTAACGCCACAGCCACCGTAGCCGTGGGGGTGTGTCCTCATGCTTCCTCAGCAAGGAGCCTTCTGCAAACGTCTGTTTGTATTTTGCCAGAGAATCTGTGAGATCCATTCCTCAAAGCGGGATTGTGAGCCAGGGGTGACCACATGCATGATATTTGGAGATGCCCCTGGTCACTTTCAGGGTCGCTCTGTTGCATTCCCACCCTCACTGGCTATAGCCCCTTTCCCCACAGCCTCCCCCCCAACCCTGCATGTTGTCAATCTAATGGGTGAGAAAGGGCACTTCAGGGTGGTTTTAATTTGCACTTCTCTTGTGATCAAGGTTGAGCACATTTTTTATATTTAAGGGCCAGGTGCATTTCTTTTCCTGCAAACAATTCATATCATTTGTTCATGTTAAAACTATAGGATTGTAGGGTTTCCTTCTCCCTCAGTTTTTTCAAAGCTCTTTTTTAGGATGCATTTTAGCTTCGAGATCTGTTGTGAATATTTCCCCAGTTTGTCTTTTGCTTTGTTCGGGGTGCTCTTTTGCTATCTATGTGTTGTTTTGGTAACAATTTGCTTTCCTGTACTGATCCTGGATTTTCTGGGTTATGAAGGAAACTGTTCCCGTCTTCTTCCAACACTTGCATGCTTCCTCAGTTTATATTCAGCCTGTTGTCTGCCTCTGGACGTAGGGACTTAGTATGGTTTAGGATGTGAGGACCTTTTGCATTTGTTTGATTGGGATTACACTGAAGTTAGAGATAAGTTTGCAGAGAAATGTCTTCCAAACCTCGGACGACATCTCTCTCCATTTTTTATTTTTCTCAGCATTTTGTGTTTTTTTTAGTGTAAAAGTCTTTCATGTCTTTGCATTTATTCTGAGGGATTTTATGTTTGGGGTGCTATTATACACGGTATAGGATTTTTTAGTTTTAATTTCCAACTGTTTATTGCTGGCATATAGAAATACAATGACTTTTGTGTATGGACCTTGTAAACTGTGGTACTGCTGAACTACTCCCTTGTTAGTTCTTTGAAACTCTTCCATAGCTTCCTCAGGATTTTATAAACAATCTTATTGTCTGTGAGGCAGGACTGTTTCTCTTCTTCCTTCCAAACTGTCTACCGCTGGCCACACACTCGGTACAAAGCTGATTAGAAGTGGTGAGAAGGAGTGCCCTTATCTTGCTCCGGATCTTATATTTCATCATGAATATGTTAACCATGTTTTTCTTAGAGATCTTTATCAGATTGAGGAACTGTTCTCCTATTTCTAGTTTGCTGATTTTTTTTTTTTTGGCCATGCAGCACAGCTTGCGGAATCTTTGTTCCCTGACCAGTGATCGAACCCATGCCACAGCAGTGAAAGCACCGAGTCCTAACCACTGGACGGTCAGGGAATTCCCAAGTTTGCTGATTTTTTATTACGAATGGGTGTTGAATATTGTGCAGTGCTTTTTCTGCCCCTATTGATCATATGGTTTTCCTTCTTTAGTCTGTTAATGTGAATGACCCTGATTGCATCTTAAGCCAACCTTGCATTCCTGGGATAAGGCCCACACTTGGTCATGATGGTCCTTTTTTACACATTGTGTTCAATTTGCTAATATTTAATTAAAGATTTTTGCGCCTGTGTTCATGAGAGGGCTGTTGCCCTATCTTCTGATTTTCTTGGAAGGTCGTTGTCTTTTTTATTTTTTTAAATTTATTTGGCTGCATTGGGTCTTAGTTGCGGCACACGGGATCTTTCATTATGGCATGTGGGCTCCTCACTGCGGCACTTGGTCTTCTCTCCAGTTGCAGCATTTGGGCTCTAGAGCGCGCGGGCTTAGTTGCCCTGCGGCATGTGGGATCTTAGTTCCCCGACCAGGGATCGAACCCACGTCCCCTGCGTTGGAAGGTGGATTCTCAACCACTGGACCACCAGGGAATTCCCAGAAGGTCCTTTTTTATATCAGGGCTGTGCTGCTCTCATAAAAAAATGAATAGGGAAGTGTTTGTTCCTCTCTTTTCTGAAGGATAGTGTGTAACACTGGCATTATTGCTTCCTTACATATTGAGACCCATCTTGGCTTTATGGTGAAAAAAATTACACCTCAATAATTTTAACACAGAAAAACATATGAGTCATCAGTGTATGTAGCTCAGTGAATTTCCATAGGATAAGAAACAATGTTACCAGCACCTGATTCTCCCCCTGCCTTCCTAGTGGCTCCCTCCTTCAAAACTAACTTGTGTCCTGACTTCTAACACCATCAAATAATGGTGCCTGTTCTGGAACCTCAGATGGAGTCATTCAGCAAGTACCTTTTGCTCAGCAGCGTCCACACTGCCTGCTGCAGTTGTTCATTTATTTCCATTATTGCCCTGTATTCTTCTGCATGAATAACCACAATGATTTCTCTCTTGTCCAAGAACATTTTGGTCATTTACAGGTTTTGTTTGTTAGGAGTAGTGACCTCAGGACACTATTTCCTGCACAGATTTCGCACGTCTGTCGGGTATGTGTGTAGGCGGGGAACTGCTGGCTTGAGCTGCTCAGCCTTGCTGGAGGCTTCACACCCAGGAGCAGCAACTTAGAGTTCCAGGTGCTCCACATGCCCCAATGCTTGACATTATGTATCATTGTATGTTTCAGACAGGCAGGGGGGTGAGTGGGTATCACATTGTGGTTTTAATTTGCAATGATGACTAATGAAGTTGAACACCTCTTACTATGTTTATTGGCTGTTTGGACAATGTCTTTTGTGAAATGCCTGTTCAGGTTTTTGGTCCATTTTTCTATTCAGTTGTGTCTTACTTATTTTTTAGTAGTTCTTTATATATTCTGGCTGTAAGTCCTTTGAACAGATATAGGTAATTGCAAATATCTTCCCAGGTCTGTGGCATGTATTTTCATAGAGTCCAATTTAATTTTTTCCCCTTTATAATTAGTGCTTTTTTGGTTCTGCTTAAGAAATCTGTGTGTGTTCTGAGGTCATCAAGACATGCTTCTGTATTTTCTTCTAAAAGCCTTTAAAGTTTACCTTTAACGTACATCTCTCCAGTCCACCTGGAATTAATTTCTATGTCTGATGTGAGGTAGGCAGTCGAAGTTGAGTTATTTTCTATACTGCTATCCAGTTAATGCGCCATTATTGCAAAGACCATCTTTCCCTGACTGCTCTGCAGTGTCTGCATGTATGTGGGTATACGTCCCTGGACTTCATCTCTTCCACTGTTCACTTGTCTTTCCTTGAATCAGGAGGCCACAGTGTCTTAACTTCCATGGCTTAAGGATAATTCTTGATATCTAGCTTGTGGGTCTTCAAGATCCAAATAGCTATATTTTGACCTTTGCATTCCCATATAGATTTTAGACTTGCCAATTTCCACTACAGAACTTTCTGGGATTTCGATTGGCATTTGCAGTGAAACTACAGATGAATTTGGGGAGAAACAAACATCTGTATAATGTTGAGTTTTCCAACCCATGAATATTTGTTTAGATCTTTTTTCTTTCAACATTTGTAGTTTTCAGTATTTCTTATGAATAGGTCATTAGATTTTTTTCTTGGTATTTGATGTTTGGGGTGCAATTGTAAATGGTACTGTTTTCATTTTTGTTGTTGTTGTAAGATATATGTACACACATACACACACACACATAATTGACGTTTGTATATTAACCTGTATCCTGAACCTTGACTATAGAATATATTCAGATTATTTTGGATTTTTATGTACACAAAGGCCATTTCTGAGTTTTATTTCTCCTTTCCAGATTCTTACACTGTTTCCTTTTGTGGCCTGACTAGACTGGCGAGGGCCCCCAGTGCCAAGTGCTGAACAGAGGTGGTGAAACACAGTATTGTCTAAGGGGACAGCTGTCATTATATCACCTTTAAGAATTTCAGAGTTTTTTGCAGACACATCAAGGGAGTGATGTTTTGGGTCCACCCCGTCCTGAGTGTGGACCAAGCTTCCCCAGAAACTCCTCGAAGGTATCAGGCTCTTGGGTTGGTCTTTTGTCTCCTGCGTAATCGAAAGAGGAACTTGATTGTTCTTAAGATTTTAAATTTCGTTTTTTGTCTCTAAAGAAACCTATTTGCTTGTCAGCTTGTGGATTTAGATTTTTCTACCCAGTACTGTAAATAGCATTTCTAACTTTTCAAGATGTGTAATTTGCCATATTGCCGGAGTCTTGGACGTGCCATTCAATTGACTTTCATTTTAAAGCCAGTTTGACAGGCTTCCTTTCCAAGTATTGTGGTTTCAAATCAGTTCTACTGTGTTTGAGTGTGTTTCTACATTTTATAGTGTGTTTGTCCTGCACTTCCTATGCTCCCCCCTCTTCCTGGTCTTCTGTTTGATCTTTCTGGAAGTCACACCTGATATTCTGGTTTCCTTTCTACTTGAATGGGCTCACCTCTACCCACCTCCCCAAACACGACCTTAAAGCATTTAACTCGGATCATCCCCTTGGCTCTTACGTGTATTTTGTCTGGTGTTTCAGTTCCACTCTTTCAATTTCTAAGTATTTAGGGTTCTTCCAGATATCTTATTGATTCCTAACAATTCCGTGGGATCAGCCTGACGTGGTGAACAAGTACAGATGGGGTGCTGCTGCTGACGGACTGCATTTCATAATCGCCATCAGGGCTACATGTGTGATGGCATCCTGTGTTCTATCAATCACTTGTGCAGAGAAGGATGTTAAAATCTCCAACTCTATTAGTTTATTTCTCCCCTGAATTCTGTCAAATTTTGCTTCGGAAACACATGTACACACGATGATGGTGAATCTTTCTATTTCCTCTACTTCTGCGTCAGGTCCATGACTATAAAGTGCACTGCTTGTCATCAACATATAATTGGGTCTCACGTTTATCCACGTTTATAATTCCTGCCTCCTGACTGGAGTGCTCAGTTGTCCATGCTTAACAGAATTAATGATGCAGTGGGACTGTCGTCTGTTATTGCAAAACTTTTTGTCCCATGTTATTTCTTCTTCCTTTCCTGCCTTCTTTTGGATTAATTTAACATTTTAAAAAGTTCTTTTAACTTACATATTGGCTGCTTCTTTATATTTATTTATACTGTGCTTCCTGCAGCTGAGTGGGTGTTTTTCACCAACTCTGGAATCCTGTCGTGGGTGACTGGAGCGTCTCATTCAACTCTCCTTTTCTTTATGCCTCATTTTTGGTAATTTCATTGTTCTGCCTTTCATTGGTTGTCTCTTCACCTGTATCTTACCTGCTTTTTTTTTTTTAATTACTTTTTAAAATTAATTAACTTATTTTTGGCTGCGTTGGGGCTTCGATGCTGTGTGCGAGCTTTCTCTAGTTGTGGCGAGCAGGGGCTACTCTTTCTTTGTTGCAGTGCGTGGGCTTGGCATTGCAATGGCTTCTCTTGCTGTGGAGCACGGGCTCTAGGCGCATGGGCTTCTGTACTTGTGGCACGTGGGCTCAGCTGCTGTGGCTCGCGGGCTCTAGAGCACAGGCTCAGTAGTTGTGGCACACGGGCTTAGTTGCTCTGCGGCATGTGGAATCTTCCCAGACCAGGGCTTGAACCCATGTCCCCTGCACTGGCAGGCAGATTCTTAACCGCTGCGCCACCAGGGAAGTCCTTACCTGCTTTTTAACCAATCATCTTTTGTGTGACTTATTTCTAGATATTCTGTCATCGTTTTTTTAGTTTTGGGTCTTTGGAGGGTCATGCGGGTGGGGATGGATACTGCGGGGAGGTTGGTGCATGAGGACAGCGGTGTCCTGGAGTAGAGGACCTGAAGGTGGTCGAGAGGGACACCGGGAAGGACCGGAACAGAGGCAGGACGCAGAGCAACGCCTGCGGAGGAGAGATGAGAATGGGGCGGCCGGGTGGCCTCTGCGGGAGCCCTGAGAGCCATCAGGGAAAATACAGTGTTATTTTCGGTACATCTGTGCTGTGGTGAGTCGTCTTTGTGAAGCTCACAGCCAGGGCACTGGGGATGGCCCCTCGTGGCTGCGAGGCTCCTGGGCGGGCGGCCCCCACCCCCAGCTGAACGTGCACTTAGGACTGAATTGGCTCCAACGCAGTTTTTTTGTTTTTATTTTGTTTACGTTGGTTGAATCTTAGGTTAAATATAATTTTTCCATTTTTTATACACAAGAAAATACTTCATGTACCTCTGAGACAAGACAGGTAGGGAATGTGTCCAGTGCAAGCATAGCTCACACCTGTGCAGAGACTGGCTCTGATTGTCATTCCAGCCACACGGGCCATGTAGGCGACACCTCGGGAGGTAGCGGGTTGCCGAGCTCTGCAGGGGCATCTCAGCCCATCTGTCCATCGGATGAAGTGGCAGGCCGTGTGCAGCAGCGGGCAGTGATTGCGGCACTCTGCCCCTCAGTAGGGGATGTCGTTCTGATAGTACTGGATCATGTCATAGGTCCGGCTCCTGGGAGCAGAGGGGATTGTGAGGGGCCTGTGCTGGTCTGGGGACCCGACCCCCTGAGCCATCCTGCTACCCCCCTGGAGGCCGAGTGCCCGATCGTGGACTTTTTGTCTGCCTGCCAGCCCCTCTCTCACTGGGACACTTGCTCCCTCACCCATGGCCACAGCCTCCCTGTTATGCCCCGTCTCCTCCTTGCTCATGGGCCCCAAAGTGGGCTCAAGAGGATGCCCTTCCTCAGCCAGACGCCTGCCCTCGGTCCTGGGGCCCGGGATGTGGCCCGGGGGTGCGTCTGTAGGAGTTGACTCCCAGCCCTGGGGCCTGGCATGTGGCTGGAAGGGGTCTGTGCGCTCCCCCTCCGCCCCGCCCCCCCCCCCCCCCCCGCCGCCTCACATCACCATCAGGAGAGCCTGCCTCATGCCGCCCTCCAAACCCCTCCTGCTACCCTGAGCCACCCCACTTCTCTGCTCCCCAGTCAGCAAAACCAAGTGGTGCTCCTGTGCCACTGGACCTCGGCAGGTCCACCGGAGCCAGTTCTCTGTCTCCAGGGTGTGGGCCTGGGGCCTCTGCACCTCCCGGGGCCTGGACTCCCCTCACTCACCCCGTTGTTGAGCCTAGAAACCTCAAGGCCACCTTCGAGTGTCACAGCCCCTGGGAGCCTGTCCCCAGGCCTGTCACTGAGGCCTGGCCCCACCGCTTCTAGTGGCCCCAGTTCCCCCACCAGGCCCCTCCTGTCATGGCCCCCACAGCAGCTGAAGGGGGTTGAAGCCTCTCAGAATTCACTTCCTGCCCCACTGGGCCGGGCGTCTCGAGGCAGTGCATCCTGTCACCTGGCCCAGGTGTGGGCCTGCACAGGTGCCCACTGAACACTAGATAAGTGACACGGGTGCGTGGGTGGGGCAGGACAGGGTGACTTGCCTGTTGCTGAGGAAGCAGCTCTGAATGACCTTCAGGATGAAATTTGCGGCCTCTCGCTCTGTCATGTTGGGGCTGAACCTGTGCCTGGCGGGGGGGAAGGGCCGTGTCAGGGCTGCCGCCCCCAGGGCTCCAGGCTGCCCTCCCCACAGGGACATGGTCTGGCCGGTGGGCTGCACTTAGTGGCCTGGCCTCCTGTGGGGACACGGTTCCCAGCTGGCCTCGAGGGCTTGGGCCCCTTCCCAGCACCTCCCGGGCCCAGGGGCCTGCGGCCAGGATAGGACTGGCAGGGGGCTGAGCCACTGCAGCCCCGGGGCTTGGCCCAGACACACCCTTGAGGGACGAAGGGCCGCAGGGTACATCCTCCGCCTAAGCCATGGCACCTCACACACGGGAGGTCTGGGGACAGTGCCTCACCCAGGACCCCGTCTGTCTGGGCGTCCAAGGGGGAGCACTTGGCCTCGATAACAGTCCCTGTAACCAGCACTCGAGGGGCTCCCATCTCAGGGGACAGCCGCCCCCAAGTGGCCTGCCTGCCGGACCTACTTCAAGAGCTTGATTGTCTGGCCGCGGAAGCAGGGAAGGCCCGTGTCCAGCATGAGAGTGACCAGAGAGACAACGGCGTCCATGTAGGGCCTGGGGAGAGGCAGGGAGGGAGGTGGACAGAGGCCAGCCTGGGTGGGGGCCCTGCCTGTGGTCAACATGCAGCCCCTGCCCAGGGCCTGCCCTCGGCCCCTGCCGTGGTTCTGTGCCCGGCTGAGGAAGGGATCCTCCCTTCTTGAAGGGAGCCGCGTACGCGCCATGCAGGCTTCAGCAGACTCGGGTTGGAGTCCAGGTGTCCCCACACTGCTCTGTGGCTTTGGCCACATGACACTTGGAAGCCAGGACTTGAGTCCCTGGCACGCAGCCTGGGGGTGCAGGGGCTCAGGCTAGGGAGGAAGGGCAGGTGGGGTGCTCAGAGGGGCCCCAAGGCGTCGGCAGGCGAGGCCAAGCCTGGGAGATGCAGAACGTGGAGGATCACTGATGTCTGGAGCAAGATGCTGCTGGCACAGGTGGCAGAGACGTGACAGGAAGGCGAGGCCTCAGGGGGCCTCCCGTGCATACCCCCGCCCCAACCCCAGTCCTGTGTCCACCAAAGGCCTGAGATGACCCGAGGGGAGCTTTGAGGGGCGGGCGGGGCTTGCTGGATGAACGGGCCCAGTATGGAAGCCCCTCCCTGCCCCCCGCCCCATCCGCAGGGCTCACCGCACGGCCAGGTAGCCGCGGACACACATCTCCATGAACCACTTGAAGGGGGTGGCCTCCATCTTGCCCCCCATGATCATCACCATCTCGTCTGTCAGCTTGATGTCCGGTTCCCAGCCGAGGTTGCCACCCGGGGAGCTTTCAAACATGAAGCCAAAGTCTGCAATACCCCAAAGAGCCATCGTGTTGGGATCAGCTGCAGGGCAAAGCCGGGTGGATGCCCCGTAGCTGCCGTTTCCTGGGGACGCTGGGGAGCAGCGGCTGGAAAGGAAGCCCAGCTCCCCAACCCCCAGAGCCCCTGCCCCGGTGCCCCCGCGGCAGGATGCCCACCCACCGATGTGGATGATGTGGCCCTTCTTGTCCAGCATGATGTTGCCGTTGTGCCGGTCCTTGATCTGCAGCAGGAACAGCAGGAGGCTGTAGGCAGCCATGCTGCGGATGAAGTTATAGCGCGCCTGTGCAGAGACAGCATGCTCAGGGTGCCCCGGAGCTGTGCCCTCTTGGGCCTGCGGGCACCCTGGAACCCCTGGGCCTGCGCCTAGATCAGCAAGCCAAACCTTGGTAGCCGGAGTGACAAGTGGGTACATCTGAGGTGCAGGGCGGTGGCCCCTTCCCCCCTTCAACTCCTGTCACCTTTCTCCTGGGGAGCCCCTCTCGAGGCATGCCTTTCATCCCAAGGAAGGTTACAGATGCCCTGGTTTTACCCCCAGACATACGAGGACTTGGAAAACAGGGTGCTGACCAACGCGGGAGCTGGGGCTGGGGGGCAGTGGGGCCGCCCTGCTGCCCACCTGCTGGAAGGCCAGCGTGGACTCATCCCCGTACTGGCGCGTGAAATAGTCGTACATGCCAAAGTCGGTCTGGCGGCCCAGCTGGTCCCGAGAGGTACAGTCAGGGATGCACTCGATCACCCCGCACTAGGGAGGAAGGGCCGAGGCTGAGGCTGCGGGCACACCACAGGGTGAGGGACAGGGGCAGCACCCAAGCAACTGCTTGGGGAACTTACCCCAGGGGCGGTGGCCACCACCCGGTACGGGAAGACGAAGAGATCCAGGCCAACCAGCTGGAAGATGTTTTTGAAGAGGTCGATGATCTGCAGGGCCAGCATGTCCTGGGAACCGGGAGAGACGCAGGGTGGTAGTGGGCTGCTGGCTCCAGGTGCCTGTGGCCCTGCCCAGTGAGGGGGAGGGGGAGGAGGGAGGGAGGCCCCGGTGAGCCTGACTGCCCACTGCTCCCTGGGCAGACTGCGAGGATGCACTGCCTGGCGGTGGGTGTGAGTAAGGGGCACCCATCCCCCCGGGGCAGTTCCCCCTGAGCAGCCAGGGTGTACAGCGGGAGGGGAGCCACTGGAGAGGCCTCTGGGTTTAGCAGAAAGCCCTGATGTACTCCAAGGCAACAGAACCAAATGAGGAACCAAGGATTCCTATTTCTGTGTGATGCTGAGAAGTGTGCCTGGAGCCTTGGAGAGAGGCGGACCTGCCCCGGCCCCGCCCACCTCCGGCCCTGCCTGCCCAGCCCACTACCTGCCGGCAGTCATCTCCCACTTTGAAGATGGCTGCTTGCCAGGAGATTTTCTGGCCATTGGCCTCCTGTGTGCTGCCCTCATCCTCGGAGTCTGAGCAGCACCGCAGACCTGCACAGGGAGAGGCTTCCTGTCAGCGGCGGGCAGAGAGGCCCTCTGAGGATGCTGGGGGCGAGCCCTGATCATGTGCCTGAAGCAACACAGAACCTTAGGGATCATCTCTGCAAAACCCTAAGGAGGCCAACGAGGCCCAGCAGACACCGGGGGTCAGTGGGTGGGGCCACAGGGCCAGGGTCTCTTCCTAAGAACAGCTGAGGAGCGAGGACCCAGGGCCACACCCTTGTGCTGCTGTGCTCCCCACATTCATGCCCCCCCAGAACTGCAGAGTGTGATGTATGTGGCAGCCACAGCTGAGGAACAACCATGCCCTGTCTCGGGAAGAGGCCGGAAGGATCCTTCCCAGCGCTTCAGGAGGGAGCAGGGCCCTGCCGACACCCCAGTCTCCAGACTGGGAGAGAATCGACTCCTGCTGTGGAGGCTGCCAGCCTGCGGTCACTCCCACGGCAGCCAAGCCGACCAGTCCTCCCTGGGGCCTCTGTCACTGCACACGTGCCTGCCACCCCCAGACAAGGGTCCAGACTGACTGGCCGGAGGCCATCACCGTTCATGGGGACCCCAAACTACATCGGACGTGCCCCACTGACCTTCCTTCTCAAGTTCACTAACTCCGCATCGTTTCACCTTGAACTTAGCCAGATACGGGGCCTTTGCAGCACTGGAAAACAACAGAGAATGGGGCGCAAGTGACAGGGAATGGGAGCCCGTAAGGGGGAGCTTGCGGGGGGTGCCTCACCTCTGCATGGGCGTCCCGGACTTGTAGTCGATGTCCAGCACGATGGCCTCGGGGTTGCTGGGCAGGTAGCAGCCTGTGAGGGACAGAAGGGACATCCCAGGGCCCAAGCAGGATGAGGCTTTCCCAGCAGACGGGGCTGTGCTGAGGCCTTGAGGGCCTTGCCTGCGGCACCGCCGACTCCTTGTTCCGAGGCCGGTAAGGCCGTCGTCCCTGACTCTGTGCTGTTTCCCTGGACCCATCCTGACGTTCCACATGGGGCCACCACCTCCCGCAGACGCTTCTCCAAGAGGACACCCTAAACCCTCAGCTTCTCAGGTCACTGGCCGCCAGTGCCACAGGACACAGGAGCCCCAGCGCCCACCCACCGGACACCCCCAGCTCGACCTAGTCAGGGCAGGTCGAGAGAAGGCCCTTCCTGGTCATGGACCACAGTTCCCCAAGCCCCCGGAGGTGGGGGTGCTCGAGGCGGGGTCCTGGTGGGAGGGACTGGGCCCCTGGGGACTATGTGGGCCCCCGCCTCGTCCGCCCTCCTTCCCTCGCCAGCCCAGCCTCCCTCACACAGCCCAAGCTCCACTTTGCTCTAGAGCCCAGCTGGCTTCCCAGTGCCTCGGGGACACGACCCGGCAGCATGGTGTCCTCTGGGAGGCTGAGTGTTCTCTGGGGCGGGGCTGGGCAGGGCTCAGCACGGTCAGGAGAGGCCTACCCAGGGCCCTGCACTGGTGCCCACCACTGAGGCGGGCAGTGGGCAAGTGTGCAAGGCCAGGGTTTTGAAGAACGAGTGTGGGAGACAGTTAAGAACGGAGAGCTGTGCGGTGACGTCTGGGTTCCTGTCTTGTCTTGAAAAGACACGGATCTGACCACGTGGCAAGAGCACCAGGGAGGGGGGCATGGGCCCCCTCATCCTACAGGCCCTAGCACACCTGGGACGCCCCTGCTCCTCCCTAAGCCCACTGTGTGGCTTGCGTTGCTTCTGTTACACTGGAGCTCAGGAACCTTCTAGAACCACAGCTGCCAAGGACAGGGCCTTGGCCTTCAGAAAACAGCAGTAGCTAGGAGAACCAAGAGTGACCACTGGCAGGGGCAGGTTCTGGAGAGGGGTGCCGGGCACCCAGGGCCCCCCAGACCCCCGTCTCACTGGCCTCGAGCCCTGCTCACCAGGCTGCACCTTCACTTCAGACAGAGCCGACAGACAAGCCCTCTTCCTCTCGTCACCTTTAGGGTAGGGCCTGGAGAATAAGACACAGACGCTGGTGTCTGTGGCTTCAGGGCACAGACAGGTCCTCCTGTCCGAGGGCCCTAGCCCTGCGCTCCGCCACCTGGGGCAGGGGAAGGGGGTGTGTGCTGCTGTGGGGGCCAGGTTGTGGGCTCCGTGGTTTACTGGCAGTGTGGCCTCGGGAAGGCCCTCAGACCTCTGCGCCCCACGACAAGGCGAGTGAAATGGAATCACACCTCTCATGTGGCAGAGGCCCAGGGAGTCCACCCTGATCCTCCATCTCTGCTGCCACGTTGCCGCTCTGCTTAGAACTGGCCAGGAGAGGACCATGGGACACGTGGCCCGCAGTGATGGGGTGGGGGGGGGGAGCCTGAGTACTGGGGACAGTGTGGGGACTAGGCGCCTGGAGGAATGGCACTAGGGCTCCCCTGCTGCCTCCCTAGGCGCCCGGCCAGCATCCACAACTCCGGGGCCCCATCCTGCACAAATGGGTGGCCCAAGACGTCCAAGGTCAGCGTCTGCACCACGTGAATGGCGGCCCAGGAGGTGAATCAAGAAAGGACCTTGGGGCTGCAAAGGAGTCTGGTTTCCCTAACACCACGGGGACCATCAGAACCGGGAGAGCAGATGTCCTCAGGCTTGGGCAAGACCCAAAGTGAACCTGAGATGTTGTTTTCTGTGCATCTGCTATGCCCGCGGGGGCCCTGGATGGCGGAAGCAGACTCCCCGTCTGGCTGTTCCTTAGTGGCGGACGTTGGGGGGCCATGTCTACAAAGCTCCCTGGGCAACTCCCACAAGTGCGGCCTGGAGAAGATGCCACTTACTTGATGATGGCTGACACGTTAGTGATCTTGTTGAAGAAGTCGAATTCCCGCTGGTAGAAGTCCTTGGCCGGGCCAGACAGGGAGCTTGTGATCTCTTTCACCAGCTGCTCCAGGAGGTCGCCAATGTCAGCTGCAGAGAAACTGAGGGTAAGCCTGCAGTCCCGGGGACCCTCTCTCCAGACCCCACCCAGAGGAGGTCTGCCCTCCTCAGGGTGCTGACGCCCGTGAGGCTGTGGTGAGTGGAGGGCCCCAGGATCACGGATGCTCACGGGGGCCGCACCTGAAGCATGTGGTGGTCTCAGGGGAGCACCTGCATCTGACTGTCCCCTCTTCCAGGGAACGTCATTTTTACTTGAAAGAGTGACTAAGAGACAAGGTAAAGTCACTCAGACGTAGACTTATGGCAGATATTTTCTTGAAAATGAATAAAATGAATCTGCCATTTAAGGAAAACAACTACAAAACTTTGTTAAACTTGACAAAAAAGCCTGACAGTTTCCTAGCACTCAGAAACGTTTCTGTCCTGTGAGGCAGCTGGGGCTCCACACACGGGATCTTTAAGTACTGCGTCACGAAATGCGTCAGCGCTGGAGACCTTGCCCTGCGCGTTGGGTGTGACCATGGCGGGTGTTACAGGTCCTGCGAGGGGCGAGTGCAGGGCAAGCAGGGGCTGGATGAACAGACAGCGAGGCTCACAACACGGTTCAGACCCCTCACTGCACTGAACCCCTGAGAAACCGTCCCGCCAAGCTTGGTAGCATTGGCGGGGAGCACCCATGGGGGCCTGAACACCAGACGCTCCTCCCTTTCCAACTATGGGTCAGCAAGGCCCAATCTCCTGCAGCCACTTCAGCCCAAACAGCATATTCTGACATGAAATGCAGAGGCAGAGTGAGGGGATCTCCCACCACACTGATGACCTCATCTCCCACAGGCACTAAAGGGACCTGTAAACGTGTTAAGCAATGCCACTCTTCTCGCTCACTTCTTTAAAAGTTATGTTTATGTGAGATGGGTCTCTATTTTTTTTTCTTTTAATTTAATTTTTATTTTTGGCTACGTTGGGTCTTTGTTGCTGCGCGCAGGCTTTCTCTGGTTGCGATGAGCGGGGGCTACTCTTCGTTGCGGTGCGCGGGCTTCTCATTGCAGTGGCTTCTCTTGTTGCGGAGCACGGGCTCTAGGTGCGCAGGCTTCAGTAGTTGTGGCACGCGGGCTCAGTAGTTGTGGCTTGCGGGCTCTAGAGCACAGGCTCAGTAGTTGTGGCGCACGGGCTTATTTGCTCCGTGGCATGTGGGATCTTCCCGGACCAGGGCTCGAACCCTTGTCCCCTGCATTGGCAGGCGAATTCTTAACCACTGCGCCACCAGGGAAGCCCTCTATTTTAAATTTCTAATGTTGGTGAGCACGGATGGCCAAAGGCCATATAAACCCAAGCTCTTTGAGGGTCTCTGTAGTTTTCAAGGGTGTGAGGGTCCTGGGACGACCTGGTTTGGGAAGCGCTGCCCGGGGAGCTGCAGGACGGAGCCACAGGGCCTTGGGGGCCGGGCAGGGGTCAGAGGTGGGAGTGGAGGAATGATGACCCTGGGCAGGTGGTGAGGACGGGGTGGGGCCTGAGGGACGGGCACTCACGGTCTTTCTGGTGCCCCTCTTCATCCACATAGATGTTCGTCTTCATGTTCCAGATGAATTGGTGTGCCAGGAGCTGGGACTTGGATGCCGCCCACAGAATATACTCCCGCACATAGCCCATCTGTAGGAAAGCAAGGTCAGCCCAGGCTGGCCACACTCCACCAAGAGAGGCCACTCTCACCCAAGCAGCAATGACTCCACGCTTGGCAGACCCAGAAAGAAGCGTGGTCGAGCGGTGCCGGCTGTGACAACCTCTCCTGGGCTGCGGAGTCCAGCCCGAGTCCAGCTGGCTGGCCAGCTGCCGGGGTCTTTGTCTATGCAGGCACGCGCCAGCTTTTGTCTCCTCTGTTCCCTCCTCTGGACTCTAAGCCCCGGACTCTAACCACCTTCTGCTGTCGTCAAGCACGACGCGTGGGTGGGCGGGTTTCAAATGCGCCCCTGTGGACTGGTGTCTAGAAGACGCTGCCCAGTGATGGACGGGTTCCAGAAAACCCTATGTCACTCCCAGCTCAGGCTGAATTCCCATGTCCTAGGTTACAAAGGCAGCTGGCCTTTCTGGAAGACTCCTGGGGGGCAGCCTCTCCCTCCCCACAGTCATTTGCGGCCCATCTGGTAAAGTATTCCTTGGACAGATGTCCTCAACTTGGGTTGGTGGGCATCCCAAACAGGTCAAACTTCAAATAACCCAATTCTAACCCAGCAACTAGATCTAAAGATGAACCATGAATGTGCAACCTCCAGTGCAGGGTCTCCAGGCTTGGCCGGGGCATGGGGTGTTCTGGGGCCCTGTGGGCCCAGGGCAGGGGAGTGTATGGGCAGGAGCAGGAGGGGTAGACGCTGCTGCCCTCAGATGCAGGCTTGGGGGTGGCACCGGGATGAAGCGCGGGTGGTGAGGGCTCCGGGCTGTGGTCACCCCGTGGGTGTTTTCTGTCCAGGCCCTGTGCCAGGCCCCTATGTGCATGTACACTGTTACAGCTGAATTATCCGCCCCCACCCCCCATTCATATGTTGAAGTCCGGTCCCCCCCCCGCCCCAGAATGTGCCTGTATTTGGATATAGGCCTTTAAAGAACTGATGAAGTTACATGAGATCAGTAGGGGGCCCTGATCCAATCTGACTTATGTCCTTTTAAGAAGAGATTAGGACACAGACACAGGGACAGCTGTGTGGGGATACAGGGAGAAGTCGCCGTCTACACGGCGAGGAGAGGGCCTCGGGCAAACCAGCCCTGCCGACACCTGGATCTCAGACGTCCAGCCTCCAGACATCTGAGATCCAGACGTCTCTGTGTGGAAGGAGCTCCCTGTAGTTTAAGCACCGAATCTGTGTACTTTGCCAGGGTGGCCTGAGCTCACTAATACACACGCTGTCTCCTCCAACCCCCTGGCCACTCCCCCCAGGAGACGGGGAGCTGGATTTGGGAGCTAGGGGACCTGCTGAGACCCCCATTCAGCAGGTACGGGTCCCAGGCCAGGTCGCCCACCCTGAGGAAGCAGCCGGCAATGTTTCCAGAACCTGCTCACCCAGCACAGCAGGACTGGGCCTCGGGCGCTGGATGACCACATGGGGGTGAGAGACCTTGGGCCCAGGTCCCAGCTCAGTGGCCCTGCTCCTGGGCTCCATCCCGCTGCCCGCCCGGCCCTCCAGGCTGGTCGGCCCGTGCTGCATGCCTTACCTTGTCATACCTGAGGGCCTGCACGATCTGGGGGATGTAGAACAGGATGGCATCCTGTGTGGTGGGGGAGGAGCAGCCATGACTCAGGGAGGGGTGAGAGCACCACGCAGGACGGGGGTCCCAGGGCTCCACCCCGCCTGGACTGGCCCTGCTGTCACTCCACCCCCAGGACACGTCCTCACCCTCAATCAGGCCTGCCCTCCGTCCCCCCGTGGGGCCGGGCAGCGCCCCGAGGCCGACCCAGCAGATGGGCTCACCGGTGGGAAGGACCGTAGGACTTTGACCCCGTACTGCGCTGTGAGCGGGTGCGGCGGGTACATGCTGGAGAAGTAGGACAGGCCTGTGGGCGGGTCTGCGGGCGCCCAGCACAGCACATGGCTGAGCTCGGGGGCATCGGCGTCGATGGTGTGCCAGGTGACCAGGAACTGGGGAGGAAGCAGGGAGTCACAGGGATGGCCCCAAGGAGTGAAAACCGCAAGGCATTTGTAACAGCTTCTGACACATTACATACAACAGCACAACTTCAACCAGGGTGAAATACACTCAACGTTTTTCTACTGTAAACACAGTAAATGTTTCATCCGAAGAGTAGATAACACAAGAGATCGGAAAAATCGTGATACCACTGAGGTCAGTGGGTTTTGGTTGTGTTCCTCGCCTCCAGGCATCCCTGGAGGCAGCTCTGTTTCTGTGCGCTTAGGACCAGGCCCTGGCACACTACCCGCCACGCTACCTTGATGGCTTCGGGGATGTCACTAACGGCTCCTGGGTCCAAGCGAACCAGACGGGTCACCTCGTTGCCGATAGCTTCTGTGTTTTTGAACCTACAGGCACAGAGGGTGTGGGTGGCAGACACCGAAGACGGGGGCTAGGGGAGCCCTGGACTGAGGGATGTGGACCAACACCCAGTGACATCTGAGCACTGGGGCTATTGACATGGTGTTTACTGTGACCGGCTGTGACCCAAGGGCAGAACTCCCTGGAGCAGGAATGATCCTTCTAAGGACACCTCCCTTGGCCTGGCCCCCAAAGCAGCTCATCCACAGTGTGGCACCCATGGGCCAGAAGGCACCCTAGCAGGTGGGAGGGTGGGTGCAAAGTGTTCAGGTGTGACCACCCAAGGCTAAGGCAGGCAGCTGCTGCCTAAATGCCATCAGGCTGCGATCCTGTCCTGAGGAGGACTTAGGACCCGAAGAAGGAAGCAGTAAGTATGCAGCATGGGCTCCGGGGAAGAAAGGCCCACCCTGCACGCAGGCACATGGAGTATACTGGGATTCAGCACAGGGGGCCTGGGAAGCCCCTCTCAGCACCTAACAGCCTGAGTCCTGTCCCTGTTAAGAGCTGCCTCAGGACAGCTCACAGGACACTCGGCTGCCAACCGCCCCTCTGAGTAGCCTGCTGCCTGAAGATGCCACCCAGGAACCAACCAGACCTCCCAGGCCTACCTCCCAGAGTAACCACAGGTGTTTCCTTTCCTCATCAAACAAGGTGAGGCCCTGGGGTGCCCTGATGTTATCTCCTCGGGCTCCGGGGTGCTGGGCCCCTGGCAGGACAGACCCCACCACTGCACAGGACTGGGGAGCGTCTGGGGCTACGATGGCTCTCCCCTTACAGTCCTTGGCTGTGACACGTGCCCTCCCCCCACCAGGTGCCCTGTGCTGGACCTCTGGCAGGGCCTCTCAGGCAGCCCACCTGGCTGGCAGTTGCACGGCCAGATGAGGAGAGATGTTCCAGGCGAGGTTCACATTGTCCTTCCACTGCTTCTCGCTCAGGCTGATGTACTTGGACCTCCAGTTGGCCACGCTGCTCTCTCCGGCCTGGTCCAGCTCTAGCTCCGGGGCCGACAGTGGGTTGTACCACGTGATGAGACGCTCGATCTCAGTGGCCTGGTGAGGGACACAGACACGGATGCGCCTCTGCATGGCCCGTGCCCCTCACCCACCCCGGCGCTGCAGGCATGGCACATGGGCCTCACCAGCAGGGACAGCAGCAGCGTCCGGCGCTTCATGTAGTACTTGTGCAGCTGGGAGCCCCGGTTGGTCTTCTTGGACATGCCTGGGGACGGGGGGGGGGAGGGCACAGAGTGTCCCTTGGAGCTGCTCCATGACCCCGAGGACCCGAGGGACCCGGCAGCAAAGCCCCACCGACCTGACTTCTTGGAGATGGTGGACATGCCACTAGACAGCGGGTAGGTGTTGATCCAGCCCTGTGTAGCCTGCTGGCGTGAGCCAACCGCTATGTCCAGGTTGCTCCGGGTGTCCTGGTTATCTGTGGGCAGACACAGCATTCTAGAAAGAGGTGCCTGGACCTTCACCACAGACAAGGCAGCTGTGGAGGAGCAGGTGGGGGAGACGGCCGGTGACGGCTTCCCTGGACGAACCAGGCGTCTGCAAAGTTCCTCATGAACCACTGCAGATGGAAGCTTTCTAAAGTGTGTGACGTTCCCCTGAGCCCAAAGCAAAGCAAATTGAGGCGCCGCCTTGATCAATTATGGCACTGACCTCCCGGTGTCCTCCTACATGGCGATGACTCGGGGACCCGTGGGGACAGACGGCAGGGCTGCCTGCCCTGCTCTGAGTGGAGCCAAGAGCTGCTTACAATCACTGTGCCTGCTTTTCCCTTTCCTGGCGGCCAGGCTGGCCGCGTGGGTCTGCCTACGGAGACACGCCTCCCCCAGCCTGGGCGCGTGACCAGCTACATGCTTCAGAGAACCAAGAGCGGGGCTTCCTCCTGTGGGGTGGCTGCCGGCTCCCACTTCAGCGCCTTTCCCTGACCCCGTCCACCCTCCATGCTCCGAGATGCAGCTCACACGTCACCTCTTCCAGAAAACTGCCCCTGGTCCCCAACTGCTGCAGGGCAAGTGCCTGTCCTCGGGGGACGCTCCCACGACCCCCCATGTTGGAGTCGCCTGCCGCTAAGACTGGCCCCACCAGGTGACAATGGACCGTGCCCTATCCCTCCCAGCACACAGGCCGTAGTCCAATACAGACCGTCAGGCATGCAGGGGGCCCCTGTGAACGGCCCGGCGCTGCGAAGTTACACCGAGGGGTGTCTGCCTGTCTGCTTAGAGACCCTGCCCTCCTTTCTGCTCCCCAGGAGCGCCAGAGAAGAGGTGACCGGGCAGGTGTGGGCCTCCGGTGACCATGCAGCATGGCTGAGGCTGGGGCTCACCTGGGGGAACGAGCTGGCTGGCGGTCAGGTACTTCTTATCTGAGAACATGGCGGTCCAGAACTTAATCATTATGCTTATGTCCTCACGCAGCCTCTTCTCTCCCTGCGTAGGGAACTTTGGGGGACAACTGCAAACAGCCAGGGATGAGGGTGAGTGCCAGGGCCTAGGAGTCAGGAAGCGCGGCGAGGTGGGGCGCGCAGCCTCCTAATGATAAGTCGGGCCGCTAAGCGGGGGGTCGGCACCCAGCAGGCCGAGTGACCCAGGCCTGGGGGCTGGAGGGGGTGGGGGCAGCACCTGAAGTAGTCAAAGGCAGTGGAGTAGATCTTCTCGCGGAGCACGTTGCGGATGGTCGCATTGGGAAGCACGTCCGCGTGCAGGAGGGTCAGGCCGAGAGTCAGCAGCCTGCAAGAGGGCCCCGGTCAGCGAGTGGCGCCCCCTGCAAACCTCTCCCTGAGCTCAGGGCCCACCTGCAAGCGGCAGAGCCCTCCCGCCAGGGCTGTGGATCGGGCAGGTGGTCACCTGTCTCGGATTACTGTACCCTGATGCTTTATGAAAGGTTTTTTAAACCTTCACTTTTGTTGTGGGGAAAACATGTGTGTGACTCTGCCCCTCGGCCAGAAGCTTTGGTCCCACAAACTGCAAACCACTCCCTGAGGTACCATCACCTACGGTGACTACGAAGGTAGAACTCAGGTTCTAAGAACAATCTGCTTGGATTCTGCAAGATCAGGGCTGCCCTGCAGGCATCCGCAGACGCGCTGGTCAGGAACGGGCAGCCCTCCTGCTCGTCTCCATGGCCACTTCCCATGGCTGGGACGGTCCAGCATGGATCCTCTCCTACTAACCCATTCTCGTTGCAATTTGTAAAAGTATAGGTCCATGACAGACTGGAAATTAGGGAAAAAGAGAACTAGCCCTCGGGTACTGGTTTGAGAAGCATGACCCGAGGGGGTGCCCAGTGGGCTGCAGGAACATGAGTCAAGAGCTCAGGGAGGGGAACAGGTAGGGGGAGTGGTGCCCACCTGCAGGGGCCCCTCACCCTCCTTCCATCTGACCCCCCACGTATCTGCAGGCCCAGTCAAGAGCCCTCCCCATGCCAGGCCAGGCCCTCCTGCTGTGTCCACAGCGCCTCTGACCACCGCACCTGGTTTGAGGCCCACTGGGCCACATGCTGCCTATGGGGATGTGTGCCCTCCCCCGGTGTGGCTGGTTTTGCACAGGGCTTGGTGTGCAATTGGCACAATCGGCCTCAGAGGGTAATGGGCCTGAGCGGTCACACCAGGCTCTGCCACACAGCTGGCCGTTTTTCCCTCTCCAATGTGTCACCAGAATCCTTTTGCTGCTGCCCACCCCCAGCGTTTGGCTGGCCGGATCCCCACGTGAAGCACCTCCTGCACACTTCCCTGCCGTGGACAGCACGCTGCCCCATGTCCCCAGCCCCGAGAGAGCGTGGTGGCCCCGGCCATCATGTGCGGATCCCTTTCCCAGGGAAAGGCATGTACTGGGGGCTCGGTCAGTTTCTGGTGAACAAGTGACCAACCACAGGAAACCCCAGGGAGCAGGCCCTGGGGTGAGCTCTCACTTGAAGCGGGGCCCGATGGCCGCCACATGCCGGTTCATGCTCCCCGCAGTGCCCCCGATGCTCAGAGACATGGACCGCTGCAGTAGGCTGGAGAAGATCTCCACCTGGTCAGAGCTGCAGTACTTGGCAATCTCGAACCGCTGCACCAGGAACTGGACGGAAAGGGATACGCTGCTGGCGGGGCCATGTTGCTGGCGGGGCCAGGTGACCCCCCACCCTCGAGCCACCACTGCCTGCCAAGGAGGGGCTCAGGCCCACAGGAGGGCAGGTGGGGTCTGTGGGGCAGCGGGACGAGACCGGCGGGGCCTGGGGAGAGAGATGGGCCATCTACCCCCAGGTGGGGCAGTCTTCAACCTGGAGTCCCAGGGCAGCCCCCAACCCCGGGGAAGAGTGGGTGGAGCACAGGGGAGCCAGGGGGGCACGTACATCGATCCAGATGCAGTGAGGGGTCACCTCGGGGGCACAGGGTTTGGGCTGACTGGCTTCCGACGCAGCCAGGGGGTCTGCTTCCTTTATCTCCGCAGAAAACAGGCCGAACTTCTGCTCCACTGTCATCTGCCAGGCCCCCGCCATCTCCCGCATGAACTGCAAGAATGCAGGCGTTAGCCCCTCCGTGGGGCACAGAAAGAGGCTTGCTGGTTTTTTTGTTTTGTTTTGTTTTTTCAATCATCAAAGGAATATATGCTCACTGAACAAAATTTAGAAAACCGAGGAAGGTATGAAGAAAAAAAAATCACTAAGATCTCCCCATGATCCCACTTTCCAGCCTTTCTTCACCAGAAGCCCCTCCTGGACCACAGCCAGGAGTGTGTCCTGCTTTGCGGTGCAGCCCACCCGTGACAGCACTGCCTGGAAACCACCCAGGGGAGGCCGCCTGCTCAGTGCCTCCGGGCTGGCAGTGGCAGGGGCATGGCGGGCTCCAGAACCCAGTTCCTCCTCTCCACTCCCATGGACCCTACACGAAACCTTCATGCCACTAACCAGGCTCAGGGAAGAACTGTGGGGGCCGAGTGGAGCCTGTGACCCCACCAGCCTGGGCGAGGGGTTCGCAGGGGAGCAGCCTCTGTGGCCTGACAACAGCCAGCGGCTCCTTCCAGGGCATCCAGAGCCCCTGCGGGGACGCGGGGACCCCACCCCTCCTCCCGCTCCATGGCTGCTCAGGGCGCCGAGAGGCCAGTCTCAGGTCCCCTCGCCCACTCGTTAGCAGCAGTGAGCAGTGGGAGTCGCGGGAGCCCTGAGGAAGAAGGCAGGGAGGTGACGCTCGCCTCTGCCCTCCTCCCTGCCTGCAGGCACAGAAGCCATCTGGAGGCCATGAGGTGAGGACAGAGTCCAGCGCAGACAGGAGCCCGTCCATGACACAAGGATGGACTCCCGGCGGTCACCCCTGCAGCCAAACGTGTTGCAGGGTAGAGGGTAAGGGAGCAGCCCGCCAGGTTGCCTGCCCACCATTTGTCCCCCCGTCCTGGTTGCCACCTTGGCCAGGGCCTGCCTTCCAGGCTCGGGGCACGAGTGTGAACAAACACAACTCAGGTCCAGGCCGAGTAGAAGCAGCCTACAGACTGCACGGCGCTCTCCGCTGGGGGCAAACAGCCGTGAAGGGAAGCGGGGACGGCGTGGTGGCGTTTCAGGCAGGGCGGCTGTCTCAGTGGAACGAAGGCCCAGACCCTCGTGCTATACGAGACCAATAAGATTGCTCACGCTTTATCTCCCCACAAATGCAAAAGACTCCAGCAGCACCCGCCTCTGAGTTGGGGCTACGGACGATTTTTGTTTTCTTCTTTGTGCTCATACCTTCCAACTGCTCCATAACCAGCAAACGTTGCCAGATAACAGAAAAAATGAAAAACCAGGAAGCAATGATACTAAAGACATAGAAATACAGGGGAACGGCCCCCCACTTTGGGGTGTGGGGCATAGCTGGGCCAGGACAGCAGGTCCTTGCAGAGGCCAGGAGCAGGGAGACAGGAGCCTTCAGCCCTGAGCCAACAGCAAGAGCTTGGCGACACCAAACCCACACATAGCTGTCGAGCTGTTGAAGAGGGCAGGTGAAGAGCTGCCAAGAGCTGCTTTCCAGAGAGAGATCACATTTCCCTGGGAAGGATGAGCCCGACAGCCCAGGGCCAGCACTAGGTCTGGCACGAGTGGTGGACGGACCTGCCAAGGCCGAAACCTCAAGCCAGCCGAGCTACTGATTATGGCAGAGGCAGGGGACAGACTGGAGTCTGACAGACCCCAAATGACGTAGCAATTTGCTTGGCATTAAAACCCCTCCTTGGGGACTTCCCTGGTGGCTCAGTGGTTAAGAATCTACCTGCCAATGCAGGGGACACAGGTTCGATCCCTGGTCTGGGAACATCCCACATGCTGCGGAGCAACTAAGCCTGTGCGCCACAACTACTGAGCCTGTGCTTTAGAGCCTGCGAGCCACAACTACTGAGCCTGCACGCCACAACTACTGAAGCCCGCGCGCCTAGAGCCTATGCTCCGCAACAAGACAAGCCACTGCAATGAGAAGCCCGCGCACTTCAACGAAGAGTAGCCCCTGCTCACCGCAACTAGAGAAAAGCCCGCGCGCAGCAACGAAGACCAAACTCAGCCAAAAAAAAAGGATGTGAAGGTGTGATGTAAAGCAGGAAGAACCCACCCTTCTTGCCAAGATGAGCCCCTTGGGGGTGCGGCCTTCACTTCAGCCACCAGGCACAAGAAGATAAAGCAGCAGGGCCCCTCAGTCTCCACTGTTTTTCTAAACACAGTGTCAGGTCCACGGTCACAAACTTGAACATAGATGACCCTGATGCTAGAACTAACCGACCAGATAAGGATTTTCAAGTAATTATCATAAATATGTTCAGAGATTTACCAGAAAAGATAGAAAGAAAAGGTGAAGATACAGAGATTCTCGGGAAAGAAATACAAAGTATAAAAAAGAAACTGAAATCCTAGATCTGAGGATTACAATATCTGAAGTAAAATACATTAAAAACGGTTTAACAGAATGAATAAGGCAGGAGGAAGTACCAGGGAACTGGAAGGAGGCCAATGAAAATGGACCAAAGCGAGAGAGAGAATGAAAACAACCCAAGGGAATGCTGACGAACCTCGGACACTGCCATCGTCACAACGTGTGCACCACAGGCGTCCCTGGAGCCCAAGTGAGAAGGGGCGAACCGTGTAAAAAATATATTTAATGAAATACTGGCCTGAAACTTTCCAAGTCTGATGAAAAACCTGACATCTCTAAATTTAGGAAGTTCAAGGAATCCCAACATAAAATACACAGAAAACCACACCCAAGCACAACAGAGTCAAACTATTAAAAATCAAAGATACAAAAAACCTAAAAATAGCTAAAAGGAAAAACAAACAAACAATAGCACATACTGAGAAAGGATGGTAATTTGCGGATTTCTCCCCAGGAACAATGCAAGCCAACAGATGATAGATGTGTGTAACATGCCAAAGGCAACTTAGGACCACAGACCCAGGAAGAACAGCCAAAGCACGAGATGAAGGTGAACTAGGCTGCGAGTTCACTCCTGCCACCTGCAGCCCAGGAAGCGCTGAGGAGAACTACAGACCCAGGCTTACAGAGGTACGTGAGGACGGGAAACGGTCTGGATACACCCATAAGGCTTAGGAAAAGCGTTTGACAACACAAACAGCACTGTTACAAGGCGTGTATCACACACAACAATGAACACAGATGAAAACAATACACGCACGGGTCCTGACGGGGCGGGACGTAGCTATGACTGAGGAGCCCCTGCCCTGCAGTGACAACAGCCGCCGTGAGGTGGGCCAGGTCGGCTCATCCTCACAAAGACTCTGCGCAGACCCCTTGCCGTCATCCTCGACACACAGGCAGGGACCTGCCCTGGAAACCTGAAGACAGCACAGCCAGCTGGGCGAGAGCCCAGACCCAGCCGACTTCCCTCCTGGGGGGCAGGGGCCAGTGCCTCTGCTCCCCACACACCCGACTTGGCCCCTCCACAGACGCCCACCACCGTGAGCTGGACACAAACGCCGTGAGGAGGTATGACTACGGCCACCTCCACGCCTCGAACACTCCAGTTCCATCCTTGGAAGTTATCCAGCTGACCCTCAGGGGCAAAAAACACAGAACACTCCTTCTGACCACTTATCTCAACTTATCTTAAGAAACTCAGAAAAAACATGTCAAATCCCATTACCGTGAAAATTAATGGGATCTTTGAAAAATAAATCTGTTCTTAGGTGTTCATCCCATCAGCTGAAAGGATGTGTAGACCCTCCCCGTGGGCCCCCTCCAGCAGGAGGGCTGCTGTCCCAGAGTCGGCAGGTAGGACGCGGGTCACTGTGGATAAACACAAGCGTCCACTCGCGGAGAAATGGCTCCCCCTGCCGAGCTTTGGAAAAATAACAGCTTCAGGCACCACTGGGTCCTTTAACACACTCCCTCTGGTCCCAGTGACAGTCCTGTGGGCAGGCTTTAATATCACAGTCTTGCTTACATATGAGGCCCTGGAGGGTGAGGGGCTTGCCCGGGGTCTCTACGCTCGTCATCCAAGGGGCCAGGACTGGCTCTCCACCTCTCACCCCGCAGCCGCCTGCAGCCGGCGTCTTACCGGCACTTCCACTCCGTTCTTGCCGGCCAGCAGCCACTCCCAGCAGGCCAGGGCCGTCTCCATGCCGTGCTCGTTGAACATCTGGAGGGGACCCCAGCACAGGTGATGGAGGAGCTGCGGGTCACAGTCTGGAACCAAATGCATGCTGTTCAGAGGCCCCGACGGGTCGACCCACAGCCTCCCTGGGTCAGCAGGACAGTTGGCACCAGCCGGAACAGCGCTGGCCTTTTATTTACAGCCCCACCCCAGTCCTGTGCGTGATGCCGCAGGGATCTCCCCAGGGGAGCGCAGGCTCTCTGCGTGGCCAGGACTCGCTCCCTGGGACAGCAAGGTGGCCCAGGCCTGAGCGGTACCTTTGCTGCTGATGAGCATGGCCGTCAGCTTGAACATGGCCTCTGTGTAGTGCTGAGGGTTACCCGCGCCCAATGCTGCCTTCAGCTCCTGGACCATCATCTTGTTCAGGTCAGACATCTGGCCTGTGGCGTCTGAGAAGCGGATCATCCCGTACACCTGTGGAAGGTCAGCGGAGGCGCATGTGGCCTGGCCACCCCGACCACGGGGCTTCGTTGCCCACGCGGAGTGACAGGCTCGTCTGCATGCTGCCGCCACCACGCATGGTGCCCCGGAACTCCTCCTCTAGAAACGAGTGCTGCTGACGTCTGAATCCAACACTGAGCTACAGCAGAGCTGCCTGCACGTGGGCTGAACAAGATCAGCCGCGTGCTTGAGTCGGACATTACTTTTTTCCCCAAGAAAGGTGCTGCTCTCTTATTCAAAAGACTTGACTAGAGAGGAGCTCCCACTCCTTCCAAGAACCAAACCTTCCCCCCAAGACAGACCTCCCGCCCCCACCAGGAAGGAGAGGACGCTCGAGGGCCCCAACCCAGCGGGAGGCTACCTCGCCTGCGTAGCGGTTGCGCAGGTTGAGGGATGCCATGAAGTTGGAGTAGTCCTTCTTCACGCAGGCTGGCCGCTCCGTGAGCTGAGTCGCCTGCAGAGATGGGACAGTGACTGCACACCCTCGTGGCCAAAGCCCAGTGCAGTGAGGCTGTCATGCTCAGACCCGGGTTATTAAAATCTCCAGCGATGGCAAGTAAATAAAATGAAACACCTCTAAACATGCTCTGGGGTCTGCCAGGTCGCATGGAAAACAGCGTTTTAAACATTTTACTCTGAAACATCTCCGGAAGGCAGCTGGGACTACAGCTTTGCTCCATGACCAGCTACTTCACCCCCACTGGTGTGGCTGCCCACACTTGGAAGGGACCTCGGCTCACACGGCCCCCACTTCCCCTGCCTTGGCCTCGCCTCTCCAGTCTGCCCACCCCTCCAGGCCCCTCCTCCAGCTGGACCTGCCCAGTGTCCCCAGGGCCACCTCACACTGTCCCTTCAGCTCTGTTCCCTACACACCAGCACAGCCAGTCGTCATACACGGACACTACTGGAGACAACCAATCCTCAGGTGCTGGGGTTTTGGGCAACTTTTTATTTTGGGGTGGTAGGGGTGGGGGGAAAGAAGGTCAGGGGAAAAGATATAAACTGAGTAAAACTGAACCACAAACAAAAAATACGCGGTTTTCTCATAAAGATTTTAAGCTGGTTCATTTTTAAAAAGGTGACCTGAGACTGCATTACATTTTTTGGAGACAGTGGCCTGGAGCAGGCATGTGTGGGAAACTGGCTCTGCCACTCACTGTCCCTGACCTCGGCCTGCTCCCCAGGAAGTGGGGACACGGGGTCCTCTCGCCAGGCTGAGCACAGTCCTGAGGGATCCAGAGCTGCCAGACCCTCCCTTGCATCTCTCTGACCCTGCTCCTGTGCCCCGAATCAGCCCCCAGCCCATTCCCCTCTGGGCGGAGAGGTCAGCCAGGCCACAGGCTGCACCTTCTGCAGGGCAGGGGCTCTAGGGCCGGGGTCTCCCAACAACCAGCGATCAAAACACAAGATAAAAACGGTCCTTCCCTCCTGAGCAACAGGAAAGGGAAAAACCTAACCTAAATCTACTTTTCTGTGGAAAAATCCCGAAATCTTTTAGGCAACATCACCTTGGACCAGGACCGAGCCCCGCTGGCCTCTGCCCGCGTCCTCAGCCTGCCTAAGGGGCGGCTCCCTTCCCACCCGGGCGCCTGGCCTCCCCTGACCCCAGAGCGGGCAGCACAGATGTGCATGTGGCCACCTGGGCTCCCACGGACCGCAGAGGTCCTGCACTGGGCCCCAGGGTTGGGAGACGCCAAATCGCACCACTGCCGGACAGGCCACTGCTGCCAACCACCAGCTTTGAGGTGAGTCTCTGATCTGGTTCAGAGGGAACCCCTCAGCGCACGTGCTGCCCCTAAACGAACCTCGAGCAGAACGAGACGAAGCCAAGGACGTGGGGTGCTGCTCAGTCCAATGGACGGCCAGGCCAGCACGACCATAAAACGTGCTGACCGTGTCCAGTAGGACACTTCGTCCGTCGTGGACCTGATCCTGATAAAGGACCAACCTTAGAGCTCCGTCAGAAACACGGTGAGCAGCTCCCCCGAGCCTGGGGTCTGCCGCAGACGCCGCAAGCTCCCCACGTGGGGGCAGGGCTCCCACGGCTGATGGAGACCCCGCTCCCCAGAGGCACACGTACCCCAAGGGTGGTGTTCTGCTTGTTGTAGCTGGCAAACTGAAGGATGCTCTCGGTGGCCATGGCCAGCCCCGTGTGCTGCGACAGCCCCGACACCCAGTTCTGGTGTTTGTTCAGGTATTCCTGAGATGGGGAAGCGCCGTGTTATTTTAAAGGTAAAAGCAAGCCTTGTGCAGCACGTGTGAGGTGGGGGAGGGAACCCTGGCTCTAAGGCTGGCGTCGCCCGCCCTGTCCACTGAAGAGATGGCCCCGCTTGGGCTGCCACTCCCTTGGGACCAGAGCCAGAGCCAGAGCCAGCCACTGTTCCTGCTGGCCTGCCGGGCCCCTGGCCATGCCACCCTCGCCCAGCCCGCATGCACCCCTAGTCCTGCCTACCATAAGCGGTCGGCTCCCCTGGGCCCGCCCCCCAGTCCCACCGCACCTGACCTCCTGGCCCCTGACCAGCATGCTCACCCCACAGGGTGTCCCATTACCCTGGGCCTGGACCAGTGTTCCTGGTCTGCTAGTTCACACCAGTGCTGTTGGTATTTCCAGCATGCTGTCTGGGTACAGCTCTCTGCACGGCTGGAAGGAGCTCCCCAGGATGCTTTTTGATGATTTCAAGAAAGTACCTGTAGGTGAGACTTGGTGACCGTGGGCGCCCACTTCATGGCCTCCTGCAGGATCATCGCACAGCGCGCAGCGAAGTCCTTGACGATGCTCTGGAAGAGGGTGCGCCGGGCTGTCAGAGCTTAGTGAGCACAGGGCTGGACCATGTCCCCCAGAGCCTTGTGTTGAAGTTCGAACCCCCGGCCCACCTCTCGCGCTTCGCAGGTGTCGGGAACGGTAATGCGATAGGGGGCGTCCGGAATGTCGTAGTAAGGCTGGTCCTTGTGAATATCCTGAAAGCACACAGGTCCCTCTTCCAAAGCAGGTCCCTGCGCAGCACCTCCCTCCCTTCCCCCCACCCCTCCCATCTGTGATGGGAGCCCCCCAACCCCCCATTCACCGCTTGTGGCATGAGCTAGGCTCAGAAGGGTGGGCGGGGTACTCACGGCGCTCAGCGACAGCGACAGGGTCTGCAGGATGTCCAGCATGGTCTTCAACACCGTCCCGCTCCAGAGCAAGTGGGGGAACCTGCACCCAGAGCCACCTCTCAGGGCCCAGAAGCCACCTGTCCAAGGATCTGTGCTCCTTAAGGCCCCTCCCCCCTCCTGCTGCCCAGCCCCGGCCGCCCCGGCCCCATCATCCTGGTTATGCGCTGGCCAGACCACTCCCTGCTCCCCACAGGGATCCTCCCTGTTTTCAACCAGGGCCCCTGTACCCTCATGTGGAACATGGCAGGACAGGTGACCCTCCAACAATGGGGGGTTGAGAGTGCCGACCCTCCACACAATAGAAAATCTGCGTGTAACTTATAGCTGGCCCGCCGTTTCCGCAGTTCCACAACCGTGGCTTGTGTAGCACTGCAGTGTTTACCACTGAAAACCCCCCGCTGCTCAAAGCGGGTGGCCCTGGGCCAAGGGGAGCAGGCTGCAGGCTCGGTGGCCTGGCTCAGACACGCCCTCCAGCCCTACCTGGACGGGCACATGGTGTCTGCTGCAGGCTCCAGGGACGCCTGCGGGAGCTGCAGGCAGGCCCGGCATGGCAGTGCACTGAGGCCGGCCCAGCCCACCATGAGGGCCCTCACCTGGGAGGGCCCGTTCCACGAGCCTGCCGTGCCTCCCAACACAGCAAGGAAAGCCCAGGGTGGAATCAGCTCAGGGTGAGCTCCCCTCCTCCTGAGGGCCTGGGAGAAACTAATTCCACCAGGTCCTCTGGCCGGGCCCTGGGCTGGGAGACAGCACTTAGGATGGCCGTGAGCATCCCAGAGCGAGCCCAGAGCCCTGAAGCAGGGAGGGTGGGATCCCGAGAACAGGGACGTGACACCTGGTCAGGAGATGTGCTCTAAGTAGCACCGACCACTCTGAACAGGGGAGGGTTAGGCCACTGACTCCTCACTTGCCAACATCCTGTGGGGGCTGCCCCGCCCTTTGAGAGCTGTGACTCTGAGCCCACTTTTCTCTGTACTGATGATGCAAGGTCGACCCTTCCCTGCATCCCAAATCTAGACGTGTGCACAAACATACGCACACACACATGCACATGTGCACACACGTGAACACACGCACAGCACCAGAAGGAAACCGAGCTCACTTGTCCACCAGCCCGGACAGGTACTTGTCGGCCACCCTCCGGATGCGCTTGTGGATGTGGTTGAAGTTCACCAGCAGGAACTGCGCATGGCGCTCCAGCTCCTCCTCGTTCTCCTTGGTCTTGGCCTGGATTCAGAAGAGACAGGTTGCAGGCCCCGCACGGCCCAGGCAGGCGTGTGCTGGCTCTCCAACAAGGCTTACTTTATCTGCCATCATGTTCAGGAAGGCGTCGAACACCTTGTCGGCAACGGCGATCACGCACTGCATCATCCCTGCAACAGGAGGGCAGGGTGTCAGCGGAGGGGACCACCGTCTCATCTGTCGCTGATACAACACTGTCTCCCAAACTCTTGGCTTTACTTGCATTTCCCCCCATGGCCCCCTTTCTGTCCCGGGACCCAGTCCAGGGCACCCCTTGGCATCCGCTCAGCACGGCTCTGAGCCCAGTAGTCTGTGCTGATTCCTTGGGCTGTTCCAGTCTTTCTGGCCTCCCCACTTCTGAAGGGCACAGGCATCTTGTAGGGTGTCCCTCAATCAAGGTGTGTGTGATGCTCGCTTATGCCTGGACCAAGCTCGTGGGATTTTAGGTGAAATGCCCTCCTGGTCGCATCTTATGGGGGGGAGGGTGAAGTCGGTGCCCCCGTCACTGGTGGGCTGGCCCTGAATGCTCCCTCTACCCTCAGATGTGAGTCCCCAGGTCCAGCCCTCACTCTGGGGCAGGGAGGGGGGGCAGCGGCTCCCGAGAATCTGTACACGTCAAGCTGTGCAGAGCCCCCCACTTCTCCTGGAAACCATCCATCAGTGTGTTCTGTGGCAGCTGTCCCTCTGGTTCTTGTCGACATTTTCTATCTTCTGCATTCTTTCTCCTTTTAGCAACTGGAATTCCACATGAAGGCGTGTCCCTCCCTGTGTTTTATTTATTCAACCGTCTAGTCAGTAGGGACTCACAGATGCTCATCATTTGTGTGGCTGCTCCCTCTGGTCGGCTCCTGGGCCCTGCGACACGCCTCCGCATCTTCTCCTTCTCTTTTTCCTCTTGTTTCGGCATGACCTTACTTTCTGGCCCTGCAAGGTGCCCTGGGCTCAGCCTATACTCTCCCTGCCCCAGCTCTCCCTAGAGTCACCATTCCTCCACGGAGCCCGGGTTCCTTTTACTGGAGAACAGTGTTCTGAGACCAAGATCTGGGCACTGGGTGTGCTCAGTGCTGCTGGGGTAGAGCAGAGTTTTAAAAACAACAGCGGGAGAACCATAGTGTTGGCGAGAGAACTGTGAGAAAACACCAACGCGTCCTCCACGACACACCCTGTGAAGCTAGGACAGTTGGTGGCCATCCCTGCGCTGCCAGCGGAGGGGGCTTCCGGGCCCCCCACTGTCCTTCCTCGCCAGCCCCACAGGAGTCAAACTGACCTCTGGACTGTTGTGCAGGGTCACATGGAGCAGCACCTCACAGTCCCTGGGGTGATTTCTCAAAAGATTTCTCCAAGGACTGATTTTTCAACAGAAGAAAAAAATGGTATCCAAGACACCTAGGAATTAGTTCTCCATTGGCAAGAACAAGCTGCTCGAGTCGTCAGTGTGCTGATGGCGCTGGCATGGGAAGGACTCCTCACTACTTGTTTTTTGTTTTTTTTTTAAATTTATTCATTTTTATTTATTTATTTGGTTGCGCTGGGTCTTAGTTGCAGCAGTTGGGCTCCTTAGTTGCGGCTCGCTGGCTCCTTAGTTGTGGCTCACAGTCTCCTTAGTTGCAACAGGCAGGCTCCTTAGTTGCAGCATGCAAACTCTCAGTTGCGGCATGCATACAGGATCTAGTTCCCTGACCAGGGGTCAAACCCGGGCCCCCTGCATCGAACCCCTCCCCCCTGGGAGCTCGGAGTCCTATCCACTGTGCCACCAGGGAAGTCCCAAGACTCCTCACTACTAACTGTATCAATGCCAAATTTATTAACCTTAGAATCATCACTCAGCATTCCTCAAAACATTTTCCCACACTGTTAATCAACCAGACCTCGTGGATCTAGCAAATCAAGGATGCTTGTAAAAAAAAAAAAAAATCATCCATCCAAGGGCACTTGGAGAGTAAATTAGGAGAATGTGTAAAAAACAGTAAATCCATTGAATAATCTGTTCAGACTGGGGAATATCTGCAGGTATGTGTCCATTGACTCCAGGAAATTTCAGAAAGCATGATTCAAAAAAATGCCTTTAAGAATAGTAAAACAGTTTCCGGGCGGTAGGCGGGGAGGGAGGGCTGGCGGCCTGCTGGGTCCGCGTGGCCTCGGGGCCGAGCCCCGCCCCCCGCGTCTCCATCATGGGTCGCGGCGGTCGGATGTGCACCCGGGTCCGCGGGACAGGCGGGCGCAGAGGTCCCTTGTGTTGGTGGGGGTGGGTGCGGCGAGGTTCCGGCGCCTCCGCGGAGCATCGTGGGTCTGGGGCTGTGGGCGCCACGGATTGCTATCCTCTCCGCACTTTCCCGGCTCTGAAGCCTCGAGAACACGGCTAGGCAGCAGTAGTTTAATGGGGAGTTTGCCTGCTGGGAACTAGGGGTCTGCTGGGGTCTCAGTTCTTGGCTGGCCCCGGAACACGAGGTTGCCAGGTGTGTGACGGCAGCAGGTAGGAGTGACCCGCTGGTGCAGTGATGAGCAAGAAAGGAAGGACAGCGGCTGTTGGCCTGTGAACCTAGGCAAGAATGACCAGCCGACACAGTCCAGACCAAGGTCCGTGGGCCCAGCTCGGTCCTGTGCGTCTGGTCAGTGGAATAGACCTGCAGGTGTGGCTCTTGTCACTCTAGGACTGGCTTCAGGACAGATCCTGCTGATGCGCCCAGGGCACCACCCTCAGTTCTCCAGGAGAGTGCGCCGGAGGGGAGCCAGGGGGTGTGCCCGACTCAGCACGGTGGCCACGCACATCCAGTCTGCTGGCAAGGGCAGTGGGCAGCCGGACGAAGTCATGGCCTTGGGAGTGTCCTGTGATGAAAAAGAACCTGCAGGCTTATCAAATAACTTTGGTGTGGAACGTTGGTGTGCTGAAAAGCAGTTCTGTGTGCTTTTCCCCCCTAGTGTGAATCAGCAGTGCTGAGGCAGCAGGCGGGATACAGAAGTGTGAGCAGAGACCGTCTGGAAGCCCCAGACTCCAGGGAAACTAAAGGTGACAGCTAGCCTAGTGAAGAGGACGGGAGTTAGGGGCGGGGGCGGCAGCCCAGCAGGCGCCCCTCGTCTCAGGGCCCTAATCCTGGCTCCAGCCGGCTGGTCAGGGGAGCTGCAAGGTCTTCTGGGCGAGCAGAGCCCACAGTCCTGAGCTGTTCTTCTCTGTGTTTGGGTCATCTCCCCCCATCCAAGGGGAGAAATCTAGATGAGGTTTAAGAATCAGTGCTTTGGGGCTTCCCGGGTGGCGCAGTGGCTGAGAATCTGCCTGCCAATGCAGGGGACACGGGTTCGAGCCCTGGTCTGGGAAGATCCCACATGCTGCGGAGCAACTAGGCCCGTGTGCCACAACTACTGAGCCTGCGCGTCTGGAGCCTGTGCTCCGCAACGAGAGAGGCCGCGACAGTGAGAGGCCCGCGCACCGCGATGAAGAGTGGCCCCCACTTGCCGCAACTAGAGAAAGCCCTCGCACATAAACGAAGACCCAACACAGCCAAAAATAAATATAAAAAAATTTAAAAAAATAAAAAAAAAAAGAATCAGTGCTTTAAGACTGTGGATCTCGGAGTTGAAACCTCGGAAGACATGTTTTCAGCACAGGGTGTTAAAGTGAACGGAAGGATTCAACCCCTTTTCAAGGAGGGTGTCTCCATGTGGGCAGAACTAGAGAATAAATGGGTCTTGAATAAAAAAAAAAAAAAAAAAAAAAGAATAGTAAAACAGGGCTTCCCTGGTGGCGCAGTGGTTGAGAGTCTGCCTGCCAATGCAGGGGACAGGGGTTCGAGCCCTGGTCTGGGAAGATCCCACATGCCGCGGAGCAACTGGGCCCATGAGCCACAACTACTGAGCCTGCGCGTCTGGAGCCTGTGCTCCGCAACAAGAGTGGCTGCGATAGTGAGGGGCCCGCGCACCGCGATGAAGAGTGGCCCCCGCTCGCCGCAACTGGAGAAAGCCCTCGCACAGAAACGAAGACCCAACACAGCCAAAAATAATAAATAAATAAATAAAATATGGTATGAAGTTTAAAAAAAAAAAGAATAGTAAAACACTGTTCATTGAATCTGAAAAGCTAATTCTTTTTACAATCAATAAAAAAAATATTTGTTTAAAAAGATTCTGTAACATAACTTCATGAATAATTTCTTCCTAACATTTTAGGAACTAGTTTAGTTTCTTAAAAACTTTTATTCTGAGAATACTTGAAATGATTGCTAATACCGTTTACTGAATAAATGCATTATTACATGAGATACATTAAATTTGTGGATTGAGCATACTAAATTTCATCAAATATTTAAACACATTTATAAACTTCATCATATTCTTCTAAGCATTTAACTAAAGCATAGGTCTAATATTTCAGAGTCTCTTCAATTTTTAAATACCTTACAAATCAGTACATAGACCAACACAATGATGCTACAATTTATCAGTGTCCTTATACTAAAACTGGCAAACAGTGCCAGTACCATGCATTTAATTTTTTTTCTTTGCTGCCTCAATTTTAATATCTCTTCATGTTTTAATTCCTATTCTTTTTTTTTTTTTAATTCCTATTCTTATCTTAGGTTCGCCTCAGTAGGGTTTTGGTGATGGGCACATTTTGATACCCTAGAGAGGTTAATTCTGTTTCTGTCTCCCTGGGAGTGTCGTCCTGTTGGGACTGGTCACGCCGAGGCCCTGTGAGCCCAGGGTCTGAGGATACTGCATCCTGGGACTTGCGAGTCCTCATGTTCCACACAGACTTTTGTATCCCGAAACTTTCCCAGAAAAGAAGGATGCAGTCTTAAATTAGATGTGGCCCACAGGTCCTGGCCTGCTGGAAACGTGTGGTAGCGAGTGGGGTCTCCTTGTGGGCAGCAGGCCTGCTGAGGCGTGGAGCCCCCATGGCAAGGAGCAGGATGCCCCCCAGCGAGCTCTCTGCTCTCCGCTAATGAGCGCCTCTAACAGGCTGCTCGCGGGACGTCTCTGCCCATCACCTGCTGGGCGCCCTTCCTACCTGGTCACTCTGAGACCAGGTGTGACCTTACACAGGTGCCCCGCCTCTCCCTGGACCATGCAGCTCTTTCTTGCTGCTCCCTCTTTCCTGACTGCATGAGAAAAACAACTACACGTCCCTACTTCACAAACACTTTAGTGGAAAAAACAAAATTATGATATCGTATATATAAGCATATATAATATATATGTAATCTCCTAATGTATTTGGATATATACATCTTAGTATATTTGCCCTTCTTTTAAGCAAGATTAATAGAAATACTGTATCCATGCTCGAATTCTGACAATCTGTTAGCTGGGAGCCCCTGTAGCCTGATTCTCAGTCCTCTCAGCCTGCCTCAGACGCCTGAGAGGCACTACTGCTCCTTGGCCACAAGATGCCCCAGGTCCATCCAGACCGTCCGAGGAGCCCAGGGTCCCTCAGCAGAGGACGGTATCTGGGACTGAAACCTGGGGGCTGGAGCACATCTGAGCATCAGTGCTTCTGCTCTCGGGCCCCTGGCAGCAGAGGCAGAGCCAGAAAGATGTATACGTTTTAGGGTCAAATGTTTTATACTGATCTTTCCAACGTAGTACATAGCCTCATGAAACTATTTTCTCCACACAGACAGAAAACAGAATGCAGTATTCTTTTTTACACTATTAAATCTCAGTTCATTACGAGAAGCCCGCAGGAGTCAACTTACCAGACTTGTCTTTCTGAATAGCTTTATCCTCAAAGTAGCAGAACATTACCTGGAAGCGGTCAGGATCTGTCGAGCGCAGGACCCTAGAGGGAACAGCTCCGAGTGAGTCTGAAGCTCTGGCCCCCCGGCAGATGGAATGCTGTCCGGGCAGATGAGGCTGTGAGGGCAGCCGCCCCCTGCGAGCTAGGGGTTTTAAGGGTCACATGCACAGGGTCCTAACGGCACCGGCTGCATGTCCATCGGCCAACGGCGCATCAGGCAGCCACCAAAATGAGAGGCAGCTCTCTGTGCTCCTACAGAATATTCGAGACATTCGGCTGGGAGGAAAGGGCGAGGTGCAGCAGGACAGGTGTGAACAGGTATGATCCCACATCCCGCTGTGTGCAGGTGGGATACACGCATGAGCACGTGGCTGATTTCTAGAAGGGAAAGCTAAGAGACGGCAACAGGGGGCCTCTCTGGACTCAGGGCCAGCAAACGGAGACGTGCATTTCTCCTCCTTAGCATCTTTTCTACCATCCAATGCTTTTCTTCTCTATTCTATTTTACGCACCATGGACATTTTTACAAGTAAAACAACATCCCTACCCTTGAGGAAGAAAGGAAGAGAAAGGAAAGGAAGGCATGTGCTTGAACCAGGGCCCCGGTGCAGGGCGCTTGGCATCTGGGGCTCCGCTGAGACAGCCAGGTGCACGCTCAGCAGTGCGCGTGGATGACGTCCGCACCCATCCTCTCAGATTAAGGCTCCACGGGCGCCGGGGGCTCAAGCACAGACATTCTCCAGCACCCTTGTGCACATGGCGAGAATGTGTGCTGTTGTCTGAAAGCTCTCCTGATAACTGGCGGCTGAGATCCAAGCCAGGCTCTGGACTAAAGGCTTCAGGGCTGCTTCTCGGTGCTGACAGGAGTCCAGGGGACCTGGCAGGCAGCCCCGGGCGAGAGCTGGGCTCTCAGAACTGCCCGCCAACTAGAGAGCCCGCCCGAGAGCCCTGGGTCACCGTGGGGCACACCGGGGAGTGGACACAGCCCACAGCCCTGCCTGCAGGTGCTGGAGGCCGAGCAGGCCCAGAGGCCTCTCCTGGAGCTACACGTGCCAGGATTAGACCCAGGCTTTTGCTGTTTTGGTTTGGCTTGGTTTTTCTTTGAAAATATATTCTTTGTAAAAAAAAGACCAGAAGGAATGATACTAACCACTACAGATGGTGCCGGTGAGCAGAGTGGGTTTCTTCCCTCAACTATTTCCACGGTTTTGTATAATGTTCTCCTATTACTTATACAACTGAAAAAAAATGTGTAATGAAAAAAGAAAAGTCAAAGCTCCCTTGGCTGTGGGGACTCTGGGACTGCCAGGAGGAGGGGACTTAGGCGGGGAGGACTCACTCCCACTCACCCAAAACAGCTTCCATATGGTTTATATGTCAAGCTTCCAAGCAAGATCCAATCTACCGGAGGGTCTCGTGGCACCAAATAAAGGTTAAAATAGGGGCGTTGTCCAAATATCCCTCGCTCTAAGAATCAATACTTTCCGTTTTAAGCGGTTTGAGAAAGACTTTATTCTATATCTAACTGCACCTGTCTTGTGACCTAAACAAATGTCCTCCTGCAGCCCCCCATAGCGGGTCCACAGGGTGGGTGGCTGGGCTCTGGACATCCTGCTGCTGCTTCCAGTCTCCCTTTACAGGGAGGCAGCAGGCACTGCCCTGGAGACCATGTGGGTCTCAGGCCAAATCAGGGACCGTGACCTTGGGCAGCTTCTTTGAGCGCCTGGGCCCTGGTTCCCTCCTGTGAAGTGGGACGTACAGTGCCCACCTTGTGGGCTTGCTGGGGGGGGCCTGTCAGCGCACGGAGCTCGTGCAGCGTCTGTGGGGCCGGTGCTCCATCCATGTTAGTGCTTCTAGCTGTCAGCTCCCTGTGGTTGCAGAGGCGTCCCGAGTGTCAGGTGCCCCGGAGGACTGTTTGGAGCAGCCCCCCACTTCCTGTTTGCTGTCTGTGCTCCAATGCGGTCCTGGAACCAGCCCCGGGGGTGCCCTAGAGCGTCTCAGCGAGGGCTGGTTCCCGGCAGAGACTCCGACCCGTCAAGTGCACTGAGTTGGTGGCAGCTCTGGTGACAGCTCAGAACCTGTTCCCTCGGGGAGGTGGCACCAGCGTCAGACCCCTGGTATGTTACTACACGTGGCATCCAGTGATCAGGAAGGACAAGCACACGAGAAGAGCAGAAGGGGTTGGGGTTGGTTTTTCTAAGACAGCTTACTTGTTAGGAGGAACTGAGAAAAGCCCAAGCCTGGCAGGAACACAAACGTAAAACCAGCTCAATTGAGGGTGTGGGTGACGAAGCTCACGTACCTCATGTACTCCAGCCGGTAAACGGACAGAAGGTAGGTGGACATGGCGAAGTCCAGCTTGTTGATGAGGGCGGACACCTCGGGGGCCGGGTCCAGCAGGTTGATGATGGTGCTACGGAGCTCGCTCAGCTCGGCCTGGGAACGAATGCCAGGACTGTGTGGGCACGGGTGGGCGTGGCTGCTCCCCCAGATGCAAACCCCGGCGCCGTGCCCGTGAACCAGACACGCAGGACTGGCCCTCACTGTCCCAGAGGGCTTCCCGAAACCCTGCCCGGTACCACCCGTCCTTGGCAGGCGGGCATCCTTACGGGGGTGACTGTGTCGTTCTTCATGGCTGAGTTGTACTGGAGGACGGACCGCAGGGGCTCTTTGCTGGGAAAGGTGAGCAGGGGGGACTTGGTGGCTATTTCACAGACGCCCTCGTACCACTCTTCCGGCCAGAGTCCTGCAAGAGAGCGCGGGCTGAGGTGCCTCCTGTCTCGAGAAGAGCTCCGGCGGGGCCCACGCTGAGCTTCTGGAGTCGTGGGTCCTTTGGTTGAGCCACTGTCCCAAAAATGTGGCACAGAAACGAGTCTGTTTCCTAACGGGGGCAGGTTTCCCTAAGGTATGTGGTGTTCCCAGAACCCTAAACGACTTCGGGAAGTGTTCCCTGAGGAGGTGGCAGCCGTGCTGGGCCTGTCTTGTGCGTGGGCACAGGCACCATTAGGTCGGGCCCTTTCTCATCTTGGTCCTTACTCTGCACTGTCCTCCCTGGGGCAGCAAACGTCCCCTACCTGACCCCTCCACGGCGAATCCCATCAGCACGGAATAGAGCCAGAAATCCCGGAAGAGCTTCTGCAACCGCGGCTTCGCTTCTTTGATGGGCGGCAACCGCCGGGTGAGCTGATGGGCCGAGGAGAGAGGGAGAGAAGGTGGTTACCTGCATATGAACCTGACACCTACAGGTGTAAGCTCGAGACCCATTCTCCAGGCTTCTTCTCAGAGAATCGGTCAGACTGGGCAGGAGAAGGCACGGGGCGCAGTAACCAGCAGCCCTCAGAGAGCTCGCCCAGAAACGCTCCTGAGCCTCTTGTATGCCGGGCAGGCTCTGCACTGGGAGGGAAAAGCCCTTCGGCCTCGTCGGGAGGCAGGCAAGCAGCATCCCAGAGCTCCTGGGGACCCAGGGATGGGGCGCTTGGTGTTCACAGGCGGGCAGGGAACAGGGAGTAGCCGCCTGGCCACAGGAGCACCAGGCCCAAGGGCCGGAACCGTGGCGGGCGGCACAGTGACCTTGGGCAGAACCCCAGGGTGTGAAGAAGGTAAAACCAGAGTACTCGGGGGCAGGGGTGAGGCTGGAGTCCCTGCGTCCCTGTCCCCATGGTGTCCCACCCAGTGCGTGGCAGGGGGAGGCGCCTCGGGTATGGAAAATGGTTACATGTGTGCACAACGCCTGGAAGACGGGTGGACCCTCCAGAGTCCCCAGCGGAAGTCGAGCCCCCACACAGCGCTAACCAACCTGCAGCGAGGGGGGCTCAGTGGTCCAAATGCTTATGATCTATGAGTGCCAAGTATGGGCTAGGTGCTGGCCAGGGTTTGCCTCCTGCCGGGGCCTGGGTTCCATCCCTGGTCAGGGAACTAAGATCCTGCAAATAGTGCGAAGTGACCAAAAAAAACCCCAAAAAAACCCACCACAAGCTAAAAATAGAAATGATCACAGCGCCACGGCCTCCTGCGAACACCTGAGTGGATGTGAGCATGGGAAGCACCACAGTACGGCCCTGGCTATCCCACAACGGACAGCAGAGCGGGGCTGCATGTCCTGCAGATGGCAGACAGGCCCAGGCCAGGGTCTCCTTGTGCTCTGAGTCTCTACCTGCACCCTCCCCTCCACTGTCCATGGAGGGACAGCTCACAGGAGGGTGGGGACACCTTGCCTAGCAGGCACGTCACCCCAGAGCCCAGGACGAGGTCGGGAGCTGTGATCACTTAGAGGAAGAACTCGGAGCTGGAAGATGCAAGAGGGGCCCCCATGTCCAGGGGAGCATCACAGCTGCCGCCCCCGACGCAACCAAGCCCTGGGCCGCAGAGTGTCCTGGCTGCTCCTGTAAGCTCATCCACACAGAGACGGTCAGGCCTCCAAACACTGGGAGTCACAAGCCACTCGGCGGTGACCAAAGACACAACGAGGGCTTTGTGCTGACAAAGCTAGTTGAGCGGTGTTTGATCTGGGATGTATTTACTTTGGAAAACACGACAGCAGTCCGGCACCAAAGGTCACACTGAAGCCTGCTGGTGACTTTGGCCGATTCTGTCCCTGCAAAGCCAGTTCTCAGCAGCACAGAGGTAAGTAGGTTTCTAACATTTCTGCTGATTATGAATTCTTATTTGAGGTGGTTAGAGATGGGTAACTGGTTTGCTTCTCTATCCAGCTATATTCAAACGCTCTCTACACCGTCTTAGAAAGGGTAAGAGGTTTTGTTAAGCTGCCTATGATAACATTCTGTCAGTTACGCTAGTGGGACTGTCAGCCAACCGGGGAGGAGGGACTGCGCTAGGTTAAGGACCTGAACTGGGAATGGTGCTGGGGGCTGTGGGCGGGCACCCTAGTTCTGGGGCATCGCAAATGGTTCAGAAAAATGACGTGTGTCACACACGCGCACACACGTGTACGTAGAGAGACCTGGCGAGTCTGGAGACGCGGGTACAGGGCGGGTGTTCTCTGTGCTGTGCTTTCAACTCTTTTGTGAGCCTGAAGTTATTTCAACCTGAAGAGTGTCCACAGCTCCATTACCCCCGCTCCGTCTGGGCCGGGAGACAGCAGCCAGGAGGGACGAGGGACCACAAAGCCCAGCCCCGCTCCACACAGCCAGCCTGAGAAGGCGCCACAGGAAATGCCCATAAAAACAAACTTTTGAATGATTTCCCTTCAAAAAATACTGCTTCTCTTCAAAGATAGTAATCTGGATTTAAACACAACCTAGTGATAATTTTAAAGTATCTTCTTTAACTCTTGTGATACTAAATGGCAAAACAACAGGAAGATTTACCTTTCAGGTACCTAATTTTTTACAACATAAAATGAGATGTATTATGAGATACCTTCTGCTTCCTCTGATGAGAGCATAATGCAAAGTGTTTTGGGCTTTTCATCGTATAATACAGGAATAGGAAGAAGCAAGTACAAGAAGCTTCCACACGTACTATCTGAATACAGGAGCAAAAAGACACGAATGTTTTCAACCTCTGCCTCCCTATCTGGTCTCAGATTCCTTTTCCTGAACTCTTGTTTATTCAAGTTGGGTTTTTTTAAGCTTATTTTAACCTGAGAAGGATACTTTCAAGTGTAGCCTAGCAAGAAGACCTCTCCTTTTCTCACTTTTTCAGTGTCTTGCCATCAATACCCACGCCCAGTTCTACCCAGAACCTGGGCCCGGTTCCGCTGGCAGCCACACACATTAGACACTGTATCCTGAGTGCAGGCAATGCGTGTGGCAGCCTTGGCTACGGGCTGGGGGGAGGGAAGGGGACAGGAAAAGACAACAGACGGTTCCAAGTCAGAAACCATGTGACTTTCCCTCTCCAAAATGTCGTGACTAGAGGAGTGTGCAAGCTGATTGTGTTAACAGTGCTGCAGGGAAGAGCCGAGGTGGGGACTGGGGCAGGGACAACGGTGCTGGCACTCCAGGCCGAACAGGCAGAGCCCTGGACGCAGGGAAGGGGCTCCACTAACCTGGGTCTAATCTAGGCATTGGCACACTCAGGCAGGCTCAGCACCCCCGATACGCACAATGCTCAGCGCGGGGAGCTGAGTCACCAAAGCCCCTGGTCCAGCACCGGCACCCAGAAGAGGCTCCGCCGAGAGTCACTGCCATCGCCAGCACACCATCTTCAGGCCTAACAAGTCCCGATATTTACCTAACAGGAGCCAGTGATTCTTACCTGGCCTGGAGGGGAAGCAGACATTCTGGTCCTCAAAAACGTACCAGATTGTCACACACATGACAAACCTGACAAGACACTCTCCTCTTTCTGAGGTGATTAGAAGGGATGCTGGGATCCTGCATGACTGATCCCAGTATAAACACCTGCTGTCACTGTCCTGGAGACACAGAAGCATCGAATAATAACTCATTTCCCAGGATGCAATTCACAACCAGGAAGGAAGCAAGAGAAGGACAAAGCCGTCTGGCAGCCAAACTGACGTGACAGGTGGAGGGATGGGCGACAGACGGCTCATCCCACAGTATCTGTTAAAAACATGCCTTGTTTACTTAAATAGAGGGAGCGCCCCTCAGGCCTTCAGTAAGAGCTTTCTGACAGCACCCTGACCCAGACCCTATACACCTGGTGAGACTATTTGTAACCCCAGCCAGAAACACTTCAGTGGGAGAGCTCTGGTCCCTCCTGACAGCAGTGGGAGCCGACTGAAGGAGAAAACGTACACCTGCGGTGAGCTGTACCCTCATCCCCCATGGCTGCATGAAGACTGGCACCCACCATGTCCACTGGGCCCCCAGGTGATCCCTGCACTGCAGACACAGTCCAAATCACACAGATTGAACCACCCCAAATAACTGCTAGCACAGGAGGCGGAGCCTCAGCCTGCCTGCCCCCCCCCCCCCCCGGCAGTGTCCTTGTGAGCCGTGCTTTACTGCACTTGGGCCCCCATCCGGCTGGGGGACCTGTGTGCCTCCAGGCCCACCCAATATGTCATTTGAAGAAGGGACACAAAGTTCAGTGAATGAACGAAAAGGAAACTCCCTGGGGCCCCTGAGCCCTATGGGTTTGCACACTTTCAACAAGGGGTTCTGATCTGTGCCTAGGGGTCCTCCAGGCAGGTTCACGAAGCCACACAAAATGTTAGGCGTCTGTTTTATCTTCAGCAGATCCTAAAATGGTTAGGGACTAGCACCCCCGGGGCCCCTCCTGGGTCGTGGCCGGGGGCCTGCAGAGGTGTGTGTGTGAGTGTGTGGGGCGGGGAGGGGGCAGTCTGCCAGGCTGCCCTCACAACGTCCTGCTCTCCCTCCAGCTCCAGCTCCGCCAGAATGCAGTGCCTGCTGCACCCTCTCGTGGTGTCCCTCCTCCTGGCATCCGTGTGTGGGAACCTCGGCCCTCGGGGTCAGCTTGATGGTGGAGGGGGAGACCCCGAGTCTGCGGACCCCCGGTGGGGGCAGCTTAAGAGTGGAAACCTGAGCAGACCCCTCCTGCCTGCCGACTTCCACAAGGAGAACACAGTCACCAACGAGTGGATCACGGACGGGGAAGAGGACGAGGACTACCTGGACCTGGAGAAGATCTTCGGGGAGGATGACGACTACATCGACATCGTGGACGCGGTCTCGCCTGTGGACCCTGGGACTGGCGCCGGCAGCGTGCTCCAGCTCTTCCCGGGCAAGAGCCGCATCCAGCGGCTCAACCTCCTCAACGCCAAGTTCGCCTTAGACCTCTACCGGGCGCTGAAGGAGCGGGTCGGCGCCTCGGACAATGTCTTTCTGGCGCCCGTAGGTGTGTCCGCAGCCATGGCCATGCTCTCCCTGGGCCTGCGTGGGGACACCCACGAGCAGGTACACGCTGCCCTGCGCTTCGCCGACTTTGTCAACGCCAGCACCACATACGAGCTGGGCACCGTCCACAACCTGTTCCGGAAGCTGACCCACCGCCTCTTCCGGAGGAATTTCGGGTACACGCTGCGGTCCGTCAGCGACCTGTACATTCAGAAGCAAGTTCCAGTCCTGGACGACTTCAGAGCCAAGGTCCGACAGTACTACTTCGCCGAGGTCCGCGCGGCTGACTTCTCTGATCCCGCCTTCATCTCCCAAACCAACCAGCACATCTCGCGGCTCACCAAGGGCCTCATAAGAGACGTGCTGGAGGACATGGACCCCGCAACTCAGATGATGCTCCTGAACTGCATCTACTTTAAAGGTAAGAGGCGGCGACATTTTTCAGGGCAGACGCGCGGGCACTCTCAGCTCACAGGTGGGCCGAACTGCAGACCCTACCTCCATTCCCCTGAGAAACCCAGACACGGGGTCAGCTCACAGGGACAGGGAAGGTCCTGATGAGGTGACAGGGCGGCTGACACTTAGAAACCCTGCGCTTTACGCCTCGCCACAGCCTTGAGAGACCGCCACTGTTATGAGTGTCTCCATTTTACAGACAGGGAATTAAAACGCTGCTCCGGGGAGATGGCGGTAAGGGGCAGAGCCAAGCTCCAGCCTCTGTTAGATCAGAATAACGCAAAAAACCTTTCCAGCATCAGGTCAACCTGGATCTGAGCTTTTTGGTTTCCTTTCCCAATGGACAAAAGGCTGAAGACAGGTTCACCCTGAGTAACTGACATTCACACCCCCACTCCTTTCCAGGCAGGTGGGGGCGGGGAAATCAACCCTTATGTCTAGAGCAACTGTTCCGGGCCAGCACCAAGCACCGAGGCACTTCCTAAGGAGGACCCCCCCCCCCCCCGCCAACCACCCACACCCGCGCACACACAAACACACAGAGCCCCGGGACCCTAGAGATAAATGGGCACGGGTCTGTAAATACCAGGCCTCGCTTTTAAAATGCCCTGGTGAGACCTGAGCCAGGAGAAACCTCTACTGCCCTCCACCTGCCCAGCGAGCCAAGGGCACACATGAGGAGCAGGGTCACTGCACACTAGTGCAGTGACACGCAACCACTCTCCCCTCTGCCACCAAGGACTAGTGGGCACTGGCCAGGTCAGTCCCGGGAGGCCACGTTCCCTGGTTGGTCAGCTCCAGCATGGTTTATGGGGGTCCAGGGAGCCCCTCTCCTGGAGGTGGCTCAGGGACAGTGGGGCCAGAACATCCACCGGCCGGGACACCCGCTCCGTGCCCAAGCCGAGGCCCCCAGCGGCTGTGCGGAATGCTGCCAAAGGGCAAAGCAGGGGGAGGCAGCCAAGACAGGAGGAAGGGCTCAGAGGCTGAGCCAGATCCCTGGCTCCCCCGACGCCAGGCACAACGTCAGCCTCGCGGTGGGCGGGTCCAGGCCGAGGCTCCAACAGGCTCGTGACAGGCACATGGGACGTACTCAGTGAACACACACATGTCCTTTCATCCCTGGCTGGTGGGACAGGTTTGGGAATGAAAACTGGAGGTCAGCCCTGGTCTCACGCCCTGATCCGTGTGGCCTCGCAAGTCCCACTGTTACATGCTCAGTGGGTTTGATGTTGCCAGTGACACTCAAGAGCAATTTCCTGTGTTCAGGGGTGACTTTGACAGTGAGTGGGAGACCCCTGGGTGGCACCGAGGCCCTCAGCCCTCAGCCCTGCCAGTGTGTGGGCGCCCCGACTTCCAGAGCCTCTGCCTCAGCGCAGTCAGTATTCAGAGCAGGCAGGGACACGTCCCAACACAGGAACCAGGGTCACGCAGACGGCAAACGTGGCGGCAGGGCACATGAATCCTTGCCCACACACCGGAAGGCTTGCTGGGTCAGGGCTGGGAGTCAGAGAGAAACGCCAGCAGCACCAGCTCTCACGGGTGCATATCACAACAGAGTCTGAATGTGTAACTCTTAGCTCTAGCTCCCAAATCTCTGTCACTACTTTGATTTTAATTTCAAATGTTATGAGCACTCTGTAAAACACAGTGAAAACAGAGGTTGGGCCTCAGGAGCAAAGGAAGGAGAGAACCCGGGAGAGGCGGGGCGGCTGCAGCAGAGCTGGGAAAGCCGTGGCTGGAGCCCAGGGGAAAGGGGGTCTCCCCCAGGGCAAATGGCGCAATCTGGGGGAGGGGAGAGGCCAGGGACACCACTCACACCCACCATGCGCAGGGTGGCCCCCCGCAGAGAGCTGCCTAGATGCATGACTCACAGGGCTGAGCAGCCCTGGGCGGAGTCCGGCTCCAGAGAAGGACCCAGATCAGAGGCGGGCAGGCCCTGCTGTTACGCCTCCCCCAGGAGCCTCCTGCTTTTCTGACCCCCTGCCCCACCCACCAGCTGGAAACCTTGAACAGGTCACTTGGCTTCTCCCCTCTGCTTGCTCATCTGTGAGATGGGGGTGGTGAAAGCCCCACCCCTCACGGTTGCTAGGAGACGAGGTAGCACAGGAAGGGGCTGGAGGAGGTCTGGCACACGGCCAGTCTCACCGGTGGGCGGGCGGCCCTCACTTCCAGTTACTAGCATCTTAGAGCCACACAGACACGTTCCCACTCGGGCACACGAAGCTGCCCCGAAATCCAAAGTGAAGGTGGCAATGGCAGTGCTGCCTCCCCAGGCGTCCAGCCAGTCCCCATAGAGCTGATGGGAGCTCAGGGCCCTCATCTTACAGAGAGACACGCAGAGGCCCAGACAAGGCAGGTGATGTGCTATTTAGTGCCAGGATCTAACCCAGCATTCACCTGGTCTATTCACCCCATCTGCCCTCATCCGCTTCCTACGAGAAGCCTCTAAAACAGTGGTTCTCAGTGTGGTGGGCGGGCCAGACCAGCACACTGGTCTGGCACAGTGGTCTCAGTGTGGTCCCCAGACCAGCAGCATCAGTATCGCCTGGGAACCGGTGAGAAACTTAAACTCCTGGCCCAAACCAGACCTGTGGGTTCAGACGGTGGGGGTGGGCCATGCAGCCTGTTTGAACAAACCCTCTAAGAGAGCATTTAAACAAAAGCCCGTTCCTGCTGACCTCACAGGGTCCTGGGTGAACAAATTCCCAGCGGAAATGACACACAACCACAACTTCCGGCTGAACGAGCGAGAGGTGGTCAAGGTCCCCATGATGCAGACCAAGGGGGCCTTCCTGGCGGCAAGCGACCAGGAGCTGGACTGCGACGTCCTGCGGCTGGAGTACATGGGGGGCATCAGCATGCTGGTGGTGGTCCCGCACAAGCTGTCTGGGATGAAGACCCTCGAGGCCCAGCTGAAGCCCCAGGTGGTGGAGAGATGGCAGAAGAGCATGACAAACAGGTGCCTCTGGGGCCAGGGGAATGGGGGCCCAGGGATGCTGGGGCTGCAGTCACTTTAGGGAGAGGGGCATGTGCCCCCTGGGCCGCTGTGACTTCAGCCCAAACTTTCCGCTCGGTGAGAGGTGACCAGAGGGCGTTGGTGAGAAATGCACCTGTACTCTGTGATGTGGGGGCAGGAGCGACCCGGCTCTGCCACACACTTGCCCTGACCCCCTGGGGTCGCTTGCTGTGGGCCTAGAACCAAGACGAGCCCTCAACCCAGTTTGAGAAGCCCCGAGGTCCTCCAAATCCCCTCAGGGCGTCACTCACCATCTCACAGTCAGGACCACAGGTTGCGCTGCTGGATCAGGGCAGGAAGGACGCACATGTCACCTCCCTGTCTTCCTGGATCCCACCGGGCCCGAGTTAACAACTGAATCTGGTCTGGGCCTCCTTCCAGGACCAGGATACAAGGAAATGCAACTGAGGGACAGGCAGGCTCTTAGGGGTAGGTCTGCCCAGGCAGCTGGGCAGGCATCAAGCCCTGTCACTTTCTCTTTAAAACCTGTCCCTTCTGTACCCGCCTGCTTCCTAACCTCACTGCCCACGACCTTCGCCCTGAGCCAGCAGGGGCCTGACCAGCCTGTCGTCCCAAGCTCCGTCTACCTGGCACCGGCCACCAGGCAGCGTCCCCACCTCCCTCTTCCTGCGAACTCTCTGTGGACCCCCACCCACAGGATGCAGCCCGCTCACTGCCCAGCCTGGTCCACACGCTGCTCTGCTCTTCCCTGCCCTCCTGCCCGGAGTCCTGCGCTCCCTCCAGCAGGCCCTGCTCAGGGCCCCCAGATCTTGTCCCCCCTCCTCCAGGATGGCCCAGTGGTTAGGCCTGTTCTCGTCACTCGGACGCTAACAAGCGGTCTTTACGCTTTGCTGCTTCACGTGTGGGGTCCCGGCGCACCAAGAGGGAAGGAAGCTCCTGAGAAGGGGGCGCGTCTGGCGTCTTAGCCCCACAAGCGCCGTCAAGGATGGAGAACGCTAGCGCTGGCTGGTACAGAAAGCACTTTTTTAAGTGCACTGACCTGCACTTCAGCTCCTTAAATAGTAAAATAACAAATGCCTGAAAGCAGGGACCCAAGTGAGAGAATGATGTCAGATGCCTGAGGCATGAGCCAGTAACAGCTCTGCCGCCTGGCTGGCAGGACACAAACCATACAGTACCGAGGACATGACCGCACAGCAGTAACCATGCCTCAATTCTGAGTGCTGGGATTACAATGGGATGGTCTTTCCAAAATCCTCCAATGGCAGGACGAGGATATGCATTTTAAGAAGTGTTGTGTCAATTCTGTGGTACACGGACTGGAGGCGGGTGTGTGTGTTTATGGACATTTAAGGGGAAATGTGATTCCTCTGCAACTTGCAGTTAGTAGAACCGGCCCTTCTCTTCCCTGACCAGGACACGGGAGGTACTCCTGCCCAAGTTCAAGCTAGAAAAGGACTACAACCTGGTGGAGGCCCTGCGGTCCCTGGGGGTCACAGCGCTGTTCGACAGGAACAGCAATATGACGGGGATCTCGGACCAGAGGATCGTCATCGACCTGGTAATGCCCGTCCTCTGACCGTCCCCATCCCGCCCCGGGTCTGCCCCCCTTGGAGCCCCTGCTGATACGAGAGAAGGCAGGTGCCCGGGAGCACCCCGGCCCAGCAGGCCTGCTATGGCAGAGGCCCCAGAGCGTGAGCAGGGGGTCCTGGGGCCACGGTCCTGCCTGCAAAGCGCTGTGGGCAGCCCTGAGTGGTCATGGTGCACAGTGCAAAGGTGACACCGTTCACACCACACTCAGCTGATGCGTGAGGACCGAGTCCCAAGGGCCATCCTGCCCAGCCACGTCCACGCCTCCCCTGCGGTCGCTTGGTCCCTTCCCTGAAGAACACGAGACTACCCCCCACTTGCCCGTCTGTGAGTGACCACCGCCATCTGACAGCTTCCCTTTTGTCCTGACGCAGTTCAAGCACCAAGGCACCATCATGGTGGACGAGGAAGGCACGCAGGCTGCGGCCGTGACCGCCGTGGGGTTCATGCCATTGTCCACCCAGGTCCGCTTCAGCGTCGACCGGCCCTTCCTGTTCCTTGTCTATGAGCACCGCACGGGCTGCCTGCTCTTCCTGGGCCGGGTCGCCAACCCCACCAGGTCTTAGCGGTGGAGGCCGGGGCGTCTCGAGTGCTCTGGGGCATCCGCAATTCCATTTCCCTTCCAACAATGACCACGAGGTACTGGGGCGGTGACCCCGTGGCTCAGGCCACCTTTCTGGGAGACATGGATGAAGGACCGGGATGCTTGCCACCATCAGGGCTGCACAGCCCAGAGGTCACCGCAGCTGCAGCGCGGTGGCTGTCTCCTAAAGGGTGTCGGCGCCAGACAGACCGGCTCCCTCCACCTCTCACAGCAAACCCCTCCCCGGGCCCAGAAGCCCCCCTCCCCCACTCTGTCACCCAAAGCCTTTCCCCCCCCAGGGCTTCCCACCTGACAGGGAACACGGGCAGGAGCTGCCCCCTCCCCAGAGTGCTGACAGCGAGCCCCTTCCCCAAGGCCCAGGGTGCCCTGGCCTCGGGCTCAGTCCTCTCAAGGCCCAACCTCCTGAATTGAGGCTAAATGTCTCTGCACCTGCTTTCACCTCACGGCCGCCCAGAGGACGGCATGTACCCGTAGTCATGCCTTCCACCCTAGAGATAAATAAATATCGCCACTTTTACTGGGTATAATTCTACTTTTATAAGGTCAGATAACTAAAAAAGGCCACATTCAAAATAGCTGACACCCCAGCAGTGCTAGACATCGACAGAGTGACCTGAGTGCCCAACAGTGACCCAGAGCAGGCACGTCCTCGGGCTTAGACGTGGCAGTGCTGCTGCATCCTGGGGGCGGGGGGGCGTGGATGGAGCTGCCTGGGGGCTCCGGAAACACCAGTCTGTATGTGCGGCACACGCTCCAGCTTCCATCCCCAGACACACAGAGACCCTCAGACGTGCCTGCGGTGGGTCTGGTTCGAGAAAACGGGCGACATCCAAGGACTATATTTCTGGACCCTTGATTCCGGGGCAAGACCAGTGGAATCCACACAGGCTGCTCAGATAGAAGAGTGCAAGGCCTCCGCAGTGTGGGGCGGGGGACAGCGCTGGGGGCTTCACAACTGCCACGTGTGTGGCCGTCAGACTGGGACCCCACGGGCCTGCAGTGGGCAATGGGCTGGGTTCGAAGCCTGATTGGCCTGACTCCACAGAGGGCTTCTGACCCAGCGAGACTGATACAGTCACAGGCAGCAAAGGGGTGCACGAGTGCTCCCCGATGTGGAGGCTGGGTTATCCCCGTTCTCACACCAACCTGGCGCTTCCACTGTTACAGAGGGGGCGTGCTCAGCTGCAGGCCTGAGTCCCACCCCGGCCCTGCTTTCACCCCTCACCCTCTCCCCCTGCCCCCTCCCCACTGCCTGAGCCAGGGCCCGTCTAGTGTCTGCCACCCAGGGCAGGGGGGCCTTTCCCTGTCATCCCTCTTGCCCTCTCAGGGAACCTGGGCTTGCTGACCACCCTCTCCAAGTCCTCCTCTATTCTGAGTCAACACTGTCCTGTCCTGGGCTTGTCTGACACTTCTGGTCTTGCTGCTGGTTCCTCTGGCTCCTCCCCCACACCCCCATGCGCATCTCAAGACTCCACCTTCAGCCCTTCCCCACGTCCCCCACCCAGAAGGCATGAAGACATGTGGCCCAGGCTCCTCTTCGACCCCCAAGGGTCAGAGTGCTCCAGCCCCTCAATCTGCTCAGAATGCCCTTGGATCCCCTTCAGAAATCAGGTGCCTCCATGCAGCAGATATGAACCCAGACCACAGGTCTGCACCAGGCTGCCTGGGTTCCACTCCCGGCTCCGGCACTTTGAGGCAAGTTCCGTGCCTCAGTCTCCCGTCTGTGAAACGGGGATAACACAGTCCCTATCTTGCAGGCTGTTGTGAGGATGAAGTGGGTTACTGTCTCAAAGGGGTTCAGGTCAGTGCCTGGGTTACCACTTCCAGCCCAGGGGTCCCTAACTGGGGGCCTACCTGGGCCCCTCCCCCTTCCCTTCCTGAGGTGAAGTGCAAACCCTTGAGGACAGACACCGTCTCTACGAGGAAAAGGGAGCAGCTTTCACACAGGTCTATGACCTGAAAGTGTTAGTCCCCAAACATCCTTTTACAGGCACCAAGATAATGACCTGTCCAAGGCCACACAAGCTGCAAGTGGCCCGGGTGCCCGGCCGAGCGGAGTGCACGGACATTTTCCGCGCTTCGTGACAGCGGGGCAACTACGTCTCCAACTGTAGGTTCAAGCAATGGAATCAGTAACATTTCTGAAGAGCATCACAGAGTCACAGGACAAAGACCACCAAACCCAGGCAGGAAGGAGCCTCGGAGGCCATGTGAGCTGGCGCCCCCACCCCAGGCTCCCAAGATCACTGATAAGGGAACAGCTGCATTAGGGCAGAAACCCATGCTTCCTGCCCAGACCTACCGGCACGTCCACTCAACTAAGTCATTGAAGACACTGTGTCATCGAAAAATCCAAAACAGAGTATCTTTTTCTTTAAAATAAAAAATTTTTAAAAAGAAGTATAAAACATTCAAGCAAACAAACAAAAAAACTATGGAAGTTAGCCTCTCCCAGAAGGTCCAGGGTTAGGGTGAGGGCTAGACCCAGAGAGCAGAGGCAAGAACCATGGCATCTGGGCTCTGTGTTGAGCAACAGAATCAAATATTTGTTTCCTCCTCCACAATATAACCATTAACTTGTTGACACGACGACACTTATTCCGTTCAAGTAAAGGTCACGGTATCAGAGGAGACACGGGTGTTTCAGGTGAGCGTGTGCTAGCCTATCATTGCTAACATATCTGCCTGCCCTGACGCGCCAGCCCCGCAGAGGGTCACCCCATCTTTTTGAGACACTCTGCTGGCACAGCAGGCGCGGAGAGACTGGGACACTCTCCCAGGACCCCACATGCAGGGCCAGGAGTCCAACCCCAGCCCCAGTGACCCTAAAACTGGTGTGCCCCCAACCAAACCTACAAGTCATCGCTCCCCAAAAGTGCGAAGTGTCCCCTATAGATTTCTTCCGTGCATTTATTAAACTCCAAACAACAACCGCCAAGCACACTTACAAGCTCACAGGAATACATACGGGTCAGAGAACTGTGGGGCTCAAATATCCCAGAACTCGTTAACTTGAGAGGCCCCCCAGGCGTGCTCCCTGTCTGCCAAACCTGCTCTCCATGGAGCCCTCCACGGGCCAAGGACTTCATGCCCCTCGCCCTTCCCTCCAGGCCAACAAAGTGTCCTCGTGGCGCTTCTCAACGCACTGTGCGCGAGTCGACGTCAACCATGACGTCTTTAGAAACCGACCCGTGGGTGCTGGTATAAACCGTCACGGTCCCAGCAACCTACAGGCCCTCAAGGGGCTGTGGGGGCCCTGACCGCAGGGAGAGGCGGGAGGGCTCCCAGGGAAAGTGGGAGGCATGAGGCAAGCCCGAGCTCCAACCTTGCAGCATGCTTGGGGAGAGGATGTTGTCCTGGAGCCCAGCTGAGTCAGCCACCTTCGGGGCAGGGAGGAGGGGACAGGCAGAGGGTGGGGGTGGCCCGAGGCAGAACCCTCCCTGGACATAGCCTGCGACTATCAGTCTCACTATCAGAGCCAAGAACGTAAGCCAGTTAGCTGCCGGTTCCCATCCGCCTTGGCCCCCATCCGCCTTGGCCGGCTGACACCGGACCCCCAACGGTCCCCAGACTCAAATGACGAATGCCCACAGAAGCAGGGACTGAAACCACTTTGCAGAGATAGGAGAGGGCTCCCCAACCGCCCACCGGGCCTCGACGCCCCTGGGTCACCACGCAGCCGGAGGTCAACCCCTCCATGTGCGGGGACACCCACGTAAATGCTCGCGACTCGAACGAAGAGGGAGAACTGGAGGCGGAAGCAGGGGCTTAAGCAGAAGGCAGGCTAAGTGGGAGCTCGAGAATCACCAATGAAACAAAGCCGGACGCGGGTCTGGCTCAGGTCTGGCAGCTGGGAACGCCTGGGCCAGGAAAAGTGACATCCGTAAGGGCCACTTGGGAAGAAGTGGCCACAGGCTGAGACAGGACAAGACGGACACCAGCCCTTGACTGCGTCACTGCTGCGGCAGAGACAGGCCTGAGCCATCCCCGACAGGGCACCAAGGGCTGCAGCCCCAAGGCCCAGGCACCAATGAGAGGCCCCAGGCTCACCATGGGGGGTTGGGGGTAGGGGGAGGGGTTGGAAGCAGCACTGGCGGGCCACTGTCAGAAGCACCTGAGCCGGGCGGGAGCTCAGGGAAAACCTAAGTCAGACCCCCACACCTGAGGAACGGGCAGTAGGGTCCTGGTCAGCTGGCCAGGGGTTCGGCCGGGCATGGATAAAGGGAGCGACGCAGCGAGGCCACAGCAGGCACATGCCCACGGGGCAGTCGTAGAAGCTCCGAGACACAGCCACAGATGCAGGATCCCTGCAGCCTCAGAACAGCACCTTTCAGGGAACTCGCTGCAGGTCTCTGGGCAGCACAAAGCACAAGCACCGCACCTGAGTCCGAGACACCAATGGGCGGGTACTCACCACAGCGATCACAGGGATGAGGACGCCCAGGTTCCCCGCGCTGCTGGAGGCCTGGAGGAGAACAGAACTGAGTCACTGATGAGCCCGCACTTCTTTCATTGAAAAGGAAAAAAAAAAAAACCTGACACAGTGACATGAAATTCCTTAATCTACACGAAACAATGAAAAAGATATACAGAGAAAGATGTATAAAGACGCATAATCTTAACAGATTAAAAAAGGGAAAATCTTAAAAAAGGGAAACAATTTGAATGTCAAACAGGAGAAGGATTACATAAACCGCGGCAACTCTGCACAAACATCACAAGCTGTTACAGAGACGGCGCTCTGAAAAGCACTGTCACCTTAAAAAGTGCCCAGATCAAACGTTAAATGTAGGAAAGTATGTTCTCACACAGTGCCAGCTACGTAAAATAGATTTGCATAAAACACCTAGGAGAAAATCTGTCAAAAGGTTAACGACGATTGTATCTGAGAGAAATTTTTACTCTACTATTTATAGGTTTCTGTATCTTTTCTACAATGAATACACATTCTTTCCAAGTCTGGGAAAATTTGGGGGTTACTTAAAAATAACTAAGTAAAAAGTCAGCCACCTGGCCAGACACATGAGGAGCAGCCCGGCTCGGGAAGCCCAGCCGCTCAGTTGACCATGAGGGCATCGACTGCCCACTGCAGCAGGGCTGCTCCATCTTCAGGGATGAACAGGGTCGGGACAGCTTGCCGAGGCCCCGTGGCCGCGCAGGGGTGGGGACAGAGTCCTAAGCTGGTGTCCCCCCAGCTCTTGATTTCTGTCCTCAGCTCCTGGTGGTCAGCGTGTTGGCCAGTCCCCACCCCACCCCACCCCCCACTGCTGCCCCACAACACCTGGCCTGTCACTGCGTAGGGGGGTGGGTGCATGGGCAAGCTCAGTTCGGCACCCAGGGAGCCCCTACCCCAGCCGGGGAACGAAACAGGACACCTGAGCGTTGAGCCCGGGAGATGCAGTGAGAGTGGCGGGGGTGGGGTGGGGGGGAGCTGGGCCCTGGAACCCTCAACAGGGTACAGCCTCGGCCTCCTTGGGCTCCGGGTGCCTCCCCAACACCCTCGAGCCCCCGTCTCCTGTGCACAGGGAGCTGGGCCCCACTCAGGAGACGAGAGGAACAGTGGCCCAGCCTGCTGTGGCGGGGAGCAAGGCAGGGCTGAGCGGGGCAAAGGGTCTCAGGCCCTGTTTGCACCAGCCCCTCCCTCCTAGCTGAGACTTTCACTCGAGGCTGCTGCTCACTCGCTTCCACCTCAGAGAGGCCTTGAGACCACCCGACGCCCCTGTTTTGTTCCCATGCCTGTCCTGCTAAGCCTGCAGGGGCAGCCCCTTGTCTGTCTGTTCACTCCCGCCAGCACCCCGGGAAGGAACCAGTCCCCCGTTCCTGATGTCACCAGGTAAAGGGAGAAAGCGCGGGTTTCAAGGCGGTGCCCGGGGCTGAGCCCTACCTTCAGGGCGGGCCCCTTCTCGCTGGCCCTTTCGCTGGCCCGCTTGCCCTCCAGCCCCAGCTGCACAAACAGCTCCAGCAGGTTCATGAGCAGCTCGTCCACCAGGTGCTCATCCTGGATGTTGGCTGCGATGTTGGCCAGGGCATTGATCACAGCCAGCGAGCAGTGCCTGTGAGAGAGAAGTGACGTGGACACAGTGCGGGCCCCCAGTACTGTGAACAAAGACCCCCAAGGCGAGGGACATGCCACCAGAGGACACTAGCCCTGAAGGAAAGTCAGCTGCTGTGGAAGAGACCCCAACCTCCCCCAAGACAAGTTGGGGGCCCAGGGGCTGTTCAGCTTCTAGGAGCCTGCGCGTTGGGGCATGTTGACTGTCTCGGGACACTTCCTCCAAGTGCCCGGGCGGCCACGCAGCTGAGAACGGGCATGTCGCTCCCTGGCACTTCCAGGGGACCCACTTCCCCTCCAGTTACAATCTCCCTTCATCACCACCACCAGGGAAACTGATGACACTTCCTCCTCCACCTGGGGCTGAGGTTAGGGTCAGCTCACACCAGACACTCAGGAAGTGCTCAGTGGTCCTGACGACCTGCCCCGACCCCGTCACCCCACGTAAACCCTGAATAGGAAGCTGACACCGCACACCAGCGGGGCGGCCGGGCTCTGAGTGCCGGGTCAGCTGGATGCTGCCGCAGCCGGGCTATGCCAAGTAGCTCAGGTCTTTAAGGCCCAGTTTCTTCCTGAGTAAACAAGGATAATAATTCCCTCCTCGCGGGGCGTGGGGGAATCAAACAGTCCCTGTGAAGCACGTAGCACATTGTCTGCCCCCGAAATCACAGAGCAATGGCAGCCGGGACAAAAGGCATCCCTTCCCAGACAAATCTCTGGGGGAGGAAACGGATGGCAGTGGATGCCTCCGCCGGCGGGAGACCAGTCACTGTGGGTGGCACTGTCAGAAAGTGCTTTAGGAAGGAAATGTGGCAGAAGATGAGGAACTGGTAAGTCCCGTACATGGCACAGGCCGAGCAGCGAGGCAGAGGCGGGGTCAGAGGTCAGAAGGAAAGACAGGGAGGGGAGGGGCGACGAGGCGCAGGAGCCGCTCTGGGAGCGAGATGCAAGGGAAAGAGGTTTTGGTCTGTGTGTCGGTGTCACTGCGGAGACCAGAATGGACAGACAGGAGAGGGAGGTGAGCTGGCGGCCCCCCAAGGCCAGTCCTGCGTTCCAGTGGCCGGGGCTCCCGTGGGAGCGGCAGTGAGAAGGCAGAGAAGCAGCCATTGTGCTCAGAGCTGTCACATGCATACACACAGCCTCATACACCCACACAGCTGGTGAGGAAATTAAGGCACAGAGAAGGTTAGCATGTCCTGAGGTCACACAGCCGCACTCCCACCCCCTCCCCTGGGTGGAGTGGTCAGGAGGGGAGAGGAGAACCTCCGCCCTGCCCACCGCCCTCCTGACTTCATCTGACGAAGTCCACGAGATCCTCCAAACACAGAAGGACGCGTCTCGTCCTTGGGGCATCCCTGGGGAGGGCGAGGACTCACGCAAACATCATACATCCAAGGCTGTCAACGTCTCCTCCCTTGCCCTCTGAATCCACCCTGAGGCGAGCATCCGAGACTGCACAGGTATGCAGCACCGACCAGCAGAAACACTGGAAAACTACCTAATGTGCAGCCTAGGGCTGGCCAGACAGATTGTGGTGCTGCCTCCTGATGGACACCATGCTGACATCCAAGGTGACGACGGGCAGGAAGGCTGGTGCTGCTCTGTGAGAACACGGTCACCCGGGGGCGCTGTGCCCACTGGGTGAGGAGCTCAGAGGTGCTAGCTCGGGGGCGGCCCTGTGCGGGTCATTCCCGCCTGGGTACATGTATTTCTAACATGTAGTGCTTTTGTAAGAAGAGATGTTTATTTAAAAGACAAGTCCCCACATCTCACATTTTCGAAGGATCGAGAGCAACAATGAGGTTGGGAAGACTTACCTGTAGCCGTGGTCCTTGTAATCCTTGGTGGCAGAGTACACAACAGAGCTGGCCTTCACGCTGATCTGCTGGAAGAGATTCCACACCTCCTGGTAAATGTATTGCTGGAAAAGAGTGAGGGACACGTGACCACATCTCCTCTGGGAGCGCCCTCCATGGACACCCAGAGGGGACACACTGGGGACCAGGGACAGTGCGGCCTGAAACAGCATCAAGGTCAGCCCTTCCTAAAGGTTTATGCAAACCTCAACTTAAACACCAAGAGTGGAATAGGTTCCATTTCCATTCTATTCTATTAACATCGGCAAGAAAATAGTTTAAACCTCTTTCTCCGGCACTCTTGGAACCATTACACTATTCTCCTTTACTTGGAAAAAAATCTCACCATTCGGTGTTAAGAAAGTTGGGAGCATTTAACTCTTCTGCAGGGTAAGTTTAATCTGTATTTTTACGTTCCTGGGAATCAAGGAGTTTCCCGAAGCGCGCCCAGGGAGAGTGGGTTCCCGGCCATGCTTACGTTTCCAGTGATGACCAGGCAGCCAAGCTGGTCGATGATGAGCACGTCAAGGGGGGAGGGGGGCTGGCAGAACTTCTGCTGTAGGATCTGCAGGATCGGCTCCATGACCTTTGGGGTGTCCCTCAGGGCCACTGCGATGTGGCCCAAGGCTCGGATGGTGTGGTCCGGAATCAGGTGAGCATCCCTATGGGAGGGAAGGACAGACGTGCCCTGGGAATGGTGCTCCAGCACACAGCAGGGAAATGAAGCCGGAAGCCAGGACCTGGACCCCAGGGTCATCAGTCTCTCAGAGGAAGCGTCCATCTGACAGTGACAGCCTGGGATCTGCAATCACCAGCACCAGGCGGGAAGACGGAGGTCTTTTCCCCCAGTGTCCAGGGTGGACGTTCCAAGGTGGGCTTCAGCAGACATCGCGGGACAGACTCAATGCCCGACGCCATTCCGTGCCAGAAAGCAGCACAGACGCGCGAATGCCAGCGGCCCCATGAGCCTGCACAGGACCGGCTGCCCCCGCCCCCAACCCCCGGGACAGGACAGGACGTACTTGTCGCTCTCCTGGGAGATATAGAGCCGGTTGGAGAGGCTGGCCAGGAAGGCCTCCACGATCACTGCGTCCACAGTCAAGCCAGCCTTCAGGCACCTGAGCAAGGAGGAGGCCAAGCAGAATGAGGCATCAGAATAACCAGATGAGCATTTTGTGTTTGATTTTGGTTGAGTTTTTCCTGTCTCGGGCCTGCAAGGTTTAAAGACCCGCTCTGAATACTCTTTCCCCAGGAATCTGAATGAACATCATTACACAGAATGAATTCAAAGAACAGCTGTAGATTTCACCTCTTGATAAGTATCTCAGTTAAAAATAGTAACTTCATTATCTTGCCCAGAACGGTCTCCTTCAGGGTGTCATACTCATGCCAATTCCAATTTAAAATTCCCTGTTTCTCAACGAAAGTCACAATAGCTGATTCGAAAGACAGATGGTCCCACGGTGGCTGAGGGAATGTTAAAATTACATATCAAGGTTTTAATAATATGGAGAAATACTTATGCTCTAGAGAAGGGGAAACCTAACAGCCCTAAGGAGCATGAAATCTTACAGGCATCTCTCGCTCCCCACACATTTGGCTCCCAGGCCACAAAGTCAGAGAAGACAGTCTGACAGAGTAGCTGGGCTCCAGCCCCATGGCCCCGAGAGCGAGGTGCCAGGACTCAGACAAGGAGAGGTACATCTCCTGCAAATCAGAATGTATCTGGTCCCCAAGTGTGGACAGCAAGAGTTCACACAGATGGAGCTGGTGCCGAAGGGACACTAGGGCACATAAAACCTCTCATTTATACCAAAAATCACACGGAAAACAAGATGACACAGGACCACATGTCATCTCTCTCTGGATGATGGGCTAAGGGATAATTCTTTTCTGTCTACTTTTCTACACATCACAGGTTTTCTCTGTTTCTTATTACGTTTATGATCAGGAAAAGAAAGGCAGGAAATTTTTTTTTTTTTCTTTAACATGTAGCAATCTCCCTTTTCGGATCCAGTGCAGGTTTAGAAGCTTCCCTGAGCAATAACGTCTCTGGCTCTGCCTGACACCCCGCCCCCGTCCCCCCAACCCCCCGAGGCCACCCACCTGCAGACGTTGTCGATGGCAATGTCCCGCAGCTGCTCGTACATGGACGGCTGGCTCTTCTTCCCCGACGCCACATTCAGGGTCGACTCGGAATGCTCGTTGGTTACGCTGATTTTTATATCATTGCCGGCAACTGGAAGTAAAAATTCAAATATGTATCTGGTTATGCCTGTCGCTTTCCATACCCGTGTTTGAAATTCAAAACCAAAATCAAATGTAATCATCTTTAGCTATAAAAGCAATCACTTTACAAAGACTTCACCAAGGATTTCAGAATCCAAAGTGTCGGAGAACAGAAAGGATGAAACAAATGTTTAAATCAAGGAAGCACACTTAGGTTACAAAGCAATGAATACATAAAATAGCAACGTCTTAAGAAATGATTCAGAAGTCCTGGCCCCTAGGAGCTCAGCCCCAGCAGAAAGGCAAGGGCATGGCCTGAGGGCATCCAGCTCACGCGTAGGAAGGCGGGAAGGGTGGGCAAGCGTGAGAGCAGGGCCCTCAGAGTCTCTCCACCTGAAGGGAGAGGACAAAACGCCCATCTTGGTGGGACTGGGGGCAGCATGGTGATACCACTTCAGCGCCCGAGCGCGCAGCAGGGTACTTAATTAACATCGGTCACCAGACGTGCTCTGGGCCTGTGGCAGGGGAGCGGACGGAGCTCCAGGCCCGGCGTCGGGACATGGGACGCACACTGCAGGATGCCCCAGAGAGAGCAGGTGCCAAAAAGAGCAGGTCTGGAGTGGGACCTGGGGCAGTGGCAGCGGGAGGGAGGCCTGGCACCCCAGGGGGTTGTGCAGGGGAAGCCTTGGGGGGAAAAGGTGGAGGAGCAGCCCAGGGATGGCGGCCTCTCGGCCAGTTACCTGTGTGGTACTGACTGTGGCACTTGTACAGCTTCACCAGCACGGGGGACGGGACCACCAGGAAGTCCCGCAGGGATGGCGTCACCGAGTGTACCACCACCGGGAACCTCTCGCACAGGCGGCCCAGGCCCTGCAACGCACAGCGGGCCATCAGGGGCCGCGGGGGAGGTGCCCACCCCCTCAGACACCAAGTCAATCAGACTTCCAAGGGCCACCCGGCCATGGGGCACAAAGACAGAAAGGGGGTGGTCGGGACTCTCTCCACCCAAAGGCGAGATTCACTGTTAAAGTGTGTCCATCTCTTTTGGAAGAACCTTAGGGGAGAAAGGGCACCAAGCATTACTCTTACACAACGGCAGACGTGAAGTCAGTGGGGTTGGGACAAGGTCAGAGTCTTGGCACAGCAGGCTGGCGTCCGAGGCCTTGGGAACGCCCGGCAGATGCAGGGCAGCCTCCACAACGCAGGACTTGGCTGTGCCTGGACCCCACTTGCAGAAAGCCTGCTGGCCGTCAGCAGCGGCCTCCCAGCACTGAACTTGTCCACAGCAGACTCTAGTTCAAGTTCCTAGAGGCAGCAGCTCAGACCTCGCTGCTGGTGCCCGCCACAGCCTGGCCACGGCAAGAAGGCCCTGCTGACGGGCGTCAGCACCGCGCCCCCAACCACCCCCACCGGGGCCCGTGAGACTGACCTGCAGACAGCAGATGAGCAAGGGCAGGTGAGCAATGATGACCTTGCTGGATGTCTTGGACTGCAGCTTCTCAGACAGCTTGATGCACAGATTCTCTGCACCTAAGTTCAGAACAGAGGAGGGTACGGACCTTTAGCAAAGGCCAGTGGTCACAAAGACTCCCTCACCAGTCAAAATAGAACGTGACTAAACCCCGGGCTCACTAACTCTGAGAAGCGGCTCCACCACAAAGTGTCGGAGGTGGGCGTCCCTGCTCCTTTCCTACTGCTGTGACACCGTCCTGCGGGGTGGCCTATCCCTCCACTGCCAGCCCCCACCCTGTCCCGTGTCCTGAGCGTGGCTCCCCCCAAACCCCCACCTTCCTGGACCAGCACCATCTCCCGTCCTGAGCCCCCTCCTCTCCTCGTAAGCAGAGGACGCGCCAGGCGGTGGCACGGGGAACCCACCCTGCTCGTCCTTCACAGCCCACACCATGAGGTCCACGCAGGCGGCACTGGCCTGGCAGCGCAGCTTCAGGGGGCTCAGCTCACTGTGGGTCCGGTCCACGTCGTGCAGGATCTTCTGGAGCTCCCCCTGGCTGGTGTTGAACTGCTCCAGCACGAAGTCATGGACCTCCTTCACAAAGGAGGTGGGCAGGTCTGCAGGAGGGAGAGCGGGCACAGATTCAGGCTGTGAGCAGCCTTGGTCTTTCCCTTGCAACAGACACCCAGGGAGAGGGCGCTGCTGCTGGCTACCATGCTTCCAGGAAGGCCGGCTGGGGCGAGCCGGGACGGGCACGCACGCCAGCCCTGCACACATGCTACCTGACACTCGGAATGGTCACCTCCCAGCGAAATGCGAGCCAAGCTTTGTTTTAAGCTGTCAATACACTCAAACCTGAACACGAGACACAACCTGGGGAGTGCCATCACCAGAACTGGTCCGATTAACGAAAAGTACTCCTGTGATACTTTCTAAAAAGGGTGTCAGTTATCAGATGTGGGAAAGCTGGATGCAGCCCGAGAAGGACCCAGTCTGCAGCCTCTCCCAGCTCTCGTCCTCGGGCCTGGACAGTGCAGAAGACCCGAGAGACGGCACAGGCACAGGGCAGACTGGCCGAGAAAACCAGCAGCAGCCTGGCTAGGGGAGGCTGCAGGCTCCAGGGTCAGGCCGAGCAGCCAGCACCTGCCGCTTTTCGGGAACCTATCCCTCATGGTGGCCCCAACCAGGCTCAGGTCCCAGGAGCACTTGGAATCAGATCAGGAAAACAGCTAAGGAGAGATTATGGGACACCCACAGGACACCATGTGGTCATCAAAGCTCTTGTTTATGAAGCACATTCAGCAACTTAAGGGAAGAGCCTAGGAAAACTGTGTTTAAAACACACAAGAGAGCCTGGAAGGAACTGCTAACTCTGTGTGTGAGCTCCGCTGACAAATTATTCTGAGTTGTAAGATCACGACTGCCTCGTTTTCTCATTTTTTTGTTTTGAAACATGTAAGGCAGACACATTAGACTGTATGCCTGACCAGGGGATCAGGACGACCCCACACGTCCGTGTCAGACATCAGCCGAGGAGACACACCCACCAAAGAGGCTGCGCTGCTGGCAGCACCGGGGGCAGGACAACAGGTGCATGTCCCTCATCGCCTGCTTCTCCTGGGAACGTGTCCACGCTCCTTGCGGACGCTGTGAAGCGGCCCTGGCACAAGGGCAGGACCCCACGCTCACCTTTCATGTAGTACAGAGTGTCCCGCAGCATCTTGAATGTGGCCACATAGAGGGGGTCGCTGAACGCGCTGTAGTAGAGGTCGGCGCTGGGGTTGGCCTGCGGGTAGAGGCATGGGACGCATGACTGGCACCGCCGGTCACTGCGGTGACTCCCTCCTCCCTCCTACGCTCACACTGCCCAGAGACGCCTGCGGGAAGCAGCCCCGGGCCCCTGGAGGACGGACCACCTTCTCTCACTGAGGGCTCACCCTCTCCGGGCATCTTTGAACAAGGAGAGTGGGGGTGCAGGAGCCATGGGGCCACAAGACCACATTGCACCCTGTCCCCCTCAGTGATAGACACGACAGCTGGGGCACCTTCGGATTCAGCCTACGTTTTGTAACTAAACTTCACTTTAAATTTTCTTTAGCAATCTCATCTAAAATGTGACGCTAGTTTTCTTCTGGGGAAAAAAATTCATCCGAGGTCTAGTGAGTTGAGTAAGATGCTGTTAATTTCTCTGCACACTCAGTCTAGTGCAATGGAAAGGCACGATTTACAAAAATTCTGACACAGGTAAGCGCGGGTAAGGCGGATGCGGAGGCAAATCCACAGCTGGAAGGGGCCTGCGGGGCGAGGCTGGTGGAGGCCGTGTCCCATGGGCACCGGTGTCATCAGAGGGCGCTGCGCGAATGGCCCTACAGGCACAGTCCTCATAACTCCCTGCGGGGCAGACGTGACACTGGCTGAGGTTAAGGTGACCAGAGGTCCCACCCCAGAGCCAGGAGGGAGGAACCCGGGCGGTGCAGCCCGGCCACAGGGCCCCAGAGCTGTGTGATGAAGGCCCTGCCAGCCTCTGTCTCCTCGGCTGAGAGCGGGTGTGCCGTGGGTTCAAGGAGAGGGAGTCACGTCTGGCACATAATAAGCACAGTCACTGCCAGTGAAGGTGGATGAGGAAGAGGATTATCCTGCAGTGACTCGGGTTCCAGCTTTTTTTTAGCCACAAAACTATTTCTTCAAATGGACATTTACACTAAAGTCCAAATTATGAAACAAAATATTAGAAACTGCTCTGTTCTGTGGGGAGAAGGGCCCCAGAGCCCCATGCTCCTGGCATTCCTCTCCCCTCAGGATCCAAGCCAGATCTTCACCACGACGGCACTCGGGCCCAACACGTCTGGCTGCTGTGCCTGCCAGCCCAGCTCTGGCCCTGGCCTCCTGGTCTGCCCAGGGTCACACGACCCCACACCGACAAAGGACACCAGGACACCTCTGAGAGCAAGCACAGTGAGAGCTCAGGCCCACGGGCAGGAGGGCTGCGGACCAGCTGGCAAGTGACCGGCCACACACGTAATGCCCACAGACAGCGGGGTGGAGCGCGTGCAGGGCAGGAGCTGCGGCCTGCAGCACAGGGAGGTCCCTGGTGGTTCCCTTCCCGCTTCATAACTGAGCCCGGTGGTGCCAGGCGCTGCATGTCTTATAATCGGATGAGAGAAAGAACGCCAGGCTTAACAAGGAATCTGAGCCCAGCACATGGCCACAGCAGTCATCAGCCTGGAAATCGGTGATCCCTCTGGACCCTGACAAAAGGGGGCTGACCCAAATGTTCCCAGGGACTTTGAGGCCACCCAGCAGCGACATTTAATGATTTTATAAATAAAGCTGTGGGCCTTGGTTCCGAACATGCTAAGGAAAGAAGATGCCTGAGTACACACCCCTCACACTCACAAGCCAGGGCCTGCAGTGCCTGGACTGATGAGGGGTGTGTACCGAGCCTTGGCAGTGGCTCTGCAGGCACCGTGGGGGCAAGGACCACAATGGAGCAGAGTCGGGGCCCAGGCCGCAATCCAGCTCCCATGCTGACCATGGGACGTGGGCACCAGTTAGTCCTCCCCGAACCTCTGCTTTCACCTGTGAAGTAGAGACCCTGACCGCTGCTCAGGGGCCAGGACGGGGCACCGGTAGGGGACACATCTAAAGGAGCCAGGCACAGGGCGAGCCCTTGGGCGGCAGGTGTGCTGTCGTCACTGGAACGCACGCTGAAGTCTCAGGGCGAGCCTCTTACTCACTCCAGTGGCCCCACCCCACCCACTGCAAACCCTCCCCACTTCCCCCGCACAGGTGTGCCCGGCAGGTGATCTCGGCGTGATGCCCTCAGAGGGACGTACCTCCGTCACGCTGGCTACGACTGCGTCCAGGGACTTGAGAACAGGCTCCTCAACGATCTTCTTCACCTGCAAGGGAAACGAGACCTCGTGAGCACCTGGCACACACGGGGGGAGACAGGAGTGCCAGCTCATTCCACTGCAGAACAAATCGTGCTGACGGATGAAACCACATCACAAGCTCACGGTGAAAAACGGATGCAAATAAGAGGTCAACAATGAGCACATCACTGGAGCCCCAAGGCTCCAATACACACACAAAATGTCCCTAATCCTGCCATCGCCTAGAACTTCTTTCTTACCATAGATGGGAATGAAATAAAAACAGAAAAGGAACCAACTCCCTCAAATCTGGGGACATGAGGTTTCCATTTCCATGAAGCGAAAGCGCTGAGACTCCAGGCAAGACTGACTTTTCCCCCCCGAGGCCCCTCCCGGACGTGGTAGACCCCCGTCACAGCCGGTCCCCAGGCGCCAGCGACGCCCCCTTCCCGGGCCAGGGCGCTGGCTCTTCCGGGTGCTGCAGCGCACACTGCGAATTCCTCACAGGAGCACTGGCCACCCCCACCCCGGCCCCACTCTGTACCAGTGCTCGGGACAGGAAGAACTGTTCTGCCGACCGAGAACCGCCTGAGAAAACTGCCACCACATTACAGTGCTTTAAGGTTATTTTTAAAACATATGGATAATGATAAATGACATGCCAGGAGAAGAAATTTAAAAATGGTTTAGAAGAAAACCTAACCTTGAAAGTTAAAATATACTGAAAAACAGATTCCCCTGAACGACCCAAGACATCCAGCCTTCAACTGGAATCTCTTGACATGACCCTAAAGAGCTGCTGTCCCGTCGGGACACTGACAGCGTGGCCAGCTGTGGGGAGGGGGGGGTCTCAGGACAGCCGGCTACTGAGCAGCTCACCCTGGCTCCACCCTGCCCGCTGACACTGGGCCATCTTCTTGCTTCTCCACCCAAAGCCACCATCTCTGGGCCATTTCTGTTCACACTCCTCACAGGCAAGAGCCAGGCCCCCGGCCCCCGCCTCACCCCGACCTTCTTCTTCTCTCTCATTCGTTCCAAAGCAGAAAGCCCTGTCTTTGGAGTCTGTCCTGGCCCACCCGAACCCACCATGCAGCACCCCGGTACAAGCACGGCAATTTCAGGGGTGGGTCACAGGCCCAGCCACTCCAGGACTCAGACAACGGCATCTCTGACGCGACTGCAAAGGTCACACAAAGGTCCCCAGACAGGAAACATTAGCTCTGTATTAATCCAAACAGAGCAGCCCTTGAGCTGGGTCAAGTGCAAGAGCAAGTGGGCTTGGTGTTGGACCACCGCCTGAGCCTGGGCCCTACCCTTAGCCCTTAAGGTACTTAACACCAACTTCCTCACCTCTAACAAGGGGACGCGTGGCCGCGCCCCACGTGGCGGCTGCAGGGACAAATGAGAACGTGCCGCACAGCAACTCCGAGGATGTGACCCTCCTTCCCTCTTTAATCTGAAAACTGTGACTACCAAGCTGTGCTGTGAAATATAGGCTGACACAACTAGCAATTCCACTGGTTGATACACCCGTGGTCCATCTATCCATCAAGGCTATGCTTACCAGGTTTACGAGTTCCCGGAGCATCTCCAGGGGAATACTGAACTCCTTGTAAGTGATGCCATTGAAAAGAGGAGAAACGGAGAAGCTGGAGCTGATGGTGGAGAAGTAGTAGTCGGGCTCCGGGGCACTCCCATCAGGCAAGTAAGAAGCTGACGGGGCAAAACCAGAAAGTCAGTCGCGGGAGCATGCAACCCAGATACTCCCTCAAGAACCAACAACGGTATCGATTTTGCTTTTGTTTATACTCAAATTCCATGTTTTAATTAAGAAGTAAAGCCTGATATGATTCAGCAATCCCACTCCTGGGCATACATCCAGAGAAAATTCTAATACAAAAAGATACATGCACCCCAACGTTCATAGCAGCACTATTCACAATAGGCAAGACATGGAAACAACCTAAATGTCCATTGACAGATGAATGGATAAAGAAGATGTGGTACGTATACATACAATGGAATACTACTCAGACATAAAAAAGAATGAAATAATGCCATTTGCAGCAACATGGATGGACCTAGAGATCATCATACTAAGTGAAGTAAGTCAGAGAAAGACAAATATCGTTATGATACCACTTATATGTGGAATCTAAAAAAAAAATGACACAAATGAACTTATTCACAAACCAGAAACAGACTCACAGACATAGAAAACAAGCTTACGGTTACTAAAGGGGAAAGGGGGTGGGGGAGGGATAAATTAGGAATTTGGGAGTAGCAGATACAAATTACTCTATATAAAATAGGTAAACAACAAAGTCTTACTGAATAACACAGGGAACTATAGTCAATATCCTGTAATAAACCATAATGGAAAAGAATCTGAAAAAGAATATAATATATATGTATAACTGAATCACTGTGTTATATATCAGAAACTAATGCAACATTATAAATCAACTATATTTCAATTAAAAAAAGAAGTAAAAGCTGGATTGCAAATCCTTGGGGAGGGTTGCCTCTCACTGGGGTGTTTCAGGTCAAAGCTTAGGTAGAATCATGTCCTAATATTTTCTACCCAGACATGTGAGAACAACAACAAAAAAAGAATTACACCTTTTTACAGGTTAAGAGCCATGACAGCAGGAGGCAGCTTACAACAGAGGGGGGGGGGGCGACAAAATACTGAGAGGAGCTGAGACGCTGGAGGCCAACACGGTGAAGCCACAGAGGGGGCTGAACAGGGGGTGGGGTGAGGCCAGATTAAAGGGAGCAGGTGGGAAGAAGGTGGGAAGAGGGTGTGTGTGTGCGCATGAAATGTGTGTGAAAACTACATAAAACGTGTATATACAATGCGCATGAACACACATGCTCCATGTATTTTCCATTATATATGCACCTGTGTGACCGGCTTATCTCACTCAGCATCACATCCAGGTTCATCCACGTTGTCACAAATGGCAGGATCTCCTTTCCTAAGGCTGAATAATATTCCTGGAGGGCATTATGCTGAGTGAAGTAAGCCAGCCACAGAAAGAAAAAAACTGCACAATCTCACTTATATGTGGAATCTAAAAAACTCAAAGACATGGGAGCAGAGAGTGTGGTGACCAGGGGCGGGAGGTGGGGAAATGCAGAGATGACGGTTATGCGGGCTGAGTCCAGAGAGCTAATTACACCATGCTGGATGCTAGAAATGCGCTGAGAGAGGAGGTGCTCTAACCACACACGCACACACACAATGGTGACTATGTGAGGAGATGTACAGTTAACGGCTTGACTGCAGTAACCACCTCACCACATTTATGTATATCAAACCATCATGTCGTTCACCTTAAGGACATACCAGTTTATTGTAAAAATAATGATAGTTATAAAAGAAGGCAAGAAGTCTGTGTCCCGGACACACACCACGACATGAGGATGACGTCCTGCGTGGCTGACCCAGCGCGTGGTGGACACAAAAGGAGGCAGAAGGCGGAGCTGCAGGGGCCACAGGTGTAAGATTTGGGATTTATGCAGTGGTGTCACTGACAATGGAACGGACAGTGCCATGAGGCGTGGAGGTCTTGTTTCCCCACTTCCTCCCCACAATCTGCATCTTACTTCCCTCGAGGAGAAGGTGAAGGCTATTGTAACTAGTGTCTGACACTGCACAGAGCTGTCACACGAATCAAATTCAGTAAATTACCTGAAAGTCCTTTGTGAACAGCAAAGCTCTAAAGAAAGTATTACTCATTAAACATAAGGTATTACACGAAGTCTCATTACTATGTTCTTTAACATTATCCATGCGCTTAATGACCTTAAACAACAAGAAACAAGAGAAGGACCCACCATTAGTATTTCCACCTGAAAAGCAGTGCTTTCACAGGTTAATGTACTAAGATTCAGATGGCAGGCATTTGGGGTCCTGTATAGTATTGTCTGCACTTTTCTCTATGTTTGAAATATTTTTAGATTCAAGTTTAAGAAGTTTAATCAAAAATAGAAAATAAATGCTTTCTAAAAGCTTGACACTCAAGATGCACAACAGCAGTGTCTGTGTTAGCATCCTCACAGCACAGGAAGGCCCTGTGGACCTCCCCCCTGGGGGCTCGGTCAGCAGAAAGGAGAAGCCCACCTTCGAAGTAGTGAAAGGTGGATCCTCCAGGGGAGCTGGGAGGGGGCACCCCTCGTTCAGGGCTGACCTGAAACACACAACCACACGCACAGGTAAGAAAGGCCAGTCAGACCTCAGTCAGATCCGTCTCAGACAAGGCTCCCTCTGCTGGCCAGAGCCCTGGTTCAGCCCCACCTCCTCGCTGAAGCCCACCCTGGCTACAGGTTCTCTACTGTAATTCTAAATTCTTGTGTCTAGCCATATATTCTACACCTGATGACTGAGCCAGATTATTCTCAGTGTTTCGTGTCCCTGTCTTTCTCCATGAGTCAATTACATATTCTCTACAGGCACCAACTGTCTTGCGCTCAGAAAAGAGCTGGCGCCCAAACACTTCACCTCCCAGGAGATGACTCACTTATAAATCTTAAAAAGGACAAGGCAACCTTTGTATTAAAGAGAACTCTAATGAGAACCTTTCACGTTCCCCAAGTTCCCTCAAACTACACGCGAGTGGGCACCTAACAAGCCCCTGTCCCCTGTCCGCCTGGGTGCATGGCCCCACCTGCGAGATGCTGGACACGCTGCTGGCCTTCCTCTTCAGGGTGCCCTCCTGACACACCGCCAGCAGGTTGCTGGGGAGGATGGAGCGGAAGTCGTTGAAGGACCGCCTCCGCACACCTTCCAGCTCCTCAGGGACGTGGAGGGAATGAGGAGGGACTCTGGGGAAGAGCCTGGACAGGAGGGACTCTTCCGTGTTGCTGTAACGCCCAAATGCGCGGGAGATTCCTATGAGGCACGGGACCGCGTACTTGCAGAGGTATTCTGGAAGGCAGAGGGAAGCCGTGGCGGCACCGCCCGGGGACCTGGGACCACCCATCTCAGGGCCCCCCACCAGCAAGTCCAAGGGCCAGAACTAGCCATGGCAACAGGGCCAAGCCCAGGCGCTGACCGGCGGTATTTTCCATCCATCCTCAACCACGGCTGCAGACACGGCCCGTGGGCGGGAGGTCTTAACCACGCACAGCACCTCCAAATCAGTCCCTCAGCCACGTCACCCGAGCAGGCTCCCTCACGGGACTTAATCAGTGCATTTAGTCCTTCTGGGAGCAGATTGGTAGCCTCACATCAGAGGAAAAATGACCTTCAAACATGTTACAGGTGAAGAAACCGAGCCCCAGAGGGGGAAGTGGCCCAGCATTCAGGCAGCAGAGCTGTGCTCACGACCCCACGTGGCCTCTCAGCTAACATGCAGCAAAGGTCACATCCACCAGATACACTGGTTGCAAAGAACAGAAAATCTGAAGACTGGGAAAAGCAAGGGGAAGGATAATCACAAACAATAAAAAGAAAAACATACCTTTCTCTTGAATCTCCAAGGCCTGGCACATTCCCAAAAGGACATGCAAAACCTGCAAAAGCGCCTCTAAAATCTGGAATAGCCAAGGAAACATAACACACAAACTTATAAACAAAATCAGATAAATATCACAAAATTAATTCAGAACTAGAGGAAGCTTTAGACATTCTCTTGTCCAACCTCATACCTGATCCATAACCCCCTGCACGGAAGCTCTGCCGAGGGGTCAGGCAACAGACCTTCTGCGGACAGAACCCTCCCTCTCTGGCTGGTCCACAGGCCTAACTCTGGAAACAGGTGACAGGCCCCCAATCTCTCTTCACAGCTCAACACCCCTGGTTCTTTCCATCCATTCCTTATGATTCAAGTCCTTGCTGATGGCCTGCCTGACTTCACTGTAGCTCAGTGTGTAAGAAACCATCTCCAACTGCAGTGTTCAGACAAAACACACTACTATTCCAGGGATGCTGGGGATCTCCGAGTAATCACCAGACTCAGCACGGACCCCAGATGTCTGTGGACGTGACACTGGCTTTCCAGCAGCCCTTCACACTGCTGGCTCCATGAACTCACAGAGAAATGAAATCCTTAAGTGTCTCTCACACATGCTGCCTCAAGCTGTGCCCCTCCACCCGCAGGGCTGTTATTTTTTTGCCCGTCACTGAGCCCCACAAAAGCTCAGGGCATAAGCTTTAGTTCACCGCGAGGGTCCTCGATTCCCAGCTGGGCATCCAAATCATCTACAGACGAGACTGACTTGCTTTCAGGATTTTCATCCCCGGTCCTGGCTGGTCCTAGCTGTTCAGCTTCCACCGCAGGGGGCAGGCAACCAGAGACTCCTGCCGGGTGCCCCTGGGGTGGTCCTTCAGGTGGCTCTGCAAACCCTGCCCTCGGCTACACTGCTGACCAAGGATGTCAGGAGAGGCGCGGTCCAGGCCCTGATGAAGAGCACCCAGACCGAGTCCCTCTCACTTCCCCCGCTTCCAGTCTTGGGGAATCCAGGCAGGAAAATGAAGTTGGTCTGAGGTGACTTGTTCATCACCAAACTGTTCACGTTTTGCTAGTGTCAAATGATGAGGAACAGTGAGGACCTGGAAAGCAATGTTTTGTCCATTTCACATATTAAAGTTATGCCACCATCTTCTGTGGTGACCTATTTCAACAGGTGTTACTGGTAGAAAAGCCCTGTTAGCTTTTTTTTTTTTAATTTTTTATTTATTTATTTATTTATAGCTGTGTTGGGTCTTCGTTTCTGTGCGAGGGCTTTCTCTAGCTGCGGCAAGTGGGGGCCGCTCTTCATCGCGGTGCGCGGGCCTCTCACTATCGCGGCCTCTCTTGTTGCGGAGCACAGGCTCCAGACGCGCAGGCTCAGCAATTGTGGCTCACGGGCCTAGTCGCTCCGCGGCATGTAGGAACTTCCCAGACCAGGGCTCGAACCCGTGTCCCCTGCATTGGCAGGCAGATTCTCAACCACTACGCCACCAGGGAAGCCCCCTGTTAGCTTTTTAAATAATATGTGATTCTAACATATCTAGTTACCTCTTTAGCCAACCCACAAGTAAATAAAGAACCTAAACTAAGAAAGAAGGGTGGAGACCAACATAATGGCAGAAATAGGGACACAGAATTTACAGTGTGATAGTAAGTAAAGAGATTTTAAAAATTAAAAAAGATACAGGGTGGCTTCCCTGGTGGCGCAGTGGTTAAGAATCCGCCTGCCAAAGCAGGGGACACGGGTTCGAGTCCTGGTCCGGAAAGATCCCACACGCTGTGGAGCAACTAGGCCCGTGTGCCACAACTACTAAGCCCGCGCTCTAGAGTCCACGAGCCACAACTACTGAGCCCGTGTGCTGCAACTACTGAAGCCCGTGCGCCTAGAGCCCGTGCTCCGAAACGAGAGAAGCCACCACAATGAAGAGCCCACGTACCACAATGAAGAGTAGCCCCCGCTCGCTGCAACTAGAGGAAGCCCCCTTGCAGCAACGAAGACCCAATGCAGCCAAAAATAAATAAATAAATAAAAGGAGAGAAATATGAAATACATTTAAGTAACATTTCCAACAAAATAAACTAAAACTAAAAAAACTGGAGCACTTGAAGGAACGGCTCCAGCTTTCCAGAAAATCTTCTCCTATGAACGTCAGTCCCCAGCATGGAGGCAGGAGGACGCGTGGCCTTTTGCTGCCCACCTCACAGGGCAACTGGGAAAGCTGAACGAGATAAGACTCGGGAGGTCAGCAGGGAACTAAGCACTGCAAGCAGGATTTAACATTTCTCATGTGTGTTACTAACAGTATGAAATAAATCAACATAAACAATCCAATCACTTCTTTTTTTTTTTTTGTCCTGTCATCACTTTGGGACTCTCGGATCTTACAGAAACACACACCGAGTCAACGCACACTTACCTCATCCCTGAGGGAAGGGTCCCTATAAGCCACGTCAGACAGCAAAGTGACCAAGCAGAAGCTGAAGCTCTCGGCCACCGGGAGGGTGCCTGGAGGCAGAAAGACAGGAATCGGATCATCACACTGACCAGCCACCCCATCTGGCTGTTCCCTCTCACACGGCTGCCAAGGACCTGCTTACAATGGAGGCCGCCCTCTTCAGGATGAGCCTCCAGAGAACAGATACGGGCCCAACGTGTTTGCTGAGAAAGACCCCTGCCTTCCTTGTAATAAAATGTTTTGGTTCAAGAAATTGAAATGTTTGCTGAGCCAATTTATAGTCTGAGATTACAGAGCCTCTCAACATGACAGATTCCATGTTTTATTCCTGACCTAAATAAAATTGGGAAATCAATCTTGGTAAGACTATGGGAGATGTTTCATGGAGGCTAACTGTCAAATACCAATTACTATCACTTTAAACTGAATTAATGTTTTTTTTTTTCCTTTTTTCTTCTGACAGGTGGAGAAAATCCTCAGAAGAGCACCCAGAGATGTGCTCTACTCCTCGTAGGTTTTTAAGCCCTTCCCTGACTGAGCCTGCCAGTACGGAGATTCTCAGGAGCAGAGCCTCAAGGTCAAAAAGGGAGCACTACAAAAGACCACAAGTGAAGCACCACTTCTGTGAAGTGCACTTTGGGAAGGTTAGACCTGCTGCCGAGGAGGTCCAATCACTATTAAACATTTAACCAATTTTGAACGTTGAGCACTGACTCAAAGACACACACACACACAGAGCAGACGACCGCTGCGTGTCTACTTCCGCACATGTGATTCTGAGACGCAGCTCTAGGTCCTTCACAAGCTTGAGTGTGGCCGGAACCACTGGGAGGGCTTGCTGAAATGCAGTCTGCCTGACTCCCGGGCCCAGAGTTCCTAACTCAGTAGCTCCAACGTGGGGTCTGAGAATCTACCTTCTGACAAGTTCTCAGGGATGCTGATGCTGCTGGTCCAGGGATGGCCCTTTAAGAACTACTGCTATGGGGTTTATCAAAGCATAAGTGATATTGCCTTAATAGAAACTAGGAGACTGAAATATTACCCAATAATTGGAAATTTATATATCTCTAACAATGTTTTTTTTTTTTATATAAACTTATCTATTTTTTATTTATTTATATTTGGCTGCTTTGGGTCTTCGTTGCTGCGTGCGGGCTTTCTCTACTTGCGGTGAGTGGGGGCTACTCTTCGTTGTGGTGCGTGGGCTTCTCACTGTGATGGCTTCTCTTATTGCGGAGCACTGGCTCTAGGCATGCAGGCTTCAGTAGTTGTGGCTCGCGGGCTCTAGAGGGCAGGCTCAGTAGTTGTGGTGCATGGGCCCAGTTGCTCTGCAACATGTGGGATCTTCCCGGACCAGGGCTTGAACCTGTGTCCCCTGCATTAGCAGACAGATATTTAACCACTGCACCACCAGGGAAGTCCCTAACAATGTTTAAATAATGCTAAAAAATTCATTCGAATGAGTCCAAGTATATAGAAGTGATATTTGTTTTGAAATAAAATAGGATCAACACTTTCTAGTATTCTACTTCTCCCCAAATTAGATAACAATGGTGGACACAGATGTTTCACTTTTCAGCAATCGTCTATTTAATTTGTAGTCTTTCAAATTCCAGGACACCTGCATAATTTGGGGTCTGTCAGCTTTAGATACAGTAAGTCACCAGAAATGCTGAAAACCCAAAGGGCAAGAGGAACACGGGCAGGCACAAGCGGATGTTCATGAGGACAGCCCAGTCTCCAGCAGACTGAGCCCACCTGACAAATTCAGGCCATGCCACCAACAGAAAGGACAAGGGCCTTCTTTGCAGGCACCAACCCCCCGCTAGATCTGAAGGTGGGGGCCTTGGACCTCAGAGAGAAAGATTACAAGGAAACTTCAGTCTCATGGGTCATGAACTCTGAAATGTTGGAGATCTTCCAAGCTGATTTTGGAGTCTTGGGAAATCCGTTTACAAGATCATGAGTGTTATAAGCGTTTAGCACAATGCCTGGCATGTAGGGGACCTATGTAAATACTTAGGGAGGGACGGGAGGAAGAAGGCAAGGAGGGAGGAAGTGAGGGGAGGGCAGTGGAGGGGAAGAGAGAAAAGATTATCTAACATTCTCTTTGACCTTAAAGAGAGATCAGTATCAAATATAAGTTAAAAAGAAATACACATGAATTTATTCCATTTGCAAAGATGCAAAGTTCAGTGGAAATTTAGCAACATCGACAAAGTGATAAAACTACTGACAGTGGACATGGTGGTTGAGTCCCAAACTCCCATCTCAGCCCTCCTTTCTGGGCAGCCACCAGGCCATCTGGAGAACTGATCTCACTGCAGGGTGAGCCTCTCCATCTGAGGCAACAGACCAGCTCAGGGACAGCAGGGGACCCAGGGCAGCCAATGGGACATGAGCAAAGGTTCCTGAGGGTCCCCGTGGTCCTGCTCAGCCCCGCTCGTCCCGCCCAGGGCTCCGGGCGACGTGAGAAAGCGCTAGTGCTGCAGACACAGGAGTGGAACCAGCTAGAAGCATCCTAACTGCCGCGTTAGTGTGATTAAACATTCAATCCTCACAGACGGGGAACACACAGACGCTTCCTCGCATTCAGGGAAACTTTAAGCAAAACTACCTCTGCCTTTCCGAGCTGTGCTTTCTTCTACCCAATACACTTTTGGAAGACCTTTAAGAAGTCGAAGAAGGTAAGGAACCACGGAATCTTTGTGCTAAAAAAAAAAAAAAAAAATTACATTTAATTAAGTACACGACTGGTAGCTTTTTAGCACAGACTGAGCCCAAAACAAAGCACATCCACATCCTGATCATCTCAGAGAAGGGCGTTTGCACAGCGTCGCACCCTTCCTGCTGCACATGGCGGGCAGCGTCCCTCCGGCCAACAGGAAGGCCGACACCTGCCCTCTGCTGCTCAGTGTCCAGCCTGGCTCTGGCCTCCAGAAGAAGACACGTGTGCACACACTCAGAACTGCCTCCTGCCAGGTGTTTAAAGTCCCCAAACCCAAACCTCAGGACCACATCCTCCAGACTGGAGAGCAGCTTACAAACTTGGTGATGCTTCTTTCTGTTGTTCACGGCCCTTGTGCTCTTCCCTTCCTTTCTTAAATTTTCGGCTTCATGTTTCCTTTTGCTCCTCTCAAACTGAGCATTAGACTTTATAGCCAACATTAGCCAATGGAAAAATTACTTTCATCTAGTTTCCAAACTAGCCAATCAGCATAGAGTTCATAACCTTCCACTACTAGCTCTCCTGGCTGTCTCCCTACATGCGGCTGCCCCCGTGAAGGACAAGTGTGCTCCAGAGAAGGGGACACTATCTGATGTTCTGAAACGCTGAAAAAACATGTGGCTTTGAAAACATGGTTGCAAATTCTGCCACACTCCTTTCATCAAAAGGCAGAGTCAAATTCGCATCCCCTGAAAACGGGGCTGCCTTGGTGACTTGCTTCTGGTGTACAGTCAGACCTCTGTATCCGAGGGTTCCACGTCCGTGGATACAAAGAGCCGACAGTACTACACCATTTTATATGGAAGACTGGAGCATCCTCGGACTGTGGTACCTGCAAGGGGTCCCGGAGCCAATCCCCCGAAGATGCCGAGGGATAGCTGCGTGTAGAAAGTAGAATGAACGAGCCTGACTTCCCAGGCTAGCTCAGAGATGGCAGAGCCACTTCCCCCGGCTCTTTCTCAGGACCCGCACTCTTGCAACCCAGACACTATGCTGTGACAAAGTGACACAGCCCAGGCCACACGGGGAGGCCATGCACATAGAAGGGTCCTGGCCAAGAGCCCCAGAGAAGGTCCAGCCAGCGGCCGGGATCACCCCACACATGTGGGGGAGGGGCCTTCAGGTGACCCCAGGGCCAGCCTTTGAGACACCCCAGATGACACCAAATGGAGCAGAGACTGGGATCTTCTGAGCACTGGCTAAATTGCAGATTCATGAGCAAAAACCTCCGCCAAACAAAACCAACTAACTTTGGGGTAATTAAGCCACCAACTTTGGGGTAATTTTTATGCCACAGCAGGTAACCAAAATAAATAGAGAACTTTCTTTAGTGAAAACAAAACCATTTTTCCTGTGCAACAATTGCCCAGGGAACTGGTGTACTAACACACACAAGACCCCAAAGGGGCCGCACACCAAGACCCTGCAGAGAGGGAGCGGCCCGGGCTCTTCCCCACACACCCTGCAATGGTGTCACCACCACTGCTACTCCGGCCACAGCTGCCGCCAGGGCAGCCCACTAACTGGGCACGAAGGAGGCCAGTGCCAGCGCCCACCCGGGATGGAGGAAAGGAACACAAACTCCAGGTGGATCACGAGCAAGCTGGTCCCTAGGCGCAGGGGCCGGCAGACACCGGGCTCCTCTCCTGGTGTCCGTGAGGCCCCCGGCTTCCTGGGAAGATCAGGCCGACTGTGAGCCCCATGGGACAGCCGCTGCCACCCCTGCCAACCCCTGACCCGGAACCCAAACCACACCAAAAGTAACTTGTACTCGTCTCTTCCCTGCCATCTGAAAAAACCCGATACACGTATTTAGGGGCTCACAGGTAAATCCAGCAAGTGATGTGTTTGCCAAAGATAGTTTCAAGTAATACTCATTTGAATAGCAGTAGTTTCTTATACAGGTTTTTTTTTGAAAATTTATTTTCCTCCCTTTATTTTTATATTTAAATTTAAATAGGACCTGGCAAACAGAAAATGATTGTCTTTATTTTCACATTTATAAATAAATAGGAAGAAGAAGAATTAAAATGCAGCTTATGCATCTAGTCTTGGTTTTTCGTGTGGCCTTGATCAGATAATCTATTTAATTTTTGAAATACTTCTCTAAAATTAAAATGCTTATTTTTTTTCAAATGTATAAATACTCTGTCAAAAATATTAATTCTTATTGAAGTAAAATTTCCAGGACATGCAAGCTAACTTTTTTAGATGAATAAAAATTCAAATAGCTGACATCTTTATTTTTTTAACATAGGACGATTAAACTTGGAATTTTAAAAAATGATTTTCGGCAATGATAAAAATAAACAGATAAAAGATTCTGTATCCAGTGACTGAGCATTTGCTTCAATTAGCCTTGGTAAATACTAAAAATGGCCATTTTCTGTTGTAGTGACAACACTGGTTTGTAAATCACCTTTAAAAGGCACATTAACATGTACTCTAAAACAATTTATATCTATCATAGTTTTGAAAAAGACTGTTATATCACAATTATCTCAAAGAACACTGTCCTTTTGGAAGGAAAAGAAGTGGTTACTCTGAGTCTGGCTCCCGAGCGTTTTGCCTGAGGTTTAAAATCAAGTCTACTCTGGAGGGTATGTGGTTACTTCACAAAGCACTCTAACTTTCTGGCGAAAACAAAAACTGCACCTTCCTGAGGACGTGTCCATAGAGGTCTCATTCCCACCAGTTCTGTCCCCTCCCCATCACTCGCCCTCAGCTGACCACTTCCACCAGGTAAGTTCGCGAGCGCTCCTCTAGGCCTGATTTAGGAGAATAAAGTAGGCACAAACTTAAACCCTAACTGCACCCTCTTTTGCATGCAGAAACACTTTTAATTTAGCCAAGTCCTACCTGTAGATCAGATTCAATGAGAAAAATGCCCAATGCAATCACCGCGTCTCTCCGCCTTTCATCCAACTGGAAGATGCCATGGAAATCGACTGGGCACATACACAGCAGCTTCTGGACCTAGAAAATGAGACCAAACAAACAAACAAAAAAAGCCCATAGCTTAAAGATATATAAACCCACACTCAGATAAACCAGTACCAAAAAGCCCAGCAAATATATACAACAAATAAGTCATTTTTTTCCAATCAAAAGGTCATAAAAAGGACACCTCCAGCCTCTGAAATGATGGTATACACACCCCTCCAAGGAACCTGGACCAAGAGCTGAAAGGCTGTGTCCACGGAGGCGGTAAAGCACGATGGCTAACGTCTGCCCTTAGGTGTCAGGGCAGTCCAGGGTCCCCACTTCCCAGTGGTGCCCGTGAGCAGGTTATGAAAACCTACAGGTAAGCTACCTATAGTCACAAGGCATCCCCTTAGGGCTCTTTAAACATTAAATGTGTGTAAAGCACTCAGAACTGTGCGGGGCACACAGTACGTGCTCAGTAAACAATATATATTGTTACTGGACGTGGCATGGTGGCAGGCAGAGGGCAGCAGGCAGGCAGTCAGCAATTTCCTGAATAAATAGAAACACTAGGATTATCGTCAGAACAAACCAACAGTAAATGTCTGTCATAAAAGAACTAAAAATCAGGATTTATTATGAAAAGGAAATCAGGTGATGCCAATCTTGAAAAATCTCTGCCAGAGCAAGCTCTGAAGAGAGCTTTAAGATACACCAGGAGGCCCTAACCTTGCTGTCCCATGGACCCAATGAGAAGTCTCTCACTGACATTCACGTGGTCTGGTGGGATGTTCTAATAGCAAAGGAAATGGAAGCCAGTGATTGCCATTTGCCCAGAAAATGCATCAGTCAATTACCACTGTAATTTTTTATAGAAAGTAATTTGCTGTTGTTCCCTTCAGATTTTAAAGGGGCAAATACAAGAGGACAAATTGAAACTGGCAAAGATTATGTAAAATACTTTCACCCCAGTGTTGTGTATACTAATTGAAACTCTGAAACAATCTAAACATTTAACATTTAGGAAAATAATCATGATCAACCACTTGATCAAATATTAGGCTAAACCCTAACTGCTGATATTCAACCATTTTTGACCTACAAAAACAATGCTTTTGTAAAGTTTAACCTAAAATTACAGACATTAAAAATGGTATTTTTCTATGACTAAGCAGTGACACAGAACAATGTTCTAAATGTTCTATAAGCTCACGAAAGGAATGATCTGAATTACATACAGAAAAAATGCTGGAAGAAAATGCATCAGGGAGTTCCCTGGCGGTCCAGTGGTTAGGACTCAGTGCTTTCACTGTCGTGGCCCGGGTTCAATCCCTGGTCGGGGAACTAAGATCCCGCAAGCCATGAGGCGTGGCCCAAAATATACGTATATGTAAACGTGTATATATATGTGTGTGTATATACATATGTGTGTATATATATATAATCAAAGTGTTAATAGTTTTGAGAGATAGGATGACCAGAGGTGAGACATTTCTTCTTCATGCTTTTTTATATCTGCCAAAATATGTTCCAAAGGAAAATATTTCTTGTGTAATCAGAAAAAACATCCAGTAGGTTAAAATAAAAATATATAGGGGCTTCCCTGGTGGTCCAGTGGTTGAGAATCTGCCTACCAATGCAGGGGACACGGGTTCGAGCCCTGGTCTGGGAAGATCCCACATGCCACGGAGCAACTAGGCCCGTGAGCCACAACTACTGAGCCTGCGCGTCTGGAGCCTGTGCTCCACAACGAGAGGCCGCGACAGTGAGAGGCCCGCGCACTGCGATGAAGAGTGGCCCCCACTCGCCGCAACTAGAGAAAGCCCTCGCATAGAAACGAAGACCCAACACAGCCATAAATAAATAAATAAATAAATAAATAAATAAATAAAAGTGTAAAATTTATTTTAAAAAATATATATATATACACATGAGGGGGAATCCATGCTTGTGTGATTAAATGCTTAGGCAAAAGAGCACACAGCAACGGGCAAGAGAGGAACGGAAGTCAAACTTCCCCCTCGTCACTGGGAGAACATGCTTTACGATCAGGGGAAATAAAACACGAAGGAGCTGCAGACCAAGCACGGTAGAGTGATCATTGCAGAGACTCACACTCACATAACAGACAGTCAAGTCTCTCAAGAAACACGCCTGCAAATAAGAAATCCACCACAAGGTGGATTATATCAGAAGGAGCCATTGAGATCCAGAGCTGACCCTTGAGCCAGCACTGACCCGAGGCCTGTGGAAGCCCTCCCACAGGCCCCACCCCAGGCAACACAGACCTGGGGGGGGACCCCAAGGCTGGAGGACAAAGTGAGACTCAGAAACGTGGCAGGACTGGCCCAACCTCATTACTAAATATGGAAAAGCTGTAACTACAGAAAAGATGACCCTTCAACAGTCCCACACGTCAACACAGACAAGCCTAAGACTTTATATGCTGGTGCTCTCAGTCCTGTCCTCTGTCCCTGGAGGCTTTTGGGGGGGCAGGGTAAGGATCATGCTGTATTTTTCTGTGGAAGTGAAATGCACTTGGACTTTGGAGTTAGACCCAGAGTCACCAGGCAACACGTCGAGCCTCAGCTTCCCGTCTATACAGCGTCCCCGTGGGGCCAGGTACGGAGGCACAGCCCTCACCTGGGCTCAGGACTCGCTCCACGGCAAGTGGTGGGCATAGTCTACGCCACTGTGCATCAGTAACGGCCTTCGAATGGCTCCTATGAGGGTCGATGGAAGCAGGACGCCTCTAACTCATTCACTCACTGTTCACTGGGCACTACTTGTGGGAGGCGCCACCCTGGGCGCTGTGGATGCAGAGTGAACCTCGGACCAGGCCCTGCCCTCGTTCCAGAGGGGGACAGACAACCCGGGTGAGGACCAGAGATGAGGTCGTGTAAGAGGTGTTAATTCTCCCGGTTGAAAGTAAGGGAAGAGCTGTCCCTCTCCTTCTCTTTCTTTGAGAACTCACACTAGAAAACTTGCCAAAGGAAGGATTTCCTCCTTTCTTGGAACGGTGCATAAATTCTTTTGAAGACTAGATTGGCACTTTGCGAGCTTTATGACTTAGGAATGTCTTTCTCGAGGACCTGGGGAGCCACCTCTTTGGAATGTACACATCGAGGGAGACAGCGCCCATCTCCCCATCTCTGGGGAGGACAGGAGCCTAACTTCCGTGGGCTCCAGGCTCCAAGTTGCAAAACCACCTCCTGTCATAAAGGTGGGAGGATGAAGCCACTCAGCTAACACAGTCGATCACTCCAGTTACCTAACTAACTATAGTTCATAGTTAGCATGAACTATGTGTGACAAATGGTGCTGACAAGCCCTCTTATTTGATTTTAGCCCAGTGAGACTTCTAAACAACTATAAAACAATAAATTTGCGCTGTTCTAAGCCACTAAGGTTGTGGGCATTTGTTACAACAGCAATAGGAAACTAATACAGTTGGTCACAGAGTTGTAAACAAAACTCAAAACCTGGACTGCCTATCTAGAAAGATAAAAAAATTAATCAGGTTACAGGCAATATTTATTTCCTTCTTTACTCTTTTCTGTATTTTCTGTAAGGAATACTGTTAACTGTAGAACCAGAAAAAAAAATTTTTAAATAGTAGAAACAATTTTGCCACTAATACAAATCTTATTTCTAAAAGGACAATAATACTTATACTCTTAGAGCTCAGAAAATAAGTGAAGAGTGTATAATATTTCAATGGATAGAATCTGGGTAATCCAAGAACAAAGAAGTAACATAAAACCGAAAGAAAATCTAGGTAAACTAAACGAAGTAGATGTTTTCTGCATACAACAGTCCTGCTACAACTTCTTTAATTCTAACATCTTAATATCAGCAAAACAACTGCTACTTAACTATAACTTCCCCAAGAGTCTCAGTCTAAGTAGGAAGGTTTTTAAAAAGCAGGCGATGCAGCTATCTGGCCCTGACGCAGGCGCGTGGCTGCAGTGAGAGGGATGGCTGGGTGCGGACCCAGGCCGGTGCCACCTGGGACAGGAGGCCCAGGCACGTCAAGCTCAATCTCACAAAGCAGCCTTGAAAATGCTCCACAGCTCTGTGTAAATGAAAACCAAATTGATTAAATTACTTCATTAGCAAAAAAAACACGGAAATACTGGACTGTGACATTGAGCTTTCCTTGGTAAAATTTCCCTAAGGAAACATGCAGCACACACAGGTCCAACCCCCACACTGAGAGGACGCTCGGCCCCAGGCCTGAGGGCCACTGATGACCCCCAATCACAGGCAGGGTCCCAGGCAGAGGCCGGGCGAGGGCGCGGCCTCGGCTGCCAAGCGCCCACTTTCAGGAGATCACATGCCATCCTGCTTCACAGGTTGGGCAACTTGGCCCTGACGGGTTAAGTATGATCTCAGGCAGCAGGCACTTCCCTAGACCCCCCGACTTCTGTCCCCCCGCTCATGCACCCCCGCTGGCCCCCAACTCCGACACAAACTCCACGCACATGTGCAGCCTGGCAAGGGAGGTCCTCCCACATACCGACACCCAGCCTGGACCTCTGTCAGGCCGCTTCCAGGGTCTCCACTGTCTGCAACATTTCTCAACCTGCCTCGTCTCCCCACAAAACCCTCCCATCGTTCTAAGACACAGCTCCCCCTCTCCTGCTTGTCAAGCTGCTCTGGACATCAGGTCTGTCCCCTCACACCTCTCAGGAGCCCACCAAGAACCCTGGGCTGAGATACCTGCCCTTCTCATGTCTTACCTTGGAGCCCCTGTGTACTTACCTTCCGCCCCCTGCAGACGGGACTGTGTCCCCTGGTCACGCGCCCACCACATCCCCATTAACTATCCCCATTCTACGGCTTACAAAAGTGAGGCACAGAGAGGTCAAAGTTCTAATGCAGAATAAAGCTTGAACGCTATAATGAAGAAAAAATGAAAAAATAACATTGAATGATTTTCTTCAGAAGTTTACAACAAATTAACAAGTAGTTTGCTTTCTTTGGGATGATGGGGGGAAGAGCCTGTCATCATAAAAGGTCACTAAGCTCAAAATCTGAGACGGCTGGGGTTGCTCCCATTTACGAAAAGGATCCAGAGGGGTTGGCTCTGCACACCACTCTGAGGAGGCCAGTAAGGAACGGACCACACGAGGCAACAGAGGTAACTTCCTTAGACTGTGAGAAGCCCTGACAGTACTTTAACCCAAGGCTGTTAAGAGAGATGCCTTGAGGTGAATTTACTGCCAAAGTAAGGAAATGCCGAACCAAGTTAGAGAAAATAAGATGCCCTCACAAGTCTGGATGAGTGGGCAGAACACCACAGATGAGAACTCAACATGAGAGTGGGTGTAGGTCGGGTATGTAGGTCAAAATTAAGCTACAATAACAGCGTTACAAGCTGGCCAATTAAACTTTTAAGTATGCAACTTTTGTTATCTGAAACCTCTGGGAATAGTCTTCCTGGAGAAACAAAAGTCCCTGAGAACTGAAGATTATGCTTTAAGTATTAGTGGTATTTTGTTGTTGTTAAATCTGTTTCTTAATTGTCATTCTCCTACGCCCTGCCCCCTTAGAGAACACTGAACATAAGTCAACATTTTCTAAGTGACTCAGAGCGAGCATGATAGACAAAGGTGATTGTGACATGATGCTTGTGTCTTAAAACTATGCCAATTTTGGCAAACTGACAAATCATCTCCCTCAAGCCTCAGCTTTCCCAGGTATAAAAGGATGAACAGATAGAATTTTGCAATGTCTGCTCTAGCAATAAAATCCGGTGAGCCAAGAACTTCCACCTGCAGCCATGAGAGAACAGCAGGATCTGGATTTACCTTCCTGCCATAAAACAACAGAAAAATGGACAAATACATGAAACCACTGGTTTCGTACACTGGAAAAGCAGCAGAGGACTGAAATGCTTGGGGGAGAGGAAACAAGGTGAGCCCTGCTGCCCTGATTTTCTGCCAGAAGACGCATCCTGGACCACAAAACAGGGAAGGGCATCCCAAGCAGATCATGCTGGTCTCACTAAGCTGAGGAGACAGAAATGGGAGTACTGGAAGTCTAAAAGCAGCTGGGAATTCTGGAGAAGAGAGAGCTCAACAGAAAAAAAGCTCCACAAATCTGCAAGAGTTCCCCTGAGTCTTTGATGAATATACTAAGACAGACCAGGATAGGGTAATACTCCACGATGTTGGGCAAAAAACAACCAAGGAACTGTGAGATGAATGGTTCCTGGGTTCTTACAGAGCTGAGAGGAGTCTGAGTTACTCCCAGCCAGAGCAAAAAACCCGCAAAGCATTCAGTGGAGAACTCGAAGGGCCACACCTCAGCAGTGGGGCTAAACTACCCCTGTCGCAAAAGCTATTTCAGACCTGCCCTAACAAAGTTTAAAAACCAGCTCTGCAATAGATGCAGAAAAAGCATGTGAAAAAATTCAACACCCTTCATGATAAAAACACTCAACAGGGACTTCCCTGGTGGTCCAGTGGTTAAGACTCTGCACTTCCATGGCAGGGGGCACGGGTTCGATCCTTGGTTGGGGAACTAAGTTCTTGTATGCTCCCAGTGTGGCCAAAAAAAGAAAAAAACAAACAAACACTCAACAAACTAGAAACTTCCTCAACCTGATAAAGATTATCTATCAAAAACCCACAGCCAACATTGTACATAGTAAAAGACGGAAAGCTTTCCCCCCAAGATCAGGAACAAGATAAGGACGTTCACTCTCAACACTTCTACCCAGTGTTGTGCTGGAGGGTCTGGTCAGGGCAATTAGACAAGAGAATGAAATAAAAGCCATCCAGATTGGAAAGAAAAAACTATCTCTATTTGCAGATGACGTGAGCTAAAGGAGAGGTACCCCACCCCCAGGCCATGGACTGATACCAGTCCGTGGCCAGTTCAGAACCGGGTGGCACAGCAGCAGGTGAGTGGCAGGCAAGCGAGCGAAGCTTCATCTGTATTTACAGCCGCTCCCCATCACTTGCATTACCGCCTGAGCGCCGCCTATCAGATCAACGGCGGCATTAGATTCTCACAGGAGCGCAAACCCCACTGTGAACTGCGCATGCAAGAGATCTAGCTTGCATGCTCCTTATGAGAATCTAATGCCTGATGATCTGAGGTGGAGCTGAGGTGGTGATGCTAGTGCTGGGGAGCGGCTGCAAATACAGATTATCATTAGCAGAGAGGTTTGACTGCACAGAGACCATAATAAATCAATTGCTCGCAGATTCTCATCAAGACCCCATCACTGAGTGGCAAGTGAAAACAAGCTCAGGGCTCCCACTGATTCTGCATTATGGTGAGTTGTATAATTATTTCACTATATATTACAATGTAATAATAATAGAAATAAAATGCACAATAAACATAATGCACTTGAATCATCCGGAAACCGTACCCTTTTCCCACACCGGTCTGTGGAAAAATTGTCTTCCAAGAAACTGGTCCCTGATGCCAAAAAGTTGGGGACCGCTGATCTAAAGAATCCACTAAAAAAAAATTAGACCTAATAAATAAGCTCAGCAAAGTTGCAGGATACAAGATCAATATAGAAAAATCAACTGTAATCAGACTTTCAGTTTTACAAGATGAAAAGAGTTCTAGAGATGGATGGTGGTGATTGTAGTAAAACATTACGAATGTATTTATTTATTTTAAAATAAATTTATTTACTTATTTATGGCTGTGTTGAGTCTTTGTTGCTGCGCGCGGGCTTTCTCTAGTTGCGGCGAGCAGGGGCTACTCTTCATTGTGATGCACGGGCTTCTCATTGCAGTGGCTTCTCTTATTGCGAGCATGGGCTCTAGGCATGCGGGCTTCAGTAGTTGTGGCACACAGGCTCAGTAGCTGTGGCACAGGGGCTTAGTTGCTCCACGGCATGTGGGATCTTACCGGAGCAGGGATCGAACCCGTGTCCCCTGCACTGGCAGGTGGATTCTTAACCACTGTGCCACCAGGGAAGTCCCTATGAATGTATTTGATATCACTGATCTGTACACTTAAAAGTGATTAAGACGGCAAATTTTAAATTATGTATATTTTACCACAATAAAGGAAATAGGGGAAAAAATCAATTGCATTTCTATACAGTACCAATGAACAGACTGAAGATGATATTAAGAAATTATTCCGTGGTGAATTTTACGTCATGAATTAATTCCATTTACAATACATCAAAAGAACAAAATACTTAGGCATAAATTTAACAAAGAAAGTGCAAAACTTACATTCTAGAAACTACAAAACCTCACTGAAAGTAAAGACCTAAATAAATGGAAAGATATCCCATGACCATGGATGATAAGAATTAATATTAAGATGGCAATTATACTCCAAATTGACCTACAGATTCAACACAATCCCTATTATAACCCCAGGTGACTTCTTTGCAGAAATTGATAAGCTGATCCTAAAATGCACAGGGAAATTCAAGAGACCCACAACAGACAAGGCTATCTTGAAAAGGAAGAGCAAAGTTTGGGGACTCACTCATCCCAATTTCAAAACTTACTACAAAGTGATAGTAATCAAGACAGTGTCCTAGGGTAAGGACAGATATATAGACCAATGCTAAAATAAAAACAGCTGCCACCCTAGAATTCTATAGTCAGCAGAAATGAAGCTGTAAAAAAAACTTTTTCAAATAGGACAAAGCTGAGAGAATTAATCACACTAGCAGACCTGTACTATAAGAAATGTTAAAACCAATAAAGTAAGGGGGACTTCCCTGGTGGTCCAGTAGTTAAGACTTCACGCTTCCACTGCAGGGGGTGCGGATTCAATCCCTGGCCGGGTAACTAAGATCTCACATGCCTCATGGTGTGTCCCCCCAAAAAAAAGAAAAAATCAATAAAGTGTAAACATCAATCTACATAAAGAAATGAAGAGAACTGAAAATACTGTATATATGAATATGCATATTTTTCATATTTTATGATTATTTAAATAAATTATAATAATGTATTGTGGAGTTTATAACATAGAAGTAAAAATCTATGACAGCAATCACAAAAAAATGGGGTCAGATCGAATTACAGTTATAAGGTTATTACACTATAAGTGAAGTGGTATAATGTTATTTGAAGGTAGACTATGATAAATTAAAGAGATTCATATTTCAATCCTAGAACAACCACTTAAAAAGAGAGATCTATAGCTAATAAGCCAAAAGTGAAGATAAAATGGAATACCAAAAAATGCTGAATTAATCCAAAGGAAGGCAAGAAAAGAAAAAGAGAACAAAAACCAGATGGGACAGATAAAAAACAAATATCAAGATGGTAGATTTAAATCCAACCATATTAATAATTACATTAAGTGTAAATGGTCTAAAAAATCCAACTACAAGGAAGAGATTTTCAGACTGGAAAAGCATGCTACATGCTGTCAACAGGAAAATCACTTTAAATGTAAAGGCAGAAGCTAAAAGTAAAAGGATGGAAAAAGATATACTATGCAAACACCACTAACAAGAAAGGTGGAGTGGCTATATTAATAACAAAGTAGATTTCAGAATAAGGAATGTTGCTATTCATGATTATAAAGAGGTCAATTGATGACAAGGACATAACAATCATAAATGTGTATGAGCCCAAGAACCAAGTTTCAAAATACATGAAGCAAAAACTAACAAAACTCAAAGGAGAAATCGACAGATCCACAATTATGGTTGGAGACCTCAACATTCCTCTCTCAGTAATTGATAGAACAAATAGAAAATCAGTAAAGATACTGAAGACTTAAAAAACCTACTTGACCTTACGGATATTTATAGGAGACTCCACCCAACAAAAGCAGAATACACATTCTTTTCTTGTACAATTGGAAAATTCACCAAGATATATCTTACCTATGCTGATTCTTAAAGCAAGTCAATAAATTTAAAAGAACTGAAATCAAACAAAGTATGTTTTCTGACTGCAACAGAATTAACTTAGAAATCAATATCAGAAAAACATCTATAAAACTCCCCAATTTTTTGGAAATTAAACAACATATTTCTAAATACCTCTGAGTCAAAGAAGAAATCCTATGGGAAATCAGAGAATATTTTGAACATAATGAAAAAGAAAACACAACATACTAAAATTTGTGGAATGCTGTTAAAGCAGCACTTAGAGGGAAATTTATATCTTTAAAGGCTTATATTATCAACAGAAAAGAAAAAAGGTCCAATATCCTATGATCCCATAGTTATATAAGTCCCCCCAAAAGATCTAACAGACAATTTTCCTAAGTGAGAAAAGACATCTAAAAAAACAATATTTAATATTCATACTAAATGTAATTTTCACAAATCTATTTAAACTGGTCTCAAATATTCCCATCTACAGGCTAATCGTGACATTTTATTTTACTTATTACTAGTATTTTAAATTCTGCACCAATCCCCTAAAGGCTATTAAACTGTTAAACTGCTCTTAAGATAAAGTCAACCATCATTTCCACGACCTGTCCTGGGTGCTCACGTCCTGCCCACCCCCACCCCCAAGCTATAACCACTACAGCCTACTTTAACGTCATCAAATGAGTCAAAAATGTTCCTACCTCTCGGCCTTTGCACAATCTGTATCCTCTGCTAGGAGAATTCCTTTGTACACACTTCATCAGCTACCTCCTTCAGCTCTGTTTAAAATCTTCCTTGAGGGACTTCCCTGGTGGTCCAGTGGTAATGAATCCACCTTCCAATGCAGGGGACGCACGTTCAATCCCTGGTTGGCGAACTAAGATCCCACATGCCGAGGGGCAACTAAGCCCGAGCGCCTCAACTAGAGAGAGAAAACCTGCACGCCACAACTAGAGATAGAGAAGTCAGCATGCCGCAATGAAGAGCCCATGTGCCACAACTAAGACCCGATGCAGCCAAAAATAAATAAATAAAATAAGTAAATATTTTTTAAAAATAAAAAAATAAAGTCTTCCCTGGTTCCCCTATAAATTGGGAGCCCATTTTAATCTCTCCTCATACCATTTACCTTTTTTTTAAATTGAGATAAAATTCACCAACATCATTTACTTTTTTAATTGAAGTATAACTGATTTACAATGTTTCAGGTGTACACTGTAAATCAATTATACCATTTAGAGGGAAGAGAAGGAGAGGGAGGAGGAGGAGGGAGGTGGCAGCGTGGTGGTGGAGGAGCAGGAGCGGGAGGGGGATGGAGAGGAGAAGGCTCCTGGGTGGCATGGCGCACCTGCTCCTCCAGGCGCTGCCCAGCCCCCTGTCAGCCAGGGCTGAACCCCTGCAGGATAAGGAAACCTGCGTGGGTACTAACAATCAAAGCTACATCTGTGACACAGGACACTGCTGTGAACAGTCTCAGTGCTGCAACTACTACTATGAACTCTGGTGGTTCTGGCTCGTGTGGACCATCATCATCCTGAGCTACTGCTGCGTGTGCCACCACCACCGAGCCAAGCACCGCCTTCAGGCCAACAGCGGCAACCTGAAATCAACCTGAAAGCCTACCGGGAAGCCCACAATTACTCAGCGCTGCCATTTTATTTCAGGTTTTTGCCAAACTATTTACTACCTCCTTATGAGGAAGTGGTGAACCGACCTCCAACTCCTCCCCCACCATACAGTGCCTTCCAGCTCCAGCAGCAGCAGCTGCCTACACAGTGTGGCCCTACAGGCGGCAGCCCCCCGGGCGCCAATCCCACCAGGGGTTCCCAGGAGGCTCAGAGCAGTCCCTTATCGGGCCCAGCAGAAGCAGCACGTGACCCCCGAGCATCGCTGACCCTGAGCTCTCCAACGTGCCAGCAGACCCAGCAGCCACCAAAGCCCCTGGGATGGAGCCCAGCGACTCTGTGGCCGGCCTGGGGGAGGTGGACCCTGGGACCTTCCTGGACAAGGATTCCGAATGTAAGGAGGAGCTGCTGAAAGAGTATAGCTCCGAGCAGGGCGGCGCCCTCCCTGACAGCAAAGACAAGACACCCGGCAGACATCACGGCTTCACAGGTGACTCGGGCAACGAGGTGTGTGTGTACAACTGGGGCCACCATGATGACGACCTCAAAGAGTTCAACGTGCTCATCGACGATGCTCTGGACGGGCCCCTGGACTTCTGCGACAGCTGCCACGTGTGGCCCCCTGGCGACGAGGAGGAAGGGCTCTGCCAGCCCTCTGAGGAGCAGGCCCGGCCGGGCACCCCCACCTGCCGCGGCTGCCTGCCTGCCTGCCTGCTGCTGAACACCATCAATGAGCAGGACTCCCCAGACTCCCAGAGCAGCAGCTCCCCCAGCTAGAGCAGGCCCTGCCTGCACCCGAGGACTTGGCAACGCAACCAGGGTAGGGGAGAACCATGAGAGAAGCATTAAGTGACTGTGTTCCTTATTTTTTTTTTTTTTCCCCTCTGCTCCTGCGTTTTCCTGCATCTCCAGGTACAGTCTGGGGTGTGGGTGCCTTGCCCCCATAGAAACACAGTGTCGTGGAGGGCCGAGAAGTTGTCCTGTGACTCATTCCTCATACCCCACCCTGTCCCCCTTTACATCATGTCTCACTACCTGCTTGGGTCAGAGATATGTGTGTTTCAGAAGCCCCCAAGGAGGGGATGAGACTGTGCCTTGAGGTGACTCTTGGTGATGGAGTGGATTCATGTTCTGGTGTGAGTTTACGAGAACCTTGCCGCATCTCAGTCCAAGAGAGGTGGCAGGTCTCAGCCCTGGGTGAAGCCCCCAGAGGTCCGGGGATTGTCGCCCCTTGCTGCCAGTGTCTCCGGAGCCGGAACTGGGCTCCTCCTGTGGGAGGATGAGAGCTGACCGGCGGTTGCATGGTGGGTTGGTAAAGGGCTTGTGCTCTCAAATTCCAGGTGACGAGATCGAGGTGGCACGATGCACCCTGGAGGGATCCCTTCCCAGCAGGTTCTGGCTGGCCGCGGACTGATTCAAGTGTGGAATATTACACCTGCCTTCTCTTTGGTTTTTTTCTTTTAAAAAAACAACAACAAAAGCGAGCTGAAAATAAGAACTTGACCAATGGGCAGGCAAGAATTCTGTTTTGGAAAAGGAAAATTTGTGGCTTTTTCCCAACTTGGCCTTCAAAAAGTCCTGGCTACAGTTGAGCCAGAAGGAGATGTTTTGTGTGCAGGCTTGGGTGGGGGCTATTTCTGGAACTTCTGTGGGTGAGCAGGAGGCCCTGCACTGTGGCAGCAGATAGAGGTGCAGCTTTCCGTATCTCTGCCCTTTGATCTGTGCCCACAGGTGATCAGTACCCTCCCCCACCCCAAGCACACATCTGCTGGCCTTCACGTCTCACTGTTCTCTACGAACAAATGAGGAGGCTGTGGGTCCTGAGAAAGGGCGGTCCGGCAGCCTGACTCACACAGTATTTTCTCTTGATTCTGAATAAGTTGTTTTGTTTATTTGTTTTTTCAAACTGACCATTTGGAAAAAATGCCTTGGTTATCTGTGGTTTTCTTGCCCTTTCCCTGCTCCGCCCCGCCTTGAATGGGGTAACTAATTTTTGTAGCCTATGTCAAGTGTCTAAGTGGCCCAGGTAGGAGGGTGAAGGCAGCCATCCTGAAGGACCCTAGGATTCTTATCACTATAGTTTGGCTTCAAAAACCAGTTGAGCTCTGACAGGAATAATGTGAATGGAAAAAGCAAACTGCGGAAACTAACATTCCCTGTCCAGCCCTGTTCATATGAAGAGTTTGGTTCTTCCCCCACTCTTGAACGATGACATTCAGACTAGGCATTGATGTTACGGTAAGAAAGGAAAGTATATATATGAATACACATGTATATATGTGTGTGTGTGTATATATACATATATATATATATATATATATACATATATATATATATATATATATGTATATATACACATACACCCAAAATAGACAAATCCAAGGCTGTGAGGTGAACGAGTGTCTGAGTTTGGAGTCCACAAAACCAAAATCCATGTTGAACAAAGTGCAGTCCGTATACAGTGACTTTTTGGATAACCTGTGTGTGTCTGTCCATTGTGTGTGAGCCCCCAGCCCTGTTTTCCTGTGAATACACTTTGAACAGCAGCCACTCAGCTCACATTACCCACACATTTGGAGCAGGCACAGCCCTCTCAAGGTAATTTATTTTATGCATTTACTGTTTACTGAGCAAATGTCTGTGCACTTGGGTGTACTCAGCAGCGCTGTCGGCGGCAGTCCCCACGTTTGCCAGAGATGTGGTGCTCCAAGTAGAGGTTTTACTCTACCCATCACTGCAATTTGCACATTACTCCATGGACACACAGAGGCCTGTGTTGTGCTCCCTGTAAACGGAAACGTGCTCTGAGCCTGTCTGCCTCCCTCAGCTGCTCCTGGCCCTCGGCGTCAGCCCCCGGGGGTGTCCACAACCACTCGGGACAGAAGGCCAAGGTGGAACCTCAGACAGAAACTGGACTAGATCTTCAGTGTCAAGCTCGGACTGGCTGTGGCCCAGACGTCAGCCCTGCCCAGAATTGCCAAGAGGGTTTGGTGGCCACTGCAGTGCTGTAGGGCTTACCTCCCTCTGCTGAGGTCCAGTGCGTCGCTGGTGTGTGGCGAGAGTGGGCAGGAGTGTGCCAGCAGCCCTCAGATGCTTTTCCTGCCACCTTTTTTTGTTTTGTTTTTTGTTTTTATCCCAAACAACTCACTGAAGTGTCTCAAAGAAGATCAAGTTTTACCAAAATGAATCCTGCTTGAGTTAACTGGTCGAAGGGATGGATTCTGGCCCTCTCAGGATTCCTTCTCCAGTCAGAGTGGGGAACTGGTCCATGTGTTTAATGCTGGGTTCACTGCAGCATCCAACCCGAAAGGCACAAGGAGAAAACACAGTGGGTGGAGCTGGGCTCGAGTCCAGCGTCACAGTCTGGCCCCTGCTACATGAGGCTGCCCTGCAGGACGAAAGACGGAAGTAGGGAGCTGAAGGACTTGTGAGGGAGCCAGGGAGATTTGAGGGAGTCTGATGTTCCAGGTGAACGAGAAGAAAGGGGTTGGTCGAGGGTTTGGTGCTACATTCGGAAGATTTGCAAATACACATTCCCGTGTGAGGCACATCACCCTTTATCAGTTATTGTGAATATGTGTATTTTAAGCAATAAGATTCAGCTGGTCAGACTTTTCTGGGCAGCCTCGGTGACGCATTTCCTGTGCTGTGATTGTTCTGAAGACGGAGTGGCTCTAACCACTGTGAGAAGCCCAAATAAAGTCAATCCCCCCCCCCAAAAAAAAATTATACCATTTATACCATTTACTTTTGCTTCATGGCACTTGTTACCATTTTAAATCATATTTACTTGTAGTTCTTTGTTTAAGGCTGTTTGTCTCTCTCCATGGTAAACGCCATGACAGCAAGATCATGTCTATTTATTTGTCCCTCCAAGGCGCCCGTCCAGGGTCCAGCACAGTGCCTGGCAATCAGCAGGCACTCAAAGACTTAGTGCATGAATGAATGGGTGGATGAGGTCACCATCTTTTGCTTTCATAATGGTGTATCCTTGGCTGTCCTGAATCCCGGCTTCCAGACCAGCTCTAAATGGAAACATTCAAAAGAGAATGGATTCCACAGCAAAGATAGAGCCTCTCAGACTCAACGAATAAATGCAAGTGAGACCTGAGGGGTTTTGCCTCAAACCTGTATTTACGCATCAGGTTTTCACACAAAGGAAAGTAGGGCTCTGGCTGGCTTGGCAATGTTCACAAAAGGCCAAGCTTTTTTCATGAGAGAAGCAAATACAAAAATATATAAATAAGAAACCAGGAAGGGCTTCCCTGGTGGCGCAGTGGTTGAGAGTCTGCCTGCCAATGCAGGGGACACGGGTTCGAGCCCTGGTCTGGGAAGATCCCACATGCCACAGAGCAGCTGGGCCCGTGAGCCACAGTTACTGAGCCTGCGCGTCTGGAGCCTGTGGTCCGCAACAAGTGAAGCCGCGGTGGTGAGAGGCCCGCGCACCGCGATGAAGAGTGGCCCCCGCTTGCCACAACTAGACAAAGCCCTCACACAGAAACGAGGACCCAACACAACCATAAATAAATAAATAAAATAAATTAAAAAAAAAAAAGAAACCAGGAAAATAAGTACACAGAAACATTTCAGCAACTAAAATCCATGATGGGAACAGCTGCTGGTGGAAGGGACTGGAGGCAACCACATTTTCACTGGATGCAAACTGCAAACACTGACAGCAGAAAAGACAATCCACAGTGAAGAGTCAGAAATAGAACATCTTTGCCCTCTGGGGGAGCAGACGGCTAGTGACACATCACTCCTGATTCTCCCTAGGGCACTGACACAAACAACAGCCATAATCAGCTTCCTAACGCACACCAGCCTCAGGCCCTGAAACATCCACGGGCTCTTCCTTGTCTCACCAATTAGATGCAGACTCTGAGTCTAGGACCACAAACAAGGTCACCTGCTTTCTTCTCCAGCCTCATCTCCACTCTTCTCTTTAAACAGATCCTGTTCCGCCAAACACTATCACCTGCTGTTTCTCATTCTCCTCTGTGCTGTGCTCTCTGTTCTCTCCATCTGAAATGACCCTCCCTCGCCAATGCGCTTAGTACTTGCAAATGCCCATCCTCATGGCTTCCAAGCCATCCCTATTTAAAATCTCAACTGAGGGTAACCTCCCAATACTTTTGCTTTCTCGGAGCACTTTTCACTTTTTTACCTTCTATTACATTCTTCACAAACCTATTAAGAGCCATGGAGAAAAGGTTTGGGGCCCAAATCAGAAATTATCTGCACCTCCCACTCCCTCCCCAGCAAAGTACGAAACAGCTAAATATCCTCCCAGGGTATTTTTATTGAAAAGCTACACAGTTCACCACCAGCTCCTCTCTGGACAGACACTGGCCAGCCCTGCACCTAATACTGCTGCTACTAATTTGTAAGTTAGTTGAGGGTCAGGGTTGTGTGCACACCTAGCAGACCCAGAGTGGGCACAGCCAGGAGTCAGTGCTCAAGCAGCAGGACTGCAAGCATGAAGAGAACACAGAACATTCAAGTTTCCACATAACGGAAAACAAGAACACGGCAACATCACATGATCCTAGCAATTCTGCCTTGGGAGCTGTTTGTTTAATTCACAGTATAAATAGCCAACCACGGTCAATATCATTATCTTGTGCTCAAAAGAATAAGGTACCCCTTTAGGCTGACCGAGTTGGCAGGAAAAAATACAGCAAAATCCAACCTTGTGAAGCTACAGATAAACATGCACAAGGTGTCTTGCTGATGCTATCACAACTAAGTACAATCCTTTGGAAACAGGTGGGCAGTAAACATCAAGACCCATCAGTGATTTAACACAAGGATGTAATTCAGAAGAAGACAACATGCTAGGTGTACAAACATGCTGTTTTACATGGAAAAACTAGAAAGTCTAAACAGAGAAATGCTTAAGTATGATCTGTCAATGCAAAAAATGACCTGCCACCATCAAAATAATAAATATGGGCTACTTTTGCAAAAAGCAATAAAGTGAACATAGCTATATATGGTTAAAAACTAAAAAAGAGCTTTAAGAAATGACAGTGCTGATGGGTTAATGTCATGGGCTGAATCGTGTCCTCCATCAAATTCATATATTGAAGTCCTAACGCCTAGGTACCTCAGAATGTGACTGTATTTGGACATAGGGTCATGAAAGAGGTAATTAAGTTAAAATCAGGTGATGAGGGAGGGCCAGTCCTACCAATCTGACTGGTGTCCTTCTAAGAAGAGGAGATTAGGACACAGACAGACACAGAGGGAGACCATGTGAAGACACGGGAAGAAGACGGCCATCTACATGCCAAAGAGAGAGGCTTGTACAGAAACCTGCCCTGCTGACACCTTCATCATGGCCTTCCAGCCTCAGAATTGTGAGAAAATTCATTTCTGTTGTTTAAGCCACGGTGGCCCTTTGTTATGGCAGCCCCAGAAAACTAATACAGTTAATGTGGCTTGATTACAGGTAAGATATTTTTCTTCTTCCAATTTCTTCCTAAAATATTTTAGAGTTGATTTAATAACACTGGTTCTAGCAACATGAACATCCTCTGCCGAAGCTTATTCTCTCTCCTCTCCGTGTTTTTGTTTTGTTTTGTTTTGTTTTTTAACATGGCCTCACAAAGGAATGGGAGCAGGATGGGAAATTTTCAGCTTCGTGATGCTGAAAAAATGCCAATACCAGGATTTTCACTCCACAACAGACCACTCTAAAGGACAGACTGGATAACCATGAACTCCAGAAAGCCCACTGTCCTAAGCACCTGGCCACACATTCCTCCAGTTACTTATAAGAGTTACCCAGCGCATCTCCTGAAGCACACCTGTCCACCAGGGAGGGTCCAGCCCGTCCCTAACGCCGCAGTGCCCTTTAAACATCAGGTCAATAGTTAGTTAAACACCTCAAGATTCTGGCACCCTAACTGAAGAAGAGAGAGAGTATTTTCAGAAATGGGGAAGGAGTCTGATCAAAGCCTCTTGAGGGTGAGAAGAGGAGCAGGAGGGCACGGAATGCTGCCTGCTTTGCAGCTCTGCCTAGAACTCTCCACGTCCTGGGCTCAGGGTCCGTTAGTACGGCACAGGCCAGGCGAGAAGAGGCAGGAACAGGTCCCCTGACTTCCAGGGTACAGAGGAGTATGACCAGGCAGAGCCAGGAGGAGGCTCAGCAGGGGCGGCTCAGCAACATTCTCAAGACAGGCAAGAACCAGGAAAGCAGAGCAAAAGATGGGCAGGCAGATGGAAATCAGAGATGGATTCAATGTAGGCAAGACTCTCTCTCTTCTCAATTTTTTTCCTCTCCTCTTTCCCCCAGAGGGAGAGGACTGAGGCCTGAGTGGGCCTCACGGAGGGTGTCCTCAGAGGTGGGCTGCAATCCCAGGGGTGAGCCTCAGGGCTGGGACTCCAGTCTTAGAGGCAGCCTAACAGGAAAAGGTCAAAGCTCAGATAAGGATCCTAGAATAGATGACCAGGGCCCTTGGGTCTGGCTACCTGAACACGGCAAGAGTCTGGTCACCAGACCTGGGGCACAAGAGCACATGGGGGACTTACAGCAAAACTGACTTGTTGCTGGTCACCTGAGCAACCAAATTAGGAGTTTCTTATTTACCTGGCCTAATGTATACCAATTAACAATAGGTGCTCAATAAATGTTTTCTGGATGAAAGAGAAAAATTAAGGAATTAAGAACAAGTAAAATGCACTCAGTAGTGATAGCCTTGGCTTCATGGCCTGGGGTTAGGGTGGGTGAATGGAATAAGTCAACCCCACTGTGGCATGCCGAGGGACAAAGATAGGGTAAGTTGTGTCATTAATGTGTCCCAGTGCCACTGAAAGCATGTCAGGCTGCCTGAGCTCCCATGTCTGAGCTGAGGTGTCAGGTCTAGCTCAGAAAACAGCCTTCCTCGGGTCAACCCTATCTGCATCAGGCCCCACTCAGTCCTCTGCCTTCTCTGGAAAAAAGGAGGAGAAAGAGAAATGAAAACAAAGAAATGCGTGGGGGGTTTCAACACTCATCTCCCCGCTTAAGTCTCCAGCTTTCTTATCCCAGGTGGGTACTCAGAAACTCTTTTATTCTTAAGAACCTCAAGAATCTTTCCCTTAGGAATGCTAAGGGCTTCTCATCAACTGTTTTAAAGTAGGGGAGTGCAGCAAGCAGACATACAGTATAGGACTAAATAGTAACAGTGATCCCAAGTATAATCAAGTCTCAAAATCGTAGATGAGGACAAGAGGAATTCACATATTTCCGATGCAATCAGCCACCTACAGAAACCTCCTCTTGAGAAAGAAGTAGTTTTGGGTCCTCGGGACCACACACACATACGTAGTCATCCTCGCAGATAAATTTCATTACAGTGAAAGGATCCGAGCCAGGGAAACAGACACAGGTAGAGTCTGGAGAAAGCTGTGCAAGGGCTTCCTCTTGTCTCTCCCTCCTGTGAGGGTGCACCCCAAGCACACACCCCTTACAGCAGCAAGCAACGCCGTAACACGAGAGTGATGTCTGTGCCAAGATTTTTACTGGGGGCTGGTCATTTACGCACTGCCTGCCTAGCAACCATCAAAATTCCAGATTCCCAAAAGGAAAGCAGGTGCTCCCCGTAAACCATGCTGCTTACACAGTCAGACACAGTGAACCATCCTGATCAGTTAGAGAATGGAAGGAACAGTTCAAGCACAAAGTTCCCGATGCCAGCCAAGGGCCAACCTTGCGAGCAAGCCCTTTTGAAGACAGCAGCCCCGGGGACTTCCCTGGTGGCGCAGTGGTTAAGAATCCACCTGCCAATGCAGGGGACACGGGTTTGATCCCTGGTCCAGGAAGATCCCACATGCCGTGGAGCAACTAAGCCCGTGCGCCACAACTACTGAGCCTGTGCTCTAGAGCCCGTGCACCACAACTACTGAGCCCGCGCAACACAACTACTGAAGCCCATGCGACTAGAGCCCATGCTCCACAACAAGAGAAGCCACCGCAATGAGAAGCCCGCGCACTGCAACAAAGAGTAGACCCCGCTCGCCACAACCAGAGAAAGCCTGCGCGCACCAACGAAGACCCAACGCAGCCAAAAATAAATTAATTAATTAATTTTTTTTAAAAAAAAATAAAGAAACTGGCAATAATAGCCTAGTTTTAATTTTTAAAAAAACAGCAGCCCGGGTTCTGTTAACTCTTTCCTGCTGTGGTTTGTAAATGAGCCAATGAAACTGAATGGTATTAGGGAGCCCAACCTAAAAGCTGCATTAATTAATTGTAAAACATTGTGTAATCTTGACTACCCCAGCATTACCATAAGATACCAAACTATGCTGCAGTTACAGAATGTTCTTGTGACTAGTGAAGAAGACTGAAGAAGGCAAGCTGAGCTGAAGGTGCATTTTTCAGTTACTGAGTGAGGAAGGGTGCTGCCACTGCTAGAGCCGCAGGACCCTCTTCTTCAAGATCATCCAATTCCCTGCACCCTCTTCTCCAAGTCCAGCAAGCAAACTTCTGATACAACTTTTGGTCCTCCTCCTAAGAAGAGAATGTGCTGACTAGCTGGCATGGATTTGATTCCATAAAGCAGCTCTATGGTCCATCACTCAGGCTCATGCAGTGATAACAGTGATGGTTCATTAGGCACCCACCTGCCTCCCTTTATTCATGTCATTCTGTCGATCTTCGCAATACTTTTATCAAGTATGGCCCTTGTATTTTGCAGGGGAAAGCAGAGGATCAGACTGGCGAACTGACCTGCCCAGACTCACATGAATGTAAGTGAATGACACAGGATTTAAATTCAGGTGATCTTATGGCTACAACCCATAGTCTTTCCATTCTATTGTACTCCTCCTTTGACTAGAAGTCAGGCTGGCATCAGTCTCCCAAGACCTGCTCACTGTGCAAGTCTGAGAACCTACAAAGCCAAGGAAGAACCAGGTCACTCTGCCAAGGTGCGTGCAACAGCCTTTTAGCTTCACCTCCCTCACCAGAGCCACAAAACCACTCCCAAGCGCTCTTCTGCTGTCAGACAACGTTCTTTCCATCCGCCAGGAAGCTGCGGGGAAGAATAATCCCATCCCTTCGGTGCTCACTCATCATCACGCCCTGGTGGGGGAGGAAAGCTGCCCTTTACTGTCCACCTACTCTGAGCCTAACTCTGGGCCAGGCACTTTCTGCCTGAACTCATTTAATGCTCAAGAACCGCTTCATTTCACAGATAAAGACACAGAAGCTCTGAGGGTTGAAGGAACGTCTAAGACGACATACAGTGACGGTGCAGGGACGTTCCGACTCTAAAAGCTGCGTTTTTCCCACCGTCCCAGGCACTCTTGAGGCTGCCTTTCACCTTTCTCCCAAGATAAGGAATCCCCGGGGCCTGAGTTCTTTTCTTCAAACACCCTCTCAGCCGGTCTAACGCCCCCTCTAGTCTCAGAGAAAAACAATGCGCAGCAGATGTGCGTCTCAGAAACCGCTTCCAGATATTCGGCTTCACCCGCCCTTCACCACTGAGGGCAAAGCGCGGAAAAGCGCCCCTTCCCCGAGGACGGCATCGCCCCAGAGTCACGAAACACAAGGCAGGGTGAGTGGGGAGCCGACCCCAGGCTCGACCCCAGCCCTCGGCTCTGCCCGCGCCCCTCGCCGCCGCCCCCGCCCGTCAGTGTCACCAGGCGGCCCCGCGGCTCAGCCAGCCCGAGCTCACAGCCCCGCCCGCCCGCCACACGGGCCCCAGACCCCCGCCTGCCAGCGCCCCGGCCCTTGGCACCTAGCCGCGCCGGCTCCTCCCTCAAAAACACCCCGCGCCCCCGGCAGCCGGGACCCCCTCGGCCTCCCGCAGACCCCCGCCCCGCCTCCCGCGCCCCGGGCCCCTCCTCCTGTCAGCCCGCGCCCAGCCGCCGAGCTACCTTCTCCAGGGATGCCGGTCTCTGCACGGCCAGGGAGCGGGCCAACGACAGGACCGTGTTGAAATAGAAACCCCGTGACGCGCCGGCGCCGGAGCCCGAGCCGGAGCCGCCGCCACCGCCTCCCCGGGCCGCGGCCGCCGCCATCATCGCCCCGCGGAACCGCCCTCCGGCTTCCCTCACCGGGATCGCGACTGCCGGAGCTCACGGCGCAGGCGCGGCCTCATCCGCCCTCCCCGCCACGTGACCTCTCTGTTGCCGACGCCAACGGGGCGTGGCCTCGGGCAGATCCACCGCCGGGGGGGGCCGGGAGCCTTGCGGCCTGCGGCGGCCGCGCGCACCGGGTGTGGCCCACCCCCCGCAGCGGGGCACGATGGTCGGCTCCGAGGTGGGGCCTCCGCTAGCGGCTGGCGGAAGGAGTTTGCGCGGCGCCGGCTACGGCCTTACGGGAGCTTCTGTAGGTTCTCTGCGCTACGGCAGCTGCCCCGTGGTCAGAGAGCGCTCCTCGCCTCGGCCGCGCCCGGCTCCTCCCGCCTGCCCCAGGCCGAGCGCTGGCGCCATGTCGGCCTACACCCGAAGCTACAACCCGTTCGACGACGACGCGGAGGACGAGGGCGTCCGGCCGGCGCCGTGGACGGACAACCGCGACCTCGCGGACTGGCCCGGCGCTCCCGCCGACCGGCAGCAGGCCCTGCGGCAGGAGGTGCTGCGCCGGGCCGAGGCCACGGCCGCCAGCACCGGCAGGTCCCTGTCCCTGATGTACGAGTCCGAGAGGATCGGAGTCGCCTCCTCCGAGGTGAGTCCGCGGTCGCCGGGGCTCCTGGGGGCTCCACCGGTCAGCCAGGACGGGTCTTGTACTTTGGTGACTGGACGGTCGGTAACAATCTGTTAGCTACGTAGAGACGCGCGTTTTCACACCCGAAAGGGGCAGTTTGCCCCTGGCGATCTCCTGCGCTTAGTCCACAGAGTTGTTTTTTTACGTCTCGTCAGGGGTCATTTCCACGCTGTCCGGTCCAGGTAAGTAGGAATTCTAGACAGCAGACCCCGGGTTAGGGACGTGGAGGGTCTGTTCCTTTTACACATTTCCTGGACAGAAGTCTGGCCCGTGGCTTCAGCCCTTCCTCCTGGAGTGGCCCAGCGAGGACTGTGCCTGCTGGTGTCAAGCGTCCGAGGAGATGGGCCTTGGGTTCTTCCTGGCACTGAGCGCTCCTCCGCCTCTCCAGGAGGGGAGTGAAGGTCTTGTCTGCCTGGACACTGCTGAGTGCGCCGGAGCCCGAGTCTGGTCGAGTCTAGGGCCTTACGTTTCCTTCCCGATCCCAACGAAGATGTCCTAGAGAGACAGGGGCGGTCTGTGACAGTCTGCCGTCCCAGCTCAGCTTCTGCAGTTCTTCTTAACGTCCACAGATGGTTTCAGAGAGTAGGACCTTGGGTAAGAGCTGTTCTTTCTTAGGCACCACATTCTCGCCTCAGCGTACTAATGAAACAGTTGTGTTGGGCATTTCTTTAGAAAGTTTTTTAAAATGTAATAACCTGTGATTGCTATATCAGCTAAAAATAATTCATCTTAAGCATTTGTAGTTCTGGAAGCTAAAGCATCATGTTCTTCCCTGGGTCTCTTCGTCATTCTTTTCTCTGGCAAAGTTCCCTCTGACCTGGTCACTTACAGTCTTGGACAGTTTTGAGGTCCGTCCCATCATTCTCCCAGTACCACTTCCTTGGGTTATCTCCCTTTCCCACTTCTCCTTATCACCAGATCCCTCAGTGGCCCACTTGCCTGTCTTTAGCCTCATTGAGGAAGTTTTGCTTGTGTCTACTGGATTCCTACATTCCAGTCTAAACGGAAAATGTTGACTTAGACTTGGGAGGAGTGCCTGAAGTCTTAGGGCCCAGGTGGAGGGGTCACTTGATTAAGGGTCCCAGGCCCAAGGAAGCCAACTAAGAACTGTTTAAAAAGACATCTTTGGGGACTTTCCTGGTGTTCCAGTAGTTAAGACTGCACTTCCAATGCAGGGGACATGGGTTTGATCGGTGGTCAGGGAACTAAGATCCCACATGCCAAGCAGCACAGCCAAAAAAAAAAAGACATCTTTGGCAACTGAGAACGGGTGAAGTAGGAAATCAGAGTGACAGAAAGTAGAATACTGTGGCAGAGGATACCCTGGAATCTGGCTTCTAAGGCTAAGGTGTAGATAGGAGGAGGAGGAGGGACGTTCCCAAGGAAGAGAAGAGTCACACGAAGGCACTGGCCCAGCGCCGCAGCTCCTGAGCAGGAAAGTGTTGCCCAGGAAGCCTTCCAGGAAAGGGCCTGGAGGAGGAGCTTAGGACCCGGTACAGTCAGAGGGCAGGTCAGGAGTGCCAAAAACACAGAGGATGATGTTGTTTCATAAAGATTGTGGTGACAAACCCCATGCTGCCCCCAAAGTTCTTTCTTTCCAATAATGGGGACCATGAGAGCAAAGGCAGAGTGGCACCTCAGGCCGTGAGGCTTGGCATGGCCAAGCCAGGTGTTGCTGTGAGAGGTACGGTATGATCATGACTGAGCAGGTGACAGGCTCTGTCATCAGTGCGATTACACATGGAATTTTATCCAGGATTGAATCAGTTCTCAATTATTGGAGGCCCTGGGAGGCAGGAATGGTCAGCACCCCCGTCTCCACCCCACCCCATAATCTCCAAATTGTCTTACTGTCTTTGAATCCCTTTCATCGCTCTTTCATTCCCCTGGGGGATGGAGGGGGGTGGTGGTGAGTTCTGTCCCAGCAGACCCAAATCACCGCTAAACTAACCTCCTAACTTAGACAGGTGCCCGTCACATACCCAGCTGAGAGGTGCCGAAACAGGACACATGTTTTAGACGGTGAGGACTTGACTTTTTTGGGCCCAGCGTGGCAGCAGTGGGAAAGTTACTTAGTCAGATCACCTCTAGTGAAGGAGAGCTGCCCTTCTCCTGAGAAACTTGTAGGGTTCACCTTCTGGAAGGCTCTCACCTCAGGTCCTGACCCCACAGGATAGAGGAGAGGTGGGCCGGCCTGGGGAGCACAGTGCAGAACCATAGAGACTTGTAGGCCACAGGGCTCTTCCACTTCTCGGGCTTAATTTGTTTCTTCTTTTCTTTCCCTAAGGTATAATTTTTGTGAAGTGATTATCCAGTCACAGGGTTCAAAATTGAGTTGATACAGAAGGCTCCTCCCACCCGCTGCCCCCCCACCCCCAGCCACTCACCTTCTGTTCCTGCAGTGTCCTTGTGGAGATATTCTGTGTATAAAAACCTGCTTATACTTATCTTTTTGGTTTTTTTTTTTATTTTAACTTAAGCAGAAGTGTTCTGTATATTCCACATTGCATGTTGCTTGACAAGGTGGAGGGCATTCCATAGCAACACGTGATGCGCTGCTCTTTTTTTTTTTTGGCCACACCGAGTGGCTTGTGGGATCCTAGTTCCCCGACCAGGGATTGAGCCCAGCCCAGCAGTGGAAGTGCAGAGTCCTAACCACTGGACCTCCAGGGAAGTCCCATGCTCTTTCTGCGTCGTGGTCCCTCTAGTGGATGACTTCTGTTTCTGCGGCCAGTCCCCTAATGCTGGGCGTTTGCCTGTTTGTGTCCCATGTGGACGCAGTCTTCATGTGCCCTTTCACCACCCTGGCCAGGGAGACCGCCTGCCCGCTCTGGCTGCTGAGCACGCGCCAGTGACGTTTTGTGGGGCCCAGGGTCTCAGTTCAGGGAGTCCAGCAACAAACCTTGGACGAGGGCCTGAGTGGCCAGCTTGGTTAGCATCAGCGGAAGGGAAGTCGGGCCAGGATTCTCTCAGCAGCCCGGCCAGCACATCCTGCACACGGTCTCGTGCGGGGCCCCCTCACCTCATTGAGTCTTTCCAGCACTCGACAATCGCCAAACCCTGCTGGGCCTTCAGTTCAGAGAGGTGGGCCACAGGGGGACGGACACCTCTCCAGACTGGGAACGGAGGCCATCGCAGCCCTCTGTTCTGGGTGTCCCCGTGAGTTGGGGTGGTGCCCTCATCCTCTGGGCAGACCCTTCCCCTCTCCAGGTGAGGGGCTGTACTGACCGGAGCCTCCCCTCCAAGGCAGCCCGGGCTGGTTCTGATGCAGCCAGAGTTCTTAGCACAACCCTATCCTGAAGCAAAAGCTGACGGAGGGAGACGGACAGCTGCTCGGTTAAGTAATTCCCAGTAGATTTTATAAAGTATCAGTGATTGAATTTGACTGTTGAAAAGTTCTAGAATCAAACTTGCTGGCTCCTTAGCTGTGACGAGGCACCTTGTGAGGCCGGGTCTTTACCATCCAGGCAGGTCATACATCCCACGCCAGCGCCGTGGCATCTGGCCGTGTCTGCTGCTCCTTCCTAAAATGTCCACCCGTGGCCGCCATGGTGTCTGGGGGACCTTGCTTTGCTGACCAGGAGTTGTGCTGGGGAAGCCCAGGGGCTGTCTGCTCTGCAGCCTTCTGCCTCTGAGAGTGAGAAGTGCTGTTTAGAGGTGTTGTGGGGGTCCCCAAGAGCACCCTCAGGTTTAACGATTCCCTAGAAGGACTCAGAATTAGTAGAGCTGTTATACTCACGGTTGTGGTTTGTTACAGCAAAAGGATGCAGATTAAAATCCTCAAGGGAGACAGGCTGGTGGGCAGAGTCCGGGAGAGCAAGCACAGCTTCCCGTTGTCCCCTCTCTGTGGAGTTGTGTGCGCAGCCTGCACTCCCCCCACGGTGACGTGTGACATCCAGGAGGCACAGCTGCCCACCTGGCTGACTGGAGTCTCCAGCCCCTCCAGAGGTCACACTGTGTGGCTCAAGGCCCCTCACCCTGTAAACCACATTGCTGGTGCAGACTGTCAGGCTGGCCTGAGGACTCAGGGAAGCAAAGTCACTCTTCAGGCTAATCCGAGGGCAAGGAGCCAGACAAGGCCTTTCTCGGGAACACACGGTGTGAGCGGCCCCGGGCAGCCTGCACATGCAGCTAGGGGCACCAGCCTTTGCCCTTGGTGGTTCTCTTGCCACCTAAGACCACTCTACACTGCCACTCCTGCCGGGACGGAGCCCCGCATTCGAGCATGTTCCCCGCCAGCTCCTGCGTCCCTGCTGGTGTGTATGTGTGTCATGCTCCCTGGGAAGGGGAGCGACATTGATGGGGGTAAATCTCAAGTTTCTAGATTCAGCATATTGACTCCAGATCGACCTCTGCCTGCTGGTTGTTCAAAACCAGAGTTTAATCGCAATCAGGATGAGACACTTAGTGCCGGCACCTTCCCCTCCAGAGCTCGGGCGGGACTCAGGTTGGGGTGGGGGCTGCGCCATCCCCAAGTGCTGGCTGAGGATTTACAGAGAGCCTGCCTCTGCGGGTGACGGGGAGCTACAGAAGGTGCAATTCCATCATGTCTCATCCTCCCCAGGAGCTCGTGCGCCAGCGAGGGGCCTTGGAGCGCACAGAGAAGATGGTGGACAAGATGGAGCAGGATCTGAAGACCAGCCAGAAGCACATCAACAGCATCAAGAGTGTGTTCGGAGGGCTCGTCAATTACTTCAGATCCAAACCCGCAGAGACCCCACCTGTGCAGAATGGCACCCTCGCCCCCCAGCCTAGCAGCAGGTGAGCGGTGCCCAGCTGCCCGGAGCAAAGCAGCAGAGGGGGGTTTAGTGCGGGTGGCCGAGCCTTTCAGGACACTTCTCATGCCTTAAAGGGACCAAAGGACCCTGAAAGTTACTCACTGGGAGGGATTTGTCTTCAGACATTTTGAAACAAGAAGCATTCTCCACTGCTCTTGATTGTGTGGATGTGACCGCTGTTCAGTCTGCAAACTCTGCGTGAATTGGGTCTCCGTAAATTACTGCTCCTCGTAATTTGAAAGAGAGAATGTTCACTCTAATCAGTATAGATGTGACTCACTTCACCGAATTTTTGCTTTAAAAAGTCTTCATGTCCAACTTCCCCATATCTAATTCAAGTTGCCCATTGATTATCATTTTAAAATCAGAGATTATTTTCCTCAAAATTTTTGGCTAGAGGTATAATAAAATCATACTGCAATTTTGGCCGGCATATAAATGTCATGTGTTCAAACATAAAAGAATTCAGTTTCTGCTAAAACATGATTGTTGCTCATATGTCAGATCATTGTATCTGTCTTTTATTATAAAGACAATATCACCATATTACAGAAAATCTACACCTTGCTTACCGTAACACAAAGAATGTAGATTGCTCCCCTTATTCAGTGTTTTCATAATTGCAGTTAGAATATTCATTTGGCTTTGTATCTTGGTCAGAAGAGGCATTTGATTTTCTCACGTGGGCACTGTTAGAAAAGACTGCACTGTCACAGGTGGTTTTCCTTTCTAAAAGTTTTCTTTTTCTCGTAACTTTTATCCAAAGGTTGAAAGAAGCCGTAGGTACAAGTATAGACCAGGAGGCACAGTACCAGGCCAGCCACCCAAACCTTAGGAAGCTCAATGACTCAGGTCAGTGCTCCTGCCCACACTCGGGTTCTGCGGGGACACCTTGCACTGGGTAGGGGCGTCAGGGGCCCCAGTGCCTCTCTCAGGGAGCTGGGGGTGTGCGTTATGGAGGGTTCAGCCCTGCTCCCCCGTGGAGGGAGGGATAAGGAAGTGGGAGCCTGGCCTGTATAGCTCTGAGATCTTCAGGCGGGGAAACACCTATGCTGAGTAGGATATGACCCCCCGGACATCCACGGCCTAATCCCCAGGCCCCAGGAATATGTCAGGTCATGTGGCAAAAGGGGAATCGTGGTCGCAGAGGGAAGTACAGTTACTGATCGGCTGACTTGAGGTGGGGAGATTATCCTGGGTTTTCCGGTTGGACCCAGTGAAATCGCAAAGGTCCTTTGCAAGTGGGAAGGAGGCAGAGGAGAGAGTGATGGAGTGAGAGGTTTGAAGGTGCCGGGCAGCTGGCTCTCAGGTGGAGGAGGGGCCGCTGCTAAGGATTGACCTCCAGGGGCTGGAAGGGGCCGGGAATCGGATTCTCCCTAAGTGCCTCGAGGGGAACCAACCCCACTGACACCTGGGTCTGAGGCCAGGGAGACCCAGCTTGGACGTCTGACCTCCAGAACCGAAGGATGGTTTGTGGTATTTTGTTGCAGCGAAAGAAGGAGGCTAATGTAGCCCCCGAGGCCCAGTGGGCGCAGAAGCGGCCGTGTGGACAAGCAGTGTGAGATAGGAGGTGTTTTGTGTCAGATCGTCCCGATAATATCAAATGATGGGCCCAGAAACATCCCTCATCTGGAACGGAATCAAGGCCTCCTGGGGGCTCTGTCGACCCCTAGAGAGCTGGGCACATTGGAAGTAACCAGATGGTTCCTGTGCCGCCTGTGGGCACAGCCGAGGGGAGGCCTGGAGGAGGAGGGCCCGGAGGTTCATCTGGGAAGGCGAAAGCCGCGGAGGAAGTGGGAGAAGACTGTGCGCTGAGGGGCTTCCGTAGGCCATGCTGAAGGAGAGACCCCAAGTCTAGAAAGAGATGGTCCCCAGAAGACATAACCTGGGTGACAGGGCTTTTCTGTGTGCCTTTGGAAACTGAGGTTCAGAGAAGATTTCTGGGGGCAAATGTGCATCATTTAACGTTTCTTTTTCCGGAGCCTGTGTGGGTTTGCATGGTGGCTGCTCCAACTGCCATACCATTACGTGCATGAATCTCTTTCCTGAGCTCGCGGGTCCGTGTCTGACCAGGTGACCCATAGGCTGGGCTTCTTTGATCTCCGAGGGGCTGCCCTCAGGAAGCGTCTCCCTCCCGCCCCTTCCCCGTCCCCCGCCTGCCTCTCTCGGTGGCCTCAGAACTGACCGCCTTAGTCCCTCCACCCGTTTTCCAGATAAAGATGAGTTTTGTGAAGCGGCATTTCAAGTGTGTCAGTTATCCGTCCTCCCGGTGTTTCTTTGTCAACTCAGACTCCATCCCTGGAGGGGCCGATTCTGCCTTGAGCTCCGAGGCTTACCCAAGGAACCCGCACCTGCGCACCTGTCACCAGAGGATCGACAGCAACCTTGGTAAGACCAGAGCACCGCCACCAGCACCACGGCTTGCGTGCGCCGGGGCCTCCCGGTGTCCACCCCTGCACGCACACACACACACACACACACACGCGCGCGTGCGCAACATCCCAGCCCCTCACCCTCTCTGGGGTCTGCCCGCTTGTCTCCGTCCCCACCTCTTGTCTGGGAGGTGACAGCGACAGGGTCAGGGTCTGGGGACTGCCCCGTGCAGCCTGGGCTCTGCCCACCCCCCTCACCACCCGGCTGTGCCACCCCGCTTCCTCCGTGTGCCCTGGGCTCGGGGAGGGTCAGGTGAACAAAACGGGAAGGCTCGCGGGAGGCAGCCCAGCAGGTCAGGCATACGTGGGGCCAGCAGCACCTTGGCCACATGGCCAGGCCCCCTGCTTCCTGGGCCTCGGGCTCCAAGGCGCCCTGTCGTAACCATATACCTGCTGGCTTCTCTGGTGTCTCCCTAACCAGTCTCCAGAAACACAGGAGAAGTTCAGTTTTGTCCCTGCTTTACACCCAGGGCCCAGAAGACGAGAATGGAGAGAGGAGGGGGTTATTTGCAGTCGGGTGGAGGAGCTGGCCCCTCAGCAGCCCCCTCTGACCTTTGCTCCCTGTGTGGAAACCTCCCCCATGGCCACCCAGGTCACTTGTCAACCCTCCTCCCCCTTAGGGGATGGCAAAGAGGGTGAGACAGAAAGGAATGCTTCCCCTGCTCCCTCCTCCCAGGGGCCCCCAGCTCTCCCAGGGCAGTGCCCACTCCAGCAGCCCGGGCCACTGGTATAGACAGCACGTGAGCCAGACCCACGTCCTTTGTTTAACCTTCATTTAACCTTTGTTTCTCAGCACATAGACTCATTGTAGAAAACTGTGAAGTTAGGCAAGTGCCCTAAGGAAACCAACACCCAGATTCCACCGTCCAGCAGTGACGACTGCTTTGGTGTCATTCCTTCTGTTTCTCCACCCTGAACCCCAACTGCTCTCTGCCCTCGGAGCCCAGGGGCACCCCGGAGGTCACCGCTTGCTTGTCCTCTGGACTCGGCCCTGGAGCCGAAGGCGTCAGGCAGAGGGTGCATCTGCCAGGCCTGACTCCAGAGAAACACAGGGGCTGGCGGGCCCCCCGTCCTCCCCACCAAAGGTTTCCCCACCAAGAAAGGCTGGCACTGGTGCCTGCTGGGGGGAAGACCTATGCAGGGGGCGAGATTCAGGAATGCAGGGAGTGCAGCAGGAAGAAGACCAAGGACAGCCCATCCCAGAGGCTGAGAGTGTGCAGTGGGACGGGCAGGGTGAGCGGGACACAGAGCAGCGCAGGGGACCCCAGCACGGCCGTCCACGGGCCCTGCTGATGGGACCACACCACCACCCCGGGCAGGTCCCTCTCCCTCCTGGACGCCTGGCCCTGCTGGCGGTCCCTTGCCAGGCGGCCCTCCCTGATCCAGCTTCTCGCCCCAGTGCAGCTCCTTGCGGGTCCCAAGCCGTCCCAGCTGCCGGCAGCTCCCTGAGACCTGGGCGGCTTTACAGCTGTCAGTGTCCATAGGACACGGGTACAGGCTTTCTTTTCTTTTTTTTTCTCTTTTTTTTTTGTTGTTTTTCTTGCGTTGGGTCTTCGTTGCTGCACGCCGGCTTTCTCTAGTTGCGGCAAGCGGGGGCTACTCTTTGTTGTGGTGCACAGGCTTCTCATTGTGGTGGCTTCTCTTGTTGTGGAGCACGAGCTCTAGGCATGCAGGCTTCAGTAGTTGTGGCACGTGGGCTCAGTAGTTGTGGCACATGGGCTTAGTTGCTCTGTGGCATGTGGGATCTTCCTGGACCAGGAATCGAACCCGTGTCCCCTGCGTTGGCAAGTGGATTCTTAACCACTGCGCCACTAGGGAAGTCCCAGGAAGACCATTTCTAAAAAATCTGATTCTGCTTAGATTTGTGGTGCCATTGCCAACTATTTGTGTATTTTGACCTTTTTCACTTAATGTTTTATCTTTAACTTAGTGAAAAGGCTTACAAAGCACCACGTCTTCTGTTTTCCCCCAGCTCTTTCCTAGTAAAAGGGCAGAAAGCAGCTCTGGGTGTGACCCCATCCCCACACCCTGTGCACATGCACATACACATTCAGGGCACACACGTGCACACACACACACCCAGGGAAGGGGCTTTATATTCATCTGGACAGAGTCAGTCATGTCACGACTCCCCTCTGTGGTCTGCACAGCCCCATCAGGGGACCCCGGGCCCCTCGGCTGGTCTCCTCCCCACTCATGGTCAGTTCTTTCTTTGTCACTGTGCTAAGGAAGCCCTTCACATACTCGAGGCCGACCATGTCCTTATAGACCTTATTCTTCTTAAAAATGAATTGAGATTGATTTTTACAACTTTTTGTAAAAGAAGGGAAATACTTATTACAAAGACTGGAAAAGCCTGAGGTGTATCTCAGATGTGTTTCCAAATGGGGATCTTCCTCTTCGCCACTCTGGACCTGTGCTTTACCCAGCTTTAGGGAGCTGGGGATGTAAGGTTCAAAGGCAGCTGAAAGGTGTGTGGCTCTATATGAATTTCTAAAATAAACACCGTGTACTAACAGTGGATGTCCCGGTGGGCGGCAGGGAGGAGTGGCTTTCCTGTTAAGCGCTACTGCTTTCTCTTCACTTGCACATGTTTTGGAACATGTAACCAACGCCCTGGCATCTGGCCTGTCTTCTAGGGAGGAGGGGTCAGTGACCACAGTGCTGCCAAGCCCATGGGGGGAGCATCTGGGGATGCAGGTCCCGATGCTGTGACTTGGCTCAGGCCCGTGTGTGCTCTCCTGTCCCGCAGATGAGCTGTCCGTGGGCCTGGGCCGGCTGAAGGACATCGCCCTGGGGATGCAGACGGAGATTGAGGAGCAGGACGACATTCTTGACCGCCTCACGACCAAAGTGGACAAGTTAGACGTCAACATCAAGAGCACAGAGAGGAAAGTTCGGCAGCTTTGAAGACAGAGGCGGATTTCCACTCCATTGTGATGAAAAGATTTGAAAGGTCTTCTTTTAAACTCCCAAGAAATTTCAGTTATTACTTTAGAATGTGATTTCACATGTGTTTGCAAATGTTGTAACAGAGTGGGTCTCAAAAGAGGTTTTGTTGTAGAGAAAGCGTGTGCCCCACTTCTCTGAGGGCCCTGACTGGAGGTGTGCGGGCAGAGTGGTGGTCATGCTGGCCTCTGCTTCCGTCTGCTGTGCTTCTCGTCCCCAGGCCTCCACAAGGCAGAGCGCTGAGGGCCATGTGACCCGCGTTTTTGGGCATCCTTCTCCCCACGACCCCCACGAGCACATTGTGATGCTCTGAGCCCCTTGGCAGGCGTTTGATTTTAGTAGGAGGGGATTCAGACCAGCCCTGCTCACTGTGATGCCTGGAAGCACATAGGGAACTGGGTGAGCCCCGCTGCCCCTGCATGGGGTTAGGAACACGTTCTGCCCTGGCTGGAGGCTCCCTGGCCAGCTGGCTGAGGCCTGCAGAGCGTGAGAGAGGAGCATCACACAGACGTGCTCCACCAAGCTCTCTGCCCTCAGGTCACCTGGACCAGGCCCCCCATCCAAACATGTTTACTCGGTGCCTGGGGTCCCCTGGCCCATCCAGGATTCCCACCCACTCTTCTGTGCTGCTGGCAACATGCCTTGACCCATCACTGGATTCTCTGGCCCCAGTTTTAGGACTGAAACTCCACTAATGACGCTGACTGTGCACAGAAGGATATGGCTTTAAAAAAAAGCCCAGACGTTATCATTCTACCTGGCCTAGCTTGTTCTCTCTTGATTTTACAAAAAAAGAGAATCTTTTAAAAGTACTAATTAAAATTGATTTCTGTACTTAAAAGAATTTCTTTACATTGGTACCTCCAACAAAATAATTGAAGCCATGAGGTCCTGGTCTTTTTAAAAGCAAATAAATTAAAATATTTTGAAGATGGTGGAAGGGACTGATTTTAATAAGACAGATTAGGTTGGAAACCTTAAAATCACAGTGCCTTTCACCTTGAAACCTGGCCCCGGCATGGTGACCTTCACCACTTTGGTTCAGTAGAATATAAACAAAGTCCCTTAAAGCAAAGGAACGTCTTTAAGGGGCAGCAGTAATGCAGCAGCGTTTATGTAGCAATTCAACTATAAAAGTTCCATCCCATAATGCCTGACTTTCCTAAAAACATGACAGCCTCCGTGGGCAGACACAACTTTCTGTCATGTTCCAGCCGCCCTGCGAATCTGACCCACATCACTGTGCTGTGCTGATGCTGTGGAAGATAATCAGACCCACATCTGCTTATCACGAGCCCATCATGGTTGTTCTCCTGGTAACTGGAAAAAGGAAAAATTTTACATGTCCACCAGGCCCACACTGAATGAGTTCACAGGGCCTCCAGCAAAAAGGCTGCTCCGAAGCGTGACACCAGGATGCAGGGCAGCCTGGGGGTGCCTGTCCACCCAGCATCGTTCCCGGGTTTTCCTCCATGACGCCGCCTTCCTCAACGGGTGTCACGATAACTGTTCCTGCTCCTCGCCCTCTGGCATAGACACGTGGAGATTAGTCAGCACACCTAGACCTGAGCTTCTCCGTTTGAATAAACACAGACAAAGGCCACTGCCAAACACTGTCTGCAGCCCTCCTCTCACATAATGGGGTTAGTGATTTAACCAATTTGAAGCAAAGTAGCACCTTATTTTGTGTCTTTTGTTGGATTGATGAAGCCGATCACCACCACCCCCTTTTTTACCCCAAGCTGTGGAGGGAGAGTTGCCCTCACTCTTCTAGAAACGTTTCCCTCGCACATGTCTCCCCGTATATTTGGTTCTGTTCTTGTTCACATCCCTCATTCTAAGGCCTGGGCCAAGGGCCTGTCTCATCCTCGTGCTGGGCAGCATCTCTGCCGGGTCCCCACCTGCTCCCGCACCCACTGAGGGCCAGTGGCTGCTGCTTCACACAGCAGAGCTGCTCACACTCTCAGAGAACAAAGGAGGACCAGAGGAGCCTCCAGGACCTGCGTGTGGTGACTGTGAGCAGAGGAAGACTCTGCCCTCTGGACACACGTGTCAGGGAGACACAGGGGTGCCCGGCCGGGGTTGTCCTTCTTGCCGCATGGGGTCCGGAAAACAGATCTGGAATTCCACGGTCGACCTGGAAACAAATTGTGCCTTCCAAAGAGTGGCTTTTCTAACTCAAGGTTGGTTACATGTTAAGTGTGCTCCTAACTTAACAATAAGCGCGTTCTCCTTCGGAGGAACTTTCTAACGTAGTGATTTGTAGTTAACAGTGACAGGTTGCCTCGTGGACGTCTTTTTTGCGTTATATAGGACAGGAGACCTGAATTTACCTCAGGTGGCAAGAATGGAAGTACATAAGTGCATTTTAATTTCTCTTTCTTTAACTTCTTTTTGTGAATATGTGATTTTAAGTGTACACCACACCAATTTAGTAAAAATCTTATACTTTGCCTACATAGGCCTTTTCTGCAGAATTTTTAAAGTTACCAATGTCGTTAAGCGTCTTCAGCTCTGATGGGTGAAATGTGTACAAAACGATGAGCGAGTCGTTAAAAGTGCACACGGGAGGGGCTTCTGCTCAGAGTGTGTGTCAGAGCAGCTCTTGTACTTCATGCCTTCAACTCCACAAATGACCATGTTCCTTAAAATAAAATGTGAAGTTGTTTTTTAATCGAGTTTTGCCTCCTGTGAGGTCCTTTTCAAAGAGCTGGTTGGGGGGGGACCCTCCTTGTTGAGTCCTCAGGTGTTTGGTCCTGGCTGCCACGTCTCGTGCTTCTTGAAAGCCTGTCAACCCATCTGTCCTGCCTCCCGGCGCCTCTGCAACGCTGTCTAGCTCAGGGCTTGGCACACCCTCAAGGGCCAGAGATTGGATGTTTTAGGCTCACAGGCCAAACAGTAGCTTCACATCGTCTTCCCTGTGTCCATCCCTAATGACCTCACTTTAAGTTAATTACCTCTGTAAGACCCTGTCTCCAAATGTCACGTTCTGAGGTTCTGGGGGTTTAGGGCTTCAACATATTAATGTGGAGGGGGGTGGCAGGGACCTGACATCTGACAGCCTTTATCTTCTTGGCGGGAACAGAGAGAGAGGACGGTAGAGGTGGGTCATCAGGGAAGGGCTGTCAAAGGCCCAGCTGAGATGGGGACTCAGAAGGACCCTAGTAATTAACACCTTTTATAGACTTTTTTTAAAAATTTATTTATTTATTTATTTATTTTTGGCTGTGTTGGGTCTTCGTTGCTGCGCACGAGCTTTCTTTAGTCGCGGTGAGCGGGGGCTACTCTTCGTTGTGGTACGCGGGCTTCTCATTGTCGTGGCTTCTCTTGTTGTGGAGCATGGGCTCTAGGCGTGCGGGCTTCAGTAGTTGTGGCACGTGGGCTCAGTAGTTGTGGCTTGCGGGCTCTAGAGCTCAGGCTCAGTAGTTGTGGCGCACGGGCTTAGTTGCTCCGTGGCATGTGGCATCTTCCTGGACCAGGGCTCAAACCCGTGTCCCCTTCATTGGCAGGTGGATTCTTAACCACTGCGCCATCAGGGAAGCCCCTATAGACTTTTTTTTCTTTTTTTTTTTTTTTTATTTATTTTTGGCTGCATTGGGTCTTCATTGCTGCGCACGGGCTTTCTCTAGTTGCAGTGAGCGGGGGCTACTCTTCATTGCAATGTGCAGGTTTCTCATTGTGATGGCTTCTCTTGTTGCGGAGCACGGACTCTAGGCGCGCGGGCTTCAGTAGTTGTGGCACGTGGGCTCAGTAGTTGTGGTTCGCGAGCTCTAGAGCACAGGCTCAGTAGTTGTGGCGCACGGGCTTAGTTGCTCCGCGGCATGTGGGATCTTCCCGGACCAGGGCTCGAACCTGTGTCCCCTGCATCGGCAGGCAGATTCTTAGCCACTGCGCCACCAGGGAAGTCCCCCCTATAGACTTTTATAAATAGTGGGGTTTCCAGCCCTGGAGTCACCAGGTGCTTTCGTGGCTGGAGTTCCAGAGCAGGCCTCCTGCCTGGGGCTGCCAGCAGAGCCGAAGAAGGCGAGTGAGAAGCCAGAGAGAGCTCTGGCCTGAGGCCTCGGGAGAGGGTCTGGCTCCTTGACTGGATCACCAGGCTGAAGTGTGGGCGCTGGCCCTGGAGCTTGGAGCAGAGGATGACTGACATGGATCTTTGCACTTTAGTGCCTCAAATTCTCCCAGAAGAATTCTCCTGAAGTCTAGGCAGGACCCGACTTGAAAGTAGGCCAAGAGCCAGAAGTGAAGCAAGTCGCATGAACATGCACAACACTGCTTCCCCCACAGAGGCGGCTTTTAGGGCTTTGGACCCACAGAGGCCAGAGACAAACCTCAAACCAGGGGCACCTCCAGGCCATTTAGAAATTAAGTCAAAATCAAGTTCTGCTAGGGTTTGATTGACTTTTTTTTTTAACGTTTTACTTTGAAGTTTCAGTTCTTGGAGACAGGCTGGTGCTAATCATGCCACCCCACCACTTAAAAACCTGCTCTGGCTCCCACCGTGGTTACAACAACAGTGCTTTTAGGGGAGCTAGCACATGATACCACTTCCACAGCCCCAAGTGGGGGTTCCAGGCCCACAGGCCAGAGCGGGCCAGTTTCTTACAGAGACTCGCCAAAGTAACAATGACTTTATTTTATTTTTTTTTATTATTATTTATTTATTTTTGGCTGCACCCCGGGGCTTGCGGGATCTTAGTTCCCTGACCAGGGATTGAACCCGGGCCCCAGCAGTGAAAACACCGAGTCCTAACCACTGGGCCACCAGGGAATTCCCAAAAACGACTTTTAAAATGAGCTAGAAGGCCATAATTACTCATTTACAACAAGAAATATAACTGTCAAACAATTTAAGCTGGAGTGTAAGCTGCAAAGTCGATGGGACTCCAGAGCTTGTGCCCAGCGCAGGGCGAGCACTCAGCAAGTTTCTGTAAATGAATGGCTTAAAAAAAAAAACGAAGGCCAGAAGGGAGTGAAATTCTTGTCCAGTGGGTACATGAAAATGTGCTCAACATCACTAGTCATCAGGGAAATGCAAGTCAAAACCACAATGAGCTATCACCTCACACCTGTCAGAAAGGCTGTCATCAAAAAGATAACAAATAAAAAGTGCTGGTGAGGGGCTTCCCTGCTGGTGCAGTGGTTAAGAACCCACCTGCCGGGGCTTCCCTGGTGGCGCAGTGGTTGAGAATTTGCCTGCCAATGCAGGGGACATGGGTTCGAGCCCTGGTCTGGGAAGATCCCACATGCTGCGGAGCAACTAGACCCGTGAGCCACAACTACTGAGCCTGCGCATCTGGAGCCTGTGCTCTGCAACAAGAGAGGCCGCGACAGTGAGAGGCCCGCGCACTGCGGTGAAGAGTGGCCCCCACTCGCCGCAACTAGAGAAAGCCCTTGCACAGAAACAGAGACCCAACACAGCCAAAAATAATAAATAAATAAATAAATAAAATTTTAAAAAAGAATCCACCTGCCAATGCAGGGGACACGGGTTCGATCCCTGGTCCGGGAAGATCCCACATGCCACGGAGCAACTAAGCCCACATACCACAACTACTGAAGACCGCGTGCCTAGGGCCCATGCTCCACAGCAAGAGAAGCCACTGCAATGGGAAGCCCACGCACCACAACGAAGAGTAGCCCCTGCTCGACGCAGCTAGAGAAAGCCTGCACACAGCAAGGAAGACCCAGTGCAGCCGAAAATAAATTAAATAAATAAATAAATAAATAAATAAATAAACAAACAAACACCACAGTGAGATATCACCTCATAGCCGTTAGAAAGGCTGTCATCAAAAAGACAACAAATAAAAAGTGTTGGTGAGGATGTGGAGAAAAGGGGAGACCCCTGTGCGCGGTTGGTGGGAATGTAAACTGGTGCAGCCACTGTGGAAAACAGTGTGGAGGTTCCTCAAAAAGTCAAAAATAGAACTATCATATGATCCAGCAATTCCACTTCTGGGTATTTATCCAAAAGAAACGAAATCACTATCTCGAAAAGGTATCTGAACCCCAATGTTCACTGCAGCACTATTTACAATAGCCAAGATGTGGAAGCAACCTAAGTATCCATCGACAGATGAATGGAAAAAGAAGATGTGAGATACACATGCACCCGAATATTATTCACCCATAAAAAAGAAGGAAACCCTGCCATTTACAATAAAGTGGATGGAACTTGAAGGCATTATGCTAAGTAAAATAAGACAGAGAAAGACAAATACTGTATGATCTCATTTATATGTGGAATCTAAAACAAACAAAAACAGGGACTTCCCTGGCGGTCCAGTGTTTAGAACTCGGTGCTTCCACTGCACGGGGCACGGTCGATCCCTCATCGGGGAACTAAGATCCTGCAAGTCACGTGGCGGAGCCAAAACAAATAAATAAATAACAAAATAAAAACAGAGAGCAGAGTGGTGGCTGCCAGAGGTGGGGAATGGGGGTGGGTGAAATGGGTGAAGGTGGTCATAAGGCACAAACTTCCAGTTATAAATAAGTTCTGGGGATGTAATGGGCAGCATGGCAACTGTACTTAACAACACTGGATTGTGTATTTGTATGTTGCATACTTGAAATTTGCTGAGAGTATAAATCTTAAAAGTTCTCATCACAAGAAAAAAAATGGGGGGAGAGGGATAATTGGGAGTAGGGGATAAAAAAATTAGAAAGAAAATTGAAACTTATATGAGGTGATGTCTGTTAACCAAATTTATCATGATGAAGGGAGCTCAGCTCGGTGCTCTGTGATGACCTAGATGGGTGGGATGGGGCGGGTGGAGGGAGGTCCAGGCGGGAGGGGATATAGGTATACATATAGCTGATTGACTTCGTTGTACAACAGAAACTAACACAACATTGTAAAGCAATTACACGCCAATAAAAATAAATTTTAAAAATTTATCACAGTGATCATTTCACTATATATACATATATTGAAACATGTTGTACACCTGAAACTATTACAAGGTTATGTATCAATTATGCCTCAATTAAACTGGGGAGGGGGAGTGAAATTCTCACTACCACTGCAAAGCCCATTCCCTCCTGGCAGGAAGGCTATTGGAGAAGCCAGGTTAAAATCAGAAGATCTCTTGGTGCTTAGTTCCCTGTAGACTAAGGGCCACCAGGCAGGGCTGTGTGGTTTTCACCTTTGCACCCCCCAGCTCCCAGAAGATGCTCAGCACACATGGGCCAAGTGTATTCACCCCCTAAAAGTCCATTATCTCAGGATCTTAGAAAGGGCTTCTTTCCTGAATTCCAGTAAGGGGCAGTTTTAGTCTGGTTTGCTTGAATATCTACCCAGAAGTCATTTTTCTTCTTCCTGATGCCAAAGCCCCAGTCTTGTTCAGAGCAAGTCAGGCAAGGGTGGCCCACTCTTGCCCGGTCGCTTTAAGAATGAGAATGTGACCCAATGGGTCATGGGTCAGGGATGGGAAGGGGAATCTCTCTGGAGGTTTCCAGAGGACGTGCTCTTTGCTCTTAAAAAGGGATACAAAGGAACAACAGTCCTTCCTCCACTGGGCCTCGTCATGACTGGATTGGGTGAGGCCTGGGGTAATTGAAGCCACCTAGCCACCAGCCAGAGGATGAAGCCAAAATCTGAAGGTATTTAGACCAAGAAAGTCAGAGAAGGACTTCCCTGGTGGCACAGTGGTTAAGAATCCACCTGCCAATGCAGAGGACACGGGTTCGAGCCCTGGTCCGGGAAGATCCCACATGCTGCAGAGCAACTAAGCCCGTGAGCCAAAACTACTGAGCCCGTGTGCCACAACTACTGAAGCCTGCTGCGCCTAGAGCCCATGCTCCACAACAAGAAGCCACCGCAATGAGAAGCCCATGCACTGCAACGAAGAGTAGCCCCCGCTCGCTGCAACCAGAGAAAGCCCGTGTGCAGCAATGAAGACCCAACGCAGTCAAAAATAGATAAGTAAAATAAATAAATTTATTTTTAAAAAAAGAAGAAAGAAAATCAGAGAAGCAGACCCAGGGTCTGGACATCCTGGTTCTTGAGCTGCCTGACTACAGCCCTTGTGTTATGGGGAATGACAGATACCCTTACTGCTTCGACTATTTTCAATTAGGGTTTCTAATCATCACAGCAGAAAGCTGGCCTAGGAAAGATGGTTATATCATGAGTCCATGGTGAGTAAATTCTCCTAAGGTCACTGAGTCATTCTAGAGCTGCAGGAATGGAGCCATCTGATTGCCTAATCGCAGGAGGGTTGAACCCCAAGCTGAGTCATCACTGCTTTTTAATAGGATTTGCACTGGGAATTAGGAGGATCCTAGGTGATCTGGGGTGTTAAACAAAAACGAAGTCTTCATTTTCAGAAGCCAAGATGTTCAGAGGAACTGCTATTATGATGGGTAGGAAACTGAAATGTGTAAAGAGGGACCTGAGTAGGAAAAAAAAGTGTTCATGCTTTCAGGCTAGCTTTTGAGGGTTTCATTTTGTGTGAGGAAAGGGATTGAAGTTTTCTGTCCACCGCCTACATCGTTAAAAGGATGTTCCCTGGGAATTCCCTGGCGGTCCAGTGGTTAGGACTCTGCACTCTCACTGCCAAGGGCCCAGGTTCAATCCCTGGTTACAGAACTAAAATCCCACATACAAGCCTCGAGGTGTGGCCAAAAAAATAATAATAATAAAAAAAACTTCAAATAAAATTAAAAAATAAAAGGATGTTCCCGTATAGAGATGAGAGCACAAGGAAAAGCTTTTTTAAGAAACTTCGTCCCTCAAATATAGGTGGTAATCCCAGGATGTGATGCAAGACTCTCACAGCAGGTAAGCCAGAGTCCTAGTTTTTTTCAGGCAAAAATCTCTAGTTCTGGCTCTCACTATTACAGAATGGCCATCCTGCCTCCCGTAATGGGACCTAAGTATGGCATAAATGCTATACTGTGGATTGAAAGTTATCTTAGAATGAGAATCAAACTACTACTATTACTTAAAAGGCAGGGTTTCAGCTGCAGGACAAGTCAATCACCATTGTCCTACTCATTGTGGAAGGGAAAAGATATTTCTCTGAGATGGAAAGTCAAAACTGAGCAGGAAATCTCCAGGAAGTACAAATCAGGCTGCACATTAGAATTAGCTAGGGGCTTCAGAAAATACTGACATATGAAAAGATTCTCAACCTCATTCCTAATAAGAGAAATGCAAAATTAAACTACTCTGAACATTTTTTCTACCTATCAGGTTGCAAGAATCTGAAAGTTGGACATATAATTACACCAATATCCGGTTCTCCTCTACTTCTGAGAATATGGAGAGAATGCAATTCCTGTTCTCTCTTCATTTAGACTTGTCATGTGACTCATCCTCGTCTGTAAAATGCAAGCAGAATTAACCTACTTCCTCTGGGATGAAACATCAGCTAAAGAGACTCTCCAGTTCTGCTCCTCAATTCAACAATAGTGAGAAGTTCAAGTGTTGTGCTTGGTGTAGCCTCGGGACCGTGGTGCTTCCACCAGCCTAGATTGCTGAGTCGATGCTCAGAGGAACATGCCCTGTCTGTGACTAAGTCAGAAATAAACTTTTCTTGTGTTAAGCCACTGAAGCCACTGTTGCATACACCCAGCCTGGTCTGACACACACTGTTGATGAAGCTGTGGGGAAACAGGTGTTCTCTTCTGTTACTACTGAAGGACAAAATAGTGCAAGCGTTACAGAGGGCAATTTGACCATATCTGTGGATGTGCATATATCCTTTAATCTGCAGTCCCATTTCTGGGAATTCATTCACAGAAAGACCTGCTCTTATAGACTGAATGTTTGTGTCCCCCCAAAATGCATAAGTTGCAACCTAATCCCCAATATGATGATGGTATTTGGAAGTGGGGTCTTTGGGAGGTGATTAGGTCATGAGGGTGGAGCCCTCATGAATGGAATTAGTGCCTTTACCAAAGAGACCCCAGAGAGCTCCCTTGCCCCTTCTACCATGTGAGGACACAGGAACCAGGAAGTGGGCCCTCACCGGACACCGAGTCTGCCAGCACCTTGATCCTTGACTTCCCAGCTTCCAGAACTGTGAGAATTGAATTTCTGTTTATAAGCCGCCCAGTCTACGGTAGTTTAACAGTCCAAACAGATTAAGACACCTGTATACATGTGAAATTACAGGCGTACAAATACAGTTATACATTGTGACATTGTTTATAACAACAAAAGTTTGGAAATAATTTGAATATCTGTCTATGGAGGCTGGTTACATAAACTACGGTATATCTTCACAATGGAATAGCATGCAAATGTAAAAACAAACAAAAAGAAGTTCTCTACATACTGATATGGAAATATTTCCAGGATATCTTATTAGATTTTTTTAAAAGCCAGATCCAGAAGAGTGGATAAAATGTTTCCTTTAGTGTAAGAATGGGGGAAAATAAAAATATTCTTCTTTTTACTTGCATAAAGAAACACTTGTATAATACACAAGAGGCAAATAAAAATGGTAAAACAGGGACTTCCCTAGTGGTCCAGTGGGTAAGATTCCGTGCTCCCAATGCAGGGGGCCCTGGTTCAATCCCTGGTCAGGGAACTAGATCCCACATGTGTGCTGCAACTAAGTCTGCATGCCACAACTAAAGATCCCACATGCCACAATGAAGATCCCGCGTGCCACAACTAAGACCTGGGGTGGCCTTAATAAGTAAAAATTTTTTTTTAAATGGTAAAACACAGGGACCTCCAAGATAGATGGGGTGGGAATAAGACTTCTCAATGAATATCATTTGTATGATTTTTGTATTTGAACCATATGAATGCATTAAATATTTTTTAAAATACAGTACTCAGGTCTCCCCATGTCAATTCAATTAAATTAGTCTCTTGAGATGAGGCCTGAGCTTTTCATTTTATGCCACCCAGGTGATGAAATGTTAGCAAGAGTTAAGAATCGCTGCTTTTTGCCTCAGTCTCAGATGAAACAAGGGATTAGAGAAGTAGTTTTGTGTTGCAGGTGTGGGTAATATTTGGCCCATGCTCTGTGTTCTAGAACCTAACTCTGGTAGCTCAAGTCAGTCCTTGTGGATGTAATCCTATACCTGGATGAGGGAGCTCCGTCTGGGATGAGTGTTGATGGTGCTGTGGATGTAACAAGGAATCATGTGCCAGGCTGTCTGGGGATAAATACTGTGAAACAGAGAACTGACCAGACATAGAGATGGAGTAAGAAGCAAACCAGTACTGAATGTATTTATCAGGGGTGTGTGGTTGTAACCAGGGGTCTGTTTCAGGGAAAAGAATATCTATTAGAAATCCTGGGTCATACTGGGAGCAGGACAAAAGGCACACATTCAATATGGAAGATTTTTGGTCTAAAGATGGCAAACCCATGGGCCAAATCCAGCCCACTGACTGTTTTTGTGTGGCTTGTGAGCAAAGAATGGTTTTACGTCTTTACGTGGTTGGAGAAGAAAAATCAAAAGAAGGATATTTCATGACACAACAAAAGAAATTCAAATTTCAGGGCCCATAAATAAAGTTTTCATGCACAAAGCTACACTTACAGATGGCCAAAAAGCACATGAAAAGATGATCAACATCACTAATTGAGAAATGCAAATCAAAACTACAATGAGGTATCACCTCATACCAGTTAGAATGACCATCATCAAAAAAAATCTGCAAACAGGGACTTCCCTGGCGGTCCAGTGGTTAAGACTCTGTGCTTCCACTGCAGGGGGCAAAGGTTCAATCCCTGGTCAGGGAACTAAGATCCCACATGCCGCGCTGTGCAGCCAAAAAAAAAGAAAAAAGAAAAGAAAGAAATGAAAAAAAAAAGAACTACCATATGACCCAGCAATCCCACTCCTAGGCATATACCTGGAGAAAACCATAATTTGAAAAGATACGTGCACCCCAATGTTCATTGCAGCACTATTTACAATAGCCAGGACATGGAAGCAACCTAAATGTCCATCGACAGATAAATGGATAAAGATGTGGTACATATATACAATGGAATATTAGTCATAAAAAAGAAAAAAATAACGCCATTTGCAGCAACATGGATGGACCTAGAGATCATCATACCAAGTGAAGTAAGTCAGACAAAGACAAATATGATATCACTTATATGAGGAATCTAAAAAAAACGGTACAAATGAACTTATTTACAAAACAGAAGTAGAGTCACAGATGTAGAAAACAAACTTGTGGTTACCAGGGGGTAAGGGGGGGAGGGATAAGTTGGGAGATGGGGATTGACATATACACACTACTATATATAAAACAGACAAACAACAAGGACCTACTGTATAGCAGTATAGCACAGGGAACTCTACTCAATACTCTGTAATGACCTATATGGGAAAAGAATCTAAAAAACAGTGGATATATGTACACATATAACTGATTCACTTTGCTGTACAGCTGAAACTAACACAACATTGTAAATCAACTATATTCCAATAAAAATTTTTTAATAAAATAAAATTTCCAGAAAAAAAAAAAGCTACACTCACATCCATTGGAATAAAGCCACATGTCATCTGTGGCTGCTTTTGCACTGCAATGGCAGATCTGAGCAGTGTGACAGAGGCCGGGTGAGCTGCTCTCATCCTCTGCAGTGATGACTCAACAGCGTTTTGAATGCCACGTTATCACTGTCCCACAGCATCTTATTTTTTTATTGCCAGTGCACATCCATGGTCAAAAGAAGAAAATCAGACTTTGAATATCACAATTTTAAGGTAAAGTGGAGTGTAGATTATTTTGTTATTGAAGTTGACAGCAAAACATTGGGTTGATGATGCAATGACACTCCATCTGTGCTAAAAGAATGCAATATACATCAACTTAGACTAAAGCAGTCGTCACTGTATTCCCAACTCAGAGGAAACCAACAGTTAAAAAAAATAGAAAATTTCAAATGGAATATCTCATTGTAATTTCTTCACAAAAATAAAAAATGAAAATGAGGTTGCCACCAAAGTGGGTTTCCAAGTGGCTGATTTGTTAGCCAGAGAGAGCCACTTACTGATGCTAAGTTAATTGAATTGTGTTGATTTTAGCAGCCAAAGAAAGGTATCCAGATAAAATAAACTTGCTTTAGACATTCAGTGAGAAAGTTGCTCAAAGACTTGAGGATATTGGGAACACCATCAATGGTCAATTAAAGAACAGGACAGGGAATTCCTTGGCGGTCCAGTGGTTAGGACTTGGCGCTTTCACTGCTGTGGGCCCGATCCCTGGTCAGGGAATTAAGGTCCCACAAGCTGCTTGGTGCGGCAAAACAAAAACAAAAACAAAAAACAAGACAAATTATTGTGAGTGATTTTCCTTGATTATCAGTGAGTTGATAGATGCCAATACTGTCCAGTTGCTTTTATTTGATGAGGTGTCACTGCTGAGTTTGATGTCACCAAAGAATAAGCCTCTTTGGGACTTCCCTGGCGGCCCAGTGGTTAAGACTTCACCTTCCAATTCAGGGGGTGCGGATTCGATCCCTGGTCAGGGAACTAAGATCCCACATGCCTCGCAGCCCAAAAACCAAAACATAAAAAAACAAAAGCAGGGGTCACCAAGTGCTCCGGAGAGTCCACGTAGGCCGGAGCCGGCACCTCAGCCGGGTCTTGGAGGCGCTGCCCACGCAGGTCGCGGCTCTGTCACCGACGGGACCACGGGTGGGAGCAGACGGCACCCGACGCATTCAGCTTCCCGGCTCGCCCGCCGCCCCTGCGGTCCACGCTGTGGTCGCCCCACCGAGTGATGCACGCCGAGGCCGAAAGCAGCCGCCGCCTCGCAGATATTTACTTTAAAAAAAAAAAGGAGAGAGAGGAACCAAGATGGCGAAGTAGAAGGACGTGCTCTCACTCCCTCTTGTAAGAACACCAGAATCACAACTAGCTGCTGGACAATCATCGACAGGAGGACGCTGGAACTCACCAAAAAAGATACCCCACATTCCAAAACCAAGGGAGAAGCCACAATGAGATGGTAGGAGGGGCGCAATCAGAGTAAAATCAAATCCCATAACTGGTGGGTGGGTGACTCACAGACTGGCGAACACTTATACCACAGAAGTCCATCCACTGGAGTGAAGGTTCTGAGCCCCACGTCAGGCTTCCCAACCTGGGGGTCTGGCAACGGGAGGAGGAATTCATACGGAATCAAACTTTGAAGCCTAGTAGGAATTGATTGCTGGACTTCAACAGGACTGGGGAAAACAGAGACCCCACTCTTGGAGGGCGCACACAAAATAGTGTGCGCATCAGGACCCAGGGGAAGGAGCAGTGACCCCGGGGGGAGACAGAACCAGACCTACCTCCTAGTGTTGGAAGGTCTCCTGCAGAGGCGGGGGGTGGCTCTGTTTCACCGTGGGGACAAGGACACTGGCAGCAGAAGTTCTGGGAAGTACTCCTTGGCGTGAGCCCTCCCAGAGTCTGTTATTAGCCCCACCAAGGAGCCCAGGTAGGCTCAAATGTTGGGTTGCCTCAGGCAAAACAACCAACAGGGAGGGAACCCAGCCCCACCCATCAACAGTCAAGTGGATTAAAGTTTTACTGAGCTCTGACCACCACAGCAACAGTCAGCTCTACCCACCACCAGAGCTTCCCATCAAGCCTCTTAGATAGCCTCAACCACCAGAGGGCAGACAGCAGAAGCAAGAAAAACTATAATCCTGCAGCCTGTGGAACAAAAACCACATTCGCAGAAAGACAGACAAGATGAAAAGGCAGAGGGCTATATACCAGATGAAGGAACAAGATAAAACCCCAGAAAAACAACTAAATGAAGTGGAGATAGGCAACCTTCCAGAAAAAGAATTCAGAATAATGATAGTGAAGATGATCCAGGACCTCAGAATAAGAATGGAGACAAAGATCGAGAAGATGCAAGAAATGTTTAACAAAGACCTAGAAGAATTAAAGAACAAACAAACAGAGATGAACAATACAATAACTGACATGAAAACTACACTAGAAGGAGTCAATAGCAGAATAACTGAGGCAGAAGAACGGATTAGTGACCTGGAAGACAGAATGGTGGAATTCACTGCTGCGAAACACACTAAAGAAAAAAGAATGAAAAGAAATGAAGACAGCCTAAGAGACCTCTGGGACAACATTAAACGCAACAACATTCGCATTATAGGGGTCCCAGAAGGAGAAGAGAGAGAGAAAGGACCAGAGAAAATATTTGAAGAGATTATAGTCGAAAACTTCCCTAACATGGGAAAGGAAATAGCCACCCAAGTCTAGGAAGCGCAGCGAGTCCCATACAGGATAAACCCAAGGAGAAACACGCCGAGACACATAGTAATCAAATTGGCAAAAATTAAAGACAAAGAAAAATTATTGAAAGCAGCAAGGGAAAAACGACAAATAACATACAAGGGAACTCCATAAGGTTAACAGCTGATTTCTCAGCAGAAACTCTACAAGCCAGAAGGGAGTGGCATGATATACTTAAAGTGATGAAAGGGAAGAACCTACAACCAAGATTACTCTACCCGGCAAGGATCTCATTCAGATTTGATGGAGATATCAAAAGCTTCACAGACAAGCAAAAGCTAAGAGAAATCAGCACCACCAAACCAGCTCTACAACAAATGCTAAAGGAACTTCTCTAAGTGGGAAACACAAGAGAAGAAAAGGACCTACAAAAACAAACCCAAAACAATTAAGAAAATGGTCATAGGAACATACATATTGATAATTACCTTAAACGTGAATGGATTAAATGCTCCAACCAAAAGACACAGGCTTGCTGAATGGATACAAAAACAAGACCCATATATATACTGTCTACAAGAGACCCACTTCAGACCTAGGGACACATACAGACTGAAAGTGAGGGGATGGAAAAAGATATTCCATGCAAATGGAAATCAAAAGAAAGCTGGAGTAGCTATACTTATATCAGATAAAATAGACCTTAAAATAAAGAAGGTTACAAGAGACAAGGAAGGACACTACATAATGATCAAGGGATCAATCCAAGAAGAAGATGTAACAATTATAAATATATATGCACCCAACATAGGAGCACCTCAATACATAAGGCAACTGCTAACAGCTATAAAAGAGGAAATAGACAGTAACACAATAATAGTGGGGGACTTTAACACCTCACTTACACCAATGGACAGATCATCCAAAATGAAAATAAATAAGGAAACAGAAGCTTTAAATGACACAATAGACCAGATAGATTTAATTGATATTTATAGGACATTCCATCCAAAAACAGCAGATTACACTTTCTTCTCAAGTGCACACGGAACATTCTCCAGGATAGATCACATCTTGGGTCACAAATCAAGTCTCAGTAAATTTAAGAAAATTGAAATCATATCAAGCATCTTTTCTGACCACAACGCTATGAGATTAGAAATGAATTACAGGGAAAAAAACGTAAAAAACACAAACACATGGAGGCTAAACAATACATTACTAAATAACCAAGAGATCACTGAAGAAATCAAAGAGGAAATCAAAAAATACCTAGAGACAAATGACAATGAAAACACCACGATCCAAAACCTATGGGATGCAGCAAAAGCAGTTTTAAGAGGGAAGTTTATAGCTATACAAGCCTACCTAAAGAAACAAGAAAAATCTCAAGTAAACAATCTAACCTTAAACCTAAAGAAACTAGAGAAAGAAGAACAAACAAAACCCAAAGTTAGCAGAAGGAAAGAAATCATAAAGATCAGAGCGGAAATAAATGAAATAGAAACAAAGAAAACAATAGCAAAGATCAATAAAACTAAAAGCTGGTTCTTTGAGAAGATAAACAAAATTGATAAGCCATTAGCCAGACTCATCAAGAAAAAGAGGGAGAGGATTCAAATCAATAAAATTAGAAATGAAAAAGGAGAAGTTACAACAGACACCGCAGAAACACAAAGCATCCTAAGAGACTACTACAAGCAACTCTATGCCAATAAAGTGGACAAATTCTTATAAAGGTATAACCTTCCAAGACTGAACCAGGAAGAAACAGAAAATATGAACAGACCAATCACAAGTAATGAAATTGAAACTGTGATTAAAAATCTTCCAACAAACAAAAGTCCAGGACCAGATGGCTTCACAGGTGAATTCTATCAAACATTTAGAGAAGAGCTAACACCCATCCTTCTCAAACTCTTCCAAAAAATTGCAGAGGAAGGAACACTCCCAAACTCATTCTAGGAGGCCACCATCACCCTGATACCAAAACCAGACAAAGATACTACAAAAAAAGAAAATTACAGACCAATATCACTGAGGACTATAGATGCAAAAATCCTCAACAAAATACTAGCAAACAGAATCCAACAACACATTAAAAGGATCATACACCACGATCAAGTGGGATTTCTCCCAGGGATGCAAGGATTCTTCAATATACGCAAATCAATCAATGTGATACACCATATTAACAAACTGAAGAATAAAAACCATATGATCATCTCAATAGATGCAGAAAAAGCTTTTGACAAAATTCAACACCCATTTATGATAAAAACTCTCCAGAAAGTGGGCATAGAGGGAACCTACCTCAACATAATAAAGGCCATATATGACAAACCCACAGCAAACATCATTCTCAATGGTGAAAAACTGAAAGCATTTCCTCTAAGATCAGGAACAAGACAAGGACGTCCACTCTCACCACTATTATTCAACATAGTTTTGGAAGTCCTAGCCACAGCAATTAGAGAAGAAAAAGAAATAAAAGAAATACAAATTGGAAAAGAAGAAGTAAAACTGTCACTGTTTGCAGATGACATGATATTATACATAGGGAATCCTAAAGATGCCACCAGAAAACTACTAGAGCTGATCAATGAATTTGGTAAAGTTGCAGGATACAAAATTAATGCACAGAAATCTCTTGCATTCCTATACACTAATGATGAAAAATATGAAAGAGAAATTATGGAAACACTCCCATTTACCATTGCAACAAAAAGAATAAAATACCTAGGAATAAACCTACCTAGGGAGACAAAAGACCTGTATGCACAAAACTATAAGACACTGATGAAAGAAATTAAAGATGATACCAACAGGTGGAGAGATATACCATGTTCTTGGATTGGCAGAAGCAATATTGTGAAAATGACTATACTACCCAAAGCAATCTACAGATTCAATGCAATCCCTATCAAATTACCAATGGCATTTTTTATGGAACTAGAACAAAGCATCTTAAAATTTGTATGGAGACACAAAAGACCCCGAATAGCCAAAGCAGTCTTGAGGGAAAAAAACGGAGCTGGAGGAATCAGACTCCCTGACTTCAGACTATACTACAAAGCTACAGTAATCAAGACAATATGGTACTGTCACAAAAACAGAAACATAGATCAATGGAACAAGATAGAAAGCCCAGAGATAAACCCACGCACCTATGGTCAACTAATCTATGACAAAGGAGGCAAAGATATACAATGGAGAAAAGACAGTCTCTTCAATAAGTGGTGCTGGGAAAACTGGACAACTACATGTAAAAGAATGAAATCAGAACACTCCCTAACACCATACACAAAAATGAACTCAAAATGGATTTGAGACCTAAATGTAAGACTGGACACTATAAAACTCTTAGAGGAAAACATAGGAAGAACACTCTTTGACATAAATCACAGCAAGATCTTTTTTGATCCACCTCCTAGAGTGATGGAAATAAAAACAAAAATAAACAAATGGGACCTAATGAAACTTCAAAGCTTTGGCACAGCAAAGGAAACCATAAACAAGACGAAAAGACAACCCTCAGAATGGGAGAAAATATTTGCAAACGAATCAGTGGACAAAGGATTAATCTCCAAAATATATAAACAGCTCATTCAGCTCAATATTAAAGAAACAAACAACCCAATCCAAAAATGGGCAGAAGACCTAAATAGACATTTCTCCAAAGAAGACATACAGATGGCCAAGAAGCATATGAAAAGATGCTCAACATCACTAATTATTAGAGAAATGCAAATCAAAACTACAATGAGGTATCACCTCACACCAGTTAGAATGGGCATCATCAGAAAATCTACAAACAACAAATGCTGGAGAGGGTGTGGAGAAAAGGGAATCCTCTTGCACTGTTGGTGGGAATGTAAATTGATACAGCCACTATGGAGAACAGTATGGAGGTTCCTTAAAAAACTAAAAATAGATTTACCGTATGATCCAGCAATCCCACTACTGGGCGTATACCCAGAGAAAACCATAATTCAAAAAGACACATGCACCCCAATGTTCATTGCAGCACTATTTACAATAGCCAGGACATGGAAGCAACCTAAGTGCCCATCGACAGACGAATGGATAAAGAAGATGTGGTACATATATACAATGGAATATTACTCTGCCATAAAAAGGAACGAAATTGAGTCATTTGTTGGACGTGGATGGATCTAGAGACTGTCATACAGAGTGAAGTAAGTCAGAAAGAGAAAAACAAATATCGTATATTAACGCATGTATGTGGAACCTAGAAAAATGGTACCGATGAGCCGGTTTGCAGGGCAGAAGTTGAGACAGAGATGTAGAGAACAGACATATGGACACCAAGGGGGGAAAACTGCGGTGGGGTGGGGATGGTGGTGTGCTGAATTGGGCAATTGGGATTGACATGTATACACTGATTTGTATAAAATTGATGACTAATTAAAAAAAAAAAGCAGTATTGTAACAAATTCAATAAAAATTTTTTAAAAAACGGTCCACATCAGGAAAAATCTTTAAAAAAAAAAAGTCTCTTTGAAGAGTCTGCACGGAACAACTAGTGGCAAGAATATTTTCAGAAAAGATGAGAAATCACTAATTAGACACAACCTGAAGGGGAATCTGCTAAGATGTGTTACGTTTGCTGGAGATAAAAATGTGTGAAGCAGAAAGAGGCTTACTTGGACAAATTTATAAAGCTCTAGAAAATGTAAGGCGTTTAGAGCCTATGGTTATTCATTGTACTCAAATTACTCATCAGAAGCTAATTTGCGGAAAATATTTGAATCTATCATGCGTTATTGAACTAGAGTTACCCACAGCAAACTTCCTTTGCTGTTGTTTTTAATCCATCATCAGATCTGTGAATTTTTGTTAGCATTAGAAGCTGAATAGCCTGAATTGCCCCACCACACAGCAGTTTGATGGCTTAGCAGTGGTCAAATTTTATTGCAGTTTTTTTCAGTTCAGAGCCAAGGCTGAAATTTTTCACAGCAGAGCACCATTCTAAACCATCATCACTGAATAATTAATGGCCTTGGAAATTAGCTTTTGCTACAGACTTGATAATGTTTCTCAGTGAATTCAACCTAAAATGACAGGGCATGGGAATTCCCTGGCAGTCCAGTGGTTAGGACTCGGCACTCTCACTGCTGAGGGCCAAGGCTCAATCCCTGGTTCGGGAAATCCCATAAGCCATGTAGTGAGGCCAAAAAACAAAAACAAAAAGTAAAATAAAATAAGATGACAGGGGAAAACAGTGCTTATATGTGAAATGTATACCGCGGCAGTCATTTTGACAATAACTAACGTTGTTTTGAATCACAAGGAATGTTAAGCTGCTTTATACACTTCCTGTGCTGTCAAAAGTTAAAACAAGAAGCAAGATATCATTCCCACACAAATTTGCAGCAGATATATTTTCTGAGCTCCAACTACAGTTCCAGCAGAATTTTTCAGAACTTGATGCCAAGTGCAATGGAAATTTCTGTATTTCAAAATCTATTTAATTGGGCAATTGAGGAGTTTCCACCCAACCTTCAACTGAAGAGGATTAATCTGCAATGTAAAAACAAGCTAAAAGGCAAATATCCAGAGAAGAATCTAAGAGAATTCTATACATGCCATCCCACAATGACTATGCTCAATTAAAATCATGCAGCATTGGCAGTACCATCTGGCTGAGAGACATTTTCAAAGATGAAATATACAAAGTCTCATTACAGCTCAGCATTGACAGCTCAACATTTGATGACAGGGTCACGGATTTTGAAACCCAATTAAGCAAAATATTATCTCAAAAGAATTCCATTATTCTCATCAGTATACCTGGATTATAAAAAAGTTACACTCAATTACTATGATATTTTGAATTTCATTTTCAAAAAAATTGTAGAAAAATTTTGTCATTAGACAAGAGAACATTCCAGATAGGTAAAACAGGTGGTGCAAATATTCTGAGGTATTAAGATGCTCCTGTTTTAGAGGATTTTCTATAGGAGCTAGTGAGGAGAAGCAGGAGACTGGAGCAGGATTACATATTTCTTGATTTTCCTCTTGTCCTGTAAAGCCTAAAATATTTACTATCTGGACCTTTACAGAAAAATTTGGTGACCCCCCCCCCCCGGGGCTAAAGGGTTGCACAGAACTGACTTCTTCGAGATAAGTGTGAGAGGGGAATCAGTGTTCCCCTGAGTGAATTTCACTAAAGGTACTCCAGAATGCTCTGAAATCCAGAGGAAACAAGAAAATCTGCCTTTTAGCTCAAGTGACAAGAAAGTGGACATTTTATAAAAGAGGTGGTAGAGCAATTAAAACTACGTTAGAAAATGCCAGGGGGACCATGACCACACTTTAAAACACTGGAGTAAAGTTGGCCAGTGTTTTCTAGAGGGGTCTGTAGAGCTTCCGGATATGGCAGCCAAGCCTCATTCAGAGATGTCACCCTCGGAAAGAAGTGATTAGTAAGTTGATATTTTAAACAGTGTGGCATGGGACTTCCCTGGTGGTCCAGTGGTTAAGACTCCGCGCTCCCAATACAGGGAGCCTGGGTTTGATCCCTGGTCAGGGAACTAGATCCCGCACGCCACAACGAAGATCCCGCGTGCCGCAACTAAGACCCGGCACAGCCAAATAAATAAATAAAAATAAATAAATAGTGTGGCATGGAAAATTATAACGGGGATGTGAACACTATATTATTAGTATTGCAGAAGCAAACTAATAGGAGGGGAAGAAAAAGAAAATAATCAATAAGCTCCTTTTTTGTTTTAGGGAGTAAGCTTGGAAATATACATGAAACATGGGGAAGTAGTGACTGAGAACTGCAGAGCCAGAGGGAAAGTTTACTGCACGGAAGGAAAGGTCTCCAAGGACAAGTCTAATTAATGCAGTGGAAACTGAACAGGTCAACCAGTCCTCGTGGAGAGTGCACCTGAGAACTGCTGACCTGATCAAGTCAGTGTGGTAAACACACTTCCTGCTTCTCCCCCTACACAGTCACACCTCTTCTACCCTCAGCATCATTGCTAGGAAAGAACCCAGGGCAGGAGGAAGGGACAGATGCTTGTTCTTCTGGGTCCTCAGTAAGGCAGCAATCTAGGAAGTCGGCCTGGCCTTAACCATCACCCGCAGGGTTGGACCTGCGCAGATAGGGGAGAATAAAAAGTCAATGTCGGGTCCCAAGGTTGTGTCCTCAGTTCAGAGGCGGCCTCGGGGATAGGAAGTCAGGAATCCTGGCAAGTTGCTCAAAAAGCCTTGTCAGTCCTTTGAATCTAAACCGTAAATATCTTAGAACACAAGTGTAAGTATAATGCCATCTGGAAACCCTGGGAATGAGCAAGCTAAGGCAGAATCACAAATCTTTATGTTTTAGCCCTTTTTTTTTAATGCTTCCTTGTTGCTTGTCCATTCATTTCCATTTTGTTATCTCTTAGCATCGAGAACGTTTTTTGGAAAAAAAAATTTTAAGCTTGTCTCAGGTGTGCTAAGGAAAAATACTTAATTTTTTTACTGTGAAAAATTCCAAACATATACGAAAGTAGAATAATATAATTAACACAAACCCTCCCCCCCCCCCCACAAGCACATCAGGTCTCCAACTTCAACAATTATCAACAAGGCCATTCTTGGGACTTCCCTGGTGGTCCAGGGGTTACGACTCCGCACTTCCATTGTGGGGGGCATGGGTTAGATCCCTGGTCGGGGAACTAAGATCCCACATGCCAGGGGTTGCAGCCAAAAAAAAAAAAAAAAGCCATTCTTGTTTCACCTTTATCCAATCCACACCCTATTCCCCACTGGACTTTTTTTTTTTTTTTTTTTTTTTTGGCTGCATTGGGTCTTCGTTGCTGCGCACAGGCTTTCTCTAGTTGTGGCGAGCAGGGGCTACAACTACAACATTGCGGTATGTGGTCTTCTCACTGCGGTGGCTTCTCTTGTAGAGCACAGCCTCTAGGCCCGCAGGCTTCAGTAGTTGTGGCCCACGGGCTCTAGAGTGCAGGCTCAGTAGTTGTGGCGCACGGGCTTAGTTGCTCCGCAGCATGTGGGATCTTCCCAGACCAGGGCTTGAACCCATGTCCCCTGCACTGGCAGGTGGATTCTTTTTTTTTTTTTTCTTTAATAAATTTATGGCTGCATTGCGTCTTTGTTGCTGTGCGCGGGCTTTCTCTAGTTGTGGCGAGCAGGGGCTACTCTTCATTGTGGTGCGCGGGCTTCTCACTGTGGTGGCTTCTCTTGTTGTGGAGCAGGGGCTCTAGGCGTGCGGGCGTCAGTAGTTGTGGCATGCGGGCTCAGTAGTTGTGGCTCGCAGGCTCTAGAGCGCAGGCTCAGTAGTTGTGGCACACGGGCTTCATTGCTCCGCGGCATGTGGGATCTTCCCAGACCAGGGTTTGAACCAGTGTCCCCTGCATTGGTAGGCGGATTCTTTTTTTTTTTTTTAATAAATTTATTTATTTACTTTTGGCTACTTTGGGCCTTTGTTGCTGTGCATGGGCTTTCTCTAGTTGCGGCGAGCGGTGTCTACTCTTTGTTGCGGTGTGCGGGCTTCTCATTGCGGTGGCTTCTCTTTGTTGCAGAACACAGGCTCTAGGCGTGTGGGCTTCAGTAGTTGTGGCATGCGGGCTCAGTATTTGTGGCTCACGGGCTCTAGAGCGCAGGCTCAGTAGCTGTGGCACACGGGCTTAGTTGCTCCGCGGCATGTGGGATCTTCCCAGACCAGGGATTGAACCCGTGTCCCCTGCATTGGCAGGCGGATTCTTAACCACTGCGCCACGAGGGAAGTCCCAGGAGGAATTTTTAAAGAGGGGAGCGTGGCACTCTGGCAGCAGAATGGTGGCGGTATCTGAAATCCAACCCCTCCACCCTACTCCAAGATTGACATTCCTATCTGGTGCGAGAATTTACTTTAGAGGGCCTCAGTTTCCCTATAAGCAAAACAAGGAAAATGGACTAAATTATAGGCAATAACTGTGTAACAGTGAAATGAGCCCTTGACTTTGAGTCAAAAGACCTGGCTTAAGAGTGCCAGCTGTGGGACTTCCCTGGTGGCACAGTGGTTAAGAATCTGCCTACCAATGCAGGGGACATGGGTTCGAGCCCTGGTCAGGGAAGATCCCACATGCTGCGGAGCAACTAAGCCCGTGCGCCACAACTACTGAGCCCGTGCTCTAGAGCCCGCGAGCCACAACTACTGAGCCCACGTGCCACAACTACTAAAGCCCGCACGCCTAGAGCCCCTGCTCCACAACAAGAGAAGCCACCACAAAGAGAAGCCCGCGCACCGCAACAAAGAGTAGCCCTGGCTCGCCGCAACTAGAGAAAGCCCGCGCACAACAACAAAGACCCAACACAGCCAAAAATAAATAAATAAATAAAATTTTTAAAAAGTGCCATCTGTGCCTCTTGCAAATTATGTAACTTACAATAACTTATGTAAGCAAGCCACTTAACCTCTCTGAGGTTTAATTTTGGATCTATGAGATGCTCACTAAATATTTTTTCTATTTCTTAATTTTGTATCTATATGTAAACTTGTTATAATTATTTTATGATGTACATAAATCAAATTATTATGCTGTACACCATAAACAGTGCTGTATGTCAATTATATCTCTATAAAACTGGAAGATAAATGAAATACATTAGAAAATGAAAAATATATATATAAGACATGGAACGATTCAGTCAGCTAGTCAGTTGAGCTAGGATTGCAACCCAAGCCTTCACCTCCAAATTCTGAGCTATTCAAATTGTGCTCGAAACTAATACAACACGAAACTTTGGGGGGGAAGCCGAAAACCTGCTTTGCTGAGTCACAAAAGGCACTAGACCGTGACACTTCCCCCGGAGTTTAGCCTGGAACAGACATCACCCATCACCCAACAATGCAGGACAGGCTCAACCCCGGGGTGCGAAGGGCCACAATGAGAGTCCGATGACCAGGGGTCTAAGAATGGGCTCGTGCTGCCAGCGTCTCCCTTTCCGGACACTGTTTCTCCTCTGTCCGGTTTCAGGCTGCAGGTTTACCTCAAGAGTCATTCATTCCACCAAGATTTGAGCATCAGCTCAGAGTGGGACGGTGCGCCAGGCCCAGAGCTGAACGAGGCGAGGCAGACCAGACCCTGCTCCCTTAAACTGACTGTCCAGTGCGGGTGGGGGCGGCCGGGGGCCGGGGTCCCAGGGGGGCTACGCCCGACAGCGTTCGCACCTGCCCGGCACCACCTGAGCGCGAGCAACGGTCGGCTCCGCGACCCCTTAACTTGGCCGTCCCGCTGCGGTCACCCCGGCCCCGCGGGGCCCATCGCCCCCGTCAGCTCACCTATGGGCCGCGCCCCCAGCCGGACCCAGCCTGCACTTCCCGCTTTGTTCCCAGAGCGGGTTCTGGAAGCGCCGCGCGCACCCCGCCCCAGCCGCTTCCAGGCAGCGCCCCCACCTGCCCGGGAGGGCGTGCGGGGGCGCGCACGAGCGGCGCACGCCCGTCCCGCATGCCCGCGCTCCCGATTGGCCGCGCCGCGTGACGTCACCGGGAGGCCCCGGCGGCCGCTGGGAGCCGGCGCCCGCGCGTGCGCAGACGGAGGGCACTGAGCGGAGGGGGAGGTGGCTGGTCGCTTCTCCCGCGTCCGCCATTTTGTTGCTGTGGCTCTTGGGAGCGGGCTGGGCGAAGCGCACCCGGCGGTGCGGCGCTCCCGGGGGTCCGGTGCTTGGCTTGGCCGCGAGGCTCGGTGCGGAGCGGCGGGGGCGCGGGGCCGGCGCGCGCCTGGCCAGGAGTGACCGTAGGGTCCCGGGTGGCCTCTGCCGCGCTTGGCTTCGCCGCCGCGACCCGGCTGGGCCCGCACCCCCGAGCCGGCTCGGTCCGTGAGGCGGCCCCGGAGCAGGCGGGCGGTGCAGAGGATGCTGCGGGCCCGCGGCCGCGAGGAAGGTGCCGGCTCGGCCCAGTAGGCGCGCGGTGAGCCAGAGGCCCGGCCCGCAGACAATTCGGGCGGAGCGTCCAGCGCAGGCAGAGCAGCCCCGGCCCGCCCGGCCCAGCGCCCGGCCCGCCATGTCCTCCGCCAGGTTCGACTCCTCGGACCGCTCGGCCTGGTACATGGGGCCCGTGTCTCGCCAGGAGGCGCAGACCCGGCTCCAGGGCCAGCGCCACGGCGTGTTCCTGGTCCGCGATTCGTCCACCTGCCCCGGGGACTACGTACTGTCCGTGTCCGAGAACTCGCGGGTGTCTCACTACATCATCAACTCGCTGCCCAACCGCCGCTTCAAGATCGGGGACCAGGAGTTCGACCACCTGCCGGCCCTGCTGGAGTTCTACAAGATCCACTACCTGGACACCACCACGCTCATCGAGCCGGCGCCCAGGTGCGCGGAGGGCGTGTGCGGGCGGGGGTCGGGGCTGGACCCGTGGCCCCCCTTTCGGAACCGGGTTACTTTTCGGAGGGCATTCCGAACCGAAGGCAGTGTCAGGATCTGGATCATTGTTGATGAAGGGGTGCGTGCGTCTTAAACGTGTTGAGTTGCGGGTGCCTAGTTGAAAATGGACGCTTTTTGCCTTTCGTTACGTTCTCGGTTTAATTACCCTGCTAAAGCAACGTTTTGTTGTTGTTTTTGAAACCTTTTTTGGGCCACGGATTGGGACTCTGAAGCTAGCCTACCCTCCCCCCCGCCCCCCGCAAGCACACACGAGTTTGCACACCTTTCAAGGTTTTTGAACTCCAGGTTAAGACCTCCTGGACTGCAGCTTTTGGAACACTGGGCAGATGAAAATGCTTTAGCGTTTAGAAACAAATACCTTTAACTGTGAAATATCAGAACTATATGTTGATACCCTGGTGCCAAGTTTGAAATAACCTAGGCATCTATTTTATAATACATTAATTACAAAAATTGTAAAAGAAGGTGCATTGGCTTCAACGAAGACTTTTTTTTTTTTTAACAGTTTCCCCCCAAGCTGGACCGTCCATAGACTGGAAATCCATTTGGTTAAATTCCAAGGAGGAATGAGGCTAGAATGTTACTAAGGGAATTTTTTGAATGACACTCATCTTAATTCTATCCTACTTGAATTTCAGATGTACTTTTTGTGTTAAGTTTAATGACTTAGTATCTATTTTAAAGTTAACCCAGAGTGACACCGATCATTAGGCATCCTCTTTTCATTTGATTATTTGCCTTAATCAATATTTTGCTAGAGGTTTCTTTTATTTAAATTACGCCAAATTTGAGTTGAAGAGATAGCCTAGAATTTTAAGTAAAAGGTATTTCACTGCCCAGTTGATTTCTTAAACATTTGTTTAAAAAGGACAGATTTTTCGGGATGAGATGTTTCTGACTTTACAAATTCTCTGACAGGATGCTACTCTGAGCTCTAAACACTAAAAGCTATTATATTAATTAAGGCACACCCACTGGACGCCTCAGCGTTGCTTTTGTGGAATAGAGATAGAGTAGGAACAGCGTGACAGTGGAATGACTTTGAGGTTAACTGCAGAACTAAATGGACTTTAAAAACTGGTGAGAAAGTGATTGTAAATCAGATAGTGTATAACAAAGACCTAGACACCAAAAAGAATCTGATTGGTGAAACCTCCAGGTCCCCGAAGATACTGATGACTGGAGTCAACTTTCAGCACGTGTAATTCCAATATAAGGGGTCGGAGAGACTCTTAGAACCCACAGTAATGAGATATTAAATACGTTTAAGTAAATTACTTTCCTAGCTTGTGGAGGTGAATTATATCATTAATTTCAGGCATTTAGCATGGCATGCTGTGTGCCAGGTGTTGTGCTTACTTTGAGGTGACAGGTACTATAATGCAGCTGTGAGTGAATAACTAGATCCCCTTCTGGGTGGAGAAAAAGGATTGTGCCGCAGCGGCTTCCCGCAGAAACGACCCCAAACTTCCCCTTCAGGCGTCTTCCCAGGTGCCCTTGTAGCTTTGTGAGTGTGGTGCCTGCCCTCACCCCTCTCATCCTCCTTCCCGGGAGCCAGCCCTGCACACCCACGCACACCTGCGGGCCTTCGTTCGACTGCCGGCCCTCCGTGGAGCGCCTCCCTCCACCGGTTCCTCACCTGCGGAAATCCTCCCTGTGGTGCCGGGACCTTTACCTGACCCTCCCCCTCGAGTTCAGCTTTGATTGTTTCTCCTCTGTGCCCTCTGCCCCAGGCATTTTGCTGTAGTTTAGTTTTTCCTTTTCCCTGCTGTCTCCAAGGGCTGTCACAGTGCTGGTTGAATCAGATCCTGGCTGGATTTACTTTGTCACACTGAATCTGGATTGCCTCTCCTGAGGATTTGGTTGATGTGTTACCTACTGTAGGAGACTATGCCAGGCAAGCCTTGGCCAAATGCAGAAATCAGGGCGATGCATTTTCACACCCCAGACAGGATAAATAAAGTAGTTTAGCTTTTTTAGGCCTCAAAACTGAGCTCCTGAAGCCAGAGTTTCATGCCCCTTGGCTAATAGTTCTTTTTGGGGGTCTGTTTTGCTTAGTGAAAGGTCACAACTGTATGACTTCCTCAGAATTTAAGGACTGGTGCTTGTTTTGTGCTAGTCTGATCTTTTTTATTGGAATGTTCCTTAACTTTTAATTTTATATATTTATTCAAATATTACAGCAGAATTATGTTCCAGTGATAGGTACTGGGAAAGAGGGGTGACAGACATGCTTTCTCTGTCATGGAACTTAGATTTTAGTGGAGGAGACAGACGGAAAAGTAGAAAAATAAAATACTACAAGATTTGTGAATGCTATGAAGGAAATCAGTCTAGGCTGAGAGGATCTAGTAGAAGGGTCTTACCTGAGGTGGGGAGGTCAGAGAAAGCGTGAAACTGCAGAAGGGAGGAGGAGCAAGGCTTGGGCGAGGAGGGGGAGAGCTTATGCAAAGTTCTGGGTTGGGAAAGACAGCAATGTGATGTGAGTGTGGCTCTGAGATGCAGATCTAGAAGAGTTTGGACAGGTAATAGTCAAAGGCAGGAAATTGGGTGCCATGGAAGGGGTTTGAAGCCAGGAAGTGACCTGAGGCTGTTACTGCAATCCAGGTCAGAATGATGGTGACTGATGAGTCGTCCATCCATCCATCATAGAGACATTACGTAGACTGAGTGATGGCTGTGGTTTGAAAATAAGTTGCTGGTGGGAGGGGGGATGATGGGGAAGAGAAAGGAAGAGACAAAGATGACGTGGTATATTTGTAGCTGTCTGTTCTCTGGGTTATCTTATCGTCTTTTGAGTTTGTCTGTGGTATTCATTTCTGTCTTAGATTTTAAATTTAAACACGAAAGGTATGTCAGTGGCTTTTGATTTTTGAATGACCCTAAGGGATTCTTTTTCTGCAGATGGGTGTAATTTTTATATTAAAAATCATTTGATAAACAGAAACCTTGTGGTTTTCACCTCCATTTTATTTGAGTATAAACACTTTTAAGATTCTGTTTATTAGGTTATAGTTAGTACTCAGGTAGGCGCTACTGGTTTTTTTGTTTCTGTTTTAATAGAGGCTATTTCCAGTTTAACAACAGAGTGTTTCAGGTTTCTGAGTGGATTTAGTTTAGCTATGAAATACATTTTCCTACGGTTTAGAAAATTGAAAGTGTGTTTTGCGTAGCTTGCTTTGCTTATAAAATTTTCCAGTTCTAGCTTATGTAGCTATATGATGGCTGGGAGAAAAATCATGAGAAGTAAAAGTTGAAAAACTGAGGCAAGTTGACCCATAGAGAAAACCCTGTTTTTTAGTCAGCAGACATTGCTCATTGCATGTGCTGGTAATATGGAACTAACGTTGACTTAGCAGTCCCTGTCATGCTCTTGAGGAGCTTCCTGGTTACTGAGACTATTTAAAAGGCCAAGTTCATGTCATCGGATACAGACAGTAGCTGTGGGAGGGCGGAGAAAGGATGCGCAGCCTAACCTGAGCATCCCGAGGGGACCCTCACACGTGTGCCACAGAGGCCACACTGTGGGGGACTGGAGGGTACCCCAGGTAGCATGGCCATGCCTCCCCCCACGGCCCCTGTCTGAATATTTAAGGGAACTTTTGGACTTTTGTAATTAGGAGTAGGGGAGAAGGATTAACAGTGATTTTTGATTAGCATAGAATTGGACACTGTGGATAAACCTTTGAGTTTCTTCTACCAATAGTTTAAATCACCTAAGTTCAATTTAGATGGGATCCATAAACGTCATTATGCTGGGAATGGAGTCTCGCCCAGGTGAGAATTGTGTTCCCATGGCACGTAAAGTGCTGATAGCCATTTGCTTTGTGACCTTTCTCTTGTTTAAGACTCAAATTCAGAGAACTTTTTATCTAAGAATTCTGCTCTTGATCTGAACAGTTGGACTAGGTTCTAAGGTGCTAAGGTTCCTTCAGGCTAAAATATTTTAGTTCTTTCTGATAAGTGAAAGGGGGCAGTGGTGATTATCCTGGAGTTGGAGTTAAGATCACAAGGAGTAAGGTGGGACCACCAGGCATGTGCAGCTGGTCGGGAACGACAGCCAAGTGTGAGTTCTGCGGTGGTGAGGCGAAGAGGCTTGGACAGCAAACCAGGTGGCACACGGGATCTCCTTGTCTGTGGAACAGATTTAACCCAGGCTTAGGGGAAATGCTTCCCTGTGTCTTGGGCATTTTAATTTTAGCAGGAATTTCAATATATTGAGGCTTACTGTATCCCAAAGCCCAATGCTAGACTCAAGTCATATAATGGAAGTAAACCACGGCCCTAGCTTTTGAGAAGCTCAGTATACTGAACAAATGAAAATAGAATAACATGGGAGCTTAAAAGCAAGGATGGTCAACTAAAGGGTCAGGCAGGGCCTGAAAGGGAAGGTGCTCTGTGAACTGGTTCTTTTTTTTTTTTTTTTTAAACATCTTTATTGGAGTATAATTGCTTTACAATGTTGTGTTAGTTTCTGCTGTATAACAGAGTTAATCAGCTATATGTATACATATATCCCCATATCCCCTCCCTCTTGTGTCTCCCTCCTTCCCTCCCTATCCCACCCCTCTAGGTGGTCACAAAGCACCAAGCTGATCTCCCTGTGCTATGCGGCTGCTTCCCACTAGCTATCTATTTTACATTTGGTAGTGTATATACGTCAATGCCACTCTCTCACTTCGTCCCAGCTTACCCTTCACCCTCCCCATGTCCTCAAGTCCATTCTGTACATCTGCATCTTTATTCCTTTTCTGCCCCTAGGTTCATTAGAACCTTTTTTTTTTTTTTTTTAGATTCCATATATATGTGTTAGCATACGGTATTTGTTTTTCTCTTTCTGACTTCACGTGAACTGGTTCTTGAAGGATGAGAACAAGTGTATGAGGTAGAAGAGGTGCTGGGAAAGGCACAGGTGTGGTTCGTGTGAGTGAGGGGCCGCGAGCTAGGAAGTTAAGAATGCTGAACTGTGAAGGCCCTCTGTGCTTTGTACATGAGTTTAGCAGTGGGAGCCCTCTAAAGTTTTTAAGAAGAGAACTGTCATGGTCAGTTTTATTTTTTAGAAACTGGTGTGGGCGGGGTGGTGAAAGTCTGGAGTGTGGGGTTAATTGAGGGCTGTTACAGGGGAAGGGATTGTGAGAAGCTGAACTGAGATCTCGTGTGTTGGGAATATAAGGTGGAAGCCGACGACAGCCGTCGCTGGGCAGTTGCCTGTAGGTGAGTGGAGAGCTGTGGCTTCAGGGATGATTGAATGGTGCCTCTGAGAGAATGGAGAGGAGGGATGGGGGGAGGGGGTCGATGGTTTTCAACAGGGAAGCCAGGCGGGGTTCAGCAATCTGATGGGTTTGTTAACGAGAAGAGGGTCGGGGGCCAAATATACAGATTTGGGTCTAAGCTTTGGTGGAATCCGCAGAATGAGCAGAGGCAGAGAAGCTGTGGATGGAGGTGCAGAGGCAGGCGCCGCCGATGGAGAGCCATTGGTGAAGGTGCTGCGAAGCCAGGGATGGAGGGAGAGTCCTCCGTGCTCAGGGCCACCTAGGGGTAAGAAGCGCCGGAAGCACTTTGAGCAGACGGGTACTTAGCCAGTCTTCTTGGAATTGATTCTTTTACCATCTGTTTTGTTTTCCAACTTTTTATTGTGAAATCTTTCATACATACACAAGAGTATGTATATACATGTATATAATAAGAAAAATCTTCCATATCCATGTTACCCCCTTTAAAAACTAGAACAGGACCTTTGAAACTCTCTCCTGCCAGAAGTTGATTGTATTGCTTCCTTAACAGGAATAAGGTGATTGTAAGCATAGAAGGCATTAAAGCTGAAGTTTAAAGAAAATGTTTTATCTGTGCTTTATACACGCAGCTGAGAATGCTTTTAACCAAAGTAGGAGGGAGATTCATTGTCATTCGATGAGGAGTGTCTTCTCTTCCAGAGCTGGTGAGAGGGGGAGAGGGAGAAGAAGCATGGGTTTGGTGTGCTTGATGGGCTTGGGAAACTGTGTGTGTGCTGGATGCTATTTACAGTCCTGATGAAGGAACAAATTGCGAAACAATTGAGAAACAATGAGTTGTTCCAGTTTTATGTTTCCTATTTCTTTGGGCAGTGGGGTCTAATATGTTAAGTATTTCTGACCTGGCATCATCATGCTTTCATCTCCGCAGTGGGACTAATGTGTAATTTGCAGGGGATTTTGATGAATACACGAGTTTGAGAAAATGGGGAGTGGAGGGCTTTGAATTTGTCAGGGGTGTGGCTGGGAGGTTGATTTCCTGTCATATTTAGGGATGTCTGTGTGTGTGCCAAATCAGGAAAGGAGCCCCAGGTCACTGTAGCAGTGAAGTGGTGGAGAAAGTGTAAGCTGTCCTCCCTCTTGCCAGGTCTGCACGAGCACCCTCCCCAGCTCCGCCTCGGCTGTCTAGACCAGGCCTCAGCGAGCTCACGGTGAAGGGCTAGCTGGTCAGCACTTTAAGCTTTGTGGGCCCTGTTGTCCCCATCGCAGCCACTCAGCTCCGCCCTCGTACTGTGAAAGCAGCCACAGACAGCCCATGAGCGCACGGGCCTGGCTGGGTTCTACTCAGACCTTATTTGTAAAACCAGCTGCTGGGCCGGTGGCCTGCAAGCCATAGTTTGTGGACCCCTTGGCCAGACTTACAGATAGTTTTTGTATAGTATACTGGAGCTGAGAATGGTCATTACTTTTTTAAGAGTTATATGAAAAGAAGACTATCTGACAAAGGCCATATGTAGCCAGCAAGCCTCAAATGTGTGCCGGCCAGCCCGCTCCTGGCCTTGCTTGTGGGAACCAGCCAGCCCCGCGAGCTGTGGGGAAGCTGGGAAGGGAGCGTTTGAACCCTTGGGCCTCTAAGTCTTCTGATGTAGAATCAGAATGTGTAAGCCTGTCTAACGCGAAATCTTTCAGCTTTAAAGGGGGCTAGTCTTTGGCTTTTTCTGCACCCTCCCCTTGCCTGTTCTGACCCTTAGCAGAACTTGACCCCGTCAGCTTCTGTGGGACATATGAATGACACTTGGTGCTCTCATTTGCCTTCCAGTCTCTGTCGCTACTAAGTTTGCAGTCTTTTGAGAGCAGAAACTTGGTTTTAATTCATTGTTTGTCCCCCAAGTTCTTAGCACATAATAAGGCCAGTGGGTACCTGGGTAAATGGATGTCATTAGTGTTAATCCCTACTGAAGCTGTACTAGTGTTCTTACGGTCTGTGGAACTGCTTTTAACTTTTAACTGTATAAACAGTAAAATAACCCTTGGAGGAGTCTGCAGTGGAACCAAGTGTGCTCTTGGTGAAGTATCTGAGATTTGTATAGTGTGACCCAAACTCTCACAGAATCTCCGTGGCCCTTGAGTTAGGATCAGGAGTGTACTTTCAGGGGTGGGGGGTGAGGAGCTGATGGGGTGCTTAGTGCCGGTCAGGAACTGTTGTGGGTGTTTCACACACAGCGTTAATTCTCAGACACCTGAGAGACCCACGGGTTGTCCCTGCGGCTGACGAGCTGAGAGGCTGTGAGTGAGGACACTGCCTTGTGCAAATCCAAGTGGAAAGCATTGTACCTCCCAGGATTGCTGTGTCAGATTTACTGTCTGCCAAGACTGCAGGTAGTCCCCGATGCAGGTATAAGTGTCAGCCTTTTCTTTGTTTTGCTGTTCCTGCTCACTCTTTTTTAGATATACTGATAGTAAGCAGTTTGCCCCTTTGTTGTCGGGTTGTTAATAAGTAATAAGGCCTTTGAGGTTTTAAATCACTCTTCTAACCACCAAGGTATCCTGACTACTGTGAAGCTAGTCATTTACATTAAAAAGATGTAAGTTTTGCCAAATTACAAAGACTTCTGGAGAGTAGTGTGGCAAAATGTACCGAGGGCCGTGAAAACGTTCCTATTCTTTAATCCAGGAATCTAGGCTTTACAAGAAATACAGTGCAGGGAAATTAAATTCAAAAGAGTGTGTGAAGATGGTAATAGAGAGAAAGAAGAACCATTCAGAAACACAGGGATGCTTGTTTGCAGCAGTCTCACCGAATGAAGCAAGAGCAGTATAGTGGGGAAACGCAGAAAAACTGCCCCTGGCATGTGTACATGGGACTCTTTTTTAATAAATTTATTTATTTATTTATTTATTTTTGGCTGCATTGGGTCTTCGTTGCTGCGCGCAGGCTTTCTCTAGTTGCGGCAAGCGAGATTCTCATTGCGGTGGCTTCTCTTGTTGCGGAGCACAGGCTCTAGGCGCAGACTTCAGTAGTTGTGGCACACGGGCTCAGTAGTTGTGGCTCACGGGCTCAGTAGTTGTGGCTCACGGGCTTAGTTGCTTCGTGGCATGTGGGATCTTCCCAGACCAGGGCTCGAACCCTTTTCCCCTGCATTGGCAGGCAGATTCTTAACCACTGCGCCACCAGGGAAGTCCTGTATGTGGGACTGTTAAGAAAGAAAGCCATAAAGTGGGTGGGCGGATGGGAGGGAGGGAGGAGGGAAGGAGAACTGTAGCTACCTTGGGGCAGGAACTGTGGGATTTTTTTCTCTTTTGTTTTCCTTTTTTTTTTGCAGAATGTTGTAACATGGTAACACTTTTTTAAAAAGAAACTTTTTTTTTAATTAAAGTGCTTCAACTTAGGAGATCATGTTGTTATGTGAAACAACTTTTTAGGTCATTAATTGGGGGAAAAAGAGGGAATGGCCATGATCTACTGGAAGATAAAACAATTGTAGTCCGTCGTTAGGCAGGCATAGGCCCTATCCCAGCGTTCTCCCTCGGGCTGCTCCAGAACCAGCCTTGGTGATGACTCTGCAGGCATCACCCTCTAAAGAGGTGGAGACTCTGGGTGAAGTTACTCTGGTGTAGATTCTGTGCTTCAAAAAAGTTAAGGGGAGGAAATGCTAACAGCAAAATAGGTTTTCCCAAAACTTCATGTATTCGCAACTTTCCAGAACACTTCTTAGGTGAAGAGAGACCTCTATACTTCTCTTGCAGAAGGGGCATTCCAGATGGGGTGTTGCTGAAGAGAAGGGACAGTGCTTTTCTTTTTCTTTCTTTTTTTTTTTTTTTTTAATTAATTTATTTATTTTTGGCTGTGTTGGGTCTTTGTTGCTGTGCACATGGGCTTTCTCTAGTTGCAGCGAGCGGGGGTTACTCTTCGTTGCGGTGCACAGGCTTCTCATTGCGGTGACTTCGTGGAGCATGGGCTCTAGGCGCGCAGGCTCAGTAGTTGTGGCGCATGGGCTTAGTTGCTCCACAGCACGTGGGATCTTCCTGGACCAGGGCTCGAACCTGTGTCTCCTGCATTGGCAGGCGGATTCTTAACCACTGTGCCACCAGGGAAGCCCGGGACGGTGCTTTTCTAACCGACTCTAGGTGGTTCCGGGTGTGCGGTGCAGACTCACAGGGGAGCTCCAAGAGCGGGTGGCCGGGGGTGTGATGCTTAGGTGAGAGCTCTTGCGTCTGAGCTTTTCCGTGAAAATTTTCACGTTTTCATTTTGAGGCTCAGATGATGATTCCTGTACAAGATGCAGTATGGGTTGTTGTTTTTTTTTAAATTATAATGCAAGTATATACTCCCTTTCCTGGTTTTTATATTTTGAGGGGCACAGAGACCTTTGTCATCTCTCTGGGTGCCCGGGGAAGTGTGCAGGGTGCACGCCCTAGATTAGGACCAGAAGGAAGAGTGTGTGGTGGTTGTGATGGGCCTAAGGAAGGAGGCAGCTGAACTCACAGGGGATTTAAAAATAATTTAAAAAATTCAGACCAGGTATCTGTATGTGTAAACAAAAGCTTTCTGTGAAACAGAGATATGTGGGAGGGGTGCTATGCACCTAACGTTAATATTCAGGATATTAACTTCGATTGCATTACAAACTACAGAGGATAAAACAGTGTGACAGGACCTTCTTAATGTCTGAGAATATGGAGAGGGAAATAATTTGTTACAGAGTTAATTGGTTTATTTTAAAAGTTTGACAAACACTGGTATAGAGTAAGATTTTTCTCTTAATTTTCTCTCTCTCTGAAGGTATCCGAGCCCACCAATGGGATCTGTATCAGCACCCAGCCTGCCTACAGCAGAAGAAAATCTGGAATATGTACGAACTCTCTATGATTTTCCTGGGAATGATGCCGAAGACCTGCCCTTTAAAAAGGGTGAGATCCTGGTGATAATAGAGAAGCCGGAAGAACAGTGGTGGAGTGCCCGGAACAAGGATGGCCGGGTGGGGATGATTCCCGTCCCTTATGTGGAAAAGCTTGTGAGGTCCTCGCCACACGGAAAGCATGGGAATAGGAATTCCAACAGTTACGGGATCCCAGAACCTGCTCACGCGTATGCTCAGCCTCAGACCACGGCTCCTCTGCCTGCAGTTTCCAGCACTCCTGGGGCAGCGGTCAGCCCTTTGCCATCCACACAGAATGGACCTGTCTTTGCAAAAGCAATTCAGAAAAGAGTGCCCTGTGCTTATGACAAGACCGCCCTGGCATTAGAGGTAAAATCTACTAAGGCTGGTTCTTTGGGTCCTTTGACACTCAGTTTTCGTTTTCTTTGGCTGTGGCTTGCGGGGATCTCAGTTCCCCGACCAGGAATTGAACCCGTGCCCTAGGCAGTGGAAGCACGGAGTCCTAACCACTGGACTGCCAGGGAATTCCCTAAAAATGCAGATTTTTAGAAGAATGGTCCCATATATTTTTGTGTGTTATTTTTTTACTGATGTATAAATTTATATAAATTACGTAAGTGAGGTGGGCCCTAAATATTATTGTATTAGAATATGGGATTTGGTACCACAGTTCCCAGCTCTTTCATTTATTGATAACTTATGAAAATGGTTTGTGAATCACACACTGCAATGTAAGTATCATTATAATATGAGTACCGTTTTATACTCTTCCTTAGTATCATTACATCACATGTGTGTTAGAGAAACTGAGATTAAGTTATTGCTTGTTCCGTGTGTGTTCACCCCAAGGTCACAGTAGGGCAGAGTTGGGAGGCAGCCCAGGTGCATGGCAGGAGGATGAAGTCATGGGGCCTGTTGCTTCAGAGCAGCCTGCCCTCAGGTTCAAAGGGAGCTGTGATTTTTGTGTGTTTTTTCCACTGGTTATCCTGAGGTTTTTTTGGACCAAGAGTAATACCCAAGTGAACTACACGTGGAGGTTTGGTTCAGAGTCTGAGGTTACTTCTCCCTCTCACGTTGGCTCTAAGGAAAGAGCATCTGAGGCGGGGGCCGGGGCTGGGGAGGACCTGGTGCTTTTATACTTCGCAGTGGAAGAACAGGAAGGGAACCAGAAGAGGCTCCTTCCACAGATGGAGGCCTGGCTGAGTAGGCCTGCTGGCCTTCTCATCCCCACACAGACCTGCCCCTGCACGGTACACACCTCAGCACCCTAAAATAACTTGGGGTGTTCTGGGCTCTAAATACCTTCCAGTTTGCTTAGTGGTTTCAGGCTCTGGGAGCACTTCCACATCTCTGGTCTCCTCATGGGAGTGGGGAGCTAGGATTTAGAGTTGTGTTATGCAGCTGACGGTTGGCACACCAGGGTGAGATCCTGGGGGTCCAGGCTCCCAGTCAGAATTCCAAGCCCCGTAAAGGAAGTCAGGAAGTGAGTTCTTACCTGAGCCAGGATTTAAAGCCTCACTCCCTTTAGGACGCCTGTGTGTTGACTTCTGGCTCTAAGATGTGCAGTTTAGAAACCCCTGTCTCCCATGTGTGTTCTTTGGAGTGTGCACAGGGGGTTGTAGAGAGGATCACTCAGAGCTTGGGGAGTGGATACATAGGTGGGTGACTTAGGGAGGCCGGGGTGAGGAGAAGGAGCCTGGTTCGTGAAGCATATTTGAAGATAACCCATTTTCTCGGCTGTTAACACTGCTTTTCTAGTCTCAGGCCCCGGAGACGGGTCTCCACACCCGAGCCTCCTCGTGACACCAGACCAGCCGTGTCAGCCTCGTGAAAGGCTGCCTTAGGTGATTAGAGTGTTAGTGGACCCAAGAAATAGACCTTTGCCAAATTCCACTTCATGGTATTTCCTGTGCTGTGTGTTTAAATGAGACTTTCAGCTATGCCATAAATAAGTATTTCTGTGAATTATGTTATCTTCTAAAACTGATGCCTGTCGGATCTTGTTAAAAACAGTCCCCTCTTGGGACTGTTGCAATTAGGTTACCAGGAAAAGTATTAAAATTAAAATAAGAAAGGTGAGACAAGTAGGACAAAATGTGCCAGTAATTGAAGCTTCGTTATTCCCCTTGAGATGGTGTTACAAAGTGAGGAAGGTTCAGGTGAACTTTACTTCCTGAGTTAGTTCACAAGGTTTTTTCATAAAACTTGAGTTTTGAAAGAACGGTCCTGCACGTGAAGAGATATTTTAAGAGAGGTCTTTGTTTAGACACTTTGCTCTCTTGCTCACCTCTTTTCAGGAAGCGAGTTGGTCCTTGGGATTTGGTTTGAAAGGGGAGCCTCCCGTGCCCTTGGTGGAGCAGGGCTGGAAGGGCTCCTGGGAAGCAGGGGTGTTCTCAGGTGGTGGGGAGTGGCGAAGGCCTTTCCAAAGGTAGATCGTTGGCAGAAGAGAATGTTTGGAGCAAGGGTGCTGTGGTCATTACAAAATAACCTGCAGTCCAAGTTGTGTCCTCTGACACAGCGGCCCGCATTCGAGTCCCAGCTGTTCCTGGTGTGATCTTGGGCACGTTTCTCAAATTCTCTAAGCCTAAAAGGCACCCTGGCTCTGAGAGTTGATGTATGTTTGTTAATCATCCATTCATGCATCCAACCTGTGAGGGGTGCCTTGTAGGGTCCTGCCACCAAAGAGCTTGCCACCTAATGAAAGATTAGAGGCAGAAACCAGCAGTGTGGTAAGTGATCTGATAGCACAGAGTAGGTGGGAGCAGAGATGGAGGTAGGAGATGGGAATGTGGGTGGGTGTTGGTCTGGGAAGGCTTCCTGCCGGAGGTGACCCTTGAACTGAGTTTTGAAGGATGACTAGAAGTTAGCTGGGTGAAGTGGGAGGAGGCATTCCCGGCAGAAGAAAGAGCTTGCTGGAACAAGAGAACACCACTGTGTAGCTGCAGGTCATTGAGAGTGTTGGGTGTGTTGGGCAAAAGACAAAAGCTTGGACGCGAGCTGTGACCATATCAGCAGAGAGCTAAGCTGAGGAGGTGAACAATTTTCTTGTGGTCTTCACTGAGGCATGAAATCGCTGTTTTCTCACAACTGTTAGAGGTTCTGAAGTTTGCAGGTGGGCAGTTTACCTTTTTATTGATTGATTTTTAAGTAATTTAGAGCAAATGCTTGAGTCTCCCTATAATAATACAAGTCTCCCATACTCATATTCCAGTATACTTTCCTGACTAGAAAAGGGCAGAAATTTGTTAGCACCTTCAGAGTTGTACTTAGCTCTGGGCACGCACAGCCAGGAGTCTGAATGGAGCCTCATGGAGCAGTGCCCCGTGGTGTGGGCTAAGGGAACGGTGGTGAATTGGGGTAGGGGCTGCAGGTGAGGTGTGGAGGGAGTGGGGATGGGTCGATGGAGTCAAGGAGGGCAAGTGGGGTGGTCCTTAGCTCTGTCTTCCTGATGCCTCAGCTCCTACCTCAGCCTCACCACGGACACCTCCAAAAACATTCCCTTCTTCAGCAGAGGTTTCCTGAGTGCCTGGATGTGGCTACAGGAGTGGGGAGTGCAGCGGGGAGCAACGCAGAGGGCCCGTCTTTGTGGAGCCTGGGACACAGTCTCATGACATGGTCTCTGCTTCCACCAGGGAGAAACCAGCCACCTCATCCCTGTCCTGTACCTGCCTCGCTCAGTGTGGGCCCCTGCAGTTGTCCCTCTTGAGGTTTTTGTTCGTTGGTTTTGGTTTTTTCAGTCTTACCCACCTGTATGCTTCTGGTCTTTTAAAATCCTGATTACATCATGTAGCATGTTGATCACCCCCTCGGTTTCATGTTATCTGCAAATTTCATAAATGCACGATCCAGATCCTTCTCTGCAGCCTCTCCTGATCCATGTCTGATATCTGAAAAAGGACAGTGAGGTTGGTCTGGTGTGACTTATTCCTGACTGAGCCCATGCTGCCTTCCGGAGACCCCATTTCCCATTCTAAATGCTCATTAACCATCTGTCTGCTAATTGCATCCAGAATTTTGTCCAGGTTTGATCTCAAGCTCACTTTTTGTGTTTCATAGAATTTGCCATCATCCCTGTTAGAACAAAAACCAAGAGACTTGACCCTTCATAAGCCTGCGAGTGTTCTGTGATGTAATTCTCTGTGGCAGATGACCAGCAGTGGACTGGTCCTGTTTACCAGTGTGTTTGGTCAGCACTTGGATATCTGTCCTTATCAGCATGAGGCCATCCTTTCATCTGTGGTGCATGTTTTTTCTGTGAGCTCACCAGCATGCTCAAGAAACCTGCTCTTCACTCCCATTGGGGTCATCTGCGATTGTGTTGTTTACATTTCTTGGGTTGTCTACTCCCCATTTTGAAAACCCCTAGACACTGAGTTGCATCTGGTCTCAATCTTTTGAATTGACCTTCCTAAGACCCATGGTACTACTTCCTTCACTGACTGGCCTAGAATTCCCAGATTTCTGCGTCTACCAGTTGGTTTTGCTTCATTGGTTAGAATTAAGTGTTTGCATTAGCAGTTTCTTCATCGCTGCTTCTACTTACTGAGAGGAAGTTATCTACAAAGCAAATCTGGGTTTCCTCAGTGCTGATTGTGTTCTTCTGCTCTCCGGGATCAGCTGTGAGTTCCTGTGGCTGGAACTCTATGCCCACAGTGATGTCTGGTCTGCATGTGGAGGTCTGTAAGGGTCACGCCTCCCAGCGTGAGGGTGCTGCTCTGTCTCAGCGATTCCCCTCCTCACCAAGGCTTGTCAGAGATGCCCACAAGCTCACACCCACCTTCTTAAGGACTTTCATCAGGGCTGCCAGGCTCCTTCTCCATCCTTCTGTCTTTGACATGTCACTTGTCCTTAACAGCATCCAGTTTTAGGAATTCTGTGCCTAAGGTAACATTTTTTTTCCTAGCATATCATATTCTCATTGGATTGTGAATTAGAGAATATTCTTAAAAGGGTTTTGTTCCTCTTTCTTCCTATGTAAATTGAGTGAGAGTACTGTGAAATTGGGGCCCTAGTGTGGTTCAGACAAGGCCAGTCCCACCCTGGTCATTAAGCTAACCTCAGTTTTCCATACATGGTAATAGCTATTGTGTAAGGAGAACCATCAGCTAGGGGCTTCACAGAGAATATTTTAGTTGATCCTCATAGCTGCCCCATTTTATGCACTTAGAACTTGAGGTTTGTTTAATTTGTTGACAGTCTCATAGTTGGTATGTGGTAGAGCTAGGACTCAGCCCACACAGTCTTTCTTTAAACAGCTTTATTGAGATAAAATTCACATATCATACAATTTACCCATTTAAAGTGTACAACTCAGTGGTCTTTGGCGTGTTAAATTATTCATTTTTTTAAAATTGTGATGAAATGTGCATAACAGAATTTGCCCTTTTTAAGTGTACAATTCAGTGGCATTAATTGCATTCACAGTGTTGTGCAGTCATCAGCACTGTTTCCAAAACTTTTTCCTCACCCCAAACTATAACTATTAAGCAGTAACTCGCCACCCTCCTCTCCTGAGGCCCTGGTAATCTCTAGTCTACCTTCTATCTGTATGAATTTGCCTATTTTAGATACCTCATATAGTAAATGGAATCATAAAGTGTTTGTCCTTTGGATTGGGCTTATTTCACAGAGCATAATGTTTTAAGGTTCATCCATGTTATAGCGAGTATCTTCATTCTTTTTATAGCTAAATAAAATTCCGTTGTATGGATAGACCACATTTTGTTTATCCATTCATTAGGTAATGGTCATTAGAGTTATTTCCACCTTTTGGTTATTGAGGATAGTGTTAGGAACATTTATCTACACGTTTTTGTTTGAATACCTGTTTTCAGTTCTCTAGGGTATATGCCTAACAGTGGAATTGCTGGGTAGCTCTTTGTTTAACTTTTGAGGCCAACTAAACTGTTTCCACAGTGGCTGCACCATTTTACAATCCCACAAGCAATCCACAGTTCTCCACATCCTCATCAACACCTGTTATTTTCCTTCTTTTTAAAATTTATAGCCATCCTACTGGCTATAAAGTGGCATCTTGTGGTTTTGATTTGCACTGCTGTAATTACTAATTATGTTAAGTGTCTTTTCCTGTGCCTCTTGGCCATTTTTATATCTTCTTTAGGAAAATGTTCAAGAGCTTTGCCCATTTTTAAATTGGGTTGTTTGGTTTTTGTTGTTGAGTTTTAGGAGTTTTTCATATGTTTTGGATATTAAACTCTTATCAGAGGTATGATTTTTAAATACTTTTTTCCCGTTCTGTAGGTTGTCTTTGTACTTTCTTGTCAGTGTACTTTAATGCACGTTGTTGATTTTGATGAAGTCCATCTTATCTTTTGCTGCTTGTGCTTTTGATGTCATATCTGAGAATCCATTGCCAAATTCAGGGTCATGAAGATTTACCCCCATGTTTTCTTCTAAGAGTTTTATGGTTTTAGCTTTTACATTCAGGTCGTGTATCCATTTTGAGTTAATTTTTGTATATGGATTGACGTGGGCGGCCAAATTCTTTCTTTGCAAGTAGAAAATCCAGTCGTAGCAGTACCATTTGTTGGAGAAATTGTTCTTTCCCCATTGAATGGACTTGGCACCCTTTTCAAAAATCAGTTGGCCAGGGAATTCCCTGGTGGTCCAGTGGTTAGGACTTTGTGCTTCCATTGCAGGGGGCATGGATTCGATCTCCGGTCGGAGAAGTAAGATCCCACAAGCCGCAAGACGTGGCAAAAAATAATAATAATCAGTTGGCCAGAGATGTATGAGTTTATTTATGAACTCTCAGTTCTATTCCATCGATCCATATGTCTGTCTGTGTGCCAAGACCACACTGTTTTGATTTCCATAGCTTTGTGTAGTGGGTTTGAAGTCAGGAAGTATGAGTCCTCCAACTTTGTTCTTCTTTTTCAAGATTGTTTTGGCTATTCAGCATGCCTTGCAGTTCTGTATGAATTTGAGGATCAGCCTTTCCATTTCTGGGGGGGGAAAAAAGCTGTTAGAATTTTGATAGGAATTGTGTTGAATTTGTAGATCACTTTGGGTAGTGTTGACATCTTGAAAATATTGTCTTTCTATCCACGAACACTGGATGTCTTTCCATTTATTTAAGTCTTCTTTAATTTCTTTTAGCAGTGTTTTGTAATTTTTGGTGTACAAGTCTATCACCTTGGTTAAATTTATTCCCAGTTACTTTATTCTTTTAGATGCTATCGTAAATGGAATTGCATTCTGTTTTTTTTTTGGCTGCGCCGCGCAGCTTGCGGGATCTCAGTTTCCAACAGGGATTGAACCTGGCACGACAGTGAAAGCGCTGAGTCCTAACCACTGGACCACCAGGGAGTTCCCTGGAATTACATTCTTATTTGCTCACTGCTGGTGTATAGAAACACAACTGATACTGTGTGTTGATCTTGTACCCTGCAAATTGGCTGAGTTTTATTAGCTCTAATAGCTTTCTTCTGGAATCTTTCTATATATAGGATCAGGTCATCTGTGAATGGAGATGGTTTTATTTCTTTCTTTCCATAGCCCACCTTCTCTTGCACCACGGCATGCATACCTTTAACCCCTGACTCATCCTAAAATAAAACCCCTGTGTTTTCATAAGAAGTGTTAACCAGTAAGTAGCCCTCTTGAACCAAGTTACTACCCTGAAGGATAATGGCAGTCTTAAAGAGACTGGGTCTTCAATATTAAAAACCAGTCAATAGGGCTTCCCTCGTGACACAGTGGTTAAGAATCCGCCTGCCAATGCAGGGGACACGGGTTTGAGCCCTGGTCCGGGAAGATCCCACATGCCACGGAGCAACGAAGCCTGCATGCCACAACTACTGAGCCTGCACTCTAGAGCCGATGAGCCACAACTACTGAAGCCCGTGCTCCGCAACAAGAGAAGCCACTGCAATGAGAAGGCCGTGCACCACAACGAAGAGTAGCCCTTGCTCACAGCAACTAGGGAAAGCCCGCGCGCAGCAACCAATACCCAACGCAGCCAAAAATAAATAAATAAAATAACTAAATAAATAAATTCATTAAAAAAAAAAAAACAAAACACTAGTCAGTAGCATCCGGTTGTAGGTGAGGGTACGTGAGGCCACTTGATGGCTGCTCAGGGCAGATGGACACGGAGGCTTTGATTCAGGTGCAGGTGCCCAGAGCACACGGGGCGGTGTTAGAGCAGGCAAAGGGCCCAGGGAGCTCCGTGAGGGCGGACGGGCTGTCTGCTTCTTTCTGTCTTGTGTCCTTCCAGGCCTGGCACATGGATGTTCAGTGTGCGTTAAATGAGTGAATGAATGAAAGCCACAAACGGCAGGATGAAAGCTGCCTGGTGATTGTAGCACGTGGATTTTTGCTTTGTTTTATATCTTTTTTGGGTTATGGACGGACCCCTTTGAGAATCTGGTGAAAGCTGTGGACTCTTTCTCCAGAAAAACAACATATATTAATGTATTTACATATAGTTCTGCATATACTTTGAGGATCTTTAATATCTGAGACCCATTCCTGTCACCGAAGTTAGGACTTCTGACTCCAGTGTAACCCATTGCGTTCCTGATCTTGTTTTTATGGAGCCTGACTGGGGAAGCAGAAAGCTGCTGTGGCAGCCAATGCTGGGGCCTCCAGGGCTAGGACTGCTCTTTGAATCAGGTGCCAGAAGACAGGCGGCAGAGTAATTTCCAGAGCTCCTGTTCACACTCGGGACAGGTAGGGCTCCAGGAGACCATGGCCACATCAGGAAGTGTCCTCTTGGCATCTCCCTCTTCCTACCCCTCATGTCAGCCTCACACAGAACGGAGCCTGCTAGTGTGTGCTCCATCTTAGAGTTGAAGCAAACCCTCCCCAGTGCGCTGGCAGTTCTTGTCATGAGGAGGACTGTCACAGGGTGACAGTAAAGGACATAAGGACGTAAGGAACATCTTCTCCATCTGTTGATTGGGTTGGCCACACCTTCCAGGCTCACAGTGGTCCTTGAGCTGAGTTGGTACCCAACCACTTCAAGATTTATCTGCCTTCCAAAGTGAATGCTGCTTTGGGCTCAGCCCTTCTACCATGAAGCCCGAGGAAGGGCACCGGACCAGCACTGAGAGCTCCCAACCGTGCTGGGCCCTGGGCCCGAGGGGCTGTGTGGTCAAGCCATGGAAGAAGCCAGTCCACAGCCAGGCCCGTCCCATGTGTGGTGTTCTGGGGCTCGGACCCGTGGAAGGGGCCTTCAACTGAGGTAGAAAACAGCACGAGGAGTGACAGGCTGTGTTTTGACATGTGAGGGCTCCTGCAAGGCCAGAGTGTGGCATTAATGGTCAGGTGGCCATCAGAAGTCTCCCAGCCCTTCTACCTTCCTGGACTGCACCCAGCCGGGCTCTGCTACTCAAGAGTCCCTCAGGCGAAGCCCTCGTCCTCGCCCCTGTGCTCTGCAACGTGGACTCAATACTGCTTTTCTGCCACTCGCTTTTTGCACTGTTTTTATCATCTAACAGACATTTGCTGAGTGTCTGCCACGTCTAGACAGTGGGTTATTTATTGTCTGTCTCAGTGAAGAGGGTAGGAACTGCAGTCGATGTGCAGCACATCTCACTGAACTGATTAGGCAGAATTAGCAGAAGGTATCCTGTGAAGACCATCAGAGTCAGGAGTGAATTGGCAGGGGTGCGGGTGGGATGTTCTGGCACCTTCCTCTGCATTCTCCCGTGGTCTTCCTCGCTGCTTGGGACCCTTCACAGTGACGTATCAGACTTCGAGTCTCCAGGCCTTCCCCTCATCTCATCTCTCTAACAGGCATCCTTCCCATCCCCCGTTGGTTTTGAGAGGACCCTTGTTACTGACAGGGTTGAAAACCCACTTTAGTACAGTGCTTCTCCATGCTGGTTCCAGTTCTCCCCGGAACCAGCCAGAGGACAGTGACAGCTGGTCGGGGGCATGATCGTGGGGTGGGGGCTGGGTCTACTCAGGAATCTCTACGCCAATAGCAGCTACTGTTTACTTCGCTGAGTGTTGTGGTTAACACTTCCATTTAGTACTTCCTTTAATTATTGCAAGAACCTTCCAAAGTCAAAAGGAAACGGAGACTTGGACAACTGGAACAGTTTGTCACAGTAATGAAGCCCTAAAAGTGGCAGAACCAGGACATTGGTCCAGCCCTGCCCCACTCCAAAGGTCATAGCGTGAGTCACCGCATGGTGCCACCCCAAGCCTGCTTTCAGCAGAGACTGCTTACCTCCCGCTGTTGTAGATCTTAGATCTTAGTTTCAGGTGTGTCCTGAGTACACAGTACAGAATCCAGCCCATCTCCAGTGGCGGCCGACCAGAGCCCTTCCTGCTCTCAGTGGCGGAGTGTGCAGCTTTATAAGGCCGTTTATGGGAGCTGGGATTGTCCTTAAGGTGTGTTTGACTTTGGTCAGGGTTGCTTATGTTCCTTCAGTTGTGGAAGCAGAGCAGAGATCCAAGGTTTCTTAGGACCAGCTTGGCGGTGCTGAGCAGTAGCCTGGAACATGGTTTTTAACATCTTACGCTGTGCAGTCGTGTGGTCGCACTTCCAGTACATCACGTCCCTGTATCTGTCATACAGCCCATCTCTGGGGAAGACCTTGGCAGGTTTGAGAAACTGAAAGGAAGCCACTGTGATTGGGGTGAGGGTCAGAGATAGGAAGAGTCAGGGACCAGAGGAGGCAGAGCCTTGGAGACAGGAGTTTGGATGTTGCTGTTGTGCAAATAAATGGTGTTGGGGGTTCAAAGGCAGAGCAGTGACCTAATTATCTTTATGTTTTCAAAAGGTATGTTTTCTACTGTCCTTAGGCCCTTGTGCCTGTCACTTCTGTCCTCAGAACCTTGTTGCTTACTCGGCCATCTGTCCCTAGCACTTGCGGACAGCAGCCTGTCGTTCTTTCTCTTTTCCCTGATTCTGCAGACTTCCCTGGAAAGTTTACAAGAGCCCTGCGACATGGAGTGCGAAATGAGCAAAACCAGCCTCCTCCTTCTGAGAGTGCTGTGTGGGGGTTGGGGACGAGGGGGAGCAGAATGGAGCCCCCATGGGGCAGAGGGGCAGCGGAGCAAGAGGGAGGTGAAGTCTCCTGCTTCAGGTGCCTCAGGGCATCAGTGGGAGGGGACTGGCCCGGGGCCATTGACCTGGGCCCCAGGAGTTCCTTGGTGGTAGGTGGGGACCAGGCTGGGGGAGAGGAGGGGTTGGGAGCTGGGCTGAATGGTGAGGGTGGCAGGGGATGGAAGGTGGCTGGGCTGGTAGAGCCAGGCACTTGGGGGCGAGGGCGGGGCACCTGGAGGAGGGGGCATTAGCAAGAGGTCTCAGCGTGTTCCTAGCCCCCAGACTGGAGGAATAAGCTCAACCAGGATGTGGGAGAGGGCTGCTGGGGCCAGGTTTTCAGGAAGGTGAGATTTTTTCTGGCACATTTATCAAATATCAGCTAAGGCAGGCTAAGATTACAAACTTCAGGCAAAATATATGCACTCTGGGCATCCAGAGTCCAGGTGAAGATAGAAAAGCATAGATAAAAGACAGAATTCCCAAAGTATTTTTTGTAGGATGTCAAATGAGTGGAGCAAACAAAAACTTCAGTCTTGGGGAGAAGCCGTTGATCCTGACATCTGCCAAGAGCACCCGTCAGCCAAAACTGCATATATTTGTTTCTTTTTAGTCTCAGCTATTCTGGCCTTAGTCTTTTTTTTTTTAAAACATCATTGTCAGAGTCTTATCTGGCTCTGAGTGCAGGCCTACCTACAGACTGCCCAGGGACCCTCAGGCCATCATCCCTTTGCACCGCAGCGTCCACCTGGGCGTTAGCTCACCTGGTCCCTCTCCCCTTTGCTCACCGCATCTTCTTTACAGGCACGCACCCACACACCCTCTTATTTGTCCTTGCCTTTTCTTTCTTGCTTTCTTTGGAAAATTTTTTAATTAATTAATTTATTTTTGGCTGCATCGGGTCTTCGTTGCTGCGCGTGGGCTTTCTCTAGTTGTGGCGAGAGGGGGCTACTCTTCATTGCGGTGCGCGGGCTTCTCATTGCAGTGGCTTCTCTTGTTGCGGAGCACAGGCTCTAGGCGCATGGCTTCAGTAGTTGTGGCACGCGGGCTCAGTAGTTGTGGCTCGCGGGCTCTAGAGTGCAGGCTCAGTAGTTGTGGCATGTGGGCTTAGTTGCTCTGCAGCATGTGGGATCTTCCCAGACCAGGACTGGAACCCGTGTCGCCTGCATTGGCAGGCGGATTCTTAACCACTGTGCCACCAGGGAAGTCTCATGTCCTTGCCTTTTCTTATACTTATTTCAGTACATTGATTATATTGTATTTTCCGTAAGTCATTTTGTAATGGTGTCAGTAGTTTTATATCCATGAATTTTCATTTCTTTCCTATTTCATTATTTTAAAAATAAAGACAGGCAATCATTTTCTTAGCTGAAAAGGAAATAAGGAAAGAACATTCTCTCATATGTTGGAGAGAGAGCGTGTCAGTGAGGCTCCCCACATCGGTGGCCTTGTTGTGCTCCAGGCACGAGACAGCTGGTTCCTGCAGTGAAGACTTGAGGAGGCCAAGGGTCTGGGGGAGGTAGGGGTGGGGGTGGCTGCAGGGCCTGGGTTTGTAGTATCCCAGCAGCTACTGCCTGCAGAGGATTCTCTCTGCTCACCTAGGCCCCATCTTAATTTTTGTGTTAAATGAGTTTCATCTCATGTCTTAAGTTTGTGCTTAAATATTTTTTTTAATGGAATAAGATTGGACACAAGTCATGACTGCAGATCCCCATTGACTTCAGCTCCCTTTGATCTTCAGCTTTGTGATTTCTGCACAGTCTCCACTGCAGCTCAAGGTTCCATCTGCCGTAGAGCTTTCCTTGGATCCGATCTGGCAATTGTCTTCACTAGAGATAGCAATGTGGTCATAATCAGAGTTTTCCTCTTTTATGACTTCTGTACAGTAGGAAAAGAATATACAAATTATAAAGCTAAATCTTTGGTACACTTCAAAGAATATGAATTTATTCTTAATTATCAGAAACGGTGTGATATCCTAGTTATGAATAAGAAAGACATTTCTCTTTCTGCCACCTATGAATAAAAACATTGTTACTTGGAGAAGGGGAACAATACTTGAACTCTAAGCACTAATCTTAAAACAGTCTGTATTTTTTTTTTTTTTTTTAATAAATTTATTTATTTTTGGCTGTGTTGGGTCTTCGTCGCTGCACACGGGCTTTCTCTAGTTGCGGCGAGCAGGGTCTACTCTTCTCTGCGGTGCACAGGCTTCTCACTGCGGTGGCTCCTCTTGTTGCGGAGCCCGGTCTCTAGAGCACAGGCTCAGTAGTTGTGGCGCACGGACTTCGTTGCTTCGCGGCATGTGGGATCTTCCCGGACCAGGGCTCGAACCCGTGTCCCCTGCATTGGCAGGCGGATTCTTAACCACTGTGCCACCAGGGAAGCCCAAACAGTCTGTATTTTAGAAGTCTACTAAAGACATTTTAAAACTTAACTCTTATATTAAATTAGTTTATTCTTTCCCCCAAATTTTAATTTCCTTTTAAGGCAAAACAAGAGAAAACATGTCTTTTCAGTTGTAATTTTTTTTTCCACTGAAGTAACAAGTCTTAAAATAGAATTACCAGTTGTTAACCTTCAAATTTTAATTGTTCCACCAACTTAGGTGTTAACGTTGAGTGATGACATAAGTTTGAAAATAAATATAATAATTTAATTTATAAATACGTGTAGTTAGCTTTTTACACCTTGTTTTTCTTATATACATATTTAGTACTTGGCTACAAACATCTGAATACTATAGTGCATTTATTTTTGTCTTGCAACTTTTCATTATATAAAATCTAATTCTTAATTACTGTACTAACTCTACAAGCCGTCTTACAGTAAAGTTGAATTTGTAGTTTTCCTAAATAAGAGGAATTTGAGTCAGAATTTAGACTGGGAACTTAGGGACCCTCTCCCCCATTTTTTTAAATTTAAACTGAATTTATACTGTGTTCTAACCAGGGAGCCTCAGGGGATAACACTCTTTTCCGTTGTCATTTTGGCAAGTACTCCCGAGTAAGCCGGTCTCCACAAGGCGAGAGGTTCCATTTGGTAAAAGCGCTGTTGTCCATGTAAGTGTTGTGACTGCAGTAGGTTTGGGGAATTAAGCAGTTGGTGTGCTGGTTCAAGCATCCCGGTGAGCAAGTGGGGTGATGAAGTCAGCAACGCAGGGTGTGGGGGAGACCTCAGGGCAGGGATGCGACGTTAGGGCAGAGAGTGGCTGGGGAGCCAAGGGGTCCTCGTGCAGCTGGGCTGTGCTATCCTGGCCCCCCTGCTCCAGCCTCCCTTACAGGAGGGTGGAGTGTGTGGAGGATCAAGGGTGAGCCCTGCAGCAAGAACCCTCTGAAAAGGCGGCCACACAGCCAAGTTGCTGACTCGCAGCGTCTGCTGAATCGAACTCTGGCCCCCGCAGCAGCTGCTGACGGTGCATTTCCTTCTCCGTCCCCAGCTCTTCCCCAGCCTGAGCCTTCGATTTCGTGCACAAGTCAGGATGAAATCACCACCTGGACAGACTGGGTGGGCACGGGCACAGTGTTCAGTCCTCTGTTTCACACCGGCGTCACCTAATAAGCACCGCGTCTCCCACCCCCGTGAGCCGAGTGATGTCCTGGTGCTTCCATACAAATGGCTCATCTCGTGTGGACCAGGAGCCATCTTAGAGCCTGGAGTTTGGTTTTAAGAGTGCAGTAACCGGCCCTGTAACCTGAACGCCTGGGAGCCAGGAAGGGCAGGTGTGGCTCTGCCTGGGGCCCCGGGCACCTCCGGGCCCCTTGGTCACTCCGGGCCAGCAGTCAGCTCTCTAGCCCAGCAGCTTTAGCAGAAGATGCCTTTTCCCAAATGAAATACTGCATGGAACCCCATAGATGTCAGATTAAAAGGTTTTTAATATAAAGGTGTTTTGTAAATTGAGATTTACAAGAATTAAGAAGGCAGCTGGTGGGGGGGGTCGACTTTTACGATGGGCAGAAAACACTGGAAATAACGTGAATGGTAGATACTATCTTGTGTTAACCCCCCTCAACCAGCTCACTTCTGAGTGTACTTTGTTGCGCGTGGTGAGAGGTGTGTTTTGCCCTTTACCTTGCAATTCTCGGGGGCCTTCCATCAGACACGTGGGACAGAAGTTTCGTTACAAGGAAAGCACGTGAGCAGCAGCCAGGGCAGCACAGAGTAATGGGGCAGGAACGTGCTTGACTGCTTCTGATTATAACTTTTATAAAATACACGTTTACAAGATTGAAGTCCCAATCTGACATCTGTTGGAGTTTAAAGCACCTCCTCAGAGCTCAGGGTCTGCAGACAATTTGAAAACCACACCCAAGTCAAAATTGGCTGCCTCCCCTTGATGAGCAAAGCAGCCCCTGGCTGGTGCCTGTCCTCTGGCCGTAGGTAGAATTCCTACCACCCTGAAGCTGAAGGTTGGTCTGAAAAGGTTCTCGGAGCTGGGCTTCTTTCCCCCGAGACTGGCCCGCTGGGAGACGCTGCTGCGGGGGAGGCAGCGGACAGGGTGTTCTTGGCGGCGGCAGCTCCTTCCCGTGAAATGGGGTGGAGATGGCTTTGTTTCTTTTAATGCACTTTCTGTGTGAGTTGAACTGTTCTCAGAGTCAGGTGTTCATTCTGTGCTGTTGGAGTCAGTAGCCAATCTGGGGGGAAAAGGCTGCCTCAGAGCACGTTCTCACGGCTGAGCAGAAGCACCCTGGGCTCGTTGGTAGCACCTCGTGTCTTTGGCACGGCCTGATTTTATTTATTTTATTTTTGTCTGCATTGGGTCTTCGTTGCTGCGCGCAGGCTTTCTCTAGTTGTGGCGAGCAGGGGCTACTTTTCATTGTGGTGCGCGGGCTTCTGGTTGTGGTGGATTCTCTTGTTGCGGAGCACGGGCTCTAGGCACACGGGCTTCAGTAGTTGCAGTGTGCAGGCTCAGTAGTTGTGGTGCGCGGGCTACAGAGCTCAGGCTCAGTAGTTGTGGCACATGGGCTTAGTTGCTCCGTGGCATGTGGGATCTTCCCGGACCAGGGCTGGAACCCATGTCCCCTGCATTGGCAGGCAGATTCTTTTTTTTTTTTTTTTTTTTTTAATAAATTTATTTTATTTATTTTTGGCTGCGTTGGGTCTTCCTTGTGGTGTGCGGGCTTCTTATCGCGGTGGCTTCTCTTGTTGCGGAGCACAGGCTCTAGGCGCATGGGCTTCAGTAGTTGTGGCTCGTGGGCTCTAGAGCACAGGCTCAGTAGTTGTGGCGCACGGGCTTAGTTGCTCCGCAGCGTGTGGGATCTTCCTGGACCAGGGCTCGTACCCGTGTCCCCTGCATTGGCAGGCAGATTCTTAACCACTGCACCACCAGGGAAGCCCACAGCCTGATTTTAGGTCTAAGCACTGAGAAAAATGAGAGTCCTAAGAACAAAATGTGTAGGTTCTTTCAGTGGAATAGCATGTGTGATTTAGTTTTCAGAGAAAACGCTGACTTCGTCTTCTTTCTCCCCCTTACAGGTGGGTGACATCGTGAAAGTCACAAGGATGAACATAAATGGCCAGTGGGAAGGTGAGGTGAACGGGCGCAAAGGGCTCTTCCCCTTCACGCACGTCAAAATCATCGACCCTCAGAACCCGGATGAAAATGAGTGATGCTGCTGCCCTGTGCCTGCTGCTTCATCGTCCTGCCCCACACGCCTCCTTCAAGCGGAGAAGCGTCCTCTCGGGCAGGTCACACGCGCTGCCAACGTCCAGCTTCTGCAGCGGGCAGCCTCCCACACATTGGAATGCTCACAGTGGCTGCCCCGGCATTTGTATCATAGTCGTGTTGTCAAAGAGTAGCTGATTTTAGAGTTCTTTGGATCATAAACTGGAAACACTGGTGGAGGCACACAGGTGAGAGGAGGTGCCGAGGACAGGGCTCCCTTCCGGCCAGCGCCCCGCTTGTCCCTGGGCTGACCCAGGGTCCCAGGGGAGCTCGGGCCCACAGCGAGGCCTTGCCGCTGGAAGCCATGGGTGGTTCCGTCGCTGGCGTGGTTTTCCGTGAAGAGCAGAGGAAGTGGACCCTTCAGAAGAGGAAATTCTGCCCTAAACTCCCCACGTCAGGCTTTGCTTTTTTTTTTTTTTCCCCCTCTTGTTTGGTTTGGTTTTAGAAGACTTAATTAATTAGACTTGTGTGTTCTGAACAGGTTTTTAAGTAGCAGGTTAGCTTTTGTGATGAGACGAGGGATGGCACGTGCCTCTGAAGCTGCTGTCACCGCAGGAGCACAAGAAAAAGAGCACTGAGGCAGAGGCCTGTACTGTCTTGGTCGCCGGTGGTACCTTGTGTTGCCAGATAGCAAACAACCACCACCACCACCACCCAGCAGTTGTGGGCTTCCAAGCTGCGTGCACAGCCTTTTGGACGACGTTGTCCCCGCAGGCATCAGAGCCAGGGGCGGGGGGGGTGATGTGATTCACCTTGTTTGCTGGCTTCCTGTCCAGGCTTTCAGTGAATGCACCCCTTGAAAGTATAGGACCCAAGTTTCCTTAAAAAGTCGTTGAATTCACTAAGAAATCTTTAAATTCCACTCACTGAGGCCCAGTTCTCCCTGCCCCAGCAAGCTCCCCAGGCTGCCCAAGAGAGATGGTGCTGCTAATGCTGGTTCCATGGTTCTTGTGTCCACACTGCTCTCCAGCAAGAAAGTGTAGGCTCTGGGCCTTGGTTGATGCATTTGATGTCTAATGAAATGCATCGTTAACCATTACTGATTTGATGTTAAGGTTTCCCTGTTGGCTAAAAGAGGCCTGTTCATACAAGTCAGCTGGTACCAGCGTGTGACCGATCCCACGTCTATAGCACACGGCCGACTAGAATTCTGGAACCTTTGTGTAGTTCGGTGTGCCTGCCCTTCTGGACCCTGCTGAGGACAGGCCTCAGCTGAGAATGCGTCCAGCAGCCCTGGGGGTGTGGTCTCAGCCTGATAAGTAACTGTCCTCCCTAAGCATCTGCTGTAGCCTTGGCCCTGGCTCGCAGGGGTCTTGGGTTTTGAGGTTTCGAGCAGTTATTCTGGTCAGAACCAGCAAGGCCACCATGTTTCAATTTCTCTTTAATCAAATGTTCCATCAGGTAGGTAACCATCATATTAAAAGACTCTTGAGGGTGCTCACATAGCCCTGTCTCTCTGTGGTTTTCCTGGAAAAGGCGTCTTTGTGGGCTCTTCCTGATCAGTGAGAGCTGTGACCACCTTGCTCCCAAGGTGCCCGTGTTGCAGTCACCTCTTGTTCTGGGTCCAGGCCCAGCCTAGCCCCACGGCAAGTGGCATGTGTGTGGCTGGGCCCCTGCCCTCTGCCTGGGGATGATGCCTGCCCTGTGGCCTGTAACCCAGTACCCGAGGGGGTCTCTCACGGAAGGGGGGGACGTGTGCCTTGTCCAAAGAGCACACACCCTAAGGCCTTGTTAAACCACATTTAGCCGAGAGGCTGGGCACCTTTGGATGGCAGTAGTTGGCTCAAGTATAAGAAGTATATGGCCTTTTGGAAAGCAAGGTTTCCTTCCAGCCATGTCTGCTGACCAGTAAACAGCGTGACCCGCCTCATGGGGATCACTTCAGAATCAGAACACCCTGCAAACCTAGGTTTACTTCAGAAGGCATCTGTTCAGTCCGTCAGCCCAGGTGCATGTCTCCAGGGCCGCCCCAGAGATTCGGAGCCCCAAATAAGGTGAACCTTGAGCTCTGAACTGGAGATGTGTGCCGAAAGTAGTACCTTTTTGAATTAGAACCTTATTAGTTTTTTAATCAGCCAGGGTAATTCTTTTTTTTCACACTAAATATACAAGAAACAGCCCACTGCCTTGGCTTTGGGCCTGGGCTCCCCAGGGGTCTGGGAAGACTCTGCTTCAGAAAGCGACTCAAATCTTCCAGAGGCATGGGCTTCCCTCCTGGGCAGGCTTCCTCTTAGGACTGTCCATTATTGCTACTTGCTCTGCTCTACTGTGTGTCACTTAAGAAAATGTGTGGATGTTAAAGTAGCTCACTGGGGAAGAGAACAAATTATGTGCTAAAGGAATTGACAGTTTGATTAAAAATTTACTTATCCTGGAAAGTGAGTTGTCCCTGTCACCTCTGCCCGCTGTTGCTGCCCGGGGACACAGCTAATGAAGAGGAGGACATGTGGACGGACTGCCCTTCGACGACTTTGTCACCCAGATAGGACCCCTTCTGTGCTCACGGTCAGGAACCTGAGGAGAGAGGGCCAGCTGCTCCCTCCTGAGCCTGAGCATCTGGCCTGTGCTGACTCCCTTCTCCAGCTGTTTACACACAAGGCGGGCCGGGACCGGCGGCCACTGCTCTTGTAAAGTTTGCTCAGAGGAATATGAACATTTTATTTTTGAAAAGGGATGGTGTTTTTGTGCCAGGTGTTTATAATTTAATCCTTTAATAATATTATGTTCATTAACCTCTTAAAATGAATGAATCCTGATTGTTTTCACACCGAACCCGAGACACCACCGAGCTCGCCCTCAGCCTCCACCCTCTGGGACCGGAGGCCTGTGTCCCTGTGGCTGCAGCCAGTGGCCCCGAGCTGGGCGTGTGCTCTCACGGAGTGGAAGGACAGTCCTCTGAGACAGGGTCGTGGTCTCTGCGGGAGGAACAGTGGCCTTGCTTCTTGACGGTCTTCACTGTGTGTTTTAAAATGACAACAACACAACACAAAACTCTTTTGACCTGTAACTTAAAGATCATAAACTTCAGGCAATAATATTTTATGTGTAAGCTTTTAAAATTATTTTTGGGGGTCATAGCTTGTTTTATTTTGTGCTATAAAATTAACAGTATTAAATGACTTATATTCTTAGAATACATGGAGTGTCTTTTCTTAACAGATCAGTGCCTTTTTATTTTTGTATTCCATTTTACGTTACTGGTCCCGGCATCAGACCCTTGTTTCCATGGCCTGTTTGTACATTGTCTCAATAAAACTTGCATCAGCCGGCGGTGGCAGCGGCTTTCGTGTTTCGGTGTCTCCTCAGTGCTGCCTTGGAGGCCCTTGCCCCCCCCAACCCCCCCAGCAGTTAAGCACCTGCTGGGACACCTGTGAAGCAGTGGCCAGCTGGTGCTTCTGCGAGTCGCCCTGCCCAGCCCTGCTGCTGTGGACTGAGTGGAGGGGAGGGGCTTGGCACCGGCACCACTCACACCCTGGCCTCCCGGGGGCGGGGTGGCAGTTCCAGGCCCGGCATCCTCCAGGGAACTTGGGTGTCCTCCCTCTAATGGGTGCCTTGTCTGAAGCATAAGTTTCAGAGCAGCCTCGTCCCTGGTCAGGGCATGAGACCCACCTGCCTTTCTTAAATCCTCTGCTCCTGTCTGTGGCCCTCCTGACAGGCTCCGGGACCTTCAGCTAGAGATGTTGGGGGGCCCGCTGATTTCCCTGCCGACCCCCAGCCAGAGCTGTTCCCGCACCTATTTGTGTGCTGAGAGAGGTCCAAGTGTCGTCGTGGTAAAACCTCCAGGAAGGTGCAACCTGGATCATCACGAGCTGTGTTGCTGGAAAGCTTGGGAGATTCCAAACGGTCCACTCGTCCTGGAAGAAGGAAGGCCTCAGAGACACCTTTGAAGAGTACTTTCTGCTTGGAAAGTTAAATTTTGCTCAGCAACGCTGGGCTGGATTCCTCCGTGGTGGGAAGCCCTGGGAAGTGAAGCTGCCTCCCCACTGGGTGTCAGGGCCCAGGTCTTGACACCCCACAGTGTCTTTGCATCCTGGCCTGGAGTGACCCACCCTTCAAGCCCTGGCCCTGTTCATGGCTCCCCGACAGGAGGTTGAGGCCTGTGTCCAACGGGGGGCTGCAGAGATTGGGGGGCATCCCCTGCTCACGCCTGCTGTCCTGGGGACACCATCGCACTCAGTCCCCAGGCTCCCGGGCTTGTAGCCCAAGGTAGCCTGTGCCTTGCAGCCTGGCACGGAAACGGGGGCAGGGGGAGGGGACTCAGCTACACCCTCCAGGCCCACATGCCGGAGACAGCCCCAGGGCGCCGACTGTTCAAGCTCAGAGGTCTGAGGGAGGGGTCGGGAAGGGGAGCCCTTGGGGTGGGCACCCAGAGCTGCCCAGTGGCCAAGGCTGGCCAGTGGAGCGGGTGGTCCGCCCAGTAGCTGTGTGGAGGGCAGGGCCAGGAGCAGGGGGACCAAGCCCCTGCCGGCCCTCCGAGGAGTTGGGAGAGTTCGGCTTTGGCATTGAGGTTAGAGGGAAAACACCCGTAGGGCACAGCATTCAGAAGTCCTGTGTCTGGAGAAAGGCCACCCACCCTGTTGACTCCACATCCCAGTGTCCCTGTTGCCTGTTTATTGTATTTTCCAGAGTTATTCTACAACATACAAGTAAATACATCTGTAAGTACTCTTTTTTAATGTTTTCTCTACAGAAAGGCAGCATAGATCACTTCCTGTTCTGCGCCCTGCTTTATTCCCCCAGTCTGTTTAGAGGTTGTTGTGAATCAGAAGCTGAGCCTCTGTTCTCTTCCATCACTGTGTCGTGTTCCTTGAGGTGGATGTGCTGTCACTTGGGTAACCACCTGTTATTGGTGGGTATGTAGGTCCTTTCCAATCTCAGGTGGGCAGATGCATTAAAGTGAGTTCCTCTGACTGGGATTGCTGGGTCAAAGGCTCTGGGCACTGGCAGTTTTCAGAGCTGTCGCTAAATTGCCCTCTTATAGGGATTGCCTCAATTACACTTTCGCCAGCGATGTATAATATATGAAAATATAGCATTTTTACAAACACTCTGTAGATACCTTGTTTATGGCTGAACAATATTCTACTATGTGGCTGAGGCAGCTTATACTAGCCCATCTGTCCTGGCGTGTGGAAGTTTTTGCCTGTGGGTTTTTTTTGTTGTTTGTTTGTTTGGCTGTATTGAGTGGCTTGTGGGATCTTAGTTCCCTGACCAGGGATTGAACCGGGCCCTGGCAGTGAAAGTGCCAAGTCCTAATAATCACTGGACTGCCAGGGAGTTCCCCCAATGTTTTGATGATAGGAAATCCTCAGGTCTAAGTAAGGGCTGCAGGGGTAGGGCCCACCTTCCAGCTCCTGGGCTGACTCTGGTACAGTCCTTGCCCCAGGTGCCTCCCGGCCCCCCTGCCCCCTGTCCAGTGCCAGTCCTAGTTGCTGGTATTTTTTCCCCAAAGACACATGTGATGAAAACCCCTAGCCCGCTCCTCCTTGGCCTATGAGATGCCTCCATGCCAGGCTGCTGCCCAGAGCCCAGCACTCGAGCCAGACTGGACTGACACATTCTGAGTCCCCAGAACTGGCCATCTTACCTCCTTGTCTTTGCCACACACTTCTCCTGCGTGGATGCCCTTCTCTCTGCTGAACTCCAAAGGGCTCATCTGTCCTCGGCTCCTGCCACCTCCTAGGAAAGCCCCCTGACCTTCCCTCCCTCCATGGGGACTGGAACTAGAACTGGTCACCCCTGAGCCTGGAGACAGGACAGGACTCACGACAAACCAGCAACTTGGGGAGGGTCGAGGCTGGGCTGAAACAGGCTGGTGGGAGCCGGCTCCACGGGGTCGGAGAGCCCCCGAGGACCCTGGGGGTGCTGAGACATGGCAGTCAGGCTGTGTAGACCGACCTGGGATGTGGGCAGGGAGGCTGGGCTGCAGCAACCAGAGCAAGCCAGGGAGTCAGGGGTGAGGCCGAGAGTGGAGGGGTGGGGACGGGCTTAGCCCAGGCTCCCCGGCCTGGGGATCCCCCAGCGTCTGCCTCCATAAGAATAAGTCGCGGGGTAGCTGAGGGCACCATTCCCGCCCATCTTGCCCCTCAACACAGCCAGCCTCAGCTAGGATGCTGGCTGTGCTATATCAGCCCCCCCAGCATTTCCTGGGGACCAGTCAGTCAAATCGAGGTCTCCCCATCTGGAAATCCACCGAAGTCCCCAGGGAAGAGTCCACTCTCTGCCCTCTGAACCCCAAGGCTCAGGGTGGGCCCTGTGGACTCTCAGGTCGGCCTCCAGGGGGCGCCAGAGTCAATCCCAGTGTTAGAAGTTGCCGTTCTCTCACTTTGTGGCCTAAAAAAGGACAGCCCTGCACGGCAGAGCTTGGAGACCCTAGGCTGAGAGGAGTGGGGAACAGGGATGGGTGTGAGGAGGACAGGGACAGGCTTGCATGCTGGGGGGCCCAGGGATCACCCCTTCACCTGCTTCTCACACCTTGGCCTTTGGAGTGTCTGCTGGGTCTGTGTATTGTCAAGGCCACTGGGATGGACGCTACCACGTTGCCAGAATCATCCTCGGGGCAAGATCAGGACCTCAGGCTGCCCAAGGCTTGGAGGCATCCTAAGTCTCCCTGGGTCCCGGTGTCCACACGCACCACCTCCGAGCCCGGGGCTTTGGTGAGGCCGCCCACCCACCTACCTTCTGTTTCAGCTTTTGCTCCATGAGGATCTGGTCATTTCTGCCCCACCATGGGGCAGCCAGAGCCTCAAGTCCATCCGCAGGGTAGAGGCGGCCACAGTGGACTCGCCCCATGCAGGGCATCTCCCCAGGTTGTTGGCCTCCTCACAGCCCCCACACTGACCTGTCCCCTCAATGTCATCTCTGGCATCCCATGCTCAGCAGCCCCCACCCCACATCCTGCACGCCTGCTGTGTCCCGTGCTGCCTCTGCACCTGTCCTGGTGTCCTGGAGGATCCCCAGCTGGAGGCACTGCAGTTACCCCCAGATTCTTGGGGAATCCGGGGCAGAAGGGGCTCACTGACTCAAAAAGGTCACAGATCAGGACTCAAAATCTGCACTGGAGACGTGGCAGCCTTGGCCGAGCCTGACAGGCCTCCCCCCTCCCTCTCCCAAGCTCCGCTTTGTAAGCCCAGCACAGCCAGCCAGCCAGGACCCACGTCTCCGCCATTCACCAGCAGCGTGGCCTTGGGGAGTCCCTAACCTCTCTGAACCTCAGCTTCCACATCTGTAAAATGGAGATGACACAGAGGACCTTCCACCTCAGGCTGTTGTGAAGAGCAAAGGAATAAATGCACATAAAGCCACAGACACGTTTCTTTACAGGGCACAGTGTCTTCCTGGCTGGGGACTGGGGGGTGAGGGGCAGGGCTGCAAGGTCAGCACAGTGTGGAGTAGGGGAAGGCTGACTAGAGGCCAAGGGCACAAGGCCAAGCAACACCTTCTGCCCAGTGACGGGGCCTCTCCTGTGGCAGTTGGCCACCCCGAGCGGTGGACTGAGGGGTGGACGAGTGTGACCCATTCAGGCCCTGCTCCTGCCCCTGGGCACCACCCAGCCTCCCCGAGCTTCCCCATCTGTAAAATGAGGGGAGATGTGCTTGCCCTCCTGGGCAGCCTGGGGCATAAAGAAGGACTGCCTCAGAGGCCGGTCAGCCTGGCATCCTAACCAGAAGGGAGCGAGGCCCAGAAAGGGGGGAGATGGCAAAAAAGAAGGCACGACACCAGCCACTGAAGGAGACAACAGTTAGTGGCTGATGTCGGGCCCAATGGCCCCATGTGCTTAGTGACAGATGAGACACCACTTCCCTGGAATGTGCCCTTCATTCATTTCCCACACAGTCATGAGTCCCAGTTTGCTGGAGGGACAAGCCCTGCCTGACCACAAGGCAGAGTCTGGACAGTCAACACAGCGAAACCCTGGGAGGGGCCGGGAGCTGGAACAGCAGGGCCAGATCCAGTCTGGGGAGGCGGCTTAGGGAGGGCTTCGTGGAGGAGGGGACACAACACCCACCGGGGTGGACCATGATTTATGGGGACCCAGGAAGTTCTCCCGGTATAATGACATGTGGGAAAGAGAAAATGTCATAAAATATAAAGTAGAACGTTTTGATGTGGAGAGAGTGGACGGAAGGACGGAGCTGAACCCCCAAAGCAATCAAGGTGTCAGGCAGTCAGGCGCAGTTTGGGAGGTTTCTGCGGGTGATTCACCTGCCCCCAGCTCGCTGCCCGCCTGCCCCTGGTTCCAAGACTCAGGAAAGAAAGAAAAGGAAAAACACTGAGACCCGGCGCGCGGCCCAGCCTGGAGCCCCGCGGGGGTCACAAGGATGCTGGGAACCCAGACTCCGCCCGGCGTCCAGGGCCAGAGGGCCCCGCTGCCTCCCACGGCCTCGCATCCCGACCCGGGCCGCTCCCACCTGCGCGGCCGCCCGGCGGTGCTGGGGCCTCGGGCTCCGGCCGCATTGTCGCCGCAGCGCCGGCCCCGCCCCGCCTGCCCCGCCCGCCCCGCCGCAGCCCCGGCGGCTCCAGAGCGGAGGTCCGCGCCGAGCGCAGGTGAGCCCGCGGGTCCGGGCCGACTCGTCGGGGACTGGGGGCCTCACCGGGGAGAGGGCAGGCCAGGCAGAGAGCCCTAGCTCTCCCGACGCGCCGCCCGCTCGCCGCCTCGGGGCCCCGCTGTGTGCGGATCCCCTTCCTGGGCTGCCGGTCCGGTGGGGGGACCCGGCCCGAGGGAGCGGGAAGGCAGCTGGAAGGACTTCCCGGGGAGACGGGCTGCACATGCAAAGCAGGAGGTTTGCCTCTAGCCCCGTGGGGGAGGAGGTGCGGGCCACAGCCCCCCGAACTTGAGGGCCGGCTATGGAGCTCAGATGCCGTCCCAGGAAACTGGAAGCCACTGGGGGCGGAGCTGAGCAGGAGCCCCTCGGGTGGGTGTGGGAAGGGCCCACGGGATCCCTGGTGAAGCGTGGGACCCGGAGGAGTGGGGAGCCTGCACCAGAAGAGGCCTTAGGGCTGGTCCGGTGGACAGGACGCAGGCTCCTGTTAGGTGGTCAGCACTCACGGACTGTTACAACTTTTGCATTGGGCAGTTTGTGGACAAGGGACAGCACTCTGCCAAAACTTGGGGTGCCCTCTTGCCATGCCCCTGGCGAGGACCTTTGCCTTGAGTGGGGGCGTCTGGGCCTGCAGGAGGTAGGAGGGCTCCACGCCAGCCTGGCACACAGTAGACCTGGAGAAGGTTCTGTCCCCAGCAAATCTCTTTCCATGCCCAAGGCCCTGGAAGGTCTGAACACCTGGGCACCTGGGAAGGGAGGGAACAGCCTCGACAGGCACCTGGTGGCAAGTTGAGGTCCCACCTTTTCTGGAATCTGTGGCCCAGTAGGTGAGGCCTGAGGCCAGGCAGGAAGGAGGTGGGCAGGGCTGAGCCAGAGGGAAAGCCAGGATCTGGGGAGGGGTCTTGTGCCCAGGTAGGGGGCAAGTGGGCAGGTGGTGGCCAAGTTTTACGGACCTGCCTTGGCAATGAGTGGGGGAAAGAGCATGGGTATACCCAGGTGGCCTTCAGGTGCCACTGCCTCCGCACCTGTGACGGCCCTCTAGGGCAGGTGAGACCAGGTGCTGGGCAGTAGACAGTCCCTCCCCAACCTTTTCATCTGGTTCTCAGCCCCCTTGCTCTTAAGCACCCACCCAGGGCCCTTGCTGGGATCTGGGCAAAACCGAGTGGGCCTCATCCACTTAAACTCCAGGAAGAACTTCTGGGGGAAGCCGCAGGGATAACAGTGGGGTGGACTGTGGGGAGGTCAGTGTAAACAAGGCAGCTACACCTTTGTCCTGGGCCTTCCAAAGTCCAGTCTGTAAGCTGCATGTTAAGGAAGGCTCACTCTGTGGCCTTGAGGGCTCCTTGGCTGCAGGGACCTCTTTGTTGATGGGGTGACCCCTCCCCCAGCCCCATGGCTTGCAGGGTGATACAGGGGCTTCCTGGATCCCTGTCCGTCTTGGAAGTAACTAAGGTGGGAGGGAGGTGGGACACCACCTGGTTGCCCCTACCTGCTGCTTGATCTTGGCAAGCCCTTGGCCCCTCAGTTTCTCCATCTACTGTTGGGCATGACCTCAACATCAGGGGCTTTTGGGAGGAGCAGGAGAGGGGGTGGGAGCCGGAGCTGTGTGCCTGGCCTCCCTTTCCTCCAACCCCACCAGGCCCGGGCTGGCCGCCCACTTCTGTTCACATGGAGCTGGGTTTCCCTGGGGACCAGTGGACTGGCCCAGCCCCGCCCCCATCCCCTCCTGGCCACAGCTCACACTGGGGGGAGGGGTGGAGGCTGGGCCGCCTCCTGGACCCCTGCCCCCTTGCCCTGCCTTCCAGGGCCAGGCAGCCTCCGTCCACTGTTGGGCTGGGAGCAAGAAGCAGTGGCTGCCCTTGGAGAGGTGGGTATCCAGGGCTGCCCACCAGGGTGGGAGCAGGGGGGAGAACTAAATGTTGCCCCGTTGAGGAGGGAGAAACCCCGAGGACCAAGAAGGCTCTGGTCTGCCAAGGTAACCTGGGTTTGACCCCAGGCATGGTGGCCTCCCTGGAGAATGGAGGGTCCCAGGGCTCCAGGCTGCAGGATTTTGAGGGGGCAGCAGAAATCGGGGAGCATTTCCTGGGCCTAAAAGGTGGCTGAGGTTAGGGCAGAGGGGCCCAGGCAAAGGGGGAGGAGAGTGAGGGTGCTGAGCCTGGGGGCCTGGAAGGGAGGTGCCGTCCATGGTGCCAGGTGCCATTCCTCTGGGACCCGGCTCCCATATGCATGAGGGTTCCCAGCTCCAACGCAGCCTCTTTGAGAAGCCCCCCTCTCTGTCTCTCTGTGTCTCTACCCACAGCCCTCATCAAAGCCCTGGTCCCCATAGAGGCTCCTGTCTCCCCGCAGGCAGCTCCAGCTGGGATGGCAGCTCCAGCATCTCTAAGGGCCTCGGGGGGTCCAGCCCCCCAGGGGGCACCCTAGGCCTCCCACAGCCAGCCGCCTGTGTGCCTGCCCCCCACCCATCTGCGGGCCACTCACCATGGGTGGCTGCTTCTCCAAGCCCAAGCCAGGTACCTCCTCTCTTCTCACCCTCTCCCTTCCCCCTCCCTCCGTCACTCGCTCCCTCCCTCCCTCTTCCTGCCACCTTCCTCCTGCCCCTCCCCCTGTCTCCGAAGTAGGTCAGGCTGGGCTGCAGCCTAATGTTAATGCTGTGGGCAGGAGTGGGGGGGCTGGAGCCCTCTTTATTTGGGGCTTAGGGTGCTGGTGGTGGGAATAACAGTGGAATCTTTCTCGGAAAGGGGAAGGGAGGGTTCCTCCTGCTGCTGGGTCGGGGAGAGGAGTATCTCCCTCAGCGCTGGGGAAGGGGGCTCTGGGGACACCCTCAGCCACTGCATGACCCAGGACATGCAAGTTACCCCTCTGAGCCTCACCTCCTCCCCCTAAAAAATAAGCCTGACCTCTCAAAATTGCTATGAGGTGGAGTAGACATGTCCTAGCCCTTTTCACCTCTTCTGACCCCGTGTGACCTTGGGCTGCCTCCTGGGCCTCTCTGGACACACTTCCCCATTTGTAGAGGAAATCCCCAGCCTGCCTGGCCCAAGCAGTCCCAGCCCAGGGCTGGGGGGCGGGCAGGGTGCTGGGGGACGCCTAGGTCTGCTCTCCACTGAGACCCTTGTGTGCCGGCTCTCCCTCCAGCCCCCACTTTCCCTCTTCCCTCCTCACAACACCCGGAAGGCAGGGGTGTGCAGGCCTGACCCAGATGAAGAAACCAAGGCTGAGAGAGGCCTCTGTAGTGCACCCAGGGATCGCCGGCCAGCTCGCCCCAGCTCCCCTTACCTGATACCCATCAGCTGCATTACCTTGGAGCCCATGAGCCTTTTCTCCTTTTCCTGGGTCTGAGGGAGAACTTGCGGGCAAGAGGAGACCCGCGATGCCCTGCCAGGCAGAGGGACCCACCTGCGCCTGCCCCACGACTCCCATGCTGCGGACACCCAGCCCTCAGGCAAATGATGTCCCTTGTCTTGACCCCAGCTCTCTCCCGTCAGAAGCAGGCAGGAGGATGCTGGCTGCCCCATATCAGGCTCCTGTAGGACTGCAGAGCTGACAGGAGGCCCTGGCAGAAGATGCCACCTGTAGGTTCCTTTAAAGGACCCCAAAGGGCTGGTCTGCCTCAGACCCCTAGCTCCAGGACCCCCGGCCCCAGGACCCCTGGTATAGGGCTGGTCACTCTTACCACACCAGGGGCAGTGCTAAGAATTTGAGCTCTTGAGCCCAAATCCAGCCCTGCCTGTTCCTGGCTATTTGGCCTTGGGCAGGTGACTTCACCTCTCTGAGCCTCTGTGTTCTCATGTGTGAAATGGGACTCATAGTTGTGCCCCTGTGCGGGCTAGTGTGCTTGGCACGGGCCCGGCACGTAGGAGGCACTTACAGGGTGTTATCCCCTCTCTGGGGGGCTGGGCTTCCTGTGGGCTGTGGCAGGAGGGCAGGAGCTTGGGCCCCCGGTGCCCATGGTGGCAGGTCTGGGGTGAGGCTTGGGGAATTTCAGGGTGTGGGAGTGAGAGCGTTCTGGCCATGAGAGTTCAGTGAGGGTCAGGAGGGGCCACAGGGAGACCAGAACGAGCAGAAGAGTCTTCTGCAAACTCCTCACTTTCCACCTCACTGGCTCCTGTGGCTCAGAGCATGTTAGAACAGTCTTCCTGAGCCCCCTCTGTGTGCCCTGTGCTCCAGGGGCCCCATGTTCCTCAGGAAGTGTTCCAGGCCAGTCCTTTGTAAGCTCAGAACTAGGAGGTAGTGCAGGTCTCTTGGCATCTGGTCGCCTGCCTTTTATTAGGCCACTAGTGCTACCTAAAGGCTTTCCCTCTTTGTCATGGCAGCCAGGAGGCTCGGAGTTAACCAATAAAACACAGCTACCCAACTTCACCTATTGAGCATGTACTCTGAGTTAAATTTATTATTTCCTTCAGTATCCACTGTCCCAGAAGAGGTAGGCACTGTTCTCTCCATTTTATAATGAAGGCGTCTGCCAAAAGGGGCTAAGGGATCCACCACAGCTCCTGAGGCTCCTGACCTGACGGTCTTCCCCCGTTAGACTACACCAGCGAGCGCCTCGGGGCCTTCTGGAAGGACGTAGAGGATAAAAACAGCCTGGCTTGGCTGTCCTCTGGGACCCTGCCAGGCTGCTCCTGTGAGCTGTCTCTCTAATTCTTCTGAAAACATTCTAACACCATTACATAAAGTGTGGAAAATGAAGGAAAAAACCCACCCCACCCATAACCCCCCACCTGACACAACAGCCTCAGCGTGATGTGTTCGTGGGCCCTTCCTGCCCAGCTGGAATCAGGGAGCCACCTTCAGCCCTGTCCCTTGCGTGCCTGAGCCTTAGGGGAGGTGGCGGGGTGGGGGTGGGGGGCTGGGACAGGAAGGATGAGGGGCCAGACCAGGCGGGGGGAGAGGATGGGCAGGCGTGAGCTGCCCAGCTTCCCAGCTGGGAAGGGCAGGACAGCAGCCCAGGCCAAGGGAACTGCAGGGGCTAAGGCCCGGAGGTGTGAGCCAGGTTCTTTGTTTCTGGAGGGTCAGGTCTGAGGGGGAGGGGCCTGGAGGCTCAGGGGCCTCGGGAGTTAGGAGGGGGCCTCCTGCCCAGGCCTCGGCCCTGGCCCACGCTGTGCCCTGGGCTCAGCTTCCACGCTCAGCTCGCTCCCTGCAGCAGCAGCCCGGGAGGCCGGATTATCACTGCTAAAAATTCTGTTTATTGTTCCCTTCTAATTAGAAAAATACCCCAGGCACATGGTAGGGAATTTGGAAAATGCAGCGAAGTATAAAGAAGAAAATGATAATCTCACTAACTACCCCCAGAGGAGGCCCCACTGGTGGGGGCGGCGCTGTGCCCTCTGCATGCACCACCCAGTTGGGGTTCACCCCCAAGGCCCCTGCACCCAGCGCCTGGCAAATAATGAAGGGTTCTCAAACTGGAGAAAGCAGCTATCTAAAGTTGAAATTATGGTGCATACACTTTTTTTTTTTTAATTTTGAAAAAATTTCAAATCTCTGGAACCCTCGATTCCCCCGTTACCCAGATTCACAGGCCATGAACTGGGCTGCGTCCTGCTTTGGACGCGCTGTTTCTCAGGCCCCAAACGTGCCCC